>NC_090437.1:1177576292-1182571722 GCF_031143425.1 Pleurodeles waltl
ATCCTGGCTTGGCCAGGCCCCAGACACACACCAGGGGGTTGGAGACTGCATTGTGTGAGGGCAGGCACAGCCCTTTCAGGTGTAAGTGACCACTCCTTCCCTCCCACCTAGCACAGATGGCCAATCAAGAAATGCAGACTACACCCCAGCTCCATTTGTGTCACTGTCTAGTGAGAGGTGCAACTAGCCCAACTGTCAAACTGACCCAGACAGGAAATCCAAAAATAGGCAGAGTCACAGAAATGGTTTAAGCAAGAAAATGCCCACTTTCTAAAAGTGGCATTTTCAAACACACAATTTTAAAATCAACTTTTCCAAAAGATGTATTTTTAAATTGTGAGCTCAGAGACCCCAAACTCCACATGCCTATCCGCTCCCAAAGGGAAACTACACTTTAATCATATTTAAAGGTAGCCCCCATGTAAACCTATGAGAGGGATAGGCCTTGCAACAGTGAAAAACGAATTTAGCGATATTTCACCATCAGGGCATATAAAAAACATTACTATATGTCCTACCTTAACTATATACTACACCCTGCCCTTGGGGCTACCTAGGGCCTACCTTAGGGGTGCCTGCCCTGTAAGAAAAGGGAAAGTCTAGGCCTGGCAAGTGGGTACACTTGCCAAGTCGAATTTACAGTTAAAAACTGCACACACAGATACTGTAGTGGCAGGTCTGAGACATGATTACAGAGCTACCTATGTGGATGGCATAACCAGTGCTGCAGGCCCACTAGTAGCATTGGATTTACAGGCCCTGGGCACCTCTAGTGCACTGTACTAGGAACGTACTAGTAAATCAAATATGCCAATCATGGATAAACCAATTATATACACATTTTGTATAGGAGCACTTGCACGTTAGCACTGGTTGGCAGTGGTAAAGTGCCCTGAGTAACAAAAACAGCAAAAACAGGGTCCAGCACACATCAACAACCTGTGTGGGTCATATAAATAGATAGCATGGAAGAGTCTCGTTCAATATCAGAATTAACCAGACACATCGTTCTGCCATCTAGAAATGCCATGCGCCACCACCAACAGAACAAAGAAAGAATTATGAATATGTTAATCCTTTCTGTGTCCCAGACGGTTGAAGTTTCCCATGTTGAGTCACATTAAGCTTCAGGCTCCACTACTGGTGGTTTCCTTCCATCAGTTCCTTTAACTTTCAGCTTTACAACCCAAGGACTAATGCAACTGGATTGCTAGTCAGCATCATTTATGGTTGAAATTAGGATGGCATCTGATAGTCTTCAGAGCTCTGACTTTCATTGTTAATTAATGAAAACCTGTTTTCCAAATGCTTTTTCATTGGTTCATCTTATGCTGGCCAAAAAAAGTCACCATTTAAACTACTGATGAGACACCCAGATGGGCTCCAGTAAGTTCTCTATAATATCAGGCTTTTTGAAGCACCTTCAACTGTTCCTCAAACTTCAGCAAAATATTTTACTAAATCCACTATTGATTTAGAGTCATACAATAAATCATCAGACTGCCTCACACTGTCAATCATTTCATTCTGACTTACATTCCAGTAAGGTGTATGAGATGTAAGTCTTCTACAGTGGCACAGACGATCAAATGTCTGATCCCCACATCAGTGAAAATATTTTCTGATCATCTCTAAGTCTCCATTTATTATCCAGCTGCTGAACCACTGCTTCTGCATTACAACAGATGGCCCTTTGTACTCTTATTGAATTCTTCTCTTTATTGGCCACTGATGTGAAGTCCACCTCTGTCTGTGTTACAAGGGCTTGAGACAGATCAGCACCCTCTGCATAAATAGAATTTCTGGGAGTTGTATTCCCGACTGCCTCAGAAATTGTTACTGCTTAGTTGATCTGACCAGTAAAACGCCCTGCATTGTCAAATTGTCTGGGTCTGCTGCCAGGCACATGTTCACTAGTGAAGAATGCAGAATGCAGCCACAACTTCAGGCACTTTGTGATAAGAAATATGCAGCAGAAACAGTTCATACCTAGGTTTGACTGTGGTGTGAAATGGATTTTCATATTTTCCAACTCCACCCACAATTCGTTCTCAACTGATGCACTTGACAGCACTAGAATATGTTGAGTACATATTTACTAGCATAGTTTGGCAGTAGTAATTGTTTAATCTCTCTGCCAGTTGCCCTATTTGCTGATAACATTATCCTTAACCTGAACAGCAACAGCGTTGTCAATTTCGTATAATGAAAATAATATTGGGGTGAGGACGGGTAGAACTAAGAAACATAACAATCAAGTGGCAGAGTCAAAAGGATTCCAGAATAAATGACTGGCTAAAAGATGAGGAGGATGAAGATGAACAGCGATGGGCACTGCAGGGATTAAGGCAAAAGCACCCAGGGCTACTTGAACCAGTGATTTGACAGTGCATCAATAACAAGAAAGTCCTGAAGTGTGGCAGGACCCTGAGGCCAGTACTAGGACTTCACCAGCTCTGGTCAGTCTCTCTGATGTCCACTGCAGGAGTCTCTGTGTGCCTATGCCAGCATTCATACAGAATTTCTGCTTCTAGTTGCAACAAGGATCGACATTTTTTATTATAAACGTAGATACCTATAGGTTATTATTTACTACTGGTACAATTAAAAAATGTGGCAGAACCAAAAGTGAACCAGCCCAGAGAATTACACGTTTTATTCTCTGAAAACCCACTGAAACGAATAACGACGAGATAGAATTCCACAGTTTTTTTGTTCTCTTTCAGTCATTGTAGGTTCTATTTCCAGAGACTACTTCTTCCCCTTGAATTAGTACTAGATTGCTGATGTATGTGTCGAGAACGTAGTTGATTGGGAGTGGGTGTTCACCACCTTGTACAAGGCATTGAGGCAGTAAGTAAATACCCAGGATTTTGAGCGGCAGATTTTTCCAGTCTTGACCAACTGAATTGTCCCTGCATGTATTAAAATGCTTGATTTACCCACAATTTCTAAAATAAATAGCCCTGATACTATCTGAACAATGTTTTGTGAAAGGTTGTGAATGTGGGCCACATTGTACGGCATGCCCAGACCTATTTTTGGTCCACATTTTGGCTCTGGGCACCGGCAAAACATCTAGGTCTTCCATCACCCATGTAATTTCCTCAAGCTGTGCTCCTTTCACACAACCCTTCCTTTGCACTCACCTAAATGCTTGAGCTTCTGGAAATGTTTCCTACCAAACAGTTATATAGTACTTCCTTAGTTACGATGGTGGAGAGACAGGCAATGATGACGCAGAAATGAAGGTTTTACATTTATTAGCGCATAAACGTAGTGCTGCAATAATCAAGTGTGACTTTAACCGAACTAATAAAGATTGTACGGGGACAAATGTGCCCTCAGAGTAGTTCGCCAACATTTATAAGCGTGCTTTATATAACGTGATGTATTAGAATTGTACTAATCTGACATAACCATAAACGTGTGCCATGATTTGCTTGTTTGAAATGTTTTAACTTAGCATAACTTTAGTGGAGGCTTTGGCCTAGTTGCCTTGTCTCACGGTTTAGATGCTCGTGTTTTTCTAATGTGCTAATGAAACGTGTATTCTTGCTTGAAGCTGTACTTTTCCAGTGAGATCGGTTCACATGCTTATCTTTAAGGTTTCGTGCCAGCCTGGCATCTTCTTCTTTGCTCCAAGGTCAATCTGCAGGTGCAGACAATGGACGCTCTGAAAGTGAGTTAATTGGTAAAATATGTTGCAACTTACGTTCCCGACTCCAAGGATAATGTATGCCTAGGTAGAAGCTTGTGAATTGTAGTTTTTGATTGGACAATTTGAAGCCAACCTATGAACTCACCAATGGAAGACCCTACTGGATTTGAACTGTTGTCTATTTAAACCTGGTGCACAAGAAGAAAGTACGCCATACGCCATTACCCATTGCACCCATTGAGAACATTAGACATTGCAGACATTATGGCCCATCTTGCCAACTTCGTCATTTTGCCATCTTCTACGATGCCAATTGATGTTCGACGCCATTTTGAATGAGACTTTGATGCTTTCTCTAATCGAGAGAAAGAGACTTTAAGTAATTCTCGCCCTAGAGACTTTAACTTCGATTTACCCCTTTGCATGAAGTAGTAGTTTTGTCCGTTTATCTTGCCGCTGTGAGGCAATTGCCCCGTCCACCCTGCCCCTTTGCCCCCGTCCCATGCTGATCGAAACCGGTACCTGTGAGACGAAGACTTCCTTGAATGCTGATTGAATTTGGTAAATATGAAAGGAAAATGTACAATTGCATTGTGTTTCTTTTTAGGTAACCAACTGCTGATTTTTGATAAGAGCCCTAGTTAGGAGTTTTTCAAATCAATGTTGCTAAATTGTTTTTGCATGAAGTCCCACATGCAGATTCTAATTTGAGGTTAGATGAGAATTCATTTGTTGCACGATGCAATTTGAGACCTTGTTATGCTGACTAATGTATGCAATTAGCCCATTACAGATTATAGTTTTAGTGGTTTGCGTTGCTATTATCGAATGCATTGTTATTCAAATGCTGCATAGATTGCATCTTTTTCGCCGTTATGGACAGCTATTAATGTTCATTTACATATATCATTTGGTGTTGAGACACATTTATATTGTGCTAGCTTTGTTAATTTAGGGAAATAAATTCATTAACTTTGAATAAACTGGTGTGGTTATTCATGACCGGAAGGCCATGGTTCGCCGAAATGTTTTCTGGATTAATTGTGAAGTGTTATGTTGATCAGGGCATTGCTTATGTTCGTTATTGATTATTGATTTGATTAAATTGACTAATCTCGGGTGAAGAGAGCCCCACTTGGTCAAAAGATTCATCGACCCAAGAGCGTCCAAATACAGGTAATTTATTAGGTCGGAACGCTCTACCAGTAGATGGTAGCAGAGGACGGTTTGGCATTTTGGGACCCCACTCGAGAGGTATATGGTGTTGAATTAGATTTTTCTTGGGTAAAACAGATTGAGAGAATGATGATGCCCTAAGTCCCCCGCGACTTTCCCGGGATCTCGGAGCTTGCGAATGGAGAGAATGGAGGTGTGGAATCGGCGTTGGCGGTACTAGTGACGTTATGAGTGAAGTTAGGGTTTTGCGCTTGCACAGCTTATTGCCGCAGATTGTTTGAAAAGGTTGCGAGGATCTTAGAGAATAGCGGAGGTGCGACTCCGAGTGTGAGAGTAGGGAAGTTGTCGAACTTCATGTGCATGTGGCGCTTTGTGCAGGAAAAAGGTCCACGTGGTTGTTGTTGTTGAGACGGGCCCTGCGAGACTCCGGAGTATGTTGAAAAGTGTATGAGACACTTGTTTTATGTTGTGGTCTGGTCGGTTTAATAGGTTGACCGGGCGTGGTCAACGAGTCGGTACGTGTGTTAAGGGAGTGAAAGAAAACTTCGACTTCGGGCTTTGACAAATTCTAAGTGCACTAGAATAGATCACTGACAAGTTGAGAGCAGAATCTGCGGGTCAGATTTGCTTGCGAACGTGGGGACCGAGAAAGATGGAATAACTGCCGAGGCTAGTGAAAAATCCCTAAGGTCCTGAAGCGATTGTGTTACCCTTCCTGTAGTAAACCGACAGATCTGTTTTATTATTATTTGGTTGCTCGCGATACATGCCAGAAGTTGTTACGAGAGGAGCTGAGTGAAGGAGGACTAGCCGCGAGGCTTTGTCAGCCGCAGAGTGTGTGAGTGTGACGTCACTAGGAGCCGCACTGGGATAGGTTGGTTGTAGAGAAGGGTCGCGCACGGATTGGACGCAGTCCGTGGGGCTCGATTGGAAGGGGAAAGGCAAGCGAAGAGTATTCCGGGAATTAAAGTCACTTATTGATTACAAATTTTGTGAAATAAAAGACGAGAAAATGAAATTTTTTAAAGCATTAAAGAGTGCGATGAAGGGGGAGTCTTACATTAAAGCGAGCGTAGGAGAGGAGACGCCACCCGAAGGTACACCAGCTTACATTGTAATGGAGGAAAGGGGGGTAGCTCCGTGCCTTTGGCTAAAGCAATGGCACAAGCTGACAGAGAAACATGGTAGCGTAGCGTTCCCGATCCATGGGACATTCAATATAAGGATCCTAGAGAATTTGAGATTTGCGATGTACGACATGAAGGTACCTCCAAGGCCAGCACAGTTTGAGGCTCTAGCGATTTGGGAACTAATGGCTAGACAGCAACAGCAAAAGAAGTTCGAGACCAGGATAAGAAAGGCAGAAAAGACACTAGCGGACGCTAGGTGGGATAATGCACAGAAGGTGTGGAGGTCAGATATATTGCAGGGGATAAAATTGTTTCCCGCAATTGCTAAGGAAGAAGAAGCGACAGGCAAGAAAGCTACCTGTAAGACAAACAGGAGGTGTTCCAAAGATAGAGAGGACGAGGAGAAGCTAAGGAGAGAAGAGGAGTCAGAGGATGAGGAGTTCATCATGCAATTGCTGAACGACCGTCCACCACCTTATGTAGAGAGTGAACAAAGTCCAAGTACCAGTTCTGCCCCTCCGGCACCGGTACAGAATAATGAAACTCCGAATTCAGAAACGCCATCGGGATCTAAGGACCCGAGTTTACTGTTCACCCCGCAGATACCGCAGGTTAGGAGAATATATCCAGATGTGCCTATATTGAAAACAGCAGAAAATTATCAGCCGCAGGTCCCAAGGTACTACAGCAGTGACAACAGTACGGGAATGATTCTAGATCCAACCGTAATGGGAGTACAGAATGGTCGCAACCCAACGTTGGCACAAGCTGAATCAACCCAGTTTTTGATGCCTCAAAAGCAGATGCAGGGGGGAACCGCACATGCTCAGATGACGGGGAGTCAGATGGGCATGCCGGCAATGATGACCCATAGTGTGGGAATGAACATGCCTCAGAACCTGGGGAATGGACAGAACCCAGATGCGATATCCCTACCCATTACTGTAGGTCCACCGGTACCTTTGTACATTCAGCCTAACTCAGGTATGAGCGGTCAAGGATCAGTGGTGCAGAATGGGACGGAAAGGAGGTACATAGAAAACACTCCAGAGACAACTCCGATAGCGGCTCAGCCAACTGGATCTGGGTCCTTGATGGAGTTTAGTCCCATATGTGCTCAGTCAACAGTGGTGAGGTCGAGTCCCCCACTGATGATACCGCTATCATCGAACACTGAAAAGTTGCCGCAACCATCAATGGCAGTCGATGTGAATGCTACACTGATGGGGTTGAATGCGCAACAGCTAACACAGTGGTTCAACAGTCTGAATTCCACACAAAGCTCAGCCAGTGGGAAGGGAGAAGAGGACTATCTGAATAGGGTAAGGTTGAACATGGAAGCAGAAGAATTGGTGGAAGGGACTATGGGTTTGAATAGGTTAGAGTCCTACTCGGAAGAAGAGCTGAGGTATCTATGTCCCAGGATTACGAGAGAAGTGAACAAGGTACATAGAAGGTTGCAAGAAATAGCTGACAAAAACGGGGTTGAGATAGACAAGACAAAACACTTGAGCAGGAGCTATAGATTGGATTTCAGGACCACAGAGTTTGAACACATGAGGTCAGCAGGCATGAAAACGCACCTTAGAGAATTGCTGCAGAGTGCACAAGTGTGGGGGTGCTTAGACAAATGGGAAAGCAGATGGGCAAAGAAAAAGGAAAAGAGGAAAGACAGTGTCCCAGAGCACAACGAGAAAAGACCACAGAGTAGTGATGCAATAACCATGTTACCAATGAGGGAGACAGCAGGGGGAAAATTAATACATGTACCGTGGCACAGAAGCGACATTCAGTCTTTTACGGATGATTTTCCCAAACTGAGAGAGAAACCGCTTGAATGGTATCAACAGACTGATAGGTTTGTGAAGCTTGCAAAATGTCTTTGGGAAGACCTGAACACCCTCTTTGAGATTGTGGTTCCGGCAGATTTGTGGGAAGACTGCAAAAGGGCTGTAGGTTGGCCGACAAGTGAACCAGAGAGAGACAGGGATACGGGTGCACCATCACCTATGGTAATGAGCTTGTACTATAAGGTGATTGAACATTTGAAGACGAAGGTTGCCGCGAAAAATGTGGATTGGCAGAAGATTGATCGAACTGCCCAAGAGGCTAAAGAGTCGATTCATGGTTACTATGAGAGGTTGTTGAAGGCGTTCAAGAACTACAGTGGCACGGAAACAATAGAGGCGAAGGACATGCTTCATTTTGTGTTTAGATTCGTGGAAGGGCTGAGACCAGAGATAAGTCAGATGATAAAGACGCATTTGATTTGTTGGCAGTCGAAACCTATTGATGAGGTGTTGAATTATGCGAAATACTGTAGCGACGAAATTGAAGTGAAACAGAAAAGGTTGAAAGAGAAAGTGATGGTGATGCAACTTAAAGCAGCTCAGACAGGTTTGCAAGGGTTGCAAGGGTTCCAACAGCAGATACCGCAGCCGCAGCCGCAGCCGCAGGGAAATATGGTGTTTCAGCCACAGGCGAGAGGCAGAGGCAGAGGAGGCTTTGGGAGTAATGGTCCGGATTTGAACACTGTTGCGATTCCGAATGGTGTGCAGGCAATGAAAAGGGTGATGCCGTGTCACGTGTGCGGAATCGTCGGACATTTGAAACGCGAGTGCCCGATGGTGGTGCAGGAAGGTGCAGGTGTTGGTCAGCAAAACAATGATGTCAATGCATTCCAGACAATGAGGGGACCGAAAATGAGAGGTCCAAACCCAAATTTTCAGACCATAAATCAGCTGCAGGGATTACAGCCTATGCAGCCGCAGCAGATGCAGATGCCCCGTATGCAGATGACGCAAATGCAGCCAATGCAACAGCAGTTACCCATGGTACCTAATCAGCAAATGCAAATACCCTTGGCACCAGTGAGTCAGCAGCAAGTGATGGTTCCTCCACAGGTCTCGGGTCAGGTGATGAGTACAAATGGCACAGTACAACAGTTCCCATTACACAGTGAGAATGGAATAAACAATGTATGGGAGAGTGAAAGTTCAGATGAGGAGGGAAATTGTGTGCTTGCAGCATCCTTGGAAGTTGATCAAAAGGGTCCGTATGTGGAGGGAAGAGTTATGGGTCATCGTGTTTCATTCTTGGTTGACACAGGAGCCACACGTTCAACTGTTAGGAGCATTGAAGTACCAAATTTGCCACTCTCAGGGAGAACAGTTCAAGTAGTGGGAGTAGCAAACAGGCACCTGACGAACCCAATCACAGACCCAGTACCAGTCAGCATTGGTAACTATCAAGGGTTACATAATTTTGTGGTATGTGACTCAAGCCCGATAGCACTGTTAGGGAGAGACCTATTGTGCAAATTGGGATGTTCGATTATGTGTTCGCACGATGGAATTAGAATTCAGACGAGCAGTGATGGGGAAGAAGAGGACAGTGTAGAAGGGGATGAGATGGAAACTGTCGATGAAGAATATCCTCTGATTAACCTTTTTCCGATGATAACTGAAGCAGATATTCCAGCTGAATTACGGGAAACAGTCGGAAAGGAAGTGTGGGATATGACAGGAAAAGAGGTGGGATTGGTGAAAGGAGTGGAACCAGTGAAAGGGACCGTAAAACCCAATGTAACCTTTCCCCAGACGTCACAATACCACATAGCACAAGACACCCTCATGAAAGTCGCCCAACTCATTGACGAGTTTGTAAGACAGGGAGTATTGAAAGAAGTGTTAAGCAGTCCATGTAATTCACCAATCATGGGACTAATAAAGCCGAGTGGAAAGGTCCGAATTGTGCAGGACTTGAGGAAAATAAATGACATCATAATTAAATGCTGCCCTGTAGTACCGAATCCAGCTGTGATAATGTTTCAAATCCCTTGCGATGCCGAGTGGTTTTCAGTCATCGACTTGTCACAAGCATTCTTTTCGGTGCCTCTTCATGAGGACAGCCAATTTCTCTTTTGTTTCAAATTCTTAGACAGAGTTTACAGTTGGTGTCGAATTCCTCAAGGGTTTTCGGAGTCACCGTCAATTTTCAATCAGATTCTAAAGAAAGACTTGGAAGCGTTAGAATTGCCATTCGAGTCAACCCTAGTACAGTACATTGATGACTTACTGATTGCATCTAAGACAGAAAGTGGCTGCACAGCCGACACCATTGCTCTGCTGAACCATTTGGGAAGGAATGGACACAAGGTGTCTCCTTCAAAGTTGCAGTTCTGTCAGAAGAAGGTGAAATACTTGGGTCATCAAATAGAGAAAGGGTCACGGAGAATAATGAAGGAAAGAATAACAAGTGTACTTCAAATGAGTCCACCAAAGACGAGGAGGGAGGTGAGGAAGTTTTTGGGGATGGTGAGCTACTGTCGCCAGTGGATTCCCAACTTCTCAACTCTAGCAAAGCCTTTACTGAAACTGACCCAGAAGGATGCCTTGGATGAAATTGAGCTGAAAGGAGATGAGATGGATGCTTTTATTGAATTGAAAGAATGCATGTGCAGGGCTCCAGCTTTAGGTATGCCTGATTATACAAAGCCTTTCACATTGTTTTGTCATGAACGTGATGCATGTTCTTTGTCTGTCTTGACCCAAGCCCATGGTGGCATAAACAGACCAGTAGCGTATTTTTCAGCTACTTTGGATCCGGTCGCAGCAGCACTGCCTGGGTGTTTGCGCGCCGTAGCAGCAGTTGGTATCAGCCTCACTCAGAGTGAAGGAATAGTGATGGGACACCCATTAACAGTCATGGTCCCTCACTCAGTTGAGATACTTTTGACCCGCTCCCGAATGCAACACATGTCTGGAGCAAGACTCACAAGGTATGAAACAATAATTCTGGGCTCACCGAATGTGCAGCTGAAAAGGTGCACTACGTTGAATCCAGCAACCTTGCTTCCCGGTGAAAATGCTGAAATTGAGAACGCTGAAGACGTCGAGCACGACTGCCTTCAGGTGACTGAATTTTGCACAAAACCCCGACCTGACATTAAGGATACTAAGCTTGATGAAAATGACCAAATTGTTTTTGTTGATGGGTCATGTTTAAGAGATGCATTGGGAATATTGAAAGCAGGATATGCTGTATGTACTGTAACAGGTGTCTTGGAAGCGTCCTGGCTTCAAGGAGTCTATTCCGCACAAGTAGCAGAGCTTGTAGCCCTTACAAGAGCATGCCAACTGTCTACATTGATGAAGGTTACCATTTACACTGACAGTCAGTACGGGTTTGGAATTGTGCACGACTTTGGGCAACTATGGTCACAGAGAGGTTTCCTGACCTCTTCAGGGTCCCCAGTGAAAAACGGGGAGAGAATAAGGGAATTGTTACACGCCATTCAGATGCCAGCCGAAATTGCAGTGGTAAAGTGTAGTGCTCATACAAAAGGACAGGACTATGTTTCCCTGGGAAATGCATATGCGGATCAAGTCGCAAGATTTTGTGCCTTGAACTGTATATTGCTCAGGGATGAATGGAATTTGATAAATGAGCCAGAGCTCGAACCAGCTGAAGCATTTGCCTTGAAGGTCGTGGATACAATGGATGAACTAAAAGCATTACAGAATAGCGTCAGGGAGGATGAAAGGGCTTCCTGGATTAAGTCACAATGTACAAAGAGACCAGATGAGATATGGGTTTCAAATGAGGGAAAATTTGTCTTACCAAATAGTCTCTTATCGCAGCTAGCGCGGTTCTATCATGGGCAGGCTCACCTAGGGAGAGATGCCATGATAAGATTGTTCAAAACTGATTGGTTTAACCCCAGATTCCGTCAAGTTGCAGAAGCAGTTTGTCATCGATGTGTCATTTGTCAACAGATGAACCCAGGAAAGGGAACGGTTGTGAACGTGAGCCACATTGGCAGGGCGGGTGGCCCGTTCAGCAGAATGCAGATGGACTTTATTGAGATGCCTGTGCATGGAGGTCTAAAGTATGTGTTGGTGATTGTGTGCATTTTTAGTCACTGGATTGAAGCATACCCCACACGTAGAAATGACAGCCTTACAGTTGCAAAACTATTGTTGAGGGAGTTGATACCACGTTTCGGATTCCCGATCTCTTTAGAATCAGATAGAGGAAGTCACTTCAATAACGAGGTGATAAAGTTACTTTGCGCAGCGCTGAACATTGAGCAAAAACTGCATTGTAGCTATCGCCCTGAGGCCTCAGGACTGGTGGAGCAAATGAATGGTACACTGAAATCGAGAATGGCGAAAATATGTGCATCGACAAATTTGAAATGGCCTGACGCATTGCCTTTGGTGTTAATGTCAATGAGAAACACCCCTGACAGAAAGACTGGATTGTCCCCGCACAAAATTCTCATGGGCAGGGCCATGAGACTTCCTGCAGTTCCCGCAAACGCGCTTTTGAATATTACAGATGATATGGTGTTAGACTACTGCAAAGGTCTGGCTGACGAGGTTCGCTCTTTCTCTCACCAGGTGGAAGCAACCACCTTGTCACCGATCCAAGGTCCAGGACACACACTGAAAGCAGGTGACTGGGTCGTGATAAAGAAGCACGTGAGGAAGTCGTGTCTGGAACCCCGTTGGAAAGGCCCTTTCCAAGTGATCCTGACGACCACTACCGCTGTGAAGTGTGCGGGGGTTCCCAACTGGATTCACGCCAGTCATACAAAGAAAGTGTTGTGTCCCACAGATGAGGAAGTTGAAGCGCTGAAACTGCCAATACCTGATAACAAAGTGCCAAGCGCTGAGACAGGGCAAAACAGAACTAGAAGCGAACAGGCAGAAATAGAGGAGAGAGAAATATTCTCTGAGGACGAAGCAATCGATTCACTTGGGGAAGACCAAGGAGAAACCTCAGACAGCGACGAAGCAGCTGAAGGTAACAAAGAGCCTGAAGCAGCTGAAAGTGACAAAGAGCCTGAAGAAAGTAACGGTGACAAAGGGCTCGAAAGAGGTGATGAAGCAGGAGAGCCTGATCAGAGGAGGGCTTTCCCAGAAGCAGGCGGTACAGAAAAAGAAAAGGAAAACCTGATTGACTCCCCAGAAGGAGGGGACAAGGCAGAACAGAACGAAACTGTTCAAGCTTCTTCAGAAGAGATCGCAGGTCCATCAAGTGGACACAGTGCAAAGAAAAGACCAAGTATATCACCAGTAAAAGTAAAGACTAGAGAAAAGTTGAACGACAGTGAAGGGCCAAGAGTGAAAGAGAAAAGAAAGGAAGTGTCTGTCGTGGTACCAACATCAAGTGAAGAAAAAGACTTGGCCAAAGAGGAAAGTACCAGTGAGGCAGAATCAAAGAGAGATGCAAAATTGAAAAGGAAAAGGATACCAAACAGGAGATATTCCGGTCCAGAATGGGCATATGTAGTCAATGACGATTGGACCGACGAATTTGTATCTCTTAGCATCGAGAACGAAGAAGAAGAGATACAAATAGAAAAGAAAAGTTTTATGGACATTATTGACTGGAAAAAAAAAAAAAAAAAAAAAAAACTGATAAATGACATTGCTTGCTATAATCTAACGTGATACAACCAGCTGAGACATTGCTAAACCGGATGAGACATTTGCTAACTTGATAAGACTTTGATAACCTGATTGACTCTTAAACCCGATTTGAGACAACGTTGCTAACTGATAAAAGACTGAGTTAATGCCGAATTGAGACAAATGCTGCTAACCGATAAGTGACTGGGCTCCTGAAGAAAACTGTGTGAACATTGCGCTCGTTCAGCTTTGTAACTAATTGCTAAATCGTTTCTTTATAAGTGCTTCTAGCTCCCTGATTCTATACAGATCATGACACAAAACAGTAGAGTGAAATATTGTAAATATGCGTGTATAGGCTTGATAACTGCATGTGTACTAATAATAATGGCAATAGTGCTTGCAACGCGTGGTAAGGGTGAGAATGAGAAAATTGATGCTTCTACTTCTGCTCCTATTACTGTCACTGAACTAACCGCATTGAAAAGACTAGAATTAGATGAGAGACACTTGCATGATAAGAAGGAACTTTCGTATAATGTTTTCTATCGCTTACTAACAGAATATGTTGAGACTATGGATGCGAAAGATTGTTATGTGTGTACACAGATACCGACATCGGTAACGGAAGGGGTGACTTATCACCACATGCCTCTTACATATGGGATTACATGTAGTTTAGTAACTTCTAGATTTTATGGTCAAACTAACATACAGTATTTTTATTCAAATTATGATGTTACCTTTGCATATGTTCCTATAATAACGCAACTAAGCCAGATTGCTAAAGATTGGGATGCTAAAATAATGAGGGAATTTTTCGAGCCAATGCAACCTTTTGAAACAGCTCACGCTCATAGGGAAAACCTTACCTGCTCGCTCACTGCAGTAGAAATAAGCTTTTTAGATCGCACAGATGATAGAAGGGCACAAATGAATGCGAAATTAGAAAAAGAGCTAAGTAAGAGGACTTCAGTAGATAATTATGCTTTTGCCGCAATAAAAACACAAGGGAAAATAGCTTTAGATGCTTGGCATGTAGGGAAATTTTGTATATATCGTGGTGAATCTTATTATGATAACATTTTCGTGGGAGCGAGTGAATGTAAACATACGTTTATCTTTAAGACCAAATGGACATTCATGCTGAACGGACTTGACCCTGTCATACCTGGTGTATATTACATTTGTGGGCATAATGCCTATTATCGTCTTCCAAAGGGATGGTGG
Source organism: Pleurodeles waltl (assembly GCF_031143425.1). Lineage (NCBI taxonomy): Eukaryota > Metazoa > Chordata > Amphibia > Caudata > Salamandridae > Pleurodeles > Pleurodeles waltl. The sequence goes on from NC_090437.1 coordinate 1,177,590,908, forward strand.
GGGAGATGTTATTTGGGTATAGTGTTCCCAAAGGTTTATCAACTGGATGACCTATCGGTGATTCCAAAGACGTCTGGATCTCATCGTATCCAGAAAAGAGAGACTGCAGCTGCTGTGGTAGGAGATATATTTGGAGCCATGATTCCTTCATTGGGAGTTGTGTTGAATTCCATCAAAATAAGAAAGTTGTCTACTATAGTGGATAACATGTTGACAAAGTTTTCAGGTGCTATAATCCTGATGGATGCTGAACTTGCAGCAGAAAGAGCTATGACTCTTCAAAACAGGCTTGCCCTTGACATTCTTTTAGCAAAGGATGGCGGCGTTTGCAAAATGCTTGGTGCGCGTCACTGTTGCACGTATATACCAGACAACAGTGTGAAGATTAAAACAATGCTTGCAAATCTAACAAAAGAGAGTGCAGACTTGAAGGAATTGAAAGAACCAGGAGTTTGGGAGAAGGTTGGAAAGGGAATTGCTTCAGTGGGAAATTGGCTTGGTGGCATTTGGAATGGAATATTACTAAAAACAATACAGGGAATACTAATAGTACTAATTTGCATCTTTGGGATTTGGGGAATAAAGAGGGGAATACTAATGATCATGGCAAGAATTAAGAGAAGGAAGGAAGAGAAAATGATGAAAAGAATGGCAGAAGAATACAAGGCAAGAACAAGGGGAACTAAAAGGCAAAGAGAACTGACAGAATTTTAATGGAATAAAATTTGTGGGAATGGTTTTGTGTGATGACAAGTAGTCATCAGAGGAGGGATTGATGACGCAGAAATGAAGGTTTTACATTTATTAGCGCATAAACGTAGTGCTGCAATAATCAAGTGTGACTTTAACCGAACTAATAAAGATTGTACGGGGACAAATGTGCCCTCAGAGTAGTTCGCCAACATTTATAAGCGTGCTTTATATAACGTGATGTATTAGAATTGTACTAATCTGACATAACCGTAAACGTGTGCCATGATTTGCTTGTTTGAAATGTTTTAACTTAGCATAACTTTAGTGGAGGCTTTGGCCTAGTTGCCTTGTCTCACGGTTTAGATGCTCGTGTTTTTCTAATGTGCTAATGAAACGTGTATTCTTGCTTGAAGCTGTACTTTTCCAGTGAGATCGGTTCACATGCTTATCTTTAAGGTTTCGTGCCAGCCTGGCATCTTTTCTTTGCTCCAAGGTCAATCTGCAGGTGCAGACAATGGACGCTCTGAAAGTGAGTTAATTGGTAAAATATGTTGCAACTTACGTTCCCGACTCCAAGGATAATGTATGCCTAGGTAGAAGCTTGTGAATTGTAGTTTTTGATTGGACAATTTGAAGCCAACCTATGAACTCACCAATGGAAGACCCTACTGGATTTGAACTGTTGTCTATTTAAACCTGGTGCACAAGAAGAAAGTACGCCATACGCCATTACCCATTGCACCCATTGAGAACATTAGACATTGCAGACATTATGGCCCATCTTGCCGACTTCGTCATTTTCCCATCTTCTACGATGCCAATTGATGTTCGACGCCATTTTGAATGAGACTTTGATGCTTTCTCTAATCGAGAGAAAGAGACTTTAAGTAATTCTCGCCCTAGAGACTTTAACTTCGATTTACCCCTTTGCATGAAGTAGTAGTTTTGTCCGTTTATCTTGCCGCTGTGAGGCAATTGCCCCGTCCACCCTGCCCCATTGCCCCCGTCTCATGCTGATCGAAACCGGTACCTGTGAGACGAAGACTTCCTTGAATGCTGATTGAATTTGGTAAATATGAAAGGAAAATGTACAATTGCATTGTGTTTCTTTTTAGGTAACCAACTGCTGATTTTTGATAAGAGCCCTAGTTAGGAGTTTTTCAAATCAATGTTGCTAAATTGTTTTTGCATGAAGTCCCACATGCAGATGCTAATTTGAGGTTAGATGAGGATTCAGTTGTTGCACGATGCAATTTGAGACCTTGTTATGCTGACTAATGTATGCAATTAGCCCATTACAGATTATAGTTTTAGTGGTTTGCGTTGCTATTATCGAATGCATTGTTATTCAAATGCTGCATAGATTGCATCTTTTTCGCCGTTATGGACAGCTATTAATGTTCATTTAAATATATCATTTGGTGTTGAGACACATTTATATTGTGCTAGCTTTGTTAATATAGGGAAATAAATTCATTAACTTTGAATAAACTGGTGTAGTTATTCATGACCGGAAGGCCATGGTTCGCCGAAATGTTTTCTGGATTAATTGTGAAGTGTTATGTTGATCAGGGCATTGCTTATGTTCGTTATTGATTATTGATTTGATTAAATTGACTAATCTCGGGTGAAGAGAGCCCCACTTGGTCAAAAGATTCATCGACCCAAGAGCGTCCAAATACAGGTAATTTATTAGGTCGGAACGCTCTACCAGCAACACTAGGGAAAGGCATCATCCACTTAGGCAAAAAATATTGATGGAGGATTGTGACTGAAAGCATGGCAGGTTTATAAGACCAAAATAGTAGAGGTATGTAAGGTAGGATACAGTTGCGGCTGGTATCGGGGCAACGGGCAGGGGGTGACAAAACAAACAACAACAAAAAACTTACATGAATGCCCACCGTATCGCCGTTCTTCTGGCTCCACTACAGGAACAGGCTCCCAGACTGTGCCGCTGCCAATCCTGACACCGCTCTCATGCTGTTGGCATGAAGAGAGCAGAATCAGAATTGGCCTGACCACCATCAATTTGCTTTCCCAGACATACTGGGAGTCTGTGCCTGTTGTCTCTAACCCAACGACGCAGCTCGGGTTGGAGACAGCTCAGTGCACGTCAGTTTGGCGGTCCTGAGACGGCCAGCCAAACCCATATGCAACAGTGCACCTACCATTCCCCCTCGTGTCTGTCGTCCCCATGGCCCTGCCCCCTGGACTCGACACAAAAAAAAATGTCAAACGATAATAAACATGCTTTATTATTGTTTTATTTTTCTAGTTTTGCAGCTTCTGTTGCTGGCAGAGGAGGTGACGCTCCTCTTCCATAGCAGAGCCGCAGCTGGTAGGATGGTAAATGGAGTGTGGTCAAAGGTAGTACAGACGGAGTATAATGAGGCCGCAACCCCATAAAAGAAGAGAGTTGAGGTGCCATATTTTCCCTGCAACTCCACCCACAGACAGAAGAGTGAGAAGGGAAGCGAGACTGGTTGCTCAGAAGTGATCAAAGGTGCAGGAAGTGGAGGTGGGAGACAAAGACATATTCAGAAGAGTCCAAGGGGAACAGAAATTTGTGAGGCTGTAAATGTACGCAGGGAAGTCATGTCTGTAAGAGTGAACTTCCAGTGCAGAATTCACGTAAATTCTCGTTCTGAAGATATAAAAAAATAGCACTATTGGTAACACTGGCTCGGCTGCTCACCTCTTGTTTTTACTGCATTTTAAATGCAACTCATCATAATTTCGTGGATGATGGCAGTCAGTGTATATCGCTTCCTTACCCCGCCCTTGCTGCCTTTGGATCTGTCATCATTTGGCTCGTGAAAAAAAGTGACAGAACACATTATGCCACTCCAGTGAACCACTCTGTATTCATGTTCACAGGATGATCAATACAGATAACCCAATTCATTATTTTTAGATCCGATTCCTAAAGGATCAAACGTTTAATGAAAGTTTGATGCTGTCCATGTATTTGTGCTCTTGACAGGAGATTTTCAGCATGGAGCAGGCTTCTTCTCCTAAAGCTTGATACAGCGAACTTTCAGCAGTATCACCAGACTGGAAGCACAATTCTCCATTTTAACAAATCTGTGGATATAGTAAGAGAAGAAAAACAGAAGACAAATAAGGAAAGAGACTAACGAGAGAGTTTATGGTTTCTGTCACCAGGGAAACCAAATACTTTGCTTCTTTGTCTTTCCATTTGGGGTGAGCAAGCCTTTGTAATTTAGATCAGGTTGTTGAAATGGAAATAGAGAGATCACCTATTGTTGTACAAGAAAAATGTTCCACAACATATTTCTGTACCCTTGTGTTCAGTGGAAGTTAAAACTGCGGCTAGAAAGGTGAAATTTAAAACGTGATTCGTTTTGCTTGTACATTTTTTGTCTATTCCACTTTTCAGAATGCTTAAGATGTATGGTGGTGGTTTCCACAGCCAGGTGAGAATAATGTACTGCATGATTCATTTTTTTGGGTGGGGATGGTGTTTTTCTCTTCATCGGTGGGCCCCCATTATTCTTATGAAATTTTATTGTCAGCTAATAAGACTTTATCCCGTGATGAGGTACACCACTGTTTTAGACCAAGGTTCAAAGGACCAGATATAGGAAAAGTTTTTATGTTGGGGCGTTTGGAAACGCAAAAAGGCATTTTCTAAGCCCAAGTTCAAGTTGCATCCCTCCTTAATACCGAGTCACAGTGGTATGTATGAATGTTTTGCGACTTAAATGCAGTCATCAAGAGACTCCTTCTCCTTTGAGAATAGTTGTAAGAATATTTTTTAAGGGCACATTTTTTCATTTTGAAAGGCAATCCTGTTTTCATCGAGGAAAACTGGCTGTATTTAAAAAAAAAAGATTGCTTTTTGCAATTCTCAGTGGGTCACAAACCAGACCTACCTCAATAATATTCATGAGACAGGTCGATTTATGACCCACTGGGGATTCCAAAATGTGTAAAATACACATTTGTACATTGTTGTTTGCAACAAGTCTTCTGTCTGTGATGCCTCCGGAAGCCACATAAGCTCAAATGGTGTTTTGCAACCTTTGCTAACTGAATAGGTATAAGGGAGACCATACCCCAGCATGATGGGTTTTCCAATTTGTTAATATCCTCTTCTCATTCAACTTCAAATAAATCAGAATTAGGGCCCAAATGTACATGCAATCCACACCTGGTGATTACGTATCTTTTCAACATATTTTGTCAGTCAGAAAATCTTTTCTGACTCACAAAAGGGGTTTAGCGACCAATATCGGATCACAATTAAGAAGGGGCATGAAATGGACTTCCACTCTTAATTGCGAATTGGAAGGGCATGTATTTATGGTTTTCCTCTACAATTCGGACGCAAATCATTGATCAGTTACCAACAACTCAAAGGAGGTGCTAAGTGATTTTGAAAGGGGAAGATGTCCCCTGGAAACACCTTCAACTTTGGACCACAGCCTCCTCCCCCTGAAGTTGTCATAATGGAAATATTTTTTTTGAGCAGCTCTGGTTCCTTTAAGGAACACAGGCTGGTCTAAAAATGTTTCTTAATAGAGAATGCAACCATAGGGATTGTGTTCTGCTATTTTCTGCATGCCACAATCCCTGTGTTTTTAGCCTATCACAAAGCATCTCAAATTGTGACCTGCGTGTAGGAAGTTGGCTCTGTTTATTCTATCTCAAAGTGAGAGACGGTTTGCACAGAGTCCAGGGGATCCCCTTACAGGTAAGATAGTGGCAAAATTAGATAATTCTAATGCTCTATTTTGTGGTAGTGTGGTCGAGCAGTAGGCTTATCAGAGGGTGGTGTTAAGCATTTGTTGTACACACACAGGCAATAAATGAGGAACACACACTCAAAGACTATTTCCAGGCCAATAGGTTTTTATATAGAAAAATATATTTTCTTAATTTATTTTTAGAACCACAAGTTCAAGATTTAAAGTAAATACATAAAATGCAAGGTACTCCCCACAGGTAAGTTAGGAATTTTGAATTAGAGCAATAACATATACAGGTTTTGTTAAAATGTCAATAAGCTATTTTAAAAGTGGACACTGCAAAAATCAACAGTTCCTGGGGGAGGTAAGTATTGGTTAGATTGCGAGGTAAGTAAGACACTCACAAGTCTCAGTTCCTGGGCATAGACAACCCACCGTTAGGGGTTCAAGGCAACCCCAAAGTTACCACACCACCAGCTCAGGGTCGGTCAGGTGCAGAGGTCAAAGAGGTGCCCAAAACACATAGGCGCCTATGGAGAACAGAGGTGCTGTGGTTCCAGCCTGCCAGCAGTTAAGTACCCGCGTCCTCGGGGGCAGACCAGGGGGGTTTTATATAGAACTGGGGGGGACACAAGTAGGCACACAAAACACACCCTCAGCGGCACGGGGGTGGCCAGGTGCAGTGTTCAAAGCAGGCGTCGGGTTTTGAATAGGCTTCAATGGAGAGACCCGGGGGTCACTCTAGCGGTGCAGGCAGGCACAGGGGGCTTCTCAGGCCATCCACCACCTGGGCTAGGCAGAGGGTCGCCTGGGGGTCACTCCTGCACTGAGGTTCGGTTCCTTCAGGTCCTGGGGGCTGCGGATGCAGTGCTTGGTCCAGGTGTCGGGTCCCTTGTTACAGGCAGTCACGGTCAGGGGGAGTCTCTGGATTCTCGCTGTCCTGGAGGGTGGCTACACCCTCTTTGTGCCTCCTACCTGTGAGGAGGGGGGCACATCCTTGATCCTATTGGGGGAATCCTCCAAAACTAAGATGGAGGATTTCTAAAGGCAGGGGTCAGCTCAGGGCACCTTAGGGGCTGTCCTGACTGGTGGGTGACTCCTCCTTGTTTTCCTAATTATCTCCTCAAAAGCCTTGCCACCAAAAGTTGGGGTAGTGGCCGGAGGGGCGGGCATCTCCACTAGCTGGGATGCCCTGGGGCGCTGTAACAAGGGGAGTGAGCCTTTGAGGCTCACCGCCAAGTGTTACAGTTCCTGCAGGGGGAGGTGTGAAGCACCTCCACCCAGTGCAGGCTTTGTTCCTGGCCACAGAGTGACAAAGGCACTCTCCCATTGTGGCCAGCAACTCGTCTGGTTGTGGCAGGCTGGCAGAAACTGGTCAGCCCCACACTAGAAGCCGGATTGGTATTCAGGGGACATCTCTAAGATGCCCTCTGGCTGCATGTTACAATAAATTGCACATTGGCATTTATTGTGCTAAGAAGTTTGATACCAAACTTCCCAGATTTCAGTGTAGCCATTATGGAACTGTGGAGTTCGTGTTTGACAAACTGACAGACCAAATACTCTTATGGCTACTCTGCACAAACAATGTCTAATGGTTTTGCTTGCACCCTGCCTTAGGGCTGTAAGGCCTTTAGAGGGGTGACTTACCTATGCCACAGGCAGTGTGACGTTGGCATGGCACTCTGATGGGAGTGCCATGTCGACCTAGTCATTTTCTCCCCACCAGCACACACAAGCTGTGAGGCAGTGTGCATGTGCTGAGTGAGGGATCCCCAGGGTGGCATAAGACATGCTGAAGCCCTTAGAGACCTTCCCTGGCATCATGGCCCTTGGTACCAGAGGTACCAGTTACAAGGGACTTATCTGAGTGCCAGGGCTATGCCAATTGTGGAAGCAAAGGTACAGTTTAGAGAAAGAACACTGGTGCTGGGGCCTGGTTAGTAGGGTCCCAGCACACTTTCAATCAAAACTTAGCATCAGCAGAGGCAAAAAGTCAGGGGGTAACCATGCCAAGGAGGCATTTCCTTACACTGCGTAATTAATATTTATTAGCCCCCCCCAAGACTGAACTTCTTGTGATGTGACCTATAATACATAGGCCACAATGCAATATAAAGCCATTTTGTAAAAAGTTGTTTCACAATCTGTGACCACTTTTTGAGACCTGTCTTTTCGCACACCTGGCCCTATGTCTCGCTTACAAGAGTTTCATTTGTGCCATTATCTCTTTGTTATTATCTGTGATGAAGGTTTTCCTTCATAGTTCTAGCTTTTTTGATTCTAGTAAGATTAAAGTTCTTTTTCATTTTGGATGAAATTGGAAGGTCATGGTTTCCTTTCGGTGCAATTAAGTCAAATTTTTTTTTCATGTTTGCCTTAGCTCTCTCAGTTAGGTCACACCAATCATTTTACCTTCACTCACCGCCCGCCAAGCGGGAACCGCCAGAAGACCGTACCGCGGTCAAAAGACCGCGGCGGTCATTCTGGGTTTCCCACTGGGCTGGCGGGCGACCGCCAAAAGGCCGCCCGCCAGCCCAGTGGGAAACACCCTTCTACGATGAAGCCGGCTCCGAATGGAGCCGGCGGAGTGGAAGGTGTGCGACGGGTGCAGTAGCACCCGTCGCAAATTTCAGTGTCTGGCAAGCAGACACTGAAATTCTAAGTGGGGCCCTCTTACGGGGGCCCCTGCAGTGCCCATGCCATTGACATGGGCACTGCAGGGGCCCCCAGGGGCCCCACGACACCCCATACCGCCATCCTGTTCCTGGCGGCCGAAACCGCCAGGAACAGGACGGCGGTATGGGGGTCGGAATCCCCATGGCGGCGCAGCAAGCTGCGCTGCCATGGAGGATTCCCCTGGGCAGCGGAAAGTCGGCGGTACACCGCCGACTTTCCGTTTCTGGCCGCAGCTGTACCGCCGCGGTCAGAATGCCCAAAGGAGCACCGCCAGCCTTTTGGCGGTGCTCCCGCGGACCCCGGCCCTGGCGGTATTTACCGCCAGGGTCAGAATCACCCCCTTAGTTTCCTGATCCCCTTTTTGCTGGCTTTTAGTACTCTGTGCACTTTATCTGTGCTTTCTCCTTCACACATGATAACATTGGAATACACCTGATTTGCATATTTAATTTACTTGGAAGCCCCTAGTAAATGGTACTACATGTACCCAGGGCCTGGAAGTTAAGTAATAGTAGTGGGCAGCAGCACTCATTTCACCACCCACTAAAGTAGCCTTTTAAAACATGTCTCAGGCCTGCCACAGCAGCCTGCATGCAATTGTAAAGTATTTTGACCTAGCAAAATAAACCTTTTGCCAGGCTGAAATCTTTCTTATTAATACTCAAAAGTCACCCCTAAGATAAGCCTTAAAGGCTGAAAGGGCATAGTGCATGTTTAAAAAAATAGGACGTGCACTTAACTTATATATGCCCTGGTAGGGGAAAACTCCTGTAGTCGTTTCTCACTACCGTAAGGCCTATCTATTCCATTGACTAACACTAGGTTATCTCATAACATTTAATATGCAATAACTTTAGATTGGGGGCAGATATGGATATGTCGTTTAGACTCAAATTACTTGTAATTTAAAATCATCTTTAATGGTAAAGTTGGATGTTAAGAGCCTGACTTAGATCGTGGCAGATGGGTCACTCCGTCACAAACGTGATGGATATCCGGTCAACCGTATAGGACATAATAAGATCTTAATGCAGCAGACAGGACAACCGTCACATTTGTGATGGAGTATTCCCCGCCACCCGGATCTAAATCTGTCCCTAAGTCACAATCATAAAAAGGCCACTTTTAGAAAGGAGGCATTTTCTTGTCCTAACTATTTATGCCTACTGCTAATGTCCTGGGTCACATGACTTAGGTATGGCTCTGCTGTTGGGGTTTGTGTATTCCTCTCAGACAATGACACAAAAGGACTAGGTGTGGGCTGGGTGGCTATCCTGCCAGGATGGCTGGGGGCGAAGCTGCTCTCTACCTCACTTGCGTTTCAAAGGGCTTCCCTCCAGCACACACAAAGGAACCTGACACCAGCCTTTTGTTACCCCACAAGGAGCCCTGACAAGGAAATGGAAGAACGTTCCAGAACCAGATCTGGAGGTAGGACAAGGTGTCCCCCCATACACTGATGTTTACACCAAGTATAAATATTGGAGCCTTCAACCAACTCATCAGAACTTTGCTGGGCCTGTGGACATTTCAGAAGAAGGACTGCCCTGCTGCCACAGGACTGCCCTCCTGCTTGAGAACTGCCTTGTTGTCTCAGAAGGAAGACTGGACCTGCATCCCAGGCTAACCTGAAAGACTCTAGGGATCAGTTGACGGACCTCCTGTTTGAGCTGCAGGGACATAACAAGCTCCAGGGGCCTTGTGGCAATTGTCCAGCTAATCAGCTGCAACTAGACCTGCCTGAGCCCTGCTAGTCTCTGCTGGAGTGAGTTCACGATCCCTAGAGGTGCCCCCAGGTCTCTTGGCTGGCATCAGTCAGAGATCCTCCCAGGAAGAAAACGTGAAATTGTGAAATTTCGATTCTTCATGACTGAAAATGGGCCCCTTTGCAACTAGGCTCTACCGCCTGCAATGACCGCCATTGTGAAACTCTGGTGAAGGCCTGCTGTTCATACTACAGTGTTAGCTAGTGATGATGGGCAATGTGAGATCTGCACTTTGCACTACAGCAATGACAGTCCATGTTGACTGACTGCCAATGCGAAGCTCATGCAACTGCAATCTGTGATGGCCAACTGGCTCATCTGGCTACTGTGATGACAACCTGTGCTGCTCAGCATGTTCTTCCTGCTGCAGTGACAATCATCCACAGCACTCTTCTTGCTTCTTGTGGCATTCTCCACCACAAACGGAACTCTTTGAGCTGGACTGTGGAATGGTAACTAGTTCAGAGTGACTAACCTGGTACATGTAACAGACCCACGCTCCATTGCTGTTGGCCTGAACTTGTGACTTTCCCCTGATCTAGCAAGACCAGATGACTGTGAGTGCTCTTTAGTTACTTAGATCCTCAAAATGTAATATCCCTGGCTCTGATGATTGGATTTTTGCCATTTTGATATAATTTTGTTTATTAAAATGTACTCAATTGTTCTACATTTGGTTGGAATTTTTTTCTTGTTTTGTGTTTTCACTTTATTACTACATAAATAATTTACACATTGCCTCTAAGTTAAATCTGACTGCTTTGTGCCAAGCTACCAGAGAGTTAAGCACAGTTTCATTTAGTGACTTTGTTGTTTAATCTGACAAGGATTGTGGTTGTAGGGCTTTCAACCCCCTCAACCAATAACCCAATTTCTTATGCTCCTGTTTGAACTGTATCTCATTAACACCTTGTTGAATATGTGTTCTAATTTAAGCCTTAAGTTTTATGGTGCACATTTTGATTACTAAGATTGTCAGATGAATATTCAAAGACCATAGAGTAACCTCCTCTATGTATTCTGATAGTGACCACTTGCACAGGCCAATTTTCAGCCACTTGTAAGAAACTGTCTCTTTTTTATCACAGTATATGGTAGAATGTTACTTCAAGATCATTGGGAATGTAGGAGGTTTTGCACATTTATAGAATTGGGAATTACCAACAACATATAAAATATGGTTGTATACACTCATTTTATTCCCTTTGAAACGATTTTCTTATGATGTATCAATGTGCCTTTTTCTTGCTTGTGCTGATTAGGGCTTAGTGAGGCCTCAATGCTACCATGTTTAAAATGGATGTCTCACCCTACGCGTTTAGTGTTTATAATGTCTGTTCTTGCTTTTCTCGAAGAAAACATTTCCAACATGGACTCAGTAATGTTGCAACCACTCAAGGACTCTTCCGTCTGCTCACTGTTCTGCATTTGTTCACAAAAGTTCATTATTGTTTTGCAACTAGTTTGGTCTGCCATTTCTTGATGACATTAGCGTAGAGTGGGCTAAATCAATATTCATGCAGTGGTATAGTGTTTATGTAGTAAGGCAGTATGATGTTTAATAATTCTGTGGTCTGATCTGTCAACGTTGTATTTCTATTGCTCACCATGATGATTTTGCAGTTTTAATTATGTTCTATGAGAAGATTGCCTAAATAAACCGTTAGATTTGGAGATGAGTTAGATGACTTTTCAATGCTGCTAGGGATGTTGTCTGATGTTTTATGGATTTTGCTGATCATTTGGGACTTCACATTTTTCTGAGCTTGCTTACTATTCTGTATAACGCTATTACTGGGAAACTTCATGACAATGGTGTTATACAGCTGCATTTTGTATTGTATCTTTTTACATTTTTGTAATAAATCCTTCTTAATACAACAGTAGTTTGATATGTTGTGTGGTGGCTTGCCTGGGGACATTCTGAATAATGAAATTGAGGTTTAACATCATCCCTGACCCACCCAGAATATTTTTAAAGTGTTATTTAGGTGTAAAAATCGAAGAGTTCCATGTGCCCACAAGATCTTTGGTAGCAGATGATGGCTGCGAGATAAGAGTAGCTCCTATCTGCTTTAGGAATATCTTTTTGCACTGTCCCTAGCCTTATTTTTGTTGCATTTGGTTTTCCACCAAAGACTGTCTTAGTGATTGCTTTGCTGAGCTCCTGGGGTGCAGTGTTGTTTCTGAGCAAACAAGACTGTAAGTATAAGTAGGGCAGAATGAATCATGAGATTAAGTGTGTTTCCTTATGCTGATGAGCTAAGTAAGGTTTGTGTTCAGTGATGAATTTTTATGCTTCATGTGAGGATTTTGGTTATGAGATGTTGATTGTGGGCTCAATTAGTGGTTTGCTCACTGTGATCTTGATGTCCTAGTCATATTTGTGATTTACGTTGAGATGTTTTGGTTTGCATTTGTCAAGGTTGAAGATCTTGATATATTATTGTTGAACCTGTCTGCAAAAAGATATTGGCCCTCATTACAACCCTGGCGGCAAATGCTGCTTACCGCCGTGCAGAAGACCGCCAACATACAGCTGCGGCCACGGAATTCCGCTACAGCTATTATGACCCACAGCTCGGAATACGCCATAATCCAGACACCCACACAAGTCCACCACACCAAAGGTCAGTGATAAACTGGCGATAAGAAAACCTCCACCGTCACGTCAACAGGAATACGCCCAAACAATCACGACCCACGAATCCACGCGGCGGTCTTTCAACCGCGGTATTCCATTGGCGGTACACACCGCCGCGCTCAAAATACACACACATTTACAAAACACAACCACATTGGACAATTCAAAATACACACACCTGACACACATACACACACCACACCCACACACCCAATCCAATATAAAGCACACACCCACAAACCCTTACTACCAGATTTCTGAAACCGTGCCAGAGAGAGACACCACCATAATCAACACCATCATCCACAGACACACAACACCATCACTTACACAACATCCACGCACCTCAAATAACACACACCACAACATCCCCTCACACATCACAACACACACCACCTCACACATCACCCACACCACATCATGGCACCTCAACGACATCCCAGGTTCTCTGAGGAGGAGCTAAGGGTCATGGTGGAGGAAATCGTCCGGGTAGAGCTCCAGCTATTCGGATCACAGGTGGAGCACACCTCCATTGCAAGGAAGATGGAGCTATGGCGCAGAATTGTCGACAGGGTCAACGCAGTGGGACAGCATCCAAGAACTAGGGATGACATCAGGAAGAGGTGGAACGACCTACGGAGGAAGGTGCATTCCGTGGTCTCCAGACACCAGATTGCTGTACAGAGGACTGGCGGTGGACCCCCACCTCCTCCTCCACAACTAACAACATGGGAGGAGCAGGTCTTGGCAATACTGCATCCTGAGGGCCTCGCAGGAGTAGCAGGAGGATTGGACTCTGGTAAGTCAAATCTTTACTACCTCATCCCCCCACCCTACCTGCATGCCATCACATACTCCCTCCCTCACCCTCACCCCCATCACTCCAACACCTCACATATGCCTCACTATCACAACCCACCCATCCCAATACCAAGCCCTGCATGCAACACCAAAGCATGGACACCCATCACCAAAGCATGTCCACTAGAGATACCCACACAGACCCCAAATATCACACAAGGACCAAGACAAGAATGCAAGCACTGGAGTACAGGGTCACTCACCCATTGCACACGATGGCACACACAGATGCAATAATCATGCCTTTACACCCCTGCAGGACCACAACCCAACGTTACCGGACAGGAGGTACCAGACATATCCAGTCCCCCCACAGAAGAGACCCACAGTGATGACAGCAGCTCTGCACAACTGGATCAAGATGACCAGCTCGGCCCATCAGGGACCTCGGGACAGTCGGTTCCCCTGACACTGGCACAAACCACCACAGAGCCTTCCCCCTCAGGAAACACCAGCACAGCACCCACCCAGCGGGCCCATCCCTCTCTCCCCAGGACACGTCAATCAGCAGTGTGTCCACCACTACAGGGAACCAAGGCAAACCCACCAACTCAAGAAAATCAGGGAGCTGGGGGCAGTAGCAGTGGGCACACGGTTCAGGGGACAGAGGCTCAGGAAAACAGGGAAGCTGGGAGGACTGCTGTGCGACAGGGGGAGGACAGGCCCAGGGAACCCACTCTCCACGAGGCCCTCTCCAACATCACGGGAACTTACCATCATTCCCAGGAGATGATGGCAACGGTACTGGCCAAGTTTCAGGAGACCCAGTGGCTGCAGGAAGAACACTATCTGGGGATCAGGGAGGACCTGAAGTCCATAAACAACACCCTGGTCACCATTGCAGGGGTGCTGCAAGACCTTGTCAACACCAGGAGGGACACTGTGGCACAAAAAGGGGCCCCTGACACTAGCCTGGACGATGAACAGCTCTCCACCTCCGCCGGCGCTGGCGGACAGGAGGCACCGCCACAGGAACACGACATCAGCACCCCACCCCCTGCAGATGGAGAACCACCCCGCAAACGGTCCCTCAGATCCAGGAACAAGACAGAGAACATTGCCAAGACCCCCGCCAGGAAATGAGACCCCCCTGAATGTCACCCTTTTGTCCCACTTTGTCATCCTGTCCATCCTTCAACTGCCATCGCTTCACTTCCTATGCCCCTTTAGACAATGCACCTGTGAAACAAATAGACTGGACTCTACCATGGACATTCCTCCACCATCCCAACTGCCCATTTTACAACCCCCTCCACTTATTTGCACAGAAATAAACACACTTCAATTACAAAACAATCTGGAGTCAGTCTGTGCTTTCACAAACGTGTAATTGCAATAACCATGGAATATAGCAATGTCAATTTACTAGTGCACATACCGATGTAACACAGCTGTAGGCCAGGAGGAAATATAGGAGAGGGCACAAAGTGGGACCCACATCAGTGAAATGGAAAGGCAAAGTGACAAGTCAGGGTCCATACAGTGAGTGAAAATGACAGACTTATGCTAGCTCCAATAATAGTATGAGATATGGGAGGCAGTGACATCTTCTTACCTGTGTCTCACTGGAAGTATTGCATGATTATGTTATTCCTGTTGTCGATATCCTCTTCTTCTGCCTCCTCTTCTTCACTGTCCACAGGCTCCACAGCTGCCACAAGACCACCAGCTGGCCCATCCTCCTGCAGAAAAGGCACCTGGCATCGCAAAGTCAGGTTGTGCAGCATACAGCAGGCCACGGTGATCTGGCACACCTTCTTTGGTGAGAAGTAGAGAGAACCACCTGTCATATGGAGGCTCCGGAATCTGGCCTTCAGGAGGCCGAAGGTGCGTTCAATCACCCTCCCAGTTCGCCCATGTGCCTCATTGTAGCATTCCTCTGCCCTTGTCCTGAAATTTCTCACTGGGGTCAGTAGCCATGACAGGTTGGGGTAACCAGAGTCACCTGCAAATATGGAGGGACAACTGTTAGACACACACTAACCTGTAGGGACAACCCCATACCCAGACACCTATTTACACTGTGTAGGGTCACGTTGTAGCTGCGCATGTGTTTCAGCAAGGCAGACATCACTCTGGACAACACGTTAGAGAACATTGGCTGGGACATCCCTGATGCAATGGCCACTGTTGTTTGAAAATAACCAATTGCCAGGAAATGGAGTACTGACAGGACCTGCACTAGAGGGGGATTCCTGTGGGATGGCAGATAGCTGACATCAGGTCTGGCTCCAACTGGGCACACAGTTCATGGACTGTTGCACGATCAAGTCTGTAGGTGACTATTATGTGTCTCTCTTCCATTGTCGACAGGTCCACCAGCGGTCTGTACACCGGAGGATGCCGCCATCTCATCACCTGCCCCAGCAGACGTGCCCTATGGACGAGAACAGCGAATAGAGAGTCAGCTAACACTGAGGTATCACAAAATTGCATTTGCACACATTTATTAATCCGCAATGTGCCTGTAACTGTGTGTATTCAAGGCCTACATTGGTGTGACGCAGTTAATATTATTGCCATGTGGCCCCCTGAAATGGCGGCTGCCTGACCTGTAAGGTGGGACAAGGGGATATGAGGTAACTGCGCTGGCGTTGTACACCGTCGTGGTGGGCGGTCAAAGACCGCAGTACAATCCATCATTGGTTAACATGGGACCCTATGGGTCCGAGGAGCCAATGACGATGTACGCTGGTGGTGACGGTACGCACCGCCGCGGACGTGACTGCCATTTTCTGTCGTTTCACTCACTTGATACCTGACCTTTAACAGGAGAGGACCTACACTGCAAGTGCTGCTGTGACCTGTATCTGGAAGCGACGATGGCTCATGTGTCTGGGGAAAAGGCCCCTGCCTTCACTTCGGATGAGTTGGAGAAACTAATGGATGGGGTCCTCCCCCAGTACACACAACTGTACGGTCCTCTAGACAAACAGGTGAGCACACTGTGAGCATGCTGCATGGGCAATGCCTATTTGGAGTGGTGTGGATGGAAGATAAATGGGGGGGCTGAGGCCTGCATGTGCGGACGGTGAGTGTATGTGCGTCAGGGTAAGGGTGGGAACGTGGGTGAATGAGTATGACGGTCCGGACGGGTAATGATTTTCCTTTCCCCCTGTACTATTCCTCTAGGTCAGCGCCCACCAGAAGAAGGCTATTTGGCGTGCCATCGCCAAGGACGACCGGACCCTGGGGGTCCACCACAGACGGGGCACTCACTGGCATAAAAGATGGGAGGACCTGCGCCGCTGAAGCAAAAAGACGGCGGATGCCCAGCAGGGGATGGCCTCCCAACGTGGGAGGGGTGCCAGTCGCACCATGACCCCCCTGACGTTACGGATCCTGGCGGTGGCGTATCCGGAGTTGGATGGGTGCTTGAGGGAATCACAGCAGCCACAAGGGGGTGAGTATACCCTCATTCAGCTGACTCTGTGTGCATTACGAGGTGTCTGGGTGGGGGAGGTGGGCAGTGGGTTCCCCTAGGCCAGGGCGATCTTGGTAGGCAAAGCCCCTTGTGAGGCAGTCTCTGTGGCACCCCAACCCCACTAGTGGTTAGTGCCATCTACACCTAGTCAGGCTCCTGTGACTTCCAGGTGTGCAGCAATCGGGCTTAGGCCTTGTACCCCATGGGCAGAGGGCTGCTGTGTCTGTTGTGTCCACCAACTGTAGTGGTGTTGCATGCACTGAACATGTCTTTCTCCTGTCTTCCCCCCCCTTTCTGTGGTCTCCCTGTTCTTGTGTGCAATAGCATCATCAGGCGGAGGAGCATTGTCACCGGAGCAGGAGGGAGCTGCATCCCACTTGGCCCTCGAGGGCGAAACAACAGAGTCTGAAGCCACCAGTGGGACGGAGGGCGAGGGGAGCTCCACGACGGGGACAGGAGCAGAGACAGCGACTCCTCCTCTGATGGGAGCTCCCTTGCGGTGGCGGGCCCCTCTGTGCCCACCGCATCAACAGGTACAGCCGCCACCCACATTACCAGCACCGCCCTCCCAGCAGAAACTCAGCGTGTGTCCCGTGCCCGCTCACCCAGGAGGGTGGGCATCTCCTTTGCCCCAGGCACCTCAGCCCCTGCCCCAGTCAGCCCTACTGCCCTCAGTGAGGAGGCTATTGACCTCCTGGGATCCCTCACTGTTGGACAGTCTACCATTCTGAATGCCATCCAGGGTGTTGAGAGGCATTTGCAACAAACAATTGCATACCTGGAGGGCATTCATTCTGGCCAGGCAGTCCAACAGAGAGCATTTCAGGCTATGGCCTCAGCACTGATGGCAGCCATTGTCCCTGTGTCCAGCCTCCCCCCTCCAACTTCCACCACCCAGACTCAATCCCCTGTACCTCAGCCTATCCCAAGCACACCATCAGACCAGCAAGCACACACATCAACACACAAGAGTGGCTCAGGCAAACATAAGCACCACACATCTCACAGGCACTCACACAAGCATCATACCCATGCACACATACCAACATCCACTGCATCCACTGTGTCCCCCTCCTCCACATCTTCCTCCTCCCTCCCTGTCTCATCTCTACTCACACCTGCATGCACTACATCCTCAGCCACTACGTCCATCACCAGCACACCCACCACCACACCCCGCTCACATGCACTCACCACCCCTACTACCATTCACACATCCCCAGTGTCCTCTCCCAGTGTGTCTGTGAGCCCTCCTCCCAAAGTACACAAACGCAGGCAGCGGAGAAGTGTGGCACAATGGTTAGAGTGGCAGACCCTGATGCAGAGATCTGGCCCGGGACCAGGGTTCAAGCCCCGCCTCGGCATGTCTTGGGCTCAATTCCCTTGGATCAGATAATTCTCGCCTCGGTGCCTAATCTAATTAATGGGTCCCACTCTGTAACTCTGGGCAATAGCTTGCTTAATCTCCACAACGGCCCCAAAAGCGCTTGGATGCCTGGCTTCACCCTGGGGGTGCCCAGGAGTGGGCACCTCACAAGGAAAAGCCAGGAGGGGTTCCATAGCGGTATGTGTACAGCGCCTTGAGACCCTAACGGGTGAGTAGTGCGCTATACAAGTGCGAAGTTTACAGTTTACAGGCATACACCCACCCAACAGCCATTCACCTCACAACAGCCTCCAGCCCATGCACCTTCACCTAAAATCAGCAGACATACACCTCCTACAACCACTACCTCTACCTCCACTCCCAAACCCCCATCCATCTACCCGTCCCAGTGTGTCTAAAAAACATTTCCTGGCTAACATTGACCTCTTCCCTACACCTCCCCCCCGTCCTTCCCCTAGGGACAGGCTTTCCAGGTCCCAGCCCAGCACCTCAGCCACCACATCCCCAGGCACAGTGGTGCCAGCAACTGCAGGGTCATGGAGTGCGCCAACCATCAGGGCTACCAGTGTGCCACGGAGCGAGGGCAAGGACATTCCGCCACCTGCCAAGGTGAAAAAGGTGCCCACATCCCAGAGGGAGAATCCGAAAACACCTGCCACCAAAGGGTCAGGGAAAACGAAAGGGGATAGTGGCAAGACAGCTGCCCCACCGTCAAAGGTGGGGAAGGGCCAATAAGTGAAGGGCAGGTCAGGAGAGGGCATGGTGGCACCGAATGAGGGACCAGTGTCACACCTTCTGTCCACGTCGACGCCAACCTGTACGGCGGAGAACACCGCCACTTGCACCGCCACCTGCACCGCCACAGACCCCGCCACCAGCACTACCGCCACAGATCACGCAGCCAGCACCGCCGCCACAGACCCCGCAGCCAGCACCGCCGCCACAGACCCCGCCGCTAGCACCGCCGCCACAGACCCCGCAGCCAGCACCGCCGCCACATACCCCGCCGCCACAGACCCCGCCGCCAGCACCGCCACCACAGACCCCACAACCAGCACCGCCGCCACAGACCCTGCTGCAAGCACCGCCGAGACTGACAACGCTGCAAGCACCGCCGCGACTGACAGCGCCGCAAGCACCGCCAGCGGCCCCGCAACAGCCTCAGACAGTGGCACCACCTCTGACAAGGCTACCATCCCCAGTTGTCAGTCGTCCGAGGCTGGTGGTGAGTTCCAGGACCCTGGGCAGCTTCCATGAAGCATCACTGTCATCACATTTGTCACCTGCATATGGAGTGCGAAGCCCCAGCTGTGTGGGGTATGTCTCTGCCTCCATGGCGTATCATGCTACCTGTACCTCTGCAATCTCGTGGCACACACACCCAGGCGAGTGTATTGTTCCGACCACACTGCACGTGGAGCACTCTGGGCACCAAGCCCACTCCAAAACCAGTGGAGAGATACATCCACTACCTCAGTCCTTGGCAGGATGAAGCACTCTGGGCACCAGGCCCCCTCCAGAACCAGTGGAGAGATACATCCACTACCTCAGTCCTTGGCAGGATGAAGCACTATGGGCACAAAGCCCCCTCCAGAACCAGTGGAGACTGTTATCCACAAGAGAGACTGTGGCTTTGCACTCCCCAGGATAAAGCAGTGGGCAAACCACCCACTGGAAAGACTTGAGAGACTGTGGCTTTGCACTCCCCAGGATAAAGCAGTGGGAAACCACCACTGGAGAGACTTGAGAGACTGTGGCTTTGCACTCCCCAGGATAAAGCAGTGGGCAACCCACTCACTGGAAAGACTTGAGAGACTGTGGCTTTGCACTCCCCAGGACCAAACTGAGGGCATGGAGCCCCCTCGTGGAGCAGTGGCATTGTGCGGTGGGTGATAAAGTGTCGGTAATACCGCCAACAGGCTGGCGGTAAATACCGCCAAATTATGACCATGACTGTGATATCTCCAAAAGACAGCCAATGAACCACACCGACCGCCAGGGCGGAAACAACAATCACCACGGTGGTAGCCGCCGCCTACAGCCAGGCGGAAGACCAAGTACCACCCACCAAATTAAGACCCTTCAATCTGCCATCTTTTCTGGGGTGGTACCAACACCATCAAAAGCCTGGCGGAAACAGAACACAAAAGTCAAATGACTCACCATTGGATACACAAGGAAGAACCACGCCGCCATGGAACCCGAACTGCATGTTTTCCCGATTGTTAGAAATGGGGTCTTTGGTTGACAGTCAGGTTACCCACTGTTCAATCAAGGACCCTCACTCTAGTCAGGTTAAAAGAGAATCACCCTCAGCTAACCCCTGCTTACCACCCTCAGCTAACCCCTGCTTACCCCCTTGGTAGCTTGGCAGAGTAGCCGCTTAACTTCAGAGTGCTAGGTATAAAGTATTTGAACCAACACACACAGTAACTTAATGAAAACACCACACAATGACACAACACAGGTTTAGAAAAATAGGTAATATTTATCTAAACAAAACAAGACCAAAACAACAAAAATCCACAATTCACAAGTCAAGTTATCAATTAAAAGTCAAAAAGAGTCTTTAAGTAGTTTCAAACACACACTAACACTGTTAGCGTGAAAATGTACCTTGGGTGCGTCAAAAATAACCATGCACGGGCGAGTGTGAGCCAAAAAGGGCTTGCGATGCGTTGATTTCACTCCAGAGCGAGACCTTGCGTTGTTTCTCCTTTCGTTGAGTGGGGCACGTTGTTTCTTCTCTCCGCAGGAGAGCGATGCGTCGATCCGGTCAGCACACTCGGGTCCGGGCAGGCCTTGCGTTGTTTTTACATGCCCAGCAGTACTTGCGTCGGAAATCCAGCCGCACGATGATCCGAAAACCAGGCAGCGCGGGTTGCGATCCCAGAGCCTCCCTCAGCGATGCTGCATGTTGTTTCTCCTGCCCCGTGTATCGATCTTCGGGTTGCATTGCATGCAAGCGTTGATTTTCAGCCGCAAAGCCAGCGGCGAGTCGATTTTTCAGCCGCAGATTGGAGTCGCATCAATCTCTTCCCCGAACTGCTGTCTGTGCATGGATTTCTCACTCTTGGGCTGCCAGCTTCTCCTTTCAGGGACCCAGGAACTGGATGGGCACCACTTGGTTGAGTAGGAGTTTCTCCAGAGACTCCAGGTGCTGGCAGAGAGAGGTCTTTGCTGTCCCTGAGACTTCAAACAACAGGAGGCAAGCTCTAAATCAAGCCCTTGGAGATTTCTTCTCAAGATGGAAGGCACACAAAGTCCAGTCTTTGCTCTCTTACTCTGGCAGAAGCAGCAACTGCAGGATAGCTCCACAAAGGCACAGTCACAGGCGGGGCAGCTCTTCTTCCTCAGCTCTTCAGCTCTTCTCCAGGCAAAGGTTCCTTTTGTTTCCAGAACTGTTCTAAGGTCTGTGGTTTTGGGTGCCCTTCATATACCCAATTTCTCCTTTGAAGTAGGCCTACTTCAAAGAAAAGTCTCTTTTGAATGTGAAATCCTGCCCTGCCCAGGCCAGGCCCCAGACACTCACCAGGGGGTTGGAGACTGCATTGTGTGAGGGCAGGCACAGCCCTTTCAGGTGTGAGTGACCACTCCTCCCCTCCCTCCTAGCACAGATGGCTCATCAGGATATGCCGACTACACCCCAGCTCCCTTTGTGTCACTCTCTAGTGTGAAGTGCAACCACCCCAACTTTCAAACTGACCCGGACAGGGAATGCACAAAGAGGCAGAGTCACAGAAATAGTACAAGCAAGAAAATGCTCAATTTCTAAAAGTGGCATTTTCAAACACAGAATCTTAAAATCAACTTTACTAAAATATGTATTTTTAAATTGTGAGCTCAGAGACCCCAAACTCCACATGTCCACCCGCTCCCAAAGGGAATCTACACTTTAATCAGATTTAAAGGTAGCCCCCATGTTAACCTATGGGAGGGACTGGCCTTGCAACAGTGAAAAACTAATTTAGCAATAATTCACTGTTAGGACATATAAAGCACATAACTATATGTTCTGCCTTAACCATACACTGTACCCTGCCCATGGGGCTACCTAGGGCCTACCTTAGGGGTGTCTGACATGTAAGAAAAAGGAAGGTTTAGGCCTGGCAAGTGGGTACACTTGCCAAGTCGAATTTACAGTTAAAACTGCACACACAGACAGGTCAGGTCTGAGACATGATTACAGAGCTACTCATGTGGGTGGCACAACCAGTGCTGCAGGCCCACTAGTAGCATTTTATTTACAGGCCCTGGGCACCTCTAGTGCACTGTACTAGGGACTTACTAATAAATCAAATCTGCCAATCATGGATAAGCCAATTACATACACATTTTGAAAAGGAGCACTTGCACTTTAGCACTGGTTAGCAGTGGTAACGTGCCCAGAGTAACAAAAACAGTAAAATCAGAGTCCAGCACACATCAACAACCTGGGGAATAGATACAAAAAGTTAAGGGAGACCACACCAAGGATGAAAAGTCTAACATCTATGATCTTCTACGACATGCTCCACCATGAACACCAATGTCAGCGAAGACAACAATGGTGAGTACAGCCACCTAGCACACAAGTGTGGAAGGAAAACGAGAGTGACACACACACGCACAACACACACCGCACACCTCACACACACCATACACACAACCAGCTGCAAAAGATAATCAATTTGTCCATGATAATTGGCAAAATAATGCAAGGAGAACAGGAATTGACTACAATGATTGTAATAAGATCAACATCAAAAATCATAAGTCGATGTGGCAATGCTACAGATATGTACAAATGTACAAAAAAGGGACACTGCCCAGTCCATAGTTCACAGGGGCCACATGGCCACAGGGAAAGTCCAAGGCCCCACTCGATTCCTGCACCAATACGGTCAGAACACTGCAGGGGCATCAGTTGGCAAATAAGCAGGCACCTCCGGGGTGGGGGCACCTCAGCCAGATGTGGAAACAAGACCACTGGTTCTGGAGGGGGCAACATGCCCTGCGCTTTGTCCTGGGGAGTGCAAGCCCACAGTCTCTCAGATGGGTGACTTGCCCACTGGTTCTGGAGGGAGCAACATGCCCTGTGCTTGGTCCTGGAGAGTGTAAGGCCACAGTCTCCTGGGTGGGTGAATACCCCCTGGTTCTGGTGGGGGCACACCGCACAGCAGCCCATGGAGGCTGGACTATATGGCGTCCGCCGGCGGTGACGGCTGCACTGTGGTGGTGGTTGTGGGAGGCTCCTGCTCAGCCCCTGCACCCTCCAATGGCTGCACTGTGGTGGTGGTTGTGGTAGGCTCCTGCTCCGGCCCTGCACCCTCCTATGGCTGCACTTTGGTGGTGGTGGTTGTGGGAGACTCCTGCTCAGCCCCTGCACCCTCCGATGGTTGCACTGTGGTGGTGGTTGGGGGAGGCTCCTGCTCAGGCCCTGCACCCTCCCATGGCTGCACTGTGGTGGTGGCTGCGGGAGGCTTCTGCTCAGCACCTGCACCCTCCGATGGCTGCACTGTGGTGGTGGTTGTGGGAGGCTCATGCTCAGCCCCTGCATTCTCTGATGGCTGCACAACCACAGCTGGCAGTGGGGCTCTGTGACAGCTGCTGGTGCAGACTCCTTCCCCTTCTTGGTGGCTAGTGCAGGCTCCTTCCCCTTCTTGGTGGCTGGTGCAGGCTCCTTCCCCTTAGTATTTGTGCCATGGAATCCTTTCCACCACGAGTAGGTGCTGCTGAAACTGGGCCCGTGGACTGCTTGACTGAGCTGCTTGGCTGGGTCCTTGATACCCTGGCCATACATGCAGGACTGCAGGGGGAGGGGTAGGAAAGAGGTCAATCTGGGAAAGGAAAAGCTTTTTAGGGACATTGGGGGGGGGAAGAGGGAGAAGCAATGGGAGTGGAGGATGAGGGAGTGGTTGTTGGAGGTGTTTGCTGGATTTAGGTGAAGGTGCATGGGTTGTGTGCTGTTATGAGGTAGTTGGGTGTCTGAGTGCTTGCGTTTGTGTACTTTAGGAGGGGGCGACAGACACGGTGGGAGAGGACACAGGGGACGTGTGCATGTATGTTGTGGAGGTGTCTGCCAGTGAGGTGTGTGTTCTCCTTGGTGTGGTGATGATGCTGGTAGTGAATGATGATGTAGTGCATGCAGGTGTGAGTGTGGATGTAACTGGGTGGGAGGTGGAGGGGGAGACAGAGGAATAGTGGATGTTGTTGTGTCTGCAACTGGATGGTGTTTGTGTGAGTGCCTGTCGGAGAAGTGTGGTGCTTGGTTTGCCTGTGACACTCTTGGGTGTTGTCTTGTGTGCATGCTCATCTGCCTGTGTGCTTGGAATGGGTTGGGGTTGAGGAGAATGGGACTGGAAAGTGGTAGTTGGAGGGGGGACAGTAGAAAAAGGGACAATGGCTGCCATCAGAGAGGAGGCCAGAGCCTGGATTGATCTCTGTTAGGCTGCCAATCCACCGTGAATGCCCTCCAGGAATGCATTAGATTGCTGTATCGGGGCTGCCAGACCCTGGATGGCATTCACAATGGTTGTTTGCCCTACAGAGATGGATCTCAGGAGGTCAATAGCCTCCTCACTCAGGGCAGCAGGGCTCACTGGGGCAGGCCTGAGGTCCCTGGGGCGAAGGAGATGCACACCACCCTGGGTGAGCGGGCACGGGCATCTCGCTGAAGGGCTGCTGGGAGGGCGGTGCTGGTACAGGGGGTGGTGGCTGTACCTGTAGCAGGGGTGGTCACAGAAGTATCTGCCACCACCAGGGAGCTCCAATTGGAGGAGGTATCAGAGTCTGTGTTGCCCCCTCCAGTCTCTGCTGTGTCGCTGGACTCTGCCTCCAGGGTCCTGTGGGATGCAGCTCCCTCTGTCGCTGGTGCCTCTGCTCCTGCACCAGATGATGCTAATCTACATAAGGACAGGATGGCAAAACAAGAAAAGGGGAGAGAGACAAAGGATACACTGGGTCAATGACTGCACCAACACCACTGTTGGCGTACACAGCACCCTCACACACAGGGTACAGGCCTACGCACTATGCATTACACTATAAGTGATATTGCTAGCCACCTAGGCATGAGGAGGAGCACACACCGCGAACTGCAGCACACCTGAGACCGACGCAACCCTGACCAACAGTTGATGCTAACAAGCTAGGTAGGCAGTATTTCCCCTTCATACCCTTAGCCACCAGAGAACCTACACTGCTATGTTTGGTCTGGCGCAGGGGCACCCACTGATACACAACCACCACCCGGATACCACCCCTACAGCCATGAGCTTCAATGATGGCCACTGTACTCACCCCCTTGTGGCTGCTGTGATGCTCTCAAGTGCCCATCCAGCTCTGGATGGGCCACCACCAGTGTGCGGGCCATCGGGGGGTCAGGGTCTGACAAGCACCCCTTCCTCATTGGGAGGCCAACCCCAGCTGGGCCTCCGCGGTCTTTTCCGTGCCCAGCGTCTCAGGTCCTCCCACCGTTTCCAACAGTGGGTGCTCCACCTGCCATAGACCCCCAGGGTCTGCACCTCCTTGGCGATGGCACGCCATATACCCTTTTTTTGATGGGCACTGACCTGCAGTGGCAATATAGCCAGGAGAACAACATTAGACAAACAGTCCAGCCAGTAACACGAATGGCCCACCATACCCATTTTCATCACCACTGTCACACACATAGTCCAGCACACAACGTGTATCCAGCCTAGAGGACATCCCTCCCCCTTACATGATTCCTTTCCACACAACTCCATGCATTCATGTCACATGCATCGTGCCCACAGAGTACTCACCTGTTGGTCTGGAGGCCCATACAGTAGTCCATACTGGGGTAGGACCCCATTCACCAGTCTCTCCGACTCCTCCAAAATGAAGCTGGGGCCCTTTCCCCGGTCACACAGGCCATGGTACGGTCCAGACACAGGACACAGCAGCACTTGCAGTGTAGGTCCTCTCCTATGGAAGGTCAGGAAACAAGTGAGGAATATGATAGAAAATGGCGGTCACGTCTGTGGTCGTGCATACCGTCACCACCGGCGTAGATCACCATTAGCCACTGTAGCCCATAGGGCCCAATAATAACCAATGAGGAGGTGCACGGCAGTTCCCGACCACCTACCACCACTGCACACAACGTCAGCGGCATTACCTCACTTCTACCTGTCCCTCCACACAGGATAGGTGGACACCATTTCAGGGGAGGGGACAGGCCTATGGAATAATGCTGTGTCACAGGATAAATACGCACATACTTGACAAATTGCACTGTTCCATTACATGTTTACAGATTGCGGACTACTGTTGTGGCTCCATTGTTCAGTTTGTGACAGCCTCCTCACTCTTTTGTCCCTTAGATACCTACCACTGCGGATGAATAGGAGATGGAGACATACCCCAGTGTACAGACTCCTGGTGGATTTGGCTACACTGGAGGACAGGCACACTATCCTCACCTATAGACTGGACAGGACCACAATCACAGAGGTGTGTGCCCAATTGGAGCCTGACCTGATATTTGCTATCTGTCATGCCACTGGGATCCCCCCTCTTGTGCAAGGGCTATCAGTTCTCCATTTCCTGGCAACTGGTTCATTCCAAGTGACAGTGGGCTTAGCAGCACAAATGTCACAGCCAATGTTCTCAATAGTGCTGACAAGAGTGTTGTCTGCCCTGATAAAACACATGTGCAGTTACATTGCATTACCCCAGGTTGAGGATTTGGCCACTGTAAAGGCCTTTTTTTATGCAATGGGACATATCCTCAATATAATTGGGGCGATTGATGGAACACATATTGCATTTGTCCCCCCCGCCAGAATGAACAGGTGTTCAGGAATCATAAGAGTTTCCAATCCATGAATGTGCAGGTGGTGTGATTGGCGGACCAGTACATCTCCCACATCAATGCTAAGTATCCTGGGTCGGTGCATGAATCCTTTATTCTGAGAAATAGCAGCATCCCAAATGTGATGGCCCAACTACAGAGGCACAGGGTGTGGCTAATAGGTGAGCCCTGGTTCCCACCCAGTATATGTTGGTGTATGCCTATGGTGTGGGCCATATAGGATAGTGTGTGGCTAAATGTTGTCCCTCAATATTTGCAGGTGACTCTGCTTACCCAAACCTATCATGTCTGCTGACCCCTCTGAGGAATGCCAGGACAAGGGCAGAAGAACGTCATAATGAGGCACATGGGCGAACCAGAAGGATCATTGAAACTACCTTTGGCCTCCTGAAAGCCAGGTTCCGGTGCCTCCATCTGAGGTGAATCCCTGTGCTGCTCACCCAAGAAGGTCTGCCAAATAGTCGTGGCATGATGCATGTTGCACAACCTGGCCCTCAGACGCCATGTACCTTTTCTGCAGGAGGAGGAGACTGGAGATGCCCCTGTGGCAGCAGTGGACCCTGTGGACAGTGAGGATGAGGAGGCAGAGGATGAGGATGTGGACAACAGAACATCTGTGATCCGTAAGTACTTCTAATGATACACAGGTGAGACAGTGCAACTTTACATTTCTATGACTTTGGTTCTATTCTGTGTGGCATTGGAATGCTGGTATTTCCCACTTCTATGCCAACTTACTGTTACCTTTGGCTATTCATTTTGCAGATGATGGTGATTTGACAAATATTCCTGGTGTGATCAAAACAGCCAGCTACAGGTCATTGATTCCATGCTCATTCTATGTACAGTTAATTTGGAATGGTATATCAATCAATACATATTTGAAATACATGACATACTCGAAATCAAGTTATATCAAAGGGTGTTTATTGTAGTTCAAATATATAGAGGGGGAAGTGCAATGGGATGGGGTGACGATGGAGGAAAGTCCAGGGTATTGTTCCAGTCTGTTTGTAGCACAGGTGCATTGTCCAAGGGGACATAGGAAGGGGAGCAATAGCAGTTCAAGGTGGACAGGGTGACTGAGTGGGACACAAGTGGGACAATCAGGAGAGTCTCATTTCCTGGTGGGGGCCTTGGCAAGTGTCTCTGGCTTCTGTCTGGATTGCAGGGAACGTTTGCGGGGTGGTTCACCTTCTGCAGGGGGAGAGGTGCTAGTGGCCTGTGGGTCCTGTGGCGGGCCCTCCTGGGCACTAGTGGCAGCAGAAGTGGAAGGCTGTTCAGATGACTGGCTAGTGGCAGGGGCACGCTGGTGTGACACTGCCTCTCTCCTAATGTTGGCCATGTCGGCCAGCACCCCTGCTATGGAGATCAGGGTGTTGTTGATGGCCTGCAAGTCCTCCCTGATCCCCTGATACTGTACCTCCTGGGCCGCCTGTTCTCCTGCACAATGTCTAGGATCTGGCCCATTGTGTCCTGGGAATGTTGATAGACTCCCAGGATCTCAGAGAGCGCCTCTTGGAGAGTCGGTTCCCTGGTCCTGTCCTCCCCCTGGCTCACAGCACTTCTCCCAGTTTCCCTGTTGACCTATGCCTCTGTCCCCTGAAATGTGTGCCCACTGCAATGAACCCAGGTCCCTGGTTGTCTTGGGGGCGAGGTGTAGCCTGAGGTCCCTGTACAGGTGGGCACACTGGTGATTGACATGTTCTGGGGACAGAGGTATGGGTATGCTGGGTGGGTGCTGTAGTGTTGTTTCCTGATGGGGGAGGCTCTGTGGTGGTCTGTGACTGGGCTTGGGTAACCAGCTGTCCAGTGGTCCCTGATGGGCCAGGTAGATCGTCCAGATCCTGAAGACCAGAGTTACTGTCATCATTGTGGGCCTCTTCTGTAGGGGGACTGGATAGTGCTGGCACCTCCTCTCCAGTGACATTGGCAGGGGTAACTGTGGGGATGTAAATGATGTGTTTTGCGTAATGTGTATGACATATTGTACATCCCTGGCTTCCCTCTATGGTTGGTGTTGCCCTGCCAGCTTTTACTTGTGTATGTTGGTGTATGGTGGGATGTTAGTTTCCCTATGCTGTGCATGCTTTAGTGTCCATGCGGGACTGTGAGGGGTGTCCATGCATTGGTACAGCATGCAGGGCTTAGCATTGGTATTAGTGGGATGTGATGGTGGAGTGTGTGGGATGGAGTGGAGTGATGGGAGTGAAGGTGAGGTATGTGATGGCATGCAGATATGGGGGTGATAATTGATGGAATTTGACTTACCAGAGTCCAGTCCTCCTCCGACTCCGGCCAGGCCCTCAGGAGGCGGTATTGCCAAGACTTGCTCCTCCCACGCTGTGAGTTGTGGGGGAGGAGGTGGGGGTCCACCTCCAGTCCTCTGAATAGCGAGCTGGTGTCTTGATGCTATGAAACGTACCTTCCCCTGTAGGTCGTTTCACCTCTTCCTGATGTCGTCCCTTGTTCTTGGGTACTGTCCCATGGCGTTGACCCTGTCCATGATTCTCCGCCATAACTCCATCTTCCTGGCTATTGATATTTGCTGCACCTGTGCTCCACATAGCTGTGGCTCTACCCTGACGATTTCCTCCACCATGACCCTTAACTCATCCTCAGTGAAACGGGGGTGCCTTTGTGTTGCCATGGGTGTTCTGTGATGTGTGTTGGTGAGGGTGTGTTGGGTAATGTGTTGGAATGTGTGAAGTGGAGTGGTGAGGGATATATGGGTGTATGTGGTGTGCATGTCTAGTTGTCGCAGTGGTCTTGGTGTCAGTCTCGTGCCAATGATTTGTATTCGGAAGGGGTTGTGGGTAATGTGGGTGTGTGTTTTATTGTGGTGTGGGTGTGTGGGTGTTGGGTGTGTGTGGGTGTCAGGTGTGTGTTGTTTGAATTGTCCAATGTAGTGTTGTTTTTTTGTGGGTGTCCATTCTGAGCAAGACAGTATGTACCGCCAATGGTTTACCACCGTTGAGTGTCCGCCGTGGTGATTTGTGGGTCATAATGTGGTGGGCGTTGTTCTGTTGTTGTAACGGTGTGGGTTTTGATACCGCCACTTTTGCACTGACTTTTGGTCTGGCAGATTTGTGTATGTGGCTGTATTCTGTCAGATTGGTGTGTGTGTGTCACAATATGGTGAACGGATATCTGCCGCCGCCGCGGTATGTTGGCGGCTGACAGTGTGGCGGTAAGCGGGATTTACCGCCAGAGTCATAATGAGGGCCTTAGATTGGTATTGTTTGCATTTCAGTGAATGGAAGCAGTTACAACAGCAGGGATGGATTTCCATTGTATGAGATTCTGCTTTTATGTAAATTGTGTTTGATAATGGCTGTGGAGGGCTTGGTCTTGTTTCTATGGATTATGAGATTTCTTTTATCCTGCTGATGTTCTTCTGTCTAGGTTGAGCAGATTAAATGTATTTTGTTTAATTGTGTGCATTCAGTGAGAAAGAAGCTATGTATTGTTTCCCATTCACAGAGAAAGCCACTCTGTGATTGGCTGACTGACCTTGGTGAGACATAACCACAGAGATGAGCTCTCATTGGTTGGGTGCTGTCAAAGTCACACTGTTATTGGTTGACCCGTGGCTTAGCCGTGCTGGGATTGGTTGCTGTTCATTTGTTTGCGAGGTTTTGGACTATGTTGAATGAGAATAATGTCTACTATGTTGAAAAAATCTAAAGCCCCTAGTGTTTTTGCTGTTGAGAGACAGAAAATTGTACCAGAAGGTTTGCCTGTGTATGGAATGTTGATCAATGTTGGGCTTTATACATGTACCCTGGTTTGTGATTTGCATAAATATACTTCTCATGACAAGGATTTACAGTTTCCTTTAGACGGTACCTTTAATATTAGAAAGCTAGATGTCATGAGGTAGACAATGGATGAGGCATTGAATAAGTGGGATTGGAGGGCCAAAGAGAAAGAGAGAAAGAAAATGAAGAAGAAGTATAAGGGTTAATTGAAGCTGTGGTTAGAAAACAAGTGGGATAATTAGGAGAGATATTGGAGAAATGATACAGTAGAGGGAGTGAAAGTATTTTCTATGGAACAATAGACAAGATGAAAGCTGATGAGAATGACAGAGAGAAACAAGACAAAGAACAAGATTCAGAAGAGGAGGACATTTTTTTTAATGATCTTGTTAATTACTAGATTTCTACCATACACTAATGGTATCCAGAGTCAGGCACAGGTCTCTGCAGTTTTACCTGATATGTATGCAGCGGGGTAGGCAGAAGGGTACCGGTACAAGGATTGACTGTGCTTGAAGTGGTGAATAAGAACACTACAGCAAGTGCCCCACATGAGAATACATTGGTAGCCTCACCTTATTAGGAGGTAAGCTTTTGAATCATTAAAGATTGAATTTGGAGAAATCTTACATGGGACAGTTGATTTAAATAGACTAAAGTCATCTAATGTAGATGGAATAAGATGTCTGATCAGAGAAGCAAGGTGTGTGAATGAAGCACATGATAAACTTGGAAAATCAGCTGAAGGATAAAGGTTGATATCAGCAGGCTCACAAATTTACAGAGAAATTACAACATGGATTTCAGTGAAAAAGATAAAAAATGGGTTTGGTGACCTTGAGAGCTCACATTAAACATCTAGCTGAGAAAACTAGAGTCTGTAGAGGCTTCAACAATTACAGAGAAAAGTGAAAAAAGTTACTAAATGAAAGGTACAAAGACAGAGAAAAAGACAAGGTTGGATATTAGTGATTCAGACCCAGAACAAATATCATAATTTCCTTTGAAAGAAGTGCATGGAAGAAGTTCTGTGCATGTTCCTTGGACTATGAATGATCTTTATACCTCTATGAGGAATTGTCCTAAATCGAGAGAGGAACCTGACATGTGGTACAAGGAGGTTCAAATGTTTGTGATGATTTAAAAAATGTGGTGGATTGATTTCAATATGTTATTTGAGATTGTTGTTCCGGGTGAGTTATGGACAGATTGTAAGGCTGCTGTTGTTTGGCCCACTGAGGAACCAGCTAGAGTTGCACTTTACAATGCTCCAGCAGAGGAAAAAATTTAGAACAGTAGTAGATCATTTGAAAAGAAGGTAGAGCGCTAGAGAAAAAAGTGAACTGAGCAAATGTAAAAAAAAACTACATAAAAGCTGAAAGAGTGGGTGCATTCTTATTATGAGAGGCTTATGCAGATAAATATAGCAATTACAGTACAGTTGAAGAGCCCGAGAAAGAAGCTGTTAGTGGATTCGCATTGGCTTTCATTTTGGGTTCGCATCCGAAGCTTAGTTCAGCACGGTGTGTTGTGCTTGCAAACTAAGATTATTGACGAGATCTCGAAATGTACTAAGTATTGCTGTAACTGTTTTGACACGAAGCAGAAAACTCACTATAAAGATCAGGGCCTGATGCACTAAGGTCAACTTTGTGTAAGTATACTATTTAATAGTAAGTTTACAACTGCAGAGACTTTGCAGTCGAGCAGAGAACTCCACTCATAAATGGGTAGGCCCAATTCACAAAAGGTGAAATTAGACATTTGGTCTCAACTTAGACCAAACGTCTAAGTTTATGACTTTAAGAATCCGCAAAAGGCATTTACGAGTATTATCATTAAGTATTCCCTCAAGGCGGATCTCTGCCCCTAGTGTGGACCTAAAGATAGTACTCATTTTAACAAATTTCAAAACAATAAAATGCCCACCTGATATTTTGATAGAAGAGAATCCGTACCCAAAATATAGTGATATATTTTGGTTATATTTTGCTAACAAAAAAAAAAACAATGTGGCGTCTAAATTGTGTGATGTTTTTTCTAGCCCCACCGACCACCAGTGCCAGTGCCAGTAGCGCCAGCACCGACGTATCTACAGGAGCGGATCAGGGGAAGTCTCTGCGGTGGTAGTGATGGGCGGTGGTAAGACCTATTGCTTCCTTATTGACAATTAGTAATATAGGGGCCAGATGTAGCAAAGGGTTTGCGCCTCGCAAACGGCGAAAATCGCCGTTTGCGAGGCGCAAAAGCCTCTTTGCTATTCAGAAATGCATATTGTGAGTCGGGACCGACTCGCAATATGCATTTCAGAATCGCAAATAGGAAGGGGTGTTCCCTTCCTATTTGCGATTCGGAGTGGAATGCAATACCATTTGCGACCGCATATGCGGTCGCAAATGGAGTCGCAGTTACCATCCACTTGAAGTGGATGGTAACCCACTCGCAAATTGGAAGGGGTCCCCATGGGACCCCTTCCACTTTGTGAATGGACGCACAAATATTTTTTCAGGGCAGGGAGTGGTCCAAGGGACCACTCCCTGCCCTGAAAAAATACCGAAACTAAAGGTTTCGTTTTTTTTTTTAAGTGCAGCTCGTTTTCCTTTAAGGAAAACGGGCTACACTTAAAAAAAAAAACTGCTTTATTTAAAAGCAGTCACGAACATGGAGGTCTGCTGACTACAGCAGGCCTCCATGTTTGCGAGTGCCCATAGTCGCTATGGGGCCGCAATTTGCGACCCACCTCATTAATATTAATGAGGTGGGTCTTTGCGACCCCATACCGACTCGCAGACGGTGTCTGAGACACCGTTCTGCATACCAATTTGCGAGTTGCAAGTTGCGAGTCGGAAGGACTCGCAATTTGCAACTCGCAAATTGGATTTTTGCTACATCTGTCCCATAGTCACTACAAAGGTGTACCAGTGTTGTTTACTCAATTGTCAACACCCTTCTTTTGCAGATGCAGCAGGAGTTAAGTAAGTATTGGGCTCTTCTATCTGCAACTCAGCAGACTAAAGTTTATAAAATGAACTTGAACTCTGTGTCTTGGAAAATTGAAAAAAGAATGTTAGAATGGATGGGTGAAATACAATATGAGATAAAGGATGTGTGTGTGGATGAAAGGGTACATAATAATAATCATATAGGTGGGTGATGAGGAGGATGATTGGATGCAGGTGTGGGTGAAGAACTCTTGGATGGGTGAAAGGATGATTGGGTGGTTATTGGGTAAATTTAAGTTGGCGAAAGGTTAATAGAGAGCCGTGTTTGGAAATTGGAAAATGGTGAAGGACTGGATGAGAGAATGTAAAGCTTAGCTGAAATGGAGCCAAAGGTGAAGAAGAATAAGAGTACTAGATGAAGTCATTTGCAATGATGAGGAATAGATAAATGCTAGGAATGAAGAAACAAGAGAGCTCTTCTAGATAGGGGCATTATATTCACCTACTTTACTTGCTTGGGATGGTTTTCATCAAAGGGTTGATGCAAAGGTTTGGATGGTATTTCAGAATATTTCCTTGACTCACAGTATTTTTCAAGTGAGGAAGGTAATATGTATCCCTGCATCCATTAACCATCTCCTCCCTCCCTCGCTATGGCCTTTCACCAGTACCACCCATGATGACCTAACAGCTGCATGGTTGAATTCAGCAGAATCGGCACTGTAGTGTTGGCTGTGCAATGTGCGCTTGTCAGCTTAAGTTAAGTTAATGTGTCAAACACTTTTCAATGCATGGTAATGCTAAACAAGCTGTATTTCCCTTTCCTCCCAATGCTCACTGTGTCAGTCACTTCCTAGTATTCACTCCGTTAATCTTTCTTACGTTCTGTCCTATATTTTTGAATAATTTGAAAAAATCAGTCTTTGGTTGTGCCACATTTTTCAAGCATTTTTCAAGCCAAGTGATAAATATAATTCTTTATGGCTTCCACAATGGATTTACCAACCACAGTGAGTCACACTACTAGCCAAACATTAGGCACATGATGATGAGGAATTGATTGATCTGTAAAGTGTGTACTCTACCTACCCATCCTAATCCACTCTACTTTACCCTGCAGGTCAGTACGTTAAGAAGATTCCTTTCCTTACTGCAAGGCAAATGTATTTTATGGCAAAAAATTAATTATTACGATGTTTGGTGGAGGAGGGGCCTGAGGACAGTGTGTAAAGTGGTCCATAAGTAAGTGCCTTGATTGTCCTGAATGGGATAGTCTGTGATGATGCAAATGAGCTACATACAACCTAAATCCCATTCCTAAATCCTTTCCCTCTACTGTAGTGCATCATTTCTCCCACCACCTTCTTTTGGCAACAGGATGTCTGCATGATTGAATATATTGTGTGGCGTGTTTCGTTCTTAGTATTCATCGGCCTTATAGGTCAGGTATAAAGAAAAACTGGGCCATTGGAATAAAATAATTTACTACCACAGCTACCCCAGCTGCAGACAGTAACAAGTGCGACTATGGCACCAGCTGAACTAGCAATGCTACCATTAATTTAGCACAACAGTAGGGAGAAGAATACTTGACCTCCATAGTACATATTATGACTGAGACAGTTATCACCTTAAAATTGAATGGCCTGAGGTGACCACCAAATGTACTGCTACTGTGCCACTATACTACATGATTTTAAACAAGTGCTTTGCTCAGAGCATTGTTTACAATTTCTCTTTTTTTCTTTCTTGATATAGCTTTTCCTGCCGTTCCACCATCATAGAAGGAAATAGCTGCCCAGCTGCGGCGGATGAAGCTGGAGGTCATACGGGCTGAGGAAGAGGAGGAGGAGGCAGCAGCAGTCGCTGCTGCCGGTACTCAGGGTCCGAGCCAGGCCCCATTGCCTCCAGCCATGCAACACCTACACCACAGTGCCAGGGCAACTGCCCTCTGTATTATCCCTGCTGCCCACCCCTCAGAGACCGGTTTACAATGCTGCGTCCTGCGGACGCTGGCGCAGCTAGAGGCCCGTCAGGCACGTTTGGAGGGGCTCCTCAGGAAAATCCTGGCCCACCTGTAGTGCCCTCCGCTGCCCCTTTTTTAACCTTTTATTTTGGTGGGTGGGACTTGTTTTGGGTGGAGGGGGTGTGAATGGGTTTTTGCAGGACTATTTTTGTTATTATTTTGAACAATGGAGAACTGAACACATTATTTCTGTTTTGAACATTGTTTGGGGAAAGGGCAATTGTTTGGGGATGGGGTGGGCAAGTTGTGGTTGGAAGGGGTGGGTATTTATTTATTATTTTTGTTAGGGATAGAGTTAAATAAATAGCTATGTACAGTTCTTTATGAATAAAATCTTTTTTGGGGGTGTTTTACTTCGCACTGCTGCCTTTACGCAGCATTTTTTCTAAATCTACTGATAGTGTATTCCTTTTGGTGCAGCATCTTTTACAAATCTGCTGATGGTGTATAACAATTATTTATGCAGTTAGGTAACCTTGTCCCAGTACTCTTCTAGTCTCTGCAGTGCATTCTTCAAAATGTGACCCATAGGAGTGGGGTGGAGAGATTTGCCATTGCCAATTATATTGCCTAAACTAAAGGTACAACAATGCTCCATAATTATCTTACCTGAATGGATGAAGCAAGGGCTCCATGGTTTCCCATGTTACCATGGTGGTGTAGTAGTAGCATGCTAGCGGACTAACAGTGAAGGTATCGGAAGCTACATCCCACTCCACCTAGGTGAAATGAAATGCAGATCCTGCACACTGAGTTGAGGTTGCTTCTACCACATCCGTCCCACCCAATGTGACATTAATCAGTGGTGTAAATTATGAAGCAACACCTCAATCAATCACACAGCCCGTGGGAAGAGGGTTAGGGATTTGATGAATGGATGGGAAAGGAATGTTGGGAAAGGTGCGACAAAAAGACAAACACAACACAAACACAATATTCACCTGGGAAATGATCATCAGCCTGTTGTGGGAGGAATAGAAAAACCTGAATATGTACGACACAGATATCTTAATATTCTGCCAGCCCCAGTAAGACCCATATTGTATATATCTAAAAATGTTCAATCAGCTACATTTGCAAATTAGTACATATAATAATTGATCTTGGGGTGAAGGTAACACACATAGTTCTAAAAACAAATAATATTGAAAGAAAAATGATACTAGTCTGTATTGCCAAATTAGGTGGTGCATCTGCAATCTTCTGGGATCGCCCTATCAATCTTCTTGGGTGCCTGCCTGAAGTGGTCCAATAAGGTAGGCATGAGTGTTATGGTGCAGGAGAAGAGAAGGCCTGTGGATTGTTAAACAGAAATGATTAACATCATGATATTATAGAATAAAGAAGTATGGAATGGAAGGTAAACTTCAGGAGGAGGAGTGTACCAAGAAGACTCAGAGGTGACAGAGCAAGGGCAAAGACCTTTGCGATCATTTAGCAACAATCACAGACAGGTGTCAACATGTATCAGAATGATCTAACTCGCAACTGCCATGCTCATCATAACATTTAGCCTAGAGCACTGCATAATGTGACATTATCATCCATCACATGTCATTCTTCTCCAGTTTCCCACAACAGGCCTTCCACCCAATTACATAGTTTCAAGTTTGAGCCAGCCAGCAGACACACACAGCAGCATTGCATTTCTCAAATCAAATAATTAAAGCATCTCTCACCAGCAGTCCACAAACTAGAGTAGGCCTCATAGACTCCTCCTCACATCACCCCTGTTGATTTTCATGAAGTTGAAAACTTCCTTCTTCTGACAGTTGTTTAAGTTTTCAAATCACACTCTGATTCCTTCCATCATACTCCATTCCAGACTCTGATTAAAGATTATTATGTCCAACTCCGTACCAACTGCTCCCAAGAGTCACAGTCTCAGTCATGACCCAATTATTATGGGGTGACCTGTAACTGTTTAACAACAAGAGAAACATTGAGAATTTTTTTATTTTCTGGGCTAGAATTCTGTTTGTTAGCTAAATGGACTGGCTTGGTCTTCTTTGACAAATGTGAGCCAGAAGGCAGAGCAACATAAAACAAAGCAGTGTGAAAACGCCGACAAACACATTTTGATAAGTGTTAAAGAGGAAGGAGAAAAAAATCACCTTCAGGAAAATAAATATCTCCAATTATTATTTTTATGCCACCAGCCTTGTAAATCGATCACAAAACAAATACAAGCCAGTGTAATATATTTAAACAATATAAACACCCACTCTCACTATCTGCCGCCACTAGACATGATGAGTCCCATCAACCATTTCAATTCTCAACATTGAAACAAGTATCCCTCATATCAATCGCTGAGGCATATATAGCATTACTTACCTGTTTCAATCAAGCATAGTAGCACATTACTGATCCTCTTCGATTCAGGAAACAAAACACACATTGGCAAGTAAGTTATAAACCAAATTTCTTGGGCAGTCCTGCTAGGGGACAAAATAAACAATAGGCACAGAATGGAGGCAGGGATTTTCTCTCAAATCACCTTGAAGTGATTTTGGTGGGTTTGGGGGCTTCTACAATGCACACTGGTCCAACTACAAAGTGGCCATATATGTGCTTAAAACAGTTGCAGTTCATTAGCCATTTTTAGACAGAAGCAAACAATATACACTGATAAGGTTCCCACAGCTAGCTATTTTTTCTCAAAGCTGTTCATAATAGAAAGTAGAAAGCTCTGTGGTGCCCCAGGTTTAGTCAGGGAAGTAGAGTTCATCCTAAAACTCAGGTGGTTCACCCAGAAGTTGGTCACTAACACACTACCATGACCTGTGACCAACCAATCATCATCCTCATCAACCTCCTGTTGTACTTCAGGTATGCTGTAACTTGGTGGTATAATGTGCTGATTAATTTTTATCATGGTCAATCTCTTGATATTTTGGGGCGAGAGATTGGTCCTTCTCCCTGTCACAACTGCACTGAACACACCCTCAGCAGACACACTGGCTACAGGGCAAGACAGATACTTTATTGCCAGCCTGCCTAATCATACCTCTTCCCATACCAATACACCAATGGGTTTTGATCCAGATAGACCTCAGTTGGGTCATCCAGGTATGCCTGGACCATCCACTCAAAGTCATTGGTACGCCACCTTGCTCGAGCTCTATTAACTTCGCTTCTGCAGTGG
Organism: Pleurodeles waltl; assembly: GCF_031143425.1. Taxonomy (NCBI): domain Eukaryota; kingdom Metazoa; phylum Chordata; class Amphibia; order Caudata; family Salamandridae; genus Pleurodeles; species Pleurodeles waltl. The sequence goes on from NC_090437.1 coordinate 1,177,629,775, forward strand.
ACTTAAGCCCTTCCTTTAGAAACCAGTCAAATGCAGATTTTGGGGCTGCTGCTCCTGTTGTTGTTGCTGGTGTTGATTTTGGCTGCTCTGAGCCAACAGCACTGTCCGCAGGCTCTATGGAAGTTGTAGGCTACACCTCAGAACATCTGCCGGTGAGTGGGCCTCTAATTTCCAGCTGTTTTTTCCCTAAGTCTCTGGCTTGCTCAGCAATCCATGTTTTATAGGTTGAAAAATCCCCATCAGAAAAAGGAATTAAAGTGGACAGTAAGGGGCATATTTATACTCTGTTTGTGCCGAAGGTGTGTCAAATATTTTGACACACAATCAGAGCATACCTTGCCCCATATTTAAACCTTGACGCCCGCAAACGCCAAATTCCGCCGTGTGTGTCATTTTCTGGATGCGGGAAACTGCCTTGCGTTAATGACATGCAAGGTAGCCGTTCCTGTCCAAAAAATGACTTAAACACCCGTGGGCCATATTTATCCAACCGCACAAAAATCCCGCACGGCCTGCAGGCGGAATCGGAAAATGACGCACAGCCCTATTTGCGTCAAAAAATAACGCCTGGGTGAGGGCAGGAGTTAAAATGGGGCAAACACACCACTACTTAAGGAAAACACACACAAGCAACAGCAGAGCTCCAAAAGGAAGACATGGAGTTGCTATTCATCCAGCATGCACGCAGATGCAGAGCACAGCACCAACAACAGTAGCTTCTACAACACCAGCAGGGGACCGCAAAGGCAAACAAGAAGGCAGGAGAGGATATTCCGCACCAGGATAACTCCAGCAACAAGACATCATCCAGAGGTACAGGCTCAACTAGCAAGCCATTCAGCAGCTGCTGTGCAACATTGAGCCACAGTTGGCACCCAGCTTGCAAACACCCCACACCATTCCACCACAACCCACAGCAACACCATTCTATGACACATCAACAACACCCACCACAATCACCTCAACTGCCTGCTCCTTAACACCCGCTCCCTACACAAACATGCCATAGAACTCTGGGATCTCATCACATTGCGCACATCTGACATCGTCTTCCTCACGGAAAACTGGATGAACCCCTCCTCAGAACCCGACATAGCCACAGCCACCCCCATGGGATACAAACTCCAACACAAAGACCGCCTTAACAAGCCAGGAGGTGGCATCGCCATCCTACACAAAGACACCATTAAAGTCACCACTAACTCCCAAGACACCATCGACAGCGCAGAACACATGCACTTCCTAATCCACATTAACAACAACACCACCCTCAGAGGCACACTAATTTAAAGACCCCCAGGACCACGCCCCACCTTCTGTGATGCCATCGCCGACACCCCCAGCACACACGCCCTTACCTCCACAAACTACATCCTCCTCGGTGACTTCAACTTTCACCTAGAGAACCCACAAGACCACAACTCCTCCTCCCTCCTAGACAACCTCGCCAACCTAGGACTCAAACAACTGGTCACATCATCCACCCACTCAGCAGGACACACAATTGACGCAATTGTTACCTCAAGCCAACACATAACCTACACCCACACCTCCGAACTCCACTGGATGGACCACCACTGCGTCCACTTCTCCTTCGCCAAAACCCCCCACTCACCACCACCAACACACCACACCATATTGCATGTGGGACAAGATCCCCGCAGAACACCTGAACTCCCAACTGTCGCACGCCCCCCCCCCACACCGACGACCCCAACACTGCGGCCAACAACCTCTCAAAATGGATCACTACCTGCGCAGACACACTAGCCCTCAGAAAAAACATCACCGCCTGCAACATCAAGAATGCCCCATGGTTCACCACTGAACTCCAAGCACAAATGCAGCCAAGCGGAGAAAGCCTGGTGACAAGCACCCTCATCAACCAACTTCTCCACCCTCCAAAAATCCATTCGCACCCACCACCAACTCATACGCACCGCTAAACGAGCACACTACAAGGAACGCATTAACAACAACTCCCAAAACAGCAAATAACTCTTCACCATCATTAAAGAGCTATCCAAACCCAAAGCCAGCAACATAGACCCCACACACACGCAAACCCTCTGTGACTCCCTCTCCAACCATTTCCACCACAAAATCCTGGACATACACAACAGCTTCACACCACACACACCCACCACACTCCTCTCACCCACCCAACTCTGACCCTACTCACCATCTGGGCTCCAACCACCGACGAAGAAACTGAAAAAACCATGAACTCCGTTAACTCGGGATCCCCCTCCGACACCTTCCCCCATCGCATCTTCAACAAAGCCAGCCTTACCATCGCCCCCAAGCCTCGCAACATAATCAACACCTCATTCGACACCGCCACCTTTCCAGACCCCTGGAAGCACTCAGAAATCACCGCTCTCCTAAAAAAGCCCAAAGCCGACCCGGACAACCCCTCCAACTACCTCCCCATCTCTCTCCTCCCTTTACCCACCAAGGTCGCAGAGAAAATAGTCAACGCCCGCCTATCCCCCTTCCTTGAAGAAAATAACTCACTGGACCCCTCACAATCCGGTTTCCGCAAAAACCACTGCACGGAAACCGCCCTCATCGCATGTACCGATGACATCAGAACCGAAGTCGACAAGGGCGAGACCGTCGCACTCATCCTCCTTGACCTCTCCGTGGCCTTTGACACTGTCTGCCACCACACATTCCGCACTCGCCTCCACAACACAGGAATTCGACACAAAGTCCTAGACTGTCACCTCATTACTCACCCATAGAACCCAAAAAGTCCGTCTCCATCCCTTGCACTCCTCTGCTACCAAAATCATAAGCGGAGTCCCCCAAGGGTCCTCCCTCAGCCCCACTCTCTTAAACATTTACAAGACCCCTCTCGCCAACATCCTCCGCCCACACGGAATCACCAATCCTCTCCTCCGCAGATGACACCCAACTCATCATCTCCCTCACCCACAACCCCACCACCGCCAAAACCAACCTCTACGCTGCTCTCCTTCACACCGCCACCTGGATGATGACAAATCACCTCAAGCTCAACTCCAGCAAAACAGAAATCATCACCTTCGGCCCCAACAAAACCATATGAGACGACTCCTGGTGGCCTACCGCCCTAGGCCCCACCCCATCCCCGCAAACCACGCATGCAACCTCGGCATCATCCTAGACCCCTCCCTCTCCATGACCCAGCAAATCAACGCAGTCACCTCATCCTGTTTCCACACACTCCGCATGCTGAAAAAAATCTTCAAATGGAGTCCCACAGAGACCAGGAAGACCATCACACATGCACTCATCAGCAGCAGGCTAGACTACGGTAACGCCCTCTACGCCGGCACCACACTCAAACTCAAACGCAAACTCCAGAAAATCCAGAACACAGCCGCACGCCTCATCCTGGACCTCCCCGCCACGAACACATCACACCACACCTCAAATCCCTTCACTGGCTCGCCATAGACAAAAGGATCACCTTCAAGATCCTCATCCACGTACACAAAGCCCTCCACAATACCGGCCCAACCTACCATGAAAGAGTGAACTTCCACACTCCCACACGCCACCTCCAATCTGCTGACCTTGCTCTTGCCACAATCCCCTGCATCCAACGCACCACCTCTGGAGGCAAGCCTCCTACCTCACCCCCAAAACCTGGAACTCCCTCCCCACCAACCTCCGCAAAACCCATGACCTCCTGCTTTTCAGAAAAAACCTCAAGACATGGCTGTTCGAACAGTAACCACCCCCCACCCCACCCTAGCGCCTTCAGACTCTCACGGGTGAGTAGCGCGCTTTATAAATTTTTCGAATGATTGATTGATTCCACCAGAAACTAAGCTGCTAGCTGTACTCCAGATGTTGGCAAGTGGCTCCTTTCAAACCACTGGTGCCCGGGTTGGCGGGATCTCACAGCCCTCAGTCTCTGCCTTCCTACCTAAGGTACTGGATGCCATCATCTCCCTCACACCCCGCCACATCAGCTTCACCAACACACAGCAGAAGCAGTAGGAGATCAAACAGGGCTTCTACCAAATCTACGGCTTCACACACGTGCTTGGTGCATTGATTGCACACATGTACGCCTTGGACCACCTGCTGCAACAGAACATCTATACCGCAACAGGAAGTACACACACTCCATCAATGTGCAGGCCATTGCCATTGTCGATCACCGGGGATTGATCACCAACATCATGGCAAAGTATCCTCGGAGTGTACATGATTCATTCATCTTCCGCCACTGCACCATCAATCAACACTTCCAGGATGGACGATAAGGAAATGGCCTACTTGTTGGTAAGTACAGAAACCTACTTATATACACACTGCACAGCAACCCTCTAGGACAAACAACACATACACCACTACATTGACATGTGGCCAGGAACACACCGAGGTTGTGACACCGCTAGGCATGTTTGATATCCTCACCCATTTGGATACACACCTATGGACAAATGACAGAACCAAATAACAACAGATGACACTCCACAACACAATGACAATGACATGGCCTTAACTGGCAGTACAACTTGGAAGATTAATCTTTCAATATCACATCAATATCACTCAATCAAACACCCTTCCAACCAATAAGTACTGTGTAAGTGGTATGTAATGTGTTTTGCTGCAGGTCAAACACCATGACACACATAGCAGGATGAGGAATACAATGAAGGTGACATGGAATCATTGAGGCTGTACCAATATCTCACATCACTCCTGCTCTGACATTGCCCACTGCCAATAAGCAAGTGGACTGTGCTAAGAACACATATTGATGTGACAATATTGCAAAGTGAACATTCCTACACATACGAATTGAGACAATTTCACACACACACAACAGATGTACAGGCATACGGACCTTCTGACACTCAAAATGACAACCTCACAACCAAGTCGATCAGCCATGGATCATGACTCCATTTGCAAACCCAAGCACAGCATCAGAGCGTGCCTATAATGAGGCACATCGGAGGACACACACAATAGTCGAGAGGATCTTTGGCATCTTAAAGTCAAGATTCAGGTGCCTCGACATCACCGGAGGCAGCCTCCTATACTCACCTGAAATGGTGTGCAAAATCATTTTGACCTGTGCCATCCTGCAAACATATGTGTAAGAAGGAACAATCCCCTATATGAACCCGACCCACAAATGCCTGAAGAGGAGGAAGAGGAGAATGCTGTCCATCAACACGAGGGTGACCATCCAAACACAGCTGCAGGATTGCGTCGGCGACAACATATTGTCCAAAATTTAATTTAACTCTACTCATCCATCACCACTGTCTTAGCATATGTCAATAAACACCTATTCTACTCACTATTTCATGGTCTGGGTAATCATTTTAGCATAACATTATCCCTAACAATCATAATCAGAGTATAGCCTCATGGAGCATTGCAGAAATGCAGATTAGGATACAGAAAAATCCACATCATATTTGATGGGTATGAAGGTACACCCAACTTCACACACACTGTAAATGACATATATCCTGTCAATTTCACATTTAAAGGGCAATATCAGAGGAGCACAGCTATTTAACACATACATGTAGGCAACATGGTTCATTGCAACATATGTCACACAACTAAGGCACCATCATTCATTAAGGTAGAAAAATTCCTCATACACGAGGCAGTGGATGTGCTATTGCATTGGTAACAAGAAGGTATGACCAGACCCTTGACATCAGTAAGTGTTACATCAGCTATCTTTGCAAGGAGTATGTGTGACAAGAATTCCATATAAGCAGCAAATGGATAGCACAAGTGCCCCAGGTATGACTAGCATTGCTCACAAGACATGCCAGGCATGCCAGCCCAGGTCATAAGTCCTGCCACTGCCATGTTCCCTGTCTCACCCCACCCTTCTTCAGAGTTCCCTGGAAATTGAATATTTGTACCCAGATAATCCCTCATCTACACACACCCAGACTCACATTCTGAATCCAGTGTGCTTCCCTCTTTAGTATGGTATGCCATAGTCATTGTTCTTCTGTCTGCATGGACGCCTGGTTGAATAATGCACTGCCTTGTAGTCTGTAGGACCTGTAATCACCTGTACATTGCTTCCCACGTGAAAGGTACTGTTGGCCCTTTGAACTTGATTCTCACCTACAGGATTTGTGAGAGACTGAAGCTGCACACACCTGTGAGCACCTCCATGCAGACCAGCCATTTGAACATGCACTGCCCTTGCAGCTGCCTGGAACGGCATAGAAACTGCCATTATAAGTATAACACTGTACTGCATTGCTGTATAAATCACTTGTGCAACACAGGCCTTAGGTTATTGTGTTACGTTCCAACACACAGGACAAACACAGTTTTCATTTTCCACAGTGTTGTTCCAGCTTTGACCAGTCTCAGTCTGCTCACTGGGTATTTGCCTTGTTCATTTTTGTTCCTGATTGACCCTGCATCCTGTTAGCCTGAATGGTTCCTGTCTTTGCATTACCATAAAGGTTCCCTATGGCTACGTTTGTCTCATAGTTGCTTTCCAAGCCTTCACTTTCCTCCTGGGGTATTGTGTCAGGTAGGTCTACAGTGAATACTCAAATACATTGTATAGCGTAATCAGTTTACTTATCATATCATGGGTGGAACTTGTCTTCAAATAGCCTAATCATGGCCCATCCCTTTTCTGGGTTTCATGTATGCATGAGTGACAAATAGTGGCAGTGTACCATGGCTGTAGCATGGATTGGGTATGGTGCCTCCAGCACAAGAAACAACGTCAGATAATGTACATGAAATGTCAACACATGTTAGTACCCTGACAGTCCACACGCTGATTCACATTGCCACCAACATATTGATGGTGCTTGCGTGGTGAATAGCTGTGAGATTAATCAGCACAAAGGCACTGATGTTCCCGGCTGCAGTGGGAATTTTAGAGACCACCCTTTGTACAAATGTTTGAAGGGAACCTGCTGGTTTAAAATTCCTGATCCATTAACTTTGTCAGCACACCAAGGTTGCCCTATTGTCAGTCTCATAACACGTCTGCAGTGCCATAGCTGGACTATCCCCATGTGTGTTCTCAATTCCTTTTCGGCTTTCCTTCAATTCAGCTGTGAAGGATACTTTGTAAATGCAGAAAACGGCTCCACAGACTCATGACTAAACCTGCACATAACTGTGACAACATGGACCCCAATAATGACTCAGGCTACACGTGGCCCCTCACGCTTGAACCGGACACCTTTGTGCAATTAACCACTGGAATATGTGCACACATGCTGCTTGGTCTGCTGGTCCTCCACTGCCACAGGAGAAACATGGCTCCTTTATATGACTCAAACTGTGGTGTGACATGACATTTGTGGATTGTTTTTGGGACTCGGTGTCACAAACACCGTACCCACATAGAATTATCCAATGCCTGACTCATGGGTAGTATACAAACAAGTGCCTAGGAAGTAGTATCCAACATTCCAGGACATGTGATGGCTTAGTCTTGGAACATTGCCATGATCAACCGTCTTCTATCTATCCTGTGCACGGTTTGTCATTGGTGATGCTTATGTCCCAAAAAACCTAGGAAGGTCACACGGCATTTGTTGCTACATGTATGACAAACACATTTCCTTTCTCATTTCCACATTGAATAGCATCTGATGGTTGGACACATTGACTGCACATGCATACAAGCAGATTTGAGAAAATGCGTCTTGTGATGTTCACACAGTGGGACAACTACATAAGTGAGAGCCAATTCACACACATTGGCATATAGACATTGAGTTACTGTATTGAGTTGCGTAGCCTTGCTATCCTCTATTGACACAGAACATGCCCAAACTGTGTAATACCTATTTGTATTCCACACGTTTGGCCATCTATTGTGTCAGTGAAGAGTGCAAATCCGGTACAACAACTAGAGGATCATGGTCCGCAGTAGTATGATCTGTCACATGTGCCCATACACCGGAATGCACAATGTGGGTGACAACAGCCTATCTCTGTATTGTCACACCTGTCATGTACTATTACAAATGAGAAATGACCCAAACCCAGTCAAAGACAGAAATTTTGACCCATACGCAGCAAAAAAGATGCACATGTGTCAAAAAAGTACGCTTATTGCCATTATACATTCATTGGCCCTGAGCGGTAATTCCCACACTGTACCCCATGAAATTGGTTAAGAATGAAAATTATTTGAAAATATGGATGCAGGGTAATTTCTAAGCATGTGCGTCAAAAAATTACGCACGGACTGTAAGCATTATAATATTTTGACTCATAAGAATAAAAACGCCCAGCATTTGAGGCAGGAAGTGATGTAATAGGATATCCTGTTTACAGAATTGGTACAGTGGGTGTACTTTCACTTTCACTTTGCAGTCTGATATTTCCTGACTGTGTGGCTGTGTTTTGACTTGTCTCTCTGTGCATTTTGTGAATTTTTCTCCTGTGTGGTCTTTAAATTGTCTTTTGATGATTCCTAAGTGTCTGTGGTATCCTGTGTAAGTGTATTTTTGTCATTTCTGGTGTATAAATTTGTCTTTGTACTGTTGGGAGTCTGTTGTGGGTAGTGTTAGTTTGGGGATAGTTCGGCTGTTTTGTGTTAATTGTTTTTCATTTCCCTCTCCTACTTTCCCTTCATTATCCTTGGTACCCCTTTATTCCCTTTTTTTTGCAAGCATGTTGGGTAGGCCTCGTCTTGGCAGGATGGGAGAGGAGGAGCTGGGGCGGATTTATCTGGCTGGTGTGCCACTTCCTACCCTTAATGATAGAAGCAGGTGGGCGTGTGATACAGGGGTATCACACAGAGGCAAGGATGCTCTGATGGTCAAAGGTCCTGTACCATCTCAAGAGAACCTACAACACACCGCGTAACGACCACCAGCTGAAACACCGTTGGGCTGACCTGGTTGCCAGGGAGCAAGACCTGCTGGACCACCTAGGGATTGTGATTGGTGGCCCTGTTGGTGAGTACAAATCAGAATAATGTGCACATTTAAATGCTCTGTAGTGACAGTAGCAGTTTTGTTCATATGCTGCAGGCAATGTTTTTGGACATGTGGGATGCAAGTTAAACATACAGTTGACGGTACTTATACAATAATTCTTAGACATTACCGTCATTTGATGACGCAACAGCTGCACTAACTTACAAAACACAAAAGGAGCCTGTAAATTAGTGCTGCCTTCACGTCAATAGATGATGCAAATGTGGCTCTAACATATGTTTTATGCATGGTCTGTGAGTGTACTAGGAAAGACATGTTTTTAATCCAGATATTTTAAAGAAATAATGGTGGTCATTCTGACCCTGGCGGTCTTTGACCGCCAGGGCGGAGGACCGCGGGAGCACCGCCGACAGGCCGGCGGTGCTCCAATGGGGATTCCGACCGCGGCGGTAAAGCCGCGGTCGGACCGGCACCACTGGCGGGGTCCCGCCAGTGTACCGCGGCCCCATTGAATCCTCCGCGGCGGCGCAGCTTGCTGCACCGCCGCGGGGATTCCGACCCCCCCTACCGCCATCCAGATCCCGGCGGTCGGACCGCCGAGATCCGGATGGCGGTAGGGGGGGTCGCGGGGCCCCCGTAAGAGGGCCCCTACATGTATTTCACTGTCTGCTGCGCAGACAGTGAAATACGCGACGGGTGCAACTGCACCCGTCGCACAGCTTCCACTCCGCCGGCTCGATTCCGAGCCGGCTTCATCGTGGAAGCCTCTTTCCCGCTGGGCTGGCTGGCGGTCTGAAGGCGACCGCCCGCCAGCCCAGCGGGAAAGTCAGAATTACCGCGGCGGTCTTTCGACCGCGGAACGGTAACCTGACGGCGGGACTTTGGCGGGCGGCCTCCGCCGCCCGCCAAGGTCAGAATGAGGGCCAATGTGTCCCTCAATTATCTCGGATACATGTCTGAACTGGATTTTGACACATACGTAAGAAGTTATAGCTGACCTCAGGTAACATCTTAGACTGATATTTGGACTTTGTTGTGGCACAATTAAAATAGGGATGGATGCCAAAGGTAATGCACACGGGTTCATATCAAAATGTTTGATGCAACTTACCATAGCTGTGGCACATTAAATGAAGCAAATGATACAAATTGAGGGGTAACAACTATCCCTGGCCCTCTGTACATTGTACCTGTGTGTTTTACATTGGTCTTAGTCACAATAGCTGGGTGACTGGTATTGCAGTCCTCCAGGAAAGTGGCTTTGCATGTCTCTCATGGATACACATGATGAGAGGAATACATTCCATGAATGAGTCTGCAAACAAATGATGGAGCATGTTTGCCACCACATGATAGTTAGGGCTACTGCACATGTGCAGATATGTGTGTATCACTCACTGGAGTGCCCGGGTCTGTACATGTTTGCAGTGGTATGTCGGATGCAGTATCATCATGTCTGAGATGCTTAACTTTCTAATTTAATCTTAAACACAGTAATTGTATTTGGAAGTGTTGTACAGTGCACAGACATTGAGCACATTTCTCCCTTCCATGCTTTACAGGTGGAACTGCCCCCTACACTATTGGAGAGCTGGCTCGATTTGCGGACCCAGAGATCTCCAGTAAGTGTTGATATTTATGTTCTGTGTTGTGTTTGCTGCTGTTGTGTGATTGACTCATGTGTGTTGGACTCCTAGCAAGTTGTGATGCGCTGGTCAATGATCGGATATGTTCCTTGAGTGGAGTATCATTTTTTTCCCATCTTTGAGTTGGGCAATCATTAGCATATAGTCATATTTTGGGATTGTAGGGCAGCTCTGTAGGCACAGCCATGTGAATAGGGTGACTTTTGTGGATAAAACTTAAATTCATAAAAAGTAGCAGAGGACCATATTTGTGATTTAGTCAGCAAGTCAGACCCTGATTCTCACAGAATAGGGATGCCAAAGTCTTACCCACAGACTTGAGCGTTCCTATTGACTAATGAACATGTTTGACTGTATGTTTGACTTCCTAGTAGCATGTAGCTCCACATGTTGTGCTACGTGTATGAGGAACTTGAGTACAATGGCCTAGGTGTGCATGCAGCTCATGGCCAGATATGTGCTTGCATCTATCTGCTTGTTGTAAGTAATGTGTTACTGGTAGGAAATTATGTTGACAATTGTCTGCATTTCCAAACATAAATGTGGATGGGATTGTCCAAGGTTTAGGTGTATCCTAGTTGGACATCCTCCTTACCTGTGGTGGACTGCCCAAACCCATGTACAGCTGTCCAAAGCTTCCTGGGTGTCCTTGATGTTTGAAGGTATTTGTTGCTTGTCCACCCCTCCTCTCCTCAGGCACAGGCATAGGGGTGTGAAAAGTGTACCTAGGACTGATGATCCAAGTTTAGTACACAGACATGTACATCTGTAAGTCACTTGTCCAAAACTAGGATACCCACTCATGATTAGCAACTGCATTCTATCCTGCCAATTCCATGTACAACTCACATTAGTTGGCCTGCCACATGTGGAAGACTTGCAGCATATTTTCACATGACAAATGCCTGAACAATGATGCATAGGTCATTTAAGTTGTTACCGATCTTTTAGAGTATTGCTGTGCTGTTTTATAGGACATGTGTAGGCTGCATTGGCATGTACTTCCTCAGGGACAATCAGTGATCTGAATGATGATATGGGCTGTTTCTGGTACATTAGATGTATTGTATGATTTACTTCTGGAGCCATATCACACAATGAAGTACCTAATGTTTGGTTTTATATTTGTTTTAAGAGCTGCCAATATGAATCCCATCCAGATTCGGGAGTTTCAGCGCAGGGCAATGCATTACCGCCACATTCTGGATGGGGAGTCTGGGTTCCGCAACATGGCACGGCGTTATCGCCATGAAAGTGCCTCCGGAGTGTGGAGGGCATTTGCTCAAGGGGACCCTTCGGCGTCACCACAGCCACCAGCACCACCACTACCACCCAGGTGGCACCAACCATAGCAGGCACCTTTGCTGAACCGTCAACCTCCACTGCTCCCGGACCTGTCACAGCACCACCTGCACCTCCTCCTACAGGCATGGCACCGACAAGGGGACATATATCTTCAACTGGCACCCAGACCACCCCTGCTGCAGTCATTGACCCAGCAGATTTTCAGCGGATGCAACGGAACTTGGACCGTATGTTGAGGAAAATGACCAGGCTGCAGCAGGAGGTGGCACAAGTTAATAGGAGGGTGCGTGCCATAAGGAAGTCCCTGTGGAGGGCGAACTTGTAAACATTTTACCCTCAGCCATGATTCCCTCCCCTCCCTCCTCTTTCCTGGTTCTTTTCATTTGTGTATTTAGGGGGCTTAGTGTTAGGTTAGAATAGGCTGTTAGTTTAGTTAGTAGTAGTGGGTGGAGGGGTGGGGGTATGATACTTTTAATATCTGTTTTTTATTATGTGTGTGGGTGGGCGGATGGGGGATGATGTTGGGGTTTTGGGGTTTTAAAAAAATATATATAAAAATACAAAAAAATACATATTTGTTTAGTATAAGATAGTATGTGTTTAGGTTAGTATATGTTGTCCTCCATGTGTCCTGTCTTATAAGGGGGGTGGTGGGTTGATGTTTAGATCGTTTCGTTAAATGTGATAAGTAAGTTTAGCTTAAGTTAGTTAGGGCCAGTTGTGGGTAATGTGTAGTTAGGATAGGTTAGGTTAGGTAAGGTATTTCCCCTGGTTTTAGCTTCTGTTTTTACTGTTTAATAAATATTTAGGCAACCCTTTACAGTATGTGTCACATGCTTTGGGATCAGGGCCTTGGCATGGGTGAACAGTGTCTCTTTAGTGTTAGCTTTTGTGTCCCATCCTGCAACCAAATCCCAATTGAGCTGTTACATTGCTACAAAGCTACTTTGCTAAGATTCTGCCATCCATTGCACCCACCACTCAAGGTTACTATGTATCCCAAAGTGTTGTTAATTTTTTATGTATGTTTTCAATCTCAAATACTTTGCTACCAGAATTGGTATTGAGGACACTGTGTTAAGTCTGCCTGCAGCCTGATGTCCAAGCAAATCCTTATAAGGTGAGTGGTAGTATGCTCTCATTTGTTACAATGTTCAGCCCGGTTACATATTTGTACGTACACTCATACACATCCATTCATGCAGTATGGTGTGTGTTAGGTAAAATTTGGGTCAAATGCCACATACGTACATTTTGGCTTGAAGAAAAGGTTGAAGGCAATCATTTTTGGCTTAGACATCCCTTGAGGAAGCGTTATTGTGTCCAACACAGCATTATGGCATATAGTTTCTACTTTCTTCAGAATTAACCCTCAGGAAGGGCAGATGATGGTACACTCCAGACCACAGTGCATAGTTATCAGCCAACATTCTTTCAGGTCAGTTGTATTGACAATCTATAATCATTTACCTGAGGTATACATCACTGATGGCCATCACGGTTGATATGTCACATTACACAGAGACAAAGTTGTTGTGTAAGTGCTATTTATTTGAAAGTGCTGTAGTGCTATAGGTACATTGTCCATGATTGTGAGTCCATTAGTGTGACACCTTCCATTGTGATCCTACACAAGTGCAAAAGGACATGTCACTGGACATGCTGGGGTGAAGTGTTAGACAGTACAGAGGGGCAGGATTTTCCAATGAGTTAGTGGGGGACAATAACAGGGCAGGGTGACAAGATAAACAGTGGGCTGAAGAACAGTGCTTGAGTGCAGTTGTTGCAAGACTGGCATGTTACAAAGCATAAGACCTTGGTTATAGGTGGCCATGTGGCAGGGACTAGTGCTACCCGGTACTCTTACGGGTGAAGGTGATCTGTTCCATGTCTTCATCTTCTGATGTGTGTGTGTAGTCTCCTCTGCCCTTGGTGGTGGTGTTGGTTGTGAAGGGGCAACACACACCTCAGTGTTTGAAGACGTGGAGTCAGACAACCCAGTAGCGGCCAACTGTGGGGCTATTAAAGGCAGTACTTGCAGCAAGGAGGAGTTGCTGTTTCTTAAGTATAGCAGCCACATCACTGTGGTAGGAAGCCAGGTTAGCCCTGAGGGGTTCAATATTGCATTCGTGCATGCGTTGACAGGATTGTTGTTGTAGGTTTTGTGTCAACTCTCTTACAGCTGTGCTGATTTCCTTTAACCTTTTTTCAAGTTCTTGCAAGATTGATGTTCGCCGTTGCATGGCTGCTGCATGTTCTGCAGTTGACATCATGCACAAACACAGCCCCTCTAGGCTGGCTGCCATATTTTCCATCCCCACCCGTACCTCCTTGGCCAGCTCTGGCTGTACTCCAACTACAGTTCTCTCAAAGCTGGTGCCAGTGTCGTCAGAGTCCTCAGCTGGGTTGGAGCTGGCAGGTCTTACAATCGGGGTGGTGGGTGGGTCCTCTGTGATGGCTGCTAGTTCTGTGCTCCTCCTTGTGACTGAAGGTGGGGTCTGGAGGGTCCCAAGGACATCTTGGAGGGTCTGCTGGCTGATGTTTGTCAGCTCGTCATCCATGTCATCAGGGAAGTCCAGGACAGACATATCTGCAGGAGAGCCATCGTCCTCTGCAATGAGATATGGTACAATTAGTGTGTCTGTGTTGTGGGATTTGTAATGTGACGTGCCTGCCTTCCGAATAGTTGCACATTGTGATCATGGTTCCTGTTCATTGTTCCTGTCTTTCATATTAGCATTCTCCCAGGCCTATGCCCCACCTGCATGTCACATGTACTGTGGTCAGCTTTTGGGACTTGTCAACATCACATCCTCTAGATGTTGGTTCTGGCCAATTTGTGAATTGCTACCTTCTTGTCCTACTCAACCCTCCGTCTACTTCCATTCTCAAGGTGTGGCCTTTCACAGGCTGTGGGTGTTCTGATGGCACTTGCACCACACTTAACATTCTGGAACTGACCCAGTCTCTGATATTTCACATCCACCTATAAGTTGCTGGGACCTAGCATATACTATGTATTGCATTGGCATGGCACGATACGGGCGTCAGCATTGGTAGTGTGTACTGCTGATGTTGGGAAATGTGTGCTACAGTGGATTGCACTGATGGACCTAGTAGTGTTCCAGTTCCTCCTCTGACTGTGTGGGTGTATTTCACTAGCCAGTTACATATATCCTCCCCCTCAATGCTGTTGTCTGAGCAGTATGACATTTGGGATGTTGCATGGTGTCATTGGAGCTATTGTGACCCAGGCACAGGGTTGACCCTGACATATGCAGCATGGGTATGGCATTAGTGCTGTGTACCTCATAATGTTTATGACAATGGCTGATGTTTGTAGCAACTATGGAAAATCACATTTGACAGGATTAGAACATTTGTATGGATTTCAGGGGATTGTTAAAGTTGTCATCCTGACCCCTCTAATTTGGGTGTGTTTGATTCATGGGGATGTTACTGCCATTAGCTACTTGTCCTGCACACACAGCAGAGGTGGTAGTGGCAACTGTTGTCAATGTTAAATTCCACTTGCAGATATGGCCTGAGACTGTTAATTGAGCCCTAGTTCATGTAGGGAGAATACCAGCTGATGTGTGAGAGCAGGCCAGTTTAACGGTGTACCCTACCCTCCTGGCCTGGCTTTACCTTTCCAACATCCTTGGCATGGCAGCATACCCCCATGCAAAGGTTGTTGGTGTAGTGTAGTACTGTGCTCCAGGTTTCCTCTGAACAGGCCATGCTCCGTACCTTGCCCCTTTATCCATGCCACTCCCTGAATATCATGACTTACATGCATTGTGTAGTAGGTATGCCCCCGCTTGCAGTTAATATTTGTGCATTTTAATTCCCCATGCTACTTACCCTGCATCTGTGTTGTCTCCTGGTAGTCTGCGCTGTCCTGTCCTTGAATCCCTGTGACGATCTCCACAGGGATGATGGCTGCCACCTTCTCCTCCATGTGGTCCAGGGCCTCCTGCGGTGCTGGACTCCCACCTCCAGTCTGCAGTGCTGCTTTCCTGTTCCTGGCCATCTTTTCCTTGGTCCTGCGCTTGCAGTCATGCCAGCGTTTCTTGCACTCAATGACTGTTCTCTGTACTTCTGCCACACTGTTTATCTTGTCAACAATTAGTTGCCATATTGCCTCTCTCCTACTAATTGGCAACTTTGAGGTGACAAACAGTTGGTGCTGGTGTTCCGTCACCTCTTTCACCAGAATTCCCTGCTCCTCTGCACTGAAGCGACACTTTCTTTTCTTCTTCTCCCTGTCCTGGGTCTTCTGTGGGTCCTCTTGGCTGGTTCCTGGTCTGTTTTCATCTTCCTGGGGTCTGTCCAAGCATCTGCGATCCATTTTGGCTCTCCTTAGCACATTTTGCTGTGTTTGCGCCACTTTTTGACGTTATTGCCCCAAAAAACAGCGTGTATCTGGTTTGCGATGTTGTAAACTGGCTCACAGTCATTCTCGCAGCGTTAACGTAGTTTTTCTTTCCGAAGTGACGCATTAGTTTGAGTAAAGAAAAAAGACTCACAGCATTGGTTTGCGCCGCCGTGTGTCAAAGTATACATTTGACGCCCGAGCGGCGCTAATAAATGGCGTAAGCCGGTGGTAAAATTTTTGACGCAAAACTGCGTTGGCGCAGGTTTGTGTAAAAAAGTATAAATATGGGCCTAATTGTTTTTACCGTGGGCCATGAACTGTGGCACAGATGTAATGTTTGGATAAAACAGTGTCTCTTTGAAGCCTTGTATTACTGGATACGAGAAGGATTAAGATCTCCACTAACTCCTGCACATGTCTTTTTTCATCCACACCTGCATATGTTTCAGAAACGTCCTTTAGCTATTTCTGCAACATATGCACCAATGGGATAGATTGACCCATGGTACAGTCCTCCTTGAAATAGCAAAATCTGACATGGCCTTAACTACATTACTGCCATTGTCGTTGCCAAGAAATCCAAGGTTAAGTCCTCTCGAGCGCAGTAATTCAAATACCTTATTATTAAAGTCATCCAAGATGTTTTCAGCTGTATGAGATTACTCCATGGCGAGCATAGCTACTGTTGCATGCTTCTGAGCACCATTAAAAACTTCAGCTGTGTCAACACCTGCAGATATCATGTCTCTAGCCCCCACAAAAGAGAACTTGTGTGCAGTGATGCACATGTAATCAGTGGCTTGGCAACTGGTCCACATGTCTGTTGTCAGGTGGATTGTCTGGACAGCACTCTGCTGCAAAGCTTGTCCAACCAATTTGAGCACATTGTGATGTAGCGCTGGAACAGCAACTCTTGCGAAATAGGTCTAGCTGGGAACCTTCCATTTCGGGCAGATAGCTGCCACAAATTCTAGAAAACCCACTCCTTCCACAAAAGAAAATGAGAGAAGGTCCAACGCTAACATTTTAGCCAGCTACCCGTTGTACAAAAGTGCCATTGCGTGATTGCGTTCATACTGCCCCTCATGCCAAATCACAACAGTAATAGTAGCCTGGATTTGTTTTGCTTGTGCCACTGATGCAGGTGACTTAAAAGGTAGTGGCAGGCTCGATGTGCATCTCAGGGGGGCAGCCACTGTAGTTTCTTGCCTTGGTAGTTTTACCTGACTCTGAGTCTTCCTGTGTCATTGCAATGTTGCTGATGTGGGTGAAGACCGTACTGCACTGCTGGGGACAGGGCTGATTTGTGTAACAAAACTGTCACCCTCTTCTTCACCTTCCACCATGATCTGGTCAGATTCAGTGCTTTCAACATATTCACACCATTTGCAGGCTTTTCCTTTTGGCTGCTAAGGTGCGCCTCCCAGTGGATTGCATGGTGTTTTCTCAAATGGGTTGTTTGGGCTCCGGTTATATAGTTTGTTCCAAGCATACCCTGACTAACACTTGCTCGGCAAATGGAGCATATGGCAATGTTTGGCTCCTTTTCACTAACCGTAAAGAAGTCCCAAACTTGGGAGGTCAACTTTCTAACACTGGTGCCACTGCCAATGTCTGAAGAAGTGGCGGTAGAGGTGGATGTTATTTTGAAGATGTTTGCCTCTCTGTGGTGCCTTCTTCTACTGAGATGGGTGTGTATGTAGGTCACACCTGGGGCCTTGTTAATATGGAAGCAGGTGGAGGTGGTGGTATCACTGCCACGTCTCTCAGAGCAGGTTGAGAAGATGGGGTAGTGTTTGACTCCACTGGGGCTGGGGTAACATCCATGATGACTGGCTCATCGTCAGACTCGTCATCCTACTCTTCTTCATCCATGACTCTAAGGCTTTCAGGAACCTTTTTTTTCACTCCTTGCCTCTCCTGGTGTGTCTCAGAATGAGGTGGCATACAAGTGAAGTCTTGGTCAACAGAAGTAGGGCTTGAGGAAAAAGATGGTGGAGATCTGGAAGACATTGTATCTTGTGAAAGAGGGGCTTCTTCGGCTTCCTCTGCATGAAGCTCAATATCCTGATGTGCTCCTGCTTTGGGAGGAACTGCTATTGCTGGCTGCAGCTGTTGTTGTTCACTGGCCTGAGTTTCCGGCAAGGATTGGGTACCACTTTGAGAAAGAAATAAGTCCAATTTAACGTCACTGCTCATTGCCGTTCCTGTGATTAGAGAGGCTGCCTCTGAGCAAGACATGGGTTTGGGCCTACTTTGAAATGAGGCCACTGATGCGGGAGTGGTACTCCCAGCTTACTCCCCAGAGGCTGGTGCATGTCTTTGCCCAAAAAAGGTCTTGAGCGACATACCAGTGGTGGTAAGCTCTTTCTTATCAATGGCAGCTTTTTTGGTAGCAGCTTTCTTTGGGGCCAACTTGAAGCTGTCAGTTGGCAGTAGCACTTAGCTTCAGCAGCTGAAGAGATGTCTGTGTGGGCGTGAGTGTGGTCACGCATCACGTCGAGCACAGGCCTTCTGTCTGACAGTACTGTGGGTGATGTCACTTTCTCTTTGTGCACCTGTAAGCAAACATGTAAGAAGGATCAGTGAAACGTGGCATTGTTGCTGCAGTTGCATTAGTAGTGAAACAAACAATATCATAGAATGGTTGCTTAAATAAACATATAAATATAAAATACAGTGTATCCATTCATAAAAACAACACACCAACATTAACTTTCATTAGTATATAAATCATGAAGGATAAGAAAGAGCAATAACTACAACATACAGAATGTAACTGTTAGCTTTAGCTGTCTGCATCAAATTGGCATGTGGCACTCAGGGAGGTGCTGGTGACAAATGGAATAATAATAATCCTTGAATAATGTAATGTTATGAAAGGTAGTGCAACTGTACGCCAATGGCAGACATGGGCCTAATGGGAACAATTGGAGAAAAAAATATTTGTGTAAAAAAAAATCGAAAAGCAAGAAAAAAGTTTTAAACAAATAAAATATTATTATTATTATTATTATTATTATTATTATTATTATTATTGTTGTTGTTGTTATTATTATTACTATTATCAATAAACTGATAATATAAAATTCAATGAAATAAAGGTTGTGAAAAAAGTTAGAAGAAAAGGCTAAACATTTTTTAAAATAGATTGCAATTGCTGATGTACTATGGGCAGGGTCCTAGCATGAAAAACCACAGGGATTTGGGAGGCAAGAAGTGGTGGAGGTGAAAAACACAAAAAAAGTATCTAAATATTTAAAAACTGCTCATCCACTAGATTTAGTAATAAGCATCATTGACCTGCTGGGCCTGAATAAACAACACACAAAATGGCCACCAGCAACATAGTCAAAAACAACCAGCAAGGAGGCATGGCCACCAACACATGCAGCCCAAAAGCACACTGGCTGCCTACACAAAATGGACACCAGCCACATGGACAAACAATAACCGGCAAGGAGGCATTGCCACCACAACAAAGAACATATGCATCCCGAAAGCACACTGGGTGCCTACACAAAATGGCCACCAGCCACATGGTCAAACAACAACCAGCAAGGAGGCATAGCCACCACAACAAAGAAGAACACAGCCAGGCCTAAAGCACACTGGCTGTCTACACAAAATGGCCACCAGCCACATGGTCAAACAATAGCCAGAAAGGAGGCATGGCTACCACAACAAAGAAGAACACATGCAGGCCTAAATTACACTGGATGCTTACACAAAATGGCCGCCAGTCACATGGTCAAACAACAACCAGCAAGGAGACATGGCCACCTCAACAAAGAAGAACACATGCAGGCCGAAAGCACACTGGCTGCTTACACAAAATGGCCACCAGACACATGGTCAAACAACAACCATTAAGGAGGCATGGCCACCACAACAAAGAAGAACACATGCAGGCCTAAAGCACACTGGCTGCCTACACAAAATAGCTGCCAGCCACATGGTCAAACAACAACCAGCAAGGAGGCATGGCCACCACAACAAAGAAGAACACATGCAGGCCAAAAGCACACTGGCTGCCTACACAAAATGGCCATCAGTCACATGGTCAAACAACAACCAGCTTTGGGGCATGATCACCACAACAAAGAACACATGCAGGACTACTGGCTGCCTAAACAAAATGGCCACTAACCACATCAAACAACAAGCAGGATGAATAGAAAACAAAAAACACATATAGGTATAGTACTATAATTTTGACTATACAAAAAGGGCCCCATGCCACATGGCATGGGGAACAAAGACAAATGGTGGCCTATGAAAAACACTTTATTGTACTGGCAAGACAAATAAGGCATTGGTGCAGGAGAAAAAACAGCATTAAGTCAGTATTAGTAATTCCAAAAGCTTAAATTAAAGGGCTACAAAATTTTACAACAACAACATACATCATACAAAGTCATTGAGTGCTATGTAACTCCCCCATACACTGTTTGTAGAAACCAAATGTGAAATACCGCCAAACAACATTTTGTTATCTTTCATCCAGTGTCATCCATGGTGTTTCAGTTCCACAGACACCACAAGCAGTTGTTTTTCATCACGTCTCCATGACTAATACTGGGCCTACAGCTGAAAGGCCTATTACATTAGCAGACTAAGACACTTTACTTTAAAATTCAATTTAATGAATATTGCAAATTTACAAAACAGAACAAGGAGCAAATGTAATGCACTGTTAAACATTTTTCCTTTGTAGAACAAAAATTCCAAGTAAAAATATGACTAGGCCAAAAATGTAGGCTACCCAACAACATACATTTTTAAAAAACTATTAAAAGTGCATTTGCCCCCATCAAGCAAACAAGTTGTACAACACCCTTATAGAAGTGTTTTTTAACTTACTTGTGAAAACTCAAATACAACTGCCCTTAAATCCAATGATATGTCCAGGAGTCAAAAAAATTATCCTTCCAGCTCAAAATCCAATTGAAAAGTGTCCAGGAGATAGCCAAAGTAGTGGGAGGAGCTTGCTGGACAGGAAGAGGAAGTTGGAGTCTCTGGGGCACATCCTGTTGTTGGGCAAATTTTTTTTACTCCTCGCACAAGAATATCAGCGCAAACAGTCGATTCGAGAAGATTTTAGCTGCTTCAGCTGCGCCAGGCTGCAGCAGCAGTTGATCGTGCTCACTTGCACTCGCCTATGTAAAAAAAGACGCATCTGAAGTTGCTAGTGTGGCGCTAACTCTCATGAGTGGGTAAAAAATCTTGTTTGTGGTCGCAAAGAAACAGAAGTCTTTTGTCTCACATCTCGCCCACGTGAAATGACAGAAAGAGCGCGCCAATGGGGGAAAAACAGAAAAAACTTGCGGAGTGCCGAGTCTATTGGGAACTCCACGTTCTCCATGGAATGTGGAGTTGCTGAATACTGCAAACTCCCCCAGCGGATCAGAGTTTTTCACCCAACCCTAATCCAGACAGAGTCCATGGGAGTAACATGTCATCGGGCATGTCTAGGAGAGGAGTGTTTCAGTGAGGAGGAGGAGGGTAACATTGCTATTGGGGTAGATTGGCCACAATAGCAGTCCACAAATGTGTAAGGTCAACAGAGGGAAAATGACAATAAGGACAGTTTCATTTAATTTGACACTGGCATATTCTTAAGCACAGGGCAAAGGAGAAAGAGGGTATGTGCCACACTGAAATGCTACTGGGCACTTTTGGGGGTGAAAGATGTGCAGTCCATGTCTTCTTCCACTGATATATGTGGTGCCTCCTGTGAGGGGGATGTTGTAGGTGTCAAAGTAGAGGAAACACACACACATCAGGGTCTGGAAATGTGGATCCTGGGTCCATGACAGCTTTCATCTGTGGCAACACATAGGGCAGGACAGTAGAACGGAGGATCTTCTGGTTTTGCAACACTGCAGCAACGTCACAGTGGTAGGCACCCATGGTGGAAGTGAAGGAGTCCTGCTTCCACTCCATGGACTCCACAATGTTTTTGATTGCCCCAAGCTGGTTGACAACCTAGCTGCTGCATCTTTGGCAGGGCATATGCTCATGCCTCTGCCTCATGACACCAGTGATGTCAGCCATGGACTACTGGAGGCCACGGAGCAGAGAGTAGGTGACTTTTATGGCAGAATAGTTGTCCTTATTTGGACTGAGGCACCTATGCACTGCCTTTAGGGTACACACTATGGTCTCCATCCCCACTCGCACCTGATCTGCCAGCTCCTGCTGGACTCCTACCACAGTCTGTTGAAATGTTATTTGTGGGCCCTGGAATTCCAGGGCTCTTGGTGGGGTGGCAGGTGGTGTCTGTTGGATACTATGGGGATCATCTGGAGACCCCTCAGTGCTGTCAAACCTCCCTGTGACTGGAGAGTCTGTATGACACCCAGGATTTGCTGCAGGGTGTTCAGGTTATGGTTTGCAGCTTGTCATCCACATCATCAGTGAAGTCCAGGACAGTGTGCTGGTCAGGAGGTATGGGTTTATCCTCTGCAATGAGATAGAGAACTGTTAATGGTGATCTTTGTTAGATATTGACATGAGTCAATGAGCAGGTTGATATTCAAGGTTTTAGATGTGGCACTTTCAGTTCAACAGTGACATGTAGTACACCTGTTAGGCATGGGTCTTGATGCAAAATTTCACTGTACTTCCATTACAGATGGAAGTATCTCTGCATTGTTCTCACCAGAACTGTGCGCCTACTCTGAGGGGATGGGCCATGTCCTACTGGGAAGATTACGAACACTGGCATTCACACCATTTTATCATGATCAGAGTTGGTTATCTGCAGTGTCACACATCATGTCATTCAGGCCTACGCCATTGTATGTGTACATGCCTCCTCTGATTACCCACTTTTAGGTCCTGGGACATGAGATAGTGCCACGCAGTGATGCCACCAAGATCATACATTCATTCTAACATACCTACAACACATGGATTAGTCGTGATCATATCCAAGGATGCTACATGATGCTTTGTTATTGAAAGCTATGGGTCAGGCATCAACCCACATGGTAGTAGTACTGAAAATAGTGCTATATACCTACATATAATTCCCACATTATTAGGCTCACGCACTTCAGCCTGGGTGCTTCCATTTCACCTGTCATTTGTCATGGCTAAGTGGTTCTTGGTATCCCTTGCCAGGTCTCTGTTTGACATCCTCCAATGTATACATGTGGTACCTTCAGACAATGTTGCATCAGAGTCCCTCCTGGCACATGCTACATCGTCCCCCAGGTCCACATGACATGTAGGCTGTAGTACCCCAATGGCCTGTTCTCTGCCATCCCTCTCCAGGTGTGACACAAGTGTGGCACAGTCAGACCCAGCAGTGCATATGAATTTGTGTGGCTGCGTTGCAGTACACATGTCCATTCCCACACCCCCTGTATGTACCCTCAGTATATACAGTTTACCCATTCAGACCAAATGACAGTTTCACATGCGCAGTCAGCACCTACAATGCACAGCACTAGCAGTGGCCCACCAGGCCCACACATCATCATTAGTTTGTACACACATGGTCCTCTGGTGTACATCTCTTGCATCCCTCCACACCCAGTACAATTTATTAGATGAGAGGAGTTCACGTGATCCCTTCCATGGCAGCTGAAACCTGTGTGCTCTCACCCTGCATGCCAAGTCATCTGGGTGCAATATAGTTTCATGTAGGGTACTATAGACATGTCTCTTGCCATGTCACTATGTGTAGATACTCCCCATGGCCCACACCTTATCCCCCTCTCAGATGAGTGGTTTCTCTTGTGACACGCTCATTCCTTTCTACGGATTTACAATCTAGATTAGCGTGCATGGGCCCAAGTGAGACCGAGTAGCTACATGGTGCAAGGTGGCCTACATTTTCACAGTCAGGATGTGCAGGGTAGCAGTATTCATGCATCATGTTTTTTATTTCAGTACCTGTATTTTGCTTTGGGTTCTGGGAGTTGTAGTTGTGGTGAGTGATGCTGTCCATTCAACTGCAAATGTCAGAATACAAAGAAAGGTAAATGTGGACTGATGCCTCACTTCACAAATTTAAGGGAGTAGGGTGACTGAGCTTAACTGAGCTGTTCAAATTGTGACTGGTCAGTGTGAAATACATTTATTTGATGTTCATCTATAGATGAGCCAGCATAGTATAATTTGCCCTGCAAACAGTGAGTTGGAGCGCTGGAACTCACAGTATCACCTAGTTGCTACATTGCCCCTCGTTACAACTTACCGTGTGTCTTGTTATTCATCATAGGCTGTAGTGTTCTATCTTGGGGCTTGTGTCACCAACTCCTTAGGGATGATGGCTGCCACCATTGTCTCCAACTCATCAAGCTGTTCCTGGGGCGCCAGACTTCCACCTCCGGTCTTCAATGCTGCCTTGCGGTTGCTGGTCACTTTCTCCTTTGTCATGCACTTGCAATCATGCCAGTGCTTCTTACAATCGATCACTGTCCTCTTAACGTCTGCCACACTGTTGGCCTTGTCCACAATGAACTGCCATATGTCCTCTTTCTTCCCTAATAGCAATTTTGAGGTGACAAATAGCTGGTGTTGGTGCTTCATCACCTCAGTGATCAGGATATTATATTCCTCCTCACTAAACTTGCACTTCCTCTTCCATTGGGAGTGTGTCTGGACATCCTGGCTGATACTGGTGTTGTTCTGGGGTCTGTGGTTCCCTCTGTGTTCTTTTTTGTTACCAAATTGTAATTTTTTTTAACTGTTTTTGACACTTTCTGCACTCAAAAGTGATGCTAGGACGGCTTGCGCTGCTTTATGTACCACTATTCAGCCTAGCGTCACTTTGCAGCAGTAGCATCAGTTTTCCTTCTGACATGGTGCACAGGTTAGAGTCACTTTTTCCGATGCACACAGGATCCTAATGCCATAGTGTGCCGTATTGTAAATATGGTGCAAGCATCGCCTTAGAATATGTCTTACCACAGCATCAAAAATGTTGACGCAATGCTGCGCTGCAGCATCAATGTGTCATTTCCTGCAAATGAGGCACCCAGGCCCTCATTACAACATTGGCGGTAAATGCCGCTTACCGCCGTGCAGAAGACCTCCAACACACCACTGCAGCAGTGGAATTCCGCTACAGCTATTACGATTCACAGCTCGGAATCCGCCAAAATCTAGACACCCACACAAGTCCGCCACACCAAAGGTCAGTGATAAACTGGCAATAACAAAACCGACACTGTCACGCCAACAGCAATACGCCCACACTGTCACCACCCACGAATCCACACTGCGGTCTTTCAACCGAGGTATTCCATTGGCGGTACACAACGCTGCGCTCAAAATACACACACACTTACTAAACACAACCACATTGGACAAATTGAAATACACACACCTGATACACATACACACACCACTCCCACACACCCAATACAATATAAAACACACACCCATATCACCCACAAACCCTTACGACCAGAATTGCGACAGAAGGCCAGAGAGAGACACCACCTTCAACAAACTAGCATCCACAGGCACACAACACCATCACTCACACAACATCCACGCACCTCACACAACACACACAAACACATCCCCTCACACATCACAACACACACCACCTCACATATCACCCACACCACACCCATGACACCGCAAAGACACCCCAGGTTTTCTGAGGAGGAGCTCAGGTTCATGGTGGAGGAAATCATCCGGGTAGAGCCACAGCTATTCGGATCACAGGTGTAGAACACCTCCACAGCTAGGAAGATGAAGCTATGGCGCAGAATCGTGGACGGGGTCAACGCAGTGGGACAGCATCCAAGAACACGGGATGACATCAGGAAGAGGAGGAACGACCTACGGGGGATGATGTGTTCCGTGGTCTCAAGACACCAGATTGCAGTTCAGAGGACTGGCGGCAGACCCCCACCTCCTCCCCCACAACTAACAGCATGGGAGGAGCAGGTCTTGGCTATACTGCATCCAGAGGGCCTCGCAGGAGTAGCAGGAGGAATGGACTCTGGTAAGTCAACTCTTTACTGTTACATCCCCCACCCTACCTGCATGCAATCACATACCCCACCCTCACCCTCACCCCCATCACTCCAACACCTCACATATGTCCCACTATCACAAACCACACATCCCATCACCAAGCCCTGCATGCAACAACAAAGCATGGACACCCATCACCAAAGCATGTCCACTACAGATACCCACACAGACCCCAAAACAATTATCACACAAGGTCCTACACAAGCATGTAAGCACTGGGGTACAGGGTCACCCACCCATTGCACACAATGGCACACACAGATGCAATAATCATGCCTTTACACCCCTGCAGGATCCCTACCCAATGTCACCAGACAGGAGGTTGTCCACCCCCCCCACAGAAGAGGCCCACAGTGATGACAGCAGCTCTGTCCAACTGGATCTAGATGACTAGCCCGGCCCATCTGGGACCTCGGAACAGTCGGTTCCCCTGACACAGTCACAAGCCACCACAGAGCCGCCCCCTCAGGAAACACCAGCACAACACCCACCCAGCGGGCCCATACCTCTGTCGCCAGGACACGTCAAGCAGCAGTGTGTCCATCACTACAGGGAACCCAGGCAAACCCACCACCCCAAGAACAGCAGGGACCTGGGGGAAGTGGCAGTGAGCACACGGTTCAGGGGGCAGAGGCACAGGAAAACAGGGGAACTGGGAGGACTGCTGTGCGACAGGGAGAGGACAGGCCCAGGGAACCCACTCTCCACGAGGCCCTCTCCAACATCATGGGAGCGTACCATCATTCCCAGGAGACGATGGCAACGGTACTGGCCAAGTTTCAGGAGACCCAGCGGCTGCAGGAGGAACAGTATTTGGGGTTCAGGGAGGAACTCAAGTCCATCAACACAACCATGGTCACCATTGTAGGGGTGTTGAAGGACCTTGTCAACACCAGGAGGGACACTGTGGCACAACAAGGGGCCCCTGACACTAGCCTGGACAAAGAACTGCCCACCACCTCCGCCGGCACTAGTGGACAGGAGGTACCGCCACAGGACCACCACACCAGCACCCCACCGCCTGCAGATGGAGAACCACCCCGCACACGGTCCCTGAGATCCAGGACAAAGATATAGAACAATGCCAAGACCCCCACCAGGAAATGAGACCACCCTGAATGTCATCCTTCTGTCCCACTTTGTCACCCTGTCCATCCATCAACTGCCCTAGCTCCACTTCCTATGCCCCTTTGGACAATGCACCTGTGAGATAAATAGACTGGACTCTGCCATGGACATTCCTCCACCATCACCCCTGACCACTTTAATACCACCTCCACCATTTTGCACTTAAATAAACACCCTTGAATCACAAAAAAAGTCTGTGCTTTCACAAATGTGTATTTGCAATAACTGAGGAAATAAACAATGTCCATTCAATTTGTCAACATACCTATGTCACGCAGCTCTAGTCCATGAGGTAACATAGCAGAGGCCACACAGTGGGACCCACATCTGTGAAATGGAAAGACAAAGTGACAGGCCAGGGTCCATACACTGGGTGAAAGTGACAGACATATGATAGGTCTAACAATTGTATGAGATGTAGGAGGCAGTGATGTCTTCTTACCTTTGTCTCACTGGAAGTATTGCTGGATCACGTTGTTTCTGTTGTCGATATCTTCTTCTTCTGCCTGCTCTTCTTCACTGTCCACAGGCTCCACAGCTGCCACAAGACCTCCTTCTGGACCATCCTCCTGTAGAAAAGACACCAGTCGTCGCAAAGCCAAGTTGTGCAGCATACAGCAGGCCACGGTGATCTGGCACACCTTCTTTGGTGAGTAGTACAGAGACCCACCTGTCATATGGAGGCACCGAAACCTGGCCTTCAGGAGGCCGAAGGTTCTTTCTATAATCCTCCTAGTTCGCCCATGTGCGTTCCTCTGCCCTTGTCCTGGGATTTCTCACTGGGGTCAGTAGCCATGACAGGTTTGGGTAACCAGAGTCACCTGCAAATGTCGAGGGACAACTGTTAGACACGCACTAACCTTTAGGGACAACCCCAGACAACTTTTAACAGGGGATAGGGTCCTTTTTCTCACCACACGGTGCCTCTGGAGTTGCCCCATCACATAAGGGATGCTGCTATTCCTCAAAATGTAAGCGTCATGCACTGAGCCAGGAAACTTGGCCTTTACATGGGAGATGTACTGGTCGGCCAAACACACCATCTGCACATTCATTGAATGGTATATCTTCCGGTTTCTGTACACCTGTTCACTCCTGCGGGAGGGACCAAGGCCACATGTGTCCCATCAATGGCACCTATGATGTTGGGGATATATCCCAGGGCATAGAAGTCACCTTTCACTATAGGCAAATCCTCCACCTGAGGGAAAATGATGTATCTGCGCATGTGTTTCAGCAGGGCAGACAACACTCTGGACAACACGTTAGAGAACATAGGCAGGGACATCCCTGATGCTCCAGCGGACGTGCCCTATGGTATCGAGAGTGGGCCTCGCCCATTCATTTTGGGCCCAGTGGTCCACGGACTATAAATTGTGCAGTACCTGGACTTGAATTGTTTGTGTACATAATTGTTTATAGTATATATACATTTTTGACTAATGGATTTTTCTTGATTACAATGGTTACAATCATTTCCTTTTGTCATTGTGTTCTTCCAGTGGGGGTTGGGGGGTGTAAATGTAATGTTGCAGGATGTATTAGTGTGTATGTTGTTGTGGGTGAGGGTGGGGGTGTTGCGTGTTGCGTGTGTGTGTCACTCTCTTTTCCCTCCCCCTCCCCTGTGTTGTAGGTGCAGTACTCACCATGGTCGTCGCCGCCGTCGTTCGTGCTCCTGGTAGAGGAGCAGGAAGACTATCGCAGGGAGGATTTGGAGTTCAGGCTCCATGGCGTCCTGCTTCCTCATGGGGTGTGTAGAGGTGAGTGTTTTTCCTTCCAAGTCCTGTTTCTGCCGCATTTTTGTTCGCGTTGAATCCGCCCCAGAAAAGGTGGCGGAATGGCCTCTCATAATAGTGTGGGCGGTACATTGTCTTCCGCCTGTCTGTTGGCGGTGAACGCCATGCTGTTTGTTTGTACCGCAGTGGCGGTCGGAGTGTTAAAGTGGCTGTCTGTGTTGGCGGTTTCCGCCATGGTCATAATCCCATTTTTTTTTTTGCCGGCCTGTTGGTGGTTTTACCACCGCTTTACCACCGACCGCCAGGGTTGTAATGAGGGCCTCAGTCTATTGGCAATTTAGTAGCGCAACTAAATGAAGAACAACCACCAATTTACCAGGAAATAATTGCATTAGTGGATCATGGAATATCACACGATAAATATGAATGTACATGCACCACATTCAAGCCTACACTTATGCATGTTAGTGGATAAGAAGGTACTGGCAATTTCTTTTATGGAGATAAGTGATTACTGCGTACATCACTAAAATGACAAATTGTTTTCTGACATCACACACTGGACTGGCTGTATACAGGATTCCTCTACACCTCTTGTTTTCAACAGGCAGGCATGGGCTTCCCAAAATGGAGCCCAAGATCCTCCATGTTATGCACCAGGGCAGACACTTCTGCACTCAGTGTACATCCACAGCATACGCCACATCCCAGTACTGTTGTCCTCATATATTATGCTACCACCAGCATTGCCACATGTAGCACAAACTGTTCAGTACTGCAGTCTCTCTGTACTGCTTTAGAGTGTGTTATTTAAAAGTACACCTTTGTAGCATGCATACATTTATCATGTGTGAATTGTACCACACTGCACTGCACCCACAGGTCACCCTACGTTGGTGTATTCCTTGCAAGCACACATGCACTTAGCATAAGTTTTAATCACGCACACACTTCCACATCAACCCGATGTAGGCCAGGGGTGAGTTGAACAGAGCAGATGAAGTTTTAAAAAGGTGAGTGAGCCTAAATGCCTCACTCCAGTGACACAGAGTAAAAAGAACCTGATGGGCTTTCAGGGAAGGGGTACATGTCTCTCATAATGCAGAGGAGTTTTCCATCCCAACAGATGCCCCTCCCAGATCAGAACACTCCGAACCTACTAATAACCTCAAGAGGTTGGATGGTCATATTGGTAAAATTGTCAGGAAAGTCTGATCCAGCTCTGTGCTCCACAAGAAACTTTAGCCCTTTCACAGAAACAGATCATATGAACAGTTGGGATTCTCTCCCTTCATAGCCATCCACCAATTCAGTGGCTTGTGATCTGTTTGCACCACAGACTTGGTGCCAAACCAATAGAGGTGGAACTTACACAAGGCCCACAATATGGCAAAGCACTCTTTTTCAATAGCCTCTCATTTCTGCTTCCTGGGTAGTAATCTCCCACTATTAAGGGCTATAGGACACTCTCTACCCTTACCATCCAGTTGAGCTAACATCGCTCCAGCTCCCTTGTCGGAGGCAGCCATCTGTACAATGAAAGGCTTAATGTAGTCAGACTCTT
Organism: Pleurodeles waltl; assembly: GCF_031143425.1. Classification (NCBI taxonomy): domain Eukaryota; kingdom Metazoa; phylum Chordata; class Amphibia; order Caudata; family Salamandridae; genus Pleurodeles; species Pleurodeles waltl. The sequence goes on from NC_090437.1 coordinate 1,177,660,452, forward strand.
TCAGTATGGGTCAGCGCATGGTGCTTTCTTCAGTTTCTCAAATGCTTTTGACATTCTGCTGTCCATATCACCTGGTCAAAACCTGTTCCAGGTGCCTAGGTTGGTCTTCTCATAAACTGCTGAACAATGCAGTGTCATTTAGATAGACCACACAGAACTTTTCCAAACCTGCATGAACATGGTTAACCTGGTGCTGAAAAGTGGCAGGACCATTTTTAGCATTAGGGGCATTACCTTGGACTAATACAACCCATCTGGAATAGAAAATGCAGTCTTCTCCTTTATAGTTAGTGCAAATGTGATCTGCCAATTCCCACTGGTCAGATCAAAAGTGCACCTAACTGATCCACAAGCAAATACACTGTGGGGATTGAATGGGCATTGATTTTGGTTACCTCATTGAAGGCTTGGTAGTCCACAGAGGACCTCAAATCAGTAGACCCTTGCTTTGGTACTAGAATCATAGGACTGTACGACGAAACAACGACTTCAAAAACAACTACTGCCTTAACAACGAGGTCGGAACACCGACCTCGTTGCTACTACTAATGATTTTACCACGAATGCCTTAACAACGATATTTCGTTGTAAAGGCATTCCTGATAAAATCATTAGCAATAGGCACCATTCACCCTACATCCCTCACCCCACCCCCGCAACCCCACCCCAAAACCTAAAAACCCCTGACCCCCACCCACTCCCCAAAACCAAAAACGCCCCACCCCCCCAACCCCACCCCAAAACCTAAAACCCCCTGACCCCCCACCCACTCCCCAAAACCAAAAACGCCCCACCCCCAACCCCACCCTAAAACCTAAAACCTCCTGACCCCCCACCCACTCCCCAAAACCAAAAACGCCCCACACCCCCAACCCCACCCTAAAACCTAAAACCCCCTGACCCCCCACCCACTCCCCAAAACCAAAAACGCCCCACCCCCCCAACCCCACCCCAAAACCTAAAACCCCCTGAACCCCCACCCCCTCCCCAAAACCTTAACCCACCACTTACCTTCGCCAACTCACTTCTTTGTACCTTAACCACGCATGTTCGTTGTTCAGAACATACGTAGTTAAGGCACAAAAAAACGGAGTCGTGGTTAAAAAAAGCGTTGTTGCGCTTTCGTTAACCACGACTTTCGGAAAAAAAAAGTCGTAAAAAAGGATGTTCCCCGAATCATAGGACTAGACAAGGACTATAAGATCTCCCAAAGACCCCCCAGTTTCAACATTTTGACAACTTCCGCCTTAATGCATCCCTGGACCTGGTCAGACATTCAGTATACCCTGCCCATCACTGGCATACTGTTACTTGTGTCTATGCCATACACACAGACAGGTGACACATCTGGCATCAGTGAGAAGAGGTTGGCAAACCTTCCCAACGCCTCTTTACACTCTGCTGCTCAGGCATTAACTCAGGGGCTAACTGAACCCATTCCACAGTATTATCCTTCATGCCACTATGCAGCAATTCAGGAAGGGGCTCACTCTCTTCCTGTACTTCTTCTGCCATAACCATGACATGCAATGTGTAGTTTCTGTGGAGGTAAGTCTTCAGCCTGTTCACATGGAACTTGTGTGGCACCTGTGTCCACCAAGTAGTTTACCTTAGACACTTTCTAAGCTATGTTGTATGGCCCACACCATTTGTCCTCCAAAGCCCTGGGCCAAATAGGCTTCAGCCCCAAAACACCTCTTGACCTCCTTTATACCCATTCAGCATAGCTTTCAAGTCATATAATTCCTTCATAAATGCTTGGCAAGCCTGAAGGTTTTCCTTTGCTTGACTCATGTATTGCACCATCAACTTCCTGAGGCCGATAACATAGTCTATCACATCATTCTGTTAACTTTTTTGAGGATTTCTTCCCATCCTTCTCTAAGACAAGTGGATCCCTCACCGAACATCCATACAGAAGTTCAAAGGGACTGAACCCTATTTCCATCTGTGGAATCTCTTGGTAGGCAAATAAGAAACATGGCAGAAGAAGATCCTGAGGTTCTCTCATACAGTTCCCACCATGCTCTTCGGTGTGATGTTAAACCGCTCCACCAAACTATTGGTTTGCTGTGGAGAAGTGATTGTCACAACAGTTTGTTCCCAAATCTCTCTCATGTAAGACGAGATGAAGTTGGTTCTCCGGTCCGAAATTATTGTCCATAGAAATCCCTAGGAGAGCTCTTGCTACCAGCTATGCAGTCATGCTCGTCAGAGGTACCACTTCAGGGTACCTGGTGGCATGACCACCACAACTGAGATATACTTGCTGCCTGACTGTGAGCCGGGGTTTGAATGGACCAACTATGTCTATTCTCACCTGCTCCAATGGAGCACCTATATCTGGTAGAGGCACTAACAATGCCTTAGTCTTCCCTCCTGTCTTACCACTCATCTGGCAATCTGGATAGGTTCTACAGAACCACTGTGGGGCATATTTATACTCCGTTTGCGCCGGAATTGCGTTGGTTTTTTTTACGCAATTCCGACGCAAAACTAACTCCATATTTATACTTTGGCGTTAGACGCGTCTAGCGCCAAAGTCCATAGAGTTTGCGTCATTTTTTAGCGTGGACACCTACTTTGCGTTAATGAGATGCAAGGTAGGCGTTCACGTCTAAAAAATTGACTCTGAGGCATGTGCGCCGTATTTACACTCCCGGGCAAAATTCACGCCCAGGAGTGGGCGGGTCAAAAAAATGACGCACGGCCGCTTTTGCGCCGTTTTTTAGCGCCTGCAAAAGGTAGGCGTTAAGGGACCTGTGGGCTCTGAAGGAGCCCAGAGGTGCCCTCCCATGCCCCCAGGGACACCCCCTGTCACCATTGCCCACCCCAGGAGGACACCCAAGGCTGGAGGGACCCATCCCAGGGACATTAAGGTAAGTTCATGTAAGTGTTTTTTTTTTTTTTGTGGCATAGGGGGGCCTGATTTGTGCCCCCCTACATGCCACTATGCCCAATGACCATGCCCAGGGGACATAAGTCCCCTGGGCATGGCCATTGGGCAAGGGGGCATGACTCCTGTCTTTGCTAAGACAGGAGTCATTTCTATGGGGGTTGGGAGTGAAAAGAAATGCTGCAAATCGGGTTGAGGCGAAAAATTTGCCTCAACCTGACTTGCCCCATTTTTTGACGCCCAAGTACCCATATCCCCCTACGCCGGCGCTGCCTGGTGTACGTCGTTTTTTTCCACGCACACCAGGCAGCGCCGGCGGCTAACACCGGCTAACGTCATTGAATAAATACGGCGCCCGCATGGCGCTTCAGAATGGCGTTAGCCGGCGCTAATTCTTTTGACGCAAAACTGCGTTAGCGCAGTTTTGCGTCAAAAAGTATAAATAAGGCCCTGTGTGTCTTTGCACATCCCTGATCAGTAGAACAGAGGGTCCAACCTATTCAGTTTTTTTCTAATTACTAAGTGTCCTGCTAAGGACACTTCATGGGCTAGTGACAACAGGAAGGTCTGTGCACCAGTAGAACCCCTACCCTCTTGCTAGTACCTGCCTCATTATTTTCTGTTTCACTATAAAGTAGACCATCCTCCCAGTCAACATAGTGTTTCCCGACTGCCTGGGCTTCCCTCTGAAGTCCCTAAAGCATAGAGCACTCTTCCTGTGCCTTGCATAAATCTTCCTGGGTAGGCCCCACATCAGCTAAAAACGCTTGCACTTCAGGAAGCAACCCGGATTCCACAACGTGATCTGCTTTGGAAGTCTCATCTTCCTCTCTCCTTGGAGTAGAAGCAATGGTCTCAATGGCCACTGCCTTCCCAGAGTCTCCCGTTCCTGCAAATTACCTTGTCTTGGTCCCTGCAAATTAGAGATGATTTCAGCCTCACCCTGAAACTAATGCAGCCTGTGCTCTGGTCAACACATCTGACATTGTCCAAGCTATGAAGGTTTTTGGTCCTGGCAACAAGCCAGGGGCAATGAAATCATTGCCCAAGAAACATCCAACGCCTTGATTTTCCCTTACCTAGACATTGACCATGGTGACCTTGCCATTTAGCTCAATCTTAACCCTGGCAAGTGGATACTCCATGCCCTCTCTACTTGCTACCAATCCTGTATAATCGGTTCGAGGGAGTATCTCCTCAGGCTTCAGGTCCTTCCTCTCAACCATAGTGTGGAAGGCGCTAGTATTCCTCAGGGCAGGTACCTTCCTCCCATTGATACTAACTTCCTGCACACATCCTACTGTATTAGGATGGATGTGCTTCAGAGCATCTAGGTCTCTCTCTCAAATGTCCATAGCTACTAGGTTGAGTGCAACCGGCCCCTCACAGGTACCGTCTTTTATGACATGTACCATGCTTGCTATCAAGAGTGTGGCTGTGTCAAGTTCCCTCTCTTGACAGTCTCCCTTGTAATATCCCTCCTTGTGGCACTGAAAGCAAGTCACCACCTTGGACATAGAAGGGCTAAATTGCCTCCCCTTTTCATGATGCTTCTTCCCATACACACCAATAACATTCCCATGTCTCCCTGGCCCTCCTCAAGTGCCATGAGAATTATTCTGGCCCTAATCCTCCAGTTTGGAACCAGTCTATGTGTAATTCTTCCTCTTTGGCTTAGTACCATGCTGCTCCAGCCCTTTTTCAATGAGGTTAGCTTACCACTTATCGGCTAACACTACAAGTTTTTTTGGATCCTTCTCTGTCAGATCAGATAGGTATTGCCTAGGTGAGGTAGAGCACTTCTCCTTGAGTTGCTCTGTCACCATAAACTGGTAAAGGGACTTAAAATCCTCGCCCTTCATCCCTCTTACCCACTCATTCCAATCAAATAACAAAACACCATGAGTCCAAGTCTCAAATGGGACACCATCTGTTCTCTTGCAGTCATGAAATCTTTGAAGGCATTGAGTTGGCTTCAGCCCAAACCACTTAATGAGAGCTTCGCTTCATTTGCTCATACACCATCTGGTCTGCCGCAGGCATCATCCCAATGACGGCTATCCCTTCCAATGGCATACACCTCTTAAGGCAGTTGCTTTAGATACCTCATTTAAGGCCTGTGCTTTACAAGCACATCAATGCTCACAAACCATTCTAAAATGTCTGGCCCTTCCACATACACAGAGATCTTTTAGAACCTTGGCCACAGCCTGGCCTGAACTGGAAGCAGAATCACTTATCCCAGATGGAGTTGTCATTGCTGTCATCCTAGGTTTATCTCTCTCTCAAGAACTATCCTTTCTCCTTTCCAGTGCTCTTTCCTTTTCTTTCTGTTTCTCCTCCCATGCCCACTCCTCCTATCTCTCCTGCCTCCTCTCCTCTTTTGCCCAGTGAGCTACTCTTTGCTTCCCCCTCACAAACACTCTGGCTCCTGGGTTCTTCATATGGTTCCCTCCCCAGAGTCAGTTACACCCTCTTCCCTTTCACCCAGTATCTCACACTGGTCCTTAATGAAATTAGCATGGAACTCTCTGTCCCTACTCCTGGGAATCCTCCAGCCTCTGTACCTACATACATTTTTCCTCTGAACTATGGATATGGTATTGAGGTCAATTCTCAAACCTATGTCCTCCATTGCTTAAGCGTCTTAACCTTGGTTGGGCCTAGTAACTGTGGGCCCCATGGCCCCCTGAACGTTCAGGGTTCTGACAAACATATTTAGGAGCCTTTCACTTCCAGGGCATGTAATACTTAAGAACACATGTCATACCTTTTATATACAATGCACTCTGCCCTATGGGTTGTGTAGGATCTATATTAGAGTGATTTATATGTTTTGAAAAGGAAGGTTTAAGCCTAGCAAAAGGCTGGGTCCCGTGCTCACTATGCCACCATATTCAAGGTAGCATGCTGAAATTGGTCCAAGTGTGCTTGTTTCCAGGCATGGAGTACCTGGCATGGCAGTTTGGGTTAGACTCTTCCCATGGGGAGCAGGGTTGAGGCTGATTTGCAAATGGCTGAGTCCACACTGGAATGGCATGGCAAGCAAAAAAGAAACAACGGATTTAGGCACAGATCTGTGACAGGTTGTGAATGTTTGAAATTGTTCAGCATCCAGTCCATCATCTGTTTTTTTTGCAAAAGATTTATTTTGCCAGGTTCCATTGGCAATCCTAAACTGTACTACAGGCTGCACTGGCAGGCTTGAGACATGTTTTAAAGTGCTACTTAAGTGGGTGGCATGGAGTGGTACAGGCCCACTTGTAGCATTTATTTACATGCCCTGGGTACATGTGGTACCATTTACTAGAGACTTACAAGCACATTAAAGGTGCCAATAAGGTGTAGTCCAATTTGACCATGTTTTAGGGAGAGTACAAGCATGTTAGCACTGGTTCATAGTGGTAAAGTGCACATGTCAAAAATGACTTCAATAACAGAAGACAAAAATCGAGGGCGACCCTGCCAAAAAAAAAGGCCAGGCCCAACAATAAATATACATTCTAAAGATGGATGGCTTTTAGAGGTTGACAGGAGTTGCAGCTGTGTCCCCTGACTTCCTCTCTGTAACCTCTGGCATTGCCTTTGCAATGCCTTGTCTCAGAGTTGGCAAAGTTAGTGTCAAGAACACATTCTTGATTATTAGGGATCTACATGTCTTGCTTTTGATTTTTTGTATTACACTATTGGTGAATAATAGCCCATTATTCACTCTTAGTGTTGGAAAAATGGAGCAGCTGTAGCTGGAACAAGATCTTCGCTGGCAGGTAAGTAAAACATGCTATGTGCATGCTTGTGGGTGAGAGTGTGTTTGTGTGAGAGAGTGTGCTTATGTGTGAGCATGTATGTGGGGGAATGTGTGAGAGTCAATAACAGGTAGTGAATGAGAATGAGAGAGAATGAGTAGGGAGAATGAGTGAGATTGACAGAATGGAGTGAAATGAGCATGTAAGCATGAGTGAATAAGAGTGACTGCAAGTGAGTGACAGTATGTGAGTGAGAATGAATACTAATGACTGTGCTGGAGTGTTAGAATGTGAGTGAGAATGTGTGTGAGAGAGAATAAGGGACAGTGAATCAGTATTACTGTGAGTGGGAATGAGTAAGTGAGAGTGAGTCAAACGAGTTAGAATAAGTGAGAGTGAGTATGAGCAAGGCCAATGTAAGAGTGAGCGTGAATAAATTAAGTATGAGTCAGAGTGAGTGAGAATAAGTTGGATATAGTAAGAATGAGGGAGTCAGATAAAAATGAGTGCAACTGAATGTGAGTGGGTGAGGATACATGCAGCACCACTTTTCTTCCGCCCCTTAGCGCCTCCCTACCGCCATCATGTGTGTGCCGTATTTAATAAATGGCGCACCATAGCACAGGGTAGGGGCAATAGCGCCTACATTTTTTATGCTACTGATGTACTGTGTAGGATTGGCACCAAAATTGTGGCACTAATCCTGCACAGTACATAGGGGCCCTTTGAAAGCTATGGTGTGCCCCCTTTTAACACCTGCTCTGTGCAGGAGTTAAAAGTAGCCGCAAAATATGACGCAGTGGAATCTCTTAGATTTCACTGGCACAAGCATAAAGTGGCGCAAAGGGTTACATAGTGGGGCAAAGCATGCATTGCGCCACTTTGTAAATATGGTGCAGTGATTTTGGTTTTGTTTGGCCACATTAGCATTAAAAAAATTACATTAATGTGGGGCAAGGAGGCACTAGGCCCTCTTAAATCTGGGCCTAAGACTGAGGTCAAGTGAGTGTGAGTGAAAATGAATGTGACTTACTGAATTCAAGTGTGCCTGATTAAGGACATGGTGTTATGCTCATGCATCTGCCATTGGCCCTGCATTCTGAAGGCAATTCATGGCTTGAAGAAGCACCCATCGCAAAATACTGCTATTTCATACTAGCGGCAGTTCTTAGCATGATAGGCAACTTTGACAAAATACTGGTACTGGCATACTGGAGTTCATTCTTGGCATAAGGAATATTTGAGAAAAATACTGGTACTGACAAACAAGAGGAAATTCTTGGCATATGGGGCACACTTATGAAAATGTGGGTGCTGGCATGCTTTAAGAAACTCTTGGCGTGAGGGAACCCATGGCAAAATGTTGGTGGCACTTTGGCAGTAGTTCTTGTCATAAGGGAGGATAACTGTGCCACGTGGAAGGGGACAACCATGAAAATGCTGGAGCTGACATACTAGAGTGAATTTTTCACATAAGGGTCACCCATGTTATATGAATGGCATACATGGTAAAATTCTGGAGTTGTCATATTGTATCTACTTTTTCTGGCATGAGATGCACCCATGGCATATGAGAGTTTCCATGAAAAAATGGTGGACCTTGAACATTGGGAGGAATTTTTGATACATGAACTCAAGCACATTTTAGAAAAAATAGGTCAAATCCTGTGAAGTATCAGATTTTGTTGGTTCAGTGCACCATGAAAGGATTTGAGTTTTTAATGAGTGCCCCTTCAGAGAATTTGACTTTTCCACGTTTATGTGGAAATTTTACTTCAAATGCACTATGACCTATTTTTTTTTTATGTTCTCCCTCTTCAAAACCTACTAGAAAGGGTCTGGCTAACTTGCTTCCTTTGTTCACTACACTGCTGGGCAAATATTATGCCCCACCACTTTCAAAGGTCATGTCAGCACCCTAATGTAGACGTCATCTAAAATAGACATTTGTCTGCTTTGCGTTGCCATAGTAATTATGCAGTTATGTTGGCACTTCAACAAATTCAATTATTGTAAAGTCGCAGGGAGAAGGTCATAAGACATCACTTCCTTGGTAGATTCAGAGTCAGAGACCGTACAATATCTGTTAGATCAGTAAGCCTTAGGGTGGTCTTTCCCCAAACATTTTGCCTGCTTTCCTCATATTTGTGCTGATTCTTTTTCTTTTCCTTTGGACTCTGGACATTTTACTACTGTCGATCAGTGCTAAAGTGCATGTGTTTTTCCCCTAAACATGGTAATATTGGCAGATCTACAATTGGCACATTTAATTTGCTTGTAGGTCCCTTGGAAATTGGTCTATCATATGGCTAGGGCCTGTAAATGTAATGCTACTGGTGGGCTTGCTAGTGCCACCCACACAGGAAGTTCTTTAAACAAGTCTCAGGCCTGCCACTGCAGGGCCTGTGTGTGCAGCTTTACTGCCACTTTGACTTGGCAATTTAAACCTTTTGCCATGCGCTAGACTCCCCTTTTATTAAACATAAGTTACCTCTAAGGTAGGCCCTAAGTAGCCCATAGGGCAGGGTGCTGTGTAACTAAAAAGTAGGACATGTACTTTTAAGATTTACATGTCCTGGTAGTGAAAACCCCCCAAATTCATTTTTCACTACTGCGAGGCCTGCTTCTCTCATAGGTCAACACTGGGAATTCCTTAATACACTTTTAAGCTGTAATTCCCAATTAGAAAGGAGTAACTACATCATATTTCATATCTTTGAAATAGTAACAATAAAGCCTCTTTACTGTTAAAGTTGTATTTAACATTACTATTTTAGAAATTACACTTTTAGAAAGTGGACATTTCTCTGCTCTTACTGCTCTGTGTGCTTGCAGCCTGTCTTCAATACATGTCTGCGAAGGGGTGCCTGCTACACTTTGTGCATTCCCTATAGATAGCCACAAACACAGGATGGTTAGGTGTGTCTGAGTGTTCATCTGCATTCATCTGCATTCTGATGGCTCTTCCTGGGAAGGAAGGGCTGAAGGGGGTGACACTTACACCTGAATAGGTAATGCCGGTTTCCAAACAAAGGACTGATTACCTCCTACTGATAATCTGGAACAAGGGCTGAGGCAGAAAGGATGCATGTGCATTTCAAAGACCTTTCTTTGAAGACACCTCCACCTTAAAGGCACATTTTTGTATAAGTACTGGGTTTCCGACCCAGCCAAATCAGAACCTTCTGGACCTACAACTCGACTCTGTCAGAAGAACTGCTGTGCTGCACCAGAGACTGTTACTCTCCTGGACTGGTGACCTGGAAGGACAGCTTTTTTGCTGTGCTGTTCTGGCCTGCACTCTTACCTTGCTGACTGAGAGCTGGACTCTGTCTTACACCCCAAAATGAACTCCAAGGGCTTGTTCACTTGGCTCCTTTTGATAGAGACTCAGGGATATCAAAGTCTCAACTTCTGCTCCTGTGCCTGGTTCAATGGCACTGGACCCATATATTTGTAGCAGTGAAATCGATGCATCTACTGCTCCTGGAAGTGTCAACCAATGAATCAACCCTGTTGCAGGAGTAAAACTGGAGCATCGCACTGGGGGCCAAAGCAGCACGTCCGCAACCACAGCATCAACCAACATATCCCCTGCCTGCTGGAGGTGGCGCTCAGCACATTTGCATTGATGTAGCACTAGAACCATCATGTCGCCGCCATCACTGAAAGATGATCGATGCATTCCTTCGACAGCATGGAGAAACTTGGAGCATCAGCTTCAGAATCAATGCATCATAGTTTCAACTCTCATCTTCAGAAACAAACTCATTGGCATCAATGTATAGGAAAAATCAGTGCATCCTTTGCCTGCGGAAGTGAAATCAATGCATCTACCAATGCATCAACCTCAGTATCTCATGTTTGCGACCAGGATCAAAGTACTCTGTTCCCTGGGCCTGCGTGGCTACTGTCCCCGCCCAATGATCCATAGTGGTCTGCTTGAATTGTTGACTTTGCTGGGTCCAGTGTAACTTCAAGTAAAGTGCTAGAACTCCTTTTAATCTTTAAAAACTCCTGACTCATCTTGTACTTATTGGATTTTTGGCATTTTGGTCTTAAATTATTTATAAAATCATAACCTATTTTTCTAACCTGGTGTGGAATCTTTTGTGGTTATTTCATTGTGTTAACTGTGTGTCTGTGTTGAACAAATACTTTATACATTGCCTCTTGAGATAAGCCTGACTGCTCTGGGCCAAGCTACCAGAGGGTGAGTATAGGTTATCTTTTAGAGTGTATCTGACTTACCCTGACTAGAGTGGTGGTCCCTACTTTTAACTGGGGACATACTCTCCAACTAGAGACCCCATTTATAACAATGTCACTTTGATTGACCTCCATGGCCACTGGCATTTTAATGAATTGATGTCCATGATTTTAAAGCACCCATTTCCAGTTACATTGGGGAAAACAGGATAGCAATTAATGGAGTGAGAGAGTGGAGGTGTAATGTTCCTAAGCTGCTGACTAGCTTCAGAGGTGAAATCTACTTAAGGAACACATTATTTCACCACCATGTTAATACCAACACATCTCAAAGTGACAGCTATATTTTGTGTGAAACATGACAATAATTTCCTCTAGGGGCTGTTACATTATTCATGAACAGCAACAACCAAATCAGTAGGCCAATCATGTATGTATTTGGCAGTACTACAACTTTTTATTGGGACTTTTATTGTTTTAATGGGGCCCTACCAACACTACAGAGATAAACGTTGTATTATTAGACACTTACAATGCTGCTATACCTTTAATAAAAAGTATATAAAAACTCAACAAGACTGATGAATATTTAGTAGGAATGGACAAGCTCAACAGTGGACAAATTAGTAATGAAAATCCAGAAATTCCGGCCCCATGCCAACCACTACACAGCGATCCTCCAGCATGGGTCGGTGGCAAGAAAACCCTGGGAAGAAAATAGTGGTGTGTAGGTGACCAATAGGGTGCAGGGGTTAAAACCAGAGGTGCATAGAAGTATCTTCAACCCTTGGGGAAAGTAACCAAGACCTCTTCCAAGATCTGTAACTTGTCATTTAACTTGTAAATAATTCTCTCAAAGTGCACAGTGTCCTAATGAAGTCCAGCCACAACTGAAAGGAGGGGACTTAGCCAATTTTCTCAAAGATATAGTATTACCAGTTTTGCCATTCCCAGGGCTGTGGATAGCCACCTGGTGACATCTTGTGTCATGGAGAGGGTTAGAGGTGTCATAGAGGAGGACCAGTTGGGCTGTCCATGGCCTGGCCACCCTTAATTCGCTCTGTGGGTGCTCAGAAAGTACCCAGCCTAGTGAACCCCTATAACATGTGGGCTATGCTGCAGTCTATCGCACCGCATCTCCAGCAATGAGGGTCCACACTGAGGTGGGCACTACACAGTTTTGCCGGGGACAAATGCCAGGGGTAGAGGATTTTAAAATAACTGTACCTGAGGCATGCCTCTCGGAGCCCCTTGTTATAATCAGATTGAGGAATATCCTTGACATCATCTGGGAATTGTGTGTTGAGTTGCATTTCCCACCAAGCACACAGTGCTCAGGAGGTGTGAGAGGAGAAGCAATGACTAATCGGTGTGGCATATAGTCCAGCGATAACTGCTCCAAAGTTCTTCCAGATGTGGATATATTAAGCAATGGGTGAGTTAGGAGGATCAGTGTGCCTCCATCTCAAAACATGAGACAAGGCAAGGGACACTTGGGTATATCTCCATAGCTGGAATTGAGGGATAGCAAATTCTTGCTGCAAGTTGGGGAATGTCTTCCTAGAACCATTGGAAACCAAGTTGACAAAGTTGCGAAAGACGTGTGCAATCCATATGGACCAAATAATTTCTTCCCCACCTAGTGTAATGGCCTCATTGCACCATTGGATGAAGCTTCAAAGTGAATGCAACTTGGAACTTACATCTTTCTCTGGGCCCTGTGCCATGTGTATTGTAAAGATTGGATAATGGAGTTGGAGAGGGAGGTAAAGTATAATTGTGAGGTGTAATATACTGCAAGGTTGTCTGTTGTGCGAAGTATGAGATGTTCCAACAACACCCAGGTGGGTGTGGTCGTGGGTGTGAGCAGCAGTTAGACCAGTGGGGGGAATTGTTGTGCCAAGCAGTAGCCCTCCAGGAGATTACCCTTTTTCAAGGAGGGATGAAGTTTGTTTCCCAGTAGGTAGGAGTAGCGCAGCACTCCCATGAGGAACTGGCTTTCAGTCTCTGCATAGCAGCTCAGTGCAGACCCGGCAGGAGGAACTTGTTGGGCAAGTGGCCTTGCTTTCCTCAGGAGTGCTAAGGATGGCCCACCATTCTTGTTGGCACTGAGCTCCACCCATTATGTACAACTTAAAGTAACCTTCTAGTTCTTGATTAATACTCTTAGGCCCATATTTATACTTTTTTTGCATCAAAACATATAGCGCCGACTTGCGCCATTCCAGGACGCCAGCCAGGCATCATATATATGGAATGGCACAATCCCGCGCAAAAGGTGGGTAGCGTAAAAAAATTTACGTTAGCCGGGTGTGGGTGGCGGTATGGGAGAAGGGAGTTTTGCTCCAAATAATGACGTTAGGCTGGTTAGAGTCAATAGAAATTACTCTAACCTGCCTAGCATCATTTCTTGATGCAAAAACTACCATACCACATTTCAGAAAGCTATTCAAAAGCTAATCAAATTTCAGAAAATAATGCAAAAGCTAATCATGCATATTTCACGCCTACTTTAAATAGCCTATGATTTGCTGTTGGAAAGGGTTAAGACTAGAGACTACTGAAAGTAAACAGGCTCCTAAAAGCTTTTTACATACCTTTCTTCCTACTGGGTTTCAAGCCCAGAGACCAGGGGCTGAAAGGGTATCACCTGTGTTACCAAAGTACAAGCTAAGGGGTATTACCTGCTACCCTGAGCTATCCCTTATCGGTGTCCAAGTGTTATAAATGAAACAGGGCCGGACTGGGAACCGAAAGCAGTCCTAGCAAATATTGTCAGACCAGACCCCATAGATTGCTTAGCGAGCAAGCCTGACCACTACAATGGAGTTTGGAGGGGGGGGGGCTTCTCCTCAGGGCTGCATGGCTAACTGGGGCAGGGCATGCGGTGCCTGGGGCGAAGGAGATGCCCACTGTCCTGGGTGAGGGCATGGGCAACTCGCTAAGGGGCTGCTGGGAGGGAGGTGCTGGTACAGGGGGGTGGTGGCTGTACCTGTACCTGGGATGGTCACAGAAGTGTCCTTCACCACCAGGGAGCTTCCATCAGAGGAGGTATCTGTGTCAGAACTGTCCCCTGCAGTCTCCGCTGTGGTGCTCCCCTCGCCCTCCGTCCCATTGGTGCCCTCAGCATCTGTGGACTCCTAGGTCCTGTGGAATGCAGCTCCCTCCGTCGCCTCCTGGGTCCTGTGGAATGCAGCTCCCTCCATCGCCGGTGCCTCTGCTCCTCCACCAGATGATGCTAATGCACATAAGGACAGGATGACAAAACAAAAACGGGGGGAAAGAGACAAAGGATATACTTGGTCAATGGCTGCACCAACACCACAGTTGGTGTACACAGCACCCTCACACACAGGGTACAGGCCTACGCAGTATGCCATTGCACTACCAGAGAAATAGTTAGCGGCCAAGGCATGGGGAGGGGGACACCGCCAAATGCAGCACACCTGGGACCCATGCAGCCCTGACCAGTAGTGGATGCCTACGAGCTAGGTAGCAAAATTTTCCTTTCTGAACAATAGCCACCAAGGGACCTATGCTGCAAAGTAAGGCCTTGCCTAGGGGCACCCACTGACACACACATCCCCCACCGATACCACCCTACCATGCATAAGTTGTAATGATGGGCACTGTACTCACCCCCTTGTGGCTGCTGTGATGCCCTCAAGCGCCCATCCAGCTCTGGATAGGCTACCGCCAGTATGCGGGCCATCAGGGGGGTCAGGGTTCGACGGGCACCCCTTCCTCGTTGGGAGGCCATCCCCAGCTGGGCCTCCGCCATCTTCCATGCCCAGCGTCTCAGGTCCTCCCATTGTTTGCGACAGTGGGTGCTCTGCCTGCGATAGACCCCCATCGTCCGCACATCCTTGGTGATGGCACGCCATATACCCTTCTTTTGATGGGCGCTGACCTGCAGAGGCAATACACACAGGAAAATAGATTTAGACAAACAGTCCTGCCTGTTAAACATATGGCCCACCATACCCGTTTCCATCACCATTTACACACACATGGCCTAGCACACAACCTGTACGCTGTCCAGAGGACATCCACCCACCCCCTTACACGAGGCCTTTTAACACACCACTCCATGCTTTCAAGCCACATGCATCGTGACTACAGTGTACTCACCTGTTGGTTTGGAGGCCCATACAGCAGTTCGTGCTGGGGTAGGACCCCATTCACCAGTCTCTCCAACTCCTCCGAAGTAAAGACTGGGGCCCTTTCCCCGGTCACACGGGACATGGTAGGTTCCAGACACAGGTCACAGCAGCACATGCAGTGTAGGTCCTCTCCTGTGGAAAATCAGGTAGCAAGTGAGGAATCAGATCATGTTTGTGGCGATGCATACCGTCACCGCCTCCCGCAGCGGGGCACATCAGTTCAATTACCTCACTTCCACCTGTTCCTCCACACAGGACAGGCGGACGCCATTTCGGGGGGGGGGCAGGCTCTGGAAAAATGCTGCGTCACTGGTGATATTAGGACATACTGGACCAAGCACACTGACCCATTACAAGTTAACAGGATGCAAAGTCTGTTGTAGCTCCATTGTTCAGTTTGTGACTGGCTCCTCACTCTTTAGTCCCTTAGATTCCTACTGCTGCGGATGAATAGGAGATGGAGACATACCCCGTGTACAGACCCCTGGTGGACTTGGCAACACTGGAGGACAGGCACATTATCCTCACCTATAGACTTGACAGGGCCACAATCACAAAGCTGGGTGCCCAATTGGAGCCTGACCTGATATCTGTTATCCATCACTCCACTGGGATCCCCCCTCTTGTGGAAGTGCTATCAGTGCTCCATTTCCTAGCAACTGGTTCTTTCAAAGTGACAGTGGGCTTGGCAGCAGGAATGTCACATCCAATGTTCTCAATAGAGCTGACAAGAGTGTTGTCTGCCCTGATTAAACACGTGCAGCTACATTGTTTTCCCCCAGGTTTAAGATTTGGCCACAGTGAAGGCCGAGTTCTATGCAATGGGACATAACCTCAAAATAATTGTGGCAATTGATGGAAGACATATTGCATTTGTCTCCCCCCGCCAGAATGAACAGGTGTTTAGAAATCGGAAGAGTTTCCACTCTATGAATGCACAGATGGTGTGCCTTGCGGACCAGTACATCTCCCACGTTAATGCTAAGTATCTTGGGTCAGTGCATGATGGCTTTGTCCTGAGGAATAGCAGCATCCCAAATGTGATGGCCCAACTACAGAGGCACAGGGTGTGGCTAATAGGTAAGCCCTGGTTCCCACCCAGTATATGTTGGTGTATGGTGTTGGCCATGTGGGATTGTGTGTGGCTAAATGTTGTCCCTCAATATTTGCAGGTGACTCTGGTTACCCCAACCTATCATGGATGCTGACCCCTGTGAGGAATGCCAAGACTAGGGCAGAAGAACGTTATAATGAGGTCCATGGGCGAACCAGAAGGATAATTGAAAGGACCTTTGACCTCCTGAAGGCCAGGTTCCGGTGCCTCCATCTGACAGGTGGATCCCTGTGCTACTCACCCAAGAAGGTCTGCCAGATAGTGGTGGCATGCTACATGTTGCAAAACCTGGCCCTCAGACGCCATGTCCCATTCCTGCAGGAGGAGGAGGCTGGAGATGCCCATCTGCCAGCAGTGGACCCTATGTACAGTGAGGATGAGAAGGCAGAAGATGAGGATGAGAACAACAGAAAATCCGTGATCAGACAATACTTCCAATGACACACAGACAGGACAGTGTTTCTTCACATTTCAATGACATTTGATTGAATTTCTGTGGCACTGGTGTGCTGATATTTCCCACTTCTATGCCCACTTACTGTTCCCTCTGCCAATTCATTTTGCAGATGTTGGTGACCTCACATATACTCCTGGTGTGATCACTGCAGCCAGCTACAGGTCATTAATCTATCCTAATTTTCTGTACAGTTGAATTGCAATGTTTGTACCTGTTTCAATTAATACATAATTGATATACATAACATATCCCAAACTGCTTATTGAAGTGCTACAATCTAGAGGGGCAAGTGCAATAGGATGGGGTGATGATGGAGGAAAGTCCATGGTATTGTTCCAGTCTGTTTATAGCACTGTTCAATGGGACGTAGGAAGGGGAGCAATGGCAGTTCAAGGTGGACAGGGTGTCTGTGTGGGACACAAGGGTTACAATCAGGAGATTATCATTTCCTGGAGGGGGTCTTGGCAAGTGTCTCTGGCCTATGTCTAGATTGCAGGGAACGTTTGTGGGGTGGTTCACCTTCGGCAGGGGTAGGGGTGCTGGTGGCCTGTGAGTCCTGTGGCGGGCCTCCTGTCCACTAGCGGTAGCGGAGGTGGAAGGCTGTTCAGATGTCTGGCGCTGTTGTGAGACTGCCTCCCTCATTACATTAGCCATGTCTGCCAGCACCCCTGTTATGGAGATCAGGGTGTTGTTGATGGCCTGCAAGTCCTCCCTGATCCCCTGGTACTGTCCTTCCTGCAGCCGCCTGTCCTCCTGCACATTGTCCAGGATCTGGCCCATCATGTCCTGAGAATGTTGATAGGCTCCCAGGATCTCTGCAAGGGCCTCCTGGAGAGTTGGTTCTCTGGGCCTGTCCTTCCCCTGGTGCACAGCACTCCTTCCAGTTTCCCTGTTAGCCTGTGCCTCTGTCCCCTGAACTTTGTGTCCAGTGCCACTGACCCCAGGTCCCTAATAGTCTTGGGTATGAGGTGTGGCCTGGGGTCCCTGTAGAGGTGGGCACACTGCTGATTGACGTGTCCTAGGGACAGAGGTGTGGGTAGCCTAGGTGGGTGCTGTGGTGGTGTGTGACTGGGCCTGGGTAACCGGCTGTCCGCAGGTCCCCGATGGGCCAAGTAGGTCATCCAGATCCTGAAGACCAGAGTTGCTGTCATCACTGTGGGTCTCTTCAGTTGGGGGACTGGAAATTGCTGGCACCTCCTCTCTGCTGACATTGGCTGGGGTAACTGTGGGAATGTAAATGATGTGTTATGGTTTTTGTGTGTGACATATTGTGCATCCGTGGCTTGCACTCTTTGGTTGGATTTGCCCCGGCAGCTTTCACTTGTGCACATTGGTGTACGGTGGGATGATTAGTTCTCTATAGTGTGCATGCTTTAGTGATGAGTGCCCATGCAGGGCTGTGAGTGGTGTCCATGCCTTGGTACAGCATGCACGGCTTGGCATTGGGATGAGTGAGATGTGATGGTGGGGTGTGTGGGATGGAGTGGAGTGATGGGAGTGAGGGTGGGGGTATGTGATGGCATGCAGGTAGGAGGGTAGTAGTAGTAGAGAGTTGACTTACCAGAGTCCAGTCCTCCTCCTACTCCAGACAGGCCCTCAGGATGCAGGATTGCCCACCCCCATTCCATGTACAGCGAGCTGGTGTCTTGCTACAATGGAACGCACCTTCCCCCGTAGGTCATTCCACCTCTTCTTGATTTTATCCCTAGTTCTTGGGTGCAGTCCCACGGCGTTGACCCTGTCCATGATTCTCTGCCATAGCTTCATCTTCCTAGCTATCGATATCTGCTGCACCTGTGCTTCACATAATTGTGGCTCTACCCTGATAATTTCCTCCTCCATGACCCTTAGCTCCTCCTCTGTGAAACGGGGGTGTGTTTGTGGTGCCATGGGTGTTGTATGAGGTGTGTAGGTGAGGGTGTGTTGGGTAATGTGTTGGGGTGTATGATGTTGGGTGTGTGAGTGGTGTATTGGTGTGAATAGTGTGTGGCTCTAGTTGTGTCAGTGGTCTTGATGTCTCTCTGCTGGCAATGGTTTGAAATGGTAAAGGGTTGTGGGTACTGTGGGTGTGTGTTTTATAGTGGTGTGGGTGTGGTGTGTGTATGGGTGTCAGGTGTGTGTTGTTTGAATTGTCCAATGTGGTATCATTTTGTTTGTGTGTGTCCATTTTGAGCGCGGCGGTATGTAGCGCCAATGGTTTACTGACGTTGAATGTCCGCCATGGTGATTCGTGTGTCATAATGTGATGGGCGTAGTTCTGTTGGCGTAACGGTGTGTGTTTTGATACCGCCAGTTTATCACTGATCTTTGGGCTGTCGGTTTTGTTTTTTTTGCTGAATACTGACGGACTGGTGTGTGTTTCATAATATGGGGAACGGATATCCGCTGCAGCAGCGGTAAGTTGGCACAGTCAGCGCAGCGGTAAGTGGGATTTACCACCAATGTCATAATGAGGGCCTTTATCTTTAACCACTGTTGTTACATCAACATGACATCAATATAGTTGTAAAATAATAAACTTTAGCACCATGAATACAAGGCCTCGAGTACTATCAACACATACACAAAGGAATACTTGAATTGAAAAAGATGTATACCATGCAAAACACAAAACAGTATTTTATGTGCATTTGATGTACAAGAGAAAAAAGTCAAATCACTGCATCGTTCACAGATATCGCTGTAAGTTCCACTCACGTCCCAGTATTCTTTTCCTGTAGATCTTGCTTGTGAATGGTACATGCCATGATTATCTACATGAATTTCCCAAGAATCATCCTTCAAAAAAAGATCCCAAATATTCCAAAATGCATGCAAATGATCATTGATTTTGTACATGAGATTCTCATGACTGGCCATGAATACCATTTCTCTACAGCATTGATCTCGAACTGATGGTGAAAGTGATTTCCACTGCCTCAATATACACATCTTACCCATGTCTAGAGTTGTTCTGAACTATCTTTACCAGTGGGATGTAACAATCAGTTTCCTTTAAGTGAAGTTCTTTTACCATTCTGACATTGCAGTGCTGAAGTTCATAACTCAGTGGTGCGAAAATAGTCTACACTGCTTCCTGAAGCTGTCAGTTCTGTCCGACTCAAACACCAGTGAGTCCTTCATACAAGCACCAACTAGATGCAGGGCAAGAGTGCTCCCTCTCCCTGAGTATAACTTGGACTATGATGAAATGCCTGATGTAGTACCCACACCACCCCCAGAGGCTAGAGGCACTGACAGACAGCAGTCCCTCCTCCAGCATCAGTCCACTCCCCTCAGGAGGTGTCGCGAAGCAGGCAGACAGTACACAGAGGAAGGTGAGGGCCCATCACTGTTTGGTGGCCTTGAGGCTTCCATGCTGAAAGTGCAGCATCTGCAATGTAAACACATGAGGTCAATGCACAGGCAGTTGGCGTCAATCGATCATAACATGGGCGCAATGCACAAGCAGTTTGAGTCTCACAATGGCAACATGGGATCAATGCACAAGCAGGTGGATGCACTCAATGAAAACATGGAATCAATGCACAAGCAGTTCGAGTCTCTCAATGAAAACATGGGATCAATGCACAAGCAGTTTGAGTCTCCCAATGAAAACATGTGCAAGCTGCATGAGGGACAGCAAACAGCAGCAGAAAACGCAAAGGAGATGACAAACGCCATTAGAGAACTCTGCACTGTGATGCAGCAGGAGCATGTCAGTCACCGTAGGCGCCATCACCAATTGATGGGCAGGTTGGATGGGTTCTGCAGATCTATCAATCGGCTCACGACAACAACTACTTTGGTATCACAATGTGCTGTGGGAATACAAGTGGAGATGGCACATTGCAGTCGGGACGTTGCACAAGGATTGGTGCAAATCACCAATGTTTTGGAGACAATGCAGACAGCACGGAGTGCTACAAACAACAAACTGGGTGGTGGGGATAGTGAGGAGCTCTCTAGCCTCAGCAGTCTCACAGCCCCTGTGATGGATCCTAGTTGTCGCAGTACCAGACATAGGGGGTAATTCTGACCTCGGCGGTAAAAGCCGCTTACCGCCGGTCAGAAGGCCGCCACAATACCGCCGCGGTCGGCCGCCACGGACATTCTGACCCACAACTGCAAAACCTCCGAAAATCCACCCTCCACTGCAGTCCGCCACATCAGCGGCCAGCGGTAAACTGGAGAAGACCAAACCTCCACCGCCACGCCAACAGAAATACGCCCATCCCATTATGACCCGCAAATCCACGCGGCGGTCATTCAACCGCGGTATTCCATTGGCGGTACACACCGCCGCGGTCAAAATACACACACCTTTACAAACCCCTACCACATTGGACAATTTGAAAGGCACACACCTGAAACCCATACATACACCACTCCCACACATCCAATACCATATAAAACACACACCCACATCACCCACAAACCCCTACCAACAAAAACCAGAGACGAAGGAGAGAGAGACACACATCAGAGAATAGATAGCCAGACACACAGAGGCACACCGCAACATCACACACACCACATAGAAGCACAAAGCACCACACACCAACACACACATCATCACATACACCACCCCACACCTCATACACACCACCCCATGGCACCACAAAGGCACCCACGCTTTTCGGACCAAGAACTCCGGGTCATGGTGGAGGAGATCATAAGAGTGGAACCCCAGCTCTTCGGCTCACAGGTCCAGCACACCACCATAGCGAGGAAGGCGGAGCTCTGGCAGCGGATCGTGGACAGGGTCAACGCGTTGGGACAGCATCCCAGAAATAGAGAGGACATCCGCAAACGATGGAACGACCTACGGGGGAAGGTGCGCTCGATGGTCTCGCGACACAACATCGCAGTGCAGAAGACTGGCGGGGGACCCCCACCCACTCCACCCGAATTCACAACATGGGAGCAGGAGGTACTCAACATCCTGCATCCTGATGGCCTCGCTGGAGTACACGGAGGAATGGACTCTGGTAAGTACAAGGCCAACCACTTCACCCCACCCCCAGCATGCTAACCCCCACCCTCACCCCCAACCCCCCAGCACACATCCTCCCTGAGAATGTCTCCCCAGCACAACCCACCCAACACCAACCCCTGCATGCCACCCCCAAACTATGGACACCCATCACCTAAGCATGACCACTGCACATACCCATCACCCCCCCCCCACAAAACACCCTCACAACACCTCCCCCAAAGGAATGCCAGCACTGGGGGACAAGGGCACCTATAAAACGCAAGCTAATGCACACACAGAAACAATAACCATACCCTCTTACCCCATGCAGGACCCGAACGACAACACACCGGTCAGGAGGGACCAGAAATGTCCATCCCACCCCCGGAACAGGCCACTAGTGATGACAGCAGCTCTGTCGACCTGGAACCTGACGACCAGCCCGGACCATCGGGGACCTCTGGGCAGTCGGTTCCCCTCACCCAGGCACAGGCCGCTGCAGACCCAACCCCCTCTGGGAACAACCGCACAGCTCCCACCCAGCGGGCCCATGCCTCTGTCTCTAGGACAGGTCAAGCAGCGGTGTGTCTACCACTACAGGGCCCCCAGGGTAACCCACCAACCCAACAACAACAGGGACCTGGGGGCAGTGGGAGTGGGCACACCGTCCAGGGGACAGAGGCCCAGGGAAACAGGGCAACTCGGAGGGCTGCTGTGCGACAGGGGGGGGAGGAGAGGCCCAGAGAACCCACTCTCCAAGAGGCCCTCACCACCATCATGGCTGCCTACCACCACTCACAAGAGACGATGGCGACGGTACTGGCCAGGTTCCAGGAGATCCAGGCACAGCAGGAGCAACGCTACATGGGGTTCAGCGACCAACTAACCAACATCTCAACCGCTATGGGGAGCATAGTCCAGGCCCTGAACCGCATAGAGGACACGTTTCGGGACCATGTGGCATCACACCGGGCCCCTGTCACTACCCAGGAACAGGAACAGCCTACCACCTCCGCCGGCGCTAGTGGACAGGAGGCCCCACCACAACGACAGCCCCCCAGAACCCCACCTCCTGCTGAACAACAACCGCCCCGCAAAAGGAGCCTGAGATAAAAAAAAAACGACAGAGTAGGATGTCAAGTCCCCCGCCAGCATCACATACCCCCTGAAGTCCTCCCACTGTCCCACATGGCCACCCTGTCAAACCTTGAACTGCCCCTGCTCCATCCTGCCACAGGCGTATGGACAATGCACCTGTGAGACTGAGAACTGGACTCCGCCATGGACATTACTCCACCCCCACCCATCACTGTTTCACCATCATGTACCAATATCTATGCACTAATAATAAATCACACATTGCACTGAAATCAATCAGGACTCTGGCTGTCTTATTTACAAAAGTATGACACATTACATATCAATTACGTATTGTGAACATTGTGAATTACACATACCGAGGTAACTTAGCATTAGTCCATGGGCCAACCAAGCCGAGGTCACGCAGTGGCTCATACAGCACAGAAAAGGCAAGGGAAATTCAAACATCATGTCCATAGGTCTGGGGGGAAACCGACAAAGTGGATATGCAGGAGGCTTTCAGGAAATGTAAAATGGCATGGGTGATCATTACCTGTGTGCTACTGGAAATACTGTGCTATTACTCTGTCCCTGTTGTCTGTGTCGTCCTCTGAGTCTTCCTCCTCTTCACTCTCCGCAGGCTCCACAGCTACTTCAACACCACCATCTGCACCATCCTCCTGCAGGAAAGGGACCTGACGTCGCAATGCCAGATTGTGAAGCATACAGCAGGCCACGATGATCTGGCACACCTTCTTTGGTGAGTACATCAGGGATCCCCCAGTCATATGCAGGCACCTAAACCTGGCCTTCAGGAGGCCAAAGGTCCTTTCGATGATCCTCCTAGTTCGCCCATGGGCCTCATTGTACCGTTCCTCTTCCATGGTCCGAGGATTCCTTACTGGGGTCAGTAGCCAAGGCAGGTTGGGGTAACCAGAGTCACCTATTAGCCACACACGTTGTCTCTGTAGCTGCTCCATCACATAGGGGATGCTGCTATTTCGCATCACATACGCGTCATGCACTGACCCTGGGAACTTGGCATTTACATGGGAGATGTACTGGTCAGCCAAACAGACCACCTGGACATTCATCGAATGATAACTTTTTCTGTTTCGGTACACCTGCTCATCGTCTTTTGGGGGTACCAAAGCCACATGTGTCCCATCAATGGCACCAATGATGTTGGGGATATGTCCAAGGGCATAGAAATCACCCTTCACTGTAGGCAAGTCACCCTCCTCTGGGAAAATGATGTAGCTCCGCATGAGTTTCATCAGGGCAGACAACACTCTACTCAAAATCTTTGAAAACATAGGCTGAGACATTCCAGATGACATGGCCACTGTGGTCTGGAATGACCCACTCGCCAAAAAATGGAGGACTGACAAAACCTGCACCAGAGGGGGAATCCCTGTGGGTTGGCGGATGGGGGACATCAGGGCTGGCTCCAGCTGGGCACACAGTTCATGGATAGTGGCTCAGTCAAGTCGGTATCGTAGTATGATGTGGCGTTCTTCCATTGTCGACAGGTCCACCAGCGGGCGGTACACGCGAGGATTCCTCCTTCTCATCGCAAGTCCCAGCGGACGGTGCCAAGGAAGGACAACATGGAGCACAGAGTCAGCCAAACCACAGGTACGTACAGACAGCTTGCACAGTTAAAGAATGGCAATGGGTTGAAAGGCGTGTATGTGTGGAAATGCAAGGCCTAGGCCTGTGTGTCGCAGTCAAAATTTAAGCCATGTAGGCCCTTGAAATGGCGGCTGCCTGACCTGTGAAGTGGGACAATGGGATGTGAGGTCAATGCGCTGGCGGGGCACACCGTGGCGGTAGGCGGTCGAAGCCCGCGGCGCAAAGCCGCATTGGTTAACATTGAGGCCTATGGGTTTCAGGAGCCAATGACGAAGTGCGCCGGCGGTCGCGGTACGCACCGCCGCGGTACGCACCGCCGCGGGCGTGACCGTCATTTTCTATCTGCTTAATCACTCGAGACCTGATCATCCACAGGAGAGGACCTATACTGCAAGTGCTGCTGTGACCTCGGTCTGGAAGATACAATGGCTGCTGCGACTGGGGAAAGGGCCCCTGCCTTCACGTCTGAAGAGTTGGAGAAGCTCGTGGATGGGGTCCTCCCCCAGTATGCGCTACTCTACGGTCCTCCAGACCAACAAGTGAGTACACCGGGTGCACATGGAATGGGCTATGCCTGTGTGGATTGGGGTGGATTTAAGTTGGTGGGGTGGGGGGCGAATGAGGAGTGCAACGCCCGACACATGAGAGCATGTGCCATATGGCAAAGTTGGTGGGGGGGGCCAATCACATCTAACATGCAGGTCATTGATGAATTCCTCCTTTCCACCCTGTACATGTCAAATAGGTCAGCGCCCATCAGAAGATCGAGATTTGGCGTGCCATCGCCAAGGAAGTTCGGAACTTGGGGGTCCACAACAGACGGGGCACCCACTGCCGCAAGAGGTGGGAGGACATCCGCCGCGGAACAAGGAAGACCGCAGAAACACTGCTGGGGATGGCCTCCCAACCTAGGAGGGGTGCCAGTCGCACCATGACCCCCCTGATGTCCCGGATCCTGGCGGTGGCTTACCCAGAATTGGATGGGCGCTTTAAGACATCACAGCAGACACAAGGGGGTGAGGATCAGCACATTCTCCTATCTTTCTGCGCAGTGGAGGCATCTGGGTGGGGGAGGAGGGCTGTGGGTGACATTAGGCCAGGGCGCTTTCTGTAGTGTAGTCCTCTCCCTTAGGCATGGCCCTGTGCCCCCGGCCCCCACCTCGGTAGGGTGACAAGTACAGCCATTGAAGGTCCTGCATCTCCCATGTGCGCGTTTGACGTCTCTTGGCCTGTTGTCCTAGTCAGTAGTACTGAGTAGTGTACCCCGAATGCGCGGCTTAGTGCATTAGGCTCCTGTGTCTGTCCTCTCCGCCAACGGTGTTGACATTGCATGCACTCAACCTGGTCTTCTTTTTTCTCCCCCCACCCTTTCTCTTCATCTTCTTGTGCATGTGTGCATTAGCATCATCAGGTGGAGGAGACTTGGCATCGGAGCACGAGGGAGCTGCAGGACACAAGGCCCCGGTGGGCCCAGGAACAGACACCGAGGGCACCAGTGATCCGGAGGGGAGCACCACGACGAGGACCGCTGGTGAGAGCAGCGAAAGCGACACGTCCTCGGACGGGAGCTCCCGAGCGGGGGCGGCAACATCCGTGCCCCCCGCCTCTACAGGTACAGCCGCCACCCAGCGCACCAGCCCCGCCCTCCCAGCAGCCCCTCAGTCTTCGCTCCGTGCCGGTTCGCCCAGGAAGGCGCGCGTCTCCTTCGCCCCAGGCACCTCAGCCCCTGCCCCTGTTGCCCCTGCTGCCCTCAGTGCGGAGCTCATTGACCTGGTAAGGACGCTCATTGTTGGGCAGACGACCCTTTTGAATGCCATCCAGGGTGTGCAAAGGGAGGTGCAACAGAGCAATGCGTACCTGGAGGGCATTCATTCGGGTCAGGCTGCCCATCAACGAGCGTTCACTGCTCTGGCCTCAGCACTGACGGCAGCCATTGTCCCTGTTTCCAGCCTCCCTCTTCTTACTGCCTCCAGCCTTTCTCTGTCTCCTGTCCCTCAGCCTATCCCATCCACACCATCAGACCAGCCTGCACACACCTCAACACCCAAGAGCAGCTCATCCAAACACAAGCACCACAGATCCCACAAACACTCACCCAAGCAACACCCAGATGCAGACATGCCAACAGCCACTCCCACCCCTGTATCCCCCTCCTCCTCGTCTCCCTCCTCCCTCCCTGTGACGTCTACACTCACACCTGCATGCACCCCAACATCAGCCAGTGCTTCCATCACCACCTCACCCTCCAGTACAGTCCACACTCGTGCAGTCACCACCCCCACTGCCATTTACACGTCCCCTGTGTCCTCTCCCACTGTGTCTGTCACCCCCTCTTCCAAGACACACAAACGCAGGCAGCCACCCACCCAACAGCCATCCACCTCACGACAGCCTACAGCACCAGCACCTTCACCCAATGACAGCACACCTGACTCTCCTACAACCACCTCCTCTACCTCCACTTCCATCTCCACTTCTCCTCCCTTTTACCTTGGCCCTAAAAAACTTTTCCTGGCTAACCTTGACCTCTTTCCCCCCGATGAGCTCCCCCATCCATCTTCAAAGAGTCCCAAGAGCACCGCAGATACCACCAGCCCAGCTTCGGGTGTCACTGTTGTGCATGGGTTCTGGAGCCCACCCTTTGCCAGCAGTGACACATCCATCAGCAGCAAGGACACGTCCAGCCCCCCCCGGCAAGAGGACCCGCAAAAACAAGGGCCGCCGTGCGAGGACCGACAGGGCTGCCCCCAAGGAGCAATGTGCGGCCACTTCACCACCCACACCATCTAGGGGAGGCAAGGGCCCGAGAGCCCCATCAAAGGAGCGGAAGTGCAGCAGGAGCGCGGAGAAGGTGGACCCCACATGCCACATCCCAGCTGGGAAGGAGGACACTAAGGAGGCCAGGAGTCCGTCCCCGAAGGGTCCAGAAACGTCACGGTCCGAGGGCGACTGAGACGGGAGTCCAGGCCAGGTCTGGCTCCCTTGACCTGCTGGATGAGCACCGCTGAACAGGTCCCGCGGTGCAGAAGAGCACCGCTGAACAGGGCCCCGCCGTGGAGATAGGCACCCCTGAACAGGGCCCCGCCGTGGAGATAGGCACCGCTGAACAGGGCCCGCGGTGCAGAAGAGCACCGCTGAACAGGGCCCCGCCGTGGAGATAGGCACCGCTGAACAGGGCCCGCGGTGCAGAAGAGCACCGCTGAACAGGGCCCCGCCGTGGAGATAGGCACCGCTGAACAGGGCCCCGCCGTGGAGATAGGCACCGCTGAACAGGGCCTGCGGTGCAGAAGAGCACCGCTGAACAGGGCCCCGCCGTGGAGATAGGCACCGCTGAACAAGGCCCGCGGTGCAGAAGAGCACCGCTGAACAGGGCCCCGCCGTGGAGATAGGCACCGCTGAACAGGGCCCCGCCGTGGAGATAGGCACCGCTGAACAGGGCCCGCGGTGCAGAAGAGCACCGCTGAACAGGGCCCCGCCGTGGAGATAGGCACCGCTGAACAGGGCCCGTGGTGCAGAAGAGCACCGCTGAACAGGGCCCCGCCATCTCAAGCACCGCTCCGCTGGGCCCTTCATCTCAAGCACCGCTCCGCTGGGCACCGCCGTCTCAAGCACCGCTCCGCTGGGCCCTTCATCTCAAGCACCGCTCCGCTGGGCACTGCCGTCTCAAGCACCGCTCCGCTGGGCCCTTCCTGTCATGCACCGCTCCGCTGGGCACCGCTGTCTCAAGCACCGCTCTGCTGGGCCCTTCCTGTCATGCACCGCTTCGCTGGGCACCGCCGTCTCAAGCACCGCTCCGCTGGGCCCTTCATCTCAAGCACCGCTCCGCTGGGCACTGCCGTCTCAAGCACCGCTCCGCTGGGCCCTTCATCTCAAGCACCGCTCCGCTGGGCACCGCCGTCTCAAGCACCGCTCCGCTGGGCCCTTCCTGTCATGCACCGCTCCGCTGGGCACTGCCGTCTCAAGCACCGCTCCGCTGGGCCCTTCATCTCAAGCACCGCTCCGCTGGGCACCGCCGTCTCAAGCACCGCTCCGCTGGGCCCTTCCTGTCATGCACCGCTCCGCTGGGCACCACCGACTCAAGCACCGCTCCGCTGGGCCCTTCATCTCAAGCACCGCTCCGCTGGGCACCGCCGTCTCAAGCACCGCTCCGCTGGGCCCTTCATCTCAAGCACCGCTCCGCTGGGCACCGCCGTCTCAAGCACCGCTCCGCTGGGCCCTTTCTGTCAAGCACCGCTCCGCTGGGCACCGCCGTCTCAAGCACCGCTCCGCTGGGCCCTTCCTGTCATGCACCGCTCCGCTGGGCACCGCCGTCTCAAGCACCGCTCCGCTGGGCCCTTCCTGTCATGCACCGCTCCGCTGGGCACCGCCGTCTCAAGCACCGCTCCGCTGGGCCCTTCCTGTCATGCACCGCTCCGCTGGGCACCGCCGTCTCAAGCACCGCTCCGCTGGGCCCTTCCTGTCATGCACCGCTCCGCTGGGCACCGCTGTCTCAATCACTGTTTATGGTTCACTGTGCCCACCATGCCTCCTCCTTGACCAGTGGAGACTGTCATCCACCTGATGGACTGTGGCTTTGCACTCCCCAGGATGGTCCAGTGGGCAGCCCACCCACTGTAGAGACATTGAGAGACTGTGGCTTTGCACTCCCCAGGATGGTCCAGTGGGCAGCCCACCCACTGTAGAGACATTGAGAGACTGTGGCTTTGCACTCCCCAGGATGGTACAGTGGGCATGGTGGCTCCTCGTGGATCTGGCGTCGTAGACTCATGTGGCTGTGGTGCCCCCCCCCTTCCCTTCCCCCTGAGGTGCCTGTAGTTTTTACATCTGATGCCCCTGCAGTGTTCTCTCCAAAGGACTCAGGTCTCCTGTGTGGGCTTTGCCCTTATTTCTCAAGACTTTGGCCCACGGACATGATGAATTCGTAGGATGTGCAGGACTTGTTACTTCAGTTATACACTGATGTGTATGTCATTAGTTTTCTTGTGAATATCTTTCATGGTTGTACGATACTTTTCTGGAGCTTTTTGGTACATAAATATTTATTCCAAATTTGATTATGTCCTAGCATTTTTCAGGGGTGTTTGGGTGGTGTCACTGTGACTTGTTGCTCTGCATTGGTGTGTACATAGTTGGGGGGGGGGGGTCGCATATGTGTGTGCCCGTAACCTTTCGTCCTCCCCCTCCCGTGTGTCGTAGGTGCAGTACTCACCGTTGTCGTCTGCGCCGGACTTCGTACTCGTGGTAGATGAGAAGGTAGACGAGAGCAGGTAGGATGTTTAATTCGGGTTCCATGCTGTCCTCCTTCCTCCTGGAGTGCGTAGTGGTGAGCGTTTTCCCGTCCGTAGTCTGTTTCCGCCGTGTTTTTATCGGCGGTGCTCCCGCCCCGGAAAAGGTGGCGGATTGGTGAGTTGGAATAGTGTGGGCGGTACATTGGCTGCCGCCTGGCTGTTGGCGGTGACCGCCGCGCTGTTTGTTTGTACCGCCGTGGCGGTCGGAGTGTTAAAGTGGCTGTCTGTGTTGGCGGTTCCCGCCAGGCTCAGAATCCCATATTTTTTACCGCCAGCCTGTTGGCGGGTTGGCCGCCGCTTTAACACCGACCGCCAGGGTTAGAATCACCCCCATAGTACTGTCTTGGAACCCGCTACAAAAGGTGCCACCGAGACCACTGAGCACTCAAGTGGAGTGCATGTTACTCGCACCTGTTTGTATATGGTGCATACCTATGTCCTAATCACACATATATTACCTGAAGTCGAGGCAATAAAGATGCTACCTACAGCAATACATAAAATTAGACGTGGTATTGTCATTACTTACATCAGAAATAGTTGCGCGTGATCTCAGCATGTCTTTGTCTGCCCTCTGCTGCACTGCTTCTGTCTGCTGGCTGAAGGAATGGCAAGGGATCATCATCCTCATCTGAGTCAGGCTCAGTGGATTCCACAGGTATGCCCCTCGTTGTTGCAATGTTGTGCAACATGGCACAAGTAGCCATGATTTTGCATGTGGTTTCAGGGCTGTAATGTAGTGCACCACCACTCTTGTGTAGGCATCTGAAATGGCTCTTCAGCAGGCTGAAGGTCCTTTCTACCACGCTGCGAGTTGTCCTGTGAGCAGCATTATATCCCCTTTCGGCTGGCATTGCAGGATTCAGATAGGGTGTCGGTATGATGGACTGCACGGCATAGGCACTGTCTCCTAGAATGACAGGAGAGTAAAATTAGTAATTGTTATCCGTGACATCACATATACATCAAGGCAACATTGTCAACTATAACATTACCAAGTAGGGATCCTTGCCAAACTCCCCAGCAAGTATTCTCGTGTATATTCCACTGTGCTGAAAGATGTAGGAGTCATGTGTGCTACCTGTGTATCTGGCCACAAGATCCGTTATAATGTTGGAGGCATTGCTAATGTTCATGGAATGTGTACTTTTACGGTGCCGATAAACATACTCTGTGGCTGATGGTGGACATACAGCTACATGTGTCCCATCGATGGTGCCTATTACATGTGGGAATTGGGCAATTGGGTTGAAACTGAATTTTGTTTGTAGTAATTCCTGTGGGGTGTTGGGGAATCTTATGTGCTGTTGAATTTTGCTCAGCATGGCATTGAGAAATGCATTGAAGAAGCGTGAGAGAGCACTCTGTGAGTTATCTCCAGCGGCTACTATGACCTCTTGATAGCTCCCTGAGGCTAATAGGTGGAGGGAGCATAATACATGCACATGGGTGGGTATGCTATTGGTCCAGTGTGTGTTTCGCTGCAGTAGGGGTTGTCGTTCAGCTATCAGGTCAAGTATCATGGCTGTGCTTAACCTGTACTTAGCATATATCTCCTCCTCTGTCTGGTCAAAAAGGGTAATGCGCACTCAAAAAATGTGCTCCTGTCTCCTCCTTCCTCTCCTCAGACCTGCCAGGATCCTCATTCTCCTCTCCATCATGTAGAGTGCAGCCATTGTGGAAAAGAGGCACCTGTTTACCACCTGATTTCACTTTGTGGTAATTTGCACATGCAAAAAGTAATTCTGCGAATAATCACAAATTGCAACTTTTTGATACATTGCATTGCGATACAGAATTTGTGAATCGCAGATTGTGATTCTCAAATTCACCTCTGTATTTGTGAATTGCAGTATATGATTCACATTTACTCATTGCAGTTGCAAGGAATCGCTATTTTAGCAATTCATTATATTTGCACTGCAAATGCCTTTCATACAACCTGAAAGGTGATTTTGCATTTGCAAACGGTGGAATTAACCGATTTGCACCATTTGCGAATGCAAAATCCTTTGATACATCTGGCCCTTAGTTTAGAACGGAACTGAGCAACTCCAAATATAGAGCTAGGTGTTGGCAAAGTCTCAATGACTATCAACCTCCACTTTTTGACGGTTGTTTTAGACAAAGCAACACCTCATACATTTTATTCCCCCGCATAAATAATCTAAGAAGAATAAGAATAATGGGCACTGTAATTGACAAG
The DNA here is from genome assembly GCF_031143425.1 of Pleurodeles waltl. Classification (NCBI taxonomy): domain Eukaryota; kingdom Metazoa; phylum Chordata; class Amphibia; order Caudata; family Salamandridae; genus Pleurodeles; species Pleurodeles waltl. The sequence continues at coordinate 1,177,692,203 of NC_090437.1, forward strand.
TTCGTAATATCTGATGATTTAAGGAAACATAGCATGTCATACAAGTGCCTACAGGGCCCAGCAAATGATGCCACAACTCCTCAAATGCAGCGTCCACTGTAAGTAGGTTTTTGTCAAAGGGTGTCCTTTTAGTCTAAATGCAAGCCCTGAAGGAGTCACATTTGGATCTATAGGTTAGATATAACTGACTGATGCATGAAGTTGAATGAAGGGTATTACATGAAAATTCAATAATTCAAAGCAAAGTTCATCATGTAATATTACCATTAAGTATGTGCATTCTCGGGTATTGGTGCAATATCCAAGTATAGCTTTCAGTGTAATCCTGACAATCTAACATAAATCTACACGAAAAATAAATGTTTCTAACTTAATGAATAGATCAGGTTTCTGGACTGCCACTACAGAGAGTATGCGAATGTCATGTGTGTCTTTCAACTCCGAGAAAAATAAGGTAATCGTCATAGACTGCCTGAGTCTCCTTGAGGCCTACTGGGAATTGAACTAGCTGTAGTGCCTGGGGTAGCATGCGGAAACTATTTCCAGAGGAGTGGGTACTCGTGAATCTTGCTGTTTAGCACTGCCAGACTCGAAATGGTCTGTGACTAGGTGCTAGAATAAAGTGTGGTAAATATCTGAAGACCATTGGGTCCTAATGTGGAGTCTGTCTTGCCCTAGGACAGGAGGCCATCCAGTCATTATCCCAAAAAGCTGCATAGAGCTAGAAGTTAAGTCTACAATGTCTGTGGCTTAGGGTAGTGTTTACATTGGCTGTAGTGAGCCAAACTTTAGGGGTTTGTGCTGAGTTGATGTGGCCAACGACGTGGATATTAATAAAGTGGTTATTGAGTAAGCAGTTCTTTAAATTGGCTCTTGTGATACGTTTCAAATCTTCCCGACCACAGCCCGTGAGACTGAAGGGAGGCACCAGTCAGCACAGTAAAATGATAACCACAAATGCAGCTTTTTAAGAACCACGCTCAGGAAAATCGTAAACACGTTTAGTGGTTGTAAAAAAACACAGATTTTTAAAGATATATGTCTTGATGTTTGGGCTGTTGAACTATTTTCACCACATTCAGCAGTTATCAAGTTATCACAATTTTGGTTCCACGTTGTTGGCCTAGAGATTCCAATGTGTTGTCACAGGAGGACAACTGTAGTACCCCATCAATACTCCCACGCTAGAGGCTAAGCCAGAAGGCGGCCAAGATTGATGCTCCTTGCTGGAGTTATGTACTGCACCACCACCACAGAGAGGTGGAGCCATTAGTCTGTAGCGCCACTCAGTATCGAAAGATTTAGTATAGGACAGGAATAAATGGGAGAGGCTGAGTGGCGCTGCAGTAAGGCTCCCACAGTCATCAATTGTGTGCTAGGAAGACACTGCATTATTCTCTTTTTGGACTGGTAACTGCTGACATGTCCCATCTCTACACCACTGTAACAAGGAGAAGGAAGCATACAAGTGGCATCTGAATCACTCCAAGACTGCGAGATCAATTAACTTAACTATGACCACTTTGAAGCTATCTTCATCCTGACATATGAGGGTGGCTCATATTGAAGACAAGCTTATAAATTTAGTGAAAAAGTCTCAAGACAGGGGGTCAGTGGGACATATATTGTCAAATAGTTTAGAATTCTTCCCCTAGAGACATTTGCCCTTTAAACTTCCACTTTCCCCTTTCACTATAACAGCACCTGCTCAGACACAAGACACCTTTCTTTACCAAGCTAATATTTGAACAAATGTTGACATACAAGAGGACATTCTACTGCATCAACGTGAGAGGTGTATGAAGGATCAGTACATTGCACCTGCAGCCCCATAGTACGGAAAAACAGTATCTTCTGTCTTTGAGGTTTAACCATTGGACAGGTATGTGAATACCCCATAGATCCAATATGCTAAGATCAATTTAATGATCAGCTTACAGTCTTGTTGAGAGGCAATGTTTATTAAGGAAAACTTGGGGTGGATTAGCTCTACAATACTGGGTGTGAGGGGACATGTGTCCTCGTCTAGGCCAGCCCATCAACTTTTATTTTTGGAAGCAGTCTCAGGGAATGAAATCAGACTAAACCTTTAGAATATCAAAATTGCTCAAATGTCAGCAGATACTATTGTTAAAGAGATTTTTATCATTGGCTGTGCTCTCACCAAACTAGATGCAAAGACAAATCAGCTCTCAACAGGCATGAAGTCTATCAGGTCAGATACTTCAGACTTTCAAACACATCCTCACTCAGCCGAAGACAGTCAATCTAAATATGATCACCTGGGGAGGAGACATTGAATCCCTCAAACTAAAAAATGATGGACCTCAAAGCCAGATCTAGAAGAGACAACATACAAGTTTAGGGGATACTGTAAAATGCAGAAAGAGATCATTTTGATCATGGTCATTTTTCTAACTGATGTGATCCCATGACTCATAAATGTCCAGTTCAAGGAACTATTTGAATTCTTAAGAGTCCACTGCATACATCCTAGAACTTTGACCACCACAGAGAAACCCCAGCCAATAAGCACAGGTGTTATACATAATTAAAATGATGTCAGCACCATACCCTAGTAGAAAAAGAAGAAAGACCTGTTCAAGCATAGCACTGTTTTTTTTCTCAGCTGACTACTTCTAAGGTAACAAAGGCCAACATAAAAAAATCCTTGCCTTAACACCCATATTGTAGAAATGAGGTGTTAAATATGACCTGCTACATTTAGCATGGATGATTTTCACTATGGATGGCAAGATGAAAGATTTCCTAGAACCGGAAGACCTTCAAGTTTTCATGGGTTCACTGAAAGAGTTTGAAATATGTTAGACCTGGCATCCTTGGTGTGGTCTCCCCTGTCTTTTTGCCTCTGCTTCCTATGTTTTGACTGTGTGCTGGACTTTGCTTTTGCTACTTTGGTACTCTGGGCACTTTACCACTGCTGACCACTGCTAATGTGCAAGTACTCCCTGTGTAAATTGTAGGTGTCACTGGCATTTCCATGATTGGCATATTTGATTTACTAGTAAGTCCCTAGTAAAGTGCACTAGAGGTGCCCAGGGCCTGTAAATCAAATGCTGCTAGTGGGTCTGCAGCACTGATTGTGCCACCCATATGAGTAGCCCATAGGCACGGCACAAAGCTGCCACTGCAGTGTCTGTGTGTGCAGTTTTAAACTGCCAATTTGACCAGGCAAGTGTACTCACTTGCCAGGCCCAAACCTTCCCTTTTTATACCTGTAAGGCACCCCTAATGTAGGCCCTAGGTAACCCCATGGGCGCAGGGTGCAGTATACGTTCACTGTTGCAAGGATTATCTCTCTCATAGGTTAACATGGGGACTGCCTTTAAATATCTTTCAAGTGCAGTTTCCCTTTGGGAGCAAATGGAGATGTGGAGTTTGGGGTCCTTGAACTCACAATTTAAAAATACATCTTTTGGTAGAGCTAGTTTTTAGATTGTCAATTTGCAAATGGGCATTTCTTGTTTTACTTAAACCATTCTGTGACTCTGCCTGCTTGTGTATTCCCTGTCTGGGTCAGAATGACAGTTGGGCTATTTTGGAATCTCCGCTAGACAGTGACCCAAAGGGAGCTGGGGTGTAGCCTACCTATCTTGATGTGACATCTGGGTGAGAGTGGAGGGAGGAGCTGATACTTACACCTGAATGGGCGGTGCCTGCCTTCACACAATGCAGTCTCCAACCCCCTGGTGTGTGTCTGGGGCCAGGCCTGGGCAAGGCAGGATCTTGTGAACAACAGAGACTTTCCTTTGAAGTTTGGCTACTTCAAAGGCAGAAAGGGAAATAAGTAGTGGACCCAAAACCCCAGATTTTTAGATTACTTCTGGACTCAAGAGGAGCCTCTGCCAAGGAGAAGAGCTGAATAGCTGGAGGAGGAGTACTGCCCTTCTGCCTGTGACTGCTTTGCTGGATTGGCCTGCAGTTGCTGCTTCTGCCTGAGAGAGGACAAAGACTGGACTTTGTAGTATATTCCTGCTTGTGAAGTGTCTCCAAGGGCTTGGATTGAGCCTGCCTCCTGTGTTGAAGTCTCAGGGCCATCAAAGACTTCCTCTGTCAGCACCTGGACTCTCTGCTGAGACTCCTACCCTGCCAAGTGGTGCCCTATCCAGTCACTGGGCCCTTGAAAGATGAAGCTGGTAGAACCAAGGTGGAAATCCACACACAGGAGCTGGCGGAAATGTTTGGTGCACCAACTGCAGCGAAGATGTAAAAATGACGCACCACCTGCATCGCAGCTGAGAAATTGATGCACTACCTGCATCACTGCTGGGAAATAGGCGCATCACCTGCATTGCGTCTGGAGAAATGATGCAACACCTGCTTGCGATGGCAGAAATCGACACAAGCCCCACGCAGCCAATACCTCATCACCATGCTGCCGGATTACACACGCATCATCGCTGGGCATCAACATCGACATGAACCTGCTCAGACCTGAGGTGCCTGTCTGGAAATCAATGTATTGCTCTCTTGTGGAAGAGAAAAACTACGCATTGCCTACCCGACCGGAGAAGAAATAATGTATGGCCTCACTTGCGAGTATTGCTGACTTTTCTGAGGCACGCTCGCCTGTGTGGCTTTATTTTTGACTCAAGCCCGGTACTTTAGGTAACAACAATGCATCCATTGTATTCTATGGAGTAAGACTCTTTTTTAATTTAAAAATTCATATCTTTACTTTTGTATGTTGAATTTTTGTCATTTTGGTCTTTTTTGATTTAGATAAATGATGGCTATTTAGTTAGAGAAGCTCTAAAAAAAAACAAGTTGAGTTGACTACACATACTAGGAGAGAATCAGGCATACAAAGCCTTCAAAGAATTGTCACTACATAAGGAGAGAGACAGAGAAATCCTTATTGCCTTTGAAGTCTAGCAGACTATGGCAGTGCAACTTAGTAATGATGAATTGAAGACTCCAGGGTGATTATCATTGCCATTCATAAGTGACTCTTTTTTACTCCTACCCTATATTATGCTTTTATATGTGACCCAGTCTGCAGATTATCTCCATGGCTTTTTATGTTATTTAGTATTGTTTTCTTTGGTTTACCTGGTGCATCTACATATGTTAATATTTAGTTGGGTGCCCATAAGGACATAGCTGCTCTACTATAAAACACACCCATTTAGCTTGTCACACATGTGCCATTGTAACACCTCCTCTACAGATGTTTATGCAAATAACACCAAGGACTGGTAAGACATTGTTCAATGTGACACATGAGCAAGGCATGTATTTTTGTATTTGTATTTGTATTTGGGAATTTATACCAGTAGTATCAAAGAGCTATGTCTGCAATAAGAGACTGCTGCAAATCCGGAAGTCTAAAGTGAGAATAACCAAGTTCCTACTTGCTTACGAAAAGGCAGCAAAAGAGGAATGTCTCTGATTTTAAGTGGAAGAGAATTCCATAGTCTTGTAGCAGCTGTTGAAAATGCTCTATCTCCCTATTTAGCTTTTCTGTCTTTGAAGGACGTGCCAACTTAAGATCGGATGATCTTAAAGGGCGGCTAGGAGTATACCACATGATTTCCGCTTGTAAGTATCAGGACCCTTGAGAGTGGAGGGCCTTTTAAGCCAAACAGAGCGCCTTGAAAATGGTGCGCTTCCTAAATGGCAGCCAGTGTAACTCCTTCATGCCATCCTTAATTTTTGCCGCAAATTTGGGACCCCATCATGAATTTACAGCAATTTTTTTTTTTAAGTGCTTTTTCATCCTGTGGGTGGACGGGCCCCTCTGTGACCCCAGCACCAGAGCTAAACGGTCAGGGTGTCTCTAACAAGAACAATTTTCTTTTTTTAAATATTTTGTTCTGGGGCTCGGCTGAAGCAGAGTCCCAAGATGTCTGCCAAAACTTCCTTATTGATGTGTTGGCAGCCAATCAGATCTCAGCACGAGGTCGGAAAGGTTTGCAGAGCGTTTGAATCCCTATATATACAAATTTGAATTTTCTTTAATATTAAAAAAAATACTGAATGAATTTACACCAAATAACAAAACGGGATGTTTCTGGACCAAGAGCTAGCTTTCTGCCAAATTTGGTGTAATATCATCCAGCTGTTCAGGCTGTAGTTGTGTTCAAACTCCCTGTTGAACAATGCATGTCGAAAAAGCATTTTGGGACCCCCCTTTTTCTCAGCCCCCGCTTGACGGATCACCCAAAAACTTTCCACACACCAGCTGAAGTGAGCATCATATTTTTGGGGAAAGTTTTGTGAATATTCTGATTCTTCAATGGGCACCAGATATATAGGCAAGACAAAAAAAAAAATCATTATAAACTAGCTCCTACCTATTGCTACCTAGTGATGACCACCGCTGGGTAATATATATCTACCTGTCTGATTATGAATTAAAGATCTCTGGAATCCCTACATCCGCCAGGCTTCTTCATATATGTTTATTCTTTTCTCCTATTCCTCTTCCCCTGAGGGCTGTTGTGACTTGGAGAGTACTATAAAGTCCTCTTGGTTATAACAGGGTTTGTGGGGATACTGGAAATTGGCTTCTGGAGACTCATCTCGCTAGTACAAGATACTTACCCATCCTTTCACTCAAGGTAGTTTGCATTAGCTTGTGCCAATGTTTAAAGAATTTCTGAATGTTCATGCACTGTTAGGTGCGTGTCACGCTATAAACTGTTTATAGGTTCTACACATTCCACACTTGGCCTCATGGCCTCCTTTCATGATCTAATTACTTTCTGACACACAACACACTACTCTCTGAAGTCTCTCACTATGAGACATTGAAACAATTCCTATCTCATCATGCCATCAACCTATTAAGGTTGAACTTGGGACAAGTTGCAAACCCACCTGCAAGATAGTGCACATGTGTCTTGACCTGAAAGCAAAGAAAATTCTTAAATCCTATATGAAGATGTATGCGGGGATAATGATGTGTGAAAAAAGAAGTCTGTAGGCTGTGGAGAAGGTCACATCGAGAATCTCCTTATGAGAGACTCTACATTTTCATACTGACATTAGGGATCAATTATCACTGGAAGAGAAGATTAAGACATTACACAAGACAGAACTAGGTGACCCCTCCCTGGAAAATCAACACTATGCTTTAACTCTCTTTTTCCCAAGGCGGAGGAGCAATCCCTGGATAAGAGGAAATATGAACAGGGAGAGAATGGGAAAAAAGGTTGTTGACAGCACAACTTTAATAGAAAGAATCATTTGTGTCTATGCCTGCAGTATGGGATGAACACATCAGAGCCCTAACACCTTCCTGATACAGCTAAGAGGTTTCCTCTCTAGATGAATCTGACCTTGCGGATAAACAAAGGTAGGAAGATGACTTCCTTCAACATTTACATTTACTAACATTGTCTATGAAGGCAGAGATCTTCCTGATGGTGAAATTAATGAGGGTGAGTTAGAAGACACTATCTCTGACCTCAGCACTTGTAAATTCCATAGGGAATTTTATTAAATAGGCAAACGTCTCTTTGCATCAAATATATACAGAGTGTTTTAAGATGCCAAAACAATTTCCTTATGACAGGTTGATTAAATTGATGTGGTCATAATCTTCTTACTCTTTTCCCTAATACTACTTACTCTTCCCTTTCCCCATGGGCCCTATATGGACCTTTGTTTGGTAGTTGCTAGGTATATCATTAAGCTGCAACATAAGCAGCATAAGCTTTAATTAATTGTTAATTAAATTAACCGTTGTAAAATTCTATTAGAGTCAATAATGAGAGTTGGAATAGTTTTAAAGTAATAATTTAGATTTAAGTAATCATTTTTATTAGTCACTGAAATACAGAACAATTGCATGAAGCGTGTTCTGAATCTGTCCCTGCTCTACTCATCTATTTAGCAGAAGTTCCCTTACAGCAATAATACAATAACAGTTTAGTCTCGTCATCTAGAGCAGTCTGAGAACATTCTGTTAAAATATTGAAAAGAATTCAATCTTCTATTGCCAACACAGTTCCCGACACCTATCAGCTCAATGGCCCTCAAATATTGTACTATACGGCAATAGTCTATCCAGCTTTCTTTCTCACTAACATAGTCAGAAAGTCTTTTCTGCAGGGAAATACAGTGGCTAACTAGAATGAGTTGAGTCACCCAAATGTCCAATCGGGTCTCTCACGTATCTGCTCAAACCCTAAAGACAGAGACCTGCAGAGACCCTGAGAGAGACTCCCTGCTCTTTCACCTTTTATACATAATTCATTTGTAACTGTTAGACTTTTCACCCTTGGAGTGGTTTCCCATAAATTTGTGCCTCGGTTCCCCAGGTTGTTGATGTGTGCTGGACTCTGTTTTTGCTGTTTTGATACTCTGGGCACTTTACCATTTCTATCCAGTGCTAAAGTACAAGTGCTCCTGTATAACATGTGTGTGTAATTGGCTCTCCATGATTGGCATATTTGATTTACTGGTAAGTCCCTAGTACAATGCACTAGAGGTGTCCAGGGCCTGTAAATCAAATGCTACTAGTCGGCTTGCAGTACTGGTTGTGCCACCTACATTAGTAGATCTGTAAACATGGCTCAGACCTGCCACTGCAGTGTCTGTGTGTTCAGTCTTTAACTGCCAATTCGACTTGGCAAGTGTACCCACTTGCCAGGCCTAACCTTCCCTTTTCTTACATGTAAGACACCCCTAAGGTAGGCCCTAGGTAGCCCCATGGGCAGGGTGCAGTGTATATTTAAGGTAGGACATATACTAATGTGTTTTTTCTGTCCTGACAGTGAAATACTGCCAAATTCGGTTTTCACTGATGCAGGGCCTATTTCTATCATAGATTAACATGAGGGCTACCTTTAAAAATGATTAAAGCGTAGATTCCCTTTAGGAGCAGAGAGACATGTGGAGTTTGGGTTCTCTGAGCTCACAATTTAAAAATACATCTTTTGGTAAAGTTGATTTTAATATTGTGTGTTTGAAAATGCCACTTTTAGAAAGTGAGCATTTTCTTGCTTAAACCATTCTGTGACTCTGCCTGTTTGTGCATTCCCTGTTGGGTCAGTTTGACAGTTGGGCTGTTTGCACCTCTCTCTAGACAGTGACACAAAGGGAGCTGGGGTGTAGCCTGCATATCCTGATGAGCCATCTGTGCTAGGAGGGAGGGGAGAAGTGGTCACTTACACCTTAAAGGGCTGTGCCTGCCCTCACAATACAGTCTCCAACCCCCCTGTGTGTGTCCGGGGCCTGGCCTGGGCAAGGCAGGATTTCACTAACAAGAGAGACTTTGCTGTGAAGTAAGCCTACTTCAAAGGCCAAAATGGGTTTAAGAAGGGCACCCAAAATCACAGACTTCTGGACATCAAGGGGAACTTCTGCCTGGAGAAGAGCTGAAGAGCTGAGAAGAAGTGCTGCCCTGCCTGAGACTGTGCTTTGTGGAGCTATCCTGCAGTTGCTGCTTCTGCCTGTGCAAGAGGACAAAGACTGGACTTTGTGTGCCTTCCTGCTTGTGAAGAAATCTCCATGGGCTTGTCCTGAGCTTGCCTCCTGTTGTTGAAGTCTCAGGGCCATCAATTACTTCTCTTGTCAGCACCTGGACTCTCTGCTGAGACTCCTGTCCTACCAAGTTGCCCGTAGGCTCTCATTATTCTAATGAGACTACTGGATTTCGAGTGGCAGAATCTCCTGCGGTGTGGGAGACTGAGTCTAACCCACTAAAGGTGACACTTGTCGCTCCAATTCGGGTTCTGCTCCGGCTAACTAGCAGTGCCTCATCTCTACCCCAGGGCAGGGATGATTGGGCAGCCAAGCGCATGACATAACTGGTTTCTCAGGGAAGCTGTGGTTACTCAGGTCTTATGCGTTTCTCTCAGTTACATTAGTCTCACATACACAATGACAAACAGAGGCAGTATATATTTCAACAATGCTTTAATAAAGTGACTGCATCTTAGATAGCAAAGCGTGGACTGCAATAAACAGGATGATACAGCATGCCAAGATTAAAATTGTGACAAGAAGAGTAAAACATAAAAATAACACTACCATATTGTCACGAGAGTCAACAGACTAATTCCTACCTAAGCTATGATAGAGCACAGAGTGTTAAGCTCTAATTCTTCCCTTCAGGTTCCCCTGTGAAGACATCATCCCCCATACCTGAGCAAAGGCCTGAAGTCTGTAAAAATAGCTGTAGCAAAGCATTCGGTAATCAGCATACAGTCGTAGTTCTCTGGCTGGAATCTCCCTCTAACGTGGAAGGGACAGGGAAGTGTTTTTTATAATAAAACAGCTGATGTTCTGAGAAAATGTCCCTATGTAAGGATGTGTATTTTCTATGAATGTCAGAGACTAAACTTATACCACGTTCACCGGCAACCTATCTTACTGCAGCCTTGGAAGAAGCACAGAGTGAGCAAGTATGTCTTGTTTGAGAACAGAGTGCTGGCCTAGGCAAAAACAGTCAGATAGAGAAAAAATAAAACAAGACCGTAAAAGTGGCTACTATAACAATTATAAAGCAAAGCTGAATAAAATATATCTGGGCTAAAGTGCACAGCGGCAGGCCTAGTATGTTAAATTAACGTGCATGAAGCTGTAACTGAAATGGCTACACAACAAAGTGGTAACCAATCCAGTTCCTGGGGCCTTGGAAGGTGAAGTTGGCAGACGAAGACTGAAAATCCATGCACAGACCACGGTGCAGTGAAAAAATAAACTCTCCACCAGCATCACGGCTGGAAAATCGAAGCACGGAGCTGGAAGAACGACACGCACACCCGCTGACGGAGGCTGTTAGCGTCGCAACCCACATTGTGCGGTTTTGCTGATACCGTGCAGCAGGATTTTCGACACAAACCTTGCTGGGCGTGGAAAAATGACGCAACGCCTCACCGGACCTGAGTGCTGCCTGGATCGACACATCACTCCCCTGCGGGAAGGAAAAACGATGCATGTGACCCGACCGGTGAAGGAGAAACGACGCACGGTCTCACTTGCAGGTGAGAAATCGACGCCAGCTTACCTTTTTCGACGCGCACTCTCCCGCCCGTGTTATTTTGACACTACCCAATGCTAACAGTGTTTTACCTGTTTTCTCAAGGATTTAAGACTCGTTTTGCTCTTTAATTAATAACTTGACTTGTGTATGTTGGATTTTTGTCGTTTTGGTCTTGTTTTGTTTAGATAGATATTTTCTATTTTTCTAAACCTGTGTTGTGTCATGTTGTAGTGTTCTCATTAAGTTGCTGTGTGTGTTGGTACAAATACTTTACACCTAGCACTCTGAAGTTAAGCCTGCCTGCTCGTGCCAAGCTACCAACGGGGTGAGTGGAGGTTAGCTGTGGGTGATTCTCCTTTACCCTGACTAGAGTGAGGGTCCTTGCTTGGACATGGGGTAACCTGACTGCAAACCAAAGACCCCATTTCTAACAGTAATAAAATCTTAACACATTATGGGCCTCATTACGGGTTTGGCGGTCTTTTGGCAAGACGGCCACGGTGACACCCACAAAAAGACCGCCATGTTGGCTGCAATCTGACGGTCGTATTGAGTCACACAGTGAAGTCCGCCAAAAACACAGCCAAATATCGGAAACCGCCAGGACACTGGAGGTTGGAATAGATGCAGTCCCATCACCAGCACTGCCAGCCTAACAAAAATCCTCCCATCAGATTATGATGGAGAATGCAAAATCCCCAGATCACTACAGCGGTTCTTCCATGGCAGAAAACCATTGGCAGTGTGAACCGCAGCGGTCTCAACTCTCTTCAGTCAGAACACCACACCACATTGGATAGTTTAAATACCCCACACCTGACACACATTTCCACAAACCAGGCACACTTACTTACTGCACTATATAACAGACTCCAACACAACCCACAAGCCTTTGCAATCAAAACGCCACACACAACCACAGACAACCAATATTCCAGAGAGTTCAATATAGCAAGAATAGGCACCCATTTACAATTCACTATGCACACATCACACACCTGCACAACATACAAAAGAAACACATTAGTACCACACACAATCAACAACACCCGTCACCCACTCACTTCACAGTACCTGCACCTCATCATTTACCTAACTGTGCACCCATTCACTTTGAACACAACCACACCGTCTTCACAACCACTGCCTTTTCCCCACAAAAAACCCTTGTTTCGCTGATGAAGAGCTGAGGATCATGGTGGATGAAATTTTAAGGGTAGAGCAACATCTGTTAGGAGCATGGGTCCAACAAACATCTATTGCCAGAAAAACTGGCAAACGATAGTCGACAGGGTCAGTTCTGCAGGCAGTTATCCATGCAAAAGGGAGGATATCAGGAAGAGGTAAAAGGACTCCAGGGGAAAGTATGGTACATGGCATCCAGGCACCAGCTAAGGGTACTGAAGACTAGCCGTGGGCCCCCACCTCCTCCTCCTACGATCACATCTTGGGAGGAGAAGGTCTTGAACATCCTGTATCCTGAGGGCCTGACAGGAATTCCTGAGGGAGTGGAGTGTGGTAAGTATCAACAACGTTCATGTCACACAATTGTTTTGTCCTGCATGTTCTCTCACCACCAATACCCATCCGAATATACACACCACCCACTACAACTCTCTTCTAATCACTTAATACCCCTCCCTGGCATGCCACATGTACACTAATCTTATCGGGCCCCACAGCCCTTGGAAATGGCAAATAAAGTACTGGCTAATTATAGCACTACAACTCCCAGATTGCAATAACCGAACATTTTTAATACAAGTACACTGCTCCAAATATAACTTGTCATGCATTTTAAACCAATATCCTATCTAACCCATCTTGATTGTTCTAGAGTGGAAATGTACATAGCAATGACAGCAATGCAATGGCTCACTCACACTAGCATCCCAAGCAAAACACAGCTATAGCTGAGTGTCCATATATAAAGGCAACAAATTAAAGATCCCATGCTAGAAATATACTCAGCTAGTTTGGAAAATCAGATTGTTGAGTGGATGCACATGCAGTACATCCAAATACAGATCAATGTACATTGTTAACTCACATACTTTGTTCCTAGAAGGACACCAATGTGCATTTTACAGCTCTTATTTGTGCAGTATATCATGCCAGACAGTTCATTAGGTAACAGAGGTGAACAGCAATGTCAATAATCAGACAATATCAGATGCCATCAGCAGTTCAATCGCTACCAACATAGTTTACCAGCATAAAACATGGTGTATGGAATTGAAGTTACAGAGTTTCATGCTGTACTAAGTTACATTGTGCAGCAGCTGTCATTGTCATTGCTCAGGATCATGTTAAGGCACTGTTTGCATCTCACACAACTGCTACAATACCCCCATTGTAATCTGAACTCTGTGTTTCACTCCCTCCACAGGTAACCTTGCCATTATCACCATGGAGAGGATACCAGAGACTATCACTACCCCTCTGGATGAAGGCCCCAGTGAGGACAACACCCCTGGACATCTGGGCACTGACAAAGAACCTGGCCCGTCTTGGACACCTAGTCAGTCAACAACTGTCAGCCTCACCCTGCCCACATCAGCTCCACCCAGCCCTGTTGCATCTACATCACAGGCAACCATTTGTCCCCCAACCTGTGCCCCATCCATCCTGTTTCATCCATTGTGTGCCCCACAGTACTGGTACCTGGTCACAACTTGCCACCCTTGACAATGATGGACCTGCCACCACTCAGAGTGGGCACAATGTGCCAGAGGCACAGGCATGCGGGGGCAGGGTGGGTGGGCATGATGCTGTTGGACAGAGAATGGGGCCTCAAAGTGAGACTACTGACTAGGAAACAATCGCCCAAGCCTTGGGAGCCTACCAAAGTTCTGAAGGCATGATGAGCCAAGTTATCACCATGTTGGGGGGAATCCAAAAGCTGCAGAGGGACAACCATATGCAGCAGTGAGAGGCACAAAATACCCACTTGGCTTCTATTGCAGGGGTACTGAGAGACATGAATACCACACTCAGTAGGTTTTGTACCTAACATCTGGTCCATTGCACTAGCAATGATACACCTAGCCCTTCTACAGCTGCAGCTGCTAGTGGAATGGAGGCCCTGCCAGGGGAAGGACATGCCTCAGACACCCCACCCTCTGTAGCTGAAGAACCCCCTGCAAACATGAACGTCCACCCAGACATCCAGCAGGAGCAGATTCCAAGACCAAACCCACTGCCAGGAACTAAACTTCTCCTGATTTGTTCCCCTTGTATGCCACAGATACATCCTGTTAACTATTCTGTAACCAATCACCATTTGCCTATGCTGCAAGGACACTCGACTTGTGTTTCCAAATAGTGCAGCAGCTACCCTGATGATTTCATCGACCTTGACTGACCCTATCACTATTTTTTGTGTATTTTACAGTGATAGTCACATAAGTAGTTTTTATTTCCACAATAAATCACACCTAAACACAGGTCCTGTGTATGTCTCATTTATCATCCATGTACAATAGTTATGCATGCCAACTCCAGTCTGATCATGTCCCTCTGTATTGTACACCCATTGTTATGGACCTTATATGTGGACTCCATCAGCAGGAGACTCATTACAATAGGATTGTAACAGGAGAGTTGTAAACTACAACTACACACAATCAGTGATAGATATGCTAACAGCACAAAGAGCAAGACTGAGAGTAGCATCAGGATGTCTGCTAAAGTGTAAAGGAATGCTACACTACACAATACAGAAGTTAGGGTCATATCACTCTACCAACAAGGCAGGAGGCCCGCAGATTGATTCTTTGTGTCACCTGGTAAAGCCTTATCATATACCCATACCATAGCTTCCAAGTATATATTCCTTATTGTACAGACAGAGATTAGTACTGATCTACCCAGTCCTGGAATATTTCACTTACATGTGTCACATACCTGTAGGCTTGTCACTGACCTATGTCAATCCACAGTGATATGCACATTAGCTAGGTTCATGGTACATTGCATACAGCGATTATCATTGTGATGGGGGAGGCTATGGTCAAACATTTACACATATCCAGACACATGACAGCATTTGCCAACCTCCTGTACCCTACAGGTGAACTTGACAGGAAAATACATTTCCACCACAGTCTCCTGACAGTGCAACAATGTTAGTCACACTCCACATAATGAAGACTTATAGTATCTGGTATCAGCAATGTCCACTTCTCATGTCTGTCTGCAATTCACATCTGCTTCTGACACTGTCTGTTGTTTGCCAAGATTGTAAGACACATAGCATATTACACTCAGAGAAGTCATGTCTACAAGTGTAAGTGCATCTGCTATAACAATACATGATACTGTAGACCACTCTGTTCTGTGCACAATACATATTTTCAGTTTGCATGCACAACTCACTCATAGGCACTGGAGCTATCTACAACCTCACAGATAATGCAAGAAAGGAGGTGACATGCTATCCATCTACCTCAGGTTCCAATATGAACCACAACATTATGTTTACTTCACATACCTTTAAGTCAGTTGAAGTATTGATTGATGAGATCTGCCCTAGAGTCACCTGCTTCATCTTCCTCTGGTTCTTCATCACTTGCCAAATGTGCATTTCCACCCACAGGTTCTGCTGGCTCCCCCTCATCTGGTGTAAATGGTATCTATCGTCTCAGGGCAAGACTGTGGAGCATGCAGCAGGCAACTATCATCTGACACACCTTGTTGGGTGAGTAGAGGAGGGTTCCTTCTGATCTGTCCAAGTACCGTAATCTTGCCTTTAGGGGACCAAACGTCCACACAACGACATGCCTTGTCCTCCAGTGGGCCTCATTGTAACGGACTTCCCCTGGCGTGGTTGGGTACCTCACTGGTGTCAACAACCAATAAAGGTTTGGATAGCCAGAGTCACCTGTGAACAACACACACATAAATGTCGGACATGCAACATTGTGATGACAGGAGACATACATTGCAAGCACACATTTCAGTTGTAACTTACCAACCAGTCAGGCCCTCTCTTTGTGGAGTCCTGTCATCAGCAGTGGCACATTGCTGTTCCGCATGATGAAGGGATCATGGCCTGAAACGTGATACTTAGCACTGACTTATAAAATTTACTGGTCCGGCAGACACACCATTTGAACGTTTATGGAGTGGTAGTTTTTCCTGTTCCTACATACCTGTTCATTGGCACCTGGGGGGAACCAAGGCTACATGGGTGCATCTATGGCTCCAACCACCTATGGAATGTGCCCCATAGCAGAAAACTCTGCCTTTACATAGGCCAAATCTGCATGTTGGGGTAATCTGATGTAGCTGTCTAGGTGTTTCAACAATGCACACAGTACATCCCTCAAAACCAGACTGAACATGGGCTGAGACATTCCTACAGTTAGGGCTACTGTATTATGAAAGGACCCAGTGGCCAGAAAGTGTAGCACAGACAAGACTTGAATGATGGGAGGTATGTAATAGGGATTGGGAATGGCAGGCATCAGATCTGGCTCCAATTGATCACAAATGTCCATTAAAGTCTGACGATTCAGCTAATATGTCTGGATACAATGTCTCTCCTCCATGGTGTGCAGGTCTACTAGTGGACAGCACACTGGTGTTTGTCATCCTCTCCTCATGGCAGTATAACTGTATGAAAAATTGTCAACATAGTATGTGACATGGATCATGCAGACATCTTGTAAAGTCAGATAAACAACTCACACATATCTGCTGTTGGGGTCGATTATAAACTCTGATATCTACAGTACAGCACATTGCTAGGCACCCGATGACACCCTCCTTGGTGCACATTCCCCCAAATAACTATTGAACTACACATACAGATTGATATGTTACTGTGCATGGTTGTAAGTCCAACCGATTTGACATGTCTTACACATATTGTTGCACATTATCTACATTTGCAAAGCACATAGGAACGTCCAAGTAGGTGTACATTGCTATCACCACATGTCCTCCAGTAACACAGCATTTATTGCACAGATACACAAATTGACAACTAAACATGAAGGTAGTACTTACAGATATACTGCACAATATGGGGCATAGTTTATGATGCAGATGATAAAACTCTTCCATACAGGAAATGTGCTTAAAATGGCAGCTGCCTGCCCTACTGTACTGGACATGTGGAAGTGACCTAAGTCCTCCAGCGGACGTCGTCATGGCAGTAGGCGGTCACAACCGCGGTGGAAATCACCATTGGAAGACATTGCTGCCTTTGCCATGCTTGGGCAAATGGTGATGTCCACAGGCGGTGACAGTCATGTATGTGGTGGACGTGACCACCATCATCTGCAGTATTGCTCACTTGACTACTGACACTGCTGCCAACAAGACCTTCACTACCTGAGCTGCTGTGTACTGCCTCTGGAAGCTATCAAGCCACATCATACTGGTGACAGGGCCCCAGTCTTCACCCCTGAGGAGCTGGATACGCTCGTGGAGGAGGTCCTACCCCTGTAAGAACAGCTATATGGTGCACCAGAGGAGCAGGTGAGTCTAATGCAATACCAATGTGTGATAGGTGTGGTGTATGATGGTGTACCTGAAATGTTAAATAGTGAGGGTGCTGATGCTAATTTGTAAATGAGTGTGACTTGAGAGGATGAGAATGTTTGCCCACTTGCTGTAACTGAAGTGTACTGTTCACTACTACTGGTATGGTGCATGTTGACATGACTTTTTCTTTTTGTCTGTGTTATCCATGCAAGTCAATGCCCATCAAAAGAAGGGAATTTGGCGTGCCATCGCCAAGCAAGTGCGGACCCTAGGGGTCCACAGCCAGCGGAGTACCCACTGTAGGAAGCGGTGGGAAGACCTGAGATGCTAGGCCTGGAAGACCGTAGAGGCCCAGCTGGGTATGTCCTCCCAATGAGGTAGGGGTGCCTGTTGGACCTTGACCCCCCTAATGGCCCGCATTTTGGAGATGGCCTACCCTGAGGTGGATGGGCTTTTGAGGGTAGCACAGCAGCCACAAGGGGGTAAGTACTGGCAGGACCCATGTTCTGTGTACGATGTCTAAGTATTGCAGCTGTGATGCTGTGGTAAGTGCTACAGGTATGGTGACTACTAGGTAGACATGGTACTACAGTTGCCAACATGCAAACACATTTGTGACCATTCTATAGGTTATGGGAACATGTTAATCACCTTTGTCAACCAAATAGTATGGCTGCATGTGAAGATGCACATGTGACTGTGTGTTATATGTGTGACTCTACTCAGCCACACGTATCTGTAACCTGCTGTGTCATCCTTCCCACCTAGTGTTCCCAAGTCCCTTTACCCAAATGATAAGTTGTATAGCTCTTTCGTCTCTGACCACTCCTATTCCACTGGATCTAGCTCTATGTGCACCATTGGGCCTGACAGATGAGTAAAAGGGTCAAGTAATCCTGTGTCCTGAAATAGTTGCAATCAGGCTTTTTGCATGGCCAACTTACTACACTCCCTATGAGGTTTGAGGAGCTGTCCCCATTGTCATGTCAGATTCATACATTGGAAAATGTGAAGTTTGTTCACGGTGGACATCCTACATTGTGAAATTCATGGTGACAATAATACATTGACATTTCATGACATTACATTGACATGTTTACAAATACCATTTTATCCTAATGTATTTGGTGTTGAGAAGGTAAGTGGCTAGGCACCTGATCCCTTAGCCCATGTATAATGTCCATGCTACATAGGGCAATACCATACCTATATGAGTGCAACAAATGCTACTTGCTGCCTACATCATGGGTCAATTGATACTTTGTGCCTGATTTCATGTTGAAGCCTCTTCTTTGCCAGACTTACCTTTGCTAATATGAGGGTGTTTGAACAGTTTTGGTAATGGCTCTGCTTATTTCTGCCTTAATGGTGTAGTTGGTGTTCAATTTCCGTACACATGTTGGTGTTATGGAATATGTTGTCATTCAATTTGCTTGACTCTAGGTGTATGTGTTATTCATGGTTACATTAGTAATCAGTTGTGTAATTGTTAGTTCTGGACTAAGGTAATAGAAATCACGTCTGGACAGTTGTTAGTGATGTAGGTGTTTCGATGTTATCATGTAAAGGTTTCTAATCAGCATGTATGGTGGAATGCTATGTGTCCTTCATGCACATTGCTTGGTGACCATTTTATTGGTGGTGTTACTATGTTCCCTGTGGTTTTCTGTGGATGTATCCTGTGTGCCAAGTAGGCCCCTATTGCCATACATAGAATTGTTGTCTGTGTGACAATGAGTTAGATAAGTGGGTCCAGATACTCCTAATGAATCTTTTCCTAGTATTTAGATTGATGTTTCAATGATATGACATGATATGTCATTTTTTGATGCACACTGCATGCGTATGCCATATGCAGTGTCTTCGTTTGAGGTGTTTGCCGTTGTGTAAGTTGTGTACAGAATGAAATGTTAGGCATGTGATTCGAAAGCAACATGCTGTGTCATATTTGAAGTGAGATGAAATTACTTTCATGGAGCATGACTACTGGTGATGGACTGGGCAGGTGTGGAGTAGGGGAGGCCTGATATTGTGTTGTCAGTCAACTGCATTTCCTTAGACTGATTTGATGATGGACAGTGATGATCTGCATGGGGATAGAGTTTAGATTAAGCCAGTCCATCTTGTGCCTGATGCTTTTGAGCTGAATTGATGAGATGGTGATGTAGTGGTTGGCTTATGTTGTGGGTGAGACTGTGGTCATATGGAAATATTGGAAGTAACTCGTTGGTACATGATGTAGGCCCTGAATGGTTTCTAACGGGGCTTTATTTGACATGGATGTGTTGTTACTGTTGTGCATGTTGTAATGTATGTGTGTGTAAAGAATGTGATAACCCTCTCTCTCTTTCTATCTGTGCATCAGACCAGACCAAATCCCCCTTTCCAAGTCTGATCCCAGAGGCACCCCTCCAAAACCCAAACTCCCCCCTTACGGACCCCAGATAACCCCTGAGAGGTTATCTGGCTGTCCCATTGAGGCCCCTTCCTGTGGAGGTTACATGGCAGTCAGGAGTCAAGTTTGGGGCACACATCTGTGCTCTGTGTGCAAGCAGCGTGTCTGCATTGTCGACTGACACATTGCCTTTGTCGTACATATATTGTTTACTTACAATAATTACTTGAACCAACCAGTGGTTGGCTTTCCTGGTTACATCTTTGTCATGCATTTCTTTCCCTACTATGGAGTTGTTCCTAGGTGACACTAGTTGTGAGTATGTTTGTGTGTGTGTTCTGTTTGGGCTGCGTGTGTTGTTCGAAAGAGGTCAGACATGTGTTGTGTCATGGACATTTCTGTGTTGAAGGGATTAGTTGTGTTGGTATTGTGTGTTGGTGTTCTGATGTGGCTGTTGGTGTGTTGTGTGGCTTTGTGTGCATTGAGTGTGTGAGCGTTATGTTCAGGAACTGTGGGTCTAATGGTAAGTAGTTTGAATGTGTATTTGTGTGTGTGTTTTGCCTGTTGGTGTTATGTTGTGAAGTCTGTGTGATTTTTACCTGGATAGTGTCCCCTGTGTGTCCCTGCCAAGTGATTGTAGTTGGTAAAGATGTGTTGTTTTTGTGACGTGCTGTTTGGTAGTGGGTGATTGTAGGCCTGTACGGTGTTTCCATGCGTACCTGTGTGCGTTTATGATGTTTGTGTGTGTGTGTATGTGGTTGCTGTGGCATGTTTGTTGTGTATATGATGGTGTTTGTGTGGCTGTCTGCGAGTGTGTATGTTGTTGTGCAGTTACGTGTGAGTGTCACTTTCTTTTCTACTTATATTCTTCTTTCACTCTGTCACCGAATCAATAGCATCTAATTAGCATTATAAATGCCTAATGTGGTTAAAAGACAAACTATTACTACTATGACAGGTATCAATATAATCTTGAGGACCCCTCCTCCTATCCCACTTAACCAAGTTGCTACTGTTGCAAATCCCCTGGAAACACTTTGAGCTATACTTGGGGTTTCCAAAAGGCATTAGATCAAGCTCTGAGCGAGTTATGTTATTGCCATATGATGTTATCTTCTAGCTATCATTGGGTATCTAACTGCAACAAGTTTCAATTCTCAACATCATGCAGACTCCTCCCTTTTCAGCTAAAAGAATGCCTAGTGAATAAAAGTTTTGTAAAATCACAGACCTAATAGCAACACGCTCCATGTTTTCTAATAATATGGCTTCAGATGTGCTTGTTGTTAGCTTATTAACCACTGTTCACTATCTACCAATTTGTTTCACCATTCAGAACCACACCCACTGCTGGTATAATAGCTCCAAATATATCTCCCACTATTTGTGTTCCTTCAGTTATACTTCGTGTCTACCTTTTCTGTGCTGGTGTCATTGTTAATGCTTCTAAAATGTGAGCATGGTGTATTTTAAGAAATAACAATCCTAAATAACATACCCCCTCCCAAAATGCAGGCAACCTAAAATATGCATATCCCTCACATATAAAATACATTCCTGGTATTGGTGGATCATCCTCTTGCAAAATTTGCCTTTCTCCTCCAGACAATTTAAAGGTATGTTCACAATAACTGTTCCATACTGGCACTTTCTTCACACTTTTTTAAACATGTTTTCCCTCTCATTCCTTCTTCTAATTTTAATTTAGACACAGTCCCCTTTTTGCTAAACTCACCTTCCTCTCTTTTCCATATATTTTTCTGCAAATCTTCATTCTGATGTTCTCCCTTTGGATGTTTTTAATTTATTTCCTCTAGCATTTGCATGAAAACTGTTTCCTGCTAACTCATCGAACATGTTAAATTTTTCTCATTTGCTTTAACAGTATTTTCAGGGAAAAATGGTCCGAAGTAATGCCAAGCTGTGCTTGTGGGTGTAAATTTATGTCTTTCGTTAAAGGACATTTGAATAATAATACTCAACATGTAACTGTCTATATACTAAACTAAGAAGAATACTGCGCAGTGTAGTATAGATACGTGGAATTTGATGATAGGAAACTTGTTCATCAGCAGAAGTTGGCATGTGAGCACAGACATAACAATCTTTAAAATCTAAAGCTCTGGTGTATTCTTGCTTAATCTACAGTAAACATTCATAGTGTAATTGTCATCAATATAAACTACAAAAGGTGTCTATAACTTGTCTATAACTTGTCTTCATCAATTATTGTTGCATTAACAAAATCTAATTTATTTTTCTCAGTGTCTGGTGTAAAATGTGTTACTCGCTATTAATATTACCATTGTGAGTAAAGTCCCTAAAATATCTTAACTCCAGTTCTGTTTACAGTACACATGTTGTATCTACAATCAGATCTACTACCAATAATTTGTTAGTGACAGCAATGTAACTTATTTAATTGAATAGTTCAATATCTTCTTCTACTCAATTTTAGTCAATTATCAGTATTATTAATCACAATCTTCATTTGAAAATCCTTAACCCTACTCTGTGTTCTTCTAATACTTTATCCCTAATTTATATTCTTAATCTCAGGGCTATGTAATCTTCTGACAATTTTCTTCATTTGCACAGCTCACAGTCAATGTTTTCTTTCTAGTTTTTTGAATTACGTTTCTTTCAATGCTCTTATCTTTCTGGGTGGTTCTGGCAGTTCTTTGCTTCAGTCAAGTGTGTCAGAGATAGGAAAATTCAGAATCTGACTCACGCAGTATGTACATTCAGATTAGCAGTATCTTCGACAAGGTACTGAAGCTCTTTTCGATTTCCTGTGTGTGTGTTTAACTCTCTTTCTGCACCACTAGCACCACTTGATTCTACTAATTCAGTATTCACACTCAATTGTTGTTTCTTCTTGACACTCATAGGCTACTTCTCATCTGAGGAATTTTTGCTTGTTCTGGCTCTAGAACATGTAGGTAGAATGTTCATGAGGTAGGTCGCAATTTGCAACCCCATTAGGAATTGCAAACAGTGTCATTGGCACTGTTGTACATCAGGTTTTGCTATTCGTAAATTGCAAGTCACTCTGACTCGCAATTTGTGAGTCGCAAAACCTGGGTTTTGTACATGTGGCCCTTAATTCTAGTCATTACCACAGGTGATGGTGAGTTAGTACTAGGCTTTCTTGGAGGTTCTGAGTTTGGCCAGTAAATAGCAATCTTACATTCTGCCCACATATCTCTTGGAACTACAATATCAAAGAAAGTATCCAGATCGACACACAATACCCACAATTCACAAACATCTCAGCCTGTGCATATTACTGCATTGGACTGTCTCGCAGTTTTGAAAAGTTGTGAAAGATAAAATGGCTCCTCTAATCCAAGGAACATGTACATACACTTCACATGGTGTTCCCTTCAAAGGGTATGCCGCAACAGTATTTTTTTCTCTCTAACTGCTCTTTCTTCTCCTTTTTCTCCTCAGCCTTTTCAGCTTGTTTCTTTTTCTTGCCTTGTTTTTGTGCCCATTTAGTCTTATATTTTTTCCATCTCACTCCATTTGCTCACACATTTCACTAGTTCGGTGGGATGTATTTGCAACCTTGGAGAACGCATATTTTCAATTGACTTATTGTCTAACTGTACTCTAAAGCTTCTCTGCAATGGGGCACTTTTAGAAATGTCCACATCATATTTATTTGTCAATTCAGTTAATTAGTCAAATACCATTGGTGCTTTTCTAGTAATTTGTTTGCATAAATAAACCAATTTGTTCCTTCTATTGTTTAATGTGCTCAAGATTCAGACATCACCTTGAGATTTCCTTCAATTCAACCTTTAATTGCTGCACATTTATATACCCTTTGGTGGTGTAACTGGCCTAGTTTCAACACTCATAGTAGTACTTGGTCTCTCTGCATTCTCAGCCTTTGTACAGTTTGTAAACAAGGATGAATCAAATGTTCATCTGTATAGCCTTCACTTGTTTGCGTAGTGAAGACAAAATGTCTACATTAATCCAATGCTTGGATAGCTTAGGGTGGAGTCCACACTACAATCTGTGAATTCTGGAAAGTCAGGACAAACCTAGTTACTGCAGAATCCCCGGTTGTTTGTTGAATCACTGTAGTTTGTGCAACCTGTGTAGGTAGTCTGCTGAGGGACTAATCCAGTCGTCTGAGTCAATGTAACCAACCGCTTGCTGCATTACAGGCTGTGTAGCAACAGGATGTGCAGTAATTAGCTGTGGAAAATCAACTGAGTCGGAACATGTGGCATTGTTACTGGCATTACAGATCATATCTGGTTAGTGATCTGTGAAATCTCAGGATCTACAGGAGCTGTAGCATTAACTGCATTACTTTCAGCATTCACCATGGTAAGCTCTACACATATGGTGGATGTGTTGATGGCATTTCTTCCTGTATATAATCTCGAGAATCTGAATTATTGCATATCTTTTGTTCATTCAGTATCTCTTTTTCACTCTTAAATTGCTTTCTAGGTGCTTTTTCACAATCTTTTGTCTTGTTTAATTCTTCTTTTATATGTAAGGGACACAGTTTAGTGCCCTCAGCTATACCCTTTCTCCACACCTGTGCTGTATGATCCCAGATTGCATCTACATTCTTCACAGCTCTCTTAGACTTTTTCTCATATCGCTCCTTATCATGCTTCAATGCTATTCTTTCCAATTCAAATAAAGCTTAAAATTGCACAGGTCTAGCAGGTGGCTTCATTTCACATAAAACATCTCCCAGCTTTCTGAGAATTCTCAAATTAAAGAGTTTACTCTTTCTTAGTAACTCTATTCCATTCACAAAGACAGATATGTATCTAACCCTCACTCAACCATCATATAATAGGCTGATGTTACTTCGAGAGGAGTCTCCTCACCTTCCCTAACTGGAATCACCACATCACCTCTCACTATTCTCCTGATAGCTTTAAAAAAGTTCAGGATTGCTCTTTAAATTCATCTATTAAATGGTGAAATGACAATGTTCAAACATTTTCAGAATCTATTCAGTATACTTCAAAACACAACCTCCCCCTTTTAGAAGAACAGTCAACCAATAATATCCGTTCCTTGCTGATTTTCAACCATTCACAGTGTGACTCCGCATCAACCAACCAATAGCAGCGCAGCACACTGTTGCGTAATACCTCATTTCTTGAAGCAGTTCACCCTCCTTTACAATTTTCTCTGTCTCATCAATGAACAAGTTATTATTATGACAATACAAAAAGTACTTCAATTCTTGTCTGCATCTTCTAAAGGAAATTAAAAGATGCACTCTCAAATATTGGAACAAAAATTTTGAAAAATCTTTCCAATTTCTAATCTTACAAACAATTCACCATACACTTGAATTCTCGACCTGCGGGAAGTCAATTAATTAATGTTGAGCAACCTTTGCGCATAAAGTTCCCCATTCATCAAATGATCTATTATGCCCCTATCGTTGTGTAATGTTGATGATGCCTCCTGACTTACACTTCACCTAGCAGACAATTATCTATTTATTTATCTATCTATCTCCAGATCTTAGACTACTTCTTAGTCTGATAACCTCTTCATCTATTCAAACTAACTAAAACAAGTGCTGTCCATCTCTCTTCACACCAAGGTATTTGATTGGGTAGAATGGGACATTATTTTTAAAATACTACATAGGGCCGGGTTAGGTATGGACTTCATTAATAAGTGAAGTAACTGAATGGACCTGATTTAGAACTTGTTGAACAGGTTACTCCGTCACAATGGTGACGGATATCCCATCCACCCAAATCTAAATCTCATTATAGCCTATAGGATGTAGATTTCAGTGGACGGGAATATCCATCACCGTTGTGATGGAGTAACCCGTCTGACGAGCTCTAAATCAGGCCCTATGACTTTACTGATATCAGTTGTAGGGGGTTTCTATCTAGGTCAATTAGGATTGAACAAAAGGCAAGTGTCAAAGTTGCCCTTTAATGCCCCTTTTGTTCCTTCTGGTGCATAAGCCATTATTATCTGCAATACGCCAGTTATCTGCAGTGAAGGGGATAGACTGCAAGGACCTGATTTAGATCTTGGAAGTAATGGTCCTGTTGTCAGTTTTCTGACTGAAACCTACGGGCCACCTAGGCAGTCTGCCCTCCCAATTTAGATGTCCCATAGGTGATAGCCGACCCAAGTCCCACCGTTTCCTCCAAGAAACTCTATCCATGTTGATGATTCCATTGGAAATAGTGGTCCCAGTGAGACTCCAGCCACTTCCACCGCTGTGCAGATTTGGATGTGCCTTACTGCCAAACCACCTGAGTTGGCGGATTGAAGGGGAAATTAGGTAAAAACATACATTTTCTTCCAAATCCACTTCTGCTTTCAACTGGACAAGACCTTCTTTTGTTGCTGCCACTGGACCATGGGGGAAACACCCCTGTCACTGGGCTTGAAGTTAGGCCACCAGCTTTGCTAGTGTACGTTGTGTGGTCACTGCCCATGTGCTTGGGACCACTGCTGTAATAGACATGTCACAGTAATTTTACAAAATTACTGTGAAATGCATATGTTGGGAACACAAGTGCGCCACACATGCATGGGGACAAACTGATTCAAGACACATATCACACAAATACACAAATGTCATTGTGGTGTCAGCATTCATTACCCAATGGATTCTGGCACGACAATAACGTTCCAATCGTACTTGACAACCATGTCCATGTGTGCACATTGCAAAGTGACCTGTACCCATAATCTTGTGCTGAGATTGGATAGGCTGGTTGAGGTGGACGGAGCTAGAGTGGGTGGTGTGGTTGTGTCAGTATGTATGCCACTTGCATATGAGTCTGATGTTGTGTATGTTGTGTTGTGTTGCTGTTTACAACATTCAAGTGAGGGTTGTCATTGTGTAGAGGTTGTTGTAATGATGTGTGTAGTTGTGGCTTTGTGTGAGTGTGTCTGTATAGATGAGTGTGTAGTTGTGTTTAGTTGTTGTGGTTGTGTCGTGTGTGGGTGTAGTATAAATGATGCATGTATGTTGTGGTATGGAAGAATGTCAATGTGTGTTTTCAGCATGTATGTGTTGTGTTGAGGTGGAATGGCAATGGATATTAGTGTGTATGTGGTATGTTGTGTTATGTGTGAAGCAGGTGAACATATATGGGTAAGGTAAAGTGTGTGTGTATGATTTACCTTTTCTTCTATAGTCACTACCATTTTACAATGTCAGCTGAGTACAGCAACGGCCTTCCTCCATTAGCATTCTGCTGGCAGTACACCGTCTGTAGGACTGTATCATTTAAACATGATTGAAGGGAACCTGCCAGCCTGACAGCTAAGAAGAGAACTCCATCATGGCAGTCTGCGGCTCTGCCGTGAAACATCTAAATATTGAGGGCGGCACACCGCCAACTTGGTAGTGTTCTTGGGTCTGCCGCAGTGCCAGTTTGGCTTTAATACCACCTAGATCTAAATCAGGCCCCAAGTCAGGACAGATTAAAGTATGTCCAGACTCAGACAATATTCTATGTACATAAACCAACCATAGCCCCTACATTTCAGCAACAATGTCCTTTATTTATATGATCTCCAATGTTTTCTGGTTACAAATTACATTGGAGCAAGTGTGAAACCTTACCAATGTCATATGTTTCTACTAGTGCATGTCTGTAAGGCTCTGACATGCGGTGGATGAAGGATGGGCTCCAGTATCTGGGAATGCCGAATAATAGTGGACTGAATGACAACAATGTACTACCTGTGATGTCACAAACTACCTTGTTCTATACACAGTAGAAACTGTTAGACCTCTTGTTGTCGGGTAGAGTGCAGATGGTCAGGTTGACAGTTGCCACCCAATTCATTTATGTATGATGGACGTTGCCCGCATTGATTCTAAAAATGCTACTGAATCAGACATTAGACCCCTTGTCTACAGCAGAGGCAAATCCAGATGAAAGTGTCTACGTTATGGGTGCATACTATAGTGGGTGGCTTTGGTTACCACACAAAATGTCCTATTGTGTAGAGCTTCACTGGTTGAAATCAACTTCATTGTTATTGTTTGTGAGAAACAATTGACAACCTTTTATGGGGTACTTTTGAGTGTAATATTTTATCCTATACTATTATGATCCCTCTTATACTTCTAATCTACAATCAGGATTCTGTACAGCAAGAAGCAAAAACATCCTTTGCTAAAGCTGTGTTCTTAGCCTGGAATATCACCCTTTTCACCCAAAACACACCATATTGTAAAATGTGGCAAAAAAGATTGGTGGCAAGACGAAAGCCTGTCTGACTTGGTCACAAAGAGGTCTGAGATCTCTAGAGCACATTTTACATGGTGGTATTTCTAGATCCTTTCCAGACCTCCAGCCAGCCTAATACCTGCCCTCTGCAGACCATGGGAAGTACCAGCAGACAATGCACTAGTTTTACAGCAAGCTGAAAGCTCCACCAACAACCTTACTTGAAGCATCTGTTAAGCAATATCTTAGAATATTGGGCCTTTTCCAGGCACTGGTGTCTAGCACACATGGAGTATTCATAACCATTTTATACTCAAATCCAACTCAAAGTGCTACTAAAAACATGGGCCCAAGATCTGACAACTGTTGAGATTCTATTTCCAAATATGGCCAATTTTTGTTTATGCTATGTTTTCTGTGTAACGTATCGTAAAAATACCTGTATGAGGGAAACTCCTACTAATGAAAAGTTACCAAAAAATGCATTCCAATGCCGACCCTAGAATGTTTCCCATTTTGGCCACTCTTTCTTCCTGAGGTTCAACAGTTATAGGGCTTAGGTTGGCTTATCACTCTGAGTAGAGGTTTCCAGGGCAGAGGAAAGTGGCAAGACCCAGCTGAAGATGATCCAGAGCTTAGCTAGGCAGGGGAGACTTGATGTTCATTCACTGGTAGTACAGCACGACTACCAAAGTGATTCCCTGCCCACCACTGCAACTACTGAGATTGACTGAGCAACTCCTTCCCTTTTTCAGCATGCAAATTCAAGGGAATGAGGCAAAGCTTGGGGTACTATTAAGCAGTACTGAAGGAAGAAAAGAAAGAAATTAACCCTTCCTTTCCATGTGTATGCCCAACCCCATTGGAAAAGGGAGTGTTAGACCTCACATCCTTAGTGTAGTTCCCACCTAACGTTTTGCCTTCAGATCTCCTGTTTTGTTGACTCCGTTTGTGTTGGCTTTAGGAAACTGCAAGTTTTTACCACTGCTAACCAGTGATAAGGTGCTTGTATTCTCTCTTTAAAACATGGTAGAATTGGCTTATACCCAAATGGCATATTTAATAAGGTCACACCACCTGTGACTAATGTCTTGTATATTAAATGCTACGAGCCTGCAGCACTGGTTGTACCACGCATTTATGTACCAGCTTAAATATATCTTAGGCCTGCCATTGCAGCTTTTGTCTGCAGTTACTGCCTTTTCAGCCTGGCAAAGTAAACCTTTTTTCATGGCCAAACCTTTCTTTTTAATGCATAACGTCACCCCAAGGGTAAGCCTTGGATTGTTCAGAGGGCACAGTGCATTGTATTTAAAAGGTAAGGCATGTACTTTTAAGTTTTATATGTTGTGCTAGTGGAAAACTCCTAAACCTGTTTTTCACTATTGCAAGGCCTACCGCTCCCATAGGACACTGGAGTTACCTTATTACATTATTACTTTTAATAAGCTGTAATTTCCAATTGGGAACAGGTAACCAGTTCATATTTAGTACCTTTGGAATCGTAATTAGAAAATCCTCTCTTTTGGTGAAGTCGGAAATTTTGTTAACATTCTGAAAATGCCACTTTTATAAACATGGCATTTTCCTGCCATGGCTATTTGACCCTGGGTCACTGGGATTCTCGGTCTGGGAGACTTGAAAGGGAAACCTCTAGAATCTTCTCACAAGGAAGACCAAGGTATCAATATTGGACCCCAGACACACAAACTCTTCAGTACATTTCAGGACCTGTGGCTACTCTGCTAGGAAGAAGGACTGCTCTGTTGATGAAAGAACTGCCAGTCTGCCACACTGCTGCCTTGGAGGACTGCTACCCTGCTTTGCTGACCTGCTGCTTCTGCCCTATTGCCTGGTTGAGAAGGACTGGACCTGCATCTGTTGAACCTAGGACCCCAGTGTGGCTTCAAGGGTTAGTTGATTGGCCTCTGACTTGAGCCTCAGGGATCAAAGGCTCCATCAGCCTTGGCCCCAGCACTTGGACTTTGCCATCTGTGAGTCTACCCTGCCAAATGGTGCCACCCCATTCCTGGATCCTCAGGAGAGGGCCTAAGATTATCTGCCAGCTTCTGTGGATCCAGAAGATCAGATGTATCTCCACTGCTGTGCAGCTCAAACCCGAGCAGAATCGATACATCAGCTCTGCTGTGTGAGGCTTCTCTGCCGCAAAGTACAGCATTGAAACTCAGCCCACTGCTTTATGGAACCATTTCTATGTAACACATCATAGCCGCACGTCTACTCATCACTCTTTAATAGCAGCCTCAATGGTGATGCAGGCCCCACATTACAGCCTCACAGTGCTTCAGAACTGATGCATCACCCCAGCTCTGTGACGCATCCTTGATCCTGGACTTCACATCACAAGCCGACATCGATGTGATCCATGATGATGATGCAGCCTTGTCGCATCTCAGAACCAATGCATAGCTTCGGCTACCCTATGCACCTTTGATGCAGACCCTTGCAATGCTCTGCAAACCAGGATTTAAGGTACTTCATTCAGCAGGCCTAACTGGGTCCTTGTAGCGGGCCTGTGCTCCATCGCAATTAGCCTGAGCTTATGACTTTGTCCTGGTCTGACGTGACCAGATGTGAAGTGAGCCTTTTACACATTAAGCAGGTAAAGCAGGTAGAAGTGGTTAAAAGTGTGTTTATTCATTCAGAGGAGCCCACTCCTGCAGATCCTTCTTCCACAAGTACTCACCTCCATCTGGTTAAGCTGGAGTCGGATGCCATTGAGAAGGAACCCCGAACAATGAGCCTACCACAAATATAAACATGTTGTGGGCCACTCCCATTCAGGCGGAGGACTGGCCATTGTACACAAGTCCTCACTGCATCACGGTCAACACAGAGGAACACTGCACCACAATGGAACAGCTACACTTCTTGATCCACGCCACTCACAACTCCTCCCTCTGTGGCATCCTAGTCTACAGACCACCTGGCCCCCACCAGCCTTCATCAATGCCATTGTAGACATCACCACCCCCCCTTCCCTGGCGTCCACCGAATACCTCCTCCTGGGCAACTTGAATTTCCACCTTGAGGACCGCAACGACCGAAACACCACTTCACAACTCGACAATCTCGCCACCCTTGGCCTCAAGCAACTGATCACCACACCCACACATGCAGCAGGACACACACTAGACCCCATTTTACCTCAAGCTACTGGATCACCTTCAAGAATACCTCCACTCCGGACTGGACCAACCATCACTGCATACACTTCTCCATCACCACATCCAACAGCCGCCTCCGCGTCCCCAGGGCCCTCCAAAGGAAATAGAACAGAATCACCGATGAGCAACTCACCACGACCTTCACCAAATCACCCCCACCTCCCTACCGACGCCAAAGCTGCAGCATGCAACCTCAACTCCTGGATCACCGAATGCACCAACTCCTTAGCCTCCTTCCGATCTACTTTGGTCAAGCACGACCCAAAAAAGCCATCTGGTTCAAAGACCGAACTCCAAGAATCCAAACGCACCTGCAGACACCTAGAGAAGAAAAGGCAAAACAGCAAAACCAGCGAAGACCTCGCCTCTTTCAAAGCCGCCATTGCCATCCATCACCAACACATCAAGAACTAAAAAAAGCTGCACTCTGTGAATTCATCAACACCTCCCCACACAACATGAGACTCTTCACGATAATCAACAAATTTAGCAATCCTCCCTCCGAATCCAACGACATCCCCTCATCGCTAGACCACAACGACAAAAAGGCCACTTTCTTCCACCGCAAGATAACGGACATGTATGACAACTTCCTCCAGCAGAACTCACCCAGCGTCAGAACCTCTAACCAGCCCAGCCACTCAGAACCCACCCAAACCATCCACAGCTGGTTCACACTCACCACAGAAGAGACTGAAATCATTATGAACAGCATTCACTCCAGAGCTCCAACAGACCCCTGTCCTCACCACATCTACAACAGAGCCAGTGCATCCATTGCTGCCGAACTCTGCAGGACATGGAACTGCATCACAACAGCCACATTTCCCCAAAGATTGGAAACACCCCGAAGTCTGCCCCCTCCTGAAGAAACCCATAGCCAACCCATCAGAGCTCAAGAACTTCTGACCCATCTCGCTGCTACCCTACTCAGCCAAAGTCTTTGAAAAAGCCATAAACTCACAACTGCAACAGTTCCTCGAGGACAACAACTCTCTGGATACCTCTCAGTCTGGATTCCGCAGCAACTACAGCACGAAGACAGCTCTTCTTACAGCCATCAATGACATCCACACACTCCTTGACTGCAAACACACTGCACTCATACTCCTCGACCTCTCAGCAGCCTTCAACACAGTCTCCCACAGAACCTAATGCACCAGACTCCACGATGCAGGAATCTACAGAAAAGCCTTGCAATGGATACACTCTTTCCTCACCGGAAGAACACACAGAGTCAGGCTCCCACCCTTCATATCCAAACCAACAGACATCAGCTGTGGAGTCCTTCAGGGATCCTCCCTGAGCCCAATGCTCATCAGCTTATACATAGCCCCGCTGGCAGCCATCGTCAGAGAATGTGAAATTAACATTGTGTCATACGCCAGTGACACACAAGTCATCATATTCCTCCCTGAAGACCCAGACAAAGCTAAGAGGAACTTTCACACTGGGATGAAAGCCGTCACCACCTGGATGAAGGAGAGTTGCCTCAAGCTCAACTCGGACAAGACCGAGCTCAACATCTTCGGAAACTCCACTTCAGCCTTGGGTGACCTCTGGTGGCCCACATCACTCTCCGCACCACCTACTCCGACTGACCATGGCTGCAACCTAGAAATGCTCTTTGACTCCTCCCTATCAATAACCCAACAGGTAAATGTAGTCACCTCTTCCTGCTGGCACACCCTGCGCCAACTCTGCAAAATCTTCAAATGGATGCCGGACGACTGCCTCAAAAGAATCACCCACACCCTAGTCACTAGCAAGCTCGACTACTGCAACGCACTCTACGCTGGCACCAGAACAAAGAACATCAGGAAACTATAACTCATCCAGATCGCCGCCGTAAGACTCGTCCTGAACATCCCCCACCAAGAATAGATCTCCCAAAACCTGAGGACCCTCCACTGGCTCTCAGTAGAGAAGCGAATCAACTTCAAACTACTCACCCACACCTACAAGGCCCTACAACACATCGGTCCATCCTACCTGAACCATTGCATCTCCTTCCATAACCCAGCCAGGCCCCTCCGCTCCACCCAGCAGGCGCTAGCTACCATCCCAAATATCCGGAAAACCATTACTGGAGGAAGATCTTTTGCATACCTCGCAGCCAAGGGCTGGAGCAATCTGCCCACACACCTTAGACAAAGCCCTTCTCTCACCATCTTCAGAAAAAACTTCAAAACATTACTCCTTGAATGAGGCCCAGACCCACCACCAGCACCTTGAGACCCTCATGGGTGAGTAGTTGCGCTTTACAAAAAATGACTCATTGATTGAGCATGAGCACTGATAAAACACAAAGTTAGGACATACAAAGTAACACCACTACATTATCTTGCTTCTTTACAAAACAAAAAAGTGAGAACCTGAAATACAAGTACGTAAAGAAAACATCTGCACATGTGAATAATGGAAATCATTTCATGTAAAAGTCTTTCAACCTGGAAGGCATAGGTGCATTGTACACATGCCTCTCTGAAGCCTCAGAGCCACTAGAATTACCACTGCTTTGTGGGTCTAAATTATCTTTAAAAAAAACTAAATCATGGACATCATCACTCAAAGCAGGCTATGTAGCATCTGATAGAGTTGGCCCAGAAGGTCTGGCACCTGCACCAACATGGCATGAGCCATAACTATTAAAACAGCAAACCCCAGCATCACAGTCTTCTTCCATACTGCTTCTATGCTAGTTTATTTTGTCAGCCTGTTCTGGAGCACACTTTACCAAAGCCCTTTCACTTCACCATCCCTTTTTCTGAACCAGAACAGAACCTTTAGCACCTCTGGTGAGTCTTACAGATACAAAAAATTTAGACTCTCCTTTCTTAGCCTTAATGGGGCTTTTAATCATCACCCAATAACCCACCTAAAAATCAGGGACTTTGCATGCATATCAAAAGATGCTTTGTGTGACGTTTATGCAGCAGAAGCCTTTTCTTTCACAGTTCAAGTAAGATGACAGATACAAATTTGAAAGCCCTGACTGCGATAATGAAAGTGGTTAGATCTTGTGAGTCTGCAGTGAGTAGAATCTGATGGTATGCTGAGCTCAAATCCAACAAGGAGAAAACTTTTGCACTCCCCAAGTTGGCAAGTAAATCATGTATCCTGGGGAATGGATGACAATAAACCAGTATGTTCTTATTCAAGGTGTGTAAGTCAGCACACAGATTTCTTCTGAACAATCACAATAGAACTAACCCACTCTGAAGAGTTTGTGGGAGTAATGACACCCTCCTCTATGAGTTTGTCCAATAACCCTTTGAGCTCACATCTCTCAGATAACGGTACAGGTCTAGGTTTGTGAGCTATGGGCACTGCTTGTTTCTCGAGTTTTATTTGATGCTCAGAATTACATATCGTACCACTCTTCACTTGGAAAACCTCTGGATATAGCGTAGTAACATTCAACGTGAAGTCTGTAGTATTTATTTTAGAAGCCATAGATGTCTGATTAACCACCACAGATTTTTCTGACCCTGGTATCAGCAACAAACCTAGTTTGTCCAAGTCCCACTAACCAACAATACGTTGACCTCTCACAGCAACATACATTTTAGTCATGATTTCTCTTTCAAGGCATTTTCCCTTTTCAATAAAAAACCTAATATGTCAGTGTTTTGCTCAGCCATCATTTGTAACATGACCTCCCCAATGTGTACCTTACACAACAGTCCTTTAATAGGTTTGAACTCCTTGTCTTGAACATCAAGTGTGAGCACCACCTTGGAGAAATCATGAGTACATTCATCAGTTGGGGAAGTGACATCCACAGAGTGTATCTGCACATTGCCTTTGTCCCTACAAACAAGTGCCCTCTCTTGACACCTGTTGCATCTATTACATACTGATGGGCAATACGGATAATTACTCATATGTAAGCTAGAGCCATATCTGAAACAATGGGGTGTACTTTTCTTTTGTGGCAACTTCATGCTTTGTTGCTCAAAAGATAAAGCATTTACAGTAGCACAATCCTGAATCAGACTAACAGTATGAGTAACAGAATCACAGGCTATGCATTTATTAGATATGATAGAACATTCAATGGACTTGGCTATGCCTAACATCTCAATGAGACTTGGATCACAGCAGCTAAGTAGTTGCTCTTAAATTTTCTTGGACCTGCAACTATACACAAACTAAACGCTGATGTAAATATCCAATGCATTGCCACAGTTAGTTTGATGCTATCTTTCTAAGTGCCAAAATGTACTCCTCCACAATGTCCTCCGAAGTCTATTTCCTTTGGAAGAAGTTAAAATGTTCAAGGAGAACACTGGCTTGTTCCGTGAATTTATGCTACAATCTTGCAACTGACTCAGAATGTTAATTCCAGTCATCAAAATGAGCAGGAGGTAACATATGTGGCAAGTTGTCATATATTTGTTGGCCCTCAGATGGCTGAAAAGAAGGGTTCCTTTCCTCCTGCGTGCAAATGTATCCGCCTGAAGCACAATTAAGTAATTTTCAAAAGACCTGAACCACTTTTTCCATGTTGATTGCAGTTTACCTGGATGTTGGAGGAAGGGTTGTATTTGAACTAACTGAAGTAAAATTGTCGCGCCGCGTGGTGCGGCGCAAGCCGGACATTCGGCTCGGGCCGCGCATCGCGTTTTTAAAATGCGGCGCGCCCCTAGCCTTTCCTGCACTTTACGAGGCCCCAGAATGGGCATGGGGCCTCGCTCTGCTTTCTCCCTCCGTATTTTTGGGGTCTCCTGACCCCTCTTACCTGTTCTTGCTCCTTCTTTTTCTTTTCTTCTTTCTTGGGTCTTTTTTGTTGCACCTTCCTTTATGTCTTTTCCCCCTTCCCAGGTTACCTTTTTCTTCCCAGCATTCCTTATTCCCTATTCTCGATGGTTCCTACTCTATTCTGTTCTATGTACTTTTCCCTATCTAAGATGGTGTCCTTTTTCTTCCTGTGGGTCACTTCCTGTTTTTTGGTATTTAATGGATGTGTTTTCTTCTTTTCTTTGCGCTGCAACACTTTCTGTTCGGATGGTGTCCTCGCTCCTGATTTCCTTGCCTTTTGGTTCTGGAATTCGCCAATTCTGTGTTATTTGAATTTAGTTCTTTTGATTCCTGTTCTTTTGTTCTTGTTTTCAGGAATCATTCTGTTTGGAGGTATTTTCCCCTTTTTATAAGGGTTTTTTTCCCTCTGGTGCTATTTTCTGAAGGTCACGGTCTGTTCTTGGCGTATCCATTGCCTACAGCACCGTGGCTACCAGAAAGTCGCCCCTTTTTGGGTCAAAGCCGAACATTCAAGACCCACGCCACTTGATCTGCAGATTCCAGGCGCAAGCAGCACGTGAGTCGTGACAAAAATACTCATTTGTGACAAAATGTAGGCTATTACTGTCAAAATGAGGTAAACAGTAGTAATATTGTCAGTTAAGTTATTTTAAAATAATGTACATACCAAAAAACACAATCTGGAGTTAGAGTAGTAATTTGTCTCACACTTGTCATGACTCATATCATTGACTCAACTGAGGAGTTTTAACTGATCCAGGCAAAACGAGAGAAATAGGTGCGAAATGCGTGTAAAATGCAACTCTTCAGTGCAAACAATGGAATGTCCTTCTAAAGGAAAAAGGTAGCCATGTAGCTGGCGCGACTACGTCAGGCAGTACTGCTTTATTTATTGGTGTTGGCATGGGCACAACATGCGACTTTTGAAGCGATGTGTCTGAGAGAACAACCTCCACCAATGAGCCTGGGCCTGACTCGTGCTGCATATGAGATTGGATCAAAATTATAGGAGCTGGTTCTTGGGCGGAGTGGAAGGAGGATACTCACAGCAGCGGTAGCTCAATCTGGACAACACAGGCGTGCTAACCCACAGACATGAATGGAGCAGTGTTGTCTGGGCTGGAACCAAAACTGGATGCACTGATCAGGTGTTGACTTCAAAATCTGATAAATGATGCTGTCAGTGGGCTCTTGGACTCAAAATCGTCGCCAAATGTGAAGTGAGCCTTTTACACTTCAGAGCAGGTTGAAGTGCTTTAGAAGTGTGTTTATTCATTCAAGGGAGCCCACCTCCTGCAGATCCTTCCTCCACAAGTTTTCAACTGCAACTGGTTGAGCTGGATTTGGAAACCATGAATAAGGAACCCAGAACAGTGAGCTTAGTACAGATATACACATATTGCTGGCCAGCATGAGCCCAGATAAAATAAAACACAAAGGTAGGACAAATAAAATAACAACACTACACCAGATATCCACAGATGGTGCTTGGTGCGCTGTGGCGCTATTTGTTCTGAAATTTTTAAAATTGCATATCTCCTGTTCTTCTGATTGCTTTTTTGTTGTTTTAGTATTTTATTATTAATTAAAAGTAACTCTATTTTTCTAATCTAGTGGTGTTGTCACTTTATTACTGTTTGAAGTGTTGCACAAATACTTTACACATTGCCTTTGAGTTACGCCTGACTGCTCTGTGTCATGCTACCAGAGGGTTGAGCATAGGTTAATTTATGGTTGTCCTGTCCCTCACTCTGACAAGGATTTTGGTTGCTGCTTGACCAGGGCTCAAACCTCAGTCAATCACCAACCCAAATTCCTACAGAGAGTTTTTATTGATTTCACATAAAAGGAGCGAGTTCATAGCTTTACTTCTCAAACTGTAATAAACACCTTAAAAGTATTAAAGACGGGACTACATAATTAGCCCCTTGCCAAATACCACAGAGAGTTATTTCTGCATCATATCCAGCCCATGATCTACATATATATTGACAAACCCATTAATTAATTAAGGATTTTCTTGTTGGGAGGTACCCTACACCAGCCCCTACCACACAATCAAATATAATTGGGTGGATTTTACATAAACAACATGTCAGGCACTATAGACAGTATTGTGAAAACCCAGCTATGTGTTGTTGCGTGTTCCTTGTTTAAACGTTGTTTTTTATGTGTAGAATTTAAATGGGTGTGAATTAGAATATTTTTTTTTTTCAAAGTAAAAGCCAAAAGCACTGCGTAGACATTGAATTATTGGCACACATCTCCTCCCATAGTAAGCCGTGGTCTGCTTTGCCTGGTTCTCCTTAAACTCAAGTGCTTAAAGAGGAATATTTGGTCTCCTGTTTGTACCCAATAATATGGCGGCCCTAGACACCTGAGGTAATTAGCCCCTTCGGCTGCAGTGTAGGCCCAATAACCACTGATTGCCCTGGGGCCTCGCAAGCCAGTCGTCATATTATATGCCTGTTGCTCCTGGCTTTATGACATCTTGGATCCGTTTTGGTGTACCTGATGTGTTCCATGTGATAGGTTCCGTTTGATGTTTGTGTTGAGAGGAGGAACGTGATGGTCATCTATACAGCGTTGTGTAAAACGTTCTGTCTAATTAGAACTGTTGGATGCGTTTGAGTGTGTCTGTTTTTTGTATGAGTGTGTGTGAATGGTTGGTTTCACAGTGTGATGGTGGCTGGTGGTTTGCAGTTACTTCTACATGTCATATTCACAGTCAATCCTAACTCCGTATTCGCACTAGAAGAGCATAATCATGCAATAAATAAATGTAACTATGCAATGCATCTTTTATTTTGAAAATTACAATACATTAACTCTGTGTTAGCATTTCTACGAAACAGTCCACAGAGCACTTTGACGTTATGAGGCACACAGCATCACGTTCCTATTTATTTATGATTGAAGTGGAACTATTGCCGGAAGAGAAATAATTAGAGTTGTCTTTGCTTTCTACCTTATGTTCATTCAAAATATAAATCATGACGTATAATCAGAATGGGAATACTCCTCAATTAGTAAAGTAAAATAGCATTTATCTATTCATTAAATCCTGTTTAGCATTTTTGAAGGGAAGGATTTCAGAAAATGATTGTTCTAGGCCATATAGAGCAACATACTTGATTCACTCCACAGGAAATCAGCACGCTCATTTATTTCAACCAAGACACTTTTCTTTATGCCCCGTCGTTCTTGAAAAGTAATGACGTCTGCTGTCATTCTGCCGAAAAGGATAATGGCCCTCATTACAACCCTGGTGGTGGTGTTAAAGCAGCGGTAATACCGCAAACAGGCTGGCGGAAAAAAAATGGGATTACGACCGTGGCGGAAACCGCCAACATAGACAGCCACTTTAACACTCCGACTGCCACGGCGGTACAAATAAACAGCGCAGCGGTAACCACCAACAGACAGACGGAAGACAATGTACCGCCCACCCCATCACAAGATGCCTATCCGCCACCTTTTCTGTGGCGGAACCAATGCGAACAAAAACACGGCGGAAACAGTACACGGAAGGGAAACCACTCACCTCTCCACACCCCACGAGGAACCAGGACGCCATGCAGCCCGAATTGCAGATACTGCTGATGATGGTCTTCCTACTCTTCTATCAGGAGCACCAACGACGGCGGCGACGACCACGGTGAGTACTGCACCTACAACACAGAGGAGGGGTGAGGGAAAGGAGAGTGACACACACACGCAACACCCCCACCCTCACCCACAACACCATACACACAAATCCATGCAGCAACAGTACACATACACCCCCTCACCCCTTGGAAGAATGCAAGGAGAAAAGGAATTGATTTGAATGAATGTAATCATGTGAAATTTCAATATGAAAGTTCAAAATCCAGTAAACGCAATTATGTACACCAACTACACAAGTCCAGATGGTGCACCAATCATTGTCCGTGGACCACTGGGCCCAAAATGCATGGGCCAAGCCCACACTAGATACCTGACTGGAAACGGAGAGAACACTGCAGGGGCATCAGATCGAAATGAAACAGGCACCTCAGGGGGAGGGGGGGCACCTCAGCCAGATGAACGCACAACGCCACTGCTGCACGAGGGGGCTCCATGCCCATTGATGTATCCTGGGGGGTGCAAAGCCACAGTCTCTCAAGTCTCTCCAGTGGGTGGTTTGCCCACTGCTTTATCCTGGGGAGTGCAAAGCCACAGTCCCTCAAGTCTCTCCAGTGGGTGGTTTGCCCACTGCTGTATCCTGGGAATTGCAAAGCCACAGTCTCTCAAGTCCAGTTTCGTTTTGGCTGACCCATTGGTGGCAGGTGTTTCCGGCTTCTCCCTCTGGGATATGGGCACCTTTTTAACCTTGTCTGGTGGCGGAATGTCCTTGCCCTCACTCCGTGGCACACTGGCATCCCTGATGGTTGGCACACTCCCTGACCCCGCAGTTGCTGGCACCATTGTGCCTGGGGATGTGGTGGCTCAGGTGCTGGGCTGGGACCTGGAAACCCTGGCCCTAGGGAAAGGACGGGGGGGAGGTGAAGGGAAGAGGTCAAGGTTTGACAGGAAAAGTTTTTTAGACACACTGGGACCGGTAGATGGAGGGGGTTTGGGAATGGAGGAAGAGGTAGTGGTTGTAGGAGGTGTACGTCTGCTGAATTTGGGTGAAGGTGCATGGGCTGGAGGCTGTTGTGAGGTGGATGGCTGTTGGGTGGGTGTGTGCCTGCGTTTGTGCACTTTGGGAGGAGGGATCACAGACACACTGGAAGAGGACACTGGGGATGTGTGAATGGTAGTGGGGGTGGTGAGTTCACGTGATCGGTGTGTGGTGATGGGCGTGCTGGTGATGGAGGTAGTGGCTGAGGATGTAGTTCATGCAGGTGTGAGTGGAGACGAGACTGGGAGGGAGGAGGGACACGTGGAGGAGGGGGACACAGTGGAGGAAACGGATGTTGGTATGTGTGCATGGGTATGATGCTTGTGTGAGTGCCTGTGGGATGTGTGATGCTTATGTTTGCCTGAGCCACTCTTGTGTGTTGATGTGTGTGCATGCTGGTCTGAAGGTGTGCTTGGGATAGGCTGAGGTACAGGGGATTGAGTCTGGGTGGAGGAGGTTGGAGGGGGAGGCTGGACACAGGGACAATGGCTGCCATCAGTGCTGAGGCCAGAGCCTGAAATGCTCTCTGTTGTGCTGCCTGGCCAGAATGAATGCCCTCCAGGTATGCATTTGTTTGTTGCAAATGCCTCTCAACACCCTGGGTGGCATTCAGAATGGTAGACTTCCCAACAGTGAGGGATCTCAGGAGGTCAATAGCCTCCTCACTGAGGGCAGCAGGGCTGACTGGGGCACCTGGGCACCCGCCTGGGTGAGCGGGCACGGGACACACGCTGAGGGGCTGCTGGGATGGCGGTGCTGGTTGGGGGGGTGGTGGCTGTGCCTCTTAAGGCGGTGGGCACAGAGGTGCCCGCCACCGCAAGGGAGCTCCCATCAGAGGAGGAGTCGCTGTCGCTGGTCTCTGCTCCTGTCCCCGCCGTGGAGCTCCCCTCGCCCTCCGTCCCACTGGTGGCTTCAGCTCCATTGCTTCACCCTCCAGGGCCAAGTGGGATGCAGCTCCCTCCTGCTCTGGTGCCAATGCTCCTCCGCCTGATGATGCTATTGCACACAAGAACAGGGAGACCACAATAAGGGGGGGGAACAGAAGAAAGACATGTTCAGTGCATGCAACACCACTAACGTTGGCGGACACAACAGACAGTGAGCACCCCTCTGCACTACGCCATGCACTTATAGTTCATAGATTAATCACATGCCCATGGGGTACAAGGCCTAAGCCCAATTGCTGCACACCTGGAAGTCACAGGAGCCTGACTAGGTGTAGATGGCTCTAACCACTAGTAGGGTGGGGGTTCCACATAGCCTGCCTCACAAGGGACCTTGCCTACCAAGATCGCCCTGGCCTAGGGGAACCCACTGCCCACCTTCCCTGCCCAGACACCTCGTAATGCACGCAAAGTCAGCTGAATGAGAGTGTACTCACCCCCTTGTGGCTGCTGTCATGCCCTCAAGCTCCCATCCAACTCCGGATATGCCACCGCCAGGATCCAGAACATCAGGGGGGTCATGGTGCGACGGGCACCCCTTCCACGTTGGGAGGCCATCCCCAGCTGGGCCTCCACTGTCTTCTTGCTCCAGCGGTGCAGGTCCTCCCATCTTTTACAGCAGTGGGTGCTCTGTATGTGGTGGACCCCCAGGGTCCGGACGTCCTTGGCGATTGCACACCAAATAGCCTTCTTCTGGTGGGCGCTGACCTAGAAGAATGGTACAGGGGGAAAGGAAATTCATTACCCGTCCAGACCGTCATAGTCATTGCCCCCCGTTCCCACCCTTGCCCTGACGCACATACATTCCCCATCCGCACATGCAGGCCTCAGCCCCCCCATGTATCTTCCATCCACCCCACTCAAAACAGGCATTGATCATGCAGCATGCTCACAGTGTACTCACCTGTTTGTCTGGAGGACCGTACAGTTGCCTGTACTGGGGGAGGACCCCATCCACTAGTTTCTCCAACTCCTCCGAAGTGAAGGCAGGGGCCCTTTCCCCAGACACTGTAGCCATCGTCGCTTCCAGAAACAGGTCATAGCAGCACTTGCAGTGTAGGTCCTCTCCTGTTGAAGGTTAGGTATCAATTGAGGGAACAGACATAAAATGGCGGTCACGTCCACGGCGGTGCGCACCGTCACCGCCTGCGTACATCGTCATTGGCTCCTGGGACCCGTAGGGCCCAATGTTAACCAATGCAGAATTGCGCCACGGTCTTGGACCTTGCAAGTCAGGCAGCCGCCATTTCAGGGGGCCACATGGCATTAATAATAACTGTGTCACACCTATCTGGGCCTGGAATACACACAGTTACAGGCACATTGTGGATTTATACATTTGTGCAACTGACATTTTGTGATACCTCAGTGTTGGCTGACTCTCTGATCGCTGTTCTCCTCCATAGGGGACGTCTGCTGGGGCAGGTGATGAGATGGCGGCATCCTCCGGTGTACAGACCGCTGATGGACCTGTCGAGAATGGAGGGGAGAGACACATAATAGTCACATACAGACTTGCTCATGCAACAATCCTGGAACTGTGTGCCCAGTTGGAGCCCGACCTGATGTCAGCTATCCGCCATCCCACAGGGAAACCCCTTTTACTGCAGGTCCTGTCAGTACTCCATTTTCTGGCAAATAGTTCCTTTCAAACAACAGTGGCCATTGCATCAGGGATGTCAAAGCCAATGTTCTCCAATGTGTTGTCCACGGTGTTGTCTGCCCTGCTGAAACACATGGGCAGCTACATCATGTTCCCTCAGGTGGAGGATTTGCCCACAGTGAAAGGTGACTTCTATGCCCTGGGACATATCCCCAACATCATTGGTGCCATTGATGGGACACATGTGGCATTAGTACCCCCCGCAGGAGTGAACAGGTGTACAGAAACCGAAGAACTACCATTCAATGAATGTGCAGATGGTGTGTTTGGCAGACCAGTACATCTCCCATGTGAATGCCAAGTTTCCTGGCTCAGTGCATGACGCTTACATTTTGAGGAATAGCAGCATCCCTTATGTGATGGGGAAACTCCCGAGGCACCGTGTGTGGCTAATAGGTGAGGCCAAGTCCCAATACAGTGTGAATAGGTGTCTGGGTATGGGGTTGTCCCTAAGGGTTAGTGTGTGTCTAACAGTTGTCCCTCGATATTTGCAGGTGACTCTGGTTACCCCAACCTGTCATGGCTACTGACCCCAGTGAGGAATCCAAGGACAAGGGCAGAGGAATGCTACAATGAGGCACATCGGCGAACTAGGAGACTGATTGAACGAACATTCGGCCTCCTGAAGGCCCGATTCCAGTGCCTCCATATGACAGGTGGTTCCCTCTCCTACTCCCCAAAGAAGGTGTGCCAGATCATCGTGGCCTGCTGTATGCTGCACAACCTGGCTTTGCGACGGCAGGTGCCTTTTCTGCAGGAGGATGGGCCAGCTGGTGGTCCTGTGGCAGCTGTGGAGCCTGTGGACAGTGAAGAAGAGGAGGCAGAAGAAGAGGATATCGACAACCGAAACAACATAATCATGCAATACTTCCAGTGAGACACAGGTAAGGAGATGTCACTGCCTCCCACATCTCATACAATTTCTGGAGTTAGCATAAGTCTGTCATTTTCACTCAGTGTATGGACCCTGGCCTGTCACTTTGCCTTTCCATTTCACAGATGTGGGTCCCACTTTGTGCCCTCTGCCATATTTC
The DNA here is from genome assembly GCF_031143425.1 of Pleurodeles waltl. Classification (NCBI taxonomy): domain Eukaryota; kingdom Metazoa; phylum Chordata; class Amphibia; order Caudata; family Salamandridae; genus Pleurodeles; species Pleurodeles waltl. The sequence continues at coordinate 1,177,736,498 of NC_090437.1, forward strand.
CTCCAGGCCTACAGCTGTGTTAAATTGGTATGTGCACAAGTACATTTACATTGCTATTTTCCATGGTTATTGCAATTACAAATTTGTGAAAGCACAGACTGACTCCAGATTTTTTTGTGATTGTAGTGTGTTTATTTCTGTGCAAATAGATGGGGGGATGGTGGAGGAATGTCCATGGCAGAGCCCAGTCTATTTGTTTCACAGGTGCATTGTCCAAAGGGGCATAGGAAGTGGGGCAATGGCAGTTTAATGATGGACAGGGTGACAAAGTGGAGCATAAGGGTGACATTCAGGGGGGTCTCATTTCCTGGCGGGGATCTTGGCAATGCTCTCTGTCTTGTTCCTGGATCTCAGGGACCATTTGCGGGGTGGTTCTCCATCTGCAGGGGGTGGGGTGCTGGTGTCAGGTTCCTGTGGTGGTGCCTCCTGTCCACTAGCGCCGGCGGAGGTGGAGGGCTGTTCATCGTCCAGGCTAGTGTCAGGGCCCCCTTGTTGTGCCACTGTGTCCCTCCTGGTGTTGACAAGGTCTTGCAGCACCCCTGCAATGGTGACTAGGGTGTTGTTAGTGGACTTCAGGTCCTCCCTGATCCCCACACAGTGTTCCTCCTGCAGACGCTGGGTCTCCTGAAACTTAGCCAGTACCGTTGCCATTGTCTCCTGGGAATTATGGTATGCTCCCATGATGTTGGAGAGTGCCTCATGGAGATTGGGTTCCCTGGGCCTGTCCTCCCCCTGTCGCACAGCAGTCCTCCCAGCTTCCCTGTTGTCCTGTGCCTCTGTCCCCTGAACCGTGTGCCCACTGCCACTGCCCCCAGGTTCCTGATCATCCTGTGTTAGTGGGGTTGCCTGGGTTCCCTGTAGTGGTGGACACACTGCTGATTGATGTGTCCTGGGGACAGAGGGATGGGCTCACTGGGTGGGTGCTATGCTGGTGTTTCCTGAGATGGGAGGCTCTGTGGTGGCTTGTGCCAGTGTCAGGGGAACCGACTGTCCCGAGGTCCCAGATGGGCCGGGCTGGTCATCTTGATCCAGTTGTGCAGAGCTGCTGTCATCACTGTGGGTCTCTTCTGTGGGGGGACTGGGTATGTCTGGCACCTCCTGTCCGGTGACATTGGGTAGGGGTCCTGTAGGGGTGTAAAGGCATGATTATTGCATCTGTGTGTGCCATCGTGTGCAATGGGTGAGTGGCCCTGTACTCCAGTGCTTGCATTCTTGTCTTGGTCCTTGTTTGATAGTTGGTTTGGGGTCTGTGTGGATATCAGTACTGGACATGCTTTGGTGATGGGTGTCCATGCTTTGTTGTTGCATGCAGGGCTTGGTATTGGGATGGGTGGGTTGTGATAGTGGGGCATATGTGAGGTGTTGGAGTGATGGGGGTGAGGCTGAGGGTGTGGGTATGTGATGGCATGCAGGTGGGGTGGGGGGGACAAAGTAGTGAAGATTTGACTTACCAGAGTCCAGTCCTCCTGCTACTCCTGCGAGGCCCTTAAGATGCAGTATTTCCAAGACTTGCTCTTCCGATGTTGTTAGTTGTGGGGGAGGAGGTGGGGGTCCACCACCAGTCCTCTGTACAGCAATCTGGTGTCTGGAGACCATGGAACGCACCTTCCCCCGTAGGTTGTTCCACCTCTTCCTGATGTCATCCCTAGTTCTTGGATGCTGTCCCACTGCGTTGACCCTGTCAACAATTCTGCGCCATAGCTCCATCTTCCTTGCAATGGAAGTCTGCTGCACCTGTGATCCGAATAGCTGTGGCTCTACCCGGACGATTTCCTCCACCATGACCCTGAGCTCCTCCTCAGAGAACCTGGGGTGTTGTTCAGGTGCCATGATGTGGTGTGGGTGATGTGTGAGGTGGTGTGTGTTGTGATGTGTGAGGGGATGTGTTTGTGTATGTTGTTCGAGGTGCGTGGATGTTGTGTACGTGATGGTGTTGTGTGTCAGTGGATGCTGGTGTTGTTTTAGGTGGTGTCTCTCTTTGGCGTGCTATCAAAATTTTGGTAGTAAGGGTTTGTGGGTGATGTGGGTGTGTGCGTAATATTGGATTGGGTGTATGGGTGTGGTGTGTGTATCAGGTGTGTGTATTTCGAATTGTCCAATGTGGTTGTGTTTTGTAAATGTGTGTGTATTTTGAGCGGGGCGGTGTGTACTGTCAATGGATTACCGCGGTTGAAAGACCGCCACGTTGAATCGTGGGTCGTGATAGTGTGGGCGTATTCTGGTTGGCGTTACGGTGTCGGTTTTGTTATCACCAGTTTATCACTGACCTTTGTTGTGGCGGACTTTTGTGGGTGTCTGTATTATGGCAGATTCCGAGCTGTGGGTCGTAATACCTGTAGCGGAATTCGGCGGGCGCAGCGGTATGTTGGCGGTCTTCTGCACGGCGGTAAGCGGGATTTACCGCCAGGGTTGTAATGAGGGCCAATGTCTTTAACTATGTTGAAAGTGCTCATGCAACACATTTCTGCGTGTTGCACTTGATGAAACGGTGAACATTCGATTTTAGGTGTATTCATCATTTATATAATATGCTGGTTTAGTCGTTTTAATGCAAGTAAAACTTTGACCATATTGTCTATACGACACAACATATACGAAACCTTAGTTAATTTGTAATTCTCAAATGTGCCATATATATGTATTTATTTAATGTGTACTTTATGGGGTGAAATCACACTACTGTAGTTTAGGATTTCGAGCACCTACTTCGTGTAACCTGGATTGGACCGTTTGGGATCAGAATCACAAAGCAGTTTTAAGGACTATGGGCCACATGTACAAAAGGTTTTAGTGGTGGCAATTGGAGAATCAGGTCTTTTGCAACTGCTAAATAGCCTTTTGACATGTACCAACCCTATTTCACGAATTGGTAACCTATTACTGAATTGCAAAATAGGTTTGCAAGTCGGAATTAGAAAGGGCCGTGTTAAGGGCATCCCTTCCAAATAGCGAGTCACAGGTGAATGTTTTGTGATGGAAATTCAGTTTACCACCAACCCCAAGGTTCTCCTTCCCATTTGCCAATGTAGGCACAAACATTTTTTAAGAAGAGGCAGTGGCCCCACAGACCACTGCCTACTTTTAAAACATGAAAAGTAAACTTTTCAAGTTTGTTTTTGAAATGCATCCCATTTTCCTTTTAGGGAAACGTGCTGCATTGCAAAAAAATAATGCTTTATTGAAAAAGCAATCACAGGTATGGTGGTCTGCTGACCCCAGCAGGCCACCATCCCAGTGTTTTTGGCCATTCACAATGGGTCACAAATTGCGACCTGCCTCATGAATATTGAAGAGGCAGGTTAATTTGTGACCCACTGGGAATAGCAATATGTTTCTGAGAAACATTGGTGCGTTGAAGTTTCGAACTTCCTAGTCTCAATTAGGAAGTCGCAAAATATGGTGATCATACATGTGGCCAACGTCATGTGCCCTAGATACTTATCTCATGCTATACACTTGGCATGCTTCAGACCATACTTATAAATAATTTACCCTTGAGTAAATCTGATGATGCTATTAGTCAAAGATGTTCAAAACTATTGTAGGCACATATACCAGTATGAAAGAAGCAGGACTTATCTTGCTGCACAAAAAGCAGGGAAACACTGTTGTTCCTGTATAGTGCTCTGATGTAACAAAAGGTGACTCATGCACCTTTACCGAACCCTCAATAAATAATTAAATGAAGTTCATGTGACTCTTTTCATGATTCAAAAACCACACATCACAGAATTGTTTCACTTCTAGATGGGATGTTCAAAATGTTTTAGAAAATATTATCAGTATCAATGTGGGACCTATTAGTGATTTGTGAAATTCAACACAATAGACTTTTTTTTTAAAAAGAGTGAGTGAGATTTATAAAATCCCACACCAGAATAAAGGAAATTGTTATACTATTTTGTTGGGAAAACGTTCCCTTTGACCTCAAGAATGGCTTTGATGTTCTCAGTATACAGGTGTGGCCTCCCTCCCACACTCTTTCGTTCATCCATTTTATGAACATACCTTTTTTTTTTTCTAAAGCAATATGCCGATTTTTTTTTTTCATGTAATTAGCGGAAGAATACTAGAGCTGACTCCATGGCATGCTTAGAGGGTCATTTTGGCAGACCTTCCATCGAGTGAGGCACTATTAAATCAATAATTCAGAATTTTAAGTTTTTAGGGGGTGAAAATTTCAGGTTGGTGCGCTGCTCATATTCACTCTAGTGCAGTGGTGTCCAGCCTGTGGTACGGGGACCCCAGATGGTTGGCTAAGCCTCCTCAGGTGGTCTGCGACTATTTAAAAAACTAAATAGATTAATAAAGTGTATATGCATGAAGAAGCTAAATGTACAATTGAACATTTTAAAACATACTTTAAATGTGAAGGAAGAAGAAATTGGAGGCTAAAAATGTAATCAGTATCCCCTTATTGATTTGTGAGAGCAGTGCAGCTGCATCAAACATAATTTAGTATGGATGAAGAGTGGTCTCAATAAAATTTAGGAAATCTCCAACCTTTCTATCACAATTTAAATTTCGATTTTTTTTATTTATATGTGTTTGCAAATTAAAATAAAATGTGTCATAATTTCTGTATTTGTTTGATGAATGCTTTTTCTGTCTTTTGTCTATTGTTTTGGGGTTCAAATCATTGACAATGCTTAGGCCAGGGTCCCTGGCTTCCAGTAATGGCTTAGTGGGGGGTCCCTGAATTCCAATAATGATTTAGTGGGGGTCCCCGGGTTCCATAAAATGTCTGATTTTCTATGATTTATGCCCAGGGTGTTATCACTGAAATAGGTTCAAGGATGATCAAAGGTGTGCTAGAGGCCAATTTAAGTTCTAAGTTCAGTGGATAAGCTCAGGCATTAGTAAGAAAAGGAGTGATACTTAAAATGTATAGATTAAATAGAATGGATGCAAAGACAAAGACTTGCTTAAGCCATGTATGCATATTATTTTTGGTATTTAGTGACTTGTTCTTGCCTAGTTTTACTTGTATCCAGGGGTTGGTATAGAACCCCGCTAGTGTCCTCTCTAAGTTGTTGCAATACATTTATATTGAAAAGGATGTTTTCTAATCATTATCATTAATCAAATATTGTAATACGTGTTCCCGTCGGACAGTCCGGTGGGAACATTGCTACGATCTAGGACTCGGCTCTCTAGCACTGCCAGCCTCATAATGAGGCCGTTATTCTGTTGGTTATTTTTACATAGTGCTTTCCATGCAGGAAGAAAAATGCCATGTTTTTTCTATAAAATTAGAATTGCAGTATTTATAAATGTCTTCATGCAAATGTTTTTCTCATCCTTGAATACCTGATGTTTCCATTCTCTGAGGTATCTTTGTGTAAAACAACCTAGAAAGCATGACTATGGGGGTTATTCTAACTTTGGAGGAGGTGTTAATCCGTCCCAAAAGTGACGGAAAAGTGACGGATTTACCACCAGCCGTATTACGAGTCCATTGTATCGTATGGAACTCGTAATACGGCTGGTGGTATATCTGTCACTTTACCGTCACTTTTGGGACGGATTAACACTCCTCCAAAGTTAGAATAACCCCCTATGTCTGTCTTTTAATACACATATTGGGGGTGATTCTGACCTCGGCGGTAAAATGCCCTTACCGCCGGTCAGAAGACCGCCATAACACGGCCGCGGTCAACCGCCACGGTCATTCTGACCCATAACGGCCAAACCTCCAAAAATCCGTCCTCCACTGCAGCCCGCCACATCGGCGGGCAGCGATAAACTGGAGATGACCAAACCTCCACCGTCACGCCAACAGAAATACGCCCATGCCATTACGACCCACGAATCCACACGGCGGTCATTCAAACGCGGTATTCCATTGGCGGTACACACCGCCGCGGTCAGAATACACACACATCACCAAAACACAGCCACATTGGACAATTTGAAAAACACACACCTGATACACATACACACACCACTCCCACACAATCAACCAACTATAAAACACACACCCACATCACCCACAAACCCCTGCGACCCCAAATACTGAGAGAAGGAGAGAGAGACACAGCAGACAATCCAAAGCAAGACACACTGAGGCACACTACACCATCACACACACCACATAGTAGCACAAAGCTCCACTCACCAACACACTCCTCATCACATACACCACCCCACACCTCACCCACACCACCCCATGGCACCCCAAAGGCATCCACGCTTTTCGGACCAAGAACTCCGGGTCATGGTGGAGGAAATCCTAAGAGTGGAACCCCAGCTCTTCGGCTCGCAGGTGCAGCACACCAGTATAGCCAGGAAGGCGGAGCTATGGCAGCGGATCGTGGACAGGGTCAACGCGGTGGGACAGCATCCCAGGAATAGGGAGGACATCCGCAAAAGATGGAACGACCTACGGGGGAAGGTCCGGTCGATGGTCTCGAGGCACAACATCGCGGTCCAGAAGACTGGCGGCGGACCCCCACCCACCCCTCCCGAATTTACATCGTGGGAACAAGAGGTCTTGACCATCCTGCATCCTCAGGGCCTCGCAGGAGTAGCCGGAGGAATGGACTCTGGTAAGTCCCATCTCAACTACTATATCCCCCACACCCCACCAGCATGCCAACCCACACCCCCACCCTCACCCCCAACCCCCCAGCACACATCCTTCCTGACAATGTCTCACCAGCACAACCCACCCATCCCAACACCAACTCCTGCATGCCAACACAAACCATGGGCACCCATCACCTAAGCATGACCACTGCACTAACCCCTCCCCCCCACTAAATACCCTCACAACACCTCCCTCCAGGGAATGCCTGCACTGGGGGACAAGGGCACCCACAACACGCATGCTATTGCACACACAGAAACAATAACCAAACTCTCTTACCCCATGCAGGACCCGAACGACAACACACCAGCCAGGAGGGTCCAGAAGTGTCCATCCCACCACCGGAACAGGCCCACACTGAGGATAGCAGCTCTGTCGACAGTGAACCTGATGACCAGCCCGGACCATCGGGGACCTCTGGGCAGTCGGTTCCCCTCACCCAGACACAGGCCACACCAGACCCGACCCCCTCTGCCGACACCAGCACAGCTCCCACCCAGCGGGCCCATGCCTCTGTCTCTAGGACAGCTCAATCAGCGGTGTGTCTGCCACTACAGGGCACCCAGGCTAACCCGACACCCCAACAACAACAGGGACCTGGGGGCAGTGGGAGCGGGCACACCGGCCAGGGGACAGAGGCCGGGGGAAACCGGGCAGCTCGGAGGGCTGCTGTGCGACAGGGGGGGGAGGAGAGGCCCAGGGAACCCACTCTCCAAGAGGCCCTCACCACCCTCATGGGGGCCTACCACCACTCCCAAGAAACGATGGCGACGGTACTGGCCAGGTTCACTGAGATCCAGGCACAGCAGGAGGAACGCTACATGGGCTTCAGGGAGGAGCTGAGAATCATCGGGACCGCAATGGGGACCATCGTCCTGGCCCTCCACAGGATAGAGGACGCGTTGCGGGACCATGGTGCACCACACAGGGCCCCTGTCACTAGGCCGGACCAGGAACAGCCTACCACCTCCGCCGGCGCTAGTGGACAGGAGGTCCCAACACCTCGACAGCCCCCCAGAACCCCACCTCCTGCTGAAGAACAACCACCCCGTAAGAGGAGCCTGAGACCAAAGAAAAAGACAGAGTAGGATGTCAAGACCCCCGCCAGCAGGACATACCCCCTCAAGTCTTCCCACTGTCCCACATTGCCACCCTGTCCAACCATGAACTGCCTATGCTCCATCCTTCCACAGGCAAAAGAACAATGCACCTGTGAGACTGAGAACTGGACTCTGCCATGGATATTCCTCCACCCCCACCCATCACCCTTAGAATCACATGTACCGGTATCTAGCACTGTAAATAAATCACATTTTGCACACAAACCTGTTTTGAGTCATGCTGTATTATTAACAAAGGGATAACATATTACTGTTCAATTTCTGTTCTGTCAATTAGTCATGACAACATACCAATGTCAATACGCTGTATTTCATGGGCGAACCAAGCAGAAGTCAGGTACTGAGTCAGACAGCACTGAGAAGGGAAGGGAAAGGCATAAATTAATAAAAAACATCTGTGGGGAACTACAGAAAGTATAGATGCAGGAGGCTAGAAGCAATTGTGAAATGGCGTGGGTGATTCTTACCTGGGTGTTACTGGAAATACTGTTGTATCACTCTGTCCCTATTGTCTGTGTCGTCCTCAGAGTCTTCCTCCTCTTCACTCTCCACAGGCTCCACGGCTTCTACAACACCACCATCTGGACCATCCTCCTGCAGGAAAGGCACCTGGCGTCGCAAAGCCAGGTTGTGAAGCATACAGCACGCCACGATGATATGGCACACCTTCTTTGGTGAGTACATTAGGGATCCACCAGTCATATGCAGGCACCTAAACCTGGCCTTCAGGAGGCCAAAGGTTCGCTCAATCACCCTCCTTGTACGCCCATGGGCCTCATTGTAGCGTTCCTCTGCCCTTGTCCGGGGATTCCTTACTGGGGTCAGTAGCCACGGCAGGTTGGGGTAACCAGAGTCACCTATTAGCCACACACGTTGTCTCTGTAGCTGCTCCATCACATAGGGGATGCTGCTATTTCGCATCACATACGCGTCATGCACTGACCCTGGGAACTTGGCATTTACATGGGAGATGTACTGGTCAGCCAAACAGACCACCTGGACATTCATCGAATGATAATTCTTTCTGTTTCGGTACACCTGCTCATCGTCTTTTGGGGGTACCAAAGCCACATGGGTCCCATCAATGGCACCAATGATGTTGGGGATATGTCCAAGGGCATAGAAATCACCCTTCACTGTGGGCAAGTCACCCTCCTCGGGGAAAATGATGTAGCTCCGCATGAGTTTCATCAGGGCAGGCAACACTCTGCTCAAAATCTTTGAAAACATAGGCTGAGACATTCCAGATGACATGGCCACTGTGGTCTGGAATGACCCACTGGCCAAAAAATAGAGGACTGACAAAACCTGCACCAGAGGGGGAATCCCTGTGGGTTGGCGGATGGGGGACATCAGGGCTGGCTCCAGCTGGGCACACAGTTCATGGATAGTGGCACGGTCAAGTCGGTATCGAAGGATTATATGGCGTTCTTCCATTGTCGACAGGTCCACCAGCGGTCGGTACACGCGAGGATTCCTCCTTCTCATCCCAAGTCCCAGCGGACGGTGCCTAGGAAGGACAACATGGAGCACAGAGTCAGCCAAACCACAGGTACGTACAGACAGCTTGCACAGTTAAAGAATGGCAATGGGTTGAAAGGCGTGTATGTGTGGCAATGCAAGGCCTAGGCCTGTGTGTCGCAGTCAAAATTAAGCCATGTGGGCCCTTGAAATGGCGGCTGCCTGACCTGTGAAGTGGGACAATGGGATGTGAGGTCACTGCGCTGGCGGGGCACACCGTGGCGGTAGGCGGTCGAAGACCGCGGCGCAAAGCCGCATTGGTTAACATTGAAGCCTATGGGTTTCAGGAGCCAATAACGAAGTGCGCCGGCGGTCGCGGTACGCACCGCCGCGGTACGCACCGCCGCGGACGTGACCGCCATTTTCTATCTGCTTAATCACTCGAGACCTGATCATCCACAGGAGAGGACCTATACTGCAAGTGCTGCTGTGACCTCGGTCTGGAAGATACAATGGCTGCTGTGACTGGGGAAAGGGCCCCTGCCTTCACGTCTGAAGAATTGGACAAGCTTGTGGATGGGGTCCTCCCCCAGTATGCGCTACTCTACGGTCCTCCAGACCAACAAGTGAGTACCCCGGGTGCTAATGGAATGGCCTATGCCTGTGTGGATTGGGGTGGATGTAAGTTGGTGGGGTGGGGTGGGGTGGGGGGGGAATGAGGAGTGCAACGCCCGACAGATGAGAGCATGTGCCATATGGCAAAGTGGGTGGGGGGGGGCCAATTACATCTAACATGCAGGCCATTGATGATTTCCTCCTTTCCACCCTGTACATGTCTAATAGGTCAGCGCCCATCAGAAGATCGATATTTGGCGTGCCATCGCCAAGGAAGTCCGGACCTTGGGGGTCCACAACAGACGGGGCACCCACTGCCGCAAGAGGTGGGAGGACATCCGCCGTGGAACAAGGAAGACCGCAGAAACACTGCTGGGGATGGCCTCCCAACCTAGGAGGGTTGCCAGTCGCACCATGACCCCCCTGATGTCCCGGATCCTGGCGGTGGCCTACCCTGAATTGGATGGGCGCTTTAAGACATCACAGCAGACACAAGGGGGTGAGTATCAGCACATTCTCCTATCTTTCTGCGCAGTGGAGGCATCTGGGTGGGGGAGGGGGGCTGTGGGTGACATTAGGCCAGGGCGCTTTCTGTAGTGTAGTCCTCTCCCTTAGGCATGGCCCTGTGCCCCCGGCCCCCACCTCTGTAGGGTGACAAGTACAGCCATTGAAGGTCCAGCATCTCCCATGTGCGCGTTTGACGTCTCTTGGCCTGTTGTCTTAGTCAGTAGTACTGAGTAGTGTACCCCGAATGCGCGGCTTAGTGCATTAGGCACCTGTGTCTGTCCTCTCCGCCAACGGTGTTGACATTGCATGCACTCAACCTGGTCTTCTTTTTTCTCCCCCCACCCTTTCTCTTCATCTTCTTGTGCATGTGTGCATTAGCATCATCAGGCGGAGGAGATATGGCATCGGAGCACGAGGGAGCTGCAGGACACAAGGCCCCGGTGGGCCCAGGAACAGACACCGAGGGCACCAGTGATCCGGAGGGCGAGGGGAGCACCACGACGGGGACCGCTGGTGAGAGCAGCGAAAGCGACACGTCCTCGGATGGGAGCTCCCTAGGGGTGGCGGCAACATCCGTGCCCCCCGCCTCTACAGGTACAGCCGCCACCCAGCGCACCAGCCCCGCCCTCCCAGCAGCCCCTCAGTCTTCGCTCCGTGCCGCTTCGCCCAGGAAGGCGCGCGTCTCCTTCGCCCCAGGCACCTCAGCCCCTGCCCCTGTTGCCCCTGCTGCCCTCAGTGCGGAGCTCATTGACCTGGTAAGGACGCTCATTGTTGGGCAGACGACCCTTCTGAATGCCATCCAGGGTGTGCAAAGGGAGGTGCAACAGAGCAATGCGTACCTGGAGGGCATTCATTCGGGTCAGGCTGCCCATCAACGAGCGTTCACTGCTCTGGCCTCAGCACTGACGGCAGCCATTGTCCCTGTTTCCAGCCTCCCTCTTCTGACTGCCTCCAGCCTGTCTCTGTCTCCTGTTCCTCAGCCTATCCCATCCACACCATGAGACCAGCCTGCACACACCTCAACACCCAAGAGCAGCTCATCCAAACACAAGCACCACAGATCCCGCAAACACTCACCCGAGCAACACCCAGATGCAGACATGCCAACAGCCACTGCCACCCCTGTGTCCCCCTCCTCCTCGTCTCCCTCCTCCCTCCCTGTGACGTCTACACTCACACCTGCATGCACCCCAACATCAGCCAGTGCTTCCATCACCACCTCACCCTCCAGTACAGTCCACACTCGTGCAGTCACCACCCCCACTGCCATGTACACGTCCCCTGTGTCCTCTCCCACTGTGTCTGTCACCCCCTCTTCCAAGACACACAAACGCAGGCAGCCACCCACCCAACAGCCATCCACCTCACGACAGCCTACAGCACCAGCACCTTCACCCAATGACAGCACACCTGACTCTCCTACAACCACCTCCTCTACCTCCACTTCCATCTCCACTTCTCCTACCCTTTACCTTGGCCCTAAAAAACTTTTCGTGGCTAACCTTAACCTCTTTCCCCCCGATGACCTCCCCCATCCATCTTCAAAGAGTCCCAAGAGCACCGCAGCCACCACCAGCCCAGCTTCGGGTGTCACTGTTGTGCCTGGGTTCTGGAGCCCACCCTTTGCCAGCAGTGACACATCGAGCTGCAGCAAGGACACGTCCAGCCCCCCCCCCCGGCAAGAGGACCCGCAAAACCAAGGACCGCCGTGCGAGGACCGACAGGGCTGCCCCCAAGGAGCAATGTGCGGCCACTTCACCACCCACACCATCTGGGGGAGGCAAGGGCCCGAGAGCCCCATCAAAGGAGCGGAAGGGCAGCAGGAGCGCGGAGAAGGTGGACCCCACATGCCACATCCCAGCTGGGAAGGAGGACACTAAGGAGGCCAGGAGTCCGTCCCCGAAGGGTCCAGAAACGTCACGGTCCGAGGGCGACTGAGACGGGAGTCCAGGCCAGGTCTGGCTCCCTTGACCTGCTGGATGAGCACCGCTGAACAGGTCCCGCGGTGCAGAAGAGCACCGCTGAACAGGGCCCCGCCGTGGAGATAGGCACCGCTGAACAGGGCCCGCGGTGCAGAAGAGCACCGCTGAACAGGGCCCGCCGTGGAGATAGGCACCGCTGAACAGGGCCCGCGGTGCAGAAGAGCACCGCTGAACAGGGCCCCGCCGTGGAGATAGGCACCGCTGAACAGGGCCCGCGGTGCAGAAGAGCACCGCTGAACAGGGCCCCGCCGTGGAGATAGGCACCGCTGAACAGGGCCCCGCCGTCTCAAGCACCGCTCCGCTGGGCCCTTCCTCTCAAGCACCGCTCCACTGGGCCCCGCCGTCTCAAGCACCGCTCCGCTGGGCCCCGCCGTCTCAAGCACCGCTGAACAGGGCCCCGCCGTCTCAAGCACCGCTCCGCTGGGCCCTTCCTCTCAAGCACCGCTCCGCTGGGCCCTTCCTCTCAAGCACCGCTCCGCTGGGCCCTTCCTCTCAAGCACCGCTCCGCTGGGCCCTTCCTCTCAAGCACCGCTCCGCTGGGCCCCGCCGTCTCAAGCACCGCTGAACAGGGCCCCGCCGTCTCAAGCACCGCTCCGCTGGGCCCTTCCTCTCAAGCACCGCTCCGCTGGGACCCGCCGTCTCAAGCACTGCTGAACAGGGCCCCGCCGTCTCAAGCACCGCTCCGCTGGGCCCTTCCTCTCAAGCACCGCTCCGCTGGGCCCTTCCTCTCAAGCACCGCTCCGCTGGGCCCTTCCTCTCAAGCACCGCTCCGCTGGGCCCTTCCTCCCAAGCACCGCTCCGCTGGGCCCTTCCTCTCAAGCACCGCTCCGCTGGGCCCTTCCTCTCAAGCACCGCTCCGCTGGGCCCCGCCGTCTCAAGCACCGCTGAACAGGGCCCCGCCGTCTCAAGCACCGCTCCGCTGGGCCCTTCCTCTCAAGCACCGCTCCGCTGGGCCCTTCCTCTCAAGCACCGCTCCGCTGGGCCCCGGCGTCTCAAGCACCACTGAACAGGGCCCCGCCGTCTCAAGCACCGCTCCGCTGGGCCCTTCCTCTCAAGCACCGCTCCGCTGGGCCCTTCCTCTCAAGCACCGCTCCGCTGGGCCCCGCCGTCTCAAGCACCGCTGAACAGGGCCCCGCCGTCTCAAGCACCGCTCCGCTGGGCCCTTCCTCTCAAGCACCGCTCCGCTGGGCCCTTCCTCTCAAGCACCGCTCCGCTGGGCCCTTCCTCTCAAGCACCGCTCCGCTGGGCCCCGCCGTCTCAAGCACCGTTGATGGTTCATTGTGCCCACCATGCCTCCTCCTTGACCAGTGGAGACTGTCATCCACATGATGGACTGTGGCTTTGCACTCCCCAGGATGGTCCAGTGGGCAATCCACCCACTGCAGAGACTTGAGAGACTGTGGCTTTGCACTCCCCAGGATGGCACAGTGGGCAGCCCACCCACTGTAGAGACATTGAGAGACTGTGGCTTTGCACTCCCCAGGTTGGTCCAGTGGGCAGCCCACCCACTGTAGAGACATTGAGAGACTGTGGCTTTGCACTCCCCAGGTTGGTCCAGTGGGCAGCCCACCCACTGTAGAGACATTGAGAGACTGTGGCTTTGCACTCCCCAGGATTGAACAGTGGGCAGCCCACCCACTGTAGAGACATTGAGAGACTGTGGCTTTGCACTCCCCAGGTTGGTCCAGTGGGCAGCCCACCCACTGTAGAGACATTGAGAGACTGTGGCTTTGCACTCCCCAGGTTGGTCCAGTGGGCAGCCCACCCACTGTAGAGACATTGAGAGACTGTGGCTTTGCACTCCCCAGGATTGAACAGTGGGCAGCCCACCCACTGTAGAGACATTGAGAGACTGTGGCTTTGCACTCCCCAGGTTGGTCCAGTGGGCAGCCCACCCACTGTAGAGACATTGAGAGACTGTGGCTTTGCACTCCCCAGGATTGAACAGTGGGCATGGTGGCTCCTCGTGGATCTGGCGTCGTGGACTCATGTGGCTGTGGTGCCCCCCCCTTCCCTTCCCCCTGAGGTGCCTGTAGTTTTTACATCTGATGCCCCTGCAGTGTTCTCTCCAAAGGACTCAGGTCTCCTGTGTGGGCTTTGCCCTTGTTTCTCAAGACTTTGGCCCACGGACATGCTGAATTCGTAGGATGTGCAGGACTTGGTACTTCAGTTATACACTGATGTGTATGTCATTTGTTTTGTTGTGGATATCTTTCATGGTTGTACGCTAATTTTCTGGAGCTTTTTGGTACATAAATATTTATTCCAAATATGATTATGTCCTAGCATTTTTCAGGGGTGTTTGGGTGGTGTCACTGTGACTTGGTGCTCTGCATTGGTGAGTACATGATTGGGGGGGGGGGCGCATATGTGTGTGCCCGTAACCTTTCGTCCTCCCCCTCCCGTGTGTCGTAGGTGCAGTACTCACCGTTGTCGTCTGCGCCGGACTTCGTACTCGTGGTAGATGAGAAGGTAGACGAGAGCAGGTATGATGTTCAATTCGGGTTCCATGCTGTCCTCCGTCCTCGTGGAGTGCGTAGAGGTGAGCGTTTTCCCGTTCGTAGTCTGTTTCCGCCGTGTTTTTATCGGCGGTGCTCCCGCCCCGGAAAATGTGGCGGATTGGTGAGTTATGATGGTGTGGGCGGTACATTGTCTGCCGCCTGCCTGTTGGCGGTGACCGCCGCGCTGTTTGTCTGTACCGCCGCGGCGGTCGGAGTGTTAAGTTGGCGGGCTGTGTTGGCGGTTCCCGCCAGGGTCAGAATTCAATTTTTTGGACCGCTAGCCTGTTGGCGGGTTGGCCGCCACTTTAACACCGACCGCCAGGGTTAGAATCACCCCCATTATGTTTTTAGTTTTCAGTACCTAATTTGATTAAAGTGGAGTAGTAGCTGCTATGCCACGGTCAATAATTACAAATGTTAGAAAATTACAATTCCCGAGCATTCAAAATAGCCGACTTCATTCCGTGTGCAGGAAATCAGAACATTCAGTTATTTCAGCTGAGGCAGAATTTTTATCCATCTTTTTTACTGAAGAATGAAAAGGTCTGCTTTGACTTTGAAATTGATTGAAGATGCATAGGCACTTTTCTCTTTATTGTGCTTGATGAAACGATAAACTTTCCATTGAAATTGCATTCATCATTATCAAAACAGGCCAATATTTAGTAACTTTATGTAAAGTAACACTTTCAAAGACAAATATGTAAGCAAGACAAAAATAAAACTAGATGCTTGGCAAATCTAGGATTTTCAAATGTAACCTATTTATTTACTTGTTCAGTAATCCTTTGTGGAGTACGAATTGCAATGGTTCATGATTCACAGTAGTGTCCTAATAGGCAGTCATCACAGAAACACTGCTGACTTTAAAAACAATGTCTCACAAAAGGAGCAACAGTTAATAGTACCATGTTATTGGGCCTGTAGTATATCATCGGTATCAAAAATAAAAGGACATTTCCCCCACATTATTGTGGCATGCTTCATTATTGGTGACCTTCCATACTAGTAGGCAAGTACCACTGCAGACAGACTGAACCTTTTGATGAATTTAATTGCAAGTATGAACTAGATAATTGCAGGGATCCAGATGAAATAAAAATAAACCCAAAAGGTATCTCTTTTATTTGAGGATACCCTGGGTATGGTTAAAAAAGGAAAATATGGAATGTCTTTTCGAAATTAATGTTCCACACACATCTACTATCTGTTGCCAACATGTTTGAACCATTGACTGTGCCAAGTTGTGTTAGTGGACTTTATCAGGGCTATGTAGATCTCTACCTACCCGCAAAGAATGTATTGTCATGCATTCATCTAGCGTAGAGGTATAAGGCTCTCATATCTTTTTATGGTGTGTGTTGATTAACCTTTGATGAGGCGAAAACAGGCGTTATAGAACAGTGATTTAAAATATGTTATACACTCCTATTGTGTTAAAAGAAAAACACACTCAGTGAGTTTCCTGGGTGTTTTGTGAGTTCAAAGCAAAATATAACAACACAACAAATTTAAGAGCACTATGTCTCTCATGGTCAGCCTGCAATTTGTAAGCGTCTTTAGTTTTTTCAAGATCACAGAATCCTTCTGCCTCCATGCAGGCCTCCTTCTAACAACCTAGCCACTCCATTATTTAGATGAGTTCTCCTTCTTCCTGAAAATGTGAAAACTCGTTTTGTCTTCCATTGTCACAGGATTCGGGATGTATACGAAGATCCTTGTGATGAATACAAACCCTTTCTGCCATTTCCAAATGAAAAGTGCTAATGTTATCCACTCCAATATATCTAATCTCCACTAAGTGCAAGTAGTTCTGACCACCAGGTTCTTTCTGGACTCAGAGGGAGGCTGTTGTCTTCTGGGTCATAGGGGGTCATTCTGACCCTGGCGGTAAAATCCGCCAGGGCCAACGACCGCGGGAGCACCGCCAACAGGCTGGCGGTGCTCCCTTGGGCATTCTGACCGCGGCGGTACAGCCGCGGTCAGTAACGGAAAACCGGCGGTGTCCCGCCGGTTTTCCGCTGCCCTGGGGAATCCTCCATGGCGGCGTAGCTTGCTGCGCCGCCATGGGGATTCCGACCCCCATACCGCCATCCTGTTCCTGGCGGTTTTGGCTGCCAGGCACAGGATGGCGGTATGGGGTGTCGTGGGTCCCCCCTAACAGGGCCCCACCAAGATTTTCAGTGTCTGCCATGCAGACACTGAAAATTGCGACGGGTGCAACTGCACCCGTCGCACCCCTTCCACTCCGCCGGCTCCATTCGGAGCCGGCATCCTCATGGAAGGGTGTTTCCCGCTGGGCTGGCGGGCGGCCTTCTGGCGGTCGCACGCCAGCCCAGCGGGAAACCCAGAATACCTGTGGCGGTCTTTTGACCGCGCAGCGGTATTCTAGCAGTCCCAGCCAGGCCGGCGGCTTCCGCCGCCGGCCGGGGTCAGAATGACCCCCATAGTCTTTAACTCTCCCTGCCTAGGATGTATATTACAGCTTGGAAGAACCAGAATGGCAAAACTAGTTCTGTGCCTTATTCAGACCACAGTACATTTTTCCAAAATTACCTTTCTACATTTATTTTAAAAAATACCTTAAAGAATTGGAAACAAGGACAACTGTGACAGTACGTCTATTTACATTTAATTGGGTTTAAACAGACTGCATTTTAAAACATCTTACAGGGTAAAGGCACCTGCCTCATAAATCTTTGAGTACACATCAATTTTCATGGTATGCTAACAGTGAGGTAACTTTGGTGTTTAATGCACTTGCTGGAGAGATCTGGGTTCAGTTTAGTCACAGGTGACTTTTCACGAAACCGCCAGAGGATTGATGTGTTTCCTGCAAATCATACCTTGTAACATGCAGGCCAATGATTTGTATTTTATGTAGATATCCCAGTGGGTTACTGCTTTTGCTTCAGAGATGCTTGTGGTACCTGAAAGTCATAAGTTCTAATTCTTTGAATATTCCACAATTATTTTGACTCTCTGGTAGCACAGTGTGTTGGCCCATATTTTCAAGGCCACACAAAGACACCTTGCATGACTTATCATGGCCTTGTAAATATGGCCCCCTTTTTCGCATAACTGCGTGAAAGGGGTATTCCCTGGGTGTTGCTGTGGGTGTTCACATGCAACATCCAAGGAATCTGATGCATTCCGAGATTTACAGGCTGGGAATGTGTCAGATTCCTACGCCACTACAGGGGTGGCGTTAAAGGGGTGCAACAGGGAGAAATAACATTATTTTTCCCCATGTTTTCCTCCTTCTATGCATGCTGCATTTTGAAGCGCACATATAAAGAGGAAACCACCATTAATGATTGTTCATGTGCAGGAAGGTGTTCCTTCCTGCACATAAACAATCATCTCTGCAATGCAGACACCCTTGCACCATTGTGCAAGGGTGCCTGCAGTGGTAGTAGGCAGAAGTTTGTGCTCCAGCACAGAGGAAAGTACAGGGATGCATCATATTTCTGTAAATATAATGCATCCCTGCACTTTCAAAATGGCGCAGTGTGGTGCAGCAAGCTGGCTTGCAACACCACACTGTGCCATTTCTTTGTAAATAGGTCCCTTAGTGCTGACAACCCGGCAAACTACATTCTATAGATGACACAAATGTTAACTTCTAACTTTGGGTCTTATATAGAGTTTGGTGGATGGGTTACTCCATTACAAACATGATTGATATCTCATCCACCTTATTACAAGTGCATTATCTTCTATCATACTTGTTATGGAGTAAATCTCCACCAAACTCTAATTCAGGCCTTTTCTGTTTCTCCGTTAGAGACACTCTTTATATGTGTGGCCCATGGGTGTGTGTGATATGTGATTCTGCATCCTTGCATCCCTAATTTCCTTTATATTGAAATGCACACTTGTGTGATTCATTGCATCAGTATGTATATGTGATTTAAAGCACCCTGACACCTTACACTGGGATGAGTAGTGCTATACATGAAATTAAATAAAGAAAAATAAATTATTACATGCTGTATAAGTGGTTATTAGTGAAGTTATGGACAGGTACATTTGACATTCTTAAGGTGCATTTATGTATCTTATATACTAACGTTGGAAATGTCTTAAACCTGCTTCTAACCTGCTTCAAAATTATAGGCGAGTCTTTAGCATGTAAGAGTGTTTTTATTTCCCTCTATAGTATTAGACCCCCCACACCAACGCCCTCAACACAGGAGCACACAACCTCTCCAAATGGTTCACTACCTGCACAGACACACTAGCCCCCCCTCAGAAAACACATGCAACAACAAGAACGCCCCATGGTTCACCCCTGAACTCCAAGACTCCAAGCGCAAATGCCGCCAAGCTGAGAAAATATGGCGACTAGAACCTTCCACAACCAACTTCTCCACCCTCAAAACCACCATTTGCACCCATCACCAACTCATGCGCACCGCCAAAACAGATCACTACAAGTCACGCCTTGACAACAACTCTCAAAACAGCAAAGAACTCTTCAACATCATCAATGAACTTGCCAAACCCAAAGCCAGCAACATAGACCTCACACACACACAGCCCCTATGTGACGCCCTTTCCAACCACTTCCTCCACAAAATCCTGGACATCCACAACAGCTTCATACCACACACACCCCTCACTCACCCAACCCAACCCCCACTCATGACCCCCCCACCACACTCTCCACATGGACCCCCACCACATACGAAGGAACAAAAAGAAACATGAACTCCATCCACTCCGGCTCCCCCTCTGACCCCTGCCCACACCGCATCTAAAACAAAGCTAGCCCAACCATCGGCCCCATACTGTACAACATAATCAACTCCTCTTTCGACTCTGCCACCTACCCAGATCCCTGGAAGCATGCAGAAATCACTTCTCTCCTAAAAAAAAAAAAAGCTGACCCGTAGATCCTCTCCAACTACCGCCCCATCTCCCTCCTTCCTTTCCCCGCCAAGGTTGCAGAGAAATTAGTCAACGCCCGCCTATCCCACTTCCTAGAAGCAAACAACACTCTTGACCCCTCACAATCCGGGTTTCACAAAAACCACACCATGGAAACCGCCCTCATCGCATGCACTGACGACATCAGGACCAAAGTCGACAAAGGCGAGACCGTCAAACTCATCTTCCTAGACCTCTCCGCAGCCTTTGACACCGTCTGCCACCACACACTCCACACACGCCTCCACAACATAGGAATTTGCCACAAAGCCTTAGACAGGCTCACCTCCTTCCTCACCGACCGGACCCAGAGAGTCCGCCTTCCACCCTTCCACTCCAACACTACCAAGATCACCTGCGGAGTCCCCAAAGGGTCCTCCCTCAGCCCCACACTCTTCAACATCTACATGATCCCCCTAGCCAATATCCTCCGAGCACACGGAATCACTATACTCTCCTATGCAGATGACACTCAACTCATCCTCTCCCTCACTCGCAACCCCACCACCGCCAAAACCAACCTACACGCTGCTCTCCTCGAGACCGCTAACTGGATGACCACTAACCAACTCAAGCTCAACTCAAACAAAACCGAGATCATCATCTTCGGCCCCAACAAAACCACAAGGGACGACTCCTGGTGGCCCACTGCCCTAGGCCCCGCACCCACCCCCGCAAACCACGCACGCAACCTCGGCATCATCCTTGACCCCTCCCTCTCCATGACATAGCAAATCAATGCTCTAACCTCCTCCTGCTTCCACACACTCTGCACTCTAAAAAAATCCTTCAAATGGATTCCCCCAGAAACTAGAAAGACAGTCACCCACACACTCATCAGCAGCAGACTGGACTACGGTAACGCCCTCTACGCCGGCACCACACTCAAACTCAAACGCAAACTCCAGAGAATCCAGAACACAGCTGCACGCCTCGTCCTTGGCCTCCCCCGCCACAAACAAATCTCACCACACCTCAAATCCCTTCACTGGCTCCCCATAGACAAGAGAATCACATTCAAGATCCTCATCCACGCACACAAATCCCTCCACAACACCGGCCCAACCTACCTCAACGAAAGAGTTAACTTCCACACTCACACACGCAACCTCCAATCAGCCGATCTCGCCCTAGCCACAGTCCCCCGCATCCAACGCACCACCACAGGAGGCAGGTCTTTCTCCCACCTCGCCCACAAAACCTGGAACTCCCTCCCCACCGACCTTCGCAAAACCAAAGACCTCCTGGTCTTCAGAAAGAACCTCAAGACATGGTTATTCGATCAGTGACCCTGCCTGTCCGCCCCCTGTTCTCCCTCCCCCCCAGCGCCTTGAGACCCTCACGGGTGAGTAGCGCGCTCTACAATTGTTTTTTGATTGATTGATTTGATTGATTAGCATCAAGGTGTTAGGCTTGAACTAGCTCCCAGCCAGGATGCACAAATGGAGGGCTGTTGACCTTTAACTGATGCCTCAGCTGGAAGTGAAAATAAAAAACTTCTATACCTCTGCAGTTTGGTGGTCTGAACACATAGCAGACAAGGTGTGGGCACTACTGAATGTGTCCCAGTGTTGGTATCGCAACAAATATTTCATATTTAACTGGGGATGGCCAGTAACCTAGATCCAGATCAACAATAGGTGCCTAAAAAGAATCTGGCTTTATCCCCTCTGTGTGAAATATGGTGTATTTCAAGACCAGTAGAGGTGCTCTGCTTCCACTTTAGTTCCCTCACATGGGATGTGGTATTTTTCACGCCCAGGCACATTGGGCCTTTGATAATCCTATGGAGAATGGCTGTTATTTTATTTGCTTAAAAATAAAATTCATAAAATCATTTACATATTTAAGTTATTCAATTATTTAATAAACATTTATTGTGATAATCTT
Organism: Pleurodeles waltl; assembly: GCF_031143425.1. Classification (NCBI taxonomy): domain Eukaryota; kingdom Metazoa; phylum Chordata; class Amphibia; order Caudata; family Salamandridae; genus Pleurodeles; species Pleurodeles waltl. Next base: position 1,177,758,096 of record NC_090437.1, read on the forward strand.
TTATTCCCTTAGTTCTAGATACTAGAAATTTTATTTTTTGAATTTATATTTAAATGTATCTTTAATATTTAAAAAGAAATAGGTGAAGGAAATTGGGGTATTGATTGAGGGGGTGAAAAACCCACTGAAGCAACAACCATAATCCTTGCGAGGGTGAACCTTAGAAGTCACTAAATTCACCTGTGCTTAACCCTCTGGTAGCTTGGCATAAATGCATTCAGGGTTAACTTAGGCGCAATGTGTAAGGTATTTATGCAACACTCAAACAGTAATAAAGTGAAGTCACACCACAATTAAAATCCCACAACAATTTAGAAACATAGAGAACATTTTTAAATAAATAAAATGATACCACAACAACAAAATTAATAATTAGAACAGGAGATATGTAATTTTAAAGTTTTAAGTAGCTGTAGCGCCTAAAAGCACAAATCTCCATTAGTGGTTGTCTGGTCATGCTAAACCAGTGAATAGTCACAGGTTGACACCACCTGTGATGGAGCATGGGCTGGATACAAAGACCAGGTTAGTCCCACTGAAAAAGTTACCTTCCCAAAGTCTGGTGTAAAGGAATGAGGAATGCACTCTGATGCCAGCCAAGGGTCCTGGACCTGGGGAGGCACCTCTTAGTGATCAGTGACTCACTCCAGAAGAGGCCAGCAGGTCTTAAGAAGGTCCAGTTGCAGGTGCAGGCAAGTCCAGTGCTGCAGGTCAGCTGGGCAGTTGCAGTGAGGCCCTTGGAGCTTGTTGTGTCCCTGTCGCTCAGAAAAGGAGGTCACCCAACTGACCGTTAAAGACACTCAGGTAGCCTTTAGTGAAGGGAGCAGGTCCAGTCTTCAGTCTCAGACATCAGGGTAGACCTCAAGCAACAGCTCAGTCCTTTCAGGTACAAAGTAGGCCTCAAGTAGCAGGGCAGTCCTCTGGGAAACAAGGTGGGACGCAAATAGCAGGGGGCTTCTGTGGGAAATAAGGTAGGCCTTGTCATGTAATGTCCACAGGTCCAGGATTGTACTGAAGAGTGGCTTAGGAGAGCCATTATTTATATCTTATACTATCACTTCTCTATATGTGGTCGACTGGCACTTGGATCCTTCAGTTCCACCGGACTGGTACTGGTCCTGCAAGATCGAAAGGTCAGATGGGAAAAAAGGCCTCAAGGCCAATCATAGTGCGCTATTTTTTAATTTGTGGTACAGCAAAAGTACTGTGGGATTAACCGTCCAGATATCACCATATTTTGTAGCTTAATCTCTCTAAAATGGCTAAACAGATTTACACCAAATTACAAGAGACACTACACTTTGGGCCAAATGTATGAAGAAATGGCCTAGCGAATCGCAAATAGCGATTCTTAAAAAATCGCTATTTCCGAGTCGCAATAGGCCATGTATCATAATTGCGATTCAGAATTAGCGGTTTCTTAAAAATCACTATTTGTGGTGTGCGAGGACCAAATACCGAATCGCAATTTGCATTTTCGCAAATTGCGATTCGGTAATTGAAAATTGCAAATTGCGAGAACGCACACCTGGAAGTGCCTGATGACATCACAGTCAGGAAGTGAGTCATCCCAGGCAGTTTGCAGGTGCCACACCCAAACCAGCACTCAGAGAGAGTCAGCCCAGCCACACTGAGCAAGTCTCTGGAGAAGGCAGCACAGCAGAACAACCATGGACACCTGTGCCCAGGGAAAGGAGAAAGGAGAAAGGAAGCGCAAGCTGAAGTTTAGTGAGCAAGAGCTGGAGGTGCTCACAGAGGAAATGGTCAGGAGCCATGACCGGTTGTTTGGCAAAAGCTCACTCCAGGTGCCTGAGAGTGAAAAACGCAGACTATGGGCAGATATCCAGACAAAGATCTGCGCTGTTGGAGTGGCACAGCACTCTGTAGAAGAAATCAAGAAGAGGTGGAACGACCTGCGGTCCCGTGCCAAGGAGAGGGTGGCAAGACGACTGCAGGAGGCCAGGAGCACAGGAGGTGGACCACCCACAGAGACACCCTCCACCCCGATAGAAGACCTAGTGGAGTCCACACTCCTCCCAGGAGCAGTCAGTGGGGTCACTGAGATTGACACCTCCAGCACACCAAGTACCAGTAAAGGTAAGTGCAATATTGAATTGTAACCCCATATGTGTATGCACAAAAGCCCCTTAGGAATTAGCAAGTAATATAAAACATTGTGAGCAGTAGTCCATTCCACATCTTAGAAGCAGCACAACAATGCCTTATGGGAGTGGTAGTCCACAACCCAGAGCTGAAAGTAGCACATACAATGTAAGAGGCAGAGCGACACACAGAAGAACACAACACCCACAACACAGTGAAGAGAAGTACCTGTACCTTTATTACCATTGTGTGACCTTAATTGTAACAAACATTATTGACATGCTGCATATTGTCGTTGCAGGTGGGCCAGGCCCAGCAGCCACAGCATGTGCCAGTGCAGGGGAGACAGACACCCATCCTGCTTCAGACTCCAATACTTGTGAGTCTCTGAACATTGCGCCACTCTGACGCAGGCCTAGGGCACTGCCACTGCCAGAACTGAGTCAGGACTCTGATGAGCAGCAGGAAGTCTCACAAACACCGTCCCCAACTGGCAGATGCACCCAGATGCAGGAGCCCCATTCGCAGCAGACCACAGCACCCCGCAGGATGCCTACATATGCAGGTGCACAGGCTTATGAGGCAGGTGAGGGAACCTCCTTATTTGGTGGCCTGGAATCGGCTATGTTGCAGCAGCAGCGCCTGCAAAATAAAAAGATCATGGCATTACAAAGGCAGATGCAGCAACATAATGCAAACATGGGGGGCCTGCATCGCCAGCTGGAGTGCCTGAATGCCAACATTGAACAGCTGTATGAGGGACAAGTCCAGGCATCGCAGGACACAGGGGAGCTCACTTCTGCTGTGAGGGAACTATGTCAGGAGCTGCGCCACCGCAGGCAGGAGCGACGCTTAATGAGCATGTTTGGAGGATTTTGTTGCTCTGTGACTAGACTGGCTAATTTCACCTCCCTAACTTCACGTCGTGCAGTGGCTGCATAGGTTGAGGCAGCACACAGCAGCAGGGATGTGGCCCAAGGACTTGTACAAATCACTAATGTGATTGACAATATAATGGGAAACCGGTCAGCCACACCTAGCGAGCTTGGACTGGGGGACACGGAGGACACTTCCAGCCTCAGCAGCCTAGCTGTGCCCACAATGGACACCAGACGTCACAGTGCCAGGCACAGCACTGCCACAGAGGCAGACAATCGAGGTGCCAGTGAGGCAACTGCACACTCGAGTGGCGTGCGTGGCTGAAAGAAGTGACTGTAGTGACCACAGGGGACTGTATGTATGTCTGGAATTAGGACACTATGAAGGAATAGTGCTTTACTGTGAACTGCTATTGGTTTTTTTGCGCAATTACTTTTGTCGGTATTCGTTGAACTTACATTACCTGACATTAAGGTAATAAATGTACTCACTACAGGTACATTTGTCAGTGGATTTGTGTTTTCATACTCACATCTGAAATGGTTGTGTGTGATGTCAGCACGCCTTTGCCTTCCCTCTGCTGCACTAGTCATGTCTGCTGGCTGTAGGGGTGGCATGGGATCATCATCCTCATCTGAGTCTGGCTCCGATATTTCCACAGGTATGCCCCTGGTGGTAGCTATATTGTGCAAGATTGCACAAGTAGCCACTATTCTACATGTTGTATCTGGGCTGAACTGTAGTGCCTCTCCACTTTTGTGGAGGCACTGGAAGCGACTCTTCAGCAGGCCAAAGGTGCGCTCCACCACGTTGCGGGTCGCCCTGTGTGCTGCATTGTATCTCCGTTCTGCTGGTGTTCCAGGATTTAGGTAGGGCGTCATCATGTAGGTGCGCACTGCATAGGCACTGTCTCCTGGAAGGGACAGAGGGTATATTGAGTAAGTGAGCGATCTGACATCAGCACGCCATCAATGCACCAGTGTACAGAGGGACAATACCTAGTAGGTATCCTTCACCAAACTCCCCAGCTAGCAGTCTTGTGTGAATCCCGCTGTGGCGAAAGATGTATGAATCATGGGTGCTCCCTGGGTACCTGGCCACGAGATCAGTTATGATGTAGGAGGCATCGCATATCACCTGTATATTCACTGAATGTTGGTATATACGGTTGCGGTACACATACTCTGTGGCTGATGGTGGACATATTGCAACATGTGTCCCATCTATGGCACCTAGGACGTGGGGGAACTGTGCTATCTGGTAAAAATCAATTTTTGTCTGTTGTATTTCCTGTGGGGTAATCTGATGTACTGGTGTATTCTGCTCAGCATGGCGTTAATAAATGCATTGAAAAATCTAGAGAGGGTACTCTGTGAGACCCCTCCAGCTGCTGGTATGACCCCTTGATAGCTCCCTGAGGCGAGTAGGTGGAGGGAGCATAATACCGCACATGGGTGGGGATGCTATGAGTCCTATGTGTTCTGCGCTGCAGTATGGGTTGTAGCTCAGCTATCAGATCAAGTATCATGGCAGAGCTCAACCTATACCTCTCAAATATCTCCTCCTCTGTCTGGTCAAAAAATGTAATGTGCACTCTGAAAATGCGCTCCTGTCTCCTCCTCCCTCTCCTCAAACCTGCCAAGATCCTCATGCTCCTCGCCATGATGTAGAGTGCAGCCATTGTGGAAAGAGTCTGAGGCATTCTGGGCCTCTTTATATAGGTTGCACCTGGTTACCACCTGGTTTCACTTAGTGGTATTTTGCATGTGCAAAATGCCATTCTGCGAAAAATTGCAATTTGCGATTTTTTGATGCATTGATTTGCGACTTGGGTTTTGCGATTCGCATTTTGCGCCTCGCAATTTCCTACTTGAAATACTGAATCACAAAATGCGACTCGCAAAAACAGGTCGCAACGCAAAAAATCTAAATTTTTGCGATTTCCTATTTTTGGTCTGCAAATGCCTTTCATGCATCGCAGACCACGTTTTTGCATTCGCAAACGGACAAATTTAGTGATTTGCACAGTTTGCGAATGCAAAAATCTTTGATACATCTGGCCCTTTGTGAGTAAAGATGTAGTGTTCTGCCAAATGTGGTGAAATTCTGTTCTGCCGTTATTTCTGTATAACTTCCCAAAATTTCTATTGGGGATTACATGGGAAAATGTTTTTCTTTTCTGTGTGTATGTGTGTGTGTGTGTGTGAGTGTGCGTGTATTCACATGAATGAACGGTTTTCTGCTGTAGAAATGAAAAATGCATTCACACCAGCAGCTAGATGGAAGTGCAGTCAAGTTTATTGTGTATCTACATCATCATTACCATTGCAGCGTGCACACATTTTGGTTGTTATGCCTTTCTCACGGAGAGCAAACATTCACCACAAGTGTCACGCTAGATCATTAATTAAAAAAATATACAGATGTGATTAACCTCTTCTCAAGAATCTTTTTATTATGTTCTGTTCTTTCTTCGTTGACATAAAATCACTAATGGATTCCCAAATCACAAATAAAGTGTCCATGTATCTGATGCATATCAGTAGCAATGTCTGCAGTCCAGACCACCTGGTCCTCCTACCAGCCCATGAATAAATTTGAATAGCTGGATGCTAAACGGGTGCACATCTGTCTTTTGGTATAGCTTTGACATATTGTAGTGTACTCCATATAAAGAAGCTGCCCTCCACAAAAAAACAGAGAACTATTCAGGTTTTACTGCTTCCTTTTTTTGCATAATTTATGTGGCACCCTAACTCCTAAAGGGTATTGCTTTGACTTATACTTTATGTTACCTTGTATCTGGAAAAAGCTATATTTCTCTGCAGAGTTCCAGGGGTGGGCACCACGGAATTCTGCAAGACTCCACAGAGTTCTATGGAACGGGTGGAAATTAGGACATTGTGCTGTGCGCATGAACTTTTTGTACTGGGAGCTCATCCTGCACTGAAGAATCAGTACGAATGACACCATGCAGCATGCCAGAGGGTGCTGCGGCTCAAGTTGATTTTGCTGGTGCTCAAGTAGATTTTCTACTTAATTGGCAGCTTTCTCATGGTGAATGGTTGTGACCACCACGTTGGAAAAATCTTGCTGGGTGTCCTCCTAGTGCCTGAAAATCATGCTAGGGGATGCCAATTTGTCACTCACGCCCACCAACATACCGATGGCGAATGACGTGAGAAAAAACTCACCAAGCAGTGGTTGACGGAATTTAGCCCAAACCCTGCATTACAAGCATAACACAGACTGGCCAATATTCTGCTGGAGGAACAGAATTTATTGCCCTCTTTTACCGAGTTCTCATAAGAGTGCAGGGGCTGCTTTAATTAATTCCAAATTGGCTGGATGGAATTTTACCAATCTAGATGTGTAATACTCTGCGCAAAGTGGTAAAAGGCTTTTGTCATTTTCCAACTTGGTGTTGATGGCACCAGCTAATTCTATGCTTAACCATTTTTCTGCAAAAATGTCAAATGCCTTTCTCCGTTGACTAGCTTGGTGTGGACAGCACTAAGCTAAACTCATGCTTAAAAACTCAGCTAGGAAAACAGACATTTGAGTTGAGCAGTTTTGGAGAGTTGGTGGTGTTGTAGAGTGCTAAATAAAAAGGAGCTGCTTTGTGCCTAAAGCTAAAAATAGGTTAAATGACCATGCCTGCCTTCCATGTCATATCTTTATCTCCAACCTAGGGTCAATTCTCTACATATGGCAATCAATAACTGATAGCTGTCTATATACTGTACTAACCTCCTAGTACTTAGAACATTCAAATATAATGCATTGGTAGGTCTCAAGTCTCTCAAGATTAGCGAAAAGAAAACATTGACATTTAGGAAGAAATGGTTAGAGAACTTGTGTATGATGGGTGAGAAACTAGAAAGGAGGAGTTATTGTAGATTACCGGTCCTTGTAATCATCAGTAAGACAGGACTTTTGGAGGTTTGGAAGTGCTGGAGAATGGTTCATTGGAAACTAGGAAGGAGAGCCGGATGCCTAACTCATGTACACATAGCCACTTCCGGGTTAAAGTCTTCAATTCTAGGGTTTCAAAGGTAGAGAGAGTACGTAAGATTTTTTGGCAACTTTTCCAATTAATTGTATGGCTCCCCGTTACTGTAGTTTGATAGTGTTTCTGTACCTTACACCTTTCTTGTTTTCCTGCAATTCATTCTCTCCTGTTAGTGGGGTTAGGCAGCCACTTCACTCTGATTATCATTTTTTATTATTCTACAGAATCGATGATTCCATCGCATCCTGGGGTTAGACATCTGTATTCAGGTTGTATGCAGATCGATGTCAGGCTCATCACAGCACTGTCTCTCTGAAAGCAAATGTAAACAATTAGAACTTTTTATTACAATGCTTACAAATACATTTTAAAGAAGAAATAAATATGTAACGACTAATATTTTTAAAATAACAGTATTAAAAAAATAAACAAGTATTAATAACTAAAAATACAAAAATACAAAATTGTATGCACCTATAATAAAAATAATAAAATAAATTACATTTCTGTGATGTAACTAAATATTTAAAATCACATTTTAAAACAAAATAAAATACATTTTACTAAAAAAACGACTAAATTAATACAAACATGAAACCACAATAGAAATATACTGCACAGAAAAATGCAATCTGTAAACATATATTACAAAAGCAACTAATATTAAAACAACAACATACAAAATAAAAACATTTAGAAAATTCCAAAATAATAATTTAAAAAATACAGCAAATAATTCTAATAGGTACATCTTCAACAAAAAGAGAAAAATATGTAAAATGCTACATTCAAAGTAGTATTAAAAAACTCTGAAATAAATATCAAACACTTAAATGCCATTAAAATAAACATTATGCAAAAAATATATATATAATAAAAAAATGTAAATTACAAATTCGTAAAAAAAAATCAATAACATTTTATATTTTGAAAAATAAAATTTACCACTCCGTTTTCACCCTAAAATAGCAGGGGAAGTATTGTGCATTAGAGGGATACAATTTCCTACAGCCTATTCCTTAGAAACTGTACTCTACTGGTTTTCCTATATTTTAAAAATACTCACACTTTTAAAACTTTGCTGTTGCACTTTAAATGCTATTTCTGTGCTTTTTGCCACCTAACCTGACCGCATTAGAATGCACCACTTCTTGCTATCATTGGTTGTAGGGAAGCCAAACAGGAGCCTAGGGGTGGAGTCTGTAAGAACCCTGTCCCCTTCAAATGCAGCTTGAAGCGCAGACACACTTACCTTAGAAACAGTACTCTATTGATTTTCTTATATTTGAATACATTATACCCATACTTCTAAAACTTTGCTGTTGCACTTTTAATTGTTATTGCTGTGTTTTTTGCAACCTAACCTGATGGTGTTAGAATGTACTACTTCTCGCTCCTATTGGTTGTAGGTGAGCTAACCAGAAGCCTAGGCTTATGATGGTGTTGAATCTTTTTGTTCCAGTTGGTAACATTAAATCCACTCTCATGAAGCCTAACAGCTGCATACACTTCCCTAACTCCTCTAAACTGAGGTTGTGGCCCCTGTTGGATGTTCCCTCCTTTTTGGGCCTTTTACCATCTATTAAGTCTGGCTCGCAGCTACATTTCTTGCCATCTTCAAAGCTTGGTCTTTTGGACTCAGAACTACTGCAGGTAGTGATAAATCTTCTTAACTCCTCGCTCCATGAGTGCCTTGTTCCAGCCAGCTGGAAACACGCTATGGTTCTTCCACTCTTTAAGAAAACAAACTTAGACCTGCAACTCTGACCGAATTTCCATCTTATTTCTTTGTTGCACTGCCTCTCCAAGGGTTCGGAGAAACATGGAAATGCCTTGTTAACCTCCTATGTGGAGACTCAAATTTTTTACACCCTTTACAGTACGGAATACACCGTTCTGAGAGTTGCAGGACATCTCAGAAAACACCTGGATGAAGGTGAAACAGCAGCTCTCTTATTACTTGATCTGAGCATGGTGTTTGACACCGTGCCCACTCCATCCTGATTGAGAGGTTGACAGCTTTGGGATTTGAAGAAACTGTGCTGGCCTGGCTAACTTAATTCCTCTTTAACTGGCCATTTCAGGTCTTTTCGGCTAATGCAGTGTAAGAAACTCAAAATTTGCCAACTGGTGTCACACAGGGCTCAGTGCCCAGTCCACTGCTGTTTAACATCTATGTTCGTCTGCCAGCAGAAGTAGTGGAGAGTTGTGGTCTGACCCTTTTTTCCTATGAGGACAACACCCAAATCGTCTTCTCTTTGTCTTCTGTACAGGGCTAGGGTTCTTCCGATCTCAACCGTGGCTTTAGACTAATTGCCACCTGGTTGAGTAACAACTCTCTCAAGTTGAACAGCTATAAAACAGAGGTGATGATCCTAGGTAAGAATCCTCAATTCTGTGGCCCCAACATTGGCCTTCTTCTCTTGGGACTCTTCCTGCCTTGTCTTCCCAAGTAAAGATCTTGGGCTTCATACTGGATGAAAATCTCTTGATGAAACCATAGGTGGTGAAGATGACCTTTATGACCTTTATAGCTTGACTGTGCTCAAGTGGCTGAAAAAGATCATTTGGATCCTTGCCCTGTCAGCCCAAAAGACAGTAATCCAAGCTCTAATCTTGTCCATATTGGATTATGGCAATTTCCATGATTTAGATATAGATCAAGTTTCTATCCACTGCCTCAAAGCAGTTCAGAACACTGGGGCATGACTCGTGTTCCACCTCCCAAAGCAGGCTTGAGTTGCTCATCTCCTTCAAGAGCTACATGGCTTATGGTCACTAAACACATTCAATTTACAGCATTGTGCTATGTCTTCAAAGCTAGAGCTGGATCTGGTCCTCACTACATTGAGCAGCTGGTGTTTCCCTCTCTGCGAGCTTGCTCAATGAGATCAAGGCATTTGGCTCTATGCATTTTGCCGAGGTTTTGTCTGGCTCACATGGGAGGTCGTCCCTTCTCAGTTCTAGGTACTAAACTCTTGAACTCCCTCCCAGTTGCCTAAGTAAATTGTTCCCCAGTACTTGTCTTTCATACAAACCTGAAGACATGGCCTTTTTAGATTGTGAATCTGTTTCTTACCTTTTTCTACTGGGAAACCATATTTGGGTAGCTGCGTTCTACAAAACCATGATAACAATAATAGTAATAATTCCCACTCCAACCTAACCAGCAGCAGAGAAAGCAATGGACTTTTGGGGTCCAATCTACTATTTCCATTTCAACTTAAGGATTGCTAGAAAAAGTATTTGAATTTGGAGGGGTGAAATTTGCCCACAGGCCAGGGCCTGTGCCCAACCTACTGCAAGGTACCCAACCTCCACCGCTCACGGCCTTCAGCATGTGTCCATTCAGGGCGTGTGACTGGGTGCCCAACCCCCTGAGGTTAAACATCCCCCACCACACATGGCCTTCAGCTGTGAATGGTGTGGAGTTGGGCGCAGGGTCTGGCCTGTGGTGAAGCCCTGCATCCACCCCCTGCAGACGGCCAACCCTCATTGCTGGCCAACCCCCCATGGTCAAGAGACACCAATGGACAGACACTCACATTTTTTTTATCTTTCTTTTGGCCCCACTGTAATCTGTAGTAATTGTGTGGTAATCTTGCAGTACTCCTGTGAATTTTCATGTGGGGCTGTACTGACTACTGAGAGAGTACTGTGTGTCTGTGGCAACACAAAAGCACTTTGCATTAAGGGGCAGTCCCTCTGGGACCCCATACAAGGCACATGGGGTCAAGGTACACTTAGACCTTCCCCTTATAAGTTGTTTTTTTCTGAGAACACAGGGACCGAGTCCCCCAAATCCTAAAACGCCAGGGGAAACATTTCTCTTTGTATTGTGGCCAGCCAATCATTGTGCTCAGTCTTGCAGGAACAACCAATTAGAAGTCTTCATATGTTGTTATTTTTCTCTCTGTACTTCTTGCAAACGCCCTCTGTAATACTCCAGAGCTATACATTTTGAAGCTTATTTATCTCCAATAATTGAAGAGATTTCCACCAAATCACAAAGAGCATGCTGTAAGAAATTGGGCTTATTAATGAGGGGTTGAAAACCCATCTCAAGCAACAATCCCAATCCTTGTCAGGGTGAACCACAAAAGTCACCAAATTAACTTGTGCCTAACTCTCTCCTAGGTAGGCACTAAAGTAGTCAGATTTTACGTAGAGACATTGGTTCAAGTATTCAAACAGCAATAAAGTGAAAACACAACACAAGAGATATTCCACACCAATTTAGAAAAAAACAATAACATTTGATAAACATAATGAGACCAAAAGGAGAAAAAAGCAATCAGTAGAACAGTATTCGTGCAATTTTAATGGTTTAAGTAACACTAGCACCAAGAAGCAGAAAGCATTAAGGGCCTCATTATGAGTCTGGCAGTCAACTCATGGGACTCATCGTGGCGGTCATGTCCGCCGCCAGTTTGGTGGTCCGACCGCCAAATTAAGAGTTTGGAGGTCCGACCACCAAATTAAGAGTTTGGTGGTCGGACCGCTAAACAACTGCTGTCTGTTCTTAAACAGGCTGACAGTGGTGCAGGTCGTAATCAGCCAGGGTTGCGCTGAATTGAGCGCCACCCTGCTGATTACAAACTGGTTCTCCGACAGCCTTTTCATGGCGGTTTCACCACCATTAAAAGGCTGAAGGAGAACAGGTGTTGGGGTTAACAGGGGGCCCCTTACACTGCCATGCCCAGGGCATGGGGATTACAGGGCTCCCCCTACCCAGCAACCTTGTAACACGCACTGTCTGCTGAGCAATGCGTCCTCTCAGAACAAAAAGGCAGGCCTTAAGCAGCAGTGCAGTCCTGTGAGAAGCAGTGCAAGCCCCAAGCAGCAGGACAGTCTTCTGGAGTATAAAATAGTCAGTCCTTAAGCAGTCTTCTGCTGGTCTAGGGATAAACTGAAGATTGAGTCTCAGAGTTTAATATTTCTACATGATGCCAGCGTTGAAGTGGGATAAACATCTGGAGTATTTTCCTCACCAATGGTACTGAATTTCTTTCCTCTTTGCCTTGGTTCCATGATGCTTGGGGTGACAAAGGGCTAGTATAAGTTGTTTGTGAGTGTGCTGAGGTAGCTCCTATGAAATGTAAGTGTGGGTGTAGGTGACAGCTTACCTTATTAGGATGGTCCATCTTACCAACACCCAGCCCCCTTAGTGGCACTGTCTGGGAGGACACAAATTCCAACTGTCAACTACACCATCTCATGTGACCCAGGACACAGGCTGTAGGCACCAAATTGGGCAAGAAAATGCATGCATTGCATCACTTTGTAACCCCTTCCACCTCATTATACCTGCGTCAGGCATAATGTAGGCAAGGGGGCATTCCTGCGCTAGGAGACCCAAACAAATGGCCCAGTAAAATTTAAAAGATTTCACTGCGCCATTTTTTCTGTCATTTTTAACACCTCCTCAGAGCAGATGTTAAAATGATGCACCCATTTAAATCTAATGTAGCAAAGTGCCACAGTAGCATCAACATTTTTCTAATTACCACCATGGTGGTATGTTAAATATGGCACAACCATGGTGTCATTAGGTGCCGATAGTAGGGGCACAGAAAAAGTGGCACATCAGAGCTGATGTGCCACTTTTTCATAAATCTGGGCCCATATTTCTACTTAAAATCCAGAACTGAGTTTAAAGAACATGGCTGCTTTTTACTTTTGTAAAGCAGTCATTAGTCTATTATATACTACTTAGTCATTGGCATGTGCTGTATTGAGAATACTAACAGAAAGTACCCTTACTAACCCACAATCTATATTTCTGTAAAGTTATATCTACATCTGTTCACCTATTTTTTCACTAGGTCTGTTTAAACTAAATGAAACAGCATGACATGCTATTCCGCTACCCTATACCACACGTCATTCTACTCCATGATGTCACTCCACTCTAAGACATGCTACTCCACTCTACGACAGTCCTCTCCACTCTTTACTGCTCCACACCCCTCAACTCTATGATAGACCATTCCACTCAAAACAGCACTCTACTCTAACACACACCACTCCACTCTACGGCATGCCACGGCAATCTAGCCCACTCCACGCCATTTCAGTCTACGCTATTCCCCTCTATGTGAATCCACACTATGCCACTTCTCTCCACTCTAATGTACACCACTCCACTCTGCACTATTCCACTGCATGCTACTAAGCTGTATACCACTCTACGCCACTCCACTCCACATTTTCTACTGTATGCCTCTCCAATCCATGCAAATCCATTCTACCCAACTCCGCTCTTTGAATCTAAGCTGTTCCATTGTACACCACTCGACTGTCTGCTACTTTATGCCACTCCAATTCATGCCACTCCACTGGTCACTGCTTCCTGCTATTCCACACTATGCCACTACACTGTACACTACTCCACTCTGTGCCACACCACCCTATACCAATCTACTGTATGCCACTACATTCTGTGCTATTCCAGTCTTTGCCACTCAACTGTATGCCACCCTATGGCACTCCACTCGATGCCACTCTGCTGTACGCCACTCCACTCTATGCCATTCCACTCTATGGCACTCTAGTGTATTGTGTTACACTCTACATCACTCCACTCTATGTCTCTCCACTCTACCCCAGTCTACTTTACATCACTCCACTCTACGCCACTCAAAACTACTCTAATCCATTCTAAGCCACTCCACTCTAAACCACTCCACTGTACACTATTCCACTCTATGCCACTCCACTCTGTGCTATTCAACTCTACTCCACTCTACTGTATGAAAATCCACTCTGCTCTACTCCACTGTATCTCACTCTGCTATGCTATTCCACTGTACGGCACTTAACTCTACACTCCTCTACTCAAATGCCCTGCATGCCATTCCACTGTATACAACTCCACTTGATGCCAGTCCACTCTATGCCACTCCGCTCTACACTATTTGAGTATACGCCACTCTATTCTACGTAGGGATGGGTTTCATTCTGTGTAATTCTGCAACGTTACATGAATACTCAGCAAGATTTCATGCAGTTCCCTGAATGGGGGGAAATTGGCATGTCATGCAGCTTACTCTGACTTTTAGTGCCAGTAGCTCATTCTGCACTGAAAAATCTGTGTGAACGGCACCTCACGGTGCACCAAAAGGTACTGATTCTCAAACTTGTTTTGCTGCTACTCGAGTAGATGTTCTACTTGAGTGGCAGTTTTTGTCACCGAAAAAAAAGTCACAACCGCCTGCGCTAGGAATATCTCACCTAGTCCCCAAAAATCATGCTATGGACACCAATTCTTGCTCGCTAACTTACAGTTGGCGAGCTGCATGTGAGAAAAAAACACCATCATTCGACATTTGGCAGAATTTGGCTGTAACTTCGTGTTACAAGTGTAACTCAGAGTGGTCAAAATTCTGCTAACTGTGTCAGAGGAGCAGAAGTTATCACCCACCCCTAATTCTATGCCACTCTACTGTACGCCAGTCCACTCTACAACACTCCATCCCACACTATTCCACTCTATACCACTGGACTCTACACACTCTATGCCACTCCACTCAATGGTATTCCATTCTATGCCACTCTCGTCTATGGCACTCTACTGTATGCTGTATAACTCCACTCTGCACTATTCCATAATATACCACTCGACTGAACGCCACTTTACACCACTCCACTGTATGCTATCCACTCTACAGCCACTTCACTCTATGCCCTGCTCTCTACACTCTTCCTCTCTACCCCACTCAACTCTAGGCCACTCTACACCACTCCACTCTATGCTATTCCACTAAGCACCCCTCCAATCTCTGTTATTACACTCTATGCCGCTCCACTTTATGGCACTCTACTGTATGCCACTCCATCCTACACACACTACTGTACACTGTTCCACTCTATTGCACTCTCTCCCACTTCATTCTACGTTATTCCACTCCATTCTACAACAATCCACAGTACAACACTAAACTCTACAGCAGACTGCTTCACTGTAATATTGACACTCCACTTAAGATACTCCACTTGGCGATACTCATCTCCACAATTTGAAACACTTTTTTCTTAAAAAATAAAAATAATTGAATTTCAATGACAAAAACAAAGGTTAAAGCGTATATATAGTTAGGAAAACTATTTATTCTTTCTATACATACCGCATTTAAACTGCACAAACATAAGAAATTCTAAAGTTATAGTTATACCTTAAAGTTATCATTTACACACCACTTTCAAATTGCTATAACTCATGCACCTCTGTACATAATGTCATCAGCTCACTAGCCACACTACATTAACTATAATCCACACTTTACAATGCATTGCTTATACCCATATTACATCACTTATACCAAGTGATTCTATAGCATTCATATCAACACTGAGGACATCTCAAATTACATAATATGTGAGAACAATGTGCATGGTAGTGTTGTGAGTCACGTGAACAATGCTGTGGAGGAAGCCAAAATGCATAGATGGATTCACCTATTCTGTAAAAGTAAACATTTTGGACAGCACACCATCTCCTGTGTGCTGAATCTTTCTTGCTGAAAAGCATGGAAGATTTTTTGTGGTAGTTGTGATAATGCTCATCAAATGAATATTAAATGGAAAAAACAGCCAACGGGTGTTTCACAACCCAGTTGCTTCTTCAGGGCTCTTATACAAAAACATCTACTTTAACAAAAACCAACAGATTTCTATATGTAATTCCTTTTTTAGAAACAAGTACATAATTTGTCACACAAGTAAATCAGTTATCACAGTGTGATCCAGTTCAATCTTTGTTTCATAATATATTATTCTTTAAGCTAAATTGATTGTGATTCTCCTTCCCTCTACCTTTCATTGCCAAAACGGTTTCAAATTGAAACTGATATATCAACTTAGTATCGAAGATCAAGCACTCTTTTATGTCCTATTTTCCTAGAAATGGCAGTTGCATAATGAAAGACACTTTAATATCCAAATATAAATAATCACAATATTCTCCCGTTTCCAAATAACACTGCATTTACTGTATAAGAAAACTTCCTTCATATCCTAACATGGATTTACAATGAAGTCTCAAATAAAGATTTTCGATCTGTTCAGATAATCCTGATTTATAATAACCAAGACATGTCACAAAAAATACTCATAACTTGTCCCATGCAATTCAATAAAAAACGCACTTATACTCATCGAAAAACCTTCCTTTTAGAGCAAGCCCTTCTGACAATTCCTCATTGGTCCTCTCCATGATGTATTTCGAAATTTCTAAAATGATTATATATTTCAGACAATATTGATTTCAAATACAATCACCTAATTTTTCCCAGAACAATCACCATACTCCAAACTTCTACTCACCTAGCATACATCACCTAGCATACATGAAAGTTAAAAAAAAAAGAAATCCTCAAAAGTCAAAAATATACTTCCCATCTCAACGATCCATTCAAAGCTACCCCAACATAATGGAATCTAGAACCAAGATACAAAAGGACCTCTAAAACTATTACTCAAGTTCAAAATTTTAATTGATGACAAATAAACTGCCCACCTAAACATACCTACCTAATATCAATGCCTCAATAGAAGAGAAGGTCTCGATCTGACCTCATAATAGTAAACTGAGTATCAGTCAAGACTGCCTTTATGTGCCCTATTCAAATTACCCACCAAACAGAAACATGTGGTTTGACCCTGGAAGCGAACAGTACCAATTTCGAGTAATTTGTGTTGTGTTTCAAAACCAAAATTAAGGCTCTTGTTGACAGCATGAAGAATCAACCTCCACTGGTAATAATTAAGTAGAATTCATCTAAAATCAATTACAATATTCTCCCGTTTCCAAATAAATAAAACATAGATTAACAATAGCATTAAAAAACAATAGAAAATAGAAAATGTAAATTAAAAAAGACAGATGGACTCCATTTGAATCCCATAGCCTATATTTTCATGCTCACTATGCTTTAAACTCCATACAAATCTTCCCTGAAATGCCTGAATGTTAACAGTAAGTGGAGATATAACATTTTATCTCACTTAGTTGATTCGCTTGTAAAGTGCAATCTGTCTCCTAAAGTCAACATTTCTATATATAACCAAAGCTGTGATGGATATTAAAGAATGATAACCAATGTATCTTGAGCAAAAATGTTATTTCATATCTTCATTATTACCCACTCCCAATCATCCCATCATTCGTAACGGCATAATATCCAGAAAGGAATTTTCAATTGAAACTATTTTTAAAGTAAAATATATACATCCCTGTCTTTATTGAACCCCAATTTCACTGCTTACATTTTATTGAGCCAGAAGCTCTCCCTTGCCCTAACCTTTTTTCAGAATTATATATGGGATAATGTATTCGAGACCAAAATATATTTTTCAGCTCTGTCAAACTATGTCCTTTTCTAAAATGCAGGATAGGTAGATAGATAGATAGATAGATAGATAGATAGATAGATAGATAGATAGATAGATAGATAGATAGATAGATAGATAGACTCATAGATGCTGAAACACAGTTTGAGGTTGGAAAGAAATACTTGCTTCGTGCCTCCATCTCCAGCACCAAACCTCAATGGTGAGGTATCAAGTAAATGTAATCTACAGGAGGCTGAATACCACACCTTGAGTATCAAGATCAGAAATCCAAACAGACTTTATTGCTACTGATTCAAATCCCTCAAATTCCAGAAAACACAGCTAATGAATGAAATAGGATTATAATAAAATGAGAATGCGGTCAAGGTTGGGCAGTTAAAGTGAAGGAAACATTAATGGTGGACATATTATCATTTACAGTGGGATATCTGTTTTGTTGTAAGTGTCATTTAAAATGAGTAATAACTGATATTATTGCATGCAGGTATCAAGAAAGAATGTTTTAAGGATGATGTTTATAATATGGTTTTATTATATTTTGTTTACAACCTCGAGAAAGAGATTTCCCCAAAACAGGTGTTGGCTGACTGTTTTTCAGTTTTTTTTCTGGAATTTGATCGTTATGAATATACTAGAACCTGTGGAGAAGACTGGTAATGAAAGACTACATACTTTAAATCACTAGCAACGAAGTTTATTTGGATATAAGAACTTGATATTCAATTTGTGGCATTCACCCTCCCCTGGAATACATAGATTTAGATGTGTAGATGAGTTTTTACTAATTGGAAATAACAGGTAATGTAAACATGGTTCAGGTAGCATGACTGGGCTTTAGCCAGCATACATTGACAGCTATTCATATTAACAGAATGATAGGGCACTTTTATTTTACTAGAGTAAGCCTTTCTCTTTCTCTGTATAATTTTGTATTTTTAAATTCCAGGACAATCATTGAGATAAAGCTGCATATTGTGGTGTCTGTGACATAATACTTGTGCCCCTTCAAGGAAGCAAGGCACTGGATGTTCCTCTATTTTTTTCACTTTCCAAGGTTTCCTGCTCATGTTTTCTGCATGTCATTTATTAGCTGTATTTCTGTGTTACATATAATTTCAGTTTGTTTCCACATTTATTTATGCATGGTTTTCAAGCATAATGCATTAGGAAGTAGAGGCCTCATTCATATGCCCTTGTGCGACCGCAGGGTCACTTTTTGTGATGCTGTGGCAGCCCTAAAAGAACTCCAAACACACAAAGTGATTCTAGAGACCTCTAGCATCACTTTTCACCCCAGAACGCCAGCTACCCGCATTGATATGCAAGGTAGGTGTTCCAAGTCAAAATGTCACACAGAACTGACCCAATGAAATTTAAAACATTTCACTGTCTAATTCTGTGTGTTCACTGCGTCAGAATTTGTACGACTTCTCCGAGCAGGCAGTAAAAGTGACGCAGAGCTTTTGTCTATGGGGTCCTCCTCGCATTGCTGGAACAGCATCATTTTTTTTTACCCTAGTCTAGCAATGCATGACTTTGGCTTCACAGATGGGTCGGAATTTCCAAAGCATCTGTGAAAACCTGAGCCATGGAGCTCTGTGTCATTAATACAGTGCATCCATGGTGTTGTGAGTGGGTTGCAGCGCAGCACAAGAAATCTGACGCATCGGAAGGGATGCGTCAGATTCTTGTAAATGAGGCTCTAGTTGTCTTGGAAGTCTTTTTTTACCAGAATATTGATTGGTTTACAGTTTTGAAATATTGCTATTACGTGGTAACATTCCATAAAGTGTGACGTCTGTACCCTGAAACCTAATAAAAAATGATTTATTTTGGAGCACACTCTATGTACTACATTTGTACTTTTAATACCTTCTGGATTTTCATAGAAGGTAGACTCTGCACTATTCTGCTGAAGGATTTTATACTTAACTGTCCTTGGGCTTTCATCGCAGACAGACCTTATTTTAATCCTCTTGAAAGAATTATACATTGATTATTTTGTTGAGGCTAATTCCTGATTACCTAACTAGTTAATTTCGGTAATTATATTTTTTAATAAATCTCAGAAATTTTAACATTGAATCCTTGACTCACACACGTTTGTTTATTAGCCTTCGATTAGTGTGAGGAAGACTCAAATAAGACTCAGGCATGTCTGATCTTTCTAATCAACCATCTTAATTAGTTAATTAGAGTACATACATACATATATATATATATATAAATATATATATATATATATACACATATATATATATATATATATATATATATATACACTGACAAAACAAAGCCTAAAGTGACGGCATTGCATTAATGTTATTGAATGGTACTACGATCAAAGTGCATGTTAAAGAAAACCTGGAAATTTCCAGAATACACACTTTAAAGTGATGATAACTTACGAGCAAATGTATAGCCTCAGTTCTCTCCCATGTAGATGTTTGCCGTGAAGCAATGCCCTGCTCAGTGAAGTGGTCTCTACGATACCACCTCAGCAGTCCTGCAAGGTATCCAACACACACTCACATTAGCATAGCTTATTAAGGGCTAAAAGAAATAAAACCACATCACCCCACTGGTAAAAGTCCTACTCTAGCTCCTCCTTCCATCAAAAGTCCTCTTCTAGACCAGCTGCATACTTAAAAAGAACTCATGGACAGGTCTTTAGCTTACCTGGCAAACAAGACTGGAAACAAAACCTTGCTAGCAAGAAAATAAATAGAAGGGAAGCGTCTTCCATTCATGCTGTCAGGATTTGGAACAGAATCCCTATCGACTTCCGAAAATGTAAAACTTAACAGTCTATCACTGATTTTCCCCTAATGATTGTATCTTCCTGGGAGCCATGGAATCTGTGTATTGCTCTGTTGCAATCGAGCTAGTTTGGCACTCTACAAATACCAATACATACATAGATGTACATATCACATTTAGGAGAATAGTCAGTTTAACAAGCAACATACCTTCAGGTGCATAGTCACAGTTAGATACTAAACCATATTTAGGTGCAAAGTGTACTTAAAAGCACAATCACTATGGATGATTTTAGGAGCACGAACCCGCCGTCATTACAGTGCATGAATGCTTTGTTTCACAGTCAATGTACTGCAATTGGAGGCACCATTTATGCAAGCCCACTAACACACTTAGGCCCATATTTATACTCCGGTTGCGTCGAATGTGCGTCAAAAATGCTGACGCACATTCAGCGCAAACCCTGACCCATATTTCTACAATGACGCCCGACCCCGCGAATGTCAAAATCTCTCTGTGTGCGTCATTTTCTGGATGCGGGAAACTGCCTTGCGTTAATGACATGCAAGGTAGGTGTTCCCATCCAAAAAATGACTTTAAGGCCTGTGCACCTTATTTATACTCCTGCGTCATTTTGCCGCACAGGAGGGGCCGGGCCTTAAAAAAACGGCGCACAGCCTGATGTGCTCTATTTTTTAATGCCTGGGTGATGGCAGGTGTTAAGGGACATGTGGGCCCACTTCCATGGTCTCTGACCATGGAAGCAGTCCAGAGGTGCCCTTCCCTGCCCCCAGGGACACCCCCTGCCACCATCGCTAACCCCTGGAGGACACCCATGGATGGGGGCACCCATCCCAGGTAAGTGCAAGTAAGTTGGGGTAAGTATAATGTTTTTATTGTTTTAAAGTGGTAAACTTTTAAAGCCTAACTTGGGCCCCCCTACATGCCACTGTGCTCAATGGCCATGCCCAGGGGACAGAAGTCCCCTAGGCATGGACATTGGGCAAAGGGGGATGGCTCCTGTCTTTGCTAAGACAGGAGTCATTTCAATGGGGGTTGTGCGTCAAAAAATGGCGCAAGTCCGGTTTGAGCCATGATTTTTGACTCAAACCTGACTTGCACCATTTTTTGACGCACAACCCCCATTTTCCCCTACCCCGGTGCTGCCTGGTTTGAGTCATTTTTTTTTACTCTGACCAGCCCGCAGCACCCGCTAACGTCAATCCTTAAATAAGGTGCCCGCCTGGTGCGTAGGAATGGCGTTAGCAGGCAGTACATTTTTTTACGCAAACCAGCGCCGGCGCTGGTTCGCGTCAAAAAGTATAAATATGGGCCATAATTGCCAATAACTAACAGTGTAGTTTAAATACACCTTTGGTCTGGTTCAAAATGTATCTCAGACTTGCTTTAATCAGTTGGTGGTAGAAGCGTACCCAAACAAACCATTAGTTGAACAGGCTGACCTAAAGCCACTCTGTATTTTTTATTTGGTTGTGATGTCATGAGTTCCAGAAGAGAGCTAAACTGATTGTAGACAAATCTAAAAAGATGTCAGCGATATCTGAGAAGGTGAAATATAGGTCTGTTCATGTCGTAGTTCAGAGATGTTATTTGCAGCATATGAGGAAAGAGTGATCCAGAGAAGTGAATAGTCCCTGTGCATTAGCCGCATCTAACAAAACTGGGAAGCAAAGAGCCATGATTGCATTTCTGTATTTCTGAGCTGTGCTTTCTGCAGTACACGCATTCGCTAGTAGATTCCAAGAGTTAATGTATGTGCTTTACATACAGCAAGTTTGAAAAAAACAAATGGATGGAGCTGTTCAGCACTGGCTTGTCGCTCAGAATGGCATTAGTTTATGGATTCTGGTGAAAAAGCCTCTTACATGAAGTGCAAAAATCTACTTTTGCGCCCCTGTGTTTTCGCCCTGAATGGCATTCAAACGGGCAGGATAGTGTGTACTAACATCTCATCATTGACTAGCTATAATCATCGTTTTCTACCCAGAACATTGATCAGTTCTGGTACTCATTAACAACAATAGCTATGGATAATTGAATTCATGCAGTATCAGGTTAACAAAAAAGGAAGATGTGCTTTCAGAACCATTTGTTTTGAAAGCCAGTAGTATGACACTAGGTATCACATGATTACTCATATAAAAACAGAGGGTTTGACATTGCTGCTAAGGGCAAGGTCGCAGTGTTCTGTAAAGCCTTATGAAAAGTACAAAACAAGTTAGCAATGGAGAGAACTCGCACTGAAAATAGAATGGCCACACAAACGACTCGTACATTTTAAATGCTTGCAAATACTGAGGTCCATCTAGATGAGAGCAGCTTTAGAAGAACATGTTGACCATAATTTTGAACGTTTTGCTTCCATTAAGTTTAGGGAAACCAAACGAATAAACGCCTTCCTAAATTACTACTGACAAACCTCGCCCAAGAACATGAAGGATGCTATTACAGGGTCTTTTTTTCTTTTCACTTCACAACTGGAATGTGCATGGTAGTGCGGAGTGTGACTTCCTGGCGTATATCTACTAAAATGTGTTACGGAGTGCAGCAACCAAGGTTGTGTTGAGTGAGAGGAAGAGAGCAGGATAGAGACGTATCTAGAGAGATGTGGTGCTGTCCTGCTCTCTCACCAGCGCTGCACAAACCAGGCTTCCAGAGCCACGCACACACCTTTGGACCTTAGTGCAAGGGTGTACATGGATGTCTATATGGTTGGCCAGGAAAAACGGAATGAGACTCCTACTATGTTTTTCCTCACAACTTCCCTATGCTAAAATAAACGTCCTCTTTTGTCCCCTTACCACCCAACCTCACATCCCACTCCACGCATGGGTCCCCCACATACATTAATCATCTGCTCAGAGCAGGCAGAGAATGTATGTGGTAAAAACACATGTAATATGAAATTCTGTATGCTTCCAAGGCCAGAAAACTAGGCCCTTACATGGTAATTCCGTCACTCCATGGAGTTTTACTTATAATGGCACGGTACTGGGGTGATTTCACAGCATGGAAATGGTAAAAGTGTATGCAATTTTACCGTACAATCATCCCAGTACTATGCAACATGTAATTACGTCCAAGGATGAGACTCCCAATCTCATAGGACTACCAACTGCTTTATCACTTTTCGGCCACCACTGATCCCATGACTATGGTGCATACACCCAGATTAAGGACAGAGAAGACCCACAGTACAACCCAGGAGTGAGCACTGTAGGAAGTCTCCTTCTTTAAAACAGGGGTGTAACGCAGGCCTCTACTGCCTCTGCAGTGCAAGGGGGAACTCAGCCCTCTAGGGGGCCTCCAAACATTCAAAGGGGCCCTATTCAGACAAATGCAAATGAATAGCTCTAAAGTTCAGAAAACGCAGAGGCCCTTACTGACAGAATATCGGAACAAAAATATTGCGTGGACAAAATAATTTGTCAAAAATATAGAGGACCAAGATATTGAGACATCAGTGCACATAGGTAAGAATAGATCTACTATTTTTCACTCCATATGTATGCACCTTGAGTGTGTGTGTTTAGTATCTAGCTATATATATATATATATATATATATATATATATATATATATATAAATATATATCATCAAGATACATATATGTGGAGTTATATCTAGTAAACCTTTAATTACTTATAGAAACTTACCTTCACAATAAGAATAGATCTACTATTTTTCACTCCATATGTATGCACCTTGAGTGTGTGTGTTTAGTATCTAGCTATATATATATATATATATATATATACATATATATATATATATATATATATATATATATATATATAAATATATATCATCAAGATACATATATGTGGAGTTATATCTAGTAAACCTTTAATTACTTATAGAAACTTACCTTCACAATATTTTTGTCAAAGATATTCTTGACACAATATTTTCTCCCACAATATTTTTTTCTGATATTCCATCTAAACATCCATTCTGCACAGGAGCCTCGTCATAGGGGAAATATGGCTGCCGGCGGAGAGGCAGGTCGCTAGAGCGCGAACGCCGGAGGACCAGTCGGGAGGTGCGGAGCGGTGAGAGGTGGCGCATCGATTTGCTGGCTTACCGGTAACATGGAATGGAGTGCATGCAGGTCCAGAGGTACCGCGGTTTGGACTTTCACCATCCTGGAGCTCAGAAGGTGCCGCTCAGCCATCATGCGCTTTCCTCTCCGGGGAGGTCGAAGAAGCGGCAGCATCAGTACAAGCAGGATATCGCCGGAGACGGACGGAGTACCAGAAGGAGCTGTGAGAAGAGGGTCAAGATGAGGAGGGGGATATCTCGGCTGCCCCCCATGGCAATGAGCACTGGGGTTGAAAGCGGTGCACTCGATGGGAGGTAGGAGAAGGTGAGGAGAGAAAAGCGGCTGCGAGGGGAAGGTCGAGAGTGTATTCAGAGTGGCGAGCAGATATGAAGGTAGAAAGAAAGATGGGAGTATGCCTCAAGGAGAGGTGGGAACGAATCCACGAGCAGGAAGAGCACAAGGATGGCTCCTCCCAAAACAACAAGAGGGTGAAGTGAGTACTATACTCCAGCACTTTGTGCCTGGGAAAAGTAACTTGCAAACGCGGCGGGGGAGGGGAGAGGAAAATTGAAAACCCCTATTTTGGGGAGGTCAAAGATTACACCATCAGCAAGGTCCTACTTCAAAGCTCTTCCATTTGTGGGGACCACCACCTTGCTAGGTGACTTTGGCAGTTTGGAAGAAGCTGAGGTGTGCAAGGAAATGAAGCCCCCTGCAGAAAGAGAGGTGTATAAAGATATAGATGAGCGAGGTGGGAAAAGGAGTGAAGTTGTGAAATATGGTGGCGAAAAATAAATCCCAGTTAATAATCTGGACCCTCGAATGAAATTCACTGGGAACACCTGCTTTGTCGACAGGTCCATAAATAGGGATAAAGTACAGGAGGAAAAGGAGGCACAAGGACAAATGCAGGTTACATTGATGGAGGAAAGTGGGCACATCCAAAAGAGCTCTTCTATAGAAGATATGATTGGAAGGTTATTGGAGGAGATTAAAAAGAGGAGTCTCAGTGTCTGAAGTAAATCAAGCCAACATCAGAGAAGCCTGTGAAATATTGGGAAAAAATGATCTGTTGGCTAAAAGAACACAAGTATTGGAAGAAACAGTGGAAGTTTTGAAGGAAGAAGTAAAGAAGAAGAATCAGGAGTTGCGGCAGATGAAAGTTAATGAGCAAGAATTGCAAGAAAAGTTGGAGTGATTAGAGTATGCGGCGAGGAGGAACAATCTGAGGCCAGAGGGTTTGGAAGGTACCAACATCAAGCCTTTTATAGATACACTCTTAAAGAGCACTCAACAGTTGGAAGAGGAGGAAATGGATATCTGCTCTGATATTCAGAGGATACATAGGGACCCCTTCAAGAAAGGTCATAACAAAAAAAAAAGCTGCGTAAGATTTTGGTAACTTTTCAGACATACGTTGTAAAGGAGAAGATTCGCCTTGAGGCAAAAAGCATTAAAAGGCAAGGACTTCTCCTTCAAAGTAAGATCAGATCTTGCTAGAAGCACTCTTGATGAGCAGTGGGAATGTCTAGAGGAGTTTAAGATATTAGCTAATACAGCGCACCTTAAATTTCCAGCTTTTCTGCGTGTGATGTGTAACAAAAAAATGTATAACATGAGAGATAAAAAAAAAGCGGACAAACTCCTAGAAACCATTAGGAATGGGAACTCTTCATGGGGAAGGTTTTGCTTAGCATACCTCTGACCAGGTTCCCCAGGGGCACTCTAAAATTGGGCATAGCATTCAGCAAATAAGGAGACAGGGAGGGTTTCCCCAAGGGTGGGAGTCGGGGGTGGGGTTTGGGGAGGAGTAGAGGGAGAGCACAGTGTGGGGAGCATAAGGGAGAAAATGAAAAAAAATCCTCATTCACCGCTTGTGTAATAGATGGTGTAATCAGTTGGAAACAAATGGGAAAGGATGAAAAAAAACTGGGAGGAGGTAGCAGCCGGTTGCAAATTATGACATGGAATGTGAATGGTTTGAGAATCCGGGAAAGAAGAAGTAGAATTCTGCAGTACTTGAAGGACTCCCCTGTGCAAATTATTATTTTGCAGGAGACACATTTGATGGAAAAGTGATGTTTAGAGATCTTTAAAGCACAATATTGGGTCCAAAGTCTGGTGTGAATGGAAAAATACTCCAATATTAGGGGGGTGGCCATTTGGGTCAAACAACAGATTAATGCAGTAGTGTTGAATGTCACATTAGATAAGGCTGGACGATGGGCCATAGCTAAGCTTAAAGTACTTGATACAGTACTCACAGTAGTAGGGTTCTATAGTCCCAAATGTGATGACATAGATCCAATGAGGAGGATGTTTTCTCATCTTTTGGACTTTTTGGACTTCCCTGATCCAGTTATTATGCCTGGGGATTTTAATCTGTTTATGGATAATAATCTAGATAGATCATTAAGAACAAGGCCTACAGCTATGGTGAAATCTCAATTTTACCTCAAAATGAAAATGAAGAAATTAGTTCTCTGCGATATTTGGAGAGTGAGGGCAGTGGAGCAG
Source organism: Pleurodeles waltl (assembly GCF_031143425.1). NCBI lineage: Eukaryota > Metazoa > Chordata > Amphibia > Caudata > Salamandridae > Pleurodeles > Pleurodeles waltl. The sequence goes on from NC_090437.1 coordinate 1,177,784,783, forward strand.
CAGGTTTTTTCATTTAGAAATAAGAAATACAGGCATGCCTGTAGGATAGATTATTTTTTTAGATCATTTTTGAGATCAAGGGTTGGTGGAGGCGATAGAGAAAACAGTTTATGTGGCAGCACATTTATCAGACCACTCAGCTTTAGTGTTAACGATGAATCTGGCTATGGAGAAGGAATTGAGACGATGGACATTAGATAGATCTTTACTGCTGGAGAGCGGTGTGTTGACACAGCTGCGCATGGAGACGGAGGAGTTCTTTACATTTAATTTAGGATCTTTCTCTCTATGGGTGGTCTGGGATGCATATAAGGCATTTATAGGAGGTAAAATAACAAGCGTTGCTATCTTCCATAATAAGAAGTATGGGAAGAAGGTGAGTGCGCTAGTATCAGAAATGCTTGAATATGACCGCTTAGAGAAAAATGGGATGGATCCGGTAGGAGAGTTGGAAGGCAGGAAGAGACAGTTGAAAAAGCAATTGGAGGAAGTTTTGCAGAGGTGGTTAAAAAAAAGATGGGATGCTAGAAAATTAGCTCACTTTGAATATGGCGAGAGCGCCGGGAGGTTGCTATCATTGAAAGCTAAGACAGACCAAACTAAAAACTTGATTTGAGAGATATCCGGCCAAATGGGAGAGAGATGGACAAACAGTAAAGACATAAGGCAGGCGTTTTAAGTATTTTTTTCAGAGCTACATAAGGAAGATATGGTAGTAACTAAGGAAGAGGTAAGAAATTGGGCTGGCATAGATACTCTCCCTCAAATAACAGTTACGAAGCATGAACTTATGAATATAAAATCACCCAGGGAGAGATCAGGGCTGCTCTTAAAATAGGTAAAGGTGGTAAAGCGACAGGACCAGATGGCATCCTGATAGAGCTGTATAAGGTACTGGGGGAATCTATAGTGCCAGGCATGTCAGCTCTGTTTGAAGAAATCTATGGTGGGGGGAGACTTCCAGAATCATGGAATCACGCAATAATAACTTTGGTTTTGAAGCCAGGAAAAAATCCTTCTAGGTGTGAATCATATTGACCAATATCGTTGCTGAACTGTGATTATAAGATGTTTGCTAAGGTGCTGGCGGAGAGGATGAATGGGTTGATGGTTGGTTTCCTTCATGAGGATCAGAAAGGCTTTACAAAGGGTAGACATCTCTAAGTGTTAACGTCGAATTTTATAGGGGTCATTGACTTGACAACAAGGTTCAGTTCCCCTTTGGCAGTCATTATATTGGGTGCCATTAAAGCTTTTGATAGAGTGAACTGGGTCTATTTAGTTACAATTTTAAAGGAGTACGGATTTGGAGATAATCTCTGTTGGACAGTGGGTCAAATATATCAGGACCCCTCAGCCAGGGTGCTGGTGAACGAAAGTCTGACGTCCCCGTTTAAAATAACCAGAGGTACAAGACAGGGTTGTCAGCTTTACCCTATACTGTTTAATTTGTATATTGAGCCTTTGGCTGGGAGAATTAGTCAGGATCAAAGGATTTTACTTTTTGTAAGCTGCGGGTGGGAGGCAAAAGGTGCACTATATGCTAATGATCTGCTGTTTTTTATCTCGGATCTGTATACAGCTCTCCCAGCAGTTTTGGATGTGGCTGAGGAGTTTGGCAAAGTGTCTGGTTATCATGTTAATGCGGAAAAGACAGAAATAATGGTGTGGAATCAGAGGAAGGAGAATCTGTTAATTAAAACTGAAATGGGATATCTGGATGTTAAGATCATGCAAGATATGGAGCTGATCCCAGTAGCTAACTTAAAGATAGTACATAGGGAATGTAGTAATTTAAAAAAAGGTTGGATGCATTTGCTTTTGTCAATTTTGGGCAGAGTGAGTTTGGTTAAGATGGTGATTTTCCCGAAGGTAATTTTTTTTTTCAACACAATCCCATTGCAAATGGATGAGAGAGTGATAGGGAAGATGCAACAGGAAGTCAACTCATTTATGTGGACACAGAAGGGAGCGAGAAGTTCATGAAAAAAGCTACGTAGAAGAAGAAGGGAATAGCCTTGCCAGATCTGCATATATATGGGTGGGCTTTTCAACTTAAAAATGTAAGGATGCTTTTTTCTTCTCCTGATAAGACGGACCTCGGATGTATGTTTAAGGTATGTTACAGGAAGTGAAGGGGGCAGCAAACAATTTTTTGTTTAAATTTGGGGACCCCAAGTTTTTCAAGAAAGTTAAACTAAAAGTGCTGAAAGATGCAGCAAAACTGTGGTATAGCATAAGACGTATAAGTAAGGTAGAATATTACAGCCGTTGGGCACCTATCTGGGACTTTCCAGGCATGCAGGGGTGTCTTAAAGACATTTTGGCCATCCCACTTAAGAAGCTGGGGTTTCATTTCTGGGGAGATCTAAACAGAGAAGGCAGTTTACTCCCTTAGGGCGAGATTTTACAAGAGACAGGTGGGGAACTATCAAGATTAAAATATCTCCAACTGACTGGATGGGCACAGAAGGAGTGTAGGAGGTATAGGCTTGGAGTACCAGTTAGAGGAGAAGATGGTGGGAAGTTTGCCATAAAAAAAAGTGGCCATGTGGTGCTGGGGGATGTTAGATTTGATAGATGGGAAATTTAGGTTGGCGGATGAGCTGTGGGGAAGTTACTTCCCGGGAGCGCAGTTGCAGGAAATGTGGCAATCCTCTATGCGAACTTTGTTTTCTGTGGTTAAACCGGCAGCAAACAGAAGGAATCACTTGCACTCAATACACAGGGCATAGTTGTCACCAGGTAAACTCTCAAAAATGAGGAAGGGAAGAATGGTTAAATGCAGAAAGTGCGGTATGGAAAAGGCCACGGACGTCCACATGTTCATGGAGTAGTCTGGAAATACAGTCTTTTTGGGAGGCAGTGATTAATTGGATTTCAAAAGTTTTGGGGGTTGACATTAGAATGAATTTACGTTTAGTAATTTTTGGTGGTATAGAGCAAGCTGAAGAGCTAAGGAGCAATATGCAGAAGTTATTGTTTTATGCAATCCTTTTAGCTAGGAGAGAAATTTGTAGGAAATGGGTAGGAAAAGTCCCACCTTCATAAACAGACTGGTTAGATCAATTAGTCTATGCTTTCAGAATGGATATGGCATGAGGGATTACTAAGGTTAAGAGATTTTGGATACCTGTTAAAGCTTGGATGTATAAACATATGGAGATGGTATAATGACTTGTCCTATGATGACACACTCTCACCTTCTCTCGCAGCTGGTAAACCTAGACCGGTATATCTGACCCCAGTGGGGAGTACAGTGAGAGAAAGAAAGCTCCCCACCCTTGGGTAAGGTGTTTTGTTGTTTCCAGGAGTGAGAAAACAAGCGGGTATGGCTTGGTGAAGACCTGGAGCCTGGAGGTGGATACTGCTACTCCCATGCAGTGTTACAAACATACATTATATTAACAATGTCCTTTAATTGCGTTGCTAGAATGCTTAAGAGTGTGGGTTTCGTTGGAAGATCTCAATATTTGCATTCATGGACCAAGTGCACAGTGAAATGTCAGTAGGCCAATAGAAAGGAAATACTCCTCTGGGCTCGTCCAAATTGTGAATGACACTTAATAAAAAGTGCTTAAAATCAGCTAAACCAAGGCAAACAAAGCCTAAAAGTAGCTGATCTAAGTCTATTCTTACACATAGTGTAAAATCTGTATTAAGCTAGATCTAAAACGTAATCATGGAATATTTTCTGACACAGCAGTATACTCAGCTATTCCAACCCAAGCAAAACCTACATAAATACATTAATCTACGTCCAAGACAAAGGTTGAACACATTTATCTAGGCATACAATCATGTCACAAGACTCATGAATATTATCAAAGAGCAAACAACAGCTGGATGAAATTACAGCCCTTCCTTGGAAGGATGGACATGGATTACATCCATCGGAATTTCTAGTCCTCTTTACCTAAGAAGCTCTAGTTTAGAACATGTTAGTAACCCTATTGACCTGTTCCTTGCATAGCTTTATTAGATTTGTGCCTAAAATTATTACTGGCAAATAATAATAACTAAGGGGAGTTTGGTGTGTTGGTCAAATCAAATTGATAGTCCACTTTCTTTCTTTAGAGTCGGGCAGGTCATCATGCTTCCACCATCGGTGCCTCCATCAGCTCTGCTGGCTTAAATTTTAGACTAATGGCTCAGCACTGCTAAAGCGGATGATCCAATGTCTTTTTTATGTCTATTTATATTGTATTTTGCCTATTCAGGACCTTCATGAAACGCCTGGTGGTCCCCGACAGAAAAATTACAAAATGAACCACTACCCTGAAAGAAAAACTTTCAGGTGTTAGGATCATTAGATTTTGTTCTGTTACAAACCAAACTGTTGCTTTGGTAACTTGTTTAATTAAAATTAAAAAAAAAGCTTCTTAAGAGGCCTATTAAAACACTGTGGCAGCTCAGCAAACTTACGCTTTCAGAGGAGCCACCGTAGTGGCAGCTCCTCTGAAGGCTTAGAGATATCTGCTCAGTGGGTGGAGATCTCAAAATGCAGCTGCAGTAGTCAGTCCAGACAATAGAGGTTATTACCTCTTCAGTGCTTAATTTGTGAAAGAGTAAGTGGCGGGTCCCAACATTATGTTCAGAAGTCTACAGACAGTGCTGTCAAAGGTCCGAGTGCTGAATACTAAGGCTGCATAATACGTGTTAGTTCTCAAAAATGAGGACTGGTGTGCCCCACCTGAAACCACTGGGTGAAATGAAGCACTGCCTCTGCTTTCTTGGTAGATGATGGGCCGCTCACCAAGCTCAACATAAGGTCCAAAGATAGCTAAGGACGATGACCACCTGAGAGTTTGCCCTTTTTTACATTCTGATATGCAAAATAGTTAATAGGTACTATGGGTTTGCTTAACAAGATAAAACCATATATTTTCTAGACTATCTGGTGAGTACATACACAGTTTTGCTGAAAGATTCAGGAAAACATTTATAAGCTTTCACCTCTGAGCGATCTGCACACTGCCATCCCATAGACATACTAAGGCTAATACTTAGGTCACCCCTACCTTTTGCCAATTGAGTCTGCTGTGCTTCCTATTGTTCAGTTGTTCCAATGCACAAGCCCCACATTCCTATTTTAGCAATCACCTGAATACTACACATCTTGCAGTGACCTAACATGAATGACCTGCTGAGTTTGATCAATTTGCTTCATTTAGCCTATTGATTTGGCCTTCTTTAGTCCTCAATTAGAACCATACAATTCTAAAAGAAGCATTAACCTACCCCCCAGAAAAGCCATTGTCCTGAACACTTGAAGGCGCTGGAATCTGGCTGCAGTGGCATTCCCTCACTAAGCAGTTCGACGCCATCTGACACTCCATATGTCCTCTTATGATTGAATCGAACACTAGCTTATTTCATCCAAAAGATTGTTAAGCTATAGAAAAGTAAAAACTGAACTAATAAAATTATGAAATTGCCCACTTCACTGTGTGATAGGTCATCTTGACATATATCAACAGTTATTGTAACTCTGGATGAACTATTGACTTAATTGATTTTAAATATTCATTCTGTAATCATAAATCCTTCATCCATTCTTTGGACGAACAGACATTTTATTATCACCAGATACTATTACATGTTTTTGTATTAACCTCCAGGATTACATCCCCCCAAATAGAATATGTTGTTTAAGTCAAGGACCCCTGCATATACTAAAGAGCTTTTGCATCCTTCAAAAGTCGCATGATTTGATGCCTGTCAAAACTGTTGCACCAAATGCAACACATGTCTATTCTTTTCCTATGCACAAATCATCCACGATGTTAGAAATGGGGTTTCAGGTTGGCTAGGGTATGCACCTAAGCCAGGCAGATCCTACCCACTATAGTTAGGGCAAGGATATTACACACCCAAGATAACCCCTGCTCACCCCCTTGGTAGCTTGGCACGACCAGTTAGACTTATCCCAGAGGCAATTTGCAAAGTGATTGCACAACACACACAACACACGTGATGCAATAAATACACCACAAAGGAAACATAACACACGTTGTATTGGATAAAACATAATTAGACCAAACACAACACATATCAGTAATACCCTGCTACAAAAGCAGTTGTCAGAACATTACAGAGGTTACTAGTACTCTGCAACCATAAGCAGTAGCCAGGTAAACAAATATGTTACTGGGTATTCTGCAACTCAAGCAGTAGTCAGGTTGTCATGATTACCAAAAATGCACGGCATAGTAAAACACATATCATAAATGCCAAGACATCATAAGGAATGCACATATCATGAGAAACATTTGCCAAATGGCAAGTAATTGGTAGCACCAACATGGATGTACATAGCCTGAAAATCATAGTACCACAAACATATCACCAGGGACGCCAAGACATCAGCATGTATGTACCCTCCCCAGTGCACGTGTCATAATAAACATATCACCAAAATGTCAAGACATTGTCAGGAATACACCATCACCTATATTATACAAGGGGAGGCAACCCCAGGACCATAGGTATAGTGCCCTGTGTCTTATTAAAGGCTTCCACCACATGGGGCACGATGACCGTAATTCCAACAGGGGATGACCCAGCAGGAATGGGTCCTCCTGAGAGGACTCCCTCCCTGTCCTACTGGCTGGACTCCGTATGCCCCACACAAAGGTAGGGCCCAAAGGGGTAACAGGGACATACACACACCTTTCAGGTGGTGAGGAGACCTCTCCTGGTCTCCCCACGGAGGAAATGAATGCACCAGGCCGCGGGGACCTCTCCTCCTGGGAGCATGTCCCGAGCTCTCCAGGGCTCCTGGATGACTCCATTTAGGTTTTTGGGGCTGCTGCCTTCCCAGCAGCAGCGCGGCGGCTCCTCCTCATGGTGGTTCACTCCTCCATTAGACAGGGCCACAGCGGTAATATCTGGCTCCTGACACTACTGCTGACCGGAGCACTATGTCTTTCGGGCAACAGCCCCTTTGGACCCGCCCATGTCGCAACGGGGAATTCTCCAACAAGCAACTTCTGCCTGTGCCCCAAGGGCATCACTAAAATCACATTTGTCAGCGCTCGCTGCTTCGCTTGGGGTGACCTCCCCACGTCAGGGAGTGGCCGGCCCACACCTAGTGACATGAGCACTTCCTTGCACTGAGGGGACAAAGCAAAGAGCTGTGGATGTGATTTTAGGACACACCAGATACAGCGCTCTTCATGCGCTCAAAAGGGGGAACGCACGCGTTCTTCATGCTTGGAAGTAAAAAGAGATAAAAGTGATCCTCTCGTGCTAAGAAAATAAACGGTAAAATGCTCCTATGCACTGTGAGCTAAAAGCTTCAGGAGAACAGGGGGCACAGCAACCAGCCCCTGGAAACAACAAATGGGGCACAGGGCAGCAGGGCCCAAGCCAGGAGGGCAGCAGGGCCCAAGCCAGCAGGCCAGCACAAAGGTTTGCATGCAGTGGCAGTTCCTCTTAGTGACCCAGGAAGTAACAGAACAGCAGCAGTCCAAAGGTGGTTCCTGACGAGTCCCTCCAGCAGCATCCTGTGTCCAGTTCAGTAGTCCATTAGTGTCTAAAAATGTGGGGGAAGACCCCCTGTACTTATACTCATTTTGCACAGTCTCCACCAAAGGGGGAGAAGGAGTCCCAACCATTACTTACCAGTACCAGAAGTGTCCCCTTTCTCCTCCAGCACAGGCTCTAGACATCACTGGGTGGTAAATGAGCCTTTTGTGTGAGGGGAGGGCACATCCTTTACAAATGCAGGTGTGCACCGCCTCTCCCTCTCGCAGCCCAGGAAGACCATTTAATATGCAGATGCACCTCTGTGACACCTCCACCCTCCCTGTGTACAGGCTGTCTGAAAGGTATGCACAAAGCTGTTACTCTGCCCCAGATGTGGATTGGAGGTAAGCTGCAAAACACCAGAATCATATGCACAGAGAAATGCCCACTTTCTAAAAGTGACATTTCTATAATGGTAATAAAAGATTCACCTACACCAGTAAGCATCATTTCTCACTACCATTACATGCATACCAAACATGCCTACGCTACTCCTCATGGATAAGACAATACCACCTAGACATAAGGAAGGGCATTTCCAATGCAATCCTATGAGAAAGGCAGCACTCATAATAGTGAGGAACCTAATAGGCTGTTTGTCACTACTAGGACAGGCCACACGACCAGGCACATGTTCTTCCTTTTACTCACACAGCACCCTGCCTATAGGGCTAGCTAAGGCCCACTAGTAGCATTTAATTTACAGGCCTATACAGGGTATAGGGATACAATTGTACAAGGGACTTACAGGTAAAAATGTGTCAATTAGGCTTAAGCCAATCATACCAAATTTAGAAGGGGGGCACATGCACTTTAGCACTGATCAGCAGGGTCCTAGAGCCAACAAAAAGAGGTCAGAAAAAAATAGGAGGAGGAAGGTTAAATGTTTGGGGATGACCCTGTTGAAAGGGCAAAGTCCAACACACACTAATTATTTTACTAGCATTTACATTAATTATCTATCCAGTGAGCTCATAAATTCGATTAGATATCTTGGATTTGCTGATACTGGAGCAAAGTGGGTCCAAAATTTAATGAAATGCACTAAAGTGCCTTCCCACCTACTCCATTGTACAAGGTGGAACAAGTGATCAACACATTCAGGGGGTCATTCTGACCCCGGACCGCCAGAAGACCATACCGCGGTCGAAAGACCGCGGCGGTTATTCTGGGTTTCCCACTGGGCTGGCGGGCGACCGCCAAAAGGCCGCCTGCCAGCCCAGCGGGAAACACCCTTCCACGATGAAGCCGGCTCCGAATGGATCCGGCGGAGTGGAAGGTGTGCGACGGGTGCAGTAGCACCCGTCGCGGATTTCAGTGTCTGCTGAGCAGACAATGAAATTCAAAGTGGGGCCCTCTTACGGGGGCCCCTGCAGTGCCCATGCCATTGGCATGGGCACTGCAGGTGCCCCCAGGGGCCCCACGACACCTCTCACCGCCATCCTGTTCCTGGCGGTCGGAACCGCCAGGAACAGGATGGCGGTGAGGGGGTCGGAATCCCCATGGCAAGCTGCGCCGCCATGGCGGATTCCCATGGGCAGCGGAAAGTCGGCGGTACACCGCCGACTTTCCGTTTCTGGCCGCGGCTGTACCGCCGCAGTCAGAGTGCCCGGCGGAGCACCGCCAGCCTGTTGGCGGTGCTACCGCCGACCCCGGCCCCGGCGGAATGACCCCCTCAGTCTTAAATGGGGAATTATAAAGTCTATAACATACAACAAAATAGATCTTATGCAACTAAACCAGCAACAGCAACCCTATATATATCTTGAAATGAAATGCATTACCAAATCAGGAAATGAAGTGATTCGGATCTCATTACTAATCATTGCTATGTGAAATTTCCCGGATAGCCCCATGATTCTTATATTCTTCATAATAGCTGCCAACAAACTCCATTTGAATATGTTGGCATGATAGAGGCTGAGTTACCTGTACATAAATATATTTTTGTCATTCATTGAGTGGTAATATGGATGCTAAAAGACATTAAAGTTTGTTATGTTGTCACTGAACGAGAAACAGTGCACAGCCATTTCGAGAGTGGCAGCTGGCTCCAATGTTTGATCCATAAACTAATGCTAAAATACATTCACAGAAGGAATGCAACAGAATACAGCTGTGGCCTTTCAGAAAGACAATTTCTTTCTCATGGAAACCTGGGGCCAGATGTAGGCTTTTTGTTTTGCGACTCACAATTTGCGATTCGTTTGCAAATCGCATATTGAGAGTCGCAAAACAAAATGTACAACAGTGTTAGCCACACTGTTTGCAATTCCCAAATGAGTCGCAAGAGACCTGCCTCATTAATATTCATGAGGCAGGTCGCAATTTGCAACCCATTTGGGGATGGCCGCACTCACATGGATGGTGGCCTCCTGGAGTCAGCAGACCACCATGTCTGTGACTGTTTTTTGAATAATGCAGATTTTTTTCTTTCAAATACAGCCTGTCCTTTTAAGGAAAACGTGATGTATTTCAAAAATACAAATGTAAAGTTTTGTTTTTATTTTTTCAGAGTGGGCAGTGGTCCGTGGGACCACTGCTTGCTCTGACAAACATTTCGCTACCATTCACAAAGGTGAAGGGTTCCCTAGGGGACCCCTTCCCGCTTGCTAATGGGTTACCACCAACTTGAAGTTGGTGGTAACTGTGAATGTTTTGCAACCGCATTCCCAGTCGCAAAACATTCTTACATCCCCCTGTGAGTCACAATTAGGAAGGCACGCCCCTTCCTATTAGCGAGTCGCAAACACGTTTTGCGAGTCGGTAATAGGTGCCAAAAGGCATTTTTGTCAGTCGCAATCGGCCCACTGGTAATAGCCATTATACATCTGGCCCCTGATATTTTCTTCTGCGAAGGCTGTACTGCATGATGCACGTCATGTAGGCAGAAGGGCTTCAGTACTTGGTAATGTGTTTTGTAATGGTTTACCACTTTGATATAAGTGAAAACTGCTTTTCAAACATATTTCAACTTAAAAATACAAGTGCACACTATTGGCAATATTCATAGCAACCTATGAATAGAAAATGCTCATTACAATTTCAAGAAGTGCCCCAAGAGGCAACCTGTGAACTTACTAGAACAACTAAACAAATCATTACCACATTCCACAGGCATCACACTATCACCTTAACAAAGTGAAAACTCACCTCAGTCACCTGACTATGTCAGTATTCAGATTAAAAGCTTTTTCATGTGCTAAGTGGGTATTTGTGGACCGAGACTGGTGGTGAAGTGATTTTTCACGTGGAAAGGCAGGCTCAATACTTTCAAAGTTATTATTAGCATTGGAGCTGGGAGCAGTCTTTGTCTGCATTAGGTAAAATATTTTGCAATTCTGATTGAAAGTTTTTACTTGGATGTTTATTACTAATAGTTATAGTATCTTATGTCCGAGAGGTTTTGTTTTCGAGACCTTGCAGTTGCATCAGGAAGAAAGCAAACTAAAAGCGTCACATTGTCTCTTCCGTCGGCGATGGGCACAGTCCTTGTCTGTTTCGGTTTGAATAGTCATGTACAATAAAGAAAAAAGAAGATAAAAACTTTTTTAAAAACATATGACAATTGTATGAATGATAAAATTCTGCCCCTTAAATAGGGGTGGTTAAATTGAAGTATAGTGAAGTATGGGGAGAACAGGAAGTCATTTGTTTGTTCAATGAGTTCCTAATTTCTTTCTCATGGCAGCCATTTAGGGGGTCATTATGACCCTGGCAGAAGGCAGTAATTTGGGGAAAGGTACTGCAAACAGGCTGGCGGTACCTTTTCCCAAATTATGACATTGGTGGTTTGGCTCAAGCCAAACCACCAATATACCACTCCGTCTGCCAGGGTAGTTACAGCCTCTGGGCTGGAGACTCCGGTCTCCAGCCAGACGGCCGTCACAATCCCAACTTTGGGATTATGACCCCGCCTACCTCCATGGTTTTGTGCCAAATCTCCCACCGAAAACCATGGCGGTAGGCCCGATCAGTGCCAGGGAATTCCTTCCTTGGCACTGATAGGGGTCTCCCCCGCCCCTCCCCAGACTTCACCCCCTCCCTCTCCTGACCCCCCGACATCCACACACCCACACGCGCACACATACACACTCATACACACACATACGCACATCCACCCACGCACGCACACTTACATACCCACACCCCGCAGCACACATTGTAGCACACATGCATTCACAACACACAACATACATGTACACCCACATTCATTCATTCATGCACGCATTCCATGACTCACACCCGCATGCACGCATCCAAAAACAAACATCCCCAGCACACACACAAATCGCCCACACATGCACACAACACCCCCACCTCCCTCTCCACCTCCCTCTCCTGTCGGAGAACCCGACTTACCTGCTTGCAGGGGGTCCTCCGGCAGGAGTTGGGATGCGGCGCTGCTGCCAGCAGCAGCATCCGCCAGCAAAACACCTCCAGGCCGTATCATGGCTCATGATACGGTAGGCGGTGTTTTTCTGGTGTGGCGCTGCTGCTGGCAGCAGTGCCACCTTTCCGCCGTCTGCCGCCATGACTGTTGATGGCATACCGCCAGCCGTCACCGTGGCGGTAGGCGGCATTTACCGCCAATGTCAGAATGAAGTTCTTAGTTTGGTGGTTGATTTTTCTGTTCCCTGATCATGTGGCGCATCCAAATCATACTTAAAGTGTATTTATTACTGTGAGAAAGTGGGTTGTTGGTAGAGTGGGATATTGACTCTGCCAAAGCAACAGCCACAATTCCTGTCAGGGTGACCCAGAAAAAGTCACTAAATTACAGATGTGGCTTGCGCAAAGTAGAAGGGGCTGGGCGGCGCGCGGAGGGAGGTATTATATGAAAACAAATTACATATATATATTTTTTTTAACTTATCATCTGCTGCTACTGCTGCATCCGCTCCTCTGCAGGCACAGGCTCCCAGTCTGCCCTGCACCAATCATGACGCTGCCCAGAACAGTGCAAGCAGAATTGGAGCCTGTGCAGGCTCTCTCCAGCCAGGCAACTGTGTTGCTGGGCTGGAGAGAGCCTACTGAACATGTGTGTTTGGCCGGCCTGAGACAGCCAGCCAAACACACATGCGCTCTGAGAGGGAGTGCTGAGCACTTCCCCTCGTTGCTCGTCACCCCCATGGCCTGCCCCTTTTCCCAAAAAACAACAATAAACACAGTTTATGATCATTTCTGAGGAAAAGGATTGCAGCTGCCGCTGCCTGCGGGGGAGCGACACTGCTCCGCCTTTATGGAGGAGCCGCCCCTGCTAAATTAACCTATGCTTAACCTTCTGACACAAAAGCACTCAGGCTTAACTTAGAGGCAATATGTGAATAATTTATGTACCACACTCTGCTTGTATGCCTTCTTTGTTCGTTTGTGGACATGGATGACATGCTGTAATGCTCATGTCTGCCCCCTTTGTAGGCAACGAGACGCTGTATTGAACACAGTTGTTTGGAGTTGAATTGCTTGCGCATTTGACTGCAGCAATTGGCGTAAAGAGTGACTGTCCAATGTAGTTGTTGAAAAAGGGCTTCTAGGAACCGGGAGCTGGTTGTTCTTGTTCTTGGGGCGATGGGGTGGCAGCGGTTCGGTGGTCCACAGGAATGGCTGGTATAGACAAGCAGAGGTAAGTGCTCGGATATGATCGTAAGATAAATTGTGATTATAAAGGAACTGCTGGAAGTTTGATGTGAAGGTACAGGAATGTAAAGGAGCCCATAAGGAAGGATCAACCTGACGGGAGGGCAAGAGAAACAAGGAGCTGTCACTGGTTGGATGCTGGTAGGCATCAAGGAGAGAGGGCGCCCAAGAAAGGGAAGCAGTTAAAAGGGACGAGTAGCTGCCAACACGAGGATACCACAATGTCTTCAGACAACAGGCCAGAGGTAGATTTGGATGGATTTAGAAATAAAGGTGAAAGAAAGACTAAAGAGTCTTTGAGGTGGGTTTCTGCGACCAAATCAATAAAGAACTTCGGAGACAGACACTTTAAAAGGAAATCACCTCAAGCTTTAACTGAGCTGGAACTATCAGAAAAAAGTTGAGTCGAGGAGTCCAGCAGTATAACTTTAGAGCTAAGTTTACCAACGAATAGCATAAAGGACACATCGAGCCACAGTGAACTCAATATTAAACTCAGATTATCATCGACCCCTAGGCTTTTTTCATTTTTTGTGGCTAGAGGGCAGTATGAAACCGAAAGGAATGGGTATATGAAAGAAGGGTACCCTAAGGGGAATGTTGTTGACTGTAGTAGGTGGGGTGAGGTGTTAGATGGGCATGACACGAAGGTGGGAAAGAACGTTAGATGGAGCAGGGCAAAACTCCAGCATAAATGTTAAAGTTTGACTGAATCACCTACAGTGTCCATGATAGATATAATGTTGATCCTGCAGAATACCTTGCAAGGGTTGCTGGAGGTATTTTTAATGAGTCATGATATTTTGAAAGTACAGCGTGACCAATTTCAGATAACTGTGAGGGAATTAAAACAGATAAAGGCTCTATTCCAACCTTGGTTAGCCATGTGAAAGGAAATAGGCAAGATGCTGAATTCCCAATCCTGGTGGAGGTTGGGGGACAGTCTCTGAGTTTGGTTGGGCCACAGAGTGTTTATGTCCCCACACAACCAATGCTTGTGAAAAATTTGAGGGAGTCTACTAAGTATAGGCAGTGAATACCCAGAACAAAAAGAGTAAGGAGAGGGAAGGGAGCAAGAAAAAACCCTGTTCAAATAAAGGCATCCAGGCGAGAGAATGGGAGTAATTGTAAAGTAAAAGGCAAAAAAGTGATCGAATTAAAAGGAATTTGAGTGAAACTAGAAGGACTAGGAAGTTTGATGGAGTGGGTAAGAGGTCTCCGGGAGATTATAATGAAGGGAATACCCAATGCCTATGCCAGGAAGCTACGGGGAAGTCTAATCAAGGAGGAGGAAGGAATGGCACAAAAAAGCAGGGAGTTCAGAAAAGGACATGATGATAAAGGAAAGAAAAGACAGTATGCGCAGAAGTTAGTGTGACTCTATGATAACTGGCAAAGGAAATGAAGTTGGAAGTGTCCTTTTGTTGTATTTAGAACCAGCACAAAATGAGGAAAAAGGAAAACACACTAGAAAGATATTCCCTCTAAATCGAGCTAAATTACTGTTTGCCTTCTCCAAGTGTCCCAGCTTGAATAAATTAGGGACCAAGGATCTTAGACATGTGGGCTTTGCGTGAAACAGGAAAGGGGAGACAGTAACAAACGTCTTGCTTTTTTCAGAGCTGGTAAAGTCTCTGATCTTAAATGTTGAAAAGGTAGTACAAAAGGAAGGGATCAGGGTTGTCCTGAGATCAGAAAAACTGGAGGTTGAAACCCAGAATATTCCGTTCTCAGATATCATGCAGGGCTGGGGCTAAGATAAGTTAGGTTGACGGGAAAGGGGTATGGTGAAAGAGAAGCCCTGGAGAGAGCTGTGGGAGAATGGGAATAGGTATGCAATTTTGGCCTTCAGTGAAGAACTCTACATTCGGCAGTGGTAGCTTGGAACAAGCAGTCAGGCTTATCTCAGAGGCAATGTGTAAAGTATTTGTACATACACACACAGCAACACAGTGAAAACACCACAAAAGGACTCCACAACAGTATAGAGAAATAGCCAATATTTATCCAAATCAAACAAGACTAAAACAACATAAAACCCAATGAACACCGGAACAGATAATACCTTAAGTTAAAAGAGTCTTAATCTATAAAAGTCAATGGTTGCATTGTTTTAGCATAAAGTACCTGGTAAGCATAAAAAATAAAGCCGTAACGAAGGGGGTGAATCAGCAGAGCAAGCGATGCATCAATTCCTTGCTCGCAAGTGGGGCCATGTGCCGCTTCTTTCCCTGCCGGGCAGGCCATGCGTCATTTCTTTCTCCACAGGAGGACGATGCATCGATTTCCGGACACACAGCCTTGGGTCCGTGCGGTTATGTTGAAGAATTGGCGCTCAGGGATGATGCATGGAAAATCCAGGTGCACAGCAGCCATGGATCTGTGCTGAAGCTGACACATTGATTTTGCATCCGCAAGACAGGAGCTGAGTCGGTTTTTGAGCTGCAGTACATGCGTTGCTTCAATTTATCTGCCGTAACGGCTCTGGTGTGTGGATTTTCACTTAGGTTACTTGCTCCCACTTCTAAGTGCCCAGAGACTGGGTTTGGCACCACTTATTAAGTCAGGACTCTCAGCAGAATAGCCCAGACACTGGCAGATGTAGTCTTTGATGTCCCTGAGACTTCACAACAGGAGGCAAGATCGGTTGAAGCCCTTGGAGACCATTGGGAATCTGTATGTAGAAAGCAAAGTCCAGTCCTTTCATTTCCAGGGCAGAACAGCAGCAACAGGCCAGCACATCAAAGCAACAGGCAGAGTGGCAGGTCCTCCTCAAGCATCCATCTCTTCTCCCTGGCAGAATGTCCTCAATCCAGGAGTGTTATAAAGTTGTGGCATCAGCAGTCCAATACTTATACTCATTTCTGCCTTTGTAGTAGGCAAGCTTCAAAGGAAAGTCTTTATAGTGCACAAGATCCTGCTTCTCCCGATCCTGGCCCTAGACACACTCTCGGTTGGTTGGAGACTTCTTTGTGTGAGGGCAGACACAGCCCTATTCAGGTGCAGTGTCAGCTCCTCTCAGCACTCTAGTCCAGGAAGACCCACCAGGATATTCAGGACACACCTCAGCCCCCTTTGTTGAGCTGTCTAGAGTGAATTCACAAACAGCCCAACTGTCAGTCTAAACCAAACTTTCAATCCAAAAAACAACTCTACCAAAAGATGTATTTTTCAACTGTGAGATCAGAGACCCCAAACTCCAGATCTCTATCTGATCCCAATGGAAAACTGCACTTAAAACATATCTCAAGGCAATCTGCATGTTATCCAATGAGAGAGATAGGTCTTGCACTAGTGAAAACCGAATTTAACAGTATTTCACTATCAGGAAATGTGAAACACTCTAGTACATGTCCTGTTTTTAAAAAAACACTGCACCCTGCCCATGGGGCTGCCTTGGGCCTACCTTAAAGATTACTTACTTGTACTAGAAGGGAAGGATTGGGCCTGGCAAGTGAACCCACGACATGGCAGTTCAAAACTGCACATGCAGACACTGAAGTAGCAGGTCTGAGGCATATTTTCAGGGCTATTTATGTGGGTGGCATAATCAGTGCAGCAGGCCCACTGGTAGCATTTGATTTACAGGCTCCGGTCACATATAGTGCACTTTTCCAGGGACTTACTAGTAAATCAAATATGCCAATCATGAATAAACCAATTACCAACACCAATTTAGACAGAGAGCACTTGCACTTAAGCACTGGTCAACAGTGGTAAAGTGCCCAGAGTCCCAAAGACAGCAAAAATGTAATTCAGCACAGGATCTAAAACACGAGGTCAGAAGCCAAAAGTACAGGGTAAGCCACATCAAGTGCTGATAGGTCTAACACAAGTTTTGGATTATTGCTATCTGGGCCCATTTGGTGCCACTTCCAAGGGTCCGGGACTGGATGAGCACCATTTGGAGGATCAGGACTCACACAGGCTGGGTCTAGGTGCTGGTTCAAGATGAAGGGAGCCCTTTCTGTCCCAGATCAGGAGGCCAACAAACCAGCTGTTGATGGCACTCTGGCAGTCCTGGGTTCAAATAGTGGAACAGGGATCAAGTAGCAGAGCAGAGCTCTGAGGGTTCAAGGCTTCAGCCAGCATTGCAGAGCATTCCAGGTGAAGTAAACCAGACCTTCTGAAGTACACAGCAGGCCATAGCCACAGGCAGTCTTCTGGGAGTTCTTCCAGAGGTCCGGGAAGAGTGGGTCTGAGGATTCTATTTCGATACCTTGCACCTTTGTTGAAGTAGGAAAAGTTTTGGGAGTTTTCCCCTTGAAGTGCTTGGAGTTTCCTGCCCCCCCCCACTCTGGCTCCATCCTGATTATGGGAACAATGAGGTAGTGTGAAAACCTTTGTGTGAAGGGAGGCACAGCCTATTGATCTGCAAGGGGATTTGCAAGTGGGGCTCTGCCCAGCTCCCCCCAATCTGCCAGTGATGCCCCATCTAAGCACACATAGGGGGTCATTACAACCTCAGCGGTCTTTTAACAAGACCGCCGAGGGACCGCTGTGCGGAAGACCGCCAGTAGTGGCGGTTTGCCGCTCGGCGTATTATGACTGTTAGCTGCTCTCTGTCCTTTTTACGACGGACAGCCGCCAACAGCCATACTGGCGGGCGGCGGGGAAGTGGAGGTTGCTCCACCTCCACCGCCACGCCAACAGAACACCGCCCAGACAATCACGTCCTGTGATTCGGCGCGGCGGTGTTCTGTTGGCGGTGTGGTGTTGGCGGAGCAGCCTCCATGGCTCCCGTCCCCTCCCGGAGGATCGATGGACAAGGTAAGTCGATCGTCCGTTAGGGGAGGGGGGTGGGGGGCTGTTGTGTGTTGTGTGAGTGCATGGGGGAGTGCGTCTGTGTATGTAGAGGGGGGGTGTGAGTGTGTGTATGCTTACGGGTGTGTTGCGTGTGTTGGGAATGAGTGCGTGTATGTCTGTATGTATGTCTGTATGGATGTATGCATGTATGTCTGTATATGGGTGTGCATGTCTGACTGAGTGTGTGGATGTAGACATGTATGTTGGTGTGTGTGCGTGTATGTGTGTTGGTGGTGCCTGCGTGCGTGTCGTGTGTGTGTGTGTTCTGTGATGTTGGGGGTCGGGGCGGGGAGGGGGACCCTGCCACCTTTGGGGGGTGGCAGTGGTGGTGGGGGGTGTAGGGGAGGGAGTCGGGGTGGGGGTAAGGGGGTGGGGGAGACCCCTATCAGTGCCAGGGAAGGAATTCCCTGGCACTGATAGGGCTTACCGCCATGGATTTCATGGCGGTTCCTACCGCTGGAAATCCACGGCGGTAAGCCGGGTCGAAATACCGGCGGCGGTATTGTGACGGCCGCCGGGCTGGAGACCCAGGTCTCCAGCCCAGCGTTCGTCTCCGCCCTGGCGGGCGGAAAGGTGAAGCGGCAGATGACCATGGCGGTAACCGCCATGGTCATAATACTAAAAAAAAGACCGCCAGCCTGTTGGCGGTCTTACCGCTGCTTTAACACCGTCCGCCAGGGTTGTAATGACCACCATAATTTCTCTATTGTGTGGCTGTCTGGGAGTAATAAACAGAGTCCAACTGCCAACTACATCCAGTCATGTGACCAAGGAATAGGCTGCAGACACAAAACAGACAGGACTGAAAAATGACAACTATCTAAATGTGCAATTTTCAGAATTGTGACTTAAATTTTGACTTAGCCATTAAAGGAGAGTTTTTAATTACAATTTCTTAGACACCAAATATGAACTTCCTATCTACTACTACTTAAACATTAGCATAAATTAAATGTAATAAGGGAACCCAAAGTTATCTTATGGGAAAGGTAGGCCTTACAGTAGTGAAAAACAAATGTAGAAATTTTTCATTACTAGGACCTGTAAAACATAACAGTACATGTCCAGCCTTTTAATTACAATGCACCCTGACCTATGGGCTGCCTTGGGCCTACCTTAGGGGTGAGTAATGTGTAACAAAAAAGGAGTTTTATGGCTTGTCAAGAGGATTATTTTGCCAGTTCGAATTGGTAATTTAAAACGGTTAGCAGGCTGCAATGACAGACCTAAAACTTGCTTTAAGTGGCTACTTAAGTGGGTTTTGAAATAGATTTCCTCTCTAGAATTTACAACTTAATTTCACAAAATTTTGGCTTTCTAATTGTAGACTATTTTTTAAAATAGCCATCTTTTAGAAAAATCTGCATTCTTTATTAATATCTGCATACAGGTCTTGTGCCACAAATACATGCAGATTTCAGGCAAAGCGCCTGCCATCAGTTTCATACCTTGCATACACACAAGAAAACACAAGCAGTGACCTTGTTATTTCCCAGAGCACACCATCCCCACACCAGCTAGAATCCTGTGGTAATTGAAGATGCAGCACACGCATGTCACAACTGCAGTGCTGCACTATGCAGAGCACAGCACATTAGAACATTGGGTTAAATGTGTACTTAAGTGCTCGTTACTTCCTAGATAGGTTCATGAGTAATTATCCACACATTCGTATTTTCCTCCCAGTACTGCTAGTTAACAGATTATTTTTCCATTTTCCGGTGGTATGCAAAACAGTTCCAAAGAGATTAGAAATGGAGAATTGGTGGCTGGGGGACATACTGTCAAATCAATATCAGTTTCAGTACACGCAGATGGCAAGGTGTCACAAAAGCTCAATAGTTCACATAATTAGTATACTAAATGAAAATATTCTAGAAATGCTAGAAAAAGAAAAACATGGGGCATATTTACAAGAAAGTGGAGCATCGATCCTGATCCACCACTTTTTTTGCGTCGTTCCTGTCCCACCGACTGACACCACGTTTGTGCCATTTTCACAATATGGCACGCCATGGCAGTTGTTAGGACAATAGCGTCAACATTTTTGATGCTATTGTAGTGCTTTGCTGCACTAGCATCAAAAATGTGGACGCTAGTGCAGCAAAGCATAGGGAGGCCCACTGATTAAAATGGGTGCGTCATTTTAACGCCTGCTCTGAGCAGGCATTAAAATTGACAGAAATAATGTCACAGTGAAATTTTACTGCACCATGTTTTTTAGGCCTCCTTGCGTCAGAGCACCCCCGGCCCTTGCATACATGATGCCTGACGCAGGCATTAGTGGAGCAAGGGGTTGCAAAGTGGCGCAATGCAAGCATTACACCACTTTGTAAATACAGCACGGGGAAAAGCCACCTTAGCACCCCCTTAGAGTAAAAACAAATTATGCTTTGGCGGCACAAGGTGACGCTAGGGGCTTATAAATATGCGCCATATTGTGGTGCCTTGTGTTTGGCACAAACTGTTATCATAGACCACAGTCACCGACACTACTTGAATAATAGAAGTGGTCTTCAGAGAGTGAGTTCTCTAACAGCAAAGGCGTATTCAGTTGGTGCTTTGCACTCCAGCCTTTGAATGCGTTTTATTAAGTGTAATACCTTGTATGACTCAGCTGCCATTACAGTCGCAGCATGCTCTGCAGATGAATTGAAGGCTGGCGTACAAGTTAACCTTCTAGTTTTTGTGATACAGCTCAGTGTGAGGCAGCCACATTGTGATACATGGAACATTAGGGCAAATGTCAACGTGACATCGCCACACTATGATGTGCCGATCAACACATTCTGTACGTGGGAAGGTTAACCTACATTCTACCTTCAGAGAGATGATTTTGAATTGCATTTAAATATTAATAATGATGAAAAACACACAAAAACGTCGAAAATAAATATGAAAAATGTATGAATAATGCAATGACACGTTTCCAGTATTGAGGACACTGGAAAAAGTGATAGACTGTGGAAGTAGATGTCTGCTTCAATAGCGTTATGGTCATTGAATTAATTGAACGTTATGTCCAAAACTGTTAGGCTTGCCTGATTGGAAAAAAAAAACACTTATCTTTCAATTCATAAGTAAAAGGAACGCAACATTGTAACTACTGTTTATGAAAAAAATAGTATATCACATTGTGCAACCCAGTTTCATGAATATCCTAAAAGTTATTTCTCGAATCGATACGTGCTAACTCTTCCTAAGTTTTTCCTCACCTTCACTTCCCTTCCTATCCTTTTTTTCCTCTTCTCTTCCCTTCCCTTCTCTTCTCCCACGTACCCTCCCTTACCTTCCACACCACTCCATTCTTCTTACATTGCATCTCTATTATGCCACCAACCTACCGATTCAGTTAGCTCTGGAACATTGCAAAATACACAAATAAATATGAATAATATTGTTGCCTGCCTGAAAAGGGTAGGGTTTTTCCTGCATAAATTCAGAAGATTCACAGAACCAAAAAGCAGTGATCTGTGCTTGGTAATTTTTGGCATGTATTAAATAAGGACAAAACTGCGCAAATGAAATAGTCATAAATTACGAATACACTTGGAAAAATCTAAGGTGTGAACAAGTGTTCAAACACGGAACACAACAAAGTAGAACAAGTGAAGTAGAAAAGGCACAGGAGAATCCAAGTAGTGTCTAAGGCTAGGCAATGCAAACTGTGATTCAAAAGCACAAATGACGAAATAATTCTTGGAGCGTTCTGGTTCACAAAAGTAGACTTGCAATGTAGTCCTACCAAAAGCAGGTGCAAATCCAAGTAACATGGACTCCACCATCATCCCCCCTTCCCAAGACCTCTGTGACAACCTCGCCACCTTCTTCCATGGCAAGATTTCAGACATTTAGTACAACTTTGCTACTCAAAACCTACCCACCCCACCCGCAAACACTGCACCCAGAGATGCAGTTCCCAGCCAGCCCTCCTCAACTGGACCACTCTCTCCCCTGATGACACCCTAAAGATCATGAATACCATCCACTCCGGAGCCTATCGGACCCATGCCCCCACCACATCTTCAACCTTGCCGGCACCATCATCACTGTCGAACAATGCTGCACCATCAACTGCTCCATCGAGTCTTTCACCTTCCTAGAACTCTGGAAACATGCAGAAATCATCCCCCTGCTGAGAAAACCCTCCACCAACTCGAAGGACCTCAAAAACTACAGATCCATCCCACTTCTTCCCTTCCTAGCCAGAGTCATTGAGAAGGCCATCAACGACCAACCTACTGAATTAATCGAGACCAACCACACCCTGGACCCCTCCCAACCAGGCTTCAGAAGCAACCACAGCACTAAGACCGCACTTCTCACAGATACAGACGACAGCTCCACTCTCCTCGACTGAGGCAAATCCACAGCCCTCATCCTCCTAGACCTCTCCGCCGCCTTCAACACCATCTCCCACCTCACCTCTGCACCAGACGCCACGAATCCAGCATCTCCGACAAAGCCTTAGAGTGGATCCGCTTCTTCCTCACCGGCCAAGCCCAGAGAGTCAGGCTACCACCTTTCTCATCAAAACCAACAGAGATCAGCTGCAGAGTTCCTCAGGACTCCTCTCTGAGTCCCACGCTCTTCAACATCTACATGGCCCTACTTGCGAACATCTTCAGAAATCACAGACTTAACATCGTCTCTTACACTGATAACACCCAGCTGATCCTCTCCCTCACTGACCAACCTACAACTGCCAAAAGTAACTTCCACAACGGAATGAAGGCAGTCGCCGCCTAGATGAAGGACAGCTGTCTGAAACTCAACACAACCGAGGTCCCCATCATAGGCTCCACCCCCTCTGCCTTGGACCACTCCTGGTGGCCATCAGCGCTTGGAACCCCCCACACCCACCCACCATACACACAACCTCTGCATCATTCTCGACTCCTCGCTCTCAATGAGCTCTCCAAATCAACACCATCTCATCCTCCTGTTTACACACGCTTCACCTGCTCCAAAGTATTTTCAAATGGATCCCCATCAAGTGCAAGAGAAGTCATCCAGGCGCTCGTCAGCAGCAAGTTGGACTACTGCAATATACTCTATGCCGGCACCACCCAAAAGCTCCAAAACAAACTGCACAGAATCCAGAACGCCTCAGCCAGACTCATCCTGGACATCACTCACTTCAGCCACGTTATTGCTCACCTGAGAGACGTTCACTCGTTCCCTATCAACAAAAGAATCACCTTTAAGCTCCTCATGCATGTCTGCAAGGCCCTCCACAACATCCAACCATCATACCTCAACCAACGCCTGTCCTTCTACATGCCCACCAGACACATATGCTCCGCCCAACTGGCCTTTGCCACAACCCCAAGGTTCCTCAAGAACTCAGCTCGAGGAAGATCCTTCTCTTACCTTGCTACTTAGACTTGTAATGCTCTTCCGCTATACCTCAGGCAATCACCCTCACTACCTCCAATCAAGAAGAACCTCAAGACCAGATTCTTCAACTGAACTGCTACTACCCCCCACCCGTTATTGTCTCAAGACACTTATGGGTGATTAGCCGCATCTTACAGGAGCCTGATTGATTGATTGATTGACTAAAGGGAGGATGTCAATAAATGAGGTCTGGTTGACAATATTTGTTGAACAGATGGGCCTTTTATCCTTCACAATAAATTATGTTTTTTGGGCGTGTGGACAGAATATAGCTGAGACAGTAGAAAATCAAGTAAAAGCCTGTCATAACATACACAAAGCTATGGCAGTGGAAGCTTTCAGAGTAGCAGGGTTCATTACGGAGTGAAAATAAACTGTCAGCACCTGGCATTGTTCTTTTCATATAAAGGAGCAGAAAGAGATCGAGAGGGCGTAGGGTAGTGGTCATAATCTATATTTTGGAAGACAAAAGAGAATATATTTGTGCTCAATTCTCCCACTGCCGAATGCTGTGCGAAGGAGACTTGAGCTTAGAATGTAGCCACGGTGTTGTGGCAGTTGCTGGAAGTCTCTCCGGGTTGTGCCATGCATAATAAAGCTCTTGCCTCTCTGCTTGAACTCTGGTCTTTTCAATTGCTGCACTCGCCATGTGATCCAAGACAAGGTCAGGGACTGGAAGACTCTGGTCACATGAAAAATTACCTTGTGACAAACCCGACTTGCTGTACAGTCATTGATGGCCACTGTTAGACCTGGCATCCTTGGCAGAATTTCCCTTGTCTTTTTGCCTCTGACTCCTGTATTTTTGACTGTGTGCTGGATTTCGATTTTGCTGGTTATGTAACTCTGGGCATTTTACAACTGCTGATCAGTGCTAAAGTGCAAGTGCTCCTTGTGTAACTTGTGATAATGATTGGTTATCCATGATTGGCATATTTGATTTACTCTTAAGTCCTTGGTATAGTGCACCATGTGTGCACAGGGCCTGTAACTCCAAAGCTACTAGTGGGCCTGCAGCACTGATTGTGCCACCCACATGAGTATCTCTGTAAACACGTCTCAGACCTGCTGTTGCAGTGTCTGTGTGTGAAGTTTTAAAATGCCATGTCGACCTGGCAAGTGCAACCACTTGCCAGGCCCAAATCGTCCCTTTTAGTGCATGTAAGGCACCCCTAAGGTAAGCCCAAGGTAGTCCCGTGGGCAGGATGCAGTGTATTAAAAAGGTAGAACATATATCAGTATGTTTTACATGTCCTGATTGTGAAATACTGCCAGCTTCACTATTGCAAGACCTATCCCTCCCTTAGTTTCACATGGTGATTGCCTTAAATATCTCTTAAACATAATTTCCCATTAGGAGCAGATAGAGAGCTGGAGTTTGGGGTCTCTGAACTTACCATGAAAAAATACATCTTTTAGTGAAGGTGGTTTTTAATTTGCATATTTGAAAATCACACTTTTAGAAAGTGGGCATTTTCTTGCTTACAATTTCAGTGCCTCTGCCTGGCTGTGGTATACATGGCTGGGTCAAGATGGCAGTTGTGCTGGTTGTGAATTCACTATAGACAGTCACGCACAGGGAGCTGTATGCCCTGCATATCCATATGGGTCTTCCTGGGCTAGAAGCTGACACTTGCACCTGAATAGGGCTGCGCTTGTCCTTACACAATTCATTCTCCAATCCCTTAGAGTGTGTCTGGGACCAGGGCAGATAAGGCAAAGTCTTGCGCACCATAAATACTTTCCTTTGAAGTTTGCCTACTTCAAAGCCAGAAATGAGTATAGACATTGGACCCAAAACCCCAGACTTTTAGAACACTTCTGGATCAATAGGAGATGCTGTGAAAGAGAAGAGTTGTGTGTGCTTTGCTGGGTTTCCTGCAGTTGCTGCTCCTGCCTTGGAGAGGACAAAGACTAGACTTTGTTGTGTATCCTGCTTGTGAAGTTTCTCCAAGGGCTTGGACTGAGCTTGCCTCCTGTTAAGAAGTCTCAGGGACATCAAAGACTTCACCTGCCAGCCCCGGAGTCCTCTTGCTGAGGACCCTGACTTGCTAAGAGGTGCCCACTCCAGTTCCTGTGCCGTTGGGAATGAAGTCTGGCATAAAGCTATAAAACCAGGCACACCGACTCTGGACAACTCCAGAACCCGTGCGGCTGCCTGACTCCGTGCCGCTGTCTGCACCTGAAACCGTGGTCCACGCTAAACTGTGATGGCTGCTACCGACACCACATTCCCCACACTGCTGCAGTGCCTCTGAAGTCCCAAAACACCATGAGTCCTGAGTGCTGTGTCACAGTCGTCTGTGACACCCGAATCCGCTGCGTCGCCTGTGGTGTGACTGTGACACCGCGAAGTCACCTCATTGCATCTTGACCCGCTGGACTCATCGACCCTGTCGGATCGTAAGGAATCGCCACGTATGCCGCATCACCTCTGCTGCCACAGTAAGAAACTGATGCCTCACCTCCCTTTCGTAGCAGTAAGGAACCAACGCCTCACCTCCTGTGCAGCAGTACGGAACCGATGCTGCACTGGCTCCAGTGCTACCTCACCTCCCTGCCCTCATTTCTAATGTACTGTACCTGGGGTCTGTGTGACTCCGTGACCCGGTTGCATTCTTTTGTGAGTGGCGTCTGACTGTTAGGAACAACTCTGTCACAACGCCTTGATAGCTGCAGTTGGAGATATTGTTTTTCTAAGCACTTTATTGGGATTCAATCTCTAAAAACGTATTTCTTTGTTTGTATATGTTGGATTTTGTCGTTTTGGTCTTGTTTTACTTATTCAAGTATTGGGTATTTTTCTAAACTGGTGTTGTGTCCATTTGTAGTGTTTTCACTGTGCTACTGTGTGGGTACAAATACTTAACACATTGCCAACTAGAGATCTAACAGCCAGCGGTGTGTTGCAAAGGAAAAGTAGTACTAAAGGTTGCATATCAGAACCTGGCCAATTTAGGTACCTGCTCCAGGTGCTGCAGTAACTCATCATCCTCATGTAGCATTTCCTCACAATGCCAAAGTCTCTATGGTGCAGGTAGCTAAGGGCTAGGTGGTGCCCAATTGGAGTCTTTCCCCTCAGCTAGGTGTAGTCATTCTTATGTCTTCCACATGTCCTGAGGGGCCTCTTTCATGTCTGCTACTAGGTTGTGGGTGGTGGGAATTCCCTGTCCATTAAGGAAGAAGTTTGTAGGTGCAACCCTACCCACTTTGACTTAATTTCCAGGGATTCTGGCCCTAAAAAAAACCACAGTGCCCTGCTCTGCTACAATCCAACATGGCAGATTATTTCTTTCCTTGTCAGAGATCAGCGCACATGCCTGAGGTGTCTCAGCAAACCAGTTCTGGAACAGATTTTCACATCTACCTGTGACAGAGGATGCCCCTTTGAAGCTTGAGCTGTTAGTGAGCACATCTCCCAAGGTATTCTGTCAGGAGGAAGTCACACGGTCACTCATCCTCCCAGCCACGCTCCTTTTGTTTCATTTCCTGTGAGCTATTAATATCTCCCATCAGTCTTCCAGGTGACAGTTGGGGATTAAGTCTGAAAGGTTCCCTAGAAGATTTAGGCAGGAAAGACCAACTTTCTAAAAGTGTCATTTTTAAAATAGTAATTTAAAATCAGATGACCCTTGGATTATATTTTATATTCCTATTAATTTAAGTCCTTTAGCCATGGTTCTAGCTATTCCCAAACTGAAGTTAGGCATTGTAGGGTGTTATAATTTAACCCAGTGCTTTTCTATTGGAGAGTCATCTTTGCCACAGTGAAAAACAACTTTAAGATTTCACTGCTAGGACATGTAAAACTTAGGAACAGTTATCTTACTTTTTAAATACCGTGCACCCTACCCTATGGGCATTTAGGGCTGATCTTAGGGGTGACTTACCAGGAGTAGCAGGGAATGGCCACCTGTGGAGGGTTAGAGGCATGACCTAGCCATAGGCTGAAGACATCCTCTGCTGTACTTCCATAAATGCCTTGTGCAGTAGGTATTGTCCACCAGTGGAGGGTTGGCGTCTATCCTCAGCTCCACTTGCACATAACTGAAGTCTATGCACAGTGGGTTAAACTGCCTACATTGAGTTAGCCATTTGACTAGGCTTTGCTGCCAAACTCACTGTGCACAGCTGAAGGCCATATGCAGTGAATGTTGACTGCTCACAGAGTGGTGGTCACAGGATTCAGTCCTGTGACTGTTGCAGTTTTGGTATCTGTGAATGCTGTCATCGGTGATGTTATATAAAATGTTGCTAGACATGTCATAAGTGATGTCAACAATGATCTCTGGCCAGCATATTCCACGCAACCAACCATGGTCAGCCAGCTCTCACTGCCAGGACCTGCACAATAGTGGTTGGCAGCAGTGTCTGTTCTATGCCCGGTCTTAAGGATCTACGGCTGGTCTTTGAGGGTCCACAGATTTCATGGGAAAATCTTTTTTTATTTGAACTTTAAGATCTTCCCTGCCTGATGGGCCTGAAAGGGGGCACGGTATGCTCACTCTACTCCTTGTCATGCCCTTTCAGATTTGTTTTCAGGACTCAGGGACTGAGTACACAGGCCCTCTAATGGCTGCCAGAACATTTTGTTTCAATGTTGTGGCAGTCAATCAGATCCTTTTGGAGGATATGTGAATCTAGATAGCTTTAAAATGTTCTGATCTGTAATCCTTTCATGCCCAGTCTGAGCCCTTCTTCAAACACTAATTTCTCAAGCACTATTAAATGGACTTACACCAAATCAAGCAAAGGCGAAAAAATCCTAAGTGAAATAAAATGGAAAGTGGCGCTTTCTTGGCCCCTTTTCATGGACGTGCACGAAACATACCATGAAGGACCCAAAGTGGATGAAACTTGTTTTTGGAAATCTTTGTGCAGATCCCTCATACTGAACCAAAGTTATTAGGAAAGCCAAAAATGCCTTTCCTACGGGCACTGTGACCTAACCTAAAGTTTGAAAAGATCGGGTGAAATAAGGCATGATCAGTTAAATGTGAGAAAAAGTCACTGACTCTCAAAATGGCACCCATGAAATATGCTCTTACTTTATGTGTGTGTATACGTATATTCCACCATACTTTCCTTGAGGAATTGTAGCATGCTTGCTGCAGTTCAGGACAAATATTATCCTTCTCCACCACTGTCAATGGTCACTATACATGAGTGATCACAGCAACAAAAAGGTATAGTTGAAAAAAACTTCATTTCAGGGTTTGAAATATAATACGCTCTACACAATGACAGAAATCAACAGTATAGTGCACCATTTCACCCGTAAATGTAATTTATGGTCTGTCTAGCTCAATATTTGTATACCTAACCTACAGACAGTTTTGAGCTGTCTGTTTTCAAAAGAGTTTTCAATACCAATATTTACTTTGGCTTTTGGTTGTCCATTGTGTTGGTTGGCTTTCTTGTCAATCTCATTTGCTTGCTTCTTATTTGAAGACATTCTTTCTTTTTCTTGTGGTTTTCCTAGCAGAGCATGGCTTCTTTACCAACGTTTTGAGTGGATGGCTTATATACTTCTGTGGCTGATATCAGGGAAGTCCCTTTAAATGTATGTTCTTGTACTCCATGGGAGTGCATAGAATTTTCTGTACTCTCCCCATGTAATGCTTCCACCCTCACCCCCACCACCACCTCTTAGCCACAGCCTTTTTGTTGCTTCACAAACTTCACCCTCTTCCATTCTTCAATATTTTAAAGCTCCTCTGTTGCTCTCTGCTGCATCCCTCTCGCTGTCCTTCCCAACCTTTCTATGTTTCTCTTTTGTAGAAGACCCTGCAACTTCAACTTGCTGTCAATTTGCTCCTTTCTCTATTGTATGCATTTGTACACTTCGTTTCATTTATGTCTCCAAGATTAGCGTTTGCTATCTTGTAATGGTAAGTTGAAAGTGAGACATGCACTTGCATGAGTGACGTGCTTGAACTGACCATTTTGCATTTGTTTCTCATTGCCAAATCTGTTCAGCATCAGAAACAACGGGATTTTTGTTATTGGAGATGCTGTTAAGCATCAGCAACAAGCATAAGCAAAGCCAAAAGGGAATATTTGTAAAAGGTGTGATGTATTGACTGCCAATGTCTGTTTCATTTACCATTTATGTGTCTCTTTTATTATGTCTATTCTATGGCATAGTTTACTCTTAGGTTATATATATGATCTTAGGGGCATATTTAAGAGCCCCTAGCGCCATCTACCAACACATTAGCATCATTTTTTTATGCTAATGTTTCGTTAGATGGGCAAAATCTCCGTGCCATGTTTACAAAGAGACGTAATGCATGCATTGTGCCATTTTGTAACACTTTGCTCTACATTATGCCAGCACCAGGCACAATGTATGAAAAGGGGGCATTCCTGGTCTGAGCAGGTGTTAAAAGGGGGCATACCATTGGTTACAATAGGCCCCTACGTACTCTGCAGGAGTAGTGCCAATATTTTGGTGCTACTCCTGCAGAGTACATCAATAGCGTCAATAAAAATAACGCTATTGCCCGCTACCCTGTGCCATAAAGTGCTGTATCTTGGATACGGCACACACATGGTGGCAGTAGGGGGTGTTAAGGGGCACAAGAAAATTGACACTGCACTGGGTGCGGCGCCACTTTCCTTAAATCTGTCCCTAAATGAGCAAAATCCGAATGGGGCTTATTCTGGGAATATATTAGTTAGGTGAGGTTGCCCCCCTACCTCCAGGAAATTCTAAAAGATAGAAGAACACACATTTTCATTCAATAACTATATCTCCCCTTCTAACCCGAAACCATCTTCATGCACCCTCTCAACCTTGACCTAATTTTAACCCACCCATTTTAACAATGCGACCTACATAAGACCTAAGATGCATTGAATAACCAGATATCACCAAGGTCATAACACTCTTTGCTGTGTCAGGTCCCTACATAAGACCTAGGAAGCCTTCAGCAACCAGATACCATCAGGATCAGAAAACCCTTTGTAAAGTTTTCCTACACAAGTACTTCTAATAAAATGATTACTAGAGGGCTTATTTCACGTTTGCCCTATACAAATAGTGCTAATAAAATGGTTACTAGGGGGCTTATTTAAAGTTTCTCTTATACAACTACCTCTAATGAAATGATTACTGATTAGCTTATCTGAAATACCCCTGTGACATGACATATTATCGAATAGTTCGACTGATCCAAAAGAGAACCTAACAGTACAAATCATAGAAGGTGAAGATAATCATTGTTGGCATAAACTCAGGCGCCAAATGGCCCATAAATACTAATAATTGTTCTTTGCCTTTAAATATTTGTAGTACTCCTATGTTTAAAACAAATATTTGAATTCAAGTGTGTAAGCATTTCTATCTCTGTAATTGTTGTAACACGTTTCATTCAGCCCTTAATCTTGTCTCCATCAAAAGAAAAGTGATTTTGTTAGTCACTGGTCACCTAGGTCACTAGGGTCAGGAATGCGAACTACTATAATTAGTATGGAGACGTGTCCAGACTCCTCATTCACACCTAACGGATAATCACATGAATGCAATCGTGTTTGTCGAAGAGGAAGGGTACAATGCATTTTTGTGCTAAGCAGGACCTCGTGGTATTTCAGTGTTTTTTAGAACAATCAATTCAATTTAAATTCGTCTCGAAGGGAACATTACTCATGTGAATGTTGTTTTTTATCTTTAAAACTAGACATCGCGGAGCTGTATTTGCCCGCATGATGCTTAAAAGTAAGCGGTTGTAGCTTGTCACTGTAATAAAAAAGGGTTACTTTTAGAAAATCGCATGCGCTTGCACTACCAGCCTTCACGACATAAAGAGCAGGATTTGAAATTCACGTTTTTCATGAAGATGGAAAGATGATTTTGGAATTTGTAAATTGGAAAGAAGTAATTAGACGAACGAGGCTGTCAGATTTCAAGGTTGTGCCATCAGGCGTTTGAGTCAACATTTGATGCTGTACAATAAAACGCACCTGCACAAAGTTTTACCTTTGAAAAACACAACTCCCTAATCTCTCAATAGATGAATTCACAGGCCGTTTATTTGAATTTTGCATTTACAGAGGTGCGCGCTTAACCACATCCTCTGCACATGAAGACTGCAACTCTTTCTGAACATCAGGTGGTCTCATTCATTCCATTACATTCAAAATAATGCTTGCACCTATGAAACAGTTCTGCTATAAAACACCGAATACCAGCTACGATCCATTGAGGCATGATAGTGCTTGAGCATTATTGGCTGCAACAAACTGGAAAATCCAGTTCTACCTGTATTGTGATCATTAGATAGAGAGATTATTCCACATTGCCTGTCCTCTACTCATGAGACTCTAAACATCATTTTAGGAGGGGTCGGTTCTTGATGGATTTGGATGCGGCCCGAGTAATTAGCAGTGGCTGAGATTAATTCAAGCATTCTATTCATCTCTGATTTGTATACTTATTGTGTTACCCTGAGTGGTACAGGTATGCTCAGATGTGGGTCCTGGGCACATTGTGACACTGGAGACAAGCTGTACCCATCTGATAAGCCCATAACTAAGGCAAATACGGTCCTTTGTTGCTTGTGTTCTGGTTCAGGGAAGATCTGGCTTGGCAGTTCAAGCTCACCTGTTTCTGTTGCAGCAGAGTTACAATTGATTTGCATGTAGCTGTGTGCAAACTGAGATGGCATGGTGTGCAAAACAATGATGGATTGGGATGCGGCCCGAGTAACTACCAGAGGCTGAGATTAATTCAAGCATTCCTTTCATCATTCTTTTTGTAAGCTTGTATCGGTTCTTGATGATGTCACCCTTTGCATGGTTGAGAATGAGATCCTGATATTTCAGAGGGTTTCAGTCAAGTTGACTGTTTTCATGAAGGTCATAAAAAAACATGGAGCTGATGTTGAATGTCCAAAGGATGGTCAAGCCTTCTCATGATCTGCCAGCTATGAAGCTTCCTTGGAGACACAAGTTAACACAAGTAAGCTGATACAATGAAATTAAGACAGTTGAGGTTACTCAACTCTGTTTGCAAGCCTTCTAATAAAATCCTGCACATGTTCCCAAATGCCCCAACAAATGGTACTCTGTTAACTGCAAAGGGCAAGTACATATCTCAAAAATCCACTATTGCTGAAAGTGTTAGCAATGGTATGAACCTTTCTACAGAACATAGTGTTTCACAATTAATTCCAAATCAGTCTCATTCTAGTAGCAGCCGAGGGTAAAGGTGATTGTTATTTCCCAATATATCATATAGCTCATTGGTTTATTTGTTTTCCCTTTCATCAATAGGCTAGCTTCGTAATAAACCAGGTACCTAAACTTCGGCACCAGCCCAGTTGCCTGATTTAGAGCTAAGTGATAATGTACTATTGTTTCATTTGTAGAAGAAATAGTGTATCCTGCAAATAAAATCAGTCCAACTGTAGATAAACTGTTTGAAGAATTAATACTCCCATAGGAATAATTTGGCAGAGATAATTCTGATGAAAAATGGTTCACTAGTCGAGATCCTTTTGTCAATTAAATTTACTTCCTGTTTAATTGACTGGAGACATGAAAGTCTACTCTTTGTAACAAACTTACATTTGGAAATGATGAGTAGCCAAAAGTAGTAAAGTTACTACAAAGTGTAATAGTAAATTTACACATATAGACATACTTATGTGTAAATTTACATTCATGAAATGGCCCTTATTAATTTTAGGAAAAGTATATTGAGCACGGATTGAGATGAGTTTAGACTATAGGATATTGTTTGCCTCATGCAACCTGCTTAGCTACAATGGCTCTCCTATTACCCTTATCTGGAGGTCTTTCCAAGTAGTCTATTTGTTGGGTAGGTATTACTATTCTATCTTGGGTGTTCTGAACATCTTTGTTTCAACACTTAAACATTCTAATGTTCAATTGTCATTATGGAAATTTTGCAATATTGACAGATGTGCATGTTGGTGTGCATAGAGGCAGGTGATTATCTTTGACATAAGTCTTCCATGTTTATACAATCAACAGTAGGTGCCATATAATATAAAATATGCACTTTTACAGAGGCTTACCATCCATCATGTAGTATGACATAGCACCCTTGCTTTTTATGCATGTGCAGCTGGACGCAGCTAAGTGCAGCCCCTGGATAAAGGTACAATTGCATTGCGCATATAAAGGGGTAACTGTGCTTCTTTTTAATTAAGCAGTTGAAAATCATGCTAAATCAATCTCTTTATCTGTAGTCTAGCAGAGAATCTGGGTACGAAATGGTTCCCCAGCAGACCATGCGGGCTCACAAGCCAAATGATGTAAACATACTTTCTGTATAGTCTCTTAGCTGTACCTCCATTGACTACCTGTGTCTCCTCTCCCTTTGACAGTCTAAGAGTCCTCTTCCAATTGTATTTACAACAGGTTTCTTTACTTCTGGTGCCCCCTTTAACTTCTGTGTCATCTTTCTGCCATCTGATCCCTAGGCCTAGCTCCATTAGCAACCACTTAATCTTCTACGTATGCCTTATCAGGCTCCAATTTGCCCCTCCTCACAGAGCAGATCTGTGGGCTCTCTTCCACTTTCAGTAAGCACAATACCAATCAATCAATCAATCAATCAGTGATTTATAGAGCGCGGCTAGTCACCTGTAGGGTCTCAAGGTGCTGTTTGTGGGCATGCTGCTCAAAGAACCACGTCTTGAGGTCCTTCCTGAACTGCTTTAGCGATGCGGTCTGCCTGAGCTTGAGAGGTGGCGTGTTTTATGTCCGGGCTGCTAGGTAGGAAAAGGATCTTCCTTCTGCTGTGTTTTTCTGGGTCTTGGGAATGGCTGCAATGGCAAGCTGAGAAGACTGGAGATGTCTATTGGGCACGTAGAAGGCTAGGCGGTGGTTGAGGTATGCTGGTCCTATGTTGTGCAGTGCCTTGTAGGTGTGGATCAGGAGTTTCTATGTAATGCACTTGTTGACTGGAAGCTAGTGTAGGTCTCTGAGGTGGGAGGAGATGTGGCTGTGTCAAAGGATGTCCAGGATGAGTCTGGCTGCTGCATTCTGGATTCTTTGTAGTCTTGATTGTAGTTTCTTGCTGATGCCAGCATAGAGTGCGTTGCCGTAGTCCAGTTTGCTATTGACGAGTGCTTGGGTGACTATCTTCCTCATGTCAGAGAATATCCACTTGAAAATCTTTCGCAGGAGTTGAAGGGTGTGGAAGCATGATGATGAGATGGCATTGACTTGGCAGTTCATGGATGGAGAGAAACCCAGGATGATGCCCAGATTTTGTGCGTGGTCCGTAAGGGTGTATCCAAGTGCGGTGGGCCACCAGAAGTCATTCCAGGTAGAACGGGTGGTGCCGATTACGAGGATCTCTGTCTTATCCAAGTTGAGTTTGAGGCAGGTGGCTTCCGTACAGGTGGCGACTGCTCTCATCTCATTGTGGAAATTTCCCTTGCCCTTTGCAGGGTCCTTGAACAGGGAGAGGATCAGTTGGCTATTGTCAGCGTAGGAGACTATGCTTAGCCCGTGTTGTTTGATGATCTTGGCAAGCGGGGCCATGTAGATGTTGAAAAGCATCGGGCTGAGTGAAAATCCTTCTGACGTTAATGGCGGTAGTCAAACACTCTGTGTTCTTCCAGTGAGGAAGAACCTGATCCAATCCAGTGCTTTATCTCGGATGCTGGCATCTTGTAGTCAGACGAAGAGGGTGGAGTGGGAGACGGTGTTAAACGCCTTGGAAAGGTTGAGGAGGATGAGTGTAGCCACGCCTTCTTGGTCTAGTATATTGCGTATGTCATTGGTGGCTACTAGGAGAGTGGTTTCAGTCCTGTGGTTGCTTCTGAATCCGGATTGGGATGGGTCTAGAATTTGTTCTGTATTAGGAATGGGGTCTCTGGTTTGCAGTCAGTCTGCACTCTGTCCAAGCAGGGACCCTTACTCTAGTCAGGGTAAAGGAGATATACACTTGGATAACCCCTGCTAACCCCCTTGGTAGCTTTGCACAAGCAGTCAAGCTTATCCCAAAGGCAATGTGAAAAGTATTTGTACCAACACACACAGTAATACAGTGAGAGCAGTATAAAATGGACACCACACAGGTTTAGAAAAATAGCCAATATTTATCTAAATAAAACAAGACCAAACCAATAAAGATCCAACATACAAAAGTAAAGTTATGAATTTTTCAAGATTAAACACAAAAATAGTGCCAAGAAGCACAAATGCTGCAACTTGGTGTTATCATGGTGTCATGACGATGTCGTTCCCCACAATGCAATGTCACTGACGCTGGCCATGGAGTCACATGGACCCCCAGGTACAGTACCTTATGAAAAAGTGAAGAAAATGGGCTGGTGCACGGAGTCGGGGAGTGAGGTGTTGCTGGATCCAATGCGGTGTCAGTTCTAGTGCTGCTGGGCAAAGGAGCGGAGGTGTCGATAAGAGGCGTGAGGTCCTTGCTGCAGAGCTGTGGAGGTGAGGCAACTTCAGTGCGAGGTGTTGGTCCCTTACACATCCGGCAGAGTCAAAGTCCGGTGGAGTCAAGATGCTGTGGGGCGACCTCAAGGGGACGCGATCACGCCACAGGGTCACTAATGCTGCAATGGAGTCTGGTGTCACGAACATCAGTGATACAACACTCTGATCTCACGAGTTCTCAGGACCTCAGCGGCTGCGGTGAAGTGGGGCCTGTGTTGTTGGTGGGGTCGTCGCGCTTCAGCAAGGTCCATGGCGTCAGGTGCAGGTGGTGTTGGGGTTTCATGCAGCTGTGTCCTTGTGAAGTTTCACAGAGTCAACCAAAGTTGTTTCATGAGGAATGTAACCAGATTTCACTCTTAGAGACTGGCTGGTGAAGTCTTTGCCGTCCCTGAGGACAGTAGGCAAGCTCAGTCCAAGCCCTTGGAGACACCTCTCAAGCAGAAATATATACCACAAAGTCCAGTCTTTGTCCTCTTTCAGGCAGAAGCAGCAACTGCAGGCCAACCCAACAAAACACAGTCACAGGCAAAAGGGCAGTACTCCTCTTCCAGCTCTTCAGCTCTTTACCTGGCAGAGGTTCCTCTTGAATCTTGAAGTAATCTAAAAGTCTGGGGTTTTGGGTCCACTACTTATACCCCTTTCTGCTTTTGAAGTTGCCAAACTTCAAAGAAAAGTCTCTGTTGTTCACACGATCCTGCCTTGGCCAGGCCTGGAACCAGACTCACACCAGGGGGTTGGAGACTAAATTGTGTGAGGTCAGGCACAGCCCTTTCAGGTGTAAGTGACCACTCCTCCCTCCACTCTGGCCCAGATGGCCCACCAGGATATGCAGGCTACACCCCAGCTCCCTTTGTGTCACTGTCTAGTTTAGATTTACAAACAGCACAACTGTCAGTCTGACCCAGACAGATAATACACAAGCAGTCAGAGTCACAGAATGGTATAAGCAAGAAAATGCCCACTTTCGAAAAGTGGCATTTTCAAACTGACAATTCAAAAACCAACTTTACCAAAAGATGTATTTTGAAATGGTGTGTTCAGACACCTCAAACTCCATATCTCTATTAGCTCCCAAAGGGAAACTGCACTTAAAAGTTATTCAAAGGCAGCCCCGTTGTTAACCTATGAGAGAGAGAGGCCTTGCAACAGTTAAAACCGAATTTGGCAGTATTTCACTGTTAGGACATGTAAAAACATACCATTACATGTCCTACCTTTCATATACACTGCACCCTGCCCATGGGGCTACTTAGGGCCTACCTTAGGGGTGCCTTGCATGTATAAAAAGGGAAGGTTTGGGCCTGGCTAGTAGCTACATTTTCCATGTTGAATCAGCAGTTTAAAACTGCACACACAGACACTGCAGAGGCAGGTCTGAGCCATGTTTTCATGTGGATGGCACATTCAGTGCAGCAGGCACCTCTTGTGCACTTTAGTAGGGACTTACTAGTGAATGAAATATGCCAATCATGGAAAAGCCAATTATACATACAATTTACACAAGGAGCACGTGCACTTTAGCACTGGCCAGCAGTGGTAAAAACCAGCAAAAACAGAGTCCAGCACACAGTCAAAACATGGGAAGCAGAGGGAAAAAAGATAGGGGAGACAAAGTCAAGGATGCCAGGTCTAGCAGTCCCGGGGTTCATGAACTCTTTGACGATGGCTGATGGCGAAGAGCTTTTTGTTGTTATAAGCACTGATGCTGAGGGGTTCTTGAATGGCAGCTTTTTTGGTGGTGTTGATGTTCTGGTGGTGCGTGGTGACTACATTCTTGTAGGCTGTGCAGTCTTTGGTTTATTTGCTGTTCCTCTATTTCCGTTCCAGTCATCTGTAGAAGCATATGGGTTCTTGTAGGTCTGCTGTAAACCATTTAGGTGTTTTTCTATGTTTGTTTCCTGTTGGTTTCCTTGGGGGGGGGTACGTTGTTGGCGCATTCCGATAGCCAGCGGTGTAGATTGCATGCCGCTTCATTTGCGTCTGCTGCATCTGGTGGGAGGGAGTAGTTGAGAACGTTGGTGAGCTGTGCGTCTGAAACTGTGCCCCAGCATCTGCCATGGGGGTATAGTGGTGTGCGGTGTTCTTTGTGAAGGTAAAGTGGATGCACTTGTGGTCGGTCCAATGGTGTTTGGAGGTGTGAGAGATGTTGATGTTGTTCCCTACTGAGAAGACAGGATCGAGAATGTGTTCGGCTCTATGGGTGGTGATTAAGACGAGTTGTTTGAGGCCGAGTGTTGTAAGGTTGTCCAGGAGGTTTATAGTGGTGGGGTCATCGTGGGTATCAAGGTGGAAGTTGAGGTTGGCGAATAGGATGTAGTTGGAGGAGGTGAGTGCTTGGAGAGCTACAAGTTCGGCAATGTCTACGCAGAATTGGGGACGGGGTCCAGATGAGAGTGCCACAGAGGGAGGATTTGGGGTTGGTCTGAATCTGGAAGTGTAGGTGTTCATGGGTTGGCTGAGACTGTGACTTGTTGGTGGTGGTCAGGCAGAGGATGTTCTTGTAGACTATTGCACTGTGTCCTCAAGGCCAGTTGGCTCTGTCCCTGTGGATGATTTTGTAACTGTCCAGGATGGCTGTGACGATGTATGGGGCAGAGGTGGGGGTGATCCATGTCTCTGTGAAGAAAGTGACATACGGTGCTGTCGAGGAGGTCCCAGGCTTCTACTGCGTGATTGACGAGGGAGCGTGTGTTGAGGAGAATGAACTTAAGGTGGTTGTCCGTGCTTGGTGTGGGATCGTGAGGTGGTCCTTGGAGGGTGCAGGAGCATGAGCGGCATGAAAAAGGTCCAGTGTTCCTGGGGGTGGCTACGTGGCAGACTGAGGATCTCCCCGGGTTGAGGGCGCATAGAGCCCTGGTAGTCGAACCGACGGATGGAGCAAGAGCTAGGGTTCATAGCGCTTGGCGCGGTCCAGGTACAGAGGGGCACAGACGGGCTTGCCTTTGGCTCATCTTCGGTGTGCCAGCGGTCACCATTAAGAAGGGGAGAGAGGCAGGGGTCAAGTCAGCTGGGAGGCAGGAGGGTGGGAAAAGTACTTCACGGAGGGAAGGGGGTGGGGCCTCTGGGGCAGAGGAAAAACGTGGGGGGAGTGAATGGAGAGAGAAAGAGACAAGAGGGAGAAAATGGAATAAAAGACAAAAATAAAAAAAACAGAAGTAAAGGCAGAAATAAAAGGCTGGAGTAAAGATAGACAGAAGGTACTTACTGGCAGATGGCCACTAGGCCACCAGGGATGAGGCGCAGGCGGGAGACTGTGGGTGGAGGTGGGCCTCGAACTGAGAGTCAGACAGGCTCTCATTTTGAGGCAGAGGCAGAGGCAGAGGCAGCACAACAGGTGGAGCTGCGCAGGCAACAGATGCTGACCAGGCCATAGCAGCAGGCAAAGCAAGTTTTCCCCTGTAAGTGACCTGGTTTACTCTGTATCCTTGGCATAGTCCCCCCTGACATTTTTGTCTTCTGACCTCCGGTTTGCTGTCTTCATTTTTGCTGGACTCTGGGCACTGTACCACTGCTGACCAGTGCTAACCTGCACGTGCTCTTTCCCTAAAACATGATACTACTGGTTTATATACAATTGACATATTTAGTTTACTCATACGTCCTTAGTAATGTGCACTAAATGTGCCCAGGGCCTGCAAATTAAATGCTACTGGTGGGCCTGCAGCACTGATTGTGCCACCATGTGTGCAGTTTTAAATTGCCATGTTAACCTGTCAAGTTAACCCTCCTACCAGGCCCAAATCAACCATTCTAATGCACATGGGTCACCCCTAAAGTAGGCGCTAGACAGCCCCAACAGTAGTGTGCAGTTTATTTTAAAAGTTGAACATGCACATGTAAGTTTTACGTGTCTGGAAAGTGAAAAGCCCCTACATTTGTTTTCACTACTGCAAGGCCTATCCCACCCACAGGTTAACATTGAGATTGCCTTATTACATTTTCTAAGTGTAATGTCCAATTGGAAAGAGATGGAATGTCCATTTCTGGTGTCTCTAGGGCCACAATTTCAAATCACAATTCATGATGAAGTCAGAGTTTTAATTGTAATTCTGAAAATGCCACTTTTAGAAAGTTGTCTTTTAAAAAAAAAATCATATTAGTGTCTTTTGCCTGTCTCTTAATACATGTCATGGTGGGTGACAGCTGAGCTCTTGTGCATTGCCGCCAGACAGCCACACAGCTTAGGCGTAATTGGTCAGGATGGGAGGAAGAAGTTGACACTTACACTTTAATGGGTTGTGTCCTGAGCCCTCATAAAGGGCTGCATGACCACCTGTAGTGTGTCTGGAGCCAGGTCAGGGATGGCAGGGACTTTGTGCACTTCAATGGCCTCTCTTTAAAGTCTCCCCCACTTCAAAGGCAATACTGGGTATAAGAGCTGGACTTCTGACCTCACCCAATCAGTCCACCTCTGGACCTCAGGAAATTCTGCTAGGAAGAATAACTGTTGTGCTGCTAAAAGGACTATCACTCTGCTGGACTTTTCTGAACTCCTACTCTGCTGTGCCTACCCTGCTGCCTGCTTGTCTCCTTGCATGGGAGTGAGAAGGACTGGGCCTGCAACTCTACAACCCTAGAACCAAATTGGCTCCAAGTGCTTGCTGGGTTGCTGCCTTATGTTCTGAAGACTCAGGAACATCAAAGAATTCACTTCATCCTAGAACAGCACCTGGACGTTACTTGCTGCAAGTCTTTCCCTGCCAAGTGGTGCCAGTCCAGTCCTGGGCTCTTGGAAGTGAGTATAAAGTGCTGCAACTGTAATATCCACGCATCACAGTTGTTATCAAAGCCAGCGCATCTCCCCTCGACACATTGCCGCTGCCGCAGCTGATAAAGACATTGCAT
Source organism: Pleurodeles waltl (assembly GCF_031143425.1). Classification (NCBI taxonomy): domain Eukaryota; kingdom Metazoa; phylum Chordata; class Amphibia; order Caudata; family Salamandridae; genus Pleurodeles; species Pleurodeles waltl. Next base: position 1,177,825,442 of record NC_090437.1, read on the forward strand.
CGACAGCTGCACGGCTTGATGAAGGTGCATCTCTCACATCACAAAGGGGTTCACCAGTGCAACACTGTTTGAGGATATCACTTTGATGGCTGTGAGGCTCAACAATGATGCATCTCTTACTGCATGTATCAGAACTGGCGCATCGCCTAGATCCAAAGGGATGCTCCTCACATCTCATCCTTGACGTCAATGCATCCCTCCATCCAAGGTACTTTTTCAGTGGGACAAGTTTGATCACTGTATCTGACCTGTGCTCCATTGTGGTTGGCTTTACTTTTCAGATTTGACCCAGTCTTGCACAACCTGATAGCCCTGGTTAGCACTTTAAGCTGTAAGCACTTTATTTGCAGATATGCTTAAAAATGTATAACTCAACTTCTATGTATTGGATTCATGCTGTTTTGGTCTTGTTTTGATAATTAAATTACGCTCTATTCTCCTAACCTGGTGTGGAATATTTCTGTTTGGTGTTTTCACTGTTTACTGTTTTAAGTGTTGCACAAATATTTTACACACAGAGCCTGCCTGCTCTGTGTCAAGCTACCAGTGGGTGAGCACTAGTTAATTTATAGTGTGTGCTTGGACAAGGTGCATACCTCTGCCAACCAAAGACCCAATTTCTAACAATTTCTTCAAATCTTTCCTCACTTCAGATTGCTGGTGTACAAATACAATTTAGTGGTCCACATGCATTCGTTTTGCAGTCAGACTACTGAAATCTTTTGTTTACATACTGAACATGTGATATGTACAGTAAGTATCTTATTCTAAGCATAGCCATGCATTAACATTTTCGTCTTTCTTCTACAAAGGAGAAGCACCATCATAATCTTGAATGCCGCACCCACTCCATTAACATTGTCAAGTTTCCTTTCAGCAAGAGAATAATTCTCTGTTTCAAGAACAATTAGTCATGTGATGTAGAGTCAGTATGTCCGACTGACGCACCTTCACCACATGTAGATGATAATGAGTGCAATCATTTTCTTGGCTCTCTCAGCTACAGCAGATGATGTACATTTGAGTGACTACTCAGTGGAGTAGCATCCCAAAGGATGATTTATCATGTTGCTATGTACAGTGCCCCACTGTCCTCTGGTGCTACTTTCAAGGTTTCGAAATAGCCACAATTTACTGAAAATAAATAAGTAATATAATTCAGTCAAATACCCTGATGGTGAATCACTATTCTGGCCTCAGACCGCACTGAAGTATGTAGGCACAGACCATCCAAGTTGTTCATGATGACTTTCATACCACCACAGCGAACCCTGCCTTGTCAGTCTGCATGGCCTGTATGCGTCCAGTTACAACTGAAATCAGCAAACATTGTGTCACACTCCGCATTAGAAATAAGCTTCATCAGCCATGCCTTTCCAAGGTTCTGATCATACCAGAAGAACATAGCACAGCTATGCCAAGTGAGCTCCTCCATATCGGAGTCCATCCACGTGAAGTGCATCATACCTCAAGATTCAAGCCTTCCAATTTTCATCTTGTATATTGAGCCCTTATTGGCTTAAAAGTATGTCTGCATTCACCAGTATCGCAAGCTCCGTCAGAGGATCATGCCACACCACAGCATCACTTGGCTGAAAAATTCCCCTTCTACAATCACGGAATGCTTATCAATGGCCTATCCACAGCTGGACACAACAAACATAGAGACTGCCCTCTTCAGCAACACCAGTAAATAACACCACATCCACAAATCACTTGAGGAGATGAGCCCTAATGGCTTCTAAACACCACTCACCAACATTCCAAATAACTTGGCTTCAATATTGTTCACAACTTTCTTTGCAGTCCCAAATTTTCCTTTTGCAATACAAAATGCACCCAGGTGGAAAAGTGTGAGAATCTATGTCAAATAACACATAATATGAGTAGAAACTTGTAGTAGGTAATCATACGTAGATAATATAAGCATATATAAGAAATAATAATGTCCTGATTTAAGTTAGCTTAACCATCAATGCTATATTAAAATGCTGTTTATGCACTAGCATTGAGAGGCCCATTTTCCACGTTAAGCTGTTGTTTTGCATGAGATGTTTTTCTCTTTTGCTGCAGATGCTGTAATTTTCCAGACACCTTCTGTCAGACAGTGAATAGGCATTTGTTTTATATTAGACAACTGATAATGAGGTTCGCACCATGAAGAGAGGAGATAACAAGAAAGATGATTAATTGGAGGATCTGTCCGAACCACAAAATGTGGATGAAGTATCTTTGCAAGGACATATGTTTAGTGGTTATTAGACATTGGATCTATAGTTGTCAGACGTATTCACCCTGTCCAAGTAGGGACGACAATCCTAGTCAGGGTAAGTCACAACACAACCTAAATTATCCTTTGCTCACCCTCCGGTAGATTGTCACAGAGCAGGCAGGCTTAACTTAGAAGGCAACATGTAAAGTATTTGTGCAATATCTCATACAATAACACAGTGAAAACATGACAAAAAGTACTCCACACCAGTTTAGGAAAATCAATAATATTTATCTGAATAAAATAAGACCAAAAATGACAAAATCCAATATGCACAAGTCAAGATATCACTTTTTAAAGGTTTTTCCACGCGGCAAGGTGATGCGTTGGTTTCCAGGAGCACAGACTTGGTTCCTCAAAGCAATGCGAAGATATTTTGACACACAGGGACGTTGTGTGAAAAATCCAGAATGCCTTGTGAAGAGGCAACAGGAGCTGAGTCAATCCGGCATGCAATGCAGTGATTCTTAAGCTGCAAGACATGGCCTGCCTCGATCTAGAAGGCGCTGCATTGCATTTTGCTGGTGTTGCTGGATTTTCTTCTGTTTGTTGAAGTCTTTGATGGCCCAGAGACTTCAGAACAGGAGGCAAGCTCAGTCTAAGCCCTTGGAGAGCACTTGTGGGGAAAGGCAGAGTCCTTCCAGCAGAGTCAGCGGCCAGCAGGCATCAGGGCAACAAACAGGACAGAAGTCCTTCCAGAAAAGGAGTCCAGACCCTTTGGGCAGCACGGCAGTCCCTCTGACAGAGTCCAGTTGTAGGTTTAGAAGTGTCTGAATTAGTGGGGGTCACAAACCCAGTATATAAACCCAAATGTGCCTTTGAAGTGGGGAAAATTTCAAAGAGTAGTTTTGAAGTGCACAGGTTCCCCTTTCAACCCAGCCTTGTCTGCCAGGAGCCCTGTGGGGGGTTATCAGTCCTTTTTGTGAGGGCAGGCCACTGGCCTTTGAAGTGTAAATGAGAGCCCCTCCACCCTTCCTGCCAGGAAGACCCATCAGTATGCAGATGAATGCAGATGCAGCTGAGTGTCCTGTGTTTATGGCTATCAAGGTGCAATGCACAAGGGGAGCTTTCACCCAGCCCAGACCAGACGTGGATTGGAGACAGGCTGTAAGGCACAGATGGCATCAAGTGCAGAGAAATGCCTACTTTGTAAAAGTGGCATTTCTAAAATAGTAACGTAGAATCCAACTTCACCAGTAAGTAGGATTTCTCACTGCCATTCCAAACATACCAAACATGACAAGGCTATTCCTCTCAGATCAGAAATTACCACTTAAAAGCACATGAGTGAATTTCTAAAGCAGGCTTCACAGTAGTGAAAAACAACTTTAGGAGTTTGTTGCACTACCAGCACATGTAAAACTTATAAGTACATGTCCTGTCTTTTACTTACATACCACCCTGCCCCATGGGCTACCTAGGGCCTACTTTGGGGGTGACCTGCATGTAATAAAAGGGGAGTTTAAGGCTTGACATGTAGTTTTAAATGACAAGTCAAAGTGACAGTGAAACTGCACACATAGGCAATGGCAGGCCTGAGACATGGTTAACCACTTGTGTGCCCCGGATGAGGTGATCTCTTCCTAGGCGACGGTTCCCCGGTGCCTTGGACGAGATCACCTCGTCCTGCTAGGGGCCCCCGGGAGGAGCGCTAGCGCTCCCCTCGATGGCCAGGCACACCCCTCCCCTAGGCACGGATGGAAGGGGAATCGCTTCCCCTTCCACCCCCACGTGACGCGCCCGTGGCATCTGATGACGTCAGCGTGCTTTCGCGAGCTGAACTCATCAGAGGCCTTCCCTGAGCTTCCAGCGCCGGATCGGAGGAGAAATGCAAAGCATTTCTCCTCCGATCATGTGGAGGGGGTCAGAGAAGCCTGGAAGGAGAGGAAAGGCCCTTCCTCTCCTTTCAGGCTTCTCTGCGCATTTCTGCTGCCCAATCTCGATACGAGCAGGCAGCAAAAATGCCACTAGACACCAGAGATTTTTGGTTTTGTTTATAGAGCGGCCCCTTGTGCAAGGGCCACTCTGCAGGGAGGCAATTTAGTTTTAGGCAATTTCTGCCGATCTGCCCCAGGGGGCAGAAACCCCCCCTAGACACAAGGGATTGTTTTTTTTTTTTTATTTATTTATTTTTATTTGTGGGGAGCGACCCCTTAGGAAAGGGTCGCTCCCCCGGGGGCTAAATCTTTTCTAGTCTATTTCTGCCCCCCTTGGAGGCAGATCGCCCTATTTTTATTAGGCCAATCTGCCTCCAAGGGGGGCAGAAACCACTAGACACCAGGGATTTATTTTATTTTTTATATGTACAGATAAGGGGAGCGGCCCCTTGGGCAAGGGCCGCTCCCCGGGGGACAAATAATTTTACAGCTGTTTCTGCCCCCGGGGGGGGGGGGGCAGAAACCACTAGACACCAGGGAATATATATTATTGTGGGCTATTTGAAGTAAGGGGAGAAGCCCCTTACTTCAAATAGCCCACAATAATATATATTCAAATTATTTCTAGGCCATTTCTGCCCCCCCGGGGGCAGATTGGCCTAATATTATTAGGCCTATCTGCCCCCGGGGGGGAGGGGAGCAGAAAACCAGTAGACACCAGGGATCATTTTTTTTTGTTTACTTTTTTTTTTTATGTTTGGGGAGCGACCCCTTAGGCAAGGGTCGCTCCCAGGGGGGGAAATTATTTTTAGGCCATTTCTGCCCCCCCGGGGGCAGAAACCACAAGACACCAGAATTTTTTTATTTTTGTTATACTAACGCATAAGGGGAGCGGCCCCTTTGGCAAGGGCCACTCCCAGGGGGGGGGCAAAATATTTTTAGGCTTTTTCTGCCCCCCTTGGAGGCAGATAGGCCCAATATAATTAGTCGGATCTGCCCCCGGGGGGTAGAAACCACTGGACACCAGGGATATATATATTTTTTTATCTACTTTATGTTTTTATGTATGGGGAGCGACCCCTTAGGCAAGGGTCACTCCCCTGGGGGGCGAATTGTATTTAGGCCGTTTCTGCCCCACTTGGGGGCAGATCAGCCTATTTTTGTTAGGTGAAACCTCTAGACACCATGGATTGGTGTGTGTGTATGTGTGTGTTTTGTTTGGAGGGGGCAGCCCCTAGGGCAAGGGTCTCTCCCCATGGGGGCACATTACTATTGGCCCTATTTTGGAAGGCACCAGAAACCAGGGAAGATTTATTTTCAAAATAAGAGGTTGGGGGTATGGCCATACCCCCACCCCAAATAAATGGGGCCAAAGTTGTTCTACCCAATAGTGGGCAGATTGGGCAATTACCCCCGATCCACACCCCGGGGGGACAGAAAGTCTACTAGATGCCAGGGAATACAAAAAAATAAAAGAAAATAGTGGGGTGGTGGCTACCAACCAGTATGGGCCTGGTTATGCCCCCACCCGAACTGAAGGGGCTAACAGTCTTTCAGCTCTCCCCCGCATACTAAATCATCTTATCCCATGGCAAGCAAGAGGACATTTGATTATTTTTGGTTTTTGTTTTACATTTGGGCCATGAGAGCTTGGTAACTCTCAAAATCGTCCCACTTGGAATGGTGAGGGCTGCACTTTTTTTTACTTTGGGACGCTGCCATGTACAAAAATCCACAAGACCTAGACACAGTTGATTCCAGGATGGTGTGCTTCACATGCACCCGCACCATTTCCTTACCCACAATGCCCTGCAAACCTGCAACTTTGCTGGAAAGCACACATTTTTTCCACATTTTTGTGATGGAACCTTCCGGAATCTGCAGTACTCCACAAAATTCCTACCACCCAGCATTGTCTCATCTATACTGATAAAATTTCTGCTGCACTTCTCAGCCTAAAAATTTTTTTTTTCAAACTACCCTTTTGGACCCACTTTGGTTCCCCCTCAATTTCGACATGTTTTTGGCTCTTCCTTGTCACAAACACTTGGCCCACCTACACAAATGAGGTATCATTTTTACCGGGAGACTAAGGGGAACGTTGGGTGGTAGGAAATTCGTCCCAGTGCAGTGATTCCACACAGAAATGTGGGAATTTTTTTTTTTTTTTAGCTAGATTTGCAGTTCGCTGAGGATTCTGGGTAAGAAAATATTGGGGGATCCACGCAAGTCACACCTCCCTTGACTCCCTCGGGTGTATAGTTTTCAGAAATGTCTGGGTTTGGTAGGTTTCCCTAGATGGCTGCTGAGCCCAGGACCAAAAACGCAGGTGCCCCCGCAAAAACAGGTAGGTTTCTGTTTGCTAATTTTGATGTGTCCAGATAGTGTTTTGGGGCACTTCCTGTTACGAGCACAAGGCCTACTCACACAACTGAGGTACCATTTTTATCTGAAGACTTGGGGGAACGCTGGGTGGAAGGAAATTTGTGGCTCCTCTCAGATTCCAGAACTTTCTGTCACCGAAATGTGAGGAAAAAGTGTTTTTTTTAGCCACATTTTCAGGTTTGCAAAGGATTCTGGGTAATAGAACCTCGTGAGAGCCCAAGTCACCCCGTCTTGGATTCCCCTAGGTGTCTAGTTTTCAAAAATGCACAGGTTTAGTAGGTTTCCCTAGGTGCCGGCTGAGCTAGAGGGCCAAAATCCACAGGTAGGTACTTTGCAAAAAACACCTCTGTGTTCTGTAGAAAAATGTAATGTGTCCACGTTGTATTTTGGAGCATTTCCTGTTGGGGGCACTATGCCTACCCACACAAGTGAGGTACCATTTTTATCGGGAGACTTGGGGGAACGCTGGGTGGAAGGAAATTTGTGTCTCCTCTCAGATTCCAGAACTCTCTGTCACCGAAATGTGAGGAAAAAGTGTTTTGTAGCCAAATTTTGAGGTTTGCAAATGATTCTGGGTAACAGAACCTGGTGAGAGCCCCACAAGTCACCCCGTCTTGGATTCCCCTAGGTCTCTAGTTTTCAAAAATGCGCAAGTTTGGTAGGTTACCCTATGTGCTGGCTGAGCAAGAGGCCAAAATACACAGGTAGGCACTTTGCAAAAAACAACTCTGTTTTCTTTGAGAAAATGTGATGTGTCCACTTTGTGTTTTGGGGCATTTCCTGTCGCGGGCACTAGGCCTAACCACACAAGTGAGGTACCATTTTTATCGGGAGACTTGGGGGAATGCTGGGTGGAAGGACATTTGTGGCTCCTCTCAGATTCCAGAACTTTCTGTCACCGAAATGTGAGGAAAAAGTATTTTTTTAACCACATTTTGAGGTTTGCAAAGGATTCTGGGTAAAAGAACCTGGTGAGAGCCCCAGAAGTCACCCCATCCTGGATTTCCCTATGTCTCTAGTTTTGGTAGGTTTCCCCAGGTGGCGGCTGAGCTAGAGGCCAAAATCCACAGGTAGGCACTTTGCAAAAAACAACTCTGTTTTCTGTAGAAAAATGTGATGTGTCCACGTTGTGTTTTGGGGCACTAGGCCTACCCACACAAGTGAGGTACCATTTTTATCGGGAGACTTGGGGCAACATAGAATATCAAAACAAGTGTTATTGCCCCTTGTCTTTCTCTACATTTTTCCCTTCCAAATATAAGACAGTGTGTAAAAAAGACGTCTATTTGAGAAATGCCCTGTAATTCACATGCTAGTATGGGCACCCCAGAATTCAGAGATGTGCAAATAACCACTGCTCCTCAAAACCTTATCTTGTGCCCATTTTGGAAATACAAAGGTTTTCTTGATACCTATTTTTGACTCTTTATTTTTCAGCAAATGAATTGCTGTATACCCGGCATAGAATGAAAACCCACTGCAAGGTGCAGCTCATTTATTGGCCTGGGTGCCTAGGGTTCTTGATGAACCTACAAGCCCTATATATCCCCGCAACCAGTAGAGTCCAGCGGACGTAACAGTATATTGCTTTAAAAAATCTGACATTGCAGGAAAAAGTTACAGAGTAAAACGTAGAGAACAATGGCTGTTTTTTTTCACCTCAATTTCAATATTTTTTTATTTCAGTTGTTATTTCCTGCAGGAAACCCTTGTAGGATCTACACAAATTACCCATTGCTGAATTCAGAATTTTGTCTACTTTTCAGAAATGTTTAGGTTTCTGGGATCCAGCATTGGTTTCACACCCATTTCTGTAACTGACTGGAAGGAGCCTGAAAGCACAAAAAATCGTAAAAATGGGGAATGTCCCAGTAAAAGGCCAAAATTGTGTTGAAAAATTGGGTTTTCTGATTCAAGTCTGCCTGTTCCTGAAAGCTGGGAAGCTGGTGATTTTAGCATTGCAAACCCTTTGTTGATGCCATTTTCCGGGACAAAACCACAAACCTTCTTCTGCAGCCCTTTTTTCCAATTATTAAAAAAAAAAAGAAATTTTAACTGTATTTTGGCTAATTTCTTGGCCTCCTTCAGGGAACCCATAAAGTACGGGTACCTCTAGAATCCCAGGATGTTGGAAAAAAAGGATGCAAATTTGGCGTGGGTAGCTTATGCGGACCAAAAGTTATGAGGGCCTAAGCGAGAACGATTCCAAATAGGCAAAAAAAAGGCCTGGCACAGGAGGGGGAAAAGGCCTGGCAGCGAAGGGGTTAAGGGGCTACTTATGTGGGTGGCACAATCAGAGATACAGGTCCACTAATAGCATTTAATTCACAGGCCCTGGGCACATGTAGTGCAATTTACTAGGGGCTTACAAGTAAATGAATTATGCCAATTCAGTATGAGCCAATGTTACCATGTGTAAAGGAGAAAGCACACACATTTTAGCACTGGTTAGCAGTGGTAAAGGGCACAGAACCATAAGACCAGCAAAAACAATGTCATCTAAAACAGAAGGATGGAAGGCAAAAAGTAGGGGGGAAATCCATGTCAATTATTTCAGGTCCAACAACACTGATGTCTACCTCCACGTCATCTCAAGCAGTTCTAATTAACATGTACAGTACGAAGATGCCAAGTGAATAGTGACATCTATAAACATGCCATAAAAGTGAATTTGAGCTGTTTGTTCTGCCAAATCTGTGGAGTATTTCGTGCATTTCAGGTTTTGACCAAGTTACCTGATTCAGCCTTTCAGCATTTAGGACTAAAACGTTGAGTGTCACATTTTGGGTCTGGTCATGAAACAGCTTTATTTGTGTTAATCTCCTTATGTAATCAAACTATAAGAAATACATACATGCTCTGCTTACCTATCAGTAATTTTCATTAACCTGAGGCCTAGTGCTCCTCATCATAGTTCTTATGAGTGAGCCCTGCCCTGGCCAGAGGAACACCCACCTCAGTAACAAAAACACATCCATAGTGCCAAGACTCCTTTGAACCAGTTCCTCTACCACAAGAAAAATATGTCATTGGTAGAGAAAATAATTTCTTGATTCCCAAACATTCTTAATTGACAAAATCAAAACCTGTTATAAAATAGATAGGAAGAGAAGAGATGGGTACCTTTAACTGTGACAAGACTCGGAGTAATGAAGATTGCTGGTAAATGCCCAGAGCTTTACCTCCCTGTCCTTTCTTCTCTCCACAGTCCTGAAAACTGAGCTATACCCACTTTTTCTCAGGAAGAAAAACAACAGAAGAAGATCTTGGGGCATATTTATACTCTGTTTGCGCCGAATGTGCGTCAAAAAAGGTTTGACGCACAATCGGCGCAAACCCTGCCCCATATTTATACTTCGACGTCCGACCCCGCGGGCGTCAAAGTTCCACCATGTGCGTCATTTTTTGGAAGGGGGAACCAGCCTTGCGTTAATTATATGCAAGGTAGGCGTTCCCTTCCAAAAAATGACTTTAAGGCCTGTGCCCCATATTTATACTGTGACGTCATTTTGACGGACAGGAGGGGGCAGGCCTTAAAAAACGGCGCCCAGCCTGATGGGCGCCGTTTTTTAACGCCTGGGTCAGGGCAGACGTTAAGGGACCTGTGGGCTCAGAAGGAGCCCAGAGGTGCCCTCCCATGCCCCCAGGGACACCCCCTGCCACCCTTGCCCACCCCAGGAGGACACCCAAGGATGGAGGGACCCATTCCATGGAAGTAGAGGTAAGTTGGGGTAAGTATTTTTTTCGTATTTTTTTTTTGGCATAGAGGGGCCTAATTTGGGACCCCCTACATGCCACTATGCCCAATGACCATGCCCAAGGGACATAAGTCCCCTGGGCATGGGCATTGGGCAAGGGGGCATGACTCCTGTCTTTGCTAAGACAGGAGTCATTTCAATGGGGGTTGGGTGTAAAAAAAAATGGCGCAAATCAGGTTGAGGCCTGAATTTTGCCTCAGACCTGACTTGCCCCATTTTTTGACGCCCAACCTCCATTTTCCCCTACGCCGGCGCTGCCTGGTGTGAGTCATTTTTTTTGATGCACACCAGTCCGCAGCGCCGGCTAACGTCATTCAATAAATAAGGCGCCCGCATGGTGCTTTGGAATGGCGTTAGCCGGCGGTAACATTTTTGACGCACAATTGCGTTGGCGCAGTTGTGCGTAAAAAAGTATAAATATGGGCCCTTGTGTTTCAGAAATTGAAAGTGCATTTAACATTGACAATCACACTGAAAACAGACCTTCTCTCAATAACCACAAACTAAAAGCAAGTATTTGTGAGATAGTTGCACTCAAAACAAATTAGGCAAAACAGGAGTAACCACCACCCACATTCAGCTGCTAATGGGATGTGAAGATGTGTGGGGGCGGTCAAGTAGCGTGCACTCAAGGAGGTGGCCTTAAAACAGCTAAGGAGGTAGCTATGTATTTGGCTGATTAAACGTGGACATTACTTTGTAAAGTACTTTGGCTGAATAAAAAGTAGTTATAGCAAATTAAATCCATTTGCTTATGGTGAATGAGGTGCAGCACATTCCTTGTCTCGCAGTTCCGTAGGTTACAAAAATAAAAATTGTTTTGCAGAATAAATCCGTCACCCCTGTATACATCTAGGATATGTAGGTTTGCTTATTCTTTCCAAGTGAGAGAGGGATAAAAATGGACAAAACGAAATCATGTCAGCAGTGAAAGTCCGAACGAATCTTCGGAAAGAGAGAAGGCCTTAGCACCAATTTATCTGGTAAAAAACCTGGGATTAGCTTCCTCTGGCATGAGCCCCAGACAACTAGCAACCAAAAATATAGTTTTAGCTGACAGAAACTGTAGAGAAACAGTTTGGAGAGGTTGAAATGTAGTCCATTGAATGCCCTGTAAAACTTAAATTAAGTCTGAAAAAAGGACATGAAAATGAGCAATAGGCCTTTACAAAAAGAAACTTTTCAGAAGACGGGAGGCCAGATCTGACCTGGATAAAAAAAAACTCTCGCCTAAAGGCTTTGATTGATACCCAATGACTTGAAATAGACACGACAGAGAACTGGGAGCAAAAATTATGAAAATATCAAGCAGAGCAGCAAATCACCTTGATATGGAAAGGACAGTAATGCGCTGTACTTAACAATATACTGCACATTCCTGCCATTTCCCAGCACTGGCGCACTATTGGCTGCTTGCCACCAATGTAGGCACCCTTGCACCATGGTGCAAGGATGCCTTTGCTATAAGCAGGATTGTTTTTGAGCAAGAAGACACATATTTCTCCACAACAACAATCCTCTGATGCATTTTCCTTTTTCTATGTGTGCTGCAAAATGCAGCACACTTAGAAAGAGGAAAATGATGAGACATAAATATATTTCTCTTCATTACGCCTCAACACGGAGGAGTAGCAGTTTTGGCACATTCCAAAGTCTGCCACTTACAGTAAATCTGAGAATGCATCAAAATCAATGGGTGTTGCGCAGGAAGACCCACACACCTCCCATGGAACACAGAGTAATGCAACGTAGCAATTGGTGCTGTGTTATGTTACTGCAGATTTATAAAGCTCCTCAGGGCCACTCAAGGTAGCCCTGCATGCCTTGATAAATCGCATTTTAAAGGTTGCATTGCTTTTGCTCCCTGTCGCATGTTATAAAAAGCGATACAACTCTTTGATAAATATGGCTACTAGTAGTTTCGCTGAAAGGTAAAAAGGAACATCAGCATTGGTCCTCTCACACCAGGTCACAAAAACACTCCAGTGTCCCAGATAAAAGCAATAAACTCTGAAGTGTCAAACCCCCAGATGCAGGTAATTGAGAGTTGGCAACGAATGCCCTGGAGCTCGCAGCAGAGTTGGACACCTTGGAAGTATCCATGGAGCAGGGGAGGATAGTTCAATAACAATAGGATACCCGGATATCCAGCGATGATGAGAAAAAGATTGGTTTTGCTTCCTGGGCCTTCCTTAATACCCTTGAAATTAAGGAGAAGGGACAAATGCACAAATAGTTAGTGGCCACCAGATTGACAATGCATATGTGCCCACAAAGCTTTGTGCAAAGGGCTAGAGTGTAAAATCTCGGCAGGAGAGCATCTGATCTGAGATAAAAAGATCCATTAATGGGAGACCAAACTTGGGCACTATCTTCTAGAAGAAAGAAGGACAGAGCATCATTGTTACTGAGGCGGGAAAGACTCTGCTCAGATAACCTGCAGGGATATTCTCCTTCCCTGGAATATATAGCAGTGACTGGTGGAAGCAATTCTCTTCCAGCAGAAGAGAAATTTCATGGTCTAAGGCTACTTGGATTTTCGACTTGACACAGATTAGAATATTTAAGGGATGAAGAATTGCCACCAACTCCTTTCAATTTGAATTTTAGCTTTCTTTCTCGAACAGAGACCCTGAATCTTTAGCTCTCCCAAAATTGCCCCCAATTCCTACAGCTTGTATCGGTTTTTAAGATGGAAGAGGTGGAAAGGTTCAAAAGAAACCTTTGTCTAAATTCTCGGAAAGGAGCCACCACTGGAAGAACTGTCTTATTGATGAAGTCACTGGGCCCACAGATTCGTAATCTTGTGAAACAGGTTTCCAAAAGTCTAGGAGTTATTGTGCCAGGGGTTGCAGGTGGCTGCACTATCAAGACACAATCATACGCATTAAGACCATTTCCCCTTAGACCTTCAGGCATTACGTGGCAGAGGCTTATTTTTCTATAGGAGCAATAACTTTTTGCAACTTCTCCTTCTTTTCTTTCGGAAAAAAGACTTAGACCATGTCTGTTAAGAAAACTATGCATACAAGCTGAATGTTCTGGGTCGCAGAAAGGTGCAACTTCTTGTGAGTGATTACCCAGCCGGAGTGGGTCAGTTGATATACTGGCTGGAAAGCCAGTGTTGGCCTATGAAAAACCAAGATGGTGCAATTAGTCAGTTGTCAAAGTAATGAAACACCTTAAACCACTCTGTGTGAAGGGCTGCCACTAATGGAGCTTTAACTTTTGTAACTGCATTCTGGGCTTAAGAGATCCCAAATGAGCTGGCTCTAAACTAAAAGTGTTGATCAGTAGTACATGATTGTAACAATCTTCAAGGCTCTGGATACATAGGAACATGTAAATATGCAACCTTTATGGCTAGTGATGCTAGGAAATCCCTAGGAATGATAAGTGGAATGAGAGATTGAAAAGTGACCTTCTTAAAAACACATGAAGGATAAAGGAATTTACTTCCTTTAGGTCTAATACTGGATGAAAGTCTCTTGAATGTTTCTGAACCACCAACAATATTGAGCAGCATCATTTTCTGTTCTTATAAGAGTGGCCCTGATAATGTGTGCTTTCTTTACCCTGTCCAGTTTACCCTGCAAGAGGACATCTTGACATAGAGTACAGCTTGAGATAGGATTCACTTTGAAGCTTTCTGAAGGAAAGACTTTGAAAGAAATTCACTATCCATATGGAATTTTCTGACAAACCCAGGCATCTGTAATTAACTCCTGCCAGGGTGACACAAACTTCTGAAGATGATCTCCTAAAGGATAACCTTCAGAAGACTCTGGGAGCAGATAGTCAGAACTTAGTAGAGAAGGTAGCAGATGAGAAGAAGTTAGAAGGCCAGGAGTTGCTCAGGATGCCCCCCAACCTTTACCCCTTCTTCGAAAGGGCTGATATTGATCCTTGGAATTTCCCGATGGACCAAAAATACTTTGTGAGTTGAAGACTCTGCCCCTCATCAAAGAGTGGACTAGGATCATGTGTTTGAAATCTTCTGTTGATTTATTAATCGTTTTCTTTAGCTGGGCCCAAAGAGTCCAGTGAACGGAATGTACATGCTATAGGGCTCAGTGAGTCGAATCAAATGTCAGACAGAAGTCTGACCTGTTGCTCCATTTGTGACAGAATTGGGGTACAATCAACATGTTTTTGTAGGACATCGGCCAGGGACTGCCAAGTCTCTGAGTAGAAACTGGACCACACAAATTGGATGCTGCATAGATTTTCTTTAGTGTCTCCTCCACTTTTATTTATCACAAGGGTCAGAAAGTGAGGGATATTCAATAAATCTATACCTCTGTGAAGAATGGCCTACCATCAGGGAGTCATCTTTGAGACTGATAAGAAATTCTTTCCTAATCATTTGGATTATATATCTTCTGCTGAGGAAACAGTGAAAATTAGAGTTTTCATGTTTATTAATTCCCTCAGTAATTGTTTTCTGATGGACAAGGGCAAGGGAAGCTGCTCCAGGTTATTCTGCTGATAGTGCTGGAAGAACTCATTATCTCCCTCTGGCTCACATGTGGAATAATTTAGGATCTGTCTCATATGCTGTAGAACCTCCGCTCTCTAAATCTGAACCCTGCACATAATGACCCCTGGTCTTTTATTCTTCATCTTGCTCATAGGAGTACACCTCTGGGGTGTTGGGCTGGAGGGCATCTCCAAAGCCATCAAGTATCACAGCAATACCACACGAACTAGACCCCAGGCCACCTGGTACAAGAAGGAACTCAGACTGATGTGATGCCACAGCAAACAACTGGAGCACAGATAGAGATGGAGAATGAGCCAGGACAATGCAGACAGTAGCAAATTCATATCTGCCATGAGATGCTACTACCAAATAATGCAGATTACTAAACACCTCACTTAGGTGGACTGCCTCAACGCAAGCACCAACAGATGCAAATAAATCTTGGACATTATGAAGACTTCACCTCACCAGTGACCGCCTCCAACTAGATCAACCCCTTGCAGGACCTCGCCAATAATCTTCTGAATTCTTCAGCAACATAATCGCTGCCATTTACAGCAACTTCAACCCGCAAGTGGACTTCGCCAAATTCCCTCCAGACTCTTTCAAAGAAATAATGCTAACCACATGGCCCATTATCGCCCCAGAATAAACGGTTCCACCATGAAGTCCATCTACTCAGGGGCCCAATCGGACCACTGCTACCATAATGCCTCCTCCAGAGTACTACAACCCATCAGCGTCATGCTCACAATCATTTGCCTACGACCTTCCCAGACTCTTGGAAACATGCAGCTGTCCTCCCATTGATGAGGATATCTTCCACTGACTCTTCAACGATTGCAACTACAAACCAATTCCCTGCTACCATTCCCAATTTATTATCGTTAGCCTAGGGTCACCATGATTAGGGAGTACCATATTTTTGTGGCATAGTTAAAGGACCATTTAACCACAGACATTGCTTTAGCTGTCCCTTCAGTCTGTCGTACCCATCACTTCACTTGTATCATTCGGCCTTACTTTAACATGGAGGACTGCAAGATATAACTCTCTCAGGAGCGTGAATCTCTTGATTTTACTTTATCCACAGCTTTCTCTAAAACTTCTTAAACTTATTTTAGTCCACAGGCCTCCAGGCTAAGTAAATCGATTCTTAATCTCTCTTCAGAAATCTCTCTCCCATAATTTTGCCCAATCTGTTAATCTTGTGATCCTAAAAGATTTTAACCTATTTGCTGATGTTCCTACTGATCTCCAGGTGAAAGAATTGAGTGCCATCTTTGAGTCTGCTAATCTTTTTCCTTTCTTTTATTGCCCTACATATTTAGGAGGTAATACTTTCGACAATGTTTTCTCCCCTCCTGACCTGTCATGCTGTGCTCACATCTCCAATTCTCCTTGGACTGGATATCAATGCCCCCCACCCCCTAAAAAGCATTTGACACAGAACTGAGTCTCTAGATTCTTCTAGACTAGGGCTTTCAGGAATGTTAATGCACTCCTTAATCAATTTAATTCATATAATATTGACACACTAGAACAAATTATTTCTCTTAAATCAAAAGGCTCTCATTGGCTGATCCCCTCTGAGGCTCAATATTATGGCGCACTGCCAAAAGATGTTGCACCTTTAACGGTCTGCATATTGTCCTAATGCATATCTCCTATGCAGACAAGAGCTGCTGCATACTTTTAAACATCTGATTCACAATGCCAGGGCACATTATTACCATCACGGACTACTACTGCACAAAAGCTTACAAATATATTGCGCTTTAGCTTACCCTGATTCTCCCACCTTCCTTTCCAAGTGTTCTGTTCATCTGTTTCTAATTTTTTTCAGCTTCAAATATTTAACTTAATCAATCCTTCCTTATTTTTGCCACCCTCTTCTACTGATCTCAAATTTTTTACTCCTTCAAAGGTGGAAACAGCCATTGCCCCAACTTCAAGCTTGGCATACACATTATTTGCTCTGTGCTCTTTGAGTTAGGCACAATACCAGCTTAGAAGCTTAGAAAATGCCACCATTATTTCTTTCCTCAGGAAACCCACATTGGATCCCTTGCTGCCTGCTATCGCACTATCTAAATTTTACCACTATTTGCTAAACGTACTGAAAAATGTGTTATCTTGCAAGTTAGCAGTTTCTTTGAATCTCATGCTTTGCTCAACCCTTTTAGGTATGGCTTTTTCCCACGCCTCACCACAGAGATCATGCTAGCTTCTGCCGAACTTCAGACGGAGAGGTTGCCACCACACAGGCTACCATTAAGGGTTTCCCACTACCAACCGCTGGCTCGGGAAACAGGCTAGAGCATTGTCTACGGCTCATAATCGAGCCGGCTGCAATGCTGTAGCCTGCAGGGTGAACGAGCAGCCTCACAATGTTCACTGTCTGCAGAGCAGACAGTGAACGGGGCCCATGCACTGCCCATGTCAAGTGCATCTCCAGGATCTCCGATCCTGGTGGAGCTGGCAGTTCCCTGGCGGCCCGATCGCCAGGGTTGTAATGTGGCGCTCCAACCGCCAAATTGGCGACGGACTGACTGCCATCCACGAGTCCAGTGGTCTGGTGATCGCCAGACTCGTAATGACCCTCATAATGTTCACAGTGGATGGGGATGCATCTGCCATGATCATACTCCTAGACCTCTCTGTGACATTTCACGTGGTCTCTCATAATATCCTGCTAACTAGAATGAGAGGTTTGGAACAATGCTTAATTGGTTCACTTCCTTTTTAAAGGGCATCTCTCAAGCTGTCTCCTTGGCTAATTTTTGTTCCTTGTGTAACCAGTGGCACTCTGTGTGGGGTGGTAGACGGAGGAGCTTTGATGCCTTAGTACACCTGGCAGACAGAAAAATCATTTCTTTTGTGGGGATCTGTTAGGCTTTTTAACCTTGGCTTGGTCTCCCATAACATTTTGCCTCTGTTCCCCAGGTTGTTGATGTGTGTTGGACTATAATTTTGCTGTTTTTGTTACTCTGGGCACTTTACCACTGCTAACCAGTGCTAAAGTGCAAGTGCTCCTTTACAAAATGTGTATGTAATTGGCTTATCCATGACTGGCACATTTGATTCACTAGTAAGTCCCTAGTAAGGTGTACTAGAGGTGCCAGGGCCTGTAAATCAAATGCTACTAGTGGGCCTGCAGCACTGGTTGGGCCACCCACATGAGTAGCTCTTTAATCATGAGTCAGACCTGCCATTGCAGTGTGCAGTTTTGTGGCTCGGATGAGGAAGTTGGAAGCTGCATGTTAGGGAGCTGTGCTGGGCTGGCACACTTATACTTCACAATCTGTGTAGTGTGCAAGGTCCAGAACCTGCCAATGGGAGTCCCAACTTCTCCTAAAGAGGTGTGTGTGCTCTGGATTTGGTTTCCCTTGTGGCCACACACAGAAAGGATAGTGGCTGACAGTGGGGCATAGTGACAATGGACTGCTCTTTGCGGTGGAGCAGTCATGTGCTCTGGAGGCCACAGTGGGCTACTACTTCAGCGGATACTGGAGTGAGGCCCGGGGAGAGATGCTGCAGCACCTCCAGGAGGCTGAGGATCATCTCCCCTTCACATCATGGTGAGCCCCTTACAAAAGAGGTGAGTGTGGAAGGCCCACCCCTGGATCAAGGCTTGGGTGCAGATAAGGGGAGAGATGAGCCGTTCCAGTGGGTCAGTTCCCTTGCTACCCTGCACTCCCTCTGATGAATGATCCCCTGGCAGCTCAGCACATCCTGGAGGGACTGTGCCATTGCCTGGTGGCCCCCCTCACTACCAAAGGGGGGCCCTCAGTTGGCTTAGACCTGGGCTGTAGCCCATATGTGAATTGCCCTGGGTGCAGATGCACCCCTTTTAGTGTTCACCTGCGACATGCCCACTTTTCTGGCCTGAACAGGCTGCTTGGTGCATGACAGCATGCTGTTTGCCATGCCTAAACCTTCTCCCCCCTCATTTTGGTGACCTGAACTGACAGTTTATGGACCACACAGCAGACAGCTGCCTGTGCTGCCTCACTGCCTTTGGTTGGTAAGTAGGCTGCATGGAGACTATCTGGTGTTGACCGGTGACAGGGCCTCTTATCCTTGGTTATTACACTACTGGAGCCTTCCTACTGACCTTACGCACAACGGGGAAGCAGAAAACTGCCAAAGTACCTCCAGCTCTGTAGTACTGTGATGTTTACTGTGATGATGTAATACATTCTGACGCCGGGCTGGGAGTAGGAACATTCTTAGAATGTTGATAAGTGTTGGACAGTTATTGTAAGAACAGAAGATGTCCTGGATGTTCGCATGCTGTGCTGCTTTACAACTGTGTATCCTCTACTAATAAACCAGTACTTATCTTCATCTCATGGTCAGAGTACTTGCTACAGGATTTTTGGTGACGAGCTAGCTACACACAAGGACCTATGCATGGTTTGTTTGTGGAACTATTTCTTATTTTGTACAGGAAGTTTTATGTGGTACATATGGTGGATTTAAGCACAGAACAGTACCGCCCTGGATGTGCTTTCTTTTGTGATTTGTCAGCTTGTAGCGACTTTTGTAATCAGAGTTCTGCCTGATCCTGCCTGTTTGTGACATTATCTTCATACGTCGCCCTAGGATTGAGGCATTCCTGGTTCGTACCTCCACATCATCATGTTTTAGGTGCCGACATTTTCCTCTTCTGCCTGGCTCTGCCTGTCTGTACGCCGTCCTATGAGTGAGGCATTCCTGTTTGACACTGCCTGATTTGCGTGCGTCACAGTGTGCCAGTCGTCTCCTGAGCACCGTCAGTCACGGTGCGAATTGCGGTGATTCACACACCTACTTAGGAAAAACAGTGTTTTTTTACCAACAACGTGTTCTGTTTCTATATGACTGACGGTGCTTAGTTTTGCTTTGACGGAGCGGATCGCGGTGATTCGCACACCATACTATTTTTACTTAAATACTTTGTTTTGTTGTCTCACAGAGTGGATCGCAGAGATTCGCACACCATACTATTTTTACTAAAATACTGTGTTTCTGTTGTCTCACAGCATGGATCATGGTGATTCACACACCTTACTTTGCGCACCTTACTATATTATCTAATTGAAAAAGGATTCAAACAGCGTTCATATATTATTAATAGTTGTTTTAGCATTAAGCATGTCTAATATTCAAGGGGTTTCGCCACCACCAGCATTTTTAGATACGCCAAGTGAACCTCCTGTTAAGTGGGATGTATTGTTTGATGCATTCGAAATGTATTTAGGTGCTATAGGAGCCTTAAGGACTAGTGCAGAAAGGAAAACATTTATTCTTCTTCATTCTTTAGGGTTTAAATGTAGATCTGTCTACAAACACCCACCTGATGTACCTGCACAAGAGGTTGGTAATGCTTTAGATGAATGTGAAACAGTTGTTTTGAAATTGAAGAATAGGTTTGACAAGCAACATGGTTTTATAGTCTTGAGACGTAATTTTTTTAAAAGAAAGAAAATGAAGGAGAGGATGTGGAGTCATACATTTCAGTACTATGTAAACTTGCTTCCGTTTGTATATTTGAAAACTTCACAGACCAACTTATTAGAGATCAGTTTGTGTGTCAACGTAAAGACAGACACATTGGGCACAAATTAATAGCCATGACTAATCCAACCCTTGAAGAGACTATCAAGGTAGGAAAAAGCAGTGAGATTCCACAGGTCTCCTTAAAGGAGCTTGATGATAACCCAGTTGAAATGCTGAAAGTATCTGCAATCACCAAATCTGTGCAGAAGGGGGCCAAAGACCAAACAAGAGCTTTAACTTGGGGTTCAACAATACAAATTTGTGCTTTCGGTGTTGTAACGCTCCACATGCAAAAGTGGGGAAGTATCCAGCAATTAATGTCTCTTGTAGCTATTGTAAAAAAACTGGGCATTTTGCTAAAGTGTGCTCTAAAAAAGGGGCACAAAATAAATTGACAGTTTGTGTTGTGGAATCCGGGAATGAATCATAGCCTGAAATTGTTTCTGTGGTTGATGATGCTAAACAGAACAATTATCGTAAGGATTGTGTTGACCCTATCATAGAAATAAAAGTAGGGGGCAATGTTTTTAAATTACTTGTTGATTCTGGTTCTAGAATCACCATGATCACACAATCTTTATTCAATGAAACATGGGATGATAGACCTTTGATGTGACATGATTGTTCTCCTGTCTCATATGAAGGTCGTAGAATTGAACTTTTGGGTTAGATTGAAAATGGTGTAGAATTTAAAGGTAGAAGGATCAGAGGTAAAATATATGTTGCTTTCAAAGTACTTGATATCCTGGGGTGGTTTCACCAGGGTTTATTTGGCATGGTATTGAAACCTGGAGCAAAAGAACAGGTTATAGTAGTGGATTGTGAAGGGGAAAGTCAAAAATGGAAGGTCAGGTTTCCTTCTGTGTTCACAAATTGTTTAGGTAAAATTTATGGGTTCAAACATAGCATTCAATCAAAGAAGGGGCTTTTCTCACCAAACACAAACTCAGGAGTGTTCCTTTCAGTATTAGGGAAGACTTAGAAAAGGAACCTATTAAGTTTTGCGACGATGGCATTATTGAGCCCGTTGAGTCCTCATTATGTCTGTCATCTTTGGTTGTAGCTCGCAAAAGGGATGGGCAATTCAAGGTATGTGTTCATCTTAGGTCCTTGAACAAGGAAATTTGGGTAAACTCACACCCACTACCAAAGAACTCTGGGACCTGCTCGACACCACCACCCCAGACGTAGCCTTCCTGACCGAAACCTGGTGGAACGACTCCTCGGCCCCTGACATCGCCATCGCCATCCCTGACGGCTACAAGATCACCAGAAGAGATCGCACCAACGGAATCGGCAGAGGAATAGCCATCGCCCACAAATCTACCCTTAAGATCCACACCCACACGGACGACACCCTCAAGACAGCCGAACACCTCCACTTCCAGATTCACACAGACCCCAACACTACCCTCAGAGGAACCCTCATACACCGTCCTCCAGGACCTAGAGCCCTCCTCAGCGACGCTGTCTCCGACCTCGCAAGCACCCACGCCCTCGCCTCTTCAGACTACATCCTCCTGGGAGACCTAAACTTCCACCTGGAGAACAAGAATGACGTCAATACAGCATCGCTGACCACCAACCTCTCCAACCTCGGACTCCGTCAGCTGGTCAACACTCCCACCCACATCGCCGGCCACACCCTTGACCCACTCTTCACTTCAAGCAACCACATCTCTCTCAGCCACACCTCCGAACTCCACTGGACCGACCATCACTGCGTCCATTTCTCCTTCAAGAAAAACACCGAACACCACCGCACTCCTCTACCGCCGCACCGCCGCTGGGGAAAAGTCACCGAAGATCAACTTACCAACACCCTCGCCAAAAACCCACCACCTGACCCAACCGACCCGGACTCCGCCGCCATCAACCTCCAACAATGGATCCTCGACTGCGCCAACATCCTAGCCCCGCTCAAGAAACCCACCGCCAACCAAGAAAAGAAAAAACCAGCCTGGTTCACAGACGAACTAACCACCTCCAAATGCACCTGCCAGAAACTCAAGAAAAAATGGATCCTCGAGCGCACACCCGAGAACCTCGCTACCCTCAAGAAAGCCAACCGTGAACACCACCAACGGATCGGACTCGCGAAGCGCTCCCACTTCACAGAACGCCTCAACAACAACGCTCATGACTGCAAGGAACTCTTCGGCATCGTGAAGGAACTCGCCAACCCCAACGCCACTGTCAACGACATCCCTCCATCCCAGAAACTCTGCGACGATCTCTCCACCTTCTTCTACCAGAAAATTGCAGCCATCCACGACAGCTTCAACACCTCACCTCCGCCAGACCCCACCCCCAACAACTCCTCCCACGCCGACCATATCACCACCTGGACCCAAGTAGACGACGCCGAAACCCTAAAGACCATGAACTCCATCCACTCAGGATCTCCCTTTGACCCCTGCCCACATCACGTGTTCAACAAAGCCGACGTCACCATCGCCCCCGCACTCCGAAAGATCATCAACCTCTCCTTCAACACCGCTACCTTCCCCGACAGCTGGAAGCATGCAGAAATCCAACCCCTCCTCAAGAAACCTAAGGCTGACCTCAACGATCTCAAAAACTTCAGACCGATCTCCGTCCTCCCTTTCCCAGCGAAAGTCATTGAGAAGATCGTCAATGCACAGCTCGCCCACTACCTAGAAGACAACTCCATCCTTGACCCCTCCCAATCTGGCTTCAGACGAAACCACAGCACAGAGACTGCACTCCTCGCCGCCACAGATGACATCAGACTATAAATGGACAACGGCGAAACCTCAGCCCTGATCCTCCTAGACCTATCAGCCGCCTTCGATACAGTCTGCCACCGCACCCTACTAACCCGCTTACACGAAGCCGGCATCCAAGAAAAGGCCCTCAAATGGATCTCCTCCTTTCTCTCCGGCAGAACCCAGAGGGTCCGACTCTCACCTTTCCGCTCCAATGCCACCAACCTCATCTGCGGCGTACCCCAAGGCTCCTCACTAAGCCCAACGCTGTTCAAGGTCTACATGGCCCCCCTCGCACAACTGGCCCGCCAGCACAACCTCAGCATCCTCACCTACGCCGACGACACCCAACTCGTCCTCTCCCTGACCAAAGATCCTCTCACCGCCAAAGCCAACCTCCACGAGGGACTGAAATCCATCGGCGAGTGGATGAACAACAGCCGCCTGAAACTCAACTCCGACAAGACGGAAGTCCTCATCCTCGGGCGCACCCCCTCGGCCTGGAACGACTCGTGGTGGCCCATCGCCCTGGGCCCCCCACCCATCCCAGCCAGCCACGCACGAAATCTCGGCATCATCCTCGACTCCACCCTCACCATGTCCAAACAGGTCAACGCAGTCTCATCCTCCTGTTTTAACACCCTACGAATGCTCCGCAGGATCTTCAAGTGGATTCCAACAGGAACCAGAAAGACAGTGTCCCAAGCCCTCGTCAGTAGCAGACTCGACTACGGCAACGCTCTCTACACAGGCATCCCAACAAAAGACATCAAACGACTCCAACGCATCCAGAACGCATCCGCCCGCCTGATCCTCGACATACCCCGCCGATGTCACATCTCCCCTCACCTGAAGGACCTCCACTGGCTCCCCGTGGACAAGAGGATCACCTTTAAACTCCTCACCCACGCACACAAGGCTCTACACAACACCGGACCCGCCTACCTGAACACCAAACTCAACTTCTACGTTCCCTCACGTCAACTACGCTCTGCCAACCTTGCCCTCGCCATCGTCCCCCGAATCCAGCGCAAGACCTCTGGCGGCAGATCCTTCTCCTACCTCGCCGCCAAAACCTGGAACTCACTCCCGACCTCACTGCGCCAGACCCAGTACCTCCTCACCTTCAGGAGACTCCTCAAGACATGGCTCTTCGAACGATAGCAGCACCCCCCCCCCCCAGCGCCTCGAAACCCTAACGGGTACATAGCGCGCTTTATAAATTATTGATTGATTGATTGATTGAAAGAGCAGTGATCTTTTTGCATGTCTAAGTGGTTCTAAATATTTTCTAAACTCAATCTGGCCAGTGCTTGTCATCAGGATGAACTTCATCCTGATTCACTTCATTTCACTGCGATCATTTCTCATATAGGAACTTTTCAATATTGACGCATGCCTTTTGGCTTGGCCTCTGCGGCTTCAGTCTTTCAAAGAGTCATGTACACTTTGCTTAAAGAGATTGAAGGCTCACTTATGTTTCAGGCTGATGTTCTGGTTTTTGCTGACAATGAAGAAGCTCATGAAGCAATTCTCCAAAAAGTATTAAGCATTTTTCAAAAACAAGGAGTGGTACTGAAGACAGAAAAGTGTAAGTTTGGGAGCACAGAAGTTGAGTACTTAGGACACGTGATTTCAGCAGAAGGAAACAAACTGAGAATAGGATTAGTTGATACAAACACCATGGCTCCTCCCTATACAGACAAGACAGGGGTTAAATCTTTATTTGGTTTCTGAGAGTTTTACTCCAGATACATTCCAGACTTCGCTACCAAAGTGCATCCTTTTAGTAAGGTGTTAAAGAAAGGAGTAAGGTTTGTGTGGGGGAACGAGTGTATGAAAGCATTTGAAGAAATTAAAGTGGAGCTCTCAAACCTTTTTACCCCAAACAGTCATGCTGTATTGCTGTTGATGCCAGTCAAGTAGGTCTAAGAGCTATGTTAACACAAGAAGTTGATGGCTCTGAAAATACAGTGGCTTTTGCATCTGGAGTGCTCAGAGAAGGGTAACTTCAATATTCTGTTATTGAGAAGGAAATATTAGCGTGTGTATGGGCCATTGAAAAGTTTAGATGATGTATTTGGGGAAGGCTTTCAAGTTGTTAAATGATCATAAACATTTAGTCAGAATACTGAGCAGTGGAGTGAATAAGTGCTATTCCCCCAGAATTCTGAGGTTAGTCTCAAAACATTTACAGTATGAGTTTGATATTGACTGTATTACAGGAGGAAAGAATGGAGGAGCTGACTATTTGTCATGTTTTTCGCAAACGAAAGACCCAGGTCTCCAGCCCGGCGGTCGTCTCCGCCCTGGCGGACGGGACGGAGAACTGGCGGATGACCAAGGCGGTAACCGCCATGGTCAGAATACACCAAGGTAAGACCGCCAGCCTGTTGGCGGTCTTACCGCCAGTTCTCCGCCATCCGCCAGGGTTGTAATGACCCCCTTTGTGTCTAAATGGCCTGTGATTAAGATGGCTAAGGAACCTACCACTGGAGTAGTAGTTGATTTTCTTAAGGAAGCATTAATGAGAGAAGGTTTCCCAGATACTCTTGTCAGATAATGGTACGCAATTTGCAAGCCATGATTTTGAAAATTTTGTGTAATCTTTTTGCATTAAACATGTGAAGAGTTCTCTTTATCATCCACAAATCAGTGGTTTGGTGGAGAGGATGAATCAGGTTGTGGGTGAGTGTATTAAGTGGGCCAAAAATGGACACCATGATTTAGGGAAGTCTTTAAATAGTATGATTTGGTTTTGCAGAACTACACCTCAATCCTCTATAAAAGTCTCTCCTTTTGAGTTATTAAGGGGAAAAATTGCAAACACAAGCTTTAGACCAGCGTGGATGGCAAAGTGGTTTAAAAATAAATTCTGATGTGACACATTTGATGCAGGAGGTAAGAGAAAACATTAATCAAATCCAACAAAAACAAAAGAAATGGTATTACACCAAAAAGTGTCTCAAATTAACACCTTTACAAGTTGGAAATATGGTTCATATTAGGTCACCAATAAATGTAAAAAAGGGGAAGTGCAAATCTGGGAGAACTTTTAGAGTTTTGAAGATTCTTGGCAATATCATCCAAGTTGAAGGAGGTCATTGGTGGAATCTTGCTAACGTTGAAAAGGTATAAAGTTGCTATCAAGCTTGTGATCCAGAAACCGAACAAGGCTGT
The DNA here is from genome assembly GCF_031143425.1 of Pleurodeles waltl. Lineage (NCBI taxonomy): Eukaryota > Metazoa > Chordata > Amphibia > Caudata > Salamandridae > Pleurodeles > Pleurodeles waltl. The sequence goes on from NC_090437.1 coordinate 1,177,851,670, forward strand.
GTGAAAAGACCCAATGAAGAAAATGATGAGAGTGAGAGGAATAATAATGAGAAAAGGAGGCAGAGTTTAAGAAATATAGGCCCGCATTATGGCATTGGCGGTAAATCTCGCTTACCGCTGCGGTGACAGCTGCCAACATACCATCGTGGAGGCAAATATCCATACGCACACACACACACACTGAATAGACAGAACACTGCCACTAATACATATCCGCCAGACCAAAGGTTAGTGGTAAACTGTCGGTACAAATACCCATACCGTTACGCCAACAAAACAACGCCCTCCACATTATGACCCACGAATCACCACAGCGGACATTCAATGGCGGTAAACCATTGGCGTATACACCGGTGCGGTCAGAATGGCAATCCCAAATATATAACAACACAACATTGGTCAAAACTAAAATCACAGACCTGAAACTGATTTACACATCACACCCACTCACCCACCAACAGCACTATAAAGCACACTCCCACATTACCAACAACCCTTTATGAACACGAAAAATAGTCAAGAGATAGCCACGCAAATCAGAGACACAACTACACACACATCACAAACACCCATCCATCCGTCACGCACCCCACACCCCACCACATTACACAACACCCACTGCGCAACACACACCGCACAACACCCATGTCCCCACAAAGTCACCCCCTATTTCAGAGATGAGGAGTTGCGGTCATGGTGGAGGAAATAGTCAGGGTAGAGCCACAGCTATTTGGAGCACAGTTACAGCAAATCTCCATTGCCAGGAAGATGGAACTATGGCGGATAATCGTGGACAGGGTGAAAGCCATGGGACAGCATCCAAGAAAAAGGGACAATATCAGAAGGAGGTGGAACGCCCTAAGGGGAAAGTAGGTTCCATGGCAGCAAGGCACCAGCTCACCACCCAGAGAACTAGCGGTGGACCCCACCTCCTCCCCCACAGCTGATAGCATGGAAGGAGCAAGTCTTGGTGATACTGCATCATGAGGGACTCACTGGAGTTGCTGGAGGACTGGACACTGGTGAGTCAATATTTACTGCCTATCCCCCCACATACCTGCATGTCACCACCACCCCTCAACCTGACACCCATCACTCCACTCCATCCCACACAGTGCACCACCACAATTGGCTAACCTGAATGCCAAGCCCTGCATGCCATACCCACTGCATGAAAATCCCTCCCAGCCCTGCATGTACACCCACCACCAATGCATGCACAGCATGGAGAACTAACAATCCCACAAGACATCACCATACACAAACAAAGGAGGTAGGGCAACAGCAATGACATAGGGGAAGCAGGGAATGTAGAAAATGTCACAGACATGTAGCATAATGCATCACTTACATCCCCGCAGGTGTCCCAGGCGATCTCAGTGGCGAGGAGGTGCGACGGCTACCCAGTCCCCCATCAGAAGATGTCCCCAGTGATGACTGTAACTCTGGACTTCTGGATCTGGATTAACTTCCTGGCCCATCAGGGACCACTGGTCAGTTGGCTATCCCAGCCCACATCCACTCCACCACAGAGCCTCCCCCCAGTATCCAACACCACAGCAGACACCCAACGTCCCCACACCTCTATCCCCAGGACACATCAATCACCAGTGTGCCCACCTGTACAGGGACCCCAGTCCACACCTCACAGCCAAGACAATCAGGGTCCTGGGGTCAGTGGCAGTGGGTGCACAGTTCAGGGGACAGAGGCACGGGGGGACAGGGACACTCGGAGGACAGCTGTGTGCAGGGAGAGTACAGGCCAAGGGAACTGACTCTCCAGGAGGCACTTACTAATGTCCTGGATGCTTACCAACAATCCCAGGACAAGATGGGCCTGATTCTTAACAACATGCAGGAGAACATGTGGCTGCAGGAGGTACACCGTCAGGAGATCAGGGATGATTACCAGACCCTCAACACCACCATGGTCTCCATAGCAGGGGTGCTGGATGATATTGCCAACATCATGAGGGACTACACAGCACACCAGTGGACCCCTTCCACTAGCCAGTCAGCTGAACAGCCCTCCACATCTGCTGCAGATTGTAGACAGGTGGCCCTGCCACAGGACACACTGGTCAACAGCACTCCTCCCCCTGCAGAAGGTGAACCACTGCGCAGACGTTCCCTGTGACCCAGACAGATGCCAGAAACACTTGCCAATACCAAGACCACCAGTAGGAAATGAGACCCTCCTGAATGTCCCCTTTGTGTTCCACTCTGTCACCTTGGCCACTTTAAACTGTCATTGCTCCCCTTCCTATGGCCCCTTGGACACTGGACCTGTGCTACAAACAGACTGGACCAATACTCTGGACTTTCCTCTAACATTGCCCCATTCCATTGCACTATTTCTTCTAGATCTTCACTACAATAAACAACCTTCAACTCAACTTGAGTGATAGTGCTTTATGTGATGCAAATGTGCAATAATATGAACAGTTTCATCTTGTGCCATTGTCTTGAACTTTGTGAGTGCATACAAATAATGGCCTGTAGGTGTCTGTAGTCATCACATCAATACACAGTTGTAGCCACACCAACATCTGCAAAATGAGAAGGCATAGGTGACAGTCAGTTGAGATGATAAGGCAGTGACTGCCATAATGCTACAGCCACGCTGAAAAGATAAATAATCAGAGGAATGGTCTGTGCCACTGTCTTACCTGTGTGTTATTGGAAGTACTGCCATATGACTGATGTCCTGTTGTCCACATCCTCATCCTCTTCCTCCTCATCCTCACTGTCCTGAAGGTCCACTACTACCACAGGACCATTTTCACCCTCCTCCTCCTGCAGAAAGGCCACATGTTGCTTGATTACCAGGATGTGCAACATGCAGCATACAACTATCTGGCAGACCTACTCATGGGAGTTGTGGAGGGATCCACCTGTCAAATGAAGGCATCTGAACATGGCCTTCAGGAGGCCAAAGGTCTGCACAATTATTATTCTGGTTCACCCATGAGCTTCATTACACCTATTCTCAGCTCTTCTCCTGGCATTCCTCACAGAGTCAAGAGTCACAACAGGTTTGGGTAGCCAGAGTCTCTTGCAAGAATTGAGGAACAAACATTAGCCTTGCACAATGGTATGGGGGATGACTTCTGAAGGCATACACTGACATGCATTCTGTAGGGCTCCCCTATTAGCCACACCCTGTGCCTTTGTAGTTGTGCCATCACATTTGGGATGCTGCTATTCCTCAAAACGAAGGCATCATGCACCGACCCAGGATACTTGGCAGTGAGGGGGAGATGTACTGATCAGCCAGGCACCATTTGCACATTGAGAGAGTAGAAACTCTTCCGATTCCTGAACACCTGTTTATTGTCCTGGGGGAGTGGGGGACAAATGCTGTATGTGTTCTGTCAATGGCTCCAATAATATTTAAAATATGTCCCATTGCATAGAATCCAGCCTTCACAGTGGCCAAATCTTCCACTTGGGGGAAAGCGATATAGCTGCACATGTGTTTGAGCAAGGCAGACAAAACCCTTGCCAGCACTATTGAGAACATTGGCTGTGACATTTCTGCTGCCAAGCCCACTATCCCTTGGAAAGAACCAGTTGCCAGGAAATGGAGCACAGATAGAACCTGCACAAGAGGTGGGATCCCAGTGGGATGACGGATGCAGATATCAGATCAGGCTCCAATTGAGCACACAGCTCTGTGATTGTGGCCCTGTCAAATCTATAGGTGAGTATTATGTGTCTGTCCTCCAGTGTAGCCAAGTCCACAAGGGGTCTGTACACGAGGGCTTGCCTCCTCCTCCTATTCCTCTGCAGTGGTAGGTACCTAAGGGACACAAAGGTGAGAAGGGAGTGACAAACTGAACAATAGAACCACCACCTTAGTGTACATTGAGCTTGTATGTAATTGAACTATGTAAATGACATTGTGTGTACAGTTGACAGCAATGACGCAGTTTTCAATTTCAGAATGTTGATCAGCACCATAAAATGGCGTCCACCTGTCCTGTATGTAGGGACAGGTGGAAGTGATGTAACTCTGCCGACGTTGGGCATCATGGCAGAAGGCGATCTTGCACCGCTGTGCTATTCCTTATTGGCTTTCATGGGGATCTCTGGAGTACAGTGTCCAATGAGGATCACCGGCGGTGGTGATGGTGTACACCACTGCAGACGTGACCGCCATTTTCTGTCAATGACCTCACTTGATTCCTGACTTTCCCCAGGACAACACATCGACTGCTTGTGCTGCTGTGCCCTGAGTCTGGAACCTACCATGGCCCGTGTGACAGGGGAAAGGGCTCCTGCCTTCACTTCAGAGGAGTTGGAGCGCCTGGTGGATGGGGTCCTACCCCTGTATGGACAGCCGTATAGACCTCCAGACCAACAGGTGAGTACACCATGGGGACGATGCATGCAACAAGGTTGCATGGAGACATGTGTTTGTTGGCAGTGTGTAATTTGGGTGGGGGGTATGGCTGGTGGTAGTGTAAATGCAGGGCTCCAGGTGATGTGTGTGCCATTTGAGGGGAAATGGATTTTGTGGACCATATGTGTAACACGCTGGATTGTATGGTTAATGGTGTCCTCCTGTCTGTATTTCCTCTGTAGGTGAGCATCCATCAGAAGCAGGGATAGTGGCATGCCATTGCCAAGGACGTGTGGACCCTGGGTGTCTACAGCAGGCAGACCACCCATTGCAGGAAACGGTGGGAGGACCTGAGACGGTGAGCCCGGAAGACCGCGGAGGCCCAGCTGGGAATGGCCTCCCAACAAGGGAGGGGTGCCCATCGAAACCTGATCCCCCTGATGGCCGCATACTGGCGGTGCCCTACCCAGAGCTGGATGGGCACATGAAGGCAGCACAGCAGCCACAAGGGGGTGAGTACAGTGTGTGTAACAACCAACTTTGTTGCGTGGCATGGGATCCTGGTGGTGGGTTTCAGTTAGTGGGTGCTCCTTAATGCCAGCTCAGACATTGCTGCGTGGTCCAGCTCAGGGTAAATGGGTGGGCATTGTGTAGGAGGCTGCCCTGATTTGTAGTGGGTACCACAGTTACTCACACCAGATCCAGTTATCCCTTATTAGTGAAATGTAGTCAGTGTCTAGAAGCCATGCTGTCTAGACGTAGTGGTAGGCAGAGCAGCCAAGGCTGAACTAGGAGGCATGCAAAGCTCTTGCAATACCACTGTTGTCACACAGTACTTACACACAAGAAAGACAATACTCAGTGTTACCAATAATACGGGCACTATATTTTAGTGACACAAGGCCAAAAATATCTTAGAGACTATATTATCTTAGGAGGTAAGTATTACACATAAAATATACACTAAGAACCAAAATCAGGTAAATATACAGTCATAAAATAGTACAAATAGTGAAAATCACAATAGGTTACCAAGGGCCTAGGGGGAACACAAACCATATACTAAAATAGTGGAATGCAAATGTTGTTTCCCACTTAAGCAAGAATAGTTTGTAGAGGGCTGCTGGGAGTGTAAGAAAACACCAAAGGTAAGTAAGGTACCCCACCCCAGAGCCCCGGAAAGCAGGAGTAAAGTACAGCAAGTTTCCTCAGAACACACTAGAAGTCATGATAAAGAATTTTGCAAAAAGCAAGCAAGACTGCAAGATACCAACAATGGATGTCTGGACCTGAAGACCTGTGGAGAGAGGAGACCAAGTTCAAGAACAGCTGAAGAGTCCAGGAAGAGCAAGAGCCCCTGTTAACCCAGATGAAGGTGCAAAAGTGGATTCTCCAGTTGCAAGAAAAAGTCAGAGATGCACCAGAGAAGACAGCTGCAGGTTCCTGTTTGGTAAAAGAAATGTCCCAAGTTGAGTAGAAGAATGCAGGCTGGTTTCCGGTCTTGGATTCCACCAACAAACCTTGGCTCAAGCAAAACATGTGTTTGGCAGGAAAAGGCGCTACATGGACCCAGGAGGGACCTGGGGGTCTCAACTTGGACTGAGGAGACAGAGGGGGCTTGCAGCACTTCAGAGAGCCCTCAGAAAACCAGGCAGCACCCTTAGGAGTCCCAGGACATGGGGAGAAAGTAGTTGCAAATCGCAGTCGTTACAGCACTACACAAAGGGAGCCCACGCCACCGGAGAACAACTCAGGGAGCTGAGCGTCACAGGATAGAGTGCTGGGGATCTGGGCTATGCTGTGCACAAAGGATTCCTTGGAGAAGTGCACAGAGGCCCTAGGAGCTGCAAAATATGCTGTGCACAGGGGTACTGTCTGGCTCGGGAGGCAAGCTCTTACCTCCTCCAAATTTGGACAGTTGGACCTTTGGACAGTCTGAGTCACTTCAGTCCACTATCTGTGTTCCAGGATCCATCATCAGGAAAGGGGACCCAGAGTACCGGTCATTATTGCAGAGAGGTGCCTGCTGAAGCAGGGAAGTGACTCTGTTACTCCACAGGAGATTCCTTCAGTCCTTCTGATGCAGAATGGAGACAGGCAGTCCTCAGAACGTGCATGACCTGGAAACTGTTGCAGTTGCTGGCATGAGCTGGAGTTACAGAATTGTATTAGCATTCTTGGATACTTTGTTGCAGTTTTAGAGTTCATGGAGCAGTTCTGCGGTTGATCCGACGGTAGAAGGTGAAGCAGAGGTTGCAGAGGATTCCTGCTGGTGTCTTGCAAAACCGAATCTGAGGAAACACCCAGAGGTGAGACCCTAAATAGCCCTGAGAGGGGGATTGGTCACCTAACCAGGTAAGCACCTATCAGGAGGGGTCTCTGACATCACCTGCTGACAATGGCCACTCAGATGCTCCCAGAGTTCCCTGACCATCCTGAAAACAAGATGGCAGAACCCAGGGACACTCTGGAGGAGCTCTGGGAACCACCCCTGGGGTGGTGATGGACAGAGGAGTGGTCACTCACTTTCCTTTGTCCAGTTTTGTGCCAGAGCATGGACTGGGTCCCAAACTGGTGTAGACCGGATTATGCAAGGAGGGCACAATCTGTGCCCTTCAAAGCATTTTCAGAGGCTCTGGGAGGATACCCCTCCCATGCCTGTAACACCTATTTCCAAAGGTAGAAGGTGTAACACCTCTCTCCTAAAGGAAATGCATTGTTCTGCCTTCCCGGAGTTGAGCTGCTGGTTCTGCTTTGCAGGACTCCACTGATACAGTCAAGCATACTGACAAAACAGTAAAACATACTGACATGTAGGCCACAAACCATAAGCACTGGGATCCTGACTAGCAGGCTCCCAGCGACACAATCAAAACACACTCACAATCAGGCAGAAATTGGGGGTAACATACCAAGAAAAATGGCACTTTCCTACACGTTGGTACTGCCCTGGAAATCCTGGTGGTTTGCTATGTCATAATATGGTGGGTGGTACCTTGACTTCCACCTGATGGTTGATGGCTACCCCTGTGGTCAGTGGTGTTTACGCCCTGGTGGTTGGTGTGGTACATTGGCTGTCTATGGGAGGTATCACCGCCATGGACATAATTTGGCGGTAAGTACCACCAGGCTGTTGGTGGTATTACCGCCACTTTAACTGTCACCGCCAATGTCATAATGAGGGCCATAATCTTTCCGAGGAGAGATCGTGAATAATTTTCATTAGTATATGTTGCTATATATTTATATACATTTTTGTATTTATTGCTGTGTTTTTCTCTGGTCTGTTGATGTTATGTTAAGTAATTTAAAAAAAAATTTTTTTGAAGAAGGGAAGATGTGTAGTACTGTGATGATTACTTTGATGATGTAATACAATCTGGTGCAAGGCTGTGAGTAGGAACATTGTTAGAATGTTAATATTGCAAGTGTTGGGCAGTTATTGTAAGGACTGAAGATGCTTTGGATGTTCTCTGCCTGTGCTGCTCCACAACTGTGTAGCCTCCACCAATAAATCAGTACTGATTTTCATACTGTGGTCAGAGTACTTACTACAAACTCCTATGCAGCACCCTGAAATAGGTGTGAGGACTGAATGGATTGCACAAATCCTGGAGTTGGTGAACTTCTCCTGGACTATACTTTGGTATTCCAGTAGCACAGAGATTCATTCCTCAGCGTGAGACACAAACTCCAAGGTATGGGACTGAAATATGCACATCTGTCCCCGGCCAGGCTCTGAATAACTCATAAGGGCAAACCCCTCTTCATTACAGACCTGATGTAGGTATGGGACTAGGCCAAGGCCTAAGGGCCATCCTTGCCCATGGGGACTTCACACAGAGCACAGTGCTCTGAGTGCTTGTGACATAGAAGAGGGAAACAATGTCGGAAGCAGGCAGCTGCGCGGCCTGACCCCCAGCAAGCTCCAAGCTGAGATAGACAGGGCCTATTTGCTGCCACTGCCATGTGTGAGCACCTCTCCACATGCATATCGAACTCCAGCAGTGATGCAGAGGCCTGGGATCTCCTTTCCAGCTCAGACAAGGGGATGCAGGAGATTCCTAGGGTCACTCCGCAGTCTGTAGGAAATCTGGTGTCATTCAGGTCAAGGCGAGGCATCACTAAGGCCCTCATTCCAACCCTGGCGGTCTGTGACCGCCAGGGCGGAGGGCAGCGGAAGCACCGCCAACAGGCTGGCAGTGCTTCCTGGGCTATTCTGACCGCGGCGGTAAAGCCGCGGTCAGAAAAGGGGAACCGGCGGTTTCCCGCCGGTTTTCCCCTGGCCCTGGGAATCCTCCATGGCGGCGCTGCTTGCAGCGCCGCCATTGGGATTCCGACCCCCTTCCCGCCAGCCTGTTTCTGGCGGTTGTCACCGCCAGAACCAGGATGGCGGGAACGGGTGTCGTGGGGCCCCTGGGGGCCCCTGCATTGCCCATGCCACTGGCATGGGCAGTGCAGGGGCCCCCTAACAGGGCCCCATACAGATTTTCACTGTCTGCTTTGCAGACAGTGAAAATCGCGACGGGTGCCACTGCACCCGTCGCACCCCTGCAACTCCGCCGGCTCCTTTCGGAGCCGGCTTCCTCGTTGCAGGGGCTTTCCCGCTGGGCCGGCGGGCGGCCTTTTGGGGGTCGCCCGCCGGCCCAGCGGGAAAGTTGGAATGGCCGCCGCTGTCTTTTGACCGCGGGGCGGTCATTCGGCGGTAACCGCATGGCGGGCGGCGACCGCCTAACTGTTATGTTGGATGACTGAGCCATGCCAAAGTACTGCCTGAGGTGCCAATCTCAGCTGGCGCCCAAATGCAGGATAGGCAGGCAATTTGGGGTGTGGGAATGGAGGACCATTTGCAACATACAATCTAACTGTTACAGAGCACACCACAACACACTACACCACCTATATCCTCATTAAAGGGACCATCAGGAGAATGGGTCAGCCAGCCAAGAGGCACCACATATGTTTCTGTTCACAATGCCATATTGCAGGAGATGCACATTACGGAGTTGGAAGGGTGGTGCCTACATTCATGCTGGAAATGCATCCTTTTTCCATCCATATTTTCAGCGCATTCAGGGGGAGTTCTGATATGGGTTGTGCCAGGGGTGCCATTCTGCCCAGAAAGACAGAGGACAGACTGATGGTAAATATGTGTTTGTGAAGCAGAGACTGGGTGGCTCTCTTGGGCTTACTCTTCAAACTCAGGGAAGGCAGCACATTACCTCAATGACCTACAAGAGCGGGTAAACCTTTTGTGGTGGGTTGAAATTTAACTGTGTATTGGACACCACAATGGAGAGGTCCCACCCCACTACTGGAAGCATGAGCACACAAGGCTTTTAAGCAAGTGGGAGGTTGGATTCGGAATTAGTAAGCATTGGTTGCATGGAGAGAAACATATCCACTGACTAGAGAATATTCGAATTTTTCCTACATTCATGTTGTGCACACTAGGCTAGACGTGTACCTCCAGCATCTCGTGGGAGCAACACACAACACAGAATATTTAGCGATAACACACTCAGATCACTGTCCGCTCCAGCTGCCCTGCAATGGGGCCCATCGAGAACCTGTATATCCTCCCGGCCACTGCAGTGCTCGTCCTTGAATTATGCCGCCTACCAGGTCACTCTGAGCGACAAAATAATGCAGCCATTGGTTGAGTGTAATACTCTTAAAGTGTATACATCCAAGGAATATGTATTAATCCTTCTTCTGGCATATGCTCAGCTCTGCGGACCCAGCTGGCCCAGACAGAACAAGATCTTTGTCCTCTGGAGTTCCACATTTGTAGGGTTACTGTGTACATAGGTGGGTAGATAACACTGCATTGTTTTCAGACTATTATAAAGCCCTAAATGGTCCCACGCTGGAAACTAGTTATATCATGTTTTACTCTTCTAAGGTCAGGATGCTTCTGACCACGTTGACTCCGAAAGGCTTTCAGACAAGCCTTATTCAGCTTTCAGTTATATGCAGTGACCAGCACTTAAAGAAAACTCAATGTGTCATCACAAGAGGCTCTTATAGTGATGATTTCCAAACAGGAGGGACCCTCTTGACAGAAGGCTTCTGTCTCTTCTCAGCCTGGAAAGCAAGATTTTGGGAAAGATCATAGAGAACTGCATTCAACCCTATCTATAGACCCTGATCAGCTCCAACAAGTATGGATATGGCCTGGAGAAGAGGACTTCCTTGAATATCAAATATCTCTTCCAGATTCTGGACGGGCTGCCGGAGGACTCGGGCAGTGGAAGGCTCATTTACATGAAGAAGGCTTTCACTAGCTTGTCCCCGAGGTACCTCTTTGCACTCCTCCACTGCATGGTATTTGGAGATGAACTGATAGCCTGGATTGAGGTGCTGTATACAGCTCCATTTGCTGGGATACAGGTTGAACAGGATTGATGAAAAAACTCCACCACGCTTCACGGTGTTCCTCGAGTGGCGGAGTTTGGCTAAGGCGTTCTGTTTGCACTGATTTTCGGCACAGGAATTTTTCTCACACTGTAAAATCAGTGTGAATGGCATCACTCAGAGTAACAGAGGGCGCTACCTTCTTTTTTGCTGCTCGAGTAGAGTTTCTGTTCGAGCGGTAGCTTCCTCAACGTGATTGGCAGCTTTCTCATTGCGAGCGGTCGTGACCTACCACAACCACTTGCGTTCAGAAATCTCGCTTGCGCTTGTCTACTTACCAATTTCTCTCCCTCATGCTCACCAACTTAACGCTGGTGAGCACGAGCGAGAGAAACAACTCCGCTCTGCGTCATTTTGCTGAGTTTTTCGGAACTCCATGCAGAGTGCGAAGTGAGGAAAACTCTGTGAACTCTGCCGGGGGAGCGGAATTCTTCACCTACTTCTACTCTTTAGACACCGACAACATCCTGATTTACTTGAATTAATTGACATTGGGCCTGTTTCCAATCCTGAAATTCCTGGACTCCTTCGGTATGCTCTTGGAACTCTGCGCAAGTGAGTAAAATTCCAGTATTCTCCCCCTCAGACTTGTTTGCAACCTTTCTGGGAGGATCTGGATCCTATTTAGTCCCTGTTGCTCTGAATACAGCGTAATATTTAGATGTCTGATTATAGACATCCGGAAGGGCAATCTGGCCAAGGTGGTCACATCCCCTATCTTGTGGTGAATCTTCTATCAGAGGCTTCCACTGTCACCCGTTGGTGGCCCTGCTGCGTTCACCAACATCCCCCTGCTGCTGCCTCACACTGTGTTCCAGGACCTTCATGGTTAGCTCTCTGATCTAATTTGGGCATTGGACTGCTGTTTTGTGGCCCTCAAGAAGTTCCTTTTGGCCATGGGGGTGGGAAAAGGGATCTAGGGGCCCGGAAATCAAGGGCAATTACAATGGCTCATGACGTACAGATCTCCAAAGATGCTGTACCTTTAGTCTAGTGTGACTCTAATGCTTGTGCTCGGAGACATTTTGAGGACAGCCCCCGTAGGAGTGATTGCCACTTTTACTCCAAGTGGTTAGGTATTGCTGGTCCTGTGGTGTTTCCCCAACTTCAAGAAGGTCAAAGCGATGGCTCACTACTCACAGTGGGGACATGGTTCTATTGTGAAGTTGGGGCAACTGTTTACAGAAAGGTAATCCGTTCCTCCGAAGAGTATCGTGAAACATACACTATCCCAGCAGGACAGTTTTTGATACATGCAGCTATTCAGGAAACAGTAGGGGGCATGTGGGGTGACTCGGGAGCGGAGCACTGCACTGCACATGCTTCTTACTTGGAGTTCTAGGATGGACAGGAACGCCAATGTGTACAGAGCATTGGGACAGATGGAGGGGCTGGCTCTGCCCGGACTTGAGACTGATCTTAGGGACTCAGACTGGTGTCAGCTTTTGAGCTGCATCGTACAGATTTCAAGGAATGCGTATCTGAAAGTGTTACAGTTGAATTACTTCCACCACACATACTTGACACCTTCATAGTTACACAGGATATTTGGCATCACTTTGCATAAATGCCTTCAACGCGGCTCGGTCCGCGCAGATTTTTACCACATGACACAGTAACATTGTGTACTTTCTAGACTGAAGCTTGCAATTATGTCACACAAATTACGGGCAGACACCATATTAATACCCCATCTTAAGATGGACAACGCTGGGAGTAAGTTTATAGACTTGGCCCTTCCCTTGGTGAGCAACCGTGATGCATTGAAAAGTGGCCTCAACACCCTGACATTGGCTGGGAGGCTTTCAGGAGTGGCTCCTTCGCAGTGGCGAAGGAGCATTGTCTCCCTGGCTAACCCAGGAGATGAAAGATAAAACAATATTTAATTATTGTTTTATCTTTCATCTGCTGGCTCAGCCAGCAGTGGATTCAGGGTGGGGCGGGCGGGGCTGGGCTGTAGGAGATGGGGGGGAGGGTGCACTAAATGCGCATGTGTGTTTTGCGGTCTGTCTCAGGCCGGCTAAACAGACATACGCACTTAGATTTCCCCAACCCGGTTGTATACACAACCAGGCTGGAGAAGCAGCACAGACCCCAGGCTTGTGTCTGAGCGGCACTCCGAGCAACTCAGACCAATCCTGACGCTGCTTACATGCTATGTTTAGCATGTAAGCAGTGCCAGGATTGGTGGGGAGCCTGTGCTGGTGTCCCAGCAAATGCTGGGACACCACAAGAAGACCAGAGGAGCAAAGCATCAGGAGGCGGCTGCGGTAGCGACGGGAAAAAGGAAAGTTTTTTTTTTAATTATCTCCATCCCTCCTTCCACCCCTCCCCTTGTGAGTTGCAGCAGCCGCCCCTGGAGCCTTGATCTCCGGCCAAGGGCAATGTGATCCAGCGGTTATGCTATCATGCCAGGCAGGATACTCAGATAAAAGGGTGGTAAATAATATGACTGGCACTGTAACCCACTCAGAGCAGGCGTTAAAAGGAGGTTTCCTTTGCTTACAAGGGACTCTGGGTCCTTTGCAGGATTAGCATCAGAATTTTTTATGCTAATCCTGCAAAGTGACGGACTAGTGTCAAAAATTCAGATGCTAGTCCCCTAACTACCGCCCTGGTGCCCCATATTTTAAATACAGCGCACACATGTTGGTGTTAGGAGGGAGCTAAGGGGCACAAGAAAAGTGCAGCACCGCTTTTCTTAAATATGCCCCGTGTTCTGTTGTATGATGCTTTACATTTTTTCTACGCTGTTACCGTGCCTCCTATGGACTCTGACTACTTTGTTTACAGTTTATTATTGTATGAAGCATTGTGCACTGCACTTGGTAAGACCATGATCCTACCAGCTATCTTTCATGGTTTGCACAACCTTCAATAAAGAGCAATTTAAATGTAATATAAAGTTTCGCTGCTATTAGAACAAAATCAAATTGAAAAAAGTGGTTAATTGTGGAAGTTAAAAGATGCAACAGTTGGAACTGACATCCAGATCTTTCTGTCTCAAAAGTCAAAGATCAAACATTCCTCAGTAACTTGAACACGCATGTGAGCATAACACATATACAAGGTACATATTTACTAGAACATTTCACACGGTAATGCCACTTCGATGTACATGCAGTTGTAAGGCACCTTAAAATACACAACATGCCCCATTCCTCCAAAAGAAAATTAACAGCAGGAAAAGGTCAAGGGGGCAGATAAAGAAACGCAAAATTTATAGAAATTATAGCAAGATGAATCAACAAAGGTAGATATCCCCAACTCCTGAATCATTCTCTATGAATGTTCTTTCAAATTGTCTAACTATTCCGGCAACAGAACCTGATACAATCTCAGATCTCCCAAGAGAAAAAAAATGAAAGGGAAACACTTCTTCCATTTCTCTTGTTACATTCAAGTCACAGGGATCTTGATCAAGTATTGTAAGGAAAAACCTAGGTCTTAAAAATGGAACAACCCTTTTTAAAATCCAGCACCTTCTATCTTAATTCACCACACTACTCCTGATAATTGTGCCAAATGGAACAGGCTTCCTATACCCAGAGTATCGTTTACAAGAAATTATAGGGCATTCATTTTGACCCAGTTACCGGTTTGAAACAACTGACGTTTTGTTGTGTTCATCAGGTCATACCTACATTTACCCAAATTTTGTTTTGCCCCTGTAACTATTACAGAAATTGAACTTATTTTTCAGCCAGCATTCGTGTGAAAAGTGATAAGACCCTGTGGGCTTGGAAGTGCGTCCCCCTTATCGTAGGTGAGGCACCGGGTTCCAAGAGAAAAATAAGCTCTTAAGCAGTGTGTACAACTCAAGGTGGAGTTTCGCTAAGACCAAAAGGAAAGTAAAGAACAATAGAAGCCCCAATATGAAACCAGCAACAGCAGTATGTAAGGATCACCTCTAATCTTAGAACATAAAAACTCCTGGACTCGGGCAATTGCCAACATCAATTAGTAAATATTTTTCTAGAGCAGTAAGTTCCCAATGGTTTAAGAAACAAGCACAAAGTCCTTTGGACGGTGTGGCTCAAACCACAAAAAATCACTCCAGTACAGCACGTGTGCATTATAGATGTGTGTAAAGCTCGGAACTGCAACCAATCAACGTGAACTGGGGAGAAGACACGCTAACTTCTGTCCTAAACTGGGTGAGCAACTTTCAATCGTTAAACTATCTTACATGTCCTTTGCCACTGACAATGATCAACATACCTGTGGCTGATACTTAGGAAATCCGCCTAAAGCCTACACGCCCCACTAACCCATATTGTTAATTATACATCTCATATGGGTAACACGAGGCGGGAACGTATAGTGATGGTGCAAGTCTAGCCAGAAGCCCCCGAAGATGAGGCTGTAGGGAAGTTTTTGCCTCCCCTGGAACAGTCCCAGACGTCTAACTGGGACGGGTGGGGTGACCGATTTATGGAGCTCTTGATTACCCAGTTCAACCCCACTGAACCAACCAGCTATAACCAATAAGAAAGGGCCAGCAGTAATGAAAGGTTCATAGAACAATTATACAGCAACAATAAACATCACTTCCAAGCTAGCCTGGTACATCATGACGCAATACTAACATCCATAAATTCGACTTTGCCTGCTGCGATTAATGCACTTACATAGCAATCACATGAGATAGAGTTACAAATTGACACCATGCAGACTATTGCAATAGCAATTACAGACATTTAACCTCTTAGCTGCTGGGCCTCCTCCATTCCCCCCCCCCAACCCCGTGCTGAGCCCTTTTTTGGCTATTTGGGATAGTTCGCACTTAGGCCTTCATAACTTTTTGTCCACATAAGCTATCCACGCCAAATTTGCGTCCTTTTTTTCCCAACATCCTAGGGATTCTAATGGTACCCAGAGTTTGTGGTTTCCCCTGGAGGAGACCAAGAAATTAGCCAAAATACAGTGAAAATTTTGTTTTTTCAAAAAATTGGGAAAAAAGGGCTGCCAAAGAAGGCTTGTGTTTTTTTTTCCCTGAAAATGGCATCAACAAAGGGTTTCTGGTGCTAAAATCACCATCTTCCCACCTTTCAGGAACGGGCAGACTTGAATCAGAAAACCACATTTTTCAACACAATTTTGCCATTTTACTGCGACATACCCCATTTTTACTATTTTTGGTGCTTTCAGCCTCCTTACAGTTAGTGACAGGAATGGGTGTGAAACCAATGCTGGATCCTGGAAAGCTAAACACTTCTGAAAAGTAGACAAAAATTCTGAATTCAGCAATGGGTAGTTTGTGTAGATCCTACAAGGTTTTCCTACAGAAAATAGCAGCTGAAATAAAAAAATATTGAAAGCGAGCGGAAAAGAACAGCCATTTTTCTCGACGTTTTACTTTGTAACTTTTTTCTGCAATGTCAGATTTTTAAAGCAAGATACCTTTACGTGTGCTGGACTCTTCCGGTTGCGAGGATATATAGGGCTTGTAGGTTCATCAAGATCCCTAGGTACCAAAAGCCAATAAATGAGGTGCACCTTGCAATGGGTTTTCATTCTATAACGGGTATACAGCAATTCATTTGCTGAAATATAAAGAGTGAAAAATAGGTATCAAGAAAACCTTTGTATTTCCAAAATGGGAATAAGATAAGGTGTTGAGAAGCAGTGGTTATTTGCACATCTTTGAATTCTGGGGTGCCCATACTAGCAAGTGAATTGCAGGCCATTTCTCAAATAGACGTCTTTTTTACACACTGTCTTACATTTGGAAGGAAAACATGTAGAGAAAGACAAGGGGCAATAACACTTGTTTTGCTATTCTGTGTTCCCCCAAGTCTCGTGATAAAAATGGTACCTCACTTGCGTGGGTAGTCCTAATGCTCGCAACAGGAAAAGCAACATGGACACATCACATTTTTACATTGAAATCTGAGGTGTTTTTTGCAAAGTGCCTAGCAGTGCATTTTTGAAAACTAGAGACCTAGGGGAATCCAAGATGGGGTGACTTGTGGGGCTCTGACCAGGTTCTGTTACCCAGAATCCTTTGCAAACCTCAACATTTTGCTAAAAAAACACATTTTCCTCACATTTCGGTGACAGAAAGTTCTGGAATCTGAGAGGAGCCACAAATTTCATTCCACCAAGCGTTCCCCCAAGTCTCCCGATAAAATTTATACCTCACTTGTGTGGGTAGGCCTAGCGCCCGCGACAGGAAATGCCCCAAAACACAACGTGGACACATCCCATTTTTTGACAGAAAACAGAGGTGTTTTTTGCAACGTGCCTACCTGTAGATTTTGGCCTCTAGCTCAGCCGGCACATAGGGAAACCTACCAAACCTGTGCATTTTTTAAAACTAGAGACCTAGGGGAATCCAAGATGGGGTGACTTGTGGGGCTCTGACCAGGTTTTGTTACCCAGAATCCTTTGCAAACCTCAAAATTTGGCTAAAAAAACACATTTTCCTCACATTTCGGTGACAGAAAGTTCTGGAATCTGAGAGGAACCACAAATTTCCTTCCACTCAGCGGTGGGAGGACCTGAGACGGTGAGCCCGGAAGACCGCGGAGGCCCAGCTGGGAATGGCCTCCCAACAAGGGAGGGGTGCCCATCGAAACCTGATCCCCCTGATGGCTGCATACTGGCGGTGCCCTACCCAGAGCTGGATGGGCACATGAAGGCAGCACAGCAGCCACAAGGGGGTGAGTACAGTGTGTGTAACAACCATCTTTGTTGCCTGGCATGGGATCTAAAAATAGTACCTCACTTGTGTGGCTAGGCCTGGTGCCCGCGACAGGAATAGATCACACAACGTTCAATGTTGGTCCTTACATGAGGCAGCTGTTGACCCTGGGGTGATCCATTCCTGACGCAGGCACTAGGTATAGGCACTCAAGTGGGTAGTGTTTTTATCAGGACAGGTGAGGAATCACTGGGTGGTAGGAATTTTGTGGATCCCAGCATATTCCTGTAGTTTGTGTGACAGAAATGCGAGAAAAATAGAGTTTTTATTCAACATTTCAGCTTTGCAGGGTATTCTGGGTAAGAAAACTTTGGGGAATCCACACAAGTCACACCTCTGTGGACTTTCCAGAATGTCTAGTTTCCAGAAATGTTTTAAAGAAGGATAGTGAAGATGCCTCAAATGCAATTCTACTAAAAAAAGGCGTACCCAATTTCCCTACACAGATCACGAGTAAATGAGGTCTAGCGGAATGAGACTACCCATTGTGAGGACTCCCCACTTCTTCATGGGATACCGGGATGGGGAACTCCTTTACACCAAACCTGAATAGGCAACACACAGGACCAAGAACAAGATAATTCAAAGAGGATAGGTCACAGCTAGTATCTAGCAACCCTAAAAGGGCTAACAGCCCCTCTGTCCCACAAAGGTTGCATTAAACCACAGACCAGCAGCAAAGGCTCATGTATGTCCAGTGATACCAAAATCAATGACCCTAAAAATAATGTAACTACTCACCCCAAATATGCATCTTGTAGGAATGTTGATATGAACTGTCACAATATACATTGGATGACACAATACAAGTTCAATTTAGGACTATAAAATGCATTAAAAGAGTCCACAGTTGTCACTTGGAATCATTGTGAATAAGCCCAGAAGATACTGGTGGAAAAGGCTCAAATCACTAAGGCATTCTAACAAGAAAGGTACCAACACATATTGGTGAAAAAAACAGCACATGGTCGGCTCAGCAAAGAGGAAGGTGCATATTCAGAGTAACAACCACCGTACATGCTAACCTGACAATCCGGTGCTCCTTAAACTCAAATAGGTCAATGGCAGAGCAAAGAATCACCACAGACATGCCAGACTTATATCAAGCAAATGACTGGGACCAGTTAGCCTCTAGCCTGACAGCGAGGAACTCAAGTTTTACCTATCCCTTTAAAAATATACAGGGAAGGACTGCACACGAAGCTGCCCACTGTAAGGGCCAGTTCCTTATATCATGGACTGTATTTGGTCTCGAGAACACCATAAACTGCAGTGGGGCACTAGCATTCTTCCAGAAAGGAGGCTTGTTATACCTGCTCCTACCAGGGTTTACCGAATTCCGCCAACCAGCCAAGAAGACTAACGTTTTTGTCAGACCCTCTGGAGGTTTATCTATTTCCCCTAACTTGGTGCTAGCAACCACAATTGAAAAGATCAAACTTACTGCGGAACTAGCTCAGACTGTGTTAGTGGGTGGTCTAAGGCTGAGTTGACATAACTTATCAATACTGTTAATACATGTGTATTTCATTTGCAAGGGTGCATCATGGTTAGAGATATGGACCCCGGGTACTGCCAAACCAGCTCTCTGGGGTTTTCTCTGCAGCTACCGCTGCTGCCAACCCACAGACAGGGTTCTGCCCTCCTGGGGCCTGGGCAGCCCAGTCCCAGGAAGGCAGAACAAAGAATTTCCTCTGAGATCCCTTTGGAAATAGGTGTTAAGGGCTGGGGAGGAATAGCCTCCCCAGCCTCTGGAAATGCTTTGAAGGGCACAGATGGTGCCCTCCTTGCATAAGCCAGTCTACACAGGTTCAGGGAACTCCGAGTCCCTGCTCTGGCGTGAAACTGGACAAAGGAAAGGGAAGTGACCACTCCCCTGTCCATCACCACCCCAGGGGTGGTGCCCAGAGCTCCTCCAGTGTGTCCCAGATCTCTGCCATCTTGAAACCATAGGTGCGAGGGCACAATGGAGGCCTCTGAGTGGCCAGTGCCAGCAGGTGACTTCAGAGACCCCTCCTGATAGGTGCTTACCTCACTAGGTAGCCAATCCTCCTCTGAGGGCTATTTAGGGTCTCTCCTGTGGGCTTTTCCTCAGATAACGACATGCAAGAATTCACCAGAGTTCCTCTGCATCTCCCTCTTTGACTTCTGCCAAGGATCGACTGCTGACTGCTCCAGGACGCTTGCAAAACTGCAACAAAGTAGCAAGAAGGCTATCAGCGACATTGTAGCGCCTAATCCTGCTGGCTTTCTCGACTGTTTCCTGGTGGTGCATGCTCTGGGGGTTGTCTGCCTTCACCCTGCACTGTAAACCAAGAAGAAATCTCCTGTTGGTCGACAGAATCTTCCCCCTGCCCCAGCAGGCACCAAACTTCAGCATCACTGGTACTCTGGGACCCCTCTCATCCTGACGAGTATGACCTGTGGAACACAGGTGGTGGACCCAAGTGACTCTGACTGTCCAGTGGTCCAACTGTCCAAATTTGGAGGAGGTAAGTCCTTGCCTCCCCTCACCAGACAGTACTCCTGTGTACTGGGTGAACTGCAGCCGCTGGGGCGTCTGTGCACTTTTGCAAGAAATCCTTCATGCACAGCATAGTCCAGGTCCCCAGCACTCCGTCCTGCATTGCTTAACTCACTGAGTTGACCACCGGCTTCGTGGGACCCTCTTTTGTAGTGTTGAGACAACTGCTGTGCTCAGTTGTCTTGAATCCATGTTCAAGTACTTCTGCGGGTGCTGCCTTCTTGTGCATGGGCTCTCTGTATTGCTGAGGGCCCCCACTGTCTCCTCTTCCAAGTGGTGACCTCTTGGTCCTTCCTGGGCCCGGGCAGCACCCTTTTTCTTCAACCACAACCTTTGCAGCTAGCAAGGCCTGTTTGCAGTCTTTCTCCAAATAAACAACGCTGCATCCTCCAGCACTCTGGGGGACATCATTTGCACAAAGGAGAAGATCCTAGCAGCTTTTGTTGTTGCAGAATCTTCAGCTTCTTCCACCCGGAGGCAGCCATTTTGTACCTTCATCCGGGGTTAAGTGGCCCCCTGGACACTTTTGTGACTCTTGGACCTGGTCCCCTTCCTGACTCTTGGACTTGGTCCCCTTCCTTTACAGGTCCTCAGGTCCAGGAATCCATCTTCAGTGCTTTGCAGTCTGGTGTGGTCTTTGCAGAATCTCCTATCACAAGTTTAGTGTGTTTCTGGGAAAGTAGTATCAATTTACTCCTACTTTTCAGGGTCTTGGGGTGGGGTATCTTGGACACCCTTAGTGTTTTCTTACACTCCCAGTGACCATGTACACACTACACTAGGCCAGGGGTCCCTAAGTGGTTTGCATTCCACTTTCTTAGTATATGGTTTGTGTTGCCCCTAGGCCAATTGCTTCCTATTATATTCTACAGTGTTTGCACTATTTCTCTAACTGTTTTCTTACCTGATTTTGGTTTGTGTGTATATTTTGTGTATTTTACTTACCTCCTAAGGGAGTATATCCTCTGAGATATTTTTGGCACATTATCACTAAAATAAAGTACCTTCATTTTTAGTAACTCTGAGTATTGTGATTCTTATGATACAGTGCTATATGATATAAGTGGTATGACAGGAGCTTTGCATGTCTCCTAGTTCAGCCTAAGCTGCTCTGCTGTAGCTACCTCTATCAGCCTAAGCTGCTAGAACACTACTAATCTACTAATAAGGGATAATTGGACCTGCCACAAGGTGTAAGTACCACCAGGTACCCACTATAAGCCAGGCCAGCCTCCTACACCCTACAAGTGAGATAATCATCACAGGGGATTTAAACTCCCATAATATATGGGTAATCTCTGACAGCAACTGCACAGCCGACCCAGCAAGAAGCAAATTAAATAAGTTTCAAAATACCTACAAATTGAAATCTGACCCTGAGAGATCTCTAGATGTGCATTGTATGGTAAAAACGCCTAAGCTATTCAACATTGTTTCAACACTGGATTAAGTGTTCTTGAGCAAAGTGCTTTCGAGTCAACTGTTGGACTTCTCAATCATGTAACAGCAGAGTAGTGACCATATACCTATAACCGCCACACTATCCATACGATTATCCAGCAGACATTAAATAAACATCCTGGGCTCTGCCACTGGGGATGAAATTCATAAATTACTGAGAAGAGTGAAATGGTGCAAAATAAGCACAACAAGGTTAGCTGCCTGGAAAACCAAATGGAAACAAGAGAAGAATAACATCTCTGGAGTCTATATTTTTTCACACTAGCCTGACATAGTAATAGCTCTCCATTACTACTGCAAGGACAATGTCTGCTAAGTAAGAAAGCAATTATAAAAAGGTAGATTCCTATCAACTGTGGTATAGTAAGGAAGTGAAACAGAGTAAGAAGACCCTAAGGAAAGCCATTATACACAGTGCATCAGAAAGAACTAGATACAGCCAGAAAGATCATCAACAGGCTCATATGGCAGCATGAAAGACAACATAGGGAATTAGAATGGCTCCATGTCTTTAACCTCCTGAAACATTACAACCAGGCCGAATTCTGGCAGTACATCAACAACTTAAATTGCCACACCCAAGACAAACATGATGGTGTAACTGCAGACAGTTGGATCAAGTATGTTGAAGCATTATATTGCACAAATCCCACAGGAAACACCGCTCAATGCGAAATACAAGGGAGACCAGTGTCTGACAAAATGGATTTTAATTCTGAGGGTCAGCAAGAAACCAGACTCAGTCCCAGCTCCACTTCAAGGGACAGTAGCATGGTCATTAAAATCTTGAAGAAGATTAGACAAGATGGGGCTTCCAGGAGCTCTATTCAAGGAAGATTATTCTTTTAGGGCATCCCTGTTTTCTCCACTTTACCACCATTGTCTTACAACAACCACAGTCCTGAACTGTTGGTGAAGATCAATCCTAGAACCAATACACAAAAAAGGAGATAATAGAAACCCAAATAATGATCGTGCTGTTGGACATCAAAGCCAAGGCCTTTGCCAGAAAAGTACTAATGGACTTGGAGAGCTGGGTCAGAGAAAACTATAACCTGCCATTTTATTATTCTGTATTCAGGGAAGAGGCCTCCACCGTAGGTAATATTGTGGCTTGAGCATACCTGGTGGATTGGCAAATCAGCCCAAAAACCAACACCCACTCTTTGAAAGCTTTATTGATCACACTGCTGCATCCAACGGCATGGACTGGAACAAAGATTAAAACAAGAGTGCCTCCTTGCCCCTTTGCTTTTGACTTATGTACCACCAAACTTGGTCAGTCTTTCAAAGCAGTGAATATGCTGCTCCCTAAAATCTGTCAGACATGCTTTTTTTTAATACAGTATGTGTATGACATAATCCCAATGGAACATACCAAGTTGGGGATGCAGAAATCCTTGGATGCATTAAATTTATGCCACATCAAGAATAAATTGGTGGTGAACTGCTCTAAGACAAAGGTGGTCATATTCAGGCAATACACTAATAAGAGTATGCACCAACGGAGATTAGAAAACTTCAACATTTTCAAGCATACCTACCTGGGTGTATGGTTTGCAGCTAATGGAAAGTCAAAATTGCATGTAACCCAAATGAAAGAGAAAGGGAGGGCAAGTTCACATGGTCTGTGCAAACTTTACATAAGCCCGCACAGTCCCTATACTAAGGCAATACAGAGGGTAATAATAGCCAATCAACTTCTTGCTACGGTCAACTTGACTTCCATGGCACTTTACTAGCAAGCAGGGAAATGTTGCAGTGTCATGCCTACAAGCACGATTTTCAGCTACCTTCATACACCTGAAACTCCTTTGTGCATTTGGAGTTCAGCCTGATAAAATCTGGGAAATATGGCTGCCTGCGTCAAGTACTATCACAGAACACTCACTTCTGCCCCATACACAATAAAGTATGTACTGAAGGGCCAGATCACAGTGGGAAATAACCCTTGGTCAGACTACTTGTCTGAAGAGTGCACAAAACTGCATCTGGCTTGGGAGAATAGGGATCATACACCACCTCAACCCATGACACCGAAGTCAGTTCTGAAAAAACAAATAATGCTTCCATCAAGACAGGAAGATATCAAAGCTACAGAAGCTAACTGTAACATCAAACACATATATCAAATTCATCCAAATAGTGCCCTAGGAAAAGAAGTGCTCATTTGCAAGACTCATAGTATTCCCAATCAAAGACCTAAATGGAAGTTGGAAGTCACTTGGCAGTGCTAGTTCACACAGACTACATCATACAAGAGGGGAAACCCTGGAGCATATGTATCTGCCTAGGTCCTTTAAATGCATAACGAACTTTGAACACCCAGTATTTTTTAATAATGGTGTGAGTACCTGCAAGGAAGCAAAAGAGTTACTTTTCTCCATGGAAATCATGGCTGAGCTGGCAAGATTCGGGAAATACATTGCTTAATCCAAATACTTTTAACAGTTACAATTTACAATAAAACTATGGAGTAGCACACAAACTAAAAGGCGAATGCAGTTTCAGGAAGACTAGGGTTCAAGTCCCGCTTCGGCAGGTCTTTGGCTCAATTCCCCTTGACCAGATCATTCTCGCCTTGGTGCCTAATCTAATTCATGGGTGCAACTCTGGGCAATAGCTTGCTTAATCTCCACAATGGCCCCAACAGCGCTTGGATGCCTGGCTTCACTCTGGGGGTGCTCAGGAGTGGGCGCCTCACAGGGAAAAGCCAGGAGGGGTTCCATAGTGGTATGAGTACAGCACCTTGAGACCCTAACGGGTGAGTAGTGCGCTATACAAGTGCTAATTTACATTTACATTTACATCTCATCAAAGCACGATGCACTTTTTTGATTGGCTCCAGTCTTGCAATAAGACTTTCCACAGTCATCATCTAGTCAAAATCTGTGAAGTTATTAGGGAGTTCTGTACAAGTTACAAGGCAGGAGTAATTTCAGGGATGATAAAGTTGGTCACTTAAAGCTGCCCAGCCCCTGTATTATGATCTCCTTAGGATATAATAGGATTGTAATATGGCAGATAGGATGTCTCTCACATTTGTGACAGAGTGTTCCCCTCTACCAGTATCTAAATCAGGCCCACAAATGTGCAGTAAGCAGAACTTAAGAGGCACTGTTTTCAGTTATTTACAACTCGACAGATACCCAGAAGAAGACATTATGACATATAAATATTTGAGGGGAAACAAGTGGCGGACTCAAGACATGCTTTTTACTGCATGCCTGTCAAGCAGTGTCTATAACTTTTAAAACACTGGTACTACTTCATTGCCATTTCTGATACACAGTTTGAATATTTTGTCAAAAACAGTGAACCGTGTGAACATGTTTGCCATTTTTAACTGCCCTTTTTATGTCATTTATTCTTCTTTTGTAATGATTTTAATTAATTAAACCAAATGAATTACTTAGTTTTGTCACCATTTGTTTGATGATTTCAATTTCCTTTCTCAAAGATACCCCACTTTACCTGAAATCTACTTCCTTAACTACTGTGACTTAGTTTTAGAAGATAGAAGATTACTTCTAAGCAAAAAAAAGATGTTCCCTCTACGCATGGACGGAGATTTACTCCAAAGAATTCTGCAGAGTTACATAAAAACTCCACGGGATTCCACAGAGTTTTGCGAGCGGACAGAAATCAGCATGTCACACTGATTTTCAGCGCTGGGAGCTCCTTTTGCACTGAGAAATCAGTGCAAATGCATCATGCATGGAGCCAGAGGGCACTACCCCTTGAGTTGGTTTTTCTACCGCTCACATAGATTTTCTACTTGAGCTCAGCTTTCCCATCGTGAACTGTTGCAATCGCCTGTGACTGCTGGGTTGGGAAAACCCCTGCCCGGTGTATTCTTAGCACCTTTATTTAATGCCTGGGCCAGGACAGGCGTTAGGGGACCTGTGGGCCTATTTCCATGGTGGAACACCAAGCCCACAGGTGCCCTCCCCAGGCCCCAGGGCCACCCTCACCCACACCAGAGGGACAGAGGGGGATGGGGGACCGCATCCAAGGTACGTATAGGTAAGTACAGGTAAGTATTTTTTTTTTTAAATGCCAAAGGGGGCCCTGAAATGGGCCCACCTACATGGTTCTGGGTGCAATAGCCAGGCGGGACCCTGGTCCCTTGTGCTGGCCACTGGGATAGTGGGCATGACTCCTGTCTTTTCAAAGACAGGAGTCATGTGGTATGGATGGTTTTGCATCAGAAAATGATGCTAGGCTGGCTAGAGTAATTTTTTTACTCTAACCTCCCTAATGTCATTTTTTGGTGCAAAAACCCCTTCTCCCATACCGCCACCCCCACCCGGCTAACATCATTTCTTTTTACGCTAGCCTACCCTTTGCGCCTGCTTGCACAATTCCATAAATATGATGCTCTGCTCTCGCTCAAGAATGGTGCAAGCCAGTGCAAAACGTTTTGATGCAAAACTGCGTTAGTGCAGTTTTGCACCAAAAATATAAATATGCCCCATAGTCTACACACAATTCCTTCTCAATCACTTTGTTCTTGAGTTTAGTTAGGCTACTGTTCTTAGAGGCTGATTTAGTTTGGCCAGTGGCCCTCCATCCAGCCAGGTCAGCAGAATGATATCCTCCACTTCTCTGGAAAAGGACTGCCCATCATATTTAGAGAATTCCACTGACCTTGATGTTGCGGCTCCACTGAGGGCAAAGATAATTTGTGGAGCTGGTGCTATTTTTCTTAAAGCAAAAAGTAAACAAATTGATTCACTGGCAGTTTTAACTGTGCATTTGTGGCCATTTCACATTTTCTCCACCCTTGCCAGTCAGACATTGCATGATGGACAAGGGCACAGAAAAGGAGAGACCTTCATCCTGTCAATAGAGCAGGGCAGGTTTGACAGAGGCAGAGGTTTAAACAATCTACCCATATAAAACCTTGACCTTTGCACAAAAGATACAGAAGAAGTTTTGTGATTTTGGCAAGGTTTTGGATACATTTCCTACTCTAATTGTGAATCCAGCAAACAACAATAGAATAGTTTATCTTTCGTATCTGGAGCTCATGCATTCTTGATGGCATGCATGATAGACTCTTTGGGATTTTGTGTCCTACATAGGCAACCTTTGATTAGAACAAAATATAATTTTCACCACCTAAAACCAATCCTTCCTTACGACATCTGGCACAAACATCAGACAAATTATCATTAGTTGAATCCATATGCTTGGTAAAGAATAAAATCATGTCCTTAAACATTTCACTAAGCCCTGCAAATCTTTATAAAGATCAAAGTAGGGTCTAGATTTATACTTTTGATGCAAGACTGCGCTAATGCGTCAAAGAGGTTAGCGCTGATTAGCACTATTCTTTAACTCCACCCGGGCATCATATTTATACTATGCTGGGTGGTGCTAAAAATAGGTTAGAGTCATTTTTTCCGACTTTAACCATTGCGCCTTTTCTTAAGGCAAAATTACGTTAATAGAGGAAAAATGAATCTAATCCGGCTTTCGACATGCAAATACATCGCAAAATAGAAATGCACTATTTTTGCCTGCAATAGCATCAAAAACAGATGCTAACGGAGAAAACAGTGCAAAGGAGAGGCAAAATGGAGCCAGTAGGGCAGGAGAGACCCCAGGGAGACCCCATTAAACTAGGAATCAGCCAGGAGGACACAAACAAGAACCAGAGGAGGGAGAAGAAAAAGAGGAAGTGTTGTTTCATTGCAGAGGACCATGAAATACTGGTGAGAGAGGTGACAGACATCAAAATCAACTCTTCATCACCTAAAAATTGCCAATTGGAAGGAGAGAGGAAATCTGGCAGCAGACAGTGAATAAGATCAACATGTGGCAGAGGTCAGGAGAACTGTAACTAATGCAAGAAAAGCTGGCATGACTGCAAGCGATGAACAAAGGAAAAAATGGCACGGAACAGGAAGGCAGCACTGCAAACTGGAGGTGGAGTCCAGCACCACAATAGGACTTGGACAAGATGGAGGAGATGGTTGCAGCAGTCATAGCGGAGGAAATCGTCACAGGAATCGCAGGACAGCACAGATTACCAGGAAACACCACAAATGTAGGACAAGTTGCATGGGAAAAATCTATGCTAAAAAGTTAAGTGCAGGAAGGGGGAGGCCCATAGGACTCACACAATGTATGTCAAAGGAGCGCAGAGGGACACAATGCACATTAAGGAAGTTGCATCATGCCGACATAATCTACACATGTACCTACGCCTTGTAGTGACATGCACCATGACACATACACAACCTGGACATACGTTGAACACCAGGCCCAAATACCTACATGTACATATGCAGCACATGGGATGGATGGCATGTATAATCACTGTGCCACCAGTTGTGACATCACAATATCCCTTGCATGTAGTCATATCAACACCACCAACACGACCAAGATATCAGAGACCAGGTAGTCAGTCAATACCATTCCTGGAGTTCTGTCATAGTGGTGTCCTTTGCAGTAACACCTTGCAACTGCCTTGCCTCATTGCCCAAACACATGTGTGCTGCATCTCACAGCACACAAGTCATTGCAACTGTCCCAACAGTATGCAGGCATGTGTCAGTAGCACCACCACACCGCACATAGACAACGCATTCACATGAGACAGCCATCTCTTCATCATGCAGTCAGGGTGTCACCTGGGTGCATGGAACAATGAACTGAACAGAAGCTGGGGAATAGAAGGCTGAACCTGTATTATTGGTAACATGCCACTAACCAGACCAACCAAACTGAAGTAGTGTTGAATCACACATCTTGGTGCTGAACTGAAGTGTGCCACTACAGAAAATATGTACCACAGATAGCAAACAGTAGGTCACAACAGTCACAGGCTGAACCCACAACTACTCTGACACAGCCATGTCAGACACATGGGAATGAGGAAATAAACACACACATACAACACATGGGGTATGACTGTGAATATAATGGCATATAATTCTTCAATGACGGGCGGGGGATGGTGCACGGGCAAATCCGGTATTCGTAAGACGGCCAGTGTAGTGTACCCTTTGAGCTTGGCTGTATGAGTCACCTGTTGGGATGGCAGCTGGAAATCTGTCCGCTTATGGTAGCTCTGTGGGGCACTTAGCACAACATTCTTGATAGATCAAATAGACTCAGTGCCACTTTTGGGTTTTATTGGGTGTAACAGGACACGCTGCACTCAGCCCTGGAAATCACGCAGTGGAAAGGGCAAAGGGCCAGGGCATGGGACCCCCTGCACTGACCATGCCAAATGCGTGGGCTGTGCAGGGGCACCCAGGGCCACACCACACCACATCACCAACAACCATTGCATGGGGGTATCACCGCAATACAAAGGCTGGTGGAAATGTGGAAACAGACCTGGAGAGTAGTGTTCAAAGTAATACTGGTCTGGTGCCACAGGACAGATGGAAAAGCCAACCGTAAGCTGCTGGAAACCTGCCATGTCCAGGCCATAGGCCCATGGGGCATTACACAATGATAACAGTTGCCACTACCACCTGTGCTGTTGGGTGCGGCCAAATACACAATGTCAGTCAGGTGCCCATAGGACTGATGCACTTGAAATGAGGGACCAGTATGACTACCTGCAGAATCACCTCTAACTTGCTGCGGGCCCTGACCTAAGTACAACTCCTGTTAACCTGCTTTGTCCATAGACTCACTTACCATCAGGCACTGTCACATACAGAATAATGTACACAGCAGAGATTTCATACCCATGCTCCCCATCCCTGGGTATAACCCTGTGTTTGTGTCAAATGACCTGTAATGTTACCCTGCTGCACTCATGTATCATAGTTCAAGGAGGGCTGCATTGAGGGGGAGGACATAGGTGTTTAGTAAGGCGAACACACCTACACGGACAGAAGATGAAACTGAACTCTGCCAGGTCCATGAGTCCCATGCAATGTAGCACACAAACACAAACAACAACATAAGGAGCCATCAATGGTAACCAAGACATAGGGGGTTATTCTAACTTTGGAGGAGGTGTTAATCCGTCCCAAAAGTGACGGAAAAGTGACGGATTTACCACCAGCCGTATTACGAGTCCATTATATCCTATAGAACTCGTAATACGGCTGGTGGTATATCCGTCACTTTACCGTCACTTTTGGGACGGATTAACACTCCTCCAAAGTTAGAATAACCCCCATAGTGTCCTGGCAATGCCATCCCTGGGGTGGTGCAAGGTCTCAGCACAGCATGGGTGTATGTGAAACATGTCAGACTGTGACAGGTAAAAATTGCCATGTGTGGTGCTGTGGCATGAGCACAGCAATACACATTGCAAGGCCTCACGATGCAAATGGATGCATAGGGAGGGTAGATAACGAAAGGATGGTCACAAACAGTTAGGAGCGCACCTGCCTGACATCCCAGCAATTAATCTGCCCGATTGCATCATGGTAGATGTAGTATCTTCAAAAAACGAACTCCTTTAATTTTTAAATATTTCACCTTTAAGTAGGTACAGCCTTTACTGTGCATCTCTGGACACATGCGTTTCTGGGTTAGTCCCTTCTTCAGCAGAGAACATATTTGCGGGGTGCTGGGAATGCTGCCATAAATCACCCGGTTTCAGTACCTCTTCCCTGGCCTGCTGGTGCCTGCTCCAGAGCTCGTCAGCCCAATGGCTCAAGGGAGCCTTTAAAGTCACAAACAGTTAGGAGCGCACCTGCCTGACATCCCAGCAATTAATCTGCCCCATTGCATCATGGTAGATGTAGTATCTTCAAAAAACGAACTCCATTAATTTTTAAATATTTCACCTTTAAGTAGGTACAGCCTTTACTGTGCATCTCTGGACACATGCGTTTCTGGGTTAGTCCCTTCTTCAGCAGAGAACATATTTGCGGGGTGCTGGGAATGCTGCCATAAATCACCCGGTTTCAGTACCTCTTCCCTGGCCTGCTGGTGCCTGCTCCAGAGCTCGTCAGCCCAATGGCTCAAGGGAGCCTTTAAAGTCACAAACAGTTAGGAGCGCACCTGCCTGACATCCCAGCAATTAATCTGCCCCATTGCATCATGGTAGATGTAGTATCTTCAAAAAACGAACTCCATTAATTATTAAATATTTCACCTTTAAGTAGGTACAGCCTTTACTGTGCATCTCTGGACACATGCGTTTCTGGGTTAGTCCCTTCTTCAGCAGAGAACATATTTGCGGGGTGCTGGGAATGCTGCCATAAATCACCCGGTTTCAGTACCTCTTCCCTGGCCTGCTGGTGCCTGCTCCGGAGCTCGTCAGCCCAATGGCTCAAGGGAGCCTTTAAAGTCACAAACAGTTAGG
Source organism: Pleurodeles waltl (assembly GCF_031143425.1). Taxonomy (NCBI): domain Eukaryota; kingdom Metazoa; phylum Chordata; class Amphibia; order Caudata; family Salamandridae; genus Pleurodeles; species Pleurodeles waltl. Next base: position 1,177,882,415 of record NC_090437.1, read on the forward strand.
AGCGCACCTGCCTGACATCCCAGCAATTAATCTGCCCCATTGCATCATGGTAGATGTAGTATCTTCAAAAAACGAACTCCATTAATTTTTAAATATTTCACCTTTAAGTAGGTACAGCCTTTACTGTGCATCTCTGGACACATGCGTTTCTGGGTTAGTCCCTTCTTCAGCAGACGAAAGGATGGTGTCAAGCCACACAAAAGGATAGACATCACACTTAGAAGATATGACGTAGCAAATTGTGCCAACTGGGCTTCCCTTCACGTGACATGCAGGTGGAACATAGGGCTGGAGACTGCAGCCATGATGTACAGGAACAATCTTTTGGAACTAAGGGGTGCATCATAGGCCCCTAGAGTAACAGGTGCATCACTTTTAGTGAAGCTCCTGTGACGGTAAGCACTGCGCCGTATTGACAAGGTGGCATTAAGCCACTTTTAGTGGCTTAACTTTACATTGTAAATACGACCTCTTCCCACGCATCACGGTGCGGGGAAGGGCATGCAATGGGTTTTGCTGTGGGCGTGCCACAGCAACACCCATTGCATTTTGATGCTGCCTCAGATTAATGTGATTTAGTAAACCTGAGGCAGCGCCAAAATCTTATGCCACCTCCAGGGGTGGCGTTGGCAGGCTGCAACAATGAGGAATACATTCATACCTCCTCATTTTTTTGCTTTTCCAATGTGTGCTGCATTCTGCAGCATGCATAAGAAGAGCAAAATGCCAGAAATGATTGTTTATGTGCATGAAGGTGTCCCTTCCTGCACATAAACAATCAATTGAAAATGACACTTTGGCACTTCTAGGTGTGCTGCATTCTACAGCTCACACAGAAGTGCCAAAGCACCATTAGTGATTGTTAATGTGCTGAAAGGGACACCTTCATGCACATAAACAATCACACCCCTCAACGCATACACAATGGTGCAAGTATGCCTGTGTTTGCGCTGGCAGCTGAATTTTGCACCAGAGCGGGGGACAACACCGGGGTAGCCGTATTCACTTACTCACAGGACATTCTTGTGTTACCAAAGTGACGCAGCGCTGCACCACTTTTCACAAATCTGGCCCTAAGATCATATCAACTGCCACAACACAGACAAACTGATTTTACACCATCTCATTGCAGAGGATGATGGCTCTCCTGCGGATCTGTCTGTCCTGGAGTACCCTGATGACCTGGATGACCAGCTGGCAACTATCAGCCAAGGGACCCTCCAAGACGTTCTTGTGAACCTCCAGACACCACCTCCAGTCGCAAGGAGGAGTATTGATGTAGCATACATCCTACAGACCCCACTTAGCATCTCAATAGTAGGACCTGCTAGCACCGACACTGCTGAGGACTCTGAGGACCAGGGCCCAACTTTGAGAGGACAGTGGTAGGAGTCCAGCAGGAACTGGTCAAGGAGGTCCGGGTAGGGATGCAAGCTATGGCAGCCAGCCTGGAGTGGATGCGGATGTGCATGGTTACGGCTACTGAACAGACTGTAGCCAATTGACACACACACTCCCCAATGCGTGGAGTCCAGGAGTGTCTGTGTGACATAGCTGCTGCCATGAGGGAGAGGCCACAATTACTGCCCTCCCAAACTGGCATCATCGTGTTTGAGGACAAGATGTACTCCATGCACCGGGAAATGGTCTCCCTCAGGGCAGACATGGCTGCCTACCTCAGGGATATTGCTGCTATGCTCAAAAATCAGCAGCTCCTCCTTGCTGAAGTGAGACCATAAATACTACCACAGATTGCAGCTGCCGGGAATTGGTAGTCCACATCTCCAACCACTAAAGTGTGTCACCCCCTCTACCTCACCACTACCACCATCAAGGGTAGAGGAGACAACACACACATCGGAGATCATCTTCACCCATAGGAGTTCACGATAGCACCAGCCCATGCCACATGGGCAGTGTTTTCCTTTGTCCTGTTCTTGACGTCATGCCAGTGTTAGCACTGTTGTAGGTATGCATTCTTCACCTACACACTGTTGACCTTTCTGCTATAGACTGCAATTGTCTCTAACTTTTCAATTGGCAATTTATGTTCCCTTGCACTGAAAGACACTTTCAAAACAAATGTCCCATGACATGTCTTTCGATCCTGGACTTGTGTTGTGTCACAATTGGATGGATTTCATTAATGGGGTCACAGAGCTGGACATTGCAACTATTGCACTTCGACGCCTGATATTAAACACCACATACACAGCCAGCATGTCCTTATGTGTTGTGACACATCTACTGAACTTAGGAATTGTGATGTGTGTAACATGCCTTTAGTCACAGAGTGTCAGTGGCTTACTAGGATGGGGGAGGAGGAGCTTGGAGGCTTTGTGTGGCTGGTAGCCTACTACCTCCCATTAATGTTGGAGATGGGGGGCCGTGTGATACAGGGCGACCGCATGGAGGCGAGGCGGCAGCGGTGGGGCAAGGTGCTCCACCACCTGAAGAGGGTGTACTGCAGCAGCTGCAACGAGCACCAGCTGAAGCATCGCTGGGCAGATCTGTTGGCCAGGGAGCAGGATCTGCTAGACCATCTTGGTGTGGTGATTGGTGGCCCCATTGGTGAGTCTCCCATTGGCAAACTATTTCTTGTTCACCGCACTTGAATGACAGTAGCAGATGTGTTGGCATGCTGCATGCAATGTTTGTGGACAGGTTGCATGCAATCAGAAGTACTTCTTAGTGTTCTCAGGCACTATAGTTCTCTGGATCATCTCACTGTCCCCTATTGAGACAAAGGTCATCTCAGCTGGCTCCCGCCTACCTGGAACCAACTCCTTCCCAATCACTACACTGGCCAAACCCTGTGACTAAGCAGCAGTGGGTGCCGGTGTCCACTTGGGACATTTGGGGTTCCCCCTAATGTGACCCTCCTGATCACATGCAAGGCACTTGCGGGGACCCTTCTCTGCAGGTTGTAAAGACCCATGGTTTCTTTTCTACTGGGGGCTGGGATTCCTTACCCTGGGAACTAGGTCAGGGCCTTTTAGAGAACTCCTCCTGTTTACCCTTACCCCCAACTTCTTCTGATGAGGACCCTGCCAACCCTTGGCATGGTCTCCTCCATATCTCTTTTAGACCTTGGTTCCCTTCCAACGGTCTGCTTCCTGTGCAAGCTTCCTGGGGTCAGTCAGCTTGCTGTCAATCAGGTGCTGGTGCAGCTCTGGAAAACAAAGACTATAAAAAAAATCAGGTGCTGGTGCAGCTCTGGAAAACAAAGACTATAAAAATGCTCCCAAGCAATCAAATTGTACAGCCCCATAAAGCCCTTACTGCCCTTCACCCAGCCATCCAGTGACCTGCAAAGAAAGTCAACACGTTCTAGCCAAGTTTGGGATTCTTTCTTTTTGTAGGACATAAACTTGTACTTCTTCTGCTCAGGAGTCAGATCATACCTCGTGAGAAGGGTGTTCTTCATGATAGTGTAGGTGAGCCCCTGAGTATTCCCTAAGGCTGTCAGGGTGTCCCTCCCCTCTACCTCAAAATGCTTCCATATTCCCACACCCCAATGTGCTTTAGGTACCATGTTCATGTGGAGAGCAGACTTATACCCCTTAAACCACAAGTATATGTCATCCTCTATTTTGTAGTCATTTACCAGATTTTTAGGAATGTGTACACTCCTCTCAGACTGCACTGTGCTACTGCTGCCACCATCTCTACTAGACTGGCTCCTCTGATCCAGCTCCCTTAAGCTAAGCTCATGAGCGGCAGTATCTTCTTCTCCTCATTGGCCATCCTTCTCTCTTACCTCTCCCTCTCCATTTTGAACCTGAGCTTCTCTAGCTCCAATTGGTACTCCCTCTCTGCCTGTCTGTCCTGCAACTCTTCAGGAGTCAGACCCTTGGTGGACACACTGCTACCTGCCCTGGGGACCCTCCCCCCAGGCAGAACAGGTACATCCAATATTACATCCTTAACATTTTACACTTCCACATCCCTATTGTCCTGCTCTGTGTGTTCCTCAGCCTCCTTAGAGGTAACCCAGACCCTCAGTGCCTTTTGCAGCTCCTCCTTCCTGTTGGAGCCCTTAATGGGACAGGCAAGATCCTTACAAAACTGCTTCTGCTGAGCCACTGTGCAACTCTCCGGTCTCTCCAACTCCAAAACAGCTTTTGTAGGTACATCTGATGAAGTCCCAGATTGAGACATGTTGGCAAGTCAAAAAATGTAAAGTTCCAAGGCAGAGCAAACAGTTCCCAATCAGCAGTTCAAAAAAATCAACAAAGAGATCACCAAAAATATGGAAGCAAGGAAAAAAGTCCAAAAAGAGAAAAAGAAAAATCAGTAGTATGTGGTCACGTAATGGCCTGCACTTAAAACAGTAGTGTACACATAATCACTGTATGTCAAGTACAAATATAAGTCCAATCGCACCCGCTTATCACCAATGTTAGAAATGGGGTCTCTGGCTGGCATTCAGTTTGCCCCTTGTCCAAGCAAGGATCCTCACTTTAGTCAGGGTAAAGGAGAGTCACCCTCAGTTAACCCCCACTCACCCCCTTGGTAGCTTGGCAAGAGTAGGCAAGCTTAACTTAAGAAGCAATGTGTAAAGTATTTGTACCAGCACACACAGTAACACAGTGATAACACTACAAAATGGACACCACACCAGTTTAGAAAAATAGGTAATATTTAACTAAATCAAACAAGATCAGAACGACAAAATTCCAACATACAAAAGTCAAGATATGACTTTTCAAAAGAATAAATGGGTCATTACGACCCCCGCTGTAGTACCACCAACAGGCTGGCGGTGTCCACCAGGCGTATTATGACCGTGGTGCATTCACCACGGTCATACCGCTGTACCGCCAGACTACCGCCAGGTGGTCGTAATCAGGCAGGGCAGCGCTGGAAACAGCGCTGCCCTGGGGATTATGAGTCCCCATCTGCCAGCCTGTCCATGGCGGTAAACACCGCCAAGGAAAGGCTGGTGGTAATGGGGACTCAGGGTGCCCCTGGGGGCCCCTTCACTGCCCATGCTGCTGGCATGGGCATTGCAGGGACCCCCAAACACAGCCCACGCTCATTTACCTACTCGAATTACAGGCAGTGATATGTGCGATGAGTGCTGCTGCACCCGCTGCACATCAACATTTCCGCCGGCTCTATTATGAGCCGGCTTCAATGTTGATGTGACTTTTCTGCTGGGCCAGCGGAAAAGTCATAATAGGGCGCCACACATACCGCCAGCACTGGAGGTATTGTGGCGCCCGCATCTTTGGCGGCCTTTAGAAAAGACAGCCGAAGTCGTAATTACCCCCTAAGTGTCTTAATCCTTAGAACACAGTGAGAATGCTGTTGTTACACAAAGTATCTGGTTAGCATAAAAAATGAAGCCGCATGGGTGAGCGTGCATCAAAAAAGAACAGCGATCCATCAATTTCTCACTTGCAAGCAAGACCGTGTGTTGTTCCTTCTCCGGTCGGGTTGGCGTGCGTTGTTTTGTTTCTCCCGCAAGAGAGCGATGCGTTGATTCCCAGATGGCTACCTCAAGTACGGGCAGGCTTTGCGTTGATTTTTGATGCCCAGAGATGCTGCGTTCAAATTCCGGTGGCACAGTGTCAGGAAACCGCACTGTGTGAGGCTTGATTCGTTATCAGCAACCGCTAGCGGGTGTTGTGCATTGTTTCTCCAGCTGCAAAGTGTCGTTCTCCTAGTCGCGATGTAGGTGGAGCGTCAATTTTAGCCGTGATGCTGGTGGCGCGTTGTTTGTCAGCCATGCTGCAGATAGTCCGTCAAATGTTTCCTCGCATGGCGAAATGTGCATGGATTTCTGTTCTTTTCCACCAGCTTCACCTTTTTAGGTCCCAGAGACAGGTTAGGGCACCACTTGGCATGGCAGGAGTCTCAGCAGAGTCCAGGTGCTGACAGTGAGAAGTCTTTGATGTCCCTGCGACTTCAACAGCAGGAGGCAAGCTCCGTTCAAGCCCTTGGAAATTCTTCAACAGTGGGAAGTCACACAAAAGTCAAACTTTGTCCTCCTTCAGACAGAAGCAGCTAATGGAGGCCAACCCATCAAAGCACAGTCACAGGCAAAGGGGCAGTACTCCTCCTCCAGCTCTTCTCCTTGGCAGAGGTTACTCTTGGTTCCGGAAGTAATCTGATTTTCAGGGTTTTTTGGGTCCAATACTTATACCCCTTTCTGCCTTTGAAATAGGTCTACTTCAAAGGAAAGTCTCTGTTGTTCACAAGAACCTGCCTTGCCCAGGCCAGGCCCCAGACACACACCAGGGGGTTGGAGACTACATTGTGAGAGGGCAGGCACAGCTCATTTGGGTGTAAGTGACCACTCCTCCCTTCACCCCAGTACAGATGGCTCCTCAGGATAAGCAGGCTACACTCCAGCTCCCTTTGTCTTACTGTCTAGGGGGGATTCGCAAACAGCCCAACACCCATAGACCCATAGAGCCAATCCAGAGAGTGGTTTAAGCAAGAAAATGCCTACTTTCTAAAAGTGGCATTTTCAAACTAACAACCTAAAAACCAACTTTACTAAAATATGTTTTTTTAAATTGTGAGTTCAGAAACCCCAAACTCCATATTTCTATCTGGTACCAAAGGTAATCTGCACTTTAATAACATTTAACAGCCCCCATGTTAACCTATGAGCGAGATAGGCCTTGCAACAGTGAAAACTGAATTTAGCAGTATTTCACTGTAAGGACATGTAAAACACCTCAGTGTATGTCCCACCTTTAACATACACTTCACTCTACCCATGGCGCTACCTAGGGCCTTCCTTAGAGGTGCCTTGCATGTAGAAAAAGGGAAGGTTTAGGCCTGGCAAGTGGGCTCACTTGCCAAGTCGAATTGGCAGTTTAAAACTGCACAGACACTGCAGTGGCAGGTCTGAGTCATGTTTACAGGGCTACTAGTGTGGGTGGCGCAACCAGTGCTGCAGGCCCACAAGTAGCATTTGATTTACAGGCCCTGGGCACCTTAATAGGTAAATCAATACTTATAAATCAAATATGCCAATCCTGGATAAGCCAATTTACACCTATAATTTATACAGGGAACACTTACATTTTAGCAGTGGTCAGCAGTGGTAAAGTGTCCAGAACAAACAAAACAGCAAAAACAGAGTCCAGCACACAGAAACAACCTGGGAAGCAGAGGCAAAAAGTTAGGGGAGACCAAGCCAAGGATGCCAAGTCCTTTTCTTTTCCATCTCGCCTCCTTTTCTTCTTGCCCCCTCCCACGCCGCTCCGGCCCCTGCACCTCCACCCCACTCCCCCTGCGAAGCACCTCTCCCACCCTCCCGCCTCCCAGCTGACCCCACCCCCTCCCATTCTTAATGGCGGCTGCAGCACTGTGAGAGGGCAACTGCACTCAACTCCTGGTCAGCGTCTGCTGCCCTCCCCAGCTCCTCTGGCTGATGCCTATGCTGTTTGCCTGGGATAAACTGAGAGCCTCCCGACTCTCAGTTGGAGGCCCTCCTCCACCCCTGCCCTCATCCCTGTGGTCTAGTGGCAATCACAAGTAAGTATTTTCTCTCTGTCGCTCTTTCACTCTTGCTTTTTCTGCTTTTTGTCATTTTCCTTTTCTTTTCTATTGTTTTTCTTTTTCTTTTCCATCTCCCCTCCTTTTTCTGCCCTCTTTCACTCTTGCTTTTTCTGCCTTTTTTCACTAATTTTTCTTTTTCTTTTCCATCTCCCCTCCTTTCTTCTTGCCCCCCTCCTGTGCAGCTCCGGTCCCTGTGGCCCCTCCTCCTTCCCCCTGCAAAGCACCTTTCCCGCCTCCTGCATCCCGGCTGACCACTTTCCCCTCCAAATTACCCTTCCTAATGGCAGCCGTAGCACGGCTGCGCTGCTGGCATGCCGAAGGCGTTTCAAAGGCAAGTCCGTCCTCATGCACCCAGCACCAGGAACCCTGGATCTCCATTAAACCACCCATGGCCTGACTCCGTTATGATGCCAAAACCGTCCTCCGCCTCAACACCTGGCATCTCAGCAACTGCTGCATCATCTTTCCCCAGGACAACCACGGACCTTTCACCTGCAGGACCTGCAACTTCAGCGCCAGCCTCAACAAGCTGAAGGTATCCTCCACACACAGAGATACCAACAACCTCCACAACCGAATCAACTGCTTGCTCCTAAACATCCGCTCCCTCCACAAACACGTCACCGAACTCAGGGATTTGATCGACACCGCCCAACCAGACATCGCCTTCCTTACCGAGACCTGGACCAACCCCGCGTCAGGAACAGTCATCGCCATAGTCATTCCCGACAGGTACAGCATCCCGGGGCGAAGGACTCACCATCATACAAAAGCCCTCACTACATGTCAAGGCCGTTCCAGAACAATGCACCACCATGGAACACCTTAACATCCTGGTCCACTCCAACCGCAACTTCTCCATCTGCGGCACTCTGGTGTGTAGGCCACCCGGCCCAGCTTTCATATATGACGTTGTAGACATCGCTACCTCCCAGCCACTGGCCTCAGATCACTAGCTCCTCCTCTGCAACCTGAATTTCCATCTTGAGGACATTATCGCTCTACTCTACAACCTCGCCGCCCTTGGCCTCAGACAGCTGGCCTCCACACCTGCACACATCGCACAACACACACTGGATCCCATCTTCACGTCAATCACCACTGGATCACCATTGAGAACATCACCACCCCAGACTGGACCAACCACCGCTGCATTCACTTCACAATCACCGCACCCATCAGCCACACTCCCAGGACCCCCACAGGAAATAGAACAAAATCACCAACGAGCAACTCACCTCATCTCTCACCAAATCGTCCCTCCTCCCTCCGATGACGCCAACACAGCAGCGCACAATCTCAACGCATGGATCACCTAATGCACCGACAATCTAGCCCCCCTCTGCCTGACATCGGCCAAACGCGTACCTAAGAAAGCCTGCTGCTTCACCACCAAACTCCAAGAATCACATCGTACCCACAGACGTTTAGATAAAAAAAACAAAAAAAACAGCGAGGATCTCGCCTCCTTCATAGCCTCGACCACTGCCCACTGCCGAAAAATCAAGAAGGCAAGGAAGGATGTACTCTGGGAGCGTCTCAACTCTTCCACACACAACTCTATGGATCTTTTTTCTGTCATCAACGAGTTCACAGACCCCCCTCCGATGCCACCAGCATCCCCGTAACAGGACCTCTGCAACAAACTCGCCACCTTTTTCCACCACAAGATCCAGGACATCTACGCTAGCTTCCTCCCAGAAAATCCTGGCACCGGAACCTGTGATCAATCCACCCTTCCAGAACGCACCCAGACCATCCACAGCTGGTCCACGCTCACCACAGGGGAAACAGTCAGCATCATGAACAGCACCCACTCCGGGATGCCCACGGGCCCCTGCCCATACCACATAATATCAGAGCCAGCACATCCATTGCCCCAAGCTACGAAACACAATGAACTGCTCCATCAACACTGGCACCTTCCCCAAGGACTGGAAACATGCCAAAATACACCCTCTCCTGGAGAAACCTTCGGCCAACCCATCAGAACTAAAGAAATTCCAGCCCATCTCGCTGCTACCCTAGCCTGCCAAAGTACTGGAGAAAGCAATCAACCCACAACTACGGAATTTCATTGGAGCCAACAACTCCCTGGAAAGTTCCCAGTCCGGCTTATGCAGCAATCACAGCATGGACACAGCCCTCCTGGCAGCCACCAATGACATTAGATTACTCCTAGAGCATGGCCACACTGCAGCGCTCATACTCCTCGACCTCTCAGCAGCCTTTGAAAGAGTCTCCCACAGCACTCTACGCACAATACTCCATGACATAGGAATCTGTGGAAGAGCCCTGGAATGGATCCACTCCTTCCTCTCTGGGAGGACGCAGAGGGTCAGACTGCTGCCCTACACATCCAGACACACAGGAGACAAATGTGGACTTCCCCAATGATCCTCAATGAGTCCCACACTGTTCAACATATACATGGCCCCTCTTGCAGCCATCGTCAGAAGCCACGGTATGAACATTCTGTCATATGCCGATGACACACAGCTCATCATTTCCCTCACCGAAGACCCCGACATGACCTAACGGAACTTCCACTCAGGAATGGAAGTTGTTGCCACCTGGATGAGAGAAAGCTGCCTCAAGCTCAACTCTGACAAGACTGAGCTCATCATCTTCGAAAATGCCACGTCAGCTTGGGATGACTCCTGTGGCCCACATCCCTCAGTGCCCCCCCTGCACTGACGGAGCACGCCCTCAACCTAGGCATAATCATCAACTCCTCCCTATCTGTGACCTGCCAGGTAAACTCAGTCATCTCCTGCTGGCACACACTCCAAAAACCTCGGAATATCTTCAGATGAATCCCAGCAGACTGTTGCGGGACAGTCACCCACGCCTTAGTCACAAGCAAGCTCAAGTACGGCAACGCCCTCTATGCTGGCACCTCGACTAGAAACATTAAAAAACTACAACTCATCCAGAATGCCACCGCCAGACTCATCAAGGAACACCCACGCTGAGAACACATCTCACAACGCCTAAGGACCGGCCACTGGCTCCCGGTCGAGAAACAAATCACCTTCAAGCTACTCACCCACACGTACATGGCCATGCACAATGCAGGACCAGCCTACCTGAAACACCATTTCTCCTTCCACACACCTGCCAGATCCCTCGGCTCCACCCAAATGGCCCTGGCCACCATCCCTAACATTTGTAAAACCACCGCCGAAGGATGATTCTTCACCTACATCGCAGCAAAGAGCTAAAACAACTTCCCCCTACACCTCAGACAAAGCCCATCACTCAACGTCTTCAGGACGAACTTCAAGATGTGGCTCTACGGATGAAGCCGCTCCACTCCCCCCAGCTCCTTGAGACCCTCACGGGTGAGTAGCCGCGCTTTACCAAAACTGATTGATTGATTGACATCAAAGACTGTATCTGCCAGCACATGGGCTCTCTTGCTGAGTCCCCCTGACTTGCCAAGTGGTGCCACATCCAGTCCCTGGTCCCATGGAAGCTAAAGCTTGCAGAACCTGAGTGAAGATCCATGCACCAGAGTTGAGCTGCAGAAAGATTTACACAGCACCCGCCTCGTGGCTGTCAAATCTGCGCAGCGCCTGCCTCACAGCTGCAGACATCAACGCATGGCCAGCTCAGCGTGACTTCACTGTTGCTGTGTGCCTGGATTTTCCACTCATCGTCACTGGGCATCAAAATCTTCGACATCACCGCACGGACCCAAGGCTGCTTGTCCAGAAATGAGCACATCCCAAGAATTGATGCATCACTTACAAGGAGGAGAAAGAATCGATGCACGACCTCACTTGCAAGAAAGAATTGATGCATCGCTGTCTTTTCCAATGCATGCTCACCCTTGCGGCTTTATTTTTGATACATATGAGGTAGTTTGTGCTAAAACAATGCATCCATTGATTCTTATTTATAAACATCCTTTTTTACTTAAAATTTTGATATCTTTAGTTGTGTATGTTGGATTTTTTTTGTTTTGGTCTTGTTTGATTTAGATAAACATCAGCTTTTTTCCTAATCTGTGGGGAGTCCTTTTGTGGTGTTTTCACTGTGTTACTGTGTTTATTTGCACACATTCTTAATACATTGCTTCTGAGATAGGCCTGACTGTTTGTGACAAGCTACCAAGGAGGTTATCTGAGCTGTGTGTCTCCCTTACCCTGGCTAGAGTGAGGGTCCCTACTTTGACAGGGTTTAAGCTGACTGCTAACTAGAGACCCCATTTCTAACAGCTACCAGGGGTGGAGCTCAGGTTTAAATTCTGAAACCTTTACTGGGCCTAACAATAATAATGACAATATTACTTGTGTTGGACTCCAATCCACCACAACTGATAATCTACTTTCTCACATTTACCATTACTTTTCTTGACCAACACAATTAATCACAGCATTGTGATACACCCCTCCGATAAGGGTGGCAATATTGTCGTGCTACCAAAAGAGATGTATGTGAAGGTGCCAGATAGACAGATGTCATACAAAAACTACTATACTATTAGCTCAAATCAATAGTATGTAACTGCTCATGGACGGTGGGAGGAGCAGGTTGTCTGGGTGCCTGAACTGAAGAAATACAATTCCCATGTAATAACTGGGAATTGCATTTCTGAAAATACAGTTCCCATGTAATAATTGGGATAAGGTTTATTGATGATCCTATTATCTGAGAAGGTGACAAGACTTGGCAAGTGAGTTTGTTGAAATTTTGAACATCAATACTTTCAATCTTAGATTCACACGTGATTTCAGTGATAAATGTGTGTATTTTTTATATGTCATGATTCATGTCAGTAAGGACACCCTTTGCCAAACCTTTTTGCAAGGAGATAGGAGGGAACAGTGTTCTTTTTACTGGGAGTAGCCATCCTGAAACACTTAAATTAAGTACACCTTATGGAGAACTATTATGCCTTAAGCGTGACTGCAGTTCACCCAATGATTTTGACAAAGAACAAACTCAGATGATTTGTAGATTGCAGGATGGAAGATACTCCTATTGGATGCTGGATTAGCAAGAACTAGGATGACTTTAAAAGATTGGAAGGAATTAACTTTTCCTTCTAAAAGCCAAGATAATATTCAAAATATACCCAGGTTCAATACTTCATTAAGTGATTAATCTAAATAAATACAAATGATTACGAAGAACTGGCACACTCTTCTAGCAGATAGTCATGTTCAGAAATGTATTGGCCTTAACCCCAGCATCAACCACAGGATGAGTAAGTCATTGAGAGATAAAAATAAATCAGAAATCAGAAGTAATGAGGTTATGTGGGGGATTTACTTGAAGGGTTTCTTCAATTGTGCAACCTGCAAGCCCTGCAAATATAGCAGCAATGTGGTTCGGTACAGTGTACCATACTCCAAAAAGCCTATGTGAATTAATGAATTTTACACTTGTAAATCTGATTTTGTCATTTATGTGTTGGGGTCTCCCTGTAAGTTACGGAATATAGGTAGCACTATCCAACAGGCAAAGAAGGGAGCATTGTAACACAAGAGAGCTATGCAAGACAGAAATGATTCATACCCAGTGGCATGTCACTTTGATGATAAACATGAAAGTGACCTTAAAAGCTGAGGTTGTTTGTCATAGAGAGGATGAAAGAAAATAAAAGGGGTGGTGACAGAGAATTCAAGCTTAGGTGGGTGGAGTCCAGGTATATAATTAATTTTGAGACCAAATTCCCAAAAAGATTCAACCAGAGCGAGGAATTGAATGCTCACTTGGGCTGAAAATACGAAGATAAGGAAATTGTAACAAACACCAGATTTGGTAATTTGGGTGTTAATTTCCCCCTCTTGTCTTCATTAATAGTCTTTTATGGTCTTAATCTTGTTTTCAGTAAGATAACAGCAAAGCATACTTTAAAAAAAAGTTTTTTTTAAAATATGTTTCAGGAAAATAGAATGTTGAATCTTTAAATAAACATCAGTGACAGTGTTGTAGTTAAATAACCAAAGATTTTCCATTGGTTTAATTTTGTGAGACGGTGCACTTACAAGCATATTCATTACACATGCCCACTTGGGCGTGATGTGATTTTTTTTTCTTTCTGTTAGTACTTGGAATAGGTATGATTGATTTTGCCTTAGAAATAAATGAAATATAGCGGTATTATGACAATTTAACCTACTATTCCCGCAATATATTTTGTGTTTTAGGTGATTGCCAGGAGCTATGTAGAACGATTCAGGTCTTGAATCAGTGATTTTTTAGTGAGGGGTGTTGGACCTTGCCCTCTCTGTAGGATCATTCCCAACCTATTTACCTTTACATTCCACTTTTGCTGAATTAGTTTTTGCTGGCCTTAGGACTCTGTGCACATTACCACTCCTAACCCATGCTAAAGTGCTTGTGCTTTCTCCTCTAAACATAGTACAATTAGCTTATACCCAATTCGCAGTTTTAATTTACTTAGTAAACTGGTACTTCATGTAGCCAGGGCCTGTAAATTAAATGCTGCTAGTGGGCCTGCAGTACTGATTGTGACACCCACCCAAGCAGGCCTTTCAAACATGTCTCTGGCCTGCCATTGCAGCCAGTGTGTGCAGTTCTAAACTGCCATTTCGACCTGGCAAACAAAAACCTTTTCTAGGCCTATATCTGCATTTTAGTACATATATTTCACCCCTAAGGTAGGCTCTAAAGTGCCCACAGGGCAATGTGCAATATATTTAAAAAGCTGTAATTTCCAAATGGGAACAGGAAAGTAGTTCATACTTGGTATCTTTGGAAATGTAATGAAAATCCTCTCTTATGGTAAAGTAGGATTTTGCAATTTTGAAAAGGCCACTTTTAGAAAGTTGGCCTTTTCCTGCCCTATACATTTAGTGCCTGGCAGGATGGTAGGACGGGGCTGGGCACAGCCCTACTTACACTTGAATAGGCTGTCTCCTGCCTCCATGCGAAGGGCTGCATACCCCCTGTACTTAGCCAAGAAAGGGAAGGTAGGATCCTTGAGGACTTCAAAGGGAAACCTCTAGAAGCTTTTCCCTCCTTCCAGAGGAAGGCACCAGGCATAAATATTGGACCACAGTACACTGTTGGACCTGTGGATACTCTGCCAGGAAGAAGGAGTACTGTGCTGCGTAAATGATTGCTGCTCTGAAGGATCTACTGCTCTGCTGTGCTGACCTGCTGCCCTTTTGTATGGGTGAGAAGGGATGGACCCGAAATCAACACAAAGGGCCTCCTGACTACAGCTTCAGGGACAGAAGACTCCTACACCCTTGATCCCAGCACATCGACTCTGCCATCTGTGAGTCCTACCCAGTGAAGTTTTACCTTCCTAGTCCTGAACCTTCAGAAGTGGGTCTGAAGGTGCTTAGCCAGCCAGTCTATGGATCCCACAGAACCAATGCATCTCCTTGCTGTGCAGTGCAAATCCAAGAAGAACCAACACATTGTGTATGTTGCAAGGATTCTCCAAATACAAAGGACTCTGCATCAACCCTGCAGCCACATCAGAACCACTGCCTTTGCAAAACTTATCCAGAACAGGCCCTCGCATCTCTCATCAACAGTAGCCTCAACAACAATGCAGGCTCTTGAATGACAGCCTCGCAGTTCCTCAGAACCGATGCATTGTCTCCACTGTACAACGCATCCCTGATGCTGGACTTCACATCACAAGCCCCTCTCTTTGGGATCCTCAATGACGATGCAGGGAGTTGCATCGCAGCTTCACTACTCTTCGGGATCGATGAGTCAACCTGGCTGTGCAACAAATCTTTGGTGCGGGACATTGCAATGCTCTGAAAATCAGGATTTAAGGTACTCTTGTTCAGCAGACCTAACTGAGTCCTTGTAGGCACCCCACACTCCATCACAGTCAGCCTGAACTTGTGGCTTTGTCCTGGTCCAGTGCAACCAGATATCCCCTGTTGGCACTTTGGAATTTTGCTGCTATTTTCACTGAAATCATAAAACCTGCATATGTCTGGTTCTACCAATTAGAGTTTTGTTGTTTTGGTCTTTTTTATTTGTTAAAAAGTACCCTAATCTGGTGTGGGATCCTTCTGTACTATGTTTTTCACTGTGTGACTGTCACAGTGTCCTTTCCTTGGGATCTGCACGTTGCTGAACAAAAGGCACACCTCCCGGCGTCACCAACTCAGAAAGCTATTATAGCACAGAGTTATGATGAAGCCAGTCGGGGGAAGGGAATTAGGGTAGGGAACAGCAGGGAGAGAGATCTGAAAAGAAAAAGTTAGAACAAATATGCACTTACTCATTCATAGCAGTATAACTCATCAATAGACTCTTGACTAAATGCACCTCTGATATCAGATGGAGATCCCTTTTGAATTGAGGGCAAAACCCATTCTTTGAATCATGCAACAAGAACAAACTACAACCTCAGAACCAAGAGATGGCAAAAGCTTTGGACTATGATCATACTTTGAATATCAATCCTGTAACATCTATGCATTCATAACATAAACCTTTGATCATGACCTAGAAAATCTCAAAGAATTAAGTATGCTTTTCACATATTATGCTTTCCACAGAAAAACAATGAAAAACTATAATTTGTTTATCTCCAAGAATACTTTCACATTCACAACTATAAAGCCAGAAAGCTTTTACTCATTGGACTTGAAGCGCGTTGTTCCTTATGCCAGATAGCGCTTTCATTTGTTTTACCTGAAGCGCTACGCTCCGCTCGTTATGCTAAGGGGCGCCTTACTCATGTGGCCTGGATCACTTTGATTGTTGTGCCAAGGGCTTTTATGCATGTGGCTTGAAGCGCTTTGATTGCTGTGCCACGGGCGCTTTCCTTATATGGACTGAAGTGCTTTGATTGCCGCGCCAAGGAGCGATTTACTCATGTAGACTGGAGCGCTTTGATTGCTGTGCTAAAGGCGCTTTACTCATGTGGACTGAAGCGCATTGATTGTTGTGCCAAGGGCGCTTTACTCATATGGACTGAAGCGCTTTGATTGTTGTGCCAAAGGCGCTTTACTCATGTGGACTGAAGCACTTTAATTACTGTGCCAAGACCGCTTTCCTCATGTGGACTGAAGCGCTTTAATTACTGTGCCAAGACCTCTTGCCTCATGTGGACTGAAGTGCTTTAATTACCGTGCCAAGACCGCTTTCCTCATGTGGACTGAAATGCTTTAATTAATGTGCCAAGAATGCTTTATTCATGTGGACTGAAGCGCTTTAATTACTGTGCCACAGATGCTTTCCTCATGTGGACTGAAGCGCTTTAATCATTGTACTAAGAGGCGCTTTACTTCGGTGCTCTGAAGCGCTTTAATCATCACGCTAAGGCGACTTTACTCTGAAAACTGAAAACGCTTTGCTTGTTATGCTAAGGGGCACTTTACCTTTTTGGAAGTACAACTCCCTTCAAGATTTGGCTCATCTAGACCTTACCGCTACGAGTACGGCCTACTCGTATCTGAATTCACCATGGAAACAAAGGTACTCCAATTTGCCATCCATCTGCCATGCAGGAAATCTGCTCTTCTTCAGAGGAATCCCCACGAGGTCTGACTGCATCGAAGTCTTCAAAACAGTGAGCAACGTGCTTGGGTGTGACTGGGCTTTATAGGCCTGCCACACCCCAAGATGGCTGCTGCCTCCAAAAACATGGGAATTGTAGTCCCTTCATGGAACAGCACTGATAAGTGCATCTTGTCCACCAATGTCCTGAACCTGCAGCTCTATGAGCTTTGCCACAGGGCAGACAACGCTGATGGCCACCCTTGGAACAAGAGGGGATGACAAGTGGTGCGCATAAAGCGCTGCAGAGCTGTGCAGCGGAGTTTCGGGCGGGACCTGGACTGCGCATGGCCTTATTCCTGACAGTGACTGTTTGAAGTGTTGCACAAATACTTTACACATTACCTATGAGCTAGGCCTTACTGCGCTGTGCCAAGCTACCAGAGGGTTAAGCACGGGTTGATTTAGGGTTTGCTTGTGATTTCACCATGAGAAGAATTGTAGTTGCTGCTTGAGAAGAGTTCACCCCCTCAACCACTAACCCAATTTTTTTACTAGGGCTAATAATATTATTAATAATTGTTTCTTTTTCATCTCTTTGAAGGTTTTGTGTACGTGATATTATTGTGATCCATTGATTTCATGGAATTGGACAGAACAATGCCAACCCTTGAATATTTATGAATTTCATACCATTGAATGTTGATACATGTGTTGTGTACAATATGGCAACTATTTTCACCACTGTATTTTGCCTGTTTTCTTGGTCTTCATTTACACCATATGTATTCACTTTTTGCACTTTAAAAGAGTACTTATTGGCAATGTCTGACACTTGTGACCAAGGCGTCTAGCTGAAACACGTAGGGTGCTACACATCTCTACCACTAATAAACTTTTAATTTGTTGCGCTGCTGAGAGTGTACTGCTTTGTCTGTGTTATTGCCAATTATTACTTTGGATATGGATATATATACCAAACTACCATGCTTTCTCTCTCTTTCTCTTTCTCTTTCTCTCTATTGATATTGATATATTTATAACATTAAATATGCAATAGTAAACGTGTGTTAATGTTTTTATAATACACTTTAAAACTTTTGTTTAAATAATTATTAGTATTTAAAAATAATTATTTACATAAATTCTAATAAATTGGAATTCATATTAGATTAAAAAATAATATAGATGGGATTTTTTTAAATGTATTGCTTAGAAAGATTATTTTCAAATTAAATACATATATTTTAAATAACTAATTATTCAGTATAACTTAAGTTAATGTGCTGTAACATTTTATTTTCTAATTCTAGATTTGAAATAAATAAATACCTCAACTTCTTTCACATAACTATTTTATAACATATATTTTTTAAGTTTAATAAACGTTAATACATTTTCCCATACTTCACCATAGGGAAACAAGCGGTGGAGACCTATGCTCACATGTGAAAAGTTATGACTTTTTAACATTACAGTCATAAATACTGATGGAGGAGTCTTCATCAAAGGTTGGAGCCATGTAAATCTGGAACTAGGTGTAAGTATATACTCTAAAATTGTGAATTGCAAAAAAGTGTAAAGTTACTATTAAGTGCAGCTGTACATTTACACATGTGTAAATTTACATGTGGAAAGTTAACCCTGTGAATAAGTCCCACTGTCAGAACATGACTATCTTAATGTGGTACTTATACGTAATGAGTGTTTGTTAAGCTAATTTTACCTAAATTAAGTTAGGTTTTATTGCTTCAATTATCTTTGAAATTATATTTAACTTCATGGATGTGGACTTTTTAATTATGTGTTCATTTTGTATAGTAATCATTTTTAATAACCAACGTTCAAGATAAATTCATAACAATAATGGCATTATATAGATTATATTAAAAGACTTTAATAACTGTCTACCCAGCACTTCTGCCATTTAAAAATGCTTTAAATACGTTGTTATCATATTTGACAGTAGTCGCATTAAGTGCCCTGATAAATTAGGGTGAAGACACCCTTGCTAGGGTTGAAAAATGAATCGTGCTGTTAAATAAAACAGTATGCAACCTGTACTCCTTAAACTGCCCGTCTGGTGCCTTTAATTGGTTAGCTTACAAGTTTTCGGTCAGCCATTGATGAATATGTGGATGGCGTGGATCTAAACATTCATGCATGCATCCACCTAGTCATGTATCATCCCTTATTTATGGATCTATTCATCCACATATCTGTGACTGTATGTGCAGTACGTTGTTTGCAGATATATGTGTTTCTGTTTGTTGTTTACAGTGTAATTATATGTGTGTGCCATGATGCACTGCCTTGATGTACAAGAATACAATCATATATTGTTCGTCATATGTGTCTTTATGCTTGTTGTCAAACTATGAATTACTTTTTTTCTCTGTGTGAGCTCCTGATTATCTATTGACCTTAAGGACCTGTATATATACCTGTCTGTTTTTATAGGATGTCTGCAGAAGTGTTGCACTTTGTGTGCATGTTTGAGTGTTGCGTGTAGGCCTTTTGTGTGTCTTTTTATGCATACAGTATGTAAAAGCCAAATCTATTCATGCAACACGCTTACAGCCTGTCCTGCGTGCCAGGGACACCCAGAAACAGCAACTTTTCTATGGAGAAATGTGATACATGAAATAATCACTTCTTCAGGTATTATGGGATAAAAACACCAGAAAATGAAGAATGAGACAGCATCATTTTGAGGTCTTGGAAGTAGCTTTTAGTTCTCTTTTTGGCCGTGACCTAACACTTTCCGGCAGTAATGTAACCTTTCTTTCTTCCTCTAGGATTTTTTCTTCACGAATGAATATTTTTTTATTGCTCTTCAAGCTCCAGTCTTCAATGATTCTATGTGGAAATAAGCTTGCGATTTTTTCTTTGTAAAATGCTGCGCAGCAGTTCCAGTGCCCTCCGTGAAGTAATTGTACGGCGAATTCTAGGTATTTCTAGCAAAAGCTATTTCCGAGTATAATGTAAGTGTTCATGGTTAGTCACTCGCCCTAATTTTTCTCACTATGGTCTCGCCATTTATTTTACGTAGTATGATTTTTCAAGCGAGAGTAAAGCTTCATATAAATGTTCTACAAGAAACTATAGGCCATGTTATATTTGTTTAGTATTGTAATAGGCGATTAACATCGAAAACACTGTTTTACTAATTTGTTGATTTTCTGACGGTAAACAGCAGAAATTATACTGAGATTTCAACAGTGAACGCTGAAAGGTGCATGTGGTTTTCTAATATGCATTATTTATTTGAAACAAGCTGACAACTGGAAAGAAGTGAAGGATGGGGGCAGGCTATGAAGCTATTTAATTGTTTGTCAGGATTCAAATAGGTAATATTTCCAATCTCTGAAACAACAACAGACAAATCTACGAAGAGTGGTTTGGAGTACTGAAAAACAAGAGGGAAAAACACTACTATTAATTTTCTTGCGCTGCATTGCTCGTCATAGTGTAAACAGTGCCGTATTTCATCTCTTGTATGAAGGCATTTAGCCAGAAGGCAGTCCACGTTTAGAGGGAGGAGCTTAATTTGTAGCCCGTGCCCGGTGTCATTTGTGTGTGCTATAGCCTGCGGACAACACACAAAAAAGCTCCCTCGCTCGTTTCAGGCAGTGTGTGAGGCTTTCAGGCAGTAGTGTCAGGGGACCGGTACAGCAGACAAGTTGGAGTCCTGTTTGGGTGGTACAGTTATTGGGATTTAGTGGGCCTTTACAGTCTCTGGCCTGGGATAACTCCACCGACTGCACTATTGATAGCTACACACATGGCAACAGGGCTAAGAGGAAAATGCTCGAAGAACGGGACTGAGAGAGACGGCTTTTAAGATAGCACAGCCAAAGACTGGGCCAAAGGGTGTCTGGAATATCGAGTATGGCATGTCACAAAATGGAGTATCTGTGTTGTGGGTCTTGCTGTAGCCCAGTGGTTCCCAACCTGTGGTCCGGGGACCCCTGGGTGTCCGCAAAGCCTCCTCAGGGGGTCCGTGACTCCTTAGAAAATTAAATAATATAAAGAGATTAGGTTCCCAGCTTTCAATAATGACTCAGTAGGGGGTTTCCGGATTCCAATAATGATTCAGCGGGGGTCCCCAGATTCCAGTAATGATAAAGTGGGGGTCCACAGAAGTCAAAAGGTTGGGGACCACTGCTGTAGCCTACTGGGTGATTAGAGTGCAAGCCGAAGACATGGAGAGGTGTGATAGTGTAATCAGGGCCATTCTCCTGACGGCAGAGCTGGGACAGACAGGCTGTGGCCTTCCGTACAGGATGCAGGCCATGAGTGAGATACTCAAACATACACACAGAGCTGACCTAGTATTTATGTCTTGCCTAAAAGGGTCCTTCATACATATCACTTTATTGTAACTCATGAGCTTAATTCCTGAGTCGGTCAGTCTTGCCCCTGTGGCACGTTTACATGCTAGACCTGATGTTCCTTTTGTTGCATGCCACTATACCAAATCAAATCTATTTGATTTCATTTGCCACTATATCGGAATTGACAACATTGGTTACTAAATTGACTCATGCTCATATCTATCTATCTATCTATCTATCTATCTATCTATCTATCTATCTATCTATCTATCTATCTATCTATCTATATTTTTCAAATTTAGAGTTTTGATCTGCTAAGAAATTTGGCGCTGTCTGATGAATTTTCCACTTTTTGTTTTAATCTTCATCTACCTCAGTTCCTTTTTCTTGAAAGTTTTGGAATGATCCATCAAGCAGGGGATCAAGAAAAAGGGTAGAGGAAAATGTGTTTTCCTCATGCAATTTCGACTTCAGGCACAGCTACATGAAAGAAAATGCGCCAGATTTGTCAGAAAGCTAGATCTTTACCGAAAACGTGTGCTTTGTGATTTATTATAAATCCATTGAGTAGATTTTGGAAAATTAAGGTCGAAAATTCATCGATATCTATAGATACAGAAGTACCACAGGACTGGAACATAAGAAAATAAGAACTTCTTGGCTGCCTCATATCACCAAAGATGTTTGGCAGGAATTTTAGGACTCAGGACTGCCCTGAAAAAACATTTACAAAAACATGTGGGGAGCAGGCTAGTGATACCCTGAACTCCTATGTTTGGGGGGGGGGGGTTTGTCATTTTTTGTGGTAACACAGTAAAACTTAATAATGAAGCAAGGAGTGTCCACCCTTCAATTATAATCCATTGTTGTGGGCCAGGGCTCTGGGGGTCAGGCAATGATTTATAGTAGGTGAGGGCATGTGCCCTCCCCCCCTCCCAAAACCATTTAATGGCTCCTGGACCCTATACCCTGGAGCCTGATGTATTTTTTTATTTGGGGGGGTTGTTTTGGGGCCCCCTTCCTGAGCCATACAATGGCCCAAGGGAACCCATCCAATTGGACCAGAGGTCAAACAGTGTCCCAGGGACCCCATCACCTCAGACACTGTGTTGCTCTTTGCCCGGGAGAGCACGTGCAGGAATCTGAAAGATAAATCCCTCTCCAGGGCAGGGAACATAGATTTACTCTTACCCGGGGGAACAGAAACAAAAGCTGCTGCGCAGAGCAGGAACACATAAGTGGATCCTTAAAAGTTTCCGATAGCGTATAGTGCCAACTTTGGGTTCTACTGACATTTACTGACCACCCAGCCTTCATCATCCATCCTTGTAGTTTATTATGTCATCTGAACCTCTCAAAGGCTAAACCCTACTGTCCTATCTATCTATCTATCTATCTATCTATCTATCTATCTATCTATCTATCTATCTATCTATCTATCTATCTATCTATCTATCTATCTATCTATCCATCTATCCATCTATCTATCGTTTTCTTTTGTCCGCAGAGTGCCTAATCCAGGCTAAATTCGTAGGGACATTCAGACCCCACAGACTAACTGGGTTGATCCTTAAAAGTTCCCCAATGTTTACATTAAAAAAATAAATAATTTGTGCCATGAGATGTGAAATCTTTTGTCAGGGTTTGGAAACCTCTTGCCCCTTCTAAAACTACACCCCAATCACAATGTTCCAAAGGTTACAAACCTGGTACTGGGTTCATAGCTATAATTTGCAGACTTTTTTGCAGTTTGTGAACTATGAAATTCATTATACATGTTGGTTCCTCTTCTATAGTTTGCATACTTTGTGCATAGTTCACAAATTATAAAAATCCTAGACCTGTGTTGGGTCCCCCTCTTTAGTTTGCCGACTATGTACAGAGTTTGCAAAGTACATGAACGTTTTAGGTGTGTCAAATCTGCGCACATGGTTTTAAGTCTACACACAGTCAATGCACTCGGGGGCCATTCACAATGTAAAAAGTGAGGTCAGAGTGTGTGGAGGCGGGATCCTAGTGAACTGAAACGTTTTAAAAATAGGTTGAAACCAGGATTCAATTCCGAGTCAACAGACTCATAGCAACTTGAGCACAACTTCCCCTGAATTCTGCAGAGCTCAGGTTGGGTTCGAGAATTTATGGCAATTTTAAGAGTTTTCTGGGATTTTTGTTGACTGAACGTTCACCACATCAAAGTGCTTAGCGATGAAAACGGCCCAGTTTTAGACCACTGATATCTTTTTGATTTCTGAATGAGTGACTGTAGCATCTTTCACGACTTTTACTGAGTCATGGATTAAATGGGAGGAAAGAAGAGGTCACTTAACAGCCAGAACCATTTAGCTAGCCATCCCAGACCATATCATCACAGGCTGAAGTTCTCTCAGCAACTAATGCCATCACGTTAAAGACTGAGGCCATGAGGCCATGAAGGGCATAGCACAATTCAGCTGTGGGTATGAGTGAACTTCACTCATCCATTTACTGAAACAAGTAAATGCTTGCAAAGTAATGTGCTACATCTGTGATCAACAGCCCTGTCTGGGGTAAGCTGGAAGTTACAACTTTGGGATGGTTATCAGACTATCAAGTCCTGCCATTTAAAAGCCTGGCATGATGGAGGAAAGGAGACGAGAAAAAAAAAAAGATGACCTTTAGTCAAGGACCCAGCGGCGGCGGCCCCAAATATCAATGGAGGTGGGGGGAGCGACAGAGATAGGGAAAAAACAATAAGAAAAAAAGAAAGAAAGAAAAAAACCTACCTTTCCCGCTGACTCCTGCTGCCTCGCTCATCGCTCCTCTTCTTGCGGTTTCCCAGCATTCACTGGGACACCAGAAAAGGCTCCCAGGCAATCCTGCTGCTGCTTTCATGCTAAACACAACATGAAAGCAGCCCCTGGATTGGTCTGAACAACTTAAACTGCTGCTCAGACACAACCCTGTGTCCTGTGCAGGTTTTCCAGCCCGGCTGTTCAACACAGCCAGGTTGGAGAAAGCTAAGTGCTCATGTGTGTTTTGCTGGCCTGAGATGGCTGGACAAACATACATGAGCACTTAGGTGCACTTTACTCCCTCTCCCGTGGCCCAGCCCCACCCCTCCCTTCACTACTGGCTGTGCCAGCAGATGAAAAGTAAAACTATAGTGTAACTACCATTTTATTTTTCATCTCCTGGCTCTTAGCCAGGGAGGGGACACTCCTCCTCCATTGTGGAGGATGTGCCACTGCAGGGACCTGCTACCACTCTGGCAGAGTTGCCATATGAAGTACGACCCTAAGCAAATCCTGAAACGCAAAGAAAATAGACTGAATTGCACGGACTGCACAACTCGTGTAGTATTATGAACAAAATCTTACAAATCAACAATTCAAAAGAAGATGCTGAAGGACAACAATAGAGAACATTTTTGAGCCCTTCACTTTTGTGGTTTCTGTTTTTTTCCAATTTCAAGCTGTCGTTTTCCACTTCTGTTTTAGTCACAAAAAATGTAACCATAGAAAAAAATGTCAAAAGTAAAAAATAAAAAAGCAAAACACAAGAAAAAACAAAAAAGGTTCCTTTTAGAGCCAGCTGTAATATGATAAATAGAACTATTACAATAATCATAATAGTATTCTTTGTTATTACTATTTAAGCACTGGCATTTAAATGATTAGGTGATGAATAACGGATACTATGTGTGTGTACTCCTGCTGCAGGCCTACAGCTGTGGACAGGAGTTGGCCATCCATGACTGATTGGGTCCAGGGCCATAGATCAGACCCTTTTGCCATTCTCTGCAGTGCAGAGCCACTCACGATAGGCTGGGTTTAAGGCCTTGCAACCAGTCCCTGGTGGGAACAGCTAAAGTCCTCGTGATTCATTAACTTACTGTTCAAGGGGAATGAATGCAGAGCTGGGCATGATTTCGATGGTTGTAAAATAACATGAATCCCAGAATTACAAATCCAACAAGTCAGCAAAATGGGAAGCGACTAAAGCTAAATGTAACATAATATATTGCAAACATGCCTATCGGAGAATTTTCACACAGGAGCTATTCAAGCACTCTGCTTAATACTTGAAACCCTTCACAGTCATTATGCAATAATCGTATGGAAAAGTCAATGGTATGGAGAAAACAGTGGCAAGATGGCCTGTGGAATTTAACAATTTCTGTGCAGGTAAATGCAGGGGGTCATGACAAGCTGACATCTTTTGCAGAATTGAACTGTGTAGGATTGAGCTCATGTCCCAGAATTCCACATGTTTTTACAAAACAAGGATAGAATGTTCTGCTGAATTATACAAAACAGTGATGGTTAGAATGCTTGAAATAGTCTCAGCTACCGGTAATTTCTCTGCCCGGATCTGTAGGAAATTGGATTATTAGTAGATGGAGGTATGCACCTTTAACTATTAATAATACCACAATCACTAAGAAGGTCCAGTCAATTCTCAATAAATGAATCCTTGCTCAACCTTTGGTAGCTTGGCAAAGAGCAGTCAGCTTAACGCAGGAGACATGCAAGTGAAAAGCATTTATTATCATCAAAACAGTAAATAAGTAAAAGACACAACACAATAAAATTCCAGCACCAATTTATGCAACTAGAGCATAATTATGTCTTTAAAATGACACCAAAATGACACACATCCAATGTATGGAACCGGCGATATGAATTTTTAAAGATTCAATTTAAAAAAGTGCATTCTAGCACCAAAAAACATAAAGCGCCACTTGCGACTATCTGATCGCACTAGACCAGGACAAAGTCAAAGTTTTAGGCTGAGCCCGGGTCGTGTGGTTGAGTGCTAGGTCCTGGTCAAAAGTTTACTTTCGGACATAGGGCCTTATTAAGACTTTGAAGGTCTAACCACCGGACCTCCAATATGAAGGAGGACAGGCAGCTACCAAGCCTACCACCTCCTAATAGCGGTGAGTAGCATAAAAGCTTCCCTGGAACCCAAGTAGGACATGCTGATGTTTGATTTGGGACTCCTCAGAGAAAATCATAAAAGACTTAAGGAGCTGGTCAGAACCAATGAATCAGCGCTGGTCTTGATACATCCTTCCATGACCACTGTGGAAAAATAGGTCACACATTTGCAGGAAAAGGTCAGTTTGCTGGGACATAGAGTGGACAATGCAGAAGGACGTTCTAGGTGGAATATTATCAGGGTCATAGGGCTACCAGAGAAAATAGAAGGTTCGAGTATGGACGTATACTTCGAATGCTGGCTAACTAACACAGTGTTGGGGAGCAAAACTTCAACTCTTTTCTCAGTGGAATGGGCACACAGTCCCTGGCAGTCCACCTCCCCCGGCAGCACCCGCAAGATTGTGGTTGTAAGATTATTCTGTTTCAGAGTTAGAGACAATATCCTACAAATTACCAGAGATAAGGGCCCATGGGCAGTACAGTCATGATATTTCCGGATTACACAATGGACGTACAACAGCAACGTGAAGGAAATTTCAGGGCAAACCCAAAAAAGAACAAACCACTATTGAAAGACCACAGAGATTGAACAGACGGTGACTACAAGTGTGGACTCCTGAGACTCTGATGCAGAAACTCTTGAGTCTCATGATCTATCCTTGTTGGAGTTGGTCCTGGATGAGTTGCAAGGAGGATGGCATATCACCCTGATGATGTCTGATCTACCAATATGACAAGAGACATGGTATATTCTTTGATTTATATCTACATGTTGCAACCATTTACTCTTGCCTCACTGTCCTTGGTACCAGTACACTACGCACTGTCCCCTTAGGGCAGAGGTCTTCAATCTGTCGGTCGCGACCCCCAGGGGGGCCATGGTGTCGTGGAAAGGGGGTCGCGCATTCCCCCAGCCGATCGTCAACATTCATTGATTGAGCATCCTGTGCTGTGAAAGGCAGCTGCACAGTCAGCTACAGAAGCCATTGTGCCAGGTGGCTGCTTCCTGAATTAAATGCAATTGTGAGCTACGAGTTGATCTACAGATGTAAATGGTAAAATATACAAACGTAAAGCCTGCTTTGGATCCCGTTCTGGCTTTAATTGATTGAATCACTCAAAGCTTTGTGATGACAAACATTTGCTCTCTTTGAGTGATAGTGGAAAGAATTAACAACTGGGCGGTGAAGTATATGCTTTTAATAGTAATTGTATCTACATAGGGCCAGATTTATGCTGGCCTTGCGCCGTTCCAGCGCCACATTAGCGTCATTTTTTTACGCTAATGTGGCATTGGAAGGGGAAAAACACTGCGCCATATTTACACAGTGACGCAATGCTTGCATTGCGCCACTTTGTAACCCCTTGTGCCACATTATGCCTGCGCCAGGCATTATGTATGCAAGGGGGGCGGTCCGGTGCTAGAGGGGGCTGTAAAAATGGCGCAAAGGAATCTATGAGATTCCTTTGCACCATTTTTATTGGCATTTTTTAACACCTGCTAAGTGCAGGCGTTAAAAAGAGCCCCCCACTGATTACAATGGGCCTCTGGGTGCTTAGCAGGATTAGCGTCATAATTGTTTATGCTAATCCTGCAAAGTGCCGGACTAGCATAAAAATTGTGACACTAGTCACCCTAACTACCGCCATGGTGCGCCGCATTTAAAATATGGCGCTACCATGGTGGCGTTAGGGGGCTGCTAAGGACTGCAAGAAAAGTGGCGCTGCACATAGTGCAGCGCCACTTTGCATAAATCTGCCCCATAGTGCTTACTACCCCTGGGAAGGTGTTGAAGGGTCAGCTATAAAAAAAAATATTACATACGGTCTGGTATTAATTAAATCTACATTTTGGAAATGTTATCTTGAACCTTTTAGTGAATTTGTAGTGGCCAATCTTATACCATGTGTAATGCAAATATAAAATAATGACTTACATTTTCACAGTGCTTTCAGTCACAGGCCGTGACCTCGTGGCACTAAAAAACACAAGTCACTTTTCTCCACTGCACCAACCAAGATTTAATTCTGTGGCAGTCTGGTTACACACAGACCTCTGTGGTGCATTAATAGAGGTTTCATAATGCTCTACAGTGCATCTCCCAATGAGTAACCACTTTCTTTATTTTTCTTTTAAGCTGCCTGTTCTTTTATATGAAGCTACCTGATGGTGAAAGAGTTTAAAAACCTACAGAATATTTTGGGGCATATCTATGAGAGGCTTGAGTCGTCAGAGCATCACATTTATTGACGCTCCAGCCGCACAAGCCTCTCACGCATACCTATGAGGCCACGCACAGCCACCCTACGCGGCTTAGCATGGCTTCATAGATACAGAGTACGTTAAAGCAGCGTGAGCCGCTGAGTTGCCTTACTCTGTGTCAAGGCGGCGTTCCATGGCCGTTGCAGTGGGTGATCCACACAACACCGAGGGATGGTGCTGCCCAGAGTCACAAAATCACGTAAACTGGAGCAGCGCTAAAACCTTACGCAGGCAGAATGAGGAGAAATGTGTTCCTTTCTCCTCGTTTTTTCCTCTTTCCATGCGTGTTGCATTCTGCTGCACACATGGAAAGAGGAAAATACCTGTCAGGATTGTTTTCGTGCATGGAGGTCTGCCTTCCTGCACAAAACCAACCCTGCCTACATTGGTGCTAGGCAGCAATTTGTGCGCCAGCACAGGGGGAAAGGGCAGGAATGCACTGTATTTCATAAATACTGTGCATTCCTGCCCTTTTATATTGGCGCAAGAGGACTTGCGGCGCTGCCCTACACCAGTTCCTCATAAACGAGGACCCTTGTTTTTAGCCACACCTTGGACCACAACCCCACAGTCACTGACCTTTGGTTTGCTGAAGGCTGTTTAATATTATTTCCTCACCGTAAAAATTATTTGTAGTGGGAATTGGGGATGTTTATGATTGTTGATGATGAGGAGTGCCAGCTTCTAGAATTTTTTGTCAGGAGGGGGTCCTTATGCCTAAAAACCGTTTGAGAGGGGGTCCCGGCATCAAAAAGTTGTAAGACCTCTGCCTTGCTGTGATTTCAACTGTGCCCCAGATGTGATGGGGGACAGATCAGCGCCACCGATCACAGGTGCCTAGTCCTTCGCAACCATCTGAGGCTTGCAATAGTGGGCACACAACCTACCAGTGGTGGATATCTGAGCTCAAAGTACCCAGAAGTGAGGGAATATTGACATTACTCTGCACTCCATGCACTACACAAAAGAAAAGATATTGGGTTTTGTGCCGAAGACGTGGAACACAAATTCACTTGAGCAGTATACATGAATTGCACATTATAGGATCACAATACACTAATGATCACTTTCCCATGGGGGCAGGTTCACATGGCATCTACCAATGGAGGTACTAAGAGACACAACTTTTTGCACACAAATAGGGAAATCTATTGATCCTTACAAATAACGAGGGCACAGCCGTGGATGAGGTAGTAACGTGAGATGCGTTTAAGGTAGTGCTGAAAGGGATGTGCTGAAAACAGGAGATGGAATGAAGATGGGTCTGAGGGGGGAGATGCTGAGACTAGAAAACCATATGAAGAAACTGGATGGTGCCAGTGTGATGAACCAGGACCTCCAACACACACTAGCAGAGCTTAAAAAGGACTACAGGGACACTCTTAATAGACTGGCAAATATAGATTTTAATGAATATCTAAAATGCCAACACGAAATGGATGATAAGGAAGACAGCTTATTTGCTTTTCTTGCTGAAATCAGAGATTCCCTTGGTGCCCATTGACACTGGTCGCTCCAAGGTGGGTCTAATGGTTAACTCCCAGTTGGAAATCAATGGGGTCTTTGAGTCATACTACATGAATCTGCATAGGGTCACAACAGAGACTGATCAAGCTGTAACCTTACACTACCTAGAACAGACAGCGAGTCCTACTGTGAACCCATTACAGACACAAGAATTGGAGCCCCACTCATTATTGAAGAAATTAAATTGGTGATCCAGCAGATTGTGACAGGCAAGACCCCAGGTACGGACATGCTCCTGGTCGAGTTTTACATGACCTATCATGCCCAGCTGGCTCCATTATTATTGAAGGTATACAAGAAAGCCAGGGGAAGAGGTACACTGTCTGATTTCATTCACAAAGCACTGATAGTGGTGACCCCAAAACAAGGATGTGACTCTAGAGGTGGCTTCATACCGCCCATTGTCACTACCGAACCTTGATTATAAGGTCCTAGGAAAAGTGCTTGCTAACAGGCTGAAAACGATACTGCACATTATGGTTCATCCAAACCACAATGGATATATTCTGAGTAGGGATACATTTCTTAACTTACGTAGGTTGTTCCAGATCATGGACAGAGCAAAGAGGATGGAAATGCAGTGTTGGGTGGCCTCCTTAAATATTGAGAAGGCCTTTGACACCTTGGAGTGGTCCTACTTCTGCTCAGTGCTCAACAACATGGGAACAGAAAACGATTTCCTTAAGTGAATAATACTATTGTACACAAATACGGTTGCAAGAGTACACATGGGTGGGACTATTACAGTTCTGATTTTAGTTTAGTTTAGGCCTCCTTTCCCCTATCCTGTCTGCTGTGGCCATGGAGCCACTGGCATGTTTGCTGCAGACATGGAGGTGGCCATGGGGCATTCTCACTGATGGAAACCCCAAATAACTTTGCTCTATGCAGATGACGCATTGATGTATGTTATGGCAGATCACCGAGTATTACTGGAGGTATTGAACCTCTTAAATGACTTTGGCCAAGTATCCGGACTCCGGATTAATTGGGAAAAGTCATGTTTGTTCTCAATACTCTCTGTGTCAGAAACACAGCAATGAACATTAACTAGAGTCCAGCTGCAATGTAAATTTAATACCATAAAATACCCAGACGTACACATTTATCACATGAACAGTGATCTGATAAAGGATAATCTGGGATGGGTGTTGAGCTTGGTCAGAAGGCCACTCCCCTTTTGGATTCCATTGCCACTATCCCTGATCGGCAGGGTTTTGATTTCTAGAATGTTGGTACTTCCTAGACTCCTTTATTACTTTGCAGCTTTATCAGTAATACTCAAGAAATCGTAATTTACTGAGTAACAGCAATTGCTTCTTGCCCTAATATGGGGTAATGGTAGGTGACAGGTGGCTGTCTACAAGTTGTATACTCCAGTCACCGACGGAGGGTTGAGGCCTCCCAATTAAGAGAACTATTAGGTCTCAGCACAAATTAAATGGATGATGTATTGGTTGGGGACAACATCTAACCCGAAACTCAAAAAAATACAACAGGAGCTGGGTGGACTCCCCATGAGACTCAATTTTGGCAACTTTGCCTTTGAGTGGAAGACAAAATATGTTGTTGAAACTGGCTGCTTGTTGTTGGAAGAAATACGTTCATGGGGGTAACTTCATAATACCCTTTGCCACAAACCTTGCAGTATGGGCAATACCAGGATGCAGGCAACTAAAAACGTTATACCAGATTGACAAATGCAGAGAGGCTGGCAGAATAGTGTGTGCAAATTTAGTGGAAGACAATAAGATAAGGTGTTTCAAAACTTTGATGGTGGAAAAAGACCTAGGACTGAGGGTATCCTCCATGCTGGGTAGTGTAATGATGCAGACATGGGGTGAGGACCAAAAATTGCCAGCAGTTAGCCCACAGCTGGAGGTGACCCTGTACACGGATTGAACAAAACAGGTTGCAATATGCTTGTACCAGGCATGCTTGTACCAGGCATTGGTCGAGAGTACACTGAAGGGGACACAGTAACTTAAAGATTGGTGGGAACACAGCCTAAAGATGGATATTCCAGACAAACTATGGATTCCTTGTTTGAGTTCAATTATGTTGGTCCTGAAGAACGCACAAAACCGCTTTGCCAAATTCAGCTATCTACACCACACATTTCTAACTTTGGAGAGAATAGGGAAAATGTACAGAAGGGCGCGGACCACGTCCTAAATGCCTGTCAGCGGTTGCAGATTTTGTACATATGGTGTGGAAATGCCCAGAAATACTTCACTTCTGGACACAACCGTGACACAGTGTATTTCAGAAGTAGCGTCTTGCATCCAACCCATTGATCCACTGCAGTGCCTGTTGGTTGCTTGCCCAATCACTAAACGAACAAAACAGCTAGTTCATTTTCAGAGTGTATCAGCAAAACGCAGAGTAACCATGACTTGGAAATCCAACATGCTCCAGCCCTGGACCACTGGCATCAAGACGTGGTTAAGTGGGTCAGGATAGGGGCAGCAGTACACTTGGAAATAAGGGCCACCAGGAATGGAATGTGTCGACCCCTTGACCGGTGGGACAGCCTGCTGCACATCCTTTCTCCTGCTCCGTACGTCGATTCTTCAGTCGTGTTTCCGGCGAGAGTCGATTTTCAATTGTGGAGCCTGCAACGCGTCGTTTTCATAAGCAAAAAAGTGCAACAGGAGGCATTGCATGAGTTAGATTATTTGTGTACTGACAAAGAACTAAGGGCCAGATTTACTAAGAAGTGGGACAGCAGGGTGCTGTGTCAAAAATTGCGGCACCACACTGCATCACTTTAGAAATGCAGGGATGCAACATATTTATACTAAAATATATGGTACACCCTGTGTTTCTCCCTGCGCTAAATTTAGCTTCCATCGTCACAGCAGACATCCTTGCACCATAGTGCAAGGGTGTCTGCTTGGGAGGATTGATTGTTTATGTGCAGGAATGTGCCCCTTCCTGCAAATAAACAATCTACAATGGCGATTTGCAACTTCTATGTGTGCTGCAAATTGCAGCACACATGGGTGTAGCAAATTATCATTTTTGAATGATTGTTTATGTGCAGGAAGGGACACCTTCCTGCACATAAGCATTCATTCATGGCCTTTTGCTCTTTCTGTGTACCACGCTAGCTTTATCTGGGAAAAATACCACAGATGATAACTTACCACTCCACTGACAATGCCATGCTATTTAGTGTCATCTGAATTTTTATTCTATATTGGCAACCGCAGTGTAACATTGTACTAGCGTTACCAAGTGCAGGCGGTTCAGGTCGAGACAAAAGAGCCTAATACTATCTGAGATCAACAGACAGCCAATGTTACTTTGGTGCTAAATACTACCAGTTATTGAGAGTCTTCTTTACCAATCCAGGACAGGCTTGTATCAGTACATATTGTTCCAGTAATGCAATCAACGTTAGAGTGTTTTTTGCCAGAGGGTGTTTTTTCTGCTTGAAAAATTATCAACATTTTTTTGCTACTAGTAATTCCCACTTCTGGAATGTCTGTAAGTGACAGGAACAGATTGGTAAACTTGAGACTTTCTAATTTTCACTCTACACGTTGCTTAGAATTGTTCATCATTAGGAAAGATCATTTCAAATGACATGCTTCTCATTTTATTGTAAAAAAAATATGAAGTGGCTTGCAGAACAAAGGACTGCAAATCAGGGTACATATTTTCAGAGCTTGGTCTGTGCAGCTGAAAATGAGCAAGTAAAAGCATGAGTCATTCAATGGCATGTTGACGAGAGCAGCATAACCTTGTAAAATACGGTACTCCAGGTCTAAGAATAGCCGACAATTAAGGTCAGTGATGCCTTTTCACATAGAGGATCTGTGGAGTGGGTTAGTGTGCTGCTTGACTCTCATTAGCATTTAAATGTCCAGATTGATCTTTTTCAGCAAGGTTTCTGAGAGTGACTCACTGGGCGACTAATTCTACAATAATTGCACAAGAAAAATACATAAAATGCAGCAAAACCACATTACAGTAGTGCGTACCTAGGCATATATTTAATTTATTATGTTTAACTTACTGTTTTGTTAGGAAAATCTATTGATTTCTTGAGGTATAGCTGAAAAACATGGGTAGGGTAGTAGAGTTGTACCAGACAAACAAGACAATCTAGAACCAACTGTATTTGTATTATAGGTTTATGGCTATGTCTCGAAATGATATAGCAATGATAGTGGACACTGTCATTGGCAAACTCAATGGGTCTGGTTTGCATTTAAAATATATAAAAATACCTGCTGTAGTAAAATAAAAAGATTGCTTGCTGTATACAATGCTTTCATAAGACATATATTTTTACTTTTGTGATGCGCAATTGTCCTTCATGTATTGCAGTGCTAGGATACCATAAGAGGTGGAATACTACACAAAACAGCCAATAACATGAGATGAGATGGCAGTACTCCTGGAGGGCGGGAGTAAAACCCACTTTCTGAATGTGTTAAAGAATTGGTAACAAAAGATCAGGCAGCCAGACAGTTTGCAGTTTACAAGCTTTCATGTCTTGGAAAAGGACTCATAGATATGTGTAATCAGTGGTTTGAGTACTAAATACTCGGGTTAATATTATGTTGCTCAGCACTTTTTCTTCCGTAGCCACATCAAGAATAAAAAAGAGTAGTATATGGAGTGATCTTGCTGGTGCTAGGTATATACATTTTATGCAGGTATTCTGGGAATATGTGGTGTAATGATTGGTAAGTGCAGTTGTAAGAAATTGGTTTACTAGTTGACAGGGGTGAAGCCCTTCTCAAGCAGCAACCACAATCCTTGTTGGGGTAAAGTCACAAGTGAAACCCAAATAAACCTGCCCTTAACCCTCTGGTAGTTTGGCACACAATCAGTCAGGGTTAACTGAGAGACAATGTGTAAAGTATTCATGCAGCACTTCAGGCAGCAACTGAAACACAACTCAAAAAAAACCTATACACGGTTAGGAAAATATATTAAATTCTAATAAATAATTTAATACTAAAAGGACCAAAATCCATTCATAAGAACCACAGATATGCAATTTTTAAAATTGTGCCATTTTGATCTTGCAAGATAAACCTTTTGTCAGGCCAACCATGAATTTTTAATACATATAAGTCACTCCTAGGGTAGGCCCAGAGGGCAAGGCGCAATGTCTTTAATAAGAAGGATATGTATATGTAAGGTTTACATGTCCTAGTAGTGAAAAACTCTGATTCGTTTTTCACTACTGCAAGGCCTACCTCCCTCATAGGATAACATTAGAGTTACCTTGTTACATTTATTAAGCTTTAATTTCCAAATGGGAGCAGGTAAGCGGGTCATGTTTGGTGCCTTTTAATTGTAATCCTAATTTATTATAAAGGTTTATTTGTAATCACTATTCCAAAAATGCCTCTTTTAGAAAGTTGGCGTTTTCTTGTGCTAACCCTTTGGTTCCTGCTGCCTGATCCTGGTCACTTCTCACTAAAATCTTCAAAATTGCCTCTCTACAGTTCTACTGATTGGATTTTTGTTGTTTTGGCCTTCTATTAAAGAAAGATGTATTTTTCTAACTTGATGTGGGATCCTTTTTTTGTGTGGTGTTTCCACTTTATTGCTGTTTAACCCCTTCGCTGCCAGGCCTTTCCCCCTCAGGTGCCAGGCCTTTTTTTGGCTATTTGGAGCAGCTCATGCTTAGGCCCTCATAACTTTTTGTCCACATAATCTACCCACGCCAAATATGCGTCCTTTTTTTCCAACATCTTAGGGATTCTAGAGGTACCTAGAGTTTGTGGATTCCCCTGGAGGAGACCAAGAAATTAGCCAAAATACAGCAAAAATGTTGTTTTTTAAAAACAAATGGGAAAAAAGGTCTGCAGAAGAAGGCTTGTGGTTTTCTTGCCTGAAAATGCCATTAACAAAGGGTTTGTGGTGCTAAAATCACCATCTTCCCACCTTTCAGGAACAGGCTGACTTGAATAAGAAAATCAAATTTTTCAACACAATTTTAGCATTTTACTGGTACATACCCCATTTTTACTATTTTTTGTGCTTTTAGCCTCCTTCCAGTTACTGACAGAAATGGGTGTAAAACCAATGCTGGATCCCGGAAAGCTAAACATTTCTGAAAAGTAGATACAATTTTAAATTCACCAAGGGGTCATTTGTGTAGATCCTACAAGGTTTACCTACAGAAAATAACAGTTGAAATAAAAAATATGGAATTTGAGGTGAAAAAAGATATTTTCCTCAACTTTTCACTCTGTAACTTTTTCCTGCAATGTCAGATTTTCAAAAGTAATATCCCATTACGTTTGCTGGACTCTTCTGGTTGTGGGGATATATTGGGCTTGTAGGTTCATCAAGAACCCTAGGTACCCAGAGCCAATAAATGAGCTGCACCTTGCAATTGGTTTTCATTGTATACAGTACCGGGTAAACAGCAATTGATTTGGTGAAATATGAAGAGTGAAAAATAACTATCAAGGAATCTTTGTATTTCCAAAATGGGCACAAGATAAAGTGCTAAGAAGAAGTGGTTATTTGCACATCTCTGAATTTTGGAGTGCCCATACCAGCATGTGAATTACAGGGCATTTCTCAAATAGACGGCCTTTTTACACACTGTCTTACATTTAGAAGGAAAAAATGTAGAGAAAAACAAGGGACAATAACACTTGTTCTGCTATTCTGTATTTCCCCAAGTCTCCCAATAAAAATGGTACCTCACTTGCTTGGGTAGGCCTAATGCCCGTGAAAGGAAACACAACATGGACACATCACATTTTTACATTGAAATCTGACGTGTTTTTTAGAAAGTGCCTAGCTGTGGATTTTGGCATCTAGCTCAGCAGGCACCTAGGGAAACCTACTAAACCTGTGCATTTCTGAAAACTATACACCTAGGGGAATCTAAGATGGGGTGACATGTGGGGCTCTTACGAGGTTCTAATATCCAGAATCCTTTGCAAACCTCAAAATGAGGCAAAAAACACCTTTTCCACACATTTCGACGATAGAAAGTTCTGGAATCTATGAGGAGCCACAAATTTCCTTCCGTCCAGCGTTCCTCCAAGTCTCCCGATAAAAATGGTACCTCACTTGTGTGCGTAGGCATAATTCCCGCAACAGTAAGGGCCATATTTATACTCCGTTTGCTCCGGATTTGCGTCGGTTTTTTTACGCAAATTCGACGCAAAACAAACTCCATATTTATACTCTGGCGTTAGACGCGTCTAGTGCCAAAGTCCATGGAGTTTGCGTCATTTTTTAGCGTGGACACCTACTTTGCGTTAATGATATGCAAGGTAGGCGTTCCCGTCTAAAAAAGTGACTCCGAGGCATGTGCGGCGTATTTACACTCCCGGGCAAAAATGACGCCCGGGAGTGGGCGGGTCAAAAAAAATGACGTCCAGCCGCTTTAGCGTCGTTTTTTAGCGCCTGGTCAGGGCAGGCGTTAAGGGACCTGTGGGCTCGGAAGGAGCCCAGAGGTGCCCTCCCATGCCCCCAGGGACCCCCCCTGTCACCCTTGCCCACCCCAGGAGGACGCCTAAGGATGGAGGGACCCATCCCAGGGAACATAAGGTAAGTTCAGGTAAGTAATTTTTTTTTTTTTTGTGGCATAGGGGGGCCTGATTTGTGCCCCCCTACATGCCACTATGCCCAATGACCATGCCCAGGGGACAGAAGTCCCCTGGGCATGGCCATTGGGCAAAGGGGCATGACTCCTGTCTTTGCTAAGACAGGAGTCATTTAAATGGGGGTTGGGAGTAAAAAAAAAAATGACGCAAATCGGGTTGAGGCGAAAATTTTGCCTCAGCCTGACTTGCCCCATTTTTTGACACCCAAGCTCCATATTCCCCTACGCCGGCGCTGCCTGGTGTAAGTCATTTTTTTTGACGCACACCAGGCAGCTCCGCCGGCTAACGCCGGCTAACGTCATTGAATAAATACGGCGCCCGCATGGCGCTTCAGAATGGCGTTAGCTTTTTTGACGCACAACTGCGTTGGCGCAGTTGTGCGTCGAAAAGTATAAATATGGCCCTAAATGTCCCAAAACACAACGTGGACACATGACAATTTCCCAAAGAAAACAGACCTTTTTATGCAAAGTGCCTATCTAGGGATTTTGGCCTCTAGCTAGGCCGCCACCTAGGAAAACCTACCAAACCTGTGCATTTTTAAAACTAGACACCTAGGGGAATCCAAGATGGAGTGACTTGTGGGGCTCTCACCAGGTAATGTTATCCAGAATCCTTTACAAACCTCAAACTTTGGCAAACATAACACTTATTTCCTCACATTTGGGTGCTAGAAAGTTCTGGAATATATGAGAAATCACAAATTTCCTTCAACCCAGCATTCCCCAAGTCTCCTAATAAAAATGGTACCTCACTTGTGTGGGTAGGCCTAGTGCCCGAGACAGGAAATGCCCCAAAACACAACATGGACACATCACATTTTCCCAAAGAAAGCAGACCCTTTTTTTGCAACGTGCCTAGCTGTGGATTTTGGCCTGTAGCTCAGCCGGCACCTAGGGAAACCTACCAAACTTGTGCATTTTTTTAAACTAGACACCTAGGGTAATCCAAGTTGGGGTGAGGCTCTCACCAGTTTCTGTTTCCCAGAATCCTCTGCAAACCTCAAAATTTAGCACAAAAAAAAACACATTTTTCCACACATTTCGGTGATAGAATGTTCTGGAATCTGAGAGGAGCCACAAATTTCCTTCCACCCAGCATTCCCCCAAGTCTCGCAATAAAAATGGTACCTCACTTGTGTGGGTAGACCTAGTGCCCGCGAAAGGAATTGCCCAAAACACTATGTGGACACATCAAAATTATCAAATACAAAACTACCTGTTTTTGACGGGCTCAGCAGCTATATAGGGAAACCTACCAAACCCAAACATTTCTGAAAACTAGAACCCGAGGGAGTCTAGGGAGGTGTGATTTGCATGGATCCCCCAGTGTTTTCTTACCCAGAAACCTTAGCAAACCTCAAATTTAGCTAAAAGATCACATTTTTCCTACATTGCTGTGTGGGATCAATGCACCAGCGCAAATTTTCTACCACTCAACGTTCCTGTCAGTCTCCCGGTAAAAATCGTACCTCATTTGTGTAGGTGGACCAAGTGCTTGTGACAGGGAAGAGCCAAAAACATGTCGAAAATTAGGGAGAACCAAAGCAGGTCCAAAAGGGCAGTTTGAAAAAAAAAATGTTTTTAGGGTGACGAGTGGGGCAGAATTTTAATCTGTATAGATGCGACAATGCTGGGTGGTAGGAATTTTGTGGATTCCTGCAGATCCTGGAAGGTTCCATCACAAAAAAGTGGGAAAAATGTGTGATTTACAGCAAAGTTGGAGGTTTGCAGGGCATTTTGCGTAAGAGAATGGTGTGGGTTGTATGTGAAGCACACTCACCCAGTTGTTAAATTTCTAGATGTGTCTTAGGTCTCGTAGATTTTCTACATGGTAGTGTCCCAAAGTCCAAAAAGTGCAGCCCTCACCATTCCAAGTGGGACAATTTTGAGAGCTAGACAAGCTCTCATGGGCCAAATGTAAAACCAAAACCCAAAATAATCAAAAGTCCTCTTGCTTGCTGTGGGATAAGATGTTTTCATGTGCAGGGGGAGAGCTGAAAGACTGTACCCCCATCATTTGGGGTGGGGGCAGATCCATGCCCATTCTGGTTGGTAGCCACCACCCCACTTTTTTTATTTTTATTTCTTTTTCATTCTCTGGCATCTAGTAGGCTTTCTGCTCCCCTCCCTCCCCCGGAGAGTGAATCAGGGGTAATTGCCTCATCTGTCCACTGGTGGGCAGAACAAATTCGTCCCCATTTATTTGGGGTGGGCTTATACCCCCATCCTCTTTTTAAAAAAAACTATTCTTCCCTGGTGTCTGGTGGGCTTTCCACCCCCGGGGGCAGATGATCCTTACAAAAATAGGCCAATCTGCCCCCAAGGGGGGCAGAAATAGCCTAAAATAAATTCCCCCCCCCCCCAGGGAGCGGCCCTTGCCTAACGGGTCGCCCCCCAATCTTGAAATTGGCGCAAAAATAAATCCCTGGTGTCTAGTGGTTTCAGCCCCCTGGGGGCATAGTGGCCCAAGAAAAATAGGCCGATCTGCCCCCAAGGTGGGCAGAAATGGCCTAAAATAAATTTGCCCCCTAGGGTCACTCCCCATCTGTAAAACAAATCCCTGGTGCATAGTGGTTTCTGCCCCCCCTGGAGGCAGATCAGCCTAATTAAAATGAGCCGATCTGCCCCCAAGGGGGGCATAAATGGCCTTAAATAAATTTGCTCCCCAGGGGAGCGACCCTTGCCTAAGAGGTCGCTCCCCTTTATTGAAATTGTCACAAAAAAACAAAATCCATGGTATCTGGTGGTTTCTGCTGCCCTGGTGGCAGATTGGCCTAATAAATATAGGCTGTCTAAAAACAATTCCTCC
This sequence comes from Pleurodeles waltl, assembly GCF_031143425.1. Taxonomy (NCBI): domain Eukaryota; kingdom Metazoa; phylum Chordata; class Amphibia; order Caudata; family Salamandridae; genus Pleurodeles; species Pleurodeles waltl. Next base: position 1,177,922,847 of record NC_090437.1, read on the forward strand.
CCCCCACCCAGGGGATTGGCCCTTGCGATTGCACACTGCACTGACATCATCAGACGTCACTGGGGGAGTCAGGAGGGGCTGGGATGGAAGGGGAAGCGATTCCCCTTCCATACCTGCCCATGGGAGGGAGGTCCGAGGCCCTCGGGGGAGCACTAGTGTTTCCCCTGGTGGACTATTGCTAGACGAGGTGGTTACATCCCTGGCACCTGAGTGCCACAGCAGCAGACGTAACCACCTCGTCCACGACACCAGAGGGGTTAAAAGTTTCCCCTAATACTTTACACATTGCCTCTAAGTTAAGTCTGATTGCTCTGTGCCAACATATCAGAGAGTTGAGTACAAGTTAATTTAGGATTGACTTGTGCTTCACCCAGACAAGGATTGTGGTTGCTGTTTGGCTGGGGCTCACACCCAGTTAACCAACACCCCAATTTCTTACTCATATTTACTAGTACAATTGAAGCATTTCTTGTGATGTTACACTGAACAGAAGTGTTTTGCCTAAAACTGTGCACAAAGGACACATACCAGAGTGGGATGTATGTGAATTTGGAGGAAAACAAACCCAGACAAACTCTTTTTAATTATCTTATTATGTCAAACTGTTTCTCTCATATTTCACTCCACTTCTGTTCTTTATTGCTGGTGCCTTCTATTTACTGTTTATATTTTCTATTCTTCTGCTCCATTAAACCCTTCTTTTGTTTTCCTTAAGTCTATTTTTAAGTCTCTTTACTAAGGGGGATGCCCAATAACCACCCTTTAACATCACCCTAGCTCATATCCCTCTGCCCTACCTTTTTCCATTTCCTTTGCAATTTGTATTCAAGGGCAGTGTGACTCTCTCTTACCCACCCAATTTGTTTTCATGACCCCACCTCTATTTCATGCAAACTACTCAGCATTTTTTAACTTACCTTTTCTTCTTTTGGATACATGTGAGCAAGCGTCATCTTCTACTTCTCCTTCCATTCAAAGTCAATGTAGACATAGAGAAATTACTACTTCAACCGTGTTTTAAAGTATCATTATTAGTTATAAAACATTGTAATTATTTAATCTTACATTTTCTACTGTTTTAGGAATTGTTGCATTAGATTCCAAACCTGCAATTTTTGGAAATAGCACTTTCAAATATTTCTTCTAAAATGGAGACTCTCCAGTCCCGGATCATAAAGGCAGCAGTGCTCAATTTTTGATAAGATGAAATATATGAACCAGGGTGCAGCTCTTTACTCTCTGATAATCATCAGATGTGGTCTCTATTAAAGGTGTATCAAAGTAACACTAGAACACATGTTATTTAAAATTGGGTTTCTAGTTGGCAGAGGTATGCACCCTGTCCAAGTAGGGACCACAATGCTAGTCAGGGCAAGTCACAACACAACCCAAATTATCCTGTGCTCACCCTCTGGTAGCTTGGCACAGAACAGGCAGGCTTAACTTAGAAGGCAATGTGTAAAGTATTTGTGCAATACTTCATACAGTAACACGGTCAAAACACTACAAACATACACCACACAGGTTTAGAAAACATAGATAATATTTATCTGAATAAAATAAGATAAAAACAACCTAAATCCAATATGCACAAGTCAAGATATCACATTTAAAGGTTCCAAAGGGTCTCAGTTATTAAGGCACAGTGGTTTTATCCTTGTAACACACAGTACCTGGTATGCATCAAAAATAACAATGCATGGGGGCCGCAGAGGAGGATATGCATTGAAAAATAAGGCGCTGCATCAGATTTACCAGTACGGCACAGGCGATGAGTCGTTTCTTTCCACGTTGCAAGGTGATGGGTTGATTTCCAGGAGCACAGCCTTGGTACCTCACTGCGATGCAGGGATATTTTGATGCCAGGGATAATGCTTTGAAAATCTTTCTGCGCTGATAGAAGGAGCAGGCAGCAAAATTTCAGCCGTGAGCTAGGCGCTGCGTCGATTTCTGCAGGTGTTGCACTGATTTTCCAATGCGCAAGGATTCCCTGAAGGGTTGAGATCTTTGTTGGCCCTGAGACTTCATAAACAGGAGGCAAGCTCATTGCAAGCCCTTAGTGAGTACTTTAAGAGGATGGCAGAATCCTTTCAGCAGAGTCAGGAGCACCAAGCAGCAGGGCAACAAAGCAGCAAAGCAGTTCAGATGAGTCCTGTGGGCAGCCAGACAGACTCTCTGACAGATTCCAGGTGTAGGTCTAGAAATGGCTGATTTGCTGGGGTCAGAGACCCAGTTTATATACCCAAAAATGCCTTTGAAGTGGGGTCAACTTCAAAGAGTGGTTTTAAATTGCTAAGTTCCCCTTTCGGCTCAGTCCTTCTGCCAGGATCCATGTGGGGGGTTATCAGTCCTTTGTGTGAGGGCAGGCCACTAGCCTTTAAAGTGTAAGAGAGAGTGAAACTGCATACACATGCCTTGCAATGGAAGGCCTAAGACATGGTTAAGGGGCTAATTGGGTGGGTGACACAATCAGTGCTGCAGGCCCACTAGTAGCATTTAATTTACAGACCCTGGGCGCAGATAGTGCACTTGAATAGGGACTTACAGGTAAATTAAATATGCCATTTGGGTAGGAACCAATGTTAACCTGTTTAGGGGAGAGAGCACAGGAACTTTAGCACTGGTCAGCAGTCCTAAAATCATCAAAAACAGGGTCATAAAAATGGAGGGAGATAGGCAAAAAGTTTAGGGATGACCATGCTAAGGCTGTCAGGTCTAACACATATGAAACTCACAATGCAAAATTTGAGCATCACATCACTTCATTCTCGAAAGGTGGCACTTGCAAGTAGTCTCTGCCTCTTGACTAAGGGCAGTATAGTTCATAAACCATTTGATGAATCTTAAAACTAGTGAAGGGTAGTGAAGCTTTTTTTATTCAAATGCTAGGGATGTGCTGCAAGTTTGCAGTACCTACTAAGTTCAGGGACCTCCTAATTGTTTACAGGAGAGTGTAGCACAGACAGCTCCCCAAACCTCGAGCATACGCCAGACTCTAAAAGTATCTAGCATTAATGCACGCTTTATTGAAGCACGTGCATAAGAGTTGTTTAATGTTCTTGAAGGTATAGATATAGATGCCCTACAGATGAACACACTTGAGTCAAGGAGCACTTAATAGAGATATAAGCTTCTGTGTACTAAAGGAAAGGATGACAAACACCATAGATAAGGTCGTAAATCGTGAGGTGGTGCCCCACTTCTGAGGAATGACTGTATGCTCCCTGTATGAAGAATAAAAAAAGTGGAATTTATTTTTCCTGACTTATTTGTAGTGGATTTTTGATAAACAATGCTAAGGATTTTTTACTCAGGTTTGCTCTGAATCACATTTTGGTGTAGCCATTATAGTATCATAGCAAGGATGAGGAATAATAACCCCATCAAACCAGCTAATTAGCCTACATTTCAAACAATATTATGTAAATTCATTCATTGACAAACTTACTGTTGAAGACCTAAGTGACCTGGATCATTCACTGATCTGGGAGAAACTATGGGTCATGAATTTGGGATATTTTATATTTTGGAGATCCTTATGCTCACGCTCTCTTGGACCAGTTCAGAACTTTAGAACTCTGACAAGAAGGCCCGCATTTACTATAGCCCTAGAACCCCCCGCAGCGGGCTCTACTGGCCATTAAAGGCCTGCTCCAGTGTTAAAGGCCCGAGCCAAAGGCGAGGGCCTTCAACAAGGGAGAGGGCCTTTAATAGCCGGTAGAGCCCGCTACAGCGGGTTCTACAGCTATTAGAACATTCTGCCAATAGAGGGCAAACAAAGGCTTCACGGAACCGGAGGGGATTAAAATCCCCTCAGGCTCCGTGAGGCTTTGTTCACAGCTGCTGGTGTGAACAAAGAAGATTGGAATGTTGGCACTGCGGTCTTTTACTGGCCAGTAAAGGCCCGGAGCACTCCATTGTTTTCAATGGAGCTGCCAACGTTCCAATGTTCTAATAATTATTAGCGCTGCAGCTAGCATGATGTGAGGTTTTGAAAAGTAATGCAAAGTAGCTCAAGCTTCAAGTCAACCTTTGCACACAACATTTTTTTCAACGAAAGTTGAGTGACATCATATAGCAAAGCACTACATGCCACTGCATCGCCTAGTGCCCCATCCCTGACAAGGAATGGCAATGAAGTATAATGTGCAGAGTTGGTGTTAACAATCCGAGGACTGTACACAAGCCCGGATCATCTAAAGTCATGAAAGGTTTTTGACCTTGTATGTTTGGTATTACACATTTCATTTCTGCAAAAATGACATGTTATATGATTCATTTGCACGCTATTTTCTGTGTGGGTTGTACTTAAGGGTTTGCCACAAGTACAAAGGTCACACAAGGCACATTTCACTCACCTCTGCAATGTGGGTTCATGTTAAATCATGTTCAGTATCCCATAAACCTACATATTTAGGGCTACCACAGCCAAACATGTCAATGACATCATCAATATCAGCATATACTATATAGGATTTTTCTGCCATTTGCATAATGCTAATTTGCAGATTTTTGCATAAGGCACTACTTGTGGAGATAGCTGGTGCGTGTGTGTGGGCCAGTGTGAGTTTGTGTGCATGCGTGTGCTCTTTAATTGTTAATTTTGATTTGTGGGTGAAGTTAGCAGTGACCCTGTTTTTGTCATTAATGTTGGGATTAATGTGCTGTGGTGGTAGTTTGCCATTTTATTATGGCTATTTGATGTCTTTTAAAGTATAATATGTGTGTTGCACTGCATCAAAATATCACAGAATTCAAAGTATGGATATGTGCATGGTATAATATGCATCAACTTGCGTTCCTTTGGTTTTCGTAAGACGGTGTTTGAGTAATCGAGGTTTGTGTTTTTAGGTCTGGCTTTAGCCAAGAACTTTTCTTTTCATATATGTATAATAGACTTATTTAAAGGGGCTTTCAGCCAGCTCTCTTCACCCATTGGTCTAATGGTGTGTCATTCACAGTTTGTTTCAGCCCATTACAGCATGCAGCTTGGGGCAGGGGGTCAGTTCACTTCAGCCACTGGATTACTTGTCTTTGAACAACTATATTTTGCTCTTTCACAAGGAGCACATCTGCACACAAGATAGTTCTCCTCAGTGTCAGTGGTTTTGTTTTTACTTTATTGCTTTGTTGCTACCTTTGTGTTTAGAGTCAGGCGTGATAGGCGGTTGCTTGCTACCCCCTCTTCCATGTTTACTGCAGGGCACATTCCACCTTTATCAGTTCCTATCTCCTGCAAATGGTGTTGTAAATTCCTGTCGAGTGACCTTACAACCCAAATTGTGTCCATTTGAAACTGTTCATCATAAAGTTGTTAGTTTTTTTTATATGCAGTCAATGAAGGGCATTTCTAACTGCACTCCTGTATGCCATGCTGATATGTATTTTATTTGAGGACTGCAGTTACTTTTAGAAATCAATTTAGTCTATATGCCCTGCACATAAGGCTTTTTAGTTTGCTTTCAGTGCTCTTGATTGTTGTTATATCTGTACACCACTTCACTCTGTATGTCCTGTTTCAATGGCTTTCTAGATTGCTTTCACTGGTCATGTATGTCCTGTTTACATATACATTCTACTGTTAATTCCAGCTTCCTGATCTATCTATCTATCTATCTATCTATCTATCTATCTATCTATCTATCTATCTATCTATCTATCTATCTATCTATCTATCTATCTATCTATCTATCTATCTATCTATCTGTCTGTCTGTCTGACTGTCTGTATGTCTGTCTGTATGTCTGTCTGTATGTCTATCTATCTTACCTTTGCAACACTATCTTTATAACACTATCTATCTATACAACCATTTCTATATATCTGTCTTTGCAAGCTTCTCTATCTATTTGTAGGAAGGTTTTACAAAAATATTACAAAAAAAACATTAGCAAAGGCAGGAGGCTTGCAGCCAATGCCAGACCAATTTGGATTTTTAGGCCGTGTGCTAGCCAACATTTTCTGATTTTGAAACAATTATGTGTATAACATAGTTACCTATAGGGCTTTTCAGCAAGAATTCATCCTTTATTCTGTTGCGTCATTCACATTTTCCTTCTAACCAATGGAATATGCATTAGGCAGCAATTGTTGCACACTTCAGCCGCTGGCTGATTTCACATTGAGTTACAGCATGCTGCCCTATCACAAGGAACACATCCACAGAGAAAGTAGTCTCCTCAGAATCAAGTACTATTATGGCAACGTGTGCTTTTTCAAAACAAAAAAAAATAGTTTGGCTCTAGCTACCCAATGATTTCCTTTTTAGCTTGATGATGGTACAGCTGCCTCCCCAACAATAACATTTTGCACAAACCATGACAGAACAAAACAAAAAATGCCAAACCCAAAAGGCTGGGACCCAACATCACAGCTTTTGGCTTTGCCAATGCTAGTTTCTCATTTGTAATTCTTTGTCAGTTTAGTCCGTTTCATGATGGAAGTGGTCATGTGTTTTGATACTTGGGTATGGTGCAATGTTATTGAATGTGTTGTTTTATTGATGCATTCTCAAGTGTGTTTTATGGATGTATACTTGTATGGATATTTATATAGAACAAATCTAGCTGGGGATCAAGGGAGTGGAGCTCATTTTTTGGGAGCTCGAGAGACAATATGATGTTGTGCACTTTAAGTTGGAATTTACAACTTTACACAGTTGTATTTCACATACCCAACATTGCATTTGTTATGTTTGCATTTCAAGGCACAAGAAGATTACTCTAGTTATCAGACTCACATGATCTTCTGTCAACTACCAATTCCAGGATTCAAAACTAGGAATACCAGTTGCAAGGTCCAAAGGTCTGACACTAGAATCCATCTTATTGGTCAGTTTTCACTGATACTGTAGCATATTTTGGGATCTTTGTACGAAGTTGGCTTGGAACTTGTAATACTTGTGTTTCCTCGATTGTACCAGGTCTACTTATGTCATTAATTGTTATTTGAAAGATTATTCTTTGTGAGAACATACATATCGAGGAACACCAAGATCTTTGCTCAACTAGATTGAAAGGCCCAATCAAGGAAGTTGTCACGTACTGCGCTGGACTTCTCACCTCTGGATTTCAGATTGGCGAATACACCAAGTCTTCTACAGGTACTGGATACTCCCAGATAAGGGCGACCCCTTCTAGTAGCCACAGTGCCACTTGACAGGCTACGCCAAAGCAGACCGTACCCTCCAGAAGGAGTCCCAGAGGGAAAAAACCCCAACACTGGGGAAAAAACCTCTAACAGGAACTCCTGAAGGAAAACAAGAAAAAATAGGACTTGACAACAGGAAACAAAAATAGGCAATATCCAGGGTAAAGGCAGGAAAAAAGGAACAGGTAAAAAATATCCCAAGGCAAAAGCAGGAATAAAGAACAGGCAAATATCTCCCAAAGCAAAAGCAGGAACAAAGAACAGGCAAAAATCTTCCAAGGCAAAAAAGCAGGAACAAAGAACAGGAGCGAACAGCACAACCAGAAGGAAGTGTTTGCAACGCAAGGAGGAACAAGACTGACTGACTTATATATTGAGAAAAGGGAAGTGACATCACAGGAAAGGGAAGTAACACCATCTTGGATTGGGAAAAGCCCATAGACCAGTATAAGAAAAAGGAAGCAGTATAAAATAAAAACAGAGCATGCTGGGACAAAAACAGGAAGAAGGCAAGATGGACACAACATGGATAGATACAGGCAAAAGGACCAACAGAAAACCCACCACCAACAACAAAAGAAGAAAAAAGGCTACAAGTAAGTGTAGCGCGACCGGAAGCTAAATATATGTTTCCAGAAAGCCTGGCAAAAAACGCGAGGAACGGCGTTCCGAATATTGGTAGCTCGTTCCACCCGCGAGGACAGAAAGAGACGTCGCGTCAGAGCGCGGCGTTACAGTAGGTCCCCTCCCCGAGGCACCAGGTTTGTCAGTATGATTGTCAAAAAACAGGCGAACCAAACGGGGAGCATGGACAGAGGAAGCATCCTCCCAAGAACAGTCACTGAGGGGGTATCCTTTCCAATGGACCAAAAACTGTAGCTTGCGTCGAAAAATTCTGGAATCACAGATCTCCTGGACTTCATACTCAGGCTGTCCGTTGATAGAAAGAGGAGGTGGACGTTGGAACTGACGATGGTAAGGATCAGGAACAAAGGGTTTTAACTGGGACACATGGAAAACAGGATGAACCCTCCAGGTATGAGGTAAGTGGAGACGCACAACTACAGGATTCAGGATGTGCAAAATTCGAAAGGGTCCATAAAAACGGTTTGAACTTAGTGGTGGAAAACCGGGATGGTAGAAATCTGGAAGAAAGCCATACCTGGCCCACTTGATACTAGGTGCGGCTTGCCGATAACGATCCACCTTTCGCTTCATAGCTTGTTTCAAAGCTAGGAGAGTTGTGTGAAGTAGGCCCTGGATTCGACGGATCTGTCGTGAAAAAGAAGTGACTGCAGGCACAGAAGAGGATGTTCGAGAAATAGTAGTGAAAGTCCTCGGATGAAAATCCATAAGTACAATAAAAGGGTGTGGTCTTGGTCGCACTATGTATTGTGTTGTTATAGGAAAACTCGGCAAGAGCAAGATATTCCGACCAATTGCTTTGTGTGGCATTACAGTAACATCTCAGATACTGCTGAAGTTCTTGGTTCACTCGTTCAGTTTGCCCATTTGTTTGTGGATGGGAACCCGAGGATAAAGAAATCTCAATGTTAAAGAAGGCCCAAAAGGCTCTCCAGAAACGTGATACATATTGAGGCCCTCTGTCCGAAATGACCTCTTGAGGAAGACCATGGAGGCGAAAAATATCCCGTAGACAAATGCGACTCATTTCTGGGGCCGTTGGTAGTTTCTTCAAGGCTGAAAAATGGGCCATCTTGGTGAATGAATCTACGGTCACCATGATTACTTGGTTACCAGAGGAGGTAGGTAGAGAGCATATGAAATCCGTGGATAGGGTACACCAAGGAGCGGAAGGAACCGGTAAAGGTCTTAATAAACCTGCCACCTTAGTTCGGGGTGTCTTAGTCTGGGCACAGACTGGGCATGCTGACACATAGGTTTCAGTGTCTGTCTTTAGCGACGGCCACCAAAAAGATCGCTGCAGCAGCTCCTGGGTCTTCCTGATACCTCGATGACCGGCTATAGGAGAATCATGGCACATTTGCAGGGCTTCTGTCTGCACTTTCTTGGTAGGTAGGAAAAGAGCATGTTGATGATAGAAGTAGTTGTCCTTTTTCTGCAAAAAAGGAGTCACCTTATCCCATTCTGAAGCAGACAGAAACTGGTACTCGGATTTAATGCGTTCTTGAAAAGATTGAGTAGCTCCGATGATCCTGCTAGCCTCAATAAGATGTGGAGAGGAGTTCTGGGCTATGTCAGGATATCTGCGGGATAAGGCATCGGCCACTAAATTCTGGGAACCAGGTATGTACGTGATCACGAAATCGTACTGGCTAAAGAAGAAAGCCCATCGAGCCTGACGACTGTTGCGACACTGAAAGCTCCGAAGACACTGGAGATTACGGTGATCAGTCCTAGCTTCAAAAGGCTCTCTGGAACCCATCAGGAAATGCCTCCATTCCTTACAAGCTACTTTGAGAGCGAGTAGTTCACGTTCCAGTACAGAATAATTTCGTTCAGCCTCTGATAGAATATGAGACAGATAAAAGATAGGATGTTCCAATCCATCATTGTCTTGCTTTTGCAGCAGAACTGCTCCAATAGCTCTGTCTGAGGCATCAGTCACAACAATAAATTTCTTGGTATTGTCAGGATGACGCAACAAGGGTGCTTGGGTAAAGGCTGTCTTTAATTCTTGAAACGCGCGTTCAGCCTCCTTGGTCCAAATCAAACCCTTCTTCAGGTTCTCTTTCTTAATTGTTTGTGTTATGAAACTTTGTAAGTGGGCAAAGTTCTGAACAAACTGTCGATAAAAGTTTGATAAACCAAGAAAACATTGCGTTTCTTTAATGGATGTTGGAGAAGGCCAATCTAATATGGCACTGACCTTGTCAGGATCCATGGATATTCCATGTTGATTAATACAAAACCCGAGATACCTTACTTCAGATTTATGGAACTCACACTTCTCAGGTTTACAAAACAATTGGTTCTTCTTGAGTCTTTCCAGGACTTGCAGGACATGATCTACATGGTGCTCAGGATCACGGGAATATATCAAGATATCATCCAAATAAATGACTACATATTGGTTGAGTATATCAGAGAAAACTGAATCCATAAATCGTTGAAAAACAGAAGGGGCATTGGTCAGTCCAAAGGGCATAACACGATACTCATAGTGCCCAAAAGGGGTACGGAAAGCAGTCTTCCATTCATCTCCTTCCTTGATCCGAAGGAGATTATAGGCACCCCGTAAGTCTAATTTAGTAAATATCTTGGCTCCTTGAATGGCATCCAATATATCTCTGATTAAAGGCAGTGGATATCGTTCCTTAATTGTTATTCTGTTGAGTTCACGAAAGTCCACACAAGGACGCAGATCCTTGGTCTTCTTTGGGACGAAGAAGAGAGGAGCCCCAGTGGTGGATGTGGAAGGAGCAATCAAACCGTTGTGTAAGTTGTCATCTAAATATTCCCTTAGCACTTTCTTTTCTTGGTCTGTCAGAGAATACATTCGACCGAAGGGGGCGACTTAATCAGGAATTAAAGGAATAGCACAGTCATAACTGCGATGAGGTGGCAAAATAGGATTACTAGGTTTCTGAAAAATCGTGATATATTCCTGATAACAATCTGGAACCCCCTGGATAATATTGATAGAGTTAGTGTTATCCTTAGTTGACTGACAGGACCTCTTTGGAGTCCAATAAGAAGTAGTGGAATAACAATTCTGTTGACAAAATGAAGACTTTAGGGATATAGTTCGTGTTTCCCAATTGATATAGGGGTTGTGACGGGCTAACCAGGGAATTCCCAAAATCATGATGTGATTTGGTGAGGCTATGAGATCAAAGGCAACGTGTTCTTGATGCCCCCCAAATGTCAAACAAAGAGTAAGAGTTGAGGCCACCACAGGTCCTGAGGTTAACGGAGAACCATCCACTGTGTGAACCTGCTCAGGAGTTTCTTTAGGAATGCGGGGAATTCCTTTACTCGTAGCCCAGGTCTCATCCAGATAGAGTCCACTGGCTCCACAATCAAGGAGAGCCAGAAGATGTTCTTCTTGATCTTGTGAACTTTGTAACTTGACAGAGAGGATAAACAGGGTGGACATGCTTTCTTTGGAGGAACATATTGATGGTACTTCAGCTCCTCCTGTCTCCTTCCTCCTTACAGGGGACGGGAGCTGGCGTTTCCCGCAGGCCTTGAGGGACGTACCGGACAACTACGGATCAGGTGGCCAGCCTTACCACAGTATAGGCAAAGTCCCCTTCGTCGTCGTTCCTCCCTTTCTGACTGCGTCAATGGCCCACGAACCAGATCCTTCATGGGGAGGTGGAGAGGCTTCAGATGGACTATCTTCCGTTCGCCGACTGCTAGCACGGAAGGTACCGGACTGGTATGGAGCTCTAGTTCTACGTCTTTCCATCTTGCGCTCTCGAAGTCTATACTCGATGTTCATAGATTGATCCATTAATTCTTTCAAAGAACAAGCTGGAGAAGAGTGTACAAGCTCATCTTTAATTTTTTCACGCAGGCCTCGGCGGAAAAGGGTTACGAAGGTGCGTTCTACCCAGGAGGTTTCAGCTGCCAGCTGTTTGAAGCGGGTTATATACTGCAGTACATCCTGATTACCCTGCTGAATGTCACATAAGGCTTCTTCAGCTGCTGCTTCTACCCCAGGTCTCTCAAACATTTGTTTGAAAACAGTCAGGAAAACTGAATAGTTAGCCAGGACTGGATCATCTGCAGAAACCAGAGGAGTCGCCCAAGCAAGCGCTGGACCAGACAAGGTGCTGATCAGATAGCCCACCTTAGCCTTATCCGAAGAAAACTGGAGTGGACGAAAGGCAAAGAAAACCGTTAGAGCGTCCAAAAATTCCTTCATCTTTAAAGGATCTCCGGAATATCGAGGAATAGTAGCAGATACAGGTGGTATGTCCATTGATCGGCAAGACAAGACCTGTCGTAGCGCAATGTTCTCTGCCCGTAACTGTTGTAACTCTTGGGCTTGTTGTTGGACAGTTTGTAACATGGCTTGAGCATTTTCTGACGCCTCTCCTTGTGGACCTTCCATGGCGCTTTCGCAACGCAGAATCTTTTGGCCTTGCAACCTGTCACGTACTGCGCTGGACTTCTCACCTCTGGATTTCGGATTGGCGAATACACCAAGGGGGTCATTCTGACCTCGGCGGTAAAAGGCTCTTACCGCCGGTCAGAAGTCCGCCATTCTACCGCCGCGGCCGCGGTAAACCGCCACGGTCATTCTGACCCACAACTGCCAAACCGCCAAAAACCCGACATCCACGGAAGGCCGCCTCATCAGCGGTCAGCGATAAACTGGAGATGACCAAACCTCCACCGTCACGCCAACACAAACACGCCCATGCCATTACGACCCACGAATCCACGCGGCGGTCTTTCAACCGCGGTATTCCATTGGCGGTACACACCGCCGCGGTCAAAATACACACACCTTTACAAAACACAGCCACATTGGACAATTCGAAATACACACACCTGATACACATACACACACCACACCCACACATCCAATCAACTATAAAACACACACCCACATCACCCACAAACCCCCACTACTAGAAATTCGGAGAGAAGGCGAGAGAGAGAGAGCACAGCTATCGAAAACCCCAACACACAGAGGAACACAACATCATCACCCACACTACATCCACGCACAAAACACCACACACCACCACACACACCACACTCATCACCACAAACACCACCCCACACCACCCCATGGCACCCCAAAGACACCCCAGGTTCTCGGACCAAGAACTCAGGGTCATGGTGGAGGAAATAATTAGGGTAGAGCCCCAGCTATTCGGCACACAGGTGCAGCACACCACAATAGCCAGGAAGGCGGAGCTATGGCAAAGGATCGTCGACAGGGTCAACGCTGTGGGACAGCATCCCAGAAACCGGGAAGACATCTGAAAGCGCTGGAACGACCTACGGTGGAAGGTGCGGTCGATGGTGTCAAGACACAACATCGCTGTGCAGAAGACTGGTGGCGGACTCCCACCCACTCCACCCGAATTCACAGCATGGGAGCAAGAGGTCTTGAACATCCTGCATCCTGAGGGCCTCGCTGGAGTAGGCGGAGGAATGGACTCTAGTAAGTCTAATCCCAACTACTTCACCCCCCCAACCACCAGCATGCCAACCCACACCCCCACCCTCACCTCCAACCCCCCAGCACACATCCTCCCTGCCAATGTCTCACCAGCACAACCCACCCAACACAACACCAATCCCTGAATGCCAACACAAACCATGGACACCCATCACCCAGGCATGACCACTGCACATACCCATCCCCCCCCACAAACCACCCTCACAACTCCTCCCACAAGGGAATGCCAGCACTGGGGGACAAGGGCACCCACAAATCGCACGCCATGGCACACACAGAAGCAATAACCATACTCTTTTACCCTTGCAGGGCCCGAACGCCAACACACCGGCCATGAGGGTCCAGATTTGTCCATCCCGCCCCCAGAACAGGCCCCCAGTGATGACAGCAGCTCTGTCGACCTAGAACCTGATGACCAGCCCGGACCATCGGGGACCTCTGGACAGTCGGTTCCCCACACACAGACACAGGCCACAGCAGACCCAACCCCCTCTGGGAATACCAGCACAGCTCCCACCCAGCGGGCCCATGCCTCTGTCTCCAGGACGCGTCAATCAGCGGTGTGTCCGCCACTACAGGGCACCCAGGCTGACCCACCACCCCAACAACAACAGGGACCTGGGGGCAGTGGTAGTGGGCACACCGTCCAGGGGACAGAGGCCCGGGGAAACAGGGCAACTGGGAGGGCTGCTGTGCGAGAGGGGGTTGACCGGCCCAGGGAACCCACTCTCCAAGAGGCCCTCACCACCATCATGGGAGCATACCACCACTCCCAGGAGACGATGGCGACGGTACTGGCCAGGTTCCAGGAGATCCAGGCACAGCAGGAGGAACGGTACATGGGGTTCAGAGACGAACTCAGGAACATCGGTACCGCAATGGGGACCATCGTCCTGGCCCTCAACCAGATAGCCACCACATTGCGGGACCATGTGGCACCCCAAAGGGCCCCTGTCACCAGCCCGGACGACGAACAGCCTACCACCTCCGCCGGCGCTAGTGGACAGGAGGCCCCCACACAACGACAGGCCACCAGAACCCCACCTCCTGCTGAAGATCAACCACCCCGCAAGCGGAACCTGAGATCACACAAAAAGACAGAGTAGGATGCCAAGACCCCCGCCAGCAAACAATACCCCCTGATGTCATCCCACTGTCCCACATTGTCACCCTGTCCAACCTTGAACTGCCCCTGCTCCATCCTTCCACAGGCATATGGACAATGCACCTGTGCTACTGAGAACTGGACTCTGCCATGGACATTACTCCACCCCCACCCATCACCGTTTTACTATCATGGACCTATATGCAGCACTTAAAATAAATCACCAATTGCACTTCAAATGTCAGGCGTCTGCTTGTATTCTTTACAAATGTATTACACATAACGGTGCAATAATGTTCATTTACATTGTGATGACAACATACCAGTGTCAATAAGCATTAGTCCATGGGCAAACAAAGCAGAAGTCACGCTGTGGGTCATACAGCTCTGAAAAGGGAAGGGAAAGTCAAAAATCAGTGAAAAGGAACTGGGGGGAAACACAGAAAGTAGAGATGCAGGAGGCCAGAAGTAAATGTAAAATGGCGTGGGTGATTCTTACCTGTGTGCTACTGAAAATACTGTTGTATAACTGTGTCCCTGTTGTCCGTGTCGTCCCCGTCGTCTTCCTCCTCTTCACTCTCCACAGGCTCCACAGCTGCTACAACACCACCATCTGGACCATCCTCCTGCAGGAAAGGCACCTGGCGTCGCAATGCAAGATTGTGAAGCATACAGCAGGCCACGATGATATGACACTCCTTCGTTGGTGAGTACATGAGGGATCCCCCTGTCATATGCAGGCACCTAAACCTGGCCTTCAGGACCCCGAAGGTCCGTTCTATAATCCTCCTAGTTCGCCCATGTGCCTCATTGTACCGTTCCTCTGCCCTGGTCCGGGGATTCCTCACTGGGGTCAATAGCCAAGGCAGGTTGGGGTAACCAGAGTCACCTATTAGCCACACACGGTGTCTCTGTAGCTGTTCCATCACATAAGGGATGCTGCTATTTCGCATGACATACGCGTCATGCACTGACCCCGGGAACTTGGCATTTAGATGGGAGATGTACTGGTCAGCCAAACAGACCACCTGGACATTCATCGAATGGTAATTTTTTCTATTTCTGTACACCTGCTCATTTTCTTTTGGGGGTACTAAAGCCACATGGGTCCCATCAATGGCACCAATGATGTTGGGGATATGTCCAAGGGCATAGAAATCACCCTTCACAGTGGCCAAATCACCCTCCTCAGGGAAAACAATGTATCTCCGCATGTATTTCATCAGGGCAGACAACACTCTGGACAAAACCTTAGAAAACATAGGCTGAGACATCCCTGATGACATGGCCACTGTTGTCTGAAAAGACCCACTCGCAAAAAAAATGGAGTACTGACAGAACCTGCACCAGAGGGGGAATCCCTGTGGGATGGCGGATGGGGGACATCAGGTCAGGCTCTAGCTGGGCACACAGTTCATGTATAGTGGCTCGGTCAAGTCGGTATCGAAGTATAATATGTCGTTCTTCCATTGTCGATAGGTCCACCAGCGGTCGGTACACGGGAGGATTCATCCTTCTCCTCGCAAGTCCCAGCGGACGGTGCCTAGGAAGGACAACATGGAGCACAGAGTCAAGCAACCCACAGGTTCGTTCACACAGCTTGCACAGTACACGAATCGCTATGCATTGAAAGGCTTGTATGAGTGGCAATGCAAGGCCTAGGCCTGTGTGACGCAGTAGCAATTAAGCCATGTGGGCCCTTGTAATGGCGGCTGCCTGACCTGAGAAGTGTGACAGTGGGATGTGAGGTCAACGCGCTGGCGTGGCACACCGTGGCGGTAGGCGGTCGAAGACCGCGGCGCAAAGCAGCATTGGTTAACATTGCACCCTATGGGTCTCAGGAGCCAATGACGATGTGCGCCGGCGGTCGCGGTACGCACCGCGGTGGTACGCACCGCCGCGGGCGTGACCGCCATTTTCTATCTGCTTAACCACTCGAGACCTGACCATCCACAGGAGAGGACCTATACTGCAAGTGCTGCTGTGACCTCGGTCTGGAAGAGACAATGGCTGCTGCGACTGGGGAAAGGGCCCCTGCCTTCACTTCAGAAGAGTTGGAGAAACTTGTGGATGGGGTCCTGCCCCAGTGTGCGCTACTCTACTGTCCTCCAGACCAACAGATAAGTACACTGGGTGCACGTTGAATGGGCTATGCCTGGGTTGTGTATGGTGGATGTAAGATGGTGGGGTGGGGAGCGAATGAGGACTGCAAGGCACGACAGATGAGAGCATGTGCCACATGGCAGGGTTGGGGAGGGGGGGCAATCACATCTAACATGCAGAAAAATGTTGAAATTTCCTTTCCCACCCTGTACATGTCAAATAGGTCAGCGCCCATCAGAAAGTCGACATTTGGCGTGCCATCGCCAAGGAAGTCCGGGACCTGGGGGTCCACAACAGACGGGGCACCCACTGCCGAAAGAGGTGGGAGGACATCCGCCGCGGGACCAGGAAGACCGCCGAGTCACTGCTGGGGATGGCCTCCCAACGTAGGAGGGGTGCCAGTCGTACCTTGACCCCCCTGATGTCCCGGATCCTGGCGGTGGCCTACCCCGATTTGGATGGGCGCGTGATGACATCACAGCAGACACAAGGGGGTGAGTACCAGCACATTCTGCTATCTTTACACGCAGTGGAGGCGTCTGGGTGGGGGAGGAGGGCTGTGGGTGACATTAGGCCAGGGCGCTTTCTGTAGTGTAGTCCCCTCCTTTAGGCATGGCCCTGTGCCCCCGCCCCCCACCTCTGTAGGGTGCCAAGTACAGCAATCCATGGTCCAGCATCACCCATGTGCGCATTTGTTGTCCATAGACCTATTGGCCTAGTCACAAGTACTGAGTAGTGTACCCCGATTGCGCGGCGTAGTGCATGAGGCTCCTGTGTCTGTCCTCTCCGCCAACGGTGTTGACAATGCATGCACTCAACCTGTTTTTATTTCTCCCCCCACCCTTTTTCTTTATCTTCTTGTGCATGTGTGCATTAGCATCATCAGGCGGAGGAGAATTGGCATCGGAGCACGAGGGAGCTGCAACTCACAAGGCCCCAGTGGGCCATGGTACAGACACCGAGGTCACCAGTGATACGGAGGGCGAGGGGAGCACCACAACGGGGACTCGTGGTGACACCAGCGACACCGACACGTCCTCGGAAGGGAGCTCCCTAGCGGTGGCGGCAACATCCGGGCCCCCCGCCTCTACAGGTACAGCCGCCACCCAGCACACCAGCTCCGCCCTCCCAGCAGCCCCTCAGCCTTCGCTCCGTGCCCGCTCGTCCAAGAAGGCGGGCATCTCCTTCGCCCCAGGCACCTCAGGCCCTGCCCATGTTACCCCTGCTGCCCTCAGTGAGGAGGTCATTGACCTCCTAAAGACCATCATTGTTGGGCAGTCTACCCTTTTGAATGCCATCCAGGGGGTAGAGAGGGAGGTGCATCGGAGCAATGCATACCTGGAGGGCATTCATTCGGGTCAGGCTGCCCGTAAACGATCGTTCAATGCTCTGGCCTCATCACTGACGGCAGCCATTGTCCCTGTTTCCAGCCTCCCTCTTCTAACTGCCTCCACCCTGTCTCTATCTCCTGTTCCTCAGCCTATCCCATCCACACCATCAGACCAGCCTGCACACACCTCAACATCCAAACATAAGCACCACAGATCACACAAGCATTCACCCAAGCAACACCCAGATGCAGACATGCCAACAGTCACTACCAACCCTGTGTCCCCCTCCTCCTCGTCTCCCTCCTCACACCTGCATGCACACCACCATCAGCCAGTACTTCCATCACCAGCACACCCTCCAGTACAGTCCGCACACATGCAGTCACCACCCCCACTGCCATTTACACGTCCCCTGTGTCCTCTCCCACTGTGTCTGTCACCCCCTCTTCCAAGACACACAAACGCAGGCAGCCACCCCCCCAACAGCCAACCACCTCACGACAGCCTACGTCACAAGCACCTGCACCCAAAGACAGCACACCTGACTCTCCTACAACCACATCCTCTTCCTCCACTCACATACCCACTACACCTACCCTTTACATTGGTCCTAAAAAACTTTACCTCTCCAAACTTAACCTCTTTGCCCCACCTGACCCACCCCCTCCATCTGCTAAGAGTCCCAAGAGCACCTCAGCCACCACCAGCCCTGCTTCAAGTGTCACCATTGTGCACGGGTTTTGGAGTCCACCCTTTCCCAGCACTGATACATCGGCCAGCAGCAAGGGGACAGCCAGCCCCCCCCCTGGAAAGAGGACCCGTAAAATCAAGGGCCGCCGCGAGAAGACTGACACGGCTGCCCCCAAGGAGCAAAGTCCTGGGCCGTCACCTGCCACAACATCCAGGGGAGGCAAGGGCCAGAGAGCCTCATCGAAGGAGGGCAAGGGCAGCAGGGCGGAGAAGTCAGCCAGCAGGGGCGCGGACCAGGAGGGCCCCACAAGCCCCATCCCGGGTGTGAGGGAGGACACCCACGGGCCCAGGACTCCGTCACAGAAGGGTCCAGCAACTGCACGGTCGGAGGGCGACTAAGCAGGGAGTCCTGGCCAGGTCTGGCTCCCTTGAATGACTGGACAAGCACCGCTGAAGAGGGCCCGGCCGTGCAGAAAGGCACCGCTGAAGAGGGCCCGCCGTGCAGAAAGGCACCGCTGAAGAGGGCCCCGCCGTGCAGAAAGGCACCGCTGAAGAGGGCCCCGCCGTGCAGAAAGGCACTGCTGAAGAGGGCCCCGCCGTGCAGAAAGACACCGCTGAGGAGGGCCCCGCCGTGCAGAAAGACACCGCTGAAGAGGGCCCCCGCCGTGCAGAAAGACACCGCTGAAGAGGGCCCCGCCGTGCAGAAAGGCACCGCTGAAGAGGGCCCCGCCGTGCAGAAAGGCACCGCTCCGCTGGGCCCCGCCGTCTCAAGCACCGCTCCGCTGGGCCCCGCCGTCTCAAGCACCGCTCCGCTGGGCCCTTCCTGTGAAGCATCGCTCCGCTGGGCCCTTCCTGTCAAGCACCGCTGGCCCATTGACAGTGCCGGTTCTGTGTCGAGCTAGTGTTCACGCTGCACTCGGGGCACCCTGCCTCCTCCATTACCTGTGGAGTCTGTGATCCACCTGATGGCCTGTGTCTCTGCACTCCCCAGGATGGCACAGTGGGCAGACCACCCACTGTAGAGACTTGTGAGACTGTGGCTTTGCACTCCCCAGGATGGCACAGTGGGCATGGTGGACCCTTCGTGGATCTGCCGTCGTGGACTCATGTGGCTGAGGTGCCCCCCCTTCCCTTCCCCCTGAGGTGCCTGTAGTTTTGTCATCTGATGCCCCAGCAGTGTTCTCTCCAACGGACTCAGGTCTCCTGTGTGGGCTTTGCCCATGTGTTGATACACTTTGGCCCACGGACAGTGGAAATTTAAGTGACTGTGCAGGACTTATTGCCTATGTTTATCGGTTTCGCAATGTTCTTACTTGATTTTTTACAATTCATATTGCTATTTTACCATGACTTCAAACAACCTCTTTTATACATAAATGTTGTTTCTCACTTTAATTATGTCTTTGCATTATTCCGGGGGGTTTGGGTGGTGTCACTGTGACTTGGTGCTCTGCATTGGTGTGTAGATAGTTGGGGGGGGGGTCGCATATGTGTGTGCCCGTAAGCTTTCCTCCTCCCCCCTCCCCTGTGTCGTAGGTGCAGTACTCACCGTTGTCATCTGCGCCGGCGTTCGTACTCGTGGTAGATGAGCAGGTAGACAATAGCTGGTAGGATGTTTAATTCGGGTTCCATGCTGTTCTCCGTCCTCGTGGAGTGTGTATAGGTGAGCGTTTTCCCGTTCGTAGTCTGTTTCCGCCGTGTTTTTATCGGCGGGGCTCCCGCCCCGGAAAAGGTGGCGGATTGGTGAGTTGTGATAGGGTGGGCGGTACATTGTCTGCCGCCTGCCTGTTGGCGGTGACCGCCGCGCTGTTTGTCTGTCCCGCCGTGGCGGTCGGAGTGTTAAAGTGGCGGCCTGTGTTGGCGGTTCCCGCCAGGCTCAGAATACCTTTTTTTTTACCGCCTGCCTGTTGGCGGGTTGGCCGCCGCTTTATCACCGACCGCCAGGGTTGGAATGACCCCCCAAGTCTTTTACAGGTCCTGGATACTCCCAGATAAGGGCGACCCCTTCTAGTAGCCACGGTGCCACTTGACAGGCTACGCCATAGCAGACCGTACCCTCCAGAAGGAGTCCCAGAGGGAAAAAAAAAACAACACTGGGGAAAAAACCTCTAACAGGAACTCCTGAAGGAAAACAAGAAAAAACAGGACTTGACAACAGGAAACAAAAATAGGCAATATCCAGGGTAAAAGGCAGGAAAAAGGGAACAGGTAAAAAATATCCCAAGGCAAAAGCAGGAACAAAGAACAGGCAAAAATCTCCCAAAGCAAAAGCAGGAACAAAGAACAGGCAAAAATCTTCCAAGGCAAAAAAGCAGGAACAAAGAACAGGAGCGAACAGCACAACCAGAAGGAAGTGTTTGCAACGCAAGGAGGAACAAGACTGACTGACTTATATATTGAGAAAAGGGAAGTGACATCACAGGAAAGGGAAGTAACACCATCTTGGATTGGGAAAAGCCCATAGACCAGTATAGGAAAAAGGAAGCAGTATAAAAGAAAAACAGAGCATGCTGGGACAAAAACACGAAGATGGACACAACATGGATAGAGACAGGGAAAAGGACCAACAAAAAACCCACCACCAACAACAAAAGAAGAAAAAAGGATACAAGTAAGTGTAGCGCGACCGGAAGCGAAATATATGCTTCCCAGAAAGCATAGGCAAAAAACGCGGGGAACAGCGCTCCGAATATCGGTAGCGCGTTCCATCCGCGAGGACAGAAAGAGACGCTGCGTCAGAGTGCGGCGTTACAGAAGTGCTAAATTTTAGAGATAGTTGGTATGTTGTACCTATTGTACAATTTACAGTGAAGCAGATAAATAGACATAGAGGAAACTATGCACTCAACAAGGTGAATTTTTATCTACCTGGAAAAGGTTATCCCATATTTCACTAAAGGTTATGACCACTATACTTCGAATCATAACAATGAGCTTTTTCCACCAAATCCAACGGCTTCACTAGGACCTTGACCAATGCCTATCTAATGTTGTGGAGCCCTTCTCTAATAAAGCCTGCTGTCTCACCCCTCAGAAGGATTTTGGCTTCCAGAAAAAAGACTTAATCCCAAGGTGAAGCATCCAGCCGGGTCAAACCTGGTTGGTATATCTGAGCCATGCTCCATCATGTTTGGTCTGAAATCACACCTAGCTCCTGGTCTACAGCGACCATTTATCACCAGTGGTGCCTTTTGTTTTTTGCTCTATCTTCACTTAACACTTTAGAAATTCATGTCTTTGGTTTATTCCCCTTATTGGATTTGCGTTGTTTTGGTATTTTTTTTTCAGTAAATTGTACTTTAATATTCTTAATTGGAGTGATTTTGCATTGTATTTTTTACTTTTTAACTCTGTTGGAACTTTTAAGTTTTAAAAATATGTTTTTAAGTTAAGCCTGCCTGCTACCAAGTGTTAAATTCAGGTTTAAATTACTGAAACCTTTAACCATACCTAACAATATAGGCCCTCATTACAACCCTGGCGGTCAGTGTTAAATCAGCGGTAACATCGCAAATAGGCCGGCGGTAAAAAAATGGGATTACGACCACGGCGGAAACCGCTAACACACTAATAGCCACTTTAACACACCGACCGCCATGGCAGTAGCAACAAACACTGCAGCGGTAACCGCCAACAGACAGGCGGAAGACAATTTACTGCCCACCACATCATAACCCGCCTATCTGCCAGCTTTTCCGGGGCGGTACCAGCGCCATCAAAAGCATGGTGGAAACAGTCTTTGGAAGGGAAACGACTCACCTCTCGACACTCAGCGAAGAACCAGGACGCCATGGAGCCCGAACTACAGGTCCTGCCGATGCTGGTCTACCTCTTCATCTACCAGGAACATCAAAGACAGCGGCGCCGACGACGGTGAGTACAGCACCTAGTACACAGGGGAGCGGAGAGGAAAAAGAGAGTGATACACAGACGCAACACCCCCACCCCCACCCACAACACCATACACACAAACAGATCCAACTACATGACAGATACACCCTGTCACCCCCTGGAAGAAAGAATGCAACGACAAAAGGAATTGAGTCAAATTAGTGATATTTTACAAATAGGCAGATATACTCTAGATTTTGAATATGTACAGAAGTTCGTACATTGTCCATTCACAAATGTCCGTGGGCCACTGGGCCAATATTCTTGGGCCAAGCCCTCACTTGACTCCTGCCTCAATAAGGAAAGAACACTGCAGGGGCTTCAGGTCGTAAACACACAGGCACCTCAGGGAAACGGGGAAGAGGGAGGCACCTCAGCCGGAAGATGGGACAACGCCACTGCTTCTTGTAGGGGCTCCATGGGGAGTGCAAGGCCACAGTCTCACAAGTGGGTGGTTTGCCCACTGCTTGGTCCTGGGGAGTGTAAGGCCACAGTCTCTCAAGTCTCTCAAGTGGGTGGTTTGCCCACTGCTTGCTCCTGGGGAGTGCAAGGCCACAGTCTCACAAGTCTCTCAAGTGGGTGGTTTGCCCACTGCCTGGTCCTGGGGAGTGAAAAGCTACAGTCTCTATAGTGGATGCCTTTCTCCACTGGTTCTGGAGGGGGCTTTGTGCCCAGAGTGCTTCATCCTGCCAAGGATAGAGTGAGTGGATGCATCTCTCCACTGGTTCTGGAGGGGGCTTTGTGCGCAGAGTGCTTCATCCTGCCAAGGATAGAGTGAGTGGATGCATCTCTCCACTGGTTCTGGAGAGGGCATGGTGCCCAGAGTGCATCATTCACCCCGTGACGGACTCAGTTGCGTCAGTGCCCCTGCCGCTCATGGCTAGCGGTGCTTGAGATGGTGGTGCCCTGTTCAGCGGTGCTTGAGATGGCGGTGCCCTGTTCAGCGGTGCTTCAGATGGCGGTGCTCTGTTCAGCGGTGCTTGAGATGGCGGGCTCCATTGCAGGGTCTCAGCTGCTGGCGGTCCTTCATGGCCCAGCGGGGCTTTTGCTGGCGGTCCTTCATGGCCCAGTGGGGCTGGTGCTGGCGGTCCTTCATGGCCCAGCGGGGCTGGTGCTGGCCTCCTGGGCAGCTGGGCTGGTGCTGGCAGTGACCTCCTGGCCAGGTGGGCTAGTGCTGGCGGTGGCCTCCTGGACAGGCGGGCCGGTGCTGGCGGTGGCCTCCTGGGAAGCTGGGCTGGTGGCCGGTAGCCTCCTGGGCAGCTGGGCTGGTGCTGGCGGTGGCCTCCTGGGCAGCTGAGCTGGTGCTGGCGGTGGCCTCCTGGCCAGGTGGGCTGGTGTTTGCGGTGGCCTCCTGGGCAGTGGGGATGATGGCGGTCTTCTCCGCCGTGCTGCTCTTCCCAGACTTGCCGGGTTTCTCGTGGCCCTTACCCACCTTAGAAGGTGTCACAGCTGACTCCACACTCCCACCTGTACCCCTGGGAGCAGGTTTGGTGGCTGGAGTCTTCCCCCTCTCCCACCGGGCACTGGCCAACTTCTGATGCTTCTCAGGTGGGGGACTGTCTGTGCTGTGGCTCCGTGCCACACTGGCTGCCCTGGTGTCCGGTGCACTCCATATTCTGATGACTGCAGGCATCACTGGTCCCGGAGATGTTGTGGCTGAGGTGCTAGTTCAGGACCTATGAGACGGACGGGGTGGGGGAGGTGTGGGAAAGAGGTCAAGGTTGTACAGGAAAAGTTTTTGGGACACACTGGGACGGGTAGCTGGAGGGGGTTTGGGAGTGGAGGAAGAGGTGGTGGTTGTAGGAGGTGTACGTTTGGTGACTGTGTGAAGGTGCATGCGCTGGAGGCTGTCATGAGGTGGATGACTGTTGGGTGGGTGTGTGCCTGCGTTTGTGCATCTTGGGAGGGGACGTCACAGACACACTGGGAGAGGATACAGGGGATGTGTGAATGGTAGTGGGGGTGGTGACTGCACGTGAGCGGGGTGTGGTGGTGGGTGTGCTGGAGAGGGACGCAGTGGCTGCAGAGGTATTGCATGCAGGTGTGAGTGTAGACGAGACTGGGAGGGAGGAGGGAGACAAGGAGGAGGGGGACACAGTGGAGGCAGTGGATGTTGGTGTGTCTGCATGTGTGTGATGCTTGCGTGAGTGCCTGTGGGATGTGTGGTGCTTATGTTTGCCTGAGCTTCCCTTGGGTGTTGAGGTGTGTGCATGTTGGTCTGTAGGTGTGCTTGGGATAGGCTGAGGTACAGGGGATTGGGTCAGGGTGGAGGAAGTTGGAGGAGTGAGGCTAGAGACAGGGACAATGGCTGCCATCAGTGCTGAGGCCAGAGTCTGAAAAGCTTGCAGAAGGGCCGCCTGACCAGAATGAATGCCCTCCAGGAATGCATTTGTTTGTTGCAACTGCCTTTCTACACCCTGGATGGCATTCAAAATGGTAGACTGCCCAACAATGATGGATCTGAGGAGGTCAATGGCCTCCTCACTGAGGGCAGCAGGGGTGAACGGGGCAGGGCCTGAGGTGCCTGGGGCGAAGGTGATGCCCACCCTCCTGGGTGAGCGGGCACGGGGCAAAGGCTGAGGGGCTGCTGGGAGGGCGGTGCTGGTAGGGGGGTTGGCGGCTGTACCTGTAGATGCGGGGGCACAGATGTTGCCGCCACCACAAGGGAGCTCCCATCAGAGGACGAGTCCGTGTCGCTGGTGTCAGCTCCTGTCCCCGCCGTGGAGCTCCCCTCGCTCTCCGTCCCACTGGTGAATTCAGACTCCATAGTGTCGCCCTCCAGGGCCATGTGGGATGCAGCTCCCTTGTGCTCCGGTGCCACTGCTCCTCCGACTGATGATGCTAATGCACACAAGAACAGGGAGACCACAAGAAGGGGGGGGAGACAGAAGAAAGACATGTTGAGTGCATGCATTACAGCTTCTGTTGGCGGACACGACTGACACACAAGCCCCCTGTACTACGCCGCGCTCTTGGGCTCCACTGTTGCATTCCTGGGAAATGGCCTACAAGGCTATGGACGACATCTGCACACATAGATGACACAGAGGCATGACTAGGTGTACTTGGCACTCTACAGAGGTGGGCTGGGGTGCCACATGGCCTGCCTTACGGAGGGGCCTTGCCTGCAGAACTCGCCGTGGCCTAAGGAAACCCACAGCCCACCTCCCCCACCCAGACCCCTCCACTGCGTGCAAGGTCAGAAGAATGAGAGTCTATTCACCCCCTTGTGGCTGCTGTGATGCCCTCAAATGCCCCTCCAACTCCGGGTAGGCCACCGCCAGGATCCTGAACATCAGGGGGGTCATGGTGTGACGGGCACCCCTCCCACACTGGGAGGCCATCCCCAGCTGAGCCTCCGCCATCTTCTTGCTCCAGCAGCGAATGTCCTCCCATCTTTTCCGGCAATGGGTGCTCCGTCTGTGGTAGACCCCCACGGTCCGGACATCCTTGACAATGGCACGCCAAATATATTTTTTCTGGTGGGCGCTGACCTACATGAAATGTACAGGGGAAAAAGAGAAGTTATTACCAACTGCACCGTCAAAGTGATTGGCCCCCATCCTGACCCTTGCCATGTGGCACATGCACTTACCGTTGTTTCATGCACGCCGCACTCTCCCCCCTTCCTTCTTACATCCAGCCCTCTCCACACAGGCATAGCCCATACAACATGCTCCCTGTGCACTTACCTGTTTGTCTGGATGACCGTAGAGTAGGGTGTACTGAGGGAGGACCCCATCCACGAGCTTCTCCAACTCCTCCGATGTGAAGGCAGGGGCCCTTTCCCCAGACACTCGAGCCATTGTCTCTTCCAGACCGAGGTCACAGCAGTACTTGCAGTGTACATCCTCTCTTGTCGAAGATCAGGTCTCGAGTGATTGAACAGATAGAAAATGGCGGTCACGTCCGCGGCGGTGCGTACTGTCACCGCCGGCGTACATCGTCATTGGCTCCTGGGACCCATAGGGTCCAATGTTAACCAATACAGCATTGCGCCGCGGTCTTCGACCACCTACTGCGACGGTGTACAACACCAGCGCAGTTACCTCACATCCCATTGTCCCACTTTAGAGGTCAGGCAGCCGCCATTTCAGGGCCCCACATGGCTTCATTTCCAACTGCGTCACACATACCTAGGCCTAGTCTCAACACACATACAGGCCACCTTTTTTGTATGATTGGTGTTCTGGGTAAACTGTGGGTACGTACCTCTGAGTTGTTTGACTCTCTGCTTGCTGTTGTCCTTCATAGGCACCGTCTGCTGGGACATGTGAGGAGATGGCGGCATCCTCCGGTGTACCGACCATTGGTGGACCTGTCAACAATGGAGGAGTGACATTTGATTATCAAATACAGGCTTGACCGTACCACAATCCAGGAACTGTGTACCCAGTTGGAGCCAGACCTGATGTCAGCAATCCATCATCCCACAGGAATCCCCCCTCAAGTGCAGGTGCTGTCAGTGCTCCATTTCCTTGCAAGTGGGTCTTTTCAAACAACAGTGGCCATAGCATCAGGGATGTCCCAGCCTATGTTTTCCAACGTATTGTCCAGAGTGTTGTCTGTCCTTCTGAAATACATGCGGAGCTACATCGTTTTCCCTCAGGTGGAGGTTTTGCCTATAGTGAAAGGTGATTTCTATGCCCTGGGGCACATCCCCAGCATCATAGGTGCCATTGATGGTACCCATGTGGCTTTGGTCCCCCCCCCACAGGAGTGAACAGGTGTACAGAAACCGGAAGAGTTATCATTCTATGAATGTACAGATGGTATGTTTGGCAGACCAGTACATCTCCCATGTGAAAGCCAAGTTCCCTGGCTCAGTGCATGACGCCTACATCCTGCGTCATAGCAGCATCCCTTATGTGATGGGTCAACTCCAGAGGCACCGTGTGTGGCTATTAGGTGAGCACCTGGGAGGCAAGTCAGTGGGAATGGTTGTCTGGGTCTGGGGATATCCCTCCAGGTTAGTGCGTGTCTAACAGTTGTCCCTCACCATTTGCAGGTGACTCTGGTTACCCCAACCTGTCATGGCTACTGACCCCAGTGAGGAATCCCAGGACAAGGGCAGAGGAACGCTACAATGAGGCCCATGGGTGAACTAGGAGGGTGATCGAGCGGACCTTCGGCCTCCAGAAGGCCAGGTTCAGGTGCCTCCATATGACAGGTGGATCCCTATTCTACTCACCAAAGAAGGTGTGCCAGAACATCGTGGCCTGCTGTATGCTTCATAACTTGGCTTTGCAACGACAAGTGCCTTTTCTGCAGGAGGATGGTCCAGATGGCAGTGTTGTGGCAGCTGTGGAACCTGTGGACAGTGAAGACGAGGAAGAAGACATGAACAACAGGGACTCAGTCATCCAGCAATATTTCCAGTGAGACACAGGCAAGTGCCTTCTACTACATGTACTTTAACACTACTACCTCTCTACTGTGTGTCGTTTTCACCCAGTGTATGGTCACTGAGTTGTCACTTTCCCTTACGATTTCACAGATGTGGGTCCCACTGTGTGACATCTGCTTAGATTCCTCATGGACTAGAGCTGTGTGACATAGGTATGTTGACATTACAATTGAAAGAGCATTTTGTTACTGTAATTGCTAATACACTATTTTGAAATCACAGACAGACTCCAGATTGTTTTGTGCTTTAAGTGTGTTTATTTCAGTGCTCAATATTGGAGGGGGTAATGAAATGGTGAGGGGTGATGGCGGAGGAATGTCCATGGCAGAGTCCAGTCTATTTGTTTTCACAGGTGCATTGTCCAAATGGGCATAGGAAGTGGAGCTGGGGCAGTTAAAGTATGGACAGGTTGACAAAAGTGGGACAGTAGGATGACAATCAGGGTGGTCTCATTTCTTGGCAGGGGTCTTGGCATCGTGCTCTGTCTTTGTCCTGGATCTCAGGGACCGTTTGCGGGGTGGTTCTCCCTCTGCAGGGGGTGGGGTGCTGGTGTGGTGGTCCTGTGGCGGTGCCTCCTGTCCACTAGCGCCGGTGGAGGTGGTGGGCAGTTCATCGTCCATGCTAGTGTCAGGGGCCCCTTGTAGTGCCACAGTGTCCCTCCTGGTGTTGAGTATTTCCTTCAGCACCCCTACGATGGTGCCCAGGGTGGAGCTGATGGTTCTGAGTTCCTCCCTGAAACCCATATACTGTTCCTCCTGCAGGCGCTGGGTCTCCTGAAACTTGGCCAGTACCGTTGCCATCGTCTCCTGGGAGTGGTGGTATGCTCCCATGATGGAGGAGAGGGCCTCGTGGAGAATGGGTTCCCTGGGCCTGCCCTCCCCCTGTCGCACAGCAGCCCTCCCAGTTCCCCAGTGTTCCTGGGCCTCCGTCCCCTGGACCGTGTGCCCACTACCACTGCCCCCAGCTCCCTGTTATTGTTGGGGTGGTGGGTTATCCTGGATTCCCGGTGGTGTTGGACATACTGCTGATTGACGTGTCCTGGGGACGGAGGTATGGGCCCGCTGGGTGGGTGCTGTGCTGGTGTTTCCAGAGGGGGGAAGGTCTATGGTGGCCTGTGACTGATTGAGGGGAACCGACTGTCCCGAGGTCCACGATGGGCCGGGTTGGTCATCTAGATCCAGTTGGACAAGGATGCTGTCATCACTGTGGGCCTCTTCTGTGGGTGGTGTGGACATGTGTGGACCCTCCTGTCCGGTGACGTTGGGTAGGGGTCCAGCAGGGGTATAAATGGATGGTTATTACATCTGTGTGTGGCATGGTGTGCAATGGGTGGGTGACCGTGTACCCCAGTGCTTGCATTCCTGTGTGGGACCTTGTGTGAGGATGGTTTAGGGGGTTGTATGGGTATGTGCATGGGCATGCTTTAGTGATGGGTGTCCATGCTTTGTTGTTGCATGCAGGGCTTGGTGTTGGGATGGGTGGTTTGTGATGTTGGGACATATGTGAGGAGTTGGGGTGCTGGGGGTGAGGGTGGGGGTATGTGATGGCATGCAGGTAGGGTGGGGGATGTAATAATTAAGATTTGTCTTACCAGAGTCCATTCCTCCACCTACTCCTGCGAGGCCCTCAGGATGCAGAATCACCAAGACCTGCTCCTCCCATGTTGTTAGTTGTGGGTGAGGAAGTGGGGGTCTGCCGCCAGTCCGCTGAACTGCCTTGTGGTGTCTTGAGACCAAGGAAGCACCTTCCCCCATAGGTCATTCCACCTCTTCCTGATTTCCTCCTGATTTCTTGGGTGCTGTCCCACTGCGTTAACCCTGTCCACTATTCTTCGCCATAGCTCCATCTTCCTTGCAATTGAGGTGTGCTGCACCTGTGCTCTGAATAGCTGTGGCTCTACCCGGACGATTTCCTCCACCATGACCCTGAGCTCCTCCTCCAAGAACCGGGGTGTCTTTGTCGTGCCATGGGGTGGTGTAGGTGATGTGTGGGGTGGAGTGTGTGGTGTTAAGTGTGCTGATATGTAGTGGTGTGTTGTGTGAGGTGCGTGGAAGTTCTGTGGGTGATGGTGTTGTGTGCCTGTGGATGCTGTTGTTCTTGCTGGTGCTATCTCTCTCTGGCCTTTTTTTGGAATTGTTGGTTGTGGGGGTTTGTGGGTGATGTGGGTGTGTGTTTTATATTGTATTGGTTGTGTGGGAGTGGTGTGTGTATGGGTATCAGGTGTGTGTATTTTGAATTGTCCAATGTGGTAGTGTTTTGTAAATGTGTATGTATTTTGAGCGCGGTGGTGTGTACCGCCAATGGAATGCCGCAGTTGAAAGACCGCCGCGTGGAATTGTGTGTCGTGATAGTGTGGGCGTATTTCTGTTGACGGTGGAGGATTTGTTTTCGCCAGTTTATCACTGACCTTTGGTGTGGCGGACTTGTGTGGGTGTCTGAATTTTGGCGGTTTCCGAAATGTGGGTCATAATAGCTGTGGCGGAATTCCGCGGGCGCGGCGATGTGTTGGCGGTCTTCTGCACGGCGGTAAGCGGCTTTTACGGCCAATGTTGTAAAGACCACCTAAATGCTTTTTGAAAAGCAGTGTTTGATGACAATCTACAAACAAAAAACTAATAGTGTAATGCGTAATGGTTTTGTGTTTCCCTTCCTGAAACTGTCAGATTAAACTTCATTTGGACTAATTTAACTGCACCAGTTTTATAACACCTGAAGGTACTTTTGTTTTCCAGAGGATGCCATTTATTTTTACGTTGGTGATGGTTGTTGTATACAGAGAGAGACATGATTGCTTTAGTGAGATTACAGACATGCATTTTTCTCCAGGTGATATTTTACTGTCAGGGAAGGGTGTATGGAACCATGATGTAAGGCTCACAAAATGTTCTTTTTAATTTATAATCGCCTTTTATTTATGATGGACTTCATTTATAATGGCCTTATAATGGTGACTCCTCTGGCCTCCTGATCAACACCTGTTGCCCTCGCCTGTGCAGCTCCTCCTGTTGCTTCCTCTGCCTCAAGCGAACTGAGAGCCTGTCTTACTCTTAGTTCGAGGCCCACCTCCACCCGCAGGGTCCCACCTGTGCCTCATCCATGTTGGCCTAGTGGCCATCTGAATGTAAGTATTCTCTATCTTTCTTTACTCCTGCTTCTACTTCTGCCTTTACTTCTGTTTTTTACTTCTGTTTTATTTTCTCTCTTTTATTAAATTCTTTCCTTCTTGTCTCTTTCTCTCTTCATTCACTCTCCATGTGCTATCCCCATACTGCTGCTGCACCTGCGCCCCCGCAAAGTGTTTTTCCCACCCTCCCGCCTCCCAGCTGACTGGAACCCCCGCCTCCCTCCCCTTCTTAATGGGGGCCACTGTGTGGCCTCATGCAGCGGGTGCACTACTGGCGCAACACTAGCGCAACAAAGGCAAGCCCGTCTGCACCCATCCGTGCCTTCACCATGCCCACCATTACAGACCCTGGTCCAACACTCTACACACCCTTAACCCGGGAAGATCCTCAGCCTGCCACCTAGCCGACCCCAGGAACACTCATGGACCCTTTTCATGTGGCACATGCTACTGCATCCTCCAAGGACCATGTCAGAATCCGGTACCAAGCACGGATGACCACCTCAAGTGCATCCTCCTCAACACACGCTCCCTCGTCAAACATGCAGTAGAAGTTTGGATCCTCCTCAACTCAACCGCCCCGGAAGTCGCCTTCTTCAGGGAGACATTGATCACCCCCAACTCGGCCCTGGACATCGCCTCAGCCATCCTGGACAACTAAAAATTGATCCGCAAGGACAGAGCCAAGCAGCCTGGAGGAGACATTGTCATAGTCTACAAGAACACCCTCTGCCTGACAACCACTAATGAATCACAGTCTCAGCCAACCCATGAACACCTACACTTCCATATTCAGACCAAACCCACCTCCTCCCTCCATGGCAGACTCATCTACAGGCCCCCCAGACCCTGACCCCAATTCTGCAAAGACATTGCCGACCTCATCGCCCACCTCCTCCGACTATATCCTACTCAGCGACCTCAACTTCCACCTTGATATCCACGATGACCCCAATACCACAAACCTCCTGGACAACCTCACAAAACTCAGCCTCAAACAACTTGACAACGTCCCTACCCACAGAGCTGGAAACATGCTCGACCCCATCTTCTCAGCAGGGAATAACATCACTATCTCTCACAGCTCCGAACAACAGTGGACCGACCACAAGTGCGTCCACTTTACCTTCACAAAGAACACTGCACGCCACTATGCCCCTGCCCCCTCGGCAGATGCTGGGGCAAAGTTACAAAAGCACAACTCACCAACGCTCTCAACCACTCCCCCCACTGGACGCAGAAGACGCTAATGGTTATCAGAATGCACCATCAACATAGCCTCCCTAAGGAAATCATCAGCAAAACACCTAAAGGTTTACTGCTGACTTACAAAAATCCAAAAGCTCCTGCAGATGACTGGAACGGAAATGAGGGAACAGCAAATCAACTGAAGACAGCACACCCTAAAAGAAAGCAGCCACCACACACCACCAGAACATTAGAGCCGCCAAAAATGCAGCCATTGAAGAATGCCTCAGTACCAGCTCTCACAACAGCCAAGAGCTCTTCACCATTGTCAAAGAGTTCACAAACCCCAGGACAGACACCTCATCCATCCCTCCCTCCCAAGACCTCTACAATGACCTTGCCACCTTTTTCCACCAAAAAGTCCAGGACATTTATGAAGGCTTCAGGAACCAAAACTGGCCCACACCACCTACAAACATCACCATGAACCCAGCACCACACCAAATCCTGAATTTCTGGACACCCATCACCAAAGAGGAAACCCAAAAACGCATGAACTCCATGCACTCGGGAGCACTCTCGGATCCGTGCCCAAATCATATTTTCAACCTGGCCAGCACCACCATAGGACCTGAGCTCTGCCGAACTATCAAACAATCCGTTGAGACCGCCACCTTTCCAGCAGACTAGAAGCACACTGAGATCAACCTCCTGCTCAAGAAATCCACCACAGACCCAAGGGAGCTGGAAAACTACAGACCGATCTCTCTGCTCCCCTTCCCAGCCAAAGTAACGGAAAAGGCAGTCAACCAGCAACTCACCAAATTCCTCGAGACACACCAAATCCTAGATCCATCGCAATCTAGATTCAGAAGCAATCACAGAGCCAAAACCGCACTCC
This sequence comes from Pleurodeles waltl, assembly GCF_031143425.1. Lineage (NCBI taxonomy): Eukaryota > Metazoa > Chordata > Amphibia > Caudata > Salamandridae > Pleurodeles > Pleurodeles waltl. Next base: position 1,177,955,863 of record NC_090437.1, read on the forward strand.
TAGCAGCCACAGACGACATACCATGCTAGACCACGGATGCTCGGCTGCACACATCCTCCTCGAACTCTCCGCTGCCTTTTACACTCCACCCCCTGCGCCAGACTACACGACGCCAGCATCTGAGATAAAGCACTGGATTGGATAAGGTCCTTCCTCGGCAGAAGAACACAGAGTGTTAGACTATGGATGTTCACGTCAGAACCCAAAGACACATGCTGCTGAGATCATCACTAGCCCGACGCTTTTCAACATCTACATGCTCCCGCTAGCCAAGATCATCAAACAACAGAGGCTAAACATAGTCTCTTATGCGGACAATACCCAACTGATCCTCTCCCTGTCTGATGACCGTGCAAAGGCCAAGAGAAATGTCCACAAAGGGATGGGAGCAGTCGCCACCTGGGTGGAATCCAGCTGCCTCAAGCTCAACTCAGACAAGTCATAGATCCTTGTAGTCAGCTCCACCCCTTCCGCCTAGAATGACTGCTGGTGGCCCACCACACTGGGAAACTCCCCCACTCCCAAGGACCATGCACGCAATCCGGGCATCATCCTGGACTTCTCTCTATCTACTGTCAGCGTTGTCTCTTTGTCATGCTTCCACACCCTCTGACTCCTTTGAAAGATTTTCAAGTGGATCCCCTCCAACACAAGGAAGACAGTCACCCACGCACTTGTCACTAGCAAACTGGACTACGGCAACGCTCTCTATGCCAGTATCACCAGGAAACTACAATCAAGACTACAAACATCGAGAATGCAGCAGCCAGACTCATCCTGGACATCCCCTAACACAGTCACATCTCCTCCAACTTCAGAGTCAACAAGTCAACAAGCGCATCACATACAAACTTCTAATCCACACTTACACAATATAGGTCCTGCATCCCTCAACCACCACCTCACCTCTACTTACCCAACAGACATCTGTGCTCTTCGCAGCTCACACTCGCAGCCGTACCCAAGATCTGGAAAAGCACATCAGGAGGAAGATCCTTCTCCTTCTCACAGCCCGGACATGGAACACGCTATCTCTCAAACTCAGGCAGACTGCATCACTGAAGCAGTTCCATAAGGACCTCAAGACATGGCTCTTCGATTGAGCAGCATGCTCACAAACAGCACCTTGAGACCCTACGGGTGATTAGCCAAAGTCACTGATTGCTTGATTGATTGATACAGTAAAATGATGAAATAAAGCTTCGGAACAATGAGTAGACTATATTGATAATGTTCTTGTTGTAAGTACTGAGGATGTTAAACAAAAAATAACCCCTTGTGAGAAAAGTCATTGAAACCCTTACACCTGGAGACACAGAGCATGTTTCCTTAGGATTGTAAAAAGTTATTCCTAGTAAATTTAAAATGTATGCACCAGGGTGACACAATTATAACCATGGCCTTCCGTCCCATGATTGGTTTCTAACATCCCTCTACATTATTGCAACTTTTCGGGTTGTATTTAGCATCTTGAAATAATCCTACTTAGCATTACAATTTTGAAAATACACTTTTAGAAATTGGCATTTTCCTACCCTTATCATTTGGTGCCTTCAGCCTGTCCCAGGTCACATGACTGGATGTAGTTGGCAGTAGGACTTTATGAATTCCATCCAGACAGCCACACAGGGAATTGGTGTGCCTGAATGCCCCATCACCGGCAGGATGGGAGTGAAGCTGGGCACAGCCCCACTTGCAACTGAAGGGCTGTGCTCTACCTTTACGCAAGGAACTTGTCACCCATGCATTGTTCATGCAGCAAGCTTAGAGCCAGGGCATGGTAAGCAGGAAACCTCTAGCACTTCAAAGGACATTCTCTAAAAACCTCTCCTACTTCAAGGAAAAAGGCACCATGATTAAAAAGGGGACCCCAAAGGCTCCTATTCAGTTCACTTTCTGGACCTTCTGAAGGACTCTCAGAGTCCTGCTTCATTACTCAAACCCAGGACCACCAGTGTGACTCCATGAGCCAGTTGGCAAGCCATTTGATCAGACCTTTAGTGACAGAAAAGGCTCCAAACATCTATCTGCCCAAATTGCATCACTGGTCAGCCTGACATCGTGGCAGTTCTCACTACATTTTTCCCCATACCAGCAAATCCTGTTCAGCGGAATTTCAGTGAAGAGATACCTGGCCTCATGGAACTCTCCTCCGCTTCAGCCTCCAGTTTCTTCCATCTAGAGGTTTTCCAAGTTGAACGTAGAAATCTTCACCATGACTTCATCTAGTGGCTTCCTGATGATAACACTTCCTCTTTGGACATCACTTGCAGCCTTGTCCAACTGAACAGTACCTTTTCAGAGCCCAACATTTAATTGCACTGCACTACGGTCAGCCATATTTTTTGACTTTGTGTTGGTCTTGTGCGAGTAGATGTCTGCAATTTGGTAATTTTAACTTTTAGGCACTAGTTTTGACTTTAAAATGTAAAAAATCATTACTCCGGTACTATTGAATGGATATTTATTGTTTTGGTGTCAAATAACCTATTAACCATTACTCTATTTTTCTGTATTGGCATTGTATTTTTCTTGTGTTGTGTTTTCACTTTAATACTGTTTGTGTGCTGCATAAATACTATACACTTTGCCTCTAAGTTAAGCCTGACTGCTTTTTTGTGCCAAGCTACCAAGGGTTGAGCACTGGTTAATTTAGTGACTTTTGTGGTTCATCATGACAGGGTTTGTGGCTGTTGCTTAAACAGAGGTCACCCGCATTCAACCAACAACCCCATATCTCACAAATATGATATGACTCACTTCACTTCACGTGGCGGATATTTAATGGAACTACACTGTATTTTAGGCAATTTGTAAAATCAAGACATTTATATTGGGTAGCAGATGTGTGGTCCGTACAAATCACAAACTGTTGAAGGAAAAGGAATGAATGCTAGCAAATAGTGCTGGAAGACAAGAGAATGCAGTAGAGGATTCTGGAGAAAATGTGTTTGGTATATCTTATGAAGCAGTCATCGAGGAACAGAAGGAGGAAGGACAGAGCTAGAGATCCACATTTTAGCATGTTGGCGGGTCAAAGATGCCTATCCTGTTGAGAAAAAGGATACAAAATACAGGTTTTGGATGGTAAAAGTATCAGTTGCGGGTGGACGAAGAATAGCCCATTTCATCTGTGTAAGGTGTTCATCTTCAACAAAAGAGAGGAAGATTGAAAGACTTCATCAGGTGGCTTACTTGGGTAAAGCCATACAAATGATTACAGCAGATTGTTACTGGCCAAACGGTTGGTGGAGATTGTATTTAGAATGTGTTGGCTTCATTAATAGAGTAAATGATCACTTGAACTCCACCTTAAATACTGCTGCAATTGCAAGATCACTGCAGAAAAAGGTACATATAAATATTAAGGGCATTTTCAGATAAAGGACACCAGCTAAAGCCTGCGCTGGCTTTACATGATCCATATTCTAAATAACCTGAGTACCTGCTTAGCAATTACTAGCGGACATTTCTACAAGCTGCGTTTTACTAATTCTGACATAAATGTTTGATAGAGGGATGTTGTAAATCCTCTTTTTTGAATTACAACAGAGTCCAGTTTGCTAGACTTTGTGAGAAAGAGGTTTATATGTTGCGGTGGATTGATGTCTACCAGTAGTAAAGTCACTATCTTCCTAGGTCCAGTCAAAGGTTTCACTCATTTAGACCTGAGTTCAACCCCCGGCATCTGTTGCACAGAGCAGACAGGCTTAGCTTAGACAAAATATATGGAAGGTATTTGGAGGAACAAAAACTGCTAAAATAAGTAGAAAACACAATGCAATAACAATCTCACTCCAATTTATAAAAATAAAGAAAATGAAAAATCTAAATTACACCAAAGTGACAAAACTCAAACTTAAGATAAATAGCACCCAAAAGTGCCAAGCGCCAGCTGTACTCAATGGTTGCTGTAAATCGGAACCTAGGCATGATTTGAGGCGAAGCATGATAGCGTAGGGTCGGATACACCAAGTAGATTAGCCTCATTGGACCTGGAAGTAGGAATATTTGAAAATGTTTCTAAGACCCAATCTGAAAAGGGACTTTGTCATTTTTCTGAGGGAAATCACTTATTCTCATGGGACAAGCCTGACATTCAATCATAGAGTGGATAGATGTTTGCAGACATTTTGTGATTGATCCCCCTGAAGCTCTGGAGCAAACGTTTTAAAAAACTTACCAAGCTTCTTGGATACCCAAATAACTACATGACTACAAACCCAAGACCACCCATGACCTCAGTGGGAGCACTTGGAGACCCTCAGAGAGTCAGGAAAAAGTCAACATCAAAGTTAATTCCACGTCCAACTACCACTGGTAGTGTGGAATTCTTTACAAGAAGGGCCTCTTCAGCTTCTTTGTGTTACTGGTGCTATAGAGACAATCAGTTTTATCATCTGTGGACACCTTTTGGTCCTTTGATTTCAAGTAGAAGGGGGTCCAACCTGCTCACATCCTTCTTACAGATCACAGATGCCAAATGCAGCTGGTTCATAATAACACATATCTTTACACAAGTCCAGCAGTGTTGTACTGGATGCTTTGTGCTGCAACATTTATGCCTGGTACTAGCTATTGGGTAGAATAACTCCTAAGACCTCCCTGGCCAATGGGGTAGGGCATATTCAAGAAGCAAAAGACTTCAGCCACACTAAATATGGGCTCTGAGAATGGTAAGTGGGAAGTGTGCTATAATAATGTTAATGTCCTTTCACTAAAAGTCAGTTTGAACCAGACACTACACCAAAAAGAAACCAAACCATCGACATAATCTTCTAGAAAAAAGGAAAGGTTATTTAACAACCAGGGAGGCAATGCACAAAGATTATCCTGGTATCCTGTTTGCTCCCTTTGAAGGGCACAAAATATTTGTGTGTTCTTCAGACTGATTAGTCATGCAGGATACAATACTCGGGTGTCAACAGAAGGAGAACAACCCTTTCCCCCTTAAATGCTGATCATTGAGGTCAGTGAGCTAATCATAGGAAGCATTCCACAGCTCTTTCACATCATTTTTCGGTTTCAGTACATGCTGAGAAATGCTGGAGATTTAATGCAAATTATCATCCAGGAACTTCAGGCAGAGAAAAGATAACCTTGTAAAAAATGATTTTTCTTTATATTTATTAAAAGCCTGTCAACCCAATTGAAATTAATTTTTAAAACTTATTACAAATAGTAGGTAAATCTTTGTGTCCCATTCCTAAAAAAACAGTATTAGTATTTTAACCCCGTGGGTGCCTGGGGCAAGCTGGTCTCGTCCTGGCACACAGTTGCCGTGTGCCTGGGATGAGACCAGCTCATCCTGGATCAGCCCACACCAACCAGTCGGGGATGGAAGGGGAATTGCTTCCCCTTCTACCCCAACCCCCCCGGCAACCTGATGATGTCAGTGCGCTCACTGCACGTGACATCATCAAATGCTGCTGAGGACGTGCTGGAAGCCATTTGCTTCCAGCGCGTCAAGAGAAAGGACCTCAAAAAGGTGAGTCCTTCTCTTTTGAGGGGCTTTTGGGGGGGGGGGACAGGCACAGGGGGAAAGGAAAGAGTTTTTTATTTCCCCCTGTGCCTCTTTTCAATGGATTCCTGCTCCACTAGGCACCAGGGATTTTAGTTTAGTTTTTTTGGGGGAGCGACCCCTTGGGCAAGGGCGGCTGCCATGGGGGCAATCATTTTTTATATGTTTCAGCCCCCCCTGGAGATAGATTGGCCATGTTTTTGGCCGATCCCACCTCTGGGGGGGTCAAAACCCACTATCCCCAGGGATAGTGTGTTGTGTGTGTGTGTTATAGGTCTTGGGGCACTCCTTGGGCAAGGGTCGCCCCCCAAAGGGGAGAAATTAGTGTTGGCCATTTCTGTCCCCCTTGGGGGCAGATGGGCCTACTTTTGTTAGGCCCATCTGACCCCAAGGAGGGCAGAAGCCACCAATACACCAGGGAGTTTTGTTTTTTTTGTTTTCCTTTGTTGTTTTGTGCTGGGGGGGTGCCCCGATGGCAAGGGTCGCTCCCCCCAAAGGGGGCACAGAGTTGTTGGCCATTTCTGCCCCCCTTGGGGGCAGATCAGCATTTTTTTTGGCCCATTTGCTCCCAGGGAGGCAGAATCCACTTAATCCACTTAGGCACCAGGAATCTTGTGTGTGTGTGTTTTGTGTGGGGGGGCACCCCTTTGGCAAGTGTCACCCTCCCAAAGGGGGGCACATTACTGATGGCCTTTCTGCCCCCCTTTCTTCTTTTTGTTCTAGTTCAAAGCTTCTGCTTCCTTTGCTGTGGATCCTTGCGGTTTTGGCAGTAGTTGTCCTGCGGTTTGCATAGTTGCATGTTTAGGTAAGTAAAATCAATTTACTCTAGAGGAGTATTGTTGACATGCATGAATGACATGTTTGTAGGTGGTGTACTAAATGCAGGGTTGTGTGTGAAATTGTCCTTATATTTGTGCACGATGATATTTGTGTTGTCTTATGACTAATTTTCTTTTTTCTATTTAGTGGAATATCATTAGTGATTGCTGTGTCTGTGCAGAGTAGTTGCTGGTGAGTCTAGCTTTTTCAGGCAAGTGAGTGGCATAGTTTTTTAGTACATAACTCTTTGATTATTACTTATTTTAGACAGTGCTGGCTGTTGTTGGCAATCCATTTGTTGTTAGAAAGGATCATGGCTAGCCGCAGAGGGACCGCTCAGCAGGTTGTTGGCATGCTTTTTGAGTGGTCTTCTGACCATGATTATGAGACTGACTCTGCATCTGATGCAGAGGAGGAAGTGAGAGATTCTGGCAGTGAGTTTTCTGTCCGAGAGGGTTCTTCTGATGAGGAAGCCACTCTCAGTGCCGTTGAAGGGCCTGTTTTAGAGGAGGACATTGATGTGCAAGAGTGCAGACCTGACACCTGGATTGTCCCAAGCATGGAGCATCCACAGTTACCTGCATTTACTGGTCTTCCAGGGTATAGAGTCAATACAGAAAACTGTTTGCCTGTCAATTTCTTTCACTTGTTTATGGAGGATGTATTTTAGGAAGAGATTGTTGAGCAGACTAATTTGCCAGACTTAGGCCTCAGTCTAGAGCTACCCAGTTGGTTCCCACAAATCTGGAAGATGAAAAAGTTTTTAGGTTTAACTTTTTGATGGGGTTGATAAGGAAGCCTCACTGGCTTCTTATTGTTCTACTAGTCCCTTGATGGCTACGGCTACATTTCCTGCAACTATGACTCGTAATCGCTATTTGCTTCTTCATAGGATGCTGCATTTTGTTGACAATGCTTTAGCCTTGCCACAAGATCACCCTGATTGTGACAGTCTTTTTAAGATTAGGCCTGTCCTTGATCATTTTGTAGATCATTTTTCAGAGGTGTATGTTCCAGGCAAAGAGATAAGTGTGGACGAGTCTGTGGTCCTGTTCAAGGGGCGTTTGGTTTTTAAGCCGTACATTCCTAGCAAGAGGGCACGGTATGGAATTTAATTGTATATGCTATCAGAAAGTAGTACAGGATATGTGTATAATTTCCGGGTCTACACTGGTAGGGATTCCAGTATTGACCCCACTGGTTGTCCGCCCACTTTTGGAGTTAGCGATAAAATTGTGTGGGAACATGGTAGACGACTGTTTAACAAAGGTCACTATTTGTACGTAGATAATTTCTACACTGGAGTGCAGTTGTTCAAGGAGTTGTTTAGAGTGGACACTGTTGCTTGTGGCACAATCTGTTCTAGCCGGAAAGGCTATCCAAGGGAGCTTGTCTGTAAAAAAACTTGAGAGGGGACAGTGCAGTGCCTTGCGGAATAATGAGCTGCTAGCTCTGAAATTTTCAGACAGGAGGGATATGTACATGCTATCTACCATCCATGATGAGAATACTTCCCCTGTGACTGTTTGGGGTCAGGTTGCTGAAGTGCGCAAACCTGCGTCCATTTTAGACTACAATAAGTACACGGGTGGTGTTGATAGAGTAGATCAGAGGTTGGGACATTACACTACTCTTCGAATGTCTTACGTGTGGTATAAAAAGTTGGGCATACATTTATTTCATTTGGCAACTTTTAATGCTTCTATTGTGTTCAAGGATTGTTCACCTGAGTCAAGGATGAAGGGCCATATGTATGGAAAAATTGCCTTGCGAATCGCAAATAGCGATTTTTAAGAAATTGATATTTCCGAGTCGCAATTGGCCATGTAACAAAATTGCGATTCGGAATTAGCGATTTCTTAAAAATCGCTACTTGTGGTTTGCGAGGCTCATTTACCGAATCGCAATTTGCATTTTCGCAAATTGCGATTTTTTTTGCGATTCGGTAAAACATCGCAAATTGGGAGAAATTTCGAGAAAGCACACCTGGAGGAGCCTGACGACATCACCAGCAGGAAATGAGTCATCCCAGGCAGTTTCAGGTGCCAAACTAGCATCCTGAGAGAGAGCAGCCCAGCCACACAGAGGAGCACTCAGAAGTAGCCAGCACACCTGAGCAAGGATGGACACCCCAGGCCAAGCACAGGAGAAGGGAGAAAGAAAGCAGAAGCTAAAATTCAGCGAGAAGGAGCTTGAGGTGCTGACTGAGGAGGTGGTCAGGAGCCATGACTGCCTTTTTGGAAAAAGCTCACTTCAGGTGCCTGAGAGTGAGAAAAGGAGACTATGGGCAGATATACAATCAAAAATCTGCACAATTGGAGTGGCACCGTGCTCCATAGAAGAAATCAAGAAGAGGTGGTATGACCTGCGGTCCCGTGCGAAGGAGAGGGTGGCAAGGAGACTGCAGGAGGCCAGGGGCACAGGAGGCGGTCCACCCACAGAGGCACCATCCACACAATTAGAGGACCTAGTCGAGTCCACACTCCTCCCTGAAGCTGTGACAGGGGTCACAGAGATCGACACCTCCGACACACCAAGAACCAGCCAAGATAAGTGCAATATTGATTTGTAACCCCATATGTGTATGCACAAAAGCCCCTTAGGAATTAGCAAGTAATGTTAAACATTGTGAGAAGTAGTCCAGTCCACATCTTAGAAGCAGCACAACAATGCATTATGGGAGTGGCAGTCCACAACCCAGAGCTGAAAGTAGCACATACAATGTATTTAAGTAGAGTGACACCCAGAGTAACACAACACATACAACACAGTGTAGAGAAGTACCTGTACCTTTATTACCATTGTCTGACCGTAAATGTAACATACATAACTGACATGCTGCATATTGTTGTTGCAGGTGGGCCAGGCCCAGCAGCCACAGCATCAGCACGGGAAGGCGAGACTGACACCCATCTGGCCTCCGATTCAAACACCAGTGGGTCTCTCAACATTGCGACTGTCCGACGCAGGCCCAGGGCACTGCCACTGCCAGAGCTCAGCAACGACTCAGATGAGCAGCAGGATGGGCCAATTTCCCCATCAGCAACAGGCAGGCGCAGCCAGATGCAGGAGGTCAGCTGTCAGCAGACCACAGCACCATGCAGGATGGCGACAAATTCCAGGGCACAGCAGCATGAGGCAGGTGAGGGTCCCTCCTTATTTGGTGGGCTGGAAGCTGCTATGTTGCAGCAGCAGCGCCTACAAAATAAGAGGATCCTGGGATTAGAAAATAATTTGCGCAAACATAACCACAGCATGGTGGGCCTGCATTGCCAACTTGACTCCCTCAATAACAACATCGAACAGCAGCGTGAGGGACAGGTGCAGGCATCACAGGACACCAGAGACCTCACAAGTGCTGTCCGTGAACTCTGCCAGGAGCTGCGCCATGAATAGGGTGAGCCAGCGCAGACAGGAGCGCAGATTTAGGAACATGTTTGGCAGCTTCTGTTGTTCTTCTAACAGGGTGGCAAATTCAACTGCACTGATTGCCCGTTTTGCAGTGGCTGCGCAAGTGGAGGCAGCACACAGCAGCAGGGATGTCGTGAATGGACTGGTGCAGATCAACAATGTGATCGAACACATTATGGGACCAAGGTCAGCCACTCCGAGTGAGCTTGCACTGGGGGACACTGAGGACAGTTCCAGCCTCAGCAGTGTAGCTGTACCAGCATTGGACACCAGACGGCGCAGTGCCAGACACAGCACTGCCACTGAGGCGGACAATAGAGGTGCCAGTAAGGTAACTGGGCACCCGAGTGGTGTGCGTGGCTGAAAAAAATGACTTTAGCTGCCAGTGGACTTATGTTTTCACTATGAAGTAATAGTGCATTACTCAGGACCTTCATTGTTTTGAGTTTCTCACGTAACCTTTTTTTATTATTCCTCACACGAACATTACCTGATTTAAGGTAATACATTTATTTCACTACAGGTACAGTTGTCAGAGGACTTGTGTCAATTATACTCACGTCTGAAATGGTTGTATGTGATGTCGGCACGCCTTTGCCTTCCCTCTGCTGCACTGGTCCTGTCTGCTGGATGTAGGGGTGGTATGGGATCATCATCCTCATCAGATTCAGCATCACATATTTCTATAAGTATGCCCCTGGTGGTAGCTATATTGTGCAAGATAGCACAAGAAGCCACTATTCTACATGTCGTCTCTGAACTGTACTGTAGTGCCCCTCCACTTTTGTTGAGGCACCGGAAGCGACTCTTCAGCAGTCCAAAGGTGCGCTCCACCACATTGCGGGTTGCCCTGTGTGCTGCATTGTATCTCCGTTCAGCTGGTGTTGCAGGATTGAGGTAGGGAGTCATCATGTAGGTGCGCACTGCGTAAGCACTGTCTCCTTGAAGGGCCAGAGGGTATGATAAGAAGTGGGCCATCTGACATCAGCACGCCATCAATGCGCCATTGTATAGAGGGTCAATACCTAGTAGATATCCTTCACCAAACTCCCCAGCTAGCAGTCTTGTGTGAATCCCGCTGTGGTGAAAGATGTACGAATCATGTGTGCTCCCTGGGTACCTGGCCACGAGATCAGTAATGATGTAGGAGGCATTGTATATCACCTGTATATTCATTGAATGTTGGTATTTCCGGTTGCGGTACACACACTCTGTGGCGGATGGTGGACAGATTGCCACATGTGTCCCATCTATGGCACCTAGGACGTGGAGTAACTTTGCTATCTGGTAAAATTCAGTTTGTGTCTGCTGTATTTCCTGTGGGGTGTGGGAGAATCTGATGTACTGGTGTAGTTTGCTCAGCATGGCGTTGATAAATGCATTGAAAAATCTGGAGAAGGTACTCTGTGAGACCCCTCCAGCTGCTGCTATGACCCCTTGATAGCTCCCTGAGACGAGTAGGTGGAGGGAACATAATACCTGCACATGGGTGGCTATGCTGTGAGTACTTAGTGTTCTGAGCTGCAGTATGGGTTGTAGCTCAGCTATCAGATCAAGTATCATGGCTGAGTTCAACCTACACCTCTCATATATTTCCTCCTCTGTCAGGTTAAAAAGTGTAATGCGCACTCTGAAAATGCACTCCTGTCTCCTCCTTCCTCTCCTCAAACCTGCCAAGATCCTCATCCTCCTCGCCATGATGTAGAGTGCAGCCATTGTGGAAAAGAGTCTGAGGCATTTTGGACCTCTTTATATAGGTTGCACCTGGTTACCACCTGGTTTCACTTAGTGGAATTTTGCATGTGCAAAATGCCATTCTGTGAAAAATCGCAATTTGTGATTTTTTGATGCATCTCTTTGCGACTTGGATTTTGTGACTCGCAATTTGCGCCTCGCAATTTCCTTCTGGAAATACCGAATCGCAAATTGCGACTCGCAAAACTAGGTCGCAACGCAAAAAATTGCAATTTTAGCGATTTCTTATTTTTGGTCTGCGAATGCCTTTCATGCATCGTAGACCACTTTTTTGCACTCGCAAACGGCCGAATTTAGCGATTCGCACCATTGGAGAGTGCAAAAAAGTTTCATTCATCTGGCCCGAAATTCGTTAAATTTCAGGAGTCAGTGATAGAGAGCCTTGTTGTGGTGGAACAGGCAAGAGTTCCTAGAGTAGCAGTGGTGGAGGATGTGGCTAGATTGAAAGATCGCCACTTTCCAGATCACATTCCTCCCCCTCCTAAAAAAAGACTTGCCCACTAAGAAATGTAGAGTATGTGCCCAAAGAGGTATCTGGATGGAGAGCAGGATGTACTACCAAGATTGCCCTTCAAAGCCTGGGTTCTGTGTGGCCGACTGTTTCAGGACTTACCACACCAAATAAGTTTGGGGGGAAATACCGTGAGAGTAAACTGCCTGTTTTATATTTTCAGATGTTCAATTTCACATTTCTGTCATGTTTTCAGTTAGAATTTTTGTGTTTGTAGTTTTGTACATATTTTATAATTAGTTAATGGTTTCTTTGTTGTTTATAAACAAAAAAAAAGTGATGGCGGTGTGCGTGGGGTGGCGCTTGCTGGCCGTGTGCGTGGGGTGGCATGTGCGTGGGGTGGCGCTTGGCTGGTGGTGTGGATGGGGTGTTGCTTGGCCGGCGGTGTGTGTGGAGTCGCGCTGGGCTGGCATTGCAAGCCAAACATCAGTCCACACACTCCCACCAGCTAGTGTGATTGCAGTATCAGGCATGTGGGTGTATGTAAGTGATGGGCCCTTGAGTGGCACTGTCTGCCGATGCAAGTGTTGTAATGTGCTGGGCCCATGGCTGGTGGCGTGAATGGTCTTGTGCATGTCATCTATGAAAGGTGTGTGAATGGACTGTAAAGCGGTTGGTGCCTTGACACGGCTTTACAGCTCACGAGCTGTGAGTCATTGGTTCAGTGCTTTGGCCTTTCAGTTATTAACAGTGCATTTATTTTTGTGAATTTTTTTGTTCATTGCATTTTATCTACTGAACCATCACTCACCCTTGTGCCAAATCCAACCAGTATGTGTAGTAAAAATGATAAAACCTGCTCCGCTGTAATCAGGCGTCGCAGCATACCTGTGACACGCTAGGTGTCTCAGATGGGAACCCGATGATGAAGTATATCACCAACTTATTTTAACATAACCTAAGTGCATTTCTTTTCACGATTTTAGGCCCATATTTATACTTTTTGACGCAAAACTGCACCGGCGCAGTTTGCCGTCAAAAATATTACTGCCGCCTAACGCCATTTTGGTGCGCCATGCGGGCGTCATATTTATACTTTGACGCACGGCGGCGCAAACAACAGATGGGAGTCATTATTTTTGATGCACACCGCGGCGTCAAGTCGTAAAGGAAAACGACGTTAATGCAGCGGAAATGCCTGTGGGTCGATTTACAACACCGCAAACCGGATATGCGCCGTTTTTGGACGCAATAGCGTAAAAAAAAAACACGAACACTGCCAGTCCACCAGAGGAGAGCCAAAATGGATCCCAGGTGCCACTACAGACCCCAGGAAGATGACAGCAGACCAGGAACCAGCCAGGAGGACCCACACAAGAACCAGGACACTTTTAAGAAGAAAAGAAAGTGTCGCTTCAGTGCAGAGGAGCAGGAAATCCTGGTTAAAGAGGTGACGGAACACCAGCACCAACTGTTTGTCACCTCAAAGTTGCCAATCAGTAGGAGAGAGGCTATATGGCAACAAATTGTTGACAAGATTAACAGTGTGGCTGAAGTATGCAGAACAGTCATCGAGTGCAAGAAACGATGGCATGATTGCAAACGCAGGACCAAGGAAAAGATGGCTAGGAACAGGAAGGCAGCACTGCAGACTGGAGGTGGGAGTCCAGCACACCGGGAGGCCCTGGACCACATGGAGGAGATGGTCGCAGCCATCATCCCTGAGGAGATCGTGACAGGGATTCAAGGATAGGACAGCGCAGACTACCAGGAGACAAGGCACATACAGGGTAAGTCGCATGGGGAATTGAAATGCATTAATGTCAACTGCAACCAGGGGGGGGAATACCTACTACACATTGCATATAAGTATGTAAGTCATCATATACATGGAGTGGCATGGGTAAAGGGGCACGGCAGGGGGGCATGGCCCGTTCTGAGAAGACCTGGGGCACACCATTACACAACACCAACAACAGTCCCATGGGGGCATGCTGTCATGCCAACGATGGAGCAAAGGGGAAAGCCACGACAGGAGGGAAGGCCACTACGTCAAACTGACATCCTGGCACTCGTCAGCCAACATACATCCTACATTAACTAGGGCCCTATTAGCAATCCTCTAGCCAAACCGACAACTGCAATGTAACTGCAACAACAGTTGCCACTACCACCTCTGATCTGTGTGCAGCTCAAGTAGCCAATGGCAGTAACCTCCCCATGGAACATACATACCTAAATTAGGGGGTGAGGATGACATCTGCAACAATTTCCTGAAACAAGACAAAGGCCCCAGTACTCTCAAATGTCAATGCCCATAGTTGTCACAAACATCAGCCAAAGTAAACAACAATAGGAGCTACACAGCACTAAGGACACACCCATGCTGCATATGTCAGGGTCCATCCTGTGCCTGGGTAACAAGGCAACATCCCAAATGTCATACTGCTCAGACAACAGCATTGAGGAGGGGACACGTGTAACTGGTCACTGAAATACACCTGCACAGTCAGAGGACGAAATAGGACACTGATACGACTATCAGGGCAATCCAAAAATGTAACACACATTACCCAACATCAGCAGGACCCATTAACAATGTCAACATCCATATCAGATCATAACATTGCCATGCTTAGAATATGCCACATGTCAATTACATTTAAGTCGATGTGAACGATCAGGGATTGGGGCAGGTCCAGATTGTTAAGTGTGCTGCCAGGGCCATAAGAACACCCACAGCCAGTGAAAGGTCTCACCATGAGAATGGATGTACACGGAGGGTCGAGTAGGACAAGAAGGTGGCAATTCTCTAGTTGGCATAAAGCAACACCTAGAGGCGATGAGGCTGACAAGTCTGATAACTCAGTAACATACATGTGACACACAGGTGGGCTATAGGCCTCAAACAATGCCCATCTTAAGGACTGCAGATATTAATACAAAACAAGATCACAAAGTGAATTCATCAAAAGGCAGGCACGTCATGTCAAAATTGTCACAACACAGACACAGTAATTGTACCCTGTTTCATTGCAGAGGAAGATGGATCTCCTGCCGATATGCCTGTCCCAGATTTCCCTGATGACATGGATGACGAGCCGATAAACATTCCCCAGGAGACAATCCAAAAGGTCCTTGAAACCCTCCAGACCCCACCTTCAGTCACAAGGAGGAGCACAGAACAAGCAGCCATCGCAGAGGATCCACCCACCACCCCAATTGAAAGACCTGCCAGCTCCAATACAGCTGAGGACTCAGACGACACTGGCACCAGCTTTGAGAGAACTGTAGTTGGAGTACAGCGGGAGCTGGCCAAGGAGGTGCGGGTGGGGATGCAAAATATGGCAGCCAGCCTTGAGGGGGTGCATTCGTGCATGATGTCATCTGCAGATCAGGCAGCAGCTATGCAAGCCCTAACATCTATCTTGCAGGAACTGCAGAAAACCCAGAAGGAAATCAGCACAGCTGTAATACAGTTGACCCAACACCTACAACAGCAATCCTGTCAACGCGTGCACGAATGCAACATTGAACCCCTCAGGGCCGACCTGGCTGCCTACCATCGTGATGTGGCTGCTATTCTCAAGAACCAGCAGGCCCTCCTTGCAGCAGTACTGCCCTTAAGACCTTCACAGGGAGCAGCCACTGGGATGTCTGACTCCACGTCTTCTAACACTGAGGTGTGTGTTGCCCCTTCACAACCAACAACAACAAGGACAAAGCAGGCAACACACACATCAGAAGAAGAAGACATGGAACAGATCACATTCACAAGGAAAATGACCCGGAAGCACTAGTCCCTGCCACATGGCCGACATTTGCCAAGGGCCTGCGCACTCTAACTTGCCAGTCTTGCAACAACTGTACTCAAGCACTGTTCTGCAAACCACTGTATATCTTGTCACCCAGCCCAGTGATTGTCTCTCTCCTACTCATTGCCTAAGTCTGTCCCTCTGCACTGTCTGAAACAGCAAACCCAGCATGACAAAAGCATTTTGGTAAACCCTTGTGTTGGATCACAATGGAAGATATCATTATAATGGACTCACAGTCATGGACAATGTACATATAGCACTACAGCACTTTTCAATAAATAGCACTTACACAACAAATCTGTCTCTGGGTAATGTGACATATCAACTGCGCAGTAGATAATTGAAATGTCCCTACTGTCAAATAACGTAGCTTGTCAATACAACTGTCCAGATATTATGTAGATAGAGAAATCTGCACAGTGACCATCATTGCATCATAATCTGCCCATCCTGAGGGAATAATCTGATGAAGTGAGAAACCATACACCACCATGCTGTGTTGGACAGAAGAATGCTTCCTCAGGGGATAACTAAGTCATCAAATAGTGCCCGCAAAATGTTGTCAATGTGCAAAAATAACACAATGAACATGCCACACTAATCTAAGTAAACACTAAAAAAACTGCACAAATGAAGGTGTCTGAGTTAATGCACAAATAGGTAATCATGCCGAACTGTGTCACAAATGATGTATGAGGGTCATGAAGACAAGAATACAAGATTGCCAATGAGAACTCATCTTATAAGGGTGTGCATGATCATCACACTGCAGTCAGACCTAAAACTGTTTCCCCAATATCAAGTCTGGAAGCACTGTTAGTGACTTTGAAAACACACTATCAACAGAAACACATTGTAATCCATATTAACTGTGATTGGTGGTTGCAACAAAGGGTAGACACTTTGCAAGGTAGCTCTGGGTTAGCTGCCAATCGTACAGCTCAGTTGGGATTTGTTTGTAGCATTGGACACAGATGTTATAGTACAAAATAGATGTACACGGAATCCAAACCCACAATCAAGTACCATTCAACAGATACTATTAAGGGGTAACCAAATATTTATTAAAAGCTAACCATAGATGAGGAAACTGAGGGAAAAAACTTACCTACCCTAATCTACCCTGACTACTCATTACCCACAACTGTCCCTAACTAACCTAAGCTACACTTACTTATCACATGTAACAAAACGTTCTAAATATCTACCCCCCACCCCCCTCATGAGACGGGACACATTGAGGACAACACATACTAACCTAAACACATACTAAACTATCCGAAACAATTTTTTTTTTGGGGGGTAAATTGTTTTTTTAATGTTTTTTGCTTTTTTTGTTTTTTTGTATTTTATTTTACACACAAGAACCCCAACATAGCCCACACACATGTAATAAATCAAAAAAGAAACAAGCAGGACCCCGTACCCCCCACCCACTAACACTGACTAAACTAACAACCTATACTAACCTAACACTAAGCCCCCTAAGCCCACTAAGTATAAGAACAAGGAAAGACGAGGGAGGGGAGGGTATCATGTCCATCTATTCAAGTGTCTAGAGGTTGGCCCTCCGGAGGGTCCTCTTGATATCCTTGACCCACCGTTTAATGTGCCGCACGTCCCGGCTCAGGTGGCTCACCTTGCGCAGCACTTTTCCATCTTGTTTTCAAGTCTATTGAACGTGGCCGGGTCAACAGCTGGAGCAGTGGCAGTCTGGGTACCGGTGGAGGAGGTCTGTGTGGGCTGTCCTGCACAGGTGGCAATGCTGGGGCTAGGAAGTCCAGCAGACGTAGATTGAACAGAGGCAGCTGTGGGTGGGGTCACCTGGCTCTCATTGGTGGTTGTTTCTATGGTGGCTGTGGTGGGCACAGTAGGCCCACCCTGTGGGAAGGCTCGCCATGCCCCGGAGGCACGTTCATGGCGATATCGCCGGGCCATCCTCCGGAACCCCGACTCCACCAGCAGGATGTGCTGGTATCGCATGGCCCGACGCTGAAATTCACGGACCTGGTCTGGAGTCATGTTAGCTGCTGTGAAGACAAATGCAGATATGCCACATTAGTAATTGCATTGTGTGAATCAGCACAGCAAGTTAATCAGACAATACATCTACTGTACTTCTAACAGCTCATATCACGATACAGAGCATCGAATGTCCCTGAGGAAGTACATGGCAGGCCAGACAACAAAGGTCACATCACACAAAGCACATTCATAACCCACAAGATGGGTAACAACTGGCCTTGACTTGCAATCTGAGTTCTGACAGTTAACATCTAAGAACCATGCTGCATATCCTCCACCAAGAGCTGGGCTACAAATGTCAGTGTACGGAAAGCAAAACTAAAGCCACATGGTCTGCAAGTTGTAACTGGACTTTCCAGTATGGTACCAAGTGACAAACCTGAGTGTGTATACTAGTATGCAACCAAACCGTCTCTTATTCACAGGTATGTGTAACATACTGGTAGCATCAATACTAGGTACCCCATTCACAAACCCATGGCCATGTTTGAGGGGGGGCGGTGGATATACAACTATAATTTGCCAACAGCATGTACACCAAGGAGTGTATAGGCTAATCCACACATGTTTGTCTCTACAGACACACCACATGTAAGGTCTATCTACATTTTGGAGTCAGCAAACCCTAGAGCACTCATAGGGTCAGACATGTCAGAAAAATCAGAACTTAGTACACAACATATACTTCCAGTGAGGCCTGACTTACATCAGACACAGAGTTGCTAGAACACCCATGATCATGAATTGCATGCACACCTAGGCCATTACACTCAGGTTCCACAGACTAGATGCACTACATGTGGAAGTACATGATGCTAGGAGGTTCTACCTACTGTTTCAAACTTACGTAGGTAAATAGGGAAGCAGATGTCTATTGGTAAGCTATTAGCTCCACCAATCTTAGAGAATGTGGGTCTGACAGGCTGACTAAATAGGGGCTGACTTCCATTCCGACTCTTGGTGATACAAGTGTCAGAGACATGACTATCCCCTGTACTCACAGTGTGGCCTACAGGGATGTCCTACAATCCCTACATGATACCATTGGATACGCATTGGCTAACTCAAAACATGTGAAAACTGCATTCCCACTCATGGAACAAGTGAAAAACCTGACCACAGCATCACACCTTGCTATGCGTCCAACTCACAAGAGTCCATAACCAGCAAACACAATACATAACAGACATATCAACACTTACTGTAGTGGTCGGGGTCCTCAAATGTCGCCACCTCTCCCACAGTATAGGGCACCTGTCCACCTGTAAGGTATGGAGGGAAGAAATGTGCTCAAAATCTGTGCACAGTGCAACATTTTCAGTATCATTTACAATGTGTAGGCTGAATAAGTAAATGGCAGCCATTCAGACATGATGGTACTGCATCTGATATTTCACGCCTAACTTGTACATAGCATGGGTCTCCTGTGACAGTTACACACATATCTGCACACATACATTGGCCCTAACTATCATGTGGTTGCAAACTTGACCCATAATTGGTGAGCACGAAAAAATATGGAGTGTAATCGTCTCATCGTGGGCATCCAAGAGAAACATCCAACTCCTGGTTACTTGAGGACTGCATTACCAGTCAAACATGCCTTGTGGCCATGACACATTTAGTGCACATAGGCCCAATGTACAGAGGGAGGGGCAGGGACTCCTGTTAGCCATCCTGTTGTTACAGTATAGTCAATTGATGTGGCCCAGCTATGGTGATTTGCACCAACCATGGAGATGTAAAGCCATGTGCATACACTTGGTCTGCCATCCATATTTGGATTGTGGCTCAATCGATTCCAACAAACATCTTATGATGTTAGCTGAGGGCACCTTACACCTTTACACAATGTATTCAAATCATGAACTGACATTTATCCTAAAAGATTAAGAAACACAATAATCCCACACATTCATAGTACTTCTGTGAACGCTTTCCTTCCACACTCACCAGACTCACATGAGACCAATGTTTGAGCCACTTTGCTATTATAAATTGTCGTGAAGGCAGCACTCATTTTCAGCATCATGTAGTGATTCTAAAGTCAGTCTAGCAATTTGCGTCAACATAGTTGGCCTAAATGTTGGTACATCTGTACTTCTCTGTCAATAATACCCTATATAGACATGATTGGCTCCTATTTTGTTAGCTGTGCTGACAGAAAGGCCGCACCAATTTCCTTCATGGTAAAGTTACCTGTAAGTTTGCTGAGCACGTGCTACCTGACAGCTAGCAATTGTGATCCTTGCCATGGTGCATCAATGATCCCCTTATATGTCCCCAAAATTACACACAGTCATCAAGTTAGCTGACAGACATTGCACTAATCCACTGATGTCACAACACAGCATTCATTTGTGCACAGTAACAATAGTCGTACTCACCAACAGTGCCACCAATCATGATTCCCAGGTGATCCAAGAGATCCTGCTCCCTGGTGATGAGGTCAGCCCACCGGTGCTTCAGCTGGTGGTCACTCCTCTGGCTGGCACAACACGCTGCAGGTGATGCAGAACCTTTCCCCACCGGATTCTGCGCGCCTCTGTCGGGTAGCCCTGTATGACCCTGCCCCCTGCCTGGATCATGAGCGGCAAGAAATGTGTCACCAGCCAGATGAATCTCCCCAACTCCTCTTCCCCCATCCTGCCAAGACGTGGCCTACCAGACAAAGTTCTAATTGAAGAGAAGGAATAGGGGTAAAAGAAATAGAAAGGGGAAATGGGTGAAAGTAGTGGTAAAAAGACAGAACAAAAGTAAACCTAAACATTAAAAGAGCCCAACTAACCCCAAATTAACACTACCCACAACAGACTCCCACAAACAAGAAATACACAAGATAAATGGACAAATGTAGACAAAACACAGTACTACAGTATGCACAAACAATATTCAATTCACAAAAGGACTTCACAGATAGCACACAGGAAAAATACAGCACAAAATCTCTGGACAACACTCCCAACACAGCCACACAGTCTAGAAGGATCATAGACTGCAAAATGAAAGTGAAAGTACAACCACTGTACAAGATCTGTAAACAGGATATCCTATTACATCACTTCCTGAATGAAAAGTCCCGCCTTTTTCGTGTTATGCGTCATTTTTTGTTGCACAAAACTGTATTTGCGTCATTTTTTTGACGCACAGACGTGAATATTTAACCCCTATCCACATAATGATACATGCACTGTACAAATATCTGGATGCGGGCTATATTTCACTCCTGTGCGTAAAAAAAACCGACGCAAATACAGTTTTGTGCAACAAAAAATTACGCACACCGCTAGGGACGTCACAATTACAGTGCATTAACTGTTTTGGGGCATTTTTTGGTTAATTTACATTTGGAACACATCGGAAATTGGCTAATTGAAGACAGTATGGTGTTGATGGTGTATGTTCACATGTGTGACATCATACTGCAGCGGAACATCATCCACTACACCCTTCACAGTATGTTTACAGTTGGCTGACGTCATAGATGTTCATATGTGTGGCCCACATATATGTATGGCACAAATTGTGCATGTTTGCCATAAGGAGAGGATAGCAATGTGACGAACATATGTACTATACCTAATTGCCTTTGGCTCAAAGTGTGTGCTTTGACAACTAATTTGTTGGTTGACCAGGTGTGTGTGTACATCACATGAAGCATTATTGTACATTTGGTTGTATGAATGTGACGTCCAACCTTGAGATGCAAGTAAAAATTGGAATGAGCAAGGGCATGTGTTAGTCATACATGTAACAACACCCACAAAGTATTCTTCCAAGTTTTAGGGTCACGTAGACACCACATGTGACATAGCAGGCACCAGATGGATGGCAGACACATGTTCATGTCAAAGGTCCACAATTTCTACATCCTATGTCCTAGAGTATTGGTAAGAGCTTCCTAGGCACTAGTTGATGAATCCCACAGTGAGTCATACACATGCATTGAGGAAGTGGGTACCATGTTGTTTGCACATACAGACAAGGGTCAATCTCATATGTATGATGACACCACAGTTGAGGCCACAGAAGTAAGCCCCAACTATCAAGTGGCTGAGGTGGACCAGCATACAAGACAGCATGTGTCCACATATTTCCAGTGATCATTTGCACATAGGTGTCTTGTTCATGTGTGTGCTCCAATGATGATCCTGTAGATTTTTTGGGATTTAATTTGTCACAGTTCGGACCAGGACTCATCATGAGTCAGTGGCAGCTATTCCTGTAACTACTGAGTATCCTTTGTTGATCAATGTGAGTAAAGTAGATGTGGACATGTGAATCAACATGTGGATGGTCCCACCCTGTCACTAACCACGTGTAATGAGACAGTCAACAGGGCAACCTTGGTGTGCTGAGTGAGATAATGTATCAATTGTCATGTTCCGGCAGGTGTCATTACAACTTTTGTACACAGGTTGGCCTCTGCACTTCCCACTGCATCTGGGAACATCATAGCTTCTGTGCTGTTTATTCTAGCAGCTATTCAGCACACACAGCCCATCACTATGTTATGCGCACTGTGATGCTGTGTGTGAACTGTCATGGTTCTGACATTTGTGTATTAGTCATGTACATTATCAGAGGTTGCTGGTTGTGCTGAAAGCCCCGTACCCAAGCCCTGCCTATGACCCTGGGACACTGTCACACTTTTTCATTCATGCATAAATGCAACCCAGAAAAGGGATGGGCCATGAATTTTGCATTTCCAAGAGGATTTAACTCAAATGGTACAGTTAAAAGGCAGATGATGCTATACAATGTATTTGTGTATGCATGGTAGAAGCCCATGCCCAATGTGCCTGATGAATGGGAGGTTTGCTAACGCAAGTGTGGTACATATGTAGACACAGGGATACTTTAGTGTGACGCACAGACAGTTGCCGGTCAGGCTGACAGAATGTAAGATGATTCAGGAGCCAGCTACTGGACAAGTTACATAATCAGTGGTCTGACTGAGACTGTTTGGAGGACAAACTAGACAGTTGACATGTCAATCTGTGTATGTCCTGTGTTTTTGAAGGTGACAAATGAACCCAAGGGCTGTGTTACACAGCTTAATTACTATCAATGGTTGACGATGTATTTGACATAATGGCTACTACAATGCTGTTCCAGGCATCATCAGGGGCAGTGCTTTTTGTAATGGGTGGTGTGCATGGAGGTATTCACAGGTGTGGGCTGCATCTGTTTCTCACCAGTCCTGTAGGTGAGACTTGCATTCTAAAGGCCAACAGACAGTTTCACAAGGGGAAGCAATCTACATGTGCTAACAGGGCTTTGAAACTAGACGACAGTGTATAAATTGACCTGACGTCCATGCAGTCAGATGTTCTTTGACAATGGCATACCTTAGTAAAGGGTGTAGCACACTGGTTTGCTAATGTTGGT
Organism: Pleurodeles waltl; assembly: GCF_031143425.1. NCBI lineage: Eukaryota > Metazoa > Chordata > Amphibia > Caudata > Salamandridae > Pleurodeles > Pleurodeles waltl. Next base: position 1,177,979,054 of record NC_090437.1, read on the forward strand.
CTGTATTTGTAGAGGAGGTATTATCAGGGTACACATCTTTGTATTCCAGGGAACTCGTCCGACAGGTGGGTTGTGACCAGGTGCATGGGTGTGTGATGAGTTCGGAAATGGGCTGACATGTACATGGAATGTCATGTGCGCAATGCAAGTCATATGTGTGGCACTTGTGCTGTCTATGTTCTGCTTCTATGGAACTCTAGTCACTGATATTCCTTGCAAATATTGGATGCAGTTGGACTAACTGCTGTCAAGGGTCTTGTCAGACATTCCTGTTAGTGATGCCAAAGCACATTGACTGCCTCATGTATGAGCCTTGTTTTCCCCTTATTGAGTGATGGTGTCATAGTTGTGTGCCATATGCTGCGTTGGACCATGCTTTCAACATGTATGTGTGAAATAGTTGTGGTCCTCTGCTATAGGCCTTCAAAGGAGATATGTACATGATATATGTCATTAAGAGTGTGTGTGTATGTGACCATTGTATGTTAGGCATCACATAAGATCTGGGATGTTCCGTGTCCTACTCAGTATCTCAGCAATGCTCCATGAGGCAACACTCTTATTCTGATAAGTAGAGATGAAGGTGTGTAAAAAGGAATAGCCAGACCATGATATGGTGATTATAATAGGTGTTTATTTACATTAGTTAACTAAAGTGGTGAAGGTGATCATATTCAGAAGAAATTATTTACAATCTGTTGCCGCCTGCGTATACCAGCAGCTGTGTTCTGTAGTTCCCCCTTCCTGTTGCAGGCCATCATCCTCCTCTTCCTCCTCTTCAGGCATGTGTGGCTCTGGTTCCAGGAGGGGAATGTTTCTTCTGACACAAATGTTGTGCAATATTGCACATGTGAGGATGATCCTACAGACCATCTTGGGGGTGTAGTGTGGTCAGTTTTATGTATCCTTTGCGCGTTAGCTTCAGGCGTTAGGCCTTTGTGCACTTTGCCCTGGATGTGTTTTATTCCTTTGCTCGCAGCATAGAGCCTCTGTGAACTTTGCCCTAAATGCTTTTTATTCAGCTTCATACTGTTATTTTTCAAATAGCCAGTTCTACGGTCTTGTTTTCTTTTTTATATCACACTGTTTAGCCTACTTCAACACTGGAGTTTTCAATAACACATTCTTGTTCTCTCTGTGCTTCAGTCAAGGATACAGTCTGGTACATTGCCGATAGATGTGGTAGGGGTTTAGTCTTTGGCATTCTCACGTAGGGACATTTTGTGATCACACTGACATGTTAGTTATAAAAACACTTCCTTGTCCTAATACAAAAAAAGAGGGAGATTCCGACCAGGGAACCACAACTAGACGCTGACTGCCTCGTTGCAGATGCTGAACCAGATCACAGGCCTTTGCTCAGGTATGAGGGTTGATGGCTTCCCAGGGAATCTAAAAGGCAAGTTAGAAGATTAACATGCTGTGCTCGAAATAGAACTAACTGAGAGAGAGTAGAATTTATTAACACCATGATAGCGTTATTCTTATGTTTCACTCTCCTCGTGACTATTTCAATCCTACTGTGTTGTATGGTTCTGGTTATTGCGGTTCACGCCTTAATATCTAAAATACAGTAGTTTTATTAAAACAATCTATAAAACTCAAATTGCCTTTGTCATTTGTATATGAGATCATACTGTAAATGAGAGAGCTGGTTTGGATCTGAGTGACCACGACTTCCCTGAGAAGTTCCAAAGATGTCATGCGCTCGGCTGCCCAATCATATCTTCCCCTCGGGAGAGATGAGGCACTGCTAGTTAGCCGGAGCAAAACCGGATTTGGGGTGACAGTGGTCCTTCCAAGTGGGTGAGACTTAGTCCCCCACACCAGGAACAACCCTGCCACCTAGAAATCCAGTAGTCTCATTTAGGATAATGAGAGCCAACGCGACAGGGGAATATAGGAGGCTACCACCAGTGATGTCGAGGCAGCGGAACCTTGACTTGAGGATGCCAAAGGTCCGCTCGACAATGCTGCGTGTCTTCCTATGGGCCTCGTTGTATGCACGCTCTGCAGCTGTACTCGGGTTGCCAAATGGTGTCATAATCCATGGCTGGATGCCATACCCCTGATCAGCTGCAAGAGAAAATGAATGGGATCATGTTGATGTAGATGGCACTATTGAATAGACCTTTAATGGCAGTAGTTGTCTTGTGTTGTCTGTGACTCTTTTGTGTACTAATGTGACATCCTATGTTTGTAGGCTATACCATCTGCATTGTGTTGTTTCCTTGGCTGAACAAGTGTTTGTCTGCTAACCGTTTGTCAGCAGTATGTTTTGGGATTTTCAGTACAGTGTGCCCTCCCTAGCATTGTGACTTGTGATACAGGTCTCCGTGTGTCTTCACTGGGGGTGAGATGATAGTTCCATGCAGAATTAAAATTGAAAGTGTTGTTAACACGTTCATATCAAAGTACCCTGGACATCCCATACCTTTAGACTTAGGCAATGTATCAATGTAAAGGTCATTGGGACACTTACAATTTGCAAGGTGACATTTAGGCAACCACACTCATTAATGTCTTAACATTAGGCTGTACAGTAAAATCCGATGTGTGACAGGTTCAATGGTGACTTAAGAAACATGGCTAGTGATGTCCGGACCTCAGTGTGTTCCTGTTGACATGTTGCTGTTGTGGTGTATGTGTTGTGTGTCCTAGAGGGTTGCTGTGCAGTGTATATATATGTAGGTTTTTGTGCTTACCAACAAGTAGTCCATTGCCATACCGTCCATCCTGGAAGTGTTGATTGATGGTGCAGTGACAGAAGATGAAGGAGTCATGTACACTCCCAGGATATTTAGCCACGATGTTGGTGATCAATCCTTGGTGATCGACAATGGCCTGCACGTTGATGGAATGTGTGTGCTTCCTGTTGCGGTAGAGGTGATCAGTTGCAGCAGGTGGCACAAGGCGTACATGTGTGCAGTCGATTGCACCAAGGACGTGTGGGATGCCACTGATTGCATAGAACCCCTATTTAGTTTCCTGCTGCTTCTGCAGTGTGTTAGGGAAGCAGATGTGGCGGGGTGTCAGTTGAATGATGGCGTCCAGTACTTTGGGCAAAAAGGCGGAGAATGATGGTTGTGATATTCCGCCAATCAGGGCACCAGTTGTTTGAAAAAAGCCACTTGCCAGCATATGAAGTACGGCAAGCAGCTTTGTTTCTGTTGGGATGGTGCGGGGTGTCACCAAAGTGAGGGCCAACTGCTGTTCAATGTTTCGCAGCAGCTGCTGAATGGCCTGCCAGTTCAACCGGTACTTCTGTATGATGTCGTGTTCCCTGAGGCCCTGAAGGGTTGTTCTTGGGCGGAATATCCTCTCCTGCCTTCTGCGCTGCCTTTGGGGTCCCTGCTGTTGTTGTTGTAGCTGCTGTTGTTGTTGCTGGGCTCTGCGTCTGCGTGCATGCTGGATTAGAATCACCTCCATGGCTCTCTGTTGCTTCTCTGCTGTTTGTTCTGTGTGTTCTGATTATATACAGGTGTGTTTGCCCCATTTTAACGCCTGCCCTGACCCAGGCATTAATTTTGGACGCAAATCGGGCTGTGTGTCATTTTCTGGCTCCGCCTCCCGGCCGTGCGTCATTTTTGCCCGAAAGCATAAATACGACGCACGGCCATTTAAGCCATTTTTTGGACAGGAACGCCTACCTTGCATATAATTAACGCAAGGCGGGTTGCTGCATTCAAAAAATGACGCACACAGCAGAATTTTGTCGTCCATGGGCTCGGGCGTCAAAGTTTAAATACGGGGCAACGTTTGCACTGATTGTGCGTCAAAAATTTTGACGCACAATCAGCGCAGATGGAGTATAAATATGCCCCTAAGTGTTTGGAACATCACAGAAATATGTGGACACATCAAAATGATATATTACAAAACTACCTGTGTTTGGGGGGAGGGGGCACCTATGTTTTTGGTCCCGGGTACGGCCTTCATCTAGGGAAACCTACCAAACCCAGACATTTTATAAAACTAGACATCAAAAGGAGTCCAGGGAGATGTGGCTTGTGTGGATCCCCCAACATTTTCTTACCCTGACTCATCTGCAAACCACAAAATTTGCTTAAAAAAGCATATTTTCCTGACTTTTCTTTGTAGGATCACCACTCCGGCACAAAATTGCTTCTCCCCAGCATTTCCCTCAGTAAAATGATACCTCACTTGTGTGGGTCCCCAAATCAGAGTCAGCCTACAGATGTATAAAAGAAATGTTTGTGCTTATCAACTCACCTCAATCTCTACAGGTTTTTGGCCTTTTTCTGTTGCAGGCACCTGGGCCCCCACACAAGTGAGGTATCATTGTTATCGGGACACTTGGGGAAACGGTGGATGGTAGGAAATTTGAGGCTCCCCTCAGGTTCCAGAACTTTCTGTCACCGAAATGTGAAGAAAGAGTGTTTTTTTAGCCAACTTTTGAGGTTTGCAATGGATTCTGGGTAAGAAAACACTGGGGGATCAATGCACGTCACACCTCCCTGGATCCCCTTGGGTGTCTAGTTTTCAGAAAAGTTTGGGTTCGGTAGGTTTCCCTATATGGCTCCCGAGCCCAGGACCAAAAACGCAGGTGCATCCCCCCCCAAAAAAACAGTTAGTTTTGTATTTGATAATTTTGATGTGTCCACATAGGGTATTGGGGCATTTCCTTTAGCAGGTACTAGGCCTACCCATGGAAGTCAGGTACTATTTTTATCGGGACACTTGGGGGAACACTGGGTGGAAGAACATTTGTGGCTCCTCTCTGGTTCCAGAACTTTCTGTCACCGAAATGTGAGGAAAAAGTGTTTTTTGGGCCAAATTTTAAAGTTTGCAAAAGATTCTGGGTAACACAACCTGGTGAGAGCCCCACAAGTCATCCCGTCTTGGATTCCCCTTCATGTTTAGTTTTAAAAAATGCACAGGTTTGGTAGGTTTCCCTAGGTGCCGGCTGAGCTCGAGGCCAAAACCCACAGGTAAACACTTTGCAAAAAACAGGTCTGCTTTCTTTGGGGGAATGTGATGTGTCCACGTTGTGTTTTGGGGCATTTCCAGTCGCCGGCATTAGGCCTCCCACACACGTGAGGGATCATTTATATCGGGAAACCTGGGGAAACACTGGGTGGAAGGACATTTGTGGCTCCTCTCTGATTCCAAAACTTTCTTTTACTGAAATGTGAGCAAAAAGTGTTTTTCTTTTTTAGCCACATTTTTAGGTTTGCAAAGGATTCTGGGTAACACAACCTGGTGAGAGCCCCACAAGTCACCTCATCTTGGATTACCCTATGTGTCTAGTTTTAAAAAATGAAAATTTTTGGTAGGTTTCCCTATGTGCCGGCTGAGCTAGAGGCCAAAATCCAAAGGTAAGCACTTTGCAAAAAACAGCTCTGTTTTCTTTGGGAAAATGTGATGTGTCCAAGTTGTGTTTTGGGGCATTTCCTGTCGTGGGCACTGGGCCTACCCAAACAAGTGAGGTACCATTCTTATCGGGAGACTTGGGGGAACAATGGGTGGAAGGAAAATTGTGGCTCCTCTCTGATTCCAGAACTTTCTGTCAGCGAAATGAGATGAAAAAGTGTTTTTTTTGGCCACATTTTGAGGTTTGCAAAGGATTCTGGGTAACACAACCTGGTGGGAGCCCCACAAGTCATCCCGTCTTGGAATCCCCTATGTGTTTAGTTTTCAAAAATACACAGGTTTGGTAGGTTTCCCTAGGTGCCGCCCGAGCTTGAGGCCAAAATCCACAGGTAAGCACTTTGCAAAAAGCAGGTATGTTTTCTTTGGGAAACTGTGATGTGTCCACGTAGTGTTTTGGGGCATTTCGTGTAGCCGGCACTGGGCCTGCCCATACAAGTGAGGTATCATTTATTTCAGGAGGCTTGGGGAAACACTGGGTGGAAGGAAATTTGTGGCTCCTCTCAGATTCCAAAACTTTCTGTCACCGAAATGTGAGGAAAAAGTGTTTTTTTTAGCTACATTTTGAGGTTTGCAAAGGATTCTGGGTAACAGGACCTGGTGAGAGCCCCACAAGTCACCCCCATCTTGGATTACCCTATGTGTCTACATTTAAAAAATGTACAGGTTTGGTAGGTTTCCCTATGTGCCGGCTGAGCTACAGGCAAAAATCCACAGGTAGGCACTTTGCAAAAAACAGCTCTGTTTTCTGTGGGAAAATGAGATGTGTCCACGTTGTGTTTTGGGGCATTTCCTGGAGCGGGCACTAGGCCTGCCCACACAAATGAGGTATCATTATATCAGGAGACTTGAGGGAACACTGGGTGGAAGGAAATTTGTGGCTCCTCTCTGATTCCAGAACTTTCTGTCACCGACATGTGAGGAAAAGTGTTTTTTTAGCCACATTTTTAGGTTTGCAAGGGATCATGGGTAACAGAAACTGGTGAGAGCCCCACAAGTCACCCCATATTGGATTACCCTGTGTGTCTAGTTTTAAAAAATGTACAGGTTTGGTAGGTTTCCTTAGGTGCCGGCTGATCTAGAGGCCAAAATCCACAGATAGGCACTTTGCAAAAAACAGCTCTGTTTTCTTTGGGAAAATGTGATGTGTCCACGTTGTGTTTTGGGGCATTTCCTGTCACGGGCACTAGGCCTACCCACACAAGTGAGGTACCATTTTTATCGGGAGACTTTGGGGAACGCTTGGTGGAAGTAAATTTGTGGCTCCTCTCTGATTCCAGAACTTTCTGTCAGCGAAATGTGATGAAAAATTGTTTTTTTGGCCAAATTTTGAGGTTTGCAAAGGATTTTGAGTAACACAACCTGGTGGGAGCCCCACAATTCACCCTGTCTTATATTCCACTACATGTTTAGTTTTCAAAAATACAAAGGTTTGGAAGGATTCCCTAGGTGCCGACTGAGCTCGAGGCCAAAATACACAGGTAGGCACTTTGCAAAAAACAGCTCTGTTTTCTTTGGGAAAATGTGATGTGTCCACGTTGTGTCTTGGGGCATTTCCTGGAGCGGACACTAGGCCTGCCCACACAAATGAGGTATCATTATATCAGGAGACTTGGGGGAACACTGGGTGGAAGGAAATTTGTGGCTCCACTCAGATTCCAGAACTTTCTGTCACCGACATGTGAGGAAAAGTATTTTTTTTAGCCACATTTTGAGGTTTGCAAGGGATCATGGGTAACAGAACCTGGTGGGAGCCCCACAAGTCATCCCATCTTGGAATCCCCTACGTGTTTAGTTTTCAAAAATACACAGGTTTGGTAGGTTTCCCTCTGTGCCGGCTGAGCTAGTGGCCAAAATCCACAGGTAGGCACTTTGCAAAAAACAGCTCTGTTTTCTTTGGGAAAATGTGATGTGTCCACGTTGTGTTTTGGGGCATTTCCTGTCACGGGCACTAGGCCTACCCACACAAGTGAGGTACCATTTTTATCGGGAGACTTGGGGGAACGCTTGGTGGAAGTAAATTTGTGGCTCCTCTCTGATTCCAGAACTTTCTGTCAGCGAAATGTGATGAAAAAGTGTTTTTTTGGCCAAATTTTGAGGTTTGCAAAGGATTTTGAGTAACACAACCTGGTGGGAGCCCCACAATTCACCCCGTCTTGGATTCCCCTACATGTTTAGTTTTCAAAAATACAAAGGTTTGGAAGGATTCCCTAGGTGCCGGCTGAGCTCGAGGCCAAAATAAACAGGTAGGCACTTTGCAAAAAACAGCTCTGTTTTCTTTGGGAAAATGATGTGTCCACGTTGTGTTTTGGGGCATTTCCTGGAGCGGGCACTAGGCCTGCCCACACAAATGAGGTATCATTATATCAGGAGACTTGGGGGAACACTGGGTGGAAGGAAATTTGTGGCTCCTCTCAGATTCCAGAACTTTCTGTCACCGACATGTGAGGAAAAGTGTTTTTTTTAGCCAAATTTTGAGATTTGCAAGGGATCATGGGTAACAGAACCTGGTGAGAGCCCCACAAGTCACCCCATCTTAGATTACCCTATGTGTCTAGTTTTCAAAAATGTACAGGTTTGGTTGGTTTCCTTAGGTGCCGGCTGAGCTAGAGGCCAAAATCCACAGGTAGGCACTTTGCAAAAAACAGCTCTGTTTTCTTTGGGAAAATGTGATGTATCCACGTTGTGTTTTGGGGCATTTTCTGTCGCGGGCACTAGGTCTACCCACACAAATGAGGTATCATTATATCAGGAGACTTGGGGGAACACTGGGTGGAAGGAAATTTGTGGCTCCTCTCAGATTCCAAAACTTTCTGTACCCGAAATGTGAGGAAAAAGTGTTTTTTTAGCCACCTTTTGAGGTTTGCAAAGGATTCTGGGTAATAGAACCTGGTGAGAGCCCCACAAGTCACCCCCATCTTGGATTACCCTATGTGTCTAGATTAAAAAAATATACAGGTTTGGTAGGTTTCCCTATGTGCCTGCTGAGCTAGAGGCCAAAATCCACAGGTAGGCACTTTGCAAAAACAGCTCTGTTTTCGTTGGGAAAATGTGATATGTCCATGTTGTGTTTTGGGGCATTTCCTGGAGCGGACACTAGCCCTGCCCACACAAGTGAGGTACCATTTTTATCGGGAGACTTGGGGGAGTGCTTGGTGGAAGTAAATTTGTGGCTCCTCTCTGATTCCAGAACTTTCTGTCAGCGAAATGTGATGAAAAAGTGTTTTTTTTGGCCAAATTTTGAGGTTTGCAAAGGATTGTGTGTAACACAACCTGGTGGGAGCCCCACAAGTCATCCCGTCTTGGATTCCTCTTCGTATTCAGTTTTAAAAAATACACAGGTTTGGTAGCTGTCCCTAGGTGCCGGCTGAGCTCGAGGCAAAAATCCACAGGTAGGCACTTTGCAAAAAACAGCTCTTTTTTCTTTGGGAAAATGTGATGTTTCCACGTTGTGTTTTGGGGCATTTCCTGTCACAGGCACTAGGCCTACCCACACAAATGAGGTATCATTATATGAGGAGACTTGGGGGAACACTGGGTGGAAGGAAATTTGTGGCTCCTCTCAGATTTCAGAACTTTCTATCACCGAAATTTGAGGAAAAAGTGTTTTTTTAGCCACATTTTGAGGTTTGCAAAGGATTCTGGGTAACAGAACCTGGTGAGAGCCCCACAAGTCACCCCCATCTTGGATTACCCTATGTGTCTGATTTAAAAAATACACAGGTTTGGTAGCTGTCCCTAGGTGCCGGCTGAGCTCGAGGCAAAAATCCACAGGTAGGCACTTTGCAAAAAACAGCTCTGTTTTCTTTGGGAAAATGTGATGTGTCCACGTTGTGTCTTGGGGCATTTCCTGTCGCAGGCACTAGGCCTACCCACACAAATGAGGTATCATTATATGAGGAGACTTGGGGGAACACTGGGTGGAAGGAAATTTGTGGCTCCTCTCAGATTCCAGAACTTTCTGTCCCCGAAAATTTGAGGAAAAAGTGTTTTTTTAGCCAAATTTTGAGGTTAGCAAAGGATTCTGGGTAACAGAACCTGGTGAGAGCCCCACAAGTCACCCCATCTTGGATTACCCTATGTGTCTAGTTTAAAAAAATGTACAGGTTTGGTAGGTTTTCCTATGTGCCAGCTGAGCTAGTGGCCAAAATCCACAGGTAAGCACTTTGCAAAACACAGCTCTGTTTTCTTTGGGAAAATGTGATGTGTCCACGTTGTGTTTTGGGGCATTTCCTGTTGCAGGCACTAGGCCTACCCACACAAGTGAGGTACCATTTGTATCGGGAGACTTGGGTGAATGCTTGGTGGAAGTAAATTTGTGGCTCCTCTCTGATTCCAGAACTTTCTGTCAGCGAAATGTGATGAAAAAGTGTTTTTTTTTGGCCAACTTTTGAGGTTTGCAAAGAATTCTGTGTAACACAAACTGGTGGGAGCCCTACGAGTCATCCCGTCTTGGATTCCTCTACGTATTTAGTTTTAAAAAATACACAGGTTTGGTAGGTGTCCCTAGGTGCCGGCTGAGCTCGGGGCAAAAATCCACAGGTACGCACTATGCAAAAAACAGCTCTTTTTTCTTTGGGAAAATGTGATGTATCCACGTTGTGTTTTGGGGCATTTCCTGTTGCGGGCACTAGGCCTACCCACACAAATGAGGTATCATTATATGAGGAGACTTGGGGGAACACTGGCTGGAAGGAAATTTGTACCTCCTCTCAGATTCCAGAACTTTCTGTCACCGAAATTTGAGGAAAAAGTGTTTTTTTAGCCAAATTTTGAGGTTAGCAAAGGATTATGGGTAACAGAACCTGGTGAGAGCCCCACAAGTCACCCCATCTTGGATTACCCTATGTGTCTAGTTTAAAGAAATGTACAGGTTTGGTAGGTTTTCCTATGTGCCGGCTAAGCTAGAGGCCAAAATCCACAGGTAGACACTTTGCAAAAAACAGCTCTGTTTTCTTTGGGAAAATGTGATGTGTCCATGTTGTGTTTTGGGGCATTTCCTGTCGCGGGCACTAGGCCTACCCCCACAAGTGAGGTACCATTTTTATCGGGAGACTCGGGGGAACACTGGGTGGAAGGAAATGTGTGGCTCCTCTCAGATTGCAAAATTTTCTGTCACCGGAATGTAAGGAAAAAGTGTTTTTTTAGCCACATTTTGAGATTTGCAAAGGATCCTGGTTAACAGAACCTAGTGAGAGCCCCACAAGTCACTCCCATCTTGGATTACCCTATGTGTCTAGATTTAAAAAATGTAGAGGTTTGGTAAGTTTCCTTATGTGCCGGCTGAGCTAGAGGCCAAAATCCACAGGTAGGCACTTTGCAAAAAACAGCTCTGTTTTCTTTGGGAAAATGTGATGTGTCCAAGTAGTGTTTTGGGACAGTTCCTGTCGTGGGCTCTAGGCCTACCCACACAAGTGAGGTACCATTTTTATCGGGAGACTTGGGGGAACGCTGGGTGGAAAGAAATTTGTGGCTCCTCTCTGATTCCAGAACTTTCTGTCAGCGAAATAAGATGAAAAAGTGTTTTTTGGTTAAAATTTTGTGGTTTGCAAAGGATTCTGGGTAACACAACCTGGTGGGAGCCCCACAAGTCATCCCGTTTTGGAATCCCCTACGTGTTTAGTTTTAAAAAAATACACAGGTTTGGTAGGTTTCCCTAGGTGTCGCCTGAGCTCGAGGCCAAAATCCACAGGTAGGCACTTTGCAAAAAACAAGTCTGTTTTCTTTGGGAAACTGTGATGTGTCCAAGTAGTGTTTTGGGGCATTTCGTGTAGCCGGCACTGGGCTTGCCCACACAAGTGAGGTATCATTTATATTGGGAGGCTTGGGGGAACACTGGGTGGAAGGAAATTTGTGGCTCCTCTCAGATGACCAAAACTTTCTGACACCGAAATGTGGTGGAAAAGTGTTTTTTTGGCCAAATGTTGAGGTTTGCAAAGGATTCTGGGTAACACAACCTGATGGGAGCCCCACAAGTCATCCCGTCTTGGATTCCCCTATTTGTCTAGATCTAAAAAATGTACAGGTTTGGTAGGTTTCCCTATGTGCCGGCTGAGCTAGAGGCCAAAATCCACAGGTAGGCACTTTGCAAAAAACAGCTCTGTTTTCTTTGGGAAAATGTGATGTGTCCACGTTGTGTTTTGGGGCATTTCCTGTCACGGGCACTAGGCCTACCCACAAAAGTGAGGTGCCATTTTTATCGGGAGACTTAGGGGAACGCTGGGTGGAAGGAAATTTGTGGCTCCTCTCTGATTTCAGAACTTTCTGTCACCGAAATGCGGTGAAAACGTGTTTTTTTGGCCAAATGTTGAGGTTTGCAAAGGATTCTGGGTAACACAACCTGATGGGAGACCCACAAGTCATCATGTCTTGGACTCCCCTACTTGTTTAGTTTTTTTTAAAAACAGGTTTGTTAGTTTTCCCTAGGTGCCGGCTGAGCTCGAGGCCAAAATCCACAGGTAGGCACTTTGCAAAAAACAGGTCTGTTTTCTTTGGGAAAATGTGATGTGTCCACATAGTGTTTTGGGGCATTTCATGTAGCCGGCACTGGGACTGCCCACACAAGTGAGGTATCATTTATATCAGGAGGCTTGGGGGAACACTGGGTGGAAGGAAATTTGTGGCTCCTCTCAGATTCCAAAACTTTCTGTCACCGAAATGTGAGGAAAAAGTGTTTTTTCAGCCACATTTTGAGGTTTGCAAAGGATTCTGAGTAACAGAACCTGGTGAGAGCCCCACAAGTCACCCCCATCTTGGATTACCCTATGTGTCTAGATTTAAAAATTTTACAGGTTTGGTAAGTTTCCCTATGTGTCGGCTGAGCTAGAGGCCAAAATCCACAGGTAGGGACTTTGCAAAAAACAGCTCTGTTTTCTTTGGGAAAATGTGATGTGTCCACGTTGTGTTTTGGGGCATTTTCTGGAGCGGGCACTTGGCATGCCCACACAAATGAGGTATCATTATATCAGGAGACTTGGGGGACCAGTGGGTGGAAGGAAATTTGTGGCTCCTCTCAGATTCCAGAAGTTTCTGTCACCGACATGTGAGGAAAAGTGTTTTTTTAGCCACATTTTGAGGTTTGCAAGGGATCATGGGTAACAGAACCTGGTGAGAGCCCCACAAGTCACCCCATCTTGGATTACCCTATGTGTCTAGTTTTCAAAAATGTACAGGTTTGTTAGTTTTCCTTAGGTGTTGGCTGAGCTAGAGGCCAAAATCCACAGGTAGGCACTTTGCAAAAAACAGCTCTGTTTTCATTTGAAAAATGTGATGTGTCCACGTTGTGTTTTGGGGCATTTCCTGTCGTGGGCACTAGGCCTACCCAAACAAGTGAGGTACCATTTTTATCGGGAGACTTGGGGAACGCTTGGTGGAAGTGAATTTGTGGCTCCTCTCAGATTCCAGAACTTTCTGTCAGCGAAATGTGATGAAAAAGTGTTTTTTTGGCCAAATTTTGAGGTTTGCAAAGGATTGTGGGTAACACAACCTGGTGGGAGCCCCACAAGTCATCCCGTCTTGGATTCCTCTACGTATTTAGTTTTAACAAATACACAGGTTTGATTGGTTTCCCTAGGTGCCGGCTGAACTCGAGGCCAAAATCCACAGGTAGGCACTTTGCAAAAAACAGCTCTGTTTTCTTTGGGAAAATGTGATGTGTCTACGTTGTGTTTTCGGGCATTTCCTGTCGCGGGCACTAGGCCTACCCCCACAAGTGAGGTACCATTTTTATCGGGAGACTTGTGGGAACACTAGGTGGAAGGAAATGTGTGGCTCCTCTCAGATTCCAAACTTTCTCTCACCGAAATGTGAGGAAAAAGTGTTTTTGTAGCCACATTTTGAGGTTTGCAAAGGATTCTGGGTAACAGAACCTGGTGAGAGCCCCACAAGTCACCCCATCTTGGACTACCCTATGTGTCTAGTTTTAAAAAATGTACAGGTTTGGTAGATTTCCCTATGTGCAGGCTGAGCTAGAGGCCAAAATCAAAAGGTAGGCACCTTGCAAAAAACAGCTCTGTTTTCTTTGGGAAAATGTGATGTGTCCACGTTGTGTTTTGGGGCATTTCCTGTCACGGGCACTAGGCCTACCCACACAAGTGAGGTGCCATTTTTATCGGGAGATTTGGGGGCACGCCGGGTGGAAGGAAATTTGTTGCTCCTCTCTGATTTCAGAACTTTCTGTCACCGAAATGTGGTGAAAAAGTGTTTTTTGGGCCAAATTTTGAGGTTTTCAAAGGATTGTGGGTAACACAACCTGGTGGGAGCCCCACAAGTCATCCCATCTTGGAATCCCCTACGTGTTTAGTTTTCAAAAATACACAGGTTTGGTAGGTTTCCCTTGGTGCCGCCTGAGCTCGAGGCCAAAATCCACAGGTAGGCACTTTGCAAAAAACAGGTCTGTTTTCTTTGGGAAACTGTGATGTGTCCACGTTGTGTTTTGGGGCATTTGGTGTACCCGGCACTGGGCCTGCCCACACAAGTGAGGTATCATTTATATCGGGAGGCTTGGGGGAACACTGGGTGGAAGGAAATTTGTGGCTTCTCTCAGATTCGAAAGCTTTCTGTCACCGAAATATGAGGAAAATGTGTTTTTTTTAGCCACATTTTGAGGTTCGCAAAGGATTCTGGGTAACAGAACCTGGTGAGGGCCCCACAAGTCACCCCCATCTTGGATTACCCTATGTGTCTAGATTTAGAAAATGTACATGTTTGGTAGGTTTCCCTATGTGCCGGCTGAGCTAGAGGCCAAAAGCCACAGGTAGGCACTTTGCAAAAAACAGCTCTGTTTTCTTTGGAAAAATGTGATGTGTCCACATTGTGTTTTGGGGCATTTCCTGGAGCGAGCACTAGGCCTGCCCACACAAATGAGGTATCATTATATCAAGAGACTTGGGAGAACACTGGGTGGAAGTAAATTTGTGGCTCCTCTCTGATTCCAGAACTTTCTGTCAGCGAAATGTGATGAAAAGTGTTTTTTTGGCCAAATTTTGAGGTTTGCAAAGGATTCTGGGTAACACAACCTGATGGGAGCCCCATAAGTCATCCCGTCTTGGATTCCACTACGTGATTAGTTTTCAAAAATACACAGGTTTGGTAGCTTTCTCTAGGTGCTGCCTGAGCTCGAGGACAAAATCCACAGGTAGGTACTTTGCAAAAAACAGGTCTGTTTTCTTTGGGAAACTGTGATGTGTTCATGTAGTGTTTTGGAGCATTTCGTATAGCCGGCACTGGGCCTGCCCACACAAGTGAGGTTTCATTTATATCGGGAGGCTTAGGGGAACACTGGGTGGAAGGAAATTTGTTGCTCCTCTCAGATTCCAAAACTTTCTGTCACCGAAATGTGAGGAAAAAGTGGTTTTTTAGCCACATTTTGAGGTTTGCAAAGGATTCTGGGTAACAGAACCTGGTGAGAGCCCCACAAGTCACCCCCATCTTGGATTACCCTATGTGTCTAGATTAAACATTTTTACAGGTTTGGTAGGTTTCCCTATGTGCCGGCTGAGCTAGAGGCCAAAATCCACAGGTAGGCACTTTGCAAAAAACAGCTCTGTTTTCTTTGGGAAAATGTGATGTGTCCACGTTGTGTTTTGGGGCATTTCCTGTCACGGGCACTAGGCCTACCCACACAAGTGAGGTGCCATTTTTATCGGGAGACTTGGGGGCACGCCGGGTGGAAGGAAATTTGTGGCTCCTCTCTGATTTCAGAACTTTCTGTCACCGAAATGTGGTGAAAAAGTGTTTTTTTGGCCAAATTTTGAGGTTTGCAAAGGATTCTGGGTAACACAACCTGATGGGAGACCCACAAGTCATCCTGTCTTGGATTCCCCTACTTGTTTAGTTTAAAAAAAAAAAAAACAGGTTTTTTAGGTTTCCCTAGGTGCCGGCTGAGCTCGAGGCCAAAATCCACAGGTAGGCACTTTGCAAAAAACGGGTCTGTTCTCTTTGGGAAAATGTGATGTGTCCACATAGTGTTTTGGGGCATTTCCTGTCGTGGGCACTAGGCCTACCCACACAAGTGAGGTACCATTTTTATCGGGAGACTTGGGGAACGCTTGGTGGAAGTGAATTTGTGGCTCCTCTCTGATTCCAGAACTTTCTGTCAGTGAAATGTGATGAAAAAGTGTTTTTTGGCCAAATTTTGAGGTTTGCAAAGGATTGTGGGTAACACAACCTGGTGGGAGCCCCACAAGTCATCTTGTTTTGGATTCCTCTACGTATTTAGTTTTAACAAATACACAGGTTTGGTAGGTTTCCCTAGGTGCCGGCTGAACTCGAGGCCAAAATCCACAGGTAGCCCCCTTGCAAAAAACAGGTCTGTTTTCTTTGGGAAAATGTGATGTGTCCACATAGTGTTTTGGGGCATTTCGTGTAGCCGGCTCCAGGCCTGCCCACACAAGTGAGGTATCATTTATATCGGGAGGCTTGGGAGAAAACTGGGTGGAAGGAAATTTGTGTCTCCTCTCAGATTCCAAAACTTTCTGTCACCGAAATGTGGGGAAAAGTGTTTTTTTTTGCCACATTTTGAGGTTTGCAAAAGATTCTGGGTAACAGAACCTGGTGAGAGCCCCAAAAGTCACCACCATCTTGGACTACCCTATGTGTCTAGATTAAAAATTTTTACAGGTTTGGTAGGTTTCCCTATGTGCCGGCTGAGCTAGAGGCCAAAATCAAAAGGTAGGCACCTTGCAAAAAACAGCTCTGTTTTCTTTGGGAAAATGTGATGTGTCCACGTTGTGTTTTGGGGCATTTCCTGTCACGGGCACTAGGCCTACCCACACAAGTGAGGTGCCATTTTTATCGGGAGATTTGGGGGCACGCCGGGTGGAAGGAAATTTGTTGCTCCTCTCTGATTTCAGAACTTTCTGTCACCGAAATGTGGTGAAAAAGTGTTTTTTGGGCCAAATTTTGAGGTTTTCAAAGGATTGTGGGTAACACAACCTGGTGGGAGCCCCACAAGTCATCCCATCTTGGAATCCCCTACGTGTTTAGTTTTCAAAAATACACAGGTTTGGTAGGTTTCCCTTGGTGCCGCCTGAGCTCGAGGCCAAAATCCACAGGTAGGCACTTTGCAAAAAACAGGTCTGTTTTCTTTGGGAAACTGTGATGTGTCCACGTTGTGTTTTGGGGCATTTGGTGTACCCGGCACTGGGCCTGCCCACACAAGTGAGGTATCATTTATATCGGGAGGCTTGGGGGAACACTGGGTGGAAGGAAATTTGTGGCTTCTCTCAGATTCGAAAGCTTTCTGTCACCGAAATATGAGGAAAATTTGTTTTTTTAGCCACATTTTGAGGTTCTCAAAGGATTCTGGGTAACAGAACCTGGTGAGGGCCCCACAAGTCACCCCCATCTTGGATTACCCTATGTGTCTAGATTTAGAAAATGTACATGTTTGGTAGGTTTCCCTATGTGCCGGCTGAGCTAGAGGCCAAAAGCCACAGGTAGGCACTTTGCAAAAAACAGCTCTGTTTTCTTTGGAAAAATGTGATGTGTCCACATTGTGTTTTGGGGCATTTCCTGGAGCGAGCACTAGGCCTGCCCACACAAATGAGGTATCATTATATCAAGAGACTTGGGAGAACACTGGGTGGAAGTAAATTTGTGGCTCCTCTCTGATTCCAGAACTTTCTGTCAGCGAAATGTGACGAAAAGTGTTTTTTTGGCCAAATTTTGAGGTTTGCAAAGGATTCTGGGTAACACAACCTGATCGGAGCCCCATAAGTCATCCCGTCTTGGATTCCACTACGTGATTAGTTTTCAAAAATACACAGGTTTGGTAGCTTTCTCTAGGTGCTGCCTGAGCTCGAGGACAAAATCCACAGGTAGGTACTTTGCGAAAAACAGGTCTGTTTTCTTTGGGAAACTGTGATGTGTTCATGTAGTGTTTTGGAGCATTTCGTGTAGCCGGCACTGGGCCTGCCCACACAAGTGAGGTTTCATTTATATCGGGAGGCTTAGGGGAACACTGGGTGGAAGGAAATTTGTGGCTTCTCTCAGATTCGAAAGCTTTCTGTCACCGAAATATGAGGAAAATGTGTTTTTTTTAGCCACATTTTGAGGTTCGCAAAGGATTCTGGGTAACAGAACCTGGTGAGGGCCCCACAAGTCACCCCCATCTTGGATTACCCTATGTGTCTAGATTTAGAAAATGTACATGTTTGGTAGGTTTCCCTATGTGCCGGCTGAGCTAGAGGCCAAAAGCCACAGGTAGGCACTTTGCAAAAAACAGCTCTGTTTTCTTTGGAAAAATGTGATGTGTCCACATTGTGTTTTGGGGCATTTCCTGGAGCGAGCACTAGGCCTGCCCACACAAATGAGGTATCATTATATCAAGAGACTTGGGAGAACACTGGGTGGAAGTAAATTTGTGGCTCCTCTCTGATTCCAGAACTTTCTGTCAGCGAAATGTGATGAAAAGTGTTTTTTTGGCCAAATTTTGAGGTTTGCAAAGGATTCTGGGTAACACAACCTGATGGGAGCCCCATAAGTCATCCCGTCTTGGATTCCACTACGTGATTAGTTTTCAAAAATACACAGGTTTGGTAGCTTTCTCTAGGTGCTGCCTGAGCTCGAGGACAAAATCCACAGGTAGGTACTTTGCAAAAAACAGGTCTGTTTTCTTTGGGAAACTGTGATGTGTTCATGTAGTGTTTTGGAGCATTTCGTGTAGCCGGCACTGGGCCTGCCCACACAAGTGAGGTTTCATTTATATCGGGAGGCTTAGGGGAACACTGGGTGGAAGGAAATTTGTTGCTCCTCTCAGATTCCAAAACTTTCTGTCACCGAAATGTGAGGAAAAAGTGTTTTTTTAGCCACATTTTGAGGTTTGCAAAGGATTCTGGGTAACAGAACCTGGTGAGAGCCCCACAAGTCACCCCCATCTTGGATTACCCTATGTGTCTAGATTAAACATTTTTACAGGTTTGGTAGGTTTCCCTATGTGCCGGCTGAGCTAGAGGCCAAAATCCACAGGTAGGCACTTTGCAAAAAACAGCTCTGTTTTCTTTGGGAAAATGTAATGTGTCCACGTTGTGTTTTGGGGCATTTCCTGTCACGGGCACTAGGCCTACCCACACAAGTGAGGTGCCATTTTTATCGGGAGACTTGGGGGCACGCCGGGTGGAAGGAAATTTGTGGCTCCTCTCTGATTTCAGAACTTTCTGTCACCGAAATGTGGTGAAAAAGTGTTTTTTTGGCCAAATTTTGAGGTTTGCAAAGGATTCTGGGTAACACAACCTGATGGGAGACCCACAAGTCATCATGCCTTGGATTCCCCTACTTGTTTAGTTTAAAAAAAAAAAAAACAGGTTTGTTAGGTTTCCCTAGGTGCCGGCTGAGCTCGAGGCCAAAATCCACAGGTAGGCACTTTGCAAAAAACGGGTCTGTTCTCTTTGGGAAAATGTGATGTGTCCACATAGTGTTTTGGGGCATTTCCTGTCGTGGGCACTAGGCCTACCCACACAAGTGAGGTACCATTTTTATCGGGAGACTTGGGGAACGCTTGGTGGAAGTGAATTTGTGGCTCCTCTCTGATTCCAGAACTTTCTGTCAGTGAAATGTGATGAAAAAGTGTTTTTTGGCCAAATTTTGAGGTTTGCAAAGTATTGTGGGTAACACAACCTGGTGGGAGCCCCACAAGTCATCTTGTTTTGGATTCCTCTACGTATTTAGTTTTAACAAATACACAGGTTTGGTAGGTTTCCCTAGGTGCCGGCTGAACTCGAGGCCAAAATCCACAGGTAGCCCCCTTGCAAAAAACAGGTCTGTTTTCTTTGGGAAAATGTGATGTGTCCACATAGTGTTTTGGGGCATTTCGTGTAGCCGGCTCCAGGCCTGCCCACACAAGTGAGGTATCATTTATATCGGGAGGCTTGGGAGAAAACTGGGTGGAAGGAAATTTGTGTCTCCTCTCAGATTCCAAAACTTTCTGTCACCGAAATGTGAGGAAAAGTGTTTTTTTTGCCACATTTTGAGGTTTGCAAAAGATTCTGGGTAACAGAACCTGGTGAGAGCCCCAAAAGTCACCACCATCTTGGACTACCCTATGTGTCTAGATTAAAATTTTTTACAGGTTTGGTAGGTTTCCCTATGTGCCGGCTGAGCTAGAGGCCAAAATCCACAGGTAGGCACTTTGCAAAAAATAGCTCTGTTTTCTTTGGGAAAATGTACTGTGTCCAAGTTGTGTTTTGGGGCATTTCCTGGAGCGGGCACTAGGCCTGCCCACGCAAATGAGGTATCATTATATCAGGAGACTTGGGGGACCAGTGGGTGGATTAAATTTGTGGCTCCTCTCAGATTCCAGAACTTTCTGTCAGCGAAATGTGATGAAAAGTGTTTTTTTTAGCCAAATGTTGAGGTTTGCAAGGGATCATGGGTAACAGAACCTGGTTTGAGCCCACAAGTCACCCCATCTTGGAATACCCTATGTGTCTAGTTTTCAAAAATGTACAAGTTTTGTAGGTTTCCTTGGGTGCCGGCTGAGCTAGAGGCCAAAATCCACAGGTAAGCACTTTGCAAAAAACAGGTCTTTTTTCTTTTGGAAAATATGACGTGTCCACATTGTGTTTTGGGGCATTTCCTGTTGTGGGCACTAGGCCTACCCACACAAGTGAGGTACCATTTTTATCGGGAGACTTGGGGGAACACTGGGTGGAAGGAAATTTGTGGCTCCTCTCAGATTCCAGAACTTTCTGTCACCGTAATGTGAGGAAAAGTGTTTTTTTTAGACAAATTTTGAGGTTTGCAAGGGATTATGGGTAACAGAACCTGGGTAGAGCCCCACAAGTCACCCCATCTTGGAATACCCTATGTGTCTACTTTTCAAAAATGTACAGGTTTTGTAGGTTTCCTTAGGTGCCGGCTGAGCTAGAGGCCAAAATCCACAGATAGACACTTTGCAAAAAACAGCTCTGTTTTCTTTTTGAAAATGTGATGTGTCCACATTCTGTTTTGGAGCATTTCCTGTCGTGGGCACTAGGCCTACCCACACAAGTGAGGTACCATTTTTATCGGGAGAGTTGGGGGAACGCTGGGTGGAAGTAAATATGTGGCTCCTCTCTGATTCCAGAACTTTCTGTCAGCGAAATGTGATGAAAAAGTGTTTTTTTGGCCACATTTTGAGGTTTGCAAAGGATTCTGGGTAACACAACCTGGTGGGAGCCCCACAAGTCATCCCGTCTTGGATTCCTCCACATATTTAGTTTTAAAAAATACACAGGTTTGGTAGGTTTTCCTTGGTGCCGGCTGAGCTCAAGGCCAAAATCCACAGGTAGGCACTTTGTAAAAAACAGTTCTGTTTTCTTTGGGAAAATGTGATGTGTTCTCATTGTGTTTTGGGGGCATTTCCTGTCGCGGGCACTAGGCCTACCCACACAAGTGAGGTATCATTATATCAGGAGACTTGGGGGAACACTGGGTGGAAGGAAATTTGTGGTTCCTCTCAGATTCCAAAACTTTCTGTCATCGAAATGTGAGGAAAAAGTGTTTTTTTTAGCCACATTTTGAAGTTTGCAAAGGATTCCGGGTAACAGAACCTGGTGAGAGCCCCACAAGTCATGCCGTTTTGGATTCCCCTATGTGATTAGTTTTCAAAAATACACAGGTTTGGTAGCTTTCCCTAGGTGCCGCCTGAGTTCGAGGGCAAAATCCACAGGTAGGTACTTTGCAAAAAACAGGTCTGTTTTCTTTGGGAAACTGTGATGTGTTCATGTAGTGTTTTGGAGCATTTCGTGTAGCCGGCACTGGGCCTGCCCACACAAGTGAGGTATAATTTATATCGGGAGGCTTGGGGGAACACTGGGTGGAAGGAAATTTGTTGCTCCTCTCAGATTCCAAAACTTTCTGTCAGCGAAATGTGATGAAAAGTGTGTTTTTGGCCGAATTTTGAGGTTTGCAAAGGATTCTGGGTAACACAACCTGATGGGAGCCCCATAAGTCATCCCGTCTTGGATTCCCCTACGTGATTAGTTTTAAAAAATACACAGGTTTGGTAGCTTTCCCTTGGTGCCGCCTGAGCTCGAGGGCAAAATCCACAGGTAGGCACTTTGCAAAAAACAGGTCTGTTATCTTTGGGAAACTGTGATGTGTCCACGTAGTGTTTTGGGGCATTTCGTGTAGCCGGCACTGGGCCTGCCCACACAAACGAGGTATCATTTATATCGGGAGGCTTGGGGGAACACTGGGTGGAAGGAAATTTGTTGCTCCTCTCAGATTCCAAAACTTTCTGTCACCGAAATGTGAGGAAAAAGTGTTTTTTTTAGCCACATTTTGAGGTTTGCAAAAGATTCTGGGTAACAAAATCTGGTGAGAGCCCCTCAAGTCACCCCCATCTTGGAGTACCCTATGTGTCTAGATTTAAAAAATGTACAGGTTTGGTAGGTTTCCCTATGTGCCGGCTGAGCTAGAGGCCAAAATCCACAGTTAGGCACTTTGCAAAAAACAGCTTTGTTTTCTTTAGGAAAATGTGATGTGTCCACATAAGGGGTCATTCCAACCCTGGCGGTCGGTGTTAAAGCGGCGGCCAAACCGCCAACAGGCTGGCGGTAAAAAAATGCAATTCCGACCCTGGCGGAAACCGCCAACAGAGACCGCCACTTTAACACACCGCCCGCCACAGCGGGACAAACAAACAGCGCGGCGGTCACCGCCAACAGACAGGCGGGATACAATGTACCGCCCACCCTATCACAACCCACCAATCCGCCACCTTTTCCGGGGCGGTAGCCCCACCGATAAAAACACGACGGAAACAGCCATTTCAAACGGAAAACGCTCACCTCCATACACCCCACGAGGAATCTGGACAGCATGGAACCCGAACTACACATCCTACCAGCCATTGTCTTCCTGCTCCTCTACCAGGAGCACGAACGCCAGTGCAGAAGACAACGGTGAGTATTGTACCTACGACACAGGGGAGGGGGAGGCAAAAAATTACGGGGACACACATATGCGACACACCCACCCTCACCCTCAACCACTACAACACACACATCAATGCATAGCAACACATCACAGTTACACCCCCACACTCCCCGGAAGAATGCAAAGGCAAAAGGAAATGATTATAAATATAGAATTATATTGTAAGACTGAGTATAAAATATATCACACATCTATAACTTTATATACATAAATTGTCCAGTCTGATATGTCTATCAGCCAGTGTTCGTGGGCCACTGGGCCAAAACACATGGGCAAAGCCCACACAGGATACCTGCCTCCAACGGAGAGAACACTGCAGGGGCATCAGATAGGAAAACTACAGGCACCTCAGGGGGAAGGGAAGGGGGGGCACCTCAGCCAGATGAGTCCACGACGCCAGATCCACGAGGGGCCTCCATGGCCACTGTGCCATTCTGGGGAGTGCAAAGCCACAGTCTCACAAGTCTCTACAGTGGGTGGGTTGCCCACTGTGCCATCCTGGGGAGTGCAAAGACACAGTCTCTCAAGTCTCTACAGTGGGTGGGGTGCCCACTGTGCCATCCTGGGGAGTGCAAAGCCACAGTCTCTCAAGTCTCTACAGTGGGTGGCTTGCCCACTGCCATATCCTGGGGAGTGCAAAGCCACAGTCTCTCAAGTCTCTACAGTGGGTGGGTTGCCCACTGTGCCATCCTGGGGAGTGCAAAGCCACAGTCTCTCAAGTGGATAACAGTCTCCACTGGTACTGGAGGGGGACTAGTGCCCAGAGTGCTTCGTGCAGCCCTGCCCGACACAGATGCGGGCCTGCCCTTTCCGCCAATGGGCCAGCGGTGCTTGAGATGAAGGGCCCAGTTCAGCGGTGCTTGAGATGAAGGGCCCAGTTCAGCGGTGCTTGAGACGGCGGTGCCCAGCGGAGCAGTGCTTGAGATGAAGGGCCCAGCGGAGCGGTGCTTGAGATGAAGGGCTCAGTTCAGCGGTGCTTGAGACGGCGGTGCCCTGTTCAGTGGTGCTTGAGACGGCGGTGCCCTGTTCAGCGGTGCTTGAGATGAAGGGCCCAGTTCAGTGGTGCTTGAGACGGCGGTGCCCGGCGGTGCCCAGCGGAGCAGTGCTTGAGATGAAGGGCCCAGTTCAGCGGTGCTTGAGATGAAGGGCCCAGTTCAGCGGTGCTTGAGACGGCGGTGCCCTGTTCAGCGGTGCTTGAGACGGCGGTGCCCAGTTCAGCGGTGCTTGAGACGGCGGTGCCCAGTTCAGCGGTGCTTGAAACGGCGGTGCCCAGCGGAGCAGTGCTTGAGATGAAGGGCCCAGTTCAGCGGTGCTTGAGATGAAGGGCCCTGTTCAGCGGTGCTTGAGACGGCGGTGCCCTGTTCAGCGGTGCTTGAGACGGCGGGGCCCTGTTCAGCGGTTCTTGAGATGAAGGGCCCTGTTCAGCGGTGCTTGAGACGGCGGTGCCCAGTTCACCAGTGCTTGAGATGAAGGGCCCAGTTCAGCTGTTCCTGAGACGGCGGTGCCCAGCGGAGCGGTGCTTGAGATGAAGGGCCCAGCGGAGCGGTGCTTGAGATGAAGGGCCCTGTTCAGCGGTGCTTGAGATGAAGGGCCCTGTTCAGCGGTGCTTGAGACGGCGGTGCCCAGTTCAGCGGTGCTTGAGATGAAGGGCCCAGTTCAGCGGTGCTTGCGATGAAGGGCCCAGTTCAGCGGTTCCTGAGACGGCGGTGCCCAGCGGAGCAGTGCTTGAGATGAAGGGCCCAGCGGAGCGGTGCTTGAGATGAAGGACCCTGTTCAGCGGTGCCCTGTTCAGTGGTGCTTGAGACGGCGGTGCCCTGTTCAGTGGTGCTTGAGACGGCGGTGCCCTGTTCAGCGGTGCTTGAGATGAAGGGCCCAGTTCAGCAGTGCTTGAGACGGCGATGCCCTGTTCAGCGGTGCTTGAGATGAAGGGCCCAGTTCAGCGGTTCCTGAGACGGCGGTGCCCTGTTCAGCGGTGCTTGAGATGAAGGGCCCAGTTCAGCGGTGCTTGAGATGAAGGGCCCAGTTCAGCGGTTCTTGAGACGGCGGTGCCCAGCGGAGCGGTGCTTGAGATGAAGGGCCCTGTTCAGCGGTGCTTGAGACGGCGGTGCCCAGTGGAGCAGTGCTTGAGATTAAGGGCCCAGTTCAGCGGTGCTTGAGATGAAGGGTCCAGTTCAGCGGTGCTTGAGACGGCGGTGCCCTGTTCAGCGGTGCTTGAGACGGCGGTGCCCGGGGGTGCCCAGCAGAGCGGTGCTTGAGATGAGTGTCCTGGTCAGCGGATCCGGCCCAGGCATGGATGTCACTCGCCACCTGACATGTGGCTGGCGGGGCCTTCCTGCCCATCTGTCTGGTGGCTTGCGGGGCCCTCCTGGGCTGCAGTTCTCAGCCTGTGGGTGTCCTCCTGCCCACCTGGGACGTGGCTTGCGGGGCCCTCCTGGGCTGCAGTACCGGGCCTGTGTGTGTCCTCCTGCACACCTGGGATGTTGCTGGTGGGGCCCTCCTGGCCAGCTGGCCTGCTGCCGGACTTGTCGGGCGTGCTGCCCTTCCCACCCTTCCCTGCACGCTTGTGGCCCTTTCCCACCTTTGGCGGTGTGCCAGGTGGCACCCGACTTCCTGCCGGAGCCAACATAGGGATTTTTGTCCCTGGGGTCTTTGGTCGCTTGCGCCGGGCACTGGCAATCTTAGGATGCTTTTCCGGTGGTGGGCTGGCCGTGCCTTGGCTCCTAGCTGAACTGGATGCCCTTGAGGGTGGGGGACTCCACAGTCCATGGACAACAGTCTTCAAAGGTCCCGGTTTTGTGGTGGCTGAGGTGCTGATTGGAGTCTTATGAGATGGACGGGGTGGGGGAGTTGTAGGAAAGAGGTCAAGTTTGGAAAAGAAAAGCAATTTGGAAAGAGAGGGACGGGTAGGTGTAGTGGGTATGGGAGTGGAGGAAGAGGATGTGGTTGTAGGAGTGTGAAGTCTGGTGTCTTTGGGTGCAGGTGCTTGGGCTGGAGGCTGTCGTGAGGTGGATGGCTGTTGGGTGGGTGGCTGCCTGCGTTTGTGTAGTTTGGAGGAGGGGGTGACAGACACACTTGGAGAGGACACAGGGGACGTGTAAATGGTAGTGGGGTGGTGGCTGCACGTGTGCGGAGTGTTCTGGTGGGTGTGCTGGTGATGGACGTAGTGGCTGAAGATGTTGTGCATGCAAGTGTGAGTGGAGACGTCACAGGGAGGGAGGAGGGAGACGAGGAGGAGGGGGACACAGTGGAGGCAGTGGCTGTTGGTATGTCTGCATGTGGATGTTGCTTGTGTGAATGCTTGTGTGATGTGTGGTGCTTATGTCTGGATGAGCTTCCCTTGGGTGTTGAGGTGTGTGCAGGCTGGTCTGTAGGTGTGTCTGGGATAGGCAGAGGTACAGGGGATTGGGTCTGGGTGGAGGAAGTTGGAGGGGGGAGGCTAGAGACAGGGACAATTGCTGCCGTCAGTGCTGAGGCCAGAGCGTTGAACGATCGCTGATGGGCAGCCTGACCCGAATGAATGCCCTCCAGGTATGCATTACTCTGGTGCACCTCTCTTTGTACACCCTGGATGGCATTCAAAAGGGTAGACTGCCCAACAATGATGGTCCTTAGGAGGTCAATGACCTCCTCACTGAGGGCAGCAGGGGTGACAGGGGCAGGGCCTGAGGTGCCTGGGGCGAAGGAGATGCCCACCTTCCTGGGTGAGCGGGCACGGGGCAAACGCTGAGGGGCTGCTGGGAGGGCGGTGCTGGTGCGCTGGGTGGCGGCTGTACCTGTTGTTGCGGGGGGCACGGATGTTGCCGCCACCACAAGGGAGCTCCCTTCAGAGGACGAGTCGCTGTCACTGACATCAGCACGAGTCCCCGCTGTGGAGCTCCCCTCGCCCTCCGTCTCACTGGTGAAATCCGAGTCAGTTGCATGGCCCTCCATGGCCATGTGAGATGCAGCTCCCTCGTGCTCCGATGCCACTTCTACTCCGCCTGATGATGCTAATGCACACATGAAAAGGAAGACCACAAAAAAGGGGGGGAGGAGAAATAAAGACATGTTGAGTGCATGGATTACCGCTACCGTTGGCGGACAAGACAGACACAGAAGCCCCCTGCACTACGCCGCGCACTTGGAGTCCACTACGCAATCCGTGGGACATGGCCTACAAGCCTATGGACGACAACTGCACACATAGATGACACAGGGCCATGGATACCTGTACTTGGCACCCTACAGAGGTGGGGGGCGGGGGCACAGGGCCATGCCTTATGAGGGGCCTAGCCTACAGAAATCGCCCTGGCCTAGGGATACCCACAGCCCTCCTCCCCCACCCAGACACCTCCACTGCGCGCAAAGTCAGCAGAATGTATTTGTACTCACCCCCTTGTGTCTGCTGTGATGTCCTCACGCACCCATCCAAATCGGGGTAGGCCACCGCCAGGATCCGGGACATCAGGGGGGTCAAATGACGACTGGCACCCCTCCTACGTTGGGAGGCCATCCCCAGCTGAGCCTCCGCCGTCTTCCTGCTCCAGCGTCGGATGTCCTCCCACCTCTTCCGGCAGTGGGTGCCCCATCTGTTGTGGACCCCCAGGGTCCGGACGTCCTTGGCGATGGAACGCCAAATCACGACTTTCTGGTGGGTGCTGACCTATGTGACATGTACAGGGAGAGAAAAATTGTCATCACCTTCTGCATGCTCGATGTGAGTGGCCCCCCATCCCCACCCTTGCCATGTGGCACATGCTCTCATCTGTCATTTGATGCATGCCTCAATCGCTCCCCTCCCCACCATCTTTCATCCACCCCACTCTACTCAGGCATTGCCCACTAAGCATGGTCCCAGTGTACTTACCTGTTGGTCTGGAGGACCGTAGAGTAGCACATACTGGGGGAGGACCCTATCCACAAGTTTCTCCAACTCCTCCGCAGTGAAGGCAGGGGCCCTTTCCCCTGTCGCATGAGCCATTGTCTCTTCCAGACCGAGGTCACAGCAGCACTTGCAGTGTAGGTCCTCTCCTGTCGAAGATCAGGTATCGAGTGATTAAGCAGATAGAAAATGGCGGTCATGCCCGCGGCGGTGCGTACCGCGACCGCCGGCGCACATCGTCATTGGCTCCTGAAACCCATAGGGTTCAATGTTAACCAATGCGGCTTAGCGCCGCGGTCTTCGACCGCCTACCGCCGCGGTGTGCCACGCCAGTGCATTGACCTCACATCCCACTGTCGCACTTCACAGGTCAGGCAGCCGCCATTTCAAGGGCCCACATGGCCTAATTACCAACTGCGTCACACATACCTAGGCCATGCACCAACACTCATACAAGCCATTCAATGCATTGGGAATCGTGTTATGTGCAAGCTGTGGTTACGTACCTGTGGGTTGCTTGACTCTGTGCTCGCTGTTGTCCTTCATACGCACCGTCCGCTGGGACATGCGAGGAGATGGAGGAATCTTCCCGTGTACAGACCGCTGGTGGACCTGTCGACAATGGAGGAACGACATGTCATACTGACATACAGGCTTGACCGAGCCACTATACAGGAACTGTGTGCCCAGCTGGAGCCAGACCTGATGTCACCCATCCGCCAACCCACAGGGATCCCCCCTCTAGTGCAGGTGCTGTCAGTACTCCATTTCTTAGCAAGTGGGTCATTTCAAACAACAGTGGCCATATCATCAGGGATGTCCCAGCCTATGTTTTCCAAGGTGTTGTCCAGAGTGTTGTCTGCCCTGCTGAAATACATGTGGAGCTACATCGTTTTCCCTGAGGTGGGGGATTTGCCTACAGTGAAGGGTGATTTCTATGCCCTTGGACATATCCCCAACATCATAGGTGCCATTGATGGGACACATGTTGCTTTGGTCCCCCCCAGCAGGAGTGAACAGGTGTACAGGAACCGGAAGAGTTACCATTCCATGAATGTACAGATGATGTGTTTGGCTGACCAGTAAATCTCCCATGTTAATGCCAAGTTCCCTGGGTCAGTGCATGACGCCTACATCCTGCGGAATAGCAACATCCCGTATGTGATGGGTCAACTCCAGAGGCACCGGGTGTGGCTATTAGGGGACTCTGGTTACCCCAACCTGTCCTGGCTACTGACCCCAGTGAGGAATCCCGGGACAAGGGCAGAGGAACGGTACAATGAGGCCCATGGGCGGACTAGGAGGGTGATCGAGCAAACCTTTGGCCTCCTGAAGGCCAGGTTCAGGTGCCTCCATATGACAGGTGGATCCCTAATGTACTCACCAAAGAAGGTGTGCCAGATCATCGTGGCCTGCTGTATGCTTCACAACCTGGCTTTGCGCCGCCAGGTGCCTTTTCTGCAGGAGGATGGTCCAGATGGTGGTGTTGTAGCAGCTGTGGAGCCTGTGGAGAGTGAAGAGGAGGAAGCTGAAGAGGACGACATAGAGAACAGGAACACAGCAATACAGCAGTATTTTCAGTGACACACAGGTAAGAGTAGACACCGGCATATTACATTTACTTAATAACTCCTACCTCTCTACTGTCTGACTTTTTCCCCCAGTGTATGGTAACCTTGTTGTGACTTTCCCTTCCGTTTTCAGAGATGTGGGCCCCACTGCGTGACATCTGCTTTGTTTCCCCATGGACTACAGCTGTGTGACAGCGGTTTGTTAGCATCACAATGTGAATGAACATTTTGGCACGGTCATGTCTAATACATTTGTTCTAAATCACAGCCAGACTCCAGATTGTTTTGTGCAATAAGTGTTTTTATTCAAGTGCTCTAAATTGGATGGGTGGTTGCAAATCGGTGAGGGGTGATGGTGGAGGATTGTCCATGGCAGAGTCCAGACTATCAGTTTCACAGGTGCATTGTCCAAATGCCTGTGGGAAGTGGAGCAGGGGCAGTTTAAGGTTGGACAGGGTGACAATGTGGGACAGTGAGATGACAATCAGGGCGGTATCCTTTGCTGGTGGGGGTCTTGACATCTTACTCTGTCTTCTTCCTGGATCTCAGGGCCCGCTTGCGGGGTGGTTCTCCTTCTGCAGGGGGTGGGGTTCTGGTGGCCTGTTGGTCTTGTGTCGGGGCCTCCTGTCCACTAGCGCCGGCGGAGGTGGTAGGCAGTTCTTGGTGCATGCTAGTGTCAGGGGCCCTTTGAGGTGCCACAGTGTCCCGCAATGTCGTGACTACCTCATTCAGGGCCACTACGATGGTACCCATGGCGGAACTGATGTTTCTTAGATCCTCCTTGAACCCCATATACTGTTGCTCCTGCAGAAGCTGGATCTCCTGAAACCTGGCCAGGACCGTCGCCATCGTCTCCTGGGAGCGGTGGTATGCTCCCATGATGGAGGAGAGGGCCTCGTGGACAGTGGGTTCCCTGGGCCTGTCCCCCCCCTGTCGCACAGCAGCCCTCCCAGTTCCCATGTTTCCCTGGGCCTTTGTCCCCTGGACCGTGTGCCCACTACCACTGCCCCCAGGTCCCTGTTGTTGTTGGGGTGGTGGGTTAGCCTGGGTTCCCTGTAGTGGTGGACACACCGCTGATTGACGCGTCCTGGGGACAGAGGTATGGGCCCGCTGGGTGGGTGCTGTGCTGGTGTTCCCTGAGAGGGGAAGGTCTACTGTGGCCTGTGGCTGTGTGAGGGGAACCGACTGTCCCGAGGTCCCCGATGGACCGGGCTGGTCATCTAGATGCAGGGAGACAGAGCTGCTGTCCTCACTGTGGGCCTCTTCTGGGGATGGAGTGGACATTTGTGGACCCTCCTGCGCGGTGACGTGGCGTTCGGGTCCTGCAGGGGTATAAAAGCATGGTTATTGCTTCTGTTTGTGTCATAGCGTGCAATGAGTGGGTGCCCGTGTACCCCAGTGCTGGCATTCCTTTGTGGGGGCTGTTGTGACGGTGGTTGGGGGGGGGTTGTATGTGTATGTGCAGTGGGCATGCTTAGGTGATGGGTGTCCATGCTTTGTGGACGCATGCAGGGCTAGGTGTTGGGATGGGTGGGTTGTGATGGTGAGACAGTTGCAAGGAGTAGGATGTGATGGGGGTCAGGGTGAGGGTGGGGGTATGAGTTGGCATGCAGGTGGGGTGGGGGGAAGAAGTAGTTAAGATTTGCCTTACCAGAGTCCATTCCTCCGCCTACTCCAGTGAGGCCCTCAGGATGCAGGATGTTCAAGACTTGCTCCTCCCATGTTGTAAATTCTGGGGGAGGAGGTGGGGGTCCGCCGCCAGTCCGCTGCACCGCGATGTTGTGCCTGGATACCATGGAACGCACCTTCCCCCGTAGGTCGTTCCACCTCTTCCTGATGTCGTCCCGATTTCTTGGGTGCTGTCCCACAGCGTTGACCCTGTCCACTATTCTGCTCCATAGCTCTATCTTCCTGGCAATGGTGGTGTGCTGCACCTGTGCCCCGAACAGCTGTGGCTCTACTCGTACAATTTCCTCCACCATGATCCTGAGTTCATCATCAGAGAACCTGGGGTGTCTTTGCGGTGCCATGGGGTGGTGTGGGTGATGTGTAGAGTGGATTGTGTGGTGCTAAGTGTGGTGATGTGTATTGTTGTGTTGTGTGAAGTGCGTGCAAATATTGCTGGGTGACAGTGAATTGGGCGTCTGGGTGCTCGGATGTCTTTTCTCGGTGTGTGTTCACGAATCTCTAGGAGTGGAGGTTTGTGGGTGATGTGGGTGTGTATTTTATATTTAATTGGGTGTGTGGGAGTGGTGTGTGTATGTGTCTCAGGTGTGTGTATTTTTAATTGTCCAATGTGGTTGTATTTTGTAAGTGTGTGTGTATTTTGAGCGCGGCGGTGTGTACCGCCAATGGAATACCGCGGTTGAAAGACTGCCGCGTGGATTCGTGTGTCGTGATAGTGTGGGCGTATTTCTGTTGGAGTGACGGTGGAGGTTTGGTCATCGCAGTTTCTCGCTGCCCTTTGGTGTGGCGGACTTTTGTGGATGTCTGTATTTTGGCTGTTGTGGGTCAGAATGACCGCGGCGGTTTACCGCGGCCGCGGCGGTGTTATGGCGGTCTTCTGAACGGCGGTAAGCGCCTTTTACCGCTGAGGTTGGAATGACCACCATTGTGTTTTGGGGCATTTCGTGTAGCCGGCACTGGGCCTGTCCACACAAGTGAGGTATCATTTATATCGGGAGGCTTGGGGGAACACTGTGTGGAGGGAAATTTGTGGCTCCTCTCAGATTCCAAAACTTTCTGTCACCGAAACGTGAGGAAAAAGTGTTTTTTTAGCCACATTTTGAGGTTTGCAAAGGATTCTGGGTAACAGAACCTGGTGGGAGCCCCACAAGTCATTCCGTCTTGTATTCTTCTACGTATTTAGTTTTTAAAAATACACAGGTTTGGTAGGTTTCCCTTGGTGCCAGCTGAGCTCAAGGCCAAAATCCACAGGTAGGCACTTTGCAAAAAACAGTTCTGTTTTCTTTGGGAAAATGTGATGTGTTCTCATTGTGTTTTGGGGCATTTCCTGTCACGGGCACTAGGCCTACCCACACAAATGAGGTATCATTATATCAGGAGACTTGGGGGAACGCTGGGTGGAAGTAAATTTGTGGCTCCTCTCTGATTCCAGAACTTTCTGTCAGCGAAATGTGATGAAAAAGTGTTTTTTTGGCCAAAGTTTGAGGTTTGCAAAGGATTCTGGGTAACACAACCTGGGCGGAGCCCCACAAGTCATCCCGTCTTGGATTCCTCTACGTA
Source organism: Pleurodeles waltl (assembly GCF_031143425.1). Classification (NCBI taxonomy): domain Eukaryota; kingdom Metazoa; phylum Chordata; class Amphibia; order Caudata; family Salamandridae; genus Pleurodeles; species Pleurodeles waltl. The sequence goes on from NC_090437.1 coordinate 1,178,011,043, forward strand.
TTTAGTTTTAAAAAATACACAGGTTTTGTAGGTTTCCTTAGGTGCCGGCTGAGCTAGAGGCCAAAATCCACAGGTAGTCACTTTGCAAAAAACAGCTTTGTTTTCTTTGGGAAAATGTGATGTGTCCACGTTGTGTTTTGGGGCATTTCCTGGAGAGGGCACTAGGCCTGCCCACACAAATGAGGTATCATTTATATCAGGAGACTTGGGGGAACACTGGGTGGAAGGAAATTTGTGGCTCCTCTCAGATTCCAGAACTTTCTGTCACCGAAATGTGAGGAAAAGTGTTTTGTTTAGCCAAATTTTGAGGTTTGCAAGGGATCATGGATAACAGAACCTGGGTAGAGCCCCACAAGTCTCCCCATCTTGGAATACCCTATGTGTCTAGTTTTCAAAAATGTACAGGTTTTGTAGGTTTCCTTAGGTGCCGGCTGAGCTAGAGGCCAAAATCCACAGGTAGACACTTTGCAAAAAACAGCTCTGTTTTCTTTTGGAAAATGTGATATGTCCACATTGTGTTTTGGGGCATTTCCTGTCGTGGGCACTAGGCCTACCCACACAAGTGAGGTACCATTTTTATCGGGAGACTTGGGGGAACGCTGGGTGTAAGTAAATATGTGGCTCCTCTCTGATTCCAGAACTTTCTGTCAGCGAAATGTGATGAAAAAGTGTTTTTTTGGCCAAATTTTGAGGTTTGCAAAGGATTCTGGGTAGCACAACCTGGTGGGAGCCCCACAAGTTATTCCGTCTTGTATTCTTCTACGTATTTAGTTTTAAAAAATACACAGGTTTGGTAGGTTTCCCTTGGTGCCGGCTGAGCTCAAGGCCAAAATCCACAGGTAGGCACTTTGCAAAAAACAGTTCTGTTTTCTTTGGGAAAATGTGATGTGTTCTCATTGTGTTTTGGGGCATTTCCTGTCACGGGCACTAGGCCTACCCACACAAATGAGGTATCATTATATCAGGAGACTTGGGGGAACACTGGGTGGAAGGAAATTTGTGGCTCCTCTCAGATTCCAAAACTTCCTGTCACCGAAATGTATGGAAAAAGTGTTTTTTTTAGCCACATTTTGCAGTTTGCAAAGGATTCCGGGTAACAGAACCTGGTGAGAGCCCCACAAGTCACCCCCATCTTGGACTACCCTATGTGTCTAGATTTAAAAAATGTACAGGTTTGGTAAGTTTCCCTATGTGCCGGCTGAGCTAGAGCCAAAGTCCACAGGTAGGCACTTTGCATAAAACAGCTCTGTTTTCTTTGGGAAAATGTGATGTGTCCACATTGTGTTTTGGGGCATTTCCTGTTGTGGCACTAGGCCTACCCACACAAGTGAGGTACCATTTTTATCGGGAGACTTGGACGAACGGTGGGTGGGAGTAAATATGTGGCTCCGCTCTGATTCCAGAACTTTCTGTCAGCGAAATGTGATGAAAAAGTGTTTTTTTGGCCAAATTTTGAGGTTTGCAAAGGATTCTGGGTAACAGAACCTGGTGGGAGCCCCACAAGTCATCCCATTTTGGATTCCTCTACGTGTTTTGTTTTAAAAAATACACAGGTTTGGTAGGTTTCCCTAGGTGCCGGCTGAGCTCAAGGCCAAAATCCACAGGTAGGCACTTTGCAAAAAACAGTTCTGTTTTCTTTGGGAAAATGTGATGTGTTCACATTGTGTTTTGGGGCATTTCATGTCGCGGGCACTAGGCCTACCCACACAAATGAGGTATCATTATATCAGGAGACTTGGGGGAACACTGGGTGGAAGGAAATTTGTGGCTCCTCTCAGATTCCAGAACTTTCTGTCACCGAAATGTGAGGAAAAAGTTTTTTTTGGCCAAATTTTGAGGTTTGCAAAGGATTCTGGGTAACACAATCTGGTGGGAGCCCCACAAGTCATCTTGTTTTGGATTCCTCTACGTGTTTAGTTTTCAAAAATAGGCAGGTCTGGTAGGTTTCCCTAGGTGCCGGCTGAGCTCGAAGCCAAAATCCACAGGTAGGCCCTTTGCAAAAAACAGGTCTGTTTTCTTTGGGAAAATGTATTGTGTCCACATAGTGTTTTGGGGCATTTCGTGTAGCCGGCACCAGGCCTGCCCACACAAGTGAGGTATCATTTATATCGGGAGGCTTGGGAGAACACTGGGTTGAAGGAAATTTGTGTCTCCTCTCAGATTCTAAAACTTTCTGTCACCGAAATGTGAGAAAAAAGTGTTTTTTTTTGCCAAATTTTGAGGTTTGCAAAGGATTCTGGGTAACAGAACCTGGTGAGAGCCCCACAAGTCACCACCATCTTGGATTACCCTATGTGTCTAGATTTCAAAAATCTACAGGTTTGGTAGGTTTCCCTATGTGCCGGCTGAGCTGGAGGCCAAAATCCACAGATAGGCACTTTGCAAAAAATAGCTCTGTTTTCTTTGGGAAAATTGTGTTTCCTCTCAGATTCCAGAAATTTCTGTCAGCGAAATGTGATGAAAAGTGTTTTTTTTAGCCCAATTTTGAGGTTTGCAAGGGATCATGGGTAACAGAACCTGGTTTGAGCCCCACAAGTCACCCCCATCTTGGAATACCCTATGTGTCCAGATTTAGGTGCCGGCTGAGCTAGAGGCCAAAATCCACAGGTAGGCACTTTGCAAAAAACAGCTTTGTTTTCTTTGGGAAAATGTGATGTGTCCACGTTGTGTTTTGGGGCATTTCCTGGAGAGGGCACTAGGCCTGCCCACACAAATGAGGTATCATTTATATCAGGAGACTTGGGGGAACACTGGGTGGAAGGAAATTTGTGGCTCCTCTCAGATTCCAGAACTTTCTGTCACCGAAATGTGAGGAAAAGTGTTTTGTTTAGCCAAATTTTGAGGTTTGCAAGGGATCATGGATAACAGAACCTGGGTAGAGCCCCACAAGTCACCCCATCTTGGAATACCCTATGTGTCTAGTTTTCAAAAATGTACAGGTTTTGTAGGTTTCCTTAGGTGCCGGCTGAGCTAGAGGCCAAAATCCACAGGTAGACACTTTGCAAAAAACTGCTCTGTTTTCTTTTGGAAAATGTGATGTGTCCACATTGTGTTTTGGGGCATTTCCTGTCGTGGGCACTAGGCCTACCCACACAAGTGAGGTACCATTTTTATCGGGAGACTTGGGGAACGCTGGGTGTAAGTAAATATGTGGCTCCTCTCTGATTCCAGAACTTTCTGTCAGCGAAATGTGATGAAAAAGTGTTTTTTTTTCCAAATTTTGAGGTTTGCAAAGGATTCTGGGTAACACAACCTGGTGGGAGCCCCACAAGTCATTCCATCTTGTATTCTTCTACGTATTTAGTTTTAAAAAATACACAGGTTTGGTAGCTTTCCCTTGGTGCCGGCTGAGCTCAAGGCCAAAATCAACAGGTAGGCACTTTGCAAAAAACAGTTCTGTTTTCTTTGGGAAAATGTGATGTGTTCTCATTGTGTTTTGGGGCATTTCCTGTCACGGGCACTAGGCCTACCCACACAAATGAGGTATCATTATATCAGGAGATTTGGGGGAACACTGGGTGGAAGGAAATTTGTGGCTCCTCTCAGATTCCAAAACTTTCTGTCACCAAAATGTGAGGAAAAAGTGTTTTTTTTAGCCACATTTTGAAGTTTGCAAAGGATTCCGGGTAACAGAACCTGGTGAGAGCCCCACAAGTCACCCCCATCTTGGACTACCCTATGTGTCTAGATTTAAAAAATTTACAGGTTTGGTAAGTTTCCCTATGTGCCGGCTGAGCTAGAGCCAAAGTCCACAGGTAGGCACTTTGCATAAAACAGCTCTGTTTTCTTTGGGAAAATGTGATGTGTCCACATTGTGTTTTGGGGCATTTCCTGTTGTGGCACTAGGCCTACCCACACAAGTGAGGTACCATTTTTGTCGGGAGACTTGGGCGAACGCTGGGTGGGAGTAAATATGTGGCTCCGCTCTGATTCCAGAACTTTCTGTCAGCGAAATGTGATGAAAAAGTGTTTTTTTGGCCAAATTTTGAGGTTTGCAAAGGATTCTGGGTAACAGAACCTGGTGGGAGCCCATCAAGTCATCCCGTTTTGGATTCCTCTACGTGTTTAGTTTTCATAAATACACAGGGCTGGTAGGTTTCCCTAGGTGCCGGCTGAGCTCGAAGCCAAAATCCACAGGTAGGCACTTTGCAAAAAACAGTTCTGTTTTCTTTGGGAAAATGTGATGTGTCCACATAGTGTTTTGGGGAATTTCGTGTAGCCGGCACCGGGCCTGCCCACACAAGTGAGGTATCATTTATATTGGGAGGCTTGGGAGAACACTAGTTGGAAGGAAATTTGTGGCTCCTCTCAGATTCCAAAACCTTCTGTCACCGAAATGTGAGTAAAACGTGTTTTTTTAGCCACATTTTGAGGTTTGCAAAGGATTCTGGGTAACAGAACCTGGTGAGAAAATGTGATGTGTCCACATTGTGTTTTGGGGCATTTCCTGTCGCGGGCACTAGGCCTACCCACACAAATGAGGTATCATTATATCAGGAGACTTTGGGGAACACTGGGTGGAAGGAAATTTGTGGCTCCTCTCATATTCCAGAACTTTCTGTCACCGAAATGTGAGGAAAAAGTTTTTTTTGGTCCAAATTTTGAGGTTTGCAAAGGATTCTGGCTAACACAACCTGGTGGGAGCCCCACAAGTCATCCCGTTTTGGATTCCTCTACGTGTTTAGTTTTCAAAAATACACAGGTCTGGTAGGTTTCCCTAGGTGACGGCTGAGCTCGAAGCCAAAATCCACAGGTAGGCACTTTGCAAAAAACAGGTCTGTTTTCTTTGGGAAAATGTGATGTATCCACGTTGTGTTTTGGGGCATTTCCCGGAGCGGGCACTAGGCCTACCCACACAAATGAGGTATCATTATTTCAGGAGACTTGGGGGAACACTGGGTGGAAGGAAATTTGTGGCTCCTCTCAGATTCCAGAACTTTCTGTCACCGAAATGTGAGGAAAAAGTTTTTTTTTGGCCAAATTTTGAGGTTTGCAAAGGATTCTGGGTAACGCAACCTGGTGGGAGCCCCACAAGTCATCTTGTTTTGGATTCCTCTACGTGTTTAGTTTTAAAAAATACGCAGGTCTGGTAGGTTTCCCTAGGTGCCGGCTGAGCTCGAAGCCAAAATCCACAGGTAGGCCCTTTGCAAAAAACAGGTCTGTTTTCTTTGGGAAAATGTGATGTGTCCACATAGTGTTTTGGGGCATTTCGTGTAGCCGGCACCAGGCCTGCCCACACAAGTGAGGTATCATTTATATCGGGAGGCTTGGGAGAACACTGGGTTGAAGGAAATTTGTGTCTCCTCTCAGATTCCAAAACTTTCTGTCACCGAAATGTGAGAAAAAAGTGGGTTTTTTTTGCCACATTTTGAGGTTTGCAAAGGATTCTGGGTAACAGAACCTGGTGAGAGCGCACAAGTCAATACCATCTTGGATTACCCTATGTGTCTAGATTTCAAAAATCTACAGGTTTGGTAGGTTTCCCTATGTGCCGGCTGAGCTAGAGGCCAAAATCCACAGGTAGGCACTTTGCAAAAAATAGCTCTGTTTTCTTTGGGAAAATGTACTGTGTCCACGTTGTGTTTTGGGGCATTTCCTGGAGCGGGCACTAGGCCTGCCAACAAAAATGAGGTATCATTATATCAGGAGACTTGGGGGACCAGTGGGTGGATTACATTTGTGGCTCCTCTCAGATTCCAGAACTTTCTGTCAGCGAAATGTGATGAAAAGTGTTTTTTTTAGCCTAATTTTGAGGTTTGCAAGGGATCATGGGTAACAGAACCTGGTTTGAGCCCCACAAGTCACCCCCATCTTGGAATACTCTATGTGTCTAGATTTAAAAAAAATTACAGGTTTGGTAGGTTTCCCTATGTGCCGGCTGAGCTAGAGGCCAAAATCCACAGGTAGGCACTTTGCAAAAAACAGCTTTCTTTTCTTTGGGAAAATGTGATGTGTCCACGTTGTGTTTTGGGGCATTTCCTGGAGAGGGCACTAGGCCTGCCCACACAAATGAGGTATCATTTATATCAGGAGACTCGGGGGAACACTGGGTGGAAGGAAATTTGTGGCTCCTCTCAGATTCCAGAACTTTCTGTCAGCGAAATGTGAGGAAAAGTGTTTTGTTTAGCCAAATTTTGAGGTTTGCAAGGGATCATGGATAACAGAACCTGGGTAGAGCCCCACAAGTCACCCCATCTTGGAATACCCTATGGGGGTCATTCTAACTCTGGCGGGCGGCGGAGGCCGCCCGCCAGAGTTCCCCCCTCCGAAATACCGCACCGCGGTCAGTAGACCGCGGAGGGTATTCTAAGTTTTTCCCTGGGCTGGCGGGCGGTCGCCAAAAGACCGCCCGCCAGCCCAGGGAAAAACTCCCTTCCCACGAGGATGCCGGCTCGTAATCGAGCCGGCGGAGTGGGAAGGTGCGACGGGTGCTGTTGCACCCGTCGCGTATTTCACTGTCTGCCAAGCAGACAGTGAAATACTTGTAGGGGCCCTCTTACGGGGGCCCCGCGACCCCCCCTACTGCCATCCGGTTCCCGGCAGGCGGACCGCCGGGAACTGGATGGCGGTAGGGGGGGTCGGAATCCCCTCGGCGGCGCAGCTAGCTGCGCCGCCTTGGAGGATTCCAAAGGGCGGCGGTACACTGGCGGGAGACCGCCAGTGTTGCCGGTCCGACCGCGGCTTTACCGCCGCGGTCGGAATGCCCTTGGGAGCACCGCCGGCCTGTCGGCGGTGCTCCCGCCGACCCTGGCCGCGGCGGTCTTAGACCGCCGGGGTCAGAATGACCCCCTATGTGTCTAGTTTTAAAAAATTTACAGGTTTTGCAGGTTTCCTTAGGTGCCGGCTGAGCTAGAGGCCAAAATCCACAGGTAGACACTTTGCAAAAAACAGCTCTGTTTTCTTTTGGAAAATGTGATGTGTCCACATTGTGTTTTGGGGCATTTCCTGTTATGGGCACTAGGCCTACCCACACAAGTGAGGTACCATTTTTATCGGGAGACTTGAGGGAACGCTGGGTGTAAGTAAATATGTGGCTCCTCTCTGATTCCAGAACTTTCTGTCAGCGAAATGTGATGAAAAAGTGTTTTTTTGGCCAAATTTTGAGGTTTGCAAAGGATTCTGGGTAACACAACCTGGTGGGAGCCCCACAAGTCATTCCGTCTTGTATTCTTCTACGTATTTAGTTTTTAAAAATACACAGGTTTGGTAGGTTTCCCTTGGTGCCAGCTGAGCTCAAGGCCAAAATCCACAGGTAGGCACTTTGCAAAAAACAGTTCTGTTTTCTTTGGGAAAATGTGATGTGTTCTCATTGTGTTTTGGGGCATTTCCTGTCACGGGCACTAGGCCTACCCACACAAATGAGGTATCATTATATCAGGAGACTTGGGGGAACGCTGGGTGGAAGTAAATTTGTGGCTCCTCTCTGATTCCAGAACTTTCTGTCAGCGAAATGTGATGAAAAAGTGTTTTTTTGGCCAAAGTTTGAGGTTTGCAAAGGTTTCTGGGTAACACAACCTGGGCGGAGCCCCACAAGTCATCCCGTCTTGGATTCCTCTACGTATTTAGTTTTAAAAAATACACAGGTTTTGTAGGTTTCCTTAGGTGCCGGCTGAGCTAGAGGCCAAAATCCACAGGTAGTCACTTTGCAAAAAACAGCTTTGTTTTCTTTGGGAAAATGTGATGTGTCCACGTTGTGTTTTGGGGCATTTCCTGGAGAGGGCACTAGGCCTGCCCACACAAATGAGGTATCATTTATATCAGGAGACATGGGGGAACACTGGGTGGAAGGAAATTTGTGGCTCCTCTCAGATTCCAGAACTTTCTGTCACTGAAATGTGAGGAAAAGTGTTTTGTTTAGCCAAATTTTGAGGTTTGCAAGGGATCATGGATAACAGAACCTGGGTAGAGCCCCACAAGTCTCCCCATCTTGGAATACCCTATGTGTCTAGTTTTCAAAAATGTACAGGTTTTGTAGGTTTCCTTAGGTGCCGGCTGAGCTAGAGGCCAAAATCCACAGGTAGACACTTTGCAAAAAACAGCTCTGTTTTCTTTTGGAAAATGTGATGTGTCCACATTGTGTTTTGGGGCATTTCCTGTTATGGGCACTAGGCCTACCCACACAAGTGAGGTACCATTTTTATCGGGAGACTTGAGGGAACGCTGGGTGTAAGTAAATATGTGGCTCCTCTCTGATTCCAGAACTTTCTGTCAGCGAAATGTGATGAAAAAGTGTTTTTTTGGCCAAATTTTGAGGTTTGCAAAGGATTCTGGGTAACACAACCTGGTGGGAGCCCCACAAGTCATTCCGTCTTGTATTCTTCTACGTATTTAGTTTTTAAAAATAAACAGGTTTGGTAGGTTTCCCTTGGTGCCAGCTGAGCTCAAGGCCAAAATCCACAGGTAGGCACTTTGCAAAAAACAGTTCTGTTTTCTTTGGGAAAATGTGATGTGTTCTCATTGTGTTTTGGGGCATTTCCTGTCACGGGCACTAGGCCTACCCACACAAATGAGGTATCATTATATCAGGAGACTTGGGGGAACGCTGGGTGGAAGTAAATTTGTGGCTCCTCTCTGATTCCAGAACTTTCTGTCACCGAAATGTGAGGAAAAGTGTTTTTTTAGCCAAATTTTGAGGTTAGCAAAGGATTATGGGTAACAGAACCTGGTGAGAGCCCCACAAGTCACCCCATCTTGGATTACCCTATGTGTCTAGTTTTCAAAAATGTACAGGTTTGGTAGGTTTTCCTATGTGCCGGCTAAGCTAGAGGCCAAAATCCACAGGTAGGCACTTTGCAAAAAACAGCTCTGTTTTCTTTGGGAAAATGTGATGTGTCCACGTTGTGTTTTGGGGCATTTCCTGGAGAGGGCACTAGGCCTGCCCACACAAATGAGGTATCATTTATATCAGGAGACTTGGGGGAACACTGGGTGGAAGGAAATTTGTGGCTCCTCTCAGATTCCAGAACTTTCTGTCACCGAAATGTGAGGAAAAGTGTTTTGTTTAGCCAAATTTTGAGGTTTGCAAGGGATCATGGATAACAGAACCTGGGTAGAGCCCCACAAGTCTCCCCATCTTGGAATACCCTATGTGTCTAGTTTTCAAAAATGTACAGGTTTTGTAGGTTTCCTTAGGTGCCGGCTGAGCTAGAGGCCAAAATCCACAGGTAGACACTTTGCAAAAAACAGCTCTGTTTTCTTTTGGAAAATGTGATATGTCCACATTGTGTTTTGGGGCATTTCCTGTCGTGGGCACTAGGCCTACCCACACAAGTGAGGTACCATTTTTATCGGGAGACTTGGGGGAACGCTGGGTGTAAGTAAATATGTGGCTCCTCTCTGATTCCAGAACTTTCTGTCAGCGAAATGTGATGAAAAAGTGTTTTTTTGGCCAAATTTTGAGGTTTGCAAAGGATTCTGGGTAGAACAACCTGGTGGGAGCCCCACAAGTTATTCCGTCTTGTATTCTTCTACGTATTTAGTTTTAAAAAATACACAGGTTTGGTAGGTTTCCCTTGGTGCCGGCTGAGCTCAAGGCCAAAATCCACAGGTAGGCACTTTGCAAAAAACAGTTCTGTTTTCTTTGGGAAAATGTGATGTGTTCTCATTGTGTTTTGGGGCATTTCCTGTCACGGGCACTAGGCCTACCCACACAAATGAGGTATCATTATATCAGGAGATTTGGGGGAACACTGGGTGGAAGGAAATTTGTGGCTCCTCTCAGATTCCAAAACTTTCTGTCACCAAAATGTGAGGAAAAAGTGTTTTTTTTAGCCACATTTTGAAGTTTGCAAAGGATTCCGGGTAACAGAACCTGGTGAGAGCCCCACAAGTCACCCCCATCTTGGACTACCCTATGTGTCTAGATTTAAAAAATTTACAGGTTTGGTAAGTTTCCCTATGTGCCGGCTGATCTAGAGCCAAAGTCCACAGGTAGGCACTTTGCATAAAACAGTTCTGTTTTCTTTGGGAAAATGTGATGTGTCCACATTGTGTTTTGGGGCATTTCCTGTTGTGGCACTAGGCCTACCCACACAAGTGAGGTACCATTTTTATCGGGAGACTTGGGCGAACGCTGGGTGGGAGTAAATATGTGGCTCCGCTCTGATTCCAGAACTTTCTGTCAGCGAAATGTGATGAAAAAGTGTTTTTTTGGCCAAATTTTGAGGTTTGCAAAGGATTCTGGGTAACAGAACCTGGTGGGAGCCCCACAAGTCATCCCGTTTTGGATTCCTCTACGTGTTTAGTTTTCATAAATACACAGGGCTGGTAGGTTTCCCTAGGTGCCGGCTGAGCTCGAAGCCAAAATCCACAGGTAGGCACTTTGCAAAAAACAGTTCTGTTTTCTTTGGGAAAATGTGATGTGTCCACATAGTGTTTTGGGGAATTTCGTGTAGCCGGCACCGGGCCTGCCCACATAAGTGAGGTATCATTTATATCGGGAGGCTTGGGAGAACACTAGTTGGAAGGAAATTTGTGGCTCCTCTCAGATTCCAAAACCTTCTGTCACCGAAATGTGAGTAAAACGTGTTTTTTTAGCCACATTTTGAGGTTTGCAAAGGATTCTGGGTAACAGAACCTGGTGAGAAAATGTGATGTGTCCACATTGTGTTTTGGGGCATTTCCTGTCGCGGGCACTAGGCCTACCCACACAAATGAGGTATCATTATATCAGGAGACTTGGGGGAACACTGGGTGGAAGGAAATTTGTGGCTCCTCTCATATTCCAGAACTTTCTGTCACCGAAATGTGAGGAAAAAGTTTTTTTGGGTCCAAATTTTGAGGTTTGCAAAGGATTCTGGGTAACACAACCTGGTGGGAGACCCACAAGTCATCCCGTTTTGGATTCCTCTACGTGTTTAGTTTTCAAAAATACACAGGTCTGGTAGGTTTCCCTAGGTGACGGCTGAGCTCGAAGCCAAAATCCACAGGTAGGCACTTTGCAAAAAACAGGTCTGTTTTCTTTGGGAAAATGTGATGTATCCACGTTGTGTTTTGGGGCATTTCCTGGAGCGGGCACTAGGCCTACCCACACAAATGAGGTATCATTATTTCAGGAGACTTGGGGGAACACTGGGTGGAAGGAAATTTGTGGCTCCTCTCAGATTCCAGAACTTTCTGTCACCGAAATGTGAGGAAAAAGTTTTTTTGGGGCCAAATTTTGAGGTTTGCAAAGGATTCTGGGTAACACAACCTGGTGGGAGCCCCACAAGTCATCTTGTTTTGGATTCCTCTACGTGTTTAGTTTTCAAAAATACGCAGGTCTGGTAGGTTTCCCTAGTTGCCGGCTGAGCTCGAAACCAAAATCCACAGGTAGGCCCTTTGCAAAAAACAGGTCTGTTTTCTTTGGGAAAATGTGATGTGTCCACATAGTGTTTTGGGGCATTTCGTGTAGCCGGCACCAGGCCTGCCCACACAAGTGAGGTATCATTTATATCGGGAGGCTTGGGAGAACACTAGTTGGAAGGAAATTTGTGGCTCCTCTCAGATTCCAAAACCTTCTGTCACCGAAATGTGAGTAAAACGTGTTTTTTTAGCCACATTTTGAGGTTTGCAAAGGATTCTGGGTAACAGAACCTGGTGAGAGCCCCGCAAGTCACCACCATCTTGGATTACCCTATGTGTCTAGATTTCAAAAATCTACAGGTTTGGTAGGTTTCCCTATGTGCCGGCTGAGCTAGAGGTCAAAATCCACAGGTTGGCACTTTGCAAAAAATAGCTCTGTTTTCTTTGGGAAAATGTACTGTGTCCATGTTGTGTTTTGGAGCATTTCCTGGAGCGGGCACTAGGCCTGCCCACACAAATGAGTTATCATTATATCAGGAGACTTGGGGGACCAGTGGGTGGATTAAATTTGTGGCTCCTCTCAGATTCGAGAACTTTCTGTCAGCGAAATGTGATGAAAAGTGTTTTTTTCAGCCCAATTTTGAGGTTTGCAAGGGATCATGGGTAACAGAACCTGGTTTGAGCCCCACAAGTCACCCCCATCTTGGAATACCCTATGTGTCTAGATTAAAAAAAAATTAAAGGTTTGGTAGGTTTCCCTATGTGCCGGCTGAGCTAGAGGCCAAAATCCACAGGTAGGCACTTTGCAAAAAACAGCTTTGTTTTCTTTGGGAAAATGTGATGTGTCCACGTTGTGTTTTGGGGCATTTCCTGGAGAGGGCACTAGGCCTGCCCACACAAATGAGGTATCATTTATATCAGGAGACTTGGGGGAACACTGGATGGAAGGAAATTTGTGGCTCCTCTCAGATTCCAGAACTTTCTGTCACTGAAATGTGAGGAAAAGTGTTTTGTTTAGCCAAATTTTGAGGTTTGCAAGGGATCATGGATAACAGAACCTGGGAAGAGCCCCACAAGTCACCCCATCTTGGAATACCCTATGTGTCTAGTTTTCAAAAATGTACAGGTTTTGTAGGTTTCCTTAGGTGCCGGCTGAGCTAGAGGCCAAAATCCACAGGTAGACACTTTGCAAAAAAAAGCTCTGTTTTCTTTTGGAAAATGTGATGTGTCCACATTGTGTTTTGGGGCATTTCCTGCCGAGGGCACTAGGCCTACCCACACAAATGAGGTACCATTTTTATCGGGAGACTTGGGCGAACGCTGGGTGTAAGTAAATATGTGGCTCCTCTCTGATTCCAGAACTTTCTGTCAGCGAAATGTGATGAAAAAGTGTTTTTTTGGCCAAATTTTGTGGTTTGCAAAGGATTCTGGGTAACACAACCTGGTGGGAGCCCCACAAGTCATTCCGTCTTGTATTCTTCTACGTATTTAGTATTAAAAAATACACAGGTTTTGTAGGTTTCCCTTGGTGCCGGCTGAGCTCAAGGCCAAAATCCACAGGTAGGCACTTTGCAAAAAACAGTTCTGTTTTCTTTGGGAAAATGTGATGTGTTCTCATTGTGTTTTGGGGCATTTCCTGTCACGGGCACTAGGCCTACCCACACAAATGAGGTATCATTATATCAGGAGACTTGGGGGAACGCTGGGTGGAAGGAAATTTGTGGCTCCTCTCAGATTCCAGAACTTTCTGTCAGCGAAATGTGATGAAAAAGTGTTTTTTTGGCCAAAGTTTGAGGTTTGCAAAGGATTCTGGGTAACACAACCTGGGCGGAGCCCCACAAGTCATCCCGTCTTGGATTCCTCTACGTATTTAGTTTTAAAAAATACACAGGTTTTGTAGGTTTCCTTAGGTGCCGGCTGAGCTAGAGGCCAAAATCCACAGGTAGTCACTTTGCAAAAAACAGCTTTGTTTTCTTTGGGAAAATGTGATGTGTCCACGTTGTGTTTTGGGGCATTTCCTGGAGAGGGCACTAGGCCTGCCCACACAAATGAGGTATCATTTATATCAGGAGACTTGGGGGAACACTGGGTGGAAGGAAATTTGTGGCTCCTCTCAGATTCCAGAACTTTCTGTCACCGAAATGTGAGGAAAAGTGTTTTGTTTAGCCAAATTTTGAGGTTTGCAAGGGATCATGGATAACAGAACCTGGGTAGAGCCCCACAAGTCTCCCCATCTTGGAATACCCTATGTGTCTAGTTTTCAAAAATGTACAGGTTTTGTAGGTTTCCTTAGGTGCCGGCTGAGCTAGAGGCCAAAATCCACAGGTAGACACTTTGCAAAAAACAGCTCTGTTTTCTTTTGGAAAATGTGATATGTCCACATTGTGTTTTGGGGCATTTCCTGTCGTGGGCACTAGGCCTACCCACACAAGTGAGGTACCATTTTTATCGGGAGACTTGGGGGAACGCTGGGTGTAAGTAAATATGTGGCTCCTCTCTGATTCCAGAACTTTCTGTCAGCGAAATGTGATGAAAAAGTGTTTTTTTGGCCAAATTTTGAGGTTTGCAAAGGATTCTGGGTAGCACAACCTGGTGGGAGCCCCACAAGTTATTCCGTCTTGTATTCTTCTACGTATTTAGTTTTAAAAAATACACAGGTTTGGTAGGTTTCCCTTGGTGCCGGCTGAGCTCAAGGCCAAAATCCACAGGTAGGCACTTTGCAAAAAACAGTTCTGTTTTCTTTGGGAAAATGTGATGTGTTCTCATTGTGTTTTGGGGCATTTCCTGTCACGGGCACTAGGCCTACCCACACAAATGAGGTATCATTATATCAGGAGACTTGGGGGAACACTGGGTGGAAGGAAATTTGTGGCTCCTCTCAGATTCCAAAACTTCCTGTCACCGAAATGTATGGAAAAAGTGTTTTTTTTAGCCACATTTTGAAGTTTGCAAAGGATTCCGGGTAACAGAACCTGGTGAGAGCCCCACAAGTCACCCCCATCTTGGACTACCCTATGTGTCTAGATTTAAAAAATGTACAGGTTTGGTAAGTTTCCCTATGTGCCGGCTGAGCTAGAGCCAAAGTCCACAGGTAGGCACTTTGCATAAAACAGCTCTGTTTTCTTTGGGAAAATGTGATGTGTCCACATTGTGTTTTGGGGCATTTCCTGTTGTGGCACTAGGCCTACCCACACAAGTGAGGTACCATTTTTATCGGGAGACTTGGACGAACGGTGGGTGGGAGTAAATATGTGGCTCCGCTCTGATTCCAGAACTTTCTGTCAGCGAAATGTGATGAAAAAGTGTTTTTTTGGCCAAATTTTGAGGTTTGCAAAGGATTCTGGGTAACAGAACCTGGTGGGAGCCCCACAAGTCATCCCATTTTGGATTCCTCTACGTGTTTTGTTTTAAAAAATACACAGGTTTGGTAGGTTTCCCTAGGTGCCGGCTGAGCTCAAGGCCAAAATCCACAGGTAGGCACTTTGCAAAAAACAGTTCTGTTTTCTTTGGGAAAATGTGATGTGTTCACATTGTGTTTTGGGGCATTTCATGTCGCGGGCACTAGGCCTACCCACACAAATGAGGTATCATTATATCAGGAGACTTGGGGGAACACTGGGTGGAAGGAAATTTGTGGCTCCTCTCAGATTCCAGAACTTTCTGTCACCGAAATGTGAGGAAAAAGTTTTTTTTGGCCAAATTTTGAGGTTTGCAAAGGATTCTGGGTAACACAATCTGGTGGGAGCCCCACAAGTCATCTTGTTTTGGATTCCTCTACGTGTTTAGTTTTCAAAAATAGGCAGGTCTGGTAGGTTTCCCTAGGTGCCGGCTGAGCTCGAAGCCAAAATCCACAGGTAGGCCCTTTGCAAAAAACAGGTCTGTTTTCTTTGGGAAAATGTATTGTGTCCACATAGTGTTTTGGGGCATTTCGTGTAGCCGGCACCAGGCCTGCCCACACAAGTGAGGTATCATTTATATCGGGAGGCTTGGGAGAACACTGGGTTGAAGGAAATTTGTGTCTCCTCTCAGATTCTAAAACTTTCTGTCACCGAAATGTGAGAAAAAAGTGTTTTTTTTTGCCAAATTTTGAGGTTTGCAAAGGATTCTGGGTAACAGAACCTGGTGAGAGCCCCACAAGTCACCACCATCTTGGATTACCCTATGTGTCTAGATTTCAAAAATCTACAGGTTTGGTAGGTTTCCCTATGTGCCGGCTGAGCTGGAGGCCAAAATCCACAGATAGGCACTTTGCAAAAAATAGCTCTGTTTTCTTTGGGAAAATTGTGTTTCCTCTCAGATTCCAGAAATTTCTGTCAGCGAAATGTGATGAAAAGTGTTTTTTTTAGCCCAATTTTGAGGTTTGCAAGGGATCATGGGTAACAGAACCTGGTTTGAGCCCCACAAGTCACCCCCATCTTGGAATACCCTATGTGTCCAGATTTAGGTGCCGGCTGAGCTAGAGGCCAAAATCCACAGGTAGGCACTTTGCAAAAAACAGCTTTGTTTTCTTTGGGAAAATGTGATGTGTCCACGTTGTGTTTTGGGGCATTTCCTGGAGAGGGCACTAGGCCTGCCCACACAAATGAGGTATCATTTATATCAGGAGACTTGGGGGAACACTGGGTGGAAGGAAATTTGTGGCTCCTCTCAGATTCCAGAACTTTCTGTCACCGAAATGTGAGGAAAAGTGTTTTGTTTAGCCAAATTTTGAGGTTTGCAAGGGATCATGGATAACAGAACCTGGGTAGAGCCCCACAAGTCACCCCATCTTGGAATACCCTATGTGTCTAGTTTTCAAAAATGTACAGGTTTTGTAGGTTTCCTTAGGTGCCGGCTGAGCTAGAGGCCAAAATCCACAGGTAGACACTTTGCAAAAAACTGCTCTGTTTTCTTTTGGAAAATGTGATGTGTCCACATTGTGTTTTGGGGCATTTCCTGTCGTGGGCACTAGGCCTACCCACACAAGTGAGGTACCATTTTTATCGGGAGACTTGGGGAACGCTGGGTGTAAGTAAATATGTGGCTCCTCTCTGATTCCAGAACTTTCTGTCAGCGAAATGTGATGAAAAAGTGTTTTTTTTTCCAAATTTTGAGGTTTGCAAAGGATTCTGGGTAACACAACCTGGTGGGAGCCCCACAAGTCATTCCATCTTGTATTCTTCTACGTATTTAGTTTTAAAAAATACACAGGTTTGGTAGCTTTCCCTTGGTGCCGGCTGAGCTCAAGGCCAAAATCAACAGGTAGGCACTTTGCAAAAAACAGTTCTGTTTTCTTTGGGAAAATGTGATGTGTTCTCATTGTGTTTTGGGGCATTTCCTGTCACGGGCACTAGGCCTACCCACACAAATGAGGTATCATTATATCAGGAGATTTGGGGGAACACTGGGTGGAAGGAAATTTGTGGCTCCTCTCAGATTCCAAAACTTTCTGTCACCAAAATGTGAGGAAAAAGTGTTTTTTTTAGCCACATTTTGAAGTTTGCAAAGGATTCCGGGTAACAGAACCTGGTGAGAGCCCCACAAGTCACCCCCATCTTGGACTACCCTATGTGTCTAGATTTAAAAAATTTACAGGTTTGGTAAGTTTCCCTATGTGCCGGCTGAGCTAGAGCCAAAGTCCACAGGTAGGCACTTTGCATAAAACAGCTCTGTTTTCTTTGGGAAAATGTGATGTGTCCACATTGTGTTTTGGGGCATTTCCTGTTGTGGCACTAGGCCTACCCACACAAGTGAGGTACCATTTTTGTCGGGAGACTTGGGCGAACGCTGGGTGGGAGTAAATATGTGGCTCCGCTCTGATTCCAGAACTTTCTGTCAGCGAAATGTGATGAAAAAGTGTTTTTTTGGCCAAATTTTGAGGTTTGCAAAGGATTCTGGGTAACAGAACCTGGTGGGAGCCCATCAAGTCATCCCGTTTTGGATTCCTCTACGTGTTTAGTTTTCATAAATACACAGGGCTGGTAGGTTTCCCTAGGTGCCGGCTGAGCTCGAAGCCAAAATCCACAGGTAGGCACTTTGCAAAAAACAGTTCTGTTTTCTTTGGGAAAATGTGATGTGTCCACATAGTGTTTTGGGGAATTTCGTGTAGCCGGCACCGGGCCTGCCCACACAAGTGAGGTATCATTTATATTGGGAGGCTTGGGAGAACACTAGTTGGAAGGAAATTTGTGGCTCCTCTCAGATTCCAAAACCTTCTGTCACCGAAATGTGAGTAAAACGTGTTTTTTTAGCCACATTTTGAGGTTTGCAAAGGATTCTGGGTAACAGAACCTGGTGAGAAAATGTGATGTGTCCACATTGTGTTTTGGGGCATTTCCTGTCGCGGGCACTAGGCCTACCCACACAAATGAGGTATCATTATATCAGGAGACTTTGGGGAACACTGGGTGGAAGGAAATTTGTGGCTCCTCTCATATTCCAGAACTTTCTGTCACCGAAATGTGAGGAAAAAGTTTTTTTTGGTCCAAATTTTGAGGTTTGCAAAGGATTCTGGCTAACACAACCTGGTGGGAGCCCCACAAGTCATCCCGTTTTGGATTCCTCTACGTGTTTAGTTTTCAAAAATACACAGGTCTGGTAGGTTTCCCTAGGTGACGGCTGAGCTCGAAGCCAAAATCCACAGGTAGGCACTTTGCAAAAAACAGGTCTGTTTTCTTTGGGAAAATGTGATGTATCCACGTTGTGTTTTGGGGCATTTCCCAGAGCGGGCACTAGGCCTACCCACACAAATGAGGTATCATTATTTCAGGAGACTTGGGGGAACACTGGGTGGAAGGAAATTTGTGGCTCCTCTCAGATTCCAGAACTTTCTGTCACCGAAATGTGAGGAAAAAGTTTTTTTTTGGCCAAATTTTGAGGTTTGCAAAGGATTCTGGGTAACGCAACCTGGTGGGAGCCCCACAAGTCATCTTGTTTTGGATTCCTCTACGTGTTTAGTTTTAAAAAATACGCAGGTCTGGTAGGTTTCCCTAGGTGCCGGCTGAGCTCGAAGCCAAAATCCACAGGTAGGCCCTTTGCAAAAAACAGGTCTGTTTTCTTTGGGAAAATGTGATGTGTCCACATAGTGTTTTGGGGCATTTCGTGTAGCCGGCACCAGGCCTGCCCACACAAGTGAGGTATCATTTATATCGGGAGGCTTGGGAGAACACTGGGTTGAAGGAAATTTGTGTCTCCTCTCAGATTCCAAAACTTTCTGTCACCGAAATGTGAGAAAAAAGTGGGTTTTTTTTGCCACATTTTGAGGTTTGCAAAGGATTCTGGGTAACAGAACCTGGTGAGAGCGCACAAGTCAATACCATCTTGGATTACCCTATGTGTCTAGATTTCAAAAATCTACAGGTTTGGTAGGTTTCCCTATGTGCCGGCTGAGCTAGAGGCCAAAATCCACAGGTAGGCACTTTGCAAAAAATAGCTCTGTTTTCTTTGGGAAAATGTACTGTGTCCACGTTGTGTTTTGGGGCATTTCCTGGAGCGGGCACTAGGCCTGCCAACAAAAATGAGGTATCATTATATCAGGAGACTTGGGGGACCAGTGGGTGGATTAAATTTGTGGCTCCTCTCAGATTCCAGAACTTTCTGTCAGCGAAATGTGATGAAAAGTGTTTTTTTTAGCCTAATTTTGAGGTTTGCAAGGGATCATGGGTAACAGAACCTGGTTTGAGCCCCACAAGTCACCCCCATCTTGGAATACTCTATGTGTCTAGATTTAAAAAAAATTACAGGTTTGGTAGGTTTCCCTATGTGCCGGCTGAGCTAGAGGCCAAAATCCACAGGTAGGCACTTTGCAAAAAACAGCTTTCTTTTCTTTGGGAAAATGTGATGTGTCCACGTTGTGTTTTGGGGCATTTCCTGGAGAGGGCACTAGGCCTGCCCACACAAATGAGGTATCATTTATATCAGGAGACTCGGGGGAACACTGGGTGGAAGGAAATTTGTGGCTCCTCTCAGATTCCAGAACTTTCTGTCAGCGAAATGTGAGGAAAAGTGTTTTGTTTAGCCAAATTTTGAGGTTTGCAAGGGATCATGGATAACAGAACCTGGGTAGAGCCCCACAAGTCACCCCATCTTGGAATACCCTATGGGGGTCATTCTAACTCTGGCGGGCGGCGGAGGCCGCCCGCCAGAGTTCCCCCCTCCGAAATACCGCACCGCGGTCAGTAGACCGCGGAGGGTATTCTAAGTTTTTCCCTGGGCTGGCGGGCGGTCGCCAAAAGACCGCCCGCCAGCCCAGGGAAAAACTCCCTTCCCACGAGGATGCCGGCTCGTAATCGAGCCGGCGGAGTGGGAAGGTGCGACGGGTGCTGTTGCACCCGTCGCGTATTTCACTGTCTGCCAAGCAGACAGTGAAATACTTGTAGGGGCCCTCTTACGGGGGCCCCGCGACCCCCCCTACTGCCATCCGGTTCCCGGCAGGCGGACCGCCGGGAACTGGATGGCGGTAGGGGGGGTCGGAATCCCCTCGGCGGCGCAGCTAGCTGCGCCGCCTTGGAGGATTCCAAAGGGCGGCGGTACACTGGCGGGAGACCGCCAGTGTTGCCGGTCCGACCGCGGCTTTACCGCCGCGGTCGGAATGCCCTTGGGAGCACCGCCGGCCTGTCGGCGGTGCTCCCGCCGACCCTGGCCGCGGCGGTCTTAGACCGCCGGGGTCAGAATGACCCCCTATGTGTCTAGTTTTAAAAAATTTACAGGTTTTGCAGGTTTCCTTAGGTGCCGGCTGAGCTAGAGGCCAAAATCCACAGGTAGACACTTTGCAAAAAACAGCTCTGTTTTCTTTTGGAAAATGTGATGTGTCCACATTGTGTTTTGGGGCATTTCCTGTTATGGGCACTAGGCCTACCCACACAAGTGAGGTACCATTTTTATCGGGAGACTTGAGGGAACGCTGGGTGTAAGTAAATATGTGGCTCCTCTCTGATTCCAGAACTTTCTGTCAGCGAAATGTGATGAAAAAGTGTTTTTTTGGCCAAATTTTGAGGTTTGCAAAGGATTCTGGGTAACACAACCTGGTGGGAGCCCCACAAGTCATTCCGTCTTGTATTCTTCTACGTATTTAGTTTTTAAAAATACACAGGTTTGGTAGGTTTCCCTTGGTGCCAGCTGAGCTCAAGGCCAAAATCCACAGGTAGGCACTTTGCAAAAAACAGTTCTGTTTTCTTTGGGAAAATGTGATGTGTTCTCATTGTGTTTTGGGGCATTTCCTGTCACGGGCACTAGGCCTACCCACACAAATGAGGTATCATTATATCAGGAGACTTGGGGGAACGCTGGGTGGAAGTAAATTTGTGGCTCCTCTCTGATTCCAGAACTTTCTGTCAGCGAAATGTGATGAAAAAGTGTTTTTTTGGCCAAAGTTTGAGGTTTGCAAAGGTTTCTGGGTAACACAACCTGGGCGGAGCCCCACAAGTCATCCCGTCTTGGATTCCTCTACGTATTTAGTTTTAAAAAATACACAGGTTTTGTAGGTTTCCTTAGGTGCCGGCTGAGCTAGAGGCCAAAATCCACAGGTAGTCACTTTGCAAAAAACAGCTTTGTTTTCTTTGGGAAAATGTGATGTGTCCACGTTGTGTTTTGGGGCATTTCCTGGAGAGGGCACTAGGCCTGCCCACACAAATGAGGTATCATTTATATCAGGAGACATGGGGGAACACTGGGTGGAAGGAAATTTGTGGCTCCTCTCAGATTCCAGAACTTTCTGTCACTGAAATGTGAGGAAAAGTGTTTTGTTTAGCCAAATTTTGAGGTTTGCAAGGGATCATGGATAACAGAACCTGGGTAGAGCCCCACAAGTCTCCCCATCTTGGAATACCCTATGTGTCTAGTTTTCAAAAATGTACAGGTTTTGTAGGTTTCCTTAGGTGCCGGCTGAGCTAGAGGCCAAAATCCACAGGTAGACACTTTGCAAAAAACAGCTCTGTTTTCTTTTGGAAAATGTGATGTGTCCACATTGTGTTTTGGGGCATTTCCTGTTATGGGCACTAGGCCTACCCACACAAGTGAGGTACCATTTTTATCGGGAGACTTGAGGGAACGCTGGGTGTAAGTAAATATGTGGCTCCTCTCTGATTCCAGAACTTTCTGTCAGCGAAATGTGATGAAAAAGTGTTTTTTTGGCCAAATTTTGAGGTTTGCAAAGGATTCTGGGTAACACAACCTGGTGGGAGCCCCACAAGTCATTCCGTCTTGTATTCTTCTACGTATTTAGTTTTTAAAAATAAACAGGTTTGGTAGGTTTCCCTTGGTGCCAGCTGAGCTCAAGGCCAAAATCCACAGGTAGGCACTTTGCAAAAAACAGTTCTGTTTTCTTTGGGAAAATGTGATGTGTTCTCATTGTGTTTTGGGGCATTTCCTGTCACGGGCACTAGGCCTACCCACACAAATGAGGTATCATTATATCAGGAGACTTGGGGGAACGCTGGGTGGAAGTAAATTTGTGGCTCCTCTCTGATTCCAGAACTTTCTGTCACCGAAATGTGAGGAAAAGTGTTTTTTTAGCCAAATTTTGAGGTTAGCAAAGGATTATGGGTAACAGAACCTGGTGAGAGCCCCACAAGTCACCCCATCTTGGATTACCCTATGTGTCTAGTTTTCAAAAATGTACAGGTTTGGTAGGTTTTCCTATGTGCCGGCTAAGCTAGAGGCCAAAATCCACAGGTAGGCACTTTGCAAAAAACAGCTCTGTTTTCTTTGGGAAAATGTGATGTGTCCACGTTGTGTTTTGGGGCATTTCCTGGAGAGGGCACTAGGCCTGCCCACACAAATGAGGTATCATTTATATCAGGAGACTTGGGGGAACACTGGGTGGAAGGAAATTTGTGGCTCCTCTCAGATTCCAGAACTTTCTGTCACCGAAATGTGAGGAAAAGTGTTTTGTTTAGCCAAATTTTGAGGTTTGCAAGGGATCATGGATAACAGAACCTGGGTAGAGCCCCACAAGTCTCCCCATCTTGGAATACCCTATGTGTCTAGTTTTCAAAAATGTACAGGTTTTGTAGGTTTCCTTAGGTGCCGGCTGAGCTAGAGGCCAAAATCCACAGGTAGACACTTTGCAAAAAACAGCTCTGTTTTCTTTTGGAAAATGTGATATGTCCACATTGTGTTTTGGGGCATTTCCTGTCGTGGGCACTAGGCCTACCCACACAAGTGAGGTACCATTTTTATCGGGAGACTTGGGGGAACGCTGGGTGTAAGTAAATATGTGGCTCCTCTCTGATTCCAGAACTTTCTGTCAGCGAAATGTGATGAAAAAGTGTTTTTTTGGCCAAATTTTGAGGTTTGCAAAGGATTCTGGGTAGAACAACCTGGTGGGAGCCCCACAAGTTATTCCGTCTTGTATTCTTCTACGTATTTAGTTTTAAAAAATACACAGGTTTGGTAGGTTTCCCTTGGTGCCGGCTGAGCTCAAGGCCAAAATCCACAGGTAGGCACTTTGCAAAAAACAGTTCTGTTTTCTTTGGGAAAATGTGATGTGTTCTCATTGTGTTTTGGGGCATTTCCTGTCACGGGCACTAGGCCTACCCACACAAATGAGGTATCATTATATCAGGAGATTTGGGGGAACACTGGGTGGAAGGAAATTTGTGGCTCCTCTCAGATTCCAAAACTTTCTGTCACCAAAATGTGAGGAAAAAGTGTTTTTTTTAGCCACATTTTGAAGTTTGCAAAGGATTCCGGGTAACAGAACCTGGTGAGAGCCCCACAAGTCACCCCCATCTTGGACTACCCTATGTGTCTAGATTTAAAAAATTTACAGGTTTGGTAAGTTTCCCTATGTGCCGGCTGATCTAGAGCCAAAGTCCACAGGTAGGCACTTTGCATAAAACAGTTCTGTTTTCTTTGGGAAAATGTGATGTGTCCACATTGTGTTTTGGGGCATTTCCTGTTGTGGCACTAGGCCTACCCACACAAGTGAGGTACCATTTTTATCGGGAGACTTGGGCGAACGCTGGGTGGGAGTAAATATGTGGCTCCGCTCTGATTCCAGAACTTTCTGTCAGCGAAATGTGATGAAAAAGTGTTTTTTTGGCCAAATTTTGAGGTTTGCAAAGGATTCTGGGTAACAGAACCTGGTGGGAGCCCCACAAGTCATCCCGTTTTGGATTCCTCTACGTGTTTAGTTTTCATAAATACACAGGGCTGGTAGGTTTCCCTAGGTGCCGGCTGAGCTCGAAGCCAAAATCCACAGGTAGGCACTTTGCAAAAAACAGTTCTGTTTTCTTTGGGAAAATGTGATGTGTCCACATAGTGTTTTGGGGAATTTCGTGTAGCCGGCACCGGGCCTGCCCACATAAGTGAGGTATCATTTATATCGGGAGGCTTGGGAGAACACTAGTTGGAAGGAAATTTGTGGCTCCTCTCAGATTCCAAAACCTTCTGTCACCGAAATGTGAGTAAAACGTGTTTTTTTAGCCACATTTTGAGGTTTGCAAAGGATTCTGGGTAACAGAACCTGGTGAGAAAATGTGATGTGTCCACATTGTGTTTTGGGGCATTTCCTGTCGCGGGCACTAGGCCTACCCACACAAATGAGGTATCATTATATCAGGAGACTTGGGGGAACACTGGGTGGAAGGAAATTTGTGGCTCCTCTCATATTCCAGAACTTTCTGTCACCGAAATGTGAGGAAAAAGTTTTTTTGGGTCCAAATTTTGAGGTTTGCAAAGGATTCTGGGTAACACAACCTGGTGGGAGACCCACAAGTCATCCCGTTTTGGATTCCTCTACGTGTTTAGTTTTCAAAAATACACAGGTCTGGTAGGTTTCCCTAGGTGACGGCTGAGCTCGAAGCCAAAATCCACAGGTAGGCACTTTGCAAAAAACAGGTCTGTTTTCTTTGGGAAAATGTGATGTATCCACGTTGTGTTTTGGGGCATTTCCTGGAGCGGGCACTAGGCCTACCCACACAAATGAGGTATCATTATTTCAGGAGACTTGGGGGAACACTGGGTGGAAGGAAATTTGTGGCTCCTCTCAGATTCCAGAACTTTCTGTCACCGAAATGTGAGGAAAAAGTTTTTTTGGGGCCAAATTTTGAGGTTTGCAAAGGATTCTGGGTAACACAACCTGGTGGGAGCCCCACAAGTCATCTTGTTTTGGATTCCTCTACGTGTTTAGTTTTCAAAAATACGCAGGTCTGGTAGGTTTCCCTAGTTGCCGGCTGAGCTCGAAACCAAAATCCACAGGTAGGCCCTTTGCAAAAAACAGGTCTGTTTTCTTTGGGAAAATGTGATGTGTCCACATAGTGTTTTGGGGCATTTCGTGTAGCCGGCACCAGGCCTGCCCACACAAGTGAGGTATCATTTATATCGGGAGGCTTGGGAGAACACTAGTTGGAAGGAAATTTGTGGCTCCTCTCAGATTCCAAAACCTTCTGTCACCGAAATGTGAGTAAAACGTGTTTTTTTAGCCACATTTTGAGGTTTGCAAAGGATTCTGGGTAACAGAACCTGGTGAGAGCCCCGCAAGTCACCACCATCTTGGATTACCCTATGTGTCTAGATTTCAAAAATCTACAGGTTTGGTAGGTTTCCCTATGTGCCGGCTGAGCTAGAGGTCAAAATCCACAGGTTGGCACTTTGCAAAAAATAGCTCTGTTTTCTTTGGGAAAATGTACTGTGTCCATGTTGTGTTTTGGAGCATTTCCTGGAGCGGGCACTAGGCCTGCCCACACAAATGAGTTATCATTATATCAGGAGACTTGGGGGACCAGTGGGTGGATTAAATTTGTGGCTCCTCTCAGATTCGAGAACTTTCTGTCAGCGAAATGTGATGAAAAGTGTTTTTTTCAGCCCAATTTTGAGGTTTGCAAGGGATCATGGGTAACAGAACCTGGTTTGAGCCCCACAAGTCACCCCCATCTTGGAATACCCTATGTGTCTAGATTAAAAAAAAATTAAAGGTTTGGTAGGTTTCCCTATGTGCCGGCTGAGCTAGAGGCCAAAATCCACAGGTAGGCACTTTGCAAAAAACAGCTTTGTTTTCTTTGGGAAAATGTGATGTGTCCACGTTGTGTTTTGGGGCATTTCCTGGAGAGGGCACTAGGCCTGCCCACACAAATGAGGTATCATTTATATCAGGAGACTTGGGGGAACACTGGATGGAAGGAAATTTGTGGCTCCTCTCAGATTCCAGAACTTTCTGTCACTGAAATGTGAGGAAAAGTGTTTTGTTTAGCCAAATTTTGAGGTTTGCAAGGGATCATGGATAACAGAACCTGGGAAGAGCCCCACAAGTCACCCCATCTTGGAATACCCTATGTGTCTAGTTTTCAAAAATGTACAGGTTTTGTAGGTTTCCTTAGGTGCCGGCTGAGCTAGAGGCCAAAATCCACAGGTAGACACTTTGCAAAAAAAAGCTCTGTTTTCTTTTGGAAAATGTGATGTGTCCACATTGTGTTTTGGGGCATTTCCTGCCGAGGGCACTAGGCCTACCCACACAAATGAGGTACCATTTTTATCGGGAGACTTGGGCGAACGCTGGGTGTAAGTAAATATGTGGCTCCTCTCTGATTCCAGAACTTTCTGTCAGCGAAATGTGATGAAAAAGTGTTTTTTTGGCCAAATTTTGTGGTTTGCAAAGGATTCTGGGTAACACAACCTGGTGGGAGCCCCACAAGTCATTCCGTCTTGTATTCTTCTACGTATTTAGTATTAAAAAATACACAGGTTTTGTAGGTTTCCCTTGGTGCCGGCTGAGCTCAAGGCCAAAATCCACAGGTAGGCACTTTGCAAAAAACAGTTCTGTTTTCTTTGGGAAAATGTGATGTGTTCTCATTGTGTTTTGGGGCATTTCCTGTCACGGGCACTAGGCCTACCCACACAAATGAGGTATCATTATATCAGGAGACTTGGGGGAACGCTGGGTGGAAGGAAATTTGTGGCTCCTCTCAGATTCCAGAACTTTCTGTCACCGAAATGTGAGGAAAAAGTGTTTTTTTTAGCCACATTTTGAAGTTTGCAAAGGATTCCGGGTAACAGAACCTGGTGAGAGCCCCACAAGTCACCCCCATCTTGGACTACCCTATGTGTCTAGATTTAAAAAATGTACAGGTTTGGTAAGTTTCCCTATGTGCCGGCTGAGCTAGAACCAAAGTCCACAGGTAGGCACTTTCTATAAAACAGCTCTGTTTTCTTTGGGAAAATGTGATGTGTCCACATTGTGTTTCGGGGCATTTCCTGTTGTGGCACTAGGCCTACCCACACAAGTGAGGTACCATTTTTATCGGGAGACTTGGGCGAACGCTGGGTGGGAGTAAATATGTGGCTCCGCTCTGATTCCAGAACTTTCTGTCAGCGAAATGTGATGAAAAAGTGTTTTTTTGGCAAAATTTTGAGGTTTGCAAAGGATTCTGGGTAACAGAACCTGGTGGGAGCCCCACAAGTCATCCCGTTTTGGATTCCTCTATGTGTTTAGTTTTCAAAAATACACAGGTCTGGTAGGTTTCTCTAGGTGCCGGCTGAGCTCGAAGCCAAAATCCACAGGTAGGCACTTTGCAAAAAACAGTTCTGTTTTCTTTGGGAAAATGTGATGTGTCCACATAGTGTTTTGGGGCATTTCGTGTAGCCGGCACCGGGCCTGCCCACACAAGTGAGGTATCATTTATATCGGGAGGCTTGGGAGAACACTAGTTGGAAGGAAATTTGTGGCTCCTCTCAGATTCCAAAAACTTCTGTCACCGAAATGTGAGTAAAACGTGTTTTTTTAGCCACATTTTGAGGTTTGCAAAGGATTCTGGGTAACAGAACCTGGTGAGAAAATGTGATGTGTCCACATTGTGTTTTGGGGCATTTCCTGTCGCGGGCACTAGGCCTACCCACACAAATGAGGTATCATTATATCAGGCGACTTGGGGGAACACTGGGTGGAACGAAATTTGTGGCTCCTCTCAGATTCCAGAACTTTCTGTCACCGAAATGTGAGGAAAAAGGTTTTTTTTGGCCAAATTTTGAGGTTTGCAAAGGATTCTGGGTAACACAACCTGGTGGGAGCCCCACAAGTCATCCCGGGGTTAGATTCCTCTACGTGTTTAGTTTTCAAAAATACACAGGTCTGGTAGGTTTCCCTAGGTGCCGGCTGAGCTCGAAGCCAAAATCCAAAGGTAGGCACTCTGCAAAAAACAGTTCTGTTTTCTTTGGGAAAATGTGATGTGTCCACATAGTGTTTTGGGGCATTTCGTGTAGCCGGCACCGGGCCTGCCCACACAAGTGAGGTATCATTTATATCGGGAGGCTTGGGAGAACACTGGGTGGAAGGAAATTTGTGGCTCCTCTCAGATTCCAAAACTTTCTGTCACCGAAATGTGAGGAAAAAGTGTTTTTTTTAGCCACATTTTGAGGTTTGCAAAGGATTCTGGGTAACAGAACCTGGTGAGAGTCCCACAAGTCACCCCCATCTTGGAATACCCTATGTGTCCAGTTTTAAAAAATGTACAGGTTTGGTAGGTTTCCCTATGTGCCGGCTGAGCTAGAGGCCAAAATCCACAGTTAGGCACTTTGCAAAAAACAGCTCTGTTTTCTTTGGGAAAATGTGATGTGTCCACATAGTGTTTTGGGGCATTTCATGGTGCGGGCACTAGGCCTGCCCACACAAATAAGGTATCATTTATATCGGGAGGCTTGGGGAACCCGTGGGTGGAAGGAAATTTGTGGCTCCTCTCAGATTCCAGAACTTTCTGTCACCGAAATGTGAGGAAAAGTTTTTTTTTAGCTAAATTTTGAGGTTTGCAAGGGATCATGGGTACCAGCACCTGCTGAGAGCCCCACAAGTCAACCCATCTTGGAATACCCTATGTGTCTAGTTTTCAAAAATGTAGAGGTTTTGTAGGTTTCCCTAGGTGCCGGCTGAGCTAGAGGCCAAAATCCACAGGTAGGCACTTTGCAAAAAACAGATCTGTTTTCTTTGGGAAAATGTGATGTGTCCACATAGTGTTTTGGGGCATTTCCTGTCGTGGGCACTAGGCCTACCCACACAAGTGAGGTACCATTTTTATCGGGAGAATTGGGGAAATGCTGGGTGGAAGTTAATTTGTGGCTCCTCTCTGATTCCAGAACTTTCTGTCAGCGAAATGTGATGGAAAAGTGTTTTTTTGGCCAAAGTTTGAGGTTTGCAAAGGATTCTGGGTAACACAACCTGGTGGGAGCCCCACAATTCATCCCGTCTTGGATTCCTCTACGTATTTAGTTTTAAAAAATACACAGGTTTCGTAGGTTTCCCTAGGTGCCGGCTGAGCTTAAGGCCAAAATCTACAGGTACGCACTTTGCAAAAATCAGTTCTGTTCTCTTTGGGAAAATGTGATGTGTCCACATTATGTTTTGGGGCATTTCCTGTTGCGGGCAATAGGCCTACCCACACAAATGAGGTATCATTATATCAGGAGACTTGGGGGAACACTGGGTGGAAGGAAATTTGTGGCTCCTCTCAGATTCCAAAACTTTCTGTCACCGAAATGTGAGGAAAAAGTGTTTTTTTAGCCACATTTTGAGGTTTCCAAAGGATTCCGGGTAACAGAACCTGGTGAGAGCCCCACAAGTCGCCCCCATCTTGGACTACCCTATGTGTCTAGATTTAAAAAATGTAGAGGTTTGGTACGTTTCCCTATGTGCCGGCTGAGCTAGAGCCAAAGTCCACAGGTAGGCACTTTGCAAAAAACAGCTCTGTTTTCTTTGGTAAAATGTGATGTGTCCACATAGTGTTTTGGGGCATTTCCTGTCGTGGGCACTAGGCCTACCCACACAAGTGAGGTACCATTTTTATCGGGGAGGCTTGGGAGAACGCTGGGTGGAAGGATATTTGTGGCTCCTCTCTGATTCCAGAACATTCTGTCAGCGAAATAAGATGAAAACGTGTTTTTTTGGCCACATTTTGAGGTTTGCAAAGGATTCTGGGTAACACAACCTGATGGGAGCCCCATAAGTCATCCCGTCTTGGAATCCCCTACGTGTTTAGCTTTAAAAAATACACAGGTTTGGTAGGTTTCCCTATGTGCCGGCTGAGCTAGAGGCCAAAATCCACAGGTAGGCACTTTACAAAAAACAGCTCTGTTTTCTTTGGGAAAATGTGATGTGTCCACATAGGGCCATATTTAGAGTTTTCGACGCACAACTGCGCCAACGCAGTTGTGCGTCAAAAAATCTAACGCCGGCTAACGCCATTCTGAAGCGCCATGCGGGCACCGTATTTATTCAATGACGTTAGCCGGTGTTAGCCGGCGGAGCTGCCTGGTGTGCGTAAAAAAAAATTACTTACACCAGGCAGCGCCGGCGTAGGGGAATATGGAGCTTGGGTGTCAAAAAATGGGGCAAGTCAGGCTGAGGCAAAATTTTCGCCTCAACCCGATTTGCGCCATTTTATTTTACTCCCAACCCCCATTGAAATGACTCCTGTCTTAGCAAAGACAGGAGTCATGCCCCCTTGCCCGATGGCCATGCCCAGGGGACTTATGTCCCCTGGGCATGGTCATTGGGCATAGTGGCATGTAGGGGGGTGCAAATCAGGCCCCCCTATGCCACAAAAAAAAAAAAAAAAAAAAACTTACCTGAACTTACCTTACGTTCCCTGGGATGGGTCCCTCCATCCTTGGGCGTCCTCCTGGGGTGGGCAATGGTGGGAGGGGGTGTCCCTGGGGTGATGGTAGGGCACCTCTGGGCTCCTTCCGAGCCCACAGGTCCCTTAACGCCTGCCCTGACCAGGCGTTAAAAAATGACACAAAAGCGGCTGGACGTCATTTTTTTTGACCCGCCCACTCCCGGGCGTCATTTTTGCCCGGGAGTGTCAATACGGCGCACATGCCTCGGAGTCATTTTTTAGAAGGGAACGCCTACCTTGCATATCATTAACGCAAAGTAGGTGTCCACGCAAAAAAATGACGCAAACTCCATGAACTTTGGCGCTAGATGCGTCTAACGCCAGAGTATAAATATGGAGTTCGTTTTGCGTCGAATTTGCGTTAAAAAAAACGACGCAAATCCGCACAGAGTATAAATATGGCCCATAGTGTTTTGGGGCATTTCCTGTCAAGGGCACTAGGCCTACCCACACAAGTGAGGTACCATTTTTATCGGGAGACTTGGGGGAACGCTGGGTGGAAGTAAATTTGTGGCTCCTCTCTGATTCCAGAACTTTCTGTCAGCGAAATGTGATGAAAAAGTGTTTTTTTGGCCAAAGTTTGAGGTTTGCAAAGGATTCTGGGTAACACAACGTGGTGGGAGCCCCACAAGTCATCCCGTCTTAGATTCCTCTACGTATTTAGTTTTAAAAAATACACAGGTTTGGTAGGTTTACCTAGGTGCTGGCTGAGCTCAAGGCCAAAATCCACAGGTAGGCACTTTGCAAAAATCAGGTCTGTTTTCTTTGGGAAAATGTGATGTGTCCACATTATGTTTTGGGGCATTTCCTGTCGCGGGCACTTGGCCTACCCACACCAATGAGGTATCATTATATCAGGAGACTTGGGGGAACACTGGGTGGAAGGAAATTTGTGGCTCCTCTCAGATTCCAAAACTTTCTGTCACCGAAATGTGAGGAAAAAGTGTTTTTTTAGCCACATTTTGAAGTTTGCAAAGGATTCCGGGTAACAGAACCTGGTGAGAGCCCCACAAGTCACCCCCATCTTGGACTACCCTATGTGTCTAGATTTAAAAAATGTACAGGTTTGGTAGGTTTCCCTATGTGCCGGCTGAGCTAGAGCCAAAGTCCACAGATAGGCACTTTGCAAAAAACAGCTCTGTTTTCTTTGGGGAAATGTGATGTGTCCACGTAGAGGGTCATTCTGACCCTGGCGGCCGGTGGCCGCCAGGGCCACCGACCACGGGAGCACCGCCGACAGGCTGGCGGTGCTCCAATGAGCATTCTGACCGCGGCGGTTCAGCCGCGGTCAGAAGCGGAAAGTCAGCGGTCTCCCGCTGACTTTCCGCTGCTCATTGGAATCCTCATGGCTGCGGAGCGCGCTCCGCAGCCATGAGGATTCTGACCCCCCCTACCGCCATCCAGTTCATGGCGGGAAAGCCGCCATGAACAGGATGGCGGTAGGGGGGGTCGCGGGGCCCCTGGGGGCCCCTGCCGTGCCCATGCCAATGGCATGGGCACGGCAGGGGCCCCCGTAAGAGGGCCCCAAAATGTATTTCACTGTCTGCCTTGCAGACAGTGAAATACGCGACGGGTGCAGTAGCACCCGTCGCACCTTCCCACTCCGCCGGCTCGATTACGAGCCGGCATCCTCGTGGGAAGGTCGTTTTCCCCTGGGCTGGCGGGCGGTTTAACTGGAACCGCCCGCCAGCCCAGGGGAAAACTCGTAATACCCGCCGCGGTCTTTTGACCGCGGCGCGGTAATTTGGAGGGCGCGATCCTGGCGGGCGGCCTCCGCCGCCCGCCAGGGTCATAATGAGGCCCATAGTGTTTTGGGGCATTTCCTGTCATGGGCACTAGGCCTACCCACACAAGTGAGGTGCCATTTTTATCGGGAGACTTAGGGGAACGCTGGGTGGAAGGAAATTTGTGGCTCCTCTCTGATTCCAGAACTTTCTGTCAGCGAAATGTGATGAAAAAGTGTTTTTTTGGCCAAAGTTTGAGGTTTGCAAAGGATTCTGGGTAACACAACCTGTTGGGAGCCCCACAAGTCATCCCGTCTTGGATTCCTCTACGTATTTAGTTTTAAAAAATACACAGGTTTGGTAGGTTTCCCTAGGGGCCGGCTGAGCTCAAGGCCAAAATCCACAGGTAGGCACTTTGCAAAAATCAGGTCTTTTTTCTTTGGGAAAATGTGATGTGTCCACATTATGTTTTGGGGCATTTCCCGTCGCGGGCACTAGGCCTACCCACACAAATGAGGTATCATTATATCAGGAGACTTGGGGGAACACTGAGTGGAAGGAAATTTGTGGCTCCTCTCTGATTCCAAAACTTTCTGTCAGCGAAATATGATGAAAAAGTGTTTTTTTGGCCAAAGTTTGAGGTTTGCTAAGGATTCTGGGTAACACAACCTGGTGGGAGCCCCACAAGTCTTCCCGTCTTAGATTCCTCTATGTATTTAGTTTTAAAAAATACACAGGTCCGGTAGGTTTCCCTAGGTGCCGGCTGAGCTCAAGGCCAAAATCCACAGGTAGGCACTCTGCAAAAATCAGGCCTGTTTTCTCTGGGAAAATGTGATGTGTCCACATAGTGTTTTGGGGCATTTCCTATCGCAGGCACTAGGCCTACCCACAGAAATGAGGTATCATTATTTCAGGAGACTTGGGGGAACACTGGGTGGAAGGAAATTTGTGGCTCCTCTCAGATTCCAAACTTTCTGTCACCGAAATGTGAGGAAAAAGTTTTTTTTTAGCCACATTTTGAAGTTTGCAAAGGATTCCGGGTAACAGAACCTGGTGAGAGCCCCACAAGTCACCCCCATCTTGGACTACCCTATGTGTCTAGATTTAAAAAATGTACAGGTTTGGTAGGTTTCCCTATGTGCCGGCTGAACTAGAGCCAAAGTCCACAGGTAGGCACTTTGCAAAAAACAGCTCTGTTTTCTTTGTGAAAATGTGATGTTTCCACATACTGTTTTGGGGCATTTCGTGTCATGGGCACTAGGCCTACCCACACAAGTGAGGTACCATTTTTATCGGGAGACTTGGGGGAAAGCTGGGTGGAAGGAAATTTGTGGCTCCTCTCTGATTCAAGAACTTTCTGTCAGCGAAATGTGATGAAAAAGTGTTTTTTTGGCCAAAGTTTGAGGTTTGCAAAGGATTCAGGGTAACACAACCTGGTGGGAGCCCCACGAGTCATCCCGTCTTGGATTCCTCTACGTATTTAATTTTAAAAAATACACAGGTTTGATAGGTTTACCTAGGTGCCGGCTGAGCTCAAGGCCAAAATCCACAGGTAGGCACTTTGCAAAAATCAGGTCTGTTTTCTTTGGGAAAATGTGATGTGTCCACATTATGTTTTGGGGCATTTCCTGTCGCAGGCACTAGGCCTACCCACACAAATGAGGTATCATTATATCAGGAGACTTGGGGGAACACTGGGTGGAAGGAAATGTGTGGCTCCTCTCAGATTCCAGAACTTTCTGTCACCGAAATGTGAGCAAAAGTGTTTTTATTTAGCCAAATTATGAGGTTTGCAAGGGATCATGGGTAACAGAACCTGGTGAGAGCCCCACAAGTCACCCCACCTTGGATTACCCTATGTGTCTAGTTTTCAAAAATGTACAGGTTAGGTAGGTTTCCTTATGTGCCGGCTGAGCTAGAGGCCAAAATCCACAGCTAGGCACTTTGCAAAAAACAGCTCTGTTTTCATTTGGAAAATGTGATGTGTCCACGTTGTGTTTTGGGGAATTTCCTGTCGTGGGCACTAGGCCTACCCACACAAGTGAGGTACCATTTTAATCGGGAGACGTGGGGAACGCTGGGTGGAAGTAAATATGTGGCTCCTCTCTGATTCCAGAACTTTCTGTCAGCGAAATCTGATGAAAAAGTGTTTTTTTGGCCTAATTTTCAGGTTTGCAAAGGATTCTGGGTAACACAACCTGGTGGGAGCCCCACAAGTCATCCCGTTTTGGATTCCTCTACGTGTTCAGTTTTCAAAAATACACAGGTCTGGTAGGTTTCCGTAGGTGCCGGCTGAGCTCGAAGCCAAAATCCACAGGTAGGCACTCTGCAAAAAACAGGTCTGTTTTCTTTGGGAAAATGTTATGTGTCCACATAGTGCTTTGGGGCATTTCGTGTAACCGGCACCGGGCCTGCCCACACAAGTGAGGTATCATTTATATTGGGAGGCTTGGGAGAACACTGGGTGGAAGGAAATTTGTGGCTCCTCTCAGATTCCAAAACTTTCTGTCAGCGAAATGTGATGAAAAAGTGTTTTTTTGGCCAAAGTTTGAGGTTTGCAAAGGATTCTGGGTAACACAACCTGATGGGAGCACCACAAGTCATCCCGTCTTGGATTCCTCTACGTATTTAGTTTTAAAAAATACACAGGTTTGGTAGGTTTCCCTAGTTGCCGGCTGAGCTCAAGGCCAAAATCCACAGGTAGGCACTTTGCAAAAAACACGTCTGTTTTCTTTGGGAAAATGTGATGTGTCCACGTTGTGTTTCGGGGCATTTCCTGGAGCGTGCACTAGGCCTGCCCACACAAATGAGGCACCATTATATCAGGAGACTTGGGGGAACACTGGGTAGAATGAAATGTGTGGCTCCTCTCAGATTCCAGAACTTTCTGTCACCGAAATGTGAGGAAAAGTGTTTTTTTTTAGCCAATTTGTGAGGTTTGCAAGGGATCATGGGTAACAGAACCTGGTGAGAGCCCCACAAGTCACCACATCTTGGATTACCCTATGTGTCTAGTTTTAAAAAATGTACAGGTTTGGTAGGTTTCCTTATGTGCCGGCTGAGCTAGAGGCCAAAATCCACAGGTAGGCACTTTGCCAAAAACAGCTCTGTTTTCCTTTGGAAAATGTGATGTGTCCACGTTGTGTTTTGGGGCATTTCCTGTCATGGGCACTAGGCCTACCCACACAAGTGATTTACCATTTTTATCGGGAGACTTGGGGAACGCTGGGTGGAAGTAAATATGTGGCTCCTCTCTGATTGCAGAACTTTCTGTCAGCGAAATGTGATGAAAAAGTTTTTTGGGGGCCTAATTTTGAGGTTTGCAAAGGATTCTGGGTGACACAGCTTGGTGGGAGCCCCACAAGTCATCCCGTTTTGAATTCCTCTACGTGTTTAGTTTTCAAAAATACACAGGTCTGGTAGGTTTCCCTAGGAGCCGGCTGAGCTTGAAGCCAAAATCCACAGGTAGGCACTTTGCAAAAAACAGGTCTGTTTTCTTTGGGAAAATGTGATGTGTTCACGTTGTGTTTTGGGGCATTTCCTGGAGTGGGCACTAGGCCTGCCCACACAAATGAGGTATCATTATATCAGGAGACTTGGGGGAACACTGGGTGGAAGGAAATTTGTGGCTCCTCTCTGATTCCAGAACTTTCTGTCACCGAAATGTGAGGAAAAAGTTTTTTTTTTAGCCACATTTTGAGGTTTGCAAAGGATTCTGGGTAACAGAACCTGGTGAGAGCCCCACAAGTCACCCCATCTTGAAATACCCTATGTATCTAGATTTCAAAAATTTACAATTTTGGTAGGTTTCCCTATGTGCCGGCTGAGCTAGAGGCCAAAATCCACAGGGAGGCACTTTGCAAAAAACAGCTTTGTTTTCTTTGGGAAAATGTGATGTGTCCATGTTGTGTTTTGGGGCATTTCCTGGAGCGGGCACTAGGCCTGCCCACACAAATGAGGTATCATTATATCAGGAGACTTGGGGGAACACTGGGTGGAAGGAAATTTGTGGCTCCTCTCTGATTCCAGAACTTTCTGTCAGCGAAATGTGATGAAAAAGTGTTTTTTTTAGCCACATTTTGTGGTTTGCAAAGGATTCTGGGTAACAGAACCTGGTGAGAGCCCCACAAGTCACCCCCATCTTGGATTACCCTATGTGTCTAGATTTAAAAAATGCACAGGTTTGGTAGGTTTCCCTCTGTGCCGGCTGAGCTAGAGGCCAAAATCCACAGGTAGGCACTTTGCAAAAAACAGGTCTGTTTTCTTTGGGAAAATGTGATGTGTCCACATTGTGTTTTGTGGCATTTCCTGTTGCGGGCACTAGGCCTATCCACACAAATTAGGTATCATTATATCAGGAGACTTGGGAGAACACTGGGTGGAAGGAAATTTGTGGCTCCTCTCTGATTCCAGAACTTTCTGTCACCGAAATGTGAGGAAAAAGTGTTTTTTTTGCCAAATTTTGAGGTTAGCAAAAGATTATGGGTAACAGAACCTGGTGAGAGCCCCACAAGTCACCCCATCTTGGAGTACCCTATGTGTCTAGTTTTAAAAAATTTACAGCTTTTGTAGGTTTCCCTATGTGCCGGCTGAGCTAGAGGCCAAAATCCACAGGTAGGCACTTTGCAAAAAA
Organism: Pleurodeles waltl; assembly: GCF_031143425.1. Lineage (NCBI taxonomy): Eukaryota > Metazoa > Chordata > Amphibia > Caudata > Salamandridae > Pleurodeles > Pleurodeles waltl. The sequence continues at coordinate 1,178,047,264 of NC_090437.1, forward strand.
CAGCTCTGTTTTCTTTGGGAAAATGTGATGTGTCCACGTTGTGTTTTGGGGCATTTCCTGTCGCGGGCACTAGGCCTACCCACACAAGTGAGGTACCATTTTTATCAGGAGACTTGGGGGAACGCTGGGTGGAAGGACATTTGTGGCTCCTCTCTGATTCCAGAACTTTCTGTCACCGAAATGTGAGGAAAAAGTGTTTTTTTAGCCAAATTTTGAGGTTAGCAAAGGATTATGGGCAACAGAACCTGGGGATAGCCCCACAAGTCACCCCATGTTGGATTATCCTATGTGTCTAGTTTTGAAAAATGTACAGGTTTGGTAGGTTTCCCTATGTGCAGACTGAGCTAGAGGCCAAAATCCACAGGTAGGCACTTTGCAAAAAACAGCTCTGTTTTCTTTGGGGAAAATGTGATGTGTCCATGTTGTGTTTTGGGGCATTTCCTGTCGCGGGCACTAGGCCTACCCACACAAATGAGGTATCATTATATCAGGAGACTTGGGGGAACGCTGGGTGGAAGGAAATTTGTGGCTCCTCTCAGATTCCAGAATTTCTGTCACCGAAATGTAAGGAAAAAGTGTTTTTTTGGCCAAATTGTGAGGTTTTCAAAGGATTCTGGGTAACAGAACCTGGTGAGAGCCCCACAAGTCACCCCATCTTGGATTCCCGTAGGTGTCTAGTTTTAAAAAATGCACAGGTTTGCTTTGTTTTCCCAGGTGCCGGCTGAGCTAGAGGCCAAAATCTACAGCTAGGCACTTTGCAAAGAAAATGACAGATTTCAATGTAAAAATGTGATGTGTCCATGTTGCGTTTCCTGTTGCGTGCATTAAGCCTACCCATGCAACTGAGGTACAATTTTTATCAGGACACTTGGGGGAACACAGAATAGCAAAACAAGTGGTATTGCGCATAGTCTTTCTCTACATTTTTTCCTTCTAAACGTAAGACAGTGTGTAAAAAAGACATTTATTTCAGAAATGCCCTGTAATTCACATGCTAGTATGGGCACCCCGGAATTCAGAGATGTGCAAATAACCACTGTTTCTCAACACCTTATCTTGTGCCCATTTTAGAAATAGAAAGGTTTTCTCAATACCTATTTTTCACTCTTTATATTTCAGCAAATGAATTGCTGTATACCCGGTATAGAAAATTAAGACCTATTGCAAGGTGCAGCTCATTTATTGGCTCTGGATACCTAGGGTTCTTAATGAACCTACAAGCCCTACATACTCCCACAACCAGAAGAGTCCAGCAGACGTAACGGTATATTGCTTTAAAAAATCTGATATCGCAGGAAAAAGTTACAGAGTAAAACGTGGAGAAAAATGGCTGGTTTTTTCACCTCCATTTCAATATTATTTCATTTCAGCTGTTATTTTCTGTAGGGAATCCTTGTAGGATCCACACATATTACCCCTTGCTGAATTCAAAATGTTGTCTACTTTTCCGAAATGTTTAGCTTTCCGGGATCCAGCATTGGTTTCACAACCATTTCTGTCACTAACTGGAAGGTGGCTGAAAGCACATAAAATCGTAAAAATGGGGTATGTTCAGTAAAATGCCAAAAATTGTGCTGAAAAACTGGGTTTTATGATTCAAGTCTGCCTGTTCCAGAAAGCCGGGAAGATTGTGATTTTAGCACTGCAAACCCTTTGTTGATGCCATTTTCAGGGAAATAAACCCAAGCCTTCTTCTGCATCCCTTTTTTTCTTTTCTTTTTAAAAAAAAAACGAAATGTTTGCTCTATTTTGGCTAATTCCTTGGTCTCCTTCAGGGGAACTAACAAACTCTGGGTACCTCTAGAATCCCTAGGATGTTGGTAAAAAAGGACGGAAATTTGGCGTGGGTAGCTTTTGTGGACAAAATGTTATGAGGTCCTAAGCACGAACTGCCCCAAATAGCCAAAAAAAGGCCTTCCACCTGAGGGCGAAAAGGCCTGGCAGCGAAGGGGTTAATCTCTGCTCTGATTTTCTACATGGAAGAGCTAGCCCTGCCACAGTGAAAATAGCATTTGCGCCTGATCACTTTAGGGACATGGTAACATTAATTTTCTACATGTTCCACTTTTAATAGCCATGCAGCCTGCCTAGTGGACTGCCTGACCTCCATAGGGGTGACTTACTAATATTTACAAGAGAAGTTTTCATCTGTCATAATGTATTATTTTAATAGGTCGGTCACACAACAGTAGAGCAAGAAGTTTATTGCCGTACACCCTCCAAAGTAAAATCCTAAACCACAAAAACTATGGCAACTTGTTTTATTTTTTCATTTTACTGGGGTATTGAGATTCTTCCTAAACAAAAAGCAAAAGAGATTTGTTTGGAAGTGCCTCACCCACTCATTTGTGGTATACTTTATCATATGACACAAACATGGTGGTCCCCACCTCGTAGGAAGGGAGAGCAGAATAAATTATTTCTGGGAAGATAAGGGGTCCATTAAATGATATAAAACAACCTTTGTGTAAACCTAGGCATTCCCTTTATTTTGCTGGGTTAAAAACAACACAGTATTCTACCATGAACTTATGTTTCAGGCATCCTCTTTGTTTGCAGTTTTCCAACATGTTTAGGCCGCAATAAGATCCCTTTTGAGAGGTCTAAGGCCATTATCAGGACATTTAATTTAAGGTACCCCTACAGTCTGTACTTCAGTTCTAATCTGTACATTCAGGAAATAATAAGTCTTACCTCTATCCATCCAGCAGTTTTTTTACTTGTGAATGAATAGACCGAATAAGGATCATTATCATGTCCTATTCATCAAGTATCTCTGCCATTTTGTTGCCTTTTTTGTATTCTATACATAAAACTGACTCTTTTTCACAATAGTGCACAACTTGCGGTACACTCTTGGGATCAGAGCACACGTGGAACCTGTGAAAAAGCTTTAGTGAACATGCACAAATAGTGAAACTACTTACCCTAATTTTGCAGGGTTCAAGCCTAGCAGTAACACCGGGGAAGAACCACTACTGTAGTTGCAAACTTGTATAGAAAATAAATAAAAAACAATGAAAACGCATAATCCAGAATTTCATGTGGCAACTCTCATTGCATCCATATAACCGCCACTCTTTGTCACATTATCATATCGGTCATCTCATAGGCTACTGTTCATCAGTAGGAAGACCATAAATTACTGTGTCTTAACCACCCGCATTTCAAAGGCACAAATGATACATTAGAGGAAAAAGCTGTTCCACAGCTCTAATAGCATAATATGTCCCCCTCCCAGACAGGTCATAATAATCATCTGTATGTATAATCCACGCATCTCCATGTCGATCGCACCAAAGTTATTGCTCAAAATCAATAAAGGTAAATATTTCCCCTTTTCTATGGGACATAAGCCACATTAATAATTTCACTATGTACCATTGGTGACAGCAAATTCCATCTATATTAGAATGCTGGCAACATTAGTAGCCATGCATTGTCTTCGGCCGACATTGTTATCCTCATGCATCAATTCTTCAAATTATCGTGCCAGCTCACACACTCTACTCCAGTACCATCAATGCCATGCCTCATTCACACGTTCCAAACGAGTGCCCAGGAGAACAGGCTCCTCATTGTAAACTGACTCCACACAATTGCGAATTGTCCCTTTCCACTTACATCTTACTTCTTCAAGGCTCAGGTTCCATTTGTGGACCTGAAATGATGCTGGTGCACTTCTTCATCTGACGTTGTCAATTTTTGGTTCCCATGATTAAACGGGATGAACCAGTTTGCTATGACTATGGCGATGCATGTTGTGTCATAGTGGACCATGGGAAATGTGGTTTCTCTTCTCTTGTTTTGCCTTACTTGTAGAATTCTCTGTATACATATTTTAAATCATACATAGGGGATGGGGTGGACAGTTTCCCTTCTGTGCATATTTTCTTCTTTTTCCACAGGAATGTTTTCTTTTAGTGCACAAAGTTCCAGGCTCCTGGTCTCATTGTTATTTCCCATTTAAAAAAAAAGAAACAACATGTTCTGTGTCACATTGACAAACGATGTCAAGGGAACATGGGAAATGTAGTCCCTATTCCCTCCCTTTTTTAAACCTCATTCGTGAATGCTCGTGCATTTTGTCCTCCGCATGCAGCCAAAGTTTAAACAGGCATACGACTCATGGTTAATCACAAGGCGGGGGTAAGGCTGATTGCGGCCCTTGTTGTAATAGTGTTCTTCATTATCAACAGAGATATTTTCTTGGAGGTTACATAGTTGCCGGTTCCGGGTCCATTTCCATTGTCGTTAAGGTTGCTAATATTCTCTACAGCATGTCAATGAAGGTAATGGCAATGGTAGTCCAGTCATAGTTTTTCTCCCTTTATATAGCCCATTCACTATTTCTATATACATAACACAAAAAATCATATGAAGGCATCTGGCATTCACTACATCATGCCAAAAGAGATTATAGAAATTACCATTCAATTGTGGTTCTTTTCCTTGTTTTATACCCTATGTGAATATCTCAATTGTGATATTTTCCACTCTTCATTCTGGGATTTTTTTCACGACACAGAGTAAATTCAGACTAGACCGGCAGTTATTTCTAAATTATTTTGTGGAACTCTAGTAGACCTACCTCAACACTTAATTCCCCTACAACATTATGCTCAAAGTCTAAATGCGCGAAATGTATCAATCTCTTTCTTTAGAATAGGTGTCATGAAAACAAACCTGAGATGAGGAGGAAATTAATCCCTACCCCACCCGCGTCCATGGCACATCACTGTTTCGTTTGTGTGAAACTTTTAAACCCACCTCCGTTTAATTTTCAGCGGGCATTCATTCTGTCGTTAGTTCCAGTCTTTATTTTTTCCAGTATGAACCAATGAAAGTTGTTTTCATTGTGACCTTTCTCATAAAGTGGTGCATCATTTTGGTGATCTACTTCTTGCATTTAAATGTACCTCGATGTTCATTAATACTTATGCTTTCTTTCCTTGAGGTCATACCTACATATTTTCACCCGCATTTGCAGATCATAATGTAGACTAAGGTGGTCATTATGAACATGGCGGGCCAACCCGCCACATAATGAACACAGTGGGGGCCGCCATCGGCAGCCCTCACTCACCGCCAGGCTACCTCCGTCAGGCAGCCTGGCAGCAGGTGGAAACATCATCCGACAGGGCAGCCGTGCTACCCCGCTGATAATGTTTCCGAATCCTCCAGCCTTTCCCTGGCAGGTTTCCCCCACCAGGGAAAGGCTGGCTGAGGGGGTGCCCCGGGGCACCCCTGGGGGCCCCTGCACTGCCCATGCGTTTTGCATGGGCAGTGCAGTTGTTACTGCAGTGTTCGTTATGAGGGCCTAAATTACTTGTATTACAGTTGCTATGATGTTTGATGACCCATGTGGTACAGCGGCCTAAGTCAATCATCACTGTCTTCTTTGTAAGCAGACATACATTACTCTGACCACACAGAAAATTACCCACTACAACACGTTTGTCTAATAGGATTATTTGTTTTAGAATTGCCTATTGGTTCCTACGTGTTGTGTGTACCACTAGGTCCTTTATTCTACTTGTCTTCTTGACTCAGTGGTCCGGTATTTAAGACTATCCACTGTTTTTAATTGCTTTTTAACTTTGCTGGACAAGGGACTGTGAATGTATATTGTCACACATATTAGTCTATGACAGGGATGCTTGCCCTGTCCTGGAGTAACTCGTCATGGTCACTGTTCAGTGCTCTCTTTTCTGCCCTTGATCATTTTAAGTGAGTATTCTCTTTCCCTATGTTTTTGCATCAATTTCTTAGAATGCTTCCTATAGTCATTTTTTTGGTGCAATTGTGTTGTAGTTGCAAAAACTTGACCACACAGGGAGGTTTTACGCTGTAATAATGTGCTCCTATCAGTAGATTTTTAAAATACTTCATGCTTAAGGCCTCCTCTTGCAGCAAAAATTCAGAAATCTAAAAAATTTAGCGACTCATTTGAACTCTGGCAGTCACCAGACCTCCAGGTTCACGGTCGGGGTCGGACCTCTGCAAAAGCAGCAGTCTTGCTGCGTCATTACGACAGTGACGGTTTCGCCAGGTTGCCGCCTGTTGACACCCTGGTGGTCTGGGCAGTCGCAATCCACCAGGGCAGCACTGTAAACAGAGCTGCCCTGAGGATTATGAGTCGCCTTTCCGCCAGCCTTTGCATAGTGCGGACTGCCATGCAAAGGATGGAGGAAAGAGGGTGTTAGGGGCCCCATGGGGGCCCCTGCACTGCCTAGGCACTTGGCTTGGGCAGTGTAGGGGCACCCATGGACAGCCCGTTGTGCTTTTCACTGCCCAAATTACAGGCAGTGAAATGCGTGACGGGTGCTCTCGCACCTGACGCACCACAACATTGCCACCGGCTCAATTACGAAATGATGTCAAGGTTACGGTGAGTTTTCTGCTGGACCAGCGGGCGAAAACAGCATTTCCACCCGCTGGCCTAGCAGAAAACTCCTAATAGGGTGGCCAGCATACCGCCAGCGCTGGAGGTATGCTGGCTGCAGGGCCTTCCAACGTTTTAATGAGGCCCTTAGTTCCTTATTGTAAATTTCAAGAAGCAATTTAAACTGTTTATTCAAGAGACAAAGCTAACCTGCCAGATTATAAAAACATCTATGTAGCATTTCAATATTTTGTGCTCATTTTTAAAGGGTTTCTCGACACAGAATATCACCTTTCTTTCATAGTCATGGACATAGAGACATGCCAGACTAGGAGCGTGTGTAGAAAAAACATCCCTTCAAAGTCAAGTAGTTCACAGTTAAGCGAAGGTGAGCACAACCCATTATAAACTCCCTTGGTGTCATGGGGTCCCATTGAAAAATTTATAATATCGAGTCTACCATCAGCAAAGTGCCTTTTAGTGGAATAGTTGTCTCAAGTGCGTCTAAATCCATGCTGGTCATCAATTCATCATCAGGATCCTATTTCAAATCAGACAAAATGTTCAAAAGTTCTTTTGTGTCTTTTAAATAAGTCATAGTCTTTTTGACTATTGGTCTCAAGAACCAATCACAGAATCTGGAAAGCAGTTCCAAAGCTGAACCGATCCCTTAGACTATGGGTCTCCCTGGTGGAGAATGAACATCCTTATGTATTTTAGAGAGATCTGAGGTGCAGGATTATGAAGAAATTCAGCCTCTTTTTTGGTAATCCAGCCATTTTCTAGTCCTGTGTCCACTAGATATATCACTTCTTCTACCAGATTCACATAGTGGGACCCCTGGATGACCTCCATTTCTTCCTCCCAATGTTCAATAGTTTCATACATTCTTCTTTATGAAGGAAGGACAAGAAACAAGGTCCCTTGTCTGTTAGTTATTTAATAATGACTTTGGCTTCTCCAAGTTGGGTGATCACCTGTCTTTCCACTTTTCTGATGTTATGAAAGTGTTTGTAGTTGCACAGTTCTAATTTGTCTATTTTGTTGCCGACTGCCTCCTGAAAGACCAAACTCCAGGTGGCATTGTTTGAGTAGGTGGAGTGATATGCCGACTTTCTCTTGAGGCCGGTGTTCTCCTCTACCACAACTAACAGTTCTTGTTCCCTGAACAATACATGCAGTCTTATCATTCGGAAGAAATCTGAGACCTTTGTACGTAATCTGAAGAGGTCACTCCTTGGAGTGGGTACAAACCCAACAACTTTATTAAGTACTCACACCTGTGCCTCAGTTAAAATTCTTTTGATCAAGTTGAGTACTGCATTGTCATCTGTCTTTAATTTGTGCTGTTGCTCGGAAGCGGTTCCATACCTTCCCAGGTGATTAGCTGTTCTTTTTTTTAATTTTCTCATCCTTATTACCTGCTTCTTCCTAACAAAGGCGGTCTTACAAGGCCTTGCCATGGGGAGAATAGCAGGTTCATAGGCTTAGTGAACCCACAGGAGCCAGGCCAATACCAATACAGCTCCTGATACATATTAGGACCATAGGATCTCTGTAGCGGTCCACCCTTTCTGCGGTCCATTCTTCCTTTTGTCTTGTGTGTACCATCATCAGTACTTTCTGGGTCAGATGACCCACTGCTTTGTGAGGAAGTCTCAAACAAGTTCCTCTCTTTCCACTCAAAGTCTTCTCTGGAATAAGGGTAGATTTTCTTGTGGGAAGACTACTTGAGAGCCATTTGAAATTTTTGGATGTTAAATTTGTTTAAAAACCCATTAAAATATGATGCTGTTTTTGTTTCATTGGAATCCTTCTTCAACATAGTAATGATAATATGATTCTTTACCTGAATTAAGAGATTATCAGAGAGCATTTTCACTCTCTTTATTATGAGCACCAAACAATCACGGGTGCATTTCCACGCAATCAGAGACCAATCGTTTTGGAACTCCTTGTATTTAAAAAAGATCCTTCAATCATTTACAACAATTAGTCCTTGAGGTGCTGCATTACTTTTCAAGTATTCCGTCATAACAGTTCTTAATAGCAGTGTTTTTACCTGTGTGTTTTTCAGCTCCACCAAGAAGTCCCAATCATCCTTCTGTGATACATTATGATTAAATGTCATGTCTCCCAGGAGTGGAGGAGCTGCCAAGATGGATGAAACCACTTTAGGGTTAAAAGATAGGCTGTCTACCATTTTCATTTTATTTACTATGCCAACTTGTCACCTATGAGCCCAATATCTCTCACAGCTGATCATCTGCGCAACACAATAACTCACACAACAAAAGAGCAAGAGGTTTATTGCTGTACACTCACCAGAGTACAATTGGAAACCACAAAAATTTACTGCAAGTTGTTTTATTCCTATGTTTTACTGGGAACATAGGGCCAGATGTAGGAAACAATTTAACATTTCTTAATGGACTGAATCGTTATTTTGGTCAATTAAGAAATGCTATATTATCTTTCCAGATGTACAAAGGCAGATAGGGAATCACAAAAGATAATTTCTACTCAGTAGAAATCGCATTTTGTGGTTCCCTAAATAGCAAATCGCAAATAGGGATTTTCTGTTTGCAATTTCCTAAGCACATGTACAAAGCGTTTCCTAAATGCGAAATGGTCACTTAGGAAATGTTATTACCATTGACTCTAAGTCCATGGTAATCATGTGCAATTTTAAAAAATGCACCCAAAATGCATTTTCTAACGTACCATGTAGCGCACATGCCCCTAGGGTATTTGTCTGCTTTACAGGGGCACCACTTTTTTTGGTGGAGTGCATCAAGGAGGAGTCTGTCAATGAGGTTCATGGCAATTGTAGTCCAGTTCTAGTTCTTCTTCTTTTATATAGTCCCATCCATATTTCAATATACATAAAAATAAAAAAAATAAAAACCACATGAAGGCAGCTAACACTACTAAATGATGGTTAACACTGATGTACCGAGAAAATATATACAGTGGAAAGCATATTTTTACATTCCTGCAGAAGACAGACATATTTTCTGTAAAGTTACTGCCTCCTCAAATAGTTGTAAGATGTATAAAGAAATACACAGTAATTGAAACGTCCACATTGCCATTCAAAACACAAAGGCATATCCAAAACCAGTCTCTAGTCCTTAATTTCAGACAGTTTACTGACAGGTAGAGAAAAACTTGGAGAAACAGAGAACAATGCAATAGTGGAAGGATCCAGACTGAGCCCCTCATTAGGACCGCCAAAGCAGTGGTCCGACCGCAGGCACCGCCAGGTTGCTGCCAGTCGATAGCCTGGCTGTGCCTGCGGTCTTAATCTGCCAGGGCAGCACTGCAAGCAACACTGCCCTGGGGATTACAAGTCCCCTCTCTGCCAGCTTTTCATGGCGGTCCCACCGCCATGCAAATGCTGGTGGAAATGGGGAGCGGGGGGGGTCCTGTGGGGGCCTCTGCACTGCCCATGCACTTGGCAGAGGCAGTGCAGGGGCCCCCATAGACAGCCCCATCACGCTGTTTACTGCCTGAATTAGGGGCAGTGAAAAGTGCGAAAGGGGCTGTCGCACCCAATACACCGTAACATTGCCGCCGGCTCGATTATGAGCCGGCGTCAATGTTGTGGCCTGTTTCCCGCTGGGTCAGTCGGCAGATACGCTTTTCTGCCCACTGGCCCAGCGAGAAACTCAGAATAGGGCCAGCGGGCGGAAAACCGGAGTCGCGGTTTTCCATTCTAATGAGTTTGGCAGTTGGCCTCTGCCACCCGCCAAACTCAAAATGAGGCCCTGAGTCTATCCCATTTACAAAAGCAAAGGGAACCAATTTCTGTGGACCAGTAAGGAAGAACTGTAATATTTTTGTCCCCTCTTGTTGCTTTCCATGAAAAACCTGAACAATCACTGCTGCAAAGATATAAAGGATGGTCCTGGTCTAAGGTGCCACCAATGCATCTACTCCTTCTGAGATAGAATTCCAGGAACCTAGCCAGAAAATGAGGAACCACCGAACTGTGTCTGGTGGCAAACAGATTCATCACCATACAGCCGATCGTGAGGCTAATATCCTGAAATTTCACTACAGATATTGAAGTCCTGATGTGTCAGAAATAACTAACTAAGCTGATATGCCTGATGATTATCTATAAACCTAGATGTACAGCAGAGAGAACTAGGATTGGTTTTCCTGGAAGTGCAAAATCACTGTTATGACAGAGTGGTTTACGCATCTTTTTGCTTCCTTGTTAATTTATATAATGCTTGGTCTCTGTATTATCTTCCAGTGTACAACCCTGTTGGAATGGAGTGAATGCTATTAAACCCTTTCACACTGTTTTTATTTCGGTGGAAGAATGATGTGCCTCTGTTGGTGAACAATATCCATGTGCCTTCTTAATTTGGAATCAGCGAGGAAAATAAAGATGCTATTGTATAGACAGAATTCCATTATTAGGTAACACAGTTGTTTGTGTGTTACATCAAATGTATTGGTCTTGAATGTAAAAAATGTTTACATGCATTATTACTTTGTTTATGATCAACACTCATTTATAATGATACTGAAACCATTTGTATAATGCATACAGTATTATTCGTTGGCATGGTGAAGTACTTTATGACCGCCATACTTAGATGATTCTGCCTGCCATATTTAGATATGTCGTTTCGGCCAACAGACAAATCTATCATCTCCAGGAACCACCGTCACAGTGTTACCTGCAAATGCATTGAAAATGTCATGGATGGCTCCATCAACATGACGGAGCCATATGTAAAACTTTCAAGTTTTTTTATTTATCTTCAAAAACAAACTTCAAAGCAGGATTTTGTTTTTGAAGTTAAAACATGTCCCCCTCTCCATGAGAGTTACCTCCCCGGAGAAAAGAGGCAATTTGCAGTTTTCACTGCCCCATACTACTAGGGTTTTCCTGGCAGTGATGGGCAGTGAAACTGACTGATATGTCAGCCCATCTAAATTAGGTCATCCGATATACAGTTCAATCTCACGTGGTCCATTGGAGGGTGTAGCCATGGCAGAAATGGGGTAGTCTCTGGCATTGTTACCCCAAAGGTTCACTCACATTTAAATCAGGTTGGCCTACCATTATGTTGTGGCAAAGAATACTACATTACTGTTGTTGATTTCTACCAAAACGGAGCTTAGACAACACTCCCTTCTTCCAATCCATAGAACTTCTTTTTCTACCTGAGTATAAAAAGTGATGGCTGTTACCTCTCCCAATCACTCCCTTACCTTAAAGTAGGGCCTTCTTAAAGCTTTTGGTGGGTGCCCCCCATGAACCGGGAACACTTCACTTAAAAAATAAGGTTTATCTAATTCTGAAAGAGGCTGATGAACCAGGTAAAGGATTCTCATTCTGCACCACTGGCAACTAGAGTAAAAGAAAACACAGGGTGAGTGGAAAATCCAAGAAATAGACCATCATGGTAAAACAGCAACTAGTAACATTGTGTACATTTTTTTTTAGTAAAGTAAGGTTAAAGAACCCTGAAGGATCAGGACTCAGCAGAAAATTAAAGTACACCCCACCCATGGAACACTTCCCTGAGCAGGGTGATACAAGGCAGCAGCTTGCACTGCCTTGTGTTACTCCAGATTTACCAAACCAAACAGAGTCACGGAAGGTAGCCTTCTTTGGCTTGGTAAATTTCATTCTAGGCTTTGTGTCGCCCTCCGTCCCTTTGTGTGGCACAAGGGTGATGCATAACCTTTGGTAAATCTGCTATAAGTGCATTCTTCCTATATATGCCCAACTGTTGTTATATTTTACTCCCTATGCAATAATGTTGCTTTTATGCCTAGGAAGTAGGGTTGGCATCGGCAAATTTGAAATTTTTGGTAACCTCCTCCTACTGCAACAATTGTTGTAACTTTAATCACATCTACCCCACCAAATGTGAGTGAGATCTGTTGATAATGGAAAATAGCAGTACAATAGATCTTTCAACCTGTGGGACGTGGGTAAAGAGATAGCATGCAGTACACCAAAGTAAAAAATAACTGCTGCACTATATTGCTTGACAGGGTGAGACCAGGAATGCCATTTATCTACTAAGATATGTCACACTCTCAAAATTACTTCCAGACAATAACACTTCCTTGTGTGACACAGAAAGCTGGAAAAATGTTACAGCATTGTTATTCTACTGGAAGTGTTACCTTTCATTAGAAACATATATGTATAATATAATGGGCAGTCTCTTCTGCTATAATGTATGTAGCCTTTCGCAACATTCAGGACCCGAAGCGTATCTGTCAACTCACACATATTTAGGAGATGTTATTCTTTTACTGGTATTCAGCTTCCTAAGAAACAAAATGGCTCTACAAGCAGTTAAGGGATCAGCAGCTGATTAATCTTTGAATAGCCTCCAAAAGGTATATATTCTTTATTCACCTTAATGGGATAAGCCTGTTAAACACTTAGGGCCTGATTTAGATGTTGGCAGACGGGTTACTCCATCACAATGGTGATGGAAGTCCTGTCCTCCTAAATCTAAATCCCATAGGAAATAATGGGATCTGATGCACAATTCTAGGTCAACAGGTTCACATTTTACATGAATCAGTAACTAATCACTTATAAGACATGTACAGCAAGGCCCTATGAATACCGCTACATAGTTTGTAAAAACATATTCTACACACATTCCTGAAATGAGCAGAATGACATACATCCTTACAACCACACTTGCAATCATATTGCAAGTTAAACCATCTCCAAGTGGGTCACCCGTACATTAAATATTCTTCAAAAATCTATCATGACTGCAAATATTCAGGGAGGTTCTGGAAATAAATATCTGAACATAAGAAGCCTCCAATTTAAATGAATTGTAGCTGTGTATGACAACTATTTTACATTGGCATTGGATGCACAGACATCCTCAAGTGGTTAATTTATTATAAGCAGAAGCTTTTACTTATCTCATATATTTTTGGCAACAGGTATTGGTTGTAAACAACCACCTATTTGAAATGTGACATTCATTTAGAGTCACATTTCACACTCAACCTTCTTTAACATGGAGTACCACTTGCACTCAAAGTGTACTTGTTGGTAAAATGTGCATCACATAAGTTTTACTATACTGAAGCAAGTGTTGTCTTGAGGGCTAAGCTATTTCTATTCTGCACACACCCACATTCTCTTATAGCAATTCTATGCTGTATATTACTGTGGGCCCCTAACTAAAATAATGCTTTTTAAAATGATCTAAGGTCTTATAGAGTAATGTGAATTTCAGTAATCTGGATGATGTCACCTGTGATGTCATCAGCTATGTATTTTGAGATTTCATGAATAATGGCATCAATTATGCCATTTAACATATTATGATTGATGAAACATGTGAGGTAATAAGCAGTGCAAGTATAGCTGAACAACTAGTTTTATTGATTCGTCTTCTTTTGGGGTGATTCTTCAATCAATTTTAGCTGATTGTAAGCTCTATCTTTGGTATCCTCTATCTTGAATTTGTCTCTCTTGCACTTTACGACTTTCTTTTATTCTTCTAATCACAACTAAAAAGCAGATGCCCAGAGAACTTGGACAATAGCACTAATTATTACAATTACGACAGGTTTTTCTTCATCTCAGCATTTGTCCTCCCCCACTTTCAAACCATTCACCAACTTTACTAAAATAATTTCTGATCTTACTAACCCAGGAGCTTATTGTTTACCACAAACCATGCTCTTCTAAAGCTTGAACTTCAGGAGAAATATTAATAATGTTATTAACATATGCATTAATACCCCTATCAGATATGAATGTCAACATTCCTTTACTTTAGTACCTTGTAAACACCACCTTCCTTCGCAAGAAGGATGTCTAGCTCTAAGCTGATTTACATAATCATTGCTCACATTGCAATTCACTCATTATTCTTGGTTAAGGCTCCAGCTGTATTAGCAGCAAGCAGGCCACAAGCATAGACAAGTCTCTTATCTTCACATCATTCAAGGCCAGATATCTATATGGAAAAATAGCCCCTTAAACATGTAATACTATCTATCAAAAACAACATTTCACTCTTGTCAAACTAACAGCATCTTTCACTCAATTCATGCAATTAATGCTAGGAAACAGAAAAACAAGATAACATTAACCAACCCAATTACACAGCAGATTGAAATAAGCAGTTTTACCACACATATAATCAATTCCTCTCTGAATGGGTTCCTCGCCAGTCAGAAAATCACAGTGTAAAACATGTCTTCTTTCACATTCACTTTCACCCACATATTCAATTGATATGACTCTTGTAGGTTCCCTATGCACCAAACACAATTCACCCTTTCTTTCAGGTTCCATTCTCAATCTTGGATGCAATTTTGACAATCTAAATTCTTCTTCAACCTTACTCTGCTCCCTTATCTTCTTTTCATGTCTCCAATCTCTCACAATTTCAACTCTTTTCTCATTGTATTCTCAAACAAACTCACACTCTTCATCAATTAAGCTGCACACATGTTTCCAAATAATAATTTTAGATTTCTGCTTAATTTGTGCAACTCTATTAATTTCCCAAGCTTTAAACCATTATTGACATCTTCAGAGATAGGTAAATCTTCCAATTAAATATTGAAATCGAACACATAAGGAGATAAAAATTCATGTTTAGTCAAAATAATAATGAACACATTACAGGTGAGACCATAAAATATTGGTAGTTGCAGGTAGATAGCACATTTCCTGAAGAAGATGGAAGAAAAGTACATAAAATGCAATCTTTAGCCATCATAATCTCTAAATATTCACTCAACATTTTAACAGAAATATTAGCATGAAAACCACTTGGTAAGCATTCCCTATTTGCCAGTGTGCTATATTTAGCTTTATGATGTATTGTAGTTAATGCAATCATTGTGGAATCATTTCCCATTGGATGAAGGAGTCACAAACAACAAGCCAAGTAATAGATAATATGAGTATCATTAGCAAACCAATTAAACCAAAAAACATTTTGCAAAATTTGTCATATAACATTTTCTATTGCAATCAAAAACAGCCCTTCAAACATGTCTCAGTCCTGCAATTGCAGCCTGTGTGTGTAGTTTTAAACTACCATTTCGACCTGGTAAAATAAACTTGTTGCCAGGCATAAACCTTCCTTTTTAATACACATATGTCACCCCTAGAGTAGGGCCTGAACATCCAGAGGGCAGGGTGCAATGCATTAACTTTTAGGTTTTACATGTCCTGATGGTGAAAAGCTCTGAAATTCATTTTTCATTGCTCCAGGGCCTACTTCTCCCATAGGATAACATTGGAGTTACCTTATTACATTACATAAGCTGCAATTTCTAGTTTGGAATTGTTTGATAGCCCAAGTCTAAAGAATTGTAATTACAAGCCTTCTTTAATGGTGAAGTCAGGTTTTTAGTCACAATTCTGAAATGTCACAGTTTGAAAGTTAGCATTTTCTTGTCCTAACCATTTAGTGTGTGCATCCTGGTCCTGTGTCACATGACTAGGTGTAGGTGGCAATTGGTTTTTGTGGTTTGCTCCCAGACAGTGAGACAAATGGAAGATAGGGTTTGGCATGATGGACTACTCTGAGTTAACAAGAGGGAGAAGCTGTCACCTACCGCACTTGCATATCACAAAGGCACTGCCTGAGCACTCTCACAAAGGGCTTGACACTAATCTATTGTGACATCAGAAAAGCTGGGGCCAGGACAGGGAGGAAGGGGGTACCTGGATGTCAACCACCTATCTTACTACAATATGAGGGAGCTGAAGGATTTCTGCAAGAAGGGGATGCTGATCATAAAAAAGGGGTCCGCAAAACAGAACCTTCAGGCAGCTCTGCATGCTTCAGAGGAAGCAAGCTGGTTGGAAGTTCATCAGGACCAAGAGGGTGATGCCCTAAGTAGGATGATGAGGCGGGGAAAGAACATTACATGGTAATCACTCCAGAGAGGGGGGCACAGAGATGGAGTTCCCTGCTAGATCCAGTACAGAAAGGAGTGTATCCTTCTACCCCGTTGTCACCTGTAGAGTTGATGGGCAGAAGACAGGTTGAGAGGGACCTGAAGCTGCAGCTAGCCAGACTGGCTGTGGGAGAGAGAAGAGCTGAGGCTGAAAAAGCCTTATCAGAGGAGAGAAGGGCTGAAGCTAAGAAGGCCTTAGCAAAGGGAAAACTGCTCATACAGGGAGAACAAAAGAAAGTATAGAGAGACACTGAAGCACTCACAAGGAGGTCCATCAATTGAAGCCCACAAAAAAGGGTGTGTAGGAAAAGCCAGTTCAGAGCTAGTAATTCAAGATAAAGTTCAGAGTCAATCCAATGGCCCCTGGCATCAAAACAACAGCCGACACATGTTTTGTCATTAACAGTGACTGTTTCAAGACTGTAAATATGCAAATTGTCTATAACAGAAATTCATAATTTTATTTACTGTAAAGAGTACCTTAAAATCAAAACAAGATAGCCAAAACACCAAGAAAACACCTGAAAATTAGACCGTCCCTTTCTTTAACCCACATCCTATGCAGCTGGAACAGCAGATGTGGAGGTAGCTCCTGCATACCAGCAAAGACATGTAACAAACTACTCTTTCATCTAAAGACCTCCCGATCACATCAAGAGTTCTGAAAGCTTCTTAAGTCCTGGCTATTCAGCAAATCAACTGGACCCTGACAGCACCTGGACACCCTCATGGGTGACAAGTAGCACTCTACAAATCTACTGATTGTGTAATGCAAGGTAGTGCACTTCATTCAATTACTATTCATTCCAAAACATCAGCAAAAATATTTTGCATTGGTTTATAAGTAAAAGTATACATTTCCACCTCTCAGGTCTGCATTAAATATGCAGACATAAAACAACATTATAAATGAGAGAAAAAATTATTGTTGCAAGTGTTTGAGTTATAGCACCACTTATATCAACAGACTTAGGCCCTCATTACAACCCTGGCGGTAAATGCCGCTTACTGCTGTGTAGAAGACCGCCAACATACCGCTGCGCCTGAGGAATTACGCTACAGCTATTACGACCCACAGCTCGGAATCGGCCATGATACAGACACCCACACAAGTTCGCCACACCTAAAGTCAGTGACAAACTGGCAATAACAAAACCGACACCGTCACGCCAACAGGAATACGCCCACACTATCACGACCCACAAATCCACGCAGCGGTTTTTCAACCGCAGTATTCCATTGCCGGTACACACCGCCGCGCTCAAAATACACACACATTTACAAAACACAACCACATTGGACAATTTGAAATACACACACCTTACACACATACACACACAACACCCACACACCCAATCCAATATAAAACACCCACCCACATCACCCACAAACCCTTACTACCAGAATTCTGATACCACGCCAGAGACAGACACCACCATAAACAACACCAGCATCCACAGACACACAACACCATCGCTTACACAACATCCATGTATCTCAAACAGCACACAACAACACATCCCCTCACACATCACAACACACACCACCTCACACATCACCCACACCACATCATGGCACCTCAAAGACACCCCAGGTTCTCTGAGGAGGAGCTCAGGGTCATGGTGGAGGAAATCGTCCGGGTAGGGCCGCAGCTATTTGGATCACAGGTGCATCACACCTCCATTGCAAGGAAGATGGAGCTATGGCGCAGAATCGTCGACAGGGTCAATGCAGTGGGACAGCACCCCAGAACAACAGATGACATCAGGAAGAGGTGGAACGACCTACGGGGGAAGTTGCGTTCCGTGGTCTCCAGACACCAGATTGCTGTACAGAGGACTAGCGGTGGACCCCCACCTCCTCCCCCACAACTAACAACATGGGAGGAGCAGGTCTTGGCAATACTGCATCCTGAAGGCCTCGCAGGAGTAGCAGGAGGACTGGACTCTGGTAAGGCAAAGCTTTACTATTATATCCCCCACCCTACCTGCATGCCATCACATACTCCCACCCTTACCCTCACCCCATCACTCCAGCACCTCACATATGCCCCACTATCACAACCCACCCATCCCAACACCAAGCCCTGCATGCAACACCAAAGCATAGACACCCATCACCAAAACATGTCCACTACAGATACCCACACAGATTCCAAACCAAATATCACACAAGGGCCAAGACAAGAATGCAAGCACTGGAGTACAGGGTCACTCACCCATTGCACACGATGGCACACACAGATGCAATAATCATGCTTTACACCCCTGCAGGACACCAACCCAATGTCACCGGACAGGAGGTACCAGACATATCCAGTCCCCCCACAGAAGAGACCCACAGTGATGACAGCAGCTCTGCACAACTGGATCAAGATGACCAGTCTGGCCCATCAGGGACCTCGGGACAGTCGGTTCCCCTGACACTGGCACAAGCCACCACAGACCCTCCCCCCTCAGGAAACACCAGCCCAGCACCCCCCAGCAGGCCCATCCCTCTGTCCCCAGGACATGTCAAGCAGCAGTGTGTCCACCACTACAGGGAACCCAGGCAAACCCACCAACCCAAGAAAATCAGGGACCTGGGGGCAGTGGGCACATGGTTCAGGGGACAGAGGCTCAGGAAAACAGGGAAACTGGGAGGACTGCTGTGCGACAGGGGGAGGACAGGCCCAGGGAACCCACTCTCCACGAGGCCCTCTCCAACATCATGGGAGCTTACCATCATTCCCAGGAGACGATGGCAATGGTACTGGCCAAGTTTCAGGAGACCCAACGGCTGCAGGAGGAACACTATCTGGGGATCAGGGAGGACCTGAAGTCCATAAACAACAACCTGGCCACCATTTCAAGGGTGCTGCAAGACCTTGTCAACGCCAGGAGGGACACTGTGGCACAACAAGGGGCCCCTGACACTAGCCTGCACGATGAACAGCCCTCCACTTCTGCCGACGCTAGTGGACAGGAGGCACCGCCACTGGAACACAACACCAGTCCCCACCCCCTGCAGATGGAGAACCACCCCGCAAACCGTCCCTGAGATCCAGGAACAAGACAGAGAACATTGGCAAAACCCCGCCAGGAAATGAGAACCCCCTGAATGTCACCCTTCTGTACCACTTTGTCACCCTGTCCATCCTTAAACTGCCATTGCTCCACTTCCTATGCCCCTTTGGACAATGCACCTGTGAAACAAATAGACTGGACACTGCCATGGACATTCCTCCACCATCACCCCTGCGTGTTTTACAACCCCCCTCCACTTATTTGCACAGAAATAAACACACTTCAATCACAAAACAATCTGGAGTCAGTCCGTGCTTTCACAAATGTGTAATTGCAATAACCATGGAATATAGCAATGTCAATTTAATTGTTCACACACCGATGTAACACAGCTGGAGGACTGGAGGAAATATAGCAGAGGGCACAAAGTGGGACCCACATCTGTGAAAAGGAAAGGCAAAGTGACAAGTCAGGGTCCATACAATGAGTGAAAATGACAGACTTATGCTAGCTCCAACAATAGTATGAGATGTGGGAAGCAGTGATATCTTCTTACCTGTGTCTCACTGGAAGTATTGCATGATGTTGTTTCTGCTGTCGATATGCTCTTCTTCTGCCTCATCTTCTTCACTGTCCAGAGGCTCCACAGCTGCCACAAGACCACCAGCTGGACCATCCTCCTGCAGAAAAGGCACCTGCCGTTGCAAAGCCAGGTTGTGCAGCATACAGCAGACCACGATGATCTGGCACACCTCCTTTGGTGAGTAGTAGAGAGAATCACCTGTCATATGGAGGCACCGGAACCTGGCCTTCAGGAGGCCGAAGGTGCGTTCAATCACCCTCCTAGTTCACCCATGTGCATCATTGTATCGTTCCTCTGCCCTTGTCCTGGGATTTCTCACTGGGGTCAGTAGCCATGACAGGTTGGGGTAACCAGAGTCACCTGCAAATGTCGAGGGACAACTGTTAGACACACACTACCCTGTAGGGACAACCCCATACCCAGACAACTATTCACACTGTATTGGGTGCTTGTCCTCACCTATTAGCCACACATGGTGCCTCTAGAGTTGCCCCATCACATAAGGGATGCTGCTATTCCTCAGAACGTAAGCGTCATACACTGAGCCAGGAAATTTGGTATTCACATGGGAGATGTACTGGTCGGCCAAACACACCATCTGCACATTCATGGAATTGTAGCTCTTCCGGTTCCTGTACACCTGTTCACTCCTGCATGGGGTACCAAGGCCACTTGTGTCCCATCAATGGCACCTATGATGTTGGGGATATGTTCCAGGGCATAGAAGTCACCTTTCACTGTGGGCAAATCCTCCACCTGAGGGAACATGATGTAGCTGCGCATGTGTTTCAGCTGGCAGACAACACTCTGGACAACACGTTAGAGAACATTGGCTGGGACATCCCTGATGCAATGGCCACTGTTGTTTGAAAGGAACCACTTGCCAGGTAATGGAGTACTGACAGGACCTGCACTAGAGGGGGAATTCTTGTGGGATGGCGGATAGCTGACATTAGGTCTGGCTCCAACTGGGCACACAGTTCATGGATTGTTGCACAATCAAGTCTGTAGGTGACTATTACATGTCTCTCTTCCATTGTCGACAGGTCCACCAGCGGTCTGTACACTGGAGGATGCCGCCATCTCATCACTTGCTCCAGCAGACGTGCCGTATGGATGAGAACAGCGAGCAGAGAGTCAGCCAACAATGAGGTATGACAAAATGTAATTTGCACACATTTATTCATCTGCAATGTGCCTGTTACTGTGTGTATTCAAGGCCTACATTGGTGTGACGCAGTTATTATTAATGCCATGTGGCCCCCTGAAATGGCAGCTGCCTGACCTGTAAGGTGGGACAAGGGGATATGAGGTAACTGCACTGGCGTTGAACACCGTCACAGTAGGCGGTCGAAGACCGCGGCGCAATCCTGCATTGGTTAACATTGGACCCTATGGGTCAGAGGAGCCAATGGCGATGTACGCCGGCGGTGACGGTACGCACGCCGCGGACGTGACCGCCATTTTCTGTCTGTTCACTCACTTGATACCTGACCTTCAACAGGAGAGGACCTACACTGCAAGTGCTGCAGTGACCTCAGTCTGGAAGCGAAAATGGCTCATGTGTCTGGGGAAAGGGCCCCTACCTTCACTACAGAGGAGTTGGAGAAATTAGTGGATGGGGTCCTCCCCCAGTACACACAACTGTACAGTCCTCCAGACAAACAGGTGAGTACACTGTGAGCATGCTGCATGGGCAATGCCTGTTTGGAGTGGGTGGATGGAAGATAAATGGAGGGGGGGACTGAGGCCTGCATGTGCGGATGGTGAGTGTATGTGCGTCAGGGCAAGGGTGGGAACGTGGGCCAATGAGTATGACGGTCCGGACGGGTAAAGATTTTCCTTTTCTCCTGTACTATTCCTCTAGGTCAGCGCCCACCAGAAGCAGGCTATTTGGTGTGCCATCACCAAGGATGTCCGGACCCTGGGGGTCCACCACAGACAGAGCACCCACAGCCATGAAAGATGGGAGGACATTCACCGCTGGAGCAAGAAGATGGTGGAGGCCCAGCTGGGGATGGCCTCCCAACGTGGGAGGGGTGCCCGTCGCACCATGACCCCCCTGATTTTCCGGATCCTGGCGGTGGCATATCCGGAGTTGGATGGGCGCTTGAGGGCATCACAGCAGCCACATGGGGGTGAGTACACTCTCATTCAGCTGACTCTGCACTCATTACGAGGTGTCTGAGTGGGGGAGGTGGGCAGTGGGTTCCCCTAGGCCAGGGCGATCTCGGTAGGCAAGGTCCCTTGTGAGGCAGGCTCTGTAGCACCCCAACCCCACTAGTGGTTAGTGCTATCTACACCTAGTCAGGCTCCTGTTTTGTAACCCACGGGCATGTGATTAATCTAGGAACTATAAGTGCATGGCGTAGTGCAGAGGGCTGCTGTGTCTGTAGTGTCCGCCAACGGTAATGGTGTTGCATGCACTGATCATGTCTTTCTTCTGTCTCCACCCCCCTTTTTGTGGTCTCCCTGTTCTTGTGTGCAATAGCATCATCAGGCAGAGGAGCATTGGCACCGGAGCAGGAGGGAGCTGCATCCCACTTTGCCCTGGAGGCGAAACAACGGAGTCTAAAGCCACCAGTAGGACGAAGGGCGAGGGGAGCTCCACGGCGGGGACAGGAGATGACAGCAGTGACAGCGACTACTCCTCTGATGGGAGCTGCCTTGCGGTGGCGGGCCCCTCTGTGCCCCCTGCATCAACAGGTACAGCTGCCTCCCCCCTACCAGCACCGCCCTCCCAGCAGCCCCTCGGGTGTGCCCCGTGCCCGCTCACCCAGGACGGTGGGCATGTCCTTCGCCCCAGGCACCTCAGGCCCTGCCCCAGTCAGCCCTGCGGCCCTCAGTGAGGAGGCCATTGACCTCCTCAGGTCACTCACTGTTGGGCAGTCTACCATTGTGAATGCCATCCAGGGTGTAGAAAGGGAGTTGCAACACGGTAATGCATTCCTGGAGGGCATTCATTCTGGTCAGGCTGCCCTTCATCGAACCCTGTAATCTCTGGCCTCAGCACTGATGGCAGCCATTGTCCCTGTGTCTAGCCTCCCCCCTCCAACTTCCTCCACCCAGTCCCCTGTACCTCAGCCTATCCCAAGCACACCATCAGACCTGCATGCACACACATCAACACACAAGGGTGGCTCAGGCAAACATAAGCACCACACATCCCACAGACACTCACACAAGCATCAGACCTATGCACACATACCAACATCCACTGCCTCCACTGTGCCCCCCTCCTCCACATCCCCCTCCTCCCTCCCAGTCTCGTCTCCACTCACACCTGCATGCACTACATCCTCAGCCACTACCTCCATCACCAGCACGCCCATCACCACACACCTCTCATGTGCACTCACCACCCCCACTACCATTCACACATCCCCTGTGTCCTCTCCCAGTGTGTCTGTGAGCCCTCCTCCCAAAGTACACAAACGCAGGCACACACCCACCCAACAGCCATCCACCTCACAACACCCTCCCGCCCATGCACCTTCACCCAAATTCAGCAGACGTACACCTTCTACAACCACTACCTCCACTCCCAAACCCCCTCCATCTACCCGTCATAGTGTGTCTAAAAAACTATTCCTGGCTAATATTGACCTCTTCCCTACACCTCCCCCCGTCCTTCCCCTAGGGCCAGGCTTTCCAGGTCCCAGCCCAGCACCTCAGCCACCACATCCCCAGGCACAGTGGTGCCAGCAACTGCGGGGTCATGGAGTGCACCAACCATCAGGGCTGCCAGTGTGCCACGGAGCGAGGGCAAGGACATTCCGCCACCTGCCACAGTGAAAAAGGTGCCCACACCCCGGAGGGAGAAGCCGGACACCACTGCCACCAAGGGGTCAGGGAAAACGAAAGGGGATAGTGGCAAGGCAGCTGCGCCACCATCAAACGTGGAGAAGGGCCAAAAACTGAAGGGCAGGTCAGGAGAGGGCATGGTGGCACCGACTGAGGGACCAGTGTCACACCTTATGTCCACGTCAACGCCAACCTGTACAGCGGAGAACACCGCCACCTGCACAGCCACCTGCACTGCCACAGACCCCGCAGCCAGCACCGCCGCCACAGACCCTGCAGCCAGCACCGCTGCCGCAGACCCTGCAGCCAGCAACGCCGCCACAGACCCCGCCGCCAGCACCACCGCCACAGACCCCGCCGCCAGCACTGCTGCCACAGGCCCCGCCGCCAGCACCGCCGCGACTGACACCTCCGCAAGCACTGCCGCGACTGACACTGCCGCAAGCACCACCAGCGGCCCCGCGATGTCCTCAGACAGTGACACCACCGCAGACATGGCTACCATCCCCAGTGGTCAGTTGTCCGAGGCTGGTGGTGAGTTCCAGGACCCTGGGCAGCTTCCATGAAGCATCACTGCCATCAGAGTTGTCACCTGAATATGGAATGCGAAGCCGCAGCAGTGTGGGGTATGTCTCTGCCTCCATGGCGTATCATCCTACCTGTACCTCGGCAATCTCGTGGCACACACACCCAGTCGAGTGTATTGTTCCAGCCACAATGCACGTGGAGCACTCTGGGCACAAAGCCCCCTCCAGAACCAGTGGAGAAAGGCATCCACTACCTCAGTCCTTGGCAGGATGAAGCACTCTGGGCACAAAGCCCCCTCCAGAACCAGTGGAGAAAGGCATCCACTACCTCAGTCTTTGGCAGGATGAAGCACTCTGGGCACAAAGCCCCCTCCAGAACCAGTGGAGACTGTTATCCACTTGAGAGACTGTGGCTTTGCACTTCCCAGGATAAAGCAGTGGGCAAACCACCCACTGAAAAGACTTGAGAGACTGTGCTTTGCACTCCCCAGGATAAAGCAGTGGGCAAACCACCTACTGGAAAGACTTGAGAGACTGTGGCTTTGCACTCCCCAGGATAAAGCAGTGGGAAACCCACCCACTGAAAAGACTTGAGAGACTGTGGCTTTGCACTCCCCAGGATAAAGCAGTGGGCAACCCACCCACTGAAAAGACTTGTGAGACTGTGGCTTTGCACTCCCCAGGATAAAGCAGTGGGCAACCCACCCACTGAAAGGACTTGAGAGACTGTGGCTTTGCACTCCCCAGGATACATCAATGGGCATGGAGCCCCCTCGTGGAGCAGTGGCGTTGTGCGTTCATCAGGTTGAGGTGCCCCCCTCCCCCTGAGGTGCCTGTATATTTTCTATCTGATGCCCCTCCAGTGTTCTCTCCGTTTGGAGTCAGGTATCATTTGTGGGCCTCGTCATGCATTTTGGGCCCAGTGGTCCACGGACAATGATTGGTCCACTATCCGGACTTGTGTAGTTGGTGTACATAATTGTATATACTGGATTTTGTCTTTTAACTAATGGATTTTTATTGATTACAATTGTGACAATCATTTCCTTTTGTCCTTGCGTTATTCAAGGGGTGGTGGGGGGGTGTATATGTATGTTGCAGCATGTATTTGTGTCTATGGTGTTGTGGGTGAGGGTGGGGGTGGGGGTGTTGCGTGTTGCATGTGTGTGTCACTCTCTTTTCCCTCCCCCCTCCCCTGTGTTGTAGGTGCAGTACTCACTGTGGTCGTCGCCGCCATCATTGGAGCTCCTGATAGAGGAGCAGGAATACCATCGCTGGCAGTATCTGCAATTTGGGCTCCATGGCGTCCTGGTTCCTCGTGGGGTGTGGATAGGTGAGTGTTTTCCCTTCTGTGTACTGTTTCCGCCGTGTTTTTATTCGCATTGGTTTCGCCCCTGCAAAGGTGGCAGATAACCGTGTTGTGATAGGGTGGGCTGTACATTGTCTCCCGCCTGTCTGTTGGCGGTGTCCGCGCGCCGTTTGTTTGTACTGCCGTGGCGGTCGGAGTGTTAAAGTGGCTGTCTATGTTGGTGGTTTCCGCCACGGTCGTAATCCCATTTTTTTCCTGCCAGCCTGTTGGCGGTATTACTGCCGATTTAACACCGACCGCCAGGGTTGTAATGAGTGCCTTAGTTTTTAGTATTAATAATAGACTGCTGTATCAGACTATTATGACAGAGCAACAAAACAACAGGAGGATATACACATTACAGGCAACATTTAACTTTTTTCTTTTCAAACCAGTAAAGGCTGTTCTGAAAATAACTATTTTTGTGAAGTTTTCTAAAATCTATTATATTTTATTATAGTTTTTAAATTTAAAATCAACATAAAAACTTTAGTATACTGGTGATCTTTCACCTTCATAATTTAACAAGTCTATCTATCACGAGTGGAGGTGGTCTTCCAAAACTATAAACAACTTTAGAGAACCAGCAACAGTATGATGTCATCTTGACATATGTTGGCCCTGCTTCACTCTGTGTAAGTGAGGGTTCCACCTTAAAAGTGGAGTCCTCAGCATCTTGCTGCTGTTGCCCTGCTCGAGCTAAACAGATGGGGTGAATCAACCTATCTCAAATGTATCCACATACTGATGGCTCTGTATTTGTATTTCTTGTCAGTGTATTAATGATAATTTTTAAATCCTTCTTGAATTCTACAGAATTGCCACATAAGTGACTCTTTTGGTCTCCTCCTCCTCCTCCTCCTCCTGGAACTCAAGCTCGTGCCTTGATGCCATGTTGGTCTGCCAAATAAAAAAACATGCAAAAACACAGCAGTCGGCCACCACATGGGGTTGTCACAACCAAGTGCAAGCCTCAAATAAGGTTGAAAAGGTGGGAACTTCCTTTATTTGAACCAAGATATTGATTACAACCAATTAGATGTTTTTGTTAATGTGATTTCACTCCCTTGGGACGCTTTCGAGAAACGCGAAGACTCTCAAAAGACATCAAAAATAAAAATCAGAGCAACTTTCCCACAATATGACTCAATGGATATTCATTAACTAGTCGAATTAGAAAATCTCTAGAGTCAAAATTAAACAAAAAAACACTCTTTCTTCGTGTGAGAAGTTGGGCTGTTGATTGAGTTGGGTGAAAACCCTACTCAAGCAACTGCCACAATTCCTGTTAGGGGTCACTAAACTAACCTGTGAGTAACCCTTTGTTAGCTTGGCCCAAAAGCAGTCAGGGTTAAGTTAGAGGCAATGCTTAAAATGTGCATGAGGCACACAAACTGCAATAAAAGAAGAAAACAACACAAGGAAAATCCCACACCAATTAAAAACATTTGCATACATTTTAATACATTGTTTGGCATCTAAACAACATAAGTCCATTCAGTGGAACCCGAGTGGTAAATTAAAAAATGTGAGGTGAAAACTAACCCCTAAAAAAATCAAAACACCAACCACGGCCATCCAGTCAAGCAAGAACGGGGCAAAGTTGAAAGTTATCTCCAGAGCTCGGGTCGGGTGTATCCAGTCTGCTTTTTCCGTCAGAATTAGAATACATTTTTGGGAAAACTGTCTATTAAGGTAAAAGGTCAGTGGGGCAAGGCTCTAGGGATGTCTGAGGAGGAGGGGTCATCTTCGGAGAACTGCTGGACAAAGTTCTGCTGAAGATTTCTACATTCTGACTTAGGGCCTCATAATGAGTTTGGCGGTCAGTCGACAGACGTGGCAGAGGTGGCGGTCCGACTGCTGTCGGGTGGATGGTTTCACTGCCAGATTACTGGTCATGTGGGCCTATGGAGCACAGGTTGCCGTAGTCCCGCCGGAACCACCAGGCAGCACAGACCACCACAAAGCTGCACAAATAGGCTGGCAGAGCCTGTGTTTCTGTCAGACACATTATGAGGTTGCACACTGCCAATCTAACCATAGCGGTGCAACCACCAAGTCTCTGCAGGCGGAAACAGGGATGATCAAGGGAAACACTCACCTGCTTGCAGACTTACATGTCTGGTGCCACCATGGAGCCCATCTCACATGTCCTGCTGCTGCTGCTGATCATCAGTGAAGCACAAAATCCATGGCACCGTGGACGAAACCGACCGCAAGTACACACACCTACCTGTGTCATTAAACACAACAACAGATTGTTGCACCGTCATCCACATGATATGGGGGTCACGCTACTGCACCAAGTGCACGTGTCATTGTGTACACAGTAAGAATCATACTTACAGA
This sequence comes from Pleurodeles waltl, assembly GCF_031143425.1. Lineage (NCBI taxonomy): Eukaryota > Metazoa > Chordata > Amphibia > Caudata > Salamandridae > Pleurodeles > Pleurodeles waltl. Next base: position 1,178,075,207 of record NC_090437.1, read on the forward strand.
AGGACACATTCACAGTCAATATATGGCCCCTTTGGGCAGGTCACTCACACTGTACCCGAACACTATACAAAACACGTCTGGCCATCCCCCGCACAGTGAAAGTGAAGGGTACACAACATTGTATCACACAACACCAACAACACATCAACATTACATCTATAAATAGAACTCACACACTCACAATCCGCACAGGCCATAGACTGTTGTTGCATTCAACACACATATCTATGGAACACAAACAACACTCCCAGTAAACAGCCCTGAAATGGACACACATCACACACATTGCAGCACAATGGAAGGACAATGGCATGCATAATAGACAGAGGGACAAATAGACAAAGATCACTATGCCAACAATGCCTGCACAATAGGGATGGGAGCATCAGGAGCACTCAGGGAAGGAGGCTGAACTGGGACCCATATCACTTTGCACATGCCCCTTAAACAACATTTGCTTAGGGGCTGGCCCTGTATGTATCTCAGAGACAAACAATACTAGACCCAGATGACATACCTATCTGCACAATGTGGTCGTACAAGTCAACAAAGGACATACAACTCCAACTGTATGGGACACATTTACATGTGAACTAGCTGCAAGGTACACACAGCTAAATAGACACATGCACAGTCAAATGCAAACAAAGCTTGCACAATTGAACACACTCAGGGGGTCATTACAACCCTGGTGGACGGTGTTAAAGCTGCGGTAATACCGCAAACAGGCCGGTGGACAAAAAAAGGGAATTATGACCGTGGCGGAAACCGCCAACATAGACAGCCACTTTAACACTCCGACCGCCACGGCGGTACAGATCCACGACGGGGCTCCATGCCCATTGATGTATCCTGGGGAGTGCAATGCCACAGTCTCTCAAGTCTCTACAGTAGGTGGCTTGCCCACTGGTCCATCCTGGGGAGTGCAAAGCTACAGTCTCTCAAGTCTCTATAGTGGGTGGGTTGCCCACTGTTCCATCCTGGGGAGAGCAAAGCCACAGTCTCTCAAGTCTCTACAGTGGGTGGGTTGCACACTGTACCATCCTGGGGAGTGCAAAGCCACAGTCTCTCAAGTGGATGCAGGTCACCACTGGTTCTGGACGGGGACTGGTGCCCAGCGTGCTTCATCCTGTGAAGGACAGACAGAGTGGATGCAGGTCTCCACTGGTTCTGGAGGGGGACTGGTGCCCAGAGTGCATCACGCTCCCCGTGACGGTCCCAGTTCCGTCACTGTCCCAGCTGCACATGGGCTAACGATGCTTGATTTGGCAGTCTTTGCCCTGTTCAGCGGTCTTCACCATGGCGGTGCTTTGCCCTGTTCAGCGGTCTTCACCATGGCGGTCTGTGGCCTGTTCAGCAGTGTTTTCCCTGCTCAGCGGTCTTCACCATGGCGGTCTGTGGCCTGTTCAGTGGTGCTTTGCCCTGTTCAGCGGTCTTCACCATGGCGGTCTTTGGCCTGTTCAGCGGTGCTTTGCCCTGTTCAGAGGTCTTCACCATGGCAGTCTGTGGCCTGTTCAACGGTGCTTTGCCCTGTTCAGCGGTCTTCACCATGGCGGTGCTTTGCCCTGTTCAGCGGTGATTGCCTCTGCTGTCTCTGACCTGTTCAGTGGTGTGTGGCATTATTGCCCCTCAGTGCCCAGCGGGGCTGTGGCTGCCGGGGCCCTCCAGGTCACTGACGCTGGTGGTGGTCTCCTGACCAGTGACGATACTGCTGCCCTCCAGGGCACTGACTCTGGCGGTGGTCTCCGGACCAGTGACGATACTGCTGCCCTCCAGGGCAATGACTCTGGTGGTTGTCTCCGGACCAGTGACGATACTGCTGCCCTCCAGGGCACTAACTCTGGCGGTGGTCTCCGGACCAGTAACGACAGTGCTGGCGGTGGCGTCCCGGCCGGCGGGGAGGATGGCGGCCTTCTCTGCTGTGCTGCTGTTCCCAGACTTTGGAGACTTCTTCTGCCCCTTCACCACCTTCGTAGGAGTCACAGCTTACTCAGCACTCCCCCGGGACCCTTGTGAGCTGTTTTTCCGGCAGGAGTCTTCACCCTCTCCCGTCGGCCACTTTCCAACTTAAGGTGCTTTACAGGGGGTGGACTGGCAGTGCTTTGGCTCTGTGTCACACTGGCTGCCCTGGTGGCCGGTGCACTCCACACACCTTTAACACGCACCACTGGTACCGGACTTTTTTTGGCTGAGGTGCTACTACGGGACCTATGAATTGGAGGGGTGGGGGTGGTGGGAAAGAGCTCAACGTTGCTGAGGAAGAGTTTCTGATGAACACTGGGATGGGTAGCTGGAGGGGGTCTGGGAGTGGAGGAAGAGGAGGTGGTTGTAGGAGGTGTAACTTTAGGTGATTTGGGTGCAGGTGCAGGTACTGGAGGCTGTCGTGAGGTGGATGGATGTTGGGTGTGGGTGCCCGCGTTTGTGTACTTTGGGAGGGGGCGTCACAGACACACTGGGAGAGGACACAGGGGACGTGTAAATGGTAGTGGGGGTGGTGAGTGCAGGTGAGCGGGGTGTGGTACTGCGTGTTCTGGTGCAAGTCCTAGTGCCTGTAGATGTAGTGCATGCAGGTGAGAGTGTAGACAAAACTGGGAGGGAGGAGGGAGATGACGAGGAGGGGGACACAGTGGAGGCAGTGGATGTTGCTGTGTCTGTATATGGGTGATGCTTGTGTGAGTGCCTGTGGGTTGTGTGGTGCTTATGTTTGCCTGAGCTACTTTTGGGTGTTGAGGTGTGTGTATGCTTGTCTGATGGTGTGCTTGGGATAGGCTGGGGTACAGGGGACTGGGTCTGGGTGGAGGAAGTTGGAGGGGGGAGGCTAGACAATGGCTGCAATCAGTGCTGAGGCCAGAGATTGCAGGGTTCGATGAAGGGCAGCCTGACCAGAATGAATGCCCTCCAGGAATGCATTACCGTATTGCAACTCCCTTTCTACACCCTGGATGGCATTCACAATGGTAGACTGCCCTACAGTGAGTGACCTGAGGAGGTCAATGGCCTCCTCACTGAGGGCAGCAGGGGTGACTGGGGCAGGGCCTGAGGTGCCTGGGGCGAAGGTGATGCCCACCCTCCTGGGTGAGCGGGCACGGAGCGAAGGCTGAGGGGCTGCTGGGAGGTCGGTGCTGGTGGGGGGGTGGCGGCTGTACCAGTAGAAGTGGGGGCACAGATGGTGCCACCACCACAAGGGAGCTCCCATCGGCGTACGAGTCCGTGTCGCTGTTTGGTGATCTGGTGACCGACGTGAAGCTCCCCTCGCCCTCCGTCCCACTGGTGTATTCAGAGTCTGTGGTGTGGCCCTCAATGGCCATGTGGGATGCAACTCCCTCGTGCTCCGGTGCCACTGTACCTCTGCCTGATGATGCTGATGCACAAAAGAACAGGGAGAGCACAAAAAGGGGGGGGAACGACAGAAGAAAGACAGGTTGAGTGCATGGCTTACCGCTACTGTTGGCGGACAATACAGACACAGAAGTCTCCTGCACTACGCCATGCTCTTGGCCTCTACAGATGCAATTCCTGGGATCTGGCCTACATGGCTATGGTGGACATCTGCACACATAGATGACACAGGGGCATGTATACCTATACTTGGCACTCTACAGAGGTGGGGTGGAGTGCCACATGGCCTGCATTACGGAGGGGCCTAGCCTACGGAACTCGGCCTGGCCTAGGGAAACCCACAGCCCTCCTCCCCCACACAGACCCCTCCACTGCGCGCAAACTCCGCTGAATGATGTTGTAGTCACCCCCTTGTGTCTGCTGTGATGCCCTCAAGTGCCCATCCAACTCCGGGTAGGCCCCCGCCAGGATCCGGAACATCAGGGAAGTCATGGTGCGACGTGCACCCCTCCCACGTTGGGAGGCCATCCCCAGCTGAGCCTCCGCCGTCTTCTTGCTCCAGCGGCGAATGTCCTCCCATCTTTTCCGGCAGTGGGTGCCCCGTCTCTGGTGGACCCCCAGGGTCCGGACGTCCTTGGCGATGGCACACCAAATGTCCTTCTTCTGGTGGGCTCTGACCTACATGACATGTACAGGGGAAGAAGAGAAGTCATTACCAACTGCACCGTCGATGTGGGTGGCCCACATCCCTACCCTTGCCATGTGGTACATGCATTCACAGTCCTTCATGGTCGCTGAACTCTTCCCCCTTCCTACTGACATCCAGCCCTCTCCACCCAGCATAGCCCATACAACGTGCTCCCTGTGTACTTACCTGTTGGTCTGGAGGACCGTAGAGTAGCGTGTACTGGGGGAGGACCCTGTCGACTAGCTTCTCCAACTACTGAGCAGTGAAGGCAGGGGCCCTTTCCCCAGACGCACGAGTCACTGTCTCTTCCAGACCGAGGTCAGAGCAGAACTTGCAGTGTAGGTCCTCTCCTGTCGAAGATCAGGTATTGAGTGATTGAACAGATAGAAAATGGCGGTGACGTCCGCGGCGGTGCATATCATCACCGCCGGCGCACTTCGTCATTGGCTCCTGGGACCCATAGGGTCCAATGTTAACCAATGCAGCATTGCGCCGCGGTCTACGACCACCTACTGCGACGGTGTACAACGCCAGCGCAGATACCTCACATCCCAATGTCCCACTTTAGAGGTCAGGCAGCCGCCATTTCAGGGGCCCACATGGCTTCATTTACTACTGCGTCACACATACCTAGGCCTACACTCCACACACATACAGGAATAGTTTTGTATTTGGTGTCGTGTTCTGTGTAGCTGTGGGTACAAACCTGGGAATATGTTGACTCTGTGGTCGCTGTTGTCCTTCTTAGGCACCGTCAGCTGGGACATTTGAGGAGATGGCGGAATCCTCCGGTGTACAGACCGCTGGTGGACCTGTTAACAATGGAGGAGCGACATTTGATCATCACCTACAGGTTTGACCGTGCCACAATCCAGGAACTGTGTACCCAGTTGGAGCCAGACCTGATATCACCAATCCGCCATCCCACAGGAATACCCCCTGAAGTGCAGGTGCTATCAGTGCTCCATTTCCTTGCAAGTGGATCATTTCAAACAACAGTGGCCTTGGCATCAGGGATGTCCCAGCCTATGTTTCCAACGTGTTGTCCAGAGTGTTGTCTGCCCTGCTGAAACACATAAGGAGCTACATTGTTTTCCCTCAGGTGGAGGATTTGGCTACTGTTAAAGGTGACTTCTATGCCCTGGGACATATCCCCAACATCATAGGTGCTATTGATGGCACCCATGTAGCTCTGGTCCCCCCCCACAGGAGTGAACAGGTGTACAGGAACCGGAAGAGTTATCATTCCATGAATGTACAGATGGTATGTTTGGCAGACCAGTACATCTCCCAGGTAAATGCTATGTTCCCTGGCTCAGTGCATGACGCCTACATCCTGCGGAATAGCAGCATCCCGTATGTGATGGGTCAACTCCAGAGGCATTGTGTGTGGCTATTAGGGGACTCTGGTTACCCCAACCTGTCATGGCTACTGACCCCAGTGAGGAATCCCAGGACCAGGGCAGAGGAACGCTACAATGAGGCCCATGGGCGGACTAGGAGGGTGATCGAAAGCACCTTCGGCCTCCTGAAGGTCAGGTTCAGGTGCCTCCATATGACAGGTGGTTCCCTATTCTACTCACCAAGGAAGGTGTGTCAGATCATCATCGCCTGCTCGATGTTACACAATCTTGCTTTGCGACGCCAGGTGCCTTTTCTGCAGGAGGATGGTCCAGATGACGGTGTTGTGGCAGCTGTGGAGCCTGTGGAGCCTGTGGACAGTGATGAGGATGAAGCTGAGGAAGAAGACATAGAAAACAGGGAGTCAGTCATACAGCAATATTTCCAGTGACACACAGGTGAGAACAATTTTTTTACTATTACATTCACTTTCACACTTTTACCTCTATCCTGTCTGTCAATTAGTAGCAGTTTTTGTTAACTGAGTTGTACATTTCCATTACGGTTTCACAGGTGTGGTTACCAACGTGTGTCAACTGCTTGCATCCTTCATGGACTTGTGATGTGTGACATAGGTATGTTGGCATTACATTAGAAAACACATTTTGTCACTGTCATTGCTAATACACATTTTCCAAATCACAGACTGACTCCAGATTGTTTTGTGGTTCAAGGGTGTTTATTGAAGTGCTAAATATTGGAGGGGGTGGCAAAATGGTGATGGGTGATGGTGGAGGAATGTCCATGGCAGAGTCCAGTCTATTAGTCTCACAGGTGCACTGCCCATATGGGCATAGGAAGTGGAGCTGGGGCAGTTCCAATCTGGACAGGGTAACAAAGTGAGACAATGGGAGGACAATCAGGGTGGTCTCATTTACTGGCGGGGGTCTTGCCATCGTGCTCTGTCCTGTTCCTGGATCTCAGGGACCGCTTGCGGGGTGGTTCTCCATCTGCAGGGGGTATGGTGCTGGTGTGGTGGTCCTGTGGCGGGACGTCCTGTCCTCTAGCGCCGGCGGAGGTGGTGGGCAGTTCATCGTCCATGCTAATGTCAGGGGCCCCTTGGAGTGCCACGGTGTACCTCATGGTCTTTTGTATGTCCTTCAGCACCCCTACGATGGTGCCCAGGGCGGAGCTGATGGTTCTGAGCTCCTCCCTGAACCCCAAATACTGTTAGTCCTGCATGCGGTGGGTCTCCTTAAACTTGGCCAGGACCGTAACCATTGTCTCCTGGGAGTGGTAATATGCTCTCATGATGGAGGAGAGGGCCTAGTGGAGAGTGGGTTCCCTTGGCCTGTCCACCCCCTGTCGCACAGCAGCCCTTCCAGTTCCCCTGTTTTCCTGTGCCTCCGTCCCCTGGACCGTGTGCCCACTACCACTGCCCCCAGGTCCCTGTTGTTGTTGGGGTGGTGGGTTATCCTGGGTTCCCTGTAGTGGTGGACACACCACTGATTGACGTGTCCTGGGTACGGAGGTATGGGCCCGCTGGGTGGGTGCTGTGCTGGTGTTACCAGAGGGTGGAAGGTCAGTGTTGGGCTGTGCCTGTGCAAGGGGAACCGACTGTCCCGAGGCCCACAATGGTCCGGGCTGGTCATCTTGATCCAGTTGGCCAGAGCTGCTGTCGTCACTGTGGGCCTCTTCGGTGGGTGGAGTGGAGATGTCTGGACACTCCTGTGTGGTGACGTTACGTAGTGGTCCTGCAGGGGTATAAGAGCATGATTATTGCATGTGTGTGTGTCATGGTGTGCAATGGGTGGGTGTGCGTGTACCCCAGTGCAAGCATTCCTGTGTGGGGGCTTGTATGATGATGGTTGGGGGGGTTTTATGGGTATGTGCAGTGAGCATGCTTTAGTGCTGGGTGTCCATGCTTAGTTGTGTCATGCAGCGCTTGGTGTTGGGATGTGTGGTTTGTGTTATTAGTACATTAGTGAGGAGTTGGAGTGATAGGGGAGGAGGTGAGGGTGGGGGTGTGTGATAGCATGCAGGTAGGGTGGGGGATATGATAGTTAAGATTTGACTTACCAGTGTCCATTCCTCCACCAACTCCTCCGAGGCCCTCTGGATGCATGATGGTCAAGGCCTGCTCCTCCCATGTTGTTAGTTGTGGGGGAGGAGGTGGGGGTCCGCCGCCAGTCCGCTGAATTGTGATGTTGTGCCTGGAGACCACTGAACGCACCTTCCCCCGTAGGTCGTTCCACCTCTTCCGGATGTCCTCCCGATTTCTTGGATGGTGTCCCACAGCATTGACCCTGTTGACGATTCTTCACCATAGCTCCATCTTCCTGGCTATGGAGGTGTGCTGCACCTGTGATCCGAATAGCTGTGGCTCTACCCGTAGGATTTCCTCCACCATGACCCTGAGCTCCTCCTCGGAAAACCTGGGGTGTCTTTGGCGTGACATGGGGTGGTGTAGGTGATGTGTGGGGTGGTGTATGTGTTGATGAGTGTGGTGATGTGTGGTGGTGTGGGGTGTTTTGTGCGTGGATGTTGTATGGGTGATGGTGTTGTGTGCCTCTGTGGGGTGGGATTGTCTATTGCTGTAGTCTCTCTCTCGCCTTCGTCTCTAATTTTTGGTCGTAGGGATTTGTGGGTGATGTGGGTGTATGTTTTATATTGTGTTGGGTGTGTGGGAGTGGTGTTTGTATGTGTATCAGGTGTGTGTATTTGGAATTGTCCAATGTGGCGGTGTTTTGGAGATGTGTGTGTATTTTGAGTGCGGCGGTGTGTACCGCCAATGGAATACCGCGGTTGAAAGACCGCCGCATGGATTCATTGATCGTAATAGCATGGGCGTGTTTCTGTTGGCGTGACGGTGGAGGTTTTGTTTTCGCCAGTTTATCACTGACCTTTGGTGTGGCGGACTTGTGTGGGTGTCTGAATTTCGGCGGATTCTGAGATGTGTGTCATAATAGCTGTGGCGGAATTCCGCAGCCGCGGCGGTGTATTGGCGGTCTTCTGCACGGCAGTAAGCACCTTTTACCGCCAATGTTGTAATGACCCCCTCAATGTCTACACAAACAAAACTCAAGCTGGCACACATTAGATTAATACATAATCATCAGGGAGACAAGTCCAACACCAAAGATGTTCACATTGGAAAACAGAAGATGAAATACTCACCATAACAAACAGTATACAGTGCTATAGCACCACCATTACATTTACACCCACATATCCATACACTCAACATATACCCTTATATTGGGTGACACCAGCACTGCCCACAATGTTAGATGCTGCAAACAACAGTAAATGGATCAGCAAGCAGGCTGAAATATAAACAACTGTAGGCAGACAACACAAATTACTCAGGAACAACATAAAGGTACACAAATGTGTACCCAAAAAAAAAACCAACAACTGTGTTGGTTTTATTGAACAATACATGTCAAAAGTCCAAGGCCATTGGCCAGTCCACTGGCAATTGTTCATGCACATCACTGTGCTATTAAATGCAAGGGAACCTCCACAGCAAGGGGCATTAATTGGGACAGGAACCTCAGGAATCATCCTGGGGGGACGGATTTGGGAGGGAGGGTTTGGCCTTGGGTTTGGGAGAAGTGGTCTGCTTTTAGGAGGGTGGCCTTCTTGGGAGGGGAGGTATGGGTTCTTGCAGGGGAGGCTTTGGAGGTGGAAGGGAGGGCCTGGGAGGTGGGTGAGGGAATCTTGGGTTTGAAACGGGGGTCGGAGGGAGCAGGGAAAGGTTAAGGTCAACAAAAAAAGTTTCTTAGGGACACAGGGATGGTCATCAGAAGGGTTTTGGGATTTGGAGGTCGAAAGAGAGGTTGTCTGCTGTGTTGGTGTTGATATTGTGAGTGCGTGCTTCTGTGAGGTATGCTTGCGTTTGGTTGGTGTATGGTGGGTGGGGGAATGAGTGCGTTTGTGTGTCTTGGGGTTCTGGGAAGTGGAGGTGCTGGGGGATACAGTGGTGCGTGTGTGTGTGTGTCTGTTGGGGTTGTGACTTCGGTTAGGATGGATGTGGTTGATGTCTGTGTGTTTGTTGTTTGCTGTGATGTCTGTGGATATGGTGCTTGTGGTGGGTGTCTGGGGGTCTGTTGGGGTTGTGTCAATGGGCATTCTGGGTTTGGTGGGTGTGTCACTGACTCTTGGTGTGGTGCCTGTGAGCATGCTTGATATGGTGTGTGTAATGCTTGGTGTGGTAGGGGAGTCTGGGGAAGTAGTGACTGTTGTTGTATCTGTGGGTGGCTGTTGTTTTCTTGCTTGCCAGTGTGTTTTGTGGTACTTGTGTTTCTGAATGCTGCTCTTGTGTGTTGATGTGGATGTGTGCAGATCTGCCTGTGCGGTTTAAGTAAGTAAGGGGATTTGGATTGGGAAGAGGGAGGTGGAGGGGTGATGGAAGACGGGGGTGACTGACTGTCGTCAGTGAGCAGGCAAGAGCCTGAAAAGATCTCTGTAGGCAAGCCATTGCACCATGAATGCCTTCCATGAATGCATTTTATGTTGTAGTTGAGTTGCCAATCCCTGGATGGGATTCACAATGGCTGACTGACCCATAGAGTTGCTTCCTAGGAAGTCAATAGCCTCCTCACTAAGGACAGGAGGAGGAACAGGGGCTGGGGCAGAGGTGCCTTCGCCAAAGGAGACACCCACCCTCTTGGGTGAGCAGGCACGGCTAACTGGATTGGGAGTAACAGGGAGGGAGGTAATAGAATGGGGGTGGCAGACAAAAATGGTACGGGGATGTCCCGATGGGTCCACCACCACTAGAGAGTGTCCACTGGAGGAAGAGTCTGATGATGATGAGGATGTTCCGGTCTTCACATTGGCACTCCGCTAACCCTCCAGGCCAATGGGTCCCTCTGTGACAGTGGTGTTTTAGCCTGAGGTCCTGTCGCCAGATGCTTCCCCTCTCAGGTGTGCCCTGTCTCATTCGCTTGCCGGTGCTAACACTGAAAATACAAAGAGAAATTGGGTCATCACATGTCCATGACCACACTTCAACAATAGCTCTGAATAGCAAACATTAGCATGATATCAAGTAGGCCCCAACAACAAACTGACCCCTAAGTGGATCATACATGTGCCATAGCATGTGCATGCATGCCATATGAACTGTCCACAATTGCCCACAGGAAATTTAGGATCTCAGACAACTACAATTACATGGCTGAAGTTGTGCAATCACAAAAAACATTCAATCAGTAGGAACCCCCCTGAAGGATTGATGGCCGCGAGAGCTCCCGTCACGCTCTGCGGCTGAGCCACAGACGGAGAGAGAGCACGTTAGGATGAGACGCGCTGTGGGGTTCTGAGCGGAATGCGGAACAGCCCCCGAGCCGACTCTAAGGTTGCCCGGGACGCTGAGTGGGACGCTTTCTCTCTGGGTCTCCGAGGCTCCAGGCAATTCGTCGGAATGCGGAAACAGCCTCCGAGCGGACTCTGAGATGGTTGTCAGGGACGCCGAGTGGGACGCTTTTCACTGGGCCTCCAAGGCTCAGGCAGTTTGATGAGAGGAACGCAGAAGCAGTCCCGAGCCGAGGTGGTTACCAGGGACGCTCCTTTTCGAGGGCCTCCGAGAAGCAGATACACAATGAAGCGAGGCGAGGCGGTCTCCAGGATACGGAGAACGCGCACGCCAAGGCAGTTTTCAGCCTCAGGGGAGAATTGAGGGCGAGTCAAGGATTTTTCAGCAAAGGAGGTGCAGCGGTCTCCATGGGGCGCGAAGCCACACTAAGGATTCTTTATGGAGGATTATCGCTCTGCAGATATCAAGATTATGTGCCCCAGGTGAGGTGGGGGCCGGCGGTAAGACATTTTAGCTGATTTTAGATTCTTGCTGATTACCCAGCTTTCGGCCTCACTCCACCCGGAACACAGAGGCTTTAAAGGGGAATTAAAGAGGAATTCAAGAAGAAGAGAGAGGGGAAAGACTGAGCTAAGGCAGGTGAAGGACTGTTATATAATTTTACGAAAGGGCCCCCCCTTTTTTTTGGGGGGGGGGAGTTTTGGAGTTTCCTTTGGAGTCTGTTTGTTGTCTACCCAGTTGCTAGGGGGGTTGTTCTTGAAGGAAGAGCGAGGAGGGAAGGGGGACAAAAGCTCCTTTTTTTTTTTCTCGTCCCCCCCCAGGACCCTGCAAGCTCCATTAAGGCACGGATTCAGAGGCTGATTTTTTTGGTAGGACCTGCGCCGGACTCCCCCTTGATATTCAGCTAATCAGCTAAATACCCCAGTCTATCTCAATCTAATCGCTTTTTTTTTTTTGATACACAGCTAGTGTGTTTTTTTGGGGAAGATGCAGTGTTCTCCACACTATGCACAACGCTCAGCCGCCAGAGTTCCTATCCTAGAGCAACAGGTACCACCAAACAGAAATGCCCCGCGCCTTCAGATAATCACTTGATTAAGGCTCCGGCTTCCGTGCCTCCTGGATGGGGGAGGAAGGAATGGGGGGGTTGAGGGGAGAGGGGGGAGAGATATGGACATCAGGATCCATTTTTGTCACTTCAGAGGATTGTAATGTCTGGATAGTGTATTTTACTCCAGATTAGGGGGACCATATGCAGACTAACTCAAGGTATAAATAAATGACAAAATCTTTTTTACCATTAAGAATACTATCCTGGAATGTTAATGGATTAAATAACCATAGGAAAAGGTCCGCTATCAAGGAAAGGGTATCTGCTCTCAGTCTCTCAGTTATATTTCTTCAGGAGACCCATATTCCACTTAATAAAGTTTTGGGCTTTCGCATGTTTAAAGAAATGGCTGATTTTAAAGTGGTTGCTGTGGCTTCAGCAGCTCATAGAGGAGTGGCAGTCTTTCTTGCCAAAGCCCTTAATGCACAACCATTGGATTTTCTCTCTGACCCAGAGGGGCGTTGGTGCTGGGTCCAGTGTTTAGTTGCTAAGGAGAGATTTAATTTTGTTAGTTTTTATGCTCCTCTGATAGACGATCCAGCCCCTCATATAGGCCTGTTTCACTCCCTCTTGCAATTGACAGGAAAAATTATTATTGGAGGGGACTTCAATTTTCTCTATGACCCAGTTTTAGATACTACCGTAAAAGGTAAGAGACAGCACAAACCTAAAGTAGCAAAGATCTTCCGAGATTATGTTAAGGTTTTTGCGCTATGCAATCCCTGGAGAACGAACACTCCCGATGCGAGGGAATATACTTGCATTTCCTCTCGGTTTAAAATCTCCTCGCGCATAGATTTTTTTTCTGATTTCAGAAACATTGTGCTATCAATCTCAGTCGGTCCAGCACTCTGGTCTCTCAGACCATGCCTCTCTGCTGCTGGAAGTTTCTCTCCAATCTACAGCTTATATACCCCAGACTAGAAGGTGGATTTTTAATCTACGGCTCTTGTCGGAGGAGGGGTGGATACAGACTTCACAGGCCGAAATAAGGGATTTTTTCAACGCAATCAGGGGTCCTCAACTCCAGCGGTAGTCTGGGATGCATTTAAGGCCTTTTTTAGGGGCTGGGTAATTGCCAAAGAGGCAGCTGATAAACGGTTTCTGAGACAACAAATTGCGGTATTGGAAGATGCAGTTCAAAGATGTTTAACTACCTATTTATATGCCTCCTCGGATACTAATAGGCAGGCCTTCGAAGCTGCCAAGAAAGCGCTGACGGATTTTTTTTTTTAAGAAGGTCTATATAGAATATCGGACCTATAAACAGAAGATCTACGAAGAGAGTAATTTTACAGGAAAATTCTTGGCATGACAAGCTCGAGATCGGATTGCTGGTAATGTCATACACGCTCTAAGATGCCCGGGCACCAGGGCTGGATGCACTGACGCCGGAAACCTCGATAAAATTAGGCTGTAACATTATAGACAAATCTATAGTGATGCCCCAGCTATAGATCCCAGGACTATTGAGAAGTACCTGATGGACCTCGATATCCCTCGCCTTTCAGATGAAGACTGTGCGGCACTGTCTCAGCCATTTACAAAGCCAGAACTCCTAGATGTCGTTAAGAACCTTTCCACGGGGAAAACCTGTGGACCGGACGGCTTCCCGGCTGAGTTCTATAAGACCTTTATAAATGTATTTGCTGAGGAGTTTTTGGTCTTATTAAACGGCCTGCTACGGGGCCAACAGATCCCTAAAACCTGGCATTCAGGAAACGTGGTTAGCTTCCCTAAGAAAAATAAGGACAAGGAGGATCCAAATGCATATCGCCCAATTTCGTTGTTGAACTCAGACTATAAAATAATGACAAAATTATTGGCTAATAGGCTTAATGGGGTAATTAATAAATTGGTGCATCCCGATCAAAACGGTTTTGTGGCTGGCCATCAACTGGCTTCAAACACACTCTATTTAGCTGAGGCTCTCGATTATTTTGCTACTAACAAAGTCCCTGCCATTATTCTTCTGCTGGATGCGGAAAAAGTATTTGATTTGGTTGTCTGGGACACGCTTTTCTCAGTTTTGTCTAGCTATAAGGTACCCTCTCAAGTTATCGCACTAATTCAAAGGTTGTACTCAAGCTCTGAGGCCAATATTATTATAAACTCTAAGTGTTTCGGACAACTTCAAATACAACGAGGGACTAGACAGGGATGCCCGTTATCCCCCATTTTATTTGCCCTTTTTATTGAGCCACTTGCCATTAAAATTAGGCAACATAGTCACATTCAACCTCCGTTAAAATCAATGGAAAAATCAAACTTTACGCAGATGATATCATTTTATTTTTAGACATAGACCGCTCTTCTCAGGAAGCGGCCTTCAATCTATTTAATGAATTTCAGCAAATCGGTGGCTATAAGATTAATATGAGCAAGACTGATAATATTCTTTGTGGTACCTCTCCTATTTGTCTTCTTCCTGAATTAAGAGGATATGTAAATCCTAATCCAAAGAGATATTTAGGGATTTATTTCTCGGCCAATATAAGGGATCTCTACAAGCTGAATTTCGCTCCTTTACTCCAGAAAACTCAGGCTCTGCTGACTCGTTTGAGGACTCTCCCCCTCTCTATATTAGGCCGAATTGCGTTAATTAAAATTTCAATTTTACCACTTTTCAATTTCTTGTTATTAAGTGTATTCTAATGCAAATTTTTTTAGACAACTGGAATCCCTATTTCGTCCATTTATTTGGCAGAACCGAAAGGCTCGAGCCGCTTTAAGTATACTGTATGCCGATAAGGAGAAGGGGGGACTGGCCTTGCCAAATTTCAAAGATTATTATTATGCATTTTTTGCACATTATTATGCCAGTTTTAATTTGGATCATTCCGGGTATTAATATGTAGGGAGCATAATATTCGGAACCCAGCTCTCTTGACAAAATCATCAAAAAAAGTTTGTTATAAGATTCTTAAATGGTTTTTTCAAGAGAAGATCAGACTTTTTTAGAAAATATTCAATCCCTTCTTTACATTTTGACACTCCACTTTCACAGACCTTTCTGCATTCTGGGGCTCAGCTTAATGAAGACTTGGTAAAAAGGTGGGAGCTCGTTGGATTCAGTAAGATTGGAGATTTTTGTGCTGAGGACAACTGGGAAGCCCCATTAAATATCCTGATTACTGTTATAAATGACTTTTTGTTGGTCGTTCTTATAATATTTTGTTACATTTTTAAAGGGATTTAGATGTTAATTCCATCATTAATGCCCAGCCATTGGTAACAGAATTAGTCGAACCTCTTCGGATAAGGAATGCAGGGTCATTGAGAAGGCTGCTGGCAGAAAGGGTCAAAGTAGATCTTGGGACAAGAGGTCAGACAAAATGGGGTCATCAGGAGGGCCTAGAGGTCTCAGGTGACTACTGGGAGACTATTAATTGCCTGAATTTCTCTGTGCTTCGAGGGGCTAACTGGCACCGAATGATATTTTTTAGTAAATGGTTATTGTATCGAACAACGCAGGCCCTATCTCGTTTGGGGACTGGCCATCCTAAAATGTGTTTTCGCTGCAAGGAAGTAGGAGCGGCAGGCTGGATCCATATGACTGCGACATGCCGATGTATACAGGGATATTGGGAGGGAGTTTTTGCAATATTAACAACTATGGCGCTGGTATCCATATCTCCCAGCATTCGGTTAATGAGCTTGGGCTACGACCCCGAGGCAAGACTTTCTTCTAGATGGGAGAAGCTCATATTTATAGCCACTGCGGTTGCTAGGTCACTTCTGCTGAGAAATTGGCGTTCCGAACTGTCTTCTACTAGTCAAGAGTGTTACTGTAGGATGGTGAAAGTTAGACGTCAGGAATTGAGATATGCTAGCAGAATAGGTAGTGGTAAAAAGTTCTCTCTGATCTGGGGGATTATTTCTTAGATAAGTTTGGTTGATTTTATTTTGTTTCATTTTCTGAAAGTGGCAATGTATCTTGTTTTGTATTGATGTTTCTTTTTCCTGATAATAAAATAAAAAAAGATAAAAAATAAAAAAAGAATAAGTAGGAACCCACAACACCCTCAAAGCATTGCCCCATGGAGCAGACCTTAGATACCTGTTAGCATACAAATGCATTTCCACAGATTCCACACAAGGTCATGCACAAATCTATTTGTCACATACACGATGACCCAACAATTAGAAGTGATTTTTAAAAATCCTGCCATGTTGCCATGTTGATGACAAAAGTACGATATCCTGGGAAAGGTGACATTGAAATACTTATGTCACACTGGAAGCAGTTCCATTATGCACACTTCATCAAATGATATTTGTCCCAATAGGGATATGGAAGTATTATTAATGTTGCTTCGATCGGCCACACATGTGACATGGAAATGGACACTGTAGACATCATGTGCAATATGTCAGGGAGAGATGTTCCTACAATCCATAACACAATGAACCAGCAAGCCCTAGGGAAATCACCACTAATGTCTGTAACCCTTACAATGACATATTCTGAGTGCATCAGTAGATGCCATTAGTCCCTTGGATTCCGGAAAGGCCCAGAAATTTGCAAGTACTTGTTGAAGTCCCTCAACATGTTGCCCAATTGGAAGCTACATCATTGTCTCTATTATGGTCATGCAGACCCTGATGTCTGTCTGTGGATGAATGCTTGTTCCCAAACACAAGTGATTCTAACATAACTGCAAGGCACTCCATGATGCTGGCCAACAGTCAAGGTACAACCCTTACCCATTTCACATCTGCTAATCTTTGTTACATGACTTTACATCAGTGGCATAGAAATGCACATTGCAGCTCAAAACTCCAGGCCTACTTGTCATGTCTATCATTGCTACTGAATTGTACATGCCAAATGACATGCTATGATGAACGAGAGTGTGTGTCAGCCAATACGCAATGGTGACACACTCCTGTATGTGGCACAATATGAAATTCACCCCATTGTAAATATCCTATTCTACACACAGTTTGCCATGAACATATATTTAAGGGAATACAGACATCATCCCATCAACATAGCTAGACCATGCCTTAAACACCAGCTTACAAAGATTTTTCAAAAGATAAAGGGACACATGCTGCATGTAGGCACAAGGAATGTTGGTAACAATGATGGCACATAAATCATGTCAATGAACATTCCCCAATTACCAAGGGAAAGCACTGACCTACAGCGGCACCCAAAGTACAATGTAAGCTCTGTCAGATGTATGTTGGCCATCTTCACATTACAGACAGCAGTGAGGCACCAGCTCCTCGTCATACGCTGAAGACAAGTGGCAACTGGGTGTCAGATGCCTATGTCCACATTTACCCAGACTGAGGACAGTGATCCATCACCCTCTTACCTTTGGCCTGTAACATTTAGGAGCAGTGGTCTGTTGCATAGAAATTACACATAATACAACAACAAACAGTAGTTGTTTGATCAATGTACCCAGCCATATGTCATCCCTGCAGAGCAAGTGGTTTGTGGATTCTACCTAGCTGTCTCTTAGGTCCCCGGGCCAATATGCAAGGCACATCAGTATGCACCACATGACTTGCCTACATAGTCGCTCATCTACTGTATGACACATGGCTCATCCCTAATTGACAGGGGGAGCTGTCAGAACCTAACTGATTCACTTGGCAATGTAACAGGCAGGAATGTGCCCTCTACTCACCCGCTTGTGACTGCTGTGCTGCCCTCAAATGCCCATCAAGCTTTGGATAGGCAACAATTAGAATGCGAGCCATTAGGGGGATCATGGTCTGTTGAGCACCCTGCCCGCATTGGGAGGACATCTACAGCTGGACCTCCGTGATCCTTCGGGCCCAGCGTTTCAGGTCCTCCCACCTCTTGCAACAGTGGGCGCTCTGCCGGATGTGGACCCCCAAGGTCTGCACCTTCCAGGTGATGGCTCCCCGTAATCCCTTCTTTTGATGGGTGTTGACCTGCATGGATGCAAAAGACAAATTAAGAGATCATAATTATAATTCTCATCACAAGTGGTTGAGTCACATACATGTCAGTAACATCAAGCTTGGACTTATTTGTCACTACTCCACAAGTGTGACACATACAAGCCAATAAGTACAGGAACATGACTACAGACATGTGTGTTTCCATCTGCAGACTAACCCACTACCCTGCTTAGACCCTCCAGTGACTAAGCATGCTTACTGAGATCATGTAGCCCATGCTTTAGCATCCTGACTGTGATGTGAGCCACTATGACTGACATCACACCTATGTGGCTTCTGAAGGGCGAACTCCTGAAGCACGAATGGACCAACACATTCACCCTCTGTGAGAATAACTCTCTGCATGCAGTCTCTCAAGGCAACTGGTAGAATACAAACTCCAAAATTACACACATGTAACAATGAAGGGACTGGCATGTTGGGTACAGAAAGTGTCTTCCCTGTCCATGTGTAGACATGTGCCATAACAAATGCAGACTCTTGCTACTTGAGGGGGTGGGTTTCTGTGCTATGTAGCTGTACCACAGAACCATCCTTTAGACATATGTGCCCATCTTACAGAGATGACATCCAACAAGCAAAGGGATATGTTGTACAGTTTCTGCTATGTGACCAAGCTACTGAGTCACATATCATGACCTCCCAGTAATCAACACACTGTCTGCACTGTGGGACTGTCATGTGTGCATTAAGCCTATACATGACAATTATGACTTCTGTGAAGGTGATAACAGGGCTGTGGGAGAAAGGGACCTGTCATGAGTCAAAAACACACATTGACAATGATGCTAAGTGCACATATGGACTATTATAATGATTTACCTCTCTACTTATTCCTAATCTCATCAAAGGAATGAGGCGTTCTGTGCAGGTTTTGACACCAGAGTCTCATATTGACCACATTACAGGATCTGCCATTGTACAGGGGTGGGCACAGTGTCACCGTTGCATAGCCTCAGTGACTCTACCACAAACTAGACTATGACCCATACTGGGAGATACATGTGACAGGCCCTGGTCTCTGCAGGCTGAGAAGACAGAACCTACATGCCAATCCATTCCCATCACTTCCATGCATGACAGTACTTTATGTAGCCAACAGCTCTTTGGCATGTGGTGTGTGTGGCAACCTGAAGGGCAGGGTGACTCATGACATGCTTTCTAAGCCACAGATTAGCAAGGGCTGATGTGTTAAGAAATCTCTGTGGCACCATACACCTTGCTCACATGACTCTAATCTGACTCATACAACATGCATACTCAGCTCATGCTGTCATGCACATACATGTTGTCCTGCATTTACAACAATCATGAAGGAAGAAATGTCAGTGGATGGCTATAATGTTTCCTCACCTAGTTATGTGCATCCAACACAAGGAGGATCTAGAACCCCAATAACCTCACCAAACCCAAAGTGACGAGAACCTTACATATGGCACTGGCCACCAATACCATCACATTCTACATCCCATTGATGCCACACAGACTGCAATAACAGGCACATGTGTAGTCATCCTGGCACACATGGCCACATGTTAGCCTGTGAGGGAGGAGGGAAGGATGGTGAAGTACCGACACATGAGGTACTTACTTGCTCCTCTGGTGCACCATAGAGCTGTTCATACAGAGGTAGGATCTCAGTCACCAGCCTCTTCAACTCCTCTGTTGAGAAGCCAGGGGCCCTATCAGATGCTGAACGTGGCATGATTGCTCCCAGATGTGGTACACAGCAGCACAGGTAGTGGAGGTGTTGCTGGCAGCAGTGTCAGGGGTCAAGTGAATGAATCTGCAGAACATGGCGGTCATGTTCGCCATGTACGCAGTTGTCATGGCCGGCAGACACAGCCATTGGCCCGCAACTGCCACTGGCAGCACTGTTAGCCTATGGCTGTGACTACCGCAGCTGCAACTACTTACCGGCATGACGCCTTCTGCCACCAGTCGTGGGTGGTTTATTATGTCCATTGGAGTAGGTCAGGCAGCCGCTGTTTTGGCAGCCTGAAATGCTGTATTGTGCTTTAGAAACTGTGTAACACCACCAGAAATGTTTTTTCAGCTCACAAGCATGTTTACCTGTCTTGCCATGTAGGTCTTCAACTCACACACCATTGTAGCATCTTGCAGGGCACAGGTGGCATTTAAGAGGGCGGCAAAATCCACCACCGCCAACGGTCATTTTGGCGGTAGGGATTTCCAGTCTCAACTCGAGAGGCAATTGTGTTGCACATCTTTGAGTTTTATCCAGATACACGTTGTGGACACATGTGGAAAACCATAGGGGTCACATGTGACCCTTTTTTTTTTTTAAACTTTTCTTTTATTGTTAATAACACAATATGATACAGAGTCAGTGGGATCAGGGTCCCGTCAATCGAGAGTAGTTGCACATCAGTGATATTAGGAAACCAAAGAAGAAGAGAAAACGCATGAGGCACAAACAAGGTAGCAATCGTAATATTAAAACCTGAGGTAGAGTTCACTTCCAACATGTTTTAGGCTATGTGGGGGGGGTTTAAAGAGGATAAAGATATAAGGGTAAAGGGTAGGTTGTACCTGTTCAGACGAGAGGACCGGGGAATGCTATCTTGGGAAGCGAGGGATGTCACTGCGCGGATAATGGGTGTTGCAGCTCATGTCAACTCTGTGGTCAGTTTCGGTTGGGATCAGGTGACTATCAGACGACATAGGAAGAGGATCTACCATGGAGATCTGTTTGGAGTGTTGCTGGAAGGCGACGTTCGGACTCTAGTGGGTATGTAGAAAGAGACGTGGGGATAAGGGGCAAGGGGGAGAGAGAAAGAGAAAGAGAGAGAGGATAGAAAGAAAGAAAGAGGGAAAGAGGAAGGAAGAAGAAGAAACAGTAGGAAAAGGGAGGGGGAGAAGGGGTAGAAGAGAAAAGAAGGGGAAGAGGGGAAGAGGAGAAAAGAAGAGAAAAGAGAAGAAAGAGAAGGGGAGATAAGGAGGGGTAGAGGGGGGAGAATACAGAGGGAGGGGGAGGTACGGGAGCGAGGGGGAGAAGGGGGGAATAGACGCATGTGGGGGAGGGGAGGGAAAGGGAAGGGAGAAGGGAACAATGGTGGTTCCGGGTAGTGCACTATTGCCCCCTTGTTAGGAAGGGAGCCCATACCTGTAGGAATATTTGAGCTTGGTCTTGTAAGTTATAGATGATCCGTTCATGCATAGCAGTGCGGATCATGGCTGTAATCCATTCCTCCGGGCTTGGGGGGGTCTCTGACCGCCAATGTCTGAGTATGCAAATTTTTGCAGTAGCTAACGCTGTGTGCAACAGTCTCTTGTGTGGTCTAGGGAGGTCTGGTAGGGAGGTTGTATCTTGCAGAAGTATGAGGGCAGGAGCAAGTGGTGACGGAAGTGACATTACTTCAGCCAGAGTGGAGCTCACCGCATCCCAGAGTGGTCGTACTGTTGTACAGTTTACTAAGATATGTATCAGGTCACAGGATTTTTCTGGACATCGCCAGCAGTTCGCATGCGGGAGGAGTCCGGTCCTATGCAGTTTCGCTGGTGACCAGTGCCATTCATGTAAGATTTTGAAGAGGCAGAATTTCAAGCGATCTTCCCGGGTGCCTCTGTCTGGTGTCTCTAGGGTAGCTTCCCAATCATCTGGGTCTAGATCCTGCTGCAGCCTGGTTTGCCACCGTAGACGTAGTTTGTCCATTAGCGGTTGGGAGTAAAGCCGCCCAATAATTAGATCATAGAGACCCGACATTACTCCCTTGTATTGTCCCCATTGCTGCAGGTAAGCCACTATCAGTGAGGGGAGGGATCCCCGCAGTGGAGGTGTATTCCTTTGGGAGAGACAATGCTTAAGTTGCATGTATCTCCATTCCTGGTTCGAGTGTAGGCCGAACTCCTCCCGTAACTTGGGGAAGGGTTTGAGCACATCGTTCTCCAGGACCTGTGAGAGGATAAGGATGCCTGCCTGTTTCCATTGCGGCCAATGGACTACCTCGCCACCTATGCGTAGGCCACTGTTGTGCCACAGGGGCGCTTGGGCATGTATGAGGGGGTGGACCCCAAACAGTCGGTGGGCCCTTTGCCAGGATGCCCTGGTCGCCGCCAGAATAGGATTCACTGAGTTAGTGGCTGGGAGATCTGCACGGTAGGGTCCACCGAGTCCTTCGTTCGCAGCCAGGAGTTGTTTTTCCACTGCTATCCACAAGGGGGGATCTGGTATTTTCGATAGTGTATTGGATAGCTGAGACATTTGGAGGGCTAAAGAGTAGTGTTCCACCGATGGGAGTCCCATTCCCCCGTTTATGCGGTGGGCCAAAAGCTTGGCTGGTGATAGACGTGGTTGCATTGTGCCCCACACGAATGATCTAATTAGTGCATCAATGCCTCTTAGTGTGGAGAGGGGCACTTGTAAGGGCTGGAGACCTAGGATATAGGTAAAGCGGGGTACCGTCACCATTCTAACCACCTGTACTCTGCCCCACATGGAGAGGCCTAACTGGGACCATTTTGCAAAGTCCAGTTTCGCCCGCGTGATGAGAGGGTCAATGTTGTCCGCCACCATGTGTGCCAGTCCAGGGTTAACAAGCACTCCTAGGTATTTAAGATGTTTTGGCATCCACCGGAATGGGTAGCCTAGGAGTGCCGCTTTTGTGGTTACTCGCGATAGCGGAAGTGCCTCGCTTTTGTCCCAATTAATACGGTATCCCGATAGGGCTGCGAACTCCTCGATTACCTCTAATAGGGTAGGTATAGATCTTTCCAAGTCTGTGAGTGTTAAGAGGATATCGTCAGCGTAGAGGTATATCTTGGAGGTGCCTTCAGGTAGTGGTAGGCCGGTTATGGAGGGGGAGGACCGGATAGCTGCCGCCAAGGGCTCCATTGCCAAAAGGAACAGGAGAGGTGAAAGGGGGCACCCCTGCCGTGTACCCCTTCGGATAGGGAAAGGGTCTGAGAGGAAGCCTCCGCGGGTTGATCATAGAGCAGTCTTACCATGGAGATACATTTGTTGCCTAGACCAAATCTCTCTAAGGCTGCAAATAAGTAGGGCCATTCTATGCGGTCGAATGCTTTTTCGGTGTCTAAGGACAGGGCCAGCGCCGACTCCGGGGAGTCTCTGGCCACCCATAAGGTATGGCACAAGGTTCGTAGGTGGTTCCTAGACGTGCGGCCCGGTACAAACCCCACCTGTGTATAGTGTATTAAGGACGGGATTACTTTACGTAATCTGTTTGCCAGGACGCTTGCTAGAATTTTGATGTCCCCGTTTAGTAGAGAGATGGGTCGGTAGCTGCTGCATAATAAAGGATCTCTCCCAGGCTTCGGTATGACAGCTATTGTGGCATTATTAGATATGGCCCCTAATGTCTGTGTTTCGCAGGCTTCATTGAGGGCTTCGCATAAGATATCAATCGCCCCTGCCCCTACCCATTTATAAAATTCTGCAGGGTATCCGTCCTCTCCGGGTGATTTGTGGTACGGGAGGTCAGAGATTACTTTATCTATCTCCTGTCTGCTTATTTCCCCTTCTAGTAGGCTACGGCCCTCGTCTGTTAGGGAGGAGAGGTCTAGCTTCTTTAAGAAGGTTGTAGCTTGCGCTAGGTTGGTCGTGGTTTCCGGCGGGTAAAGGTGTTTATAGTATTGGGCAAATTCGTTTGCGATGGCCTGCGGGTGGGTCAGTATGTCCCTGGAGGGAGAGCGAATGGCTGGGATGGCTAGAGCGGCTGCTCTTTGACGGAGTTGGGCTGCAAGCAGTCGTCCCGCCTTCTCACCCTGTTCGTAGTGTCTTCCTTGGAGTCTCTGTAATGCGAATTCGGCCTGGGTGGTGTATAGCTCATTAAGGGCCATTTGGGCTTGCTCTAGACTTCGGCGGCCTGGAAGGGAGGGGTGTGCTGTATATTGTCTGGTTAGTTGGCGTATGTCGAGTTCCAGAGCCGCTTGTTGCTCTTTTCTGTCTTTGTTCGCTATCGCCGCATCCCACATGAGCTGTCCCCGTAACGAGGCTTTGGCTGCGGCCCACATAGTTTGACTTGAATCAACCGTACCGAGGTTGTCTTGGGCGAAAGTGATCGCATGATCCTGTAGCTGCAGCTTACCCTGGGGGGATCGATATCGATGGATCGCTAATCTCCAGGGTTTTCGGCCCGGGGATACCAGGCCTAATCGAATGGTTATAAGGACTGGCGAGTGGTCTGAAAGGCCTCTCTCCAGTATGTCGTCCCCCAAGGTGTAGGCCACAAGATTGTGGGAAAGGAGAAAGTAATCAATCCGTGATTGGGTACCATGCACCGGCGAGAGAAAGGTAAATTCTCTGTCCGTTGGGTGAGTCAGCCTCCAGTGGTCAACCAAACCATTATCCACGAGTATATCAGACTGGATGGCCCTGTCTGCATTGTTACTCGTGTCTAGAGGCCCCGTCCTGTCCAATGCTGCGTCCCTTGCTAGGTTCCAGTCTCCTCCTATAACATAACGGGATGCCCCTATCTCGGTTAGAAGTCGATTGAGCTGGAGGAAGAAGAGGCGTTTGGGACCTGTTGGTGCATAGACTGATCCCACACACAGTGTTGAGTCCCCGATTTTCAGTTTGGTAAATATGTATCGACCCTCGGGGTCTGTCCACGATTTGACGACTGTGAAAGGGAGGGTTTTGCGTAAGAGGATCGCCACCCCGCTTTTTCTTGGGACATTCTCCGTATCGGGTGAGGGTGGGGTGCAGCTAAACAGGACGGTTCCCACCCAGTCACGTCGTAGTCTATCAGATTCAAGACTGTCTAGGTGTGTCTCTTGTAATAAGGCGATGTCTGCCTGCTTAGAGTTAAGGTAGGATAGGACTTTCTTCCGTTTGATAAAGTGGGTAAGACCGTTTACATTCCACGATATCACCCTGAGGGGAACTACCGGTGCTCCCATCCGGTTGGGCATCCTCGTTTCCTGTGTTCGCCCACCTGGGGGTATGAGCTCGAGGGAGTGGGGTGGACTCTGTGAACTGAAGAGGATGTCAAGGAGGGGGAAGAGGGGGGGAAGGGTGGTGGGCGCGTCGGGTACGAAGAGGAGTTGAAAAGAGAATAAAAAGGAGACAGTGGAGGAAGGAAGAAATAAAGAAAAAGAGGGTAAAGAAGGGAGACCGGGATACAAGTCCCGAAGTACACGAACTTTAACCGGCGGGTCTAAAACCTAGGCCGATTGAGCTTCGACGCCCGGACAGCGGGCCCCGCGCCGGGGGGTTGGGAGGGGGGCGGCGCCCATGAGGCGCCCCAGGCCTCCGCGTGGATGCCTCCAATTATGTCCGGGGGATGTAGTATGTGTTTGTGAACAGAGGATGGGGGGGAGGAGGGGAGGTCGCATGTTGGCCGCATCCCTGTGTGGGGGGGGGGGGTGGGAGAAGCGCGAGGGAAGGACAGGGGCAGATATTGTTGTTACTGAGGTCGCTTTCCCTTGGTTATTCTGAGGGGTTGCGGCATGTATATGATCTGGGACTTGGCATCTGTGGTCTATTCTGCTTTGCACCAGGGCCCATCATTATGTCACTATTGCGTTTGTTAGTAGACCGGGGTCTAGAGCTCAAAACCCAGTTCAGAATCATTTTGCCCCAACCCTGCCAGGGCAAGCCAGTAATGTGCGAGGGTATTGCGCCAGTTCCCATATTTTCCAGAGGACGTTATAGATCCTGATTCTAGATGGGAGAAGTGATGTGGGATATGGTAAGTGTTACCCGGCATGAAGGGGGGGGGACGTTGAGAAACAAATGTAATCGGGAGCCAACAGAAACTATCACACAATCTGAACAGTCTAAGCAGTCCGAGGCGGTTAAAGCCTTCTGGGGGGGGGGGGGCGGTTCTCCGTGGTACAATGTCTGAAGAGTATACATTAAAATAGAGTACTCATCATTTCTCTGTGTCAGGACTCTTTCATCAAGGTTCCTATGTTTCCTGCAGCGTTTCTATGACAGTCTGTGGTTGCAGATATCGAGGGCTTGTAGGAAAACTGTGTCCATGTTGGTTTCAGATAGTAGGCACCTAGGGTTTCAAAGGGGATCGGGACTTGTCTCTCTCCGGCAGCTGTGTGTGCATCACCACCGCCTGTAGAACTTGGCCCCTGTCATCAAAACTTTTTGTTAATCTCTCCAGGTCTCTGCCCCTGGTTTGGGGGTCTGTAGTAGGTCTTCCGTCGGTGTCCAGAGCAATTTCCGATTGGCCCATTCCCCTAGTTTGGTTCTGTGTGTCTTGGGGGGATAGGGTTGTTGATTCCATGCGTTGTGTCGGATCATGCAACCCCTCTAGGAATGACTTCAGGTCCTCTGGGTCATAGAAGGTTCGTGACTCTCCGTTCTTAGTTATCCACATCCTGGCTGGCTCGAAGAGGCCGAATTTAACGTCCAGATGGCGAAGGCGAGGGCGGAGGGAAAGAAAGGCTTTTCTACGATCTGCTGTTTCTTTGGAGAAGTCTGCTGAAAGGCGGATTTCGAGGGGACCGAGCCGGAGTGGACCTTGCCTTCGGGATAGCTGTAACAGTTGGCGGACCTGCCCGTGCCGGAGGAAGCAGGCTATGATTGGACGAGGACGATCTTTTCCGTTTTGTCTCTTGAGACCAAGTCTATGCGCTCTTTGAAATTCCAGAGGGGGGTCAAATGTTATGTCGGCTAGTTTGGGAAGCGTGTCTCGCAGGTAAGAGAGGATATCTGTACCCTCAATGCCTTCCGGAAATCCAAGGAAGCGGACGTTGTTTCTGCGGCTTCGGTCCTCAAGGTCGGTTAACTTGCTGCGAAGGTACAAGAGTTCCTGATCTCTGTCAGTCTGTAAAACCACTTGACTTTCCACAGCCGCTACTCGATGGTCCAGTCCGGAGATTTGTGACTGGAAGCCCGCTATTTCCAAGCTCATGGATCTCGTTTCCGCTGTTAATGCTGACATGGCAGTGTCCATACCTTCTAGTTTGCGGCCTACTGCCGATATCTCCTGCAGTATACGATCCATTGATGCTCCTTGAGTGTTGTCTGACATGGTGTCGTGTGAGGGGGGTGGAGAGTCTGCGGTAGCAGGATGTTTCTGTTGGCGCAGGGCTTCAGAGAAGAGTAGTTGGCGAGCGGGTTTGCACGGTACTTTACCCGCCGTCTTGCCTCTGGGCATTGCGGGTTTCTCCCTGCAGGTGGGGATCCAAGGGGGTGCCTGTCCGTGCCTCAGTGACTTTTCCTCCTCTTTCCGCTCGTTGTTATATTCCTCTCTCTCTCTCCTCACTCGCGGCCCCTCTCTCACTCATCTACCACCCTCATCTCCGTACATCTCTCATCCTTTTTGACTCACCGGCTCGGCCTTCACCTCTCCATCCTCTCCGGCGCCTCTGTCTTTCCTCAGAGGGGCCTTCTCTGGAGCAGGTAAGGCTGGGGGGGTGGGGATAGCCGTCCGTTGAGCTCCGCTGGTGGTGAGGCCTCTTTTCGCCGGTCCCGTTACCCCCGGCAGAAGGAGAATGGGTTGAGAGGCACCGGGAGACGCGTCATCAGCCTTGTTGTTCCGGGCCGTGAGGTTGGTCGGCTCCGTTCTCCCCCTTCGGCAGCGATCGATCGGCGATCGGGAGGGAGAGAGGGGGCAGGCGGCGTCCCGGCCGGTTGCCGGCTCCGGGAGCCGCAGATGTGCCGCTGTCAAGGCGCAGGTAGGGACGGAGGGCGCGCTCCCCCACCTCAGGCTTCAGCGAGGGACGCGTCTCTCCGTGTCGGGGTGTTTCCTCACTTGAGGCCGTGGTTTAGAGGCCTGCCGTAGGCCTCAAGCCTGCACCCCTCGTTCTGCCCGGCGACTCCGAGGAGGGCACTCCCCCCGCGTCACAGATGTCGGCTGTTCATCATCCCCAGCTCCTATGTCGGCCCCTGCTGCGATCGGGGTCCCTCGGAGCGCCCCCAGTGCCGCCGCCACCGCCGCGTGGCCCGCCGCCGTGCGGAGCTCGGCTCTCAGGCGTCCATCATGGATCGCGGCCAGACCACGCCCCCCACATGTGACCCTTGTGTTATTTTCAGCTGTGATGTGTCCTGGTTGCCATGTATGTCCCTTCAGAAATGCATTATCACATGATAACATTAACATGCATCATGTACATTGCTATGGACACAATGACTAATGTTAGAAATCATGTCTAATCATACATAGGCATCCAGGGAGAGGGAAGATGTGACAACCTCCTGTCTACTGTCCACTGCCAGACCTACAGACCAAGGAAGAACACCACAAAGTCCTTCTTTTCCATCTGAACAGGAAAACAATAATGGATTCATGTTGTAATTTGGAGCTAGATCTGATGCCAGCTATTACTAATCCGTCCAGCATATCACCCATTGTACAAGTCATGTTGCACTTCCTAAACACATGGTCCTTGCAACAAGCAGTGCCCCTGTCACCTGTCACGTCCCAATCTATGTTCAGTCTGGTGTTGAAGGATGTCCTCGCAGCAATCTTGAAACACCTGGACAGCTACATCCAGTTTCCCCAACATCAAGATTTAGCCCGTGTGAAGGCTGACTTTTATGGTTTTGCACGCCTTTCACATGTGGTGGAGGCCATTGATGGCACACATGTTGGCTTGGTCCAACGGCATGCCAATGAACAAGCATACCACAAAAGAAAGAACTTCCATTCCATCAATATGCAAGTTGTCTGTTTGGCGGCTCTCTACATTTCACAGATCTGTGCCTGTCATCCAAGTTTAACCTGATTCCTTCATAACGTAGAACGGGACCACACCTCAGCTGTTGTCACAACTGTACCCAGAGAAGGCCTGGCTGGTTGCTAAGTCACATCTGTCGTGTTTGTGTGTTTGCAATGTCAGGTGCTAAAATTATGAAGTGAGGGACTCATTGTTGTACATATGTCTTTAACACCAGATTCTGCCTATCCGAAGCATCCTTAGTTGTTGACACCAATATGGAATCCAACTACGCCAGGGGAAGTTCGCTTTAATGAAGTACATGGAAAAAACAAGGCGGGTAGTGGAGTGGGCTTTTGGGCTCCTGTAGGCCAGATTTCATTTTTTTGACTGGACAGGTGGAGCCCTCATCTACTCACCCAGGAAAGTGTGTCACATCACTGCAGCATACCTCCACAACATCACCCTGCGGAGAAATATCCTGTACATCCCAGAGCAGGGGTAGTCTGTAGTGCCACAGGAGGAGACTAATGAAATGCCAAATCTAAATCCAAAATGATTTATGGAGCTCAACTTATCACCCCAGGGAGTATCCAGGTGCTGAGATTAGAAGCTACGAGCCAGTTGACTATTCCTAAAAGATCCATGTATTGAGTTTTCTTCTGAATTTGATGAGGATATGCGTGGTAAACAGGTGGATGGGTAGGTCATTCCAATTCTTGGTGGCAAGGCAGGAGGAAGTGCGGCCTCCAATTTAGTTGCGGCGAATTCTCTAGATTTGGGCACAGGTGAGATTGGTTAATCAGAGCTCTCTGGTTGGCTGATGGAAGGAGAATCTGTGGTTGATGAGGTTGGGTCCGATGTTGTGGAGGGCTTTGAAGGCAATGGTGAGGACCTTGAACTTGCATCTCTGGTGTACGGGCAGCCAGTATAGATCCTTCAGATGGGGGTGAGGTGGGTTCTTCTGGGTAGATCCTGGGTGAGTCTTGCTACTTCATTTTGGATTGTCTGGAATCAGTGGAGGAGTTGGGTGGAGAGACCCAAGTAGATGGCATTTCTGTAGTCCAGTCTGCTGGTGATGGTGGTCTGGGTTACTGCCTATCTGGTTTCGGCAAGGATCCATTTGAAAATCTTGTGAAGCATGGAGAGTTGGTGGAAGCAGCATGATGCTATGGCGTTTGCTTGTCTTCTGAAGGTAAGTTGTTGTCCGTGATGAAGCCTAGATTTTGGCCATGGTCTGTTGGGGACAGGGGGTGTCTGAGAGCGGAGGACCACCAGGAGTCATCCCAGGGGAAAGGGCAGTTCCCAAAGGTGGTGACTTCTGTTTTTTCTGTGTTTAGTTTTAAGCATTTGGCTTTCATCAAGCGGGCGACATGGCTCATGACTTCACAGACGTTTGCTCTGGGGAAGGCGTGGTCTCCAGGGAAGGCATGGTCATTGGAGAGGGACAGGATGAGTTGCATGTTGTTGGTGTATGAGATGATGTTAAGTCCATAGGAGCTCATAATCTCAGCCAGCATTGTCACGTAAGTGTTGAATAGGATGGGGCTGAGGGAGGAGCCCTGGGGGACTCTGCATATGGTTGTTCTTGGGTTCTGAAGTAAAAGGACTCTCTGAGTGTGTCCTGTGATGAAGGCATGGATCCATTTTAGTACGTTGCTTCTGATCCCCATGTGGAGTCTAGAAGTGAGGGTGTAGTGGGAGATACTGTCAAAGACTGCAATGAGGTCAAGTAGTATCAGAGCTACCTTCTCTCCCCGGTTGAGTAGGGATCTGATGTCATCAGTTGTGACTATGAGGGCAGGCTTGTCGGTGCAGAAACCGAATTGGGAGGTGTCCAGTAGGTTGTATTTTTCCAGGTGTACCTAAAGTTGTTTGTTGATGGCTTTTTCCAAGATTTTTGCTGAAAAAGGGAGTAGCAAGATTTGTCAGTAATGTTTGAGTTCTCTATGATCTGCATTCGTTTTTTTGAGGAGTGGCTTGACTTCTGCCTGTTTTCAGGCTTCAGGGATAGTGGCCAGTCTGATGGATGTGTTGATGATGGGAGTGAGGACTAGGGTGATTTCCTTCTGGGCCAGTTTTAATTTGTGATGGGGCATGGGTCATTGGGTGCACCAGAGGAGTTGATCCCATGAGGTTCGCTGTTTCCTGAGTGGATAGAGGATCCCAGGCTGTGATCAGGTGGCTGTAAGATCCACATTCTGTGGCAAGAAGATGTTCGACATTGGTGGGTTGGGGAGAACAATTACTGTATATTGCTTTGATTTTGTTGTGAAAATTATTTGGCCAGTGAGTCGCAGAGGTTCTGTGATGGTTAGATGGTGTTTTCGATGTCTGCCAGGCAGGAGACCTCTTTAATAATCTTGAAACGTTCCTTTGGGCAGTTGTCACTTTCTTTGATGCGGTTGAGAAGGATGATCTTCTTTGCTTCTTTGATGCGGAGATGATATTTATTCAGTGCTTCTTTGTAGACTGAGCGGTTTGATCTCTGCTTGTGCGCTATAATTTTTCTAGTTGCTTGCAGTCTCTTTTGAGTGTGCGGAGTTCAGGGGTAAACCATTTTGATGGTTTTCTGGATCTTCTAGCGGTGGAGTTCATGATGGGGGCTAGTTTGTTGGCGCAGTTAAGGAGCCAGTTGGATAGTCTGTTGGTGAATGTTCTAGGTTGTCTGAAAGTGTTGGTCTGTTGGAAGTGGAGGGTGTTGCTCTACTGTTTCTGTGACTTTCTTCCATCTGCGGAGGGGAGCTGCCAGTGGCGTGGTCGATGGATCAGATCTGTAGCCTATGGAGAAATGCACCAGGTGGGGGTCGGTCCATATGCGTTCTGAGGTGTGGGAGAGGCAGGAAGAAAACAATGAGAAAAGGAGGCAGGGGCCATGGGTATGACGAGCAAGACAGAGAACAAAGATTAATGGGCAAACAAAATGACAAGAGAGACAGAAAATGGAGAGACAAAGGATGACAGGAAAGACAGAAAAGAGGAAAAACAATGGATGACAGGAGAGACAGACAACAGGAAGAAAAAGGGATGGAAAAACAAACAAGCAGGAGAAAGGTTCAACACAGAGCGCTTGGCAGCAGCAGCACTTGGCAGCAGGGTAGCAGGGTAGCAAGTTTCAGAACCTGCCAAGTGAGGGTGACAGTGGTTAAGAGGAAGGAGCTGAGTTGCAGGAAGATCCCATGAATAGCTACTTTTCATGAGAGTATGTCATGTGATGTAGTGACTACGACTGTGCAAAGAACTGTAGTTGTGAGAATGTGTGGAGTTGAGTGTTTTGAAAACAACTAGGCAGCTGATACTGTGCAATATTCAGCCAAAGGGTGCTTGAAGAGTTAGCCTTTGACATATCCTCACCTTGATGTAGCTACTTTATGTCAGTTTCATTGCAATGTAATTTCCTTTCCAGATGCTTTCTATGTGAATTGTGTAATAGATATGTCTTCAAGCCTACACTCCTTATTTTGTCCTTGTTTTGTCTTTGTACAGGTAAATTCACCATGACAGTCTCATGTGGGAATTTCAGAGTTGCGACATTGACAGGTATCTTATGGAGTTCTGGCATACAAAGTGGACATGGATTGTTCTAGGTAATTTAGGTCACTGATTTGGGGGGTATGAAACCTGTGCCAAGGCAGTTTGAACAGTGTTTTGGTGGAAGGTCAGAAGTGCACATTGGAATTGTTTAGTGTGTTGTGTTGGGTCAATTGCATCATGTGTGTGATTATGTGGGTATGAAAAATGTTGTCATCAATTAAAAGCAAGGCATTCATCCTTCACATAGGCTAAACACTATTCTTGTATGACGTGTATGCTGCTGTAGATGTGTTTCATCATTTAAGACCACAGTGCCTGTTCCACAACACTGACATATATTTGTGTCATACCACCAGATGCCTGATCATTGGATTTTGATGGGCCTGTGATCAGGGACTGTTGTTCTGCCTTCTGTCTATACCAGGGTTTGTGTTACGTTGGATTTCTTTGGTGTGGTATGTGATGAGGCTCAAGCTGGTGACACCATCCACTTTTCTGTTCGCCTATTCTACAGGGCAATGTCTGGCAAGGCCTTTCCTTCAGTGGTCTGGGGGGGCTGTACCTTGGTATGTGTAACTTGACACAATATGAGTTAACCATTGTTGGCTATGACAGTCCAGACAGTTCAACAGCAGTTATGCCCTTAAGTTAGGCATTTAGAATGGTCCAATACCCTTATCAAAACAGTTATACCTAAACTTGACTCCACAAAATATCTTGTTTCATACCAATTACTAGCATCATGGCTGTATCTCTCTTTTTAACAATTTGCAATACGTTTAGTCAGATTGTGTGTTGTTCCTCATGGATCATGCCTTAATTTGCTAAGTTCCTTGTTTTCTATCAATGTGTGTTGTTGCTCCCAAACCAGGTCCAAAACACATTGCATTCGCACAAGAAGGTATACTGCTTGTAAGTGGTATTTTCACCTATTCACATTATACCCATATGCGTGCGCATGTTATAAATTTGTCTTAATCTCCACTATAATTATTAAAATTGATATGGGTAACCCACTTTAAAAAAACTATTGGCTATAGTCTCAACAGGTGACTACATACATTATGATGTCCTGTTTTTGCATCTGCAAAACAATAGTGCTCAGCCTTCCTTTGCTTCCATATGTGCACTCATCTCAAACACTTGTGCATTTGACAGTCACCATGTCATTCTATGGATGGCAATGTCATTTGTCAACTATATTTAAGTGATGTTAATGCTCACATATTTCATATGCTGTTAAAGCCACGATTTCCTACCATGTTATGTGGCATTCTGAATAGAAGTAGTATCCAGGCGCAATTTACTTTGCATTATCCATATGATGACCAATGTCAGTTTTACTATTATTTTTAACCACAGTTCGTCTAATGTTTTGTAGCCTTCTAGACCTTGGAATGGCCCAGTCCAGTAATCTAATCTACCTACCACTGTGTTGGGCTGAATGTCTGGTACATGTAATATACATTTACTGAAACAACATTTTGTATTTCAGAACATCTCTACAACATTATCACTGGAGTGTGCATCTGTGTATATCAGCCTGCATGTGTAAAACAATGAAAATCACATAAAGGCATAATCAGCACAACCACCATGAATCACACATGCACCAGCACACACACAGGCACCGCAGCAATGCACACTAACTCCACAACAGACACATAAATACACAAACATACTGAACCCCATCTCCCACATTCATCCGCGCAACAGACACCCAGTAAAAACATAAAGCAAAACACACACCAAACCCATAGGCACCCACAACTTCAACAGACCTATGCACATCATACACTTCCACTCCCCCTGCTCCCAACCCAAGCTCCCCGCCTACTACTCTACCCATTTTCCCAAGGAAGAGCTGTTTGTCCCCCTTCCAGATCCCAAACCACCCCTCTCAAACATTTTTCCATCCCTTCCACACCCAACCCACCCTCTCCACATCTCAACCAATCCCTTCCAAATTTAAATCTACCCCTCCCAAATGTCTTTCCACCCCTTCCAAATCTTAACCCACCCCTTCAAAATTGCAACCCACCCCTCCCTAATATAAATCCACCCCTCCCAAACCCACTTCTCCCAAACCCAAATCGTCGACTCCCAAACCCAAGAACCCACCCCTCAGTAACACTGAGGTGCCTGATTTCTGCCCCACAGCTGCCCCCTTCCAGAGGATGTTTATTTTGTCTGTGACATTAGGAGGCAAGTTGTGGCATGGACTATTGGCCTAGTGTGTTTCTTTTTTATGTACAGTTTCATAATTGACTTTTGACAGGGTTATCTCCTTTCTACAAAACATTTTTATTCTGAAACTACCTTTGTCCTGGCCTTATTTAATGGCTGTGACTAACTGTTTGCTGATAATGTTATTTCTGCTAATGTGTGTGCCATGCACTTAGGGGGTCATTCCAACCCTGGCGGTCGGTGTTAAAACGGCGGCTAACCCGCCAACAGGCTGGCGGTTAAATAAATGGAATTCTGACCCTGGCGGAAACCGCCAACAGAGACCGCCACTTTAACACTCAGACCGCCACGGCGGGACAAACAAACAGCGCGGCGGTCACCGCCAACAGACAGGCGGGAGTCAATGTACCGCCCACCCTATCACAACCCACCAATCCGCCACCTTTTCCGGGGCGGTAGACCCGCCGATAAAAACACAGCGGAAACAGACATTTCAAACCGAAAACGCTCACCTCCATACACCCCACGAGGAATCTGGACAGCATGGAACCCGAATTACTCATCCTACCAGCTATTGTATTCCTGCTCCTCTACCAGGAGCACGAACGCCGGCGCAGAAGACAACGGTGAGTACTGCACCTACGACACAGGGGAGGGGGGAGGAGAAAAGATTACGGGGACACACATACGCGACACACCCACCCCCACCCACTACAACACACACATCAATGCATAGCAATACATCACTGTTACAACCCCCAAACCCCCCCGAAAGAATGCAAAGACAAAAGGAATAGATCATAAACAGTCGAATATATTGTATTATTGCCTTATAAAAATATCACACATTTAAAACTAATATATACATAAATAATAAAAGTCCGATAATTCTAGCTGTCATTGTCCGTGGACCACTGGGCCCAAATCACATGGGCAAGGCCCACACCAGATACCTGACACCAACGGAGAGAACACTGCAGGGGCATCAGATAGAAAAACTACAGGCACCTCAGGGGGAAGGGAAGGGGGGGCACCTCAGCCACATGAGTACACGACGCCAGATCCACGAGGGGCCTCCATGGCCACTGTCCCATCCTGGGGAGTGCAAAGCCACAGTCTCTCAAGTCCATACAGTGGGTGGTTTGCCCACTGTACCATCCTGGGGAGTGCAAAGCCACAGTCTCTCAAGTCCATACAGTGGGTGGTTTGCCCACTGTACCATCCTGGGGAGTGCAAAGCCACAGTCTCTCAAGTCCATACAGTGGGTGGCTTGCCCACTGCCATATCCTGGGGAGTGCAAAGCCACAGTCTCTCAAGTCTCTACAGTGGGTGGCTTGCCCACTGCCATATCCTGGGGAGTGCAAAGCCACAGTCTCTCAAGTCTCTACAGTGGGTGGCTTGCCCACTGTTCAATCCTGGGGAGTGCAAAGCCACAGTCTCTCAAGTGGATAACAGTCTCCACTGGTACTGGAGGGGGACTAGTGCCCAGAGTGCTTCGTGCAGCCCTGCCCGACACAGATGCGGGCCTGCCCCTTCCGCCAATGGGCCAGCGGTGCTTGAGATGAAGGGCCCAGTTCAGCGGTTCTTGAGATGGCGGTGCCTAGCGGAGCAGTGCTTGAGATGAAGGGCCCAGGTCAGCGGTGCTTGAGACAGCGGTGCCCTGTTCAGCGGAGCTTGAGACGGCGGTGCCCAGCGGAGCGGTGCTTGAGATGAAGGGCCCAGCGGAGCGGTACTTGAGATGAAGGGCCCAGTTCAGCGGTGCTTGAGATGAAGGGCCCAGTTCAGCGGTGCTTGAGACGGCGGTGCCCAGTTCAGCGGTGCTTGAGACGGCAGTGCCCTGTTCAGCGGTGCTTGAGACGGCGGTGCCCAGCGGAGCGGTGCTTGAGATGAAGGGCCCAGTTCAGCGGTGCTTGAGACGGCGGTGCCCTGTTCAGCGGTGCTTGAGACGGCGGTGCCCAGCGGAGCGGTGCTTGAGATGAAGGGCCCAGTTCAGCGGTGCTTGAGACGGCGGTGCCCTGTTCAGCGGTGCTTGAGACGGCGGTGCCCAGCGGAGCGGTGCTTGAGATGAAGGGCCCAGCGGAGCGGTGTTTGAGATGAAGGCCCAGTTCAGCGGTGCTTGAGATGAAGGGCCCAGTTCAGCGGTGCTTGAGACGGCGGTGCCCAATTCAGCGGTGCTTGAGACGGCGGTGCCCAGTTCAGCGGTGCTTGAGACGGCGGTGCCCAGCGGAGCGGTGCTTGAGATGAAGGGCCCAGCGGAGCGGTGCTTGAGATGAAGGGCCCAGTTCAGCGGTGCTTGAGATGAAGGGCCCAGTTCAGCGGTGCTTGAGACGGCGGTGCCCTGTTCAGCGGTGCTTGAGACGGCGGTGCCCAGCGGAGCGGTGCTTGAGATGAAGGGCCCAGTTCAGCGGTGCTTGAGATGAAGGGCCCAGTTCAGCGGTGCTTGAGACGGCGGTGCCCAGTTCAGTGGTGCTTGAGACGGCGGTGCCCAGTTCAGCGGTGCTTGAGACGGCGGTGCCCAGCAGAGCGGTGCTTGAGATGAAGGGCCCAGCGGAGCAGTGCTTGAGATGAAGGGCCCAGTTCAGCGGTGCTTGAGATGAAGGGCCCAGTTCAGCGGTGCTTGAGACGGCGGTGCCCTGTTCAGCGGTGCTTGAGACGGCGGTGCCCAGCGGAGCGGTGCTTGAGATGAAGGGCCCAGTTCAGCGGTGCTTGAGATGAAGGGCCCAGTTCAGCGGTGCTTGAGACGGCGGTGCCCAGTTCAGCGGTGCTTGAGACGGCGGTGCCCTGTTCAGCGGTGCTTGAGACGGCGGTGCCCAGCGGAGCGGTGCTTGAGATGAAGGGCCCAGCGGAACGGTGCTTGAGATGAAGGCCCAGTTCAGCGGTGCTTGAGATGAAGGGCCCAGTTCAGCGGTGCTTGAGACGGCGGTGCCCAGTTCAGCGGTGCTTGAGACGGCGGTGCCCAGCGGAGCGGTGCTTGAGATGAAGGGCCCAGCGGAGCGGTGCTTGAGATGAAGGGCCCAGTTCAGCGGTGCTTGAGATGAAGGGCCCAGTTCAGCGGTGCTTGAGACGGCGGTGCCCTGTTCAGCGGTGCTTGAGACGGCGGTGCCCAGCGGAGCGGTGCTTGAGATGAAGGGCCCAGTTCAGCGGTGCTTGAGATGAAGGGCCCAGTTCAGCGGTGCTTGAGACGGCGGTGCCCAGTTCAGTGGTGCTTGAGACGGCGGTGCCCAGTTCAGCGGTGCTTGGGACGGCGGTGCCCAGCAGAGCGGTGCTTGAGATGAAGGGCCCAGCGGAGCAGTGCTTGAGATGAAGGGCCCAGTTCAGCGGTGCTTGAGATGAAGGGCCTAGTTCAGCGGTGCTTGAGACGGCGGTGCCCTGTTCAGCGGTGCTTGAGACGGCGGTGCCCAGCGGAGCGGTGCTTGAGATGAAGGGCCCAGCGAAGCAGTGCTTGAGATGAAGGGCCCAGTTCAGCGGTGCTTGAGATGAAGGGCCCAGTTCAGCGGTGCTTGAGACGGCGGTGCCCAGTTCAGCGGTGCTTGAGACGGCAGTGCCCTGTTCAGCGGTGCTTGAGACGGCGGTGCCCAGCGGAGCGGTGCTTGAGATGAAGGGCCCAGCGGAGCGGTGCTTGAGATGAAGGGCCCAGTTCAGCGGTGCTTGAGATGAAGAGCCCAGTTCAGCGGTGCTTGAGACGGCGGTGCCCAGTTCAGCGGTGCTTGAGACGGCGGTGCCCAGTTCAGCGGTGCTTGATTTAAAGGGCCCAGTTCAGCGGTGCTTGTTTGAAAGGGGCCAGTTCAGCAGTGCTTGTTTGAAAGGGCCCAGTTCAGCCGTTCCGGCCCAGGCATGGGTGTCACTCGCCACCTGGCATGTGGCTGGCAGGGCCTTCCTGCCCATCTGTCCGTTGGCTTGCGGGGCCCTCCTGGGCTGCCGCACCGGGCCTCTGGGTGTCCTCCTGCACACCTGGGAGGGGGCTGGTGGGGCACTCCTGGGCAGCTGGCCTGCTGCCGGACTTGTCGGGCGAGCTGCCCTTCCCACCCTTCCGTGATCGTCTGTGGCCCTTTGACACCTTTGGCGTTGTGCCAGGTTGCACCCCACTTCCAGACGGAGCCAGGGTAGGGATTTTGGTCCCTGGTGTCCGTGGCCTCTCGCGCCGGGCACTGCTAACTTTTGGGTGCTTTTCCCGGGGTGGGCTGGCCGTGCCTTGGCTCCTCGCCAGAGTTGTTGCCCTTGAGGGTGGGGGACTCCACAGTCCTTGGACAACAGTCCTGATAGGTCCTGGTTTGGTGGTGGCTGAGGTGCTGATTGCAGTCTTATGAGATGGACGGGGTGGGGGAGTTGTTGGAAAGGGGTTAAGGTTGGCAAGGAAAAGCAATTTGGAAAGAGAGTGACGGGTAGGTGTAGTGGGTATGGGAGTGGAGGAAGAGGATGTGGTTGTAGGAGTGTGAAGTCTGGTGTCTTTGGGTGCAGGTGCTTGGGCTGGAGGCTGTCGTGAGGTGGATGGCTGTTGGGTGGGTGGCTGCTTGAGTTTGTGTGGTTTGGGAGAGGAGGTGACAGACACACTGGGAGAGGACACAGGGGACGTGTAAATGGTAGTGGGGGTGGTGACTGCACGTGTGCGGAGTTTTCTGGTGGGTGTGCTGGTGATGGACGTAGTGGCTGAAGATGTTGTGCATGCAAGTGTGAGTGGAGACGTCACAGGGAGGGAGGAGGGAGACGAGGAGGAGGGGGACACAGTGGAGGCAGTGGCTGTTGGTATGTCTGCATGTGGATGTTGCTTGTGTGAATGCTTGTGTGATGTGTGGTCCTTATGTCTGGATGAGCTTCCCTTGGGTGTTGAGGTGTGTGCAGGCTGGTCTGATGGTGTGTCTGGGATAGGCAGAGGTACTGGGGATTGGTTCTGGATGGAGGAAGTTGGAGGGGGGAGGCTAGAGACAGGGACAATTGCTGCCGTCAGTGCTAAGGCCAGAGCGTTGAACGATCGCTGATGGGCAGCCTGACCCGAATGAATGCCCTCCAGGTATGCATTACTCCGGTGCACCTCCCTTTCTACACCCTGGATGGCATTCAAAAGGGTAGACTGCCCAACAATGATGGTCCTCAGGAGGTCAATGACCTCCTCACTGAGGGCAGCAGGGGTGACTGGGGCAGGGCCTGAGGTGCCTGGGGCGAAGGAGATGCCCACCTTCCTGGGTGAGCGGGCACGGGGCGAAAGCTGAGGGGCTGCTGGGAGGGCGGTGCTGGTGCGCTGGGTGGCGGCTGTACCTGTTGCTGCAGGGGGCACGGATGTTGCCACCACCACAAGGGAGATCCCTTCAGAGGACGAGTCGCTGCCACTGACATCAGCACGAGTCCCCGCTGTGGAGCTCCTCTCGCCCTCCGTCTCACTGGTGAAATCCGAGTCAGTTGCAGGGCCCGCCATTACCATGTGAGATGCAGCTCCCTCATGCTCCGATGCCACTTCTCCTCCGCCTGATGATTCTGATGCACACATGAACAGGAAGACCACAAAAAAGGGGGGGGGGGGAGAAATAAAGACATGTTGAGTGCATGGATTACCGCTACCGTTGGCGGACAAGACAGACACAGAAGCCCCCTGCACTACGCCGTGCACTTGGGGTCCACTACGCAATCCGTGGGACATGGCCTACAAGCCTATCGACGACAACTGCACACATAGATGACACAGGGCCATGGATACCTGAACTTGGCACCCTACAGAGGTGGGGGGCGGGGGCACAGGGCCATGCCTTACGGAGGGGCCTAGCCTACAGAATTCGCCCTGGCCTAGGGAGACCCACAGCCCTCCTCCCCCACCCAGACACCTCCACTGCGCGCAAAGTCACCAGAATGAGAGTGTACTCACCCCCTTGTGTCTGCTGTGATGTCCTCACGCGCCCATCCAAATTGGGGTAGGCCACCGCCAGGATCCGGGACATCAGGGGGGTCAATTGATGACTGGCACCCCTCCTACGTTGGAAGGCCATCCCCAGCAGAGCCTCTGCCGTCTTCATGCTCCCGCGGCGGATGTCCTCCCACCTCTTCCGGCAGTGGGTGCCCCGTCTGTTGTGGACCCCCAGGGTCCGGACGTCCTTGGCGATGGCACGCCAAATCGCGATTTTCTGGTGGGCGCTGACCTATGTGACATGTACAGGGAGAGAAAAATTGTCATCACCTTCTGCATGCTCGATGTGAGTGGCCCCCCCATCCCCACCCTTGCTATGTGGCACATGCTCTCATCTGTCGTCTGATGCATGACTCAATCGCTCCCCCCCGACCATCTTTCATCCACCCGACTCAACCCAGGCATTGCCCACAAAGCATGCTCCCAGTGTACTTACCTGTTGGTCTGGAGGACCGTAGAGTAGCGCATACTGGGGGAGGACCCCATCCACGAGTTTCTCCAATTCTTCAGAAGTGAAGGCAGGGGCCCTTTCCCCAGTCACAGCAGCCATTGTCTCTTCCAGACCGAGGTCACAGCAGCACTTGCAGTGTAGGTCCTCTCCTGTGGAAGATCAGGTATCGAGTGATTAAGCTGATAGATAATGGCGATCACTTCCGCGGCGGCGCGTACCGCGGCGGTGCGTACGGCGACCGCCGGCTCACATCGTCATTGGCTCCTGAAACCCATAGGTTTCAATGTTAACCAATGCGGCTTTGCGCCGCGGTCTTCGACCGCCTACCGCCACGGTGTGCCACGCCAGCGCATTGACCTCACATCCCATTGTCACACTTCACAGGTCAGGCAGCCGCCATTTCAAGGGCCCACATGGCTTAATTTCTACTGCGTTACACATTCCTAGGCCTTTCCTCAACACTCATACACACCATTCAATGCATAGTGAATCGTGTTGTGTGCAAGCTGTGGGAACGTACCTGTGGGTTGATTGACTCTGTGCTCGCTGTTGTCCTTCCTAGGCACCGTCCGCTTGGCAATGCGAGGAGATGGAGGAATCTTCCCGTGTACAGACCGCTGGTGGACCTGTCGACAATGGAGGAACGACATGTCATTCTGACATACAGGCTTGACCGAGCCACTATACATGAACTGTGTGCCCAGCTGGAGGCAGACCTGATGTCACCCATCCGCCAACCCACAGGGATCCCCCCTCTAGTGCAGGTGCTGTCAGTACTCCATTTCTTAGCAAGTGAGTCATTTCAAACAACAGTGGCCATATCATCAGGGATGTCTCAACCTATGTTTTCCAAGGTGTTGTCCAGAGTGTTGTCTGCCCTGCTCAAACACATGCGGAGCTACATCGTTTTCCCTGAGGTGGGGGATTTGCCTACTGTGAAGGGTGACTTCTATGCCCTTGGACATATCCCCAACATCATAGGTGCCATTGATGGGACCCATGTGGTTTTGGTACCCCCCAGAGAAAGTGAAAAGGTGTACAGGAACAGGAAAAGTTATCATTCGATGAATGTACAGATGGTGTGTTTGGCAGACCAGTACATCTCACATGTTAATGCCAAGTTCCCTGGGTCAGTGCATGACACCTACATCCTGCGGAATAGCAGCATCCCGTATGTGATGGGTCAACTCCAGAGGCACCGTGTGTGGCTATTAGGGGACTCTGGTTACCCCAACCTTTCCTGGCTATTGACCCCAGTGAGGAATCCCAGGACCAGGGCAGAGGAACGCTACAATGAGGCCCATGGGCGGACTAGGAGGGTGATCGAACGCACCTTTGGCCTCCTGAAGGCCAGGTTCAGGTGCCTCCATATGACAGGTGGATCCCTAATGCATTCACCAAAGAAGGTGTGCCAGATCATCGTGGCCTGCTGTATGCTTCACAACCTGGCTTTGCGGCACCAGGTGGCTTTTCTGCGGGAGGATGGGCCAGATGGTGGTCTTGTGGCAGCTGTGGAGCCTGTGGACAGTGAAGAAGAGGAGGCAGAAGAAGAAGATGTTGACAACCGAAACAACATCATCATGCAATACTTCCAGTGAGACACAGGTAAGAAGATGTAACTGCTTCCCACATTGCTATATTCCTGAGGTTTTACAATTACACATTAGTGAAAGCACAGGCAGACTCCAGATTGTTTTGTGATTCAAGTGTGTTTATTGCTGTGCAAATAAGTGGAGGGGTGTGTGAAATGGGGTAGGGTGATGGTGGAGGAATGTCCATTGCAGAGTCCAATCTATTAGTATCACAGGTGCATTGTCCAAGGGGGCATAGGAAGTGGAGTAATGGCAGTTCAAGGTGGACAGGGTAACATAGTGGGACAGAAGGGTGACATTCAGGGGGGTCTTATCTCCTGGCAGGGTCTTGGCAATGTTTTCTGTCTTATTCCTGGATCTCAGGGACCATTTGTGGGGTGGTTCTCCATCTGCAGGGGGTGGGGTGCTGGTGGGCTGTTGTTCCTGTAGCGGTGCCTCCTGTCCACTAGTGCCGGCGGAGGTGGAGGGCTGTTCATCATCCAGGCTAGTGTCAGGGGCCCGTTGGTGTGCCACTGTGTCCCTCCTGGTATTGAGAAGGTCTGCCAGCACCCCTGCAATGGTGACCAGGGTGGTGTTGATGAACTTCAAGTCCTCCCTGATCCCCAGGTAGTGTTCCTCCTGCAACCGCTGGGTCTCCTGAAACTTGACCAGTACCGTGCCCATAGTCTCCTGGGAAAGGTGGT
Source organism: Pleurodeles waltl (assembly GCF_031143425.1). Lineage (NCBI taxonomy): Eukaryota > Metazoa > Chordata > Amphibia > Caudata > Salamandridae > Pleurodeles > Pleurodeles waltl. Next base: position 1,178,117,894 of record NC_090437.1, read on the forward strand.
AAGCTCCCATGATGTTGGAGAGTGCCTCATGGAGAGTGGGTTCCCTGGGCCTGTCCTCCCCCTGTCGCACAGCAGTCCTCCCAGCTTCCCTGTTATCCTGTGCCTCTGTCCCCTGAACCGTGTGCCCACTGCCACTGCCCCCAGGTCCCTGATCGTCCTTGGTTAGTGGGGTTGCCTGGGTTCCCTGTAGTGGTGGACACACTGCTGATTGACGTGTCCTGGGGACAGAGGGATGGGCCCACTGGGTGGGTGCTGTGATGGTGTTTCCTGAGGGGGGAGGTTCAGTGGTGGTTTGTGACTGTGTCAGGGGAACCGACTGTCCAGAGGTCCCTGATGGGCCGGGCTGGTCATCTTGATCCAGGCGTGCAGAGCTGCTGTCATCACTGTGGGCCTCTTCTGTGGGGGGACTGGATATGTCTGGCACTTCCTGTCCGGTGACGTTGGGTATGGGTCCTGTTGAGGAGTGAATGCATAATATTAGAATCTGTGTGTGTCGTCTTGTGCAATGGGTGAGTTACCCTCCACTCTTGTGCTTGCATTATTGACGTGGCCCTTGTGTGATTGGTGATTTTGGGGCATGAGTGAGTCTCTCTACTGGACATGCTTTGGTGATGGGTGTCCATGCATTGGTGTTACATGCAGGGCTTGGTTTTGGGATGTGTGGTTTGTGTTAGTGGGGTATCTGTGGGTTGTTGGGGTGATGGGTGTGAGGGTGGAGTATGTGATGGCATGCAGGTGGGGTGGGGGGGATATAGTAATAAACGTTTGCCTTACCAGAGTCCATTCCTCCTGCTACTCCTGTGAGGCCCTCAGGATGCATTATTGCCAAGACTTGCTCCTCCCATGTTGTTAGTTGTTTGGGAGGAGGTGGGGTCCACCGCCAGCCCTCTGTACAGCAATCTGGATCTGGATACCACGGAACGTACCTTCCCCCGTAAATCGTTCCACCTCTTCCTGATGTCATCCCGTGTTCTTGGATGCTGTCCAACTGCGTTGACCCTGTCAACAATTCTCCGCCATAGCTCCATCTTCCTTGCAATGGATGTCTGCTGCACCTGTGATCCAAATAGCTGTGGCTCTACCCGGACGATTTCCTCCACCATGACCCTGAGCTCCTCCTCAGAGAACCTGGGGTGTGTTTGACGTGCCATGATGTGGTGTGGGAGATGTGTGAGGTGCTGTCTGTTGTGATGTGTGAGGGGATGTGTTGGTGTGTGTTGTCTGAGGTGCGTGGATGTTGTATAAGTGATGGTGTTGTGTGTCTGTGAATGCTGGTGTTGCGTTAGGTAGTCTCTCTCTCTGGCCTTCTTTCAGAATTTTGGTTGTAAGGGTTTGTGGGTGATGTGGGTGTGTGCTTTATATTGGATTGGGTGTGTGGGTGTGGTGTGTGCATGTGTGCCAGGTGTGTGTATTTTGAATTGTCCAAAGTGGTTGTGTTTTGTAAATGTGTGTGTATTTTGAGCACGGCGGTGTACCGCCAATGGTTTACCGCGGTTGAAATACCGCCGTGTTGATTCCTGTTTCGTGATACTGTGGGCGTATTCCTGTTGGCGTGACGGCGTAGGTTTTGGTATCGCCACTTTATCACTGACCTTTGGTGTGGCGGACTTGTGTGGGTGTCTGTATTGTGGCGGATTCCGAGCTGTGAGTCGTAATACCTGTAGCGGAATTCCACTGCCGCAACGATATGTTGGAAGTCTTCTGCACGGCGGAAAGCAGGATTTACCGCCAAGGTTGTAATGAGGGCCTTAGTGAATACGACTTTTTAATTTGGCAGCTTTCTTGCCATACTGATGCTGGAGATGGAACAGGAAGTCCAAAACACTTGCAGTTCCCATAGGAGGCATCCACTAGATGAGCAGCTCCTGTGGGGATCATTATAAAAAAATACTCTTGAAAACGCATATACAATGTTAATATTAAAAGCTAATCTTGAAAATTGACTACACAATCCAAAAGGAAAATTAGCAATATAAATTCCTTTGATAAATAACATTAGTGGTATGTTAAATAAAATCTAGAAATTTGTTAGAAAAGCCAGAGTCTACAGTAAGGTTACAGTTATGTATACAAAACAGACATTTACAGAAATTAACTGAAAAAAAGAAATGTTAAAGTGTTGTTGTAGTTAGAATTACAAAAACAACTATAGCTTATGTTAAAGAAAACTTAAAAATTCACTGGAAAAAACAAAGGTTAAAGAGATGTTATAGTTAGGTGGAAATGCCTTTCATAAAGTAATGTTTTAAACTTGAAAAACCACCTACATTGGCCAGTTATAGTTCAGTGAGCTAACTATACTTTGTGACCCCGCCATGCACTGCTGATGACATCACCAGAAATATCACTCCTGGCATGTTCAATGGCCTCATCCAATGAGTATGACAGTTCGCTAAACTTCAAAACATATTTAGTGAGCTTTATCAAGAGCAAATTTTCGATATCTCATCTACTGCTAATTAGGGTTAGTTTTTGCAATAAGTTTGACCTTCAAAAGAGGTTTAGGTATCCTGAGGGAATGAGCTCTCTGACTGGGACTCTTCACAGGTCAAAGTCTCTGTGTAGTAGGAGGTTGGGATTTGCATGTCTACAGTAAGTGGGGTCTCTGTGAAGGGCTGTACATAGGGTGAAGGCAGTGTGTATTAACGCCGTGTCCACCTAATGAGCCTGAGTGTCTTAAGGCAGTGGGATCTCTGAGAAGTGCTGTTTATAGGTTGAAGGAATGAATTTTAGTGGCTTGTTTATAGGACAAAGGATGTGCATAGTTGGGGATTCATAGGTAATGTGGCTTTGCTATCTGCATGGACTGGCCTATTCATGAAGAGCTGTGTACAAGGCAAAGGACGTGCATAGTTGGGACTTCCCTAGAAATGGTCTTTGTGTGTAGTGAGGGACTGGTTCATCCACAAAGAGCTCTCCATATTGTGATTACTCTGAGTAGTCAGAGCTTGGCGTGTTTGCGTGTGTGTGGAGATTGTATACAATAGTATAATTCTGTTATATACATGGATATGTTGATGTAATATATGGTTTACAGGATTAGGCACTATTATGTTACTATTTTTTTATTTCAAAAGGGGTTCCTTCACATACGTTTGTGAATAGTATTTTTTAGTACGTGAGTAGTACTACTATAGTACACCTTCACCTGCTACAAAATGCGAATTGTGCATTACCTGAAAAGGCTAACATGTAAGTAAATAAAACCCTGAAACGTTAAGACTATTTTTCGGAGACCCCATATTTAATTTTCAAGCACTGATTTTTAATAACTGGTCCACCTTATTTCTTTTTTCTTTTTTTTCTCGATTAATAAACTGAAATGTACTTTTTAAGTTACATTCATCATGTGCTTCTGAATCTGAGCATTGTCTCTCAGAGAAATCTGAATTGCATCGGTATCAGATTGCAATTTACTCAGCCCCATGCGCTGCCATTTCCCTCATCAGAGCTCAGTATGATCTCAGAAGTACTTTAGTTCTGTGAGACATTTTAAAATTAAAAATCCTTTGAGGTATGGCATATTAGATGGCAGCTTGTTACATGAGAAGTAAAGGTTTCCTGAGTTTGTGAAATTGCATAGTCACACATAGCGAATTAGATTTGTAATTATCTATTAACTCAGATTCTCTGCATCCAGCCTTTCCCTATTTTTACACTATACTAAACCTCATACCCTTACTTGTATTTCACATGAACTTAGAAATTGGAAAAGGTTTAGAACACAGCAAAGGTCACAGGTAACAGATACAATTTTAATACGTTATTCTAGATCTCCTCACTTGCCTAAATTTCAAAAGTCAGCTCAATCTGGACAACATTCCATGGCACAGTATCAAAGCATTTGTGAGAGGCTGTCTATTTTGTGTGTGATATTTGTAAAGTATTACTTCTTTGTCTGGGACACAGACATTGGGGTTAAATCTACCTTGTAACCTATTTGTTCTTTTGTTTCACAGATATTCTTTCAAAATTCAGCATCTATGTACAAATGTTTCAATCAACGTCTCCAGTTTATGTCACCCACCCTTATATCGTTCATACTATGTACCCTGTCAGCAGCCTTACCTACAACTTAGATTGACATTTTGTGTGCCCTGGCACCGGATCGATAGCAGTGTAGTCTCTAGGAATTTGGTGCTCCCCCTTGGACCTGTCTCTTTTAATATGTGTTGAAGGAAAGACTAACTCATTTCTGTTTAAGAACAACAGACAAGGATCTTTATTTTAAGGTTTACCGAGTTTGAGTACACACATGCATAAGCTGGCATTCAATGTTACAGTCAATAAACACACAGTTCAAGTTCGAATCACGCAAAGAACTCAGTAGTGTTTCCATTAAAAATCCAGCACAGATTGTGGAAAGAGTCCCTTCCTGGCATGGAGAAATCACACTTTTTACAGGGCTTTAGACAAAAGCTTCACACAGTGCCAGAAATGGATGAATGGACTGAAAGTTAAATATCAAATGCATGCTTCAGGGTATTTTTTGAGCACCCATTTGTATGACTAAACATATTTGACTTTAGGGGCCCATATTATCTTGACTGCAGTTTAAGTACAAATCTGTCAGAATGCACTATTATGAATTCAGGCCCCGGTGAGAGTGATTAACCATTCCTTATTTCTCTATGTGAACAGTCAAACATACACAGTAGCAAAATGTTGATTCCTAGGCAAGGGGTGACAAGGAAAACAGTAACACTGGATGTTGCTACTCTGACTTACCAGTCTGCTGTGTGCTATCTTCTACTAAGTTCCAACATACAAAATAAAAGAACAGTATATAGTAGGGATCAATTATGTGCTATCTGAGCTAGTCATTATGTAACAACTGATTGGAAATCTGATTTAATCAAGTGCAAGACTTAAATTATTGAAAAATATGGATCATGCAAAACCAAAAATTAGATCTAGAGTACCGTGCAGTCCTTAAATATACTTTATTGGCATTTTGTCTACAATCACACATCAATTTACACATAGAAGCCATGTGAAGGCACAGTACATCAGTACATCCTCAAGGGTTTTTGTATACAGGGGAATACGTAATCCTTACATATCCGTAATATTGCAAGATAAGCCAATAAAACTTAACTTGTAATAAAAATGTATTACATAACATCAACATTATTATGACATTAAACTCAAGAAACCATCTGGGCAGCGCGATATATCATTTGCCTAATAAATGAAGTAGGATATAAAGCGAGAAACACAAAGTGAGAGACAGTGGTGATTCCATTTGCCGAGGGGGGACCCTCAGAGTTAGGGGAGTATTCCCGGCAAGAGATTTACTTCTATCTGGGCGATGTGCATACCTATGTTAATGGCCATTCTGCAAACCCTCTTCGAGGGGAACATACATAATCATCAAGATGTGAGCAGGGTCAATCGTGTTGGAATATCAAAATGACAGGCTTCTTCTTGTGGATGCTATTTATTATGTAGATGGATCATATAGAGATCCCATGTCATGATGGCGGAATCACCACCACGTTGTCGTCAATCAGCAGCCATAGCCTTAGCTTCAGCCAAAACCTATTTGTGAGTAACTCACAGCCAGTAATCTATTTTGGAAGGCTAGGGTGCCTTCCAGTGCATGGCTGTGAGGCACTTTTAAAGCACTGCTGCAGGATCAGGTAATTTCAAGTAGAGCATATTGCGTTTTGTGGGAGCTAGTATTCTGAGAAGCAAGTGGGGTCGGTGGAATATGGACCTCTACAATCTTGGAAATCTGTGTCAGAACTTCTGTCCAAGCCTGCAACAGCAGTGGACATTCCCATACCATGTGTATGAAAGCAGCAAGTTCACGATTACATCTGGGTAACGAGGACATGTCTCTGGAAATTTTGTTTTGAGTTGGTGGGGTGTGAGGAATGTCTGGTGAACATAATTAAAATGTGTATACTTCAGACATGCATTTCGGGACCTTCTTTGTGCAGTGGTGAGCTCTGTATTTAGAGAGTTATCCCAGAGTACCTTGCTCTGGGATGATGGACAACCTTTCCCATGATAAAGTGCCCTATATAGGGCCGATATAGCTCTACGTTTTAAACAATGTGTAAGGATACACTGTAGCCCTGCATGTATCTGAGGTTCAGATGTTGCAGGGGGCCAAGTGTGAACAAGTCGTGCCCTAACGTCTGAGTAAGCAAGAAAGAGGCCCGCACCCACGTCATATTGCTTCTGCCGGTCCAAGAAGGAGAGTAGTGCCCCGTCTTGATACAGATCGCCTAAGTGCGTTAGCCCAGCCTCCCTCCCTGAGATGGAGTTATGCATGCCCAATAGATATACCGGCATAACCGGCAAGTCCCACAAAGGCAGCTCAAGTGCATATGGAAATGGGCCCGTCGGGTGTTAATGTAGCACGTCCAAGTGAGTTTGGTCGTGAGCAGCAGCAGCCCAGGTTTGTAGCCCGTGCATCCGGGGAAAACAGCCATAGAAGGAGGCTGTCCTCTTACAGACCAGTGCGTATCAAGTGCATCTCCCCTGCTCCAGTGTCTGCTAGCCAGAGCACGAGCCAATGTAACTGCACTGCAGCACAAAAAAGTTGAAAATTGGGAACTCCCAGACCGCCCTCTTAGCAAGGTCAATGTAGGATCATCAGAGAGGGTCTCTTATGTGCCGATCAACATACCAGGGCCGTCTCCAAACCCTGTAAGGCCTGGAAGAAGGACCTGGGCGGAATCACTGGAAGAGCAGCAAAAAGATATAACAGGTTCAGGAGCAAAAGCATCATAATTATCAATGCTCTGCCTATGGTGGACAGAGGTAAATGAGTCCAGAAGGGAATGGACTTTCCTAGGGATGACACTGTCTGCTCATGATTACCCCCACCAAGTCCGTGGGTGAATGAAAAACATTGATTCCCAAATAACGGAAGGTGTCAAAGGCCCAGGGGAGGAGTCCTCTCTGTAATTGGTCATGGTGATCTATTGCCACCCCCGCAGTGGGAATATACATGTTTTGCCCCAATTTATCTTTATGCCAGCAACCTCCCCAAAGAAACGTGAGTAAGTCATTTAAATGAGGCAGTGTGAAAACATGTTCCCATAATCATATAAGTACGTTGTCGCATACAGTGAGACAATGTGCCAAATGCGCCCTACTGCAATACCCCAATCTGGGCCTTGAGAGCCTAGTGCTATAGCCAGTGGTTCCATGGCAATTGCAAACAGGACCGGGGATAGAGAGCAGCCTTGTCGGGTGCCCCGCCCTATGGGAAAGGAAGGTGAAATGTAATGGCCAGTGTGAACGCACGGTCTGGGATCTGTGTAGAGACGCTTAACCCAATTAATAAAATTGGGTCCTATACCGAAGGCTCGGAGGGTTTGTAGCAGATATTCCCAACCTAGCATGTTGAATGCTTTCTCAAAATCTAATGATACCCCCACTGGTAAACCCTCTTCTCTGGATAGGGCATCCACAATATGACACTGCTGCCTGATGTTGGAATGAGTGGCCCTTCCTGGGACAAAACCACTCCGGTCAACGTGAATAAGTGTAGTCATTGTAGGGAGAAGTCTGTTCATAAGGATTTTGCCTAAAATCTTATAATCCATATTTAGCATTGACAACAGCCTAAATGAGGTCACCTCCAAGGGGTCCTTACCAGGCTTTGGCAGGGCAACAATCAAGGCTTTCCTGAGCGATTCATGAAGAATACCTCCCTTATGGGCCTCATTACAGATTTCAAGGAGATGAGGGACTAAGGAGGGCCCAAATGTTGCATAGTGTTCGACAGGAAACCCATTGGTGCCTGTTGTTTTACCCCTCGCCATTTGCTGAATTGCCAAAGTGACTTCCTCCCGTTGGAGGGGCCACTCCAGCTCCTGATGTCACCCCGGGGACAGAGTGGGAAGCAACCCTGCACAAAGCCAATCAGCCAGTGCAGAAGGAGTGGGAGCCTCTGGGGCAGTATATAATTGTTTGTAGTATTTCGTGAATACGTCATTAATGTCTGCCTGAGTGTTTTGGATATCCCCCTGTGGTCTTGTATGGCTCCTGTCATGGATCTGGCCATCTCCGTTCACAGCAGCCAGGCTAGTATACGCCCTGGCTTGTCACTGTCTGCATGCTGACAGGCCACATAGGATTTATAATCTAGGTCATCTAATCTGTTGAGTTCCTCCCAGTAGTGGCAGTGTTGGACCACCAGTGTCAGAAATGTACTCAGTGTAGTGACTACCTTCATCGCAAGTTGGTCTGATTCCAGTACTTTGCGCATAAGTGTGGATCGAGCCCCCTATTTTGTAGAGATACAATGTCCCCTCATTACCATTTTCAGTTTTTTTGGCATGTAGCCAGGTCCAAAAGTCCTCCGGGGAATGGAAGATGTGGCTTACTTTGCCATCTACCACTCAAAGCTTAGATGGAAACAAGAGGGCATATTTAAAGTTTGCCTCTCTTAAGTGGTGTTCATTTTGATGTAAGTATTCCATTGCCTTTGCAGTGTCATAGTGAAGTCCAGATATGCTGTAACCAGAGCATTGTCATGGTGCCTAGGTTCTTTGGTTTGGAATTGCTGCAGAATTAAGTTGCGGTCTATGTAATTATGTAGCTGTGTGATTATTGGTCGCAGTGGTGCTTCAGGCACCGGAGGGCGACCTGGTACACGGTGCACTCTTCCAATAGAAAAGAACTTCGATGGCTTGCCCGCCAAGACCCTCTTTGTGAGCCAGGTTTCGAGGAAAAGTTCTATCCTGGGACCCTCGGCAGACTCGGGGAAACCCAATAGGCATATGTTATTGCGCCTAGCGAGCCCTTCCGCATCCTCAGCTCTTCGCTGTAATGTAATCATGTAATCTTCCATTAATTGCAGCCAGGAGTGGACATCCTGTACCATAGATCGCACCATGGCGAGGATGGATTCTGCTTCTTCCACACAGTCTAACAGTTTACGGTGAGCTGCATGAAGTAGATTCACTTCTGTAATAATTGCGTCTATCCGAGACACAATAGAGATAGCTTGCAGTACTTTGTCAAATTGCACAGAGTGGGACTGCAATGTAGTTTCAGAATGGCAGAGTGTCTCTAATGTGGAGTCCCGTAAGTTAGTAGATTGTGGACCCTCATCTGGTCCCGCCGCTGATGGTTTGATTGGCTTGGATTTCCCCATCGTGGAAGGAAGGGTGACAAAGTACTGTTTCATGGCATTCGAAGGATGTTCTCATCCGCATTAAGGTAATGTACAGTTACTGCCATGCAGGTTTGGGCCCAAGGCGCGGCACACAGACTCTGAATCATTCCTCCATCCTTTGAATCACAGCGCCTGGGAGCCAGGCCATGCATCAGGATGCCGCATAAGCAAGGCGCACTCCTCCAGGATTTACTAATGTGCGCTCTGTTCCTCTCTCACTACCAGGGCTGTAACTGTAGGTATTGCCCGCACAGCATTTAAGTGAATTGTCTCGGGGGGGGGTCGGTCTCCCCTCATTACCCCGTTCTAGGTCTTATGGGCCTAGCCTCCCTTCAGCGAGGCCCAGGATAATCCAAGCACAGTCTTCAAAGTGTTGGGGTCCAGTACCAAGGTCCAATGTTTCGGGAGGGATGTTTCGGGAGCTCACCTTCTCCATTGGCCACTCTTCGCCTGCCCATGTGGCCAGTCTCTCCCCCGGGGCTCCGATAGTTGGTGGTGTCAATCCACCCCACTCCGTCCTCCTCCGTCAGGTACACAGGCTCAGCCTTTTCCCAACCACACCCTTCAGCCAGGTCTCAGTTGATCAGAGCACCCTGGGCCAAGGTCCTGCTCCGCTCTCAGGGGCACAGAAGGGGCTCACCTTCGTGTCAGCCAGTCTCCGCCCTCGGATCCAGGCTCAGCTCGTTGGCAGCCCAACAGTTGGAACACTCGTGCGCAGCCAGGCCGCTACTCCTCTCTCTATCTCTCAACTGGCCGAAACCGGCGTGTTTAGCCCCACCGAGGTCCTAGTGGCTGGCAGCACGATTCAGGGGAGCTTCGGGTAAGTTGTGCTTACTTTTTTTCAAATTACCCCCTTATTGGTGCAGAGATTCTTGTACAGAATGGGAAAACGCAAGGTGAGAACTAGTCCTGATTTGGGCCCTGCTAAATCAAAAATTTCAAAAACTAATAATAATTTAATAGAAGAAGTGGAGCTAATTCGTAATAAAAAAGAGAGGAACATTCGGAAGAGGCTGAAATTGGGAACTCTATTGCCATTTCTAACAACTGGAACTAATTCTTCTACTGATGCCCGGCCCATGAGTGTCCCGTCTCAAGCACTTGCTTCTAAAAGCCACTCTCAAACTGTCAATTTTCCCTTAAATTCTGTACCCAAGTCCAATTCGGAAGCCTTAGTCACTGATACTATTATTCATGGGATCTCCTGTTCAAATAGTTTTTCTATTCTTGACCAACAAGACTTGGACAGTGCTCAACAGATCACCCCGGTTCTCTTGCTCTCCAATTGCGATTCTCCTGGAGAAGAACTTTTAGCACTGGTCTTCAGTTTAAAGAGTGAAGTAGGAGAGTTGAAGCATTTATTGCTTGAAGTTCTCAAGCTTCTCAAGAAACCTGATCTACCTCTTCCTCGTGTAGTGAAGCCATTGCCTTTGCCATGTATTCATTCCTCGGCTCCTGTGTCCTCTCCAGCAGATTTGTCATCGAACTCTGAGGTTGTCCAGGGTCCCAATCATAGGTCTAATTATAGTAGAAATGCTGTGCCACCTTTGGCAAAATCTATGCCTTCTCTCTCTAACCTTGATCGGAAGCAGGACACTACATTAGTATCTGGCCAGTCCTCTTATATGCCCAATGAAAATTGCATGTATATGTGCAATGTCCCTTCGCTTTCAGTACAAACGCGGGAAGATAAATCTTCCTTAATCAACAAGGTTTCGCATTGGATTTATCATGTCAGAGGTTGTAGCTCAATTATCCATGCCGACATCGTATCGGCCAAATGGTTAAGTGGCCGATCTGGCAGGCAGGACATCATTAAATTCAACCTTTCAAGTCCCTTTCTGGTTATTGCAGATGAAAGCACGCAATTACACAAGGAAGGAACTTGATATATTTTTCAGTGACAGCAGTTCTGCTTCGGGAAGCACAAGTTTGCCCACTCGATCAAGCATGACCATGCTGGCACAAATCAATGCAACAGGCCATGATGCTTTTATTGGCTCGAAATCCAGCCCAGCTGTTGAGACTGATATGGGTTCCGCTCCCAAACGTATTAGTGCATGTGATTCTGAGCTTCAGGGGGTCACTTCAGACGTTGATTGACTATGTTTTTCCAGTTTCTGTAACTCTAGTATTAGACCTGACTTACAGACTTCATCACATTCAAGAATCTTGTCAAATTCAGGTGTCCATACTTCACATGATCCTCAAACTGTCTTCATTATGAACTCTAATCCTGTATCGCATGTTGAACACAACAACGATCATTTCACAGTTGATTCAACTAGTGAACCTACCTGCCGCATTGCACACTTGACAGGGAAGTACTTGTCCTTGAATGTGGCTGGCATTAAAAGTAAATCAGTCGACTCTGACTGGGGGGCTTATGTTGAAACCTTTTGCATTTGCATGTTCCAGGAAACGTGGGCTACAGAAAGTGTGTACAGGCAAGGGTTTTGCTCTTATATTAAAAATGCTACGAAGTCTCCCATAGGTAGGGCGATAGGGGGATTATGCACCTGGGTTAAGACGACTGAGGGGGGTGAAGTAAAGGAAATTTTTTTAGATTCCCCTGATATTCTGGCAATAGCAATACTGCCAAACTCAGGTACTCCAGTCTTATGTATTAATATGTACAACAGACAAGGCCCCTTCAATCATCGGTCTGCTACCATAGATCTCCTGCATAATCTTATTTTAGACTTTCGTCCCAAATATTGTATTATTACTGCAGGCGACCTTAATGCTCAAATTGAATTCAACTCGGCCTTTATTGAGGCAACGCAGATTGAAGATGAAGTGTGGAATATTCCCCCTCTTCCAACTCAGCCAGCGTTATCTACTGTTTGTAGTAGGGTGTTGCAGGTAATAGATCTTACAGTAATACATGGTCTTCGCCTTGGCAATGGTCGGTTTCCAGCTGATACTCCCGCTAGATAAACTTTTCTTAGGGGATCATATAGCAGTACTCTGGATTATGTTATTTTTTATTTAAGGGTTTGGCATTCCATAATAGATGTGAAGGTGGGCCCACGGCATACTAGTGATCATGCGCCTTTACAAATTGTTTACGATAGAACTCTTTTATCAGGAGCTGTGTCTCTTTTTGTTTCCAATGCTCATGGAGCCTTGAAGCTGTCCAGTAACAGGTGTGCTGTGAGATGGGATTTGTTCCAGAAGTTTAACATGTTAAGGGATAAACTGCGTGCCTTAGTCTCCAGACACCAGCTTTTTGATGACCATTTTGTATTAACTTCGCTGGAAGTTATGTCCTCTCATGTGGACCTCTTTGCAGCCCTTAAGGAGCTGTTTAATAAAACTGTTATGAATCGAAGTAATTCCTCTTCCCCATCTAGCAGCAAGTGGTTTGACAAGAGGTGCCGAGAGGCTAAGAGTTTTTTTATCAAAGCTCTAAGGATCGGGAAGCTATTGTGAGGGCAAGAAGAACATATGTCTCCACATGCAAGATGTGCAAACTCGAGCATGAGAAGAGTCTATGGGGCGAACTGGCCGAGGTGGCTAGGACGCATGATGCCAAACCTTTCAGGCTTCTGGTCATGCGTAGAGAGTCAAATCTCATCCGTCCCAGAATGCCATATTGCCGCTGACATCTGGTTAACCCACTTTAGGGAGCTGTATGGCTCCACACCTGATTCCACTGCCATCAGCTCCGGAGAGATATCGTCACTTTGTTCTTCAGCGATCTCTCTGCCTCCTTTCACTTTAAAAGAAACTGAGTTGGCAATTCTTGCCCAAAAATCAGAGAAGGCTCCTGGGCCGGATGGAATTCCCTCCGATTTATATAAATCAGATTTGCCCAAATGGACTCTGTATATAAATAGGATATCAAAAATGTCCTTGTCCTCTAGGTCTTACCCTGATTCTTGGAAGGAGGCAATAATTGTGCCCATACACAAGAAAAGCAAGAAAAATCTTCCAGGGAGCTATAGACCTATCAGCTTACTAGACAATTTGCAAAAAATATTCTGCTATCAGCTGTTAAGTAGGCTGAAGCATTCGATAGTGAAAAATTATGCATTAAGTCACTTCTAGGCAGGGTTCAGAGACAAGGTCAGTACTATCAACCAGGTTTTCCGCTTCACTACCATAAAGTGGAAGACGGTAGATGTGGACTCAGGCCACCTTTTTGTGGCATTTTTTTATTTGAAATCCGCTTTTGACCTTGTCCCGCGTCCCAAACTGTGGGAAGTCATGAGTAAAGCTGGAGTCCCTGGCTCCATGCTTAATATAATTAAAGATCTTTACTCAGGCAATTGTGTCAAAATACGATGGGGTCTGGCAGGTGATCTGACTTCAGCATTTCCCACAGTTCGTGGTGTGAGACAGGGTTGTGTACTTGTGCCCACCCTGTTTCTCTTATTTATCAATGCATGTATTCCCTATCTCTTGGATTGTCCTAGTGATGCCCCTAGTATGGGAGGGTAGAAGTTCCCATGTCTTTTATTCGCTGATGATAATTTGCTACTTTCCCGAACAGCCATGGGCCTTTCAAGTTTCCTTGCAAGGTTCGTGGAGTTCTGTAAAGATCATGGCCTGGAAATTAATTCATTAAAAACGAAATATATGGTGTTTGGAGACAAAAAGCAGAAAATTAAGAGACCTGTTTATCTAGAAGGTGCCTTACTGGAAAGAGTGGGCACTTTTGATTATCTAGGTGTAAAATTAGAAGATTCACACCACTGGCATGCCCATCTCCAGAAATCATTAATGTGCCTGAAGCAAAGGGCGGGTGGTATTGCGAGATTTGCAACAAGGTCCCTCAGCTTTGCCTTGACTGCTGCTCTTGAAATATACAAATCACAAGCCGGGGGGGCTTTGTATGGTGCTGAGCTATGGGGTTACTGCAATTTGGAGAACCTGGTTAGGGCGGAAAATCAGTTTTTAAAGATGTTGTTAAAAGTTCCTTCAAGTACCCCATCTTTGCCTATCCGAATAGATTTAAATCTTTTTCCAATTAACCAGATCGCTGCTTTAAGGCCACTACTGTTTTGGATCCGGTTATGGTCATCAGACGCTCTCATTCCATTTAGATGTGGGCTGCCCAATCTGGTGGGCACTAACCTCAATACCAAAATCAAGTGGTGTTCCTATGTTGAACGGTCCTTATTTCATCTTGGCTTGGGGTCCTACTGGAAGGATCCCTCTTCTATTCCCAAAAATGCTGCTCAGACATTGAAGGATGCTTTTTGGCTTAAAGTCCAACCTGCACAATTGGCTGAAGTTGCGTCCTCTTGCATGACTGATAGTTTTCTGCAATTCAAATGTCATTATGAATTTGAGCCCTTTATGGATGCAGTACTCTCTCCATTTGCGCACGCTCTTTTTATCAGATTTAGAATAGGGTCTCTTCCTCTGTGTTCTTTAACTTACAAATGGCCCAATTCCACCAACAAGCCTAAGGTATGCCCGATGGACTGTAAGAATGAAGAGTCTGATCTCCATGTCCTTTTTCAATGTCGTGCATATGACAAACAGAGGGCTTTTTGGATTATTCCCCTATGCAAACAAATGGGTTTCAGGAAATGTTTATCTGCTGAGAGAGTATTTAAATCTGATCCATCTGTACAAATAGTTTACCCTGTGGCAAAATTTCTTGAATCAATATGGGGTTTTAGATTAGCGATTTTAAAGAATAAGACTTGGTAGTAGTTCTTAGAAGCAGGTATTATAGTGCACATTTGTTGTATTTAAGTGTAAGTCTATTATCTTGATGCTTTAGTTGGGACTGGATGTTTCTCAAGCATTATATTTATGGAGAAAGACTTTTTTTTATACTATTGTTTTATCTTGCTTTTAACATTTCTCTTTTTAGAGTTTGTTATTTATTTTATTGGTACCCTTTTTATAATCCTTTTTCTAGATTGTCCTGTACTGCACTTTTATGGTATGTTTTTACTGAAATAAAGTAACGTGATGATGATGACTTCAGAGGAGAAATTATGTATTCCCTTAAAGTCTCTAGTCCTTTTACTCTCTTTTACAGCATTAAGGAGCATGTGTTTTTGATTCTTTTAATTTCTCACTTGATGAGATCTTCACCATGTAAATTAGTCAGCAGTACTTTTGTGGCTACCGCACTGCATGTAACTTTATGACTATTTTTACTGTTGGGAGTGGGCTGGGTAGCGACTTACTGCTGTGATAAGTAGCAACATGTATTGACAGATATGGTAGCACTAGGCATATGGATATTGCATGCCTGTGCGCATGGAGTTACATCTTAGTACATCTGTACTCGAGGTGTATAACTTGGTGCATGATAGCTTGTGTTGTTTTTGTGGATGTAGCCAAACAATATATTCTCTATATGTTCCTCCTTTTTTAGTTAAAGGATTCCCTTTTCTAACAGGACCGAGAAGAAACTACATTTCTACTGAACATTTGGAGCTCTATGATTTGTCTACATAGCAGTAAGGAGCTTGCGTTTGATATTTTCAAATCACACGTGATGGGTACACTATTAAGTAATTTAGCTTACAGCACTTGGGCTTTCTCATAACCATATTGCATGTGATTAATGGATAATTTCACCATTGGAAGCTAACAGGATAGTGGACCGATGCAGCGATAAATAGCAAAGATTGGCTGGTGGGGATGCATTAGATGGACAGATAATGCATGCCCAAGATCTTGGAGTCACATTTTTGAATACCTTCTCATAAATGAGGATTATGTTTTTGCATGATATCCTGACTCACTCTTGGGATTGAGCCACCAAGTACAGTTGTTATATTTCCTTAACTTTTTTTTAATCCTTTTTTACTTTTCTTCTTTTTCCCCCCTTTTTTCCTTTTTGTTTCTTTTCTTTTTCTTCTTCTTTTTTCTTGTTTTTGTTTTCAATTCTGCTTTCTTCTTCTCCTTGTCAAGCCACTAGTCCTAATGCCAACATTTTATATTACAGGCATAGGGCCTAAAAGTCCCCTTATTCCTCCTGGGTAGGTTCTATATAATTTTAGAAATTGTTGTATTCCCTGAAGAAGGTGAGTGACCTGCCTTGGTCACGCTTCACTGAAACCCGCATTGTAACCACCATTAAGGACAAGGACTGTGTATTGTAGTCAAACCTTCTCCTTATGAACATTTCCTGCTACTAATGAACCTATGGATATCAGTCTTTATTAATAAGTAACCATGACCACGATGGGTATGTGTCAAACAGGATCAGAGTAATCATCATGAATATATAGGGGGTCATTCCAACCCGGGCGGTTGGTGTTAAACCTGCGGCAAAACCGCAAACAGGCTGGCGGGGTAAAAAATTTAATTCCGACCCTGGCGGAAACCGCCAACAGAGACCGCCACATTACCCCACCGCCCGCCACGGCGGCACAAACAAACAGCGCGGCGGTCACCGCCAACAGACAGGCGGGAGACAATGTACCGCCCACTGTATCAAAAGCTACCACTCCGCCACCTTTTCCGGGGTGGTAGCCCCGCCGATAAAAACACAGCGGAAACAGCCATATCGAAGGGAAAACGCCCAACTCCATATACCCCACGAGGAATCAGGACAGCATGGAACCCGAACTCCACATACTCCCAGCGATAGTGTTCCTACTCCTCTATCAGGAGCACGAACGCCGGCGCAGAAGACAACGGTGAGTACAGCACCTACGACACAGGGGAGGGGGGAGAAGAACATATTACGGGTACACACATACGCGACACACCCACCCTCACCCTCACCCACTACAACACACACATCAATGCATAGCAACACATCAGAGTGACACCCCCCAAACCCCCTGGAATAATGCAAATACAAAAGGAAATGATTCTAAACATTGGAATATATTGTATAACTGGCTTAAAAATATATCTACACATCAAAAAATCTTATATACATAAATGTACAAGTCTGAGCATTGTAGCATGCATTGTCCGTGGACCACTGGGGCCAAATCACATGGGCAAAGCCCACACAAGATACCTGACTCCAACGGAGAAAACACTGCAGGGGCATCAGATAGCAAAACTACAGGCACCTCAGGGGGAAGGGAAGAGGGGTACCTCAGCCAGATGAGTGAACAACGCCAGATCCATGAGGGGCCTCCATGGCCACTGTTCAATCCTGGGGAGTGCAAAGCCACAGTCTCACAAGTCTCTACAGTGGGTGGTTTGCCCACTGGACCATCCTGGGGAGTGCAAAGCCACAGTCTCACAAGTCTCTGCAGTGGGTGGTTTGCCCACTGGACCATCCTGGGGAGTGCAAAGCCACAGTCTCACAAGTCTCTGCAGTGGGTGGTTTGCCCACTGGACCATCCTGGGGAGTGCAAAGCCACAGTCTCACAAGTCTCTGCAGTGGGTGATTTGCCCACTGGACCATCCTGGGGAGTGCCAAGCCACAGTCTCACAAGTCTCTGCAGTGGGTGGTTTGCCCACTGGACCACCCTGGGGAGTGCAAAGCCACAGTCTCACAAGTCTCTACAGTGGGTGGTTTGCCCACTGGACCACCCTGGGGAGTGCAAAGCCACAGTCTCACAAGTGGATAACAGTCTCCACTGGTTCTGGAGGGGGCTTTGTGCCCAGAGTGCTTCGTGCAGCCCTGCCCAACACAGATACGGGCCAGCCCCTGCCGCTCATGGGGCAGCGGTGCTTGATACGGCAGTGCACAGTTCAGCCGTGCTTGAGATGAAGGGCCCAGTTTAGCGGTCCTTGAGACGGCGGTGCCCAGTTCAGCGGTCCTTGAGACGGCGGTGCCCAGTTCAGCGGTGCTTGAGATGAAGGGCCCAGTTCAGCGGTCCTTGAGACGGCGGTGCCCAGTTCAGCGGTCCTTGAGACGGCGGTGCCCAGTTTAGCGGTCCTTGAGACGGTGGTGCCCAGTTCAGCGGTCCTTGAGACGGCGGTGCCCAGTTCAGCGGTGCTTGAGATGAAGGGCCCAGTTCAGCGGTCCTTGAGACGGCAGTGCCCAGTTCAGCGGTCCTTGAGACGGCGGTGCCCAGTTCAGCGGTGCTTGAGATGAAGGGCCCAGTTCAGCGGTCCTTGAGACGGCGGTGCCCAGTTCAGCGGTCCTTGAGACGGCGGTACCCAGTTCAGCGGTGCTTGAGATGAAGGGCCCAGTTTAGCGGTCCTTGAGACGGCGGTGCCCAGTTCAGCGGTGCTTGAGATGAAGGGCCCAGTTCAGCAGTCCTTGAGACGGCGGTGCCCAGTTCAGCGGTGCTTGAGATGAAGGGCCCAGTTCAGCAGTCCTTGAGACGGCGGTGCCCAGTTCAGCGGTGCTTGAGATGAAGGGCCCAGTTCAGCGCTCCTTGAGACGGCGGTGCCCAGTTCAGCGTTCCTTGAGACGGCGGTGCCCAGTTCAGCGGTGTTTGAGATGAAGGGCCTAGTTCAGCGGTCCTTGAGACGGCGGTGCCCAGTGCAGCGGATCTGGCCATGGCGTGGAGGTCATTTGCCACCTATCCTGTGGCTGGTGGAGCCTTCCTGCCCATCTGTCCTGTGGCTTGTGGGGCCCTCCTGGGCTGCAGTGCCGGGCGTGTTGGTGGCCTCCTGCCCTCCTGGGATGGGGCGGGCGGGGGCGGGGCCCTCCTGGCCAGCTGGGCTGATGGCTGTGTTGTCGGGCGTGCTGCCCTTCCCAGCCTTCCCTGATCGCCTGTGTCCCTTCCCCACCTTGGGCGGTGTGCCAGCTGTCTCCACACTTCCTGCCGGAGCCATGGTAGGGGTTTTAGTCCCTGCTGTTTTCACCCTCTCGCGCCGGCCACTGCCTATCTTTGGATGTTTTTCCGGGGGTGGGCTGCCCGTGCCTTGGCTCCGTACTGAACTTGCTGCCCTGGAGGGTGGGGGACTCCACAGTCCATGGCAGACTGTCATGACAGGGCCAGGTTTTGTCGTGGCTGAGGTGCTGAGTATAGTCCTATAACATGGACGGGGTGGGGGAGTTGGTGGAAAGAGGTTGAGTTTGGACAGGAAAAGCTTCTTAGGAGGAATGGGACGGGTAGGTGTAGTGGGTATGGGAGTGGAGGAAGAGGTTGTGGTTTTAGGAGTATGAAGTCTGGTGTTTTTGGGTGCAGGTGCTTGGGCTGGAGGCTGTCGTGAGGTGGATGGCTGTTGGGCGGGTGGCTGCCTGCGTTTGTGTATCTTGGAAGAGGGGGTCACAGACACACTGGGAGAGGACACAGGGGACGTGTAAATGGTAGTGGGGGTGGTGACTGCACGTGTGCGGGGGGTTCTGGTGTGTGTGCTGGTCATGGACGTAGTGGCTGAAGATGTTGTGCATGCAGGTGTGAGTGGAGACGTGACAGGGAGGGAGGAGGGAGACGAGGAGGAGGGGGACACAGTGGAGGCAGTGGGTGTTGGTATGTCTGTATGTGGATGTTGCTTGTGTGAATGCCTGTGTGATGTGTGGTGCTTATGTCTGCCTGAGCTTCCCTTGGGTGTTGAGGTGTGTGCAGGCTGGTCTGATGGTGTGTCAGGGATAGGCAGAGGTACAGGTGATAGGGTCTGGGTGGAGGAAGTTGGAGGGGGGAGGCTAGAGACAGGGACAATGGCTGCCATCAGTGCTGAGGCCAAAGTGTTGAACGATCGCTGTAGGGCAGCCTGACCAGAATGAATGCCCTCCAGGTATGCATTACTCTGGTGCACCTCTCTTTCTGCACCCTGGATGGCATTCAAAATGGTAGACTGCCCAACAGTGAGCGTCCTCAGGAGGTCAATGACCTCCTCACTGAGGGCAGCAGGGGTGACTGGGGCAGGGCCTGAGGTGCCTGGGGTGAAGGAGATGCCCACCTTCCTGGGTGAGCGGGCACGGGGAAAACGCGGAGGGGCTGCTGGGAGGGCGGTGCTGGTGCGGTGGGTGGCGGCTGTACCTGTTGTTGCGGGGGGCACAGATGTTGTCGCCACCACAAGGGAGCTCCCTTCAGGGGACGAGTCCGTGTCGCTGATGTCTGCCCGAGTCCCCGCTGTGGAGCTCCCCTCGCCCTCCGTCCCAATTGTGAATTCGGAGTCCGTTGCATGGCCCTCCATGGCCATGTGGGATGCAGCTCCCTCGTGCTCCGATGCCACTTCTCCTCTGCCTGATGATGCTAATGCACACATGAACAGGAGGACCACAAAAAAGGGGGAGGGGAGAAAATAAAGACATGTTGAGTGCATGCATTGGCGACGACGTTGGCGGACAGGACAGACACAGAAGCCCCCTGCACTACGCCGCGCACTTGGGGTCGACTACTCAATCCGTGGAACATGGCCTGCAAGCCTATGGACGACATCTGCACACATAGATGACACAGGGCCTTGATTAGCTGTACTTGGCACCCTACAGAGGTGGGGGGTGGGGGCACAGGGCCATGCCTTACGGAGGGGCCTAGCCTACAGAAATCGCCCCTGGCCTAGGGATACCCACAGCCCTCCTCCCCACCCAGACACCTCAACTGCGCGCAAAGTCAACAGAATGAGAGTGTACTCACCCCCTTGTGTCTGCTGTGTTGTCCTCACGCGCCCGGGGTAGGCCACCGCCAGGATCCGGGACATCAGGGGGGTCAAAGTCCGACTGGCACCCCTCCCATGTTGGGAGGCCATCCCCAGCTGAGCCTCCGCCGTCTTCCTGCTCCAGCGTCGGATGTCCTCCCATCTCTTCCGGCAGTGGGTACCCAGTCTCTGGTGGACCCCCAGGGTCCGGACGTCCTTGGCGATGGCACGCCAAATATCGATCTTCTGGTGGGCGCTGACCTATGTGAAATGTACAGGGGGGGGAAATAGTAATCACCATCTGAATGCTCAATGTTAGTGGCCCCCCATCCCTACCCTTGCCATGTGGCACATGCTCTCATCCGTCGTTTGATGCATGCCTCAATCGCTCCCCTCCCCACCATCATTCATCCACCACACTCAACACAGGCATTGCCCACAAAGCATGGTCCCAGTGTACTTACCTGTTGGTCTGGAGGACCGTAGAGTAGCGCATACTGGGGGAGGACCCCATCCACAAGTTTCTCCAATTCCTGAGCAGTGAAGGCAGGAGCCCTTTCCCCAGTCGCATGAGCCATTGTCTCTTCCAGACCGAGGTCACAGCAGCACTTGCAGTGTAGGTCCTCTCCTGTCGAAGATCAGGTATCGAGTGATTAAGCTGATAGAAAATGGCGGTCACGCCCGCGGCGGTGCGTACCGCGGTGGTGCGTACCGCGACCGCCGGCGCACATCTTCATTGGCTCCTGAGACCCATAGGGTTCAATGTTAACCAATGGTGCTTAGCGCCGCGGTCTTCGACCGCCTACCGCCACGGTGTGTCACGCCAGCGCATTTACCTCACATCCCATTGTCGCACTTCACAGGTCAGGCAGACGCCATTTCAGGGGCCCACATGGCTTTCTTTCTACTGCGTCACACATACCTAGGCCTTGCATCAACACTCATACAAGCCATTCAATGCATTGGGAATCGTGTTATGCGCAAGCTGTGGTTACGTACCTTTGGGTTGATTGACTCTGTGCTCGCTGTTGTCCTTCATAGGCACCGTCCGCTGGGCCATGCGAGGAGATGGAGGAATCTTCCTGTGTACAGACCGCTGGTGGACCTGTCGACAATGGAGGAAAGACATGTCATACTGACATACAGGCTTGACCGAGCCACTATCCATGAACTGTGTGCCCAGCTGGAGCCAGACCTGATGTCACCAATCCGCCAACCCACAGGGATCCCCCCTCTAGTGCAGGTGCAGTCAGTGCTC
The DNA here is from genome assembly GCF_031143425.1 of Pleurodeles waltl. NCBI lineage: Eukaryota > Metazoa > Chordata > Amphibia > Caudata > Salamandridae > Pleurodeles > Pleurodeles waltl. The sequence goes on from NC_090437.1 coordinate 1,178,139,718, forward strand.
CATTTCTTTGCAAGTGGGTCATTTCAAACAACAGTGGCCATATCATCAGGGATGTCTTAGCCTATGTTTTCCAAGGTGTTGTCTAGAGTGTTGTCTGCCCTGCTGAAACACATGCGCAGCTACATCGTTTTCCCTGAGGTGGGGGATTTGCCTACAGTGAAAGGTGACTTCTATGCTCTTGGACATATCCCCAACATCATAGGTGCCATTGATGGGACACATGTGGCTTTTGGTACCCCCCAGCAGGAGTGAACAGGTGTACAGAAACAGGAAAAGTTATCATTCGATGAATGTACAGATGGTGTGTTTGGCAGACCAGTACATCTCCCATGTGAATGCCAAGTTCCCTGGCTCAGTGCATGACGCGTACATCATGTGGAATAGCAGCATCCCTTACGTGATGGCTCAACTCCAGAGGCACCGTGTGTGGCTAATTGGTGACTCTGGTTACCCCAACCTGTCATGGCTACTGACCCCAGTGAGGAATCCCAGGACAAGGGCAGAGGAACGCTACAATGAGGCACATGGGCGAACAAGGAGGGTGATCAAGCGGACCTTCGGCCTCCTGAAGGCCAGGTTCCGGTGCCTCCATATGACAGGTGGTTCTCTCTACTACTCACCAAAGAAGGTGTGCCAGATCATCATGGCCTGCTGTATGCTTCACAACCTGGATTTGCGAAGCTAGGTGCCTTTTCTGCAGGAGGATGGTCCAGATGGTGGTATTGTAGCAGCTGTGGAGCCTGTGGAGAGTGAAGACGAGGAACCCGAAGAGGACGACATAGACAACAGGAACACAGTAATACAGCAATATTTTCAGTGACACACAGGTAAGAATCAACACCGGAATATTACATATACTTAACCACTACTACGTCTCTACTGTCTGTCCTTTTCCCCCAGTGTATGGTAACTGAGTTGTGACTTTCCCTTCCGATTTCAGAGATGTGGGCCCCACTGCGTGACATCTGCTTTGTTTCCCCATGGACTACAGCTGTGTGACAGTGGTATGTTGGCATCACAATGTAAATATGCATTTTGCCACAGTAATCTCTAATAAATTTGTACTAAATCACAGCCAGACTCCAGAATGTTTTGTGCAATAACTGTGTTTATTTCTGTGCTCTATATTGGTGGGTGGTTGCAAATCAGTGAGGGGTGATGGTGGAGGATTGTCCATGGCAGAGTCCAGACTAGTATTATCACAGGTGCATTGTCCAAATGGCTGTGGGAAGTGGAGCAGGGGCAGTTTAAGGATGGACAGGGTGACAATGTGGGTCAGTGGGATGACAATCAGGGAGGTATCCTTTGCTTGCGGAGGTCTTGGCATTTTACTCTGTCTTCTTCCTGGATCTCAGGGCCAGCTTGCGGGGTGGTTCTCCTTCTGCAGGGGGTGTGGTGCTGGTGGCCTGTTGGTCCTGTGGCGGGGCCTCCTGTCCACTAGCGCCGGCAGAGGTGGTAGGCATTTGTTGGTCCATGCTAGTGTCAGGGGCCCTTTGTGGTGCCACAGTGTCCCGCAATGTGGTGACTACCTGATTCAGATCCCCTACAATGGTGCCCAGGGCAGGACTGATGGTTTGTAGTTCCTCCCTGAACCCCAAATACTGTTCCTCCTGCAGGAGCTGGATCTCCTGAAACCTGGCCAGGACCGTCGCCATCGTCTCCTGGGAATGATGGTAGGCTCCCATGATGGAGGAGAGGGCCTCGTGGAGAGTGGGTTCCCTGGGCCTGTCCCCCCCCTGTCGCACAGCAGCCCTCCCAGTTCCCCTGTTTCCCTGGGCCTCTGTCCCCTGGACCGTGTGCCCACTACCACTGCCCCCAGGTCCCTGTTGTTGTTGGGGTGGTGGGTTAACCTGGGTGCCCTGTAGTGGTGGACACACTGCTGATTGACGTGTCCTGGGGACAGAGGTATGGGCCCGCTGGGTGGGTGCTGTGCTGGTGTTCCCAGAGGGGGGAAGGTCTGCTGTGGCCTGTGGCTGTCTAAGGGGAACCGACTGTCCCGAGGTCCCCGATGGTCCGGGCTGGTCATCTAGATCCAGGTCGACAGAGGTGCTGTCATCACTGTGGGCCTCTTCTGGGGGTGGAGTGGACATTCGTGGACCCTCCTGCGCGGTGACGTGGCGTTCGGGTCCTGCAGGGGTATAAATGGATGGTTATTGCATCTGTGTGTGCCATAGCGTGCAATGGGTGGGTGCCCGTGTACCCCAGTGCTGGCATTCCTCTGTGGGGGCTTTTGTGACGGTGGTTTGGGGGGGGATAGGGATGTGCAGTGGGCATGCTTTGGTGATTGGTGTCCATGCTTTGTGTTCGCATGCAGGGCTTGGGGTTGGGATGGGTGGTTTGTGATGATGAGACATTTGCAAGGAGTAGGTGTGATGGGGGTGAGGGTGTGGGTATGAGTTGGCATGCTGGTGGGGTGGGGGGGATGAAGTAGTGAAGATGAGACTTACCAGAGTCCATTCCTCCAGATACTCCTGCGAGGCCCTCAGGATGCAGGATCGCCAAGACGTGCTCCTCCCATGTTGTAAATTCTGGGGGAGGAGGTGGGGGTCAGCCGCCAGTCCGCTGCACCGCGATGTTGTGCCTAGATACCATTGAATGCACCTTCCCCCGTAGGTCGTTCCACCGCTTCCTGATGTCGTCCCTATTTCTTGGGTGCTGTCCCACTGCATTTACCCTGTCCACTATTCTGCTCCATAGCTCCATCTTTCTGGCAATGGTGGTGTGCTGCACCTGTGTCCCGAAGAGCTGTGGCTCTACCCGTACAGTTTCCTCCACCATGACCCTGAGTTCATCCTCAGAAAACCTGGGGTGTCTTTGCGGTGCCATGGGGTGGTGTGGGTGATGTGTGGGGTGGATTGTGTGGTGCTAAGTGTGGTGATGTGTATTGGTGTGTTGTGTGAAGTGCGTGGTAATATTGCTGGGTGAAAGTAAAATGCGCGTCTGGGTGCTCGGATCTCTATTTCTCTGTGCGTGGTCCCGATTCTGGAGGAGTGGGGGTTTGAGGGTGATGTGGGTGTGTGTTTTATATTTAATTGGGTGTGTGGGAGTGCTGTTTGTATGTGTATCAGGTGTGTGTATTTTGATTTGTCCAATGTGGTTGTGTTTTGTAAGTGTGTGTGTATTTTGAGCGCGGCGGTGTGTACCGCCAATAGAATACCGCGGTTGAAAGACCGCCGCGTGGATTCGTGTGTCGTGATAGTGTGGGCGTATTTCTGTTGGCGTGACGGTTTGGTCATCACCAGTTTCTCGCTGGCCTTTGTTGTGGCGGACTTTTGTGGATGTCTGTATTTTGGCAGTTTGCCTGTTGTGGGTCAGAATGACCGTGGCGGTTTACCGCTGCCGCGGCGGTATGTTGGTGGTCTTCTGACAGCGGTAAGGTGATTTTACCGCCAAGGTTGGAATGACCCCCATAGTCTCTCTCCATTGAAGACCTGCTAATCAAGTGACATTGGTAAAAAATATAAAGAGACTATTATGGGCTATTAACTGTAAAGATATACTTGTTTTTCCCCTTCTCTGTAGAGGGTTGGGGAGTGCCTCTGTATTATTCTGTATATGCTGGCCTTGTCATTTTTAACAGTATGATTGGAATGATATGAATGAGCGTTTCTTTATTTTTTTCTATTTTGTTTTCTTTCTGGATATGTATTATATTGGAACAAACAAGGGATTTAGTGCATAATGAACGTATATAGAATAAATTGTTAAACCAAGCATATGACTCTGTATGTATTTGTATGATTTGTATGATTTTGGCTTGATGAGTTCTCTTTCCATTTGGAGATTCCGCATTTTTGGAACTATTAGTGAAGGTGGGTTACTCCTATTTTATTGATTTATTTTGGTGCTGCAGTGGTGCCAACTCACATGGTGCCAATGTGTGTCAAACTATTTTTGTTCTCTTCACACAATCACCCAGTGCGGAGCCAAAATCACAGGGTGGCAGGCAAGAGGAGCTGGAAAACCACTGAACAGTGTGGATTTCCAGCTCCACTTTGGAGGCAGCCAAAAATGTCAAATAAAACAAATTAATTAATAAGTGAGAGGCCGGAATTTATTGTTCACTGATGGAGAGAAAGAGCAAATGGTAATGCTCTACGATGGGTTTTATTTTATGTTTTGTGCAGCTGGTGGTTCCCCTAGAATGAGCAGGAGTAGAACCAAGCATTTTTCTAATGTTGTGGGGGTTGGCAACAGTAGCTCCCAGCAACATTAAAAAACAAATACAGTAACTCTCCCGGGTCATTTAATCTATGACCACTGGGGAGCTTATCAATGTTTTTCAAAGTACTCCATGCTCTGGATGTATGTCTTTCAGTTGCAGTGCAGAGTCCTCTTGCAGTGTGTTATATGGCTGCACTTTATGGCCCGAAAAAGCTAAAAGAAAGACTCAAAGACATGTTGATGTTCTTTAATTAGGCTTTATTTTTAAAAAAATATGACAATCACTTTTATTAAACATTGTATTGTGTGAATTTGGATAATGTATATTTAATTATAATAATAACTGGTGACCTTTTGCTAACGATAACAGGCCTACTTTACATATGTTAATATGCTAATCTCTTTATAAAGCCAATAGGCCCACTTTTTACATTTTTCTGTTCTGACCTTTGACAAATTCATTAGATCTGCCTCACTTACTACAACACCCTTTATATCGTAATATCACATAGTGAGGCATACGGGATTTGGGCACAAGACCCTGTGCCACATCCCCTCTGTATCACACAACACGTGTAGGGCACCAAGGGGGTTGGCGCAGGGCCTGTTCTGTGGCCAGGCCCTGAACCCAACTCCGCACCATACATGGCTGAAGGCTGTACGCACTGAGGTATTGGTCTCCTGCAGGGGTTGAGAGCTGGGCCCTGCCATGCATGGCAGGAGAGTGGCTGTCCCCAAAGGATTGGATGCAAGTCCTGGCCACTTCAGCCATGAGCAGCGTAGGGTTGGTGTAGTAATAAAGTATTATTTTAGGTTAAAAAACCCTAAACATGCACTAAAACAACAACGGTCAAAACACTTTATAGTTACGTGAAAATGTCAGTTAAACATACAGTTTTAAACAATCAAAATCACTGAAATTCACTAGTTATATTTATCTCAATATGTGAAGAACATTAATAACAACTGGGGGACCGCCAGGGATACAGGACACCCAGGAGTACAAGGGCTGCAACAGGGAGGGAGTTTGAGAAAAATAAATTAAAATACATAAAACAATAAAGATGGCCTCCACACACCACAATGCCCCAAGCAACATGTAGTCAATATGGGAAAAATCCAGACAACTATAACAACCCTATAGAATTAACATTACTGAACTGTGAAACATCAGAAGTCAAAGACTGAACTTTCTGCATAGTTTGTGAACATTACTGGCAGGGTTGTGAGTGCTGTTAAACCACCTATTATGATACTGTGCATTTGCTTTATTTTTTTTTAAGAGTGCTAGAAGTATGGTGAGTTTCGCATTATACTTTTTTTACTTTTCTCTGTAGAGGATGTTATCATAAAAGGTAATTACTGTGATATTTTTTGTTTATTGACACTGTTAGAAATGGGGTCTTTGGTTGACAGTCAGGTTACCCCCTGTTCAAGCAAGGACACTCACTCTAGTCAGGGTAAAAGAGAATCACACTCAGCTAATGCCTGCTTACCCCCTTGGTAGCTTGGCAGAGCAGTAGGCTTAACTTCAGAGTGCTAGTATTTGTACCAACACACACAGTAACCTAATGAAAACACTACGAAATGACCCAACACCAGTTTAGAAAAATAGCAAATATTTATCTAAATAAAACAGGACCAAAACGACAAAAATCCGACATACACAAGTCAAGTTATGAATTTGTTAAAGATTAAACTCAAAAATAGCGCTTAGAAACAAAAATGCTTCGATGAGGTGTTAACACAACGTCGTGACGGAGTCGTTCCCAAAAAGCCAACACCAGCGGCACCGGACACGGAGTCGCGTAGACCCCCAAGTACAGTACCTTTGGTGAAGAGTGAAAACAAGTTGATGCGCAAAGTCGGGGATTGTGGCGTCAGTGCGAAACGTTGAATCCGCGCACTTCGAGCAGGGTCGGTCACAATGTGGTGCGGTGACTTCCATGGAATCGCGGACTCCAGCGGGGCTGCAGAGGCGTCGGGCCTGCGAAGAGCGTCGCGTTCCAGCGAAGGTCACGGCGTCGGGTGCAGGAGGCGTCACCGGATTCTGCAGCGGCGTCGGTCCGAAGTTGATGTCCTTGGATTTCCACCAGCTTTCCTTTCAAGGGCCCAGGGACTGGATAGTGCACCACTTGTAAGAGCAGGAGTCTCTCCAGAGACTCCAGGTGCTGGCAGAGAGAAGTTTTTGCTGTCCCTGAGACTTCAAACAACAGGAGAGAAGAAGAGATTTCTTCAGAAGATGGAAGGCACACAAAGTCCAGTATTTGCCCTCTTACTCTGGCAGAAGCAGCAACTGCAGGATAGCTCCACAAAGCACAGTCACAGGCAGGGCAGCACTTCTCCACAGCTCTTCAGCTCTTCTCCAGGGAGAGGTTCCTCTTGATGTCCAGAAGTGATCTAAAGTCTGTGGTTTTGGGTGCCCTTTTCATACTCAATTTCTCCTTTGAAGTAGGCCTACTTCAAAGTAAAGTCTCTTTGGAATGTGAAATCCTGCCTTGCACAGGCCAGGCCCCAGGCACTCACCAGGGGGTTAGAGACTGCATTGTGTGAGGGCAGACACAGCCCTTTCAGGTGTGAGTGACCACGCCTCCCCTCCCTCCTAGCACAGATGGCTCATCAGGATATGCAGGCTACACCCCAGCTCCCTTTGTGTCACTGTCTAGTGTGAGGTGCAACCAGCCTAACTGTCAAACTGACCCAGACAGGGAATCCACAAACAGGCAGAGTCACAGAAATGGTATAAGCAAGAAAATGCTCACTTTCTAAAAGTGGCATTTTCAAACACACAATCTTAAAATCAACTTTACTAAAAGATGTATTTTTAAATTGTGAGCTCAGAGACCCCAAACTCCACATGTCCATCTGCTCCCAAAGGGAATCTACACTTTAATGCGATTTAAAGGTAGCCCCCATGTTAACCTATGAGAGGGACAGGACTTGCAACAGTGAAAAACGAATTTTGCAATATTTCACTGTCAGGAAATATAAAACACATTACTAGGGGGGTCATTCCGACCCTGGCGGTCCATGACCGCCAGGGCCGGGGACCGCGGAAGCACCGCCAACAGGCTGGCGGTGCTTCCAGGGCCATTCTGACCGCTGCAGTAAAGCCGCGGTCAGAAAAGGGCAACCGGCGGTTTCCCGCCGGTTTACCCCTGGCCCAAGGAATCCGCCATGGCAGCGCTGCTTGCAGCACTGCCATGGGGATTCCGACCACCTTCCCGCCATCCTGGTCCTGGCAGTAAATACCGCCAGGAACAGGATGGCGGGAACGGGTGTCGTGGGGCCCCTGGGGGCCCCTGCACTGCCCATGCCACGGGCATGGGCAGTGCAGGGGCCCCCTAACAGGGCCCCATAAAGATTTTCAGTGTCTGCTGTGCAGACACTGAAAATCGCGACGGGTGCCAATGCACCTGTCGCACCCCTTCAACTTCGCCGGCTCCATTCGGAGCCGGCTTCATTGTTGAAGGGGCTTTCCCGCTGGGCCGGCGGGCGGCCTTCTGGTGGTCGCCCGCCGGCCCAGCGGGAAAGTCAGAATGACCGCCGCGGTCATTTGACCTCGGTACGGTCTTTTGGCGGTTCCCGCCAGGCGGGCGGCTTCCGCCGCCCGCCGGGGTCGGAATGACCCCCTATATGTCCTACCTTAACCATACACTGCACCCTGCCCTTGGGGCTGCCTAGGGCCTACCTTAGGGATGTCTGACATGTAAGAAAAGGGAAAGTTTAGGCCTGGCAAGTGGGTACACTTGCCAAGTCGAATTTACAGTTAAAACTGCATTCACAGATACTGCAGTGGCAGGTCTGAGACATGATTACAGAGTTACTTATGTGGGTGGCACAACCAGTGCTGCAGGCCCACTAGTAGCATTTGATTTACAGGCCCTGGGCACCTCTAGTGCACTGTACTAGGGACTTACTAATAAATCAAATATGCCAATCATGGATAAGCCAATTACATACACATTTTGTAAAGGAGCACTTGCACTTTAGCACTGGTTAGCAGTGGTAAAGTGCCCAGAATAACAAAAACTGCAAAATCAGAGTCCAGCACACATCAACAACCTGGGGAACAGAGGCAAAAAGGTAAGGGAGACCACGTCAAGGATGAAAAGTCTAACACGTTTCCCCCCCAGCTGAAAGTGGGGAGCAACTACCCAAACTCATTGGAGTTCTCATCACTAAGGCGGAAGAACCTGGACATACCATCAGCATTGGCGTGTTCTGTACCAGGATGGTGTTCCACAGTAAAGTCCATCCCCTGTAGGGAAATGGGCCACCTCAACAGTTTTGGATTCTCACCCCTCATCTGCATTAACCATCTGAAGGGCCTGTGGTTGGTCTGAACTCGGAAGTGAGTCCCAAACAAGTAGGGTCTTAGCTTCTTCAGTGCCCAGACCACAGCAAACGCTTCACTTTCTATGGCACTCCACCTACGTTCCCTGGGTAGTAACCTCCTGCTAATGAAGGCTACGGGTTGATCTAGGCCCTCTTCATTAAGCTGTGAGAGTACTGCTCCAATACCATGCTCTGAGGCGTCATTGTATTGTGGGATTCTCAGATACTCAGCATTTGGCTTTACAGTTATCCGTACAGAGTCAACAACTTTGGTGAGAACAATCTCTTTTCCTAAAAAGTCCCAGAATTCAGGTAACACTGTACCTCTCAAATCTGCGGGTAAATCATTACATGCCAACATTTGGTAAAATGTGACACCTGGGGTTTGATTCACCATTTTGAATTCAACATCTTCATCATGAGTCTGTATCTCTATGCCTCTCGGAGTGCAATAGATAGAGCAATTAAGCTTGCACAAGAAGTTACGTCCAAGCAGTTTCTCAGGACTAGAATCACATACCACAAATTGATGATTCTCCTCAAATGACCCTATTTTTACAGGTGCAGCTTCTGTGACAGGGCTTGTCAATTGTTTATTGGCTACTCCTACAACTTAGTTTCTTTTTCCCAAGAGGAGTAGGTTGGGAATCTCTGCTGTTCTAATGTTAGAGAGAGTATCACCCGTGTCCACCAAAAATGGCATGTGGTGGTCATTCATGTTACCGTCCACATATAGACGACTCTGGTCTACCTCTGAGGATGCACCCAGTGTGCATTCTTCCTCACCCCCTCAGGCACCGTCATTGTGATTGATATGAATTGCAATCTTCATCATCATGATCAAGGGGTACTGATTCACAATGGTGTTAGTGCTTGCATTTTGGACGCATATTTACAAGGAGTTTGAACTGCCTTTGCATCTTTTTCTCGAGGCAGTGACCATGCATTCAGTGGTCCATATTTGCAAAGTGATGCATCAAGCTTGATGCATCACATTTATTTGTCCTGCATCATTGTTTACCTGTAGGATAACTGGCTGCATTAGGTTATGTTAATCACATGAAAAGTAGGCCTTCCTTTTAAAACCTTAGGCAGAACTGATGCATCCATATTTAGGAAAGTGATACATTTTAAACAAATGATGAGCGGAGTTCAAAAGGCATCAAAATTCCGGCGCATCCTTACCCCAGGTGTAAAAATTAGGCAGTGACTTTTCAATGGGAATCTGACCAGCTGCAGTCACTTTACACACTGTAATATATCTGTATTTCACTTCCCTTCTACTAGTAGTGGGTCTACAATTGCCAATCATGCTGTAGGACCCCTTGACGAGGCTGGGACCATGGCACCTATAATTTCATCATCCCCTGCAGCAAGGTAATGTGGCATTGTGTACATTTTGTAAGGGACATGTCAGGATTGTCAATTCTCCATGGAACAAATGGTTCCCAAGTCCAGGCCTGTGTACTGCAACATATACTTGTATTCGCTTACATTACACTGTCACTCAACATGTCACACTATGCCCACTGTAATGTGACACATAGACATACTGCATACATAACCTCCTGCATCCAGGACCAATGTAGAAGGTGATATTCCAGCATTTACAGTCTTTTACATCGGTTCAAAAACATTAGACTTCCTGGGGCAAATTAAAATTTTCACACCACCTCTAATTTTTGATGCATCACTGAAATTCTGTCTGTTTTGAGGCCAACTTCAGTGATGCACCACTTTTGGGGATGAACGGTGACAGAAAAGTTCCCACAGATGCATCAGAATTTCTGACGCACCTTGGTCTCTTCTGCCATGGTGCCCCATATTGTAATACGGGGCATCCATGACATTGTAACGGATTTTTGTGCATCATGACTTATTTTGACGCATTGCTTCCACAACACAGCGATGCATCATTTTTTCTATATATGGCCCTTGATTCATACTGGACCTGGGGACTTTTGCTTTTTGCTATGGCATCAGGGCTAGTGGAACTGGCACTAGTTGACCTTGGCGTACATTAAAATTGGATACTTGCTGTCTCTGTATTTGCTGTGACTGAACCTGATTATTTCCCTGTGTTTGCACAAATCCACCATTCTGCATCTTGTTTTCATTTGCCATATTATCTGAATTAAAAATGGCATTCCCTCTTCCAACAGCATAATTTGCCACAGACATGACACGAATTTGCCCTTTTCAAAGTCATCACATCCACTCCTGTTCTCGGGTCAATTGCAAAACCTCACCATCTTCCTTGCAGGTGAAAGTCATTACCTCCATGCATCATAGATGCTCCCTGCTGATATACTCCAGGCATTCTAGCAACTTTGTCTACAAACTGTGGATTCTGACTCCTTGGTGCAGCTTTAATCTGTGCTGTCATCAGCTTCTCTATCAATTTCTTTTGTTTCAAATCCAATTTGTGGGCACAATACCTGGTGGATCTCAGAATCGGCTTATTCTACCAACAAATCAAATGATGATGGATCATGTTATTCACTTCTGGTTGCAATCCCAGTATAAATCTAAACACAAAATGTCCCAAGTCTGTCTCTATGTCACTGAAATCTTTAAAAGCCTGAAACAATCTCTCATTACAGGAATGTATGGACTCCTTATACTTTTGAGTCGTTCTATCAATTCTGAGCCAATCAATATCTTTAGGGGACACCTTTGTTTTCAAAAACAAAATCATCTGATGGCACGTTTTCATCACAAGTAGAGACATAGCTTTTGTCACTATATTTATCATAGATTCTTTCTCAGGCCAATCAATGGACAAGGTACATTCAGCCCTTAAATCACTTGCAACGTCAATGTCAAACAAAGTGTTCACATCTTCCCACAAAACATTTGACAGCTTCACAAACCATTCAACCTGGCTGTACCATTCCACAGGTTTGTTTCTCAAATTTGGGAAATCATTTGTAATGTTACAATGTCACCTCTGCTCCAGGGCAACTACAGCAACACAAAAAGCTGATGGGTGGAATAGTGAACATTGTCAAATATTCACCACACTCACAGATCTAGGTTAAAGCCATTGTTGTGTTGCTCGCCACGCCACTCTAGTTTGGACCCAGCCATATGCAAATCAGTCTTGACCATGCTACCCATGGAAGCAGTTCAATATGAACTGCTAGGCCCGGTCCTCCCTGGACCAGAAAACAAGCATCCTGGGACATGTTTAAGGGCATCACCCCTCATCAGCCAGGCTAGCTTGAATCCAGTGGTAGAGTGAGCATGGGACCCACGTCTGGGCATACCCTTCCAACTTAGGGCAACTATGCCAACACAAAAAGATAATTGATCAAATGCTTAACAGTGTCAAACATTCACCCCCAGTCACAGATCTTGGGTGAATCTATTGTTTTGTTGTTTACCATACCACTCCAGTTTGGACCCAGCCATGTGCAAATCAGTCTTGAACCTGCCCCCCCAATGAATAGCAGCCTGAACTGCCAGGCTAGGTCCTCTCTGGACCAGGAAACAAGAATTCTGGGACCGATTTCAGGGTATGACCCTTCATCAGCCAGGCTAGCTTGAATCTATACCCTCCTGCATGACCCACTCTTATAGGGAGTATGTGTACATCTTCCTCACACTCTTCTGCTCCAGCCAGAGGCAGATCTATCCTCAACTTTCATTTTGACTCCTTCTTTTTTTACCCATCTTTCTTCCCATCTATCTAATTCACTCCACTTCTGATATATAGCTAATTCATTCCTTAATCTGCACTTTCTTTCCTGGAGAGCTCATTCTTGTCAGATCTCTGTCACCAAAGCTCAATCAATAACTTCCCTGCAATTTTTTGAACTTTCTTAAATCATTTCCTATTTTTGTGCTAATTTAGTCAGCCTCTCATGAGCTTGTAATGCATGTATGATAATGTCATTACATGCCAATAATCGTTAATGTTCTGGATATTTGTCTAATTGGGACATATCAAGTATCCTAATATCATTTTGTTCAATTTGGGTACTTCTAGTGCCCTTTCTCTCTGGGGTTTGAAATGCCCTCCAACTTAATCCTGAATGTCCAGTTTCATTCCGGGTGTCAAGACATTTAAGCCAATCTTCTAATTCTTGAGCACTAAGACCTTGCATTTCTGCTGGGACATTTTATTATATCTCTCCTCAGGAAGCGTTTCCATTTGTATGATGTTGGACTTTTTTTCTAATGCAGGGTCATCCCAATCTTTTTGCCTTCTGCCACCTATTTTTTCTGACCTGTTGCTGTAGGCTTTTGAACTCTGAGCACTTTATTACTGCTAACCAGTGCTAAAGTGAGTATGCTCTCTGTGTAAATTGTAATGTTGATTGGTTTATTCATGATTGACATATTTGATTTACTAGTAAGTCCCTAGTAAGGTGTACTTGAGGTGCCAGCACCTGTAAATCAAATGTTACTAGTGGGCCTTCAGCACTGGTTGTGCCACCCACATAAGTAGCTCTGTAATCATGTCTCAGACCTGCCATTGCAGTGTCTGCAGTTTTAACTGTAAATTCGACTTGGCAAGTGTACTCCGTGATCTTCGCTGGAATGCGACGACCTTCGCAGGCCTGACGTTGCTGCAGCCCTGACGCCGCTGCAGCCCCGCTGAAGTCCGCGACTCCGTGGAAGTCACCGCACCACGTTGTGACCGACGCCCCTGGAAGTGCGCGGATTCAACGTTTCGCACAGACGCCGCAATACCCGACTTCGCGCATCGACTTGTTTACACTCTTCACCAAAGGTACTGTACTTGGGGGTCTACGCGGCTCCGTGTCTGGCGCTGCTGGTGTCGGCTTGTCGGGAACGACTCCATCACGACGCCGTGTTAACACCTCATCTAAGCATTTTGTGTTTCTAAGCACTATTTTTGAGTTTAATCTTTAAAAATTCATAACTTGACGTGTGTATGCCCGATTTTTGATGTTTTTGTCTTGTTTTGTTTAGATAAATATTTCCAATTTTTCTAAACTGGTGTTGTGTCATTTTGTAGTGATTTCATTAAGTTACTGTGTGTGTTGGTACAAATACTTTACACCTAGCACTCTGAAGTTAAGCCTACTGCTCTGCCAAGCTACCAAGGGGGTAGGCAGGGGTTAGCTGAGGGTGATTCTCTTTTACCCTGACTAGAGTGAGGGTCCTTGCTTGAACAGGGGGTAACCTGAATGTCAACCAAAGACCCCATTTCTAACATATGATTTCCAGTATTTACAATGGACATTGTTGAATCTGGCACATTCAAATGTATTTTCCTATTGAGAGTAATAAAGTCAGCATTTGGAAGAGGGTTTGATCTGGACACGAACATTGGTGGATCCCTGAGAAAACCTCGCATCAGGGATAAATCCTGTCTGACTTGTTGTCAAAGCTGGGTCTGCAATGCATGTAGGGGTTATTTGTCTCGGGACCGAAAGAAATCTCCTTATTGCGCAACTCCCTAAATTCACATTGCTAGGAACAGTCCTTAGTCAAGGAAAAATATGAGCATTCAATGCATGTGCATTATTCCCTGGTACTCCTGATCCATATAATGGAACAACGGGACCAGTTCTCACAGGAGCAGACAATGTGTCTGGAGTATTTAAAGCATTTGGGCCCTGAGGAATTGCCATCCCTGAGTTTCCTCCTGTCTGATTTAAATTCTGTTCTACAGGTAGAGTGGGCGTATAGAAATTCTCATTTCTCCTTACCTCAGATGTGTCTCCTGTTTGGATTGTATTTCATGTTGGTGGAGAATTCAACAATAGCTCACTTATGAAATCATCCTCTGAACCTTTCTTATAATCACCACCTAGATTCTCAGTGTCCTTTGTCTCTTCCTTCTTTTTCTTTTCTTTTGATGTAGGGCCTTGATTATGTGGCTGGCATTCTTTAGCCTGCCAGCCTTGCAGTGGCAGTCAGGACCGCTGCTGTTGTGGCAGTCCAACATCCACATTAAGACCCTGGTTAAGACCCCCAGGGTCCTACCAGCACTGTCAGGATCCATGACCCTGATGGCCTGGCAGTGGTGGAGATTGTAATCCGCCAGGGTGGCGCTGCATGCAGCTCTGCCCTGCCGATTACGACCTTATGACGTTGGTCTCCATCAGTCTTTTCATGGCAGTTTCACTGCCAGGAAAAGATTGGCAGAAAACAGGTGCAGGGGGAACAGGTGGGCCAAGTGCATGGGCAGTGCAGGAGCCCCCCTGCCCTGCACAGTCGCAATGTCTTGCAGACAGTGAACATTGCAAGGGTGCTGGTTCACCCTGCGGACTACAGTTTTACCACTAGCTCAATTACGAGCCGGAGATAATGCTGTAGCCTGTTTTTCGCTAGGCCTAGAGGTAAACTCCTTATAACTCCAGAGGGTGGGCGACCACCCTGTCGGGAGTTTGGCGATGGGTTTTTCTGTCCATCAAACTTTTAATCAGGCCCTTAGTCTTTCTCTCTTCTTCGCTAGTTGAGACAGGATATAATATAGTTTGCTCAATTATATTATATATTCCATAACTTAGCATAGCATTATATCACAGCTCTCCAAGCTTTCTGTTGATTATCCCATTTAGCATCTGCACAAGTCAGCATCACTTTCCTGACTTTACCCTCATATTTCT
This sequence comes from Pleurodeles waltl, assembly GCF_031143425.1. Lineage (NCBI taxonomy): Eukaryota > Metazoa > Chordata > Amphibia > Caudata > Salamandridae > Pleurodeles > Pleurodeles waltl. The sequence goes on from NC_090437.1 coordinate 1,178,154,807, forward strand.
CTTTCTGCATGTGATGGGCTATGTGTTCCCAAGTATGAAGTGTTTCAAATTGTGCAGATCTAGAATTCAGTGTAATCGCATATAAAAGTCTCCTCAAATTCTCAATAATTCTCAAACTATGCGTTCCATAGAATGGAAAGGCAAGGGCTCCTTCTTTGTCAGTAATCTTATGCCATTGCTCAGGCCAAAGACATGTCTGAAGCCCTTCATTCAACACCATATAATGACCTGGCGTACCTTCGGGTGGAGTTTCCACTCCCTCTTTAACATGTATTTATGCATCTCCATTCATCAGACTTTGCAATGCTTTAAAGAATTTCATTTTTTAATCAAATTACCAGTTTAACAGCAACTTTTTGTTTGCAATCCACAATCCTCTGTTCAGTGTTTCACAACCAATACCAGCGTCACTCTCTGTGACATAGCCAACAAATATCAGCATGGTTTTAAACCAACCAACCTATACCAGCGCAGCACAGTGTGACAGTCTCACCCCTTGCATCGGCTCATCCTCTTTTACAAATTCTCTTGCAATCACTGTCTCACTCAAACCTAATTACAAAATAATGAAAGCAAATTTTCAGCAAAAACTTTGTCTGCTCCTTTAAAGATTCAGGGTACTCAATCACTTCAAAAACAGTTCAGATCTACACTCACCGATCTATTCTCACCCTCACTTCTTGAATGATCTGAGTGAGACCAGCGGGTCTCACACAGATTGATGCAGTACTGCCCTGTGTACTCCAAATTCCCTATACCAATCTGTCACAATCACATAAAGGAAAGTCCCATGCTGATGGTAATGTCCACAATGTCTCACAAACAGCAACATTTACACAGCAGACAACAAAAAGTGTCTTCTTTACTTATCTCAATACAACCCAGAATCTTAGGCCATGACGGACCCAATAACCAACTCAACTTCTTAGAAATAAGTGCCACGTTCACACAACAACTTCAAAATCTCCTCAAAACATTTCACAATCACCTCAAATCACTGCAATCTATGCATAAACAATGCAAAGCACAACCCTATTAATACTCACACATCCGCTGCATTGGAATGAAGCTACAACTCCATCACTCCACCAAACGAGCCATGGGCTTATAATTTTGGACTGCATTGGGGCAATTTCATTCTCTGAGGACTGAACCATCCTTTGGTACCAGCTGTGTATGCACTAATTTGAGGAAGATCATCTTGGAGTCAGTGCTTACGGTATAACTAGGGAATCAGGTAAAAGTCAAACAACATTTAATTTGCAGCGGAACTGATTTGGCCACACAATGAAAACACAAACCGGAAATAAACTTAAAGGGTTTTGTTAAAAATTAACACTCAGGTTAATATAAACAAATCTCAAGAATATTCTGTGAAGATACAAAATCATGATAGGGTAGCCAAATCAACTGAAGACATTTGTCAAGTTAACATGAGACAAACCAAACACTCAGGGCCCTATTATGAGTTTGGTAAACAGGATAGCCCGACCATCAAACTCCCAACAGGGTGGCCACTGCCTACACAGTGACCTCCTCTCCGGAGTTATTAAGAGTTGCCTGCTAGGTCAGAAGGCAGAAACCTGAGTTTCCACCCACTGACCTAATGGGAAACATACTACAGCATTGTCGCTGGCTCGTAACTGAGCCAGCAGTAATGCTGTAGCTAGAAGGGTGCACCAGCAGTGAACCCTTGCAATGTTCACTGTCCTCAGACAGGGAACATTGCAATGATGCTGCCCAGGGGGGGGCCTGCACTGCCGATGCCAAGTGCACCCATTCTCCACCAGCCTTTTCATGGTGGTGCTACCGCCATGAAACTGCTGGTAGAGAAGGGGATCATAATCTCTAGGGCAACGTTGCCCTAGCAGATTAGGACCACCACCAACCTCCACACCACCGGGATCTTATATCCTGATGGAGCTGGCGGTTCGCTGGTGGTCCAACCGCCAGGGTTGTAGTATGGCAGTTGGACTGCCACATTGGCAGGATTCCAGACCGCTACCACGAGTGTGACGGTCTAAAGACCGAAACACTTACAATAAGGACCTCGGCAAAAGCAATACAAAAGATCAGCCATAGAATTTGATGCTTGAAAAATAGATGCTGGTTATTTCTTTTACACGTTAGTGCAAATTAAATAATTAAGTAAATTAGAACAAATATAATTTGGAACAATGAAAAAGACATCAGAAATGAGGACAAAAGGGAAGGTGTCAGTATTTCAGAAGCTTGGTCGAGTCTTATTAGGGAGTTAAGTGTATGCCTACACCACACTCAGCAAAGAAAAGGGCAAAAGGGAAAAGTACGAGGTCTTTACCTCTCTGTGAGAGAACAGGGCTGATTGCAGAGGCCACCTAACTTTTTGCCCCCATTTTCCACTTTTTGCTGGTGTTTTCCTGACTCTGATTGTGCCCTGGGTACTGCTAACCAGTCCCAGGGCCTGTGCTCTGTGTAAAATAAATATGCAAATTAGGCTAATTATAATTGGCTAAGTCAACCTACCTATAAGTCCCTAGTATATGGTAGGGCATGTAGGTTTAGGGACCACAGCATAGGTAGTGCACCCCGAGGCCTAATACCGAATCGTAATTTGCGAGAACGCAAATTGCGATTCGGTATTAGAAAACCGCAAATTGTGAGAACGCACACCTGGAGGAGCCTGATGACATCACAAGCAGGAAGTGAGTCATCCCAGGCAGTTTGCGTGTGCCACACCCAAAGTAGCACACAGAAAGAGACAGCCCAGCCACAGTGAGCAATTCTGTTAACAAGGCAGAACTGCAGAACCACCATGGACACCTCTGCACAGGGAAAGGAGAAGGGAGAAAGGAAAAGGAAACTAAAGTTTAGTGAGCAAGAACTGGAGGTGCTCACAAAGGAGGTTGTGAGGAGCCATGACCGTTTGCTTGGGAAAAGCTCACTCCAGGTGCCTGAGAGTGAAAACCGCAGACTCTGGGCAGACATTCAGACCAAAATCTGTGCTGTTGGAGTAGCGCAGCACTCTGGAGGAGATAAAGAAGAGGTGGTACGACCTGCGGTCCCGTGCCAAGGAGAGGGTGGCAAGATGACTGCAGGAGGCCAGGAGCACAGGAGGCGGCCCACCCACAGAGACACCCTCCACCCCAATGGGAGACCTAGTGGAGTCAACACTCCTCCCAGAAGCAGTCAGTGGGGTCACTGACATCGACCCATCCAGCACACCTAGTACCAGTAAAGGTAAGTGCAATATTGAAATATAACTCCATATGTGTATGTACAAAAGCCCCTTAGGAATTAGCAATTAGTGCAAAGCATTGTGATGAGTAGTCCATTCTACCTAGAAGAACATAACACCCACAACATTGTGATGAGAAGTAACTGTACATTTATTACCATTGTGTGACCTTTGGTGATACATACATTACTGATATGCTGCATATTGTCATTGCAGGTGGCCCAGTCCCAGCAGCTTCTGCAAGTGCCATTGTGGGGGATACAGAAACCCACCTTGCATCTGACTCTAACACAATCGAGTCACAGAATATAGCGCCCATCCGACACAGGGCTAGGGCAGTACCGCTACCGGAACTTAGCCAGGACTCTGATGACCTGCAGGATGACTCCCACACACCTTCCCCAAGTGGCCCATGCACTGGTATGCAGGAGACCCAGCCACAGCGTAGCACAACACCCCGCAGGATGCCTACGTATGCAGGCGCACAGGCTTTTGAAGCAGGTGAGGGACCATCAGTGTTCGGTGGCCTGGAATCTGCTATGTTGAAGCAGCAGCACCTGCAAAACAAGAAAATCTCTGCTTTACAAAGGCAGATGCAGGCACACAATACAAACATGGGAGGGCTGCACGGCCAGCTGGAGTGCCTCAATGTGAACCTCAATAAACTGCATGAGGGACAGATCCAAGCATCGGAGAACACCAGGGAGCTGAGTGAACTGTGTCATGAGCTGCCCCACGACAGAGTTAGCCACCGTAGGCAGGAGAGATGTTTTATGGGGATGTTTGGTTGTTTTTGTCACTCTGACAATCGGCTGGCAAATTCAACAGCCCTCATATCGTGGCATGCTGTGGCCGCACAGGTGGAGGCAGTGCACAGTAGTGGGATGTGGCACAAGGACTGGTGCAGATCACAAATGTTATAGACAATATGATGGGTAACCGCTCCGCCACACCTAGTGAACTGGGACTGGGGGACACTGAGGACACATCTAGCCTCTGCAGCGTAGCTGTGCCCACAACTGATGTTAGATGTCGCAGTGCCAGGCACAGCACTGTCACTGAGGAAGAAAACAGAGGTGCCAGTGAGGCAACTGCGCACTTGAGTGGCTTGCATGGCCGGAGGAAATGAGAGTATTGGCCACAGGGGACTATTAATGTTTGTGCCATACAGGAAACTATGAAGGAATAGTGAAATTCTGTTATCTGCTTTTGTTTATTATTTCATTTACTTATTGTCGCTACTAGTGAAATTGATATTACCTGATATTAAGGTAATAAATTTACTTACTACAAGTACAAAGGTCAGTGGATTTGTGTTGTTCATACTTACATCTGAAATGGTTGTGCGTGATGTCAGCATGCCTTTGCCTGCCCTCTGCTGCACTGGTCCTGTCTGCTAGCTGTAGGGGTGGTATAGGATCATCATCCTCATCAGATTCAGAATAACATATTTCCACAGGTATGCCCTTGGTGGTAGCTATATTGTGCAAGATTGCACAAGTAGCCACTATTCTACATGTTGTCTCTGGGCTGTACTGAAGTGCCCCTCCACTTTTGTGGAGGCACCGGAAGCGACTCTTCAGCAGCCCAAAGGTGCACTCCACCACATTGCTGGTTGCCCTGTGTGCTGCATTGTATCTCCGTTCAGCAGGTGTTGTAGGATTGAGGTAGGGCGTCATCATGTAGGTGAGCACTGCGTAGGCACTCTCTCCTGGAAGGAACAGAGGGTATAATGAGTAACTGAGGCACCTGACATCAGCACGCCATCAATGCCCCAGTGTACAGAGGGTCAATACCTAGTAGATATCCTTCACCAAGCTCCCCAGCTAGCAGTCTTGTGTGAATCCCGCTGTGGCGAAAGATGTACGAATCATGTGTGCTCCCTGGGTACCTGGCCACAAGATCAGTTATGATATAGGAGACATTGCATATCACCTGTATATTCATGGAATGTTGGTATTTACGGTTTCGGTACACATACTCTGTGGCTGATGGTGGACATATTGCAACATGTGTCCCATCTATGGCACCTAGGATGTGGGGGAACTGTGCTATCTGGTGGAACTCAATTTTTGTCTGCTGTAATTCCTGTGGGGTGTGGGGGAATCAGATGTACTGGTGTATTCTGCACAGCATGGGTTTAATAAATGCATTGAAAAATCTGGAGAGGGTACTCTGTGAGACCCCTCCAGCTGCTGCTATTACCCCTTGATAGCACCCTGAGGCAAGTAGGTGGAGGGAGCATAATTCCTGCACATGGGTGGGTATGCTATGAGTCCTATGTGTTGTGCGCTGCAGTATGAGTTGTAGCTCAGCTATCAGGTAAAGTATCATGGCTGAGTTCAACCTGTACTTCTCAAATATTTGCTCCTCAGTCTGGTCAAAAAGTGTAATGCGCACTCTGAAAATGCGCTCCTGTCTCCTCCTCCCTCTCCTCAAACCTGCCAAGATCCTCATTCTCCTCGCCATGACATAGAGTGCAGCCATTGTGGAAAAGGGTCTGAGGCATTCTGGGCCTCTTTATATAGGTTGCACTTGGTTACCACCTGGTTTCACTTAGTGGTATTTTGCTTGTGCAAAATGCCATTCTGCGAAAAATCGCAATTTGCGGTTTTTTTGGTGCATCGAATTGTGACTTGGTTTTGCGAGTCGCATTTTGCGTCTCGCAATTTCCTACTTGAAATACTGAGTCGCTAATTGCGATTCGGTATTTCATGTCGCAAATTGCGAGACACAAAATGCGACTCGCAAAACCAAGTCGCAAAGCAAAAAATCAAAATTTTTGCCATTTCATATTTTTGGTCTGCGAATGCCTTTCATGCATTGCAGACCACGTTTTTGCATTCGCAAACGGCCCTAAGTCCGAATGTACAAAGTTGACGGGACCACCCAGCCAGCGTATCTGAGGAGGGCTCCAAGGACGTAGGATCAAGATCCAGGTTTACCCCGGTCGAAGGATTTTCACCTCGAAAAAACAACTAAGTGCAAAGGTAAAATTCTCCACCGAGGATTCCCGCAACGCGTATCCAGAGAAGAGTTCCAGGAGGGTGGATTGGACTGGCAGGTTCATCCCGCTGCAGAAAATCTTCAGAAAAACGACTAAGTGCGAAGGTAAACTTTTGACCGAGGCCTCCCGCAGCCTGTAGCCGAGCAGGGCTCCATCAAGGTTGGCCTTAAACTTTGACTATGCCCCGGTCGAGGTGCAACCAGATGACCCGATTGGCGCTTTTTGTTTCTAGGTGCTAAAAAACCAATAATTCTTTAAAAATTCATATCTTTGTTTCCCCTTATCCGATTATAGTCGTTTTTGTGTCATCTTAAAGTGTTTCCTGGGTTTTATTCAATTACTGTTTTTTGATATTTGAATGCTTTACACTCTGTCCCCTAAGTTAAGCCTTGTCGCTTGTTGCCAAGCCACAAAGGGTTGACCTGGGTTTAATTTACTGAGACCTAACTGGACCTAAGTGGAGGTTAGTGGCCTACCTACCTGCCCTTACCAATAACCCATTTTCCAACACTCTCAAATTCCATGGGAGTATGCCTTGCATCAATTAGTGTGAGTCCAAGTTAATACTTCACAATTCGATCAGGTAATGCCTTCTAGATCACGCCACCACGAACTCCATTATTCTCCTATCAGACGGAGCAACTTGAAAAATCAAGTTTAGGTCCCACAACAGTCTTGAGAGCATTGCTGTCTTTGGTCTTTTGCAACATTTATTAATTAGGGACAGCCTTCACATTCTTGGCCTCTCCATGTACCTTCTCCAAGGTTGTTTTTTCAGACGCTCTGTGACACAGTCAATAGCACATCTACTTCCAGACTAACATTTCATGGAAAAATACCTGCAAAGATAACATTCCATTAGAAGAAAATTGAAAAGTTTTCCATGTTAAATAACTTTAGGCCAAGTCAAGCTAACATTAAGCAATTGCACATTTAGGGCCTCATTATGAGTTTGGCAGATAGGAAAGCCCATCTGCCAAACTCTCAACAGGAGTCACTACGAGTTTCCACCCACCAGCCTAGCGGTAAACAGGCTACAGCTTTGTCTCCAGCTCATAATCGAGCAGGAGGCAATGCTGTAGTCAACAGGGTGCACCAGCACCCTCGGAATGCAGTGTACATTGCAAAGGTGCCGGGAAGGGAGGCCCATGCCAAGTGCATGGGCAGTGCAGGGCCCCTCCCTGTGGCTCCCTGCACCTGTTCTCCACCAACCTTTTCATGGTGGTGTTATCGCCATGAAAAGGCAGGCGGCGAATGAGGTCGTAATCTTCAGGGCAGCCGGAATGCACTGCTGCCCTGGCGGATTACAATCTCCACTATCACCAGGCCAGCCGGATCCAAGATCCTGGCGGGTCTGGTGGTTCCCTGGCGGTTGTAATGTGGTAGTCATAAGACCGCCACCCTCGTAATGACCCCTTTGTTTCACGTTATGCTATGCACAAGCTTAATTCGACAACAATATGAATGTGAGTTACATTTTTTAAATCAGGATTAACTGATACATTTAATATGTATGCAGACTCTACCCATGCACAAGGATAGGTATGGTGTAGACATACATTTTAATATTAAACTTCAACATCAATGCATCTATTACCTAGGCTATTATCATTTAAATTATGTTACATTCAAATAAAGGGAGAATTACATTCAGTGATTACGTTTGAATTAATAAAGTTAAGACACACAGTAAATTTCTCCTAATACTTCAGCGAGTGCACTCTATTACTGTATTAAAAGGCATCACTTTACATTAGATGACGGTTAAAACACCCAACTTGTTATACGTCAAAAGCACAAATTAGTATGTTTATAACGTAACGGGAGCAGCATATTTTCTGCTGTGGTGTTGGGACTAAATATGAATTTAAAAATATTGAGTTCCAGAAATAGCAAGTTTTTAATATCGTGACACAGAAATATCATGTGCAAAATTATCATTGACAAAGATATTTATTTTTAAGGTAAGAAATATTTATTTTTATGTTTTTTTATGTACCAAAAAATATTTTCATTGTCTTTGTTTTGTATTGTTTGTATAATTGTAGTTCATGTTTAAATATAATTTGTAATTTTGAGTTATTTACAGCTTTAATTTAATTGTAAAATAGTAATTTATAGTATTGTAGTGGGTTGTGAGGTTTGTAGGGGTACAGGGTGGGAAAGTAATTAAGTATAATTAATTTATATATATTTTAATTATTATTAATCATTTAATTGATTATTAAGTATGTAAATTGTGTAAATAATATTTTGTCAAATTATATTTCAGGTGCAGGTTGTTGAGTTTGTAGAGGTACAGGGTAGAAAGTTAATTGAATAATAATGTATTATTTATTCATTATTGATATTCATAATTAATTGTGAATTAACTAATTATGTAAACTGTGTCATTATTATAATGTTTTAATTTATATTTTAGGTGCAGGTTGTTGGGTTTGTACAGAAATGAGGTGGGAAGTTAAATAATATAAATTAATAATGATTATTTTTTTTAAAGTTATACATTAATGAATTGTTAATTATGTGAATTGTGTAATTATTATATTTGTTTTTAATTTAGATATATGTTTAATGTGTGACTGCAGTGTGGGACTTTAATGGGATAACTTTAATAGGAAAACTTTGCTAGATAAGCAGACATTTGAGGTGAGCAAATCTAGAGTGTCGCTGGTGTTGCAGAGTGCTCCTTACTAGAGCAGCTCTGCACCTAAATTGGGAACTTCCCAGAGTTCTCCTTTGTTTTTTGCATAATTTATGTGTCACTCTAACCCTGAAAGGGCCTTGGTTTGATATATATATATATCATATATATACATATTTGTATATATATATATATATATATATATATATATATATATATATATTTAGATTATTTAAATATATTTAATTTACATTATAATACTGTTACATGTTAATATACTTAATGTGTACAATTTAACTATATATATATATATATATCTTAAAAATGACATTTTGGTATATATTTGTTGATATTAGTGTAAAACGATTTATTTTCTATATTTTTATGCTCAATATTTAGGCAGCTATCCACGCACAAGGGAGGACATCAGGAAGAGGTGGAACTACCTCAGGAGGAAGGTACATTCCATGACATCCAGGCACCAGCTGGCGGTTATGAAGACTGCCAGTGAGTCCTCACCCCCTCCTCCTACTTTCAATTAATCAATCAGGGAATTTGTAAAGTGCACTGCTCACCCGTGAGGGTCTCAAGGCACTGAGGTGGGGGGGGGGTGCTACTGCTCGAACAGCCATGTCTTGAGAAGTCTCCTGAAGGTAAGAAGGTCCTTGGTCTGACGCAGGTGGGTGGGAAGAGTTTTCCACGTCTTGGCGGCAAGAATGATCTGCTGCCGGTGGTTGTTCTGCAGATGCGTGGGACGGTGACGAGAGCAAGGTCGGTGGAGTGAAGATGTCAGGTGGGGACCTAGAAGAAGAGCCGTCTGTTGAGGTATTCTGGTCTGGAGTTGTGCAGTGCCCTGTGAGCGTGGGTGAGAAGTTTGAAGGTAATTCTCTTGTTAACGGGGAGCCAATGCAGGTCTGCCAGGTGGGCTGTGATGTGGCAGTGGCAGAGGATGTCCAGGATGAGGAGTGCAGAGGCGTTCTGGAGGCGTTGCAGTCTTTTCTGGAGTTTGGCCCTGGTTCCTGCATAGAAGGCATTGCCGTAGTCCAGTTTGCGGCTTATGAGGGCTTGGGTGACTGTTCTTCTGGTTTCAGTGGGGATCCATTTGTAGATCTTCCAAAGCATGCCAAGGGTGTTGAAGCAGGGAGGAGGGAGAAGAAGGTCTTGGACATACTGCATCCTGAGGGCCTGACAGGAATGCCTGGGTGAGTGGAGTCTGGTAAGTACCCACATACTCCATTTCACCCAACTGTCATGTCCTGCATGCGCCCTCACCACTTAAACTCACCCCAATTAACATATACCACTCACTACACCTCTGCCCAAATCATCTAGTACCCCTCTCTGGCATGCCACATGTCCACTAAACTCACCTGGCCCCACAGCCCTTGGAAATGACAAGTGAAGTACTGGCTAATTATGTCACTACAAAACCCAAAAAGCAACATCCCATCATTGTGGAAACCCGGACAGTGCACAAAATAGCAGATGTCATGCGTGTTAAACTAATTTCCTATCTAAACCATCTTGATTTTTCTAGTTAGAACAGTACAAGGCAATGGCAGCAATGCAATGGCTCACTAACACTACCATCCAAAGCAAAATACAAAACCTATAGCTGAGTCCCCATTTATAATGGCCTTAGATTAATGACTCCTAAGCTAGAAATATACTCACCTGGGTTAGAAAGTCAGATGGCTGAGTGGATGCACATGCAGTACATCCAGATACAAGCCAATGTCATTTACTTACTCACATACTGTGTCCTACAATGACATTAATTTGCATTGCACAGCTCTCATTTGTGCTATCTATTATGCCAGACGTTCACTAGGCAACAGAGGTGAACAGCCATGTCAATCACCAGACAACATCAGATGCCATCAGCAGTACAATCAGTACCAATGTAGACTAACATATCTATACATGGAGTATGGAATTGAAGTCACAGAGTTGTGTGTTGTACAAATGTATTCCTTGCAGCAGCTGTCATTGTCATTGATGGGGGTCATGTTAAGGCACTGTATGCACCTCACACAACTGCAACAATACCCCCAATTTAACCTGAACTCTTTGTTATACTTCTCCTACAGGTAACCTTGCCATTGTCACCATGGAGAAGATACTAGAGACTGTCACTACCCCTCTGGATGAAGGCCCCAATGAGGACCACACCCCAGGATGTCTTGAAATTGACAACGAACCTGGAAATCAGGGATACCTGGTCAGTCAACAACTGTCAGCATCACCCTGCCCACATCCACTTCTCCCACCCCTGTTGCATCTACAACACTGGCAACCATTCACTTCCAAACCTGTTTTACAAGGACACTCCCATGCATTTTGTGCCCCACCGTAAAGGTACCTGAGTCTCTTCTTGTCACCCTTGACAATGATGGTCCTGCCTCCCCTAGGAATGGGCACTCTATGCCAGGGGCACAGACACATGGGGGTAGGGTGAGTGGGAGGGATGCTGTGTGCCAGAAGATGAGGTATCAAAGGGACAATACTGACCAATAAACCAGCTCCCAAGTATTGGGATCGATCCAAAATTCCCAAGGCATGACAGGCCAAGTAATCACCATTTTGGGGGAAATCCAAAAATGGCAGAGGGACAACCGCAAGTCATGCAGCAGTGGCATGCACAAAATGCCAACCTGGCTTCCAGTGCTTGGGGGCTGAGGGACATCAACACTATCCTGCGTAGGTCTGCAACACAACATCTGGCCACTTGCACTAGTAATGACTCTTCAGGCCCTTCAACATCTGCGGCTGCTAGTGGAATGAAGGCCCTGCCAGGGGGAGAATATGCCTCAGACACCCCACTCTCTGTAGCTGAAGCACACCACGCCAAACATGGATGTCCACCCAGACATCCAGGAAGAGCAGATGCCAAGACCAGACCCACTGCCAGGAAGTGAACCTCTCCTTATTGGTTCCCATTGTGTGCCACAGAAACATCCTGTTGACTGTTCAGTAACCAATCTCAAAATTTCCTTTTTTCAAGGACACTGGACTTGTGTATCCTAATGGTGTAGCAGCTACCCTCGTGATTCCAGCCACCATGACTGAACCCTTCACTGTTTATTTTGTGTGTTTTTAAGTTACTAGTCACACATATTGTTTAACTTTCCACAATAAATCACACTTAAACACACAACCTGTGTATGTGTCATTTATCATTCATATACAAGAGTTATGCATGCCAACTCTAGTAGGAATATGTCCCTCTGTATTGTACACCCTTTGTTATGGACATTGCATGAGGACTTTATCAGCAGGAGACTCATAACAAGAGGATTGTAACATGGACAGATTCCAAAAAAAGTTGTAAGCTACATATTTATTGGTAGATTTGCAAATAGCACATAGAGCATGACTGAGAGTAACATCAGGGTGTTTGCTAAGGTGTCACACAATGTTAAACCACAGAATACAGAAGCTAGGGTCATGTTAGTCTTCCTGCAAGGCAGGAGGCACACAGATTGGTCCATTAAATCACCTTGTAAAGTCATATAACATGCCCATCCCATAGCTTCCAAATATTCATATCCCATGATAAAGACAGAGATCAGTACTGATGTCCCCAGTCCAGGAATCTCTCACTTACATTGGTCACATACCTGTAGGCCTGTCACTAACCTATGTCAGTTCACAGTGACATTGACATTAGTCTGCAAAGTAGGAACACACTGAAAGCTAGGTTCCAGGTGGATTACATACAACAGAAACTATTATGATGTGTAAGGGTATGGTCCTACATTTACACACGAGCCAGACACATATAGGGACACAAATGACACAATTTGACCACCTTTTGTACCCTACTTGTGAACTTGATGGGAAATTGCATTTCCACCCCAGTGTCCTGACAGTCTAACAATGTTAGTTCCAATTCACATACTCATGACTAATAGTACCTGGTTTCACCCATGTCCACTTTTCATAACTGTCTGCAATTCCCATCTGCTTTTGACAAGGTCAGTCGTTTGCCAAGGTTAATGAGCCAAACAGGATCAAGGCAAAACAGTGATTAACAGAGAAAAGGGGTAGGACAAAGCAGAACACATTCCTCAAATCAGTGAAGTCATGTCCACAAGTGTGACTTTGCCTCTGGTATATAAAATCATGATACTGTAGAGCACTCTGTCCTGTACACAATCCAATATTTCAGTCTGCATGCACAACTCACTCATACGCATTGGAGCTACCTGCAATGCCACAGATGATGCAATAAAGGAGGCGACATGCTACTCATCAACTTCTGGTTATAAAATTATATCACAACATTAAGTAAACATCACATACCTTTTAGTCAGTTGAAGTACTGATTGATGAGATCTGCCCTGGAGTCACCTACTTCATCTTCCTTTGGCTCTTCATCACTTGGGAAATCTGCATTTCTACCCACAAGTTCTGCTTTCTTCCCCTCATCTGGTATAAGGGGTATCTGGCATCTCAGGGCAAGACTGTGGAGCATGAAGCAGCCAACTATTATTTGACATACCTTGTTGGGTGAGTAGAGGAGAGCGCCTCCTGAAATGTCCACGCACCTAAATCTTGCCTTCAGGAGTCCCAACGTCCACTCAATGGCACTCCTTGTCCTCCCATGGGCCTCATTGTAGTGGACACCCCCTGGTGTGGTTGGGTACCTCACTGGCGTCAACAACCAAGGACAGTTAAGATAGCCAGAGTCACATAGTGAGCAATTTGGTAGAACAACACAAACATATATGTGGGACATGCAACATTGTGATGGCAGGAAACATACATTACAAATACACATTTCAATTATAACTTATCAACCAGCCAAGCCCTCTCTCAGTGGAGCCATGTCATCAGCAGTGGGACATTGCTGTTACGCATGAGGAAGGAATCATGGACTGATCATGGATACTTAGCACTGACTTGTGAAATGTACTGGTCTGCCAGACACACCACTTGAACACTGTATGGAGTTTTAGTTTCTCCTGTTCCTATACACTTGTTCATTAGCACTGGGCGGAACCAAGGCTACATGGGTGCCAGCTATGGCTCCAACCACATGTGGAATGTATCTCATGCATAAAATTCTGCCTTCACATAGGCAAAATCCACATGTTGGGGAAACCTGATGTAGCTGCCCAGGTGTTTCAACAATGCACCCAGTACATCCTTCAAAACCGGACTGAACATGGCCTGTGACATCCGTGCATCTTTGCAGATGTATTTTGAAAGGTCCCAGTGGCCAGGAAGTATAGCACTGACATGACTTGAACGATGTGAGGTGGCTATAGGGATTGTGTATGACAGGCATCAGATCTGGCTCCAACTGATCACAAATATCCATGATAGTACGACGATTCATCCGATGTCTGGATAGTATGTCTCTCCTCCATGGTGTGCAGGTCTACAAGTGGACGGTACACTGGTGGTTGTCTTCCTCTCCTAATGGCAGGGTAACTATGTAAAAACATGTAAATATAGTATGTGACATGCAGCATGTACACATCATGTAAATTTCCATATGCAAGTCAAGTTGAGGTCGGTTACAACCTCTGGCATCTGCAGTACAGGACGTAGCTATGCCTCCGATGACACTCTCCTTGGTGCACATTCCCTCTACTACCTATTGTACTACACACTGTATTTGTTTGTTAGTCCAACTGACTAGACATGTCATACACATATTGTTAGAAATGGGGTCTTTGGTTGACAGTCAGGTTACCCCCTGTTCAAGCAAAGACCCTCACTCTAGTCAGGGTAAAAGAGAATCACCTTCAGCTAACCCCTGCTTACCCCCTTGGTAGCTTGGCAGAGCAGTAGGCTCATCTTCAGAGTGCTAGGTGTAAAGTATTTGTACCAACACACACAGTAACTTAATGAAAACACTACAAAATGACACAACACCAGTTTAGAAAAATAGGAAATATTTATCTAAACAAAACAGGACCAAAACGACAAAAATCCACCATACACAAGTCAAGTTATCAATTAAAAATCAAAAAGAGTCTTTAAGTAGTTTTAAAAACACACAAGCGCTGCTAGAGTGAAAATGTACCTGGTGTGCGTCAAAAATAACCCCGCACGGGCGGGTGTGCGTCAAAAATAACTCCGCACGGCGGTACTTGAGTCAAAAAATCCAGCCGCACGATGATTTGAAAATCCCGCACCGCAGGTTGTGATCTCCCAGCCTCCGTCAGCGATGCTGCGCGTCGTTTCTCCTGCTCCGTGCGTCGATTTTTCGGTCGCGTTTCCTGCGAGCGTCGTTTCTCAGCTGCGGAGCCGGCGGCGCGTCGTTTTTTCAGCCGCAGATTGGATTTGCGTCAATCTTTTCCCCGCACGGCGCTCTGTGCGTGGATTTTCTTGTCTTTAGGCTGCCAGCTTCTCCTTTTAGGGTCCCAGGAACTGGATGGGCACCACAGTGCAGAGTAGGAGTCTCTCCAGAGACTCCAGGTGCTGGCAGAGAGAAGTCTTTGCTGTCCCTGAGACTTCAAACAACAGGAGGCAAGCTCTAGCTCAAGCCCTTGGAGATTTCTTCACAAGATGGAAGGCACACAAAGTCCAGTCTTTGCCCTCTTACTATGGCAGAAGCAGCACTGCAGGAAAGCTCCACAAAGCACAGTCACAGGCAGGGCAGCACTTCTTCCTCAGCTATCAGCTCTTCTCCAGGCAGAGGTTCCTCTTGGTTCCAGAAGTGTTTCTGAAGTCTGTAGATTTGGGTGCCCTTCTTATACCCATTTTAGTCTTTGAAGTCACATTTCTTCAAAGGGGACTCACACCTACTTGTGAAATCCTGCCTTGCCCAGGCAAGGCCTCAGACACACACCAGGGGGTTGGAGCCGGCATTGTTAGAGGCAGGCACAGTCCTTTCAGATGAGAGTGACCACTCCACCCCTCCCTCCTAGCAGAGATGGCTAATCAGGAAATGCAGGTTACACCCCAGCTCCCTTTGTGTCACTGTCTGGTGTGAGGTGAAAAACAACCAACTGTCAAACTGACCCAGACAGGGAATCCACAAACAAGGCAGAGTCACAGAATGGTTTAAGCAAGAAAATGCTCACTTTCTAAAAGTGGCATTTTCAAACGCACAATCTTAAAATCAACTTTACTAAAAGATGTATTTTTTAATTGTGAGTTCAGGGACCCCAAACTCCACATGTCCATCTACTCTCTAGGGGAATCTACACTTTAATCATATTTAAAGGTAGCCCCCATATTATCCTATGAGAGAGACAGGCCTTGCAACAGTGAAAAACTAAATTGGCAGTATTTCACTGTCAGGACATATAAACCACATTACTATATGTCCTACCTTATCCGTACACTGCACCCTGCCCTTGGGGCTACCTAGGGCCTACCTTAGGGGTGCCTTACATGTAAGAAAAGGGAAGGTTTAGGCATGGCAAGTGGGTACACTTGCCAAGTCGAATTTACAGTGTAAAAATACACACAGGGATACTGCAGTGGCAGGTCTGAGACATGATTACAGGGTTACTTGTGTGGGTGGCACAACCAGTGCTGCAGGCCCACTAGTAACATTTGATTTACAGGCCCTGGGCACCTCTAGTGCACTTTACTAGGGACTTAACAGTAAAACAAATATGCCAGTCATGGAGAACCAATTACATACACATTTTAAACAGGAGCACTTGCACTTTAGAACTGGTTAGCAGTGGTAAAGTGCCCAGAGTAACAAAAACAGTAAAATCAGAGTCCAGCACACATCAACAACCTGGGGAACAGAGGCAAAAAGTTAAGGGAGACCACGCCAAGGATGAAAAGTCTAACACATATAGTTGCACATTATCTACATTTACAAAGCACATAGGACCCTCCGAACAGGTGTACATTTCTATCACCACATGTCCTCCAGCATTTACTACTCACAAGCACAAATAGACAACTAAACAAGTAGGCAATATTTACGGATATACCGCACAATATAGGATCTAGGTTATAATGCAGATTATAAAACTCTTCCATACATGAAACGTGCTGAAAGTGGCAGCCACCTGACCTACTGTACTGGACATGTGGAAGTGAGCTAAGTCCGCCGTCGGCAGTCGTCATGGTGGTAGGCAGTCACAACCGTGGTGGAAATTGCCATTGAAACACATTGCAGCCTTTGGTGGACTGGGGCCAATGGCGATGTCTGTCGGCAGTGACTGTCCTTTATCTGGCAGACGTGACCGCCATCTTCTGCAGGATTGTTCACTTGACTCCACTCCACTACCTGAGCTGCTGCATACTGCTCCTGGGAGCTATTATGCGATGTACTGCAGGTGCTAGGGCCCCAGCCTTCACCCCTGAAAAGCTGGATAAGCTTGTGGAGGAGGTCCTACACCTGTATGAACAGCTATATGGTACACCACAGGAGCAGGTGACTCTGATCCAATGTGTGAAAGTGTGGTGTATCATGGTGTACTTTAAATGTAAAGTAGTGAGGGTATTGATGCATGCAGATGCTCATTTATACGAGTGTTAACTGAGAGGATGGGAATATTTGCCTACTTGCTGTCACTGAAGTGTTCTGTCCACTACTATTGGTATGGTGCATGTGGACATGACTTTTTCCTTTTGTCTTTGTCATCCATGCACGTCAACACCTCTGAGAAGATGGGGATTTGTCATGCCATCGGCAAGCAAGTGCGGTCCCTGGGAGTCCACAGCTGGCAGAGAACCCACTGTAGGAAGCAGTGAGAGGACCTGAGATGCTGGGCTAGGAAGACTGCAGAGGCCCAGCTGGGGATGCCCTCCCAATGAGGGAGGGGTGCCCGTCGGACCTTGACCCCCCCCCCCCCAATGGCCTGCATTTTGGCGGGGGCCTACCCTGAGGTGGATGGACGTTTGAGGGCAGCACAGCAGCCACAAGAGGGTAAGTGCTGACAGAACCCATGTACATGCAACTGCAAGTTAAGTGTATGATGTCTAAGTACCTCATCTGTGACAATGTGCTAAGTGCTATAGGTAAAGTGTCTCCAAGGTAGACATAGTATTACAGTTGGCAACACTGAAACACTGATGAGGCCATTGTATTGTGTCTAGGGACATGTTAAACATCTATGTCAACCAAATAGTATGACTGCATGTAGCGATGCACATGTGACTGTGTCATGTGTAATTCTACTCAGCCATATATATGTGTAACCAGTTGTGTCATCCTTCCCACCTAGTGTTCCCAAGTCCATTTACCCAATTTGTAGGTTTTATAGCTCTTTGGTCTCTGACCAGTCTTATTCCACTGGATCTTGCTCTATGTGCAACATTGGGTCTGACAGATGAGTAACAGGGCCAAGTAATCCTGTGTTCTGAAATAGATGGAAACTTCATATGAGGCTGTCATCCCAATCAGGATTTAGCCATGTCAAACTTACTACACTCCCTATGAGGTCTGAGGAGGTCTTCCCATTGTCAGGTCAGATTCATACATCGGGAAAGGTGAATTGTGATCCAGATGGACATCCTACATAGTGAAAATCATGTTGGTAATAATACATTCACATTTCAAGACATAACATTGGCATGTGTACTAATACCTTACTTTAATGTATATGATGTTGAGAAGGTAAGTGGCTAGGCCGCTGAACCCTTATCCCATGTATATTGTCCATGCTACATAGGGCAATTCCATACCTATATGGGTGCAACATAAACTAGTTAGCGCCTACATCATGTATCAATTGATACTTCGTGCCTATTGCTATGTTGAAACCTCTTCTTTGACAGACTTACCTTTGCTATTCTGAGTCAATTTGGACAGTCCTAGTAATGAATCTGCTAATTTCCTCCTGACTTAATAGTGTAACAGGTGTTCCATTTGACATACACATGTTGGTGTTATGGGATATGTTGTAATTCAATTTGCTTTACTCTAGGTGTATGTGTCATTCACGGTTACATTAGTAATTGATTGTATAAGTGTTAGTTTTGTACGAAGGGTATAGTATTCACATCTCTGGACAGTTGTTAGTGACGTATATAAAACAGAAAGACCGTCACACACACCCTCTTCACCAGCAGACTGGACTATGGCAATGCACTTTACACCAGAATCAACAAGAATCTCACCCGCAAACTACAAAACATCCAGAATGCTGGTGCCAGACTGGTCCTCGACCTACCTCGACACTGCCAAATCTCTCAACACCTGCATACACTGCACTGGCTTCCCATAGAGAAAAGAATCACCTTCAAGATCCTCAATCACACACACAAAGCCGTCCACAACACTGGACCTGCCTAAGTGAACCAGCGACTCAACCTCCACATACCCCACATGATCCTACACTCAGCCCAGCTCTCCCTTGCAGAAGTAGCCCGCATCAGGAAAACCAGAACAGGAGGGCGCTTCTTTTCCTACCTCGCAGCCACTGGCTGGAACGCCCGCGCTCTCCACATCAGACAAACCACCTCACTCCTCAGCTACATAAAGGAACTGAATACATGAATTTTTTAAGAACCACCTCACCGGGATACCCTACACTCCCCCCGCGACTTGAGCCCTATCGGTGAGTAGTTGCGCTATACAAGCACTGATTGATTGATTCATGTAGGTGTTTTCATGTAGAGGTTTCTAATCAGCATGGATGGTGGAATGGTATGAGCCCTTTTTTCACATTGTTTGGGGTCTACTGTATTGGTGGTGTTGGTATGCTCCTTTTGGTTGTCTGTGGTTGCCCGCCTGTGTCCTATGTAGACCCCTATTGAAAGACAAAGAATTGTTGTCTATGTGCCAACGAGTTAGATAAGTGGGTACAGATACTCTTTATGAATTTTTTTTTAGTATTTAGATAGATGTTTCAATTACATGCTATGTCATTTTGTGAGCCACACTGTTTAGGTGTGCCATATGTTGTGTCTGACATTGTGAAAGATGTGGACATATTCACAAGTTAGGTATGGATTTGCAAAGCAACATGCTGTGTTGTATTTGAAGTGAGATGAGTTTACTTTCATGGAACATGACTACTGGTGATGGACTTGGCAGGTGTGGAGTAGGGGGAGGCATGATATTGTGTTGTCAGTAAATTGCATTTCCTAAGAATGATTTGTTGATAGACAGTGATGATCTGTATGGGGAAAGATTTTCAATGTAGCCAATTCATCTTGTGCATTATGCTTTTCAGTTACTGCTGAATTGATGGGATGGTCAGATGGTTGGTTTATGTTGTGGGTGAGACTATGGTCATATGGGAATGTTGGAAGTATGTAGTTGTGACATGATGTAGGCTCTAAATGGTTTCAACCTGGGGCTTTATTTGACCTAGATGTGTTGTTACTGTTGTGTATGGTGTAATGTATGTGTATATTAAGAATGTGATAACCCTTTCTCTCTCGCTGTTTCTGTGCATCAGCATCACCAGGCAAAGGAGATGGGGCACAGCCGAGTGGGGAAGCTTCTGGCCACAGGACCTGGAGTGCTGATACCACCAACATCGAGGGACCCAGTGGCCCTGAGGACGAGGGGGTGACACGGGGGAGACAGGATCCAGTTAACTATATTTGGAATCCTCCTCCAGTGGACACTCCCTGGTGGTGGTGGACCTATCTGGGACCACACCAGCACCATCTCAGTCCCCATCTCCCCTTACTACCAACGCCCTCCTTGAAGCTCCCCACCCAGTTGGCCGTGCCAGCTCACCCAAGAGGGGGGTGTCTCCTTTGCTGTAGGCACCTCTGCCCCTGCCAGCCCTGCTGCCCTCAGTGAGGAGGCTATTGACCCCCTGAGGTCCATCTTTGTGGGTTAGTCGGCCATCGTGAATGCCATCCAGAGACTTGCAACTCAGATCCCAACAGAGTATTGCGTTCCTGGAAGGCATTCACAGTGCACTGGCTGGACTGCAGAGATCCTTTCAGACTCTGGCCTACACACTGACAGCAGCAATCACCCTTAGTCTTCTGCCCCCCATCTTCCTCTTCCCAATCTCAAACCCCCTTCCCTGACCCAGCCAAAGCACACACAGACAAGCATGCATCCACCTCAACATCCAAGGGTAGCTGAAACAAACACAAGCACCACAAGACACACCACTGGCATGCACACAAGCAACATACACCTGCGCATATGAACAGTCACAACCTACCCTGACACTTGCACCACCCCCAGCATCACTGACAGACCTGCAGACACCACACCAACATTCACAGATCCAGCCACTACACCTATCTTACCCACAGACAGTGCCACAGCAGATCCTCAGACATTCACCCCAGTCACCACATGTGCAGTCACCACAACCAAAGACACACCTACATGAAACACATCCACCATACCTGCAGTCACCACCCCAACAGATGCTCACCCACCACAGCATCTTCCAGAACCTCCACCCCCATCCTCCCAAGACACATAAATGCCCACACTCACCCACCCAACAGACACCCACCAACCACAAACATAACTTGCACAAACATGCACCCAAGACATCTAGACCAATACCTCAGACAGCCACTAGCTCTTCCTCCACACTCAAACTCTTTTGCTATGACCATCCCCAAGTGTGTAAAACATCATACCTTTCAGATATTGCCCTTTTTCCTACTCCTCTCCCTCCCTGTGATACCCCTAAATGTTCTGTGTCCCTCCCCAAGTCAGGCCCTTCCACCTCCAAGACCTCTTCTGGCCCCCTGCAAGTTCCCACGCCCCTCCCCCTGCAATGAAGTCTAACCTTCCACCAAAAAAAAAAAACCTCCCCTAAACCTAAGTCAAAGCCCAACACCCCTCTCAACTCAGATCCTAAAGGCTCCCCTCCAAAACCCAAACCTAACCCCCCTCTGACCCCAGATAACCTCTGAGGTGCCTGTGTGCCCCATAGATGCCCCTACCTGTGGAGGTTACATGGCAGACAGGAGTCAAGTTTGGGGCACACATATGCCATTAATACTTTTATTTAAGGACTGGCCTGTGGCCTTTGGTTTTCCAGTATTTTGGTTCAAATACTTTCAAATGTTGTTGGTTCCCTGGTTACATCTTTGTTATGCATTTATTTCCCTAGTCCGTAGTTGTTTCTGGCTGGCCATAGTAGTATGTCTGCATGTGTGTGTGTTCTGCTTGGGCTACGTGTGTTGTTTTGGCAGTATGTGAGGCTGTGTCCAGTGATTTTGTCTGAAAGTGGTGTCAAAGTATGTGTTGTGTCATGGACATTTGTGTGTTGAAGGGGTTAGTTGTGTTGGTATTGTGTGTTTTTGGTATTGTGATATGTTTGTTGGTGTGTTGTGTGACTTTATGTGCATTGACTGTGTGAGCATTATGTGCATGTAATATTGGTCCCGGAGTTCTTTGCAGATCGATTGGTAAGTAGTATGATTGTGTATTTGTGTGTGTGTTTTGCCTGTTGGTGTTACGTTGTGAAGTCTGTGTGATGTTCCCCTGGGTAGTGTCCCCTGGGTGTCCCTGCCAACTGATTGGAAATCGCAAGGTTGTGTTGGATTTGTGACCCGTTAGGGTGTTGTGTGGTACTGTGTAGGTGTGGGCCGGTGCGGTGTTTCCGTGTGTACCTGTGTGTGTTTGTGACGTTTGTATGTATGTTTGTGTGGTGGCCGTGGCATGTTTGTTGTGTGTATGCAAGTATGTGTGCGGCTGTCTGTGAGTATGCATGTCAGTGTATAGTTCCGTGTGAGTGTCACCCTCACTACCCCTTCCCGAATGTATGTTGTGTGTGTGTGTCTGTGTGTATAAAAATGACAATATACAACAGTAACAGGTAAGAGTGTGTACTTACTGTTGCGGTCATAGTCACAGATTCAGAAGTCTTTGTGTGAGCAGGAGCAGCGGAATGATGTATAGTTCTGGTTCCATGGTGACTCTGGACAAGAATGGCTTCCTGAAGATGAGTGTCTCCTTTTATGCAGTTGGTTTCCGTCTGTGTTTCGGTGGAGGTGCAGCCTCAGCGGTGTGCAACCTCATAATCTGTCCAGCGGAAAAATGGTCTCCGCCGGCCTGCAGGTGGCTATCATAATCCATGGAGGCCAGATCGCACTGGCGGTGTAAGCGGTGCTTTCTCTGTATTCTGTTGGGAATACCACCATGGTCATAATGTGGCGGTTTTCTCCGCCAACCTGTTGGCGTTACAACCTCCACCCCCAGCATGGTGGTCCTGAGACCCCCAAACTCGTAATGACCCTCTTTGTGTGCAATGTCCCCTAAAACACTGCCTATAATATTTCTATTTCCCCTACAGAAGGCCTTATAGCCCTAAGGTAGGGTACATTATATTACATGTGTGGGCATATCTGCAAGAGCAGATATGCAACTGCTATGTCTTTGTCAATTCTTATACATAGTAAGTGTGAAGGGAAGCCATTTTAAATACATGCGCTAGACATTGGTCAATACGAGTTCCCCAGCTACATGATGGCTTCACTGAAACTAGGGATGTTTGGTGTGAAATATCTCATATTAATGAACCCTCACTAATTCCAGTGATGAATTTATTAATACATGCACCCATAGGGCACCTTAGAGGTGCCTCCCGAAAAACTTAACTGCGGCTGGTGAGTTCACAAACCAGTTCTGCCCAGTCTGCCACCAACAGACGACAATCTGATGCCCCAGGGTGAGAGTCTTCACTCTTTGGAGGTTGAAAAACAAAAGCCTGTCTTGGCTGGAGCGTGAAACACCCCTCCCCACACGATGACCTGCATTCCAAGGCAGGGAGCTTTAAAGAAGCCCACTGCCTTTAGTATGCAGATCTGGCCTTCCTCAGAGGGAGATGCCAGCCCCCCTGCCCCAGAGCCCATTTGGCACCTGGAGAGGCAGGAAAATTAGCTAAGCAGGAAGCGTGTCACATTTGAAGTCTGGAAACACCCCTCGCATGACCAGCTTGAAGTAGAAATGGCTTAGGAAATTTCATCATCTTGTGTGGGGTGGTATTTAGGAACTATGGACAGGAAAATGTCTACTCCCCACAGGAAGTGGTCATCTTGGGGGGGTGTAGAGACCACAAGGGTAAGTAGCGCATTGGAATCCCTTTAATGCCCCCTATATTGTGTATTAGGGGACCCCCCTTTACCAGGAAAACAGATCTTTACTGGACACAAAAAAAGGAGTGTATAAGAGGCCTGATGAACCTGAGAACCAAGGAGCACAACTGACTTGATAGCAACCCTGCCAGCCTGCCTGCTGTACCGACCCTCGAGGAGTAACTCCCCTGTCCTGCCACGGCAGCCCTCAAGAATATGGGAGAGCTGTCAGTGCTACACAAATTGCCAGGAAGTACTCCCTTAGAATAGAGGAGCTGCTCCCCTATGTCTGCAGGTACCCAAGAAAGAACTGTGAAGACTGGGACCACCAAAAACCCAATGCCAGACATCATCAGTGCACCCAAGACGCCTACCACAAGCTGAAGCAGCCAATGGTGTTGGCGTGGTACCCAGTCACTCCAGATACTAATCCCACCCTGAGTTTGCCCACTATGAACTTCGAGATGGCGTCTGCAGCCTGTTTCTGCAGATCCCTCTACAACTGCGAATGACCAGGCGGCAGAAACCTGATACATTAGGACACCTCTGAATTTGTCAATTCTGGCCTTAAGAAAAGAGAACCAAGGACGTCCCCAGGTCTCCCAGCCTCATGAGACCTGAGATCAGTTGTTGGCTTGCTACTGCAAGTGGCAGGATCAGCGTAAACTGCTCAAACTCGGCCTTGTCCACATCATGTGCAGCAAGGTCCCTGAGCCGAGGAGGCATGATGCTTTATATTTAAAATGTGGACATTTATGTGGAAGCATATATGTTCTTATTGTAGCCTTTTAATCAAAGACGGTCAGCCATCCATAGGATACCATGGGTTGGCATCCGGGCAACCCCTAGAATGCCCACTCCAACATGGTCCCACTGAAATATGTCATGCTTGGTATCAAACAACTTGTCTCTTAAAACCAGAGTCAAAACTGAAGTTGAATTTAATGTAACATGCACCCATGTGGCTACTGTAGAGGTTGTCCATCTAGTTAGCCCAGTTCACACCCTGAAGCTGTTGCCACCAAGACAGGATTCTGGCCCCCGCAAGGATGTGTTAACTCCCAGGAGTCATAAAAAAAGCCTGCCTGGGCAGATGGCTAATGAAGTGGCACATTAAGGCAGTAAGCTTGAAAGGGCACACTGCTGCTTGTATGCAAGTAAGCTGTCCACCAAATGTGGATAAAACTGTTCCCCGGCCCCCAGGCACATTTGCACCCAGGCAGGTGGGAAAATTAGGTAGTCAGGAGGCATACACCCCCATAAGCCTAGCCATACCTTTAGGATGGGATTCTTGGTTTGCACAGTTTGAGGATGGGTTTTGGCATCTTGAAAAGTAGCAAAATAGAGGGTTCTGGGTAGGAAAGGTGACTGACACACCCTGGATGTGGTCACCTCAGTGGTGGATCAGCCACGGGCACTAGTAGCCCATTGGCCTCTTGTCCCCACCCCCATTACAGCCCTAAATCTAGAGTTAGGAATCTGAATGGGAGGGGGGAATCTGATCTGCAACTCTAGGACTCTATGAAGAAAAGGGCTCAAAACTCTGCATTTGTGGCAGCCAACCTGCACTTGCATGACCATGACTTCCCCCGAACCAGAGACTGGCTCAAAAAGGAAGGAGAACCTCTCTGCAACTGAAAGGCATCACCAGAACCACTTTGGGCTAAAGGTACTAGACCCTTGCAGCCTACAGGTAGAAACTACAGTCCCTGAACCAAGAGGTTACTGGCCATCTTGCTTGCCGAGGGATGGCCCAAAAGTAAATGATCTAGTGGCTTCTGGGAAATGTAGTTCTGACTTCCAGTTAATGTCAGGCAACTAGCACTTTCCCCTGGACATCTAAGCATTTAAGCACTGTGTTTGCCACTGGCAAGGTTTGTTGGTGGCCAATCCAGCTACTGACCCCTTTGTTCGTCCCTGCACCCTGAGGGAACATCAATGCAGCTTCAATCACCCACTTCTTGGTTCCATTGGCAAGCTTTTTCATCCCTTTTTTCACAAAGCACCGTCTAAGTGATATAACCAGCAGCTCCCATTCATCACCAAGGATAGCCAAGTACACCTCTGTACCCAAGACGTCCACACTTGGTAAAATTGTTCTGCCTGGTGAATCCTGTTCCAAGAGCCCATACTAGCTTAATACCCAGTGGACTCCCCTGAACTTGATCTGCAAGTGACCGAGTGTCACTGGTGTGATTTATCAGCACCTTCGACTTCCGTTTTCAGCACCAAAGACAACCAGAACACAGCTATATCTGGGGCCCACAAGCCAGGTAAAAAATTTCTGACTGCCAAAGCCTGGTCTTGGGACCCTCATTAACTTAACTTCCAGTGAAATCTACTGAACTTACAGACTGATTGTTAGTGTAGTGTTTTTTTCTCCATTAACCACAATAATGAAGTTTGACAGTTTTTAAAGTACTGATTTATTTTTCACTCTAAAATCTATAACTCCAGTTATATGTACCTGATTGACTTCATCTTCATGTCTAAATCAATATAAACATTTGCTCTATTTTTATAAATCGGTCCTCTGAAATGTTTAAAACATGTTCCATTAGTAAAGACCGATTGCAGTTTTCCACACTACCAGGACTGAGCTCGGCATTTATTAGTATGACTCCAAAGGACCCAGTTTGGGGTATTGTGAGAGTACTGCATAATGAGACTTACCTACCCACACTATGTAATACTCCACTTTCTTACAGAGAAGCTCAGAAAATCTATCATGTACCCTCTCAGTTGTTTCTCTTTAGAAAAAGAAACCTTATGATATAAGGGAACAGAAATAACATATAAAAGCTCTTGCACACTCATCTTAAAGCTATTATGCTTTATCCTAGGCCTCATCTGTCCAAAAGACTATGGCCCTCATTATGACACTGGCGGTCTTTTCCGAAGACTGCCGTGGTGAGGACTGCCAACAGACCGCCGCGAAGGGGGTAATCCGCCCGCCAGATAATGACACACAAACACAAAACCGACGGACACCAGGCACAACTACAATTCTGCCAGACCCAACAGGGGCGAAAAACTGTCGGACCCACCACCCTCCCCACTCTGCCAGCAATGCACCGCCCTCCAAATTATGACCTACGAATCACCACAGCAGACATTCAACAGTGGTTAACCATTGGGAGTGCAGACCGCCGCGGCGGAATTGGGCACCTAGCAGCACTAGAAGACAACATTAGCCAGATTAAAAAAACACACCTGACACATATACACACACACCGTACTCACCCACCAACAGCACTATAAACATCACCCCACATAACCCACAATCCTTTGCAAACAGGAAAAGACTGCTACACCTTGCCACACCAAACCATTACAGAACTGCTCACACACACCACATCTACCCATACACCCGTCACGCATCACACACCACACACCCTCTGCACAACTCACACACAACACAATAGGCATGCCCCCACAAAAGCACCCGAGGAGTTGCGGGTGATGGTGGAAGAAATCGTCAAAGTATAGGTGTTTGGTGCACAGATCCAGCAGATTTCCATTGCAAAGAAGAGAGAGCTATGGCAGAGGATTGTGGACAGGGTGAACTCTGTTGGGCAATATTCACACAAGGAATGACATTCCAAAGAGGTGGAACAACCTACGGGGGAAGGTGCGTTCTATTGCATCAAGGCACCAGGTTTCCATCATGAGGACTGGCGGTGGACCCCCACCTCTACCCCCACAGTTGACAGCATGAGAGGAGCAAGTCTTGGCAATCCTGCATCCTGAGGGCCTCACTGGAGTCACTGGAGGGATGGACACTGGTAAGTCACCATTATTAACCTACCTCCATCGAAACCTGCATGGCATTTCACCCCCTCACCCTGACTCCCTACACCCCACTCCATCCCATACAGTGTACCACCCCAATAACCACCCTTAATTGTGTATCCCTGCATGCCCTATCCACTGCAAGCACACCCCTCCCAGCTTTGCATGCACACACAACAGCAATGCATGGCCAGTATGTAGCACTACCAATCCCACAATCCATCATCATACACTAACCAAATGTGGGAGGACAACTCCAAACCCATAGGTTAAGCCAGAAATGCAGAATATGTGACAGACAATGACCCTAACAATTCACTTACATCTCCACAGGAGCCCCAGCCAATATCAGCAGCAAGCAGGTGTCACAGCAACCCAGTCCTCCACCAGAAGATGCCATCAGTGATGACAGCAACTCTGGATGTCCAGAGCTGGATAAACTCCCTGGCCCATCTGGGACCACTGGTCAGTCGGCTTCCACATTCCACAGCCAATCCACCACAGGCCCCTCTCTGACTCCAACACCACAGCAGCCAGCCAATGTCCCCAAACCTATGTCCCCAGGACACGTCGATCAATAGTGTGCCCACCTGTACAGATACCCGAGTTGACACCACACAGGCAAGACGGTGAAGGTCCTGGTGTAAGTGAGAGTGGGCACATTGTTTGTGGGACAGAGGCACAGGGGGGCAGGGACATTGGAAGGTCAGCTGTACACCAGGAGGAGGCCAGGCCCAGAGAATCGACTGCCCAGGAGGCACTCACACATGTCCTGGGGGCATACCAACAATCCCAGGACAGGATGGGCCAGGTGATTACCATCATGCAGGAAAACCAGCGGCTGCAGGAGGTAGACCACCAGGAGGTCATGCAGCAGTTGCAGGGCCTAAATGCCAACATGGCCTCCATTGTAGGAGTGCTGGGTGACATGGCCAACACCATGCGGGTGAACAGAGCACACCAGCGGCCCACTTCCCCTAGCCAGTCCACTCAGCAGCTATCAACATGTGCTGCAGCTAGTGGACAGGAGGACCTGCAACACCACTCACAGGCCAACAGCACCCCTCCTCTGCAGAAGGGGAACTACCCCGCAAACATTCCCTACGACCTAGGCAGACACCAGAGTCTGTTGCCAAGACCAAGACAACCGCCAGGAAATGAGCCCCTCCAGAAAGTCCCCCTTGTGTGCCACTGAGTCACCTTGTTCACTTTGGACTGCCATTGCTCCTTTTCCTATGGCCCCATGGACACTGGACCTATCCTACAAACCAACTGGACCACTACACTGAAGTTTTTGTCCACCATCACCCAACTGCTTTGCACTATCCCTTCCTTTTTGTCACTTAAATAAACACCCTTGAACACAACTGGAGTATTTGTGCTTTATCATATGGAAGTTTTCAGCATATTGAACTGTATTTTCCTGTGAAAACGTCCTGTTATGTGTGAAGCCATCCTTCAAATGTGTTTAAGCAGTCTGTAGTCATCACATGAGTTCACAGTTGTGACCACACCAACATCTGCATAAGTGACAGTCAATTGAAATGTAAAGGTAGTGATTGGCACAACACAGCTGGCACACTGCACTTAACTGAAATGGAGATATTAACAGAATTACAGTCTTACCTGAGTGTCATTGGAAGTACTGCTGTATAATATATGTGCTGTTGTCCACATCCTCCTCTTCCTCATCATTGTCTTCAGTGTCCTTTGCTACCACAGGTGCATTGTCTCCCCCCCCCCTGCAGATAGGGTACATAGCATCTGAGGGCCAAATTGTGCAGCATGCAGCAAACAACCACTATCTGGCAGACCTTCTTAGGGGCGTAGCATAGGGATCCACCTGTTAAATGGAGGCACCAGAACCAGGCTTTTAGTTGACCAAATGTGCGTTCAACATCCCTCCTGATACGGCCATGTGCTTCATTGTAATGATTTTCTGCCCCTGTTCTCAAATTCCTCACTGGGGTCAACAGCCAGTACAGGTTTGGGTAGCCGGAGTCACCTGGACGTAGTGAGGGACACACATTACTCATGTACAATGGCATGGAGTGCAACTCCAGTTGGCATACACTGACATACATTGTGTGAAGACTCAAGCTCACCTATGAGCCACACTCTGTTCCTCTGTAGTCATGCCATCACCTGTGGGACGCTGCTTTTCCTCAATACATAGGCATCATGCACAGATCCAGGAAACTTGGCAGTGACTTGGAAAATGTATTGATAAGCAAGGCACACCATCTGGACATTTAAAGACTGGTAACTGTTGCTATTCCAGTAGATCTGCTCATTTGTCCCAGGAGGGACCAAGGCAATATGGGTCCTGTCAATGGCCCCAATCACATGTGTTATGTGTCCCGTGGCATAGAATCCAGCCTTCACAGTGGGCAAATCTTCACTCTGAGGAAATGAGATGTAACGGCTCATGTGTATGAGCAATATATAAACACAATTGATCAAATAGTAGGGAAAGATCTAATACTATTTATATTTAAATAGAGGTCGCTGTTCCCACATAATTACAGTGGTTAAACCAAAGGTATATGTCCTGGCTACCTTTGCTCCTGGGTTATGTTGATTAACTCTGCAGATTGTTCTCGGTGTGTGGTATGTGTGTATGGTGCGTGCTGTCCGTGTCATTCTCCCCTCCCTCCCTTGTGTGCTAGGTGGATGTACTCACCTTCATTGGCGTTGCTGCTCCTGGACTGCCATCACATGGTACAGCAATGGCAGGTCTTCCAGTTCAGGTTTCATGGCGGCTGCAGAATCCTCGGTTTCCCTGGAGGTGAATGTCTCCTTTCATATGATGTGTTTCCGCCAGGCTTTTGGTGGTCCCGCCCCAGAAATCCTGGCGGTCTGCTACGTTATAATATGGTGGGTGGGTCGTTGTCTTCAGCAGCCTGAAGATACCTACCACCATGGTCAGTGGACGGACCGCACTGGCGGTTCGGGTGGTACATTGGTTGTCTATGGGAGGGATCACCGCCATGGTCATAGGTCTTCTCTGCCAGCCTGGTGACAGTACTACCGCCATTGCTGGCATGGCAGTCAGCTGACTGTCAAAGTCATAATGAGGGACTTTATTAATATATGAACTAGAAACATCCTATCAAAATACACAATAAATGTAATGCATGTTTTGCATGTTTTAGCAGGATAGCTCATATGGTCTAAGCAAATTCTTGGTATTGAGGATCCCTAACTGATATAAGATACACAGCATGTGACACCTTATTCATTGGATGTGTTGTTCTGCGTGGTTGGCATTTTAGAAAAAGTGGTGTTTTGGAAGCAGCACTTCCCAAGGGTCTATCAACTTCTGTTGTTACTGTTTGTCAATTGGTTAATCTGTGCACTTTAATTTTTTTGTGTCAGTTATGTCTGAATCGGAGAAGGTTTCTGTATGAAATATTCAGTTTCTGAAATATTCAGTTTCTGGCTCAGAGGCTAAATAATATTAAAGTGTAAGTTGGTATTCCGATATGTCACTCTGTAAAATAAGCAGGTGTTCATTTTGTATCCATACATCTAGAAAGTAGATTTTTTCTTCGTTATAGGTCATTGTATTTTGGCCATTAATTGATTGTTGACTATTTTGTATTGCATCTATTTTATGTTCCAACCGCAATTTAATTCAATAGCTGTTTTAGCCTCTATTTACACACTACTTCCACTAATTGATTCCTTCTACATCATTTGTGCCATTCAGTCGAAGCAGGTGAACTCACGCTGGCAAGAAAAAAAAAAATCAGAAAAAAAGAATGGAGCCTCTGTAACTTTTGTTTGAAGATCATCAAATATGATAAATCATTGGTTTCAGTTGAAAGGAACTGGCAAGCAGAGGACTTCCTGCTTAAAAGGACACCCAACTCAAAGATGGCCACTGAACTCCTATAGCTCACAAGACAAGAACTCCAAGTGCTTCACACAAATCAATTTGAATTACAGGTTTCTCAACTGTAGATTATCTTTTGCCATTTTGGAAGTTGTTTGTGATTTTATTTTGGGGATTTTCTATGGAGTTAATATTACGCAAATTGAAAAATTGTTTCTAATGTAGATTTCTTGGGTTCCATAGAACATGATTTATGCTCCCATTTTCCTTCATGCTGTTTACCACAACTGTGACAGGTACAACATGATCAATGTGTCTTTCCTCCTGTAGTACCTGATAGAAGAAAAATTATTCTGTAAAGATTGCTTTTTTTAATTCCTCCTAGAGCCAATATTTCTGTGGAAAGCACCAACCAGGGGCTACGGTTATACTTGATGGATGAATATGTCTTCACATGACTCATTTGAGTACGTTTCAGAGAAGGTGACTAAATGCTTAAACATCTCTCTTGGTGTTCTTTAAAAACAAAGTTTATCTTCAAAGACAAGATCTACTTCTAAAGTAAGGCCCTTACTTAAAGTACGACTGATGGGAATACTCTGTCACGAACATAGCACATGTCCTGTTTGCCATATTACAAGGGCATTATAGGATATTGTACTTGTAATATGACAAAGGAGAGTCATCACAGTAAGGTGCAATTATTAGATTCAGATTTTTTTAAAATAAATGTTTGACACTAATGCAACTAATGAAACTCGAACCCTAGCTAATGTAGCTCTATAGTCCTCGCATCCTATTTTGTTTATGACATTTACTGACAATGTTCTGTGTCACATAGAAAAACTTGTAATTTCATGTGTCAGTACAATCATGTTTGAATGTAGATTAAAATTGACCCTTGAACTATCTTCATTTTCTATTTGTGAAGGACATGTGGATTGATGGCAGCTGTCCTGAGGTTTGTGAAGCAGTTTTTGGGAGTAACAATAGGGATAGGCTTGCACATGCATTAGGGTGTAAGTGAACGTCAACCAAAGTGGTGCACGTTGGGACATGTAGTTCGGGGAGCGAGTATGATGTCATTAACTGGTCTGAATTTGAGCCTGTGTTTTACTTGGAAGTGTAGGGACAATGGCTTTGTCATTTTGATGTTCTTTCTTGACTTCTGAAGGTGCCATTCCAGGCTCAACATTTAGGGTTTGCAGGATGTGATTTCTCTTTTGCTTACTCAGCATAATGCAATCATGATTTAAAGCTGTGATTCAAGTTGCTGGACTCATCGAAGTCTGTGATCTTGAGATCTAGTTGAATTGTTGAATTGTCTGCTTAAAGGTGTGTACTGTGAAGTGCTACAAGCACCGAAGGATAGGGATGTACTGTTACCTATTGTGTGTATTTAGTAAGCCGGGTCAGCACTCATTAATATTTTGGGGCACTGGAGTAATAACTATTGGTTCGAAGAAGAATTCAAGAACTCGAGCAGAGTTAGCTGCTGTATGATTGCAAGTGCCTTAAAAAGCATCTTTGAACTGTGATTTACTTTTCCATTTCAATGAAGCAGACAATAGTTTTTCATTTGAGTTTTGATTATTGAAACTTATGCTTTACTGTTGTGTCAGGTGGTGTCAACCTATTCTAGGTCTGTTGGTATCAGAAGCTGTGCTGTGTTAGGTTGGTCTTTGCACTGGTTGAACTGGCATTAGCTGAAAGGTTGTTGAGACCGTATTGCTATTGGTTCATTGTTAGAGGAGTTCACGTGTGGATTGACTGAATTTAGTGTTTACATTTGAGTTAAACAATTTGGAGAATATTTCTATGAAACCCGTGAAGATTATTTGCAAGTAAGGGACGTTGCTGCCTGAGGGCTTGCCTGGCAGGAAAATGGCAGAGCAGAACGGGTTCTATATGTGCATGTGGTTCAAACAATAGCATAATTACACTGAGAAAGACTGGGATATACAATTCCTTTTGCACAGCAATGTTCACATTAAGAGGTTTAAGAATCTGAGGAAAAGAATGTATGAAATTAAACCTCAAACTAGAACTGCAAAATGTGAAGCTTCAAGTATTTGGCAACATACACCTACTTGAAAGGAGCATAAGAGATTTAAGACTCAGACCCTACATATGCAAATGCAAACTGGAGGGTTAAACGTCCAGCCCAATCAGGAGATTCTGTTCATAACTAATGAATATGGACATACACCTTGGGATACGTTTGCACCTACAAGCCACATCTGACCTTTAACCATTGTAGCTACCACTCACAATCTGTAAAAAGAAGAACACATCATTGCTGAGCTGTAAAAAAACTATCTTCCAACAGAATTGAGTTGTCATTTTTAAATTGTGACATTAAAATCGCCATAACAAATTGGTACTGTCTAGATAAGAGAACTGGTAATCAATCAAGCACAGTATTAAACAAGCATGTAGCTATGTGAAAAAAACTGCTACTGCATGAGGCTGAATACTCTACCAAACTTGTGAACCTTTAGGTATATTTTGTGGCTGGGGTCACGGAACCACTGAAAATTAATCTTTAATCTTTGTTTAGGTAGTTTGACGTTTGTTCAGAAAATCCATGTGTTACGGAATCAGGCCACACCCTGTATAACCATTGCTTGAAATGGGGTCTCTGGTTGGCAGTCGGTTTGCACTCTGTCTAAGCAGGGACCCTCACTTTAGTCAGGTTAAGGGAGATACACACATAGGTTAACCCCTGCCCACCCCCTCGGTACCTTGGCACAAGCTGTCAGGCTTATCTCAGAGGAAATGTGAAAACACTACAAAATGTACACCACACCAGTTTAGAAAAATAGGCAATATTTATCTAAATCAAGCAGGACCAAAATCACAAAAATCCAATATAAACAAGTAGAGTTATGATTTTTTTAAATAATAGAATGCTACTCCTTAGAAAACAATGTAAATGTTTTTTGTTACTCAAAGTACCTGGTTTGCGCAAAAAATAAAGCCGCACGGGCATTGAAAAAGTCAGCAATATGTCGATCTGTTACTCACAAGTGAGGCCATGTGTGGTTTCTTCTCTGGTCGGGTGGGCGATGTGTTGTTTTTCTCTCCTGCGAGAGAGTGATGCGTCGAATTCCATACACAGCACCTCGGATCCGTGCAGGTTCACATTGATTTTCGACACCCACCGATGGTGCGTGCAAAATCCGACCGCACGTTGATATAAAACTGCGCTGCGTGAGGTTTGCATCATTTTCCGCAGCTGCAAGCAGGTGTTGCATTGTTTCTCCAGCCGCAATGCAGGTGATGCATTGATTTCCCCGCCACGATGCTGGTGGTGTGTAGATTTCAGCTGTGAGGTGGGTGATGCGTTGGTTTTACAGCCGGGTTGCAGGTGTTGCATTTAAATTTTCCCTGCATTGCTCCTGTGCATGGATGTCCACCTTGGTTCTACCTGCTTCACCTTTCAAGGGCCAAGGGACTGGATAGGGTACACTTGGCAGGGCAGGAGTCTCAGTAGAAAGTCCAGGTGCTGGCAGAGGAAGTCTTTGATGGCCCTGAGACTTCAAAACAGGAGACAAGGCCAGTCCAAGCCCTTGGAGACACTTCATAAGCAGGAATATACCACAAAGTCCAGTCGTTGTCCTCTTTCAGGCAGAAGCAGCAACTGCAGGTCAACCCAGCAAAATATAAAACTACATTGCCCACTCGGGAACCTAATTGAACAACATATAAATCACACATAATATTTTACATGGAGCACAGGTCCATACTTATTTGAAACCCCTCTTTTATTTTATATACAAAAATACATTTCATACTCATATACAAATCAAAATCCCCTATCAAAACACCAAAATAGAAGGGCAAGGAAAAAGTGCAAAAAGATAAAGTCCTCATAATTAAAGAGAAAAGAAAGAGCATAAATCTCACACCTATCTAATAATAAGCAGAAACTTACAAGAAATGCCTGTTGGTTAATCCTTTTTCCACATTGAATCATTCCTATGTTTTAAACAGTATGAAATCCTTATTATAGTCCTTCATTGTACAGAAAAGATATCACATCCAGGCTCAACCAACATCATCGACGTTTTGACCCCTACTGGCTCTCAGGCTAATTCCGGGCTCACACACGGGTCTTCTTCAGGACTAAAAGGATAGGGGACCTACTTAATTCAATCTCTCTCCTGTGGCAACCATCTTCTCCACCACCACTTCACCTTGCCTCACGTCAAAAATATATAGGAATATCCTCCTTCCGTTATACTTTCACCAATTCCATTTCATAAGGTCTTCTCTTCAAATGTAGTTTATTCCTTTCATGTGCCAGCAGCTAGATTTCTTCAAATGTAGTTTATTCCTTTCATGTGCCAGCAGCTAGATCTCACTCGGCCTTCGGTATTAGGTCAACCCAGCAAAGCACAGTCACAGGCAAAGGGGCAGTACTCCTCCTCCAGCTCTTCAGCTCTTTTCCTTGGCAGAGGATCCTCTTGAGTCCAGAAGTAATAACAAAAATCTGAGGTTTTGGGTCCACTACTTATACTCCTTTTTGCCTTTCAAGTAGGCAAACTTCAAAGGAAAGTTTCTGCTGTTCACAGTATCCTGCCTTGCACAGGCCTGGCTCCAGACTCACAACAGGGTGTTAGAGGCTGCATTGTGTGAGGGCAGAGACAACACTTCCATGTGTAAGTAACTACTCGTCCCTCCACTCTAGCCTAGATGACCCATCAGGATATGCAGGCTATACCCCAGCACCCTTTGTGCCACTGTCTAATGGAGTTCACAAACAGACCAACTGTCAGTCTGATCAAGACAGGGAATACACAAGCTGGCAGAGTCACAGAATGGTTTAAGCAAGAAAATGCCCAGTTTCTAAAAGTGGCATTTTCAAGCTGACAATCTGAAAACCAATTTTACCAAAAGATGTATTTTTTAATTGTGCGTTCAGAGACATCAAACTCTCCATCTCTATCTGCACCCAAAGGGAAACTCGCTTAAAAGTTATTTAAAGGCAGCCCCAATGTTAACATATGAGAGACATAGTCTTTGCAACAGTGAAAACCAAACACAAGTACATGTCCTACCTTCAACATAAACTGCACCATGCCCAGGGGGCTAACCAAGGCCTACTGTAGTGGTGCCTTACATGTATCAGAAGGGATGGTTTGGGTATTGGCAGTTTAAAAAACTGCACAACCAGACACTGCAGTAGCAGGTCTGAGACATGTTTACAGGCTACTTAAGTGGGTAGCAAAATCAGTGGTGCAGGCCCACTAGCAGCATTTGATTTACAGGCCCTGGCACCTCTAGTGCACTTTACTAGGAACTTACCAGTAAATCAAATATGCCAATCTTGGAAAAGCCAATCACACCTACATTTTACACAGGAAGCACTTCCACGTTAGCACTGGTCAGCAGTGGTAATGTTCCCAGAGTAACAAAACCAGCAAAAACAAAATCCAGCACACAGTCAAAACTTGGGAAGCAGAGGCAAAGAAATACATGGAAGACTTCACCAAGGATGCCAGGTCTAACAACCATATATAGTGGAGCACTCAAATATGTGTTATCAACAAATATAAACTTACAGCATATCACCCTAAGAAACAGGAGATCAACAATTAAGTAATATTTAGGATTCTTGTTCAATCCCCTTGAAATCAGAATCCATAATTCATAGGTGGGAGTGAAGTATTTTTCTTTGTTTTGACACAATCCAAAATTTAATGCATTTGTTCAGTGATGATGAAATACAGATGATTTAGCCGACATGTGTTTCATCCTACCTTGGACTTTTTTAAGGCTGACATGGTGACAGAAAGCATAATAAGTCATCAGATGGTATTCCTAAATGTGTGAACTGTTAAGAGTTATTAAATTACAGCCATGTGAAAAAAATATTTTTAATATTTTATATATATATATTTATATATATATATATATATATAGTATATCACAATTACCATTGTTTATTTCTAAAATCCATAAAAATCCTAACCCAATAGTCGAGCCATCACTACGAGTCGAAAGTTACAATAAGTTTAAAATCTGTCCTCGAAGACCATACGTGATATCATACAATATTAGACCCTCCACCTAAAGGGATCAAGTATGAAACCGAGAATTACGCACTGACAGGCATAATGCAATTTAAAATAAATTTGAAAAAAAGCCTTCACCATGTGAATGCAATTGTATGATGGTAGAGTCGTTTCCTTCATACTTCGCCTCATAAAGAATTAGGGTTGCAAAATAGTAACAATTACCTCTAAAGAAAAGGGAAAATCCCACAGTATACTGGTAAGTCCAACAAACAGTCCACAAGTACTGGCCCATATTGTTTAAGAAAAGAATCAACCTGAAATGTTTTAAAACAGCGGTGACCATAGAGTTACTGAATTATAATCAGGGAATGAAAGTCATTCAAATGAGTTCTCCATTCAAAAAAGAGAGAACAGAAAAAAGTAGTCCCTGGCTGAAGCTCACGTGGCTTTGGAAATCTACTGCTTGATGATGTCATCAAGGGTATTTAGGATTATATTTTCCTGTATTAACATATGCACTTCTCTTTCTTTGAATAGCCATTCCGTCTACCTGATTGAACAATAAACACAGTGCTTTCTTTACAAACAAATTGTGTTTGAATGTGTGTATTTAAGTGCTGTGGGTGGCGCCATATTTTTACGTCTTTATTTGCTACATTTTCCAAGTGTCTCCGATATAGGAGTCTATAAGTAATGATCATTAGGAACCTGAATCAATGCTCAGGAGCTCTCTGGTGAGCAATATCTAAGAAAAGCATAGAAGGATCAGAAGAGAAAGCAACTGGAAGATACAGGAAGAGGGTCTTCAGAAGAATAGATACAGCTTGAGTTTATTTCCTAAACGGAGCGAGGGACAACAAAAACTCTGAGTTGCCTGGGTATGCCTTTTCAGGCCTGAGATGTAAGCAAAAAGGAAGCGATAACCTGCCTACGAACTCCTGTCGTCTGAAATGTAAATGTAAACTTTGTTATAGTTTGGCATTCTGAGAACTTAAAATCACTTTAAAGTTGTCTAAACAAGGGCCCCTAGGTAGTTTGACGTTTGTTCAGAAAATCCATGTGTTACGGAATCAGGCCACACCCTGTATAACCACTGCTTGAAATGGGGTCTCTGGTTGGCAGTCGGTTTGCACTCTGTCTAAGCAGGGACCCTCACTTTAGTCAGGTTAAGGGAGATACACACATAGGTTAACCCCTGCCCACCCCCTCGGTACCTTGGCACAAGCTGTCAGGCTTATCTCAGAGGAAATGTGAAAACACTACAAAATGTACACCACACCAGTTTAGAAAAATAGGCAATATGTATCTAAATCAAGCAGGACCAAAATCACAAAAATCCAATATAAACAAGTAGAGTTATGATTTTTTTAAATAATAGAATGCTACTCCTTAGAAAACAATGTAAATGTTTTTTGTTACTCAAAGTACCTGGTTTGCGCAAAAAATAAAGCCGCACGGGCATTGAAAAAGTCAGCAATATGTCGATCTGTTACTCACAAGTGAGGCCATGTGTGGTTTCTTCTCTGGTCGGGTGGGCGATGTGTTGTTTTTCTCTCCTGCGAGAGAGTGATGCGTCGAATTCCATACACAGCACCTCGGATCCGTGCAGGTTCACATTGATTTTCGACACCCACTGATGGTGCGTGCAAAATCCGACCGCACGTTGATATAAAACTGCGCTGCGTGAGGTTTGCATCATTTTCCGCAGCTGCAAGCAGGTGTTGCATTGTTTCTCCAGCCGCAATGCAGGTGATGCATTGATTTCCCCGCCACGATGCTGGTGGTGTGTAGATTTCAGCTGTGAGGTGGGTGATGCGTTGGTTTTACAGCCGGGTTGCAGGTGTTGCATTTAAATTTTCCCTGCATTGCTCCTGTGCATGGATGTCCACCTTGGTTCTGCCTGCTTCACCTTTCAAGGGCCATGGGACTGGATAGGGTACACTTGGCAGGGCAGGAGTCTCAGTAGAAAGTCCAGGTGCTGGCAGAGGAAGTCTTTGATGGCCCTGAGACTTCAAAACAGGAGGCAAGGCCAGTCCAAGCCCTTGGAGACACTTCATAAGCAGGAATATACCACAAAGTCCAGTCGTTGTCCTCTTTCAGGCAGAAGCAGCAACTGCAGGTCAACCCAGCAAAATATAAAACTACATTGCCCACTCGGGAACCTAATTGAACAACATATAAATCACACATAATATTTTACATGCAGCACAGGTCCATACTTATTTGAAACCCCTCTTTTATTTTATATACAAAAATACATTTCATACTCATATACAAATCAAAATCCCCTATCAAAACACCAAAATAGAAGGGCAAGGAAAAAGTGCAAAAAGATAAAGTGCTCATAATTAAAGAGAAAAGAAAGAGCATAAATCTCACACCTATCTAATAATAAGCAGAAACTTACAAGAAATGCCTGTTGGTTAATCCTTTTTCCACATTGAATCATTCCTATGTTTTAAACAGTATTAAATCCTTATTATAGTCCTTCATTGTACTGAAAAGAAATCACATCCAGGCTCAACCAACATCATCGACGTTTTGACCCCTACTGGCTCTCAGGCTAATTCCGGGCTCACACACGGGTCTTCTTCAGGACTAAAAGGATAGGGGACCTACTTAATTCAATCTCTCTCCTGTGGCAACCATCTTCTCCACCACCACTTCACCTCGCCTCACGTCAAAAATATATAGGAATATCCTCCTTCCGTTATACTTTCACCAATTCCATTTCATAAGGTCTTCTCTTCAAATGTAGTTTATTCCTTTCATGTGCCAGCAGCTAGATTTCTTCAAATGTAGTTTATTCCTTTCATGTGCCAGCAGCTAGATCTCACTCGGCCTTCGGTATTAGGTCAACCCAGCAAAGCACAGTCACAGGCAAAGGGGCAGTACTCCTCCTCCAGCTCTTCAGCTCTTTTCCTTGGCAGAGGATCCTCTTGAGTCCAGAAGTAATAACAAAAATCTGAGGTTTTGGGTCCACTACTTATACTCCTTTTTGCCTTTCAAGTAGGCAAACTTCAAAGGAAAGTTTCTGCTGTTCACAGTATCCTGCCTTGCACAGGCCTGGCTCCAGACTCACAACAGGGTGTTAGAGGCTGCATTGTGTGAGGGCAGAGACAACACTTCCATGTGTAAGTAACTACTCGTCCCTCCACTCTAGCCTAGATGACCCATCAGGATATGCAGGCTATACCCCAGCACCCTTTGTGCCACTGTCTAATGGAGTTCACAAACAGACCAACTGTCAGTCTGATCAAGACAGGGAATACACAAGCTGGCAGAGTCACAGAATGGTTTAAGCAAGAAAATGCCCAGTTTCTAAAAGTGGCATTTTCAAGCTGACAATCTGAAAACCAATTTTACCAAAAGATGTATTTTTTAATTGTGCGTTCAGAGACATCAAACTCTCCATCTCTATCTGCTCCCAAAGGGAAACTCGCTTAAAAGTTATTTAAAGGCAGCCCCAATGTTAACATATGAGAGACATAGTCTTTGCAACAGTGAAAACCAAACACAAGTACATGTCCTACCTTCAACATAAACTGCACCATGCCCAGGGGGCTAACCAAGGCCTACTGTAGTGGTGCCTTACATGTATCAGAAGGGATGGTTTGGGTATTGGCAGTTTAAAAAACTGCACAACCAGACACTGCAGTAGCAGGTCTGAGACATGTTTACAGGCTACTTAAGTGGGTAGCAAAATCAGTGGTGCAGGCCCACTAGCAGCATTTGATTTACAGGCCCTGGCACCTCTAGTGCACTTTACTAGGAACTTACCAGTAAATCAAA
Organism: Pleurodeles waltl; assembly: GCF_031143425.1. Taxonomy (NCBI): domain Eukaryota; kingdom Metazoa; phylum Chordata; class Amphibia; order Caudata; family Salamandridae; genus Pleurodeles; species Pleurodeles waltl. Next base: position 1,178,196,060 of record NC_090437.1, read on the forward strand.
TATGCCAATCTTGGAAAAGCCAATCACACCTACATTTTACACAGGAAGCACTTCCACGTTAGCACTGGTCAGCAGTGGTAATGTTCCCAGAGTAACAAAACCAGCAAAAACAAAATCCAGCACACAGTCAAAACTTGGGAAGCAGAGGCAAAGAAATACATGGAAGACTTCACCAAGGATGCCAGGTCTAACAACCATATATAGTGGAGCACTCAAATATGTGTTATCAACAAATATAAACTTACAGCATATCACCCTAAGAAACAGGAGATCAACAATTAAGTAATATTTAGGATTCTTGTTCAATCCCCTTGAAATCAGAATCCATAATTCATAGGTGGGAGTGAAGTATTTTTCTTTGTTTTGACACAATCCAAAATTTAATGCATTTGTTCAGTGATGATGAAATACAGATGATTTAGCCGACATGTGTTTCATCCTACCTTGGACTTTTTTAAGGCTGACATGGTGACAGAAAGCATAATAAGTCATCAGATGGTATTCCTAAATGTGTGAACTGTTAAGAGTTATTAAATTACAGCCATGAGAAAAAATTATTTTTAATATTTTATATATATATATTTATATATATATATATATATATAGTATATCACAATTACCATTGTTTATTTCTAAAATCCATAAAAATCCTAACCCAATAGTCGAGCCATCACTACGAGTCGAAAGTTACAATAAGTTTAAAATCTGTCCTCGAAGACCATACGTGATATCATACAATATTAGACCCTCCACCTAAAGGGATCAAGTATGAAACCGAGAATTACGCACTGACAGGCATAATGCAATTTAAAATAAATTTGAAAAAAAGCCTTCACCATGTGAATGCAATTGTATGATGGTAGAGTCGTTTCCTTCATACTTCGCCTCATAAAGAATTAGGGTTGCAAAATAGTAACAATTACCTCTAAAGAAAAGGGAAAATCCCACAGTATACTGGTAAGTCCAACAAACAGTCCACAAGTACTGGCCCATATTGTTTAAGAAAAGAATCAACCTGAAATGTTTTAAAACAGCGGTGACCATAGAGTTACTGAATTATAATCAGGGAATGAAAGTCATTCAAATGAGTTCTCCATTCAAAAAAGAGAGAACAGAAAAAAGTAGTCCCTGGCTGAAGCTCACGTGGCTTTGGAAATCTACTGCTTGATGATGTCATCAAGGGTATTTAGGATTATATTTTCCTGTATTAACATATGCACTTCTCTTTCTTTGAATAGCCATTCCGTCTACCTGATTGAACAATAAACACAGTGCTTTCTTTACAAACAAATTGTGTTTGAATGTGTGTGTTTAAGTGCTGTGGGTGGCGCCATATTTTTACGTCTTTATTTGCTACATTTTCCAAGTGTCTCCGATATAGGAGTCTATAAGTACTGATCATTAGGAACCTGAATCAATGCTCAGGAGCTCTCTGGTGAGCAATATCTAAGAAAAGCATAGAAGGATCAGAAGAGAAAGCAACAGGAAGATACAGGAAAAGGGTCTTCAGAAGAATAGATACAGCTTGAGTTTATTTCCTAAACGGAGCGAGGGACAACAAAAACTCTGTGTTGCCTGGGTATGCCTTTTCAGGCCTGAGATGTAAGCAAAAAGGAAGCGATAACCTGCCTACGAACTCCTGTCGTCTGAAATGTAAATGTAAACTTTGTTATAGTTTGGCATTCTGAGAACTTAAAATCGCTTTAAAGTTGTCTAAACAAGGGCCCCACATATGTTTTGCCTGGGGCTCCTAAAAAGTCGCTAAAATGACCCTGGCTGAGGATATGGGAGGGATGGGGACTCCAGCAGGGAACAACCAGCAAATAGTATGAGTACAAAACCTTCATCTCCTGGCCCTGATTGGAAACAGTGTCCTGCTACCCTGAAGGGCTATTGTAGCTGCCCTTTGCACTTTGTGAAGCTTGCAAAGTTTAAAACAAATTGCATAAAGTTGTAAATTGACCACCCTTGTAAGTACACATCCCTCTAATAATAGAAGCGCCTCTCATGCCCCAATGTGGAGAAAACGGGTCAATAATGGACCGCCGGTCAACGCAGCATTTGAATTATATTTAAGCCAGTATTTCATGACCGTAAGTTTTTATTCTTAAGTAGAACGTAGCTGTTGACGGTGATGTGTTTACACTGCTATAGTTCCCTGAGTTAAACTTCATTGCATATTTCTAATAAAATTCTAATAGCCTGTGGTACAGAATGTAGGTCAATGTTTGCACTGTCACATATCATGCCTAGTAAATAATTAAACTGACTTCCCGCAGTAATAGTCTATCACTAAACAGCTATAACGGGTAACAGTTACTACCAAAAGTTGAAAACATCATATTTGAGGCAACCGGTGTTATATTGTGCAGTTGTCCTGCATTTTTGTTACCCTAATTTACCAGCATTGTACACCCACTTTATCCACCACTATGCTTTCACACTTGTGGTTTAGGGCACATTATGATTGGTTATTTTTAGTAAACTCCATTGCACCCACTCTTATACCCCTTGTTGCATTAATTCAATAATTAATTAATAATTATTATAAGTATTAGTATATTTATTGAATAATTGAGGAATTATGGGGGTCATTCCTACCCTGGCGGTCCGAGACCGCCAGGGTAGGGGACGGAGGAAGCACCACCAACAGGCTGGCGGTGCTTCTGGGGCTATTCTGACCGCGGCTGTAAAGCCACGGCCAGAATAGGGAAGCCGGTGGTTTCCCGCCGGCTTCCCGCTGCCCCTGTGAATCCTCCACGGTGGCGCTGCAATCAGCGCCGCCATGGGGATTCCGACCCCCTTCCCGCCAGCCTGGTTCTGGCGGTTTTCACCGCCAGAACCTAGCTGGTGGGAACGGGTGTTGTGGGGCCCCTGGGGGCCCCTGCAGTGCCCATGCCACTGGCATGGGCACTGCAGGGGCCCCCTAACAGGGCCCCACATTGATTTTCAGTGTCTGCTTGGCAGACACTGAAAATCGCGACGGGTGCAACTGCACCCGTCGCACACCAGCAACTCCGCCGGCTCCATTCGGAGCCGGTTTCCTCGTTGCTGGTGCTTTCCCGCTGGGCGGGCGGGCGGCCTTTTGGCGGTCGCCCGCCAGCCCAGCGGGAAAGACAGAATGACCGCCGCGGTCTTTTGACCGCGGTACGGTCTTTTGACCGCGGTACGGTCTTCTGGCGGTTCCCGCCAGGCGGGCGGCGACCGCCGCCCGCCAAGGTAGGAATGACCGCCTATGTCTCCCACAAGACTCTTATCAAGCCCAAGGCTTCATATTTCCCTAAGCGTTTCCGTTGCCTGAAATGCGTTCTCCTTCCAGATCCGTCCTTTTCTTGGGCTTTACTTGGGGAGGACCCACCATGCACATAAAATACATATGCATCATGGACCTCCAGGCCCTATCAAGGGTCAGGAAAGGATTACAGTGTTAAATGTAAAAAAATGTAAAACATTTATCAAAATGAATTCAGACAGAACCCCTTCCCTGTTTCTCAATCCATTCATTGAACAAAGTTACAAATTCCATCAAGCTTAAGGGGAATGTTGACAGCCCCAACATAACAACAGCAGCCCAAAGTTTACTTTGCAACATCTATGAGTTATTCTAGAAAGTAAAACTCCCTAGACCCCAACATAGGGCCTGATTCTGACCCTGGCGGCCGGTGACCGCCAGGGTCACCGGCCACGGGAGCACCGCCGACAGACCGGCGGTGCTCCGAAGGGCATTCTGACCGCGGCGGTTCAGCCGCGGTCAGAAAGGGTAAGCCGGTGGTCACCCGCTGGTTTACCGCTGCCCTTCTGAATCCTCCATGGCGGCGGAGCGCGCTCCGCTGCCATGGGGATTCAGACACCCCCTACCGCCATCCTGTTCATGGCGGGAAACCCGCCATGAACAGGATGGCGGTAGGGGGTGCCGCGGGGCCCCCGTAAGAGGGCCCCGCAAAGTATTTCAGTGTCTGCTATGCAGACACTGAAATACGCGACGGGTGCCACTGCACCCGTCGCACCTCCCCACTACGCCGGCTCAATTCTGAGCCGGCGTCCTCGTGGGAAGGTTGATTTGCCCTGGGCTGGCGGGCGGCCTTTTGGCGGCCGCCCGCCAGCCCAGGGCAAATCTCAGAATCACCGCAGCGGTCTTTCGACCGCGGTGCGGTGTTCTGAGGGGGTTACTTTGGCGGGCGGCCTCCGCCGCCCGCCAAAGTAAGAATGACCCCCATAGTCCTCAAACGGCAGCTTCACTAGAAACAACAAGTACAATATTGAATAAAAATACATAAGGCGATAAACATTTGACAGAATAGCACACATCCACCCATGTCCGTGAGTCAATGTCCAAAAAACTGATAGCCCACTCGTAGAATGTCCCGGAAACAAGAGACAAGTACACTACTTCCATAGAAGTGTTGGGCAAGGTGAGACCTAATCCACCGACTGAGAGTGCAATGGGGCCATTTACGAGCCTGGCAATCTGGCCCAAAGTTATCAAAGACAGAGTTGTATGCCCTAAACCCGTTGTTAGAGTTAAATACGGTATGCCTGAACCTTGTAATTTTGTACAATGTATGTAACAGTGTAACCAGAAAAACTTGGTCTAAAACTTGAAATTATGCTTCAAGATCAAGACATCCTGGAAATACTAAGGATAGCTAGCTGATTAAGCCACTTAAAATGCCAAAGATGCCACAGCAAAGTGATTACCACAACACAGACAACCTTGTGTATTGGACAATGGACCGTACTGCAAATGATCTATTGTAGGTTACTGAGGAATCCTCACTACTGAGGGCAAATACCAGACAATAACTATTATATTAGGTAGAAGGTGGTTTAAAGCACCGGCTCAATAACCTATGAGCCAAACTCAGGGGTGCCTAAAAGTGCAAATAATTGCTCACTGACTCTAGAAGTTACCACAACCAAGTTCTCATAAAACCCTCTGAATGTAAAGCTAAAACACTAGTCAGAAGATATGACAAGAAGTGTAACCCTGAGGAAGGGAACACTCCTGAAAACAATTGCCAGGTCTCCAGGTGTTGCCACGGAAGCTAGGAGATGGAACTAACAGGTTTTCTGCGAGTACTTTGATAGAGTGGAACGACCTATAATGAGCACACCTCTATCCTAAGCAGAAAAAAAAGACATCCTGTGGATGCAGATTACCTGCACCTCTCATTGGTTACTTTGACCAAAATCTCAGAATCGAAGGAATTGGGGGAAAGGCATACACCATGCCTAAGGGCCACAGAAGGAGCAGGGCATCTATCACCGAGGCCAGATGAACCAGGAATATCAGACGAAACCGATTCTCTCCAGAGGCCTAAAGGACCCAGTTAAGGGAATAGAGCCTTTTGCACAATAGAGTTCCTGAGCAATTCTGACAAATTGACTTGCCAAATAAATGAGACAATGAGTAATTTCTTGGTTCCACGTTTTTACCAAGAACACAAACGAAATATATTCAATGACCAAAATGCATCAACCACAATATTGAGCCACATCAATAAGACCAAGAACATATGTTGAAGGGGTAATGAATTTGATTCTCTCTAATAGAATCTACTATGTTTTGAATTCAATGGACATTAGAAATAACAATGTGATATATGCTGTATATAGAAACTGTGTATAAGCATCAAACAGTATATATGCACATGGGTAAACAAATACTGAATGTAATAGACTTACAGCACAAAATGTTCAAACCCTATGCTAAATAACCTAAGAAGACATGGCAACGGTTTATCTGGTTCAGACTAATGTTGTGCGTGAACATATAAATTGAATTCCATGGACAGTGTCATTTAAGGGGCAGTGACCAATCTGTATTCCCTACCAACTATATATGGTTTTCCCTCTCAAGGAACCTTGAAACAACACTGCAATTGCAACACATCTATGATCACGGCCTGCAAAACTGAACTGAGGCAGCCATGGTGATCCCACAGAAGAATGTCCACAGCACTTTGAAGAAATTAAACATGTATGGGACCTTCTCAAATGCCATGTACAACATCCACAGACTTGCAACCCCATCTAATTTTGTCAAACAATCTGAATGTCAAAATGTCAATTTTACTGTGAGCTGTTCATCTTAGGTTGCACTGATACAGGCTCAGACTACATAACCACAAACTAACTTTATTAAACTATCTATAGATCATAGGCTGCAGTATAGATATGTCATCTTATCAGGAGAAGGCACATAGGGGGTCATTCTGACCCTGGCGTTCGGTGATAAAGCGGCGGCCAACCCGCAAACAAGCCAGCGGTAAAAAAAATGGAATTCTAACCCTGGCGGGAACCGCCAACACAGGCCGCCACTTTAACACTCCGACCGCCACGGCGGGATCGACAAACAGCGCGGCGGTCAACGCCAACAGGCAGGCGGCAGACAATGTACCGCCCACCCTATCACAACTCACCAATCCGCCACCTTTTCCGGGGCGGGAGCCCCGCCGATAAAAACACGGCAGAAACAGACTACGAACGGGAAAACGCTCACCTAGACACACTCCACGAGGAAGGAGGACAGCATGGAGCCCGAATTACACATCCTACCAGCTATTGTCTACCTGCTCATCTACCAGGAGTACGAACACCGGCGCAGACGACAACGGTGAGTACTGCACCTACGACACAGGCGAGGGGGGAGGAGAAAAGCTTACGGGCACAGACATGCGCCATACACCCACCCCCCCACCACAAATACCTACACCCCAATGCCGAGCAACAAGTCAGAGTGACACCACACAAACCCCCCGGAATAATGCAAAGACACAATTTAAATGATCTATAAAATATATGTATAAATAGCTCCATTGAAGGAATGGCAAATATGCCATATAAAAGATACAAAAATAAGGAATGAACATAGGCAACAATATATCCATAGGCAAAAAGTCCGGCACATTCCGTGAAAGTTCCATAGTCCGTCGGCCAATGTGCACAAACACATGGGCAAAGCCCACACAGGAGACCAGATACCATTGGAGAGAACACTGCAGGGGCATCAGACGATAAAACTACAGGCACCTCAGGGGGAAGGGAAGGGGGGGCACCTCAGCCACATGAGTCTACGACGCCAGATCCACGAGGGGCCTCCATGCCCACTGTCCCATCCTGGGGAGTGCAAAGCCACAGTCTCACAAGTCCCTACAGTGGGAGGCTTGCCCACTGGACCATCCTGGGGAGTGCAAAGCCACAGTCCATCTGATGGATTACCGACTCCACAGTTATTGGACGAGGCATGGTGCCCAGAGTGCTTCCTGAAGCCCTGCTCGACACAGAACCGGCACTGTCAATGGGCCAGCGGTGCTTGAGATGAAGGGGCCAGCGGAGCGGTGCTTGAGATGAAGGGCCCAGCGGAGCGGTGCTTGACAGGAAGGGCCCAGCGGAGCGGTGCTTGACAGGAAGGGCCCAGCGGAGCGGTGCTTGAGATGAAGGGCCCAGCGGAGCGGTGTTTGAGACGGCGGGGCCCAGCGGAGCGGTGCTTGACAGGAAGGGCCCAGCGGAGCGGTGTTTGAGATGAAGGGCCCAGCGGAGCGGTGCTTGACAGGAAGGGCCCAGCGGAGTGGTGTTTGAGACGGCTGGGCCCAGCGGAGCGGTGCTTGACAGGAAGGGCCCAGCGGAGCGGTGCTTGAGATGAAGGGCCCAGCGGAGCGGTGTTTGAGACGGCGGGGCCCAGCGGAGCGGTGCTTGACAGAAAGGGCCCAGCGGAGCGGTGCTTGACAGGAAGGACCCAGCGGAGCGGTGTTTGAGATGAAGGGCCCAGCGGAGAGGTGCTTGACAGGAAGGGCCCAGCGGAGCGGTGTTTGAGACGGCGAGGCCCAGCGGAGCGGTGCTTGACAGGAAGGGCCCAGCGGAGTGGTGCTTGACAGGAAGGGCCCAGCGGAGCGGTGCTTGACAGGAAGGGCCCAGTGGAGCGGTGCTTGACAGGAAGGGCCCAGCGGAGCGGTGCTTGAGATGAAGGGCCCAGCGGAGCGGTGTTTGAGACGTCGGGGCCCAGCGGAGCGGTGCTTGACAGGAAGGGCCCAGCGGAGCGGTGTTTGAGATGAAGGGCCCAGCGGAGCGGTGCTTGACAGGAAGGGCCCAGCGGAGCGGTGCTTGACAGGAAGGGCCCAGCGGAGCGCTGTTTGAGATGAAGGGCCCAGCGGAGCGGTGCTTGACAGGAAGGGCCCAGCGGAGCGGTGTTTAAGACAGCGGGGCCCAGCGGAGCGGTGCTTGACAGGAAGGGCCCAGCGGAGCGGTGCTTGAGATGAAGGACCCAGCGGAGCGGTGTTTGAGACGGCGGGGCCCAGCGGAGCGGTGCTTGACAGGAAGGGCCCAGCGGAGCGGTGTTTGAGATGAAGGGCCCAGCGGAGCGGTGCTTGAGATGAAGGGCCCAGCGGTGCGGTTCTTGACAGGAAGGGCCCAACGGAGCGGTGTTTGAGATGAAGGGCCCAGCGGAGCGGTTCTTGTCCCGGCGGGGCCCTGTTCAGCGGTGCTCCTCCCGGCAGGGCCCGTTCAGCGGTTCTTGTCCCGGCGGGGCCCTGTTCAGCGGTGCTCCTCCCCGCGGGGCCCTGTTCAGCGGTGCTCCTCCCGGCGGGGCCCGTTCAGCGGTTCTTGTCCCGGCGGGGCCCTGTTCAGCGGTGCTCGTCCCGGCGGGGCCCGTTCAGCGGTGCTACTCCCGGTGGGGCCCGTTCAGCGGTTCTTGTCCCGGCGGGGCCCTGTTCAGCGGTGCTCCTCCCGGCGGGGCCGGTTCAGCAGTGCTCCTCCCGGCGGGGCCGGTGCATCGGTGCTCCTCCCGGCAGGGCCCTGTTCAGCGGTGCTTGTCCTGTGTGTCTAGGGAGCCAGACCTGGCCAAGACTTCCCGCTCATTCACCATCCGAACTTGCGGTCGCGGCGCCCTCCTGTGATGGAGTCCTGGGCCCGTGGGTGTCGTCCGTCACACCCGGAATGGGGCTGGTGGGGCCCTCCTGGGCAGCTCGCCTGCTGCCTGACTTCTCCGCCCTGCTGCCCTTGCCCTCCTTCGCTGGAGCTCTGTGGGCCTTGCCTCCCTTGGATGATGTGGCAGGTGACGGGGCAAGGCTACTGTCCTTGGTGGCAGCCGTTTCAGGCTTGTCGCGCCGGGCCTTTTTCTTTTTTGTCCTCTTCCCAGGGGGGGGGGGGGCTGGCTGTCCCCTTGCTGCTGGCCGATGTCCCTGCCCTAGGATCTGGTGGACTCCAATAGCCCTGCACTATGGTCACAGTAGATGCAGGGCTGGTGGTGGCTGAGGTGCTTTTTTTAGTCTTACCAGATGGAGGGGGTGGGTCAGTGATTGGAACGAGCTCAAGGTTGGAAAGGAAAAGGACTTTGGAAGGACAGGGACGGGTAGGTGTAGTGGGTTTGGGAGTGGAGGAAGAGGATGTGGTTGTAGGAGAGTCAGGTGTGCTGTCTTTGGGTGCAGGTGCTTGTGACGGAGGCTGTCGTGAGGTGGATGGCTGTTGGGTGGGTGGCTGCCTGCGTTTGTGTGCTTTGGAAGAGGGGGTGACAGACACACTGGGAGAGGACACAGGGGACGTGTAAATGGCAGTGGGGGTGGTGACTGCACGTGTGCGGACTGTAATGGAGGGTGTGTTGGTGATGGAAGTACTGGCTGATGGTGGTGTGCATGCAGGTGTGAGTGGAGACGTCACAGGGAGGGAGGAGGGAGATGAGGAGGTGGGGGACACAGAGGTGGTAGTGACTGTTGGCATGTCTGCATCTGGATGTTGCTTGGGTGAATGCTTGTGGGATCTGTGGTGCTTATGTCTGGATGAGCTGCCCTTGGGTGTAGAGGTGTGTGCAGGCTGGTCTGATGGTGTGGATGGGATAGGCAGAGGAACAGGAGACTGGGACTGGGTGGAGGGAGTCAGAAGAGGGAGGCTGGAGACAGGGACAATGGCTGCCGTCAGTGCTGAGGCCAGAGCGTTGAATGATCGCTGATGGGCAGCCTGACCCGAATTAATGCCCTCCAGGTATGCATTGCTCCGATGCACCTCCCTTTCTACACCCTGGATGGCATTCCAAAGGGTAGACTGCCCAACAATGAGTGTCCTGAGGAGGTCAATGACCTCCTCACTGAGGGCAGCAGGGGTAACTGGGGCAGGGCCTGAGGTGCCTGGGGCGAAGGAGATGCCCACCTTCCTGGACGAGCGGGGACGTAGCGAAGGCTGAGGGGCTGCTGGGAGGGCGGGGCTGGTGCCTGGGTGGCGGCTGTACCTGTTGTGGCGGTGGGCACGGATGTTGCCGCCACCGCTAGGGAGCTCCCTTCCGAGGACGTGTCGGTGTCGCTGATGTCTCCACGGGTCCCCGTTGTGGAGCCCCCCTCGCCCTCCGTCTCACTGGTGTACTCGGAGTCTGTTGTATGGCCCTCCGGGGCCATGTGAGATGCAGCTCCCTTTTGCACCGATGCCACTTCTCCTCCGCCTGATGATGCTAATGCACACATGAACAGGAAGACAAAGAAAATGGGGGGGGGGGAGAAATGAAGACAGGTTGAGTGCATGCATTGGCAACACCATTGTCGGAGAGGACAGACACAGAAGCCACCTGAACTAGGCCGCGCAATGGGGGTACACTACTCAGTTATTGTGACTAGGCCTACGGGTCTATGGACGACAAATGCACACATGGGTGAGGCCGGACCATGGATAGCTGTACTTGGCACCCTACAGAGGTGGGGGGTGGGGGCACAGGGCCGTGTCTAACGGAGGGGCCTAGCCTACAGAATGCGCCCTGGCCTAGAGATAGCCACAGCCCTCCTCCCCCACCCAGACACCTTCACTGCGCGCAAAGATAGCAGAATGTGCTGATACTCACCCCCCTGTGTCTGCTGTGATGTCCTCACGCGCCCATCCAAATTGGGGTAGGCCACCGCCAGGATCCGGGACATCAGGGGGGTCAATTGGCAGCTGGCACCCCTCCTACGTTGGGAGGCCATCCCCAGCAGAGACTCAGCGGTCTTTCTGGTCCCGCGGCGGATGTCCTCCCACCTCTTTCGGCAGTGGGTGCCCCGTCTGTTGTGGACCCCCAGGGCCCGGACGTCCTTGGCGATGGCACGCCAAATGTCGATCTTCTGATGGGCGCTGACCTATGTGACATGTACAGGGTGGTAAAGGAAATCGCATCAGTTTTCTGCCTGGTCAATGTGAGTGGCCCCCCCCTCCCCAACCTTGCCATGTGGCACATGCTCTCATCTTTCGTGCGTTGCACTCCTCATTCGCTCCCCTCCCCACCATCTTACATACACCCCACTCAACACAGGCATAGCCCATTCAACGTGCACCCTCTGTACTAACCTGTTGGTCTGGAGGAGCATAGAGTAGCGCATACTGGGGGAGGACCCCATCAACAAGTTTCTCCAATTCTTCTGCAGTGAAGGCAGGGGCCCTTTCCCCAGTCGCAGCAACCATTGTATCTCCCAGACCGAGGTCACAGCAGCACTTGCAGTATAGGTCCTCTCCTGTGGATGATCAGGTCTCGAGTGATTAATCAGATAGAAAATGGCGGTCACGCCCGCGGCGGTGCGTCCCGTGGCGGTGCGTACCGCGACCGCCGGCGCACATCGTCATTGGCTCCTGAGACCCATAGGGTTCAATGTTAACCAATGCTGCTTTGCGCCGCGGTCTTCGACCGCCTACCGCCACGGTGTGCCATGCCAGCGCAGTGACCTCACATCCCACTGTCACACTTCACAGGTCAGGCAGCCGCCATTTCAAGGGCCCACATGGCATGATTTCTACTGCGTCACACAGGCCTAGGCCTTGCATTGCCACTCATACAAGCCGTTCCATGCATAGCGATTCGTGTACTGTGCAAGCTGTGTGAACGAACCTGTGGGTTGCTTGACTCTGTGCTCCATGTTGTCCTTCCTAGGCACCGTCCGCTGGGACTTGCGAGGAGAAGGATGAATCCTCCTGTGTACCGACCGCTGGTGGACCTGTCGACAATGGAAGAACGACATATCATACTTACATACCGGCTTGACAGAGCAACTATACATGAACTATGTGCCTAGCTGGAGCCAGATCTGATGTCCCCCATCCGCCAACCCACAGGGATTCCCCCTCTGGTGCAGGTTCTGTCAGTACTCCATTTTTTGGCAAGTGGGTCTTTTCAGACAACAGTGGCCATATCATCTGGGATGTCTCAGCCTATGTTTTCTAAGGTTTTGTCCAGAGTGTTGTGTGCCCTGATGAAATACATGCGGAGCTACATTATTTTCCCTGAGGTGGGCGAATTGGCTACAGTTAAGGGTGATTTCTATGCCCTTGGACATATCCCCAACATCATTGGGGCCATTGATGGGACCCATGTGGCTTTGGTTCCCCCCAAAGACAGTGAGCAGGTGTACCGAAACAGAAAAAGTTATCATTCGATGAATGTCCAGGTGGTCTGTTTGGCTGACCAGTACATCTCCCATGTAAATGCCAAGTTCCCTGGGTCAGTGCATGACGCGTATGTCATGCGAAATAGCAGCATCCCTTATGTGATAGAACAGCTACAGAGACACCGTGTGCGGCTAATTGGTGACTCTGGTTACCCCAACCTGTCATGGCTACTGACCCCAGTGAGGATTCCCCGGACCACGGCAGAGGAATGGTACAATGAGGCCCATGGGCGATCTAGGAGGATCATAGAAAGGACCTTCGGGGTCCTGAAGGCCAGGTTTAGGTGCCTGCATATGACAGGGGGATCCCTCATGTACTCACCAAAGAAGGTGTGCCAGATCATCGTGGCCTGCTGTATGCTTCACAATCTTGCAATGCGACGCCAGGTGCCTTTTCTGCAGGAGGATGGTCCAGATGGTGGTGTTGTTGCAGCTGTGGAGCCTGTGAAGAGTGAAGAGGAGGAAGACGACGGGGACGACACGGACAACAGGGATACAGTCATACAACAATACTTTCAGTAGCACACAGGTAAGAAACAGCCACCCCAATTTACATTTACTTGAGGCCTCATGCGTATCCACTGTCTGTGTTTCCCCCCAGTTCCGGTTAACTGATTTGTGACTTTCCCTTCCCTTTTCAGAGCTGTATGACCCACTGCCTGACTTCAGCTTTGTTTGCCCATGGACTAAAGCTTATTGAAATTGGTATGTTGTCATCACAAAGTAACTGGACATTATTGAACCGTTATGTGTAATACATTTGTTAAGAATACAAGCAGACTCCTGTTTATTTAAGTGGAATAAGTGATTTATTTTAAGTGCTACATATAGGTAAATGATTGGGAAGCGGGGATGGGCGGGGGTGGAGTAATGTCCATGGCAGAGTCCAGTTCTCAGTCGCACAGGTGAATTGTCCATATGCCTGTGGAAGGATGGAGCAGGGGCAGTTCAAGGTTGGACAGGGTGACAATGTGGGACAGTGGGGTGACATCAGGGGGTATCTTAGGCTGGCGGGGGTCTTGCAATCCTACTCTGTCTTCTTGTGAGATCTCAGGTTCCGCTTGCGGGGTGGTTCTTCTTCTGCAGGAGGTGGGGTTCTGGTGGCCTATCGTTGTGTGGGGGCCTCCTGTCCACTAGGGCCGGCGGAGGTGGTAGGCTGTTCCTGGCCTGGGCTAGTGACAGGGGCCCTTTGGGGTGCCACATGGTCCCGCAATGTGGTGACGATCTGGGTAAGGGCCAGGACGATGGTCCCCATTGCGGAACCGATGTTCCTCAGTTCCTCCCTGAACCCCATGTACCGTTCCTCCTGCAGTTCCTGGATCTCCTGGAACCGGGCCAGTACCGTCGCCATCGTCTCCTGGGAGCAGTGGTATGCTCCCATTATGGAGGAGAGGGCCTCTTGGAGAGTCGGTTCCCCGGGCCTGTCCCCCCCCTGTCGCACAGCAGCCCTCCCAGTTCCCCTGTGTTTCTGGGCCTCTGTCCCCTGGCCGGTGTGCCCACTACCACTGCCCCCAGGTCCCTGTTGTTGTTGGGGTGGTGGGTCAACCTGGGTGCCCTGTAGTGGTGGACACACCGCTGATTTACGTGCCCTGGAGACAGAGGCATGGGCCCGCTGGGTGGGAGCTGTGCTGGTGTTCCCAGAGGGGGTTGGGTCTGGTGTAGCCTGTGGCTGTCTGTGGGGAACCGACTGCCCAGAGGTCCCCGATGGTCCGGGCTGGTCGTCTGGCTCCAGGGAGACAGAGCTGCTGTCATCACTGGGGGCCTCTTCTGGGGGTGGGATGGACATCTCTGGACCCTCCGTGACGGTGTGGTGGCGTTCGGGTCCTGCAGGGGTACAAAGGTATGGTTATTGCTTCTGTGTGTGGCATTTCGTGTGATGGGTGGGTGTCCGTGTACCCATGTGCAGGCATTTCCTTGTGGGGGCTTTTGTGAGGGTGGCTTGTGGGGGTGATGTGTGTGTGCAGTGGGCATGCTTTGGTGATGGGTGTCCATGCTTTGGGGTCGCATGCAGGGCTTGGTGTTGGGATGGGTGGGTTGTGATGGTGAGGCTTTTGCTAGGGGTTGGTGTGATGGGGGAGGGGGTGAGGGTGGGGGTATGATTTGGCATGCAGGTGGGGTGGGGGTGGGAAGCAGTAGTGAAGATTTGCCTTACCAGAGTCCATTCCTCCGCCTACTCCTGCGAGGCCCTCAGGATACAGGATGTGCAAGACTTCCTCCTCCCACGCGGTAAATTCTGGGGGAGTAGGTGGGGGTCCGCCGCCAGTCTTCTGCACCGCTATGTTGTGCCTTGATACCATGGAACGCACCTTCCCCCGTAGGTCGTTCCATCTCTTCCTGATGTCCTCCCGATTGCGTGGATGCTGTCCCACCGCGTTAACCCTGTCCACTATCCTTTGCCATAGCTCCATCTTCCTGGCAATTGTGGTGTGCTGCACCTGTGCCCCGAAGAGCTGGGGCTATACACGGACTATTTCCTCCACCATGACCCTGAGTTCGGCATCACTGAACCTGGGGTGTCTTTGGGGTGCCATGGGGTGGTGTGGTTGAGGTGTGGGGTGGCGTTTGTGGTGATGAGTGTGGTGCGTGTGGTGGTGTGTGGTGTTTGGTGCGTGGATTCTGTGTGGGTGATGGTGTTGTGTGCCTCTGTGTTGTGGGATTCTCTATTCTGTGCTCTGTCTCTAGCCTTCGTCAATGATTTCGGGTTGTAGGGGCTTGTGGGTGATGTGGGTGTGTGTTTTATATTGTGTTGGGTGTGTGGGAGTGGTGTTAGTATGTGTATCAGGTGTGTGTATGTCGAACTGCAAATACACAGAAAGAGAGCAAGGGAAGCAAGGCTAACCCACACCGCTTCCCAAAAGAAACTATATAATCACAAAAGGTGTGGGGTAGTGGGAACAGGGGGTAAGACTGGGTTAGTCTTTTAACCAGTGTCTGGTTATTTTAGGTTGCTTGATATGGGGTGCTGTGTTGACCTACAGGAATGGCGGGGGATTTTCCTTTACGGACTAGGTGGTCTCACACACATAGTAGTGTCATGCTTCATCATATGACCACCTAGCCCCACCTAAGTAAGATGATACTACTCAGGCGGACTCGACCTCTGGTTAAAAGAACCAGAGGGAGTGCTGAAATTAAATTGACTGGATAATTACAGTGATCCAGAGGGGGTGAATAATAAAATTACCTAACATGTCACCGGTGGCTCTTGTTAGTTTTAATAGTGGTGCATGTTGGTAAGACTAAAACTAAGGGGAAAGGCTCGTTAGAGGATAATGTCTCTTGGAGTCTAAAAGGGGTTGTACATGACCAACATGTTTCTGCCCTCACTAAGTGCTGGTAGGTCAGGGGCATTCGTCAGGGTCGGAGCACGTGTAATAAGTACGGTGCTCAAAGTAAACGTGTGTGTCCTACCTGAACAGGTAGTTCACGGTGGGGTAGGCCTATAGTAAATAATAAATAGATCACAATTAATTCAGAGTGACAGAAGGGTGGCAAACCACAGCACACGACACAGCAATCAGTGAAAAATTGAAAAGAATGCACACACACATGCATGCAATTGTGACTTACCCCGGAGCTGGGGGCGTATTGCCTCTGGTCTGGCTAGAACCGGGGGGGGGTTTTCCCTTGTAGTCACACTCTGAGGAGATTAGGTGTTTAGTAAGGGGGGACAGGAGAAAGAGGGGAGCTGAGGACGCTAAGTGCAGAAAGGAGGAAACTGCGCAGGGTGCGCTGCAGACAGGGGAGGCCGGAAGGGCAAGTTAGTGAAGCAAGGGAATGACAGGAGAAGGAAAGGTAAAGAAAAAGATCTAGGTAGCGTGAGAGAGAGACGGAAACAGTGAAAAGAAAGAGAAAAAGAGGATAGAGGAAAAGGAAACAAGAAAAAAGAAGGAAGCACAGGAAGTACAGATAGAGAAGGCTACCAGGGGAATGGCCGGTAGCAGTTAAAGGAAAGGAAGATTTCACGGGCCAAAATTAGCCCACACTTACCACGCCAAAGGGAATACCATGGGGGTTACCTACGTGCCGGAGCCAGGCCGCTCTGGTACTGACTGACCGTTAGGCCAGGTCTTTATGAGGAGGTCCAGCCAATTAATGCGGAGCTGCAGAGGTCGGGGGCGGTGCCCGGTAATTACGCTCAGGTGTACTGGATGTCGGAGCAACAAAGCACAACTCCCATTGTGTCGTAAAGGCCGCGCCCCCTCGGGGGCCGTGCGGGGCGCGGAGCCTCAGGGGCCCTGATAGGTCCACGCGTAACGCACCGCCCCGCGGGGGCACCCGGGTACGGGGCCCCACGGGGAAGGTCGCGTCCGGCGACGGTGAGCAGAGGCAAGACGCCCCGCCCGCGGCGCGGCTAACGCGCACGGGCGAGCGTCCTGCAGTGACGCGCCGCGCGACAAGCGGCGCGCCCCGTAGTGACGCGTCGCGCAGCGCGGCGCGTCAATTGTACCGTGGGACTCTGGGGGAGTGAGTCCCACGGGGAAAGACCCGGTAGTCCAAAGAGGGCAACCAGGAATAGGTAATGCAAGCGGGGAAAGAAGGAGGGCGAGGGGGGGGGGGAGAGAGGGGGAACACTAAAGAGAAGGGGCACAGTAATAAAAGGAAGGTGACAAGAACGAAGGAGAAGAGAAGGTGGGGGGGGGAAAAAGGGAAGGAAAACGGATGGGGGGGGAGAAAAGAAAAACAGGGGGAGGGAGGTGGAAAGGAAAGCATGGGAAGAGAAAGGGAAGGAAAAGACCGGGGTAGATGTGATGATAAAAAGAGGGGAAGAGAAAGGGAAAGAAAATATCTAAGGGTAGGGGGGTTTGAAAGCAGGGAAGGGGAGAAGAGGTTATAGATGGGGAGGGAAGGAAGGATAAGACGAGGGGGGAAAAAAGAGGACGAAAATTATGAAAATGAAAGAGGGAAAACAGCCCCAGAGGCGGGGAGTAGAGGGAATCCAGCAGATGTTTAGAAGATTGAAAAGGAAGAAAAGAAGGGGTGGAAGAAAAGGGAAAAAAGAAGAAAGGGAGGTGGGGGAAGAGGTAGAAGGAACGACAATGACAGGTATACTATGGGTCGGGGGAGCTACTCTGGTAGGTAAGGTAGGGTTCTGATACACAAGTATGGAAGATAATAAGTCCCACAGTGGGGAATAGGAGGGCTCGTCAGACAAGTTATCTAATACTACTTAAGATCCTAGGTGGGCGGTCATAGAATGAAGGTATCATTTTGGTATTTAAAGTCATCAGCCTAGAGCTGACCATTGAATATTGTCATTTAGTCCTAAGGTGTCCGTACGCAGCCTCCAAATCCATCTCTGTTCATACATTAGGAGCTTGTGTTTGGCATTGGTTGCTATGGATTTAAGTTGATCCAGTACCACCCACTGCATATCATCAGGATGGTGATTGCTGGAGATGTAGTGCTCTGTGAGTCTTGTAGCATCTCTTATGCACCGGATGGTGCTTCTATGCTCGCAGATGCGTGTGCCCACTCTTCGTGTCGTCATCCCAATGTATTTCTTGTCACAAGGGCATGTGATCATGTACACCACATTTTTACTGTTGCAGTTCGTTAGTTGCCTAAGCTCCCAGGGTGTTAGTAGTCCCAAGTCAAGTGTGAGGGTTTTCTTAGTAAAGGCGCAAACACTGCAATTGCCGCAAGGGTAATGTCCTTTAGGAGGGGGAAGGTCCCAGAGGGTCTTCTGTCTGCTTGTGGTGGGATTTATCCGAGGGCGGGTATGCACAATCATATCCCGGATGCTTTTTGCTTTTCTGTAGGCATTCATGGGGATCTCAAAAGGGAGACCACCAGAGGTGAGGATTTTCCAGTCTTCATTTTTTTTTTTTTTGATCATGTTGGACGCTGGGTTGAATGTGGTCACACAGATCAAGGGATTTCCTTTACTGCTTCGACTGCTTGGGTGCAGTAGAGTCTCTCTGGGGCTCACACGGGCCCGTTTATCTGCTCTCCTCAATAGGTGATCTGGGTATCCTCTTGCTCGAAGTTTGCAACTCAGTAGCTGAGCATGTTTTTTATAGTCCGTTAGTTCCGTACAGTTCCGTCTGAGGCGGAGGTATTGCCCTACAGGGAGGTTTTCCCTGAGGGACCGAGGATGAAAGCTCTGAAATTGGAGGAGAGTGTTCCTATCAGTGGGCTTGTAATACACTTCTGTTATCAGAGAGCCATTTCTCTCAGTTATTAGTAGGTCGAGAAAGGAGACTGCTGGGTTGCCTATTGTTGCTGTAAATTTTAGAAAGGGATTAAGGGTGTTTAGCCACGTGATAAAGATGGTTGCTTCTTCCCTTGTACCTCTCCAGATAATCAGGATGTCATCGATATATCTTTTCCATAACCTGATATGGTTGACGTAGGGGTTCTCTTCAGAAAGAACCATTGCTTTCTCGAAGTGATCCACGTAGAGGCATGCCAGGCTGGGTGCAAAAGTGCTCCCCATTGAGGTGCCCTGGATCTGTAAGAAGAAGTTGTTGTCGAACTCAAAGAAATTTCTGGTGAGAGCTAAATGGGCTAAATCCAGGATGAATTCTGGAGGGGTGATGTAATTCCAGGTACCCTTATTTAATAGATCGTTGACCACTTCGAGAGTTGCTTCTTGTGGAATATTAGTGTATAGCGACTCCACATCCAATGTCATCTTATCCTTCCTTCCCTCCCCATCTATAACCTCTTCTCCCCTTCCCTGCTTTCAAACCCCCCTACCCTTAGATATTTTCTTTCCCTTTCTCTTCCCCTCTTTTTATCATCACATCTCCCCCGGTCTTTTCCTTCCCTTTCTCTTCCCATGCTTTCCTTTCCACCTCCCTCCCCCTGTTTTTCTTTTCTCCCCCCCATCCGTTTTCCTTCCCTTTTTCCCTCCCCTCCCCCCCACCTTCTCTTCTCCTTCGTTCTTGTCACCTTCCTTTTATTACTGTGCCCCTTCTCTTTAGTGTTCCCCCTCTCTCCCCCCCCCCTCGCCCTCCTTCTTTCCCCGCTTGCATTACCTATTCCTGGTTGCCCTCTTTGGACTACCGGGTCTTTCCCCGTGGGACTCACTCCCCCAGAGTCCCACGGTACAATTGACGCGCCGCGCTGCGCGATGCGTCACTACGGGGCGCGCCGCTTGTCGCGCGTCGCGTCACTGCAGGACGCTCGCCCGTGCGCGTTAGCCGCGGGCGGGGCGTCTTGCCTCTGCTCACCGTCGCCGGACGCGACCTTCCCCGCGGGGCCCCGTACCCGGGTGCCCCCGCGGGGCGGTGCGTTACGCGTGGACCTATCAGGGCCCCTGAGGCTCCGCGCCCCGCACGGCCCCCGAGGGGGCGCGGCCTTTACGACACAATGGGAGTTGTGCTTTGTTGCTCCGACATCCAGTACACCTGAGCGTAATTACCGGGCACCGCCCCCGACCTCTGCAGCTCCGCATTAATTGGCTGGACCTCCTCATAAAGACCTGGCCTAACGGTCAGTCAGTACCAGAGCGGCCTGGCTCCGGCACGTAGGTAACCCCCATGGTATTCCCTTTGGCGTGGTAAGTGTGGGCTAATTTTGGCCCGTGAAATCTTCCTTTCCTTTAACTGCTACCGGCCATTCCCCTGGTAGCCTTCTCTATCTGTACTTCCTGTGCTTCCTTCTTTTTTCTTGTTTCCTTTTCCTCTATCCTCTTTTTCTCTTTCTTTTCACTGTTTCCGTCTCTCTCTCACGCTACCTAGATCTTTTTCTTTACCTTTCCTTCTCCTGTCATTCCCTTGCTTCACTAACTTGCCCTTCCGGCCTCCCCCTGTCTGCAGCGCACCCTGCGCAGTTTCCTCCTTTCTGCACTTAGCGTCCTCAGCTCCCCTCTTTCTCCTGTCCCCCCTTACTAAACACCTAATCTCCTCAGAGTGTGACTACAAGGGAAAACCCCCCCCCGGTTCTAGCCAGACCAGAGGCAATACGCCCCCAGCTCCGGGGTAAGTCACAATTGCATGCATGTGTGTGTGCATTCTTTTCAATTTTTCACTGATTGCTGTGTCGTGTGCTGTGGTTTGCCACCCTTCTGTCACTCTGAATTAATTGTGATCTATTTATTATTTACTATAGGCCTACCCCACCGTGAACTACCTGTTCAGGTAGGACACACACGTTTACTTTGAGCACCGTACTTATTACACGTGCTCCGACCCTGACGAATGCCCCTGACCTACCAGCACTTAGTGAGGGCAGAAACATGTTGGTCATGTACAACCCCTTTTAGACTCCAAGAGACATTATCCTCTAACGAGCCTTTCCCCTTAGTTTTAGTCTTACCAACATGCACCACTATTAAAACTAACAAGAGCCACCGGTGACATGTTAGGTAATTTTATTATTCACCCCCTCTGGATCACTGTAATTATCCAGTCAATTTAATTTCAGCACTCCCTCTGGTTCTTTTAACCAGAGGTCGAGTCCGCCTGAGTAGTATCATCTTACTTAGGTGGGGCTAGGTGGTCATATGATGAAGCATGACACTACTATGTGTGTGAGACCACCTAGTCCGTAAAGGAAAATCCCCCGCCATTCCTGTAGGTCAACACAGCACCCCATATCAAGCAACCTAAAATAACCAGACACTGGTTAAAAGACTAACCCAGTCTTACCCCCTGTTCCCACTACCCCACACCTTTTGTGATTATAAAGTTTCTTTTGGGAAGCGGTGTGGGTTAGCCTTGCTTCCCTTGCTCTCTTTCAGTGTATTTGTATTTAGCGCAGCAGCCAGCTGTGAGAGTCTTGTTCTATAAACCTTGTGACAGATGCACAGGTCAACTAGTAACCTCTGCCATACTCCTCTGGGTATGGCTGAAGGACTAGCCTTCAGCGAGGATGAGCTCCAGGCCATCCTCGCAGCACCTTCACTTTTAGGAGATTCTTCATTTTCTAAGACAATGGCCCAATTAGGAGACTGGGATACTTTGATCGAACTAAAAAGGACACAAGTTAAAACCATACTACATGGGGCTGTCCTCACTGAATATCTGAGGAATAACGCAGCACCAAATGGGCTGATTATCACTACTGAACCGCGTATCTTCCTAGAAGATAAAGAATTTAGAAAAGACTGGTCACTAATAGCCTGGAAGTGCACACGTGATTGGTTAATCCTAATCATTAAGACAGCCACCAGACTATCAGATACCCTAATGATTCAAATCAAAGTGGCAGAAGGTAACCTAAAAACTGGACTTGCAGCCGCAGCATTTAAGAAGAAACTAGAAGAAACCAATATGACAATCGGTGAGTTCAAAGACTACTTGACTCACCGTAAAATTGCCAAATTCCAGAAAGATCTGGACAGGTTCTCCCTAGAGAGAGTACATCCCTACTCCAGGGAAGACTTTGTAGCCCAATCCTCGTTGCCCTCCGATACCTCCTCGGGGGGTTACTCCAGTTCAGACTCCAACTCTAATCGGACACAACCAATACGGCCAAGGCAGGGTAGAAGGGGGAAGACTCGGAACAATTGGCCTACGCCATTCACAGGCCCACCACCCCCGTTGCTCAACATACCTCCCTGGGGATGGCCCTCCCCTTATGGGCCCCCCAACCAATTCCAAGCCCCACTATATCCCCAGTCACAAACGATGTGGTCTTATCCCAGTGTTCCTTTTTTTGGGAGAGGCCCCGGACGGGGAAGGGGCAGGAAAAAGGGAGTCAGTTGGAACCTAAACGAGGGACCAACAGACGACGAATCCCCCAGCACCAGCAGAACGTAACTAAGGGGTCCACTACAGTCGTTAACTTAAGCTCACGAGTGCTAAATACTAACGAACTCCAAGCCTTAGAGAAAGGTCTGGGTTTCGTCCCCACCCCAAAACTTGACGTCTTCAAACTAAGGATAGAACTAGCAGAGTTCTTTCGGAAAATCAGGCTTAGAACCTTCTTTCTCCAGAACCCCGAACCCAACCCGGAACGTGACAAAAACACTGGGCTACGTCCCAAATCCAAATTCACTCCCACCTCCCACCTCATGCCACCCGAAGTCTTGGCATTCGAGAAATCGGTGAGCAGGAGGATTGACGATCTACAGAAGACTCAGAGGGAGTCTTTCCACAACATCAGTACTGAAGAACTCTCAGCCCTCAAGGACCTCAGTAACGACTCTTCCATCACTATTAAACCAGCCGACAAGGGCGGGGCGATAGTAATAATGCCCACAGTGATGTACAATTCTGAATGCCTACGCCTACTAAACAACGACCATCACTACAAGAGACTATCAAGGGACCCAACAGAAGAGGTCAGAGAAGAGATCACCTTCCTTGTAGACAAGGGCATGAGCAACGGGTGGATCACCAAACATGAGGCCTCCTTCCTCACTCAACCTGATCCAAAAACTCCGTATTTCTATATTCTGCCCAAAATCCACAAGGACAAACATCCACCCCCAGGGAGACCAATTGTTTCCGGGATTGGTTCTTTGCTGGAACCTCTGTCGCAATTCTGCGACTGGTTTCTTCAACCATTCGTGAAGCAAATTCCCACCTACTTAAAAGACACAACCGACGTGCTCTCCCTTTTAAACACCTTAGAATTTGACAAAGATAGCGAGCATCTCATGACATTGGATGTGGAGTCGCTATACACTAATATTCCACAAGAAGCAACTCTCGAAGTGGTCAACGATCTATTAAATAAGGGTACCTGGAATTACATCACCCCTCCAGAATTCATCCTGGATTTAGCCCATTTAGCTCTCACCAGAAATTTCTTTGAGTTCGACAACAACTTCTTCTTACAGATCCAGGGCACCTCAATGGGGAGCACTTTTGCACCCAGCCTGGCATGCCTCTACGTGGATCACTTCGAGAAAGCAATGGTTCTTTCTGAAGAGAACCCCTACGTCAACCATATCAGGTTATGGAAAAGATATATCGATGACATCCTGATTATCTGGAGAGGTACAAGGGAAGAAGCAACCATCTTTATCACGTGGCTAAACACCCTTAATCCCTTTCTAAAATTTACAGCAACAATAGGCAACCCAGCAGTCTCCTTTCTCGACCTACTAATAACTGAGAGAAATGGCTCTCTGATAACAGAAGTGTATTACAAGCCCACTGATAGGAACACTCTCCTCCAATTTCAGAGCTTTCATCCTCGGTCCCTCAGGGAAAACCTCCCTGTAGGGCAATACCTCCGCCTCAGACGGAACTGTACGGAACTAACGGACTATAAAAAACATGCTCAGCTACTGAGTGGCAAACTTCGAGCAAGAGGATACCCAGATCACCTATTGAGGAGAGCAGATAAACGGGCCCGTGTGAGCCCCAGAGAGACTCTACTGCACCCAAGCAGTCGAAGCAGTAAAGGAAATCCCTTGATCTGTGTGACCACATTCAACCCAGCGTCCAACATGATCAAAAAAATAATAAATGAAGACTGGAAAATCCTCACCTCTGGTGGTCTCCCTTTTGAGATCCCCATGAATGCCTACAGAAAAGCAAAAAGCATCCGGGATATGATTGTGCATACCCGCCCTCGGATAAATCCCACCACAAGCAGACAGAAGACCCTCTGGGACCTTCCCCCTCCTAAAGGACATTACCCTTGCGGCAATTGCAGTGTTTGCGCCTTTACTAAGAAAACCCTCACACTTGACTTGGGACTACCAACACCCTGGGAGCTTAGGCAACTAACGAACTGCAACAGTAAAAATGTGGTGTACATGATCACATGCCCTTGTGACAAGAAATACATTGGGATGACGACACGAAGAGTGGGCACACGCATCTGCGAGCATAGAAGCACCATCCGGTGCATAAGAGATGCTACAAGACTCATAGAGCACTACATCTCCAGCAATCACCATCCTGATGATATGCAGTGGGTGGTACTGGATCAACTTAAATCCATAGCAACCAATGCCAAACACAAGCTCCTAATGTATGAACAGAGATGGATTTGGAGGCTGCTTACGGACACCTTAGTACTAAATGACAATATTCAATGGTCAGCTCTAGGCTGATGACTTTAAATACCAAAATGATACCTTCATTCTATGACCGCCCACCTAGGATCTTAAGTAGTATTAGATAACTTGTCTGACGAGCCCTCCTATTCCCCACTGTGGGACTTATTATCTTCCATACTTGTGTATCAGAACCCTACCTTACCTACCAGAGTAGCTCCCCCGACCCATAGTATACCTGTCATTGTCGTTCCTTCTACCTCTTCCTCCACCTCCCTTTCTTCTTTTTTCCCTTTTCTTCCACCCCTTCTTTTCTTCCTTTTCAATCTTCTAAACATCTGCTGGATTCCCTCTACTCCCCGCCTCTGGGGCTGTTTTCCCTCTTTCCTTTTCATAATTTTCGTCCTCTTTTTTCCCCCCCTCGTCTTATCCTTCCTTCCCTCCCCATCTATAACCTCTTCTCCCCTTCCCTGCTTTCAAACCCCCCTACCCTTAGATATTTTCTTTCCCTTTCTCTTCCCCTCTTTTTATCATCACATCTCCCCCGGTCTTTTCCTTCCCTTTCTCTTCCCATGCTTTCCTTTCCACCTCCCTCCCCCTGTTTTTCTTTTCTCCCCCCCCATCCGTTTTCCTTCCCTTTTTCCCCCCCTCCCCCCCACCTTCTCTTCTCCTTCGTTCTTGTCACCTTCCTTTTATTACTGTGCCCCTTCTCTTTAGTGTTCCCCCTCTCTCCCCCCCCCCGCCCTCCTTCTTTCCCCGCTTGCATTACCTATTCCTGGTTGCCCTCTTTGGACTACCGGGTCTTTCCCCGTGGGACTCACTCCCCCAGAGTCCCACGGTACAATTGACGCGCCGCGCTGCGCGACGCGTCACTACGGGGCGCGCCGCTTGTCGCGCGGCGCGTCACTGCAGGACGCTCGCCCGTGCGCGTTAGCCGCGCCGCGGGCGGGGCGTCTTGCCTCTGCTCACCGTCGCCGGACGCGACCTTCCCCGCGGGGCCCCGTACCCGGGTGCCCCCGCGGGGCGGTGCGTTACGCGTGGACCTATCAGGGCCCCTGAGGCTCCGAGCCCCGCACGGCCCCCGAGGGGGCGCGGCCTTTACGACACAATGGGAGTTGTGCTTTGTTGCTCCGACATCCAGTACACCTGAGCGTAATTACCGTGCACCGCCCCCAACCTCTGCAGCTCCGCATTAATTGGCTGGACCTCCTCATAAAGACCTGGCCTAACGGTCAGTCAGTACCAGAGCGGCCTGGCTCCAGCACGTAGGTAACCCCCATGGTATTCCCTTTGGCGTGGTAAGTGTGGGCTAATTTTGGCCCGTGAAATCTTCCTTTCCTTTAACTGCTACCGGCCATTCCCCTGGTAGCCTTCTCTATCTGTACTTCCTGTGCTTCCTTCTTTTTTCTTGTTTCCTTTTCCTCTAACCTCTTTTTCTCTTTCTTTTCACTGTTTCCGTCTCTCTCTCACGCTACCTAGATCTTTTTCTTTACCTTCCCTTCTCCTGTCATTCCCTTGCTTCACTAACTTGCCCTTCCGGCCTCCCCCTGTCTGCAGCGCACCCTGCGCAGTTTCCTCCTTTCTGCACTTAGCGTCCTCAGCTCCCCTCTTTCTCCTGTCCCCCCTTACTAAACACCTAATCTCCTCAGAGTGTGACTACAAGGGAAACCCCCCCCCCCCCCCGGTTCTAGCCAGACCAGAGGCAATACGCCCCCAGCTCCGGGGTAAGTCACAATTGCATGCATGTGTGTGTGCATTCTTTTCAATTTTTCACTGATTGCTGTGTCGTGTGCTGTGGTTTGCCACCCTTCTGTCACTCTGAATTAATTGTGATCTATTTATTATTTACTATAGGCCTACCCCACCGTGAACTACCTGTTCAGGTAGGACACACACGTTTACTTTGAGCACCGTACTTATTACACGTGCTCCGACCCTGACGAATGCCCCTGACCTACCAGCACTTAGTGAGGGCAGAAACATGTTGGTCATGTACAACCCCTTTTAGACTCCAAGAGACATTATCCTCTAACGAGCCTTTCCCCTTAGTTTTAGTCTTACCAACATGCACCACTATTAAAACTAACAAGAGCCACCGGTGACATGTTAGGTAATTTTATTATTCACCCCCTCTGGATCACTGTAATTATCCAGTCAATTTAATTTCAGCACTCCCTCTGGTTCTTTTAACCAGAGGTCGAGTCCGCCTGAGTAGTATCATCTTACTTAGGTGGGGCTAGGTGGTCATATGATGAAGCATGACACTACTATGTGTGTGAGACCACCTAGTCCGTAAAGGAAAATCCCCCGCCATTCCTGTAGGTCAACACAGCACCCCATATCAAGCAACCTAAAATAACCAGACACTGGTTAAAAGACTAACCCAGTCTTACCCCCTGTTCCCACTACCCCACACCTTTTGTGATTATATGTATGTCGAACTGACCAATGTGGCTGAGTTTTCTATGTGTGTGTGTATTTTGACCGCGGCGGTGTGTACGCCAATGGAATACCGCGTTTGAAAGACCGCCGCGTGGATTTGTTGGTCGGAATGGTATGGGCGTATTTCTGTTGGCGTGACGGTGGAGGTTTGGTCAGCGCCATTTTTTCGCTGACCTTTGGTGTGGCGGATTTTTGAGGATGTCGGGTTTTCGGCAGTTTGCCAGTTGCGGGTCAGAATGACCGTGGCGGTTTACCGCGGCCGCGGCGGTGTTATGGCGGCCTTCTGGACGGCAGTATGCGCCTTTTACCGCCGAAGTCAGAATGACCCCCATAGGGTGTAAACATCTAGGGCAGATTATGTGATTCTGTCAGAACTCGCCTCATCACACCTGACCCATGTTTTATGAAGCACATGTTTCAGAACTGGCCTATCGGCCGACACAACACATGAGCATCATCATCATCAGGACATGACATTACATGCTCTGCTTTCTTAATTGGCTGTAGACTGCATTCAGTCCACAATAGTCAGGAGGTCCGATCTGATGCTTGGACATTCTTCCACATGAGTAGTGAGAATGGTACAAGAGGATCCATATTTGGGATGCTAATACCTGAACAGTGAGGGTCACAAATGACATGCCACTGGGGAATGGATCCCCAGACAGTTTGTTCTCGTGAGGAATGTCTTCCTGATCAATGTCTTCTTCTTCTTGTGCTAATGCTACACAGGTGTCATGATTGAGGAAATAGGAGTAGTAGCAGTTCCATTCCATGTTTGGATTAATCGGTATCACTTAGATATGTATAGTGAGGGTCAAATGTGGGGTGATCTTTGGCAACCCTATAGATTTGGTCAGCACAATGATCTATGGTCTTGCTCTCTCCTCTTGCTCTTCTCCTCCAGTTAGCCTAATTCTTCATGTGCAATCTTTAATTGTCATCTTTCATTTCGACTTCCTTCTGGTCAGGAGATTCAACAGTCTGATCCTATGTTATGCAGGTGTGTTTGTGTAAAGGAACTAGCACGTAATTCATCACAATGCATGTGCGTCATCAGTGTGGCACTCTAGATGCCAAACTAGCCTCCAAATCCAATGCACAGAAAAATAAGTTGTCAATGAATGCTGCAGTACTGCCAGAGATGCATCCATATGATATATTGAACCTTCGTTGCGCCAATATCCAGGACTGACTTTTACAATTCACCAATGTCTCCCTGCCTTAAAGGGGAAACAGAAACAGGGCCAAAGGTCCAGTGCAGTCTCCCCTCCTGCCTTAGTTTAGGGCCTTCTTGCACAATACAACACTGTCACAAGAAGGTATACACAAGGACTGTTAGAAATGAGGTATTTGGTTGACAGTCAGGTTACCCCCTGTTCATGCAAGGACCCTCACTCTAGACAGGGTAAAAGAGAATCACCTTCAGCTAACCCCTGCTTACCCCCTTGGTAGCTTGGCAGAGCAGTAGGCTTAACGTCAGAGTGCTAGGTGTAAAGTATTTGTACCAACACACAGAGTAACTTAATGAAAACACTACAAAATGACACAACACCAGTTTAGAAAAATAGGAAATATTTATCTAAACAAACCAAGACCAAAATGACAAAAATCCACAATACACAAGTCAAGTTATGGATTTTTAGAGATTAAGCTAAAAAATAGTGCTTAGAAACACAAAATGCTTCGATGAGGTGTTAGCACGGTGTCGTAACAGAGTTGTTCCCAACAATCCAACACCAGCGGCGCTGGATGCGGAGTCGCGTAGACCCCCAGGTACAGTACCTGTGGTGAAGAGTGAAAACAAGCCGATGCGCAAAGTCAGGGATCGAGGCGTCTGTGAGAAATGTTGAATCCGCGCACTTCGAGCGGCATCAGTCATGACATGGTGCGGCAACTTCCACGGAGTCGCGGACTTCGGCAGGGCTGCAGCGATGTCGGGCGTGCTAAGGTCGTCGCGTTCCAGCGAAGATTACGGAGTCGGTTGCAGGTGGCATCACTGGATTCAGCAGCGGCATCGGTCCGAAGTTGATTTCCTTGGATTTTCACCAGCTTTCTTTTCAAGGGCCCAGGGACTGGATAGGGCACCACTTGTCAGAGCAGGAGTCTCTCCAGAGATTCCAGGTGCTGGCAGAGAGAAGTCTTTGCTGTCCCTGAGACTTCAAACAACAGAAGGTCAGCTCTAAATCAAGCCCTTGGAGATTTCTTCACAAGATGGCAGGCACACAAAGTCCAGTCTTTGCCCTCTTACTGTGGCAGAAGCAGCAACAGCAGGATAGCTCCACAAAGCACAGTCACAGGCAGGGCAGCTCTTCTTGCTCAGCTCTTCAGCTCTTCTCCAGGCAGAGGTTCCTCTCGTTTCCAGAGGTGTTTCTAAAGTCTGTGGTTTTGGGTGTCCTTCTTATACCCAATTTCTCCTTTGAAGTAAGCCTACTTCAAAGTAAAGTCTCTTTTGAAAGTGAAATCCTGCCTTGCCCAGGGCAGGCCCCAGACACTCACTAGGGGGTCAGTGTAGGAGGCTGGCCTGGCTTGTAGTGGGTACCAGAGGTACTTACACCTTGTGCCAGGTCCAGTTATCCCCTATTAGTGTAGAAGAGGTGTTTCTAGCAGCTTAGACTGATAGAAGGTAGCTATTGCAAAGCAGCTTAGGCTGAACTAGGAGACATGCAAAGCTCGTACTATACCACTTATATCATATGTACAATATCATAAGAAAACACAATACACAGAGTTACTAAAAATAAAGGTACTTTATTTTTATGACAATATGCCAAAAGTATATCAGTGAGTACCCTCAGTAAGAAGGTAAGAGATATACACAAGTTATATGTACATAAACCAAAATCAGGTAAGTAAGAGCAAAAAAAGTAATGCAAACAGTGAAGAATTACAATAGGTTGCAATAGGCAAGCATAGGTATAGGGGCAATACAAACCATATACTCCAAAAGTGGAATGCAAACCACAAATGGACCACAGACCTATGTAAGCTTGTAGAGGGTTGCTGGGACTGTAAGAAAACAGTGATGGTTAGAAAAATACCCCACCACAAGACCCTGAAAAGTAGGAGTAAAGTACACCTACTACCCCCAGAGAGCACAGGAATCGTGATAGGGGGATTCTGCAGGAAGAACAAACACCAGCAGTGCACTGACAACGGATTTCCGGACCTGAGTACCTGTAAGACAAGGGGACCAAGTCCAATACTCGCAACAGTGTCTGGGGGGACAGGAGCCCAGGAAACCCCAGCTGAAGGTGCAAGGAAGCTGCCACCAGTTGGAAGAAGCTTGGAGTTCTGCAAGAAAGAATAGTACTAGGGACCTCTCCTTTGGAAGACGGATGTCGCACGTCGCAATGAAGCTTGCAGAACTTATCCCACGCAGAAAGACTACAAACAAGCCTTGCTAGCTGCAAGGGTCGCAGTAGAGGTTTTTGGGTGCTGCTGAGGACCAGGAAGGGCCAGGATGTCGCCTTTTGGAGGAGGAGACAGAGGGGGTGCTCAGCAACTCAGACAGCCCTCACAGAAGCAGGCAGCACCCGCAGAAGTACCCCGACAGGCACTTGGAAGAAGAGTGAACCAGAGTCCACGCGAAGTTCCAAAAGGGAGTCCCACGATGTCGGAGGACAACTCAGAAGGTTGTGCACTGCAGGATGGAATGCTGGGGACTCAGGCTTGACTGTGCACAAAGAAAATCCTGGAAGAGTGCACAGGAGCCGGAGCAGCTGCAAATCACGTGGTACACAGCTTTGCAGTCTAGCGTGGGGAGGCAAGGACTTACCTCCACCAAACTTGGACTGAAGAGTCACTGGACTGTGGGAGTCACTTGGACAGAGTTGCTGTGTTCCCGGGACCACGCTCGTTGGGATGAGAGGGGACCCAGAGGGCCAGTGATGCGGTCTTTTGGTGCCTGCGTTAGCAGGGGGAAGATTCCGTCGACCCACGGGAGATTTCTTTGGAGCTTCTGGTGCAGGGTGAGGGCAGGCTACCCCCAGAGCATGCACCACCAGGAAACAGTCGAGAAAGCCAGCAGGATTAGGCGCTACAATGTTGCTGGTAGTCATCTTGCTACTTTGTTGCTGTTTTTCAGGCGTCCTGGAGCAGTCAGCAGTCGATCCTTGGTAGAAGGTGAAGAGAGAGATGTAGAGGAACTCTGGTGAGCTCTTGCATTCGTTATCTGAAGAATTCCCCAAAGCAGAGACCCTAAATAGCCAGAAAAGGAGGTTTGACTACCAGGTTAGGAGGATTGGCTACCAAGAGAGGTAAGCGCCTATCAGAAGGAGCCTCTGATGTCACCTGCTGGTACTGTCCACTCAGAGCAGTCCAGTGTGCCCCCAACATCTCTGTTTACAAGATGGCAGAGGTCTGGGACACACTGGAGGAGCTCTGGGCACGTCCCCTGGGAGGTACTGGTCAGGGGAGTGGTCACTCCCCTTTCCTTTGTCCAGTTTCACACCAGAGCAGGGCTGGGGGATTCCTGAACCGGTGTAGACTGGCTTATGCAGAAATGGCACCATCTGTGCCCATCAAAGCATTTCCAGAGGCTGGGGGAGGCTACTCCTCCCCAGCCCTTCACACCTATTTCCAAAGGGAGAGGGTGTAACACCCTCTCTCAGAGGAAATCCTTTGTTCCGGCTTCCTGGGCCAGGGGAATGACCAATCTCCCGGCTGCTCCAGGTTTTGGGTCCCTTGCCTCGGTGTAAAAGAGGTTGTCCTCCCAGTAAACTCTATGAGTGTCACTGACTTCCCCATTTTGCTGTTTGACAGCTTGCTGTCTGAGACCCTCCAGTGTGGGACAGGTTTTTTGGGCCACACTCAGCTCTTCCCTGGCAGGCCCCCCTCCACCCAAAAGCTCAGCAGTGTCTGCTGCCAGCTCATCTGGTGAAGGTTCTGCACAGGGAGTAAATTCTTCTTCCTCAGAAGGAGAATCATCTATAGAGGGAGGGATAGTGGGAAGGGATTTACCCTTGCTACACCTAGCTTTAGGGAGCACTTGGTCCATTCTTCAGGATCCAACTTACCCTGTCCTTTTTGCTTTTTGGCCTGAGCCCTGGTTAAAGCAAAAATATGCCCAGGAATGCCCAGCATTGCTGCATGAGCCTCCAACTCCACTTCTGCCCAAGCTGATGTCTCTAAATCGTTCCCTAGTAGACAGTCTACAAGTAAATCTGAGGCAACCACAACTTTCTTTGGGCCAGTACCCCCCCCCAGTTGAGATTCACAACAGCCATGGGGTGGCTAAGAGTGTTGTTATGGGCGTCTGTCACTTGGTACTGCTGACCAAGTAGGTGTTGTTCAGTGTGGACCAGATTCTCTATGACCATAGTTACACTGGCACCTGTGTTCCTGTAGGCCTGAACCTCAACACCATTTAATAGGGGAAGTTGCTTGTGCTTATCCATATAAAGGGGACAAGCAACCAAGGTGGCCAAATCAATGGCACTGTCAGAGACTAAAAGAGCCTCTGTGGTCTCCCTAACAAGACCAACCCCAACTACATTGCCAATAGTGAGCCCAGCTACACCCTTGGATTGGCTATTTGTAGTTTTCCCACCACCACTGCTATTACTAGGGGCACTAGAATTTGCAGCAGTGGTTGTGGTAGTGGGAGGATTGGTGTTTTTCTTTGGACAACTGGAATCAGTTGCCCAATGGCCTTTGACTTTACACAAAAAAAACACCAGGGCTTTTTAGGTTGATTATTGGAAGAGGATTTGGACCCACCACCCCACCAGAGGATTTTTGTGGGCCTGATGAAGACTCAGTATGCTTACTTTTGTCCCCACCTTTGTCAGAAGACTTACCATCCTTCTTCTTGCCATCCTTGTCACCCCCTGAATGAACTTTTCTGTTCACCCTTCTTCTGACCCATTTGTCTGCCTTCTTTCCCAATTCTTGGGGAGAGGTCAGATCTGAGTCCACTAGGTATTGGTGCAACAAGTCAGACACACAGTTATTCAGAATATGCTCTCTCAGAATAAGATTATACAGGCTTTCATAGTCAGATACCTTACTGCCATGTAACCACCCTTCCAAGGCCTTCACTGAACAGTCCACAAAATCTGTCCAGTCTTGAGAAGACTCTTTTCTGGTGTCTCTGAACTTTATCCTGTATTGTTCAGTGGTTAAGCCAAATCCATCCAAGAGTGCATCCTTCAATACCGTGAAATTGTTAGCTTCACTTTCTCTAACAGTAAGGAGCCTATCCCTACCCTTTCCAGTGAAAGATAGCCACAAAATAGCAGCCCACTGTCTTTGAGGGACCCCCTGTACCATACAGGCCCTCTCAAGTGCAGCAAACCACTTGTTGATGTCATCCTCCTCCTTGTAAGGGGGGACTATCTTGTGCAGATTCCTGGAATCAAGCTCTCTTACATGATTACTATCAGGTATACTGTTGCTGCCACCATGGGGTCCTACCCCCAACCTCTGTCTTTCCTTCTCAATGTCTAGGGATTCCCTATCTAAGGTCAGCTGTTGCTGTTTAAGCTTCAGTCTGGTCTCTTCAACCCTCAACCTTTTGAGTTCCCTTTCTAACAAGTTATCCTCAGGGTGGGTGGGTTGTTAATTCTTTGACACAGATGACAAATTGGAAACTTCAGAGGGGGACCTGTCCGTAACTGTCTGGACCCTGGTAACTTGGCCTCTAGGAATAAAGGATGCCCTACTGTGATGGGAACCTCCATTACTACCAACATTACTGGGTGTCCTGCCAGGGGGCAGACCCTGTTCAGAACCCTCCCCAGCTTCCTCAGGGGGTTCCTCTGAATCAGACTGGGAAGCTTCTATTAATCTCTCATTGGATGGACCAGACTGGTTCTGGTCATTCACCATAAGCATGTTATACAGAAACTCTTTTGTAGGGTTCTGTCCTATAACTAAACCTCTTTCTAGGCAGAGACTCCTAATGGCTAATGGTAATTCAACATGTCTTAAGTAGCATTGAAAGTGTGGGAGCAGAATCTACCACATACATGATAGCAAAAGGTTTAGAGATAGTGAGAAGAGAGAAAAAGTTTCAGAACTTTAGAAAGCACATATAAAAAACTTTTTCTAACTTTTAGAAAACTTTTAGAAGTTTTAGGAAACTTTTCAGAACTTTGTAAAAGGTTTTAGAGAAGAAAAGCAAACTTTTTTGGTTAAGTGTACATACACTGAACTGTTTGGTATATGATTCTCTTATGAAAAGTACAAAAGGACAAAGTGGTAAGTAGATACAACTACTTATCCCACCGCTGCCACCAATGTAGGAGGCTGGCCTGGCTTGCAGTGTGGTACTTACCAGAGGTACTTACACCTTGTGCCAGGTCCAGTTATCCCTTATTAGTGTAGAAGAGGTGTTTCTAGCAGCTTAGACTGATAGAAGGTAGCTATGGCAAAGCAGCTTAGGCTGAACTAGGAGGCATGCAAAGCTCCTACTATACCACCTATATCATAAGCACAATATCATAAAAAAACACAATACACAGAGTTACTAAAAATAAAGGTACTTTATTTTTATGACAATATGCCAAAAGTATCTCAGTGAGTACCCTCAGTAAGAAGGTAAGATATATAAACAAGTTATATGTACACAAACCAAAATCAGGTAAGTAAGAGCAAGAAAAGTAATGCAAACAGTGTAGAATTACAATAGGTTGCAATAGGCAAGCATAGGTATAGGGGCAACACAAACCATATACTCCAAAAGTGGAATGCGAACCACGAATGAACCCCAGACCTATGTGAGCTTGTAGAGGGTCACTGGGACTGTAAGAAAACAGTGAGGGTTAGAAAAATACCCCACCCCAAGACCCTGAAAAGTAGGAGTAAAGTACACCTACTACCCCCAGAGAGCACAGGAATCTTGATAGGGGGATTCTGCAGGAAGAACAAACACCAGCAGTGCACTGAAAACGGATTTCCCGACCTGAGTACCTGTAAGACAAGGGGACCAAGTCCAATAGTCGCAACAGTGTCCGGGGGGGCAGGAGCACAGGAAACCCCAGCTGAAGTTGCAAGGAAGCTGCCACCGGTTGGAAGAAGCTTGGAGTTCTGCAAGAAAGAAGAGGACTAGGGACCTCTCCTTTGGAAGACTGATGTCCCACGTCGTGATGAAGCTTGCAGAGGTGTTCCCATGCAGAAAGACTGCAAACAAGCCCTGCTAGTTGCAAAGGTCGCAGTAGAGGTTTTTGGGTGCTGCTGAGGACCAGGAAGGACCAGGATGCCGCCTTTTGGAGGAGGCGACAAAGGGGGCGCTCAGCAACTCAGAGAGCCCTCACAGAAGCAGGCATCACTTGCAGAAGTACCCCAACAGGCACTTGGAAGAAGAGTCCATGCGAAGTTACAAAAGGGAGTCCCACCACGTCGGAGGACAACTCAGAAGGTTGTGCACTGCAGGATGGAGTGCTGGGGACCCAGGCTTGGCTGTGCACAAAGGAAATCCTGGAAGAGTGCACATGAGCCAGAGTAGCTGCAAATCACACGGTACACAGCTTTGCAGTCTAGCGTGGGGAGGCAAAGACTTACCTCCACCAAACTTGGACTGAAGAGTCACCGGACTGTGGGAGTCACTTGGACAGAGTTGCTGTGTTCCAGAGACCACGCTCGTCGGGATGAGAGGGGACCCAGAGGACCAGTGATGCAGTCTTTTGGTGCCTGCGTTAGCAGGGGGAAGATTCCGTCGACCCACGGGAGATTTCTTCAGAGCTTATGGTGCAGGGTGAAGGCAGGCTACCCTCAGAGCATGCACCACCAGGAAACAGTCGAGAAAGCCGGCAGGATTAGGCGCTACAATGTTGCTGGTAGTCGTCTTGCTACTTTGTTGCTGTTCTGCAGGCGTCCTGGAGCAGTCAGCAGTCGATCCTTGGTAGAAGGTGAAGAGGGAGATGCAGAGGAACTCTGGTGAGCTCTTGCATTCGTTATCTGAAGAATTCCCCAAAGCAGAGACCCTAAATAGCCAGAAAAGGAGGTTTGGCTACCAGGTTAGGAGGATTGGCCACCAAGAGAGGTAAGAGCCTATCAGAAGGAGCCTCTGACATCACCTGCTGGCACTGGACACTCAGAGCAGTCCAGTGTGCCCCCAACACCTCTGTTTCCAAGATGGCAGAGGTCTGGGACACACTGGAGGAGCTCTGGGCACCTCCCCTGGGAGGTACTGGTCAGGGGAGTGGTCACTCCCCTTTCCTTTGTCCAGTTTCGCGCCAGAGCAGGGCTGGGGGATCCCTGAACCGGTGTAGACTGGCTTATCCAGAGATGGGCACCATCTGTGCCCATCAAAGCATTTCCAGAGGCTAAGGGAGGCTGCTCCTCCCCAGCCCTTCACACCTATTTCCAAAGGGAGAGGGTGTTACACCCTCTCTCAGAGGAAATCCTTTGTTCTGCCTTCCTGGGCCAGGGCTGCCTGGACCCCAGGAGGGCAGAAACCTGTCTGAGGGGTTGGCAGCAGCAGCAGCTGCAGTGGAGACCCAGGAAAGGCAGTTTGGCAGTACCCGGGTTCTGTGCTAGAGACCCGGGGATCATAGAATTGTCCCCCCCACTACCAGAATGGTATTGGGGTGACAATTCCATGATCTTAGACATGTTACATGGCCATGTTCGGAGTTACCATTGTGACGCTATACATAGGTAGTGACCTATGTATAGTGCACGCATGTAATGGTGTCCCTGCACTCACAACGTCCAGGGAATTTGCCCTGAGCGATGTGGGGGCACCTTGGCTAGTGCCAGGGTGCCCACACACTAAGTAACTTTGCACCCAACCATCACCAGGTGAAGGTTAGAAATATAGGTGACTTATAAGTTACTTATGTACAGCGGTAAATGGCTGTGAAATAACGTGGACGTTATTTCACGCAGGCTGCAGTGGCAGGCCTGTGTAAGAATTGTCAGAGGTCCCTATGGGTGGCAAAAGAAATGTTGCAGCCCATAGGGATCTCCTGGAACCCCAATACCCTGGGTACCTCAGTACCATATACAAGGGAATTATATGGGTGTACCAGTATGCCAATGTGAATTGTTAAATTTAGTCACTAGCCTGTTAGTGACAAATTTGGAAAGCAGAGAGAGCATAACCACTGAGGTTCTGGTTAGCAGAGCCTCAGTGAGACAGTTAGGCATCACACAGGGAACACATACAGGGCACATACTTATGAGCACTGGGGCCCTGCCTGGCAGGGTCCCAGTGACACATAGACTAAATCAACATATATTCAGTGAAATATGGGGGTAACATGCCAGGCAAGATGGTACTTTCCTACAGTCGGAGACTGCATTATGTGAGGACCGGCACAGCCCTTTCAGGTGTAAGTGACCACTCCTTCCTTCCCTCCTAGCACAGATGGCTCATCCGGAAATGCATACTACACCACCTTTTGTGTCACTGTCTAGTGTGAGGTGCAACCAGCCAAACTGTCAAACTGAGCCAGACAGGGAATCCACAAACAGGCAGAGTCACATAAATGGTATAAGCAAGAAAATGCTCACTTTCTAAAAGTGGCATTTTCAAACACACAATCTTAAAATCAACTTTACTAAAAGATGTATTTTTAAATTGTGAGCTCAGAGACCCCAAACTCCCCATGTCCATCCACTCCCAAAGGGAATCTACACTTTATTCAGATTTAAAGGTAGCCCCCATGTTAACCTATGAGAGGGACAGGCCTTGCAACAGTGAAAAACGAATTTAGCAATATTTCACTGTCAGGATATATAAAACACATTACTATAAGTCTTACCTTAACCATACACTGCACCCTGCCCTTGGGGCTACCTAGGTCCTACTTTAGGGGTGTCTTACATGTAAGTAAAGGGAAGGTTTAGGCCTGCAAGTGGGTACACTTGCCAAGTCGAATTTACAGTTAAAAACTGCATACGCAAACACTGCAGTGGCAAGTCTGAGACATGATCACAGAGATACTTATGGGGGAGGCACAACCAGTGCTGCAGGCCCACTAGTAGCATTTGATTTACAGGCCCTGGGCACCTCGAGTGCACTTTACTAGGGACTTATTAACCATACAATTTACACAGAAAGCATATGCACTTTAGCACTGGTTAGCAGTGGTAAAGTGCTCGGAGTTCAAAAGTCAACAGCAACAGGTCAGAAAAAATAGGAGGCAAAAAGATTGGGGATGACCCTGCAGAAGCAAAAAAGTCCAACAAGGACCAATCTCCAAGGATGCTTTAGTGAATAATTCACAATGAGGAAGTGTCCAGATTCTTGTCAGCTAAGAATGCAACCAAACATCATCCTAGCTACATCATATTAAAATGTATATTCCATAACGTGGAGAGACAATTGACGTGAACACTACATGTTAAGGATTAGAATATTCAGTATAAGTACTATACAGAACAGAAAACATACAAAGAATAACCTACTTGCACAAAGAGAAATCAAGTCAGACGGTATGTAGAAAATAAATGCACTTATTTTTTTAAAATATACAGTTCTCACCATCTGATAGGTAGATGAATGCTTAGATTATTTCATGCCTAGGATTACAGCCACTACTATTCGCTGCTAGTACGGCTTCTCAATTCAATTCTTACCCATTCAACCATTAACTTCAGATCCACTCCTCATCCTTGCAAGGTTCTCTTTGCAGTTGAGACGACATAACACATTTTTCTATCCATCTCTTCTACCCTCACACTTCCTCCTCCAACCACAAGCACCCCGCATTCTCCTTTCTTCCATACCCGTGCTCTTGTTCATCTACACTTTCATCTAATCTTCCAGAACACATTCCCAAGCCTTCAGCAATTCTTGATTACTTACTACAAACTGCAATCCTACTAAGAAGACGCACCGCATCATCTTTTAGTCTTACAGCAGTATGCAACAGTTCAATAATGTTCATATTTTGGCAAACTTAGACCCTCCTGTGATTGTACACAGAAACGAGTTTATACTACTGTGATACCAAAATATAATGACAAGAATATTGTTAGTACTAAAATATCGTGCTACAAAATCTCAGGTTTTTGGTATATGTTATTTATGTAAGTAATATTTTATATCTTTTATAATTCATTAATAATTTATAGTTTTATACTGTGTTCCGGGTTTTGTAGAAGGCTAGGATGAACAGTTAATTAAATTACAAATAATGTTACCTTAATGCTAATTAGTTTTTACTAATTGGATTGAATGAATTAATATTAAGTATTAGTAGTTGGTGGTTTTGTAGGGGAATAGGGTGGGAATGTAATTGAATTACAAATAATGTTATATTGATGTTAATTCCGTTTTATTTGTTAATTAATTGAATCATTGATTATCAAGTATGTAAAATAATGTATATTTAATTGTGGTCATAATTAATTTTGAATGCTACAGTATCTTTTTATTTTCATATTTTAGCAGCGGGTTGTTGGTTTTGTTTTGGAACTGGGTGGAAAGATATTGAAATTATAATATTTTTAAATTTGTCAATATCATTTAATTTATTAATTGACAACTCTGTACCTTTTCAATGGTGGACATAATATTCACATTATTTGTTTTACTTATTACTTTTTTAATTAAATGTCTAATAATACCATTTGTATAATGTAGTTTTATTTATTGTATTCAAAGATTTTGTTTTTGTTTAAGATACATTTTAACTTACTCACATTTTTTGTAGGTATTAAGTAGGTATTTTTTGTTTGTTTTCACTGATTTTTTTGTAGATAGTGAGGTATACTTTATTTCAATTATTACTTTTTTTCACATTTAATTGTATTATATATTTCTAAATGTGTTAATGCTATATAATATGTCTTATAAGTTTTATATACTAAACAGTCAGCGGAACAGAAGAACAAATGAGTGCAAAGCCTAATAATACTGCATTAACATCTACTAAATAAGTTACCCTTAATGAGAACCATATACACCTTAGAACCCCCTCCCAGAAACTTTTCACCCTCTTGCATCCCCAGATAATATGGATCCAGCTACCCGGGTTCCAAACATCTAGGAGATTGCTCAGATGTACTTGTGTTCCACTTATGTGGCAGTGCAGGGTTATAAATTCCATCAATTGAGCATACAAATGCATTTTCGAAAAGTTAGGGCCCCATAGAGCTTAAAAAGTAAGGACAGTAGCTCCCAGTTATTTCTCCTGAGTTAAATTCACCTTGTCCCCTTGTATTAATTTGTTAATATATAATTAATTTGCATGCCTCAAAACTGATCCTGGAAATTAAACCCTCATGAACTCAACTTTATCCATTGGCTTGTTTTGTATAGCCACGCATAGATTGAAAAAGGGACTGGACTATCTCTCGGGTAGATTCAATCTGTAAAGGTTGGTATTTCTCAAAATGGATTTACTTTAAAGATATACCAACTTATTTTGTACCCAGGGTGTCAGGAGAAAGAGCTAAGCCTTTCCAGGGAATCAGTGCTTCACTGACTATACAATCACCGACTTTCCCTAAGTTACACTTCTCCAATCTAGTAACTTTGCCTAGCAATTCATCAGGGAAAATACTCTTAATGGGAGTCTCTGAATGAATGCTGGCGATTCATAGCCATTAAAAAGCCCAAAGCATGCAATACCTCATCTGTTTTGGGTTCTTTTCTTGGGGGAGATTAGGAACTAAGGGCCAGAAGTGGCAAAAATTTGCGAGTCGTAAATGGCCTGAATCGCTATTTGCGACTCCTCAAAATCGGACATGGGATGCAAAAAAAACATTTCTGAATCGCAAATAGCGACACAAGCCATTACCGACTCGCAAAATTTGCGACCCCATTGTGCGATCTGCAAATAGCAAGTCGCAATTTGCGAGTCGCAAACCATATGAAAAAAACACTCGCAAATTGCGACTAGTCTCAAAAAGCCCATTTTGCACACCCAATTTACCACCAACTCAGAGCAGGTGGTAACCAGAACCAAAGTATAAAAGGAGACCCAGAAGGCATCTGGGTTACTCAAGATGGCGGAGATATATGTGATAGCAAGGAGGAGGAGAGTCCACGCCGCACAGCAGAGGAGGAGCCAGAGACAGGAGAGGATATACAGAACTAGGCAGACAATTTTCCAACAAACTGAGGAGGAGATTTATGATAAATACAGACTCAGCAGTGAAGCAATATTAGAATTAATAGATCTACTCAATCCGCAGCATCAACGCCAGACTGTGCGCGGCAGCGCCATCCCCACACATGTGCATGTGCTATGCTCACTGCCCCTCTTGGCCTTGGGTAGCTATCAGGGGGTCATTGCTGTGGCAGGTGGGGTATCCCAAAGTGCACTCTTACGGTTTTTCAGATGTTTCTTAGATGCCATACTCACACATATGTCCAGATACATACACCTACCCAGGAATGAGGCAGAAATCAACAGCACAAAGTTGGAATTCTACAGGATTGCCAACTTCCCTCATGTAATAGGGTGTGTAGACGGGACACATATACAAATATGCCCTCCTGCAAATCTGGAATATCTGTTCCGCAACCGTAACTGTACCCACTCACTGAACATCCAGGTGGTATGTGACGCCCATTATGTCATCACTGACATGGTAGCCAAATTTCCAGGGAGTACACATGACTCTTACATTTTCAGGCACAGTGGGATACACCAACGCCTAGAATGTGGGGAGTTTGGAGACGGATATCTCCTAGGTATTGCTGAATACACCCTGAAGACATACACACAAGTCAATGTGGAAACCATCCATGCCCTGCTAACATTGTCCATTTTTGCCAAACAGGTGACAGTGCATATGCGCTACGGCCATGGATACTTACCCTGTACTTAACACCCAGCAATGAGACTGAGAGGTGATACAACAGTGCACATAGAAGGACCCGAAATGTTATAGAGAGGACCTTTGGACTGTTGAAGGCAAGATTCCGATGCCTCCACAGGAGTGGAGGTTCGCTCCAGTATGCCCCAATAACAGCTTTCAAGATAGTTGGCGCATGCGCTATACTGCACAACATTGCCCCCAGACGTGGGCTACATCTCACCCCAGAAGACCCAGATTCGGAGGATGACGAGCAAGAGCTACCACATCGCCATCATGGGGATAGAAGCATTGCAAATCAAGGCAGACAGAGACGGGACCACATTGCAAACCAATACTTTGGAAGGTATGTTGCTGCCTGTCACCACACACACGAATGTCACACACAAAGAGCCCAGGTGTGAAGTGGAACAAACAAGAACTTTTATTAAGTGAACCTAATAACTAAAGAACTGAACTGTCAGGGGCTGTAAATGTCCACCTGCAATGAGGACACATTCACCTCATGTGCCTCAATTGTCCGCAAGTGCATAGCTCAACTGCTACGCCTGGGACGCCCAGCATGGCTAGTGCCTGGAGTGTCAGCAGATCCCTGACGTGCACTGCCACTCCTCAATACCCTTGTGGCCGTGGCAGATGCACTACTGATGGTGGAGCCCTCCTCACTATCGTGAGGTGTGTCTGCTGTGCCCCTAACCACCTGTCTTGCCTCCATTATGTCCACAGCGTGGCTTATCTGTCCCAGTCCACAAGCCACATCCCCAGCAAAGTGGCCCAAGTTTACTTGCAAACTGACTGTCCAGCGTGACAGCCCCCATGCAAGTTTCATGGTACTCACTTGTTGATGTTCCTGGCGCTGACGTGTCCAGCTCTCCAATTCCAGCCACTGCCTCTGGCTCCAGGGTCTGTTCCACACATTCCTCCATGGGTGTGGGTGGTGGGATGGTGGATTGGCCTCCTGCTGTGCCCTTCATCTCCGGAGGCGCTCTGCCACCCTCTCCTTGGTTGTGGAGCGCAGGTCGTACCATCTCTTTTTCAGCTCTTCAATGCTCCTGTGGCTCACCCCAATTGCATTTACCTTCTCCTGGATGTCAGTCCAAATCCTCTTTTTGTCAGTCTCTGGCACACTGAGGGCAGCCCTTCCAAATAGCTGGTCATGGTGTTGGCAGCATTCATCTGTCAGCACCTCCAGTTCCTTCTCTGAAAACGTAAGTTTCCTCTTCCTGCCAGAGTCCTCCATTATTGCTGCTGTTCCTCCTGGTAGTTGTTCAGCAGTTGGAAATGGGTGTGGTCCTCCCTCCTCTCAGGTATATTTGTAAACTTCCTGCCTGTGATGTCATCAGCAGGAGCCAGGAAGTGTTTTCCAGACTGTTCTGCTGCACCTGCATGCAATTTGCGGCACACTCGCAAATTGCGACACCCAATCGCAATTTGCGTGTTCGTTTTTAGCGAGGTCGCAAAAAGCGACCTCGCAAACAGGGGACTCGCAATCTGCGGTGCAACTTCATTTGCGAGTCGCAAATTGAAGTCACTTTTTCTTGTTGGATACCTGTTTGAGAGTCGGAAATTGCGAGTCGCAACAACTCGCAATTTCCGACTCACAAAATGTTTGCTACCTACATTTGGCCCTAAGAGAATTAAAACTCCTTCACACATGGCCCAGAGAAAAGAGTTATCAAAAGTCTTGCACTTAGCCAGGTCAGCGTACCCGGTACAATTTATCAAATGGGCTGCAAAATAATTGACTTTCTGGGAGGGATAAGCTTTCTTGTTGAATAGATAGGACTGTCTCCTTCATGCTGATTCTCAGGCTGCACGTTTTTCAAATAAAGACACTAATTAACGCATCCAACCGTTTTCTATTACATAACAAACAGGTAATTTATGTAAAAAAAAGTTTAGCAGAGGCAGAATATGCATTTAATCTAGTTCCACTCT
Organism: Pleurodeles waltl; assembly: GCF_031143425.1. Classification (NCBI taxonomy): domain Eukaryota; kingdom Metazoa; phylum Chordata; class Amphibia; order Caudata; family Salamandridae; genus Pleurodeles; species Pleurodeles waltl. Next base: position 1,178,239,455 of record NC_090437.1, read on the forward strand.
ACCGACTATAGAGATGTGTACCTTCCCCCACCGATCCTGCAAGTTCTGAATCTTAGTGAGCAAGACGGGGTTGTTTAAATGATTAATCTTTGTACCTCATACCCAAATACCTAACTGGCTTTTGCTGATAAATACTCTGCAAATCGTGGGGCAGAGCTGTAGCATCGTTATTAAAAAGAAGGATCTCTGTTTTGGAGATGTTGAACCATGAAAATTTGGAGAAAATGCCAAACAGTTCTTGAAACACCCCTTCCTAGGTGTCAGATATAGCACAAGGTCAACCACATATAGTTTAAGTTTCGGTATCCCAGGGGCTGCTGCTTTCACTTCCCAACTCTGGTGTAGGAAACAAGCTAGGAGATCAATAACAAAAGTCAAAAACATGGTGACAAAGGGCAGCCCTGCTAGAACCCATGGAAATTTGAAAGGAATCTAAAACGTTACAGTTGAAAGATATTGTTGCAGATGCTCCCTCATATATTGTGGCAACTGACCTTGTGAGCTAGTTTGGAAATCCCATTACCTCTATTACCCTAACAAAATAATCTCAGCTCATGAGGTCAAAAGCTTTTCCAGCATCAATAGAAACTGCAGTAGTCTTACCAAAATTAAAGTAGTCAATAGCTTCAGTTAAATATTGTGTGTTATGATAAAGTTGTTGCCCTAGAATAAACCCAGTCTGTTCTTTCCCAATTACAAAAGGCATAACCTCAACCACCCGAGCTGTTAATATTTTCATAAAAAATACTATAATCTGCATTGAGTACTGTGATCGGACAAAATTAATTTATGTCCTGCGAATCTTTGTTTTTCTTAAGAAAGCAAGTAAGAAGGCCTTTAAGAAAAGAGGAAGGGAGCAGGGCTGCTCATCAATAAATTATTAAACAGGACCTTCATATGGCCTTTTACTTATGAAATGAAATGAGGATCTGGTACCTCTCTGGTGGAAACACATCCCCTCCTGCTGTCTTCCCTCTGGGCAAAGCTCTAACCACAATCGCCATCTGTGACAGTGATATAGGGTGAGAAAGATTTTGTGCTACTTCATGAAACATTTTGGCAGGGAAATACCATCTAGGAAGCCTGAAGTACTGTTCTTTTCTAGGGGATGGCCAGCTGTGTGTGTATAGTTGAAAAAACTGATGGCATGCATTCTCAATTAAAGATGCCTCTCCCAGCAAAGTACCCATTGATGGATCCCAAATTTTATCTTTGCCATTTTTAGCTTAATGTGCTCTAGCTCACAAGGCTAAAAGCTTCATGTAATTTTTGCACATAAGTTATTTTATTTATAAGTTGTTTCTCCATCAAAACTTGCCGTATCTTCTGCTCTCTCTAAAAAATTTAAAGAGTTAGCCACATTGGAAATATTCACCTCAGTCAAATGAAGATCCTCAGACAGCTCCTTAAATTTAATTTTTGCTAACTTATTAAAATGGATTTGAAAAGCAATACTCTTCCCTCTCATAGTTATGTTAAATATTTCCCAAATATTATATAGAGAGGAAAAGTATCAAATTTCTTCAAAAAACTCAGCAGCCCATGCCTTCATTTGTGCAATAAATGATTCATCAGGGAGTAATGCTCTATTTAAAGACCAGCATTTGGGCAAGGCAGCATCATTTGAGGAGCACACATCTAAACTAATAGCAGCATGGTGTGATACATAATTCAATATAATTGAGGAGGCAACAGTTGGAATATCCTTGGAATTATAAAAATAGTCTAGCGGAGGCTGTTTGTCTTGAGGTGCCTGAAGTACTCACCCCAAGGGAGCTGGGAGACACTATTGGAGTACCTACAGTAAGGTAAAGGCAAGGCTCCCTTTCGATTCCTTTTGACGTAGCTTGAACCATTCTCACCGAGCTTTCATGTATGCCGAGATATAAGTCTGGGTTCTACTCAGTGGGCTCTCTATGGAAAAGTTTGGACTACCACATTAAGGAAAAGTCCCGGTGGTTGGCAACCAAAAAATTACTTTTTCATCCCTGCTTAAAGGCAAATTAAATCTATCTAAAAAATAGGGGAAAAATCAGCCTTGAAACGGAAGCTGAAGTCAACCGTATGGAAACATTAGAAGCCTCTGCCTATTCTTTAGGCCTTGATATCCCTGAGGCCTCCTTGATTAGTGAGGATTTAGTGCTCTTGTCCATTAAGAATATGAGGACTAAGTAAGAAGGGGAGTCTGCACATAGGAAGGGAAATAATCAATTGTCAGTCCTTCAGAACCAATTCAGAGACAGCCCCCTAAGAGAAGCGCTGACAAGGATTACGGAAGGGGGAGACATGGAGGTGGTCCAAGAAAAAGGCTGTAGTAAGGATTTCAGGGCAGTGCTGGGGGCGATAAGGCTTGCCCATAAGGACATCAACGCACTGTTGAAGAAACCCAAAGCAGACCCAGACAAACCAAAAACTACCTACCCATCTCCCTCCTCCCCCTCACTGCGAAGGTCATTGAAAAATTCGTGAACAGCCAACTATCCCGCTTCCTGGAAGACAGCAAAGCGCTCGATTCCTCCCAATCCGGATTTCGAAAGAACCACAGCACGGAGACAGCACTCATTGCTGCCACAGATGACATCAGAACCATGCTCGACAAAGGAGAAACCGCAGCGCTCATCCTTCTGGACCTCTCCGCAGCCTTCGACACAGTCTGTCACCACACCATTCGAACACACCTCCACAACGCCGGGATCCGCGGTAAGGCCCTCGACTGGATCTCTTCTTTCCTCTCCGGCAGAACCCAGAGAGTCCACCTTCCGCCCTACCTGTCCAAATCCTCCAAAACCATCTGTGGCGTCCCCCAGGGATCTTCCCTTAGCCCAACATTCTTCAACGTTTACATGGCTCCTCTCGCTAATATCGCACAAGCCCACCACATCAACATACTATCCTACGCAGACGACACCCAGCTGATAATCTCCCTCACGAAAGACCCCAGAACCGCAAGAAACAACCTCCACAATGGACTTCACGCCATCGCCAACTGGATGGAAGCAAGCCGTCTCAAGCTAAACACAGACAAAACAGAGATCCTCATCCTCGGTAGCAACCCGTCCGCTTGGAACGAATCCTGGTGGCCTCCCTCCCTTGGAACTGCGCCCACCCCCACCACCCAAGTTCTGAACCTAGGAATCATCCTGGACTCAGCACTCAGCATGACGCAGCAGGTCAATGCAGTCTCCTCTGCCTGCTACAACACCCTTTGCATGCTCTGCAAGAACTTCTAGTGGATTCCCTTTGAAACAAGAAAGACAGTCACCCACGCCATAGTCAGCAGCAGACTGGACATCGGCAATGCACTCTATGCAGGAACCACGGCCAGACTACAAAAGAAAATGCAACGTATCCAAAACACCTCCGCCCGACTCATCCTCAACGTCCCACGTCGCAACCACATCTCTGCCCACCTCAGAGACCTACACTGGCTACCCGTATCGAAGAGGATTACCTTCAAACTACTCACCCACGAACACAAAGCCCTCCGCAACACAGGTCCAGCCTACCTTAACGAAAGTCTCACCTTCCACACCCCGTCCGCCAGCTCTGCTCTGCCAGCCTCGCCCTCGCCTCCGTCCCCTGCATTCGCCGCACCACCACAGGAGGAAGATCCTTCTCTCACCTTGCCGCCAAGACCTGGAACTCCCTACCAAATCAAATCAAATCATTAACATTTATAAAGCACGCTACTCACCCGTGCGGGTCTCAAGGCGCTAGGGGGAGAGGGGTTACTGCTGCTCGAAGAGCCAGGTCTTGAGGAGTCTCCGGAATACGGAGTGGTCCTGGGTGGTCCTGAGGCTGGTGGGGAGGGTGTTCCAAGTCTTGGCTGCCAGGTAGGAGAAGGACCTCCCACCCGCTGTGGAGCGGCGGATGCGCGGGACGGCGGCGAGAGCGAGGCTGGTGGACCGGAGGAGACGGGTGGGGGCGTAGAAGTTGAGGCGTCGGTCGAGGTATTCTGGTCCCTTGTTGTGGAGGGCTTTGTGTGCGTGGTTGAGAAGTCGGAAGGTGATCCTTTTGCTGACTGGGAGCCAATGCAGGTGTCTCAGGTGGGCGGAGATGTGGCTGTTGCGGGGTATGTCGAGGATGAGGTGGGCGGAGGCGTTTTGAATACGTTGCAGACGTTTTTGGAGTTTTGCGGTGGTCCCAGCATAGAGGGTGTTACCGTAGTCCAGGCGGCTTGTGACGAGGGCGTGGGTCACGGTTTTTCTGGTGTCGGCGGGGATCCAGCGGAAGATGTTGCGGAGCATGCGGAGGGTGAGGAAGCAGGAGGAGGACACGGCGTTGACTTGTTTGGTCATGGTGAGAAGAGGGTCCAAGATGAAGCCGAGGTTGCGGGCGTAGTCTGAGGGGGTCGGTGCGGTGCCAAGGGTCGTGGGCCACCAGGAGTCGTCCCATGCGGTCGGGGTGTTGCCGAGGATGAGGACTTCCGTTTCATCTGAGTTCGTCTGAGCCTCATCCAATCTGCGATTTCCTTCATACCATCTTGCAGGTTGGTCTTTGCGCTGGTGGGGTCCTTGGTGAGGGAGAGTATAAGTTGAGTGTCGTCGGCGTAGGAGGTGATGATGATGCTGTGCTTGCGTACGATGTTGGCGAGGGGGCTCATGTAGACATTGAAGAGTGTCGGGCTGAGCGAGGAGCCTTGAGGGACGCCGCAGATGATCTCGGTGGGGTCTGAGCGAAAAGGTGGGAGGTAGACTCTTTGAGAGCAGTTGGAGAGGAAGGAGGCGATCCAGTCCAGGGCCTGGCCTTGGATCCCGGTGGAGCGGAGGCGGGTTATTAGGGTGCGGTGACAGACGGTGTCGAAGGCAGCCGAGAGGTCGAGGAGGATGAGGGCGACTGTTTCACCGTTGTCCATCAGGGTTCTGATGTCGTCTGTGACTGAGATGAGGGCGGTTTCAGTGCTGTGGTTGGCTCGGAATCCGGATTGTGAGGGGTCGAGAAGGTTGTTGTCTTCAAGGAAGTTGGTAAGCTGTTTGTTGACGGTCTTCTCTATTACTTTGGCAGGGAAGGGGAGGTGCGAGATGGGGCGGAAGTTCTTCAGGTCGCTTGGGTCAGCCCTAGGTTTCTTTAGTAGGGTGTTGACTTTGGCGTGTTTCCAGCTTTCGGGGAAGGTAGCAGATGGAAAAGAGGAGTTGATGATGGTCTGGAGGTGCCGGGCGATGATGTCGTCGGCTTTATTAAAGATGAAGTGTGGGCAGGGGTCCGAGGGGGCGCCGGAGTGGATAGAATTCATGGTGGTTTTGGTCTCTTCAGTGTTGATGTGGGTCTAGGCATTGAGGGTGATGGCTGGGGGTGTGGGTTCAGAGTTGATCGGCAGGGTCTGGTGTCCGAAGCTGTCGTGGAGGTCGGTGATCTTGCGATGGAAGAAGGTGGCGAGGGAGTTGCACAGGTCTTGTGAGGGCGTGATGGCGTTGGCGTTGGGGTTGGAGAACTCTTTAACGATGCTGAAGAGTTCTCTGCTGTTGTGGCTGTTTTTGTCCAGTCTATCAGTGAAGAAATTCCTTTTGGCTGCGCGGATTAGGTGGTGGTGTTCGCGGGACTGTTGAGAATTCTGGGACAATATTCTAGAATAATCAGGGACAGAGAGTAATGGTTCCGCAACAATGTGTGAGTTCAGGACAAGAGTGGGATGCAGGTGCACAAGCTAATGGAGTTTCAATGAAAGGTTTGTCTGCACAAAAAATAACAATGGTTGGAAGATTTAAGTAATTCAAAAACGCAAAAAAGAAAAGATAGAGAGGAAGAAACAATAAACAGAGTGAGATTGAACATGGAAGGAAGTGAACTCCTGGAAGGAACCATGGAAGTGAACAGACTTGAGTCGTATACTGAAGCTCAGTTAAGATATCTATGTAAAATAATTACTAGAGGAGCAGAGAGAGTTTACCAGCAGTTACAAGAAGTAGCAGACAATACTGACATTGATTTGTCAAAAATGAAAACTTTGAAAAGAAGTTACAGATTAAGCATGGAGGAGGAAGACTTTACAAACATGAGATCTGCAGGGATGAAAACACATCTTAGAGAATTACTTGAGAAAGTACAGGTTTGGAGAGCATTAGACAAATGGGAAGGCAGATGGGTCAAGAAAAGAGGAAGACCGAAGAAAGATGATGTGACACTGGCAGGAGAGTCAGTGAAAATGCTGCCAATGAGAGAAACATCAGGAGGGAGTTTTATACATGAACCTTGGAATAGAAGTGGCATTTTAAGTTTTACAAATGATTACCCAAGGTTGAGAGAGAAACCAATGGAGTGGTATCAGCAAACAGATAAGTTTGTGAAACTTGCAAAGTGTCTGTGGGAAGATCTGAATACACTTTTTGATATTGTTGTTCCAGCAGATTTGTGGACTGAATGCAAAAGGAGTGTTGCTTGGCCAACAGGTGAACCGCAAAAAGATTTGAAAACAGGTGTGCCATCTTCTAAAGTAATGAAACATTACTATAAGGTCATTGAGTTTCTGAAACCGAGAGTTTCGCAAAAAATGTTGATTGGCAACGCAGGAAGGAAAGGAATCGGTTCATGCATATTGTGAAAGGTTGTTGAAGGCTTTCAAACAATTCAGTGGTGTGGAAATAATTGAGAAAGAGACCAAGAATCATTTGGTGTTCAGGTTTTTTGAAAGGTTAAAACCAGAACAAATCACTTAATTTGCTGGCAAGCAAAGCAGATCGATGAGGTGTTTCAGTCTGCTAAATACTGTAGTGATGAAATTGAGATGAAGCAGAAAAAGCTGAAAGAAAAAGCTATGGTGATGCAGATCAAGGCTGCACAGACACGATTACAGGGAAATTTTCAACACCTGCCAGAGGGAAATGGTTTGTTTCCGAGTCAAGGTCGAGGCAGAGGTCGAGGTGGAATGATGCTTCCGGTAGTCAATAGAAATGTGGATTTGAGTTCGGTGGTGATGCACGATGAGCAGCAAAGGCGAAAGGTATGACCTTGTCATATTTGTGGAGTAATTTGACATTTGAAAAGACAGTGTCCAATATTGATCAAGGAGGAATTGTACAACAGACATATGTGCCCATATTTATACTTTTTTAGCGCCTCATTTGTGTCATTTTTTTACACAAAAGCGGCGCAAACTTACAAAATACAATGTTATTTTGTAAGTTTGTGCCGCTTTTGCGTAAAAAAATTATGCAAATGCGGTGCTAAAAAAGTATAAATATGGGCCATGGTGTCAATTCATATCAGAGCATGGGAGGTCAAAGTCAAAATTTCCAGAACAATGTGAATAATATGCAAATTTTACAGCTTTTACAGGCAATGCAACAGGTAAAGAATGCACAGCATCAGGTACATCAGGTACATCAGGTACAAACAAATGCAACAAATGCACATGCCGAGACAGGTTCAAATGATACTGAGCCCTATGGAACAGCACCCGGTAATGCTTTCGCAAGTGGTCACAAATCAGAGTAAGAGCAGAAGTGTAAAAACAGCTGAACAATTTCCTTTACGCAGTGAGGATGAAATAAAAGCTGAATGACCGTTGGATAGCTCAGATGAGGAGGAGTGTATGATGGCTGCATCATTAGAAGTGGATTAGAGAGGTCCTTATGTGAAAGGTAAAGCACATGGTCATGAGTTTAATTTCCTGGTCGATACAGGAGGGACACGCTCAACAGTGAGAAATGTAGAAGTTCCAGACCTACAGATTTCAGAAAGGACAGTGCAAATACTATGAGTTGCAAATAAACATTTGGTCAATACTCTTACGGAACCAGTTCTTGTGAAAGTTGGAAATTTTAGAGATTACCATAGTTTTGTTGTTTGTGATTCTAGTCCAGTATCATTATTGAGAAGAGATTTACCATGCAAAATAAAATTTTCAATTATGGGTTCAATGAAAGGGTTTTAAATTGAGACAAACAGTGATGAAGAAGAAGATTTGTCAGTTGATATTGGGAAAAAGACGGTGCCTCAAGAATTTGCTTTGTTGGATCTTGATGATCAGACAAATGAAAATGAGCAAGAAAATGAGGATAATAATTCGGTAGACTTAATTAATTTCTTTCCAGTTTTTGAAAAGAAAATCTACAAGATAGAGTTAAGTAAAAAGTTCGGGACTTTTTAGGAAAAGCAATTGGTTTGATTAAAGGAGTCGAAGAAGTCAAAGTAACAGTGAAAGAGAATGTAGTGTTTCCGCAGACTGTACAATATCTAATGACAAATGAGGCAATCAAAGGGATAAGACCTTTGATAGTACAGTTTTTGGAACAGGGAGTCTTAAAAGAAGTGATGAGCAGTCCGTGTAATTCAGCAATAATGGGTTTGAATAAGCCGAATGGGAAAATTCATCTTGTCCAGGATTTGAGGAAAATAAATTAGATAGTGGTGAAATGTTGTCCAGTTGTGCCAAATCCAGCAGTAATAATGTTTCAGATTCCATGTGATGCAGAATGGTTCACAGTAATTGATTTGTGCCAAGCTTCTTTCCGGTACCCCTACATGAGGACAGCAGATATCTCTTTTGTTTCCAAGTTGTTTCAATAAACCAGAGTTTATTGCTGGTGTAGAATTCCTCAAGGGTTTTCAGAATCACTATCAATTTTCAATCAGATTTTGAAAAAGAACCTGGAGTCATTGGTAATGCTTTACCAATCGACATTAGTACAGTACACTGATGATTTGTTGATTGCATCAAAGACAAAGGAAACTTGTAGAGAGGACACAATTGCATTGTTGAACTTTTTGGGAGACAATGGTCATAAGGTATCTCTTATTAAACTGCAGTACTGTCAGCAGGAGGTGAAATATTTGGGACATTTGATCGAGAAAGGGTCAAGGAGATTTTCAAGCGAAAGAGTAGTGGCAATAATGAAAATGAAAATACAGAGTTCACAGAAAGAGCTGAGGATGTTTATGGGAATGGTAGGATATTGTCGCCAGTGGATTCCAAATTTTTCAGACATTTCAAAGCCACTGCAAAGATTGACACACAAGGATGTTTCAGATCCCATAATGATGGATGAGGAATGCATGAGAGCATTTACTGAACTGAGAGAGAGGTTGTGTCGAGCTCCAACTTTAGGCATGCCTGATTACACAAAACTTTTCTTGTTGTTTTGTCATGAGCAAGATAAATGTTCTTTGTCTGTCTTGACAGAAACACATGGTGGTGTCAATCGTCCAGTAGCATATTTTTCAGCCACTTTGGATAATTTTGCAGCAGCCTTACCAGGATGCTTACGAGCAGTTGCAGCAGTTAAGCAGAGTATTACTCAGAGTGAAAACATTGTGATGGGTTATCCTCTGACAGTGAAGGTACCTCATTCATTAGAAATTCTATTGACCAGGTCGAAAATGCAATACCTGAGAAATGCAAGACTGACACGATATGAGAGAGTGATTCTTGGAGCACCAAATGTAACAATCAAAAGGTGCACAGTGCTTAACCCGACAACATTATTACCAAATGAGGGAGAAGATCTAAATAAAATAGATGACATTGAACATGATTGTTTGGAGGTGGCAGAACTATTCACCAAACCAAGGGATGCCATTAAAGACACTTGTTTGGAAAACAATGATCAAATTGTCTTTGTTGATGGTTCTTGCTTAAGAGTCAACACAGGTGCCTTAAAAGCGGGATATTCAGTGTGTACAGTCACTGGCATATTAGAAGCTTCATGGCTTAAATGAGTAATGTCTGCACAAGTCGCAGAATTGGTGGCTCTTACTAGAGCATGCCAATTGTCAGACCAGATGAAAGTAGCGATCTGCACTGATAGTCAGTATGGATTTGGTATTGTGCACGATTTGGTGAAAATTTGGTCACAAAGGGTGTTCCTGACTGCTTCAGGTTCACCTGTGAGAAATGGAAAAAGAATACATGACTTGTTACAAGCTGTACAAAAGCCTGAGAAAATTGCTGTGGTCAAATGCAGTGCACACCAGAGAGGACAAGATTATGTAACATTGGGAAATGCTTATGCAGACCAGGTTGCAAAATGTTGTGCTCTGAATGGAAATTCATTCAAAGGAAATTGGGAATTGATGTCTGATGAGGTGCATGCAAATTTTACAATGCAAATCGTTGAGACATCAGAGGAGTTGAAAGCCATACAGAACAATGTTCCAGAAAAAGACCGAAATTGACAAGGAGACTGTCCAGAGTGAAATAATTTTTGAAGAGAAAACATGTTTTTGAGTTTTGAGTTCCTCGTTTTGAATTTTTGAAAATGTTTGAATTTTTTTTTTTTTTGATTATAGAAAACATGAGTAACTTACATGACCAAAACAGTAGAATTAGTTGTTGTAAAGTGTTAACTATTGGTTTGGCGGTAATGTGTGTGTTAACGTGTTTATTGTTGTTCGTAGGAGTGTCTGTTTATGAGATGAATGGAGCCAACCACACTACTAAGATTGATAGTTCTTTAGATGTAACTGATACATCACTAACAAGAGATACATTTAGAATAGATGTCAAATACTTACATGAAGAGAAAGAGCTTTCTCCTAATGCTTTATTTTGCTTATTGCATGAGTATGTTGAGGTGGTGGACGCAAAAGATTGTTATGTATGTACACATATTCCGACTTCAGTGGAAGAAGGAACTACTTACCAAAGTTTGCCTGTCACTCACGCTATAAGTTGCAGTCTTTTGCCAACGCATTTCTATAATCAAGAATATATCCAGTATTTCTGTTCAAATTATGACATGGTATTGTCATTTGTACCTGTCATAGGTTATTTGAATAGAATAGCCAAAGATAATAACATAGTCATTATGAGAGATTTCTTTGAACCTACTTTAACCTTTGGTACATCTTTTGCTTTTGCTCATAGGAATCATCTGATGTGTTTACTAACTCCTGTAGAAAGTAAATTTTTAGATTACACAGAAGATAGAAGAAGAGAAAGAAAGGCAAAGATAGTTAAGGGAATAATAAGTAGAAAACCTGGAGTTGATTATGCTTATACGGACATTACTAAACAAGGAAAGCTAACAATAGATGCTGAACATGTAGGAAGGCTTTGTATATACAGACCTTGGAGTAAGAATAATAGAGTGTTTGTAGGAAAGAGTGAGTGTGGACATGTTTTTATGTTCAGGAGTAAGTCGGATTTTATGATGAATGGACAGGACCCACCAGTACCCGGGATTTATAATATTTGTGGGAGAAAAGCATTTTATCGTCTTCTTAGAGAATGGCATGGAACATGTTATTTGGGAATAGTCTTTCTGAAAATCTATCAGTTGGAAGACTTGAGTAGGATTCCAGAAACAATGAACTTTCAAACGAGACACAAGCAAAAATCAATTTCTAGCATAGTGGGAGACATTTTTGGGGCTATAATTCCTTCAGTAGTCTTCAATTCAATCAAAATACAAAAGTTATTATAGATTGATGTTGTGACATAAATAGTCATCAGAGGAGGGACTGTGAGACTGTGAATTTTCTAATATGTTTATTAGTGATTTTGGTATTCTAAATGTATGATGAATGACGTGTAAAACGGGTGACTTTTGAAAATCATCGCCACAGTTCATTTTCTGTTCTTAACTGAACAAAATTCTAACTAAATGTTATGGTTATTTTCCATAATTCAAATGCTTACGTAAATGTGCATTCAGTGCTTTAATAGATGTGACCACAGCTACCCCCAGTGGGTTGCTGAATTATGTCTTACAAGGCCATGTTTTAACTGAACATTGCATAAGCTGAATGTTCTGTTGTTTGAGAACTTTACTAATATATGATTTTTTCCTCAAGGATGGAAGTTGAGTTTGTAACAGGAAAAATGTCTTCCTGAAGAGAAGTTTGGGGCGAGATGGAACAATGGAGCTACAGACAAGACAAAAGAGAAAAAGTTACTGTTGAGAAAATGTTCTAGTTAATGCTGTATTGTCGTATTTTAGGTTATCAATTTAGTTTTCTATTGGTTGAAACGTAACCACCCCATGAACTCACCAATCATAAGTTTTTTAGAAATGAGTATAACAACTTAGGTAGGATTCTCTAGAGTCAGAAGAATAAGCAGCAGACATAGATGAGATGAGGTTGTCAGATTCCAGTGTTCCTGTAGCAGTGTGGGTTTAGCTGTTGTTAGGCCCAATTCTCCTGAAGATATACCTGATGGTGTCCCTTTGCTGAAGTAGACTGCTTGTTGCTATCGATTTTGCTAATGTATGTTATTGTAATGTTATATGGGTCTCATGTGCTTTCCAGGTACCAGCTGCAAATTATAATTTGATTGCTGCATATTAATAATAATTTTTAATAGTAACCCGAGTTAAAGAGTTTTTCTAAATTTGTGTTTCTAAATTCTTTTTTTACATGAAGCCCAACATGTTAATGCTAATTTGTGGTTAGTGAGGGAATTAACTTGAAATGCTCATGATTTACATTGACATCTTTTGAGTGTTGACCTAATGTCTACTTTGCCATTATTACCAGCTCTGGTATTATTAATAAGTGTAATTCTCTTGGAGATTATTTGTTTAGTTGTTTTGATTAAACCGAGATATCTAAGACATTCTAATCAACCACTATTAATGCTATATGCTTAACATTTGTGTTTGAGAGTTATTTTCGTGACCTTAGAGTTGTTAATCCAGGGAAATACATTTAAAAATTCTTCTTATTAAACTGGTGTGGTTATTGTTTGAAGTTCAATATCTTTGTTTATGTTGATTATTGTTGATGCTTACATTACTCATTGGTGACATCCCCTCAAACCTATGTTGCTTTGATCCATTGTCCTCTAGAGCAGAATCTACTATACAGTATAGATAATAGCTAGGATTCCGTGGTGCTGCAGCACAACAAAACATAATTGGCTGTCAGATCATTCAACTTTCATGTTGAAATTTACATCAGTTTGGTTTGCCCTGCCCTGTACCTTTTCACTACTCCCAATTAGGGTTGGAAATTCAAAGTCTATACAGTGTATGTGTCTTTCACTAGTCTTGTGACATATTTCCATTTAAATTAAATGAAAAACAACAACAATGATCAAAAGCATCCCAGTTGCCTCTCTCCATGGCAGAAACGACAACCAGGGAGGAAAAAACACCATTGGCTCTTTCTCAGCTACAGTAATTGCTGAAAAAAAGTTGTTGCATCACAAATATACCTTGAATTGTAATCCATCAATGATATGTTGGTGGGAAGATACATCTTGATTGCAGGGATAGAAGAGAACATGTCACCAGCATGACATTCCTTTGCAAGCACATGTGGGTTTTGATACAAATCCTTATATACTAACATAGCAGCCAGGGTATTGAGCTAAAAAAGTATCCCTCCTTGAGGCAAGCAAAACGTATGGGAAAGGTTTTCTTTTCTCAAAACATTTTTAGCCTTACATATATGCTTTACTGTACAACACTCACACATTTATAAAAAAAAGTGTTAAAAAACTGTGTCAGAGCATTGCATTTTGTACTGGAAGGCCCTTCTATATAACCTGTAATTGATATCATGCATATACCTGACCAATGAGTATTCCTTGGTGTATGACAGCCTAAAGTGCACCTGTGTAAGGAGAGAGAATAACAGTGCTGTGTCTTAGTAGATACAGCACTGTCCTGCTTTCTCCCTTTCACTCAAGCACTGCACCAACTTTGCTTTCTTCGCTGCATTGTATGAATTCATTGTAAATTTGCCCCCATGTATATATTAACTGCTCATCGGAGTAGGGGTAAGGTTGTTTTTTACTTCATGATCTTATATGAAAAAATCTTTTACATTTTTGCAAATTAAGATATGCACATTAGAAATAAACCCAAATCTCAGCATCCAAAATATCATTAAAATTCTTACAGAGTAAGAATGAGGTGCTCCTACAGAGTTAGTGAAAAGTAAAAAAGTGAACATAAAGTGCATTGGTGTTATTTACAAGTATATACATAGAATGAGTGTGTCTGTCAAAGGTTCCATGTTCTCATAAGCTGGCACCCATTATTTAGAGTGTCATCAATCCTCAAATGAATATTTACAACCAGTCCACATGCAGTATCTGTCGACGTTTCGTCCACAACAGCAGAAAAACTACCAGCGGACCATCATCGGGACCAAGAAATAGTGTATAAAACAGCTAGAAAAAGGAAATATGAGTCAAAACCATGTTCAAGCAAATCATATAACACCTTCAAGACCTATGTGCAGATAAAATTACACCACACTTTATGACTCCAATAGAAATGTTCCCCCAGGGAAAAAAATGTAAACGTCATGAAATCATAACTTAAAACTCACCAACAAGGAGCGACGTGAATTATTCACACCAGAATCAAGGCTGAATCCACAAAACTCGATAATGCATTTGTCCGCATGGTAGCAGGATGGAGCACAAAAATGAATTACTTGGAAAAAAGCTAGTGGGCAGCATAAATATACGCAGAAAAATTCACTCTCTAATATGCCATATTTCTGCTATTCTGAAAACCATACTGCGTTATGGATTCGAAACCTAAAACACAAGTGAAGTGTGCTAACTTCCACACCATTAACTAGTGTTGTGTCTGAATAGAAACACCCACTTTCTAATCACATGGTCCATCCTAAGGTAGAATTACCCATGATCTACTCCCATAGTCAATCTAAAAGTATCCTCAGAAATACGCAAATGGGGGGGATTTTACTAGAGCCTGTGTCCCCAAAACAATAAAAGATTCCTGTCTAAAAAAAACGACATTTGGTAAGGTTTGCATTCTCTATTTTTTCATATAAGATCATTAAGTAAAAGCCTTACCCTGTGGAGGGTGTACTATTGCGGTGGAAGGCGAGGCTAATACAGTACTTCCTCTGCACAGACTATGTTTTTCAGAGAGACACCACTATTCCAAAATCATCCACCAACGGATGGATTATTGTGAACTGTGATTGCCTGTATATTAGTAGGTTCTATGTATAGGTAGAAACCACATGTATGTCGTAGCTTTATCTATTCTGGTCATTGTTCTCCTGGAGGATACATGCCTATATCCTATACTGCAAGCTTTGGGATTTGTGCAATGAAAGTTTATTTTTGTCAGAGTCCTGCTTTGCCTTTACCCTTTTAAAGCTCCAGTCGGAGTGACATATGTGCTTCGTTGTAGTGTAATTTTTTATAAGCCTCTCAAAATTAAATATGACCCATACTGAAAATGTTTTATATTGCGCAAAATGTGACATTTGTGAAATATTGCTTATAGGTCACTGCAACTCAGAGAAACACCGCGTGTTACATACATATTAAAGCAATGGACAGGTTTGAGTGACTCAGTAGTGACTCATAAGAACATTTTGCAAAAAAACTGGGCTCATCTTGATGACCTTTTCCAAATCAATGGGACACTATTTATTGTGATAAAGTTTCTTTCGGAAAGCACATCTGTTTGGTGTTAAGAGTGAGCTAAATAATCGCCTCATCCAATCTTTGCTCCATACTGCTAATAGCATGTTGACATTTGACAGAAAATCTATTTTCCTTTCCCCCCAATCCATGCATTAATGAATGCAAACATGCGCTCTCAAACACACACTCATACCACGCACATATTTCTCTCCACATTCTCGAATTTTAATTTCCTTCTTTAAATGCGTTGAATTCGTCATCGTTTAAAGTATAACTCTACCTTGCTCAACACTCTCTCCATGTTAGACTGATTCCTAATTGTTCAGTGCTAGAGATTTCGGATCCATTTTAAAACAAGCATTTGCAATGCAACGGGTCTCGCGTTTGCTCATGTTAGAGCTGATCGCGTTGTAAACTCCTAACCCGACTTTTCATCTATCGGCAAAAGTGCTTTTATGTACGTAACCCAAAAAAGTGAAATTAACTGTGTAAATTGCTCGACTTCTGCCAAGCGAAATCGCGCTAGGAAAATAGAGAAAAAGTAGTCCATGATCCGACAGAAAACAGTGAGCCTCGCATGTTTTCTGTACTTGGTCGCTGCGCTCGAGGAGGGCTAGCCACCGGAAAAGGCATGACGTGTGCATGCCTTCCACTAATGAAAGCAAGCAGATTTTACTAGGCAAGCCCACAAACCAATGAAACACACTGACGTGACATCGACAGGGCTCCGAGCCCTTTTATAATAACTAAAGCATCTCGCTTCGATACGCATGCGCAAGCGCATGCAACGCAGGCTCGACCCTAAAAAAGCAGTAAAACTGCACCCTCATAGCAGACCTAGGGGGAGATTTCTAAAAGTGCGCTGAATTAGCGTCACAAAAGTGATGCTAACCAGCACATTTTTTTCCCTTATTTACTTTCCAGCACATGCAACCACCCATGCCTTTTGAAGCAAAACCGTATCTACCAACAATAGTAGACAGGGTTTTGCACCAAAAGTTAAAACCATTTGAAAGCAGGCGTTAAAAGGACAAATATTTTAATTTCTCCTTTCTTTTCAGACTTTGCATGTGTGCTGCACTGTGCAGCATGCATACAAAGTAGAAAAAGTTTTAAAGTGTTTCCTAAGCATAGCATTCTGTACTGGAAGGATACCCTTCCAGTACAAAACCTATGCTAGCCTCATGCACAAAACCCTTGCACTATACGCAAAGGTATGTGTGTGACGCAGGGCAGATGAAATCAGCACCGGCGCTAGGAAGAGGGGAGGAGAGTGCCATATCTCTGTAGATATGGTGCTCTCCTCCTCCCTCCCTGTCACGCAATGCAGCACAGCCTTTTTGGCTGCTGCCCTGCACAACGTGCATTTGATTGTAAATCTGGGCTGCAGTATTTTTGGGGCTTTACAAAAATTTCCAGTAGTATGCTGAAAGCAGGAGCAATTTTCTGTATGTGGTTTTGGGAAATTGTCTGTCCCATTTGCTCAATGACGATTTTATATGATGTACACCTCTGTCATGGGAAAACGCTGCCCAAAGTGCAATTAGCACATTTTTTTTTTTTTTTTTTTTCCACGTAGGAAAAAAAATCAACTTGAAGAAAGTACTTCCTATACAAGAGGGGAGGAGCTATTCTAGCCCGGTGGTTCCTAACCTTTTTACTTATGTGGATCCCCACTTTATCATTACTGGAACCCAGGGACCACCACTGAATCATTATTGTAATCCAAGGACCTTTACTGAGTCCCTACTGGAAGCCAGGGACCCATGCCTATATATTGTTGATTTGAACCGCAAAACAATACACAAAAAATACAGAAATAAGCATTCCAACAAACACCAACACAAATTAAGACTCGTTAAATTTATTTTTTGCAAAAAAATACAATGAAAATTATATATTTTTTTAATTTAAAAGGAAGTTTGGAGCTTTACTAAATTCAATTGGAGCCACAGATTGTCCATAGTATATTCTTTTTGATGCATCAACATTGCTTACACTGATCAAATTGAGGATACTAGCTTCCAGTTTCAAATTCCTTGACACTTACTGTACGTTTTAACATCTTCAATTGTACAGCTAGCCACATTATTTATATGCACTTTAATAACCTGTTAATATTATTTTTCTAAGCAGTCACTTGTGGAGGCTTTGTGGACCCCCAAGGGTCCCCAGACCACAAGTTGGAAACCACTTCCCTAGCCCTTTGCTCCAGCTCTTACTCCAGTCCCTTGCTGGAGTAAAGGCCTGATCATTTCCATGGTGGGAAATGGTGAAATTAGAGTTTTTGAATGACATCAATCTCACAACTTTGCCAGCACCCACACACTTTCAAGGCAATCAACGCTTTGATATGACCAGTCTCCACATTTTGCATGGGGTTTATTTCTTCTGATTTCTTCATATTGGTAGCGGGTAAATCGCAGTAATCTCACGTTTGCTTGCCAGGAAGGCTTCTGTTATTTTCTAGCAGGCATAAATGTAGCCATTTTCATACATAAAACTACATTTAAGGTCAGAAAAATATTTCTGACTCAGGCCCTCCATGGTAATCAAATGGCTTGTGTTGACCCAGAACACCATACAAGCAACGTGTATTAAAAAGCCCACTTCTGTTACAAAAAAGATTTACATTTGCAAAATCGGAGCAAACAACTTTTCAAATGCAGTCAGAATTCTGAATGTGGGAAGGAGTGCAAAGTACAAAAAGAAGATAAAGTTGAAAGTTAGCAGCTGCTTGCTCGGCAACTTTCTTTGTGAAAATGAAAAGTCGATAACAAACCCCAAAATCACTTTGTGATTCACTGCTGACAAAAATACAACGCTAGAAAAAAGACCTAACACATACAAACACGTATTGGCAATGTTATTATGTCTGGTGTGTAAGTGAAGTGCCTCTCTGGTGAGTAAAGGCACTCGAGCACTCTTCATACTTGCACTGTCACTGCTCCGTGTACCCATGCATTGATTCATCCACCCACTGACTCATACTTGCATTCACCCACTTACTCATCCACCGTAAAACACACACATAAACTTAATAGGTATATGATGAAATGCATAGCATACATTACAAGCATACAAGTAGAAAAAAAGTAAAAATGGCAGATATATGATGGCAATAAACATTACAATTATATATAACAATGGGTGGCTATGTTGCAATGTTATTATGTATATATTATTGTTTTAAATACCAAGAAAACTGCCACATTTAAAAGCAATGTTTGACCATCTTAGAACAGTGAAATAATGATAAACTATTCACAAACACGTTTCAGGATGTCATTCAATAGATTATATGATGGAACACCGAATTAAAAACAACTACTAACCTTAACAACGAGGTCGGAACACCGACCTCGTCCTTACTACTAATGATTTTACCACGAATGCCTTAACAACGATATTTTGTTGTAAAGGCATTCCTGATAAAATCATTAGCAATAGGCACCATTCACCCTACATCCCTCACACCACCCCCCCAACCCCACCCCAAAACCTAAAACCCACTGACCCCCCACCCACTCCCCAAAACCAAAAACGCCCCACCCCCCAACCCCACCCTAAAACCCCCTAACCACCCACCCACTCCCCAAAACCAAAAACGCCCCACCCCCCCAACCCCACCCTAAAACCTAAAACCCCCTGACCCCCCACCCACTCCCCAAAACCAAAAATGCCCCACCCCCCCAACCCCACCCCAAAACCTAAAACCCCCTGACCCCCCACCCACTCCCCAAAACCAAAAACGCCCCTCCCCCCCAACCCCACCCCAAAACCTAAAAACCCCTGACCCCCCACCCCCTCCCCAAAACCAAAAACACCCCACCCCCCCAACCCCACCCCAAAACCTAAAACCCCCTAACCCCCACCCCCTCCCCAAAACCAAAAACGCCCCACCCCCCCAACCCCACCCCAAAACCTAAAACCCCCACCCCCTCCCCAAAACCAAAAACGCCCCACCCCCCCAACCCCACCCCAAAACCTAAAACCCCCTGACCCCCCACCCCCTCCCCAAAACCAAAAACGCCCCACCCCCCAACCCCACCCCAAAACCTAAAGCCACCACTTATCTTCGCCAACTCCCTTCTTTGTACCTTAACCACGCATGTTCGTTGTTCAGAACATACGTAATTAAGGCACAAAAATACGAAGACGTGGTTAAAAAAAGCGTTGTTACGCTTTCATTAACCACGACTTTCGTAATAAAAAAGTCGTAAAAAAGGATGTTTCCCCATTCAATAACCATGGCACTGGGCAGCCATTTTGGAATAGCATTGTACACCCTACATCATTATTGTGTTCATCCAAGGTGGCTGACATAAGGCATCTTGGAATTGTAAAACGACGATGCTCTTGGAAAGTACTATTGAAATGGATCCCATGTTTAGAAACGATGGTAATGCAGGATGGGGCTTGTTTCATATCTGCAACTACACGTTTCAGTTGAAAAGCCTTTCCCAAGTACAAGGATTGTGATCGGACATGTTGGAATTGAAAATGTTACAAATCATTCTCTATTACTGCTATCATTATATCGTTTTAAGGTACATTGTAATCTGTGGTATGTTCTTCCTGCATTGGAATTTTTGATGCTAGGACTATGGACACATAGGCCCTCATTATGACACTGGCGGTAAATTCCACTTACCGCCATGATGACTGCCGCCAACGTACTGCCGCCGTGGCGGATATCCGCTAACCATATTATGACACACACATACCAATCTGTCACTATACAGCCCCACACACAAGTCCGCCGGCCCATTGGTCAGTGATAAACGGGCGGTATTAAAACCCACACCGTTACGTCAACAGAACTACGCCCACAACATTATGACACACGAATCACCACAGAGGACATTCAATGGCGGTAAACCATTGGCGGGACATACCACGGCACTCAAAATACACACACACTAACAAAACAACATCACATTGGACAATTCAAACTACACACACCTGACACCCATACACACACCACACCCACATACCCATACCACTATAAAACACACACCCACATCACCCACAACCCTTTACAAATACAAACTATTGGCACGAGACAGAAACCACGGCCACAGACAAGACCAGTCACACACCACCTACACCTATACACCACCCACGCACTTCACATCACACACCCCAACACATCACCCTACACACCCTCACACACACCACTCACACCACACTCCTGGCACCACAACAACACCCCAGGTTCTCAGAGGAGGAGCTAAGGGTCATGGTGCAGGAAATCATCCGGGTAGAGCCACAGCTATTTGGATCACAGGTGCAGCAGATATCCATTGCTAGGAAGATGGAGCTATGGCAGAGAATCGTGGACAGGGTCAACGTCATGGGACAGCACCCCAGAAGAAGAGATGACATCAGAAAGAGGTGGAACGACCTACAAGGGGGAAGGTGCGTTCCACAGCAGCAAGACACCAACTCGCTGTACAGAGGACTGGAGGTGGACCCACAACTAACAACATGGGAGGAGCAAGTCTTGGCAATCATGCATCCTGAGGGCCTGGCAGGAGTAGCAGGAGGACTGGACTCTGGTAAGTCAATTCTCTATTACTATCCTCCCCCTACATGCATGCCATCACATACCCCCACCCTCACCCTCACTCCCATCACTCCACCACCTCCCACACACCCCACCATCACAACCCACTCATCCCAATGCCAAGCCCTGCATGCTCTACCAATGCATGAGCACCACTAACAGACCTGCATGGACACCTATCACCACAGCATGCACACTAGAGAAAATCACCTAGCCCACCAAATAACAACTCACACAAGACAAAGCTGCCAGGGCAATAACAACCATATAGGGCAACACACCCATGCACAATATATCACACGCAGAAACAATAACACTGCATTTACATCCTCCACAGGTAACCCAGACAATGTCACCGACGAAGATGTGCCAGCAACAACCAGTCCTCCCCAGAATAGGCCCACAGTGATGACAGCAGCTCTGCTCGCCTGGATCTGGATGACCAACCTGGCTCATCAGGGACCTCCGGACAGTCGGTTACCCAGCCACAGTCTTACACCACCACAGAGCCTCCCCCCTTAGGAAACACCACCACAGCACCCACCCAGCGGGCACATACCTCTGTCCCCAGGACACGTCAATCAGCAGTGTGTCCACCACTATAGGGACCCCAGGCCACCCCCCAAACACAGGACAATCAGGGACCTGGGGTCAGTGGCACTGGGCACACGGTTCAGGGGACAGAGGCACAGGACAACAGGGAAGCTGGGAGGACTGCTATGTGACAGGGGAAGAAGAGGCTCAGGGAACCGACCCTCCAGGAGGTACTCACCATGATCCTGGGAGCTTATCAACATTTCCAGGATACGCTGGGCCAGATCATGGACAAGATGCAGGCGAACATGCGGCTGCAGGACGGACAGTACCTGGGGATCAGGGAGGACTTGAAGAACATCAACACCACCCTGGTCACCATTGCAGGGGTACTGGCAGACACGGCCAAACACCATGAGGGAGGCAGTGGAACACCACCGGGCCCCCACCACTAGGCAAACTGATGAACAGCCCTCCACCCCGCTGCCGCTAGTGGACAGAAGACCCGCCACTGGACCAACAGGCCACCAGCACCCCTCCCCTGCACAAGGAGAACCACACCGCAAACGGACCCTGTGATCCAGGCAGAAACCAGAGACTATTGCCAAGACCCCACCAGGAAATAAGACTCTCCTGATTGTCACCCTTGTGTCCCACTCTGTCACCCTGTCCACCTTGAACTGCCAATGCTCCCCTTCCTATGCCCCCTTGGACAATGCACCTGTGATCCACATAGACTGGACTCTATCCTGGACTTTCCTCCACCATCACCCCAGCCCATTGCACATCCCCCTCTACTTATTAGCACTTAAGTAAACACCATTGGAAAAAACAGAAGTATGGAGTCTATCAAATGTTTGAACTATGTATTCGTATAACAAGCTTTAAACTCTGCAATACAACTGTACAGTAATGTATACATAGGAATGACCTGTGGTTGGCTGCAGTCAACACACCAGGAACGATAGTGGGGCACAAATATCTCCAAATAGAGATGCCAAAGGGTACAGTGAGTGTAGGAAGTTGGCTCTGTATGTGCTATTTCAAAGTAAGGAATAGCATGCACAGAGTCCAAGGGTTCCCCTTAGAGGTAAAATAGTGGTAAAAAGAGATAATACTAATGCTCTATTTTGTGGTAGTGTGGTCGAGCAGTAGGCTTATCCAAGGAGTAGTGTTAAGCATTTGTTGTACATACACATAGACAATAAATGAGGTACACACACTCAGAGACAAATCCAGCCAATAGGTTTTGTTATAGAAAAATATATTTTCTTAGTTTATTTTAAGAACCACAGGTTCAAATTTTACATGTAATATCTCATTTGAAAGGTATTGCAGGTAAGTACTCTAGGAACTTTGAATCATTACTCTAGCTTGTATACTTTTTACATAAAACACAATAAGCTGTTTTAAAAGTGGACACAGTGCAATTTTCACAGTTCCTGGGGGAGGTAAGTTATTGTTAGTTTTAACAGGTAAGTAAGTCACTTACAGGTTTCAGTTTTTGGTCCAAGGTAGCCCACCGTTGGGGGTTCAGAGCAACCCCAAAGTTATCACACCAGCAGCTCAGGGCCGGTCAGGTGCAAAGGGCAAAGAGGTGCCCAAAACACATAGGCTTCAATGGAGAGAAGGGGGTGCCCCGGTTCCAGTCTGCCA
Source organism: Pleurodeles waltl (assembly GCF_031143425.1). Lineage (NCBI taxonomy): Eukaryota > Metazoa > Chordata > Amphibia > Caudata > Salamandridae > Pleurodeles > Pleurodeles waltl. The sequence goes on from NC_090437.1 coordinate 1,178,262,512, forward strand.
GCAGGTAAGTACCCGCGTCTTCGGAGGGCAGACCAGGGGGGTTTTGTAGGGCACCGGGGGGACACAAAGTAGCACAGAAAGTACACCCTCAGCAGCGCGGGGGCGGCCAGGTGCAGTGTGCAAACACGCGTCGGGTTTCCTTCAGGTTTCAATGGGAGACCAAGGGGTCTCTTCAGCGATGCAGGCAGGCAAGGGGGGGGCTCCTCGGGGTAGCCACCACATGGGCAAGGGAGAGGGCCTCCTGGGGGTCACTCCTGCACAGAAGTTCCGTTTCTTTAGGGACTGGGGGCTGCGGGTGCAGGGTCTTTTCCAGCCGTCGGGAAATGGAGTTCAGACAGTCGCGGTCAGGGGGAGCCTGGGGATTCCCTCTGCAGGCGTCGCTGTGGGGGCTCAGGGGGGACAACTTTGGTTACTCACACTCGTAGAGTCGCCGGAGGGTCCTCCCTGAGTTGGTTGTTCTCCACCAGTCGAGTCGGGGTCGCCGGGTGCAGTGTTGCAAGTCTCACGCTTCTTGCGGGGAGTTACAGGGGTCTTTAAATCTGCTTCTCTGTAACAAAGTTGCAGTCTTTTTGGAGAAGGGCCGCTGTCCTCTGGAGTTTCTTGTCTTTCTTGAAGCAGGGCAGTCCTCTGAGGATTCAGAGGTCGCTGGTCCTGGGGAAAGCGTCGCTGGAGCAGGGTTCTTTAGAAGGCAGGAGACAGGCCGGTAGGTCTGGGGCCAAAGCAGTTGGTGTCTTCTTTTCTTCTTCTGCAGGGGTCTTTCAGCTCAGCAGTCCTCTTCTTCTTGTAGTTGCAGAAATCTAAATCTTTAGGTTCAGGGAAGCCCTTAAATACTAAATTTAAGGGCGTGTTTAGGTCTGGGGGGTTAGTAGCCAATGGCTACTAGCCCTGAGGGTGGGTACACCCTCTTTGTGCCTCCTCCCAAGGAGAGGGGGTCACATCCCTAATCCTATTGGGGGAATCCTCCATCTGCAAGATGGAGGATTTCTAAAAGTTAGAGTCACCTCAGCTCAGGACACCTTAGGGGCTGTCCTGACTGGCCAGTGACTCCTCCTTGTTATTCTCATTATTTCCTCCAGCCTTGCCGCCAAAAGTGGGGGCCGTGGCCGGAGGGGGCGGGCAACTCCACTAGCTGGAGTGTCCTGCGGTGCTGTGACAAAGGGGTGAGCCTTTGAGGCTCACCGCCAGGTGTTACAGCTCCTGCCTGGGGGAGGTGTTAGCATCTCCACCCAGTGCAGGTTTTGTTACTGGCCTCAGAGTGACAAAGGCACTCTCCCCATGGGGCCAGCAACATGTCTCTAGTGTGGCAGGCTGCTGGAACCAGTCAGCCTACACAGATAGTCGGTTAGGTTTCAGGGGGCACCTCTAAGGTGCCCTCTGTGGTGTATTTTACAATAAAATGTACACTGGCATCAGTGTGCATTTATTGTGCTGAGAAGTTTGATACCAAACTTCCCAGTTTTCAGTGTAGCCATTATGGTGCTGTGGAGTTCGTGTTTGACAGACTCCCAGACCATATACTCTTATGGCTTTCCTGCACTTACAATGTCTAAGGTTTTGCTTAGACACTGTAGGGGCACAGTGCTCATGCACTGGTGCCCTCACCTATGGTATATTGCACCCTGCCTTAGGGCTGTAAGGCCTGCTAGAGGGGTGTCTTACCTATACTGCATAGGCAGTGAGAGGCTGGCATGGCACCCTGAGGGGAGTGCCATGTCGACTTACTCATTTTGTTCTCACTAGCACACACAAGCTGGTAAGCAGTGTGTCTGTGCTGAGTGAGGGGTCTCTAGGGTGGCATAATACATGCTGCAGCCCTTAGAGACCTTCCCTGGCATCAGGGCCCTTGGTACCAGGGGTACCAGTTACAAGGGACTTATCTGGGTGCCAGGGTGTGCCAATTGTGGAATCAAAAGTACAGGTTAGGGAAAGAACACTGGTGCTGGGGCCTGGTTAGCAGGCCTCAGCACACTTTCAATTCAAAACATAGCATCAGCAAAGGCAAAAAGTCAGGGGGTAACCATGCCAAGGAGGCATTTCCTTACAGTGAGTGACCACAGAAGTGGGAAAATCAGCCTGCCATTGACAATGTCAAACACAAACTGTCAATTAAAAGTGTGTCATCGGAAGTATTGTCTAATTATTGCACTTCTGTTGCCCTCATCCTCATCCTCTGCCTCCTCATCTTCACTGTCCGCGGGGTCCACTGCTGCCACAAGCACATCTCCAGCCTCATCCTCCTGCAGAAAAGGCACCTGATGATGTAAGGCAAGGTTGTGCAACATACAGCTTGCCACGATGATCTGGCAGACCTTCTTCGGTGAGTAGTACAGGGATCCACCTGTTAGATGGAGGCAAAGAAACTGGCCTTCAGGAAGAGAAGGTCCTCTCTATGATTCTTCTTGTTCATCAATGTGCCTCATTGTAACGTTCCTCCACCCTTGCCCTGGGATTCCACACACGGGTCAGTAGCCAGGAGAGTTTGGGGTTACCAGAGACACATGCAGATATCGAGGGATAACTGTTAGATACACACTAACCCATAGGGCCCACACCATACCCATACCCCAACATCCATTGGGTGGGAACCAGGGCTCACCTATTAGCCACACCTGGTGCCTCTGGAGTTGAGCCATCACATATGGGATGCTGCTATTCCTCAGAATAAAGGCATCATGCACAGACCCAGGATACTTTGCATTGAAATGGGGGATGTTCTGGTCCACCAGGCACACTATCTGCACATTTATTGAGTGAAAGCTCTTTCGATTTCTGAACACCTGTTCATTTCTCCGGGGGGGGACAAATGCAATATGTGTACCATCAATAGCCCCAATGATGTTGGGGATATGTCCCACTGCATAGAAATCAGCTTTCACTGTGGCCAAATCCTCCACCTGGGGGAAAACGATGTAACTGCGCATGTGTTTAATCAGGGCAGACAACACTCTGGTCAGTACTATTGAGAACATTGGCTGTGACATTCATGCTGCCAAGCCCACTGTCACTTGGAAGGAGCCAGTTGCCAGGAAATGGAGCACAGATAGGACTTGCACAAAAAGGGGATCCCGGTGGGCTGACGGATAGCGTATATCAGGTCAGGCTCCAGTTGGGCACACAGCTCTGTGATTGTAGCTCTGTCCTGTCCATAGGTGAGGATAATGTGCCTGTCCTCCATTGTTGCCAAGACCACCAGGGGTCTGTACATGGGGGGATGTCTCCATCTCCTATTCATCCATAGTGGTTGCAATCTAGAGGGCAAAACGGTGAGCAGCTGGTCAGTATTCCATATTTCCAAACACTAGACTTCATTGTATGTTGTGATTGTAACAGTATATTGTTGGATAGGCCCAAATGGTGCTTATGTGTACTGTGATGCAGTAAGGTGCCATGGCCTGCCCCCCCTGAAATGGCATCTGCCTGTCCTGTTAGGAGCGACATGTGGAAATGAGGTAATTCCGCTGACTATGCGCCGTTGCGGGAGGCGGTCGAGAACCGCCGTGTAACTCCTCTTTGGTTGCCATTGGGCCCTATGGATTACATTGGCCAATGGTGATGTACGCCGGCGGTGACGGTACGCACCGTCGCGGACGTGACTGCCATTTTCTATCTGTTCACTCACGTCCTACACCTGACCTTCAACAGAAGAAGACCTACACTGCAAGTGCTGCTGTGACCTGTGTCTGGAACCAACCATGGCTCGTGTCACTGGGGAAAGGGCCCCTGCCTTCACCGTGTCGGAGTTGGAGAGACTGGTTGATGGGGTCCTACCACAGTACCGAATGCTGTATGGGCCTCCAGACCAACAGGTGAGTACACTGTGAGCACGATGCATGGGGCATGAATCAATGGTGTGGTGTGTGTAAGGGCCTCCTGTGGGGGGTGTTGGTGGAAGGGCCATGGGCAGCATGCTGCATGTATGGTGGGCAATGTCTTTGTGTAAGGAGATGTGAGGACTATGGTGGGCCAAGAGTGTAACAGGCAGGACGGTCTGACTGATACCTTTTCCCATGTGTATTTTTCTGCAGGTCAGCACCCATCAGAAAAAGGGTATATAGTGTGCCATCGCCAAGGACGTGTGGATCCTGAGGGTCTACGGCAGGCAGAGCACCCACTGTCACAGGTGGGAGGACCTGAGACGCTGGGCATGGAAGACGGTGGAGGCCCAGCTGGGGATGGCCTCCAAACAAGGAAGGGGTGCCCGTCGGACCCTGACCCCCTGATGGCCCGCATACTGACGGTGGCCTATCTGGAGCTGGATGGGCACTTGGGGGCATCACAGCAGCCACAAGGGGGTGAGTACAGTGCCCCAATATTCTACTTGCGTGTGGTGGGGTGGCATCCGGGTGGGGGATGTGGGCCTGTGGGTGCCCCTAGGCCAGGCTGGACATTGCAGGGTAGGTCCCATGTTGAGCAGGGTCTGATGTAAACTTCCTCCAACCAAGCTAGAAGGAATCCACTACTGTGCAGGGGTCTGTGGGTCTCAGGTATGCTGAAATTGGCGTTAGGTATCCCTGTCCATAGGCTGGGGACTAGCATTGTGACTGTGAGTGCATTGCCTGGTGCGTAGGGATGTTCCCTGTATGTGTATGTGTTGTGTACGCCAATGGTGGTGTTGTTGCCCCAATTGACCAAGTGTATCATTTGTCTCTCCCCCCTTTTTGTATTGTCACCCTGTCCTTATGTGCATTAGCATCATCTGGTGGAGGAGCAGAGGCACCGGTGACAGGGAGAGCTGCATCCCACAGGGCCCAGGAGGCTGAATCCACCGAGGGTGAGGTCACCAGTGGGACGGAGGGCGAGGGGAGCACCAATGGGGGGAGACTGGAGGGGACAGTTCGGACAGTGATTCCTCCTCCGATGGAAGATCCCTGGTGGAGTGGGACACCTCTGTGCCCACCCCAACTACTGGTAGAGCCACTCCCCGTACCAGCACCGCCTTTCCAGCAGCCCCTCAGCGTGTTTCCCATACCCGCTCACCCAGGAGGGTGGGCATCTCCTTCGCCCCAGGCACCTCAGGCCCTGCCCTAGTTAGCCCTGCTGCCCTGAGTGAGGAGGCTATTGACATCCTGCAATCCATCTCTGTTGGGCAGTCAACCATTGTGAATGCATCTAAGGGCAAAGTACCCAAACGCAAGCACTCAGACACCCAACAGCCATCCACCTCACAACAGCACCCAGCCCATGCACCTGCACCTAAAATCAGCAGACACCTCCTACAACCACTTCCTCTTCCTCCACTCCCAAACCTTCACCCTCTTCCCGCCCCAATGTCCCTAAGAAGCTTTTCCTCTCCACCGTTGACCTCTTCCTCACCACTCCCCCCGTCCTTCACGTCGGGCCAGGGTGGTCAGAACCCAGGCGTGCACCTCACCCACCCAGTCCACAGCCACAGTACTGTCAACAGCTACTGCAGGTGGGAGAGGATCCCAGGCACCAGGCAGCCACACTGAAAGGGTGCCTGTACCAGGTGCTTCAAGGAAGGGCAAGGAGGCACCACCAGCTGCTACAGGGAAGGGTGAGGAGGTACCCCCAGCTGCTACAGGGAAGGGCAAGGAGACACCCCAAGCTGCTACAGGAAAGGGAAAGGGGCAAACCCTGGCTGCTGACAGGAAGGGAAAGGGGCCTGCGCCAGCAGGCAAGAAGGACAGAAGACATGTTGCTGAGACTTATTTGGAGCCCCCACCACCAACCATCGGGGGTTCAGCCATGCAAGGCTGCAAGGTAATGGCTGGAGCCTCCCCCAACCACTAGCAGTACTCCCACCAGCACTGCCACCAGAACCACTGCCAGCACCACTCCCAGCAGCAGCAGTCCCAGTGGGCAGCCATCTGAGGCTGCAGGGAAGGGCTGGAGCCTCCCCTCACTACTGCCAGCACCGCCACCTGCACTTCCACCAGCACCTCCACCAGCACCACTGCCAGCAGCAGCAGCTCAGTGGGCAGCCGTCCAAGGCTGCAGGGGAAGGGCTGGAGCCTCTCCCCACACTGCCAGAACCACCACCTGCACCGCCACCAGCAACGCCACCAGCACCACTGCCAGCAGCAGCAGCAACCCCAGTGGGCAGCTGTCCGAGGCTGTGGGGGAAGGGCTGGAGGGAGCCTCCCCCTCCCACTGCTGCCACAGCCACCAGCGCCACTGCCAGCAGCCCCAGTGGGCAGCGGTCTGAGGTTGCAGGGGAAGGGCTGGAGCCTTCCCCCACTACTGCCAGCACCGCCACCACTGAGCAGCCGTCACCACCGGGGGGCAGTGTGTAGTCCTGCATTCATGGGCTGTTGTGCGTCCTGGGCCCTGCAAATCGTATGGGTCTGAACTCCCAGATGAGAAACTGTGACCCTGCACTCCCCAAGATCTGAATCACAGGGCACAAAGCCTCCTCCAGAACCAGTGGAAGAAGCCATCTACTCACCCCATCCTTCCCCGATGAAGCGCAAGGGGCACAATGCCCCCCCCCCCAGAACCAGTGGAAGAAGCCATCCACTCACCCCATCCTTCCCAGGATGAAGCTCAGTGGGCACAAAGCCCCCTCCAGAATCATTGGAAGAAGCCATCCACTCATCCCATCCTTCCCAGGATGAAGCTCACTGGGCACAGAGCCCCCTCCAGAACCAGTGGAAGAAGCCATCTACTCATCACATCCTTCCCAGGATGAAGCTCACTGGGCACAAAGCCCCCTCCAGAACCAGTGGAGAAGCCATCCACTTGAGAAACTGTTGCCTTGCACTCCCCAGGAAAAAGCAGTGGACAAACCACCCACTTGAGAGACTGTTGCCTTGCACTCCCCATGACCAAGCAGTGGGCAAACCACCCACTTGAGAGACTGTGGCCTTGCACTCCCCAGGACAGAGTAATGGGCATGTTTCCCCCTCCAGGACCAGTGGTGCCATTTACCGGCTGAGGTGCCCCCCATTCCCCGGCCCCCTGAGGTACCTGTGTATTTTCCACCTGATGCCCCTGCAGTGTTCTCTCCGTGTTGTTGCAGGAGTGAGGTGGGGCCTTGGCCTAGGTGTTGTGGCTCTGTGGCCCACAGACATTGAGGACTGGGCAGAGTCCCTTCATTTTTAAATATGTATATACGTCTTTATTTTGATGAACTTATTCATATTAATTTATCGTATTACACTCACTTTCTTAAAATCATTTTGTCCTTGCATTATTCCTGAAGGGCCACGGGGTGAATATGTAATGGTATTGCATCTGGTTGTGTGTATGGTGTTGGGGTTGGGGGTGTTGCCTGTGTGTGTCACTCTCTTTTTCCTCCCCCCTCCCTTGTATGCTAGGCGGCAGTACTCACCGTGGTGGTCTTCGCTGGAGTTGATGTTCATAATGCAGCAGAAGGTAGACGAGCATGGGGAATATGTGCAGCTCGGGCTCCATGGCGTTGTGGTTGTTCCCAGAGTCTCCAGAGGTGAGTCCTTTGACTTCTGATTTCCGTTTCCGCCATGCTTTTGATGTCGTTGGTACCACCCCGGAAAAAGTGGCGGATAGGCTGGTCATAATAGAGTGGGCGGTACATTGTCTTCTGCCTGGCTGTTGGCGGTTACTGCTGTGGTGCTTGTTGATTACTCCGTGGCGGTCGGTGTGTTAAAGTGGCTGTTTGTCTGAGCGGTTTCCACCGTGGTCATAATTCCATTTTTGTTACCGCCAGCCTGTTGGCAGTATTACTGCCGCTTTATCACCGACCACCAGAGTTGAAATGAGGCCTTAGTGCCAAAATGTTTATATTTTTAATTTTAAATCAACGATGCTAATTGTTTGAGTCAAATAATTTCTGTTTTGTAAGTTTATGGATATTGATCTGGCTGCCATATTAGGCATGTCCACAATGTCACTATCCCCACTGCCCCAAACCCCTCTTGTTCCCTCTGTGCTGTGGGTTTTACACACCGGGCTCATGTAACCCTTCCCTTGTGTCACCTCTGTGTCTTGTGCATCTCCATGGTCCTCCTCCGAGAGCTCTTGCACCATTGAAGCTTCTGTACTGTTGCTAGTTTAGTCTGATTTGCAACTGCAAAAGAACCACATTTCCTAGGCAATTAGCTGTATCGGCCCTGACCAGTTGGCTTTTACCCTAATGCTCTTGGGTTCTGTTAATCATTGTTAACTGGTTCCAATTGCAACTTGCACCTGCCACCTGCGAGGGGTCATGTCTGTTTTATTTACTATGTGCTCTTCCTCAGGTTCATTGGAAATTTCCACTCTGCATGTGAGACATGTGACTTTCTAGAACAGTCTCTCCTTCCAGCATAAATACCCCATCTGAACCTGAATCGGCCCATTGAAGGCCCATATATCTAGCGGGCGGGAACGCTCTGGCATCAACTCCAAGTATATCATTAGTTGTTCCTGGCAATACGCGGCATCCTTCAGCCATTCATCACATCGGGGAGTCAGTTTTCTCCCCAAGCACAGCACTACCCTATGCTTAGCCAGCAGCAGCAGTCCCACTAACTTCCTGTATGCAGAGGGGATCGCCTCAACATATCCCAAGAAGGCGACCCCAGGGTGCATGGCAGCACAAGCTCAGTCATCTCTTCAAGCGCCCGCAGCACCTCTGTCCAGTAGTCCTGCAGCACCCCATAGCCCCACGCCAGATGTAGGAAGTCTGCTTCAGGGGCAGAACATCGTTCGCATCTAGCATCCGCCCTAAGGCCCATTCTCTTTAGTCTACTCAGCATATAATACAAGTGTGTAAAAAGTTAAAAAGAATAAGGTGCAATCTGTAGTTGGGGGAGAGTTCCCGCATCCACGTGCAACAATAATGCCACACCCTGTCCTCACTGGTCTTACCCAGATCTGCCTCCCAATGAATCTTGCCCTTAGACTCAACAGAAGTATCTGTATTCTGCATGCAAACATGTAGATTTGTGATAAGTCTATGCAGGGATGGTGCTGTATATACTATTTCCAAAGCTCGACACACCGGGGGCATCGCAGGAAAGCAGGAGTACCGTGCTTGCAGCATGGTCCTGACCCTAAAGAAAAATAATGATTAAAGCGCAGTGTCACATAAGGCACCTAGGGCGTTCTCCAAGGAGATAAACGTCCCCTCCGGAAACCAAAACCCCAGAGTAGTCATATTTAACTCATGGAAGCACTCATTCAGTTGGCCATCCTCCAACGGAGACAGACCAGCAGCATCGAAGGCGCAAATGGCTCGCGTACCCCAGTGTATTTCAACAGCATCCTCCAGGCCCACGTCGAACACGACACAGGATCCACTCCACACTGCCGGGGCCTGGGCATTCCGTCAATCACCCCAGATAATCTCTCGGGCCACATCGAGTCATGTTCATGTTCAGGAGCCAGGTGTGGTAAATAACGTATGGAGTGCAACCAAAATTGAGCAAAATGGGCATGCATGCAGTTATAATAAAGTTTACGATCCGGGGCTTCCAGGCCACCTTGTTCAAATGGAAGAGTCAGAGTTTCCCATGAAATTCTGGGCTGTCCACCCGTCCATGCAAGAGCCACAAGCGAGGATTTGAGTCTTTTCAGGAAGCTAGTTGTAAGGACAAGAGGTAGATTAACAAAGAGATACAAGAACTTGGGCAGAATCACCATCTTCGCTATTGTCCAGTCAGTGAGAGCGGCAGCGAGCGCCAAGCCCCCACCTTATCCTCCAGCCACGAAATGGTCTTGCCATAATTGGCAGACTACAACTCTTTCGCCAACCAGCTGAACCAAATGCCCAAATACCACACCAGCCCATCCGCCCAACTAAGGGGGTATCTGGTGCGGCACTGCGGCATAGCATCAGACAAGGGCAACACCACTGACTTTGACCAATTAATTGTGATCCCAGAGATCCAGCCGAATCAAACTACTTCATCCATCAATATGTTGAATTGGAGCTGCGGGTCGCCAACATACAATTCAACATCATCCACATACATAGAAACCAGTATTGGATGCTTCCTAAACACCAGCCCTCTATAATTTTGATGTTGTCGAAATCGTGCAGTGAGTGACTCCATCACCACAGCAAATAGCAGTGGTGAGAGTGGACATCCCTGTCGAGTGCCCCTGGCAACCGGGAAGGGTTCCAACAACATCCCATTTATTCTCAATCTAGCAGTTGGTTTTGAGTACAACAGGAGGATCAATTGGATGAGCCTCGTACTCAGCCCCACCCTAGCCAACAAGTCAAACATGTATGGCCACGCAAGGGAATCAAAAGCTAGAAAGACTGCTGCCACGCGATCCTCAGGGAAGATCATATGGGAAATCGTGAAGAAGGTGCAGGGATTATTCCATAGCAAACGTCCCGGCACGAAGCCAGACTGGTCTGAGAGCATCGAAGAAAAGAGCAGGGGCTGTAATCAGGCCGCAATGAGTTTTGCCAGAATCTTACAATCTTATTGTCTATGTTTCTTAGCGAAAGTGTCCGATATGAATCACAACTACACGGATCCTTTCCGGCCTTCAAGATTGTCACGATGAGAGCCTCCCGCAATGAGGCTGGTAGAGCATCCTTCTGAAGAGCCTCAGCATATACCTCAAGGAAGTGCGGCGCCAGTATATCTGTATATTCCTTATAGAAGTCCTGCGTCAATCCGTCCAGTCCCTGGGCTTTGTCCCCCGTAAACTGCGTATAGCCTGAACCACATCGTCTACCAAGAAGGGGGCATCTAGATATTGTCTGTGCGAGTTCTCAAGCCAAAGCAGGCTAATATCCTCAAAGTAATCTGTAGTTGCTTCAGAGCTCGTTCCCGGGTGCTCAGCATATAGATCTGAGTAAAAGTCGGTCAAGTGCGGAGTACACCCGCTGAGTCAGTCAATTCCACAATGTACTTCCAGGCCCACGGCCTGAGGAGTATAGCAGCCAGCATTCTACCAGCCCTCTCACACTTGCCTTAGCTTCCTTACCCAGAAAGCAGACCTTGCAAAGTGCCGCCTCCTCATACAGAGTCAGCTTTCCCCTGAGTTCAGCTAGGAGGCCACCAGACCAGCCAGAAGCCAATCGTTTCTCCAGGCCAGCAAGCTGTGCCTCCAGACTCGCCAGCCTCCATCTAAGCACCTTTAACACACTGTGTTGTTGAGAGAGGCAAATCCCACTAATGACAACCTTGAAAGCCTCCCACAAAGTGCCCGCCGTGGGTACAGATCCCTGATTGACAGCAAAGTAGTTCATTGTAGCGGCGCGTATCCCTTCCCTGAAGGCCTGCTCTCTCAGCGCTCCAAAGGGCAAACTCCATGAGAATTCGTGGCTGGAGCCCCCAGGGCATGAGCAGTTCCAGCATGACCGGCGAATGATCCGACATGGTACGGGTCTTATGGTCAATTGACTTCATCCAGAGCTCCACATTCCTGGTACCAAGCCACCTGTCTATTCTGGACCAGCTGCCATGCGTGTAGTTGACACATGTGCCCTCCCTTTCCGCTTCAGATTTTGTCCTCCACAGGTCCACCAGAGAACCATTAGCCATGATATGGATAAGGCCCTCGCAGCTGCCGTGTGCTGTGGCCTGGCCCAGCTCTCGCGGTCTGCCTCAGAGTCTAATACCACATTGAAATCAGTGCCCCATAGTAAAGACCCGGAGCCCAAAGAGCCAATCAGTCGCCATACCTCCCCAAAGAATTCGGGGTCATCAACATTGGGGCCACATACTGACACCAAATGAAACGGCTTGTCCTGCAATGTTCCCTGCAACACGACATAACGACCATGCAGGTCTGCGAGCACTTTTTCTGTACACCATTGCAGTCCCTTTCTGTTGGACTTTTTTGCTTATGCAGGGTCATCCCCAATCTTTTTGCCTCCTGCCTCCTGCCTCCTATATTTTCTGACCTGTTTCTGTTGGCTTTTGAACGCTGAGCACTTTACCACTGCTAACCAGTGCTAAAGTGCATATGCTCTCTGTGTAAATTGGATGGTTAGTTGGTTCATCCATGATTGGCATATTTTATTTACTATTAAGTCGCTAGAAAAGTGCACCTGAGGTGCCCAGGGCCTTTACACCAAGTGCTACTAGTGGGCCTGCAGCACTGGGTGTGCCACCCACCTATGTAGCTCTGTAATCATGTCTCAGATCTGCCACTGCAGTGTCAATGTGTGTGCAGTTTTTAACTGTAAATTCGACTTGGCAAGTGTACCCACTTGCCAGGCCTAAACCTTCCCTTTTCTTACATATAAGACACCCCTAAGGTAGGCCCTAGGTAGCCCCAGGGCAGGGTGCAGAGTATGGTTAAGGTAGGACATATAGTAATGTGTTTTATATGTCCTGACAGTGAAATATTGCTAATTTCGTTTTTCACTGTTGCAAGGCCCGTCCCTCTCATAGATTAACATGGGGGCTACCTTTAAATATGATTAAAGTGTAGATTTCCTTTGGGAGCAGATAGATATATGGAGTTGGGGTCTCTGGGCTCACAGTTTAAAAATACTTCTTGTAGTAAAGTTGATTTTAAGATTGTTTGTTTAAAAATGTCACTTTTAGAAAGTGAGCATTTTCTTGCTTATACAATTTCTGTGACTCTGCCTGTTTGTGGATTACCTGTCTGGGTCAGTTAGACAGTTGGGTTGGTGGCACCTCTCACTAGACAGTGACACAAATGGAGCTGGGGTGTAGTCTGCATTTCCTGATGACTCATCTGTGTTAGAAGGGAGGACAGGAGTGGTCACTCATACCTGAAAGGGCTGTGCCTGCCCTCACACAATGCAGTCTCCAAACCCCTGGTGTGTGTCTGAGGCCTGGCCTGGGCAAGGCAGGATTTCACAAACAAGAGAGACTTTGCTTTGAAGTAGACCTACTTCAAAGGGCAAAATGGGTATAAGAAGGGCACTCAAAACCACAGACTTTAGAACACTTCTCGAAACCAAAAGGAACCTCTGCCTGGAGAAGAGCTGAAGAGCTGAGGATGAAGCGCTGCCCTGCCTGTGACTGTGCTTTGTGGAGCTATCCTGCAGTTGCTGCTTCTGCCAGAGTAAGAGGGCACAGAATGGACTCTGTGTGCCTTCCATTTTGGGAAGAAATCTCCAAGGGCTTGATTTAGAGCTTGGCTCCTGTTGTTTGAAGTCTCAGGGACAGCAAAGACTTCTCTCTGCCAGCACCTGGAGTCTCTGGTTAGCCTCCTACTCTGCCAAGTGGTGTCCATCTAGTTCCTGGGACCCTGAAAGGAGAAGCTGGCAGCCCAAGAGTGAGAAATCAATGTACCGACTGCCGTGCGGGCAAAAGATTGACGAGACTCCGATCTGCGGCTTAAAAATTGACGTGTGCCGGCTTTGCGGCTGAAAATCGACGCTCGCCTGCAACGCGCCCAGAAGATCAACACCCACAGCTGGAGAAACAACGCTCTGCATCGCTGACGGAGGCTGGTGAGATCGCAATCCGCGCTGCGTGGTTTTCAGACCAACATCTGGCTGAATTTCTGACCAAACACCTCTGGGCGTATAAAAAATATGCAAGGCCTGCCCGGACCCGAGGGTGCGGGGGGATTGACGCATCGCTCTCCTGCGGAAAGAAGAAACAACGCACGCTGACCTGACTAAAGAAGAAACAACGCAAGGTCTTGCTTGTGAGGGAAATTGATGCATCGCAAGCCCTTTTTGACGCACACTTGCTTTTGTGGGGTTATTTTTGATGCACCCAAGGTTCATTTTCATGTTAACAGTGTTAGCGTTGTGTTTAAAATTACATGAAGACTCTTTCTGCATTTTTAATGATAACTTGACTTGTGTATTGTGGATTTTTGTCGTTTTGGTGTTGTTCTGTTTAGATAAATGTTTTCTATTTTTCTAAACCTCTGTTGTGTCATTTTGTAGTGTTTTCATTGAGTTACTGTGTGTGTTGGTACAAATACTTTACACCTAGCACTCTGAAGTTAAGCCTTCTGCTCGTGCTAAGCTACCAAGGGGGTGAGCGTGGGTTAGGTGAGGGTGATTCTCTTTTACCCTGACTAGAGTGAGGGTCCTTGCTTGGACAGGGGGTAACTTGACTGCCAACCAAAGACCCCATTTCTAACACTTTCTAATCAGGACTGCCACTCCCCGAGCATAGCTCGAGTACACCGCCATATGTCTCTCAGCAATCTAGCCAGCCATCACCCTAGATCTCGTGGCCTTGACCAGGTGAGTCTCCTGCAGCATACAGACGTCAATCGCATGTCGCTGCATATAAGCCAACAGCATTCTCATCTTGTGTCCATCATTCAGACCCCTGACATTCCAAGTGAGACATCTAACAGTAGACACATTTTTTGCACCATCCCAGTAGTCTATTGAATCGCATAGCGCCCCCATCCGCCACACATGAAGCGTCAGCTGCGGGAGGGAGGTGAAGAGGGGGAGTGGGAACAGAGACAAAACCAACAACCCCAATAATTAAGCATTACAGGTCCCCACCCACGCTGACCCCTCAATTGGACCAGCCCAGTAAACCCACCTGCACCCAAACTCATACCCCACAACACAGCAACAAACAACTTGGTTGGACTCATCCAGTGGGGCGTCAGTGAGGCCATCCGTTAACGGCTTTGGTTGTGGTGGGTGGGCAGGATCATCGTAGTGCCAGTCATACTACAAGACAGGCTGCACCAAAATTAAGCCTAGGTCAAAATTCAACCAGCCCCAGAACGCAGTTCAGGATCTCCGGTGGCCTCCAACATTTAAATGATTTTAATCATTGTCACTGTCCACGGGGGTGTCGCCACTCGCCCCATGCACCTGTAGCAGTCAGGAGGTGCCTTTTTGGGAATAGTTTTAGCATATTTGGTTGCCTCTTTTGGGTCTGTAAAAAAAATGTAACTTGCCCTTGTGCAGCACTCGCAATTCAGCCAAGTAAGTGAGGGAATACTTGGCATCCGTCTGACTCAAAGTGCGCTTGACTGGAAGGAATGCCCTGCGAGCCGCCTGCACTCCAGGCTTGTGTCTGAAAAGATACTTAGCTCATTGTTATTATATATTGTCGCGTGGGCTCTCATTATCCTAAATGAGACTACTGGATTTCTAGGCAGCAGGATCGATAACGGTGTGGGGGACTGAGTCTGACCCACATGTAAGGAACTCTGTCACCCTAAATCCAGTTGTTGCTCCGGCTAACTAGCAGTGCCTCATTTCCCCCACGGGGAAGAAATGATTGGGCAGCCGAGCGCATGACATCTTTGCAACTTCTCAGGGAAGTCGTGGTCACTCAGATCCAAACCAACTCTCTCATTCACAATATGGTCTCATATACAAATGACAAAGACAGTATAAGTTTTATATAATGTTTTAATAAAACGACTGTATTTTAGATATTAAGGCGTGAGCCGCAATAACCAGAACAATACAACATAGAAGGATTGATATAGTAACCAGGAGAGTAAAACATAGAAATAAAGCTATCATAATTCCTAACCGTTTCTACTCTCCCTCTGCTTGTTCTATTTAGAGCACAGCATGTTAAGCTTCTAGCTTGCCTTTCTGTATCACTAGGGAGACGGACACACTCATACCTGAGCAAAGGCCTGTGATCTGGTTCAGCATCTGCAACGAGGCAGTCAGCGTCTAGTTGTGGTTCCCTGGTCGGAATCTCCCTCTTGCATGTATTGGGACAAGGAAGTGATTTTATAACTAACATGTCATCGTGATCACAAAATGTTCCTACGCAGGAATGGCAAGTCTAGACTCCTACCACGTCTATCGGCAATGTACCAGACTGTATCCTTGACTAAAGCACAGAGTGAATATGTTATGAAGAACTCCAGTGCTGAAGTAGGCAAAACAGTGTGATATGAATAAAAAACAACACCGTAGAACTGGCTATTCTGTAAAATAACAGTACGAAGCCTAATAGAAAGCATTTAGAATAAAGTGCACAGAGGCTCTAAGCTGTTAGCAAATGAATAAAATATATTTAGGGCAAAGTGCACAGAGGCCTAAGGCCTGAAGCTAATGCGCAAAATATACGTAAAACTGACCACACTACAATATCATGGGGCGATGCTCTCTAACTAGTCGAAGTATTGTGTCCCTGTCCCTATAGTTCAATAAGCATACAATGACTTGGCGTGCCGGCGTCTCCGGGGGCGGCCTCTGGCGGAGCGACCTTGAGCCCACTCCACCACCAGTGCCTCGAAAAGCTCACAGGGAAGAGCGTAGTCAGCACATTCTCCACGTAGTCCTCCATCCGTCCCATGGCCGTCGACTCCGGGAGACCCAAAATATGGATATTCTTGTGGCGGGAGCGGGCTTCGAGATCCTCGTTCTTATTCCGAATTATTTCTAGCATGCGTTCCATTTGCAATAGTTTCTCTCCATTGCCATATCGACCATCCTCCATGTCTGAGGTGCGAGACTCCACATGCTCAAGACGGGTGCCATGACTGTCCACTATCTCTTTCAAGCGATCCATTTGCTCAGTCAAATGATCCAACTTGCCATCAATACTAGCCAGACTGTGCTTAAGGTCCATAAACATAGCCTTCACGGAGGGCGACTGCGCGTCTTCCTCCTGGGGCAAATCGTCCGATGACCTGCCAGCCTGGCTGCATTTCTTTTTGCCCTCAAACATGAGTTTGGGCTGTTTCTGGTCCGTCTTCCCCATTCCAGTGAGGGCACACCTCAGTTCTCCAGTGCATGTCAAACCACACTCTGTCTTGGCCAGCAGCCCGAACCGAGGGGAGGAAGGGGGGAGTCACTAACACCCAGGTGTGCTCACAGGTGAGTCTTCACGTGCACCAGCGGCTTCCAACCAGAACCAGCGTGATCCTCCAGCAGAGAAAGGGCCCCCAGCCAACAGCACCCACCCACTCCAGCAACATGGCCGCCACCAGGCCCCTATTGCAGCTCCCCACACTCGGATTCACCTACCCACGGTGCCCGCTGCCCGATCGTCGCTACCGATGGAGCCCCGCGGGCATCAGATGTCAGAGGCTCCAAAACGGCTCAAGTCGCCGGCCGCAATGCCTCCAATCTTTGTCTCTAGGGCAGGGGGGCCTACCGCACTCTCTATCTTCAGTCGCCACCTCGTTCCTCCCTGAGGTGCATTCAGTCGCGGCCCGCCCAGGCTGTGTAGCAGAGTCACCGTCTCACTCCGACCGCTCACTCAGGCCGCTGGCTCAACAGCTCACACACCTGCAGGGCCTGCGGTCTAACCACTGCAGCCGATCTGGCCTGCAGGTCGCCTGCACTCCAAGGCTTGCACGGCATAGAAACACCCAGTTGCAGATCCTCCAGTCCTCAGGGGAGGGTGTGGGGGGGCACCCACCGAGCACAACCGACCGCGGGATCACAGCAGCCAAATGCACTCTGGTGTGGCACCAGCAAGGCAGGCCCCAGGCCCAGCATCGCCTTCACATGCCACAAGGCCGTCCCCAGCCCCTACCGCCAGGCCAGCTCCATTGTCACCTCTCGTGACACCCAGCAGCCTCCCGATCCAGGAGAACAGCACCAGGCCACTCCAGGCAGCCGATCCATCAGGATAAAAGACGGATTAAGACTCCTGTCCTGGCAGAGCCTCACAGAGTGGTGGCCATATTTCAGGATGGCCAAGCCACGCCCCTTCATAGTTTAATTTATGATTTCAAGACTGAGGGGGTCATTACAACATTGGTGGTAAAAGGCGCTTACCGCCGTGCAGAAGACCGCCAATACACCGCCATGGCCGTGGAATTCCGCCACAGCTATTATGACACACATCTTGGAGTCCGCCAAAAGTCAGACACCCACACAAGTCCGCCACACCAAAGGTCAGTGGAAAACTGGCGAAAACAAAACCTCCACCTCCACGCCAACAGAAACACACCCATGCTATCACGAGCCACGAATCCACGCGGCGGTCTTTCAAACGTGGTATTCCATTGCCGGTATACACCGCCGCCGTCAAAATACACACACATCTCCAAAACACCACCACATTGGACAATTCAAAATACACACACCTGATACACATACACACACCACTCCCACACACCCAACACAATATAAAACACACACCCACATCACCCACAAACCCCTACAACAAAAATCCCGAATGAAGCCCAGAGAGAGACACTACAAACAACTACAAAGCAACCACAGGCACTCAACACCATCACCCACACAACTTCCACGCACAATACACCACACACCACTACATATTACCACACACATCAACACTGACACCACCCCACACAATACCCAAACCACCCCATGTCACGCCAAAGACACCCCCGGTTTTCCAAGGAGGAGCTCCGGGTCATGGTGGAGGAAATCCTACGGGTAGAGCCACAGCTATTTGGCTCACAGGTGCAGCACACATCCATAGCCAGGAAGATGGAGCTATGGCAAAGAATCGTGGACAGGGTCAACGCAGTGGGACAGCACCCAAGAAATAGGGAGGACATCAGGAAGAGGTGGAACGACCTACGGGGGAAGGTGTGTTCAGCGGTCTCCAGGCACAACATTGCGGTACAGCGGACTGGCGGCAGACCCCCACCTCCTCCCCCACAACTAACAACATGAGAGGAGCAAGTCTTGACCATCATGCATCCAGAGGGCCTCGGAGGAGTCGGTGGAGGAATGGACACTGGTAAGTCAAATCTTAACTATCATATTCCCCACTCTACCTGCATGCTATCACACACCCCCACCCTCATCCCCTCCCCTAGCACTCCAAATCCTCACATATGTACTAATAACACAAACCACCCATCCCAACACGAAGCCCTCCATGACACAACTAAGCATGGGCACCCCTCACCAAAGCATGCTCACTGCACATACCCATAACAACCCCCTAACCATCATCACACAAACCCAAACACAGGTATGCTTGCACTGGGGTACACAAACACCCACCCATTGCACACCGTTACACACACACATGCAATAATCATGCTCTTATATCCCTTCAAGACTACTAAGGAACGTCACCACACAGGAGGGTCCAGACATCTCCACTCCACCCACAGAAGAGGCCCACAGTGACGACAGCAGCTCTGCCCTACTGGATCCTGATGACCAGCCCGGACCATCGTGGGCCTCGGGACAGTCGGTTCCCCTTGTACAGGCACAGCCCAACAACGACCTTCCCCCCTCTGGTAACACCAGCACAGCACCCACCCAGCGGGCCCATACCTCCGTACCCAGGACACGTCAATCAGCGGTGTGTCCACCACTACAGGGAACCCAGGGTAACCCACCACCCCAACAACAACAGGGACCTGGGGGCAGTTGTAGTGGGCACACGGTCCAGGGGACGGAGGCACAGGAACACAGGGGAACTGGGAGGGCTGCTGTGCGACAGGGGGCAGACAGGCCAAGGGAACCCACCCTCCACGAGGCCCTCTCCAACATCATGGGAGCATACCACCACTCCCAGGAGACGATGGCGACGGTCCTGGACAAGTTTCAGGAGACCCAGCGCCTGCAGGACGAACAGTATTTGGGGTTCATTGAGGAGCTCAGGACCATCAGCTCTGCCCTGCGCACCATCGTAGGGTTGCTGAAGGACATACAAAAAACCATGACGGACACCGTGGCACTCCAAGGGGCCCCTGACCCTAGCATGGACGATGAACTGCCCACCACCTCCGCCGGCGCTAGTGGACAGGACGCCCCGCCACAGGACCACCACACCAGCACCCCACCCCCTGCAGACGGACAACCACCACACAAGCGGTCCCTGAGATCCAGGAACAGGACAGAGAAAGATGGCAAGACCCCCGCCAGGAAATGAGACCACCCTGATTGTCCTCCCACTGTCCCACTTTGTTACCCTGTCTATACTTAAACTGCCCCAGCTCCACTTCCTATGCCCATATGGGCAGTGCACCTGTGAGACTAATAGACTGGACTCTGCCACGGACATTCCTCCACCGTCCCCCATCACCATTTTCCAACCCCCCTCCATGTTAGAGCACTTAAATAAACACCCTTGAACCACAAAACAATCTGTAGTCAGTTTGTGATTTGGTCAATTTGTATTATCAATGACAGTGTCAAAATGCGTTCCCAATTGTAAAGCCAACAAACCTATGTCACACATCACAAGTCCATGAAGGATGCAAGCAGATGACACACGTTTGTAACCACACCTGTGAAACCGTAATGGAAAGTGACAACTCAGTAACCAAATACTGCTATGAAATAACAGACAGGATAGAGGAGGAAGTGTGAAAGTTAATGTAATGTGAAAAAAAGTATTTCTCACCTGTGTGTCACTGGAAATATTGCTATATGACTGAATCCCTGTTGCCTATGTCTTCTTCCTCAGTGTCCTCCTCATTACTGTCCACAGGCTCCACAGGCTCCACAGCTGCCACAACACCGCCATCTGGACCATCCTCCTGCAGAAAAGGCACCTGGCGTCGCAAAGCAAGATTGTGAAGCATCGAGCAGGCGATGATGATCTGGCACACCTTCTTCGGTGAGTAGAATAGGGAACCACCTGTC
Organism: Pleurodeles waltl; assembly: GCF_031143425.1. Taxonomy (NCBI): domain Eukaryota; kingdom Metazoa; phylum Chordata; class Amphibia; order Caudata; family Salamandridae; genus Pleurodeles; species Pleurodeles waltl. The sequence goes on from NC_090437.1 coordinate 1,178,282,865, forward strand.
ATATGGAGGCACCTGAACCCGGCCTTCAGGAGGCCGAAGGTGCGTTCGATCACCCTCCTAGTCCGCCCATGGGCCTCATTGTAGCATTCCTCTGCCCTGGTCTTGGGATTCCTCACTGGGGTCAATAGCCATGACAGGTTGGGGTAACCAGAGTCCCCTAATAGCCACACACGGTGCCTCTGGAGTTGACCCATCATATCAGGGATGCTGCTATTTCACAGGATGTAGGCATCATGCACTGAGCCAGGGAACATAGCATTTACCTGCAAGATGTACTGGTCTGCCAAACAGACCATCTGTACATTCATCGAATGATAACTCTTCCGGTTTCTGTACACCTGTTCACCCCTGTTGGGGGGGACCAGAGATAAATGAGTCCCATCAATAGCACCTATGACGTTGGGGATATGTCCAAGGGCATAGAAGTCACCTTTCACTGTGGGCAAATCCTTCACCTCAGGGAAAATGATGTATCTCCTTACGTGTTTCAGCAGGGCAGACAACACTCTGGACAACACGTTGGAAAACATAGGCTGGGACATCCCTGATGCCATGGCCACTGTTGTCTGAAAAGACCCACTAGCAAGGAAATGGAGCACTGACAGCACCTGAACGTCAGGGGGGATTCCAGTGGGATGGCGGATTGGTGAGATCAGGTCTGGCTCCAACTGGGTACATAGTTCCTGGATAGTGGCACGGTCAAACCTGTAGGTGACGATTAACTGTCACTCCTCCATTGTCAACAGGTCAACCAGCGGTCGGTACACCGGAGGATTCCGCCATCTTCTCAATTGTCCCAGCTGACGGTGCCTAGGAAGGACAACAGCGACCAAAGAGTCAACAAATTCCCAGGTATGTACCCACAGATACACAGAACACGACACCAAACATAAAACCCTTCCTGTATGTGTGTTGAGTGTAGGCCTAGCTATGTGTGACGCAGTAGTAAATGAAGCCATGTGGGCCCCTGAAATGGCGGTTACCTGACCTCTAAACTGGGACAAAGGGAATGTGAGGTCACTGCGCTGGAGTTGTACCCCGTCGCGGTAGGCGGTGGTAGACTGCGGCGCAATGCTGCATTGGTTAACATTGGACCCTATGGGTCCCAGGAGCCAATGACGAAGTGCGCCGGCGTTGATGATACGCACCGCCACGGACGTCACTGCCGCGGACATGACCGCCATTTTCTATCTGTTCAATTGTTCAATCACTCGATACCTGATCTTCGACAGGAGAGGACCTACACTGCAAGTGCTGCTGTGACCTCGGTCTTGAAGAGACAATGGCTGCTGCGTCTGGGGAAAGGGCCCCTGCCTTCACTGCTCAGGAGTTGTAGAAGCTAGTAGATGGGGTCCTCCCCCAGTACACGCTACTCTACGGTCCTCCAGACCAACAGGTAAGTACACAGGGACTACGTTGTATGGGCTATGCCTGGGTGGAGAGGGCTGGTTGTAAGAGGGAAGGGGGCAGAGTTCCGGGATGATGAATGCATGTGCCACTTGGCAAGGGTAGGGATGGGGGCCACTCACATCGGCGGTGCAGTTGGTAATGACTTCTCTTCTTCCCTTGTGCATGTCATGTAGGTCAGCGCCCACCAGAAGAAGGCCATTTGGCGTGCCATCGCCAAGGAAGTCCGGACCCTGGGGGTCCACCAGAGACGGGGCACCCACTGCCGGAAAAGATGGGAGGACATTCGCTGCTGAAGCAAGAAGACGGCGGAGGCTCAGCTGGGGATGGCCTCCCAACGTGGGAGGGGTGCCGTCGCACCTTGAGCCCCCTGATGTTCCCGATCCTGGCGGTGGCCTACCCAGAGTTGGATGGGCGCTTGGGGGCATCACAGCAGACACAAGGGGGTGAGTACACTCTCATTCTGGGGACTTGGCGCGCAGTTGAGGGGTCTGGGTGGGGGAGGAGGGCTGTGGGTTCCCCTAGACCAGGCAGAAATACGTAGGCTAGGCCCCTCCGTAATGCAGGGCATGTGGCACTCCACCCCACCTCAGTAGTGGGCCAAGTACAGGTATAGATGCCCCTGTGGCATCCATGTGTGCAGATGTCCACCATAGCCATGTAGGCCAGATCCCAGCAATTGCATCTGTAGAGGCCAAGAGCACGGCGTAGTGCAGGGGGCTGCTGTGTCTGTATTGTCCGCCAACGGAAGCGGTAAGCCATGCACTCAACCTGTCTTTCTTCTGTCGTCCCCTCCCCTTTTTCTGCTCTCCCTGTTCTTTTGTGCATCAGCATCATCAGGCGGAGGTACAGTGGCACCGGGGCACGAGGGAGTTGCATCCCACATGGCCATGGAGGGCCACACCACGGACTCAGAATGCACCAGTGGGACAGAGGGCGAGGGGAGCTTCACGTCGGTCACCGAATCACCAACCAGCAACACGGACTCATCCGCCGATGGGAGCTCCCTTGTGGTGGCGGCACCATCTGTGCCCCCCACTTCTACAGGCACAGCCACCATCTCCCCTACCAGCACCGCCCTCCCAGCAGCCCCTCAGCGTTCGCCCCGTGCCCGCTCACCCAGGAGGGTGGGCATCACCTTCACCCCAGGCACCTCAGGCCCTGCCCCAGTCACCCCTACTGCCCTCAGTGAGGAGGCCATTGACCTCCTCAGGTCCCCCACTGTTGGGCAGTCTACCATTGTGAATGCCATCCAGGGTGTAGAAAGGGAGTTGCAACACACTAATGCATTCCTGGAGGGCATTCATTCTGGTCAGGCTGCCCATCGTGGAACCCTGCAATCTCTGGCCTCAGCACTGATGGCAGCCATTGTCCCTTTCTCTAGCCTCCCCCTTCCAACTTCCTCCACCCAGACCCAATCCCCTGTACCCCAGCCTGTCCCAAGCACACCATCAGACAAGCATGCATACACCTCAACACCCAAAAGTAACTCAGGCAAACATAGGCACCACACAACCCACAGGCACTCACACAAGCATCACCCACATGCAGACACAACAACATCCACTGCCTCCACTGTGTTCCCCTCCTCGTCATCTCCCTCCCTCCCAGTATCGTCTATACTCTCACCTGCATGCACTACATCTACAGGCAATAGGACTCGCACCAGAACACCCAGCACCACACCCCGCTCACCTGCACTCACCACCCCCACTCCCATTTACACGTCCCCTGTGTCCTCTCCCAGTGTGTCTGTGAAGCCCCCTCCCAAAGTACACAAACACGGGCACCCACACACCCAACATCCATCCACCGCATGACAGCCTCCAGTACCTGCACCTGCACCCAAAACACCTAAAGTGACACCTCCTACAACCACCTCCTCTTCCTCCACTCCCAGACCCCCTCCAGGTACCCATCCCAGTGTTCGTCAGAAACTGTCCCTCTGCAACGTTGACCTCTTTGCCCCCACCCCCACCCCTGCAATTCATCAGTCCCGTCGTAGCGCCTCAGCCAAAAAGACTCCAGTACCAGTGGTGCGTGTTACAGGTGTGTGGAGTGCACCGGCCACCAGTGCAGGCAGTGTGACATGGAGCCAAGGCACTGCCAGTCCACCCCCTGTAAAGCATATCAAGTTGGAAAGTGGCCGACGGGACCGGGTTAAGACTCCTGGAGGCAGAACTACTCACAAGGGTCCCAGGGGGATTGCAGAGTCAGCTGTGACTCCTCCAAAGGTGGGGAAGGGCCCGAAGAAGTCTGTACAGCCTGGTGTGAGCAGCACGGTGAAGAAGGGCCGCATCCTTCCCGGCGGCCGGGACGCCACCGCCAGCACCGTCGTCACTGGTCAGGAGACCACCGCCAGAGTCATTGCCCAGGAGGGCACAAGTATCGTCACTGGTCAGGAGACCACTTCCAGAGTCATTGCCCAGGAGGCCACAAGTATCGTCACTGGTCAGGAGACCACCGCCACCGCCGGAGTCAGTGCCCAGGAGGGCACAAGTATCGTCACTGGTCAGGAGACCACCGCCAGAGTCATTGCCCAGGAGGGGACAAGTATCGTAACTGGTCAGGAGACCACCGCCACTGCCGGAGTCAGTGCCCAGGAGGGCCTCGGCTGCCACAGCCCCGCTGGGCAATGAGGGACCGTCATGCCACACACCAATGCACAGGTCAGAGACCGCCATGGCAAAGCACCGCTGAACAGCCCAGAGCACCGCCATGGCAAAGCACCGCTGAACAGGCCAGAGCACCGCCATGGCAAAGCACCGCTGAACAGGCCAGAGCACCGCCATGCCAAAGCACCGCTGAACAGGCCAGAGCACCGCCATGGCAAAGCACTGCTGCACAGGTCAGAGCACCGCCATGGCAAAGCACCGCTGAACAGCCCAGAGCACCGCTGCAGAAGGAAAACACTGCCACATCAAGCATCGTTATCCCATGTACAGCTGGGACAGTGACGGGACAGGAACTGTCACAGGGAGCCTAATCCAGTCTAGGCACCATTCCCCCTCCAGAACCAGTGGAGAGATCCATCCACTACCTCTGTCCTTAACAGGATGAAGCACTCTGGGCACCAGTCCCCCTCCAGAACCAGTGGAGTCCAGCATCCACTATCTGAATCCTTAACAGGATGAAGCACTCTGGGCACCAGTCCCCCTCCAGAACCAGTGGAGGCTGTTATCCACTTGAGAGACTGTGGCTTTGCACTCCCCAGGATGGTCCAGTGGGCAACCCACCCACTGTAGAGACTTGAGAGACTGTGGCTTTGCAGTCCCCAGGATGGTCCAGTGGGCAACCCATCCACTGTAGAGACTTGAGAGACTGTAGCTTTGCACTCCCCAGGATGGTACAGTGGGCAAGCCACCCACTGTAGAGACTTGAGAGACTGTGGCTTTGCATTCCCCAGGATGTAACAGTGGGCAAGCCACCCACTGTAGAGACTTGAGAGACCGTTGCTTTGCACTCCCCAGGATGTAACAGTGGGCAACCCAGCCACTGTAGAGACTTGAGAGACTGTGGCTTTGCACTCCCCAGGATGGTACAGTGGGCAAGCCACCCACTGTAGAGACTTGAGAGACTGTGGCTTTGCACTCCCCAGGATGTAACAGTGGGCAACCCACCCACTGTAGAGACTTGAGAGACTGTGGCTTTGCACTCCCCAGGATGGTACAGTGGGCAAGCCACCCACTGTAAAGACTTGAGAGACTGTGGCTTTGCACTCCCCAGGATACATCAATGGGCATGGAGCCCCGTCGTGGATGTGGTGTTGTGCTGTAATCCGGCTGAGGTGAACCCCCTTCCCTTCCCCCTGAGGTGCCTGTTGTATTTCTCTCTGATGCCCCGGCAGTGTTCTCTCCGTTTGTGGACAGGTATCTTGTGTGGGCGTCGCCCATGCATTTTTGGACCAGTGGTGCACGGACATTGAGATGTGCATATCTGCACTACTTTTCGTAATGTTTGTAATTTTGAATGAGTTTATATATATCTGTATATGATTGAAACATGTATTTTGATACATTACAATGTTTGAACTGATTTCATTTTGTCTTAGCATTCTTCCGGGGGGGGGGTTGTGGGTTGTTACTGTGCTGTTTGGAAATGCATTGGTGTGTGTGTTGTAATTTGCGAGGGTCGGGGTGGGGGTGGGAGTGTTGCGTGTGTGTCCCCCTGACTTTTGCCTCCCCCCCCATGTCGTAGGTGCAGTACTCACCGTTGTCTTCACCGCCGCAGGCGCTGGTGTTCGTAGATGAGTAGGAAGACAAGGGCAGGTAGGATTTGTAATTCCGGGTCCATGGTGTCCTCCTTCCTCGTGGGATGTGTTAAGGTGAGCGTTTCCCCATTGCAAAAGCTGTTTCCGCCGTGTTTTTATCCACAGTGAATCCGCCCCGGAAAAGGTGGCGGATTGGCGGGTTGTGATACTGTGGGCGGTACATTGTCTTCCGCCTGTCTGTTGGCGGTGACCGCCGCGCTGCTTGTCTGTACCGCTGTGGCGGTCGGAGTGTTAAAGTGGCTGTCTTTGTTGGCAGTTTCCGCCACGGTCATAATTCCCTTTTTTTGTCCGCCGGCCTGTTGGCGGTCTTACCGCCGCTTTAACACCGACTGCCAGGGTTGTAATGACCCCCTGAGTTTCTTCAAGCCGTGGATACTTCCTTGACTAGTTGTATCAAGTTTAGGGAGGAGCTTCTAGCACACAAACTTACGTTCGAGTTTTGATCTGAACATTGTATGTTATGACTTTCTTGGGAGTGCCTGAAAACTCCTGGTTATTTTTTAAATTGTTCCTGTTCTCTCATGCAATAATTATGATGAAGCCTGTAAGTGTACATTACTTGTAAACAATTGCTAAAACCTTATGGGCTGAGAACAGTTTGGTAGCACTGCTTCTTGTTGTTTCTGGTGATCTGCACCTGAATCTGCATTAACTAGGTCCTGGGAGCTCAAACCTTACTAGGCAGTCTTGCAAGGCAACAGAGCAGACATAGTGACACCAGTCCATCTGTTCCTGTTGAGGCAATGGGTGAATTAGGGTTGATGTTACCTGATTTAATTCCCTGTCTCAGGAAGGATTCATCAGCATAATTTCTGCGGTTGGAACCAGGTGAGTGTGTGACACACAATGCCCATAAAGACCCTCCGCAAGGAAAGAGTGCTTCTACTGAGAAAATTGCCAATTGAGCTAGACCTGTATAATGCCTTTTCAGCCTGAAAAGAAGCAATGCAGAGACAAATCACTCCAGAGGAAGAACAAGAAGAGCGAAAGGACAAAGAGGAAGAGGTCCCTGCGGGTTGTTATCGCTGCAGTGCGAAATGCAGATCTTGCTTTGCTGGTCATCAATGGTGGCTGCTATAGCATGAAGAGTGGGGTTCACCAAAAGTTGGCGATGGCAGTTGTTGTGGGCGGCCCGTTCATGTTAGCAAAGAGCACAAAACTTAAGTATTTTACCCTTTTTTCATAGGAGGAGCTCAACTGATACCAGCCAAGGGCACAGGACCTGGAGAGACACGTCTTGGGGATCAGGAACCCACTCCAGCAGAGGCCAGCATGGCTCACGCAGGTCCACTTGAAGGTCCAGGCAAGTCAGCTGGGCAATTGCTAAGATGCCACTGGAGCTTGTTGTGTCCCTGTAGTTCAGAACAGAATGTCAGCCACCTGACCCTTGGAGTCACTCTTGTGGTCCTTAAATCAAGGGGTAAGGCAGGCCTCATGCAGTACAAAGTAGGCCTCAAGCAGCAGGGTAGTACTTTGAAGTACAAGGCAGTCTTTCTGGATGTCCTCAGCGGGTCCAGGAGTGAACTGAATGGGTGGTCTGAGGGTCCTATTTTTATACCTGGTGCCAGCATTCAAGAGGAAGAAACGTCTACAGTTCTCACCCTACAGATGGTTCAGGAATTTCCTTCCTCCCTGCCCAGGCTTTAAGAGGCCTGGGTATCAAAAGGCTAGTGTTAAGTTCTTTCTGAGTGTACTGAGTCAGCTTCTTTGAAATGCGAATGGGGCAGGAAACAACTCTGCCCCACACATCCTGGCATGATGGCCCATCCTACCATCATGTAGTCCCCCTTTGTCTCACTGACTGGAAGGAATTCACAAAGGTCAACTGCCACGCTAATTATATTTATGTGACCCACGGCAGTGGCTGCATGCACCAGATGATTACCACAAAAAAATACCAACTTTCTAAAATTGGCAATTTCAGAATTATGATTTAAATCCAACTTTACCATTAAAAAGGATTTAAAAATTAAATAATTTTCAGACCAGACATGACATTTCTACCTGTTCCTAATCAAAAGATATCACTTATTATATATAGTGAGGGTAACCCAATAGTATGGGAGAGGTAGGCCTCACAAATAGTGAAAAACAACTACCAAGACCAAGACATGCATTTTTCATTACCAAGGTATGTACCATTTAAAAGTGCATGTCCAACTTCTTAACTACAATACACCCTGCCTTATGTCATATTTAGGGCTTACCCTAGGGGTGACTTAGATATATTAAAAAGGGAGATTTATTTTGCTAGGTCAGATTAGCAGTTTAAACTGCACAAAGACTGCATTGGTAGTCTTGACACATGTTTTAAAGGGCTTCTTAAGTGGGCAGCACGTGCTGCAGGCCCACGAGTAGCATTTCATTTACAGGTGCTGGTTACATGTTGTGCAACTTTACTCTGGACATATAAGTACTTTTAATGTCAGTTGGGTGTAATCCAGTTTTACCATGTTTAGAGGAGTGAGCACAAGCACTTTAGCACTGATTATCAATGTTAAGATACACAGAGTCCTTAGGCCTGAAAGAAACGAATTTCAGTAAACAAGAAGGGAGAAAGTAAAAACGTTGGGGACGAACACTCTAGGATTGTCAGGTCTAACTGTCTGGCTTGCAGAGAGGTCGAAGCCATAATACAGGAATTTGAAGGAAAGAAAGGTAGAAAGAGACTTGAAACTACAATTTACTGCTTTGTCTACATGGCAAGAGAGAGGCAAACCAATGTCAGATTAAAGGAATTTGTAATTGACGTGAGGAGAAAGAACATTTTCCATTGCTTTAGAGGAAAGTAAGACTGTGTTGGTAAAAATCTTATCATTCATAAGATGAATCTTGATGCCTCCCAAACACCAATATCTAGTGCTTATGGTGGCAGAAAGAGTTTAGCAAGTAGAGCAGAATTGGTAATGGAATCAAAGAGATTGTTGATTGCTTTGTGACTGATGATCACATTGAATGCTTGCTATGGAATTAGGATAGTAAGCAGAAAATAGTCCATGGAGGTGATACTTTATTAGAGGTTTCCTCCACAGGTTTGGAATATCAGTTTCACTCTTGACAGTAGGCAGTGCTTTGTATATAGTACTCTCAAATGAAGATGTTATATTGAGGTTTAAGATGACCACTGAAAAGTACTTCAGGAATGAAAGAGTCGCAAAGGTCCTGTGAGAACTTTGTGAGGGTCCAGTTTGTTGCAAGAATATATGGATCCTTCATTCCTGCGTGTGTCAGACTATGCTGCGTGGGGAAAATGGGAAGTGTGTAGAGATGGTATTCACAAGATATAACTCTTCTCCTGTTGCCTGGCTCACTTGTTTCATCATTTTTTGGGGGGAATTTCTCTCAGGTCTTGCTTGCTTTATGTAATTGTACAAATAAGGATGGTTCAATATCTTAGTGGACAGTTCTCCTAAAAGCCTTATTAGCACAAAACAATCAACATAAATAACCAAACGACTATGTGGCTTTACATGACTTAAAAAAGTTATTGAAGAATGCAGTTCTGAATCTATCTACAAAACGATTCACAAAGCATTGTTTTTTAATTTCTTTGCTAAATTCTCTTCACCACACTTTTCAGGTCAGTTTTTAAACAATCACCTGAGTAGGATTGTTTTGTTGTGGAGTTTTGTATCTAAACTTGTTTCTTGACATTTTCCACTTTAACAATACACTTCCCAGATAAAATAAAGTGATATATGCCTATGTCAGTCCACTTTGAAGAGAGGTGTTGAATTTAGATGTTAAATACACTCTTGTTTCAGTAGTTATCAATTGAGACAATGCAATTATACAAATTGATTGATTGCACTAACCTGATGTCAACTTTAACTTTCTCTCTACTTCCAGGTTTATCTCAGGAAGCATATTTGGCAAGAGACTGGAGTTTCCACTAAATGGGAGCTGTCCTGAACAAAGTGATGATATGGGTGAGTAAAGAGATTAGAGCATCTGCTGGACTAGACCTGTCTGCAGATGGGGATTTGCTCTGGACAGAATGATGGAAGTCAAGCAGTAAGATTGGGTGTGGATGCAGTTTATATACATTTGCACTCAAGATGGCCTCTGACTCTTGTGAGACCTTGAGATCTCACAGAGATCAAGTGAGATAGAATTCTTGAGCTCCGGCAAATATAAGCATGGCCCTATTGGAAATAGGGGTGTGGACTATCATATTAAATGGAGCACTACTATCACAGTTTTAAAATATGGACTCCATATTTGAAAATTACATTTTCCCCACTGAGAAGCATAGTGGGGAGTTTAACAAATTTGTGAGCTCTGACTTTTTGGCTGTTTAGCGGTATGGCAAGAAAGAAAGCGGGGGAATTAACTGAGTGGTTATCAGGACCATTGTGCATACTGTTGATTTTGAGGATCTGTGGGGTACTCTTAGGGAACATTAGCAGGCCTTAAAAGTTCTGCCAATTTAGCATGAAGCTTTCTACTTTCCTGACAGACCTCCTATGATTAACATCTTATCTCCTTTTTGCTGAGATGGTCAATTATTTGTTCATTCAATAGAGCCTATCCAATACCCTCAAGAATGAAGGGAATCATTGTCTAAGGCTTCTAGATCACTTGTGAGTTGCCCTGTAGAAAACGTTTCTTTTAAGCTTAGGATGAGGCTCAGACTTTGAAAGCCAAAAACTGCATGTGGGTTTGTGCATATTGGAATTTGAAGGAGGAGAGTTTCTTGGGGTGAATAACTGGGCTTGCCTTTGGAGGAGTTTAGCAAGAGAGGGGAATGATAGAGGGGAAACACTGCTATTCTTTTGATGACTAGTGGTAAAAGACATTATGGGATAGCTTTGTTCTGAACAGGGAGCATATGAACTTTATTATAATTTCCATAAGGGTTATCAATAATCACAACCACAGACTGGTTTTTATTCTTTAACCTCTGGTGCTTTAGATGTGCCATCCATGTTCAGATCAATATGGGTGACATGCCTTGCAAACATCCCACTATTTCTTTTTATCCAAACTACCCTGCAGATACCACACACTATACCTAAAACACCATTTTCATCTCCGTTTTCACGAGGTGTTGCTTTTCTGTCTGGGCCCAGGGCAGTGCTTAATTTGAGCCGGTGGTTGCCGATGCAGGGTACTTGTTTTTGGGGGAAACCACTTATTTTTTTTTCCATCAGACATTTACTACAACCAAATGACACTAATGGGAAATACAGAAGAAGACTGAAAATGTAACAAAGGGAGAAAGGAGAAAGCAGCAGAAGTGAGCTGAACTGGCAGAGAGTGGCTGTAAATAGATTAGAGAGGCCAGTGATGGCTTTAAGATTTTGCTGCCTCAGTATTCTCTGCTCTCAAATTTAAATGAAGCAGCCAGGTGTTACTGAGGACAGCTTTGGGCACTGGCACGTATTTATTTACAAATTAACCACTGGCCCAGGGTGACTGGCACCAACGCAACCCTACAAACCGTTGGCAGTTCTGAGACCTCAAGAGTAACTGGGGTGGTGTGGATTGTGTGTATCCCAGAAGCACACCATCTGTGGTGAAATTCATGGGCCTTCTCTTATCTCGGACGATAGGCTCCCCCACACGTGTGGAACACAGATATTCTTGGGAGAAGTGTGGAGCTGCTGGGTGCTTGTATTTATAGGCAGGCTTTTATAGTTTTTATAGACATTATTTGATGTTTGTATTGCATAATGGGTATGAAAAAGTGCTAGAATCCACATGTGCCAATGGTTGGTAGGGTCACCTGGCTGCCATTTAAACCTAGTACCACACCCTACACACATGGCAAGTGAGATAAAAATGTATTTTACTTAGTTGGACAAGTGTTGCCATGTTTCCCTTGGTATGGGCTGACCCCAAGCCCAAATAAGGCAGCTACCCACAGTCCAAAAATCACATTAATTCCAAACCACCTTCAAGACCGTAGTCACATTTAGGGGCCATGTCCTGTCCTGGTAAAAGACCCACTAACCCATCCAAGGAGCCATTTTATTGGGAGAACTCTGCAATCACTGGGTGCTGGGAACTTTGTCATTCCCCACTTTTTTAAACCTCTCCTTCACAGAAATGTGAATAATTTATTTTCTTGACCATATTTGAGATTTGCTGTAGTATATGTTTAAAAAGTAGTTAGATTAATGCAAGCCATAACCCTGAACTACTCTGCATCTCTAGGTTTCAGAATTGTTTTTCCTTGGTATTGTATTATCCAAAACTATACACTGCAGCTATCCTCATCCATAAAATGAACCACATTCAAAGCAATTTTCATGCCCTCTGTGTTGTTGTCACTGGGAGAAGAAGTACAGGAGGCTTCAGTGGTAGGATGTTTGCCATTTTCTAAACATCCTGCAACTTTCCTTCTCAGAAATGTGAGAACATTATGTTTTTTACTCAAAGGTACAGTTTTGCAAGGGATTCTCTCGAAGAAACAGTGGTGTGATCCATGAAAGTAATAAAGCTTTGGCATCCCTCCTTTATGAGACCTTTTACTCACAGGTTTCTCTGATGTGCTTCCTCGGTCATGGCATATTTTGCTGTTGATATTTCATTTTCAAATGTATAATTATTGTAGCCTCTGTTGTATTTACTTACACTTCCTTTACAACTTATGTAGAAATCGTGTACTATTGCTTACTATAGTCAGTTCAAAGTTACTCAGATTTTTTTTCTAGTAACAGCATGTTTTCCCTTTTCGATCATCGGGCATTCAGAAGCAGATAAGTCTCTTAAAACAGGATCTTTCAAAATGCGAGTGTCCGCTACGATTGTCTTCTCACATCACATTAAGCAGGGAACCTTATCACCTCTTTTTGTGGTCATCGCTTGTCCTTTTCCATTGTTAAGTTTCACTTCAACTATTGGTTCTTTCACCAAATCAAAGGTCGAGCCTGTAAGTAACCACTCTCAACTCAGGACAATTCTCAACTCAGAAGTTGACATAACAGCTTATACTCCCTGGTTATGTGCTAAGTGCATATAGAACAGTTCCAGTTTCCCGAGGAGTTTGTAAAGGATCTTTGCCACAGTGAGGAGAACGTAAGGACTGGATCACCATATTTAAATGCAAGGTGCCCACTTGTCGCTTGGACCAATGGAATTTATAAGCTGGATGTAACTGTACGGTAATTAAATATTTGTGCTCCAAAATTGTGAGCTAGGAGCTCATCGCCCTTGATTGCCAATTGGATTTTAAAGACTCCTTCGTGGAAAAGAGGAGTAGAGTCTTTTTTCTGCAGTAATTCAAGTGAAACAAAAACCAATAAGCAATGCAAATATAATAATAAAAAGTCGATTTGCACAAATAGAATGTGAAACTTAGCAATGTTTTGGGTTTTTCATAAGATTTATCTATTTTCTTAATTATCAATGGATTTACATTTTGGTTTTCTTCTTGCTTTTAAAATGACGGAAAACATCAACTTCTCATCTATCTAAGAGATAGCCGAAATGGTTACACTTAACTATTCACACACAGCTCTGCCGTGCTTCTAGTTCCTACACCAGCTGTGTTTCTGACGGACTGCAAAGAGCTGCTGACAAATGGAGGCTTTACTCCGGGTCAACACCCACCCAAGGGTGAAGCATGTCATGTAAAGCTGGTTGAAGAAATAATCTCACTCCGTGGGCAAGAGCACTGTGACAATGGAACCCAACCAGATTGTATGGAGTACTAGATGTGTAACAGGACGTCAAGTGAAAGGGTGGGCAGGCTGGATGTGAGCTATGCTATGCCAATCTTTAATAATGATGGCCATCTTCTCCTACACCATCTGTGGCATCACACTACACTTCATCCTGAATCCTATTCAGCTCAATGTGCCAAGGTTAGAGCTAGGCGAGAAAGGCAAAATGAATCGCAGGTTTCCTATCTATGACAGTGATCCATGAATAAGTTAATTTGATAAACAGAGGAAGACCTTTCAGGGAAGATGATAAAGTGGAGGTCTCAATGGAGCAGAACTGGAAGTAATGTTACAGAAATCATAAACATTAACTACAGTGTAACTAGTCACTTGGGCAGGGTCGGATTGACCTTATGGGCAGTCAGGTGATGCCCAATGGGCTGGTCTGAAAGATAAGTGTGTGAGCTACTAAAACAGCTATGGGCCAGTTTTATAGTCAGGTGGATCGGTTTTCAGGTCGAGCGAGCAAGCACTTTGACCTGTTGTAGGTGTTATGGCCTTTTCACCATGGGCTCCTCACGCCCATTACTTTCAGTCATTCCTGGGCTCACCTTTCAAAAATCACTAGATGTCAGTGATAAATACTTTACAATTGTCTCACCTTGAGGCTGTTTTGTCACGCCTTTCAGACTGCCCGTTACACAGATTATTGTACTTTGCTGATATACTTCACTGTGGGAAAACTATTTTTTATTCTTTTGTCTCCCTCCTCTTCCTGCTGCGTGGCAGCCATAGTACTCACAGTGAGAACAGGCACGGCAGCATGAACTCGATCAGCAAGATTGGAGCACTGGTCATATTGTTCACAGTTACCTAATCAGAGTTGTTTCTTGTGGCTCTCCCCTTAAAAATATTTGAAATTGGAAAATGCTTCACTAAAACAGAAATTCTCAAAGTGAAAGCAGCGGGAGAGCCGATACTACAATATTCACTGCACTCGGGAAACCCGACCCATTTGCGACTAAGAAAAAGCATTTCCCTATGTACAAACCCAAATTTGTGATTCAGTAATCTATTTACTGAATCGCAAAATGGGCTTGCGACTCGCTATTAGGAAGGGGTGAGCCAAGTGTTCCCTTCCTAACAGCGACTCGTGGTGGTATGTATGATTGCTTTGTGACCATGAATGCAGTCGCAAAGCAATCGCAGTTCCAATCAATTTCAAATTGGTGGTAACCCATTCTTAAAAGGAAAGGGGTCCCCAAGTGACCCCTTCCCCTTTGTGAATGCATGCAAAAACATGTTTCAAGAGCAGGCAGCGGTCCCACAGAGATTAAACTAAAATGTTTCATTTTTTTATTTTAAACGCTAGCTGTTTTCCCTTAAGGAAAACGAGCTGTGTTTAAAAAAAAAAAGTTTGCTTTATTCGAAAGGAATGACACACCTGGTAGTCTGCTGTCCCCAGCAGGCCACCATCCCTGTGATTTTTGTAAGTCCCAGTGGGTTGTAAATTGCGACCTACCTCATTAATATTAATGAGGTCGGTCTATTTGCAACCCACTGAGAATTGCAAAAGAAACTCAGTGGAGTTTTGTACATTTCAAATTGCAATTTCCTAATTGTGATTCACATGGAATCTCAATTAGGAAATCACAATTCCAAATGCTCTTATATGTAGCCTCATGTTTCTTACAAATGCTATTTTCATTGTGGTGTCCTTTAGGGGCTGCTCTGAGCATTACAGTCAACATACTATAATTTTGTGGCACAAAAACTCGCCACATAATGCTTTGCAGGGCATTACTTGTAGAAAACATTTTTGATCATAACTTAGCCTGTGGTGGTCCTAGGATAATGGGACCAGCTTCAAAATGCTCCTTCTGTCTACATCATCTCTGGATCCCCACACTATGTTATTGGGGACCACAAAATAATAACCCCTCCCACCATTCAGTGACTTTTAAGCTTTCTCATGGCTAAAACTTATGTTTTACAGCTGGGAGAAGTTTTGATTTAAAGGCCTTGCTTGTCATATCATTGAGTAGGCCTGTTAGCCCTAAAAACATCCCCTAGGGGCTAAGTATATGGTTACACTGGATTACTTTCACCTGTTTTTTTCATTGGGTTATGCTCTCTAGTGTCTAATAACTTGGTTACATGACCATGTTTCTTACAAATTATATTTTTGTTATGGCGGCCTCTAAGAGATGTTTTGAGCATTACAGTCTAATGCCAAAAGTTTATTTCTGATAAAGGTTTATATGATAATTGTAGATGTTTCAATAATCTCTCCTTATTACAGTTATGACAATTGTTAGAAATTGGGTCTTTGGTTGGCAGTAAGGTTGCCCCCTGTCCAAGCAAGGACCCTCACTTTAGTCAGGGTAAGTTACACACAATCCAAATTATCCTGTTCCCACCCTCTGGTTGCATGGCACTGAGCAGTCAGGCTTAACTTAGAAGGCAATGTGTTTAGTGTTTGTGCAATAAATAATGCAGTAATACAGTATTAACACCACAAAAATATACCACACATGGTTAGAAAAATATAGAATATTTATCTGAATAGAATAAGGTCAAAATGATCAGGATTTGATAAATACTAGTGGAAATATCACTTTTGTAATGATAAATAGAGTCTTTAGTTTTTAAAAAGCAATAAGTTTCTCTTGCAAGCACAAAGTACCTGGTTTGTGTCTAAATAAATTATCTGCACTGGATCGCAGAGGAGGAGATGGGTGGAAAACAGGGAGGTGAGCGTAGTTTTCTTGGGACGCACACAGACGATGCATCAATGCTTTTCAACGCAACAACGGTCAATTTCCGGTGCGCAGATATGGACCCCCTTCGGGTTGCGGGGTATTTGGACGCTCTGGGGATGATGCAGAGAAATATTGGGCATGCAGGACGAAGTCACAGGAGCTGCGTTGATCCGGTGGGCGATACAGGGAAATTTCTGTTGCATGGCAGGTGCTGCGTTGATTCCTCTCGAAGGAAGTCAGGCTGCGTCGTTCTGGCTCAGCGATGCGTTGATCCGGAGGGGCGTGTGTCGAAGTTCCTGTTTCAACGCTGGCACTGCGCCCATCTCCACTTGGGGAGCCAGGCTGCATCATTCCGGTTCGGCTATGCAGTGATTTTCTCACCGCAGGGCAGGCTGTGCGTCGATTCCGGCAGACTGTGCGTCGATTTTCGCTGCACAAGGAGTTCTTTGCAGAGATGAAGTATTTTTGGCCCTGAGACTTCAGGAAACAGGAAGCAAGCTCAGTCCAAGCCCTTGGAGACCACTTCTCAGCAGAGCCAGAGGGCAGCAAAGTAGAAGGGCAATGCAAGGCAGTCGTCCTTTACAGCACAGCAGTAAATTGAGTCCTTTGGGCAGCTAGAGAGCTTCTCTTAGCAGGTTGCAGGTTCTGGTTCAGAGTTACTTTCCCAGTAGGTATCTTGTCAAGAAGTGTCTGAGTTGGTAGGGTCAGGAACCCAGTGTATATACCTAAATGTGCCTTTGAAGTGGGGGAGACTTCAAAGAGTGGCTTAAAAGTGCACAAGGTCCCCTTTCACTTCCATCCTGTCTGCCAGGGACCCCGTAGGGGGTTTGGCAGTCCATTGTGTGAGGGCAGGCCACTGTCCTTTGACATGTAAGTGTCAGGCCTTCCACCCTCCCAGCCCAGGAAGACCCATTCAGTATGCAGATGTGAGCAGGTGTGAGTGAGTGTTAGACTTTTTATCCTTGGCATGGTCTCCTTTAACTTTTTGCCTGTGTTCCCCAGGTTGTTGATGTGTACTGGACTCTGATTTTACTGTTTTTGTTACTCTGGGCACTTGCTAACCAGTGCTAAAGTGCAAGTGCTCCTTAACAAAATGTGTATGTAATTGGCTTATCCATAATTGGCATATTTGATTTATTAGTAAGTCCCTAATACAGTGCACTAGAGGTGCTCAGGGCCTGTAAATCAAATGCTACTTGTGGGCCTACAACACTGGTATTGCCACCCACAAAAGTAGCTCTGTAATCATGTCTCAGACTTGCCACTGCAGTGTCTGTGCATGCAGTTTAAATTGTAAATTCGACTTGACAAGTGTACCCACTTGCCAGGCCTAAACCTTCCCTTGTCTTACATGTAAGACACCCCTAAATTATGTCCTAGGTAGGCCCAAGGACAGGGTGCAGTGTATGGTTAAGGTAGGACACATAGTAATGTGTTTTTATATGTTCTAAAAGTGAAATATTGCTAAATTCGTTTTTCGCTGTTGCAAGGTCTGCCCCTCTCATAGGTTAACAGGGGGGCTACCTTTAAATCTGATTAAAGTGTAGATTCCCTTTGGGAGCAGATGGACATGTGGAGTTTGGGGTCTCTGAGCTCACAATTTAAAAATACATTTTTAGTAAAGTTGATTTTAGGATTGTGTGTTTGAAAATGCCACTTTTAGAAAGTGAGCATTTTCTTGCTTATACCATTTCTGTGACTCTGCCTGTTTGTGGATTCCCTGTCTGGGTCAGTTTGACAGTTGGGCTGGTTGCACCTCTTCCTAGAGAGTGACACAAAGGGAGCTGGGCTGTAGTCTGCATTTCCTGATGAGCCGTCTGTGCTAGGAGGGAGGGGAAGAGTGATCACTCACACTTGAAAGGGCTGTGCCTGCCCTCACACAATGCAGTCTCCAACCCCCTGGTGAGTGTCTGGGGCCTGGCCTGGACAAGGCAGGATTTCACATTCAAAAGAGACTTTGCTTTGACGTAGGCCTACTTCAAAGGAGAAATTGGGTATGAGAAGGGCACCCAAAATGACAGACTTTAGAACACTTCTGGAAACCAAGAGGAACCTCTGCCTGGAGAAGAGCTGAAGAGCTGAGAAAGAAGAGCTGCCCTGCCTGTGACTGTGCTTTGTGGAGCTATCCTGCAGTTGCTGCTTCTGCTAAAGTAAGAGGGCAAAGACTGGACTTTGTTTGCCTTCCATCTTGTGAAGATCTCCAAGGGCTTGATTTAGAGCTTGTCTCCTGTTTTTTGAAGTCTCAGGGACAGCAAAGACTTTTCTCTGCCAGCACCGGGAATCTCTGGAGAGACTCCTACTCTACCCTGTGGTGCCTATCCAGTTCCTGTGTCCCTGAAAGAAGAAGCTGGTAGCCTAAGAGGAAGAAGTCCACGCACAGAACGCCGCGCGGGGAAAAGATTGACGTGACTCCGATCTGCGGCTGAAGAAACGGTGCGCCGCCGGCTATGTGGCTGAAAATTGACGCTCGCCGGAAACACAACTGAAGAATCGACGCACGGAGCTGGAAAAACGAAGTGCAGCATCACTGACAGAGGTTGGGAGATCGCAACCCGTGCTGCGTGGTTTTCGGATCATCGTGCGGCTGGATTTCCGACTCAAGCACCACTGGGCAAGTAAAAACAACGCAAGGCTTGCCCGGACCACAGAGTGCTGACCGGATCCACGCATCGCTTTCCTGCGGAGAGAGGAAATGACGCACCCCGACGAAAGGAGAAATTAATCAAGGTCTCACTCGTGAGGGAAATCAACCCATCGCATGCCCTTTTTGACGCACACTCGCCCGTGCTGGGTTATTTTTGACGCACCCAAGGTACATTTTCACACTAATAGTGGTAGTGTGTGTTTTAACCTACATAAAGAATCTTTTTGCTTTTTAATTGATAACTTGACTTGTGTATTGTGGATTTTTGTTGTTTTGTCTTGTTTTGTTTAGATAAATATTTCCTATTTTTCTAAACTGGTGGTGTGTCATTTTGTAGTGTTTTCATTAAATTACTTTGTAGGTTGGTACAAATACTTTACACCTAGCACTCTGAAGTTAAGCCTACTGCTCTGCCAATGTACCAAGGGGGTAAGCAGGGGTTAGCTGATGGTGATTCTCTTTTACCCTGACTAGAGTGAGGGTCTTTGCTTGAACGGGGGTAACCTGACTGTCAACCAAAGACCCCATTTCTAACACTGAGCATCCTGTGTTTGTGGTTGTCTGGGTGAAATGCACAATGGAGCTGTCAGCCAGCTCAGCCAGACGTGGATTTGAGACAGGTTGTAAGGCACAGATGGATTTGAGTTTATAGAAATGCTCACTTTCCAAAAGTGGCAGTTCTAGAATAGAAATATTAAATCTAATTTCACCAATAAGCAGGAGTTTCTATTACCATTCTGGCCATTCTAAATATGACCTGGGTACCCCTTTCAGATTAGATTCTACAACTTAAACAGTATATGAGGGGAGTCCTAATGCATCCTATGAAAGGAGCAGGCCTCACAGTAGTGGAAAATGAATTGTCACACTACCGGGACATATAAACTACACGGGTACATGTACTGCCTTTTGCCTACAGAGCACCCTGCCCTATGGGTTACCTAGGTTACCTAGGGCCTACCTTAGGGGTGACTTATATGTAGAAAAAGGGGAGTTTAAGGCTTGGCAAGTACTTTTAAATCTCAAGTTGAAGTGGCAGTGAAACTGCACACACAGGCCTTGCAGTGGCAAGCCTGAGACATGGATAAGGGCTATTTATGTGGGTGGCACAGCCAGTGCTGCAGGCCCACTAGTAGTATTTAATTTACAGGCCCTGGCCACATGTAGTGCACTTTGCTAGGGACTTACAAGTAAATTAATGTTGCCAATTGAGTATGAGCCAATGTCACCATGATTTAGGGAAAGAGCATATGCACTATAGCACTGATTAGCAATAGTAAAGTGCGCAGCGTCCTAAAGCCAGGAAAAATAACATCAGCAAAGACAAAGGAGGAAGGCAAAAAGTTTGGGGTGACCCTGCAGAAAGGCCATTTCCAACAACGATGATTCAGGCCAACTTAACATCCTTATTATACTATGACTGTTTAAACACTCTTGATATGTTTGGGTGACTCTCCTCGTTTATTTTTCCATAGTGTCTGCCGTGTGTCTTTTTGGGGGGAATTGTGTTATCCAGTCAGCAGCTCTAATGGTAGGGTTGTGAAAGTAGTATTCTATTGGAATTAGCATGGCAGATTTAAATTAGGATGCTAAATGGCAACATTTTCATTCTTTGCTGCAGATAGCTGAGGAAGGTAAATGGAAGAGCTTTAGTTATATGCAGGGCCACTGGAATTTTATAGCAGGAAAAGACAAAATGATGAGGCAGGGTTGACCAATTTATGTGGCAAGAAAAGTCCTTTTATGAATTTACAATGCCAATAGCTCTAACGTTGAGACCTATTGCATTGCAAATGCGTGTTACTGTTGATTTCCCTAGTATTACCACATTTTAAGCTATCTGCTTGGCAAATAGATGGCACTCTTATTTTGGTGTCTGGGCCTATTTTTGCACCAGTCCGACCATTGAATATTAACAAACCACCATGTACAATTGTACGAGATTTTTAGCTACACAAAACATGAACATTCCAACTTCGAAACACTTATACTGGTGCGCAGTGATACTCTGATTAACAGGAATTTACATCATGTACATCACATTATTGAGTCTGTACATTTGTTGTGTCTCTTATCACAACCATAACCTCATGCAGACTAGAATAAGGGCTGATACATGTTTCTGTGAAGAGGGTTCTCTGAGGTAATGTTTATACAACAATAACAGTGAGGGTTTTCACGTGCAGTAATGTCACGCATGTGGCGAAACAGAAGGTTCTAGGAAACCGTTCCTCCATGCTATCAATTTCACAGCAGAACACATGGGCTGCGTTCATGGGGAAGTTCGAAGCTTAAGATGAAACAGATGTTTTCTGGGAAGCAGTTAAAATCGTAACTTTAATTGGGCTTACAGTGAACGATCTCGACCCAGTTGGACTTAGAAAATCTACATCCGAGGGGTCCATATTTTTGTAAACTATATGGAGGCCACGGTATTTATGTTAAAATATATTTATGACACATAATCCATCATAGAGCATGCCACTCTTGAAGCTGTGGTAGCATTTCCACGAATAAGCATTTGCAATGCAGTGGGTCCCGCATTTGCTCGAGTTAGAGTTATTAGCATTGTAAACTCCTAACCGGACTTTTCTTGCCACAAACTGAAAATTAAAAGTAAAACAATTTCACATAAGGAGTCGATTCACAGCGCCACGGCCGCCATAAGCATCAGCATGAAGAGACACACAGAAGGAAAAATAAGTCTTGCTCGCAGTCAAACTTATCTCAAAAGTGCAATTAACCAGGTAACAGGGGCGATGGCCAAGGCGATAACAAAACCTCCCCAAGGAGGGATAAACATAAACCATTTACCAATCTCATCAAAGGATTTTTGAAGGGCAAGCCCACGAACAAGTGGTAGTGATGGGCGTGATGGGCGTAAGGTGGGTGTTGTTAAAAGCCCAGATATATACCAACATGCTCGACCTAAAAATAGGCCCCTGTCCACTCCCAGATACCCCTCGCAGTGGCAAAGCTGACAGATTAAGCATGACTGTTTGTAAATGAATGAATTGATCCCCTGGTTAATGGGGGTTTGCCTGCCCTATTTTCTGAGGAAGGGACAGCTATCAAAATGAAGACGCAAAATAAATCAGAACAAGCAAAGTGAAAATATACAGTGTAAATATAATGAAAATGTAACGGATTATATACATTTCCATTCGCAGCACTGCTTGCACAGTCTTGGGACTCTTCCCCTATGCAGTGTCTGAGGGCACACGTGCCTGTGTTTTGAAGTGAAAGTATGAGCCCTGTTGTGACCAGTGGGGCATTTCACAAGACTTCATGCTTATACTCTTTGCTGTATTATTCAGATTTCAGTTGTGATGATGACGCAATCCCTTACACACAGATTCATAATCTTTCCCAGCCAAGCAGAAACAAGAGTAATAATAAAATCGAAAATTTTCTCCCAAGATGTGTGAGGAATCATGCTTGTATTTAGGAAAGGGAGGTTCAAAACATACAGATGTCTTTAACTCTTCTCGGCATCAGGACAAAAACGACATCAGAAACAATGAAGATGTCCGAAACAATGTAGATGTCATAAAGAAATGTCAGAAAGAATGACATAAAGGGAGGTTATGTGTCCTAACTGCGAGAGCTGCTGAGTTTAAAACTGAGGAATCAAGTTCTTGTTCACATCCTGTGATTGTTGGTAAATCATTTAGGGCTTAGTTACAAGAATCTGACACATTGCCATCGCCCCCCCAAATGCGCTATGGTAGAGCTGTATTTACTATTCAGAGCTCCATGGCGCACAATGTCGACAGATGTGTCAGAATTTCTGACGCATCTGTGGCGCTGAAGTGACACACTGCTTGGCTAGCATCAAAAAATGACGCTACTTCAGCAATGCCAGGAGACCCCATTCAAAAAAGCCTTGCATCAGTTTAACGCCTGCTCTGAGCAGGCAATAAAAAAGTGACACTGTGAAGGCCCAGAACGACGCAGTGAAATCTTGTAGATTTCACTGCACCAGTTCTGCGTGGCTTTTAATGGGAGAATACCTACCTTGTATTCATTATACCTGGCGCAGGTATAATCTGGTGCACAGCTTTACAAACTGGCACAATGGTCCCATTGCACCAGTTTTCAAATGTGGCGCACTGCGGGGGACTGCTTTGCGCCAATGCTGCATAAAAAAAGGTGCAACAGTGGTGCAAGGGGTTTGTAAATAAGCCCCTTAATCTCTTGCTGCCTAAAATAAATAAATAAATAAATAAATAACTGTATAATCTGACCTTTTGTAATGTATTCTAAGTGAGGACAAAGCACAAGAAGCCAAAAAGGACCTAGCAGCATCCATGACAATTCCTAGACTGTGTTAACAGGTGAGATAATATTTGCTTTAGTGCCTTAATAAAATCATGTTTTCCACTCACCTAAGGGGAAATGACGAGCCATGATGACTGATATTCTGCAAGTTCAAAAGTTGATGACATTTGTTTTCAGTGAAGCTCTCAACGGGTGCAAAATAAATCATTTTAAATGTACATGCAAAAGACCAATTTGCTAATTTAAGGATGTTTTGCAGGTCTTCTTCTATCAGAAATACAATGAGGACCACAGCACAATAAATGAAGTAGAGTCCCAAACATACCTGCATCGACACCACCCATGTTCATTACAGAGCGTGAACAGCACTCTAGGATAGCTACAAAACATATACGCACTAAATTATTTCAACAAGGTTGTCTTAGTCTGCTTGTTCTGTAGAAAGATGTGATAAACCCTCATTCTTCTTCGTGGAATTTATGCCTCCTTTCTTTCTACACCCCACACAGATAACACAAGATGGTCAGTATACACAGAGTAACTGAACCCAGCACTGTTTAATGCCGATATCCAATAGGCACACCAGACAGGTCTGGCAAATATTCAGCAGTGGCCGGTCATATGTCAAAGTGGTGGGGCAAGCAAAGTGAAAACAGTACACAAACACAAGCATGCACAAAAAAACACAAGTATGCCTTATATTAAAATTAAAAATAAAATAATAGTACTTACCCGGTGTTAGAAATGGGGTCTTTGGTTGGCAGTCAGGTTACCCCCGTCCAACCAAGGACCCTCACTCTAGTCAGGGTAAAGAAGAATCACCCTCAGTTAACCCCCGCTCACCCCTTTGTTAGCTTGGCATGAGCAGGCAGGCTTAACTTCATAAGCAATGCTTAAAGTATTACTTTCTGCCTTTGAAGTAGGCAAACTTCAAAGGAAAGTCTCTCTTGTTTGTAAGATTCTGCCTTGCACAGGTCAGTCCCCAGACACACAACAGGGGGTTGGAGACTCCATTGTGTGAGGGCAGGCACAGCCCTTTCAGGTGTGAGTGATCACTCCTCCCATCTCTCCCAGGACAGATGGCTCATCAGGAAAAGCGGGCTACACCCCAGCTCCATATTTGTCACTGTCTAGAGAGAGGTGCAAACAGCCCAACTGTCAAACTGACCCAGGCAGGGAATCCACAAACAGGCACAGTCACAGAATGGTTTAAGCAAGTGTTAGACCTTACATGCCTTAGGGGGGTCACCCCTAACTTTTTGCCTGCCTCCCTCCACTTTTTGGACTCTGTTTTGCTGGCTTTTAGACTCTGCACACTTTACCACTGCTAACCAGTGCTAAAGTGCATATGCTCTCTCCCTTTAAACATGGTAACTTTGGATCATACCCAATTGGACTATTTAATATACTTATAAGTCCCTAGTAATGTGCACTGTATGTGCTTAGGGCCTGTAGATTAAATGCTACTAGTGGGCCTGCAGCACTGGTTGTGCCACCCACTCAAGTAGCCCCTTACCTTGTCCCAGGCCTGCCAGGGCAAGGCCTGTGTGTGCAGTTTCACTGCCACTTCGACTTGGAATTTAAAAGTACTAACCAAGCCTAAAGCTCCCCTTTTTCTACACATGTCACCTCTAGTATGTGCCCTAGCTAACCACCTAGTGCAGGGTGCTGTGTGGGTAAAAGGCAGGACATGTACCTGTGAAGCTTACATGTCCTGGTAGTTTAAAACTCCTAAATTCGTTTTTACACTACTGTGAGGCCTGCTCCCTTCATAGGCTAACATTGGGGCTGCCCTCATACATTGTTGAAGTGGCAGCCGCTGATCTGAAGGGAGTAGGAAGGTCATATTTAGTATGGCCAGAGTGATAATACAAAATCCTGCTGACTGGTGAAGTTGGAGTTAATATTACTATTTTAGAAATGCCACTTTTAGAAAGTGAGCATTTCTCTGCACTTAAATCTTTCTGTGCCTTACAATCCACGTCTGGCTAGGTTTAGTTGACAGCTCCTTGTGCATTCACTCAGACACACCCCATACACAGGGTACTCAGCCTCACTTGCATACATCTGCATTTTAAATGGGTCTTCCTGGGCTGGGAGGGTGGAGGGCCTGCTCTGACACAAAGGACTGCCACACCCACTACTGGGACCCTGGCAGACAGGATTGAACTGAAAGGGGACCTGGTGCACTTCTAAACCACTCTTTGAAGTCTCCCCCACTTCAAAGGCACATTTGGGTATGAAACAGGGCCTCTGCCCTACCACCTCAGACACTTGCTGGAGAAGAAACCTGAACCAGAAACTACATCCTGCCAAGAAGAACTGCCTGGCTGCTCAAAGGACTCACTTGTCTGATTTCTACAAAGGACTGCTGCCCTGCTGTTGGCCTGCTGCCTTGCTGAACTCTGGTCTGGCTGTAAAAGTGCTCTCCAAGGGCTTGGATAGAGCTTGCCTCCTGTTCCCTGAAGTCTCAGGAGCAAAAAGACTTCTCTTTTTCATTTGGACTCTTCGTGCGCCGAAAATTTCTACGCACACCTTGCTCCACGGCGAGAAAATCGCCGCACACCGACGCTGATCGACGCGACGCCTTCGGGGCGACCGGAACTTCGACGCACGGCCTCGCAAGGACAACGCCGCCCAACTTCCAGAGAGGAAATCGACGCAACGCCTGCTGTGAGAACGAAAATTCCACGCACAGCCTCCCGGAACGACGCGCAGCCGGAAAATAAGCCGAAGAATCTACGCACAGACCCCGGGACATCTGGTAATCCCGCGAACCACAGAAAGAGATTGTCCGCGCGCCGGAAAACGACGCACAACTTCCCCGCGTGAAAAATAACGACGCAAGTCTGTGTGTGCAGCGGAGAAATCGACGCACACACCATTTTTCCACGTATCTCTTCTTCTGCGGCCCTTTGTGGAGATTTTCCACTGTAAACCAGGTACTTTGTGCTTGAAAGAGACTTTGTGTGCTTTTTAAAGACTTAAGGCACTTAATATCACTTTTCAGTGATATCTCTACAATTTCACATTGCATCTTCATTCGTTTTGACCTAAAATTATCCAGATAAATATTCTATATTTTTCCAAACACTGTGTGGTGTATGTTTGTGGTGCTATATGGTGTTATTGTATGATTTATTGCACAAATACTTTACACATTGCCTTCTAAGTTAAGCCTGACTGCTCGTGCCAAGCTACCAGAGGGTGGGCACAGGATAATTTTGGATTGTGTGTGACTTACCCTGACTAGAGTGAGGGTTCTTGCTTGGACAGAGGTTTGACTGCCAACCAAAAACCCCATTTCTAACAGCAAGAAAATGCCTTCTTTCTAAAAGTGGCATTTTCAAACCAACAATCTTAAAACAAACTTTACTAAAAGATGTATTTTAAATTGTGAGTCCAGTAACCCTAAACTCCATATTCCTATCTGCTCTCAAAGGGATTCTGCACCTTAGTAAGATTTAAAGACAGCCCCCACGTTAACCTAAGAGAGAGCTAGGCCTTGCACAGAGAAAAACGTATTTGGCAGTATTTCACTGTCAGGACATATAAAACACATTAGTATTTGTCCTGCCTTATGGCCTACCTTAGGGGTGCCTTACATGCCTTATAAGGGAACGTTTAGGCCTGGCAAGTGGGTACACTTGCCAAGCAAAATTGGAGTTTAAAAATGCACACACAGACACTGCAGTAGCAGGTCTGAGCCATGTTTACAGAACTACTAATGTGGGTAGCACACCCAGTGTTACAGGCCCACTAGTAGCATTTGACTTACAGGCCCTGGGCACCTCTAGTGCACTGTACTAGGGAACTACTCGTAAATCAAATATGCCAATCATGAAAAGTCAATTACACATACATTTTACATTGCAGCACTTGCGCTTTAGCACTGGAGATCAGTGGTAAAGTGCCCAGATGATCAAAAACAGCAAAAATAGAGTCCAGCACACATCAACAACCTGGGAAACAGAGGCAGAAGTTAGGGGAGACCACGCCAAGGATGCCAAGTTTAACACCTGGGCTGCATCGTCCTATGTGCCCTTCCCAATCCCTGACCGGCACAAGAGCAAACTTCCCTAAGCAATTCTGGTGCTGCTCTCATGCTAGTTACCTATAAAACAACAAATTAGGTCAATTCGGGGGAAGTATATGCCTAAACTCCCATGGCATTTACAATACTTTTACAATCAATTTTAATCTCAAATAAAAGTATAATACTCTCAATTTATATCATTTAATGATTACTGAAATGAAAAAATACCTCCTTTGGTCATAAAAAGCTTTTTTATAAAGTAGGTGCTCCCATTCTACGGCTCAGTGAAAGTGCAAAGTGATGTATGTGCAAAAGTGTTATATACAAATGTGGTTAAAAAGCAATAGAGAAAAGAGCAAACTTCAATAAGACCCCTTCAGTCCAGGTGTCTTGAAGTTACTCGTATATAATCCACATATAATATAGTCAACGTTTCAACCCTGTATCAAGACATCAATCATTAGTGGGTCATCCTCAGGACTGAAAAGCTCTTTTCATAGGGAACACCTAATATTTCAAATATCCTATTTAAACGATTCCCATTAATCCATAGAATACAAATCCTTCTATGTTTCTGTAATAAATAAAAAAAAATGCTAGAATTATCTAATTCGTTTTTTATTTTTATTTTTCCATCAGATTTTTCTTTATATTATCAACATCTCTTTAATATTTTTTTTTATCTTATCTTACTTACATATTTTCTGGTGTAAATGATTTATCAACATCCAATCGGCAAAAATCTTCTAATATTTTAATATAAATTTGCAGGCATTTCTTTATTTTGCCCTATAAAAAATAAAAATATTTTGACTTATTTTTATACTTTTTGGATTTTTTTTAAATCAATTTATCAGTTTAGATTTACTCATCTTATAGAATATACAGACAAACCACATATCGTGGTTGTTCTTCTGGCATATAAAGATAAAAGACATGCTATTTATTCAACTTAACCTTCATATTAAACCACGTTAGTCTGCCTAGGATGCCAGCCGGCAGCCCACCAGGAGTTTCAAACGGTTAATTTCTTTTGTGGGGAAGCCTCCCTGTCATATTAAAAACATCAAAAGAACCAGCCCATCATATATGTTATGTAAGGTGGATTTACTTGGTACACTTGTATCTCCAAGAGCAACGAAGGAAAAACGCCGTCCGTGTTGTAGCCGCGAGCAGCACAACAGACGGAGTTTAAATAAGTTCACAGTCTACTGCGCTTGCGCTATTGATTTTCGCGCGCAGAGACCGATCCTAGTGCTAATTCGGTCATTATCAAATTAAATTAAAACTCCGCCGGTCAAGAGCCGAAGCGAGAGCCGCGTCAAAAACGGAATTCATATTCAACCACATCTTGTGTATTACAATTTGTAAACAAAGTCAATTCAAACACGATGTCTCCATAACAAAAATTATTTGTGTTAAAACTGATTTGACACACTGAACAACCTCCACATTTGTAATGGCCCACTACCATCGGAAGACCCCAAAGTGTATTATGTTCCACCTTAGTTTGGAGAGTCGTGCAGAAGTGTTTTCCTGAAGAAAGACTGCAAGCAAGCCTTGCTAGCTGCAAGTCGTGTGGTTAGGGTTTTTGGATGCTGCTGTGGCCCAGGAGGGACCAGGATGTCGCCAATTGCGTCAGGGGACAGAGGGGGCGCCCAGCAAGACAAGGAGCCCTCTCAGAAGCAGGCAGCACCCGCAGAAGTGCCGGAACAGGCACTACAAAGAGGAGTGAAACGGTGCTCACCCGAAGTTGCACAAAGGAGTCCCACGCCGCCGGAGGACAACTTAGGAGATCGTGCAATGCAGGTTAGAGTGCCGTGGACCCAGGCTTGGCTGTGCACAAAGGATTTCCGCCGGAAGTGCACAGAGGCCGGAGTAGCTGCAAAAGACGTGGTTCCCAGCAATGCAGTCTGGCGTGGGGAGGCAAGGACTTACCTCCACCAAACTTGGACTGAAGAGTCACTGGACTGTGGGAGTCACTTGGACAGAGTTGCTGGATTCAAGGGACCTCGCTCGTCGTGCTGAGAGGAGACCGGTGATGCAGTTCTTTGGTGCCTGCGGTCGCAGGGGGACGATTCCGTCGACCCACAGGAGATTTCTTCGGAGCTTCTAGTGCAGAGAGGAGGCAGACTACCCCCACAGCATGCACCACCAGGAAAGCAGTCGAGAAGGCGGCAGGATCAGCGTTACAGAGTTGCAGTAGTCGTCTTCGCTACTTTGTTGCAGTTTTGCAGGCTTCCAGCGCGGTCAGCAGTCGATTCCTTGGCAGAAGGTGAAGAGAGAGATGCAGAGAAACTCTGATGAGCTCTTGCATTCGTTATCTAAGGAAATCCCCAAAGCAGAGACCCTAAATAGCCAGAAAAGAGGGTTTGGCTACTTAGGAGAGAAGATAGGCTAGCAACACCTGAAGGAGCCTATCAGAAGGAGTCTCTGACGTCACCTGCTGGCCCTGGCCACTCAGAGCAGTCCAGTGTGCCAGCAGCACCTCTGTTTCCAAGATGGCAGAGGTCTGGAGCACACTGGAGGAGGTCTGGGCACCTCCCAGGGGAGGTGCAGGTCAGGGGAGTGGTCACTCCCCTTTCCTTTGTCCAGTTTTGCGCCAGAGCAGGGCTGGGGGATCCCTGAACCGGTGTTGACTGGCTTATGCAGAGATGGGCACCATCTGTGCCCATCAAAGCATTTCCAGAGGCTGGGGGAGGCTACTCCTCCCCAGCCCTGACACCTTTTTCCAAAGGGAGAGGGTGTAACACCCTCTCTCTGAGGAAGTCCTTTGTTCTGCCTTCCTGGGCCAAGCCTGGCTGGACCCCAGGAGGGCAGAAACCTGTCTGAGGGGTTGGCAGCAGCAGCAGCTGCAGTGAAACCCCAGGAAAGGCAGTTTGGCAGTACCCGGGTCTGTGCTAGAGACCCGGGGGATCATGGGATTGTCTCCCCAATACCAGGATGGCATTGGAGGGGCAATTCCATGATCTTAGACATGTTACATGGCCATGTTCGGAGTTACCATTGTGAAGCTACACATAGGTAGTGACCTATATGTAGTGCACGCGTGTAATGGTGTCCCCGCACTCACAAAGTCCGGGGAATTGGCCCTGAACAATGTGGGGGCACCTTGGCTAGTGCCAGGGTGCCCACACACTAAGTAACTTAGCACCCAACCTTTACCAGGTAAAGGTTAGACATATAGGTGACTTATAAGTTACTTAAGTGCGGTGTAAAATGGCTGTGAAATAACGTGAACGTTATTTCACTCAGGCTGCAGTGGCAGGCCTGTGTAAGAATTGTCAGAGCTCCCTATGGGTGGCAAAAGAAATGCTGCAGCCCATAGGGATCTACTGGAACCCCAATACCCTGGGTACCTCAGTACCATATACTAGGGAATTATAAGGGTGTTCCAGTATGCCAATGTAAATTGGTAACATTGGTCACTAGCCTGTTAGTGACAATTTGTAAAGAGAGAGCATAACCACTGAGGTTCTGGTTAGCAGAGCCTCAGTGAGACAGT
Source organism: Pleurodeles waltl (assembly GCF_031143425.1). Taxonomy (NCBI): domain Eukaryota; kingdom Metazoa; phylum Chordata; class Amphibia; order Caudata; family Salamandridae; genus Pleurodeles; species Pleurodeles waltl. The sequence goes on from NC_090437.1 coordinate 1,178,313,380, forward strand.
TAGGCATCACACAGGGAACACATACCTATAGGTCACAAACTTATGAGCACTGGGGTCCTGACTAGTAGGGTCCCAGTGACACATAACAAACATACTGAAAACATAGGGTTTTCACTATGAGCACTGGGCCCTGGCTAGCAGGATCCCAGTGAGACAGTGAAAACACCCTGACATATACTCACAAACAGGCCAAAAGTGGGGGTAACAAGGCTAGAAAGAGGCTACTTTCTCACACAACCCCCCCCCCCCCCCGAAACGAAGGACAGTAAGGCTAACCTTGGCCAGTTGAGACTTTATTGTCTAAGTGGTGATAAGTAGAGAGTAGCTCTGCAATAGACTGGTTACTCCCTTTATCATCCACTATATGGTTACTTCCCTGTGGGGATGTAAACCACCCTGTTTGAAGTTTTTTAACTAAGCAACAATGTGAAGATGTATTTTCAGAGTTTCTATCGGTAAGTTTTAGTTTAGAGCAGTGGGAATTGTCCACTGAACCTATTTGTAGTGATGGAAATGCCAGACAGGGATGCTGTCTCAGAAAAGCCATGGCTGGGCAAAAACTTTGTCCATATGGCTGGATGAGAGAACAGGGATGCTGTTTCTCTTGAGTTGGAGCAGGGAAGGGATGCTGTCCTATGAGCTCCACACTAGGGCAGGGATGCTGTCCTAAGTGTTGTGAGGCAGTGCAGAGTTTCTGCACTAAAGTTTCTCTGGGAGGGTTGGAGGGATGCTCCATGTTAACTAAAATGGTGCTCTTTTTCTCACCAATGTTAGTTATCCCACAGAGAGGTACTTCTACCTCAGGGAGTACAGCTTTGCCAGCTGATGCTTCCCTTGGAACAGGTGCCACCCCAGGAGAGGTTTCTCCCACCACAGGAATGGTATCCTGAATGGCAGGGTGGTTAGGGGATACTGTGATACCCTTTTTACCTGTTGATGGAGAGGGATCCTGAGTTTTCAGGCCTTCTCTCCTTTGCTTTTTCATTTCAGTAGAAATGAGAGGGAACAATTCCTCTGGGATGCCCAGCATGGCTGCATGGGCATAAAACTCTACATCAGCCCAACCTGAGGCCTCTAGGTCATTACCTAAGAGACAGTCTACAGGTAAGCTAGGTGATACCACCACCTGCTTAGGGCCAGTAACTCCACCCCAACTAAACTGAATTATAGCTAAGGGAAGAAACTTAGTGGAGGTATGGACATCAATAATTTTATACTGTTGTCCAATGATGTGTTGTTCAGGAGCCACTAGGTTTTCAGTCACCAAAGTGATACTGGCACCTGTGTCCCTGTAGGCCAAGGCCTCAACACCATTTATTGAAACTGTCTGCCTGTACTTATCCATTGTAAGGGGACAAGCAGCCAGTGTGGCAAGGCCAATGCCACTAGGTGTGACAGAAACTGTCTTGGGACTGACTACCCCAGTTTCTATTATGGACCCATAAGTGAACCCAACTACACCCTTAAGTTGACTGTTGCCAGCAGTCCCACCACTAGTACCACTACTGCTAGGGGCACTAGAGCTTGATGTATTAGTGGTGGTAGGCTCAGAGGGTTTACCTGGACAGGACTTATCCCCTGGCCTATGGCCTCTGTTTTTACACACAAAGCACCAAGGCTTTTTCATGTGTGCAGGTTGAGAAGAAGAGGAAGAATTTGTTTTATCCCCACCCTCTGAAAAGTGTTTAAGATTTGAAGTGGGATCTTTGGTTTTACCCTTATCCCCATGCTTATCTTGAGATTTTTCCCCATCTTTCTTCTTGCCATCCTTGTCACCACCTGTATGAACTTTTCTGTTCACTCTTGTTCTGACCCATTTGTCTGCCTTCTTTCCCAATTCTTGGGGAGAGGTCAGATCTGAGTCCACTAGATACTGGTGCAACAAATCAGACACACAATTATTAAGAATATGCTCTCTCAGGATTATGTTATATAGGCTTTCATAGTCAGTCACTTTACTGCCATGTAACCACCCCTCCAAGGTCTTCACTGAATGGTCAACAAAGTCTACCCAGTCTTGTGAAGACTCCTTTTTGGTTTCTCTGAACTTCATCCTGTACTGATCAGTGGTTAAGCCATAACCATCTAGGAGTGCATTCTTAAGAACTTTGAAATAATTGGCTTCACTTTCTTTCACAGTAAGGAGTCTATCCCTACCCTTTCCACTAAATGATAGCCATAGGATAGCAGCCCACTTCCTTTGAGGGACATCCTGTACAACACAGGTGCTCTCAAGTGCAGCAAACCACTTGTTAATGTCATCCCCCTCCTTGTAAGGGGGAACTATCTTGTGCAGATTCCTAGAATCATGCTCTTTTGCAGGATGACTATGGGCAATACTGCTACTGCCACCATGGGTTTCTAAACCCAATTTCTTTCTTTCTCTTTCCACTTCTAAGGCACTGTCTATCCAAATCCAGCTGTTGCTTCTTGAGCTTCAGTCTGGTTTGTTCCACTCTCAATCTATTGAGCTCCCTTTCTAACACTCTGTCATCAGGGTGGGTGGGTGGGTCATTCCTTGAAACAGAAGTATGGTGAGAATGAACAGAAGGAGACCTGTCCCTCACAGATGGCACCCTAACAGCTTGGATAACAGAAACAGCACTTCTACTATGATGAGAAGGGATACTCTTACTGTGATGTGAGACAACACTATCAGTATGGTGTGACTCTACATCAGTACCAGCTATGCTAGGTGGCTTGCTAGGGGGCAGGCTGGAAATCTTCCCTCCCACAACTTTTGCTAGGGGTGCCCCAGGATCAGATTGGGAACCATCAGCTAACTTTTCAACAGAAGTGCCACCTCTGGCCTTATCCTGTTCAACAAGCATATTCACCAACAGTTCTCTAGGGGGATTCTTCCCTACACTTAAACCTCTTTCTATGCAGACTCCTTGCTCCTTTCCAGCTAAGGTGATCATAAGCAAGTTTGGACAGATCAGCAGTTTGGCCTGTGCCAGACATTTTAGAAAGTGTTTAAGGGATAGAAAAAGTGAGAAGAAAAAATAAATAAAAAGGTACTTTATTTTTATGACAATATGCCAAAAGTATCTCAGTGAGTACCCTCAGTATGAGGATAGCAAATATACACAAGATATATGTACACAATACCAAAAATATGCAGAATATTATTAGAAAACAGTGCAAACAATGTATGGTTACAATAGGATGCAATGGGGACACATAGGGATAGGGGCAACACAAACCATATACTCCAAAAGTGGAATGCGAACCACGAATGGACCCCAAACCTATGTGATCTTGTAGAGGGTCGCTGGGACTGTAAGAAAACAGTGAGGGTTAGAAAAATAGCCCACCCCAAGACCCTGAAAAGTGAGTTCAAAGTGCACTAAAGTTCCCCAAAGAGCACAGAAGTCGTTATAGGGGAATTCTGCAAAAAAGACCAAAACCAGCAATGCAACAATGATGGATTTCCAGACGAGGGTACCTGTGGAACAAGGGGACCAAGTCCAAAAGTCACGACCAAGTCAAGAGTGGGCAGATGCCCAGGAAATGCCAGCTGTGGGTGCAAAGAAGCTGCTACTGGACAGTAGAAGCTGAGGATTCTGCAGGAACAACAAGGGCTAGAAACTTTCCCTTTGGAGGATAGATGTCCCACGCTGTGGAGTGTCGTGCAGAAGTGTTTTCCTGAAGAAAGACCGCAAACAAGCCTTGCTAGCTGCAAGTCATGTGGTTAGGGTTTTTGGATGCTGCTGTGGCCCAGGAGGGACCAGGATGTCGCCAGTTGCGTCAGGGGACAGAGGGGTCGCCCAGCAAGACAAGGAGCCCTCTCAGAAGAAGGCAGCACCCGCAGAAGTGCCGGAATAGGCACTACAAAGAGGAGTGAAATGGTGCTCACCTGAAGTTGCACAAAGGAGTCCCACGCCGCCGGAGGACAACTTAGGAGGTCGTGCAATGCAGGTTAGAGTGCTGTGGACCCAGGCTTGGCTGTGCACAAAGGATATCTGCCGGAAGTGCACAGAGGCCAGAGTAGCTGCAAAAGACGCAGTTCCCAGCAATGCAGTCTGGCGTGGAGAGGCAAGGACTTACCTCCACCAAACTTGGACTGAAGAGTCATTGGACTGTGGGAGTCACTTGGACAGAGTTGCTGGATTCAAGGGACCTCACTCGTCGTGCTGAGAGGAGACCCAGGGGACCGGTGATGCAGTTCTTTGGTGCCTGCGGTTGCAGGGGGACGATTCCGTCGACCCACGGGAGATTTCTTTGGAGCTTCTAGTGCAGAGAGGAGGCAGACTACCCCCACAGCATGCACCACCAGGAAAGCAGTCGAGAAGGCGGCAGGATCAGCGTTATAGAGTTGCAGTAGTCGTCTTCGCTACTTTGTTGCAGTTTTGCAGGCTTCCAGCGCGGTCAGCAGTCGATTCCTTGGCAGAAGGTGAAGAGAGAGATGCAGAGGAACTCTGATGAGCTCTTGCATTCGTTATCTAAGGAAATCCCCAAAGCAGAGACCTTAAACAGCCAGAAAAGAGGGTTTGGCTACTTAGGAGAGAAGATAGGCTAGCAACACCTGAAGGAGCCTATCAGAAGGAGTCTCTGACGTCACCTGCTGGCCCTGGCCACTCAGAGCAGTCCAGTGTGCCAGCAGCACCTCTGTTTCCAAGATGGCAGAGGTCTGGAGCACACTGGAGGAGGTCTGGGCACCTCCCAGGGGAGGTGCAGGTCAGGGGAGTGGTCACTCCCCTTTCCTTTGTCCAGTTTTGCGCCAGAGCAGGCTGAGGGGTCCCTGAACCGGTGTAGACTGGCTTATGCAGAAATGGGCACCATGTGTGCCCATGAAAGCATTTGCAGAGGCTGGGGGAGGCTACTCCTCCCCTGCCTTAACACCATTTTGCAAAGGGAGAGGGTGTAACACCCTCTCTCTGAGGAAGTCCTTTGTTCTGCCTTCCTGGGCCAAGCCTGGCTGGACCCCAGGAGGGCAGAAACCTGTCTGAGGGGTTGGCAGCAGCAGCAGCTGCAGTGAAACCCCGGGAAAGGCAGTTTGGCAGTACCCGGGTTTGTGCTAGAGACCAGTGGGATAATGGGATTATGCCAACAATGCCAGGATGGCATAGAGGGGGCAATTCCATGATCTTAGACATGTTACATGGCCATATTCGGAGTTACCATTGTGAAGCTACACATAGGTAGTGACCTATATGTAGTGCACGCGTGTAATGGTGTCCCCGCACTCACAAAGTCCCGGGAATTGGCCCTGAACAATGTGGGGGCACCTTGGCTAGTGCCAGGGTGCCCACACACTAAGTAACTTAGCACCCAACCTTTACCAGGTAAAGGTTAGACAAATAGGTGACTTATAAGTTACTTAAGTGCTGTGTAAAATGCTGTGAAATAACGTGGACGTTATTTCACTCAGGCTGCAGTGGCAGGCCTGTGTGAGAATTGTCAGAGCTCCCTATGGGTGGCAAAAGAAATGCTGCAGCCCATAGGGATCTCCTGGAACCCCAATACCCTGGGTACCTCAGTACCATTTACTAGGGAATTATAAGGGTGTTCCAGTATGCCAATGTAAATTGGTAAAATTGGTCACTAGCCTGTTAGTGACAATTTGTAAAGAGAGAGCATAACCACTGAGGTTCTGGTTAGCAGAGCCTCAGTGAGACAGTTAGGCATCACACAGGGAACACATACCTATAGGTCACAAACTTATGAGCACTGGGGTCCTGACTAGCAGGGTCCCAGTGACACATAACAAACATACTGAAAACATAGGGTTTTCACTATGAGCACTGGGCCCTGGCTAGCAGGATCCCAGTGAGACAGTGAAAACACCCTGACATATACTCACAAACAGGCCAAAAGTGGGGGTAACAAGGCTAGAAAGAGGCTACTTTCTTACACACATGCTCTGAGCAGGTGGTAAAATTATGACGCAGTGAAGTCGCAGAACGAGGCAGTGATATGTAAATTTCCCTGCATCAGTTCTGCGTGACTTTCCTGTGGGACTGTCTACCTTGCATGCATTATACCATGCGCAGGTATAATGTGACACAAAGCTTTACAAACTAACACATTGGGCCCAATGCATCAGTTTGTAAATGTGGAGCTGTATAGAGCACTTCTTGCACCACTTTTGCATAGAAAATAATGATGCACTGGTGGCACAAAGTCCTTGTAAATGAGGCCCGAGTGTGGTGCAGAATGCAGCACACATAGAAAGAGGAAGAAATGAGGAGAAAAAAAGATATTTCTCGCAGTTGCATCATTCTTACACCACCCCTGAGGTGGCGTAGGAATCTGACTCATGCCCAGATATGTAAATGTGTGAATGCATCAGAATCCTGCCAGTTCCATGGGTGTTGCATGGGAGCTCCCCAAGCAACACCTGTGGAATGCCCCTTTCACACAGTGTTATAAGTGAAAGGGGTCCATATTTACAAGGCCATGAAAAGCCACATAAGATGGCTTTGCGTGGCCTTATAAATATGTGCTGCCACACTGAGCCACTGGAGCGTAAAAAAAAAAAATGCTCTAATATTTCAGTGAGTCGCTAAGGCCTCGTAAATGAGGCCCTATCTTTGGGAAAATACCTTGTTTGACACTTCCAGGGCGTTAACATCTAAACATCATAGAAAGAAAGAATCATAGTCAGTTTAATGGTTAATCTCCTCAAGGCCAAATTATCATTCTTCCTTCCTTCTGTCAAGATAATAAGAATGAGAAGTACATTTCAAAGGGGTGTCATGCAAGGGGAAATACCTTAAAGGGTGTAGCAAATCATAGAAGAGCTACTGGCAAACAAGACTTTTGCAAGTAAGTTACTGGCTAAAATAGAAGATGCTGATGTGCCAGTGTGATGTAGTCTAATGATTTGTGGCGTGGCATAGTTTTCTCAAAAACTGTCTTCCATCGGTTCAAAATACCAGTGTTCAATTACCCCCAGGCCGATAAAAAAGTATCCTTAATAAGTGTGAGAGCCTTGTCAGTTGCTGCTCACCTTGAACATTATATGTGAAGTAGGATAGATCTCCCATTCAAGGTTTTCCTAAAGCAGAGTCTCCAATTAACCTCCTTGTTTTAACAGAGAGTGAGGTAATCTGTATAAAAGAGAGCTTGATGATCTGAGAGGGTTTGAGTCAATCCAAGGAACATTAATGTATAGCATCCTGAAAGGATTACTGAGTAGAAGGTGACAGAATTCACACAGTGTGGCCAATTCCTTTCGAAGCCAAGGATGGAGCCTTAATGTATGCACCAAGGAAGGAATCTGAACATTTTTAACACGTTTTGACGAAGAAATTTTGATAACAGGAGTCTGTATTCTAGGAATTGAGCCATGTGTGGGTCATGTTAAACTTTACAGCAACTGAAGGAAGGGCACAGACAGATTGGTGTGCTCCGAGTAGTTAGACATGGCCCTTTCTGCAGGGTCATCCTCAAACATTTAACTATCATACTCCTGTTTTCTGAACACATTTTTTTATTGGCTTTTAGCACTCTGTGCACTTTACCACTGCTATCTATTGCTAAAGTGTTTGCACTTTCTCCTTTAAACATGGTAAAAATAATCACACCCAATTGGCATATTTAATTTACTTGTACATTCACTCAAACCAGACTCACCCCCACATCTACACCAGACATCGCCTCCCGACTCCCCCAGGATACAGGATGATGCACTGCGACCACCCCAGCAGACATGGCAGAGGCACCAACATCATCCGCAATTACTCCCTACACTGCACCGCCTCGGACTATGACAGAACACAGATCATGGAACACCTCAACTTCCACATCAAACCCGACGCAAATACCGCCATCAGAGCAAACCTCATCTACAGACCTCCTGGGTCCTGCCTCAACTTCTGCAACTCCATACCAGACTCCATTGCACCCCTGGCAATCAATTCTAACCAATACATCTTCCTGGTGGACCTGAACTTCCACCTTGAAGAAAAGAACGATGCTGACTCCACCTCACTCCTTGGCCTCTCTCAGCTATCTAGTCACCGCCCCCGCCCACAGCTCAGGACACACAGTGGACCCCATCTTCTTCACAAGAGACAGATACAAATTCTCCCACACCATCAAGATAAGAAGGACCGAGCACAACATCGTACACTTCACCATCGATCGACTTAATGATGCCTCAATGGAACCCCCTACGATCCCCTGCCGCAACTGGGGAAAAGTCACAGAAACTTCCTGGAGTGCAACACTCAAGGACACCAGACCCAGCCCAGCAGACACCCTCAAACTCTGCATCCAAACCCTCTCCAACTGGCTCTCACTGTCGCCCCCCTGAAAAGCACCACCAGCAGCAAACCCACCAAGCAAGCCACATGGTTCACCCTGGAACTTTGGACCCTCAAACGCTACTGCAGGAAACTTTGAAACTGGTGCTCAAAGAAGACCCATGTCAACCTCGCATTCTTCAGATATGCTGTCAACATATACCACCATCGACTCAGGGAGACCAAGAAAAAAGCACTCACCACCCCCATCAAGGCAAGCACCAGCCATGCCAGAGAACTCTTCAGCATCGTCTGAGAATTCTCCTGCCCCTCCACCACTGAGAACACAATCCACCCTTCCCAAGCTCTGTGCAACAATCTATCGGACTACTTCCACCACAAAATCTCACGTATACAGCAACTTCGATCCTCAGCCCACCGACTTCGACCCCCGCACCCTAAGCTACCACAACCTCCCCCACTGCATCACTGAATGGAAGACATCATTGCCATCATGACCTAGATCTACTCCAGGTTCCCTGCTGACCCCTGCCCACACCAGTTCTACAACCTAGGAAAAGAAGTAATTGGAGCACCCCTCACAGAAATCCTCAACACTTCCATCACCACAGCCACCCTCCCCGACACCTGGAAACATACCGGGGTCAAGCCCCTTCTGGAGAAACCCTCAGCCGACCCCAACGAGCTCAAGAACTATCACCCATCTCACTCCTCACATTCCCTGCCAAAGTCCTGGAAAAGGCCATCAACTGCCAGCTCTCTGACTACCTCGAACACAACAACCTGCTCGACCCATCTCAATCCAGCTTCTGGCCAGATCACAGCACCAATACTGCCTTGATCACAGCAACTGATGACATCAGATTCCTCCTCAACCACGGGGTAACAGCCACTCCCATCCTCTTTGACCTATCTGCAGCTTTCAACACCATCTCCCACCACACTCTCATCACCAGACTCCACAGCATCGGCATCCAAGACAAAACACTCAACTGGATCTCCTCCTTCCTCTCCAGCCGAACACAGAAGATCCTCCTCCCTCCCTTCATCTCTGCCCCCAAAGACATCATCTGTGGTATTCTCCAGGTTTCTCTCTCAGCCCCACTCTCTTCAACACCTACATGACTCCTCTAGCTGTGGACGCATACACCCACGGACTCAACATTGTCTCCTACATGGATGACACCCACTCGTCCTCTCCCTCACAGACGACGCCACCACCACACAAACCAACTTCCAAAACACTATGACCAACATCGCTGCCGGTATGAGGACCAACTGCATCAAGCTAAACAATAGACACAATGGAGATCCTCATCTTCGGAAACAAGCCATCCCTTTAGGATGACTCGTGGTGGACCGCTGCCCTCGCCCCACCATTCACACCCTCCAGTCATGCACGCAACCTCGAAATCATCCTGGACACCAAGCTGACCATGAAGCAACAGATCAACACTGTCTCCTTGGCCTGCTTCCACATCCTCTGCATGCTTCACAAGATTTTCCGATGGATACCTATCTCCACCAGGAAAACAGTCACCCAGGCCCTCGTCTCCAGCCACCTCAATTACATCAACACATGCTATTAAGGAGGAGCACATAAGCACAGGGTCTTGAGCTTGCACAAATATAACTTTCTGAATGTATTTTGGTGATATATATATATATATATATATATATATATATATATATATATATCCACCAATATTGTGGTGTTTAATTGGAGCTTCAGCCATTGATTTATTCTGTTGATAATTTGCTCCCACATTATACCCTACTCCTCTCCTGATTGCTGTATGATTGCTCAGGGAGTGTGGGATGATTTGGGCAAATCCCATTAGTTAGCTAACAGCAAAGTGAGATCAGCACTTTGCGCAACAGCAACGACAGCCCTCGGTGACCACCAACATAAAGTTTCAGTAACAACTTTCCGTGACGCTTGACAGGAGCTTCACTCTACAGCGACGGTCATCTGCAACGTCTGGCCTTTTCTTCACACCACACCAACATCCAACCTCAATCCTTTCCCTACTCCTCACGGCCCACTTTACCTTGAACAGAACTCTTCACACAGGATGTTTGAGGGTAACTCTTCCAGCCGGACTAACCTGGTTTCTGTATCTGGCCTGTGCTCAATCGTGGTCGGCCTGAACTTGTGACTTTCACCCCGTCTCACAGATAGCCAAGATCACCAGATAGCCAAGAGTGGACCCTTGTGCTTTTAGGAGCTTTTTATAACTGAAATCTTTAAAATTGCATATCTGCAGTTCTACTAATTTGATTTTTGTTGTTCTGGCCTCAAATAATTTATTACATTTTACTCTATTTTTTTTAATTGGTGAGGGATTTTTCTTGTGTTGTGTTTTGCATGCATAACTATTTTAAGGGTTAAATCTGTTTTATTGGTTTACAGAATATAAGTCGAAACAAACAAACCATTGCCATTTCGGCCTTTCTTCAACAAAGATGCCAGTATCATGAAATGCCATGCAACACAATGATATCTACATAACCATTTCCCCTCTCCCCCATAACACCTATTATACTCAGTTTGCAGTAGCATTTTCTGGGCTTTTCTTCACCCAGAACCCTGCATCTTCAACCCAGGAAGCCTTTCCCGCATTGTGTGCCATCACCCATGGCTGTCAGATACAGTAACTGCAGATATTTATGACAAACAACCTCTGTGCACCACTCCAAATTGTAGGATGCATCACTCAATGCCGAATTTGGAGTTAGTGGAGATATTCTGTTTCAGAAAGACCAAAGTTGGTTTTCAGTTGCTCAAATGATATTAGTTTTGTGGCATCAAAAAAGGTGCTCTATGACTCTGGAGCCTGAGTGTTGCCAGGCAGAGAAAGCCATAGCCTAGATGCCCGGGGTAAAGTCCAGGTTGCCCAGAATGAGTGTCAGTGGCAAGGGGGAAAATGTCAGCCATTTCTGGGTGACTGCTTTATCCCAGACCTCCAGTGAGCTATCTTTCACAAGCCTCTGAATTCTTCCTCCCTTACCACTCCGCTCCTCCACAAGAGAGAGCCCCAGTCTGGCCATAATGCTACTCTGACCTACCGAGGCCGTTGTTCATTACAAGGTTTAGCTTTCCCCTAAATCAATCTTAGTTTTGTAAATCTAACAGTGGGCCAAGCTGGTAGCTGGCTAATTAGTCATATGCAAACTAACGCTAATAGTTTTATCCAGATCCTTCTTGATTGTTCATCTATAACACCTGGTGAGCGATTTAAATTTTTCCAGAAACTGTACCACCTGATGTTCAACATAATATTCTTTGGGTCAAGTGACTCAAGGAAAGCTGGTCTACAGCATCTGATCCTCAATGCGTTGAGTTCTTTTTTCAACATCCTTCTTCACTGGTGGTCCAGGGTTGGGCATATACAAATAACATGTAGCAATGTTTCCTTGACCTGGCCGCATAGGTAGCATTTCTGATTTCCGCTTTGGACTTCTTCCCTCCATTTTGGCTGAAGCTCTAGCATTGGAATATTACCATATCTTACACTTAGAAATCTCTGCTTTATCTTCAGGGAGTAGGGGTCATCCAGAAAAGATGACTCTTTATTAGTTTTATAAAATTTTAAGACCAGCCGTCCATACAACCTTTTAGATACTTCCTCCTTGTCTTCTGTCCAACTTTGCAGTTTGATGGATTTGTTTACTGCTTTCCTAAATTGGCCATTGGCCCAGACATGTTAAGGTCCCACAAATGGCCCAGTTCAAGCACCTCTATGCTTTTTTTAGATGTTTCTTGTAATCACAATTACCCCTTTCAAGATTAATTTCCGACTACACTAGATTTACCAGCGTTCCTTCAGTGGCTGGCCACAGTTTGTAGCAGCATTTTATGAGTGCTGCAGGCCTACCAAGGGACTGCCTTATTAGCGAAAAATCCAACCTGACTTGGGCAGGAGAAGCTGACCTAGGTAGCCGAAAGGCTTGTTGGTATGCTCTTATCATTAGCTTGCCCAACAAGGATATTTCAGGACCAATCATTATTTCTGAAACATGAAAGGATGGGTAGTTTAGCCTTCATGACTGATGCCAGCTGTTAAGATTGTTCCCCTGAATGGTTCTCGCTAATGTTATAAAGGCATTATTAAGGGCCTGAGCTTTTCCCTTTATCACCTTCCTTCATAGCACATACGTGCCTCTTGTATCTATCTTGACACTCAGATACGGGCATGTTGTGGTTTCATCAATTGTCTTCACATTTAGGTACTATTTGCGCTGGGTGGAAATGCAGCAATTAAAAGCAATCACTTTTGTTTTAATGCAGTTCGTTTCCAGCTCATTATTCTTTGCATATGTCCTTTAACAGTTTAGCAGTCTTTGTGGGCCTATTCTTGTATTACTGAGCAACAACAGGCCATCTGCATACAGCATGTTGGAAAACTGCTAACCACCAAGGCTGGGCGCGTGCCTAGACTTGGTGGTTAGCAACTGAGGAGAGGTCTGCAATGTACGAATTAAAGAGAAGTAGTGCTAAAACACAGCCTTGTTTTAGGCCAGCTGATGTTTTAACCTCCCATGGCAGATGGGTACCCCCCGAGCTTGACCTTAACCCATGTGTCAGAATATAATAGCGTAATAGCACTCAAAATTGCTTCCATGCGGGACACAGTCAAAAGCTGCCTTAAAGTCCATGAAGCACATATAAGTTGGAGTTCCGGTGGCCTTGACTTTATTGAAGGTCAGACCCAGTGCCAGAAGATTAGTTAGTGTGCCTCGGTTCTTAGTGAAGACGGTTTGATTAAAGGGCAATCTGCTGTTGTCTACAACCCATGTCTCTAGATCTTGAGAAAGGTGCATTGAGAAGTACTTAAGATCAACATCCAACAGAGCTATAAGGTGATAATTATTTGGTGAGGAGGCAATACCCTCCTTATAAATGAGATGGATTATTGAACCCTTCCAGCTGGCCGGGATAAACCCTGTTGCCAAAGCATAATTAAACATTGCCGCAAGAAAGGTTGCCCACCTTGATGTTGAGTGTTTAAACAGTGCTCGTGGAAGCCCATTAGGGCCTGGGGCACAGTCGGTTTGTGATTTTTCAATGATCTTAATTATTTCTGTGGGGCTAAATGCTGAGGAGGGCTGTCCCTCAGTAGTCCAGTTGCCACTCTCCCCATGCACTGCCATGTTTTCATTCTGAGTACTTTCCTTGAAATTAGATTTCAAATGACTGACCCAGGCATTCTGAGTTATATTTGCATTATGGGCCTCTCTTGGACCTTTTTCAGGATTATTGATCAGTTTCCAAAAGCGTTTTGAGCCCAGTTAGTTGCATACAGCAATTTGAACCAGAGCGGTTCCTGTTTGGATTTTTTATGGGACCATATCTCCCTTTTTAATTCTTTCCTCTTTTCATGGAGGCTTCTTAATAGCATTTCATCCTCAGTAGATTTTACGCAATTGCCTCAGCAGCCTGCCCACTGTAGATTTTCTCAGGTGCACCGATCGTGGAATAGATATGTCCTTATGGCACCCAAGACGAGCTCCCTTTTTCACTCTCTTAGCAGTGAATTTATTTGTTAGTTCCTTAACTTCCCATACAGATGTCAGATTAGCATTTTCTGCGACAATACATTTCAAACTGCCCACTGCCTCTGCCGCTTGAGCCTGGACCGTACATGAGTTCCACTTGAGGCGTTTCAAGTTTTTGGTGCCAATCTCTCCCTGGAGGATCACCACGGCTTCTTGCTTATGCTCAATTGTCTGAACTGTGATTTTGTGTGGGAGGTGGTCACTATCCTCATGGTGTAACACTCTGAAGTTACTTACTTGCTTAAGCAATGGGAAGTTTGCCAGCGAGTAGTCTAAGTCTGAGAATGATTCACCCGAGGCCCTTTTCCATGCTCGGGAGCTGTCTGGCGGCTTCTGACCATTCAGGGCAAACAGGCCATTTAACTCATACACCTTTGTTAGCTTCTCTCCAGTCTTGTCTTTCCGGATGTAATGTGGCATCCTTTGAGTTAAAACAAACCCAGCTACCTCTGCATGCTCCTAGTTCGGGAGATAGAATAAGTTAAGATTAAAATTTCCTGTGACTAACCAGTATGATGGTCAGCTTGAATTTTTTAAATGAAATAGGTGTGCAGCAAGTTTGTCTGCCACTGCAGCCTTCCTTTTCAGATTGATGTATACATTTATAAACATAAGGGGTTCGTGTATATTCTGTGCCCAGCCATCCAGTTGCACAGCCAGGGAGGGCTGTTCACCCATAGGAAGTTCTTAAATCTTAACAGCCAAATTGGAATTAATGTAAATCGACAGGCCACCTTTTGCCTTTCCGAATCGGCCGGTTTATTAAATTCTTCATAACCAATAAAAGGAATTCTGGCTTGTGCCCAGGTCTCTTGAATGATTATTATATCAAATGGGCCTAAAAACTGATTAACAGCTGGGTCTTTAATTTGCCTGTAGGCACCCTATGTTCCAAGAACAAATATTTATCCCCCCCTGAGTGGAGGCAGTCAGCTGTGTTTATATTCAACTGTTATGAGACTTTCCCTGTGATAGAGCTTCAGGCAGCTAGCTCCAATTGTCTTGAGTGTTGCGCTATTTTATCATTTTCTGGCACTCCTCTCCTCTCAATATTTGGACTGTTACGGAGGACTGTCCTACTGCTTCTTTGGGGGCTCCCCCGGAATTGCATCTCCCATTTGCCCCTCTCAAGACAGACCAAGGTAGGGCTGCCTTTTTGTCAGGACTCTGCTCCTCTAATAGCAGGGAAGGATATCTATCTCCTTGGTAGATTGTAACTTCAATGCCCCATGCCTTCAGAAGCTTTTTCTGTTCCAGGACCAAGGTGGGGCGATCTGAAGCCACAAATGTGACTAAAGTTTGATCTGAATGCTTTCTCCCTCTAGCTGGTAAAAACTTTATAGCCAGGATGTATTCAGAAACCACATGATCTAAACCAGGTAATGCCTTTGTTAGTTTTAGGTTTGAGATTTGATCATTATCGAAGCTTGATTTTTGTGGAGTCCTATGCACTCTATTTGATGCACTAGAACTATGATAACTCTTAAGACGGTCCCTTTCAACTGCTACTGTTGCTGTTTGCCCACATATAGAACCTCTACTTGCCTCTGAGGGCACATTTACTGGTGAATGTGACCTTACTGCTTGAGGAGCCTGCTCTATCATGGAGCTAGGTTGGGTTTCCTCTTTCTTGGGGATCCCTCACTGGCAACCCATGACCTGACTACCACAGCCAGGCCCAAGTCTCCCTTTTGTCTGAGACAGATTTCTAAAGAGCATATTAAGATCCGTAGGCCTAGACTCCATGTCAGGTAGTTGGAGTCTTGCTATTGATGTAGATTCTGACTCAGGCGTGTTGCATGCCAGCATCAGATCAATTGACTTAGGAATTCCTCTTGACTTCAGCTCTAACTTTGGCTTCTTGGCTTGCTGTGTGTTGCAGTTGCGGAAACATTTGCTCCACTTGCATAGCTGAGATGGGCTTTTTTTTGTCTTTTCCTGCATGCTTTTGCTCCCTCTTGGTCATATGAGTAGAGGGGGATGCATTTCCATTTCTGTCTCTATTGAACTCGGTAAATAGGCCATAGCCCTTCTGTGTGCCATAGGCACTTCTTTGCTTTTCTCTTAAACTGGTTCTTATGCCGGCTGAGGGATCTACTCTTTCAACTTGGTCCTCTTGTTCAGTTAGATGACTGCACTACAGCAGTCCCTTGGATGGGGTAGCTAGTAACTGCTTGGCCTGGTTGCCCTCCCTTGCAGGGCTGGGTTGAATTCCCCCCAGAATTCCTTACAGAATAGCCGACAGTTGAACTAGTCTGTCGACTACCTCTTTACATGAACAGATAGTAAAGTTATTGAGCTGATTTGTATGGGCTCTCGTAAGAAAGGCCTTTAATTTTTCAAGTTTACCATCAATTCAAGAGACAAAGACAGCCAAGGTGTTTAACAGATCCAGCTGGATATCCATTTTATTTAAGTGGTGCCTGAGGGCTGTTGCTGTCACTTGCATTGATTTCAATATTGCTACCCACATGTTGGTCTGATTCTTTGTAACTTGCGGGTCCTTGTGGTGGTCATCCACGTTCCCCATTTGATTCAGTGGAGCTATTTGATCTCCAGAGGAAGTAACCCAGGCTCCCTCTTCTGTGTGGGATAAGTCTTCAGCACCTGACCCTCTGCTTTTAGCAGGCAAACTAGGAGCACCCAACTCAAGCACATTATTACTTGCTTTAAAAGCAAGGAAGGAATCAAACAATCCTGGGGCTCTTTAGCAAATTGCAGTTGTCCATATCAGTGTTCGTGTCAGTGCCGAGCTTATACAACTTATGCTGACAAACAAGATTTTCTGTGACAGCGTTCCATGACTCTATAGGTTCCTGTCCTGCTAATGCTGAAACCAATGCTAATGACCCTGGTGCCTCTAGAGCAGGGGCCTCATGATCTAACTCACAAGGAGTAATGGCCGGAGGCCCGCTGTATGGGTGCTATTTTTTTGTAATCATAATTATTGGAGAAAGGGGAATTTGAGGTGGCAGATTTCTTATAGCCTCCTTGCTTCCTTTAATTGGGGGGAGCCTGAGAATTTTGAAGGGGGTCATCTGCAACCGGGTGTTGCGCTCTACTTCATCTCATCTTACCACCTTGCTTACTTGAGGACTGAAAAAAGTCTGTTATCTTGTGGAGATCGGGTTGTTGGGGTGGATGTTACCTTTCGCATTTTGGAGGCCTCTCTGAGACTTATGTGCTACTTCTTGAACTACTTCTCGTGCCACTCCTGTTGCATTTTCCATATCCGAGTTGCAATAATCTGCAGATGAGCATCTGGTATATATACTGTTTGTGCTAGTTCTCCGGGTTGCCCCGGTTGCACTGTCTGTCCTTCTTTTTGATACTGATTCACTTAATGCTGGATCCATTTTTCTCTTATTAGAGACTGAGGCCTTTCCTCTTGTTCTGTCTGATCTCATTCTCTGGTGCTGGTAAGAGGTTTTAGGATGTTAATAAAGACAGGGGCAGGAGCCCGCCCAGGGTCCCACCTCACTCTCTTTATGTCAATATGGGTAGTGGGTGTGGTGGAGGATTCTGGCCAGTCCGTACTGCTGGGTGACGAAAATGGCAAATATGTCCTGGATGGCAAAGCTGGCAAAAGCTGGCTACCCATATGCCAGGAGCACTTCCAATTATTCAATGCTTATACTGTGCCGGTTTGTACTGCACCTTACACCTTGCCCAGGGGCAGGAGGGGTCAGGGGGCATGAGCACGCCAGCAGTGCCATCTTACCCCTTTGCGGTCCTCGTTATAGTTGTACCACACACTTATGCCTTGCAGAATATTTCAACGTGATACAATGTACATTTCAGATTACTTTTTCACAGTGCTTTAAGGAGCTTTAACAAGCTTTAAGATGCTTTTTTAAATGCAGTGTGTAATGTAGAGTGCAATGTAATCAATAACCAGCACTCATTGTACAGCAGTCAGAAATGCAGCAGTCAGAAGCAGTGAGAGACGGTGAGGGTGATAGTTATAGGGCAATAGTAGTTTAATAATGCACAAAAAAGGGAGCCAGCCAGGCCACAAGCCACACCCATTCCTCAACCGGGCTGGTTCCATGATGTATGGCCACCTCTACTCACCGACAAGTGCTAACAGGAGGACAGGGTGCAGGACTTTCTCTCCTATACTGCTAAGCACTTTCTCCCACTCTCTCTCACTTCCGCCCGCTCCTCCTCCAACTCCTTAGGATTGAGCAGTCGCTGCTATGGCCGCTGTAGCGCACTGGAAGAACACTGAGCACACAATCAAAAACCGGGCCCCCAGGCAGATCAGCACCAGATCTCCTGGGCATTCCAAGCAGCAGCTCCAAACAGTACTCACGCTGCGTCTGCTCTGCGCGTCTGCCCTCACCATTTGTATATGGCAGTCTGGGGATGGCACGTGTGACTCTTCAAGAAGGCAGCTATCCCCCCGCACCCCATGCTGTGTTCCGGGAAAGGCAATGCTACCTTCCACGTAACTGGGATATTGAGGCCTTGAACTTTGAAGCTAAAAATCTTTAGGTCAGAATGGATGGGGGGGGCGGTGTGAGTGCACACTGCTTTCTGCCCTCTGGACTGAGGCTCAGTACAGTGTTCAGAGTCAGTGGAGATTGTGATCGCAAGCGCATAGAGGGCCTAGTCCCAGCCAGATCTATCTATGGTGGATTGAGTATTGTCCCCTTCTAAATCCCCAACAACAAATTAAACTTTAAAGAAGTAAACACAAGGGTGGGGACTAGTCCCCTGTGCTCCCACCAAAAATACATAAACATTGAAGCAACAAAATAGTCCTGCATACACTGTCGGAAGCCAACGTGGACCAGTGGTTGATTCCAGGACTGAGGGTGGGGTGCTCCACATTCAACCATATGTTGTCCACTCTCTGGCTTCTCCGCTGCCCCATATCTGATACATGTTTAGGGCCTCAGAGATATCTTGGGCCCTCCCACAGTAATGTTTAATGCAGGACCGGTCTCAGTTTGTGTCTTGTCTCTGTGGGTCACCTGCAAGACTACCTATGGTCACTTGTCTCTCTAGAGCGATAGTGTCAGGGTCCTGGCAAAAACCTTTGGGTGACTTCATAATACAATGTAATTGGTGTTGTCGTCCCTTGCCGGTTGGGGGAGGAAATCTGCCTTACCTTATCCAGGATGTTCAACAGGTGTCCGTGCCTACTACCATTTTCAGTTGGTGTAAGGTATCCTCTAGCATAGGATTAAGCAGAATAGATGGCCCCAGCTGTACGAGATTCCATTGTTTCCAAAAAACTCTATAATGGGGCGAAAAAGTCTGTGCTTCTGAAAGGTGGTCTTGGTACAGTGTTAGCTTGTGACCCTATAATTGTAAAGGGTGGGCTTTCCTCACCCAACACAAGATAGTTTATTTGAGTTAAAAATCATGGACACATGCAAGGATGTCTGGTAAGCATGCCTCTCCAGTGCCAGTGTGGTTTGTCTATGGTCCCTATCCAGCTGTATGTTGGTCTCCCTAGGATCTGGCAAGAGAGGACCAAGCCATATTCCAATATATCCGTTTATTCAGCTCCCTTCTGTGCCCCTGGATACAGCTGTTGTTCCTGCAGCTATGGTTCTCAAGGTCCTCTGCATGGGCCTGTAGGGCTTATTTGCTGTTCTTGGAAGTGGCAGACCTCTTTCCACAGGTGTTCGAGCTCCCCGCCTCTTGATGTTTCACTATCCTTGATCAGAGAGACCCTTTTGCCCACTTCTGTGAGTTCAAGCTTGACTTCTCTGAGGCCCTGTGGGAGCTCTCACTTAACTGATTGAATGTCGTCTCGCAGGGAGGTGAAGAGCACCTCCATGAATTATCTTGTTAGCAGGGCCTCTGCCTACTCTCCTTCTGGCACAAGCATGGGTCACTGGGGCTGTTGGCCAGCCTCTGCGGTGCTCATTGAGGTCTTTCTTCCTCTGTGCCAGTGCCATACCGGGTGATTACTCTCAGGGGCCAGTGCGTGCCCATTGAAGTAAATGCATAGATGGAGTTCTGCAGGCACAGATCCTTTTCTGATGCTACACTCACAATGCTCTCTGTCTTCAACAGTCCGTGACATACTGCCTGCTGCTGTCTGTGCTGCTTTTGTATATGATGTAGTGCTTGCTGCTGTCTGCACTGCTTGTTTAGATTACGAGGTGGGGAGAATGAGCAGAATCGTGTGTGTAAGTGCACCTCTCATGGCACTTGCTTATCTAGTGTCAATCGGCTTAGCTTCTCCTTCCCCAGTGCAGGGCCCGGTATCAGCATCCCCAGCATGTTCTCATGACACAAGCCAAGGCCAGTTCCAGTCCGGTACTGAGGCCTTTTCAGTTGTGCAGGACCCTGCTGAAGTGCACTCCTCCCAATAATAGCATCAGCATGTAGTTACTAGTGCTTACCTTATCTTTCACCATTGTGGCACAAGATAATGGTAGTTGTGAGGTCGCCTACTCCTGCTGATTCTGCCATCTTCTCAAAGTGGACTGCTCTCACCACAGTTCACGATCTTTCACTTCCCCAGACAGCATAAATTTTACATGTCACTAGCTCAAGGGGTTCTGCACTGTCTTTGAGGTGGTCTCTGTCTCTTTGTTAAGCATCTGCCATCTTTGCCGTGCAGTCCTTGGCCCCAGCTCAAGGAGGCAGCGGGTCACTCAGATACAGGGCTGTGGTTCCTCTGCTTCACCGTGCGGCATCACCACTAATAGGGAACTATTACAAAGGCTCTTCCACTGTGTCTCAGTCAAAATCCAGCGTACCATGTGGAATCCAATATCTTGTGCCACGTGGTCTTGCTTACAGGCCACTGATGTCTTCCAAGTGCTCACCAATTCCACACTCTGCAAGCTACCTACCGGAAGTCTCCTGCTCCTGTCCACTGTGTCTCAGGGCCCCTAAAATGGCTGTTGTAGTATTAATCGTGGTGGACGGCTGGAAGGCTGAGCAATATGTCCTATTTGGCTGCCATCTTGGCCCCACACCTTGTGCAGTCTGCATAAACACTATACACATTGCCTCTAAGTTAAGCCTGACTGCTGTGTGCCAAGATACCAGAGGAGTGAGTACAGGTTAGTTTGGGGTTTGTGTGTGCTTCACCCTGAGTTGCTGGTTTTGAGCAGGGTTTCACTCCTCAACCAGTAACATAATTTCCTACACTGACCCATGAAGAAAATGTCTTAAAGATGAATGATAAGGAAATTCATCTTGCATGAAATAAGGTTGCCACACATCACATCAGCCTGGTGATACACCAAAAATACAGGAGAGCTCTAAAATATGTCAAGTGAACTGCCACCTCTTGCTCTACACAAGAAATTGGGGAGGTTCCTATGTGAGGGAGCAGAAGAGTTGATGTGTTAGACTTTGAAGTCGAGTATTGGAAGTAGGTTTGGGCGGTAATCTCTGCTACGCTGGTAGACTTCGCAGTGGTTTGCCACTCCACGCTCCACTTGGAGTGCAGAGTTCAGCAAAAACTCTGCCAACCACCTCGTAGCGGAGTTTACCAGTGCCCACCCATGGTAGAAATTCCTAATCAAGCAATCAATCATGGATTTGTAAAGCGCAGCTAATCACCCATAGGGTCTCAAAACGTGGAGCTTCCCAAGAGCTAGTGAGCCGTTCAAAGACGAATGAAAGATGTGTAATTTCACCCAAAGGGTGTTTGGTCTGAGAATCTTCCCTACATTTTCAGACAAAAGTCTTCTGCTTTTAGGGGCATGGTGGGATTGGCACAGAGTAAGCCACAATAGGAAGATGCAGCTTCCCAGAGTACGACGGAGCTAGAGCAGTCTAAGCCGCAATCCTGAGATTCTTCTGATAGTCTGGGCCAGAGTCAGCCACAATCAGCGGCAGCCGCTGCAAATCTCAGAGGGAGGGGAGAGAGGGAGAGGGTCGTGGGTCTGGGAGGGAATAAAAAACAAGTACAAAATTAACTTACCTCTATCCGACGCTGCTGCCGCCACCTGCCACCTGGATCCTCTTCTGGTGTCCCAGCAATCACTCCTGGGACACCATCACAAGCTCCACAGCAATCATGGCACTGCTTACATACTATAGATAGCATGTAAGCACGTCAGGATTGGTCTGAGCAGCAATCTGTACAGTTTCTTCAGCCCAGCTGTGTATGCATCCGGGTTGGAGAAACCGAAATGCGCATGTTTGTTTGGCCGGCCTCAGACGGCCGGCCAAACACACGTGCACTTACTGCACTCTCTCCTCTTCCCCCCTCCTACAGCCCATCCCCTTTCTGCACTGCTGTGCCAGAAGCAGAAAAATAAAATAACAGAAAACTATTGTTTTATTTTTCTGCTTCTGGCACAGCCAGTGGGGCGATGCTCCTTCACCATATCGAAGAAGCCACCCTGGACACAATCCATTATGTCTGCCACCTGGTACCACCTAAATGGCAGCAGATGCATGAGCATATCCATCCTGTCAGCTCCTTGTTACCGGAGGCTTGTGCAGCCTCTCCCGGAGTGGGCTGCGCAGGCTTCAGGTTTCATTTCATCCTGCACTATCGACACAACTCACAAGCCTGCCCAAGGCCAGGCAGGAGGGAACTCATTCCACAGCCTGCCCTCCCTGTCCTGATCACTACGGGCAAAGACAAAATGAGTTGGAACTGAGACCTCAGAAAGGTTTGTTCAAAGAGATGCATAGGTCTTGAGCACAGCAGGAGCTCCCCTGCACATGCCATACCTAGACAATGGGGACTTGGAAAATGCCAGCTCCTGAAAAGTACTTGTGCATCCAAGAGTACCAAGGGGCCAAGTAATTGGCGGATGTGTATAATATAACCTAAAGATGGTATGCAAATTGAGACCCAGCTGCAGACTGAACAGCACTGAATCAGCACCAATACGAAGGCAACAAGGGCATCAAAGCACTAGAAAGAGTCCCCACATAATACAGACCTAGAACTCAAAGGTTTTTAACTGTTTCTAAATAGAGAAAAATAACTCATGTCCTGTCACAGAGTTGAAAAGAGAGAGAACTCTGTAAGGTTATAGATGCTGCACTTCATTGTATTGTAGTGCTTGTGTAGCACTTTACAACACAGTCGTGGCCCAAAAGTGCTCACCTGGGTGGTTGAATAAGAGGTTCGTAGTGCATAAGTTTCAGATGTGGCCTATTTAGGAAGCACTGGGCATTGCAACTGAGGATTTGGACTTTGCACCATCCGATTTCCTCACTGCCAATGTATAGCTGCACTGAGATCTAAAGTGCGGCAGAAGGGTGCAGGGAAGACAAGGTCACAATTGAGAATACCCACTGTTAGAAATGGGGTTTCTGGTTGGCTAGGGTATGCACCTCAGCCAGGCAGAACTTACCCACTCTAGTCAGGGCAAGGGAGTTACACGTCCAAGATAACCCCTGCTCACCCACTTGGTAGCTTGGCACGAGCAGTCAGGCTTAACCCAGAGGCAATGCGTAAAGCGTTTGCACAACACACACAACACACGTGACGCAGTATCCCCACCACAAAGGAAACACAACACCAGAATATATGAAAATATACTGTATTGTACACAAGGCAATTATCAGACCAAACATCACATATCAGTACTATCCTGCTACCTTAGCAGCTGTCAGAACGTTACACATTAGTTACTCTGCAAACTAGCAGTAGTCACACATAACACACAGGTTACTCAGTATTCTGCAACATAAGCAGTAGTCAGGAAAACACGTATCACATCACAGCACTTGTCATAAGAATATCATAAAATGCCCATTGTAGGAACATTAGAAAACATATGGCAAGTTAGAAAAACATATTAGCAAGCATGTCCATAAAAGGAACATTTGCATACACATATGTAAAAACATCAAACGCAGGTAGGTAATATATGAATCAAACAAAAGTCTGTAGAAAGAACTTTGGATTGCAACTATATTGGTCCTTTAAACAGTACCTGGTTGGATGAAGGCTCCTATGCGCAAAACGGGGGCCTCCCTTATACTCTGGGGTCAGAGGAGGGCGACATGCACCTCCTCTCTTTTATAGACAGACCCCTCCGGGGACCGTGATTACTGGGGGCCCCCCACGGCCTCAACCGGCCCTCATGAGGGGGGCCAAAAGCCAGCAAAAACAACGTAGGGCAGGAGGGGGGCACCACGCACCCCCTCCGGTTTAATGACAGGCCCCTCCAGGGAGCTTGCGATCTCTGGGGGCCACCCCGGGCCTCCACTGGCCCTTCCACCAAGGGGGGGGCCCACAATAATGCCCGTTTTACCTAACAGCAGAAAAGGAGCGTCCTGTTCCTAACGCAGAGGCCAGGGGGAAGGGGGCACTCCCCGCACCTTCCCCTGGTCCTGCCGGGAAGCCACAAAAAGATCGGACCACTCCTGGGGCCCGAGCAGACACTCGCCTGCACCCGATGCAGTGCGCAAGTGTTCTTCCAGCTTCCCGGGCCGCTGCGGTGATCTTATTTAAAGTGCCACAATGCAGCAAGGAGCCTACGAGCTCCCAAGGCTCCATAACCGCGCTGCAATCAGCGCTATGGCAGCCGCAACCACGGAGAAGCACCCCTCGTGAAGAAATGGATGTAGGGGTCAGGGGCCACAGCACCCTGCCCCTGGGGAGCAGAATCTTAAGACAAGGTCCTCAGGTGGAGGGCCCAGCTACAGGCCAGCACAAGGGAAAGGCAGCAAGTGGCAAGTCCTTCACAGTGACCAGGCAGGTCACAGGTCAGCACAGCAGCAGCAGTCCATGGTGGTTCCTGGTGAGTCCTTTCAGCCTTTGGTGTCCAGTTCCAAGATGATTCCAAGAGTCTCCAAATTGTGGGGAAAATTCCCCTGTACTTATAGTCAGTTCTTACAGTGTTTTACAATGGTAGGGAGAGGAGGTTCCAGCCAGTTACAACTGGTTCTGGGAGTGCCCCCTCTCTCCTTTCAGCACAGGCTCCAAACATCAGTGGGGGGCTAACAACCCTATTGTGTGAGGCCAGGGCACAGTCTTTACAAATGCAGGTGTGCCCCGCCTCTCCCTTCTCTCAGCCCAGGAAGACTATTCAGTATGCAGATGCACCTCTGTGACACCTCCACCCTCCCTGTGTACAGGCTGTCTGAAAAGTATGCACAAACCCCCAACTGTCACTCTGCCCAGGCGTGGATTGGAGTCAAGCTGCAAAACACCAGAGTCATAAGTACAGATAAATGTGCACTTTCTAGAAGTGGCATTTCTGTGATAGTAATAAAAAATACACCCACACCAGTAAGCAGTATTTATTATCACCATCACAACCATACCAAACACGCCTACGCTACCCCTCATAAATCAGACAATACCCCTTACACATAAGGCAGGGCATTTCTAATGCAATCCTATGAGAAGGCAGCACTCACAGCAGTGAGACACCAAGTTAGGCTGTTTGTTACTACCAGGACAGGCCATGCAATATGGCACATGTCCTGCCTTTCTACATACATGGCACCCTGCCCATAAGGCTAGCTAGGGCGTACCTTAGGGGTGACTTACATGTAGTAAAAGTGGAGTCCTGGGCCTGGCAAGTAAGTTTAGATGCCAGGTCCCTGTGGCAGAAAACTGCGCACACAGGCCCTGTGCTAGCAGGCCTGAGACAGGTTTAAATGTCTACTTCAGTGGGTGGGGCAAGCATCGCTGCAGGCCCACTAGTAGTATTTCATTTACAGGCCCTGGGTATAGAGATACCACTGTACAAGGGACTTATAGGTAAATTAAATATGCCAATTAGGTATAAGCCAATCATACCAACTTTAGATGGGAGAGCACCTGCACTTTAGCACTGGTCAGCAGTGATGAAGTGCTCAGAGTCGTAGAGCCAACAGCGAGATGTCAGAAATGCCAGGAGGAAGGAGGCAAAAAGACTGGGGATGACCCTGCGTAAGGTAAAAAGTCCAACACAACCCCCTACCAGCCAAAAGCCAGGGGAGAACAATCAATACCTTGATGTACTTCCCTGATTGGGGCGATAGAACAAGGACCCAAGCCCACAACAGCAGTGGCTTGTTCCAGTTTTACGCCTTCCTGACTCCACTTGGATCTCTCTGTTAATGCTTCCCAGGCAGCCTAGACCAACCCACGGGGTTCTCTAGCTGCCAATGGCCAGAACCAGGCTCCAGGCCATCTAGGGGCCTCTGGTCTCTGAAACCATAACGAGTGGGGGGAGGTAGCCCCAGGTGCAAAGCAACCTGTCTCCACTCCACTTCCAATCAGTTGAGGGGCTCTACCCTGCCACTGATCCACCAACATAGGGTCCGCACCGATAGGTTCTACAGGGGCTAGAGGCGAGGCTCTCCTCTCTCTACCCCTCCGTCTAGGATCCCGCCCTCCTCTTCTAGGAGGGGTATCACCAGAATCCACACTTGCCAGGGTGCTGGGTACAGCAGCCCTGCACAACTCTCTCGCCAGCCCAGGATCACTACTTGGTGACTGACCACCCAACCTAGGGGTGACACCCTTGGGTTGCACCGGGGTCCGGGGTGGGCTTCCCCCTCCCTGAACATAACTTACAGAGTCATGCGTCTCCCCACCTCGGGAGAAGCCACCAGAAGTTACACACGGGGGGTGAACACACTAACCGCCCCCCCAACCAGGTCAGAGTTTACCCCCTGAACCTGTCTATCTAGTCCTGGGACGACACCCTTAGACTGGACCATAGACCAGCGAACCAGGACTTCCTTGGGAGCACACCTACCCCCTACCAGATCAGAGCTTACCCCCTGAATCTGACAATCCACCCCAGAGACACTACCCTGCGGTTGAACCACTGCCTGGCGCACCAGGACTTCCTTGGGAGCACACCTACTCCCTATCAGGTCAGAGTTTACCCCCTGAACCTGATCATCCAACCCAGAGTCACCACCCTGCGGTTGAATCATTGCCTGGCGCACCAGGACTTCCTGGGGGGCACACCTACCCCCCACCAGGGAAACACCTTCCCCAAGGGCCACACAAGAGTCTGGCTGGCGCAGGTCTCCTGACCTCTGCCCATCTGACAGAGTCTGGATTCCCCCCAGCCCAGAAATGGTCTCACCAAGGTCATTCCTGGGGGGCTCTGCTCTCAGAGCTGACCCCTGACCCTCCAGGTTCTCCACTGGGGCCCGCAGCCCCCTCTCAACCCTACACCTGGATTTGCGCCTCCTCCACTCTGGAGTGAGACTACCAGACAACAGAACCGGCGGAACGCTATCACCAGCCACCCGCCTAAGTCCGACTGACAAAATGGGATCCTTCTGAACAGCTGGCCCTACGGCACAGGCTGGGGTCCTCTCCTGGCGTGCCCTCATGGAACCGTCCAGGACCTGGGACGGGATCTCGGGCACCTTGGGCCTCAGCCCAGCCCGCATTCCCTCTCCTCTGAGACGGGACATGGGGTCCCTCACCCACCCCAGTCCACTGGGACCTACCTGGGACACTCCATTCCTTTCCCACCCCACCTGGTTGGAAAACACCTAGACCACTCTCATTAGGCACACCCCCTAATGCCACACCAGACCCTCTGGTACGCAACCAGAAGTCTGCCTCCTTTGCAAGCTCCCTGGGGTCAGAGAGCTCACACACTGACAAGTGTTGGCGTAACTCTGAAAAACAACAACAAAGCAGGTGCTCTCTGACAATCAGATTAAACAGCCCTTCAAAATTGTTTACTGTGCTACCCTTCACCCATCCATCTAGTGCAATGCAGCAATCCTCCACAAACTCCTCCCAAGACTGGTGGGACAGTTTCTTACCACCCCTAAACCTTTTTCTGTATTCCTCAGGGGAAAAACCATACTTCACAATCAGTGCATTCTTTACAGCGGATTACCCCTCCCTGTCACTCTCTTCTAGAGTCAGTAGGGCATCCCTCCCCTCCTAGGCCAGTTCCCTAATCTTTCTCAGGGATCCTGCGCTCTACCAGAGCCCTCTCATATTCCTTTAACCACTGACGAATGTTACCCCCCTCTTGGAACCTAGGTACCAGATCTATGGGTATGTGAGGAAAATCTTTGCTACAGCACTGTACATTGCTGCCACCACTGGAGTCCACCTGTAGCGCTGTTGAGTCCAGAACCTTCAGACTGCGCTCTAGAGCGAGTCTTTCTCTGGCAAAGGCCCTCTCTGCCTCTGCCATCCTCTCCTGTACTAAGGCCTTCTCTACCTCAGCCCTTCTCTCCTCAACAGCTAGGCGCGCTAACTGCAACTTCAGGTCCCTCTCTTCCCACCTATCTCTTAGCTCATCAGGCGTCAAGGAATGAGAGGTAGCCCTGCTTCTTACACTGGACCCAGCAAGGGACTCCCTATCACTGGGGCCTTCCCTGTCAACTGGCGTCCCCAACCGGTCATTCTCACCCTCATGATCAGTCTTTCTACCACTCTCTAGGGATGAGGTCTGGGAGCCCTCCCATTGGGAACCCTCGCTACACTCAGGATCCTCTGGGTACCCCCTAAGCACACTCTCTCCCTGGGTATATGTCACAAACCTTTCAACGAAATTCAGAGATCTCCTGAGGTCCCCTTCTACAGGCAGCCCTCTCTCTCTACAGAACCCCTCTAATTCCTCCTGCGGGTAAAACGGCAGGTCCTCTAAATCAAAGGTAAGCCCCATCTTGAAAAGGTACAAATAACTCAAATGTGACAACCACAATACCCAAGCGTGAGAACTGAAAACAGGAAAAATGACCAAAGAGAGAAAGTTAAGAGAAGCCAAACATGTGATGGTCTAAACGCAATCCTTGTAGTGAAATAATGAGTCACAATGGTATTGTGCAAGCGCAAGTCCTATCCTCACCGCTGACAACCAATGTTAGAAATGCGGTTTCTGGTTTGCTAGGGTATGCACCTCAGCCAGGCAGAACTTACCCACACGTCCAAGATAACCCCTGCTCACCCACTTGGTAGCTTGGCACGAGCAGTCAGGCTTAACCCAGAGACAATGTGTAAAGCGTTTGCACAACACACACAACACATGTGACGCAATATCCCCACCACAAAGGAAACAGAACACCAGATTATATGAAAATATACTGTATTGTACACAAGGCAATTATCAGACCAAACATCACATATCTGTACTATCCTGCTACCTTAGCAGTTGTAAGAACGTTACACATTAGTTACTCTGCAAAGTAGCAGTAGTCACACATAACACACAGGTTACTCAGTATTCTGCACCATAAGCAGTAGTCAGGAAAACACGTATTACAACACAGCACTTGTCATAAGAATATCATAAAATGCCCATAGTAGGAACATTAGAAAACATATGGCAAGTTAGAAAAACATATTAGCAAGCATGTCCATAAAAGGAACATTTGCATAGACATATGTAAAAACATCAAACGCAGGTAGGTAATATATGAATCAAACAAAAGTCTGTAGAAAGAACTTTGGATTGCAACTATATTGGTTCTTTAAACAGTACCTGGTTCGATGAAGGCACCTCCAGTGCCTAGAAGGCGAACAATGGGGCCCCGGCACTCCTATGCGCAAAACGGTGGCCTCCCTTATACTCTTGGGTCAGAGGAGGGCGACATGCACCTCTTCTCTTTTATAGACAGGCTCCTCTGGGGACCGTGATTACTGGGGGCCCCCCAGGGCCTCAACCGGCCCTCACGAGGGGGGCCAAAGCCAGCAAAAACAACTTACGGCAGGAGGGGGGCACTACGCACCCCCTCCGGTTTAATGACAGGCCCCTCTTGGGAGCTTGCGAT
The DNA here is from genome assembly GCF_031143425.1 of Pleurodeles waltl. NCBI lineage: Eukaryota > Metazoa > Chordata > Amphibia > Caudata > Salamandridae > Pleurodeles > Pleurodeles waltl. The sequence goes on from NC_090437.1 coordinate 1,178,342,794, forward strand.
CTCTGGGGGCCCCCCCCGGGCCTCCACTGGCCCTTCCACCAAGGGGGGGGAGCCACAATAATGCCCGTTTTACCTAACAGCAGAAAAGGAGCGTCCTGCTCCTAACGCAGAGGCCAGGGGGAAGGGGGCACTCCCCGTGCCTTCCCCAGGTCCTGCCATGAAGCCACAAGAAGATCGGACCCCTCCTCGCCTGCACCGGATGCAGTGCGCAAGTGTTCTTCCAGCTTCCCGGGCCGCTGTGGTGATCTTATTTAAAGGGGCACAATGCAGCAAGGAGCCTACGAGCTCCCAAGGCTCCATAGGCGTGCTGCAATCAGCGCTATGGCAGCCGCAACCACGGAGAAGCACCCCTCGTGAAGAAATGGATCCAGGGGTCAGGGGCCACAGCACCCTGCCCCTGGAGAGCAGAATCTTAAGACAAGGTCCTCAGGTGGAGGTCCCAGCTACAGGCCAGCACAAGGGAAAGGCAGCAAGTGGCAAGTCCTTCACAGTTACCAGGCAGGTCACAGGTCAGCACAGCAGCAGCAGTCCATGGCGGTTCCTGGTGAGTCCTTTCAGCCTTTGGTGTCCAGTTCCAAGATGATTCCAAGAGTCTCCAAGTTGTGGGGAAAATTCCCCTGTACTTATAGTCAGTTCTTACCGTGTTTTTCAATGGTAGGGAGAGGAGGTTCCAGCCAGTTACAACTGGTTCTGGGAGTGACCCCTCTCTCCTTTCAGCACTGGCTCCAAACATCAGTGGGGGGCTAACGACCCTATTGTGTGAGGCCAGGGCACAGTCTTTACAAATGCAGGTGTGCCCCGCCTCTCCCTTCTCTCAGCCCAGGAAGACTATTCAGTATGCAGATGCACCTCTGTGACACCTCCACCCTCCCAGGGTACAGGCTGTCTGAAAAGTATGCACAAACCCCTAACTGTCACTCTGCCCAGACGTGGATTGGAGTCAAGCTGCAAAACACCAGAGTCATAAGTACAGATAAATGTGCACTTTCTAGAAGTGGCATTTCTGTGATAGTAATAAAAAATACACCCACACCAGTAAGCAGTATTTATTATCACCATCACAACCATACCAAACACGCCTACGCTACCCCTCATAAATCAGACAATACCCCTTACACATAAGGCAGGGCATTTCTAATGCAATCCTATGAAAAGGCAGCACTCACAGAAGTGAGACACCAAGTTAGGCTGTTTGTCACTACCAGGACAGGCCATGCAATATGGCACATGTCCTGCCTTTTTACATACATGGCACCCTGCCCATAAGGCTAGCTAGGGTGTACCTTAGGGGTGACTTACATGTAGTAAAAGTGGAGTCCTGGGCCTGGCAAGTAAGTTTAGATGCCAGGTCCCTGTGGCAGAAAACTGCGCACACAGGCCCTGTGCTAGCAGGCCTGAGACAGGTTTAAAAGTCTACTTCAGTGGGTGGCACAAGCAGCGCTGCAGGCCCACTAGTAGTATTTAATTTACAGGCCCTGGGTATAGAGATACCACTGTTCAAGGGACTTATAGGTAAATTAAATATGCCAATTAGTATAAGCCAATCATACCAACTTTAGATGGGAGAGCACCTGCACTTTAGCACTGGTCATCAGTGATGAAGTGCTCAGAGTCCTAGAGCCAACAGCGAGATGTCAGAAAGACCAGGAGGAAGGAGGCAAAAAGACTGGGGATGACCCTGCGTAAGGAAAAAAGTCCAACACCCACCATAGTTCCCTTGTCTTACATACGCCTTCTCTGAGCGTCAGGTACTTGGAAAGAGCCATTTCTATACTGTACAGTGCTTGCTGTATAAAAGAGTGGCCGCCTGGGAGCCCGTCCTCTGCCTGCTGAAAGAACCCAGCCCTTCCTTAGTCTCACTCCCCCCTCTGTCTTGGCCCTCTCAATGTCCGACCAGGGTGACCATGAAATGCTGAGAAACAAACTACACATGTCCTACACTAGCGTCGTGGTGTCTGAGGCTCCACTGGTTTGTTATTGCTAACAATGTATTGAATAGTTAGGCTTATCCCTTACTTGAGTCAACTTCATAAATGTTGTTCTAATTAGTAGCGGAAATGGGAGGACTGGGACTGGAACTGGGAACGAGGTGTGTGTGTGTTTGTGTCATAGTCTCAGTTTAATTTGAGTGGCCATATTAGGTTAATGAATTGCTAGACAAGGCTTCTCCAAAGAGTAGCTCATGAGCTACTGGCACCTCACTGGATCCCTGAAAGACGTTCTCCTGCATGCAGCCCAGCTTACTATATTTGGAGTTTTTGCATAGTTGAATTCAATTAAATATCCTAAAATTGAAAAAACGTGTACTCTGGATAAAAGCACATGCTCAGAAAGTGATGTTTTAAGAAAAAATAGATTTTCAGAATATATTTAAAGCTGATATTTCCCTGATAAATCATGCAGTGTTGGGGAGAGCTATTACAAATACTATTAATGTGATGCTAGGTGCATTGCAGTTGTGGCTGTCAAGTATAACACATCTAGAGGTATTCCAAATTGATAAACGCCTGTTTTTTACATTACTGCTTGCATATCTACTGGGTGCATTGAGGTAGCCCCCCACCAGTAATCCTGCATGGTGTGGCCACTCGTAATCATGTTTGAGCTGGGCTCTAGTTCAACACTAATAATTCTAGCTCAGGATGATTTTCATTTCATTCAAGTTATGAGTTTTGCACAAGCACACCTTCAATGAACCAGCACTGACCAATCAAATACTTTATAATATTTACTTTCAGACTTTTGGAACCTTTGACAAATAGCAGAAAGGTTGGGACCTGGCCAAGGAACCAATGAAGAGACTGAAGTCATCCTGCAGCTATCACTAATGCTAAGGCATGCGAACGGGTGGCGGCAGTTGCTGTTTACTTCTGAGCTGGGTTTGTCAGTCTGATAGGCTCGGTTGGTTGTCCCCTAGACCATAAGATGAAGAGGACTGGGGAATAGGAGAGTACAGCGGGTAAGTGAACACTTCAGGGAGAGTGATGGTGAGGTGTGGATGGGGGTCGAGGATAGTTGATGGAATGTGGTGAAAATCAATCTGCTGCACTTAAGCCCTCAAGAAATGAAATATTTACTACCAACACATCTTTTCCGTCTACACTGAACACATGCATGAACCAAATGTATGCATTCATGCCATCCGATGGAAGGAGTCAGTAGTGGCATAAAATGGGCTATTGCAGAGTTCTCACAGCTAGAACTTCGCCAACCCGCAGATTGTTCTGTCTGATGTAAAATGTTCAAAGAGGAACTCTATGCCAAGAAATGTGCCATTGAAATTTTCAAAGTGCCACTGGTTGCTGATATTTGCCATAAGGGTTTTCTGAAACATTTTCTTTTGCTTTGCTGCTACTACACCACACACCATAATCAATAGAAAAGTAATGAAACAACTGGGTCTGACAGGAGCCGGTAATACTGCCTGCTTGAGGAACTCTGCGGACTTTGTCGGACTCTTTTGGCAACTCTACAGCATTCCTCAGAGTGAAACTCCACAAGCTCCACTGTCGGGGTCTTTGGTTGACAGTCAGGTTACCCCCTGTTCAAGTAAGGACCCTCACTCTAGTCAGGGTAAAAGGGAATCACCCTCAACTAACCCCTGCTTACCCTCTTGGTAGCTTGGCAGAGCAGTAGGCTTAACTTCAGAGTGCTAGGTGTAAAATATTTGTACCAACACACAGTGTAACTTAATGATAACATTACAAAATGACACAACACCAGTTTAGAAAAATAGGAAATATTTATCTAAATATAACAAGAGCAAATCGACAAAAATACGACATACACAAGTCAAGTTATGAATTTTTAAAGATTAAACTCAAAAATAGCGCTTAGAAACACAAAATGCTTCGATGAGGTGTTAACACGGCATCATGTAGGAGTGGTTCCCAACAATCTGACACCAGCGGCACCAGACACGGAGTCGCGTAGACCCCCAGGTACAGTACCTTTGGTGAAGAGTGAAAAAAAGCTGATGCGTGAAGTCGGGGATCACGGCGTCTGTGCGAAACGTTGAATCCGCGCACTTTGAGCGGTGTCGGTCACGACGTGGTGCGGCAACTTCCACGGAGTTGCGGACTTCAGCAGGGCTGCAGCGGTGTCAGGCCTGCGAAGGTTGTCGCGTTCCAGCGCAGATCACGGAGTCGGTTGCAGGTGGCGTCACCGGATTCAGCAGCGGCGTTGGTCGGAAGTCGTCTGAAGTCGATTACATTGGATTTTCACCAGCTTTTCCTTTCAAGGGCCCAGGGGCTGGATAGGGCACCACTTCTCAGAGCAGGAGTCTCTCCAGAGACTCCAGGTGCTGGCAGAGAGAAGTATTTGCTGTCCCTGAGACTTCAAACAACAGGAGGCAAGCTCTAAATCAAGCACTTGGAGATTTCTTCACAAGATAGAAGGCACACAAAGTCCAGTCTTTGCCCTCTTACTCTGGCAGAAGCAGCAACTGCAGGATAGCTCCACAAAGCACAGGCTGGGCAGCTCTTCTTCCTCAGCTCTTCAGCTCTTGTCCAGGCAGAGGTTCCTCTTGTTTCCAGAAGTGTTCCTAAAGTCTGTGGTTTTGGGTGCCCTTCTTATACCCAATTTCTCCTTTGAAGTAGGCCTACTTCAAAGTAAAGTCTCTTTTGAATGTGAAATCCTGCTGTGCCCAGGCCAGGCCCCAGACACTCAGCAGGGGGTTGGAGACTGCATTGTGTGAGGACAGGCACAGCCCTTTCAGGTGTAAGTGACCACTCCTCCCCCCCTCCTAGCACAGATGGCTCATCAGGAAATGCAGACTACACACCAGCTCCCTTTGTGTCACTGTCTAGTGTGAGGTACTACCAGCCCAACTGTCAAACTGACCCAGACAAAGACTCCACAAACAGGCAGAGTCACAGAAATGGTATAAGCAAGAAAATGCTCACTTTCTAAAAGTGGCAATTTCAAACATACAATCTGAAAATCAACTTTACTAAGAGATGTATTTTTAAATTGTGAGCTCAGAGACCCCAAACTCCATTTGTCCATCAGCTCCCAAAGGGAATCTACACTTTAATCAGATTTAAAGGTAGCCCCCAATTTAACCTATGAGAGGGACAGGCCTTGCAACAGTGAAAAGCGAATTTAGCAATATTTCACTGTCAGGACACATATAACACATTACTGTGGGGGTCATTACAACCCTGGCGGACGGTGTAAAAGCAGCGGTAATACCGCAAACAGGCCGGCGGACAAAAAAATTGAATTCCGACCCTGGCGGATACCGCCAACAAAGACAGCCACTTTAACACATCGCCCGCCAGGGCGGTACAGACAAACAGCGCGGCGGTCACCGCCAACAGACAGGCGGAAGACAATGTACCGCCCACAACACACCAATCACACCAATCCGCCACCTTTTCCGGGGCGGATTCACCGTGGATAAAAACACGGCGGAAACAGCTTTTGCAATGGGAAAACGCTCACCCCAACACCTCCCACGAGGAACGAGGACTCCATGGACCCGGAACTACAAATCTTACCTGCCCTTGCATTCCTGCTCATCTACGACCAACAGCGACGTAGGCGCAGAACATACCGGTGAGTACTGCACCTACGACACGGGGGAGGGGAGGCAAAAGTTACGGGGACACCCACCAAACACCCGCACCCCCACCCTCGCATATTACAACATACACACCAATGCAGTCACAAAAATCACAGTAACAACCCACAACCCCCCCGGAAGAATGCAATGACAAAGCGAATAGCACCCAAACTTTGTATTTAGCCAATAAACAACTCATTAAAAAATATACGGATATATATCACCAAATCTGTCATAAATAAATATACAAAACAAGAAGTAGTGCAGATATGTACACAACAATGTCCGTGCACCAACAGTCCAAAAATGCATGGGCGACGCCCACAATAGATACCTGACCAAAATCCGAGAGAACACTGCTGGGGCATCAGATAGAAACACTACAGGCACCTCAGGGGGAAGGGAAGGGGGGGCACCTCAGCCACATGAATGTGAAGCCAGATCCACGACGGGGCTCCATGCCCATTGATGTATCCTGGGGAGTGCAAAGCCACAGTCTCTCAAGTCTCTACAGTGGGTGGGTTGCCCACTGTGCCATCCTGGGGAGTGCAAAGCCACAGTCTCTGAAGTCTCTACAGTGGGTGGGTTGCCCACTGTGCCATCCTGGGGAGTGCAAAGCCACAGTCTCTCAAGTGTCTACAGTGGGTGGGTTGCCCACTGTGCCATCCTGGGGAGTGCAAAGCCACAGTCTCTCAAGTGTCTACAGCGGGTGGGTTGCCCACTGTGCCATCCTGGGGAGTGCAAAGCCACAGTCTCTCAAGTCTCTACAGCGGGTGGGTTGCCCACTGTGCCATCCTGGGGAGTGTAAAGCCACAGTCTCTCAAGTGTCTACAGTGGGTGGGTTGCCCACTGTGCCATCCTGGGGAGTGAAAGCCACAGTCTCTCAAGTCTCTACAGTGGGTGGATTGCCCACTGCCATTTCCTGGGGAGTGCAAAGCCACAGTCTCTCAGGTAGATGCAGGTCTCCACTGGTTCTGGAGGGGGACTGGTGCCCAGACTGGATGAGTCTCCCCGTGGAAGTACCTGTCCTGTCACTGTCCCAGCTGCACATGGGAGAACGATGCCTGATGTGCTGTACTATTCATACCCACACGGTCTTTGCCCTGTTCAGCGGTCTTGGCCTTGTTCAGCGGTGCTTTGCCATGGCTGCCTATGGACTGTTCAGCGGTGCTTTGCCATGGCGGTCTTTGCCCTGTTCAGCGGTCTTGACCATGGCGGTCTTGGCCTTGTTCAGCTGTGCTTTGCCATGGATGCCTATGGACTGTTCAGCGGTGCTTTGCCATGGCGGTCTTTGCCCTGTTCAGCGGTCTTCACCATGGCGGTCTTGGCCTTGTTCAGCGGTGCTTTGCCATGGCTGCCTATGGACTGTTCAGCGGTGCTTTGCCATGGGGGTCTTTGCCCTGTTCAGCGGTCTTCACCATGGCGGTCTTGGCCTTGTTCAGCGGTGCTTTGCCATGGCTGCCTATGGACTGTTCAGCGGTGCTTTGCCATGGCGGTCTTTGCCCTGTTCAGCGGTCTTCACCATGGCGGTCTTGGCCTTGTTCAGCGGTGCTTTGCCATGGCTGCCTATGGACTGTTCAGCTGTGCTTTGCCATGGCGGTCTTTGCCCTGTTCAGCGGTCTTGACCATGGCGGTCTTGGCCTTGTTCAGCGGTGCGTTGCCATGGCTGCCTATGGACTGTTCATAGGCGGTCTTGGCCTTGTTCAGCGGTGCGTTGCCATGGCTGCCTATGGACTGTTCAGCGGTAGCCTAAGATGGCGGTTCAGATACTGACATTGGTGTGTGGCATGACGTTCCATCATTGCCCAGCGGGGCTGTGAGATTCTGGACCCTCCTGGGCTGTGACTCCGGCGGTTGCGGTGGTCTCCTGACCAGTAACGATACTTGAGCCCTCCTGGGCTATGACTCTGACGTTGGTCTCCTGACCAGTAACGATACTTGAGCCCTCCGGGGCTATGACTCTGGCGGTGGTCTCCTGACCAGTAACAATACTTGAGCCCTCCGGGGCTATGACTCTGGCGGTGGTCTCCTGACCAATAACGATACTTGAGCCCTCCTGGGCTATGACTCTGGCGGTGGTCTCCTGACCAGTAACGATACTTGAGCCCTCTGGGGCTATGACTCTGGCGGTGGTATTCTGACCAGTAACGATACTTGAGCCCTCCGGGGCTATGACTCTGGCGGTGGACTCCTCACCAGTAACGATACTTGAGTCCTCCGGGGCTATGACTCTGGCGGTGGTCTCCTGATCAGTAACAATACTTGAGCCGTCCGGGGCTATGACTCTGGCCTCCTGACCAGTAACGACGGTGCTGGCGGTTGTGTCTGGACCGCCGGAAATGATGGTGCACTTCTCCGCCGTGACACCGTGACTTCCTCGGGACCTTCCCCACCTTCTTTTGAGTTACAGATGACTCACCAATCGCCTTGGATCCCATTTCACTGTTTGTACCACCAGGAGTCTTGACATGGTCCCGTCGTCCAATCTCCAATTTCGGAGCCTTCACAGGGGGTGGGCTGACAGTGCCTTGGCTCCGGGTCATACTGCCTGCCCTGGTGGACGGGGCACTCCAAAAACCTGGAACACGCACCACTGGTACTGGAGGCATTTTGGCTGAGGTGCTACGACGGAACTGATGAATTGGAGGGGGGGTGTGGGGGCTAAAAGGTCAATTTGACAGAGGGACAGTTTCTGACGTACACTGGGATGGGTAGTTGGAGGGGCTCTGGGAGTGGAGGAAGAGGAGGTGGTTGTAGGAGGTGTCACTTTAGGTGTTTTGGGTGTAGGTGCAGGTACTGGAGGCTGTCGTGAGGAGGATGGATGTTGGGTGAGTGATTGCCGGCGTTTGTGTACTTTGGGAGGGGGTGTCACAGACACACTGGGAGAGGACACAGGGGACGTGTATATGGCAGTGGAGGTGGTGAGTGCAGGTGAGCGGCTTGTGGTGCTGGGTGTCCTGGGGCGAGTCCTAGTGCCTGTAGATGTGGTGCATGCAGGTGTGTGTGTAGACAAGACTGGGAGGGAGGAGGGAGAAGAGGAGGAGGGGGACACAGTGGAGACAGTGGATGTTGCTGTGTCTGTATGAGTCTGATGCTTGTGTGAGTGCTTGTGGTGAGTGTGGTGCCTATGTTTGCTTGAGCTACTTTTGGGTGTTGACTTGTGTGCATGCTGGTCTGTAGGTGTGCTTGGGATGGGCTGGGGTACAGGGGATTGGGTCTGGGTGGAGGAAGTTGGAGGGGGGAGGCTGGACACAGGGACAATGGCTGTCATCAGTCCTGAGCCCAGAGATTGCAGGGTTCGCTGAAGGACAGCCTGACCAGAATGAATGCCTTCCAGGAATGCATTACCGTGTTTCGAGTCTCGTTCTACACCCTGGATGGCATTCACAATGGTAGAGTGCCCAACAGTGAGTGACCTGAGGAGGTCAATGGCCTCCTCACTGAGGGCAGCAGGGGTGACAGGGGCAGGGGCTGAGGTGCCTGGGGTGAAGGTGATGCCCACCCTCCTGGGTGAGCGAGCACGGGGCGAACGCTGAGGGGCTGCTGGGAGGGTGGTGCTGGTAGGGGAGGAGGCGGCTGTACCTGTAGAAGTGGGGCGCACAGATGGTGCCGCCACCACAGGGGAGCTCCCATCGGGGGACGAGTCCGTATCGCTGTTTGGTGATCCTGTGGCAGACGTGAAGCTCCCCTCGCCCTCCGTCCCACTGGTGAAATCACAGTCTGGGGTGTGGCCCTCCATGGCCATGTGGGATGCAGCTCCCTCGTGCTCCGGTGCCACTGTACCTCCGCCTGATGATGCTGATGTACAGAAGGACAGGGAGAGCAGAAAAAGGGTGGAGACAGAAGAAAGAGAGTTTTAGTGCATGGCATACCGCTACCGTTGGCGGACAAGACAAACGCAGCAGCCCCCTGCATTACGCCGTGCTCCTGCCCTCTGCACATGCAATTCCTGGGAAATGGCCTACATGGCAATGGTAGACATCTGCCCACATGGATGGCAAAGGGGCAATTATACATCAATTAGCCTTTTTTTTAGCTGGGGTAGAGTGCCACATGGCCTACATAACGGAGGGGCCTTGCCTACTTAACTCGCCCTGGCCTAGGGACACCCACAGCCCACCACCCCCACCCAGACAGCTCCACAGCACGCAAAGTCCATTGCATGAGGTTGAACTCACCCCCTTGTGTCTGCTGTGATGTCCTTAAGCGCCCATCCAACTCCGGGTAGGCCACCGCCAGGATCCGGAACATCAGGGGGGTCATGGTGCGACGGGCACCCCTCCCACGTTGGGAGGCCATCCCCAGCTGAGCCTCCGCCGTCTTCTTGCTGCAGCGGCGAATGTCCTCCCATCTCTTACGGCAGTGGGTGCCCTGTATCTGGTGGGCCCCCAGGGTCCGGACCTCCTTGGCGATGGCATGCCAAATGTCCCTCTTCTGGTGGGCGCTGACCTACATGACATGCACAAGGAAAGAGGAACAGTCATTACCTACTGCACCGTCGTTGTAATTGGCCCCCTCCCAACTCTATCCCTGTGGCCCATTCATCCCCATGCATGACTGTTCTATGTACTCTGCCCCCTTTCCTCATCCACCCAGCCCTCTCCACCCAGGCCTAGCCCATACAACGTGCTCCCTGTGTACTAACCTGTTGGTCTGGAGGACCGTAGAGTAGCGTGTACTGCGGGAGGACCCCATCCACAAGTTTCTCCAACTCCTGTGCAGGGAAGGCAGGGGCCCTTTCCCCAGACGTAGCAGCCATTGTCGCTTCCAGACCGAGGTCACAGCAGCACTAGCAGTGTAGGTCCTCTCCTGTCGAAGGTCAGGTATCTAGTGATTGAACAGATAGAAAATGGTGGTGACGTCCGCGGCGGTGCGCATCATCACCGCCAGCGCACCTGTTCATTGGCTCCTGGGACCCATAGGGTCCAATGTTAACCAATGCAGCATTGCGCCGCGCTCTACGACCGCCTACCGCGACGGTGTGCAACGCCAGCGCAGTTACCCCACAATTCCATTGTCCCATTTTAGAGGTCAGGCAGCTGCCATTTCAGGGTCCCACATGGCTTAATTTACTACTGCGTCAAACATAACGAGGCCTACACTCAAAACCTTTCCCGGATGGGTTAATTGTCTGGTGTAGTCTTGTGTATGACTCTGGGTACATACCTGGAGGAATGCTGACAGTTTTTTCGCTGTTGTCCTTCTCAGGCACCGTCAGTTGGGACATATTGGAAGATGGCGGAATCCGCCGGTGTACCGACCTCTGGTGGACCTGTTGACAATGGAAGAGCGACATGTCATCGTGACCTACCGGTTTGACCGTGCCACAATCCGGGAACTATGTACCCAGTTGGAGTCTGACCTGATGTCACCAATCCGCCATCCGACTGGAATACCCCCTGATGTGCAGGTGCTGTCAGTGCTCCATTTCTTAGCAAGTGGGTCCTTTCAGACAACAGTGGCCATGGCATCAGGGATGTCCCAGCCTATGTTTTCCAACGTCTTGTCCAGAGTGTTGGCTGCCCTGCTGAAAGCACGTAAGGAGATACATCATTTTCCCTGAGGTGGCGGATTTGCCTACATTGAAAGGTGACTTCTATGCCCTTGGACATATCCCCAACGTCATAGGTGCCATTGATGGGACCCATGTAGCTCTGGTCCCCCCCCCCGCAGGAATGAACAGGTGTACAGGAACCGGAAGAGTTATCATTCGATGAATGTCCAGATGGTCTGTTTGGCAGACCAGTACATCTCGCAGGTAAATGCAATGTTCCCTGGCTCAGTGCATGACGCCTACATCCTGCAGAGTAGCAGCATCCCTGATATGATGGGTGAAACCAGAGGCACCGTGTCTGGCTATTGGGGGACTCTGGTTACCCCAACCTGTCCTGGCTACTGACCCCAGTGAGGAATCCCAGGACCAGGGCAGAGGAACGCTACAATGAGGCCCCTGGGCGGACTAGGAGGTTTATTGAGCGGACCTTTGGCCTCCTGAAGGCCAGGTTCAGGTGCCTCCATATGACAGGTGGGTCCCTATTCTACTCACCGAAGAAGGTGTGCGACATCATCATCGCCTTCTCCATGCTCCATAACTTGGCATTGCGACGGCAGGTGCCTTTTCTGCAGGAGGATGATTCAGATGACGGTGTTGTTGCAGCGGGGGAGCCTGGGGAGTCTGTGGACAGTGATGAGGATGAAGCTGATGAAGATGAAAACGACAACAGGGAGTCAGTCATACAGCAATATTTTCAATGAGACACAGGTGAGTACAATTTCATGTTTCACATTATATTACATCTCACACGTCTACCTCTATCCTGTACCTACATTTCACTCCCTATTTGTTACCTGAGTTGTCCCCTTCCATTTCAGTTTCACTAATGTGTTGACCTACGTGTCAACAGCTTGCACCCTTGAAAGGCTTGTGATGTGTGACATAGTATGTTGACCTTCCAATGGCTAACCTTTTTTAACACTGTAATTGAAAATACAAAGTTCACAATCATTGACTGACTCCAATATTATTGAGGTTTCAAGGGTGTTTATTGAAGTGCATAAAAATGTAGGGGGGTTGTGAAATGGGGAGAGGTCATGGTGGAATAATGTCCATGGCAGAGTCCAGTCTATTAGTCTCACAGGTACATTGCACATCTGGCCATTGGAAGTGGAGCTGGGGCAGTTCCAATCTGGACAGGGTAACAAAGTGGGGGGACAATCAAGGTAGTCTTATTTCCTGGCGGGGGTCTTGCCATCTACCTGTGTCCTGTTCCAGGATCTCAGGGCCCGCTTGCGTGGTGTTTGTCCGTCTGCATGGGCTGGGGTGCTGGTGTGGTGGTCCTGTGGCCGGGCCTCCTGTCCACTAGTGCCGGCAGAGGTGGTGGGCAGTTCGTCGTCCTGGCTAGTGTCAGGGGCCCCTTGGAGTGCCACGGTGTCCCTCAAAGTCTTTTGAATGTCCGTCAGCACCCCTACGATGGTGCCCAGGGTGGAGCCGATGGTCCTGAGCTCCTCCCTGAACCCCAAATACTGCTCCTCCTGCAGGCGCAGAGTCTCCTGCAACTTGTCCAGGACCGTTGCCATCGTCTCCTGGGAGTGGTGGTATGCTCTCATGATGGAGGATAGGGCCTCGTGGAGAGTGGGTTCCCTTGGCCTGTCCTCCCTCTGTCGCACATCAGCCCTCCCAGTTCCCCTGTGTTCCTGTGCCTCCGTCCCCTGGACCGTGTGCCCACTACCACTGCCCCCAGGTCCCTGTTGTTGTTGGGGTGGTGGGTCCGCCTGCGTGCCCTGTAGTGGTGGACACACCGCTGATTTACCTGTCCTGGGTAGGGAGGTATGGGTCCGCTGGGTGGGTGCTGTGCTGGTGTTCCCAGAGGGTGGCAGTTCGGTGTTGGGCTGTGGCTGGGCAAGGGGAACCGACTGTCCTGAGGCCCACGATGGTCCAGGCTGGTCATCAAGATCCAGTAGAGCAGAGCTGCTGTCGTCACTGTGGGCCTCTTCTGCGGGTGGAGTGGTGTTGTCTGAACCCTCTGGTGTGGTGACGGTCCTTCGGATTCCTGCAGGGGTGTGAGAACATGATTATTGCATGTGTGTGTTTCATGGTGTGCTATGGATGGGTGTGCGTGAACCCCAGTGCAGGCATTCCTGTGTGGGGGCTTGTGTGGCGATGGTTGGGGGGTGTTGTGGGTCTGTGCAGTGGGCATGCTTTAGTGATGGGTGTCCATGCTTAGTTGTGTCATGCAGGTCTTGGGGTTGGGATGGGTGGTTGGTGCTATGGGTAGATTAGTGAGGAGTTAGGGTGATAGGGGAGGGTGTGAGGGTTGGGGTGTGTGATAGCATGCAGGTAGGGTGGGGGATATGATAGTGAAGATTAGACTTACCAGTGTCCGTTCCTCCGACGACTCCTCCGAGGCCCTCAGGATGCAAGATGGACAAGACTTGCTCCTCCCATGTTGTTAGTTGTGGGGGAGGAGGCGGGGGTCCGCCGCCAGTCCGCTGTACCGCGATGTGGTGCCTGGATACTGTTGAACGCACCTTACCCCGTAGGTCGTTCCACCTCTTTCTGATGTCCTCCCTATTTCTTGGGTGCTGTCCCACTGCGTTGACCCTGTCGACTATTCTTTGCCATAGCTCCATCTTCCTGGCTATGGATGTGTACTGTACCTGTGCACCAAATAGCTGTGGCTCTACCCTGATGATTTCCTCCACCATGACCCTGAGCTCCTCCTCGGAGAAGAACGGGGGTGTCTTTGGCGTGACATGGGGTGGTGTGTGTGATCTGTGGGGTGGTGTATGTGTTGATGAGTGTGGTGGGTGTAGTGGTATGTGGTGTTTTGTGCGTGGATGTTGTGTGGGTGATGGTGTAGTGTGCCTCTGTGTGATGGTGTTATCTATTCTGTGCTGTCTCTCTCTGGCCTTCGTCTCTACTTTGTGGTCGTAGGGGTTTGTGGGTGATGTGAGTGTGTGTTTTATATTGTATTGGATGTGTGAGAGTGGTGTTTGTATGTGTATCAGGTGTGTGTATTTGGAATTGTCCAATGTGGCGGTGTTTTGGAGATGTGTGTAATTTGAGCGCGGCGGTGTGTACCGCCAATGGAATACCGTGGTTGAAAGACCGCCGAGTGGATTCGTGGGTCGTAATAGCATGGGCGTGTTTCTGTTGGCGTGGAGGATTTGTTTCCGCATATTTATCGCTGACCTTTGGTGTGGCGGACTTGTGTGGGTGTCTGAATTTTGGCGGATTCCGTGATGTGTGTCATAATAGCTGTGGCGGTCTCCCGCCGCCGCCGCGGTGTATTGGCGGTCTTCGGCACGGCGGTAAGCACCTTTTACCGCCAATGTTGTAATGAGGGCCTATATGTCCTACCTTAACCATACACTGCACTCTGCCCTTGGGGCTACCTAGGGCCTACCTTAGGGGTGCTTTACATGTAAGAAAAGGGAAGGTTTAGGCCTGGCTAGTGGGTACACTTGCCAAGTCGAATTTACAGTTAAAACTGCACACACAGACACTGTAATGGCAGGTCTGAGACATGATTACAGAGCTACTTATGTGGGTGGCACAACCAGTGCTGCAGGCCCACTAGAAGCATTTGATTTACAGGCCCGGCACCTTCAGTGCACTTTACTAGGCACTCACTAGAAAATCAAATATGCCAATTATGGATAAGCCAATCATATACACATTTTGTAAAGGAGCACTTCCACTTTAGCACTGGTTAGCAGTGGTAAAGTGCCCAGAGTAACAAAAACAGCAAAATCAGAGTCCAACACACAACAACCTGGGGAACAGTGGCAAAAAGTTGAGGGAGACCACGCAAAGGATGAAAAGTCCAACACGTGTCCCCCCCAGCTGAAAGTGGGGAGCAACTACCCAACCTCATGGGGGAGTTCTCATCACTAAGGCGGAAGAACCTGGACAGACCATCAGCATTGGTGTGCTCTGTACCAGGACGGTGTTCCACCGTAAAGTCCATCCCCTGTAGGTAAATGGACCACCTCAACAGTTTTGGATTCTCACCCCTCATCTGCATTAACCATCTGAAGGGCCTGTGGTCGGTCTGAACTCGGACGTGAGTCCCAAACAAGTAGGGTCTTAGCTTCTTCAGCGCCCAGACCACAGCAAACGCTTTGTGTTCTATGGCACTCCACCTACGTTCCCTGGGTATTAACCTCCTGATAATGAAGGCTATGGCTTGATTTAGGCCCTCTTCATTAGGCTGTGAGAGTAATGCTCCAATACCATTCTCTGACACGTCTGTTTGCACAACAAACTCCTAGGAGTAGTCAGGTGCCTTCAGCACAGGTGCTGTGCACATGGCAGCCTTCAGGGCATCAAAAGCGTTCTGGCAAGCCTCTCTCCAGATCACTTTCCTGGATTGCTTCTTAGAAGTCAACTCAGTTAAGTGGGTAACAATGGTACCATATCCCTTAACAAACCTCCTGTAGTATCCTGTGAGACCTAAAAAGGCTCTCACTTCAGTCTGGGTCTTGCGAGGCTCCCAAGCCAGAATGGTATCAATCTTAGGCTGTAGGGGCGCCACCTGGCCACTCCCCACCTTGTGTCCTAAGTACACCACAGAACCCTGCCCTATTTGGCATTTGCTCACCTTAATAGTGAGGCCTGCCTTCTGCAGGGCCTCTAACATTCTCCAGAGGTGTTGCAGGTGTTCCTCCCATGTGGAACTAAACACAGCAGTGTCATCCAGGTAGGCAGCACTGAACTCATCCAGTCCTGCCAACACCTGGTTGACCAACCTCTGAAAGGTGGCAGGGGCATTCTTCATCCCAAATGGCATCACTTTAAAATGAAAGTGCCCATCTGTGGTAGAAAATGCTGACCTCTCCTTGACCCCCTCAGTTAAGGCAATCTGCCAGTACCCAGATGTTAAGTCAAACATACTGAGGTGCTTGGCAGCCCCTAACCGGTCAATGAGCTAATCAGCTCGGGGGATGGGGTGTGCGTCAGTCTTGCTGACCGCATTGAGTTCCAGGTAGTCCACACAGAACCTGAGTTCTGGAGTGGCACCAGGTGCAGCAGCCTTTGGTACCAATACCACTGCGCTGGCCCAAGGACTGCTGGAGTGCTCAATAACCCCTAGGGCAAGCATTTTGGATACCTCATCCTTAATGCATGCCCTGACCCTGTCAGTCACCCTGTAAACCTTCTGTTTAATGGGTGTACTGTCCCCAGTGTCCACATCATGTGTGCACAAGTGTGTGACTCCTGGGATCAGGGAAAACAGTGAGGAAAACTGTCCCAACACGTGGCGACAGTCAGCTTGCTGCTCCTCATTCAGGGAGGGGGAGAGGATCACTCCCTCCACTGACCCATCTTTTTCTCCTGCAGACAGGAGGTCAGGAAGAGGCTCACTCTCCTCCTCTACCCCATCATCTGTCGCAAGGAGCATGGACAGTTCAGTCCGCTCGAAGTGAGGTTTGAGGCGGTTGACATGCAGGACCCTTAAAGGGTTCCTTGGAGACCGCAGGTCCACCAGGTAGGTGACTTCACTCTTGCACTCCACCACCTCAAATGGCCCAGTCCACTTATCCTGGAGTGCCCTAGGCTCCACTGGTGCCATCACCCACAATTTTTGTCCAGGTTGAAACTCGACCAGAGTGGTATTCTGGTCATAGCAGCGTTTCATGTCCTCCTGGCTTGCTTCCAGGTTCTCCTCAGCGAGATTCCTGAAGCTGGTAGTCTGGTTTCTCAGAGCCAGCATGTAACTGAATACATTCTGGGGGGGGTCTCCAAAGCTTCCTAAACCAGACTCAAAGGTCCCCTCACAGGGTGACCATAGATCAGCTCAAAGGGACTAAAGCCAAGTCCCGTTTAAGGCACCTCCCTGTAGGCGAACAGAAGGCATGGCAAGAGGACATCCCACTTCTTTTTCAAGGGCTCTGACAGGCCCATGATCATGCCTTTCAAGGTGCGGTTGAATCTCTCAACCAGACCATTACGTTGGGGGTGGTAAGGGTTGGTGAACTTGTAGGTTACCCCACGCTCCTTCCACAGAGAATCCATATGCGTGTATTTGAAGTTGGTACCCCTATCAGATACCACTTCCTTGGGGAACCCCATGTGGGTAAAAACCCCCATCAAAGCACGACCCACCACAGGGGAAGTGATTGATCTCAAAGGAATGGCTTCTGGGTACCGGGTGGCATGGTCCACCAAGACCAGGATAAACCTGTTGCCCATGGCTGTCTTGGGATCCAGAGACCCCACAATGTCAATGCCTACCCTCACAAAAGGGAGTATTGACAACAGGCAAAGGCTGGAGGGGAGCCTTACAATTCCTCCCACTCTTGCCACTTGCCTGACAAGCCTGACAAGACCTGCAATGTGCATCTGAGTGCCTGCGCATTAGGGGCCAGTAAAAGTGGGTTACATGCCTCTCAAACGTCTTGCCCTGCCCCAAATGTCCAGCTAAAGGCACATCATGTGCCAACCCCAGTATATATGCCCTGAAGCACTGGGGTAACACCAGCAAACGGGCTGACCCAGGCTCAGGAACCTTAGGCTCGCTATACAGGAGGTCATCCTCCCAATAAATCAGGTGTGATCCTGGCTCCTTGCCAGACGCCTGGTCTACAGCCTGCTGCCGCAAACCCTCCAAAGTAGGGCATGTCTTCTGTGCTGCACAGAATGCTTCCCTGGTGGGTCCCCCTTCCTGCTGCCACTGCGACAGCTCAGGGACCTCCCCCAGTTCAGCCACCTGTTCCCCTGTAGGCTCCAGGGTGTCACCCTCAGGCTCTGCCTCCTCCCGGACCGCAGGAACTTCTGGGGCCAGTTTCCGGCGCCCCCTGACCTTCCTCTTCTTGGCGGTCCCCTGCGCCACTGTTTCGGGTTTCAGGGGCCCTTGATTACCTTGACGGGCTGCCATTGACCGGGTGGATATGCATACCCATCCAGGCAGACCCAACATCTCCAAGTGAGACCTGTGTTCCACCTCCTTCCAAGGGGAATCCTCCAGGTCATTGCCTAGCAAATAATCAATAGGCATGGTTGGACTCACAGCTACATTCAAGGAACCTGAGACCCCCCTGTTGGAATGTGGAATGTGGTGACATGTTGGTTGCCTAGAGATGTGGGGAAGAGGCTGGAATGTTGAGAGCTGCTTGCAGGCAGTTGGGATCAAGGACCTGTCAGGGTTGGTTGTTATCCTGTAGCTGGAATAAAAGATACTGTATTTAATTGGAAAACGACGTTGGAGTATCTTTTCAGTGACAACAAGGATGGGATCCCTGCCATAACCGTGAAGAACTGTGTGAAAACTGTGAACCAACCCTGGCAGTGTGGCTAAAGAAGTGTGGTAATGACGGAGAGGATCAGATATCTCAACTTGACCAATTTGTCTCATTTCATTGGGGCCAACGCGAGCTGTGAAAGAAGAAAGTAAAAAGGAAACGACGTTCACCAGATCCTGTGCTGAGAAGCTGAGGGGTCGGAGATGTGGATCAGCCCGTTTTGAATTCATGCAAAGGCTCAGTGTATGCACAGCGGTGCGTGTAGATAGACTATTGTTAAAGCTGCTTTCGGGACCCGACTGATGCTGCCCATGTGCAGACCCGCCTTGGGACCCGTCTTTGGCTACTTCCGACGACCGTTGGAGAAGTCACGCTCCTGCATTTGTGTCTGTTAGGCAGCGTGCAAGCGCGCGGATATAATTATATTCTTTGCGTGCGCTAACATTGCCATGTAATCGTGCAGCACCAAACGTCTCCCAGGTAACGGACGCACGAGACTGGGAGTGATTTATGGAGTGGCCTCGTGCGTCAGCGTGCACGTGTAAGGAAGTGCGTGTGTGAAGCGTCTCCTAGGAAACAGAGACGCGATACCGGAAGTGCTTTAAGGAATGATTTCCTGTGTCAACGCGCACACATAAGGAAGTGCGTGTGTGAAGAGGAGATAGAAATAACAATTCCCAGGAAGAAAAACCGCCGTGGTATGGAGTTTTGAACAGAAAAAAGGTTCGGAAGTGACAAGTGAGTGACTTTGGACATTGTGTATTTTGGACAGCGAAATTGTTGATAAGAAAGTTGGAAAAGGTAAATTTTAAAAAGGGAGTCAGAGAAAATGAACTTTACAACGTGAACAAAGTTTTTATTAATACAACAAAACTATTATTTTTGAAAATTGTGTGCATTTGAAAGTAAAGGTATAACAGAGGAGAAGAAAAAGGAACGCGAGTGAAGTGTAAATCATCTGAGAAATATGCAGTCAATACTACCACCTCCAGTATTTTTGAACATGCCAGGTGAACCATGTATGCCGTGGGAGGATTGGCGTGAGGCATTCGAAACATACCTAGAAGCTTTAGGTGGAGCCATTTTTACGGCTAAAAGGAAATTGGCCTTACTCAAACACAGTTTGGGTGTTGAAGGGAGGAAAGTATTGAAAGCTTTACCTAATGTCGAGGAGTTGGAGGTTAATAGGGAAGGTTCGGACGATGAAGATGAGAACAACGATATATATGGAAGAACTGTGACAGCTTTGGAAGAACATTACTGTAGGAAGTTTAGTATTGTTGTGGAACGACATAAGTTCTTTACGAGAACTCAATCGTCTAACGAATCGGTTGATCAGTATGTGTGTGCATTACGAACGTTAGCTAACACTTGTAAATTTAAAGACTTACACGAGGAAATAATAAGGGATCAGCTAATATGCCATACTAAGGACAGGAAAATACAAGAAAAATTATTATCACTTAGGGACCCATCGTTGGATGAAGCGTTGTCAGCAGCAAGGCGTATAGAAGCAACATCCAAGTATATCAAGGAGTTAGAAAAAAAAAATGATGTGGATGAGAGTGGTATGAGTGTCCAGAAGGTAGACAAGATCAAGTGTGAAAGTGAGGGTGCGAGGGCTGGAAAGAAAAAATGTTACAGGTGTGGCAGTGTAAAACATTTAGCGTTTTCGATGAGTTGTCCAGCCAGGAACAGTAAGTGTTTCAAATGTAATAAAATAGGACATTTTTCTAAAGTTTGTAACCAGAAGAAAATGGGGGATAAGAAAAATGTAAACTGTTTGTATGAGGAGAATTCCTTGGAAGTTTGCGAAAGCGGTGAACAAGTTGAGGTATTGATGCTGCAAACTATTGTTTCGGAGTGTACGTCTGATTATAGTAATGTGTGGATGTTAGGAAATGATGATTACAGACCACCAAGATGTGTGGTGGAATTGAATGGAATACCAGTTGGTATATGGGCGGATTCATGTTCCCCGCATACACTGATTGATAAAGAGACATGGACGAAAGCGGGTGAGATGAAATTATCTAAATCTAAAGTGAACCTGATGGGTTATGGGGGAAACAAAATACCCGTATTAGGTTATTTCCGTGGGAAGATTGAGTTCAATCAGAAAAAGATCTATAGTGACATTTTTGTGGTGGAGAGTGGATAATGTTTATTAGGTTGGAGTGAACAGAGAACCTTAGGAGTGATATTGGACCCAAATACAGAAGAACAAGTGTTGACGGTGGAGGGGGAAGACGAGAAGTCAATTAGGTGGAAGTTAGAATTTCCAAAATTATTTGGCAAGAAACTGGGGTGTTTGAAGGGATTCCAACATAGAATCATAGTGAAGGAAGGAGTTGTACCTAAGGTGCACAAAGTAAGGAGCGTTCCAGTAGTATTAAAGGAAGCTTTGAAAAGTGAGTTGAAAAGATTGTTGGAAATGGGTGTGATAGAGGAAGTGGAGTCCTCGGAATGGCTCAGTCCAGTAGTTTTGGCACGCAAACCTAATGGAAAAATCCGTATGTGCGTGGACTTGAGGGATCTAAATGAAAGTATCTGGGTAGATAGGCACCCGATACCAAACATAAATGAGCTTCTGGCTGGCATTCAGGGCGGTGAAGTTTTTTCTACCCTTGATTTGTCAAATGCGTACCACCAAATTATGCTACATCCTGATTCAAAACATTTGACATCGTTTATAACACCGGAAGGGGCATTCAGATATATACGCATGCCTTTTGGATTGGCATCGGCTTCGGCAGTGTTCCAGAGAGTCATGCAAAGTTTATTGGGTGGAATTGGAAATGTAAGATTCTTCCAAGATGATGTATTGGTATGGGCAAAAGATATAGTGTAGCATAATGTGATATTGAGGAAGGTATGTTCCATATTAGAGAAGGCAGGACTAACAGTGGAAATGAAGAAGTGCAAGTTCGAATGTAAAAGTGTCGAATATTTGGGTCACACAATATCGGGAAATGGTATAAAGCCAAAAATGAACTTATTGGAAGCAATTGATAAAGCACCGATTCCTTCAAATAAAGACCAACCAAGGTCTTTCTTAGGTTTAGCGGAATATTATGCAAAATTTGTGAAATTTTTTGCTGATGTTGCCCAACCATTGCATTTTTTAATGAAAAAAAATCAGAAATTTGAATGGTCTGAGGAATGTCAACAAGCATATTCTTCCTTAAAGAAATGTATTATCAATGCAGTGGAACTAAAACCTTTTGTAGCAGAACATCATACCATTCTGTCTACGGATGCAAGTATGCATGGCCTTGGAGCAGTGTTGATGCAATCACATAGAGGGAAAGAACATGTAATAGCATTTGCTTCAAGAACTTTGAAAGGTGTGGAGGAAACGTACTCCACTATCGAGAAAGAGGCTCTTGCCTGTTGGTGGGGTGTTAAATATTTTAAGAACTATGTGTGGGGGAGGAAATTTGAGTTAAGAACAGACCATAAACCGTTAATCGAGGTATTTACGACAAAGGGTGCATATCGTGCATCTTCCAGAGTGGCAAGATGGATATACAGTTTGCAAGAATATAATTTTGTGATGAGATATGTACCGGGGGTGAAGAATGTGAACGCGGATTGCCTATCTAGATTGCCAATTGAGAATCATTTAGATGAGGAGGAAGAAGAATGGTTGGTTGCAAGTGTCCAAGATGTAGGGACTGATGCTATTAGTGAGGAACTGTGGCGCGAGTCAATGAATGAAGATGGGGAGTTACAAGTGCTGAAGGAGAATTTGGGAATGCAATGGTCTGAATTGGGAGATCATGCAAATCAGGTGGCGAATTTCAAAAGTGTATGGTCAGAATAATCAATTCAAGATGGGTTATTGAGAGGTGGTGATAGGTTGATTGTTCCATACAAATTGAGAGGAAGGTTATTAGAAGTATTACATGAGGGTCATGGTGGCATGTCAGGAATGAAAAGGAAGGCAAGGGAAGATTTTTGGTGGCCGGGAATGGACCGAGATCTGGAGAGGTTTGTAAGAAACTGTGTAGATTGTGCATGCAGCGATAAATCCCATGTGGGAGGGGGGACACCAGTTATTCCATTTCCATTTCCGGTCAAACCTTGGCAGAAACTAGGTATGGATATATGTGGTCCTTTTTCGTTAGACACTAATGAGAGGGTTTTTGTTGTAGTAATGATAGATTATCATTCTAAGTGGCCTGAAGTGAGTGTAGTGAAGGATGTAAAGTCGAGTGCAGTAATAGAGTTTTGTGAAGAGGTGTGGAGGAGAGAGGGATATCCAGAGGCGGTCGTGACGGACAATGGTCCCCAATTTACGTCTGGGGAGTTTGTTCACTATGTGGAAAAGTGTGGAGTAAAGCACATTAGAACGGCTATTGCCCATCCCAGGGAAAATGGACTGGTGGAAAGTTTCAATAGAGTGTTGAGTGAAAATATACAATTGTCAGTGCAAAATGGTCTGAACTGGAAAAAAGAAATAAAGAGTCTTTTGTGGAATTATCGCACTACCCCGCATTCTCTCACATTGGAGACCCCACTTGTACTGTTGAAAGGTAGAAAGCCGTGTACCAAGGCTGTGCCAGGGTGGATGGGTAGAGCAGGAAGGGGCAAGGTGAATGAGGAGGAAGTCTTGAGGCGTGTGAGAGAGGGGCAGGAAGTTTATGATGGAAGGAACAGGGAGAATTGGAAAAGGGGAAAATTGGAAATCGGTGATTGGGTAAGAACTAGGGTGTGGGACAAAAGGAAAAAGGGTGCGTCTAAGTGGTCGATTCCAAAGCAGGTAGTGAAGGTGTATGAGTATAGCGTGGAGTTGGAGGATGGTAAGAGGTGGAATGAGAGCAAAGTGTCGAAATGTAATGAAGCAGAGTTGCGAAAGTGGAGGAGTATGAGGGTTGATGATAAGTGGAGTGAGGTGAGCAAGGAGGAGTGTAAGGAAAGGAGAGTAGTGAAGAGACCTGTGTATTTAAAGGATTACATGACATGAGATTTTTTTTTTTTTGTGATGTTAGTTTTGTATTTATTATATCTGCATGTTAAATATTTAGTGTAGGGTAATTGTTAATGTATAAGATTAGACTTTATATATGTTGAGTTATATTTTTTTTAGGTAAAGGGGGGAGATGTGTTGGAATGTGGAATGTGGTGACATGTTGGTTGCCTAGAGATGTGGGGAAGAGACTGGAATGTTGAGAGCTGCTTGCAGGCAGTTGGGATCAAGGACCTGTCAGGGTTGGTTGTTATCCTGTAGCTGGAATAAAAGATACTGTATTTAATCGGAAAACAACGTTGGAGTATCTTTTCACCCCCCCCCCCCTCATTCAAAGGGAACCTGCGCCACTCTGCACAGGCGCTCTGAGTTGTCCACTGCAACTACTTGGTGAAGTGCCCGGGGATCAATCTGCTCTTCAGACACCAGCTGACTCCTCACTGTAGTCACACTGGCTCCTGTGTCTCTCAGAGCCTCCACCCTCTGTCCATTAATGGTCACCCACTGCCTGTACTTCTTAGTGTCTTCAGGCACTAGGGTTCTCTAGACCATCTCACTGTCCCCTAGTGAGACAAGGGCCATCTCAGCTGGTTCCCACCCACCTGAAACCAACTCCTCCCCAAGCACTACACTGGCCAAACCCTGGGACGTCGTACCAGTGGGTGCTGGTGTACCTTTGAGGCATTTTGGGTCCCCTCTCACATGTCCCACCTGGTCACATGCATAGCACTTACGTGGGGGACAACCCACCACTGGCTTCCCTTTGTAGAACCATGGCTTCTTTTTCTCTGGGGAGTTGGGAATTATTACCCTGGGAATCAATTTGGGGCCCTTAGAGAACTCCCTCTGTTTACCCTTACCCCTTTTCTTCTGAGAGGGACCCTGCCCACCCATGACGTGGTCTCCCCAATACCTCTCTGGACCCTGGTGCTCTCCCAGTGGTCTGCTTCCTGCGCAAGCTTCCTGGCGTCAGTCAGCTTGCTATCAATCAGGTGCTGGCGCAGCTCTGGAAAACATAAACTGTACAAGTGCTCCCAAGCAATCAGGTTGTAAAGCCCCTCATACATAGTTACCTTACTGCCCTTCACCCAACCATCCAGTGACCTGCAATAAGAACCAACACATTCCAACCATGTTTGGGATTCCTTCTTCTTGTAGGATCTAAACTTATCCTTGTACTGCTCAGGGATAAGACCATACCTTGTAAGCAAGGCATCCTTCATGATAGAGTAGGTGAGATTCTGAGCATCCCCTAAGGCTGTCAGTGTATCCCTCCCCTCAACCTCAAAGTGCTTCCACAGACCCGCCCCCCCAATTAGCTTCAGGGGCCAGATTCATATGGAGAGCAGACTCATACCCCTTAAACCACAAGTATATGTCATCCTCCCTTTTATAATCCTGCACAAGATCTTCAGGAATGTGCACCCTCCTTTCAGGCTGCACTGTGATGTGGTTGCCACCATCCCTACTAGACTGGCTCCTCTGATCCAGCTCTCTCAAGCTACGCTCATGAGCCAACAAAATCTTTTTCTCTTCTAGTGCCATCCTCATTTTCTCCAACTCCCTCCGGTGCTCCCTCTCTGCCTGTCTGTCCTGCAATTCTTCAGGGGTCAGACCCTTAGATGAGACACTGCTACCTGCCCTGGGGACCCTCTCCCTGGACATAACAGGCCCATCCACAATACCATTGTGTATGGATTGCACTTCCTCCTCCTCATCTTCCTCATCCTCTGTGTGCCCTCCAGTGCTCTTGGCTGTCACCCAGGCCCTCAGCGCCTTTTGCAGCTCCTCCTTCTTGGATGAGCTCTTAATGGGACAGTTAAAGCTTTTACAGAACTCTTTTAACTGGGCCTTGGTATAGCTATCCATTTCTCCAGGTCAAAAGCAGCTCCAACTGATGCATCTCCAGATTGAGACATGATGAAAAGTCAACAAAAGTGCAAAGTTCCAAAAAGCAGAAAAGTTCCCAAATGAAGTTCAGAAGTCAATCAAAGATTACCACAAAAATGGGTGTAGGAAAAAATCCAAGCAAAAGAGAAAAATCATAGATCAACAAACAAGTAGTATGTGGTCACGTAGTGGTCTGCACTCAAAATAGTAGCATACACTTAATCACTGTATGTCAAGTACAAGTACAAGTACAAATCCCAACTGCTGATCACCAATGTTAGAAATGTGGTCTTTGTTTGACCGTCAGGTTACCCCCTGTTCAAGCAAGGACCCTCACTCTAGTCAGGGTAAAAGAGAATCACCCTCAGCTAACCCCTGCTTACCCCCTTGGTAGCTTGGCAGAGCAGTAGGCTTAACATCAGAGTGCTAGGTGTAAAGTATTTGTACCAGCACACACAGTAACTTAAAGAAAACACTACAAAATGACACACCAGTTTAGAAAAATAGGAAATATTTATCTAAACAAAACAAGACCAAAACGACAAACATCCGACATACACAAAGTCAAGTTATGAATTTTTAAAGATGAAACTCAAAAATAGCGCTTAGAAACACAAAATGTTTCGATGAGGTGTTAACACGGCATCATGACGGAGTCGTTCCCAACAATCCGACACCAGCGGCACCAGACACGGAGTCGGGTAGACCCCAATGTACAGTACCTTTGGTAAAGAGTGAAAAGAAGCCGATGCGCGAAGTCGGGGATCGTGGTGTCTGTGCAAAACGTTGAATCCGCGGACTTCAAGCGGCGCCGGTCACGACGTGGTGCGGCGACTTCCACGGAGTCGCGGACTTCGGCGGGGCTGCAGCGATGTCGGGCCTGCGTAGGTGGTCATGTTCCAGCGAAGATCACAGAGTCGGTTGCAGGTGGCATCACCGGATTCAGCAGCGGCGTTGGTCCCGAATCGTCCGAAGTCGATTTCCTTGGATTTTCACCAGCTTTTCCTTTCAAGGGCCCAGGGACTGGATAGGGCACCACTTGTCAGAGCAGGAGTCTCTCCAGAGACTCCAGGTGCTGGCAGAGAGAAGTCTTTGCTGTCCCTGAGACTTCAAGCAACAGGAGCAGGCTTTAAATCAAGCCCTTGGAGATTTCTTCACAAGATGGAAGGCACACAAAGTCCAGTCTTTGCCCTCTTACTCTGGCAGAAGCAGCAACTGCAGGATAGCTCCACAAAGCACAGTCACAGGCAGGGCAGCTCTCCTTCCTCAGCTCTTCAGCTCTTCTCCAGGCAGAGTTTCCTCTTGTTTCCAGAAGTGTTCCTAAAGTCTGTGGTTTTGGGTGCCCTTCTTATACCCAATTTCTCATTTGAAGTAGGCCTACTTCAAAGTAAAGTCTCTTTTGAATGTGAAATCCTGCCTTGCCCAGGCCAGGCCCCAGACACTCACCAGGGGGTCGGAGACTGCATTGTGTGGACAGGCACAACCCTTTCAGGTGTAAGTGACCACTCCTCACCTCCCTCCTAGCAGAGATGGCTCATCAGGAAATGCAGACTACACTCCAGCTCCCTTTGTGTTACTGTCTAGTGTGAGGTAGAACCAGCCCAACTGTCAAACTGACCCAGACAGGGAATCCACAAACAGGCAGAGTCACAGAAATGGTATAAGCAAGAAAATGCTCACTTTCTAAATGTGGCATTTTCAAACTAACAATCTTAAAATCAACTTTACCAAAATATGTATTTTTTAAATTGTGAGCTCAGAGACCCCAAACTCCACATGTCCATCCGCTCCCAAATGGAATCTACACTTTAATCAGATTTAAAGGTAGCCCTCATGTTAACCTATGAGAGCCTTGCAACAGTGAAAAATGAATTTAGCAATATTTCACTGTCAGGACATATAAAACACATTACTATATGTCCTACCTTAACCATACACTGCTCCCTTCCCTTGGGGCTACCTAGGGCCTACCTTAGGGGCGCCTTACATGTAAGAAAAGGGAAGGTTTAGGCCTGGCTAGTGGGTACACTTGTGAAGTCGAATTTACAGTTAAAACTGCACACACAGACACTGTAATGGCAGGTCAGAGACATGATTAAAGAGCTACTTATGTGGGTGGCACAACCAGTGCTGCAGGCCCAATAGTAGCATTTGATTTACAGGCCCCGGCACCTCCAGTGCACTTTACTAGGGACTCACTAGTAAATCAAATATGCCAATTATGGATAAGCCAAACATATACACATTTTGCAAAGGAGCACTTGCACTTTAGCACTGGTTAGCAGTGGTAAAGTGACCAGAGTAACAAAAACAGCGAAATCAGAGTCCACCACACATCAGCATCCTGGGGAACAGAGGCAAAAAGTTAAGGGAGACCACACCAAGGATGAAAAGTCTAACATCCACCCAGGCCTAAATGGAAGCCTGTGCCCTAGGAGAATGGCCTCCCTCAAGGATGGACACCTTCTATCTTGAATTGTTGCACTCTACAAATTGGTTGAGGAAGTAGAGATTAGTGACTATGCACTCCCCTGTTCTAGGCCTTCCGACACAAAAGATTGTGCTCACAAACCGGAAACAAGAGAGGGGAAAGAAACTTGTAACACCCTTTTCCAGAAGCTCATATTCTTCCTGATCCTCTTTTATGGACTATCCTGAAAGAAAGGGAAATTGAGTCACTCAGTAAAGAAACACAATTAGATATATATGTATAATAACCTACCAAAGTCTGAAATAACACAGTATTTGCGGGAAACAATAGCTCTATGGTGTGCAAAAGAAACAAGGCACCCACCTTTTTATAGTGGTAGTGCAAAGGTCTAACTAAAGAGCAACAGCCTATCAAGATGAGCTATGGAACGAGGTAATGAAGATGAAGCTGGGTATGTCCAACGATGTTATTGACCATGTATGTTCCATGGCCTCTTTGACATATTGCCATTAGAACCGCTGACTCCAAGCCGAAGCGATCCTCCCCCATTATGCTGTTCAGTCATCTAAAGCATTCATTTCAGAGATATGTTTAACCTCAGGGTCACTTGTTTGAACGCTGGCTGGTCATCTGAGAATTTTACTTTTCGGAGCTCGATAGAATGAGCAGCATTTATTGGCATGATAACAAACGTTATGTTTTCTGACAAGATCCATTTTCGGGTTAAAGTGGTCTTATATAAATATTGATCCACACCAACCTGCTAGTCTGATATCCCGTTTTTATGATCCGAAGAGTTCAGATTGCCTGAACTTTGAGTTTTTATTTTTCACCACATGTTACGTTGTGCTTTGGTTTACTTCTCACCCCCTATAAGTTTTTAAAATGTACTGCCCTTAACACTCATGATAAAACAAACGAGTACACTGATTGGGAGAACTTATCTAACGGACCGTAGTTAGATCTGTTTGTTCTGTTTTGATCCACCTTACTTTATCTTTCCTCTACACAGTTCAAACTGTTTCTTTTTCTGTTTTACGAATAACAACTGTTGTGTTCCTACCTGTGTCTCTCTTAGAAAGACGTCTTCAAATGAATATGGTTAGACGTGTGCTTCCTCTATTTTCCCTCTGTTGAGATTTAGGAAGAAGCCTTTCTTGTTGTTGTGTTCATATTTAGTGATGTTAACTACAGTTTCCTATTGATTGCTGCACTTCTTACACTGGTATTTTTTTCGTTAGGGTCGAGCACGCAAAGCGCTCTGTCCCTTGTGTAATCTCTCTATGGGCTTATAACCACGCCCATGTCACGTCCTTCAGTCTGGTTGGTTCGTGGGCTAGCCTTTTAAAATTTGCATGATTTCATTAGGGAGAGGCATGCACATGTCATGCCTTTTCCAGTGTTTAGCCGTCCTCGAGCGCACCGGCCAACTACTGAAAACATACGAGACTCGATGTTTTCCGTATGGTTTGTGGACTACTTTTTCTTTTTATTTCATAGACAGTGCGATCTCGCTGGGCAGTAATCGAGAGCTTTGCATGACGTCGACCCTGTTACATGGATAATTGCACTTTTGCTGGTTACATGGATAATTACACTTTTGCTGATACATTTCACCCCAAGTGAACTTCTGTTTCCTTTTGTGTGCCTGATTCGGGCTCATGGCGGTCATAAGCTCACTTATGTAAAACTTTTTTACTTTTCAATTTATGTGGCAAAAAAAGTCCAGTTAGGAGTTTAAAACGCTAACAGCTCTAACTCTAGCAAACACAAGTCCCTTTACATTGCAAATGCTTGTTTTTGAGTTGTTCCTTCTTCAAGCCTTGGTTACATTTTTGCATTACATGCCCTGTAAGATTAAAAGCACAAATATTGGAAAGAGGGGAGTTGGAAAATGTATGCACCTACAGTCAGGGCACGACTTGGAACCCAAAGCAAGGCCTGGCAAATTTGGTCAGACCAGCTCCCATAGGGTGCATAGCGAGCGAACCTGACCACTA
Source organism: Pleurodeles waltl (assembly GCF_031143425.1). Taxonomy (NCBI): domain Eukaryota; kingdom Metazoa; phylum Chordata; class Amphibia; order Caudata; family Salamandridae; genus Pleurodeles; species Pleurodeles waltl. The sequence goes on from NC_090437.1 coordinate 1,178,372,397, forward strand.
CAATGGGGCTTGAGGGTTCTCCCTCTACCAAGAAAATTAGGGAAAGAATGCTAAAAACAGCACATTGTACTACACATTTTTCATGACATATTCAATTGTATTCGTTTTTCAAGCATTTTAAATGATGACCTTACAGTGCACCAGGATACAGCAATTTTTATTGAGCATGCCTCTACAATGATTCCCTCACGGTCACCTTTTAACAGTGACTCTCATGTCTTCATAGCCCTTCTCTCACATGTATGTAATTTGTTTTATAGTGCTTCTCTTTCCAGTGTAGGGTGTTGGGACTCTTTACATCACACACACATACAGAGACAATGAATCATACGTGTCTAAATCAGTGTGAAGAAAATGTTACATAAGACATAGGGGACTGCAAGTTGTAGGATTCACATGTCATCCATACTGGTAGGCATTCTTTGAGAACGCTTGGTCTGAGGAAGCATGAACTCAGGATTCAGATCATAACACAGTGGTTGGGGCTGACCTTACTAATAACAATTTATTCCACCCAAACAGAATTTTGCTTTTTAGCAAAATTAGGATAATCAAAGACTGGGAAAAAACTTCGAACCTGTACCATGCAGTTTGCATGTAGCTCTTTGAGGGCAGTTCATACCACATTCTGCTAGATTGCGATTGTAACATATGAACTGCACAGTAACAAAAGGATCTCTGTGACAAAAGCAGTATCACACTGAGCATTACACATAAAATACTGTTCTGTTATGGTTCTTTGCACGAGGCATATTAACCCTCTGCACTACCTTAGATGAGTCAAAACAGCTACTAGACAAAACTCAGATCTCTCTCCAGCAGGTACATTAATCACCAAAGTTATCTTGGTTTTTCTGAAAACTGTTGGGTATTCAAGGAACTCTGCCGTTCTTTTAAAACTGCTACACTGCTACAAAATCAGCTCTCTACTAACAAAAAGGGCCCCCACCCTTCCACCGGAACCGCCCAATGCCTTGCCTACAATTTACAAAAGGCCACTTCTCTTGTGTAGCTACTTTGTGTGATAATGCTTTGTGGTATCGCACCTTAAACAGTGAGTCAGGTGGCCTAGTCATGTAACTGTTTCGAGCCCAATATAGATTTTTTGCCATTGCGTCTGTTCCAAATTGCAAACATGCAACCTCATCATAATTTACAGGTGTCATGAGTTTGATCCGTCAGTGGTGCAGGAAGGTATTGCAGCACACTCAAAAACCTCTAGCAGTGGCCTACAGCAATACAGTCAGTTCCAGCTTCAGCAAAATGCCGATTGTAGGATGTCAAGGGCATGCCGCAGATCTAATTGAAAATAGTGAAAAATTTTGGTTTTCCAATGCTTGTTTAATCTCATTTTAACTGAAAAAGGATTTCCAAACCTCTACTTACAGAACACTGCCCGTATTTCAGACATGTCAACACAATAGGTGGACTTCCCTTAGCTGAACTAACACTACCTCGGTTGCCTTTCTCTAAAACCCTGGCACTGAATCAGAACACGTTGCTATTGCCTTGCAATGATCAAGGCATTCTGTGTATTGTTATAAAAATATTCACCTAGTGTGTAGAACCATAGCCCTCTAGTATGATGATGGGTAGGGCTGCACCGACGGGGAGGTTAAGACATCTCTGAGGAACCAGAAACAACCCCATTCCAGTTCTTCTTCCCTGACTTTGGGGCTTGAAGTAACCGGAGGTGTTGTGTACTGGTGCAATTCTGGTGAAATACTGCCCCTCAACCCCCATCAACCCTAAGTCATCATTATCTCCTCTACCACTGGCCTCAGCAGCTCCACAATAGTACTAGCAGCCCCAATTCTCTTTCTTAGCAGATTCACCATCTGCTGCAACAAGCTTAGACGTTTCCCCCCCGCTTACAAAGTCAAAATAATTTCTATTGTTTCCAAAAGGTCTCACAGATATACATTTTCCTCTGATCTTTGAGGTTAGCCACTGTTTTAGCTGCCTCGTGGTCTTGATAAATGAATAAAATGTAAAAATGTTGTCTCTGTGGCTTTCTGCATACTGAGTGGCACAGCTTTGGAATACTCACAGTGAGATGTTTTTTTCTAAGTAAATATCAGACATTGTTGGTACTCATAGGATTTTAAGATTACAGTTTAACACTGCTAAGCAAATAGAATTTAACAGACGTTCTCTGTTTTCAAAAGAATGGAATTGGCGTTCGCCATGCCAAAGAAGCATATGAACTCTAGATGCCTAACGTGAAAGCGATTTTTAGAAAAATACACAATGTTAATGTAACTATGGAAACCTGAAGCAAGGCTAGAGTCTTTCATTTTTTCTCTAACGCAAGGTTCTTTTGAGTTTTTTCCTTTTTATTCCCCATTGTTTAATGCAATATTTACATCAAACTCTTGCTTGCCAATTACAATATTTTGGCAGGCCCAAATGCTGATCCACATTTTGCTGGAATGAGCTGCAGCTATCTAGATAACACTTTTTTGAGCTAATACCCACATACTTACTTAACCCATTGGCAGTACAAAGCTCAGGTGCTTGTGTTTGTCGTCCATCTGATTAACTGCGATTTTAATGGTAGCCTAAAAGGCTGGCGACCCTATGTCCCCCCAAGCATGCCTGCATCACTTTGGAAAAGCTGCCCACCACACGACATTACCGACCAAAACCAACACATTTAGATATTGCAACATTCTCTTCGGGGTTCCAAAGCAAAGTGAACGCCTAGTTTGTAAAGAAAGACAAGCTAATCAGAAAAACATGCACAGATGTGGACAGAGGACAAAAGACCATGTCAGTGTATCGGGTCCTCACGAGTCAGGTGAATTTATATTTGGCACTGCTGCTTATATACCTGGACGCCTGCAACGACGGGTGCTGTGCAGTAGTGGGTGCTCTGTTGAGCATCACAAGGAGTGGGCACCTGCACTTTTCATTTTGAGGTGCAGGTAATCCCTTAAAGTTGTTTATTCATGCTCGGTCAGTCACAACATGCTCTGTTCACCTAGACTACAGAGAAGAATAATTGCACTTTGATGATCACATTGGGAACCTCTTTTAGCTGTAGCCTAGGTCTACTTTGAAATTACACTCAATTTTCAGGAGTCAGAAGAGCACTGGGTGGAAGATGTTCTAGCCACCTGACACCTCTTGGCTCCCCGTTTTAGGCCCTGTTGTAATCTCTCTGTGAGCTTTTAGTCACGCCCATCAGTTTGGTTGGTTCGTGGGTATGCCTTTTAAAATTTGCTTAATTTCAATAGTGAAAGGCATGTGTATGTCATGCCTTTTCCGGTATTTAGCCCTCCTCAAGTGCACTGGTAAACTACTGAAAACATACAAGGCTCCATGTTTTCCATATGGCTTATGGACTACTTTTTATTTTTATTTCCTACGCTGTGCAATCTCGCTTGGCAGTAGTTTAGCGCTTTGCATGACATCGACCCTGTTACATGGATAATTGCACTTTTGCTGGTTACATGAATAATTCTACTTTCGCCGGTTACATGGATAATGGCACTTTTGCCGATACGTTTCACTGCGAGCGAACTTCTGTTTCCTTTTCTGACTCTCCTTCACCCTCATGGCAACCATCGGCTCGCACATATGAAACTGTTTTACTTTTCATTATCAGTTTATGTGGCAAGAAATGTCCGGTTAGGAGTTTACAACGCTAATAGGTCTAACTCGTTTGATTTTCTTAGCACTTTACAGGCAGACATTTAATAACAGGGTTAGCAACCTCAGATGGATAACAGGCTGAGCTAGACTGTCGACGGCCACCACTTTACTCACTGCACCATCTTGCCTTTTTAACCCATCAATGATTTAAATGCTTGTCGCTGATAACCTGTGATGTGCAAGCCACACGTTCACATAGTAACAAGGTCACTTTGGCATTTCATCCTTCCAATGTCAGTAAAAGAATTACCATACAGTTCCTAATGGTGCTTAGAAATATGGTACAAAGTGCTATTTAAAAACAAGTTGTTACTTATGGAGCTACATGCCTACTCGTAGTGCTGCTGAGTGTGCATAAACTTTGAGCTATGCATACAGATGCACTTCTTTGGCTGACAGAAGAGTGCTGCCATTTCGTACACATAGTAGAGTGATGCAATTATAGATATGGTGCTAGGGCATCAACTGACTATACTGTAATATGAGTGATCACAGAGGTGGTGCTTCTCTAGATTTTAGAAATATTCATATTGCGTGGTTACACACAGAAATGTGTGAAGTCAAGTGGCTGAAACTAAAGTGTGCAAACCTCTGTTTCCTTTTCTGTGTCTCCTTCACGCTCATGGTGACCGTCGGCTTGCATATGTAAAACTGTTTTACTTTTCATTATCAGTTTATGTGGCAATAAAAGTCCGGTTCGGAGTTTACAACGCTAATAGCTATAACTTGTTTAATTTTCTTAGCACTTTACATGCAGACATTTAATAACAAGGTTAGCAACCTCAGACAGATAAAAGGCTAATCTGGGTGTTGCAGTGTTGACGGCCACCACTTTACTCACTGTACCATCTAGCCTTTTTAACCCATCTGTGATTTAAATGCTTGCCACTGATAACCTGTGATGTGCAAGCCACACGTTGAAATAGGAACGAGGTCACTTCGGCCTTTCATCCTTCCAATGTCAATAAAAGGATTACCATACAGTTCCTATTGGTGCTTAGAAATGTGGTACAAAGTGCTACATAAAAACAAGTTGTCATTCATGGCGCTACATGCCTACTCGTAGTGCTGCACAGTGCGCTTAAACTTTGGGCTACGCATACAGATGCCCTTCTTGGGCTGACATAAAAGTGCTGCCATTTCGTACACATTGTAGAGTGATGAAATTATAAATATGGTGCTGGGGCATCACCTGACTATACTGTAATTTGAGTTATCACAGAGGTGGTGCTTCTCTAGATTTTAGAAATACACATATCGAATGATTACACAGAGAAACGTGTGAAGTCAAGTGCCTGAAACTAAAGCAAGCTATCTTCTGTTTCCTTTTCTGTGTCTCCTTCACGTTCATGGCGACCATCGGCTCGCATATGTGAAACTGTTTTACTTTTCATTTTCAATTTATGTGGCATGAAATGTCAAGTTAAGAATTTACAACCCTGATAGCTCTAACTCGAGCAAATGAGAGACCCATTGCATTGCAAATGCTTGTTTTTATTTGTGCTCTTTTGATCCCCAGTAGAAACGCCTCTGTGCTCAGTCCTTTCAGAACTAAAGCTTTACACTCTAGCATCCTGGACGTGTCTCAGTGAATGCTGAGAACACAGACATTATTAAAGTACAAAGGTACAAAGGACTCATACAAAGGTACAAAAGGTCTTTATTATTAATTAGTTAGCATCATTGTTATAATATCAACCACGGTTCAATTACATTAAAATAGTTCAATTAACTGACAGCAAAGAAATGACACCTACACCTCCATAACAAGCATTGCCATTGCCAATAGCTCAGGCTTTAACGGAATGTTATATCCTAATGTGAAGCATTACAAGTACATAGCAAAGGAATAAATGTGTGTTTGTGTGGAAGCAAAGAACTGTAGAATACTATCACCGTATGTTAAAAGGTCAGGTGACAGTTGACTGTCAAGTCATGCCAAAAAATCCATGTAGCCTAATGACTGCCCTGCTCCCATCTGAGCTTGAGCCAGAGAAAAACTACTTAAATGACCTTGTTATCTAAGACACTTTAATAGCATTCCATTTTTATGTCCCTGAAAGTTCAAGATTGGGCAGCTGGATAAATAAACAGAATGCTCACAGCTGCAGGGGAGGACAACCGTTTTTTTTGTAGATGCAAATAATTTCCACCCAGTCACAACATGTACTCCTGGCTCCTAACATGTGGGCGGAGCTAAAGCCCTCTCTAGTGCTGCTCACATAATTGTCTCGCAGAACCTGTGCTGTCAAGCCAAACTATAAAAAACATCAAATACCTTCTTCTTCTTCAATCCTCAGATGCCATTAAATGAAAAGCTCAAACCTATTGTCTAATGGTGATAACTGGGAAATCTTGCTCAAGACTTTAACCAGTTGCCTAAGCATTTCTTTATTCTCCCACACAAGCAGAATACATTTGCTGGTATTAAGGTTAGAGTGTTTCTTTAGTTTAATATATATTTTACTACAAGTTAAAGAAACATAAAAGAACCAACCATACAGTGCCTTTGTACAAGCATAGGTACAAACTGCGTTGAAAAGTCTTTGTCTGGGGGATACAGAGGAGGCATTCTCACCTGTGTCCCCTGCCTATGGGCCCTGAGGCTCTACAATCAGCCATGAGAAAGTGGACGCTAATCGTAAATCCAACATATCTGACAGACACTGAAATACATTTCTATGAAGAAATTTGAGAAATCCTAAGAGAAGAAGAGGAGGCAACAAGATCAGAGTAGTTTCTATTTTTTTTGTCCTTGAACTATGTTCAAAACTCAAAAGCCGGGCTTTCAATTTTAGTGTCTCTTTAAGCCCACTGAAACCCCTGGCCAATGCAGATCCCTTTTGCATATTTGGGCAGTTGCTCTGAAGTTTACATTTTGTTTTTTTACAAAAGATTTCCATGCCAGATTTACATTCTTTTCTTCCCATATGGTGTAGATTTTAAAGTTACCTAGGGTTGTGGTTTCCTTGTAGCCAAGATCTGCTAACATTCGCTAATGTTATTAACATTTTGCTTTTTTGGCAAAAATAGAAAAAAGAAGTTGTGCAAGAAATTGTGTGTGATTTTGAGTTCTAAAAGTAGCACTGATTAAAAGCTTTACTTGCTAAGATTGCCCTTTTCTCAACTTTCAGAAAAATCTCCACAGTTTTTGCAATTGTGTAAGTCGTGGTTAGATATATTTCCTAGTTTGCCAATTATAAACTGCTTGTGGTTTGTGGAGGAAAGAGGTGTGATACCCATATTTGAACCCAGAGAATTAATGTAGGAGGCTGGCCTGGTTTGTAGTGGGTACCCAAGGTACTTACACCTTATACCAGGCCCAATTATCCGTTCTTAGTGAAATGTAGTCAGTGTCTAGAAGCCAGGCTCTCTTTGGGTAGTGTGTGTAGGAGGCTGGCCTGGTTTGTAGTGGTACCAAGGGGTACTTACACTCTGCACCAGGTCCAGTTATCCCTTATTAGTGTAGAAGAGGTGTCTAGCAGCTTAGGCTGATAGAAAATGGTAGATTAGCAGAGCAGCTTAGGCTGAACTAGGAGACGTGTGAAGCTCCTACTATACCACTGGTGTCATATGCACAATATCATAAGAAAACACAATACACAGATATACTAAAAATAAAGGTACTTTATTTTTATGACAATATGCCAAAGTATCTCAGTGAGTACCCTCAGTATGAGGATAGCAAATATACACAAGATATATGTACACAATACCAAAATATGAAGTAATAGCAATAGAAAACAGTGCAAACAATGTATAGTCACAATAGAATGCAATGGGAGCACATAGGGATGGGGCAACACAAACCATATACTCTAGAAGTGGAATGCGAACCACAAATGGACCCCAAACCTATGTGAGCTTGTAGAGGTCTCTGGGACTGTAAGAAAACAGTGAGGGTTAGGAAAATAGCCCACCCCAAGACCCTGAAGAGTGGGTGCAAAGTGCACCTAAGTTCCCCAGAGAGCACAGAAGTCGTGATAGGGGAATTCTGCAAGAAAGACCAACACCAGCAATGCAACAATGATGGATTTCCAGACGAGAGTACCTGTGGAACAAGGGGACCAAGTCCAAGAGTCACGATCAAGTCGGGAGTGGGCAGATGCCCAGGAAATGCCAGCTGTGGGTGCAAAGAAGCTGCCACCGGATGGTAGAAGCTGTGGATTCTGCAAGAACGAAGAGGGCTAGAAACTTCCCCTTTGGAGGATTTTGCTAGCTGCAAGGGTCATGGTTAGGGTTTTTGGATGCTGCTGTGGCCCAGGAGGGACCAGGATGTCGCCAATTGCGTGAGGAGACAGAGGGGGCGTCCAGCAAGACAAAGAGCCCACTCAGAAGCAAGCAGCACCCGCAGAAGTGCTGGAACAGGCACTACGAAGTGGAGTGAACCAGAGCTCACCCGAAGTCACACAAGAAGGTCCCACGACGCCGGAGGACAACTCAGGAGGTCGTGCACTGCAGGTTAGAGTGCCGGGGACCCAGGCTTGGCTGTGCACAAAGGAAATCCTGGAAGAGTGCACAGGAGCCGGAGCAGCTGCAATTCACGCGGTACCCAGCAATGCAGTCTAGCGTGAGGAGGCAAGGACTTACCTCCACCAAACTTGGACTGAAGAGTCACTGGACTGTGGGAGTCACTTGGACAGAGTTGCTGAGTTCAAGGGACCTCGCTCGTCGTGCTGAGAGGAGACTCAGAGGACCAGTGATGCAGTTCTTTGGTGCCTGCGGTTGCAGGGGGAAGATTCCGTCGACCCACTGGAGATTTCTTTGGAGCTTCTAGTGCAGAGAGGAGGCAGACTACACCCACAGCATGCACCACCAGGAAAACAGTCGAGAAGGCGGCAGGATCAGCGTTACAAGGTCGCAGTAGTCATCTTTGCTACTTTGTTACAGTTTTGCAGGCTTCCAGCGCGGTCAGCAGTGGATTCCTTGGCAGAAGGTGAAGAGAGAGATGCAGAGGAACTCTGATGAGCTCTTGCATTCGTTATCTAAAGAATTCCCCAAAGCAGAGACCCTAAATAGCCAGAAAAGGAGGTTTGGCTACTTAGGAGAGAGGATAGGCTAGCAACACCTGAAGGAGCCTATCAGAAGGAGTCTCTGACGTCACCTGCTGGCCCTGGCCACTCAGAGCAGTCCAGTGTGCCAGCAGCACCTCTGTTTCCAAGATGGCAGAGGTCTGGAGCACACTGGAGGAGGTCTGGGCACCTCCCAGGGGAGGTGCAGGTCAGGGAAGTGGTCACTCCCCTTTCCTTTGTCCAGTTTTGCGCCAGAGCAGGGCTGGGGGATCCCTGAACCGGTGTTGACTGGCTTATGCAGAGATGGGCACCATCTGTGCCCATCAAAGCATTTCCAGAGGCTGGGGGAGGCTACTCCTCCCCAGCCCTGACACCTTTTTCCAAAGGGAGAGGGTGTAACACCCTCTCTCTGAGGAAGTCCTTTGTTCAGCCTTCCTGGGCCAAGCCTGGCTGGACCCCAGGAGGGCAGAAACCTGTCTGAGGGGTTGGCAGCAGCTGCAGTGAAACCCCAGGAAAGGCAGTTTGGCAGTACCCGGGTCTGTGCTAGAGACCCGGGGGATCATGGGATTGTCTCCCCAATACCAGGATGGCATTGGGGGACAATTCCATGATCTTAGACATGTTACATGGCCATGTTCGGAGTTACCATTGTAAAGCTATACATAGGTAGTGACCTATGTATAGTGCACGCGTGTAATGGTGTCCCCGCACTCACAAATTCCGGGGAATTTGCCTTGAACAATGTGGGGGCACCTTGGCTAGTGTCAGGGTGCCCACACACTAAGTAACTTAGCACCCAACCTTTACCAGGTAAAGGTTAGACATATAGGTGACTTATAAGTTACTTAAGTGCAGTGGTAAATGGCTGTGAAATAACGTGGACGTTATTTCACTCAGGCTGCAGTGGCAGGCCTGTGTAAGAATTGTCAGAGCTCCCTATGGGTGGCAAAAGAAATGCTGCAGCCCATAGGGATCTCCTGGAACCCCAATACCCTGGGTACCTCAGTACCATATACTAGGGGATTATAAGGGTGTCCCAGTATGCCAATGTAAATTGGTAAAATTGGTCACTAGCCTGTTAGTGACAATTTGGAAAGAAATGAGAGAGCATAACCACTGAGGTTCTGATTAGCAGAGCCTCAGTGAGACAGTCAGTCATAACACAGGTAACACATACAGGGCACACTTATGAGCACTGGGGCCCTGGCTGGCAGGGTCCCAGTGACACATACAACTAAAACAACATATATACAGTGAAATATGGGGGCAATATGCCAGGCAAGATGGTACTTTCCTACAGTGTGGATGAGCAGCCAAGGCCTAACTAGGAGACATGCAAAGCTCATGCAATGCCACTGTAGTCACACAGTACTCACACACATGAAAGAAAATACTCAGTGTTACAAAAATAAAGGTACTTTATTTTGGTGACACAAATGCCAAATATACCTTAGAGACTATACTCCCTTAGGATGTAAGTAATATACACAAAATATACACTAGATTGCAGAAATAGCAATAAAAACAGAAAACAGTGCAATTAGTGAAAATCACAATAGTTAGAAATGGGCCGGGGGAACACAAACCATATACTAAAATAGTGGAATGCAAAAGTCGGTTTCCCACCTAGACAAGTGTAGTGTGTAGAGGGGCAGTGGGAGTATTGGAAAACAACAAAGAGAAGTAATAGAACCCACCCCAGAGCCAAGGAAAGCAGGAGTAAATCACAGTAACTTTCCTAAAACACCCAAAAACATGTGATAGAAGATTATGCAAGAACCAGAAGAGACAGCAAGACACCAGCAATGGATTCCTGGACCTGAAGACCTGTGGAAGGGGACCAAGTCCAAGAAGCTCTGAAGAGTCCAGGGAGAACAGGAGCCCCTTTTAATCCAGATGAAGGTGCAAAAGAAGAACCCCCAGTGAAGAAGAACAGTCAGTACTACACCCAAGAAGACAGATGCAGATTCCTGGTTGGTGCAGATGATATCCCATGCCGGATGGATGATTGCAGTCTGGTTTGCATTGCTGGATTCTGCCAACAAGCCTTGGCATATGCAAAGCTCGCAGTTAGCAGAAAATGGCTCTGACCGGGACCTGGTGAACTCTACCCAAGAGAGGGAGTCAGAGGGGGCTCTCAGCAACTCAGAGAGCCCTCAGAAGACCAGGCAGCGCACTTAGGAGTCCCACAGCATGGGGACAAAGAAGGTGCAAACGGAGGCCCATGCAGCACTACACAAAGAGATACTACGCACCTAGAGAACCACGCAGGAGGCTGTGCGTCGCAGGAAGGAGTGCTGTGGGCTGGAGCTACATAATGCATGAAGAACTTTGTGGAAGGATGCCAACAAGCCTTGGCAACTGCAAAATATGTGGTGCACCGGGGTACTGCCGTGGGTGGGGAGGCAAGCTCTTACCTCCACACAGTTGGACATCAGGATTGTCAGTACCACTTTAGTCCACCACCTGTGATGCTGGATCCACGCACTTCTTCAGGAGTGGGGACCCAAGCCACCGGTTGTCGCTGCAGAGGGGTGCCTGCTGAAGCATGGAAGTGACTCCTTCACTTCAAGGGAGATTCCTTTATTCTTCTGGTGCAGGCTGAAGACTGGCTGTCCTCTGAGGGTTCACGACTGGGAAACAGTCGAAGTCACTGGCAGGAGCTGAAGATACAATGTTGCAGAAGTCGTCTTTGTTTCTTTGCTGCAGTTGTCGAGTTCCTGGAGGGTCCAGATGTAGTTTCTTCAGTAAGAAGGTGAAGTAAAAGATGCAGAGGATTCCTGTTGGAGTTTTGCAATCCGAATCTGAAGAACCACCCAAGAGAGAGACCCTAAATAGCCCTGAAAAGGGGATTGGTCTGCTAACAGGTAAGCACCTATCATGTGAGGGCTCTGGCTTCAACTGCTGGCACTGGGCACTCAAATGCTCCCAGAGTGACCTGCCAACTTGGAATCCAAGTTGGCAAAACCCAGGGACACTCTGGAGGAGCTCTGAGCACCACACCTGGGGTGGTGATGGACAGGGGAGTGGTCACTCCCCTTTCCTTTGTCTAGTTTTGTGCCAGAGCAGGGACTGGGGGTCCCTGAACCAGTGAAGACTGGATTATGCAAGGAGGGCACCATCTGTGCCCTTCAGTGCATTTGCAGAGGCTCTGGGAGGCTACCCCTCCCATGCCTATAACAACTACTTCCAAAGGGGAGAGGATGTAACATCCATCTCCCAGATGAGATCATTTGTTCTGCCTTCCTGGGCTTGAGCTGCTCAAGCAACAGGAGAGCAGAAACCTGTCTATGAGGTGGCAGCAGCTGGGGCTTCCTAGAAAACCTCAGAAGGCTGTAATGGCAGTACTGTGAGTCCTCTAAGGAGAACCTAGAGTGCATGGAATCATACAACTAATGTTTGCAAAAGCCTTGGAGTATGATTCCAACATGTTTGATACCCAGCATGGCCATATTTGGAGTTACCATTGTGAAACTGTACATAGGTAAAGCACGCGTAAATTGGCCTCTCTGCACTCACGAAGTGCGTGAAAATGTGCCTGGATGACGTGGGGCAACCTCTATTAGTGTGGGGGTGCCCTCACACACAGGTACTCTGCACCCAGCCTTCAGGGTTGGAAGGCCTGGTATTAAGTGACTTATAAGTGACCTGGTGTAGTTCATATGGCTGTGAAAGGGTGCATGCAATGGCACTCCTGTAGAAGCCTTTGCATGGGCTCCCCATGAGTGGCAAAAGAAATGCTGCAGCCCATAGGGCCCCTGGAACCCCAATGCCCTGGGTACCTAGGTACCATATACTAGGAACTTATAAGGGGGCACCAGTATGCCAATTATGAGTGGAATACCTTGTTAGCAGTATCCAACAAACAAATTTAAAGAGGAGAGAGCATAAGGATCCCATTTACACAGTCAAACACACTGACAAACAGGCCAAAAATGGGGGTAACCATGCTAGAAAGAGGTTACTTTCTCGCAATTGTATATTACAGAAAAGTAGATACAATACTGAACTCAGTAAGGGGGTCGTGTATGTAAAGGTTCAATTGAACTAGCGCCTCTAAACTTTACAAAATGGTTGTGCAGTAAAAGTCAATGGTGCCATGAAATGAAATGTTCAGTGGGACTAGCTGTAAAAAGGCCTCATTCTGACCAAACACTTCACCATTATCTGAGTAAGGCCCACTGTGACCACCGTCTGAAAAGCCAAACATCACTATTAGCACAGCCTGAAATAGAGAACCCCACTTTTGTATATTAATACCCAGTGTTATTAACATATTGTAAAATATTTAACTTCTGCTGGTTAAAACATGAAAGGAGGAGCAGTGAAGGACTGAGAAAGAAACTTAGCCTGGGAGAATGAGGGAGCAAAAAGAGTTTAGAGAGGAAGGGAGAGAAGGCAAGAGACAAAAGAGGAATGAGAAGGAGAAAAAAAATGAGAGGAAGCGAGGAACAGACAAGACGACAAAAAGAGAAAGAAAGGAGGAAAAAGAGAGAGCAAAAGAGAAGATGTAGAAGAGTGAGAGAGACAGAGGGCCAGATTTACAAGACCCTAGCTCCACTAGAGCATCACTTTCAGTGACCCTCCGGTGGCACTTTTAACTGCACCATATGTACAAGGAGGTGTTAAGCCATGTTGGACCTGGCCCTTTTAAAGGGTAATTCCTCAGACTTTTTGCCTTTTTCCTCCTTATTGTTCTGACGTTTGTTGGCTGATGTTATGACTCTGAGCACTTTTTCACTGCTAACCAGTGCTAAAGTGCATGTGGTCTCCCTTGTAAAATTGGTATGATTGGCTTATACCTAATTGACATATTTAATTTACCTATGAGTCCCTTGTAAAGTGGTATCCCTATTCCCAGGGCCTGTAAATTAAATGCTACTGGTGGGACTGCAGCGCTGCTTGTGCCACCCACTGAAGTAGCCTTTCAAACCTATCTCAGGCCTGCTAGCGCAGGGCCTGTGTGCTCAGTTTTCTGCCACAGGGACCTGGCATCTAAATTTACTTGCCAGGCCCAGAACTCCCCTTTACTACCTGTAAGTCACCCCTACGATACACCCTAACTAGCCCTATGGGCAGGGTGCCATGTATGTAGAAGGCAGGCCATGTGCCAGGTTGCATGGCCTGTCCTGGTAGTGACAAAGAGCCTAACTTGGTGTCTCACTGCTGTGAGTGCTGCCCTCTCATAGGATTACATTGGAAATGCCTTGCCTCATGTGTAAGGGGTATTGTCTGATTTATGAGGGGTAGTGTAGGCATGTTTGTTATGGTTGTAATAGTGATAAGAAATGCTGTTTACTGGTGTAGGTGTATGTTTTATTACTATTACAGAAATGCCACTTCTAGGAAGTGCGCATGTCTCTGTGCTTTTGACTCTGGTGTTTTTGCAGCTTGACTCTAATCCACGTCTGGGCAGACTGACAGTTGGGGCTTTGTGTATACTTTTCAAACAGCCTGTACACAGGGAGGGTGGAGGTGTCACAGAGGTGCATCTACATATTGTATGGTCTTCCTGGGCTGAGAGAAGGGAGAGGCGGGGCACACCTGCATCTGTAAAGGCTGTGCCCTGGCCTCACACAATAGGGTCGTTTACTCCCCACTGATGTTTGGAGCCTGTGCAGGAGGAGAGAAGGGGCACTCCCAGAACCAGTTGTAACTGATTGGAACCCCCTCTCCTCCTCATTGTAAGAGACACTGAAAACTGAGTATAAGTACAGGGGAATTTTCCCCACCATTTAGACATTCTTGGGAACTCCAGAAAACTTACTTGAGACTGGACACCGAGCACTGCTGATTGGACTCACCAGGGCCACCTTCTGCTGCTACTGCTCTGCTTACCTGTGATCTGTCTGGTCACTAGGAGAAACTGCCATAACCCGCACCCCTTGTGCTGGCATGTTGTTGGGCCTGCAGCTATGTGCTTCCCCTCCCTTTCTTGTCTTCAGGGGCAGGGTGCCGTGGCCCCTGACCCCTGCAATGAACCCAGGCTGAGGAGGGCTGTTTTTTCCTATTTAGCACCTGGTGAGAGCTACTCCTTTGTGCTCCCCCTGTGCCTCAAGGTCCGTTGGCCGTAAGGAAGCTTCACCGCCGCAACCCGGGCTCCCAGAAGTGTCCCGCAGCACTTGTAAGCGCTTCTCCATACGTCAATATCACTGCCGCAGCCCGGGCATAGCACATTGAAGCACGCTGTCTGTGGGGCCCTGGAGAGCTCCATAGGCGCTTTTCTGAAAACCTTAACCGCCGTGACCCAGGCTCCTAAATCACTGCCGCAACCCGGCTATTGTGTATTTCAGTGCGCCGGAGTCGCGCTGTCCTCCGTGCCCCCGGTACAGCTCAAAGCAAAGGAATAGGAGCGAGTGCGCTCCTATTGGGCCCCCGGGGTGAGCTCGCTCTGAGGAGCGTCCCTGGGGCACAAGCAGGCAAAAGGGGTGCTTTGGTGCCTGCACGATGCAGTGTGCCAGACCTGCTCACTGTTAAACCTCCGAGCTGGGCGAGGGGACGGAAGCCACATCAGAGGCTCCCCTGCCCCATCAGGCCCTCCGTATCATTTGGGGCTCTGTTGGCCTCCCCACTCTCGAGGAAGGGCAAGTCGAGGCCCAGGAAGAGGCCCCCCAGAGGACGCAGCCCCCAGAAGGGCCAACACCTATGTTGAAAAGTGGACGGGGTGGAAGCCCCCCCCCAGAGATCGCGGGCCCCAGGAGGGGCCCGTTAAGTGCATCGGAGAGGGTGCTGACCGCCCCTCTATCTTAGGAGCCAAGCATGGCCCCCGTTGAGCGCATAGGAGCGCCGGGGGCCCCTATATCGATCTTCCAGGCACTAGGAGTGCCTTGTTCTACAGAATCAGGTACTTTTGGGGACACTGGGAGGGTGGTGTGCTCCAGGATTATGTTTCTAAGGATATATCTTTGCTACATGTTCCTGTTATGGGCATGATAGGCTGAAGTATGTTTTCTTTTTCATGACTTGCCATATAATTTTACAATGTTCTTGATATAGGCCTTTATGACAGGTGCATTTATTTACTGTGATTCCTGACTACTGCTTATGTTGCAGAATCCTGAGTACTTAGTTGTTCTAATGGGACAACTGCTTATTCTTGCAGAGCATTAGTAACTTGTGTAACATTCTGACGACTGCTAAGGTAGCAGGGTATTACTGATGTGTAATGTTTGGTCTAACTATGCTTTGTGCAATACAGTTTATTTTTACATAGCTTAGTGTTGTGTTTACTTTGTGGTGTACATCTTGCATCGCGTGTGTTGTGTGTGTTGTGTGTGTTGTGCAAACACTTTACACATTGCCACTGGGCTAGGCCTGACTGCTCGTGCCAAGCTACCAAGGGGGTGAGCAGGGTTTATCTTGGACGTATAACTCCCTTGCTCTGACTAGAGTAGGTGGGTTCTGCCTGGCTTAGGTGCATACCCTACCCAACCAGAAACCCCATTTCTAAGAAGCCACTTTTATGGCATAACGCCTCCTTGTAAAGATGCCCCTGATGCATTTTTCTGTATCAGAGGAGCGTGCAATGTGTGTTGCTGTAGGTGTTCCACCACAACACCTATTGCTTTTGATGCTCCCCAGATTTACAAGAAGGTGTGGCGTTAGCCTGGCACTACAAGGCCATGAATGATTGTCACTTCCTGCACAAAAGCAATCATTCAATAATGATGGTTTGGTACTCCTATATGTTTCTCAAGTGTGAAGAATTCCACATTCCAAATAAAAATAATACACATCTGAAAAATGTTGATGTTTCGAACGACAGTGTCAAATTCATTAGAAATGGGTCATCATCAGGACAGCACACTTGAAAAAGGCACCTTAAAATAAAATAAATAGAGACATCATGTTTTAGAATCTGAGGGTCAAATCCTGCATTTACAAATCAATAATTCATATATGTGTGACACACTAGCGGGTATGTCACAATTTTTTTATTTGTCTAACAAAGTGACACGTGAGAAACAAGCGTCTCTACAATTATCATACTATCCCCTTACAGTTACACGTATATAGGATTGTACATATCACCAGCGCACTATTTATTCACTTTGCCACTTTTGCTCTGCACCATCACCTTATAGAAGCACCACTAGAGAATAATAGTTAGTATTTTGAATGTGATTTTTTTTCTGATATACATAAGCATTAAATGTACGAATAATCCTTGACTGTGAGAAGGGTTATGCTGAAAGAAACTATTGCCGGAAGGCTAGGGCTACACTTCCCCCATGAGGACCACTTTTTACCTATTATCTTACTACACCCAGGTCCCTGGGATATGGGGATTTACCCCTTTTTCTATCACACTATACTGTCTACATTAGCACAGTACAGTAGCAGAACTTTGCTGTTCCCCGAGGGTCATTGGAATTGTATTTGGATGTGATGATTGATGATATTTGTAGTGGCACTAGTCAGTCACACACTACCTGGGCCAAGTTTTACCAATGTATGTATCATGACATATTTAGGTAATCAATCATAGCACTGGCTGAAAGGAATAATTAAGCCAAAACACCAACATAATAAAAAAATAAAACATTATTCTTTGAAATATTTAATTTCATAGTGAAACAGAACACACACTAAGGCCCTCATTACAACCCTGGCAGTAAATGCCGCTTACCGCCGTGCAGAAGACCGCCAACATACCGCTGCGGCCACTGAATTCCGCTACAGCTACTACGACCCACAGCTCGAAATCCGCCATAATGCAGACACCCACACAAGTCCGCCACACCAATGGTCAGTGATAAACTGGCGATACAAAACCGACACCGTCACGCCGACAGGAATACGCCCACACTATCACGACCCACGAATCAACGTGGCGGTCTTTCAACCACGGTAATCCATTGGCGGTACACACCGCCGCGCTCAAAATACACACACATATACAAAACACAACCACATTGGACAATTCGAAATACACACACCTGATACACATACACACACCACTCCCACACACTCACAACACTATAAAACACACACCCACATTACCCACAAACCCTTACTACCAGAAATTTGAAAGCAGGCCAGAGAGAGACACTTCCTAAAAAACACCAGCATCCACAGACACACAACACCATCACTTACACACAATCCATGCACCTCAAACAACACACACCAACACATCCCCTCACACATCACAACACACACCAACTCACACATCACCCACACCACATCATGGCACCTCAACGACACCCCAGGTTCTCTGAGGAGGAGCTCAGGGTCATGGTGGAGGAAATCGTCCGGGTAGAGCCACAGCTATCCAGATCACAGGTGCAGCACACCTCCATTGCAAGGAAGATGGAGCTATGGCGCAGAATTGTCAACAGGGTCAACGCAGTGGGACAACATCCAAGAACTAGGGATGACATCAGGAAGAGGTGGAACGGCCTATGGGGGAAGGTGCATTCCGTGGTCTCCAGACACCAGATTGCTGTACAGAGGACTGGCGGTGGACCCCCACCTCCTCCCCCACAACTAACAACATGGGAGGAGCAAGTCTTGGCAATACTGCATCCTGAGAGCCTCGCAGGAGTAGCAGGAGGACTGGACTCTGGTAAGACATATCTTTATTACCATATCCCCCACCTGCATGCCATCACATACCCCCATCCTCACCCCCATCACTCCAACACCTCACATATGCCACACGATCACAACCCAGCCATCCCAATACCAAGCCCTGCATGCAACACCAAAGCATGGACACCATTACACCATTCCACTACAGATACCCACACATACCCCAAACCAACTATCACACAAGGGCCAAGCCAAGAATGCAAGCACTGAAGTACATGGTCACTCACCCATTGCGCACAATGGCACACACAGATGAAATAATCATGCCTTGCACCCCTACAGGACCCCTACCCAATGTCACCGGACAGGAGGTGCCAGACATAGCCAGTCCCCACACAAAAGAGACCCACAGTGATGACAGCATCTCTGCACATCTGGATCAAGATGACCAGCCCGGCCCCTCAGGGACCTCGGGACAGTCAGTTCCCCTGACACAGTCCCAAACCACCACTGAACCTCCCCTCGCAGGAAACACCAGCACAGCACCCACCCAGCGGGCCCATCCCTCTGTCCCCAGGACACGTCAATCAGCAGCGTGTCCACCACTACAGGGAACCCAGGCAACCCCACTAACACAGAACGATCAGGGACCTGGGGGCAGTGGGCATATGTTTCAGGGGACAGAGGCACAGGAAAACAGGGAAGCTGGGAGGACTGCTGTGCGACAGGGGGAGGACAGGCCCAGAGAACGCACTCTCCACAAGGCACTCTCCAACATCATGGGAGCTTACCATCATTCCCAGGAGACGATGGCAACGGTACTGGCCAAGTTTCAGGAGACCCAGCGGCTGCAGGAGGAACACTACCTTGGGATCAGGGAGGACTTGAAGTCCATTAACAACACCCTAGTCACCATTGCAGGGGTGCTGCAAGACCTTGTCAACACCAGGAGGGACACAGTGGCACAACAAGGGGCCCCTGACACTAGCCTGGACGATGAACAGCTCTCCACCTCCGCCGGCGCTAGTGGACAGGAGGCACCGCCACAGGAACACGGCACCAGCACCCCACACCTTGCAGATGGAGAACCACCCCGCAAATGGTCCCTGAGATCCAGGAACAAGACAGAGAACATTGCCAAGACCCCCACCAGGAAATGAGACCCCCCTGAATGTCACCCTTCTGTCCCACTTTGTCACCCTGACCATCCTTCAACTGCCATTGCTCCACTTCCTATGCCGTTTTGGACAATGCACCTGTGAAACAAATAGACTGGACTCTGCCATGGACATTCCTCCACCATCCCCCCAGCCCATTTTACAACCCCATCCACTTATTTGCACTGAAATAAACACACTTCAATCACAAAACAATCTAGAGCCAGTCTGTGCTTTAACAAACGTGTAATTGTAATAACCATGGAATATAGCAATGTCAATTTACTTGTGCACATACCGATGTAACACAGCTGTAGGCCTGGAGGAAATATAGCAGAGGGCACAAAGTGGGACCCACATCTGTGAAATGGAAAGGCAAAGTGACAAGTCAGGGTCCATACACTGAGTGAAAATGACAGACTTATGCTAGCTCCATAAATTGTATGAGATGTGGGAGGCAGTGACAGGTTCTTACCTGTGTCTCACTGGAAGTATTGCATGATGATGTTATTTCGGTTGTCGATATCCTCTTCTTCTGCCTCCTCTTCTTCACTGTCCACAGGCTCCACAGCTGCCACAAGACCACCAGCTGGCCCATCCCCCTGCAGAAAAGGCACCTGGCGTCGCAAAGCCAGGTTGTGCAGCATACAGCAGGCCACGATGATCTGGCACACCTTCTTTGGTGAGTAGTAGAGGGAAACACCTGTCATATGGAGGCACCAGAATCTGGCCTTCAGGAGGCCGAAGGATCGTTTGATCACCCTCCTAGTTCGCCCATGTGCCTCATTGTAGCGTTCTTCTGCCCTTGTCCTGGGATTCCTCACTGGGGTCAGTAGCCATGACAGGTTGGGGTAACCAGAGTCACCTGCAAATATCGAAGGACAACTGTTAGACACACACTAACCCTTAGAGACAACCCAATACCCATACACCTATTCACACTGTATTGGGTCCTTGACCTCACCTATTAGCCACACCCTGTGCCTTTGGAGTTGCCCCATACATAAGGGATGCTGCTGTTCCTCAAAATGTAGGCGTCATGCACTGAGCCAGGAAACTTGGCATTCACATGGGAGATGTACTGGTCTGCCAAACACACCATCTGCACATTCATAGAATGGTAGCTCTTACGGTTTCTGTACACCTGTTCACTCCTGAGGGGGGTACCAATGCCACATGTGTCCCATCAATGGCACCAATGATGTTGGGGATATGTCCCAGGGCATAGAAGTCACCTTTCACTGTAGGCAAATCCTCTACCTGAGGGAAGACGATGTAGCTGCGCATGTGTTTCAGCAGGGCAGACAACATTCTGGACAACACGTTAGAGAACATTGGCTGGGACATCCCTGATGCAATGGCCACTGTTGTTTGAAGAAAACCACTTGCCAGGAAATAGAGTCCTGACAGGACCTGCACTAGAGGGGGTATCCCTGTGGGATGGCGGATAGCTGACATCAGGTCTGGCTCCAACTGGGCACACAGTTCCTGGATTGTTGCACGATCAAGTCTGTATGTGACTATTATGTGTCTCTCTTCCATTGTCGACAGGTCCACCAGGGGTCTGTACACCGGAGGATGCCGCCATCTCATCACATGCCCCAGCAGACACGCCCTATGGAGGAGAACAGAGAGCAGAGAGTCAGCCAACACTGAGGTATCCCAAAATGTAATTTGCACAAATTCATTAATCTGCAAAGTGCCTGTAACTGTGAGTATTCCAGGCCTACATAGGTGTGACACAGTGATTATTAATGACATGTGGCCCCCTGAAATGGTGGCTGCCTGACCTGTAAGGTGGGATAAGGGGATATGAGGTAACTGCACTGGCGTTCTACAGCGTTGCGGTGGGCGGTCAAGGACCGCAGCGCTATTCTGCATTGGTTAACATGGGCCCTATGGGTCAGAGGAGCCAATGACGATATACGCCGGCGGTGACAGTACACACCGCCGCGGACGTGACCGCCATTTTCTGTCTGTTCACTCACTTGATACCTGACCTTCAACAGGAGAGGACCTACACTGCAAGTGCTGTTGTGACCTCAGTCTGGAAGCGACGATGGCTCATGTGTCTGGGGAAAGGGCACCTGCCTTCACTTCAGAGGAGTTGGAGAAACTGGTGGATGGGGTCCTCCCCCAGTACACTCAACTGTACGGTCCTCCAGACAAACAGGTGAGTACACTCTGAGCATGCTGCATGGGCAATGCCTGTTTTGAGTGGTGTAGATGGAAGATACATGGGGGTGGGGCTGAGGTCTGCATGTGCGGATGGGGAGTGTATATGCGTCAGGGCAAGGGTGGGAACGGGGGGCAATGAATCTGACGGTCCGGATTGGTAAGTAATGTCCTTTCCCCCTGTACCATACCTCTAGGTCAGTGCCCACCAGAACAAGGGTATTTAGCGTGCCATCGCCAACGACGTCCGGACCCTGGGGGTCCACCACACACGGAGCACCCACTGCTGTAAAGGATGGGTGGACCTGCGCCGCTGGAGCAAGAAGATGGTGGAGGCCCTGCTGGGGATGGCCTCCCAATGTGGGAGGGGTGCCCGTCGCACCATGACCCCCCTGATGTTCCGGATCCTGGCGGTTGCATATCCGGAGTTGGATGGGTGCTTGAGGGCATCACAGCAGCCACAAGGGGGTGAGTACACTCTCATTCAGATGACTTTGCACGCATTACGAGGTGTCTGGGCGGGGGAGGTGGGCAGTGGGTCCCCCTAGGCCAGGGCGATCTTGGTCGGCAAGGTCCCTTGTGAGGCAGGCTATGTGGCACCCCAACCCCACTAGGGGTTAGAGCAATCTACACCTAGTCAGGCTCCTGTGACTTCCAGGAGTGCAGCAATTGGGCTTAGGCCTCATACCCCATGGGCATGTGATTAATCTAGGAACTATAAGTGCATGGCGTAGTGCAGAGGGCTGCTCACTGTCTGTTGTGTCCGCCAACGGTAGTGGTGTTGCATGCACTGAACATGTCTTTCTTCTGTCTTTCCCCCCCTTTTTGTGGTCTCCCTGTTCTTGTGTGCAAAAGCATCATCAGGCGGAGGAGTATTGGCACCGGAGCAGGAAGGAGGTGCATCCCACTTGGCCCTGGAGGGTGGAGCAATGGAGTCTGAAGCCACCAGTGGGATTAAGGGCGAGGGGAGCTCCACGGCGGGGACCGGAGCAGATACCAGCGACAGGGACTCCTCCTCTGATGGGAGCACCCTTGCGGTGGCAGGCCCCTCTGTGCCCACCGCATCAACAGGTACAGCCACCACCCCCCTACCAGGACAGCCCTCCTAGCAGCCCCTCAGCCTGTGTCCCGTGCCCGATCACCTAGGAGGGTGGGCATCTCCTTCGCCCCAAGGCACCTCAGGCCCTGCCCCAGTCAGCCCTGCTGCCCTCAGTGAGGAGGCTATTGACCTCCTGAGATCCCTCACTGTTGGGCAGTCTACCATTCTGAATGTCATCCAGGGTGTTGAGAGGCATTTGCAACAAACAAATGCATACCTGGAGGGCATTCATTCTGGCCAGCAGCACAACAGAGAGCATTTCAGGCTCTGGCCTCAGCACTGATGGCAGCCATTGTCCCTGTATCCAGCCTCCCCCCTCCAACCTCCTCCACCCAAACCCAATCCACTGTACCTCAGCCTATCCCAAGCACACCTTCAGACCAGCATGCACACTCATCAACACACAAGAGTGGACATGGCAAACATAAACACCACACATCCCACAGGCACTCACACAAGCACCATCCCCATGCAGACACTGCAACATCCACTGCCTCCACTGTGTCCCCCTCCTCCACGCCCTCATCCTCCCTCCCTGTCTCGTCACCCCTCACACCTGCATGCACTACATCCTCAGCCACTACCTCCATCACCAGCACGCCCATCACCACACACTGCTCATGTGCAATCACCACCCCCACTACCATTCACACATCCCCAGTGACCTCTCCCAGTGTGTCTGTGAGCCCTCCTCCCAAAGTACACAAACACCGGCACCCACCCAGCCTCCAGCCCATGCACCTTCACCCACATTCAGCAGACGTACACCTCCTACAACCACTACCTCTTCCTCCACTCCCAAACCCCCTCCATCTACCCGTCCCAGTGTGTCTAAGAAACGTTTCCTAGCTAACATTGACCTCTTCCCTACACCTCCACCCCGTCCTTCCCCTAGGGCTTTCCAGGTCCCAGCCCAGCACCTCAGCCACCACATCCCCAGGCACAGTGGTGATAGCAACTGTGGGGTCATGGAGTGCGCCAACCATCAGGGCTGTCACTGTGCCACGAAGTGAGGGCAAGGACATTCCGCCACCTGCCAAGGTTAAAAAGTTGCCCACATCCGGAGGGAGAAGCCGAAAACACCTGCCACCAAGGGGTCAGCGAAAACAAAAGGGGATAGTGGCAAGACAACTGCGCCACCATCAAAGGTGGGGAAGGGCCAAAAACTGAAGGGCAGGTCAGGAGAGGGCATGGTGGCACCGACTGAGGGACCAGTGTCACACCTTCTGTCTACGTCCACGCCAAACTGTACGGCGGCGAACACCGCCACCTGCACTGCCACCTGCACCGCCTCCAGCACGTCTACATCCGCTGCGACAGTCCCCAGCCTCTTCCCCGGTGGGCAGCCGTCCGAGGCTGCAGGAGACATCCAGCTTTCACCCTCAGCAGCTGCTGACACATGCCCCGCCGCCACAGACCCCGCCGCCAGCACCACCGCCACAGACCCCGCCGCCAGCACCGCCGCCACAGACCCCGCCGCCAGCACCGCCAGCACCGTCGCCACAGACCCCGCCTGCCAACACCGCCACCACAGACCCCGCAGCCAGCACCGCCACAACTGACACAGCCGCATGCACTGCCACGACTGACACCACCGCATGCACCCCCGCGACTGACACCGCCGACAGAACCAGTGGAGTATCACATCCACTACCTCAGTCCTTGGCAGGATGATGCACTCTGGGCACCAAGCCCCCTCCAGAACCAGTGGAGAAAGGCATCCATTTGGGAGACTGTGGCTTTGCACTTCCCAGGATAAAGCAGTGGGCAACCACCCACGGAAGAGACTTGAGAGACTGTGGCTTAGCAGTCCCCAGGATAAAGCAGTGGGCAAACCACCCACTGGAGAGACTTGAGAGACTGTGGCTTTGCACTCCCCATGATACATCAATGGGCATGGAGCCCCCTTGTGCAGCAGTGGCGTCGTGCGTTCATCTGGCTGAGGTGCCCCCGCACCCCTCCCCCGAGGTGCCTGTTGCATTTCGATCTGATGCCCCTGAAGTGTTCTCTCAGTTTCCAGTCAGGTGTCATGTATGGGCTTCGCCCATGCATTTTGGGCCCAGTGGTCCACGGACAATGATTGGTGCACTATCCGGACTTGTGTAGTTGGTGTACATAATTGCGTTTACTGGATTTTTAACTTTGATAATGAGGTTTCACATGAGTACATTCATTCAAATCAATTCCTTTTGTCCTTGCGTTCTTCCAGGGGGTGGGGGAGGTGTATGTGTACTGTTGCTGCATGTATTTGTGTGCATGGTGTTGTGGGTGGGGGTGGGGGTGTTGCATGTTGCATGCGTGTGTCACTCTCTTTTCCCTCCCCCCTCCCCTGTGTTGTAGGTGCAGTACTCACCGTGGTCGTCGCCGCTGTCGTTGATGCTCCTGATAGAAGAGAAGGAAGACCATCATCGGCAGTATCTGCAATTCGGGCTCCATGGCGTCCTGGTTCCTCGTGGGGTGTGGAGAGGTGAGTGTTTTCCCTTCTGTGTACTGTTTCCGCCATGTTTTTGTTCAAGTTGATTCCGCCCCGGAAAAGGTGGCAGATAGGCATCTTGTGATAGGGTGGGCGGTACATTGTCTTCCGTCTGTCTGTTGGCGGTGTCCGCCGCGCTGTTTGTACCGCCGTGGCGGTCGGAGTGTTAAAGTGGCTGTCTATGTTGACGGTTTCTGCCACAATCATAATCCCATTTTGTTTCCCACTGACCTGTTTGCGGAATTACCGCCACTTTAACACCGACCGCCAGGGTTGTAATGTGCCTTTGTGTGTTAAACATTTGAATTAGAAAGTAATATAAGTATATATGCTGCACAATTAGGACCATATTTATACTTTTTTAGTGCCGTTTTTGCGTCAAAAAGCAGCACAAATGCGGCACTAAAAAAGTATAAATATAGGCCTTAATACTTGACTATGCAACATAATGGAGCCATGCTGGCGGGTCTGGTTACTCTCCAGAATGGTTTTGGGGCATGGTTTTGGGGCAGCCCATCCGCGACATGTTATGTGAAATTATAATTCCAATGGCCCTGCTCCGTAAATCCGAATTTAGGTTATAGGCTTAGTCTGGCAGGTGGAACACACTTGGCGGATAACAGATATCCCATCCTCCGTATTACAGTAGAAAATGCATAGAAGAATATGATGAACTATCGTGCGGCAAAATTTATCTTTTATTCGTAACAGATCCCATCTGCCAAAATCTAAATCAGGCTCTTAGTCCCACATTACACCAGGTTCAAACAGATTATTCTCAAGAAATCAAAAACCTTCACTTGGCAGTGGGGAATATAAATCTACAGGAAAGTAAGTTATAGGTATTGGGCTAGGTAGAGGTTTAGCTAAAGAAGGATTGGTTGGGTGTCAATAAATGCTAATTTACTATGGATTGACAGTTCCTATAGTTTTCCTCCCATCAATCATTGTGACTTAGATGAACTTCGAAGTCACAATGATTGAGGGGAGGAAAAATATTGGAACTGTCAATACATAATGGAAGATAACATCACTTGGGCAGAAAATTGTGGCACAAACATCACATGCCGAGACTGATTTTTTTTTAGGTAGGCTAGGACAGAAAGACAGAATAATTAAGTGAAGCACTACTACGTGACTGAGTGGGCACTAATTAACACACTTTGTCTTCGGTTTGTGGTTTGTACATTGCAGACTAAGGGCCAGATGTATCAAACTTTTTTTGCATTCGCAAACAGTGCGAATACTTCCTACATCCACGCACTCCACTTGAGTGCTCAGTGGCCTTGTGGCACCTCTTGTAGAGGGTTCAAAGACAGTACTGTGTCTGGTACTGCGACGCCTAGGATCCATCACAGGGGCTGTGAGACTGCTTAGGCTAGAGAGCTCCTCACTATACCCACCACCCCGTTTGCTGTTCGAGGCACTCTGTGCTGTCTGCATTGTCTGCAAACATTGGTTATTTGCACCAATCCTTGTGCAACGTCCAGACTGCAATGTGCCATCTCCACTTGTATTCCCACAGCACGTCGTGATATCAAGGCAGTTGAGGTAGCGAGACGATTGACAGATCTGCAGAACCCATCCAACCTGCCCATCAACTGGTTATGGCGCCTACGGTGGCTGACATGCCCCTGCTGAATCACGGTGCAGAGTTCCCTAATGGCGTTTGTCATCTCTTTTGTGTTTTCTGCTGCTGTTTGCTGTCCCTCATGCAGCTTGCACATGTTTTCATTAAGAGAGTCCAACTGCTTGTGCATTACTCCCATATTGTCTTCGTGAGACACCAACTGCCTGTGCATTGACCTCATGTGTTTACATTGCAGGTGCTGCACTTTCAGCATGGAAGCTTCAAGGCCACCAAAGAGTGATGGGCCCTTTCCTTCATCAGTGCACAGTCTAGGTGCATTGTGATGCCTCCTGAGGGAAGTGGACTGACGCTGGGGCAGGGACTGCTGTCTTACTGTGATTCTAGCCTCTGGGGGTGGTGTGGGTACTTCATCCGGAATTTCATTGGAGTCCAGGTTATACTCTGGGAGAGGTAACACTCTTGCCCTGTGTCTAGTTGGTGCAATAATGAAGGACTCACTGGTGTTTGAGTCGGACTGTGGCTGTGTTTCAGTATCCCCACATTTCCACCTTCTGCTGCGTCAGGGCCCGGAGCATCCACACGACAATGTGTAGCATGTCATTTTTGATTATTTCACAAATAGTTGCATAATAAACGCATCATTACTGCCCTTACCTTTGCTGGTGCTGGGTGTCAATGAGGTGTCAATGTCAGTGACACCACTGAAAGCTTCAGGAAGCAGTGCGGACTCAACCATGTCTTCCATTGGTGTGGACCGTGTCTGGGTGGGTGGTCCTCCTCCAGTGCTCCTCGCCTCCTTTAGCCTGCTGGTAACCCTCTCTTTGGCATCTGAACCCAAGTTGTACCATTGCTTGTGTATCTCCTCAACGGAGCGCTGCGCATTGTCCATTGCGCATATTTTGGTCTGGATGTCTGACCACAGTTTCCTCTTCTCACTTTCAGGTACCTGGAGTGACTTCTTCCCAAAACGTTTGTCATGGTTCCTGACCACCTCCTCAGTGAGCACCTCCAATTCCTGCTCACTGAATTTGAGCTTGCGCTTCCTGTCACCTTTCTCCTTCACATTCCCATCAGTGGCCATGTTGCTGTTTGGTCCCGGCTGGCTCACAAGGCTGCCTCCCTGGTGCTGGGCTGTGTCTCTCTGCCTGCTCCTGTAGGTGTGGCTCCTGGAAACAGCATGGATTGACTCACTTCCTGGTTGTGATGTCATCATGCTGTTCCAGTTTGACGTTTTCGCAATTTGCTATTTTCAAATACCAATTCGCTATTTTTTTGAGATTCGGTATTTGCAACTCGCAAATTGCGTTTGCGAATTTTAAGAAATTGCTATTACCGACTCGCAATTTTGCTACATCCCATTTGGATTTCTTAAGTAGCGATTTCTTAAAATTTGCTATTTGAGAAATGCAAACCCGGAGCTTGATACATCTGGCCCTTGGTATCTCATTCCTGCCATGCTGTACTGTCATGGAAACTGCTAGTACAAGACAACATTTGGGGTTCATGACCATGATGACCACTCTGTCTCCGTTTTTTTCCACTGTTCGTTTGCTCAAGATAACCACCAACATGTTGGGTGATTAGAGTACTACTTGGCCAGGCTGTGGATTCTCTTTTTGTTACCAATTTTTTTTTCCCCTTTTGACTTGAACTAACATCCCTGTACTTACTTGTGATCATGCTACTTGAAAAAAATGTTAGAATATAATTTACACACTGAGCCCCAGAACCTCAATACCCAGCAGGTTGAGCAGGTCCTGTTCCGACTCCAGGACATCTTCCGAGTGGTGCATAAGCTGCTGCTAGCTGTGAGTTATTCCGTTGCTGTGGCAAGCGCACCTCCACAGTCACCCCCACAGCAGCTGTTGCTCCCACAGGGCATAACCCTTGCCAGTCATCCGGCCTGCTGCTACCATGGGGGGAGGTGGTGCTGCACACAAAAAATGAGTGCTGCCACCTCTGCATTGCTAAAGATGGGGAGGGCACACACTGCTGCTCATCAGTGATGCAGTTGGCGCCAGTGCTGCCTGCTTCTGCCATTGGCTTGAGGAGGAAGGAGGAATGAGTGGGACTGGACCAAAAACAGGAGGTAGACTGACAGAGGATAGACCAGGGAAGGATTAAGAATTCAATCAATCAATCAAGTTTTTGCATAGAGCAGTACTATCACCTCTAAGGGTATCTGGGGGCTGAGGCTGCCGTATCTCCATCGAAGAGCCAGGTCTTGAGTCCACCAAGGAGGGAGCTGTCCGGAGGTGGAGGGGCAGGTTGTTCCAGGATTTAGCTGTGATGTAGGAGAAGAAGCAGCCCACTTCTGGTACGGTGGATGCAGGGGTGTGTACGAGGCTTAGACCAGTGGAGAGCAGTTGTCTTGCAGGGACCTGGAAGCTGAGACAGTGGTTGATGTAGGATGGCCCTTCGTTGTGTACCGCCTTCTACATTAGAGCAAGGATCTTGACCTGGCATTTCTTCTGGATTGGGAGTCAGTGGAGATCTCTGAGGTGATGCTGGAGCATTTAGGGAGGTTCAGGATGAGTCTGACTGTGGTGTTCTATAGAGTCTGAAGTCTTTTGAGTAGCTGGGTGGAGATTCGGGCATAGAGAGCGTTGCTACAGTCGAGGCGGCTGGTGATCAGTATGTGCATTACAACTTTTCTGGTGTCAGTGGGGATCCATTTGAAGATTCGGTGGTGCATTCTGAGGATGTAGAAGTAGGAGGCGGTACTGAGTTTACTTTTTGGATCATGGGCAGTTGACTGTCGAGGATGATGCAGAGGTTTTTTGTGTTCTCTGTTGGGGCGGGAATTGGACCGAGTTCTGCTGGCCACCAGCTATGGTCCCATATGGAGGTGTTCCTTCTGAAGATAAGGACTTCTGTTTTGTCAGTCTTTAATTTAAGGCAGCTGTCTTTCATCCATGTTGCTACGTGGAGCATGGTGTTGCCAAAGTTGCTTTTGGCATTTAGGGGGTCCTCGTGAGCAAGAAGCTCAGTTGGGTGTTGTCAGCATAGGAGACTATGTTGAGTCCATAGGGTCTGGAAATATCTGCGAGGGGGTCATGCAGATGTTGAAGAGATGGGGTTGATGAAGGATCCTTGGGATACACTGCAGGTGATGGTCTTGGGTGTGGAGATGAATGGAGGAAGGTGGATTCTCTGAGTGTGGCCTGGGAGAAATGAGGCTATCCACTTGAGGACATTCTGTTGAATACCTATGTTGGGAAGTCTGTTGAGGGGAGTGTGATGGGAGATTGTGCCCCAAAAGGTCTAGGAGGATTATAGCTAACATTTTCCCTCTGTTGAGAAGGGTCCTGATGCCGTCCATGGCTGCGATCTGTGCGGTCTCCACACTGTGATTGGCCCGAAATCCTGATTGTGAGGTGTCGAGAAGGAGGTTTAGTTTGAGGTATTTGGTGAGCTGTAGGTTAATGGATTTCTCAAGTGCTTTGGCAGGGTAAGAGATCAGGGGGATCCCTCTGTAATTTTTTAGGTCACTGGGGTCGGAGGAGTATTTTTTTAGGAGGGGTCGGACCTCTGCGTATTTCTATCCATCCAGGAAGTAGCCGTGGAGATGAGATGTTGAGGATGCTGATTAGTTCCCTGAAGATGGTGTTGGTTCCAAGGTTGAAGAGACAGTGAGGACAGGGGTCAGTGGGTGCCTCTGAGTGAGTGGACGACATGACTGCTTTGGTGGTCTATGTGGTGATGGGAGACTAGGTGGTTATGGTGTGATGGGTGTTCAATGTTTGAGGGAGGTTGTCATGGCTGGGAGTGGTGGGTTTAGGGTCGAAGTTGTTGTAGATGCAAGTCTAAGAGTGTGTCACAGAGCTCCTGGGATGGGTGGATGGTGGTCTCTATGACTGTCGGTTTGGAGAATTCCCTTATGATTCTGAAGAGCTCTTTCGTGTGGTTAGCTGCAGTGTTGATGTGGGTGGTGGTTGCTGCTCTCTTGCCTGCCTTGATTTAGAGGAGGTAGCTTTTGAGGGCTTCTTTGTGAGCTGCCCTTTTGGAGGGGTCCTTGGTTATGCACCATTGTGTTTTTGATTTGGTGGCCATTGCGTTTGCAGTTTCTGAGCTCTGGAGTGTAACATCTCTGTTGTTTGTTGATGCTGTTGGTGTTTGCTGGTTTCAGCAGGGTGACTCTGATGATGTATCTGGTAGTCTAGGTTGTGAAATTCTGGACAGCCTGGTTGAGGTCTGCCTTGGGCTCGGGTTGCTAGGTGCCTTGGGTTTGTGTCTATAGCGTCTTGGTTACCTTGCCCCAGCTTCAGTGGGGGGTGCAATGGGGCTTGATGATGGTGTGCTGGGCGTCAGCGATGGTGAAGTGGGCCGAGCTGCCAACAAGACAGGAAGGCCAAGGGGCAGCTGGGGGGCTCTGTCCAGCTCAAAAAGGTTAGTAACTGCTCAACCAGACCACACAGCTTTCTCCATTAAATGTCCTGGGAAGTGGGAGTTGCCTGGGTGGGAGGCGGTAGGGCACGGTGGCATAAGCAGCTGAGGGGGGAAGAGTGTAGGCAGATACGAACAAAGGAAGCGGGCGGAGCTGTCAACAAGGCAGGAAGGCCAAGGAGCCGCTGGGAGCTGTTTCCGGCCCAAGGTGGTCAGGCACTGCCTTGATTGATTGATTGAATAAAGCCTGCATTCTACTGTGGTTGGTCTGCAGTTGTGACTTTGTTCTAGTCCAGTGCGACCATATAACATTAGTTGGTGCCTTATGCACTATATTTACTTAAATCTTTAAAATTGTATGTCTCCGGTTCTACTGATTGGACAAAATGATTTAATACACTTTACTCTATTTGTCTGAATTGGTGAGGTATTTTTCTTGTGTTGTATTTTTGCTTTGTTACTGTTGGAAGTGCTGCATAAATACTTTACACGTTGCTTCTATGTTTGTAAGAGGCTGGCCTGGCTTATAGTGGGTACCTGATGGTACTTGCACCTTGTGCCAGGTCCAGTTATCCCTTATTAGTAGATTAGTAGTGTTCTAGCAGCTTAGGCTGATAGAGGTAGCTTTAGCAGAGCAGCTTAGGCTGAACTAGGAGACATGCAAAGCTCCTACTATACCACTTATATCATATAGCACTACATCATAAGAATCACAATACTCAAAGTTACTAAAAATAAAGGTACTTTATTTTAGTGACAATATGCCAGAAAATATCTCAGAGGATATACTCACTTAGGAGGTAAGTAAAATACAGAAAATATACACACAAACCAAAATCAGGTAAGTAACCAGTTAGCAAAGTAGTGCAAACACTGTAGAATACAATAGGATGCAATAGGCTTAGGGGCAACACAAACCATATACTAAGAAAGTGGAATGTGAACCACTTAGGGACCCCAGGCCTAGTGTAGTGTGTAGAGGGTCGCTGAGAGTGTAAAAAAACACAAAGGGTGTCCAAGATATCCCACCCCAAGAGCCTGAAAAGTAGGAGTAAAGTGACCCTACTTCCCCTGAAACACACTAAAATCGTCATAGGAGATTCTACAAAGACCACAACAGACTGCAAAGCACTGAAGACGGATTCCTGGACCTGAGGACCTGTAAAGGAAGGGGACCAAGTCCAAGAGTCACAAAAGTGTCCAGGGGGGAAGGAGCCCACTAAACCCTGGATGAAGGTGCAAAATGGCTACCTTGAGGAGAAAGAAGCTGAAGATTATGCAACAACGGAAGGTGGCATGAACTTCTCCTTTGTACAGAAGATGTCCCATGGCGTGCTGGAGGATGCAGAGTTGTTTCCACACAGAAAAAACACAAACAGGCCTTGCTAGCTGCAAAGGTCACAGTTGAAGAAAAAGGGTGCTGTCCAGGCCCAGGAAGGACCAGGAGGTCGCCCCTTGGACGAGGAGACAGAGGGGGCACTCAGCAACACAGAGAGCCCATGCAACAGCAGGCAGCACCCGCAGAGGTACTTGAACATGGGTTCAAGAGAACTGAGCATGGCGGTCATCTCAACACTACAAAGGAAAGTCCCACGAAGCCGGTGGTCAACTCAGTGAGTTGAACAACGCAGGACAAAGTGCTCAGGACATGGGCTGTGCTGTGCATGAAGGATTCCTTGCAAAAGTGCACAGAAGCCCTAGCAGCTGCAGTTCACGCAGTACACAGGATTACTGTCTAGCATGGGGAGGCAAGGACTTACCTCTACCAAATTTGGACAGATGGACCACTAGACTGTCAGGGTCACTTGGATCTAGCTCCTGTTTTCCAGGGACCATGCTTGTCAGAATGAGAGGGGACCCAGAGGACCGGTGAAGCAGAAGTTTGATGCCTGCTGTAGCTGGGGGAAGATTCCGTCGACCCACAGGAGATTTCTTCTTGGCTTCCAGTGCAGGGTGAAGGCAGACAGACCCCAGAGCATGCAGCACCAGGAAACAGTCAAGAAAGCCAGTAGGATTAGGCACTACAATGTCGCTGGTAGTATTCTTGCTACTTTGTTGCAGTTTTGCTGGCGTCCTATAGCAGTCAGTGGTTGATCCTTGGCAGAAATTAAAGAGGGAGATGCAAAGGAACTCTGGTGAGCTCCTGCATTCGTTATCTGAAGAGAAGCCCACAGGAGAGACCCTAAATAGCCCTCAGAGGAGGATTGGCCACCTAGTCAGGTAAGCACCTATGAGGTGGGGTCTCTGACGTCGCCTGCTGGCACTGGCCACTCAGAGGCCTCCATTGTGACCTCACACCTCTGCATTCAAGATGGCAGAGGTCTGGGACACACTGGAAGAGCTCTGGGCACCACCACTGGGGTGATGATGGACAGGGGAGTGGCCACTCCCCTTTCCTTGGTCCAGTTTCACGCCAAAGCAGGGGCTGGGGGATCCTTGAACCGGTGTAGACTGGTTTATGCAAGGAGGGCACCATCTGTGCCCTTCTAAGCATTCCCAGAGGCCAGGAGAGGCTACTCCTCTCAGGCCCTTAACACCTATTTCCAAAGGGAGAGGGTGCAACACCCTCTCTCAGAGGAAATCCTTTGTTCTGCCTTCCTGGGACTGGGCTGCCCAGACCCCAGGAGGGCAGAAGCCTGTCTGTGGGTTGGCAGCAGCGGTAGCTGCAGTGAAAACCCCAGAGAGCTGGTTTGGCAGTACCCGGGGTCCATGCTGGAGCCCCGGGGATGCACGGGATTGGCACTCCAATACCAGATTTGGCATGGGGGGACAATTCCATGATCTTAGACATGTTAAATGGCCATATTCAGAGTTGCCATTGTGAAGCTACATATAGGTATTGACCTATATGTAGTGCACGCGTGTAATGGTAACCCTGCACTCACAAAGTCCGGGAAATTGCCCTGAACTATGTTGGGGCACCTTGGCTAGTGCCAGGGTGCCCTCACACTTAGTAACTTTGCACCTAACCTTCACTAAGTGAAGGTTAGACATATAGGTGACTTATAACTTACTCAAGCGCAGTGTAAAATGGCTGTGAAATAACCTGGACGTTATTTCACTCAGGCTGCAGTGGCAGTCCTATGTAAGAATTGTCTGAGCTCCCTTTGGGTAGCAAAAGAAATGCTGCAGCCCATAGGGATCTCCTGGAACCTCAATACCCTGAATACCTAGGTACCATATGCTAGGGAATTATAAGGGTGTTCCAGTGTGCCAATTAGAATTGGTAAAAATGGTCACTAGCCTGCAGTGACAATTTTAAAGGCAGAGAGAGCATAAGCACTGAGGTTCTGATTAGCAGAGCCTCAGTGACACAGTTAGGCACCACACAGGGAACACACATTCAGGCCACAACTAAGAGCACTGGGGTCCTGGCTGGCAGGATCCCAGTGAGACAGGTAAAAACAAACTGACACACAAGTAAAAATGGGGGTAACATGCCAGGCAAAATGGTACTTTCCTACACAACCCCCCCCCCACCAAACGAGGGACAATGAGGCTAACCTTGCCCAGATGAGTCTTCATTGTCTAAGTGGAAATATCTGGAGAGTCCATCTGCATTGGAGTGGGTTCTCCCAGGTCTATGTTCCACTGTATAGTCCAGTCCCTGTAGGGAGATGGACCACCTCAACAATTTAGGGTTTTCACCTTTCATTTGTTTAAGCCATAATAAAGGTTTGTGGCCTGTCTGAACAATAGAGTGAGTACCAAAAAGGTATGGTCTCAACTTTTTCAGTGCCCAGACCACAGCAAAGGCCTCCCTCTCTATGGTAGACCAACACTTTTCTCTAGGGGTCCACCTCCTGCTGATCCGGACCCTCAGTGTTTAGCTGTGATAGTACTGCCGCTACCCCTAATTCAGAAGCATTAGTCTGGACTATGAATTGTTTGGAGTAACAAGGGTTATTTAGGACAGGTGCAGAGCACATGGCCTGTTTTAGCTCATCAAAAGCCTTTTGACAGCTAGCTGTCCACAATACCTTTTTAGGCATCTTCTTACTAGTGAGGTCATTAAGATGGGCTGCAATGGAGCCATAATTCTTGATGAACCTCCTATAGTACCCTGTGAGGCCTAAGAAGGCTCTCACCTGGGTTTGAGTTGTAAGAGGAGCCCATTCCCCTGCAGTGGTGAAATATTTTCCCCACGTCCCAGGTGGCCCAGATAAACCACTTTCCCCTGACCTCTCTGGTACTTTGAAGCCTAGATAGTGAGGCCTGCCTTTTGCAGGGCCTCCAAATCCTTCCATAGGTGGACCAGGTGCTCATCCCAGGTGGAGCTAAATACAGCTATATCATCTAGATATGCTGCACTAAAAGTTTCCAAACCTTGCAGGACTGTGTTCACCAACCTCTGAAAAGTGGCAGGTGCATTCTTCAAACCAAAGGGCATAACGGTGAACTGATAGTGCCCTCCAATGGTAGAAAATGCAGTTTTTGGTTTAGCATCTTCTGGTAATTTAATCTGCCAATATCCTGCAGTTAAATCAAAAGTGCTTAGATACATGGCAGAAGCCACTGTATCTATTAGCTCATCTGCCCTGGGTATAGGGTGAGCATCAGTTTTGGTTACTTGATTGAGAACTCTGTAGTCAACACATAGCCTCATTTCTCTTTTACCATCTTTACTGTGAGGTTTTGGGACAAGCACCACTGGGCTAGCCCATGGGATTTCTGAAGGCTCAATCACTCTTAAGTCCAGCATTTTCTGTACCTCTTGTTTTATGCAATCTCTGACATGGTCGGGCTGCCTATAAATCTTACTTTTGACAGGTGAACTGTCTCCAGTATTGATTGTGTGCTCACACCAGATAGTTGTACTTGGTATCAGTGAGAAGAGGTCAGAGAATTGGCCTAGTAGATTTATACAGTTGTCCTTTTGCTCAGCAGTAAGGCAATCTGCAAGCACCACTCCCTCCACTAACCCATCAGCTTCAGTGGTGGAGAAGAGGTCAGGGAGAGGGTCACTCTCTTCTTCCTGCCCCTCATCAGTTGCCATGAGCAGGCTTACGTCAGCCCTGTCATAGTAAGGTTTTAGGCGATTGACATGGAGCACCCTAAGGGGACTCCTGACAGTGCCCAGGTCTACCAAATAGGTAACCTCAACCTTCTTTTCAACAATGAGATGGGGTCCACTCCATTTTTCCTGGAGTGCTCTTGGGGCCAAAGGCTCCAATACCCACACCTTCTGTCCTGGGTGGTACTGGGTCAGGACAGCCTTCTGATCATGCCATTGCTTTTGGAGCTCTTGGCTGGCCTGAAGGTTTTTACTGGCCTTTTTCATGTACTCAGCCATTCTGGATCTTAG
This sequence comes from Pleurodeles waltl, assembly GCF_031143425.1. Taxonomy (NCBI): domain Eukaryota; kingdom Metazoa; phylum Chordata; class Amphibia; order Caudata; family Salamandridae; genus Pleurodeles; species Pleurodeles waltl. The sequence goes on from NC_090437.1 coordinate 1,178,408,786, forward strand.
GCCAAGTACATAGTCCACAATGTCTTGCTTTAGAGCTTTTAAAGGTTGTCCCAACCCTCCTTCACAAGAGCAAGGGGACCTCTTACAGGGTGTCCAAAGAGGAGTTCAGAGGGGCTAAAGCCCACTCATTTTTGGGGTACCTCCCTATAATCAAAAAGGAGGCATGGCAACAGGACATCCCATCTCCTTCTGAGTTTTTCAGGGAGTCCCATAATCATACCTTTGAGAGTTTTATTAAACCTCTCAACCAGACCATTTGTCTGTGAATGATAAGGAGTAGTGAACTTATAAGTTACACCACACTCCTTCCACATAGCTTTGAGGTATGCAGACATTAATTTACTACCTCTGTCTGACACCACTTCCTTAGGGAAACCCACTCTGGAAAAGATTCCCAGGAGGGCCTTTGCCACTGCAGGAGCTGTAGTGGTCCTTAAGGGTATGGCTTCAGGATACCTAGTGGAATGGTCCACTACCACAAGGATACACCTATTGCCTGAAGCTGTTGGAGGGTCAAGGGGGCCAACTATGTCAACCCCTACCCTTTCAAAGAGCACCCTAACCACTGGGAGTGGAATTAAGGGGGCCTTAGGTGTGCCACCAGTCTTGCCACTGGCTTGGCAGGTCCCACAGGAGCGACAAAACTCCTTAGTGTCCTCTGACATATGAGGCCAGTGAAACAATGGAAAAAGTCTGTCCCAAGTTTTGCTCTGGCCCAAATGCACAACCAAAGCAATATCATGTGCCAAGGTCAGAAGAAACTCCCTATACTGCAAAGGGATAACCAATCCCCTGGCAGCTCCAGGTTAAGGGTCCCTTGACTCAGTATAAAGGAGGTGATCTTCCCAGTAGACCTTATGGCTATCAGTGATATTCCCATTCTGCTGTTTGACAGCTTGCTGTCTTAAACCCTCTAGTGGTGGATAGGTCTGCTGTGCCACACTCAGCTCTTCCCTAGCAGCCCCCCCTGCACCAAAAAGCTCAGCTGTGTCTGCTGCCAGCCCATCTGGTGTAGGTTCTGCACAGGGAGAGGATTCCTCTTCCTCAAAAGGGGAATCTTCTGGAGAGGGAGGGATAGTGGGCAAGGATTTACCCTTTCTACCCTAGCTTTTGGGAGCACTTGGTCCATTGTTCCAGGATCCAAGCTTCCCTGTCCTCTTTGCTTCTGGGCCTGAGCCCTTGTCAAAGCAAAGATATGTCCTGGAATGCCCAGCATTGCTGCATGAGCCTCCAACTCCACTTCAGCCCAAGCTGATGTCTCCAAATCATTGCCTAGTGAGCAGTCTACAGGTAAATCAGTGGCTACCACAACTTTCTTTAGACCAGTAACCCCCACCCCCCAGGTGAGATTCACAACGGCCATGGGGTGGCTTAGAGTGTTGTTATGAGCATCAGTCACTTGGTACTGCTGACCAAGTTGGTGTTGATCAGGGCGAACCAGTTTCTCAATCACCATAGTGACACTAGCTCCTGTATCCCTGTAGGCCTCAACCTCAACATCATTTATTAGGGGAAGTTGCTTGCACTTACCCATATTAAGGGGACAAACAACCAAGGTGGCAAAGTCAATACCACCATCAGAGACTAAAACAGCCTCTGTGGTCTCCCTAACAAGACCGACCCCAGCTACACTACCAATGGTGAGCCCAGCTACAACCTTTGATTGGCTATTTGTAGTAGACTTCCCACCACCACTGCTATTACTAGAGGCACTAGAGGACGCAGTTGGGGTTGTGGTAGTGGGAGCCTTGGTGTTTTTCTTTGGGCAGGTGGAATCACTTGCCCAATGGCCTTTACTTTTACATAAATAACACCATGACTTCTTTTGATTGTGGGAAGAGGATTTTGACCCACCACCCCCAGAGGATTTTTGTGGGCCTGATGAAGACTCAGAATGTTTTTTATCTTTGTTCCCACCCTTGTCAGAAGACTTACCATCCTTCTTATTGCCATCCTTGTCACCACCTGTATGAACTTTTCTGTTCACTCTTGTTCTGACCCATTTGTCTGCCTTCTCTCCCAATTCTTGGGGAGAGGTCAGATCTGAGTCTACCAAGTACTGATGCAACAAGTCAGACACACAATTATTCAAAATATGCTCTCTCAGGATTAGATTGTAAAGGCTTTCCTAGTCAGTCACCTTACTGCCATGTAACCATCCCTCCAAGGCCTTCACTGAACAGTCTACAAAGTCTGTCCAGTCTTTAGAGGACTCTATTCTGGTATCTCTGAACGTTATCCTGTATTGTTCAGTGGTTAAGCCAAATCCATCGAAGAGTGCATCCTTCAAAATGCTGTAGTTGTTGGCATCACTTTCTCTGACAGTAAGAAGCCTATCCCTACCCTTACCAGTGAAAGATAGCCACACGATAGCAGCCCACTGCCTTTGAGGGACCAACTGTACCATACAGGGCCACTCAACTGCAGCAAACCACTTGTTAATGTCATCCCCCTCCTTGTAAGGGGGGACTATCTTAAGCAGGTTTCTAGAATCTTGTTCTCTTACAGGATTACTATCAAGAACACTGCTGCTGCCACCATGGGGAACCAACCCCAACCTCTGCCTTCCCTTCTCTACATTTAGAGATTCACTGTATAAGGCCAACTGTTGCTGTCTCAGCTTTAGTCTGGCCTCTTCCAACCTCAGCTTTCTGAGGTCGCTATCTAGCCTTTGCATGATCCGCAAGACCTTCAGATGGATCCCCGTGTAAACCAGAAGACACACACACTCTCATCAGCAGTAGACTGGACTATGGCAACGCCCTCTACACGGGAGTAACAGCCAAGCTCCAGAAGAAACTCCAGCGCATCCAGAACGCCTCTGCACGACTCATCCTCAACCTCCCTTGCCATATTTAAAAAAATATATAAAGTGAAATTACATTTCCCCCAACTTTAAAGAAATGGAAGTAAGAAATGTACTGCAAGTACTCAAAGAATCTATATTATATAAAATAATATTTTGTACATTTCCAGGTCACTTTTTCATTACTTGTACTTTCTTTGCTGTACGTGTATCCCATGACACCTACTGAAAACAGCATGAAAGAAATTGTTTGACTATAGCCCTTCACTCGAAAAGCCGAAACACTGCTGTATTTCCTACAAAAACAAGACATTTATTTTATATTAAGTAAAAAAAATTACAATTAAACTAACTTGCTGCATACAGTTATTTGAACTAAATACTTACAATATGTTTCTGATTTCATGTTTCCTAAATACAGATATAAAAAATGCATCCAAACCAAAAACATTAAAGAAAATAAAATTGGATATGTATTTAAAAATCAAACAACACAATAACAAATAAAAAAGTAAGTTAAATAAAATATATTAATAAATAATTGACCAACAACTTTTCTTTTAGCGGTAAAATAAACAATAGGTACATAATACAACTACATTTAATTATTTACCACATGAAACTAACGCCACTATTTTTTCCCCAACAGTTCTAAAGTAACACCAATGGCAAAAGCTAACTAAATAAATCAACAGTTAAAGTTATGCTTACAAACATCACTAAATCATCTAATTCTCAAGTATGCATGTACAAAACATGTATTACAAATGCATAAATGATTAGCTGGAACAAATGGCTATCGTAGCCACATTCCACAACAAAGATTATCATTAAACCACCTGGGATACACCCATGGCATATGATACTTTTTGCTGGAAGTTTGTGTTGTTTTTTGGATTCTGCACAAGGGGTGCTGTTGTCCATTTCCCAACTCATGTGCTTTGAACCCTAAAACATGTCAGAAGTGTCCACATACTCAAATTTACATATTTAAGTTACCAATAAGTTCCTGGTATATGGCACAAAGTGTACCCAGTGCCTGTAATTTAAATACCACTACTGGACTGTTGGAAAGTGGATTATTGGTATGGACTGGTATGGGCAGGTAGCAATAGACCCCTAACCCCCACTAGGTTCAGTTAGGTCTCAATAAATTAACCCCAGCTCAACCCTTGCTAGCTTGGCAAAAAGGCTTAACTAAAGAGACAAGGGCCCTCATTACAACTTCGGTGGTCTTTTCAAAAGACCGCCGAAGCAGCGGGTGCCAGTATACTGCCAGTGCTGGCAGTATATCTGGCTCCCTATTATGACTTTTCCGCTGGGCCAGCAGATGGTAACAGCGTTTCTGTCCGCTGGCCCAATAGAGCCGGCGGCAATGTTGATGTGCAGCGGGTGCAGCTGCACCCGTCGCGCATTTCACTGCCTGAAATTCGGGCAGAGAAATGCGTGACGGGGCTGTGCCTGGGGGGCCCTGCACTGCCCATGCCAAGTGCATGGGCCCCCAGGGGCACCCCGAGTCCCCCTTACCACTAGCCTCTCCATGGCGGTGTTTACCGCCGTGGACAGGCTGGTGGTTGGGGATTATGACCGTCAGACAGAAGCTTGGCGGTATGTTGGAGGGGTCGGCGGTATGTCCATGGCTAATGCATCACGTCATAATAGCTGGTGGAACACTGCCAGCCTGTTGGCGGTGTTACCGCCAGCTTACCGCCAGCCGCCAGGGTCGTGATGAGGCCCTAAGTGTATAAATCATTCAAGTATCACAAATCAGTAATAAAATAAAACACAGGAAACAGTTTAAAAATCCAAAACCAATTTATAAACATACAAAATATTTGTATCTTTAATTTGACACCAAAACAAATAAAATCAGATAAGAGGAACCGGAGATATGACATTTTAAAGAATTATTGTTTTCTAGTGCATAGAAACTAAAAGTGCCAATCTGTTCATCTGGTCACCCCTTGATCGGGGCAAAGTCAAAGTTTCAAGCCGACCGCAATGGAGCTCTGCTCGGCTACAGCAAGCGGGAGGCCTTGGTCAAAAGTTTACCTTCGGATTTTGTCATTTTCTTGAAGATTTTCTCCATTGAGTCGAAGTCACCAATCCAATCCAATCTCCCTAGAGCCCCCTTCGGATATGCGTCACAGGAGACCTCGGTGAAGATTTAAAAATTTGGACTTAGAAGATTTTTCGAGACAAAAATCTTCGTCTGGGCCAAAGCTGAATCTTGGTCTGACGTCCCTGGAGACGTCCTTGGATATGCTGCTCGGGAAGTGTTGGTCAACTTTTTACCTTCGGATTTAGTAACTTTTTTTGGAGCTTTTTCTCTCCAATGTTGAACAATTCTCCACAGCAAGGTAATTTTGAATCAACTTCGTCGGATTGCCTTTCCAGGAGCCCCCGGTGAAATCCTGGAAGTCTTGGGCTCCTCAGTTTTTCAGCAGTAGAACCTGCAAGTCAGGCCAGGTCGCGGTTGATGTAAGGCAGCTTGATTCTTGACGGCAGGTCGGTCCCTTTATGGAGTTTTTTTTTCAAAAGCTCTCCAAACTTCCAGAGTCTTTGAATGTCCTTTAGGAGTCCACAGCCCATGCCAAGTTTGCAGAAACTCTTAGGCCCATATTTATACTTTTTTAGCACAGCATTTGCGTCATTTTTCGATGCAAAAATGGCACAAACTTGCAAAGTATAATAAGTTTGCGCCGCTTTTGCATCAAAAAATGATGCAAATGCGGTGCTAAAAAAGTTTAAATATGGGCCTTAGTTGCTCCTTGAGGGTTAGAATTCACCTGGCTCAAACTCCAAAATGACCACTAGACAGTGGTAAGCTGGTCAGTTTCTTCAGGATTTGATGCAGGGGACTATGGTTAGCTATTTTTCACCTGCAGCAAGCAGGGAGTCCCTTCTTGAACCAGTTGAAGACAGGCAAAGTTCTTCTTGTGGTAAAGCCCAAGTGTGCAGCAGGTGCAGTCCTTCAGAGTGCAGTGTCCAGGTGCAAATCAGGGGTCCAGCAGGGCAGTCCTTCTTCTTCCGATGTTCTTCCTTGTGGGGATCTGAGGTGTAAGTACCTGTTCTATTTATACTTGCTCCTCGGGTGAAAAGCAGGGCTGGAGACTGTCCAACATAGGCAGGCCACTTCCCTCTTAGATGACCACTTCCTGGGAAGTGTGTCAAAAATCATTCCCAGGGAGCAACATTCTTAAAAAATCCAACATGGCTGAAACTGATTTTTGGAGGTTAGATATGGCTAAAAATCCTAAACGCACCACTCTCCTGCCCCTCTCCTAATCTAATCAAGAGGGCACCTAATTGTCTAGTTTTGCAGGAAATGGGGGAGGTCCTGAGCTGCTACAATGTCCTTCCCTGCCTTTGAAGACCAGTTTGGCTGCTCTCCCCCATATGCTGAGGCAGATCTCCTCCCCAGGCACATCCTTTGTGTTCAGCCCAGGCCATTTCACAACTCATCAAGGCAGCCTGTCCAGGCTGCCAGAGGCTGGCCAATCAAAGAAGGACATTACAGAGCTGAAGTTGGCAACTTTCAGGTAGAGTTTTAAAACTCTTTACCTGAACAAATTATTTTAAATCCAAAAATGGCAAATTGGGGGATTTATTATAACAATTAATTTGATACTGAACTCAAGGTATCAGGCTATTATTGGGACTTTTTAAATTAAAATAAAGTCTCCTGATTTTAGCCTATGGAGGCCATTCACTACAGAGAGGCAAAAACGATTTTGTCTATTTTACCTCACCAGGACTTATAAAACAATTTATATAAGTTCCTTGCTTTTATTTACATGGCACCCAACCCTAGGGGCACTTAGGTCACTCCTCAGGGGTGACATATGTGAAAATAAGGTAGTTTAAGACTTTGGAAGTACTTTTAATTCCAAAGTCGAATTTGCATATAACTTTAGTCTAAAAGCAGCCAGCAAGGCAGGCCCGCATTTAAATGACACTGGGCACATCAGCAGTGCTCCTATGGCGACACTATCTATTCTGGGGTCCCTGAACCTACATGCCCAACCATACACTAGGGACTTATATGTAGGTTGATACTGTCAGTTATTATTAGCCTAATTTGCATATCCACGTTACAGAGAGCACTGGCCCTGGGACTGGTAAGCAGTACCCAGGGCACAGCCAAGAGTCAGTAACCACCAGTATCAAACAAAAAGAAAGACTTTCCTACATCGTGCTACCACTACAGCAACCTAGCTGTTTAGGTTTAATTTGCAAGAATTACCTGTCAAAACAACCACTTCAGACATTTCTAAACTCTCCTTTTAAATATTAATAAGTCACTGCTAAGGAGGCCTTAAATGGCCATAATGCAAGTCACTTGATACTTAAAAGTGGGGCATGCAAAAATGTAATGTTCAACATGTCCTTGCAGTGGCAGTACCCTAAAAGCTATTTTCACTGTACCAGGTTTAGCTGTTCAGTAGTAGAGCACTAGAATACTTTATTAGCATTAATAAAGCTATCCATGTCTAGGAACTGGTTAAAAAGTTAATTCTTGGACTTTTTAAAAAGTTGCAGGTCGCTTCCTCCTCACCACTGCTCCGGTAAGTGCTGCCATTGTTTTGGGCTTGTTTGGGCTTGTCTGAGCTTGTCTGGGCTTGTTTGGGCTTGTTTGGGCTTCTTGGCTTCTCCTCTCCCGGAAGGCCCCGCACCCCTCCTCGGAGCTCTTCCTGCTCCTGACTCCTGCTGCCCCCGCCCCGCACTCCCATTGGAGGTTTCCCTCCCTCCTCCCAGCTGCCACTCCCTCCCACCTCTCCTCTTATGCCGGCTGCAGCGCGGACGCACCGCTGGCCGACCGATGGCGCGGCAAAGGCAAGCCCGTCTGCGCCCATCCACGCCAAGACCGCGCCCAGCGCCAGACCCCCTGGCCAACACGCCTCCCGCACCACCAAACATTTTTACACTGCCAACGAACTCCAAGTCCTTAATCCAGGACGCTCCTCCATCTGCTTCCAGTCCACACCGACGTGCACCAAAGGACCCTTCTCCTGCAAAGCCTGCAATTTCACATGCAACCCAACCTCCAAACTCCAAATCAAAACAGAAAACTGCCTAAGATGCATCCTACTTAACACCCGCTCCGTCCACAAACATGCAATTGAACTCTGGGACCTCCTGACCACATACTCGCCCGACGTCGCATTCCTCACCGAAACCTGGATGAATTCGGCCTCAGAAGCAGACATAGCCATAGCCATACCAGAAAACTACAAGATCACCAGAAGAGACCGAATCAACAGACCAGGAGGAGGAATCGCCATAGTCCACAAAAACACCATAAGAGTCTCCACCAACTCCCATGACACCATCAACTCCGCTGAGCACCTCCACTTCAAAATCCACATCAGCGCCAACAACACACTCAGAGGAACACTGGTCTACAGACCCCCTGGACCCAGACCGCAGTTCTGTGACGACATCGCTGATGCCATCAGCTCCCAAGCCCTCGCCTCAACAGACTACATCCTCCTTGGTGACCTAAACTTCCACCTAGAAAATAACAACGATATCAACACCACCAACCTAATCGACAACCTCGCCAACATCGGCCTCAAGCAACTCGTCACTACACCCACCCACTCAGCAGGCCACACACTCGACCCCATCTTCTCAGCCAGCAACCACGTCTCTTTCAGCCACACCATCGAACTCAGTTGGACAGACCACTGCTGCATCCACTTGTCCTACCAAAAACCAGTCACTCACCACCACCGCACACAACCCCCCCGACGCAACTGGAGCAAAATATCAACAGATCAACTGATCTCCACTCTCGCCCGGGCCCCACCCCCTGGGACCCCAGACCCCAACATAGCCACCACCAACCTGCATCGCAGGATAGAAGATTGCGCCAACACCCTCGCACCGTTCAAAAAAAAAAAAAAACACCTCCCACAGAATCAAGGCCAGCTGGTTCACCCCAGAACTACAGGAATCCAAACAGCTATGTCGCACAATGGAAAAAACCTTGCACCTTGACCATACCAACTCCAACCACATCACTTTCCAGGATGCCCTACGCAAACATCACCAACTGATCCGCGCCACCAAAAGGACCCACTTCAAAAACCGCATCGACGCCAACGCTCACAACAGTAAAGAGCTCTTCGGCATCGTCAATGAGCTCTCCACCCCCAGGACCTGCTCCAACGAACCCCCGCCATCACAGGAGTTCTGCAACTCACTGGCAACCCACTTCCGTCGAAAGATAGAATAAATCCACAATAGCTTCAAATCCTAGACCTACCAGCTGACTACAAACACCCAAGAACCCAACGCTCCAAGCAACACCCACCTCCTCCACACCTGGACCCCCATCAACATAGAGGACATCGCCACCACCATGTCCTCCATCCACTCCGGATCACCATCGGACCCCTGCCCACACCATATCTTCAATAAGGCAAACATCATCATAGCCCCCCACCTCTGCAAAACCATCAACAGCTCCTTCGAGTCAGCCACCTTCCCAGAAAGATGGAAGCACGCAGAAATCAACGCCCTGCTAAAAAAAACAAATGCAGACCCAGACGACCCCAAGAACTACCGGCCGATCTCCCTCCTCCCCTTCCCAGGCAAGTTCATCAAAAAAATTGTAAACAGCCAACTATCCCGGTTCCTGGAAGAGAGCAAGGTACTCGACACCTCCCAATCCTGATTCCGCAGAAACCACAGCACTGAGTCCTCACTCATTGCTGCCACAGACAACATTAGGACCATGCTCGACGAAGGAGAAACAGCAGCACTCATCCTCCTGGACCTCTCCGCAGCTTTCGACACGGTATGTCATCACACTCTCCGCACACGCCTCCACAACGCTGGAATCCGCAACAAGGCACCCGACTGGATCTCGTCATTTCTCTCAGGCAGAACCCAGAAAGTCCGCCTCCCACCGTTCCTGTCAGAAGCCTGCAGAATCATCTGTGGCGTTCCCCAAGGATCTTCGCTCAGCCCCACGCTCTTCAACGTTTACATGGTCCCCCTCGCCAACATCGCACAAACCCACCACATCAACATAGTTTCCTATGCCGACGACACTCAGCTCATCCTCTCCCTCACGAAAGACCCTAGAACTGCAAAAAACAACCTCCACAACGGACTTCACGCCATCGCCAGCTGGATGGAATCAAGCCACCTCAAGTTAAACACAGACAAGACAGAAATGCTCATCTTTGGCACCAACCCCTCAACTTGGAATGACTCCTGGTGGCTCACCTCCCTAGAAACCGCGCCCTCACCCACCAGCCATGCACGCAACCTAGGCTTCATCTTGGACTCCACACTCAGCATGACTCAGCAGGTCAATGCCATCTCCTCTTCCTGCAAAGAATCCAGAACGCATCCGCCCGCCTCATTCTGGACATCCCACGCCGTGACCATATTTCCCCCCACCTCAGAGACCTTCACTGGCTACCAGTATCAAAGAGGATCACCTTCAAACTCCTCATCCACGCACACAAGGCCCTCCACAACACAGGCCCAGCCTACCTCAATGACAGACTCACCTTCCACACCCCCACCCGCAATCTTCGCTCTGCCAGCCTCGCCCTCGCCTCCATCCCCCGCATCCACCGCACCACCGGCGGAGGAAGATCCTTCTCTCACCTAGCCGCCAAGACCTGGAACTCCCTACCGCTCCACCTTTGCCAAATCCAAGACCTCTTGACATTCAGGAAACGCCTCAAGACATGGCTCTACGACCAGTAGCTCCCCCCAGCGCCTTGAGACCCTAAAGGGTGATTAGTGCGCTCTATAAATCCTTGATTGATTGATTGATTAATTACAATAGTTATTACAAATCCCATTAATTGGTAAAGTCGGACTTGTAAGAAATATTTTACAAAAATTATTTTAAAAAGCTACCGTTGGCCTGCCTAAAGCCTCTAGATCCCGTTTGCCTGAACTTTCAACAGACACCTAGATGGGAATAACACCCAAAGCTCAGACAAAGACATTGCATGTGGGGAGAAGTTGAATTTTTCTTGAGAGGGTAGTCTGGGGGCTGTGTCCAGCCCACTGCATTTCTTCAAAGGATGCCTACAATGCCACCGGTAAATGTAGCACACACCTAGGCCTGACTACCTTTTTGTCTAACTAGCCAGCCAGGCACCATTCCTAAAAGGAGAGGAGCTACCCCCAGGACTGGTTCTGAATGATTACGTGTGAAGGTCTGCTCATTTCCCTGGCCATATCTCTAGAAAGGGAGCAGGGTGTTTGCACAAGAGAGGAAAGATTCTGCTATGTTTGCTTTACGTAGAGAAGGGTACTGGGGTGTTGAGTGCAGTAGGGCATGCAGGAACGCCTGCAAAAGTGGGTAGGGTTACCCCTGGGAAAGTCTTCCTTATTGGGTATGGAGGAGCCAGGAGTCACCCCACCCACATGCTACTGGCTTTGGCACCCCTGGACACCCTATTCAGGGGGCTACTGGACCTGTGGAGAACAGACTGCAAGGATGGAACCTGAAGTTGAGGCCTGTGAGGACAACCCTAAGGGCTGGACCTGCTTCCTCTTCTACCCAGTACAATAAAGTAGACTCCAAGGGCACAAAAGCTGCAAGAAGACCACCTTACTGAATGAGACTGGCTGACGAGTTTCAACTGGACCCACCCAGAACCTACTGGTACTTTATTTTAGAGTGAGTCCTGACTCCCATGTGCTATTGCCAAGGTCCTGGAGCCCATGCCTAGAGTATACAATTCCTTCCCAAACTGCAAAAGATGGGATTTTAAAACGTTTTTGTTCAATTTCTGCCTGGAGAACTGACAGAGACCAGGGACACTGTTGAAGATGCAGCAGTCCGCTTCGAATTGCGGGTTGGCCTCAACTTGCTGGTTTGCGCCGCTGAGGAAAATCCAACTTCCAGAAAAGTTTCAGTGTGTAAAATGTAGAGGGAATTTGCCCAGACTGATGCACAGGTGCATATGATCAATTTTGAGGCCACCCCATGCATGGATTTTGGACTTCTTCTGCTCTGAGCTTTCCCATCTTTGTCAATAACCACACTGGGACCTCCCTCTACAGCATCCCACCATCAACAACGACAGGTTCAGAATCAGATTGCAGCCTTCACTTTTGAGCTAGACATTGTATAGAGTTATCAGTTGCCCACTGAAGCACTTTGCATTTTTTGGCGCTACTTTGATTTAAAACTTTTAAAAAACATATCTCCAGTTCCCCTTATTGGATTTCTGTCGGTTTTGTGTCATTTTCTTCATTATTTTTGTCCCCTATACATATAAATTAGAGTGAGATTTTTATTGTCTTGTGGTTTTGACTTTTTACTGTTTTGGTACTTCTGAATGCTTTACACATTTGCTTAAAGTAAACCCATCTGCCTTGTGCCATAGCTACCAGGGAATTAATGAAATCTGTAAAGGACCTAATAAGAACTGTGACATTATTACTTGTGAAGTACTTATGTCCATTCCAACTAATAATCCACTTTCTTGCAGCAATAAATAACATGTAATATAAAACAATACACCTACATATCATACCCTTAGAAAATAAAAATGTTAGTTACGATTTTGTAGTTGAAGAGATGAAAATTAATGACAGTCTCAAAAGGAAGAAAATAATTCATAATTAAATTAAAATATAAAAATCCTCCTAAAAATGTAAAAACTGGGAGATAAAAAATATTATTCCAACAGTCTGATAACAATCCATGGAGACTGTTGTGATGTTGTTGGCCTCCTCAGTAATTGTACGTTACACAGAAGTTGGCCTCCCGGCACCACCACTTCTCATAATGACACAGATTCTTGGACTGGTCAAGTGTGGGAAAGGGCTTTGGGGAAGGGAACAGCTGGGAGGGAGATCTGCAAAACAAAAGCAAGATTTTTAACACAACCAACACCTCCAAACCCCATCCTCAAAACCTCATTTTTATTATGTTAAGTAGTCCCTGAAGGAATTAGATCTAGGAATCCATCGCTTTTCAGTGTTATGTAGATAACCTAAATTGACACAAAATAAAAGAAGACCAGATTATGTTTTATCCTTTCATACATTGTCATTAAACATTCAGAGCAGGTTGGTAAAGAATAGGGTCTGAAGTTTTATGCATACTACAACATATTCAGTCCTTAGCTGTGCATCAGATTTTTTTACTACAAAAATAAAGTAGAGTTTGCTCACTCTACTTGCATGTTAGCACACAAAGATTTATTTAATTCTTGACTTAAAAATTCTTTCTCAAACTGTGACTAAACATAATTCTAAAAATGTACTCCTGTAGAGCATAACAACTGTTTCATTGGAAAAATTTCAAAGGTCTGTAAAAACAATATAAAGGCCAGTCATCCCTTGTTACCTTCAAAATGATTGAGAGAACAAACATTTTACCAGTTGTACAATAATCGTCTTACATACTGGGGGCCCCAACAAAGATGTTTACTGCTCATTACTGCTGGGAGTTGGAGTCCCAATAGGAAACATTGAATCTCTGCAGGAAAACAGCAGTAATCTGAACACAAATATGGGCCTGATTATGAGTTCGGCGGACGGTGTAAACTTCAGACGGGGATGTTGCTGCCATACTGGTTACCTCCCCACCGGGCCCATTAAGAGTTTCCTGCTAGGTCAGCGGAAACCTGAGTTACCGCCCGCTGGCCTAGTGGGAAACAGCCTACAGCACTGTCTGCGGCTCGTAATTGAGCCGGCAGCTTTGCTGTGAGATGCAGGTGCTGGTCAGGGGGGCCCCTACACTGCCCATGCCAAGTGCATGGGCAGTGCAGGCCCTCCCGGGCCCCTCTGCACCCGTTCTATGCCAGCCTTTTCATGGTGGTGCTACTGCCATGAAATGGCTGGTGGAGAACAAGGTAGTAATTCCCAGGGCAGGGCTGTTTTCAGCACTGCCCTGACAGATTAGGACCACCACTTAACTCCAGACCACCAGGATCCCTGACCCTGGCGGAGTTGGCGGTCCCACTGTGGCCCGGCCACCATGGTTGAAATATGATGCACGGGACCTCCAGACTCGTAATGAGGGCCTACGTATCTGCATTAACCATGACTATGTACACCTGCTACCAAATATCTAAATGCACATGTTAGATTAATGAGAATAACATCAACCACCACCACCACCTCCCCATGCTGTGGAGTCAGACTACCTTGCCTTGCCACAGCAACATTATTGGTGTCTTACAGGGGTCGCACTAGTGACGCAATGGATCACTGGACCCATGATAGAGGCTGTACAAAAACTGAAAAATTGAAATATTAAAAATGATCCACAAAAATAAAACAATAAAGGGAATTAAAAATAATATTGGTTAAAAAAAAGTAATCAAATTTATTTCCTTAAAAAAATGCATCCAAACACGTGTGAGGACATCAATGAGAAACCCGTGAAAGAAACCCAAAAACCCGTTCACGCAACAAATAAATCCATTACATTTAATAATGCATCCTAAAACTCAAAAAACACATTTAATCAATACATATCATATATATATATATATATATATATATATATACATATAATAATAAACATATAAGTACATAAGTACAACATAATGATGCCTTTCACACTTTTGCCCTTAGCAACTACTATACAGTTACTCTAAGCAAAAAAAAATACTAAAAACATAAACTAATTAAACTAATCCTATAACCATCTTTCATAGCACTAAAAGTATTAAAAAAATAAACATACTTGACTCGGAGAACAGAAACAGGAGGAAGTACCTAACGGGAACCAGTTATATCCCAAAATACTGAAGATAGACTACAAAATTGATAAAGTGGAAAAATATCTGGTAATAAAACATGAAAAAGACTCAAACCCTTTAGAGAATGATGCAAATTAAAACATCATATTTCTTATTAGTTAATATTATTATATAAAAATACTGTCTGCAAAATTATCAACTTATGGTGTACCCTCAGATTTATGTTCTGTCTATTTATGCTGGCTAGAGAACTTTGTGCACGTCACCCCTTCTAAACAGTTATAAAGTACCTGTGCTCCCCTTTAAATAAAGTTGAATTGGTATACCTTTAATTAACATATTAAACTTACCTATAAGACTCTTGCATACTGTTGAGGGTGTACCCAGGGTCTGTAAGTTTAATGCCATTAGTGGACTACAGCCACTACTGTGCCATCCTCCATACTGGCAATGCAAACTTGGCGACAGGCCAACCATTGTAGCCTGACAGTAGAAGTGTAATAATGCAAATCAACCTGTGAAAATAAACTATTTTGACAGATCATTAACGTCTTTTCAAATATTAATGTCACTCTTATGTATTCCTTATAGCCCATAGGGCAGGGTTCATGGTATTTAAAAGTAGGACATGTAGAAAGTTAATGTTAAACATGCTCTTGCAGTGACTAGCATGAGAAAGCTATTTTCACTGTAGCAAGGCTGTCTCTTCCATAGAGAATCGCTGAGTGTATTCATTAATTTAATAGTGCTATTTTTGGTAGCAAACATCTAGAAACATCATTCCAAAACTCTTTGCAATATTTATTGAAGGCGCAATCCAGTGGTGAAGTGTGATGTTTAACAAATATTAAGGAAAAATTAAGGAAAATTACATTTTCCTTGCCTAAAGTCTCTGGAGGCTAATTTTCAGAAGTCTCCAGCAGCAGCCCTCTCACTTCTCAAGCTGTGACTGAGGTATAAATACTGTTATCAGAGTAGAGAAAAAGGCCTGGATATGTTCCTCTGGTAGGATGACTGTAAGGAAATGCCTCCTTGGTATGGTTACATGATTACATGATTTTGAATGCCATCCAGGGTGTAGAGAGGCAGTTGCAACAGACCCCGAGGGTCATAAACCGGAGGGCTTTCATTCTGGTCAGGCAGCACATCAGCAAGCTTATCAGACTCTGGCTTCAGCACTGATGGAAGTCATTGTCCCTGTCTCTAGCCTCCCCCCTCCAACCTCCTCCACCCAGACCCAAACCCCTGTACCTCAGCCTATCCCAAGCACACCATCAGACCAGCATGCACACACGTCAACACACAAGGGAAGCTCTGGCAAACATAAGCGCCACACATCCCACAGGCACTCACGCAAGCATCATACACATGCAGACATACAAACAGCCACTGCCTTCACTGTGTCCCCCTCCTCCTCATCTCCCTCCTCCCTCCCAGTCTCGTCTCCACTCACACCGGCACGCACTACATTGTCAGCCACTACCTCCATCACCAGCACACCCACCACCACACCCCGCTCACGTGCAGTCACCACCCCCACTACCATTCACACATCCCCTGTGTCCTCTCCCAGTGTGTCTGTGAGCCCACCTCCCAAGGTACACAAACGCAGCCACACACCCACCCAACAGCCATCCACCTCACAACAGCCTCCAGCCCATACACCTTCACCCAGAGTCACCAAACGTACACCTCCTACAACCACTACCTCTTCCCCCACTCCCAAACCCCCTCCATCTACCCGTCCCAGTGTGTCCAAAAAACTAAACTTTTCCTGTCCAACCTTGACCTCTTCCCCTCACCTCCCCCACCCCTTCAGTCTCCTAGGGCCCGCCTCTCCAGGTCCCAACCCAGCACCTCAGCCACAACATCTGCGGGAACAGTGGTGCCAGTAGTAACCGGCTTCTGGAGTGAGCCAGGCAGCAGGGCAGCCAGTGTGCCAAGGAGCCAGAGCACGGACAGGCCCCCACCTCAAAAGCACAAAAAGTTGGCCAGTGCCCGGTGGGAGAGAGGAAAAAAATCTTCCACCAAAGCCTCTCCCAGGGGTACAGTTGGGAGTGTGGAGAATGCTGTGCCACCATCCAAGGTGGGGAAGGGGCACAGTAAAACAGGCAAATCTCTGAAAACCTGCACGGCGGACAAGACCGCCACAAGCACCACTGCCAAGGACACCGCTGCCACAAGCACCACTGCTGAGGACAGCGCCGCCACAAGCACCACTGAGCAGGACACCGCCGCCACCAGCACCGCTGAACAGGACACCCCCTCCACCAGCACCGCTGAACAGGACACCGCCACCACCAGCACTGCTGCAAAGGACACCGCCGCCACCAGCACCGCTGAACAGGACACCGCCGCCACCAGTACCGCTGAACAGGACACCGCCGCCACCAGCACCGCAGGCCAGTGAGCGCCAAAGATTCCAACGCTACAGAGGCCGCAGCGAGCAGGATGAAGCACTCTGGGCACAAAGTCCCCTCCAGAACCAGTGGAGATTTCCATCCACTACCTCTGTCCTTGGCAGGATGAAGCACTCTGAGCACAAAGCCCCCTCCAGAACCAGTGGAGAATGACATCCACTTGAGAGACTGTGGCTTTGCACTCCCCAGGGTAAAGCAGTGGGCAACCCACCCACTAGAGAGACTTGAGAGACTGTGGCTTTGCACTCCCCAGGATAAAGCAGTGGGCAAACCACCCACTGGAGAGACTTGAGAGACTGTGGCGTTGCACTCCCCAGGATACATCAATGGGCATGGAGCCCCCTCGTGGATCTGGCATCGTGCACTCATCTGGCTGAGGTGCCCCCCTTTCCCTTCCCCTGAGGTGCCTGTTGTATTTCTATCTGATGCCCCATCAGTGTTCTCTCTGTTTTGATCGGGTATTGAGTGTGGGCCTCGCCCATGCATTTTGGGCCCAATGGTCCACGGACTATGATGGTGGAATACCTTGGACTTGCATTCTTGGTGTATATATTTGTTTCTAGTGTAAATATATGTACTGTATATGAATGTATATATTTTTGATTACTGTTTTTGAATAGATTAAAAACGTTCATTTCCTTCTGTCCTTGCATTCTTCCAGGGGGAGTTGGGGGTTGTTAATGTAATGTATCAACATGTACTTGTCTGTGTGTTGTAGTGGGTGAGGGTGGGGGTGGTAGTGTTGTGTGTTGCGTGTGTGTGTCACTCTTTTTTCCCTCACCCCTCCCCTGTGTCGTAGGTGCAGTACTCACCGTGGTCTTTGCCGCCTTTGTTGTACCTGGTAGAGAAGCAGGAAGATAAAGGATGGCAGTTTCTGGAGCTTGGGTTCCATGGCGTCCTGATTCCTCGTGGGGTGTGTAGAGGTGAGCGTTTTCCCTTCCAAGTCCTGTTTCCGCCGTGTTTTTGTTCGCGGTGAATCCGCCCCAGAAAAGGTGGCGGATTGGACTGTTGTAATACAGTGGTTGGAACCTTGTCTTCCGCCTGTCTGTTGGCGGTGACCGCCGCGGTGTTTGTTTATACAGCCGTGGCGGTCAGAGTGTTAAAGTGGCTGTCTATGTTGGTGGTTTCCGTCAAGGTCGTGATTCCAACTCTTTTAGTAAAGTTGATTTTAAGATTGTGCGTTTGAAAATGCCACTTTCAGAAAGGGAGCATTTTCTTGCTTATACCCTTTCTGTGACTCTGCCTGTTTGTGGATTCCCTGTCTGGGTCAGTTTGACAGTTGGTCTGGTTGCACCTCACACTAGACAGTGACACAAAGGGAGCTGGGGTGTAGCCTGCATATCCTGATGAGCCATCTGTGCTAGAAGGTAGGGGAGGAGTGGTCACTTACAGCTGAAATGGCTGTGCCTGTCCTCACACAATGCAGTCTCCGACCCCCTGGTGAGTGTCAGGGGCCTGGCCTGGGCAAGGCAGGATTTCAGATTCAAAAGAGACTTTACTTTGAAGTAGGCCTACCTCAAAGGAGAAATTGGGTATAAGAAGGGCACCCAAAACTAAAGACTTTAAGAACACTTCTGGAAACAAGAGGAACCTCTGCCTGGAGAAGAGCTGAAGAGCTGAGGAAAAAGAGCTGCCCTGCCTGTGACTGTGCTTTGTGGAGCTATCCTGCAGTTGCTGTTTCTGCCAGAGTAAGAGGGAAAGACTGGACTTTGTGTGCCTTCCATCTTGTGAAGAAATCTCCAAGGGCTTGATTTAGAGCTTGCCTCCTGTTGTTTGAAGTCTCAGGGACAGCAAAGACTTCTTTCTGCCAGCACCTGGAATTTCTGGAGAGACTCCTGCTCTGACCAGTGGTGCCCTATCCAGTCCTTGGGCCTTTGGAAGGAAAGCTGGTGGAAATTCAAGGAAATCGACTTCGGACGACTTCAGACCGATGCCGCTACTGAATCCGGTGACGCCACCTGGAACCAACTCCGTGATCTTCGCTGGAACGCAATGACATTCCCAGGCCCGGCACTGCTGCAGCCCCGCCGAAGTCCACGACTCCGTGGAAGTCCCCACACCACATCGTGACCGACGCAGCTCAAAGTGCACAGATCCAACATTTCGCACAGACACCGCAATCCCCGACTTGCTCAGGGTGAAAAAGAAGTGGTGGAGTCTGGAATAATGGCCCAACCTTCCAAGAGAAAAGGAAAGAAGACTGGGGAGCCAGCTTCAACACAGCACAAGAAACAGAACCTCTCTTCCCACGAAGATGTTCTATCCCCTGAGGGAACTGAGTCAATGGAGCTGGAGCCTTACCAGGTTGAGCTCTTAGGTCCAGGGCTACCGTGAAGGGAACAGCTGTGTAATGGGCAAGAAATTTGTCCCTCTCTTGAAGGCCTAAGACAGCAAGCAGCTAAGCAAGAAAAAGGAAATGTCAGTGGAACTCACAGGGTCTATTCAGAAGATGGACCCCTTTCACTGAGGCAAGAAATCCTAAACCTGGATCCACTAGGAGAGTGGTAGTGCCTCAGGAGTTTAGGGAGTTCATTCTGACTTTAACCCATGACATTCCCATTGCTGGGCATTTGGGACAAACCAAGACATGGGTGAGGTTAGCCAACCATTTTTATTGACCCAATATGTCCCAGAACGTTAAGGAGTTTTGCACCTCCTGTGTCACCTGTTAAGCCAGTGGTAAGACAGGTGGCCATCCAAAGGCCCCCCTCATTTCACTTCCAGTGGTGGGGGTCTCCTTTGAAAGAGTGGGAGTAGATACCTCCCACAGCACCAGAGAACCCATACATCTTAGTAGTAGTGGATCATGCTTCTAGGTATCCTGAAGCAATTCCCCTTAGGTCCACTACTGCCCCTGCAGTAGCCAAAGCACTCATTGGTATTTTTACCAGAGTGGGATTTCCTAAGAGGGTGGTTTCTGACAGAGGTACCAACTTTATGTCACCTTACCTGAAACATATGTGGAATGAGTGTGGGGTGACTTACAAATTCACCACACCATACTATCCACAAACCAACGGCATGGTTGAGAGATTCAACAAGACATTGAAGGGCATGATCATGGGGCTCCCTGAAAAACTCAAAAGGAGATGGGATGTCCTCTTGCCATGCCTGCTTTTCGCCTACAGAGAGGTGCCTCAGAAGGGAGGAGGATTTTCCCCCTTTGAACTTCTGTTTGGCCATCCTGTTAGGGGACCACTAGCACCGGTAAAAGAAGGCTGGGAGAGACCTCTCCATGAGCCTAAACAAGATGTGGTAGACTATGTACTAGTCCTATGTTCAAGGATGGCAGAGTACATGGAAAAGGCAAGCAAAAACCTTGAGGCCAGCCAACAGCTCCAGAAGATGTGGTATGACTAAAAGGCTGCTATGGTTGAGTTTGTGGCCTGTGGCTCCAAGGGCACTTCAGGACAGATGGACTGGCCCTTACCCAGTTCTTGAGAAAAAGAGTCAAGTCACCTTCCTGGTTGATCTAGGCACTAGCAGGACCTCCAAGAGGGTGATCCATGTGAACCGCCTCAAACTCTTTCATGATAGGGCAGATGTAAACATGTTAATGGTCACAGATGAGTACCAGGAAGCAGAGAGTGAACATCTCCCTGATCTCCTCTCCACTGACCCTAAAGATGGCTCTGTAGATGGAGTGATCTATTCAGGCACCATCTCTAGCCAACAGCAGGCTGACTGCAGGCAAGTCCTCCAGCAGTTTGCTAAACTCTTTTCTTTAACCCCTGGTCAGGCACACCTGTGTACCCATGATGTGGACACAAGAGACAGCATGCCTGTCAAAAACAAAATGTTTACACAGTCTGACCAAGTTAAAGAAAGCATCAAAGTGGAAGTCCACAAGATACTGGAGTTGGGAGTGATTGAGCACTCTGACAGTCCCTGAGCTAGCCCAGTGGTCCTGGTCCCCAAACCTCACACAAAAGATGGCAAGAGAGAGATGAGATTTTATGTGGACTACAGAGGGCTTAACCCTGTCACCAAGACAGATGCCCACCCCATTCCAAGGGCAGAAGAGCTAATAGACACAGTAGATGCTGCCAAATACTTATGTACCTTTGACTTAACAGCAGGGTACTGGCAACTAAGAATGGCACCTGAAGCAAAAGAGAAAACAGCATTCTCTACACCTGATGGGCACTACCAGTTTACTGTGATGCTCTTGGCTTAAAGAATGCCCCTGCCACCTTCCAAAGGTAGGTTATTCAAGTCCTTTCTGGCTTGGAATCCTTTAGTGCAGCTTATCTTGATGATATTGCTGTCTTTAGCTCCAACTGGCAGGATCACATGGTCCACCTGAAGAAGGTTTTGCAGGCCCTGCAAGCAGTAGGCCTCTCTATCAAGGCATCTAAATGTCAAATAGGGCAGAGTACTGTGGTTTACTTGGGTCGCCTTCTTGGTGGAGGCCAAGTTCAGCCACTTCAACCCAAGAATACAGACTATTCTGGACTGGGCAGCTCCAAAAACCCAGACTCAAGTCAGGGCATTCCTTGGCTTGACTGGGTACTATGGGAGGTTTGTGAAGGGATATGGGTCAATAGTGACACCCCTCACAGAACTGATCTCCAAGAAAATGCCCAAGAAAGTGAACTGGACCGTGGACTGTCAAAAGGCCTTTGACACCCTGAAGCAAGCTCTGTGTACAGCACCAGTTTTGAAAGCTCCAGATTACTCTAAGCAGTTCATTATGCGGACAGATGCCTCTGAGCCTGGGATAGGAGCAGTCCTGTCCCAAACAAATGATGATGGCCTTGACCAGCCTATTGCTTTTACTAGCAGGAGGTTAATCCCCAGGGAGCAGCGTTGGAGTGCCATTGAGAGGGAGGCCTTTGCTGTGGTCTGGTCCCTGAAGAAGTTGAGACCATACCTTTTTAGCACTCACTTCATAGTTTAAACTGACCACAGACCTCTCAGATGGCTAATGCAAATGAAAGGAGAAAACCCTAAAATGTTGAGGCGGTCCATATACCAACATGGAGTGGACTTTGTAGTGGAACACAGACCTGGGACGCCCATGCCAATGCTGATGGCCTTTCCAGGTTCTTCCACTTTGAAAATGAAGACTCTCTTGGGAAAGGTTAGTCTCATCCACTTTCGTTTGGGGGGTTGTGTAAGGAAATGCCTCCTTGGCATGGTTACCCCCTGACTTTTTGCCTTTTGCTGATGCCAAGTTATGATTGAAAGTGTGCTGGGACCCTTCTTACCAGGCCCCAGCACCAGTGTTCTTTCCCTAAACTGTACCTTTGCTTCCACAATTGGCACCGCCCTGGCACTCAGGTAAGTCCCTTGTAAATGGTACCCCTGGTACCAAGGGCCCTGATGCCAGGGAAGGTCTCTAAGGGCTGCAGCATGTCTTATGCCACCCTTGTGACCCCTCACTCAGCACATTCACACTGCCTCACTGCTTGAGTGTGCTGGCCCCACCAAATGACTAAGTCGACATGGCACTCCCCTCAGAGTGCCATGCCAACCTCACACTGCCTGTGGCATAGGTAAGTCACCCCTCTAGCAGGTCTTACAGCCCTGAGGCAGGGTGCACTATACCACAGGCAAGGGCATATGTGCACGAGCACTATGCCCCTAGAGTGTCTAAGCAAAACCTTGGACATTGTAAGTGCAGGGTAGCCATAAGAGTATTTGGTCTGGGAGTTTTGTCAAACATGATCTCCACAGTTCCATAATGGCTACACTGAAATCTGTGAAGTTTGGTATCAAACTTCTCAGCACAATAAATGCACACTGATATCAGTGTGGAATTTATTGTAAAATGCACTCAGAAGGCATCTTAGAGATGCCCCCTGAATACCAATCCGACTTCTAGTGTTAGGCTGACCAGTTTCTGCCGGACTGCCACAACCTGACAAGTGTGCTGGCCACATGGGGAGAGTGCCTTTGTCACTCTGTGGCCAGGAACAAAGCCTGTACTGGGTCGAGGTGCTTCTCACCTCCCCCTGCAGGAACTGTAACACCTGGTGGTGAGCCTCAAAGGCTCACCCCTTTTGTTACAGCGCCACAGGACATCCCGGCTAGTGGAGATGCCCGCCCCCCCGGCCACTGACCCCACTTTTGGCAGCAAGGATGGAGGAGATAATGAGAAAAACAAGGAGGAGTCATCCACCAGTCAGGACAGCCCCTAAGGTGTCCTGAACTGGGGTGATCCCTGCCTTTAGTAATCCTCCATCTTAAGTTTGGAGAATTCCCCCAATAGGATCATGGATGTGCCCCCCTCCCCTCAGGGAGGAGGCACAAAGAGGGTATAGCTACCCTCCAGGACAGTAGCCATTGGATACTGCCCCCCAGACCTAAACACACCCCTAAATTTAGTATTTAGGGGCACCCAAGAACCCAATAAATCAGATTCCTGCAACCTGAAACAAGAAGAAGGACTGCTGACCTGAAAGCGCTGCAGAGATGACGGAAGACAACAACTGCTTTGGCCCCAGCCCTACTGGCCTGTCTTCTGGCTCGAAAAACTGTAATAGCGATGCATTCAACAGGGACCAGCGACCTCTGAAGCATCAGAGGACTGCCCTGAACCAAAGGACCAAGAAACTCCCGTGAGCAGCGGCTCTACTCAATAAACAGCAACAATATTGCAACTTTTCTGCAACTTTCAAAGACTTCACTTTTCCCGCCGGAAGTGTGAGACTTCACCCTCTGCATCCGACGCCCCCGGCTCGAGCTCCAGAGAACTAACACCACAGGAGGACTCCCAGGCGACTGCGACCTTGTGAGTAGCCCAAGACGACCCCCCTGGATCCCCACAGCATCGCAGGCAGAGAGAATCCAGAGGCTCCCCCTGACTGCGACTGCCTGTAACAAAGGACACAAGGCCTGGACCAAGCACTACACCTGCAGCCCCCAGGACCAGAAGGAACCGAACCTCAGTGCAGGAGTGACCCCCAGGCGACCCTCTGCCCAGCCCAGTTGGGGCTGGCCCGAGACGCCCCCCTGTACCCTGCCTGCACTGCTAGAGTGACCCCCAGGTCCTTCCATTGAATCCTGCAGAAAACCTGATGCCTGCTTTGCCAGGCACCCGGACACCCCTGTGCCGCTGAGGGTGTGTTTTGTGTGCCTACTTGTGTCCCCCCAGTGCTCCACGAAACCCCCCTGGTCTGCCCTCCAAAGACGCAGGTACTTACCTGTAGGCAGACTGGAACCAGAGCACCCCTGTTCTTCATAGGCGCCTATGTGTTTTGGGCACCTCTTTGACCTCTGCACCTGACCGGCCCTGACCTGCTGGTGTGGTAACTTGGGGTTGCCTTGAATCCACAACGGTGGGCTGCCTATGCCCAGGAACTGAGATTTGTAAGTGTTTTATTTACCTGACAAACTAACCATTACTTACCTCCCCCAGGAACTGATGATGTTTGCACTGTGTCCACTTTTAAAATAGCTTATTGCCATTTTAACATAAACTGAATATGTTAATGCTCTAATTCAAAGTTCCTAACTTACCTGTGTGGAATACCTTGCATTTTATGTATTTACTTCCAATCTTGAACTTGTGGTTCTAAAAATAAATTAAGAAAATATATTTTTCTATATAAAAACCATTGGCCTGGAGTTAAGTCTTTGAGTGTGTTCTCCTCATGTATTGCCTGTGTGTGTACAACAAATGCTTACCACTACCCTCTGATGAGCCTACTGCTCAACCACACTATCACAAAATAGAGCATTAGAATTATCTAATTTTGCCACTATCTTACCTCTAAGGGGAACCCTTGGACTCTGTGCACACTATCTCTCACTTTGAGATAGTATATACAGAGCTAACTTCCGACAATGACCGTTTTGGTTATGCCAAGAACTTAATTTACTTCGCAGGAGCCTCCCCTGTCATAGGCAGATGTCAGAAGACACCTGGACAGTCCCTTTCTGTTGTTCTTCCTGTCAGGCAGGCCATCGTCCAGTTGGAGGGGTGCTTCTCCCAGAAGTTGTATGGAGTGACAACAGAGGAGAGGCTGATAATTTTACTGGCCACCCCTTTGGAATGGGAACATAGGCTTTGCACAAGGGGAGAAGGATTCTGTGGGATTGGGCACAAGGAAATCCCACGAAAGTGGGTAAAGTAAACCCGCAGAACCTTTAACCCATTGGTTAGGGAGGACCCATGAGTCACCCCCACCCATAAATTGGTGGCAGCCCTACATTTGGCATATTCAGTACCCTCCTTTGAATATTTTCTATACCTAAGGAAGAACAGAAGAAGTTTGGACCTGCTGTCTTTGATACGAAAAGAGCCCTGAAGGACTGGACCTGCTCTCTCTCTCTACCCAAGATGAAGAAGAGACATTATGGGTCAGTTAGCTAGAAGAGGACAACAGGCTACAAGAGGCCGTTTATGCAATTTTGCATGTAATCAGTTCCAACTAGACCTGTCTAATACCCTGCTGGTAGCCTCTTCTGAAATGAGTCCTAACTTTCATGTGATGGTCCTTGGGCTCTGGAACTCTAATCTCTGTCTGTCTGGACTTTTCCTACCACCCCTGAAAATCTGGGACTTAGAAACATATTGGGGGTTATTACAACTTTGGAGGAGGTGTTAATCCGTCCCAAATGTGACGGATATACCACCAGCCGTATTACGAGTTCCATAGGATATAATGGACTCGTAATACGGCTGGTGGTATATCCGTCACTTTACCGTCACTTTTGGGACGGATTAACACCTCCTCCAAAGTTGTAATAACCCCCTTTATCTCTAAAGACCTCTTGAGCACAAATCTGCCAATCCACTCCAACCAACGTGCTTTGTCGCTGGGCTGAAGATTCAGGTTTCGTCTGCTCAGATGTTTTTTACATTGGCAAATACTCTGTATCTGGACCTTGCAAAGATGGTATCTAGCCTTGTGGAGCCCTGTTTATCTATAGCTGGCAGCCTTGCCCCGCTAGAGGAAGTACAACTGAAGAAATCTTGACAGAGTGAAGGTACCAAAAGAATTTGGCCATCGACCAATCTTCCATAATTGTGATGTTCAAATTTCTCCTGCTCTGGGCTTTTTAGCAAAAAAATGGATTCACCAGTACCTTGCTGAAGAGCTACATGACCTCTTTGAGCCCTCCTTGGCAACAGCCTGCTTCCTTGTCCGCTGATGGATTTTAGGGTTAAACTATTTCCCATCCAATGCAAAACATATTTATACAAATATTATACAAAAAATAACCAAAGCATAAAAAACACTACATTAGTTTAAAATACATATAGATGTTAATAGAAAAACATGTATAAACACCAATCAATAATAGTAAGCAAACTATTTAACCAAAATGTGGTAAAATAATCAAAAATAAAAAGTACAAAAACATTTAATGTAAATGTTAATAAAAGAAAAATATTATCTTAATAACTAATTTTACTAATTTTGAATGAAAATCTAATTAATGTTATTACAATAGCATGTAATATTCAAGAACAAATATGTAACTATGCAATTAAAAAACAATATACTAAACAAAAATATAAATACAAACATCATTTTAAAATTATAAACAGAAATAATTAACCAAATGTTGCAAAGTTATCCTTTTGCCCTGTTCAACCCCATTTTTTGTTGCTGACTGGTACTGATGGTAACCAACTCTGCTAGCTAGACAGACCCAGGCCAGTGCTATGTTGAAACACACACATGTATTAGAATACACTACGTATTAGGGTACCCTTACATTTGCATGGCAGCCCCTATGAGTCCCCAATAGATACTGACAAGTTGCTGTCCAGACGAAGGGCTATCTGCTGAAGGGAGCTCTGCAGCTGCACAGGAATGCCAGAGAAGGGGTGGGGGTGTCAGGACAGGCAGGGAATGCCAGGCTACTTACCCCACATCCTGTACCCCTCAGCCAGGTTGCAGTCTTAAAGAAGATATTTGCAGATATGATGAGGAGGAGAGCTATGGAAAAGAGCCACACTGCAAGTTAGTTTAGTTGGTTTAGATAGCTCTGACTGCTCCACTGAAATTTCAGCCATCATGGATTTTGGAAGAATTGTGGGACAGGAATACGCCATACTTTGGCAGAAATGCACTTGGGTGTCACCCTGCATTCTGTTGGTCAGGGGCGCCCCCCTTCCTGATGTCCAGGAGCTGTGAATAACTATGTGAGAGGTGAATAGCCTCTCAGTTCTGCTTCCTGAAACTACAAGAGAAAGAAGGACTGTCCTGGTGGAATCTGGATCTGCACCCTTGGCCTACACTTCTGAGTGAACTGCCCCTACAACACAATCTTTTACTACCACCCTGAGGACTGGGCCTTTCTTCAAGAAGGACTATGGAGTGGACTCCCTGCAGCTACAGTTTAACAGAGCATCAACTGCATCATCTCTAGCAAGAGTTCCTAGCCTGTAGTGCATCCCATGGGCTTTTAAGGATTTGACCAAGTGCATTGTGGGAATTGTGGTTTGCAACCTTCCAAGGACCATCCAGGAGATTCCAAACCCTTGGATTTGTGTTTTGGACCCTTGGAACCTGCAAGGAGGACTTCAGGAAATATTTCCTGAAGTTTGCAGACGTTTAGAGAATTTTGAGAAAAAAAGATTCAGGAGGTGACCGACTCGATCTGGGAGGTCAAGCTAGCCAACCCTCACCCCGCCACTCAGCCTGGATTTCAAGTTTGTCTCACTGAAAAGCTTTGGAGCTCTGACTTCCAGAATTTCGCCAGGAGCTCCTTGAAAATCAAGCTGCCAAAACCTCACTGAATCCGGCCTGGTGGAGAGCATTAAGGGCCCTCGGAAGTGTGAAGGTAAAAGTTTGACCAAGGCCTCCCCTTTAGTGTACCCGACCAGGGTTCCATCGTGATCTGCCTCAAACTTTGACTTTAGCCCGTTCGACAGCGACCAGATGTTCTGATTTGGCACTTTGTATTTCTAAGTACTAGAAAGTGTTCATTCTTTAAACATTCATGTCTCCGGTTCCCTACATTGGATTTTTGTCATTTTTATGTCTATTTACTCGTACAAATATAACCTATTTTTATAAATTGGTGTGGGATTTTTATTTTGTGTTGTGTCTTACTTATTTACTTCAACAGTGTTTTTGAATGCTCTACAATCTTGTTTCCTAAGTTAGGCCTGTCTGCTCTGTTACAGCTACCAAGGTTTGATTAAGGCGCTAATTTACTGAGACCTTCTACTGACCCTGCATTGTGTTAGTGACCTTATTGCCAGTGGTAGGTACATACTTACCACTACCAATGACCCACTTCCCAACACCAAATACAAATTAAGAGTAGAATAACAAAAAAATGTCAAATGCATTGAAAAAAAAATTCTACTTTAAATAAAAAATGTTTTTCAAACAAAAAGGCACATCCCCAATAAACTTTAAAAAATAAAAAAAAGTAATACCAAAATATATATTAATATATTTATATCAACCCATTTCAAAATAACATTTAGAAAAATATAAAGATTGAAAAGTACATCACAAACTATGTAATTGTTTTAAACGTTATAAACAAAAAATTACTCCACACCCTATATCTTTATACCCCACACATATCACAAAATACAGCCTTAAACAATTATATTAAATAAAATAATAATATTTAAATACAAACATAACTAAGAACAGTGTTGATGATGCTGATGAATGATCATTATTTGATTATAAAAGTAATCATAACAGAGCAATACAGTCAAAAAAAGAATAAACAATACAAACAAAAATAAATAACCGTCATTAAAGAAAACACAGAAAGCATACAATAGGACATAGGAAGATAAAATTGATCATGTTGATAAAGCGAATACATAGAACTGACCTAGCTTTAAGGGAAGCATTACAACAGCAAAACAGACAGCTGGTCCGATAAAATTTGGAGAAATAAAAAAGCAGGTCTATTTTGGCACAAACCCTGATTTTTAGAGATTGGCAACAAAAACATGTGCTAAAAGGGGTCATAATGCTGGCCAAAAAGGAAAAAAGGAGAAAATGCTCCAAAGACTGCAGGGAGTAATCATCACAAGGGCAGCCTAAAATGGTGCTATGGTCAAAATGGCCCGGTTGGGAAGCAAAGGTGAGACCTAATTGATCCCAGTCGAAACACTGATAAGAAAGATCTTTCCCATGGGTTTCTATTAAATGAGAGGTAGGGTTCAGGTTGAGGGCAGGTCTTCATAATCACATAATCTCTCAAGGTTGGCTTACCCAAGACCACTTTCTTTCTCGCTTCCAAGGTGTACTTTGAGAATAACTCTTTCACAGTCACTTTTACTAACTTGTTGAGGATAATAAGACAGGTCTGGCCTACCCAGGGCTACAGTGACTCTTCTTACATAATTCATCTAAGTGATTTTAAGGCCAAGCTCACAGTTAAAGCAATCTTCAATTACATCACGATTGAAGGCGATGTACGGCTACGGCATCCACAAGAGGAGAGAAGCAAGTTAATGAAGTCCTCCACATAGCCTGCGTTCAGCTCCTCATGAACAAAAAAGCTAGAGCTAGTAGGACCCACGCCTAGCAATCTCCTGCAGAAGCGATTCTCTCCCACTGGAGCTTCGAGCAGTCTTCATAGCCCCAGATGATAGCACCATAGTTCAGAACAGGAAAACACTTCATTCTATACACTTCCAGTAACTGTAAGGTGGGTTTGCTGCAGCGGATCTGAATCAAACCCCACAGGCCTGATTAAAGCACAGATTAGCAAGCAAGGGTAACCAATTATTCTGGGTATTGAAGGAGACCCCCAAGTAAGGAAACTCGCTAACTCTGCTGATGATGTTCCCTTTGATTGATATCAGCCTAATTTTGGAGGATTGACTCTCACATGTCATACAATGCATCTTAGCTATATTTATATTGAGATCTAACTCATCCATGAATTCTACAAAGTAGAAGACGAGCTGACCGCCAAACTAGCAGGGATGAGACAGCCATCAACACGGCGGACTTACCCCTATGAGTCATATTAAGATGTTCCCAAAGGTCTGACTGGCGGGAACATCGTATTACAACATTCCCGCCAGTCAGCACCCTTGGAATGCATTCTAAGGGTGCTGGGCAGGGGGCCCCCTGCACTGCCACTGACATGGTCGTGGGCAGTGCAGGGTACCCCCTGTGGCTCCCAGCACTTCTTTTCAACCAGATAGCTCAAGCATGATTGTTTTAGTAGCATGATTAAGAGTCTGAAAG
The DNA here is from genome assembly GCF_031143425.1 of Pleurodeles waltl. Lineage (NCBI taxonomy): Eukaryota > Metazoa > Chordata > Amphibia > Caudata > Salamandridae > Pleurodeles > Pleurodeles waltl. The sequence goes on from NC_090437.1 coordinate 1,178,438,850, forward strand.
GCATCTAAGATAGAGGTACATGGGGTACTGGGAGTTAAGAATATGTCCGTCATCAGACCCAGGTTGGTCAAAGCAGGTATGGAAATTCCTTGCCACTTTATCCGAAGGCCTTGATCTTTTGAGGTCAGCCCAGACATACCAGGAGAGGTTACGGGGTAACAGCTATCAGGTACACTGAAGCCTTCTGCAGCATCCAGGGAAAGAAACCTTTCTGCAACGTCTATTTACTTAGAGGTCAACAGCACCAGTTAAAAAAGAATCCAGGATGGTGCCAAGAAGTTGGATTCATGTTTGTACAACTCTTAGCCTGAGATTACTTACCCTTGCCCATGCTGCTAATGGATTGTGTTCCAAATAGATAGTTCTCAACAAATTAATCAGATGTGGTAGAGAGCACCCCTCAGCAGATGTCAAGGTCCAAATAAATATGGAAAAAATGGCTCACCAGAGGTTATCTCTGCTGTTGGGGAAACAAGCCAAATGGAGTGGCCCAGCCCAGTCTCTTCTGGCCTCTGACAGGTCCAGACGGGTCTGCTCTTGACCCATTGGGTGCATCCCACATGCTTTATACACTTTGGGTCCAGGTGATGCACTATATAGTGCTGGTGAGCGCAGCAGCAGGTGCAGACAGTTGGTAGGGACGCCTTCTGAGCCCACAGTCTCTTAGGACATGTAGTATCACCAACAACACTCCAAACTCTCCCAGGCTGTATGTCCAGGCAATGCACTATGTAGCTCTGTTGAGGGCAGCCGCAGGTGCAGCTAGTTGGCAGGGTCGCCTCCTGGGCCCCACAGACTCCTGAGCCATGTAGTCCCATTAAAAACGCTATCATGCCGTGGGTCCAGATGAGGCACTATATGGCTCTGATGAGGGCAGCAGCAGGTACAGGTAGTTGGTAGGGCCGCCTGCTGGCCCCACGGGCTCCTTAGACACGTAGTCCTGCCAAAATAGAACAGTGTTAAAAAATCCCCTAAAATTATATTATTCCTTGCAATATTAAACGTGATGATATTTTGACAATACTATTATTGCTTCAATAATCTTGCCTCAAGATATTTTTCCATCAATATTTGGCAGAACACTGTAAAAATAAGGCACCAATGTAAATTCCATAGCCTAGGCATGATTTAAGGACAACTACAATGGTGTGGAGGTCAGCTACACAAACAGGTCACCACAGTCAAAGATTTTACATTGAGGCTTAGAACACTATTTAAGGTTTGTCCTCTCTATTTAGAGTCAGAGAAAGTGCTGGATTACCATTGGTGCAACCTCCACCTTCTCTACCGGTAGTGCCTCTTGACCGAGTAGTATGTCTGACACAGGATAGCTGGATCACAGTGATTGTTATCCTGCCATACTGATGGCGAGGCATGGCAGACATAGGCAGGGGAAATAGCAAGTGGCCTTCACGTACAGGGAAAAATCTTCCTATACATCAGAGTCATATACTTTTTTGTTAAAAAACAACAGACTCCCACTTTGGAAGTTTGTTTTCTCTGAACACAAGTATTCTGAGCATGCATTTCAGACATGCACCTGCTTGTCAAACGCCATTTCTGTCATGGAAGCCATTATGGCTGTGTCTCCAATCACAGGAGAGAGATTACCACCAGGTAGTTAGACATATTTAAACTGACCTGGTGGTGATGGGAGGTCATGGCCCTCCACACGCTGGTAGTATGGCAGACAACACACCTAGATATAAATCAGGCCAATAAGCTATTTTTTGGAGATCACAGTCTTCTAGGACAAGGTCAAGGCTGAAGCTAATGGGGATACCTCAAAGTCAGATACATCATCACTGATACACCTTGAAGGTACTGGGTTTAGTTCCAAAAGCTTAGAGCAAGACAGAGCTGGAGTTTGTAGCTATAATATTGCTTCACTGCTAGGATAGATTTGTCAAGTACATCAGCACCAAGTTTTATCTTAAGAGATAGGTCCTCATTACAACCCTGGCGGTCGGTGTTAAAGCGGCAGTAATACCGTCAACAGGCCGGCGGAAACAAAAATGGAATCACGACCATGGCGGAAACCGCCAACATAGACAGCCACTTTAATACTCCGACCGCCACGGTGGTAGAAACAAACACCGCGGCGGTAACCGCCAACAGACAGACGGAGGAAAAAGTACCGCCCACTGTATTTCAACACGCCTATCCACCACCTTTTCTGGGGCGGAACCAACGCTGTCAAAAGCACGACAGAAACAGTGCACAGAAGGGAAACCACTCACCTCTCGACACCCAACGAGGAACCAGGACGCCATGGAGCCCGAAGTACAGGTGTTACCAATGCTGCTCTTCATCCTGCTCTATCAGGAGCAGGACAGACGCCGTCGACGATCACAGTGAGTACTGCACCTACAACACAGGGGAGGGGGGAGGGAAAAGAGAGTGACACACACACGCAACACGCAATGCCCCCACCCACACCCTCACCCACAACACCATACACACAAATACATGAAGCAACATTACATATACACACCCTCACCCCCTGGAAGAACGCAAGGACAAAGGGAAATGATTGTAACGATTGTAATCATGAAAAATCTGATAGTCAAAAATCAAAATTCAGTATATACAAATATGTACACCAACTACACAAGTCTGGCTAGTGTACCGATCATTGTCCGTGGACCACTGGTCCCAAAATGCATGGGCGAAGCCCACACAAGATACCTGACTGAAAACAGAGAGAACACTGCTGGGGCATCAGATCGAAAATATACAGGCACCTGAGGGGGAGGGGGGCACCTCAGCCAGATGAACACACGATGCCACTGCTGCACGAGGGGGTTCCATGCCCATTGCTGTATCCTGGGGAGTGCAAAGCCACAGTCTCTCAAGTCTCCCCAGTGGGTGGTTTGCCCACTGCTTTATCCTGGGGAGTGCAAAGCCACAGCCTCTCAAGTCTCTCCAGTGGGTGGTTTGCCCACTGCTTTATCCCGGGGAGTGTAAAGCCACAGTCTCTCAAGTGGATGTCAATCTCCACTAGTTCTGTGGGGGCCTGGTACCCAGAGTGCTTCATCCTGCCAAGGAATGAGTTAGTGGATGTATCTCTCCACTGGTTCTGGAGGATGCCTGGTGCCCAGAGTGGTTCATCCTGCCATGGACTGAGGTAGTGGATGTATCTCTCCACTGGTTCTGGAGGGGGCCTGGTGCCCAGAGTGCTTCATCCTGCCAAGGACTGAGGTAGTGGATGTATCTCTCCACTGGTTCTGGAGGGGGCCTGGTGCCCAGAGTGCTTCATCCTGCCAAGGACTGAGGTAGTGGATGTATCTCTCCACTGGTTCTGGAGGGGGCATGGTGCCCAGAGTGCTCCACGTGCAGTGTTGCCGGCACAGTTCCCTCGCCTGGGTGTATGTGCCACGAGATTGCTGAGGTACAGGTAGCATGATACGCCATTGAGGCAGCGACATACCCCACACTGCTGCTGCTTCGCATTCCACCTGCAGGTGCAAACAGTGATGGAAGTCATGCCTCATCGAAGCTGGCCAGGGTCCAGGAAGTCTCCTCCAGCCTCGGACGACTGACCACTGAGGATGGTAGCCATGTCAGCGGTGGTGCCACTGTCCGAGCACGTAGCGGGGCTGGTGGCGGTGCTTGCGGCGGTGTCTGTGGCGGCGGTGCTGCCGGTGGTGCATGGGTCAGCACCTGCTGAGGGACACAGCAGCACGTCTCCTGCAGCCTCGGACGGCTGCCCACTGGGGAAGAGGCTGGGGAATGTCGCTGATGCTGTAGACATACCGGTGGCTGTGCAGGTGGCAGTGCAGGTGGCGGTGCAGCTTGCGGTGTTTGCCGCCGTACAGGTTGGTGTGGCCGTGGACAGAAGGTGTGACACTGGTCCCTGAGTCAGTGCCACCATGCCCTCTCCTGACCTGCTTTTCTGCTTTTGTCCCTTCCCCACCTTTGATGGTGCCGCAGTTGTCTTGCCACTATCCCCTTTTGTTTTTGCTGAGCCCTTGGTGGCTGGTAGGTGCGGCTTCTCCCTCCGGGATGTGGGCACCTTTTTCACCTTGGCAGGTGGCGGATTGTCCTTGGCCTCGCTAGGTGGCACACTGGCAGCCCTGATGGGTGGCGCACTCGATGACCCCGCAGTTGCTGGCACCACTGTGCTTGGGGATTTGGTGGCTGAGGTGTTGGGCTGGGACCTGGAAACCCTGGCCCTAGGGGAAGGACGGGTGGAGGAGGTGTAGGGAAGAGGTCAATGTTAGCCAGGAAGAGCTTTTTAGACACAATGGGATGGGAAGATGGAGGGGGTTTGGGAGTGGAGGAAGAGTTAGTGGTTGTAGGAGGAGTACGACTGCTGAGTTTGGGTGAAGGTGCATGGGCCGGAGGCTGTTGTGAGGTGGATGGCTGTTGGGTGGGTGTATGCCTGTGTTTGTGTACTTTGGGAGGAAGGCTCACAGACACACTGGGAGAGGACACTGGGGATGTGTGAATGATAGTGGGGGTGGTGGTTGCACGTGAGCGGTGTGTGGTGATGGGCGTGCTGTGATGGAGGTAGTGGCTGAGGATGTAGTGCATGCAGGTGTGAGTGGAGACGAGACAGGGAGGGAGGAGGAGGACGTGGAGGAGGGGGACACAGTGGAGGCAGTGGATGTTGGTGTGTCTGCATGCGGATGGTGCTTGTGTGAGTGCCTGCGGGATGTGTGGTGCTTATGTTTGCCATGTCCACTCTTGTGTGTTGATGAGTGTGCATGCTGGTCTGATGGTGTGCTTGGGATAGGCTGAGGTACAGGGGATTGGGTCTGGGTGGAGGAAGTTGGAGGGGGGAGGATGGACACAGGGACAGTGGCTGCCATCAGTGCTGAGGCCAGAGCCTGAAATGCTCTCTGTTGGGTCACCTGCCCAGAATGAATGCCCTCCAGGTGTGCATTTGTTTGTTGCAAATGCCTCTCAACACCCTGGATGGCATTCAAAATGGTAGATTGCCTAACAGTGGGGGATCTCAGGAGGTCAATAGCCTCATCACTGAGGACAGCAGGGCTGACTGGTGCAGGGCCTGAGGTGCCTGGGGCGAAGGAGATGCCCACCCTCCTGGGTGAGGGGGCATGGGACACATGCTGAGGGGCTGCTGGGAGGGCGGTGCTGGTAGCGGGGGTGGCGACTGTCCCTGTTGATGCGGTGTGCATAGAGCCTCCCGCCACCGTAAGGAAGCTCCCATCAGAGGTGGAGTCGCTGTCACTGGTGTATGCTCCTGCCCTGGCCGTGGAGCTCCCCTTGCCCTCCGTCCCACTGGTGGCTTCAGACTCTGTTGCTTCACCCTCCAGGGCCAAGTGGGTTGCAGCTCCCTCCTGCTCCGGTGCCACTGCTCCTCTGCATGATGATGCTATTGCACACAAGAACAGGGGGACCACAAAAAGGGGGGGGGGAGACAGAAGGAAAACATGTTCAGTGCATGCAACACTACTACCGTTGGCGGACACAGCACACAGGGAGCAGCCCTCAGCCCTACGCCATGCACTAACAGTTCCTAGAAAATTCACCTGAACATGGGGTACGAGGCCTAAGCCCAATTGCTGCACAGCTGGAAGTCACAGGAGCCTGACTAGGTGTAGATGGCTCTTACCACTAGTGGGGTTGGGGTGCCACATAGCCTGCCTCACAAGGGACCTTGCCTACCAAGTTTGCCCTGGCCTAGGGGAACCCTCTGCCCACCTCCCCCACCCAGACACCTCGTAATGCGTGCAGAGTCAGCTGAATGAGAGTGTACTCACCCCCTTGTGGCTGTTGTGATGCCCTCAAGCGCCCATCCAACTCCGGATAGGCCACCGTCAGGATCCAGGACATCAGGGGGGTCATGGTGCAACGGGCACCCCTTCCACTTTGGGAGGCCATCCCCAGCTGAGCCTCTGCCGTCTTCTTGCTCCAGCGGCGCAGGTCCTCCCATCTTTTACGGCAGTGGGTGCTCCGTCTGTGGTAGAACCTGAGTGTCCGGACGTCCTTGGCGATGGCATGCTAAATACCCTTCTTCTGGTGAGCGCTGACCTAGAGGAATGGTACAGGGGGAAAGGAAATTACTCACCCGTCTGGAACGTCATACTCATTGCCCACCAGTTCCCACCCATGCCCTGATGCACATACACTCACCATCCGCACATGCAGGCCTCAGCCCCCCCCATGTATCTTCCATCCACACCACTCAAAGCAGGCATTGCTCATGCAGCATGCTCACAGTGTACTCACCTGTTTGTCTGGAGGACCGTACAGTTGCGTGTACTGGGGGAGGACCCCATCCACTAGTTTCTCCAACTCCTCCGAAGTGAAGGCAGGGGCCCTTTCCCCAGACACTGTAGCCATTGTCGCTTCTAGACAAAGGTCACAGCAGCACTTGCAGTGTAGGTCCTCTCCTGTTGAAGGTCAGGTATCAAGTGAGTGAACAGACAGAAAATGGCGGTCATGTCCGCGGCAGTGCGTACCGTCACCACCGGCGTACATCGTCATTGGCTCCTTGGACCCATAGGGCCCAATGTTAACCAATGCAGAATTGTGCTGCGGTCTTCGACCGCCCACTGCGACGGTGTACAACACCAGCGCAGTTACCTCATATCCCCTTGTCCCACCTTACAGGTCAGGCAGCCGCCATTTCAGGGGGCCACATGGGATGGATGAAAACTGCGTCATACCTATCAAGGCTGGGAATACAGGCAGATACCAGCACATTGCGGATTACTAACGTTTCTGCAATAAAACACATTGTGATACCTCAGTGTTGGATGACTCTCTGCTCGCTGTTCTCCTCCATAGGGCACGTCTGCTGGGGCAGGCGATGAGATGGCGGTATCTTCCGGTGTACAGACCCCTGGTGGACCTGTCGACAATGGACGAGAGACACATCATAATCACATACAGACTTGATCGTGCAACAATCCATGAACTGTGCGCCCAGTTGGAGCCAGACCTGATGTCAGCTATCCGCCATCCCACAGGGATACCTCCTCTAGTGCAGGTCCTGTCTGTACTCCATTTCCTGGCCAGTGGGTCTTTTCAAACAACAGTGGCCATGGCATCAGGGATGTCCCAACCAATGTTCTCTAACGTGTTGTCCAGAGTGTTGTCTGCCCTGCTGAAACACATGCACAGCTACATCATTTTCCCTCAGGTGGAGGCTTTGCCCACAGTGTAAAATGACTTATATGCCCTGGGACATATCCCCAACATCATTAATGCCATTGATGGTACACATGTGGCATTTGTACCCCCGCAGGAATGAACAGGTGTACAGAAACCGGAAAAGCTACCATTCGATGAATGTGCAGAGGGTGCGTTTGGCAGACCGGTACATCTCCCATGTGAATGCCAAGTATCCTGGCTCTGTGCATGACGATTACATTTTGAGGAATAGCAGCATCCCTTACGTGAGGGGCCAACTCCTGAGCAACCGTGTGTGGCTAATAGGTGAGGCCAAGGCCCCAATACAGTTGACTTAGGTGTCTGGGTATTAGGGTTGTCCCTAGGGGTTAGTGTGTGTCTAACAGTTGTCCCTCGACATTTGCAGGTGACTCTGGTTACGCCAACCTCTCATGGCTTCTGACCCCAGTGAGGAATGCCAGGACAAGTGCAGAGGAACATTACAATGAGGTACATGGGCGAACAAGGAGGATAATAGAACGCACCTTTGGCCTCCTGAAGGCCAGATTCCAGTGCCTCCATCCTATACTACTCACCGAAGAAGGTGTGCCAGATAATCGTGGCCTGCTCTATGCTGCACAACCTGGCTTTGCAATGCCATGTGCCTTTTCTGCAGGAGGATGGGCCAGATGGTGGTCTTGTGGCAGCTGTGGAGCCTGTGGACAGTGAAGAAGAGGAGGCAGAAGAAGAGGATATTGACAACCGAAACAACATCATCTTGCAATACTTCCAGTGAGACACAGGTAAGAAGATGTCACTGCTTCCCACATCTATACTATTGTTGGAGCTAGCATAAGTTTGTCATTTCACTCAGTGTATGGACACTGGCTTGTCACTTTGACTTTCCATTTCACAGATTTGGGTCCCACTTTGTGCCCTCTGCTATGTTTACTCCGGGCCTACAGCTGTGTTATATTGGTATGTTAACAAGTAAATTGACATTGCTATATTCCATTAGATATTGCAATTACACATATGTGAAAGCACAGACTGACTCCAGATTGTTTTGTGATTCAAGTGTGTTTATTTCTGTACAAATAAGTAGAGGGGGTTGTAAAATGGGCTGGGGTGATGGTGGAGGAATGTCCATGGCAGAGTCCAGTCTATTTGTTTCACAGGTGCATTGTCCAATGGGGCATAGAAAGTGGAGCAATGGCAGTTTAAGGGTGTCAAAGTGAGACAGAAGGGTGACATTCAGGGGGGTTTTATTTCCTGGCGGGGGTCTTGGCAATGTTCTGTGTCTTGTTCCTGGATCTCAGGGACCGTTTGTGGGGTGGTTCTGCATCTGCAGGGGGTGGGGTGCTGGTGGCCTGTTGTTCCTGTGGTGGTGCCTCCTGTCCACTAGCGCCGGCGGAGACGGAGGGCTGTTCATCATCCAGGCTAGTGTCAGAGGCCCGTTTGTGTGCCACTGTGTCCCTCCTGGTGTTGAGAAGGTTTGCCAACACCCCTGCAGTGGTGACCAGGGTGGTGTTGATGGACTTCAAGTCCTCCCTGATCCCCAGGTAGTGTTCCTCCTGCAGCGGCTGGGTCTCCTGAAACTTGGCCAATACCGTGCCCATGGTCTCCTGGAAATGGTGGTAAGCTCCTTTGATGTTGGAGAGTGCCTTGTTGAGAGTGGGTTCCCTGGGCCTGTCCTCCCCCTGTCGCACAGCAGTCCTCCCAACTTCCCTGTTATCCTGTGCCTCTGTCCCCTGAACCGTGTGCCCACTGCCACTGCCCCCAGGTCCGTGATCATCCTGTGTTAGTGGGGTTGCCTGGGTTCCCTGTAATGGTGGACACACTGCTGATTGACATGTCCTGGGGACAGAGGGATGGGCCCACTGGGTGGGTGCTGTGCTGGTGTTTCCTGAGGGTGGAGGTTCAGTGGTGGTTTGTGACTGTGTCAGGGGAACCGACTGTCCCGAGGTCCCTGATAGGCCGGGCTGGTCATCTTGATCCAGGCGTGCAGAGCTGCTGTCATCACTGTGGGTCTCTTCTGTGGGGGGACTGAATATGTCTGGCACCTCCTGTCCGGTGACGTTGGGTAGGGGTTCTGTTGTGGTGTAAATGCATAGTTATGGTATCTATGTGTGCCATCTTGTGCAATGGGTGTGTGACCCTCTACGCCTGTGCTTGCATTATTGGCTTGGTCCTTGTGTGATTGGTGATTTTGGGGCATGAGTGAGTCTCTGTACTGGACATGCTTTGGTGATGGGTGTCCATGCATTGGTGTTACATGCAGGGCTTGGTTTTGGGATGTGTGGGTTGTGTTAGTGGGGTATCTGTGGGTTGTTGGGGTGATGGGTGTGAGGGTAAGGGTGGCAGTATGTGATGGCATGCAGGTGGGGTGTGGGGGATAAAGTAGTAAAGACATGTCTTATCAGAGCCCAGTCCTCCTGCTACTCCTGCGATGCCCTCAGGATGCAGTATTGCCAAGAATGTTGTTAGTTGTGGGGGAGGAGGTGGGGGTCCACCGCCAGTCCTCTGTACAGCAATCTGGTGTCTGGATACCACGGAACGTACCTTCCCCCATAGGTCATTCCACCTCTTCCTGATGTCATCCCATGTTCTTGGATGCTGTCCCACTGCATTAACCCTGTCGACAATTCTGCGCCATAGCTCCATCTTCCTTACAGTGGACGTCTGCTGCACCTGTGATCCGAATAGCTGTGGCTCTACCCGGATGATTTCCTCCACCATGACCCTGAGCTCCTCCTCAGAGAAACTGGGGGGTCCTTGAGGTGCAATGATGTGGTGTGGGTGATGTGTAAGGTGGTGTCTGTTGTGATGTGTGAGGGATGTGTTGGTGTGTGTTGTTTGAGGTGTGTGGATGTTGTGTGAGTGATGGTGTTGTGTGTCTGTGGATGCTAGTGTTGTTTTAGGTAGTCTCTCTCTCTGGCCTTCTTTCAAATTTTTGGTTGTAAGGGTTTGTGGGTGATGTAGGTGTGTGCTTTATTATGGATTGGGTGTGGTGTGTGTATGTGTATCAGGTGTGTGTATTTTGAATTGTCCAATGTGGTTGTGTTTTGTAAGTGTGTGTGTATTTTGAGCGCCACGGTGTGTACCACCAATGGATTACTGCGGTTGAAAGACCGCCGCGTTGATTTGTGGGTCGTGATAGTGTGGGCATCTTCCTGTTGGCGTGATGGTGTCGGTTTTGGTATCGCCAGTTTATCACTGACCTTTGGTGTGGCGGACTTGTGTGGGTGTCTCTGTTGTGGCGGATTCTGAGCTGTGGGTTGCAATACCTGTAGCGGAATTCCGCAGCCGCAGCGGTATGTTGGCGATCTTCTGCACAGCGGAATGCGGGATTTACCACCAGGGTTGTAATGAGGGCCATAGTCACTTATCAAAATTCATTAGAGAGTAAGGCTGGGTGCTGTACCTGGGCATGGCTTCATGGGGCTAGATACCTTTACTGTTTGGTCTCACTAGGCCAGTTTTCAATACAGCAAAAAGATGAACAAATCGTGGTTGCTTGAGATGCACACTCTCTGGGTACGGCTCAGCCCCTTACCCTGCTCCTCCAAGGTTGAAATGATTAACGGCCATTTTTTACCAACTGTAGGGAAAATGGTCACTAATACAGCCTTTGGGACCTTATGGCAGTCTTCTGGCCACTAGGTCTCGTTCTAGCCACGGTTCCTTCAGGGCCCACTCCTTAGCTTTTTTGACCCTGGAGCAGGCAAAAAGTGAGACCAGGCATGACCCCTGAAGAACAATTCCTGTCACTAGGTGCCAGCAGGTATGATTGGATAGTCACATTCCAGCTGTTAGGTAAAGAATTCTACTTTCACTATGTTTTTTCCCTGGTTCAGACATGTTCTATGTCCTATGTAGATGAGGTTCCCTCCCCTGTGTTATTACCAATCGTATTTTTCCATTCTGCAGTGATTGGGAACAGTTTCTGCTAGCCCAACTTGACAGCACTAAGTCAAAAGAAGGTTTATGGCTGTTATTCCTTCAGCCAGATCTTCCCGTTATCCTCATTGCTGGCTAATCCCTATTAAGTGATTAATTGTTAACAACACTCCTGTCGTCCTGGACCCAGAGGACAAGGAATTTTCCCTGTACAGCAGGACGTCTCAATATTAGGGCTGAGGGACAAACTGGAGTTTTCTCTGAGGCTACACAAACTATTTCTGACCTTTTCTATTTCTCAAATTTGCTTTTCCCCAAAATTAAAATCTACTTTCACCATTGAAATGGATTTTTAAAACTAAGTAAATAATAACATATCAAGGCCTGCTGTTGGAAAATGCAGAATTACCTACACAGTTAAAACAACGTTTGGACAATTGTTCACACTGAGGGCATTCTAATAACAAGGTATAGTCACATCTATATATTAAGCATTCTTCCTTTTATGCTGTGAGGCACATTTTAGGAATGAGTAACCTAATAAATAAAAATAGGTTTTCCGGCATGGTTAAGGGATGTTTCCTTCCCATATCTCATTGCAGTGTTTTTACACAGTAGTCCAGCCTGAACACATTGGTGATACTTAGAGCCTTACATGTTTGTCATATATATAGGCTGTGTAAATTTGCAATAAAGCACACGTATGACATATAACTTATATACCATGGGTGACATTTCTGTTTCCAATTACACTGACCTTACTGGACAGTTAAAAAAAAAACTGGGTGACATTTTTGGGCAGGGCACCCACACAGTTGCACTGATTGTTAGTATCACAGAGTACTGATAATGCCAATAGATCGTAAATATGGTGCAGAACAAAGGCAAAAAATATGGAGTGACAATGCAGAGGAGGTGACATCTTATATCCTGCCCAGAATACATCAAGTGGTGGGCAGGTCAATGGGTAGTTAATTTTAGTGATGTTAAACGGTGGAAGGATCATGTGGCCCTGTTATACCTTACTGAACAGGAACCACAAGTCTTTGCGTTCCCTGTTGAATGAAGGCTGAAACAGTGAGTCTTCACAGGCCGTCCCCCCTCAGTTGCCAGGGGAACTGGGGTCTGTTTATCCCACGTGTCTCCTAGAAACACTGGTAACAAACACAAGCTTCTGTGGAATAGTTACACCTACCTGCAGGCGAAACACATTCTTCTTTAGTCACAAGACTTTGAACAATGAAACAAGGGAAAGACGTTTATCATTGGTGTATATTTAAGGTCTGTGATATCTAGTGGTCTGACGACAAAGCAACATGCTTCTCAGTAACAGAAAGCATAATGTTATTCTATCTGTCCTGCACATACAAGATGGTGGTGTTCTGATTCTTAGATCATTACAAGAGTTGTCAGCACTGGCCATATAAGGGCTTACAGTCTCACTCTCCATGCATCTCAAAGTTCGAGAATTCCTGAGTTAGGATTTTTGCTAGTCCTTTCTTCTGTGTTCTAGGTAGGACTATTGTTAGTGTTTCAATTGTTTATTTTTCTTTCTATTTGTGTTTGTTTTCCAAGAGTTTTTCCTGCAACCTGTTTTCTTTTTCTAATCATAGGTACCTCTACAATGCCTCTGCTATCTTGCACAGCTTTCTGGTGCTTTGCTTGGTGCCTCTTTACCTTCTTTTCAATAAATGAAAAGGACAGTGGTGATACTTATGAGTAACGTATTCCGTATCATCCCTATCTTAAGAAGAAGAAGAAGACTATGAAGGAAATGTGACCTTCTATTAACAGGCAATCCCAGGTTGTGCAGGTGCTACAGCAACCATAGAAAATTATACCCCCTTTTTAAGACCCTCTGCAGTATCAGATACTTGAGGAAGAGACTGGAATAACAGAAAAGGGTTGGAAGAGCTGTCAGTTATATTGTTTGTATACTACATAACAGTTGAACCCCTTCCTGGAGTTTAGGGTGCCACAATCCTAACTTTTACTTGTTAATTCAGAGCACTTTCTCGATGGCTAGCCACAATAGCTCATTGACTCTCTTCCTTCCTCAGTGGAGAGTGGGTTTTCTGGGCATGAAGGAGACCAGCGACTCATAACCTTCTGTTAGACTAGTTGGGATAGAGTGCCTCATGAGATGACACTGCAGGTTCCTGTTGTTGCCCATAGATATTGCAGGTTGCACATGCACTAGGTTCTGTACATGTGCAGGCAAGGAGATTGGTCTTCCCTGAAGGACCTTGAGGGTTATACAAGACAGACTCCACCACCTCCAGGTCAGCAGATCACTGTGGTCTGGCTGGTGGGCAAGTACAGATACGGACAGATGTGATGCTGCTAAGGAGGAATAAGTGCCAATGGCTATGAGAAAGTAAAAGGAAACTACTTATTCAATTCTGTGGCTCAGGAGGCTGCCGGAGCATGCCTAAAATCTGGAGTCTACTATAAAGAGCAGAATGGCCAACTCACCCATAAAAACAGAAAAGCAGTCTGGAGATATACCAATATCAATTTGACTGTCATTAACAGTGTTTTTTTTTAATTGGCAGTTGTGTCCTTCAGGGTGCAACATCTGTTATCACATGAAATATTCAGAGGATGTGGAGACCAGTGGAACCTAGATGTGATGTAACTGTGCAGTGTTTAATTCATCCCTCGGAAGAGGGGGAACCTGTTGGCAGCACCCATAACACCGGGAACCCTGGCCCTGTGCAAGCATGTCCCCTGAGGTACAATAAATATCATCTCCTCTGCTTGCGTTGAGAGCAGAGGAGAGTATTAAAGTACTTTTTCCCTTTTAACATAAACCCCAAGCCTGGGCAATGATTTATTCAGTGTTATTTTGTGCATTACCGAGCTCTGAATTTCTAGCTCACAGGACCTCCCTGTGCCAGCCTTGTGCTGCACTGCCTCATCATCAAGAGAGTAATACTAAAAGGGGTACTTGGTCCCCATGTTAAAGATTTATCATGACAATGACCCAGGATATCAGAGGTGAAAACAAAAAAAACGTTTTAGGTCTCACAACTTCTGATTGCCTCATCACCTCATGTGAATGGTTTATCACACTGAACTACAGAATAATCGAGAAACACAAAATACCCATCAGATAGGTCTCCATTGTTGGTCTACAAATAGTTTTATTCTTTCCATGGCTGTCGATCAATTCCGAAGAAGGTAATTGAATTTAAATTATACAGAATTGGTTAACATGTGACTTTGGTATTGAAGGTGAAACAGAAGTCTTAATTGGCAAAACTTGAGGATCAGAGTCTCAGTTCTGCCGTCACATTAGGGACTGTAGGAAATGCATATTTTGCCGTATTTCCCTGATTTATTTTATGTTTTGACTCTGGATAGATGGGATTCGGATCTCTGGGCAGTGAGGATCTGCTAAGCAGCTCACTCAATGCACATTTCCCTAAAAAGTGGAAATATTTTTAATTTTGGAAAATGTGAAACCTTTGGACGTCATTTGCGAAGGGTGTACAAAAGACACAGAATTATTAAGGGCCTGATTACGAGTCTAGCGGTCACTCGACCACCAGACTCGCTGTGGTGGCCAGTACTGCTGCTGCAGTGGCAGTCCGACTGCCACACTATGACCCTGGCAGTAGGACCGCCAGGCTCCCAACAACTCCGCCGGGATCAGTGATCCCGACAGGTGCTGGTCACAAACAGCCAGAAAGGTGCTGCATGCAGCGCCACCATGTTGATAAGGACCTGGTTCTCCATCAGCCTTTTCATGGCGGTGTCACCGCCATGAAAAGGATGGCGGGGAGAACAGATGCCGGAGGCCACAGGGGGACCCCTGCACTGCCCATGCACTTGGCATGGGCAGTGCGGGGTCCTCCTGCCCAGCACCCTCGCAATGCTCACTGTCTACTGTGCAGACAGTGGGCATTTTGAGGGTGCTGGTGCCCCCTGTGGCAGAAGCATTGAAGTCTGCTCCATTACAAACCAGTGACAATGCTGCCGCCACTTTCCCGCTGGGCTGATGAGCAGAAACTTTGGTTTCTGCCCAGCCGGAAAGTCATAATAGGTCTGGCGGGGAGGTTGCCACTACAGTGGCAGCCACCGTGTTTGGGAGTTTGGCAGATGGGGTCCCTGTCCGCCAAACTCATAGTTAGGCCCTTAATGTCAAATTCCAAATATGTGTCTGCAGGGAAAGCTTTTCCTGCTACAATTGTAATCCAGTAATATAAAATGAGCCTATGAAGAACTATGCAACACTCAAAAATAAAGATAGCCATGTTTTTAAATTTGAAATGTCAATTTTATAATGAACAAAATTATTGATTTATCAGCAATTGCTTTTGATCACGGCACATAGTCATATAGTATACATACTCAAAAATAGTCAGATGAGTATGACTGAGTAAACAATCACGTCTTTTCGCTTTCATCTCATTATGGTAAATCACAGTTTATATATTATCATGTATTATATCTACCTCATGTGTTATGTATTATATCTATCTCATTGTTATCAGCTCCTAGTATATTGGCCCCTGTATGCCATCTAGATTTCATGATGCTTCATGGGGCATCCTCCAAAGCTATATATTAGCATTTCTAGGTTCAAACAGTGATGCATTTTCATGGCCATTCCCCCAGGACAGACAAGTCAGTATAGTACTATTTCCTGTCAATCTCTCTTGGTGATAAAGAGATTGATAAAAAGTAGGGCACATATGTATCTATTGGTGTACAGGGCAGAAAGGTTTCATGGAGAACTCAATCTGCCATCCCCAGCATCTTCCAGAGGACGAGATACAACTTCTCAGTAGCGTTGCTCATTAGGTAACTGTAAAGCTATCTGTACATAATCACAGGCACCATCTTGACCACTGACTCCATTTTGTTCCTAGCTTAGCTTCAAATGCCGTCACATTGGTGGCGCAGGTATTTGCCCGTTCACAGCTTGTTAATGTGTTTTTGCTTTTTCTGACCAAGGACGGGAACATAGCATGGGGGAGTGAAAGAGATAAGGATGTACCAGGCTGAGAATGTTCATAGTAAAGCAGGGTACAGCTCGGTCTTATAAGTGCACTTTGGGATCTGGCCAGTCTCTAGTGTGTTCTTTCAACACTGACCTGGTATGGCCAGAATTTGAACAACAACTTACTTGATGGAAGGGGGGTTTCTTGAACCTTCCTCTTAAGTTTGTTTAAAGTATATAAGGTGGGGAAGCTTGTCAACTGGAAGAAGAAGGAACTTATCTGGGAGTGGGCTCATTGCCCAGAAAATAAACCCATTGAGGGTGGTCTCCCTTTTGTTTCGGTTGTCCAGGTTTCCATAACCTGAAGTTGGGATGATGTTGGAGTCAAGCCCCATTGAGAATTGCATGT
Organism: Pleurodeles waltl; assembly: GCF_031143425.1. Classification (NCBI taxonomy): domain Eukaryota; kingdom Metazoa; phylum Chordata; class Amphibia; order Caudata; family Salamandridae; genus Pleurodeles; species Pleurodeles waltl. The sequence continues at coordinate 1,178,455,190 of NC_090437.1, forward strand.
GTGTTGCTGCATTTGAAATAAAAGCTCACATTACTCTTTTCGTTTATGAAACTTGGGAAGTGCCTTAATAAATTCATTACTGAGACTATGAGTGCTGCATTTTTTGCATTCCTTTCATCGTTTCCTCTCAGTCTGAAGCAGAGCAGAACAAATTAGCATAGTCGAGCAGTACGACGGTAGGAGGTTGAAAAGTGTAAGATTTAAAAGTGAAAAATGTTTGGCCAAAAGTCAAAAGCAGCTTCTTAGGCAGCTTCCTATGTTTTACATGAGATTCCCGGGTGGAATAAAGAGCCTTATGATGTTCTGGTGAACAAATGAGGTTTGAGTGCTATTTGTGTGAAAGCTGGGACGGATGTCTTAATGATGCTGAGCCAAAATATGTTCTATTGTGTTTACAGAAAGGACCTTTAGAACGAGGATGTAATTTATCTATTCTAGGCCGAAAAGGCTGAATTCTGTTACCTGCTTATAGAAAAATGCATGTAAAATTTTAAGCAGCTGGAACAAGAAAGCCAGCAATTAGAGAGGCTAAAAAATAATGTTACCATGCTGTCTAGTCAGAATAAGTTATTGCAAGATAAGGCCAATACTTATCAGTCTGTCACAGAAAAGGCAGCTGTCAAAGTCTCTCAACACAGGTATCAGAAACAAAGGGGTAAAATCAATCAAAAGAAAGTTCATTTAGCTATTGCTAAAGCACAGTTGGACTGGTACCCTGAAAAATGGGACCTGAACATTTGGGAGCGTACTGATTTTTCAAATTCCAGTGATGAAGAGGTTAAAAAAGGTGGGGTCCAGATTGAGCCAGACGAGCTGAAAGTGGTTTGCGCACAGCCAATATTTAGACATACAATACAGGGCACTCCACAGAACCCAGGAGGAATTGAAATGCTCTCCCTAGAACATTAAACGCAGCTAGAAATCAATGATATTATAGACAGATTCTAACAGAAAACTGGGGAAGCATTGCTTATGTGGATAGTGAGGTTGTTTGACACGGGTGCCTCTGGAGTGGCACTAGATGAGGGAGATTCAAGGAAGTTTTGTACTCTTAGCACTGACTCCATAATACAAGAACAATTTGGAAGTTATGGGAATCAAGGAGCGACTAGTTTGTTACAATTGGCAGTTATAAGATGTAGTCAAAAATATTGTACTGAATCAGACTGGTCACCAAATGATAATCCCTGGTAAGAATTAAAGAAGAAAGTATGAAAACTGCTATTCTCTTGGATGAAGCTCACAATTTGTAAGATGCTCCACTGACAACTGCAGTACAGAATAAAATCATTTGCCTTGCTCCTCCAGCTTACGAGCAGGTAATAATGACTCTCCTAATTAATGAGACAGAGCGGGCATTGAAATATGTGATGGAGGCAGTTTGCGATCTAGGAGAGCTTGGAGACTGGATACAACACGAGAGAGCCTCAAGGTCTGAGGGTCGCACAGATAACAACAGAGTATCTAAGAGAGACATGCTTATGGCATTACTGAAGGATGCAAGGAGCAGATTGATGGGATAGATACTAAAAGCTTGTGAGAGATGTAGCCACAGATGCAGGAGGGCCAGCCACAGATGCAGGAGGACAGAAAGGAGAAGAAGAAAAATGTTTCTTTACGAGGGAAAAAGGAGGAAGATTTTAACTGCTGAGAACAGGGAAGAAGAAAAATCTGCTTGCAGATATGAAAAACATCTATCCAGGCCTGAGTTGGGCAAAAGTTGACAGGTTTAAATCAGATTAAGAAATAGAGCAAGCTCTGGTACAGGGATGGGCTTGTAAAGATAACAGACCCCATGTTGATTTAGAAATACACTAGAAACACAAAAACGTTCAGAAGGCATTAGTTGACACCGGAGTGGAGGCCTTTTTAATTTATGGAAATCCAAAAAAGCTTACCAGTCAGGATTACACCATCACAGGGTTGGGTGGAAAACAAACCCCTGCCATGCAGACTACTGTTCAGATGAAAATAGGAAGAACTTCAAAAAGAAAATGTACGGTTTTGATTGTGCCCCTCCTGGATTATATACTAGGAATTTATATTCTAAAGGTGATGACTTAATACTTGGATGACGGTTGTTATCAATTTGGATCAAAGAGATACATTTCAGTGGCAGCCATGAGTGTGGGCCATCTGAAGGTACTCCCAGTGAAGGTGCCCCCAGCAACCAAGGTAACCCGCTTAACCCATGGCACATGAGGGGAAAAGGCCTAGCAGCGAACTAGGCCTTTTCCCCTCATGTGCCAGGCCATTTTTTGGCTATTTGGGAGAGTTCCCGCTTAGGCCCTCATAACTATTTGTCCACATAAGCTACCCACGCCAACATTGTGTCCCCTTTTTTCCAACATCCTAGGGATTCTAGAGGTACCCAGACGTTGTGCGTTCCCATGAAGGAGACCAAGAAATTATCCAAAATACAGTGAATAATTTTTTTTTTTTATGGTAAAAAAGGGCTGTGGAAGTGTGCTTGTGTTTCATTCCCTGAAAATGGCATCAACAAAGGCTTTGCGATGCTAAAATAACCAGCTTCCCAGCTTTTGGGAAGAGGAAGACTTGAATCAGAAAATCCAAATTTTCAACAGAATTTTGGCATTTTACTGGGACATACCCCATTTTTACAATTTTTGTGCTTTCAACCTCCTTCGAGTTAGTGACAGAAATGGGTGTGAAACCAATGCTGGATCCCAGAAAACTAAACGTTTCTGAAAAGTAGACAAAATTCTGAATTCAGCAAGGTGTAATTTCTGTAGATCCTACAAGGTTTTTCTACAGAAAATACCAGCTGAAATAAAAAAAATATTGAAATTGAGATGAAAAAAACAGCCATTTTTCTCAATGTTTTACTCTGTAACTTTTTCCTGAAATTTCTGATTTTTTTAAAGCAATATACCGTTAAATCAGCTGATCGACTCTTTCGGTTGCAGGATATATAGGGCTTGTTGGTTCATCAAGAACTCTAGGTACCCAGAGCCAATAAATGAGCTGCACCTTGCAATGTGTTTTCATTCTATACCGAGTATACAGCAATTCATTTGTGAAAATAGGTATCAAGAAAACCTTTGTATTTCAAAAATGGGAACAAGACAAGGTGTTGAGAAGCAGTGGTTATTTGCACATCTCTGAATTCTGGGGTGCCAATACTAGCATGTGAATTACAGGGCATTTCTCAAATAGACTTCTTTTTTACACAGTGTCTTCCTTTGGAAGGAAAAAATGTAGAAAAAGACAAGGGGCAATAACACTTGTTTTGCTATTCTGTGTTCCCCCAAGTCTCCCAATAAAAATGGTACCTCGCTTGCGTGGGTAGGCCTAATGCTCGCCACAGGAAAAACAACATGGACACATCACATTTTTACATTGAAATCTGACGTGCTTTTTGCAAAGTGCCTAGCTGTAGATTTTGACCTCTAGCTCAGCTGGCACCTAAGGAAACCTACCAAACCTGTGCATTTTGGAAAATTAGACACCTAAGGGAATCCAAGACGGGGTGACTTCTGTGGCTCTCACCAGATTCTGTTACCCAGAATCTTTTGCAAACCTCAAAATTTGGCCAAAAAAACACTTTTTTCCTCACATTTCAGTGACAGAGTTCTGGAATCTGAGAGGAGCCACATATTTCCTTCTACCCAGCGTTCCCCTAAGTCTCCCGATAAACATGGTACCTCACTTGTGTGGGTAGGTCTAGCGCCAGCGACAGGAAATGTCCCAAAACACAACTTGAACACATCACATTCTCCCAAAGAAAACAAACCTGTTTTTTTGCAAAGTGCCTAGCTGTGGATTTTGGCCTATAGTTCAGCCAGCACCTAGGGAAACCTACCAAACCTGCACATTTTTGAAAACTAGACACCTAGGGAAATCCAAGATGGTGCTCTCACCAGGTTCTGTTACCCAGAATCCTTTGCAAACCTCAAAATTTGACCAAAAAAACACTTTATCCTCACATTTTGGTGACAGAAAGTTCTGGAATCTGAGATGAGCCACAAATTTCCTTCCACCCAGTATTCCCCCAAGCCTCCCGATAAAAATGGTACCTCACTTGTGTAGGTAGGCCTAGCGCCCACGACAGGAAATGCCCCAAAATACAACTATGACATACCACAATTTCCCAAAGAAAACAGAGCTGTTTTTAAGAAAGTGCTTAGCTGTGGATTTTGGTCTCTAGCTCAGCCGGCACCTAAGGAAACCTACCAAACTTGTATATTTTTGAAAACTAGAAACCGAGGGTAATCCAAGATGCGGTGATTTGTGGGGCTCTGACCAGGTTCTGTTACCTAGAATCCTTCACAAACCTCAGAATTTGGCTGAAAAAACACTTTTTCCTCACATTTCGGTGACACAAAGTTCTGGAATCCAAGAGGAACCACACATTTCCTTCCACCTAGCAGTCCCCAATTCTCCCTATAAAAATGATACCTCACTTGTGTGGGTAGCCCTAGCGGCCACAAAAGAAGGTACCCCGAAACTATCTGGCACATCAAAATTATCAAATACAAAACTACCTATTTTTGTTGGGGGGGCACCTGCGTTTTTGGTCTTGGGCTCAGCAATCATCTAGGGAAACCTACCAAACCCAGACATTTCTGAAAACTAGACACCCGAGGGAGTCCACGGAGGTGTGACTTACGTGGCTCGCCCAATGTTTTCTTACCCAGAATCCTCAGCAAACCTCAAATTTAGCTACAGAAAATCAAATTTTTCCCACATTTGTGTGTGGGATCACTGCACTGGGACACATTTCCTACCAACCAACATTCCCCTCAGTCTCCCGGTAAAAATGATACCTCACTTGTGTAGGAGGTCAAGTGCTTATGACAGGGAAGAGCAAAAAACATGTTGAAATTGAGGGGGAAACAAAGAGGGTCCAAAAGGGCGGTTTGAAAAAAAACATTTTTAGGCTGACAAGTGCAGCAGAATTTTTATCGGCATAGATGAGACAATGCTGGGTGGTAGAAATTTTGTGGATTCCTGCAGATTCCAGAATGTTCCATCACAAAAATGTGGGAAAAATGTGTGACTTCCAGCAAAGTTGGAGGTTTGCAGGGCATTGTGGGTAAGAAAATGGTGCAGGGTGCATGTGAAGTACAGCACCCTGGAATCACCAAGATGTTTAGTTTTCAGATGTGTCTGGGTCTTGTGGATTTTTCTACATGGCTGCGTTCCAAAGTCCAAAAAGTGCAGCCCCTACCATTCCAAGGGGGACGATTTTGAGAGCTGGCCAAGTTCTCATGGCCCAAGTGTAAAACCAAAACCCAAAATAATCAAATGTCCTCTTGCTTGCTGTGGGATAAGATATTGTAATGTGTGGGGGGAGAGCTGAAAGATTGTTACTCCCTTCAGTGGGGTAGGGGCATAACCAGGCCCATACTGGTTGGTAGCCACCGCCCCACTATTTTTTTTTTTATTCCCTGGCATCTAGTATGCTTTCTGCCCCCCTCTCCCGGGAGTGGATCCTTGGCAGTTGCCCCATCTGCCCACCGGTGAGCAGAACAACCTTGGCCCCATTTATTTATGGAGGGGGTATGACCCTACCCCTACCTTCTAATTTCTTCCCTGGTCTCTTGTGGGCTTTCTGCCACCCTTGGGAGCAGATGGGCCTTCCAAAAAAGGGTGATCTGCCCCAAGGGGGGCAGAAATGGCCAACAGTAATGTGACCCCCATGGGAGTGACCCTTGCCCAAGGAGCTGCCCCCCAAACAAAACACACACATACACACACACACCAATGCCGGTGCGTAAGTGGTTTCTGCCCCCAAGGGGAGCAGAAACAGCCTACAATAAATTTGCCCCCCAGGAGAGCGACCTTTGCAAAAGGGGTCGCTCCCCTTGTGTGCAATTGGCGCCAAAAAATCCCTGGTGCCTAGTGGTTTCTGCCTCCCTTGGGGGCTGATCAACCTAATAAAAATTACTGAATGGAATACTCCTCTGTGGCCCGTTAGTCGACCTGATGGGCGTTAGCAAGATGAATAAACATACACCCCCTTTGACGGCTGCGGTTCCCATCACTTTGATTGAAGGAATACAGAAACAAAAAAGTGACCTGGTCTGCAACCATTGATGTTGCTAATGCTTTCTTTTCTATACCATTGGACCCAGAGTATCAAGAGCAATTCAGTTTCTCACATTGTGGCCTATGGGGCAAAACACCTGGATAAAGTATCTGTCATTCTAGGGGTGCAATTTACCCATTACACTGATGAAGTGATGATTCAGGGAGAGACACAAGAATAGTTGCAGACTCAATTGGAGCAGGTTGTGGAACTCTTGCAGAGTCAAGGGTGGATGATTAATACAGATAAGACACAGGGACCCTCTAAAATGTGAAGTTTTTAGGGATTCCGTGGAATAAGGGAAAGGCAAAACAAAAGATCTTACAATTTGTCACTCGCCACAGTAAGCAGGAGACTCAGCGATTCATTGGATTGTTTGTTTTTTGGAGACAGCATATTTCTCACTTGAGTCAGATTTTGGCCCCTTTGTACAAAGTGACACAAAAAAAACATGAGTTTGAATGAGGTGAACTGCTGCAGTGTGCGTTTGACTTGGCAAAGGAGGCGATTCAATAGGCTTTAGACTTATGGCCAGTACAGGAAGGAGACATTGAGTCGTATGTAACTGTTCAGGGGCAATATGCAAACTGGAGCATGTGGCAAAAACAGGGAAGAACGAGGAGGCACCTGGGTTTCTAGACTAAAAAGCTACCTGAGGCTGGAGAGCAATATTCTCCCTTTGAAAAACAGTTACTTGCTTGATACTGGGCTCTAGTAGATACTGAGCAAATTATCCTATGCTATAATGTGATTTTGAGACCTAAGATTCCAATAATGCAGTTCCCCTAAAACTCACCACATAGGAAATCACAAGAAGCTAGTATCATACGTTGGAAATGGTACATACAGGATAGGGCCAGAGTGGGACCAGCAGGGACAACTGCTCTACATGAACAGGTATCACAAGCCCCTGTGCAGGATGATGAGAAGGTGCAGGAGGTGCCACAGATCAAAGAGTCACTAGTAAGATGGGGGGAGCCATTTGAATCCTTGTCCCTTGAGGATAGGAAACATGTATGGCTTACTGATGGTTCAGCCAAGTATGTGGGGGCCAAAAGATATTGGGAAGCAGTTTCATATAACAGGAATTACCTGGGGCTTGCCACATTTAGACTGATTCTTGGTCTACCGCCAATTGGTTAGCCACCTGGCTTCCCACATGGAATGCACATAACTGGCAAATACATTCGAAGGAGGTATGCGGCAAAAAGCTGTGGCAAGAAATTTGGGAAATGCTAGAGCAAAGTACTGTTACTGTGTATCATGTACATACCCACTGTCCCACCAATTCACTAGAACGCTGGTTCAAATCCCTTGCTGATGGCAAGCCAAAATCTCAGAGCCAGAAGTGGCGTCACCAGATTCTGACTTGGTGGGGATGGCTAAGTGGGCGCACCAAAAGTGTGAACATCTGGGAGAGAAAGCCACTTACAGGTGGGCAGAGATTAGAAGGATGCACATTCCCCTAGACTTGATAAAAACTGTTCTCAAGCAATGTCCTACTTGTCAACACACACAACCGAGATCTGTCCCGCAAACAGTCAAAGGTCATTTGGAGAGAGGGAAATTACTGGGCAGATTGATTACATTGGGCCACAACCGACTAGTTGCGGGTGTCAATATATCTGCACAGTAGTGGACACTTATTCTGGTTACCTGATTGCCGACCCTTGCAAACGTGCCACCCAGTACAATACTAACAAGACTCTGGACTTGTTAATCCAAGTCCAGAGTGACAGCAGGTCACATTTCAAAGGAAAATTAGTACAAGACTACTGTTTACAACACATTACTGAGTGGATGTATCACATTCCATATTATCCACTAGCTTTAAGACTGACTGAGAGAATGAACCGCTTGCTAAAAGCCCTATTACGAAAACTATCAGAAGGAACCTTGAAAAACTGGAGACAGCATATAAATGAAGCCCTCCAAATTTTTAATAACAGAAAAGTGCAGAGACTCTGCTAATGTGAATGTTAACCCCAGCATTACAGATACAATCTCATGGAGCAACGAACATCATCATGTATTGGGAAGTAAGACCAGGAGCATTAGCTCCTTACGAGCCATACCAGAATCTTCAAGTCTCGATCTACATGCCTCAAAAGCTTATACAGTAAAACCAAGAAACATGGCACTCTGTGAAACAGGTGTTGGTATACAGATTCCCCCAGAGCATTTCAGATTGATAGCTCCCAGATCTGGGTTGGCACTTAAAGGTATTCAGGTCTTGGGGAGTGATCGATGCAGACTACCAAGGAGTAATCAAAACTATCATCCTTAATAGTGGAGACACTGACTTGATGATACAATTTGGAGACAGAATTGCACAGGTGGTGATTATTCCAGGGTATGGAGGAATAGTAAAAAAGGGAACTGCTCATGCCCTTCTTACCCTGTGTGGGGAGGGAGGTTTTGGCTCAACAGACAAAAACTCTGGTGCTAAGGTGTGGGTAGAATCCCCAAATTATCCTCCAGAACCAGCAGCAATCATAGCCAAGGGCAAAGATAATGTTGTGTTAATCATGAAACCAGGAAAAGAAAAGTGGGAGTATATACTAGTTCATAAATGTTATTTGCGAGAATGATCATACTTGTTTCTTTTGCAGATTATACTACCAGATGTCTGTGTGCCAGCTGTGCTACGTGGTCTCCCTTAGGGTGTGTGTGTGTGTGTGGGGTCAGGAGGGACCAAAATGATTGATCGACCACCTCGATCGACACCTTTACTGCACTTGACCAAAAATGTTTGGACACATCTGGCAGGAGTCATATTCAATAGGTTGGACTTCTGTATGGCTCCCATGCAAAGTACAGTGGATGTTATATCCACCTGTCTAGTGACCATACCAGCGCCTGCAAATGTTTTACTTGAGATTTTTAATGTCACTAACAAAGAGTTATCCCATTTTAGTCCTTACGCGTACTGTAGATCTTGCCAGGAAGTAATGGATGAAAAGTGGGACAACGTGATACCAGTGATTACTTAAAATATTACCACTGGCGACGTTTGTTATTGCATGACCTGTGATTCTCACAAAATCTGAAAATTTGCTCAACTGCGCCTAGAGGTAACAACGGGGTCTCCTCAAGAGATCCTGTGGGAACAACAATCTCTATGTCAATACTGAATCGGTAAACATTGCAAAAGGATGAACAATGACATATCTTGATGACATTGTAACTGCTACTAGTCACATCGAGCTTGTCAAACTGCCCGTGGGATGGTTATTCTCTTGTGGAAATACCACTTTTGCATACATTCCTGCTCATATAACTGGTGGACCGTGCACCTTTACACAATTACGACTCATGATGTTTCCATTTCATTCTGTACATACTCGCTATCCAAGGGAAACAGTTCAATTAAGCAAGGATTGTGATTCTGAAATTCAATTATTATCTAAATCAGAATATATAAGCTTAAGTCTTTTTTATTGTAGGAGTCCCAGGATAAGCTGTTTATAATACTCAAGTTATTAACAAGTTAGCATGTTTAATGGTGAAGAACATCAACCATACTTCCATTGCTTTAGCTGAGTTATTGCTAGACATACGTGGTACTAGAAAAGCTGCATTGCAGAACTGGGCCAATATTGAATATTTACTGACAAAGCACGATCACGGTTGCTCAGAATTTGAAGGTTTATGCTGCGTTAATCTATCATACCACTCTAAATCCATTTAATCCCATATTGACACTTTACATGAATTGGTGAAAGGAGTAAAACAAGATGTAGACAAAGGGTGGTGGGACTGGTTGTTTAGCTGGTTGCCCGATTTTGGGCAATTTTGGAATATTTTAGGCGGGATACTTGTAGTGATTTCTATCATAATATTGCTAAATTGCTGTGTACTATGCACAACTAATCTGCTTACAATATTTAAACCAAAAAGACTGAATTTTAGACCAGTATGTTATGAGAGTCACTAGTCAAAGAGTGGAGTGTAAAGCTATCTGTATTTAATCACCGGCTCCATCTTGACCACTGACTCCATTTTGTGGCTAGCTTAGCTTCAAACGGCATCACATTGGTGGCACAGGTATTTTTCTGCACACAGCTTGTTGATCTGTTTTCGCTTTTTCTCAATAAGGACAGGAACATAACATGGTAGAGTAAAAGAGATAATGATGTACCAGGCTGAGAATTGTCATGGTAGAGGAGGGTACAGCTTGGTCTTGGAAGTACACTTTGGGATCTGGCCAGTGTCTAGCATGTTCTTTCAACACTGACCTGGTATAGCCAGCGTTTGAACAACCACTAACTCAAAGGGAGGAGGGTTTCTAGAACCTTCCTCTTAAGTTTGTTTAAAGTATACAAGGTGGGGAAGCTTGGCAACTGGGAGAAGAAGGAACTCATCTGGGAGTGGAGGCATTGCCCAGAAAATAATACAATTGAGGGTGGTCTCCCTCTTGTTTCTGTTGTCCAGGGTTCCACAACCTGAAGTTGGCATACTAGGGATGATGTCGGAGTCAAGCCCCACAGTGATGCATTTTTAATTCTTATTGTTAGCTTTGCGGTGTGCATGCATGAATACGTAGTCACTATATATATATATATGTTATTCATTTTTAAAGTATTGCATTTTCTTTGTTTCTTTGATCATTATTGCTGCTATGATTATTTTGAGAATAGCACATGTGGTGTTGCATTTTAAATAAAAGCTCCCATTATTCTTTTCGCCTATGAAACTTGGGAAGTGCCTTGATAAATTCATTACTCAGGGTAAGAGTGCTGCATTCTTTGCATTCCTTTCATTGTTTCCTCTCAGTCTTAAGCAGAACAGTAAAGCCTATATTGTGTGCAAGAAGTTCCTTATATGGCTCCTACATCTCAGGTGCTCGAAGGAGGATTCTCTCCTAAGGTGCCAGAGTTTATTTCTGATTAGTTATACCACATGGAGGAACTTAAACTAGACTATTTGAAATCAGGTTTTTATAGCCTGTTTCTGCTTGGCTGTAAGGGAATCCCACTCGCCCCCCAATGTGTACAGAGAGTTGACCATTTGTGATCTCTATACAGAAGAAATCTTATGTCTCCCCATGCTACCCATTAACAAGTTCCCTTCCAATGAATTGAATTAAGAAACATCTATCAAGTACTTGATGTAGGAGGAAATGGCATGCAAAGTGACATTCCATAGTAGGGCCTCTGTGATGAGCCATCTCTGCAAGTGCATCATATTTAAGGTTTCACGACCTATTCCCAATACAGTAGCAGTGGCTGTGCTTGTTCCCCATGACGATCTCTCAATAATAAAAGGAGGGTCAGTTTTGATCCATTTATCCGTTAATTTACAATTATCAGGTGTGAAGCATAGTGAAAATATGTCAGCTGCTCCCAATCCACCATCAAATAGCGATTTAACAAATTTTGCCAGCACAATCTTCTGGGAGCATCTGTTCCGAAGGAAACTGGGAATAAGGGAGTTGAGGCAAATAAAGAAATACCAAGGGGCATTATGCAGGTAGCGCTGAAGCTGAAACAAGAATCCTGGTAGCTTTACACTGTGTTTACCATGACTGAAGAACATTAAACCCAACTGCCTAGTGCCTAAATATGAGTAATGCAAAACTTACATTTTAAAACCATAACATGAGTTTGAATACTGAAGTACGAGCTACAGGTATTTTAAAATTGTGCATTTTACTAATACCTATTTTAAATAACTCCAATTAGTAGGTGAGAAGAAAAGTCATTCACTTGGCATGTTTGTAATCAAGTAATCAAGTAAAATTAGTATCATTGAAGTTTTACTCTACATGTTGCTAAGGCGACTTTAGAAAACTGTCACATATCTGTGTCCTTCCAAGATCTCACCAGCTTATCAAACATTCCTGTGATGTTTTTCTCCTTTTAGGAGAGTAGCCATGGTAGATGTAGAGGAGCAACACACCACATTGGGTGACAGTAGATGCCCCCAGAAGGGGTCAGATTTTCATTCATCTTGTAGCGGGCGGAGTGGGTAGCTTTGCGAGGAGTATGGAGAGAGAGGGAACTTACAGATTCCATATTTGATTCCTGGATTAGAGAGGTCATGTTTTCCTCCTTTAAAAAATGTAGAATAGAGAATTGTGAACTTGCTTTAGCAGAAATTAAGCTTTGGGTGACACACGTACCAGAAATAGAAGGAGAATGTGTGGAAAATACATGAATTAGCATAGCGAAATTCACCAATCACAACCAATGGCATCTCTTAAGAACATCTTTAACTATTTTTATGACCAAGATCTGTACTGGACCACAGAGAGATGAAAACCAGCTTGGAGGGTTCCCATCTGCCTGGGAAAGGACTGGGGAGTGAAGACTTCTGTTTTACCTTGAATAACTGGACTTGTAAATGCTGCTCTGAGATCCAGTAAGGGCACAAAACAAAAGCATTCAGGATTTGAGTTGGAGAAGCCTGTTGTCTGTGGAAGTCTTTGTCTAAGACCAAGAATGCGTGGAAGATCCAATGGACAGATTGTAAGGATTACATGTTATTGGAGATATGGGCTCAGGTTTATGGAATAGGTGACTGGAGAAAGGGGTGATGGAAACTGTGAGCTCTAGACGGCTAACATAGGAGCTGGCTTACAGGTTTTACTCACTTACTAGAATATCTTGGGGCTGAAAGGGTTGAGCCAGTACTTAAGGGACTAACAAACATGGAGACAACACATGTCAATGTTCCTTTAGTTTTAGTTCTCTTTGCTTGCACTACTTCAGCATAGCAGTGCATGTTCACTTTTGTTGTTATTTTCCTTTTGAATCCCTCATATCATTAGGATCCCTTCTTCTTCCTTACTGTTACCTATATGGTTGTCTGTGATATCCCGAATATCCTGATTCTCTTGCTTAGTTCCTCAGCTTTTGACTGTTTGGGTTTGTGAGAGGGCACATGGCCATCCTCCTGGTATCTTGGTCTGTAGGTGGTTTCTCAAAGCAGAATTTGCCCCTGAATCATATAATCCAGAATCTTTTGTATTACTGCTATATTCCACCTAACAGTACCCAATACTCAACTGTGGATTCCCTCTTCATTGAAGTTAGTGTTGTGAATTTCTTTATTCCTATAACCAAGGCGTTTTGTACTGTTCTCGACACATACAGAGTTTAGCCCAAGACAAATTCCTTTCTCCATTCTCCTTCCCCTTCCCCGTCCTTCCCCAGATCGCTACCTTTTCTACATTGCTCTATTGCTTAGCAGTTCAGGGATGGCGGGGCTTTCATTGGGTCTATGAACCAGGAACCTGACACAGAAGTAATTACATCTGTCTGGTAGAAAACTGGCTTGACCAGTGGTGAATGGAATTTTGGCTGCGGTCTGTAGGAGAAGTAGAAATAATCTTTTTCATACTTAAACCTATGTGCTTTTCTGAATGTGTGGTAAATTTTGCAAGTAAGAAATTTGTGACTTAGAAATTTCTCAATAACCCGGACCCAGACAAGCTGCAAGCATACATATAATAAACAATCAAAATTCCTACATCTTCCTGGTTTATCACGCCTAATCTTCTGATCGAAAAGCATAGGACACGTATAGCCTGTTTTCAGTTAAGCGGTCCCTTGCCCTAATCCTTTGTCCAGCCTTATCCTACTGAAGATTTCCAACCTTTGAAAAATATATAAATGGTGATGGTAAAAATCATTCATGACTAGAAAGGACTGCAAACTATTACCTAACATTGCTGTGTCACTGGTGAGCTGCAAAATGTGTAAAGTCTAATAACTTCATGAAACATGACCAAGGCAAACCAACATGCTGTATCTGACCATGCTTTATTGCTGATCAGCCTCAGAGGCTCTGGGCTTCTGTACTCTATTGAGTTACACTGGATTTTGAACCCTGTTGGTTCTATGAAACAACTTCAAAACATGTTTGAATTGTTGTGGTATCACTTCAGTAATTACATTTTAGAATGATTATTCCCTAATTGCAATGTCGATTGGTTTTGCTGTTTATGCACCACATGCAATTATCTTTAATTAAGACCTTGCTACTTCTGCCAAGCTAACAATTGTAAGCTATTGTTGCCACACCAAAACCTGTTTACTTAATAGGAACTAAACGTTTTTAGACTTTATTAGAGCTCTGCTGCAGGTCACATGAAGACTGCAGCCTCTCTCTCCACTTGTTTGAAAATGTGACTTCCTATGAAAGTGATAACTACATCTCAACGGGTCCAGAATTGCAAGAGGTAAATCTGCAGGTGCATGATGACTGAATTTACACTCACCACACATTACACAATTGTGAACATCTTCTAGACTTTGTTTTGTTTGTATTCACTGTGTACATCCCTGTACCAATTCTAAAGCCTGAACCGTACCCGTGAGCCATGATACTGGCTGAATATGACATCACTGCACAGTAACTGCTACTTTGATATATCTGTGGTCCAAGGAATGATTTAATGATAAAAATAATTAGTAATTTACTTTTCCTGGTGCAATTGTATAAAAATGTTTAAAGTATTAAAAATATGACTTTTACAATATTAAAATAATTAAAAAATAAAAAACATGTGCACATAACAAAAACATATATTAAGCGTAACAAAAATGAAACTAAGAAAAAAATAAAATGTAACTTAAGAAAATTCCATTTCCAAAAAACAAAACAAAAAACATTTAACTTAAAAACAAATATGGTTCCCGACGGTGTGACAACAGTCTGAGTTGTACTCAGCCAGGGTCGCGCTGAACTCAGCGCTGCCTGCCTGATTACAACTTGCCTGCCAGCCTTTCCATGAACACCATGGAAAGGCTGGTAGTAAGGAGGTGCTGGGGGCCCCCCTGCCACCATCCTCAGAATGCGCACTGTGTGCTGTGCATTTCAAGGGTGCTGGTGCTGCTTGCATGCAGCAGCATTTCCGCAGGTTCTATAATGAGCCAGCAACAATGCTGCCACCATGGGCTGACCAGCGGAAACCTTGGTTTATGCCGCTCAGCCCAGCAGGAAAGTCTCTACCACCCAGTTGGGAGTTCGGCGGATGGGTAGTGCCCTTATTTTGGAAGGTTGTTTTCAACTGATTTTACATAATCTGAAGGTATGCACCACACAGGTCTAATTCACACCGTTGACTTCTAAACCTGATTAACCAAGACCAGGATTAGAGGCAATGGATATCTCATTTTTTACGTAACTTTATCTAATGCCTTATATTCGATGCATGACAATGAGCATTTTAAAGTTGCTGTGTGGTATGGAATTGGCCTCGGCTCCTTCAAAGGAGCCAAGGCCAATATTGTAGCACTGTTTGCACCAGTCAGCCCAGCAGGAATGCGTATTACAATGTTCCCACCGGTCAGCCCAGCGGAAACATTGTAATACACTCGGGGGGACACCATCAGTATGATGGTGGCATCCTCCCCATGGCATGGCTTTGGTGATCCACTTTTAGTTTTAGGACCGACAACGTTGTAATGAGGCCCTCAATCACCCTGTGACTAAAAAATGAGTCTAACCTTGTGTAATGTAACTGGTGCTCTTGTAAAGCACTCCAGTGTCCTTGGACCAAGTTGAAGCAATTCCAAACTGCCAGGAAAAATAAAGCAAATGCAAGGAAAATGCTGGCCTGTAAAGGGGTTAGATTTACTACTATTGCTCCAACTGTAGCAACAATACAGAAGGTATAGCACTTTTGAGTGGATAAATATACCATTTCAAAAAATAGATTTAAAAAAAACATTTAAAGACATCACAAAATAAAAATATTTTACATGTTCACAATAAAAAATTTATTCGTTACAGATTAATACATTAATATGTAACATAAAAACATATTACAAAATTAATTTAGAAATCTAAAACAAATTAAAAAAAGAAATAAAGTACTCTTCCCTCTCTACTATGCAAAAAAGTTGCATGTAAAAATTAAAAAAGTTATAAATAAAACATTGATAATATTGCTTAATTAATAAATACAACAAATACAATTGAAACAAAAATAAATATTTTTCAAATGTTTCTTATTAAATAAACTGATCAATGAATTAACAAATAACTACAAAACCCTCAATATATTATCAGAACTAATAATCAACTAAAAATAATTTGCAATGAATATCTTAATCAGCATTATAAAACAAAAAAATGAAGAACAATAATTTATATTTTCATCATCTTTCCACTCTGATCCCTTAAAAACACAATGACATGTTACTAAATTAAAAAGTATTCATTACGCTTATAAAAATAAATTAAATATTAAAAATTACATACCAGTTGAATATAATTAATATAACAAGTAACCAGTTGCAGAATTACATACTGAATTATCCATTACTTATTGAACTAAGATAAAAGTATAATTGTTAAACAGCAATAAATAAATAACTTCCGACCCAATCTCCTACAAATTTAACAACCCGCTAGCTACTAAATTAAAAATTACTAAATACATGTAAAACAGTTTAAATTAGGCATTAAAAATTACAAACTATACTTCAAAAATGTGAAACAAATACTATCATAATGCACATATCTAAAATGCTGTATGGTCTAAGATAATTTATCGAATGTTATATATTAAATTTAAAAAAAAACAATATTTATTATTAGTATAATAAAGTGAACAACTTTACATACATATATTTATACATAATATATATGATATACCAAAAAACAATGTCCTAAACTTTTGTATCCAGTCCCATGATACGTTTGAGTTGACAGTATTTTTGACATAATGTTCTTATATCACAGTATCTTTCGCACAATATTTTGGTAATGTGCCTCTTCAGTAGGAGCAGCATCTAAGCTATATATTTTTGTTAACCCTGGAAACATGACTGTAAGAAATAGGCTTGTTGGTTGATTGAGGGGTGGCCCTTGGTCAAGCAGCAACCACAGTTCTTGTCAGAATAAGACACAAGTAAACCCCAAATGAACCTGTAGACAGCCCATGATAGCTTGGCACAGAGCAGTCAGGCTTAATTTAGAGGCAATGGGTAAAGTATTTGTGCAATACTTTAAACAGTAACACAGTCACTCAGTGAAAACACACCACAAAAGGAGTCCACAACAGAGATAGAAAATAGAGCAGGTTTCAATAAATAAAACAAGACTAAAATGGCAAAAATCAAATTAGTAGAACCAGATAAATAAAATTTTAAAATGTTATGTAAAAATAGCGCCAAGAAGTACAACACACTAGTGGGGATATCTGGTTGTGCCGAACCGAGACAAAATCTCAAGTTCAGGACTACCACAATAGAATGTGGGATGACTACAGGGACAGAGTATGGCCAGCTGAACAAAGTATCACATGTATCTGTGTCGAAGATGTGTTGTACAGCAGAGGAAATGCATCAGTTCTGAGATGTGGTGACTCTGTGGTGCAATGTCCTATTGGGCTGGCATCGGGGATCCCTGTCAACAGGGTTTGCGATGTGCAGGCCCTTGACGGGGAAGCACTGCGCAGTTGATACAATGCATCAGTTCTGATGAGTGATGAGACTGCAATGGAGAGCTTTTGGTGGCGTTGAGGCTGCCTTTTGTGAGTGATGCTAGGATCTTCTCTGGAGAAGCTTCGCAACGTAGCAGCTCTAAAGGCAATATGTCAAACCGAAAATGCAGGATGTGGTGGCGATGCAAGTCTTTTGCGATGGGTCCAATCCACGCAGCAGCTGCAGTGCATCAGTTATGCTTGGGGATGCACCGCTCAGCAGAGGAAGTGTATCGGTTCTGCTCTCTGATGCATCGCTCTGAGAGAGTCTGTGTTGGTTCCACTGGTAAGCATATTAGGCCCACTTCCAAGGATCCAAGGCTGGGTCCGCACCACTTGGCAGGGTAGACTCATGGATAGCAGAGTCCAGGTGCAGAAGTAGGGTGGTTCGAAATCTTTATGTCCCTAAGACTTCGGATCAGGACGCCAGCTAGCTTGCCCTCAGAGTCAATCTGGATTCAAGTGATGCAGGTCCAGTACCTCTCATGCAGGCAGAGGGCAACAGGCAGCAGGTCAGCAAAGCAGGGGTTCAGTAGAGTGGCATTCCTTCAGCAGCACAACAGTCCTTCTTCCTGGCAGAAGATCCACAGGTCCAGAAGTGTACGGAAGTGATGGTGTCTGAAGTTGAGTTCTTATACCCAGTGATGTCTTTGAAGTGGGGAAATCTTTGAAAACATACTTTCGAAGTGCACGGTTGTCCTGCTGTCCCTGCCCTGGCTCCAGACTATCTATGAGGGTTATGCAGCTTTTTGTGGGGACAGGACACAGCCTATTTAGGTGTAAGTGAGGCTGTGACAAGCTTGTCCTTCCCATGCTGCCAGTATGGCCCATCAGCACCCAACAAAGCTCCTATTGTGTGTAGCTGTCTATGGGAAATACTCAAAGACATTTTGCAGGCAACAAATGGCTAGGGCAAGAAAATGTCAACCATCAGAAAAGTAGCATTTTCAGAATTGCATTTTAAATCCCAACTTCATCATAAGGTAGGATTTTAAATCGTGATTTCAGAGACACCAAACTTGAAGAAATTATCTCTTCCCATTTGGAAGTTACACTTATAAAGTGTAAGAAAACAACTCTAATATTATCCTATGGACAATATAGGCCATGCAGTAGTGAAAAACAAATTTAAGAGTGTTTTACTACCGGGACATGTAAAACATAAATATATATGTCCTACTTTTTAAATACATTCCATCCTGCCATCTGGGCTCTCCATGGCCTACCCTAAGGGTGACATATGGATTGATGATGAAATATCTTTATTTGATTATTGAGCAATAATCATAAAAGAACATTACAAAAGAAAAATCAGAGTAAGTAAACAAGAAATAAAAAATCAGAGTAAGTGAACAAGAAATAAAAACAATCATAAAACATACTATTCAAAAATAGACATTTTAAACCCATTCCATACAGTAAAATCACCATAGTTCCCCTTATAATTAAAAACAATAATTTTAAAACCATACACACAATTAGGACAATCTAATATCACATCTCTGTTAAAAGTGGCATGTTCACTACTCCAAACTGCAATTCATATGAGCAATGGGGTGAGTTTAATAATATCTTCCCCATAGTCATGGTTCAACTCTTCATGCATAAAAAACTAGGGCTAGTGGGTCTTGTGCAGAAGCGATTGTCCTCACATTGGATTTTCGAACGTCATGGTACCCTCAAATGGTGGCACCATATGTTAAAACTGGTAAACACTTCATTTTATACACTTGCAGCAAGGGTAGAATAGGTTTGCTGCCCACTGTAGAGGTAAACCTAAATAGGAACCCACAAGCTTGATTAATACCTTAACATCGATTGCCAAGAGAAGTTAACCAATTAATCTGCAAATCAAAGGTTACACCCAAATAAGGGAACTCACTCACCCTTGCAATAACTTTTCCTTGTTTCTTGGCTATGTTGATGTCCAGATCTAATTCATCCATAAACTTAACAAACAGACCTACAAGGCTCGTAGGACCATTTCAGATACGGGAAAGTAAAACTGCATTGCCAGCAAATGCAGATTTTTTTATAGGCATATCTTTCCTGTTAGCTACCAAGAATGAATTCAAGCCACTAAGACATAATGGAAATAAAATATGGGCCAAAACACAGGCTTGTCTGACCACTCGAAGCAAACTAAAAGAATCAGTAAATTCCTCCTCTGTACCAAGTCTGACAGAGATATTGGCATCTGAATGTAGGGCCCATAGAAAGTTGATCAATGGCTTAGGCATCCCAAGGTCGGCCAGGAAACCCCATAGCTTACATCTATTAACACAATTGAAAGCACTATTTAGATCCATGAATGCAAAGTAGACCACCCCTTTTTTTAGTTGTAACATATTTCCCAATTATCAACATAAGGCTCAGGCATTTTTCCAAAGTACCCTTACCTTATCTAAAACCATACAGAAGTGGGCAAACAATGTTGTTGCACTGGAGCCAGTCTTTAATTTTTTGGAGAATAACACAGCCCCCAATTGTAACCACAGAATCTAAAGGGAGATGGGTCTGTAGCATCTAGGCTCCTGTCTATTTCCCTTCTTAAATGCAGGGTCAATGACTGCAGCTTTTCATGAACTCGGAACTTTAGCTGATGTGGCAGCATTCAAAACATTGGTTATCAGAGGGGCCTAAAAATGGGTATTCACATTAAAATTGCCCACAGGAACCCTATCAGGCCCAGTGGCCTTGTTAGAAGGACTGGCCATAATAGCAAAAGATTCTTCCTCAAGCTCAAATACCCAAAGGGAATGAAGGGTTTCTGTCCACAAAAGATAATATGTTACAGTGCCATAATGAGTAAATCTGCTAAAAATTCACTACCCTTTGTCCAGGGTTGATGTTAGAACTTAGGCCCTCAGACACAGACAAGAATAACTTTTTGCCATTGACTATCTCCCAGAAACCCTTAGCATCTCCAATATTGCAGGTATAGACCAGGGGATACCCTGTAATCTCTTTTATAGTTAGCTTCCTACTCCTAATAACTTTCTTATAGGCTGCTCTTGCTAAGGTAATATTAAGCTGGTTTCTTGGCCGCATGTTAAGAAATTCACTGAGCTTATGACTGGCAATCCTATACTCTCTATCAAACCAACTGACTTTTCAGACCACGCTAGCCCTAGATAGATCAAGCATGATTGCTCTGGGATTGCATTTCCTCGTACAAAGGGCTGAATAACCCCCTGTAAAGTGTCTGGAGCCAGGGAAAGAAAGGGCAGGGACAGTGTGATCTTCAAAGGCCTCTTTGAAGTCTCCCTCACTTCAAAGGCACACTTGAGTATTAGTATTGTAACTCAAAACCCTGCAAATCAGATCTATACTAGAACCAAGTATCCTCTGCCAGGAAGAAGAACTGCTGTGTTACTAGGAGGGACTGCCACTCTGCAACTGCATTGCTGTGTTGGTCTACTGCCTGCTGTGTGCTGTGTTGTAGGAAGAACTGCCACTTTGTAACTTGCTCTGCTGTGTAGGCCAGCTCCTGCTACTTCTGCCCTGCAATAAGAAGTACTGGATTTGCTCTCTATATCCTTGAACCCAAGAAATCTCCAAGGGCTTGCCCCTTGTTCTTCAGCAGTCTCAGGGACATAAAAGACAGCCTGTATCTCACCTGCTACAGCACCTGAACTCTGCCATCTGTGAGTCTACCCTGCCAAGTGGTGCCACCCCAGTCTTGAACACTTGAAAGGTGGCCTAAGGTGCTCTGCCTTCTGTAGTTTTTTATTGTAACCAATGTGAAGCCACAAAAAGCCTCGCCATATAGTTGCTCACTTCACTGGAATCAACCCTAGGTGACGCAATGCCCTGCAAAGCCTCAACGGGCAGCAGCCAGCCCATTGGAACTGACACAAAGCAATGCCAAGCCCTCCAAAGCCTCGCAGCAAAACTCTCCAGGATCGACGCAAAGCTACGCCAAGCCCCACAACGCCTCAATGCACAGCTTCCAGGAACCAACACTGTATGATGAGAATCCTTGCAAAGTGATGCTGCGCAGGCTGGGCACTAGGATTTAAGGTACTGTGTTCAGTGGGCCCAAGTGGGTCCCTATAGCCATAATATACTGAAATACACTGTTCCAAAAAGTGCAAGAAAGGGTGAAACTGGGGTCCTAATAATTAGGAGCAAGAGTCCTCACACACCCTATTGGGTGTCATGCTTCATCATCGGACATGCTCCTCGTCAGACCGGCGCTGCAATGTCTGACGGGCTCCCCCTGTCGGGGGGCTCTTTGCCGGAGATCTTTTCTCAATGATGCCACAAACCCCAAAATTAAAAGATTAAAAACACAACAAAGGAGTGGGAAAGAGATAATGCTCCACCACTCTATATTGGTTAGTAGAATCCTTTGAGGACCACAGAGACGTGAAACATGTTGACCTCACTTCTGAGGTGCGTCAGGTAGTTCCTGGCCTCCTCTTGTTTCTACTAACCAATATAGATTGGTGGAGCATTATCTCTTTCCCACTCCTTTGTTGTGTTTTTAATCTTGGCCATTTCCCTACATAGATTAATAAAATTTGATTATTCAGAGGGTCATGAACCAATTTAAATTTTTCCATTATTCTCCCCTCTTTGTTTTTCCTTACTCACTTTTGGGGTTTGTGGCATCATCGAGAAAAGATCTCCGGCAAAGAGCCCCCCGACAGGGGGAGCCCGTCAGACATTGCAGCGCCGGTCTGACGAGGAGCATGTCCGATGATGAAGCATGACACCCAATAGGGTGTGTGAGGACTCTTGCTCCTAATTATTAGGACCCCAGTTTCACCCTTTCTTGCACTTTTTGGAACAGTGTATTTCAGTATATTATAGTATCCGTAGGAGGGCATACACTGGACCATTAATCCTCCATATCCCCCTTCTTCAATTCGGTCCCTATTGCCAGCCACACTTGTGACTTTGTCCCAGTCCAGCAGGACCAGATAACGACAGTTGGTACTTTGTGGTTCTGTGCTCTATTTTCACTGAAATCTTAAAAACTGCATATCTCAGGATCCACTTATTGTTTGTTTGTCATTTTGGTCTTGGTTTAATTATAACATCATAACCTATTTGTCTAACCTGATGTGGAGTCATTTTTGTGGTGTGTTCACTGTGTTACTGTTGAAGTGTTGCACAAATACTTTATAAATTTCCTCTGAAATTAAGCCTGACTGCTCTGTGCCAAGCAACCAGAGGGTGCGCACAGGTTAATTTAGAGCGTGTATCTGACTTACCCTTACTCGGATTGTGGTCCCTACTTGGACAGGGTGTATTCCTCATCCAACTAGAGACCCAAATGCTATCAGAATCAATATACCTTGCCATTTAATCCTAAGGCCCTTATCTTTTGGAATCTAACCAGTTAAACCAGAAGAGCTGATCAGTACACTATTAGTGGGTATTCTCAGAATGAGCTTGATAGGATTATGGTCATGAAAACAGGATTCCAAAACACCTCCATAACAAGCTCATTCTTCCACTGGCCTGGATATAAAGGCTTAATCAATGGTTGTCCCTTCCCCCAGCCTATAAATGTAGGAGTTTGGTTTGAATAGTACCTACAATGTCCATCACATTAAGTAGACCCATGTAACACAGGGCTGTATATAACCTCCTCCTCCACTGTCACGTGACATAGTGCAAGTTGAAATGTCCCTTGTCACTCACTCATCTGGTTCCAACTGCGGAGACGATGCTCGACCTCTTATATCCCCGAAGAGCAGCTTATGATCCCGGAACCACAACCATTAAATGCCCTCGAGGAGAAAGGGGGATGAGATAAAACAAGAAAAAATAGACTTGTGTCACTGCATCTGCTCTGCTGCCTGGTGACACTGCACAGGAGGGTATGTACTCTGTGGACCTTTTAGTGTAGATGTGGGTGTGGCACACTAGAAGCAATAAGAAGAGTTATTTACTAACAGTTCTTCGCATATGGTTTTTAAAACAGTTATTTACAGCAATATCACTTACAGGCTTTGTCACAAATAAGGCTTGAGAACAAGAACCATACAAGGAAATACTGGAGTCAATGAGTCTGCTCTGCTGCATTGCGACACTGCATAGGAGGGTTTGTACTCCCTGTACCTTTTAGTGTGGATGGAGGTGCGGTGCACTAGAAACAACAAGAAGAATAGTTTACAGACAGTTCTCAGCATATCGTTTTTAAGCACTTATTTAGAATAGTATACGCTTAAAGGCTTCATCACAAATACTGCATGAAAGCAAAATAAAACAAATAGCTGCCATTTCTGGCACTCACAAGAATGTCTTAACATACAATGTTCATTTTAAACTCAAATGCATATATTGTGTGCTCTTAAGTCTTTCCTTGTCCTGGTTACAACACTTGTCATTAATTACCGATTTGGGGACCTTCAGTTCTGATGCAAATTAAAGTTATGAGCTCCCACATGTCAAAGTATCCAGAGTGTTAGGACCTTTCGAAACGTGACGAACAAAATAATGTCCAATTTCCAAGGCTGGGTTTTCACTTGCAACAAACTCAGTCTTGGCTTAATCTTAAACTTATCTAAGGATTATTGCACACTAACCTGAGGATCAAGTACTTAGCCTTCACTTTAATTCTTCAACTGGAATCTAGAGGAAGACTGTAGGCTGTGGTGCAAGAAGTCCAAGAAAAGATGGAATCGTAGGACTGGAAACGAAGACACTGCAAATGTCGACGGAGTCAGAATCAAAAGATTGGAAGACTAGAGCACTGGAGATTTCCAGGTGACTTAGAAGGTGAGTGCAGGGAAGATGCTTGCGCAGGACTGGAACAAGGCCAAGCCCTGACTCAGGTTGAGACCTGGTATTTATACTCGATGGGAGAGACTGTTTGAAAAAGGTTTGTGGCTCAGATGGAAGACCGGAAAGTTTCAAAGGAAACCTAGGAGAGAGCATGTGTTAAAATAAAGGATATGAACTTTGCTGATGGCAGGTGCAAGAGATGGCTGGAACCAATTTATCATGTCATCAGAACCAAAAAGCATTTGCATTCAGAGTCAATAGGTCACAGCAGTTGGCGCCATAAAACTATGGATGGTGGAACAAATAAACAATAACGGTTAGAGTCAATAGGTCATTGCGGATGGAGCTAGTTAACAAGGAAGCACGTGGCTCTCTTACAAGACTGCAAACTGAATGAATAAGGGTACCCGAGCTTCAAGGGTTCAAAAGTCCTGGGAGGGGGGACCATAGGTTGCAAAAAGACTTGAGATGCCATAAGGGAAATACAGCATGAGCCCCGTGTGCCAAAAAACACAGCTCAGAGGGCACAAGAGGGGCTCCTGTCAGTTCCCCCTACAATGAACAACCTTCAGGATGTGGTTTCTCTGGGAAACAAGCATGAAAGGAATTAACCTGGTGAGGGCCATGAGCATTACGGGCTGGTTCCCAAGGCTATTTTTCAGGACCACATCCTTTCCAAATAATTAAATAAACAAATGACCATTAACACATTTTGAGTCAAGGATTCCCTGTTCTGTACATTCTGAATGACCATTTAGAGTTATAGGAGATGGGGGAGGAGCAAGATGGGTTTGGGCATGATAGGGTTTAAGGAGAAATACATGAAACACTGGGTAAATGAAAACATCTTCTGGCAGTTATAGTTTAACTGCTACTGGGTTAATGATCTTTTCTATTGGTAAGGGACCCACATATCTGGGTTGCAATTTAAGGGGACCCTGTAATCGCAGGTTTTAGGTGCCCAGCCAAACCTGATCTCCGATTTTATAAGCCAGTTGGTGGTGGTGGTGTTTGTTAGCATTTTTCTCCATACTTGACTTAGCCTGCACCTGTTGTTGTGAGTTTAATAGATCCTGTACAAAGTCTTGTATGGCAGATGCATCTTCAGAAGGTATGAAAACATTTTCAGGTAACATACATGGCTGGGTGCCTGTTGCACAATAGAAGGGGTATATCCCAGTGGCATAATGCTATGAGCTGCTGTATGCAAATTCAACAAATGGTAACAACGATTCCCAGGAGTTGATGTTAGAAGACATAGCAGTGTCTGTTCCAATACCTGATTCACCAGTTCTGTCTGTCCATTGGTTTCTGGGTGATAAGCAGACAAGAGTCGAGCGTTGATGTCGCAGGATGTGCAAAGACTGCGCCAGAACCAGGAAATGAACAGCAGGCCTCTGTCTAAAATGATGACAGAAGGGAGTCCATGGAATTGCCTGATATGCGTAACAAATAACATAGAGAGTCTTGGCATTGGGTGTCTGTTTTAGGGCAACAAAGTGTGCCATCTTAGAAAAGAGGTCAACTACACCCCAAATAATATTATAGCCATTGGTGCTGGGTAAGTCTGTGATAAAGTCCATTTAGACAGTATGCCAGGGATTTGGGGGTACTGGCAAGGTTTGTGAGAAACCTGCAGGGGCAGAGTGAGACGCCTTGTTCTGTGAACACATGGGACAGGTCTGGATGTAATTGTGCACATCCATGGACACTGTTGGCCACCAAAACCATTGCTGACAATTGACTAGAGTTTTGTGAATTCCAGAGTGTCCAGCTCGTGAGGTGTCATGACACCAGGCCAATGCTTCTTGTCTTAAGTCCTTTGTGGGAATACATAAAGTGGTTCCTTGGTAAGGAAGATCATTATGGATATGGTTATCCTTGCCTATTACCCAAAAGGCTATGTCTTCCTGGCTCATGCTCTGTCTAACTCTGTTCAGGAATGATTCTTTGCAAAGACCTACAATATCTTTGGAGCTATGATGTTCTGAGGTGTCTGTTCCTGAGATTTCTGACTTGAGTAGCCCCACCTGGCTAACATATTGGCCTTAGTCTGTGGTGTGCCTGGACGATAGGTGATAATGAAATTGTATTCACTGAAAAACTATAACCACCTTACTTCCCTAGGGGTAAATGCTTTTAATGACCAAAGGAACTGAAGATTCTTATGACCAGTGTATATAGTAATTGTGTGTTGAACCTGTAGAAGATATTTCGGCCACTCTTGGAAACATAATTTAATTTCTAGTAACTCTCATTCAGCAACTGTATAGTTCCTTTCAGCTGGCAACAATTTTTTAGAAAAGAAGGCAACTGGGTGCAGAATACCTCCTACTGCTGCTTGAGAGGCACCTGCCTCTATAAAATAAGGCTTTGTAGGATCCAGATTTATGAGTACCTGGGTAGAGATACATTTCTCCTTAAATAAATTGAATGCATCATCGGCTTCCTGGGATCAAACAAAGGGCACCTTCTTTAGTAAAAGTCTTATAATTAAGTTTACAATGTCAGAACAAGCATTTGCAATGCATTGGGTCTCGTGTTTGCTCGAGTTAGTGCTATTAGCATTGTAAACTCCTAAGCAGACTTTTCTTGCCACATAAATTGAAAATGAAAATTCAAACATTTTCACATACCTAACCGGACTTTTCTTGCCATATAAACTGAAAAATAAAGGTTTCACATAAGCAAGCCGACGGCTGCCATCAGTAAAAACACAAAGGGAAATAAAAGTTTGCTCGCAATGAAACCTATCAGCAAAAGTGCAATTATCCATGTAACCGGCAAAAGTGCCATTATCTACGTAACTGGCAAAAGTGCAATTACCTATGTAACAGGATCAATGTCATGCAGAGCGCTCGACTACTGCCCAGCGAGATCGCGCTCCCTACGAACTAAAGAGAAAAAGTAGTCCAGAAACCAAACGGAAAACATCGAGCCTCGTATGTTTTCAGTAGTTAGTCTGTGCGCTCCAGGAGGGCTAAATACTGGAAAAAGCATGATGTATGCATGCCTTTCACTAATGGACGCAAGCAGATATTAAAGGGTAGGCCCATGCACCAATGAAAGTGACTGACATGACATGGGCATTGCTAGAAGCCCAAAGATAGATTACAGCAGGGGACCGAGCGCTTTGCTCTCGCCCCTAAAAATGGGTAATAAATTATCTATAAAAGTTTGAAAAAAACCAGAAATTGTATACCTCTTTAACTGTGGTTGTTGCGTGGCTGGTTGGTACTGGCCAGTCCAATATTGCCTGAACTTTTTTCTTATCCATTGTTATGCCTTCTGGACATAAGATGTATCATAGGAATTCAACAGATTGAAAAAGGAATGCACATTTTACCAGTTAAACAAAAAGTGCATGCTCGCAAAGTCTTTGTAGGACCTTCCTGTCATGACCTATGTGTTCTGTCTTGTTTTGTGACTAGATGAGGATGTTGTCAATGTATACGACAGTCAAAAGGCCAGTAGATTTTGCAAAACCTTGGTTATAATGTACTGGAATGCTGTGGGGGGAGTTACATAACCCAAATGCCCTGACTATGAATTATAATGATCCAAACTTAGGGCCCAATTACAAAATTGGCAGTTTGAGGACAATCAATGCTGTGGTGGCGGTCGGACCACTGCAGTTGCGGCAGTCTCACCACATTACGAAGTTGGCAGGCAGACCCCCTAACCTAATGATGTCTCCGTTAGGATCTTTGATCCTTACGGGTTGACAGCAGGTGCAGGTTGTAATCAGCCAGGGCTGAGCTGAACGCAGCACCGCCCTGCTGATTACAACTTTGTTCTGCACCAGCCTTTTCATGCCGGTTTCACAACCACGAAAAGGCTGGCAGAGGACAGATGCAGGAGGCCACAGAGAGGCCCCTGCACTTACCATGCCGATGGCATGGGCAGTGCAGGGGTAACCCTGTCCAGCACCCTCAAAATGCTCAGTCTGATGTGCTTTTCGACGGTGCTGGTGCAACCCTTCAGCCAGAATCCATACCTAAATGAATAAATGTGAATCCAGTCAAACAAAAGTAAAGCAAAGGTCCTCTGGAAAATGGTGCTCACCAGTCACTGTTAGGAGCCAGGGCCAAGTGGGGTGGCCTTGCCTAGTCTCTTCCAATCGATGACAGGCAAAGACGGACCCGGTCAATGCCCCACTGCATGCCCAGGCCCATCCCGCACTGCAAGAGTTGAAAAGCACGTTTAAGCGCTGAGAATGCGTGCACCTGCGGATGACCTCACTTCCAGCTAAGGGCCAGTGGTGATGCTGGGGCCGTAGTCCCACCCCAGCCAAGTGTCGACAAAGCCTGGCAGTTTGTTTTAAAAAACAAGGTTTTGGACTGGCAAAAGGTTTATTCTACCAGATTGAAATGGCAACTTAAAACTGCACTCCGAGACTCTTCAATGGCAGGCCTGAGACATATTTAAAGTGCTTCTTAAATGAATGGCACAATCAGTGCTGTAGGCCCACTAGTAGAATTTACAGGCGCTAGGGACATGTAGTACATTTTACTAGGCACTTATAAGTATGCCAGTTGGGAATAAGCCAATATTACCATGTTTTAAGCAGCAAGCACAAGCACTTCAGTACTGGTTAGTAGTGGTAAAGCGTGCAGACTACCAATACCAGCAAAATACAAGTTAAAAAAATAGAGGAGGAAGGCAAAACGTTGGGGGAAAAACCACCCTAAGTCTGATAGGTGTAACAAATGACCATTTGGAAAACTTGTCCATGTAACATCCGTGACACCTGAAGATGGATTAGAATAAAAGTCAGGTTTTTTGTTTACTGAAATAGGGACAAAAGTAACTCTAGTTTTACAATTGTTTATAATTTAGTTTTGTCAACACTTTGTATTGTTTTTAAGATCTGCTGAATGCAGGTACAGCGAGTCTCAGCAAAGTTACAGCAATAAGAAGACAATACAGCGTGTCAATGTGCCAAATGTATAGAGGGGGTGGGAGGCGGGGCGTTGCAGGAAGTAAAGTCGGACAGGGACAGGAAGACATCATTGTTGATAGGCAGTAGTTGTTCCACCTTTCGTCCTAGGGAGCATATGAGATTATACAGATAAAGGACGGCGAGGATGTTATCAGTAGTCCCACATGTTTATTTTTTAGTAACATCAAATACATAAGTAGAGCGATCTTTCAGGCATAGAGGTTTCTTGTCACTAGTGACTGATAATAGATGTTTATTGTGATTGTGAGAGTATTTATTTTATTATCAACATCAGAAGAAAAAATGAAAGGCTTAGCGGACCTCTGGGGATTCAAGCCAGCGGCCCCGGGGTCCAGCACAAATTTCTGCAGTGGATGCTTCCTCAGTCAAGACAGTGCTGAGAAGCGTGGAAGTGGTGCCACATCTGCAGACCACATATCACAGATGTCTCTTGAGGTGCACCTCTTTGCATCAAGACTTTAAAAATCCTACGACTGGAACAGTCACTTCCAAAATACGAATGGCGAGGGAAAAAAAGAACACCAACTCTACTGCTGAATCACTCCATAACCACTTACGAGTACTGCCATACTCAAAAACATGTTTTCCACATAGTGCTTAGCAAAAAAAGGTACCTTCCACTTAAGCTATTGTGTTCAAGTTAAAGGCCGTCTACATTTCTTCAAAAAAGAGTTTCATCTGTACTATGGTCTGTGTCAGCCAAAGTGGCACTGCTGAGGAGCTATTGTTCATTCACTTCAAGAGGATGTTCTAGCCTGATTCATGAATTCTTAAGAATGTCCTGAATACCTGACTTAAATACAAATTTGAGTCAGCTGTTTCATAATGGAGATTTTTAAGTCAGTCACAAAAGGCAATTTGAATGTCATCCAGTGTTCACTGTACTCACCTAACGAATCAGTAGTTTGATGAGGCATGCTCTTAGAGGCACAGCCAGAAGAACAGCCGAGTACAAACCATAGATGTTTACAACTCTGCTCTGCTTTTTAGGGTCGAACCTGCGTTGCATGCGCTCACGCATGCGTATCGCTAACGAGACGCTCTAGGCATTAGAAAAGGGCTCGGAGCCCCGTCAACGTCACGTCAGTGTCTTTCATTGGCAAGTTGGCTTGCCTGTTAGAATCCGCTTCTTTTGATTAGTGGAAGGCACGCATATGTCATGCCTTTTCTGGTGGTTAGCCCTCCTCGAGCGCAGCGAGCAAGTACAGAAAACATGCGAGGCTCGCTGGGTTTGTGGACTACTTTTTCTCTATTTTCGCAGCGCGATCTCGCTGGGCAGAAGTTGAGTGCTTCGCATTCCATCGACCTTGTTACACAGTTAATTGCACTTTTGACGGTTACGTTCATAATTGCACTTTGCTGATAGGTATTATTACGTGTGAACTGTAGCAGCGCTGTTTTTTTCTTTTAATGCAAGAAAAATCCGGTTGGGAGTTTACAACTGTGAACAGCTGTAACTCCGACAAACGCAAGACCCTAGTACATTGCAAATGCTTGTTTTTTAGTGTGTTTAGGCAGATGTGCTTGCTTCCTTGCATGTGTTAAATCTCATAAAACCCGAGATTTACCATCCTGGATTGACATCTGCCCACTTACTCTAAACCTCAGGACCTAATGCCCGAGTCTTCTACTGCAGAGTCCATCGCAGTAAGGACAACTCGCGCTTTTCCTAATATTTTCTTTTTAAGTTGGAGAGATGATGGACGAGTCAAATAATCTTTATCCTGATATGTTTAGCTAGATAACGCAGAAGGGAGTTAACACCTGCCATGTTATATACGGAACCCAGAATACAAATCCCATGGATGCTATGCACACTCCTACATTTAAAACAATATATCTTGACCTCTTATTTTTTTTTACAATTCTCTGCAATACAAAAACAAGACCTTTTCCTTGCTACTAATCTCAATGAATGCAGTAACTGCGCTTGCGCCATCATAGGCAAAGAGGATACGGCATTTATTTTCAAGCACCTTCCTTTGATGAGATTCCAATTAAGACAGATATGTATGTTCATGTCTAGCCAAAAGGCAGCGGAGTGCTGTACGGGATCGAAGTCAGAAATGAAATCAGAGGTTGAATCTGGAGGGGGGGCTGAGCTCTGAGTAGAGAGGTGGACTATTTACTGTGTTGTCATGAACTATTCTTTTATGAGATGTTTCTTCATCTCTTTCCTTAAATGAAAAAGGATGCGACTGATGGATACGAGGATGTCGTTTTAGGTCCTGAGTGCTAAGGGGGGAATGACGCTTGTGTAGATAGGGCCCGATTAATGAAAAGTTAGTGCCGCCTTTACGTCATTTTTTGACGCAAAAGTGGTGTACACTTACAAAACATAATTAAATTTTCTAAGTTTGTGCTAATTTTGTGTCAAAAAATTACCTAAAGGTAGTGTTGAGTTTTCATAAATCAGGCCCACAGTTCTTTATTTCAATTCTTCCTTTTCGTAATGATGCCCTATCTGGGGGTTTGCTGAGAGCCACCGGACGCAATCTTCTCAACCAAGTAGACACAAGTGTATGTCATAAAAACTTTGTGACACTCAAGGGTATCACAAAGACCTTTGGTTCACATAAGGGGCCAGATGTAGGAACCGTTTTGCATGGCGCAAACTGTGAAATTTGCAGTTTGCACCATGCAAAACGGCCATCGCAAGTCACATTTGCATTTTGTGAGTCGGTAGCGACTCTCAAAATGGCAATGCGACTCGCAAATAGGAAGGGGTGTTCCCCTTCCTATTTGCGATTCGCACCACGATGCACAATTGCTTTGTGACCGCGAACGCGGTCGCAAAGCAATTCGCAGTTAGCACCCATGTGAAGTGGGTGGTAACTCATTCGCAAAAGGGAAGGGGTCCCCAGGGGACCCCTTCCCCTTTGTGAATGGCACCAAAAATACTTTTTCAGAGCAGGCAGTGGTCCAATGGACCACTGCCTACTCTGAAAAAAAGAAAGCAAATGGTTTCATTTTCCCGAGTGTATTGCAACTCGTTTTCCTTTAAGGAAAACGGGCTGCAATACAAAAAAAAAAAACTGCTTTATTAAAAAAGCAGTCACAGACATGGTGGTCTGCTGTCTCCAGCCGGCCACCATCCCTGTGAGTGCAGGGAATCGCATGGGGGTAGCAAATTGCGACCCACCTCAATAATATTAATGATGTGGGTCTTTGTGATCCCCTTGGGATTCGCAGACGGTGTCAGGGACACCATTCTGGATATGGGATTGCGAGTCGCAAATTGCGAGTTGCTCCGACTCGCAATTTGCGAGTCGCAATCCCAAACTTACCTACATCTGGCCCAAAGTGAATGCTATGAATTTACCAGTATACACTTTCTTTGAGGGACCAACAGAAAAGACAACATACAAGAAGCTAAATTTGGCAGTTACCCCTGTGAATGAAAGAGAACATCTTATTTGTGTTCAAGTGCTCTGAACAACTCAGTGTACTGAAAAAGGTCAGCCCCAGATATTTTGATATGGATGTGTGTAATTCACACAATTTTCATTTTCGTAATTGTGTGAAATTTCAGAAAATTAAGTTAAAGTATGTGCAATTACACTAACTGTGAAGCGGGCATTTAGAGCTGTCTTTTAGTATGAAATGCATCGTTGCATCTACATTGGTTGCAAGGATGCATTTTGTGATGAAATAATAGAGCAAAAAAACACAAAGGCATTCATGTTCAATTCTTAATATAAACGAGGTAAAGTTTTACCATAAATGGTGCATAGTCACACAATGTGGCATGATGGCGAAATTCATAATACAAGAGTAATGTGGCACTACGGAAATTATATTAATTACTCAGACATATTGCAAATTTTGCCTGAACCTAATATTAATGTACCTTTCGGAAGAATATTTTCAAAAAGCCACCAACAAAAGTTAGATTTATTGTGTCCACACAAAATGTTTTGTTTTATTTTTTCAGTGATGACACTGCTCTGAGAACCAAGGGAAGACCAAGACCAAACTGCTTGTCTTTCTGCCCAAGGGGCATCATCAGTTAGCTTGGCTTTGCAGCAGCTCCCACTATGTTTTTCTCTCCATCACTAAATCCTGTTCGGTAGTCTTTCGCCCAAGGGGTATCCAGCCTTGTGGAACTCTTGCTGGCTACTGACCCCGGCTTTTTCCACTGGGGATTTTTTTACTTCTAAAGAAGTGACTGAGGGTCTGATTTAGATCTTGATGCATCTGGTTCTGCCATATTTATTTTGCATTGGATGGTCTGTTAAATAGGCCACCCCCCCCCTCTTTGTTTAGTTGCTGGTGGGCCCATATACAAAAGTCCATCGGTGAGCCTCCATCACCACTAGAAATTTACACCCACGTTGACGGTGCAATAGGTAAAGTGGGTGGTGGTGGGACCACAGCCAGTTTTACCGCTGGGCATTCACAGTGTGCCTTCCCGCCTATGTAAATGTGGCAGCTCAAGCCCCCGCCTGAGTTGGCATACTCAAAGGCTTGTAAGGTTGAAACTTACCTTTTTTCTCCTTTTCACTTCCCTTGCTGCCATGAACCCAATCATACAAGTCCTTCCTTTGCCGTGCTACTTGACCACAATGCAAATTAACCCCGTTATGGCCAGAATCAAAGGTAAGTGACTTTTTCAACTGTTACCATTGGAATTGTTTGTTTACATTAGCTCTGGACGTGTGCATTTGTTTAATAAATGCTTACAAGCAATAGTATAATATAGTTCAATGCATTGGACGCAATGTGGTAGTTTAGACAATATAAAGAAACATACCTGTATATTTAATTTACATTTACTCATTTGGTCCAAGCTGCCTTCATGCCAATGGACACCCACACAAAAAAGGCACAATACGCCTAAATAAAAAATGTGATCATACAGGTGTGTTTAATCATTTTCCCTAAACTATCAAATCAGATACATATGCATTAAATGTTATTTGAACAACATCAATCTAAATCTAATAAAATGTAGTAATTGCACTAGACAATGCAACAAGTTGGTTAACAAGAAATGTACATTCAATGTCACTTCCAAACTTATAACCTTTCCTATTTGTACTAATGTCACATTTCCCCTTGTCTAGTGCATTTTCTGTATATCATTAAACCTCATTTAACCCTAAAGTTTTTTTACATGTAATGTGTTAGACTTTTCATCCTTGGTGTGGTCTCCCTTAACTTTTTGCCTCTGTTTCCCAGGTAGTTGATGTCTCCTTTACAAAATGTGTATGTAATTGGCTAATCCATGATTGGCATATTTGATTTACTAGTAAGTCCTTTAGTAAGGTGCACTAAAGGTGCCAGGGCATGTAAAACAAATGCTGCTAGTGGGCCTGCAGTACTGGTTGTGCCACCCACATAAGTAGCTGTGTAATCATGTCTCAGATCTGCCATTGCAGTGTCTGTG
The DNA here is from genome assembly GCF_031143425.1 of Pleurodeles waltl. Taxonomy (NCBI): domain Eukaryota; kingdom Metazoa; phylum Chordata; class Amphibia; order Caudata; family Salamandridae; genus Pleurodeles; species Pleurodeles waltl. The sequence goes on from NC_090437.1 coordinate 1,178,489,772, forward strand.
TGTACAGTTTTAACTGTAAATTCGACTTGGCAAGTGTACCCACTTGCCAGGCCTAAACCTTCCCCTTTCTTACATGTCAGACACCCCTAAGGTAGACCCTAGGTAGCCCCAAGGGCATGGTGCAGAGTATGGTTAAGGTAGGACATATAGGCGGTCATTCCAACCGCGGCGGGCCCATGCGGTTACCGCCGAATGACCGCACCGCGGTCAAAAGACCACAGCGGCCATTCTGGCTTTTCCGCTGGGCCGGCTGGCGACCGCCAAAAGGCCGCCCGCCGGCCCAGCGGGAAAGACCCAGCAACGATGAAGCCAGCTCCGAATGGAGCCGGCGGAGTTGCTGGGGTGCGACGGGTGTCGCGATTTTCAGTGTCTGCTCTCCCATCTAACGTTGGTATGATTGGCTTATACCTAATTGGCATATTTAATGTACCTGTAAGCCCCTTACACAGTGGTATCTCTATATCCAGGGCCTGTAAATTAAATGCTACTAGTGGGACTGCAGCGCTGCTTGCACCACCCACTGAAGTAGACTTTCAAACCTGTTTCAGGCCTTCAAGCGCAGGGCCTTTGTGCGCAGTTTCTGCCACAGGGACCTGGCATCTAAATTTACTTGCTAGGCCCAAAACTCCCCTTTTACTACATGTAAGTCACCCCTAAGGTAGGCCCTAGCTAGCCCTATGGGCAGGGTGGCATGTATGTAGAAGGCAGGACATGTGGCAGGTTGCGTGGCCTGTCCTGGTAGAGATGAATAGCCTAACTTGGTGTCTCACTGCTGTGAGTGCTGCCTTCTCATAGGATTCCATTAGAAATGCCCTGCCTTATGTGTAAGGGGTATTGTCTGATTTATGAGGGGTAGCATAGGCATGTTTGGTATGGTTGTAATTCTGATGATAAATGCTGCTTACTGGTGTAGGTGTGTTTTACTATTATAAAAATGCCACTTCTAGAAAGTGCACATTTCTCCTCTGGTGTTTTGCAGCTTGACAATCCAGGTCTGGGCAGAGTGACAGTTGGGGCTTTGTGCATACTTTTCAGACAGCCTGTACACAGGGATGGTGGAGGTGTCACAGAAGTGCAGCTGCATACTGAATATTCTTCCTGGGCTGAGAGCAGGGAGAGGCAGGGCACACCTACATTTGTAAAGGCTGTACCCTGGCCTCACACAATAGGGTCGTTTACCCCCAACTGATGTTTGGAGCCTGTGCTGGAGGATAGAGGCGGCACTCCCAGAACCAGCTGTAACTGGTTGGAACTTCCTCTCCCCCACCATTGGAAAACAGTGTAAGGACTGAGTATATGTACAGGGGAGCTTTCCTCACAATTTGGAGACTCTTGGAAATATTTTTGAACAGGACACAAAAGGCTGGAAGGACTCACCAGGAACCACCATGGACTGCTGCTGCTGTGCTGACCTGTGACCTGCTTGGTCACTGTAAGGACTTGCCACTTGCCTGCATCCTCTTTGTGCTGGCCTGTTGCTGGGCCCCTTCCCCTGTAGGCCTGATTCTTAAATTCTGCTCCCTAGGGGCAGGGTGCTGTGGCCCCTGAGCCCTGCAACCTTGTGAAGCACAAGGAGTGCTTCAATATTTGACCAGAACTAGCACTTCGGAAAGCACTTCACATTTTACAGGATTAAGCGCTTGTGGGGAAAGCGCTGCTCCTGTCCTTCTTTTAGTGCTAGGAAAAGCGCGCTGTTCCCGTCGAGATCACCGCAAAAACAACAACTGATGGACGGAATGCTGAACATTGTCAAACATTCACCCCCAGTCACAGATATGGGTTTAATCCATCGTTTTTTTGCTGCCCATGCCATTCCAGTTTGGACCCAGCCATATGCAAATCAGTCTTGACCCTGTTCCCCATGGGAACAGTCCAGCCCGAACTGCTAGGCCAGGTCTTCCCTGGACTGGAAACAAGCATCCTGGGACCGGTTTCGGGGATCACCACCACGACCCGGGTGTGTTAAAAAACAGAGCGTGTCAAGAGCGTGCTCTTGGAGGTTCCCCCGGGGTACGATTCAGGTTAAGTAAGGAGCGAGCGCGGCGGAGCACCCCCGGGGCAGAAGCAGGAACCTACTTTGGTGTCTGCTGCTCGTTACGGCCCGGGCGGGCTGCTTTGTCTATTCTGAGCCAGACAGGAAAGGAGGCCTCATCGGAGGCTCCCCCAGCCCCAGCAGAGCCCCACCTTGCCATTCACAGGATGCGGACGGGAGGGCAGCCTCGCCAGAGGCTCCCTGCACCGCGCATTCCTGCAGCGGCTGTTTTGGCCCCCCCAGAGACGGGTGGGGGTCCCTAAATGTTTTTTTATGTGCTTCGTCTCCCCCCGTTTGGGGGGGCCAGTTGAGGCCCTAGGGGCCCTCAGTGATCTCAAGCCCCAGGAGGAGCCCATCATTAAAACGGAGGGGGTCCGTGGCACCCCCCCTCCTCCTTGGATTCCTGCCTGACCTTGGCCCCCCTTTGTGAGGACTGGTGGAGGCGCGTGGGGCCCCCAGTGATCGCGGGCCCCAAGAGGGGCCTGTCTTTAAAGCAGGGGGGGTGCATGGCACCCCCCTCCTTCATGAAATTAAATGCTGACCTTGGCCCCCCTCGTGAGTACTGGTGGAGGCCCAGGGGGGCCCCCAGCGATCGTGGGCCCCTGTTTTGCGCAGAGGCACGCCGGGGGCCCCTTCTTCGTTCTTTTGGCACTAGAGGTGCCTTCATCTCAAACCAGGTACTACTAAATGACAATATGTACAACATGAGTTATTTTTAGAGACTTTTATTGATTTATATGTTGCCTACCTGTTTGATGATGTTTTCACATAGGTGTGCAAATGTTCCTTTTATGGGCATAACATGCTAATATGGTTTTCTGACTTGCCATATGTTTTATAATGTTCCTAATATGAGCGTTTATGATACTCCTATGACTAGTGCTTTAGTGCAGTAATGTGTTTCCTGACTACTGCTTGTGTTGCAGAATACTGAGTAACCTGTGTGTTATATTTGACTACTGCTAGTTTGCAGAGTAACTAATGTGTAACGTTCTAACAACTGCTAAGGTAGCAGGATACTACTGATATGTGATGTTTGGTCTAATAATTGTGTTGTGTACAATACAGTATATTTACATATAACTTAGTGTTGTGTTTCCTTTATGTTGGGGATAGTGCGTCGTGTGTTGTGCAAACGCTTTACTCATTTCCTCCAGGTTAGGCCTAACTGCTCATGCCAAGCTACCAAGGGGTGAGCAGGGGTTATCTTGGACGTGTAACTCCCTTGCCCTGACTAGAGTTGGTGGGTTCTGCCTGGCTTAGGTGCATACCCTAGCCAACCAGAAACCCCATTTCGAACACCACCACAAAAAATTGGGCTAGTTCGTTTACATATAGAAAATGAGAACGTTACTCATTTTTGTAAGATTAAAACAATATTATGTAGTGCTTTACTGTGTATAAATGGGATAGTTGCATGGTTTCGTTTATACTTCAGTTGACGGATCTTTTGAGAAAAAAAAGTAATTTGTAACCCTACATTAAAATTGTATTGTTTGCACAGTATTTTGTAACCCCTTCGATGCCAGGACTTTTCCCCCTCAGGTACAAAGCCTTTTTTTGGCTGTTTGCATCCTTTTTTCCAACATCCTAGGGATTCTAGAGGTACCCAGACTTTGTGGGCCTCCCTGAAAGAGACCAAGAAATTAGCCAAAATATAGCAAAAATTATTTTTTTTGTTTTAAAAAAATTGGAAAAAATGGCTGCAGAAGAAGGCTTGTGGTTTTTTCCCTGAAAATGGCATCAAAAAAGGGTTTCCAGTGCTAAAATCACCATCTTCCCAGCTTTCAGGAACAGACAGACTTGAAATTTTGGCATTTTACTAGGACATACCCCATATCCACTATTTCTTGTGCTTTCAGCCTCCTTCCAGTTAGTGACAGAAATGGGTGTGAAACCAATGGTGGATCCCAGTAAGCTAAACATTTCTGAAAAGTAGACAAAAGTCTGAATTCAGCAAGGGGTAAATTGTGTAGATCCTACAAGGGTTTCCTACAGAAAATAACAGCTGAAATAAAAAGTATATTGAAATTGAGGTGAAAAAAACCAGCCATTTTTCTCCACGTTGTACTCTCTAACTTTTTCCTGCGATGTCAGATTTTTGAAAGCAATATACCTTTATGTCTGCTGGACTCTTATGGTTGCGGGATATTAGGGCTTGTAGGTTCATCAAGAACCCTAGGTGCCCAGAGCCAATAAATGAGCTGCACCTTGCAAAGGGTTTTCATTCTATACCGGGTATACAGCAATTCATTTGCTGAAATATAATGAGTGAAAAATAGGTACCTTTATATTTCCAAAATGGGCACAAGATAAGGTGTTGAGATGCAGACGTTATTTGCACATCTCTGAATTCCTGGGTGCCCATACTAGCATGTGAATTGCAGGGCATTTCTCAAACAGATGTCTTTTTTACACACTGTTCTGCATTTGGAAGGAAACAATGTAGAGAAAAACAAGGGGAAATAACACTTATTTTGCTATTCTGTCTTCCCTCAAGTCTCCCGATAAAAATGGTACCTCACTTGCGTGGGTAGGCCTAATGCTCGCAAAGGAAACGCAACATGGACACCTCACATTTTTACATTAAAATCTGACATGTTTTTTACAAAGATCCTAGCTGTAGATTTTGGCCTCTAGCTCAGCGGGCACCTAGGGAAACGTACCAAACCTGCACATTTTTTAAAACTAGACACCTAGGGGAATCCAAGATGGGGTGACTCACCAGGTTCTGTTACCCAGAATCCTTTGAAAACCTCAGAATTTGGCCCAAAAAACATTTTTCCTCACATTTCGGTGACAGAAAGTTCTGGAATCTGAGAGGAGCCACAAATTTCCTTCCACCCAGCATTTCCCCACATCGCCCGATCAAAATAGTACCTCACTTGTGTGGGTAGGCCTAGCGACCACAACAGGAAATGCCCCAAAACACAACCTGGACACATCACATTTTCCCAAAGAAAACAGACCTGTTTTAGCAATGTGCCTGGCTGTGGATTTTGGTCACTAGCTCAGCTGGCACCTAGGGAAACCTACCAAACCTCTGCATTTTTTTAAACTAGACACCAAGGGGAATCCAGGATGGGGTGACTTTTGGGGCTCTCACCAGGTTCTGTTACCCAGAATCCTTTGCAAACCTCAAAATGCGGCCAAAAAAACACATTTTACTCACATTTCGGTGACAGAAAGTTCTGGAATCCAAGAGGAGCCACAAATTTCCTTCTACCCAGCGTTCCCCCAAGTCTCTTGATAAAAATGGTCCCTCTCTTGAGTGGGTAGGCCCAGTGCCCGCGAAAGGAAATGCCCCACTGCCCCAAAACACTATCTAGACACATCAAAATTAACAAATACAAAACTACCTGTTTTTGCGGGGGGACCTGCACTTTTGGTCCTGGGCTCACCAGCCATCGAGGGAAACCTATCAAGCCCAGACATTTCTCAAAACTAGACACCCAAGGGAGTCCAGGGAGGTGTAGATCCCCCAATGTTTTCTTACCCAGAATCCTCAGCAAACCTCAAATTTAGGTAAAAAAATCACATTTGTTCCACATTTCTGTGTGGACTCACCGCACTGAGACAAATGATACCTCACGTGTGTAGGTGGGCCAAGTGCCTGTGACAGGCAAGAGCCAAAAACATGTTGAAATTGAGGGGGAACCAAAGCAGGTCCAAAATGGCAGTTTGAAAAGAAACAGTTTTAGGCTGACAAGTGCAGCAGAATGTTTTCGGTATAGATGAGTCAGAAATCCGGTGGGATTTCTGCCCCCCTGGGGGGCAAATGGGCCTTCCAGGGGTGGCAGAATAGGCCTAATAAAATTATTGCCCCCAGGGGAGCGACCCTTGCCTAAGGGGTCGCTCCCCTTATGACATTTAACAAAAGAAAGCAAAAAAAAAAAAAAACAGTCCCTGGTTTCTAGTGGATTCTGCCCCCCCTGGGGGCAGGTCGGCCTAATCAATATAGGCTTATCTGTTCCCAGGGGGAGCAGAAAAGACCTAATTATTATTTGCCCCACCGGGGAGCAGCCCTTGCCCAAGGGGCCCGCTCCCCTTATCACATAAATTTTAAAAAAATGAATTCCCTGGAATCTAGTGAGCATTTCTTCAGCCCGATCACATCAGATTGACATCAAAAGAAAGGAAATGGGTTTCTTTTCTTTTGATGTCCCTCCCTGCCTCCTCCTCTCACAGTAGAGAGGAGAAATGAGCAGTAAACCATTCAAAGGCCTAGCAGGCTAAAGGTTAGACTATTACACAACTTAGTAGGATTCATAGCATTAGTCATCACATACACATTGCAAAGTACATTTGATATAATTATATCTTATATCTAGCATTCAGCATAACATAGAGGAAATTATTTATGTCAACATACTATGATTTGTGAAACCAATTACATCAATTCAATTAAATAACAAGAAAGTGACAACATACTACATAAAGTGACATTTGAATTCATAGCATAAAATGGGCATTGACAAATGCATAACACTTTAACTTTAACATATGTGTATATCTGGAAGAAAAGAGAGAATGACAATGTGACAGGGTGCCGCCTCGAGTACTGGAGGTAAACGGGTGGAAGAGCCCCGATCTGGCTCTACAGTTACCCAGGGGGATAGGTGAAGGAACAACAGCGGTATGCGTCAGTGATCGGGCTGATGTCAGGGGAAAAAGGGAGGACAGACGAGGAGACGACGAGAGATGCCTGTTAGAGTCACCAGATCCTCGGGGTCTGTGCACGTTCCCAACACGTCCACCACTGAACAGCTCCAGGACTCTGATAGATAAATCACAGAGACTGAGAGAGTCCAAGAGGGGAAGATGGGATTAGGAAGGGAACCGCTGGGAAGGAGACCTGTAGTAAGAAAAAGGTTAGAACACGCAATATGAAAATTATATCTCCTGAAATCAATACTAGACTATGATTCTAAGCCTAGTCACTCTGAAAACATGAACAATCTAAGAGTTAAGTTTAAAATGACTAAGTTTCAAGATGGCTGGATACCTGTAGAGGAATCCAGATGAATTAAATGAAAACTTTCTTATTCAAGTACTTTCCTTTACATGAGAATCAGAAAAAACATTCTGACAACATTTTAATCCAGTCATATAAATCCTGTTTTGAGAATGTATACTAGGACCATACAATATTGCATCTAGAAACTCTGGCCTTCTGTGTACTCTTAAAATGTTTCAACACAAATTGCGCATATTGCATATATATATATATATATATATATATATATATATATATTAAACACCATAAAAGGATTGTGCACCATGAATAACACAATATGGATTCAGGAAACAAATCATATAACTTGTCAACTCGAATATTATATAATAAATATCTTACAATAGTAGCATACAATAAACAACATGAATTAAACTCGAGGAGAGAATTGTGCGTCTTGCCAATTCGAGTGCTACCATGTAAAATACCAAGAAATGGTAGCACGCAATGAATATCAAAGTCAAATCATCATTAATCGAATCGCGCATCTTGCCGATTCGTAAAACACAATGTAAATGTCAAGGAATAACAGCTCACAATAAATAACAAGATCAAAGTACCATGAAACGAATCGCGCTTCTTTTGCCGATTCTTAAGCCACCATGTAAAATGTCAAGAAATGGTAGCGCGCAATGAACAACAAAGTTAAATGCTCATGAAACGAGTTGTGCATCTTGCCAATTCGTAAAACATCATGTAAATGTCACGAAATAGTAGCGCGCAATGGACAACAATGTTTAAACACCATAAAACGAATTGTGCGTCTTGCCGATTCTTAAGCCACCATGTAAATGTCAAGAAATGGTAGCGCGCACTGAATAACAATGTCAAACCTTTATGAAATAAATCACGAGTCTTGCCTATTTGTAAACTATCATATAAATGTCAAGAAATGGTGGCGCGCAATGAATAACAAAGTCAAACCTTTATGTAATAAATTGCGCGTCTTGCCTATTTGTAAACTACCATATAAATGTCAAGAAATGGTAGCGCGCAAGTAATCTGTTACTCATTTAAGAATTTAAAACAAGAATATGAAAATTCTAAATAACGGTGTCGGGACAGTCCAACCACCGTCTTACGCCTGGAACAATGATCACCAATGAAGGATTAGGGCAGAAGACTGGAAGATCCAAATAGGCCGCCGGGACAGGAGCTCAGGAAGAAGCTGCTGCTCTGCACCGGGACCTCTGAACAGTGAGCACTGGGAGCTGGGCTGGCCCTCTTCCACAGAGTCCTGGCCCAGCCCAGAACGACGCCCAGGCACGCTGCAGGGAAAGTCTCTGGAAGGCCCCGGAAAGGGGCCCCACCGCAACACACTCCAAAAACCTGCAGCAATACACTGCAAAGGAACAGTATTTGTAAGCAAATCAAAAATAAGTTTTCAGGATTGAACTCTGCAATGCAAAAGGTCAAACCACAACATATCAGCACAATGCATAAATTACTTTGTTTTGAGAGTGCTGGGTTTTTGCATTTTTGACGCAAATAGAGCGCGTATTTCCCTTGGGTTCGACAATGACGGAGCGAGGACGAGGAGAGAGAAACCAGATGAGGAAGACAAGAAAGGACACGACGTAGAGAAGGAAACTAACGTTCCTCAAGCAGCTACAATGTGAGGGATGAGACCCCCATGCAGAGAGGCGGAAAGCTCCAGGAGATGCGAAGGAGCCCGGCGCATCCCAGGAGGGATGTGGCTTGGTCAGGTACGTGATCACTTATGCTGTCAAATACGTCCACTATTAAGGAGGGTGGGGAGTGATCGAGAAAAGGTGTGGAGGGTCAAGAGCCTTTCTGAGTAGGTAACAGAGGTCTACTTAAGTCCCTAGCGCACCTTAACCCACGAGGGCCCCACTATACACAGGAGCCATCTGGAGGTGAAGACAGTACAGAGTGAAAGTTTCCTTAGGACAAAGGTCCAGGTGTGAGTAGCCAAATAGATTGGCCCTGGAGAGACTACATGTTATTATAGAATATGGTGGCTTCAAGTTTTTGCATTATTTTGTAAGTGTAAAATGCATTCTCGTATACATTTTTGGCATAATTTTGCACTAAAAAATATTGTAAAATCGTGTGTGATGTGAACAACAGCTGCCCACTTTCAGTTCATACACATTCTTTCTGTGCTCCAGCATTAGGGTTCTTACCCAAACAAAGTTTAAATTATGTGATTGGGCATTTCATGTAACAGATGTATTGTGAAATGCTTAGAAATTATGCAAGATTATGCAGTGTAGCATTTGTTGACATCACCAGTGAGAAAGCTGCCCGGTCAGAACATTATTTGTTAGAAGAAGATCTTGCATACATCTGTCTGGATTGGGACTGGACTCAAGGATTGCCACATCTCTATATGGGAATTGGCCTCCAAGTGCAGCCGAGCGTAGTCCAAAGCACAACAAGTAAGTTCACACAAAAGGTAGGTAACACATGATTTCCCACTTTAATTTACAACCTATATTTGTGTCCACTAACATACACTGTCACTCAGTATGTCACACATACTTAGGCATGTACGTACACATACGTAGACTACGTCCACTGCAGTGTGACACAAAGCCATATTCCATCCATGCCTGTCTTGCTTCCAGGACCAGTGTAATAGAGTATCAGGTGACTTTTCCAACCTTCCATACTCTATTACATTGGTCCCCACACATTAGGCTACTTGCGTCAGTTAGAGCTGATGCATCACCTATGTGTTTTTAACGCATTGCTTAAGTTACGCTAGTTTTAAACCCCACTTTAGCAATGCATCACATTTTGGGTGGATGCTTTGCCGCATCCTTCCCTCGGATGCATCAGTATTTCTGATACATCCTTGGGACCTTATGCCATGGTGCACTGTATTGTAAATATGATGCATCCATGGCATTATATTCTGGCTTGATACTGCGCAAGTGATTTTGACGCATCACTACCACAATGCAGCGATGTGTCTTTCCTTGTAAATATGGACCTCAGTTCAGTTCTACAAATCAACTGCCAAGGGAGCGGTTTGTGGACATTCGAGTGTGAGCAAAACCAAGCACCCCAAGTCATTAATACGCTCTCCATGCAAGAGAGGAGGTGTGTGTGTTCCAGAATGTACAGACATTGTGCTACACAGTACATTGTGCTACTTATGAGCGAGTGCCTCCAATGCTGGTGTCATCCGGCGCCTGTGTTGGTGGAGCGAGTGAAATTATTTGGAAGCTATGACGGATTAAACTTAAGATCATTGAGGAGAAGAGCATTATTAAATAATTGTTTGGAATGGGAGGCCAACACATTTTCACATCTGTTAACAACAGCTAAAGGAGCGAAAAATTAAGAAATGACAAATACCTACATGTAAGCTAAAAAAAGATTGGAAGTATGATTTGCAAACTAAGTTAACATAGTCATGGAGAGGAATACATTTAATACACAGCCCAAGAAAAAACACAAGTGTCTGATTTGATTTGTGCCTATGTTACAGGAATTTGCCAAAAGGTGCGAGTTGGGTTCCATAAGTGATAAGATGGTCAGTTTATAATGGAGTGCAAGGACAAAAAATGCAGGAGAGGTTATGGGCTGCAAGAAATCCTACTTTACAGGAACCTGAGTCTTGTGTGAGAGCAATGCAGCAGATTGACTCCAGAAATATAGAGGATGTCAATGTCATGGGAAAAAAAGTGCAATAAAGTCAACTAAGGACATGGATGTCAGAGAGAAAAACTATGCAGGAAAATAAGAGCAGACCAAAGAAGAGTTACAACAAACTGGTGTACAAGGGATGTCACAGCTGTGGCAGTATGTCTCATTCTGCTGACTTCAAGGGGTGCGTTGCACATGAGAAGGACTGCCATAGATGGGGGATAACGGGACATTTAGCAAGAGTATCTAAAGATGTGTCCAAAGGTTGAGTGGCTTCTGTGGAAGGGAAAGATAAAATTCTCTGAAGGTACTTTACCTTGAAAGTAGGGGAGATGCATGAAACCAGAATTGTTGGTGAATGGATTGCCAAATGAATTATTGATTGATCCAGGATCAATATATGCCATTTTTCCAAAAGCTTTGTTTGGAAAAATGTGGCTGATCACTACTCTACAACCTAGTGACATGCAACTTGAAGGGTATGGAGGAAGAAATATACATATTTTAGGTTCTGTTGAATCCAAGATTGCATTTACAGGGTGTGTGACTGTATGGAAAATATACATATCGCAAGATGGTCCTGCCATTTTGGGGTGGGTGCAGCAATATGATTTACATATCTTCCTTGTTCCCAGATCCAATAAAAAAAGGTTTGGTTATACAAGGTGATGAGGTACTGTGCGCTAGATTGGATACATTCACAGATTTCTTTCAAAGAGAATATTAGAACATTGAAGTGTTATGTACCTACAATCAAACCTAAAGAGGCTGAGATGCCATCAAGACATCACTTAAGTAAGATTCCCATAGTAGTTCGGGATGAAGAGAAAAAAATGTTGGTTGACATAAAAAGTGTCTTCGTGCCCACAAACTTCCATCCAATGCCTGTCATAGCTGACAGATGGCTCCACTGCAGGCAGGGAATATACCCAGTATTAACTACTAACAACTGGGTAGACCATTAATATTTTCAGATATCTAGGTGGGACAGACCATTGTCATAGAGTCCTCATGATAATTTGGATTGTAATTCTCAATGTGACATCATTCTAAAATTATCTTCATAGTTCCCATTTCAGAGATTGGAAAATCCCTAAAGATCACATATGGATTATTTTGAAATGCATAAAGAAACTTGGGGAGGACTACAATTTTTAAAATGGCATATCTGCACATCAGTGAAAGCCATACTTTTTTCCAGCATCCTGCTTCCTCCCTAAATTTTTCCTTTAAAAAGGTCTGCTGAACTTGAGTGACAAATATGTCCAGGCATTTGAACCCTTTCCATATTCAGAGTTGCCCCTTAATTGGTGCCGTAAGGGTCCAAGACGTCAATGGGTACATCACTGATTTCATCTAATTTATTCTAAATCCACTATAATTACCAAATTTTTTTACCATCTTCATCAGCCTGTCTATGGAAAGGCCAGTGTTGGCCCATACAGCAGGACGTCATCCGCATAGAGTGACATTCAGTCCTCTCAATCTGGACTCCACCTCAAGACCACACTAACAAGTTCTCTCTTACCAAGCAGGTAACCAGTTCCATTGCTAGTGCAAAGACCATGGGGGAGAGAGGACTGCTCTACCTAGTATAACGAGTCACTATAAATGGCTGTGAGAACTCCCAGTCTACTCTAAGACTTGAAAGATGATTACCATTGAGGAAACTAGGCCAACCCATATATTCTGGTCCAAAGTTTATCTTCTCCAACACCAGACACATATATAACCACTCCAATGAATCAAGTTCATTTTAGACATTTAGTGACACCACCACAACTGCCATACAGCTACACAGATAGTTAGAAATTGGGTTTCTGGTTGGAAGAGGTATGCACCCTGTCCAAGCAGGGACCACAGTCCTAGTCAGGGTAAGTCTAAATTAATCTGTGCTCACTCTCTGGTAGCTTGACACAAAGAAGGCAGACTTAACTTATGAGGCAATGTGTTAAGTGTTTGTGCAACACTTCAAACAGTGAAAACAGCACAGAAAGATTCCACACAATGTTAGGAAAATAGATTATATTTGTATGAACAAAAGCAAGACCAAGACGACAAAAATCTAGAAAGAAGAATTTGAAATATGAATTTTTAAAGCACAAACTTAGTTGTAGTGCTTGGAAGCATAAAGCTCATACAGGAAACTATTTGATCTCCCTAGATCAGGTAAAATCTGAAAAGTCAGGCCAACCGCAATGGAGTGTGGATCGGATACAGGGACCAGCCTGGGCCCACTACAATTGTATCTTAGCTGGAAGTTGCATCGCCGTTGAGAACACGATGCATAGAACAAAAGAGGTGGTGCATTGGTATTGATGTTGAAGATGCAGGTAATGTGTCGGCTCCAAGTCATGCAAAGTTGATGTTGCATCAAGAATAGAGATGATGCGTTGGGCAATCAGCAATGCGGTGCTCTCGGTCTTCGCAGTAGCAGTGATGCTTCGATGTTGAAAGGGATGCGGTGTCCTCGATCCTCGCAGCAGCAGAAATGCATTGGCATCAATAGAGAGGTGCTGATTCGGATTGGCACAACAGCATTGATGTGAAGGTTCTGGTGGTTGCAGCACTTTATACCCACTTCCAAGTGCCTAGAACCGGATTTGCACCACTTGGCAGGGCAAGTCTTGCAGCAAACTGAGTCCAGGTGCTGTAGATGATGAGGTCGAAGTCTTTTATGTCCCCGAGACGCCAGAAGAACAGTAGGCAAGCCAGCAAGCCCTTGGAGTCACTCTTGGTTCAAGTGAGATGGGTCCAGTCCTTCCTCAGCAGGGCAGAGGGCAGCACAGCACAAAAACATTTATTCACTTACCATTCTCAAAGAGGGATCCTCCAGGCCTGGAGAGCTCTACCTCCCTTCATAACTCCTCAAGTCATGCTTGTGGATCTGTCTGGCCTCTGCCACTCCACCAGATTTCTTCTTCTCAGTTGGTCTCCATCCTTCCAACCACTCCCACACCTCATCTGGTGACAGGAAAGTCCACAATTTACCCTTTATAATGAATCAGAGCTTGACTGGAAAGATCATTGTATATTTGATATCTATTTCATAAGGGTGTCGCTTGATCTCATCAAAAGAACAGCTCCGTTTTTGGACAGCCAGTGCGTAGTCTAGATTCGTATGAATAGTGACATTCTTGTATTGAAGATCTCCCTTAATTCTAGATCCTTGCAACATCACATCTTGATCACAGTAATAACATATCCAGAGGATAATTGTCCTTTGTGGTTGTCGAAGTCTTGGTGGAGTTTTACCAGATCTATGTGCTTGTTCCACAGAGAAAACCTCAGAAAGTCCCTTAGGCTACAGGTGATTAACTACCCAATCTTCAACAGGCAAATAGACACTTGGGCTCTTAGCTCTCTCTGTGACCCTTACTTGTCAGATGTTATCTCACCAAGACATTCCCTCTGCATCTTCCAGGCTGGCCCATACAATGTCACTCTCTCTGGTGAGGACATTTACTGTTGATTTAAGAGAAGTCACATGCTCCAATAATGTCACAGGTATGGACTCCGCCAACTTCACCATGTCACTGGCCTTCCGAAGATCAGTTTTCAGAATGCCCACTTCAGCCACCACTGTGTCAATCTTGGTTTCTAGAGTCACTTTAGTGTCCTTGACATAACATCTTTTGGAGTTGACTCCATCTTCATCATCACCAGCCCTTGGGCACACTCCGCACCCGCCCTGTCCTCAGACCTATTCCTCAAAAAGGCATAGTTTTTCTTTTTATTTTGCTAGACTTTGTTGCTCCTGTGTCCTCTCTCTATTTCAAGGTGTCATGTTACCTTCAGTTCACTCAATGATGTTTGTCTTTTTTCTTGGGCCCTGGACATCAGTAGCATAGCCTATAAATGAGTTTGCTTTTTGTGCGGAGGGCTGAATAGGTATAGGTCCCCTTTCATCCTGCTAGTTTTGGCTCTACACGCTCACCCAAAGACTATGCGCCAATGTAGAGAGAGTAGGTTATACTTTACTAGTTAATAAAAACCATAAAAAGATGTCTACAAAATACAATAGAGGGTATTTGGATCCTCCCATATGACGTGCTGGGCTATTGTGCTGAGTAGTCTCCAAAGTCAATTGATCTTAAAACTTGTACAAACAATAAAAAATAAACAAAAATTAAAAGAAGCCCTCATAATTAGGACACAGCAAAACCAATTACAATTCTAATAATGTACAAACACAATTTTTGAAGATAAATTCAAGATAATCAGAACCTTCACATTAGGGACATCTAGGGCCTCACACCTTTTTCTGCAATGTAATCTGTTATTGAAAGTGCAAAAAATGTAGACGACCGTCAAGTTGGAAACACCTAATATGTATAAACTAGGCTGTGGCGTTAAGTAACTGAAGGTCCCTTACTTTACCTATAGTGAACTGGATAAACTGGGTGTAACTTTTCATTACTTGGGTCGAGAGCTTTCATAACAGCCAACCTGCAGGATCAAACTCATGGGGTATTAAATTCTCCGTTCAGTAGTACCCTTCTCTGATTTCCCAGAGCTAGACATATGCAAACCACATGATTTCCCTGGTCTGTTGGCATAGTCTGAATACCTTTCGTTGCAACCCGGCCTCTCTTTTCCATTTTGGTAGAAAGTCAAGAGTTGGTATATCTACTAACTTCAAATGTAAGAGGCTCTGTTTCATTTTCGGGCTAGTGGGGCGGACAGGATACGTGTTTCCTTGTCCAATGCATATGAGTTTAGGACAAGCCATCCATGTGATCGTTTCAATAGAGTTTCCATTTCGTCTAGCCGGCTTAGAATCCTAGCTGATTTGATAACTGCTTTTCTGAAAGCTGGCGCCGGCAGTGAGCTACCCCACAGGTACCCCCCATCTCCAGCCTATGGATGCCTTTTTCCCAATATTCCTTAAACATATTATTGCACCTCTCAAGACTGATTTCCTGCCAGTCTAAGTTTGCTAAAGTCCCTTCATGGGGCTAGATGTAGTTTATAACATCCCTTGACAAATGCTGCTGGCCTTGCCCATGATTGCTTTATTAGCGAAAATTCCAATCTGACGTGGGCTGGAGAAGCCGATCTGGGTAGTTGAAAAACTTGTTTATATGATTTCACTAATAGCTTATCTAGTATGGCCACCTCCGTCCCTCTCATTATTTCTGTCCCATATGCAAGAGTCGGAAGTAATGTCACTCTCATAACCATGGTCATCAGCTTTAGTGGCCACCCAAGGATGGACTTTGCCAAGTTTCCAAAGGCCTGATTTAAAGCTTATGCCTTCTGCCTAATTACTTCTTTGTGGCCTGCAAATGTGCCTTTAGAGTAGATCTTAATCCCTATGTATGTGTATGCTACTACTTCCTCAATAAGCTGTCCATTCAAATGCCATTTACAGTGTGATGTAGGTTTACGGTTGAGGAGGATTATTTTAGATTTCCCATAATTTATCTCTAAGTCATTAGCCAACACATATCCTCCTAGAATGTTCAGGAGTTTCTGTAGGTCTACTCTGGAATTACTGAGCAGCAGCGGGTCATCAGCATAAAGTAGGTTGGATATTTGATGATCCCCCAGGGTTGGTGAGTGAGCTGGCTGTTTATCCAGGGCTGGAGATAAATCCGCTATCTACAGATTAAAAAGAAGCAGAGCTAGAACACAGCCCTGCTTCATGCAAACAGTGGTTTTGAAAGGGCCTCGTTACGTAAGAGCCGTCAACCATTCTGATTTTTACCCGTGTGTTAGAATAGAGAATAATAATAGCATTCAGTAGATTTCCCGGCAGCCCCCACTGCTGTAATTTCATCCATAGTTTGTCTCGGGGAACACAATCAAATGCAGCCTTAAAGTCCACAAAGCACATGTAAAGGGGTGTCCCTGTGGCCTTTGCTCTATTAATTACCAGACTTTGCCCCTCATTATAACCTTGGTGGTCAGACGAGGCCGACCGCCAAGGCTGAACCGCCAGTCGGCCGCCCATGCAGCCGGAAAGCCGCCGGCCGCATTTGGACATCCCCGCTGGGCGGAAACAGAGTTTCCACCCTCCGGCCCAGCGGGGATGTCGGCCGTGACATTGCAGCCAGCTGCTAATGTAGCCGGCGGCAGTGAGACGGTGCGGCGGGTGCAGCAGCACCCGTTGCGCATTTCACTGTCTGCCAGCCAGACAGTGAAAATTGCAACGGGGCTGTGCCTGGGGGCCCCTGCACTGCCCATGCCCTTACGCCAGCCTTTCCATGGCGGTGTCTACCGATCCTTTTTATCGAAGGGCAGCCAGTGTAGGGATCTGAGGTGGGCGGAGATGTGCTTGTGGCGAAGAAGGTTGAGGATGAGATGTGCAGCGGCGTTCTGGATGCGCTGGAGCTTTCTCTGAAGCTTGGCTGTGGTCCCTGCGTAGAGGGCTTTGCTGCAGTCTAGTCTGCTGCTGACGAGGGTGTGGGTGACCGTTTTTCTGGTTTCTATCGAAATCCACTTGAACGTCTTGCGTAGCATGCGGAGGGTGTTGAAGCAAGAGAATGATATGGCATTGACTTGCTGAGTCATGGAGAGAGACGAGTCTAGTATGAAGCCGAGATTGCGTGCGTGGGTGGTGGGTGTCGGGGTGGTCCTAGGGTGGCAGGCCACCATGAGTCAGTCCATGCTGTCTTTTTCGGTCTGAAGATGATGATCTTGGTTTTTCCTGAGTTCAGTTTGAGGTGGTCATCCTTGGAAAAGTTTGAAGCAGTAGCATTTGAAATGGCAGCATAAGTTGGAATATTCGCTAAGGAAGCAGTGGAAGTAAAAATATGCTGAACATTCATAAAAGGTCTGCTTACCTAGATACCTTATGGCCAGCTGTAACAGCACATTACTGACTAATACGAAAATTAATAATTCACAATTAACCTAGGCAAAGGCTAAATATTTTTTTTAATGGTTTTCTGACATCTGATTATACCATTAGAGGCGAAAATGTTAGATTTCTGTCGTTATGGTGGACTCTATTACTATCATCTTCAAAATCAAGTCTTTACTAAATACTTAATTCAGCTACACTCATATTCTGTACCCTACATTCATTAGAAAAACTAGAGGGGCATGTGTAGTTATTCGTGTATGCCTAACCAATATACCTCAATAGGTTTGCAAGCTACAAAAAAAATATATATATCAAAAGGAATATATTTCCAACCGTTTTTCTAATTGCCTGAAATGCATACATTAATTAGGTCTCTAGAATCTATAATTGCACACTTTAATTATAGCTATTTTGAAATCACATGATTATGCCATAAACACACTTTCTGAGAAATATTAGTTTAAGATTACAATAATTCAAACATGCACAACTCCATTATAAACATATTGGCATAATATGGATGTAAAAGCCAGGAAAAGCAACCTAAAAGCTTAGACGAAAATTAGTAATTTACACATATAAAATGTTGTGCTCTATTTAAAATACTTTAGACGTCAGCATGAATTCTTCAAATATTTCCAATTGAATTCTTAATACAGGGTAAAAGACATTACAAGCTATTTGTATCTTGCAGTAATTGCTGGGTAGCCTTTTAATATATTTATGAACGTGTTCAAAATAGATCTAAAATTGCACATATAGTTGAAATGTCAAATAGAGCAGGACACGGTATACGATATATTCTTTGGTGGTTTTCATGTGCAATACTCTTACAACTCCATTATACACATATTGTGAATGCAAGACCCAGGAAAAGCAACCTAAAATCTTGTACTATAATTAGTAATGGAACATTTAAAATGGTGTGCTCTATTTCAAATACTTTAGACATCAGCTTGCATTCTTCGAATATTTCCAATTGGAATCTTATTGCAGTGCAATAACAATTACGAGCTATATTTGTATCTTGCAGTAATTGCTGGGTGGCATTTTACTTTGTTTATAGAACTTGTTCAAAATAGATCTAAAACTGCACATATAGTTAAAAATTCCAAATGAAACAGGAAACACTAGAGGATACATTTTTTCGTGGTTTTCGTGTGCAATGCTCTTATATTTCTCATGATGTAATAGGATTTCTAGGATTTAGAGTGAACACTTTGTGCGCTTCAAGTGCTAAGATTGTGAACAATCTCTGACACCTACAGATTAGTATTTGTTTACTCATTATGTAATTTGACACTTTCATAAAAAATATTTTAATATATCTAATTTCTTCATTGATCATTTTCCTCTTCAGATGATAAAGTAAACGGGATGTCTATGTTGACTGAAAATACATTCGTCGAAGGGAAACACGTGTGATCTACCTGCAAAAAAGATTTTTGCTACCTATGTTTGAAAGAACATTGGTCGAGGTTATTACATAAACCACATAATGAAATCCCCCTTTAAATTTTGCAAAGATAAATAAGCACAAGAAAGCGGAAATAACACCACTTAATATATCACATATGACATTATCAATGCCCTTTAGCCATCATCCCCAGTGTGGTTATCCTTCCAAAAATCTTGAATAGTCTGCACCAGAAACACCTATATGTGAACCACCATAATATCGATACGACAACGTCACAAGAAAAAGTTCGTTATGACTGAGGGACATACTCTTTTTAGTGATGGTTAGGGGTGGGCAACGTGTTTTGCCCATGTCTGTATAACCATCCTATTTAGCATACATAACGTGGCAGATATAACTTTGGCAATAACAACATACGTTTTTCATAAAATGGAGTTGAACCCCGCCAAACAGTTTTTAATGTGTGGCAAGCAAATGCGAATCCAGGGCAACACATCATTTAAAATGGAAAATGCTTGAGTTTGTAGATGCATTGGGGGTTCTTTTCAGGCCCATGCACCGGCGATATTACCACACGCTATTTTTATAGTTTGTAATAGAGCTAGCTATTTTTGAATTATTCTAATCACAAGATATTTTTGTCAGAAGTATGTTTTCATATGGTTTCAAAACCACACTGAATAAATGTGCCATTTCGCTTCTAGGAACCGCTTAATGCATGTATTTCAAACAGTTTGATATTTTCTAACCTGGACGCATCCCTTTATAGAACAGAGAGTTTTTAGGTCCAGCTTCAAGAAATTAAAAAAGGAATAAATATATAAACACATGCATACATTCATAAACATCGGGGCGTTAGATCAGCCCTCTATATCCACTGACCTATGAAACGTTCATTGACATTTTAATTCCTTCCACCACAGCACAGAACATGGGAAAACAGGTCAGCCTACTTCAGACTGTTGTTCCTTGGCACAGTGATTGGCAGCAATTTCTCTGACCATATGTGCACATCTGCCTAAAAAGAGACGTGTGCGCCTCAGTGCCAGAACTGGTGGACCACTACTCTATATTTTTTTTAAATATCTGTTTTATTGATTTTCAATACAGATCATTAAAACAATAATTCTGTCAGTTCAATGATAGGATTTAGTTGATCCGTAATAACATGTTACATTCAACAATAACTTAGGTCTGGTTACATCTCTCAATATATATATCTTCTGCAATGAACAGCTGAGTCACAAATCATAATATTTTTAATATTTATCAATTTAACAACTTAACAACGTTCTTCCCTTGTGCTACATACTATGTTTGTGATGATAAGGACTCCTGGGGTGGTGTCTGTTGTGGTATACTTTGCGGCTGTGTTGGTATTAATATCTCTTATTGTTTACCCATCTTATACTGTTTCCTATGTTACCTAGTGAGTTGTGGGTGTGGGTGCACTCTCCCTTGGCAGGTCTCTTATTCGCCTACCTCCCCACGCATACTCCTTCGTTCCTCCTCTGCTGGTTATAGAGTCGATGTTAGTCTGCTCGTGCTTATGTGTTAAGTATGTTTCGCGCGTCTATTTCCCATGTATGTTTAGTAGTGATCGGGGTCTACCGTATCCCCGGTTCCATGATATCGTCCAGTTCATGGTGGCCGCTCATCGTTTTTGGCCTCTAGTTTAGTTACAAATATTTCCCAGGCTTCACATCCTGTGTGTAATTGGCTCTTTTCTGATAGCTTTCGTAGTGCTTGGTATTCCGTGCGAGTCCAGCACAATGTCAGGGCTCGCCATGCTTTCAAATCTGGTGCTTTAGGCGCTTTCCAGTTCATAGCTATCAATCTTTTATACATTATGTACGCTAAGTCTGCAAACTTATGTGAGTGTCTGTGTTTTTTTTCGCTCGCCCTCACCCCCAGCAGGCTGGATTTGGGGTCTACTTCAAATATATGACCCGTCAGTTCTGAAACTTCTTCTACCACTCCACTCCACTCCCCTTTCAACCGAACACACTCCCAGACCATGTGGTAGAAGTGAGCCAATGGGGCGTTGCATCGGGGACAAACTGTGTCCGATCCAGGGAACATGCGTTTAAGCCTAGCTGGTGATAGGTTTGTCTGGTGTGTGTAGTTGAATTGAGTGTAGCGAAATCTAGGGTTTCTCGTTACCCCACGAGTATGGCATGGTGCTTTTGACCAGTCCTCCTGCGATAGCGGATTCGGCAGGACTGTGTTCCATCTTTCTCTCACATTCTCCAGCTTAGCTTGGGGAGGTCTGTTCAAAATTTTATATGTTTGTTACAACTTTTTTTTGATTGTCATATTGCAGCATATGATGTAGGGTGGGGGAGATCTCTGGTTCTCGGTCACCCGCCATCCATGTCTTTTTAATTAAGTGACATATGGCATAATAAGCTATAAATTGCCCTGGCCCCACTGATGTGAGGTCTTTTATGGATTCAAATGACATTAATACCCCTTCTTCGAAACAGTCTCCTATCGTCAGAATTCCCGCCTCCGTCCAGGCTGTAAGCAAGTGTGTTCCGGCCATGTTGTCCCAGCCAGGGATCAGTCCTAGGGTGATAAGTGTAGAGTAGGGATATCCTCTGCGATCTTTTTGTATGTATCGCTTCCAACACTCATGTGCTGCTACCATTAAGAAGTTGTCATGTGCCCTTTTCGGTATTTTGTTCATTAACCATGTAACCATCGGTACTCCGTGCAATTGCGCTATTATCCATGCAGATTCCGCCAGTGTGGGTCTGAGTATCCAGTTCAGTATCCACTGTAATTGTGCAGCAGCAAAGTAAAGTTCAAAATTGGGGGCGCCCAATCCACCCTCATTAATTGGGCGCTGCAGTGTGGTGAGTGCTACTTGTGTCCTGACCCCTCCCCAGATAAGCCTCAGTAGAACTGTGTTCAATTCCCGGAAAGAATGTTTAGGGACCTTGACTGGTATTGCCGCGAAGTAATATAGGAGCCTGGCTATGCAGCAGCATGTTTGCCACCTCCACCTTACCCAGTGGTGATAATGGTAATGTGCACCAGAAACGCAGTGACCCTTTCATAGAATTCAGTGTGCGCCCTAAGTTCCCATCCTTGAGATCCCCAGCTTTGTGGTTGATGTATATCCCTAGGTATTTAAATGTATCAAAACACCACTTCAGGCGTCCTCTGGGGGCAGTCTCTCTTCTCTCCGGAGGCCAGACAGATAATGGAAACACACAAGATTTTTCCCAGTTTACCACCAGTCCCGATATTTCCCCATATTCAGTCAGTAGGGAGATCACTAAAGGTATCACCTCACATCCCTTCCGCACGTATATCAAAGCATCATCTGCATATAGTGATATTATATGGTGTGATCCACTTCTAAGTACTCCCCACCGTTCTCCCATTGCTTGTAAGCGAGTCGCTAGTGGCTCCATCACAATAGCGAATAATAAGGGAGATAGGGGGCATCCATGTCTTGTGCCTCTGCCAATCAGGAAACTGTTGGATATAATACCTCCCGTTTTCACCCTAGCTCTGGGTTTGACGTATAATGTCTGTACCCATTGTATGTAGTTGGGGTCAAATCCCATACCCTGCATTGTGACAAACGGGCAGTCCCATCCTAATGTATTGAATGCCTTTTCAATATCTAATGACAATACAATGTTATCGTATGCATCCGGTGGGGTATCTCCCAGAACACACAGCAGCCTACGGATGTTTAAGAATGTATTACGTTTTGGAATAAATCCATTCTGGTCCTCGTGTATTAAGGTGTGTATAATGGGAGCCATCCTATTAGCCAATATTTTACCTAGGATTTTACAATCAAGATTTAGGAGCGAGAGTGGTCTATATGATTTAACGTCTGTGGGATTGCGACCTTGCTTAGGGAGAACCACTATTATTGCCTCTCTCTGTGTTGGTGACAGTAGCCTACGAGTCCATGCCTCCTCAAATACTTTCAATAAGTGAGATTTTAAGTATTTCGGGCAAGTGGTGTAATATTCTATTGGCAAGCCATCTATTCCTGGTGCCTTGCTCTTAGACAACTGTGTTAAAGCTAACTCCAGTTCTTCCATTCTTAGAGGAGATTCCAGCGTTTCCTTATCTGCTTGTGATAACTGTGCCAAGGGTACCTCTGCGAGGAAGGACCCCAATTCTTGGGCAGTACACACTGTGTGTCCAATATATAGGTTTGTGTAATAGTCCTTGAATGCCCCAGTAATCTCTTCTTGAGTATTGGCCATGTTGCCCCCATCTAGCCGTATAGTGCCTATGGGGGTCTGTTGGCGGTCCTCACGAAGGAACCACACCACCATCCTCCCCGCTCTGTCCCCCTCTGATTGTAAGCGCATCAGATGATAATTGTGATCGTGTCTGCGGAGTCGTAGGTCCGCTTCTATGTATTTTGTGCGCACGTCTTTCAGCGCTGAGTATGGTGACCCATTTTGTGCCACTGCAATCTCTAGTACCCTCAGTTCGTTTTCCAGTTTGCTGACCTCCGCATGAAGAGTGTGCCTCACACCCCGGGTGGTTGAAAGACAATGCCTTCTAACGACATCATTATGCGCATCCCACTCTATCGCTCTTGTGTCTGTGGTGTCCTTATTTATTACCCAGTACTGTCTCACTTTTGTGTTAAATTTTTCTACAAACACCTGGTCCTGGAGAGCCTCTACCTGCAGACGCCAGGTAGGGATTACTGAGCATCTTCTGCCCCAATTTAGGGATAGTTTCAGCAGTGAGTGATCTGACAGTGTTTTGGCCAGGTATTCTATCTTTTCAATCAGTGAGCATATGTCAAGGGTTCCCCATAAAATATCTATCCTGGTGTGTACTTTGTGGGGTATTGAGTAGAATGAATATTCCCTTTGCACTGGGTGTTTTATGCGCCAGTTATCATGTAATCTCATGTCGCCCACCCATGCCAACAGTGGACCTATGGCATTTCTATTTGTCAGTCCTCTCGGGGGTGTATTTGACCTATCCAGCGACACATCTGGTGTACTATTAAAGTCTCCTCCCCATATGATCGGGGCTTCGGGGTTTACTAGTAATGCTGGTGTGAGTGTGCCCAGAAACTCAGCTATCGCACTATTAGGGGCATAGATCCCTATTATTGTGAGTTGTCTCCCATCTAGTTGTCCCTCTATTACCACGTATCTGCCCCCTTAATCTATTCTGTGTGTAGTTTGGACATAAGGGACCCCACCTGCTATCCACACCAGCACTCCTCTAGCGTAAACCGAGTATGTTGTGCCTGTAATCTGTCCTCCCCATTTCCCCCGTAGTTCACGTAAATCAGCCTCCATGAGATGTGTCTCTTGTAGAATGGCAATTTGTATTCCCTGGCGTCTGAGGCGGGCATGAACTCGAAGTCTTTTGCTTAGCGTGCCCATTCCCCTAACATTCCATGTGACTATATTATAGTCATGTGTAGTGTGGTTTGCAGTTTGAGCCATGTGTCATTGTGTAGCACACTTACATATGTTGCACCCCAATGTTCAATTCCCAGCCGGGTCCATCCCATCACCTTCCAGTTTATAATTGAGACTGACAGCTGCAGGTCTGTACATTGTGTTCTATCCTGACCCAATGAATACAAATTAACACATTCCCCCGCCACCCGCCCCAACTAAATCCCTTAATCTACATTGAATTTGTATCAACCTAGTCAACACACTTCTACTTATGAAAACCTGTATCCATATGAATACCTTCTGGGGAGCTATATTGACAACTGGATGTGGCCCTTATAAGGGGCCCACATCCTTTTACAAAAATAAATATGTATATGGGCGCTCCCGGACTGTTAGCCTCTCCCACACCATGCGTTCACTGGTATTAATCATTATTATAAAGAAAAAGAAACTATCCAACTGATACTCATAAGTGATGACCGTGTCCTCCGTTTGGCCCAGTCGCTCCCTCATCTTTGCTTCACCGCCGCTCGGCTTATTACTCAGTCAGGCTGAGATACCTGTCTCACACCTAGCAGTTACAGTGCATCCGCAGATCTAGGGGTGAGCTTCGGGCCCCTGAACACCTCTAATATCATAGAGTCGGAGCTAACTGAGTTAGAGTCTGTGTTATCAGTGGGATTTGCCCGTAGTGCCTCAAAAGAGTTCTGCGTGTGTAGAGGTGTTTCCTTCAATACTTTTGCTGTTTACTGCTTGTTTTACAGTGGGTTGCCCTTTTGACCGTCTCCTGGTTCTCGTGTGTGTCGTCGAGGTGAGCCATTCTTCTCCTTCTCCCATCCCATCCTGGGGTTGTGCCAGCCCTTTAGCATGCATCCACGTCCAAGCGTCCTCCGGGGAGGTAAACACATGAGCACGATCGTCTGTTATCACTCTTAGTTTAGCAGGGAACATCAGGGCGTACTTGATATTATGCTCACGGAGGCATTGTTTGATTTTCACATAGGAGTTGTGCTGTCTTTGCACGTCTTGCGTGAAGTCTGGGTAGGCATTAATGAAGGAGTCCTCATACCGGAATGGGCCTTTGCTGCGGAACTGCTGTAATATTGCATCACAGTCTCTATAATAAAAAAATCTTGCTATCAGTGGTCTGGGTGGTTGTCCTGGAGCCGGTTGTCTCCCCGGGACTCTATGCGCCCTCTCCACGGAGAAGAACTTTGACGGGGCACCGTTTAGTACTTCTTTGATCAGCCATTGCTCCAAGAATATTTCGGTGCTTTGCCCTTCCGATTTCTCAGGAAATCCCAGGAAGCGGACGTTGTTGTGTCGGGATCTGCCCTCTGCTTCTTCAGCGCTTCGCCATAGGGCCTTCACCTCAGCATTTAATTGTTGGATTTGTTTTTGATTGTCATTAGCCAGTGGGTTCAACTCATTTAACAAGTCCTCTGTTGTCTTCACTCTCTCCACTAAGTTGCGGTGATCCACTCTGAGTAGATTAAGGTCTTGAGATACTGTGTCTATTCTATTTTCTAGAGAGGATTTAGGGCCAGATGTAAGTATCCTTTTGCGCCTCGCAAACGGCGAAAAACGCCCTTTGTGAGGCACAAAAGGCCTCACGCGATGCAGAAACACATTTTGTGAGTCGGTACCGACTCGCAAAATGTGTTTCCGACTCGCAAATAGGAAGGGGTGTGCCCTTCCTATTTGCGACCGCATCGCGATGTAGAGTTGATTTGTGACTGCGAAAGCGGTCGCAAATCAACTCGCAGTTACCATCCACTTGAAGTGGATGGTAACTCATTCGCAAATGGGAAGGGGTCCCCATGGGACCCCTTCCCCTTTGTGAATGCAAACAAAAATATTTTTTCAGAGCAGGCAGTGGTCCTATGGACCACTGCCTACTCTGAAAAAAAACGAAACAAAAAGGTTTCGGTGTTTTTTCTATTTGCAGCTGGTTTTCCTTTAAGGAAAATGGGCTGCAAAGAGAAAAAAAAAAACTGCTTTATTTAAAAGCAGTCACGGACATGGTGGTCTGCTGTCTCCAGCAGGCCACCATCCTCGTGAGTGCCTAGACTCGCTATGGGGTCGCAAACTGCAACCCACCTCATGAATATTCATGAGGTGGGTCTTTGCGACCCCATAGCGAGTCGCAGAAGGTGTCTGAGACACCTTTCTGCATAACATTTTGCGAGGTGCAAATTGCGAGTCGCTAGTACTCGCAATTTGCACCTCGCAAAATGTTTTCTTCCTACATCTGGCCCTTAGTGTCCATAATCGCCTGCAGCACTTTCTCAAATTGAGTAGAGTGGGCCTGAAGCGTGCTTTCCAGAGATTGTCAGGTTGGTATTAGCTGCTGCTCATTTGGTGCCAGTCCAGATGTAGATCGTTCTTGGCCTTTCGTCGATTTGGATTTCCCGGCCAGGATTTGCTTAAGCTGTTTCTCTACCGTGGTTCGGGGCAGTGTTACATTGCGTTGCTTGGGCCTTGATTCCTCTCCAGCTTGCACCCACTACACAGTATGTGGTTTCCCGCTGTACATTAGTAAAGTCAGCTCTCTCTATATAGTGGCTACGCTGGCCAGTAACTGAGTCTCATGCAGCTATTTATTTTATTGCTAAGGCTACATTTCCTGGGTTGTGTGTTGGCGCGCTGTTCTTAGAATGATCCACGAGTGAGGGTGGAATGATGTTCCCCGCCGCCTTAAGTTTCCCTCTTGTCCCACCTGGTTCTATGTTCCTCTATCCTACTATAGATGTGGGGAGGGGAAGGGGGCCCTGTCCCCCCCTGTCTCCTCGACCCCCCCGCTCCCAACGTAGTATTGATGCCCCCAGGGGAGGGAAGGTTCCGATTCAGGTAGGACGGAGGTTGCTATCTCACACCTCTCTGTTTTCACCGCCAGTCCCAGGTAGATCTCTCCTGGTGCAGTGTGACTCCGATACGCGAGCACCGCACCTCGGCCTCCCTGCTCCTCGATACGCGCCTCTGGAAGAAGGTGGGGAGAAATGGGGAGAAACGGCAACACACGTCTTCAAATCCTAGCCCCACGGGGGTCCTCTATGACGGCTCCTGACGCGAGGGAGCGAGGAGGGAGAGGAAGGAGAGCACGGAGAGCGCGGAGACCGGAGGGGAGGGAGGAGGCCGTATGTAAAGTTCTGGCCCACTCTGCTGGGGTCCCCTCCGTCTCACTCACCGCGCTCCTTGGTGCCGCTTCTCGGCAAGTCCGAGGGACGGCTCTCGGCGCCACCCTCACTCCACTGGCGGCGCGGGCCTACGCAAGGTCCCGGCTGCCGTCTTCAGTGAGGCATCTTCCGCCTCCGGCTCACAGAGTCGCGATTATCGCCACTGCGAGGTTCCTTTCCACTTCGTCGGCTTCCCGGGGGGTTCCGCTGGTCCGCACGGTCACACGGACCGTCTCCGAGAGTGCCCCTCAGGATTTGCTGGTGGGCCCGAGACAGAGCCTACGCTTCCGGCATCCGTCGTGGCCGCCATTTTAGCCACTCCCCCGACCACTACTCTATATGCCAGCTAATTTTTCTCTCTATTATCATTTTTAGAATTCTTAGTAACACATTTGTGTTTAAAGTACATCTTCAGGTTACAGTAATACATAGCTAATACTAACTTTTCTTTCCACTAGTATGAATCACATTTCCCCGCGATGTGTGTTAAACCTAGACACATGTACAGTTCTTTTAACAATATATTCATTAGTTCAATAGTTAATTAATTTCTACATTTAAAAAAAAATATTGCAAGTATACATTCAGAAAATTACATGATTTGTTTCAATTGTTGTGCCACATACTTCCAATACAAAGCAACTACAATTTGAACCATCACACTACCTTGCACAGGCTGAACCTACTGGCTTTTCCAGCGTGTGGCTAAAAGTATCCAGGGTGAAAGGAGAACCATGTAGTAGACAAAAGTATTATCAAACATTCTATCTGATGGTTTGTTAGAAATGGACCCCCTGTCCAAGCAACGACCCTCACTCTAATTAGGGTAAAAGAGAATCATCCTCAGCTAACCCCTGCTTACCGTCTTGGTAGCTTGTCACGAGCAGTAGGCTTAACTTCAGAGTGCTAGGTGTAAAGTATTTGTACCAACACACACAGTAACTTAATGAAAACACTACAAAATGGCACAACACAGGTTTAGAAAAATAGAAAATATTTATCTAAACAAAACAAGACCAAAACAACAAAAATACACAATACACAGGTCAAGATATCACTAAAAATGCAAAGAGTCTTCATGTAATTTTAAACACAACGCTAATGCTGTTAGTGTGAAAATGTACCTTGCGTGCGTCAAAAATAACCTCGTACCGGTGAGTGTGTGTCAAAAAGGGCTTTGCTGCGTCAATTTCACTCACGAGCATCTCGGGTCGGCGTGCGTTATTTCTTCTCTCCGCAGGAGAGTGATGCGTCGATCTGGTCAGCATTCTCCGGTCCGGGCAGGCCTTGCATTGTTTTTACATGCCCAGCGGTGTTTGCATCAGAAATTCGGCCGCGCGATGGTCCAAAAACCATGCAGCGCGGGTTGCGAGCTCACCAGCCTCCGTCAGCGATGCTGCACGTAGTTTCTCCAGCCACGGGCGTCGATCTTCCGGTCGTGTTGCATCGAGTGTTGATTTTCAGCCACGAAGCCAGCAGCGCGTAGATTTTTCAGCCGCAGATCAGAGATGCGTCAATCTTTTCCCCGCACGGCATTCTGTGCGTGGATTTCTCACTCTTGGTTTGCCAGCTTCTCTTCTCAGGGCCCCAGGAACTGGATGGGCACCACTTGGCAGAGTAGGAGTCTCTCCAGAGGCTCCAGGTGCTGGCAGAGAGAAGTCTTTGCTGTCCCTGAGACTTCAAACAACAGGAGGCAAGCTCTAAATCAAGCCCTTGGAGATCTTCAAAAGAAGGAAGGCAACACAAAGTCCAGTCTTTGTCCTCTAGCACAGGCAGAAGCAGCAACTGCAGGATACCTCCACAAAGCACAGTCAAAGGCAGGGCAGCTCTTCCTCCTTAGCTTTTCAGCTCTTCTCCAGGCAGAGATTCCTCTTGGTTTCCAGAAGTGTTCTAAAGTCTGTTGTTTTGGGTGCCATTCTTATACCCATTTTGCCCTTTGAAGTAGGCCTACGTCAAAGGAAAGTCTCTCTTGTTTGTGAAATCCTTCCTTGCCCAGGCCAGGCCCCAGACACACACCAGGAGGTTGGGGACTGCATTGTGTGAGGGCAGGCACAGAGTGACCACTCCTCTCCTCCCTCCTAGCACAGATGGCTCATCAGGAAATGCAGACTACACCCCAGCTCCCTTTGTGTCACTGTCTAGTGAGAGGTGCAACCAGCCCAACTGTCAAACTGACCCAGACAGGGAATTCACAAACAGGCAGAGTCACAGAAATGGTTTAAGCATGAAAATGCTCACTTTCTAAATGTGGCATTTTCAAACACACAATCTTAAAATCAACTTTACTAAATTGTGAGCTCAGAGACCCCAAACTCCACATGCCTATCCGCTCCCAAAGGGAATCTACACTTTAATCATATGTTAACCTATGAGAGGGACAGGCCTTGTAACAGTGAAAAACGAATTTAGCAGTATTTCACTGTCAGTACATATAAAACACATTACTATATGTCCTACCTTAACCATACACTGCACCCTGCCTTTGGGGGTGCCTTACATGTAAGAAAAGGGAAGTTTAGGCCTGGCAAGTGGGTACACTTGCCAAGTCAAATTTACAGTTTAAAACTGCACACACAGACACTGGCAGGTCTGAGACCTGATTACAGAGCTACTTATGAGGGTGGCACAGCCAGTGCTGCAGGCCCACTAGTAGCATTTGATTCACAGGCCCTGGACACCTCTAGTGCACTGTGCTAGAGACTTACTAGTAAATCAAATTTGCCAATCATGGATGAACCAATTGCATACAATTTACACAGAGAGCATATGCACTTTAGAACTGGTTAGCAGTAAAGTGCTCAGAGTTCAAAAGCCAACAGCAACAGGTCAGAAATAATAGGAGGCAGGAGGCAAAAAGATTGTGGATGACCCTGCATAAGCAAAAAAGTCCAACCTGGTTGTATAGTGAACGTATGGTGCTTGAGGACAAGATAGTTGCATTAATTCCTTTTGGAAAACATTATTTCATTTACAAATTGGCATCGTTTTTGCCACAGTGCACCACAAAAAACTTGGAAATAATTCCATGAGTGTTTCACACTATCAATGTAAGGGGATTCACCTGTCATTGTGCATTTTATACTTAATAGATGTTACAAGATTTTGTTTGCCATGTTTAATGATGACCAAGTTATTTTTGATAATTTTCAAAACTCCAAGACCCCATCTTCATAATTAATAGGTAAGATTTCACCATGGAGGTAGTTAACTTCCTCATTTACCCTTTCCTTAAGTGTTTTTTATTTCTGCCCCTTGTGCTTACAAAGTGATGCCCTGCCCTTTCACTCCCCTTACAATATCAAGTTGAAGAAGGTCTGGTAGGAGAACGAAGGAAGAGCAGCCGAATTGATGAGTAGAAGTGATCCTATGACAAACAAGGCTTGAATTTTGAGAAATGAAGATTACTATTCATAGTACATAATTGGAACATCTCCCCAATAACAAATTGAGTTACTAGTTGAGAGCAGTGGAAGCCCTGCTCTAATAATTAACATAAACCTTCATAGAGTGAACCATAAAAGTCACTAAAGTAACCTGTGCTTAATACTGTTTTAGCATAGCACAAAAGCAGTCAGGCTTAACCTACACGTATAGTGTAAAGTATTTATGCAGCACACAAACAGTAATAAAGTGGAAACACAAAAGAAGAAAAAATCCCAGTCCAATTTAGAAGAATGAAGTACAGTTGAATAACTAAAATGATACAAGAATGACAAAATCCAATCAGTAGGACCATATATATACATTTTTATAGTTTTTGAGAAAATAGTGTCAAAAAGCACAAAGCACCACTTGCAGTTATCTGGTCAAGCTAATCCTGGGGAAAGTCACAATTTCCGGCCGATTGTATTGGCGAGCCAATCAGATACAGGAAAGACAAGGTTAGTTCTGCTGAATACTTACCTTCACCAGTATGGATTGAAGAGTTCCGTTTGCATTTCAGGGGACTAAGAAGAAGAGGCTTTCGGTGTGAGGAGCAGGTTTAGCATTGCAGAAGGTCTTTGCTGTAGCACGAAGAGCCGGAGCTGGTTGTCAATGGAGCTTGGCATTGGCGGATCGATGCAGTAAGTTACTGTCGGTGTGAAGTGCAGGCCTCGCACTGCTGGTCATCATGATCAGCCACTGTAAGTGAGAAGAGCAGGTCCTGTTGGAGCTTTGCATTGGTGGTCATCACAGGTGGTTGATTCTAGGAACAAAGAGGTCACTTCATGTCCCAAGGAACTTTGGACCATGATGCCAGTCAAGGGTCTAGAATCTGGGGGTCACATCTTGGGCATCAGGACTCACTTCAGCAAAGATCAGTAGCAGGGCCCAGGCAGGTCCAGGCAGGGCCATTTGGTGCTGGGCAGCTGGGCAGTTGTAAGGAGGCCTCTGAAAGCTTGTTTAGTCTATGTAGCTCACACAGGAGGTCAACCAACTGACCCTCAGAGACACTCTGGGTAGCCTGGGATCTAGGCAAGCATGTCCAATCTTCCTTCTTCAAACAACAAAGCAGTCCTTCTAGTAGCAGAGCAGTCCTTCTGGAAGCAGGACTTTTCCACAGGTCAAGGGTTGTTCTGATGAGTGTTTCTGAAAGTCCTATTTTTATTCCTGGTGCCAGCTTGTGTGAGGTGAGATTTCCTGTCCTTCCCCCAGGACTAGTTTGTAGGAGGCTGGACTGGCTTGTAGTGAGTACCAAGGAGTACTTGCACCTTGCACCAGGCCCAGTTATCCCTTATTAGTGTATAGGGTGTCTAGCAGCTTAGGCTGATAGATAATGGTAGCTTAGCAAAGCAGCTCAGGCTGAACTAGGAGACGTGTGAAGCTACTACAGTACCACTTAGTGTCATATGCACAATATCATAAGAAAACACAATACACAGTTATACTAAAAATAAAGGTACTTTATTTTTATGACAATATGCCAAAGTATCTTAGAGTGTACCCTCAGTGAGAGGATAGGAAATATACACAAGATATATATACACAATAGCACAAATATGCAGTATAGTCTTAGAAAACAGTGCAAACAATGTATAGTTACAATAGGATGCAATGGGGAAACATAGGGATAGGGGCAACACAAACCATATACTCCAGAAGTGGAATGCGAACCACGAATGGACCCCAAACCTATGTGACCTTGTAGAGGGTCGCTGGGACTATTAGAAAATAGTGAGAGTTAGAAAAATAACCCTCCCCAAGACCCTGAAAAGTGAGTGCAAAGTGCACCAAAGTTCCCCTAAGGACAAAATAGTCGTGTTAGAGGGAGAATGCAAGGAAAACACAAATCAGCAATGCAACAACGATGGATTCCTGTCTGAAGGTACCTGTGGAACAAGGGGACCAAGTCCAAAAGTCACAAGCAGCTCGGAGATGGGCAGATGCCCAAGAAATGCCAGCGGTTGGTGCAAAGAAGCTCTTACTAGGCTGAAGAACTGTGAATACTGCAGGAACGACAAGGGCTAGAGACTTCCCCTTTGGAGGATGGATCCCCCACGCCTTGGAGAGTCGTGCAGAAGTGTTTTCCCGCCTGATGGACGCCAACAAGCCTTGCTACATGCAAATCGTGCGTTTGGCGTTTTTGGACGCTGCTGGGGCCCAGGAGGGACCAGGAGGTCGCAAATTGGACCTGCAGAGAGAGGGGACGTCGAGCAAGACAAAGAGCCCTCACTGAAGCAGGTAGCACCCGGAGAAGTGCCAGAAACAGGCACTACGAGGATGCGTGAAACGGTGCTCGCCGAAGTTGCACAAAGGAGTCCCACGTCGCCGGAGACCAACTTAGAAAGTCGTGCAATGCAGGTTAGAGTGCCGTGGACCCAGGCTTGGCTGTGCACACAGGATTTCCGCCGGAAGTGCACAGGGGCCGGAGAAGCTTGCAAAGTCGCGGTTCCCAGCAATGCAGCCCAGCGAGGTGAGGCAAAGACTTACCTCCACCAAACTTGGGCTGAAAAGTCACTGGACTGTGGGAGTCACTTGGACGGTGTCGCTGGATTCGAGGGACCTCGCTCGTCGTGCTGAGAGGAGACCCAAGGGACCGGAGATGCAGCTTTTTGGTGCCTGCGGTTGCAGGGGGAAGATTCCGTCGACCCACGGGAGATTTCTTCGGAGCTTCTGGTGCAGAGAGGAGGCAGACTACCCCCACAGCATGCACAAGCAGGAAAACAGTCGAGAAGGCGGCAGGATCAGCGTTACAGAGTTGCAGTAGTCGTCTTTGCTACTATGTTGCAGGTTTGCAGGCTTCCAGCGCGGTCAGCGGTCGATTCCTTATCAGAAGGTGAAGAGGGAGATGCAGAGGAACTCGGCTGAGCTCATGCATTCGTTATCTAAAGTTTCCCCAGAGACAGAGACCCTAAATAGCCAGAAAAGAGGGCTTGGCTACCTAGGAGAGAGGAAAGGCTACTAACACCTGAAGGAGCCTATCACAAGGAGTCTCTGACGTCACCTGGTGGCACTGGCCACTCAGAGCAGTCCAGTGTGCCAGCAGCACCTCTGTTTCCAAGATGGCAGAGGTCTGGAGCACACTGGAGGAGCTCTGGACACCTCCCAGGGGAGGTGCAGGTCAGGGGAGTGGTCACTCCCCTTTCCTTTGTCCAGTTTCGCGCCAGAGCAGGGGCTAAGGGGTCCCTGAACCGGTGTAGACTGGCTTATGCAGAATTGGGCACATCTGTGCCCAACAAAGCATTTCCAGAGGCTGGGGGAGGCTACTCCTCCCCTGCCTTCACACCATTTTCCAAAGGGAGAGGGTGTCACACCCTCTCTCAGAGGAAGTTCTTTGTTCTGCCATCCTGGGCCAGGCCTGGCTGGACCCCAGGAGGGCAGCTGCCTGTCTGAGGGGTTGGCAGCAGCAGCAGCTGCAGTGAAACCCCAGGAAGGGCAGTCTGGCAGTACCAGGGTCTGTGCTACAGACCACTGGGATCATGGAATTGTACCAATAATGCCAGGATGGCATAGAGGGGGCAATTCCATGATCATAGACATGTTACATGGCCATATTCGGAGTTACCATGGTGAAGCTACATATAGGTAGTGACCTATATGTAGTGCACGCGTGTAATGGTGTCCCCGCACTCACAAAGTTCAGTGAATTGGCTCTGAACAATGTGGGGGCACCTTGGCTAGTGCCAGGGTGCCCTCACACTAAGTAACTTTGCACCTAACCTTTACCAGGTAAAGGTTAGACATATAGGTGACTTATAAGTTACTTAAGTGCAGTGTAAAAATGGCTGTGAAATAACGTGGACGTTATTTCACTCAGGCTGCAGTGGCAGGCCTGTGTAAGAATTGTCAGAGCTCCCTATGGGTGGCAAAAGAAATGCTGCAGCCCATAGGGATCTCCTGGAACCCCAATACCCTGGGTACCTCAGTACCATATACTAGGGAATTATAAGGGTGTTCCAGTAAGCCAATGTAAATTGGTAAAAATGGTCACTAGCCTGTCAGTGACAATTTGAAAGTAATGAGAGAGCATAACCACTGAGGTTCTGGTTAGCAGAGCCTCAGTGAGACAGTTAGGCACCACACAGGGAACATATACATGCACACCTATGAGCACTGGGGCCCTGTGTGACAGGGTCCCAGTGACACATACATATAGGCCACAAACCTATGAGCACTGGGGTCCTGACCAGCAGGATCCCAGTGACACATAACAACCATACTGAAAACATGGTGTTTTCACTATGAGCACTGAGGCCTGGCTATCAGGATCCCAGTGAGACAGTGAAAACAGTGACAAACACCCTGACATACACTCACAAACAGGCCAAAAGTGGGGGTAACAAGGCTAGAAAGAGGCTACCTTCTCACACAACCCCCCCCCAAACGAAGGACAATAAGGCTAACCTTGGCCAGTTGAGACTTTATTGTCTAAGTGGTGATAAGTAGAGAGTAGCTCTGCAATAGACTGGTTACTCCCTTTATCATCCACTATATGGTTACTTCCCTGTGGGGATGTAAACCACCCTGTTTGAAGTTTTTTAGCTAGGCAACAATGTGAAGATGTATTTTCAGAGTTTCTATCAGTAAGTTTTAGTTTAGAGCAGTGGGAATTGTCCACTGAACCTATTTGTAGTGATGGAAATGCCAGACAGGGATGCTGTCTCAGAAAAGCCATAGCTGGGCAAAAACTCTGTCCATCTGGCTGGAAGAGAGAACAGGGATGCTGTTTCTCTTGAGTTGGAGCAGGGCAGAGATGCTGTCCTATCAGCTCCACACTAGGGCAGGGATGCTGTCCTAAGTGTTGTGAGGCAGTGCAGAGTTTCTGCACTAAAGTTTCTCTGGGAGGGTTGGAGGGATGCTCCATGTTAACTAAAATGGTGCTCTTTTTCTCACCAATGTTAGTTATCCCACAGAGAGGTACTTCCACCTCAGGGAGTCCAGCTTTGCTAGCTGATGATTCCCTTGGAACAGGTGCCACCCCAGGAGAGGTTTCTCCCACCACAGGAATAGTATCCTGAATGGTAGGGTGGTTAGGGGATACTGTGATACCCTTTTTACCTGTTGATGGAGAGGGATCACGAGTTTTCAGGCCTTCTCTCCTTTGCTTTTTCATTTCACTTGAAATGAGAGGGAACAATTCCTCAGGGATGCCCAGCATGGCTGCATGGGCATAAAACTCTACATCAGCCCAACCTGAGGCCTCTAGGTCATTACCTAAGAGACAGTCTACAGGTAAGCTAGGTGATACCACCACCTGCTTAGGGCCAGTAACTCCACCCCAACTAAACTGAATTATAGCTAAGGGAAGAAACTTAGTGGAGTTATGGACATCAATAATCTTATACTGTTGTCCAATGATGTGTTGTTCAGGAGGCACTAGGTTTTCAGTCACCAAAGTGAAACTGGCACCTGTGTCCCTGTAGGCCAAGGCCTCAACACCATTTATTGAAACTGTCTGCCTGTACTTATCCATTGTAAGGGGACAAGCAGCCAGTGTGGCAAGGCCAATGCCACTAGGTGTGACAGAAGCTGTCTTGGGACTGATTACATCAGTTTCCACTATGGACCCATAAGTGAACCCAACTACACCCTTTGCTTGACTGTTGCCAGCAGTCCCACCACTAGTACCACTACTGCTAGGGGCACTAGAGCTTGATGTATTAGTGGTGGTAGGCTCAGGGGGTTTACCCGGACAGGACTTATCCCCTGGCCTATGGCCTCTGTTTTTACACACAAAGCACCAAGGCTTTTTAATGTGTGCAGGTTGGGAAGAAGAGGAAGAATTTGTTTTATCCCCACCCTCTGAAGAGTGTTTAAGATTTGAAGTGGGATCTTTGGTTTTACCCTTATCCCCATGCTTATCTTGAGATTTTTCACCATCTTTCTTCTTATTGCCATCTTTGTCACCCCCTGTATGAACTTTTCTGTTCACCCTTGTTCTGACCCATTTGTCTGCCTTCTTTCCCAATTCTTGGGGAGAGGTCAGATCAGAGTCTACCAGGTACTGGTGCAACAAATCAGACACACAATTATTAAGTATATGCTCTCTCAGGATTGTGTTATACAGGCTTTCATAATCAGTAACTTTACTGCCATGTAACCACCCCTCCAAGGCCTTCACTGAATGGTCAATGAAATCAACCCAGTCTTGTGAAGACTCCTTTTTGGTCTCTCTGAACTTTATCCTGTACTGTTCAGTGGTTAAGCCATAACCATCCAGGAGTGCATTCTTAAGAACTGTAAAATTATTGGCATCATTTTCTTTCACAGTAAGGAGCCTATCCCTACCTTTTCCACTAAATGATAGCCATAGGATAGCAGCCCACTGCCTTTGAGGGACATCCTGTACAGCACAGGCCCTCTCAAGTGCAGCAAACCACTTGTTAATGTCATCCCCCTCCTTATAAGGGGGAACTATCTTGTGCAGATTCCTGGA
The DNA here is from genome assembly GCF_031143425.1 of Pleurodeles waltl. Lineage (NCBI taxonomy): Eukaryota > Metazoa > Chordata > Amphibia > Caudata > Salamandridae > Pleurodeles > Pleurodeles waltl. The sequence continues at coordinate 1,178,527,110 of NC_090437.1, forward strand.
TTCATGCTCTTTTGCAGGATGACTATTGGGAATACTGCTGCTGCCACCATGGGTATCTAAACCCAACTTCTGTCTTTCCCTCTCTATTTCTAAAGACTGTCTATCCAAATCCAGCTGTTGCTTCTTGAGCTTCAGTCTGGTTTGTTCCACTCTCAATCTATTGAGCTCCCTTTCTAACAATCTGTCATCAGGGTGGGTGGGAGGGACATTTCTAGATACAGAGGTATGATGGGAATGAACAGAAGGAGACCTGTCCCTTACAGAGGGCACCCTAACAGCTTGGCTACCAGCATAATGTGAGATCACATCATCAGTATGGTGTGATTCAACCTCTGTACCAACTATGCTAGACTGTCTAGTAATGGGCAGGCTGAGAAGTTTCTTTCCTGAACCTTTTCCTGGGGGAGTCCCTGGATCATATTGAGAACCATTAGCTACTTTTTCTACAGATTGGGCACTTATGGCCTTATCCTGTACTCTAAGCATATTAATTAACAGTTCTAAGGAAGGATTCTTCCCTACACTCAAACCTCTCTCTATGCAGAGACTCCTTGCTCCTTTCCAGCTAAGGTGATCATATGCAAGTTTGGACAGTTCAACTTTTTGGCCTGTGCCAGACATTTTTAGAGAGAGTTAAAGTGATAGACAAAGAGAAAAAAGTTTTCAGAACTTTTTTGGAAAGACAGAAAAAACTTTTTAAACTTTTAAGAACTTTTTGAAAGTTTAGTAGTACTTTTCAGCACTTAGAAAAGAGTGAAAAGAGGAAATGCAAAACTTTTTGGCTATGTGTATATACACTGACCTTGTTTTGTATATTTTTCTCTTATGAAAAGTACAATGACAAGAGTGGTAAGTAGTCTCAAGCACTTATCCCACCACTGCACAACCAATGTAGGAGGCTGGACTGGCTTGTAGTGAGTACCAAGGAGTACTTGCACCTTGCACCAGGCCCAGTTATCCCTTATTAGTGTATAGGGTGTCTAGCAGCTTAGGCTGATAGATAATGGTAGCTTAGCAAAGCAGCTCAGGCTGAACTAGGAGACGTGTGAAGCTACTACAGTACCACTTAGTGTCATATGCACAATATCATAAGAAAACACAATACACAGTTATACTAAAAATAAAGGTACTTTATTTTTATGACAATATGCCAAAGTATCTTAGAGTGTACCCTCAGTGAGAGGATAGGAAATATACACAAGATATATATACACAATAGCAAAAATATGCAGTATAGTCTTAGAAAACAGTGCAAACAATGTATAGTTACAATAGGATGCAATGGGGAAACATAGGGATAGGGGCAACACAAACCATATACTCCAGAAGTGGAATGCGAACCACGAATGGACCCCAAACCTATGTGACCTTGTAGAGGGTCGCTGGGACTATTAGAAAATAGTGAGAGTTAGAAAAATAACCCTCCCCAAGACCCTGAAAAGTGAGTGCAAAGTGCACCAAAGTTCCCCTAAGGACAAAATAGTTGTGTTAGAGGGAGAATGCAAGGAAAACACAAATCAGCAATGCAACAACGATGGATTCCTGTCTGAAGGTACCTGTGGAACAAGGGGACCAAGTCCAAAAGTCACAAGCAGCTCGGAGATGGGCAGATGCCCAAGAAATGCCAGCGGTTGGTGCAAAGAAGCTCTTACTAGGCTGAAGAACTGTGAATACTGCAGGAACGACAAGGGCTAGAGACTTCCCCTTTGGAGGATGGATCCCCCACGCCTTGGAGAGTCGTGCAGAAGTGTTTTCCCGCCTGATGGACGCCAACAAGCCTTGCTACACGCAAATCGTGCGTTTGGCGTTTTTGGACGCTGCTGGGGCCCAGGAGGGACCAGGAGGTCGCAAATTGGACCTGCAGAGAGAGGGGACGTCGAGCAAGACAAAGAGCCCTCACTGAAGCAGGTAGCACCCGGAGAAGTGCCAGAAACAGGCACTACGAGGATGCGTGAAACGGTGCTCGCCGAAGTTGCACAAAGGAGTCCCACGTCGCCGGAGACCAACTTAGAAAGTCGTGCAATGCAGGTTAGAGTGCCGTGGACCCAGGCTTGGCTGTGCACACAGGATTTCCGCCGGAAGTGCACAGGGGCCGGAGAAGCTTGCAAAGTCGTGGTTCCCAGCAATGCAGCCCAGCGAGGTGAGGCAAAGACTTACCTCCACCAAACTTGGGCTGAAAAGTCACTGGACTGTGGGAGTCACTTGGACGGTGTCGCTGGATTCGAGGGACCTCGCTCGTCGTGCTGAGAGGAGACCCAAGGGACCGGAGATGCAGCTTTTTGGTGCCTGCGGTTGCAGGGGGGAGATTCCGTCGACCCACGGGAGATTTCTTCGGAGCTTCTGGTGCAGAGAGGAGGCAGACTACCCCCACAGCATGCACAAGCAGGAAAACAGTCGAGAAGGCGGCAGGATCAGCGTTACAGAGTTGCAGTAGTCGTCTTTGCTACTATGTTGCAGGTTTGAAGGCTTCCAGCGCGGTCAGCGGTCGATTCCTTATCAGAAGGTGAAGAGGGAGATGCAGAGGAACTCGGCTGAGCTCATGCATTCGTTATCTAAAGTTTCCCCAGAGACAGAGACCCTAAATAGCCAGAAAAGAGGGCTTGGCTACCTAGGAGAGAGGAAAGGCTACTAACACCTGAAGGAGCCTATCACAAGGAGTCTCTGACGTCACCTGGTGGCACTGGCCACTCAGAGCAGTCCAGTGTGCCAGCAGCACCTCTGTTTCCAAGATGGCAGAGGTCTGGAGCACACTGGAGGAGCTCTGGACACCTCCCAGGGGAGGTGCAGGTCAGGGGAGTGGTCACTCCCCTTTCCTTTGTCCAGTTTCGCGCCAGAGCAGGGGCTAAGGGGTCCCTGAACCGGTGTAGACTGGCTTATGCAGAATTGGGCACATCTGTGCCCAACAAAGCATTTCCAGAGGCTGGGGGAGGCTACTCCTCCCCTGCCTTCACACCATTTTACAAAGGGAGAGGGTGTCACACCCTCTCTCAGAGGAAGTTCTTTGTTCTGCCATCCTGGGCCAGGCCTGGCTGGACCCCAGGAGGGCAGCTGCCTGTCTGAGGGGTTGGCAGCAGCAGCAGCTGCAGTGAAACCCCAGGAAGGGCAGTCTGGCAGTACCAGGGTCTGTGCTACAGACCACTGGGATCATGGAATTGTACCAATAATGCCAGGATGGCATAGAGGGGGCAATTCCATGATCATAGACATGTTACATGGCCATATTCGGAGTTACCATGGTGAAGCTACATATAGGTAGTGACCTATATGTAGTGCACGCGTGTAATGGTGTCCCCGCACTCACAAAGTTCAGTGAATTGGCTCTGAACAATGTGGGGGCACCTTGGCTAGTGCCAGGGTGCCCTCACACTAAGTAACTTTGCACCTAACCTTTACCAGGTAAAGGTTAGACATATAGGTGACTTATAAGTTACTTAAGTGCAGTGTAAAAATGGCTGTGAAATAACGTGGACGTTATTTCACTCAGGCTGCAGTGGCAGGCCTGTGTAAGAATTGTCAGAGCTCCCTATGGGTGGCAAAAGAAATGCTGCAGCCCATAGGGATCTCCTGGAACCCCAATACCCTGGGTACCTCAGTACCATATACTAGGGAATTATAAGGGTGTTCCAGTAAGCCAATGTAAATTGGTAAAAATGGTCACTAGCCTGTCAGTGACAATTTGAAAGTAATGAGAGAGCATAACCACTGAGGTTCTGGTTAGCAGAGCCTCAGTGAGACAGTTAGGCACCACACAGGGAACATATACATGCACACCTATGAGCACTGGGGCCCTGTGTGACAGGGTCCCAGTGACACATACATATAGGCCACAAACCTATGAGCACTGGGGTCCTGACCAGCAGGATCCCAGTGACACATAACAACCATACTGAAAACATGGTGTTTTCACTATGAGCACTGAGGCCTGGCTATCAGGATCCCAGTGAGACAGTGAAAACAGTGACAAACACCCTGACATACACTCACAAACAGGCCAAAAGTGGGGGTAACAAGGCTAGAAAGAGGCTACCTTCTCACATAGTTCTGGTTATTTCTTCTACTTCCTGGCTCCAAAACTGTCTAGGGTGCAGAATGCAAGGACATGCCTGTTGTTAGGTTCCTCTGTTTGTGCTGCATGCAGGGCCCTTTCAAATGTAATCAGGGCAGGGTACAGCTCTTCTCCAGCCATCGCGTCAGGAAAACCCTCTCTACTCACACCTAGGTTTTGCTTGTCTCATGGTCTGAAAGAAATACACAACAGCAGAGTCATTCCATTCATGTGACTCAGGGTTAGGGGGTCGGCAAAATATTCCATTCAGCTGGTGGAATTGGCAAAATTATGGGGACTGTGTGTTACTCTTGTAACTCGGCATTCCAGATGAATTCCATCAATCGACTCGTGGGGGAATTGTTTCTCGAGTGCAGTTCTAGAACATTAAATTGATGAGTGAGATTTGGTGTTTCCTATCATGATTTTCAGTAACTAAGAAGACATTCAGTAAAAATTTTCTAAAACGGGCGGTTGCAGTCAGTCGCGACAATTCTCGGTCAGAAGGCTGTCTCTCAAGTAGAAAATCTACTCAAGCCTCAGCAAAATCAACTTGAGTAGCTGTGCCCTCTGGGGCACTGCGTTGTGCAGTTCACACTGATTTTTCAGAGTGGAACATCCTCCCGGTCCGAGCAGCGCAACATGCCTATTTCTGCTTATTGGCAGAACTCTAGTAATTTTGCAGAGTTCCAGAATTCTGAATGGCTCACAAGACCTGGCTGTTCCAATAAGCTTCCAAGACCTGCAAGCATCTGGATACCCTATCGGGTGATTAGCCGCACATTGGAAATTCTGATTGGTTGACTGAGTATGTAACTCCACGGAATTCCACAGAGTCAAATTCCACGAGGTTCACCCTTCCCTTCTCAGAGCACGGTTCAAAAGGCACAGTTGGCTTGGGCTAAAACTTAACAACTTTCTAAAAGCTGGGTGCAAACCTATGTGTATATTTCTATCCTCTTCACTCTCTGACACTCATAGATATACTTTGCTTCCTTACTGCTTAACATACATCCATTCAATGCCATAAATCAATATGCAAGAATGCTCATAGTTTTCACGCTCCTTATTTCTTATGTGCCTTTGTGTTTCCATTTAAACCCCCTTCATCAATGTCGAATTCGTTTGGACACTTTTACCTGCAACACCTTTCACCATTTCTCTTGAAAAATATCTTTGCCAATTTTACATTTCAGTCTCTCCCCACATTGCTGCAGAAAATATCAATAATTTATCACCACACACTTCACTTATAATAAGCTCATCTTAGAAACCCCATGCAACGAAATTAACTCTTTGCTTTGTGTACAATGTAACACAGGTATATGCTATTTTATTCTAACTTTAAAAAGCACAGATCTGTCTGGGTGTACGTCTAACTGCTGGCAATTTTCCTGTCCATACTAAGAAGTCTCTTTCTGCCCTCCCACTGCAGCTTGTTTTACGCACAATGTAAAAGCTTGATTTATTTTCCGTGTTTAAAAAATCTCTGAAAGCATGGTTCTTAACGTCCTACGTTGTGGTATCTGATATTCATTAGGGAGTTCTGCTTGGCTAAGCGCTTAGATACCCTCGGATTTAGTGCGCTTTATAAATGCTCATTTCATTTAATTTACTTGATTGTGGTTAAACTTAAATAACAGTTGCTTCAAACACCACTATTTATTTCAGTACAACACATTTCTACTTTTTTTCGTTCTATTTTTCTCGTTTCATTATTATTTTCTGGCTCTACAATACTTGTCTTGGAGCACTGCTTAAAAAATCACCTTTATTCGTTTACCCAAAGTAATATGCTCCCGTTTCTGTCCCCTCTCCAGAGCTATCCAAAAAAGGTTTTACTGCCCTCTTCACCAATAGGGGATCAGCACTGCCAACTGATCCCTCCAATTCAGCTACATCTGAAAATAGAGCAGTGTTTTATCACCAAGTAGGTTTGCAGCTCGGGCCCCTTTCCCTCATATCTTTGGTATGTTATATTTTATAAAGCGCTTGCCTACCCAAGGGTGTCTTGGCGCTGCCTTGAGAAGAGCACTAGCTTAGATCAGGCTTAATAAGCCGAGAGAGAAAGGGAAGTGGAGACCAAAGATCCACGTTAAAATGCCCTGTTTTGAGGGCCTTCCTAAAGTTTAGCATATTGGACAACATTTTCAGATGCGTTCCACAGTTTGGCTGTTCCAACCACAAAACCTTCTCCTCCCCAAAAAGGTTGTTTTTAAACTTGGGGACAACAACATCTTTTTGCTGATGAGAAACGTAATGGTCTGTTAGGTAAGTAACAAGAGAATTTTCGAATTAGATAATTTGGCCCGATATTATGTAGTGCCTTAAAGGCAATGCACAGGACCTGAAAGGCTATCCTTGTCTTTGTCTCCCATTCTTTTTGGTATCGCAGATCCTTCCTGCTATTTCCACAAGGTGTCACCCATTTGGCCCGCATCCGACTTCTGACACCACTTTGTCTTGGACAGGTGTGCACTGGTAGCAACACCTAACTCAACATGTCCTTTAAGATGCAGGCAAGAGTGAATATAACTGATAGATAACTGATGTAAACATAACAGAAAACAGCCACTCCAAATGAAGTTTCAATGCAATTTAATGGATAGTTGTAATATTTCATGAAATAGCAGCAATGTAAAAAACACAGGTGATCTCATTTAACAGTTAAATAGATTCAAAGGATTACCAAGCATAGATAAGATAAAGCAGACAATACAGATAAGATCTCTTACGTCCCTTGTAAGCAATGCCGTAGACCCCTGGCTAGCGTTCACAGCTAGCACTATGGCAGAAGAATAGACAAAGTTCGGTTTGTGCGGCAGTTTGCACTACCCTGTGCCAAAGTCCCCCTGATGTCTGTTGCTACAGCCTTTAATGAATATTAGATAGGCAATCACTCTCATAGATCCAACAGTTAGGCTATGTTGTAATTCTTCTGGCTGGCTCTATTCCTGAAATTTGGCTGTTTGACTATGTACTGCAGATATTTGTCTCCTCAATCAATCAGGGTATTTGTAAGCGCACTACTCACACATGAGGGTCTAAAGGCACTGAAGGGAGGGGGGCTGCTACTGCTCAAACAGCCATGTCTTGAGGTGCCTCCTGAAGGTAAGTAGGTCCTGTGTCTGTCGCAGGTGGGTGGGAAGAGTGTTCCACATCTTGGCGGCGAAGTGGGAGAACGATCTGCCACTGGCGGTCGTTCTGTGGATGCATTGGACAGTGGCGAGGGCAAGGTCGGTGGAGTGAAGCTGTCGGGTTGGGGTGTTGAAGGAGAGCCGTCTGTTGAGGTATTCTGGTCTGGTGTTGTGCAGTGCCTTGTGAGAGTGGTTGAGGAGTTTGAATGTGATTCTCTTGTTGACGGGGAGTCAGTGTAGGTCTCTCAGGTGGGCTGTGATGTGGCAGTGGTGGGGGATGACCAGGATGATGCGTGAAGAGGTGTTCTGCATTCGTTGCAGCCTTTTCTGGAGCTTGGCCCTTGTTCCTGCGCAGAGGGCATTGTCGTAGTCCAGTTTGCTGCTTATGAGGGCCTGGGTGACCGTCCTTCTGATTTCAGTGGGGATCCATTTGTAGATCTTCCGAAGCATGTGGAGGGTGTTCTAGCAGGGGTAAGAGATGTCATTGACTTGCTGGGTCGTTGATAGTGATGAGTTCAAGGTGAATCCCAGGTTGCATGCGTGGTCCGTGGGTTTCCGTGCAGTTCCCAGTGTGGCAGACCACCAGGAGTCATCCCATGCAGAGGCAGTGGAGCCGAAGATGAGGACCTCAGTTTTGTTCGAATTCAGTTCCAGGCAGCTGTTCCTCATCCATTCGGCGATGGCCTTCATTCATTCGTGGAGTATGGTTTTGGCTATGGCAGGGTCCTAGGTGATGGAGAGGATCAGCTGGGTGTCATTGGCATATGAGACAATGTTGAGGTTGTGAGATCGGTGATGTTTGAGAGTGGAGCCATGTAGATGTCAAAGAGGGTCGGGCTGAGGGACGAATCCTTGGGGTTTGCCACAGATGATTTTGGTGGCTTCAGAGTGGAATGGAGGGAGGCGAACTCTCTGAGTTCTGCCAGTGAGAAAGGAGGTGATCCAGTCCAGGGCCCTGTCATGGATCCCTGCGTCGTTGAGGCATGTGCGAGGGTGTGGTGGCAGACGGCGTTGAACACGACTGAGAGGTCCAGGAGGATGAAGTCGCAGTTTCGCTGTTGTCAAGTTAGTGCTGATATCGTCGGTGGCGGCGATGAGGGCAGTTTTGGTGCTGTGATTGCTACGGAATCCGGATTGGGATGGGTCCAGAGTGTTGTTCTCCTCGAGGAAATGGGTCAGTTGTTGTTTGACAATTTTCTCTATGACTTTTGCCGGGAAGGGGAGCAGGGAGCTGGGCCCGGAAGTTCTAGAGGTCCTTTGGGTCCGCCTTGGGTTTCTTGAGGAGGGTGTTGATCTCGGTGTGTTTCCAGCTCTCCGGGAAGGTGGGAGTCTCGAAGGAACTGTTGATGATATTCCGGAGTTGGGGTGAGATGACGGAGCTTGCTTTTTTGAAGATGTGGTGCGGGCAGGGGTCGAATGGTGAGCTGGAGTGGATGGTGTTCTTGATTTCGATGGTGTCGTTGTCATTGGTGTCACAATCTTGAAGAGCTCCTTGTAGCTGTGTGCCTTGTTGTTGATGCGTTCTTTGAAGGCGGTTCTCTTTACAGTTCGGATGAGTTGGTGGAGTCTGCAGATGGTGTTCTGAAACGCTGTGTGGTTGTCCGGTGTCTGATCTTGGCACCACTTCTTCTCGAATCTTCAGCATGTTTGCTTGGAATCTTGGAGGTCGACGGTGAACCAGAAGGCCTTTCTGTCGGTGCATCTGTTAGAAACGTTCTTGATCAGTGCGAGAGTGTTGGTACAGTCGTCGATCTGTTGCCTAAGGTTGCGGGCTGCTGTTTCAGAGTCGGTGGTGTGGATAGGTTGGTTCCGCTAGACGGTAGTGATCAGTTGGTCCTCAGTGACCTTGTTCCATCTGCATGGGGGTGGTGGTGTGTTGTGGGTTTCTTGAAAGAGAAGTGGAGGCAGCGGTGGTCGGTCCAATGGTTCGGTGGTGTAGCTGAAGGAGACGTGTTTGCTGGCAGAGAAAATAGGGTTGAGCATGTGTCCTGCGGGGTGGGTGGGTGTTGTGATGAACTGCTTGAGGCCGAGGTTGACGAGGTTGTCGAGCGGGGTGGTAGAGTTGTTGTTGTTAGTGTTCTTGGGGTGTAAGTTCAAGTCCCCAAGGAGTATTTAGTTGATGGATGCAAGAGAGTGCGTGCTGATGACGTCGGTATGAAGTTGCTGAACTGCTGTTGGGGGCTGGGGGTTCTGTAAATGAGGGTCCCTCTGAGGGTGGTGTTTTGGTTGGTGTGGATCTGGAAGTGCAGGTGTTCGTTGGTGCTCAGGGTGTCTTTGGTGCTGGTCGTGATTCTGAGGATATGCTTGTGGACGATGGCGATGCCTCCTCCTGGTCTGTTGGTGTGGTCCCTGCATCTATCCCTTTGAAACTGTTCAATGTTACAAACTTTCCACCACAAGTTTCTGCCCTTACCAATGCTGTATAAGCTCACGGAAATGGTCTCAACTTTAGTCAACTAACCAGAGCAATACCAGCTTTTTTAGCTTGATCTGAAAATACTTGGTAATATATATGATATTGATAGCAATGGCTAAATTGCAAGTGTTCTCAGAAAATACAGCGCATCTTCACATTTGTACACATGCACATCAACTAAGCTAAATTAACCTTGTTTGACATTGAGGTTCTTGCGCAGACTAAGCCCTGGATACTAAAAACACTTTTACACCAATATTTTTTATGGCAAGTCTCCAGTCTTTCCTGCAGAGGAATGAGAGGGGAGGAATCCTTGCACCACATTTGCCTGAGTGTTGCTTCCTTCCACCTACACTTGATTTTATTATGTTCTTCCTATTTACCACCTGTAACTAGCTCACCCATTCACTGTTTACCTACTACGCCGTGTCCTGCAAGTTCATTTCCTATTGAAACATCCAAAAATACAGAAAACAGTAGAAATACGTAGCTAGCCTTCCACACTAAGTCAACATGCCTGTAACAGGCCTAGTGTCAGATGAAGAGAGACAGAGGGCTACCTGCCCTGGCCCAGTCTCCAGAATACCGCTCACAGCACTCAATTTCCACCCTGTTCCATTCACTGTTGTAGGCACCAATGTTTTGTCACACAGTGTTTCATGTACATGCATAAATCCCTTCCATTGCTTATACATATGGCGCCCGATTCACAAAGGTAAACTCAGACCAAAAGTAAGTTTACAACAAAAGTCTAAGTTTAGACCTAAAGTCTAACTTTACTCATAGTAAAGTTAGAATTTTGGTCTAAGTTTAGACTTTTAGTGTAAGTTTGGACCAAAAGTCTAAACTTAGACCAAAAGTCTAACCTTACTCTTTCTTATTGGTCGGATATCCATCATAAAGATGGTTGTACTCTGCAGTCTTTTGTTCCTTTTCATGAATATGCAATACTTTTGCCAGGAGCGCTATTTCGCTCTTTGCAATCAGTGATGTTGCAATTTGTGTGGGCCTGTAAACCGCTGCGAGTACAGTGGGATATACTCACTCTACCTTATTCGGCTGGTGGCCTAAATGCGCCCAGTGTTGAAATATACTACAGAGCGGCACATGTTCGCCTATTTCTGGCTGCACGAACCGTCTGATCTGCCACATCTCTTGTTGGAGCACAATGAAGCAGCTACTATGTCGCTCCCTCTTTTTTTACTTGACAAGCCAGTACATCACTTCTGCATAATAGATCCAGTGGGAACAACATGGTGCCTTTTAAGAAATTGGTAGATATGCAGCATGCGTCCCTGCTCTATTATCCCCGGTTGCCTTTGGAGTGGTGTGGCTGGTTCCCTGTGGGGCAGGAGCATGCAGTGCTAGAGTTATTGCATGGACTAGGTATAAGGTACACGGGAGACTTCTTTGAGGATAAGGTGCTTCACACCTGGGAACAGGTTAAGCCTCAAACACCCACTCCCAATGCGCTTGCACAATTTCAATACTACAGGGCGTACAATGCTTGGAGGGCATTGTTAGATACTGACCTGTCTGAACCTCCATCGGAGGTTCCTGCTCTCACGTACTTGCTACAATCGACTTCTTCCCAAAGGGCGGTGTCAGTCTTATACTCGTACGCACAATACGTTAGGAGGTCTGATGCCCCTAAGGCATCCCAGGAATGGATGGCGGACCTAGGTAATGACATCACTGAGAGGGAGTGGGTTTATTGCTGTTCGGTGAACCGTATTATATATCTAAATGGCTGTCACCAGCTGGTACATTTCAAATACCTTTAATAGGGCATATTATACACTGGCCCAACTGTTTAAATACTGTTTAAGAGAGAATTCTCGCTGCCCTCGCGGCGGCATCGAAGATTCTGGCTTTGTGCATAAAGCTTGGTATTGCCCAAGTGTACAACATTTTTGGCTATCTGTGTTTGGTGACTTGGGGGACATCACAGGAGAGGTGTTGATCCCCGCACAATTACTGGCGCTTTTGTGCTATGATCGGGATGTGCCACATGGGTGCCGGAGGATCAAAGTTGTGGGTCTTTTGCTGGCTAAAAGTAGGGTTGCAGAGAGTTGGATGAAGGGATCTCTGTCAACAACAGCAGAATGGCATACAGACATGGCATACTGCAGCACACTTTCAGATGCCTACCGTGACCTTATGTCGCCTCTTAGTCACCCCCAGGAAATATGGGGCCCATACTAGGAATATTTGATGAGAAGGAACCAGGATACTGAGGATGAGGAAGGCACCGAGCAGGTGCTGTAGCTCTGGGGGACAATTACAGACCACCGTAAAGGTGGGGGGCTCAGGACGGAGTTGAGTAGCGAGATGTGTACTCCAGGGACTGGTGCACATGTTAGCTGTATCCCTAGGTCTCTGGCAGATTTCCATCAAACTCGAATTGCTATATCTTCAATGTCAGTAACTCTCAGAAATGTGATTAGATAGCGTCTTCACAATCCCACCAAGTAACCTTTTCATGCCCACCACTGATGCCATTGCTTATGTTTCATATGAATTCAATCTGTGATGTGACTGCGAATTTCGGAAGCTGCATTGTTAATTTGCAAAAAGTGAAAATAAAGTTTAAAAAAAAACATCTAAGGGTAGCTGACGTTTCACTGAGTTGATCAGAGCCAAAACCCATTTGGTGCTTTGAGTTAATTAGAGCAGGCGTCCTGTGCAGCAGAAACGCTCTCAGTTCTTTATTAAGTATTTATGACATCAGAATTGAAGTCCCTTTACTATTTTATCCTGGTGAGCACGGTTCTTGCTAATGACAATTCCGCTCTTCCAGGGGTGCACCAATTTGCTGCATGTCTAGTTTTAGTCAATTCCTACCTACATCAGCGCCCGCGAACCACATTTGCCATCTGTTTTATTAAATAATACAGGTCGAGTCATTAAACATTCTTGGTTCTTTCCATTTTCACATTCCTCTCGAGACATGTATTTTAGGAACATGATTTCTTCGCCAAACGCACAACCTCATCACCCAGATACAAGTAGCATAATTCTGGAAGGTAGAGTGCGAACTGCAAGCAGCGCATAGAAGACGCAAAAATTGACAGTTCTGTTTCACTTTAGCTCTGCAGCATTAGATACGTTCAGGTTAACAACACGATCAGCTCGTCAAAAGGGCTATTTTCATCACTCATTGGCAAAGAACAATTTTCTGCGTTGATATTTTGTGTTGTGGTTATTGAAAGCATTGAATTGCAAATAGAACATGTTCAAACACATTGTATAGCAAACATTGCCAAAACAGGCGTGGCTTTTTTATAGCTGGAAATGCTTTTCTGCCGATTGGCGAGTTTCTCTTTGTGTAAATGAAAAAGTGGATGAATGTAAGTATAACTTAATGGGTGGATGATGATTTACATATGTAGATGAATAGGTGGCTGAGTGCACTAATTGGTGAATCATTCACGCACTCGTTTGCTCGTTCGTTCATTCGTGTGCTCACTTCGTCCACCTAGCACATATTCATTCAAGCAGCTCTCTAGCGACATACTCACTGACTCAATCTAACTACTCCGTCACACTCGCACTCACCTATCCATCCATTCTTCCAAACATTGATTCATTCTTGAAACCGCATATTAATACAACAACAAGCCCAAGGTGAACAATCGAAAAAACATCTCTTTGACTTCTGTATATGGAAAATGGAAGACCTATTGGCTTTGTCAAAGCCTGGTATTAACCGGCATGGAAGTACACGTAAACAGAACATAACGTCAAATATACGAGTGCACCTTCTTACATTCTGCTCGGACGACAAGACAATGCTGAGGTAATGCCTTTTTTAATACGATCGCACCCTTTTTGTAATGGCAGAGAGACATTTATCACAATAGTATGATTTAATTAACAGAGATTTACACTGAATCTATCACTTCCGTCCAGTGACTTTGTTCTGTCTATATTTGTATACGCTGACAGTCGTCGACAGCAAACTACATGTGCACAGTGGCTGAAAGTGTCCGCTGCAGACACGCACATGGTCATGTAAAATGTGAGCAGACGCACAACGTCAAACTGCTAGGATATGTCACAAGGTAACCAAGGACGTAATGACAGAACGCGTACCAGCAGATACGCCAGTTCACTGGAGAACGTGCTAGAATACGTGCAGATTCTGACAGACCAGATCACCAGTCACTGAAGGCCCCGGCATGGTGTGCTATTAGATGTGTAAGGGCACTGCAAGACATTTCGGAAGGAATGTTGGTAGGAATTGAAAGATGTCGGCATACATACAAATGTACATCGAGAGACAGTGCCACCACATTAAAGATGCCCACGCAGCACAAGAGCACACTGACAGAGAGTACAACGAGAAATACTTGTGCTAAGTGACAGGACACCGCAGAAGACATAGAAGTTGGTGTTTTAAGAACAGAAATTATCTGCGAAAAGCAAATGTGACCAGACATAAAAGCGCACACTCAATTTAGGAGGTTTTTGAGCTGTGTGAGTGAAGTTGAATAGAGACAACGTTTCTACCACGTTACATGTTTAAAAAGACCACACGCTAATACCCCTACATGTAATATGGTGATAATCCTTGTAAACTGTAAAAGTGACCTTAAGCCCAATCACATATTTTGAACACGCAGATGTAAAATTAATTCCAAACACCACATGATTATGATTTACACTTTCCCCGTGTTAGTTAACCACCTTCAATAATGGAGTTACCAACGTCTTGGGAAATATTCCAAAAGAAGTAATTTCAATTAGGGGATTAATTATTTGGCTAGAAAACCTTTCTATTTTTCCAGTCTGGTCCGCACTACATTAATAATATGTAAATATAGGGGGTGTCAGCACATTAAACATTTTAATCAATTTGCACGTTCTCTGTTTTTATATCTCTTCCTCACCAAGATTGTTTCTTTGATAATTATTTGCTACTAAAACTAATCTTCGTTATTTGTTTTAGGCTGTGTGCAGATAACACTAAACTGATATTAAAGGATGTATTTGTGAGCAAACCTACTATATAATATTACCCTTTCTAGTCTTCCACTTGCACTTAGTAAGGGTGGTGACCTGTTGGTGGTGACCTTGCATATGTGGGTCCCCAAACAACACAAGGGGTTCAGACACATAGGGGGTCATTACAACCCTGGCGGTCGGTGGTAAAGCGGCAGTAAGACCGCAAACAGGCCGGCAGAAAAAAATGGAATTATGACCTGCCGCGGTCATCCGCCACTTCACCATTCCGACCGCCATGGCGGTGAAGACCGCTGGGCTGGAGATTGCGGTCTCCAGCCCGGCAGTAGTCACTAGACCACCGACGGTATCAGGACCCTGCATACCGCCATGGATCTCCGGTGGTTGGGAACCGCCATGAGATCCATGGCGGTGGGCACTATCAGTGCCAGGGAATATCTTCCCTGGCACTGATAGGGGTCTCTCCCACCCCGCTACCTCCCACAAATCCTCCCCCCAGACCCCCACCCCCTTGCCACCCCCCAAAGGTGCCACAACCCCCCTCCCCACCCCGACCCCGAACATGCACATATGCACACCCCTACACGCACACATACACCCCGATAACACATACACGCACACATACAAACAGACATGCACACCGTCCGACCCGCACACATATCCCATACACATAACACCCCCCGCATGCATACACTCACTCACTCACCCCCTCTATAATCTCACACGCACACCCCCATGCACGCACACAACACGCAACGCCCCCCCACCCCCTTTCCTGACGGACAATCAACTTACCTTGTCCGTTGATCCTCCGGGAGGGGACGGGATCCATGGGGGCAGCTGTGCCACCAGAACACCGTCAACAGAACACCGCCACACCGAATCATGGGACGTGATTCAGTGGGCGGTATTCTGTTGACGTGGCGGTGGAGGTTGAGCAACCTCCACTTTCCCGCCGTCCGCCAGTATGGCTGCTGGCGGCCTTCCGTACGAAAAAGGACGGCGGGCTGCCAGCGGTCATAATACGCGGCGCAGAAGACCGCCACCACTGGGGATCTTCAGCACAGCGGTACCTCGGCGGTCTTGCGAAAAGACCGCCGAGGTCGTAATGACCCCCATAGAGTGGAAAACACCTCCTTACCAATGATAAGAGACTGAGGGGGGTTAGTGAATATCAGCCCAAAAATGGAGGTGAGTAGTAAGCAGTGGCAGTTGGCTTATGTTTACGGCGGGGGGGCATAATAATAATAAAAAATAAAAAAAGTCACTTATCTGCAGGCATCTTACCAGGAAACACCACTAACCAATCTTGATGCTGCTTTCATGCTGGTAACCAGCATGAAAGCAATGTCAGGTGTGGTGGGAGTGGGCTCTCTCAGCCCACACAAGGGTGCTGGAAGCCTGGGCTTTCTCTAACCCAGCTGTCTTAAGACTGCTGGGTTAGAGATGTTTAAAATGCACATGTCAGACTGGCCATTGCAAGATGGCCGGCCAAAGGAATATGAACACTTTAAACAAGTTCACAGCTCCCTGCTGCCACTCGGCAGCAATGGCCACGTCCCGTGCTGACACTCTTTTCAGGATGAGACGATTAAAACAAAAATGGTAATAAACAAAGTTTATGACCATTTTTTGTTTCTGTTATAGGGGACATTTTTTTGGTGGGTGATGCTTCCCCGCTCAAATGGAGGGGCCACCCCTGGTAGTGAGCTGAGTGGTCAATCCTCCTGGTGGGCACACTTGCTCTCTTTGCCAGCATTTCAATTTCTTTGTTTGCCTTTGTGGGCCCACCACTTGTCCATTCTTTAGTAAACAGTAGCTTACATCTGATGTAGCATGCACACAGGCCCATCATCACATACTGTAACATCGATGTTGAGCAAGTTTCTACCAAATGACATGAGAGAGACCTAATGTCACATTGTTCAGCAGAGGTCTTCACCAGGCTGGTGTCAACGCTAGCCTAAACCAGAATCTTAAACAGGACATGCATGATCTTTTGGAGTGTTCTTTGTGCATGTGGTACCACACCTCATGTGTGCCAAAAGGTCGGACCACTACCTGCCACCAGTCCACCAATGCCAAAATGTGCCCACCTGGAAATAAAGTAATTAACCTTCTATTTATCACTTATGGCCCCTGTTAGAAATAGGGTCTTTGGTTGAAAGTCAGGTTACCCCCTGTTCTAGCAAGGACCCTCACTCTAGCCGGGGTAAAAGAGAATCACCCTCAGCTAACCCCTGCTTACCCCCTTGGTAGCTTGGCAGAGCAGTAGGCTTAACTTCAGAGCGCTAGGTGTAAAGTATTTGTACCAACACACACAGTAACTTAAGGAAAACACTACAAAATGACACAACACCAGTTTAGAAAAATAGGAAATATTTATCTAAACAAAACAAGACCAAAACGACAAAAATCCGACATACACAAGTCAAGTTATGAATTTTTAAAGATTAAACTCAAAAATAGCGCTTAGAAACAAAAATGCTTCGATGAGATGTTAACACGGTGTCGTAACGGAGTCGTTCCCAACAAGCTGACACCAGCGGCGCCGGACACGGAGTCGTGTAGACCCCCAAGTACAGTACCTTTGGTGAAGAGTTAAAACAAGCCGATGCGCGAAGTCGGGGATCGCGGCGTCTGTGCGAAACGTTGAATCCGCGTACTTTGAGCAGCGTCGGTCATGACGTGGTGCGGCGACTTCCACGGAGTCGCGGACTTCAGTGGGGCTGCAGCGGCGTCGGGCCTGCGAAGAGCGCCGCGTTCCAGCGAAGGTTACGGCATCCGGTGCAGGCGGCGTCACCGGATTCAGCAGCGGCATCGGTCCGGAGTCGTCCGAAGTCGATTTCCTTGGATTTCCACCAGCTTTCCTTTCAAGGGCCCAGGGACTGGATAGGGCACCACTTGTCAGAGCAGGAGTCTCTCCAGAGACTCCAGGTGCTGGCAGAGAGAAGTTTTTGCTGTCCCTGAGACTTCAAACAACAGGAGGCAAGCTCTAAATCAAGCCCTTGGAGATTTCTTCACAAGATGGAAGGCACACAAAGTCCAGTCTTTGCCCTCTTACTCTGGCAGAAGCAGCACTGCAGGAAAGCTCCACAAAGCACAGTCACAGGCAGGGCAGCACTTCTTCCTCAGCTATCAGCTCTTCTCCAGGCAGAGGTTCCTCTTGGTTCCAGGAGTGTTTCTAAAGTCTGTAGATTTGGGTGCCCTTCTTATACCCATTTTAGTCTTTGAAGTCACCTTTCTTCAAAGGGGACTCACACCTACTTGTGAAATCCTGCCTTGCCCAGGCAAGGCCTCATACACACACCAGGGGGTTGGAGTCTGCATTGTCAGAGGCAGGCACAGTCCTTTCAGATGAGAGTGACCACTCCACCCCTCCCTCCTAGCAGAGATCGCTAATCAGGAAATGCAGGTTACACCCCAGCTCCCTTTGTGTCACTGTCTAGTGTGAGGTGAAAAACAACCCAACTGTCAAACTGACCCAGACAGGGAATCCACAAACAAAGCAGAGTCACAGAATAGTTTAAGCAAGAAAATGCTCACTTTCTAAAAGTGGCATTTTCAAACGCACAATCTTAAAATCAACTTTACTAAAAGATGTATTTTTAAATTGTGAGTTCAGGGACCCCAAACTCCACATGTCCATCTACTCTCTAGGGGAATCTACACTTTAATCATATTTAAAGGTAGCCCCCATATTATCCTATGAGAGAGACAGGCCTTGCAACAGTGAAAAACGAAGTTGGCAGTATTTCATTGCCAGGTCATATAAACCACATTACTATATGTCCTACCTTATCCAAACACTGCACCCTGCCCTTGGGGCTACCTAGGGCCTACCTTAGTGGTGCCTTATATGTAAGAAAAGGGAAGGTTTAGGCCTGGCAAGTGGGTACACTTGCCAAGTCGAATTTACAGTGTAAAAATACACACACAGACACTGCAGTGGCAGGTCTGAGACATGATTACAGGGTTATTTGTGTAGGTGGCACAACCAGTGCTGCAGGCCAACTAGTAGCATTTGATTTACAGGCCCTGGCACCTCTAGTGCACCTTACTAGGGACTTACTAGTAAATCAAATAGGCCAATCATGGATAAACCAATTACATACAATTTACACGGAGAGCATATGTACTGGTTAGCAGTGGGAAAGTGCTCAGAGTTCAAAAGCCAACAGCGACAGGTCAGAAAAAAATAGGAGGCAGGAGGCAAAAAGATTCAGGATGACCCTGCATAAGCAAAAGTCCAACAGGGGAGAACAATCAATACCTTGATGTACTTCCCTGATTGGGGCGATAGAACAAGGACCCAGGCCCACAACAGCAGGGGCATGTTCCAGTTCTACGCCTTCCTGACTCCAGTTGGATCCCTCTGCCCATACTCTCAGGGCACACTAAGCTAACCCATGGGGAACCCTTCTCCACATCTGCAGACACCATCTGTGCAGCGCCTAACTTTACTTTGCTCACAGATGTATTGCACTGGGCAGATAGTACCACCAGGGCCAACACAGTGGTGTTGCCCACTCCACCCCTGGGGTGTGACTCTCGTTCCTCCCCCAGGGGCAGCTCTGTGCACCAGGAAAGCAAGCCACAGTGACCCCTGACAACTGTCAGGGATGAGAGCCTGACCTCAGGCCTCTCCAACCACTGTGACTGTGGAGAGTGGGGGGCGGTAGCCCAAGGTGCCTGACACCCTTTGACCACTCTACCTTCCACGAGGTCAGAGAAGATAACCTGACCCTGGTCCTCCCCTCTGGGGCTCTGTACCCTCCCTCCAGGAGCGGCACCCCCAGAGTAAAAAATTGTCATGGTGCTTGTAGAAGCAGTCCTGCACAATTCTTCCACCAGTGCAGGGATGTTAACCTGCAACTGATCCTCCAACCTGGGGTCTGTACCTTCAGGTTGGACCAGGGCCAGGGCCAGGGGTGAGGCTTCCCTCCCCCTGCCCTCTCTTCTGGGGTCCTGAACCACCCAACTAGGAGTGGCCCCCCCAGAAGACAACATGGTAGGGGCACTGTTAGCAGTAGCCCCTTCCTCCAGGTCAGGGGGGACACACTGAACCTGGCCTTCCAATCCAGGGTCTGTACCCTAAGATTGCTCTGGGGTCAGGGGTGAGTCTTTCTCTCCCCTTCCCCTACTCTCAGGGTTCTGCACCCACCCCTCAGGGAGAGTACCCCTTGAAATCACACCAGGGGGGGTGATTTGGCGAACCGCCCCCCCCTTCAGGTCAGGGTTTATCCCCTGCACCTGATCCTCCAGTCCAGGGTCTGTACCCACAGACTGGACCACTGCTTGGCAACCCAGGAATTACCCTCTGAACCTGGTCATCCCACCCAGGGTCACCACCCTGCGGTTGAACCACTGCCTGGCGCACCAGGACTTCCTTGGGAGCACACTTACCCCCCATCAGGTCAGAGTTTACCCCCTGAACCTGATTGTAGGAAGTTGGCTCTGTATGCACTATTTCAAAGTAAGGAATAGTATGCACAGAGTCCAAGGGTTCCCCTTAGAGGTAAGATAGTGGCAAAAAGAGATAATACTAATGCTCTATTTTGTGGTAGTGTGGTCGAGCAGTAGGCTTATCAAAGGAGTAGTGTTAAGCATTTGTTGTACATACACACAGGCAATAAATGAGGAACACACACTCAGAGACAAATCCAGGCAATAGGTTTTGTTATAGAAAAATATCTTTTCTTAGTTTATTTTAAGAACCACAGGTTCAAATTCTACATGTAATATCTCATTTGAAAGGTATTGCAGGTAAGTACTTTAGGAACTTTGAATAATTACAGTAGCATTTATACTTTTTACATAAAACACAAATAGCTGTTTTAGAAGTGGACACAGTGCAATTTTCACAGTTCCTGGGGGAGGTAAAGTATTGTTAGTTTTCACAGGTAAGTAAGTCACTTACAGGTTTCAGTTTTGGGTCCAAGGTAGCCCACCGTTGGGGGTTCAGAGCAACCCCAAAGTTACCACACAAGCAGCTCAGGCCGGTCAGGTGCAGAGGTCAAAGAGGTGCCCAAAACACATAGGCTTCAATGGAGAGAAGGGGGTGCCCCGGTTCCAGTCTGCCAGCAGGTAAGTACCGGCGTCTTCGGAGGGCAGACCAGGGGGGTTTTGTAGGGCACCGGGGGGGACACAAGTCAGCACAAAAAGTACACCCTCAGCAGCACGGGGGCGGCCGGGTGCAGTGTGCAAACACACGTCGGGTTTTCAATGGTTTTCAATGAGAGACCAAGGGGTCTCTTCAGCAGTGCAGGCAGGCAAGGGGGGGCTCCTCGGGGTAGCCACCACCTGGGCAAGGGAGAGGTCCTCCTGGGGTTCACTACTGCACAGAAGTTCCGTTCCTTCAGGTGCTGGGGGCTGCGGGTGCAGGGTTTTTTACAGCCGTCGGGACTTTAGGTTCAGGCAGTCGCGGTCGGGGGAGCCTCGGGATTCCCTCTGCAGGCGTCGCTGTGGGGGCTCAGGGGGGACAACTTTGGTTACTCACGGTCTCGGAGTCGCCGGAGGGTCCTACCTGAGGTGTTGGTTCTCCACCAGTCGAGTCGGGGTCGCCGGGTGCAGTGTTGCAAGTCTCACGCTTCTTGCATGTCCGACATACACAAGTCAAGTTATGAATTTGTAAAGATTAAACTAAAAAATAGCGCTTAGAAACAAAAATGCTTCGATGAGATGTTAACACGGTGTCGTAACGGAGTCGTTCCCAACAAGCCGACACCAGCGGCGCCGGACACGGAGTCGTGTAGACCCCCAAGTACAGTACCTTTGGTGAAGAGTTAAAACAAGCCGATGCGCGAAGTCGGGGATCTCGGCGTCTGTGCGAAACGTTGAATCCGCGCACTTCGAGCGGCGTCGGTCACGACGTGCTGCGGCGACTCACACCTACTTGTGAAATCCTGCCTTGCCCAGGCAGGGCCTCAGACACACAGCAGGGGGTTGGAGTCTGCATTGTCAGAGGCAGGCACAGTCCTTTCAGATGAGAGTGACCACTCCACCCCTCCCTCCTAGCAGAGATGGCTAATCAGGAAATGCAGGTTACACCCCAGCTCCCTTTGTGTCACTGTCTAGGGTGAGGTGAAAAACAACCCAACTGTCAAACTGACCCAGACAGGGAATCCACAAACAAGGCAAAGTCACAGAATGGTTTAAGCAAGAAAATGCTCACTTACTAAAAGTGGCATTTTCAAACGCACAATCTTAAAATCAACTTTACTAAAAGATGTATTTTTAAATTGTGAGTTCAGGGACGCCAAACTCCACATGTCCATCTACTCTCTAGGGGAATCTACACTTTAATCATATTTAAAGGTAGCCCCCATATTATCCTATGAGAGAGACAGGCCTTGCAACAGTGAAAAACGAAGTTGGCAGTATTTCACTGTTAGGACATATAAACCATATTACTATATGTCCTACCTTATCCATACACTGCACCCTGCCCTTGGGGCTACCCAGGGCCTACCTAAGGGGTGCCTTACATGTAAGAAAAGGGAAGGTTTAGGCCTGGCAAGTGGGTACACTTGCCAAGTCGAATTTACAGTGTAAAAATACACACACAGACACTGCAGTGGCAGGTCTGAGACATGATTACAGGGTTATTTGTGTGGGTGGCCCAACCAGTGCTGCAGGCCCACTAGTAGCATTTGATTTACAGGCCCTGGCACCTCTAGTGCACCTTACTAGGGACTTACTAGTAAATCAAATAGGCCAATTATGGATAAACCAATTACATACAATTTACACGGAGATCATATGCACTTTAGCACTGGTTAGCAGTGGGAAAGTGCTCAGAGTTCAAAAGCCAACAGCGACAGGTCAGAAAAAAATAGGAGGCAGGAGGCAAAAAGATTCAGGATGACCCTGCATAAGCAAAAGTCCAACAGGGGAGAACAATCAATACCTTGATGTACTTCCCTGATTGGGGCGATAGAACAAGGACCCAGGCCCACAACAGCAGGGGCATGTTCCAGTTCTACGCCTTCCTCACTCCAGTTGGATCCCTCTGTCCATACTCTCAGGGCCCACTAAGCTAACCCATGGGGAACCCTTCTCCACATCTGCAGACACCATCTGTGCAGCGCCTAACTTTACTTTGCTCACAGATGTATTGCACTGGGCAGATAGTACCACCAGGGCCAACACAGTGGTGTTGCCCACTCCACCCCTGGGGTGTGACTCTCGTCCCCCCCCCAGGGGCAGCTCTGTCCACCAGGAAAGCAAGCCACAGTGACCCCTGACAACTGTCTGGGATGAGAGCCTGACCTCAGGCCTCTCCAACCACTGTGACTGTGGAGAGTGGGGGGGCGGTAGCCCCAGGTGCCTGACATCCTTTGACCACTCTACCTTCCACCAGGTCAGAGAAGATAACCTGACCCTGGCCCTCCCCTCTGGGGCTCTGTACCCTCCCACCAGGAGCGGCACCCCCAGAGTAAAAAATTGTCATGGTGCTTGTAGAAGCAGTCCTGCACAATTCTTCCACCAGTGCAGGGATGTTAACCTGCAACTGATCCTCCAACCTGGGGTCTGTACCTTCAGGTTGGACCAGGGCCAGGGGTGAGGCTTCCCTCCCCCTGCCCTCTCTTCTGGGGTCCTGAACCACCCAAGTAGGAGTGGCCCCCCCAGAAGACAACATGGTAGGGGCACTGTTAGCAGTAGCCCCTTCCTCCAGGTCAGGGGGGACACCCTGAACCTGGCCTTCCAATCCAGGGTCTGTACCCTTAGATTGCTCTGGGGTCAGGGGTGAGTCTTTCTCTCCCCTTCCCCTACTCTCAGGGTTCTGCACCCACCCCTCAGGGAGAGTACCCCTTGAAATCACACCACGGGGGGTGATTTGGCAAACCGCCCCCCCCCCCCTTCAGGTCAGGGTTTATCCCCTGCACCTGATCCTCCAGTCCAGGTCTGTACCCACAGACTGGACCACTGCCTGGCAACCCAGGAATTCCTGGGGGGCATACCTACCCCCCATCAGGTCAGAGTTTACCCTCTGAACCTGGTCATCCAACCCAGGGTCACCACCCTGCGGTTAAACCACTGCCTGGCGCACCAGGACTTCCTTGGGAGCACACTTACCCCCCATCAGGTCAGAGTTTACCCCCTGAACCTGATCATTCAACCCAGAGTCACCACCCTGCGGTTGAACCGTTGCCTGGCACACCAGGACTTCCAGGGGGGCACACTTACCCCCCTTAAGGGACACACTGTCCCGAAGGGCCACACAAGAGTCTGGCTGGCGCAGGTCTCCTGACCTCTGCCCATCTCACAGAATCTGGATTCCCCCCAACCCAGAAATGATCTCACCAAGGTCATTCATGGGGGGCTCTGCTCTCAGAGATGACCCCTGACCCTCCAGGTTCTCCACTGGGGTCCGCAACCCCCTCTCAACCCTCTGTCTGGACTTCTGCACCCCCTCACTAGGAGTGGTACTCCAGACACCAGAACTGGTGGGACGCTGGCTACAGCCGCACCCCCAAGTTCTCCTGACACTGTGGGATCTCCCTCAACAGATGGCCCTATGGTACAGGCTAGGCTCCCCTCCTAGTGTTCCCTCATGGAACCCTCCAGGACCTGGGACCGGATCTCGGGTACCTTGCACCTCAGCCCATTCCCATTCCCTCTCCTCAGAGACTGGACATGGGGTCCCTCACCCATCCCACTACACTGGGACCTACCTGGGACACTACAATCCTTCCCTACCTCACCTGGTTGGGAAATACCTAGACCACTCCTCTCAGGAGCCCCCCCAAATGCCTCTTCAGACTCTCTGGTACTCACCAAGAGGTCTGCCTCCATTGTAAGCTCCCTGGGGTCAGAGAACTCACACTCCACCTGGTGTTGGCGTAGCTCTGGAAAATAAGGACTAGACATATGCTCTACAGCAATTACATCACTCAGCCCCTTACATGAATTAACCAAAGTACCCTTCACCCAACCATCCAGTGACTCTGCTTTGAAAAAGCACCCCACATCACCCTCCTGAGACTGGTGAGACAGTACCTGACTGTCCCTGACACTCAACCCACACTCTTCTGGGATGTCTTCACACTCCATAACCAGGACTTCTACCTGGGGGGAACCCCTCTCCCTGTCAATCTCACCTAGAGTCAGTAGAGTGTCCCTCCCACCAGTAGGAATATGACTCCCCATGCCAGTTCCCCAATCCACCTCAAGGACCCTGTGCATCACTGGAGCTACCTCATACCCCTGAACCTCCTGGCGTGTGTTAACTCCCTCCTTCAAGTAGGGCACCACATCTCTGGGCATGTGCACATCTTCAGCAGCACTGGATATAAAATTGTTGCTGCCACCATTGCAGCTGGACTCAGCCCTCATGACTTCCAGCTCTTTCAATTTAAGCTCGCAAGCATAAATCATCCTCCTTTCCTCAAGGACTGCTCTTCTCTCATCTCTTCCTTTCTCCAGATTGAGCTTCTGTAGCTCCAATTGGTATGCCCTCTCTGCCTGTCTGTCCTGCAATTCTTCAGGCGTCAGACCTTTGGAGGATACACTGCTACCTGCCCTAGAGACTCTTTCCCTGGGAATAACAGGTCCCCCCACTATACCATTATGTACTGATTGCCCTCCCTCCTCTTCCTCCTCCTCATCCTCAGTGTGCCCTCCAGTGCTTCTGGCTGTCACCCAGGCCCTTTGCGCCTTTTTCAGCTCATCCTTCTTGGAAGAGCTCTTAATGAGACAACCAAAACTTTTACAAAACTGCTTTAGCTGAGCCTTGTTATAACTATCCAATTGCTTCCGGTCAAAAACAGCTTCAACTGATGCATCTCCAAGTTGAGACATGATGAAAGGTTAAAAGAGTGCAAAGTTCCAAATGCAGAAACAAGTTCCCAAATGAAGTTCAAAGTCAATCAAAGATCAGCGAAGAAAAACAAAGTGGACGTATGGAAAAATCCGCAAAAAGAGAAAAAGCAAAAAAGCTCCAGACAAGCAGTATGTGGTCACGTAGTGGTCTGCACTCAAAATAATAGTGTACACTTAATCACTGTATGTCAAGTACAAATACAAGTCCAAATCCCAACCGCTGATCACCAATGTTAGAAATGGGGTCTTTGGTTGACAGTCAGGTTACCCCCTGTTCAAGCAAGGGCCCTCACTCTAGTCAGGGCAAAAGAGAATCACCCTCAGCTAACCCCTGCTTACCCCCTTGGTAGCTTGGCAGAGCAGTAGGCTTAACTTCAGAGCGCTAGGTGTAAAGTATTTGTACCAACACACACAGTAACTGAAGGAAAACACTACAAAATGACACAGCACCGGTTTAGAAAAATAGGAAATATTTATCTAAACAAAACAAGACCAAAACGACAAAAATCCAACATACACAAGTCAAGTTATGAATTTTTAAAGATTAAACTAAAAAATAGCGCTTAGAAACAAAAATGCTTCAATGAGATGTTAACACAGTGTCGTAACGGAGTCATTCCCAACAAGCCGACACCAGCGGCGCCGGACACGGAGTCGTGTAGACCCCCAAGTACAGTACCTTTGGTGAAGAGTGAAAACAAGCCGATGCGCGAAGTCGGGGATCGCGGCGTCTGTGCGAAATGTTGAATCCGCGCACTTCGAGCGGCGTCGGTCACGACGTGGTGCGGCGACTTCCACGGAGTCGCGGACTTCAGCGGTGCTGCAGCGGCGTCGGGCCTGCGAAGAGCGTTGCGTTCCAGCGAAGGTTACGGCGTCCGGTGCAGGCGGCGTCACCGGATTCAGCAGCGGCATCGGTCCAGAGTCGTCCGAAGTCGATTTCCTTGGATTTCCACCAGCTTTCCTTTCAAGGGCCCAGGGACTGGATAGGGCACCACTTGTCAGAGCAGGAGTCTCTCCAGAGACTCCAGGTGCTGGCAGAGAGATTAGTCTTTGCTGTCCCTGAGGCTTCAAACAACAGGAGGCAAGCTCTAAATCAAGCCCTTGGAGATTTCTTCACAAGATGGAAGGCACACAAAGTCCAGTCTTTGCCCTCTTACTCTGGCAGAAGCAGCACTGCAGGAAAGCTCCACAAAGCACAGTCACAGGCAGGGCAGCACTTCTTCCTCAGCTATCAGCTCTTCTCCAGGCAGAGGTTCCTCTTGGTTCCAGAAGTGTTTCTAAAGTCTGTAGATTTGGGTGCCCTTCTTATACCCATTTTAGTCTTCGAAGTCACCTTTCTTCAAAGGGGACTCACACCTACTTGTGAAATCCTGCCTTGCCCAGGCAAGGCCTCAGGCACACACCAGGGGGTTGAAGTCTGCATTGTCAGAGGCAGGCACAGTCCTTTCAGATGAGAGTGACCACTCCACCCCTCCCTCCCAGCAGAGATGGCTAATCAGGAAATGCAGGTTACACCCCAGCTCCCTTTGTGTCACTGTCTAGTGTGAGGTGAAAAACAACCCAACTGTCAAACTGACCCAGACAGGGAATCCACTAACAAGGCAGAGTCACAGAATGGTTTAAGCAAGAAAATGCTCACTTTCTAAAAGTGGCATTTTCAAACGCACAATCTTAAAATCCACTTTACTAAAAGATGTATTTTTAAAATGTGAGTTCAGGGACCCCAAACTCCACATGTCCATCTACTCTCTAGGGGAATCTACACTTTAATCATATTTAAAGGTAGCCCCCATATTATCCTATGAGAGAGACAGGCCTTGCAACAGTGAAAAACGAAGTTGGCAGTATTTCACTGTCAGGACATATAAACCACATTACTATATGTCCTACCTTATCCATACACTGCACCCTGCCCTTGGGGCTACCTAGGGCCTACCTTAGGGGTGCCTTACATGTAAGAAAAGGGAAGGTTTAGGCCTGGCAAGTGGGTACACTTGCCAAGTCGAATTTACAGTGTAAAAATACACACACACACACTGCAGTGGCAGGTCTGAGACATGATTACAGGGTTATTTGTGTGGGTGGCACAACCAGTGCTGCAGGCCCACTAGTAGCATTTGATTTACAGGCCCTGGCACCTCTAGTGCACCTTACTAGGGACTTACTAGTAAATCAAATAGGCCAATTATGGATAAACCAATTACATACAATTTACACGGACAGCATATGCACTTTAGCACTGGTTAGCAGTGGGAAAGTGCTCAGAGTTCAAAAGCCAACAGCGACAGGTCAGAAAAAAATAGGAGGCAGGAGGCAAAAAGATTCAGGATGACCCTGCATAAGCAAAAGTCCAACAGGGGAGAACAATCAATACCTTGATGTACTTCCCTGATTGGGGCGATAGAACAAGGACCCAGGCCCACAACAGCAGGGGCATGTTCCAGTTCTACGCCTTCCTCACTCCAGTTGGATCCCTCTGTCCATACTCTCAGGGCCCACTAAGCTAACCCATGGGGAACCCTTCTCCACATCTGCAGACACCATCTGTGCAGCGCCTAACTTTACTTTGCTCACAGATGTATTGCACTGGGCAGATAGTACCACCAGGGCCAACACAGTGGTGTTGCCCACTCCACCCCTGGGGTGTGACTCTCGTTCCCCCCCCCAGGGGCAGCTCTGTCCACCAGGAAAGCAAGCCACAGTGACCCCTGACAACTGTCAGGGATGAGAGCCTGACCTCAGGCCTCTCCAACCACTGTGACTGTGGAGAGTGGGGGCGGTAGCCCCAGGTGCCTGACATCCTTTGACCACTCTACCTTCCACCAGGTCAGAGAAGATAACCTGACCCTGGTCCTCCCCTCTGGGGCTCTGTACCCTCCCTCCAGGAGCGGCACCCCCAGAGTAAAAAATTGTCATGGTGCTTGTAGAAGCAGTCCTGCACAATTCTTCCACCAGTGCAGAGATGTTAACCTGCAACTGATCCTCCAACCTGGGGTCTGTACCTTCAGGTTGGACCAGGGCCAGGGGTGAGGCTTCCCTCCCCCTGCCCTCTCTTCTGTGGTCCTGAACCAGCCAACTAGGAGTGGCCCCCCCAGAAGACAACATGGTAGGGGCACTGTTAGCAGTAGCCCCTTCCTCCAGGTCAGGGGGGACACCCTGAACCTGGCCTTCCAATCCAGGGTCTGTACCCTTAGATTGCTCTGGGGTCAGGGGTGAGTCTTTCTCTCCCCTTCCCCTACTCTCAGGGTTCTGCACCCACCCCTCAGGGAGAGTACCCCTTGAAATCACACCACGGGGGTGATTTGGCAAACCGCCCCCCCCCCTTCAGGTCAAGGTTAATTCCCTGCACCTGATCCTCCAGTCCAGGGTCTGTACCCACAGACTGGACCACTGCCTGGCAACCCAGGAATTCCTGGGGGGCATACCTACCCCCCACCAGGTCAGAGTTTACCCTCTGAACCTGGTCATCCAACCCAGGGTCACCACCCTGCAGTTGAACCACTGCCTGGCGCACCAGGACTTCCTTGGGAGCACACTTACCCCCCATCAGGTCAGAGTTTACCCCCTGAACCTGATCATTCAACCCAGAGTCACCACCCTGCGGTTGAACCATTGCCTGGCACACCAGGACTTCCAGGGGGGCACACTTACCCCCCTCAAGGGACACACTGTCCCGAAGGGCCACACAAGAGTCTGGCTGGCGCAGGTCTCCTGACCTCTGCCCATCTGACAGAGTCTGGATTCCCCCTAACCCAGAAATGATCTCACCAAGGTCATTCATGGGGGGCTCTGCTCTCAGAGCTGACCCCTGACCCTCCAGGTTCTCCACTGGGGTCCGCAATCCCCTCTCAACCCTCTGTCTGGACTTCTGCACCCCCTCACTAGGAGTGGTACTGCCAGACACCAGAACTGGTGGGAAGCTGGCTACAGCCGCACCCCCAAGTTCTCCTGACACTGTGGGATCTCCCTCTACAGATGGCCCTATGGTACAGGCTAGGCTCCCCTCCTGGTGTTCCCTCATGGAACCCTCCAGGACCTGGGACCGGATCTCGGGTACCTTGCACCTCAGCCCATCCCCAATCCCTCTCCTCAGAGACTGGACATGGGGTCCCTCACCCATCCCACTACACTGGGACCTACCTGGGACACTACAATCCTTCCCTATCTCACCTGGTTGGGAAATACCTAGACCACTCCTCTCAGGAGCCCCCCCAAATGCCTCTTCAGACTCTCTGGTACTCACCAAGAGGTCTGCCTCCATTGTAAGCTCCCTGGGGTCAGATAACTCACACTCCACCTGTTGTTGGCGTAGCTCTGGAAAATAAGGACTAGACATATGCTCTACAGCAATTACATCACTCAGCCCCTTACATGAATTAACCAAAGTACCCTTCACCCAACCTTCCAGTGACTCTGCTTCGAAAAAGCACCCCACATCACCCTCCTGAGACTGGTGAGACAGTACCTGACTGTCCCTGACACTCAACCCACACTCTTCTGGGATGTCTTCACACTCCATACCAGGACTTCTACCTGGGGGGAACCCCTCTCCCTGTTACTCTCACCTAGAGTCAGTAGAGTGTCCCTCCCACCAGTAGGAATATGACTCCCCATGCCAGTTCCCCAATCCACCTCAAGGACCCTGTGCATCACTGGAGCTACCTCATACCCCTGAACCTCCTGGCATGTGTTAACTCCCTCCTTCAAGTAGGGCACCACATCTCTGGGCATGTGCACATCTTCAGCAGCACTGGATATAAAATTGTTGCTGCCACCATTCCAGCTGGAATCAGCCCTCATGACTTCCAGCTCTTTCAATTTAAGCTCGTAAGTATAAATCATCCTCCTTTCCTCAAGGACTGCTCTTCTCTCATCTCTTCCTTTCTCCAGATTGAGCTTCTGTAGCTCCAATTGGTATGCCCTCTCTGCCTGTCTGTCCTGCAATTCTTCAGGCGTCAGACCTTTGGAGGATACACTGCTACCTGCCCTAGAGACTCTTTCCCTGGGAATAACATGTCCCCCCACTATACCATTATGTACTGATTGCCCTCCCTCCTCATCCTCATCCTCCTCCTCATCCTCAGTGTGCCCTCCAGTGCTTCTGGTTGTCACCCAGGCCCTTAGCGCCTTTTTCAGCTCATCCTTCTTGGAAGAGCTCTTAATGAGCCCTCCCTTCTTAATGGCTGGCGCTGCGCGTCGCGAGTGAGCGACCTCTGACCTGTTTCAGGTCCTGAGCTCGCCCCCCACGACCGCAGCACCAACCTGCTGCCTCCTGCCTCTGTCCCCCGACCACGCTGCTGTTTGCGTGTTCGAGGCCCTCCTCCACCCCCAGGCATCCTCCTGCGCCTCATCCCTGGTGTCTAGTGGGCTCTGCCCAGCTCCACTTGACCCGTGTGCCGCTTCCGCCGTCCTGTAAGTTGTTTTTCTGATTGTTTTTCCGATTTTTCTGCACCTCGCCGCCGGCGCTTCTGCCCCCGTTGTGCCCCCCTGATTGCTGTCTCCCCGATCGTGTACTGTGCCATTACTGTATTTCATACTGTGTGTTTTCTATTGTGATTGCCTTTAATTTTGCTTGTTTTTTCTGCTTTTTGCCCCTTGTGCGCTCCCCCAAGCGTTCCGATCCCTGCCGCTGCCTCCCTGCGGCCCCGCCCCCCTCGCGCCCCCATTCGCCGCTCCCTCCCGCCTCTCGCCTCCCAGCTGCTCCTCCCTCCCCCCTCCCTTCTTAATGGCTGGCGCTGCGCGTCGCGAGTGAGCGACCTCTGACCTGTTTCAGGTCCTGAGCTCGCCCCCCACGACCGCAGCACCAACCTGCTGCCTCCTGCCTCTGTCCCCTGACCACGCTGCTGTATGCGTGTTCGAGGCCCTGCTCCACCCGCAGGCATCCTCCTGCGCCTCATCCCTGGTGTCTAGTGGGCTCTGCCCAGCTCCACTTGACCCGTGTGCCGCTTCCGCCGTCCTGTAAGTTGTTTTTCTGATTGTTTTTCTGATTTTTCTGCGCCTCGCCGCCGGCGCTTCTGCCCCCGTTGTGCCCCCCTGATTGCTGTCTCCCCGATCGTGTACTGTGCCATTACTGTATTTCATACTGTGTGTTTTCTATTGTGATTGCCTTTAATTTTGCTTGTTTTCTGTGCTTTTTGCCCCTTGTGCGCTCCCCCAAGCGTTCCGATCCCTGCCGCTACCTCCCTGCGGCCCCGCCCCTCTCGCGCCCCCATTCGCCGCTCCCTCCAGCCTCCCGCCTCCCAGCTGCTCCTCCCTCCCCCCTCCCTTCTTAATGGCTGGCGCTGCGCGTCGCGAGTGAGCGACCTCTGACCTGTTTCAGGTCCTGAGCTCGCCCCCCACGACCGCAGCACCAACCTGCTGCCTCCTGCCTCTGTCCCCCGACCACGCTGCTGTTTGCGTGTTCGAGGCCCTCCTCCACCCGCAGGCATCCTCCTGCGCCTCATCCCTGGTGTCTAGTGGGCTCTGCCCAGCTCCACTTGACCCGTGTGCCGCTTCCGCCGTCCTGTAAGTTGTTTTTCTGATTGTTTTTCTGATTTTTCTGCGCCTCGCCGCCGGCGCTTCTGCCCCCGTTGTGCCCCCCTGATTGGTGTCTCCCCGATCGTGTACTGTGCCATTACTGTATTTCATACTGTGTGTTTTCTATTGTGATTGCCTTTAATTTTGCTAGTTTTTTGTGCTTTTTGCCCCTTGTGCGCTCCCCCAAGCGTTCCGATCCCTGCCGCTGCCTCCCTGCGGCCCCGCCCCCCTCGCGCCCCCATTCGCCGCTCCCTCCCGCCTCCCGCCTCCCAGCTGCTCCTCCCTCCCCCCTCCCCCCTCCCTTCTTAATGGGTGGTGCTGCGCGTCCGCGCAGTGGGCGCGCCAGAGGCACGCCAGAGGCAAGCCCGTCTGCGCCCATCCGCGCCTGGACCGCGCCCAGCGCCACCCCCCCTGGTCCTCACGCCCCCCGCATCACCCGCGTCCGCTACTCAACCAACGAACTCCACGCACTCAACCCCGGCCCCTCCGCAGAGTGCTTCCTTGCAACCCCGAAGCACACAAAAGGACCTTTCTCCTGCCGCACCTGCAACTTCTCCTGCGACAGAACGGCGAAGCCAACAACAAGAACTTCCAACACCAACCACCTGAACTGCATCCTCATCAACACACGCTCCGCACGAAAACACGCCATCGAACTCTGGGACTTACTCGACACCACCGCCCCTGACGTGGCCTTCCTGACCGAAACCTGGTGGAACGACTCCTCGGCCCCGGACATCGCAATCGCCATACCGGAGGGATACAAAATCACCAGAAGAGATCGAACCAACGGAATCGGCGGAGGAATAGCCATCGCCCACAAATCTACCCTCAAAATCCACACCCACACGGACGACACCCTCAAGACAGCCGAACACCTCCACTTCCAGATCCACACGGACCCCAACACGACCCTCAGAGGAACCCTCATATACCGCCCTCCAGGACCAAGAGCCCCCTTCAGCGACACCGTCGCCGACCTCGCGAGCACCCACGCCCTCGTGTCCCCAGACTACATCCTCCTGGGAGATCTAAACTACCACCTGGAAAATAACAACGACGTCAACACCGCATCTCTGACCTCCAACCTCCTCAACCTCGGACTCCGTCAACTGGTCAACACTCCCACCCACATCGCCGGACACACTCTTGACCCCCTCTTCACCTCAAGCAACCACATCTCTTTCAGCCACACCTCCGAACTCCACTGGACCGACCATCACTGCGTCCACTTCTCTTATACGAAAATCACCGAACACCACCGCATCCCTCGACCTCCTCACCGCCGCTGGGGAAAAATCACCCAAGTCCAACTAACCAGCACCCTCGTCAAAGACCCTCCACCCGGCTCAACCGACCCAAGCACTGCCGCCATCAACCTCCATCAATGGATCCTCGACTGCGCCAACACCTTAGCCCCACTCAAGAAACCCACCGCCAACCAAGGAAAGAAAAAAACAGCCTGGTTCACAGACAAACTAACCGCCTCCAAAAGCCTCTGCCAGAAGATCAAGAAGAAGTGGATCCTAGAGCGCACACCCGACAACCTCGCCTCCCTCAAAAACGCCAACCGTGAACACCACCAACGGATCCGAGTCGCCAAGCGCGCCCACTTCACTGAACGCATCAACAACAACGCCCACGACTGCAAAGAACTCTTCCGCATCGTGAAGGAACTCTCAAACCCCAACGCCAACTCCAACGACATCCCGCCCTCCCAGAAACTCTGCGACGACCTCTCCACCTTCTTCCACCAGAAAATCACAACCATCCACGACAGCTTCAACGCCACTCCGCCGCCAGACCCCACCGCTGACATCCCCACAGACGCCTGCCACCTCACCGCCTGGACCCACGTGGACGACACCGAAACAATAACAACCATGAACACCATCCACTCAGGCTCCCCCACGGACCCATGCCCTCATCACGTGTTCAACAAAGCCAACGCCATCATCGCCCCCAAACTCCGCAAGATCATCAACCTCTCCTTCGACTCAGCCACCTTCCCAGACAGCTGGAAACACGCAGAAATCCAACCCCTCCTCAAGAAACCCAAGGCTGACCCCAACGACCTCAAAAACTTCCGACCGATCTCTCTCCTCCCTTTTCCAGCAAAAGTCATCGAGAAGATCGTCAACACACAGCTCGCCCACTTCCTCGAAGACAACTCCATCCTAGACCCCTCTCAATCCGGTTTCAGACGAAACCACAGCACCGAGACTGCTCTCCTCGCCGCCACAGATGACATCAGAACCCAAATGGACAACGGCGAAACCTCGGCCCTCATCCTCCTCGACCTATCAGCCGCTTTTGACACAGTCTGCCACCGCACCCTACTGACCCGCCTCCATGGAGCCGGCATCCAGGATAAAGCCCTCAACTGGATCTCATCCTTCCTCTCCGACAGAACCCAGAGAGTCCGACTCTCCCCTTTCCGCTCCAAATCCACCAACCTCATCTGCGGCGTCCCCCAAGGATCCTCCCTCAGCCCTACGTTGTTCAACGTCTACATTGCCCCCCTCGCCAAACTGGCCCGCCAACATCACCTCAGCATCATCTCCTACGCCGACGACACCCAGCTCGTCCTCTCCCTGACCAAAGACCCACTCACCGCCAGAACCAACCTCCACGAGGGACTAAAAGCCATCGCCGAGTGGATAAACGACAGCCGTCTGAAGCTCAACTCCGACAAGACGGAAGTCCTCATCCTCGGGCGCACCCCTTCGGCCTGGAACGACTCCTGGTGGCCCACCGATTTCGGACCCCCACCCACCCCAGCCAGCCACGCAAGAAACCTCGGCTTCATCCTGGACTCAGCCCTCACCATGTCCAAACAGGTCGGCGCCGTCTCCTCTTCCTGCTTCAACACCCTTCGAATGCTCCGCAGAATTTTCAAGTGGATCCCAACAGGAAACAGAAAGACGGTGACCCAAGCCCTCGTCAGTAGCAGACTTGACTACGGCAACGCACTCTACACAGGCATCCCAACAAAAGACATCAA
This sequence comes from Pleurodeles waltl, assembly GCF_031143425.1. NCBI lineage: Eukaryota > Metazoa > Chordata > Amphibia > Caudata > Salamandridae > Pleurodeles > Pleurodeles waltl. The sequence goes on from NC_090437.1 coordinate 1,178,562,017, forward strand.
ACGACTCCAGCGTATCCAAAATGCATCTGCCCGCCTGATCCTTGACATACCCTGCCGATGTCACATCTCCCCTCACCTGAAGGACCTCCACTGGCTCCCCGTGGACAAGAGGATCACCTTTAAACTCCTCACCCACGCTCACAAGGCTCTACACAACACCGGACCTACCTACCTCAACTCCAGACTCAACTTTTACGCCCCCACTCGTCAACTCCGCTCTGCCAATCTCGCCCTCGCCATCGTCCCCAGGATCCAGCGCAAGACCGCCGGCGGCAGATCCTTCTCCTTCCTCGCCGCCAAGATCTGGAACTCTCTCTCCACCTCACTGCGCCAGACCCAGGACCTCCTCGCCTTCAGGAGACTCCACAAGACCTGGCTCTTCGACCGCTAACAGCTCACCCACCCCCCCCCACCAGAGCCTCGAAACCCTGACGGGTACATAGTGCGCTTTACAAATGTTATGATTGATTGATTGATTGAATGAGACAACCAAAAGTTTTACAAAACTGCTTTAGCTGAGCCTTGTTATAACTATCCAATTGCTTCCGGTCAAAAACAGCTTCAACTGATGCATCTCCAAGTTGAGACATGATGAAAGGTTAAAAGAGTGCAAAGTTCCAAATGCAGAAACAAGTTCCCAAATGAAGTTTAAAGTCAATCAAAGATCAGCGAAGAAAAACAAAGTGGACGTAGGGAAAAATCCACAAAAAGAGAAAAAGCAAAAAAGCTCCAGACAAGCAGTATGTGGTCACGTAGTGGTCTGCACTCAAAATAATAGTGTACACTTAATCACTGTATGTCAAGTACAAATACAAGTCCAAATCCCAACCGCTGATCACCAATGTTAGAAATGCGGTCTTTGGTTGACAGTCAGGTTACCCCCTGTTCAAGCAAGGGCCCTCACTCTAGTCAGGGCAAAAGAGAATCACCCTCAGCTAACCCCTGCTTACCCCCTTGGTAGCTTGGCAGAGCAGTAGCCTTAACTTCAGAGCGCTAGGTGTAAAGTATTTGTACCAACACACACAGTAACTGAAGGAAAACACTACAAAATGACACAACACCGGTTTAGAAAAATAGGAAATATTTATCTAAACAAAACAAGACCAAAACGACAAAAATCCGACATACACAAGTCAAGTTATGAATTTGTAAAGATTAAACTAAAAAATAGCGCTTAGAAACAAAAATGCTTCGATGAGATGTTAACACGGTGTCGTAACGGAGTCATTCCCAACAAGCCGACACCAGCGGCGCTGGACACGGAGTCGTGTAGACCCCCAAGTACAGTACCTTTGGTGAAGAGTGAAAACAAGCCGATGCGCGAAGTCGGGGATCGCAGTGTCTGTGCGAAACGTTGAATCCGCGCACTTCGAGCGGCGTCGGTCACGACATGGTGCGGCGACTTCCACGGAGTCGTGGACTTCAGCGGGGCTGCAGCGGCGTCGGGCCTGCGAAGAGCGTCGCGTTCCAGTGAAGGTTACGGCGTCCGGTGCAGGCGGCGTCACCGGATTCAGCAGCGGCATCGGTCCGGAGTCGTCCGAAGTCGATTTCCTTGGATTTCCACCAGCTTTCCTTTCAAGGGCCCAGGGACTGGATAGGGCACCACTTGTCAGAGCAGGAGTCTCTCCAGAGACTCCAGGTGCTGGCAGAGAGAAGTTTTTGATGTCCCTGAGACTTCAAACAACAGGAGGCAAGCTCTAAATTAAGCCCTTGGAGATTTCTTCACAAGATGGAAGGCACACAAAGTCCAGTCTTTGCCCTCTTACTCTGGCAGAAGCAGCACTGCAGGAAATCTCCACAAAGCACAGTCACAGGCAGGGCAGCACTTCTTCCTCAGCTATCAGCTCTTCTCCAGGCAGAGGTTCCTCTTGGTTCCAGAAGTGTTTCTAAAGTCTGTAGATTTGGGTGCCCTTCTTATACCTATTTTAGTCTTTGAAGTCACCTTTCTTCAAAGGGGACTCACACCTACTTGTGAAATCCTGCCTTGCCCAGGCAAGGCCTCAGACACACACCAGGGGGTTAGAGTCTGCATTGTCAGAGGCAGGCACTGTCCTTTCAGATGAGAGGAGTGGTCATGTATTTTTAAAATGTGAGTTCAGGGACCCCAAACTCCACATGTCCATCTACTCTCTAGGGGAATCTACACTTTAATCATATTTAAAGGTAGCCCCCATATTATCCTATGAGAGAGACAGGCCTTGCAACAGTGAAAAACGAAGTTGGCAGTATTTCACTGTCAGGACATACAAAACCACATTACTATATGTCCTACCTTATCCATACACTGCACCCTGCCCTTGGGGCTACCTAGGGCCTACCTTAGGGGTGCCTTACATGTAAGAAAAGGGAAGGTTTAGGCCTGGCAAGTGGGTACACTTGCCAAGTCGAATTTACAGTGTAAAAATACACACACAGACACTGCAGTGGCAGGTCTGAGACATGATTACAGGGTTATTTGTGTGGGTGGCACAGCCAGTGCTGCAGGCCCACTAGTAGCATTTGATTTACAGGCCCTGGCACCTCTAGTGCACCTTACTAGGGATTTACTAGTAAATCAAATAGGCCAATTATGGATACACCAATTACATACAATTTACACGGAGATCATATGCACTTTAGCACTGGGAAAGTGCTCAGAGTTCAAAAGCCAACAGCGACAGGTCAGAAAAAAATAGGAGACATCAGGCAAAAAGATTCAGGATGACCCTGCATAAGCAAAAGTCCAACAGCCCCAAAATATGCAAGTCTCAAAGTACTGGCAATTCTTAATCCTAATCCAGGGGGGACAGTAAAGTTCCTATTTTCATACAGGTGCGGCCAGTCCTTTAGGGTGGAGCGGTCACCCCCCTCTACCTTTTGCCCCTCATAAAGAGTGCCTTTCAGGCTGAGCAAAGGTCAGCGTGAAATACACTCTTCATGTTCAGCTCAGGCAGCCAGGAGCGAGACATGCGTGATTTGCGCAGACTCCTGGCTGCTTGAGCTGAACTTTGCTGGGCCGAAGGGGTCACAGCTTGTAAGGGCGTGACCTCCTCGGCTCAGCAAAGGTGCCTCAAGGCCCTCCCCCTCGGTGACGAGGGAAGCATAGGTTGACCAGATTTTTAAATGAAAAAAACAGGACAGGTTAGACATAAAAGTAGGACTAGAGCCTTTAGTCTCACTTTTATATCTGGCCTGTCCTGTTAAAAAAAAAAAAAAAAGAGAGAGAGAGTGTGTGTTTCTGTGTATATATATGGACATTTATTTCAAACGAACAAAAGCATTCACAGGTTGACCCGACCTTTGTCCCAAAAACCGGGACATTTATGTGAAATGAACGAAAGCGTCGGGACACCAGGAGAGTCCTCTGAGAACCGGGACTGTCCGGGTAAATCCGGGACGTCTGGTCACCGTAGGGAAGTGTCACCCATTGACTCCGATCTGACCTCCTAAACTTGCCGGCCGCCACTGACAAACAATTAAAAATGATTTTACAATGCTAGAAACATCTTGTTATGTACAGCTTTCATTGAAAACTTTTACCAGATGCTAACCTGGCTATCGTCTGCTTTGACATAGTAACAGTGGGCATTTAATGTTGTTTCCTGCTGTTGGTACATCGTAAAGGAATTCCAGGCTGCTTGGAAAGGCTCTCACAGAGCCTGTTGCTTCATCGTTGGAGAGTAGAGAGTCCTGCTTCAGGAGGTCATGGTGAGGGAAAGGCCCAGAAAGGGTTAGGGGCAGCAGGAGATTAGAGTTTTTTAATCTTTGGAAAGGGAGGCCATGATTTGAATGCAGTGGCGGCCGGTAATTTTAGGAGGGAGGGGTCAGGCAGCACACTCACACTCATGCATTCACACACGCACGCACATCCATTCACAAAACTCATCAACATTCAAACATACACGCACGCACCAAACATTCATTTAAAAAATACACACACTTACCTTCAGCCTCGGAGGTCCTAGGAGGTTTGGGACTGCTGCCTTCCCTCATTGGCTGACCTTAGGTCCCAACTTCGTCCCAACTTCGTCACAGAGTGGGATGGGGGTCAGTGAGACTGCTGACCCCTTCCCACTCTGTGACGAGGTGTCACTGATTGACACTCGCCCTGGGCGCTTCCAGGCTTAAACCTGAAGCGCCCAGGTTGAAGTCAATGGGTGACGCTTCCCCTCGTCACCGAGGGGAAGGACCTTGAGGCACCTTTGCTAAGCTGAGGAGGTCACGCACATAGGAGATGTGACCTCTTCAGCCCAGCAAAATTCAGCTCAGACAGCCAGGAGTCTGCACAAATCGCGCATGTCTCACTCCTGGCTGCCTGATCTGAACATGAGAGTGTCTGTGAGGTTGACCTTTGCTCAGCCTGACAGGCACCCTTCATGAGGGGCAAAAAGTGGGGAACGTGGCTCCTCCGCCCAAAAGGACGGGCCGCGGCTGCATGTATGGCTTCCCTATGACTCCTCTGCCCCTGCATAGATGTTGAAAGCAGGGGTATGTGATTTGGGGAGGGATACCTTTAATATAAAGTTATATATGGGTAAAAATGAATAACGGAGATTTTTACACAATGATGAAAAACATCCTTGTAATTAATTGTTACTCATCTATAACTGTATTAGTTATTCATGGCTCTCGCTGATTACCATTATTGCCAAAACCAGATTCTAAATCGAGTTAATTACAGCTCTGACATAGCAACAGTGGGAAACAAATGTAGTTCCCCACTGCTGCTACTTAAAAAGTGGTACGTGTAGAGGGTAAGCGAAATGGGACACACTCCATCTAACAAATGTAAATAGCACATTAGCATGTGAATGCGTGCAAATGGTAAGAGACCTCACGTGCCCTGCCTATTATCCAGGTGCAAAAGAAAGGCCTCAGATTGTGATGTAAAGGCTCAGGATGTATGGCATACTTCAATAGACTGGGTATAGCTTAACCCTAAGCAATGAGGTGATACCTCATGGAAGCAACTGAGAGCACATTGAATAATCTTTACAATGTTCCTAGCTTGTCCTCATTGGCATATACTTGTGAGTGCAGACAGGGCAGGGGGCAACTTTATGTACTTCCTTAAATTAACGCAGATTAAGTTAACGCGGATGGTTATAACATGGTAAACATCCAAAAATGTATGCTCCTGTAACCACTGAGCTTGGACCTGAATATGTAAAATGAGTTACTAACGTGGAACATATCACATTACACCAGTACCTGGTATATTGAAGCGCACGGCAGTTCATGGAGCCCTCCCATCAAAATCTAATGAGGCCTTTTCTATGCACCTTGACAATAGCCAGGGCATATGAGCTGTCCTAACCACGAACGGGGCAAGTGTTATGATTTCCACTGTTACTGCATCATAAGAGAATTCCGGGCTGCTCTGACAGAGATCTCAGAAAGTGTGGGGAGGGCAAGAGAAGACACAGATGTTGTAGGTGTCAGGGGCACAGTTTTTTTTATTTTTGAGCAGGGAGGAGATGCCATGTTATATATGACTCCCCTGTTACTTTTCCGCTCCGAGTAGTAGTTGAAACCAAGGGCTGTCTATTTTGGGGACCTTACATAATATAACACTACCGATGCTTAAGAAGTGAATACCAGGCATGTTTTCTTTTAGTGGTTCTGAGTGACGTAATAGACGACTTAAGATTCACTCTCTTCAATTTTTGTTCTCCCACACAGACCTTCAGTTTAAACCTATCCCGGTTTTTCACTGGTAGCCATCTACAATTTTGTTTTTTTTCCCAGAATGCCTCATTTATACTCTGCGTTTCTTGTACTTTTCTTATTTAAAGAATGACAAGGATCAACTGGGCCAGAGACATCTCAAATTGACCAACCTGCTAGTGTGCAGCATTTACTTTGTGCCCACAGTCGCATAAGATCCCTGCCACACGTAGTAGCATCTTAAAAATACTCATGGGGAGCCCATAGGTTGCAAAGCCGAACTGGTCATGTCAGGCATGAGGCATTTCCGGGGGAGGCTGGAAGGGGTCGGGCCTTTTTTGTTACTGGGGGCCGGTTTTGCAGCAGTTCAGCAGTTTTAAAAACACTGAAGAGTTCCTTGTATATCACAAATAGGAAGAGAGGGGCTCCACAACCAAGGGAACAGAGCACATGTAAATATTATAAAAGAGGAGATTTCCCCTGGGAATAAAATACCTCCACACTTAGTTATCAGCCACTATCTGTCATTCACCTTTCTCACAACAACTTTTACACCTTCATCAAGTACATACAATTTGGTACCACGAAATGTCAAAATGTCCAAGTGTGAAGAGCCCTTAATCTCACAAAAACATGAAAGACTATTGCATTAAAACAAATACGTTTGTCAGTGTCAATACACATATTATAGTCCACATCAGAATACGGCACACTTTAAAACACAGATACAAATAAATTGCAAATAATATATTCAAAGAAACCTGCAAAAGGAAAACATTTACAGAACCAAAACTTACAGGTCCTTGTTCTTGCTAATCTGTTTAGATCATGCAGGATGCAAGGTTCATATAGATCTTATCATTCCAATCGCTCTGCTGTCCATCAGATTTAGGCCAAATTATTTGTCAACGCGTTTTGGTGGAATGTGCTGATTTCTCCACCTTCTTCAGGGCTAAATTATCAATAACATCTCCCATCTTATGTTCTTCAATTATTCTTTTGTGAGTCCCACAGGGCATAATAGCTCAGAAATATGGAAGAGAAAATCTTAGTAGCATGAAGGGTACAGTCCCTTCTGCTTCTTCAGTAGGTGATGATTCATTATGCTTGCAAACTCCACAATGTAGATGAACGGAGATTTTACACATCAGTGACTGTACCCTTCATGCTACTAAGGTTTTAAAGTGAAATGGAAATGATGAGATTGATATGAACTGTGCATCCAGCATGATCTAAACAGATTAGCAAGAACAAGGACAGATACGTTTTGGCTCTGCACATATATTCCTTTTCAACTTTCTTCGAATATAGTCTTTGTAATTTATTTTTATCTGTGTATTAAAGTGCACCACATTCTGATGTGGACTATAATATGTGTATAGGCACTAACAAAATGTATTTGTGTTTAATGTAATAGTCTTTCATGTTTTTTGTGAGATTAAAGGCTTTCCAAACTTGGACATTTTTTGTGGTACCAAATCATATATACTTGATGAAGGTGAAAAAGTTGATGTGAGAAAGGTGAATGACAGAAGGTGAATGACAGATGGTGACTGATAACTAAGTGTGAGGTATTTTATTTCCAAGGGGAATTTCCTTTGCTACAAGAGTTCCTTGTACAGCCAACAGTTTACAGGCAACAATAAAGGTGCCAAGATAAATCTGGTGATTATTGCACCTGTGTGGGAAACTGGCACCTTGTAGCAGTACCCCCCCACACACATTTTGCCTGGTTTCTGAATGCAACTTGGACTGGGGTGCATTGGGAACCTACTAACCAGGTTCCCGGTGCCATTGTTCTATTCCCAAAACATTGTAAAGGTAATTGGATACACCTTTATCTACCACTATAAGTCCTTGGTAAAAGGTGCTTAGATACCCAGGGCATGGGGTACTAAGGGTAGGCCCCTGAGGGCAGCAGCACTGATTGTGCCACCCTCTAGAGCCATGCATCCAGATGCACCCAGCACTGCCATTGCAGGCTGAGTGTCCTTGTGCAAACCTAAGACAGAAACTCGACATGGCACACTACCTGTGTGCCCTGTCCACCATACACTGCACACACAATGGGCAAGACACCCCTCTGGATACCTTAAAGCCCTAAGGCAGGGTGCACCATACTATATGTGATGTCATAGCTGCATGAGCAATATGCACGCACTGTGTCCCTGCCAAACCTGGGACATTGTGAGTGAACAGAACAGCCATTTTAATATATGCACGGGACACTGGTCAACACAAGCTTCCCAGCTACATGATGGCCACTCTGATCCCAGGGTTGTTTCGTATCAAACAACTCAGAATGCTAAGACCGAACTGGTACCACTACTGAATTTATTGTTAAATGTACCCAGGGGTCTCCTTAGAGGTGCCCCCTGCAAAAGCTAACTATCCTGGAATAGTTGCTAACTGGTTCTATCCAGCCTGCCACCTTCAGACAGCCACTATATAAACCTTGGAGGAAAGCCCCGTCTCTATGGTTTATAAAACATTGCCCACCCTGGATGGAGGTGCTAACAGCCCCTACCCCAGGAATGTGTACTGCCCTGCTGGTGAGTTTTAAAGGGCTTACTACCCTTGAAACTCGATCCCCAAGCCTGCTGCTAGCAGCAGCTGGCATCCCCCTTTGCAAACCCCCTCTTTTGGCTGCGGCAAAGACGAGAAACCCAACAAAGTTTAGGAGGAGTGGCCTCACCTGGCATGCACCACCCCTAAGGTGTTGCCTGCAATGTGAAACCTCCATTACATTTCCATCCGTCTCTGATGGAAGAAAAATAGCCAAAGAGATTTAGGGAAGAGACCCTTCCCACAAGAAGTGGTCACTATAGTGGGTGTAGCCACCCAAAGGTAAGTGTCCCATTGGACACTACCAGGTTCCCCCTAAAACATGCACTAAATTCAGTATTTAGTGGGCATCCCTAGACCAAGCAATCAGATTTAAAAGGACAAAGAAGACCAGCCCAAAGAAGAACCAAGGCACAAGAACTGTGGACCTGTTGCACAAGAAAAAGCTGCCAATCCCTGCCTGCTGCACAAAGGACCCGACAATTGTCGCTGTGGAGGAGCTGGACACTGGACTGACCTCAAAAAATCCAGGGGACCTCCAGGCTTCACAAATCGCCCAAGATCTCCCTCCAGAGTGGAGGTACCATATCTTGAAAAGTACTTAACCAAATTTGATAATCAGGTTTTAAAATTTATATAAAAATCTGAAGTATTTTATAAATTGGTCTTGAGCTACTCCTTCGAATGAGTGAGGTGCATGATTGAAAATGTGAGTACAACAAATGCTTTGCACTTCTCCAAGATTAGCTCAACCGCTCGACCAAGCAACCTCAAAAATTAGTGCATTAGGTGATCTAGTTTTTCCTCCGGAAATCAACGTAACGTTGCCTGGACCCCCTGAACAGTGTGCCTAGTTTTGCACACTACATAGATGGCCATCCTCCTACAACCTGTTGGAGAGAGATAGGAATTTTATCTTCTGGCAGTTTTCAGTCCTCTAAGGTAGCGCAGAGGGTTAATATGCCTGCTGCAATGAATGTGTACTATGCAGATTACAGAACAGTATTATATGCACATAGCTCAGTGGAAGACTGCTTTTGTCATAGAGATCCTCTTGTTACTGTGCGGTTCATAAATTACAATCCTAATCTATCACAGTGTGCTCTGAACTGCCATCAAAGAGCTACATGCAAACTGCATGGTACCTGTTAGAAAGTTCTGTTTTTCCCCAGGCTTTGATTATCCTAATTTTGTTATAAAGGGTTTGTGTGGGTCAAAAAAGATTGTTATTATTAAAGTCAACCTTAATCACTCTGTTACTTTCTGTTACTTTCTGAATCCTGAGTTTATGCTTTCCCAGACCAAACACTCTTACAAAATGCCTACCAGTATGGATGACACGCGAATCCTTCATCTCGTAGTCCTGTTTGTTTTAGATAACATTTCCTACACCTTGATTTACACATTTATGATTCATTGTCTCTGTATATGTGTGTGATGTAAAGTGTGCCAACACCCTTCGCTGGTGACAGGTACTATAAAACAAACAAAATCCATGTAAGAGAGGGGCTATGGAGAGATGAGAGGCACTGTTAGAGGGTGATGGTGAGTGAATCATCGAAGAGCCCCAATAAAGGTTGCTGTATTCTGATACTCTGTAGGGGCATTGTTTACTATACTTTAAAAGCTAATACAATTTAATATCTAAGGAGAAATGTGTTTTAGAATGCATTTTTGCCATTTTTTTCCCTAATTTGCTAGGGGGGTGGGGCCAAGTCCACTGTAGTGGTCAGGCTTGTTTGCTATGTACCTTATGGGGGCTGTTCTGACAAAGTTTGCCAGGGTTGCTTTGGGTTCCCAGGACGACAGTGATAGATTGTGAGTCCTCCAGGGAACTGACCAGTAAGCCCTAAGCACCTTCATGCTATATTTCAAATATACAGATTAGTAAAGGGAATGTTGTTTAGGATCTGTACTGCCTGGAGACCCCTGTGCCTGGGTCAGTAGCCACTGTGGAGTGGGGACTGCCCAGGTTCCAGATAAGCCATGGCATTCTCCTACCTCGCACTCCAAAGCTAGAATCTAGGCAGCACAGAGAGAGTCAAGAAGGTGGGGGAGAAGGACAAAATTGTTTGTCTCACTAGCACCAGAAATAAAGTGCCAAGTAGGGGGGGAAGTGGCCCAGAACCCTCTGGCTGTAGGGCTTGCGGAGCCTCTGGGCAGTGTTGCATCTTCCTGAAGAACTCAAAGCCAGCATGTGTGATAAATATGCATGGAGCTGCACAAAGGAAAACAAGAAATGAAAAGTTGAGTGGTTGCGTCGCATCATGAAGTGCTCTGCCAAGGATCTCTCCATCAACCTGAAAGCACAGTTTGCAGAGGCACCTCCTCCTTTAGGGCAGAGGAGCCTCGCCCCCCCGCCAGCAGCAGAAGCTGCAAAACCTTTCACATTGAAAGGATAATAAACTGTGCTTAGTATCCTTTAGTTATGAAAGGGGTGGGGCATTGGAGGATGACAGGAATGAAGGGAGTGCACTGTGCACTCCCCTCAGAGTGCATGTGTGTTTGGCCGGCTGTCTTGGGCTGGCCAAATACACACGTGCAGTGTGCTCTCTCCAGCCCGGCACTTTGTTTCTAGGCTGGAGAGAGCAGGCACAGGCTCCCAGTCTGCCTCAGAGTGCCCTGGCTGGGTGCTCCTAGTCGTTCTGATGGTGCTCCGAGCTCCTGGCAAAGCTCTTGATTGGGCATGCAAGATCCTTACAAAACTGCTTCAGTTGACTCACTGTGTACTCCTCCAGTGTGTAACCACAACTGGTGCATCCCCCGATTGAGACATGTTGGTTAGGTTCACTCAACAATGCAAAGTCCCAAAGAAGTTCAGAGAGTTCCCAAGAGAAGTAAAATAATCACACAAAAAATAGAAGCAGAAAATTCTGAAAAGAGAAAAAGCAAAAACTAGTAGTATGTGGTCACACAATGGTCTGCTCTGAAACAGTAGTGTACACTTAATCACTGTATGTCAATTACAAAAATAAGTTCAATCCTCACTGCTTATCACCAGTGTTAAAAATGGGCAGCCAGGCTTATCTCAGAGGCAATGTGTAAAGTATTTGTACCAACACACTCAGTAATACAGTGAAAACACTACAAAATGGACACCACGCAGGTTTAGAAAAAAATCGTAATATTTATATAAACCAAACAAGACCAACATGACAAAAATCTGACATACACAAGTCAAGATATGAATTTTCAAAGCAAAAACATCTTACTCCATATAAAATAATGGAAACTTTGATTCTACACAAAGTACCTGGTTAGCGTAAAAAAGAAAGCCTCACGGGCAAGGGTGCATCGGAAAAGTCAGCGATGTGTCGATTCCTTACTCGAGAGTGAGGCCGTGTGACATTTCTTCTCCAGTCAGATAGGCAATACATCATTTTTCTCCCCCGCAAGAGAGCAATGCGTCGATATTCGGACAGGGCACCTCGGATCCACGCAGGTTCACGATGACTTTGACGCCCAGTGACGATGCATGAGAAATCCGATTGCGCGGTGTTAGAAAAGCATTGCTGCGTGTGGTTTGCATCATTATCAGCAGTGGCGAGAGGGTGTTGCGTCTTTTCACCAGCTGTGATGTGTCGATCTCCCAGCCGCGATGCAGGTGGAGCATCGATTTCAGTGGCGAAGCAGGTGGCACATCGTTTTTCAGCTGCGTTCCAGGTGGTGCATCAGACTTTTCCCCGCACGGCTTCCTGTGCATGGATTTCCATCCTTTTTCTACCAGATTCCCCTTTCAAGGGCCCAGAGACTGGATAGGGCGCCACTTGACAGGGCAGGAGTCTCAGCAGAAAGTCGAGGTGCCGGAAGAGGAAGTCTTTGATGGCCCTCAGACTTTAAAACAGGAGGCAAGCTCAATTCAAGCCCTTGGAGATTCTTTACAAGCAGGAATATACCACAAAGTCCAGTCTTTGTCCTCTTTCAGGCAGAAGAAGCAACTGCAGGCCAACCCAGCAAAGCACAGTCACAGGTTAAGAGGCAGTACTCCTCCTCCAGCTCTTCAGCTCTTCTCCTTGGCAGAGGTTCCTCTTGGTTCCAGAAGTGATCTAAAAGTCTGGGCTTTTGGATCCATTACTTATATCTCTTTCTTTCTTTAAAGTAGGCAAACTTCAAATACATGTCTCTTTTGTTTACAAGATTCTGCCTTGCCCAGGCCTGGCCCTGGACACACACCAGGGGGTTGGAGACTGCTTTGTGTGAGAGCAGGCACAGCCCATTGAGGTGTAAGTGAGCACTCCTCCCTCCACTCTAGCTCAGATGACCCATCACTATATGCAGGATACACACCAGCTTCCTTTGTGTCACTGTCCAGTGGAGATTCACAAACAGCCCAACTGTCATTCTGACCCAAACAGGGAATAAACAAGCAGGGAGAGGCGCTGAATGGTTTAAGCAAGAAAATGCCCACTTTCTAAAAGTGGCATTTTCAACCTGACAATTTAAAAAAAAGGTTTACCAAAAGATGTATTTTAAAATTGTGAGTTCAGAGACACCAAACTCTTCATCTCTATCTGCTCTCAAAGGTAAACTGTACTTTGAGGATATTAAAAGGCAGCCCCCCTGTTAACCTATGAGAGAGATAGGCCTTGCAAAAGTGAAAAATGAATTTGGCAATATTTCACTGTTAGAACATGTAAAACACATCAGTACATGTCTCACCTTTAACATATACTGCACCCTGCCCCTGGGGCTACCTAGAGCCTACATTAGAGTTGCCTTACATGTATAGAAAAGGGAAGGTTTGAGTCTGGAAAGTGGGTACTCTTGCCAGGCTGAGTTGGCAGTGCAAAACTGCACACACAGACACTGCAGTGGCAGGTCTGAGACATGTTTACAGGGCTACTCATGCGGGTGGCACAATCAGTGCTGCAGGCCCACTAGTAGAATTTGATTTACAGGCCCTGGGCATATCTAGTGCACTTTACTAGGGACTTACTAGTAAATCAGATATGCCAATCATGAATAAACCAGTTACCAAAACAATTTACACAGACAGCATATGCACTTTACCACTGGTTATCAGTGGTAAAATGGTCAGAGTCCTAAAGCCAACAAAAACTGGTCAAAAGAATTAGGAGGAAAGAGGCAAAAAGTTTGAGGATGACGCTGCAAAAAGGGCAAGGTCCAACATATAACATATCACATTTCTTCAAAATTCAGAAACTGAGTGAGGAGGGTAAGGAAAAGCTAGACCGGGTGAATATGATGCAGTTTTCCCCAACCACCACTAATAGCTGCAGAATGTATGCCATTCTCACATTTGGAGGTTTTATCCCATGCAGCATTGCTAGTAAAAGAAGGTCATACATCTTCAGTCCTTGCTCTTTGCCAGTAACTCTGTGGAAGTGATTAGCTTAATTAATGGCACATTTAATTGCAGTTTCAAGTGGTAACAAAGGCATTAGATCATTCATTTATGACATCTTCAGATAAAACAGGGATCCTTCCCAAAACCCAACAAGCATTAGGCATTTATCAAATCTGCTAATTATATCTAAAGGTATTAAAATAGCAGTCAAGATCTAGGGGAAGAGTCACTATGGACTGAGTTCTAATTTGGATTCCACCTACAACATGGAATGGAGTCAGAGTTGGTACTTGTAATGTAAAAGTCCACTGGGCAAGAAATAATGGGCACTGGGCAGCAGCAGTTCAGGACTGAGGCCCTCATTATGACATTGGCAGTAAGTCCCGCTTACCGCCATGCTGACTGCCGCCAACATACCACCGCCGAGGCAGTTTACCGCTAAAGATATTATGACCCACACATAGCAATCCGTCACAATACATATACACATAAGTCCGCCAGCCCAAAGGTCAGTGATAAACATGGCGGTATCAAAACCCACACCGTTACGCCAACAGAACTACGCCCACAGCATTATGACCCACGAATCACCACGGCGGACATTCAACCACCATAAACCATTGGCGGTACATACCGCCGCGCTCAAAATACACACACACATACAAAACAACACCACATTGGACAATTCAAACTATGCACACCTGACACACACATACACACCTCACTCACACACCCACACCACTATAAAACACACACACACATTACCCACAAACCTTTATGACTCAAAAAAATTGACAACTGAGAGAGAGACACACCAAGAGCACCCACAGAACCAGAGACACAGAACACCATCACCCATACACCATCCACGCACCTCAGCACACATCCCATCAACCCACTCTCCCTCACACACACCACACACACTACACCCATGGCACCACAAAGACACCCCAGGTTCTCAGAGGAAAATCTAAGGGTCATGGTGGAGGAAATCATCCGGGTAGAGCCACAGCTATATGGATCACAGGTGCAGTAGACATCTATTGCCAAGAAGATGGAGCTATGGCGGAGAAACATGGACAGGGTCAACTCAGTGGGACTGCACCCCAAAACAAGGGATGACATCAGGAAGAGGTGGACCGACCTATGGGGGAAGGTGCGTTCCGTGTTTGCAAGACACCAGATAGCTGTACAGAGGGCTGGCGGTGGACCCCCACCTCCTCCCCCACAACTAACAACATGGGAGGAGCAAGTCTTGGCAATACTGCATCCTGAGGGCCTGGTAGAGGACTGGACTCTGGTAAGTCAAATCTCTATTACTGTCACCCCCCCAACTGCATGCCATTACAAACCCCCACCCCTACCCTCACCCCCATAACTCCACCACCTCACATACACTCCACCATCACAACCCACCCATCCCAATATCAAGCCCTGCATGCAATACCAATGCATGGACTCCCATCACAGACCTGCATGGACACCCATCACTAAAGCATGCACATTAGAGAGAATCACCTAGCCCACAACATCACTACTCACACAAGGTAAAGCTGACAGGACAATCACGACCATACAGGGCAACACATCTATGCACAAGATGTCACACTCAAAAACAATAACACTGCATTTACATCCCCACAGGTCCCCCACCCAACGTTACCGGAGAGGAGGTGCCAACAACATCCAGTCCCCCCCAGAAGAGGCCTACAGTGATGAAAGCAGCTCTGCTCGCCTGGATGTGGATGACCAACCTGGCCCATCAGGGATCTCCGGACAGTCAGTTACCCAGGCACAGTCCCATACCACCACAGAGCCTCCCCTCTCAGGAAACACCACCACAGCACCCACCCAGCGGGCACATACCTCTCTCCCCAGGACATGTCAATCAGCAGTGTGATCACCACTACAGGGACCCCAGGCAACCCCACAAACACAGGACGATCAGAGGCAGTGGGCACATGGTTCAGGGGACAGAGTCACAGGACAACAGGGAAGCTGGGAGGACTGCTGTGCCACAGGGGGAGTACAGGCCCAGGGAACCGACTCTCCAAGAGGCACTCACCAACATCCTGGGAGCATACCACCATTCCCAGGAGATGATGGGCCAGATACTGGACAAGTTGCAGGAGACCCAGCGGCTGCAAGAGGGACAATACCTGGGGATCAGGGAGGACCTGAAGGACATCCACACCACGCTGGTCACCATTGCAGGGGTGCCGGCAGACATTAGCCACACAAATGAACAGCCCTGCACCTCCACTGCCGCTAGTGGACAGGAGGCCCGCCACAGGGACAACAGGCCACCAGCACCCCTCCCCCTACAGAAGGAGAACTGCCCCGCAAACGGTCCCTGCGATCCAGGCATAAGCCAGAGAACATTGCCAAGATCCCGCCAGGAAATAAGACTCTCCTGATTGTCACCCTTGTGTCCCACTCTGTCACCCTGTCCACCTTGAACTGACATTGCTCCCCTTCCTGGACTCTATCCTGGACTTTCCTCCATCATCTCCCCACCCCATTGCACATCCCCTTCTACTTCTTAGCACTTAAATAAACACCCTTTGAAAAAATATAAGTATGGAGTAAATCAAATGATTTAACTATGTATTTGTTTAACAAGGTTTAAAAACTGCAATACAACTGTACAGTAATGTATACATAGGAATGACCTGTAGTTGGCTGCAGTCAACACACCAGGTGCCAGAGTGGGGCACGGATATCTGAAAATAGAGATGCCAAAGGGTACAGTAAGTGACCATAGAAGTGGGAAAATCTGGCTGCCATGTACAATGTCAAATACAAAACTGTCAATGCAAAGTGAAGTTACAGTGTCTTACCTGTGTGTCACTGGAAGTACTGTTGTATAATAGCTGTTCTGTTGTCCTCATGCTCATCCTCTGCCTCCTCATCTTCACTGTCCACAGGGTCCACTACTGCCACACGCCCATCTCCAGCCTCATCCTCCTGCAGAAAAGGCACCTGGCGTCTGAAGGCAAGGTTATACAATATGCAGCATGCCACGATTATCTGGCACACCTTCTTGGGGGAGTAGGACAGGGATCCACCTGTTAGATGGAGGCACTGAAACCTGGCTTTCAGGGGGCCTAATGTCCTCTCAAATATTCTCCTTGTTCGCCCATGTGCCTCACTGTAACGTTCCTATGCCCTTGTCCTGGGATTCCTCACAGGGGTCAGTAGCCATGAGAGGCTGGGGTAACCTGAGTCACCTGTAAATATTGAGGGACAATTGTTAGACACACACTAACCCTTAGGGCCCACACCATAATCATACACCAACATCCACTCGGTGGGAACCAGGGCTCACCTATTAGCCACACCTGGTGCCTCTGGAGTTGAGCCATCACATTTGGGATGCTGCTATTCCTCAGGATAAAGTCATCATGCACAGACCCAAGATACTTTGCATTGACATGGGAGATGTACTGGTCTGCCAGGCACACTATCTGCACATTCATGGAGTAAAAGCTCTTTAGATTTCTGAACACCTGTTCTCCGGGGGGGGGGACACATGCAATGTGTGTACCATCAGTAGCCCCAATTATGTTGGGGATATGTCCTATTGCATAGAAGTCAGCTTTCACTGTGGCCCAATACTCCACCTGGAGGAAAATGTAGCTGCGCATTTGTGTTTTATCAGGGCAGACAACACTCTGGTTAGCACTATTGAGAACATTGGATGTGACATTCCTGCTGCCAAGCCCACTGTCACTTGGAAGGAGCCAGTTGCCAAGAAATGGAGCACAGATAGGACTTGCACAAGAGGGGGGATCCTGGTGGGGTGATGGATAGCAGATATCAGGTCAGGCTCCAATTGGGCACACAGCTCTGCGACTGTGGCCCTGTCAAGTCTATAGGTGAGATTAATGTGCCTGTCCTCCGTTGTTGCCAAGTCCACCAGGGGTCTGTACACGGGGGGATGTCTCCATCTCCTATTCATCTGTAGCAGTTGTAATCTAGGGGGCAAAACGGTGAGCAGCTGGTCAGTGTTCCACATTTCTAAACACTACACTACATTGCATGTTGTAACTGTAACAGTATGTTGTTGGATAGGCCCAAATGGTGCCTATGTGTACCTTGACCCAGTTAGGAGCCAGGGCCTGCCCCACCCCCGAAATGGCGCCCGCCTGTCGTGTTTGGAGGGACAGGTGGAAATGAGGTAATTCTGCTGTCACGTACCGCCATGCAACTCCTCATTGGATGTCATTAGGCCCTATGGGTTACAGTGGCCAATGGTGATGTACGCCAGCGGTGACAGTACGCACCGCAGCAGACGTAACTGCCATTTTCTATCTGTTCACTCACTTGCTACCTGACCTTCAACAGGAGAGGACCTACTCTGCAAGTGCTGCTGTGACCTGTGTCTGGAATCGACCATGGCTTGTGTCACTGGGGAAAGGGTCCCTGCCTTCACCGCTGTGGAGTTGGAGAGACTAGTGGATGGGGTCCTACCCCAGTACTGAATGCTGTATGGGCCTCCAGACCAACAGGTGAGTACACTGTGAGCACGATGCAAGGGGCATGGATGCATGGAGTGCTGTGTGTGAGGGCCTTGTGTAGTGGGGGGTTGGTGGAAGGGTTCTGGGCAGCGTGCTGCATGTATTGTAGGCAATGTCGGTGCATAAGGGGATGTGAGGGCTATGGTGGGCCATGAGTTTAACAGGCTTGACGGTATGACTGATACCTTTTTCTATCCATCTTTTTCTGCAGGTCAGCGTCCATCAGAAAAAGGGAATATGGCATGCCATTGCCAAGGATGTGCGAATCCTGGCGGTCTACAGCAGCTGGATCACCCACTGTCGCAAACTGTGGGAGGACCGGAGATGCTGGGCAAGGAAGACGGCAGAAGCCCAGCTGGGGATGGCCTCCAAACGAGGAAGGGGTGCCCATCGAAACCTGACACCCCTGATGGCCCGCATACTGGTGGTGGCCTATCCGGAGCTAGATGGACGCTTGAGGGCATCACAGCAGCCACAAGGGGGTGAGTACAGTTTCCGAATATACTACTTGCGTGTGCTGGTCTGGTCTCCGGGTGTCGGATATGGGCCTGTGGGTGCCCCTAGGCCAGGTCGGACATTGCAGGGTAGGTTCCATATTTGGCAAGGGCTGATGAACACCACCTACTAACAAGCTAGAGGACATCCACTACTGGGCAGGGGTCTGTGAGTGTCAGGTATGTTGCTATTGGCATTAGGTATTCCTGTTCATGGGCTGGTGACTAGCATTGTGACTGGTAGTGCATTGCCTAGTGCGTAGGGCTGTTCCCTGTGTGTGTGTTGTGTACGCCAACGGTGGTGTTGGTGCTGCCATTGACCAAGTGTATCCTTTGTCTCTCCCCCCTTTTTCGTTTTGTCACCCTGGCCTTAATGTATATATGCATCATCTGGCGGAGGAGCAGAGGGCCCATGAGTCTGAATCCACCAACGGTGAGGGCACCAGTGGGACGGAGGTTAAGGGAGCACCACGGCGGAGACAGGAGGGGACAGTTCGGACAGTGATACCTCCTCCGATGGAAGGTCCCTGGTGGTGGTGGACACCTCTGTGCCCACCACAACTACAGGTACAGCCGCCACCCCCATACCAGCACCGCCCTCTCAGCAGCCCCTCAGCAAGTTTCCTGTGCCCGCTGACCCAGGAGGGTGGGCATCTCCTTTGCCCCAGGCACCTCAGGCCCTGCCCTTGTTAGTCCAGCTGCCCTGAGTGAGGAGGTTATTGACCTCCTGCGATCCATCTCCGTTGGGCAGTCAACCATAGTGAATGCCATCGAGGGGCTGGTAGGCCATTTGCAACAAACAAATGCATTCCTGGAGGGCATTCACTCAGGCATGGTGGCCCAACAGAGATCAATCCAGGCTCTGGCCTCCTCCCTAATGGCAGCCATTGTCCCTGTCGCTAGCCTCCCCCTCCAACTTCCTCTACCCAGTCCCATTCCCCTCAACCCCAACCTATCCCAATTACACATTCAGACCAGCATGCACCCAAGACAACACACAGGAGTGGCTCAGGCAAACAGAAGCACCACACATCATCCCCCCCGGGAAACTCACACAAACACCATCCAGATGCAGACATAACAACATTCACTGCCTCCATTGTGTCCCACTTCTCCTCCTCATCTCCCACCCTCCCAGTAGCATCTCCACTCACACCTGCATACACTACATCCTCATCCACTACCCGCATCACCATCACACCAACACTACATACCCCTCACTGGCAGTCACCACCCCCACATCCATACACACTTCCCCTGTGTCCTCTCCCACTGTGTCTGTGCCCCTACTCCTAAATAACACAAACGCAAGCACTCAGACACCCTACAGCCATCCACCTCACAACAGCATCCAGCCCATGCACCTGCACCCAAACACAGCAGACAGACACCTCCAACAACCACTCCCTCTTCCTCCACTCCCAAACCTTCACTCTCTTCCCGCCCCAGTGTCCCTAAGAAGCTTTTCCTCTCCGCTGTTGACCTCTTCCCTACCCCTCCTCCCCCCTTCACCCCCCTTGACATTGGGCCAGGGTGGTCAGAACCCAGGCTAGCACCTCAGCCACCCATTCCACAGCCACAGTAGTGTCAGCAGCTACTGCAGATGGGAGAGGCTCCAGGGAACCAACCATCAGAACGGACAGTGTGCCTGCACCAGCTGCCAAGGGGAAGGACAAGGAGGCAACACCAGCTGCCAAGGGAAAGGACAAGGAAGCACCACCAGCTGCCAGGGGTAAGGGCAAGGAGGCACCACCAGCTGCAAAGGGGAAGGGCAAAGGGCCTGCAGTCAGGAAGGACAGGAGGCCTGGTGCTGGGAATGATTCTAAGCCCCCACCACCAACCATGGTGGTTCAGCCGTCCAAGGCTGCAGGGGAAGGGCTGGAGCCTCCCCCCACCACTGGCATCCCTGACACCAGCACCGCCACCAGCACCACTGCCAGCAGCAGCAGCCCCAGTGGGCAGCCGTCCGAGGCTACAGGGGTAGGGCTGGAGCCTCCCCCCACCACTGGCAGCACCAGCACCACTGCCAGCAGCAGCAGCCCCCCAGTGGGCAGCCGTCTAAGGCTGCAGGGGAAGGGCTGAAGCTTCCCATCACCACTGGCAGCCCCAACACCAGCGCCGCCACTGCCACCGGCGGGCAGTGTGTAGTCCTGCACTACATGGGATGCTGTGCGCCCTGGAGCCTGCAAATCCTATAGGTATGACACCCAGGTGAGAGACTGTGACCTTGCACTCCCCAAGTGCTGCATCACAGGGCACAATGCCCCCTCCAGAACCAGTGGAAGAACCCATCTACTCACACCCTCCTTGCCAGAATGAGGCACACAGAGATAAGGCCCCCTCCAGAACCAGTGGAGAAGCCATCCACTAGAGAGACTGTGGCTTTGCACTCCCCAGGACCAAGCAGTGGGCAAACCACCAACTTGAGAGACTGTGGCTTTGTACTCCCCAGGACCAAGCAGTGGGCAAACCACCCACTAGAGAGACTGTGGCTTTGCACTCCGCCCACTTGAGAGACTGTGGCTTTGTACTCCCGAGAACCAAGTAGTGGGCAAACCTCCCACTAGAGAGACTGTGGCCTTGCACTCCCCAGGACATCGCACAGGGCATGTAGCCCCCTCCAGGACCAGTGGTGTTGTACCATCTTCCGGCCTGAGGTGCCTGTGTATTTTCGACCTGAGGCCCCTGCAGTGTTCTCTCCGTGTTGTTGCAGGAGTCAAGTGGGGCCTTGGCCTATGTGATGTGGCCTTGTGGCCCACGGACATTGATTACTGGGCAGTGTCCCTCCATTTGTATATGTGTATATACTGTTTTGATTTTGAATCACGATTTTCTCGTATTATATCTTATTACACTCACTTTACTCAATTCCTTTTGTCCTTGCATTATTCCTGAGGGGTACGGGGTGTATATGTAATGTTACTGCATCTGTTTGTGTGTATGGTGTTGGGGGTGGGGTTGAGGATGGGTGTGTTGTGTATTTATGTGTGTGTGTGCCACTCTCTTTTTCCTCCCCACTCCCTTGTGTGCTAGGCGGCAGTACTCACCGTGGTCGTCTTCGCCAGTGTTGCTGTCTGTAGTGAATGAGGAGGTATACAATCATGGGGAAGATGTGCAACTCGGGCTCCATGGCGTCTTGGTTCTTCCTTGAGTCTCCAGAGGTGAGTCCTTTGGCTTCTGTGTTCTGTTTCTGCCGTGCTTTTGATGTCGTTGGTACCGCCCCGGAAAAGGTGGTAGATAGGCCTGTTGTAATACTGTGGGCGGAACATTGTCTTCCGTCTGGCTGTTGGTGGTTACCGCCGTGGTGCTTGTTGCTACCGCCATGACGGTCGGTGTGTTAGAGTGGCTGTCTGTCTAAGGTGTTTCCGCCGTGGTCATAATTCCATTTTTTTTACCACCGGCCTGTTGGGGGTATTACCACTGCTTTATCACCAACCGCCAGGGTTGTAATGAGGGCCTGAATGTCTTGGTTTTGTGAGCTTCCTTTGACAAAGCGTGGGCACATGGGATTGATGACATAACTAAACCACATCTAGCTACTTCACTGGCACATCAAGAACAACAAATTAAATAGCAGTTTTGCATATCCCTGCTTACAGCAATGTCCAGATGTGAGGAGTTTACATCATTTAGCACAATATCCACATCTCTTAAATAGATACATGCTTCCATAGGCTACGTTTCTGAAAGCACACAAGCTTAAGCATCAGATTTATGCCAATGATACCCAGATAGTGGTTCAGTTAAAAAGACTGAATGGTGAACCATAGGAGACAGACAGCTGCTTTGGTGATATTTTCAGGATGAGGAGAAAAAACAAACTATAATTAATTGTGTTAAAAATAAAGGTATTGCAGTTAGAAGTGGTGGGACTTTCCAAGATGACTTATACTGGATCTCCACCTCAAACAACCGTACGTATGTATGTATGTGTAGTGAATCCTAGTTTGTTTTAATGGGATAACAGGATTTAGCTTAGCCTTCGGCTTGCAGACTCGTGCCCCCGTCACCTAGTGACTTTTAACCTGCTTAGATTGCTCTGTCTTAGCCCATTTAATTATTTAATTTATCTAAGATGGCTGCCTTGTATATAGTTAGGCCACTTGTTATGCCTTGCATTATCAGTGCCACCGCGCTAAGGCATCAAGATCAAGTGACAAAGACAAACTACGTCAGGGGTCCTGGTAGATCTGTATAAATACATCATACTTTAGACAGATAATCAGAGGGATTCCGACCAGGGGGCATTGCCACCATCGCTGATATCGATGCTGCACGTCGTCTTGACGCTGACCCAGTCTTCGTGTCCCTGTGGAGTCTGAGATAGAGACCTCATTCGAAGGTAACGAGGGTTGGGGGCTCCTCTCATGGACATGCCATTGGCAGATTAGGTTTAGCAAACCCAGCTCTCCTTTAGGTAGTAGGTTAGGCCTATCATATTAGGATATTAGGACACATTACACATCTTATGTCTTTTACATGCTATTGCAAGATGGTGTGGGTCTTTGCAATAATGACTCTTGTCTTCACAATTCTGTTTCTTGCACTATTCATTATCCTAATCATTGCAGCCCATGCAACATATCGCAGATTGCAGTTGTGTTAAATAAAAACTATTGAAACTTTACTGCATCTTCGTTATTGCCTGTGTTTTGTTGAGACATGATGGCCCATATTTATACTTTTTGACGCAAAACTGCGCTAACGCAGTTTTGCGTCAAAAAAATTAGCGCCGGCTAACGCCATTCTGAAGCGCCATGCGGGCGCCGTATTTATTGAATGACGTTAGCCGGCGTTAGCCGCCGGCGCCGTCTGGTGTGCGTTAAAAAAAACAACGTACACCAGGCAGCGCCGGCGTAGGGGGATATGGGGCTTGGGCGTCAAGAAATGGGGCAAGTCAGGTTGAGGCAATTTTTTCGCCTCAACCCGATTTGCGCCATTTTTTTTTTTTCACTCCCAACCCCCATGGAAATGACTCCTGTCTTAGCAAAGACAGGAGTCATGCCCCCTTGCCCAGTGGCCATGTCCAGGGGACTTCTGCCCCCTGGGCATGGTCATTGGGCATAGTGGCATGTAGGGGGGCACAAATCAGGCCCCCTATGCCACAAAAAAAAAGAAAAAAAAAACTTACCTGAACTTACCTTAATGTCCCTGGGATGGGTCCCTCCAGCCTTGGGTGTCCTCCTGGGGTGGGCAAGGGTGACAGGGGGGTCCCTGGGGGCATGGGAGGGCACCTCTGGGCTCCTTCAGAGCCCACAGTTCCCTTAACGCCTGCCTTTTGCAGGCACAAAAAAACTGCGCAAAAGCGGCCGTACGTCATTTTTTTTGACCCGCCCACTCCCGGGCGTGAATTTTGCCCGGGAGTGTAATACGACGCACATGCCTCGGAGTCGATTTTTTAGACGGGAACGCCTACCTTGCATATAATTAACGCAAAGTAGGTGTCCACGCTAAAAAATGACGCTAACTCCATGGACTTTGGCGCTAGACGCGTCTAACGCCAAAGTAAAAATATGGAGTTAGTTTTGCGTCGGAATTGCGTCAAAAAAAATGACGCAATTCCAGCGCAAACGGAGTATAAATATGCCCTGATGTATCTGTGAGAAAAGGGTAATCTCCTTTTAACCACGGCACTCCCTGAGATGTCTTATTCTCGAGTCCATGCGTAAAGGCTGTCACAAATCACCTTTTACTATTTGTGTTTTTGGTGAGGTGCTGCTAGTGAGCTGGAAGGGTTGGGACGACAGTTGGGATTTGTTGTAGGATAGGCATAGTCGCCTACAAACATAAGTACTGTCATCCTTAAACCAGCAGTCTTGCCTAGCGCAAGAGCCCAAGAGTCCAACTACTGGCTGTTGGCGGTTACGCCGCAGGGCTTGTTGATACCGCCATGGCGGTCAGTGTGTTAAAGTGTCTGTCTGTCTAAGGTGTTTCCGCCGTGGTCATAATTCATTTTTTTTACCACTGGCCTGTTGGGGTATTACCGCCGCTTTATCACTGACCGCCAGGGTTGTAATGAGGGCCTGAATGTCTTGGTTTTGTGAGCTTCCTTTGACAAAGCGTGGGCGCATGGCATTGGTGACATAACTAAACCCCATCTAGCTACTTCACTGGCACATGATACCCAGATAGTGGTTCAGTTAAAAAGACTGAATGGTGAAAAATAGGAGATAGACAGCTGCTTTGGTGATATTTTCAGGATGAGGAGAAAAAACAAACTGTAATTAATTGTGTTAAAAATAAAGGTATTGCAGCTAGAAGTGGTGGGACTTTCCAAGATGTCTTATACTGGATCTCCGCCTCAAACATGTATGTATGTATGTATGTATGTATGTATGTATGTATGTATGTATATATATATGTATGTATCTGTTGGACATGGCTCTGCTGAAGGAATTTTCCTGAAACTTTTTGCTTTTTTCTCCCAGTTTTTGCTGACTCTCTTTGCATGACCTTAAGACTCTGGGCAATGTCAGTGGGAAAGGGGGTGTGCCATTCCCACCTCTGATAGGAAAGGGGTGACTAGGGACACGGTTGAGGTGCTGTACTCAGGAGGGCCCTGTGAAACAGGTATACCACATACCCAGGGTGGTTACAGCCCTGGCTGCTAGGGGGACAGGCAATGGGTGTGCCACCCACTGGACCACCCAGTTAACCATTCCTAGGCCTGCAGGGGAGCTAATGTGCCTGCACTCAGGGTAGCAATCCCTATGCAGGGCCAAACCTAGCTTGACTTATGTCTTCCTTGGAGGGCCCAACGGCAGGGCTGGTGGTAGGTGGAGGGGAGGGTGGGTATGCAAAGGTGTACCCTATATGTGCAGGGAACCACCCCCAGGTGTGTGTCCCCTACTTAAGTGGGATGAACGTGTCCATAAGGGCGGGCTGATCTTCTACTAGTGGCCATGGGCACTGTTTCCCTGAATGGGCAGGATAGAAGTACACATGCCTGTCCTCCCATGGAGGGGAGGTGGCACTGATCACTGTGTGCGGGCCCCATCATGTGAGGGCCAGGGGTGTGCCATGGGACCTCCAGAGGTACTAAACCTGGTATAGAAGGCCAGTGGCGCACACTTACACAATGAGGTATTTCATGTATGTTGTGCCTGGCACAGTTTGCTAATAGGTGCATTCTTGTAGAGGGATGCCTGATTATATAGTGAGCCAGGCTCAGGGGGCCTCTGCATGCCCGAATGCATGTGGGAGCTCATATATATATATATGGGGAGCATGGCATAGCTGGCCTCTAGGTGCCTACTTGCACCAAGGCTTCATACGCTTAAATGAGACCGGTACAACTTGCCAGTGTGTGCATACTTGCACACAGGTGTTGTCATGTGTAAGTGGAGACTGGTAACACTCGCCTATGTGGACACACTGCATCTGGGTGGTTTTCCTATATAAGTACTGGAGCTGGCAGTACTTGCCAGGGTGTGCACATGTGCACACAGGTATTCTGGAATGTATGTATGTGTATGTGGAAAATTTGGAAACCTTGTATGTACATTTAACTGCTAAGGTTGGGAACCGGGGTGTACCCTGAATTAATGTATTACACAGGTGGTGGGGAATTCTAGGGTGGGTCTTGTGCTGACAATGTTTGGCACCTTATGAGGGTGCAGGAGGGAATGCACTATTTTCCTCTTGTGTACATACAGTAGCTAGTGTTTAACATAGTTGGACCTCATATTGTGACTTCTATTGCTAATTGGGATATGGGCCCAGAGTGCCTTATAACCATGCAGTGTTGACAATGTGTGTGTTGGATACAATCTTTTTATACATACACAGCATGTGAAGTCTCATTTGTGCCACACAGTGTGGTTGTGGTGGGTACGTGCTGTGCTTTACACATTGCTACTGTGATTAACCTGACTCCTCTGTGCCAAGCAACCAAAGGGTGAGCATAGGCTATACAGAAAGTGTAATCACCCAACCTTGACAGGAGAGGCAGGTTCTGCCTGTCTGGGCCCTGCCTTAGCCAACCAGAACAGTAATTATATATGTATGTATGTATGTATAGATGTTGTTTCCAAAAGGCAGTGGAGTACTACAGAGACTCAAAGGCAAATCTAAAGTTCTCTGGTTAAAATTTGTGGGTGCCCATTGACCTCACTTCAAAAATTAAATATCAAAGTTCTGTAAAAAGCTGTACAAACAGATCCAAAATCCTGATAAATAGGGTAGGTTGAGACATCTATTGAAGACAGTGCTCTTCAGAATAGCATCATTTGAGCTAGGTTGATGTCTGGGTAGAGCCCTGCCAGGATCTCTGAGAATTGTCTCCTGTGCTGTAAAGCAGCCACATGACCTTCCAATTCTTATGAAAACTAATAAATTCATAGGTAACATGAGATAAGAGAAATAGCTTAGCATGGTATAACACATCATAAGACGAGCCTCTATGAGCAAAAATATCCCCACTTCCCCTTTCTTGCCTCCTCCTTCCTTTTGCACCTCTTGACACACTTTTCAAATCAATCCTTCTCACATAACATCCACTCACACCTCACTCTCCTTACCTTTTCCATCTGCTCCTTTCTTGTCTTCACTCACTTTTCCTCCTCCCAAACTCCCCGCCCCTCTAACTGTGCCCATTTTGATCCTTTCCTTGCTTCATTATACTCTTCCCACAACCATTCTGTCCACTCTAGTTCTGTTCAACTTTATTCTTTCCTACTTGCTAAAATTCCTCCTCACTTCTCCCCTTATAAGTGTATCCTGTGAGGTGATATATTTTTCATCTGACAAACACTACCCTTTCCTTCCTTAGCTCACCCCCTTCCTACCTTTTCCCTTCATCATCAGTTCTTCCCCCAAGTCATCTTCATCATTCCTTTCCCTCATATTAAATTCCCCTTTTGAGACTTAGCCCCAGTCATTGACATCCTCAACCACTACCATTCCTGTTCTGCTTCATTCTCTTCTTTTGGGTTGATCATCTCTTTCCAGCTCTTTAGTGCTCTCTTTGCTCATCATGTCCATCTTCTACTTGTGGTGATTTATGTCCCTATGAACTCACTCAATTATGCCATAACAGACATCCCTCCCCTCATCAACTGACCTAAAAAGTCAAGGTGACTGTGCCTTTTTTGCTGTACATATTCCAATGACCCTACCCTGATTACCCTATACCATCTACACCAACTACCTCCTCTTATGTTTCATCAAAATATTCAACTCACACAACATTTCCAGCCTAAGGCCCTCATCATGACGCCGAGATCCGTGCTGGTGGTCAATAGAAGACTGCCAGCGTGACTACCCCCCCCACCGGCCGCATAATGTTTTCCCCGCTGGGCTGGCGGGTGAAAACAGTGTTTCTGCCCACCGGCCCAGTGCGGAAAAGGGCTGCAACATTGACAGTGGCTCCAAATAGAGCAGCCACCAATGTTGGTGTGTAAATGGGGCAGTGACCTGCGCGATGGGGCACTGCACGGGGGCGCCTGAACTGCCCATGCCAAGTGCTTGGGCAGTGCAGGGGCCCCTAGGGGGGCCCCGGGCACCCCTTCCGCCAGTCTTTCGAAAGACTGATGAAATAAGGGATCATTATCCGAGGGGCAGCGCTGCCCTGTCTGAAAAAGATTCCCTCCACTGTCAGGCTGCCTGTCGGCGGCAGCCTGGTGGTGGAGGAGGGCCGCCACAGGCGTCCCTCGCTATCTACATTATATGGCGGTTTAGACTGCCGTGCCAATGGCGGTCTTTGCCCCCGCCGCCGGCATGACGGTCTAAACCGCCGGGATTCGTAATGACCCTCTTAGTGTCTGCTCTTCCCACTTATTTTATTTATTCTTTCCATTCCTCATTTCCACTATTCTACTTGCTCCCTACCAACCACCCTTCCCTCTCTAACAATTTAATTTCTCATCACCTGAGCGATCCCTTGATCAATACTCAGTCACTGAACAAGAACACCAACACATTTTGAATCTGACCTAACCAAAGATGCTGCACTATTATTCCTGTTCTGGGTGCGGCTTCCAAGCTAATCTTGGTCCCAATTGCAAAGTGCCCACACCTGCCTCACAAGTCAGTCGTTCTAGTGTAATGTATTCTGCCTCTTTGATAATTGTTTGTTCTTTGCAGAAACATGCTGTTGCTATTTCTGATTTTCTCTGTGATGACCGGCCAGATCTGCTGTTTATGACAGAAACTTGTCTGTCTGAGGCTTTGAATCCCTTATTTGAAATAGCCATCCCTTAGGGCTACAAATCTAAAACTTTGATTGCCCTAGTGGGAGGGGAGGTGAAAAAGCTATAGTTTACAAGGAGGACTATAACTGCTTGTTCTTACCTAGGGCCACATGTAGCAAACTCTGAGATTGAGACTCGGAAATTGCGAGTCTGTCCGACTCGCAATTTCCGAGTTGCAATCTCAGATGCAGAACGGTGTCTCAGACATCGTCTGCGACTCGCTATGGGGTCGCAAAGACCCACCTCATCAATATTAATGAGGTGGGTCGCATTTTGCAACCCCATAGCGAGTCCCTGCAGTCACAGGGATGGTGGCCTGCTGAAGTCAGCAGACCTCCATGTCTGTGACTGCTTTTTAAATTAAGCAGTTTTTTTTTTGTCATTTTGCAGCCCGTTTTCCTTTTGCAAATGAGTTACCACCAGTGTGACACTGGTGGTAACTGCATTCGCGGTCACAAAGCAATTCTGAATTGCGATGCGAGTCGCAAATAGGAAGGGAACACCCCTTCCTATTTGCGAGTCACATTCACAAATTGCGATTCGGTACCGACTCGCAATTTGTGAATGTGCATCGCGTTAGGCCGTTTGCATGGCGTAAACTGCGATTTTCGCAGTTTGTACCATGCAAACGGCTTCCTACATCTGGCCCCTAGAGTGGCACTTGAGGGTGCCGAATCATTAGTTTTCTGTCTCACAATGACTCCTCACCAATCCTTAGCATGGAGGCTAATTTACAGACCACATGGCCCGGTAGGACCTTTCCTCAATACCTTGGGTAATGCAATTGCACATTTGGCCCTAAGGTTTGTACATTTTATAGTGCTGAGAGATTGTAATTTACACATGGACTGCCCACTTGATAAAGAGGTTTCCACGCTATTAGACACTGTGGTATTTATTGAGCTGGACCAACATATATTTAAGTTGACACATTAGGCAGGGCATGTGCTGAACCAAGTGTTTTCTTAACGTTAAGCTGCAAACATGTGACCTTATTCTGCTAGACTGAACCGAACATTTTTTGTATAAATTCGGGTGGCCTAATCAATTAAAAACTAGGGACCAACCTGCTAAAGCTCTTTACACAGCAAGACCATTCAATAAGAGTGCTCCCGCTCTCTCCAGTTCAGTCAAAGAAGATGCCCCTACCTTTGACAGTTGGATACAAAATGTGGTGGAAAAACTGTCATTGGTATCACTGCATGAACCTTGTAGAAGTAAGCCTTATGGTCCCTGGCTTATGGATAGCACTAGGGTGGATAAGAAATATTGTAAGAACCTGGAAAAACACTGAGGGAAAGACTACAAGGATGAAGATTAAGATGTATTGAAGACAGTGTAAAGGAATTACCCACCTCAGTCAAAAAACCTAAGAAGCTGTAATTTGAAGGAAAGATTGAGGCTGCTAATAATAAATCCAGGGAAATCTTTAAGGTGATGAAAAACTGTATGTCAACTATGGCATGCACCAAAAGCCAACAACCATCAGCTATGTGTTATGAACAACTTGCCTCCTTCTTTCAAGGTAAAATTTCTAATATCCAAGTCAGTTTTATCACCAGTGCACTAGCTGACAGGCGACCAGTGGACGCAGTTAATAAGCTGGTGGCTGCAGAAGTGGAGGGTCCACTATCGCCTTTTGACCACATCCCTCTGGAGGAGACACTTGCAGCTATTTGAGGTCTCAAATCGGGATCACCTGTGGATCCTTGACCTTCTAACCTCTTAGCATTGGGGAAATTGTAATGAATCCTTTAATGAACAACATGCTTAACAACTCTTTGTCTATGGCGGTAATGCTGCAATCCTAGAAACAGGCTAAAATTCACCCCCTGCTAAAATAGTACTTAGCGGTTCTGTCCATATACAGACCAATAACTCTGCTTCCAGCTCTGTCTAAAGTGCTGGAAAAATTTGTCAACCAGCAACTCTCCAAATACCCGGAGGCCAACAGCCTCTTACAGCAAAGCCATTCAGGCTTCGGACTTAACTTTAGCACTGAGACTGCACTACTTGAGGTAAGAGAGTACATTAGAGACACCCTTTATACAGGGGAAAGGCTGTGCTGATCCTGTTTGATCTGCCAGCAGCCTGTGACATGGTTCCCCCACATCAGGATCTTGGCACACCTTCAGTGAATTGGACTGAAAGGTCAGGTTCTGAGCTGGCTAGAATCCTTCCTGAGTAGTAGAGGACAGAAGGTGTGGATCCCTCCATTTTCTTCAGATTTCTTGGAGTTAAAAGTGGGGGTTACTCATAGCTCTGTCACTAGTCCCACTTTGTTTAACATGTATCTCATCCCACTAGCACAGTTGGAAGAAGTTTGTGGGGCAAAAATAATTTCATATGACGACAACACACTTGTAAGAAGGAAGAGGAGATTCCAGTGGATTTGATAAAATCTTGCTTTGAGGCTGTATTTCATTGGATGACCCTCAATCAACTGAAATTTAATGTAGATAAAACCAAACTCTTGTTCTTCGGTCAAAATACTCTAGCAACTTGGCAGACCTTTTAGGTGGATGGAGCTCCCCTCCCAGCCTGGCCCCAGGCTGGAGTGGTCAAAAATCTCAAGCTTGATAATCGTCTATCCTTCCAACCGCAAGTCAACTCAGTGGTGGGTTCCTGCTTTGTAGGCCTGAGCAGAGTCCTGCTATGTGGAACTACACGAAGAACTGAGGAAGACTCTGTTGTGCTATGGGGAGTTCCATGAATGGCAGAGTTTGCGTAAGTTGCGATCTCCACCAGAATTTTCCCCTGTGTTGTAAAATCAGCAGGAATGGCATCACACAGAGGGCCAAAGGGTGCTAACTTCTTTCTACTGCTCAAGTAGATTGTCTACTTGAGTGGCAGCTTCCTCAACGTAAGAGGCAGCTTTCTCAAAGCGAGCAGTAGCGACCTGCTGTGACTGCCAGCGTTCAGAAAACTTGCTTGCTCTCACCAAATTATCAATTTCTCTTGCTCACCAACTTAATGTTGGAGAGACGCACAACAGGAAAAACTCCACTCGGTGTCGCTTTGTGAAGTTTTGAGCACAGAGTGGGGAAAACTTTGCAGACTTGGCGGAGCAGAATTCTTTGCCCAAACCTACTGCTTTGGCCTTTTGTGCATATTGAAAAAATATTCTCTCTTTCTCAGATAGGAAATAAGTTATTCAGACACTCATCACATCTAGGTTGGACTTTGCGAATGCCCTGTATTTGGATCTGCTGGAAAACTTGCTTAAGAGACTCCAGGAGGTTCAAAATGATGCAGCCCCTTTACTACTCAACCTGCTGTTGAGAACCCATGTGTCCCCTTGCCTTCATTCTTTTCACTGGCTCCCGATGAGGAAGCAGAATCTATGTAAAGCACTGATTCACACTCAAAAAGCGCTACATCATACTGGGCCAGTTACTTGGTCTCCAGAAACAGATTCTATCATCCTACAAGGAATCTGCGCTCCCCTAACAGGCTACTGGCAAGAGTTCCTCAGATAGGCCGCACCAGAGCAGGAGGGCGATATTTCTCCTATTTAGGGCCATCAGCCTGGAAGCCTTGTGATCTAAGTGCAGTTGAATCGATCTTCATATTTAAAAAGAGGTTGAAAACACTTCTTTTTGTTCAAAATTAGTGGTATTTCTATGAGTTGAGTGCCTGGACCTTCCTAGAATACCACTAATTTTGAAAAAAAAAGCTCTGTGCCCTGTGCAAATCCCATTTCATTATCATCATCATCAACACTTAACAGCCTGGTGCCACCAGTTACCACAGAGCCTCCCACGCTGATGCTCCAGGGCAACCTCCACCAAAGAGGAGGCACAAATGTTAAGATATAAGGTAAATGCAGAGCTTCAGCAGCGATGCCCTATCCTTTCATGGTAATAGACAGGAAGTCTGGACAGTCGGATGTGGACTAGGTCCTCATAGGAGTGGACATGGAGGAACCTTCTCCCCCAGTGGTAACTACGATGACAGCAGATGAGGTTGAGTAAAACTGACATCAGGTTGTTGACACTGTTGACATGGAATGGACTGTGTTGGGCCTGGCAATGGCAGTACAATTGGTGACTGGCTGCATGAGAGTGGCCAGAACACATGCCGGCAGGGCCCAGACCCCACATGGGCCTTTCTGTTGCTCAGTTTAAGTAATTGATAATGTATGTAAATGTTGGGGAGGGTGACAGACACCATGAGCATTAAGGAGGCCTGCAGTTTTGGACTTCTTTGTAACACGGGAGGAAGGGAGGAGGGGCAAAGTGTGACTGTGGCAGAGCAAACTGGCTTTAGGACAAGTTGGCATAAGGGGCCCTATGATGGGAACTCTAATGATCCCCAGAGATGTTCTAAGCTCCACCTGGTATCATGAGAAAAGGCACTCCCCTTAAACTTCTAATATGAAATGTCAACGGCCTCGAGAACAAACTAAAGAGATGGATGTAATGAAACACCTGGCAAAACACTCACTAGATAAAATCCTGTTACAAGAAACACACTTACCCAATAATATTTGTGGATTTCTGGGCAGAGGCCCCCATAAGTGCTTGGTTCACACGGGCTACTCTAGAGGGCCTAGTGGATAGGGGTCCTTATTCGTAGAGCACTTCTGTTTTCAGTGACAAAAACGTGGAGAGACCCCTCAGGGTGCTGAGTGGCAGTAGAGGGTACGTTGAACGTTTTATTGTGGAGCATCATGGTTCTTGCCTCTAGGACGTCAGTGGAAGGGCCTGAGACGGATCAGAGACTGGCTGACTAGGATCCCAGATCCCAAATGCCGAAGGTGACCTTAACCTAACCCAGCTTGGGGACATGGAGAGAATACTGCAGTTGGGGGGTACCTCCAAGGGTGACACCTGCTTCTGTACACTTACAGAGGCCCTAGGATTGCTCAACCTGTGGCTGTCAACATGAGCGGGGAGTTAGACAATACTCACACTTGTCCAATGCATTATACTGTCTGGCAAAGCTACATTACTTCCTTGTACTGATACCTCAGCAACACAGATTTTGAAACGCTGCCTTTCTCCTGAAAGGCATTTCTGATCATTTCCTGGTGCTCACTGAGCTCTGGCACTTGGGAACACACGCCATCCTTGGCTGGGTCCTGGACACCTGGGAGTTGACAAACTGGGCCACCAAGAAACTACATAAGACTATCATGGGCAAAACCTTGGGAGGCCTACAAGGCAATGATCAGAGGACATATCCTCTCCCACATTTCAGAAAAAGGCATGAGAGGTTGGTAACACTGCTGAAGCTAGAAGATGAGATACAGAGGAGATTACATACATAGAGAACCCTAACTCAGATCTGACAAGCCAACTGTTCCAACTCACTGAACAATATAAACAGTCATAACACCAGGAAGCCCGATCACTTTATAGAGCGAAATAGAGTAGGCTATATGACCAGGGGGATAACGCAGGAAAGATGCTAGCATGGTTAGCTAGGAAGGAAGAGGACCAGTGATGTATCTCCATGATTCACACACCATGGAAACGATGACTGCCACAGCTGAGGGCACAGCACAGACCTTCACATACTTCCTGCCTAACCTATACACCCCGTGCCTCTCATCGGAGACCAAGGCTGGGATGAACGTCTTCATGGCTGATGTTCCGGCACGGCAGCTTGGAATGTTGGATAGAGAATCCCTGGAGGCAAACATTACAGGGACAGAGATTGCAAAAGCCCTGACCTAGCAGAAGAACATAAAATTGCCGGGTAGCGCAGCCACTGCGGAAAATATTTTGTCACAAACACACAGCAAGTTTCCTAGTGATTTCAGATGGGCCAATATAGTTCTCATTCACATTTTAGGCAGGGAGACAGAAGATTGTCCATCCTATTGGCCAATACTACTACATACTTCTCTATCTAGTAGACCCGGATGACTCCCTCCAGAGAATTCTGAAGACCCTCCAAGTTTTTGACACATTCTCAGGTATTAACATCAACTGGGGAATATCCTGCTCTATCCCCTAACACATGTAACTCACATGGCTGGTGGTCCAAACTACTGATCTGGGAAGTGACTGGGTTTACCTACTGGGGCTTTTATGTGACTTCTAACTAGAAGCTGTTCCATGAAAGACATCTGGGTCAGGTTGTGGCAAATTTCCATTGAGATGGGAACTACTGGATTTGCCTCCCCCTATCACTACTGGTAAGGGCGGCTCTATATAAATTGATATGCCTCCCTAAATTTCTTTCCATTCCACAGAACTCACCATTTGAGGACCCTGAACATTTCTTCCAAGCAGTCAAAGCTGCTGACAGAACCCTGCTCTGGGTCAGTGGCTCCCTGAGGTTAGTACACAGTACCCTGACTAGATGCCCAATGGATGGGGTAATGGCATTCTTCGACCTCTGTCTGTACTATTGGGTAGCCTAGCTGTTAGTGTTGAATGAATAGTCCTTGGTAGATCAAAGGGAACCTTCCATTAATGGCGGACTCATAGGCAGTGGATCCCCAGGGCTACGTTGGGATTGAAGAGAGTCATGCACCTCCCAGAGTCCACGGCAGTGGTGATCACGATCTGGAAATGGGTATTATGCAAGGTGGGATGGGAGGATAAATTGACACTTGAAATACCATTATGGGAATCTAGGACACTGATAGACCTATGAGGGGTGGCAGGGCTCCAATAATAAGGCATGCTGGATATCACAAAGCTTGGAGACATGAGAAATGCAGTGGGTTTGCTGTCCTTTGAGGACTTTGGGACAAATATGGGCAGCTTTAATGCTACAAGCAAGCTAGGGTAATCCTCAGGCACCAGACTGACCAGACACAGGATAGAGAAGATGAAAACTCACTGGAGTACATGGTACTGGGAGCCCCACTACACTACATGTGCAATGAAAATACCCCTACAGACACTGAGATGAAATGGGATAGAGACTTCAATCAATCAATTTAGGATTTGTAGAGTGCAGCTAATCACCCATAGGGTCTTAAGGCGCTGTATGTGTGTGTGCTACTTAATCGAAGAGCCAGGTCTTGAGGTCCTTCCTGAACTTCTTCAGTGATGCGGGCTTCCTGAGCTTGAGAGGTAACACGTTCCATGTCTGGGCTGCTAGGTAGGGGAAGGATCTTCCTCCTGCTGTACTTTACCAGATCTTGGGGACGGCTGCAAGGGCGAACTGGGAGGAACGTAGACATCTGTTGAGTATGTAGAAGGTGAGGCGGTGGTTGAGGTAGGCCATTCCTATGGTTGTGCAGTGCCTTGTAGGTGTGGATCAGGAGTTTGTATGTATTGCGCTTGCTGACTGGGAGCCAGTGTAGGTATCTGAAGTGGGAGGAGATGCTGCTGTGTCGGGATATGTCCAGGAGGTGTCAGGCTGCTGCATTCTGGAGTCTTGATTGAAGGTTCTTGGTGATGCCGGCATAGAGTGCATTGCTGTGCTCCAGTTTGCTAGTGATGGGTGAGTGGGTGACTGTCTTCCTTGTGTCAGGGGGAATCCACTTGAAAATCTTCTGCAGGAGTTGGAGGGTGTGAAAGCATGACAAAGCGATGGCTTTGACTTGGGGGGTGATCGATAGAGAGGATTCCAGGATGATGCCCAGGTTGCATGCATGGTCTGTTGGGGCGGGGGCGTTACTCAGAGTGGTGGGCCACCAGGAGTGGTTCCAGGCAGAAGGGGTGGAGACAATCACAAGGATCTCTGTCTTGTCCGAGATGAGCTTGAGGCAGCTGGCCTCCATCCAGGTGGCGACTGCTCTCATCCCGTTGTGGAAATTCCTCTTGGCTTGAGCAGAGTCCTAGGACAGGGAGAGGATCAGTTGGGTGTCGTCCACATAGGAGAATATGTTTAGCCCGTGTTGTTTAGTGATCTTAGCAAGCAGGGCGACGTAGATGTTGAAAAGCGTCTGGCTGAGTGAAGATCCTTGGGGCACTCCGCAGCAAGTGTTGTGAGGTTCTGAAGTGAATGGCGGTAGTCTGACACTCTGTTCTTCCAGTGAGGAAGCACCTGATCCAATCCAAGGTTTTGTCTTGGATGCCGGCGGTCATGCAGTCTGTCACAGAGGGTGGAGTGGGAGACGGTGTCAAATGCGGTGGAGAGGTCAAGGAGGATAAATGCAGCTGTGCCTCCGCGGACTACTATGAAGCATATGTCGGCTGCTAAGAGTACGGTTTTAGTGCTGTGGTTGCTTCTGAGTCCAGACTGGGATGGATCTATGATACGGTGTCTCGAGGAATTCAGTGAGTTGTTGGTTGACGTCCTTATCCATTACCTTGGCTGGGAAAGGGGGCAGAGGGCTGGGTCTGTAGTTCTTCAGCTCCCCAGAGTCAGCGGTGGGTTTCTTGAATAGCGGGCTGATTTCGGCATGCTTCCAGTCCGAGAGGAATGTGGCAGTCTCAAAAGATCAGTTGATGGTTTGGCTTAGCCCTGGTGCTATGGTGGCACTGGCCAGGTTGAGCATGTGATAAGGGCATGGATCCGGCGGTGCTCCCGAGCGGATGGAGTTCATCAGTCTTTGGGTGTCCTCTATGGTGATGGGGGTCCAGGAGTTCAGTGTCTGGTGAGGTGCTATGCCTGTGGTGGTGAGCGATGCTGGTGGGATTTGGTTCCTGAAGCCTTCGTAGATGTCCTGGATCTTATGGTGAAAGAAGTTGGCGCGGTCGGTACGGATGTCTTGGAAGGGAGGTATAGATGAGGTGTCTGTCCCAGGGCTTGTGAACTCTTTGACAATGGCGAAGAGCTCTTTGCTGTTGTGAGTTCTGGTGTTGAGGCATGCTTGAAAGACAGCTTTTTTGGCGGCTCTGATGTTCTGGTGGTGCAAGGTGACTGCATTTTTGTAGGCTGTGAGGTCTTCGGTTGATTTGCTAATCCTCCATTTACGCTCCAGTCATCTGCAGGAGCGCTTGGATTTCTGTAGGTCTGTCGTAAACCACTTGGGTGTTTTGCTCTGACTTGGGTGTTTTGCTCTGACTTAAGAGGACTGGAGAATGATGACTAGGGAATTGCATGTTGATACCTTGGGGAAGTGGGTATTTGAGCCAGGTTCCATCTGATCCAGCTGAAGCTGCTACATAGGTTCTACGTCACGAAAACAAGGTTGCATGCAATGTGGGTCATGGACACCGACGAATGCCAAAGGAGATACAAACAACGTGGCACCCTGATACACATGGTCTGGTATTGTCCGAGAATGAACATGTTTTGATTTGCTATACAAAACAGACTAGTACAAGTGAAAGGAGACACTTGCTCAATCCCTGGCTTACACTCCTGGGGATCTGGGGAGAAGTAACCCTCAAGTGAAATACACTAAATTTCTGCAATGGAGTCCTGGCAGTAGCAATGCAAGACAAAGTGAGACACTTCGGCAGCAGAATGGAACTACAATATGGAATGGTGCAGACAGGTGGAGGAGTCAATCTACTGAACAAGGGGATGCCCCCTAAAATACGCCAAGATATGAGGTCCATGGCGGGAACTTGTAGGAGGGTAACACAAGGCATCCCAACCCCCTGCCTATAGAATGCAGAAGTTGCTCATGACCAGATGCAGAGTTCTGGGGACTCCCGAAGGGAGGGGTGCATTGGCCTAAAGATGTGGGGAAAACTGAATTCTTGATGCTTTATTGTCCAACACCCTGTGACCTTAATTGTGACTATTTACTCCTGTAATGTACACCTGCCATAGGAGGGCACGTTGGATGTTTCTATTTTGTTGTACAGTGCTAAAATGCTTAATAAAAAGATTTTGAAAAAAGTAATGTTTGCCATCCAGTCCATCGAGATCGGAGACTGATAGACATCAAGACCCTGATTTCTTCAACCAACATCCTGCCTTACAATTCATGGGTCTTGTCAACAATAGCAATCCTGTGAACTCACCATTACACTCCTGCCCTGAAAAAGCATCCCACTCTCAATGATTCCCACATGGACCATTGGTAACAACTCTGTAGCATCAGGCATCTACCACTCAGACTTTGAATTCCCCTTCATTCACTGTCTCATGAAGCAGAAGTCTAAACTGCAGCCCGATGATTCAAATCTCAGTAAGTCTACTCAACCATTCATCCTTTCAAAGTCAATACAATGAGTACCATTTAGTGGAGTGGCAATAAACACCTGCTGTTCAGCACAGTGCCAGAATGCTGAAAGGGGTGATTAATTGCTTTACAAATATACACTATGGCCCTCATTATGACATTGGCGGTGAGTACCACTTACCGCCATGCTGACTGCCGCCAACATACCGCTGCCGTAGCGGATTACCGCTACCCATATTATGACACACACAGCAATCCGTCACTATACAGCCACACACACAAGTCCCGCCAGCCCAAAGGTCAGTGATAAACTGGCGGTAGCAAAACCCACACCGTTACACCAACAGAACTACGCCCACAGCATTATGACCCACGAATCACTGCAGCGCACATTTAATGGCGCTAAACCATTGGTGGTACATACCACCGCGCCCAAAATACACACACACATACAAAACAACACTACATTGGACAATTTGAATAAAACACACCTGACACCCATACACACCCCACACACCCAGACCACTATAAAACTCACACCCACATTACCCACAACCCTTTATGACTAAAAACAATTGCCCAAGAGAGATAGCAAGACCATAGACAAAACCACAGCCACACACCACCATCACCTATGCACCATCCACGCACCTTACATCACACACCACAACACATCACCGCACACACCCTCACCCACACCACTCACACTACACCCATGGCACCACAACAACACCCCAGGATCTCAGAGGAGGAGCTAAGGGTCATGGTGGAGGAAATCATCCAGGTAGAGCCACAGCTATTCGGATCACAGGTGCAGCAGACATCTATTGCCAGGAAGATGGAGCTATGGCGGAGAATCATGGACAGGGTCAATGCTGTCAGACAGCACCCCAGAACAAGGGATGACATCAGGAAGAGGTGGAACGACCTACGGGGGAAGGTGCGTTCCACAGCAGCAAGACACCAACTAGCTGTACAGAGGACTGGCGGTGGACCCCCGACTCCTCCCCCACACCTAACAACTTGGGAGGAGCAAGTCTTGGCAATCATGCGTCCTGAGGGCCTGGCAGGAGAAGGAGAAGGACAGGACTCTGGTAAGTCAAACCTCTATTACTATCACCCCCCCTACCTGCATGCCATTACAAACCCCCACCCTTACCCTCACTCCCATCACTCCACCACCTCACACACACCCCACCATCACAACCCACCCCTCCCAATACCAAGCCCTGCATGTAACACCAATGCACAGACCCCATCACAGACCTGCATGGCCACCCATCACTAAAGCATGCACACTAGAGAGAATCACCTAGCCTACACAATATACACAATATCTACTCACACAAGGCAAAGCTGCCAGGGCAATAACAACCATAGAGGGCAACACACTCATGCACAAGATGTCACCCGCAGAAACTATAACACTGCATTTACATCCCCACAGGTCCCCCACCCAACGTCACTGGAGAGGATGTGCCAGCAACATCCAGTCCCCCCCCAGAAGAGGCCCACAGTGATGACAGCAGCTCTGGACGCCTGGATCTGGATGACCAACTGACCCATTAGGGACCTCCGGACAGTCGGTTACCAAGGCACAGTCCCATACCACCACAGAGCCTCCCCCTTCAGGAAACACCAGCACAGTACCCACCCAGCGGGCCCATACCTCTGTCCCCAGGACTCATCAATCAGCAGTGTGTCCACAACTACAGGGACCCCAGGCCACCCCACAAACACAGGACGATCAGGGACCTATGGTCAGTGGCAGTGGGCACACGGTTCAGGGGACAGAGGCACAGGACAACAGGACAACAGGGAAGCTGGGAGGACTGCTGTGTGACATAGTGAGGACAGGCCCATGGAATTGACTCTCCAGGAGGCACTCACCAAGATCCTGGGATCATACCATCATTCTTAGGAGATGATGGGCCAGATACTGGACAAGTTGCAGGAGACCCAGTGTCTGCAGGAGGGACAGTATCTGGGGATCAGGGAGGACATGAAGGACATCAACACCACCCTGGTCACCATTGCAGGGGTGCTGGCAGACATGGCCAACACCATGAGGGAGGCAGTGGCACACCAGCGGGCCCCTGACACTAGACAAACTGATGAACATCCGTCCACCTCCACTGCCTCTAGTCGACAGGAGGCCCGCCACAGGACCAACAGGCCACCAGCACCCCTCCCCCTGCAGAAGGAGAACCACCCAGCAAACAGTCCCTGCGATCCAGGCAGAAGCCGGAGACTATTGCCAAGACCCCCGCCAGGAAATAATACACTCCTGATTGTCACCCTTGTGTTCCACCCTGTCACCCTGTCCACCTAGAACTGACATTGCTCCACTTCCTATGCCCCCTTGGACAATGCACCTATGATCCACATATCCTGGACATTCCTCCATCACCCCAGCCTATTGCACATCCCCCTCTACTGATTGGCACTTAAATAAACACCATTTGAATAAATACAAGTATGGAGTCTGTCAAATGATTGAACTATGTATTTGTTTAACAAGCTTTAAACACTGCAATACAACCATACAGTAATGTATACATAGGTATGACCTGTAGTTGGCTGCAGTCAACACACCAGGAGTGATAGTGGGGCACAAATATCTGAAAATAGATATGCCAATGGGTACAGTTAGTGGCCAATAGAAATGGGAAAATCAGCCTGCCAGTGACAATGTCAAACACAAAACTGTCAATTCATAGTGAAGTTACAGTGTCTTACCTGTGTGTCATTGGAAGTATTGTTGTATTATTGCACTTCTGTTGTTCTCATCCTCATCCTCTGCCTCCTCATCTTCACTGTCCACAGGGTCCACTGCTGCCACACGCCCATCTCCAGCATCATCCTCCTGCAGAAAAGGCACCTGGCGACGCAAGGCAAGGTTATGCAACAAACAGCATGCCACAATGATCTGGCAGACCTTCTTCGGTGAGTAGTACAGGAATCCACCTGTTAGATGAAGGCAACAAAATCTGGCCTTCAGGAGGCCGAATGTCCTCTCTTGATTCTTCTTGTTCGCCCATATGCCTCATTGTAACGTTCCTCTGCCCTTGTCCTGGCATTCCTCACAGGAGTCAGTAGCCATGTGAGTTTGGGGTAACCTGAGTCACCTGCAAATATTGAGGGACAACTATTAGAAACACACTAACCCTTAGGGCCCACTCCATACCCATACACCTGTTCTGCTTTCCTACATATCTCATATCAGAGCTTACAGAACCTCTCTGGAATGCACTTCTGAGTTCAAAGAAGACCTTTATTGTTGTTAATTCTCCCCACCCACAAGTTCTTGAGAGACAAATTAGTAGATTTCAAGCACAAAGTAGCGCAGCAAGAAAACAAAATATATCACAGTACTTCTCAGTTGCAAAGTACACAGCAAATATATATATATATGATTACAGTAGCAAAGCATAACAGTCAAAATTCATCACCGTATGATCAAGTAGGACCTATCTTCAGCTTCATCTTTCTGGGGTCTGCAAGTTGATGACTCCGGTCAACTGCGAGAAAGAGATTATCTACCCACACAGGAGACTGGCAACTGACGTCTAGCTCCAGCCTGAAGTCAAGCAGATTCGAATCTAACTCACTGTAGCCCAGAGTCATCCTTACAAAAGCGTGCCCCCTCCTCTCAGACTCGGGAAAACTACGCAAGCCTTTGGAGACTGGCCAGATCTCCTAGACTTCTCCTATTCCCAAGGCTGAGCAGAAAGGAAAACACCAAATGTACTCTCTCTTATCATGTCTAGTCTGGTGTGAAGAAAACAGCTTGGTCCATCTTGTGGAAAAACACAGCTTGGAATAATACAGACATCTGCGATGTTTCAACTGCAATGTCTAACTCCACGTTAAAGCCAATATGCAGCTAACCTAAATATCAAATGTAATGTCTAATGTCATGTCATAGCCAATAGGCAGCTAACCTAAATATCAAATGTAATGTCTAATATCATGTCAAAGCCAATAGGCAGCTGAGCTGAATACAAAATGTAATGTCTAATATCATGTCAAAGCCAATAGGCAGCTGAGCTGAATACAAAATGTAATGTCTAATATCATGACATAGCCAATAGGCAGCTAAACTGAATACAGCATGTCAAAGCCAATAGGCAGAATACAGAATGTAATGGCTAATGCCATGTCAAAGCCAATAGGCGGCTAAGCTGAACAAAACATACAATGTGCTACTGGTGAACACTGAGCAACTAATATGCACAGTGGTGAAACACAAAGTCATTGGTCAAACACAATTAATAGCATCACATTCCACCCTATGACCAATGAATTTTTGTTTCACATATCTCTTGTTTAAAAAAAAAAAAAAAAAAACATCAACACAAAAAAACATCAGCAAGTCAGATTTGAACGATCAAAGCAATCACTGTAAAGCAATGGAAGTGGATTAACATATTGATCTCATAACCTTTCACATCAGATACATCTACATAGAAAAAGACTGAAACTTTTATACTCTGAATGAGATTATAGTGTCTCTAAAATAGCAATTTGATGTAGCATGAGTTCTACTCATGTAAAGGTGCACTGTCCACCTGAAAGGTTTGCTGGAAGGTAAGTTAAAGTCAGAGTTCCACACGAAAAAACACAGACAGTTTACTGTTAAGGTTGCTTAGTTCCAGTGGAAGAATGTAATCAAACAAGTTGAACTTGAACTGAAGGCGCCATTTGCGCAAAATGGATCCATGGTGCTTGCACTTTACCAGTCAGGTTCAGGTTGGGGGTTCGGTCCCTTCCCCGACCCCACACGCACACACCCGAAGGGAGACCACACAGCACACTCAGGGATAGTGGCGAAACGTGGTAGGATCTGCAAAAGAAAAAAGTATGACTTTTCTTGCCAATAACATTTGTAAATGTGCCCTTCCTCTCCCTGTTTTATAATCAGC
This sequence comes from Pleurodeles waltl, assembly GCF_031143425.1. Taxonomy (NCBI): domain Eukaryota; kingdom Metazoa; phylum Chordata; class Amphibia; order Caudata; family Salamandridae; genus Pleurodeles; species Pleurodeles waltl. The sequence continues at coordinate 1,178,605,653 of NC_090437.1, forward strand.
AGGACGTTTTTGGGGCCCTTTGTTATAATGTCTGCAGATTCTGGAGGGTCACTTGGGGCTTCAACCCACACCTCAGCACTGAGGTTTTTATCTGCTGCATCACAGCTTCCATTTCTTTGCACTGTCAGAAGGGCTGGGACAGACTCATTCTTTACCAAAACTCCATTCACTGCACTTTTGGCAAGTTGGGCCATTCTGTCTCCAATTTGTATGAATGAATCAGATTCTTTTCTAGTTATCAGCATCATTTTGATTTCTCCTTGGTAATCTGCAGCAATCATTCCCCCTAAAACCTGATCAATTTGCCATATCTGTCCTGGTAACTTTCCTCTGTCCAACTGCTCTGTGACTGCTAGTGGGACAGATTTCTCTTGTGCGTGCTGCACAGTTTTGATCAAATCTAGGGGAATGTGCATCTCTCTCATCTCTGCCCATCTGTAAGTGGCTTTTTCTCCCAGCTGTTCACATCTCTGGTGCACCCACTTAGCCATCCCCACTAAGGCAGAATTCTGGGTGAACACTTCTCTCTCTGAATTCTTCTCATTAACATCTGCAAGGGAATTGAACCAGTTATGTACACGCCATGTGGAAAACCAAACGGCGAAACCATTGGCAGTGAACCAAGAATCAGTGTAAAAATGACACATCTCACGCAGCTCTTGCTTTAAAGTCTGACACACATTGTACAACGCTGTTCCTTCTCCTGTGCCAGAAAACAACATTTCAGTCAATGAATCATTAGTCAAACAAACATGCTTTTTATCCTCAGGGGACACAAATTCAAATGGTGCGCTCAATTTCACTGGTGACTCTTTTACCTGTGGTACTCTCTGCACCCTCCCCACATCCTGAAAAGGGGCTTGTGGCACCTGTTCATTCTTCCCCTGTTCCTGATTTACATGTAAATCAGTGTTTCCCTCTTGCACTGCGCAGAAACCTAAAGTCATTATTTCATTTGCCAAATCACAAGCGCGCAGCTGCTTAGAGTTTTTCCTAGGGACCATATACCAAAGTGTTAGGATTTCACTCAGATGAGGGCTATTCTGTTTCCAAAAATCAAACAAGCTAATAAACCTTGGTGTCTCTTGCTTAGTACAAACAGTAAGAAACTCTAAAATCTTTCGTTTTGGTACCTCGTAAATCACATTCTGAGCTCTGTTCTCCGTGTTATCAGTTAAGGAATGCACTTCGACTGCCAAAAAACCTGGCTCACAGGAGGCTCAGACTGGCTCACAGCTGTCTTAACCCCCTCATTACTGGAATAGGAAAAGACAGATTCTTCTAAAACAGCATTTTTATACATTTCAGCATTATCTTGCATTAATGTGTTCTGGCTAATTTGCTCACGTAAATTCTTATTTTCATGTTCTAACTGCCTACATTTCTCCTGCATTTTTCTGTAAGCAGATAAAAGTATCCAAACCCTTCTGTCAAGAACAAAATGAACATCATTTCTTTCAAAAGGCACATTTTCAAAATATGCTTTATCACAGAAAGAAAACATGTTTCTCATAGCACCATCAGGCAGTTTAACTACACATGCATTTTCAAACATGATCTGCCGTGCTTCTGTAATTCTCTAAACAACCAAAAACAATTGCACTTTTAAATTGTGCACGTAGAAATCTATAATTCGACTTTCAAGACTGACGGCTACGCCAAAATGTTCTGCTTTCCTACATATCTCATATCAGAGCTTACAGAACCTCTCTGGAATGCACTTCTGAGTTCAAAGAAGACCTTTATTGTTGTTAATTCTCCCCACCCACAAGTTCTTGAGAGACGAATTAGTAGATTTCAAGCACAAAGTAGTCGCAGAAAGAAAACAAAATGTATCACGGTACTTCTCAGTTGCAATGTACACAGCAAATATATATATATATGATTATAGTAGCAAAGCATAAAAGTCAAAATTCATCACCGTATGAGCAAGTAGGACCTATCTTCAGCTTCATCTTTCTGGGGTCTGCAAGTTGATGACTCCGGTCAACTGCGAGAAAGAGATTATCTACCCACACGGGAGACTGGCAACTGACGTCTAGCTCCAGCCTGACGTCAAGCAGATTCGAATCTAACTCACTGTAGCCCAGAGTCATCCTTACAAAAGCGTGCCCCCTCCTCTCAGACTCGGGAAAACTACGAAAGCCTTTGGAGACTGGCCAGATCTCCTAGGCTTCTCCTATTCCCAAGGCTGAGCAGAAAGGAAAACACCAAATGTACTCTCTCTTATCATGTCTAGGCTGGTGTGAAGAAAACAGCTTGGTCCATTTTGTGGAAAAACACAGCTTGGAAGAATACAGACATCTGCGATGTTTCAACTGCAATGTCTAACTCCACGTTAAAGCCAATAGGCAGCTAACCTAAATATCAAATGTAATGTCTAATGTCATGTCATAGCCAATAGGCAGCTAACCTAAATATCAAATGTAATGTCTAATATCATGTCAAAGCCAATAGGCAGCTGAGCTGAATACAAAATGTAATGTCTAATATCATGTCAAAGCCAATAGGCAGCTGAACTGAATACAAAATGTAATGTCTAATATCATGTCAAAGCCAATAGGCAGCTGAGCTGAATACAAAATGTAATGTCTAATATCATGACATAGCCAATAGGCAGCTAAACTGAATACAGCATGTCAAAGCCAATAGGCAGAATACAGAATGTAATGGCTAATGCCATGTCAAAGCCAATAGGCGGCTAAGCTGAACAAAACATACAATGTGCTACTGGTGAACACTGAGCAACTAATATGCACAGTGGTGAAACACAAAGTCATTGGTCAAACACAATTAATAGCATCACATTCCACCCTATGACCAATGAATTTTTGTTTCACATATCTCTTGTTTAAAAAAAAAAAAAAAAAAAACATCAACACAAAAAAACATCAGCAAGTCAGATTTGAACGATCAAAGCAATCACTGTAAAGCAATGGAAGTGGATTAACATATTGATCTCATAACCTTTCACATCAGATACATCTACATAGAAAAAGACTGAAACTTTTATACTCTGAATGAGATTATAGTGTCTCTAAAATAGCAATTTGATGTAGCATGAGTTCTACTCATGTAAAGGTGCACTGTCCACCTGAAAGGTTTGCTGGAAGGTAAGTTAAAGTCAGAGTTCCACACGAAAAAACACAGACAGTTAACTGTTAAGGTTGCTTAGTTCCAGTGGAAGAATGTAATCAAACAAGTTGAACTTGAACTGAAGGCGCCATTTGCGCAAAATGGATCCATGGTGCTTGCACTTTACCAGTCAGGTTCAGGTTGGGGGTTCGGTCCCTTCCCCGACCCCACACGCACACACCCGAAGGGAGACCACACAGCACACTCAGGGATAGTGGCGAAACGTGGTAGGATCTGCAAAAGAAAAAAGTATGACTTTTCTTGCCAATAACATTTGTAAATGTGCCCTTCCTCTCCCTGTTTTATAATCAGCAGGATGTATTTGGGGCCCTTTGTTATAATGTCTGCAGATTCTGGAGGGTCACTTGGGGCTTCAACCCACACCTCAGCACTGAGGTTTTTTTCTGCTGCATCACAGCTTCCATTTCTTTGCACTGTCAGAAGGGCTGGGACAGACTCATTCTTTACCAAAACTCCATTCACTGCACTTTTGGCAAGTTGGGCCATTCTGTCTCCAATTTGTATGAATGAATCAGATTCTTTTCTAGTTATCAGCATCATTTTGATTTCTCCTTGGTAATCTGCAGCAATCATTCCCCCTAAAACCTGATCAATTTGCCATATCTGTCCTGGTAACTTTCCTCTGTCCAACTGCTCTGTGACTGCTAGTGGGACAGATTTCTCTTGTGCGTGCTGCACAGTTTTGATCAAATCTAGGGGAATGTGCATCTCTCTCATCTCTGCCCATCTGTAAGTGGCTTTTTCTCCCAGCTGTTCACATCTCTGGTGCACCCACTTAGCCATCCCCACTAAGGCAGAATTCTGGGTGAACACTTCTCTCTCTGAATTCTTCTCATTAACATCTGCAAGGGAATTGAACCAGTTATGTACACGCCATGTGGAAAACCAAACGGCGAAACCATTGGCAGTGAACCAAGAATCAGTGTAAAAATGACACATCTCACGCAGCTCTTGCTTTAAAGTCTGACACACATTGTACAACGCTGTTCCTTCTCCTGTGCCAGAAAACAACATTTCAGTCAATGAATCATTAGTCAAACAAACATGCTTTTTATCCTCAGGGGACACAAATTCAAATGGTGCGCTCAATTTCACTGGTGACTCTTTTACCTGTGGTACTCTCTGCACCCTCCCCACATCCTGAAAAGGGGCTTGTGGCACCTGTTCATTCTTCCCCTGTTCCTGATTTACATGTAAATCAGTGTTTCCCTCTTGCACTGCGCAGAAACCTAAAGTCATTATTTCATTTGCCAAATCACAAGCGCGCAGCTGCTTAGAGTTTTTCCTAGGGACCATATACCAAAGTGTTAGGATTTCACTCAGATGAGGGCTATTCTGTTTCCAAAAATCAAACAAGCTAATAAACCTTGGTGTCTCTTGCTTAGTACAAACAGTAAGAAACTCTAAAATCTTTCGTTTTGGTACCTCGTAAATCACATTCTGAGCTCTGTTCTCCGTGTTATCAGTTAAGGAATGCACTTCGACTGCCAAAAAACCTGGCTCACAGGAGGCTCAGACTGGCTCACAGCTGTCTTAACCCCCCATTACTGGAATAGGAAAAGACAGATTCTTCTAAAACAGCATTTTTATACATTTCAGCATTATCTTGCATTAATGTGTTCTGGCTAATTTGCTCACGTAAATTCTTATTTTCATGTTCTAACTGCCTACATTTCTCCTGCATTTTTCTGTAAGCAGATAAAAGTATCCAAACCCTTCTGTCAAGAACAAAATGAACATCATTTCTTTCAAAAGGCACATTTTCAAAATATGCTTTATCACAGAAAGAAAACATGTTTCTCATAGCACCATCAGGCAGTTTAACTACACATGCATTTTCAAACATGATCTGCCGTGCTTCTGTAATTCTCTAAACAACAAAAAACAATTGCACTTTTAAATTGTGCACGTAGAAATCTATAATTCGACTTTCAAGACTGACGGCTACGCCAAAATGTTCTGCTTTCCTACATATCTCATATCAGAGCTTACAGAACCTCTCTGGAATGCACTTCTGAGTTCAAAGAAGACCTTTATTGTTGTTAATTCTCCCCACCCACAAGTTCTTGAGAGACGAATTAGTAGATTTCAAGCACAAAGTAGTCGCAGAAAGAAAACAAAATGTATCACGGTACTTCTCAGTTGCAATGTACACAGCAAATATATATATATATATGATTATAGTAGCAAAGCATAAAAGTCAAAATTCATCACCGTATGAGCAAGTAGGACCTATCTTCAGCTTCATCTTTCTGGGGTCTGCAAGTTGATGACTCCGGTCAACTGCGAGAAAGAGATTATCTACCCACACGGGAGACTGGCAACTGACGTCTAGCTCCAGCCTGACGTCAAGCAGATTCGAATCTAACTCACTGTAGCCCAGAGTCATCCTTACAAAAGCGTGCCCCCTCCTCTCAGACTCGGGAAAACTACGAAAGCCTTTGGAGACTGGCCAGATCTCCTAGGCTTCTCCTATTCCCAAGGCTGAGCAGAAAGGAAAACACCAAATGTACTCTCTCTTATCATGTCTAGGCTGGTGTGAAGAAAACAGCTTGGTCCATTTTGTGGAAAAACACAGCTTGGAAGAATACAGACATCTGCGATGTTTCAACTGCAATGTCTAACTCCACGTTAAAGCCAATAGGCAGCTAACCTAAATATCAAATGTAATGTCTAATGTCATGTCAAAGCCAATAGGCAGCTAACCTAAATATCAAATGTAATGTCTAATATCATGTCAAAGCCAATAGGCAGCTGAGCTGAATACAAAATGTAATGTCTAATATCATGTCAAAGCCAATAGGCAGCTGAACTGAATACAAAATGTAATGTCTAATATCATGTCAAAGCCAATAGGCAGCTGAGCTGAATACAAAATGTAATGTCTAATATCATGTCATAGCCAATAGGCAGCTAAACTGAATACAGCATGTCAAAGCCAATAAGCAGAATACAGAATGTAATTGCTAATGCCATGTCAAAGCCAATAGGCGGCTAAGCTGAACAAAACATACAATTTGCTACTGGTGAACATTGAGCAACTAATATGCGCAGTGGTGAAACACAAAGTCATTGGTAAAACACAATTAATAGCATCACAACACCAACACCTAATGAGTGGGAACTAGGGCTCACCTATTAACCAGACCCGGTGCCTCTGGAGTTGAGCCATCACATATGGTATGGTGCTATACGTCAGAATAAAGGCACCATGCACAGACCCAGGATACTTTGCCTTGACATGGGGGATGTACTGGTTCGCCAGGCACACTATCTGCACATTCATAGAGTGAAAGCTCTTTTGATCTCTGAACACCTATTCATTTCTCCAGAAGGGGACAAATGCAATATGTGCACCATCAATAGCACCACTAATGTTAGGGATATTATCCCATTGCATAGAAAGCAGCTTTCACTGTGGCCAAATCCTCCACCTGTGGGAAAACGATGTAGCTGCGCATGTGTTTAATCAGGGCAGACAACACTCTGGTCAGCACTATTGAAAACATTGGCTGAGACATTCCTGGTGCCAAGCCCACTGTTACTTGGAAGGAGCCAGTTGCCAGGAAATGGAGCATAGATGGGACTTGCACAAGAGGGGGTATCCCGGTGGGCTGACGGATAGCAGGCTCCAATTGTCCTGTATGGAGGGACAGGTGGAAATGATGTAATTCCGCTGACGTTGTGTGCCGTTGCGGGAGGCGGTCGAGAACCTCCGTGCAACTCCTCATTGGATACTAGTGGGCCCTCTGGGTTACAGTGGCCAATGGTGATGTACGCCGGCGGTGACGGTATGCACCGCCGCAGACGTGACCGCCATTTTCTATCTTTTCACTCACTTGCTACCTGACATTCCACAGGAGAGGACCTACACTGCAAGTGCTGCTGTGACGTGTGTCTGGAACCGACCAAGGCTCGTGTCACTGGGGAAAGGGCCCCTGCCTTCACCGCTGCGGAGTTGGAGAGACTGGTGGATGGGGTCCTACCCCAGTACCGAATGCTGTATAGGCCTCCAGACCAACAGGTGAGTACACTGTGAGCACGATGCATGGGGCATGAATGCATGGAGTGCTGTGTGTGAGGGCCTTGTGTAGGAGGGGGAGGTTGGTGGAAGGGCCCTGGGCAGCGTGCTGCATGTATGGTGGGCAATGTCTGTGGGTAAGGAGATGTGCGGGCTATGGTGGGCCATGAGTGTAACAGGCAGGACGGTCTGACTGATACCTTTCCTATGTGTATTTCTATGCAGGTCAGCGCCCATCAAAAGAAGGGTATATACGTGTCATCGCCAAGTACATGCGTACCCTGGGAATCTATGGCAGACGGAGCACCCACTGTTGGAAAAGGTGGGAGGACCTGAGACGCTGGGCATGGAAGACAGCGGAGGCCCAGCTGGGGATGTCCTCCCAACAAGGAAGAGGTGCCCGTCGAACTCTGACCCCCCTGATGGCCCGCATGCTGGGGGTGGCCTACCCGGAGCCGGATTGGCGCTTGGGGGAATCACAGCAGCCACAAGGGGGTGAGTACAGTACCCCAAAATACTACTTGCGCGTAGTGGGGTGACATCCGGGTGGGAGATGTGTGCCTGTGGGTGCCCCTAGGCCAGGCCGGACATTGCAGGGTAGGTCCCATGTTGGGCAGGGTCTGATGTAAACCTCCTCCAACCAAGGTAGTAGGCATCCACTACTGGGCAGGGGTCTGTGGGTCTCAGGTATGCTGCAATTGGCTTTAGGTATCCCTGTCCATGGGCGACTAGTATTGTGACTGTTAGTGCATTGCCTAGTGCGTAGGGCTGTTCCCTGTGTGTGTGTGTGTTGTGTACGCCAACGGTGGTGTTGTTGCCGTCATTGACCAAGAGTATCCTTTGTCTCTCCCCCCCTTTTTGTTTTGTCACCCTGTCCTTATGTGCATTGGCATCATCTGGCAGAGGAGCACAGGCACCGGCGATGGGGAGAGCTGCATCGCACAGGGTCCAGGATGCCGAATCCACCGACAGTGAGGTCATCAGTGGGACAGAGGACGAGGGGAGCACCACGGCGGAGACTGGAGGGGACAGCCACAGTAGTGTTGACAGCTACTGCAGGTGGGAGAGGATCTCGGGCACCAGGCAGCAACACTGAAAGGGTGCCTGAACCAGGTGCTTCAAGGAAGGACAAGGAGGCACCACCAGCAGCATCTAGGAAGGGCAACGAGGCACCACCAGCTGCGAAAGGGAAGGGCAAGGAGCAATCCCTGGCTCCTGACAGGAAGGGCAAGGGGCCAGCACCAGCAGGCAGGAAGGACAGGAGGGCTGGTGCTGGGACTCATTCGGAATCCCCACCACCAACCATGGTGGTTCAGCCATCCGAGGCTGCAACGGAAGGGCTAGAGCCTCCCCCCATCACTGCCAGTACTGCCACTAGCACCACTGCCAGCAGCAGCAGCCCCCGTGGGCAGCTGTCCAAAGTTGTAGGGGATAGGCTGGAGCCTCCCCCCACCACTGCCAGCACCGCCACCAGCAGCACTGCCAGCAGCAGCAGCCCCAGTGGGCAGCCGTCCAAGGCTGCAGGGGATGGGCTGGAAACTCCCCCGCCACTTCCAGCACCGCCACCAGCACCACTGCCAGCAGCAGCAACCCCAGTGGGCAGCTGTCTGAGACTGCAGAGGATGGGCTGGAGCCTCCCCCCACCACTGCCACACTGCCACCAGCACCACTGCCAGCAGCAGCAGCCCCAGCGGGCAGCCATCTGAGGCTGCATAGGAAGGGCTGGAGCCTCCCCCGCCCACTGCCAGCACCTCCACCAGCACCACTGCCAGCAGCAGCAGCCCCAGTGGGCAGCCATCCGAGGCTGCAGGGGATGGGCTGGAGCCTTCCCCCACCCCTGCCAGCACCGCCACAAGCACCACTGCCAGCAGCAGCAGCTCCAGTGGGCAGCCATCCAAGGCTGCAGAGGAAGGGCTGGAGCCTCCCCCCACCACTGCCACCCCGACACCAGCACCACCACTGCCACCACTGAGCAGCCGTCACCACCGACGGACAGTGTATAGTCCTGCCTCCATGGGCTGTTGTGCATCCTGGCCCCTGCAAATCCTGTGGGTCTGACACCCAGGTGAGAGACTGTGACCTTGCACTCCACAAGATCTGCATCACAGGGCACAATGCCCCCTCCAGAACCAGTGGAAGAAGCCATCCACTCACCCCATCCTTCCCAGCATGAAGAGCACTGGGCACAATGCCCCCTCCAGAACCAGTGGAGAAGCCATCCACTAACCCTATCCGACACAGAATGAGGCACACTGGGCACAATGCCCCCTCCAGAACCAGTGAAAGAGGCCATCCACTCACCGCATCCTTCCCAGGATGATGCACACAGGGCACAATGCCCACTCCAGAACCAGTGGAGAAGCCATCCAGTCACCCCATCCTTCCCAGGATGAAGAACACTGGGCACAATGCCCCCTCCAGAACCAGTGGAGAAGCCATCCACTTGAAAGACTGTGGCCTTGCACTCCCCAGGACCAAGCAGTGGGCAAACCACCCACTAGAGAGATTGGCCTTGCACTCCCCAAGGCCAAGCAGTGGGCAAACCACCCACTTGAGAGACTGTGGCCTTGCACTCCCCAGGACCAAGCAGTGGGCAAACCACCCACTTGGGAGACTGTGGCCTTGTACTCCCTAGGACCAAGCAGTGGGAAAACCACCCACTAGAGAGACTGTGGCCTTGCACTCCCCAGGACAGCGCACAGGGCATGTTGCCCACTCCAGGACCAGCGGTGTTGTACCATCTTCCGGCTGAGGTGCCCCCCATTCCCCGTCCCCCTGAAGTGCCTGTGTATTTTCGACCTGATGCCCCTGCAGTGTTCTCTCCACGTTGTTGCAGGAGTGAGGTGGGGCCTTGGCCTATGTGATGTGGCCCTGTGGCCCACGGACATTGAGGACTGGGCAGTGTCCCTACATTTGTAAATATGCATAGACGGTTGTATTTTTATGCACTTATTCATGTTATTTTATAGTATTACACTCACTTTCTTCAAATCATTTTGTTCTTGCATTATTCCTGAGGGGTATGGGGGAAATATGTAATGTTACTGCATCTGGTTGGGTGTATGCTGTTGGGGTGGGGGTGTTGTGTGTTGCATGTGTGTGTCACTCTCTTTTCCCTCCCCTGTCCCTTGTGTGCTAGGCTGTAGTACTCACCGTGGTCGTCTTTGCCAGCGTTGATGTTCATAATGCAGCAGAAGGTAGACGAGCATCAGAAATATGTGCAGCTCTGGCTCCATGGCATCGTGGTAGTTCCCTGAGTCTCCGCAGGTGAGTCCTTTGACTTCTGTGCAGTGTTTCAGCCATGCTTTTGATGTTGTTGGTACCGCCCCGGAAGAGGTGGCGGATAGGCCGGTTGTAATAGTGTGGGCTGTACATTGTCTTCCGCCTAACTGTTGGTGGTTACCACCATAGTGCTTGTTGATTCCGCCCTGGCGGTCGGTGTGTTAAAGTGGCTGTCTGTATGAGTTGTTCCGCATTGGTCATAATTCCATTTTTGTTACCACCGGCTTGTTGTCGGTATTACCGTCGCTTTATCATCGACTGCCAGGGTTTTAATGAGGGCCTATGTAATTTGTATTCATTCTGGTTCTTACAATGGTATTGCTTTGTAGGAAAGTCCTCCTTTTTGCCCTGGTCACCCCCACACTTTTTGGACAGGTACTGGTGGTTACTGACTCTTGGCTGTGCCCTGGGTACTGCTTACCAGTCCCAGGGCCAGTGCTGTGTGTAAAGTGGATATGCAAATTAGGCTAATTATAATTGGCTAAGTTAACCTACCTATAAGTCCCTAGTATATGGTAGGGCATGTAGGTTTAGGGACCACAGCATAGGTAGTGCACCCATAGGTGCACTGCTGAGGTGCCCAGTGTCATTTTAAAGGCCTGCCTTGCTGGCTGCTTTTAAATTAAAGTTATATGCAAATTCGACTTTGGAATTAAAAGTAGTTCCAAAGTCTTAAACGACCTTATTTTTACATATAAGCCACCCCTAAGGTGTGCCCTATGTGCCCCTAGGGCTGGGTGCCATGTAACTATAAGAAGGGACCTTATAAAAGTAGTTTTATAAGCCCTGGTGAGGTAAAAACAACCAAATTCGTTTTTCCCTCATTGTAGTGAATGGCCTCCATAGGCTAGAATGGGGAGACTTTATTTTAATTTTTAAAGTCCCCTTAAATGATGGATACCAAGAGTTTGGTATCAAATTAATTGTTATAATAAATCCCACAACTTCCAGTTGTGGGATTTAATATAACTTTTTCAGGTAAAGAGTGTAAGGAAATGGCTCCCTGTTGCAATTACCCCCCACTTTTTGCCTGATACTGATGCTGACTTGACTGAGAAGTGTGCTGGGACCCTGCTAACCAGGCCCCAGCACCAGTGTTCTTTGACCTAAAATGTATCATTGTCTTCACAATTGGCACAACCCTGGCACCCAGGTAAGACCCTTGTAACTGGTACCCCTGGTACCAAGGGCCCTGATGCCAGGGAAGGTCTATAAGGGCTGCAGCATGTCTTATGCCACCCTAGGGACCCCTCACTCAGCACAGACACACTGCTTGCCAGCTTGTGTGTGCTGGTGGGGAGAAAATGACTAAGTCGACATGGCACTCCTCTCAAGGTGCCATGCCAACCTCACACTGCCTATGGCATAGGTAAGTCACCCCTCTAGCAGGACTTACAGCCCTAAGGCAGGGTGCACTATACCACAGGTGAGGGCATAGGTGCATGAGCACTATGCCCCTACAGTGTCTAAGCAAAACCTTAGACATTGTAAGTGCAGGCTAGCCATAAGAGTATATGGTCTGGGAGTCTGTCAAAAACGAACTCCACAGCTCCATAATGGCTACACTGAATACTGGGAAGTTTAGTATCAATCTTCTCAGAATAATAAACCCACACTGATACCAGTGTTGGATTTATTAAAAAATGCACACAGAGGGCATCTTAGAGATGCCCCCTGTATTTTACCCAATTGTTCAAGTGCAGGGCTGACTGGTCTGTGCCAGCCTGCTGCTGAGAGACAAGTTTCTGACCCCATGTGGTGAGGGCCTTTGTGCTCTCTGAGGACAGAAACAAAAGCCTGCTCTGGGTGGAGGTGCTTCACACCTCCCCCCTGCAGGAACTGTAACACCTAGCAGTGAGCCTCAAAGGCTCAGGCTTTGCCCTCCGAAGACACGGGTACTTGCCTGCTGGCAGACTGGAACCGGGGCACCCCCTTCTCCTTTGAAGCCTATGTGTTTTGGGCACCACTTTGACCTCTGCACCTGACCGGCCCTGAGCTGCTGGTGTGGTAACTTTGGGGTTGCCCTGAACCCCCAACGGTGGGCTACCTTGAACCCAACTTTGAACCCTGTAGGTGGTTTACTTACCTGCAAAACTAACAAACACTTACCTCCCCCAGGAACTGTTGAAAATTGCAGTGTCCAGTTTTAAAATAGCTTATTGCCATTTGTGTGAAAACTACATATGCTATTTTGCTTCTTCAAAGTTCCTAAAGTTCCTAAGTGAAATACCTTTCATTTAAAGTATTGTTTGTAAATCTTGAAATAAACTAAGAAAATATATTTTTCTATATAAAATCTATTGGCCTGGAATTGTCTTTGAGTGAGTGTTCCTCATTTATTGCCTGTGTGTGTACAACAAATGCTTAACACTTCCCTCTGATAAGCCTACTGCTCGACCACACTACCACAAAATAGAGCATTAGAATTATCTATATTTGCCACTATCTTACCTCTAAGGGGAACCCTTGGACTCTGTGTATGCTATTTCTTACTTTCAAATAGTACATACAGAGCCAACTTCCTACAAAGAGTTTTAAACTTTACCTGAAAAGTTGTTAATTTCAGCCCTGCATTGTTTTTGCTGCTGTGCTCTGATTGGCCAGCCTCCTCCAGCCTGGCCAGGCTGCCTTGATGAGGTTGAAGTGACCTGGCTTCACACAAAAAGATGTGCCTGTGGGAGGAAATTTCCCCTCAGCAGATGGTGAGGCAGGAATGGGGAGGGCTGCCAAACTGGCCTTCAAAGGCAGAGAAGGACATTTGAACAAACCCAGCAACACCCCCACATCCTGCAACCCCAGACAACTAAGTGCCCCCTTGATTAGATTAAGAGAGGGCAGGAGAGGGGTGTGTTTATGATTTTTAGCCACACCAGTGGGTGGGCTCAGCCAGGTGTAACCTCTAAAAATCAGATTCAGCCATGATGGATTTTTGAAGAATGTTGCCTCCTGGGATTGATTTTTGACACACTTCCCAGGAAGTGGTCATCACAGGGGGAAGGACCCTGCACCTGATTGGAGAATCAGGACCCCCTTGTTTTTCACCCAGGAGCAAGGATAAGACTGGCTGACCTGCACCTACACCTCAGATCCCCATCAGATTCCAACAAGGAAGAACCAAAGGAGAAGAAGGACTGCCCTGCTGGACCCCTAGCCTGCGCCTGGAACCTGCACTCAGAAGGACTGCACCAGCTGCACACTTGGGCTTCACCACAAGAAGGACTTTGCCTGGCTTCAACTGGTTCAAGGAGGGACTCCCTGTTTGCTACAGGTGAAAAATTGCTAACCAGAGTCCCCTGCACCAACTCCTGAAGAAATCAACCAGCTGACCACTGCCCAGTGGCCAAAAAGGAGTTTGCGCCAAGTGCATTCTGGGAGTTGTAGTCCGCACCCCCAAGGACCATCTCAGAACTTCTGGACCCTTGGGGTTAGCTGTGGACCTCAAAAGAACCTGAAAAGGACATCTGGGAGAAGCCCCAGAAGTTTGGAGAACTTTTGAAAAAGAGCTCCATAGATGGACTAACCCGCCGCGGCAACTCTGGCCGCCTTGCCTCAACCGCTATCCGGTCTGATTTGCTGGTTCGGTCCGGTAGAGAAAATCTCAGAAAAAGAGACTAATTCCGAAGGTAAAAAGTTGACCGGGACCTCCCAGCCAGAGTATCCGAGGAGGGCTCCAGGGACGTCAAGATCCAGGTTTACCCCGGTCAAAGGATTTTCACCTCCAAAAAAACAACTAAGTCCGAAGGTAAAAATCTCCACTGAGGATTCCCGCGACGCGTATCCGGAGAAGGGCTCCAGGAGGTCGTATTGGACTGTCAGGTTCGTTCCGCTGAAGAAAATCTTCAGAAAAGAGACTAAGATTGAAGGTAAACTTTTTTTTGTTTCTAGGCGCTAAAAAAACAATAATTCTTTAAAAATTCACATCTCCGGTTCCCCTTATCCGATTTTATTCGCTTTTGTGTCATTTTAAAGATAAAAATATAATCAAATTTTATAAACTGGTTTTGGATTTTTAACTGTTTCCTGTGTTTTATTTAATTACTTTTTTGGGATATTTGAATCCTCTGTCTCCCAAGTTAAGCCTTGTCGCTCGTTGCCAAGCTACCAAGGGTTCAGCTGGGTTTAATTTACTGAGACCTTACTGGACCAAAGTGGAGGTTAGTGGCCTATTGCTAAGTGTATGTACCTACCTGCCCTTATGAATAACCCATTTTCCAACATGTTTCATTACAAATACTAAGGTACAAGTATCACAATATGAAAAGAATACATTACAAACATGTTTGTTGGTATGACTGAACCTACTGATAACACTTGTGAAAAACAACTAGCATTTGGTGGTTTAATTTAGCTTTTGTTTTCTGTAGCAATCACTATTTAGACAGCCAAATAAGACATGTTAAGCATTTGGCTTTAATGTACAATGTGCTCACAAGTGTTAATGACACACCTATAACATAAGTGAATGCATGAACATTTATTTCCAAACACTGCCCACACATTTAAATAAAAATATCATTATCTGAGGAGTCCAGCCAAAGGTTGTCACCTACACCCACCGTGTCAGCCATGGCTAGCTGAGCACAGTGGATTTGAGGGTGGTGATGTGAAAAGCTAAAGAAAGTTCAAGGAAGATTAGGGGAAGGGTCCTCATCTGCAGGAAAACAGTTCTCTTTGGCAGTCCGTTGCTGAAGGTGGCTGTTGTAACCGCAGCTCTGTTAGTGAGTTTCTATGTCCAGTTTATGAATTTTCCACAAATCTACCAAGTCACAAGAAGAAACTATTAAACTATGAAAACGAGGATCTACATTCCCTCATCTGGGATTCCCTAAGAAGCTCCTGCTACTATCTTTGCTATGTATCGTCCTAACTATGCGAACAGACTCTGCCTCAGAGGACATGCTCTTACTTCCCCAAGGTCTACAAGGAATACAAATGCGGCAGCCACACCTTCATTTATGGGACCCCATCTCACTTTCCCTCCAAGCAATTCCCTGGCCCATGATAGCTTGATCCCATGCTGTCAAGTCTCTTCTCATCACCCACAGGGCCATCTATTGCACCGGCTGAACGTTCATCCAAGTGAAGCTCCAAGGATATTTGCAGAGAAGAATCCCACTCTTTAGGCAGATCCCTGTGCTGATTGGCCCTCATTTATGAAGAACTGAGCTGAACCTTCTCTATACAGGCAGCAAAACATTCTAACGTTGTCCAGCCAAGGACAAAGAATATCCTATTTCATCTGAAATTCAGAAAGACGGTAACAATTTAGCTTTTTCCAAATTAATAAGGCAGAGTCACACAACCAACACCTACAATTACCACCAATTTACAAGCATTATTGTTGTCCGTGCACCATTCTCTCTAACATGAGGTCCATGTGACCGCTGATCTATCATCCTATTTTTCAAGCGTTAACTCCTCGCTTGTGCATATAGCATAAAAAAATCATATGCTTTGCTCAAGTTTTATATCTTATTATTAGTCACTATTATTTTCGACAGTGTACCTACATTTAATTTATACCCAATATGTATGAAGTTACTAGTTATTCCTGATATATAATTTTGCCTTTATATATACAATACCTTTACAGCAAATAAATAAAGCTCCTGGGCTCACATTGTGGGCTATGGTGCTCTTTTGGCCTCTATTTCAGAATTGGTAGCTGCTGTGAAAGACGAGAAGTTGGTTCCAACACTTCAAAAGCAACAGTTTGCAGCCCGAGGCTTGACTGTGCAGTTCGGGTGCTTCTTGGTCTATGGGTATCTTTTCTACCGCAGGGATATTCGTTCCCTTTAGGCGGGTTCACTTGTGACTTTACATTTGCCTGTAGGCTTCTCATATTATTGCATCCTTATTTGGAATTCTTTGATGTCATTGAATGCTATTTTCGTCCGATTCACTTTATAAAATGGCTTACAATATTTAGATAGATATCTGTTTTAAAAGGATTTCACTTAACAATAAATCCATGAAACTGTCTCGAAAGTATTTGATGATTTATTGCTATATGATTCTAAATCCTTCACATCTAAAACAAAAGCATCAAATTGACAATTAAGATTGTGTATGTAAATGAGAGTCTACAACTGATGAGTAAACCATCTAAACAAAGTCCACCAAGGCCACGTTTTATCAAGGGATAGCCAGTTGGGTCCAGGAGGGCCTAACACATGCCAGGTTTTTAAGATTTCCACATAAAATGGATTCACATAAAAGGTTTTTAAATTAAGGGGTTAGATTATCTAAAAACTCTCTCAATGAAGTGCAGCAAAGAAGGTTGCTGTGTTGTGTTGTGTGTGAGAGAGAGAGCAGGACAGTGCTACATCTACTAAGATATGGCATTGACCTCCTCTCTCCTTAGTACTGATGCACACTTGCCTAGCTCCACAAACATTTGCATCATAGTGCAAAGGTGTCTGCATCAAGTGTAGCATAGATTTTGTACTGGACGGTGTGCCCTTCCAGTTCAAAATACCACACAGAAACGACCTTGAAAACTTTTCCCAGTTTAGGTGTGTGCTGTGCAGTACACATGGAAGTCTGAAAAAGCATTGGGAAGTAAAACATTTCAACTTTTTAACGGGTACCTCAAAGAGGCATTCATTTTTTTAGCACAAAACCTTGTCTACTATGATTAATAGACTGGGTTTTGCAACAAAATCATTGGGTGGTGGCTTGGGAACAGCCACGTACTAGTATTGCGAAGCAGGTGTGCTACCCTCAGGTAAATGTCCAGCACCGAACACGCTTTTCTCCAGAAAATAAATTCCTCATGAACATAATAAACCAGTTTACCCCAGCGCAAAAAGTTAGTAAATCTACCCATAAAATGTATTTGCTTAGTCTTAGTAGACCTTTGGTGGACAACACCAGTTAAATCAGATGCGAGCCCATGAAGTAACCTGGCTGGAGTAATTAAAATATATTTGGTGAAAATATGACTTTGTGACGTCTGATTCAAACATACTGAATTGAGCAAAAAAAGAATAGCATATAAAAATGTTTTTGATAATGACTCGTGTCATGTTTAATATTTCCATTGTTTGTATTTGGAATTTCTTTTTTAATATAACTGTAAATTCATTTAAAAGTTAAAGCACCTTCTCAATCAATCAACTTTAAATGTTATAATGTCTCATTTAATGGACCCATAAAGTATTAAACTATCTAGCACAAACTGTCTTAAACAGGTATTTTTGGAAAAATTGATTAAACTGTTTAAAATGATTCTACTGTACTCAAATATGTAATGACACCATACGAGACGCCAGTTTTAAATTGAAGGTTGTGCTCCCTCCAGAAGTAGTAGTACACATTGAACAGTGCACAGAGTTGCATGGAAGCATGCCCTCCTGTGCATGGGAGTTTCCTGTCCCCTTTTACAGTAGCGTTATTGTTAGTGCTTTCACTCAAAGAAAGAAATATGATATGGGTATTATTGCTCTTCAAATAAATAACAGTTTTTCACCAGAAAATACTTTAAGATAATGTGTTTTAAGAACACACTTTTAGGGCCAGATGTACCAAGCAATTCTACAATTGAAAACTCTGTGATTCACAAAATCACAGGGTTTATGACTGCAAAATGGCTGTTGCACATGCACAAAACCCCTTTTACAAGATGCAAAACTTTTTCAGACTTGTACAGTTGCCAACACGACAAAGCGGGTGGAGACTGGTTTACAACAGGGAGGGCGTCCTTTAAGAAAATGTGCTAGTGGTTAAGAGGGTTGAAACTCTACTCAAGCAGCAATCACATTCATTGTCAGGATGAAGTGACAAGAAAACCCCAAATTAACCTGTGTTCAACTCTCTGGCAGCTTGGCACAGAGCAGTCAGGCCTAACTTAGAGTCGATGTGTAAAATATTTATGCAGCAATTAAAACAGTAATAACATGCAAATGTACATGCAAAACACAACACAGGAAACAGTAGAGTAAATTTGAATAAATAAATCAAGACCAAAATGGCAAAAATCCAATCATTGGAACTGAAGATATGACATTTTAAAGATTTAGGTGAGTAGCCGCTAACAGCCAGGTGGAAAACAAAGTACCGCCCACCATATTTTGACACAGGAAACCGCCACCTTTTCCGGGGCGGTACCAACACCAACAAAACCTTGGTGGAAACAGAGCTCAGAAGTGAAAGGACTCACCATTGGAGACACAGGGAAGAACCTGAACTACAAGTTTTCCTGATGATCTTCTACGATATGCTCCACCTGGAACACCAATGCTGACGAAGACAACGACGGTGAGTACAGCCACCTAGCAGGCTGTACTCACAGGAGGGAGGGAGGAAAACGAGAATGACACACACACGCATAACACACACACGACACACACACACCATACACACAACCAGCTGCACAAGAAAAACAATATGTCCTCGAAAAACGGCAGAATAATGCAAGGACAACAGGAATTGACTAAAGTGATTGTAATTAGATCAACATCAAAATTAATAATTTGATTTGGCAATGAAACAGATATGTACACATGTACAAAAAAGGGACACTTCCCAGTTCAAAGTACAAAGGGGGAAACATGGCTACAGGGCACAGTCTAAGGCCCAACTCAAATCCTGAGCACATCCGGATAGAACAGTGCAGGGCCATCAGTTTTTAAATAGGCAGGAGCCTCAGGGGGAAGTGGGGCACCTCATCCGAATGCGAGAACAAGCCCACTGGTTCTGGAGGGGGAAACATGCCCATTGCTTTGTCCTGGGGAGTGCAAGGCCACAGTCTCTGGAGTGGGTGTGTTGCCCACTGGTTCTGGAGGAGGCAACATGCCCATTGCTTTGTCCTGGGGAGTGCAAAGCCACAGTCTTTTGAGTGGGTGACATGCCCACTGGTTCTGGAGGGGGCAGCCTGCACAGTAGCCCCTGGAGGGTGGACCACATGTCATGTGATGGCGGTGATGGCTGCATGGCTGGGGTGTTTGGGGGAGGCTCCTGGACAGCCCCTGCACTCACTGATGGCTGCACATCCACAGCTGGTGGTGGGGGCCCCATGACAGCTGGTGTTGGTGGCGGTGTTAGCCTGACAGCTTCCGCTGGCGTAGAGTGCCTCTTCTCCTCCTGTTCATGGGTCGGGGAATCCCTACTTTTCCTGGCAGAGGTGGCTGGGCTCTTCCCCTCTCTGCCTGATGGTGCAGGCTCCTTCCCCTTCTTCAAAGCTGGTTCTGGCTCCTTCCCCTTCCTCACAGCTGGTGCAGGCCCCGTCCCCTTCCTCACAACTGGTGCAGGACTCTTCCCTTCCATCTCTGGTGGTGCTGGCTCCTTCCCCTTCAGTGTTGTGGGTCTTGTATCTTTACCACCACAAGTAGGTCGTGCTACCACTGTCCCCGTGGACTGTTTAGCTGAGGTGCTGGGCTGTGTCCTTGGTACCCTGCCCATACGTGCAGGACGGGGGAGGGGTAGGGAAGAGGTCAAGTTGGGCAAGGAAAAGCCTTTTAGGGACGTTTGGGGGAGGTGGGAGGAGTAATGGTAGTGGAGGATGATGGAGTGGTTGTCGGTGGTGTATGTCCGCTGGATTTGGGTGCAGGTGCATGGGTTGTATGCTGATGTGAGGTGGATGGCTGTTGGGTGTCTGAGTGTTTGCGTTTGTGTCCTTTAGGAGGGGGGACAGACACGGTGGGAGAGGACACAAGGGGAGGCTTGCATGGATGTTTTGGAGATGTCTGCTGTGAGGTGTGTGTTCTGCTTGGTGTGGTGATGCTGGTAGTGGATGTTGATGTAGTGCAGGCAGGTGTGAGTGTTGACGTAACTGAGAGGGAGCTGGAGGAGGAGGAGGGGGAGACATTGGAGGCTGTGGATGTTGTCATGTCTGCAACTATATGTTGTTTGTGTGAGTGCCTGTGGGGTGAAGTGTGATGCTTGTGTTTGCCTGTGCTACTCTTGGGTGTTGCCTTGTGTACATGCTCATCTGTTTGTGTGCTTGGGATGGATTGGGGTGAGGAGAATGGGACTGGGAAGTGGGAGTTGGTTGGGGGACGGTTGAAACAGGGACAATGGCTGCCATCAGAGAGGAGGCCAGAGCCTGAATTGATCTCTGTTGGGCCACCAAACCACCATGAATGCCCTCCAGGAATGCATTGCATAGCTGCATCTGGTATGCCAGCCCCTGGATGGCATTCACAATGGTTGACTGCCCTACAGAGATGGAGCTCAGGAGGTCACTAGCCTCCTCACTCAGGGCAGCGGGGCTGACTGGGGCAGGGCCTGAGGTGCATTGGGGGAAGGAGATGCCCACCCTCCTGGGTGAGCAGGCACGGGCAACTTGCTGAGGGTCTACTGGGAGGGCAGTGCTGGTACGGGTAGTGGCAGCTGTACCTGCAGCTGGGGTGGTCACAGATGTGTCCGCCACCACCAAGAAGCTCCCATCGGAGGAGGTATCTGAGTCTGTGGTGTCCCCTCCAGTCTCCACCAAGGTGCTCCCCTTGCCCTCCGTCCCACTGGTTTCCTGAGCGTCGGTGGACTCTGCCTCCAGGGTCCTGTGGGATGCAGCACCTCTGTCGCCGATGCCTCCGCTCCTCTGCCAGATAATGCTAATGCACACAAGGACAGGATGACAAAACAAGAAGGGGGTGAGAGAGACAAAGCATCAATGACTGCACCCACACCACCGTTGGCATACACAGCACCCTGACACACAGGGAACAGGCCTACACACTATGCATTGCACTACCAGTGATATGGCTAGTCACCAAGGCATGAGGAGGAGCACACATAGCCAACTGCAGCACACCTGGGACCCACACAGCCCTGCCTGGAAGTGAATACTAAAAAAGCTAGGTTACCTGTATTTGCCATGCAACCCTTACCCTTTAGAGGACCTATGCTGCTATGTCTGGCCTGGCCTTAGGGGCACCCACTAACACACAACCACCACCCGGATACCACCCCGCCAGCCATAAGTTGTAACTATACCCACTGTACTCACCCCCTTGTGGCTGCTGTGATGCCCTCAAGTGCCCATCCAGCTCAGGGTAGGCCACCTCCAGTATGCGGGCCATCAGGGGGCTCAGGGTCTGGCAGGCACCCCTTCCTCGTTGGAAGGCCATCCCCAGCTGGGCCTTCGCGGTCTTCCGTGCCCAGCATCTCAGGTCCTCCCACCATTTGCGACAGTGGGTGCTCCGCCTGCCATAGACCCTGGGGTCCACACCTCCCTGGCGATGGCACGCCATAATCCCTTCTTTTGATGGGCGCTGACCTGCTGAGGTAATAGGTACAGGAGAACTCCATTAAATGAACAGTCCAGCCTGTCACTCACATGGCCCACCATACCCAATCCCATCAACATTACAAAACACATAGGCCAACTCACAACATGTACACCGCCAAGAGAAAAAAAACCCTTACACAATGCCTTCACACACAACTGCATGCATTCATGCCACATGCATCGTGCCCACAGTGTACTCACATGTTGGTCTGGAGGACTATACAGCATTCCATACTGGGGTAGGACCCCATCCACCAGTCGCTCCATCTCCTCAGAAGTGAAGGCTGGGGACCTTTCCCCGGTCACATGGGCCATGGTAGGTTCCAGACACAGGCCACAGCAGCACATGCAGTGAAGGTCTTCTCCTGTGGAAGGTCAGGAAACAAGTGATGATTCAGAAATAAAATGGTAGTCACGTTCGCGGCGGTGTATACGTCACCACCGGCGTACATCTCCATTGGCCTCTGTACCCCATAGGGCCCAATATTATCCAATGAAGAATTGCACGGCGGTTCACGACCACCTACCGCCACTGTGGAATTACCTTACTTCCACCTGTCCCTCCACACAGTAAAGGCGGTCACCATTTCAGGGGGAACAGGCCTATCGATAATTGCTGTGTCACAGGATAAAAAGCACATACTTTTAAATTCCACTGTCCCAAAACATGATTGCATGATGTAGACTGCTGTTGTGGTATAGTTGTTCAAATTGTGACAGCCTACTCACTCTTATGTCCCTTAGATACTTACCGCTGCGGATGAATAGGAGATGAGGACATAACCCCGTGTAGAGACCCCTGGTGGACTTAGCTACACTGGAGGACAGGCACATAATACTCAACTATAGACTGGACATGGCCACAATCACAGAGCTGTGTGCCCAGTTGCAACCTGACCTGATATCAGCTATCCATCATACTACTGGGATCCCCCCTCTTGTGCAAGTTCTATCAGTGCTCCATTTCTTGACAACTGGTTCTTTTCAAGTGACAGTGGGCTTGGCAGCAGGAATGTCACAGCCAATGTGCTTAACAGTGCTGGCAAGAGTCTTTTCCACCCCGATAAAACACATGTGCAGCTACATTGCTTTCCCCCAGGTCGAAAATGTGGCCACTGTGAAGACCGGATTTTATGCAATGGGACATATCCCCAATATAATTGGGGTGATTGATGGTACACATATTGCCTTTGTGCCCCCCTCAGAAAAATGAACAGGTGTACAGGAATCGTAAGAGTTTCCACTCCATGAATGTGTAGATGGTGTGCCTGGCGGACCAGTACATCTCCCACGTCAATGCTAAGTATCCTGGGTCGGTGCATGATGCCTTTGTCCTTAGGAACAGCAGCATCCCAAATGTGATGGCCCGACTACAGAGGCTCAGGGTGTGGCTTATAGATGAGCCTTGGTCCCCACCCAGTGTATGTTGGTGTATGCCTATGCTGTTGGCCAAATAGGATAGTGTGTGGCTGCATGTTGTCCCTCAATATTTGCAGGTGACTCTGGTTATCCAAACCTATTGTGGCTTCTGACGCCTGTGACGAATGCCAGGACAAGGGCAGAAAAACATTATAATCAGGCGCATGGGTGAACCAGAAGGATAATTGAGAGAACCTTCGGCCTCCTGCAGGCCAGGTTCAGGTGCCTCCATCTGATAGGTGGATCCCTGTGCTACTCATCTGAGAAAGTCTGCCAGATAGTAGTGGCATGCTGCATGTTGCACAACCTGGCCCTCAGATGCCATGTACCTTTTCTGAAGCAGGAGGAGACTGTAGATGCCCCTGTGGCAGCAGTGGACCCTGAGGACATTGAGGATGAGGATGTGGAAAACAGAACATTAGTGATCCGTCAGTACTTCCAATGACACACAGGTGAGACAGTGCAACTTCACATTTCTATGACTATTGTTGTATTCTGTGTGGCATTGGCATGCTGGCATTACCCATTTGTTTCCCCTACTTACTGTTAACTATGGATTGTCATTTTACAGATGTTGGTGATATGACAACAATGTCTTGATGTGATCACAACAGCCAGCAACAGGTCATTCATTCTATGCTCTCACTATGTATGGTTCATTTGCAATGGATGTAGCTGTTTCAATCAATATAAATTAGCAATACATGAAATACTAGTAGTCGATGTTTGTCCAAGGGTGTTTATTGTACTACTAAGATATTGAGGGGAAGGTGCAATGGAATGAGGTGATGAAGGAGTAAAGTCCAAGGTATTGGTACAGTCTGTTTGTAATACAGGTGCAGTGTCCAAGGGGGACATAGGAAGGGGAGCAATGGCAGTTCAAGGTGGGCAAGGTGACTGAGTGGGACACAAGGGGGGACAATCAGGAAAATCTCATTTCCTGGTGGTGGTCTTGGTAAGTGTCTCTGGCTTCTGTCTGGGTCACAGGGAACGTTTGCAGGGTGGTTCACCTTCTGCAGGGGGAGGGATGTTGGTGGCCTGTGGGTCCTGTGGTGGGGCCTCCTGCCCACTAGTGGCAGCAGAAGTGGATGGCTGGTCGATGGACTGGGTAGTGGTAGGGGCCTGCTGGTGTGCTGTTGCCTCCCTCATGATGTTGGCCATTTCTGCCAGCACCCCTGTTATGGAGATCAGGGTGTTGTTAGTTGCCTGCAAGTCCTCCCTGATCCCCTGATACTGTCCCTCCTGCAGGTGCCTTTTCTCCTGCACGTTTTTAAGGATCTGGCCCATCGTGTCCTGGGAATGTTGGTAGGCTCCCAGGATCTCAGAGAGTGCCTCCTGGAAAGTCGGTTCCCTGGTCCTGTCCTCCCCCTGTCGGACAGCAGACCTCCCAGTGTCCTGTTGGCCTGTGCCTCTGTCACCTGAACGGTGTGACCACTGCCACTGACCCCAGGTCCCTGATTGTCTTGTGGGCGAGGTGTGGCCTGGGGTCCCTGTACAGGTGGGCACCCTGCTGATTGATGTGTCCTGGGGACAGAGGTGTGGGTACGCTGGGTGGGTGCTGTGGTGTTGGTTCCTGATGGGGGAGGCTCTATTGTGGTATGTGAGTGAGCTTGGGTGACCGACTGTCCAGTGGTCCCTGATGAACCAGGTAGGTCCTGCAGATCCTGAAGTCCAGAGTTACTGACATTGGCTGGGGTACCTGTGGGGATGTAAATGATGTATTATGCTTCAAGTGTATGACATTTGTACTTCTGTAGCTTCCCCTCTATGATTGGTGTTACCCTGCCAGCTTTCGTTTGTGTACGGTGATGTATTATGGGACTGTTAGTTTCCCTATGCTGTGCATGCTTTAGTGATGGGTGTCCATGCAGGGCTGGGAGGGGTGTCAATGCATTTGTATGGCATGCAGGGCTTGGCATTGGGATTAGTAAGATGTGTGGGTGCAGTGTATGGGATGGAGTGGAGTGATGGGAGTGAGGGTGTGGGTGTGAGATGGCATGCAGGTATGGGGGGGTGATAGATAGTAAATATTGATAGCAACTCCGAGTCCCTCAAGATGCAGTATTTCCAGTACCTGCTCCTCCCATGCTGTGAGCTGTGGGGAGGAGGAGGGGGTCCACCGCCAGTCGTCTGTATGGTGAGCTAGTGTCTTGCTGCTATGGAACGTACCTTCCCCGTAGGTCGGTCCACCTCTTCCTGATGTTGTCCCTCGTTCTTGGGTGCTGTCCCATGGCGTTGACCCTGTCCACGATTCTCCGCCATAGCTCCATCTTCTTTGCAATGGAAATCTGCTGTACCTGTGCTTCAAACAGCTGTGGCTCTACCATGACCCTTAACTTCTCCTCAGTGAAACGGGGTGCCGTTGTGGTGCCATGGGTGTTGTCTGATGTGTGTTGGTGAAGGTGTGTTGGGTAATGTGGTGGGGTGTGGGATGTTGAGTGCGTGAGGGCAGTATGGGTGTAAGTGGTGTGTGTGTCTGTGCTCTTCTTTTCAGTCTCCTGGTGGCAATTGTTGTCTGTAATGGGTTGTGGGTAATGTTTTATAGTGCTGTGGGTGAGTGGGTGTGGTGTGTGTAAGGGTGTCATGTGTGTGTTTTTGGTATTGGCCAATGTAGTGCTGTTTTGTATGTGGGTGTCCATTCTGAGCGCGGCGTTATGTACAGTACTGCCAATGGTTTACCACAGTTGAATGTCCACCGTGGTGATTTGTGGGTCATAATGTGGTGGGCGTTGTTTTGATGGGGTAACGGTATCTGTTTTGGGACCACCACTTTATCACTGACCTTTGGTCTGGTGGATTGTGTATGTGGCTGTATTCTGTCGGATTGGTGTGTGTGTGTGTCATAATATGGTGAACTAATATTTGCCACTGCAGCGGTATGTTGCCGGCCGTCAGCGTGGTGGTAGGTGGCATTTACTGCCAATGTCATAATGAGGCCCTAAATCACACATTCAGGCCAATTACGATAGATTGTGAGCCAGCTACAGGGACCCACTTAGGCCTGCTGAACATAGTACATTAATCCTGAGTGTGAAGAGATGCAGAGTCCTGTGTCAAGGGTGCATTATGCTACAGAGGCAATGTGAGGTCCAGGGCGAGGAGATGCATCAGGCAGCGGTGGTTCTCAGGAGCTGTGAAGTAGGAGGCAAAGTTCTGCATGGCAATGCGTCATGCAGTGGTGGTACCGATGGGCTGAGTTGGGTGAGACGACGTCCTTGCATGGAGATGTATCACTCAGTCGCAGCTCCGACGGACTACATTGGGCAAGGTGATGTTCTTGTGTGGATTTGCATCACACAGAAGCAGTTATGATGGGCTACTGTAGGTGATGTAGAATCCTTGCTTCAGAGAAGTTTGTGCATCAGAGACAATGCATCAGTTCTAAGGGTGATGTGGTGAGCAGCAGAGGCAATGCACCAATTCTGTGGGGGATGTGCTGAGCTGCTAAGGAGATGCCTTGGTTAGGCTAGGTCCACAGATGGGCTAGCGGTGCACCTTCAAGCCCACTTCCAAGGGTCCAAGATTTGGGTGGCACCACTTGGGAGGGCAGGAGTCACAGATGGCAGAATCCAAGTGCTAGGTTCAAGGTTGTTGGAAGCCTGTCATGTCCCTGAGGCCCTTTGAGTCACTCTCGGGTCCTGGGTTCAGAAATGGAGGTCCATTCCTTCTCTCCCAGGAAAGAGGGGAACAGGGCAGCAGGTCAGCACACTAGGGCAGCAGTCCTTCAGAGCACTAGTCCATCAGAGTGACAGCCCTTTCAGCAGCACAGCAGTCCTTCCTGGCAGAGCCCAGAGTGTTCCAAAAGTATACTGAAAAGTTTGGGGTCTAAGATTCAATATACCTTGTGCCCATTTTTAAGTGAAGGACACTTCTAAAGGTTTCCACCACCCTGAGGTGTCAGTCACCCTCTTTCTCCCTGTCATGACCCCAGCTTGTCTGGGCTGACAAAAGACTAGTGGCAAACTCTTTGTGAGAGTGCTCATGCAGAGACTGTGTGATGTGCAAATGTGGTAGGTGACAGCTCCTCCCCCGTGGTAACTCAGAGTGGCCCTTCCTTTTGTCTTACTGTCTTGGAGCAATACACAAAGACTGCCTGCCAGCTACACCAAGTTTCAAAAGTGGAATTTTCAGAATTTTGATCAAAATTCCAATGTTACCATTACACCGAACCTGACCTGTCTACTTGTCCCCAGTTGCATGGTATAGCTATTCAATAATAAGGTAACTCCAATGTTATCCTATGGGAGAGGAATGGCTTGCAGTAATGAATGAAATTAGGAAGTTTTCACTACCAGGAAATGTAGAATTTAAAATTACATGTCCTACTTTTTCCATACATTCCACCCTGCCCTCTAGGCTGTTCGTGGTCTATTGTAGAGCTCACCTATATATTACAAAGGAAGGTTTTGGCCTGGCAAGAGGTTAATACTGCCAGGTCAAAATTTCAGCTTAAACCACACACACACTCTGCAGTGGCAGGACTCAAACATGTTTAAATGGCTATTGTGAATGTTGGGTGGCACAATCAGTGCTGCAGGCTCACTAGTTGCATTTAATTTACAGGTCCTGGGTATATGTAATACCACTTTACTGGGGATTTACAGGTCAATTAAATGTGCTAATTTTGTGTGAGCCAATTTCACCATGTTTTAAAGAGAGAGTGCAAGGGCTCTACCGCTGGTTAGCAGTGGTAAAGTGTGCAGAGTCCTAAAGCCAGAATACATGAGAAAACAGGAGGGCTGAAATTAAAATGGCAGGGGAGAACCATGCCAGGGATGCCAGCTCCAACAGGTCCCGTTGGGAATTGTTTTGACAGGCTCAGGGGGTGCCCACGGTACAATGGGGCCACTGCCTGCTCCCACTTATATATTTCCAAACAGGACAATTTAATGTTTTTAAGCAGCATCCACTCCTTTAAGGAGCATGGATTGCTCTTAAAAAAAACACATCCATTTGGAAATACAAACACATGGACGGTGGTCTGCTGTCACATGCAGGGCACCATCCCTCTGTATGTTGATAATCTTAGCGGGGTCTCATATTACAACCTTCCATATTAACATTTATTAGACAGGTCCAGCTGTGACACCCAGTAAATGATGATTCCACAAATTGACCTAGGAGTACACAGGTTGATTTACAAAAAGTAGACAACAGTCACAAAAAGCCAGTGCTCAATTTGCAACCATTGTTTGAGAACATTTATAGAATTGTAAGATGGCATGGAACTTATTCCCAAAGAAATTGAAATGTTTGAGTGTGGATTTTTTAAATTCTAGGATTCAGAAAAGTGTGCCTGAATAATCCTAGGCATCTGGGACAGTTGCAGCTTTCCAGTAGCTTTCCTCGAAATGTTTATTGAATTTCCACATGTTAAGCCATTTCCCTGTGCTTAACTGTGAAAAGCTTATGACTGTGCATGCAAAAAGACCTTTGTATTAGTGTACTTGTATTTGTGTCTTATCTTTTCTCCATGGGACAAAAGTCTTTACCTATGAAGAATCACATTTCCCTACACGTAGGTTTGTTCATTCCATATTTCCATCCTAAAAACTCACTTTTGCTCTTGACAGAATCAGAAGTAAATCTCTGATCATTTCCAGGATGAAAATGGCTTTTAGAAATGTTTCTCAATACACATACATCGATTCGTTCTCAACACTTTCAGGAATGGGCAGCATTTAGCGGTTGCAAGGGGTCACAGGTGTGGCCCCCCCTAGCTTGCCCCTTAAGATCCCTGGCACTGCCTTTGTGACCTCTGGCTTCAGAGGTGACAAAAGCAATGCCAAAAACACATGGACAGCTCCAAATTATTTTTTTGTGCTCGTTTTTCACTATACTAATAGTGAATAATATTTTATTGTTCACTATTAGTGTCATTAAAAAATGCATCGTACTTAGCAGGGATAGGACCATTAGTAGCAGCTGAGATAAGTAAACATGGTATGCTGTGTATGTATGTTAGAGAGAGCATGTGTATGTGTAAGCATATGTCTTTATGTGTAATCATGTGAGTGAAAGTGAGTGAGTGGCAGTGACAAGTAGTGAGTGAGATTGTGTGAGCCTGAGGCGTAGATTTACTATTCTTAGTTGCAAGGCAACGGTGCTCCAAAGATGCTGCACTGTCTTGCATTAAAGGGAGAGAGGAAAAATGTGCATTATCTAGTAAGATATGATGCATTGTTTCTCTCCCTGTGTGCTGATGCACTTTTGGCTGCTACACATTCACCTTCGCAACATAGTGCAAGACTGTGCGCGTTCTCTGATGCATATGTTTTGTACTAGAAAGGGTCCCTTTCAGTGCAAAAACTATGATTTAAGGTTTTTCCCACTTTGTACGTGTGCTGTACAATGAAGCGTGCATGCAAAGTTGGTAAACAAGGAGAAATAAACCCATTTCTCCTCATTGTGTCTGTCTTAAGGAGTCATTGGATTTTGCAGCAAATTCCTCTCTACCAATGTTTGTAGATATGAATTTACATGAAGACTCATAGGTGGTTGAATGGGAACGCCAATGCACTACCCATTGATCATCGATTTAAAACAAAATAAAAGCAAAACATAGCTTAATTTTGCGTTACTTTTGGATAATTTTGGATACTATCCAATGCAAATGAGGACTGCGTTCCCAGTATTTTTATGACGCAAATCTGGTGCAAAGTGTTAGTAAACCATGGCCTGAATGTTATTATGTATGAGTAAGTATGAATAAGCTTAAAAGTGAATGCAAGTCAGTGAGTAAAAATCATTAGGCAGTGCAAAGGGGTGTAAAATAGAGTGAATGTGATGTTAGGGTCATATGACATGCCTTCCAGGAAAAACTCTGGGTTAGGCGTCATCTGACATCACTTCCTCAGATGTCATTAAGGTTAAGGCATGTGATGTCACATCCGCTACCCCTGGCATTTTGCTGAATCCACACACATGCTTTCAGGGCA
This sequence comes from Pleurodeles waltl, assembly GCF_031143425.1. Classification (NCBI taxonomy): domain Eukaryota; kingdom Metazoa; phylum Chordata; class Amphibia; order Caudata; family Salamandridae; genus Pleurodeles; species Pleurodeles waltl. Next base: position 1,178,635,699 of record NC_090437.1, read on the forward strand.
TTCCTACCCTAGAATGCACAATCACCAACTCTGGTTGGAAGAAGGTTTACTACCATATATTTGCAAACTGCAATAATATCACATGTGAATAAATCCTATTACACGTGTAAGATCATATTTTCTGAATGGCAGACATGGCTAAATAGTCATAAGAAGGGCTATTTGTGTGTGAGCAAGTATTTGTGATGTATTTGTATTTGCAGATAAATATAATATTTAAAAATGCAATTATTTCATGAGATTTGTTGCTGCTAATCCAAATGCTGCCTTGTGAAGACCAGATACAGTGGTGAGGAGCATCCTCGTTGGCCCAGGAGTCATAGGTCTATCAGTAGCAGCATCAACAAATTGTGCTGCTGAAGTTCCTCCCTGCTATTGGAAGCAGGAAACCAATGAGCAGGCTAAGATTGTTGGCAGTGGGATTCCTCCAATGCTAGACTAACTCCCAGATGAAGTGTCTACAATCATCAGTCTCTGCACCTGTTAGAAGAACATGGTTGAACTTCACTTTACGGGGTTGAGTTCTGTACAACTGCATACATTGGGGAGAAGGTAGAGGTTGTATTTGCAAACTAATTAATTCATCCTTGAGTCAGTGGGATAGTTTCCATGAAATTTTTGAAAATTGACAATTGTTTAAGTGTTGTTTTTAGATGATGTAATCAGAAGAATTAAAATAAAATGTATATGTAGAAACTTTGATGCCACACAGTAATGTGTTTCAAGGAAAATGCCCCCTTGTTTAGTGTTCAACCAATATTCTTGCCAGGATGAATTATTGAGGTCACTAAATTAGCCTGAGCTCAGCGACCTGGTAGCTATAGCACAGAGCAGACAGCTTAATTTAGAGTTAAGGTGGTATGTATGCAGAATGAAGCATTAGTAATTTAAAAAAATAACACAAGAAACATCCCATTCCTACGTGGGAAAATAATGTAAATGTTAATAAATAAAATGACATCTGGTTGCGCTTGATCAGTACCTAGGCACAAGTTAAGGCTGACTGCAATGGGTCAGATACAGTGACCACGTTTGACCCATCAGACATTTTACCTCAGACGTAGGGGCTGATTTATATGTTGGCGAAGAGGGAACTCCATTGCAACAGTGATGGAGTTCCCTCCCTATTAACACAGTTCTATGCCCACCGAATTAATATAGACCATAGATATTGCGATTGTGGTGACTATTCTGTCACTTTCGTAGCCAAACTTTTCCGATAGTCCAACAGAGTAAGGGCAGTCAAAGAGTTGGAAATAGGTCCATCTCAGTCCAAACAGTTTGGTGTAAGGCTCTGTTATATTTATGGAGCCCTGCACCAAACTGCGGAAAGCATTGATTGCTGTGACAGTGATTCCTGTCAATGCTTTATAAGTGTACACCAGCCTGGCAGTCATTCATAATTTATTCAGGTAGCATCTCAGTCAGAATGATGGAGTCATTTACTCCAGCACCCTGGTGAAGGAACAGACCGTCATCCTATAATTAAATCAGGCTGTGGCTAAGGAGAGCTTCACATCATTGAATAGCTACTGAATGAGGTCTTATTGAAGCTGTTGACTTTTTGCAAGAAACCTCTGAGCAGGAGAAATTTGAATTTTGTGCCACAGGAGGCAGGATACTTTTGAAGTCTTCGCATGATGAAGGTTTCTATATTTAGAGTTGGTCACTTTTTTGGAGCTTTGTTTCTTCCGTTGTGACAAGGCTGCCAGTTGTAGCCGAACAGGGCCCCACAAAGCTAGATACCTTCCCAGCGACATGTAGTGGAATCAGATTTGCTGGTGTGGAAAAGGTCTCAGTGACAGCAAGCTAAATCTTAAGCCCAGCAACAACATACGCTTGGTGGATCAGCTTGGCTAGTTGATTCCTGTCCTCGGGAGGCCTCTGAAGCCAAAATAGTTTCTAAGTATCAGGTTTCAAGCAATGTTAGAGGGAGTACACATTGTCACAGTCCAGGATTCAAAGACCCGAGGAACAGTACTTGGGTGGTCAAGACAGAAGTCACCATCAAGGCCCAGGGTAGATCCAGTATAAAGTGGCCAGGGGGGCAGTTGTAGGGAATGTCTTTTCTATCTTGTTGTTTCCTTGTAACTTGAACAGGAGGTCAACATTATGACACTTGGAGTCCACTTCTTTGTCTTAGGTAAAAGTCAGAGAGAAAAGGCTGGTCTCATAGCTTTTTCTCAAAACTCAGACAGCAGGTTCAGTCTTCCTCTGATTTTCTTCAGGTTCAGTAGTGTTGTAAGGAGAGTATAGTGGGTGCCACATTTATGACTGTTACTAGCCTGTGGGTGGGGGTGACTCTTTACTTCTCTGTAATCAATGAAGCAAAAGTTCCCAGGAGTTACGCTACCCATTTTTCATGCACATCCTGTATGCTTTACTGTAAACAATCCCACAGCACCCTCTCTGCCAAAATCCAAGGTGGTGAAACCCTTTTCCCCTTGTGCAGAGCTTTTGTGCCTGGTTTTGCCAGGGAAATGAGCAACCCCTCCTCTGTGGTCGCTTTAAACTAGTTTTAGGGGGTAGCTACTCTCCCACTGTGACTGCAGCCTATACAGTAAGGGGAACATTGAAAGGCTTTGCCCAGGTGTCAGCTAACATTTTCCTGTGACATGGTAAGCCTCTTTGAAGTAAATCAGGTTCCTGGGTACAGCCCAATGGTCATCTTGACAGAAGAACAGAAACAAATCCCCACACTAAGCCTTTGTCACCTGCTCTGAGCACAGTTTTTACACCTTCTTCAGGATGAAGCACTCAGGGGGGTACAATTCAAAGCTAATGCACATTAGCCTCCAGGGGCTTTAGACAGGGAAAAGCTAATTTTCAAAAAGTACCTTTTACATAATATGTATTATAAATTTAACTTCACTATTGAATTGGACTTTTAAAAAATATTTCAAAGAGCCCAAGAATTAAATGTCTAGGAGTTTCTTAATCTGAGATGACATTATTAAATTTAACATTTTATGCTAAACTGAAAATGACTTTTCGTGCCTTTAATATCTACATGCCCTACCATTAAATAATATGCACCTCGCCATGACATAAGCCTGTCTCACAGATTGTGATCTTCTTGGACTGGGAGGAATGGCCAAAGAGCTACCTTCATAGTGGTAAGAAGCTACTGTCTTCACCAGGACTTAAGCAGCACAAGCACGGTGGTGGCAGCATACCTTCTAGTGATCAGTAGAGGTGAACATGTTCTTTTTAACATAAGTCAGTGGAGTGATTCCTATAGGCTCACTCATTTTTAATGTTCCACTGCTGTGTGCTTATCTCACCCTTGGCCTACATTGGTTTGTTGTGAAGTGCTGGAGTGGTGTGTTCACTGGGTTTATGCGTGCCTGGGAATGGCACAATATGGGGATAATGCAGTACTGAAAATTGTGCACATGGTGAGTGCATGTGATGGATGTAGGTGTGTCTAGGAGTGGTACAGTACATGGAGGATTTAGTGATGTACAGTGCATTCATGGTAAATGCATGTGCTGGATATATGTGTACCTATGAGTGGTACAGTACATAAAGGATACATTGTCGTGCAATGTGTACATGGAGGGCTCTGGGTTCCATTTTTGTAGAGCCAGGCCTGCATGATGAAACATGGATAGGAGGTGGAGAAATCTCCCCAAGCAGATTTGTGTATTCCTGCAGTCCTGTAGGCTGGGTGGGACACACACTGGAGACAGGCTTCTCCTACACACTTCCAAGGGTGCTCTTTGATTCAGTAAGAGGTCATAAGGAAGGGGCTTGAGCAAAACCCAGGAAGGAAATGGGGAGCATAAAGAGTAGGGCAGGGGGCCCTGGACTAAGCTTTGGATACACATTGCACAGAGGTTGACATTGAGGTGTGAACTCTGGTCACTCCTATGGCCTGTGTTGTGTGGCTATTAGCTTTGCAGTAACCTCTGCTGTGACAGACTTCTTTCAAGATGAAGAAAGGAGCAGAAGAGTGGGCAATTTAAAAGAAGCAGGCCCCCAACATAAATTACAAAGACTCAGGGCCTGATTAAGACCTTGAAGGAGAGAATTACTCCATCCCAAATTTGACGGATATCCCGCCCACCGTATTACAAGTTCCATTATATCCTGTGGAACCTTTAACACAGCGGGCGGGATATCCTTCACATTTGGGACGGAATAATCTCCTCCTCCAAGGTCGTAATCAGCCCCTCAGATTCTAAATTTCATTTGGTGTCTGAAAATGGACTTTTAAAAGGGGAGCTTGAGACTTCAAAAATTGTCATCTGTCAAGCAGGCTGCTGTTCCTCATATGGAAGGAGTGCTCAGTAACTACAGTCACTATGATCCCACAACCTGCACGTAAGATTGATTTCGAGCAAGCAGCCCCAGGGGAACATGCTGCTAATTAGCACTGCGTTGCTAGAACACTATTGACTTTAAACATAGGGTCATAGTTGACTTTTGAGACTGGATTTTGCCAAAGGTGAATGGTGAATAACCACTATGACTAAAGTGAGGAGGAAGTGGAAAAGGCAACAGGCGTGGAAACACTAGAGCCTTGACCTCAGGGGAATTGTGTAGCTGTTGTGAATATCATATTTCTTCTTTGTACTGGTAGCAGTAAATATTAATATTTGGCTAGGCAATAATTTATTAATGCTGCTTCATGTATTTTGAGCCTCTGTTCACTACCTGATATTCACAACTCCCCACCAAGGGAGCCTTGAACTGCTTGATCATGTTAGCACTGAGAGTCAAGGGCAGAAGGGGTACTTGGCACAGTTGCTCAGAATTCATAAAAGTTTGGGTCTGGAAAATCAGGAGTGAAAGGTCTCAACCCCACAGCTGGGCCCAATAACCCCTGCTTGCCCTGTGGCCCTCTAAAAGGGGGTTTGACACCTACTTAGTGGTGACATAAATATATGAAAGAAATGGAGTAGAGTGTAATAGCATACAGGGGAATGGCAGACAGTGCAGTGGCGTACAGTGGAGTGGTGTCCAATTGCATAGCATAGAATGGAATGGGGTAGAATGGAGTGGAATACAATAGAGTGGAGTGGAGTAACATACAGTGGAATAGGATATATTGGAACAGCATACTTTGGACTGGCTTACAGTTGGAATTGGGTAGAGTAGAATAGCATATATTGGAGTAGGGTATAGTGGAGTGGCATATGATGAAGAGGCGTCAGGCGGAGCTGCATAGAGTGTAATAGTATAGACTAGCGTACATTTTTGTACAGTATAATAGCTTAGAGTAGTGATGCAGCACGGAGTGTTATGCAGTGGAGTGGCGTAGACTGTAATGGTGTATAGTGGAGTAGCGCACAGTGGATTGGTGTATAATGGAATGTTGCAGACGAGAGTGGCATACAGTGGTGTGGGTAGAGTGTATTAGCATACAGTGGAATGACGTACATTGGAGTGCGGTCCAATCAAATAGTGAAGAATAAAGTGGCGAAGAGTGGAGCGGTATATACTGGAGTGGCGTAGTGAGGAGTAGTATAGAGTGGAGCGGCATACAGTGGAATAGCATGGAGTGGAGTGGCATGAAGCAGAATGCAAAGAGTGGAATAGTATATACTGGAGTAGCGTATAATGGAGTGGCAGATAGTAGAGTGGCATATGCTATAGAGGCGTAGATTGGAGTTGCATACAGTGTAAAGGCGTAGAGTGTACTGGCGTAAAGTGGAGCTGTGTACAATGCAATAGCGTAGAGCAGAGTGACGTAGTACAGAGTGTTGTACAGTGGAGTAGCATAGAGTGTAATAGAGTATAGTGGTTTTGCGTACAGTAGAGAGTCATACAATAGAGTAGTGTACACTGCAGCAGCGTACAGTGGGGTAGAGTGTAATAGCATACAGTGGAGGGGCGTACATTTGAGTGGGGTGGTGGCGAAGACTGGAGTGCCATACACAGTGGCATGGAGTGGAGCAGCATAGAGTGAAGTGGCATATAGTGGAATATATTAGAGTGGAGTGGCATACAGTAGAATGGCAGCAAGTGGAATGGTGTATAGTGGAGTAGTGTCCGGTGGAATGGAGCACAGTGCAGTGATGCAGACTGGAGTGGCATACAATGGTGTTGCGCAGTGTATCATAATGTCGAGTGGAGTATTGTACAGTGTAGAGTTGTAGAGTGGAGGAGCATAGAGTGGAATAACAAATACAGTGGAGAGGATACAGTAATGTGGCGTACTGATGCATGTGAAATTTAGCAACAATTTAGGTTATGGTCTGCAGAGTAATGCAAAACAGCGAATTGTGCTACCTTGCATTTCTCTAGATTAACCATTCAATACAGAGCCATGTGTGGTGGCCTAACATTCCTTTGTAAATATTAAGTATTGCATTGCCCCTGTGACACAATGAGTGATGAAAGGGTACCGCAATCCGATAATACAGCCAGGGCTTCGTTTTTTATTTTGCCGTGGTATCCTGTGCTAACTTTGCAGTATATCATGGTGCATGGCGATGACAAGCTAGTGTATAATTGGGGAATGGCTGTTCTAAGAGAAAGAAAAGGCAACTATATTGTTTTTAATACACTTTCGCTGTGTTCAGCATCAGGGCCTTTGATATAGGCAAGTAGTAGGTGTCTACCGGATACCACTTTATTTAAGTGGTAACAGATATGGAAGTGTATTTATATATTTTATATATTTTTAAATAAGTTTACAGCCATGTACTGCAGTAGTTTTACAAATTTTGTGACATTTTGTGAAAGTTCAGTGGTGAGAGATATCACTATGTTTAAATGCCTTTTAACTTTAAAATGGTTATCCTGCTTAGCTGTGGTACCCAAGAAGCATCATGTCTGCACCATAATATATAATTCTGCCAACTTTCATATAAATCCATTCTGTCATTTTCACAGTACATCAACTACAATAGTCTATTGAAAATGCATTGGTGGTCCTCCTTTTATCTTTACACTTCCTTAAGGATTCACCACAAAAATTAACATAATCTCAAAATGTAGAAAATGTTATAAGTCTGGAAGGTTTTGTGGTGATCCTTCAAATGGGTGGAAAGCCATTAGAGAGCTAATATCCAATACATTTCTATCTTTGGGAATACTAACTATAACTACAGAGTGGCAATCAGATTTAAAGTGATTTCTTTCTTTGTATCTATTGTATTTGTTATGTATTTGTTTATTGGCTTATATTATCATGTGACCACAAATTTTCCTTTTAGTGATTCATGTAGTAATTCTGATATTTTACATGTTATAAGGTCCTCCACACAATATTTGTGTAGCTCACTGCCAGGTCAATTTTCCACATTGTTGCACAGGAGTACATACGTAGGATGTTTTTTGTTTGGCTTATTAGGTACAGTATTATTTTGTGAGCCAGAAAGCATACAATGAAAACGTATGTAGAGTAAAATATATCCTAATAATTATGTATTTTTTCCTTGAGCATGTGATTTTAAATGGGTCTTTCAGTTGGTCATGTAGTAAACCTGAAACTTTACACATGCAGTTTAGTTTATTCTTTTGGCATCCTTGCCACTTTTAGTAGGATTGTGCTACATATGAAGGCCAAAGTGAATGAAAGGCAATCATTGTTATAATAATTGAGACTATTGCTGTTTTCCTACTCAGAATAGTAGTTTGAGTGGCTCACTGCTGGGTAATTTTTCATTTTGTTGCACAGGGGTGCACGAGAAAGATAGTTTTTGTTTGGCTTGTGGGCCCACTGTTATTTTGTGAGTTAGAGAGCATGCAAAGAAAACTTATGTAGATTAAGATGTACTCTATTTGTTATGTTTTTGTTTTTGTTTTAAGGTTTCAATTAACATGTGCCCATAAATGGGTCTTTTAGTTGGTCATGTAGTAAATCTGAACCTTTACATATACAGTCTAGTTTAGTATCTATATATCTATCCACCCTATTTCTACTTCAATGTAGATTAGGTGATGGAAGCCCTAATGTACTCTCAGTTATAGGTGAGTGCTACAGTATTATTTTGCCATGTTGATAAGATGGATGCCCATAACCATGACACCACTTTTCTATCCCTTGAGTTTGATATTACATATCATTAGAATAATGTGTTTTAGTTCAACAAAGGCAACATAAATTGACAAAAAAAAAGAACATATTTAAATGGTTAAAAAATCCTGATCTAAGCTATCTTGTATTACTGTTGAGAGAGCAAGTATGAGTGCTATCTGATTATGGCAACAGTGGGTGTACCTCACAATGGGACAAGTAACTTGATAGATGTTGCTGTTACATAGGGGAGGCTGAGAGTTGTCAAAATGTGATGAATGAGTTTTTAATATGAGTTTTGTTATGGGAAATGTTGTGATAGTGTGACTAAATTGTGATCACACTGAATGTATAATGAGTTGAGAAAAACATTAGGTATTATACCTGTGGAAATAGTTTGTTATTAGTGCAGAGATTTGTGTTGAGGAATGCGGTTGCCAGAGTGAATAAAATGTGAATTTGTTAGTGAGAAAGAGGTACTGTTTGAAATTAGCAGTGCCCACTCTGTATAGCGTTTCCATCATGCCTTCAGTGTGGAATATAGGCAACACTTTTTTCTCCCTGAGCATGAGGTTGAGGGGCCTGGAAGACCCACTACCAATTACCAGTGCCTCTTGGCACACCCTGACAGCGAGGACCCATCCTCCGGTCATTCCACCGCTTGCAGATGTCCTCCTATGACCACCTGGAGTTGGAGACAGTATTCACCTTATCCAGATTCTGGCCAACATTCCTTTTCACTGGATCATATTTGTAGTCCGACCCTGTGCACTAAACCTAATTTAATCATATGTATGTCTACAGATGCATTCATTAATGCTGATGGCGCCAACACCAACCCAACCCCTTATCCTCTATTGCTGTCCTCCTTCTCACAGTGTACTACCCTGAGTAAAATCCAACATGGCAACACCCTTCTGCCTTCAGAGATGGCAAGTGTCCTAGTCAGAAATGTGTCTTGAGAAATTAGTAGCCTACTCCTCCTTAACAACACATAACTTGTTATGGGTCCAGCTCCCACTCCCACTGGGCTGGTGCTAATCTGGCTACACTTGCCTCAGGGAACATAAACTTCTCTTCCCTAGGTTTCCCTTTGAACCTACCCATGAATGGGCAGCTCTTGTTCTAATCCCATTCAAGTTAATGAATTTACTATATCCTTCTTAGCTACCCTTACAGAGCTGAGTGGTTCACATACCTCATACCCAGGTCTTACTGCCAAAACACCCAAGCTATAGTTTCTGCTCTGAAAGCAGTTTTAATTTCTAAACTAACATGGGCAAGTTGCTGGACAGTCAGTGCTAAATACACTACTTGAGGAACAGACAAAGTTTACCTTTTTAAAACTTACTTTTTCTAAATATTAATCAAACATTTGACTTCACTAGTGATTCGGTTTTTAAATAAATATTAAAAACAGTAGTTGAATTATTTTGGTAGCTTAGCCCAAACCCAGCTTTGAAATAGTATATTCCTGGACTTTAGTTTTCATAGCAACAGCTGCAGCCCTTCACAGTGAAGATGGATTTTAGGGACTAGTCACTGTAGGGACACACTAACACAAAATTCTCGCATCAACAATTTTAAATAATAAACACCCTACCTTGTGGGCTACAAGGACTACGGAGGAGGTGACTTACTTAATAATGAAAGGTAGGGATTCTTTCCTGTCAGACATAGTTATTTGATACAGGCTGAACTGTAGTTTAGGAAGCTGCAACTGTTAGGCTACCTAGGTATTCCCAAAGCCATTTTTTATTTGTCAGTCTAGTGGATAGAACAGCATGTGCTGTACTCTACAATTTACATTTAACTTACCATTCCATTGGCTTATTTTCCCCAACCATACTGTGGCCTTAGCATAAAGTTTTAGAGGTCAGAGACCCTACACTCAGAACTGGGTAATGTGTTCTCAGTGTTCAGAATTCCATAACAACCAATACTAGTCAGGAAAAAAATGGATGTGTGTCCCCATAAAGAGGAGTTTTCTCACAATAGTGTATGCTGTCAGGTGTGAAGTGAGGACATATAATCAAGCTAACTGGCCAGATAATTCTAAGGATCATGAATGACCTAGGAGACTATGAGTACTATGCATGAGTGAGGATGCCAACTTCTAACATTATTATAATGAAAGGTGAGAACCAACAAACATTTGATAGTCGACATGAGCTGAATTGGACCCTCCCGGGAAGGGAGAAAACAAGGACCTTAAAGGATAAGAAAGAATAGTAACATTATACAGGTTCCAAAACGAGATGAAAGTAGGAGGTGGTTGATGGGAGAGGGCAGGGGGAAAAATTATTGAGTGGTTTATGGGTGGCTCAAAAAATCAATAAAAAAGTGTTTGAACCCCAATAAGAATAAATAATTACTCTACTTTATTTCATTTGGTTAATTTAATTTAATATGTATTTTAAGGTTTAGATTCTACAGAATATAATAAAATACATTGCAATTTATTAAACTTTAAAAAGTATTTAAGAATTATGAGTTTTACTTTTAGTCTATTTTGTTAGAATTGTCCAGTTTGTTTCCTACTTGTGTTTTTGGTCGAGTAGGTAAGAGGAATGTTTGGGCTATGATTGCTAAATAATGTAGTCTTTGTTTTTTTCAAAACGTTTTACTTTCACAGCTAACATTTTGTGCTTTTTTCAGCTTGTTCACAACAATTAGGGTGAAATTTAAAGCCAGGGCTTATTTATGATCTAAGCCTTGGTAAAATTAATGTAATGTAGATTGGATCTTTCCATGTGCGCCTTTGAAAGAGTTATAAAAAGAACATATGATGAACAGAATGTGGAACAAATCAAACATTCACCCCCAGTCACAGATCTGGGTTCAATCCATCAGTTTTTTTGCTCACCACGTCACCCCAGTTTAGACCCAGCCATGTGCAAATCAGTCTTGTTCCTGCTCCTCATGGCAACAGCCCAGCCTGAACTGCCAGACCAAGTCCTCCTTGCATCGGAAACAAGCATCCTGTGACCAGTTTCGGGGTATCACCCCTCATCATCCAGGATAGCTTGAAACTGGTGTCACAGTAGGCATGGGGCCCACATCTGGGCATACTCTTCCATTAGGGCGACAAAAGCAAAAGGAACAGATGATGGATGGAATGTGAAACAAATCAAGCATTCACCCGAGTCACAGATCTGGGTTTAATCCATCAGTTTTTTTACTCAACAACCCATTCCAGTTTGGACCCAGCTATATGCAAATCTGTCTTGATCCTGCTCCCCATGGGAGCAGTCCAGCCTGAACTGCTAGGCCAAGTCCTCTCTCGACCTGAAACAAGCATCCTGGGACTGATTACATTTTTGGCATGTGCCTTATTTTTCTAGACAAGTGATTTATATATTTCATGACTGTCCTAATGGATTCATACCTGTGCAAAGTTTTGGCATGTGTGGGTAACAAAATGGCCCTGTGACTTGTGATCAGTCACATCAAATTCCAGTGGCCCTAGGGGACCAGCAATGTACTGCTACTATTCGACTATAATTGTAAGGAAGTGATTTCACAGCGCGCTGTTTACAATTTGTCTTTTTTTTCTTTCTTGATATAGCTACTCCTGGTGGTCCGCCTACATGCCAGGAGAAGCAATATGGCTGCAGTGGCAGAGGTTGTAGGCCATTAGTTTGCAGTACCAGTGGCCCCGCAGGAGGAGGAGGATGAGGCAGCTGCCTTGACCGTGGGTCCCAGTTCCTCCAGCCAGCCACCAGCGCCTACAGCCTCTCAGTCGCAACATCGGCACCGCCGCCACCAGCTGCCCATCCATTACAGATCACTGAAGCTGCCCCTCCCACTCAGACCGCATATTCCAGCACTGTGTCCTTCAACATCTGGAGCACCTGGACAGCAGGATGGCACACATAGAGGGAAGTCTTGATGATCTCCGCACCTCTTTTAGCTCTTTTTCACATTTTTGTTTTGAAGCGAGGGACATTTGCTGTGGGTAAGAAGTTGGTAAAGGGAGTAGAGACCAGGGTTTGGACTTCAGACACTTAATTTTTCTTTGCAGAGTGGTTGAGGATGGGGTGATTTGTTTGTGGGGAGGGGTGAGCCTGTTGTGGATGAAAAGGGCTGATTTTCTAATTGCTAAATAAAGCAACAATTTGTTTACTTTATTCATGCCTTTAATCTTTATTTTTTGTTTTTTACTTTACACTGCAGTCATTTAGCATAGCCTTTTTTTAAACATTTGCTTAAAAAAGTGTATACCAGTTAGTTATACCATTGCCTTACTACCCTGGGAGGTATTGCCATTGCCTATATTGCTTACAATACCCTAGATAAATACAACCATCATCTTCAGTAGAAGTTAGTTACTGACTAAATCAGTTCACTTCACTCCATAGTTCTCTTCCCTGAATAGATGAAGCGAGGGCTGCTACCTCTCTCAGGCTTCCTACTGCAGGGTTTCCCCAGGTGCCATCTTATGATGGTGATAGTAGTAGCAGGCTTCCATGCTAGCAGTGAAGAAAAGGAATCACAAGCGAGGTCCCACTCCCACCTAGGTGAACGCCAACTGCAGCATTAATCCATCACAGGCAACAAGATTGTTATAAAACCTAGAATTAGTGGGTTATATTATTTCTATCATAACTTTAGAAAGACTCAGACCAGACTGCCACAATGACAGAACTAAGAAGAACTGATATGATGACAAAAACTAGCAATAGTAACTTCTTCTGAGCAATGGGGAGCTAATATTTAATTAAAACTAAACTTATGAAATCCTCCAGTCAGGAGATTTTGTGTCTTCATTCACACCTGCGAGTGCAAACCTTTCAGGCACCTTTTTTAACTGGCCCTGTATCAGATGAAACAACAAGGTAGCTTGGCCCATCGTACTGTTCACCTTGCTAACTTTCCGTGAGCAGCCTCTGTGTGAGGCATTTTAATAGGCCCCATTTGTGCTCATCCACAGTCATACTTTTCCCAATTGCATCCCATCCTCTTTGAATGACAGTCATTGATCTGTGTGTACTACTCAAATAGACGTTGCAACATGAAATAGGTTGAGTTCCAATGTTTTGGCACCTCCTGCATGAGGGCTTTAACTGGTACTGTATTAGCAGGCTGAATAATCCTCACCTACTTCCAGGTTTTAAAAGAATGGCTGAAATTAGTGCAACTTCTTCTGCTGGTGGTCAGTACGTTGCTGACTATAGGCCTGATTTAGATCTTGATGGACAGGGTTACTGTGTCACAGTCCAGGGTTACTGTGTCACAGTCATGATAGATATCCCACCCACCATATTACGATTCAATAAGATCCTATTGAAAGTGTATTACGGTGGATGGAATAGCCGTCACATTAGTGACAGGGCAACCCATCCGCCAACATCTAAATCAAACCCTCTGTCTTCTTTTTTGAGAAAACACCTTGCTGTTAAAGTCTTCCAAGATGTTTGCATCAGTATGGGACTTCTCCATGGTGAACATGGCTACTGTTTTAAGTCGCTGAATGCCCTTAAAAGCTTAAAAGTTTCTTCAGTGCTGAGGCTGTTGACTAACCCCCGCAAAAGAGATCCAGTGTGCAGTGATACACATGTAACCAGTTGCTTGGCATTTGTATGTCATCAGGTGAATAGTGTGAACAACGCTTTGTTACAAGGCTTGTCCAACCAATTGCAGCACATCAAGATGGAACACTGGAACAGCAACTCTGGTGAAATAGGTCCAACTTGGAACCTTCTATTTTGGGCAGATGGCGGCCACAAATTGTAAAAATCTCACTCCTTCCACAAAAGAAAAAAGAAGGAGGTCCAGTGCTAACATTTTGGCCAGCTTCCCATTGTACAAATGTGCCATTGTATAGTTGTGGTCGTAGGGCCCCTCCTGCCTAAACAATCCTGTAATAGTATACTTTATTTTCTTCTTTTCTGGTGCCACTGACACTGGTGACGTCCGAGAAGTAGGAGGTGATGGACTCAATGTGCGTCTTAGGGCAGTCACTGTATGCAGTGGTGTCTCCATCTTACTCTTGTGCATCTTGAGGTAACTGAGGTGGATCATACTGGCACACTGCTGGGGACAGGGCTGCTTTGTGTAAAGATGTCACCCTCTTCTTCCTCATTACCCCCCACCATGATTGAGCTTACATTGCCCAGCTCTCTTTACCTTCACCACCACCACATTCAGCAATTTTGTTAAGGTGCTCCTCCCACCGGATTGCGTGATTTTTTTATAAGGGTCATTTGGCCTCCAGTATCATGATGTGAACCAGGCTTACCTTGATGAACATGTGCATGGCAAATGGAGCATATTGCAATGTTCTCCTCCTGCTAGCTAATCACAAAATTGTCCCAAACTGGGGAGGAGTACTTCTTAGGGTGCCAGTGCCAATGTTTGAAGAAGAACTGGAGGTAGGTTGGCGTGTCATCGAATGCCTCTCTGCAGTGCATACTTCTACTGAGGTAGAGATTGATGAAGGTCTCACAGAGGTCTTCCAAATATGGGAGCTGGTGCTGGTGGTAGTACCAGTGCCATATCCCTCAGAGCTGGTTGAATAGGGGGGGTAATGTTCGTCTCCTCTGTGCCCACTTCTATAATAATGACTGGCTCATCATCTTTCTCCTTATCCCCTTCCATAATTCTAAGGCTTTCAGGAACTTTACTTTCCCCTTTCCTCTCCTGGAGTCTCTCTGACTCTGTCGGGGTCCAATCCATGTCGAGATCATCATCATCAGGAGGGGTGCTTGGAGAAGATAGTGGAGTACCCTTACTTTTTCTTGCTGGAGATCTGGGAGCCAAGAATTATAAAAGAGGAGGTTCTTGCTCTGCAGGAAGCTCAACCTCCTGTTCTGCTCCAACTTTAGCAACATCTACTTTTGCTGCCTGCTGTTACTGTCCACTTTGCTCTGTTTCCTGAAACGATTGGTTACTACTTTGCGAAAGGGACGAATCCAATTGAACATCACTGCTCGCAAGCGTCGCCACGATTGCAGTGTCTGCCTTCCTGACACACATTAGTTTGGGCTTTTGGCTGGGGTGGTGCAGTTGATGCGTGAATGCTGCTTCAAGCTTTCTCCCCAGAGGCCGGTGTGGCACATAAACGTTTCTGAAAAAAGGTTGTGGATGTCACACCAGTTGTGGAAAGCTGCATCTTTTCACTGGTCACTTTCTTGGCTGCACCTTTCCCTGGGGCCATTTTAAAGCTGTCAGTTGGCAGTGGCACTGAGCTGCACAGGTGGAAGAGATTGGAGGACTGATGTCACGTGTTTTAGTACAGTCTGGCAGTACTGTGGGTGATACCTCTTCTCTTGTGCACCTAAAAGCAAACAATCAAGAAAAATATTTAGTGAAACATGGCATTGTGGCAGTTTGAATTAGTGCAGACAAAGACAATACAATTTAGTGTGTGTTCCTAAACAATTAACAACAATATATCCAACCATTTTAAACTCAAACCACACCAGTCCACCATAACATCTTCTAAGAGAGGTACCTGTGGCAATCAGGGAGGTGCATGGGAAAATGGAGGAATCCTTAAAAATTCAAGGCTTGTGTGTGCCTATGGCAGGCAAAGGGGTCGGGGGAAAAGCACTAATCATTAAAAAATTAATGATGCTAGTGTGTGTGCAGTGCACCTACAATGGCAGGCGGGGAATCCAGGGGGAAGTAGAATAATACCTAAATAAATGAATGCTGTTGTGCAACTGTGCACCTATGGCAGTCAGAGGTTAGATGGATCATGAATGGAGGGAAAATGCAAAAATAAAAATAAAAATTGAAGAAAAAAAATAAAAAAATTTAAATTAAAAAATTCAAAAGAAAATAACAAACAAAAGAAAAAAAGAAAAGATAAAAGAAAAAAGAAAAATTAATTGCTGATGCTTGTACTATGGGAGTATGAGAAACCTATTGGGAGGTAAGGAGGTGCAGTTGAAAAATGCGAAAAAAATCCATGTAATATAAAAAACTGTTCATCATGATCAGATTTATAATATACACATACTACAATGATCCTCAAGCATAATATGAAACTGATATTACATGCAAGCCTATGGGAAAAACACACTGGCTGACTGCACAAAATGGCCTCTGGCCACATGGTGAAACAACAACAGCAAGCAAAGAGGTATGGGGAACATAAAACACATGCAAGCCTATAGCACGAGCATACTGACTGGCTTCACAAAATGAGTGCCAGCCACATGGTCAAACAACAATAGCCAGCAAGGAGGCATGGAGAACAAAATACATGCAAGCCTATGGCAATGCACACTGGCTGGCTACACAAAATGGCCGCCAGCCACATGGTCAAACAACAAAAGCAATCAAGGAGGCATGGAGAACAAAAAACACATGCAAGCCTATAGCAAAAGTGTACTGGCTGGCTGGCCAAAATGGCCTCTGGCCACATGGTCAGACTAACGACAGCAACCAAAGAGGCATGAAGAACAAAGAACACATGTAAGCATATGGCAAAAGCACACTGGCTGGCTGCATAAAATGGCCCCCTACCACTTGGTCAAACAAAAACAGCAAGCAAGGAGGCATGGAGAACAAAGAACACTTGCATGCCCATTGCAAAAGCACACTGGCTGGCTACACAAAATGGCCTCTGGCCAAATGTTCAAAACAACAATAGTGAGCAGGGAAGCATGGAGAACAAAGAACACATGCAAGCCTAAGACAAAGCACACTGGCTGGCTGCACAAAATATCCACCGGTCTCATGGTCAAGTAACAACATTGAGTCAGGAGGCATGGAGAACAGAGAACACAGGCAAGCCTATGGCAAAAGCACACTGGCTGGCTACACAAAATGGCCTCCAGCCACATGGTGAACCAACAAGCAAGGAGGAATGGAAAACAAATAGCACATTCAGGCTTATGGGCACAGCCTATACAAAATGGCCCGGGCCACATGTGATGGAGACCAAAGACAAATGGTGGCCCATGGCAAGCACACCCACATATACACCTGCCAGACAAAGGAGGTTTGGTAACACTGAAAACAGCCCATTATTTCAGCAATGCCAAACACAAAAATGTATTGAGATATATAACAATTTTACAACAACACACATCATGCTATGGCATGAAATATTAACCCACATATACACTTTTTGCAGAAAACACATTAAATACAAACAATAACCAACATTTTTAGCTTAATCCAATGCCACCCCTTCCTTAAATTATGTTTTAATTAAAACAACATATACCACAGAAACTTTCATGCACTGTTAGAACTGGGCCTACTGGCTGAATAGCCCTTTGGTAGACTAGACCACATAGTAAAATAAATGAATATTGCAAATATAACAAACATGAATGAAAGCTACTGAACTGTGCAACATTTTTCCTTTACAAAAGGTGAAAAATGAAATGCAAAAAATTACTAAGCCCTACCTAAACTCCAGGCTACCCACCACAATGAAATTAAAAAATCAAATAAAACCTATCAAACAAACAACATCCATGTACAATAGTTTTTTAGCTTACTTGTGTGATACCCCAAAATCAAGTAGATGTATTCAGCAGACAAAGAGAGTGAACCTTCCACTTTCAAATCCAAGTGAAAAGTGACCAGGAGGGGGACAGAGCACTGGGAGGAGCCTGCTGGACAGGAACAGGATGTTGGAGTCTCTTGGGCACTTCCCTCACGTTGGAGAAATTAAAAAAAAAGTCTTCTTGCACTTCAAAACAACCTGAACAGTCTTCTGAAGTAGAAAATCCACTCAAAAACATTTTTTTTTGTAGCTTTAGCTGCTCCCCATGAGAATCTGCTCGAGGTGCACCCACAGTCACTCACGAACAGCACTATGATGGTGAAATCACAGCCAGAAGCCGTACTACTGAGCGCAAAATCTTGCATGTGTTTGCAAGCGGCCTTAGAGTATCGAGCACTCACTGGAGTGCGCCAAAAACAATTCCCATGTGCGCTAATGGAAAAAAAATCCCTAACACACCGGAAGGCGGAATTTAGGAAACTCCAGGTTACTCTACATAGCGTGGAGCGCCAGGATTTCACAGACACTGCGAGCGGAGTGATTTTTTCCACCTGGGCCTAATTTGGGGCCTCATTATGACTTTGGCGGTCTTTTTGCAAGACCACCACGGTAGCGCCCACCAAAAGACCTCCATGTTGGCAGTCATCTGACTGCCCTGTTAAGAGTCACACTGTGAGAACTGCCAAAAACAGCCACAAATCCGACACCGCCAGGACACTGGAGGGTGGGAAAGAAGTGGTTCCACCACCGGCACTGCCAACCTGACAACTTTTCACCCACCAGATTGTGACCCACAAATCACCAAAGCAGTTCTTCCATGGTGGAAGACCATTCACGGTCCAAACCACTGTGCTCAGTAACTCACCTCAGACAGAACACAACACTACACTGGACATTTCTAATACTCCACACCTGACACACATACACACACCAGACACACCTACTCACTGCACTATATAACACACCCCCACACAACCCACAATCCTTTGCGACCAAAACAACATTCACAGGCAGCGAGGACCCACAAACAAACTTTTTATCACTTGTACACTGTAGGCACATATACACCTAACACTCAGCACACACCACACAACTGCACAAACAGCACAATACACACATCACTACTATACACAAACACCACAACCGACCATCACACACAACCACACACCCCCACACCACCTAGCACACTTCACTGCACCCTTACACACACAACACCCACCCCCAACCACAACACAACCACCACCATGTCCTGTCAAAAGCAGCCACGCTTCACTGACGATGAGTTGAGGCTCATGGTCAATTAAGTCATGATGGTAGAGCCACAACTCTTTGGATTACAGGTCCAGCAAACCTCCATGGCATGAACCACCAGGAAAATTTAGTTATTGCAGAGAATAGTCGACAGGGTGAACTCAGTATGCAACCATCCATGCACAAGGGAGGATATCAGGAAGAGGTAGAACGACCTACGCTGGAAGGTGCATTCCATGACATCAAGACACCAAATTGTAGTGCAGAAGACTGGTGTTGGGCCCCTACCTTTTCCCCCTGAGTTCATATCATGGGCGAAGGCCTTGGACATTCTACATCCAGAGGGCCTGACTGGAAAACCCAGAGGACTAGACTCTGGTAAGTAACTAACACTCCCCTGGTACTAAATCGTCCTGTCTAGCATGCTTCCTCACCACCCAATCATTCCCCAATTCCCTCTATCTCTCACTACACCTCCTACCTAATCACCTAATGCCCCTCTCCTGCATGCCACACCACAACTCAGACCCCAATGGCCACATAGTACCTGGCAAGTGCACGGATAGCACTGCCAATAACAATCATTATGTCTCCCACACTGCACTAGCCCTCCTACATCAAAACCTGCAATCTGCACTTCACATCACATCTCTTGCATGTATGACTATTGCACAAGCTACACCAACTGGATGCCTTGACTGAGGACCACTACATGGCAATGACAGCAATGCAATGGCACAAAACAATGCCACACAATACCAAATAGAGCAACAGCACTGTCACCAATCCTAAGGGACACTTATCCAGGCCCACTACTCTGAAATTGACTGATCATGGCCTTGAACGTAAGAAGGTTTACTCTTTGCACAACATGCACAGACAGAACAAACAATACACACATACTCTCCTCCCACTTGGACACCATGCTGCAATGTACAGCCATTTGCACTCACATCTAGCAAGCGTGAATTGCCGTCATCTTGAAACCTTGCATACACACATACTCTCCTCCCATTTGGACAACATGCTGCAATGTACAGCCATTCACACTCACATCTAGCAAGCCTGAATTGCCACCAGCTAACAGGGCACACCTGTCATGTGACACACAGGAACAGAACCTACCCACTGAGCTAATGTTACCAAGCCTGATTGACAACAACTTCTATGGAGCATGGTACACATGTCACAATTCACTATCCACAAACAGTGTTAGCAGTGCTGCACCTGTCATCACCATTGCTGGGAATCAAGTCAAGCCACTGTATGCATCAGACAAAGAGGCAACCAATCACACCTTTCAACTCTCTCTCACTCCATCCACAGGCACCTCTGCCACAGCCACCCTAGAGATGATACCAGAGACTGCTAGCCCTCCTCAGGATGAAGGCCCCAGTGAGGACAATACCACTGGATGTCTGTACATTGATGACCTACCTGGCCCATCTGGGACCCCTGGTCAGTCTACCACTCCCTGCCTCACCCTGCCCACATCAAACCCCACCCACCCTGTGGCACCAACATCACAGCCAACCCTTCGTCCCCAAACTTGTGTTCCAAGGACTGTTCAATCTATAGTGTGCCCCACAGTACAGGGACCTCAGTCGCCCCCTCACACTCAAGACAATGAAGGTCCTGCAGACACTGGGAGTGGACACACTGTGCCAGGGGCACAGGCACATGGGGGCAGGGGGCATGGGAGGGAACATGTGGGCCAGAGGACGGGGCGGCCAAGGGAGTCACCTGACCAGGAGACCATCACCCAAGTCCTGGGAGCATAATAACAATCCCAGGACAGGATGGGCCAGATCATGACCATGTTGGGGGAAAACCAAAGGCTGCAGAGGGAATACCACCAGGAGGTCATGGAGCAGGGGCAGACCCACAATGCCACCATGGCCTCCATTGCAGGGGCGCTCAGGGACATCAACACCACGCTGCGCGCTTCCTTCACCCACCAGTAGGCCCCTTCCACTAGCCACATCACATCTGAGCTTTCTACATCCGCAGCAGCTAGTGGAATGGAGACCCTGACAGGGGAACCACAGGCCTCAGGCACCCCTCCCTCAGTAGCTGACGAACTCCCTTGCCCGCAAACTTGGTTGTCTAGCCAGACATCCAGCTGGAGCACATGCCAAGACCAAACCCACTGCCAGGAAGTGACCCTCTACTGATTTGTCTCCCTTGTGTGCCACTGAGACACCCTGTTGACTGTTCAGAGACATAACTCAATTTTCCCAAGACCTTTGGATACTGGGCCTGTGCTACCTTCAGCTGTATCACCTACTCTGAGGATTCCAATGACCATGACCTCACTCATCACATGTTTGTCACAGAATGCACCATATATGTTTAACTTACATTTCCCTTGTATGCACAATAAAAACTATAGATCAAAGCAACTGCATATGTGTCTTTATTTAAACATTTACAAATGTTTGGTCTGCAAAATTGTATGTGGGTATGGCCTCCTAAACCAACAGGCAGTGTAATGGACAGCAGAGGGAGGCACCATCTGCAGGAGACACAGTACAACAGATATGTCTCAGGGCAGATGTAAGGGAGTCACTAGTCCAGACACACACCAGAGTATATCCACTTATCCAACCTGCAAAAAGACCATGACAGACGCTTCCATCAGGATATAAGACATGGTTCCACACAAAGCACATAAGCAGTTCTCAGTTGTCGTGCCCAGTGTAGATGGCCATCTAAACAAGGCACAACAGATAGCATTTCTACATCACCAGTCTCAGGAAATACATGACTATTCACGGTAGCTGGAATCTGTGATGTGCAAAACCTCTATTCTGTAAACAGTTTTGAAAGGCTAATTACCAGAATGGTTCAAGGTATAGGTAGCTGAGGCAATGATTTACATTACACAGTCAGTCGCAAGAATGACATGAGAATCTACCAACCTGCATTGATCACACATATTAGAGTAGAGACATTTTAATTCAGCACCTTACTTGCAATCAGTCACCTCCCCCAACACACACATAGTGTATAGAAACACATCACAACACCACTGATGAGTGAACTCAGGAGGACCATTGTCAACAATCAATGTGGGTATGCAACACCTGCAGATACACACTCATCATACCTGTATGTTACTGGAAGTACTGATTGATGAGCTCCGTCAGCCGTACCTTCCTCATCTTCCTCCTCATCACTTTCCATGGCTGCATCACCAGCCACTGGTCCAACTGCCTCATCATCATCAGCTAGTAATGGAATCCGACGTCTCAGGGCAAGATTGTGGATCATGCAGCAGGCAACTATGATCTGGAATACCTTTAGGGGAGTGTAGAGGAGGGCACCTCCAGAGAAGTCCAGGCACCTGAATCTGGCCTTCAGAAGGCCAAATGTCCTTTCAATTACACGCCTTGTCCTGCCATGGGCCTCATTGAAATGGAGTTCCCCTTCTGTGTCCGGTTACCTCACTAGTGTCAACAGCCAGGGAAGATTAGGATAGCCAGAGTTTCATGTGTGCACATAGTTAGGACTTGTTGTAATGCAGGTACAGCCACAGGGAAGAATGTGATGACGGGTGCCATAACAGAAACACAAATCCAAATGGATACATACCAATAAGCCAAGCCCTCTTTTTAGTTGTGCCATCATGTGTGGGACATTACTGATCTTCAGACTGTAGGAGTCATGCACAGATCCTGGAAACGTAGCTGTCACTTGGGAGATGTACTGGTCTGCCACACACACCACTTGAACATTGATGGAGTGGTAGTTTTTCCTCTTTCTATATACCTGTTCATTGGCACTGGGAGGGACCAAGGTTAAATGAGTGCCATCTATGGCCCCTATCACATAAGGGATGTGGCCCATATCACAGAAGTCTGCCTTCACAAAGGGCAAATCCACACGTTGGGGGAACGTGATGTAGCTGTCCAAGTGTTCCAATAAAGCACACAGTACATCCTTCAACACAAGACTGATCATGGGCTGTGACATCCCTGCTGACAAACCCACTGTATTCTGAAAGGAGCCTGTGGCAAGAAAGTGTAGCACTGACAGGACTTGTACTGCAGGTGGGATGGCAGAGGGATTACATATGACAGGCAATAGATCTTGCTCCAACTGGGTACATAGATCCATGATCGTCTGACGGTTCAGACGATAGGTCTGGATGATATGCCTGTCCTCCAGGATAGCAAGGTTAACTAGAGGATGGTACAATGGTGCATTTCTCAATCTCTTCATGACAGGGTATCTAGAATATAGAGGAGAGGATGTACAAAGTGCTAAGCACTTTACACATGTTTGCAGTACATGTCATTATTGCATACACCTAACAATGTAGACATGGGTCGCACTGCTGCCACATACTATAATGGGCATGCTGAAGCAGCTTGGACACCATCCTTTCTGCACATTGCTGCACCTGATAAATCATTTGTGACACACATCACATGTGTAATGTTCTATATATAGTACACTGAGCTGTCCTGCACTGATAAGGTACTTAGTCATGCTAACTACCCATATTGTTACACCACCTATGTGCCTCTGAATCTCTGGATATGCAAGTCATCTGACATCAGACATATAAGGTCATTGTGTCATGTATGTCACGTGTATAAATCAAAGCATGACGGCATGACATAGGTCTACTCTGCAAATTGGCCAACTAAGTGTATGGCACACTTATTTTGGTGCAGCAAGGCATGACATGTGCATAAAATGGCAGCCACCTGTCCTGCTGCACAGAACTGTTGGAAGTGACCTAAGTCCGCCGGCGTATGTCGTCATGGCGGTAAGCAGTCGCAACCACCATGCAACTTCTCATTGGTTAACATTGCTGCCTATGAGGGACTGGGGCCAACAGTGATCACTGCCAGCGTTGACGGTCATGTATGCGGCAGCCGTGACCGCCATTTTCTGCAGCCTTGCTTGCTTGACTCCTGACACTCTTGCAAGTAAGACCACCACGACGTGAGCTGCTGTGTACTGTCTCTGGGAGCCATCATGACACGTCCTGCAGGTGACAGGGCCCAAGCCTTCACCCCTGAAGAGCTGGACAAGCTGGTGGAAGGGGTCCTTCCCCTGTATGGACAGCTGTGTGGGGCACCAGAGGATCAGGTGAGCCCAATTCCATTGTCATGTGCGATAGGGGTGTGTGTAAGGGTGAATGGGGTAAGTGTACCGGTGAAGGAGTGCATGCCTGCAGGGGGCATGGAGTTAAAATGTGTGAACCATGAGGATGGGTGTGTGTGGCCACTTGGTGAGACTGATGTTTATAGTCGACAGCTGTTGGTATGGTGCCTGTGTACATGACTTTCTCCTTCTGTCTGTGTCACCCATGCAGGTCAATGCCCATCAGAAGAAGGGGATTTGGCATGCCATCGCCAAGCAAGTGCAGAACCTGGGGGTCCACAGCCGGTAGAGCACCCATTGCAGGAAGCGGTAGGAGGACCTGAGGCGCTGGGCCCGGAAGACTGCAGAGGCCCAGCTGGTGTGTCCTCCCAACGAGGGAGGGGTACCCGTTGGATCCTGATCCCCATAATGGCCCGTATTTTGGCAGTGGCCTACCATGAGGTGGATGGGCTCTGCTTTACTTTCAGTGACTGTACATCTCCCATTTCTATACCTCTCCATGTCTGTATTGTGGAAATAGTCTAATGACATAGGGACATGTGTGACTCCATCCTGCCCATACAGTGGATGTGAGTATGTGTATCACCCTAAGCATTGTGTATGCCCAGCTCCATCCATTTACATTAGTGAATCTGAGGTGTCAGTCCACTCCCATCTATGTAGCCTACCTGTATATGCGACTGTGTGACTTTCTTTTTATCACTGAGTCCATACACCATGTACTGTTTATGGTATTGACAGATTGTGGATCTGACATTACACTTCCACGACAGAAATGGCCGTCAAGGAACAGGAGTATTGGCCTGATAGCTGAATAGGCATATATAGGTGATCTGCTGACTATAGGATATGTGTAGGTACCCAACCAGGGATACTGAGACATGTAAAATTTATGAAATCTGATTGCACTCATAATGCATTCCTAAGAGCAATACTTTTGGGGATGTCACCTTTAAACCAATGGGATGGTACTAGAGGTGGGAAGTGCCCTGGAAGATCTCTTATTTGTCACCATGATGTGTGTATGGCATGAATGACAATGTCCTAGCATTTCCTATGCTACATAGCTGAGTTACTGCCTACACGATATTGCCATGGATAGTTGGGGAGACATGTGATGGGCTAGGACTATTTCAGCTTGCCTTGCCAAATATGTAGTGGCAGATTAGGAGTGGTTTGGGTATTGCATGACACATGGCATGTTGTTGTGAATCAAATTGTGGACCTATTCTCCTCAGGCTGACTTATGTAGTGATGGGATGTGTAATTGGTGTACAGGCAGTGTTGTTTGTCCATGTGTGCCTTATGTATGCAAATATTTACTGTCAGACATGTGTATTGTCTAGACACTTGTGACAGGTTTGCACATTTCTGGAATGGTGTGCATGAGGTTAGAGGTGTCATGGTGCATAGTCCAACTGGTGTGCCTGTATATGTGGTGGCATTGGATGTATTCCATGATGTAATACTTGTGTTCCAGATGTATATCTGTTGTGAGTCTGCACTCAGTGATTGAGTATGGATGTGTTAAATGTGCTATATGACCCACTGTAGAGGCATTTAGCAGGATGCTAAGTGGTGTGGTGATATATATATTTGGGGTCTGCCCTGGCTCTGTGATAGGGTCTGACTAATCACCTGGCTATACCACAGGTTCAAATAGTAAACATCAGATATAAACTGTTTGGGTGTCTGACTTGTAATGGCTAAATCAGAGTTGTTGTCCATAATGGCATCACTGTACAGAGTGGCCTGCCATGTAATTTCACAGGCGGGTGCTGTGTCGTCTGTGAGTGGAGTTGTGTGGACTGTGATGGAGATATAACAGAGAACATGGACTAATCAGATGTTGTTACTGTAGAGGCCTGCAGTGTTTTGTTGTGTCACCTGCACATCCAATGGGTGATGGGGGTATGGAGAGGTATGATGTGTATTCTGACATTCAATTAATCTGTTATCCAGGGCATGCTATGCCAGCTAAAAGGGGTTTGGTTGGCATCATTGGGATGACTCCAGTAGTGCTGTGCTACTTAGATATTGATGTAGGTGTGAGAGGTTGGCATACAGGTATGGGTGTAGTGACATACAATAACATGATGCAGGTTATGTGTATTGGCAACTGTGAGCTCATAGCCAGGATATGTATTGTCACAGATGTGCATGTTTAGCTGTGTCTGTGGGAGGTATATGTTAACCTTTTTCCTGCCTCTCTCTCTCTCTCATTGTGTGCATCACCATCGTCTGGCAAAGTAGAAGGGGCACAGGCAAGCGGGGAACAGCAGCCCACAGGACCCAGAAAGCTGGCACCTGTGAGAGTGAGGGGCCAGTTGGACGGATGGCGAGGGGAGTGCCACAGGGAGACCGGATCTACCACCTCTTCTTCAGAATCCTCCTCTAGTGGACCCATCTGGGACCACCCCAGCACCATCTTTGTCCACCACCCCCCTTACTAGCACTGCCCTCCCTGCAGCTCCTCACTCATTTGCCTGTGCCTGCTCACCCAGGATGGAGGGTATCTCCTTCGCCACAGGCACCTCTGCCCATGCCCCAGTCAGCCTTGCTGCCCTCAGCGAGGAGACTATTGACCTCCTGAAGTCTATCTCTCTGGGTCAGTCGACCATTGTGAATGCCAACTAGGGACTGGCAGCTCAAATCCAACAGAGCATTGCATTGCTGGAGGGCATTCACTGTTCCCTGGCTGGCCTCCAGAGATCCTTTCAGGCTCTGGCCTCCACACTGACGGCAGCCAGTGTCTACTGTTCCCCTCCAACTACCTCTTCCCAATCCCAAACGCCTCTCCCCATACCCAGCCAAACCATATGAACACACAGGCATGCATTCACCTAAACAGACAAGGGTATCACTGACAAACACAGGCACCACATGACTCACCACCAGCATGCACAAAAGCAACACACACATGCAGACACACCAACATCCACTCCCTGCTCTGACTCCCCCACCACCCCCTCCTTCACAGTCACTACAGCAGATACACCATCAGCCACCACACCATCATGCACTGATCCAGCCACAAGCCCCATCTTACCCACTGTCACACAATATCAGACCCGCAGACATCCACCCCAGTCACCACATCCACACCCACCACAACCATTGTCACCCCCACATGCAGCACATGTACCATATCTGCAGACACCACCCCTAAAGACATTCACCCACCCACCAAGGCATCTCCAGGCACCTCCTCCCCCCTCCTCCCAGGACACCTAAATGCCCACACTCACCCACTCAACAGACACCCAGCACCCACAAGCATTCCACAAACACACCTGCACCCAAGACATCCACACCTACACCTCTTACAACCACTCCCTCTTCCTCCACTGCCAAACCCTTTTGCCATGACCACCCCGTGTGTGTCAAAAGGTGTTCCTCTCGGAGTTTACCCTGTTACCTACTTCTCTCCCACCCTGTGATACCTCAAAATGCCCTTTGTCCCTCCCCAAGTCTAGCTCTTCGACCACCAGGTCCTCCCCTGCCCCCCTGCTAGTGTCCAGACCCCTCCGCCATCAAGCAGTCTTCCCCTCCGAAACCCATGCCCAGGGACCCCCTTCCGAGCTCAAGCACCCCCCTCCCAAACCCAAACCTAAGCCCAAGGACCCCCCTCCCAAACCCAAGCCCAAAGGCCCCCCTCCCAAGCCCAGACCTCCACCTCCACCCCCCCGAATCCCTGAGGTGCCTGCCTGCCCTCTTGATGCCCTTACCCTGTGGAGGTCAGTTTGCAGTCAAGAGTCAAGTAGGGGCACATAGATGTGCCATTTGTGCCTTTGGCACTTTGGACTGGCCAATGGCCTTATATATATATGTACATAGTTCAATTTTCATTTGAGTTATTTTTAATACATCTGGCCCAACATGTTGTTTCTATTCGATGGTAACATAATTGCCCTGCCTTTCTTTCTACATGGCTGTTTAGTGTTTGTGGCATTTGGTTTGTGTGTGTGAGATGTGTGTGTGTGTGTGTGGGTTGTGGTAGCTGTTGTGCCTGTGCTGCATGTGTGTGTGGCCCTGTCATTTGTCCCACTGTCATTGCTGTGTATTGTGTGTAGGATATGTTTCTGTTTGGTACGTGAGTAGCTAAATTGTGTGTTGTTTGTGTTGCCATGTGTTAAAGTGGAGTTGTGGGTCCTTGTGCTGTTGTTCTATGTGCGTCCATGTGTGGTGATTGGTATGTCATATGCATTGTGTGTGGTGTGGGCATGGTGTGACATATGCTTTGTTGTTTGGCAATGTGATTGTGTTTATTGGTTGTCTGGTGTTGTTATGTGTTATTGTTAGTATGTGTTGTCATGTGGAGGTATGTAATGACATTGCTTTGTCAGGTGTTTGTGTAGTTGCGGTTGTGATGTTGTGTGATTCGGTGGTGTTGTGTATGGTTGTGTTAGACAGTGGCGAGCTTTGTGTGTGCGGTTGGTGTATGTATGGCACGTGTGTGTTGGCCTTGGTGTGTGTAGTAAGGGTGTGCTTGTGTGTAATATGGGTGTGCATGTGTGTATGTAGGTGTGTGTGTGTGCATATGGATGTGTGGTTACATGTGTGTGGCTGGCGCAAGCTGTCCCGGCTCTGTATGTCGTGTGTGCATGGGTACTAATGCCTTTCCCTTCAGTGTGTGGTAGGTGTGTGTACTTACAGTTGTGGTCTTCATCGCTGTCACTGGTTCCAGAGTCGGTGTGTGAGCAGGAGCAGTGGGAGGGCTTCTAGTTCAAGCTCCATGGCTGCTCTCCTCAAGTATGTGTTTCTGAAGGTGAGTGATTCCTTTTATAGAATTGGTTTCCACCAGGGTTTTCGTGGCAGTGTGACCACGGGGATAACCTTGGTGGTGTGAAAACTAACATTATTTTAGTTTATTAAGTCATCTTTTCTCAGTTTCCACTCATTTTTAAATTGTTCTTATTCTCTAAATCTTTATTATCACCCACTTTTAGACTGTAAAATCAACATTTCTTCTGCCATACACCCATGTACTTTAGCACTGGGGTTTAAGGTGATGCTGAATTTCCCTGGATGTCTCCAGGTAAGAACTTGTAAACATACAGTTTACCAATTACAGTGTTGCGCTTGAAACTTATTTCAGATATAAAATACTCTAACATGTTAATCTCCTTCCCTCCAAATCCATAAACCCGTACATCATTAGATTCCAAAGCTTTGATTTCCCAATTTTTGTTAAAGGAGGAGTCTGAAATAATGGTATATGGGTGTTTCGAATCCGGCATTCATTCCTTGTTCTTTCATACAAAGCACAACATTGTCTAAGTTTGCCTTATCTCCCACAACATTTTCCATGTTATATTCTAGTACATTAGATAACCTCTTGCTCGCACTCTGGCATACCACAACAAAATGGTCAATTTGTTTTACATTTAAAATATTCTTTCCCTCTAGCCAGAAAAAAAACCTTGGTGGTGTGCAGCCTCATAATGTGTCTGGTGGAAACATTGTCCCCGCCGGTCTGAAGGTGCCTACTGCCATCCGCGGCGTCCTGACCGCACTGTACTAGCGGCAGTTTGGCTGTGTTCTGTTGGGAAGACCGCCATATTCATAATTTGGTGGTCTTCACCGCGGGCCGTTGGAGGTACGACCACCACTGCCAACATGGCAGTCCTGAGACCGCCAAACTCGTAACCACACCCTTAGAGTGCTTTCATAGGCATTCCATCATTGTACATAGAACTTGGATTGGTGCCTGCACATGCGAACAACCCAGGTGTCTTCAAAGTAATACTAAAAGGGAGTTACTTTTTCTTCATTGGTTTGGTAGAATGGTAATTCTAGGAGTAGGGCATCATGTTTAGCTAGCTAAGCAAGTAAAAATATGCAAAGGCTATACGTTTCTGAATTTCAAAAGCAAATTGAATAGGTGTTGCATAGCCTATGCTGACGGTGGGTTTTTGTACGTTT
This sequence comes from Pleurodeles waltl, assembly GCF_031143425.1. Lineage (NCBI taxonomy): Eukaryota > Metazoa > Chordata > Amphibia > Caudata > Salamandridae > Pleurodeles > Pleurodeles waltl. Next base: position 1,178,665,431 of record NC_090437.1, read on the forward strand.
CATTAGAGCGTGATTAAAATGAAAATAGCATCCTAGTATGTTTGCTGTGGGTATATTTTCAGAACTTTATGCTCCATTGCCTCTTCAAAATCTATTACAGTTTTTTAGGTTATAATTGTTAGCTTTTATTCTTTTTTCAATAACTCATGACAAGTTCTACCTGTTTATTAAGCAAAAGCATATAGATTAATACAACACTATGACTTTGGTGCTGGCCATAAATAGTTTTTCACTGGCTATACGGTCGTGCAAAGGATTTTAATGTGCTATAATTTAGCATGTTGTTCCTTTGTATTAGGGTAAGTATGCTGTTAGATGTGGCAAAAAATATAATAGTTTTCTCTTGCTTTCATTATCTTATTCTATTTTGTTCAAAGTTCTATTTTGTAGGTGTTCTAGTTGAGAAGGCTGCAAAATTTATTTCTTCAAATATTTTTCTGAAGGCGTGGTTTGCTTTTTGTTTCTTTGGATTTTAGTTCTTATTCTGTTAAATTAGGAATGCAGGGCATCGGTCCTACTGCTTGTTCAGGAAAATCAGGAATATACGGGGTTATTTAGTGTTTCACTAACTACAGCGCACCATATTTACAGATCTCTTTGTGTCTGGAGATCTCTGTGTCTTCAGAGGAATCACTATCACAGTGGTTCCTCAGAAGCAACTGTAAGTGTGCTGAGCTGCCACCATGTTTCATGTACTTAAGCTAATGGGCCATTTTCCATGTAGTCTATGTTTTACCCTGGTGGAGCCAGTGGGAGCTCCACCAGCGGAAATTTGACTATTCACCCAATTTTAAGAACAGCAACAGAAGTTTCAGTTTGACTGAAAGGGTACTCTGCCATGCTACCATGTCTGTAAAATCCTAGATGAGCCCCATGGGCCCTCATTACAAGTTAGGTAAAAGTGAGTGAGCAATTTACCACATGCTGTAAATTATGCCATCACCCCAAAGTGAGGAATTTACCACATTTGGTAAATACCTCTGTTTCTGAGTTTTAGAGTTACAAATGAGGCTTAACATACAAAATCAAGATATTGGTGGTCATTATGACCCTGGCGGTATTACAACCAGCAGGGCCAAAACGACAGGAGCACCGCCAACAGGCTGGCGGTGCCTCCCGGCGTATTTTGACCGCGGCGGTAGCACCGCGGTCGCACCGCCGGGGCCGGCGGTTTCCCGCCGTTTTAGCTCCGGCGGTGATAATCCGCCAGGGCAGCGCTGCCCTGGGGATTATGACTTCCCTATCGCCAGCCTGTTTCTGGCGGTTTGCACCGCCAGGAAGAGGCTGGCAGTAAGGGGAGTCCTGGGGCCCCCTAACAGGGCCCCGTGCAGCTTTTCACTGTCTGCATAGCAGACAGTGAAAAGCGCGACGGGTGCAACTGCACCCGTTGCACGGCCGCAACACCGCTGGCTCCATTAGGAGCTGGCTCCTATGTTGTGGCCGCATCCCCGCTGGGCCGACGGGCGTAAACTAGGTTTGCGCCCACCGGCCCAGCGGGGATGTTGTAATGGGGACCGCGGGAGTGCGGCCGCACAGCGGTTACAGCTTGGCGGTACTGACCCCCATAATTGCCAAATTTCACTTGTATTGCCTTTTTTCAAGGACTTTTCTTCAATAAATATCAGCAAGTAAGACCAGTTGGAATCTATTGGGGAAAACTAGGGATGGGGAGAGGGGTGATAATCACATAACTTGTAATTAGGCCCAGGGCAAATTTTCATGACACCTGCGTGATTCACATTAGTTCTGTAATTTCACATTACTCATGCTACACTAAATCTGAAATTACACTATTGCCCCTCATTGTGCAATTACATGCCAAATGCAGTACAAAGCTACTGCAAATGTGCCTCTTGAGGTAAAAAATTCCTATGAATGTATGAGAACAATGTGAACAGAGCTTTCTGCACTGTTTTAGTGCATAATGTATCCTGGCATCCAAAGTGATCCTGAGGATGCATTTCATGCTTAAAATGCTGCGCTAAGTTGCAGTTTTGCATAATTACACATACATTTGTCCAATTTTGCTAATATTTTGTATAGTTTCCAGCAGCAACATATTACACAAATTTCACACACCTCTACTACTTCCAATGCCCATGAAAATATTCATGTCGACTAGGAGTGGCCTGACACTGTTAAGTGTTACTCCACAGAATTCCAAGTAATTGCATAAAAATTCTGCAAAATTCTTCAGAGTTCCGCCCACCCCTAAAATTACAAAACTGTACCTTGGGTCCAGTTTCACTGTCCAGTCGACTTCTGTCACCCACACATGCTGCATCAAAACCATAACATGAAATCAATCAACGTAGCCTGTGTTCATCACAAAGCACCTCAGGCCCCGAACCACACAAACTGTGCAAAAAGCCAAAAACAACATTCATGTCACACTTCCGTTCCCAATAATCTGCACCAGTGTGTTGTTGCCAACACTCAACCCACACCAGACAGTAAACCCACATGACAATACAAAACTGCATCTGCTCATCTGCACTGCTGATAAAATTAACCCAGCTTGCACAACAAAACAGAACAAGAGACAAAGGTAACACTATAGAAATGTCCACAAGGGTTCCATCTCCAGAACCTGAACAACGGAGACCCATTTGTGTGTGTCCCAGTTCAAATATAGCCAAAAATAGCCTGCGCTACGCTCACCACAGCATTGGGCGTGCTCTACCCGACAGGAAGCTTGTGCTATATACTCGGCTACCAGGCCCCTGAGCACAGGTGGGCAGGCACACACATGGCATCCACTGCACTTGAAGACTAATCACTTGCCACACAACCAAATGCTTGTAGCGCCCATGTGGCATACAGAGACACTAGCTTGAACCAGTGTCCCAATATGCCATGCAATCTGGAGGCATCATGCAACTAAGCAGAGGCCCAGCCTAAGCCCTCCGATCTCCCCTTGGAAAACACAGGAGGCCCTGAACCGCAAAGAAGCACCCGAGTACAAGGACACTCTGGTACTGTTCCACTAGCATGTGCACCTCCAAGCACACACATACCTATTCATGACTCAGCTGCAAACTTTCAAATTTTTGACAAACCAACAACTCCAGCAACACTTTGTTCCCTCCTGAACAACTTCACAGTCAAATAATTTCTGAATTGGCCAAGCAGTGCACCTCACATGCTGTACAAACCAATTTCTGTGCTGACAATTGTGGTCAAAATATGCCAAGACTGAGGATACTGCTGTGTGGGGGCTGATACAGCTGGAAAAGGACAAAGGGAAAGTCAGCACTCATCAGCTCAATGATCCCCATCCTGCCGTCAGTGAGCCTCTTCACTCCCAGGATGAAATGAGCCAGCAAGATGCCTCCCAGCAGCAGACTGAGTCACCAATCATGGTGCAGTGAGTGTTTGGCATGGGTCACAGATGTCCATGCACACTCTGCTTCACATGTGCTCCACAATCACTGGCAGCTGACAAGATATGCTGCCAATGAAACTACACCAGGGGCTGACCTCAACAGCAATTTCAGAGTGTGCACTTCCCACAGGAAAGCACTTGGAGTCCTTCCCCCATGTCTAGTGCTGATTAATTTTGCCAGCGGAGTGGAACTGCAGAATTTATTAGTAATTCTAAATTTCTCCAATTCTGCAGGTGGAATTAAAAATTCCACCCATCCCTAATTTGCACATGGATCAGAATTTAGCCCTGCACTTGTAATTAGGGCCAATGTCTTTCAGTAATTGTACCTGTTGTTGCACATGACCTTGTGGATGCTTCTTTCAAGTCCTGGACAATATTGCAAATGTTTACTTTTGCTTTATTAGGTGGATATTTGTGCTCTTGGAAGTTTCCTTTGGAATTATTTATCGTTGTAGCATGACCATGAACAGCCACTTGAACAATATTTGGTGGATTCCAATAGGTTTGCTCATTGTTTCAGCTTCCCTTAGTATAAGTAAAACCCATCTAGGATAGTAAGTGTTTGCTTCTTTCTGAATTTGTATAAATTGTTACAACTGAAATTTTGGAATACATATTTTCCTCATTCTCATTCTCTATTGGAGTGTTAGAAATGTGGTCTTTGGTTGGCAGTCAGGTTACCCCCTGACCAAGCAAGAACCCTCACTCTAGTCAGGGTAAAAGAGAATCACCCTCAGCTAACCCTCGCTCATCCCCTTGGTGGCTTGGCACGAAGAGTAGGCTTGACTTCAGAGTGCTAGGTGTAAAGTATTTGTACCAACACACACAGTACCTTAATGAAAACACTACAAAATGACACAACACAGGTTTAGAAAAATAGAAAAAATTTATTTAAACTAAACAAAACCAAAATGACAAAAATCCACCTTACACAAGTCAAGTTATCAATTAAAAAACAAAGAGTCTTCATGTAATTTTAAACACAACGCTAACGCTGTTAGCGTAGAAATGTACCTGGGAGCGTCAAAAATAACCCTGCACTGGTGAGTGTGCGTGAAAAGGGGCTTACGATGCGTCAATATCAATCACGAACAAGACTGTTCGTTGTTTCTCCTTCAGTCGGGTCGGCGTGCATCGTTTCTTCTCTCCACAGTAAAGTGATGCATCGATTCGAACAGCACTCTCGGGTCCAGGCAGGCCTTGTGTCATTTTTACATGCCCTGCGATGTTTGCGTCAGAAATCCGCACAATGATCCGAAAACCATGCAGCGCGGGTTGCGATCTCACCAGCCTCCGTCAGCGATGCTGCATGTAGTTTCTCCAGCCGCGTGGGTCAATCTTCCAGCCGTGCTGCAGGCAAGCATTGATTTTCAGCCATGAAGCCAGTGTTGCGTCGATTTTTCAGCAGCATCTCGGAGTTGTGTCAATATTTTCCCCGCAAGGCGGTCTGTGCGTGGATTTCTGTCTCTTGTTCTTCCAGCTTCTCCTTTCAGGGTCCCAGGAATTGGATGGGCACGACTTGGCAGAGTCTCCAATTGCTGGCAGAGAGAAGTCTTTGCTGTCCCTGAGACTTCAAACAACAGGAGGCAAGCTCTAATTCAAGCCCTTGGTGAGTTCTTTACAAGAAGGAAGGCACACAAAGTCCAGTCTATGTCCTCTGGCACAGGCAGAAGCAGCAGCTGCAGAATAGCTCCACAAAGCACTGTCACAGGCAGGGCAGCTCTTCTTCCTCAGCTCTTCTCCAGGTAGAGATTCCTCTTGGTTTCCAGAAGTGATCTAAAGTCTGTGGTTTAGGGTGCCTTTCTTATACCCATTTTGCCCTTTGAAGTAGGCTTACTTCAAAGAAAAGTCTCTTTTGTTTGTGAAATCCTGCCTTGCCCAGGCCAGGCCCCAGACACACACCAGGTTGGAGACCGCTTTGTGTGAGGGCAGGCACAGCCCTCCTAGCACAGATGGCTCATCAGGAAATGCAGACTACACCCCAGCTCTCTTTGTGTCACTGTCTAGTGAGAGGTGCAACCAGTCCAACTTTCAAACTGACCGAGACAGGGAATACACAAACAGGCAGAGTCACAGAAGTGGTTTAAGCAAGAAAATGCTCACTTTCTAAAAGTGGCATTTTCAAACACACAGGGCCTCATTCCAACCTGGTGGTCATGGACCGCCAGGTTGGAGGGACACGGAAGCACCGACAGTCTGGCGGTGCTTCAATGCCCATTCTGACCGCGGCAGTAAAGCCGCGGTCAGAAAAGGGGATCCGGCGGTTTCCCGCCGGAATACCCCTGCATGGGCTGAATCTCCATGGCGGCACTGCTTGCAGATTTTTACCGCCAGGAACAGGATGGCGGGAATGGGTGTCGTGGGGCCCCTGGGGGCCCCTGCACTGCCCATGCCACTGGCATGGGCAGTGCAGGGGCCCCCTAACAGGGCCCCATAAAGATTTTCACTGTCTGCATTGCAGACAGTGAAAATCACGACGGGTGCTACTGCACCCGTCGCACCCCTGCAACTTCGCTGGCTCCATTCGGAGCCGACTTCCTTGTTGCAGGGCCTTTCCCGATGAGCCGGCGGGCGCTCTTTTGGCGGTCGCCCACCAGCCAAGCGGGAAAGCCAGAATGGCATCCGCGGTCTTCTGAATGACCCTCACAGTCCTAAAATCAACTTTACTAAAATTTTAAATTGTGAGCTTAGAGACCTCAAACTCCATATATCTATTTGCTCCCAAGGGGAATCTACACTTTAATCATATTTAAAGGTAGCCCCCATGTTAACCTATGAGAGGGACAGGCCTTGCAACAGTGAAAAACGAATTTAGCAGTAGTTCACTGTCAGAACATATAAAACACATTACTATATGTCCTACCTTAACCATACAGTGCATCCTGCTCTTGGGGCTACCTAGGGCCTACCTTAGGTGTGCCTTACATGTACGAAAAGGGAAGGGTTAGGCCTGGCAAGTGGGTACACTTGCCAAGCCGAATTTACAGTTTAAAATTGCACACACAGACAATGCAGTGGAAGGTCTGAGACATGTTTACAGTGCTACTAATGTGGGTGGCACAACCAGAGCTGCAGGCCCACTGGTAGCATTTGATTTACAGGCCCTGGGCACCTCTAGTGCACTGTACTAGGGACTTACCAGTAAATTAAATATGCCAATCATGGATGAAACAATTACATACTCATTTTGTATAGGAGCACTTGCACTTTAGCACTGATAAGCAGTGGTAAAGTGCCCAGAGTAACAAAAACAGCATAAATAGAGTCCAGCACACATCAAGAACCTGGGAAACAGGGTCAAAAAGTTAAGGGAGACCACGCCAAGGATGAAAAGTCTAACCTAGAGCATTTAACTTTGTTTACTACATTTCAAATTAAGGGGGAACGTAGGTTGTATTTTGTAGCTGGTAGCAATTTTTTTGGTCAAGTAGAGATATGTAACAAGTGCTTGGGTGTGGCACTTGTGGCTTTACTTCTGCATACGTTTTTAGTAATATTTTATTTGGAAGATGTTAATTTAACTTTAACTGCTAGTTATTCTAAATTGGAGAGACTTGCAGCTGGCAGGTCAGGAACTGGACCAATGGGCCCTGATGGACCTTTCCCAAATCCTGACCTTATTGTGGACCATTAAGCCAGGATCCCCTTTAGATCCTTTCCATCTGTCCAAGTTAAGCCTTTTAGATCCTGAGGTACTTTAAAGATTGTTTGAAGTACTCAATTTCTCACTGTAAGTGGGATGCATCCCGGAGGCCTGGAAACCTGCTATGATTCTTCCTCTCTTAAAAAACCCCAGTCTTGACCCCACTATCTGGGCTAGCTTTAGACCAATGTCCATGCTGTCCATCCTTGTGAAGGTCTTGGAAAAACATGTCACTGTACAGCTAACAGCATTAATTGAAAATCATAATAATGGTTTTCATCCATTGAAGTCTGGCTTCCGGGCAGGACGCAGTAAAGAATCCACTCTCCTGGGCATCACAGAACATCTCAGATGGATCCTGGATTGGCCAATCTAATTTTACTTGATCTCAGTGGGCATTTGATACTGTGTCCCATTCTATTCTCTGGGGAGGCTAGCACCTCTGGGGATGCAAGCCACAGTGCTAGCCTGGCTTTCCTCATTTCAGGAGAACCACTCTTTTCAGGTTTTTTTCCGGTAGTATGCGATCTAAGGTTCATGCATTGAAACAAGGTGTTCCTCAGCGGTTCAGGTTTGGGACAGATGCTTTTTAACATCTATGCCAGATCCCTTGCAGAGTTTTGTGGAGAGCTGTGGTGTCACCATGTTCTCGTATGCGGATGACACTCAAATCATTTTCACTTTGTCGTCCACACTTGAAAATAGCACAAGCACCCTACAGCTAGGCTTGAGCAGGATCTCTACGTGGATGGGTTCGAAATCTCTCAAGTTGAATGGAGAGAAGACTGAGGTTTATGGTCCTGGCTAAGAATCCCCAATTATGGGGCCTTCAGCATTGGCCAGATTGTTTGGGCCACCTTCCGGACATTTCAGCACAGGTAAAGTATCTTGGCTTCTGGTTAGATGCAAAGCTATCACCAAGGTAAATAGGTAGCTTCTACCTCCTTTGCAGTTCTGTGTTGCTAAAGTCACCCTAAGTGGCCAGGGTATGCCCCGATGTAGGGGGTCTTGCTTACTGAGCCACTGCATTCAAGCCAGTCTGGCTGATGAGGTGCAATACCCCAAACTGGTCCCAGGATGCTTGTTTCCATCCCAGGGAAAACCTAGCCTAACAGTTTGGGCTTGACTGTTCCTAGGGGGAGTAGGGTCAAGATTGATGTGCATATGGCCGGATCCAAACTGGAGTGGCATGATGAGCAAAGGAACAATGGATTAAACCCAAATCTGTGACTGGGGGTAAGTGTTTGAAAAGTTTCAGCACTCTGTCCATCATCCCTTTGTGTTGCTAAAGTCACCTTAAGTGGCCAGGGTATGCCCAGATGTGGGCCCCTTGTTCACTGTGACTCTGAATTCAAGCTAGCCTGGCTGATGAGGTCCAGGGAGGACCTGGGGTGAGTGTTTGAAAAGTCCATCATCCTGTTGTCTTGTTAAGGCAAGGGAAGGTCAACTTTCTAAAGGTGGCATTTACAGAATTCTAATTTAAAATTCGACTTCACCATATGTTAAGATTTTAAATTTGGATTCCAGAGACACCAAACATGAACTAGTCATCTCTTCCCATTTGGAAATTACACTTATAAAATGGAATAAGGCAACTCCAATATTATCCTATGGGAGAGATGGGCTTTGCAGTAATGAAAAACAAATGTAAGAGTTTTTCACGTCCATGTAAAACTTAAAAGTACATGCCCTGCTTTTTAAATGCATTGCACCCTGACCTCTGGGCTGTGTAGGGCTGATGCTAAGTGTGTCTTACATGTAATAAAAAGAAAGACTTGGGCCAAGAAACAGGTTTATTTTGCCAGGTCGAAATTGCAGTTTGAAAGTGCACCCACATGCTTTGCAAATGGAAGACCTGAGACATGGCTAAAGGGCTACTGAAGTGGGTGGCTCATTCAGTGTTGCAGGCCCACTAGCAGCATTTCCTTTACAGGCCCTGGGCATATGTAGTTTCACTTTAAAAGAGACTTATAAGTACATTAAATGTGCCAATTGGGTATAAACCGATATTACCATTTTTAGTGGAGAGAGTGCAAACACTTTAGCAGTGGTTAGCAGTGATAAAATGCACAGAGCCCTAAGGGCAGCAAATACGAGGTCAGAAACAATGGAGGAGGAAGACAGAAGTTGGGGGGAAGACCACCCTAAGGCTGACAGGTCTAATAGCAATGGTTGTATTCTTTTGTGGATGTGTTTGGATTAACATGTTTCTACCTAAACCATTCCTTTCTCCTCCCTAAACCACACCCATTTAGTAACAAATAATCCCCACCTTCCAGCCACACCCTGTCCCTCTTATATTTACTTTTAAAATACTTTGCTGAGCTCTCCGCAATCGGAGCAGATCTCTGCATAGAAGGACATGAGAAGTGGAGAGCTTCTCATGCAACATTATCTAGTATTTCTACTATTGTAGTACTGCTAAACACACTATGAAGTGCAATATGTGAATAGGCTCCATAACGTTTAACACTTTCCTAAATAAATTAAAGAATGGCTTTTTTAATTATTGTTTAAGTATTATTTATTAATTAAAATAAAATATGTAAATATCGTATGAATCCAGAGATGTTTATTTTGATGAGTTAACATGCCAAAAATGTTAATTTATTAGGGTAGGGAGGCAGGAATTCCAAACACCTCTGAGAGTGGAAACCTCCAGAACCTTCACCTACTTCAAAGCTGACACCAAGTGTAAATATTTGAACCTCAGACCTAACTCTTCAGTACATCTCTGGAACTGTGGATACTACAGCAGAAGGCTTGCTGTGCTCCTTTGCTGCCAGAAGGACTGCTACTTTGCTGCCTCTGCTGCCCTTCTTGCTGAGAAGGAAGATTGGACCAGCACCCTTTATCCCAAGCTGAAGTGACTCCAAGGGTCAGCTAACTGACTTGCTGTTCTGAGCTACAGGGACATAACAAGCTTCAGAGTCCTCCTACATCTGCCCAGCTGAACTGCTACCTAGACCTGCAACTGGACCTGCCTGGGCACAGCTGTCCTCTGCTTTAATTAGTTCTTGAACCCCAAGAGGTTCCCCTCAGGTCCTGGACCCTTAGTGTGTTGAGCTCCCTCTCCAAGAAAAAGAGAAGTCCTGAATTTTTGCACACTTCACACCCAAGAATGGGCCCTTTCGCACCAAGATCATGCCACATGTGCCACCCTTCAATGAGAAACTCGGTGATCCAGATTCTTCACTGCACAGCGACAGACAGTGACGACCGGCAACATGAGATCTACACTTTGTGGCACTGTATCAACAGCCTGCAGTGACCACCAAAACAAATCTCTAGCAAAACTGTCTGCGAAGACCAACAGAATCTGTGGACTACAGTGATGATCGTCTGCGCACTACATTGAAGACCATCCATGACATTCTCCCTGCTCCTCATGCCCCCTACACCGGGAACAGAACTATTCGTGTTGGACTTTTGAAGGTAAATCTTTCAGCAGGAAACTCAGCACTCTCCTACTGCCACCATGGGTGCACCGTATTTAAAATACGGTGCACCATAGTGCAGGTTAGCAGGCACTAGTGTCAGAATTTTTTATGCTGTTGATGTACTGTTCAGGGTTAGTGCCAAAAGTTTGGAGCTAACCCTGAACAGTACATAGGGGCCTATTGTAACCAATGGTGTTCCACCTTTTAAAGCCTGCTTTGAGCAGGCGTTAAAATTGCTCAAAGAAATGGCAAAAATAAATCTTTTAGATTTCTTTGCACCATTTTTTCGGCCCCCCTAATGGGGGAATTCCCCTCCTTGAATATAATATGCCTGGTGCAGGTATATTGTGGCACAAAGGGTTACAAATTAGCACAATGCTTGCATTGTGCCACCTTGTAAATATGGTGCATCGATTTTGGCCTTGTTGGGCCACATTAGCGTAAACCGAAAATTATGCTAATGCGGCGCATGGAGGCACTAGGCCCTCTTAATTCTGGGCTTGGTCCTTGTATCTAGGCCGTGCTTTACCACGTTTCTCCGGAACTTGTCTCGGGCTCCCACAACCAGATAACTACGAGCAGCCATTTGTGCTTTTAGGTGTTATTTTTACCATAAATCTTTAAAATTACATATCTCCCTTTTTGCCCATTGGACGTCTGTCAATTTGGTCTCAAGTACTTTATTAAATTCTACTCTATTTTTCTTAATTGATGTGGGGTTTTTCTTGTGTTGTGTTTACACATTATTACTGTTTGAAGTGTTGCATAAATAGTTTACACATGGCCTCTAAGATGGGCCTGACTGCTTTTGTTCCAAGCCACCAGAGAGTTAATCACAGGTTAGTTTGGAATTCGCTTGTGACTTCACCCTGACAGGAACTGTGGTTGCTGCTTTAGAAGACTTTCGCCCTCGTCAACCAGTAACCCAATTTGCTAATTGAGGAGATTTTCACTGCTTGCACAAGTAAAATGTAAACCCACATATCCTTCTTTTTCAGTACAATGCACCCTGCCCTGTGAGCCCTTAGGGCCTACCATAGGTGTGACCTACAGTTATTAAAAATGAATATTTAGGCCTGCCAAAATGTTTAGTTTGCCAGGTTGAAATAGCAGTTTAAAACTGCACTACAGGCTGCCATGGCAGATCTGAGACATATTTTAAAGGGCTATTTTAGTGGATGGCACAATGGGGGTCATTCTGACCTTGGCGGTCCATGACCGCCATGGCGGAGTGCGGCGGAAGCACCGCCAACAGGCTGGCGGTGCTTCCTGGGCGATTCTGACTGCGGCGGTAAAGCCGTGGTCGGAAAAGGGGAGCCAGCGGTTTCCCGCCGGTTTCCCGCTAACCCAGGGAACCCGCCATGGCGGTGCTGCTTGCAGCACCGCCATGGGGATTCCGACCCCCTTCCCGCCAGCCTGTTTCTGGCGGTGTCCACCGCCAGAACCAGGCTGGCGGGAACGGGTGCCGTGGGGCCCCTGGGGGCCCCTGCACTGCCCATGCCACTGGCATGGGCAGTGCAGGGGCCCCCTAACAGGGCCCCACAAAGATTTTCACTGTCTGCTTAGCAGACAGTGAAAATCGCGACGGGTGCCACTGCACCCGTCGCACCCCTTCAACTCCGCCGGCTCCATTCCGAGCCGGCTTCATTGTTGAAGGGGCTGTCCCGCTGGGCCGGCCGGCGGTCTTCTGGCGGTCGCCCGCCGGCCCAGCGGGAAAGCCGGAATGGCGGCCGCGGTCTTTTGACCGCGGTGCGGTCTTTCGGCGGGAACCGCTTGGCGGGCGGCGACCGCCGACCGCCGCGGTCAGAATGACCGCCAATGTGTGCTGCAGGCCCATTAGCAGCATTTAATTTATAGGCCCTGTGTACCTGTACTACCTTTACTAGGTATTTACAAGTAAATTAAATGCACCAATAAGGTGGATGCTAAGTGTACCATTTTATAGGGAGAGAGAACAAGCACTTTACGACCGGTAAGCAGGAAAAAAGTTCACAGAGTCCTAATGCCAACAAAAACGGGTTTACAACAGAAGGCACAAATCTTGGGGAGAGCATACAAAAAGGGCCAGGTCAGGTCCAACACTCAAGTGATTTGGGGAGAAGTTAGCTCCTCTCCAATCCCTTGCATTCCTCACCTGTCTCTTGAGCACAATACATGGCACTCTTTGGGCACTCTTCAGAGAAGAACACTGCTTGCTTTTCCCTTGATGTGCTGCTAATTGAAATGACATTGTCTGGCTGCTCGTCCCTGTACTACTACCTATTGCTCTATTTGATACAGTTCTGACTTACACACAGCTTTACAAATTTCCAGTTAAGGAAGGCAATATATCTTCTTTGGTATTATACTTCATTGCCAATGAAAAAGCGTGAAATACTGCAAGTTGAGCTAACAAACTAGAGCAGCGCTTACCATACATTTTAGATCTACAACCCATTTTGTAGAATGACAAACTAGCTTTAATGAAGGTGAAGCCTAAAGCGTCATGTGGCAGTGTACTGTTATTTACTGACAGTACAATGTCAATTGAAATGGTCACTGAATTAACACAGACGTACAGTTGTACTTATAAAACTATATTGCACATGAATGCTCTTGTGTGGAAAACTGGTTTCAGTGAATATTTATCATTTGTGCATCATCAAGTAAAGTGTATTGATGTTTTGATCTTTTAAAATCTTTGTTTCCGACACTTCAGAATTACAAAAAATGTGAATTATTTTAGTTTTCCCTAACTGTTGAATGCGTTGCTGCATGTTAAGAAAATAATATTTCACAGCCTTTACTTTCACATACCCTGTACCCCGGAAAGATACTTACATGATTACTTTAATTTTCTTTCTCTGCAAAGTAAGAGGAATTTGGAAATACCAATTCCCTCGATAAAAAATAAGCAGCAATTTGTCAGCACATTTGAGCTCACATTTGAGTTCTCCCTTTGAAGTGTGACACATGGGAAACGATAAATACAGAGCTTGAAGCTAACTTAGTTATTGTTTGGACTCTTTAAACGCAACAAAAATCGGCTCAAGACCCACAGTGGGTCGCACCCCACAGTACGGGAAGCACTGAGCTACAGTCTAGCCATGCCTTAGCGTGGTCTTTAATAGCATATCGAGATAATATCTTCAAATAGTACTTACAAGAAAAAAAAACTATCTGCTTTCTGAGACAACCACATTTTACACCTCATCCCTGGACTGGGGAATGTGCAGAAGAAACGAATTAGTGTGCTTAAGGGAAAGCTGGAAAGCTAGCAGCAGCAATTGGCAAATGTTTTTTTTCAAACTGGTAAGACAGTAAAACAAACAGCAACATTTCTAGAAAACATTCTTGGTACATTTTTAATAAAATGCTATGTTTGACAATATTTTTATTGTGCTTAATTAGTTAAATGCTAAGAAAATATATCTTGTTACCGATTCCTAGCAAAAGATCGAAAATTGTACGTTTTTCACTAAGGTCAATGCTTAGAGGCTCACTGAAAGCTAATTTAACTAATGTCAGCTTTATTATCTAATTATCAGTTTCATTCGACATTACAACTGTAGGCAGAGATAGGCATGTCAACTCTCCTGTACATTTACTAGGTTTTAACCTCAAATATAGGCCTGTGGCCCAGTGAGTATTTGCCGTTTTTAGGGTTGAGCACCCAATCTCTGTCCCTGTTGTAATCTCTCTTTGGGCTTTTAACCACGCCCATGCCACTCCTGTCACTTTCATTGGTTTTTTTCATTGCCTTTTAAAATCCGCTTGATTTGATTATTGAAAGGCATGCATACGTCATGCCTTTTCCTGTGTTTAGCCCTCCTCGAGCGCACGGGCCAACTACTGAAAACATAAGAGGCTCCATGTTTTCAGCCTGGTTTCGGTACTACTTTTTCTTTTTATTTTTTCAGTCAGCACGCCCGCACTGTGTTTTACATAGCGCGATCTCGCTTGTTTTTGTTCTTTCAATTTATGTGGCAAGAAAAGTTTGGTTAGGACTTTACAACGCTAATAGCTCTAACTCGAGCAAATGCGAAAAGGAAAATATGACAATTGGATTGTTTAAACAATTACCATGTTTAAGGGAAAATACACGTGCATTGGAAACTGTTTATAAACGTCTGTTTAGGAACGTCTTAAATGCCAGGAATTTAAAAATGGCAGCAATGTTAAAAATATCCCGAGGCAGAGGTTAAAAAGGCACTTTTTCTACAGTGGTGTACATTACACATATCTTCATATTTACAAACACCAGAGGAACATTTTATGAAATGAGAGACATGCTTTATAACAGGTTCAGTTATTGATGCACTCAGGTTCAAGATATAGAGACAGGTGATTTTGCTGTAAGTCCATACTAAATGACAAATAAAATGCACCATTGTTGTGGATGTTAAAAGCCATGTGGCACCACCCACATATTACAAAATATGTGGCTTCATGGGGTTCAGTTGTGTTGTACCTGCAATGCATTTAAAAAAAAGACTAAAGTTGCACATGGTAGTGAAAATCATTTTTATATACTAGATAGGTCTCCCCTAAAATGTGATTTGTGAGCACATAGGCTAGCTGCTCACTATTCCAAATGTGGCATACTACACATTGGGCATAGTGTGGACTCGCAACAAATAATTGTTCAAAACCTGTTTTCACTGTGCAGATATAACTGAATTTCAAGGAACAGGCCTAGCTAAGGTCATATTATATTTTGATAATTTTAGTTAACAGTAACTTTTAAAAAAGTGTACTCTGTGTTGTCTGAGACAAAAAGCGGGTTGCAACTTGCTTGTTTCCCAGCCCTGCTCAAGATATCCAACACACATCCTTGTTTGACTGCTAGCAAACCTGCTCCACGAGGAAACTGGCGTGAACTCTGGGTCCAGAAAGGCAGAAGTGGGGTGAAAAAGTAGCCAATTAGCAGGGGCTAGCCACACGTGAGGAGGCTATGAATAGCTGTCAAAACAAATAGCAGCTTTAAAAGTTCTTTTTTTTTGTGGCAATGCCAAATGGGGCTGGTAAGTAATGGTACTATTCATTCCTTGGGCCATCCCAGACATTCTGGCTCCAATTCCAGCAGGAGCAAAAGAATCTGTGTTGACCCTGAACGAGAGGAGGAATTATCATCCATTTTTAGAAGTGGCAAGTGGAGTTCCAGAGCTCCTTCATGTGGATGTTGGCAGTAGCCATCTTGTTCTAGAGTTTATAGGAAGGTTTGCAGTAAACCGATTGAGGAAGTGCTGCAAAAGGAGGTGAGGAATTTGTGACAGAATAGCTAGGATTGGATTGAGGGAATTCTCCAATCAATAGCTAATGCACAAGATAAGACTTGCACCTAATCACCAAAGCCTAAGGAAATTTCAGATGACAGAAAGGAAACATCTTGAAGAAAAACAGCTCTGCCTGACTGCTGGAAGATGCATACTTGAATACTCCCGAAATCTGCTGGCATACCAGTAACAGGAATACTCTTGAGGGGCCAAGTGGTTGATCTCCTATTTGCCTCTTTCAAGTCCACAAAGAACAGGACTTCTGACTCAAAGATGGACTATGCAAGAGCCTTGGCCGGAGAGGCTGCAACTTTAGACTCCTGCTCTGAGAAACTGCAGAAGTGACCAAGAAAAAACTTTTGTAGCAGTTAGGGAAAAGTGGTTAGGACAAGAATATGCCAACTTTATAAAAGTGGCATGTTCAGAATTGTGCCTTAAAACACAACTTTACCATTGAAGTTGCAATAATTACAATTCTTTAGACACCAAACTTGATATTCCTACTTGCATCCTCCTTAAAGAGGATGTTTAGTTACAATTTCTCAGACATCAAACATGAATTGTTATCTGTTCCCAACCAAAAGTTATCACTTATAAATGTAATAAGGTAACCCAATGTTATCCTATGGGAGATGTAGGCCTTGCAGGAGTGAAATTTAAGAGTTTTACTCTAACAGGACATGTAAAACTTAAAAGTCCATGCCCAGCTTTTCAAATATACTGACCCATGTCCTCTGGGCTATGTAGGGCCTACATTAGGGGTGTATTAAAAAGAAAGGTTTAGGCCTCAAAATGTTTATTTTTCCAGGTTGAAATGCCAGTGTCAAATGGCACAAACTGGCTGCTGTGGCAGACCTGAGACATGTTTAAAAGGCTACATAAGTGGGAGCCACAATCAGTATGGCAGGACCACCAGTTGTATTTAGTTTGCAGGCCCTGAGTATGTGTGGTCCCATTTTACAAGGGGCCAAAGAGTAAATGAAATGTGCCAATTGGATGTAACTAAATTTATCATGTTCAAAGGAGGGAGCACAAGCACTTTAGGACTGGTTAGCAGTGGTAAAGTGCTTAGTCCTAAAAGACAACAAAGCCAGTTCAGAAAACAGAAGGATGAAGGTAAAAAATGTAAGAAGACCCTACGGAAAGGACCAAGTCCAACACTGTCCCATTGACTAACACTGGGTTACCTTATTACATTTCCTAAGTGATAACTTTTGATTGGGTGCAGATCAAAATATGGTATTTACACTCAAATGAATTTTAATTTAAAATCCTCCAAAATGATAGAGTTGAATTTTAAGTCATAATTCTAAAATTGACACTTTTAGGAAGTTGGCATTTTCTTTTTCTAAACATTTGTACCCTCTGCCAGTGTATTGGGTCACGAGCGTGAATGGTTCTGCTATTGGGGTTTGTGAAGGCCTTCAAGACAGTAACACAAAAGACATAGGGTGTGGGCAGGATGATCTATCCTGCCAGGATGCATGGGGCTGAGCTGTGCCCTGCCCCACTTGCACTTCAAAGAGTTTGACTTCAACACACACAAAATGTCACCCCAGACATCTCACAGCCTTGAAAAGGGAAGAGATGAGCTTTGCAGAACCGTACTTGGAGGTAACATAGGGAATTACCCCACTTCAAAGGCTGGCACCAGGTACTAATATTGGACCTTTAGTGTCACTCTTTAGTACACTTTACAGAAGAAGGACTTCCTTGCTCCAATAGGAATGCTGCTGCTTGAAGTCTTCTTTGCTCCCAAGAGGAATATCCTGCTGTTACCAGAGGTCTGCCTTCCTGCTTGAGCACTGCTTTGATCCCAAGAGACCTTTTGTGCTGCTTGATGACAGCCCTGCTCTTTCATAAGAAAGCTGCTGCTTTCATCCTAGCTAACCTGTGTGACTCCAAGGTTTAGTTTGCTGACCTCCTCTCTGAACTACAGGGATGCAACAAGCTCCAGAGGCTGGTCTGCTACTGCCCAGATAATCTGATGCACTGGACCTGCCTGGTGTTGCAACTTCATTATCCTAGCCTCTGCTGGAGTTAGTTCCTGTTCCCCATGTGATTTCTCCTCAGGGTCTGGACCCTCTGGTGGCATCATTAGATCAACTCCTGTAAAGAAAAGTGAAATCCTAATGTTTTAGGCTTCCATGACTATGAACAGAGCTGCATCATACAGAGCCCCAACCACCGCCCACTGCCGGAAAATCAAGAACGCAAGGAAGGACACACTCCGGGAGAGCATCAAATCCTCTGCACACAACTCTAAGGAACTCTTCTCCGTCATCAACGAGTTCACAGATCCCCCCTCCGAAGTAACCAGCATCCCCCTGCTAAAGGACCTCTGTGACAAACTCGCCTTCTTTTTCCACCACAAGATCTAAAACATCCATAACAGCTTCCTCCCGGAAAATCCTGGCACCGGAACTTGTGACCGCCCAACTCACCCCAGAACCCACTCAGACCATCCACTGCTGGTCCACGCTCACCAGAGAGGAAACAGTCAACATCATGAACATCAACCACTCCGGAGCCCCCTAGCACCCCTGCCTGCACCACATACTCATCAGAGCCAGAGCATCCATTGCCCCAAGCTCCGTAACACAATCAACTGCTAAATCAGCATGGGCACCTTCCCAGAGGACTGGAAACACACCGAAATACGCCCTCTCCTGAAGAAAACTTCAGTCCTCCCATCAGAACTAAAGAATTTACGGCCCATCTTGCTGCTACCCTACCCTGCCAAAGTGCTGGAGAAAGCAATTAACGCACAACTACAGAATTTCATCAAGGCTAACAACTCCCTGGACAACTCCCAGTCCAGCTTCCGCAGCAATCACAGCACGGAGACAGCACTCCTGGCAGCCACCGACGACATCCGATTACTCCTAGACCATGGCCACACTGCAGCACTCATCGTCTGTGACCTCTCAGCAGCATTCAACACGGTCTCCAACAGCACTCTGCGCACCAGACTCCACGACATAGGAATCCGTGGAAGAGCCCTGGAATGGAACCACTTCATCCTCTTTGGGAGGACGCAGAGGGTCAGACCCCACCCTACACTTCCAGACCCACAGGAGTCAACTGCAAAGTCCCCCAAGGATCCTCACTGAGTCCCACATTGTTCAACGTAGACATGCTCCAATTGGGTGAAAAAAGTGCTCATTCAAGATGACTTGTGACACAAAAAAAGTGACTGAGGACAAAATCTTCCTGCAGCTCCTCCTACTGCTGCTGCCTCTGCTTTAGATGAACTGAGAGCTTGTCTGACTCTCAGTTCATAGCCCTCCTCCACTCGCAGGCTCCTGCCTGCGCCTCATCCCTAGTGGCCATCTGCAAGTAAGTATCTTCTGTCTCTCTTTACTTCTGCCTTTCTTTTGTCTTTACTTCGCTTTTATTTTTCTGTCTCTTTTTCTTTTTTCCCTCTTGCCTCTTTTCCTCCTTATGTTCTTCCCGCACCGGGGCCACACCCTCTTCCCCAACGAAGTGCTTTTTTCAGCCCCCCCCACCTCCCAGCTGACCGGACCACCCCCTCCCTTCCCTTCTTAATGACGGCCACAGCGCTGTGAGAGGGCAACACCTCTGACTTCCTGGTCAGCATCTGTTTCCCTCCCCAGTGCAACTTCTGCTGCTTCTGCCTCTGCTTTGGACGAACTGGGAGCCTGCCTGACTCTAAGTTTGAGGGCCTCCTCCACCTGCAGACTCCTGCCTGCGCCTCATCCCTGGCAGCCTAGTGGCCATCTGCAAGTAATTATCTTCTGTCTCTCTCTGTCTCTCTTTACTCCTCCCTTTTACTTCTGCCTTCTGTTTTCACTTTTTTTTTATTTGTCTGTCTCTTTTTTCCCTCTTGCTTTTTCTCCCCCCGAGTTCCGGCCCTCCCACCTCCCAGCTGACCGGAACCTCCACTTCCCTCCCCTTCTTAATGGGGGCCGCAGTGCGGCCATGCTGAAGGCATGCCAAAGGAGCTCCTGTACGCGCCTGGATCGCACCCAGTACCACAGACCCTGGTTCACACCCCATCCACTGGGTCGACACCAGCACGCTACGCATCCTCAACCCTGGAAGATCATCAGCCTGCCACCAAGCTGATCCAAGGAACACCCATGAACCTTTTTCTTGCCGCACCTGCTCCAGCACTCTCCAAGGACCATCCCATGATCCTGCACCAAGCTCGGACAGACACCTCGAGTGCATACTTCTCAACACACATGCTCCCTCTTCAGACACACAGTAGAAGTCTGGGACCTTCTCGATTCAACAGCCTCGGACATCGCCTTCTTCACGGAGACTTTGATCACCCCCACCGCTGCCCCAGACATCATCATGACCATCCCCGACAACTACAAAATCATCCACAAGTGCCGAGCCAACTGGCCTGGAGGAGGCAATGCCATAATCTACAAGAACAACCTCCGTCTGACTACCACCTTCTAGTCACAGTCTCAGTCAATGCATGAGCACCTACACATTACCATATCTAGACCAATCCAAACACCTCCCTACATGGCACCCTCATCTACAGGCCACCTGGACCTAATTTCTGTGAAGACATCGCCAGCCTGGTCACCCCCGAACACTCACCTACTCTGACTACATCCTACTTGGCGAACTCAATTTCCACCTTGATACCCTCGATGATCCCAGCACCTCAAGCCTCCTGGACAACCTCACAACACTCAGCCTCAAACAAGTCATCAATGTCCCCACCCACAGAGTCGGACACATTCTCAACCCTGTCTTGGGGAAAACATCACCATCTCCCACACCTCCGAACACCATTGGACCAGCCACAAGTCCAGCCAGTTTGCCTACACAAAGAACACCACATGCCACCACATCCCCGTCCCCCCAGCAGACGCTAGGGCAATGTCACAGAAGCACAGCTCACCGACGCTATCACCCACTCCCTCCCACCGGATGCAGCAGACACTAATGAAGCCGCAAGCATCCTACACTGCTGGCTGTCAGACTGCACAGACAAAGTATCCCCCCAAGGAAATCAGCAGGGAATTGTCAGAGCAAAACACCCAAGTGGTTTACACCAGACTTACAGAAATCCAAGCGTACCTGCAGATGATTGGAATGCAAATGAATGCTCATTAAATCCACGAAGACCGCACAGCCTACAAAAATGTAGTCTCCATGCGCCACCAGAACATCAAAGCTGCCAAAAAAGCCACCTTTCAAGCAAGCTCCAACACCAGCACTCACAACAGCAAAGAGCTTTTCACCATTGTCAAAGAATTCACAATCCACGGGACAGACACCTCATCCATCTCTCCCTCCCAAGACATCTGCAACGACTTCACCACCTTCTTTCACAGTAAGATCCAGGAGATCTATGAAGGCTTCAGGAACCAAAGCTAACCAGCACCGCTCACCACCACAAAACTAGCACCCTACCAGATACTGAACTCCTGGACCCCCATCACCATAGTGGACACCCAAAACACTGATGAACTTCAGCTGCTCGGAGCACCCTCAGACCCATGCCCTCATCACATCCTCAACTTGGCCAGCGCCTCCACAACACTGGAGCTCTGCAGATCCATCAACCTATCCTTCAAGACCGCCACATTCCTCTGAGACTGGAAACATGCCAAAATCAGTCTGCTACTCAAGAAACCTACCACCGACCCTAGGGAGCTGAAGAACTATAGACCCATCTCTCTGCTCCCTTTCCCAGCCAAGATAACGGAGAAATCCATCAACCAGCAACTCACTAGGTTCATCAAGAAAGATTGTATCCTAGGCCCTTCCAATCCGGATTCAGATGCAACCACAGCACCGAAACCACACTCTTAGCAGTCACCTACGCATCATACTGGACAGCAGAGGCACTGCTGCACTCATTCTCCTCAACCTCTCCTCTGCATTTGACACCATCTCCCACTCCACCCTCTGCGACAGACTGCCTGATGCCGACATCCGAGACAAAGCCTTGAACTGGATCAGGTCCTTCATCACTGGAAGAACACAGAGGGTCAGACTACCACAAGGTACCTCACTCAGCCTGACGTTTTTTGGAGTCTACATGGCCCCGCTCACTAAGATCACCAAGCAACACAAGCAGAACATAGTTTCCAACAATGACGACACCCAACTGATCGTCTCCCTGTCTGAGGACTCTGTGCAAGCCAAGAGGAATGTCCAGAACCGGATGAGAGCAATCGTTGCCTGGATAGAGGCCAGCTGCCTCAAGTTCAACTAATACAAGAATGAGAACCTCGTGATAGGTTCCACCCCTTCTGCCTGGAATGACTCCTAGTGGCCTACTGCTCTGGGTAACTCCTCTGCCCCCTTGACCATGCGCGCAAACTTAGCATCATCCTGGACTCCTCTCTATCAATGACCCACCAAGTTATCACAGGGTCATCATCAAGATTCCACACCCTCTCTCTCCTGTGAAAGATTTTCAAATAGATTCCACCCACCTCAAGGAAGACAGTCATCCACGCACTCATCACCAGCAAACTGAACTACAGCAATGCACTCTATACCGGCATTACCATGAAACTTCAATCAAGACTACAAAGAGTCCAGAATGCAGCATCCAGACTCATCCTAGACATCCCCTGACACAGCCGAATCTCCTCCCACCTCAAAGACCTGCACTGGCTCCCAGTCAACAAGCACATCACATACAAACTCCTGATCCACAACTTCAAGGCACTGCACAACATAGGACCAGCACACCTCAACCACCGCCTTTCCTTCTACATACCCAACAGACCTCTCAGTTCCTCTCAGCTCGCCCTTGCAGCGGTCCCTAGGATCCGGGAAAAGTACAGCAGGAGGAAGATCCTCCTCCTACCTAGCAGCCCAAACATGGAACACACTTCCCTTCAAGCTCAGGCAGACTGCATCATTGAAGCAGTTCAGGAAGGACCTCAAGACCTGGCTCTTCGACTGAGCAGCACACCTACATTCAACACCTTGAGACCCTAAGGGTGATTAGCCATGCTTTACAAATCCATGATTGATTGATTGATTGATTGACAAAATACACAAGCAAATTCACAAACAGTACAAAAGCTGCCTGTTAGCTGTCTGGCACAGCATGAGACCCTGTTCATCCAGGGTAACTAGGAAGGATCCTCAGAAGTCCTGGGGAGGAGAAAAGACTGTGCTTCCAAGCCAATTAGAAAGCATTGACATTTCAACCCTGAGAGCTGCGTGGTAACTCAAAACCATCACAAAGTGTCTTCATCAGGACGTAGGGAGGGATGGGAAATAACGTAAATATTTAAAATAGAAAGACTGACAAAATGGGTCTGATCTAGTTGTAAGAATGCTATAAAAATGTGGAAGCTCACCAATAATCATTAACAATGAAAATTCCAACTACGCAGGATGGACGGCAGAATATCCCATCCAGAAAGCATTTATATCTGTACATAACTGATGCATTAGGCTGCTATTGCTCTTTGAGCCATGGGGAGGTAGTGAGTCACTGAAAAAAAATTATACTATTTAAAGCTGCTCTTTATATTCAGGGGCAAAAAATCAAAAAGGAGTATCTGAAATACAGCAACGTTTTCACGCTACAATAATGACCATCTGCAAAGCCCTTTCTGCTTTTCGGAGTCTACGCCACCATGATATAAGTTCTTTGTGCCAGACTTTGGGAAGGTTACTTTTCCAGTGGCCCTAGCTTGATCCCTCTATCCGGACTTTGCTCCATTGCGGTCAGAATTAACTTGTGATTTTCCCCAGGGCTACCACGACCAGAAAACAACATGTAGCGCTTTCAAATACTTTGAAAGTGGATATCACCAGCTAAAGACTCAACAGAGTCAGTCAGAATTCCCTTTCAATATTGAAACATTCTGGAATTTTGGAAGGCTACATTTATTTCACTCTATTCTACAAAGTTCAACTTTTACCATCACTTTCCAGCGCTTGTGTGTCCGTACATTGCACCCAAATTTGGATTACACTATTAACATACAATTAACAAGGGTACTCCTTCACTACACATATCTCACCAGGTGAACTGGGACCACAGAGATGAACCTGTATAGTTCATATTTACTGTTGAACAGTTCTTACCTTGCGTTAGAAATTGTGTCTCTAGTTGGCAAAGGTATGCAGTATGTCCAAATAGGGAGCACAATACTAGTCAGGGTAAGTCAAATACACACCCTAAGTTAACCTGTGCTCACCCTCTGTTAGCGTGGCACAGAGCAGCTAGGCATAACTGAAGAGGAAATATGTAAAATATTTGTGCAACATTTAATTACAGTAACACAGTGAAAAAAACCACAAAAAGACTCCACAACAGTTCTAGAAAATAGGGAATATTTATCTGAGCAGCACAACACCAAAATACCAAAAAAACAATAAGCAGACCTGGAGATATAAATTTGAATGAATAAATTGCAATGTAGTGCTTTAAAGTCAAAAGTGTTAAAAGACTGGGACGGAAGGCAGGCTGACTACAGAATCTACGTAGGGCCCACTGAAACAGTACCTTGGATGAAGCAAGCATTGGCCTCGAAGGCTTGATGCGTCGGTTCCAATCCACGCAATCGGGTAGATGCATCATCATCGAGGCTCCAGTCAGGTCCCACGTAGGTTTGGAAGTCCTCTCGATGCAAGTGATGCATTATCATCGAGCCGCACAGCAATGTCGTTGGATCGGCTCTGCGTCGTTGTTGAACCTCGCAGTCGGGTCCTGCGTTGTCGTCAGAATCTCACATTGAAGGGCACTGCAGCAGTTCTGAGCAGCGCAATGGCCTAAATGTGTTGTTTTCAATGAAAACTACCTGAAGAACCTACCTCTAAGGCCCAGGTCTGGATTGGCACCTAAGGCAAGGAAAGACTCAGAGTTGGCAGAGTCTAGCAGCTGAAGTAAAATTGAAGGAAGTCTTTGATGGACATGAGATTTGCAGAACAGGGGTCAAGCCAACAAGCCTTTGGGGAACCCTGGGTTCAAGGTCCAGTCCTTCTCACTCCCAGGCAAGGAACAGGAGGCAGCAGGCCAAAACAGCAAAGCTGGTGGGTAATTGGCAATCTCGCCTAAAGCACAGCAAGCAGCAGGCATCAGACCAACACAGCAAAGCAGTTAGTAGAGTGGCAGCCCCTCCTGCAGCACAGCAGCTCTTCTTCCAGGCAGAATATCCTTGTGTCCTGATTTGGTGGGGTTTGGGGTCCAGTACTTATCCCCATTTGAGCCTTTAAAATGGGAGAGACTTCAAAGAGAGGCCTTTGAAGTGCACAACGTCACTGTTTTTCCTTCCCTGGCTCGAGACACTCTAAAGGGGATCATGGAGCCCTTTGTGTAGGGAGAGGCACACCCCAATTCAGGTGTAAGCATCAGCTCCTCCCTCCCATCTGGCCCAGGAAGACCCATCAGCCTGGTGATGGGCCATCAGGCTGTTTGTGTCACACACCGAGCTCCTTTTGTGTGTGACTGTCTATAGGGAATGCACAAAGCCCAGCTGTCGCCCAACAGAGATGAGTATTCAGAGACAGTCAGAGGCACAGAATAGTTAAAGTAAGAAAATGCCAACTTTCTAAATGTGGTATTTTCAGACTTAAAATTTAAAATCCAACTTCACCATAAGTTGTCACTTTGAAGTGTGAGTCCAGAGACACCGAACTCCTAATTTCTATTTTTCCCATTTGGGAATTACACTTAAAGGTTACTTCAAGGTAACACCAATGTTACCCTATGAGAGAGATGGGCCATGCAGTAGTACAAAACAAATGTAAAGGTTATTAGAATGTTGTCATTTCTCTGCAGAAGCCAAATGTGCCTTTCTGCCAGCGTCCAGTGTAACCGGTGATGTTTGTATTGGTTCCAGGCAGTGGACAAAAGGCTTAGATGTGAGAGTGTTTTTCTTCCTTGAGCAGAATGGCCTGGGGTTGTGCCATCCCCTTCCCGAGCTTCAAAAAGTGCCTACTCTATCACCGGAAGACATAACTCCATTTGTCTTCCTGGTCAGATTGGCTACAAAATCAGTGGTAAGGTGAGTCTGCCCCAGAATTTGTTTAGAGTGACCACAGGGGAGTGTGTGCTCATTATCATAGTCATACCTCTAGGTGAGCACAGGAAGCTCTTACCACGGGACGAACGGTTCTGCCATGTTGGATTTAGATAGAGAAGGGCACTGTGGGATGGCTTACAGTAAAACACACAGGATGCTCTGCAAAAATGGATAGGGTCACCCCTCAGAAAATTTACTGCATTGGTTAGGGAGGTGGGTTCTCACCCCCCTCAACTAATACTCCAATGTCTTAGATTTCTCTTGCGGTCACATTCTAACAAAATGAAACATAGATACTTTTCACACAAAATAAGGTAATATCTTTGAAAAAGTTGAACTGAGTCACAGGTTTTCAGCTCTAAGATCTTCAAAGGAGGTCAGTAATGAAACTTAGGTTTGCAGTTGACATTGCCCCATTCTGCCAGAATAGACACAGAACCTGGGGACAGGGACAGAATTGCAAAGAGACTCACATGTATCAGTGGTTCAAAGTACACTTTCATCAAAAACACTTCAGTATCATTTTTGATGTGGTTAGCAATGCTCTGTTCATCAACACCTCACCTAATAAGTCAATAAATACACCAAAAGAGCAAGACTGAGGCTCAGTTAGTATAGAGGTCTATGTCAGGCTACTAATGGCACCCTGAGAGTCTGGAACGAATATTAAAAGAGCTTAACTACAAGATCCTTGCAGAATTTTCTTTCCTCTAGGCCATATACAATGTTATGGTGGGTGGTTCTTTCCAGTCCTTTATAAACAGCTTTTACACCAGACACATGAGCTGTCGGATTCCTCTTGTAGATATCGTCCTTCTGAGATGACACTGACTTTGGAGCTCAGTAATCTTCTCGCCCTCACTGATGTGTGGATCTTGGCACCAATAGTCTATAAGAATTCCTGACAAACTGTGCAGGACAACTGAGGAATATTTATTTTTAGACTGACAAATCAATTTCTGAGTTTTTGGGTGTGAGGGAGGAGTCTACGTAACCGAACCTGCAGATTCCAGGTGTTAATTCCAGGAGCACTATCTGTTGCTGGCATGGGCCACTTCCAACAACAGTCTCTATTATAGAGATCCCCATCAGACAATGAATCATGTTTAAGGCATTCTACCTTATACAGAATTCCTCGTAATGTGCTTGCCCAAGGTTTTTGTCTAACATGACCACTCAGCATGTTCCTATACATTCCCTTAGATCTGGCTCTTGGTGCTTGCTGAACATTCAGTGTTTCAGAAACGTCCTTTCTGAAGGGAATATTTTTAGAGTTCTGGGCCTACAATTGTGTAATGATCTTCCATGCTGTATCATACAGGTTTCCAACTATTTCCTCGTCCAGAAGTACCTTAAAACTCATCTATTGTGCATAGCATCTTGGTTTTCTGTTATACTCTCTGTACAAGTTATCCTTGCTTTCTAATAACCTAGTGTCAAGATGCCAATGGCTAATATGCTTTACAAATAAATACAAAATAAATACATAAATAAATAAACAAACAAATACATAAATGTAGGCAAGAGAGTGTCCAGAGATAAGCATACCGTGACAGGACAGATGTGGTTAGACTTCAATGGAAATAATGTGGTGTCTCCATGGTATACAAGCCCTGCACTCAAGTCAAATAAACAACCTGGCAGGCTCATTATAGCTCCCCATTTCGAGTAGCCATCCACAAAGGAATTCCAAGATGAATTCCTGTGCATAGGGAATCAAATATGATTATATACACGGGTTTTACGCTCACCCTACCTTACACATGTAAAGTACACCATATCTTTGCATCCATGCCTCACACATATTTATTATTGGAGCAGCATATTCAGGCCCCACCCTCAATTCGTCATAAATATACACTTATGTATTCATATACCACGTTTAATTTCAATGTGTTACATAAAATATGTGTGTTACATTTAAAAAAATCAAAAGGGTATATTCACTGCAAACCATGAAGCTTTAAATATGAGTGTATTGATTTGAAAACTTGACCATGGTATGCATATTTACATTTAAATTATTTTTTGTTCTCACTTTACATACACTTTATATTGTAACCAGCATCCGTTTTGACTTTGAAAAAACGTAACTTGACATGAGGCCTTTCTTTAAACTTTTCCATTTGCAGTTACTTTATTGTGTTTCTCGTAGCTAGAGAAAGGTAATTGTTTGTAATAGATGACTGACAGTGAAGCTTGCAGGGAGGAAGTTGGCAACAAACTCAGAGAAATAATTGTCTAAGGAGTCCATCTGTTTATGGTGGATGAGGTGTCCAAGGTTGTCACCTGCAGACCTAGTTTCGAGGTTATGGGAACTTACGAAATATGTTGTTTCCCCTCACATTCAGCAACTTGATTATTACTTGGTGGTGAGAAAGAGACTTCGATGTTTTTTTAAGTTACTGTTATATTTATTTGGTGTTTCTACAACTGGTTAGGCAGACTTTCACTTGACTACAAGAGGGAACAGGCCGCTTTGCTGGGTGTAAAGCTTTGTGCTAAACACTTCCTTCATTTTCCAGCACATCTACAGAAATTCTATTCTGTGCTGACATTTTCTATGCTCTCTGGATAGAACTCCCCATTAGTTAATACTGGTTCTCAACATATGTTTAGATCAGAAAAGGGAAATTATCTTTATGGAGTACCTTATTGTGACAATTTGCTTTGTTTCCATTGTGGCTGTAACTGTTCTGTATCTCAATTCATTATAACTTAACCTATTGGCCTATTTTGGCCTTCAAACGATTTTGCTGCAGTTCCAGAATCTATTTCTACTTTGCATATATAATGAATGGAATATATCCCAAAATAAATCTATTTAATTGAAAATATTGATTCGTGGTCATTAGTGTGTCATCACGTTGGCTTTGCAAGTTGGAAATGTACATCTGATGTTAACTCCCTTACAGGGCTTCAGGTCGACTAACAAAGGTCCATTCGACCAATGGGGAAGTATATTTCATGATTTTTACCAAGATGTTGAAGTGCAGATACTACTGCGCCATCAAAACACTATCTACAAAAGACTAGCAGGACCTATTAACAGGAGAAGCTAGTAGGCACCTGTCCTCTGAAAGTGACAGTGCGGCCACCACATCAAGTCTTAGTGAAATGACAGTAGTTAGTATGAGGGATCCACTCGGGAGCACTGCCGACCTCAAAGCAATGTTCTGGGTCTAAAATACATTTAAAATGGAGGCACAGAATGAACACATGGCCTTTGTGTTGAATGAGTAAAAATGAAAAGCATGCAGATAAAATGACATTCAGTGCCTTGCCAACACTCTGAGATAGCATTGGGGTTCATGTTTTAAAGAGCAATGCAGGGATATTTCCATTAAAATACAAAATCACCGATGCAGAGGTGCTGGGTGACTCATAAAATGGAGGAATTCATAATGTAATAGTTTTCTCTGAAGCAAAGACCTGTCTGATCTGTTGGAGGCTTCTTTGTACTCCCAAAAGCATCTGCATAATTGCACTTTTTTGCTTGAGCAAAGAGATAAACAAATAATAACAATGCCGATTAGTTATCTTCAACACCTTCTTATATATACTATTTCTTTCGCAAACAGTTGAGTGCATCTAACAATACATTTTCATTGAAGGTTTCTCACTGTATTACAGCTGTCAAAAGTTTCTTTTTTTTCCATCCGTGGTAAATGAATGCGAAATTCTGGGCAGCTTCAGTTTACGTATCCACCTGCTAATGACAGGTTTAAGAGAGGACTGCACCCTGCAGGAGAAATGCCAAGCAAACAAGAATGCAAGGAAGGAGGAATTTGAATGCTTCCCGGCACTGTCAAAGACCTAGCCACTGTAATTAACTTAATGATATGTACATTACGTTGATTACATTGACAGGCGCCTCATTGACTGTTCAAAGAAACTGACCTAGGAGGAGAATTGATGATGGCGTGCGTCTTCCTGTCGGGAGGACCCAGTAGAGACAGATGCTGCCCACAGACTTTTCTGCAGGGGAAGTTGCTTTGGAGTTAATTGTTTGCAACTATGTTACCGTTGCAACTCTCATCAGCATTCTAGCCTAATCCAGATTTTACAGCTAGTCAATTCCCCCACCCACAAAGCCAGCCACATGTTGGATCCAGTCTTCATGAAGCTATCGAATCTTAGGGTTGATCCATTTCGCCCACATTTTGGGTCAGATCACTGTACCATACTAGTGCATTTCTTGTCTGATGCACCTCTCTCTCTTCCTCAGTAAGCAATGCAATTCCAGTTTGGCATTGGTTGAAACTTGCCCCTACACTTTTTTTGCCTATTTAGACCATATCTACTTTAACATCTGATGTGAATGAGGCCAACAATCTTGTCAAGCACAGGGTCTCTGCAGTCCTCGGCTCCGCTATTTCCCTATCCGTGCCCTCTACTCGGAGGACCAAGCATTCTTCCCATGGCTTAATAGCCATCTTAATTCACTCAAAAAGAAAAGTGAGACACTGAAACAAGTATGGTGTAAACAATATGATTCATACAACAAGCAGCATAATCGGGGGTGGCTCCTCCATAGGGTGGAGATGCGTCGCCCCTCCCACCCCACCAGCAGCGGTAGCTGCAAAACCTTTACAGTGTTTGTTACTGTTTCCTTGTAAAGAGGTGGGGCCACGGGGGTGACGAGTGCAGGGGTGTGCTCAGCCCTTCCCCTCAGCGCGCATGTGTGTTTGGGCAGCCGTCATGGGCCAGCCAAACACACATGTGCACAGGGTTCTCTCCAGCCCAGCAACTCAGTTGCTGGGCTGGAGAGACCGTGCGCAGGATTCCAGTCTACCTCGGAGCACCCTGGCTGGACGCTCCCAGCCAATTCTAATGCTGCTCTTTTCCGCGTCAGGATTGGCTGCAGGGCAGGCTGGCAGCCTGTGCCTGCAGCATGCTGAAGAGATGAAAGAGTGGCGGCAGAGCACCCTTCCCCCTTTAACACCAGCGAGCCGCAACTGATCATAATAAATAAGCTATCAAGAATTAACATAAAGCTATCAGAATGGCTGACTGATTTTTATGCAGCTTAAGTTGAAGGATTTTTTAATTTGCCTAATGAAATCTTTTCCAATGTCAAATTTTTAGAGGACACAGGTACCAGGTCTCCATCTACCCCGCCTCAACCTTGCAATCTTGTTTACACAAACAATTAGCAACATCTATGCTTCTTTTCTCCCAGAAGCCGACGTTGCTGCAGTCCACATCTATTTGAGCCCTTTATTTCCTATGGCTTTACTCCTAAATATCTTCACTCTTCTGCTAGTCTTATTATTAATTCCATTAAATCTGGTTCATCATTAGAAGGTAGCCTCTCCTCGTGCAATAGGCCTAGGAGGCGTTTATATTCATCTCTTGTTACTGAAACTTTTAAACCTCTTGTTAAACCTTTCGGGCCTGGAAGCAGGCAGTTGTAATAACCCACTCTCAAACCTCTAAAGCCTGAAAACTATAATCCCATTGCGCTCCTCCTACTTCCAGCCAAAGTGGTGGAGAAACATTTGAACAAACAACTATCCCACTACCTTGAATCCCACAAGTTATTAGATCCTGCTCAATCAGGTTTTCATCCATCACACTGCACCAGATCTGTTGTTCTTGCTGTCATTTAAGATCTGCATCTGTTAGGTCTCACAGTGGTTTTCGACACTGTATCCCAAGGTGTTCTTAACAGATTGAGAGTTTTTGGGGGCTGTAACGGTGCTTTAAAATAGCTTACTTTTTTGTAGGAACACTCTTTTCAAGTCTCTCTCCAACATTTTTCTTCCTCTATTCATCTTTTGACTTGAGGTTTTCCAGTGTCCTATGTTGAGCCCTGTGCACCTCAAAATTGATCTCCACCCATTTCCATTTTCTCTTCTTACTTATGCAGATGTTGCTCAGCTTATTGTTTCTCTCACCCAAGATTCCCCGTCTAATTGCCTTGCCTTCCGCAATTGTCTGGCAGTACTGGCCAATTGGATGGGCCTCAACTCCCTGAAACTGAATGTCCGGAAAACAGAAGTTATGGCAGTAGGCAATTAGCCCAATTTATGGTCCTCAAGCAGGTAGCCTGACTCAGACCCCTGCCAACCCACAAGATGGTGGTGAAAAATCTTGGTTTCTATCTGGGCCGCAAACTTTCCATGGATTATCAGATTAAAACTCTTGCTGTCTGCTATCTTGGACTCTTATAATCCCGCATCTTCTTTCCCTCTCTTTAAAAATAACTTAATCCAGGCAACTGCCATCTCTTGCCTGGACTATCACAATGTACTCTATTCAGACTTTTTTGAGATCCCATTGAGTTATCTCCAAGTTATCCAGAATGCGTCTGCTTGCCTCCTTCTTTGGGTTTCCAGACACCATTTCAACTCCAGTCATCTTAGAGAACTTTATTGGCTTCCAGTCCTGAACAGGACTAAATTCATGGCCCTCTGTTTTATCTGCGCCTTGCCTGTGCATGAGTAAAAAGCAGGGTATCCTGCAGGGCTCACACACAAAACAAAGAATGGTATTGCAAAACAATGGCCACTGTTCACCTTAAATGATGAGAAAGGTAGAAGAGCAGAGCATGGCCATTGGAGGTAAATATAAAAGGGGGTAACACAAATGGTAGAAGGTGAGAGGAGAAGGGAGAACTGATAGGTGAGAGTACAGTGGGGGGAAGAGAGGGACAGAATCAACAAGAAGGAGTAAGTGTCTGGAGAAAAGGGAGGCAGGAGAAAAGGAGGGGGGATGTAACAGACAAACTCATTGAGGACAAGGAAGAGGCTGGAAGAAAGGACAGTAGCTTAGCAAGGATTCCATGGGCCAAGGTGTCATTGGGTTTGAAAAATACAGCAATTCTTAGGGTCCAATGTGCCCCTCAGAGCAGGTGTAAAGGGAACTACTGCACAATGCTCCTTCAGGGATGCAATTTTTAGAGATGCTAAACCTTAATGTGAATAACTACATTTAAAGGACCTCGGTTTGTGAACAAAAACCCTGCTGAGGAATATCCTTAAAATATGAATTGAATATTTATTTATTTCATTAAGCCTGAGTCAAGGTGCACACATATTATCAGAACAACGCACACAGAGATTATGATAAAGTTCATAAAGTAAGAACCCGACAACACAGTACACCGAGTGAAAGAGGCCAGACCCAGATAGGGAAGGAGTTGGGAAATCCAAAGTTAGGCAATGGGCTTATGGCAGGGGCCAGGTGGTGGGACAATAATTCTTTCATAAAAAAACCAGGACATCTTCAGCTAAATATTAGAAAGGTGGCTTGGTCTGGACCCTTTTATTTTGGCAAGTGGCCTCTCTTCTTAAAACTGTAAATCCCTGGCATTTCAGTAGCTTTATTTTGCACCTTGCTGGATGTCCTCTCCTCATTGGTGCGGGCAGCACAGAGTCTACTATAATAAGTCCCTTTTATTTAATTACTTTAATTTACTACTTGCCTGCTTAGTGACTGGTTCAGTATAGCTTTGGGTATGTTTTTTTCAGCTGGCATCAAATTGCTTTACCATTTTATCCATCTCTTCTTTATATTCAAGCTAGTTCATCTATTTGCCCCGATTAGAAATTGAGTTTGAGAATAATTGCAATGTTTAGGTGTTCTAAGTTGTAGCCATTGTCTAGCATTAGGTGCTCTTGTCTGCCTGTATATCAGTTAGCCCACCTGTGTAGAACATCCATGCTTTCTCCTCTTATCTCTTGCGATCTGTGATATATGTTCTATGCTGCAGCACTTGCAGTTCACTCAGCTGATCTAGAATATATCAATTTACACTGATCCCCATGTCTGCTGAAAACTTTTAGGTCTCATTGGCATAAAGGGAAGTTTGCGAAGTCACTTGCAGACCTGCTGGATAGCTCTGAGATAATCTGTCTTGGAATTTTAATCATGCACTAATCTGGAAACAACTAGTGAACATCGCCAGAATTATAGTAGTTTTGAATAGACATAGGCCTAGCGTTTTCACCCAGTTTGATTATTGTACGGTATTTCAATTTAATGGAGCTTTAAAATATACGTACATACTTTGGGGGTCATTATGAGCACCGCAGTGTTCATGCTGGCGATTTTTCCTTAGACCGCCAGCCCTCTTGAGACCCCGTCGGACGCATTACGAACATTTTGCTGGGCTGGGGGGCGGAAACATTGTTTACGCCCGCTGCCCCAGCAGAATACAGGGCCGGGACATTGCCGACGGCTCCACATGGAGCCGTTGTCAATGCCTCAGTGCAGCGGGTGCAGCAGCACCCGTCACGCAGATCACTGCCAGTAAATCGGGCAATGACCTGCGCAACAGGGCACTGCACGGGGGCCCCTGCACTGCCCATGCCAAGTGCATGGGTGGAAACCACCAAGGAAAGGCTGGGTGAAACAGGGTACATTATCCGGAGCCCTGTCGGATAATGTAATCCGCCATTGTCAGGCTGCCTGTGTTTATTATAAGGAGGTTCAGACCGCCATGCCGATGGCAGTCTTTTCTGCCGTCGCCGGCATGTTGGTCTGAACCGCCGGGTTCGTAATGAGCCCCCTTGTATGGATTAATAATGATATGTTTATCCATTTTACTGGTGGCCACAGTAGGTAGGTAATTTCTAGCAAAGTAGCTTCAATGATGCCAGAGAATTAATGGTCAATTGATGTCACTTCCTGTGAGGTTAAATCTTATGCCAAATTATAGGAGGCCCCATATGTTCCTATAGAGCCGGCCCTGCATATTCTCTACAAATCCAAA
The DNA here is from genome assembly GCF_031143425.1 of Pleurodeles waltl. NCBI lineage: Eukaryota > Metazoa > Chordata > Amphibia > Caudata > Salamandridae > Pleurodeles > Pleurodeles waltl. The sequence goes on from NC_090437.1 coordinate 1,178,699,868, forward strand.
ACATAAACATAAACGTTGTGAGGGATGGTGCAATGTATTTACCTTAAAAGTCATTAGCATTGCGGTATGTACATTTCCCACCACTTAACAGTGCTCCAAAAAGCAACTTTACTTTTTGTCATTTTTTCCTCTCATGGAGAACCCCAATTCCGTTTCACAGGCAAAAAAAAAACACCGGCGAAAATCTGACATTTACTTTCCTCGCAACAGTTTTATCCACCTCTAATTACAAGATATTTTTTTAAACCTGCATGACAAAATGATCTAATATTTGCTCAACCACTCTATAATGTAAAATGACTTGAAACTGATTCTAAGACTGGTGACAACAGTCATATCCCAAAAAGCCTTTGTCTGCTTCAAAACAACATTGCTTTTCTTCAGTGACAAATTTCAGGACCGTATGCATGTATGCTGTGACAGTTTTTGATATATGCATTGTGTATTTTTTATTTTTTGTCATCAAGTGGACCCAATTATAAATTTAGTTTTTGATTACGAACACATTTAAAACCATATTGCCACTAATTTACTAAGCTGTTAAACTCAGCGTTCACTGTTCTACACTGATTAATACATGCAATGCTTTTTCAGATGACACTTTGTGACTTGCCCTACAAGGTTTTTTGAAATTGTTCGATAGGGTTGGTCTTTAAAAGAGCTTGAATCACCAAAGCAGATTAGTGATAAACAAATTAGAGTCCAGGAATGCGGACAAAATTAGCACACATTTCTGATTTGATCAGTTAAAAAAATCAAATACACTTTCACCGTAACTGAGACAGGAACCGTGGCATAAATTAAATTAAGATTCTGAATAGCTGAACTATTTAGCATTTTACCTAAAGCACCCCAATCACGTGTACAGTTGATAAGATTGATTAGCAGTAGGAATTGTGAAAAATGTGAATTCCAGCTCCAATAGTAAGAGGCAACATTTTTATAACATGGGTATTGAATGCAGCTAAGAGAAGCAGGCGTTCATTTACTGTCTGGGCCAGGGGCACTCTACACTGAATAAATTGCCTCAGCTGTTTCAGAAAAAAATAAGCATTCGCTTTTGACTCCTGGGAGAATTCGCCATGGTCGCTTTTGTAGAAAATGGCAGTGAAACGCTCGCGGGAATTTCTGCAGAATCCTACTGCCTCAACAGTTTTGCAACAAGCAGGTGAGATGGTTCACAGTTTTATGCGGGTATTATCTTAGCCATTACTAATCTCAGATGCCACAACAATTGCAGCAAAAACGGCTAGCTATTAAGTACACATCCTAGTACTTTTAAACAATGTAATCCTTTGAAAACTGACAATTCCTTATAGTGTTTTGCGTATAATACTCCAGTGAAAGGAGAGATGTTTTTACACCTTCAGTTACTGCACCAGAGGCGACGTCGTGACTCGTAACTAGGTCACTGGCTATTTTCTGTCCTTGGAGTCCGGTATTTACCGTGAAGTTTCTCGGTAATAGCACACGCCTCTCAGAAGTTATTGGCCTTATCTCCGGCTAACATTGTCAACTTGAACTAGGTGGCCAGCTGGGCTAGAACTGGGAAGCTTTGAGGTCAAACGCTGGGACAGAAGGTCCTTGAGTAAAGTGGAGGAACAAAACTTGAGGGGTGCCCCCCTGCAACGTAAATAGAGGGGCTGACTTGTTTAGGAGCTCCCAGGTACTGTGCCGAAGCCCCCCTCCTGGAGCTTGCGCCACCCCCGGCATGGCAGGGGCTGTTTGGGCCTTTGTTACGCCACTGCTTGAGTGGTGCTCACTGTCAATGACTGATATGGGGAAGGGACGTGGGCACACTATTGTCTCCCTCTAAACAGGAACAGAAGGAGTCATGGCTTAGCTGTTTCTGTCTGGCTTTGCTGGATGGTTGGCAGCAGACTAAGGAAGTCTGCACATCCAATGCAATCTTGGATCAGGGCTAGCCTGGCAACCTTTAGCAGCTAGGTAATGTCAATAATTAGACACCCTTCGCTTGTGGGTTGATTTTATCTTTCTCTGTTGCTTCTTCTATTTTCCCTTGGATGTTGTCAGTGCTCTAGGTGTCTGTCTATCCTGGAAGAGTGGCTTGTTGAGTCTGCTATCCAAGATTGCAGCCAGTGATGATGCTTGGCAGCAGTTAAAGTGGCTTGACTCACTGGTCAAAGGTTCAGTCAAGGGGACAGAGGTGGGGAAAGACCTGGACTGCCCTGACCAGAGCTATCACAGGGAGGGTCAATTTCCCCAAATAATTAAAAATTATAAATATACCAAAATTAACAAAAAAGAATATTTAGCCGGCACAAATGTCAATTTAGTGTGTTTAAAATGTAAAGATTGATGGCTTTAACTCAGTGTGCAAATGCGCTTTGGCTTGATGCATTAGAACATCAGCTGAATGTCACAGGCCCCGCATCCCGCTGTTTCTCCTTCAGCAGACTCTGTGCCAAACCTTGCCATTTGTGGCACACTATCAAATTCAAACAAGAGACCTCATGGACAAGGATAGAAGTGAGCATGCTATAACTAGCAGAGAAGGTCCTGAGGGGCATGACACAGGTCAAAAGGTAGGGAAAGGGAAATGGGGCTCACCCAGTGTTAGAAATGGGGCCTTGGGTTGGATGTCAGGTTACCCCCTGTCTAAGCAAGGACCCTCACTCTAGTCAGGGTAAAAGAGAATCACCCTCAGCTAACCCTTGCTTACCCCCTTGGTAGCTTGGCATGAGCAATAGGCTTAACTTCAGAGTGATAGGTGTAAAGTATTTGTACCAACACATATAGGGCCTGATTCTAACTTTGGAGGACGGTGTTAAACCGTCCCAAAAGTGGCGGATATACCACCTACCGTATTACGAGTCCATTATATCCTATGGAACTTGTAATACAGTAGGTGGTATATCCGCCACTTTTGGGACGGTTTAACACCGTCCTCCAAAGTTAGAATCAGGCCCATAGTAACTTAATGAAAGCACTACAAAATGACACAACACAGGTTTAGAAAAATAGAGAATATTTATCTAAACAAAACAAGACAAGACCAAAATGACAAAAAGTCATCAATTAAAAAGCAAGGAGAGTCTTCATGTAGTTTTAAACACACACTAACACTGTTAGCGTGAAAAAGTACCTTGCGTGTGTCAAAAATAACCCGTACTTAGGCTGCCAGCTTCTCCTTTCAGGGTCCTAGGAACTGGATGGGCACCACTTGGTAGAGTAGGAGTCTCTCTAGAGACTCCAGGTGCTGGCAGAGAGAGACTTTGCTGTCCCTGAGACTTCAAACAACAGGAGCCAATCTCTAAATCAAGCCCTTGGAGATCTTCACATGATGGAAGGCACACAAAGTCCAGTCTTTGCCCTCTTACTCTGGCAGAAGCAGCAACTGCAGGATAGCTCCACAAAGCACAGTCACAGGCAGCTCTTTTTCCTCAGCTCTTCTCAAGGCAGAGGTTCCTCTTGGTTTCCAGAAGTGGTCTAAAGTGTGTGGTTTTGTGTGCCCTTCTTATACCCACAGATGGCTCATCAGGAAATGCAGACTACACCCCAGCTCCCTTTGTGTCACTGTCTAGTGTGAGGTGCAACCAGCCCAACTGTCAAACTGACCCAGACAGAGAATCCACAAACAGGCAGAGTCACAGAAATGGTATAAGCAAGAAAATGCTCACTTTCTAAAAGTGGCACTTTCAAACACACAATCTTAAAATCAACTTTACTAAAAGATGTATTTTTAAATTGTGAGCCAAGGGACCCCAAACTCCACATGTCCATCTGCTTCCAAAGGGAATCTACACTTTAATCAGATTTAAAGGTAGCCCCCATGTTAACCTATGAAAGGAACAGGCCTTGCAACAGTGAAAAATGATTTTAGCAATATTTCACTGTCAGGACATATAAAACACATTACTAAGGGCCATATGTACCAACGCATTTTCCCATTGACACAGAATGGGAAAAACCCTTTGATACATCTGGCCCTAAATGTCCTACCTTAACTATACACTGCACCCTGACCTTGAGGCTACATAGGGCCTACCTTAGGGGTGCCTTACATGTAAGAAAAGGAAAGGTATAGGCTGGGCAAGTGGGTACACTTGCCAAGTCTAATTTACAGTTAAAACTGCACACATAGACACTGCAGTGGCAGGTCTGAGCCATGATTACAGAGCTACTTATGTGTATGGCACAACCAGTGCTGCAGGCCCACTAGTAGTATTTATTTTGCAGGCCCTGGTCACCTCTAGTGCACTGTACTAAGGACTTACTAATAAATCAAATTTGCCAATCATGGATAAGCCAATTACATACACATTTTGTAAAGGAGCACTTGCACTTTAGCACTGGTTAGCAGTGGTAAAGTGCCCAGAGTAACAGAAACAGCAAAATCAGAGTTCATCACACATCAACAACCTGGGAAATAGAGGAAACAAGTTAAGGGAGACCACGCCAAGCATGAAAAGTCTAACACCCAGTGTTTGCCTTAAAAGGGACTGAACAGACTGTTCACCAATGCTTGGTTTCAGATTCAGAGGTGAACAAGACGTTGGGTGGATGTAGTATTAATGGGAGGCCATCTATGGTCTGGGCATGTGGTGCTGACTGGAGTAAATCGACAGCAACAGAACCCAGGAGCAAAGAAAGTTAGGACACATTCTTCTGGTCCAACCACTGTAATCATGTTGGATAACGAGCGTAATTATAAATAACATCAAGGTACATTTGTACAAGCAGGCCCATTGGCCAGGGGCCCAACTTGACTCCTGACAACATTGGCACTCCACTGGAGAGGGGCATCATGGAGATGGCAGGCAGGCACCTCCGGGGGCAGGAGGGGTGGGGGCTACACATTGGGAGGGGGCTCCTTGCCCTCTGTTTCTGGAGGGGCTCCTTGCCCTCTGGTTCTGGAGGGGGCTCCTTGCCCTCTGATTTGAGAGGGTGCTCCTTGGCCTTGGTTTTTGGAGGGACTCCTTGGCCTTTGTTTTTGGAGGGGTGTCCTTGGCCTTGGTTTTGGGAGGGGTTTCCTTGGCTTTTGTTTTTGGAGGGGTGTCCTTGACCATCGTTTTGGGAGGGGTCTCCTTGGCCTTTGATTTTGGAGGGGTGTCCTTGGCCTCCGTTCTGTGAGGGGACTCATTGTCCTTCGTTTTGGGAGGGTTCTCCTTGGCCTTTGTTTTTGGAGGGGTGTCCTTGTCCTTCATTTTGGGAGGGGTCCCCTTGGCCTTTGGTTTTGGAGGTGGTTCCATGGTTTTGGTTGTTTGTTTGGGAGGGGGCAGCACTTTAGCCCCCATTTTGGGGATGGAGGAGTGTCTTCACTCAGGGCAGCAGGGCTCACTGGGGCAGGGCCTGAGGTGCCTGGGATGAAGGAGACTCCTACCCTTCTGGGTGAGCAGGCACGGGCAGCTCAGTGGGGGCTACTGGGAGGGTGGTGCTGGTACGGGGGTGGCAGTAGAACCTGTAGTTGGGGTGGTCCCAGAGGGGTCCGCCACCACCAAGGAGTTCCCATCGAAGGAGAAATCAGAGTCAGTGGTATCAGCTCCTGTCCCCGCCGTGGTGCTTCCCTTGCCCTCCATCCCACTGGTCCCCTCGGCATCGGTGGACTCTGCCTCCTGGGTCTGGTAGGCTGCATCTCCCTCACTCACTAGTGCCCCTGCTCCTTCGCCAGATAATGCTAATGCACACATGTACAGGATGACAAAAGGAGAGGGTGAGAAAGAAAGGGAGCACAAGGTCAATCACAGCACCAACAGCACAAATGGCATACGCATCACTGTCACACACTGAAGCTGAGAATGCGCAGTATGGACCACACAGGCATACTATTGACCAAGTACCACAGCAGGCAGGAGCCAAACACTGCCATCTGCACACCAACTGGGACCACCTAAGCCCTGTCTGCCATGGAAAGCCAGCTACCTGGCTATCAAAAACATACATTTCACCCAATTAACGTAAGGTGGACCACGCAGCAAGGTCTAAACATGCATATTGGGGAATACACTGACTCGTACCCTACACCCAAATCCCATACCAGGCAACAGAGATGTTTGTCAAACACACTGTACTCACCTCCTTGTGGCTGCTTTGAAGCACCCAACCTGCTCTGGGTAGGCCACCGCCAGTATGCAGGCCATCAGGGGGTCAGGTTCCGAAGGGCACCCCTCCCTCGTTGGTGATGGCATGCCACAACCTCTTCTTCTGATGAGCGCTGACCTGTAGAGGAAACACAAACAGAGGGACGCCATGAACCAGACAATCCAGCCTGTCACACATATGGCCTACAAACTGCATTTGTCCCTCATCAGGCACACACATGACCCATACCTCTGCGTTCACACTGCCACCAGCCATACCCCCCAAATGACACACTGCCAGCACACACACACACATCTCCATACAGCATGTCGCCTGCAATGTACCAATGGTGTACTCACCTGTTGGTCTGGAGGCCCATAGAACTGCCCATACCCATCCACGAGCCTCTCCAACTCCTCCGACGTGAAGGCTGGGGCCCTTTCCTCTGTTGCACGGGTCATGGCAGGATCCAGACACAGGTCACAGCAGCACACGCAGTGGAGATGTTGTCGTGTGGAAAGTCAGGAATCAAGTGAAGTAGTAGAAATAAAATGGTGGTCACATCTGCGGCGGTAAACAGACCGCCTCCCGCCATGAAGCCATCACCAACGGAGTTAGTTCCACCTGTCCCTGCATACAGGACAGGCGGTCGCCATTTTCTACTGTTGGTACACATGTACAGATTTAAAAGTGTGTCATTGTAGTCGAATGTACACACCTAGACAATTCCAGTGTCTAACATACAAGCATGCTCAGTGTACACTGCTGTAGTGTGTTCATAGTTCCTGTTGTCACTCCCTTCTTATTTTTGGATCCCTTAGGTACCAACCACTGTAGAGGAATAGGAGGAGAAGGCAAGCACCTGTGTAGAGACCCTTTGTGGGCTTGGCTACACTGGAGGACCGGCACATCATACTCACCTATTGTGTGGGCAGGGCCACAATCATCATAGAGCTGTGTGCACAATTGGAGCCTGATCTGATACCTGCTATCCATTGCACAACAGTAATACCCCCTCTTCTGCAGGTACTCTCAGTGCTTCATTTCCTGGCAACTGGCTCTTTCCAGGTGACAGTGGGCTTGGCCACAGGAATGTCACATCCAATGTTCTCTATTGTGCCTGCAAGGGTTTGGCAGCCTTGCTCAGACACATGTGCAGCTATATAGCATTCCCCAGGTAGATGAATTACACACTGTGAAGGCTGGTTTCTATGCGATGGGACATATACCACATATTATTGGGGCCACTGATGGGACCCATATTTCCTTAGTCCCTCCAGGGCCGATGAACAAGTGTACAGGAGTAGGAAGAGTTTCCACTCACTAAATGTCCAGATGGTGAGCCTTGCTGACCAGTACATCTCCCACGTCACTGCCAAGTATCCTGGGTCGGTGCATTTGTCCTGAGTAATAGTCGTGTCCTGCAGCTGATGGCACATCTACAGAGGCACAGAGTATGGCTTATAGGTGAGCCTGAGTCCCCACCCAATGTATGTCAGTGTGTGCCTTCAGGAGTCATACCCCATGCCATTGTGCAGGGCTAATGTGTGTCCCACTCTTCTTGCAGGTGATTTCGGCTATCTAAACCTGCCCTGGCTCCTGACCCGTTAGGAATCCGAGAACAGGGGCTGAGAATAGGTACAATGATGCTCATGGGAGTACCAGGAGGATTGTTGAAAGGACCTTCGGTCTCCTAAAGGCCAGGTTCAGGTGCCTTCATCTGACAGGTGATTCCCTATGCTACTCCACTGAGAAGGTCTTTAGGATTGTTGCTGTGTGTTGCATGGTGCACAACTTGGCCCTCAGACACCATGGGGGTGATTCTGATTCTGGCGGGTGGCGGAGGCCGCCCGCCAGAATTCCGCCCCCATTATACCGCTCCGCGGTCAGAAGACCGCGGAGGGTATTATGAGTTTTTCCCTGGGCTGGCGGGCGGTCTCCAAAAGACCGCCCGCCAGCCCAGGGAAAAACTCCCTTCCCACGAGGATGCCGGCTCGTAATCGAGCCGGCGGAGTGGGAAGGTGCGACGGGTGCAGTGGCACCCGTCGCGTATTTCAGTGTCTGCAAGGCAGACACTGAAATACTTTGCGGGGCCCTCTTACGGGGGCCCCGCGACCCCCCCTACCGCCATCCTGTTCATGGCGGCTTTCCCGCCATGAACAGGATGGCGGTAGGGGGGGTCAGAATCCTCATGGCGGCGGAGCGCGCTCCGCCGCCATGAAGGATTCCCCCGAGCAGCGGTAAGTCGGCGGGAGCCCGCCGACTTGCCGCTTCTGACCGCGGCTGAACCGCCGCGGTCAGAATGCTCGTGGGAGCACCGCCAGCCTGTTGGCGGTGCTCCCGTGGTCGGTGGCCCTGGCGGCCACCGGCCGCCAGGGTCAGAATGACCCCCCATGTTCCCTAACTGCAGGTGGAGGGGGGTGACAATGCACCTGTGGCAGCACTGGACACTGAGGACAGTGAGGAGGAGGATGTGGACAACAGGACACAGATGATTCAGCAATACTTCCAATGTCACTCAGGTAAGACTATTGAACTAAACATTTCTCCATTTCAGTGTTGTGCTCCAAACAGCTGTGGCTCTGCCCTGACTATTTCCTCAAGCATGACCCGCAACTCCTCATTGGTGAAACGGGGGTGCCTTTGTGGGGATATGTGTGTTGTGTGGTGTGCGTACGTTGTGCAGAGGGTGATGTGGTGGGGTGTGTGGTGTGTGATGCATGTTGGATGAATTGGTATTTGTGATATGTGTATGCAGTTCTCTTTTGGATTAGCGTCGCAAAGTGTAGCTGTCTGGTCGTGTTAGCAAAGGATTGTGGGTGTGTGTTTTATAGTGCTGTTGGTGGGTGTGTGGGGTGTATGAATTTTGTGTCAGCTGTGGGTTTTTTGTTTTGGCCAATGTTGTTTTGTTTTGTATTTGGGTGGCCATATCCGCTGCAGCGGTATTCACCACCAATACTTTCCCGCTGTTAAATGTCCGCTGTGGTGACTAGTGGGTCATTATTTGGAGGGTGTACTATTGGTGGCGTAACGGTATGGGTGGTACTACCAACAGTTTATCACGTTCAGTCGATCTGGCAGATTTGTGGTTGTTGCTGTTTTCTGTCGGTTTTGTATGTATGTATCATAATCTGATGGACGGATGTCCGCCTCCACAGCGGTATGCTGGCGGCAGTCAGTACGGCGATATTCGGTATTTACCACCAAGGTCATAATGAGGGCCTACATGTCCAAGCTTTCTCAGTATGGAAAACAATTAGAGAAAAACTGTTTGAAAACCCCTAAAACATGCAAGTTCTTAGGCTTACACAGACTCAAAAGGACATTCCAAACATAGAATTATTGCTTACTGCTACCTACAGTCTCAGTATGTACAGCTGTGTGAAGGTGGCAAAATAAGGGATTTGCTAGTATTCAAACCCTACTATATTATGAGCCCTGGCATAGTCAGAGAAGCTATTATCAGAGCCCTTACATTATGTGATTGCTGCCCTGATTTGTCACCGCACTACATGACTCCAAAGGGAAAAGTGGATTTTGTTACAGGGCAAGTAGATTTATGAAGCAACCTGTCCCATGGACAAGTAGATATTTTATTAAATTCCATACCCCTGCAAACCCATGCTCCCATTAGTGACCTCAGGGTGAGCATCAAAACATTAGACTTTAGATCTAGCATAGGCTTAATTAATCAGTAATGAAAAAGTGTTACTGTAATTGAGATATGTTTACTCGAGTTATCACCGAAACACAATATATCATTGTAGTAATTCCAGTAAATATTATTAATGCTTATTAACAATGCTTTATAAGTGCTAATTATATGATTGGTGTTTATATATAGAGCCCATTGTGATTAACAGGCTGTGTCTTTGAATGGGTTTATGATGAAAGGAAATTATGTTCTATATTTTCTATTATGCCGGTAATATTGTTGAACAATGCTTAAATCATAACTTTAGGCAAAGTGTGTTAGACTAATGTTGTTGTGACTCATTGCTTGTAGGTTTTTCTTTTTTTCTTTATTAAATTTAGTTGGTGAAGTCAATTATCCCAAGGTCCCTCTAGTCCTCTTCCTGTTCATCACTATGTAGAGATAATTATCTCTACGACAGAAAAAAAGAACATGAGGAATGCAGGAATATTCCCCCCACCACCTCCCTCAGGTAGTACATAATCTGAATTTACCCAGCATTCCGCCTGTTCTTTTTTCTGTCTTACAACTGGGCGAGGATGTGAGGATGTTGTTCCTGCTGCGCTTCAACAACTGCTGTTCTGGGTATGCTACTTTCCAGTCTGCTAGGCTTGTTGGGGTAGCTCTGCTGTTTGCCTCACTGTGGCCGCTGGGCAGGCCCTTGGTTCACTGGTGTGATGAGGCAGTCTGGTTTGCATGTCTCCCAGCCAGCTGGCCAGCTGTGCAGAGGAAGCAGGTAGCCTGGGGCTTGTCTGACTTCCTCCTTGGGTCACAGTTGTTGCCGAGCATGCACGTTAGGTACACTTTTCGACTCAGCTGCTGGAGTCTTCCTTGCGGTGCACAGGGGGTGAGTACCGCTTGGCGGGCTGTATTTTTTCTTGCTCTGTGGGCCGTGCTGCAGTTGTGGTGGGGGCGCGGCCTGGTATCAGGTGCCCGGCGACCTGTGTTAATACCGATTTCACTCTGGAATGGTGGTCACAGTCATATCTTGAGGGTATTTTTCAATTTCCGGGGCTTCATTTAAGTCTATGCTCTCTGCCATGTGTGTTCCTGGGGGTGGTGACTCCACTAGTGATCCTCCTTCTTCGGGAGTGACTTTTGTATTCTTTTGTGGCCAATTGGCTCCTTCATGGCCTGTCTTGTGGGGCACCTCGGCACCCCATACGGAGTGCATATGGTGCATTTCGGTCTCCTTGTTTCTGCCCTCTTAGGCCTGTTGCCTGTTAGTGCCTTTTCCAGATCTTCCTTTTGTGGGGGCTGGCTTTTGCACGGTTCCCCGCTCAGAGTTGGTGCCTCCTTTTTGGGCTTTGGCAATTCTTGGCCAGGGTCCTGTTCATGAAGCTGTTTTTTTTGGCTCTTGGCAAGATTCATGCTTGTCCCTTGTGGATACTTCTGCTGCCTCCGTGGGATCCTTGCTCAGGGCATTTTGGCTTGCTTTTCCTGGTGTCTCCCGCGACATTGAGGGTCTTGTTGTGGCTGTTCAGGCTTTGCTGTGGCAGGGGTTCCCCTACTCCAGGCTCCGCCCTTGATTCTCACTACGGTTGCCTGTGCCTTGACTTGGGAGTCCACCTTCAGGGCTTTCTCCTTTTGGGCCCGCTAGTCCTTTTGGCTGAGTGTCTATTGGATGCTGTTGGTGGCGATGGTCGTGCTTTCAGGCTGGTTTTGTCCATCTATGGTGGATTACCCTCTGGCTTCCTACCTGGTGATTGTGGTTTTTTTGCCGCTCAGGGGTGCGTAGGGGTGGTGTTCATTCTTGATCCGTCTCTCCTATTGTTTTCCTCTGTTCGATAGGGGAGGATGTTGTCTCTCTCGCATTGGTGGTGCAGTTGCCGGAAGTAGGCAAGGGGTATGCCCTTTTCCGGGTTTTTCCTTCTTCTGGGCAGTTTTTTTTTGGTGCCAGTGCTCCATCTGGTGTGTGGGTGGTGTGGTGTTACTTACTTGCTTCCTGTCTCCAGGGTCTCCTTCCCCTCTTTGTGCCTGGTGTCCACAGGAGGGTTTGCAGGGAGTGGGAGCCCTGTCCGTCCCTTGGCCCTGGTGTCTGTTGTGCTTCTTTCCTCCAGTGGTGTTGTTGCCCAGTTTCTGCCTCACTTCCGGACCGAGCTCTAGGTGGTACTTGGTAGTTCTTTGTTGGCTCCGGAGGTCATGGTTTCCCATTCCCAAGGGGTTGACTGTGGAGAGGCTTGGTTGCTTCCCTTTCCTGTTCATTTCCTTTCCACTCTGGTTCTGCTGTGGCTCCCTGTTTGGTCATTGTATGGCAGGGTCTACAGGGATGGAGCTTCCCTGTTTCTGGCTGTAGATGTGCATTACTTTGGTCACTGGCTGTTCCTCTTCACATCACCACAGGGGTGTTTTTGTGGGTCCTGGTGAGTGCCTGAAGGGCTTTCTCCGTTGGATTGTTCTCTGTTTACCATCCTTCAGTTTGGGTGAGCGAATTTTGTGTGGTGTTGGCGATGGCCACCTTACATGCACAATAGGCTGCAAGTCTGGCTTTCCTGTCTCTTGGGGTGATTTCTCGGCTGGGTTGTTTCTCCAGAGTTTTCTCTGTCTTGGTCAGTTCTTTCCCCTCCTATTGGACTTGCAGTTGCTGCTGCAGGCCTTTGGGTTTGACTCCTGTGTGTCTCTGGAGGAGGAGATTGTTCTGCTTTTCTCTTTTTCTGTGGTCTTTTTGAGAAGTTGTAGGGCCGGGGTGCCCTTCTTGTCTTTTTCAGACTATGTATTTGTATTTCAGCTCTTCCTTTCTTCCTGTGGTTCCTTCCCAGATTCATTGCTTGCAAACCATTATTTCCCTGCCTTGGGTTCTCGGGTATGAATGTCTCAAGGTCGGACTATTCTCCCTGGGCTTGGCCTAGGTCTTTGTGTTGTAGTTGGTTGCAGACAAGAGGGTTTTTGGTGGTCTGACCTTCTATCGGGCAGTCAGTTGCACTGGCTTTTTTTTTGTGTCTGGGGTTCCTCCTCCTTTGGGGGTCTTGGGCTGATCTAAGCAGGTGGTTGCGGTCTCCTAAGATCAGTCTTTGTATGTTTCCATTCTTGTGCTCTGCTGCACTACTGGCTGGGCTTCCTCTGTTCCTTTGGTCTGGCACTGTTGCTTCCTTTCTGGTTTGCTCTCTGCCTTAGCCTGGGTCTCTGGAGTAGGGTCTGTTGTTGTTTTTTTCTCCCTCACTACTTGTTTTGGGTTGCTGTATTGCTTGTCTGGTATCTCTTCTTGTGGGATTTGTATTTATTCTGTCCGGTTTTCAGAAGGCTGGTTTTGCCTGCTTGGGTATTCCCCACATAGTTATGAATGGGACGAGGACGTGAGGGACCGGGGGGTAATGTTCTATCATTTACCAGTGATCTTCATTACTCCTGGATGTGTTGTCCTCGTCCCATTCAACACGCCCCTCCCACCCTCCTGTGCCACCGGCCTTCTGTTGGGGGCTTGGTAGTGCTGGCGGAATGCTGGGTTACTACAGATTATGTACGACCTGGGAGGGGGTGAGTAGGGGATAGCCCATTATTCCTCATGTTATTTTCTTATGACGTGGAGAGTTATCTCCACATAGTGATGAATGGAACAAGGACAACAGGACCAGGAGTAATGAAGATTATCAGTTAGTAATGGAACATACTTTTGCATCCTAATTGGGCAAAAACAGCAGTTTTTATAACAGTGTGGCCTGTACATTGAAAAAAGTCAGAGATTTTACATTATTTTAAGTGATGATTTTTGTAATTCCAATGAATCTCAATATGCCTGAAAAAAACTTTGAAAGAAATCTCACATGTCAGTCAGAGTGTGAAATAGTGAATTGACTAAGGAAAAATGAACAAACTGTGAGTCACAGACTCAACTAGCCTGGGGCTCCCCAGCAACAGTTAGTGCAAAAAACTCCTAGACAGAAGGAAAATGACACATTTTTATCTTTTATCCTACTCTAACCAAATTTGAGTAGTAGGCTTGTGTTTATCTCTTCAAATAGGCACCAGGGGGTACCTAGCACGAGACCATGAGAATTAGATAAAATGGCCTTCTTCTTTTTTTTTTTCTTTTTTTTTTATTGTAAGCACTGCAAAAGTGATACAAAACCCAAACGGGATCAAGGTCCCAGCGTTTACAAACAATGGTACAGAATAAATCAAGAAATGTAAGCAACAGGTGGAACGCTGGAACATTGTCAATTGTTCTTCGAAAACGTATCACAATAATTGCAATAATAGTAATAATAGAAATAGAAATCAGAAAAAAAAATAAGGGGAACGATGAGAAAAAGAAAGAAGGGGATAGAGGTCAGGGATGGGGATTAAGTGGAACATCGTGCTATAGGACATCTTTGTACAGGAGAGCAGGGGAGAACGGGAGGGATAGAGAATTTAGCAGGGGAGGATGGGGGCAAGGTTAGTGTGTTGTCGTTGGGCCCCCCAGGAGTGGAGAGTTCACTCCTCTCTGTATCAGTGTCCGGGTTGTGAGCAAGTCACAATGCTTGTACATAGTGTGAAATTGAGTTGAGGTCGGGTGTCTTTATGTTGGAGGGTAGGATACCAGTGTGGTAGTGTACGCCTAGGCGGTGGGTTGTCGAGATGGCAGATCAGTCTGGGTATCAGGGCCTGAGTTCTTTAGCTTCACTCGGCACAGTCCGTGCTTGTCGCTTGGTGGTCTTATGCTACCTCGGATGTATGGGTCTACGACCGGGGCTTGCTAATGAGAACAAAAGAAACCCAGGTCATGCCCCTGGTGGAGCTGGGGGAAAGGGAGAAAAGAGAGGGAGAGAAAGAGAAAGAGAGAGAGAAAAGAAAAGAAAAGAAAAGAAAAGAAAAGAAAAGAAAAGAAAAGAAAAGAAAAGAAAAGAAAAAGGAGAAAAAAGAGGGGGAAAAAAGAGAAAGAGAGAAGAACTAATAAGGGGAGGGGAGGAAAGGTGATCCACCTAAGAAAAAAGGGTGGGAAGAAGGGGGGTGGGGAGTGGGGGAGGGTAGATGGTTTCAGGCAGCCTACTGGCGTCCCCCAGCAAGGAACAAATTGGGCTTGGTCTTGTAGGTTATAGATGATTCTTTCATGCATGGTGATACGGGTCATAGCTATGATCCACTCCTCCGGGGTTGGTGAGGTAGCCGATCGCCAGTGGCGTACGATACAAACATTTTGCAGTGGCTAGCGCTGTGTGTAGTAACCTCTTGTGTGGTCTGGTTAAGTCTGGGAAAGAGGTTGTGTCGTGTAGAAGCATAAGAGAGAGGGGGAGTAGTGCTGGGAGTATCATGGATTCAGCCAGGGTGGAGCCCACCACGTCCCATAGCGGTCGGACCGTTGGGCAGTCGGCTACGATATGTTTTTGGTCGCAGTGTGTCTCTGGACATCGCCAGCATTTCGCATGTGGGAGAAGTCCTGTCCTGTGCAGTTTTGCTGGAGACCAGTGCCAATCGTGTAGAACCATAAAGAGGCGAAACTTTAAACGTGCCTCTCGGGTGCCTCTGTCCAGCGCCTCTAGAGTGTCTTCCCTGTCCTCCGGGTCCAGTGCCTGTTGTAGTTGGGTTTGCCATTTTAAATGCAGCTTGTCTGAGAGGGGTTGAGAGTAGAGCTGTCAGATGATTAGGTCATAGAGGCCTGCCATGACTCCCCTATGTTGCCCCCACTGTTGCAAGTAGGCCACTACGGGTGAAGACCGGGATCCCCATCGAATGGTCTCGGTCCCCTGGCAAATGCAATGTTTGAGTTGCAGATAACTCCACTCTTGGCTCGGTTGGAGATTGAATTTTTCCCATAGCCTGGGGAAAGATTTGAACGTGTCGTTTTCTAAGATCTGGGAAACCGTATGAATGCCAGCCCTCCTCCACTGCGGCCAGTCAAGCACTTCCCCGCCTATCCGGAGTCCGGTGTTACTCCATAGAGGTGCTTGGGTGTGGAGAAGAGGATGGATCCCGAGTAGGTGGTGGGCCCTTCGCCAGGCTGCTCACATCACCTTCAAGATGGGGTTCCCCGAACTGATGGATGGGAGGTTGTCGCGATCAGGCCCTCCTAGTCCCTCCTTCGCGGAGAGCAATAGCTTCTCCATGGCAATCCATTGGGGTGAATCCGGCACTGTGGACAAGGTGTGGGACAGCTGGGATAAATGCAATGCAAGTGAATAATGCTCTACCGACGGAAACCCCATGCCCCCATGGGAGCGGAGGGCTAGGAGTTTGGCGGATGATAAGCGTGGTCGCATTGAGCCCCATACAAATGATCTGATGAGTGCATCTATGTTTCACAGCGTATGGAGAGGCACCTGTAGAGGGAGAAGTCCTAGCACATAAGTGAAACGTGGCACCGTGACCATCCTTACCGCTTGTACTCGACCCCACATAGATAGGCCCAATTGACTCCATTTTGCAAAATCAAGCTTCGCCCGTGCAATGAGGGGGTCGATGTTATCCACCACCATATGCACTAGGCCCAGATTGACTAGCACCCCCAGGTAATTGAGGCGTTTCGGTGTCCAGCGAAATGGAAAGCCTAGGAGTGCTGCTCTTGTAGTCATCCGCGAGAGGGGGAGCGCCTCGCTCTTGTCCCAGTTGATACTGTAGCCGGATAGGATTGCAAATCTATTGATGATCTCCAGCAAGGCTGGTATGGATCTTTCTAGATCCGTGAGAGTTAGTAGGACATCTTCGGCATATAGATAAATTTTAGAAATACCTACCGGCAATGTGAGACCTGTGATGGAGGGGGAGGAGCAGATAGCTGCAGCAAGGGGCTCCATTGCTAGCAGGAACAGAAGTGGTGAGAGGGGGCAGCCCTGCCGTGTACCTCTACGGATAGGGAACGGGTCTGAGAGGAAGCCTCCACAGTTGACTCTTGCTGTGGGCTGGTCATAAAGTAGCCGCACCATTGAGATAAAGCTGTCTCCCAGGCCGAACCTCTCCAGCGTTGTGAACAGGTATGACCACTCTATGCAGTCGAATGCCTTTTCCGCATCCAAGGACAGGGCCAGCGCCTCCTCCTGTAAGTCCCTAGTGGCCCATGGGGTATGTCATAGAGTGCGCAAGTGGTTCCTTGAGGTGCGACCTAGTACAAACCCCACTTGTGTGTGGTGGATCAGAGACGGTATGACTTTGCGCAGTCTGTTGGCCAAGATACTTGCTAGGATTTTGGTGTCACTGTTTAAGAGAGAAATAGGTCGATAACTGCCACACAGCAGGGGGTCTCTTCCGGGTTTTGGTATGACGGCTATCATGGCATTATTGGATATAGCCCCCAGGGACTGTGTTGAGCAGGCTTCATTCAGAGCCACATGCAGTATGTCAGTTGCCTCCCTCCCTGCCCATTTATGGAATTCCGCCGGAAATCCATCCTCCCCAGGCGATTTGTGATAGGGGAGCTCAGAGATTACTCTTTCTATTTCCTGCCTGCTTATTTCCCCTTCTAGGAGGTTGCGTCCCTCCTCCGACAGGGAGGGTAGGTCAAGGCCCGCCTGGAAAGCTGTACACTGTGCTGGGCTGGATGTAGTCTCTGATGTGTAAAGGTGTCTATAGAAAGATGCAAACTTGTTAGCAATAGCTTACGGGTGTGTTAATATTTCCCTGGAAGAGTCGCGGATAGCTGGGATGGCAAGGGCAGCTGTCCTCTGACGGAGCTGGGCTGCTAGCAAGCGCCCTGCCTTTTCTCCTTGTTCGTAATGTCTTCCCTGTAGTCTCTGTAGAGCATACTCTGCCTGGGAAGTACATAACTCGTTGAGGGCCATTTGGGCACGCTCTAAGTTTCGACGCCCTGGGAGTGAGGGGTGTGCGGTGTATTGTCTAGTGAACCGGCGGATATGGAGTTCCAGTGCCGCCTGTTTCTCTTTTCTGTCTCTGTTCGCCAGTGCTGCGTCCCACATGAGTTGTCCCCGCACCGAGGCCTTGGCCGTGGCCCACATAATTCGGCTAGAGTTCACCGAGCCCAGGTTGTTTTGAGCGACGGTGGCTGCATGGTCCTGCAGCTGTGCCTTACCCTGGGGAGAGCGATAGCGGTGGACCGTAAATCTCCAAGGCTTACGGCCTGGGGATACAAGGTTCAGGTGGATAGCTATGCTAACCGGAGAGTGGTCCGAGAGGCCACCCTCCAGTATGCGATCGTCATGGGTACGGGCCACGAGGTTGTGGGACATGAGAAAGTAATCAAGTCGGGATTGGGTGCCGTGGACCGGTGAGAGAAAGGGGAATTCTCGTTCTGTAGGACGGGCCAGTCTCCAGTGGTCCACTAGACCATTGTCCGATAGTATGTCAGTCTGTAGGGCTCTATCTACATTGTTACTGACGTCCAAGGGGCCCGTTCTGTCAAGTACTGCGTCTCTGACTATGTTCCACTCCCCTCCTATTACGTAGCAAGATGCCCCTATCTCGGTCAAGAGTCGTTGATTTGTAAGAAAAAAAGGCGTTTTGGGCCCGTTGGTGCATAGACCGAGCCTACACACACTGAGGAGTCGCCCATCTTTAAGTTAGCAAATACGTAACGGCCCTCGTGGTCAGTCCATGATTTAAGAACGGTATGAGGGAGAGTTTTGCACAGCAATAACGCCACACCACATTTTCTTGGGGTAGTCTCAGTGCTGGGGGAGGTGGGATTACAACTAAACAGGGCGGTGCCCACCCAGTCGTGTCGCAGTTTATAGGATTCCGGACCATCTAGATGTGTCTCTTGTAGGAGGGCAATGTCCGCCTGTTTGGAGTTGAGATAGGATAAAACTTTTTTCCGCTTTATGAAGTGGGTGAGGCCATTTACGTCCCAGGATGTAATCCGCAGAGGTGCTGTTGGTACTCTGTTCGGATCGGACATCCCTGCGTCTTATTGAAACCTATCCGAGTATGGGGGCACTTGGGACAGGACAGAGAGGAGATACTGTGGGGGGGGGGTCAGGAGGGGGAGTAGGGATAGGGGCTTAACAAAAGCTTTGGAGGTGGAGAAAATGAATAATGGGGGAAGGAGGGGGCGAAGGGCAGCTGGGGGAGGGGAAAAGGGAAGAGGGGAAAAGGAGAAAGGGCAGCTGTCAAGGGATAGAACAGGTGTGCGAAACTGAAGAAGGGGAGGAGGGTTAAAGAAGATTAGAAAAGGTTAAAAAAAGAAAAAGGAAAGAAGAGGAAAACGGGACAAAAAGTCTCGACGCTCTAGGACTGTAGCCTGCGGGTCTAAAACCTAGGCCTATTGAGCTCCATTACCCAACCAGTGGGCCCCAGACCGAGGGAGGCGGCGCACGCTCGGTGCCTCGGCCCCCCAACCCAGTCCCCCCCATCCCCGCACGGATCCGTGTGACATTAAGGGGAGGGGGGAGAGGGGGAGGCGGAGGACATACATGGGGGGAGGGATGTGTATAGAGCGTATGTGGCTGTATCACAGGAAAGGCGGCGTGTGTCTATTTTGTCGATTGTATCGAATCGAAGCCGGGGGGGGAGAGAGAAGGGGGGAGGCGTGGGGGTGCGAATGGATTACTGTTAGGAGGAAGGAAGCACCTCCCTGCCATTGTAAGTTATTCAAATGCAATAATACGTTTTCAAACGTAGTAGACATTAATCAGCCTTCATTGAGGGCAATCAAAATTAAAACAAATTATTAATGGGTGAACACAGTGTAACAGTTCTAAAGAGATGCTCAATATCTGTTTTAGCAAACAAACAGGTGTCATGTTACGGAGAGAGAACGCATTACTAGATTTTTAAGAAAAGAAAGAGCAAAGAAGGATATACTAACATGCGTAATAATAAGCAAGAATATTCAAATACTATCAAGAACAAACAGGGACAATGGCCCCCAATAGCAGTATTTATGAGAGTTCACAAAAACCGGTACTCATCTCTCCTTTTCGTCTTCTCCGCGGCGAGGTCCCTTTTAGTGCGGTCGTGTCTGCCCATGGTCGGTAGTAGGGAGAGTTCTGGGGGGCATAATGTTGTCTTGTCCTCAGGTGGGGTCCATTGTGGGTTTCAAAGGGGAGCGGGATTTGTCTCTGTCCGATAGCTGTGTGTACATCACCACCGCTTGGAGTACTTGATCCCTGTCGTCGTAGCTTTTTGCAGGCCTCTCAAGATCTCTTCCCCTGATTTGGGGGTCTATGATAGAGCGCACTTCAGGTTCAGATGCGGGTGCCGGATGGCCGGTTTCTGGGTGTGGGCCCGTGTGGACTGGAAGGTCTGGGCAGTCGTTTCCATGGATTGGGTTTGGTCTTGCAGTCTTTCCAAGAATGCTCTCAGGTCCTCCGGGTCGTAGAAGTTCAGTGATTCCCCATTTTTGGTGATCCACATCCTGGCCGGCTCGAATAGACCAAACTTCACATCTAAGTGACGGAGCTGGGTGCGGAAAGACAGAAAAGCTTTCCTCCGATCTGCAGTCTCCTTGGAAAAGTCCGCTGATATCCGGATCTCCAGATTACCCGATCAGAGCGGCCCTTGTGTTCGAGCCATCTGTAGTAGTGGCGGGCCTGCAGATGTCGCAGCATGCAGACTATAATTGGGCGGGGGCAGTCATTTCCATCCTGTCTCTTGGGGCCCAGCCTGTGCGCTCTCTGAAACTCCAGAGGGGGGTCAAATGTTATGTCTGTTAGCTTGGGCAGTATGTCCTGTAAGTAGGAGAATATGTCTGCGCCTTCAACACCCTCCCGGAACCCAAGGAGTCGAACATTGTTCCTGCGGCTCCTGTCCTCCAAGTCATCAGCTTACTGCGAAGATGCGAGAGTTCTAGGTCTTTGTCGGTCAGGAGGCTACTTGAGTTTCCACCGTTGCCACACGTTGGTCAAGTCCGGATATCTGCGATTGGATACCGGCTATATCCAGAAGCATGGATCTCGTCTCCGCCGTCAGCACCACCATGGTGTTGTCCATACCTTCCAGTTTGCGGCTCACCGCCGATATCTCCTGTAGTATGCGGTCCTTTGTCACACCTTGCGTATCATCTGCCATGTTGGCGCAGCGGAGGGGTGGGGAGTCCTCTGCTGAGGGATGTTTCTGCTGGCGGAGGGCTTCAGAGAATAGTAGTTGTTGGGCTGATTTACCCGTTGCTTTGCCGGTCGCCTTGCCCCTGGGCATTGCGGGTTCCCCCGTTCAGACTGGGGTCCAAAAAGTGTCTGGCTGTGACGCAACTGATGTTTGCGGCTATATTTCAAGGATCGGGGTACTGGGCGTCCGGGCAGGGCGCAGATCCGAGCATACAGACCCAGGCACTCCCTCGCCTGTCCTGGGAAGATAGGGGGGTCAGTGCGGGGGGGAGATCCAGGTGGGCGTTAGTTGTTGGTGTGTGGAGTCATCCCTGCTCCCCCTGCGCCATCCAGGTGTCAGCTTTGTGACCACCGAGAAAGGAAGACTTCACCGCCCTCGCTGGCCACAGAAAGAGAAGTGAGGCTCACCTCCTATGGCCGTGCTCCCGGGTGCTTGGGGCTGTGGCTGACACTCTCATCGCTGGCCTCAGTGATAGTGGGGGTAGAGGCGAAAGATCAAATGTCCCAGTAGGAGGACGACCGTGATGTGGCGCGCCGCTATTATAGGGCCCATGCGGTGTATCCTTCCCCTCCCCATTCACCCATCCGGGAGGGTGTGTGCCACCTGCCCCCTGTCAGTCTAGGGGTCCCACAAGTATTTGAGATGTGCAGGGTTCAGTTCTTTTCCCCTACTTTCTTCCTTTTCTTTTTTCTGTGTATTTTTTTTAATTGTTTTTATTGTTTTTATTGTTTTTATTGTTTATATTGTTTTTATTGTTTTTATTGTTTTTTTTTTTTTTTTTTTTATATTTTGGGGCCAATTGTGTTGTTGTCCTTATTTTCCTTTTCCTTTTTCTCTCTCCTCCCCTCTTCTTCTCTTCCTCCTCTCTCTCCCCTCCTCTCCCTCTCCTCGCCCTCCACCCCTCTCCACCCCACGCTCTGAGGGGCCCTCAGTTCTGCGCAACTAGAGTGGGGGGGGAAGGGAAGGCAAGCGGGGAGCCACCAGCGATGCCCCCACTCCTCCAGAGGCAGCAGCAGTCCCGGGGTTATCGGAGAGGGGACTTCACGGGCCTCAGCAACCGTGGCTATGGAAGGGAGGGTCCCGCGATGTTACCTCCGTTCTTGTTGTTCTTGTTCTTCCCTGCGGTCCGCCCAGGTCTCTGGCGTGCCCGCGGGAGGCCCCTGAGTTCCAGTAGAAGAAAGAGGGAAAGAAGGAGCGAGGCAAGTGGGGGAAGCCTCCAGGCTCTCGCCTCCCTCGAAAACCAGAGGAGGGAGGTGTGGCCCCCGTTCCTGGTCCAGCTGCAACTTGAGGCCGCGGCTCAGCCTCTTGCCGCGGGCCTCAGCGCCATCTTCCGTGCTCCCGATTTGTTTGAAGGGGGGGGAGCACGCTCTCTCCCCGGGCAGCGCCACCCTCACATCACCGGTCCTCGGGGCTCACTTGCCACTGGTCTGCTGTTGGTCGAGGGGGCCCTCGGCACACCCCCGGCACCGCCGCCCCGGTTTACGGCCCACCGCCTAGCAGAGCTCTGCTCCTAGGCGGCCATCTCCGTTCGTGGCCAGACCACGCCCCCCAAGATGGCCTTCTTATAGTAGCAACAATGCAAACAGCTTTGGCTAAGCAAGCTCTTTTCAGTTATCATGCCTTGGGAGCCAGGTTACAAAAGTGCCTCCTTATCTCAGATGGGCACTTTGCTGAGCAGTGTTAATCTGGGCAAGAAATCATGGCAGAGGCAGGTTAGAGTTACACTAGTGAGAGTAAATATAATTTAAATTTTCAGAAAGCATTCACATAATTTTTCAAGCATTGCTTAAAGCACATTGAAACCTATAATCTTAACAAGCCCAAAATGACCTCAAGAAGCACAATAAAAGAGAGACACGTTATATTTCAAGCAGCGTCTGGACAAAGAGTTGCGCTTTTCAGAGGGGAAAAGGTATATAATTTCCACAAAGTATTTACTCTGAGAAGCTAAGTGAACCTGCTCTTGAGAGTAGTTGCATAAGTACAATTCATATTATTTTGGTGAAACAGAACTTCCTTCTGTGTTTTATTCCCTGGGCTTGTTATGCTGATGGCATGCAGCACCTTAAGCTTGGTGCAAAAATAGAGCACAGACCTAAGATTCACAGAAAGGAGCAAGTTGTAGAAACATGGCGTAATTAGTTTATGCACTTTAAAAGCCTAACATATTGGTTTTGCCAATGCATGGTTCTGATTTGTTCTCAAAATAGTGCATTATTGAAATAGAAAAAGAAAAAGCAAAATTTTATTTTACTGATTCAATTTTGAAGTGTTTGGTAGCATGAACCAGGCCCAGCGGTGTCAAAGCCCTGGTACTTACTCCAATCCTGAATAATGGGTTTCTGTATAGGAATCAACTTTACATTCAAAGCTGGGGATTTATAGTGGAGATAGACATTTTATCTAAAGGGAGAAAAACACATTTGACAGAGTGAAGACGAACAGATGATGGATCTGCTAAATGCATAGTGGAACAAGAGTTCAGTTGCTCTTCTCTTTTACTCAGTATGTCAGGACTTGCAGTTTCAACTAAGCCTGGCAGAAATGTTAGTTACACCAGAGTAATTGGAGTAATTTCAGTAATTACGCATTACTCTTGTGATGCAAAATTATGCGAATACTCCAGCTTGAGTAATTGAGAGTATTTTGGGGCAAAAATCCTACCACAGGAGCACAGGAACAACGAACTAAAGGGCTCATTTTCAATCCCTTTGTGCCACCGGAGTGTCACTTTTTGCGATGCTCCTTTGGCGCTGTGCCCTGCTCCATATTTACAAGGCGGCATTAAGCCACTTTTCATGGCTTAACGCGGCCTTAAAATATAGGCCGTCCTGATGCAGTTTTCTGCTGCAAAGGGACGTGCAATGAGTGTTGCTGTGGGCGTACCCATGCAAAATAAATAGCTTTTTAACACAAAACCCAGATTTACAAGGAAACGTAAACCTGAGACAGCACCAAAAACTTGTTAGAGTGGTGGAACAAGTAGAAATATTGGTACTTCTCCTCATTTTTTTGCAGCACACATACAAGGAGCAAATTGCTATTAATTATTGTGTTTTTTGCAGGAAGGTGTCCCTTCCTGCACATAAACAATCACCCCCACAATGCAAGCATCCTTGCAAAATGGCACAAAGGTGGCTGCTTTGGTGCTAGGCAGCTGATTTAGCACTGGTGCAGGGGAAAACACAGATTCTGGTAAATATGGCGCATCCCTGCATTTTGGAAATGACGTAGCTCAGCATAGCAAAATTGATTGCAGCACTGTGCTGCACCATTTACTCATAAATAAGGCCCTAACAGTGGATGGCTGCTGGCTACTGCTGTTCGTGTCCTCTAGCAATTAGTACTATTTTCGTCAAAATGTGAAATGCATCCTCAAGCCCATTTTGTATGTGAGGGTGCATTTTGCACTAAGAAAATAGCACTAAATGCTGGATTATTCTTCTCACACAGTTACGCATAATTGTGAGTAATTTTGCATTAATTACAAGTAATTACGCTAGAGAGAATTACATCAGTTATGCCCACCCATAGTTTCAACTCTCAAGAGCAGTCGTTTGACATAAGGCCAAGTTCAAGAAATATCCAAGTTCACTACAGCTATGCATCTGTGTGCATTCACTGAATGCCATAGATTCCCCTCAAAAGTAGACTGTAACCGCTTTTTTTCATGCAGGTCAGTTTGGGTCAGACACCAGCTTATTGTGGTCAAAGACTAGTGATGAGGTACCAAAGGCTTTTTAATGCTACGCCTAATCTCCTGAGCATTTTACTCCCCAAGGAATTTGTTAAGCACAAATAAGGCCCTTTAAACTTACAGAGAAGGAGTTGAATACATTGTTATAATAAAGATCATTTGGTACAACAGTAACAATCTTCAAAAAGTGCACACTGTCCTTTACATTTAATATGAACTTGTAGTGGGTAAATAAATGGCTGATAAAAGCCAATCCTAAGCTTTTCCGAAAGGAGAGGAGGACAATTCCATGGAGGTCCCATTTTCCTCAAAGATTGGCCGGACTGGTCTTTTAGCTCATTGGGCATTTCCCCAGGTGGTTGGAGCCACTGGAGGCTGGATTCGAAAGCCCAGTGTCACTCCTAGACCCTTCTCACTTTCTCCAGCCCCCCAAGATTAATTGCTGCAGAGATACGGGGTCTTCGAGGTGGAGAGAGGGATGGAGAGAGAGAGAGAGAGAGAGACACCAGAGGGAAGAGAAGGAGAGAGAGAGGTCTCAGTACAGTTGCCAGTGTTCTAGTCATTCAACTTGCTATGAGTTTCATCTAGTACAGTGGCACCAGGAGTCGTTATCGGGTCTAAGTAGAATTAAGGTACATCGGAGATGGATGTAGAGAATGCGGAAAGGTTGCAGGGGGCCCCTTCATAAGTTCCATGAAAAATTACGATGTGCAGGTAAGCAGTAAATACAATATGGCGTTTGTGGTAGTTCTCATTCATTCTTACACATGGCACAGAGGCAGGGGTGTAGATGGGGAAAGATCACCAACGCCACTTGCTTCACAGGGTGCTGTTTTATGTTTTCAATCCTTCCTCGAGTGCATCCCATAAGTTTCATATTTGTACTATGTCAACTATTTTCCGGATTCTTGCACAGGAATAGTATACACTATTATACCATATGTCTAACAATCAGAGTTACTTTATCTGCTTCTGTAATTACATGTAATGTTTGCTAGGGATTGCCTTTTGATTAGATTGATGCGGTTGTATAAAAAAGGAAAGTACATAATGGAAGAGGCCAAGAACCAGAGTCTTGTGTAAAATACCTGCAGTGCAGTAAATACCTTTCATTCTGAAGTGCACTGTACCCCTGACTCCCCTGACACCAAATCAAACACAGTGGCAGGGCACATTTGATCATATTTCTGTATAGCCCTCTGACAGACTTTCACCTTATCCTCGATTTTAACAAAACACATAAAAAAGAAAGTAGCCTAAGGAACTTTTGCTCTTAAAAGGTACCTGGAATCGTGTTCCTGGAAGTGATAACGAGAACAGCACAACAGGGAACATTTATGAAATAATGTGCCAAGAACAGCCAAATATTGCATGTACAGAAAAAGTGATTTACAAGAAGGAAGTCTAACAGTTATTTTGTTTTGAGGAATTTACTGAATGACCTTAAAACATTCAGATTTCCTTGACAGAATTTATCATCATGTTTTTAAATATCCATGCGCACTGAACTGTTGACCTGGTATTAACATCCAATTTTTAAACAGCGGCTACCTAGTCTGCTGTTGCTGCTCGTTGTATTGACCATGAGGCACATCAGGTGCGAGCATTTTCCCACATCTTTACAAGACTTTTTGATCTTATTGACATTTGAAATAGGGAGTACAAGAAAGCCAATGCTTTTCTTTTGAATGCTGGGACTGTTTGTGATTAGTTACCCTAAATTTTGCACTTGGTTTCGTCTGGCTCTGTGAATCTGCGGGCATAGCAGTGACATTCCCCCCAAGCGTATTACAATGTTCCCTCCGGGCTAACAGGGGGAACATTGCAATGCGCGTTCCCACCTAGCTGCCTGCAGGAACAGTGTTAGGATATTGGCCTATATCCTAACACTCCAGCACCCTTGGAATGCACACTGTCTGCAAAGCATTCTGAGGGTGCTGGGCGGGGGGGCCCTGCACTGCCCACAACTATGTTGTGGGCAGTGCATGGACCCCAGTGTGGCCCCCAGCACTTCCTTTCCACAAGCATTTTGACAGCTGGCTCCCTGCCATTAAAAGGCTGGTGGAAAGAGAAGCTGTATTCAGCACCGCCATGGCTTGTTGCAAGCCCAATGGTCATCATGACATCGTGAACCATGTACCCAGCTGGGACAGCAGTCTTTGGTGGTCCAACCACCAAAGTCGTAAGTCTTAATTTGGCAGTCAGACCGCCAAAGCTGCAGCGGTCTGACCACCACCACCACACGTTTGGTGGTCTCATGACCGCCAAACTTGTAATGAGGCCCAAAGGCTCATATTTATGGGCAATATGCGTAGGGCAGAGCCACAATTCTTCTTGATGAGCTGCCCTATGCCAATGTGAAAGGGCTAGAATGCACTGTATTTATGAAATACAGTGCATTCCTGTCCTTTCTCCCTGCAATGGTGCACAATTTGATGCGTAGCACAAATGCAGGCACCCATGCACCATGGTGCAAATGTGTTTACATTGCATACAGGATTGTTTTTCTGCAGGAAGGGGCAGGAGACTGGGAATAGGTAAAAATGTGGAGAAATACAAATATTTCTCCTCATTGCGCCTGCCTTGGTGAGGTGTAAGGTTTTGCCGCTGCCCCAGCTTTACATCATTAAGTAAATCTGGGGAATGGTCAAAATCCATGGATGTTGCATGGGAAAACCCACCACAACACCCATGGAATGCCCCTGGAGCAGAGTAAGGCAGTGTAGTGACTTGTGCTGCCTTGCCTAAAAAAAAGTGATGTTCTGGCAGTGCAAGCCTTTGGTAAATATGCCATTCTTGTTTTTGCTACTATGCCATCTTTTCAGGGCCAGGATTGAAAGGTGGCAGGTGTTCTTAGGACTAGATTCCACATAATGCAGAATAGGTTGGGGTATTTACCACACCTGCTAGATAAAGATGCCTTGGGTCTGCTTATTTATTTGTGTAGTAAATACATCCTATTTGAGGTCCCTACATCTGAAACAGGCCTCAATCATACTTATCACAAAGTAATCAAGATGTTTTGCCTCCTTACTGCACCTTGGTCACCTGATAAATTTGTCAGGTATTATCAGGCTAAATTTGCCAGAAGAAAACATCAGTAAGTAAATACAACATGGCCAGGACTGGGAAGCCAAAGCAGCCTTGGTGAAATTTGTCAGACCAGCCCCCTTTTTTTAACACATTTTATTGTTTTGTTTGCTTATGGAATCTTTGGTTGGCAGACCTGTCCAAGCAAGGACCCTCACTCTAGACAGGGTAAAAGAGATTCACCCTCAGCTAACCCCCTTGGTAGCTTGGCACGAGCAGCAGGCTTAACTTCAGAGTGCTAGGTGTAATGTATTTGTACCAACACACACAGTAACTTAATGAAAACACTACAAAATGACACAACACAGGTTTAGAAAAATATAAAATGTGTATTTGTTTTTAAAAAATATATATTTTTATTGTTTTCAAACAGCTCAGGGTCAAAAACCGGTAACAATTGCGCCAGTACATAGAATAAATAGCAGGATACAGTTTCTTAGCTGCAGTAGGAGAAATAACATCATATATCTACTGGTTATTGGCATCGTAATCAAATGCTGTAGTTTCATGTATACTTATAAGAGTGACAGAACTGTGCTATGATTATACGTCCGTTAAGTCGGCTCTGCCATATTCCATTGTCCCAAGTCATCTATCCCCATTTACGATACAGTCAGACAGCGTCACTTACTATAAGGCCCTTGTGAAGGGAGTGTGGGGTAAAGAAAACCCAACTGGGTGATAGGAAAAAGAAAAAAAGAAAAAACTATGACACGTGCTTGGTGTGTATGGAGTAGGATAGAAAGCACCCCAGCCAGTCCCTCTCATATGGTTTTGATCCCCGAGGGCAGTCAGCAGAGCCGGGGGGATAGGAGAGGTGGGCAGTTCAGGATCTGCACCCTTTATACAATGATAAAAGTGTATCTACCGTGTGCTATAGGGTGACTGGCTACCACAATCCCATAGCGATCCCAAAAGACAGATGGGAAGACAACTAGGGAAGTGTATGATATTCAAACAGAGGAGGGCAGAGACAGAGAGAACATACGTACTCTATTAGTCATGTGAATCTATTGTGTGGTTTGTGTAATGGGTGTGCTCATTGCCGGTTGGGGTGTTCCGGTTGGGCTGACTTTATCATTCTCCTGTGGGGTCAGTTTGTCTTCCAGTTTCACTAAATAGGTGTCCCATAGTGTCCCGTAGGTGTCCCATAGTGTTACACCTCCACCCCCACCTCGGGTACTTCTGTCCTGTAGACCAGCAGGACACTGCCCGTAGCCAGTCTTTTACATTGGGAGGCCGGGGTGCCCTCCACGACATGGCGATAAGCTGTTTAAGCATCACAAAAGCAAGGTCTACAAATTTTAGATCATGTTTTGTCTGTTTGTTCCTCTTAGTTATCCCCAGTAGACAAACGAGTGGGTCCAATGGGAGGTGCACATCTGTAATATCTGATACGTGTTGCGTGATGTGGGTCCATGTGCTGCGTATCTTCAGACATTCCCATGTCATGTGTAGGAAAGTGCCATCATCATGGCAACACCTTGGGCATAACGGAGAAGTTCCCGAAAACATGCCATGAAGGCGATGAGGTGCCAAATAAGTTTGATGGACATAGTTAAAATGTGTATATTTCAGTCTAGCATTACGTGAAACATACCTCACACGTTCCAGCGTCATTCTCCATTGTTGTTCGGTTAAGTCACTTCCCAAACAATTATCCCACTGAACTTTGTTACGGGGACGTGGTATGCTCTGAGTACCTCTTAATAGTGTGTATAGATTAGAGACTGCCTTTCTCTCCTGTCCTCATGTTAACATGTAATGGAGTGCATGGTGTGTTAGGGTTTCCAGGGAGCCCACCCACCAGACTTTCCCTATAAGTGCTTGCAGAGCTGCGTGGGTGAGGAACTGCCCCTGGTCCGGTTTAAATGTTTCGCTTAAGTCTGTAAATGAACGCAGTGGCCCCTCCTCATAGAGGTCACCTATGTACAGTAGCCCACCTTCTTTCCATGTGTGAAAGTCATACATCTGAGTGAAGTCTCTTAACCGAGGTATATCCCATATTGGGAGTTTAGGGGAGTAGAGGAGCGGCTGTCGTCTGGGATGAATATGTCAAATCCAGGCTGTCTTTGCTGTACGCAGCAGTAGCCCTAAATCTTCACTGCATCTATCTGGCGCAAGAAGCCATCTGAGCGCCCCTCCTTTCCCTACAGTCAACCTGAACATCATCCATTCTAGTTGTGCTGCTGCATAATACTGTTCTATGTCTGGGACTGCCATGCCACCCTCAACCAAAGGGCACTGGAGTATATCTAGAGACACCTTCTTGCGTCCGGAACCCCATATAAGTGCTATCAGTAGACTGCTCGCAGCTTTAAAGAAGGCCCTTCCAGGCAGGATTGGTAATGCCATAAACAAGTAAAGCAATCTGGGGAGTATCAACATTTTGGCAATGGCCGCTCTACCCATAGGGGAGAAGGGTAGTCGCATCTAGAAGGGTAAAGACCGTCAGATGGAAGTTAATGCCCTGCTGTAATTACCTTCCACTAGGCCCATCTCTGAGTGATACACATTGATCCCTAGATAGCAAAAGGTCCCTGTAGCCCATACAAGTCGCCCACTACCTGTCGGCTGGTTCGGTATATCGCTAGCCCCACACAGGGGGAACACACATGATTTGCCCCAGTTCACCTTTGGGCCTGTCACCGCACTGAATTGGTCTAACAGAGCAAATAACTCAGAGAGGGCACCATTGGTCTCCCGTAGATAAATTAAGATACCTAGTCAAGGTCTTTCATCCGCAAGCGCGCCACCAATGGCTCCATAGCCAGAGCAAAAAGCACCGGGGAAAGCGAACAGCCCTGTTGTGTCCCCCTTGTCCCCCTTTGGATGGGAAAGGAGCAAGACACCTGGTGGCCCTTGCACACTCTCACCTGGGGGCAGTATAGAGTAGCTGTATCCACCGTAGAAACTGTGGACCTAGCCCAAAGCGTTCCAGCGTCCACAGCAAACAGGCCCATCCTATCATATCAAATGCTTTTTCAAAATCCAGGGACTCAGCCACCGGGTGACCTTCACCCCTGGAAGCCACATCAATGATGTGGCATAGGCGTCTGGTAGTATAATAGGTGGCGCTGCATGGTACAAATCCATTCTGGTCAGGGTGTATCAAGGTGGAACTCAATGGGAGCAATCTATTTGCCAGGGTTTTACATAGGATCTTATAGTCAGTGTTAAGCATGGATAGGGGTTGATATGAGCTCACATCCAGCAGGTCTGTACCGGGTTTGGGAAGTACCACAATAAGTGCCTCACACAGTGAGGGTAGGAGTTCCTTCCGTTGATATGACACCCTGTACATTTCGAGCATCCGAGGCCGGAAAGTGGCTTAATAGGTAGCATAAAATTCAACTGAGAACCCATCCAAACCGGGGGTCTTTGTTGAATCGCCAGTCTTACTTCGTCCAGTTGCAGCAGTTGTTCTAAGTCTTGTCTTTGTTGCTGCGTCAGGATGGGTAAGGTAAAGTCTTACAGTATTGAGTGATTGTGGAGAGCAGCGGGCCGTTGGTGCTGCATATAGTGTTTTGTAGTAGTGTGTAAAGGTTTAATTAATTGCCTCTTGGGTATTGACCACCTCCCGCCTATCGTTCCAAATCGCTCCCACTACCGTTCGGGGCACCTCTGAACACAGCAACCAGGACAACGTGCGTTCCGGTGTGTCCCCATCTCTATGTTGCTGAATTAAATACATCTTATAGTCTACTGTTCCAAGTCTATACAGCTCTTCTCTGTATTGACAGAGTTAAGCCATTAACAACAGGCATGCTAAGGGGTCAGAGATAGCCTCCTTTTCCAGCCAAAGTATTTCCTGTTCAAGATTCAATATACTTCGATTAAGGGTAGATTTCACTCCCCAGGAGGTGGCCATATGTGGCCTCATACAACCACCTTCATTGCATCCCACTTCACTCTGGGGTCACCTACTGATCCCGAGTTTTGTTGAAAGTACTGTGTGATAGTGGTGCCTATCTTAGTTCTGTATGCTGCATCCTGCAGGGCCTCCACCAATAGCATCCCCAATGGAATTGTCGGTTTGGGTGTACCCCACTCAAAAGTAACCCTGAGGGGGTTATGGTCAGATAAAGTCCTGCCCAGGTATTCAGAACCACGGAGCGAGGGCCACAGGAGTGAGTCACAGAAGATGTAGTCCAGTCTTGTATGTATTTGTTAGCCTGGTGCATAGTAAAAGTATTCCCTGTCCTCGAGATGGTATAACCGCCAGATATCATGTAAACGCATAGAATGGGACCACTGCTGGAAATGCTTAGTAGCCTTCAGGCCAGAAGTGTTCGGTAAAGGAGGGTTGAACGGTCTAGTGTCGAGTTTTATATACAATTAAACTCTCCTACCCAAAGACTAGGAGCTCCCGGATCATGTAATAAATTCATGGACAACTCATTCAGAAAAGTTTCTTGTGTGGTGTTGGGACCATATATCGATGCCAGCATAATCGGGTGACCACTTAAGTGGCCTTCCAACAGAACGCACCTCCCTTCATTATCTATGTGTGCTCTGACTTTAACAAAGGGTACTTCCGGTGCTATCCAAATTAACGTACCCCTAGCATATGCTGAGAATCCTGTACCATAGATTTTGCCCCTCCAGTGACGGCTAAGCTTAAGTAATTCCCCCTGTGTCAAGTGTGTCTCTTGTAGACAGGCAAAATGTTTCTGGCGTTCGCCTAAGGTAGGAATACACCCTATACCTTTTGATGGGATTACCCATGCCCCGGATGTTCCAGGTTAACATAGCATATTCTACAGCCATTAAGTCAATAATTAGTATTCCACTCCTCCTCCACCCTCCCCAAGCCCCCCGAACCCCCCTCCAACCCGCATCCCTCCTGACCACCAAGCACTTAAAAACAAGAGAAACAACTCCCCGAGCCCTGGCCTGATCCACAACAAGTATCATGCCAGACTTCCGAAAACATTCAAACAGTGCATAAAAAACTGCAATATACATGCGTCCCTTCGGTCAAGGCACTGGGCCTACCGCTCCCTGTCCTCAGGGCAGGGGGGACGAAAACTGTGATTGAAGTGG
The DNA here is from genome assembly GCF_031143425.1 of Pleurodeles waltl. Lineage (NCBI taxonomy): Eukaryota > Metazoa > Chordata > Amphibia > Caudata > Salamandridae > Pleurodeles > Pleurodeles waltl. Next base: position 1,178,732,348 of record NC_090437.1, read on the forward strand.
ATGTCCACGTTGTAGGCCCTGGAGAGATATAACATGGCCAAGCCCAGGACCCGATGAGGCCGTGCAACCTAGGCGATTCAAGACCCAGCTCTGCGTGAATCTTCAACTTGTATTAGTTTCATTGGTTCATGAGGACAATAGCAGGATGTCAGTTTTATCAAAGGTTGTCTGCCATGCGCGGAGTCAATGTTGGGCCTTCTTCTTCAAGCGAACTCCGGGAGGGCGGTGGGGTTCCTGTGTCCGTATCAGAAGGAACTGGAGGATTATCTGCCAGAGCAAAAAAGGGGTTATTAGACAGCTGCAATGCTTCTTTTATTGCCTTCTCTCGCTCCCTGGCCGCTTGGGCCCGAGACGGCCTCGTCCTGCTGGATTTTCGTTTGCTCCCTGTACCATTCGGAGTCAGCTAGGTGTCCTCTTATCGGGACTCCGGAGAGGGGTGAATTAGCCCCTTGATGTGTAACCAGGTCCACATGTGTTCTGGAGATTAAACATTTGTGTCGTCTCACCGTCAATCACCCGAAGTTTTTCAGGGAATAACAATGCGTATTTATAATTCAGTTCTCTTAAACATTGTTTCACTTTAACAAAGGAATTACGCTGTTTTTGCACTTCAGCTGTGATGTCCGGGTTAGCTGAAATCTCTGTATTGTCGTGATGCCATGGGCCATGAGAGCCGGAGAGTTGCAGAATTGAATCCCTGTCCCTAAAATTAAGGAGACGGTCTACCATAGGTCATGGAGACACCCGGGTGCGTGGGGCCTGCCAGGCACTATGTGTGCCCTTTCAACAGAAAAGAACTTTGAGGGGTTGCCACCCAAAACAGTATCGATCAACCATTTTTTCCACAAAGAGTTCCACATTAGGACCTGCCAGTCGTTCAGGAAATCCTACCAGTCTAATGTTGTTGCGGCAAGATCTCCCCTCAGCATCCTCTGCCCGCTTGAGCAGAGCAGTCATCTCCAGCCTCACCTATGTCATCTGGGCCTGTAGATCCTGTACCGTGGGGCGAAGGGTAGCAAGCAAGGATTCCACTCCTTCCACTCATCCACCAAGTTGTGATGATCCACAATGAGTAAGTTAACCTCTATGGCTATTGCGTCGATCCAGCTACGTTTTTGTGTCTAGAATGGCTTGGAGTACTCTGTAAAACTGCGCTGAGTGCGATTTAAGCATTGCATCTGATTGAGCAAGGGTTTCCAGTGTACCTCCATCTCTTAGGGGTTGATCTGGGTCGTGTCCAGCGTTTTTGGAGTCCTTAACTTTACCCATCATTTCAGCGCTCTGGAAATCAATACACCACCACAATAGTAACAAGTAGTCACTCCAGGGGATGGCCAAGAGCACCTGCAAGGTTGTAGAAGGCCGTGAGTAGGGTATATCACCACTAGCCTAGGCCTCAATTCACTGTCCATTCTGAAGGTTGAGGCACACTGTATGGAGACCCCTTGTATCAGAAGCCATGCGTGTGATTGATTGATTGATTGATTGAAAGTATAACTCGAGTTTCTGGGCAGGCTGGGAGCCAGCCAGGAGACCCTTCTGCTTTAGAACGTGCCAGGGGTTCACTTTCGGTGTGCGGTGAAAGTCCTTCTGATAATAAGTGCCATGGGGGGCCCTCCAGTACAGCTCACCTGGTGCTCCAAAGTTCTCTGTTGCTGCTCTCCACGGCTATCACACACGCAAGCCAGCAGACGGCACCCCGATGCTCGCGACCCCGCAACTCGGGATGGGAGCCACCGATCTTAGCTCGCGGACGGTTGGCTCTGTACTGATCCTGCCGGGCCTGCCGGTGTCACCAAGCCCTTGAGGTGAGTGCCCACCTCACCACTGCAGGTCCGACAGCAATCCGGCACTCGCTGCCTGATGTGGTCGCTCACATGCAGCCACTCTCCTCACCGATCCAGAGTGTCATGGAGCAGGCCCAGCCCTCAAGGCCCACCAGGCCGCAAACAACTGCTTTGTCTGCACCGCACCGGGCACGGCCGTCAGTCTCCGAGGTCCCAAGGTTTCCCCTGGGGCTCCGTTCGAAGCATCGCACATTTTGGTCCACGTCCGGTGCTATGGCAGGATATAATCCCCGCAGCCTTTACGGAGCCCCAATTCAAGCGTCTGCACCGGCCGCCATCTTGACTCCGCCCCAAAAATAGAAAATATTTATCTAAACAAAACAAGGCCAAAACGACAAAAATCCACAATACACAAGTCAAGTTATCAATTAAATACCAAAAAGAGTCTTTGTGCAATTTTAAACACAACGCTAATGCTGTTAGCATGGAAATGTACCTGGGTGCATCAAAAATAACCCTGCACGGCTGAGTGTGCATCAAAAAGGGCTTGCGATGCGTCTATATCACTCACGAGCGAGACCTTGCGTTGTTTCTCCTTCAGTCGGGTCGGCATGTGTCGTTTCTTCTCTCCGCAGGAGAGCGATGCGTCAATCCAGTCAGCACTCTCGGGTCCGGGCAGGCCTTGCGTCGTTTTTGCACGCCCAGCGATGTTTGCATCAGAAATCTAGCCTCACGATGATCCAAAAACCATGCAGTGCAGGTTGTGATCTCTCCAGTCTCCGTCAGCGACGCTGCACGTCGTTTCTCCAGCCGCGGGTCTCGATCTTCCGGTCGCGTTGCAGGCGAGCGTCGATTTTTAGCCGCGAAGCTGGTGGCGCGTCGATTTTTCAGCAGCAGGTTGGAGTTGCTTTGATCGTTTCTCCGCACGGCAGTCGGTGCATGGATTTCTCACTCTTGGGCTGCCAGCTTCTCCTTTTGGGGTCCCAGGAACTGGTTGGGCACCACTTGGCAGAGTAGGAGTCTCAGCAGAGGTTCGAGGTGTTGGCACAGAGAAGTCTTTGCTGTCCCTGAGACTTCAAACAACAGGAGGCAAGCTCTAAATCAAGCCCTTGGAGAGCTCTTCACAAAAGAAGGAAGGCAACACAAAGTCCAGCCTTTGTCCTCTAGCACAGGCAGAAGCAGCAACTGCAGGATAGCTCCACAAAGCACAGTCACAGGCAGGGCAACTCTTCAGCTCTTTTCCAGGCAGAGGTTCCTCTTGGTTTCCAGAAGTGTTCTAAAGTCCGTGGTTTTGGGTGCCCTTCTTATACCCATTTTGCCCTTTGAAGTAGGCTTACTTCAAAGGAAAGTCTCTCATTTGTGAAATCCTGCCTTGCCCAGGCCAGGCCCCAGACACACAGCAGGGGGGTTGGAGACTGCATTGTGTGAGGGCAGGCACAGCACTTTCAGGTGTGAGTGACCACTCCTCTCCTCCTCCTAGCACAGATGGCTCATCAGGAAATGCAGACTACATCCCAGCTCCCTTTGTGTCACTGTCTAGTGAGAGGTGCAACCAGCCCAATTGTCAAACTGACCCAGAGAGGGAATCCACAAACAAGCATAGTCACAGAAATGGTTTAAGCAAGAAAATGCTCACTTTCTAAAAGTGGCATTTTTAATCACACTGTCTTAAAATCAACTTTACTAAAAGATGTATTTTTAAATTGTGAGCTCAGAGATCCCAAACTCCACATGTCTATCCATTCTCAAAGGAAATCTACACTTTAATCATATTTAAAGGTAGCCCCCATGTTAACCTATGAGAGCGGCAGGCCTTGCAACAGTGAAAAACAAATTGAGCAGTATTTCATTGTCAGGAGATATAAAACACATTACTATATGTCCTACCTTAGCCATACACTGCACCCTGCCCTTGGGGCTAACTAGGGCCTACCTTAGGGGTGTCTTATATGTACGAAAAGGAAAGGTTTAGGCTTGGCAAGTGGGTACATTTTCCAATTCAAATTTACAGTTAAAAGCTGCACACACAGACACTGCAGTGGAAGGTCTGAGACATGATTACAGAGCTACTTATGTGGGTGTCACAACCAGTGCTGCAGGCCCACTAGTAGCATTTGATTTACAGGCCCTGGGCACCTCTAGTGCACTTTACTAGGGACTTACTGGCAAATCAAATATGAAATCATGGATAAACCAATCAACAATACAATTTACACAGAGGAGGCAGGAGGCAAAAAGATTGGCGATGATCCTGCAAAAGGGCAAATTCCAACATGATACATACAGGTGACAATCTTGAAATGGAGCAGCATAGACAACTTTATAAAATTACATTCAGTATTGTGAGCTTCCATTTGGATTGTACATTATTCAATAATTACAGTGTTTTTGTTTAATTGCTGTAATATTGCAATAAAGATAAACCCAATAAATGTATTGATTAACCGTCCATAGGACAATCTAATGTACCCTGTGTAAAATTAAAAGAGGAAGAAATGGTGGAGGGATACCGATGGTGGGCCGGCAGGGGAGTGGTGGGGGAGGAAGGGGAGCTTGTCTGGGTATCATTGTATCTGTAATGTATAATCTCTGAGAAAAATGTGAGGTGTCCAGCAGTGTGCTACCCTCTATAAAAGCTATCAGTCAAGAAATCTAGGTGTCTGAGGTCACCATTCTGGGAGGGACCGCTTCACTGTCTCTGCATTACATTTGAGCAATTTGTTAATTAAATGATTCAGTATGGAGTTCCATTGCAGAGAGGTACATCTCTTACGGAGGTCATGGTATTCTTCTCTCCGAAGTGTATGACTCTCAGACAATCCCCAATGACCCACTTCTTTACGATGACTTTCTATAGTGGAGAAAATAGGAGATGTCCACTGTCTCATTATTTGTCTCTTGGCCAACAGTAAAGCCGGATCCACAAAGTGAGAGAGTGTTTATTAAGTGTTGGGGTGAGGGCAAAGGCCCAATATGCAGTGTTATAGTCTGTGCTAGTCCGAAGCCTCAGCCAGTTCAGCCAGGCCCGCCCAGTAGGTCTGTAGGAAAAGGCAAGGCCAGAACATATTTGTGAGATCAGTAGGACTGGTACGGCATCTAGGACAGTCTGGGGATGCTGCAGGAAATATAGGCCCAGATTTATGACAAAGTGGTGCAGTGCAGTGCTGCACCAAAAATAGCAGTGCGCCACTCCGCCACTTTTGAAACTCAGGGATGCGCCGTATTTACAGGAATACAGTGCACTCCTGTGTTTCCCCTTGTGTTGGTGCTAAATTTAGCTGCCAGCGCCAATGCAGGGATCCTTGCACCATAGTACAAGGGTGTCTGCATTGAAGGAATAGATTATTTATGTGCAGGAAGGTGTCCCTTCCTGCACATAAACAATCTAAAATGGCGATTTGGCACTTCTATGTGTGCTGCAAAATTCAGCACACATAGACGTACCAAAGCATCATTTTGGAATGATTGTTTATGTGCAGAAAGCGACACCTTCCTGCACATAAACAATAATTCATGGCCTTTTATTCCTTCTATGTGTGCTGCAAAAAACGAGGAGGAAGAAAAGTATTCCTCCTTGTTGTGCCATGTTAATGCCACCCCTGGGGTGGTGTTGGTTTTTGGTGCTGCTTCAAATTTAAGCCTTCTTGTAAATCTGGGGTAACATCAAAAGCAATGGGTGTTGTGGTGGAATGCCCACAGCAACACCCCGTGCATGCCCCTCTGAAACAGAAAACTGTGTTGGAGGAACCTATAGTTACAAGGAGGCACTAAGCCACAAAAAGTGGCTTAATGCCTTTTTGTAAATATGGTGCAGTGAAAAGCGCCACTCTACGGCCCATAGTGTGTAATTTTTGTGATGTATAGTATGCCCTATGTCATAGGGAGAACTGTATACATTTAAAACAGGAATTGCATGATATTTTGCTAGGGTATTTTAGCATGAAACACCATTCCTTGTCATTTAAGGCCCGAGCCATGTACTCCTCCCAATGAGTCTTAAGGGTTGCCAGTGAAATGTATGTGCTCGCATGCCCTTGTACAGCCACTTGACCAGGTGTCTGACTGTTCCCATCTCATATATCGCCTGAACCAGTGAATATGTTTGTGGTTCATTTCCCTCGTCTGCGTCATGTTTTACGAACATAGTGGGATATTCCAGCATGCAAGAGAAAGAGGGATTCTGGAAACCCATGCATTTGGGTGAAGTTTTGGTGTGACATTAAAACACCATCAACAAATAAATGACCAATATACGAGGGCATTATTTAACAGCAGAGGTAGCTTGGGGCGCGATGCACACCCTCTAATAACAGTATTGTAACCTGCCCTGCTCCAAGTCCTGCAGTGTGTAATTTATTTCTTTCAGGTGGAGGCCTGCCAGCTATACCCCAACCATTGGTCTGCATACCAATACACCCTTGTCTGGGGGAAGTTGTAATTGTAATTTGCTGGTACCCCAAACCAGGTCTATTAGCAATGTATTGAGTTGTCTGTAATACGCTTTTGGGACAACCACTGGTAGATTAATGAAATAATATAATAAATGGGGCAGCATTGCCATTTTCAACAACGTTTTCTGTCCAGTCACTGATAAAGGCAGAGTGATCCAAAACCAAATCTGAGAGTGGAAGGAAGCAATCTTTTTTTTTAATTACCTCATAAAATATTGGAAATTCTGACTCCTAAGTAATAAAAAGTGTGGAGCCATTGGGATAGTATTCGTGTCCATTTCTATATGTCTAGCTAGAGTATCTTCTGCAAAAGAGCCCTAACAGTTCTGCAAAGTGAGTAAGGATGGCATGAGTAAGGATGGCATTGAGCGGTGACATATTCATCATCAGGTCGTGGAGATATACTATAAGGCTGTCTATATACAGAGAAATCCAATGATGATATCTTCCCTGTGGAATACCCCAGGCATCCACTCGCTGCCATATTTTATGCACCAGTGGCTCCATTGCCAGTGCATAAAGGATTGATGGCTGAAGGCATCACTGTTTAGTGCCACCAAAATTTGAGTAAGCAGAGGAAATATAAGAGCCTGTTCGGGCACGAGTGGTTGGGTTGGCACATAGTAATTTCACTGAATTGATATATTAGAGTGGGGTATCAAATTTCTGCAGTGTTGCAAACAAGTAAGCAGCAAACGCCTGCTGGAGGTCAAGGGAAAGACATCCAGCATTTGGGTAGGTCGTTTTAGCGACCTTCATCACTTGATATAATCATACAGGGCCAGATGTATCAAGCCTTTTTGCATTCGCAAATGGTACGAATGCCCGTTTGCGAATGCAAAAATGCCTTTCAGTATGTATGAAAGGCATTCACAACTCAAATTTAAGGAATCGCTAAAATAGCGATTCTTTAAATTTGCGAGCCCGTTTAGAGAATCGCAAATTGCGATTCTTTAAATAAGAAATCGCAAATAAGGAATCCTTATTTGCGATTGCTAAACCACATGTATCAAGCAATTCCTTAATGCAAAGTTGGCATTAAGGAATCGCAATTACCACCAAGTAAAACTTGTGGGTAACCATGTGCAAATTTTAAAAACGCATTAAAAATGCCTTTTTAAAATTGACATGTAACGCACACTTGCCCGTTTGGCATGTGTGCACCTTACATGTCCCCAAAAACTTTTTGGGGTGCCGCAGAGGGGGCTGCCGCCAGTTTTCCACTAGGCTAACATCTGAATCAGAGTCAGAATCGGATGTGACATTGTTCGAGGAGCTGGACAAAGAATGTGGAGACCAGCAATGTATAGAAGATATCGTAGCAAGCACTGCCAGTCATTCCTCTAATGCTTGCTTAGGAGTCAGGGCCATCCTGAGGGAGAACCTTTTGCCACTATTTCACCTCCATGGGATGCAACCAGAAGGGCCATGCGCTGCGCCAGTGGCTTTTCGGTTGATGAGCATTGGGATAATAGGTGTCCAGCGAATCTCAGACTGCTTCAGGGGTGTCAAAAGCATTGTTTTCTGATCATGGATCGCTCTGGGTCATGCTGGAAATATCAATGTGTAAGTCAGTCCTTCAGCTCGTAGTTGACTTTTTGCTGCCAAGAATGATGACCTATTCAGCTGAACTTTTAGGGTGTATTCAGGGAATACAGAAACCGTTGAGATGTCGACTATGATTGGTGTACGCTTTCTGGCCTTTCGCAGGAAGATGTCCCGATCTTTATAGTTCAGTGTCCATGCAACCATGAGCTGTGGTGGTGCTGCAGGGGACGGTCATCATGGGGTACCCTATGAGCTCTCTCCTCCATGAAGAGAGTTGAGAGCCATTATAGTGCCACTGTATGTTGCAGCCAATTGTTGATGAGTTGAGTTGGATTAGGACCTTCTGTCCGCTCAGGTATCCCAATAATGTGCACATTGTTACACCATGCCCTCCGTTCTGTTTCCTCCACCGTGTCATGGAGGAGACAGTTCTGGGAGTGCGAGTTGTCTACTGCAGCTGAGTGGTGGCTTGTTGCGGAGTCAGATGTTTAAGGTCCACTTCCGTTGTCTTGACCCTTTCTGTTAACTTGCGATGGTCCTCGTGAAGCAACACCAAGTCCGTCTCCAAAGAGCTGATACGAACTTCCATGGCAGCTCTGGAGACTTGGATCTCCTGTAAAATGAGGTCAAGTTTGTCAGAACCAGGGTTAGGTGCAGTAGGAAGTATTATATCCTCTCCTGTACGGTCTGGTGACCCTTCAGTGCAAGGAGATCTGGCTTGAAGTTTGTCCCGATTAGGAGGGGCAGGCTTTGTGTTCTTGGTGTGGCCTATCCTGATGCCACCAAGGCCGTCGACCAAAGTGTGTGATACTCGGGATCACGTGGGAAATGGGGGCTCTCCATTGAATATATGTGTAACTTGAAAGATGGTTGAAATCCCCAATAGATGCTCCTTGGGAGCAGTATCAACCATAAGGTCAGAGTGGCATGCTCTTGTAAGATAGCACTGCAAAGCAACCTGCACGTAAAGAGCGTGATGCCGTCCCTTGTTTAATGGTCTCTGATATAAGGCATCTTTTTCATGGAGTCCATGGAAGCAGCGAAGAGCAACAACGTAGTAGGCACAACCCCAGGAGAGGTCAGGAATAAATGCAAGACAGATACAGTTGCCCTGGCACCAAGCAGCTAGGTTCTGGTGGTGTCACAGTTTCAAGGCAATAAACAAGTAGGGACTGTATTGCAACTCTTGTTATATTTTGTAGTTTAGGAACTGAGTCTTTTAAAATACTGCAGGCAGTGCTCCCAAGGCTTACCTGGGGGAAGAGCAGAAGCCATCGCTTGTTACAGCACCCCTGTCTGGTCCCCACCCAGTATTGAGGCACTTCGGAAGCTAAGTAGGGCTGGAGGGGTGGTTGCCCACATTTCAATCTTTCTTTGATGTTGAGGTAGGTCCTTTTGAGTAATGCAATTGGCGCCCCCACAGAGACATATGGGGAAAACAAGAATCCAGACTCTTTCGTCCTCCCCACTGTGGTCCCCGAAGTAATCTGTGCAACAGACAACAGTCTTCTGAGTCACATATTCACTGTTAGACAGGCCAGGAGATCTCCCTCACACTGCATGGGTGCACAAGGGCTGGTTTCACTGGAACCATCGCTAGTCCTTGCCCTTAATCTTCATAGGAAGGTCACATCGGGTCCGGACCATCGTCATCCCTGCACATAGAACCTGCCGTATCCATCAGTCATTTTACAGGAGTTGTAGCCCAAACAGGAGACGGTGTGCAGAGTTTGCGGTCTGCTCCTCCAGGGCCACCCATGTCCTCAGGGCTTGTCATAGAGGTACTGTAATGTCCTGGACCTCCGTTAAGCCACATTTTATTGCCACTCTGCATCAGCAGGGGGTCCGCTCTGCAGTCCATGGTCAGGGCAATCAGAGCCAGACAGCTTCTTGGGTACTCGAACGCTGCACATAACTTGCAAGATTTTGGGAGCCTTACAAAAGTATGTCTGCCATCTTAGGCGGTTAGCCATGCCCACTTCAAACCAACCCTCTTATGGTGCATAGTGAGCGACCCTGACCACTACAATAGAGTTTGGGGGGGTTCCCCTCCAAGAACATTTGGGAAAAAATGGCAAAAACTGTGCATTCTACAATACATTTTTCATTATATGTTTTTAACGCATAATAAATAATAACCTTACAGTGCACCAGGATACAGCACTCTTTATTGGGGCTCTTCAATGATTCCTTAACTTTCAACCTCCGACAGTGCCTCTCATCGCTTCACAACCCTCTCTCACATGTATTTCATTTGTTTTATTGCGCCTCTCACCAGCGTAGGGTGTTGCCGCACTTAACATTACACACACATACATACAGAGATAATGAATCCTACCGGGTTAAATCAGTTCTTACAAAATGTTACATACAACAAAGGGGAACACAAGGTGTAGGATTCAAATGGCATCCATACTGGTAGACATTTTTTAAGAGGCTTGGTCTGCGGAAGCATAAACGGAGTGTAAGCTACTAAAAAAGTAGTAAGTCCAGTACCACACATGTACAACCATTTCTACTTCAACACCCTCCTATGGTGAATAATGGATGTAGGAAATAAATAAAAAAACATAGGAAATAATGTTAAATTGAATTATTAAAATAGGTCAAACTAAATATAAATACAATTTAATGTTAGAAATCTATAGAAATACTGCATATTTGTTATTTAAATATAAAATATTGATTTGGGAAATTAATGTAACAATACATTTTATTAATATTTAGCTAACTTAATTTTAATTAATTTTATACTTTGCTTTTAAAATAATTTTATAATATTTCCATTAATTAAAGATTTATTTCAGAATAAATGTAAAAATGCTGTAGCGGTTTTTATTGGTTCTACATTTAAAATACAAACATACAATTATTTAATTAGTATGTAATATACATATATTTATAATTTTTGCATAAAATTAGTAATATTTAATATAAAAATATTTATAATTTTTACATACAATTATTCCATTATTATTTAAAATGAAAATCTTTATAATTTTTATTTTTGAGTTAAACTTTTTTTTCCTTTTGCTCTGTACTTTACCATTGGGTGATCTCTTCCCTAACTGTGAAGTTCCCACAGTTGGTGTGGGATTCTCTGTGTGGTATACAAATCACAAAAATACTACAAACTCTTATTTGCTAAATATTAATGTTAATTGATTTTGTGTATTTATTTTAAGTGTAGAACAAAAGCTGAAAAATCTATGCAATACTACTTTGATTTTAAATTAATTCCTTAATAAATTAACATATATTAAATCAATTTACAATTATTTTTGTAAAGTTTAAATGAAATAATAAATTCCCTCTAAAGCACAACATATGTATATATTTGTAGTATGTTTTAATGACTATTAAGAGCAATGTATAGACCTAATTATAAGCAATGTTATTATATTTTTGAAAAAAATCAATTTTTCTTACATTCCATAAGGTTATTATTATTATATTGAAAGTTAAATAATAAGTACATATGATTTTTATATTTGTAACCATTATTTTAAATGTATTTATAGTTTAACTGTTTAGTATAGTTTAACCCCTTCGCTGCAGGCCTTTTCCCCCTCAGGTGCCAGGCCTTTTTTTGGCTATTTGGGGCAGGGCGCGCTTAGTCCCTTATAACTCTTTGTCAACATAAGCTACCCATGCCAAATTTGCATCCTTTTTTTCCAACATCCTAGGGATTCTAGAGGTACCCAGACTTTGTGGTTTTCCCTGAACGAGGCCAAGAAATTAGCCAAAATACAGTGAAAATTTAGTTTTTTTAAAAATAATAAGAAAAAAAGGCTGCAGAAGAAGGCTTGTGTTTTTTTCCCTGAAAATGGCATCAACAAAGGGTTTGCGGTGCTACAATCATCTGCTTCCTAGCTTTCAGGAACAGGCAGACTTGAATCAGAAAACCCAATTTTTCAATGCAATTTTTGCATTTTACTGGGACTGACCCCATTTTTATGATTTTTTGTGCTTTCAGCCTACTTCCAGTGACAGAAATGGGTGTGAAACCAATGCTGGCTCTCAGAAACCTAAACATTTCTGAAAAGTAGACAAAATTCTGAATTCAGAAATGGGTAACTTGTGTAGATCCTACAAGGGTTTCCTACAGAAAATAACAAATGAAATAAAAACATATTGAAATTGAGGTGAAAAAACAGCCATTTTCCTCTATGTTTTACTCTGTAACTTTTTCCTGCGATGTCAGATTTTTGAAAGCAATATATCGTTACATCTGCTGGACACTTCTGGTTGCAGGGATATATAGGGCTTGTAGGTTCATCAAGAGCCCTAGGTACCCAGAGACAATAAATGAGCTGCATCTTGCAGTGGGTTTTCATTCTATACCGGGTATACAGCAATTCATTTGCTGAAATATAAAGAGTGAAAAATAGGTATCAAGAAAACCTTTGTTTTTTCCAAAATGGGCACAAGATAAGGTGTTGAGGAGCAGTGGTTATTTGCACATCTCTGAACTCAGGGGTGCCCATACTAGCATGTGAATTACAGGGCATTTCTCAAATAGACGTCTTTTTTACACTGCCTTATATTTGGAAGGAACAAATGTAGAGAAAGACAAGGGGCAATAAAACTTGTTTAGCTATTCTATATTCCCCTATGTCTCCCGATAAAAATTGTACCTCACTTGTGGGGGTAGGCCTAGCGCCTGCGACAGGAAATGCCCCAAAACACAACATGGACACATCACATTTTCCCAAAGAAAACAGAGGTGTTTTTTGCAAAGTGCCTATCTGTGGATTTTGGCCTCTAGCGAAGCCGGCACCTAGGGAAACCTACTAAACCTGTGCATTTTTTAAAACTAGATACCTAGGGAAATCCAAGATGGGGTGCCTTGTGGGGCTCTCACCAGGTTATGTTACACAGAATCCTTTGCAAATCTCAAATTTGGCTAAAAACACTTTTTCCTCACATTTCAGTGACAGAAAGGTCTGGAATCTGAGAGGACCCACACATTTCCTTCCACCCAGCGTTCCCCCAAGTCTCCCAATAAAAATAATACCTCACTTGTGTGGGTAGGCCCAGTGCCCGCTACAGGAAATGCCCCAAAGCACAACGTGGACACATAACATTTTTCCAAAGAAAACAGAGGTGTTTTTTGCAAAGTGCCTACCTGTGGATGTTGGCCTCTAGCTCAGCCGTCACCTAGGGAAACCTACCAAACCTGTGCATTTTTGAAAATTATAGATCTAGGGGAATCAAAGATGGGGTGACTTATGGGGCTCTCACCAGGTTCTGTTACTCAGAATCGTTTGCAAACCTCAAAATGTGGCTAAAAAAACACTTTTTCCTCACATTTCGGTGACAGAAAGTTCAGTAATCTGAGAGGAGCCACACATTTCCTTCCACCCAGCATTACCCAAGTCTCCCGATAAAAATGATCGGGGACGCTGTCAGGAGGGTAGGTTTATAGACCTACGGACGTGATATAAATAATGTCAGTTCCAGTTCCTGACATGCGATTCCTAGGAGCTCTATCCTGAGACCGGGGATGGGCGACCTTATTTGACATAGCAAGTAGACTAAAGTAAGTGACTGTTTTTTTGTATTCCTCTCCCTATTAGGGTCCACATTAATTTATAGTTTGGAGAAGTCGTTAATTTTCTTTGGTCCTGATGAAGCGTCAATGGATCCAGCTGGACCACCAGATGCGAAACATGTAGACCTTATGACTAGAGGCACCATAATTGGTTCAATCCTCTTGTGTTTTTGTTGAGAGTATGTGAGCATTATTACTCACCCATTTACTCCCATCTTGCTTTTAATCTTGGTCTCCATCTTATCAACACTGATTAAATTTATGATTAATACTTTTTGATGGATAACCACTTTTATTATTTCTTTCTCTCCATTTTTGCTCAGGTACTTGAATTTAGGTACCTTATCTATATGATCTGATTCCATCCGCTACTATCAGAGCAATACGGTTAAGAGCCCCCCTCGGGGAGCCCGTTAGGCATTGCAGCACCGGCCTAACGAGGAGCCTTCCCAATGATGAAGCCAGTCATCCAGTGTGATGCATGAGGGTTCTTGCTCCTATAGAATTAGGTCCTCTTTTTCCTTTTGATTGGAACAGTGTACCCCTTTTTTTCTTAGAATTTGCATTGGGAGATTGTACACTGGACCATTAACCTCCCGGTCCTTCCCTTTTGTACTTCTGTTACCCAGAAACCTTTGCAAACCTCAAATTTGGCTAAAAACACTTTTTCCTCACATTTCAGTTACAGAAAGGTCTGGAATCTGAGAGGACCCACAAATTTCCTTCCACCCAGCGTTCCCCCAAGTCTCCCAATAAAAATGATACCTCACTTGTGTGGGTAGGCCCAGTGCCCGCTACAGGAAATGCCCCAAAACACAACGTGGACACATAACATTTTTCCAAAGAAAACAGAGGTGTTTTTTGCAAAGTGCCTACCTGTGGATGTTGGCCTCTAGCTCAGCCGTCACCTAGGGAAACCTACCAAACCTGTGCATTTTTGAAAATTAGAGATCTAGGGGAATCAAAGATGGGGTGACTTATGGGGCTCTAACCAGGTTCTGTTACTCAGAATCGTTTGCAAACCTCAAAATGTGGCTAAAAAAACACTTTTTCCTCACATTTCGGTGACAGAAAGTTCAGTAATCTGAGAGGAGCCACACATTTCCTTCCACCCAGCATTACCCAAGTCTCCCGATAAAAATGATCGGGGACGCTGTCAGGAGGGTAGGTTTATAGACCTACGGACGTGATATAAATAATGTCAGTTACAGTTCCTGACATGCGATTCCTAGGAGCTCTATCCTGAGACCGGGGATGGGCGACCTTATTTGACATAGCAAGTAGACTAAAGTAAGTGACTGTTTTTTTGTATTCCTCTCCCTATTAGGGTCCACATTAATTTATAGTTTGGAGAAGTCGTTAATTTTCTTTGGTCCTGATGAAGCATCAATGGATCCAGCTGTACCACCAGATGGGAAACATGTAGACCTTATGACTAGAGGCACCATAATTGGTTCAATCCTCTTGTGTTTTTGTTGAGAGTATGTGAGCATTATTACTCACCCATTTACTCCCATCTTGCTTTTAATCTTGGTCTCCATCTTATCAACACTGATTAAATTTATGATTAATACTTTTTGATGGATAACCAATTTTATTATTTCTTTCTCTCCATTTTTGCTCAGGTACTTGAATTTAGGTACCTTATCTATATGATCTGATTCCATCCGCTACTATCAGAGCAATACGTTTAAGAGCCCCCCTCGGGGAGCCCGTTAGGCATTGCAGCACCGGCCTAACGAGGAGCCTTCCCAATGATGAAGCCAGTCATCCAGTGTGATGCATGAGGGTTCTTGCTCCTATAGAATTAGGTCTTCTTTTTCCTTTTAATTGGAACAGTGTACCCCTTTTTTCTTAGAATTTGCATTGGGAGATTGTACACTGGACCATTAACCTCCCGGTCCTTCCCTTTTGTACTTCTGTTACCGAGAAACCTTTGCAAACCTCAAAATTTGGCTAAAAAAAGACTTTTTCCTCACATTTCGGTGATAGAATGTTCTGGAATCTGAGAGGAGCCACAAATTTCCTTCCACCCAGCGTTCCTCCAAGTCTCCTGATAAAAATGATACCTCACTTGTGTGGGTAGGGCTAGTGCCCGCGACAGGAAATGCCCCAAAACACAACTTGGACACATAAAAATTTTCCAAAGAAAACAGAGGTGTTTTTTGCAAAGTGCCCACCTGTGGATGTTGGCTTTTAGCTCAGCCGGCACCTAGGGAAACCTACCAAACCTGTGCATTTTTTAAAATTAGAGATCTAGGGCAATCAAAGATGGGGTGACTTATGGGGCTCTCACCAGGTTCTGTTACTCAGAATCGTTTCCAAACCTCAAAATGTGGCTAAAAAAACACTTTTTCCTCACATTTCGGTGACAGAAAGTTCAGTAATCTGAGAGGAGCCACACATTTACTTCCACCCAGCATTACCCAAGTCTCCCGATAAAAATGATACCTCACTTGTGTGGGTAGGCCTAGTGCCCGCGACAGGAAATGCGCCAAAACACAACGTGGACACATCAAATTGTTCCACAGAAAACAGAGGTATTTTTTGCAAAGTGCCTAGCTGTGGATTTTGGCCTCTAGCTCAGCCAGCACCTAGGGAAACCTACCAAACCTGTGCATTTCTGAAAACTAGCGACCTAGGGGAATACAAGATGGGGTGCCTTGTGGGGCTCTCACCAGGTTCTGTTACCCAGAATCCTTTGCAAACCTCAAAATTTGGCTAAAAAAACACCTTTTCCTCACATTTTGGTGACAGAAATTTCAGTAATCTGAGAGGAGCCACAAATTTCCTTCCACCCAGCATTACCCAAGTCTTCTGATAAAAATGATACCTCACTTGTGTGGGTAGGCCTAGTGCCCGCAACAGGAAATGCCCCAAAACACAACGTGGACACATCACATTTTTGCAAAGAAAACAGAGGTGTTTTTTGCAAAGTGCCTACCTGTGGATTTTGGCCTCTAGCTCAGCCAGCACCTAGGGAAACCTACCAAACCTGTGCAGTTTTGAGAATTAGAGACCTAGGGGAATCAAAGATGGGGTGACTTATGGGGCTCTCACCAGGCTCTGTTACTCAGAATCGTTTGCAAACCTCAAAATGTGGTTAAAAAAACAAGTTTTCCTCAAATTTTGGTGACAGAAAGTTCTGGAATCTGAGAGGAGCCACAAATTTCCTTCCACCCAGCATTACCCAAGTCTCCTGATACAAATGATACCTCACTTGTGTGGGTAGGCCTAGTGCCCGCGACAGGAAATGCCCCAAAACACAATGTGGACACATCAAATTGTTCCACAGCAAACAGAGGTATTTTTTGCAAAGTGCCTTGCTGTGTATTTTGGCCTCTAGCAAAGCCGGCACCTAGGGAAACCTACCAAACCTGTGCATTTCCGAAAACTAGAGACCTAGGGGAATACAAGATGGGGTGCCTTGTGGGGCTCTCACCAGGTTCTGTTACCCAGAATCCTTTGCAAACCTCAAAATTTGGCTAAAAAAACACTTTTTCCTCACATTTCGGTGACAGAAAGTTCTGGACTCTGAGAGGAGCCAAAAATGTCCATCCACCCAGTGTTCCCCCAAGTCTCCCGATAAAAATTATACCTCATTTGTGTGGGTAGGCCTAGTGCCCGTGACAGGAAATGCCCAAAACACAACGTGGACACATCACATTTTTCCAAAGAAAACAGAGGTGTTTTTTGCAAAGTGCCTACCTGTGGATTTTGGCCTCTAGCTCAGCCAGCACCTAGGGAAACCTGTGCATTTTTGCAAACTAGACACCTAGGGGAATCCAAGATGGAGTGACTTGTGGGGTTCTCACCAGGTTCTGTTACCCAGAATCCTTTGCGAATCTCAAAATTTGGCTAAAAAAACACTTTTTCCTCACATTTCGGTAACAGAAAGTTCTGGAATCTGAGAGGAGCCACAAATTTCCTTCCACCCAAGCCTCCCGATAAAAATGATACCTCACTTGTGTGGGTGGGCTAGGTGCCTGCAACAGAAGAAGGCCAAAAACCTGTAGAGATTGGGGGGTAGCACAGCGAGTTGATAAGCACATATTCTTCTTTTATACATCTTTAGGCTAACTCTGCTTTGGGGACCCACACAAGTGAGGTGTCATTTTACTTGGGAGACTGAGGGGAACGCTGGGGAGTAGCAATTGTGTGCTGGAGCGGTGATCCTACAAAGAAAAGTCAGGAAAATATGCTTTTTTAGGCAAATTTTGAGGTTTGCAGAGGAGTCTGGGTAAGAACATTTTGGGGTATCCACGCAAGCCACACCTCCCTGGACTCCTTGGGGTGTCTAGTTTTAAAACATTTCTGGGTTTGGTAGGTTTCCCTAGATGAAGGCCGCACCCAGGACCAAAAACATAGGTACCCCCTACTCCCAAACACAGGTAGTTTTGTTATATATCATTTTGTTGTGTCCATGTACGTCTGTGATGTGCCAAACACTAAAATTGTGAAAAGAAATGCACTTAGATTATGTGAAAAAGACCTCTCACTCACCAACCAAGTTGGTGGCATGTTTCATCATTGGGGTCCCACCTGAGACACCTAGTGTGTCACAAGTGTGCTGCGAAGCGTGACTTCAGCGGAGCAGGTTTTGTCATTTTTACCACACGTACCGGTTGGATTTGGCACAAGGGTGAGTGATGGTTCAGTAGATCAAATCATATTATCAAGAGGTTTCACAAAAGTGAAATGCACTGTTAATAACTGAAAGGCCAAAAAACTGAACCAATGACTCACAGCTCGTGAGTTGTAAAGCTGCATCAAGGCACCAACCGTTTTACAGTCCATTCACACACCTTTCATACATGACGTGCAGAAGACCATTCACGCCGCCAGTCACGGGCCCAGCACATTATAACACTCGCATCGACAGACAGAGCCACTCAAGGGCCCATCACTTACATACGCCCACATGCCTGATGCAGCAGTCATACTAGCTGATGGGAGTGTGTGGACTGACGTTTGGCTGGCACCGCCAGCCAAGCACCACCGCACGCACACCGCCAGCCAAGCGCCAACCCAAGCACACCGCCAGCCAAGCGCCACCCCAGGCACACCGCCCACGCACACTGCCAGCCAAGCACCACCCCACGCACACTGCCAGCCAAGCGCCACCCCACGCACACCACCAGCCAGGTGCCATCCCACACACACGGCCAGCCAAGCACCACCCCACGCACACCGCCATCACTTTATTTTGTTTATAAACAACAAAGAAACCACTAACTAATTATATAATAAATACAAAACTACAAACACAAAAGCTCTAACTAAATACATGACAGTAATGCCAACCGTGAAACTGAACATATGAAAATATAAAATAGGCAGTTTACGCTCACGGTATTTCCCCAAAAAATTTCTTCGGGTGGTAACTCCTTAAACAGCTGGCCACACACAGTCCAGGCTTTGAAGGGCAATCGAGGCAGTACATCCGGATCTCCCTCCGGATACCTCTTTGGGCACATACTCTACATTTCTTAGTGGGTAAGTCTTTTTTGGGAGTGGGAGGAACGTGATCTGGAAAGTGGCAATTTTCCAATCTAGCCACATCCTCCACCACTGCTACTCTAGGAACTCATGCCTGTTCAACCACAATAAGGCTCTCTATCACTGACTCCTGAAATTTAACAAATTTCATCCTTGACTCAGGTGAACAATCCTTGAACACAATAAAAGCATTAAAAGTTGCCAAATGAAATAAATGTAGGGCCAACTTTTTATACCACACGTAAGACTTACAAAGAGCAGTGTAAGGTTCCAACCTCTGGTCTACTCTATCAACACCACCCATGTGCCTATTGTAGTCCAAAATGCACTCAGGTTTGCGCACTTTGGCAACCTGACCCCAACCAGTGAAAGGGTAAGTACTCTCATCATGGATGGTAGATTGCATGTACACATCCGTCGTGTCTGAAAATTTAGAGCTAGCAGCTCATTATTCCGCAAGGCACTGCACTGTCCCCTCTCAGGTTTTTTACAGACATGCTCCCTTGGATAGCCTTTCCGGTTAGAATGGATTGTGACATGAGCAACAGTGTCCACTTTAAACCACTCCTTGAACAACTGCACTCCAGTGTAGAAATTATCTATGTACAAATGGTGACCTTTGTTAAACAGTCGTCTACCAAATTCCCACACAATTTTTGTCGCTTACTCCAAAAGTGGGCGGACAACCAGGAGGGTCAATACTGGAATCCCTACCAGTGTAGACCCAGAAATTATACACGTATCCTGTACTACTTTCTGACAGCATAAACAATTTAATTCCATACCGTGCCCTCTTACTAGGACTGTACTGCTTAAAAACTAAACGCCCCTTGAAAAGGACCAAGGACTCGTCCACACTTATCTCTTTGCCTGGAACATAGACCTCTGAAAACCGATCTACAAAATGATCAAGGACAGGCCTAATTTTAAAAAGACGGTCACAATCAGGGTGATCTCGTGGCAAGGCTAAAGCATTGTCTACAAAATGCAGCATACGAAGAAGAAGCAAATTACGTGTCATAGTTGCAGTTAATATAGCCGTTGCCATCAAGGGACTAGTAGACCTATAAGAAGCCAGTGACGGCTTACTTATCAACCCCATCAAAAAAGTCAAACCTAAAAACTTTTTCATCTCTTCCAGATATGTGGGAACCCACTGAGTAGCTCTAGACTGAGGCCTAAGTCTGGCAGCGTTGTCCCTCAAATATTGCTCCGCATACAACATAGTCTGCTCACAATCTCTTCCAAAAATACATCGTCCATAAACAAGTGAAAGGAATTGACCGGCAAAAAGTTTTCCGTATTGACTCTACAACCTGGGGGACCAGTCAATGCAGGTAACTGTGGCTGCTCCATGTTTGGGGCAATCCAGGTGTCAGATCCTCTAATGGGAAACCCTTCAGCCCTAGGCTGCTGCACTCTTGGCACATCAATGTCCTCCTCTAAAACAGGCCCTTCTTCTGCACAGAGAGTGGCTTCCTCATCAGAAGAATCCTCTCGGACAGAAAACTCACTGCCAGAATCTCTCACTTCCTCCTCTGCCTTAGATGCAGAGTCAGTCTCATAATCATGGTCAGAAGACAACTCAAAAAGCATGCCAACAACCTGCTGAGAGGTCAGTCTCCACCTAGCCATGATCCTTTCTAACAACAAATGGATTGCCAACAATAACCGACAATAACCAGCACTAAAATAATTAATAAACAAAGTGTAGCTTTATCACAAAGAGTTATGTACTAAAATACTATACCACTCACTTGCCTGAAAAAGCTACTCACCAGCAACTACTCTGCACAGACACAGCAATCACCAATGATATCCCACTAAAAAGAAAAAAGAAAAAAGAAAATTAGACATATGACAACACAAATATCATTGTGCTCAAATCTAAGGACAATTTCACAC
Source organism: Pleurodeles waltl (assembly GCF_031143425.1). NCBI lineage: Eukaryota > Metazoa > Chordata > Amphibia > Caudata > Salamandridae > Pleurodeles > Pleurodeles waltl. Next base: position 1,178,753,092 of record NC_090437.1, read on the forward strand.
ACAATCCTGCATTTAGTACACCACCTACAAACATGTCATTCATGCATGTCAACAATACTCCTTTGGAGTAAATTGCTTCTACTTACTTAAAACATGCAACTATGCAAACCGCAAGACAACTACTGCCAACACTGCAAGGATCCACAACAAAGGAAGCAAAAGCTTTGAACTACAACAAAAAGAATAAAAAAACAGTTATAATCACAAATACAAACACTTCACCAGTTGACAAACACCCCGCCACCAAGAACTTAGAAATTGTCCCAGGTGCCTAAGTGGCTTCTGCCCCCCTTGGAGGCAGATGGGGGCAGAAATGGCCAACAGCTCTGTACCCTGTTTTGGGAGCGACCATTGCCAAAGAAGGTGAAAGGGGGCACGTCTTGGTGTCTTCTGCCCCCCTTGGGGGCAGATGGGCCTAAAAAAATAGCCCGATCAGCCCCAAGTGGAGCAGAAATGGCCATCAGTAATGTGCCCCCCTTTGGGGGCGACCCTTGCCAAAGGTGCCACCCCCCCACACAAAACACACACACACACACAGGATCCCTGGTGCCTAAGGTGATTCTGCCCCCCTATGGGGCAAATGGGCGTAACAAAAATTGGCCAATCTGCCCCCAAGGGGGGCAGAAATGGCCAACAGCTCAGTACTCCCTTTAGGGGCAGACCCTTGCCAAAGGGGACAAAAGGGGGCACCCCAAGCACAAAACAAAAAAAGGGGAACAAAAAAAAATCCCTGGTGAATTGGTGGTTTCCTAAAAAAAAATAGGCCCATCTGCCCCCAAGGGGGGGCAGAAATGGCCAATACAAATTTTCCCCCCTTTGGGGGGTGAGCCTTGCCCAAGGGGTGCCGCCAGACACACAAAACACACACACACACACCACACAATCCCTGGGGCCTAGTGGGTTTCGATCCCCCGGGGGCGAGGTTGGCCAAAAACATGGCCGATCTAGCCACAGGGGGGGCCGAAACATATAAAAAAATATTGCCCCTGGGGCAGCGACCCTTGCCTAAGGGGTCACTGCCCAAAAACATAATGAAATTGAAGTCCCCAGTGGTCTAGTGGGTTTCGACCCCCCCTGGGGCAGATCGGCTGAAAAAATGGCCAATCTGTCCCCAGGGGGGGTCAAAACAGGATTTAAAATTGCCCCCTAGGGGAGCGACCCTTGCCCAAGGGGTCGCTCCCGTAAATAAACCAAAATGGAATTCCCTGGTGCCTAGTGGGGATTCCTGCTCCACGATCGCAGGGCAAACTCTTTCCTTGCCCCCTGTGTCTGTTTTCCCCCCTAAAAATCCCCAAAAGAGAGAGACTTACCTAAAGAAGTCCTCTCCTGCCGACGCGCTGGAAGCAAATGGCTTCCAGCGCGTCCTCTGCAGCTTCTGATGACGTTGGTGCGCTGTGAACGCACCAACGTCATCAGATTGCCAAGGGGGGGGTTGGGGATGGAAGGGGAAGCGATTCCCCTTCCATCCCCGACTGGGGGGTGTGGGAGGGAGGCCCACAGGGGGGGGGAACGTCTGCGCTTCCCCCGTGGGCTGAGTCCAGGACAAGCTGGGCTCGTCCAGGGCACACGGGAACCGTGTGGCTGGGCGAGACCAGCTCACACCAGGCACCGGTGGGGTTAATTTAATTTAACCTTATTTTCTTTGGGGTTTTATTTCAATTCTCCACCTCCATTATTTTCTATGTGATGGTGTTGTATTACCAGTGGTTGGTCAAATGTGATGCTGAACTTACTACTACTTTTGCAACAATACCTTTGGCATTGTAATCAATGATGAAAAGGATCAAGGTGTTCTACCTCCATGTCAAGTGTTTTACCTGTGCTTGATAAGGTTGAGGAATCTCTCCCTCTGTTTAGCATCACTGAAAGAAATTTATTTCACACCAGTTTGGTTTCAACCATACATTCAGGACTGCAGTGCAGGCTTCTTCATTTCAATACAGTCCAAATATCTACCAGGAGTGTGAATCTACCAACGTCACACTTCCATAAGTACCATCCAGCACAGCCATGTCTCTCTCAGAAAGCTAATAAAATAAACAAGAAGATGAAACAATGTACAAGGAGGTCTTTTAGATTACTGTAGAGTCTCCTGTTAACCAGATTAGCTTAGTACCTGACTTGGAGATGGCAAAAATGACTTCCAAATTAGAAAGTGCTATGCCCTGGGTTCACCTGGGCCGTTTCTAAAAATAATGGAGAGGGGAGTGTGCGGTCCCTTTCCCTGTTATCAGAACCAGGGAACCATTCCTGAGGTCACTTATTTAAATAAAAGGGAGAGGTGCTGTGCAGCTCCCCACCTTGATCCTGGCTAGGCCCTGGGAACCCCAGTCCCATGGGGTCATCACTAATAATAAAGGGTGGGCCATGCAACCCCTGTTCCTGAGCCATTATCAGCCCTAGGAGCCCTATTCCACCGGAAACACTTATTTTAATAAAGGGTAGGGTGCTGCATGGTCCCCTCCCCAAGGACCTATTAGGATCTGGACACCCCATCGCCAGGGCCATTCCTAATAATAACGGGAGGGGAGCCACATGCCCCCCACCCCATTTTCCAGGGCCATTTCTGCAAATAATTGGGGCCACTCACCATGAGCCTCTTTAGGCCATGGGGACCTCATCCCCCAGGCCCACACATATATCTAAATAAGATAGGTCCTTTAAACCCCATCTTTTAATGAGCAGGGGGTTGTGAGGCCTAAAGGTTAGTGCTCTGGTGCCCACCTATGGCACCCACAATGATCTCATTGGGAGATGTTGGGGGGAGCCACAAGGCGTCCAATGGGAATAGGCATTGCTCCCTCCCGAAGGGAGCAGCTCCTGATGCATCTCCCTCCGGGTGATCTGCTTCCAAGCCTGCTTCAGAATGGGCAAGGAAACAAACTAAAAGTCTGCTCCCAGTAGGCAGGAGCATTTTCAAAGCTTCTGCCATCTGGAGTGACCTTGGGTCCATTTTAACAATAAAGTGGCGCAGGGCAGCATAACGAGTGACCTTGCTGTGCTGCCCTGCACCACAGGGAAAGGGCAGAAGTGCACTGTATTTTCAAAACATGGTGCATTTCTGTCCTCTCCCCCCGCACTAATGCCCTTTTGACTGCCTAACGCCAACGCGGGCAACTTGGTGCAAGGGTGCCTGGGTTGCATCCACGGAGGCATTTTCCTTTTTCTATGTGTGCAGCAAAATGCAGCATAGATAGAAAGAGGAAACAAGATAGGAGAAATAGAGACATTTCTCTTTGTTATACCTCCACTGTGGAGGCGTATGGTTTTGACACATTCACAGGTTTACAGAGGTTTGTAAATCTGGGGATGCGTCAAAACACATGGGTGTTGTGTAATTAAACCCACTACAATACCCACGAAACACCCCCTGACACAGAGTAAGGCAATGCATTGACTTGCGCTGTGCTGCCTTACACCATATCTAAGAGGCCATGAAAAGCCATGCAAATTGGCTTTCCATGACCTTGTAAATGTGGGTCTGCACTCTGTTCCAACAGAGAGTTAAAAGAGTGACTCTTCGGAGACACATGGGGCTTGTAATTATGCACCTTGGTGTGTGCTCCCACTTTGTGCGAAATTGAAAAATGCTCCTGCCAAGTGAGAGCAAGCACACATTTCCCTGCCTGAGCCTATGTGGGCAGGGACACCTCTACGTCCGAGGGATGGCCTCCCCAGGATACAGCTACTGAACTGGCCATGGAGGATGGGGTCCCCGAGGCCATTAATGGCTCAGGGGGGAGGGATGTGATTCCCCCTCCCTTTAAGTAATTAGCCCTGAGCATGGGCTCTCAAGGCTTTTTGGGGCTCAGGCCAGGAGGTTACATGCCCCCCTCCATATAATTGAATCTCAGCCCTGTGGTTGGCTCCCCTAGGCCTCTGAAGGCTCAGACCTCATAGAAACAAATTTAGGCCCCAGGGGTGGGGTCCCCAGTGCCTCTGATGACTCAAGGGAGCCACACAGCCCCCTTTCCTTCAATGATACAGCCCAGGGGTGGGCTCCCTTGCACTCATAATTATTGAATGTGGCCTGACTGACATTTTATTTTCGATCCTGCAAGAATCTTGCAAAATTGCAGCATATTTGGCTGTTTTAATTTGTTTTTGGCCCCAGAGGGGTCCCTCTGGGTCACCCCCATGGGGCTTAGGAGGTCAGGGTATCATATCCCTGCCCCCTTATGCAATTTGTTTCAAATTTCTGGACAGTGGACTCTGGCCCTGATTTAGATCTTGGCAGATGGGGGTACTCAGTCACAAACATGACAGATATTCTATCTGCCGTATTACGATTCCATTATATCCTATAGAAATTGTAATATGGCAAACAGAATAACTATCACTTTTGTGACGAAGTACTCCGTCCACCAAGATCTAAATCAGGCCCTAAGTCTTCAATTCTAAAAAAGATATCACTGAGTCAAGAAAACGCACTGATTACCAAATGTTCCAAATAATTACCAAAAGAATAGATATTTTTGAATGGTTCCTAAACTCTTTACGGAAGAACAAGGGCTCCCTGTTGCACTAAATCAAATCTCAGGTTCTCTTATAACTTCATAGGAAATGATGATGATGATGAGAACAAAACCAATTTTTAAATTAGTTTTTGCCATCATGCATATTATCCTATCCCAGCAGCTGCTTTTCTATTTTCAATTACATCTTGCTCCGATTTTTTAAATTTACATAGTTATTGGATTATAGAAAATACTGATTTAGGCCCTCATAATGAGTTTGGCGAATGGGTACACCCATCCGCCAAACTCCTGAATGGGTGGCTGCCACTGTGTGGTGACCTCCCCGCCAGACCCATTATGACTTTCCAGCTAGGCTGACAGGCGTAAACAAAGGTTTCCGCCTGTCAGCCCAGTGAGAAAGTGGTGGCAGCATTGTCACCAGCTCTGAATCGAACTGATGGCTATGCTGCTGCATGAATAGAAGACACTGCGCCTTACAAGGGTGGAGTGCATGCAAACTCCGGCACTGCCCATGCCTGTGGCATGGACAGTGCAGGGGCCCCACTGTGGCCACCTGCACCTGATCTCCGCCAGCCTTTTCATGGCGATGAAACCGCCATGAAAAGACTGGTGGAGAACCAGGTTATAATCAGCAGGGCGGCGCTCTGTGCAGTGACGCTCTGGTTTATTGAAACCTGCACCCATTGTCAGCCTGTCAGGGTCACTGATCTCGGCAGAGATGGCAGTACCCTGGTGGAAGGATTGCCAGGGTCATAATGTGGTGGTTGGACCGCCACAGCAGCAGCAGTCCATACCGCCAATGCGGGTCTGGTGGTCTAGTGACTGCCAAACTCGTAATTAGGCCCTTAGTCTGTTGATTATTTCAAAAGATGTGCATATATAGGAAATGCTGCTAACATCAGCTGTATGCAAAACTTAAACAATGTGAATCTCATCAGAAACCTGCATTCATTAGAGGATAAGTTCCCAGTCTTTGGGGAATGGAGGAGCAGTTCTTTAATATTCAAACTACCTCAGACTGACCAGTACTAAGCCCGTGAGGTAACCTTCGAAGTCAAGCTGGAATGCTGCTCCTTTCAGTGAGCTGGGATTTGCCAGAGAGTATTTGTGTGGTTGGCTGGGCAGTAGAGTGTGTCAGGACGTCCCATTCACACCTAGAGACTTCTTTGAGTGTTTAGATCCTGTTGAGCAAACATGTGCTAAGTATTCACTGTATTCTAAAAAAGTGGATACAGCAATGAAAGTCTATGAAGGAGCAGCAATCCAACATGGAGGGTAAACAAATCCAAGGGAAAAGTATGAGCGGAAGCAACATCAACACTGAAAGAGCATAACATATAGCTGAGAAGGGATAGATTGATTTTGCAATTTCTCCTGCAGCTAGTAAGTTAAACCTTAGCACTGTTATTTCTTGATGTAACACTCCTTATTCCAGTGAAGTCTCACTCATTCGTCCAGTTTACTGGCCATGTTTAAAATATCCAGGATTAGTCTTAAAGTGATGATTTATGCTGGTTGTCTTGATTACACATGGGGCTCCCACCAAAACAAAAGTCATCATGTGTTGGGCTTTATATCTTTAAGACGTAGAAACCGCAAGAAACCAAGGCCCATATTTATACTTTTTTTGCACTGCATTTGTGTCATATTTTGACGCAAAAGTAGTGCAGACACAAAATATAATTGTATTTTGTACGTTTGCGCCACTTTTGCGTCAAAAAGTGCCGCAAATGCGGCGCAAAAAAAGGATGTGGACCCAAAAGCCTGCAGGGACTCACAGCCGAGAGGTGAAAACCAGGAAACAAACAGGAAAATGTGTAAATACATATTGCCCACGTAAAAACTGAAACCTGAATGTATTCAGGAAGGAAGGCTCCAGTCGGCAGAGGCAGGCAATTCGTGGCCGAACCGGAGGGGACACAGCAAACAAGGTGGCTCATCTTCCACACTAATGAGTCTTGTAAGCCATACCATGAAATTAACATTGAGCTATAGGAGAGTTTGTGAAGGGCATGGCTCTGGACTCCTGAGAATCTGCGGCTACCACGAGGTGGAATCACTTTTGATTTATTCATGTATACACCTAGTTGTGATGTACAAGGAAACAAGGAGGAATGACAGGACTGTTTCAACATAGAAATTAAGGGATAATTCACATTTATGGGAAGAAATAGGACACAAAAAAAGGTACACACAGATGTGTGTTTTATAACTTGAAATGTAGTTATTCATATGTACTGGTGCTTTGTTTCAGAGATTCTGAATATCCACATACAGTGTGGTTGTATACATGGACAGGCTTAATAATTTGATTCATGTGGAATTAAATTCATTTTCCAGTGAAAAATGATGATTCATTGTTTAATTAGGATATTGCACATGAATTTATCCCTATGCTACACCACTCTTTCCATTGTAGGGCACTGACAAATACTCTGACCCATGGTATCAGTATTGAAAGGGTGAGGTTAATCCCCTAACCTTTCTGCCTTAAATTCCTCTCTCCTTAATACCTTTCTTATCAGAAGCGTGTCTGCTCATGACATCTCTAGGAATTGAAAATATCTGATCTCAGCACAAGAGTGGATGGGCTGGTTAACCATAATTATGGCAAATGGCCGAAACCAGACTTTAATCCTCTATCACTTATTACCTTGCAATAGTTTGCTGAGGCAGTAGTTACTCAACACTGGTGTTATAGTGTTTTTTTTAAATATGCAACATTTGGAATTATCAATTATTTTTGAATGATTAGAGTTTGATTAATGCCTAGAGTCGTAACTGAAGAACTGATGTTGCACCTACAAGGAGTTACATTGGTCATTTAGAAGTGTAAATAATGCTATGAGTAGTTATGTCCCCTTTTTGTGTGGTACACCATTCATTTTAAAATGGATGCAGTTTCTAATGTTCTGTTCAACTACTCCTGCTCATTCCTCCTCCCAATCAGTGTCCTGCTGCAGAGGCCTCTCTCCCCTTGTTTCCACCTAGCATGAAGTGAATGGCATCAATATATTAGGGATGCACAACATTTTTAGAAAATATGTATTGAGAATGAGGCTTCCATGATGTACCCAAAGTATCATTTTCAAGGACAGCCATTGGAACGTCGGCCGAAGATGTGTTGGTTCTAGTTCTATGAGCCAATGTTTAAGAATTGTTTCATTTGTATTATACATCTCCAGAGTGCAGTTGCTGAGGAAGCCAGTGGAAGAGTTCTCACACCTTAGAAATGGGTTAGTTCAAAATAACTGTGTAGTTTTAATATTTATGTTGTTGTTTCTAATTTGCCAAATGTAACCCTAACCATGATTGTTTACACATGGGGCTCCCACCAAAACCTTGTAGGAAGTTGGCTCTGTATATAGTATTTCAAAGTAAGAAATAGTGTGCACAGAGTCCAAGGGTTCCCCTTATAGGTAGGATAGTGGCAAAATTATATAATTCTAATGCTCTATTTTGTGGTAGTGTGGTCGAGCAGTAGGCTTATCAGAGGGTACTGTTAAGCATTTGTTGTACACCCACAGGCAATAAATGAGGAACACACACTCCAAGACTTACTCCAGGCCAATAGTTTTTTTTATAGTAAAATATATTTTCTTAGTTTATTTTAAGAACCACAGGTTCATGATTTGCAGTAAACACTTTAAATGCAAGGTACTTCACTTAGATACTTTAGGAACTTTGAATAAAAGCAATATCAAATACAGTCTTTGTAAAAATGGCAATAAGCTATTTTCAAAGTGGACACTGCAAAAATCAACAGTTCCTGGGGGAGGTAAGCAAAGGTTAGTTTGTGAGGTAAGTAAAACACTTACAAGTCTCAGTTCTGGGGCATAGGCAGCCCACCGTTGGGGGTTCAAGGCAACCCCAAAGTTACCACACCAGCAGCTCAGGGCCGGTCAGGTGCAGAGGTCAAAGAGGTGCCCAAAACCCACAGGCGCCTATGGAGAATAGGGGTGCTCTGGTTCCAGTCTGCTAGCAGGAACGTACCTGCGTCCTCGGGGGGGCAGACCAGGGGGGTTTTGTAGAGCACTGGTGGGGACACAAGTAGGCACACAAAACACACCCTCAGCGGCACAGAGGCGGCCGGGTGCAGTGTGCAAAGCAGGCGTCGGATTTCAGGTAGGAATCAATGGAGGGACCCGGGGGTCACTCTAGCGATGCAGGCAGGCACAGTGGGGGCTTCTCGGGACAGCCACCACCTGGGCTAGGCAGAGGGTCGCTCCTGCGCGGAGGTTTGGTTCCTTCAGGTCCTGGGGGCTGCGGGTGCAGTGCTGGTTCCAGGCGTCGGGTCCCTTGTTACAGGCAGTCGTGGTCAGGGGGAGCCTCTGGATTCTCTCTGCAGTCGTCACTGTGGGGGCTCAGGGGGGTCATCTCTGGCTACTCACTGGCTCGCAGTCACCGGGGAGTCCTCCCTGTGGTATTTGTTCTCTGGATCTCGAGCCGGGGGCGTCGGGTGCAGAGTGTGAAGTCTCACGCTTCCGGCGGGAAACGTGCAGTCTTTGAAAGTTGCTTCTTTGTTGCAAAGAAGTTGCTGGTTTTGAGCAGGGCCGCTGCTCACGGGAGTTTCTTGGTCCTTTAGTCCAGAGCAGTCCTCTGAGGCTTCAGGGGTTGCTGGTCCCTGTCAGATGTGTCGCTGGTTGTAGGTTTTCGAAGTTGGAGACAGGCCGGTAGGGCTGGGGCCAAAGCAGTTGTCGTCGTCCGTCTTCTCTGCAGGCTTGCAGGTCAGCAGTCCTTCTTGTTCCTTCAGGTTGCAGGAATCTAATTTCCTGGGATCTGGGGTGCCCCTAAATACTGAATTTAGGGGTGTGTTTAGGTCTGGGAGGGCAGTAGCCAATGGCTACTGTCCTGGAGGGTGGCTACACAATCTTTGTGCCTCCTCCCTGTGGGGAGGGAGGCACATCCCTAATCCTATTGAGGGAATCCTCCAAACTCAAGATGGAGGATTTCTAAAGGCAGGGGTCACCTCAGCTCAGGACACCTTAGGGGCTGTCCTGACTGGTGGGTGACTCCTCCTTGTTTTTCTCATTATCTCCTCCAGCCTTGCCGCCAAAAGTGAGGACAGTTGTCGGAGGGGTGGGCATCTCTACACACTCCACAAGGAAGGAGGACACCATGGAACCGGAACTCCACATCCTACCTGCGATAGTCTTTCTGCTCCTCTACCAGGAGCACGAATGCCGGCGGCGAAGACCACGGTGAGTACTGCACCTACGACACAGGGGAGGGGGAGGCAAAAAACAGGGGCACTCACACACAACACCCCCACCCTCACCCACTACAACACACACACTAATGCATATCAATACATCACAGTTACACCCCCCAAACCCCACTGGAAGAATGCAAAGACCAAAGAAAATGAGTGTAACCATCGGAATATATTACACACAAGTAGGCAGAAATATATATATATACACTATGTACAAACTATATACCAGGCATAGTAGTCCAGGTACTGCACAAAGAAAGTCCGTGGAACATTGGGACCACACGGTATGGGCGAGGCCCACACAAGATCCCCGACCATGACGGAGAGAACACTACAGGGGCATCAGACAGCAAGAAAACAGGCACCTCAGGGGGAGGGAAAGGGGGCACCTCAGCCGCTTGAGTGCACAACGCCAAATCCACGAGGGGGCCACATGCCCACTGTTCAATCCTGGGGAGTGCAAAGCCACAGTCTCACAAGTCTCCCAAGTGGGTGGTTTGCCCACTGTTCAATCCTGGGGAGTGCAAAGCCACAGTCTCTCAATTGGATAACTGGTTCTGGAGGGGGCATGGTGCCCAGAGTGCTTCATCCTGTTTAGGACAGAGGTAGTGGATGGATGTCTTCACTGGTTCTGGAGGGGGACTGGTGCCCAGAGTGGTTCATCCTGTGAAACACAGAGGTAGTGGATGGATGTCTCCACTGGTTCTGGAGGGGGACTTGTGCCCAGAGTGCTTCATCCTGTGAAGGTCAGAGGTAGTGGATGGATCTCTCCACTGGTTCTGGAGGGGGACTGGTGCCCAGAGTGCTTCATCCTGTGAAGGACAGAGGTAGTGGATGGATGTCTCCACTGGTTCTGGAGGGGGACTGGTGCCCAGAGTGCTTCATCCTGTGAAGGACAGAGGTAGTGGATGGATGTCTCCACTGGTTCTGGAGGGGGACTGGTGCCCAGAGTGCATCACTCACCCCGTGACGGACCCAGTTGCGTCAGTGCCCCTGCCACTCATGGGCTAGCGGTGCTTGAGTTTGCGGTGCCCTGTTCAGCGGTGCTTGATTTGGCGGTGCCCTGTTCAGCGGTGCTTGAGACGGCGGTGCCCTGTTCAGCGGTGCTTGAGTTGGTGGTGCCCTGCTCAGCGGTGCTTGAGTTGGCGGTGCCCTGTTCAGCGGTGCTTGAGACGGCGGTGCCCTGTTCAGCGATGCTTGAGTTGGCAGTGCCCTGTTCAGTGGTGCTTGAGTTGGCGGTGCCCTGTTCAGCGGGACTTGTGCTGGCGGTCCTTCATGGCCCAGCGGGGCTTTTGCTGGCAGTCCTTCATGGCCCAGCGGGGCTGGTGCTGGCCTCCTGGGCATCTGTGCTGGTGCTGGCCTCCTGGGCAGCTGAGCTGGGGCTGACGGTGGCCTCCTGGGCAGCTGGGCTGGGGCTGGCAGTGGCCTCCTGGGCAGCTGGGCAGCTGGGCTGGGGCTGGCGGTGACCTCCTGGGCAGCTGGGCTGGGGCTGGCGGTGACCTCCTGGGCAGCTGGGCTGTGGTTGGCGGTGGCCTCCTGGGCAGTGGGGATGATGGCGGTCTTCTCCGCCGTGCAGCTCTTCCCAGACTTGCCGGGTTTGGTGGCTGGAGTCTTGCCCCTCTCCCGCCGGGCACTGGCCAACTTCTGATGCTTCAAAGGTGGGGGACTGTCTGTGCTGTGGCTCCGTGCCACACAGGCTGTCCTGGTGGCTGGTGCACTCCACATACCGGTGACTACAGGCACCACTGGTCCCGGAGATGTTTTGGCTGAGGTGCCACTTCGGGACCTATGAGATGGGTGGGGGAGGTGTGGGAAAAATGTCAAGGGTGGACAGGAAAAGTTTTTGGGACACACTGGGACGGGTACCTGGAGGGGGTTTGGGAGTGGAGGAAGAGGTGGTGGTTGTAGGAGGTGTTCGTTTGCTGACTTTGGGTGAAGGTGCATGCGCTGGAGGCTGTTGTGAGGTGGATGGCTGTTGGGTGGGTGTGTGCCTGCGTTTGTGTATCTTGGGAGGGGGCGTCACAGACACACTGGGAGAGGACACAGGGGACGTGTGAATGGTAGTGGGGGTGGTGACTGCACGTGAGCGGGGTGTGGTGGTAGGTGTGCTGGAGAGGGACGTAGTGGCTGTAGAGGTAGTGCATTCAGATGTGAGTGTAGACGAGACTGGGAGGGAGGAGGGAGACGACGAGGAGGGGGACACAGTGGAGGTAGTGGATGTTGGTGTGTCTGCATGTGTGTGTTGCTTGCGTGAGTGCCTGTGGGATGCGTGGTACTTATGTTTGCCTGAGCTTCCCTTGTTTGTTGAGGTGTGTGCAGGCTGGTCTGATGGTGTGCTTGGGATAGGCAGAGGTACAGGGGATTGGGTCTATGTGGAGGAAGTTGGAGGGGGGAGGCTAGAGATGGGGACAATGGCTGCCATCAGTGCTGAGGCCAGTGTTTGAAAAGCTCGGTGAAGGGCCGCCTGACCGGAATGAATGCCCTCCAGGAATGCATTAGTTTGTTGCAACTGCCTTTCTACACCCTGGATGGCATTCAAAAAGGTAGACTGCCCAACAGTGAAGGACCTGAGGAGGTCAATGGCCTCCTCACTGAGGGCAGCAGGGGTGACTGGAGCAGGGCCTGAGGTGCCTGGGGCGAAGGTGATGCCCACCCTCCTGGGTGAGCGGGCACGGGGCAAAGGCTGAGGGGCTGCTGGGAGGGCGTTGCTGGCAGGGGGGGTGGCGGCTGTACCTGTAGATGCGGGGGCACAGATGTTGCCGCCACCACAAGGGAGCTCCCATCAGAGGACGAGTCTGTGTCGCTGGTGTCAGCTCCTGTCCCCGCCGTGGCGCTCCCCTCGCCCTCCGTCCCACTGGTGAATTACGAGTCCGTAGTCTCGCCCTCCAGGGCCATGTGGGATGCAGCTCCCTCCTGCTCCGGTGCCACTGCTCCTCTGCCTGATGATGCTAATGCACACATGAACAGGGAGACCACAAAAAGGGGGGGGGACGACAGAAGAAAGACATGTTGAGTGCATGGATTACCGCTACCGTTGGCAGACACAACAGACACAGAAGCCCCCTGCACTACGCTACGCTCTTGGGCTCCACTGTTCAATTCCTGGGAAATGGCCTACAAGGCTATGGACGACATCTGCACACATAGATGACAGAGGGGCATGAATAGATGTACTTGCCACTCTACAGAGGTGGGCTGGGGTGCCACATGGCCTACCTTACGGAGGGGCCTTGCCTACGGAACTCGCCCTGGCCTAGGGAAACCCACAGCCCTCCTCCCCCACCCAGACACCTCCACTGCACGCAAAGTCAGCAGAATGAGACTGTACTCACCCCCTTGTGTCTGATGTGATGCCCTCAAGCGCCCATCCAACTCCGGGTGGGCCACCGCCAGGATCCGGAACATCAGGGGGGCATGGTGCGACGGGCACCCCTCCCACGTTGGGAGGCCTTCCCCAGCTGAGCCTCTGCCGTCTTCTTGCACCAGCAGCGAATGTCCTCCCATCTTTTCCGGCAGTGGGTGCTACGTCTGTGGTAGACCCCCAGGGTCCTGACGTCCTTGGCGATGGCACGCCAAATATCTTTCTTCTGGTGGGCGCTGACCTACATGAATTGTACAGGGAAAAAAGAGAAGTCATTACCAACTGCACCGTCAAAGTGATTGGCCCCCATCCCTACCCTTGCCATGTGGCAAATGCATTCACCGTCTTTCATGCACGCAGCACTCTGCCCCCTTCCTTCTTACATCCAGCCCTCTCCACACAGGCATGGCCCATACAACATGCTCCCTGTGTACTTACCTGTTTGTCTGGAGGACCGTAGAGTAGCGTGTACTGGGGGAGGACCCCATCCACGAGCTTCTCCAACTCTTCCGATGTGAAGGCAGGGGCCCTTTCCCCAGACGCACGAGCCATTGTCTCTTCCAGACCGAGGTCACAGCAGCACTTGCAGTGTAGGCCCTCTCCTGTCGAAGATCAGGTATCGAATGATTGCACAGATAGAAAATGGCGGTCACGTCTGCGGCGGTGCGTACCGTCACCGCCGGCGTACATGGTCATTGGCTCCTGGGACCCATAGGGTCCAATGTTAACCAATGCAGCATTGCGCCGCGTTCTTCGACCGCCTACTGCGACGGTGTACAACACCAGCGCAATTACCTCACATCCCATTGTCCCACTTTAGAGGTCAGGCAGCTGCCATTTCAGGGGCCCACATGGCTTCATTTTCAACTGCGTCACACATACCTAGGCCTAGATTCAACACACATACAGGCCACCTTTTGTGTATGATTGGTGTTCTGGGTAAACTGTGGGTACGTAACTCTGAGTTGTTTGACTCTGTGCTCGCTGTTGTCCTTCATAGGCACCGTCCGCTGGGACATGTGAGGAGATGGCGGCATCCTCCGGTGTACCGACCGTTGGTGGACCTGTCGACAATGGAGGAGCAAGATTTGATAATCACCTACAGGCTTGACCGTGCCAAAATCCAGGAACTGTGTACCCAGTTGGAGCCAGACCTGATGTCAGCAATCCGCCATCCCACAAGAATCCCCCCTCAAGTGCAGGTGCTGTCAGTGCTCCATTTCCTAGCAAGTGGGTCATTTCAAACAACTGTGGCCATGGCATCAGGGATGTCCCAGCCTATGTTTTCCAACGTATTGTCCAGAGTGTTGTCTGCCCTTCTGAAACACATGCGGAGCTACATCTTTTCCCCTCATGTGGAGGATTTGCCTTCAATGAAAGGTGATTTCTATGCCCAGGGACATATCCCCAACATCATAGGTGCCATTGATGTGGTTTTGGTCCCCCCCCACAGGAGTGAATAGGTGTACAGAAACCGGAAGAGTTATCATTCCATGAATGTACAGATGGTATGTTTGGCAGACCAGTATATCTCCCATGTGAATGCCATGTTCCCTGGCTCAGAGTATGATGTCTACATCCTGCGGAATAGCAGCATCCCTTATGTGATGGGTCAACTCCAGAGGCACTGTGTGTGGCTATTAGGTGAGCACCTGGAAGCAAGTCAGTGGGAATGGTTGTCTGGGTCTGGGGTTATCCCTCCAGGTTAGTGTGTGTCTAACAGTTGCCCCTCGCCATTTTCAGGTGACTCTGGTTATCCCAACCTGTCATGGCTACTGACCCCAGTGAGGAATCCCAGGACAACGGCAGAGGAACGCTACAATGAGGCCCAAGGGTGAACTAGGAGGGTGATCGAGCGGAACTTCGGCCTCCTGAAGGCCAGGTTAAGGTGCCTCCATATGACAGGTGGATCCCTATTCTACTCACCAAAGAAAGAGTGCCAGATCATCGTGACCTGCTGTATGCTTCACAACTTGGCTTTGCGACGCCAGGTGCCTTTTCTGCAGGAGGATGGTCCAGATGGCGGTGTTGTTGCAGCTGTGGAGCCTGTGGACAGTGATGAGGAGGAAGCAGAGGAAGAAGACATGCACAACAGGGACTCAGTGATCCTGCAATATTTCCAGTGAGACACAGGTAGAAATACAAACCTGCCTACTACATGTACTTTGACACTACTACCTCTCTCCTGTCTGTCATTTTCACCCAGTGTATGGTCACTGAGTTGTCACTTTCCCTTATGATTTCACAGATGTGGGTCCCACTGTGTGACATCTGCTTAGATTCCTCATGGACTAGAGCTGTGTGACATAGGTATGTTGACATTACTATTTAAAAAACATTTTGTCACTGTAATTGCTAATACACTATTTTGAAATCACAGACAGACTCCAGATCTTTTTGTGCTTTAGGTGTGTTTATTTAAATGCTCAATATTGGAGGGGGTAGTGAAATGGTGAGGGGTGATGGCGGAGGAGTGTCCATGGCAGAGTCCAGTCAATTAGTCTCACAGGTGCATTGCCCATATGGGCATAGGAAGTGGAGCTGGGGCAGTTTAATTATGGACAGGGTGACAAAGTGGGACAGTAGGATGACAATCAGGGTGGTCTCATTTCTTAGCGGGGGTCTTGGCATCATGCTCTGTCTTTGTCCTGGATCTCAGGGACCGTTTGCGGGGTGGTTCTCCCTCTGCAGGGGGTGGGGTGCTGGTGTGGTGGTCCTGTGGCGGGGCATCCTGTCCACTAGAGCCGGCGGAGGTGGTGGGCAGTTCATCGTCCAGGCTAGTGTCAGGGGCCCCTTGTAGTGCCACAGTGTTTCTCCTGATGTTGAGTACTTCCTTCAGCACCCCTACGATGGTGCCCAGGGTGGAGCTGATGGTTCTGAGTTCCTCCCTGAAGCCCATATACTGTTCCTCCTGCATGTGCTGGGTCTCCTGAAACTTGGCCAGTACCGTTGCCATCGTCTCCTGGGAGTGGTCGTAGGCTCCCATGATGGAGGAGAGGGCCTCATGAAGAGTGGGTTCCCTTGGCCTGTCTGCCCCCTGTCGCACAGCAGCCCTCCCAGTTCCCCTGTGTTCCTGGGCCTCCGTCCCCTGGACCGTGTGCCCACTACCACTGCCCCCAGGTCCCTGTTGTTGTTGGGGTGGTGGGTTATCCTGGGTTTCCTGTAGTGGTGGACACACAGCTGATTGACGTGTCCTGGGGACGGAGGTGTGGGCCCGCTGGGTGGGTGCTGTGCTGGTGTTTCCAGAGGGGGGAAGGTCTGTGGTGGCCTGTGTCTGTGTGAGGGGAACCGACTGTCCTGTGGTCCCCGATGGTCCAGGCTGGTCATCTAGATCCAGTTGGACAGAGGTGCTGTCATCACTGTGGGCCTCTTCTGTTGGTGGTGTGGACATGTGTGGACCCTCCTGTCCGGTGACGTTGGGTAGGGGTCCTGCAGGGGTATAAAAGGATGTTTATTAAAGCTGTGTGTGTAATGGTGTGCAATGGGTGGGTGACCGTGTACCCCAGTGCTAACATTCCTGTGTGGGAGCTTGTGTGATGATGGTTTAGGGGGGTGTATGAGTATGTGCAGTGGGCATGCTTTGGTGATGGGTGTCCATGCTTTGTTGTTGCATGCAGGGCTTGGTGTTGGGATGTGTGGTTTGTGATGTTGGGACATATGTGAGGAGTTGGGGTGCTGGGGGTGAGGGTGGGGGTATGTGATAGCATGCAGGTAGGGTGGGGGATGTAATAGTAAAGCTTTGTCTTACCAGAGTCCATTCCTCCAGCTACTCCTGCGAGGCCCTCAGGATGCAGAATCACCAAGACCTGCTCCTCCCATGTTGTTAGTTGTGGGGGATGAGGTGGGGGTCCGCCGCCAGTCCGCTGAACCGCCAGGTGGTGTCTTGAGACCACGGAACGCACCTTCCCCCGTAGGTCCTTCCACCTCTTCCTGATGACCTCCCGATTTCTTGGGAGTTGTCCCACTGCGTTGACCCTGTCCACTATTCTTCGCCATAGCTCCATCTTCCTAGCTATGGAGGTGTGCTGCACCTGTGCTCCGAATAGCTGTGGCTCTACCCGGACGATTTCCTCCACCATGACCCTGAGCTCCTCCTCCGAGAACCTGGGGTGTCTTTGCCGTGCCATGGGGTGGTGTAGGTGATGTGTGGGGTGGAGTGTGTGGTGATAAGTGTGCTGATGTGTAGTGGTGTGTTGTGTGAGGTGC
Source organism: Pleurodeles waltl (assembly GCF_031143425.1). Classification (NCBI taxonomy): domain Eukaryota; kingdom Metazoa; phylum Chordata; class Amphibia; order Caudata; family Salamandridae; genus Pleurodeles; species Pleurodeles waltl. The sequence continues at coordinate 1,178,770,352 of NC_090437.1, forward strand.
GTGGAAGTTGTGTGGGTGATGGTGTTGTGTGCCTGTGGATGCTGTTGTTCTTGCTGGTGTTGTCTCTGTCCTTCTTTTGGAATTTTTGGTCATAGGGGTTTGTGGGTGATGTGGGTGTGTGTTTTATATTGTAATGGGTGTGTGGGAGTGGTGTGTGTATGTGTATCAGGTGTGTGTATTTTGAATTGTCCAATGTGGCTGTGTTTTGTAAGAGTGTGTGTATTTTGAGCGCGGCGGTGTGTACCGCCAATGGAATACCGCGGTTGAAAGACCACCGCGTGGATTCGTGTGCCGTGATAGTGTGGGCGTATTTCTGTTGGCATGACGGTGGAGGATTTGTTTTCGCCAGTTTATCACTGACCTTTGGTGTGGCAGACTTGTGTGGGTGTCTGACTTTTGCCGGATTCCGAGATGTGGGTCATAATAGCTGTGGCGGAATTCCACGGCCGCGGCGGTGTGTTGGCGGTCTTCTGCACGGCGGTAAGCGCCTTTTACCGCCAATGTTGTAATGAACGCCTTAGACTTTTTGCCTAGAATATGCCTAACTAGGGATTACATAGTTTTCTGATTTTGTATTTATCTGTACTTTTGCAATTGATCCTTTATGGTGAACAACACATTTTTCCTCTGTACTTCATTGTTGACAATTCTGTAATAAATATCCTTGTTACTCTATTTTTGAATTAGAACTGAGATATGAATGAGTCTACTATGTAATGTCCTTTACCTCTGCTAAACGCAGTTGTCCTGATGAGTGTAGACTCTAACCACTAGACCAACTTGAGATTCTGGAGCTGAATTACATTGATAAAAGTTTGGGGCGATCAAATATTGTGGTCCAAGTGATTATTGGAGTTTCAAAATCCACACTGGGTGAGCAGCCAGTTCTCAAAAAGACTGGGGTACAATTTATTGCACCTATCCCAGTAGGCCAATCGGTTTTCAACCCTGTGTGCAAGGAGCCGAGTGGCCAGTCCTCCTCAACCCCCTTATAGGGCAAAACGCCCTTACACCAATTAATCTAAAAGTTGGTATGGACATTGAGTGTTTGACATTGATGGAGGACTTTGCATTTTGTGACAGAGGTACATAATCTCTGAATTGTGTTACGAATGCAGGGCTTTGAGAATTAATGTGGGGACATATAATAAAATGGTGCATAGTGTAATAACTGTCCCTGCTTCAGTAATCATAAGTACTGTTAGGTATAATCAGTTCATGTTAGACCTGACAACCTTAGGGTGGTCATCCCCAACTTTTCGCATGCCTCCCTCCACTTTTTGGATACAGTTTTTGCTGTTTTTTAGACTCTGCACACTTTACCACTGCTAACCAGTGCTAAAATGCATATGCTCTCTCCCTTTAAACATGGTAACATTGGATCATACCCAATTAGACTATTTAATTTACTTATAAGTCCCTAGTACTGTGCACTATATGTGCCCAGGGCCTGTAGATTAAATGCTACTAGTGGGCCTGCAGCACTGGTTGTGCCACCCATTTAAGTAGCCCCTTAACCTTGTCTCAGGCCTGCCTTTGCAAGGCCTGTGTGTGCAGCTTCACTGCCCAATCGACTTGGCATTTAAAAGTACTTGCCAAGCCTAAAACTCCCCTTTTCTATATATAAGACACCCCTAAGGTATGCCCTAAGTAACCCATAGGACAGGGTGCTGTGTAGGCAAAAGGCAGGACATGAACCTATGTAGTTTGCATGTCCTGGTAATGTAAAACTCCTGAATTCGTTTTTAAACTGTTGTGAGGCCTGCTCCCTTCATAGGCTAACATTGGGGCTGTCCTCATATATTGCTTGAGTGGTAGCAGTTGATCTGAAAGGAGCAGGAAGGTCTTATTTAGTATGGCCAGAATGGTGATATATAATCCTGCTGACTGGTGAAGTTGGATTTAATATTTCTATTTTAGAAATGTCACTTTTAGAAAGTGAGCTTTTCTCTGCACTTAAATATTTCTGTGCCTTACAATCCACGTCTGTCTGGGTTTAGTTGACAGCTCCTTGTGCATTCACTCAGACACACCCCAAACACAGGATACTCAGCCTCACTTGCATACATCTGCATTTTGAATGGGTCTTCCTGGGCTGGGAGGGTGGAGGGCCTGCTCTCACAAAAAGGACTTCCACATCCCCTACTGGGGCCCTGGCAGACAGGACTGAACTGAAAGGGGACCTGGTGCACTTCTAAGCCACTCCTTGAAGTCTCCCCCACTTCAAAGGCACATTTGGGTATATAAACAGGGCCTCTGCCCCTTCCAACTCAGACACTTCCTGAAGAAGAAACTTGTAACCAGAACCTGCATCCTGCCAAGAAGAGCTGCCTGGCTGCCCAAAGGACTCACCTGACTGCTTTCTGTGAAGGACTGCTGCCTTGCTGTTGCCCTGCTGCCTTGCTGCTCCCTGGCTGTGGTGAAGAAGTGCTCTCCAAGGGCTTGGATAGAGCTTGCCTCCTGTTCGCTGAAGTCTCAGGACCAAAAAGACTTCTCTCTTGCAACGGGACTCCTTGTGTGGCAAAAATTTGACGCACAGCTTGCTAAAAATGACGCACAGCCTGCCCCGCGGTGAGAAATTCACTGCACGCCGAACCGGAACTACACAGCCCGACTTCGCAAGGAGAAGATCGATGCGGCGCCTGCGTTTCTACCGGAACTTCAACGCACGGCCCACCGGATCGACGCACAGCCGACCTGGGACGACGCAGCCCGACTTCCAGAGGGGAAATCGATGCAGTGCCTGCTGTGCAGACGAAATTTCCACACAACGCCCAACGGAACGACATAGCGCTTGTGACTCTGCTCCACAAGCCCAGGATTTCACTCACAGACCCCGGGGCGTCTGAAAATCCCGCAACCCGAAGAAGATCCATGACTGAGCGCCAGAAATCAACGCACAGCCGTCCCTGTGTGGAAACTAAATGACGCATCACCACGTGCGGGGCGAGAAATCAACGCATACCCCCTTTATTTCCACGCTTCTTCTCCTCTGCGGCCCATTGCGGAGATTTTTCGCGCAAACCAGGTACTTTGTGCTAAAAAGAGACTTTATTTGCTTTAAAAGACTTAAGACACTTCATATAACTTTTCAGTGATATCTCTACATTTACTTATTGCATCTTTGATCATTGTGACTTGCAAATATCCAGATAAATATTATATATTTTTCTAAAACCTGTGTGCTGTATTTTTGTGGTGCTATATTTTGCTATTGTACGATTTATTGCACAAATACTTTACACATTCCCTTCTAAGTTAAGCCTGACTGCTCAGTGCCAAGCTACCAGAGGGTGGGCACAGGATAATTTGGATTGTGTGTGATTTACCCTGACTAGAGTGATGGTCCTTGCTTGGACAGGGGTTAACCTGACTGCCAACCAAAGACCCCATTTCTAACAGTTCAAGAAAATTGAAATGTTTTTATTTGCACATAGAATAAATCACTGCCATTAGAATAATTTGATTGAAATTGACTTTTGATATAGGTTATCCAATGAACTGTGCATGTACTTGGAATTGGACTGATACTATATTGTTTAGAGACATAATGATTGGTAATCAGCCATAAAAATATATTAGACTGGGAATGGGTTGATTAAAACCATATGTGAAGATATAATATTATGAACAAAACATTTTTGGAATTTTGTTTGCATGCAGCTTGTATGAGATTGTATTGTTCCTAATTTGTAATATATGTTTTTAATGGGAGGGTGGGACATAATTACATGTTATTGTATTTTGTAGCCCTGAAGAAATCCTTGGAGAGGACAAAACACATTGGCTATGGAGAAGGAAAGATTGAATTTATTGTGAGAAATGAGAATAAAGATGACGAGAATATTTGGAAATAACTAATGGACTGAGGAGTAGTTACTTGATGTGGCTTTCTCTAAATACAGTTGAAATATTGAAACCATTTCTTGTACTTTGAGATTGAAAAGTCGAACTGGGGCCAACTTTTATGTTAATGAGCTGCAAATTCTTGCCTACAATATAATAGGACCTTTGCGAAGGAGTTGTTCTCTACTCTGTCATTACTGTGTCTTATTCCTTTTCCTCATTACCTCACTGTGCATGGCGTAATATCCAAGGGTAAACAACCGCAACTTGGTATTAGTTATGCTGTGGATGAGAAGTGACTGTTGTTTTCAGAATGCTGAATGGTGCCTGCCCCAGATTACAGTTTTTTCCAGTCTGTCAAACTGGTAATCTGTGTGGGGTTTTGGATGAGGGATTTTGTTAGACCTGTCAGCATTAGGGTGGTCTTCCCTCAAACAATTTGCCTAACGTCCTCCATTTTTTGCTGAAATCTTTTACTTTTTTGTCAGCTTTTGTGCACTTTACCACTGCTAGCCAGTTCTAAAGTGCTTGTGTTCACTCTCCTCAAACATAGTTACATTGGTTTATACCCACGTGGCATATCGAGTTGTATACCATATATCCAGGGCCTGTAAATTAAATTCAACTGATGTGTCTGCAGCACTTATTGTGTCACCCACTTAAGTAGCACTTCAGAACATGTCCCAGATCAGCAACTGCCGCCTGAATGCAGTTTTAAACTGCCATGTTGACTTTACATTAAAATCTTGTTGCCAAGCCTTAAACCCCCATTTTATTACATATCAGTCATCCCTAGGGTAGGCCCTAGATAGCCCATAGGGCAGGGTGCTGTGCAATTAAAAGGTTGGTTATCTACTTTAAGGTTTACGTGTCCTGGTAGTGAAAAACTCATACATTTTTTTCACTACTGTGAGGCCTACCCTTCCCACAGGATAACATCGGGGGTTCCTTATTACATTTAATAAGCTGTAACTTCTTACTAGCTTCCACTGGAACAAAGGATCACCTTTAAAGCCTGTTGTTTTAACTTTAAGGCATTCTGGGGTGAGGGTGCTTACTTTTTTAGAGCTAGAATCATAAAATATTTATCATTTAGGAATCCACGCTCATCCACTGCCAACTTACTGACCATCACCATGTTTAAGAGGCAAATGATAGGCAGTGCCAGTTTTTCCTTTCAAGTCCCTTTTATATGGATCTCCCTGCCTCAACCTATTCACCAGCAGATGGACTATTTGAAATTCAGGAAAGAACTAAAGACAAGGCTGTTGAGCCAGACCTACTAGCCTTCCCCCTTCAGATGTGCATTAAGCTTGAATTGTACCATTTTGGACTTAGCTTAATAAGCCTTTGGGTGTATGTGCACTCCATATGTGCAATATAGCATAACATTTGCATTTGGGGGCAGGTGGCTGTGACGTGTTTTGTGTCTTTGAAACTGTAATAATAAATGCTCTTTAATAATAAAACCAGATTTTTCATTACACTTTTGAAAATGCCACATTTAGAAAGTTGGCATTTTCCTGCCGTAGTCCTTTGGTGTCTGTAGTCTGCATTGGCTCACATGACTGGATGTAACTGACAGTATGACTTTGTGAATTCCTCTCAGACAGGCACACAATAGAGGGAATAGGTGTGCCTGACTGGGCCATCTGCTGGCAGAATGAGGGGTGGAGCTGAGCACAGCCACACGTCTAACTGCAGTACCCTGTTCTGTTCCTACACACATTGTCACTATAGCCAGCTTAGAGCTATGGCAGGGTTGCCAGAAAAGTCCATGCACTTAAAAGCCATTGCCTAAAGGTCCCCCCCATCTTCAAGAACCAGGGCCCCAGGATACAAAAATAGGACCTCATACACCAGCTCTTCAGTACACTTCTGGACCTGTGGATACTCTGCCAGAAAGAAAGACTGCTGTGCTGCTGGAAGGACTGCCACTTTGTTGGACTGCCTGGATTTCTGCCTGTTTTCCTGCTGCTCTGCCACCTCTCCCTCCAGCTTTGGACCCTTGTTGTTGGTGCTAAATATGCCCAGATGAAAAAAATCCAAAGCTGACGACTTAAGCAAATTTTGTCCCCCAGGTGCTCTGAGAACCAGTAGGAGACCAGGACCAATTTGCTCGCCTATCCACCCGAGGTGCATTGCCGGCTGGCTTGACTTTCTGGCTTCTCCAGCTATGTTAATCTCTGCAGCTGCCAATAATTTTCAGTGGTCCATCACTAAAAGGGTATACGACCTTGTGGAACTGTTTTCAGCCACAGCCCTCTGCCTCATCCCACTGGAGATTTGCAGCTTCTATTTTAATGACTAAATCTGAACAAAGAAATCTACACCATGGCTTCAACCAAAGACCTTCTGATGATGATGCTTCCTCCTCGGACACCCCTGCAGCCTTAGCCCGCTGAGCTTTACCTTCTCAGACACTTTTTCTCAGAATTTCTTCTAAGTTTGAAAGTAAGCCCTGACTGGGCCCAATCCGCTTCTTGTATCTGATCTATGCTCCATCGCGGTCAGCCATATGTTTTTTACTTTAACCCAGTCTTGTGTGACTGGATGACGGCTGTTGGCGCTTTGATCTTGTAGGTGACAGTTTTTACTAAAGGCTTTGACTAAACCATAACTCCGGTTCTACTGATTGGATTTTGGTAATTTTGGTGTCAAATAGTTTATTAAAATGCACTCTATTTTTTAATTGGTTTGGGATTTTTCTCGTGTTTTGTTTTCAATTTATTACTGTTGGTATGCTTTATAAGTACTTTACACGTTGCCTCTAAGGTAAGCTTGACTGCTTGGTGTGCCAAGCTACCCACGATTAAGAACAGGTTAATTTAGTGACTTTTTGTGGTTCACCCTGCAAAGGATTGTGGCTATGGTTTGACCAGGGCTCACACCCTAGTGAAATAACAGCCCAATTTCCAACAGTTTTTTTTTTTTTTTGCGGTGGTGTAGATAGTTTTTCAACATCATAGGCAACATGCTCATTGCATGTTAAAATATTGCATATTTGCAGCACACCAGACTTTCATCTCTCCTCTTTTTACCAATTCCAAATTTTCATCCTTTCTACTTCATCCTCAGAGTAGCCAAGGCTGGTACAAAATTGGATTCCTTTCACATTAGTCCATTTCTCCATAGTCCCCATTGCACAAGGACTAGCCAAACGTTTTCAGTGACAATGCCAAATTGAGGCAGGTATCAGCTGTAAGATTTGTGAGTTTTTACTACGAAACAGTACTCTCTGTGTAGTACCTACAGATGTTACCCTATTGTTCATTTCATCTCACAATGCAATGTTCAATCTTTTACTTAAAAATATAATTTGAATCCAAGATTTTTTTTTTTTTAATATTATTCATTTTAAACACATGCATATTTGTCTGTTTACCTCAATTAGAACTACACATTGGATTACGTTGTGCGGTTGCATGAATTGAAACAGCTTGCTTCTTTTAGCTAACCATTTCAAGGTTAACCCTTTGGCAGATAGCTTGACAAAAGTTCTATTTAGCACTGAAACGGAACAACTGCTATTATTTGTGTAGGAGCCAGAATAAAAGTCTATGCACTGACTACTTTAACAATAAATTCAGCTCACTTAGTAATGGACTAATTGGGGGAGTAAATGTGCTAGTCCAATTAATGCCATATTTCCTTTTTGTAACTTTGTTTTGCTAAATATGCCATTCCAAGGTGATAAGGTCCATATCCGGGATAATCTTCAGAGATTCACTAAAATGCTAAAAACTTGGACCACTTATGTGGTAAATTCAAATGAATATATGCCACTTTTACATGGCATAAAAATAGTCAAATAGGGTTCCAAATTATGTCATGTGGCAATAACAGTATAATGGATTAAACCAAGATCTGTGACTGGGGGTGAGTGTTTGCATTGTTTAGCACTCCGTCCATCATCCTTTTGTGTTGCTGAAGTTGCCTTAAGTGGGAAGGTTATGCCCAGACGTGAGTCCCGTGCTCACTGTGCTACTGGATTCAAACTAGCCTGGCTGATGAAGGGTGATACCCTGAAACTGGTCCCAGGATGCTTGTTTCCGGTCCAGGGAGGACCTGGCTTGGCAGTTCCGGCTGGACTGTTCCCATGAAGAACAGGGTCAAGACTGATTTTCATATGGCTGGGTCCAAACTGGGGTGGCATGGTGAGTAAAAGAACAATGGATTAAACCCAGAGCTATGACTGGGGATGAGTGTTTGCATTGTTCAGAACTCCGTCCATCATCCTTTCGTGTTGCTAAAGTTGCCTTAAGTGGGAAGGGTATGTTCAGACATGGGTCCTGTGCTCACTGTACCACTGGATTCAAGCTAGCCTGGCTGATGAAGGGTGATACCCTGAAACCGGCCCCAGGATGCTTGTTTCCGGTCCAGGGAGGACCTGGCTTGGCAGTTCAGGCTGGATTGTTCGAATAAGGAAAAGGGTCAAGACTGATTTGCATATGGCTGGGTCCAAACTGGGATGCATGGTGAGCAAAATAACGATGAATTAAACCCAGATCTGTGACTGGGGTGAGTGTTTGCATTGTCCACCACTCCGTCCATCATCCTTTTGTGTTGCTAAAGTTGACCTAAGTAGAAAGGGCATGCCCAGACGTGGGTCCTGTGCTCACTGTGCCTCTGGATTCAAGCTAGCCTGGCTTATAAAGGGTGATACCCTGAAACCTGTCCCGGAATGCTTGTTTCGGTCCAGGGAGGACCTGCCTTGGCAGTTCAGGCTGGACTGTTCCCATGAGGAACAGGGTCAAGGCTGATTTGTACATAGCTGGGTCCAAACTGGGGTGGCATGGTGAGAAAAAGAACAATGAATTAAACCCAGATCTGTGACTGGGGGTGAGTGTTTGCATTGTTCAGCACTCCGTCCATCATCCTTTTGTAATGCTAAAGTTGACCTAAGTGGAAAGAGTATGCCCAGACGTGGGTCCTGTGCTCACTGTGCCACTGGATTCAAGCTAGCCTGGCTTATGAAGGGTGATACCCTGAAACCGGTCCCAGAATGCTTGTTTCCGGTCCGGGGAGGACCTGTCTTGGCAGTTCAGGCTGGACTGTTCCCATGAGGAACATGGTCAAGACTGATCTGGATATAGCTGGGTCTAAACTGGGGTGGCATGGTGAGCAAAAGAACAATGGAATAAATCCAGATCTGTGACTGGGGGTGAGTGTTTGCATTGTTCAGCACTCCGTCCATCATCCTTTTGTGTGACAATAACAGTATAACCTTTGACCTGGCTGCGGTGTAAGCAGTGGGTATAGTACCTCTCCAACAAAAGGAAATCCCTTGAGGAAAGATATTTTATTTGTTATCTGATGATACCTAAAGTCCAAGAAATTGAAGAAAAACAATTAGAGGATTGGTTAAGAAATAGAAATAACAACAAGTCAGGCATTTACTCCTCTACCTTAATGACTACAAGAGATACTAAAGGTAGTAGAATAGAGTATCCTTGAAATGTGCAACAGTTGCTAATTGTCAGGAGTTATTGGCTGCACATCCTTTCCGCATGTTGAATTTGTGCTAATACCGGCAATCACTACCCTCTGGTGAGATCAAACATGAGGGGAAAATTAGCAGTATCTATCTTAGCAAAGATTTCGACAGCTCTGGAAAAAGGGTGTACATTGTCTTAACGACCAGAATGAATCCTTTGCAATGCACACAAAACTTCTGTTTTGCCACATGTCCCAGTGAACTGACCCAGGGTCTTTGATAGGGCTTGATTACTTCTAAGTATAGCCTTTCTGAGAATAAAATGGTTATTGTCTTATACTTCACAGAGAAGCTGTCTCCCCTTTTCCTCTTTCAGCGCTGTGATTGCAGCACAACATCAATTAAAACATCCCACTGAAGCAGCCCGACAGGCCTTAACCTTTATTTTGCTCAGTAGAGTGACATTTGAATTCCTACCATGTGGCCATCTTGTTTTGCCATATAAAGACTCTCAGACTCACCCTCTTCCTCTTCCATATCAAAGGTGAGAAGAATCTGAGGCCCATATTTATACCTTTTTAGCGCTGCATTTGTGTCATTTTTTTACTCAAAAGCAGTGCAAACTTGCAAAATACAATTGTATTTTGTAAGTTTGCACCGTTTTTGCATCAAAAAGCGGCGCTAATGGGGTGCTAAAAAAGTCTAAATATGGGCTTGAATGTTTTCCACCATATTGTTTGGCCTGCTAATGTGAAGTATGCGACGCAGCTTCCTAGAGGTTCCATTGCCAATTACATAGTTGTTGTCAACGACTTTCTGTATGAAACAAGTAAAGATCAATTAATTTGCCATTACAAATTTGGGCTTTTGGGCTCCATCTTGAACACCTCCTGGCCAGGCTGGTACCTGCTGAGACTTTCTTTATGATGCACCATTGCAGATGAGATTGTGAGTTATTTGACATTACTGTTGGTTTCATGCATGAGCTGAGCACCTTTCTTACAAACCACATCACATCCCAGATGCTATTGCATGTGAGTCTCATGTTGTCTCAAGTCAGAATTCCTTGTCAAGGATTATTGAGCCCCGCAAAGGTTGTTCAAAAACCAAGTCAAAGAAGAAGAAGAAATAAATGTCCTACTACTGCAAGACTTTCTGTACAAAGACATGTGTCCCACTTCTTTCACATCGTGGTGTCTGGTGCACCCATCATGATGTTAAGTGTCTTGTTAAAATGCTCTAACAATCTGTTAGCCTAGGTGTGGCAAGAGGGAGGGAACCTGATGTTCATCTCCTGCACACCTCATATGGATTTCACATATTTGGACATGAAGATGACTCGATAGAAGCTCTTTGGGAAATCTCTTCCTGGTACTGATCCCAAACAAAACATTGCCTACCATAGGGCGGACTTACAATTGAAATTCACTTCCTGCCTACAGTTACTGGTAGTATTAGATACTAGAAGGGTCTAAAGTACTAATAATGTCTATTCTAGTATCTCAACAGATCCTCCGCCACACTGCACCACATGACACCTTTGACAACCAGTCTCACTAGGCTTCTAGCCAGTGAGTAACCTCTTTAAAAACATCTCCACAATCACACCCAAAGTAGGTCAGAAGAAGTGTAGGTACTGACTTACACACTTGAAATCGATGATTCCTGGAACTTGAGCAGGTAACATCCAGGGTTCTCTAACCGTATACATACTACTGAAAGGCAAACAGCTTAGTAAACTCACAGCGTTCTCCTCCTGCGTAAACTAAGCATCACATGCAACCTCATGTAATGGAAACCACACTAAGAGATTCTTGCCCACACAATAAATCTCCACTCTGTCCTTTGAAGTGCAAAGGTGAGGACGGGGAGAATTTTAGGTAGTGGGTACAGCTGCAGGGCCTTCATGAATGAGAGACTTTCAGGTCTTGAAGTGCTTTAATTCTGGTACACACGTACAGCTCCCATCTTCTTACATCGCCAGTTAAAGTTTTGTGTTTTAACTTCGCCCTCCCTCTGCCAATCGAGGCTTCTCTACCTCAGCTGTCATCTGCATAATCTTGGGATTGATTTCCTCCAGCGTTCAGGGGGCTACAAAACTGGATCAAAGTTGCTGAGTTGCCACAATAATGTATACTTATTGCACTCGCTTTTTTAAATGTTGTTCTCTGACATTAGTCGGCCTTCTACTGCTATAGCAGGTTATCATTTCATTTAATCTGGCTTTGTAATATAGTTTGCGCCACCAACACAATGCATAATTAGTGATTAAACAGCTCTGAGTGTAAGGTCATTATGCCGGATCATTAGGATGACCACCACGCATGGATACAAATTCAGGGGAAGGACTGTAAAAAATCAGGCAGAAGGTCAAAATTCAGGGCAAAAGGTCAACTTTACGAACACATCGGCGACAACAAAACTGCCGTCATCATATTTTTCTCTTGCCCGGTGGGCGCCTATATTCGCGATACGATGACCAACTTTCTTGCTGATGAGCTGATTCAGCAATCATAGGAACGTCGGTCTATGGCGTAAGCAGTGCTGCTCCTCAAGGAGCATCGCCTCTTGATGTTCTGTGGCCTGTGCAGTGTAGAGGGGCAGTCATCGCCAGAAGGGCACGGCGGGACAGCCAGCCGTCGCGCGAGTCCACGCCGCCCGAGCCACGCAAGTCTCTGTGCGCATGAGTCATGCCGGGAGCGCAGAGTAAGGTGTGCCTATTTCAGCCTGTGCGCGGACCTGGAGAATGAGCAGAGCAGCCTCCCTGCGCTCTCGAAGCAGGCGTCGCCCGGGAAATGTGCGTGTCTGCAAAGGTCCACCAGAAGCAGGGAAAGAGGATCAAATAGCTGTTTCTGTCCTTCCGCGGAAATCGGTAGCAGATGCCCCTCGGGAGCGGGCATGTGCAGGAAGGGCTGGTTAGAGGATGAACAGTTCAGCACCCCGGACAGCTGCCTCGCGCTGCTCTCTGCGCTCTGGAAGCTTGCTTCGCCGGCGCTTGATCTGAAGAATGCGCGCCCGCCTTGGACCCTTAATCCGTCCGCCTGCAGTGCTGGAGTTCCACAGTTTCGCCCCAAACCTCCTCTAGTGTGAGCAAGGGGCCCATGGATACCCGTTGAGAGATGCACTTGGTGGACATCCTGTTTGCGCTCTTCCTCTCTCTAGTTCTGCTTGTGTCTCTGCTCTCCAACTTGCTGGTGCTGATATGCTTCGTGTACAGCTCGGACCTACGCAAGCAGGTGCCAGGGATGTTCCTGGTTAACCTGTCGTTCTGCAACCTGCTGTTGACCGTCCTAAACATGCCGTCTACCCTGCTGGGCATCCTGCGGGGCCAGCAGCCATTTGGGGACTGCGTCTGCCGGACGCTGGGCTTCTTGGAAACTTTTCTCACCGCCAACGCCATGCTTAGCATGGCTGCCCTCAGCATCGACAAGTGGATAGCCGTGGTCTTTCCGCTCAGCTACACCAGTAAGATGCGGTACAAGGACGCTGTGCTCATGGTGGGCTACTCCTGGGTGCACTCGCTGGCCTTCCCACTGGCGGCCCTTCTTCTCTCGTGGTTCGAGTACAGCAGCCCCTACGCCTCGTGCACGCTGCACGTGAGGGACGAGGAGGAGAAGAGGCGCTTCACCATTTTCACAATCGTCTTTCATGCTTGCAGCTTCATGCTGTCCCTGCTCATCCTGTGCTTCACCTACCTGAAGGTGCTCAAGGTGGCCAGGTTCCACTGCCGGCGCATTGATATCATCACCATGCAGACACTGGTGCTGCTGGTGGACATCCATCCCAGGTAAGAACATCACAGTGTAATCACAAATAATAAAAGGACATTGACAATATCCTTCTGGTCAGGTGATTGATGTATTGACAGAACACAGAGTACGTGTTTTCTAATAGCTAATTTTCTCACCTCACCAAGATGACACTAGTTTATAACCAGGCTTCAACATTTGAACAAAAGCAAGCAATTCTGGCAAATCACTTCCTTGACTGACCTATATATTTTAAAATGCACCTTTAAAAGTTAACTGTTTTATGATGTAACAATTTGTGTTTATGTAGCGTTAATTATGTCCGTTTTCACAATTTCTAAAATACAAATAGCAGGTGTTACATTTAATGGAATTATAGCTGGATTACATTTATGGAGAAATTATTTAAAAGGTGATTACGATTATCTTCTGGCAACTCAAAGTTCTAGAAACCATACAGCCTTTATTGCTGAATATTTTGCAGTTTCTAAGCGCTGCAAATTACAGGTATTACTAGCATCGGTTTTAATGGCACTCAATCTGTTGGCCTCAGAACCATGAAAAGTTAAGCTGGTTCTAACCGGACATCATTAGCTGATAACCAACATGTTACATGTTCTCTTCACTATGTCACATCCCTTTTATTTTATGTTTCCGGTCCTAGTTTATTTTGCAAAATGACACTGCTAAAATAATAATGTTCTTGGTCTTACACTATGGAGAATTCCAAGTGTGACATGTGAAGAGTGACTCTTGTGTGGTAGCTATTCTGGTGTTTGTAGTCCGTATTCCATGGTTATGGATGCTTTTTCCTGCTTGGCATCCACGGTTTGGCATAAGACTGCAGTGGAGTAGATAGTGGGATGGTTCAAATGATGCACCTTATTTGAAACACCTCTGTAGTGTTTCTCCACCCTAACCAGAACTCTATGATTCCCTTCCAGCGTGAGACAGAGGTGCATCAGTGAGCAGAAAAGGAGGCGACAACGAGCCACTAAGAAAATAAGTATATTTATCGGATCTTTTGTGATCTGCTTTGCTCCTTACATAATTACAAGGTCAGTATTACTAAGCCAAGCTCTATTCTCTCCCCCTCAATGTGAGCAGTTCCTGGATACATCTCGCTTGATATAACCAGAATTTCAGCATTTGTTGCAATGGGCTGGTCGGTTTTATAAGCTAAGTTTTGATTGGTGGATTGTGTAATTTCAAGGTCTTTATGTATAGTAAACATTGATAACCTCCTGTTTCGTGTGCAAATAAGCTTTGCAAAGCTAGTAGTTCTGGCGTTGGCTGTCAGATTTTTCTGTCATTGCCACAGCTTGTTTTGTTCTGTAAAGGGTTTCGGGAACTTTATTGCTGTGGGATCTTTGGGTTCCCTAATAAAATGTAAAATCTGTAAAATAAACATCGACTAAAAGAAATAATTTTTAGTCTTAAACAACACACTGTGGCATAGTAGTTCTGAGCACTGAAGAGAACTACTTTTTGTGTGAATGTGCTCTTTGTAAAAGAGCAAAATACAGCTCCCTCACGGAATAATTAGTCAATGGCTGACTTTGGCTGACTAATTCCTCCATGCCATAGCTGTTTTGGGTGGAAGAAAAATGTGAATGACACAATAACAAACCAATGAATGAAGAGGGTTTCCCTAAATTCACCATAATGTCTTGGCTAGCACCAGATCTAAAAACCATTTCCTGAACCAAAGTGTTGAAAAAAGAGAACCATGGTTCATACTGCTGTTGTTCATGGAACAGAGTTTAGGTATAAGACCGCTGAAGCTTCATGGGCGTCAGCCCCTCTAATGGTTAGGTGATTGCACACACCTCTCTGAGAAGGGGTTTGTCGATTACTTGTGCGGCTCACGTTTTGCTCTCTATTCTATGACTTTATTTAAGTGTACAAAAACAATCATAAGTTGCCTAGAAAGTGACCTTGATAGGCGACCTACCGGTCTGCAAATGAAAACAAAAAAGAGGTAACTTTGTTATGCAGTAGAGTGTAAAGTTATGTGCAGTGAACTGAATATATTGTATCACAATAATAACTGAGCATTATTTTTACACAAGAGTAATCTCGTGAAATTCCTTATTAAAGGGTTCAACATATTTTATATAATTTCCATATTCCTTTCCATTACACATTTTGAGTTATAGAAGACTTGGTTCGAGTCCAAAATGTCTTACGAGAAGTATGAAATTACATGTGTGCTGTGGCTACATGCAGAAGTGAAGCTATCATTGGTGCATCAGGTGTAGTTGCACTGGAACCTAGAGCTCTCAGGGCCCATTGAACCTTGATAATTGCTGTATGTTTAGTATTCCAAAAGCAGCCAACGTGGCTATTTTCAATGCTTGCACTAGGGCCCATGGTATCCTTGGTACGCTACTCTCACTATGTGACTTTAGAAAACTGTATGGGAAATAAATTGAGCTAATATCTTCCATACGTTTTGTACAAGGAGGCATGCTTGTATACAGATGTCACAGAGATGTCCTAATGAGCGGAAGTCACACAACGTAAACTAATAAGCAGATTCACCACAAAATGTGTGTTTCTCCTCTCCCTCGCTTCTCCTTTTGACACAGTTGCTATATGACTAGGAACTATATGTGCGCGGTGGGGCCTGATTTCCTTGACATCCACATGTTATGTTTAAAAATACATTCAATCTGAATAAATGGAACTCATTTACATAGTGGTTATTTGCATTTTTCAGCAGTCCTCTCTTTAAACCTTGGCATTGAGAGCCTATCCTTAGCAGCAAAACTGGACGCCTATCATTCCCAAAGATCCTTGCTTATTTTATAGATTTCCTTTGTGATCCACCACTTAATGTGTGCAGTTTTGTTTGTTGAAGCATTTGGCGATGTTTAAATATGAAAACATGCAACTACAGCGTCTCTTCCATATGTTTCCTTGGCACAGCAGCAGACGCAAAAGCAGTCAAGTGCATAGATGCTAGCACACATTTCAGTGCCAGCTGCACACACTGTTTGGCGCCAGATCACCCTAGAGTATTTTTTTTAAATGCAGATTTTAGCCTAAATCTGTCTCACTGATTGGAGTAGCTCCAGGGATAACCGTGGAATTGAATGCTTTCGAGGGCATTGTCTTCATTTGCATACCTTCCAATGAGTCAGCTTGTGTGGTTCTTAATGTCTCTTTTTTGTAAGTTCTGAGCGACCACTTCACCCCCTTAAACATTGTCATCACCTGAGGTCACTCGTTCTAGAAAGAGGCTGCAGAGCATGGGAAGAGAGATGCTTATAATTGGCTGGCTAGGTAAGAACAAAGGCTTATGGCATCCATATTTCCCTATCCTTAGATCACAAAAGTAGATTATTATGTGGATCTGCCATTTTCAAGATCCACACTCATGTACAAAAAGATGATGGCAAAGATCAAATTGCAGCAGCTGCACTTCCTCAGCCGCATCACCGGACAACAGTAACGTCCTAGACCACAAAGCAGTCCGAGAAGGTGCAGGCTTCTCAGATATTCAGGTTGATTGTCCGGCATGACTAAATATAGAGACCAATTCTGACTGGTCAAAAGACAGCCAACCAGAACTGTTGCTAAAACAACAAGGCGGTTTAGCTGATATGGTTGGCTACCCGTCAGTCAACCAAAATATCTGCCCCCTTTGTTGAGATTATTCACTTTAGATGTGTGGAAACCAATCTTGATAGCAGAGCGAGCCTGCAACTTTCACAAACGGCCTTGCCGTGTAAGGAGGTGGGGAAAGTACGTAAGAGGTGGATCTATTGGAGAAATACAAAATATAATTTAAGAGTAGATTTGAATTAAGTAACATCATCTAAACTATATGAATTCCACCTGCCTGTTATTCCCGCAAAACGTATCTTTGATCACTAGTAAAAATACGACCACACACCATTCTATGCCAAAATCCTCCAAATAATTTATGATCTGCAATTTGTCCGACATACCATGGTCTTTTTGAAGGATTGGAAGGCTATTATTTAAAATAAGTTTCTTCAAAAGGAATTAACATATTGTGCAGGTTTACAACGGTTCAATTGTCACTTTGTTTTGTTTGAGGTGTTATAAAGAAGTAACAGTATGGGCAGTTCTGTAATATCCAATATGCAGCCATCGTTAAGAGGCTTGACATCCTTTATGGAGAGTAAAGCCCATATGTACTAAGACATTTTCCCATAGACACAGAATGGGTAAAACCCTTTGATACATCAAGAACTAAAACCTGAAAACCTGCTTTTCATGAGGCTGTGTCTTAAGTAAGGCAATATAATCTATGTATCACATACCCCTGGCAAACGTACACCTGAAGATTGCAGAAGGAAGTACCAACCAGAAGGTGTTCTATGCTTCCCATAGCAACCGACAAGTGGAGACTTTGGGAAGTGGAGGAAGGCTGTCATGACAATTGAGACACCTTTTGTAAAGGGAGAAATGATATGTATCAGATAATCAGGTGCAGCACTGGCTTCTTTGTAAACCTGAACAGTCAGTTCATAGTACAGAGGAAGGTAATGTCACAGTCTTGACACAGCGTGACTCGGCATTCATGATCCCTGATCCTGCTCTTTGAGTGGGGAGTCATGTGCTCAAACCCCATTTGAAGGACATCATAATCTGCCTGTAGCTCTTTTAAAACCAAATGTGCGTGGTAACATAACGTATTGGAGCAATAAGGAAAATTAGAACATTTGAGGTCAAAAGTTATATTGCAGAGAATCTCTAAACAGTAGGTGAAGGGTGAGGTATTTTATGTGACCAGTAATACCAGAGAGGGCGCCATTTAAAATGGCATATGGGATGTTTTCTGTGATGTCACCGATGTCAATTGTGATGCCAGCTAACAGCCCGTGTGAGTCCATGCACTGTTCATGGAGATATTACGTGTCAGTTTGCACAGCTATCTTAACTCCTGAATTTCAGCGGTATTTACTTTTTAGACTGTGCCATAACTGCCACTTCAGGTGGGGTTTTAAATGGAATTGTAAAGCTGTTTGTTTACTAAATGTATGCTTTTGTTTGCTGATTATAATCATCCAGTTAGTTCCAGCATAACCTTAACTATCACTCAGGTTTTGTGATAGTATTCTGCATGCAATAGGTTCTGGGTCAAGCTCTACAAAGAATACCCGCAGAACCATCACAGCTTGGTCTCTGTCTATGCCCTCAAGGTCCAGGTACAGCATGGCATTTGACCATGGTGTGTATCCAATTCTCATGCTCTCAGTACCCACAGAGCTTGGCTTGCATATATAACCTACAGACACTGAATGAAAATCATGTTTTTTGTCTGTGCTCGTTATCCAAAGCCTAAGCCATCTTTAACCAACGGTCATATGACCTAAGGACAACTGGAAAGTATGGGGGCATCTTGGGCCATGCCCTATACCCAGAAGGTATGCCCAGAGTTTCTTGCAGCCATGCTCTACACCCACTGAGTGCAAAGCATGCTATGACTCCGTACTCCACACCTAAACCTTATGCTCTTAGTAATAACACATCACCACATTTGGCCATGCACATCATTCACTGGAATAAGGACATGGCTTTTGGAATATCCTTCGGCCACATCTTGTATTTAGCATTCTAGTCTCGAACAAACACTGAGTGTGGCCTGTAGCTATTCCCAATAGCCAGAGTCAGTAGTAATTCTAACCACTAACCTACGTACACATTGTGTACAAACATTAGCTAGTGGCACTTGAAAAAGGAGAGCAGAAGGTGCAGCAGGACCACCTCACCTGACAACGTTGAAGGAGGTGAGATTGACAATGAGGATAAAGAGACAGACACCTTTTTCATCTGACAGCATCCACTATGCTTTCAGACCAGAATCTCTTCTGAAAAACTAGAGATAATTATTTTAACATGAATATCTATGCTTTGGTTTTCCTTCCGTGTCCGCACAGTGTGGGGTCTTGGAACTTGAACTTAGTGACTTTGTTACTGGGCTATATTGGAGTATGACAGGAAAAGGCTGGACACAGCATATGTCTCTATGTCTCCTCTCTTCCGATTGTGTAATTCTCTCCTGAAACTGCCTTGTTTATGCTCCCTTGAATCATCTGAGAGTCCACCATAAAGCTTTGCCTCCTACATAAGAAAGCTCTTCTCAATCACTTGCATGTCTTGTGCCTATAGCATCAAATCACCATTGACCCTTTTTAGACCTCCTCTGCTATCTTTCCTTTCCATAGATGGGGGCCATTGCCAAAGCCTCTCCTGGCTGCTCAACAACATGCCGCAGTTGCTGTCATCTATGTTCCCATTCTGTGACACTGAACAAAGACTTCCTGCTTGTATCTGTGGGCGGCTTGAAGCAGTCTGCCAAACTCTGCCCTGCACGGGTCTCTACACACACATAAAACCCTACCGACCAGAATTTGCTTTGACTCCCCACTGGGAAAATGAGATTTAGTTTATGCCAATTGTTAGACTTTTCATCCTTGGCGAGGTCTCTTTTAACTTTTTGCCTCTGTTTCCCAGGTTGTTGATGTGTGCTGGACTCTGGTTTTGCTGTTTTTGTTACTCTGGGCACTTTACCACTGCTAACCAGTGCAAAAGTGCAAGTGCTCCTATACAAAATGTTTATGTAATTGGTTCATCCATGATTGGCATATTTGATTTACTGGTATGTCCCTAGTACAGTGCACTAGAAGTGCCCAGGGCCTGTAAATCAAATGCTACTAGTGGGCCTGCAGCACTGGTTGTGCCACCCACATGAGTAGCTCTGTAATCATGTCTCAGACCTGCCACTGCAGTGTCTGTGTGTGCAGTTTTAAACTGTAAATTCGACTTGGCAAGTGTACCCACTTGCCAGGCCTAAACCTTCCCTTTTCTTACATATAAGACACCCCTAATGTAGGCCCTAGGTGGCCCAAGGGCAGGGTGCAGTGTATGGTTAAGGTAGGAAATATAGGCCCTCATTACAACCCTGGCGGTCAGTGGGGAAGTGGTGGTAATACCGCAAAAAGGCCGGCGGTAAAGAAAATGAAATTACAAGCCTGGTGGTGACCGCCATGCAAAACTTCTCCACTCCCGAGTGGGAATGACCGCAGGGCTGGAGACTTCGGTCTCCAGCCCGGCGTCCGTCACTACACTGCTGGCGGTATCACGAAACCCGCATACTGCCATGGATTTTGTGGGGTTCTGTACCACCACAAAATCCATAGCGGTAGGCACTGTCAATGCAAGGGAATATGTCTCCACCCCCTTCCCAGAGTCCTCCCCCCAAACCCACGACCCCCCTATCGCCCCCCAAAAGTGGTAGGACCCCCCTCCCCTCACCCCACCAACATTGACACACACACCCCCCCTACATGCACACTCACACAACTACACATACACGCACACATACACGCACACACATACACACAGACATACACACAGACATACACGCACACATTTTCCATACACACAACACACCCCGCATGCATACATGCACTCACACAACCCCTCTACACACTCACACCCCCATGCACGCACGCAATACTCAACACCCCCTCACTCCCCTCCCCTAGCGGACGATCACCTTACCTGGTCCGGTGATCCTCCGGGAGGGAACGGGATCCATGGGGGCTGCTCCGCCGCCAGCTCCCTGTCACCAGAACACCGCCACACCGAATCCTGGGAAGTGATTCGGTGGGCGGTGTTCTGATGACGTGGCAGTGGAGGTGGGGCAGCCTCCACTTCTCCGCCAACTGCCAGTATGGCTGCTGTCGGCTCTCCGTCTGGAAAAGGGCAGAGGGCTGCCAGCAGTCATAATAAGCTGTGCGGAAAACCGCCTGCAGTGGCGGTCTTCAGCACGGCTGTACCTCGGCGGTCTTGCGAAAAGACGGATGAGGTCCAAATGATGCCCATAGGCCCTCATTACAACCGTGGCAGTCGGTGGAGAAGTGGTGGTAATACTGCAAACAGGCCGGCGGTAAAAAAAATGAAATTACAAGCATGGCGGTGACTCTCAAGCATTAACTGCTAACCAGGACCCCAGTGATTATGCTCTCTCCCTTCTAACTTGGTTGCTAGATTCTCTTGTCACCCCACATTTGGCATACTGGTACCCCCATGTAACTACCTAGTATATGGTACCTATGTACCCAGGGTATTGGGGTACCAGGGGATCCCTATGGGCTGCAGCATGTTTTGTGATACCCGTAGGGTGCCCACCCAAGGTGTTCTGCAGGTCTGCCATTGCAGCCTGGGTGAAAGGGTGCATACACCCTTCCACTACCAGGTCACTGGACCAGGTCATTGCAAGTCACCCCTATGGCAAGCCCTCCTAGCCCAGAGGGCAGGGTACCAGTATCTGTGTATGGAGGCACCCCTGCACTAGCAGAGGTGCCCTCACAAACTCCAGTTCCATTTTCCTGGACTTCATAAGTGTGCGGGACGCCATTTTATGCGTGTACTGGACATAGGTCACTACTTATGTCCAGCTACATAAGAGAAACTCAGAACCTTGGTATGTATAATATCAAAAATGACAGAATCATACCCCAGTACTTTTGCAAGTATTGGTTGTATGATTCCATGCACTCTGGGGGCTCCTTAGAGGACCCCCCAGCATTGCTACCACCAATCTTCCAGGGTTTTCTGGGCAGCCCCAGCTGCTGCTACCCCTCAGACAGGTTTCTGCCCTCCTGCTGCTGGATCTGCTCAAACCCAGGAAGGCAGAACAAAGGATTTCCATTGGGAGAGGGGTGTTACACCCTCTCCCTTTGGAAATAGGTGTGACTGTCTGGGAGGGTAGCCTCTCCAAGTCACTGGTTTTGCTTTGAAGGGCACATTTGGTGCCCTCTGTGCGTAAACCAGTCTACACCAGTTCAGGGACCCCCAGTCCCTTCTCTGGTGCGAAGCTGGACAATGGAAAGGGGAGTGACCACTCATAGAGTCCCTGGGTTCTGCCATCTTGATACCAAGGTTGGCAGGAAACTCTGGGAGCATCTGATTGGCCTGGCCAGGCAGACAATGCCAAAGCCCTCTCCTGATAGGTGCTTACCTGGTTAAGTGACCAGTCACCCTTTCAGGGCTATTTAGGGTCTCTCGCAGGTGGGTCCTCAGACTCGGCTTGCAAGATTCCAGCAGGACTCCTCTGCAACCTTCACTTTGGCTTCTGTCCACCGAACCGTGACTGGATCCTCCAGGAACTGACAAGCTGCAGATCCATGAGGAAGACTCTTCTGCAACATTGAATTCAGAGTTCCTGCCAGCTTTGCAACAATTCCCTCACCATGCATCCTCAGAAGACTGCAACTCTTCAGCCTGCACAAGAAGAAGAAGGAATCTCCCTTGGAGTGAAGCTGTCACTCCCCTGCAACCGCAGGAACCTACAGCAAGTGATGACCGGCTGCGTGGATCCCCTCTCCTGCTGAGCTGCATGAATCCTGCATCATGGGTGGTGGTCTGGAGTGGTCCTGACGGTCCTCTCTACCAGCTGTCCCACTTGTGTGTAGGTAAGCCCTTGTCTTCCCATGCAGGACAGTACCCCTGTGCACCAAGCCCATTGCAGCTGCCAAGGCTTGTTTGTGTCTCCTCCAAGGGATCTTCAGGTGACGTGCAGCTCCAGTACCCAGCACTCCTTCCTGCAAATCCAAGCCTCCTGCGTGGTTCTCCTGCACCATGGGATCCTCTTTTGTAGTGCTTCGTGGGCTCCTTTTTGCACCTTCTGTGTCCTCATACTGTGGGACTCCTGTGGGTGCTGCCTCTGTTCCTGTGGACTCTCTGTGATGGTGAGTTTCCCCTGAGACTCCCTCTCCTAAGTTGAGTCCTCCTGGGCCTTGCTGGTCCCTGGCAGCACCTCTTATCCGCCAACCTCGAGTTTGCCTTTGCCAAGGCTTGTGGTGGAAATCCATCACTGACTACCATCTGTAATCTTCCTTTCAGCGTGGGACACCTTCTGCATCCATAAGAAACTCTCCTCCGGCTCCTGGGCTGCAGTGTTGACCTGTTCTTCTTCACTGTCTACGAACTCCTGCATCTTCAGTATGGTGGTTAGAGGCCCCCACTGGACTCTGTTATGCCTTCTGGACTTGGTCCTCTCTCTTCACAGTCTTCTCCTCCAGGAATCCACCACCGGTTTCTTGCAGTTTTGTCTTTGTGTCTTCTTTTCTTCCTTTTCTTCTTTGTGGGTGGTTTGGGGAAAATCCTCAGATTTACTCTTTCCTTCCTGGTCGCGGGGGTGTTGTGATATTTACCTCTGTGGGTTTTCTGGTACCCCCAGCTCCCCTCTAAACTATCCAATTACCCTGGGTGGGAGTTCCAAATTCTCATTCCATTTTTCTAGTTATGGGTTGGGCTCCCTCGAGGGTCACTATTGCATATTTTATTTTACATTGTTTTACACTGTTTTCTAACCATTTCTTATGCCTATCTCTAATTGCTATTGTTTATATATTGTGTTTACTTATCTTCTAAGGTAGTATTACCCCTATAGTATTATTGGTATTGTGTTACTGTAATAAAATACTTTTATTTTTGTAACACTGAGTGTTTTCTTCCATTTGTGTAAGTGCTGTGTGTGACAACAGTGATATTGAATGAGCTTTGCATGTCTCCTAGATAAGCCTTAGCTGCTCATCCACAGCTACCTCTAGAGAGCCTGGCTTCTAGACACTGCCTACATTACACTAATAGGGGATACTTGGACCTGGCATAAGGTGTAAGTACCTCAGGTACCCACCACACACCAGGCCAGCTTCCTACACTGCTCCTCTGTTGTTGCCAGCTCCATCTCTTATTCCATATAATTAACAACTCTTGTCATTGATGTGATCCTGAGCAAGATGCCTTGCTTCATGTGCCTCAGGCCTCTGATCTTAAAAAAGTGAAATATTCAAGCACTCATGCGAAAGCTGTATTAGGCGCTATACAAAGCCCTAAAACTAAACATTTAGATAGAGGCAGATGCCTCATGTCAATATAGTTGGAGCAGAATCAGTCAAATGCTACATTCAACTGCATGAACTGTCTTACTGAGAGTAGAACCTTTGATTTGCAGTTTGCGTATATTGGCTCTATTCGTATGAAACCCAAGAGCTACCAAGCAGTATGTGATTTGCACATTCAGCTGCATTATATGCATGCTTGTTAGAAATGGGGTCTCTAGTTGGCAGAGGCATACACCTTTGTCCAAGTAGGGACCACAATCCTAGTCAGGGTAAGTCACGCACAATCCGAATTATCCTGTGCCCACCCTCTGGTAGCTTGGCACTGAGCAGTCAGGCTTGACTTAGAAGGTAATGTGTAAAGTGTTTGTGGAATAAATCATGCAATAACAGTGAAAACACTACAAAAATACACCACACAGGTTTAGAAAAATATATATTTATTTAGTTAAATTAAGGTCAAACGATAAAGATTCAATAAGCACAAGTTGAAATATCACTTTTGCAAGACTAAAAATAGTCTTAGATCTTAAAAATCAAAAGTTGTCTCTTGTTTGCAGAAGGGACCTGGTTTGCGTCAAAGTTATCACTCACGGAGACCTCAGAGGAGGATATGCATGGAAAAATAAGATGTGCGTCAGAATTTTTACACAGGACAGACGATGCTTTGTTTCCTTTCACTCTGCAATGGGCTTTGCGTCGATTTCCGGCACGCAGTCGTGGGTCCTCACTGTGATGTGGGGATCTTTTGACACGCTATGACGATGCGTGGAAATCCTGGGCGTGGGGAACACAGTCACAGGCATTGCGTCAATCTGGTAGGCGACGCTTTGAATTTTCTGTTGCACGCCAGGAGCTGCATCGATTCTTCACTCAGGAAGTTGTGCTGTGCCATTCTGGCTTGGCTGTGTGCCGATCCGGTAGGGCTGTGCATCTAATTTCCAGTTGCAATGCAGGTGCTGTGTCGATCTTCGCTCGGAAAGTCCGGCTGCATCATTCCGGTCCAGCTGTGCAGTGATTTTCTCATCGCAAGGCAGGCTGTGCTTCGATATTCGGCGCACATGGAGTTTGCTTGAAGAGATTAAGGGCCTGATTACAACTTTGGAGGACGGGGTTAATCCGTCCCAAATGTGACGGATATACCACCTACCGTATTACGAGTCCATTATATCCTATGGAACTCGTAATACGGTGGGCAGGATATCCGTCACTTTTGGGACGGATTAACACCGTCCTCCAAAGTTGCAATCAGGCCCTAAGTCTTTTTGGCCCTGAGACATCAGAAAAGAGGAGGCAATCTCAATCCAAGCCCTTGGAGAGCCCTTCTCAGCAAAGTCAGAGGCCAGCAACGTAGCAGGACAACAGCAAGGCAGCAATTCTTCACAGCAAAGCAGTCCAAGTGAGTTATTTGGGCAGCCAAGCAGTTCCTTTTGACAGACTGCAGGTTTAGATACAGAAGTGTCTGATTTGGTGGGGTCAGAGGCCCA
This sequence comes from Pleurodeles waltl, assembly GCF_031143425.1. Lineage (NCBI taxonomy): Eukaryota > Metazoa > Chordata > Amphibia > Caudata > Salamandridae > Pleurodeles > Pleurodeles waltl. Next base: position 1,178,795,760 of record NC_090437.1, read on the forward strand.
GTTTATATACCCGAAAATGCTCATGAAGTGGGGGAGACTCCAAAGAGTTGTTTTGAAGTACACAAGGTTCCCTTTTAGAACAGGTCCGTCTGCCAGGGTCCCGGTAGGGGGTTTGGCAGTGCATTGTGTGAGGGCAGGCCACTAGCCTTCCACCCTTCCAGCCCAGGAAGCCCCATTCAGCTTGCAGATGAGTTCAGGTGTGACTGAGTATCCTGTGTTTGTGGTTGTCTGGGTGAAATGCACAAGGGAGCTGTCAACCAGCCCAGCCCAGATGTTGATTGGAGACAGGCTGTAAGGCACAGATGGATTTTAAGTGCAGAGAAATGCTCACTTTCTAAAAGTGGCATTTCTAAAATAGTAATGTAAAATCCAACCTCATCAACAAGCAGGATTTACTATTACCATTCTGGCCATACTAAACATGACATATTTACCCCTTTCTGATCAGCATCTACCACTAAAACATTATACGAGGGTAGCCCTAATGCTAGCCTGTGAAAGGAGCAGGCCTCACTGTAGTGGAAAACAAATTTAGGGGTTTTCCACTACCAGGACAAGTAGACCACACAGGTGTATGTCCTGCCTTTTATCTACATAGCACCCTGCCCTCTGGGTTACCTAGGGCCTACCTTAGGGGTGACATATGTAGAAAAAGGGGAGTTTAATGCTTGGCAAGCACTTTGAAATGCCAAGTTGAAGTGGCAGTGAAACTGCACACAGGCCTTTCAATGGCAGGGCTGAAACAAGGTTATGGGGCTACTTATGTGGGTGGCACGATCAGTGCTACTGGCCCACTAGTAGCATTTAATTTACCGGCCCTGGGAACATGCATTGCACTTTACTAGGGACCTAAAAGTAAATTAAATATGCCAATTGGGTATGAGCCAATGTTACCATGTTTAAAGGGATAGAGCATATGCACTTTAGCAGTGATTAGCAGTTCTAAAACCAGCAAAAACAGTGTCAGAAAAGTGGAAAGTGGAGGGTGGGGCACAAAGTTGGGGGATGACCACCCTAAGGCTATCAGGTCTAACAATGCTGTAGAACAGCTGACGTTGGAGGGCATGAGAGCCAGCTGTTACTATCTGTCAGGTTCTTGTACCAGGCACCCCGAGTTGGCTGTGCTTTCCAATTGCAGCTGGGTGAGGTGTGTCACACCAGAAATGTTGCACATCCCATTGTTATATAAACAGATCTGTGCATCCAGATGTAAGCTGCAGTATCTAAAGATGTTGGAGGGGGCGGGATTGTAGCTTTCCAGGAATACTGGGAAACCTTCCTGCCACATGACACTGCTAACGGAAGAGAACTCAATTGATCTACTTAGCAATGCATTAACAAACAAATGCATGAGTAAATGAAACTGAGCATTGATTACTGAATGAAGGATTTAATGCATGAATAAACAAATATACTGAAGGATGATTGCATGGATGAATGATTGAATTCATGAATGAATAAGCAAATGATTGAAAGCATTCATTAATGGTTGAATGAACAATTTAACAAATGCTTGGAAGAATGATTGAATGCATGCACGAATGGATGGTTGAATTCATGACTGAACAAGGGAATTATTGAATGCATGGATAAACAAATGCTTTGGTGATTAAATGAATCATACAGTGCATAAAAAAGCACCTGCTTGAATGAAAGCATGCTTCAAGGAACCAATGAATTATTGACTTCATAAATAGATTAGCGAATTGGCATACATACGAGTGAATGAATCAATGGATAAACAGATTTATGGATTACTTCTTGAATGGATGTATGACACTTTGACAGTATTTATAAAGTAGTTGCGTTCTGCATTAAATGATTGAATTAATTTGCTTAGTACACCTCTGGAAAGTAAGCCTCCTCGTGGCAAGGTGTACATTAGCAACAACAGTGGCTTTGTCAATGTCTTTTAGCCATTATGTATTGGCTTTGTCAATGTATTTTAGCCATTATGTATAACAGCGTCATAGCACTTTCTTCCCTGACTTTCAGCCATGTTGAACAGCAGCCAGGTTGCTTCACAGCATGATATTTCTCAACAATGCAAGAGCCATTAGCTTAGTTAATGCCTTTTAACCATGTTGTATTGCAACATCATAGCACATTTTTCCCTAACTTTCAGTCATATTGAACAGAAGCCATTCTGCTACACAACATGGTTGAAAGACATTGACAAAGCCAATAGCTCTTGCATTGCAGAGACCTATTGGCTTTGCAAAGGCTTGTTTGCAATGGTGTCCGGGTTATTACACCTGCAAATGCTAGTGGTAAACGTGTAGTTAAATGGATGAAAGCATGAAATAATGGTGTTGTTGAACGACACGGTGATTCTCAAAATGATAAATTAAGAGGAAAAGAAGTCTTGAAATGCTATTTCTACCAGGTTTTACCATCTGAATTACTCTACTGTTGGACCCAAACCGTTGTACAAGAGTTTGCTCTTGTTTCTTCAATCCTATATCAATAGAGTATCAAAAGGGTTGTATGTGCATTATCCTCACTCAGAATATCAACCTAAACATATATTCTAACCATGCCATCAATTCCCAGAATATCCTGAAGGTAAGTGTACATTTATTATTGCTAGCTCCACTGTGACCATAGTACGCAGTCAGCTTTCTGATCAGGACTTTGATGTAGGTAAGTGATAATGTGACACAATACCGAATCTCAAGACCAGGACCCCCTCTGCCATATTCTTTTTTATTTTTGTTGATAAGTGAGGTCAGCATGAGCTGCAAGCACACATAGGGCCATATTTATACTCCATTTGGGCTGAATTAGTGTCATTTTTTTACCTTAATTCAGCTCAAACTTAACTCCATATTTATATTTTGGCGTCCCTGGGCAACAAATGACGATATGGCCTCAGCACCATATTTATCCCCCCGAGCCAAAATCAATCACAGGGGGATGTGGGCCTTAAATAATGGTGCTAAGCTTGCTTAGCGCCATTATTTAATGCCTGGTCAGGGCAGGCGTTAGGGGACCTGTGGGTCTTTTCCATGGTCAGAGACCATGGAAAGAGCCCACAGGTGCCCTTCCCTAGCCTCATGGACACCCGCACCCACACCAGAGGGACAGCAGAAGATGGGGGACCCCATCCCAGGTAAGTATAGGTGAGTAGAGGTAAGTATTATTTTTTATTTTTTGTAGTGCCATAGGGGTGCCTAACTTAGGCCCCTCTACATGGCACTGGGCCCAATGGCCCCGTGGGCCCATTGGGGTGGTGAGCATGACTCCTGTCTTAACTAAGACAGGAGTCATGTGCATGGGGTTTTAACATCAGAAAATTACGCTAGTCTGGTTTGAGACATTATTTTTGCCTCTGCCCATACTAGTGCCATCCTTTGACACTAAACCCCATGTTCCCCCTATGCCTCCCCCACCTGGCTATCCGCTACCCAGGCCTTACCGCCGGCTACCGTCATACCATAAATATGATGCACGTCTGGCATCTTGGAATGGTGCTAACCAGTGGTATACTTTTTGATGGTAAACTGCATAAGCGCAGTTTAGCATCAAAAAGTATAAATCAGGGTCATACAGTCTAAATATATGTGCAAAATATTCTAAAAACACGAATCCTCTAGCAGTACCAAGGGAGGTGAAAGAAAAAGACTTAAGAGCCTCTGCATTTAGGACACCTCGCACTTCTAGTTGGATTATATATGTGTAAAACTATGGGGGAACAGAGGTTGAACATAGTTTATTTAATTCAATTATTTCAGACCTGCCATTGCTTAGAAGTCTTGTCATGTAAATGTGCACCTGACTAAACGCTTTTTAAAATTTGTTGTGCAATCAAATACCAACTTCGATATCAGACCTAATGGATCAATAAATTCATAAAATAGCCCACCGCCATCTGCTATGCTAATCAGAGCATCCAGGATATTCTATTCATCCTGGCCTTAAAGGAATGTGTCCCAGTCATCCTCCCAGCCCTTGAGCAAAACCCAAAATTACAGGAAAATGTCCTGGGCACCCTGGATAGTGACAATCGTTCAACAGCAACCAATTTCACAGAATGCAATGACAATTTTCCTAGCGCCTCTGTGGAAACTAGGGAGTCTCCAGAGAGGAGCAGAGGGGCCAAAGGGAGGAAGGAAAAAATCAAGTATAATCAAGAGCAGCATTGGATAGTTTTGTGGGTTGGAGGAGAAAAAGAGCACCACCAGTTTAAGTCCCTGGTATAGGCCATTTAGTAAAAATCTGTCAAGACTCAAAACATCTGAATGCCAACTGAGAAGGCAATGACGTTGTTTTGCTAGACAGTAAATCTTCCAACACACTATTAAGAGCAACTTACAATAAATACATTATTGTTTCAACTGTAATCTTTCAAATGTGGTACTTTAAGTATTTACTTCTTTAAATTACTATACTCTAATAGACACCACAGTTGCACAACAAATATTGCTTGATTACAAGTTCTGTTTTTTACTATTAATAAAACATAGATTGCAGAAAATGAAGTATCCATGCTAACACACAGAAAGGCACATTAACCAAATAATATACATTTATGAGGTTGAGATTTGATGCAAGAGATGATAGCCGCCTCAGGGTAGAGCAGTGAGCTGTTCAGAAGGTCTGCTTCCTTTAATGTTGATTCTGTAGACCTTACAGACCAAATGTTAGGATGCAGTTGACCATTAAAGCACAAACTTGATGATATCTGGCTGCAGGAGGATGTCAAGTGAGATTCCATGGAAAGTGAAACTTGGGACGGGGACTGATTTTTGACATTGAGCCTATGGGAGAGAGAAACAGACTCTGCAAACCCATATCAGATGAAGTTCTCAAGAAATACACAGCACCACCAGAAACTAAGAGAAAGAAGAGGAACCTGTAATTTTTTAAGTTCTCGTTCGTTGAAAAACAGTGCAAAGGGGAAGCGAAATGGACATGTCCCCTGGCTATCTATATCAGAACACAGAAGACCCTTCATCTTCGCAAGAGACAATAATCTTCAACCACCCAAGGCTGTGGAGATTGTCACGGCAAATCTAAAAATAAAATGACCATAAGTAAGCTTGCAGTCCACGTATTAAAGGAAAAAGAGCCAATCTACTGATCCATACTTTTAGTAAAAGCAATAAGAAGCAGCATGTCCTCAGAGCCACAAGTGTGAAACAGACTGAGAGCACATGGTTATAGAATTCCTAATGTATGTAAGAGGTCTTGTATTGCTGTTGTCAATGCTGGCGTACTGACATCTAAGCCACATTAAAGGAATATTTCAGCATCATCATCTAGACCAGTCGTCACAAAACCTTTTCAGTAATAAGAGTTACTTATATTAAATAAAAAACATACAGTGCTAGTAACGGATATTATCAGCAGTGTAATAGTGACCAGTTAAGACAAGGTTACATTAGTGGGAAAGATTACCAGTGCATCAGGTTGGGTTGAATCAGTAATATCAAAAAGCTCTAGTAATTTGGAATGCATCTAGCATGGATAATAGATAACATTCATAACTGCAATGCTTGTGGCACCAAGGTAAGAATAATAGGAATACGTCTTGCCAAAGCAACATTATCTAATCAATCATCAGCTTTAAATATGTTTTGACAATGCACATATTTTACTTCAAACAAAGGTTTATGAGTTCCTAAAAAAGGCACTTAAGATTTGAATACAGTTTTCCAACTTTGCTATACATACTTAATGCATACAAGCTAAAACTTCTAATTTAGTAGGTTGGGCTGCACAAAGGGGAGCAGCTTACTGGGAACTGGAGAGCTAACAGTAGCTCACAAACTACTTGGTGGAGAAGCCTGATTTGAACCTTCTAGACAACTTTTATTCATAGAAGCAGTGAACAGCCAAACATCTTTGCAAACCCCGACACATCCCCCTCTCCCAGTATCATGTTGGACACTATCATGAAAGAAATTACAGCTATAGGAGCCAAACTAGAAAGGTTAGAAAACAACACAGCAATATTAAGTACAGGAATATGGTTCACTAGGATTTATCTCACTCCACTTCCTTTAATGCAAGGCTGACCTCGATGGAAGCACGAATGGAAGATGTGGAAGGCCCAACTGGATAACACACCAGAAGAGTGTCAGGAAATCTGCCCCAAGAGCATGACAAAGAATTCCCCAAGACTTATAAAAGTGTTCTTCCCGAGTCAAGAGTAAGCTTGACAAGTAATGCCAAGCCTGAAAACATGGACCACACTTGAACGGAGGCCATGGCATCACCCTGTCAGCAGGTTTCTCCTTCAACACAAGCAAGGAAAAAAAACCTTCCTGGTTCTCAGATCCAGGCCCAAAAAAACTGGGACATTAAATATAGACTCCTGGAATCAGCAATCATGTGGATCACTGTAGATGTAAGATCATTGCAATATAAAGGGCTGGAAGACTTAAGTTCATTGACAGTATGAATTCCACTGATATGAAATTGGACAAACCTTACTGACCAAAGACACATATAGATTCAGTCAACTAGACAAAGGACCCTCAGTGCCCATACAACACAAGGCAAGGACATATATATTTGGTCAAGCAAAGTCTAAAAGTTCTGAAAGTAATGGTGAAAGAACAGAAAAATCCATATCACCTCGAATAGACTACAACATCTGTTGAATAAATTATGCTGACGAAAGAGTTAGTACACATAAAGTCCCAAAAAGAGCATGAGAAGACAAGCAAATACGTGCACAGCATTATAAGACTGATGAACATCACACCGAGGTGTCTTCAACGTTAATGCAATGTCCTTTATCATCGACATTTGTTTCATGGTTATTAATATTTCAATATCAGCAGATTTGTGTATCACTACTCTTTTAAAAAGTGCTGAGAATAGGGAGTAGCAGACAAGAAGACGGGTTGACAGTGGGGAGGGAACAAAGTCAGTGCATGGTGGTGAGTGATATGAGCTACTATGAACTATACATGCAAAAATCCTTACACAGATCATTATAACTGGCACCCATATCTTCTCCCTCCTTTATATTTGTATTCAATCTAATTCAGATCCTGACTCTCTTTGCCTGGTGACCTACTCTTCAATACCTTGCACATTCTGACTCCCTTCCCCTAATATACCCAAAATAATAAGACATTTTGTCACCTGGATCCTAAGAAGGACTCATTGGACCTGACAGGACAGATGTCAGACATGAACTTTCGACCTACATCATCATAGGAAAACTACTGCCATTGCAAGATTGGCAGTCCTCCTCCATTGCACTATACACATGCTTAATACACACAGAAACTATAATACTCTGGACAATAGAAAATTGTCCCTGGACCATCTGGATCAACTCCCAAACATGGCGTCTGAGTTTGATTCCCCAAGCACAGTTAGGGTTCTGAGGTGGTGGCTGTCATCCACATCCAGATTTATAAGTGCTTACTATAAAATAACAATAGACAGTACTCATCACAGCTTCCTTTCCAAAAGATAATAACGATATAAGAGGTGACCTATTTGTATTTTACTTCAGTCTTTCCCAGGGTGAAAAAGACATATCAACCAATACCCAAACAGATCTAGAGGGCACAAGACACCTCATCCCCCCCTACTTAGTCCTTTCCCTCAACCGACCCCTGACCCACGCCCCTAAAAACAAAACTACCCGACCCCCCACCCCTGCCCCAAAAACAAAACTACCCTGATCCCCCACCCACGCCCCTAAAAACAAAACTACCCTGACCTCCACACCCCGCCCCTGAAAACCGACCCCCCACCATGTCTCTAAAAACAAAACTACTCCGATCCCCTCACCCCGCCCCTAAAAACAAAACTACCCCGCCCCTAAAAAACAAACTACCCTGACCCCCCACCCCGCCCTTAAAAAACAAACTACCCCTGTCCCCACCCCATCTCTAAAAACCAAACTAGCCCCTCCACCCCTAAAAACAAAACTACCCCAATATCCCCCACCCACCCTGAGCCCTAAAACCTTCCCCGACCCCCCACCTGTTCCAAAAACAACTGACCCCCACCCCTAAAAACAAAACTACCCCGAGACCCCCACCCCGCCCCTAAAAACCAAACTTCCCGGACACCCCAACCCCTGCCCCTGAAAATCAAACTACCCTGACCACCCACCCTGCCTCTAAAAACAAAACTATCCGATCCCCACACCCCCACCCAAAAAACAAAACTACCCCGAACCCCATCCCACCCCTAAAAACCAAACTACCCCGATCCACCACCCTGCCCCTAAAAACCAAACTACCCCAACCCCCTACCCCCACCCCTAAAAACAAAACTACCACTACCCCCACCCCTGCCCCTAAAAACAAAACTACCCCAATCCTCCCACCCCGTCTCTAAAAACCAAACTACCCGATCTCCCACATCCACCCCCTAAAACCAAACTACCCCGATCCCCCACCCGCCCTTAAAAGCCAAACTACCCAGACCCCCACCCCTAAAAACAAAACTACCCCTATATCCCCCACACACCCTGAGCCCTAAAACCTTCCCTGACCCCCCACCCATCCTAAAAACAACTGACCCCCACCCCTAACAACAAAACTACCACGATTACCCCACCCCTGCCCCTAAAAACCAAAGTACCACGATCCCCCACCCGTCCCTAAAAAACAAACTACCCTGACCCCCCCACCCCCACCCCGCCCCTAAAAACAAAACTACTGTGACCCCCCACCCCCACTCCTAAAAACAAAACTACCCCAACACCTCTGACCCACCCTGAGCCCTAAAGCCTTCCCCAACTCCCTCACTCGCCCTAAAAACAATTGACCCCCCACCTCCGTCCCTAAAAACCAAACTACCCCAATCCCCCCACCCCTAAAAACCAAACTCCCCCAACCCCTCAGCCCCGCCCAAAGCCCTTAATCCACCCCCACCCCTAAAAACTACCCCCAACCCTGCCCCAACCCCACTTACGTGACTACGTCCTTTCCCAATCCAATCCAATCCTTTTTCTCTGCCTTAACCACGCATATGCGTAGTTCAACACATGCGTGGTTAAGGCGGAGAAAAAGGACATCATTGTTCCAGCAAGTGCGGTTATTCTTGCGTTGTAGACGTAATCGTTGTTCGGGAGTCATTGTTCAGGACGTTTCCCAATAATATACATATTGCAAGACACTCTATAGGCCTTTGAGCTGGTTTGGAAGCACTTTTAGGGTGTGATGCAGACACAAACAGCAGTATACCAATGGCCTAAACATAGGAGAACTCTTGTAATTTGCAGATAATGGAGATGTGAAGCAATTTTATCACACATGGGCCTGGTGTTAAGTTGAATTAGATACCTCACCTATTAAATTTCACTAAAATATATTTGATATATACTCCACATAGCCGGTGTCAACTACTCTACTAAACATCCTTTATAACTTCTCAATCTACACTTCTCCTTCTAACAAAGCATGCTATGGTACAGCTCCACTGAGATCCTTCAGACAGATACCTTCCACCTTGACCACCTATATCGCTGGTACCTGATCTCAATTTACCCCAAATCAGATGCAATGGTATAACAATCACCACGGAAAGGTAGCAGAGACATATACAGGCATAAACACGCTGTTATTATTATTAATATTTCCTATCTACTCTAGAGATTTAGGGGACCTAGAAGTAATACACATATTACATAACTGACCAGTCCAAATACCAAGAGCATCTAACCATTGATAAAAACCTCAAATCTTCCTCTTCAATAGATGACAGCTGCTGTATAGTTTTTCTCACCCCTTCCCCTAATACCATACCCTTCACATCCCTGTTAACCACCTTCTCTCCACAACCCTTGACGAAACTGATTTAAATGTTATCATTAATCCAAACAATTCACGGACTGTTCCATGGAATGATAAGTCATTTGTACAAACTTTTAGACACATGAGTAATGTAAACAATTTTTTAATTTGATAAATAAATGCAATACAAATAATATGCATTTATCACAGCTCACTTTGACTATGAGAAGTTTCTCAAGGTTGGAAAGTAACAGTCTTTCTTCAGTCGACGTACTCACACAGGAGAAAGCACCTATCAATACATCTACTTTGTCATTTCTGAGTTCCAACCTTGGCTAGTGTGGGATGGACAGCAATAAAGTGATTCTTCACCTCAGCATATGCTCTACTCTGCAATGAATCTGTCCTGTCATGGGTTTGCCCACAATGTTAGGGGTAGGGTTTTGAGTTCACTTTATGGATCAAATCTGTTTATTGATTTAAACATATGAACATATAAGTACAGCACATCGTAGTATGATAAACACAATGCAACACCTCTTATTCAAGAAGCTCTAAAGCGGGCCCAATGCATCCATCACCTGTAAAGTCATGTCAAAAGGGACCCCCCATCGGTCTCTTCCTTGCCACCCAATGAACAGATGGGCCATGCGCAGAAGTCTGTTGCGTTGCGAAGCGAACCTCATACATTGTAATACATAACATATAAAAAACTAATAAAACACTAACAGTGCTTCCCTTGAAGGACCCCGTCTTTTCATCGCTCCGTTACCCCGCCCACCCCCCCCCCGGATTTCCCCCGTTCTCTGCAGAATCCCGCCAAATAGGCACACACCCCAGGGTTCAGGTCAGCCCCAGTATTCTCAGATAAGCCGGGCATGTCAACTCAGTAAATTCTGTGGATAAAATCTGAGGGAACGGTCTCCACAAGGTAGTCAGGTCCCCCATCCGCTGCTGAGAGGCCGGAGTAAGCTTCTCCATCGCCAGAATAAACCACAGTTTCTGCAGCCAGGACACATATGTCGGTACCCTGTCTGTGCCCCACAAAGCTAGAATCAACTGCAGCGCCGCATTAAGGGCCAGGGCCATCTGCCGCCCTTTTATCAATCGCAGAGGAAAGGTGAGGGGATTAGGCAGGCCCAGCAGGGTATACGATGGAAATCTAGGAATCGTAGTATTAAACGCTTTATCAACACCGTCCATAATACTCTCCCAAAATCTATGGAGCTTGGGGCAGTGCCACAGTAAATGCACAAGTGTACCTCTTCCCCCGCACCCCCTCCAACAGAGGTTAGGTCTAGTGGGGTCCCATGTGTGTATCCTTACTGGGGTGTAGTACCAGTAGGAGGCTACCTTATATGCTGTCTCCGTCCCTGCCGCATTATAGGCCGTATGATGTATTCTGTAAAAGATACTCTCCCACTCTTTGTCAGAAAGCTCCAGTTCCAGCTCTTCCTCCCATCTCAACTGTTCCTTAGATTTAGGCGGGAACCCCTCCCCCTGCAAAAGCCTATAAAGCTCCGAAATTACTCGTTTGTCATCCTTCTTCATCAGGAGCCATCTCTCAAACGGTGTTAACGGCCTGTCTATTAATGCCCTATTAGCCGGCAACAGGGCCCAGTGCCGGATCTGGTAGCACATCATCCTATCCGCCTCTGTCAAGCCATATGTCTCTCTCAGCTGATCAAAGGGAATCACTCCCTGCTTATCAAAAAGGCTCCCCACCCTCTTGCAGCCCCCCTCATGCTAACGTCGCAAACCTTCCACGTACAGCCCCTGTTCAAAATCAGGATTCGCCCCTATGGGGGTCATCGGGGACGGAAACGTCGTCAGCCCCAACCGATTCGCCACTGCATCCCAGATGCGTAATGTTGCTCCCGTGATCGGGGAGGAATAGAGTCCCCCCGCCCTGTACCGACGCCGGAGCCAGGGCTCCTTTCACATATGAGAGCCCGCCACCGCCTGGTCCATAAAGCACCAATGTTTCTCTGTAAGTGGGCGACTCCACTGTAAAAGAAAACGCAGCTGTGTCTCCTGAAAATATCGCAGAAAGCAGGGGACCGCCAGTCCCCCTTTCCCCTTAGAGCAATACAGAACCCGTCGCGGGAGACGCGCCGGTCGACCCTCCCAGACAAATATCATAACCGCCGCTTGAAGAGTCGCTATAGTCGGGGGTCGGTGGGGTCAGGGGAAGCGCCTGGAACACATACAGTATACGCGGCAAGACTGTCATCTTTACTGCCGCCACCCTACCCAGCCAAGACAGTTTGAGTCTCCCCCAGGCCTCCAGGTCTCGCTGCACCTCATGAACCAACTTTCGCATAGATCAAGCTCGTCGTCTTTGCAGCAGAAGGTGCCAGATCAACCCCTAAGTAGGAAAGCCGCGAGTACGACCAGAGAAAGGGTTATCGGGCTCTCAGATCCTCCTCAAGCTCCGACCTTAAAGATCGACTAAGGACCTGGGACTTCTGCATATTCACCCGGAATCCAGAGACCCGGCCAACCTCATCAAGTATCTCCATAAGCGCAGGCAGCGATGTCGGGGGCTCCGCCAGGGTAATGATCACATCATCTGCATACAAGGTAATGAGATAGTGATCGCCTCCGAACTTTATGCCAGAGACTAAAGAACTCTCTCGCAAATGCTGCGCCAGGGGCTCCATGTATAGCGCAAACAAGAGGGGAGAGAGCGGGCACCCCTGTCTCATCCCTTGCCTAATCGGAAACGGCAAAGAAAGCGTACCATTGACTCGGACCGCAGCCCTCGGGCCTGGTAGATACAATGAATCCACGTCATAAAACCTGGACCCAGTCCAAACCGTTCCAACACTCTATAAAGATACGGCCAATGTACCCTATCGAACGCCTTCTCTGCATCAATAGAAAGGAAGAGTGCCTCCCGGCGAGAGCGATCCGTTTTATCTAGCAAATGAAGCAGCCGCTTCGTATTATCACTGCACTGTCGGTGTGGTATGAAACCTGCCTGATCCAGGTCAACAAGACCCGGCATATAGAAATTAAGGCGATGGGCGAGTATGCCTGTAAGTAGTTTGCCATCTATAATCAGGAGCGAAATCGGCCTATATGAAGCGCACTCCTCTGGGTCCTTCCCTGGCATATGTATAACTACAATGGTAGCATCCAGCATACTGGGTGTTAGGGCTCCCGACGTCTGGAAGGAGTTAAAGAGCCGCACTAACAGCGGCACGAGTTCCACACAAAAGATCTTGTAAAAAGGTGCCGTGAAACCATCGGGACGGGGGACTTCCCGACCTTTAAGTGTGAGATCGCCAATATGACCTCTTCCGCCCTAACAGGCTGGTCCAACGAAGACGCCTCCCGCTCCCCAAGAGGAGTGAGTGCTATGCCCTCCAGAAATGTATCTAGAGCCACATCGCTCCGATCATCCGCCACATACAACCCTCTGTAAAACTCCGCAAACGCCTCTGCAATCCGATCACTCGTTCTCGCTTCCATTCCGGAAGAAGAACGGACCAGCTTTATGGTCGACGCTGCATGCTGCGCTCGCAACCGGTGCACCAAAAGCTACCCACACCTGTTGCACCCAATATAGTATTTATGCTTCAGACGCGCCATCGAATACTCTGCCCTGTCCCAATCTAGCCGTTTCAGCTGTTGCCGAACCTTCTCCAGCTCCCGCCAGTTTCTGGGCACTCCAGTAGACTTATGTGAGCGCTCCAGTGCCGCCATCCTTTGTTCCAGCTCTTCCCTCTTCTCTCTCCTTGCTTTATTATCTCTAGCGGACAGCGACATCACCTCCCCCCTCACCACCGCCTTCAGGGCCTCCCAGAGCGTCTCCGTACAAGTGTTCCCGTCATTATTAAAACTAAGGTAGTCCGTAATTGCGCACAGGAGCGACTCCACCGTTGCCTCATTCTGAAGCAACGAATCTCTAAAGCACCAGCCCGTAGCACCCACCCGGCCCACATCCATATTCACCTCTACAGTAATAGGAGCATGGTCCGACAAGGCTTGAGGCTCAATCGTGGCCTCTCTAACTCGGGAGAGGAACTCCTGCGAAGCCAGAAAAAGGTAGAGCCGTGCATACGTCTTGGTCGCCGCTGAGTAAAAGGAATAATCCCTAAGCGTGGGGTGCGCCTTCCTCCACACATCCTCTAGACCACACTCAGCCAGCCACTGACACCCTGCCACTGTCAATGCTCCAGTCTGCCCAAAGCGGTGGCTGGAGCGATCCAGTTCATCATCCATCACCAAGTTAAAATCTCCCCCCACCAAGATGGCGCCATCCGGCGAGTGTAGGATCAGGGAGACAGCCTGTCTCAGGAAGGCTTCCTGCTGAGTATTACTGGCATACATAGAAGCAATAGTAAAGAAAAAAGCCCCACCCTTATTCTGATAGCCAGAAACCTCCCCTGCACTTCATGTATTTTTGGCACTACTTCCCCAGGGAAGGACCTTGAAAGCAATATCGCCACCCCAGCATGTTTCGAGGAAAATGAAGACCAGAATTGTCTAGGGAACCACTGTGAGCGCATGCAGTGTAGGTCCGTTTGCAACAAGTGTATCTCCTGTAACAAACAGATATGGCTCCCAGACTTCTCAAGGTCTGATAAGATCGGCAACCTCTTAGTTGGACTATTAAGCCCGCGGACATTCAAGCTTATGCACTTAATAGTCATACAGCAGGTAGGAAAGAGCACTCAGAAAAGGAGGAGCCCCGCGAGGGAACCATAGTCCAGGACAGCAACTTGACCCTTCCGAGCAACAGGGCCAAGTCGCTAAACCACACAATGACCGGGATCTCAGGGAAGCACACCAACAGAAAACCATTACACACAACAGGTGCTCACAGCAAAAAAGTCCTCTCACACACATCTCCATAGAGGTAAAGTCTCGACAGGGCATTAGAACCTCCCAAGTTCGTCAAGCCAAGTCCACTGACTCCACCACCCGGGCCCCTCTTAAACGACCACAAGGCCTTAAACAATGCGACCCCCATTAGTCCAGTCTTCCACGGCTGCCTCTCCCTTAAGCACTAGTCCCAGCGGCCATGGTGCTCAGCGCCGACTGCCGTTCCGACATCTGTTCCGAAGCCATAGGTCGCTGCTGCTTCCTCCTTCTCTCCTTCCGCCGCCAGCGTGAACGGCCTCTGCCAGCCAAGCCAACGTTCGCACCCAGACCCTGGCTATCACCCTCCAGGTGCAGAATCCGATTCGCCTCCGATATTGACTTCACCTGTGAAGCTGATCCTCCCATCGGAAGACTAGGCGAAACGGATGACCCCAAGAGTAAGACACATTGTGCGCTCGCAAATGCTCAGTAATGGGCTTTATTTCTCGCCACCGCTGTAAAGTCTGAACCGAGAGGTCCTGAAATAGTTGGAGCGCGTGCCCTCTGAAGTGGACCTGTGGATGACTACGAGCCCACTGCTTTCTTTAAGCCCTTAGCTGTGGACACAGGCTAGAATATCTGGCGGGCGGTCTCTGGCCCCACCAGCTCGGCCCACTCGATTAACTCTATCTAGCGTGATCTCCCAGGTCTCCTCCAGGCCAAGTATTGAGCGAAACAGTTCCACCACAAAGTCTCCAATGCCCTTCTTCTCAGCCCCAGACAGCACTCCTCTGATGCGAATATTATGCCTTCTTGAGCGATTCTCCAAGTCCTCCACCGCTATCTGCAGGAGGTCCTGCTGCTCCCGAAGGCGGACGAACTCCTGTTGCAGGTCCGCCACTTCCTCACCACGGGAGATCTCACCCTCCTCCATCAGTGCCACCCGCTCTCCCAGGGACGTAACCTCCTCTCGCAGCTTCTTCACCCCTTGAGATATGTCCCTGCGAAGTTCCTGTATATCGCTCCGTAGTGAGTCAAACAAGGAGGTAAGAAAGCCCTTCGTGACAGGGGTCCCCACCTCCTCTTCCATCTCCCCCCGTATCTCTGGGGACTTCGTCACCGGTGGCCCGTCAGCAGCTCCACCCGGCACCGGGCATGTTCCAGCCAGCATGTCTCTAACTGACTGCTCCCGCTGAGACTTGGAGGCAGCCATTACTCCTGCTTCTCTACTGCGACCATGCAGTCACCCAGCCAGGGCCCCCTCGCGGTATCTCCAGGGGACCAGGCCTCACCAGGCCTCGTATTCCACCAGCCGCCACTGCCCTTTCGCTCCTAGACTCTTAATGGCCACTCACCACCCAGCTGCTTCTTGTAGCACCCGTTGGGGCCACCGCGGGCCGATCGCACTGCCGATCAGCGGCCCAGCATCTTCGCGCCACTCTATGCTATCTCTCTCCAGAGCCGGGGTAGCCCGGTAACACCCCGGCTCATCCGCCACCTCGTTTGGGGCCTCCGTCCGCCCGGAGGGTCGAGCAATGCGGGCACGTCAGCCCCGTATGGCCGCCTGCGCACCACTCCACGCCGGGCCCCCGTCGCAGCTCCACTGCGCGATATCACCGCAGCCCCACCTGTGCTCCTGCAGCAACTGCACCCGCAGCGAAAGGCTGCCGGGCCCGGGGCCCACCACGCGGCTCCGTCCTCGGCGTGCCACACTCACCGGAACCCAGCGCGGGCCCAGGCCGCGCGGCTTCGCGCCTCCACCTCTCGCCGCAGCGGGAGTCTCCTACGTCCTCGGGGCACCCTCTGCTCCTCGGGACCAGCCGCTGCCTCCAGGCACCCCGGGACATCGATCTCCGGGGTCGCAAGGCTGCTGTAGTGAATCCTACTTCGTTTTAATGGGATAACAGGAGTTAGCTTAGCCTCTGGCTCGCAGACTCGTGCCCCCATCACCTAGTGACTTTTAACCTACTTAGCTTGCTCTGTCTTAGCCCATTTAATTATTTATTTCTTCTAAGATGGCTGCCTTGTTTATAGATAGGCCACTTGTTATGGGTAACATTATCAGTGTCACCGAGCCAAGGCGTCAAGATCAAGCACCAAAGACAAACAAACAGTAGGTGTTCACACTTAGGGATTTTCCCTCTATATATTTTCAAGGGATTGTTTATATTAATTTCTGTCCCAAGCATGTCTGTTATCTATTGTTTAGGAACACACCTATGTCAGGGGTCCTTGTAGATCTGTATAAATACATCACACTTTAGACAGATAATCAGAGGGATTCCGACCAGAGGGCATCGCCACCATCGCTGATACCGATGCTGCAGTCGTCTTGACGCTGACCCAGTCTTCGTGTCCCTGCGGAGTCTGAGATAGAGACTTCATTCCAAGGTAACGAGGGTTGGGGGCTCCTCTCATGGGCATGGCCTTGGCAGATTAGGATTAACAAACCCAGCTCTCCTTTAGGTAGGAGGTTAGGCCTTTCATATTAGGGTATTAGGGCATATTACATCTCATATATCTTTTCTACGTATTGCAAGATGGTGGGGGTCTTTGTAATAATGACTCTCGTCTTCACAATTCTGTTTCTTGCATTATTCATTATCCTAATCATTGCAGCCCATGCAACTTATCGCAAATTGCAGTTATGTTAAATAAAAACTATTGAAACTCTACTGCATCTTTGTCATTGCCTGTGTTTGTATGAGACATGATATATCTGTGAGAAAGGGGTAATCTCCGTTTAACCACGACACTCCCTGAGATGTCTTTTCTCTAGTCCATGAGTAACGGCTGCCATAAATCACCTTTTTCTATTGTCTTTCTGATGAGGTGCTGCTAGTGAGCCGGTAAGGTTGGGACAACAGCTGCGACTTGTTGTAGGAAAGGCGTAGTCGCCTACAAACAAAAGTACTGTCATCCTTAAACCAGCAGTCTTGCTCAGAGCAAGAGTCCAAACTACGACACTGCTTTCTGGGGCCCGGGCGGCAGAACTCAGAGGAATGCGTCCGCTCATCCGCCATCTTGGCCACGCCCCCATTGAGTTCACTTTATGTTGACTGGACACAATATTTTCTTTCCTGTGCTTTCAATAGAAAAATAACTGCACTCTGTGACTTGTAGTCTCCATTGTCTTTAAAAAGAATCAATTGGATTAACCCATGATGGTTACACAGAACCACGCATGGCTTAACAATGCAGCCGGAACCATGACCGTGTCTTTACCACGCATGCCTTTACCACTCATGCCTTTACAATGAATTTTGTTGTAAAAGCATGGATAGTAAAGGTATATGTGGTAACGCCATGCGTGGTTGTGTGATACAATCCCACCTACTCCCCCACCCAACTCTAAAACCTACCCTGTCCTAAAAACTACCCACCCTGTCCTAAAAGTTACCCCGACCCCCCGCCCTATACCCTAAAATCTACCCTGCCATGTCTTAAAAACTACCCTGACCCCCACTCTGCACTAAACCCTAAAAGCTACCCTGCCATGTCCCAAAACCTTCCTCATCTACCCTGACCCCCCGCCCTGAACCGTAAAACCTACCCTGTACTAAAAACTATCCAACCAAGTCCTAAAAACTACCCAACCCTAAACCACTGCCCTAAACCGTAAATCCTACCCTGTCCTAAAAACTACCCCGCCTGCCTGCCCTAAACCCTAAAACATACCCTGTCCTAAGAACTGCCCCACCCTGTTCTAAAAACTATCCAGACTCCCCCACCCTAAAAACTACCCCACCTTGTCCTAAAAACTACCCTGATCCCCCACCCCGCCCTAAACCCTAAAATCTACCCTGCCCTGTCCTAAAAACTACCCAGACCCCCTGCCCTAAACCCTAAATTCTACCCTGTCCTAAAAACTACTCCACCTTGACCTTAAAAACTTCCCTGACCCCCGCACTGTGCCCTAAACCCTACCCTGTTCTAAAAACTACCACACCACACCCTGTCATAAATGCTACACCGACCCCCTGCCCCTGACCTAAACCCTAGAACCTACCCTGCTGTGTCTCAAAAAACTACCCTGAACCCCCAACCCCTCCCTAAACCCTAAAAGCTACCCTGTCCTAAAAACTACCCTGACCCCCCCACTCCACCCTAAACCCTAAAACCTACCCTGCCCGGACCTAAAAACTACCCGACACCCCCAGCCCAGCCTAAATCCTAAAACCTACCCTGTCCTAAAAACTAACCAGACCTGTCCTAAAAACCAACCTGATCCCCCATTTTAAACCCTAAAACCTACCCTGTCCTAAAACCTACCGTGCCCTGACCCCCCGCCCTGAACCCTAAAACGTACCCCACCCTGTCCTAAAAACTACCTCGACCCCCCCGCCCCTGCCCTGAACTCTAAAACCTACCCTGTCCTAAAAGTACCCCAACAAGTCCTAAAAAGTACCCGGACCCTGCACTGCACCCTAAAACTTCCCCCGCGCTGTTCTAAATACTACCCCACGCTGTGCCCTGAACCCTCAAATCTATCCCACCATGTCATGAAAACTACCCCGCCCTGAACTCTAAAACCTACCCCACCCTGTTCTTAAAAATCCTCCCACCTGCTCCAGCCCCACTTAGCGGCCGCCGTCTTCCTTTCCCGGTTGTTCCTTCTGTGTGCCTGAGCCACGCATATGCATTGTGTCTTAACCATGCATTTGCGGGGTTCAAGCACATGCATGGTTCAGGCAAGTGTGGTAACACGTGCGTGGCTACACTACGCATTACTCTGGCCACGTAGAAAAGGCAGTTTCCCACCCATGACAGCAACTTGTAAAATAAAATGAAAGGAAACATGGTGCCCTGTGAATATTGATAAATTTGGCAGCCTTATATAGGTAGCCTTAGATGACACAGGGCACATAACTCTGCTTTTTCAGAACCTGCATTTGATAAAATCCCTTTTATACTTAGCCATGGCCCATTAATCTGATAGGCACATGCTCATGGCACAATGATTAAGGAATTATCCTGTTTCACAGCAGCATAATGTGCCATAATTGTATTAGGTAGACCATTCTATTGCTAGAAGCATTTGTCTAGAACAATTAATATGTTAGTATGTTTGTGTTTAATTTTCCTCTATTTTACCTAACTCAGTATTTCTGTTGAGGCCCATTGTTCTAGAATAATACAATTTCTGAAATTTTACAAACATGTCATACAATGTTTCCAAAGGAATCATAAGGGGTTTTGATATAATAAAGTAGTATGCATCCTGGGTGCTGTTGGAAATATTGAAATATAAAACAACTTTTTCAAGCCACTACCAGAGATGCCTTTTTAGCTAGCTCTTAAGGGTATATGAGCATGCTTGATATGTATGCAAATCTTTCTCCCAATCCCTGTAAAAAAGCAAATGAGTCTTCCTAATTTTTTACAAAGCTACTTTATTTCAAACACTGAGAAATAGACGATAATAGAAATGTCTATCATCTGCATGGTATCCTTCCAGATTTTTGCTTTCACTACGATGTTTTTGCTGAACCCTTTCCTGTTGACAATAGAACTCTGCACACTTTTACTCCTCCTAACTAGTGATCAAGTGCTTGTGACGTCCCTTCCAAACAGGGTAGAATTGGTATACAGCTGATTGACACATTTAATTTACTTATAGGTTCCTACCAGATGGTGTTATATGCACCTTGGGACTTGAAAATAAATGTTACTAGTGGGCCGCAACACTGAAGGTCAACCCACTAAAGTAGCACTTTAAGGAATGTCTGAGGTCTGTCATTGGAGCCTGTGTGCAGTTTTAAAACTGAAATTTTGACCAGGCAAAATAAAATATTTGCAGGCCTAGTTTCCTTTCTAATAATTGTAAGTCACTCCATAGGGCAGAGTGCATGGTATTTAAAAAGTAGGACATTTGTACTTAAGTTTTACATGTCCTGGCAGTACAAATAATCCAAAGTAATTTTTCTCTGTAGCAAGGCTACCTTCCCATAGTCCAACACCGAGTTACCCTATTACGTTTATTAAGAGATACATTCTGAATGCAGGCAGCTTGAAAATACTTCTTCCACTTATTTTAATTGTAAATTAGAATCCACTTTAATGGTAAAGTCAGATTTTAGATCACTACTTTGTAAATGACACTTTTAGAAATTTGGCTTTTCTCTCTTAATCAAATTTGCTTTTCTACCAATTTCCAATGTCACATGACTGTTAAAGGCTCCTCTTTGGCGTGATGTGTATTCCTCCTAGACAATTGACAAAGGACCTGGAAGGAGGTTAGAGTCTGTACCTAGCCCTTCTTGACTTCAAAAGATACCTAACATGTCACTGGCCAATGCAGATCACTTCTGTGCCTGTCTGCCCTTTGTTTCACTAGACAGACTGGAGCCAAACCCATAGAAAAGGGAAGAACTGACTAGAACCAGTTTTATGGTTAGACAAAGAGGTGTTCCCCCACCCATAGGCAGTCACAAAGTATAAAAGTGATTCCATCAGAAACTAGAATCTGAACACTCCTGGACCTGAGAAGATCCAAAATAAGGACTGATCTACTCTCTAAAGAAGGAAAATCGGTCCTGCTTGCTTCAACCCAGGACCCTGGAAGTTACTCAAAGTGTCAGTTGGCTGACCTCATGTTTGAGCTACAGGACACAAGAAGCTTCCAGAGGCCTTTCCTGCTTTCCAGCTAACAACTGCCAACTGAACCTGACCTGGTTCCCTTAGCTATGGGTACCCCAAGAGCTATTATCGGAGTCCTGGACCTTTGGCTGAAGTCAGAGTGTAATTCTCCCTACCTATCAGATCCAAAGTGAAGCAAAGAGAGCAATGAAGCTTCTAATTGAAGGGATCACTATATGCAACACAGAGCAACCCAGAGCCCTTGCAACCCAGAGCAGGGCCTTGCCACACAGCTGAAAGTTTCACCAAATCCAACAGTGAGCTAGGGAAAGCCTCCTAGACCCACACTGTGCAGACCCTGAAGGAAAGCTTCACTGGATCCAAAGGGAGTAAAACCAAGCCCAGCAGAGCCACTCAGCTCCTATCTAAAGACTTCATCGGATTCAATGCCGAGTGACATGAAGCACTGCAAAGCCTTACCCTGCAGCTGAAAGGTTCACAAGATCAAACACTGAGCAATGCAAAGTCTCTCATACCCACACTGCGCAGATCCCTTTGGCAAGCTTCGCCTGCGCTATTTTTACCCTTTTTTAAATTTAAAAACTAATTACTCCGGTTCTACAAATTGGATTTTTGTTGTTTAGTTGTCATCTTATTTATTAAAATATACACTATTGTTCTAATGAGGTTTGAGTTTTTCTTTTTCTATGCTTTCACTTTCTTACTGTTTCATTGCTGCACACATTCTTTAAATATTGCCTCTAAGTTAAGCCTTACTGCTTTTGTGCCAAGCTAGCAGAGTGTAGGCATAGGTTTATTTAGTGACGTTTGTGGGTCAGCCCGACTAGGATTGTGATTATTACTTGAAGTGAGTTCTTACCCCATTCAACAAATGATCTGCATTTTGAGAGACAGATTAATGGAAAAGAGGGATGGAAAACTCTCTTGTCCATCCAAATGTAGCTGAAGTGGTAAATAGAGTGTTTTTTCGCCCCAATAAAGAAAACAGGACATTCCTATTATTGAGATGTTGGACTGAGACCATCTGAATCCCTTCACATGGTGACACAGACTAATCATATGTGGAGATTGGAATAGGTCCATTTCACTTGAAGGTGGAAGGTTTATACCACAGTATTCAAAAAGTGCAGAGCCTAGTAAATGTATTGATAAAATAATTTAACTCATTAAGCGGCATGAACATTCAACATTGAAATGAAAAATAATGAAGATGAGAAAAGGCTATGGTGGCCCAGGGAATGGAGATGTGGGTTGACAATCTACATAAAATAGTGAAAATCTGTCAAAATAAAGGGACCGCAACCATAGTGGCCATTTATGTTGAGATCCTGTAGTTCTCTGGTTTGTCTTTAAAAATTAGCATCATCTTTGACTTCAAAAATAGAACATCATCGAAGTTTTTAAAGTAATTAAGATCTCAGTTTTCCTTTGTAAAACTGAGTTGTGGGTTTCATTGTTTTTTTCTGGTCATTGAGTTGCACAAAGAGGCCAAATGGATGAAGGATGTATGAAATATAAATTACATTAAATTACAACACTATGTTTACATACATGAGAAAATGCTATCCAAAAGACACCCTCAGACGCTCCACTCTTTCAACTTTCTGCCACTAAATATATTTTGGTTATTTGGTAAGCTCGTTCAAGTGACAGTGATTTTTGTTCACAAGTCCTTATATATTCAGAGAAATGAAGTTTGACCTTGATAGTTAGCACATTGTTGTGGCCCACAACACGTGACAGGAGACACAGGATGAAATGCAGTACTTTATTTGTCATAAGCACAGCACACGACCTCTCCAGTGGTCCGTCCTAGGGAAACTAACCACCTTCCCAGAAAGTTCCACCAGAACGACTGTGGCAACATTCCACACCCCAACCAACATTCCGACCACTCAGTTATATTTCAAATAGAACTAAGTAATAATAGCCCATAACACACAACTTTTCCAACCCCTATATGCATGCTGTGCTTGTACTGTGCATATGACATTGCCATTGAGTCATAGTAGGGACGTGAGCATCCCACTCTAAATATTCCTTAATATTTCAGATTTTGAGGTTGCTCTCCGTTTTCAGAACTTTTCAATGCATTTGGGGTATGTTAGTAATAAAAGGATTTTTTGCTAATTTGTTAGATGCCCACAAACTGTTTCAAGAAACAAACATCTGCAGTGTGTTTTTTTTTGGGGGGGGGGGGGGTCAAATGGCATTTCCACTTTCCACCTCCCCCCAGCAGTGGCTGCTCCCACGCTTCGAAAGGTCTGTGCTCACCTGAGTAAGGCTTGGCTTCAGTAATTCATTTCACAATGAGGTTAGTAGAGTGTGTCAGTAGGTGAACCTTGGAAAAATTATCCATAGCTCAAGCCAATCAGATTCTGAGCTCAAATTCAAATTTTAGTTCGGAGCCACTTCTCAAACCAAAGCAGCTATACATTCTGGTATTGAATTTCATGAAGGACACTGCATGGATTTTCAGACCTGCCAATTTATGAAAACATTTTGCACTTCTACCTACTCCCCCACCATAACAAATGCTTCTGAGGCTGCCGTGGAAGTCCTGGGTGTTCAACTATATGATAACGGTTCTTCTCCAGGTGACCCTGTGAAGGAAGCCAATATAATGTGACACATGGTACGTTGCTACCTTCCATATACTATTATGATGGACGTCCAGTGAGAATTTTTTTGCTGTAGATGTGTCACAATTCTTATCAGAAGTTGAATTGGAAATGGAACCTTTGGGCCTTGAATAATTTGTGCATATATATATATATATTTGGAAATAATTAATGCAGAATCGTCACATAGGTCAAAAGCTTTAGCAAACAAAAATACTTTATCTATGGATTAGTGGTTCAGTAATATAAACGTGCTTTTAAAAATGTGCATTACGGTTTGCATTTGTGTGTGTGTGTACTGAAGTTGTTTTGACTAATTCATGTTGCTAAATTTGTCTCCAGCAAAGAGCTATACAGTGCTGATGCCTTTTTTCAGCCTTTTAATGCATTTCCTAAAGGGTTACAATTTTAGAAACTTCATACAGAGCTCTTTAGAGCCCTACAGTCTACCACCTGTACATAGTCTGCAATCAAGTTACCATTCTTCATGCACAGGCACGGCTCTCTGAATCACCCAGAGACATCCACGCATCCTGCTTCAAACAAAGATGAGGTGGGGCGAGGAGAAAGGGGGCCCTGGGAGCTTCTGTTCCACCTCAAAGAAAAGATGCCAGATCACAGGGGGTTGAGAAGCAGTTAGCAGATTCATTGGGTGCAAAATAGAGTGCACACGTGGGCTTTAGAAGCAGATTGTAACCTGTTTGAAATAAATGACAGATTTAGCAAAACCCACAGGGAAAACAGAACGTACAGGCAGCTAAACTATCAGTTCATCAAACCATTACTCACAATATATTTTGACATGCTTAAATATATTGCACACCAACATTCTCTTTTTGACACATTACAACTACTGATCAATACTATTGTGATGTACATAGGTATTGCTATTACGAACATGAATCATTCAGATGCTTTGTCGAATGATTAATGTGCATTCTTGTGTAATGGTCTTGTTTAGGTTCCATATGTAAAGGGGATACTGATTACATATGAATGAAGAGTGGCTAAGCCCTCCTCACACTTCAATTAAAGTTCTTCTTAAAATTACCCAAATCTGCTGCTTGTAAAAAGTGTACGTTTGTACTTTACTTCAAAAATAACATTAATATAAATAACCATTTTTATCTTTCCAAGCAAAAATTGAGTTGAATGGCTAGTAACCGATGCTAAATTAAGTCATGGAAATCTGTAAGTATGCAACCTTTCGATATTTGAATACACGTGTTATATAGATACAATTATACGTATAGGACCATAGAAATGAACAGCAGATGCAGCAGTGCAGGCCTCCCGACACTGCTCTACAAAATGATGCAATCCAAGCTCTAAATTGTAGATGCAGTGAGCATAAAAGTGCTATCCGCTAGAGGAAGTGCTGCTACTGTGCACTGTGCAAGGGACAGCCTATTGCTCATCCCAGATCCCGCTCATCATTCCTCAAATACATATTCTATTGTGATCTTTAGTTGATTGCAGAGTTCAGGCTGACTGCTTTCCTTTCAAAGCAACGGGGAAATACTTTGTATGTACCAGCTATTGTAATTTCATGTCTATCTCAAAGAAGTAATAATTTAATTCAAAAGTCACATCTGTTTACTGCTTCTTTTAAGTGCTCATTTCACGTAGCGTTGCTTTTTAACTACACATCTAGCACACACAATTTTAATGTCTCTAAAAATAATATCCATAATAAGCCTGAGGAGTAGCGTCAGTGGAGTGTGCTTATTCTAACTTCATTTAAATATTTGTATTTTCCAATATGTATTGAAACACAGCAGTGCTTGTGTTGCACTTTTTTAAAATCAGAGGTTCTTGTCATAGTACTCTCTAAATATGTTTTTTTTCAATATTTGAATGCACATTATGTATGTACATTTATGTGTACAAGGACCTAGAAAAGAGCAGCAGATGTAGCAGTGTAAGCGTCTCTACCGTGTAGTGCAAATTGATGCAATACAAGCTAATAAATAGTAGATGCCATTGAGTTTAGAAATCATAGCCACTGAGGAATGTTCTGCTGCTCTGCCTTATGCTTATTACATTCTATTGCTCAGCCCATTCCCTTTATTTCCTCAATTAAATTCTCTAATGTAATTTTTTGTTGATTGTGGAGTTCAAGCTGAATCCTTCCCTTCCAAAGCAAACAGCCTGACATTTTGTCTTTGATTACATTTGACTGCTATTGTCAATGCCATTTGTAGCCTTATGAGTAGATTCTATGCCTATATTTATCAATATGTCATGCAACACAACGTAGCACGCCACCTTGCTGCAATATACTAATGCTACATGAAAGGGAGAGGGCAGGAATACGCCATATTTAACTTTATACAGTGCATTCCTCCTCTCTGCCTGCAGTGGCACACAAACAGCTGCCTAGTGCCAACGCAGGCACCCTGCACCCTTGCACCATGGTGCAAGGGTGCCTGCACTGTAGGCAGGATTGTTTTTGTGCAGGAAGGGGCACCTTCCTGCACAAAAACAATCCTCAGAGGACATTTCCTGTGCTGCAGAATTCAACACACTTAGAAAGAGCAACCAATGATGATAAATTAGGATATTTCTCCTCCTTGGGGAGGCATATTATTCTGATGCATTCACAGGTCGACCAGTGTTGGTAAATCTGGGAATTTGTCAGAAATCAGAGGTGGATATTTGGGAACAACCACAATCCACGCATGGCACATCCCCCTGCTGCAAAGTAACACAAGGCAGCAATTTCTGCTGCCTTGCATCATTCTATATTGATAAGTACACACAGGGTCATGCAAGATGGCATTGCATGACTTGATAAATCTAATTTAGGTTATCTGTCGCCCTTGCCCCCCCTTGCGTGGTGTAAGGGCAATGCAACCCTTGATAAATATGGGCCAATAGTACTTAATTCCCAAATTCACAACCTCTTACTGATCTGCATAGGAAGTGACATCACTCCTCTTCCATCCCAGGACCTACTTAATGACTGCTACAGTGTGGATGCGTAACAGACGTGTGCAGAGAGCATGCCAAAGGCAAGCCTGTCTGTTCGCATTCGTGCCTGGACTGTGCCGAGCACCAGGATCCCTGATCCTTCCTCCTCTCGTAACCACCATGATGCAACCCTCCGCGCCCTCAACCCTGAAAGCAGCTCCACACGCTGCTGCCTCACCAGACCACACAACACTAAGGGAACTTTCTCCTGCACTTCCTACAAGTTTTCATGCAGTTACCCACACCCAGAACTCATTGCACCAACAGCACCCCACTCTCTCACACTCACACATTCCTGCAACCACAAACACAACACTCCACTTGCATGCATGCTCCTCAACATCTGCTCACTCATCAAACATGCCACTTGGGGCATGGAGGATCCACCACATGGCAATGCCCCTGACCTTCTTTTTCTCATAGAAACCTAGCTAAACCCTGCATCAGCACCTAACATCACCACAGCCACCCCCCCAGTACAAGATTGCCATGCAAAACGGACTTCACAAGCCCAAAGACGGAATTACACTCACCCAGGAGAACACCATCAGCTGCCCCACATCCATGGACATATCAACCTCCAACATGGTGTACCTGGAGTTCAAGCTCCATGTCACAGCCAACTTCACCCTTTGAGACGCTTTCATCTACAGACCACCAGGACCATGTACCAAATTCACCAACACCATCATGGTCTTCGTTGCACCACTCACCCTTGATGCTAGCAATTACATCCTACTCGGAGACCTGAACTTCCACCTGGAAGTCAACTTTGACCCCAACTCAAGAACACTCATTGAAGACTTTGGAAGCCTGGCCTTCAGAGAGGGTGAAGGGATCAACCCACATCAACAGACACCTCCTGGACCCTATGCTCCCCAACATCAGCAAAATTCGAGTTTATGAGCCCAAACCATTTCCCTAGACCGACATGTTCTCTTCAAGCTCAGCACTCCCACCTCGATCCAGGGAACACACACCACCATCATACCAGGCTGGTGAAAGTGGAACAGCATCATTGACAAGGAACACAGCAACCGTCTCTCTAAAGTCATCAAAAGTTTCAACAATTGGATCACTTCTGCATTGACTCCCTGGCCCACCTCAAACACAACAATACAGCAAGATCCTAGGACAGGGGGCATATGGAGGAACTCAGACTGATAAAACACCATTGCAAACAATTGGGGTGCAAATGGAGAATGAGCCAGGACAATGCAGGCGCTGCTACCAAATGATCTGGACCACCAAGTGTCTCTCTGATGGGACATATTGATGGTAGCACCAAAAGCAAGAAATCGTTGCCGATGTCAAGTATTTCACCTCACTATTGGCCGCCTTCAAGTCAATTACTCCCTCACATGTCTTCTACAAAGTATCTCTGAATTCTTCAGTACCAAAATCACTGCCATTTACATAAACTTCAGACTCAACTGGACCCGAGACCTCTTCCAATGCCTCCTTCTCTTGTCCAAAGAACCTATGTTAACCACATGGCCTTTCGTCACAGCAGAAGAAACCATCACCACCATAAAGTCCATACACTCAGCAGCCCCATCAGACCCTCTGCCCCATCACACCTACTCCAGAGAACTGCAACCCATCAGTGCCATGCTCACACCCATTCTGAAGGCCTCCATCTCTTCTGTAACCTTCCCACATGGTTGGAAACATGCAATTCTCCTCCCATTTCTCAAGAAACCCCCTTGGGACACTTAAATGCTGTCCAACTACAGACCAATCTCCCTGCTGTCATTCCAGTTCAATGTCTTAAAGAAAATCATCACCAGACACCTCATTGGATGTCTCAACAACCACCAACTCCTCAACATTGCTCTGTCCGGTTTCAGAACCAAACACAGCATGGAAACCCTCATTGCTTTTATGGACAACAGGCAGAGGAAACACTGCACAGCCCTCATAGTTCTTGACCTCGCCACAGCATTAAACACAGTGTCCAACCCCATCCTCATCCAACACCTACACCACATCGGAATGCAAGGACATGAACTCCAATAGATCTGCTCCTCCCTGACTGGAAGGACCAGGTCAGTCAACCTGAACCATACACCTCGAATGCCTGCAACCTCATTTGTGGAGTTCCGCATGTATCCTCCCTGAGTCTGACCCTTTTCATTGCATGCATGATCATCCAACATCATCCACTTTCATCATTCTCTTCTATGCCAATGACATGCAACACATTCTCTCCCTCATGGACAAGACACCTAGTACCTGGAAAAAGTTCAATGCCTGCATGACATGACTGAAATCACTCAATAGATGAAGACCAATTTTTTAAAGCTGAACACTGACAATACTGAAATCATGTTGTAGGAAAGTGCCACTGTTCGCATGGTCACCCCCCACTTTTTTTTTGCCTACTGTTGATGCCAAGTTTGATTGAAAGTGTGCTGGGATCCTACTAACCAGGCCCCTGCACCAGTGTTCTTTCCCAAAAACTGTGCCTATGTTTCCACACTTTTCACATGTTAGAAATGGGGCCCCCAGTTGGCAGAGGTATACACCCTTGACCAAGTAGGGACCACAATCCCAGTCAGGGAAAGTCACACACAATCCAAGTTATCCTGTGCCCACCCTCTTGTAGCTTGGCACTGAGCATTTAGGCTTAACTAAGAAGGCAATGTGTAAAGTTTTTGTGCAATAAATCATGCAATAACACAGTGAAAACACCACAAAAATACACCATACAGTTTTAGAACAATATGAGATATTTATCTGAATAAATTAAGGTAAAAACGATCAAGATTTGATAATCACAAGTTGAAAAATCACTTTGGTCATAATAAGAAGAGTCTTAAGTTCTTAAAAGCGACAATTGTCTCTTACAAGCAAAAAGTACCTAGTATGCATCAAAATTACACACACGGAGACCACAGAGGAGGAGATGCATGGAAAACAAAGGGTGCACATCAGATGTCTGGGCACACACAGACGATGTGTTGATTCTTTTCCACGTGGCAAGGACTTTGCGTTGAATTCCGACACAAAGTCTTGAATCCTCTTTGCGATGTGGGGTGCTTTTGACGCCCAGGAACAGTGTGTGGAAATCCTGGGCATGCAGGGTGAAGTCAAAGGTTTCTGTCGCATGGCAGGTGCTGTGTCGATTCCTCCTGCAGGAAGTCAGGCTGTGTTGTTCTGGGTCAGCGATGCGTTGATCCAGTGGGCTGTGCGTCAAAGTTCTGGTCTCAAAGCTGGCACTGCGTTGATCTCCTCTCGGGAAGCCGGGCTGCGTCTTTCTGGGTCGGCGATGCAGTGATTCTTTCACTGCTAGTCAGGCTGTGTGTCGATTCAGGCAGGCTGTGCATTGATTTTGGCCACACAAGGAGTTCCTTTGCAGAGACGAACAGGAGGCAAGCTCAATCTAAGCCCTTGGAGAGCACTTCTCAGGAGAGCCAGAGGCCAGCAAGGCAGCAGGGCAACAGCAAGGCAGCAGTCCTTCACAGCAAAGCAGTCCAGGTGAGTCCTTTAGGCAGCTAGGCAGCTCCCCTTGGCAGGTTGCAGGATCTGTCCCAGGAAGTGTCTACGTTGGAAGGATCAGGGACCCAGTTTATATACCCAAAGACAAACAATATACAAAGACATTGTAAGAACAGTGTGGCCATATTGAGTATATAGTCTGGGAGTTTGTCATTACGAACTCCACAGCTGCATAATGGCTTCACTGAATACTGGGAAGTTTGGTATCAAACTTCTCAGCACAATTAACCAACACTGATGCCAGTCTGGGATTTCCTACAAAATGCACACAGAGGGAATCTTAGAGATATAGTTAGCCAAACTGCTAGTGTAGGACTGACCAGTCTGTGCCAGCCTGCCACTTTCAGACAAGTTTCTGACCATATGGGGTGAGAGCCTGTTAGAAATGGGGTCTTTGGTTGGTAGTCAGGTTACCCCCTGTCCAAGCAAGGACCCTCACTCTAGTCAGGGTAAAAGAGAATCACCCTCAGCTAACCCCTGCTTACCCACTTGGTAGCTTGTCACAAGCAGTAGGCTTAACTTCAGAATGCTAGGTGTAAAGTATTTGTACCAACACACACAGTAACTTAATGAAAACACTACAAAATGACACAACACAGGTTTAGAAAATAGAAAATATTTATCTAAACAAAACAAGACCAAAATCACAAAAATCCACAATACACAAGTCAAGTTGTCAATTAAAAAGCAAAAAGAGTCTTCATGTGGTTTTAAACACACACTAACACTGTTAGAGTGAAAATGTACCTTGGTTGCGTCAAAAATAACCCTGCACGGGTGAGTGTGCATCAAAAAGGGCTTGCGATGCATCGATTTCACTCATGAGCAAGATCTTGCGTTGTTTCTCCTTTTGTCAGGTCGGGGCACTTCGTTTCTTCTCTCCGCAGGAGAGCGATGCGTTGATCCGGTCAGCACTCTCGGGTCCGGGCCGGCCTTGTGTTGTTTTTACACACCCAGCGGTGTTTGCGTCGGAAATCCGGCTGTACGATGATCTGAAAACCAAACAGCGTGGGTTGCGATCTCACCTGCCTCCATCAGCGATGCTGCACGTCATTTCTCCAGCTCTGTGCGTTGATCTTCAGGTCGCGTTGCAGACGAGCATCGATTTTCAGCCACAAAGCCGGCAGTGCGTTGATTTTTCAGCTGCAGATCGGAGTCACGTCGATCTTTTCCCGACATGGCATTCAGTGCGTGGATTTCTTCCTCTTAGGCTACCAGCTTCTCCTTTGAGGGTCCCAGGACCTTGGATGGGCACCACTTGGCAGAGTAGGAGTCTCTCCAGAGACTCCAGATGCTGGCAGAGAGAAGTCTTTGCTGTCCGTGAGACTTCAAACAACAGGAGGCAAGCTCTAAATCAAGCCCTTGAAGATCTTCACAAGATGGACGGCACACAAAGTCCAGCCTTTGCCCTCTTACTCTGGCAGAAGCAGCAACTGCAGGATAGCTCCACAAAGCACGGTCACAGGCAGGGCAGCTCTTCTTCCCCCACTCTTCAGCCCTTCTCCAGGCAGAGGTTCCTCCTGGTTTCCAGAAGTATTCTAAGTCTGTGGTTTTAGGTGCCCATCTCATACCCAATTTCTCCTTTGAAGTAGGCCTACTTCAAAGCAAAGTATCTCTTGAATGTGAAATCCTGCCTTGCCCAGGTCAGGCCCCAGACACTCACCAGGGGTTTGGAGATTGCATTGTGTGAGGGCAGGCACAGCCCTTTCAGGTGTGAGTGACCCCTCCTTCCTAGCACAGGTGGCTCATCAGGAAATGCAGACTACACCTCAGCTCCCTTTGTGTCACTGTCTAGTGTGAGGTGCAGCCAGCCCAACTGTCAAACTGACCCAGACAGTTACTCTACAAACAGGCAGAGTCACAGAAATGGTATAAGCTAGAAAATGCTCACTTTCCTCTGCCTGGAGAAGAGCTGAAGAGCTGAGGAAGAAGAGATGCCCTGACTGTGACTGTGCTTTGTGGAGCTATCCTGCAGTTTCTGCTTCTTCCAGAGTAAGAGGGCAAAGACTGGACTTTGTGTGCCTCCCATCTTGTGAAGATCTCCAAGGGCTTGATTTAGAGCATGCCTCCTGTTGTTTGAAGTCTCAGGGACAGCAAAGACTTCTCTCTGCCAGCACCTGGAGTCTCTGGAGAGACTCCTACTCTGCCCTGTGGTGCCCATCCAGTTCCTGGGACCCTGAAAGGAGAAGCTGGCAGCCTAAGAGGAGGAAATCCACGCACAGAGCGCCGTGCTGGGAAAAGATCGATGTGACTCCGATCTGCAGCTAAAGAAACGTCGTGCCACCGGCTCCACGGCTGAAAATCGATGCTCGCCGGAAACACGACCGAAGCATCGACGCACGGAGCTGGAGAAACGACACGCAGCATCGCTGACGGAGGCTGGGAGATCGCAAACCGTGCGGCTGGATTTTCAACGCAAACACCGCTGGGCATGTAAAAACAGCACAAGGCCTGTTGTGCCAGATCGACGCATCGCTCTCCTGTGAGAGAAGAAACTACGCGCCTGACCTGATGAAAGGAGATACAACGCAAGGTCTCGCTCGTGAGTGAAATCGACGCATCGCAAGCCCTTTTTGATGCACACTCGCCCATGCTGGGTTATTTTTGACGCACCCAAGGTACATTTTCATGCTAAAAGTGTTAGTCTGTGTTTAAAACTACATAAAGACTCTTTTTGCTTTTTAATTGATAACTTGATTTGTGTATTGTGGATTTTTGTTGTTTTGGTCTTGTTTTGTTTAGATAAATATGTCCTATTTTTCTAAACCTGTGTTGTGTCATTTTGTAGTGTTTTCATTAAGATACTGTGTGTGTTGGTAGAAATACTTTACACCTAGCTCTCAGAAGTTAAGCCTACTGCTCTGCCAAGCTACCAAGGGGGTAAGCAGGGGTTAGCTGAGGGTGATTCTCTTTTACCCTGACTAGACTGAAGGTCCATGCTTGAACAGGGGGTAACCTGACTGTCAACCAAAGACCTCATTTCTAACACTGCCCATTCCCCATCATTAAAAGAAGGTGCGGACCATGAATGTTGGATGAGGCAGTGTGACTAAGGGAGGATTTAATGATTTAGAACAAAGGAAATCAGGTGCAGAAGATGCATTGAACTAAAATGAGGGTGGGAAAACTAGGATAATAAGTTGGCAATAGGTATTCAGTAAAATAGCCATTAAATAAAATGACGACTGTCATATAAATGTCTAATATACAAACAAAATGAGGAATCTAATTGGATAAAGATAAGGAAAACACACTAGTAGGCAGTGTGATTAAAGAAAACAGTAAAAATGGCCATAGCACCATTTCTTAAGTTATTCTGAGGTTTCTTTTCCCATTAAACCTGTAACTCGAGGCTAAGTGATTGCTTGGAGCATTATTGAATTCTGTCCAGGAACAAGAAATCTGTGTACAGGAGGACAGGTGGCCTTTTTGTTAGGAGTGAGTGGGCGAGAAGGATATGCCAAAGGGTCGGAAATGGGGAGGAAGATTGAGTTAGGCTGAGTTTGTGGACCTTCAAGGGGAAAGATGATGTTATTTCACACATTGAGGAGGTGTGAAGCAACATAAAAAGTAATTGTCATTCCATTGAACAGCAGAAAAACAAGGCACATGTATTTTCAGGAAAGCTAAGACAAGTCAGCCTTCATTGAAATTGGCAGATCTTGTGACTTTGCATCAGTATGTGAATGAGGTAGTGCATGAGGTATCGCACATCTAGGAGCAGATCTTTGGAAGGAACTGATCTTTTTAGCGGATTCAGCCAGAGACTAAGAGCTTGTCACTTTCTTTATTTAGGTCATTGTCCTTCATCCACAGCAATCTACCCTATTTAACCTCCAATTCTGCTCTGGACCCTGGTCAAGATCATGCTGCTATGTCTTCACTCTAAACCTGATAACAAGCAGACATATATCTGTGTCTAGGATGTGACAGATCAACTATCCACCTTGTTAAAGAGACTTAGGGGGTCATTCTGACCTCAGCGGTAAAAGGTGCCTACCGCCGGTCAGAAATCCTCCATAATCCCGCCGCGGTCGCGGAAACCCGCCACGGTCATTCTGACCCGCAGAAGGCAAACCTCCGAAAATCCGACCGCCACAACAGACCGCCAGACCAGCGGTCGGCGGAAAGGTGGAGGTCACAAAACCTCCACCGTCACGCCAACAGAAATACGCCCATGCCATTACGACCCACGAATCCACGCGGCGGTCATTCAAACGCGGTATTCCATTGGCGGGACACACCGCCGCGGTCAGAATACACACAAACGAACAAAACTCAGCCACATTGGACGATTTGAATCCCACACACCTGATACACATACACACACCACTCCCACACACACAATACAATATAAAACACACACCTACATCACCCACAAACCCCTACGCTAAAAAATTCGTCAAGAAGGCAAGAGCGAGACACCAGCATCCAAAAAATAACAGCCACAGCCACTCAACACCATCACCCACACACTATCCACACACAAATCAACACACACCACCACACTCAACTCACTTAAATACACATACTCCACCCCACACATCATACACACCACCCCATGGCACCCCAAAGACAACCCCGCTTCACAGACGAAGAACTCAGGGTCATGGTGGAGGAAATCGTTCGGGTAGAGCCCCAGCTGTTCGGCACACAGATACAATACACCAGCATTGCCCGGAGGACGGAGCTATGGCAGAGGATTGTCGACAGGGTGAACGCAGTGGGACAGCACCCCAGAAATCGGGAAGACATCAGGAAGCGATGGAACGACCTACGGGGGAAGGTGCGTTCCATGGTATCCAGGCACAACATCGCCGTGCAGAAGACTGGCGGAGGACCCCCACCTCAACCCCCACAATTCACATCATGGGAGGAGGAAGTCTTGAACATCCTGCATCCTGACGGCCTCGCAGGAGTCGGCGGAGGAATGGATACTGGTAAGTTGAAGCTTCAATACTGCTTCCCCCCACCTGCATGCCAAATCAGACCCCAACCCTCACCCCCATCCTCGAACCCCACCCTCACCCCCACCCCCATCCTCACCCCCACCCTCACCCCCACCACCATCCTCACCCCCACCACCATCCTCACCCCCACCCCCAGCACACCTATTCCCCGCCAATGTCTCACCATCACAACCCACACATCCCAAAACCTAGGCCTGCATGCGTCCACTAAGCATGGACACCCATCACCAAAGGATGCCCAATGCATATACACATCCCCCCCACAAGCCACCCTCACCAAAGCCCCCACACACGAATGCCAGCACTTGGGGACACGAGAACCCACAGATACACCCATATGCCACACATTGAAACTATAACCATACCTCTATACCCCTGCAGGACCCGACCGTCAACACACTGCGGCGGAGGGGCCAGAATTCTCCACACCCCCCACCCAAGAGGCCGTCAGCGATGACAGCAGCTCTGTCGACCTGGACACCGATGACCAGCCCGGACCATCGGGGACCTCTGGACAGTCGGTTCCCCTCACACAGGCCCAGGCCACTACAGACCCTAACCCCTCTGGGAACACCAGCACAGCTCCCACCCAGCGGGCCCATGCCTCTGTCTCCAGGGCGCGTCAATCTGCGGTGTGTCTACCACTACAGGGCACCCAGGATAACCCACCACCCCAACAACAACAGGGACCTGGGGGCAGTGGTAGTGGGCACACCGGCCAGGGGGCAGAGGCCCAGGGAAACAGGGCAACTCGGAGGGCAGCTGTGCGACAGGGGGGGGAGGAGAGGCCCAGGGAACCCACTCTCCACGAGGTCCTCACCACCATCATGGGAGCATACAACCGCTCCCAGGAGACGATGGCGACGGTACTGGCCCGGTTCCAGGAGATCCAGGCACTGCAGGAGGAACACTATCGGGGGTACAGGGAGGACATCCGAGCCATCAACACCACCCTGGTTACCATGGTAGGGCTGCTGCAGGACCTCGTCAACACCAGGGCGGACACTGAACAACACCCAAGGGCCCCTGCCACTAGCCTGGACCAAGAACAGCCAACCACCTCCGCCGGCGCTAGTGGACAGGAGGCCCCCGCACAGCAGCAGCCCACCAGACCCCCACCTCCTGCAGGAGAAGAACCACCCCGCAAGAGGGCCCTGAGATCTCGCAAGAAGACAGAGTAGGATGTCAAGACCCCCGCCAGCAATGGATACCACCTGATGTCATCCCACTGTCCCACATTGTCACCCTGTCCATCCTTGAACTGCCCATGCTCCATCTCTCCACAGACCTCTGGACAATGCACCTGTGTGACTGTTACTCTGGACTCTGCCATGGACATTCCTTCACCATAGCCCCCACCCACTTGAAACCACCCATCCCATTTTGAGCACTTAAATAAACACCTATTTTGCACCAAAAAATCTGGAGTCTGGCTGTGATTTCAATAGATTGTAATTGACATGACAGTGCAAATATGTCCTTGTACATGGTGAAGTCAACAAACAGCTGCCACAAAGCTGTAGTCCATGGGGAAACGAAGCACAGGACTCGTAGTGGGGACCCCAGATCTGAAATAGGGAGGGAAAAGCCAAAACTCAGTCATCATACACTGGGGCAAATAGACAGGCAGCAGAGATGCAGGAGAGTAGTTAACATTTACTAAATTATCTTTGAAATGTTACCTGTGTCCTATTGGAAGTACTGTTCAATGATTCTGTCCCTGTTGTCTGTTTCAGCCCCGTCGTCTTCCTCCTCGTCACTCTCCTCAGGTTCCACCACTGCCACAACACCACCGTCTCGACCATCCTCCTGCAGGAAAGGCACCTGGCGACGCAAAGCCAGGTTGTGAAGCATGCAGCAGGCCACGATGATGTGACACACCTTCTTAGGTGAGTACATTAGGGATCCACCTGTCATATGCAGGCACCTAAACCTGGCCTTTAGGAGGCCAAAGGTGCGTTCGATCACCCTCCTAGTACGCCCATGGGCCTCATTGTACCGTTCCTCTGCCCTGGTCCGGGGATTCCTTACTGGGGTCAGTAGCCACGACAGGTTGGGGTACCCAGAGTCCCCCACTAGCCATACACGGTGTCTCTGTAGCTGTTCCATCACGTAAGGGATGCTGCTATTCCTGAGGATGTAGGCGTCATGCACTGACCCTGGGAATTTGGCATTTACATGCGAGATGTACTGGTCAGCCAAACACACCACCTGGATGTTCATTGAATGGTAATTTTTTCTGTTCCTGTACACCTGCTCCCTGTCTCTTGGGGGAACCAAAGCCACATGGGTCCCATCAATGGCACCAATTACGTTGGGAATATGTCCAAGGGCGTAGAAATCACCCTTCACTGTAGCCAATTCGCCCACCTCAGGGAAAATGATGTAGCTCCTCACGGATTTCATCAGGGCAGACAACACTCTGGATAACACCTTCGAAAACATGGGCTGAGACATCCCAGAAGCAATTCCCACGGTTGTCTGAAATGACCCACTTGCCAAGAAATGGAGTACTGACATGACCTGCACCAGAGGGGGAATCCCTGTGGGTTGGCGGATGGGGGACATCAGGTCGGGCTCCAGCTGGGCACACAGTTCATGGATAGTGGCACGGTTAAGACGGTAGGTCAGGATAATGTGGCGTTCTTCCATTGTCGACAGGTCCACCAGCGGTCGGTACACGGGAGGATTCATCCGTCTCCTCGCCCAACCCAGCGGACGGTGCCTAGGAAGGACAACATGGAGCACACAGTCAAGCAACCCACAGGTATGTACTCACAGCTAGCACAGTAAACGATTCTCTATGCAGTGAATGGCGTGTCTGAGTGGCTATGCAAGGCCTAGGCCTGTGTGACGCAGTTGAAATTGAGCCATGTGGGCCCTGGAAATGGCGGCTGCCTGACCTGTGAAGTGTGACAATGGGATGTGAGGTCAATGCGCTGGCGTGGCACACCGCGGCGGGCGGCGGGCCAAGACCGCGGCGCCAAGCCGCATTGGTTAACATTGAAGCCTATGGGTTTCAGGAGCCAATGGCGAAGGGCGCCGGCGGTGGCGGGACGCACCGCCGCGGTACGCACCGCCGCGGACGTGACCACCATTTTCTATCTACTTATCCACTTGCGACTTGAACTTTCACAGGAGAGGACCTATACTGCAAGTGTTGCTGTGACCTCGGTCTGGAAGGGACAATGGCTGCTGCACCTGGGGAAAGGGCCCCTGCCTTCACTGGAGAGGAGTTGGAGAAACTTGTGGATGGGGTCCTCCCCCAGTATGCGCTACTCTACGGTCTTCCAGACCAACAAGTGAGTTTAATTCTATCTGGATTTGGGGCCACTGGCTGGCTTGGGGGCATGGCGGGGGGCCTGGCGGGGATGGGGGGCATGTTGGGCCTGGCGGGGGGCATGGCGGGGGGCCTGGCGGGGATGGGGGGCATGTTGGGCCTGGCGGGGGGCCTGGCGGGGGGCCTGGCGGGGATGGGGGGCATGTTGGGCCTGGCGGGGGGCCTGGCGGGGGGCCTGGCGGGGATGGGGGGCATGTTGGGCCTGGCGGGGGGCCTGGCGGGGATGGGGGGCATGTTGGGCCACTTGCAAGGAAAATGCTGACAAACTTGAACGTGGTATTTCTCCCTCCCTGTACGTGTCACATAGGTCCGCGCCCATGAGAAGATCGGGATTTGGCGTGCCATCGCCAAGGAAGTCCGGACCCTGGGGGTCCACCATCGACGGGGCACCCACT
Organism: Pleurodeles waltl; assembly: GCF_031143425.1. Lineage (NCBI taxonomy): Eukaryota > Metazoa > Chordata > Amphibia > Caudata > Salamandridae > Pleurodeles > Pleurodeles waltl. Next base: position 1,178,834,685 of record NC_090437.1, read on the forward strand.
GCCGCAAGAGGTGGGAGGACATCCGCCGCGGGACCAAGAAGACCGCCGAGTCTCTGCTGGGGATGGCCTCCCAACGTAGGCGGGGTGCCTGCCGTCAACTGAGCCCCCTGATGTTCCGGATCCTGGCGGTGGCCTACCCTGATTTGGATGGGCGCGTGAGGGCAGTACAGCAGACACAAGGGGGTGAGTACAAGCATTATCTACTCTGTTGTCGCGCAGTGGAGGTGTCTGGGTGGGGGAGGAGGGCTGGGGGTCCCCCTAGGCCAGGGCGATATCTGTAGGCTGGGCACCCCCGTAAGCCCCTGTGTCCCCAGCCACCACCCTCAGTAGTTTGTCAGTACAGCCATCCCTGGGCCGTGTCATCCATGGGTGCAGTTGTCAACTCTAGGCGTGTAGGGCATGTTCCACGGAATGCGTAGCGGACCCCAAGTGCGCAACTTAGTGCAGGGGGCATCTGTGTCTGTCATGTCCGCTAACTGTACCGGAGATCCATGAAATCAATAGACCTTTATTTCTCTCTCCCCCCCCCTTTTTGTTTGTCTTTCTGTGCTTGTGTGCATCAGCATCATCAGGCGGAGGAGAAGTGGCATCGGGGCAGGAGGGAGCTGCATCTCACATGGCCCAGGAGGGCCATGCCACAGAGTCAGACTGGACCAGTGAGACGGAGGGCGAGGGGAGCTCCACGACGGGGACGACTGGACCCTGCAGCGACACGGACACGTCCTCGGAAGGGGGCTCCCTTGCGGGGGTGGCACCATCCGTGCCCCCCGCCATTACAGGTACAGCCGCCACCCAGCGCACCATCACCGCCCTCCCAGCAGCCCCTCAGCGTTCGCCCCGTGCCCGCTCTGCCAGGAAGCCGGGCATCTCCTTCGCCCCAGGCACCTCAGGCCCTGCCCCTGTTACCCCCGCTGCCCTCAGTGAGGAGGTCATTGACCTCCTCCGAACGCTCATTGTTGGGCAGACTACCCTTTTGAATGCCATCCAGGGGGTGGAGAGGGAGGTTCATCGCAGCAATGCGTACCTGGAGGGCATTCATTCGGGTCAGGCTGCCCATCAGCGATCGTTCCAGGCTCTGGCCTCAGCACTGACGGCAGCCATTGTCCCTGTCTCCTGCCTGCCTCTACTAACTCCCTCCTCCCAGTCTCCTGTTCCTCTGCCTGTCCCACCCACACCATCAGACCAGCCTGCACACACCTCAACACCCAAGAGAAGCTCATCCAAACATAAGCACCACAGATCACGCAGACATTCACACACGCAACATTCCGATGCAGACATGCCAACAGTCACTACCACCTCTGTGACCCCCACCTCCTCGTCTCCCTCCTCCCTCCCTGTGACATCTACACTCACACCTCCATTCACCTCACCATCAGCCAGTGTTTCCATCACCAGCACACCCTCCACTCCAGTCCGCACACGTGCAGTCACCACCCCCACTGCCATTTACACGTCCCCTGTGTCCTCTCCCACTGTGTCTGTCACCCCCTCTTCCACACCACACAAACGCAGCCACCCACCCACCCAACAGCCATCCACCTCACGACAGCCTATCCCTCCTGCACCTGCACCCAAAGACAGCAAACGTGACTCACCTACAACCACATCCTCTCCCTCCACTCCCATTCCCACTGTACCTACCACTCTCCATTGTCCCAAGAAGCTCTTCCTCGCCACTACTAACTTCTTTCCTGACCCTGAGCCCCCCCCTCCTTCTCGTCGGGGTAAGAAGAGCACCTCAGCCACCACCAGCCCTGCAGCCCCCTTGACAAGGGTGCAGGGGTATTGGAGCCCGCCAGCCCGCATGTCTGGATCTTCGCCCAGCAGCAAGGGGACAGCCAGCCCACCCCCTGGGAAGAGGAGCAGAAGGCGGAAGGGGCGCCGCAGGAGCCCGCCTTCTACATCCCCCCCGGACACCACCCAGAGACAGTCACCAGCCACAGCTCCAAAGGGAGGCAAGGGCCACAGGCCCACGACTAAGGAGGGCAAGGGCAGCAAGTCGGAGAGGTCAGGCAGCAGGCCTGCTGCCCAGGAGGAGCCCACAACCCCCATAGCCGCTGCCCCGGGAGGAACCGGCACAGCTGCCCCGGGAGAGCCCACCACCCCCATAGCCGCTGCCCAGGGAGGACCCAGCCCAGCTGGCCAGGAGGGCCCCACCACCCACAGCCCAGGTGGGCAGTGAAGGAGCACCATCCCAGCTGCCCAGGAGGGCACCACCAGGCAATTAGCAGTTGGCCATAGACCGTCCGCCGTCTCAAGAACCGCTGAACTGGGCCCTTCAGGGCAAGGACCGCTGAACTGGGCCCCGCCGTCTCAAGAACCGCTGAACTGGGCCCCGCCGTCTCAAGCACCGCTCCGCTGGGCCCCGCCATCTCAAGCACCGCTGAACTGGGCCCTTCAAGGCAAGGAGCGCTGAACTGGGCCCCGCCGTCTCAAGCACCGCTGAACTGGGCCCTTCAAGGCAAGGAGCGCTGAACTGGGCCCCGCCGTCTCAAGCACCGCTCCGCTGGGCCCCGCCGTCTCAAGCACCGCTGAACTGGGCCCTTCAAGGCAAGGAGCGCTGAACTGGGCCCCGCCGTCTCAAGCACCACTCCGCTGGGCCCCGCCGTCTCAAGCACCGCTGAACTGGGCCCTTCAAGGCAAGGAGCGCTGAACTGGGCCCCGCCGTCTCAAGAACCGCTGAACTGGGCCCCGCCGTCTCAAGAACCGCTGAACTGGGCCCTTCAGGGCAAGGACCGCTGAACTGGGCCCTTCAGGGCAAGGACCGCTGGCCCTTTGGCAGACGTGGCAGGGCAGGATCTATCTCGGGCAGGGCTGCAGGATGTCCTCTGGCCAACTTGCCTCCTCCAGTGGCAGTGGGGTCTGTTATGGACTGTTTGGACTGTGGCTTTGCTCTCCCCAGGATGGCCCAGTGGGCAGGCCACCCACTGTATGGACTGTATGGACTGTGGCTTTGCTCTCCCCAGGAGGCCCAGTGGGCAGGCCACCCACTGTATGGACTGTATGGACTGTGGCTTTGCTCTCCCCAGGATGGCCCAGTGGGCAGGCCACCCACTGTATGGACTGTATGGACTGTGGCTTTGCTCTCCCCAGGATGGCCCAGTGGGCAGGCCACCCACTGTATGGACTGTATGGACTGTGGCTTTGCTCTCCCCAGGATGGCCCAGTGGGCAGGCCACCCACTGTATGGACTGTATGGACTGTGGCTTTGCTCTCCCCAGGATGGCCCAGTGGGCAGGCCACCCACTGTATGGACTGTATGGACTGTGGCTTTGCTCTCCCCAGGATGGCCCAGTGGGCAGGCCACCCACTGTATGGACTGTTTGGACTGTGGCTTTGCTCTCCCCAGGATGGGCCAGTGGTCATGGAGTCCCCTCGTGGATCTGGCGTCGTGTACTCAAGTGGCTGAGGTGCCCCCCCATCCCTTCCCCCTGAGGTGCCTGTCCTATTTTCTTTCTGATGCCCCTGCAGTGTTCTCTCCGTGGAGTTCTTGTCGTGGGACTGGGCCTTGCCCCTTTGCACAGGACCCCTGTGATCCACGGACAGTGGTTGGACTACATTTAGTAGCTGTATATATTTTGTACATAGTTTATTTATTTATTGGGATTACTGGTGTACATATTTCAATATATCTGGCCGTTTATGATCTCTTCTTTTGGTCTTTGCATTATTTCGGAGGGGGGTGGTTTGTGGGTTGTGACAGTGATCTGTGGGAATGCATTGATGTGTGTGTTGTAGTGGGTGTGGGTGGGTGGGTGTGTGCCGGTAATCTTTTCCCTCCCCTGTGTCGTAGGTGCAGTACTCACCGATGTCTTCCGCGCCGCCGGGCGTGCTCCTGGTATATGAGCAGGAATAGGAGTGCGGGGATGACCTGCAACTCTGGTTCCATACTGCCGGAATCTCGCGTGGAGTGCGTAGAGGTGAGCTTTTCCCGTTCGTAGTCTGTTTCCGCCGTGTTCTTATCGGCGGTGCTCCCGCCCCGGAAAAGGTGGCAGATTGGTGGGTCGTAATAGGGTGGGCGGTACATTGTCTGCCGCCTGGCTGTTGGCGGGAACCGCCGCGCTGTTTGTTTGTACCGCTGTGGCGGTCGGAGTGTTAAGTTGGCGGGCTGTGTTGGCGGTTCCCGCCAGGGTCAGAATTGCATATTTTAGACCGCCGGCCTGTTGGCGGCTTGGCCGCCGCTTTATCACCGACCGCCAGGGTCAGAATGAGGGCCTTAGTTGCAGCAGAGCTGTGATTGGGCTGGCAACACAAGCATTACTGAAGACTTCTTTCTTTGCCCACCACCAGCCTTACCTTTTGAACAGGTGTTTCAATATAAAGGTTGCGAAACAATGGGGAATTTGGTTCTATGTCAACCTTAAAATGGATTCATTTTTATGATTTCTGGTCAAGATTTTCATTTTGATCTAAAATCCCTGCAGAAGATCTTGCTGCATTAATTCCCAGGAAAACTATTCTTTAGTAGTTGTTGCAATCATCAGTTCAAGTTTGGATAGTCAGATAATTTGTAAAAAGGCTTGCCATCATTCTAATTTAAAAGGTTGAATCGAGTGCAAAGCACTGAAGAGATTCTGATTTTACCTAAGAAAAGAATAACTCCTTCTCTGCATGTCTAAGAAGTTTGCACTGGCTGTCTATTATCATCAAGGCATGTTTAAATCTTTTTTTTGCTGTCTGTCACCGTCACGAGACGAGGGACCATAAAAAAAACTAAAATGACCCCTACACCCCATGAGAGAAAAAACTCCTACTGTAAGGGGGCCATTAGTTTTTGTTTTTCTAAAACAAACTCCTGCTTTGAATGTTTGTTTTTGACAAAAGTAAAACTATGTAAAAGTTTTATGGATGGCTCGCCTGTTTGAATGAGACATTCGTCAAACTTTTACAACATTGACACATACCACATTGGTGCCGGTCCTGCCAGTAGTAGAAGATGAGGGCCAGTGCCTATCTCTAGGTTTCAGGGACTCGATTTCCTTCAGGATGATTATGTATATGCATGTATGTGGTATTTATATAGGGGTGATTTTGCAAAAAAAAACTGTGGAGTGCTGTACATGGTCAGAGACAAGCTAAATGTGAATGAGTAATAGGAGAGGAAGCTCGGTTTTGAATGGATATTGCATTGTAATGCAGCACTCTTTGAATTTGATGCAGCCTTGGGATTGTCCTGATGGATATGCAGATATGCGGATGTTCTTCCAGATCCCGGGTGCATGGATGGAAAAGGCCTGTAATCTTGTTTTTACTTTTTACACTTCTTAGTCTGTAGTCTGGGTGTGGGTGTCCCAAAAACCACCAAAGATGGTGAGTTTGTCTGCAAGATAAGCTAGGTTGTCGGTCTTATTAGCTGTGCAAGTGGTGCAGCTGGTTTTGAAGATGGAGTCAAGGAATTCCATCCCGTCAAGATGGAGGTGATGTGATCCTATTTCTTCAGGCCCTTGATGAAACTTGCTGCTGCATGTGTGCCAGTATGGAGTCTAGCAGGTCACTGAGGATGTCATTACAACCATTCAGATGCAAGAGTTTGAGGGTTTGAACAGCAGTTCAGAAGTCACATTCTGGAAGAAACAACTACTTAACATTTGGTGAGAGGTGGGGTTTGGAATTGTCTTATTGAGCCAGGCCTGTACTGTATCTTGTTTGCGTTGTTCTTGGCAAATACCAGGAATTCTGTCTCGGTTGTGGTGATCTTCATGTAGGTACTGGACAACCAAGCCTGGATGACATGTTTGAAGTGTTTGATCTCTGAAGCAGAAGAGGCGTTCATGTGTAGTTGTGTATTATCAGTGTAGTGGTGAATCTTGGTGCTGTTATTTGTGAGTAGAGCACCAAGCGGCTCCATGTAAAGTTTGAAGATGACAGGGTACAGTATGGAACCCTGGAGGACTCCAAACATGATAGGGATCTTTTGTGACCCAGAGGTGCCCATGTGAACTAACAGATGTCAATTGGAAAGGAAGGAGAAGAACAAATGAAGGACTTTGCTAGAGAATGCCATTCAAGACCTAAGGATGCATATGAGGGTGGTGCCTGACAGGCTAATGCCTGTCTTAAAGGCAGCCGAGAAGTCAATCATTCTCAGGAGGCAAGGGTCATCTTCATCTGCGGTCAAGAGGACAACATCCTCGATGTATAAGTTTGTGGTCTCCATGCTGCAGCATGATCTGAAAGCAGACTGGTAGTTGTGCAGGAGATGATTAGCATTGACTTCATCTTGGAGTTGACCATAGACTGTGTTTTCAATGATCTTGCAGATGAAAGTTAGGTGAGTGAAGGGTTGGTAGTTGATGAGGTCATTGGGGTCTAGTGTAGGTTTCTTTAAGAGTTGTAGGATCCAGCCTGTCTTGAGAGCTTCTAGGAAGATGCATTGAGTGAGGGAGGCATTGACAATGTAAACAGGAGTAAGAGACCATCCCCAAAGAGAATTTTGTTGAAGTGTAATGGTAAGACATCATCTTCATAAGAAGTGGGTGCGAGGGAGTTGAGTATGTCAACAAGCTCTGGGAAAACTAGGGTTTTGAAGGCTGACTATTGCAGGATTCTAAGGAAAAGAGTGGGTGCAGAGAGATCTTGGTATTATGGATGTTCTGTTGGATCCTATGTATTTTGTAACTGTAGAAGAGACTGTTGGCATTGAACTTTTCTGTGGAGTGGGGATTAAAAGGGCTCCATTGAAAGGTTGATGCAGTGCTTGATTTCCTTGAACAGCATTCTGCTTCTGTAGATGGCTTCTTTGATGTTGATGGTATAGTGCTTTCCTTTGGCTGATGTGATGAGCTGCCTGCAAGTTGTGTGGAGGGCTGTATCAAGACATCCTCAGGAGTTCAGTTTTTTTTCTGTTTTCTTTCCTGTCTGTAGATGATCATTTATTGTCAGAAATGTATTTAGAATATCAGGATGCTGAAGGATTTGTTAATCAGCTTCTCAGTCCCTGCATCCTTTTACACAGTGGATAGTTTAGGAAATGTCAGGGTTAACAAGATGCACGTTTTCAATGGTAAATGCTACCCATGGCCATCCTAGATTACTATAATGGCTAGTGTGAATGCAGATCATCTTATTCTGAGTGGACAAAAGGTAATCGGAGTTAAAGTGTGAGGAAGATAATATTTCATGGTTTGCCTATGTAAGGAATGTTATGTAAAATCAAGTAGGTCATAAGGCAGAAGTAAATGGACATTATGAAAGTGGGGAATGATAGGTAAATATACTGTAGTAACAATAATCAAGTGTATACTTTGATCTAGGGTAAAGGGGATTGATGGTTTGGGCATGACAGTTAACAGCAATGGTCATATGGATGAGGGAATTATCAAAGGGGGTGGTTGAATACAATGGGAAAAATTGAAGGAACTAAGAAAGTAGAACATAATCAACCAATATCACATCAGTGTGCTTTCAGTGCGATGTGAGAAGAGAGTAGGCAGCAGGTTTAATCTGTTTTTTAGGGAACTCCGGGACAGATGTACTAAACATTTTACAATCACATTTTACAATTGCAAACAGTCTGAGCCACTGTTAGGAACGGCAAGAACATATTTTACAATAAACTAAAGCAATTTGAGGAATCTTAAAATGGCTTTGTGACTTGATACTGAATTGCTATTTGGAAGGTGGATGTTGCAGGCATTCCTTCCAAATGGCGATTCGGCACGAGATTTATCAATGTTTTGTAATCATATTGCAAAACATTAAAAAATGAACAAATCCTGAGTTGGGGTGGTAGGGCATTTGGAAAAGGGATGCACTACAGTAGGAACCCATTCCATTTTGTGAATATTTTTAAATGCAGTATTGGTTACTTTAAGGAAAATGAGCTGCACTTAAAAAAAGTTTACTTTATTAAAAGGTGATCACAGGTATGGTGATCTGTTGATCATAGCAGGCTACTAGCACTGTGATGGCAACTAATTGGAGCAATGCACCGGGGCACATGTGGTCAGGAGGCCCAGTTTTCCCTGAACTGGCAGAGTCACCTATTTACAATGCATTTAAATACTATTTTAAGCCCAGCTCAGCTCGGCTTTAGTGTTTACTTTTCTTACTCAAGGGGAGGAGGGAGGGATTGAAAGGGGTCAACTGTGTGGGCCTAACAACCTGCAAAGCAAGGCAGACATACCTTAAATTCATTCATCTGCAGTTCCAGGGCACTCGTAATGATACTCTAAAAGTCTACTTCCATTCTATCTTAATGCAGGAACTTTAACGTTGTTCGAATGTTGTAATGTTGATGGGGATCCAAGCGAACTTGAGTAAGCACAGTAAATTATATATGAATAGTAAATGTTTGTGTAAATGTTTGTGTAAATGTGAATAGTAGTTTTGAGCATGCGGGGGCATGCGCAAGCATTCCATGTGTATTTTTGTGTTTGAATACGCGTGTGAGAAAGAGATTGAGAGGCCAATGGATCCTGGGTGTTGTAGTCTGTTTTCCTTCCATTGAGCCAATTGGACTAATAGAGATGATAACAGTGATTTGTACTAAGAACCCTGAGGGTGGAAACTTGGCGGTATACTGACAAAGAATGAGATGGTCACACCATCCTCATGCCTACTCAGACATTTCTTCAAATCACTGAAAAAGAAGAGAAAAAAGAGAGAATGAAAGGAGGAAAGAAAATGAGGGGAAAATAAAAAGGTCAAATAAGGCATAGGCAGAAGAGAAGGTGGCAATGGTATGTCATGTTATGTGATTTTCATGATCAGAGCTTACACTGACCACTTGAGGGGACAAATGAATGAAGGTAGGACAAGGAAGAGGGACAACAATGAGCAAGGCGGAGTCAAAGGGAAATGAAAGCAGGAATGAGAACTTGGAGAAAAGAAAGGAGTGTGCAGATATTGCATATCATGCTGGCATTGCACATATGCCGCAAGAATTGTGTATGTGAAGCGTCATGCAGGTATGCACACAGATTGTAAACTCTGCACCCTTTCCATCATTTGGTGCCACACATACACGCAGGAAGGAGTGAAAAATCTGTGATGTGTCGCCTTCACGGCCAATCTGCTCTGAGTGTACTTCCATGCTGTTTCCTCATTTCTGGGGTTGAAGGGAGGAAAGTTCCCTCTGCTTTCATTACCTCTGCAGGGAGTTACCAACATTTAAATGAACACTTCTGGCATGTCTACCTTTTTTAGTTAACAGGGATGGCCAGAAAAGGTTCTTGAAGTGGGCATAACCTGCAGGACCCTGTATTAGTGGGTCCATTTGCACAAGATTTGGAGGATTCTGTTTTAACCTGGGCAGTTACAACATAGGACAAGCACTTGGCAAATAGCTGTAGGGGGAAGACGGTTTGCATATACCTGGGGCATCTAAGGAGTGTGAGTTTTTCAGGGTGCTGACTGCAACTGGTAAAATCAGGGTTGATGTTTCCAGTTCTGGTAGTTGTGGCTCCAAAAACCTCAGAGCTGCCTGGAACAATTTAAAACCCCTTCCTTTTCCCTCAGGGATACCCCTCTGAGTAATTGGCCACATGACTCCAAACGAGCTCTCAACTCCTAACATGTCCTCGAATGTGGGACTTCTTGGCTGGTACCATGGAACTGCAACATTGCAGTGTGACTCCCCTCTTCAGAGTCTGCTCAGGCTTACCTTATCGCCTTTTACTATGGAGCTAAAGGTGCCTTTGGAGCCCTCACCCCGACAAGAAAGGCCTGAACATTACACTCTGTCCGCCATAGGCTGAACGCCAAGAACGATGTGCAACAGACTCCCTATTTGTACAGAGTGCACTTCAGCAGGGTTGGATTGGGATGTAAAATAGGCCCGGGCACCCTAAAAAAAAGTGGCCCACATTCGCCGATCAAGCCTTTTCACAAAACACTGCTTCAGTGCTTTAAGTATTATGAAAAGAAATGGGAGGGTTGTCTAAAAGAGGCATGTTTCCTTAACTTCACTGAGATAAAAAAATTGAAATACTGCTGTGACTCTTTCTATACCGATTAGTTCACAATGATGAACCACACCTGGAGACCATGAAGGCCACTTCTGATCAGGCTCTCTAACCATGTCTGCTCAGTCTGCAAACATTAATGAGCCAGCCAGTGAGTGACAGGCCCATCTGTCTCCGGTAAGGCCGCTCAGATCTGAACAGCACAGACACAGCCCAAATCACCCTCCACGCTGCCCAGAAAAGCGTCCCAAAGCTGAAACTCAGTACCTAGCTTTGGGAATGTGTGCCTATACGTGTGTGTGTGCACACACAGAGATACACACACACACATATATACCCACACATGTACAAGACTACATATGTTAAATTAGCTATGGCTTGACCTTCCACCCTGCACCCCCAACCCGCTCCCACCCACCTCTCTCTGCTCCCCACTTCGTCTCTCTGCTGGGAGCAGACAGTGGACTGTGTCGCCTGACGATAACAGACATTAATTTGATTATTGCATACTTTGTAGGCCTCTTTAACTTATGCTTCCCTAGACGATCTGATCTTTGTCTGCAAAACCGGGACATGTATTTAATAATATGACCTTTGTCCCAAAAACCGGGGCATGTATTTAAAATTAGGAGAAGCGTCGGGACGCCGCGACAGACCTCTAAAAACCGGGACTGTCCGGGGAAATCCGGGACGTCCGGTGATAGAGCGTTACGGACCTAATAAATTACCTGTATCTGAACGCTCTTGGGTCGATGAATCTTTTGACCAAGTGGGGCTCTCCTCACTCGAGAGTAATCAATTTAAACAAATCAATAATCAATAACGAACATAAGCAATGCCCTGATCAACATAACACTTCACAATTAATCCAGAATACATTTCGACGAAACCATGACCTTTCGGTCATGAATAACCACACCAGTTTATTGTAAAGTTAGTGAATTTATTTCCCTATATTAACAAAGCTAGCACAATATAAACATGTCTCAACACCAAATGATATATGTAAATGAACATTAATAGCTGTCCATAACGGCGAAACAGATGCAATCTATGCAGCATTTGAATAACAATACCTTCGATAATAGCAATGCAAACCACTAAAACTATAATCTGTAATGAGCTAATTGCATACATTGGTCAGCATAACAAGGTCTCAAATTGCATCGTGCGACAGATGAATCCTCATCTATCCTCAAATTAGCATCGGCATGTGGGACTTCATGCAAAAACAATTTAGCAACATTAATTTAGAAAACTCCTAACTAGGGCTCTTATCAAAAATCAGCAGTTGGTTACCTAAAAAGAACACAATGCAATTGTACAATTTCCTTTCATATTTACCAAATCCAATCAGCTTTCAAGGAAGTCTTCGTCTCACAGGTACCGGTTTCAATCAGCATGGGACGGGACAAAGGGGCAGGGTGGACGGGGCAATTGCCTCTCAGCGGCAAAAGGACAAAACTATTACTTCATGCAAAGGGACGAATCAAAGTTAAAGTCTCTAGGGCGAGAATTACTTAAAGTCTCTTTCTCTCGATTAGAGAAAGCATCAAAGTCTCATCGAACATCAATTAGCATCGAAGTCGGCAATAACGGGTAATGGGCTGGTAAAGGCGCATGTCCAATAATGGCTGTAATGGCCCCTTTCCTCTCGTGCACCTGGTTTAAGTAGACAACAGTTCAAATCCAGTAGGGTCTTCCATTGGAGGGTTCATAGGTTGGCTTCAAATTGTCCAATCAAAAACTACAGTTCACAAGCTTCTACCTAGGCATACATTATCCTTGGAGTCGGGAACGTAAGTTGCAACATATTTTACCAATTAACTCACTTTCAGAGCGTCCATTGTCTGCACCTGCAGATTGACCTTGGAGCAAAGAAGAAGATGCCAGGCTGGCACGAAACCTTAAAGATAAGCATGTGAATGATCCCACTGGAAAAGTACAGCTTCAAGCAAGAATACACTTTTATTAGCACGTTGGAAAAATACGAGCATCTAAACCGTGAGACAGGCAACTAGGCCAAAGCCTCCACTAAAGTTATGCTAAGTTAAAACATTTCTAACAAGCAAATCATGGCACACGTTTACGATTATGTCAGATTCGTACAATTCTAATACATCACGTTATATAAAGCACGCTTATAAATGTTGGCAAACTACTCTGAGGGCACATTTGTCCCCGTACAATCTTTATTAGTTCGGTTAAAGTCACACTTGATTATTGCGGTACTACGTTTAAACGCTAATAAATGTAAAACCTTCATTTCTGCGTCATCACCGGTCACCCTACATTGGCCGAGTGCCCTCCGTACTAATCCGACCCTGCACTTAAGAAGTCATTTGCCGCCTCGGGGTGCACCTAGTTCCCGAAGCCATGACGCAAATAACTGCTGGAAGTTACAATCTGTTGAAATGTATGCTCACACCTACAATCTGCATATGTTTCCGACTTTCTAAAGTTTCAAAAAAATGTCTGTGCCTACAGATTGAAATGTAAGGGAGTTGTACCATGCCAAGTTTGCTCCACTCCTCAATGCTTACGTGGTAAGGGTGTGCAATGTTTTTGTCTCATGACTTTCTATGAGTCTCACAAATACTAAGAGTGCTACCTATAGTTTGTGAAGTTTCCTGCCCATTCATTTTCATGTTAAACTCACGGCGTGAGCGTTCATTTTAAGTTTTTGAGAGAAGAACAAAACACTGTGTACATCCCTCCAGTTTGAACCTCATGTGTCTAGGAAAATGCTTTTACAGGCATCTCCAGACAGAAAGGTGCCTCCTTTTTCAGCACTGTCTACAGAACTCATGAAGAGATATTGACAATGTGCTGGAGGAAAATTAGCCCATACATAAAGTAGGAAAACAGAAAGCCATGCTAATTATGAGGCCAACTCCTGACCTGAGAATCATCCTCAGGAACAACAACTCTGCACACCTATTATCGAGCGTATAGTCCACAGGACATTTACTCTGCAGGAGTGCATATTGCATAAATATGCTGTGGCTCAATTAGTGATTGGCTCATTGAGAGAATTGGGAAAGTGCACCATTACTTATTGGGTGGCCTGGTTTTATACAGATAAAGAAAACTCAAAAAAGAGATTTGTAGATAGTTCCCTGGGAAAAACAGATGGGTTTTCAAGTTTTTGGAAAACCCAAAAAAGATACTTTGTGGAGGCTGACGGGGAGGTCATTCCATAATTTTGGGCCCATATATAACAGGCATTTCTAAAGCAATAGGTCTCGCATTTGCTCGAGTTAGAGCTATATGCATTATAAATGAGTAACTGGACTTTTCTTGCCACATAAATTAGTCAACCCTGCAGCATAATTTGGTCCTCTCTGCTACATAATTTCAGCTGATAGGTGCAAAAGTGGGAAAGGGATACGTTATCCGAAAGCTTCTATATCTAAAAAATACAGTAAGCGATTTCATCCATAAATGCATCGGGCGAACAAATTTAATAAGTATATGGTAGGGAATTCAAGAAAACATAAATTGTTTGCCTCCTTCCTCTCAGAAATCATATTTTTATAAGTTTAGTTTTTATTGAAATCAATCCCACAGAAATGTAAACGTTTATAGTTTATTAAATACATCACTTTTACAGATTTTGTAAGTTGGCCTGGTCTTAAAAAAATATAGCGCAACTGAATGTAAATTAAATTCTACTTTCTGTAAAGCTTTATCAACAAATGCATGCATTCTATCATGCGGTGTTCGCACTGTTGAACTATTTCATGCCAATGTGAATATAATGAGTTTCTACACAGGTAGAGCGTGTAAATTCCTAACAGGACATTTCTTGCCATGTAGGAGGGGAGAAGGGGCAGGAAAGAAAAGGTGATGGGGTGGGAGGCTGGAAAGGACAGGAGAACAGCTTTTGTACAGCGGGAAGGCCCTGCTGTTTTAAACTTGAAAGGGCCATGGGCGCGACTGAAAAACAAAACAAAAAATGACAAGTAACTTCCAGTTACTTGTCATTTTTTGTTTTGTTTTTCAGTCGTGCTCATGGCGCTTTCAAGTTTTATAAAGTGGTAACTCGATCAGTAGTCCTGCTGTATAAAACCTGAAAGCGCCATCAGGGCAACTGACAAAACAAAACAAACAATGACAAGTAACTGGTAGTTACTTGTCATTGTTTGTTTTGTTTTTCAGTCACGCTCATGGCGCTTTAAAGTTTTTTACAACGGTAACTCGATCTGCAGTCCTGCTGTATAAAACTTGAAAGCGTTATGAACGCAACTGTAAAACAAAACAAACAATGACAAGTAAATACCAGTCACTTGTCATTGTTTGTTTTGTTTTTCAGTCGCGCTGATGGTGCTTTCAAGTTTTATACAGTGGTAACTCGATCAGCAGGCCTGCTGTATAAAACTTGAAAGCACCATAGAGGCAAGAAAACAAAAAAATAGTCCGTCCAAACAACAGAAAAACAATCCAGGTGTAATTAAACTGTACTTGGCCGGTGCTCCTCAGCCAAGAACAGGAAGTGACGTACTGGCTGCCAAACCAGTTAGGAGGCAGCAAAACAAGAGCGACACTACCTTCAACCTCTGGTAAGCAGCAGGCAGGCTGGAGCAAAGCTCGACCTAAAAAGGCACACCATCCCACTGGCTTTCAGATCCTGGGAATTAATAAAAGAGTACCAGTAATCCGAAGGAGAGCCATAAAATGCATGGTGGCAGAGGAAGTGTGTTACAAATACAATTCGATGAAGCACTGGAAGTCAAGGTAAATGAGAGAGAAAAGGCAATACAAAGGCAAAAGTAGGGGTACTTTGTTGTGAACAAGGTGTAGCTGTTTCACAACATGAGACCTTCAAATAAAGAGAATTAACATGGTTCATATTTGATAGAGCAAGTGCCTGGACCACTAAGTTCTGCAATCAGGGAAGTTGAATGTGTTAGAAACAATGTGATGCAGCTGTCTGGATTTGAACAGAGAAAGAGATGGCAGAGGCAAAGAAAACACCCACATTCTCAACAGATTTACAGTAGATGATAGTAGGATAAATATGAAATGGGCACTGAGGTGAAGATGACATAGAATACAAGACGTCCAGTACCTCTGTTTTATCTGAATTAGTTTACCAACAATTAGGACTCAGCCACGTGGGGTAGCTTTCTTTGGTCCAGCAGGTACGGTGGTCCCAGTGCCTAGGGGCCTGATAGACCCACCACCCTGATAATTGTTGAATTTCACAGTTCAAACAGCAACCTGGGGGCCCATTTCCTTCTTTACACCAGGGACCCTGAAAGACTGACTAAACCACTGAATCGTAATGAGTTGCAATGTTCTACTTACCTCATTAACACTTATGAAGTGAGGTGGATTGCAACCCATCCTCATTCAGAATTTTACAAACCGGCATATTAGTATAGAGGGCAGTTTGTAAGGTTTGTTAATCATTGCAAAATTACTGTTTGCAAATTACGGGCAGTTATTGGTGCATCAAGCTATTCGTTTCCACATGAAAGTCTACAAAGTAAAACATCTCTAACTGTAGGCATGAAAATATCGAACTCATCTCATGCCTTTCTTGGAAAGACCATATGACAAAAGAATACTGCGTCTGATGCACAAAGGTAAACCTATACTTTTGTGTAAGTTTACAGTTGCTTTGGAATTCACAAAACTCTTTGAAAGAGTAAGTTTACGTGCGGAAGCTCTGCAGTCGGAGCAGACAATACCGTACATAAAAGATAGGCATGTTTGAGCTTTTTATGTGCCGAGTTCTCCACCCAGACAGCGGTATATACAATAAGAATGCAGTTTTGTGAATTCCAAACCAAATATACATGCACACAAAAGTGTAAAATTTTTGTGAATCAGAACCTTTGTTTTTAAGTAAAGTATTATTTCAGACAAAGATACCAAAACATTTTTTTATTTGGTCACATGTTTCTTATCTCCACTTTGGGTATGGCCTGACAGTGCAGTTGTTTGGAGGTTATAGTTACAAATTCCTTAAAATAAACATTAAGTGGGCCTGGTTCCATTCAGATTCTGTCTCCTAAGGAGTGCTTGCATTGGAATTCGTGAGAGAATATTCCTATTTTATTAATCTTCACACATATATTCTTTATCTCCTTCATTCTTTGTATATAGGCTTAGACACACGTGTAAGAACTGCACACAGTTTTGCTACTTAAAACAAAATAAGCTTTGACTAAGTCAACCACTCTGCCTATAATGTGCTAACCAATGACAATAGCACATGTGCGCTTGTATTTGCATGTGTTAATATAGTACAATCCGATCAATTGGATTTTTCATTGAAAGTTCTTTTCTATTTTCATTAAAGTTATGAAATGTTCTAAACGGGCATTACAAATTCTTTTTTGTAACTATTGGCCCAGTATGGTACACAGGTGTCACTGTTACATATGTTACAGAAGCGCAGTGAGCATTGCAATATTGTCTGGACATGTGCATATTACATTGCTGAGAATGATGGTAATGGCGAAGGTGTATCATAACCCTGGATCTGGCCTTTTCCCAAGAAAGACGGGCCATTGCAAGCTGAGGCTTAGCTCCACCACTCTTACTGGTGCAATTAGGGGACTTTTGAAGGGAGAGAACAGACCCACTGTGGGGTATTTACTTTATTTTGAGTCTCATGGAGGAGAAAGTAAAGGACAATGTTAGGCAGCATAGTGTTAACGCGTCAGAGCCTTAATAAGTAAACTTACAAGGAGATGCGTTTCGGTCGATAAACCTTTGAACCACGTTCGGGGACTTCCCAGTACGAGATGTCTTCTTGTCATCACCAATCAATAGATCAATAACCCAATCAATAATTTCAATAGCTAATCAACAACTAATCAATAGCATTTAATAAGAATCAATAGGTTGAACACACCATGACCTTTCAGTCATGAATAACCACACCAATTTGTTAAGTGTCAGGATATTTATTTCCCTATTAGTTACAATCTAATGTCACCTCTGTTACTCTCATTAGTAATAAAACCCAATAGAAAACACTTCTAACTAGCAATTAGAACACAATTAATCAATGCATACAGAATATTCATTCAGTATTTAGGCACATCACTAATATGAAGCAATTTAGCAAAGTCTCAGTAATACTTGATTCAACAAAGCAAGAACTCAGTCATTTGTCTATTTGCACAAAATATTCTGTGAACACCTTAACTAACCACGAATTAGCATGAGCATGTTGGGCTTCATGCAAAACATTTAGAAAACACAAATTTGGAAAACATCTAAACTAAGGCCTCTATCAAAATAGCAGTTGGTACCTAGAAAGAAAAGGCAAACAGACAGATAGTTACCAATCCAACGGATCAGCAAACAGCATCAGTCTTCGTCCTCAGGACATCAGTCGATTCACCATCAGCAAAGATAGGACGGGACAAAGCATAGCTAAGGAATAGGACCCTTCCCTCATATGGAGGAGAAGTAAGTATCAAGCAAAGAATGGGGTAGAGGATGGTTTTAAAGTACTCAGAATAAACTCAAGAAAACACTAGAGCAATAGGAATCACAAATGGAGATGGCAAAAGGAGTGAATTTGGAGTGAAGTGAGCCAGTTTCTTCTTGAGTCACGCTGTTAAATCAAAACTATCTAATAAGCTCTTAACTCCTCATTGGATAAAAATTGGTGCATCGTTATCGCTGTCCAATGATTTTTCAAACATCTTGTCAGAATTTTCCACAAACCACAGTTCTCATGTCGCGGATTGGTCCATGTTATTGACGTCTTCACCAGTTGGAATGTCAGGTAGGAAAAGTTACACTTCGCCCTCCAGTCAGTGTCTCCATTGTTTTCTCCTACTACAGTTAACCTTGCACCTGTTATGAATTACACTGTTGCATTCAGCAAGAACGTCACCTTGAACAAGTCGGTTCTCATGAGAAAGAATTTACTACGGCTACACACACACAACTTCTGGAAAAGTACAGATTTGTGTCCTTCAGAAAACCAGCACATTACACGTTAGAAAATGCAGTTTAATAAGAGGCCAGGCAGCTAGGCCCAGACCCTCGCTAAGCTAAGGCCATCTAATTTAATAAAGCAAAACTCTTAACACATAACTCTAATTACGATATACTGATACAACTTCAAAACATTATTGCATAATAATTCAGAATTAACAAGCTTTTCATTAGTCTTCGTATTCATTGGTAGCCACTCCCCGTGGGAACATTTCAAATGTGTGCATTTTTTTCTATGTTAACACATTTTCTATGCAGCTTCATAACAATATATTGCAAGCTTTTCATGTTAATATTGTTTTAAAAGACACACACATACAATCCCTCCTCTGATGACTCTTGTCATCACACAAAACCTTCCCCACAAATCATACATCCTAAATTTCTGTTAACTCAATCTTTTCCCTTATTGGCTTCCCCTTTGATTTTTCCCTATACAATTTTTCCCTTTGTTTTTCTTCCCTCCTCTTATTATTTTTCGCCATCTTCAATTTTATTCTTTTGCTAATTTTACATGCCACCCACAATCCAAATAGGCAAGCTATAACAATCAATATCTCCTGTACTATTTTAGACAATATCCCATGCCAAATGTTGCTAAGCCAATTTCCGACTGAAGCAAATACTTTTCCAACCTTTTCCCAAACACCTGGTTCCTTCAATTCCTTCAAGTCTGCACTATCCCTAATCAAGTTGATAAGCATACTTCTAATCTCAATACTATTGTCTGGTATATATGCGGAACAATGACGCTAATTAAGCATCCTACAAACTCCACCATTTTTCGCTAAAAGGATGTCTAAAGCAAGCCTGTTTTGAAGAGTCATGGCCCTCTCTGCAGCAAGTTCAGTACCCATCAGGAGTATAGCCCCTGAAAAATGTGTCAACCTGTTATCCACAATAGTAGACAACTTTTGAATCTTTATGGAGTTTAAGATAACTCCCACTGAGGGAATTATCGCCCCAAATATGTCTCCCACTACACCAGCAGCAGTTTCTCTCTTCTGTCTAACACGATGTAATTCAGACAATTTTGGAAACCTTTTCAAATCATCAAGTTGATATATCTTTGGGAAAACTATCCCCAAAACCCATGTCACATACCATCCCTTTGGAAAACGGTAATAAGCATTAAGTCCACATATTTAATAGATCCCTGGGATCGCTGGATCCTGTCCATTTAACATAAACGTCTATTTACTCTGAAACAAAAACATGCTTACATTCACTCATTCCCACAAACACTTTGTCGTAGTATGATTTCAGCCTAGACACGCAAAGCTTCCCTACGTGTAATGCATCTAAAGCTAGCTTCCCTTGTTCCCTAATTGCACCATAACCATTACTACTAGCAAAAGCCTGATGCTGCAATCCTTTTTCTAATTTAACCTTTAATACCCTTCTTCTGTCCTCCGTGTGGTCTAAAAAGCCTTTCTCTACAGGTGTAAGCAAGCATGTCAAATTATTGTGATGTGCATAAGATGTACTAATCGTCAATGTCGACTCAAAGAATCCTTTAACTAACTTTATACTATAGTATCTAGCTAGCCCACTCAAATCCTCTATTATAGGCACATAAGAAAACACAAGGTCATGATTTGAATAGAAGTATTTAATCTCTTCGTGGTTATAGAATCTTGTTAGTAACAGACTACAACTTATCCCATAAGTTAATGGCAAGCTATGATAGGTAACCCCCTCTAGTACTGAAACAGGAATCTGTGTACACACAAAGCAATCCTTCGCATCCATTGTGTCAACACACTCACTCAACAAGCAATAGAAAATGTTAGTAAATAGTTCCCCTTTTGCATTAGTTCCCTCGTGCAAATATCTTGTATCCAGCTCAAACCTCTCCCAAGCTGTTAGTGCAGTGGTAGTCTCAGGAATTGTAGCATTGTTAGTTCCACTCTTATCCATTAGTGTCATACCCACAATCACAACCATAATGAATATCACACACACAACACCCAAACCAACACTCAAATATTTACAACGCCTACTCGCTCTATTATCCTGCCTAGTGTTAGCCATGATCTATAAAGAATCAGAAAGTGGAGGATGGTTAATTCAAACAACAACAGAGGATGGTCAGAATATATTTCTTCTCCCCTCCTTTTTTTTTTCTTGCAGCAAAGTCAAAACAAGCAAATCTACTTTCAGCAATTATTTACAGCTTCAGTTTCACTCCCAGGATCCTTTGTCAACTCCAGTCAGCAGCTTATCAAAATCAGTTCTCAAAAGTCAATTCAGGTTTTTTTTAAGTCTCATACAGTAAATTCTCAGTCCCTTTTCTCAATTTTCAACTTTAATTCGATCTTTACACCAAATTCAGTCTCTTCAGCCAGACTCAGGTGCCAAAATATTGACCTGGAATCTCTTGATCAAAGCAAAACGCCAAGAACTCTTGTTGCCATTCAGCTGTTGTTGCATACGCCCATTCAGGACCTGTGTACCTTCTGTTTTTCTTTTCAACTTGCGATCACCTTGCAACTCTCCTTCACTTAGATCTTCTCTCCTTGTTGTATCAACTTCTTCCTCTATTGCATCTTTGACAACCACTTTTCCCCTTTTCACTTGCAACTCTGGCCACTTGTCTCCTTTCAGTATCTCTCTGGTCTTTGATCTTTCCTGTGGCAACCCTTCGCTCTCTCTTGACCTCCAGTTCTCCCAATGTGGCTCAAATTCACCACTGTCCCTTTCCCAGCATTCATCTATTGGCAGATGACACACCGATGGCAAATCACTTCTGCAGCTTGTCTGAACTTCGGGTTAAACCAGTCAATTTTGAACAACCTGATCATGGTATCCCTCCCAATATGTGCTTGACCATGGTAAAAACCTTGCAAATTGTGACAAAAGACTGTTTGGCAAGATAATTTTCCCTTCATCTGAAACCCACAAATCATCTGGTCTTTGTACGCATTGCATCCTAACCCAAAAACACTTCTCATCTTTGCTGGCTCGACCCTGCAATAATCTCAATTCTTCCAGCGTGTCAATCACCCTTAATGCGTAGCCTGTGCATGTCTCATTTTCTTTTTCAGGCAACAATTCCCATTGATCCTTAAACGATATACAGTTCAATGCGCAAAACCTTGTGACTTGATCCGCATGTCCATTTCCCACTGAAACAAAGTCTTGTGACTTCAGGTGTGCACTGCATTTCACCATGGCAATTTCATGAGGTAACTGAATCACGTGCACCAACTCCTTAATTCTCTCACCAGTTTTCACTGGCAAACCAGAAGAGGTCAAATAACCCCTCTGTGACCACAATTGGCCAAAATCATGGACAATTCTGAATCCGTATCGACTATCAGTATAGATAGTCACTCTCATTTGAGCAGAGACATGGCAAGCTCTAATAAGAGCAACCAGTTCAGCTACCTGAGCTGAATACAATCCTTGAAGCCAAGACACTTCCAGGATGCCAGAAATCGTGCATACAGCATATCCGGCTCTCAGCACTCCTACTGAGTCTCTCAATCATGAACCATCGACAAAGATAATTTGGTCATTTTCTTCTAATTGGGTATCTTTAATATCAGGCCTCGGTTTAGTGCACATCTCTGTTACCTCAAGACAATCATGTTCTACATCTTCCACATTTTCAATCTCTGTATTTTCACTTGGAAGCAAAGTTGCTGGGTTCAAAACTATCCATCTTTTTAACGTTACATTTGGTGACCCCAATATAATCGTTTCATATTTGGTCAATCTTGCATTTGTCATGTGCTTTGTTTTAGTACGGGTTAACAGGATTTCAAATGAGTGAGGGTAGCAACTGTTATAGGATGTCCCATCACTATGCCTTCACACTGTGCAAGGCTTTGTCCAACTGCTGCTACTGCATGCAGACAACCCGGTAAGGCTGCTGCAACTGGGTCCAAAGTAGCTGAAAAATATGCTACTGGTCGGTTTACACCTCCATGGACCTGTGTCAAGACAAACAAAGAACATGCATCACGTTCATGACACAACAGAACAAAAGGCTTTGTGTAATCAGGCATACCTAAAGCTGGAGCCCTGCACATACTCTCTCTTAACTCAGTAAACGCTTTCATTTCCTTCTCTCCCAAAACTATGGCATCCGGCCCCTCTTTGACCGTCAGTCTCACCAATGGCTTGGAGATGACTGAAAAATTCGGGATCCACTGACTACAGTAACCCACCATTCCTAGAAACATCCTAACATCTCTCCGTGTTGTTGGGGGATTAATCGGTAACAGTGCAGTCACCCTTTCCCTGGATAACTTTCTCAACCCTTTCTCAATTTGATGACCCAAGTACTTCACCTCTTTCTGGTAATATTGCAATTTCTTTGGGGACACCTTGTGCCCGTTCTTCCCCAAGTGATTCAGTAAGGCAATCAAATCATACTTGCACTCATCCCTTGTTTTGGATGTGATCAACAAATAATCAATGTACTGCACTAGAATTGATTGAAAAGGCAGCTCCAATGACTCCAAATCCTTCTTCAATATCTAATTGAATATAGAAGGTGATTCCGAAAACACTTGAGGAATTCGGCACCAACTGTAAACCTTGTCCAGGAACTTAAAACTGAAGAGAAATTGACTGTCCTCATGAAGAGGCACAGAAAAGAACGCTTGGGACAGATCAATTACTGTGAACCATTCTGCATCGCATGGAATCTGAAACATAATCACAGCTGGATTTGGCACCACTGGGCAGCATTTCACAACTATGTCATTGATCTTCCTCAAATCTTGGACAATCCGAACCTTCCCACAAGGCTTTCTCAGTCCCATTATTGGTGAATTACATGGACTGCTCATCACTTCTTTCAAGACTCCCTGTTTCACAAAATCTGCTTTTAATTGCGCCACCTTTATAAGGACATCTTGTGCCATGTGATACTGCGGTATCTGGGGGAACGCAACATTCGGCTTCACACTGACTTTAACTGGCTCTACTCCTTTTATCAGTCCTACTTCTTTCCCTGTCAAGTCCCACACCTTCTCTTGGACTGTTCCCTGCAAGTCTGCTGGGAGATCAGCCACTGTGATCATCGGAAAGAAATCAATCAGAGGATATTCCTCATCTGTGGTCTCAGCTTCAGGCTCTGAAGCCTGTTCCTCCCCTTCATCATCGTTGTTTGTCTGGACCTCAATTCCCTCATTGGAACAGGTGATTGAACACCTCGTCTTGCACAGTAAGTCTCTTCCCAGTAAGGACATGGGACTTGAATCACAGACCACAAATCTGTGCAATCCTTGGAAAGTGCCAAACTCAACCTGAACCGGATCTGTGATCGGATTAGTCAGGAGTTGGTTTGCTACTCCCACTACCTTAACTGTCCATCCTGAAAGGGGCAGTTTCAGAACCTCCAGTTCTGACTGTAGAGCGTGTAGCTCTTGTGTCAACCAAGAATGAAACCTTGTGGCCCATTACCTTCCCTTGAACATAGGGTCCTTTCTGATCTACCTCTAAGGACGCTGCAAGCCTACACTCCTCACTTTCTGAACTCTCATCCAACCATTCATCGTTTATTCCATTCTCACCACGCAGTGGGTACTGTTGTACTGTGTTATTTTGACTCATTCTTTGACCTGTGACCCGTTGAGGAAGCGTCACCTGTTGCTGTTCCAGTGGCGCTAAAGGCACTTGCATTTGCTGTCTAGGTACCATGGGAAACTGCTGTTGCATTTGTTGTAACTGCATCGGCTGTATACGCGGCATCTGCACCTGCTGCATGGATTGAAACCCTTGCATTTGATTCACATTATTCTGGAAATTCAGATTTGGACCTCTCAGTCTCAGTCTCAGTCCTCTCACATTTTGGAATGAACTGACATCATTGCTTTGTTGAACAACACCCTCCTGCACCATCATCGGGCACTCCTGCTTCCAGTGTCCAACGACCCCACAAGCATGACAAGGCAACATCTTCTTCATTCCCTGTGCATCATTTTGAACTACGACAGTGTTCAAATCTGGACTTCTGTTCACAATCTACACTCCTTTTACACTCAAGCCACAAATCAGCAGGAACTATGATCTCAAAGAGAGTATTCAGGTCTTCCCAAAGACATTTCACAAGTTTCACAAACCTGTCTGTCTGCTGATACCACTCTATTGTCTTCTCCCTCAGCCTGGGAAAATCATTTGTAAACAACAGAATATCACCTCTAGTCCATGGTACATGGACGAGAACCCGTCCAACAGTCTCTCTCATTGGTAACATCTTTACCGTACCGGTGTCTGGTAATGCTCTTGCTGGCTGCTCTATGCAATCACTCTTCCTCTTGCCTCTTTCCTTCGCCCATCTGCCTTCCGACTTTTCTAAGGCTCCCCAAACGTGTGCACTCTGCAGTATCTCCTTGAGGTGTGCTTTCATTCCAGTAGACTTCATGTGTCCAAAATCCTTAGGCTCAAAATCTAACCTGTAACTCCTCTTCAGATGTTTGGTATTTTCTAAATCTACGCCATATTTGTCTGCCAAATTTGCCAACCTCTGGTGCACCCTGCTCCCTTCTCTAGTTATCTTTGGACACAAGTATCTAAATTCTGCTTCCGTGTATGACTCTAACCTGTTCACACCCATGCTCCCTTCAACAAGTTCATTTGCTTCCATGCCCAACCTCACAAAATTCAAGTGTTCTTCTCCTTCTGCTCTCCCTGAGGCTACAAGAGCAGTCTGTGGAGTATTAAGCTTATCTAACCAATCGGTCAGCTGTTGTGCTGTAAACCTTGTAATGAGATATTCCCAGCCTGCCCTAAAGGTGTCTGTGGTATATTCACACTCGAGATCTGCGGAGTTAACAGTCTCGAACCTGACTGTCCCATGGCCTCTGGAGGAGCCCCAATCGGACTGAAGTCTAACAGGGACCTAGATCCTTCAAATGTCGGTTCCACTGGAGTCGTTCCTTGGGAGCTTCCTACGAACCCTCCTCTTGTCATATCTTAAGTCATTACCCCTTGATCGCATACACTAGGCTTCGCCTGCGCATACAATGGTACTGGTGGACCAACTGTAATAGGCAAAGATATGGCGGCTGGTGTCTGTCTGTTCCTCAAACCCTGTGGAGGACTAACTCCCATATTCTGGTTCATCACTGGTGCCATGTTTGACTGCGGCCCCGTGACCGAAGTATAATTCGGATTCATTTGCTGCTGCACCTGAGGCAGTAAAGGTGGAGTTGGCTCAGTCTGAATCAACTTTGGTCTTCCATATACTTGTTCTGTCGGCATCATCAGATTTGTGGTAGTCTCTAAAATTGGAACATCGGGGTAAATTCTCAGAACCTGTGGTGGTTGCAGCTGAGGTTGCATACCGTGGGCAGTGGACATGCTAAAACTACTCTGCACCGGGACTGGTGTCGAGACAGGACTAACCTGTATCGGATTTGTTGTCACCTTCTCTTGGGTCGAACCTGCGGGACATGTACTGGTACTCGGTCTATTGTCATCTATTGCATATGGCGGTGGTCGATCATTTAGTAACTGATTAAGGAACTCATCATCGTCTGAGTCATCTACCTCTGAAAAGGGCTTCCTAACCTCTTTGTCTTTGGAGGGACTTTTGTCAGTCTTACAAGTAGCTTTCCCCCTTTTCTCTTCACCTTCTTGAGCTATTGCTGGAAACAGCCTGACTCCATCTATTGTTTCTCTCTTCCAGACTCTCTGTGCACTATCCCACCTAGCATCGCTAGTGTCTTTTCTGCTTTCCTCATTCTCCTCTCAAATTTCTGTTGCTGTTGTCGTATTGCCATCAGTTCCCAAATTGTTAATGCCTCAAACTGTGCTGGCCTCGGAGGTGGCTTTAGCTCATTTAGCACCCTCCGCAAATTCTCCAAAATCCTCAAATTGAACGTTCTGTGCTCAGGGAACGCCAAGCACCCTTCTTTCTCTGTAGCTTTACACCATTGCTTTAGCCAAAGACATGGCGTGACACCCTTTTCCTCCATTACAGTATAAGCCGGTGTATTCTCTGGCGGTGTAACCTCCCCTACACTCGCAGTAATATATACGTCTCCCCTCAAAGCTCTCTTTAAAGCCTTAAAAAATATAATTTTTATGTCTTTTATTTTGCTCACAACCAAATCAGGAAGTGTCTTTAGTTCCCAGAACTCTCTTCGCATACCTTCTCAACCAATTGCCTCTCACGGATGGCTGCCAATTCGTGCGTGACCCTTTTCACTAACCAACCTATCCCAGCGCAGCTCCAATGACGTCACACTCACACACTGTGGCTGACAAAGTCTTGCAGCTTGTCTTCCCACTCTCGATTCACACAAACTAATGCAATATATTGCGAGCACCAACCAAAGAAAACTCAAAATTTGCCGGTTTACTACAGGAAAGGGTAACACAATCGCTTCAGAACTTTACAGAGATTTCGCTTAGCCTCGGCCGCTACTCTCTCCTTCTTAGATCCCGCACTCGCAAGCAAAATTTGACCCGCAATTTCTACTCTCGACTTGTCAATGGATTATTGTTCCAGTGCACTTTAGAACTCACCAAATCTCCATCGAAGTTTTCATTCACTCACCTTGACTCATACTCGACTCGTCGACTTCATCATCGACTTATTAAACCATGCAAATTACAACATAAACCAAGTGTCTCATACATTTATCAATATACTCCATAGTCTTAGACCACGCAGGGTCCGTACATCATCAACAACCATGTGAACAATTTTTGAGCACAAAGCACCACACTCACATGAAGTTCGCCGACTTCTTTACTCTCATACTGCGGAGTACGCACACTCCTACTAAAACATCATCATCTGGCCTAAAATCCTCACAAACTTCACAATTCGCCTGCGATATGCATAAGCTGTGCAAGCGCAAAACCCTACTTCATTCACACTATCACTAGAACGCCAAGAACATACTCAAACTCTCTTCAGCAAGCTCTGAGATTCCAGGAAAGTCATTCGGGACTTAGGGACACATCCTCTCTCCAATTTGCATCTTTGGAAGGAAAAAAAAACACAAAAACCCAATTTATTTGATACACCTTGCCTACTTCCAAGCCACGCCCATCAACTCTATCAAACCGTAGTCCCTCGTACTGGGGCCCCAAAGGGCCAAACCAGACTCTGCTACCAAAAACTGTTAGCGCGTCAGAGCCTTAATAAGTAAACTTACAAGGAGATGCGTTTAGGTCAATAAACCTTTGGACCATGTCCCCGGACTTCCCAGTACGAGATGTCTTCTTGTCATCACCAATCAAAAGATCAATAACCCAATCAATAATTTCAATAGCTAATCAACAACTAATCAATAACATTTAATAAGAATCAATAAGTTGAACACACCATGACCTTTCAGTCATGAATACCCACACCAATTCGTTAAGTGTCAGGATATTTATTTCCCTATTGTTTACAATCTAATGTCACCTCTGTTAATCTCATTAGTAATAAAATCCATTAGAAAACTCTTCTAACTAGCAATTAGAACACAATTAATCAATGCATAGAGAATATTCATTCAGTATTTAGGCACTTCATTGATATGAAGCAATTTAGCAAAGTCTCAGTATTACTTGATTCAACAAAGCAAGAACTCAGTCATTTGTCTATTTGCACAAAATATTCTGTGAACACGTTAACTAACCACGAATTAGCATGAGCATGTTGGGCTTCATGCAAAACATTTAGAAAACACGAATTTGGAAATCATCTAACTAAGGCCTCTATCAAAATAGCAGTTGGTACCTAGAAAGAAAAGGCAAACAGACAATTATAATTTTGCATCAGATAGTTACCAATCCAATGGATCCGCAAACAGCGTCAGTCTTCGTCCTCAGGACATCAGTCGATTCACCATCAGCAAATATAGGACGGGGCAAAGCATAGCTAAGGAATAGGACCCTTCCCTCATATGGAGGAGAAGTAAGTATCAAGCAAAGAATGGGGTAGAGGATGGTTTTAAAGTACTCAGAATAAACTCAAGAAAACTCTAGAGCAATAGGAATCACAAATGGAGATGGCAAAAGGAGTGAATTTGAAGTGAAGTGAACCCGTTTCTTCTTGAGTCACGCCGGTAAATCAAAACTATCTAATAAGCCCTTAACTCCTCATTGGATAATAATTGGTGCATCGTTATCGCTGTCCAATAATTTTTCAAACATCTTGTCAGAATTTTCCACAAACCACAGTTCTCATGTCGCGGATTGGTCCATGTTATTGACGTCTTCATCGGTTGGAATGTCAGGTAGGAAAAGTTACACTTCGCGCTCTAGTCAGTGTCTCCATTGTTTTCTCCTACTACAGTTAACCTTGCACCTGTTACGAATTACACTGTTGCATTCAGCAAGAACGTCACCTTGAATAAGTCGGTTCTTGTTAGAAATTGGGTTTTTGGTTGGCGGTCAAGTTACCCTCTGTCCAAGCAAGAACCCTCACTCTAGTCAGGGTAAGTCACACACAATCCAAATTATCCTGTGCCCACCCCCTGGTAGCTTGGCACGAGCAGTCAGGCTTAACTTAGAAGGCAATGTGTAAAGCATTTGTGCAATAAATCATACAATAACATAATATAGCACCACAAAAATAAAATATATAATATTTATCTGGGTATTTGCAGGTCAAAACGATCAAAGATGCAATATGAATTTGTAAAGATATCACTAAAAAGTGATATAAAGTGTCTTAAGTCTTTAAAAAGCAAAGAAAGTCTCTTTCAAGCACAAAGTACCTGGTTTGGAGTGGAAAATCTCCACAGAGGGCCACAGAAGAGGAGATGCGTGGAAAAATGGTGTGTGCATCAGTTACGCCCCTTCACACACGGACTTGCGTCGTTATTTTTCACGCGGGGAGACGTGCGTCGTTCTACGGGAGGAAAAATGGTGTGTGCGTCGGTTTTGCCCCTTCAGACACGGACTTGCGTCGTTATTTTTCACTCGGGGAAGACGTGCGTTGTTTTCCGGCACACGGACCATCTCCTTCTATGGATCGCGGGATTACTAGATGTCCCAGGGTCTGTGCGGGGATTCTTCGGCTTGTTTTCCGGCTGCGCGTCGTTCCGGGAGGCTGTGCGCGGAATTTTCTTTCTCACGGGAGGCGTCGCGTCGATTTCCTCTCTGGAAGTCGGGTGGCGTTGTCCATGCGAGGCCGTGCGTCGAAGTTCCGGTCACCCCTTAAGCGTTGCGTCGAGCAGCGTCGGTGTGCAGCGATTTTCTCGCCGCAGAGCAAGCTGTGCGTCGAAATTTTCGCGCACAAAGCGTCCAAATGAAAAAGAGAAGTCGTTTTGGTCCTGAGACTTCAGGGAACAGGAGGCAAGCTCTATCCAAGCCCTTGGAGAGCACTTTTACAGCCAGACAAGAGTTCAGCACGGCAGCAGGCCAACAGCAAGGCAGCAGTCCTTTGTAGAAAGCAGACAGGTGAGTCCTTTGAGCAGCCAGGCAGTTCATCTTGGCAAGATGTAGTTTCTGGTTCAGGTTTCTTCTCCAGCAAGTGTCTGATGAGGTAGGGCAGAGGCCCTGTTTTATACTAAATTGTGCCTTTGAAGTGGGGGTGACTTCAAAGAGTGGCTAAGTAATGCACCAGGTCCCCTTTCTAAAAGTGGCATTTCTAAAATAGTAATATTAAATCCAGCTTCACCAGTCAGCAGGATTTTGTATTACTATTCTGGCCATACTAAACATGACCTTCCTACTACCTTTCAGATCAGCAGCTACCACTTCAACAATGTATGAGGGCAGCCCCATTGTTAGCCTATGAAGGGAGCAAGCCTCACAGTAGTGTAAAAACGAATTTAGGGGTTTTACACTACCAGGACATATAAACTACACAGGTACATGTCCTGCCTTTTACCCACACAGCACCCTGCTCCAGGGGTTACCTAGGGCACACATTAGGGGTGACTTATATGTAGAAAAAGGGGAGTTTTAGGCTTGGCAAGTACTTTTAAATGCCAAGTCGAAGTGTCAGTGAAACTGCACACACAGGCCTTGCACTGGCAGGCCTGGGACAAGGTTAAGGGGCTACTTAAGTGGGTGGCACAACCAGTGCTGCAGGCCCACTAGTAGCATTTATTCTACAGGCCCTATGCACATATAGTGCACTCTACTAGGGTCTTACAAGCAAATCAAATAGCAAATCATGGATAAACCAATCAACAGTACAATTTACACAGAGAGCATATGCACTTTAGCACTGGTTAGCAGTGGTAAAGTGCGCAGAGTTCAAAAGCCAACAAGAACAGGTCAGAAAAAAATAGGAGGAAGGAGGCAAAAAGTTTGGGGATGACCCTGTCAAAAAAGCCAGGTCCAACAGTTCTCATGAGAAAGAATTTACTACGGTTACACACACACAACTTCTGGAAAAGTACAGCTTCGTGTCCTTCAGAAAAGCAGCACATTACACGTTAGAAAATGTAGTTTAGTATGAGGCCAGGCAGCTAGGCCCAGACCCTCGCTAAGCTAAGGCCCTCTAATTTAATAAAGCAAAACTCTTAACACATAACTCTAATCACGATATACTGATACAAATTCAAAACATTATTGCATAATAATTCAGAATTAACAAGCTTTTCATTAGTCTTCGTATACATTGATAGCCACTCCCCGTGGGCACATTTCAAACGCATGCATCATTTTCTATGTTAACACATTTTCTATGCAACTTCATCACAATATATTGCAAGCTTTTCATGTTAATATTGTTTTAAAAGACACAGCACATGTACGCTTGTGTTTGCATGTGTTAATATAGTAAAATCAGATCAATTGAATTTTCCATTGAAAGTTCTTTTCTATTTTCATTAAAGTTGTGAAATGTTCTAAATGGGCATTACAAATTCTTTTTTGTAACTATTGGCCTAGTATGTTACACAGGTGTCACCGTTACATATATTACAGAAGCGCAGTAAGCACTGCAATATTGTCTGGACATGTGCATATTACATTGCTGAGAATGATGGTAATGGCGAAGGTGCATCATAACCCTGGATCTGGCCTTTTCCCAAGAAAGACGGGCCATTGCAAGCTGAGGCTTAGCCCCACCACTCTTAGGTGCATTTAGTGAGCTTTGAAGGGAGAGAACAGGCCCACTGTGGGGTATTTACTTTATTTTGAGTCTCATGGAGGAGAAAGTAAAGGACAATGTTAGGCAACATAGTGAAAGGTCTGGTTTGGCCTCTGTTCAACTCAGTGGCATGATGAAACTGGAAGAGGCCAGTGCTTTGGGGGGGGGGAGCTGCAGCTCAGCTCCATCCCCCCACCCCACCGCAGGGACTGCAGGAGACTTTATTTAGCCCCTGGTTCAACTTTTTCAGTATTATTTTACTCATCCACTGAAGCTTGCATAACACGTCTGATGGGTCAGTCTTTATTTGTGATGACTTAACTAAACAGTCACTGTGTTTTAGTAGTGTTTTATTTGTGTGCCTATGTTCCAATGAAAATGAAAGGATTTAAATCTACATTATGAACTGTTGGTTTTCTACTGATAATGTTGCACAGGTGATTTTCCAGAAAGAGTTATGATAAGGAACTGGTCAGTGGCCAGGTTAGTCTTCTGGTTTTAATAACTTGGGGGCTGATTTAAGAGCCTCGAGTGCCTCTTTCCACCACATTAGCATCATTTTTTTACGCTAATGTGGCTCAAGAGGCCAAAATCACCACGCCAAATTTACAAAGTGGCACAATGCATGCATTGCGCCACTTTGTAACCCTTTGCGCCACATTATGCCTGCGTCAGGGGGCCAAAAAATGGCACAAAGAAATATAAAGATTTATTTGCGTTATTTATTTCTGCACTTTGAACGTCTGCTCAGAGCAGGCGTTAAAAGGAGGCATGCCATTGTTTTCAATGGGCCTCAGTGGGCTTTGCAGGATTAGCGTCAACATTTTTGGTGCTTATCCTGCAGAGCTCCGAACTAGCATCCACAATTTGGATGCTAGTTTCTCTAATTACCGCCATGGTGCACAGTATCTTAGATACGGCGCACACATGATGGCGGTACGGGGGCGCTAAGGGGTGCAAGAAAGATGGACTGCACCCAGTGCAGCGCCACTTTTCTTAAATCAGGGCCTTGGTCTGTTCCTGGTCGAACCTAGATAATGACCCAAATTGGTCTCAGCGCACAGTCCCTGTATGTTTCTACTGTAACCAGGATTCAGTCATATTGGCACTTATTGTTGGTCCACTGAATTCATGTATTAATTGAGAGAAGCACTAGATATATCAGTACGTTTTGCAGTTTAATCTTTGCATGTTACTTGCTGTATGATAATAAACGTGGCAAAAATCCACTTTGTATATGTTCTTGCTGAGAGGGCATAGTGACTCACTGACCCAGATGTAATACTGCTTTACAAATGCGGTGATACAGCATTGTTCTGTATCTGTAGAAAGGTCAGAAATGTGGAGTGACACAGGTCCCCTTACATTTTTGACCAAAAGCACATAACACAGGACTGAAAATTAGCGAGATGGCAGGGTGATCTACTAGTTCCTTGTAAACCATTTTCATATGTTTACATTTCATCAATTACGTATAGAAAATGCCATTATAATGATCTGATATCCAGTGGTATTCATTTTCTTTTACTCTTTATTGAGAAAGTAGAAGGATCGTGAACAAGGGTAGTCATACAAATATTTAAATGTCGGAGAATGTAATAGAACCACATATATAAATGAGAAGGTACAACACCTGTCACATATTTCATTGAATATAGCAACACTAAGGCCCTCATTTAGGGGGATTTTGCTTAGTAGTCACTTTGCTGCACTGCCCTGTGTCAAAATAAAAGGACAGGAATGCACTGTATTTATGCAATATGGTACATTCCTGTCCCTTCCCCCAGCGATTGTGCAGTTTCAGCAAGAGTAACACCAAAGCAGACTCCCTTGACCCCTGGTGTAAAGTTACCTGTGTTGTCTGCAGGATTGGTTTACCCTTCCCACCTAGGGTGACAAAAGCAAAAAGAATGGATGATGGAAGGAATGCTAAACAATGCAAACATTCACCCCCAGTCACAAAGATCTAGGTTTAATCCATCATTTTTATGCCCACCACGCCACCCCAGCTTGGACCCAGCCATATGCAAATCAGTCTTGACCCTGTTTCCCAAGGGAACAATCCAGCCCGAACCGCCAGGCCAGGTCCCTGAGTGCGGCAGTTCCACTCCAGATGCAGAGAGCATGCTCTGGGTGCAGAGGTAACACTCCAGGTGTAAAGAGGAATCTCTGCACTCGGGGCGGAGATTCCTCCCAAGTGTGGAAATTCCACCCCGAGTGTGGATGTAAAGATACTACTAATAACTTACCTTTGTGAATCCCAAAAAGTTGTAAACTTAGATTTTTGGTCTAAACGTAGCCCAAAAGTCTAAGTTTACCTTTCGGGATGGGGTCCATAGATGGGTAACAATTAATTACAAAGATGTTTTTCATCAAGGGGTTCTGATTGACGTCAAATAGACAAGAGCCAATCTTGAGTTGCCTATAATGTCTGTCAGAACCCTGAGGTGAAAAACATCTGTTATTCACTTTTTACCAATCTATAATTTATGATATGTAGGAGCCCCTTCCCCCAAATCATCTACCCCTGCTTTCAACTGCTACGCAGGGACAGAGAATTAATGTGGGAGCCATACTTAGCATGGCCTCTTCTCTCTGTTGGAATTTTTTTTTTAAACTGACCTCTTTTCACATACCCTGACACCTCTCTGTGCCTTCCTTTACCTCTTCTTCAGAAGCTGTGGTCCTTGACTGCAGTACAGTTGTGACAGACTCTCTCATACCCTATCCAGAGCAGCCTGGAATTCCATATGACATAGCAACAGCGAGTTATGTAATCTGTATCTTATGATTGTTGTTACTCACAGCAGTGAATTATCAGATTTAGAATATGACATTTTTTCAGGACTAGTAGAAAAAGCTCCGACAGCTACTAAGCAGTAGGCATATTTATTTTATGTGTCGCAACTTCCAAATGAGTTCATTGTTGAATTTACAAATTGACAGTAAAAAATATATTACTTTTTGATTTTCTGTCTAGGTTACAAGGGGCTATTTCTTCCAACCTCATGAGCCAAAGAATTGTCAATTGACAAAGTGCTCTAGTTAAACGGCTATTTATGCAATTAATTAGCTGAATAGAAAAAAAACTAGAAACTGTTTCTTTATGTTTCTACTAGCACTTCTCTGATTACAAGTGTCATAAATGTTATAATACTAATTTGAGTTCGGATATGAAAACAGTGCAAACTACAGACTTTTACTTTAAGGTTATATTTCCAAGTGTAGAAATGCGAACATATCCCTGGTATATTGTGAGGGATATTACGTATATATGCAGCCACTGTACAATTTATACCCAGATAGACAATGTATCCATCCAGCCTGCACCTGTATGTCTGAATTAAATACATGCAGAAAATGTGCTTCAACGAAGATGGGGACCACAATTTATGTTAATATACACATTGAACTGAAGGCAAAATAATTGCTCATACAGCCTGCCTTCCAAAGTGAGCTTCAAATTTATCATGGGTTTGAGACATTGTTTTCGTTCAGCTACTATATCTGCAATGCTGCTTGCTTGCAGAAAGTAAGGTAAGATTCAAGACGAAAACAAATCACTGTCAACAATTACTGTCAACACTAATATCCTGTCAGCCTACAGATGACCTCATATTCAGTGCAAAATCTTGTATATAGAAAAGCAACGTGTACTATTTGCGAGCAGGAAGAGATTAAGGGGCATACTTGCAAGCCCCTAACGCCACTGAAGCGTCACTTTTTGCGATGGCATTGTACACTGCACCGCATTTACAACGCGGCGTCATGCTGCCTTTTGAGGCTTAACGCCACCTTGTAAATAAGGCCCCTTAACATGCAGCACTTTGCGTGTAATGGGCATGCAATGGGTGTTGCTGTTTCATTTTGAGGCTGCCCCAGATTTACTAGATTTCGTAAACCTGAGGCAGTGCCAAAATCTAACGCCACTCTAGCGGTGGCATTAGCATGGAGCAACAAGGAGAAATGCTTTCATTTCTTCTTGTTTTTTTGGTCTTTCTATGTGTGCTGCATTCTTCAGTACATATAGAAAGAGCCAATTGCCATAAAAGATTGTTTTTGTGCAGGAAAGTGTCACTTCCTGCACAAAAACAATCTCCCCCACAACGCAGCCATCCTTGCACCATGGTGCAAGGGTCGCTGCGTTGGTGCTCGGTAGCTAATTTAGCGCCGGTGCAGGGAGAAACACAGGCTGTTCTGTATTCTTTCAAATACAGCCCATCCCTTCAATCAGAAGTGACTCAGCGCAGCGCTGCCACTTTTGGCACAGCGGCCGCACTACGCATCTTCTAGTAAATATGCCCCTAAGTTTTGAAGCGTGTTTTGTATTGATGTTGAATATAGTAATTGTATCTATTTTCAGCTGTCAGTGGTTGTCTAACAAACTCACTGGCCTGCTTCAAAATGTAACTTAGAAAGATTATCCATGTACATGGCTTAGTCACGTATTTGGCACCACAGCTTTAGTTTTACATGTATTGTGTATGTTTGACTATTGTTTTCACATTGCTGTATGCTAAATTTAAGAAATTTAAATATTATGGTTTTGTTACCAGTCTTGAAGATGTTAAATCTCATCCGTTACACTATACCAAAAATGCTGTTTACAAGCAGTCACTCATATTATTTATAGGGTCCAATCATTTTAATTACATTTTTTCAAAGTGACCGTAATTGTTGTGGACGCAGAACCAACCCTAAACTCCCACCTCACCTGAAACCAACCACATGCTTCTCCGATCCCCCCAATACCAACGATCTACTGTGTATGCTTCTTCATTAATTCATAGCAATAACCCCCAAGGCCTGGTCCATAGGGTTTAAAAGGGTGGAGATTCCTAGCCCACTCTATATGTATATTGTCATAACCAATTGGCACAATATCTTCGGTTACTGGAGAAGGAGAGATGTCTGTAGCCATGGTTTAGGTAGCTAAGCACCGGCTCCACAAGTTGTGGAATACTCACTCTTGGTCTAGGGCCAGATGTACAACCACTTTGGATTGTGAGTCGCAAATTGTGAATTTTTGCGATTCGCAAATTGCGAGTCACAACCCCTAATGTACAGTAGTGTCTGAGACACTGTTTGAGATTCACAAATGGGTCGCAAGGGACCTGTCTCATGAATATTCATGAGGCAGATTGCAATTTGCGGTCCACAGCAAATGGCTACAATCACAGGGATGATGGCCTGCTGGGGTTAGCAGACCACCACGCTTTTTTAATAAAGCAATCTTTTTTTTTAAATGCAACCTGTTTTCCTTAAAGGAAAACGGGATGCATTTTAAAAACAAAAGTAAAAAGTTTCATATTCATTACTTCAGAGTGGACAGTGGTCCGTGGGACCACGGCCTGCTCTGAAAAAAAATGTACGCCCACATTCACAAAGAGGAAGGGATCCCTAGGGGACCCCTTTCCGTTTGTGAATGGGTTACCACCAATTTGAAATTGGTGATAACTGTGAATGTTATGTGACTGCATTCCTGGTCGCAAAACAATCATACATTCCCTTGCGAGTTGCTATTAGGAAGGGATGCACTTGGCACGCTCCTTCCTAATAGCAAGTCACAATCCCTATTTTGTAAGTCTGTAGCAGGTTACCAACTCACAAAATAGGCATAATACATGCTATTGCAAAAGGCAAATTTCTCCATTTGTGACCACAAAATAGCTCTGTACTCTTGGCCCCAATTTACTGTACATCACTATATCTTGGTCTAAATAGCCACATATTGGTCTTTGGTTTCTGATTCTTACCTCAGAGGTGCTGAATAACTTGTTTAGCTGCCAGCTGTAGTTAGAAGATGGTCTTACCCGACTTGACGGCGAGGGGTATATTTGTGGTTTTGAGCTACACAATTTTTTTAAACTTGTGAAAAGTGAAAAAACGGCTTCACACATTTATATTTGGATATTTACTTTTGGGTAAATTATCACTACATTGATCAGCAGCACCAATTTGCCCAATATTCACAAGGATGTACCGTAAAATGTAAACAAACAACAATATCGTGATACCTTAACTATAATTTACTTTTACCTTACAAAATAATAATCTTTTATTCACATGTACTTTTGCCAAAACACTTTATATCCAAACCAGTTTGCATGTGATTGTTTGTACACAGTCAAAAGTGACAATCATTTTATCGACTTTTAGAGGATAAGTTAGCCTTGTCAGGATTCATATTTGAGAACTGCAGATTGCAGACGGATTTTAATAGCCAGCACTCAACTTGCTGAGCTGTCTTACCCAAGCTATTTAGCTGAGGTTACTTTTTGTGGTTGTGGGTTATTTTCTCTACAGCAGTCCAAGAGTGTGTTTATCCTGATTATTTCGAGATAGGTCAGTTCTGGAAGATGTGGGCAACTGTACTGTGGCAGCACTGAAATCAGTGCTTCACGTCACACTTTGTTAGTGGTGTATGTTTGGAACATTTATTGTGGCATCCCCATTCTGTAAACATACATTGGCTCGCTGTTGAAGCTAGGTCATCATTTGAAATATGCCACATTAAACACCCATCCCTTTAGAGGGCCATATCTATCTAGCATTGAAAATGATTGTTTTAAGGGAGTCCCAGTGTTTTCTAGGAATGGACAAACTTTGGCTTGAGACTAAAATATTTTCAAACAAAAATAAACACTGTCCAATTCCTTCATGGAAATAGTATCAACCTTGTGTTATTCTATCCAAGATAATTTAACCTTCAGGAATATGTTAACACGCATCCTTTGTAGTATATTTGAGATAGATCTTGCCTCTCTGACTGTTAGCTTGAGATTTTATGTAGTTTTCCTGAGTATGAAGTCAATCATGGGATCTAGGTCAAGGCCTTTGGTGTATATTGTATTTTTATTGCATATTGCTAGAATTTTTGTTGAAGGTTTACATTATCAATGTGGACATCGGCCAAGACTCAAAAACAATATGAACTAATATTTACGTTTTATATGTTTTATTATGCTCATGGATTAATATTAGTATGGCGTATAACTATTTAAATCAGTTATTCTCTCATTAGGTTTGGCAAGGATGAGCCATTGTCTGATTAACTGAATAACAAACAAATTGCATTTCATATTTTTCCTGAACAGGCACATGGTATGTGTGTCTCTAGTGGGGACAATTTCAATTGCAGCTTCTACTTGTTATGGAAGAAATCAGCCTCTAGAAACAACAAGCACTGGAAGGAGAGATTGCTTTAGTGTCTGGTCATTTGGTACATGCTTCTGTCAGCTAGAAGTGACAATATAAGTTATAAATCATTACTTCTGTCCAAAGTGCTAATGCAGTAAATGGGCCCTGCAAAAATGGGCCAATAAGTTACATATAATCTTCAATATTTTATTTGGATTTTGTTTTCTGTTACTGAAAAAATCTGCAAGGATCTATCAGAAAATGAAGGGAGAAGTCTGTGCCTCAAAACGTAGAACCACTTTTGCATAGGCTGAGTATGAACCCTGTGCGAACTGCAAAACAGTTCAGCAATGAGAATGCTTACATCTGCTTTCCTGGCTGCTTTCCCAGATGTTAAGCATAATGGTCTTTGCAGAGAAACCAATGAGATTAGCTCATCAGTGGCCATTCAGAGCAGTTGAAAACACAAGTTAGTTCAGCTTTTAAGTGGTCACCTTTCAACCAATCAGATTTGATCTGTGTTCTTAGTGAGAAGCACATCAGAGTAGCCTACATGTTTGCACATACAAGAGCAGGTTTACCACTCTTGCTAAATCAATATATGAAGTAATACATACATGACAAGCATGACATGGCGGAAACAAATCAAAGTGTAGATGGTCACTGTTGGCAAGTAAACAGATTGCAAGCCAAACTTAACGAGTGCAGCAATATGTTAAAAAAAAATTACTCACAATACCATTCAAATGCCCCAATATAAATAAGATGTTGGCACTTTGATTGCTTAATGTAACAGTGAAAGGATAATGACGATAAACATATTATCATAATTTAGATCCTATTGTCACAGCAATTCAAAAATCGAGCAATAGCCAAAAAACTGTTGATAAATCTCAAAAAGTACCACGGGGTAGCTCAGTAGGTGAGGGCTAAAAATGATCACAATGATGCTCCAAAAGGCATCAAGCAACCACGCCACCAACATCTCTGGCTTTGAAAACTCTATCTTTCACCACATCATCCTCATCATAGTAGCAGCGAGGGAAAGAGTGAGTTCTCGTTTCAGGCATCAGAAAAAGAGTGATTGGGTCCTATGCACTATTGGGAAAAAGTGATCCAGCATGTTCAGTCGTCTGTGTTGAGAGTGAATGTAGTACAGTAGTGATCAGATGCGGTAGTAAGTGAAGATTAGGAGACTGTTATTTGTATGACCTTCATTTGGTCATGTCCTTTGTGGAGGTGAAGCAGGAGTGTCAACTTGATAAGGAGCATGCATGTAAGATAAACTATGGAAGTCCGTTTTTGTTCATCTGGGGAATGCAGAGATCCTTTGCCTTCAGAGGGACATGTTAATGGGGTGTAATTACAGGAGTATACACTTAACACTTCATCTATTTAAATACAACCTTATTACTTGAATTGTAGACCATGCAAGTTGCATGTATTGACCTTCTGAGAGAAGAAAACAGGTGGTGGCTTTTCAATCTGCATTACATCTATAGTATCTGTTCTACAATTATAGCGGTCTATGTTCGAAGTATTGAATTGTTTCAATGTGAATATTAGGTTTTGGTATGCTAGCAGAAAGGTGGCCTTCTCTTTGCTAGACCTACATTGCAAAAAACAGAAATTCTTGATATATTTGACATTTAATATGTGCAGAAAAAAACAACTTAGGATCATCAATTTATGATGTAGAGAAAACGAACTAGAGTCTATTGCTAGAGACCCTTTCATTAAAATACATTCATGTGTGCAATCGCAGATGAATGTAATGAACAAACTCATTATTAAAGTGGTACTTGCACCGTCCATAAGCAATGGCTAGCTAATGTTCTACAAACGGGTTATATATCCTAGATGAATGTTTTAGGAATATAGTTTTGTCATACAACCATGAAGCTTGTAGATATTTGAGTGCTTAATAAAGTGAATACACGAGTTCTGTCACTTAGGAGCTGTCACCAACATTTTCTCAGAATGTTCAGAGAAGGAAGTTTATATGACAGTTTCAAACTGGGAAAAACAGGGTCCTCTCCGTATTGTCCCAATTTCAGACGGCCACAATTAGGGTTCACAAAGTCTTAACTCAACGGGGTTTAACATTTGTTATGATTATTTGTTTCATACTGAAATATTTTATACACCAAAGTATTAGGTGTTTAAACATATAAAAGATCAAAAACATACCGAGAACTCAACGCCCAGCTAGCAAAAACAAAAGTTTTCTTGTTTGGAAGACACATCAGAAAACGGCCTCGAAATGTAGCATCTTGTATCATCTCATAACGGTACAGGAGCTATATAAAACTGTCATTTTTTTATCATAGTTACACAGACCTGCTAACTCACACAGTGACACCATATCTGCATATCAGCTCCCATCACACGGTCACCCAGTGTGGAGCTGATAGCACACGGTGGCAGTGGAAAATGAGCTAAAACTACTGTAAACAGTAGGGTTCCGCTCGTTTTCAGAGGCTTTTTTGCCCTCTGACATTCATCAATGGGTGTGAAAACACCCGAGGACATCATCAAAATCCTGTGAGCTTTTATTCCTTTTTAGAGGAGGGGGAGTTGGGGCCGGGTTGGTGGGGGTGGGCAAAAGTGCCTCTTAGGTGCTTCTCGGCATTAGGCCCCGCCCCCTTAAAGGCCCCGATATTGTGTACTTTCAATATTGTAGTTTAGATATTCAGGGAGCACACTATTGACCTACATAAGCAGTGAGAAAATGTATAGTAATAATTGGAGATTAAAAATATATGACTAATAATTTCTGTTGGACCTGGACCTTTCTGCAGGGTCATCCCCAGAAGTTCTACCTTTTTCCTCTGAATTCGTTTTTGTTGGTGTTAGGACTCTGGACACTTTACCGTAACATTGGTTTATCCATAATTGGCATGTTTCGTTTACTTGTAAGTCCTTGGTAAAGTGCACTACCTGTACCCAGTCCTGTAAATTAAATGCTACTGGTGGACCTACAGCACTGATTGTACCACTAAATTCAGTAGCCCTTTAAACATGACTCAGGCCAGCCATAGCAGAGCCTGTGTGCAGTGTTAAACTGCCACGTCCAGCTGGTAGTTAACCCTCTTGCCAGGCTTGAGCTTTACTTTTTAATACATATAAGTCACCCTTAAGGTAGGTCCTGGGCAGCCCCAAGGGCAGAGTGCAGTGTATTTAAAAAAGTGGACATGTACTTTTAAGTTTTACATGTCCAGGTAGTGAAAAACTCCTTTTCACTACTGCAAGGCCTATTACTCCCATTGGTTAACATTGGGATTGCCTTATTACATTTTATAAGTGTAGGTGTAATTTCCAGTTGGGAAGAGATGGGAACCCCAAGTTTGGTGTCTCTGGAATCACAATTTAAAATCACAATATATAGTGAGGTCAGATTTTAAATTGTAATTCTGAAAATGCCCTTTTTAGAAAGTTGGACTTTTCTTACCTTGGATCTTCTACTGCCTTCTGTCTGTCTCTGAGTACACATCTGAGTGGGTGACAGCTAGGCTCTTGTGCATTCCCTCCAGACAACCACACAGTAAGGGAACTTATATGTTACTGATGGACCATGAACATTCCAATGACCCATCCTGGGCAGAATGGGAGGGAGGAGCTCACACACCTGAATGTGTTTTGCCGTGATTCCACACAAACGGTTGCATAGCCTTCTGCAGTGAATTTGGAGCCAGGGCAAGAAGGGCGGGGACTATGTGCACTTCAAAGGCCTCTTTTAGAAGTCTCCTCAAATTCAAAGGCACCACCGTGTACAAGAACTGGACTTCTGATGTCACCAAATCGGTACAAGCCTGGACCTGAGAAAACCCTACCAGGAAGAAGGACTGCTGTGCAGCTGAAGGGACTGTCACTCTTCTGGACTCTGTCTGACTTTGCAGGACTTCTACACTGCTGTGCCTGGCCTGTTGTCTGCTGCTCTCTTTGCCTGGGAGTGAGAAGGACCTGCATCTCTACATTCCTAGAACCAAAGTGACTTCAAGGGCTTGATGGCTTGCCTCTTGTTTTGAAGTCTCAGGGATATTAAAGACTTCACTTTATCCTGCAACAGAGCCTGGACTTTGCTTGCTGCAAGTCTTGTCCTGCTAAGTGGTGCCAATCCAGTCATTGGCCCTTGGAAGTGGGTATAAAGTGTTGCAACTGCAAAATGCATGCATAACCTCCGATGCAGATGCATCTCCCCTCAATGCCGACGCAGTGCCACTGCCACTGAGCACAAAGACATTGCATTGCCATCTGCACAGCTTTATGCTGAAACATTACCTACATTCCTAAGAAACCGGCGACAACGCATCAGGGATTGTACAGCTCGGAATCAATCCATCACCTACATCCAGTGCGATCGAAGCAGATGCATCGCCTCGTCTGACCCACGCATTAGGCTACATCGATGGGTCAACTAGGTACTTTTTCTGTGGGACAAGGTTGGCACCTCTATCCAACTCGCACTCCATCGTGTTTGCCCTTACTTTTGAGATTTCACCTAGCCTAGCACGACCAGATCCCTCTGTTTTATGCTTTTAAGCATAATATTGCATTTTAAACTTTAGAAATTCATATTCGACTTCTACTTATTGGATTTGTGTCATTTTAGTCTTATTTTGTTCATTAAATTATGCTCTAGTTTTCTAATAAGGTATGCTTTCTTTTGCATGGTGTTTCACCTGTTTTACTGTTTGATGTTTTGCACAAATACTTTACACATTGCCTGGTAAGTTAAGCCTGCCTGCTCTGTGCCAAGCTGCCAGGGGGAGAACACTGGTTAATTTATGGTCTGTAACTGACTTATCCTGACTAAGATTGTGGTCCCTACTTGGAAAGGGTGCATACTTCTGCCATCTAGAGACACAATTTTTAACACTTTCCCCCGGATGTATTTCTCTCATTGGAAAAAGAGACAAGGCAAGAAAATGCACCCAAATCTAATGTGATGCTAGTAATGTAGAAGCAGAGATGACCAAACCACTATGTCGTATGCTGTTCATTTCGACATGACAAATGGAAATGGAAGCGCAAGAGAGTTTGTCTTGTTGGTTTCAGCTTGATGGCATTGAAGAAGTAGGCACCAAAATGATGTTTGTTCACAGATCAGTTATACAGAAATTGCTCAGAGACACAGTCCTAATATGATGCTCCAGTGTATAAATATGTGTGTGGTATCACACAGGTGCAGGGGATATCCACAATATCCCCTAGTCTCACCAAGCATTTAGCACCACTCCTGAATATTGAATGAGATGGCATTAAAGGGCAAATAATGACCTGCTAATTTACAGCAAGAATTTCAGTCTTTGACGTGAGATTTCAATTGAAACTATTTTTAGTGCACAAATAATTAGCATACTTGTGATTTAAATTTACATTTCAGGTGCAAAAATTCTGCTTTCTGAAATACATGATAAAAGAATCTCGTCATTTATTGTAGAAGAAATGACGCCTGTGATCAATAAAGATTTCACTAATGACCAATTCAAATCTCAACACATAAACCTTAGATGGTTATCACCTCACCAGTATTTTACTGGTA
Source organism: Pleurodeles waltl (assembly GCF_031143425.1). Lineage (NCBI taxonomy): Eukaryota > Metazoa > Chordata > Amphibia > Caudata > Salamandridae > Pleurodeles > Pleurodeles waltl. The sequence goes on from NC_090437.1 coordinate 1,178,878,255, forward strand.
CCACTGGTAAATGGCCAGCGCCCTCAGTGGTGATAATAAGCACTGGCATCCACACTGTTCGTATTTCTATCATTGCCCCCTTGTGGGCATAAATGTCTGTGCTACTGGTGTTCCTGTTTGCACTTACTTGACAGTATGCAAACAAACAAACACTTTTTGGACACGGTAATGATGCACTTTTTCAACTGCATGGTCTCAGACCTTACATTTCCCCAGCTTGTGAATCCTCACTTTAGAGGAGGTCGCAGTTTGTTCCCAGAGCCAGTCTTTAAAGCTTCCCTGAGGACATGCTGGACTGGTTGTCGCTGAGACTGAGAGTTGGTGATAAAAGGGAGAACTAGAGAGAAAAAAAAGAAAGGATGGAAGTTAACGTACAGAGAAAAGGAGGGATGAGAAGAAAGCAAAGGAAATAACACCGGTGGGGAATTCGGTAAATGCAGAGATTAATGGAGAAAAAAATGAAAAGGGAGGAAAACACAGCGAGAAAAGGGAAATAAATAATTGAAAGAAAACAGAAAAAGACAGAGAAGATATTTTCAGAACACAAAACACCCACTAGTGCAAGAGACATGTTTCGTTGTAAAAAAATATTTGGAGATGTTGTAGGACTGAAACCGTTCGGCTAACATGTTCTGACAAGCCCGTAGAGCTGCTGATGAATATCTTTATATGATCACTGCAAGAAATGTTAAGAACTGTAATACTGGAATGTGGCCGGTATTTTTCTCAGACAAATGCGGGAACCTCAATTCCACTGTTACTGCAAAATGCACAGAAGAACACTTGGAGGTTTCAGTATATGTACGTTGGTGAGAGCTTAGATCATTCGGAGCAAACATCAATATATCTGTGGCTTATATTTAATAATATCATGTCCTTTCAGTGCGTGGGTCATGAGTGCCTTTTGCACTTATGTAATTTTTTCATGAGAGTGAAAGAACCTGGACCACAGTGGGATCACCGAGATCCTAAACACGATGCATCCTCTCCAGGATTTTGAATCAGAGATTCAGTTACTTTCCAGTTACTTTCCAGAATGTAATTTCTTTACTGAAGTTCAAATCACACTAAAAAGCCTTCCGAGTACCAATGCTGCACACTCCTGATCTAGTGTTTTACTTTATTGGTTCAAGATTCTGTAGCTTCATGAGATTTTCAGATTTGAATTAGGTTGGGAACTTTGATCATGAAAATCTAATTTTAATTCTGGGCAGATGAATAAAGCAATAATTAGGAAGAAGGCTGGTTATGTATAAGGGGTAGCCCATGAGGATCACAATAACATTTCCTGGGGGGGGGGGCAAAAGAGTTTAGTATAATCAGCGATGTTTCAAGAATTCACTTGCATATTTCTGTCACTAGTGCCTATCAAGCCTTTTGGGGCATTGATCAAATGGCAGTCTCTTCTAGGTGTGTAGAACTGAGCAGTAGAAGAATTAGCAAGATGAGTAGGGAACACAAGAGGAGTGGCAGAGCGAGTAGGTGCTCAAATGCAATGCTAGCATCAGGCGGAGAGCTCAAGTTCCTGAAAGTGCTTCCAGACCGGCAAAAATCACAAACAATTTTGGGAGTTCCCTGTGCTTGGGTAACCTCTGTTGGATGGGGAAGTTTACCATTGCTTAAGCACGTCACAATGTCCAATAGTTCAGTGACCATGGATTTGAATTAATGTATCTCAGACTGAAGTTGCTGCAATTGAGTGTCTTTAGGACTAATGGTGGCAGCAGTGTCTATGTGTACTGCAAGCTCAGTTTGTGTTTGCGAGTGTCTCAAAGAGGGCACACCTGTAGAGCAGAGACAATGATCTGTTTGTTTGAATGGTGTGAATCTATTGCTACATGGAACTTGTGGGACTAGTGCTGGGATTGTCCCAGAAACACCAGTGGGACGAGATGTACCACAATTAGGGATGTTTTTCTTTCCGATGCCCTAGCAGTGATTTTTTTGTTCTTTTGAAAATATTTGCTAGTTTCTCTGGCCCACAATGCACCTCTAGGATGGTTGATAGCATATCCACCAGCATCAACTCCACCTCCTCTATTCAATTATTGGTGTCAGTTACAACACAGTTCTCTGCCAAGTGCATTACTAGACTCTTATTTTCCTTCCCCCCTTGCAGGCTGAGTGCTGCCTTTATCTATCCCATAGTGCAATAGCTAAGGTGTGAAAAGTCTTTCAAAGGAAATAGGTTTGTGTCCTTCTCTGGACAACACAATAAAAGTATGGTTGAGTCGATGTAGTGAAAAGAAGAGCTTAAGAGTTCATCAAAGGTTTAACAACATCTTGAGATGATCTCCTCCCCACTTTGAGAGAAGATGATTTGCAGTGCAGGGACCCATGATGGCACACAAGCAGACAGGCAGACAGATGGGCCAAAAGTGGTAACCCAGCCCACCCTCTTCCAGCTGATGATGGGCAAAGACAGGCCTGCTCTTTGCCTGGTCTTTGCCCGAGCACATCCCACGCTCATCCCACATGCATACCATAGTGTGGGAGATTGGAAATCCTTTTATGGGCCCTCCGGGCAGTGATCTGGTGCAGCTGCAGCCTCCCTGCCATGGTTGATTGTGGTGAGATAGTCTGAGGGCCCCCACGGGCTAACATGCGTCGCAAGCTGCAGGACAGTACTGGAAATCCTTTTATGTGCCTGCCTGGTACTGATCTAGTGGAGCTGCGTTCTCCCTACTGCAGTTTGTTGTGGGAGAGATAGTCTCTGGCTCCCCATGGGCTGAAAAGCGTCCCCTGAGGCATATTTGAAGTTTGAAAGAAACAGCCAGGAAGCTGTGAAGAATCAAAGAAGTGAAATAATTGTCTGCAATCAGACGAAGTGAATCCTATTGCAGAGGAATACATGATACTAGACTATACATAGATTTGGGTTACTTGGATAGTTAAGCCTGTATTAAAGTAACAGAAACGTTTTCAACACATAGATGGATAATGTATTCAATCTGGAAACAGGGTGCCATATTTAGATTTTGCTGGATGGACTAGTCCAATAGAAACTTGATGGATGCCCTGACCTCAAGTTTATTGTAGCCTAACTCACTTGTAATACAGTGGACAGAATATCTGTCACATATTGACAGAGTGTCCTGTCTCCAAAACTCTAAATAAGGACCACATAGCTGAAATAGGAATAGAAAGGAAGAGTTTCACATAGTTTTTACAATAGAGAGCCAACTTCACGTGGGGGAGTAAAACTCTTGAGATCTGAAGTTGAAGATAAAAGATAGCATTTAGGTTTTTTCCATAGACTTTTTGTCTGAGATGATTAAGAGTGGATGGTTTGTTAAGAAGATTCAATACTTATTGAGATTGCAAATACTGTTACATATTTCTCACAATGTAGTGAAGAAGAAAGGAGCTGAGGTCCATGTTCTACTTTAAAATCTTAATGGATTAACCTCATCTGCTATAGCTGTTCATGGGACAAAACAACTAGTTTCAAGTTCTTCAGGAGAGCTAGAAATCCTTGACTAAACAGAAAGCAGGATACTGCTGGCCCTAAAACTTTGAGGAAAGATTTATAAAAGGATCTCATTCATAATGAATAAGGAGGGTTCCCCATATTCTATCGTAAATGCAAAGTGAAAGAATTCTAAACAGTTGATCTGGGTGTGGATAGCAACAAAGAAGAATTGAGCTCAATCCAAAAGAGAACAATTCAAACAAGGTTTGACACTTATTTTGAAATGTGTTATTTCAGTATAAATCTAATATCACGACAAAAAATATGTAGTAATTTTGTACAATATGGTAATTAAATAGGATAGTTAGTAGAGTAGTTAGTTATACATTTGACACCAAATATTTTTATGTCTTTCATAAATAAGCAGAATTTCTAATTTGAAATTCCCGCATGGCAGATGCATTATAGGTTTATGAATATTTTAGGAGGTTGTGATCCCTAGAGCTTCAAAGTCCTTATTTTTATCTTGAAGGAGTCTTCTCATCAATGCACTGAGAAGTCAAATTGCCATTCACTTGTGGTTAGACTGTAGGTTATGTTGTGCTCATTTTCTCCAGCTGGGACACTGATGGATATGATGGATATGAAGAAAAGGTGCGATAATTTAATGGACTTTGGCTGTGTGCTCAATCCTAATAAGCTTAGAAGGTTTCATCTAGACCCGTTTTATGGTATTTGTCAAATGCAGTCACAGGAAATAAATTACCTCTTCTTTGTCGTGCTTGAAATGGTAGGAGCATGTTATGTACTGTTAGACCTGTCGTCCTTGGCGTGGTATTACCCCAATATTTTGCCTGCACTACTCTTGTTTTGCTGAATTTGTTTTGGTTGGCATTAGGACTCTGTGCTCTTTACCACTGCTTTCTAGTTCTAAGATGCTTTTGCTTGCTCCTTCAAATATGTTAAAGAGGGAAAATACCTAGTTGGAATATTTAATTTACTTGTAGGTCTCTAGTATATGGTACTACATGTATGCACGTTCTGTCAATTAAATGCTACCAGTGGACCTGTAGCACTTGTGCCACCCTCAAACGTATTTTTTCGAAACATGTCTCAGGCCAGCACTACAGACTGTGGTGCAGTTTTAAACTTCCATTTAGCAGTTTAGACTTGACAAATGAAATATTTTCCCAGGCCCAAAGCTTCCTTTTTAAAACATATAGATCACCCCTAAGGTAGGCCAGACAGGCTCATAGGGCAGGGTGCATTGTATTTAAAAAGTAGGACATATGCACTTAATTTTAACATTTTATGGCAGTGCATATCCCTAAAGCTGTTTTTCACTGCTGTAAAACCTCTATTTCCCTTTGCCTAACACTAGCTTCGTTTTTTTGCAGTTAATAAGTGCTAACTTTCGATTGGGGGCAGACAGATATATGGCACTCAAATGAATTTTCATTTAAAGTAATCTTTAATGGTAAATACAATACTAAATGGTACTTGTAAGTCACCTAGGTTGGCACCACAAAAGCATGCCTGTTTGGCCCTAATCAGTTGACCCCATTTTTTAAACATGCGTAATCACTCATAATCTTGAACACCGCATAACTTTTCTTTTGCCACACACCTGCTTTAGCTGTGAATTTCTCTATCCGAGGGGGAGTCTGGTTTCAGGAGAAAATGCTGAGTGGTAAACTGTGAAGCACACTGTGTGGCTAGACTACTTGTAATGTGCTAGAAAAGTTCAGCTTGTGACTTTGGTAATTGTATGAAAAACAGTTTGACCAGATATCATGCATACATGCCGTTGGGAACAGTTATAAACAGATCAATGGCAAGCATATTTTGAGTAGCAGATTTAATTCATGCAAATTACGTATAATAGGTGTCGAAAAAAGTATGCAATTTGGTCCACATCTAACAATCAACAAACGGGAATTGTTTTTATAATCGGTACTTGTCAGGGTTATCAAGGCTGCACTACTCTGCACTACACGTTTTGCTTTTTGAACAAAGATTACATTTCTCATCTACCCAACGTTGAATGAATGAACACTTAAAAAGGTTTGAGATGGTTTCCAAGTCATATCTTTCTTTGGATTCTGTTTTAAACATAAAATGATGCTGATAGAGCGGTCCGTACTAATAATTTACCTGTATTCGGACGCTCTTTAGGCCGATGAATCTTTTGACTAAGTGGGACTCTCCGTACTCTATGTCGAGCAATTTGTCAAATCAATAATCAATAACGGACATAAGCAATACCCTGATCAACATAACACTTAACAATTAATCCAGAATACATTTTCGGCGAACCCTGACCTTTCAGTCAGGAATAACCACACCAGTTTATTGCAAAGTTAGTGAATTTATTTCCCTATATTAACAAAGCTAGCACAATATAGATGTGTCTCAACACCAAATGATAAACGTAAATGAACATTAATAGCTGTCCATAGCGGCGAAACAAGTGCAATCTATGTAGCATTTGAATCACAAGACATTCGATAATAGCAATGCAAATCACTAATACGATAATCTGTAATGAGCTAATTGCATACATTTAGTCAGCATAACAAGGTCTCAAATTGCATCGTGCAACAAAAGGAATCCTCATCTAACCACAAATTAGCATCGGCATGTGGGACTTCATGCAAAAAAAAACAATTTAGCAACATTAATTTAGAAAAACTCCTAACTAGGGATCTTGTCAAAAATCAGCAGTTGGTTACCTAAAAGAAACACAATGCAATTGTACAATTTCCTTTCATATTTACCAATTACGATCAGCATACAGGGAAGTCTTCGTCGCACAGGTACCGTTTCTCGATCAGCCTGGGTACCGTTTCGATCAGCATGGGACGGGGCAAAGGGGCAAGGGTGAACGGGGCAAATGCCTCACGGCGGCAAAATAAAACTACTACTTCATGCAAAGGGATCAAAGTTAAAGTCTCTAGGGCAAGAATCATTTAAAGTCTCTTTCTCTCGATTAGAGAAAGCATCAAAGTCTCTTTCAAAATGGCGTCGCAGCAAAGTGGGCCATAATAGCTGCAAAATGGCGCAATGGGTGTAGTGTCCGGGTAATGGCCTAATCTCTTCTCGTGCACCTGGTTTTTATAGACAACAGTTCAAATCCAGTAGGGTCTTCCATTGGAGGGTTCATAGGTTAGCTTCAAATTGTCCAATCAAAAACGACAGTCCTCAAGCTTTTACTTAAGCATACATTATCCTTGGAGATGGGTACGCAAGTTGCAACATTTTATACCAATTAGCTCACTTTCAGAGCCTCCATTGTCCGCACCTGCAGATCGACCTTGGAGTAAAGAGAAAATATGCCAGGCTGGCACGAAACCTTAAGATAAGCATGTGAACGATCTCAGTGGAAAAGTACAGCTTCAAGCAAAAATACACGTTTATTAGCACATTGGAAAAATACGAGCATCTAAACCGTGAGACCAGGCAACTAGGCCAAAGCCTCTACTAAAGTAATGCTAAGCTAAAACATTTCAAACGAGCAAATCGTAGCACACGTCTATGATTATGTCGGATTAGTGCAATTCTAATACATCACGTTACATAAAGCACGCTTATAAATGTTGGCAAACTACTCTGAGGGCACATTTTGTCCCCGTACAATCTTTATTAGTTCGGTTAAAGTCACACATGATTATTGCAGCACTACGTTTATGCGTTAATAAATGTAAAACCTTCATTTCTGCTTCATCAATCCCTCCTCTGATGACTACTTGTCATCACACCAAACCATGCCCACAAATTTTATTCCATTAAAATTCTGTCAGTTCTCTTTTCCTTTTAATTCCCCTAGTTTTCGCTTTGTATTCTTCTGCCATTCTTTTCATTATTTTCTCTTCCTTCCGTCTTTTAATTCTTTCCATAATCATTGTTATTCCCCTTTGTATTCCCCAAATTCCAAATATGCAAATCAGTACAATTAATATTCCCTGTATTATTTTTAGTAATATTCCATTCCAAATTCCCCCCGATCCAATTTCCCACTGAAGCAAGCCCTTTTCCAACCTTCTCCCACACTCCTGGTTCTTTCAATTCCTTCAAATCTGCACTTTCTTTTGTTAGATTAGCAAGCATAGTTTTAATTTTCACACTATTGTCGGGAATATACGTACAACAGTGGCGCGCACCAAGCATTTTGCAAACGCCGCCATCCTTTGCTAAAAGAATGTCTAAAGCAAGCCTATTTTGAAGAGTCATAGCTCTTTCCGCTGCAAGTTCAGCATCTATCAGTATTATAGCACCTGAAAACTTTGTCAACATGTTATCCACTATAGTAGACAACTTTCTTATTTTGATGGAATTCAACACAACTCCTAATGAAGGAATCATGGCTCCAAATATATCTCCTACCACAGCAGCTGCGGTCTCTCTTTTCTGGATACGATGGGATCCAGATGTCTTTTGAATCATCGATAGGTCATCCAGTTGATAAACCTTTGGGAACACTATACCCAAATAACATCTCCCCCACCATCCCTTTGGAAGACGATAATAGGCATTATACCCACAAATGTAATATACCCCTGGAATGACAGGGTCAAGTCCGTTCATCATGAATGTCCATTTGGCCTTAAAGATAAACGTATGTTTACACTCACTCGCTCCTACGAAAATATTGTCATAATAAGATTCACCTCGATATATACAAAATTTCCCTACATGCCAAGCATCTAAAGCTATGCTCCCTTGTGTCTTTATTGCGGCAAAATCATAATTATCTACTGAAGTCCTCTTATGTAGCTCTTTTTCTAATTTCGCATTCATTTGTGCCTTTCTATCATCTGTGCGATCTAAAAAGCTTATTTCTACTGCAGATAGCGAGCAGGTAAGATTTTCCCTATGAGCGTGAGCCGTTTCAAAAGGTAGCATTGGCTCGAAAAATTCCCTCATTATTTTAGCATCCCAATCTTTAGCAATCTGGTTTAGTTGCGCTATTATAGGAACATATGCAAAGGTAACATCATAATTTGAGTAAAAATACTGTATGTTAGTTTGACCATAAAATCTAGACATTACTATACTACATGTAATCCCGTATGTAAGAGGCATGTGGTGATAAGTCACCCCTTCCTTTACTGATGTCGGTATCTGTGTACACACATAACAATCTTTCGCATCCATAGTCTCAACATATTCTGTTAGCAAGCGATAGAAAACATTATACGAAAGCTCCTTCTTATCATGCAAGAGTCTCTCATCTATTTCTAGTCTTTTCAGTGCGGTTAGTTCAGTGACAGTAACAGGAGCAAAAGTAGAAGCGTCAATTTTCTCATTCTTACCCTTTCCATGCATCGCAAGCACTATTGCCATTACTATTAGTACGCATGCAATTATCAAGCCTATACACACACAGTTACAATATTTCTTTCTACTGTTTTGCGTCATGATCTGTATAGAATCAGAGAGATAGAAGCACCTATAAATGAAACTATTTAGCAATTCAGTTACAAAGCTGAACGAGCGCAATGTTCACACAGTTTTCTTCAGGAGGCCAGTCACTTATCGGTTAGCAGCATTTGTCTCAATTCGGCAATAACTCAGTCTTTATCAGTTCAGCAAGTGTTTCATCCGGTTTAGCAATGTCTCAGCTGGTTGTTTGTTTCACGTTATATTGTAGCAAGCAATGTCATTTATCACCCTTTCAATCAACAGCGTCCATAAAACTTTTCTTTTCTATTGGTATCTCTTCTTCTTCGTTCTCGATGCTTAGAGATACAAACTCGTCAGTCCAATCGTCATTGACTGCATATGCCCATTCTGGACCGGAATATCTCCTGTTGGGTATCCTTTTCCTTTTCAATTTTGCTTCTCTTTTCGATTCTGCCTCGCTGGTACTTTCCTCTTTTGTCAAGTCTTTTTCTTCACTCGAGGTTGGTACCACGACAGACACTTCCTTTCTTTTCTCTTTCACTTTTGGCCTTTCTCCGTCGTTCAAACCTTCTCCAGTCCTTTGTTTTACTGGTGATATACTTAGTCTCCTCTTTGCACCATGTCCATTTGTTGGACCTGCAACCTTTTCTGTAGAAGTTTGAACTGTTTCGTTCTGTTCTGCCTTGTCCCCTCCTTCTAGGGAATCGATCACGTTCTCTTTTTCTTTTTCTGTATCGTCTGCTTCTGGGAAAGCCCTCCTCTGATCAGGCTCTCCTGCTTTTTCACCTTTTTCGAGCCCTTTGTCACCGTTACTTTCGTCAGGCTCTGTATCACTTTCAGCTGCTTCAGGTTCCTTGTCACCCTCAGCTGCTTCAGGCTTTTTGCTACCCTCAGCTGCTTCAGGCTCTTTGTCACCTTCAGCTGCTTCGTCGCTGTCTGAACTTTCTCCTTGGTCTTCCCCAAGTGAGTTTGTCTCTTCGTCCTCCAATAATATCTCTCCCTCTCCTGCTTCGGCCTGTTCGCTTTCAGTTCGGTTTTGTTCTGTCTCAGCACTCAGCACTGTTTTATCAGGCACTGGCAGTTTCAGCGCTTCAACTTCCTCATCTGTGGGACACAACACCTTCTTTGTGTGACTGGCGTGAATCCAGTTGGGAACCCCCGCACACTTCACAGCGGTAGTTGTCGTCAGGATCACTTGGAAAGGGCCTTTCCAACGGGGTTCCAGACACGACTTCCTCACGTGCTTCTTTACCACGACCCAGTCACCTGCTTTCAGTGCGTGTCCTGGACCTTGGATCGGTGGTAAGGTGGTTGCTTCCACCTGGTGAGAGAAAGAGCGGACCACGTCAGCCAGACCTTTGCAGTAGTCTAATAACATATCATCTGTAATATTCAAAAGCGCGTTTGCGGGAACTGCAGGAAGTCTCATAGCCCTGCCCATGAGAATTTCGTGCGGAGACAATCCAGTCTTTCTATCAGGGGTGTTTCTCATTGACATTAGCACCAAGGGCAATGCGTCAGGCCATTTCAAATTTGTTGATGCACATATTTTCGCCATTCTTGATTTCAGTGTACCATTCATCTGCTCCACCAGTCCTGATGCTTCAGGGCGATAGCTACAATGCAGTTTTTGCTCAATGTTCAGCGCTTCGCAAAGTAACTTTCTCACCTCGTTATTGAAGTGACTTCCCCTATCTGATTCTAAAGAGATCGGGAATCCGAAACGTGGTATCAACTCTCTCAACAGTAGCTTTGCAACTGTAAGGCTGTCATTTCTACGTGTGGGGTATGCCTCAATCCAGTGACTAAAAATGCACACAATCACCAACACATACTTCAGACCTCCATGCACAGGCATCTCAATGAAATCTATCTGCATTCGACTAAATGGGCCACTGGCTCTGCCAATGTGGCTCGCGTTCACAACCGTTCCCTTCCCCGGGTTCATCTGCTGGCAAGTGACACATCAATGGCAAACTGCTTCTGCAGCTTGACGAAATCTGGGGTTAAACCAATCAGTTTTGAACAATCTTATCATGGCATCTCTCCCTAGGTGAGCTTGCCCATGATAGAACCGCGCAAGCTGTGATAAGAGACTGTTTGGCAAAACAAATTTTCCCTCATTTGAAACCCATAACTCGTCTGGTCTCTTTATACACTGTGATTTAATCCAGGAATCTCTCTCATCCTCCCTGACGTTATTCTGCAATGTTTTTAGTTCATCTATTGTATCTACGACCTTTAAGGCAAATGCTTCAGCTGGTTCGAGTTCTGGCTCACTTATCGAATTCCATTCATCCCTGAGTAATATACAGTTCAAGGCACAAAATCTTGCGACTTGATCCCCATATGCATTTCCCAGAGAAACATAGTCCTGTCCTTTCGTATGAGCACTACACTTTACTACTGCAACTTCGGCTGGCATTTGAATGGCGTGTAACAATTCCCTTATTCTCTCCCCATTTTTCACTGGTGATCCTGAAGAAGTCAGGAAACCTCTCTGTGACCATAGTTGTCCAAAGTCGTGCACAATTCCAAACCCGTACTGACTATCAGTGTAAATGGTGACTTTCATCAATGCGGACAGTTGACATGCTCTTGTAAGGGCTACAAGTTCTGCTACTTGTGCAGAATAGACTCCTTGAAGCCATCCCGCTTCCAAGACACCTGTTACAGTACATACAGCATATCCTGCTTTTAAAATTCCCATCCCATCTCTTAGACATGAACCATCAACAAAAACAATTTGATCATTTTCATCAAGCTTAGTGTCCTTAATGTCAGGTCGAGGTTTTGTGCAAAATTCAGTCACCTGGAGGCAGTCATGCTCGACGTCTTCAGCGTCCTCAATTTCAGCATTTTCACCAGGGAGCAAAGTTGCTGGATTCAACGTAGTGCACCTTTTCAGCTGCACATTCGGTGAGCCCAGAATTATCGTTTCATACCTTGTGAGTCTTGCTCCGGTCATGTGTTGCGTTCGGGAGCGGGTCAAAAGTATCTCAACTGAGTGAGGGACCATGATTGTTACTGGGTGTCCCATCACTATTCCTTCACTCTGAGTGAGGCTGATACCAACTGCTGCTACGGCGCGCAAACACCCTGGGAGTGCTGCTGCGACCGGATCCAAAGTAGCTGAAAAATACGCTACTGGTCTGTTTATGCCACCATGGGCTTGAGTCAAGACAGACAAAGAACATGCATCACGTTCATGACAAAACAATGTGAAAGGCTTTGTGTAATCAGGCATACCTAAAGCTGGAGCCCTGCACATGCATTCTTTCAATTCGATAAAAGCATCCATCTCATCTCCTTTCAGCTCAATTTGATCCAAGGCATCCTTCTGGGTCAGCTTCAGTAAAGGCTTTGCTAGAGTTGAGAAGTTGGGAATCCACTGGCGACAAAAGCCCACCATTCCCAAAAACTTCCTCACCTCCCTCCTTGTCTTTGGTGGACTCATTTGAAGTACACTTGTTATTCTTTCCTTCATTATTCTCCGTGACCCTTTCTCTATCTGGTGACCCAAGTATTTCACTTTCTTCTGACAAAACTGCAATTTGGAAGGAGACACCTTGTGTCCATTCCTTCCCAAATGGTTCAACAGAGCAATGGTATCGGCTGTGCAGCCACTTTCTGTCTTAGATGCGATCAGTAAGTCATCGATGTACTGTACTAGCGTTGACTCGAATGGCAATTCTAATGCTTCCAAATCTTTCTTTAGAATCTGATTGAAGATTGACGGTGACTCAGAAAACCCTTGAGGAATTCGACACCAACTGTATACTCTGTCTAGGAATTTGAAACAAAAGAGGAATTGGCTGTCCTCATGAAGAGGCACAGAAAAGAATGCTTGTGACAAGTCGATGACTGAGAACCATTCGGCATCGCAAGGGACTTGAAACATTAGCACAGCTGGATTTGGTACGACAGGGCAACACTTTACTATGATGTCATTTATTTTCCTCAAGTCCTGCACAAGTCGGACCTTTCCACTTGGCTTTATTAGTCCCATTATTGGTGAATTACATGGACTGCTTAACACTTCTTCCAGTACCCCCTGTTTTACAAATTCGTCAATAAGTTGGGCAACTTTCATGAGGGTGTCTTGTGCCATGTGGTATTGTGGGGTCTGGGGAAAGATTGCATTGGGCTTTACAGTCACTTTCACTGGTTCCACTCCTTTCATCAATCCCACCTCTTTCCCTGTCATATCCCACACTTCCTTTCTGACTGTTTCCCGTAATTCGGCTGGAATATCTTCTTCAGTTATCATCGGGAAAAGACAAATCAGAGGATACTCTTCATCGACAGTTTCCATCTCATACCCCTCTACACTGTCCTCTTCTTCCCCATCACTGCTCGTCTGGATTGTTATTCCCTCGTTCGAACAACCCAATTTGCACAATAGGTCTCTCCCTAACAGCGCTATCGGGCTTGAGTCACATACCACAAACTGATGCACCCCTTGATAGTTACCAATGCTGACTGGTACCGGATCTGTTATTGGGTTCTTCAGGTGCCTGTTTGCTACTCCCACCACTTGAACTGTCCTCCCTGAGAGTGGCAAATTTGGTACTTCACTGCTCTTAACAGTCGAACGTGTGGCTCCTGTGTCAACCAAGAATGAAACACGATGACCCATTACTCTTCCCTCTACGTACGGACCCTTTTGATCAACTTCCAAGGATGCTGCAAGCACACAATCTCCTTCTTCTTCTGAACTTTCACTCTCCCATACATTGTTTATTCCACTCTCACTGTGTAGTGGGAACTGTTGTACTGTGCCATTTGTACTCATTACCTGACCCGAGACCTGTGGAGGAACCATCACTTGCTGCTGACTCATTGGTGCCAAAGGTATTTGCATTTGCTGATTAGGTACCATGGGTAACTGCTGTTGCATTGGTTGCATTTGCGTCATCTGCATACGAGGCATCTGCATCTGCTGCGGCTGCATAGGTTGTAATCCCTGCAACTGATTTACGGTCTGAAAATTTGGGTTTGGACCTCTCATTTTCGGTCCCCTCATTGTCTGAAATGCACTGACATCATTGTTTTGCTGACCAACACCTGCACCTGCACCTGCACCTTCCTGCACCACCATCGGGCACTCGCGTTTCCAATGACTGACAATTCCGCACACGTGACACGGCATCACCTTCTTCATTGCCTGCACACCAGTCACAACAGTGTTCAAATCCGGACCATTATTCACAAAACCTCCTCTGCCTCTGCCTCTGGCCTGTGGCTGAAACATCATATTTCCCTGCAACTGCGGCTGCGGTTGCGGTGCCTGCTGTTGGAACCCTTGCATCCCTTGCAAACCTTGCAGACCTGTCTGAGCTGCTCTAAGTTGCATCATCATCACCTTCTCTTTCAACCTTTTCTGTTTCACTTCAATTTCGTCGCTACAGTATTTCGCATAATTCAACACCTCATCAATCGGTTTCGACTGCCAACAAATCAAATGCGACTTTATCATCTGGCTTATCTCTGGTCTCAGCCCTTCCACAAATCTGAACACAAAATGAAGCATGTCCTTCGCCTCTATTGTCTCTGTGCCACTGTAGTTCTTAAACGCCTTCAACAACCTCTCATAGTAACTATGAATCGACTCTTTAGCCTCTTGGGCCGTTCGATCGATCTTCTGCCAATCCACATTTTTCGCGGCAACTTTCGTCTTCAAATGCTCAATCACCTTGTAGTACAAGCTCATCACCATAGGTGATGGTGCACCCGTCTCCCTGTCTCTTTCTGGTTCACTTGTCGGCAAACCTACAGCTCTTTTGCAATCCTCCCACAAATCTGCTGGAACCACAATCTCAAAGAGAGTGTTCAGGTCTTCCCAGAGACATTTTGCAAGCTTCACAAACCTGTCAGTCTGTTGATACCATTCAATCGGCTTCTCTCTCAGTTTGGGAAAATCATCCGTAAATGACTGAATGTCGCTTCTGTGCCATGGTACATGTATTAATTTTCCCCCTGCTGTCTCCCTCATTGGTAACATTGTTACTGCCTCGCTACTCTGTGGTCTTTTCTCGTTGAGCTCTGTAGCACTGTCCCTCCTCTTTTCCTTCCTCTTTACCCATCTGCTTTCCCACTTGTCTAAGCACCTCCACACTTGTGCACTCTGCAGCAGTTCTCTAAGGTGCGCCTTCATGCCTGCTGACCTCATGTGTTCAAAATCCGTGGTCCCGAAATCCAACCTATAGCTCCTGCTCAAGTGTTTCGTCTTGTCTATATCAACCCCGTTTTTGTCAGCTACTTCTTGCAAGCTTTTGTGTACCTTGTTCACTTCTTTTGTTATCCTGGGACATAGATACCTCAGCTCTTCTTCCGAGTAGGACTCTAACCTATTCACACCCATAGTCCCTTCCACCAATTCTTGTGCTTCCATGTTCAACCTGACCCTATTCAGATAATCTTCTCCCTTCCCACTGGCTGAACTTTGTGTGGAATTTAGACTGTTGAACCACTGTGTCAGCTGTTGCGCATTCAACCCCATCAGTGTAGCGTTCACATCGACTGCCATTGATGGTAGCGGCAACTTTTCAGTGTTCGATGTTAGAGGTATTATCAGTGGGGGGCTCGACCTCACCAGCGTTGACTGAGCACATATGGGACTAAACTCCATCAGGGTCCCAGATCCATTTGGCTGAGCCGCTATCGGAGTTATCCCTGGAGTGTTTTCTATGCACCTCCTTTCTGTCCCATTCTGCAGCATTGATCCTTGACTGCTCATACCTAAGTTAGGCTGACTGTACAGAGGTACCGGTGGACCTACAGTAATGGGTAGCGATATCGCATCTGGGTTTTGTCCATTTCCCATGTTCTGAGGCATGTTCATTCCCACACTATGGGTCATCATTGCCGGCATGCCCATCTGACTCCCCGTCATCTGAGCATGTGCATTTCCCCCCTGCATCTGCTTTTGAGGCATCAGAAACTGAGTTGATTCAACTTGTGCCAATGTCGGGTTGTGACCATTCTGTACTCCCCTTACGGTTGGATCTAGAATCATTCCTGCACCGTTGTCACTGCTGTAGTACCCTGGGATCTGCGGCTGATAATTTTCTGCTGGTTTCAACATGGGCACATCTGGATATATTCTCCTAACCTGCGGTATCTGCGGGGTGAACAGTAGACTCGGGTCCTTAGATCCCGATGATGCTCCTGAACTCTGGGTTTCACTGTTCTGTACCGATGCCGGAGGGGCAGAACTGGTACTTGGACCTTGTCCACTCTCTGCATAAGGTGGTGGACGGTCGTTCAGCAATTGCATGATTAACTCCTCATCCTCTAACTCCTCTTCTCTTCTCAACTTTTCCTCGTCCTCTCTATCCTTGGAACACCTTCTGTTTGTCTTACAGGTAGCTTTCTTACCTGTCTCCTCTTCTTCCTTAGTAATTGCGGGAAACAATTTTATCCCCTGCAGTACATCTGACCTCCACACCTTCTGTGCATTATCCCACCTAGTGTCCGCTAGTGTCTTTTCTACTTTTCTTATCCTGTTCTCGAACTTATTTTGCTGTTGCTGTCTAGCCATCAGTTCCCAAATCGCTAGAGCCTCAAACTGTGCTGGCCTTGGAGGTACCTTCATGTCGTACATCGTAAATCTCAAATTCTCTAGGATCCTTATATTGAATGTCCCATGGATCGGGAACGCTACGCTCCCATGTTTCTCTGTCAGCTTGTGCCATTGCTTTAGCCAAAGGCACGGAGCTACCCCTTTTTCCTCCATTACAATGTAAGCTGGTGTACCTTCGGGCGGCGTCTCCTCTCCTACGCTCGCTTTAATGTAAGACTCCCCCTTCATCGCACTCCTTAATGCTTTAAAAAATTTCATTTTCTCGTCTTTTATTTCACAAAATTTGTAATCAATAGGTGACTTTGATTCCCGGAACACTCTTCGCTTGCCTTTCCCCTTCCAATCGAGCCCCACGGACTGCGTCCAATCCGTGCGCGACCCTTCTCTACAACCAACCTATCCCAGCGCGGCTCCTAGTGACGTCACACTCACACACACTGCGGCTGACAAAGCCTCGCGGCTAGTCCTCCTTCACTCAGCTCCTCTCGTAACAACTTCTTGCATGTATTGCGAGCTACCAAAAAATAAAACAGATCTGTCGGTTTACTACAGGAAGGGTAACACAATCGCTTCAGGACCTTAGGGATTTTTCACTAGCCTCAGCAGTTATTCCATCTTTCTCGGTCCCCACGTTCGCAAGCAAATCTGACCCGCAGACTGCTCTCAACTTGTCAATGATCTATTCTAGTGCACTTAGAATTTTGTCAAAGCCCGAAGTCGAAGTTCCTTTCACTCCCTCGACACACGTACCGACTCGTTGACCACGCCCGATCAACCTACTAAACCGCCCAGACCACAACATGGATCAACATACTCCGGAGTCTCTTGACCTCGCAGGGCCCGTCTCAACAACAACAACCACG
Organism: Pleurodeles waltl; assembly: GCF_031143425.1. NCBI lineage: Eukaryota > Metazoa > Chordata > Amphibia > Caudata > Salamandridae > Pleurodeles > Pleurodeles waltl. Next base: position 1,178,895,518 of record NC_090437.1, read on the forward strand.
TGGACCTTTTTATGCACAAAGCGCCACACGCACATGAAGTTCGACGACTTCCCTACTCTCACACTCGGAGTCGCACCTCCGCTATTTCTATGAAGTTCGACGACTTCTCTACTTCTACACTCGGAGTCCCACCTCCGCTATCCTCTAAAAAAAATGAAAACATTCCTCACAACCTTTTCACCCAACCTGCGGCAATAAGCTGTGCAAGCGCAAAACCCTAACTTCACTCATACCATCACTAGTACCGCCAACGCTGATCTCACACCTCCATTCTCTTCATTCGCAAGCTCCGAGATCCCGGGAAAGTCGCGGTGGACCTAGCCCATCATCATTCTGTCAATCTATTTTACCCAAGAAAAATCTAATTCAACTTCTCGAGTGGGGTCTCAAAATGCGTACCCGTTAATTCAACACCATGTACTCTAGGAGTACAGGGTCCCAAAAGACGAAACCGTCCTCTGCTACCATCTACTGATAGAGCGGTCCGTACTAATAATTTACCTGTATTCGGACGCTCTTTAGGCCGATGAATCTTTTGACTAAGTGGGACTCTCCGTACTCTATGTCGAGCAATTTGTCAAATCAATAATCAATAACGGACATAAGCAATACCCTGATCAACATAACACTTAACAATTAATCCAGAATACATTTTCGGCGAACCCTGACCTTTCAGTCAGGAATAACCACACCAGTTTATTGCAAAGTTAGTGAATTTATTTCCCTATATTAAGAAAAGCTAGCACAATATAGATGTGTCTCAACACCAAATGATAAACGTAAATGAACATTAATAGCTGTCCATAGCGGCGAAACAAGTGCAATCTATGTAGCATTTGAATCACAAGACATTCGATAATAGCAATGCAAATCACTAATACGATAATCTGTAATGAGCTAATTGCATACATTTAGTCAGCATAACAAGGTCTCAAATTGCATCGTGCAACAAAAGGAATCCTCATCTAACCACAAATTAGCATCGGCATGTGGGACTTCATGCAAAAAAAAACAATTTAGCAACATTAATTTAGAAAAACTCCTAACTAGGGATCTTGTCAAAAATCAGCAGTTGGTTACCTAAAAGAAACACAATGCAATTGTACAATTTCCTTTCATATTTACCAATTACGATCAGCATACAAGGAAGTCTTCGTCGCACAGGTACCGTTTCTCGATCAGCATGGGTACCGTTTCGATCAGCATGGGACGGGGCAAAGGGGCAAGGGTGAACGGGGCAAATGCCTCACGGCGGCAAAATAAAACTACTACTTCATGCAAAGGGATCAAAGTTAAAGTCTCTAGGGCAAGAATCATTTAAAGTCTCTTTCTCTCGATTAGAGAAAGCATCAAAGTCTCTTTCAAAATGGCGTCGCAGCAAAGTGGGCCATAATAGCTGCAAAATGGCGCAATGGGTGTAGTGTCCGGGTAATGGCCTAATCTCTTCTCGTGCACCTGGTTTTTATAGACAACAGTTCAAATCCAGTAGGGTCTTCCATTGGAGGGTTCATAGGTTAGCTTCAAATTGTCCAATCAAAAACGACAGTCCTCAAGCTTTTACTTAAGCATACATTATCCTTGGAGATGGGTACGCAAGTTGCAACATTTTATACCAATTAGCTCACTTTCAGAGCCTCCATTGTCCGCACCTGCAGATCGACCTTGGAGTAAAGAGAAAATATGCCAGGCTGGCACGAAACCTTAAGATAAGCATGTGAACGATCTCAGTGGAAAAGTACAGCTTCAAGCAAAAATACACGTTTATTAGCACATTGGAAAAATACGAGCATCTAAACCGTGAGACCAGGCAACTAGGCCAAAGCCTCTACTAAAGTAATGCTAAGCTAAAACATTTCAAACGAGCAAATCGTAGCACACGTCTATGATTATGTCGGATTAGTGCAATTCTAATACATCACGTTACATAAAGCACGCTTATAAATGTTGGCAAACTACTCTGAGGGCACATTTTGTCCCCGTACAATCTTTATTAGTTCGGTTAAAGTCACACATGATTATTGCAGCACTACGTTTATGCGTTAATAAATGTAAAACCTTCATTTCTGCTTCATCAATGCCTACGCATTCCTAAAATATTTTCTCGCTATCTCGTTAGTCAGAACTTATGTTTTGGATTACTTGCTATGCTTCTGGTTTCCAGAACTCTTCCAATTAGAATTTAAACCATTGCTGCGCTGCTGAAGGTCTGTTTTTTTTTAATTTTCTTCTCGTATTAAATGCCTCTGGTTTCGACTTCCACTTTTAGAAGTTATGCTTTTCCTGGTAAATTTCATGCCATTACTGTTTGATTTGTTCATTCTAATATCTATTTGCCAATTATTTCTACCCCGATCTATGTTTTGTAACATCATTAATGGCTTACCAGGTTTCAGATTACAAGAATATATAAACATTCATGTTTGTTGATTTTTGTTGATACGTTGCAAGAAAATACAGTGAAGTACACGGTTTACAGTATTGCCCTAAGTAGCAACTCAGTGGAAATGAGCCTAATGCCTAAAGAATTCGAGAAGCAGTTTATATACGGCAGCCCCTTTTGCTTGTAGTTATGGGTGGGTCGTTCCAAACGAATTTTGAGGCAAACACCTTGTAATATTGGGATGGCCCTTCCCAGGCTATCACGAAAATCACCGACGAAGACTTCAAAGGCCTCATTCTGAAATCATTGTAACGTTGTCCCGTGATGAAGGGACACCTGAAACTTAAGAACGCCTAGAAGACGTGCAAACCTGTTTCTACATATACTGATTCTTTAATATTATGTGATTACCCAGGCAAAATCTAGTGAACTCTACTTGGTCCATCTCTCATTGTATACCACCATTCTTGTGTTTTAAAAGGTAAACTGCAGAGATAATTCCCAAAACACACACTCTGTTCGTCCTGTCAGAGTTAGCTAAGGTTTTTCCCCCTGCCCTGATGCACGGATGTTGAGTCGCTAAATAGTGAGATGTAGACTTAGTGCAAGTAAGAGTCCTTAGATCCCAAATGATAGCACAAGGTTAGCCCCTTGTCAGACCTTGGTCCTTCCACAGTGTTATTTGCGCTGTGGGAGTTGCGAAAGGGCAACAAATGAGTTAGCAAACTGTTACGGTCCCTGCTGTCATGATCACCGAGACCCGTGGTAGAAAATCATTTGAATGACTATAAAAGGTGAAGACAGTGTTAGCAAAGGCTACGCCTGGTGATCCCTAAACACGTTACATGATTTGGCATGATTTGAGGAAAAGCAAGGGTGGAGACGCTTCTCCCAGCTCCCACACTATGGATCCCTCATCCATCTGTTATACTTAAAGAAAACAGTCTCGATGCTTTTGCCAGTTGTTAAAAATCTATGTCTTGAAGCGTTATAGCCTGGTACTGAGGGCTTTACCGGTAGTTAAAGGCCTTAAACCCGAGCTTTCGGCCTGAGCTGCAGGCATGGGCTTAAAACGGGGGAAGCAGCCCTTAAAAACTAGTATATCCAGGTGCTACCAGAATATTCCACCCACTAAAGGCTGAGTTTTTTTTATTAAAATGGGAGAAAAGGAAAGAAAAACATTGGCAGCAAGCCTGTATCAGTCATTTTAAGTCCCGATCCACTTCATGCAGTGGCACAACAAAGGCCCCCTCAGCCCCCGTGAGAGTGGGTGGGGGGTGGTGCAAGCTCCAGGGGACCACCTTAACACATAAACATGACCTGAGAGCTCCTGGGTGAGTTCGAAGAGGGGGCCCTCCATGTACTTTGCATGGGGGGGCCTCAAGTTTCGTTACGTCACTGACTTCATGGTCTTCGTGGATCTCTCAGCATTACATAGTTCTGAACGGATCTTTACCCACAAGTCTTACGAGAGTATTCCAGTTTGCTGAAAACCTAGGGTGTACATGCTGTTTTTAAATTAAAACTCAAATCAAATCCACAAGGGTCATTAAAAAAAATATGTCTATTGGTTGATTGACCAATCTGAGATCCTTAAACTCTAGTAAAAGGTTAATGAGAGACTGGTGGTTGTAAAGGCTGATGTAGTGGTAGTATGGTCTGTCACAGTTCAGTATCCCTAAACTTTCACACCTAGACACTATTTCAACTTGAAAAGCAAACGCTTATTGATAACAGGAAGAATTCCTTGTTGGATTTTGCTTTGCCTTCAAAAATGAAATAGTGCTGTGGAAAATGTAGGGCCAGATAATCAAAGATTAGATTTAGCGATTCCCAAAGTGTGAATTTTAACGAGTCACAAAATTACTGGTACAAACCCTGATCCATAATTAGCCTTTTCTTAAAAGTTTCAATTGTGATTTACCTATTCACCAAATGCTATTTCTGGGCAGTCATAATTTGCAAATCCAGAGTCACAAATTGCAAAAGTAACATTGGAAGAGACTGATGACATCACAATCAAGGAACACTTCACTTCATGTTTAGGAGAGGAGAGAGAGAGTTAGTACCGGAGGAGAAACACACTTGTGAAGTACTGTGAATGTCACTCAACAGAGCAGAGAAGAAATGACAAAAAGGTGGGACAGTGTGAATGAAGTCTCATATTAAAGAAAAGGTGAAATGGAGGAAAATAGAAGGAAGTAGAACTGGAGGAGGCCCTTCCCTTGAACCTAATCCTACACCTATGGGGGGAAATGTTAGCGTACCATCCAGCCATAAGCCCTGATAGGAGTCAGCTCTATTAATACTTCAGCACCGTAAAGAACATCCACAGATCAGTGAAGCCCTAAAATAAAAATAAAACTGATATATAGATCGTTATACATATTTTGAAAACAAGTACATTTTAATTTAATTGCTATCATCTGATACAGAAACATTGCTCAATATTGCTTTTTGTCTCACACCTCTCCTTATCTGACTGCCCAGTTGGGCACAAAACAGTTCAGCAATCAAATCTTTGCAGTGGTTTCTTGTGCAAAATAGAGTTATATTCAGACCTATTACTACAACATACACATCACTCTATTAACATCTCCTAACTTAAAAGAAAAGTGATACAGACCACAGTTAACCCTGCGCTCAGCTGTCACTGAAAACTACAACAGTCAGATATGGTGATGCAGAAGCATCTGTTATATGGTTCCCACTGAAAAGGTAGGACTGCATATGAGGACAACAGAACCTCAGGTCATAGGAACTGAGTCCATCTATTCCATCAGGAACTGTCGGCCTAATTTGTAGCTAGCAGCTCACAGTGCCTCACCTGAACCCCCAACCTTCCCAGGATAACAGATGATTTGGGCAACCTCGAACATGACCACTGACTCACAAGGAAGTTGTGGAAACAGATCTTCCCCTTTTTCATCCTTTCTTCGTTTACTGATGCATGCCCAGGGTAAATACAAGCAAGATAGCCTTATTGAAATAATCGTATTCTTGCATAGAGAGAATGAGCTGTGATGATTAGGCAAAAGAAACAAAGCATTGTAACCAGCAGTACCAACAAGGTGAATAGAATAAATCCAACCATTTCAATCCTATTTCTATTTACTGCTAACTATCACCACCTACACTCTGAAAGCAGTGTGTGTAACCTCTGCCCGATCAAGGAGGATAGCCTGTGGCTCCATACTGGGATCACTGAGCCAGGGAGCCAGTCTAGAGTACATTTTGGCAATCCTCTAAAAGATGGAAAGTCAGCATCAGCAGAACTGTTTATTGAGTACAGTATCCCTTCCAGGACAATCATGGCCGGAGTGCTCCTCTAACCCCTGTAGGGAAGTGCACCATTTTTACAATCAAAACAAGACTGTCTTAGAGATGCGGCTCCGATGCAATGATATGTCTAGGTTCCAGGAGCTGTCTCCAAATGGCCAATGCAAATCCTAGGATATCTTATTCTATGTTCTTAGCCTTGGAAACTGTACAGATTACATAGCAAGAAAGGCTTACTAAAAACAAGCATCATGTACAGTGTAGTCTCAGAATAATATCGTGCAAGCATAAAACACATAAAATAAAACTGCTAAAAATGATGTCAGCCTAAAATGTGTACAATATAAAGCTAAAATGGAGAACCAAAGTGGGGCCAAGAAGCAGAAGCAGGAAGCGAAAATCCTTCGGCATTGAATGCAGTCTTCTGAGATAAAACAAAGGCTTCAAAAACAGGTTGTTTAATCAGTAAGTAGGAAGTTACTATTGGTGTTTGTTGCACTTTTGCTTATGCAGGGTCATCCCCAGACTTTTTTGCCTCCTGCCTCCTATTTTTTTCTGACATGTTGCTGTTGGCTTTTCAACTCTGAGCACTTTACCACTGCTAACCAGTGCTAAAGTGCATATGCTCTCCTGTTTAAATTGTATGTAAGTGGTTTATCCATGATCGGCATATTTGATTTACTAGTAAGTCCCTAGTAAGGTGCACTAGAGGTGCCAGGGCCTGTAAATCAAATGCTACTAGTGGGCCTGCAGCACTGGTTGTGCCACCCTCATAAGTAGCTCTGTAATCATGTCTCAGACCTGCCACTGCAGTGTCTGTATGTGTATTTTTACACTGTAAATTCGACTTGGCAAGTGTACCCACTTGCCAGGCCTAAACCTTCCCTTTCCTTACATGTAAGGCACCCCTAAGGTATGCCCTAGGTAGCCCCAAGGGCAGGGTGCAGTGTATGGATAAGGTAGGACATATAGTAATGTGGTTTATATGTCCTGACAGTGAAATACTGCCAATTTCGTTTTCACTGTTGCAAGGTCTGTCTCTCTCTCATAGGATAATATGGGGGCTACCTTTAAATATGATTAAAGTGTAGATTCCCCTAGAGAGTAGATGGACATGTGGAGTTTGGGATCCCTGAACTCACAATTTAAAAATACATCTTTTAGTAAAGTTGATTTTAAGATTGTGCGTTTGGAAATGCCACTTTTAGAAAGTGAGCATTTTCTTGCTTAAACCATTCTGTGACTCTGCCTGGTTTGTGGATTCCCTGTCTGGGTCAGTTTGACAGTTGGGTTGTTTTTCACCTCACACCAGACAGTGACACAAAGGGAGCTGGGGTGTGATCTGCATTTCCTGATTAGCCATCTCTGCTAGGAGGGAGGGGTGGAGTGGTCACTCTCATCTGAAAGGACTGTGCCTGCCTCTGACAATGCTGTCTCCAGCCCCCTGGTGTGTGTCTGAGGCCTTGCCTGGGCAAGGCAGGATTTCACAAGAAGGTGTGAGACCCCTTTGAAGAAAGGTGACTTCAAAGACTAAAATGGGTATAAGAAGGGCACCCAAACTTACAAACTTCAGAAACACTTCTGGAATCAAGGGGAACCTCTGCCTGGAGAAGAGCTGATCGCTGAGGAACAAGTGCTGCCCTGCCTGTGACTGTGCTTTGTGGAGCTTTCCTGCAGTGCTGCTTCTGCCAGAGTAAGAGGGCAAAGACTGGACTTTGTGTGCCTTCCATCTTGAAGAAGAAATCTCCAAGGGCTTGATGTAGAGCTTGCCTCCTGTTGTTGAAGTCTCAGGGATAGCAAAGACTTCTTCCTGCCAGCACCTGGAGTCTCTGGAGAGACCCCTACTCTGCTCTGTGGTGCCCTTCCAGTTCCTGGGACCCTGAAAGGAGAGGCTGGCAGCCTAAGGACAAAAATACACGCACCAAGCGCCGTGCGGAGAAAAGATCGACGCGAATCCGATCGCGGCTGAGAAAACGACGCGACGCCGGCTCCGCAGCTGAGAAACGACGCCGCAGGAAACGCGACCGAAGAATCGACGCCCGGAGCAGGAGAAACGACGCGCAGCATCGCTGACGAAGGCTGAGAGATCGCAACCTGCGCCGCGGGACTTTCGGACCGTCGCGGGGCTGGCTTTTTCGACGCGCATCGCCGTGCCGAGCTGTTTTCGACGCATATAACCGTGCAGGGTTATTTTCGACGCACACCGCCCGTGCGGGGTTATTTTTGACGCAAACCAGGTACATTTACACGCTAGCAGCGCTAGTGTGTTGTTACAACTACCTAAAGACTCTTTTTATTTTAAACCTTTTAAAAATCATAACTTGACTGGTGTATGTTGGATTTTTGTCGTTTTGGTCTTGTTTTGTCTAGATAAATATTTCCTATTTTTCTAAACTGGTGTTGTGTCATTTTGTAGTGTTTTCATTAAGTTACTGTGTGTGTTGGTACAAATACTTTACGCCCAGCACTCTGAGGTTAAGCCTACTGCTCTGCCAAGCTACCAAGGGGGTAAGCAGGGGTTAGCTGAGGGTGATTCTCTTTTATCCTAACTAGAGTGAGGGTCCTTGCTTGAACAGGGGGTAACCTGACTGTCAACCAAAGACCCCATTTCTAACATTGGTGACCAGCGGTCGGGATTGGACTTGTATTTGTACTTGACATACAGTGATTAAGTGTACACTACTGTTTTGATCTCAGACCACTACGTGACCACATACTACTTGTTTGGTGATCTTTTGATTTTTCTCTTAAGGACTCCTTTTTGTTTTACTTCCATGATTTTGCTGATCCCTTGACTGATTCTTTTTACTTCATTGGGAATTTATTTTCTGCCTTTGGAACTTTGCACTTGTGACCATCATGTCTCAATCTGGAGATGCAACAGCTGGAGCTGTGTTTGAAATGGAGAAACTGAAGGAGTACTCAGTTGCTCAATTGAAACAGTTCCTTAAAGATCTTGACTGTCCCACTGAGAGCTCCACCAGGGAGGGGGAGCTGCAACAGGCACAGAGGGCCGAGGTGACAATCAAGAAGGCTGGAGGGCACACAGAGGAGGAGAATGTGGGTGGGGAAGTGCAGAGGATACACAGTGGTGTAGTGGAGGTACCTGTTACGCCTGGGGGGAGGGTCCCCAGGAGGGGTAGCAGGGTGTCATCCAAGGGTCTGACTCCTAAAGAGTTACAGGACAGACAGGCAGAAAGGGTTCGCCGGTTGGAGGCAGAAAAGTTGAGGATGCAAAGGGAGTATGACAGGTGGGAAAAGTTGGAAGAAAGGAGGAGGAACTTAGAGATTAAAAAAATGATTTATGCTTACGAGCTTAAATTGAAAGAGCTGGAAGTCATGAGGGCTGAGTCCAGCTGGAATGGTGGCAGCAACAATTGTATATCCAGTGATGCTGCAGAAGTGCACATGCCCAGAGAGGTGGTGCCCTACTTGAAGGAGGGAGTTAACACACGCCAGGAGGTTCAGGGGTATGAGGTAGCTCCAGTGATGCACAGGGTCCCTGAGGTGGATTGGGGAACTGGCATGGGGAGTCATATTCCTACTGGTGGGAGGGACACTCTACTGACTCTAGGTGAGAGTGACAGGGAGAGGGGTTCCCCCCAGGTAGAAGTCCTGGTTATGGAGTGTGAAAACATCCCAGAAGAGTGTGGGTTGAGTGTCAGGGACAGTCAGGTACTGTCTCACCAGTCTCAGGAGGGTGATGTGGGGTGCTTTTTCAAAGCAGAGTCACTGGATGGTTGGGTGAAGGGTACTTTGGTTAATTCATGTGAGGGGCTGAGTGATGTAATTGCTGGAGAGCATATGTCTAGTCCTTATTTTCCAGAGCTATGCCAACACCAGGTGGAGTGTGAGTTCTCTGACCCCAGGGAGCTTACAATGGAGGCAGACTTCTGGGTGAGTACCAGAGAGTCTGAAGAGGCATTTGGGGGTGCTCCTGAGAGGAGTGGTCTAGGTAGTTCCCAACCAGGTGAGGTAGGGAAGGATTGTAGTGTCCCAGGTAGGTCCCAGTGTAGTGGGGTGGGTGAGGGACCCCATGTCCAGTCTCAGAGGAGAGGGAATGGGGATGGGTTGAGGCCCAAGGTGCCCGAGATCCGGTCCCAGGTCCTGGAGGGTTCCCTGCGGGAACACCAGGAGGGGAGCCTAGCCTGTACCATAGGGCCATCTGTTGAGGGAGACCCCACAGTGTCAGGAGAACTTGGGGGGGCCGCTGTAGCCAGCGTCCCACCAGTTCTGGTGTCTGGCAGTACCACTCCTAGTGAGGGGGTGCAGAAGTCCAGACAGAGGGTTGAGAGGGGGTTGCGGACCCCAGTGGAGAACCTGGAGGGTCAGGAGTCAGCTCTGAGAGCAGAGCCCCCCATGAATGACCTTGGTGAGACCATTTCTGGGTTGGGGGGAATCCAGACTCTGTCAGATGGGCAGAGGTCAGGAGACCTGCGCCAGCCAGACTCTTGTGTGGCCCTTCGGGACAGTGTGTCCCTTGAGGGGGGTAAGTGTGCCCCCCTGGAAGTCCTGGTGTGCCAGGCAATGGTTCAACCGCAGGGTGGTGACTCTGGGTTGAATGATCAGGTTCAGGGGGTAAACTCTGACCTGATGGGGGGTAAGCGTGCTCCCAAGGAAGTCCTGGTGTGCCAGGCAGTGGTTCAACCGCAGGGTGGTGACCCTGGGTTGGATGACCAGGTTCAGAGGGTAAACTCTGACCTGGTAGGGGGTAGGTATGCCCCCCAAGAAGTCCTAGTTTGCCAGGCAGTGATCCAGTCTGGGGGTACAGGCCCTGGATTGGGAGGCCAGGTTAAGGGTGTCCCCCCTGACCTGGAGGAAGGGGCTACTGCTAACAGTGCCCCTACCATGTTGTCTTCTGGGGGGGCCGCTCCTAGTTGGGTGGTTCAGGACCCCAGAAGAGAGGGCAGGGGGAGGGAAGCCTCACCCCTGGCCCTGGTCCAACCTGAAGGTACAGACCCCAGGTTGGAGGATCAGTTGCAGGTTAACATCCCTGCACTGATGGAAGAATTGTGCAGGACTGCTTCTACAAGCACCCTGACAGTTTTTGACTCTGGGGGTGCCGCTTCTGCGGGGAGGGTACAGAGCCCCAGAGGGGAGGACCAGGGTCAGGTTAACATCCCTGACCTGGTGGAAGAGAGAGTGGTCAAAGGGTGCCAGGCACCTGGGGCTACCACCCCCCACTCTCCACAGTCACAGTGGTTAGAGAGGCCTGAGGTCGGGCTCTCATCCCTGACAGTTGTCTGGGGCCACTGTGGCTTGCTGTCCTGGTGGACAGAGTTGCCCCTGGGGGGGGGAGGACGAGAGTCACACCCCGGGGGTGGAGTGGGCAACACCACTGTGTTGGCCCTGGTGGTACTATCTGCCCATTGCAATACATCTGTGAGCAAAGTAAAGTTAGGTGTTGCACAGATGGTGTCTGTAGATGTGGAGAAGGGTTCCCCATGGGTTAGCTTAGTGGGCCCTGAGAGTATGGACAGAGGGATCCAACTGGAGTCAGGAAGGCGTAGAACTGGAACATGCCCCTGCTGTTGTGGGCCTGGGTCCCTGTTCTATCGCCCCAATCAGGGAAGTACATCAAGGTATTGATTGTTCTCCCCTGGCTTTAGGCTGGTAGGGGGTCGTGTTGGACTTTTGCTTATGCAGGGTCATCCCCAGACTTTTTTGCCTCCTGCCTCCTATTTTTTTCTGACATGTTGCTGTTGGCTTTTCAACTCTGAGCACTTTACCACTGCTAACCAGTGCTAAAGTGCATATGCTCTCCTGTTTAAATTGTATGTAAGTGGTTTATCCATGATCGGCATATTTGATTTACTAGTAAGTCCCTAGTAAGGTGCACTAGAGGTGCCAGGGCCTGTAAATCAAATGCTACTAGTGGGCCTGCAGCACTGGTTGTGCCACCCTCATAAGTAGCTCTGTAATCATGTCTCAGACCTGCCACTGCAGTGTCTGTATGTGTATTTTTACACTGTAAATTCGACTTGGCAAGTGTACCCACTTGCCAGGCCTAAACCTTCCCTTTCCTTACATGTAAGGCACCCCTAAGGTATGCCCTAGGTAGCCCCAAGGGCAGGGTGCAGTGTATGGATAAGGTAGGACATATAGTAATGTGGTTTATATGTCCTGACAGTGAAATACTGCCAATTTCGTTTTCACTGTTGCAAGGTCTGTCTCTCTCTCATAGGATAATATGGGGGCTACCTTTAAATATGATTAAAGTGTAGATTCCCCTAGAGAGTAGATGGACATGTGGAGTTTGGGATCCCTGAACTCACAATTTAAAAATACATCTTTTAGTAAAGTTGATTTTAAGATTGTGCGTTTGGAAATGCCACTTTTAGAAAGTGAGCATTTTCTTGCTTAAACCATTCTGTGACTCTGCCTGGTTTGTGGATTCCCTGTCTGGGTCAGTTTGACAGTTGGGTTGTTTTTCACCTCACACCAGACAGTGACACAAAGGGAGCTGGGGTGTGATCTGCATTTCCTGATTAGCCATCTCTGCTAGGAGGGAGGGGTGGAGTGGTCACTCTCATCTGAAAGGACTGTGCCTGCCTCTGACAATGCTGTCTCCAGCCCCCTGGTGTGTGTCTGAGGCCTTGCCTGGGCAAGGCAGGATTTCACAAGAAGGTGTGAGTCCCCTTTGAAGAAAGGTGACTTCAAAGACTAAAATGGGTATAAGAAGGGCACCCAAACTTACAAACTTCAGAAACACTTCTGGAATCAAGGGGAACCTCTGCCTGGAGAAGAGCTGATCGCTGAGGAACAAGTGCTGCCCTGCCTGTGACTGTGCTTTGTGGAGCTTTCCTGCAGTGCTGCTTCTGCCAGAGTAAGAGGGCAAAGACTGGACTTTGTGTGCCTTCCATCTTGAAGAAGAAATCTCCAAGGGCTTGATGTAGAGCTTGCCTCCTGTTGTTGAAGTCTCAGGGATAGCAAAGACTTCTTCCTGCCAGCACCTGGAGTCTCTGGAGAGACCCCTACTCTGCTCTGTGGTGCCCTTCCAGTTCCTGGGACCCTGAAAGGAGAGGCTGGCAGCCTAAGGACAAAAATACACGCACCAAGCGCCGTGCGGAGAAAAGATCGACGCGAATCCGATCGCGGCTGAGAAAACGACGCGACGCCGGCTCCGCAGCTGAGAAACGACGCCGCAGGAAACGCGACCGAAGAATCGACGCCCGGAGCAGGAGAAACGACGCGCAGCATCGCTGACGAAGGCTGAGAGATCGCAACCTGCGCCGCGGGACATTCGGACCGTCGCGGGGCTGGCTTTTTCGACGCGCATCGCCGTGCCGAGCTGTTTTCGACGCATATAACCGTGCAGGGTTATTTTCGACGCACACCGCCCGTGCGGGGTTATTTTTGACGCAAACCAGGTACATTTACACGCTAGCAGCGCTAGTGTGTTGTTACAACTACCTAAAGACTCTTTTTATTTTAAACCTTTTAAAAATCATAACTTGACTGGTGTATGTTGGATTTTTGTCGTTTTGGTCTTGTTTTGTCTAGATAAATATTTCCTATTTTTCTAAACTGGTGTTGTGTCATTTTGTAGTGTTTTCATTAAGTTACTGTGTGTGTTGGTACAAATACTTTACGCCCAGCACTCTGAGGTTAAGCCTACTGCTCTGCCAAGCTACCAAGGGGGTAAGCAGGGGTTAGCTGAGGGTGATTCTCTTTTATCCTAACTAGAGTGAGGGTCCTTGCTTGAACAGGGGGTAACCTGACTGTCAACCAAAGACCCCATTTCTAACAGTGTTTCTAACTGTAGGCATTTTCTAAACCTTTTGCTAGTATCTTACTCTCATCTGTCAGTGTGTCAGTCATTATATTGTCTCTAGCACCAAGATGCACTGGAATTAATGCTCTCCATAAATACTACATAACATATGTTTAAGCATTCTTCACTTGTGCTGTGTTTTATGTTGTGGCACTCATAAACCTTAAAGTTTATTCCAAGAATTGGCTTATACAAAGCATTAAACTGCATAATGGGATATGTAGTTAATCTATAAAAATGGACAGCACCATCTTAAGGATTTTGGAGGATCTGGACAAGACATATTTCCTCTCTGGTATAATTTATTGCACATTTTCAGATCATTAAAACTTTTCTAATGCAAAACAATACTTCATCAAATTGTGCAGTGATTATATTTGTTCATTCAACAACCTGTGGCAAGGAAAAGTTGGACGATCTCTGCTGCTGAATGGTTTTGTGAGTAAACCATCTTTAGCTGTAAATCTCAATTATTCTACATCGTCTTCGCACTTATGAGACCGATTTCCTTGCTTCTGGTTTTTAACATTACGTCGTTCTTGCTGTCACTTTGCTGTAAACAGTCACTTAGCAGGTAGCAGAACATCTTTCTGGTGTACCTGATTGATTCAGGCATCATTGTTTTATTTTCAGCGTCTTAGGTTTTTCAGTAATGAGGAGCATCACTTTAGTACTCCTGGCTGATTCAGTTGTCAGTTTTGCTTTTAAGTTTTGATTGCCTTAGTTCCTTGTAATGAGGAGCATCTCCTTGGTGGTGTAGACTGAATCATGCATCAGGAATAGTTCATATTTCCTTGTTGTTTCATACTTTAGCACAGCAAGCCTCACACACAACTCTAATCTGGTACCTGGATCTATTTATGTGTACCTCTTTTACATTTTTTATATTCTTAGAAATCCCTTTTCCTGAAAGACTGAAGACATTTTTTTCTTCTATTCTTAGAGAGTGCAGAAATAGAGCAGGTAGCAGTTTATTAACTACGTGTCCACGAATCATACCCATAAATTCAACAATTAATATCATATTCAAAAGTCATCATTGTGGCCAATGTACCTGCATACATTATTCTGATCGTTGTTTCACCACATGAGTAAAAATCATGGGACTATGGCAAAATCAGACTGTATTTGCCAGTACCACAAATTATAATTTTGTATATAATAAAAGCTACATATGAAGCTCCTCCACAGTGGCAGGGGGTGGGAGGGCCGGCTGAGCCAGCAGATGAAAAATAAAACGATAACTTGCTATTGTTTTATTATTCATAATTTTTCATCTGCTGGCTCAGCGAGCAGAGTGTGTAGGGAGGGGCGGGGCTGGCCACAGGAGGTGGGAGGGGGAGGAGAGGAGAGTGCACTCAGTGCGCATGTGTGTTTGTGCAGCTGTCTAAGGCAGGCCACACATGCGCACTTAGGTTTCTCCAACTCAGATGTATACACAGCCGGACTGGAGAAACAGCACAGACCCCAGGTTTGTGTTGGAGCGGCAGTTACTGCCGCTCAGACCAATCCTGATGCTGCTTACTTGCTATGTTTAGCATGTAAGCAGAGCCTGTGCTGATGTCCCAAGTGGCGGCGTCGGGAGATGGGCGGAGCGAGGTATGTGTTTTCTTTTTTTCCCCTTAAATGTTGTTTCCCTGTCACCCCCTACCCCTTGACATATGCGGCTGCCGTTGCTGGGGAAAACCAAAGTACAGTTATTGTATCTCTTGAGTGTTTTTGATTAAATACGCGATGCGCTCACTCACGATATAAAAACTGTGTTGGTGCGTGGCATTCCGTTTATCTATTCTTCATTAAAATTTACAAATATTTCCACCGTAATGCTGGTCAATTGGTTTTCTCCTTTGTAAATATCTCTCAGTATGTCCCTCCAAGAGTTAATGCCTTTGCTTCACGTTCTGGGGGCAGTCCCAATCCCTTCCTCAGGAGATGTATTTGTAGAACCAGGCTTCAAGTAGGACTCCAAAGCATGCAAGAGTCTGTGGCTCTTATTCCAACTCAGTGGTGACCTATTCTGTCAGCGTCTCCCTCAGGGGCCACGTCCCGGCATGGGGCCCTTATAACATTTAGACCCCCCTGAACTACCACCATACCATATACCACTTGAGCCATTAAAACCACTTTAAAAAACAATTGCAGCTGAAAGTCCCATTGCAATGATCTGCGTGGCTGAGGAAGGAGTCGTTTATACCCTGTGTGGGTTAAGTTAATGCTCACCCCTAGCTTCAGGACACATAACACTGCTGTGTGTAGGAGCCGCAAGCACAGATTCCGTTGCTGTGCCCCTATGCCCCTAGCTGACAAAAGATTCCACCTCCTGCATTGGGCATAATTGTCGCAGAGACACAAAGGTCACACGCAACTCGTCCTCGGAGGGTGATCTCAAGGAGAGGTTTTGGGGGAGGTAGCTGTGTGTGAGCTGTTTGAACCCAGTATTTTTTGATGGTGCTTTGGTTGAAAAAGGTACTCCAACAAACATCATTTGACACAGCAGTCAGACATTTTATAGGACGATAGCATGCAGTTAGGTCATAAACCCTTGTTTGATAAATTATTGGTAACATTTTTCTGAGTCATATGGGGGGAGCTGGTTCAATTCCCTTAAAGAGGCCGGGCGTTGTGTTGTAAACCATTGGCAAGGCAAGTCTCCCGACAGGACTTACATACAGCAGCCTGCCTCTTCTCGCTTGGCAAGAGCTTCATCTCCATATAGATTAAATTATAGTATTTTATTTTACACGATATGGTAATGTAATGATATAGGTGCAAACATTGCCACTTTATGAAAGGTAAAATGTGAATGGTTTCAGGGTTCACATAAGATCTTCACGTGTCCAGTTCCTTGGTCTTAGGGTGACATTAAAGGGAAGATCTGCTTGGGCTGTGAGATATGTAGAAGAAGATGGACATGCTTACAGCACAATGTATGTGTCTGGTGTCGTTTCATGTCTTTCCCTTTTTTAATGTGAGTTGTGCTTGGAAATGAAATATTCCTCACAATAATCTCCTGTCATTAGCCCAACACTGCGTTCCTTGTCGAAATTCTGTTCAATATCAGGACACAGGCAGAAGCAGAAAGAAGGGAGCATTTTATTCACTTAGATGCAGGAAAGTCTTGCTTTTTGGAGACGTTTGTTTTTCCAATCTGAAAAGGATCATGCCTCTGTGCCTCCTCTCTTTAAAAGTAATTATGTGTAGTCCAAAAACCTGAGAAGACCATTCCGGTTTTATAATGTTCATTTGTTTTTCTTCGCGGGATTTCCTACAATGCACCAGTGCTTCCAGACTTGGCACCTAGGTGTTCGATGGGAATGAACCTGCTTCTCGCCATGTCTGGCATCTGATTGGAATGCGCCTGTTTGTTGGCAAGCTTTGTATCACTTAAGTGAATGAATGTTTCTAGACAAGTTTTTCTAGACACCCTGTCACAGATCGCAATGCCTGCTTTTCTAGAAATGCTTGCTGGCTCTCCGGAGAATGCCTCCACTCCTTGGTGTTTCTGCTATCACTCATGTGTACCCACGAGTTTGCTACCTAATGTGAATGCACATACTTCTATTACGTTTCCTGTCTCTGATGTGAATGCGCGTGCTTCTGGATATATCTGATGTGAATGCGCGTGCTTCTGGATATATCTGATGTGAATGCACGTGCTTCTGGATATATCTGATGTGAATGCGCGTGCTTCTGGATATATCCGATGTGAATGCGCGTGCTTCTGAATATATCCGATGTGAATGCGCGTGCTTCTGGATATATCTGATGTGAATGTGCGTGCTTCTGGATATATCCGATGTGAATGCGCGTGCTTCTGGATATATCCGATGTGAATGCGCGTGCTTCTCGATATATGCGATGTGAATGCGCGTACTTCTGGATATATCCGATGTGAATGCACGTGCTTCTGGATATATCCGATGTGAATGCACGTAAGTGAATGCACGTACTTCTGGATATATCCGATGTGAATGCGCGTGCTTCTGGATATATCCGATGTGAATGCGCGTGCTTCTGGATATATCCGATGTGAATGCGCGTGCTTCTGGATATATCTGATGTGAAGGCGCGTGCTTCTGGATATATCTGATGTGAAGGCGCGTGCTTCTGGATATATTTGATGTGAAAACACGTACTTCTAGATATTTCTGATGTGAATGCACGTGCTTCGGGACAGGTCCACTGTCTCCGACGCTGTGGTAGGTGCTTTTGGACTGCTGTCTCCGAAGTGAATGCTTGTGCTGTCAGACTGGACTACTAGCCCCAATACAAGTGTACTGTTGCTGGAAATGTCTGAGATCCCAAACATAAATACACGGGCATCTGTATAGTTCTGCTGGTTCCTATGCCAATGCAAGTGTTTCTGGACTGTTCGGCTGTGTCCGATGTGAATGCACGTGCTCCGGAACAGGTTCTTTGTCTTGGACGCTATGGTGGCTGCTGTCTCCGAAGTTAATGCTTGTGCTTTCAGACTGGTCTACTGGCTCCAATGCAAGGGTACTGCTTTTGGAGATGTCTGAGGTCCCAAATATGAATACACGGCATCTGTATAGTTCTGCTGGTTCCTATGCCAATGTAAATGTTTCTCGACTGCTCGGCTGGCTCCGATGAGAATGCGCATGCTTCTAGACGGTTTGCGGTCTCTATTTTGAATATGCTGACATCTGGATAGTTCTTCGGTTTCCGATGACAATGCAAGTACCTCTGGGCTGGTAGACTGTCTCTGATGTGAATGCACATGCTTCTGGACATGTCTGCTGTCTCCAACACAGTACCTTGCTGCTCTTGCCATGTTGTCTTTAATCCCTCAAAGGATTTGCAGTATTTTTTTAAAACTTTTTTTACATAGCTTAAACTTCACCGAAGGTACTGATGTATATGGTATTGTTGGAGAGTTTTACATGGCCATGAGTTCCATCCATTATACAAGGACACATTCATTTTTGGTAGGTACAGAGAGATAAATGATTTGCCCAGAATCACATTTTGTGTTGAGCAGACGCCAAGACTCACAGATTCATTGTTCTCGGATACATTGGATCACTTTATTTCACCTTGCTGCTCTTGCCAGTTTGTTTTTATTTCCACTCCCACACCGTACTTGCAGTTTGCCTTTTTTAGTGAAAACTCTTCCAAAGGTATTGGTATATATGGATATTGTTGGAACGCTTTGCATGTCCACCAGTTCCATCCATCACACAAGGACACGTTCATTTTTGGTAGGCACGGGGAGATAACTGATTTGCCCAGAATGCCAGAATCACAGTATGTGTTGAGCAAAGACGAGACTCACAGATTCATTGTTCTTCTCAGATAGATTGGTGTATTTAATTTGACTTTGCTGCTTTTGCCAGGTTGATTTTGTTCCCACTCCCACAACAGACTTGCAGTTTTTTTTTTTATATAGCGCATACTCGACCAAAGGTATTTGTGTGGTATTGTTGAAGCGCTTCACATGAGCACCAGTTCCATTACACAGTAGGACATATTCATTTTTGGTAGGCACTGGGAGATAAGTGATTTGCCCAGAATCACAGGATGTGATAAGCCAATGTCAATACTCACAGGTTCATGGTTCTCAGAAAGATTTCCACAGTACCTAGCCAAGACTCACAGATTCGGTCACACCATACTATAGATGGTGTATTACACATGCGTGTCCCAGTGACACCATGCAAAAACACTCTGTCTGCACTCGCACTTCTATCTTTCAGTGTTTATTCCTTACTGTCTGATTGTGTCCAGTCTGAAAAACCACAATAACTTATATTTACTCAGTAGATTTCACTTGTAAAGATATATCAATAAATAAGGAAATCTGTGTGGTACTCAGCATTGTTATCTCAAAGTCTGTTATGAAGTTCTGTAGTTGTAGTCAATAAGCAGCTACAAACATCATTATCATATGAAAGCTCTTTATTGATGTCATAACTGCACTTTCCCAATTGCCTTATTAACCTTCTCGCTTTCTGAAATTTACTTAAAAATGTACCATTCTCCCACTCTTTTTTTCAAAGTTTTCTCAGCAGAGAACTCTCCCAGACCCGCCTAATGACAGGCAGGCACACTCGCTATCTCACTCGCGACAGGTCACTTAACCCGAACCTCTACACCCACCACTTTCAAATGTCACCAGCCGCCACTGTATCAAGTACTAATTGCACATGGTACTCTCTGGCAAGGGTGCAATATCACTTTCATTACTTGAAAGGTGAAGAAAAGCAGTACAAAAATGCTGCATTAAGGTTCAATACTGTGTTGCTACCCACCACTGACTCACAAAATACTTGTTTTGCTTGCTTTCTGATTTGTGGATTGCATATAGCTCAAAGGAGCAGGCAATTCCCCGTTTGAGGTATCTCATTGAAGCTAAAGTTTGTAACCTCAGTAAAATACATCTCAATAATAATGTACTTCCCACTTGTCCCATCATCTTTTTTACTTGTTTGTGCTGCAGTGATCATCAGGGAAATTAAGAAGCATAACTCCAAATCTCTGGGAGAAATAAATGCACCTGAGGGTGGAATTATCCAAGAGAGGATTTATCATATTTTTGCATGCAAATCTAATTGTAAATTAGGTTTTTAGGTTTTTATTTAATTACACAGTGTTGGACCGGGCTTTTTGACAGGGACATCCCCAAACTTTTTGCCTCCTTCCTCCTATTTTTTCTGACCTGTTGTTGTTGGCTTTTGACCTCTGGGCACTTTACCGCTGCTAACCAGTGCTAAAGTGCATATGCTCTCTGTGTAAATTGTACTACTGATTGGTTTATCCATGATTGACTATTTAATTTACTTGTAAGTCCCTGGTAGAGTGCACTACATGTGCCTAGGGCAGGTAGATTAAATGCTACTAGTGGGCCTGCAGCACTGGTTGTGCCACCCACCTCAGTAGCCTCTTAACCCTGGCTCAGGCCTGCCATTGCAAGGCCTGTGTGTGCAGTTTCACTGCCACTTCGACTTGGCATTTAAAAGTACTTGCCAAGCATAGAACTCCCCTTTTTCTACATATAAGTCATCCCTAATGTGTGCCCTAGGTAACCCCTAGAGCAGGGTGCTGTGTAGGTAAAAGTCAGGACATGTACCTGTGTAGTTATATGTCCTGGTAGTGTAAAACTCCTAAATTCGTTTTTACACTACTGTGAGGCCTGCTCCCTTCATAGGCTAACATTGGGCCTGCCCTCATACACTGTTGAAGTGGCAGCTGCTGATCTGAAAGGAGCAGGAAGGTCATATTTAGTATGGCCAGAATGGTAATATAAAATCCTGCTGACTGGTGAAGTCGGAGTTAATATTACTATACTAGAAATGCCACTTTTAGAAAGTGAGCATTTCTTTGCACTAAAACCTTGTTGTGCCCTTCAATCCACGTCTGGCTAGGTTTAGTTGACAGCTCCTTGTGCATTCACTCAGACACACCCCAAACACAGGGTACTCAGCCTCACTTGCATACATCTGCATTTTGAATGGGTCTTCCTGGGCTGGGAGGGTGGAGGGCCTGCCCTCACACAAAGGACTGCCACACCCCCTACTGGGACTCTGGCAGACAGGATTGAACTGAAAGGGGGCTTGGTGCATTTCTTAGACGCTCTTTGAAGTCACCCCCACTTCAAAGGCACAACTTAGTATAAAACAGGGCCTCTGCCCTACCTCATCAGACACTTGCTGGAGAAGAAACCTGAACCAGAAACTACATCCTGCCAAGAAGAACTGCCTGGCTGCTCAAAGGACTCACCTGTCTGCTTTTCTACAAAGGACTGCTGCCTTGCTGTTGGCCTGCTGCCTTGCTGAACTGCCTGGCTGCTCAAAGGACTCACCTGTCTGCTTTTCTACAAAGGACTGCTGCCTTGCTGTTGGCCTGCTGCCTTGCTGAACTCTTGTCTGGCTGTAAAAGTGCTCTCCAAGGGCTTGGATAGAGCTTGCCTCCTGTTCCCTGAAGTCTCAGGACCAAAAAGACTTCTCTCTTCCTCTTGGACGCTCCGTGCGCCGAACTTTTCGATGCACAGCTTGTTCCACGGCAAGAAAAATGCGCACACTGACGCTGATCGACGCGACGACCGAAACTTTGACGCACGGCCTCGCAAGGACAACGCCGCCCGACTTCCCGGGAGAAATCGATGCAACGCCTGCCGTGAGATCAAAAACTTTGACGCACGGCCTCGCAAGGACAACGCCGCCCGACTCCGCAGGAGAAATCGACGTGACGCCTGCCGTGAGATCGAAACTTTGACGCACGGCCTCGCAAGCACAACGCCGCCCGACTTCCCAGGTGTGCGTTAAAAAAAATCGACGTACACCAGGCAGCGCCAGCGTAGGGGGATATGGGGCTTTGGCGTCAAGAAATGGGGCAAGTCAGGTTGAGGCAATTTTTTCGCCTCAACCCGATTTGCGCCCTTTTTGTTTTCACTCCCAACCCCCATAGAAATGACTCCTGTCTTAGCAAAGACAGGAGTCATGCCCCCTTGCCCAATGGCCATGCCCAGGGGACTCCTGTCCCCTGGGCATGGTCATTGGGCATAGTGGCATGTAGGGGGGCACAAATCAGGCCCCCCTATGCCACAAAAAAAAACAACAAAAAAACTTACCTGAACTTACCTTAATGTCCCCGGGATGGGTCCCTCCAGCCTTGGGTGTCCTCCTGGGGTGGGAAAGGGTGACAGGGGGGGTTCCTGGGGGCATAGGAGGGCACCTCTGGGCTCCTTCAGAGCCCACAGGTCCCTTAACGCCTGCCTTTTGCAGGTGCTAAAAAACGGCGCAAAAGCAGCCGTACGTCTTTTTTTTTTGACCCGCCCACTCCCGGGCGTGAATTTTGCCCGGGAGTATAAATCCGACGCACATGCCTCGGAGTCGATTTTTTAGACGGGAACGCCTACCTTGCATATAATTAACGCAAAGTAGGTGTCCACGCTAAAAAATGACGCTAACTCCATGGACTTTGGCGCTAGACGCGTCTAACGCCAAAGTATAAATATGGAGTTAGTTTTGCGTCGGAATTGCGTAAAAAAAACGACGCAATTCCGGCGCAAACGGAGTATAAATATGCCCCTTTGTGTTTGAAAGAGACTTTGTTTACTTTCTAAAGACTTAAGACACTTCATATCACCTTTCAGTGATATCTTTACAAATTCGTATTGCAACTTTGATCGTTTTGACCTGAAGATACCCAGATAAATACCCAGATAAATATTATATATTTTTCTAAACACTGTGTGGTGTATTTTTGTGGTGTTATGCTATGGTGTTGTATGATTTATTGCACAAATGCTTTACACATTGCCTTCTAAGTTAAGCCTGACTGCTCGTGCCAAGCTACCGGAGGGTGAGCACAGGCTGATTTTGGATTGTGTGTGACTTACCCTGACTACAGTGAGGGTTCTTGCTTGGACAGAGGGTAACCTGACTGCCAACCAAAAACCTCATTTCTAACACTCAGTATTTCTCCCTGCATTTCCATTGTTGTGAATCAGCAGCAGGATGCCAGGAATGTAAGCAATAGAAACTAAACCTGGTCTGTTATGAGGAGGATGATGTCTTGAGAAGTTGTGCTGACCTGGAACGTCAGTGCTTTCTCCAGCTTTACCGGAGAAAGCAGTAAGATGGAATCAAAACCACATGATATTGTGAGGCAGACGCTCCATCCCTATAGCTCTTTCTTTTAATGGAATGTGGAAATGGAAGTATTTTTTTACACAGGTATGCATGTTTCAATACATCCATGTGGTATTGTAACAATACGTTCACCAAACTTCCACCCTAATATTTCTGGTGATTTAGAGGGTCATTACAGGTTTTCTACTTGTACAAGTCTTGGTATCTCTGCTGGGAGTGGCACCAAAAATGTAAAGTAGGGCTTTGATATACACCTTTGGGAACTTCACTGAAACCACTGAGTTAGGTAAAAGATGGTGGTAAAGTTTAGTTGTCACGAGCCAGATACACTGTAGGAAGGTAGACCACATAACAAGGAGGCAGGAGTCATCTAACGAGGGTCACAAGCAACACTACTCAAAAGCGATCCAGATTGTGTTGAAAGAGATCTTAGTATAAATTCGAGGTGGAGATTAAAGTGAAAATAGTTCCATATGGCTTGCAATAAAGCTATATTGTTTATTATCTAGTGCTTTACACAACAGTTTCTACATGCTGTAGATACAAGGTGTTACTATTATACCTATATAATGGTGGTTCTTTGACTTACTTACAGTAGGATGAAAGTGTAGTAAGTCTTGCTGGTATTTCAACTCATGACCTGTAGGTCACTGCATGTTTTGGCTGTGACTACTCGTCTCACTGAAACGACTGTGTACCTCTGAGCACAAAAGCACCCTCAGTATGCAGTGGTGTAGCAATGGTATCATGGGCACTAATGCAATCCCGGAAAATGGCCACCTTGCATCCTACACGGGTAGTCCATAACTGTAGTGCAAATGCTCCTTGAAGTTCTGATACTCTAGTGCAGCTGCACCTACTGTACCATTGAATGCTGCTGCACCCTGTCTGTATTACGGGGCAGGACGGCGCGGTTAGATGATGGCAAAACGACTTTCAGTGTTAAAGTGGTAGTTGACAACCCAGCAGGAAGCCACACATCAGTAATTATGTCCTGATTCCTGATCTGATTGCAGGAGTATATACACTAAACACTCAAACACGGTGAGACCATGCTCTCATAAATGCCAGATTTGTGTTTCATTCCACAGACAATCCTTCATATGCATTTAGAGCTATGTAGATGGCTATGTGAAGATAAAGTGACTGCTGCAGCGTGATGTTGAGTGGTGTGTGGAGAAAAAATACAAACAACATATTTATCAGGCGAATAAACGCGATTCGTGTTCTTCTCTGCTTTCGTTCAACCTCATACCGTAGCATTGGGTTTATTTATATAACACTTTTACCCCTGACACGCTGCACACGGACACCACATGCAAAACCCCGCATTTTTGTCATCTCTTAACAAACGGAAATAAGTACAGGCTCATTTACGTCATGCTTCATTCACCCTTGGAGCATGTGGAGGGCAGTGGACTGGAAAGAAGCATTGCATGTGCCAGCCCGATCCACCACCCAAGAGAGAGGGATTGTCAAAGAAGCATGGGAAACATATGAAGTGAGTGGTGCTTCATCCCTCATTTGGGAATGCTATAGGAATATAGAGTAAGACTCAGACAGAGCTCTCTGGGAGATAAAGTGATATCTAAGGAGCATCACATAAATGCGTAGGAAACCTCCACCCGTCTATTTGCCAAACAAGAGGGCAGCAGGCAACAGGTCAGCACAGCAAAAGCCATCTCTATTCCTAACCCTTACCATAAAGTGTACCCTAAACTAATTCAAACAATCCCAGCCCAAAATGTAGCCCCATTCTCTGCACAAAAAATACAGCTGTCCAGTTTGCCTTATTTCCCCAGGTCTTTCAGCCTAGGTCACAGAGGTTGCACTCCCAGGTCCTTCCCCTACTAATAAAATTCAGCCAGCCTATTCATCGTTTCTGTGAGTAGTCTCCTGACACTCATCCTCAGACTCCTGAAGCCTTCATTATCCATTACCGCCTAGCCCCCACTGTCCTCGTCCCATTCATTACAAGTGAGATAAACCTATCTCGTTGACAGAAAAAAGGAATGCTGGGAAAACAACCATCCCTCCCACTCCCACCATGAGTACATAAGGCATACTTACCCAGCATTCCGCCTGTTTTTTTTCTTTCTGCTGACATGCTGATGTGGATAAGGAATGAGGATTGCTCCTGCAGTGCTGGGGTTCCTCCTTGGTTACAGTTGTTGATGCCAGCTGGCTGGATTCATACCTCCCTGTCTGCAAGGTAGTGGGTAGTCGCATAGTGCCCGGGGAGCCTCCGGGGAGCCCGGTGGCCTTGCAGTTGCTGGTGGTCCCCGGGTGTCGGGCACCTTGATGTCTGTATGTGAACATGCCCCCTGTGTGAGGGGGTGGGCATGTGCACACCTTCCAGTTCTATAATCATGGTTCCTCTGGAGCACTTCTAGGTTTGCCACTGGGGTGAGTACTGCAGTGTTCTTCTTGTCTGCTTTCGGGGCTGGCTTCCCCAGCAGGGCAGGGGTGTTGGCTGACTGGCTGTGCGCTTCTCTGTTCAATGGGCTGGTAAAGAGATGCATGAACACGGGGCACTGGTGGTGTATGTCTCCTGGCTTCTCACCTGCACATGCTCTTCCTATCGCATGCACACACCAGTTGCTGTTTTCCCGGGCCCGGCATGGAACGGATGTGCTGGAGGTGCACTTTGGCGGGGAAAACGCCTTCCTCACTGACCTAGCGCACCCCACCCACCTCACACCTGTGAAGCAGTGTCCTGTCCCACCCAGAAGTCAGGCAGGTGAGTGGAAGCATCGCACACAGCCCTCCAGGCCGCCCTGCAGCCCAGGAGATGTGCAGGACCTCAACGACCCCAGAAGCAGTGCCATGGAGTGGAAACCCCTTCCTGATCAGCAGCCGTCCAGGCCCCCACCGAAACACGTGACTCACTGCTCTCCCGGGCCCAGCATGGTACAGTGGAGCTGGGGGCATATTTCGGTTTCAGTCGTATGTCTGAGTTCTGTCATTCTTTGTGTTCAGGGAACTGTCAACATTGGTGAATGGAGGGCTGTTTGTCATTGCTGTACGAGGTCCTGGATTTGTGGCACAGAGCGGGTGTGCTCCCCCTTTCTCCTTCCAGGTCCTGGCCTGCCTGCAGGCTTACAGGGGATTACATGGTGTGTCTCTGATTTTAGCCTGGTCTGTTGTGGCACTGTGATCAGCTGCTTGTCTGGTTGGTGGGCTGCCATGGTATGGTGTCCCTTCTCCTGGTCACTGAGTACCAGGGCATACACAGGACGGCGCCCCTCTTCTGGCTGCCTAGGCCCTGGTGCAGATGTTTCCCCCAGGCCTGTGCCTTTGTGGCATCCCGACTCTTTGGGCTGTTGCTGCTCGGAGGTGGCTTGGTCGGTGCACCTTCTGCTGGCCATTATCAGTGTCTTCCTGGAAGGAACGTTATGGATGCCAAGTTCCCCCCGTCCTGATGGGGTCCCTGAGGCCAGTTTCTGTACTATGTGTGTTCCCAGCCTTGATCGCTTCAGCAATTTCAGGGCCTGAAGAGGCGGGGTGCAGCCTCCTCTCCTGTCTGGAGTGAAGGCTCAGAGGGGCACACATGGGCCTTTGGTGATACGGAGGCCTAACGTATAGTGTTTCATATCCCTCCTTCCTCTTCCAGGTGCCCTTGGGAGTCTTACTCTCTTTCATTATGTAGCCTTCTAGGCTGCCTGTGGCCTGGTGATTGCTGGGTTCATTCTCGGTCAGGGGTTGTCTGGCTGTTTTTGGGTAGTTGTGTTGCATGCTGGGTGGGTTCTACTGTTCTGGGGCAGTGTAAGACCTACCTTGGCTGTGTGGAGTTGCCGGTTTTTGCTTTCAAGTGCCAATGATTTTCATGCTGCTTCTGCAGATGGTTGTGTTGGTATATCTTGGGTGTTAGAAATGTTTTTTTTTGTTGGCAGTCAGGTTACCCCCTGTCCAAGCAAGGACCCTCAATCTAGTCAGGGCAAAGGAGAATCACACCTGGCTAACCCCGCAGACCTCATTGGCAGCTTGGCACGAGCAGAAAGGCTTAACTCAGAAGCAATGTGTAAAGTATTTGTACCAACACACACAGTATTGCAGTGAAAACACTACAAAAAGGACACCACACCAGTTGAGAAAATGTAAATCAAACAAGACAAAAACGACAAAAATCCAACATACACAAGTCAAGATCTGAATTTTCAAAAGAATAAGAGTCTTACTTCATAGAAAACAATGGACACGTTGATTTCACATAAAGTACCTAGTTTGCATCAAAAAAAAAGCTGCATGGGTGAGCGTCCATCGGAAAAGTCAGAGATGCGTTGATTCCTTACTCACAAATGAGGCTGTGCATTGTTTCTTCTTCGGTCAGGTAGGCAATGCATCAATTGTCTGTGGCAAACTTCAAGGAGCTTCTTTGTTGTTCACAAGATCCTGCGTTGCCCAGGCCAGTCCCCAGACACACACCAGGGGGGTGGAGCATGCATTGTGTGAGGGCAGGCACAGCCCATTCAGGTGTAAATGAACACTCCTCCCTCTACTCTGGCTCAGATGGCTCATCAGGATATGCGGGCTACACCCCAGCTCCTTTTGTGTCACTCTCTAGTGGAGATTCAGAAACCACTCAACTGTCAGTCTGATCCAGACAGGGAACACACAAGCAGGCAGAGTCACAGAATGGCTTAAGCAAGAAAATGCCTACTTTCTAAAAGCGGCATTTTCAAACTAACAATCTAAAAACCAACTTCACTAAAATATGTATTTTTAAATTGTGAGTTCAGAGTCCCCAAACTCCAAATCTCTATCTGCTCTCAAAGGGAAACTGCACTTTAAAAATATTTAAAGGCAGCCCCCATGTTAACCTATGAGAGAGATAGGCCGTGCAACAGTGAAAACCATATTTGAGAGTATTTTACTGTTGGGACATGTAAAACACATCAGTACATGTCCCACCTTTAACATACACTGCACCCTGCCCATGGGGCTACCTAAAGCCTACCTTAGGGGTGCCTTACATTTATAAAAAGGGAAGGTTTGGGCCTGGCAAGTGGGTACACTTGCCTGGTCGAATTGGTAGTGCAAGACTGTACCCACAGACACTGCATTCGTATGACTCAGACATGTTTATAGGGCTATTCAGGTGGATGGCACAATCAGTGCTACAAGCCCACTAATAGCATTTGATTTACAGGCGCTGGGCACCTCTAGTGCATTTTTCTAGGGACTTACTAGTAAATAAAATATGCTAATCATGGATAAACCAATCACCAATACAATTTACACAGAGAGCATATGCACTTTAGCAC
This sequence comes from Pleurodeles waltl, assembly GCF_031143425.1. Classification (NCBI taxonomy): domain Eukaryota; kingdom Metazoa; phylum Chordata; class Amphibia; order Caudata; family Salamandridae; genus Pleurodeles; species Pleurodeles waltl. The sequence continues at coordinate 1,178,923,826 of NC_090437.1, forward strand.
TGGCTAGTAGTGATAAAGTGCCCAGAGTCCTAAAGCCAACAAAAAACAGGTCAGAAAAGATAGGAGGAAGGAGGCAAAAAGTTTAGGGATGACCCTGCAAAAATCGCCAGGTCCAACACTGGGGGTTTGCGGTATGTGCCTTCGCTTTCTGGTTTTGCTTGGTGCATTGTTCAGGATGGTGGGGATCTTCTTCTTGGTCTTCGTTTTCCAGTCGAACTTCCTTTCATTGTGTTGTTCCCTGAGTCCCTTGCCTTATGTCGGTTTCTATGTTGCCCCTTCTATTTCTAGTGATGGGCTGGTCGATGCTCTCCCCTGGCTCCCTGGTTGTTCGGGCCACCTGCGGCGAGCTTTGGGGTTTATGGCTATATCCCTGCATTTGTTGAGTTGGAGGCCTGGAGGTTGGCTGGTTGGAGTATTCTCCCTGATTCCCCATTCTGCATCCACTATTAGTGTGGATGCCTGCAGGTGTGTTGCTTCTCCCTGCCTAGTGGGTGAGAGCTAGTTGGCTTTTGGCTGTGGCTGTCTGTTTTTTTGGGGGGTCGGCCTACTGGGAGGTGGCCTATGCCTCTGGATTTCTCAGTTCTGGTTCTGGTGCCTTTCACCCTCCTCTGGTTGGGGGTTATGGTCTCCCTCTTGTGAGGGAGTGTCATGTGTTTGTGGGTGCTGTTCTGGTGCTCCCCTGCGTTCGTTCTGTTGTTCGGTGGACCCTTGTGGACCCTGTATCCTGGAGCCTTGTTAGGTATGGGGCTCTGTCTGGGCTTCTGAGAGACCTGTCCGTGTCTGGTGTTGTGGGTCATCCTGCCTGTCAGGTTTGTTTTCTGATGCCCTTCTTTGTTGTTGTGGCCTGGGTGCTGTCCCATTTGTTGGGCCTGTTGTGGAGTCTGTCGTGCCTCTTCTTTTCAGCTGTCTTTCAGGTATGGTTGGGTTCTGGACTTCAGGTGCAGCCTTCTGTTTTGTTTCAGTTGCTGGTTTTGTGGGGGCTTTGCAGTTCACCCATCTGGGTGGCACATCACTCCTGGCCTTGGCTGCCTGGGTCTGGTTGGCTGTGGGCAGGTGGTGGGTGGCTTGCCTTGGTGGTTCATTAGGCTGTTGTCATCCCATCCAAACCTTTGGGTCTTCATCTTTTTTTGGGGCTGTGTTCCTGTTTTTTGGGGATTGCCCTGAGTGCTCTTTGTGTCTCTGCAGGGACTTCCTTGGGCTGCTTTTTTTCTTAGTCTTTTGGCCTTTTTGCCTGCTCGGGATTCCTTGCTTAGTTCTTCTACTTTTTGCCTGCTCTTCGGCTGGTCGAGTCTGTTTGGATCTTTGGGGTCTGCTGGTCCGGGTGTTTGGGAGGTCTCACGCTTTCTCTGTTGGCATTGGTTGTTGCAGTTTCCTTTGCTGATGGTTGATCCCATTGCTCCTGTTTCCTACCTCTTGTTTCTGCTTGGGGTTCTTAGGTGCTGGTTTCCAGTTTTATGGTTCCAGTGTTTAGCCTGCCCCATCTTTGGGTCAGGGTGGTTTGGCTCTGCTGATTCCCTCCTACTTGGGTGCCATGGTGGTGTCCGTGTGGTGGTTCATGGATGGTTCCACCTCCCTGCTGTCCCTTCTTGTCTTGGGTCGTGGTGTTCTCCTGCAGTTGTGGTGGTTTCATTTGGGTACAGGGTTTGGTAGGACTCCGATGTTCTCCTGTTTGTTTGCTGTCTCAATTAATCCTAGTCCTATTGTCCTCGTCCCATTCATTATGCCCCTCACTCCGTACCTCCCTCCTGGACATCTGGGCTTGATTGTGGGGCTTGGTAATTCTGGCGGAATGCTGGTAAGTGCACCTTATGTTCTCCTGGTGGGAGGGGATAGGAGGATGGGGTTCCCAGCATTCCTTGCTCTTTTTTCTGTCAGTGAGATAGGTTTAACTCACTTGTAATGAACAGGACGAGGACAACAGGACTAGGATTAATGAAGATTACCAGTAAGTAATGGGACATTAACTCACTTGCCTTTTCCAAGTTTTGCAGTCTGAACCCGCCGGCTCATAAGGCTTGCCTTCTCAAGTTTCTGCAGTGTGCCTCATCAACCTGCAGGAGCTTACCTTTTCACTCAGACCCAATCTAGGGCCTGTAACAGCCCACCATCTAGGGCCTGTAATTTTCTCTCTGCTACTCAGCTTTAAGATTGTATAGCTTCGATGCTACAGTCAAGCTTTTTTGCAATCTCCTGCAGCCTTATTTTCCATCAACTGTGGCTTGCCTCTTCTAGACCCTGTAACCTCTGCCTTTAGCACCTGTGACCTAGTACCTACACTCCACCGCCCCCTGCTCATGAAGCCTACATCAGGTTCTGCCATCTGTCCACTCCTTTATTCTACAGTCTGCCTTCTCTGGCTCCTATAGTGCGTCTCCCTCACATTTTCCAATCTTGTCCTCAGTTCATGCAGTCTACAGACTGCTTCCTGCAGTTTTTTTTGTTTTTCCCTCATAGCCCTGTTTCCTCCAGCAGCCTACCTCTTCCATTTCTAGCATCATGCATCCTTCTGCCCCTGAAGTGTGCTTCCCCTTATCTATTGCAGCCTGCCAAACTCTGGTCTCAGCAAGCTGTCAACAATGTAAAGCCTCCAGCTTCTGGACCTTTGACCCTGGCTTGTCATGGGACTATCAGTAGGATTGGGCAGTACTCTGACTATGTAACACCAGGGTGCTGGTGACTGTAAAATGTTTCATGTTGGTGCATCGTGCCATGTACTAACTCAAGCCCCAGAGCACATTGGGGTGGTGTTCACTGTACAGTGTGCCAATCCTGCATCTTTACAGTGCGGAGATGTATTTAAGATCTTTGACATCAAGTCCAGGGGTGGAGCTAATATTAGTGCGGCAGGTACAGTGTCAATAGGGTGCAGGGTGTGAGAAATTCACTGCACATCAACTGTGGGGGCAATCTCCTTGACTGCATAAATGCTTATGGCACTCTTCCGACATCACTGCCACTGTGCCCCACATTCCAGCCTGTGCCCAGGGAATTCTTGATCTGCCTGCCTCAGTGATGTGGTTTTATTTTTTGGCAGAGATTAAGTCGTCATTTGCAGCTGTAGAAGAGAAGCTAAGATGTACAACACCTTCACGTGCCCAGCTCTCCGGTCATTCCCCAGCAATCCTCTCTCTAGGGAACCTGACTGTAGAGCAGATGATTGCACCAGCATCTGTGGGTCGGTGTTGCCTTCATAAAAGCCTAATGAGCATGCCCCTCCCAAAAATGGTCCTGTTAACACTGGCAATGCTCTAACGACTGTGCAAAGACCATGTGACAGTGATACAGTTTAATTGTGAACAACGCTTTGTTTAATTATTAAAAGCTGTCAAGTTTATACAGAATTGGTCAGGCTATGTGTGCTGCCTCAGTCAGTTCAGATGTTTTGGAAAAACATTTTGCATTCTGTAATTTTCTAGCCTATTATTATGATGCTACAAACAAAACTACAAATTACAAAATGCAATTAATTGTTGAGTAAAATACTAGGACTGGCTGAAGGTTTTTCACAAGAAATGGGAACAGCTTGACAGCTTTGAAAATAATTAGTGTGCAGATATTGCAATTATTTTCAGGTGTCCTTTAACTCCTTCGCTGCCAGGACTTTCCCCCCTCCTGTGCCAGGCCTTTTTTTGCCTATTTGGGGCAGTTCGTGCTTAGGCCCTCATAACTTTTTGTCCACATAAGCTAACCAAGCCAAATTTGCGTCCTTTTTTTCCAACATCAAAGGGATTCTAGAAGTACCCAGACTTTGTGGGTTCCCCTGAAGGAGGGCAAGAAATTAGCCAAAATACAGTGAAAATTTCGTTTTTTTAAAAAAAAATTGAAAAAGTGGTTGCAGAAGAAGGCTTGTGGTTTTTCCCCTGAAAATGGCATCAACAAAGGGTTTGCAATGCTAAACTCAGCAGCTTCCCAGCTTTCAGGAACAGGCAGACTTGAATCAGAAAACCCAATTTTTCAACACAATTTTGGCATTTTACTGGGACATACCCCATTTTTGCAATTTTTTGTGCTTTCAGCCTCCTTCCAGTCAGTGACAGAAATGGGCATCAAACCAATGCTGGATCCCAGAAACCTAAACATTTCTGAAAAGTAGACAAGATTCTAAATTCAGCAAGGGGTCATTTGTGTAGATCCTACAAGGGTTTCCTACAGAAAATAACAACTGAAAAAGAAAAATATTGAAATTGAGGTGAAAAAAACGTAAAAAATGTTCTACGTTTTACTCTGTAACTTTTCACTGCAATGTCAGATTATCGAAAGCAATATACCGTAACGTCTTCTGGACTCCTCTGGTTGCGGAGATATATAGGGCTTGTAGGTTCATCAAGAACCCGAGGAACCCAGAGCCAATAAATGAGCTGCACCCTGCAGTGCGTTTTCATTCTATACCGGGTATACAGCAATTCATTTTCTGAAATATAAAGAGTAAAAAATTGCTATCAAGAAAACCTTTGTATTTCCAAAAAGGGCACAAGATAAGGTGTTGAGGAGCAGTGGTTATTTTCACATCTCTGAATTCCGGGGTGACCATACTAGCATGTGAATTACAGGGCATTTCTCAAATAGATGTCTTTTTTACACACTCTCCTATATTTGGAAGGAAAAAATGTAGAGAAAGACAAGGGGCAATAACACTTGTTTTGCTAATCTATGTTCCCCCAAGTCTCCCGATAAAAATGATACCTCACTTGTGTGGGTAGGCCTAGCGCCCGCGACAGGAAACGCCCCAAAACGCAACGTGGACAAATCCAATTTTTTAAAAAGAAAACAGAGGTGTTTTTTGCAAAGTGCCTACCTGTCGATTTTGGCCTCTAGCTCAGCCAGCAACTAGGGAAACCTACCAAACCTGTGCATTTCTGAAAACTAGAGACCTAGGGGAATCCAAGATGGGGTGACTTGTGGGGCTCGGACCAGGATCTGTTACCCAGAATCCTTTGAAAACCTCAAAATTTGGCTAAAAAAACACATGTTCCTCACATTTCTGTGGCAGAAAGTTCTGGAATCTGAGAGGAGCCACAAATTTCCTTCCACCCAGCGTTCCCCCAAGTCTCCCGATAAAAATGATACCTCACTTGTGTGGGTAGGCCTAGCGCCCGCGACAGGAAACGCCCCAAAGCGCAACGTGGACACATCCAATTTTTTGAAAGAAAACAGAGGTGTTTTTTGTGAAGTGCCTACCTGTAGATTTTGGCCTCTAGCTCAGCCGGCACCTAGGGAAACCTACCCAACCTGTGCATTTCTGAAAACTAGAGACCTAGGGGAATCCAAGATGGGGTGACTTGTGGGGCTCGGACCAGGTTCTGTTACCCAGAATCCTTTGCAAACCTCAAAATTTAGCTAAAAAAACACATGTTCCTCACATTTCTGTGGCAGAAAGTTCTGGAATCTGAGAGGAGCCACAAATTTCCTTCCACCCAGCGTTCCCCCAAGTCTCCCGATAAAAATGATACCTCACTTGTGTGGGTAGGCCTAGCGCCCGCGACAGGAAACGCCCCAAAGCGCAACGTGGACACATCCAATTTTTTGAAAGAAAACAGAGCTGTTTTTTGCAAAGTGCCTACCTGTAGATTTTGGCCTCTAGCTCAGCCGGCACCTAGGGAAACCTACCAAACCTGTGCATTTCTGAAAACTAGAGACCTAGGGGAATCCAAGATGGGGTGACTTGTGGGGCTGGGACCAGGTTCTGTTACCCAGAAACCTTTGCAAACCACAAAATTTGGCAAAAAAAACCACATGTTCCTCACATTTCTGTGGCAGAAAGTTCTGGAATCTGAGAGGAGCCACAAATTTCCTTCCACCCAGCGTTCCCCCAAGTCTCCCGATAAAAATTATACCTCACTTGTGTGGGTTGGCCTAGCGCCTGCGACAGGAAACGCCCCAAAGCGCAACGTGGACACATACAATTTTTTGAAAGAAAACAGAGGTGTTTTTTGCGAAGTGCCTACCTGTAGATTTTGGCCTCTAGCTCAGCCGGCACTTGGGGAAACCTACCAAACCTGTGCATTTCTGAAAACTAGAGACCTAGGGGAATCCAAGATGGGGTGACTTGTGGGGCTCGGACCAGGTTCTGTTACCCAGAATCCTTTGCAAACCTCACAATTTGGCTAAAAAAACACATGTTCCTCACATTTCTGTGGCAGAAAGTTCTGGAATCTGAGAGGAGCTACAAATTTCCTTCCACCCAGCATTCCCCCAAGTCTCCAAATAAATATGATACCTCACCTGTGTGGGTAGGCCTAGCGCCCGCGACAGGAAACGCCCCAAAGCGCAACGTGGACACGTCCAATTTTTTTAAAGAAAACAGAGGTGATTTTTGCGAAGTGCCTACCTGTAGATTTTGGCCTCTAGCTCAGCCGGCACCTAGGGAAACCTACCAAACCTGTGCTTTTCTGAAAACTAGAGACCTGGGGGAATCCAAATTGGGGTGACTTGTGGGGATCTAACCAGGTTCTGTTACCCAGAATCCTTTGCAAACCTCAAAATTTGGCTAAAAAAACACATGTTCCTCACATTTTTGTGCCAGAAAGTTCTGGAATCTGAGAGGAGCCACAAATTTCCTTCCACCCAGCGTTCCCCCAAGTCTCCCGATAAAAATGATACCTCACTTGTGTGGGTAGGCCTAGCGCCGCGACAGGAAACGCCCCAAAGCGCAACGTGGACACATCCAATTTTTTGAAAGAAAACAGAGGTGATTTTTGCAAAGTGCCTACCTGTAGATTTTGGCCTCTAGCTCAGCCGGCACCCAGGGAAACCTACCAAACCTGTGCATTTCTGAAAACTAGAGACCTAGGGGACTCCAAGATGGGGTGACTTGTGGGGCTCGGACCAGGTTCTGTTACCCAGAATCCTTTGCAATCCTCATAATTTTGCTAAAAAAACACATGCTCTCACATTTCTGTGGCAGAAAGTTCTGGAATCTGAGAGGAGCCACAAATTTCCTTCCACCCGGCGTTCCCCCAAGTCTCCCGATAAAAATGATACCTCACTTGTGTGGGTATGCCTAGCGCCCGCGACAGGAAATGCCCCAAAGCGCAACGTGGACACATCCAATTTTTTGAAAGAAAACAGAGGTGATTTTTGCAAAGTGCCTACCTGTAGATTTTGGCCTCTAGCTCAGCCGGCACCCAGGGAAACCTACCAAACCTGTGCATTTCTGAAAACTAGAGACCTAGGGGACTCCAAGATGGGGTGACTTGTGGGGCTCGGACCAGGTTCTGTTACCCAGAATCCTTTGCAATCCTCATAATTTTGCTAAAAAAACACATGCTCTCCACATTTCTGTGGCAGAAAGTTCTGGAATCTGAGAGGAGCCACAAATTTCCTTCCACCCGGCGTTCCCCCAAGTCTCCCGATAAAAATGATACCTCACTTGTGTGGGTATGCCTAGCGCCCGCGACAGGAAATGCCCCAAAGCGCAACGTGGACACATCCAATTTTTTGAAAGAAAACAGAGCTGTTTTTTCAAAGTGCCTACCTGTAGATTTTGGCCTCTAGCTCAGCCGGCACCTAGGGAAACCTACCAAACCTGTGCATTTTTTAAAACTAGAGACCTAGGGTAATCCAAGATGGGCTGACTTGTGGGGCTCTGACCAGGTTCTGTTACCCAGAATCCTTTGCAAACCTCAAAATTTGGCTAAAAAAACACATGTTCCTCACATTTCTGTGGCAGAAAGTTCTGGAATCTGAGAGGAGCCACAAATTTCCTTCCACCCAGCGTTCCCCCAAGTCTCCCGATAAAAATGATACCTCACTTGTGTGGGTAGGACTAGCGCCCACGAAAGGAAATGGCCCAAAACACAACGTGGACACTTCACATTTATTCATAGAAAACAGTGCATACCTGTGGATTTTGGCCTGTAGCTCAGCCGGCACCTGGGGAAACCTAGCAAACCAGCGCATTTTTGAAAACTAGAAACCCAGGGGAATCCAAGATGGGGTGACTTACGGGGCTCTGACCAGGTTATGTTACCCAGAATCCTTTGCAAACATCAAGATTTGGCCAAAAAAACACTTTTTCCTCTCATTTCGGGGACAGAAAGTTCTGGAATCTGAGAGGAGCCACAAATTTCCTTCCACCGAGCGTTCCCCTAAGTCTCTCGATAAAAATGGTACCTCACTCCTGTGGGTAGGCCTAGCGCCCATGAAAGGAAATGGCCCAAAACACAACGTGGACACAACATATTTTTTCACAGAAAACAGAGGTGTTTTTTGCAAAGTGCCTACCTGTGGAGTTTGGCCTCTAGCTTAGCCGGCCCGGGGGGGGGGACAGAAATGCCCTAAAATAAATTTGACCCCCCCCCAAACTCCCCCTGCCCGGAAGCGACCCTTGCCTTCGGGGTCGCTCCCCCTGAGCGACATTGGCGCCAAAAAACAAATCCCCGGTGCCTAGTGGATTCTGCCCCCTTGGGGGCAGATTGACCTAAAATCGACAAATCTGCCCCCAAGGGGGGCAGAAATGGTCTAAATACAATTTTCCCCCCAGGGGAGCGACCCTTGCCTGATGGGTCGCTCCCCATCTCTAAAAAAAAAAACACACAAAAAAAAATTGCCCTGGTGCCTAGAGGTTTCTCCCCCCCCTGGGGGCAGATCGGCCTAATAATAGGCCGATCTTCCCCCAGGGGGGGCAGAAGTGGCCTAAAATAAATGTGTACCCCCAACCCCCCCCCCCCGGGAGCGACCCTTGCCTACGGGGTCGCTCCCCCTGCGTGACATTGGCGCCAAAAAACAAATCCCCGGTGCCTAGTGGTTTCTGCCCCCTTGGGGGCAGATTGACCTAAAATCGGCCAATCTGCCCCCAGGGGGGCAGAAATGGTCTAAATACAATTTGCCCCCCAGGGGAACGACCCTTGCCTGATGGGTCGCCCCCCATCTCTAAAAAAAAAGACACAAAAAAAAAAATTGCCCCGGCGCCTAGAGGTTTCTGCCCCCAGGGGGGCAGAAGTGGCCTAAAATAAATTTGCCCCCCCAACCCTCCCCCCCTCCGGGAGCGACACTTGCCTACGGGGTCGCTCCCCCTGCGTGACATTGGCACCAAAAAACAAATCCCCGGTGCCTAGTGGTTCTTGCCCCCTTGGGGGCAGATTGACCTAAAATCAACCAATCTGCCCCCAAGGGGTGCAGAAATGGTCTAAATACAATTTGCCCCCCAGGAGAGCGACCCTTGCCTGATGGGTCGCTCCCCATCTCTAAAAAAGGAAACAAACAAAAAAAAAAAAACACAAAAAAAAATTTTACCCTGGCGCCTAGAGGTTTCTGTCCCCGGGGGGGCAGAAATGGCCTAAAATAAATTTGCCCCCCCAACCCCCCCACCGGGAGCGACCCTTGCCTAGGGGGTCGCTCCCCCTGCGTGACATTGGCGCCAAAAAACAAATCCCATGTGCCTAGTGGTTTCTGCCCCCTTGGGGGCAGATTGACCTAAAATCGCCCAATCTGCCCCCACGGGGGGCAGAAATAGTCTAAATACAATTTACCCCCTAGGGCAGCAACCCTTGCCTGATGGGTCGCTACCCATCTCTAAAAAAACAAACAAACCCAAAAAAAAACAAAAAAAAAAATTTGCCCTGGCGCCTAGAGGTTTCTGTCCCCAGGGGGGGCAGAAATGGCCTAAAATAAATTTGCCCCCCCAACCCCCCCCCCGGGAGCGACCCTTGCCTAGGGGGTCGCTCCCCCTGCGTGACATTGGCACAAAAAAACAAATCCCATGTGCCTAGTGGTTTCTGCCCCCTTGGGGGCAGATTGACCTAAAATCGCCCAATCTGCCCCCACGGGGGGCAGAAATAGTCTAAATACAATTTACCCCCTAGGGCAGCGACCCTTGCCTGATGGGTCGCTACCCATCTCTAAAAAAACAAACAAACCAAAAAAAAAACAAAAAAAAAAATGTGCCCTGGCGCCTAGAGGTTTCTGCCCTCCCCCGGGGGTATAAATGGCCTAAGATAACTTTGCCCCCCCCAACCCCCCCCCGGAGCGACCCTTGCCTATGGGGTCGCTCCCCCTGCGTGACATTGGCGCCAAAATACAAATCCCCGGTGCCTAGTGGTTTCTGCCCCCTTGGGGGCAGATTGACCTAAAATCGGCCAATCTGCCCCACAGGGGGGCAGAAATGGTCTAAATACAATTTGCCCCCCAGGGGAGAGACCCTTGCCTGATGGGTCGCTCCCCATCTCTAAAAATGGAAACAAACAAAAAAACACACAAAATAAATTTGCCCTGGCGCCTAGAGGTTTCTGCCCCCAGGGGGGGCAGAAGTGGCCTAAAATAAATTTGCCCTCCCAACCCCCCCCGGGAGCAACCCTTGCCTAGGGGGTCGCTCCCCCTGCGTGACATTGGCGCCAAAAAACAAATCCCATGTGCCTAGTGGTTTCTGCCCCCTTGGGGGCAGATTGACCTAAAATCGCCCAATCTGCCCCCAAGGGGGGCAGAAATAGTCTAAATACAATTTACCCCCTAGGGCAGCGACCCTTGCCTGATGGGTCGCTACCCATCTCTAAAAAAACAAACAAACCAAAAAAAAAACAAAAAAAAAAATGTGCCCTGGCGCCTAGAGGTTTCTGCCCTCCCCCGGGGGTATAAATGGCCTAAGATAACTTTGCCCCTCCCAACCCCCCCCCGGAGCGACCCTTGCCTATGGGGTCGCTCCCCCTGCGTGACATTGGCGCCAAAATACAAATCCCCGGTGCCTAGTGGTTTCTGCCCCCTTGGGGGCAGATTGACCTAAAATCGGCCAATCTGCCCCCAAGGGGGGCAGAAATGGTCTAAATACAATTTGCCCCCCAGGGGAGAGACCCTTGCCTGATGGGTCGCTCCCCATCTCTAAAAATGGAAACAAACAAAAAAAACAAAAAAACACACAAAATAAATTTGCCCTGGCGCCTAGAGGTTTCTGCCCCCAGGGGGGGCAGAAGTGGCCTAAAATAAATTTGCCCTCCCAACCCCCCCCGGGAGCAACCCTTGCCTAGGGGGTCGCTCCCCCTGCGTGACATTGGCGCCAAAAAACAAATCCCATGTGCCTAGTGGTTTCTGCCCCCTTGGGGGCAGATTGACCTAAAATCGCCCAATCTGCCCCCAAGGGGGGCAGAAATAGTCTAAATACAATTTACCCCCTAGGGCAGCGACCCTTGCCTGATGGGTCGCTACCCATCTCTAAAAAAACAAACAAACCAAAAAAAAAAACAAAAAAAAATATGTGCACTGGCGCCTAGAGGTTTCTGCCCTCCGTCGGGGGTAGAAATGGCCTAAGATAACTTTGCCCCCCCAACCCCCCCCTCCGGAGCGACCCTTGCCTATGGGGTCGCTCCCCCTGCGTGACATTGGCGCCAAAATACAAATCCCCGGTGCCTAGTGGTTTCTGCCCCCTTGGGGGCAGATTGACCTAAAATCGGCCAATCTGCCCCCAAGGGGGGCAGAAATGGTCTAAATACAATTTGCCCCCCAGGGGAGCGACCCTTGTCTGATGGGTCGCTCCCCATCTCTAAAAAAGGAAACAAACAAAACAAAAAACACACAAAAAAAATTTGCCCTGGCGCCTAGGGGTTTCTGCAGAAGTGGCCTAAAATGAATTTGCCCCCCCAACCCTCCCCCCCCCCCCAGGAGCGACCCTTGCCTACGGGGTCGCTCCCCCTGCGTGACATGGGCGCCAAAAAACAAATCCCCGGTGCCTAGTGGTTCTTGCCCCCTTGGGGGGCAGATTGACCTGAAATTGACCAATCTGCCCCCAAGGGGGGCAGAAATGGTCTAAATACAATTTGCCCCCAGGGGAGCGGCCCTTGCCTGATGGGTCGCCCCCCATCTCTAAAAAAACAGACACAAAAAAAAAAATTGCCCCGGCGCCTAGAGGTTTCTGCCCCCAGGGGGGCAGAAGTGGCCTAAAATAAATTTGCCCCCCCAACCCTCCCCCCTCCGGGAGCGACACTTGCCTACAGGGTCGCTTCCCCTGCGTGACATTGGCACCAAAAAACAAATCCCCGGTGCCTAGTGGTTCTTGCCCCCTTGGGGGAAGATTGACCTAAAATCGACCAATCTGCCCCCAAGGGGGGCAGAAATGGTCTAAATACAATTTGCCCCCCAGGGGAGCGACCCTTGCCTGATGGGTCGCTCCCCATCTCTAAAAAAACAAACAAACAAAAAATTGCCCTGGCGCATAGAGGTTTCTGCCCCCCCGGGGGCAGATCGGCCTAATAATAGGCCGATCTGCCCCCAGGGGGGGCAGAAATGGCCTAAAATAAATCCCCCCCAACCCTCCCCCTCCTCCGGGAGCGACCCTTCCCTTCGGGGGCGCTACCCCTGCGTGACATTGGCGCCAAAAAACAAATCCCCGGTGCCTAGTGGATTCTGCCCCCTTGGGGGCAGATTGACCTAAAATCGGCCAATCTGCCCCCAAGGGGGGCAGTAATGGTCTAAATAAAATTTGCCCCCCAGGGGAGCGACCCTTGCCTGATGGGTCGCTCCCCATCTCTAAAAAAACAAACGAACAAAAAAAAAAAGAAATTTTTTCAATTTGCCCTGGCGCCTAGATGTTTCTGCCCCCCCCGGGGGCAGATCGGCCTAATAATAAGCCGATCTGCCCCCAGGGGGGGCAGAAATGGCCTAAAATAAATTCCCCCCCCCTCAGCCCTCCCCCACCTCCGGGAGCGACCCTTGCCTACGGGGTCGCTCCCCCTGCGTGACATTGGCGCCAAAAAACAAATCCCCGGTCCCTAGTGGTTTCCGCCCCCTTGGGGGCAGATTGACCTAAAATCGACCAATCTGCCCCCAGGGGGTGCAGAAATGGTCTAAATAAATTTGCCCCCCAACCCTCCCCCCCCCCCCAGGAGCGACCCTTGCCTACGGGGTCGCTCCCCCTGCGTGACATGGGCGCCAAAAAACAAATCCCCGGTGCCTAGTGGTTCTTGCCCCCTTGGGGGGCAGATTGACCTGAAATTGACCAATCTGCCCCCAAGGGGGGCAGAAATGGCCTAAATACAATTTGCCCCCCAGGGGAGCGACCCTTGCCTGATGGGTCACTCCCCATCTCTAAAAAAATAAACAAACAAAAAAAAAAACACACAAAAAAAATTGATGTCAATTTCACAAAAAAAAAAAAAATCCCTGGTGTCTAGTGGGGTTTCAAAATCCGGATTGCAAGCAATCTGGCTTTTGAAACCCTGGGAGAGACTTCAAAGGGAAGGAAATACATTTCCTTCCCTTTGAAGCCCCTCCGGGCCTCCCCCACGTGATTGAAAGAGAAATGCTTAGCATTTCTCTTTCAATCGCGCTGGAAGCTCTGCTTCCAGCGCGATGGGGGAGGCCCCTGTGACTAATCAGCGTGCGCTCGCGTGCTGACGTCACAGGGGGGGTGGTGGGTTCGGGGGTGGAAGGGGAAGGTCTTCCCCTTCCATCCCCGCCTTGGGGGTAGGGGGGTGCACGGGGGCGCGCTAGTTATTGGCAGTTCTGTCACACTGAATATGTCCACAGTGTAGTCTTTTGCCAGAAATGAAGGGGTCAGACGTTGGGAACTAATCGCCCCCCCGTGACACCGACTGCCAGGTAGGACGAGACTGACAAAGTATGTTATTGGTGGCCTATTACATATTTGCATAATCAAGTTTTAGAGTCGCCATGCCATATTCAATTTGTGCCTAATCAGAATGGATGCTTCTTTGATAACAGTGCTGGAGGTACACGTGCATTTCTGCAGTTGGGTCTATTTCCTAACAACACACAAGCAAGCTATCCACTTTAAGGGCCAGATATACAAAGCAGTTTACCGGTCACAAACAGCTGACCGGTAAAATGCTTTTTGCCATGTACCAAAGTGAAAATACATTTTTCTTTTGCAAATAGGTATTAGGAAGGGGGGTGTCTAGGGCAAACCTTCCTAATACTGAATTGCACTGGTATGTATGAATGTTTATTGACTGGAATCCATACTTTACCAACTCCGTAGAGAAGGCTGTAACACATTTGCAAACAGGAAGGGTTCCTCAAGGGAATCTTTCCCACGGACCAATGCCTACTCTTAAAAAAAGAAACGAAAGCTTAAATTTTTTGTTTGAAATGCATCCTATTTTCCATGGGCTGCATTTTGTAAAAAAACCTTAAAAATAAAAAACAATGCTTGATTTAAAAAGCCGTCACAGACATGGTGGTCTGCTGACCCCAGCAGGCCACCATCCCTGTGAGTGCCAGCCATTCCTAATGGGTCGCAAATTGCAACCTGCCCATAAATATTAATGAGGCACATCCCTTGCGACCCATTTTGGAATCACAAACAGTGTCTCAGACACTGTTGTTCATCAGTGTTTGCCACTGGCAATTTGCTAAAAATCGCAAATTGTGAGTTGCAAACACTGAGGGTCGTACATCTGGCCCCAAGTTCCATTTCTTGAAAACAGCCTATCAGTAAATGACAGCAGTGCTAAAAAAGACTTGCTGTGACCCCTGGAATGGCATCAAGTCCATGACTGTGTGAAATGGTTCATATGTTCTTTTCATTCAGCTGCATAAATCTCCCTTTTAAACCAGAGTACTTCATATTTATGTAACAGTGAAATATTTTGTGTTGCTATCCGTTCAATCAATATGCAGTATGCTTTAATCGGCAGGGCAAATTGTTTCGATTGAAGATGGATCCTTTGTAGATTATAAGATGTAGTTTTATTTAGCTTAGTTACAGGCTACTGGGAACACCCCACCAGGAACAGCATTCTTGCTGCTCAGCCCACTCTCACCAGCTGACCATTTACACCAACCAGGCACTCATCAGCATTTTGTGACTTCACACACACTTTAGCTGAGCAGCGGAGAACTGGTAACTAAGGAGAGAGTGCATAGCAACAATTCAAGTCACAACACAACTCCTCCCCTTAGAGAAAAAAAATAAATGATGGAAATAACATTGTCCTTTAACATAAGGACCAATAGATGGGAGTATGTAAATAAATGATTAACAGTCCTAAAATATCAGATACAGTAATAAACACATAATACAATCCAATTACACAGACCCCCTTCAGCAACACACTACAACAAGGAAGTGCAACATACTCATCAACACAACACCACACTCACTCCCTTCAGCAACACACTACAACAATGAGGTGCAGCATATTCATCAACTCAACACTACACTCACCCCCTTCTGTAACACAAAATGTCAGGGAGGTGCAACATACACATCAGTGCAACAATAGGGTACACAACAGTAGAGTACATGACCCTGCAAAGCAACACTGAGGTACACAACCCATCAATGCAACACTAGGGCACACGACCCTGCAATGCAATACTTGGGTACTCAACCCTGCAACACAATAGTAGGGTTCACAGCCCTGCAATGCAACATTAGGGTCCACAACCCTGCAACACTAGGGTACACGGCCCTGCAACGCAACATTACACAAAATATACAAAGCTCATTTAACAGATTTTATAAGGAAAAAATTGAAAGCGCAACTTAAATGCTATCGCTGTGACAGTAAAGCACATTTAGCTTTTAGCAAGAATTGAAAAACAGAAATGCAGCCATTGTGGGATTATTGGTCACTACTTAAAAGTTTGCAGGAAAAAGAAGAAATGCATTAAGTGTATTTGTGAAGTGAATGGTAATGAACCACCCACTAGCGAGGATGAGAATGATGACAAAGCAACTAGTTTATGCAGCAATCCAGTTTTGAATGTTCGTAATGAATGTAAAAAATCCAAACCTGAATGAGGCTAGAGGATCAACCTGTAGCCTTCATCAGTAGGAGGTTACTTCCATGGGAACAGATGAGAAGTGCAATAGAGAGGGAAGCCTTCACAGTTGTCTGGGGGATGAAGAAGCTGAGACATACCTTTTTGTGCTGCTGTGCGGGTTCTTCAGACAGACCACAGGCCCCTTAGATTGTTAATGCAGATGGGGGTGAGAACCCCAAACTGTTGAGGAGGCCCATCTCCCCACAGGGAATGGACTTTACATTGGAACACCATCCCGGAACAGCTGGGGGGACACGTATTAGACCTGGAACCCTTAATGTGGTTTCCTCTTAAGTTACTGCCTTCCGACCTCCTATTTTTGCTGATTTCTTTTTTGCTAGCCTTAGGACTCTGCACACTTTACCACTGCTAACCAATGCTACAGTACTTGTGCTGTCTGCTCAAAACACAGTAATATTTCCTCAAGCCCAATTGTCATATTTAATTTACTTATACATCCCTAGCAAGGGGCACTACATGTGCCCTGGGCCTGCAAATTAAAAGTTAGAAGTGGGCCTGCAGCATTGTATACTTGTCTCAGACCTGCCATTGCAGAGCCTAGGTATGCAGTTAAAACTGCCATTTCAACCTGGTAAAATAAACCTTTGGCAGGCCCAAACCTTTCTTTTTAATACAAGCAATGTTTTAAATGAGCTGGTACTGAGTACCTGCACTTCTCTAATTTGAAAGGGAGATTACCTGCACTTCTCAACACTGCTGGAATAGATTTAATGGGAGATTACCAGCACTTTTCAGAAGCAAAGAGGTACTGTAAATAGTGATCACCTGCACTTCTGTATTTCCATATAGAGCACCTCATAAAAGTAAACCCCAAGGAAGGCCCCAGACATCCCCAAGGCCAGGGTGCAGTGTATTTAAAAAGTTGGGCATGTGCCTTTAAGTTCCTTAAGTTTTATATGTCCTGGTAGTGAAAAACTCTTAAATTCTTTTTTCACTAATGCAAGGCCTATCTATCCCCTAGGATAACATTGGAGTTGCCTTATTACATTTTATAAGTGTAATTTCCAAATGGGAAAATGTGACTGTTTCATTTTTGGTGTCTTAAGAATTATAATGAAAAAATCGTAACTTTTAATAAAGTCGGAATTTAAGTTATAATTTTGAAAATGTCACCTTTAGAAAGTTAACAAACAGAAATGATGGACGGAATGCGGAACCAATCAAACATTCACCTTCAGTCACAGATCTGGGTTTAATCCATCAATTCTTTTACTCACTATGCCACCCTAGTTTGGACCCAGCCATATGCAAATCATTCTTGACCCTGTTTCCCATGGGAACAGTCCAGCCCAAACTGCCAGGCCAGATCCTCCCTGGACCGAAAATAAGCATCCTGGGACCAGTTTTAAGGTATCACACTTCATCAGGCAGGCTAGCTTGAACCCAGTGGCATAGTGAGCCCAGGACCCACGTCTGGGCATACCCGGTGCTCTTATGCCAACAAAAGCTGGCATTTTCTTGTCTTAGCGATTTAGTACATGCTGTGTGTCTCTCGGTCACACAACTGGGTGTAGTTGACAGTTGGGCATTGTGTATTCCTCCTACACAGCTGCCCCAATTAGGGACCTTAAGTGTTCATGGAAGGACCATCACTGGCAGTATGGGAGGAAGGAGCTGGGCACAGTCCCACTTACACTTGAATAGGCTATATTCTGCCTCCATACAAAGGGCTGCATACCCCCTGTAGTTGGTCTAGAGCCAGGGCACTGAAGGCAGGGCACCTGTGCACTTCTAAGACATGCCTCAAGAAGCTTCTCCCCACTTCAAAGACACAATCGGATATACATATTGGACCTCAGACACCAACTCTTCAGTCCACCTCTGAACCTATGGATACTCTTCTAGGAAGAAGGACTGCTTATCTGCAGAAAGGACTGCCAATCTGCTGAACTGCTGCTCTAAAATACTGCTGCTGTGCTGTGCAGTCTTGCTGCCTGCTGCCCTTTTTCTTAGGTGAGAAGGATTAGACCGGCATCTTTGAACCCAGGATTACCAGAGTGACTGCAAGGTCTAGTTAGCTGGCCTCCTGACTTGAGCCTCAGGGACATAGGACTCCAACAACTTTGACCCCAGCACCTCAACTCTGCCATCTGTGAGTCTACCCTGCCGAGGGGTGCAACCGAGGTCCTGGATCCTTGAAAGTGGGCTTAAGGTGCTCTGCTAGCCTATGTGGATCTTGCAGAACTGACATGTTGGATTTTTTTGCTTATCCAGGGTCATCCCCAATCTTTTTGCCTCCTGCCTCCTATTTTCTTCTGACCTGTTGCTGTTGGCTTTTGAACTCTGAGCACTTTACCACTGATAACCAGTGCTAAACTGCATATGCTCTCTGTGTAAATTGTATGTGACTGGTTTATCCATGATTGGCATATTTGATTTACTAGTAAGTCCCTAGTAAAGTGCACTAGAGGTGCCAGGGCATGTAAATCAAATGCTACTAGTGGGCCTGCAGCACTGGTTGTGCCACCCACATTAGTAGCTCTGTAATCATGTCTCCGACCTGCCATTGCAGTGTCTGTATGTGCAGTTTTAACTGTAAATTCGACTTGGCAAGTGTACCTACTTGCCAGGCCTAAACCTTCCCTTTTCTTACATGTAAGGCACCCCTAAGGTAGGCACTAGGTAGCCCCAAGGGAAGGGTGAAGTGTATGGTTAAGGTTGGACATATAGTAATGTGTTTAAATATTGCTAAATTCGTTTTTCACTGTTGCAAGGCCTGCCCCTCTCATAGGTTAACATGAGGGCTACCTTTAAATCTGATTAAAGTATAGATTCCCTTTGGGAGCGGATGGACATGTGGAGTTTGGGGTCTCTGAGCTCACAATTTAAAAATACATATTTTAGTTAAATTGATTTTAAGATTGTGCATTTGAAAATGCCACTTTTAGAAAGTGAGCATTTTCTTGTGTATACCATTTCTGTGACTCTGCCTGCTTGTTAATTCCCTGTCTGGGTCAGTTTGACAGTTGGGCTGGTTGCACCTCACACTAGACAGTGACACAAAAGGAGCTGGGTGTAGTCTGCATTTCCTGATGAGCCATCTGTGCTAGGAGGGAGGGGAGGAGTGGTCACTTACACCTGAAAGGGCTGTGCCTGTCCTCACACAATGCAGTCTCTGACCCCCTGACGAGTGTCTGGGGCCTGGCCTGGGCAAGGCAGGATTTCACATTCAAAAGAGACTTTACTTTGATGTAGGCCTACTTCAAAGGAGAAATTGGGTATAAGAAGGGCACCCAAAACCACAGACTTTAGATCACTTCTGGACATCAAGAGGAACCTCTGCCTGGAGAAGAGCTGAAGAGCTGAGGAGACGTGCTGCCTTGCCTGTGCTTTGTGGAGATATCCTACAGTTGCTGCTTCTGCCAGAGTAAGAGGGCAAAGACTGGTCTTTGTGTGCCTTCCATCTTGTGAAGAAATCTCCAAGGGCTTGATTTAGAGCTTGCCTCCTGTTGTTTGAAGTCTCAGGGACAGCAAAGACTTCTCTTTGCCAGCACCTGGAGTCTCTGAAGAGACTCCTACTCTGACAAGTGGTGCCATATGCAGGCCCTGCGCCCTTGAAAAGAAAGCAGGTGGAAATCCAAGTAAATCAACTTCGAACAACTTTGGACCAACGCCGCTGCTGAATCCGGTGAAGCCGCCTGCAACCGGCTCCGTGATCTTCGCTGGAACGCAACGACTTTCGCAGGCCCAACACCGCTGCAGCCCCGCTGAAGTCCACGACTACGTGGATGTCGCCGCACCACGTCGTAACCGACGCCGCTCGAAGTGCACAGATTCAACATTTCGCACAGATGCTGCGATCCCCGACTTCGCGCATCGACTTGTTTTCACTTTTCACCAAAGGTACTGTACTTGGGGGTCTACGTGACTCCATGTCTGGCGCGGCTAGTGTCGGATTGTTGGGAACGACTCCATCATGACGCCGTGTTAACACCTCATTGAAGCATTTTGTGTTTCTAAGTGCTATTTTTGAGTTTAATCTTTAAAAATTCACAACTTGACTTGTGTATGTCAGATATTTGTCATTTTGGTCTTGATTTGTTTAGATAAATATTTCCTATTTTTCTAAACTGGTGTTGTCTCGTTTTGTAGTGTTTTCATTGAGTTACTCTGTGTGTTGGTACAAATACTTACACCTAGCACTTTGAAGTTAAGCCTACTGCTCTGCCAAGCTACCAAGGGGGTAAGCAGGGGTTAGCCAAGGGTGATTCTCTTTTACCCTAACTGAAGTGAGGGTCCTTGCTTGAACAGGGGGTAACCTGACTGTCAACCAAAGACCCCATTTATAACATGACACATCTCCTCTGCTGAGTGGCGCAACCCTGAGCAGAACCGATGCATCACTGCTGCTGCATGGATTGATATCCCTGCAAAGAATCGCATTGTATCACAGCCTGTCAACCCATTGGAACCACAACTGCACAATATATCCTTGACTCAGGTTCTTCCATCCCTCTTTGATGACAGCCTCGATGAAGATGCAAGACTCTGCATCTCAGCCTCACAATGCCTCAGAGCTGACCCATCACCCCAGCTGCACAACACATCCTCGACGTCGCACTTCTCATTGCAGGTCCTCCTTGGCTGGATCCTCAACGTTGATGCAGAATCTCACACTGCAGCCTCATCACATATCAGAACTGACATATCGATTGGCTGTGCAATGCATCTTTGATGCTGAGCCTCCCAACACTCTGGGAATTAAGGTCCTCTGTTCAGCGGACCTAATAGGGCCCCTGTAGCCTGCCTGTGCTTCATTGCCGTCAGCCTGAACTTGTGACTTTGTCTCAGTCTGGTGTGACCAGTTGGAGCTTTGTGTTTTTTGGTTCTATTCTTATTAAAATCTTGCTGCCCACGATGACCCCAAGCCTCTGGTGAACCCCACTCTTCACTACAACAACCACCAGTGATAACCAGCAATGCAAGATGTGCACTTCGCTCTACAGTGACAACAGCCTGCAGTGGCCGCCAACATGAAGCTCCAGCTACAACCATCTGTGACAGGATCTTTATGCTACAGCAATCATCGTCCATATTACCCTGCCTTAATTTCGTGCTACACCGGCCACCATCCATGATGCTGTCTCGCGACCTCTACCATTACAACCTAGACTCTCTGTACCAGACTATGAGAAGTAACTCTTAAAGTGGGACTAAACTGGTCCCTGTATCCAGCCTACGCTCCATTGCGGTCAGCCTGAACTTGTCTCTTTCACCTGGCGTCACAGGACCAGATAACTACAAGTGGCTCTTTGTGCTTTGAGGCACTATACTTATCTGAAATCTTTAAAATTGCATTTGTCCAATTGTACTGATTAGATTTTTGTAATTTATTACATTTTCCTTTATTTTTCTAAACTGGTATGTGTTTTCACTTTATCACTGTTTGTGTTCTGCATAAATACTTTACACATTGCCTCTAAGTCTAGCCTTTTTGCTCGATGTCAAGCTACAAGGGGGTTGAACACTGGTTAATTTAGTGTGGCTTGTGTCTTACCCTGACAAGGAATGTGATTGCTGCTTGACCAGGGCCCACACCCTAGTCAGCCAACAACCCAATTTCTTACACAGGGTCATGGCGGACAAATGCAAATGGTGACCAGATGTATAATTTCTTCCAGTGCCGGGCAGAACTGACAACCTCTAGCATCCTATTTAAAAAGGCATACATTTCCATAATCCATGCCATGTCATGTAGAGCAAGCAACTTCAAAATAAATAAAAACATCAGTGTGCTATATGGAGCTGCCATGATGTTTCAGGGCCAAGTTTGTGGAGTGGTCTGCAACAGATTTTAAGCATGGCTAGATATAGAAATTGCTGTCATTTAGAGCTTATAAAACCTATTTGGAACAAGCATTAACAAAGCCAATAGGTCTGGCTTTAAAGGAATGTTGTATAGTATTGTGAAGCATTGCACGCAAATAGCATGGGAATGCATAGGTATTTGTATGGAAGCAAATAATTGTAGAATAATATTGGTGTAGGTTAAAAGGTTAGGTGACAGTTGCACACATCAAGTCAGACCTAAAAATCCATGGAGGTTAATGACTGCCCTCCTCCCATCTGTGCTATTGCCAGATAACAACAACATCAATTATCTAGTTATCTAAGACAGTTTAATAGCATTACAATTGTATATGTGTGTCCTTGAAATTGCAAGCTCAGTCAAGGATAGGCAGCCAGATAAATGAACTAAATTAATACAGCTGCGTGGAAGGCAAGCACTTTTTTTTGGAAGCACACAATTTCTGCTCCATCAAAACATGTAATCCTGGCTCCCAGAATGTGGGTAGAGCTAAAGCCCCTTTTCTGGTGATTCTCACATGATTGTCTGGCATCAGTTGTGCTGTCAAGCCAGACCATAAAGACAGAACACATATCTGCTACTTCAAGCCATTGATTCCTATCTCATTCACACAGTGATCAGTCCACATTTAGCAGTCATTGTTTAACTGTAACTGCAAGTCAGGACATCTTTGCACCCCCTCTAGTATATAGGTATATGTTTTGTTTCTCTGCCTGGAGAGGGATGTGCTCCTTTTCCTCTATGTAATGTTATGTTACGTTGTGTTATGTTATTTTATGTTATGTTATGTTATGTTATGTTATGTTATGTTATGCTCTGTTATGCTATGTTATGTTACATGGACTTGTATGGTGCAACTTATCACCTGTGAGGATATCCTATCGCTGGAACAGGAGATTCTGATGTGTGAAGGAAGTTTCTTCCAGTTTTTGGTAGGGATAAAGGAGAAGGCATGCCCACCTGTCTTGCTTCTGCAGATGTGCAGACTCATGCAAGGGAGAGAGTGGTGGAGTGTGGTTGCCAACTGGATGGTAGAGTCAGTCGGTGAGGTAAGCTGGTCCTGGGTTATGGAGGACCTTGTAGGCATGGGTGGAGCAGCTTGAACTTACAGACTTTTTGCATGGGTAGCTAGTGAAGTTCAGTGAAGTAGGGAGGGATGTGATGCATACCTATGTCCTAATCACACATATATTACCTGAAGTCAAAGAAATAAAGATGCTACCTACAGCAATACATAAAATTAGACGTGGTGTTGTCATTTCTTACATCAGAAATAGTTGAGCGTGATCTCAGCACATCTATGTCTGCCCTCTGCTGCACTGCTTCTGTCTGCTGGCTGAAGGGGTGGCAAGGGATCATCATCCTCATCTGAATCAGTCTTGGTGGGTTCCACAGATATGTCCCTCGCTGTTGCAATGTTGTGCAACATGGCACAAGTAGCCACAATTTTGTAGTGCATCACCACTCTTGTGTAGGCATCTGAAATGGCTCTTCAGCAGGCCGAAGGTCCTCTCTACAATGCTGCAGGTCATCCTGTGAGGAGCATTATACCTCCTTTCAGCTGGTGTGGCAGGATTCAGATAGGGCGTCAGTATGAAGGACCTCACGGCATAGGCACTGTCTCCTAGAATGACAGGAAGGTTAAATGAGTAATTGTTAACCGTGACATCACATATACATTAAGGCAACATTGTCAACTATGACATTACCACGTAGGTATCCTTTGCCAAACTCCCCAGCAAGTTGTCTTGTGTATTCCACTGTGCCGAAAGATGTAGGAGTCATGTGTGCTACTTGGGTATCTGGCCACGAGATCCGTTATAATGTTGGAGGCATTTCTTATTACTTGTATGTTCATGGAATGTGCACTTTTTTTGGTTCCGATAAACATACTCTGTGGTCGATGGTGGACAGATAGCTACATGTGTCCCATCGATGGAGCCTATTACATGTGTGAATTGGGCAATCTTGTAGAAACTGAATTTTGTTTGTATTCATTCCTGTAGGGTGTTGGGGAATCTTATGTGCTGTTGAATTTTGCTAAGCATGACATTGAGAAATGCATTGATCATGTGTGAGAGAGCATTCTGTGAGACACCTCCAGCTGCTGCTATGACCCCTTGATAGCTCCCTGAGGCTAATAGGTGCAGTGAGCATAATACCTGCACATGGGTGGGTATGCTATTGGTCCTGTGTGTGTTGCACTGCAGTAGGGGTTGTAGATCAGCTATCAGGTCCAGTATCATGGCTGAGTTTAACCTATACTTATCATAAATCTCCTCCTCTGTCTGGTCAAAAAGGGTAATGTGCACTCTGAAAATGCGCTCCTGTCTCCTCCTCCCTCTCCTCAAACCTGCCAGGATCCTCATTCTCCTCGCCATCACTTGGATTGTGGAAAAGAGGCTGAGTCATTCTGGGCCTCTTTATATAGGTTGCACCTGTTTACCACCTGATTTCACTTCATGATAATTTGCACATTCAAAAAGCCATTCTGAGAATAATCGCAAATTGCAACTTTTTGATGTATTGCATTGTGATACAGAATTTGCGAATCGCAGATTGAAATTCGCAAATTCACAGCGCAATTTACAATTCACATACTGCGATTCGCAAATTCACATCTGTATTTGCGAATCGCAATATGTGATTCACATTTACTCATAGTTGCAAGGAATCGCTATTGTAGCGATTTCTTATATTTGCACGGCGAATGCCTTTCATACATTGTGAAAGGAGATTTTGCATTCACAAACGGTGGAATTTTACCGATTCGCACCATTTGCGAATGCAAAATCCTTTGATACATCTGGTCCTCAGTCTGTTAAGAAGTGCAAAATTGTTTTGTACATATGGGCCTTATATATTTATGATTTAATTATTTATTTATGGTTTTATTTAGTTATGCATTTATTTCATTTATTCAGTTATTTATTTACTTACTTGTTTAAAGATGTATTTAGTTACAAAGGAACACTCCACAATAGAAGTTCCTTTTTACAAAACGAACATTTTCATTTCAAGGTGAAGGGAGTATTTTTCATGAAAATTTCCCTCCGGAACCACGAGAACCTCTAGATATAATGGATCTGTCTCAAGTGAAGCTAAGGTGGGCTGCTGTATTTGGTTCCTCCACTGCCCCAGCCGTACAGTAGGTTGCCTTCCAATCATGAAATAAAATGAGAGTAAGTGAAAAGTTTGATTTCATTATTTTGGGCAGCGTTGCATTGTTCTTATTCTAACTTGAGGATGTCTTGAGTTGTTATTCTACAATCCACCTGTGTAATGCTGCTCTAGATTTCCAGTGTTTCAGTACTTTCAACTGTTCTAATAGATTTCCAGAGTAGAACGTTGTTTTTTTGTTTTTTTTGTTTTTTTTTAATAGCAACGACAACTGAGGTCAATCTGATTTGGTACGACCAGTGACACACTCATGTACGCTTGATGAATGGGCATTTGCATCAACAGTTTTATGTCCTCGATAAATGTGGTTTGTGTGTAACCTCCGGCTAGTTTTGATGTGGCTGCTACTATCTGCAAGTGAGGTTCTGCTATTTGGAATTGATCTAAGCAGGAAGGGTCGAGGATCGCTAAGTCTGTACCCTTGCCGCAAGCTGCCACTTGCAGAAAAGTTTTCTTCCAATGTCATCTGGGAGGGCCTGTTTGATTTTAAAGACGCAAGGCAGTTGAAAATGCCAAGATGACTTCAAATAGTGAAACTTAGAAGAAAGAAAAAAATCAATAGACTTCTGTGCTTCAGAAGTACAACACAAAACAAATGAACCAGACACATACACCATGAAAGTAAGTTTTGGAAACGTCATCATACATGAATTAACATTTCAAAATTACAGCCAGGATGAAAACTGCTTCATCTGACTGACAGCGTCAGAAATGTATACGGAAATGCCCAAATGCCTTTACGGCGGTCCATTCACTTGTAAACCACTACAGAGTGATTCCTCCCACAAAAATAACTTGGGGATAAAAAACATCAAAGGAATTAAGGTGTGAAAAAATCCCGAGGGTCTGGTGGCTGATGGTGTTTGCTCCTGAGAACCGAGTGGGACACATTCCTTAGTGAGTTCTTAAATTAACATTACAGGGGCTGCCCCCTGCTCGTCCACTGATATCTGGGACTCCTAAAAATCAGAGATACAGCAGAAAAAATGAAGGCATTAGAATCCACCAACTGTAGTGCCAGCCATTAGTCAAACAAGTATTAAAGAAGGAATGATCAGAGCTGATTTAACTTAATCTGGATAAAAGAAAGGCATGTTTTCGAAACCGCTACTTTTCACAGGAATTGCATAGTGTTGGAAATGGCCCCTCTGCGAGGTCATCCCCAAGCTTTTTGCCTTCCTCTTCTTCTTTTTCTGACCTCATTTATGTTGACTTTATGACTCCAGACACTTTACCACTGCTAACCAGTGCTAACATGCATGTGCTCTCTCCCTACAAACATGGTAACATTGGCTCTTACCCAATTGGCATATTTAATTTACTTGCAAGTCCCTAGTAAAGTGCACTACATGTGTCCAGGACCTGTAAATTGAATGCTACTAGTGGGCCTACAGCACTGGTTGTGCCACCCACATAAGTAGCCCCATAACCGTGTCTCAGGCTTGCCATTGCAAGAACTGTGTGGGCAGTTTCACTGCCACTTCAACTTGGCATTTAAAAGTACTTGGCAAGCCTTAAACTCCCCTTTTTCTACATATCAGCACCCCTAAGGTAGGCCCTAGGTAACCAATAGGGCAGAGTGCTAGGTAGGTAAAAGGCAGAACATGTACATGTGTGCTTTATATGTCCTGGTAGTGTAAAACTCCTAAATTTATTTTCCACTACTGTGAGGCCTGCTCATTTCATAGGCTAGCATTAGGGCTTCCCTCATATACTATATGAGTGGTAGATTCTGATCAGAAACGATAAACCAGGTCATATTTAGTATGCACAGAATGGTAATACAAAATCCTGCTTATAGGTGAATCTGGATTTTGTATTACTATTTTAGAAATGCCACTTTTAGAAAGTGAGCATTTCAATGCACTTAAAATCCATCTGTGCCCTACAGCCTGTCTCCAATCCATGTCTAGCTGGGTTGGTTGACAGCTCCCTTGTGCATTTCACCCAGACAAACACAGGATACTCAGTCACACCTTCACTCATCTGAATACTGAATAGGTCTTCCTGGGCTGGGAGGGTGGAGGGCCTGACACATGTTTCAAAGGCTAGTGGCCTGCTTCACACAATGGACTGCCTAACCCCTACTGGGACCCTGGCAGACAGACCTGTACTGAAAGGGGACCTTGGGCACTTCAATACCACTCTTTGAACCTCTGGACCTGAACCTGCAACCTGTGAAGAGGAACTGCCTGGCTGCCTAAAGGATTTACCTGGACTGTTTTGCTGTGAAGGACTGCTGTCCTGCTGTGGCCCTGCTGCCTTGCTGCCCTCTGACTTTGCAGAGAATTGCTCTCCAAGGTCTTGGATTGAGCTTGCTTCCTGTTTTCTGAAGTCTCAGGGCCAAAAAGACTTCATCTCTTCAGGAAACTCCTTGTGCGCTGAAAGTCGACGCACAGCCTGCCGGAAACGTCGCCATACAGCTATTTTGTGACCGAGAAATTGCTGCAACAGCCAAACCGGAACTACGCAGCCCAACTTCCGGAGTGAAGATTCGATGCAGCACCTGCCTTGCGTCAGAAAATTTGCTGCACAGCCCTACTGGATCGACGCACAGCCGAACTGGAATGACGCAGCCTTACTCCCTGAGTGGAAACCGACGCAGCGCCTGCTGTGTAACAGAAAATTTGACGCATCACCCTACTGGATTGACGCTATGCCTGTGACTTCTTCCCACACGCCCAGGATTTCCCTCCATCATCCCTGGGTATCAAAAAGATCCCTGCATCACAGTGAGGAACCAAGACTGTGTGCCGGAATTCGACGCAAAGGCGCTTACAGCATGGAAAGAAACAACGCATCATCAGTGTCACACTGCATCTCCTTCTCTACAGACTCTGTGCATGTACCAGGTACTTTGTGCTAACAAGAGGTAATTGTTGATTTCTAAAATGTAAGACTTGTTTTAATCTTGCAAAAGTGATATTTCAAATTGTGCTTACTGAATCTTTATCGTTTTGACCATAATTTAACCAAATAAATATCATATATTTTACTAAACCTGTGTGGTGTATTTCTGTGGTGTTTTCACTGTGTTACTGTATGATTTATTGCACAAATACTTTACACATTGCCTTCTAAGTCAAGCTTTACTGCTCAGTGCCAAGCTACCAGAGGGTGGGCAGAGGACAATTTGGATTGTGTGTGATTTACCCTGACTAGGATTGCGGTCCCTATTTGGACAAGGGTGTATACCTCTGCCAACTAGAGACCCAATTTCTAACACATAGCAACTAACATCTGTAGACTGAAAATTGTACCTTATTCCCTAAAAAGAGTACACAAAGTGCTAGCTGAGAAATAATAGGCTTTGAAGCCAATGTAAGGAGAAGAGAAAACTACAGGCCACTTATGCTGCAAACATTGGTACGATGCACATAAAAGTAACTGTAGAAAAACACAAATTATTGAAAATATCTAATCTGTGATACAGTTTTCCATGGAGAAGGCCAAAAATGGAGAGGTGGTTGGAAAAGGCAGGGGAACATATTTACCTTTACTAATAGTAGTAGATGTTGTAGGAGATCCAAAATGCCAATGACTTGCTGGCATGATGTAACTGTACAGATTGGGGAGCCTTTTTGTGAAGGCCCAATTGTATTTTACCAAGAGAATGTTGATATGCACCAAAAGAATGTCAATGTATGCCATGATATGTGCAGCATAACAACAATCTTGCTTTGCTAGTTTCCATTCCACATGACATGACTCCTCCTGAGCCAGAAGTACGTGGTCAAGCAGGCCCTGCAACCCAGGCCTGAAGGAACTGATTGACAGATCACAGGTGGGGTGACATGTAGCCCATAGACAAACACACAAAATAAGAAAGACCAATATCAATTCCCCAGATAGGCAGCATTGACAGAAAGTCCTAGGAAATTGGCCCCCAATAAAACACATTTGGCTTGCTGGGTACGTGTTCCCAAAACACTGTAAAGTTAGATGCCACATAAGATTAGGAACACATAGCTAATCAGAATACAGCACACACACCACATGCAGTGATCATGTGTTCCCCATGCCGGACATCTGGACATGTTACTTTCTGGCCCAAACTATTTCCATACAAGGTCGAGACCTATCTGCACACTTTATGAGAGGGTCGGATTTATGGCCTCATGGCTAGGCCTGGATTCCTTTTTTCAAAAAGTGTATTCAATTGTTCTATTGCACCACAAAACAATGCATAAAAGACACTCAAAACTCTGTAACTTTGAAAGACAGTCATCAGACCCCGACTTTGTACGGCACTCTCCTGGCTATTGTGTTTAATTAAACAGACTGTCCCTGCTTTGCCAAACACCTCTTGTCTTTCATTTATTTAAGGTAAATTAGCATTTGAGCAACAAGCAACAGAACATTAGTATGACCATTTAGATGTATGGATGTGAGATTCAACATTTTAAATTGATCTGCTGCTGTCCCTAAGGTTATTTTGGAGTCTTTCATCAAACAGGTTGTTGGACCTGGCCCTTTTTGCAGGGTCATCCCCAAAGTTTTGCCTCCTTCCTCTTATTTTTCTGACCTCTTGTTGTTGGCTCTAGGACTCTGAGGACTTTTGTGCAGGTGTTCTCCCTAATAAAGTTGGTATGATTGGATTACACCTAATTGGCACAGTTAATTTACCTGTAAGTCCCTTGTACAGTGGTATTCCTATACCCAGAGCCTGTAAAGTAAATCCTACTAGTGGGCCTGCAGCGCTGCTTGCGCCACCCACAGAAGTAACCTTTCAAACCTCTCTCAGGCCTGCTAGCACGGGACCTGCGTGCGCAGTTTACTGCCACATTGACCTGGCATCTAAATTTACTTGTCAGGCTCAGAACACCCAAATTTACTATATGTAAGTCACCCCTAAGGTAGGCTCTAGATAGCCCTATGAGCATGGTGCTATGTATGTAGATGGCAGGACATGTGCCTGGTTGCGTGGCCTATCCTGGCAGTGACAAACAGACTATTTGGTTTCGCACTGCTGTGAGTGCTGCCTTACTCATAGGATTGCATTGGAAATGTCCTGCCTTATGTCTAGGGGTAGTGTCAGATTTTGAGAGGTAGCGTAGGCATGTTTGGTATGGTTGTAATGGTAGTGAGAAATGCTGCTCACCATTGTAGAAATGCCACTTCTAGAAATTGAGCATTTCTCTGTGCTTATGACTCTGGTGTTTTGCAGCTTGACTCCAATCAACTTCTGGGGCAGAGTGACAGCTGGGCTTTGTGCATACTTTTCAGACAGCCTGTATACAGGGAGGGTGGAGGTGTCACATAGGTGCATCTGCATTTTGAATGGTCTTCCTGGGCTGAGAGAAGGGGAGGCGGGGCACACCTGCATTTGTAAAGGCTGTGCCCTGGCCTCACACACGGCTTCTTTACCCTCAACTGATGTCTGGAGCCTGTGCTGGAGGAGAGAGGGGCACTCCTAGAACAAGTTGTAACTTGTTTGAACTTCTTCTCTCCCTCTTTGTAAGTGTTTTACAAAACTGACTATCAGTACAGGGGATTTTCCCCATGTTTGCAGACACTTTTAACACACAAAACATACTTGGAACTGGACACAGAATGCTGCTGGAGGCACTCACCTGGAATCGCTTTAGACTGCTGCTGTTGTGCTGACCTGTGACTTGCTGGGTCACTAGGAGGGACTGCAACTCAGTGCAGCTCTTTGTGCTTGCCTGTTTCTAGGCCCTAACGCCCCCTGCTCCACCTTGTGTTCTCCAGGGGCTGGGTGCTGTGGCCCTTGCCCCCTACATTGCCTAGCTTTTCAGCACAAAGGAGTGCTGTGCTCTGATTGCAGAGGGCCTAAGGATCCTTTCTCTTTTGATTTCCCTAGAGCACCTTGAGAGCGCCTTTGTTTTATTTACTCGGTGCCTGGAGAGCACCTTTTCCAGATTTGCAGTGGAAAAAAGTCACTGCCGCAAGAGGAACCTCTTTGCCAAGTGCGTCTGAAATGTGTTGGGTTTTGTGCCCCCGGGGCAGAAGAATTCATAGCTGGGAGCAAGGGTGCTCCTCGCTATGCCCCCAGGGTGACAGGCACAGAGGAGAGTGCCCCTGGGGCACCAAGCGACTCCCACTTGGGTCAAGTTCGACTGTGCAGCCCAGAGGGCAAGGGAGCTGCCGTGCACTTGCCGGGGAAGGGCCAGAGAGGATTGTGGCCCCCATCTCGCCTGAAAGAGTGGCCCACAGTGGATTAGGAGCGACCGTGCTGCTGTTGTGAAGGCAGCAGCCCCAGGAGAGAGCAGAGTGCAAGGTATGGCTCGCGTGTTGGGAGAGAAGCGCTCATCGGAGGTTCACCAGCCCCGTCGAGCTGCTTTTTGTTCTATCGTGCTCTCTGAGTAACCGCGCAGTGGCCCTTCATGTGACACGAACACGGCCAGAGCATAGGAGCTCTCGTGCTCGAGGCCCACTAATGCTGTGACATGGTGTGTCACAGGTAATCTAGTGAGAGTATGGGCATTTTGTTAGGTGTTTTCTCCTACAACAGGGGCGTCGGTGAGGGGGCACCCTGACAGAGTCTGGGCAATGTGGACCCTACCTTGGGGGTGATATGTGGTGATGACTTGCCAGGTACTCTCTGAAGTTCCTTTCTATGGACATGTATATTGATATACCTTTGCTGATGCACCATATATTTTCTGATGTTCCTGGTATGGGCATTTGTGATGATTTTATGATAAGTACACTATTTTAGTAATGTTTTCCTGACCACTGCTTATGTTGCAGAATAATCAGTAACCTATGTTTTTATGTGACTACTGCTGGCTTTCACAGAATAAAATCACTATGTAATGTTCTGACAACTGCTTGGGTTGCAGGGTATTACTGATGTGTTGTGTTTGGTCTAATAATGTTGTGTACAATACAGTAAAATTTCTATATAACTTGGTGTTGTGTTTCCTTTGTGGTGGGGATAGTGTGCCATGTGTGTTGTGTGTGCTGTGCAAACGCTTTACACATTAAAACTGGGATAGGCTTGACTGCTCATGACAAGCTAAAAGGGGATGAGCAGGGGTTATCTTGGTTGTGTAACTCCCTTGCCCTGACCAGAGTGGATGGGTTCTTCCTGGCTTAGGTGCATACCCTAGCCAACCAGAAACTTCATTTCTAACCCAGGTGATAATAAAGGCACAGACTGTTCTGTTTTGTTCCCCAAAACCAGTTAGCCCTTCACTACATTCATAGCCCTAAGTCTCAAATTAATAGAGTCAGGCAAGAGTTTGCATCAGGTTTGCATTTCTTTTATAAAAGAGACCCAACAAAAAGTCTTCTGCTCAGATTTACAAGACGACTCAAATTACAATTTGCTCTGCTTTGTAACAAAAAGTAACGCAGTGCAGCACAATTTGCTGACTTGTGTCACTTTGAATTATGGGGGTCATTCCCTGGGCGGTGCTTGGGCATTCTCTGTGAATCTACTCATGGTTTCTTCTGGAAATCCATGTCTACAAAGACTTTAAGACATAGATTAATGCCAAAATTCTGCACCTACCTGAGGCTGGTGTAACAAGGAGAAATATCTTGATTTTTCTAGGTTATTTTCCTCTTTACATGTGTGCTATACTCATACATAGAGAAAATAGCCTTAAAGCACAGTTTTTGGCAGCAAGGGACTCCTTCCTGAACAAAAACTATGTAGATCACAACGAGAGACACCCTTGCACTATGACATAAGGATGCTTATTTTGGCATACAGCAGTACAAAATGAGCCAGCGCATGGAGAGACCCGAACTGCTTAGTTTCTTTGTAGAAGCGTTGACAGCTGTGCTCTCGTCATTTCTTGCAATGCAGTACAACAACTTTGCTTGCTGCACTGCATTGCACAAACTATGAGTAAATCTGGGCCTCTGCTCTCGGGATCCTATTCGGTGACAAATTCAGAAACCATCAGTGACAGGTTTCCATCACCGCAAAGGAGCTGATTTCTAACTGTAAGAAATTTGATTATTAGTTAAGGTGGTGAAAATCCACCTCAAATAATAATTACAGTCATTGTCAATGTGAAGCACTAAAGTTAGTTTATACATTTGCACTTAACCCTCTGATAGCTTATCACAAAATGATCATACTTAACTTGGGCAACCATGATTATCTGGTCACACTATACTGGGTCTAAAAGTCAAAAGTTAAGGTTGACTATGAAGGATCATGCATTGGATACAGGAACTAGGTTCATTCCACTGGAAAGTTTACCTTCAAACCTAGAAATGTTTACGGAGAAAAAGTGGTAGTTGACAAGGCATCAAGCTGCATACTGGACCCGAAGCAGGGCTCGATGATGACCAAGTGCCTGGGGGTGTGAAAGCACCACTTGTGGGCTTGGACTAAGTCTAACAAAGGGCTGCAGCAGGGCCCAGGACAGGTCCACTTGGTACTGTTCAGCTGTGCAGTTTCAGGGAATGAGCCTCTGTGAGCTTGGTATGTCCCTGTGGCCCACATGGGTGGTCAGCCAACTGACCCTTGGAATCATTTCTGGGTTTGTGGCAAGTAGGGCCAGCCTTCCTGTAGGTTCTTCAGTCAGCAGGGTAGTCCCTGTTCTGATTCTTCACAGGTCCATAAGTGTTCGAGGAGAGGTCTTTTGGGTCCATGATTACAGTGAGTGCCAACTTGTAGGTGAAGGGTTAGTTTTTGTTCACCCCTAAAACAGTTCTAGCCAGTTACGCTACCCACACTGGGTTTGGTGCCATGCAAACTACAGAGACAATGAGAGGCAGGTCTTGATATGAGCTTCATCTGCCACAATAGGCATGCTTTGGAGCTCAGGAAGGGGCTAGGCACACCCCCAGGCCATACAGTCAAGGGGGGGGGGGTGCTTTCCCACTCCCTGGGTCCTTTGTCAACTGTCTGGAAGCAATACACAACTCACCACAGGGTAGATATCAGGAGCTGGCGACAGCTGTACACGGCAGGAAAGAATTTTAATATTGGGCAGGAAAATGACAACTTTCTAAAAGGGTAATTTCAGAAATAGTAATATAAAATTAGAGTTGATCATTAAGTTGGATTTAAAATTACTATTAAGAGTTCCTGAACCATTTTTCTAGCTAACCCCAAACTGAAGTTAGCACTTAATAGCAATAGTGTTGCGACAGCAAAAAAATGATTTTAGAGGTTTTTCACTGCCAGTATATGTAAAATATACATTGGATATGTTCTACTATGCACCCTGCTCTATGGGCATTTAGGACTTACGTTAGCGGTGGCATATAAGTGTTGAAAAGGAAGATCTAGGCCTAGCAAATATTTGTTTTTCAAGGTCAAAATGGCATTTTTAAACTACACAGCCAGGTTGCTTTGGCAGACGAAGAGACATGTTTTACAGGTCTACTTTAGTGGAAGACACAGTGAGTGCTGACGCCCACTAGTAGCATTTAATTTACAGATCTTGGGTACATGTAGCACCGTAAACTAGGTATTTATAAGGAAATGTACTGTGCCAATTAGATATTAGACATTTTATTACCAAACTTAGAAGAGAGAACATAAGCACTTTACTTCTGGAGAAGCCCTTTTGAAGATTCTGGAGAAGCCCCTCTAATTACTGTCCAGATGTTGAGGCTATTTGTCTTTCATTCCCACGCATAATAAGTGCACTATCACTTTAGTATCTTGGCATTATGTCAGAAAACCAGTATAATGCAAACAACTCCCCCAGACCTAAGCTTTAGGATATGCAGGGTGTGTGGGAAGGAATTTCTAAGTTTAACCACTACCACAACTGAAAACGCATGATTCCACATCTTAGCAGTTTTTGTGGGAAGTATCTGGACCAACACAAAGGCATCAAATCTGATGGTGATTATAGGGTTTACTACCTGAACCTTTCTGCCACAAATTTCAGGGTCTACAGGTAGAAGGGCCTGTGGGTAGTAATCATAATTTTTCATTTTACTCTTTTACATACAATATCTCAGGGACCTCAGCATGCTAGAGATATGGTCTCATTTCCAAAGGTCGGTCAGTAGTCATACAGCAGCATTTTGCATGGTCAGCAGCAAGTACATGATTGTCACTGAGGCATCCAGGTAAATGTTTGCATAATCATGTCTTGATTGAATTATAGCCTTGGCCATGGTTACATACAACTGGGGGCTACCAAATCGGAGGATTCTTTGGTGTACTTTTAAGCAAAAGAAAGGTTGTGGTGGTGCTCAGGCCAGAGGTTTCAGTGTCAGCCTTGAATACAAGATCAGCTTCTAGTTGTGAACTGATGTTAGCTCTTTAGATTTAACCTTCATCATTTATGGCCAGGTGAGATTTGACCATTTGGCTATTTCTAGAGAAACTAGCAACGTTCCCTTCTGCATTGACAAGGCCAGTTCCATTTTTAATTCCTATTCCTTCTGGGGGTTGGACTTTGTCAACAGTTTTGGGCCTACCCACAAGTTCTACCCTTCACAGAACTGCCACTCTGTCAAGCTCAGTAACAGCCACTAATCTAGTCTATGGGGAACCCTTTTCATCTGCAAACCCCCACCTGAGAACAAGCCCTATTTAAGCCACAGTGTATCTCAACAGGATAATAATACCACCATGGCCAAAATGTATTTTGACTCATTCTGCCTCCTAGGTCAGATTTCTGTCCCCAAGTTAGGGCTAGCTGTTCCCCTAAGGAAAGCAACCAATAGAGGTCACTGACAGCTGTCTGTGTCAGGAACCAGGCCCTTATTCATCTACTGACAGGTGGATACTCCCATTTGGTGCATTGAGTAGCTCTCATTTCCAGCCGTTGGGCTGGCAAGGAGTCACTTACTTGCCCTGAGATCCTTAGGTTTCTCAGAGTCAAACACCTCAACTTCAAATTGCAGACACCCTCTTTCCACTCTCACTTCTGCCATCTGTGAATCTTTACCTTGAGCCTGAGCATAAGTCTGGCGGTCCAGGACTTGTAGGATAGGCACACAGTCCCCCTCAAGTGTAACAAACTCTGCCTGTGTCTTGTAGAAGTCTATCTGGTCCAGGTCCTCTTCCACCTGCTGCTGTGACAATAAAGGTGACCTGTGAAAGCCCCTCGAGTCCAGAAGTGGCCTCACTAATGCCAGTCTTTGGGTGTCCTCCCATCATTGATGACATCCATGTCCTACCTCTCACTTTCTCTTAGGCATCTGTACCCTCCACTTAGCAACAATATCCCCAGATATATGGATAGGTAGGGGTCCCTGGGCAGCCTCACCCATGGGTACTTACTGCAGAGAATACAATTTATGGCCATCCTGCAACTGAGAATCACTTTTCTCTGGGCAGTAACACCCTCTCTTTTTAAGGATTGGCTGGCTACAGGATGTCACTTCTGCCCATGGGTATGCTTTTCCCCACACATCTGTCCTGGCATATTGTTCTGGGGAAATCAGAGTTCCCACCATCATGGTCTTGCTGCTACTGAGACTCCATTCAAGGTGACCCTCTCAAAATGATTCCTACCATGCTCAGGGATCAACAGCATAACTTCAGCTATCTCCAAATAGCTGCTCTGGGCAATCATCCACCAAAGCTACACTAGTAACAACTGTAGAGTACCTAGTAGTGTAAGCCTTCCTCTTGAAGCATGAGGAATTATCTACCTGTGTCAAAGCACCTACCTTCTCAATGTTTTTTTCTTCCTGAATTCCAACTATCCTGCTTTTCGGAAGTGGTTTGGGACTCTTTTCGTTTGTCAGATTTTTGAGATTATATGGAGTCTTTCTGAAATGTGTTGCTCCCTTACTTTACCAAATGGGGGCCTTACCCCCTTTATTGCAATTACCTCATGGGATCTTTTGAATGTTCTACACCTAAGCCTCGTTACAAGCTTGTTATCGGCTTGGAATCTATTAGATACAGCAACTCTGAAGAACGATTACACAAGATGTGCTCCTGCATAACCAAATTTTGCAGCTCATTGTAAGTGTTCAATGTTTAGCCAGTCACAAAGCCCTCCAGTACTTTCAGTGAGATATTTAAAAAAATCAGTTCAAGTTTGTTGTGGACCCTCTGGTGTGTCTCAGAACCTCTTGCAATATTGTTCTGAAGTGAGACCAAATGCCTGCATTAGTGCACCTTTCATGTGGGAGAATGAATAGCTACCTTCTCTTCTAGAGCCAAAGTATATCCCTCCCTAGGCATTAACCTTCATAACAATTTTCCCCAGTACTGTTTGTCTACCCTCCTCAACTTCAATGCCCTCTCATAGTAAGTTAGACATTTATCAATGCCATCCCCCTCTAAAAATGCTAGGAACTACACCTTTGGGCAAGTGGGGGTTGTGAGACCCGCCCTGTAGACACCTCACCTCTGCTGCCACCATCTTCTTTGGACTGCACAAGTTCCAATCTGTCCTTCTTTTCCTCTAAGGGCAGCTTTTTTTCATCCACTTTCAGCATCCTACCCGCCAGGATTATCACTGCCAGTTGTGCCTGAAAAACTCCCTCTCTGACTGCTTACCACTGTATTCCATCTGAGGGATAGCCAGCTCAGAACATCTCAGGCTATTGGAGTCTCCATCACTTTTAGCCCTAGAAGCACACCTGTCTTGACATCTTGCAGCTAAAAATGCTCTGGTCCAAATCTGTGGGCAGACACCCAGAATTAATGGGATTTGATGTATATTTCATTTGCTAGAGAATTGGAGCAAAGGCAAATTAATTGCATATCTCCAGGGCCAGGACTCACCTCATCTATTAAGATGGTGGTGCGGAAGGAGGATGAGCTGGTGATGTATATATATCCTAAAATGCTCTAGTCTTAATAATAAGATTTTGTGTCATTCTGGGTATGTGATCTTTTGTTTCCTTCAAATAAGCTTTGTGCTAATAAAGGTTCATCATACTTTCTGCTCATGGAGAAACCTCCTTATATTGATTACATTTTGGTCCATGCCTAATATTGAGAACAATGGCCCTCATTATAAAGAGGAAGAAACTGGAAATATCTATAGTGCATCCAACTCTGCTGGGTCAGAATTTATTGGGGGCAATCATGACCATCCAATTAAGAGTGTGTTCAGGTAATGGGGAATAAAATGCAGATTCTGGTGCCGACCATACCAGTGTCTCCATGACCCATATTTAACAAGCATTTGCCCCTGATAAATATGAACTGTTTTTACTTGAAAAATGTGTCTAGCACAAAACTCATATTCCCAATATGTATAGCAACGGGAGTTACCACAATGATTGGAATTTAATAGCCAACCTGTACTGAAGGTGTTTTGGACTGAAGCATGCCCGAATATTGACCTCTGTTCACTCGCACTACATTTCTGGTGATTTGAACATCAACCAGAGCTCTTCTCAAAATAGTCAGTCTCTCTTCAACATTGTTCAGCACAGGAGTAAGGCAAATTATAAATTAATTGTTAGAGGTCAATACACACAATAACGGAGTTTAGATCTCAGCATTAAAGAATGAAAAACAGTAATGCTTGGTTTGTTTTAAGAGTTGAAGCCAGAGGCATGTCAAGCATGTTCTGATCCTAATCATCAAGATAATCTAGCTTGATTAGCCTTACCATCTAGGTAAATGCTCAATGACAACTGGGTTAAAGCACTCTGGTTGTTGGGTTCCTAATGTGTGATCATATGCAGACGATCAGATCAGCAAGTGGGTGGCACATTTTAAGTCTAAATGTGGGGCTCAAATAAATTAAAGTCGACAAGAAGGTCTTAAATCTGTAATCCCACTATAAAACTGTCACTGAAACCAGAAGCAAATTCTTTTTCTGGTTGATAATATGATCAATATAATCAAGAACCTAATTGATTGAACCAATCTTGATTCAATTATTCTATACAAGTTGTAAAACAGCACCCATAAAGAATAGAATATATAACAGTATAATCTCTTGTATTAGTATCCCATGACAATTTAGAGTACTAGAGAACTGTGGGAGAGATGACAAGTCTCTACGGACCTTGTGAGAAGAAAAATGTGGTTTTAGGACCTCACCCACCAGTTCAACGGTTGATTTTTCAGGTAGAAAATGACCATGTGTTAATAAAAAGAATGTTATAACAAACCCAATCCAAAGCAGGAAAGCCGGTACATTCAAGGAAAGCCACAGAGAGTTCCATGGAAGAATAAAGTAAGTTGTTTTAAGCAAATTTATCAGCTTACATGTTTTTGACAGTTCAGGTGTCGAAGAGGTCAATGAGTCCAAAACCTTGTCATTGATGTCGGCAAAGTATCCAGAAGCAGTTTGTGCAAAAACTGGACCCGTGTTTGTAGGTATGGTGGGTGTTTCCGTGGTGGCTCAGAATAAATGATGCCATCCGTCTGTGTTAAAGTTGTGTCAAATCGATCAGTTACTTTTGTATTGTTTGATGTCAGTGGAACCAAAGCATGATCATTTTCCACCCTCCCCAAGCTCGTAGCGTTATCAGTGTTGCTGCTTACAACTTGTAGAGGAACTTCTTGACCAGTGAGAGGGATTTGGAAACTACTGGTTGTTCCTTTTGGTCGGCTGTGCAGTCGGCCACATGGTGTAACGTGGCATTGTCGATAGATACAAAGCAGTTTTCTTTGGCACCTGCCAACGGTGGTAGAATGACAGTTTTGGTACCGTGTATTCCCAAGACTGGGACTGGTGCATGATAGGAAGGGCCAAACTCCTTTTTCACAGCGACCTTTTCACATACTAGATCCCCAACCTTAGGAATCCAGCCTGTAGGCATTCTAGGTACATCCTTATTTCCTGTGGAGGCAGCACTGGCAGAAGCGTTGTTGTCAAGGAACTGCTGTAATTCCTGTAGGACAGTGACATGTTAATTTATGTCAAAGGGTGTTCGTGCCGCCTCCATGCCAGGACCATCAAAATCTGGAACATACATTTGAGTTCCAAACAGGGACTCATATGAAGTACGGCCCCACAGGGACCTTCTAGGCAGATTGTTAAGTGCTGTCTAGACTCCATACAGGTGGTTAAGCCAACTACGACCCGTACACAAGACTCTGGGTGTTAAGGACTACGTTAAATCACGGTTTAGTTACTCCATAACACTATTTCCCTCAGGATGAAATAGAGACAAGGACTGGAGTTTTACCCCCAACAAAGCCATGGCGTTCCAGAATTTCCTTGAGGCGAAAGCAGAGCCCTGGTCCGAATGGAAAGCCACAACTGTATATGTACCGATAAAGACTTGCAAATCTTTAATAACAGTCTGAGCATCAGATGAGCGTTGTGGTCACACCCATATAAATCTGGAGCAGGAGTCAACAGTGACTAATATGTATTTGTATGCACGGTCCGGTGTTGGGGAACACAATGGTCCAAGTACACACATTGTAAAGGTTTGTTGGAAATTAGGAGGGGTGTCTGTGGTAGGCGCTTAGCAGTGGAAACTTTAATTTGTTGGCAGATGTCACAACAAAGGACATACTGCTTGGCCTCTTTGTATAGGCCTGGCCAGCAATAACGGGCTTGTAACAATGATATTGTAGCAGCCACACCAGCATGGGCAGATGCCACCCCCTCATGTGGTGCTTTAATCAACTCTGGTCTTATATCTTTTTGGGAATATTTTGAACCCTCACGTCTGGTATCTTAACCTCAGCATTTAGGAAGCCTCCCATTCGGTAGGAATATTTAGCAGGAAATGCTTTTGGATAGGGGGTAACTTCAGCCATAGCTTTCACGGCAGCCCATATGTCTTCGTCTGGTTTCACACCTAAGCGGGTTACTGCAGCAACAGTGGCCGTAGCCACTGCTGACTTTGTGGCTTCATCAGCCAGTGTATTCCAAGCAGCATGTATTCCAACGCACTGGTGTCCAAGTGTAGGTACAGCATGGACGTTTGGTAGCGTTTCCTTCAGACCTGCTACTTTCCCCCACAGAAGTCTGTGTTTAATGGTGTTGCCTTTAGAATCTCTGAACCCATTCTGGTGCCAGTAATGCAGGAATTAATTGGAGGACTGGACACAGTAGTACGAATCACAAACAATCAGCGTCAGCTGTGCAGAATCCGGATGTTCCAGTGCCATCACCAGAGCCTTTAGATCTGCTAGTTGTGCTTTGCAATCCCCTGGGGTTTGCGTAAATGTATGTTGGAACAAAATGTATTATTATTATCCTCCATGTAGCCACTTATGACTGCGCAAGCAGTAGAGTATTGATGCTTTGTACCAATTGCAGGTTGCGCTGAGCCATCGGTGTACATGACTCTTTGATACTGATCAATAGGTAGTGTTTTTGCAGGAACTGGGTATTCTGGTTCATATTGTAAAAATTCTTGAAATTCAAAAATGTAGTCTACATCAGTGGCTGTCAAAGACGTGGCCCATTGTATCCAACGTGGATGTAATGCTTTAGCGTTTGGAACCTTGGCTTTGGTGACAGCCTCAAGGGCTGGAATTGGAGAGACAACAATAATGCATTTGTCGTGGGCTAGAGGTCTTTCTCTAATGACAGCCATCTGAACAGCAGTGAGAATTTTCTCAGGAGCAAAGCGTTGTTCTGCTGCTGAGTACAAATGTGATTTGTATGCAATCGGGTCTGTCTTACCCTCATTGAATGTTACATAGGTGAAACCAATGGCACCAGCAATTACTCTGATGACCAAGTGTGTTTTATTGTTCCTTGTATGTAAATGTTGTGCTACAAGCATGTCTGTTTGCAGGTCTCTGAGAATGCAAGTGTGTTCAACTGTCCAAAATTTACTTGAAAAGTCAGGACATATTAAGTCATATAAAGATTTTATGCGTGTTGCATAATCTAGAATGTAAATTCTGCCAAAATTTAGGAAACCCAATAGAGATTGGAGTTTTTTAATGGTATTTAGAGGTTGTAATTGTGCACATTTTTCTAAGAAGTGTGGCGCTAGGCTCTTTCCTTCACTCGATAATTCATATCCGAGAAACAGGACACTGAGGAAGGCTATTTTTGTTTTTTTTTAATTGAATTTTTAGCCAAATTCAGCAAATCCCACAACAATGCGGGCTACCCATCTTAAATGTTGTAACAATTCATCATCTGTGAGATAGATATAATCTACGTAGGACAATGCTTCAGGATCAATGTCGTGCAAGATTGAAGTCACATGAGCCGCGAACAGTCCTGGACTGTTCTTGTGCCCCTGGGGTAAACAACAGAATTTCTGGGAGCCTAGTGCACTGAAACTTGTTAAGTCTCTACTCTCAGGTGCTATATTGTGGCAGAAAAAAACCATTGGAAATGTCCAGTGTTGTTTTGTATTTTTTGCACACTATGGGCTTGATGTAGGAAGCCTTTTGCGCCTCACAAACTGCTAAAAACGCAGTTTGCGAGGCGCAAAAGGCTGAACGCAATGCAGAATCACATTTTGCGAGTCGCTACCGACTCGCAAAATGTGATTCTGACTCGCAAATAGGAAGGGGTGTTCCCTTCCTATTTGCGACCACATCGGAATGTAGAGTTGATTTGTGACCGCGAAAGCGGTCGCAAATCAACTCGCAGTTACCATCCACCTGAAGTGGATGGTAACTCATTCGCAAAAGGGAAGGGGTCCCCATGGGACCCCTTCCCCTTTGTGAATGCTCACAAAAATATTTTTGCAGCCTACTCTGAAAAAACCGAAACAAAAAGGTTTCGGTATTTTTTCTTTTTGCAGCTCGTTTTCCTTTAAGGAAAACGGGCTGCAAAGAGAAAAAAAAAAACTGCTTTATTTAAAAGCAGTCACGGACATGGTGGTCTGCTGTCTCCAGCAGGCCACCATCCCCGTGAGTGCCTAGATTCGCTATGGGGTCGCAA
This sequence comes from Pleurodeles waltl, assembly GCF_031143425.1. Lineage (NCBI taxonomy): Eukaryota > Metazoa > Chordata > Amphibia > Caudata > Salamandridae > Pleurodeles > Pleurodeles waltl. The sequence continues at coordinate 1,178,966,237 of NC_090437.1, forward strand.
ACTGCGACCCACCTCATAAATATTCATGAGGTGGGTCTTTGCGACCCCATAGCGAGTCGCAGAAGGTGTCTGAGACACCTTTCTGCATACCAGTTTGCGAGTTGCAATTTGCGAGTCGGAAGGACTCGCAATTTGCAAGTCGCAAATTGGTTTGTACCTGCATCTGGCCCTATGTTGTTCATCAGTGCTGTGCTATGTGAGTTTTGCATAGCATATGTGCGTGTTTGACTGTTTAAATGTCTGTAGTCTAAAAGTATTCTGTATGAATGGTCCGGTTTAGCTACTCGGAATTAAGGATTATTTATTGGGGAGACGCAGGGTTCAATTACGCCTCGGTACTCCAGTTGTGTGAGGATTTTCCCTCACGGGTGCTTCAGCATCATCTTTTATTGGATACTGAGTTTGAGGTTGGGGTTGATTTTTAATAGGAATTATGTGGTAGGAGGAATCTTTGTCCCATTTTACATGAATGCGATATAACGCGGGTGCCTGAGTCAATGCCCAATCAATGTCCGCAGTTTCTACTTGTATAAAGTCATCAGTTGCTTTCACCTCCAGATGCTCTAGAAGACTTCGGCGAACTATTGTGACCTCTGCCGCCCTGCCTAGCAGCGCTAGTGCCCACTTCCTGTTCTTCAAAAGAGCCCTCTTCTTATGTGGCATGTTGAACTGCAACTGCTGCCACCTTTTTCTTTTTAAATTGGTGTTTTTGTTGGGGAGGTTTCTCTTCTAACAGAAACCTCTGTTGAGCATTGTGATTCCTATCTTGGTTTCACATACTCTGTTCTCCGCTCGGACCGCCCACCTCTCTCACTGCGTTTTTCCGATGAGTCCTGAAAGGAACAAGTTTGGCATGTATCAGTATATTGATATCTGTCAGGCGTTTTTATATGATCTCTATTTCTGAGATTATATCTATTCTGTGGGGTCTCTGTGCACGAAGATTCTCCCCTTTCTTTTCTAGGAGGTTGTTGTTTTTTTATCCCAGCGTTTCTTATTACCCTCAGGAGCTTGCTTAGTAAAATATTTATTAGATTTGCCCTGAAATTGTGGTTTTGTTGGTCCGGCCCCCAGACTATCTTGACCAATGCTAGAGTAGGTCTCTGTGATAATCTTTGGCAGCTCACGTTCTTGATTCTGTTGAGGAACATCCTGGATCCGCATGTGCACCGCTAATGCGACCACTTCCCCCTTAAGGTTACTCAATATAATGGAAGATACACTGGCAAAGTTGCCCATGAGGGACTTCAGCTACAGCTAAGTTTGCTAATGCAGGGTGAGGTGTATAAGTGGCCAATAAAGACCAGGTAGGACCATCATTACTTAGAGGACCTCACCTAACTGGTAAAATTGTGTGGGTGGTAGGGTGCCGTCAAGCCAATTATTATGTTCTTGATAAGATAATGGTATTTCTAAATATGCATATGCTCTGTATTGTCCAGGTACGTTTGCAAGTGTATAGTGATGAAATGTGTTTGTGTTTCCATCAACTTCTGGAAATGTGACCCAAGAATAGAAAAGTTCTGTTCTATAAGCTGCGTGTGCATCAACAACAATTGTGACTGGACCCCATTGGGCCGTTAAGCCATGTGCCAATAAATGTGCTGTCAGGGATTGTCTCATATTGACTGCAATTGCTACCTGTTGTGAATTCGCCATGAGATGGTAAACTTGTTCAGAGATAAACACACCAAATGGAGAGTCTCCTTTTAGAGTTTAAGCTTGAACAACCTCCAGCATCAGATAGGTGTTCCCTACTTAGCTGAGAAAATCCTCAATACCACGGACGTCTCTGTATATAGTACTGAGGTGTCTTTGTATATAGTGAGACAGAGATACTCAGGAGGACCCGACAATTAGAGCCTGACAAAACATTGGCAGCGCCATGTCGCATAGGCTCTCATTATTCTAATGAGACTACTGGATTTTGAGTGTGAGTGGTAGAATCGCCTGCGGTGTGGGATACTGAGTCTAACCCACTACAGGTGACACCTGTCACCCCAATCCAGGTTTTGCTCCGGCTAACTAGCAGTGCCTCATCTCTACCCAAATGCAGGGATGATTGGCGAGCCGAGCGCATGACATAATTGATTTCTCAGGGAAACCGTGGTCACTCAGGTCTCATCCGTTTCTCTCAGTTACATTAGTCTCACATACACAATGACAAACAGAGGCAGTATATGTTTCAATAAGATTTTAATAAAGGGACTGCATCAAAAGCATGGGCTGCAATAACCAGGACGATACAGCATGCAAAGATTAAAATTGTGACAAGGAGAGTAAAGCATGGAAATAACGCTACCATATTGTCCCTAGTCAATAGACTAATTCCTACCTGGGATATAATAGAGCACAGCATGTTAAGCTCTAATTCTGCCCTTCAAGTTCCCATGGGAAGACATCATCCGACATACCTGAGCAAAGGCCTGAAGTCTGCAAATGCGGGTGTAGCGAAGCGTTCAGCAATCAGCATACAGTCATGGTTCTCTGGCTGGAATCTCCCTCTAACGTGTAAGGGACAGGGAAGTGTTTTCATAATGAAACAGCTGTTCTGAGAAAATATCCCTACGTAAGGATGTGTGTTTTTCTTTGAATGTCAGAGACAAAAATTGTACCACGTTCACCGGCAACCTATCTTACTGCAGCCTTGAAAGAAGCACAGAGCGAGCAAGAATGTCTTGTTTGAGAGCATAGTGCTGGCCTAGGCAAAAACAGCTAGAAAGAGAGAAATAAAACAAGACTTCAAAAGTGGCTGTTGTAAGAATAACAAAACGAAGCTGAATAAAATATATTTAGGTTAAAGTGCAGAGCGGCAGACCTAGTATGCTAAATTATGGGTATGAAGCTATAACTAAAATGGCTACACAACACCAGAGGATCATAATATATGTATATGTGGAGCACACAACGTACAGCCTGAACTTTCTGCAGTCACTATCACTATAGGTGGATAACAAATGTTTATACTTACCTAGCTGAATGGTTCTTATTTTACCAGCTTCAGAAGATTGGAAGGCTGAGAAGACCTGCTGAAGTTGTAAGTTGTCACCAAAAAGCGAGACACAGATCTCTGCAGTGGATGCCTTTGTACACTAACTACCAGATCTGATTCAAGATAGTCTGTGTAATGCAGAACATTCAGGCAACACCAACTTGACCATGAAACTATGGGTGATCTGTAATCTTACCAAATATATTGGGTCTTGGATGAAACTTACCAGGCTGGTCTAAAACGCGTAACTGGCTCATTGCATGACAACGTTGATTATAGTGTTTGCCAAGGTCAAGTACGTTATAGTGTGCTGTGGTTTTTGTTGTTATAATATGTCCCAATCAGAGTATAAATTGCAAAATTATACATTTTTATCAACGTCTTTTCTAAACATCACCTACATTTTTTGCGCCAAAGCTTCTAAAAACATATTGAAAAAATATACCCACGTCTCTGGTAGTGATCATTGAAAAGTATGTGGATAATACCATTATTTGGCAAACGTAATCTGTGAACATGACTATGCTATGTAAGAAAAAAAATTCAAATATTGCTGCTACGAGATAGTCAAAATATATATTTTTCATTAAAGTACAGATGATTTCACGTTGTGATACAAGACAATGCATTCTATGAAAGTAGACAGATAAATTCCCCTGCTCTCATAATTACTAGAGCTGCATAGTAATTCATATTTCATAGAAATTGAATTTTTCTACATAAAACTTTGTTTTTTGTTGTAGAGACTGTATCTAATGCACTAAAATGATTTAAAACGGTATACTTATTTGCACCGAAGACTTCATCACAGAAATCTAGTGTTGCGCTTTTTGCTATCTTATGGTGATTATAACATCCTTCAATAAATTATGATTGAAACAACTCTGCCTAAATGCTCATGTAAAGTTATCTAGTCAAACATAGTTCAAAACTCACTTAATTTCGCATTCCTTGACTGACTGCATGACTCGCAGCTCCAGTATAAATTATGAATGCATAAATGCTTCTATTGCTATTAAATTATGTAATGGCACCTTCTGTGGGAAGATTTATGGCACGACATCGGAGTTCAATTAATTATGTTACTGTGGGAAATTCTCATTCGAGCCAATTAACTGGAGAGCTATGCTGTGCTCTGCAGAGATGTCTGGTAGGGAGAAACAATCACTAATGATTCTACATGTCTTCACCCTCGATTGCAGGTATCAATATACAAAGTTCAAGTTTCTAGTCTTTGAGATCTGTTTAGTAATAAAGAACCCCTGCCAATACTTATATCAACGTTATAATAGTACTAATAATACTAATCATATTTTAGTAAAACTAATAATAATTTAGTAATAAAGAATCCCTGACAATACTTATATCGACTTTATAGTAGGACTAATAATATTTTACTACAACTTATAATAATAATAATTTAGTAATAAAGAATCCCTGAAAATACCTACATCAACATGTTCGAGTAAATTAACTATAGGCGTGTGACTTTTTTTATTACACAAGCATAGTCTTGCACTATCCCTTATAGTTTCCCTATGCTTATTGCTCATAGTTTCACCTTTTTCAAATGTATGCACTTGAGTGGATTTTCATCACAAACTGGCAATACTTTCTTGCTATTGGCAATATTTCGGCGCGGGAGGAGTTGAAAATGGATGTGCTTTTTTCTTGAGACTTAACTTTAACACCTTTTTCCTTGTGAAGTTGTAACTGGACAGATGTTGATGTTTTTAATCGCAATACAGGAAAGCCTATGCGCATAAAATTTCACAAAATCTTGGCAGAAAACAAAAGGCCTGATTTAGGGTTTGGCAGGCAGGTTCTTTCAACCATGACAAACAACCCATTTGCATTATTACTTTTCAAATATATTCTAAGGCAGCTGTGATATGACGGACGGGATATCAGTCATGTTTGTTTTGGAGTAACGTGTCTACCAAACGTTTAATGTGGCCCTTAGTATTTATTACACTTGGGGCAGGTATGGAGAGAAAAATGTTGCAACTTTTTGAATGTCACTAAAATACACATGATCCCTACAGTTTAAAATGTGCTCCGGAAAGAACTACATTGTGTAAAGTAAATGAATTATAACATTGAATTTATGTCCCTTCTTTTCTCAGATTAGTGGAACTCCTTCCTACCATGAAAATCAACTATTATTGGGGGATTGCAAGCAAGTGCCTCACCTACAGCAAGGCTGCGTCTGATCCTTTTGTCTACTCACTTCTGCGTCAGCAATACAAGAAGGTTCTTCTCAATATCATCAACAGGATTCTTAAAAGAGATTTGTACCCATCTTCAGGGTACAACAGTTCTCTTGACACAGAAAATGACTACTGCCTTCACAGGGCCCCCTAACACCTTCAGGCCGGTTGTTTTAATTGTGATCCTTGGCCTCTAGAGCAAGGGGTGGTTAAAAAACGTGGTAATTTAATAAACCAGAATTAAATAAAGCATTACCAAAGCCCACGGGTCTGTATTACCTATGAATAGTGGTGTCAGGCTCTGTTTAGATGCGATGCACACTAAGTCTGCATTTATAAACAGATCAATATAGAGAGACATAAATGCGAATAACCAATATGCCAAAAATGTATCCACCATTTCATAAACAAACATCAGATATATTCAGGTAATCTTGCTAGGAGTCAGTCGTGGAGGTATTCATTGTGAATAACAGCATTAGACAGGTTGCTTCTTCAAGCAGAATTACTAAACCGGCGTGCAATACTGTTGCAATGTGAGTTGTCTTTAAATAAAAAATGTGTAAAAAGAACCCTCTCTGAAGTTAATGGCAGGAACACATGACAGATGAAAGCAGTTTATTTTGTTATACAAAAGGTCATTCTCCTTCGATTGTCCAGCTTTCAAACGGCCTTTGTAGAGCTTTTCCTGCTATTATATGCTTTCATATGTAAGGGACTGTATATGATTCTCAAATTAATGCTTTAGAATGTAAGATATTTGCATTTTATTTTGCCATTTTATCTTTCTAACACATTTTTAATTTCTCGATTATCAGTCACTGTATCGCTCAATGTTTTTTAACACCTCTTCAGAATGATGAAAATATGAAATGATATCACATGAGTGAACTGCCCTCATGGATTTCTGAAATAAGAAGTATTAAAATGATTTGATTCGAATTCTTCACTCCATCTATTTTTGTAATACAGCAAAAGAGGCACTATTGGGTGACACATCCCATGTTTCTAATATTCAATGGTATGTATAGTTTTTATGATTAGCTGGCTTTAGGTTTGCTATGCTCACATCTCGAGTTGCAGAATCCCTCTTTCTTGGAGCGCAATTTCAGTGTTTCTTATATGTGACATGTTCCCTGGGGATTTCATTAAACAATCTAGGAATTTCTCAATAACATGCATTGCTTCAATCAAAGCAACACCTTGGTCATACAACATCAGGTGTTGATGAATGTCTCACAGCTCAACAACAATTTCAATAAGCATAAATCTGACAAACTAATGCTATTGACATTAAGAAGTTAGCCTAGCTTATCCTCTTACCCCATTTACATCAGGCAGTCCAGAGAGATTGTTTACCCGCAATATTCTTCCATGTACCTAATTTTATTCAGTAGACTGATGAGCCCTTGGTATAACATATCTTCTGAAATGTCAAATGAATTTCAGAAATAGGTTAGATATAAGTGCCACACCCATGAAAAACGATGTTTATTTCTTTAAAAGGGTTATTGCAATATGAACATAAATCCTGCATATTTTGGCCACACAGAATATTTCAGTTTAGCATAAGGGCTTGTTACAGAAATGTTCAGTAAGAAATCATTGGACAGTTAATCCTTCTGTAGGTCAAGCTGATCTCTCTAATGCTCATATAGCTAAGGAAAGTGCTATACTTTTTTCTTTCACCTGGAGATAAATTGAAGCTCCTTTCTAATTTCAACTAATTCAAACGCAAGCAGTGGGTGGTTATGGTCAACTAACTATACTGAAGAGGAATGATAGGCCTGCCTGAAAATGGGAAATACTAACTGAGCACTGAAAGAAAGTGTTTATTTATCAGGACTGACTGGAAGTTTGCTGAGTTGATTAATCAAAATGTTAATAATTATATTGCTGTTTAATGACATTTGCACCATTTCTTATGGACCCTTCAAAGTATTAGTACATCAGCTGGTGCCAGGATGAGGTAAACTTAGTTTATTGTTTAGTTAATTAAGTATTGTTAAACATCCATAAATGGACAAAATCGAAAACACATGTCATTGAGTATTATAAAACCAAAATGTTAATGCCTTTTACCATGGCAAGGCAATTTTCAGTTATAAAGCAGATGTTTATTGTTTAGAAAGAGATATTTTTCTTTAGATCATCACTAAAAACTTTTGGTATTAAAACTATTTTCCTTCTTAGTCAACATGCTATCCAGTTGACTTGCAAGTGCTGTAATGTAACATAATATGATTAGAATGAATGTATTGTTACTGTATGTTTTGTTCTATTTAGTAAGGAGTTTACTATCTTTACTATTCTGTATATTTCTCAAAAAAGAGTATTTGCATACAAAATACAGTTATTTTGAATTTTATTTTGCGATAAACTAAAGATAAAAAATTGTGTGCCAGTATTTATGGGAACTGCTTGTGCAGTCTAATGCCTAGAAATGTATAATTCTAATAATACATGTAAATCTGCTTTAGAGTATATTGTTTTGTGCCAAAAGAGTTTTGATAAAATATAAATATTATTGAAATAAACCATACAGATATGTTATTTATGTAATTTAAATGGTCCAGATTGTTTAGCTGGTCTAGAGTTTTAAATGTAAAAAACATTTTAAAGTCATATATTTAAAATGTAGTTTTATGTGATAAAAAATGTCTTATAAAATATTTGGAAAAACAATAAAGATTGTAATTAAATGTTGGCTATTTTAATTTATTTGAATACATATTGCACCCTAGAAGTTAAACATTAAGTGACGGGGAAATTTGATACATAGGCATGTCAGGTCAGATTCAGAGCAAACTTTATTCAATGTGCTGACGGGCATTTTGGAAGGACCCGAAATGATTGAATTTATAAACTTTTCATTTTCAGCATATTCTGGTATTTTTAAATTACTGTTCTTTAAAAAAAGTATTGAGAGCGAAAACACTTAACATATTTATATGCCAATGTATAGACCTCTAAGTTTAGGGTAATTTGTTTTATCTTTCTCTGACGCCTCAAGTGTAAGTTGAATTAATTATATGGGCAACCTCTCAAAGGCATTATTCACAAATTGCAACTATGCTGGTAACACCGTACTTGTGACAATGAGCATACTATCAGTGTGTCCTAGATCAGTGGTTCCCAACCTGTGGTCTGGGGACCCCTAGTGGTCCGCAAAGCCTCCTCAGGGCGTCCGCAACTGCTTAGATAATTAAATAATACTAACATATTTTGTCCGCATCTATCAGTAAGGATGCGGGGGGTCCCCAGATTCCAAAAATGATTTAGTGGGGGTCCCTGTGTTCCAGTAATGAAAACGTGGGGGTCCACAGAAGGTGAAAGGTTGGGAACCACTGTCCTAGATCGTTAGTTCATTAGCCTCAAATAATGCCTTAGGGTGGCACAAGGAAACTGGTGCATTGAAGCTGATGCTCCAGTTCCTTGTAGATATGCCCCTATGTGTGATAAAATGTGCCCATTATACTCATTTATTGGTGCCTTTACTAGTGCTAGTTATGGCTAGTCGATTTTTCCAAAAGCTTCCCAGTCCCAAGCTGATAAAGGTCTGTTTGCTGTGCACTAACCAGGGATTTTGTGTGAACTTTTAGGTCTAAAATCTCGCTGTATGGATTTAAAGCCATACCTGAAGCTAATAAATTCATGGTAGCAATTTTGCCACTTCTGTGATAGATTTAAGAGAAAAGTCCAGTCTGAGTGGCAGGAGTGGTGTCCCACACACCGACGGGCAATGGCAGTTGTTTTAGCCCACACCAGGTTGAGGCTCCTCCCTTGATTAGTGAATGGCCATTTCAGATTTGATGTCCTCAAGACTTGTTATCCGACAATATATATATATATATATATATATATATATATATATATATATATATATGCATAACAATATAATCCTCAAGTAGTACTATTCTGTTACTTTCTCTAGTGGGGTGTTGTCTACTTTACTAGTACCACCCAATCTCATTCTTGGTGAATAAAACATAGAAAGAACATAAAGTTGATCGTTTGAATGTTTTGTCAGTAGTTACTTGATCATTTATGAGACCCTTTTTAGTAGATTAGCACAATTTCTGATCCTTTCCATGTTGATGGCATGTGTGTCTGTGGCTATGAGATTTGAGACAGCATTAATGCATTTCACCCGGATTGGAAGGCTGGAGCAAAACATAAAGAAAGGGATCCTATCCAACCCTGGGGCCTTTCCCTGCCTTTGAAAGCAGATTGCTGGCAATAAATCTTAAATGGAGAAACTAAGTAGTGGGTCTTCGGGCAGACTTACAAGTGGCGTATGGTGCGTCCCCCTAAGGTTCACCATGGCAGTCGTTAGCACAATTGAGTCAAAAGTTTTGATGCTATTTTGGCGCTTGGCTGTAATAGGGTCAAAAATGTTGATGCTAGTGCAGCAAAGCATAGGGAGGCCCACAGGTTAATATGGGTGTGCCATTTTAAAAATGATGGAAAAAAATGTGCAGTGAAATCTTGTAAAGTTTTCTGGCCTACCTGCGTCAGAACACCCCCTTGAAAACATTATGCCTGGCACCACTTTATAAATATGGAACAGGGGAAAGGCCTCCTTAACGACCCCTCAGCGCAAAATAAAGATGCTAGTGCAGCCCATGGTGGCTCAAGGGGTTTGTAAATATGCCCCTTAGTGTGGTGATGTGTTGTGTGCATGTCAAGGTTGGGAGACCACCTCTTAGGTGACTATGTTTTACTCTATATTTAGCACCTTGGCTCACTGTCTGCCAGAATGTCTATGAGTCTTTCTTGAATGAGGACTCTAGATCTCCCCAAATTGATTGTTTCCAAATTGCTGTTGCCAATCAAATGGCTTTCCTGTGTACTGCTTTAGACTTTTCAATGTCAGCCCTACTACCTTGTTTTAAGGTGGTTACTAGATTGTTCCTTACCTCCCTAGAAGCGACAGGAAACCACTCCTGGGATTCTGGATTTTTGACAGCCTGCCTGAAACCCCTAAAATGGTCTTTAAGTTTAAAAAATCTAGAACTATAGTCTTCAAAGATGGAACCTGGATGATACCAATTGTCAATCATTTTATTTGTGTGTGTAGCCATATTATCATATATGCTATAAATCACGTTCTCAGAGGAGAAAAGCACGTTTAACTTAATATTCCCAACGTTATATATGACATGACATTTGCATACTGTTAAAATCAAGGGGCCATGGTCGCTCTCCATATGATTCAATAGCACAGTGTTTTTCCTTTCCTATAGAACGTAATACATGAAAACAATGCACATCAGTGTAAAGAAAAGCTCTAAATACTGCTTAGCCTTTATCCTCGTATTATGTTACAATATTAGTGTTCAAAAGTATAGCGTAGCATCAGATCTGCAAATATTATTTAACAGTATTAACCAAAATAGTCCTGAAAGTGAGGTGCCTCTGCATGTGATCACGCGATATAAGGAGTGAATCTGACATTCCGAGTTCAGCGCTGGGTGTTGATGTGGATACGCAATTTTATCATGCTAATACCTACCTGTTTGACTAAACCACTTTGAAAAACACACATTAAGATATTTGTAAGAGTGAAAAATGTTGGTGGTAAGGAAACTTTTAAATAAAGAAATGCTTCTACTCCTAACATTTCACCATCCCCCTCAAAATTGATGTAATGGGATTCCCCTGGTATCCCTCTATTACACCACAAGCACTTTATTCAACAACAGTTGTGCTAGCCTTTTAAGCAACTTTGAACCCTATTTACTACAGAAATACAGACTTTGTCAAGCTCTTCAGAGTATACAATAAAGCCTACTGCTTGTAACAGGGATTCTTCACAGTCATTAAAAACCGGCCTACCGGCTTTTGAATTAAAATTGGAGCTAAAACAAATTCACACCGACTCAATACTGTGAAACATTCACACACGCCTTTTTATTAGAGCCTCATACATTGGCAATGGATTGACCTAATTATGAAGAAATATTATCATATTGTCTCTCTCTAAAGTGACCAAATGTTGTAGCACTCTTGCCTTGGTTTTTGGGTGGCAGCACCACCACATGTGGGTGACTGAGTCAGTCCCTCACTGGCTGGAAGCTGTTGGACTAACCCTTTCGGCTAGCTAGCAGCACCTCACCAAAACCTGGAAACTAAAGGTGATTTGTGGCAGCCTAAACGCATGGCACTCTGACTCTTAAGGAAAGTTGTGGTTGACATTGGTACCCTTTTCTCTCAAGTACACAACATTCTCACACATGCAAAGACAGAGATGCAGCACAGGTTTCAAATACATTTATTAAAATGACTGCATTCTACAATAAAAAAATGTGTATGATTATTAGGAGGATAAAGCATGACACAGTGATGATTGTGAACATTAGGGAAAAACAGATAAACAGTCCAAACATACTGGAATATATGTGTATAAGAATTCCTACCTGCACGTATTCTCTAACACAAAAGCATAGCAGTGTTAGCCTTCTCTGCCCATCCAGTCTCATGGAAGGACCCCGACCCCATACCTGAGAAATAGTCCAGGGTCTTGCCTGTTGGTCTGCTTGGCAGTCCTCCCTGTTGGCTGGAATACAAGGCCAAGATCAGCGAATCTGCGATGAAAATTTAACACACATCATAAGATGGCTTCTCTGGCTGGTATGTCCTCTCTAACCTCCTTTGGCCTGTGTGGTGTTTTTATAAAACAATCAAGTTGTGTTCTAAGAACAAGCCTGATGTGATAGTATGGTGTGACTTCATACTCTTGTAGCAGCAATAATTTGTAAACTATTGTGGCTAAATATAACAGCCTTGAGCAGAGCACAGACTGAAATGCACACAAAGTGCAGATAAATCTGGAATGTGTTTTCTAAAAATGGCAATTGATACAACATATAAGCAACAAGCTGAGAAGCTAACTGTGGTAAAATATACTACCATGTATAAAAGCAAATAAAAGGTGTTCATGCCTTAAAGACACAATCTATGGGCCTAAAGGCTAAATCATGGGTGCCTAACCTAGGTGCTAAAACCTGAGCCCACGACACCCTTTTCATTGTTGATTCAAGAGTGCGGGGTCCAATATCTAAAATTAACTTGTTGGACTTGGACCTTTTTGCAGGGTCATCCCAAATGTTTTGCCTCCTTCCTCCTATTAGGAGTTAGGGCTCTGGGCACTTTACCACTGCTAACCAATGTTAAAGGGCATATGCTCTCTGTATAAATTATGTTAGTAATTGGTTTATCCATGATTGGTATATTTGATTTACGAGACTCTAGTACAGTGCACAGTGTGTGACCAGGGCTTGTAAATCAAATGGTACTAGTCGGCCTGCAGCACTGATTGTGCCATCCACGAGTAGCCCTGTAAACATGTCTCAGACCTGCCATTGCAGTGCCTCTGTGCACAGTTTTAAACTGCCTTGTCGACCTGGCAGGTGCAACCACTTGCCAGGCCCAAACCCTCCCTTTTAGTACATGCAAGGCACCCCTTAGGTAGGCCCCAGGTATCCCCATGGGCAGAGTGCAGTTATGTGTACTGGTGTGTTTTACGTGTCCTGCTAGTGAAATTCTGCCAATTTGGTTTTCATTATTGCAAGGTCTATCCCTCCCATAGGATAGCATGGGTATTGCCTTGAAATATCTTTTAAGGTGTAACTTCCCATTGGGTGCAGATATAGATATGGAGTTTGGGCCCTCTGAACTCACAATAAAAAATACATATTTTGGTGAACATGGCTAAAATGCCACTTCTAGAAAGTGGGCATTTTATTGCTTGACCGTTCTGTGCCTCTGCCTGTCTGTGGAATACACGTCTGGGTCAGGATGACAAATGGTCTGTTTGTGAATTCACTCTAGAAAGTCACACAAAGCTAGCTGAGATGTGCCCTGGATATCCTGATGGGTCTTTCTGGGCTAGAGTGGTGGGAGGAGCTGACACAAGTACCTGAATAGGGCTGTGCCTGTCCTTATACAATACAATCGCTAACCCTCTAAAGTGTGTCTGGGACTAGGGCAGGAAGGGAAGGGTCTTGTTCACTACAAAGGCTTCCCTTCGAAGTTTGCTTTCCTCAAAGGCAGAAATGAGTATAAGTATTGGACTCAAAACCCTAGACATTTAGAACACTTCTGGATCAAGAGGAGAATCTGCCAAGGAGAAGAGCTGAAGAGCTGTGAGGAGGAGTACTGGCCCTTTGCTGTGTGTGCTTTGCTGGGTCGACCTGCAGGTGCTGCTTCTGCTTTGGAGAGGACAAAGACTTGACTTTGTTGTATATCCTGCTTGTGAAGTTTCTCAAAGGGCTTGGACTGAGCTTGCCTCCTGTTGTGAAGTCACAGGACATCAAAGGCTTCCAATACCAGCCCCTGGGTTTTCTTGCTGAGGGCTCTGACTTGCGAAGAAGTACCCACTCCAGTTCCTGGGCCCTTGGGAGTGACGTCAGCCTTAAAATAAGAAGAACAGGGTATAAGCAGGGTATACTGACTCTGGACAACTCCAGAACTGATGCTGCTGCCTGACACCACTCTGCTACCTCCACCCAAAGCCATTGTCCCTGCTGAACTACGATGACCGGACACCGCAGGCCCGATGCTTCTGTAGCATCTCTGAAGTCCCACAACATTATGAGTCCTGAGTGGCATGTCACTGACATCTGGGACACCTGACTCCGCCACAGCGCCTGTGGCCCCGTGGACTGAAAGTGACCCTGCAAGGTTGCCCCATCATGCCTTGACCCACTAGACTCTTTGATCCCACTGGATCGTAAGGAACTGGCTCCTTGACACTGATGCTGCCTCATCTCCACTGCCTCCATAAGGAACCAGCACCCCACCTCCGCGTAGCAGTAAGGAACCAATGCCTGACCAGTTCCAGCAATGCCTCACCTCCCCGACTCTGTGCCACATCTTTGACTCTGCCTCATGTCTAAGGTACTGTCCCTGGGGTCCATGTGACTCCGTGACCGCCACCACACTCCCTTGCGAATATGTTGGACTATTGAGAGCGACTCCATCAATGACGTCATGATAGCCCCAGTTGGAGCTTTTGTGTTTCTAAGCACTTTTTTGAGATTTAGGTGGTCATTATGACATTGGCGGTGACTGTTAAAGTGGCAGTAATACCACCAACAGGCTGGCGGTAATTACTGCCAAATTATGACCATGGCGGTGATAACTCCATAGACAGCCAATGTACCACACCATCCGTCAGGGCATTATCACCCCTGACCATGGCGGTAGCCATCAACAGCCAGGTGGAAGACAAGGTACCGCCCACCATATTATGACACTGAAAACCACCACGATTTCTGGGGCGGTACGAACGCCATAAAAAGTCTGGTGGAAACACATCACAGAAGACCAAAGACTCACCAACAGAGACACGGAGAAGACCAATGCCATCATGGAACCGGAACTGCAAGTCTTCCTGATGCTCTTCTACACCGTGCTCCACCTGGAACACCAACGCTGATGAAGATGACGACGGTGAGTACAGCCACCTAGCACACAAGGGAGGAGGGAGGAAAAGGAGAGTGACACACACACGCACAAAACACACCATTCACACACACACCATACACACAACCAGCTGTAGATGTAAACCAATGGCACAGAAAGCACGGCATAATAATATGAGGACTACAGTTCGGCAGTACTGACATTGTAACAGCAAGCCAACACTCACCATATGAACCAATTTTAGAACAAAGATACTTGAGCAATTGTTTAGAAAGGGACAATGACCAGTCCAAAGTACATAAGGCCCACATGGCCACAGGGCACAGTCCAAGCCCCAACTTGATCCTGATGAACTCTGCACAATACTGTGCAGGGGCAACATCTGAGAAGTGAACAGGCACCTCAGGGGGAAGGGAGGTGGGGGCACCTCAGCTGAAGTCGGGAACTTGCCCACTGCTCCTGGAGGGGGCTCCATGCCCATTTCCAAATGCTTGTGTGTGCAAGGTCACAACAGTCCCTGGAGGGTGGCCTACATTCACTCTGCTGGAGGTGAGGGCTGCATTGTCTCTGCTGGGGAGGTGTCTCCTGGGCAGCCTCTGCCCTAGGTGAGGGCTGCACTGTCTAAGCTGGGGGAGGTATCTCCTGGGCAGCCTCTGCTGGGGTGTCCCAGCTGGAGGCGGAGGCTTCCTGTCTGTCATTGGTGGATGAGTGGGAACCATTTCTGACATTGGTGGTTGAGTGGGAACCATTTCTGACATTGGTGGTTGAGATGTAACCTTTTCTGACATTGGTGGTTGAGTGGGAACCTCTTCTGTCATTGGTGTTGGAGTTGGAACCTTTTCTGACATTGGTGGTTGAGTGGGATCCTTCCCTTTCCTGGCTGGTGGAGTGGGATTCTTCCCTTTCCTGGCTGGTGGAGTGGGATCCTTCACGGTCTTGCCTCCACGATTAGGCGGTTCCTCCACTGTCCCTGTGGACTGTTTAGCTGAGATGCTGGGCTGTGTCATTGGGACCCTGCTCTTACGGGCAGGCCGGAGGAGGGGGAGAAGAGGTCAAGTTGGGCAAGGAAAAGCTTCTTAGAGACGGTGGGGCGGGATGAGGGAGGAGGGATGGGAGTGGAGGTTGAGGGACTAGTTTTTGGAGGAGCACGTCTGCTGGACTCGAATGCAGGTGCATGGGCAGTGTGCTGATGTGAGGTGGATGGCTGTTGTGTGTCAATGCCTGCATTTGGGTCATTTAGGAAGTGGGGGACAGAGGGTGGGAGAGGACACAGGGGACGTGTGGATGGATGATGTGGAGGTGTCTACTAGTGAGGTGTGTGTGCTGCTTGGTGTGGTGATGCCGGTGGTGGCTGTTGAAGCAGTGCATGCAGGTGTGAGTGTGGAAGTGACTGTGAGGGAGGTAGAGGAGAAGGAGGAGGTGGAAGGGGAGACAGTGGAAGCAGTGGATGTGGATGTGTGTGCAACTGTCTGTTGTTTGTGTGAGTGCTTGTGGACTGACGTGTAGTGTCTGTGTTTGACTGTGCCACTCTTGTGTGATGTCTTGTGTGCATGCTCATCTGTATGTGTACATGGGATGGGTTGGGGTTGAGGAGACTGGGAAGTGGTAGTTGGAGGAAAGACGGTAGGAACAGGGACAATGGCTGCCATCAGAGAGGAGGCCATAGCATGAATAGATCTCTGTTAGGCAGCCAACCAACCGTGGATGCCCTCCAGGAATGAATTGCATTGCTGCATCTGGGATGCCAGCCCCTGGATGGCATTCACAACGGTAGGCTGAGAGATGGATCTCAGTAGGTCAGTAGTCTCCTCACTCATTGCAGCAGGGCTCACTGGGGCAGGACCTGAGGTGCCTGAGGCGAAGGAGATGCCCACCCTCCTGGGTGAAGGGACACAGTCAACTCGCTGTCGGGCTACTGGGAGGATGGAGCTGGTACGGGGGTGGCGGCTGTACCTGCAGCTGGGGAGGTCACAGAGATGTCCACCACCACCAGGGAGCTTCCATCAGGGGAAGTATCTGAGCCAGTGTTGTCCTCTCCTGTCTCCGCCGTGGTGCTCCCCTCACCCTCCGTCCCACTGGTTCCCTCCGCGTCAGTGGACTCTGCCTCCTGGATCCTGTGAGATGCAGCTTCCTCTGTCTCCGGTGCCCCTGCTCCTCCGCCACGCCAGATGATGCTAATGCACACATGGACAGGATGACAGAAGGAGAAAGGGGGGAGGGAGAGAAAGGGAGCACTGGGCCAATTACATCACCAACACCACAGTTGGCATACACAGCACTGTCAGACACAGGGATCAGTATTGAGCACTATGCATTGCAATGGCATTGAATTGGCTAAATGCCACAGAAAGATGAGGGCCAAACACTGCCAACTGCACACCTCCTGGGACCCACAAAGCCCTGACCGACATGGAATAGATACGAGCTAGGTTACCTGCATGTGCCATACACCTATTACCCTTGAGCTGGATCACGCTGCAATGTCTGTCCTGGCATTAAGGGGCAGCCATTAACTCACAACCACCACCCAGATCCCATGCCACCTACCAATTATTGTAGTAATGCCCACTGTAGTCACCCCCCTTGAGGCTGCTCTGATGCCCTCAGGCATCCATCCAACTCTGGGTAGGCCACCAACAGTATTCGGACCATCGGGGGAGGTCAGGTTCGGACAGGCACCCCTTCCTCATTAGGAGGCCATCCCCAACTGGTCCTCTGCAGTCTTCCATGCCCAGTGTCTCAGGTCTTCCCACTGTTTCCTGCAGTGGGTGCTCCACCTGCTGTAGAACCCCGGGTCTGCACATCCTTGGTGATGGCACGCCACAATCCCATCTTTTGATGGGTGCTGACCTGCAGAGGTAATACAGACAGGACAGCATTACACATACAATCCAGCCTGTCACACATAATGCTCACAAATCCCATTTCCAAATCCTTTGGCACACACATCGTCCGGTGCACACCATGTACAGAGATCAGGGAGGACTTACATGCTCTCAACACCACCTTGCTCTCCAAACCGGGCGGGGGGATGGGTTCGGGCAGACCTGGCCAACATCATGAGGGAATCAACAGCACACCAGCGGGCCCCTACCATTAGCCAGTCAATTGACCAGCCCTCCACTTCTGCTGCAGCTAGTGGGCAGGAGGCCCCGCCACAGGACCCCCAGACCACCAGCACCCCTCCCCCTGCAGAATGTGATCCATCTCGCAAACATTCCCTGCGACCCAGACAGAAGCCAGAGACACTTGCCAAGACCAAGACCAGGAAATGAGTCTCTCCTGATTGTCCCCCTCGTGTCCCACCCTGTCACCTTGTCCACTTTGAACTGCCTTTGCTCTCCTTCCTATGGCCTCTTGGACACTAGACCTGTGCTACAAACAGACTGGAACAATATCCTGGACTTTCCTCATCACCCCATTCCATTGCACTTTTCAGTCAATTATTTGCACTACATTAAACACCCTTGAACACAACATAAGTGACACCGTTTTATATGTTGAAAATGTGAGTTTATGGGAACAGTCACATCTAGTTCAAATGATCTGAACACTGTGATAGCATACAAATAATGCCCTGCAGCTGTCTGAAGTGAACACATCAGGACACTGTTGTCATATCAACAACATCTGTAAAATGACAAGCCATAGGTGACAGTAAGTCGAGATGCCAAGGAAGTGAATGCCTTCATGATACAGTCACAGAGAAAACATCAATAGTCAGAGTAATGGTCAGTTCCACTGTCTCACCTGTGTGTCATTGGAAGTATTGTCGTATAACTGATGTTCTGTTGTCCTCATCCTCATCCTCATCCTCTGCCTCCTCATCCTCACTGTCCACAGGGTCCACTGCTGCCACAGGGTCATCTCCAGTCCCCTCCTAGTGCAGAAAACGCACATGTCGTCTGAGGTCCAGGTTGTGCAACATGCAGCATGCCACTACTATTTGGCAGACCTTCTCGGGTGAGTAGCATAGGGATCCACCTGTCAGATGTAGGCATCTGAACCTGGCCTTCAGGAGGCCAAAGGTCCTCTCGATTATTCTCCTGGTTTGCCCATGTTCATCAGTATAACAGTTCTCAGCCCCTGTCCTGGCATTCCTCACAGGGGTCAGGAGCCACAATAAGTTTGGGTAACCAGAGTCACCTGCAAGTATTGAGGGAAAAAATTAGCCTTATACAATGCTATTGGGATAACACTTGAAGGCATACTCTGACATACAGTGGATAGGGACTCTGGCTCACCTATTAGCCATAACCTGTGCCTTTGTAGTTGGGCCATCACATTTGGGATGCTGCTATTTCTCAGAATGAAGACGTCATGCACTGACCCAGGATAGTTGGCAGTAACGCAGGAGATGTACTGGTCCGCCAGGTGCACCATTTGCACACTGAGTGAGTGGAAACTCTTCTGATTCCTGAACACCTGTTCATTCTGGCAGGGGGACAAAAACGCGATATGTGTACCATAAATCGCCCCAATAATATTAGGCATATGTCCCATTGCATAGAATCCCGCTTTCACAGTGGCCAAATCTTCCACCTGGGGGAAAGAAATGTAGCTGCACATGTGTTTCACCAAGGCAGACAATACCCTTGCCAGCATGACTGAGAACATCGGCTGTGACATTCCTGCTGCCAAGCCCACCGTCACTTGGAAAGAACCAGTGGCCAGGAAAGGAAGCACTGATATTGTAGTAATGCCCACTGTAGTCACCCCCCCTTGTGGCTGCTCTGATGCCCTCAAGCATCCATCCAGCTCTGGGTAGGCCAGCGACAATATTCGGACCATCAGGGGAGGTCAGGTTCCGACAGGCACCCCTTCCTCATTGGGAGGCCATCCCCAACTGGTCCTCTGCGGTCTTCCATGCCCAGTGTCTCAGGTCTTCCCACTGTTTCCTGCAGTGGGTGCTCCACCTGCTGTAGACCCCCAGGGTCCGCACATCCTGCACAAAAGGGGGGAACCCGGTGGGATGACGGATAGCTGATATCAGGTCGGGCTCCAATGGAGCACACAGCTCTGTGATTGTGGTCCTGTCCAGTCTATAAGTGAGTATAATGTGCCTGTGCTCCCCAATTCCTCAAGGGCTTTCTACACGGGGGTTTGTCTGCTCCTCCTATTCATCCGCAGTTGTAGGTATCTAAGGTACACAAGAGTGAGTAGGCTGTCACAATTTGAACAATGGAACCACCACTGCAGTTTGCATACAGCATTAATGTGATGGGACAGTGGGAATGCAATATATGTGCAATTTTCATGCACAACGCAGTTATGGAAGATCTGTATGTAGTCCACCACCATGAAATGGCGACCGCCTGTCCTGTATCTAGGGACAGGTTGAAGTGAGGTAAGTCCGCCAATGTGGGGCGTCGTGGCAGAAGGTGGTCTTGCACCGCTGTGCAATTTTTCATTGGCTAAAATGGAGCTCTATGGAGTACAGTTGCCAATGGGTATCAGTGTTGGTGGTGACAGGGTACTAAGCCGCGGACGTGACTGCCATTTTCTGTCCATAACCTCACTTAGGCCCATATTTATACTTTTTGACGCATATTCGGCGCAAACAGAGTATAAATATGCCCCTTAATTCCTGACTTGCAACAGTGCAACACCTACACTGTGTGTGCTGCTGAGACCTGTGTCTGGAACCTACCATGGCCTGTGTGACTGGGGAAAGGGCTCCTGCCTTCACTTTGATGGAGCTGGAGCTTTTGGTGGATGGGGTCCTGCCCCAGTATGGGCAGCTGTATGGGCCTCCAGACCAACAGGTGAGTACACCTTGGGCAGGATGCATGTGGGAGGGTTGCATGGAGATGTGTGTTCAGGCATCGTGTCGTATGTGGGGTGGTATGTCTGGTGTCCGCTTGTTCTCCTACATGTTGTTAAGGATGTGGCCCATAGTGTCATGGGATTATTGGTAGGCCCCCAGGATCTTGGTGAGTGCCTCCTGGAGAGTGGGTTCCCTGGGCCTATTCTCCCCCTGGAGCACAGAGGTCTTCCCAGTGTCCCTGTTCCCTTGTGCCTCGGTCCCCTGAACGGTGTGCCCACTACCACTGACCCCAGGTCCCTGATTGCCTTGGGAGTGAGGTGTGGACTGGGGTCCCTGTACAGGTAGGCACACTGCTGATTGACGTGTCCTGGGAACAGAGGTGTGGGGACAATGGGTTGGTGCTGTGGTGTTGGATACTGATGAGGGAGGCTCTGTGGTTGACTGGGAGTGGGCTGGGGTGACCGACTGACCAGTGGTCCCTGTTGGGCCAAGTAGTTCATCCAATGTCAGAAGTCGAAGGTTACTGTCATCACTGGAGGCATCTTCTGTTGGGGAACTGGTTTGTCATGGTACCTCCTCTCCGATCACATGGGCTGGGCCATCTGTGGGGATGTAAGTGATGGATTATGCTTCATGTCTGTGACATATTACACATCCCTATCTTCCCCTCTATCATTGATGTTGCCCTGCCAACTTTGTTTGTGTATGGTGATGTATTGTGGGATTGTTAGTTCTCCATGCTGTGCATGCTTTTGTGATGGATGTCCATGCAGGGCTGGGAGGGATGTCCATGCATTGGTATAGCATGTAGGGCTTAACATTGGAGTTAGTCATATGTGTAGGTGTAGTGTGTGGGATTCAGTGGAGTGATGGGAGTGTGGGTGAGGGGGTGAGATGGCATGCAGGTATGGGGGTTGATAATTAGTAAATGTTGACTCACCAGTGTCCAGTTCTCCAGCAAGTCCAATGGGTTCCTCAGGATGCAGTAATGCCAAGACTTGCTCCTCCCATGGTGTGAGCTCTGGGGGAGTATGTGGCGGTCCACCGCCATTCCTCTGGATGGGAAGCTGGTGCCTTTCTGTCACAGAACGTACCTTCCCCCATAGGTCGTTCCACCTCTTCTTGATGTCGTCCCTTGTTCTTGGATGCTGTCCCATGGCGTTCACCCTGTCCATGAGTCTCCGCCATAGCTCCATCTTCCTGTCAATGGATATTTGCTGTACCTGTGCTCCAAACAGCTGTGGCTCTACCCTGACTACTTCCTCGACCATGACCCGCAACTCCTCATCTGTGATACGGGGGTGCCTTTGTGGGGACCTGGGTGTTGTGTGGTGTGTGTAAGTGTGTGGGTGTTGGGTACTGTGTTTGGGTGTGTGTCGTGGGGTGCATGAAGGATGCATGGGTGTATGTGGTGTGTGTATCTAGTTGTTGCAGTGGTCTTGGTGTCAGTCTGATGGCAATAATTGGTATTCGTAAAGGGTTGTGGGTAATGCAGGTGTGTGTTTTATAGTGTTGTGGGTAGGTGGGTGTGGTGTGTGTATGAGTGTCAAGGGTGTGTTTATGGTATTGGCTAATGTTGTGTAGTTAAGTATATGGGTGTCCATTCTGAGCACGCGGGTGTGTACCGCCAATGGTTTACCACCATTGAATGCCCGCTGTGATGATTTGTGGGTCATAATGTGATGAGAGTTGTTTCATTGGCATAACAGTATGGGTGTTGGTACCACCACTTTAGTACTGACCTTTGGACTGGCGGATTTGTGTATGTGGCAGTATTCTGCCGGATTGGTGTGTGCGTGTCATAATTCAGCGAACGCATGATCACCTCTGCGGTGGTATGTTGGCGGCCATCACTACAGCGGTAAGTGGGATTTACCGTCAATGCCATAATAAGGGCCTTAATATTTTAAAATTATATTGTTGCTTGTGCATGTTGGATTTTTGTTTAATTGGTCTTGTTTTACTTAGGTAAATATTGACTGTTTTTCTAAACTGGTGTGGTGTCTATTTGTAGTGTTTCATGGTGTTACTGTGCATGGGTACAAATACTTAACATATTGCCTCAGAGATAAGCCTGACTGCTCGTGCCAAGCTACCAAGGGGGTGAGCAGAGATTATTTTAGGAGTGTGACTTCCCTACCCTGACTGTAATGAGAGTTTCTACTTCGACAGGGCATAAACTGACTGCCAACCAGAGATCCCATTTCTAACAAAACTACATTAATGCTACTTATTAAAATGTACATAAAAGAGATAAAAATGTCTACGTTGACAAGCAAACCAAGCCGAAAGCAGGCTTAAATCAAAAATGAATATTTAGAATTTCAAATAAAAAAGTGCAAAATGTGAAATTTAACAGTATTCATGATCCTGCAGGAAAACTCAAATTTCATCAATGGAGATCAAATCCAGGAAAGACCCCACTTGGCAGACAATAAGCTGGTCAGCACATCAGGCATGAGATCCAAAAAGCACACATGTTCCGGTGCCTCAGCCATAGTTCCGACCAAGTGGGAAGCATTCAGTGCAATGCCAGATGTTGGAGCCACTAAATTCACAACAGGTGGTTCATAAGAGTCATCTCACAACAACGGCAATCTCAATGGACATATGTGGCAATGAACCCTCATCAAGAGCATCATCACACCTGTATGCAAAGAAGGTAATTTCTGTACAGCAAGACACACCTCTAGTGTGTATGCAAAGGGACACCACAACCAACGGAAGACAGGCTGCACACAGTATTTCCAACAGTGATGCTCTGAAATACAGCATCATGCATTCACGACACCGGAAGCCTGGTGGAAGCTCCATCAATTCTTCTTGTTGAGCTGGGGCAGCCATTGTGAATATTAAAATAGCAACAGCAGAATACGGCCAATTAATGGCAAAGTTATTGGGAATCGAAAAAAGTTAGTGGATGGCTGAAGGTATAACTTCGAACACGGTCTGGAAAGTGCTAGCAAACCCAGAACCAACAGCCTTAAAAAAGTGTACAGTCCTACTGGAATTGGATGCATTACAAATGGGGTTGACCAATTCAATTAAATGTTTGGGGAAGTTTGTATGTAGTAGGGACTATGGGGGTTATTCCAACTTTGGAGGAAGTGGTAATCTGTCCCAAAAGTGACGGTAAAGTGACGGATATACCACCAGCCGTATTACGAGTCCATTATATCCTATGGAACTCGTAATACGGCTGGTGGTAAATCCGTCACATTTACCCCCCTATATCTTTGCAGACGACCTTGCCACTTGGAAGTCAAACGAGAGCCATGTGTTTTTGAAACAAAAGGTATTTCAGTCTGCTCAGCTTGTCAAAATTACATTATAAGTAGCAATATGAGGCCATAAGTCTGCTACATTTATCTCATGGGGGGGCACATTGGAACACATTATTGCAGCAAGTTACGATCTGATAAACCAAGATCACATAAGCAATGCCAAGCCTCATACACAACAATGCTGATCATTCAGCATTAAATAACTCCCATTCTAGAGCTGCTGAAACACTAGATGAATCAGAGGAACAGGACTACCCTTCAGATAACAAGCCAAATTCGCTATGGCTGCATTTACAAGTCCTATGCACGGATATCTCGGTACAAACCATAGAATGACTCACAGAAGTCTTGCATTCACTTCCACTAAGAAAGACCTCTGTCTTGCCATTCAGAGATTTGTAATTGAAAGGTAACTCCCACATCTTATGGATGTAACTGTCTCCTACGTGTTCAAATCTGCCTACTGGAAAAACTTTCAACAAACACAACGTGATTTGGAATATTGAAATGGGCAGATTAATCATTCCACGTATTATCCAAATTGACGATGGAATTTAAGCCACAGTAAAAGGCAACCTTTCTAACTTTTTGATGTTAAGAATAATGTAACTAGCTTCTATCTTAGCCATTATCTTTTGTTGCTGTGTCAGGTTGAAAGCGGCAAGTAACTCCGTGGAGTTAATGTGCTGCTAGGGAATTCAGCCATTTTTAAGAACTTGTAATGTCCAACCTAGCTGCATAAAAGACCTAAGCTGACTCTGTCCATGATGTAAAAGTGACATGTCATTTTGCATAATGTCAATTGCAGAAGACACAATGTTATTTAATGTGTAAATGCGGGTGGACAAGGTGTTCATATCATGATCGGCAACTACTAAAACTTTCACCAGAATTTTCTTATAGATCTGCCTTAAACGTGCTGCAGTTTCCATTTGTGAAAGCTTTCAAATTTCATCATACATTGCATATACAAAATGTTTTGAACATGGCTTTGACAAGGCTGCAGTCTGGTACATTGCCGGTAAACGTGGTAGCAGTTTATTCTCTAGTGTTCATAGAAAATACACATCCTTACGTAGGGACATTTTCTTAGAACATCTGCGTGTTAGTTACAAAAACACTTTCTAGTCTTAGTACAGGTCAGAGGGAGATTCCGACCAGGAACCTACAACTAGATGCTGAATGCCCCGTTGCAGATGCTGATGCAGATTACAGGCCTTTGCTCAGGTATGAGGGTTGATGTCCTCCCGGGGGAACCTGAAAGGCAGACTTAGAGCTTCACATGCTGTGCTCGAAATATAACTTAGAGAGAAACTAATCTAGCAGCACTATGATAGCTTTATTCTTGTGCTTCACTCTCAACGTTACTATTTTAATCCTACTGTGTTGTATAGTTCTGGTTATTGCAGCTCACGCTTTGCTATCTAAAATACAGTCGTTTTATTAAACCAATCTTTAAAACTCAAACTGCCTTTGTCATTTATATATGAGACCGTACTGTGTATGAGAGAACCGGTTGTGACCTGAGTGACCACGACTTCCCTGGGAAGTACTAAGATGTCATGCGCTCGGCTGACCAATTGTCTCTTCCCCTGTGAAGAGATGCAAAACCCGGATTTAGATTGACAAGGGTCCTTCACCGTGGGTCAGACTTAGTCCCCCACACTGTGGACGATCTTGCCGCTCAAAATCCAGTAGTCTCATTAGGATAATGAGAGCCTACGCGACACTGGGACCTAACAAGAAAGCGTGTAAGTCTACATCATCTGAGAGGAGACTAAGGTGTTCTTTTAAAGCCCCTTGTGGAGTTTACTAGATGTGCATGAGAACTATTTGTGTCCACTGGCCACAATAGCCACTCGTTGGGACTAGAAAGTAATGAATTAAAGGTAACATTCTGAACCCAACTCTTGAGCTGTTCTTCAGTGACATTCAAAATTGTTTGCCAATTGTCAAATTTTGCAAATGAGGGAATACTGGACACGTTCATTTCTTCTAACCCAAGGCAAGTTGTTTGCTGGACTGTGTCATTTAGAAATATCATTTGTAATGGAATTAAGGAAACTCTAAATAAAGCTTTGGTGCCTTGAATTTACCAGTCTCTGATTCCCCAAACACTCTTTAAGTCCTATAGCCAACTGGGAAACAAAGGAATCTGGATTAATCAGTTTTGTGTTGGTTAGTAATATTTTTCTCACTTTCTATGGTGATAATTTGAAATAATAGGACTCAACTTTTCTAGCATCATACCTAGTAAAATATGCAACTGTTCCCATATATGTTTGTTAACTCCCTACTGGAGGAGCCAGACAATGTTCCCATTGTGTGTAATTGTAAACTATTCTTAAGGTGCCAGCTCAGTGTAGAAAATGGTGTCTGCAATAGCTATAAAAGAACATTTCTGTATCATTGGCTGTATTCATGTAAACATCTTCATCACAAATAAGGTGTAATATTCAATCTCAGAAAGCATAGAATCAACTGTTTTTGCATCCCAATCATTAGAAACAACCCTGTGTAATAGTATCATTCATTGACACTTCGAAAACATATGGAAATGGAATCATTTCTGTAGGGCCAACGATATCATACAGTCTTAAATCCCAAACAATCCTATCAGGAAATGGAAGAGCTGAAATGTTCACAAGGGACAAGTCTCTTTGCATCTTATGTGAGAACAGATAAAGCTTTAAAACTTCATCCACCAGTTCAACAGCAGAGCATTCAGGAAGATAATGACCATATATCAGCAGAAAGAAAAGGATGAAGAAAGCAACCCAAAGCAGAAAGGCAAGCAGTGTCAGTATTAACTACTAATAGCACCATAGATAAAGTAAGTAATTTTGTGTGTGCAAGTTGAAAAGCTTGCATGCTCTTGATACAGGTGTGATAGCTGATACTTAAAGGTTTGAAGAAAACTTGTTAATGTCAGCAGAGTAACCAGAAGCAGTCTCTGCAAAAACTGGACCCGGTCCAGAACTTGTAGATGTATCCAATGGTGGATCCTAGTAAACAATTTCATCCATTTGTGTTGCATTTGAATAGTAGAGAGCTACGTTATGAACATTTCTTGTCAATGAAGCGTGACAGGAATCACCAAAATTAATTCTCTGACTTCCCAGGCTCCGGGAAATATTTTCAGCATTGTTCAGTGCTTGAAGAGGAATATATGACGAAACAACGACTGCAAAAAAAACTACTGCCTTAACAACGAGGTCGGAACACCGACCTCGTTGCTACTACTAATGATTTTACCACGAATGCCTTAACAACGATATTTCGTTGTAAAGGCATTCCTGATAAAAACATTAGCAATAGGCACCATTCACCCTACATCCCTCACGCCACCCCCCTAACCCCACCCCAAAACCTAAAACCCCCTGACCCCCCACCCACTCCCCAAAACCAAAAACGCCCCACCCCCCCAAACCCACCCCAAAACCGAAAACCCCGTGACTCCCCAAAACCAAAAACGCCCCACCCCCAACCCCACCCTAAAACCTAAAACCCCCTGACCCCCCACCCACTCCCCAAAACCAAAAACGCCCCACCCCCCAACCTCACCCCAAAACCTAAAACCCCTGACCCCCCACCCACTCCCCAAAACCTAAACCCACCACTTACCTTCGCCAACTCCCTTCTTTGTACCTTAACCACGCATGTTCGTTGTTCAGAACATACGTAGTTAAGGCACAAAAAACCAAAGTCGTGGTTAAAAAAAGCGTTGTTGCGCTTTCGTTAACCACGACCTTCGTAAAAAAAAAGTCGTAAAAAAGGATGTTTACCCTTGAAGAGGTATATCCCATGGGATAGTGAGAGAGGTATGGGAACTATCCAGGAGTCCTCTTGGTCAACTGTGCAGGATTGGACACATGGTGTAATATGACATTGTCAATTGAAACAAAGTGGTTTTCTTTAGACTCAGGCAGTGGAGGTAGAATGAAAGTTCTAGGGCCATGTATTCCCAAAACTGTAACCAATGGTAAATATGATAGAACAAACTCCTCCTTCACAGATATCTTTTCTCAAACCAGATCCCCAAGTTTAGTTATCCAGCCTTTGGACAGTAGCAAGTTCCTCATTCCCAAGGTGGCAGACTATGACGATGAATTTCCGCCAGAGAACTCTTTCATTTGTGTCAAAAGATGTTTCTGCCACCACTGCACCGGGGCTATCAAGATCCGTGACATGCATAGATATCCCGAACGGGAACTCATAAGGGGTTATGTCCATTAAAATACTTTCTAGGTATATTATTTAGTGCTCTTTGGACTCCATACAGGTGAAGAAACCAACTATGACCTGAAACTAGTACTCTCGCTGTTAAGGATTTCTT
This sequence comes from Pleurodeles waltl, assembly GCF_031143425.1. NCBI lineage: Eukaryota > Metazoa > Chordata > Amphibia > Caudata > Salamandridae > Pleurodeles > Pleurodeles waltl. Next base: position 1,178,994,255 of record NC_090437.1, read on the forward strand.
TAAGTTTCGGTTTTCCGCTCCACAATTGAATTTCCCTCGGGATGATATGGAGAACTGTAATGCATCCCATCACCTGTTATTGCCATGGTGTCCCTGAATGCCCTGGAGGTAAAGGCAGGGCCCTGGTCCCAGTGGAATGCTGCGACTGCATATGTCCCATTAAAGACTTGCAAATCTTTAATAGCAGTTTGAGCATCAGCTGATCATTGTGGCTACACTCACAGAAAACTGAAGCACGAATCAACAGCAACTAATATATATATTGTATGCACCATCTTGTTGTAAGGGACTACAGTGGTCCAGGTACACACATTGCAGTGGTTTGTTGGAAATTAAGTGGGGTTTCTACAGTGGGCATTTGATGGTGGACCATTTAGTTGGCTGGATATACAGCTTGACCTATCTGTAAAGAACAGGCCACTAATAGCATTTTTGTAGCAGTGAGGTAGTAGCTGCCACACCAGCATGGCCTGACGCACCCCCCTCATGTGCTGCCTTAATGAGATATTGTCTCTGGTCTTGGTTGGGGATCACACAATCTCCCACCCCTGATATTGTTGCAAATGCAATGTTTGGGCACTTAAGTGGTAAGAGCATTTTGCAGGATATGCTTTTGACAAGGGCTTACTATCTGCCGAAGCTTTCACAGCAGTTAATGTTTCATCATCCATTCTTGTCTGAGAATGAGTGATAGCAGCAACAGAAGCTGTAGCTACTGCAGATTTGGCAGCTTCATCAACCACAACGTGTCCTACAAGAGTATTCCTACATGTTGGTAACCCAATGTATGGACTACAGAGGCCTGTGGTAGCTTCTCTTTTAAATCAGCTGCCTTTCCCACAAGAATTTGTGTTTAATGGTCTTACCCTTGGAATCTCTGCAACCTGTTAAGGCACCAGAAATGTAAGTATTCATTGCAGGTCTGGACACAGTAATACGAATCGCACACAATCAAGGTTGAACTTTCAAGATTTGTTTGTTCCAGTGCCAAGGTTAGAACCTTAAGCTCAGCAAGATGTGCTGTGCAGTCCCCAAAGGGTCTATGTATAGGTATATAGAGGGTGGAATTCAGCATCCTTCATTACTCCACTGACAGCTGTGCAAGCCACAGAGTGTTGGTGTTTAGTATTTACAGCTGGTTGAGGTGTGTCAAGATGGGGCCACTCACCTGAAAAGCAGGATGTCTGCAGGGGTGATGGTATGTTCCCCCGACCTCCTGGAACACCACTCAGCACTTCCATGTGGACACAGAAACCCCAGCAGGTGTCCCAAAAGGAAAGGGGGAGTGGAAGAGACAGAGACAAAACACTGCCACGCCTTGCCGGTCCAGCCAGGCACCCTGTATCTTCGGGGGAGGCAGGTCGTTGTTGACAGAGTGATAGTAGAGTTAGTGCACTCAACTTCCTTGAAACTGAATCTCTCTTTCTGATATGGGCACGGGAGCGGTATAAGAACACTGGGATACTCAAGCACTTTTCTTGGATAATAATAACTGTTGGCACAATTACTAACACTGCAGTACCAAAAACCCAAACTGAGTACCATAACAATAAGTACTGCAACACTAGGGATGGCTTCACAGAGATTCACTGTTGCACACTACAATTAGAACTGTGGTTGCACTTATCATGCACAAGAAAGACAAATAAGGACATTAATTATATCACATATAACTTTCCTGCATGCATAGGGTTAAACTAAAAGGAACAAAAACAATCCAAGAAATACAAATGTCCATTCTGGGTTCAAACAGTTAGGGTGTCACAGTTTGATGTGGTTTCACAGTGTGTGAAAAACCCTTCAAAAAGCAAATTCCTCAAACCTGAAACACAGGCATGAATGACAGAATTTAAATCCAAGAGTTATGCTATTAGAGAAAGAAAAGTCACGTAAATTCTCTTTTAAAATTGCACTGTCACTTTTTGAGCTCAGCAGATTTCCTGAAGCACATTTAGAAAAGTCACTACAATAATAATATAGAATGTTCTGAAATAAATTTGTCTCTTCAAGATAATCACTCTGCCAAAATACGAGGTCTGAAATACACCAGCCGTTTTAGGAAAGCGCGGCGCTCAAAAACAAACTCCCTTTAGAATACTAGTCACTTAGCTTTAGTCTTTTCCGGAGCTCTGGAGGAATGCCTGGTGTCAGCTGGTAAAGGAACAAAGAAAAAAATTGCCTCAAAAGTCCTGAATACGAGGATGACAGCAGGGGCTGGACTGCCAAGTCAGATGCTGAGATCAGGAAGCAAATCAAAGCCAATCAGGGAGGCATGTTTTTGAATCTGCTATTTCTAGCCAATCAGGAAAGCAGTTGAGTTTCCACATGTGGATGAGTCACCACACCCAATTAGAAGCACATGTCTACACCTGATCACATTAGCAAACAAGCATTGGTAAAACAAGCATTGATAAAATCAATTGTGTAACACAGCACATTATGTTTACCTAGAAACATGAAGGTTTAACCAAGAACAGAGATATGATTTAACTCTAATCCCGGGGATGCTGACAGATAATGCAGGGGGCACCTTGGGGATTCCTGTTAGTCCTCCCCACCAAGAACCCTCTCAAAGGGCGGGGCTTGGAAGGGTGCAGGAAATGGAAGTTTTTAGTAAGACGTGGAGCATAAACTGTGGATGTGGGTTCCCAGGAATTGTCCTCAGGCCCATAGCCTTTCTAAGCCAACAAATAGTGTAGAACACCATGGAAGCACCTGGAGTCAAGAATTTTGGCCACTTCAAATTCCCATTGCCTGTGTACTTTTACCGGGGGAGGTGGTGGGACATTGCGGGTATCAGGGGAATATGGACGGAGTAACGACACATGAAACACAGGGTGTACCTTGAAATCATCTGGCGATGTTAATTCTACTACCACAGGATTAATGATTTTGGCAATAGGAAAGGGGCCTAGATATCGGGGTTTTAATTTTCTGGATCCTGATGGAGATGAGACCCACACTTGATCTCCTATCTGATAAGAGGGAGCAGGGCTCCTTCTTTTGTCTGCTTGTTTTTTACTTGAGCTTGGTAGTGTTTTAAATGGTGCTGTACTTGTGTTTGAATCTCTTGTAACTCTTTATGGTGTTTCTGTACTGATGGGACTCTTGTGGATGTTTGGGACCCAGTTATAGGTAGCATTCTTGGGTGCAGACCAAACAAACAGTAAAATGGGGATACTCTTGTACCCATGTGGACACTGTTGTTATATACAAATTCAACAAGAGGTAAAGCCTTATCCCACTCAGTAGACCATGTGTCAGTGTAAAATCTCAGGATTTGCTCCAGTGATTGGTTGGCACGTTCCGTCTGCCCCAATCCGTTTGTGGATGATATGCAGGGGACAAGCGGATGACCATACCGTCAGAAGAGCAGAATCTATGCCGAAACAGTGATATAAATTGGGTGTTACGACCGGAAACAATTGTGGTGGGCAACCCATGAAGCCATACAATGTGTTGGACAAACAAATCAGAGAGCTTGGAAGCCATAGGGAGGCAGTTTAATAGAACAAAATGAGACATTTTAGTTAGGTAATCTATAACCACCCATATGACAATGTGTCCATTGGAAGCTGAGAGATCAGAAATAAAATCCATACTTATGGTATGCCATGGGGCCACAGGAATTGGCATGGGAAGTAACAATCCTGTGGCTGGAGTATGTGGGGTTTTAGCCCGAACACAGGTGGAACAAGTCTGGACGTAGCTTCTGACATACTGCACAAGTGTGGGCCACCAAAACCACCTTTGACAGAGTTCTAACATCTTTTTCTCACCCGGGTGACCTACAAGGACAGAATCATGTCCCCAGTGTAACACTGTATCCCGTAATTCTTTGGTAGGGACTACAACTGATCAGCACGGTATAGTAAACCCTCTTTTTCATACACATCAGTTGAACAGGGAACCTTGTGTTGGGCTACCTGTATTTTCTCATGGAACTCTTGGAAAGTGCACACAGCCACAATTTTTCTGGGGGTATAATGCTTCTGACCTGTTCTAGCGCAACATCATAGGAGAAACCCATCCTAGACAATGTGTCTGCCTTTTGTTGTGTAGTACCAGGCCTATAGGTGATTACGAAGTCAAACTTGTTAAAGAACAGAAGCCAGCATAATTAACGAGGTGTCAGGGCCCTGGTCACTTGTAAAAACTATAAATTACGGTGATCTGTGTAAATAGTTAACATGTGTCTAGCTCCTAGTAGGTGGTGACGCCATTCCTGGAAGGCAAGCTTGATGGTCAGAAGTTCCCGCTCTGCCATTGCTCTGCGGGTAGCAATTTCTTTGAGAAGTAAGCTACTGGATGGAAATGCCCAGACTCAGGATCTCGTTGAGACAAGACACCACCCACTGCCATTTGGGAAGTGTCTGCTTCCACGAAAAATGGCTGAGCCGGTTTGGGATGATGGAGAATGGGTGTTCAGTGAATGTGTTTTTAAGATGTTGGAAAGCTTTCTCAGCTTCTGCATCCCAGAGAAAATTAACCCCCTTTCGTAGGAGACGTATTTATGGGAGATACCACAGTAGAAAAGTGGGGTATAAATCTCCGATAAAAATTAGCAAAGCCCAAAAACGGTTGCATTTCCTTGATGGATCTTGGGGCTTCCCAATCCAGGATGACCTGTACCTTCGACCTATCCATGGAAATTCCATTGGGAGTGATCACATATCCCAGGAATTCTACAGTTGTAGCGTGAAAAACACATTTTTCCAGCTTGGCGAAGAGATGATGCTCACGAAGCCATTGTAAAACCGCCCTTACATGCTCTATGTGTTCCTCAGTGGAAGACGAATAGATCAAAATGTCACCTACGTATACCACTACACAGATATCCAGAAACTCCTGCAGCACTTCATTGATGAAAAATTGAAACGCTGCAGGAGCGTTACACAACCCGAAAGGCATCACTGTGTACTCAAAGAGTCTGAATTTAGTTCCACTCATCCCCCTTCAACACTTGGATCAAGTGGTAGGTGCCCCGGAGGTCGAGTTTAGTATAAATGGTCGACTGACGTACCTGATCTAAAAGCACCGGGATCAACAGAAGTGGATACTGATTTTTTATGGTCACTTTGTGCACTGCGCGACAATCTATAGAGGCGCGTAGCTCGCGATTCTTTTTGGGCATGCAGAACAAAGACGACAATACTGGCTACGTTGAATGACAAATTAAACCCTTAGCCAATAGATCATCCAGGTAGTCTCGCAGGTATTGATTCTCAGGCTCAGAAATAGCATACACCCTACTACATGTTAGAGTTGCCCCTGGAATCAAGTCTATAAGACAATCGTATGACCTATGTGGCGGCAGCTGGGTGGCCTTCTGTTCACTAAAGACATCATGGAAGTCTTTATATGGTGCAGGAATGGTCAGTGTGTCATCCAGCTTGCTAGCCGTACTATGTGTGGGCCCACAATGCAAGGGTGTCAATAATAATAGTTTGTCTTGGTAACAGGAGTGCCAGCAATGTTTAGAGTCTAATGCCACTGTCCTTGCTGCCCAGTCAATTTTGGGATTGTGTAACTGAAGCCAGGGTATCCCCAAAATAGCTCCAAATACTGGGGTATCTATGAGGTCAAACTGAATTTGTTCTGTATGGTTGTTTGCACAAAGCATGGACAAGGGTATTGTTTGATAAACGATAAGCCCGGAGGACAATTATGAGCCATCCACAGCTCTGACTGGTTCAAGGACATCTGTTCTGACAGTCGCAATATTTAGGGTTTTAGCCAAACCCAAGTCTAAAAAGTTTCTGGTAGCACCAGAGTCAAGCAATATGGGAATTACCCTACGAACCTGAGGGGACAACACTAAGGTCACAATAAGAGTTAGATATGGAGGTACTGGACTGGTGGTACTACCCAGAATATGTGAGACCATATTGAAAGAAGAGCTCAATAAAATGGTCTCAGAAGTTATAGAACCAGTTAGTTTTCCACCTGGTCAGGAAGGGAGAATTCAGGCCTTGTTACTGCTCCGATGGTTTTCTTTGGAGCAGTAGGCTTGTTAGGACATTCCCAAGCAAAATGCCCTGCCTTTCTGCAGTATAAACACAGTTTCAATTTTTTCCTACGTTCTTTCTCTTCCTTAGATAGTGGACCCCGCACACTTCCAATTTGCATGGGCTCAGGTGTATCATGAGTGGGAATAGTGGACTCCTTTTTCTCAGGTTTGAGCACCAGTAAGCGTGTGTCACCCCGGAATTCTTCCCCCTCACGTTCACTCAAGCGGTGATTCAATCGTACCACCAGGTCAATGAACTCGGAACACTCCGTGGGAGGTTCCACAATTTGGGCTAGAACATCCTTGAGATTGTTCCGAAGGCCACGATAGAAGAGGGAGGTCCTCTTCTCCTCGGGCCACTCAGTCTCGGCCACCAACCAATTGAAAGAGTTGATATAGGACAGTAGATCCTTGTTTCCCTGGTGCAAATTCAGCAACTCATTGTCAATGGCTTGCACAAAGAGTTGTCTGGCAAACAGTTTCCACAAGGCTTCCTTGAACCGGTTGAAATCATACAGTATAGGGTCATTGCGCTTCACCAGCAGAATAGACCAATTAGCTGCATTGCCTCCCAAATAAGAGATAATAAAAGCTACCTTTGCAGCATCATTGGGGAATGAAGCTGCCCAACACAAAAACTGTAGCTGGCACTGGTTAAGAAAAATGTTGATCTTGGCACTATCTCCAAAATACCTTTCTGGAGCTAAGGGCACAGGGGTTGGTGTTGTGACCATTACCTGCATGGGTTGAGTGGTAGAAGTCGTTGGTCCTGAATCGGGTCTAGGAACATGATTAGACAGGTCAAACCGAGGGGCCTGTAGTACTGGAGATCTTTGATTTAGTTTGACTTCTCCCCAGGGGGTGTCTTGTGGTTTATACTGCTGTAGTTCAGTGTGCAACTCCAGGTTCTCTTACTTTAAGGAAAGAACTTCCTTCTGTAATCCTGCTCGGGGCCTAGTTAAATCTAATGAAGGTGGAGCATCCTGATCAGCTGGTAAAGCCTGTGCTAAACCCTTGAAAGTACCCATTAAGGAATCCATCCCCCAGGAAGCCCTGTATGTTGTGGCTTGGCTTTATGTCGAGACAGGGCCACTCATCTGAAAAGCAGGATGTCTGCAGGGGCAATGGTATGCCCCCGACCTCCTGGAACACCTCTCGGCCCTTCCTGGTGGACACAGAAACCCCGGCAGGTATCCCAAAAGGAAAGGGGGAGTGGAAGAGAAAGAGACAAAACACTGCCCCATCTTGCCGGTCCCGCCAGGCACCCTGTATGTTTGGGGGGGCAGGTCGTTGTTGACAGAGTGATAGTAGAGTTAGTGCACTCAACTTCCTTGAAACTGAATCTCTCTTTCTGATATGGGCACCAGAGTGGTAGAAGAACACCGGGATGCTCAAGCACTTTTCTTGGATAATAATAACTGTTGGCACTAACACTGCATTACCAAAAACCGAAACTGAGTACCATAACAATAAGTACTGCAACACTATGGCTGGCTTCACAGAGTTCACTGTTGCACACTACAATTAGAACTGTGGTTGCACTTATCATGCACAAGAAAGACATACAAGGGCATTAATTATATCACATATAACTTTCCTGCATGCATAGGGTTAAACTAAAAGGAACAAAAACAATCCAAGAAATGCAAATGTCCACTCTGGGTTCAAACAGTTAGGGTGGCACAGTTTGGTTTGGTTCACTGTGTGTGTGTGAAAAACCCTTCAAAAAGCAAATTCCTCAAATCTGAAACACAGGCATGAATGACACAATTTAAATCCAAGAGTTATGCTATTAGAGAAAGAAAGTCATGTAAATGCTCTTTTAAAATTGCACTGTCACTTTTTGTAGTATTGAGCTCAAGCAGATTTCCCGAAGCACATTTAGGCAAGTAACTACAATAATAATGTAGAATGTTCTGAAATGCATTTGTCTCTTCAAGATAAGAACTCTGCCAAAATACGAGCTCTGAAATACACCAGCTGTTGTAGGAAAGCGCAGCGCTCAAAGAACAAGCTCCCTGGAGAATGCTAGTCACTTAGCTGCAGTCTTTTCCGTAGTGCTGGAGGAATGCCTGGTGTCAGCTTGTACAGGAATGAAGAAAAGAATTGCCTCAAAAGTCCCGAATACGAAGATGACAGCAGGGGCTGGACTGCCAAGTCAGATGCTGAGATCAGGAAGCACAACAAAGCCCAGCAGGGAGGCATGCTTCACTCTGCTATGTATAGCCATCAGGAAATCAGTTGAGTTTCCACATGTGGATGAGTGACCACACCCAATTAGAAGAACATGTCTACACCTGCTCACATTAGCAAACAAGCATTGGTAAAACACTCATTGATAAAAACCAATTGTGTAACACAGTACATTATGTTCACTTAGAAACATGAAGGTATAACCAAGAACAGAGATATGGTTTAACCCTAATTCCTGGGGATACTGACAGATAATGCAGGAGGCACCTTGGGGATTCCTGACAAGCTGAACCATCAGTGTAAATGATGATTCTGTATTGGTCAAGAGGCATATGTTAGTGGTCATGGGGTAGTCTAGTTCATATTGCAGGAATTCTTGAGTCTGATGTTTTGGATCAAAAATGTAATCAACATCAGTTGCGGTCAGAGAGTTTATCCATTGAATCCAAGGCAGATGTAGTGCTTTTGCATTCAGAATGCTAGCTTTTGTAGCAGACGTTAGGACTGGTATTGGGGGAATAACAATAGTGCATTTCCCTTGGGGAAGTGGCCTCTCCTTGATGACCACCACTTTGACTGCATTTAGCATTTTTTCTGCATTGTAGTACAAGTGTGATTTGTATGCTATGGGTACCGTGTCACCCTCATTAAATGTGACATATGTGAACCCGATGGCACCAGGAATTAACCAGATTACTAACTTTGTTTCATTGTCACATGTGTGTGAGTGTTTTGTTTCAATCATGTCAATCTGTAATGATCTAAGAATGTGTGTGTGTTCTGGTGAGAAATCTGATCTTTAAAGTCACATAGTGGTTTTATACGTTCCACATAGTCTGAAATGTAGTTTGTGCCAAAATTGAAGAAACTCAGCAATGACTGTTCAATGACTGTTCAAGGACTCAGCAATCCAAGATGGATCCTATACCACTGGGGCAAATGGCAACATTTTCTTTGAGAATTGAGTGCAATGAAGGTGCTTAAGTTCCTGCTTTCAAGCACTAGATTTTGCAGAAATAGACATTGGAAATATCCATGGTTGTTTTGTATTTTTTGTACACAATGTTGTTCATTAGTGCTGTGCTATGTAAATTTTGTACAGCAAATGTGCGTGTATGACTGTTTAGGTTTCTGTAGTCTAAGACTATTCTGTATGATTGATCTGAATTCACTACAGGAAACAAAGCGTTATTCATTGCAGAGTTACAGGGTACAATTACTCCCTGGTACTCAGGTTCTGTGAAGAATTCTCTCACCGGTCCTTTAGTCACATGTTTAACAGAATACTGAGGTTGTATAAGTGTAGTGGATTTTATTGGAATAATGTGGTATGGGGAATCCCAATCCCACCCCACATGGTTGCGTGACAGCACTAGAGCCTGAGCTGTGCTGTAAGCTTCTTTTACTTAGTATAGTTTGAACAATGACAGAGAAAGAAAGCTAAATTACAACTTCTCCAGAAGATCACTTTAACAGTGCACTCAATGTTTTCCTCAATCTGAATTCGTAATTTATAGACTCTGTCGGGAAGGGAGACATGCCTGTTGGCTGTTTCAACTTCAAAGAAGTCGTTAGTTGAAGTCGCATCCAGAAGAGATGGAAGATTTTAGTGAACTATTGTGAACTCTGCCACGCTGTCTAGCAGAGTCACTGCCGATGTTCTGTTCTTCAGTAATTTTCTCAATATGTGTAGCATGTTTAGCCAAATTGCCACAACCTTTTTCTTTTTAAATTGGGGAATTTGCTGCTTACATTTCTCTTCCTTTTTTATCAAAGCCTCTGATGAGTGTTGTGACTTCTTTCTCTGTTTCTTGCACTCGTTTCAGTGCTCCGACCACCCTCCTCTCACCTTGTTTGTCAGGTGAGCCCTAGAAGGAATAAGATTGGGCAAGTATCAGTCTACTGATATCTGTAAGGAGTTTTAAAGTTTCCCTATTTCTAAGGCTATATCTTTTTTCCTGAGGTCTCCGAATGTTGAGATTCTCCTCTTTGGCTTTTTTCTCTTTCTTATATTTTTGTTTTTCCCAGCATTTAGTTAGCAATCTCTTCTGCTTGCTTAGTATTCTCCATACCAGAATTACTTTGTAGCTGTGGTTTAGTTGGTCTGGTCCCTAGACTATCCGGACTTATACTTTTATAGGCCTCAGGAGTAATCTTTGGCAGCTTGCGTTACAGATTCTTCTGAGGAACATCCTGGGCTAGCTGGCATATTGTCAAAGCTGATGTTTTCCCTTTAATGTTACCTAAAATCATTGAGGACAGTGTTTCAAAGTTGTGCATCAACTTCATCCCCAAATCCATGGCAGGGGCTGCCCTGTGTTCATTTTGAATTTACATTTAACACCTGCGGAAGATTACCAAGTGTCAGTGTGCCATGCATAGTGGTATAAACTGCAGCAAAGACTGTGCCCCCATGGCGCAGTCCTCTAGGTAGGGAACCATTCCAAAAGGTAAGCACAGTGTGAGAATTCTCTGTTTATCTTGGGATCATGGATGGGGAAACAATGGTTCAAGCTGATTTATTTTTTTGTGCAATCCAAAACTGAATCTTCTCCTGTTCAGTGGATGTTTTGCCCATTATTGTTTGGGCAGTTTGTGGATTTATGCCTGTCAAACCCAAATGCTTTACAGCTGGAGCAGCCTTCACTGTGGTGGTGTTTAATGTCTGCATTGCGAATTGTATTAAGTGCCTTTATATATCAGAAAGATTATTGTATAAAGTACACACTTCTGCTAGTTGTATAGTTTGTACATTAGAAGGTGGTGTGTATGCAGCTAATGCTGGACATGTAGGTATATCATTGCTTATGGGACCTAACCGAACGTGTTGTATTACATGTTGAAGGGCACCACTGAACCAATTTTGGTGTTCTCGATAAGTTAGAGGTATCTCTAAATAGTGATATGCTCTGTACCTCTGGAGTACATTTGCAATTGTGTATTTATGAAATGTGTATGAGTCTGTGCTTATTGCTGGAAAGGTGACCCAAGAGTAGAGCATTTGTGTTCCGGACGCATCTTATGCCTCTGCCATGAATGCAACATCCCAACCCTCATCAGTTTGTCCATTAGCAAGTAGATAATGTGTGACTCACTGTCTACAATTTTCTGTTATTTCTATTGGTCTTCCCCTATCAAAAGATAGGGATCAGAGTTGGGAATGCCAGCAGGGGAATCCTTTTTTAAGGTTCAAGCTTGAGCAACCTACAGCCTAGGATATGTACTGCCTATTTAGCTGAGGAGGATGTTACCTTAACTCCATGGACATCTCCATATAATGATAATTAGGGAGCCTTTCGCATGCAAGAGAGATACTCAGGAGATCTGCTAAAATAGTGCCTGCCTAGTGGGTGCCATGCTGTAAGACTCTTACCTTGTGGTTTTTGGGCGGTAGCACCACCACTTGTGGCTGACTTATTCAGTCCCTCACTGGTTGGAAGCTGTCGGCATAACCTTTTCAGCTAGGTAGCAGCACCTCACCAAAGCCTGGAAAGTAAAGGTGCTTTGTGGCAGCCTAAAAGCATGACACACTAAGTTACACAGCATTCTCATACATGCAAAGACAGACAGAGAGATGCAGGGCAAATTTCAAAGCAGTTATTGAGATCATTGCATTCCACAGATAAAAAAACATGAGCTGTGATTATTAGGGAGATGAAACATGATGCAGTGATGATTGTGACCATTAGGGAAAAACAGGTAAACAGTCCCAACATCCTGAGAAAAACATGTGTATAAGAATTCCTACCTACACCCTCTTCTCCAACATAAGAGCATAGCAGTATTAGCATTTTGTGCCCATCTCAGTTTTCTGGAAGGAGCCCATACCTGAGAGATAGGCTAGGGTCTTGCTTGTTGGTCTGCTTGGCATCCCTTCTGGCTGGAAAGAAGACAAGGCCAAGATCAGCGAAGCTGCTGTTAAGTTTTGACACACAGCATAAAATGGCTTCGCTGGCTGGAATGTCCTCTCTAACATTTTGTGGCCTGTGTGGTGTTTTTATAACAAAACATCTTGCGTTCTGAGTGCAGGCCAGACATGATTGTGTGTCCGTAACTTTGTACTCTTCTAGGGGCAATACTTAGTAAATTATTGTGGATAAATATAATAGCCTAAAGCAGAGAGCAGAATGAAATGCATACAAAGTGCAGATAAATGTGGAACACAAACAGAATATGTTTTATAAGAATGGCAGCTGTCAAAATATAAAAGCAACACGTTGAAAATCTAGCTGTTGTAAAATAGAATAAAATGAATAAAAGCGGATAATATGCGTGCATGCCTGAAAGGCACAGGCTATAGGCCTAAAGGCCAATATATGGGTGCCCAAAAGTAAACTCAGAACACAACAAAATCCATGGCCTGGCATATTTTAATAGATGTGGCTTGCACATATGGGCCTGCAAACTTGAGAAATGTTCTAGGTTATCTAGCAACACAGAAGCTGGGTTCAAATGGACACATGACTATAGCAATGGAGGTGACCACATGCTGTATCTTTCACAATCATTTACTTTTATTTTACCCTCAATTATACTGCCTTAGTGGGCTATGTTTTGTTTGAGTTGTATGTGTAATCGGTTTGCCTTCTTCTTTAGTGAACCCAACACTTTTCTGCTGCCACTCCAAAGTGCAATGCACAAATGCTCCTACAGTAAAGCACATTTTCTAACCTAACCATCAACGTGATTTTGTGGAATTCAAGGTTCCTCACTGACGATGTAAGTTGATTAGGAGATGCAAACTTCAGTGTCAACCTTTTAATATAAGGTCAGCTACCTGTTGATAGCTGGGTTAATGGCTCAGAGAAGATTGCACACATATTAACGTGGTAGCATAGGTAGTCTATTAGAGAGAAATTATTGTCTGACTCAGTACAGAAAAAGCACTGTGACAAAAGGACCCCAGCCCAAATTGTATGTGAGCTCATAATTTGGATTCTGAAAGGACATACTGAATTCATTTTAGGGAAATCCATGATCTGAGGTGTTCTTACAATGTGGGCAATTTTTTTAACTGCTCTGAAGAGTAACTATTGATTGCCACGTGGTTTATTGACGAGAGACACAGACTTGTATACATTTCTCTGGGTCTAAAATCTAGATCAAAGCCTTTTTTTTTACTATAGCTGGTAGATATGTTGTACCTTTTTAAAAAGCATATTTGTTTGACAGCCTTTCAGCTAGTTCCTTAAGCATCAAACAGAGATGGAGGCATGATGGGACACCTCCAGAGTGAACATGTGCCCCACCCACTGCATAAATCTCCACCTCCGTTCTTAAACCTATGTACAGACAGGATGAGCTCAGTAGGATCCTTGAAATGAAGGAAGAAGAATGTGTGCAGCAGTTGACCCCCATCTGGAGCCTTAGGGGTTGTGGAGATATCTTGTATAGATGTGTTAAGTGAAGATTAGAATGTGATGATGTAGGTACTGAGATCATATGGAATGTAGGAGCTGGGAGGAGGCTGGGTGAAAACGCTAAGCTGTGCTGAAGATGTCTCATTATATTTAACTTGGAATAAAGCTACAGAAAAAGATAAGAAGATGGAAAGTGTGATCTTTACATTGGCGACGAGGGCTTGGAAGTCCCCACTTTGGGGGTGTTTGATGTGACTGCTAAAACCTACATAACTACTGATGCAAGTAATGTGGGGATTGGAGCAATATTAACGCAGGTTAAGGAAGGAGAGGAATATGTGGTAGGGTTTGCCTCCAGGAGGTTGCAGGGTGCAGAAATTTTGTATTCTGTCATAGAAAGGGAAGCCTTGGATTGTTGCTGGGGAATCAATCATATCAGATTTTACCTGTCGGGGAATACCTTTCAAAGTTAGAGCAGATCATAAGCCATTGACATATATCTTTAAAGGTGGTCTAGGATTAGAAGGCAATGTAACTCCACATATTTCAAGGTGGTTGTTATCTGTAATGGATTATAACTTTGATGTTCAGTTTGTGAAAGGGAAGAGAAATGTAGTGGCAGATTATCTTTCAAGAATGCCGATAATTGTGGATGAGGTCATAGGAGAAGAAATTGAAGACATCATAGAAACAGTTTTGGGAGAGCTAGCAGTGAATGAAAGTGAGTGGGAGAGCGCGAAAGCTAATGACTCTATTTTAAGAACGGTGGAGGATAGAGTGGTGAATGGATGGAGGAGTGAGGATGAACATGGTGGTGATGTGTCTAGCTATTTTAGGGTAAGAGATCAGTTAAGCATACAGAATGGAAGATTGTTAAGAAGAAATCAAACTATTCCACCAGAAGGTGTGCGAAGACACATTATTGACATCACGCATCAGGGGCATTTAGGGCGAGGAATGATGAAGAGGAAAGTAAGACAGTCATTTTGGTGGCCAGGAATGGATAAGCAAGTTGAGGAAACGGTGAAGAATTGTGTTGCATGTGCTAATAGCGATAAAACTAAAGTTCTAATGCAAACCCTGTAGGAGGCTGGACTGTCTTGTAGTGAGTACCAAGGGGTACTTACACCTTGCACCAGGCCCAGTTATCCCTTATTAGTGTATAGGGTGTGTAGCAGCATAGGCTGATAGATAATGGTAGCTTAGCAGAGCAGCTTAGCCTGAACTAGGAGACGAGTGAAGCTCCTACAGTACCACTAGTGTCACATGCACAATATCATAAGAAAACACAATACACAGATATACTAAAAATAAAGGTACTTTATTTTTATGACAATATGCCAAAGTATCTCAGAATGTACCCTCAGTATGAGGATAGCAAATATACACAAGATATATGTACACAATACCAAAATATGCAGTAATAGTATTAGAAAACAATGTATAGTTACAATAGGATGCAATGGAGACACATAGGGATGGGGCAACTCAAACCATATACTCCAAAAGTGGAATGCGAACCACAAATGGACCCCAAACCTATGTGACCTTGTAGAGGGTCGCTGGGACTATTAGAAAATAGTGAGGGTTAGAAAAATAGCCCACCCCAAGACCCTGAAAAGTGAGTGCAAAGTGCACTATGTTCCCCAAAGGACATAGAAGTCGTGATAGGGGAATTCTGCAGGAAAGACACAAACCAGCAATGCAACAACAATGGATTTCCAGTCGAGGGTACCTGTGGAACAAGGGGACCAAGTCCAAAAGTCACAAGCAAGTCGGAGATGGGCAGATGCCCAGGAAATGCCAGCTGTGGGTGCAAAGAAGCTGCTACTGGACAGTAGAAGCTGAAGGTTCTGCAGGAACGACAAGGGCTAGAGACTTCCCCTTTGGAGGATGGATCTGACACGCCGTGGAAAGTCGTGCAGAAGTATTTTCCTGAAGAAAGACTGCCAACAAGCCTTGCTAGCTGCAAATTGTGCGGTTAAGGTTTTTGGATGCTGCTGTGGCCCAGGAGGGACCAGGATGTCGACAATTGCGTCTGGAGACAGAGGGGGCATCGAGCAAGACAAGGAGCCCTCTCAGAAGCAGGCAGCACCCGCAGAAGTGCCAGAACAGGCACTACGAAGATGCGTGACATGGTGCTCACCCGAAGTGGCACAAAGGAGTCCCACGTCGCAGAGGACAACTTAGGAAGTCGTGCAATGCAGGTTAGAGTGCCGTGGACCCAGGCTGGACTGTGCACAAAGGATTTCTGCTGGAAGTGCACGGAGGCCGGAGAAGCTGCAAAAGTCGCGGTTCCCAGCAATGCAGTCTGGCGTGGGGAGGCAAGGACTTACCTCCACCAAACTTGGACTGAAGAGTCACTGGACTGTGGGAGTCACTTGGACAGAGTTGCTGGATTCAAGGGACCTCGCTCGTTGTGCTGAGAGGAGACCCAGGGTACAAATGATGCAGTTCTTTGGTGCCTGCGGTTTCAGGGGGACGATTCCGTCGACCCACGGGAGATTTCTTTGGAGCTTCTAGTGCAGAGAGGAGGCAGACTACCCCCACAGCATGCACCACCAGGAAAACAGTCGAGAAGGCAGCAGGATCAGCGTTACAGAGCTGCAGTAGTCGTCTTTGCTACTTTGTTGCAGTTTTGCAGGCTTCCAGCGCGGTCAGCAGTCGATTCCTTGGCAGAAGGTGAAGAGAGAGATGCAGAGGAACTCGGATGAGCTCTTGCATTCGTTATCTAAGGAATCCCCAGAGACAGAGACCCTAAATAGCCAGAAAAGAGGGTTTGGCTACCTAGGAGAGAGGATAGGCTAGCAACACCTGAAGGAGCCTATCAGAAGGAGTCTCTGACGTCACCTGGTGGCACTGGCCACTCAGAGCAGTCCAGTGTGCCAGCAGCACCTCTGTTTCCAAGATGGCAGAGGTCTGGAGCACACTGGAGGAGCTCTGGGCACCTCCCAGGGGAGGTGCAGGTCAGGGGAGTTGTCACTCCCCTTTCTTTTGTCCAGTTTTGCGCCAGAGCAGGGCTGAGGGGTCCCTGAACCGGTGTAGACTGGCTTATGCAGAAATGGGCACCATGTGTGCCCATGAAAGCATTTCCAGAGGCTGGGGGAGTTTACTCCTCCCCTGCCTTCACACCATTTTCCAAAGGGAGAGGGTGTAACACCCTCTCTCAGAGGAAGTCCTTTGTTCTGCCATCCTGGGCCAAGCCTGGCTGGACCCCAGGAGGGCAGAAACCTGTCTGAGGGGTTGGCAGCAGCAGCAGCTGCAGTGAAACCCCGGGAAAGGCAGTTTGGCAGTACCAGGGTCTGTGCTACAGACCCCTGGGATCATGGGATTGTGCCAACTATGCCAGGATGGCATAGAGGGGGCAATTCCATGATCATAGACATGTTACATGGCCATATTCGGAGTTACCATTGTGAAGCTACATATAGGTAGTGACCTATATGTAGTGCACGCGTGTAATGGTGTCCCCGCACTCACAAAGTCCGGGGAATTGGCCCTGAACAATGTGGGGGCACCTTGGCTAGTGCCAGGGTGCCCTTACACTAAGTAACTTTGCACCTAACCTTTACCAGGTAAAGGTTAGACATATAGGTGACTTATAAGTTACTTAAGGGCAGTGTAAAATGGCTGCAGTGGCAGGCCTGTGTAAGAATTGTCAGAGCTCCCTATGGGTGGCAAAAGAAATGCTGCAGCCCATAGGGATCTCCTGGAACCCCAATACCCTGGGTACCTCAGTACCATATACTAGGGAATTATAAGGATGTTCCAGTAAGCCTATGTAAATTGGTAAAATTGGTCCCTAGCCTGTTAGTGACAATTTGAAAGAAATGAGAGAGCATAACCACTGAGGTTCTGATTAGCAGAGCCTCAGTGAGACAGTTAGTCATAACACAGGTAACACATTCAGGCACACTTATGAGCACTGGGGCCCTGGCTGGCAGGGTCCCAGTGACACATACAACTAAAACAACATATATACAGTGAAAAATGGGGGTAACATGCGAGGCAAGATGGTACTTTCCTACACAACCCCCCCCCCCCCAAACGAAGGACAATAAGACTAGCCATGACCTGATGAGTCTTCATTGTCTAAGTGGAAATATCTGGAGAGTCCATCTGCATTGGAGTGGCTACTCCCAGGTCTATGTTCCACTGTATAGTCCATTCCCTGTAGGGATATGGACCACCTCAATAAATTAGGATTTTCACCTTTCATTTGTTTTAGCCAAAGTAGAGGTTTGTGGTCTGTCTGAACAATGAAGTGAGTGCCAAACAGGTATGGCCTCAACTTCTTCAGTGCCCAGACCACAGCAAAGGCCTCCCTCTCTATGGCAGACCAACGCTTTTCTCTAGGGGTCAACCTCCTACTAATAAAAGCAACAGGTTGATCCTGGCCCTCAGAATTAAGTTGTGATAGGACTGCCCCTACTCCTAATTTAGATGCATCAGTTTGGACATAGAATTTTTTTGAGTAACAAGGGCTTTTCAGGACAGGTGCAGAGCACATGGCCTGCTTCAGCTCCTCAAAAGCTTTCTGACAGTTTGCTGTCCATAATACCTTTTTAGGCATTTTCTTGGATGTGAGGTCATTAAGAGGGGCTGCAATGGAGCCATAGTTCTTAATGAACCTCCTGTAATACCCAGTGAGGCCTAAGAAGGCTCTCACTTGAGTCTGAGTAGTAGGGGGAACCCAATCTATAATAGTTTGGATTTTCCACTGCAGTGGTGCAATCTGTTCCCCACCAACAAGGTGTCCCAGATAAACCACCTTCCCCTGCCCTATCTGGCACTTTGAAGCCTTGATAGTGAGGCCTGCCTTTTGCAGGGCCTCCAAATCTTTCCATAGGTGGACCAGGTGATCATCCCAGCTGGAGCTAAAGACAGCTATATCGTCCAAATATGCTGCACTAAAAGGTTCCAGCCCTTGCAGGACTGTGTTCACCAACCTCTGAAAAGTGGCAGGTGCATTTTTCAATCCAAAAGGCATTACTGTGAATTGGTAATGGCCTCCAATGGTTGAAAATGCAGTTTTAGGTTTAGCATCTTCTGATAATTTGATCTGCCAATACCCTGCAGTCAAATCAAAAGTGCTTAGATACTTGGCAGATGCCAGTGTATCTATGAGCTCATCTGCCCTGGGTATAGGGTGAGCATCAGTTTTGGTTATCTGGTTGAGACCTCTGTAGTCTACACAAAACCGCATTTCCTTCTTTCCATCCTTGGAATGAGGTTTTGGTACAAGTACCACAGGAGAAGCCCATGGACTTTCAGAGTGCTCAACCACTCCCAGTTCTAACATTTTCTGCACCTCTTGCTTTATGCAGTCTCTGACATGGTCAGGCTGCCTATAGATCTCACTTTTGACAGGCAAGCTGTCTCAAGTATCTATAGTGTGCTCACACCAAGAAGTGGTACCTGGCACAGTAGAGAAGAGTTCAGAAAACTGACCCAGGAGATTTATGCAATGGTCTTTCTGCTCAGCAGTAAGACAATCAGCCAAAACTACACCTTCCACTAGAGCATCTTGCTCTGTGGAAGAGAAGAGGTCAGGTAGAGGACACTGTCTTCTTCCTGTCCCTCATCAGTTGCCATGAGCAGGGTGAGATCAGCCCTGTCATAGTAGGGTTTCAGGCGATTGACATGGAGCACCCTAAGGGGACTCCTGGCAGTGCCTAAGTCAACTAAGTAGGTGACTTCACCCTTTTTCTCAACAATTGTGTGGGGTCCACTCCATTTATCTTGGAGTGCTCTTGGGGCCACAGGCTCCAATACCCACACTTTCTGCCCTGGTTTGTACTGAACCAAAACAGCCTTCTGGTCATGCCATTGCTTTTGGAGCTCTTGGCTGGCCTGAAGGTTTTTACTGGCCTTTTTCATGTACTCAGCCATCCTTGATCTGAGGCCAAGTACATAATCCACAATATCTTGCTTTGGAGCTTTTAAAGGTTGTTCCCAACCCTCCTTGACAAGTGTTAGTGGACCCCTAACAGGGTGCCCAAAGAGGAGTTCAAAGGGGCTGAAGCCCACTCCTTTCTGGGGTACCTCCCTTTAGGCAAAAAGGAGGCATGGTAAAAGGATGTCCCATCTCCTGCGGAGTTTTTCAGGGAGTCCCATAATCATGCCTTTGAGAGTTTTGTTAAATCTCTCCACCAGTCCATTTGTTTGTGGATGATAGGGTGTAGTGAACTTGTAAGTCACACCACACTCCTTTCACATGGCCTTTAAGTAAGTAGACATGAAATTGCTTCCCCTGTCTGATACCACCTCTTTTGGGAAACCCACCCTGGAAAATATTCCCAGGAGGGCCTTTGCCACTGCAGGTGCTGTAGTGGTCCTAAGAGGAATTGCTTCAGGATATCTTGTGCCATGGTCTACTAACACCGAGATAAACCTATTGCCTGAAGCAGTAGGAGGGTCAAGGGGGCCAACTATGTCAACCCCTACCCTTTCAAAGGGTACCCCAACCACAGGCAGTGGAATAAGGGTGCCTTTGGGGTGCCACCTGTCTTGCCACTGGCTTGACAGGTTTCACAGGACTTACAAAACTCATTTGTGTCCTCAGACATTCTAGGCCAATGAAACAAGGGAACAAGTCTGTCCCAAGTTTTCATTTGTCCCAGATGTCCAGCTAGGGGAATGTCGTGGGCTAGAGTTAGGAGGAACTTTCTGTACTCCTGAGGAATCACTAACCTCCTGGCAGTTCCAGGTTTAGGATCCCTTGCTTCAGTGTACAAGAGGTTGTCCTCCCAGTAAACTCTGTGAGAGTCACTGACATCCCCATTAGCTTGTTTGACAGCTTGCTGTCTTAGACCCTCTAGTGTGGGACAGGTCTGCTGTGCCACACTCAGCTCCTCCCTGGCAGGCCCCCCTTCACCCAAAAGCTCAGCAGTGTCTGCTTCCAGCTCCTTTGGTGTAGGTTCTGCACAGGGTGGAAATTCTTCTTCCTCAGAACAAGAATTCACTGTAGAGGGAGGGATAGTAGGTAGTGCTTTACTTCTAGTAGCCCTAGCTTTAGGGAGCACTTGGTCCATTGTTCCAGGATCCAAGTCACCCTGTCATTTTTGCTTTTTGGCCTGAGCCCTGGTTAAAGCAAAAATATGCCCAGGGATGCCCAGCATTGCTGCATGGGCCTCCAACTCCACATCTGACCAAGCTGATGTCTCCAAATAATTTCCTAGTAGACAGTCTACAGGTAAATCTGAGGCTCCCACAACTTTCTTTGGACCAGTACCCCCCCCCCCAGTTGAGATTTGCAACAGCCATGGGGTGGCAAAGTGTGTTGTTGTGAGCATCGGTTACTTGGTACTGGTGACCAAGTAGGTGTTGTTCAGGGTGGACCAGTTTCTCTATCACCATTGTGACACTGGCACCTGTGTCCCTGTAGGCCTGAACCTCAACACCATTTATAGCTGCTTGTACTTATCCATATTAAGGGGACAAGCAACTAAGGTGGCTAAATCAATAGCCCCCTCAGAGACTAACACAGCCTCTGTGGTCTCCATAACAAGACCAACCCCAACTAAGTTACCAATAGTGAGCCCAGCTACTCCCTTGGATTGGCTATTAGTAGGTTTGCTCCCACCACCACTGCTATTAGTAGGGACACTAGGTGTAGCAGTAGGGGTTGTAGTGGTAGGAGGCTTGGTGCTTTTCTTTGGACAACTGGGATCTGTTGTCCAATGGCCTTTTATTTTACATAAATAGCACCATGGTTTCTTTTCTTTGTTTTGATTAGAAGAGGATTTGGGCCCACCACCCCCACCAGACTGTTTTTGTGGGCCTGATGAAGACTCATTTTTAGATTAGTCCCCACCCTTGTCAGAAGACTTACAATCCTTCTTCTTGTTGCCATCTTTGTCACCCCCTGTATGAACTTTTCTGTTCACCCTTGTTCTGACCCATTTGTCTGCCTTCTTTCCCAATTCTTGGGGAGAGGTCAGATCAGAGTCCACCAAGTACTGGTGCAACAAATCAGACACACAATTATTAAGAATATGCTCTCTCAGGATCAAGTTATACAGGCTGTCATAATCAGTAACTTTACTGCCATGTAACCACCCCTCCAAGGCCTTCACTGAATGGTCAATGAAATCAACCCAGTCTTGTGAAGACTCCTTTTTGGTCTCTCTGAACTTTATCCTGTACTGTTCAGTGGTTAAGCCATAACCATCCAGGAGTGCATTCTTAAGAACTTTGTAATCATTGGCTTCACTTTCTTTCACAGTAAGGAGCCTATCCCTACCTTTCCCACTAAATGATAGCCATAGGATAGCAGCCCACTGCCTTTGAGGGACATCCTGTACAGCACAGGCCCTCTCAAGTGCAGCAAACCACTTGTTAATGTCATCCCCCTCCTTATAAGGGGGAACTATCTTGTGCAGATTCCTGGAATCATGCTCTTTTGCAGGATGACTATGGGGAATACTGCTGCTGCCACCATGGGTTTCTAAACCCAATTTCTGTCTCTCCTTCTCTACGTCTAAGGTCTGTCTATCCAAATCCAGCTGTTGCTTCTTGAGCTTCAGTCTGGTTTGTTCCACTCTCAATCTATTGAGCTCCCTTTCTAACAATCTGTCATCAGGGTGGGTGGGAGGGACATGCCTTGAAACAGAAGTATGGTGCGAATGGACAGAAGGAGACCTATCCCTTACAGAAGGCACCCTAACAGCTTGGTTAACAGAAACCTCACTTCTACTGTGGTGAGAAGGGATGCTCTTGTTATGATGTGAAACAACATTATCTGTATGGTGTGACTCTACATCAGTACCAACTATGCTAGACTGTCTAGTAATGGGCAGGCTAGGAAGTTTCTCTCCTGAATCTTTTCCTAGGGGAGTCCCTGGATCAGATTGGGAACCATTAGCTACTTTTTCAACAGATGGGGCCCTTTTGGCCTTATCTTGTTCTCTAAGCATGTTAAGCAATAATTCCAAAGAAGGATTCTTCCCTACACTCAAACCTCTTTCTACACAGAGACTCCTTGCTCCTTTCCAGCTAAGGTGATCATATGCAAGTTTGGACAGATCAACATTTTGGCCTGTGCCAGACATTTTTAGAAAGTGTTTAAGTGATAGAAAAAGAGCAAAAAGTTTTCAGAACTTTTAGAAAGACAGAAAAAAAAACTTTTTTAACTTTTTAAGAACTTTTAGAAAGTTTAGAGGTACTTTTCAGCACTTTAGAAAAGAGGTGAGAAAAGAAATGCAAAACTGTTTGGTTAGGTGTACATACACTGAACTTGTTTTGTATATTTTTCTCTTATGAAAAGTACAATGACAAAAGTGGTAAGTAGTCTCAAAGCACTTATCCCACCGCTGCACAACCAATGTAGGAGGCTGGACTGGCTTGTAGTGAGTACCAAGGGGTACTTACACCTTGCACCAGGCCCAGTTATCCCTTATTAGTGTATAGGGTGTCTAGCAGCATAGGCTGATAGATAATGGTAGCTTAGCAGAGCAGCTTAGGCTGAACTAGGAGACGAGTGAAGCTCCTACAGTACCACTAGTGTCACTTGCACAATATCTTAAGAAAACACAATACACAGATATACT
Organism: Pleurodeles waltl; assembly: GCF_031143425.1. NCBI lineage: Eukaryota > Metazoa > Chordata > Amphibia > Caudata > Salamandridae > Pleurodeles > Pleurodeles waltl. The sequence continues at coordinate 1,179,017,369 of NC_090437.1, forward strand.
AAAAATAAAGGTACTTTATTTTTATGGCAATATGCCAAAGTATCTCAGAGTGTACCCTCAGTATGAGGATAGCAAATATACACAAGATATATGTACACAATACCAAAATATGCAGTAATAGTATTAGAAAACAGTGCAAACAATGTATAGTTACAATAGGATGCAATGGAGACACATAGGGATAGGGGCAACACAAACCATATACTCCAAAAGTGGAATGCGAACCACGAATGGACCCCAAACCTATGTGACCTTGTAGAGCAGTGGTTCCCAAACTTTTTTGATCCCCGGCTCCTTTGACCTATTGGCCGTGTTGGCCATGGCTCCCCGTTATGTTACTTTTTTTGGCGGGTGGGGGAACGTAATCCCAGCCTGTACCTGTACCTACACTATTTACAGTTTGTCTTCTTTATTCTCTCCTTCACGTTGCTGAAAACCATTTATTGGAAACAATTTTTGTTACAGGGATATTATTAATGGTACTTTGGCGCCCTCCGCTGGTCAGAATAATTAATGCAGGGTGTTTTTTTCCAATACCACGAGGAAAAGCTACCGATTCAAAGCACCTCCGAGTGGTTTCCAGACTGTGTGCGGCGCCCCTGGCTAGTTTTGACGGCGCACCAGGGAGCCGCGGCGCACAGTTTGGGAACCACTGTTGTAGAGGGTCGCTGGGACTGTTAGAAAATAGTGAGGGTTAGAAAAATAGCCCACCCCAAGACCCTGAAAAGTGAGTGCAAAGTGCACTAAAGTTCCCCAAAGGACATAGAAGTCGTGATAGGGGAATTCTGCAGGAAAGACACAAACCAGCAATGCAACAACAATGGATTTCCAGTCGAGGGTACCTGTGGAACAAGGGGACCAAGTCCAAAAGTCACAAGCAAGTCGGAGATGGGCAGATGCCCAGGAAATGCCAGCTGTGGGTGCAAAGAAGCTGCTACTGGACAGTAGAAGCTGAAGGTTCTGCAGGAACAACAAGGGCTAGAGACTTCCCCTTTGGAGAATGGATCCCGCACGCCGTGGAGAGTTGTGCAGAAGTATTTTCCTGAAGAAAGACTGCCAACAAGCCTTGCTAGCTGCAAATTGTGCGGTTAGGGTTTTTGGATGCTGCTGTGGTCCAGGAGGGACCAGAATGTCACCAATTGCGTCTGGGGACAGAGGGGACATTGAGCAAGACAAGGAGCCCTCTCAAAATCAGGCAGCACCCGCAGAAGTGCCAGAACAGGCACTACAAAGATGCGTGACATGGTGCTCACCCGAAGTCGCACAAAGGAGTCCCACGTCGCCGGAGGACAACTTAGGAAGTCGTGCAATGCAGGTTAGAGTGCCGTGGACCCAGGCTGGACTGTGCACAAAGGATTTCCGCCGGAAGTGCACGGAGGCCTGAGTAGCTGCAAAAGTCGCGGTTCCCAGCAATGCAGTCTGGTGTGGGGAGGCAAGGACTTACCTCCACTAAACTTGGACTGAAGAGTTACTGGTCTGTGGGAGTCACTTGGACAGAGTTGCTGGATTCAAGGGACCTCGCTCGTCGAGCAGAGAGGAGACCCAGGGTACCGGTGATGCAGTTCTTTGGTGCCTGCGGATGCAGGGGGACGATTCCGTCGACCCACAGGAGATTTCTTCGGAGCTTCTAGTGCAGAGAGGAGGCAGACTACCCCCACAGCATGCACCACCAGGAAAACAGTCGAGAAGGCGGCAGGATCAGCGTTACAGAGTTGCAGTAGTCGTCTTTGCTACTTTGTTGCAGTTTTGCATGCTTCCAGCGCGGTCAGCAGTCGATTCCTTGGCAGAAGGTGAAGAGAGAGATGCAGAGGAACTCGGATGAGCTCTTGCATTCGTTATCTAAGGAATCCCCAGAGACAGAGACCCTAAATAGCCAGAAAAGAGGGTTTGGCTACCTAGGAGAGAGGATAGGCTAGCAACACCTGAAGGAGCCTATCAGAAGGAGTCTCTGACGTCACCTGGTGGCACTGGCCACTCAGAGCAGTCCAGTGTGCCAGCAGCACCTCTGTTTCCAAGATGGCAGAGGTCTGGAGCACACTGGAGGAGCTCTGGGCACCTCCCAGGGGAGGTGCAGGTCAGGGGAGCGGTCACTCCCCTTTCCTTTGTCCAGTTTCGTGCCAGAGTAGGGCTGAGGGGTCCCTGAACCGGTGTAGACTGGCTTATGCAGAAATGGGCACCATGTGTGCCCATGAAAGCATTTCCAGAGGCTGGGGGAGGTTACTCCTGCACTGCCTTCACACCATTTTCCAAAGGGAGAGGGTGTAACACCCTCTCTCAGAGGAGGTCCTTTGTTCTGCCATCCTGGGCCAAGCCTGGCTGGACCCCAGGAGGGCAGAAACCTGTCTGAGGGGTTGGCAGCAGCAGCAGCTGCAGTGAAACCCCGGGAAAGGCAGTTTGGCAGTACCAGGGTCTGTGCTACAGACCCCTGGGATCATGGGATTGTGCCAACAATGTCAGGATGGCATAGAGGGGGCAATTCCATGATCATAGACATGTTACATGGCCATATTCGGAGTTACCATTGTGAAGCTACATATAGGTAGTGACCTATATGTAGTGCACGCGTGTAAGGGTGTCCCCGCACTCACAAAGTCCGGGGAATTGGCCCTGAACAATGTAGGGGCACCTTGGCTAGTGCCAGGGTACCCTTACACTAAGTAACTTTGCACCTAACCTTTACCAGGTAAAGGTTAGACATATAGGTGACTTATAAGTTACTTAAGGGCAGTGTAAAATGGCTGTGAAATAACGTAGACGTTATTTCACTCAGGCTGCAGTGGCAGGCCTGTGTAAGAATTGTCAGAGCTCCCTATGGGTGGCAAAAGAAATGCTGCAGCCCATAGGGATCTCCTGGAACCCCAATACCCTGGGTACCTCAGTACCATATACTAGGGAATTATAAGGGTGTTCCAGTAAGCCAATGTAAATTGGTAAAATTGGTCACTAGCCTGTTAGTGACAATTTTAAAGAAATGAGAGAGCATAACCACTGAGGTTCTGATTAGCAGAGCCTCAGTGAGACAGTTAGTCATAACACAGGTAACACATTCAGGCACACTTATGTGCACTGGGGCCCTGGCTGGCAGGGTCCCAGTGACACATACAACTAAAACAACATATATACAGTGAAAAATGGGGGTAACATGCCAGACAAGATGGTACTTTCCTACAAACCCCATTAGCACCTGTGAGGTTTCCAGGTGGACCTTGGGAGAGGTTGTCTGTAGATTTTATTGATCTGGTCTCCAGGCTGGAGCAAGTATACAATCCTGTTAGTGGATTAGTGGTTAGTGGATTATCACACTAAATGGTTTGTTATCAAGACAGTCGATCAAGTAAATATCTCAAAGGTTATAGAGTTTTTTGAGGAAACATTCATGGAAGAAGGTATTCCTAAAACAATTGTATCAGATAATGGTGTACAATTTGTGTCATTAGAAATGACTGATTATTTACGGAAGATGGGAATCATTCATGAAAGGGTTGCTGTGCTTCGTCCACACGCCAATGGAATGGTAGAAAGAATAAATCGTATAGTCATGGAGAGTATCCAGTTATCGTTGCCCAATCATCTTCCCTGGAGAAGGGAGTTGAATAAAATGATGTGGACATATCGCACAACTCCACATTCGGTAACAGGAGTGTCACCATTTGTATCTTTAAAAGAAAGAGAACCTGGGGTGAAAGAGTGTCCAGTGTGGTGGAAGACAAAGGAAAATGTAACAGTGGATAGAAAAATAGTAAGAGGAAGAGTTGAAGAGATGCAAAGGAAGAACATACAACATTACAATAAGAGAATGGGGGTGAAATGCAGTCAGTTAAAATAAGGTGATTGGGTGGGGACAAGGAAAGGTGAAACTATATTAAAGGGGGATAGCAAATATTCTGCTCCTCAGTTAGTGAAAGAAGTTAAAAGAAATGTGGTAATCCTGGAGAATGGCTTGTCATGGAGTATGGGAAATGTGTGTAAAGTTAATCGTTAAACTCATAGTGTTGTGTGACTTTATAGGAACTTAATGTTAGTTGCTAAGGGAAAAAAAAGGGGAAAAGATGTGCGTGTTTTTTTGTGCATTTATGTAGTATAAGGGGGAGGTGTGTGGCGATATCTTGTATTGATGTGTTCAGTGAAGATTAGAATGTGATGATGTAGGTACTGAGATCATATGGAATGTAGGTGCTGGGAGGAGGCCAGGTGAAAATGCTGAGCTGTGCTGAAAATGTCTCGTTATATTTAACTTGGAATAAAGCTACAGAAAAAGATAAGAAGGTGGAAAGTGTTATCTTTACAGGGGTGCAACCCACACCCCGCTTGTACTATGGGTTCATTTGGATGCTCGCCAGAGCTGATGGCACCTTATTCCCCCCAGGCCTCTTGGGAATGAAACCTCTTTTGATGGTTTGAAGGAGGGGGCACTGTGGTCTCTTGTTCAGACATTTCCTCCTTTAGTACTGAAACTTTAGGCTCTGGCAGTTTGCACGGTCAACTTACGGTGAAAGGCCTGGGTGACTGGGAAGCCCTAGCAGAAAGCAAGGTGTTGCCAAAGAGAAAAAAAGCTTCAGTTGAGAAAAACACCAAAGTTGGTTAGGAAATCAGACCAGAGCCATGGCAGTGAAGGGTCCGCTGCCAGAAAGAAGCAATGGTGTAAAGTGTGAGAAAACAGAGCCAGTTGCAAAGGCCCCCTGATTTTTGCCCAATTTTCCATTTTTTGCTGGTGTTTTCCTGACACTAATGGTGCCTTGGGCACTGCTAACTAGTCCCAGGGCATGTGCTCTGGGTAAAATCAGTATGCAAATTAGGCTAATTATAGTTGGTTAGTCAACCTACCTATAAGTCCCTAGTATTTGGTAGGGCATGTAGGTTTAGTGACCCTAGTATATGTAGTGCACTCATAGGTGCACTGTTGAGGTGCCCAGTGTCATTTTAAAGGCAGGCCTGCCTTGCTGGCTGCTTTTAAATTAAAGTTACATGCAAATTCGACTTTTGAATTAAAAGTAGTTCCAAAGTCTTAAACTACCTTATTATTACATAGAAGTCACCCCTAAGGTGTGCCCTATATGCCCCTATTGCTGGGTGCTATGTAACAATAAGCAGGGCCCTTATAAAAATAGTTCTATAAGCCCTGGTGATGTAAAATAGCCAAATTTGTTTCCCCTCAGTGTAGTGAATGGCCTCTATAGGCTAGAATGGGGTGACTTTATTTTAATTTATAAAGTCCCCTTAAGTGTCAGATACCTTAAGTTGATATCAAATCAATTGTTATAATAAATCACACAACTTTCAATCGTTGGATTTAATATAACTTGTGCAGGTAAAGAGTTTTAAACTGTACCTAAAAAGTTGCCAACTTCAGCACTGTATTGCTTTGCTCTAATTGGCCAGCCTCTGGTAGCCTGGCCAGGCTGCCTTGATGAGGTGTGAGGTGGCCTGGCTCAACACAAAGAGATGTGCTTGGGGGGGAGATCTTCCCTCAGAAGATGGGGAAGTAAGAAGGGGGAGGGCTGCCAAACTGGTCTTCAAGCGCAGGGAAGGACATATTGAACAAATCAGCACCTCCCTCACATCCTGCAAACCCAGGCAATTAGACGTCCCCTTCATTAGATTTGGAGAGGGCAGGAGAGGGGTGCGTTTAGGATTTTTAGCCACACCAGTGGGTGGGCTCAGCCAGATGTAACCTCCAAAAATCATTTTCAGCCATGATGGATTTTTGAGGAATGATGCTCCCTGAGATTGATTTTTGCCACAATTCCCAGGAAGTGGTCATCACAGGGGGAAGGACCCTGCCCTTGATTGGAGGACAAAGAGCCCTTGTTTTTCACCCAGCAACAAGGATAAAACTGGCAGACCTGCATCCACACCACATATCACTACCAGATTCCAAAAAGGAAGAACTACAGAAGAAGAAGGACTGCCCTGCTCCACTCCTGACCTGCACCTGGACACTGAACTATTGAGGACTGCACCAGCTGCACACTTGGGCTTCACCACAAGAAGGACTTTGCCAGGCTTCAACTGGTTTAAGGAGGGACTTCCTGTTTGCTATAGGTGAAAAATTGCTAACTAGAGTCCCCTGCACCAACTCCTGAAGAAACTGACCAGCTGACCACTGTCCAGTGGCCAATTTGGGGTTTGCACCACGTGCATTCTGGAAATTGTAGTCTGCACCCTCAAGGAGCATCTCAGAGCTTCTGGAACCTTGGGGTGAGCTGTGGACCTCAAATGAACCTTAAAAGAACATCTGGAAGAAGATCCAGAAGTTTGGAAAAGTTTGGAGAACTTTTGGAAAAAAGCTCCATAAAGGGACCACCCTTCCGTGGCAACTCTAGCTGGCTTGCCTCAACCACGACCCGGCCTGACTTGGTAGTTCGTTCCGGTGAAGAAAATCTCTAAAAAAGTGACTAAGTCTGAATGTAGAAAGTTGACCGGGACCTCCCAGGCAGTGTATCCGAAGAGGGCTCCAGGGACATCGGATCATGATTCAGGTTTGCCCCGGTCGAAGGATTTTCACCTAAAAAATATTTTGAAGGTAGAAATATCCACCAAGGGCTCCCGCGATGCGTATCCGAGGAAGAGTTCCAGGAGGTCGCATTGGACTGGCAACTTGGTCCCGCTGAAGAAGATCTTCAAGAAAATGACTAAGTCCAACAGTAAAACATTTGGCCGAGGCCTCCCGAGAGCTGTAGCCGAGCAGATCTCCATCACGGTTGGCCTCATACTTTGACTTTGCAGAGGTGCGACCAGATGACCAGATTGGTGCTATTTGTTTCTAAGCACTAAAAAACATTAATTCTTTAAAAATGTATATCTCTGGTTGCCTATATCTGATTTTATTCATTTCAGTGTCATTTTAAAGATATAAATATTTTCTATTGTTATAAATTCGATTTGGATTTTTAAACTGTTTCCTGTGTTTTATTTAATTACTGTATTGTAATATTTGAATGCTTTACTCTTTGCCTCCTAAATTAAGCCTTCTCACTCGTTGCCAAGCTACCAAGGGTTGAGCTGGGTTTTATTTATTCAGACAAAACTGGATCTAAGTGGAGGTTGGTTGCCTACTGCTAAGTGTAGGTACTTACATGCCCTTACCAATAACCCACTTTCCAACACAGAGGCTGTGTTTCCTTCAATCCTTCGAAAACCTAAATAGCTAAATGAAATATAAATCACCTTCCAATCAAATGCCAGTTGCATTCCATGTGGTACAATAATTATCCCTAAAACAAAAATACATTTGAGGACCATACTGGAGTGTATCTATTATATTTAGCAATTTTAAACATTCTCAGCAAGGTTTTCCATAATCTGGAAGCAAAGGAAAAACCTTAAATCTAACCCTTTTAAAGTGATCATTTTCTGATCTTGTTAAAAAAAAAACAATAGCCTCCCTACCCAGTATATTTTGTAAAAAGAAGAGATATTGGCCCTTTGCTTTTCATAACTTTGCAAAAGTGCCACCACACATAATAAATGAATACATAGGATTCTGTAATCCCTGTATAAACTGCAGTCTCTAATTTTCCTATACACAGTGACGTATGAAGCACCAAGTAGACAATTATAAAGAAAATACTTCAGAACTCAACTATTATACAAGGGATGAAGTAGCCCCTGCCATATATATATAAATTTATTGAAGAGATAGAAGATATGCAGGAATTCGCACACACCAGTACACAAAGAAACTTAAGATACTATAGAACTACAAACTACTGAGACTCATGCTAACATTAGAAATATAAATAACCATATTGAACAAATAACTGGATTGTGCGGAGTATTTAAACAAATTGAAAGAAAAGAATGTATTAAAGAGATTACAGAAAAATAAGGAAACGAGAGAAAGGAAGAAAGAAATAGTGAAGAGGAGAAGAAAACTGTAAATACTATACAATTGTTGAGAGAAACTTCCAAATAACTATACAAAAATACAATGCATGGTAAACCAGAACAATGATGGTAATGGAAAAATGCCTAAACACCAGCCATTGTCAAAATAGTAAAATACATTGGATAATTAATTTCAGGTACGAGTATACAGCAACAAATATCTAGTCAGTGGTTCCCAAAGTTCACCTTGTTTTGACGACAAAGATGGAGAGTGTAAATTATAACAATTCAGACAGTGGGTATGACACACCAAGTTCCACTACTGTTCTATTGTGATGTTGTCAGCAGATTTCCAGTTAGAGGTCATTACCTGGAAGGTAATAGCAGTCATTAGATTGTCAAATTTACGGATTGAGGTACTGTGCGACGACATATTACTTAATCAACCTAAAAATAAAACCTCAATGGAAAACAGAATATGAACTTTGGTGACATCCCCATTCTTGTCCATAAATTCTCCCAGAACATAGAAAGATTAGGACATAAGAAAAACATATGAAGATAGGTACCGGAATTAGTATTACGTCATCAACTTGAGCAACTTAAGTTTAAACTGTTGTAGAGCCATTTTAATACTGTCTGTGGGCACGTTATTCTACCAACTAGGCCTGCTGTCCACACCCTTTAGCCTAGTTACGTTTTATTTTATTTTAGTTTATTCTTTTAGAAATTATCACATTTGTAGTGATGTTTTATTTTCCTTTATCTTGCTGTTCCTTTGTTTAGGAAAGCATTTACATTTCTTAGCACAACATTCTTTCACTCTGTGCTTTTTCCAAGGCTGTAATGAGATAGGATTGCCGGCATTAGTGGTACACTGCATGTCTAACATTTCACAGAAACATATGTATTTTTACAGGGAGGGGACACTTTTCTCAGAACACTAGCTGTTTTATTCTAAAACATCTCTCTGTCCCCTCCATGTTAAAGGGAGGTTCCAGCCAGATGACCACTACCGCATGCTGTCTGACTGTGCTACAGCATCTCGCTGAGACTACCGGTTCCCTGGCCTATATGGGGATGGTGTCTCTATGGATGACAGGCTCCTTCACTATTGTCATACTCAGGTATGGGGATGATGACTTCCCAGTGGGTCCTGAAGGGCAGATTAGTGCTTATTGTTCTGTGCTCTAACATAGAACATTAGTGGTGTAGGAAGGAATCACACATCCTGTATTGTGACACTATGGTGGGAATTTTCTTGTGTTTCATTTTTCTTGTCACCAGTTTGCTTCTAGTATGTTTCATCATCCTAATTATTGCAGTTAATTTTATTTTATCTAGGATGCAGCTGAATCAATAAATCTTATTGAACCATTCCCTGCTTCTGTTTGCCTTCGCATGAGTGGGAAAATGTAAAGGAGAGAAAAAGATGAGAACTGATCCACCACGATTTCCCTGAGCAGTCACAATGTCCTGTGCCCGGTTGCCACAAATCATCCCTGCTCTTGGGCAGAGGTCAAGTGCTTCTAGCTGGCTGGAAATGGATTAGGCTGGTGGTTGTCACATGGTGTGGGATCAAACTCAGTTTCTCACAATTCAGGCGATGCTGTCGCCCAAATCCAGCAGTGCCATTGGTCAAATGAGAGCCAACACAACAAAACAAATGTTCTGCTGTATGGTAGAATCTATTGTAGCAATAATAAAGCATCTAGGTGAGGTTGGCAGTGCGTGGCGTGCAGTGAATTTTTCCCCATATTTTATGCCAAAGTGATATAAGCCAACTGGAAACTAAATCTGATTCCCATAAAAGTTCCAATTTCGATTTTGGTCTATCTAAATGGGGAGCTATTAGTGTTCTATATATTAATGGGACTTTGCAAATCTGAATTATACGCAGAAAGATTTCCTGAATGGATGGTGTAGAAACAGATGCCAAAGGAGGGAAAAACAGTGATGCCAAGAGCTGACATTGTTTAAGAAATTTCAGGGAGAGGTTAAGGGAAGAGGAAAGAGTTGTAAATGGAATAATTGTATTATTATGGAGAAGCAATTGAGAAACAGTGAATATATCCTTATTTAACCAGCTCCGCCAAAGTATAGGTTTACCTTTTGAAAAGTATACCAAATAGAACTTTGAAAGAATTGTTGATACAGAGAGAAATGAGTCAACAAGCAAGGCTTGAAAAGAGAACAAGAGTGCAATATAATGGAAGAGGGACGGGGAACATGGCGGCCGGTTGAAGCGCTGACCGCGAACTCCCATCGGACGAGAGACGCGGACGAGAGACGCGACCTGCGACCCCTGACCTGGAAACGACGCGCTGAGAGCCGGAGCAGTCCCGCAGTTGGATCGACGCGCGAGAGGATCACCGCGGCCGTAGAGGGGCCCCCTTGTTGTGACGAGGAAGAGGTTTGGAGGAGAGACGCCGGGGAAGAGACTAGGGGAGAGACTGGGATTGTGCAGGGCTCCTAGACCGGCGCCCCGGGTGAGTCGTCCCTCTTGCCGGGAAGAGCTGTTGATGGCGTTTTTTTTTTTTTTTTTTTTTCTCTCTCGGTGTTGAGGTTGACAGAGCTCCCTGCGTGAGAGATACACACTGATAAATCCAGATTGGTAGGAATACCATAAATCGTTAATTAACCTGAACATCGGATCTTTAAAAAACAATCGCAGGTTGAATCTGCATAGGATTTTTTTTTTTTTTTTGTGAGCCTTTCTTTTTTTTTTTTTAGACTTCTTCTGTCACCCACAGAGGTTTGATGTTAAACTCTCTTATCATTAACTTTGAGCATTGTCTCTTTGCTTTAAGAGTTATTCCAACGTTGTTTCTACTCCTTGAATTAGACCGAGTTGGGCATCACTGGGCATCATTTGCCTATCGGGCTTGGAGTAGCTATTTGAAGGACTCGGAAGGATCCTAGAAAATCCAGTCTCGGAATACGTTACTATTGGAGTGTACTTGTTTATATTGATCTCCCCGCCCCAGGTCGGGAGATTTAATTAAAAATCACGGCGAACAAGGAGGGGGGCGAAATTGCTTCGGCGAGAGGTGGTCAGGGGGTCCCCTGGAATCAAGCTTTAAATTCCAGTATTTGGGCTGAAGCAGTGAGGGGTGTGCGACGAGGGAGATCTTATACCTCTCGCTGTTCTCTTCGTGGGAGTTTACCGGAGACTCCGGGGCTTTCCACTAGGAGTAATTTGAACAGGAATAAGGTGGGAGGAGAACGTGATACCAGCAGAGCCTCTCGGTGCATGTCTCCAATCAAACGCCGCCCCAGGGTTGCACGGGCAGAGGTTAAAAACCTGGTTGGTGCAAGGACTTGTAAGCCCGGCCCCCTGGGTGTGAGTGATAAGCCCCAGGTTTATTCATCAGAGACTGTAGCAGTTACAAATCCTGGATATAAGACTCACGGCGAAGTCTCTTTAAAGGGGACTGATCAAATTTTGTCATCTGTGGGCCCTCCTATCCCTCTCTTGGGGGAAGGCCAACCTGAACTTCTGGGGAGGAGTGAATCACTGATCACAAGATATTTTCGGACTACTACCTTTCCATCGCAGGATATGGCAAATAGTCAACTAACCTCAGATGATTTAGAAATGTCAAATTTAGCTATGCGTTTGGCTAGGCGGTCGCCCCTAAATCCATTAGACAAGGATCTAGATGGACAGGGAGAGGATTCCTCTAAATTATCGGCTTTGTTAGAAGTGGAGAGCAACCCTCTCAGAGGTACAATGTCTTATGGTATGGACGTACAGGCCCTGCTAATCTCTCTTACTAAAGAGATTAGGGAAAAATTTGAGACATCAGAAAATAACCAAACAAGGATTCGGGAAGTATGTGAGGCTTTGGAAAATAAAATCACTTTGTTAACAGATCGGATGGGTAAACTCGAGACTGTGGTGGCGGCCCATGAGGAGCGGGTGGCAGCTCAATCTGAGGATATTTCACAATTAAAACGTGGAGAAAAGTTGTTACAGGACAAACTAGAGATTTTGGAAAATAACATGCGGAGAAATAATATCAGGCTTTTGGGTGTTCCTGAGGGATTGGAAGGGGAAGATATTAAGGGCTATGTGATTGCTTTGATAAAAGAGGTTATCCCAAATACAGCAGGGTTTAACCTGGAAGAGGATATTCAAAGAGTCCATCGTGACCCGTTCAAGAAAAATCCCGGGAGGAAGAATCCCAGGAGGATTCTGATAAATTTCAATACGTACTCTATCAAGGAAAAAATTATGTCTGAAGCCCTTAAAGTTGGTGTTTTTTCCAAGGGGGATTGGGCCTTCAGGATAAGATCGGACTTGTCTAAAGCAACGTTAGATAGACAGTGGGAATTGGGAAATTTTATGCGTGAGCTTCGTTCTCTTGGGGCTACCGTACAGCTAAGGTTTCCGGCAGCACTCCGGATCATGTGGAAGAACAAAATGTATAACATGAGAGATCCGGGGGAGGTTAGCGCATTTATAGACCAGATTAAGGCGTCACAATAAGATCTAGTGGAAGTATCTCGTCCGATGGGGAGTTCGAATTTAGGATAACAGGATGGTTATCCTAGTAGAATCAGGGAGGGTTCCCCAGGGTAGGGGGGTTGGGTTTGGGTGGGAGTTGGGGTTGGTGTTGGTGGAGGGGGTGGAAGGCACTGGGTGTGGGGGTTTGGGTTGGGTTAGGTGGGTTAGGTGGGTTGAAAGGATAAAAATAAGAAAGTCCTCATATGTTGTTTACCTAGGAGGGGGGTACGCTGTGCTTATGACGTTTTCCTTTTCTCCTGACAGATATGTCTAAGTATGGGAATTTAAGATTGAAATTTCTTTCTTGGAATGTGAATGGTTTAAGAGTGGTAAGCAGGAGGAGGAAGATTTTTGAATATTTAAGATTGGCGGAAGAGGAGATTATCATATTGCAAGAAACTCATCTCCAACAAACAGAGTGGGAGACCTGGGTTAAACGGTTGAATTGGGTTTCTCTTAGCGTATGCTCCTCCCAAACTAGTGTGATAAAAGGCGTGGCAGTTCTCATCAAAAAATCCATAAAGCTTAGGATAGGATCGGTGCAAGTTGACCCTAGAGGGAGATGGGTAGTGGTAGAACTGTGCGTATGTGGTTATTGGGTCACGGTGGCAGGCTATTATGGACCTAACCTAGATGATCCCACACCATTTCAAGAGTTATTCAATATTTTACTTCTAGCTAGATATCCAGTGGTACTAGGCGGAGACTTCAACATTTTGTTAGACCCTGTACACGATAAGTCAACCCCTCGAGGTACGGATAACTCTCCTAAAATGAGGGCACAGGTGAAACAAGCCATGCAAGATTTAGGATTGGTAGACATATGGCACTGTAGAGGAGGCGAAGGAGACAGATATACATTTTACAATAAAAAATATGGGCATAGATCTAGAATAGATTTTTTTTTAATACATAAAAGTTTATGCCCAGAGGTCAGAAAGGTAGCCCACAATCCAGCTCACCTCTCAGATCATTCAGCTGTAAAATTACACTTGGATATCAGGGTCGTAAATAAAGGTATTCGATGTATAATTAATCGCGCTATACTATTAGACGACTCTATAGTAGAAGCATTAAAAAAAGACACAAGAGATTTCTTTCTTTTGAACCAAGGTACGGCAAGTTTATGGTGTGTTTGGGACGCCTTTAAGGCTTATATTAGAGGGAGGCTTATGAGCCTGGCAATATACAAACATCGTGAAGAAAAAGAGAAATTGGGAGATATGGAATTATCTCTAAAAACCTTGCAAGCTGCAATCCATAAAGCACGAGCAGAAGAGAAGGTCAATTTATTAGAGGACTTGATATGTCAAGAGGTTAATGTTCGGACTAAGCTAGAGGCTTTTTTGGAAAATCGCAGTAAGTTAAAATGGGAAGCTAGCCGATATGCTCACCATGAATATGGAGAAGGTTGCAGTAAGCTACTAGCATGGAAGGTTAAGTCAGACCTCTCTAAAAGATATATTTCAGCAGTCAAATCGGACAATACGATTTGTGTGGAGCAAGAAGAGATTGAGGGGGCATTTGTATCTTTTTTCCAAGACGTATACTCAGAAAGCCTGGTTAATTCAGACGAGTCGATTAGTGATTTTCTAGAAAAACTACACCTTCCAGCTCTAGAAGATTCTGAAAAGACCCTATTAAATTGTAAAATAAATGAGGCTGAGCTTATTGAAGGCATAAAAGCGTTAAAAAAAGGAAAGGCCGCTGGTCCAGACAATCTACCTAATGAATTGTACAAGGTCTTGGGGGAAGTTATTAGTCCTTTTTTATTAGAATTATTTAATTCTATGCTGGTTGAGGGGGCTCAGACGCCTAAATCCTGGAGAGAGGCTATAATTTGTCTAGTTTTAAAGCCAGGTAAGGACCCAATGTCTTGTGCATCTTACAGACCCATCTCCCTGTTGAATGCCGACTACAAACTTTATACAGGGATTTTAGCCAGGAGATTAGGGAGTGCCATAGGCAATCTGATTCATACGGATCAAAAGGGTTTTATGAAAGGGAGGTATCTCCAGGATGTAACACATGAGTTATTTGCTGCAATAGATCTGGCGGAACAAGAAAAGACCCCTCTGGCGATTCTGACTTTTGACGCAGCAAAGGCCTTCGATCGGGTCAATTGGTCTTTTTTGAGGTTAGTGCTGGAAAAAGGAGGCTTGGGATTTCCTTTTGTTAGGACAGTCAGGGAATTGTATAGATGCCCCTCAGCGAGAATTCTGGTCAACGGCCAGTTATCACAAGAATTTAGGATTTGGCGGGGTACGCGACAGGGATGTCCATTGTCTCCCTTGCTTTTTAACTTATATATTGAGCCTCTGGCAATTTCTCTTAGGTTAAGTAAGGAAATTACTCCATTTCAAAGTGGGGACTGGGAAAAAAAAGTAGCATTATATGCGGATGATCTTATGCTATACACCAAGGATGTTAGTTCTACCCTACTAGCGTTCAATACTTTGATGGAGCAATTTGGTAAACTTTCTGGTTACAGCGTAAACACAGAAAAGACAGAAATAATGTGTTGGAATTTGACTTATGCTTCTCCTTTAGTCAAACAAGAGATCAGATATTTGGGTATACGATTAACAAATGATCTAAATGAGGTACCTAAACTAAATTTTAACATAACATACAGAGAAACCAAAAAATTGCTAAAGACGTGGGCCGCTCTCCCTCTTTCCATAATTGGAAGATCCAACATTTTGAAGATGTGTATTCTCCCAAAATTCACCTTTTTATTCAACACTATTCCACTAGAGTTTAAGAACTGCTGGTTTAAAAAACTACAGGGGGATTTATCCTCGTTTGTATGGGCCTCTAAAGGAGTAAGGATCTCGTGGAAAAAGATGAGTAAAAAAAAAGAGTGGGGGGGCATTGCGTCTCCAGATTTCTTCAAGTATTATCTGGCATTTCAATTAAAAAACATTAGAAACCTATTGAATAAGAAGTCAGAATATGATCCGGCGTGGAAAGCCTTAACGGCACACCTCGAGGAAAAAGCAGATCATTTTCTATATAAATTCGGCCATCCTAAGTACTTCAAGAAGGTACGCTTGAAGACACTCAGACATGCATGCAACATTTGGATGCACTTTCGGAAGGTGCTAGAGATACCCTATTTTTGCAGCTCTTCCCCCATTTGGGATTCACCTGGCACTCCTGAATGCCTCACTGATAAATTATCAATTCCTTTGAGAGTGAGTGGGATTGTAAGATGGGGCCAGATAATGGAAGGACCAGAACTGTTAAGCTGGTCGACACTTTATGAAGGGACTGGAGGCACAGTCTCCAAATTCAAGTATCTTCAGATAGCTAGTTGGGTTAAATCGCAACAAATAGGAGAAATAGGAAGGAATATATGGGAAGGGAAATTAAATCAGAAAATCATTAATAAGGAAGTTGCTCTGTGGTACCATGCTCTGTTGGAAGCAACAAGGGATGGGACATCCCTTCCCTTGTCGAAGTGGGGGGGGATCTTTCCAACTCTAGATGTGAAATCTTTATGGAATAGGTCCTGCTCAGAATTGTGGTTCACGACCAGCCCGGCAGAGTTGAAGAAAAACCATTTGTTCACACTTCATAGGGTTTACTGGACGCCGGCCAGATTAACAGCTATCGGGAAAACTCAGAAAAACTGTCCGAGGTGTGGTGACGATAAGGCAAACGATATACACATGTTTTGGCAATGTTCAAAGTTGTGGGAATATTGGGAGGAGATAGGAAACACTTTAAAGATAATATTTAATGTGAACGTAAAATTGGATCTTTCTATGGTGGTGTTTGGGGTCAGTGAACAGGGTATGAATTATCAAAAATTGTCAGCACATCAGGAGCACCTGTTGTTTGTATTAATACTTTTGGCTAGACGAGAAATTTGTCGTAAATGGGTTGACCCCTTTCCCCCCCGTTCTAAGGATTGGCAAATATCTGTAAATCGAATGTGCATAATGGAACAACGAGGTCCCCTTTCTAGAAGGGATAACTTCTGGATGAACTGGGAAAATGTCTACCAATAGTATATTACTGTTTTGCTGTCTGGTCTCCTCCTCGTGCAACTTAAGTCCAATGATTAGTACTCCCCTTACCCAATACTGGGCGATGCTTTGGTTATGACTAGGTTTCATAGAAAATAGTATATCCTGGTTGATGGCATACGATTGGGAGAATAATAAAACGTAGACCAAACGGGACGACCCAAGGGTTACGTTTCCCCCGTCCGGTACCATTTTTCCTCTACCAAAGCATGGGTGATAATTATGAGGACGAAAAAAAAAAAAAAAAAAAAAAAAAAAAAAAAGAGTGCAATATAATGGTGGGAACATAATATTTAAGGAAATGTGTCCTATATAGAATATGAGTGTGGAAGAAAGGAGAGATAAGGGTTAATTCCAGCTCAGACCATTATTTGGTGGAGAGTCTGCAAATGCAATAAAACAGCTTTGACAGTGTTTAATAATAAAGGCTTTATGATGCAAGAAAAGGCAGGGAAATTGATGCTTGTGAATGATTTACATAATTTTAGGTGTTGTGATGAAACATAAGGAGGTTTCCCATTCCATAAAAAATGTTCATAAAAAGTTTGTTGGTAGCTTTAAAATACTTCCCTGGGATTAGGATTAACATGATGAGATAGAAGTTAATAATTAGAAGAATCATCATTTTAATAGTGCCAGGGCAACACACCATGACAGACAGAGAAATGACCAACCTTGGATTAGTTTCTTGATTTTTTCAAGAAAGACATCCATGTTAGATTGTAAAGTGACTTTTAGATTGGTATGGTAGAGGATTCCTAGACATTTGATCATGTCAGGGTTCCAGGAAAAACCCATTCCAGCAAAGGGCGTTTTAAAACAAACTTTATTCAAAGGCATCACTTTGGATTTTTCTATACTGAGTTTATAACCTGACACTTTCAAATATGCACTTAACTAATCAAGCAAATAGGAGCGAGATGTTTCAGGTTTGGAGATATAGAGAAGGATGTCATCCATATAGGCCATGAATTTTATATGAACTTCATTAAGCTGAAAACTGGAAAAGTCATTAGAGCGTTTCAGCTTATATTAAAAAAAGGCTTAAGTGCGAGAATGAAAAGTATAGGTGATGGAGGGAATCCCTTCCATGTACCTCGGCGTAAGGGCATGTAAGACGATTGTACACTGTTGACTAGAACAGAAGAGCATGGAGAGTATTATAGTAAGGTTATTAATTGAAGAAATCAGGGGGTCAAACCCATGTGAGCGGAGAACACCTATTAGGTATTGCCAGACCACTCCATCTATTGCCTTTTCAGCATCTATGGCCACTGCCACAAGAAGTGTTTAATATTTGTTACAAAGAATGTTTAAAAAGAAAAAAAGAAAAAACTAATTGTCCATTATGTTCCTATTTTTAACAAAACAAAACTGTTCCACATCCACTAGATCAGATATAAAGTCATTGAAGCGAAAGGTCAGGTCATTAGTGAAAATTTCACAATCTGTATTTATATGTGAAATGGGATGGTAATTCTTACATTGAGAGGGGTCTCTTTCTTTTTTAGGAATAACATGTATAGTAGGTTCTGCAAAAGATCCTGGGGCTTTGTTTAGTAAGAGGAAATTAATAATACATGTAAATAATATTGGGAAAAGTAATTTAGAAAACTATAGGTAAAATCCAATGGTGAACCCGTATGGTCCAGGTCCTTTTCCTATTGGAAGAGGTTTAATTACAGAAAAAAATCTTCTACTTGTAGTGGATCTTCAAGAGTAGTTAAATCAATTTGTGAGGACTTGACCAAGGAGAAACGAGAAAAGAATGAGGAAAAGGAATCCTCCGAAGGCCGGGCTTAAGGGATATTTATCGAATGGTAATAATCAGCGAAACTTCTAGCAAGATACGAATCACAAAATATTTGATGCCAGCTTGATTTGGGATAGAGGCAATGGAGGATTTTTCTTTTCTACTTTTAAGGTGATTAGCTAACTGAGACTCACTTTCATTCCATCCTCCTTAGGATCTAGTGTTGCCCTTAAGAAGAGTACCACATGCCGTTTCTGGAATTTTAAATTTAATTACAACAGCCACCAGAGCGTCCAGATCAGTTTTGTTATTTTAGATGCAAAATATTTGTGTTCTAATCTCTTAATTATGCTAAGAATAGGGGCAGATTCCTTCTCCATAGCTTTTTGTTTGTTAGAAACATAGTCAATAATTAAACCTCTAAATGCAGCTATAAAGGTATCTCAGACAAAATAAAAAGAAGTTTCTCTTATATCATTAATCTTAAAATATACCAGGACAAACGCCGAAGATGTGATATCATTCCTATTGGAAATCAAGTGGTTGTTAAATCTCCAATGAGATCTAGGCGAGGGATCTCGAAGAACATCTAAGTGAGTAGAAACTGGGATGTTGTCTGAAATTAAAATTGAGCTGTTTTAAAGTCTATGAGGTTCTGGGTTAGGATTTTGCTAAGGAAATGCACCTATGAACGCATCTCATACAAAATAAAAAGAAGTTTCTCCTATATCATTAATCTTAAAGTATACCAGGACAAACACCTAATAAGATGTGATATAATTCTTATCGCAAATCCAGTGGTTGTTAAATCTCCAATAAGATCTAGGCGAGGGATCTCGAAGAACATATCAGTGAGTAGAAACTGGGACATTGTCTGACATTAAAATTGAGCCTATCTTGAAGTCTATGAGGTTTTGGGAAAGGTTTTTGCTAGGGAAAACATAATCTGTCCTTGCCTGAGATTTATGAGGAACAGAATAAAATGAAAACTCTTGAAGAGAGGGGTGAGCCTAACTCCATGAATCCAAGAAGGTATTGATCTGTGAACTTTATGAGCAAGAAATCTCATAGAGAAATGACGAGCTAGAAATGGTCCATAATTTATTTACAGTGTCCCCCCAAGATTATGTTTTTAGTAAAATTTGGAGTAACCAATTGCGAAAAGTACTTCCTAAACGTGGGATCTGGGTTTGTAGGACCATAAACATTAAGTATAGCAAAGGAATACCATCAATATTAAGTTGACCAGAACCCACCAACCATTCTTGTCATCCTCCTGAAAAACAAGAGAAATATTTAAACCCTTATGACAGAGGATGACTACTCTATCTTTATGTTGTGTAGAAGGGGAAAAGAAGATTTCATCCACACATTCTTTTTTGTTTTGACTTTGTTTATGTTTGCTTTAGTAAGATGAGTTTCTTGAAGTAAAGCAAGCCGGCATTGCAATCTTGATAAATGGGATAACGGGCTTTAGCATTTAATGTGTGTTTTTTAAACCTTTTACATTCCAGGTTGTTACACTCAGTGGTATACGAGGAGAGTTTATAGTTGAATTTTAAAGGTAAATATTTGCACAAGCATATTGCATGTAGGAATTTTCAACAGTGAAAATAAGGAAGAAAGAGGTGAGTAGAAAAATAAAGTGATGAGAAAAGAAAGATGAAAGGGAGATGAGAAACTCCCAAAAAGAGGAAGCATAACAGCAACATAGGAAGAAAAGAAAGGATAGAAAGTGGAACATTAAATTTATCCTATACCATGACAGGTGGAATGTTGTGGGGACAGAATGCACATTCTAGGGCGGTATGCACAAGACAGGACTTACATGCCAAATAGGACACTGGGGCTGGAAGACATTAAGACAGATATGTGTTATACAGGATACCTAATCGAGGGGGGAACAATTCCTAAATTAGAGAGAACATTCTGAAAAAAGAAGAAAAATAACAGACATATATAACATTCATATCTTTCCTGCAGTCACTTTTCAGGTCTTTAAGATGATATTATTGAAGAAAGTCCTGTAGCTTAGCTGGATCTTCAAAGATATAAGATTCCTTTTTACATAACAAGGATGGAGAAGGATATATCTTATATTCATGGATTTTAGTTGTGGGTGAAGCCCTAGAAAATGTTGCAGACATTGCACTGGAAACATCCTGCATAAAATAAACCTTGTTACCTGACCAAAGGAGAGGGCCTGCTTGTTTTGCTACATTCAGGATGTGAATTAAATCAATGTGGTGCAAGTAAAGGATAATGATACCTCCAGGCCTCTGTTGTGAAGAAGAAACAGGTAACTTGGGAAATAGATGGTGAGCTCTTTGAATATTAAGCATATTGTAGTCAGGTAGGTGAACAATGGAAGGGATAAACTTTTGTAGAAAATGGATCATGGTCGGACAGTCCAAGTTCTCCAGGATTCAATAAAGATGTAAGTTGTTTCTCCAAATTCTGTTTTCCAGGTCTTTTGTAGTCCTTTTGAGCATCTCTATTTCTCTTGGCAACCCAGGAACCTCTGGGGTCGAATCTTTCACAACTTTGATTCTTTGTTATATATCAGTGATGTGTTGAGTAGACCATTTCTCCTTAATGTGTATCAGGTAGGCCTTGGTTTCCATCACAAAGAGGTTCAAGGCTCTTATTTCCTCCGTCATATCATCTAGGGTGAAAGGACGAGGTGGTCTAGAAAGTCATAATCCTTCTGTGGTCTCTTGACGGATGTATAGAGCTTTTTAGAAATTGGTCCAGACCTTGAAGTAGAACACTCCAATACAAGTTCACTAGAGCTCCCTATAAGAGCTGACATCTTTTTAGGGACAAGATCCTGTTGATAAACGTTAATGGTAATAATGAGTTTAGAATATGGAAGAATTTAAGGGCCAGATGTAGCAAAGGGTTTTACCCATTTTGTGTCTATGGGAAAATGTGTTTGTACATATGGCCCTAAGTGTTATCCTTTTACTTCAAAGAAAGGATGTACATATGAGACTTTGTATGAACATATCTGATAGGTAAATATGTGGAAGCTATGGTACTATCATTTTGCTGAATGATTCAGACTAGGATAGAAATCACATTGCACCGATAAATCAGAAGAACTGGTAAGTGCGTGTTAATTGAAGTGAGGGATGAAGAATGCTCCATATAGCAAGAACAGTGACACAAGCAGCAGTCAATATAAATTCAGTGTGAATTAATGCAGTCTGTGGAAGCTTAGCTAGAAGCAGCGCTGAATGGAGTCAAGTTTGCAAAGGGTCACTCCTTGAGATTCAAATGTTGCTTAAAAATTGAAGCGAAGACCATTACACTTTGTCTCTTTAATGTTGTTCAGAATAAAAGTGACATTGTCCATCAGTAAGCATAACTCAGGAAAACTTTGGGAACTGAAGAAGCTTAAAAAAATAAGTCCCCACCAATATATTGCACAGCCTGCAAGTCAAGATTAATGGACGCTGTAAAATGAAGCAGAATCTGAAAGTACTTTAAGCAGGCATGTAGAAACATCAGGTAAGTTCCACTACACATCCTGGAGTTTTCAAAATTCATTAAATAGTGTCCCTATCTGCCATGTTACAGCAACAAGAATCCTCTCAGGAATGGTTAAAAACATAAGATGGCAGCACTTCAGAATGCACTCAGAGTGCTACGTGGAAAAACATCCCTACAAGGCATGCAAATTCCTTAGAAAAAGGTTTGAAAGAAAGCGCTAGCCTCCAACCTTGAAATCCTGGCTCAGGAAGTTGCTGCATGGAATAAGGACCCTGAGTCTCAATGTAGATGCCATAGTCGACCGGGAGCTGCACAAACCAGCTGCCATCTTGTACAGCACTTGTGATATGCTCCCTCCCACTGCCATACATGATAAGGATATTGCAAGTCACTGAGGAGTTTGATAGCCATACAGAGGAAGAGGCTGAAGGCAGAGTTCCTTTATAAGGTTATGAAATGCTGAGGTGATTTGCAATATCTATTTCATGTATGGCAAGGGGTACTTTATCCCATATAATACATGGTCACACCATCACCTATTCCATCTTTAAACCCATAGCTCTTTCATGCAAACATAAAGAATAAAACTAGAACCTCTAGTGCAAAATGAAGCACATCAAAACATCTTAGATATCTGTTCCAAAAAGATTTTAGAAACAGTTCAATACAAGTAAATAAAAAAAATGTTGCATTAAGTCAGAATGTACAATGTAGAAACATGCAGAACGATTCTAACTCTTTTATAACTGTAAGAAATTCAATAAATAATAATTGTCTTTCTTCTACTCACTGTAGGCTAAAAAACTGGAACAAAAGAAAGAAAAGAAACATTTCATAGTTGTTGGTTTAAACACCTGCTCTGTGACTTGACCTACTTAACACCAATGCTGATGGCTCTAGCAGCAGACATTGTGATGTCAGAACTTGACTGCAATAACTTATTCAAACCAAGGTCTGATGTCTTTTGTTTAGAATCGGCAACAGAGTGCATTATTAGGCATCGATTATAAAGAAATTGGAGATGTGCATTTATACAGGGATTGCAGAATCCTATGTATTATGAGATTATTAATGTCAATTTCTGACATCACAGTGACTGCTTGCTGCCAAAGCCAGCAGCCGTGATGAAAGGCAGGTCAGGTCGAAGCATGATTAAAGCAGCTGTTTAAAACAACAAACACAGTGCTACTTTTCTTTTATCTGCACTATTTTAATATCTTGCAATGACAAGCAGAGAGAATATGTTTACTTTTTTCTCTCCTTAGAATGAGAAACGCAAACATCTTTCTGCAAGGTGTCTTTTTATTGTTTGGGAAAGGGTCATGGGCAGTACTGGACATAATGTTACCTATTGTGATAGAAATCTGTTCCACAGAAAATAAACACTGGAGCTTATGCTACCTGGACCGCTGTGGACCAAAAATGGTAGAAACGAGTGCATGCTGCCCAGGCTGTTCTATCTGGAAGCAAATTCAAATCTCACAGCACAGTAACTATTGGAATGGGTAAAATGTATAGATTGAAAACAGCTGTTCAGTAGTTATAAACTGTTGGATGATGGCTAAGCTCACTGTGGCTTGACATTGTTCTCTCCTGGTAGAAAATCATAGTAGCTCAAGCACACCACACATTACTGGACTACACGGTGTAAATGAAGAGGGCAGTACGGCACAAGAAAGCCCACAATTTGCTAAGTTGATCTCAGCCTGCCATTTGACCACATTATTCTGTCCACAGAAGCATATCATGACAATGACTGAACAATCAAGCTCTTTGCATATGCAATTAAAGGAAAGGGAAATGTATTCTCTCACCTCTAATCAGGAGAAGCAGACGATTCAAGAAAGTAATCCTCGGTCTTCAGGAACAATAAATAAAAGCATTGACCCTTCATAAGGGAGATCCTAACAATGCTTGGTGTGATGGTTAAAAGATTGGGACTATGTAAAGACATCCATAAACCTACAGAGTGTGGCCAGTCATGCCTCAATGCCTGATCTAGTGAGATCTCTATGTGCTACCCCATTTCACTCTCTTGTTCCTCTACGCCTACAGTCCTCAACATCAGTAGGTTTTGTGTGCATATGATCCCACAGTAGAACTGCCAATTTACCTCTTGATGACGTTCAACGCTGTTAAATTAAAAAAAAAAAAAAAAAAAACATCAGAGCAACATATCTTAGAGGATGTTCCCATAGTTCCTATGTTGATGGTGAAATTGGGAGAAGAATGAGGGAGAGCATTCTGCCAGTAGGAAAAAGTAAGGGTAACATACTTTACAAAGATACATATCTTAATCTATACAGAAGTTAGCTACCCTACTGTAGCTTGAAGTTTATGAAAACTCAGGGTCTGGTTCACTAAGGTACTTACATGATATAAAGTTACAAGTGTGGAGTCCCTGCATTCGTGGAGGAGTCTCCACTCTCAAGGAGGAATTTTAGCACTCTGGATGGAATCTCTGCACCGAGAACTGCACTGCGGAGATTCCGCCCTGAGTGCAGAGACTCTGCCACAAGTGAAGATATCCTGCACCCGTAACTTTCCTACACATGTCTTTGTGAATCAGGTGTCATGGCTTATTTTACATTTAAAAAGGTAACAAAATGTTTCGGTCTTTTGCATACCCAGGTTTTGCTCAGGAACATGTGCAGGTTACATATGATCATTACAACTTTCCATTTGTGTGATGTACTCCTGTTCATGTAACTTACTTAGCAGGTCTTAAAATTTACAAACCTCAAAACAATTGTCTACGATTGCACAAAGTCACAGATATTGCAGCACGCATAAATCATTCACTCTATCCCCATGTCATAATTTCCTGATTTCCTCTTGTCGATAATGATGTCCTTAGCAAAATACCACATCAGGTTGCCTTCTTTTTGTCCTGCATGTAAAAAATACCAAAATTGGCTTGTCTGTGTCCTGTATTTACAAAATTTACCATGGAGAGGAGCTGCCCAGACAGAATAGCGGAAGAAGCATGGGTGCACCTTGGGATACCTATGTTGAAAGAACTTGAGGTGAAAGCATATTGGTCAAGTTCACAGAAGAGATTAGACTTAATTCATCACCATACATATTCATGGGTCCTTATTGTAATGCCTTCAATGGTTTTATTGTTCTTACTTATCTCTGAGTGGTTCAAGTGCTAAGATGGAAAGAAAGAGGATAGTGAATATGCTTATCTTTTCCCTCTCTTATGGTTGATTTTATAGGAGAGGATGCTGTTGGTAACCCATGATGGTTTGGGATTTACATAGAGCAGTTTAGTGTACTTCATGACTTTTTTTAAACATTGGGCTACTTATGATTTTTTTGTAAAGACTATGGCCCTCATTATGGCATTGGCGGTAAATCTCGCTTACTGCCATGCCGACTGCTGCCAACATAACGCCACCGCCGAGGATAACCGCCAAGCATATTATGACACACACATACCAATCCGTCACTATACAGCCACACACACAAGTCCACCACACCAAAAGTCAGTGATAAACTGGCGGTATCCAAACCATCACCGTTACGCCAACAGAACTATGCCCACAGCATTATCACCCACGAATCACTGCGGCGGACATTCGATGGTGGTAAACCATTAGTGGTACATACCGCCCAGCTCAAAATACACACAAACAAAACAGCAACACATTGGACAATTCAAACTACACACACCTGACACACATACACACACATCACACCATACACCCGCACCACTATAAAACACACTCCCACACTATCCACAACCCTTTACGACTAGAAAGAATTGATACTGGAGAGAGGCAGCAAGAGCACACACACAACCAGTGACACATAACATCATCACCTATACACCATCCACCCACCTTGCATCACATACCCCAACACATCACCCCCCACTCCCTCACCCTCACCACTCACACTACACCCATGGCACCACAAAGACACCCCAGATTCTCTGAGGAGGAGCTGTGGGTCATGGTGGAGAAAATCATCCAGGTAGAGCCACAGCTAATTGGAGCACAGGTGCAGCAGACATCAATTGCTAGGAAGATGGAGCTATGGTGGAGAATCATAGACAGGGTCAATGCCATGGTACAGCGCCCCAGAACAAGGGATGACATCAGGAAGAGGTGGAACGACCTACAGGGGAAGGTACGTTCCACAGTAGCAAGACAGCAACTAGCTGTACAGAGTACTGGCGGTGGACCCCCACTTCCTCCCCCACAACTAACAACATGGGAGGAGCAAGTCTTGGTAATCATGCATCCTGAGGGCCTGGCATGAGTAGGAGGAGGACTGGACTCTGGTAAGTCAACTCTTTACTACTATCACCCCCCTACCTGCATGCCATCACAAACCCCCACCCCTACCCTCACTCCCATCATTCCACCACCTCCCACATACCCACCATCACAACCCACTCATTCCAATACCAAGCCCTGCATGTAACACCAACCCCTCACAGACCTGCATGGACACCTATCACCACTGCATGTACACTGGCAAGAATCACCTGGCCCAACAAATCACTACTCACTCAAAGGCAAATCTGCCAGGGCAACAACAACCATAGAGGGCAACACACCATGCACATGATGTCACACGCAGAAACAATAACACTGCATTTACATCCCCACAGGCCCCCCCCAGCCAATGTCACTGGAGAAGAGGTGCCAGCAACATCCAGTTCCCCCCCAGAAGAGGCCCACAGTGATGACAGCAGCTCTGCTCACCTAGATCTGGATAACCAACCAGGCCCATCAGGGATCTCTGGACAGTCGGTTACCCAGGCACACTCACACACCACTACAGAGCCTCCTCCCTCAGGAAACACCACTACAGCACCCATCCAGCGGGGCCATACCTCTGTCCCCAGGACACGTCAATCATTAGTGTGTCCACCACTACAGGGACAGCAGGCCACCCCACAAACAAAGGACAATCAGGGACCTGGGGTCAGTGGCGCTGGGCACCTGGTTCAGGGGACAGAGGCACAGGACAACAGAGAAGCTGGGAGGACTGCTGTGTGACAGGGGGAGGACAGGCCCAGGGAACCATCCTGGGAGCATACCACCATTCCCAGAAGACAATGGTCCAGATACTGGACAAGTTGCGGGAGAACATGCGGCTGCAGGAGGGACAGTACCTGGGGATCAGGGAGGACTTGAAGAACATTAACACCACCCTGCTCTCCATTGCGGGGGTGCTGGCAGACATTTCCAACACGATGAGGGAGGCAGTGGCACCCCACCGGGCCTCTGGCACTAGCCAAACCCCTGAACAGCCCCCCACCTCCGCTGCCACTAGTGGACAGGAGGCCCTGCCACAGGACCAACAAACCACCAGCACCCCTCCCCCTGTAGAAGGAGAACCACCCCGCAAAAGTTCCCTGAGATCCAGGCAGAAGCCAGAGACTATTGGCAAGACCCTCACCAGGAAATAAGACTCTCCTGATTGTCACCCTTCTGTCCCACTCTGTCACACTGTCCATCTTGAACTGCCATTGCTTCCCTTCCTATGCCCCCTTGGACAATGCACCTGTGACACAAACAGAATGGAACTATACCCTGGACTTTCCTCCATCATCCCCCAGCCCATTGACAATCCCCTTCTACCTCTTGGCACTTAAATAAACACCATTTGAAAAAATACAAGTATGGACTATGTCAAATGATTTAAGTATGTAATAGTTCAACAAGGTTTAAATATTAAAAATCAACTGTACAGAAATGTAAAGATAGGTATGACCTGTAGTTGGCTGCAGTCAACACACCAGCAGCAATAGTGGGGCACAAATATCTGCAAATAGAAATGCCAAAGGCTACAGTGAGTGGTCGTAGAAGTGGGAAAAACAGCCTGCCAGTGATAATGTCAAACACAAAAATGTCAATTAAATGTGAAGTTACACTTTCTTACCTGTGTGTCATTGGAAGTATTGACAAATTATTGCACTTCTTTTGTCCTCATCCTCTGCCTCCTCATTTTCACTGTCTACAGGGTCCACTGCTGCCACACAGCTATCTCCAGCCTCATCCTCCTGCAGAAAAGGCACCTGATGACGTGAGGCAAGGTTGTGCATCATACAGCATGCCACGTTGATCCGGCAGACCTTCTTGGGTGAGTACTACAGGGATCCACCTGTTAGATGGAGGCAATGAAACCTGGCCTTCAGGAGGCCGAAGGTCCTCTCTATAATTCTTCTTGTTCGCTCAGTAGCCATGAGAAGTTGGGGTAACCAGAGTCACCTTAGAATATCGAGGGACAACTGTTAGCCACACACCAACCCTTAGGGCCCACACTATACCCATACACCAACACCCACTGGTGGGAACCAGGGCTCACCTATTAGCCGCACCCTGTGCCTCTGGAGTTGAGCCATCACATATGGGATGCTGCTACTCCTCAGGATATGGGTATCATGCACAGACCCAGGATATTTCGCAGTGACGTGGGAGATGTACTGGTATGCGAGGGACACCATCTGCACATTCATCGAGTGAAAGCTCTTTCGATTTCTCAACACCTGTTAATTTTGCTGGGGGGGGGCAAATGCTATATATGTACCATCAATTGCCCCAATAATGTTGGGGATATGTCCCATTGCATAGAAGTCAGCTTTCACTGTGGCCAAATCCTCCACCTGGGGGAAAACGATGTAACTGCGCATGTGTTTAACCAGGGCAGACAATACTCTGGTTAGTACTATTGAGAACATTGGCTGAGACATTCCTGATGCCAAGCCCACTGTCACTTGGAAGGAGCCAGTTGCCAGGAAATGGAGCCCTGATAACACTTGCACAAGAGGGGGATCCCAGTGGATAGCAGATATCAGGTCAGGCTCCAATTGGGCACACATCTCTGTGATTGTGGCCCTGTCCAGTCTATAGGTGAGGATAATGTGCCTGTCCTCCATTGTTGCCAAGTCCACCAGGTGCCTGTACACGGGGGTATGTCTCCATCTCCTAGTCATCCGCAGTGGTAGCAATCTATGGGGCAAAATGGTGAGGAGCTGGTCAGTATCTCTTATTTCCCACCACTACACTTTAATGCATGTCGTGATTGTAACAGTATTTTGTTCGAGAGGTCCAAATGGTGAATATGTATACTGTGACGCAGTTAAGAGACATGGCCTAGCCCCCTCCCCCTTGAAATGGTGTCCGTCTATCCTGTTTGGAGGGACAGGTGGAAATTAGGTAATTCCGCTGACGTTGTGCACCATTGGAAGAGGCGGTCGAAAACCGGCATGCAACTCCTCATTGGTTAACATTGGGCCCTATGGGTTACAGTGTCCAATGGTGATGTACGCGGATGGTGACGGTATGCACTGCCGCTGATGTGACTGCCATTTTCCATCTGTTCACTCACTTGCTACCTGACCTTCAACAGGAGAGGACCTACACTGCATGTGCTGCTGTGACCTGTGTTTGGAATTGACCATGGCTCGTGTCGCTGGGGAAAGGGCCCCTGCCTTCACCTCAGCAGAGTTGGAGAGACTGGTGGATGGGGTCCTACCCCAGTATCGAATGCTGTATGGGCCTCCAGACCAACAGGTGAGTACACCGTGGGTATGATGCATGGGGCGTGAATGCATGGAGTGCTGTGTGTGAAGGCCTCATGTGGGGGGGTTGATGGATGGGCCCTGGGCAGTGTGCTGCATGTATGGTGGGCCATGTCTGTGCTAATGAGGATGGGAAGGTGCATGGTGGGCTATGAGTGTAACAGGCAGGGCAGTCGGACTAATATCTTTTCTTGTGTCCATTTCCGTGCAGGTCAGCGCCCATCAGAAAAAGGGTATATGGCGTGCCATTGCCAAGGATGTGCGGACCCTGGGGGTCTACGGCAGGGGGAGCACCCATTGTCCCAAACGATGGGAGAACCTGAGATGCTGGCCACAGAAGACAGTGGAGGCCAAGCTGGGGATGGCCTCCCAACGAGGAAGGGGTGCCCGTCGAACCCTGACACCCCCTGATGGCCTGCATACTGGCGGTGGCCTATCCGGAGCTGGATGGGTGCTTGGGAGCATCACAGCAGCCACAAGGGGGTGAGTACAGTGCCCCAATATACAACTTGCGCATGGAGGGGTGGTATCCAGGTGGGGGATGTGCGTCTGTGAGTGCCCTGGACCAGGCCTGACATTGCAGCGTAGGTCCCATGTTGAGCAGGGTTCTGATGTAAAATACCTCCAACCAAGCTCGTAGGCATCCACTACTGGGCAGGGGTCTGTGGGTCTCAAGTATGTTGCAAGTGAAGTTAGGTGTCCCGATCCCTGGGCTGGTGACTAGCATTGTGACTGGTAGTGCATCTCATAGTGCCTAGGGCTGTTCTCTGTATGTGTTGTGTACGTCAACATTGGTTATGTTTGTGCCATTGACCAAGGGTATCCTTTATATCCCCCCTTTTTGTTTTGTCACCCTGTCCTTATGTGCATTAGCATCATCTGGCGGAGGACCTGAGGCACCGGCGACGGAGAGAGCTGCATCTCATAGGGCCCAGGAGGCCGAATCCACTGACGGTGAGGCCACAAGTGGGACGGAGGATGAGGGGAGCACCACAACAGAGACAGGAGGGGACAGTACTGACACCGATTCCTCCTCTGATGTAAGCTCCCTGGTGGTGGCAGACACCTCTGTGCCCACCCCAGCTACAGGTACAGCCGCCACCCCCTGTACTAGCACTGCCCTCCCAGCAACCCCTCAGCATGATTCCTGTGCCCGCTCACCCAGGAGGGTGGGCATCTCCTTCGCCCCAGGCACCTCAGGCCCTGCCCCAGTTAGCCGTGCTGCCCTGAGTGAGGAGGGTATTGACATCCTGCGATCCATCTCTGTTGGGCAGTCAAACATTGTGAATGCCATCCAGGGGCTGGCAGCCCAATTGCAACAGACAAATGCATTCCTGGAGGGCATTCAAACTGGCATGGCAGCCAACAGAGATCAATCCAGGCTCTGGCCTCCTCTCTGAAGGCAGCCATTGTCCCAGTTCCTAGCCTCCCCCTCCAACTTCCTCTACCCAATCCCATTCCCCTCAACCCCAACCTATCCCAAGCACACAGTCAGATGAGCATGCACCCAGGACAACACACAAGAGTGGACATGGCAAACACAAGCACCACACTTCATCCCACAGGCACTCACACAAACACCATCCAGATTCAGATGTTGCGTAGGCTGTCATCATTCTAATGAGACTACTGGATTTTGAGTGGCAGAATCACCCGCGGTGTGGGAGACTAAGGGCCACATGTAGCAAAGTTCAGATTTGCAAGTCAGAGCGACTCGCAAATCCGAATGTAGGGCAGTGTCCTTGACACTAATTGCGATTCGCAAAGGGGTCGCAAATGCCCACCTCATGAATATTCATGAGGTAGGTCGCAATTTGCAACCCCCTTGGGAATGGTGGCCCTCAGGGATGGTGGCCTGCTGGCGACAGCAGACCACCATTTCTGTGACTGCTTTTCAATAAAGCAGTTTTTTTTGTAATGCAGCCCGTTTTCCTTAAAGGAAAACGAGATGCATTACAAAAACAAAAAATGAAATTTTTTCGTTTAATTTTTTCAGAGCAGGGAGTGGTCCGTTGCCTGTTCTGAAAAAATGTTTTCTTTGACATTCACAAAGGGGAAAGGGTCCCAAGGGACCCTTTCCCATTTGCGAATGTGTTATCACCAGTGTGAGACTGGTGGTAACTGCGATTGCTTTGTGACCGCGTTCGCAGTCACAAAGCAAACCTACATCGCACTGCGAGTCACAATTAGGAAGGAAACACCCCTTCCTAATTGCGAGTCGCAAACCAGTTTTGCGATTTGGTAACAATGTTACTGAATCGCAAAACTTGGTTTGTGCATCGGGAAGTGCTTTTTGCACCTCGCAAACAGCCAAATTCACTGTTTGCGAGGTGCAAAAAGCTACGTACATGTGGCCCCATGGCCCATATTTATACTTTTTTATCACCGTATTTGCGTACTTTTTTTACGCAAAAGTGGCGCAAACTTACAAAATATAATTGTATTTTGTAAGTTTGCGCTGCTTTTGGGCTAAGTCTAATCCACTGCAGGTGACACCTGTTGCTCCAATCCGGGTTTTGCTCTGGCTAACTAGCAGTGCCTCATCTTTACCCAAGGATAGGGATGATAGGGCAGCCGAGTGCATTACATATCGGTTTCTCAGGGAAGCCTTGGTCACTCAGGTCTCATCCGTTTCTCTCAGTTACCTTAGTCTCATATGTAAATGACAAACAGAGGCAGTATATGTTTCAATAATGATTTTAATAAAACAACTGCACCTTTGATAGAAAAGCGTGAGCTGCAATAACCAGGACGACACAACATAACAATATTAAAATTGTGACTAGAAGAGTGAAGCATAGAAACAAGGCTATCATATTGTAACTATGGTCAATAGACTAAGCCCTACCTAGGCTATAATAGAGCACAGCATGTTAAGCTCTAATTCTGCCTTTCAGGTTCCCCTGGGAAAGCATCATCCCTCATACCTGGGCAAAGGACTGCAGTCTGAGTTAGCATCTGTAACTAAGCATTCGGCAATTGGCATACAGTTGTGGTTCTCTGGCTGGAATCTCCCTCTAACGTGTAAGGGACAAGGAAGTGTTTTTATAACAACACAGCTGATGTTCTGAGAAAATGTCCCTACGTAAGGATATGTGTTTTCTACGAATGTTGGAGACTAAACTTCTACCACGTTCACCGGCAATGTACCGTGCTGTAGCCTTGGAAGAAGCACAGAGTGAGCAAGAATGTCTTGTTTGAGAACACAGTGCTGGCCTAGGCAAAAACAGTTAAATAAACAGAAAATAAAACAAGACCGTAAAAATGGCTATTGTAACAATAATAAAATAAAGCCGAATAAAATATATCTAGGTTAAGGTGCACAGAGGGTTGGCCTAGTGTGTTAAAATAACATGCATGAAGCTATAGCTGAAACAGCTACACAACACCCTCCCCTTGTCGGTTGAAGGTGGTTCAAAGCCTAAGAACATATAAAATTGCTACTAAAAGCTCAACCTAAGATATTTACGAAAAAATTAATGTAAATAATGACAAGTCGAAAGGACACGTACGCATTTAAAAGGACAATTTAAAACACGAACATGTGGCATAAAAAGACCAAGTTTCAAAAGGTAAAGTTATTTTTGAAAAGTTCCAATCGATTCCGGGACCATAGAGGACAGGAAATCTTCCACTTCGGCAGATGTTAAATTTGGAAAGGGATCGCCAAGAAGGATCAAGGAGCAGTTGTGTTCCATAGCCTCGGGCTCAAGAAAGGCGGCATTCCGTGGTGTGCCCAATGATGAGTCAAGAGCCACATCCTCCAGGAAGGGCAATTCATAAGTAGCTTCCTGTACCAAACGCAACCTCAACGAGCATGTCTGGTAATGAGCCCTCAAAGAGCACATCAACAGATCAGCGTCCAATGAAAGCAAGCGCTGCGTAGAAAGACAGACTTCCAGTGCGTGTTTGTATTGGCACCAGAGGCACGAAACACTGGCTGCACACAATGTAAAACCGGTCTGAATGACAGAGACCAGCCACACTCCAATTGCTCCAGGAGTGTTGCTCCAAAACACTGCATCATGCGTTCACGACACAGCTGCACTGATGGGAGCGCCTTCATTCCTCCTTGTTGCGGGAGGACGGCCATTGCGCATAAAAAATAGCAACAGCAGAATTATTGGAAATCCCCTGAAAATACTAGACAAAATTGAATGGATGGCTGATAGTATAACCAAATATGGAGGAGAAGGTGTGAATGAAACCAGAACCAACAGCTTTAAAGAAATGTGCGATTCCAGTTGTACTGGACACATTAAATATCTGCCCCATGAGTTCACCAAAGTGTCTCGGAAAGTTTGTACTTAAAAGGGACTGAATTTCTGCTGACAACCTTGTCACCTGAAGTGCGTAGGTCTCGTGTGCAGATGTAAGGGCCACATCCTTTCGCAACAATAAAACCTTGAGTCTGCTCAACATGTCAAAATTCACATTTGAAGTAGCAATATGAGGCCAAATGTCAGCTACCTCTTTTATCTTAGTGGGGGGAAAAAGTACGTTCCCGCAGCATGTAACGATCTTAGAGACCGAAACAACATAAACTATTCCGGCTCGCATCCCACAACACTCAGCAGATGGTATTTCAGCCACAGTAAAAGGCAACTTTTCCAATTTTTCGATGTTTAGCATGAGATAAGTTGCTTCTTTCTTAGCCATTAGTTGTTGTTGTTGTGTTAAACTAAAGGAAGAAAATATTTCCCTTGCGCTGACATGCTGCCAGGGAACGCGACCCACCTTCAATGTTTGAAGTGTCCAATCCAACTGCATAATGGACCTTAGCTGACTCTGTCCATGGTGTAAAGAAGACATATCTGTTTGTATAATGTCTATAGCAGAAGAGACAATGTTATTTAAGGTGTATATTCGGTTGGACAGGGTATTAATCCCATTATCCACAACAGCTAATGCTTTTTTTAGATTTTCCTGGTCTATTTGCCTTAACCGGGCAGCTGCTTCTTGTTGGGAAAGCTTCCAAATTTCATTATATACTTCATATAAGAAGTACTTTCTGCGCTGTTTTTTGGGGCCTAACAGAAAATCTTGTAAATCAGTATTATTAGATAGGAGACTGAGGTGTTCTCTAACCGCACCTAGTGAGGAAGTTCTTTACAATTGCTGGCATAGTTTCCCTACACTCTATGTTGTAACTAAACCCGCATGTTCGGATGATATATAGCTAGGGTCCGGACTATAAGTTCTAAAACCTCCCGAGGAGTTGATAAAAAGTTGGTGACACCCAATTGGTATCCACTGGCCACAATGACCACCCGCCGGGACGTGTCAGTGAAGCATTAAATGTACCATTCTGGACCAATTCGTCAAGCTGATCTTCAGTTGCATTTGTATATTTTTGCCATTTATAAAACTTTGCAGAGGCAGGTATACTGGGTGTGTTTAATTCCTTAATCTTTGCTAAGCCTAAACAACTTGTTTGGTGTACTGTTTCATTTAAGAATATAATTTGTACAGGTATCTGGCATGCTCTGAATAAAGCTTCCTTTCCCCTAATTTGCCAATGTCTAGTTCCCCATACAGTTTTCAGGTCAATCGACTTCAGCCAATATTCATATCCTTCTATAGTCAACGGGGAAACAAAGGGTTCTGAATATATAAACTTTGTATTCGGCAATAATATGTGTATATCTTTAGTATGTGTCAATTTAAAATAATAAGATTTTTTATATCATGCCCAGAAAAATAAGTAAATTTTTCAGAATATGTTTTGGAACTCCCTTGTGTTGGAGTCGGACAATGTTCCCATTGTGTATAATTAAAAATTAATTTTCGGGCTGCTCGCTCTATGTATGAAATGGTGACCATAATAAGTTTAGCAAAACATATCATCATAATCTTCTTTAGATTGATACACAACTTCATTTTCAAATACAGTGTAGTACTGCAATTCAGTCATCATAAAATCAACAGTTTTCACATCCCAATCATCATAAACAATGCCTGGTATTATTATCTCATTCATTAATAGTTTGAACACATATGGTATTTGAATAACTTCCGTGGGACCATATATATCAAATATTACTTTATCCCAAACAATCCCATCTGGAATTGGTATTGCGGAAATGTTCACAAAAGATGAGACTCTTCGTACCTTGTGTGATGAAAAATGTGGTTTTAGGACCTCATCCACCAGTTCAACTGTTGATTTTTCAGGAAGAAAATTACCATGTATTAATAAAAAAGAAAGTGATAACAAAACCACTCCAAAGTAGGAAAGCTAGTACAGTCAAGAAAAGCCATAGATAGTTCCATGGAAAAATAAAATAAGTTATTTTAAACCAGTTCATTAGCTTACGTGTGTTTGACAGTTCAGGTGTCGAAGAGACGAATGAGTCTGAGACGTCATCATTGATGTCGGCAAAATATCCAGAAGTAGTTTGTGCAAAAGCTGGAGTTGTGTTCATTGGTGGAGTTGGTGTTTCTCGTGGTGGCACAGAATAAATAGCACCATCCGTTTGTGTTGAAGTTGAATCGAATCGATCAATAATTTCTGTATTGTTGGATGTTAGTGAAACCAATGCAATCATTTTCCACCCTCCCCAAGCTCGGAGAGGTGTCAGTGTTGCTGCTTACAATTTGTAGAGGAACTTCTTGACCAGTAGTGAGAGGGATTCGGGAACTACTGGTTGTTCCTCTTGGTCTGCTGTGCAGGCTCTGCCACATGGTGTAGTTTGACATTGTCGATGGAGTCAAAACGATTTTCTTTGGCACCACCCAACGGCGGTAGAATTACAGCTCTAGTACCGTGTATCCCCAAGACTGGGACTGGTACTCGATCAGTAGGGCCAAATTCCTTTTTCACAGCAAACTTTTCACGTACTAGATCCCCGATTCTAGGAATCCAGCCGGTAGGTGTTACAGGTACATCCTTGATTCCTGTGGAGGCATCACTGATAGAAGAATTATCATCACGGAACTGTTGCAATTCCTGGAAGACAGTGACATGTTCATTTATGTCAAAAGGTGTTTCTGCTACCTCCACGTCAGGAACATCAAGATCTGGAACATACATTCGAGTTACGAACAGGCACTCATATGAAGTATGACCCCCCAGGGACTTTCTAGGCAGATTGTTAAGTGCTCTCTGAACTCCATACAGGTGATTAAGCCAACTACGACCCATCCCTAAGACTCTGGCTGTTAAGGATTGTTTTAAATCATGGTTTAATCGCTCCACAACACTATTTCCCTCAGGATGAAATGGAGATGAGTACTGGAGTTGGACCCCCAAAAAGCCATTGCGTCACTGAATTCCCTTGAGGTAAAAGCAGGGCCTTGGTCCGAGTGGAAAGCCGCAACCACATAGGTACCGTTAAAGACTCAAAAATCTTTAATAACAGTCCGAGAATCAGCCGAGCTTTGTGGCCACACACATAAAAATCTGGAGCAAGAATCAACAGTGACTAATATGTACTTGTATGCACTATCCAGTTTTAGGGGATCAAAATGGTCCAAGTACACACATTGTAATGGTTAATTTGAAATCAATAGGGGTGTCTGATGCGGGCGTTTGGCACTTGAAACTATAATTTGTTGGCAGATGTCACAGCAAAGGACATACTGCTTGGTCTCTTTGTAGAGGCCTGGCCACCAATAGCGGGCTTGTAAGATTGGGACTATAGCCGCCACACCAGCATTGGCAGATGCCACCTCTTCATGCGCTGCTTTAATCAACTCTGGTCTTATGTCTTTGTTGGGAATATCTCTCACGCCTACACCTGGTATCCTAACCTCAGCGTTCAGTTTTAGGATAGGGCATGCCATCAGCCGTAACTTTCACAGCAGCCTACATGTCTGCGTCTGGTTTCGTACTTAAACATGTTACTGCAGCTACAGCAGCCGTAGCTACTGCTGACTTTGCGGCTTCATCAGCCAGTGTATTTCCAGCCACGTGTATTCCAACGTGCTGGTGTCCAAGTGTGTGTACAACATGGACATTTGGTAGCGTTTCTTTCAGATCTGCTGCATTCCCCCACAGTAATCTGTGTTTAATGGTGTTGCCTTTAGAATCTCTGAACCCATTCTGTCGCCAGTAATGTAAGTATTCATTGAAGGACTGGACACAATAGTACGAATCACAAACAATCAGCGTTGTCTGTGTAGGATCCGTATGTTCCAGTGCCATTAACAGAGCTAAAAGCTCTGCCAATTGTGCTGTGCAATCCCATAGGGTTTGCGTAAATGCATGCAAGGGACACAATTTATTGTCCTCCATATACCCGCTTATGACTGCGCAAGCAGCAGAATATTTGTGCTTTGTGCCAATTGCAGTTTGGGCAGAGCCATCGGTATACATGACTCTATGATATTGTTCGATAGGCAGTGTGTTTGCTGGAACTGGGTATTCTAGTTCA
Source organism: Pleurodeles waltl (assembly GCF_031143425.1). Lineage (NCBI taxonomy): Eukaryota > Metazoa > Chordata > Amphibia > Caudata > Salamandridae > Pleurodeles > Pleurodeles waltl. Next base: position 1,179,054,906 of record NC_090437.1, read on the forward strand.
TACTGCAAAAATTCTTGAGTTTGTAATTTTGGGTCAAAAATGTAGTCTACATCAGTGGCTGTCAAAGACATAGCCCATTGTATCCAGCGTGGATGTAATGCTTTTGCATTTGGAACGCTGGCTTTTGTAACTGCCTCCAGTGCTGGGATTGGAGAAACTACAATAATGCATTTGCCTTGGGCTAGAGGTCTTTCTTTAATGCCAGCCATCTGTACAGCAATGAATTGTTTCTCAGTGGGAGCAAAGAGTTGTTCTGCTGCTGAGTATAAGTGTGATTTGTATGCAATTGGGACTGTCTCACCTTCATTAAATGTCACATAGGTGAAACCGATGGCAGCAGCAATTACTCTGATGGCCAAATGTGTTTTGGTGTCCCTTGTGTGTAGATGTTGGTTTGCAAGCATGTCTTTCTGCAGTTCTCTAAGAATGCGTGTATGTTCAATTGTCCAAAATGTACTTAAAAAATCAGGACGTATCAAATCATATAAAGGTTTTATGCCTGAAGCATAATCTGGAATGTAAGTTCTGCCAAATTTTAGGAGACCCAATAGAGATTGGAGTTTCTTTATCGTATTTGGAGGTTGTAGTTTTGCGCATTTTTCTAAGAATTGTGGCACTAGGTTCTCTCCTCTACTCGATAGCTCATACCCCAGGAATAGGACACTGAGGAAGGCAATTTTAGATTTTTTAAAGTTGAATTTGTAGCCAAATTCAGCAAATCCAACAACAATGCGGGCTACCCATCTTAAATGTTGTAGCAATTAATCATCCGTAAGATAAATATCATCTGCATAGGACAATGCCTCAGGGTCCATTTCTTGCAAAATTGCAGCGACATGAGCTGCAAACAGTCCTGGGCTGTTCTTATACCCCTGAGGTAAACAACAGAATCTTTTCTGGGAGCATAGTGCACTGAAACTTGTTAAGTCTCTACTCTCAGGCGCTATATTCTGGCAGAAGAAACCATAGGAAATGTCCAGTGTTGTTTTGTATTTTTTACGGACTATATTGTTCATTAGTGCTGTGCTATGTGAGTTTTCTATAGCATATGTGCATGTATGACTGTTTAAGTGTCTGTAGTCTAAGACTATTCTGTATGAATGGTCTGGTTTAGCTACTTGGAATAATGGATTATTCATTGGGGAGTCACAGGATTAAATTATGCCCTGGTACCCTAATTGTGTGAGTATCTCCCTCACAGGTTTTATTGGATACTGAGGTTGTGGTTGGGGTTGATTTTTAATAGGAATTACATGGTAGGGGGATTCTTTATCCCATCCTAGGTGATTGCGATATAACGCAGGTGCCTGTGCCAAAGCCCAACAAATGGTATAGGATTCAGCGAGTTCCTCTGGAACAAGGGGCGAGAAAGAACTTTTCATATGGGCAGGTATGGACAAATTCAGGTGGCAAATCTTGTTTGGCCAACAAAACATCATATATGTTTACTACGCGATCCCAAAAGATTGCATCTATTATGTGCTCAATGTCTCCTTCTAACTGTGGTGTTACTTTATACACCCTATCAGGCGTGGAGACACACATGTCCGCAGTTTCGACTTGAATAAAGTCATCAGTTTCTTTCACCTCCAGAGGCTCTAGAAGACTCCGGCGAACTGATGTGACCTTTGCTGCGCTGTCTAGCAGTGCTAGTGCCCACTTTATGTTCTTCAAGAGGACCCTCTTCCTGAGTGGCATGTCGGACTGCAACTGTTGCCACTTTTCTTTTTGAATTGGGGTTTTTGTTGGGCAAGTTTCTCTTCCTTTTTAACAGAAACCTCTGATGAGTGTTGTGATTCCTGTCTCGGTTTCATGTGCTCTGATCTCCGCTCTGATCGCCCACCTCTCTCATTTCGTTTTTCCGATGAGTCCTAAAAGGAACGAGATTGGCCTGTATCAGTATATGGATATCTATCAGGAGTTTTTGTATAATCTATATTTCTGAGATTATATCTAATCTGTGGGGTCTCCATACGTGGAGATTCTCCCCTCTCTTTTTTGTTGTTTTTTATCCCAGCGTTTCTTATTACCCTCAGGAGCTTGCTTGGAAAATTCTTTGTTAGATTTGCCCTGAAATTGTGGTTTACTTGGTCTGGCTCCTAAACTATCTCAACCAATGCTAGAATAGATCTCTGCGATAATCTTAGGCAGCTCGCATTCCTGATCCTGTTGAGGAACGTGACGGAGCCGCATGCGCACTGCTAGTGCGACTGCTTCCCCTTTAAGATTACTTAAAATAATTGAGGATACTGTGGCAAAATTGCCCATTAGTTGCATCCTCAAGTCCAGGGCTGGGGCAGCCCTGTCTTCATCTTGAATTTGTTTGAACACTTCCGGAAAATTGGCAAGTGTTGTTGTACCGTGTGCAGTTGTATAGAGTGCAGCAAATACTGTGCCCGAAGTATTACAGTTATCGACTGTACGGCCTATCCAAAATGGCAAGCACATCATTAGAATACTATGTTTATCCTGAGGTCCCGTATGGGGAAATACTGCTTCTAGTGCATTTATTTTTTGTGCTAACCAAAATGGAGTTTCCACTCGTTTGGTGGGTACTTTACCCATGATCGAAAGTTCAATCGTAGGGTTTATACCTGGCATGACTGAATGTGGTTGTGCTGGAGCAGCACGTGCTGGGTTTGTATTTAATGTTTGCATCACAAACTGTACTAAATGGCTATATGTCGCTGTTAATTCAGTATATAAGCGACGAACCTCAGCAACTGCTAAATTCGCTACTGCAGGATGAGGTGTATAGGTGGCCAATTAAGGCCAGGTAGGACCATCATTATTTAGAGGACCTAACCTTACTGGTAATATTGTGTGAGGTAGGGCGCCATGAAGCCAATTATTATGTTCTTGAAAAGATAATGGTATTTCTAAATATGCATATGTCCTGTATTGTCCAGGTACGTTTGCAAGTGTATAGTAATGAAATGTATTTGTGTACCGATCAACTGCTGGAAATGTGACCCATGAATAGAAGAGTTCTGTTTTATAAGCTGGATGGGCGTCCACCACAAATGTGACTGGACCCCCCTTGGCCGTTAGGCCATTTGCTAGTAAGTGTGCAGTCAGAGGTTGCCACATATTAACAGCTATTGCTATCTGCTGTGGATTCGCCATCCTAGATAGGCGATATGTTCAGAGAAGGCACACCAAATAGGATTTTTCCTTTTAAGTTCAAGCTTGAACAACTTCCAGCCTCAGACAGGATAGCCTACGTAGCTGGAGTGGAAATCCTCACTACCACGGACGTCTCCGTAGACAGTATTGAGGTATCATTGTATATAATGAGACAGAGATACTCCGGAGGGCCCGAAAAATAGAGCCTGACCAAACGTTGGCAGTGCCATGTCACGTGGGCTCTCATTATTCTAATGAGACTACTGGATTTTGAGTGGCAGAATCGCCCACGGTGTGGGTGTTAGGGTTTGTACACAGCAAAGAGCATGTCCCCTCTCACTGCACTAGTGGGTTCTGTAATAGCTCCCTTTTAAACTTACTATTGAAAGCCTTTCTTGTTATCTCACCTTCCCCCCCCTAGGCTTCTGTGTATGTTGTTTAATGTGCTGTTTTGTTTACACATTGGGCCTTGCTTTTACCAAGGCTTCTTTAAAATACTCCTCCCTAGGCCATATGTTAATCCAACTCATTTGTATAATAACTGAAACTCTGCACACCTTTCAAGAACATGTGCAGCATGTGAGGACCACACCCAGCTCTTCAAACCACACCCAGCTCTGCACACCTTCCAAGAACATGTGCAGCATGTGAGGACCACACCCAGCCCTTCAAACCACACCCAGCCCTGTCTATAAAAGGCATCCCCCGAGCCTCACCCAGTGCTTGTGCTCGTCTACCTCCCGCTTACCTGAGAACAGATCCCTCGGCGCTGGCACTCCTGCTCTTTACAGACTTTCATTGACTTCAATGGGCGCAGCTTCTGGCTCTTCCTTCTTCCGGTTTCCGGTTCCTCCTTGCTTCAGCCTCTCTCCTATGAGTAACCTGCAAAAGAGAAAGAAGACAAGGTTAGACTGATCAGTATCTCTTGCCAGCAACAAGTAAGTGCAAAACCTTTTATTACCTGAAAGAACTTTGACAACAATTTCTGGATTCGTGTATAGACAATTTGAAACGAAATACCTTCCACGAACATTGTGATTCAAACTCTTTGTTACAAGAATATTTTGCAGAACTTTGTGAAGCAAACATTGTTTTTTCTCATGGAACTTTTAAGAATCGAACAGTGGAAACCATTAACAGCAAGGCAAACAGTAAATCAAGGACTTGCACAAATTACATGCGGTATTTTGATGTAAAAGTACAGTATTTGTTTTATAAAAGATTCTGGAAATATGGGAAAAGTGAGTCTGCTATTGGGAATTTAGGCTTTAGTTATATTATGATGAATGTTTGATATTGGTAATTCTGATAACGGTATTTGTTTAATGTTTTAGAAGCTTTACAGTAATAGAAAACACATCTCAGAGCAGTAACACATTCCAAACCTGGAAACTAGAGACCAGGATCCAAGGGGTACTTTTAGAAGAGGATTTCTAATAAAGAAAGGGATAGTCAGGAACCCATTTAGGAATAGGTTGCACTTATCTGTTCTTTGTTTATGTTTCATTAGGCACCAGTTTCTACAGAAGTCAGAAAGGGCCGCAGATTTGTGCAGCACTTCAACAGTGGAAACGCAAGAACGGTGTTGTCTCTCTTTTTTATTTTATCCACTTCCCCCCCTTCCCTTGAGCTTCTGTTCTTAGTGCACTGTTTTAAAAACTAGTGTGCTGGAGCAAGCAGTTTCAGGGTGGGGTCGGATTGTCTTCAACCTCCATCAGAACAGAACAAGAACTCAGGTGAGCTGGGCTTTGACAGTGGGAGACTAAAACCCTCATTACAACCCTGGCAGTTGGTGATAAAGCGGCGGAAATACTGCAAACAGGCCTGCGGTAAAAAAAATTGGATCACGACCACGGCGGAAACCGCCAATCTAGACAGCCACTTTAACACTCCGACCTCCATGGCGGTAGCCTCAAACACCACGCCGGTAACTGCCAACAGACAGGCGGAAGACAATATACCGCCCACAAGGCACCAATCCGCCAGCTTTTCGGGTCGGTACCAACAACATCAAAAGCTCAGCGGAAACAGTACTCTGAAGGGGAACCACTCACCTTTCGACACTCAACGAAGAACCAGGATGCCACGGAGCCCGAACTACAGGTCCTGCCGATGCTGGTGTATCTACTAATACACCAGGAATATCAAAGAAGGCGGCGGCGATGACCATAGTGAGTACTGCACCTAGCGCACACGGAGGGGGGAGGAAAAAGAGAGTGACACACACATGCAACACGCAACACCCGCACCCTCACCCACAACACCATACACACAAAAACATGAAGCATCATTACATATACACCCTGTATACAAATATTTACAATATGTACTGAAGGCTGTACACGGTTCTTTGCAAATGTCCGTGGTCCAGTGGGCCAAAAAAACATGGGCGAAGCCCACACTTGACTCCTGCCTCAAAACGGAGAGAACACTGCAGGGGCATTAGACCAAAAATACACAGGCACCTCAGGGGGAAGGGGAGGGGGAGCACCTCATTCGGAGCCACTGCTCCTGGAGGGGGCCACAGCGATGTCCTGGGGAGTGCAAAAACACAGTCTCTCAAGTGGGTAGTTTGTCCACTGCTTAGTCCTGGGGAGTGCAAAGCCACAGTCTCTGAAGTCTCTCAAGTGGGTGCACTGCCCACTGCTTGGTCCTGGGGAGTGCAAAGCCACAGTCCCTCAAGTGGGTAATTTGTGCACTAATTGGTCATGGGGAGTGCAAAGCCACAGTCTCCCAAGTGGGTAGTTTGCCCACTGCTTGGTCCTGGGAAGTGCATAGCCACAGTCTCTCAAGTGGGTGACATGTTCCACTGGTTCTGGAGGGAGCATTGTGCCCAGTCTGCTTCATCCTGCCAAGGATAGGGTGAGTGGATGCATATCTCCACTGGTTCTGGAGGGGGCCTTGTGCCCAGTTTGCTTCATCCTGCCAAGGATAGGGTGAGTGGATGCACATCTCAACTGGTTTTGGAGGGGGCCTTGTGCCCAGTGATGCTGCACCTGGGGTGTGGCAGTTCCCATTCCGTCACCTGGGTGTCTGAGGCACGATATGTGCAGGGAACAGGTAGCATGATACTCCATGGAGGCAGAGCCAGACTCCATCCTGCGGGGATGTAGGCTGCAAACTGCTGGTAGTACCAGTGCTGGTGGTAGTGATTCAAGTGGTGGGTGGGGGGTCGACGCCGTCTCCTGCAGCCTCGGATGGCTGCCCACTGGGGATGCTGCTGCTGACAGATGTAGTGGCACCGGCTGGGCATGTGGCGGTGCATATGGCGGTGCCTGTGGCGGTGTCTGCAGTGGGGATGCTGCCGGTGCTGGCCATGGTGCAGGTGCTGGAGGTGGAGGGAGACACCAGGCCGTCTTCTGCAGCCTTGGATGGCTGCCAACTGGGAATGATTCTGCTGACTGTTGTTGTGGCGGCAGCGGTGCAGGAGGCGGTGCAGGTGGCGGTGCAGATGGCGGTGCAGGTGGTGGTGCCTGCGGCGGTGCTTTTCGCAGTACAGTTTGCTGGGCTGTCAGGAATAATGGTTGGCACCAGTCCCTCACCTTGAGGCTCCGAGCCCTGAAGTGCTTTGCCTTCTGTTTTCTTGCCCTTCCCCACCTTAGCTGATGCTGCTGGGACCTTGGCACTGGCAGATGCAGTTTTGGAGGAGGCCTTGCTGGGTGGCTCGTGCTTCTTGGCCGTGCTGCATGCTGGCCCCTTCTTCACTTTGGCAGGTGGCGGACTTGGTTGGTCCTTTGCATTGGTCGGTGGCACACTGCCAGCCCTGACGGGTGCCCCCTTTGATACCCTGGGACTTTCAGGTACCACAGCAGATGCTGAGTTGGGGGCTGAGGTGCTGGCCTGGGATCTTGACACCCAGGCCCTAGGGGAAGGACGGGGGGAGAGGCGTACGGATGATGTCAATGTCAGCCAGGAGAATCTTTTTCGACACACTGGGACGGGAAGATGGAGGGGGTTTGGGAGTGGAGGAAGAGGGAATGGTTGTAGGAGGTGTACGTCTGCTGAGTTTGGGTGAAGGTGCATGGGCTGGATGCTGTTGTGAGGTGGATGGCTGTTTGGTGGGTGGGTGCTTGCGTTTGTCTACTTTGGGAGGAGGGCTCACAGACACACTGGGAGAGTGTCAGGGAGACCAGATCCTCGGGGCCTGCGCACGTTCCCAACATGTCCATCACTAGACAGCTCCAAAGCTCCTATAGATATACCACAGAGCCTGAGAGAGTCCAAGTGGGGGAAAAGGGGATAAGGTAGGGAACAGCTGGGAAGGAGACCTGTAGGAAGCAAGAGGTTAAACAACACAATGTCAAGATATAATCACATTGACTTTCAATAGACTATGGTTCTAAGTGTTCTTATACTGTAATCATGGATAACCTAGGAAATGACTATAACTAGACCTCAAGAAATCAAGGTACCTGGAAAAATCAATACAATACATTGTTTCATATGACATTTCAGGAAATATCACATACTGTCTAGAATACAAGAACCTTCATGCATTTTTACATGAGGGCAAAGGCTATCTGAACATTCCCTGGAAACAACAGGAACTGTACTAGAAACTTTATATTCACAAAGAATGTTGCACTTTGAATTAAGCGTTTCAAAGAAATCCAAAAGCTCAGGATAAATGTGTGCACCTCAACAAACACGGCACACCAAAGTTTTCAATGTCCTGAAATGATTGTGCACACTGCCGATCTAAAAGCCAAGAGTTTTATGCCAGGTTTGAATTGCGCACACTGTTGCAGATTCAAAATTGACAATGCAAATGTCAGGAAATGATCACGCACACTGCCGATCCAAAAACCAAGAGTTTTATGCCAGGGATTGAATCACGCACACTGTTGCCGATTCGAAATACACAATGCAAATGTCAGGAAATTATCGTGCACACTGACGATCCAAAAGCCAAGAGTTTTATGCCAGGGATTGAAGCGTGCACACTGTTGCCGATTCAAAATACACAATGCAAATGTCAGGAAATGATCGCACACACTGCCAATCCAAAAGCAAAGAGTTTTATGCCAGGGATTGAATCGCGCACACTGTTGGCGATTCAAAATACACAATGCAAATGTCAGGAAATTATCGCGCACACGGTTGCCGATCTGAATGCCAAGGGTTACATGTCAGAAATGAATCGCGCACTCTGCCGATTCGGACAAGAATATGCAAATGCCATGAAACCACACTCACGCACACAGAGAGTTTCACAACTAGGCCCAAAACTCGAATGTCTTTGAGAACGGGGGTCGGGCCCCAGCCAGACCTCCGCCTTACCGCCCTGCTCAAGGATCACCAATATAATGAGGGCAGGCCTGGAATATCAAAGTAGGCCTCCGGAACAGGAGCTCAGGAAGTTGCTGCTGCTCTGCACCAGTACCTCTGAATATTGAGCACATGGAGCTGGGCTGGCTCCCTTATATAGAGTCAAGCCCAGCCCACAAACCACACCCAGTCATGCTGCAGGAAAAGCTTCTAGAAGGTCCTAGAAAGGGACCACACCCTAACACACTCATTAGGCCTGCAGCAATACCTTGCAAATGAACAGTTATTGCAAACATCATTAATAGTGTTTTTAAGGTTAAACTCTGCAATGCAAAAGGTTAACATACTGCATATAAACACAATGCATGAATTATGCTCTTGCATAAAGACTGGGTTTTAGCATTTTTGTTGCCCTTAGAGCGCGCACTGTCCTGATGTTGACAGAGAGGACACAGGGGACGTGTGCATGGTTGTGAGTGTGGTGACTGCCCATGAGGGGTGTGTAGTGATTGGCGTGCTGGTGAAGGAGGTAGTGGATGATGATGTAATGTATGCAGGTATGCGTGGAGACGCTACTGGGAGGGAGGTGGACAAAGAGGAGGAGGGGGACACAGTGGAGGCAGTGGATGTTGGTATGTTTGTATGTTTGCATGGGTGTGGTGCTTGTGTGAGTGCCTGTGAGATGATGATTGGTGCTTATGTTTTCCTGAGCCACTTTTGTGTGTTGATTTGTGTGCATGCTGGTCTGAAGGTGTGCTTGGGATAGGCTGGGGTTGAGGGGATTAGGTCCGGTTAGTGGACGTTGGAGGGGGGAGGCTGGACACAGGGACAATGGCTGCCATCAGTGCTGAGGCCAGAACCTGAAATGCTCACAAAACAAAAAGGGGGGGGGGAGACAGCGGATACACTTGGTCAATGCCAACAACATCACCACCGTTGGCATACACAACACACAGGGAGCAGACCTATGCACTAGACTATGCCCAACCAGTCACTAAGGTAGTCACAAGCACATGGGGTACAATGCCTAATGCCAGCATCTGCACATCTGACACCCACAGGACCCTGCCCAGTAGTAGTTGGCCACTTGTACCATTGGGGTAGGAGTGCTTCAGAGCCTGCACACAAGGAACCTACCCTCCCATGATCGCACCCCATCCCTCATCCTGCTGGCTCCTAAAGCGCACAAAGTCAGCTTTCAGAATCTGTACTCACCCCCTTGTGGCTGCTGTGATGCCCTCAAGCGCCCAACCAACCCCGGATAGGCCACCACCAGGATGCAGAACATCAGGGGGTCATGGTGCAACGGCCACCCTTTCCACGTTGGGAGGTCAGCCTCAGCTGGGCCTCTGCCGTTTTCTTGGTCCAGCTGCGCAGGTCCTCCCATCTCTTGCGGCAGTGGGTGCTCTGCCTGTGATAGACCTTCAGGGTCCGCACCTCCTTGGCGATGGCACGCCAAATACCCTTTTTCTGGTGGGTGCTGACCTAGAGGGAAAAGAAAGCAGAAAAGGAAATTACTCACCCGTCCGGACTGTCATACTCAATGCCCACCAGTTCCCACCCATGCCCTGACTCAAATACACTGACCACCTCTCATGCAGCACTCAGGCCAGGACGCGTCAGCACCCTCCAACATGTGGCTTACATCCACACCACTGCAAACATGCATTGCTCCCACATCATGCTTACAGTGTACTCACCTGTTTGTCTGGAGGACCGTAGAGTAATGTGAACTGGGTTAGGACCCCATCCACCAGTTTCTCCAACTCCTCCGCAGTGAAGGCAGGGGCTCTTTCCCCAGACACTCTAGCCATTGTCGCTTCCAGACTCAGGCCACAGCAGCACATGCAGTGAAGGTCCTCTCCTGTTGATGGTCAGGTAGCAAGTGAGTGAATAGCTAGAAAATGGTGGTGACGTCTGCGGCGATGCATACCGTCACCACCGGTGTACATCACCATTGGCTCCTGGGACCCATAGGGCCCAATGATAACCAATGCGAAGTTGCGCGGCGATCATCGACCGCCTACCGTGAGGCAGCACAATGCCAGCGCACTTACCTCATTTCCCCTTGTCGCTTCTCACAGGTCAGGCAGCCGCCATTTCAGGGGGGAACAGGGCATGGCACACAACTGCATCACAGCAGACATTGGCACATCCACTGACTCTCGACTTCACACACTGCTTCTGTGATGTAAATTCACCAGCAATTGTGCCATCTATGTGGAAATATGACATTCTGCTCACCGTTCTCCTCCATAGGCTACAACCGCTGAGGCAGAGGATGAGATGGCGGCATCCTCCGGTTTACAGACCCCTGGTGGACCTGTCGACAATGGAGGACAGACACATTATCATCACATACAGAAATATGCCACAATCCAAGAACTGTGTGCTCAATTGGAGCCAGACCTGATGTCAGCTATCCGTCAGCCCATAGGAATACCCCCTCTAGTGCATGTTCTGTCAGTGCTCCTTTTCCTGGCAAGTGGTTCCTTTCAAACTACAGTGGCCATGGCATCAGGAATGTCTCAGCCAATGTTCTCAAACGTGTTGACCAGAGTGTTGTCTGCCCTGCTAAAGCACATGCGCAGCTACATCGTGTTCCCCCAGGTGGATGATTTGGCCACAGTGAAAGCTGACTTTTATGCCCTGGGACATATCCCCAACATCATTGGTGCCATTGATGGTACACATGTGGCATTTGCCCCCCCCGCCGAAGAAATGAACAGGTTTACAGGAATAGAAAAAGCTATCACTCGATGAATGTGCAAATGGTGTGTTTGGTTGACCAGTACATCTCCCATGTGAATGCCAAATGTCCTGGCTCTGTGCATGACACCTATATCTTGAGGAATTGAAGCATCCTTATGTGATGGGACAACTCCAGAGTCACCGGTTGTGGCTAATAGAAGAGCCCAAGGTTCCCACACAGTATAAGTTGGGGTTTGAGTATGGGTTGTCCGTAAGGATTAGTGTGTGTCTAACAGTTGTCCGATATTTGCAGGTGACTATGGTTAACCCAACCTCTCATGACTACTGACCCCAGTGAGGAATCCCAGGACAAAGGCAGCGGAACGTTACAATGAGACACATGGGCGAACATGGAGGATTATTGAGAGAACCTTCGGCCTCCTGAAGGCCAGGTTCAGATGCCTTCATCTGACAGGTGGATCCCTGTACTACTCACCCAAGAAGGTGTGCCATATCATCGTGGCATGCTGTATGTTGCACAACCTGGCCCTGAGACGCCAGGTGCCTTTTCTGCAGGAGGGTGAGCCTGGAGAGGGTCTTGTGGCAGCGGTGGAGCCTGTGGACAGTCAGGAAGAGGAGGCAGATGAAGAAGATGTGGACAACAGAACAAACATTATACAGCAGTACTTCCAGTGACACACAGGTAAGAGACTGTAACTCAACTTTACACTACAGTAATCTTTTGGACATTGTACATGGCAGGCTCTTACCCTCTGTCTATGGACACTGACTGTTCCCTTTGGATTCTCTATTTTCAGATCTGTGTACCCCATTCTGGCTCCTTCTATATGTACTGCTGCCCAACAAAGGTCATCCTGTAGTATATTTCACTGAACATAGGCGTCGTAATGCTTTGATAATGTTGTAATAATACAGCTTGCTAATCATTACACTGACTCCAGTATGGTTTATGTTTCAAGGGAGTTTATTTTTGTACAAATAAGTAGAGGGGTAAGTGCAAGGGGCTGGGGTGATGGTGGGGCAATGTCCATTTAGAGTCCAGTCTCTTGGTATCACAGGTGCAGTGTCCGAGGGGGCATAGGAAGGGGAGCAATGGAAGTTCAAGGTGGACAGGGTGACATAGTGGGACAGAAGGGTGACAATCAGGAGAGTCTTATTTCCTGGCGGGGGTCTTGGCAATGTCTTCTGTCTTCTGCCTGGATCGCAGGGACCGTTTGCAGGGTGGTTCTCCTTCTGCAGGGGCTGTTGTGCTGGTAGCCTGTTGGTCCTGTGGTGGGGCCTCCTGTCCACTAGCGCCGGCGGAGGTGGAAGGCTGTTCCTCGTTTTGGCTAGTGTCAGGTGCCCTTTGTTGTGCCACTGCATCCCTCATGGTCTTGCCCATGTCAGCCAGCACCCCTGCAATGGTGACCAGGATGGTGTATATTTTAGTTAGGTCCTCCCCAATCCCCAGGTACTGTCCCTCCTGCAGCCGCCGGGTCTCCTGTAACTTGGCCAGTACCTGGCCCATGGTCTTCTGGGAATGGTGGTACGCTCCCATGATGTTTGAGAGTGCCTCATGGAGGGTCAGTTCCCTGGGACTGTCCTTCCCCTGTCGCACAGCAGTCCTCCCAGCTTCCCTGTTGTCCTGTGCCTCTGTCGCCTGATCCGTGTGCCCACTGCCACTGACCCCAGGTCCCTGATCGTCCAGGATTTGTGGGGTTGCCTGCGGTCCCTGTAGTGGTGGACAAACTGCTGATTGATGTGACCTGGGAACAGAGGTATGGGCCCGCTGGGTGGGTGCTGTGCTGGTGTTTCCTGAGGGGGAGGCTCTGTGGTGGTTTGGGACTGTGGCAGGGGAACCGACTGTCCAGAGGTCCCTGATGGGCCAGGTTGGTCATCGTGATCCAGGCATGCAGAGCTGCTGTCATCATTGTGGGCCTCTTCTGGCGGGGTGACTGGATGTAGCTGGCACCTCCTCTCCAGTGACGCTGGGTAGGGGTCCTGTTGGGGTGCAGATGCATTTTTAATATATCTGCATGTGCCATCTTGTGCATGGGTGTGTTTCCCTGTCTGATTGTGCTTTCCCTGTCAGCTTGGCCTTGTGTGAGTGGTGATTTTGTGGGCTGGGTGAGTCTCTCTATTGGGCATGCTGTGGTGATGGGTGCCCATGCAAGTCTGTGATGGGTGCCCATGCATTGTTGTTGCATGCAGTCTTGTTATTGGGATGGGTGGGTTGTGATAGTTGGATATATATGAGTTGGTGGAGTGATGGGAGTGAGGGTAAGAGTGGGGGTATGTGATGGCATGCAGGTAGGGTGGGGGATATAGTAATAGAGATTTGCCTTAACAGAGTTCAGTCCTCCTGCGAGGCCCTCAGGATGCATGATCGCCAAGACTTGCTCCTCCCATGTTGTTAGTTGTGAGGGAGGAGGTGGGGGTCCACCACCAGTCCTCTGTACAGCTAGTTGCTGTCTTGCTGCTGTGGAACGTACCTTCCCCTGTAGGTCATTCCACCTCTGTCTGATGTCATCCCTTGTTCTGGGGTGCTGTCTCACGGAGTTGACCCTGTCCACAATTCTCCACCATAGCTCCATCTTCCTAGCAGTGGACGTCTGCTGCACCTGTGATCCGAATAGCTGTGGCTCTACCCGGATGCTTTCCTCCACCATGACCCTTAGCTCCTCCTCAGAAAACCTGGGGTGTCTTTGGGGTGCCATGGATGTGGTGTGAGTGATATGTGTGAGGATGTGTGAGGTGATGTGTGGGGTGATGTGTTGGGGTGTATACTGTGATGTGCGGGGATGGTGTATGGGTGATGGTGTTCTGTGCCTCTGATTGAGTGGGTGCTCTTTGCTTGTCTCTCTGTGCTTGGACTCTTTTTTTTCATTGTAAGGGGTTGTGGGTAATGTGTGTGTTTTATAGTGGTGTGGGTGTGTGGGTGTGGTGTGTGTATGTGTGTCATTTGTGTAGTTTGAATTGTCCAATGTGGTGTGGTTTTGTAATTCTCTGTGCATTTTGAGTGTGGCGGTGAGTACCGCCAAAGGTTTACCGCGGTGTAAAGACCGCTGCGTTGATTCGTGGGTCGTGATACTGTGGGCGTATTCCTGTTGGCATAACGGTGTGGGTTTTGCTATCGCCAGTTTATCACTTACCTTTGGTGTGGCGGTCTTGTGTGGGTGTCTGTATTGTGGAGGAATTCTCTGTGTGGGTCATAATACCAGTGGCGGATTACCGCCGCGGTCACGGTATGTTGGCGGCCCTCGGTACCAAATGGTGGTATTTGCCGCCAGAGTTGTAATGAGGGCCTAAATCTAATCCAGTGCGGGTGACACCTGTCGCTCTAGTCCTGGTTTTGATCCGGCTAACTAGCAGTGCCTCACCTCTACCCAAGGATAGGGATGACTGGGCAGCCGAGCGCATGACATACTTGGTTTCTCAGGGAAGCCGTGGTCACTCAGGTCTCATCCATTTCTCTCAGCTACCTTAGTCTCATATATAAATGAAAAACAGAGGCAGTATATTTTTCAATAATGATTTTAATAAAATGACTGCATCTTAGATAGCAAAGCGTGAGCCGCAATAACCAGGACGACACAACATAACAATATTAAAATTGTGACTTTAAGAGTGAAGCATAGAAACAACGCTATCATATTGTCACTATGGTCCCCCCACCACTGCCAGTACTGACACCAGCACCACCACTGCCACCACTGAGCAGCCGTCACCGCCGGCGGACAGTGTGTAGTCCTGCATCCATGGGCTGTTGTGCGGCCTGGCACCTGCAAATCCTGTGGGTCTGACACCCAGGTGAGAACTGTGACCTTGCACTCCACAAGATCTGCATCACAGGGCACAATGTCCCCTCCAGAACCAGTGGAGAAGCAATACACTCACCTCATCTGTTGGAGGCTGGCCTGGCTCGTAGTGGGTACCAAGGGGTACTTACACTCTGTACCAGGTCCAATTATCCCTTATTAGTGTAGAAGAGGTGTTTCTAGCAGCTTAGGCTGATAGAAGGTAGCTATAGCAGAGCAGCTTAGGCTGAACTAGGAGACATGCAAAGCTCCTACTATACCACTGGTGTCATATGCTCAATATCATAAGAAAACACAATACACAGATATACTAAAAATAAAGTTACTTTATTTTTATGACAATATGCCAAAAGTATCTCAGTGAGTACCCTCAGTATGAGGATGCCAAATATACACAAGATATATGTACACAATACCAAAAATATGCAGTAATAGCAAAAGGAAGTAATGCAAGCAATGTAAAGTTACAGTAGATTGCAATAGGAGCACATAGGTATAGGGGTAACACAAACCATATACTCCAAAAGTGGAATGTGAACCACGGATGGACCCCAAACCTATGTGAGCTTGTAGAGGGTCGCTGGGACTGTAAGAAAACAGTGAGGGGTAGAAAAATAGCCCACCCCAAGACCCTGAAAAGTAGGTGTAAAGTGCACCTATATTCCCCAGAGAGCACAGAAGTCATGATAGGGGAATTCTACAAGGAAGACCAACACCAGCAATGCAACCAAAGTGGATTTCCAGACGAGAGTACCTGTGGAACAAGGGGACCAAGTCCAAGAGTCGCGACAAAGTCGAGAGTGGGCAGATGCCCAGGAAATGCCAGCTGAGGGTGCTAAGGAGCTGCCACTGGATGGTAGAAGCTGTGGATTCTGCAAGAACGAAGAGGGTTAGAAACGTCCCCTTTGGAGAAGCTTGCAGAGGTGTTCCCACGCAGAAAGACCACAAACAAGCCTTGCTAGCTGCAAGGGTCGCGTTAGGGTTTTTGGATGCTGCTGTGGCCCAGGAGGGACCAGGATGTCGCCACTTGGATGAGGAGACAGAAGGGGCGCCCAGTAAATCAGGGAGCCCTCACAGAAGCAGGCAGCACCCGCAGAAGTACCAGAACAGGCACTTGGAAGAGAAGTGAACCAGAGCTCACCCGAAGACACAAAAGGGAGTCCCACGATGCCGGAGGACAACTCAGGAGGTTGTGCACTGCAGGTTAGAGTGTCGGGACCCAGGCTTGGCTGTGCACAAAGGCAATCCTGGAAGAGTGCACAGGAGCCGGAGCAGCTGCAAATCACGCGGTACCCAGCAAAGCAGTCTAGCATGGGGAGGCAAGGACTTACCTCCACCAAACCTGGACTGAAGAGTCACTGGACTGTGGGAGTCACTTGGACAGAGTTGCTGAGTTCCAGGGACCATGCTCGTCGTGCTGAGAGGGGACCCAGAGGACCGGTGATGCAGTCTTTTGTTTCCTGCGGTTGCAGGGGGAAGATTCCGTCGACCCACTGGAGATTTCTTCAGAGCTCCTGGTGCAAGAAGGAGGCAGGCTACCCCGAGAGCATGCACCACCAGGAAAACAGTCGAGAAGGCAGCAGGATCAGCGATACAAGGTTGCAGTAGTCGTCTTTGCTACTTTGTTGCGGTTTTGCTGGCGTCCTGAGCAGTCACCGGTCGATCCTTTGGCAGAAGGTGAAGAGAGTGATGCAGAGGAACTCTGATGAGCACTTGCATTCGTTATCTAAAGAATTCCCCAAAGCAGAGACCCTAAATAGCCAGAAAAGGAGGTTTGGCTACCTAGGAAGGAGGATAGGCTAGCAACACAGGTAAGAGCCTATCAGAAGGAGTCTCTGACATCACCTGCTTGTTTCCAAGATGGCAGAGGTCTGGAGCACACTGAAGGAGCTCTGGGCACCTCCCCTGGGAGTTGCAGGTCAGGGGAGTGGTCACTCCCCTTTCCTTTGTCCAGTTTCGCACCAGAGCAAGGCTGGGGGATTCCTGAACCAGTGTAGACTGGCTTACGCAGAGATGGGCACCATCTGTGCCCATCAAAGCATTTCCAGAGGCTGGGGGAGGCTACTCCTCCCCTGCCCTGACACCTTTTTCCAAAGGGAGAGGGTGTAACACCCTCTCTCTGAGGAAGTCCTTTGTCCTGCCTTCCTGGGCCAAGCCTGGCTGGACCCCAGGAGGGCAGAAACATGCAGTTTGGCAGTACCCGGGTCTGTGCTAGAGACTCGGGGGATCATGGGATTGTCTCCCCAGTGCCAGAATGGCATTGGGGTGACAATTCCATGATCTTAGACATGTTACATGGCCATGTTCGGAGTTACCATTGCGACGTTATACATAGGTAGTGACCTATGTATAGTGCACGCGTGAAATGGTGTCCCCGCACTCACAAAGTCCGGGGAATCTGCCCTGAACAATGTGGGGGTACCTTGGCTAGTGCTCATAGTGGAGCAGAAGGTAGAAGAGCATGGGGTAGACATGCAACTCGGGCTCCATGGTGGCGTGGTTCTTCCTTGAGTGCCCAGAGGTGAGTCGTTTCCCTTTTGTGCAGTATTTCCGCCATGCTTTTGATGTCGTTGGTACTGCAAAAAAGGTGGTGGATAGGTGGGTCAAATTACTGTGGGCTGTAGTTTGTCTTCCGCCTGGCTGTTGGCGGTTACCGATGTGGTGCCTGTTAGTTTCGACCTGGCGGTCGGTGTGTTAAAGTGTCTGTCTGAGCAGTTTCCGCTGTGGTCATAATTTCATATTTCTAACCGCCGGCCTGTTGGTGGTATTACTGCTGCTTTATCACCGACCGCCAGGGTTTTAATGAAGGCCTATGTGCCACGTTGATTTTCTTTGTGAAGACTATGCCATTTGTGTGCTCTGAGGATGAATGTTGCAATGGTCACAATAGTTTTTGCACTCTTTGTTTATCCATGAGATTCAAGGACAGGAGTGAAGATGGAAAAAGTCTGATTGGTTTATCTTGATACATTGTTATTGCCCTGTAATTACCATAGTGAAAACAGAGAACACACATTTTACTGAGCTAATAAACATCTGTTTTTTCCCTACAATTGAAGACTTTTCTGGCGCTTATATAAAAATACAACTTTTAGCTATGGTGACAAGTTAGGCCAGCTATCAGCTTTACAAAAATATGAGAAGTCTGGGACACAGCATTACTGGTATCTGTGTGCCCATCATGTTGCTCCTGTGAGGTGTCTCCATTTTAGGTAAATCCCTTCCCCCCATGTTTAGGGTTTGTGCCTGAATTGAGCTGCACCCCTAAGTTTAAATATTCAAATAGTATTGTAGGGAGGGGTTTTCCTCCCTCAAGGCAGACTGTACCTGATCGAGTTTGCAATGTTTTGATTATGTTCATCTATCTCTGCTTCAGAGATGATCTGCTAGGAGTCATGTATTAAGTGCTGAGGATTTACTGTTGATAAATCCAGATTTGTCTGGATGAATCAGAGATTGTGCCATTGAGTTATTGTGTGTTTTTAAGGTTTTAACTACAATTTTCCAGTCATTGTTTCATAGTGAGTTTTGTTTTTCATTTCCTGAGGGTCTTTGTCCTGTTTGTAAATGAGGGTGATGCTAGCATTTGTAAATTTGGCATGAGGGTCACATTTATCTTTGAAATGATTGAAAACAGCAAGGAATCACATTCAGCACATCTGGGAATGATTAGTAAAATTCAGGGGTTATACACAGCTTTTTTTTTTTTTAGATTCTCTGTTTCTGTGTTGTTGACTTTAAGGAGCGAGAGTTCTTTGTCCTGTGAAGGTTTTCTGAGAAATGAAGAATAAAAAGAATGAACATCTTCTTTTCTTGGGTATTTTTCTCAACTATATGGGTGCTAGAGTTCTTTATGTATTTCTGATATTTCAGAGTTATTGAATTTTTTTAATTCTCCTCTGTTTTTAACCAACAATTAGCTCTTAATTTACCCTTCTTAGCTTTGAGATCATTGCCATGGGGTTTACCACCTTTTCCAGCATGTGTCTCACATTGAGGCCCTCATTCTGACTTCGGCGGAACCTAAACCGTCATGCCGGCGGCAGTCTTTTGACCGCTGCCAGGGTGGCGGATCAGATCGCCAAATACCAAGTGCGGCGGTTTGGCCTGTGCCAAACCGCCATATTCCCGTTGTTACCGCCAGGGCTACTGGGCCGCCGGGCCGGAGACAAGCATCTCCAACCCGGCAGGCCACCCAATACCACCGGCGGTATTCCGAGTCCCCGTTCCATAAGGGATTCTGTGGCAGGAGCACTGCCTTGAAATCCCAGACGGAAAGGTTACCGTCAACAGGAATTTGCATTCCTGTTGCCAGTAGATGACTCCCCCTACACTCCCAGTAGTGAAGAGACACCCTCCCACCTCCCACCCCCCAGTAGAAAACCCCCCAACCCGACCCTATACTGCACCCCGCCCCCCAAATACACACATGCAAACCCTGACACACACAAATACTCACAACACCGTTACACAAACGTGCACACACATGCATCACCACAGTAATACACAGACACACACACGCACACACAAACACTCCCCTCCATCCCCCATGCATTACACGCATACACGTACTCACACACACCCATTCACACACCCTACCCTCCTCCCTGTCCGACGAGGTGCTCCTCCCTGAGGGGACGGGACCCGGCTCTCCCACCGCTGGCACCGCACCGCCATCACGACACCGCCAGGCCGTATTACAGGTCGTTATATGGCTGGCGGAGTCCTTTTGGTAGGGCGGAGCCTCTGGTGGGCCCGCCTCTACACAGCCGATCGCCAGCAAGAATACTGGAATATTTCCGCCCAAATTGAGGTGGAAGTCCTTCGGTACTCTGAATATGGTGGTCGGAAGACCGCCAGCACTGGCGGTCCTCTGGCAGCTGCGACTTCGGCGGTCTCACCCGAATACCGCCAAAGTTGGAATGAGGGCCTTAGTGTGTCATATGGATTTAATACTGTAATATTACATTGCTTCTTGAATCCAATTTTCAATTTCAGTAGAGCAGTATTTGTTGATGAAAGGTTTTCTTGAATTAATTATTTTTCTAGCTTCTTCATTTCATTCAGTAAGCATTTGGATTCCAATAGTGCTTCTTTTGTCTTCTGGGCTACTAATGTAATTGTTTTGTCTGATAGAGTGTCCTTTTTTCTCTAGAGTTATCCAGAGGTTTGTTGCTGCTAAAAAATGCAGTGGTGAATGATCTAAGTTGTCATACAATATCCAGATATTTGAGGAGAGTGGTATTTCTGAGCCATCTGGGAGGTTTGTTGTAGAATGTTGAAGTCTGAAATGTGAGCGCGATTGGCTCAGGGTTAGAGAGGACACTTAAACCAATGTTTACCTTTGTTATAAATTTGAATAGAGGCTTGAGCACTGGCAGACAATCAATTCCTCATTTCCCAAACATTGCTTCAATTAGGTTTCTGTTCACTGTGATAAATATCATTTTACTCACAGTGTATTTACCCATCCCAACTGCCTTCACTAAGTCCTTTAACCTCTTGGCA
Organism: Pleurodeles waltl; assembly: GCF_031143425.1. Classification (NCBI taxonomy): domain Eukaryota; kingdom Metazoa; phylum Chordata; class Amphibia; order Caudata; family Salamandridae; genus Pleurodeles; species Pleurodeles waltl. Next base: position 1,179,075,317 of record NC_090437.1, read on the forward strand.
GCAGGTGTCAGCCAATGGCTGACACCTCCACCCCAACCTTTGTGCATCTCTCAGCCACTGGCTGACACTGGGGAGGAGTTGAAATGATCCTACAGTGCTTGCTTCCACATCCGCCCCCCACCTATCTATGATGTCAGCATGCCTCTCCTTTCCAACAATGCCATCCTGAAGTGTTTTCCTGGCTGTGAGTTGCATATGCACCCTATAGGTTGCCTTACCATGCTAGGAGTCACAGGAAAGATTTATGGGAACTCGTTCAGCTACTGCTTCATGAAGGTTATAACCTGTATGCGAACAACTTCTACATGGGAGTTCAGCTTTTCATTGAGCTGTACAAAGCTGGCACTGTGGCATGTGGTACTGCTCATTGCCACCGCAAAGTATTCCAGTGGGAGTTTGTTTGTAAGAAGCACTAGAAATTCCATAGCACTGTGTTTGGTTCAAGTGAACTACTTGCAGTCAAGTTCTCTGACAGGCAGGAAATCTACATGCTCTGTACAATTCATGATGACAGCACTTCTCTGTCAGGTGGGCAAAGTTCTCAAGCCCAACTGTACTCTTGATTGCAACAAGTGCATGGATGGAATGGATAAGAATTACGAAGTTCTTCAGCCACATAATATGGTATGCAAAAGCTGCAGTTGGCAGGAGAAGCTGTTTACCTACCTGATCCAGATGGCAGCATACAAAGCATAAGCTACTTATTGTCAGATCACCACAGTCCTCTCGCAAGGGCTCCTATTAACCTTTGTTTGATCCATTCCAATAATGGACACTAGGCCCAACCACACAAGTGGTGCAGCGTTTTTATTGGCACAAGTAAAGTAATGTTGAGTAGTAGAAATGTTGTGGATTTCTGTGGATTCTGGAAGTTTTGATTCTATGCAAAGTTTGAGGTTTGCAAAGCATTATAGAACACCTCATGGGATCAATGCAAAGCACACCACTGTGGAATCTCCTGGTTGTGTAAGTTTTAAAAATGTCTGTGGTTGTAGGTTTGCATCAGTGGTACTACAGCATGGCCCCATATATCACAGCTACCCCTATTGCTCGTCCCTAAATGTAGCTCTTTAGATCCTTTTGTTTTGTGGTTTCTAGGCCTACTCATACAAGTGGAGTAACATTCTTATTGGGTGGCGTGTGGAAACTCAGGGTGGTGGAAAATTTGTGACTAACCACAGATTCCAAAGCTTTCCATCACAGAAACCAAGCCAGTGTGCAAGAAATAGGAGATTTTTAAAAAGGTTTTCTGAATCACATGCCAGTATTGGTACCCACAAATTCAGAGATGTACAAATAACCACTACTTATAAACTTTATATCTTGTCAGTAATTCATTGTTTCCTTCAATCTACATATTTCACCAAATAAATTGTTCTATACTCGGTATACAATGAAAAAGCATTGCACCAGATTTATGCTAAAGTGGTGTAGCGTGGTGCTGCACCAAAAATAGGACCACTGACCCACTTTTGAAATGCAGGGGTGCACCATATTTAGAGGAATATGGTGCACCCCTGCATTTCCCAGGGTGCTGGCACTGAATTCAGCTGTCTAGTGCCAACACAGGTATCCTTGCACCATAGTGTAAGGGTGTCTGTGTTGAGGGGATAGATTGTTTATGTGCAGGGCATTTTTCTTCTTCTATGTGTGCTGCAGAATGATGGCATTCTTTTTTTGCGCTGCCTGAACCTTACGAGAACTCGCAAATCTGAGGGAGCATCCAAAACAATGGGTGTTGCAGTGGAACATCCACAGCAACACCCATTGCACACCCCTCTGATGCAGAAAATTGCATCGGAGGGGCCCATTTTTCTAGTCTAGGGAGGTCCTGGCTTGGCAGTTCGGGCTGGACTGTTCCCATGGGGAACAGGGTCAAGCCTGATTTGCATATGGCTGGGTCCAAACTGGAACGGCATGGGTAGCAAAAAATGATGGATTTAGGCACAGACCTCTGTACTGGGGATTAATGTTGGACATTGTTCAGCATTTCGTCCATCACTTGTTCTTTGTGCATTTACTGCCCCAAGTGGGAAGGGTATGCCCAGACGTGGGTCCAGTGCTCCAGATGCCACTGGAATCAAGCTAGCCTGGCTTATGAAGGGTGATACCCTAAAACCGGTACTAGGATGTTTGTTTCCAGTCCAGGGAGGACCTGGCTTGGCAGTTCGGGCTGGACTGTTCCCATGGGGAACAGTGTCAAGACTGATTTGCATATGGCTGGGTCTAACCTGGAACGGCATGGGTAGCAAAAAAATTATGGATTTAGGCCCAGATCTCTGTACTGGGGGTGAATGTTTGACATTGTTCAGCATTCCGTCCATCACTTGTTCTTATTCCATTTTTACAAAGAGGCATAACGTCACAAAAAATTGGTGTTACACCTTCTAATAAATATAGAGCAGTGCTTAGTGCCACCAGAGAATCACAAAAAGCTCCAGTGGTGCAAGGGGCTCTTAAATGTGCCCCATTGTGTGGCACAGCTCAGTTGTTGACACCAGACACCTCGGATTCTTGGAGAACCTACAAACCCAAATATGCCCCAAACAGTAGGGTATAGTGGATGTAATGGTATATTATTTTTTTAAATTGCCATTGTGACAAAAATTTATAGATGAAAACATTGTCACAGCTGGCTGTTTACTCCTCCTTATTTCCAATATTTCTTTCTTTCAATGGTCAGTTTCCTTGGGAAAACCTCCAGAGATTTACACATATGACACATTGCTTGGTTCAGACTTTGTCTACTTTTCAGAAATCCATAACCTTTCTGGATCACCGATAGGTTCCACAGTGGTTTCCACCACAAACTGAAAATAGCTTGAGAGCAAAAAATAGGAAAAATGAGCTACCACTATAAAAAAAATGCCAAAACTATGGTTAAAAAATCGTTGTTTTTTTCAGCTCTGCATGTTCTTGACAGCTGGGAAGAAGGTAACTTTGGCACAGCAAATCATTCATTGAAGCCATTTTTAGAAGAAAAAAAAACAGACACTTTAACCCGGAGCACGTTTTCCTATTTTTCAAAACTCAAAATATAGCTATATTTGAGTTATTTTCCCTATCCCCTCTAGGGAATCTTCAAACCCTGGGTACCTTTAGAAATCCCTGGATGTTGGCAAAAAGGACAGCATTTTTGCTTTTTTACTACTTTTCCTGTTGTCACCAGTATTGCAACTGTACTATTCCTACTGATTATTCAGTTTATAAACATTTTCCACAGTTAATTAAATTTTCATCAACTCAAAGGGTGAGGTAAACAAGGAGATGTTAGTAACAAAGGTGTTTATTTTGTGCCACGACCAAGTAGGAAGATTAGGAGCTGCAGAGAGAAAGCTGATGCCTTCATGAGCAATGCATCAGCATGCAGCAGGGGTGTGTATTGGAGTGGGAGTGCTTGTCACCGACACAGAAAGGCCGCCTTTCACAGAGCTCCATGACGGCTGTTGAGGGGAGATGAACCGCTTTCTTCTTCAAATGTCTGGTACCATTTGTTACATGCCAGCTTGTCGGAACTCGGCAAGGGAAGCCTCTTAAATACTGCAAGGTCAGCAGCAACCCGTATCTCTGCTTCCTTCATGCGCATACTCCATAATATGCGGTATGTGCACTGAGGAGTAAGTCATTTCCGCCATTTTCTTTTAGATTCTGGTGCTCACGATGTTGCACTCAGTCCTTGATTACTTCACAAAGTTGCTGCCTATGAAAGGAACTTAAAGAGGTGTTAAGTACCAGTTACCACATTTTAGACCTGACAGCCTAAGGGTGGTCACCCCTAACATTTTGCCTGCCTCCCTCCAGTTTTTAGATACTGTTTTTTCTGGTTTTAAAGACTTTGCCCACTTTACCACTGCTAACCAGTGCTAAAGTGCATATGCTCTCTCCCTTTAAACATGGTAACATTGGATCATACCCAATTGGACTATTTAATGTACTTATAAGTCCCTAGTAGAGTGTACTATATGTGCCTAGGGCCTCTAGATTAAATGCCATTAGTAGGCCTGCAGCAATGATTGTGCCCCCCACTTAAGTATCCCCTTAACCTTGTCTCAGGCATGCCATTGCAAGGTCTGTGTGTGCAGTTTCACTGCCAATTCGACGTGGCATTTAAAAGTACTTGCCAAGCCTAAAACTACCCTTTTTCAACAAAGGAGGAATTTCAGATGGTGCTGAGGGTCTGGGCATCATCATCTTCAAGTGCATCTGTTATAGTCAATGTCCTTATCTCTCCATGTTTTGCACTTCACTGAGGTGTTCGGCAGTGATGTCCTCTTTCTCCCTTACTATTTGTCCTTGCCCTCAAACCCTTTTTCATCTAAAATTTGTTTAAACTCAGAGGTTAAGGGTTTCCAATATGGGACAAAAAGTTAAAATTCTCAGTTGACATTCAGCTCCTACTTCACAGCTGCGGACTTCTATGCCAGCCTTCCTGAATTAAGTCAAAAAAATTGCATCCATCTTAGGATACAAACTAAACACTGATAAGTGTGAAATTCTACCTTTGAATAAGCTATGTTTTCTTGCGGATTACACTGCTTCTTCCTTTCTATGGAATACAGATAAAATCAAATATCTTAGACTGTGGTTTAAGGCTTCGACCAAAGACTCTGGGGGTCATTCTGACCCCGGCGGTCTGAGACCGCCGGGGCAAGGGTCGGCGGGAGCACCGCCGACAGACCGGCGGTGCCCCGCAGGGCATTCTGACCGCGGCGCTTTGGCCGCGGTCAGTGCAGGAAAACCGGCGGTCTCCCGCTGGTTTTCCGCTGCCCGTCAGAATCCTCCAAGGTGGCGCAGCATGCTGCGCCGCCTTGGGGATTCTGACACCCCCTACCGCCATCCTGTTCTTGGCGGTTCGCCCGCCAGGAACAGGATGGCGGTAGGGGGTGTCGCAGGGCCCCTGGGGGCCCCTGCAGTGCCCATGCCAATGGCATGGGCACTGCAGGGGCCCCCGTAAGAGGGCCCGCTTGTATTTCACTGTCTGCATAGCAGACAGTGAAATACACGACGGGTGCAGTAGCACCCGTCGCACCTTCCCACTCCGCCGGCTCGATTACGAGCCGGCTTCATGGTGGGAAGGTCGTTTTCCCCTGGGCTGGCGGGCGGCCTTTTGAAGGCCGCCCGCCAGCCCAGGGGAAAACTCAAAATACCCGCCGCGGTCTTCCGACCGCGGTACGGTATTTTGGCGGCTCCCGCCGGGCGCACGGTGACCGCGCCCGGCGGGAGTCAGAATGACCCCCTCTGTATCCCTCAATCTGAAAGAGATCTATGTAAAACTAGCATTTCTTACATGTAGTTGGAATCCTTTGTTCGTATCTTGGAGGAGACGCCTAGATATGATAAAGATGATGATAGTTCCCAAATTACTGTTTTATATTTCGAATAGTCCTATCAACATGCCCAGCGTTCACTTTAAAAGAATATACTTTTTTGTTCAAATTCTTATGGAACAATAAAAAGTCTTGCCTGTCCCTTCAAAAAATTTAATGACCCAAACATGTAGAGGAAGTTAATTTTACCAATTTTTACTCTTACCATACAACATTATTTCTCAACAAGCAGCCATTTCACTAACCAAACATGAGTCCATCATAACTGTCCTATGGATAGATATTGCAAAAACCTTTCTTCATCCCTTTTCTTTTCAAGAATTATTATCCTTTATTCACAAACCGTTATCCTTATCCCTCCTCATCCCAACAAAATGTGTGTAAACTTCTCCAACCTGTTTTAACCCCTGTCAGAATACCGAAGAACAATTTCTACCATCATCAATTTGGCATAAAAAATATATTAAAAGAACTAATAAAACCAGTTTTTGGAAGACTTGGCATGAAAACGTTATCAGTTGGAATCATCAACAATTTGACAATGCATATTTGCTCTCCTTTATAATAGCTTAAGCATGTTTTTAACTTCCTCCTTTGTATAAAACTAAACACATGGCATTACTCTGTGTAATCCAATCAATTTACAATCACCTCAGGCATAATATATACCTACACCTCCTTCTCGTCACATAGCTCCTTTATTGTTTAGTTCTCCCTCAGCATCCTGAATATGCAAGAATCTAACCAACTCGCCCGATGATCAGGACAAATTAGTTGTGGAACTACAATGGGAGTCTGACCTACAGACTTCTTTTTCAATTTACATAGGGAACAAAATTTGGACCACAATGTGGAAATCCTCTAGAGCAGCCAACACCGTCCAAACCTTATTTTTTATTTGCAATAGAATCTTGATCTCTCTGCCCACTTTACATAAAATTGACCCTACACTACCCCCTCCTGTTGAACCTCAATAACACTCCATCCAACACTAAACATATGTTATTCAAAAGGACTGGGCTTCTCACTTGGATACTGTTCATTCATTAGATTTACTTCTTGCTGTTGCATTTCAGCAGATTACCAAAGCATGGAAAGACTCTACTACTATACATTTTCAAGCCTGGTGGTATGGTGTCTGCTACAATCACAGTGTTGACAGAGCATACCTCAATCCACTCACACTTGGCATCAAAAGAGACCTTCTTTGGTTACCCGTGTCAAATTTCCTGGATTTCTCTGCAAAAAAAATGGCTACCTATATAACCCTTGAATTGAAGAGGTTGCTAAACCTCCATGACTTTTTTCTACCTCTATAGATAATTGATATAACCTACTGTCTCTTGTCACACTTTGACACTTATGCTTTTGGCAAAAATATTATACCTTTTTAACTCCTTTCTCATAGGATATAGTGATGATACCTATCCTCTCTCTTTCTTTACTCCTTTTTCTCCTTCTAATATATAACTATTTTCTAGAACTTCATAAGATCTCTAATACTCTACACATCATACTGTATTTTTACACTTGTATTTTCTTTGTTTACAATTACTAAATAAATGTTATATTTTGAACTGCAAAAGGGGTGTGAATTTACTGTAAGCTGATCAATGTTGATGTCTGCTACAATGTCGAGGCAGATGGGGATCCAAGGAGTCGTCGGTGTTGACAACAGCCCACAGGGGTGTGATGGGAGGGTTGTACCTGGGAATTGATGGGCATTGCCATCAGAGGCTATGGTCATGTTAGTGGTTTCTCTCTGTCCACTTTGTGAAACAAATGGTCCTGCATTATTCAAGGAATTACGAAAGTTGTAAGTTCATATTTTTTCCCTGAGAAGTATGATTGTTTGAGTGTTTGCATATGTGGGCGAGCTTTAATGCTCACAAAGTGCAAAGCTCTACCAAGAGGAGGGTTATCTAGCATATTGGCAGGTTACGCACCTGAATTCAAACACAAAACACAATGGGAGGAATGTTTACACCAGGTATGGTCACTGTCAATTGCTTGGAGTAGCATTTCAACTCAATGTTCTTTTGTTCACTATGCCACCTGAGTATGGACCCAGCTATATAGAAATCAGTCTTGACCCTGCTCCAAAAGGAGCAGTCCAGCCCGAGCTGCCAGGCTAGGACCTCCCTGAAACTGAAACACAAGCAACTCAAGAGTGGTTTTACACTTATTGAGGCTCCTCAGTCAGGTGTAGCTTAGTCCCTTGGTCACTGTCCCTCAATTCGGACAGTGAAATGCGCAACAGGGCTATGCACGGGCCTCCAGGGGCCCCCGATGCCCCCATTCTGCCAGCCTTTCCATGGCAGTGTAAACTGCCATGGAAAGGCTGGTGGTATGGGCACTCATGACTCATGGGCATGGGCATGGGCACTCATGACTTGGAGGATGAAAACTACCGGGGTGGGACCACCAATGTGAGTCTGGCGGACATGCGCCAGACTCGTAATGAGAGCCCATGTATAGTGCATATTGCAGGTGAACTACGATGTGAATAATACAGCAAGCAAGTACACAGAATCAAACAATATGTATTCATACAAATTAAACAAAATCATGGCAGCATAACAATCCACAGCAGGAGAAACAGTATTGTGTAACTTCTCTCGGCCAAGACTATAAGAACGCTGAGATTCCAGAAATTGCAACTGACCAAAATAGCATCACTGCAACTTCTATGATAGATGGGATGACAGTGAAAGTCAAGATGACACTCATTTAGAAAAACAAACATCGACTGACACGCACATGACAACATGAGAAAGTACATCTTAAAAAAAGCTGAATTCTAAGTTACGGCAAAGACATCTCAACTTGGCCTACTGATTCAAGAGTTCCTATTCTTAAATATATATGTTAATATGCACTTATAGGTCTACAATCACCTTCCAGAGGTACGGATAGAAATTGGTGACAGGTGCAGTTTTTAATTGCCAAATCCATGTTATGTGAGCAAATATTCATATCTATACTAAGGTGTTTAAAAAATGTGCTAAGCACAAATGTGCTTGTCAGTATTTTATTTCATTTTTCACCCCTTGGAAAATATATGCCTTCACACAAGGGGTTGGATAGGAGCTCATAACAACACCTTGACACTTAACACCAGACTACACTGAATAGTGTACCTAAAAATACCTAATAAAATACTACATATGGGATACATGTTTTGCCCGCCCCATGAAAGAGCTGTGTGGCAAGTACCAACAGCACCACTGTATCCAAATGCTTTATTGCCATGAAAAAGCAAGAGATGAAGCAGAACAATAAATGATACATCCAGCTAACAACATCAATATGAATCCCCTAGCCAGAACAGCAGGAGACCTGCAGAGAAGCCACTGACAATCAACATTTTTCTAGCAAGAGGCATATCATAGCACAGGAAGACGCAAGAAGTTGTTGTGAGGTACATACAGGTCAGTAGCAAACAAGAGAACACCAGAAACTCAAGTCTAATATATGTTTGGAAGAAAGAGTTTAGTGCAATATAACACAATTCCTAACTTGACCAAGAGTGAAATCCTCATCCTTGAAAGTGAAGCATGGGCATACAAGTATCCACAATACTACTTCCAGAAGGCACAGGGAACCTTGCTAATTCTTTCTTGGCTGTTTTGACTGAGTTTTGATTGTTCATTGAACGTCATTCCATTGTGAACTGTACTAGAAGAGTTAAGATTAATCCCATTCCACGTGTCTGTTTGATTATTTGTATTGGTATGCCAGTGAGGAATGTACAGATTTCTAATGGACTTTTTCCTGACGGCAGTTTATGATGTACAGGACTAAAACGTCAACCACAGTGGCTTTTTAAACAATTCAATATATCCTACAGATTATTGGATGGTTACCTGTGGTACAATCCAGAAGCACTAATTCATTTTTGAGAATCGTAATTATGAAACGTTTTAGAACCAGGAGCATAGAAGAGCATTTACGGCAGCTCTCACTCTCATGGACTTCTCTGCAACATTTTACTTGGTCTCACACCTCATCCTCATCAGGTACCTGCATGACATCCGCATTCAAGGACCCGCTCTCTGCTGGATCTTGGTAGGACACAAGCTGTCCACCTGGCACCTTACTTCTCTGCAGCACACAAACTGTCTCAAGCTCAACACCAACATGACAGAAATAGGGATCTTCAGTAAGAACACCTTACTATGGGACTACAACTGGTAGCCGGCTGAGCTCTGTCCCACACCCACATCTAGAATGCATGCCAGGAGCCTTGGAGTAATCGTCAACAGCAAATTGGACATGACTTAACTAGTCAACCCCGTCACTGCATCCTGCTTCCACACCCTGAAAATGCTGAGGACTATCTTCAAATAGCTCCCAAGCAACTCTGGATAAGCCGTCACTCAAGTCTTAGTCACCAGCAAGTTGGATTACGGGAACACCCTCTACATCGGGATCACCCAGAAACTCACCAGAAGACTACAAACCATCAGAACTCATCAGCCAGACTCATACTTATCCTACTACACAGAACTCACATCACACTGGCTCCTGATACACAAACACGCTCACTACAATCATCTCATGCACACATTCAAGGTACTACAAAACTCAGGTCACCCTATCTGAACAGTCACCAGAAGCCTCCGCTCCACAGGACTTCTACTAGCACACCTACACAGAACCAGATCAGAAGGTCAAGAATTCCCTTACATCACTCCTAAAGCATGGAAAAAACTTCCACTCTACATCAGAGCCTCCTCCTCTCTTCTTGAATTTCTCAAGAGGCTGCACACATGGCTTTTTAGGTAAGCAACCTACCATAGGCAGGGCCAGGCACACACACCTGCTCAGCACCAGGAGACCCTCACAGGTGTAATATAATGTAACTACAGCAGTTCAGCTGACAGGTGAACCCAAATAATCTTTTTATGCACTTTACATGGCCATTACTTTTCTGGTAGAGTAGCTAGTGATTGTCATGTTAAGAAGGGTTTGCAGCGTAAATCTTCCTCCTATTATACCAATATTATGGGTAAGGATAGATTTATTTTCTGACCTCTTCTGGATTTCAGAAGTGAGCAACTACAGATTTCAGTTTTCCAAAAAATACAGAACATGTGCATTCCTTCTCTGAAAAACTGTAATCCTCTCACCTGAACACTCAACTTGCTATGGTTTCTCAATGTCACTCCCACGTCAGGAGGGAAAAATAACCCTGGTTCTAGTAAATCCTTTTTTTGTGTTTTAAGACTTGGTTTCTGGAATAGTCAGAGCTATCAACAGAGATTCTGGTTCTTCTCCCCATTACCCTTTTCAGGCATGCAGTGCAGTGTTTGACAGTCACAGGTTAATCAGATGGCTTTGAACCTTTTGGATCATGTTTGTATTTTGCAGGGCTTTGCAAGACCCTATTTAACACCTCATATGCTCCTGGGCTTCTTACACCAACAAAGTCTATAAAATCTACTTGGAAACGTTGGTCTTGATAGAGTCAGGTAATAATACCATTTCAGTATGTCACGTTTATAGAAAGTGCAAAACACTCTTGTGTTTCCAGTAAACCTAAGGGGATAGTAGATATCCACTGGTCAGATGTATCCCTATAACACCATTTCAGTGAATGGAAAACTTATTACAACCAATCTGTTGGTTGCTAAAATATTGAAAGGTAATTGTTTATCTCATACTCAACATCTCAAATACTTTTCTCTATGACAAGTCAATTTTGTTTTGAAAATCTCTTCAATCAATGGAACAATAGGGAGACCTTTTCTTTGAAGTGTTTTTCCACGAAGCTCACTATAGTAGAGTTCCTCCTTTTACTTAGACTAGTTTTATATGTCAGACATTCTTCCTCAATTGTGCTTCCTTCTAAATTTGTGTTCCTAATTTCTAGATGCACTAAGACACATGGCTTGATTTAAAGTTTGGCAAACAGGTTATTTTATCACAAGCATAGGAGATATCTCTCCCTACTTATTTCAAGGGCCACATGATATAACACACTTGAAATAAGGCAAAGTGGATCTCAGCTACATTTGCAATTCAGACATCCATCAAACTTTAAATCAGGACCTTTGTCTTAGTTTGTGGAGTATCTCTTCTTTGCTGAACATTATAAGCTCTGCCCTAATGCTCTCAGAACATCTTTGACCTAACTGTTAATCTCCTTCTTGAAATCTCATGGATTGCTCCTACGCTGGCAAGATGGGTTGAATAGGTAATGTCTTTAGCTAGTATGGACACTGCCTTTTTTTTATCTCAAAGGTTTTATGCCTCCCAAAGATTCCTGGAGGGAAGAAGAAGTCATGATAGCAACTTACTGTTCGAATGACAATCATTTTTAGTCTTTTGAGTCTGTTCTCCATCTTACTTTATCTGGTATCAAGATGCTTTACACGAGTGTGAGAACAGTGAATTGCACAAATACTGAAATACACAAATATTGATTCCGAAATGTTATACTACCTAAATATTGTGCCAAATATATTGTCATTACAGAATCATTGTGGAATATAATATCGGAGATAAGGCTAGCTTTTTAACGTACAATATATCATTTTTAAAAATGTTGTGTATAATATTGTTTACTGATTGCTATACTTCTTACAATTGTTTTAAAATATCATATGTCATTTTTAATATGCAGTTTATATTTTAAGAAATGTAATGAGTAATTTATAGTGTAATAGCAGGTTGTTGCATTTGTAGGAGAATAGGTTGATTGGTACCTAAATGATTCAAGTATATTTTATGATTTTTACTGTTAATAGTTTTGTATATATTTTGAATTACTAATTTATAATTTAGTTAGGGGTTATAAATTTGTAGGGGATTAGTGTAAGAAGTTATTTAAATTATAATTTTTATAATATGATATTTATGTAAATGAAATATTTATTTGGTAATGTATCTAATTTGTTTTATTGATTCATTGATATTTTTATTATTTAAATTTATTACGTAAATGTTCATTTTTTTTTTGTATTGTCTAATTACTACCTAACTTTTTAGCAGCCGGTTGTTTGATTTAAAGGGATTAAAATATATATATATTTTTTTTACAGCTATGTAAGTGGGGAAGCATTTTTATTGGGACAAGTGTGGGTGCTCTGGCTGATAGGAATGTTGTGGATCCCTGTGGATTGTGGGAGTTTATGTTTCAGAAAGGCAAGATGTGTGATGTCAGGCAAACTATGCTGTTTTTCTGGCCAATGTTGGTAAGAAAACGTGGGCTTCCATGGGTGTCTAGATTTCCCAAATATCTGGGTTCAATAGATTTCCCTAGATTGCGACCAGGATGTTACCAGATTGTATTTCTGACCCTTTCCTTCCCCGGGCGCTAGGCACAACCACATATGTTTTTATTAGGCGATTTGTGGGAAAACTGGATGATAGGAAATTTGTGGATGCACACAGATTCATGAACTTTCCCTAACAGAAATGATAGGATAATGTGGGCCCAATTCACAAAGGTAAACTTACACTTTTGTGAAAGTTTACTTTTTTAGTTGTTAACAAAAATGATTTAATAATACGTTTATGATTGCAGAGAGTCCACTGTCAGGGCGCAGAACTCCATGCAAAGATAGGACAGGCTTATCTTTCTATGTGCAGAATTCTTTTCCCGACTGCAGAGTCTCTGCAGTCATTAACTTACTATTGAATAATTGTCAGTGAATAGCGAAAAAGAGTAAACTTACTCATAGTATAAGTTAACCTTTGTGAATAAGGCCCTGTGTGTTGTAGCTGAAGGATGAGACCTGCAAGTGCTTTTCACAAACAGAAATATATTATTTATTAAAGATCTGGAAAGCAAAAACATGCTATGTCTCTCTTTGCCAGAAGCATTGCTGGGCCCACTAGAAATGCACACAGCTTGCCTGCATCCCATGTGTTCCAGGATCCCCAAAAGTGCCACCCTGGAGGTCAGTCATTTTCAGCATCAAAGTGGGGGGACTGGACCCCACAGAACCCGCCGTAGATGTGGTGAATTTGTCCATTTTGGTTTAGGCCACAGGGCCCTTGTCTTTTCCCATTCTTCACTTGGTGTCTGCACCTGCACAGGAATGGCAATGGTAGAAGGTTGGGGCAACCACCAAGCCTGGCCCGCTTATACCCTAAGTCCAACTTCAGGGGGAAAGGGAGGCAACCCGAGCAGCAAGTCGGGCCCTAAAGAGTTAAACTGCAGATCTGGAGATGTTGTTGGACAATCACGACCTGGGCTGCCGGTCCACTTGGCCCCCATTGTCCCCATGAACCAAGGAAGTCAGAATAGATTGAAAATGTGGGGGGGTGTTGGGTAGCACAAGCAGCCGGGAGGTGGAAATCATACCAGGGCCCACTGCTCCAGTCCACTCACACTCAGACCAGCCAGCTTATGCTTAGTCCAGCTGGGTAAAACGCTCCAGTGGTGCACTGGGTCAGAAACATCCCCCTCCACACAACCAAACCTGCAATACTGAGAAAGCAGTGGGGGAACTTGTCGACACCGGTAGTGTCAAATCTATGAATTTTGTTTTTGAGCACAACATGACTGGACCTATATTTATTTTTCAAAACATTAAAAAATTGAAACTCAACAGTTTATGTTATGTTCTTACTCTGTGCAATCTAATGTGGGCATTTAAAAAATATTTTTAAACCTTTAATTTTTTTATAAATATAATATTCAATTTGATCTAAGTATAGATAGCACCTCATACATCATAGTTCATGTAAAAAATAACAAAGTAAAATATAAATATGCAGAGTAAAAACTTGCTTCCTAAAGCCATTTACCATTACATTAAAAGCAAATGCAGAGTAATTGCATGCAGAGTAAAAATCATGGACCAAAGACTTATAAGGTAAATGAACAGGAAGTGATGCCTGATAGCCACTATATTCCTTGGATTCATGCCTATATTCCTATTTGCCATCATGAGGTAATATTAAAGTGTAATTTTTTAAGTCAAGTCATCCCACGGGCAAATGTCACACATTTTTATGTTGAATTGTGGAAAATGGTTATGCTGGAAGGAGAAGTACCTAAAGCTGTACTTTTATTACGCACAGTCATCCAGTACTGAAACCAGGTGTTGGAATATCATCTTTGCATGCAATAGTGTAGTAGTGGGGGCATGACACAATGTGGCTGTCACTTTGACTACTGTAATAATGACAACATAGATGGTTACGTATATGAAATAATTTACATGTGCACTCATCTGTCTTCTGTTCTCTCAAAATAAATCTTTTCAGCAGAACATCAAGAAGAAGCCAGGGCTGATGTAGGAGAAGAGCTTTAGCTGCTTGATGGGCAGAGAAAGAAGCCAAATCATTAAACAGAGGTGGAATCCAGGTTTGCCTTTAATAAATAGCCTTTGCCACCTCTTTCTTAGAAACTTTCTCCATTACCTGCCTGCATCTTGCAATTTAATTTTTAAATCCCCCACTGTGATTGATACACAACAAAGCTGAACAGGTATGCTTTACTCAGATTATGCTACAGTTCAATTACTCCATAATCCCCAATGGCGTGCACCTCAACCTGAATGCATTCAGAGAGTCTATGAGTTTGTGCCACAGGCCACCTTCTCCTTTCCACTGAGGGTATGTGGAAGCTGACCATGCATTTCACTGCAGTGATGCACTTCAACGTTAGCTACAAGTTCTGTTACCTCCTCAGTCAAACTCCTCTTCCTTCCGAGTTGGGTAGGCTTCATCCAGAGGCTGGGAGATGGTGTCCAGTATTCACAAGATTACACAGGACAAGGGGAAAAGGGTAGAGCACAAGGTATGACAGGTAATTGTGTGAATCCAGGGTTAATGCTTTCAGGTGCATCCCATTTTCTGTTCCTACAGAGTAAACAAAGATCTCTGCCAACAGGCATGGCTCGCAGGAGAAAAAAGGGGTGGGGCGGCGCCTGGGGGGGAACCCAAAAATAAAAAAACAATACAAATAACACTTACTTTTTTTCTGAGCCACTCCATCCACTCTGCTCTGCTCCATCGTTGCAGGCATAGGCTCCCAGCTTGTCCTGAGGCCAATCTTGAAGCCCAGCCAGGGCGTTCCCAGACAGACTGGGAGCCTCTGTCTGCTTTCTCCAACCCGGCAACGCAGTGCCTGGTTGGAGTGACCCTAGTGCGCATGTATGTTTGCCCATCCTGAGACGTCCCCGTCACGGTGCTCCCAGACAGACTGGGAGCCTCTGTCTGCTCATTCCAACCCGGCAACGCAGTTGGGGTGACCGTAGTGCGCATGTATGTTTGGCCAGCACGAGACATCCCTGTCACGCCCATGGCCAACCCACTTTTATAGTAAAAACTTAATAAACAAGGTTTATTATATTTTTACTATAAAGATTTTGCAGCTCCTGCTGCTGACAGGGTGGCCGACCCTCCTCCGCCCTAGCATAGGATTTGCCCCCGTCTGCCAATACTGCCTAGAACTATGCCTATTGACACATGCCCACAATACGCTGTTAAAGTTACTTATAGTAACATTACCGTTATAATTTCAATGAAATGTGTGTCCACCCCACTCACACAAGGTGCGGAGGCATGGACTCCTACGACTGGAAACCAAAATCCACATGTACAAACGGATTAGCACCCAGACAGTGTTTCCACCCAGGCACAGGCAGATATCGCAGCACGCAGATTTCCCTATGTGAATAGGGCCCTCTCACTGAAACTCGGGAGATGAAGAATAACCTGGATAATTTTGTCCAGTATTTTCATTTCTCCAGTTTATTCTATTTTGCTAAGAATACCCCCAGGCCCCACCTGGAAAGTCCTCTCCCCTGAAGTTTCGGTACCCTCGGTATCGATAAAGCCAGGAACAGAAGGGACAGAGTAACCACCTCAAATTCCAGGGACCTCTTAATGGGACTGTAAGTCGTGAAAAAGAGGGTTTTATGTCTTTTTCTGATTTACATGCTTGAGAAATGTTCAATTTTCCCTTACTGGAATACAACAGTTACGACGCCTCACTAAGTAGCTGTAGTTGCAGATTTTGCAATGCTATTTAAAGAAATATTTGGTGTTCTGTAAGACTTTGATTGCATTTACACTTTCTTGTTTAAAGATGAATGTTTTCTGAAACGCACTAAATATACCGGAACCATCAAAGTAATTACAGCATCATCTGCATCATCCCAAAATATCACAAATGCCATTTACACTGGATTTTGGTTCAAGTTTTCTCTCTAAACTTTGAATTATTAAATGAAGTATTACATGGGTAAGATGTTAAGTCAAACTTCTCTGATCGAAACATTGCGCGCGATCTTACAACAAATGAAAATATGAAACTAGCAGATGACAAAAGCAAAAATAACATTTATGACCTAAATGGAAGCAAAATCATCTTAGTTCTTTTCAAGAAATATCACCTTCTCCCAAGATTTTTTCCCATCACAATCCAACAACTAGGGAACACAGTGCATTACTAAATCGAAATGAAGCAAATTAGTAGAGATGTTTTTAATCCGGCTGGATATCAAACATACGTCAGAATGAGGCACTGCCATTAAAAACAAAGAGGTATCATGAAGACAGGCATAAAGAAGGAATGTATTTATCCACAGAGGTGCATATTAAAAACAGCATTTTTATTAGACCCTAAACATACTTTCATAGTTTTGCACACGATGGCATTTTTGACTGTTGCTCAGGGCTATATTGGATGTTAAAGGTTCTGTAGCCAAGTTACAGGCCCGAGCAACAGGAGAAGGAAGAATACATTTGAACAGTTGCAGGAAATTGAGGCATTAGTTAGTAATAACAACAACCTTTGGCGGGGTGAACCACTAATGCCTCTAAGTAAACCTGAGCTCAACTCCCTGGTAACTATGGCACAGAGCAGGCACACTTAGCAAATGCAGTACCAAATCAATAATAAAGTGAAAACACAATACAAGAAAAATGCCAA
Source organism: Pleurodeles waltl (assembly GCF_031143425.1). NCBI lineage: Eukaryota > Metazoa > Chordata > Amphibia > Caudata > Salamandridae > Pleurodeles > Pleurodeles waltl. Next base: position 1,179,092,540 of record NC_090437.1, read on the forward strand.
ACTAATGTAAAGAAATAGAGTACAATGACACCAAAATGTCATAAATCCAATTAGCAAAACTAGGTATATGAATTGTAAATGTTTATGGTTTAAAATAAAGTTCAAAAGCATTAAGAGCCAACTGCATCTGGTTGCTTTTGCCTGGTACCTCGCACAGGTTAAGGCTAATTTCACTTTTGAATACAAAAGCCAGGTTCGACCCTGTGGGATGATTTACCTTGAAAGCCTGAAAATGGAAGTAATGTAATGTGATGAGTGAGGTGACCAGACTGTTTGACTTGCAGTAAATTGAAGGTGGTACATAAATTATAAAGTTAAGTTATAACTATGATTTTAGAATTTCTAATTTTTTGTAAAGTTTAAGGTTGGTTTGTATAGAAAGAATAAATCAAGTTTTCCTAACTATAATTTGTTTTTAACCTTTGTTTTTTAATTGAATTTGAATACTGTTTATTATTTTATGAAATTGTTTTTCAAATTGTAGGTTTGAGCGTCATTTAATTGAGCGCTGATAAGTGCATTGTCATAGAGTATAGAGAAGGACAGTGTTTTACAGTCTATTGTCATAGAGTCTAGTGTTGTAGAGTGGAATAGAGCGCAGTGTAGTAGAGTGGAGTGGGATTTCCCATAGTGGAGTAAAATGTGATACAGTGGAGTGGCGTGGTGTGTTTGTTGGAAAGTGGATTATTTGTAAGGGAAGGTAAGTACCTACACCTAGCAATAGGCCACTAACCCCCACTTAGGTCCAGTTAGGTCTCAATAAATTAAACTCAGCTCAACCCTTGGTAGCTTGGTAACGATCGACAAGGCTTAACTTAGGAGACAAGTGTGTAAAGCATTTAAAAATCACAAAACAGTAAATAAGTAAAACACAAAACACAATAACAATCCAACACCAATTTATAAAAATAGATTATATTTATATCTTTAGAATGACACCTCAACAAATAAAATCGAATAATGGGAACAGGAGATATGATTTTTTAAATAACTAATGTTTTCTAGCGCATAGAGGCAAGTAGCTCTCAAAGGGTTAAAAGAAAGTTCACACAGGAAAAAGACAAAGTCCAGAATTCAGGCCACCCACGAGGTAACACTGTTAGGCTGACTTTCAGAAGTGTTTCTTGATTCAGGAAAGTGGTCCACAACACCAGCAAAGTGTTCAGAGGCCCTGGTTTGCCTCTTTGGGTCGGGGACCGCAATTCCCAAAATGCACCTCTTCAACTTCTAGGGTTGCTCCAAATGTCTCCAAATTTCTGCATCTTCTTCCAAGGTCCTTTTTTTTTTGGGTCCTTGAAGTGTCCAGAACTTGATCCAAGGTTCCAGAAGCTCAGAGTTGCTCCTTGGGAGATGGAATTACAATTCCCAGAATGCACCTGGTCAGACTCCTCAAACAGCCACTGGATGCTGATCAGCTGGGCTCTGCTTGCAGGACTTGATGCAGGGGCCTCTGGGCAGCTCCTTTGTACCTGTAGAAAACAGGGAGTCCCTATTTGAAGCAGTGGCAGACAGGCAAAGTCATTTTAGTGGTGATGCCCAAGTGTGCAGCTAGTGCAGTCCTTCAGAGTGCAGTGTCTGGGTGCAGGTCAGGTGTCCAGCAGGGCAGTCCTTTTTCTTCTTTGTCTTGTTCCTTGTAGGGATCTGATACAGATCTGAGGTGGGGGTCAGCTCTGCCATATTTTTTCCTTTCTCCTGGGTGAAAAACAGGGGGGTCCTGGTTCTCCAATCAGATGCAGGGTCCTTCCCCCTGTGATGACTACTCCCTGGGAAGTGTGGCAAAAATCAATCCCAGGAAGCAACATTATACAAAAAATCCATCATGGCTGAAACTGATTTTTGGAGGTTACATCTGGCTGAGCCCACCCACTGGTGTGACTAAAAATCCTAAACATACACCTCTCTTAATCTAATCAAGAGGGCACCTAATTGTCTGGGGTTGCAGGATGTGAGGGAGGTCCTGGGTTGCTTCAAATGTCCTTCCCTGCCTTTGAAGACCAGTTTGGCAGCCCTTCACCCTTCCTGCTTCTCCATCTGCTGAGGTAGTTCTCCTCCCACAGGCACATCATTTGTGTTCAGCCCAAGCCACTTCGGTCCTCAGCAAGGCAGCCTGGCCAGGCTGCCAGAGACTGGCCAATCAGAGAAGGGCATTACAGTGCTGAAGTTGGCAACTTTTTAGGTAGAGTTTAAAACTCTTTACCCAAAGTAGTTATATGAAATCTGACAATTGTAAGTTGTGGGATTTATTATAACAATTAATTTGATACAAAACTTGAGGGGACTTTGTTAATTAAAATAAAGTCTCCACATTCTAGCCTATGGAGGCTATTCACTACAGTGAAGGAAAAATTAATTTGGCCATTTTACCTCACCAGGGCTTATAAAACTATTTTTATAAGGTCCCTGCTTATAGTTACATGACACTCAACACTAGGGCACATAGGGCACACTTTATATGTTTAATTAAGGTAGTTTTAGACTTTGGAAGTACTTTTAATTCTAAAGTCAAATTTATACATAACTTTAAATTAAAAGCAGCCAGCAAGGCACCTACTGTTGCACTACCTATGCTTGGGTCCTTAATGTCAGGACCCAACAACTCTGCCTAATTTGTCAATATCCTCAGGGTTGTTGTTTTAATCATGTGCATGTAACACTACTGGGTTGCTTGTAAGGCCATTGGACTGCCTGCATTTCAGGATAGATATTGCCAATGTACTTGATGTTACCAATGCTTGTTGCACTATATAGTTGTTTTCACCAATGCTTGTTGCACTATATAGTTGTTTTCACCAATGCCTGTTGAACACACGTGACTGTGTCAAGACTCCCTGCTTCTGAATGTGTCAGGTTCGCTTGTTTATGGTTTGCTAGGCAACCACCACGCACCCAAGTTCTCCAGGGATCAGGTGTTTTCAAAAACATGAGTCATGCTGGCTATAAATATTCTTGCTGTGCACATGACTCTGCTTGACTTTCTTCCTGTCTGGCAAGGAAAGCAAGCCCTCTACACTCTGGAATTCCCTCCAGGCTCCACCACTTCCCTCTGGCTGGCAGCAAAGAGCCTCAGGAGAGATCTTCTGGAAAGAGCACACTTCTGTCAGCTAAGTGGGGCACAGTGTCTGAAATCTGTATGTGTAGAATTTTACTATGGTTTGTTTTTTGGGTGAAGGTGGGAAACTGGGACTGATTGCACTCTAGCCTTCTTGAGACTTTGAAAGGCCTCTTCTAAGGACACAGACATGATTTATGAGTGGGGGCCTTGATGAGGGTTGAATAACAGATTTAGGGCGGGGGCCTTGGCAACTTTCGTTTTGTAACTGAGAACTGTGACATAACTTCACTATCCTCCATTTGTTTATTTTTGGTAATTATAGTGATTACGCAATTTAGTTTAGCTAGGACTATTTTATGTGTGAGTTTACTTGCTTTTGGTATTGCTATTCATTTTATGTTAATAGTGATTATGCAATTCAGTGCTAGGAATGCTCTATATGTGAGTTTTCTTGCTTTTGATATTACAACTCGTTTTATGTTGTAGTTTTACCATAGGAAACCTAATGTGAAAGTGCATATCCATGAAAGAGACTTGCAGAACTTCCCAATTTCTTCAGAGATATTTAGATTTCTTCACCTTTTGTGTATATTAATCCGTGAGAAGAGAGAGAGGGCCAAGTTGCTGATATTACCAGGTGAATGTTCTGTGATAACCAAATTAGACTAATTTAATGAGATCAGTGAATGCCTTTTTGAATGCTGTTTAATGAGACCAGTGCATGTTTTACTGAATGTTGTGAAACAGTCTCTTAATAGCACATAGCTTCACCAATAACGTAATTCATCACAGAAATGCAACTTCCAGGGGCTCCACTGCCAGTCCTCCATAACCGGAAGAACCATACCTGGCTGGACCTGTTTAAAGGGAGTGCTGTGTTTTTTTTCTGTTTTTCCAAATCCCCTTCCCTTTTGGGGCACCTGCCCGGGCTCCTGGTGCATTCAGCAGCACCGACAGGTGCCTCAGAAGGTCAGAAGAAAAGTCATCGCCCCTGTAGACAGCCTGGTTTTAAGGTGAGCGGCCATGCCACAATGCTTAAACCTACATGCCCTACCATATACTAAGGACTAATAGGTAGGTTGATATAGCCAAATATAATTTACCTAATTTGCATATTTATTTTACGCAGAGCAAAGGCCCTGACACTGGTTAGCAGTACCCAGGGCACCATCTGTGTCAGGAAAACACCTGCAAAAAGTGAAAAATGGATGCAAAAAGTTAGGGTCCTCTGTAATCAGCCTTGTTTTCTCACAGTGTTGTATAGTGGAGTGGGGAGTGGTGTGTTGTACAGTGAAATGGTGTATCATACAGTACAGCTGAGTGTCGTACAGTGGAGTGTCGTTGACTGCGGTGCCGTGGATTTGAGTGTCATGGGTTGCAGTGGAGTATCTTTGAGTATAGTGTTGTCCAGTGGCATAAAGTGGTGAAGAGTCTTGTACAATTTAGTGCCATAGTGTGGATGGAGTACAGTTCAGTAATGTATGTATCATGTAATACATGTTAGAAATGGTGTTTCTGGTTGGCTAGGGTATGCACCTAAGCCAGGCAGAATCCACCCACTCTAGTCAGGGCAAGGGAGTTACACGTCCAAGACAACCCCTGCCCACCCCCTTGGTAGCTTTGCATGAGCAGTCAGGCCTATCCCAGAGGCAATGTTTAAAGCGTTTGCACAATATACACAACACACATGATGCACTATCCCCACCAAAAAGGAAACACAACACCAAGTTATGTGAAAATAAACTGTATTGTTACCAACATCATTAGACCAAACACAACATGTCAGTAATACCCTGCTACCCAAGCAGTTTTCAGAACATTACACAATACTGTTACTCTGCAGAAATGAGCAGTAGTCACACATAACACACAGGTTACTTATTATTCTGCAACATAAGCAGTAGTCAGGAAAACATTACTATAGAAATGCACTTGTCATAAAAAATGACCATACCAGGAACATTAGAAAACATATGACAGGTCATAAAATCATATTAGCATAAGCTGCCCATAACAGGAACATTAGGTCATCAGAAAACACATGGCAAGTTAGTAAAACATGACTTCCTAGCTGCACTCGTCATAGGAGAACACATGAGCATTGTTGGACAAACAATCCCCTGAATACCTTTAATACAACAGCAGGAATGCATAGGTTCTTTGACAATATTCTCACCAGATCCAGTGAGTGCGATCTGTCCTCAACACTGGGGGTAAAAACGAGAGAGGCAAAAACAGAGACGCCCATGTCCCCACTCTTGAGCTCCTCCACTATGCTCTCTACCCTCGTAGCGAAGTGGGAATAAACTCTGGCCAGACCGGGGACCCCCATTGAGGATCACCCACCCCAAACTGCTTATGGCTGCCACAGCAGCCTGCGTAGACCAGGACCCAGTGGGGACAGGGGCCTCCGATGAGGTTTCCACCCCTGCCCGTGAGCCAAAATAACGATAAAAGGGGAGGGCACGGCGAGCATCTGTCCTCCTCCAGCGAGGCCACATAGGTCTCCTTTCTTCAAGGGGTGCGCTCCTCCTGGAGCGGGTAACAAGCCCTCTGGGGCTGCAAACCAGCACTGCCACTCCTCGGGCCAAAAGGAGCCCTTGGCCGGCTGATCTCCCATGTCGCCGGGGACACCTTGCAGGTTCCCCCCTTGGTAGTGATGGCGCGCCCAGGCTGTTCTGCCCAACCAGCAGGCAAACTGACTTTCTTCCTGGGTTGCGGCAGTGAATTTTCCAGAGGTGATGCCTGCCCTTGCCCCAGGGGCACTCCTTACAGAGGCCCAGTCCGCCGGGGGCACAACAACACTGTGCTCCCTTTCTCCTTCTGCTCGTGCCTCGGGGACACGCCGGACAGTGTACTCTCTACGCGCTCCGATTTCAGCAAAGCCCAGGTTGCGATGGTGATTACTCACAACAGCAAAGCGTTTTCAAACACAAAACAAAGGATGCAAAAAAAGCTTCCAGAGTGCTTTCAGATAATTCAACAGTGCACTCTCCAGACGCCCTGTCATTAAGGTGAATCGTTCCTCCTGCGCTTTAGCAGATGATGGCTAGGGTCCGGGGCCACAGCACCCAGCCCCTGGGGGACACAACAAGATGGAACACATATCAGCAGGGCCCAGTAGCAGGCTAACACAAGATGGATGCAAGCAGTTGGCAGTTCCTCAAGTGATCAAGCAGGTAACGGGTCAGCACAGCAGCAGAAGTCCAAGGTGGTTCCTGGTGAGTCCCTCAAGCACCATTCTGTGTCCAGCTACAAATAAGTTAAGTTTGGAGAGTGTCTCCAAATTATGGGGAAAAATCCACTGTACTTATACTCAGTTTTCAAATGGTTCAACAAAGAAGGGGAGAGGAGGTTCTAAACAGTTACAGCTGGTTCTGGGAGTACCTTCTCTCTCCTCCAGCACAGGATCCAAATATAAGTTGGGGGTAAACAACCCTTTTGTGTGAGGCTGGGGCACAGCCTTTACAGATGCAAGTGTGCCCTGCCTCTCCCTTCTCTCAGCCCAGGAAGACCATTCAAAATGCAGATGCACCTCTGTGACACCTCCACCCTCCCTGTGTACAGGCTGTCTGAAAAATATGCACAATGCCCAACTGTCCTCTACCCAGATGTAGATTGGAGTCAAACTGAAAAACACCAGAGTCATAAGCACAGAGAAATGCTCACTTTCTAGAAGTGGCATTTCTGTAATGATAATAAAACATCCACCTACACCAGTAAGCAGCATTTTTTACAACCATTACAACCATACCAAATATGCCTATGCTACACCTCATAATTCAGACAATACCCCCTAGACATAAGACAGGGCATTTCCAATGCAATCCTATGAGAAGACAGCACTCACAGCAGTGAGAAACCAAATAGGCTGTCACTACCAAGACAGGCCACGCAACCAGGCACATGCCCTGCCTTCTATATACACAGGACCCTGCCCATAGGGCTAGCTAGATCCTACCTTAGGGGTGACCAACATATAGTAAAAAGGGGGTTCAGAGTCTGCAAGGAAATTTATTAGCCAGGTCCCTGTGGCAGCAAACTGTGCACGCATGTCCTGTGCTAGCAGGCCTGGGACAGGTTTGAGAGATTACTTCAGTCAGTTGCACAAGCAGAACTACAGGCTCACTAGTAGCATGTAATGTACAGGCCTTGGGTATAGAGATACCAATGTACAAGGGGCTTACAGGTAAATTAATATGCCAATTAGGTATAAGCCAATCATACCAACTTTAGGTAGGAGAGTACCTGCACCTTAGCACTGATCAGCAGTGATAAACTTATTAGAGTCCTGGAGCCAACTGCGAGAGGTCAGATAAAATAGGAGGAAGGAGGCAAAAAGTCTGGGGATGAACCCGCAAAAAGGGCCAGGTCCAACAGTTCAGTTTGCAGACTACAGTGTATTTGAGTAAAGTTTTGGAGAGTATTGTATAGTTATACAGTGGAGTGTTGTAGAGTGTTGTTGTATTAAGTGTGGTACAATAGAGGGAAGTATCATGGCTTGGATTGTTGTGTCATACAATGGAGCTGAGTGTCAAAGAAAGGAGTGGAGGGCAGTATGCTAAAGTGTCATACAGTGCAGTAAAGTGGTTTACAGTGGATGGGTATAGAGTGAAGTAAAGTGTGATATAGTACTATAGAGTGTAGTTCAGTCATGTAGAATGGAGCTGCAAAGAGTACAGTACAGTGACAAACAATTGACCAGCATAGAGTGGAATGTCAAACACTGGCTTAGAGTGGTCTAAAGTATTGTATAGTGGAGTAGAGTCGAGTAGAGTGGAGTGGAGTGGAGTTTAGTGGACTCATGTGTAATAGACTGCAGTAAACTGTATTACACTGGAGTGTTATGTTTTACAGTAGAGTGGAATAGTGTGGAGCAGAGAGGTATGCCCTATAATGAGTGTGGTAAAATGTCATATAGTGGAATTCTGTGGTACAATTCTGTGGTAGAGTAGAGTGGCATGTAATAGAGTGTTGGAAAGTATTATACAGTAAAGTACAGTGGAGTGGCATACATGAACATCAATTCAACAAAAGGCCAGGGGTAGGGGAAGTGACATCACTTGCCATTTCACCTTTACATTCTCTCACACACACACATGCTTACACCCACAATCACACAGACACACACTCTCTCACATAAACACAATCTCACCTGCAGGTATGCACACACCATGCATTCAAAAACATCTTTTTTCATACTGATAGTGAATTATAGGTCATTATTCACAATTAGTGTAGTACAAATTGACAACTAAAGGAGATTGCAGCCCCATCTGATGTGAGATGCTCCTGTGCTTCTGGTACTGAATTTGCTACCTCTGAGGCCAGGGGTTGCAAATGCAGTGCCAGAGGGTTGCAAAGGACAAGGCAGGGGTCTCAGCTGCAGCCCCGGGTGACCCTTAAATGACATCCACGGTGGCACAGAGTGGATTAGAGTGCTGTAGAGTGAAGTGGCATACAGTACAGTGACGTAGAGTGTGATAGAGTGCGGTAAAATAGAATATTCTAGTATCAAGTGGCAGGGAGTCGCTTAGAGTGGCATGCAGTTGAGTAGTGAAGTACAGTAGAGTAGTATGTTATAGAGTGCAATGGAGTAGAGTGTGGTGTAATGACATTGAGGTAGTTGGGTAGTGTGTCTTAGAGTGGAGTACAGTGTCACAGAGTGGCACAGAGTAGAGTAGAGTGTCACTTAGTGGCTTAGGGTGGAGTAAAATGTTGTACAGAGGAGTGTAGGGGCATACAGTATAGTTGAATATCGTAAAGTGCCATAGAGTGATCTTTTATAGAGTACAGTGGTGTAGAGGGGTGTAAACTATCATGCAGTGGAGTCGAGTGGAGTTAAGTAGCGTAGAGTGGACTAAAGTGTCATATAATGAAGAGGCGTCTCACATAGTACAGTGCCATGGAGTGTTGTACAGTGTAGTGGCATAGCAGAGAGTGGAATAGAGTGGAATAGAGTGTTACAGAGTGGAGTTGAGAGGCGTGTCTTTTGGTGGAGTGATATACTGTGTCATAGAGTGTGGGAAACTGTCATAGAGTGGAGTAGACTAGAGTGGCATACAGTGGAATACAGTGTTGTAGAGTGAGCTAGAGTGTAGTAGACTAAAGTGTGGTTGAGTGTTGTACAGTGGAGAGGCATGCAGTCTTGTGGAATCGAGTGGCATACAGTGCCATTGAGTGGATTGGTAGAGTGGTATAGTGGACTGGACTGGACTACAGTGGAGTAGTGTGTTTTAGAGTAGAGTAGAGTAAATTCTGATGAAATATCATATAAGGAATTGTGTAGAGTGTTGTAGAGCAGTCTACAGTCTGACAGAGTGGCATAGAGTGGTCTACAGTGCTGTATGGTGACATAGGCTGTAGTACAATGTTGTTTAGGAGTGCAGCATAGAGTGCAGTAGAGTTTGATAGAGTGGAGGGGTGTGAAGTGTCATACAGTGGAATAGAGGTAAATAGAGTGGAGTAGACTACAGTGTTGTCTTGTAGAGTGTTGTATTGTAGAGTATCACAGCGTACAGTGTCATGGCAAAAGTGTTGTGGCTTACAGTGTTGTGGCATACAGTGGGATAGTGTACAGTTGAGTGGTGTACAGTGGAGTGTCAGTGGAATGGAGTAGACCAGCTGACTGTGGAATGTGATATGGTGGAAAAGCATAGAATGAAGAAGCGTAGTGTGGAGTAGCATGCAATGGAATAGCATAGATTGGAGTGGAATACTTTACAGTAGAGTGGAGTAGCCTAGAGTAGGGCAGCGCATAGTGGAGTGGTGCATAGTGTAGTGCCATATACTGGAATGGCATACAGTAGAGTGGGTGGAGTGAAATAACATGGAGTGGAGCAGTGTAGAGTGGAGCTTCATACAATGGAATAGTGCAGAGCAGATTGACATTGAGTGGAATAGTATACAGTGGAGTGGCATAAAGTGGCGTGCCATACAGTGGAGTGGTGTGCAGTGGAGTGGTATACAGTGTAATAGCATAGAGTGGAGTGGCATACAAATGAGTGGCATAGAGTGGAGTAGCCTTCAATAGAGTGGAATACAGTTGGAAAGCATAGTGTGGAGTGGCATAAAGTGGAGTGGCATACAGTAGAACAGGGTACAGAGAAGGACTGTACAGTGATATGGCGTAGAGTGGAATAATATAGAGTCATGTACGAGAGAGTGAAGTGGCATACAGTGGAATGGCATAGACTGGAGTGGTGTACAGAGGAGTGGGTTAGAGTGGAACAGCAGATAGTGGAGTGTCGTAAAGTATAGTTGCATTTAGTGGAATATCGAACAGTGGAGTGAGGTATTGTCAAATGGTGTAGAGTGGAACGGCGTACAGTGGAATAGCATAAAGTGGAGTGGCATAGAATGGAGTGCTGTACAGTGGAGTGGTGTAGACTGGAGAGGCATACAGTGGAGTTGCAAATAGTGGTATAATGTAAACTGAAGTAGTTTAGAGTATAGTTGTATACAGTGGAATAGAATTGAGTGGTGTGACATAAAATGGAATGGCATAGAGTGGAGAAGAATACAGTGAAGTGGCAGTGCAGTGGCATATGGTGGGGTGGCCTGGAATGTATTGCTGTAGAGTGGAGTGGGGTAGTAAAAGAGCATACAGATGAGTGTCATAAAGTGCAGTAGCGTAAAGTGGCGTGGCATAGAGTGGAATAGTATAGAGTGGATTGGCGTAGAGTGGACTAGCATACAGAGGTATAGTGAAGAGTGGAGTAATGTACAGTGGAGTGGTGTAGCCTGAAATAGCATAAAGTACAGTAGCATACAGTGGTGTGGTGTTCAGTGTAGTGGCATAGACTGGAGTGGGATAGAGTGGGCTATAGTGGAATAGAATGGAGTGGAGTGGAATAGAGTGGAATTGGATAGAGTGGAATACCATAGAGGGGATTTATGTACATTGTTTTAATGTGCAGTGGAGTGTCTTAGAGTGTAGTGGCATACAGTGGGGTGATGTACACTGGAGTGCCGTACAGAGAAATAGCATATGGTGGAGTGGTGTAGAGTCAAGTCACGTACAGTGAAGTGGTGTAGAGAATAGGGGTATACAGTGAAGTGGCATACAGTGGAATAGCATAAAATGGAGTGGAGCAGGGTACAATTGATTGGGGTACAGTAGAATAGCTTAGAGTGGAGTGGCATACAGCATAGTTGGATACAGTGGAATCGCGTAGAGTGGAATGGCATACAGGGGAGTGTTGTAGAGTGGAGTGCGTACAGTGGAGTGGTGTACAGTGGAGTAGTGTTGAGTGCAGTAACATAGAATACAGGGTGTGCAGTGGAATAGTGTAGAGTGGAGTGGTGTCCAGTGAAGTTTCCTAGAGTGGAGTGGCCTAGAATAGTGTAGAGTGGAGTGGAAAAGCATACAGTAGGGTGGTGTAAAGTACAGTGGCGTACAGTGGTGTGGCATACAATGAAGAAGCATGCAATGGCATGGCATAGAATGTAATAGTATAAAGTGGAGTGGCATAGAGTGGAGTGGTATACAGTAGAAAAGTGTAGAGTAGAGTCATGTACAGTGAAGTTGTGTAGAGTGGAATAGCATAATGTGGAGTAGCATACAGTGTAGTGTCATACAGTGAAGTGTCGTAGACTGGAGTTGCTTACAGTGAAGTGGCATAGAGAAGAGTGGCGTAGAGTGGAGTGATGTAAGGGTGTCGATTAAATTTGCCAGTAATGTATATGATGTGCAGATTAACTCAAGATTACCATTTCCACTGACTCTGCTGACTTGCATTTCTTCACATTTACCAAGCAACACAGGCCTAGCATGGTGGCCTTGTGCTGCTTTGCAAATGTGACTTAAGTATTGCATTGCCCATGCAAGACATTATGACATCTAGCCCTTTCTTCTATATTGTGCCACAGGATACTGTGGTAATTATGTGTTATTTCGGCGTATATGCCAATGACAAGGCAGTGTATAATTGGCTAGTGACTGTCTATAATAAATAAAATTAAAAAAAACATATTTGTTTTATAGAGTTTGCCTGTGTTCTGGGTTAGGGCCTTAATTTTAGGTAAGCAGTAGATTTTATTATTATTCCCTACTTATTAACACTTTACTAAAGTGGGGAAATTCATTCAAAGTTTTCTATTTATAACATGGGGTTAAAGATTCATTAACCCCTTGGGTGCGGGTCACGACCAGTGGCTGACACCAGGGAGGGTGTTAATAAATCCTCGGGTGCGTCGCACCCGAGGATTTTTATTTATTTTTTTTGTCCCCGGGAGACAGGGAAGCTTTTCCGTGTCTCCCCCCATTCCCCACCCACCCCTTTGTGATGTCGCCTGACGTCACCTTGTTGATTTCCCCATCGGAGAAGGAAGCGGCCATAAGGGGAAGGCTTCGTAAGAAAGGGTTTCAAACCTATTATGGGTCCCAAATCCGGATCTTTGCCTATTATTCCCCAATGTTTGCACAGAATATATATATATATGTATAGATCACTTTTGTCAATACATGTGTGGTTTCCCTGGGGGCTGCGATCAGCCCCCAGGAAAACCAGACCCACATATAAAAGTGATCTTTAGATATATATATATATATATATATATATATATATATATATATATATATATATATATATATATATTTGCCACCAGTTGTCGTGCAGTTGCAGCTTGCGTCTTCAAAGCAATGCACATACTTCAACTGACGTATTTCAACTGTAGCTTTTAGGCAGCAATAAAAAAGTCAAGTAAGTATTGTGATTATGTTTGTGCAACAAAAGAATCAGACTTTTGTCTAGTGGCAGTTTTAGTGCCATAAAGAAGAGCAGAAGGTTTATATGCCTACTGCAAAGAGCAAATCTGTATTTTATGTCAATAGCTGAGTATATTAGTAAAGTCAGCCATTACCTGCGCTATAATACAAATGAAATGTATGTGCGGGTGGGGGCGGCTATGGAGAGATGAAGGGAACTTTTGCTTGGTGGTAATGAGGGAATCCGAGGAGGAGGGAGTGGGAGCACCAATAATGATTGTTAGACTGGGTGCAGGAGGTGCTAAAGATTGTGACGAATGGTATGTGACAAGGTGTTTTTTGAGTGTCTTGAAAGAACGTGCTGATTGAGGGAAGAAGCGCAGGTAAGGTGGCCTCTACTGTTGCACGTATCTCACACATACCATCGATTTTGTGACTGTCTACGTAGGCTAGTTCTTTTAGAGCAACAGTTTAGCCAATAGCAGAGATGGCATCTTGATGGATGACTGCTGCCGTCACTCGGGTTATAGAGGACAGCTCTGACATAGGATCAGAGACTGAGACATCATATACTGAGACAGCATCTGAGGGATAGGACGATGGTGCAGACTCTGGGAGTGATTTTTCAGTCGGAGGAGTCCCATTCAATAGCTCCTCTTCCAGTAAATTATGAGGGAGGTGATGAAGACAGTCCTGCTGTTCCTTCTCAAGCACAGCCTGTGTAACGGGGTAATAGTGGGTTAGCCCAACCCAGAGAGCAGGTGAATGCGGCGGGAAGCAGTGAGAAAGAGTGCTCTCTTGGGAGCTCCCGATTTTTAGATCTGCCCCAAATTCCCCCACCCAAATCGCATTGTGGAGACATCAAAATTATCTATCACAAAACAAACTGGTTTTGTAAGGCAGGCACCTGTGTTTTTGGTCCTGGGTTCGGCAGCCATATAGAGAAACATACTAAACCCAAACATTTCTGGAAACTAGACATTCAGGGGAGTCCACAGAGGTGTGACTTGTGTGGATTCCCCAAAGTTTTCTTACCCAGAATACCCTGCAAAGCTGAAATGTTGAATAAAAACTCTATTTTTCTCTCATTTTTGTCACACAAGCTACAGGAATATGCTGGGATCCACAAAATTCCTACCACCCAGTGATTCCCCACCTGTCCTGATAAAAACATTACCCCACTTGAGTGCCTATACCTAATGCCTGCGTCAGGAATGCATCACCCCAGGGTCAACAGCTGCCTCATGTAAGGACCAACATTGACCGTTGTGTGATCTATTCCTGTCGCGGGTACCAAGCCTACCCACACAAGTAACGTACCATTTTTATCGGGAGACTTGGGGGAATGCTGGGTGGAAGCAAATTTGATTCTCAGATTCCAGAACTTTCTGTCACCGAAATGTGAGGAAAATGTGTTTTGTTAGCCACATTTTGAGGTTTGCAAAGGATTATGGGTAACAGAACCTGGTCAGAGCCCCATAAGTCACCCCATCCTGGATTCCCCTAGATCTCTAGTTTTCAAAAATGCACAGGCTTGGTAAGTTTCCCTAGGTGCCGGCTGAGCTAGAGGCCAAAATCTACAGGTAGGCACTTTGCAAAAAACACCTGTTTTCTGTCAAAAAATGGGATGTGTCCACATTGTCTTTTGGGGCATTTCCTGTCGCGGGCTCTAGGCCTACCCACACAAGTGAGGTATCAATTTTATTGGGTGACTTGGTGGAACGCTGGGTGGAAGGAGATTTGTGGCTCCTCTCAGATTCCAGAACTTTCTGTCACTGAAATGTGAGGAAAATGTGTTTTTTTAGCCAAATTTTGAGGTTTGCAAAGGATTCTCTGTAACAGAACCTGGTCAGAGCCCCACAAGTCACTCCATCTTGGATTCCCATAGGTCTCTAGTTTTCAGAAATGCCCAGGTTTGGTAGGTTTCCCTAGGTGCCGGCTAAGCTAGAGGCCAAAATCTACAGTTTGGCATTTTGCAAAAAACACCTGTTTTCTGTAAAAAAAATGGGATGTGTCCACACTGTGTTTTGGGGCACTTCGTGTCACGGGCGCTAAGCCTACCCACACAAGTGAGGTATCAATTTTATCCGGAGACTTGGGGGAATGCTGGGTGGAAGGAAATGTGTGGCTCCTCTCATATTCCAGAACTTTCTGGCACCGAAATGTGAGGAAGATGTGTTTTTTTAGCCAAATTTTGAGGTTTGCAAAGGATTCTGGGTAACAGAACCTGGTCAGAGCCCCAAATGTCACCCCATCTTGGATTCCCCTAGGTCTCTAGTTTTCCAAAATGCACAGGTTTGGTAGGTTTCCCTAGGTGCCGGCTGAGCTAGATGCCAAAATCTACAGGTAGGCACTTTGCAAAAAAGACCTCTGTTTCTGTCAAAAAATGGGATGTGTCCACGTTGTGTTTTGGGACATTTCCTGTCGCGGGCGCTAGGCCTACCCACACAAGTGAGGTATCAATTTTATCGGGAGACTTGGCGGAACGCTGGGTGGAATGAAATTTGTGGCTCCTCTCAGATTCCAGAACTTTTTGTCACCGAAATTTGAGAAAAATGTGTTTTCTTAGGCAAATTTTGAGGTTTGCAAAGGATTATAGGTAACAGAACCTGGTCTGAGCCCCATAAGTCACCCCATCTTGGATTCCCCTCGGTGCCTAGTTTTAAAAAATGCACAGGTTTGGTAGGTTTCCCAAGGTGCCGGCTGAGCTAGAGGCCAAAATTCACAGCTAGGCACTTTGCAAAAAACAGATCTGTTTTGTTTGGGAAAATGTGATGTGTCTACGTTGTGTTTTGGGGCATAACCTGTTGCGGGCGCTAGGCCTACCCACACAAGTGAGGTACCATTTTTATCGGGAGACTTGGGGGAATGCTGGGTGGAAGGAAATTTGTGGCTCTTCTCAGATTCCAGAACTTTCTGTCACCAAAATATGAGGAAAAAGTGTTTTTTCGGCCAAAGTTTGAGGTTTGCAAAGGATTCTGGGTAACAGAACCTGGTGAAAGCCCCACAAGTCACCCCATCCTGGATTCCCCTAGGTGTCTAGTTTTCAAAAATGCACAGGTTGGGTAGGCTTCCCTATGTGCCGGCTGAGCGAGAGGCCAAATTCTACAGCTAGGCACTTTGCAAAAAACACGTCAGATTTCAATGTAAAGATGTGATGTGTCCATGTTGCGTTTCCTGTCACGAGCATTAGGCCTACCCACGGAAGTGAGGTACCATTTTTATCGGAAGACTTGGGGGAACACAGAATAGCAAAACAAGTGTTATTGCCCCTTGTCTTTCTCTACATTTTGTCCTTCCAAATGTAAG
The DNA here is from genome assembly GCF_031143425.1 of Pleurodeles waltl. NCBI lineage: Eukaryota > Metazoa > Chordata > Amphibia > Caudata > Salamandridae > Pleurodeles > Pleurodeles waltl. The sequence goes on from NC_090437.1 coordinate 1,179,108,610, forward strand.
ACAGTGTGTAAAAAAGACGTCTATTTGAGAAATGGCCTGTAATTCACATGCTAGTATGGGCACTCCGGAATTCAGAGATGTGCAAATAACCACTGCTTCTCAAAACCTTATCTTATGCCTATTTTGGAAATACAAAGGTTTTCTTGATACCTATTTTTCACTCTTTATATTTCAGCAAATGAATTGCTGTATACCCGGTATAGAATGAAAACCCATTGCAAGGTGCACCTCATTTATTGGCGCTGGGTACCTATGGATCTTGAGGAACCTACAAGCCCTATATATCCTCGCAACCAGAAGAGTCCAGCACACGTAATGGTATATTGCTTTAAAATATCTGACATTGCAGGAAAAAGTTACAGAGTAAAACATGGAGAAAAATGGCTGTTGTTTTCAGCTCACTTTCAATATATTTTTATTTGAGCTGTTATTTTCTGTAGGAAAACCTTATAGGATCTACACAAATGACCCCTTGCTGAATTCAAAGTTTTGTCTACTTTTCAGAAATGTTTAGCTTTCCGGGATCCAGCATTGGTTTCACACTCATTCCTGTCACTAACTGGAAGGAAGCTGATAGCACCAAAAATAGTAAAAATGGGGTTTGTCCCAATAAAATGGCAAAATTGTGCTGAAAAATTTGGTTTTCTGATTCAAGTCTGCCTGTTCCTGAAAGGTGGGAAGATGGTGATTTTAGCACCAGAAACCCTTTGTTGATGCCATTTTCAGGGAAAAAACCACAAGCCTTCTTCGGCAGCCCTTTTTTCCCATTTATTTGAAAAAAACAAAAATGTCACTGTATTTTGGCTAATTTCTTGGTCTCGTCCAGTGGAAACCACAAACTCTGGGTACCCTTAGAGTCCCTAGGATGTTGGAAAAAAAGGACGCAAATTTGGCGTGGATAGCTTATGTGGACAAAAAGTTATGAAGGCCTAAGCGCGAACTACCCCAAATAGCCAAAAAAGGGCTCAGCACGTGGTGGGGGGAAGGCCCAGCAGCTAAGAGGTTAAGTCCTGCACTGGTTTCTACCCTCTACGTTAGTACCCAAACTGATAGAACTTTCAAAGTCATAAGCTAGTAGGGAGCCAAGATTACTTTCAACTCATGTCCTTACTCATAAATCATAATATACGCTGTTAATTTCCATTTCCTTTATTAAGACAAACATCTAAAAACTCTTAGTATTTGTGTCAAACATGCATATAAAACATTGATAGAATCTTTTCCATATACACAGACTCCTTTCCATTCAACATGAATGAATGTTCAGATACATTCAAGTACCAAAGATCAGTTCTGGAAGAGCAAATACAGCCAGCGCCAACACATGTTTCATGGTAATCTCAATGCTTCTTCTGGGCTGTAAACATAAACATTCATTTCACATTAAATACCACTTATCCTCAGTTAAATTAGTAAGCTTGAAACATTTCTTATTTTATCATTAATCTTAAAGGACACTTGTCTACCCTTTTCTTATAACTTTGAACTAAAAAATCACATATCTTACAGATCCCAAGCACAATATGTACATTTTAGCATTTAGTGTCAGCTATGCTAACCCCCAAATCATAGTTGTTATATTTGAGAGACGTATCAGGCACAAGGCCATATTATTCCTGTTTTTTTCATCAATTTGCTAATAGATGGAATAATATCTATACTTTTACAGCCCCAAAATCAATTTGCATGTATTTGTATTATACTATTCCTCATTTTAAAAGTTGCTGGCCTATCATTCTTGGATCCCCTCCTTTTTTTCTCATGCACTAGTACTAACGGATTTGTCTCCTCTGCTTCTCTCCCAAACCTGTGTGACATATGTCTCATTTGTTACCACTTATATAGATATTTTTGCATTCAAATGAATGAAGAAGGTCAAATCTAAGGTACCACAATAGAAATGTATGTTTTAAAGTCACAAATCCTTTAGAATATTGATGTTCTTACATTATCATCCTCAAACCTACAGGGTACAAAAGCCTAAGTAATCCGTATTCCCAGATGATACCATTATACGTGTTTATTTTGTAACATCCGCTGTTTCTTACCTTCCAAAGTTCAATCACTGCTGATTTTAACAAGAATAAATATCATCACCAACCCATGCAATCCCTGTCATTACTTTCAATCATACCAACAACCAACAAAAGAAGAGAAACCCAGCATTCAAATGAGTAAAACCTAATAACATACTGGCTAATAAAAACAAAAAACAAACCTTCACAACACCTTTCAATAATGTATTCATTCCAATTTACCCCATCAACCATTACCTAACATCATGGAGATCATCTATACGATCCATGCAGTATTCCCTCACATCACTAAATAATAGCTTTACACCTCCCTTTAGAGAAACATACCATATTACCATACACCAACAGCCATTCTATTCCACTCATTTACACCTACACTAGGTCAGTCAGTATCAACCATAAACATCATGCCATTGCTGTATGCCACTTCCAAATTTACTACCAAATCATAAGCCTCATATACAATGTAATTCGAAACCATTATCCAGCCAAAATGCATAATCTTTTTTCCTTAGTAAACTAACCATCCATGATGAGATGAAAGAAGAGATTACAAAAAGGAAGAAATCCAAGTATCTTACAAACAAAACTCTCTCTGTAATATAGATATCTGTGGTGGCAGTCAATCAGATCTCATTTTGAGATCTGTTGGATTTACGGATCCTCTGCATATACATCATTTAAAAAAATTAAAAAAATCCAAAACTACTGAATGGAATTAAACAAATTACAATAAGTAATCTTTCTCAACCAAGATCTAGCTTTCTGCCAAACTTGGTGTAATTCTGTTCAGCGGTTTGGGGTGTAGTAATTTCTGAAATACCTATGGGAAATTGCGTGGGGATAATGGTTTTTGGTGCCCTCACTTTTTCTCAGGACCTGCTCGACAAGTCACCTCACAACTTTCAGGGCAGCAGCTGTACTGAATGGCAAACTAGTTTTGAAAAATTCTGGAAGATTCTTATAATGGCACCAAAGTTACTAGCAAAACAAAACATGATTTTGTTAGAGAAACTAGGTCCTAACTATAACTACCTACTGGTGACTGCCAGTAGGTAATATATATTATATACACATACACATATATATATAGACAGATAGATAGATGTGTATATATGTGTGTGTGTGTGTGTGTGTGTGTGTGTACATATCATCTTTAGCCATTGGGCTGCTCATTTCTTACTCTAACGATGCTCCCTTCCACCACTTCAAACAATCACACACAATAGGTGAATTTATCTGTCTATTTCAACCTTTGAGTACATTTACCTCATGGCAAATTAAAATTTGCACATCCTTATACGTTCATCTAAACATAACCCCCACCCCCCTCAATGTTAGTTAATTAAAGGCATTTGGCTTTATCAGTTATTGTGCGTGTAAATGTATATGTTAAAACCATACTCTGTCAGCTTGGTTTAAGTCACTTGATGCACTTGCATTTGACTTGAAAAGGACCTTTAGAAACAGCTTGAGGCACTTCAGGTTATTGAAGACTTCAGTAAGATCTGCCTGGATGGAACACCCTGGCGACTTGAGACACAGGAGGTTTCTGAATAACTTGTCAACCTCAGGGAAAATGAAAAATATATATAACTACATCAACAAAATTGATTAACTTAAGCAACAAAAGTATAGTGCCACTCAAAAATCTATTTGGTTGAAGGCACTTGAAAGAACGAATGACTGCTAGTACTGATGTCATCACAAGTGTCCCATAGTAAACAAAACATTTATTGAAAGTTTTAGTATTGACTCATAATCAGAAAACTGATTTGGCATTTTTAAAAATCATGTAAAGAACACAAACAATCCATTACAGTAGCAAACATGTACTTGTGCATTTTTATGTGAAAGGCAAGCTCCCTCAACTTTGTGAAAGACTTGTTAAGCAGCTATTTCTGACTTGAGAGGGACATCTAGTAATGTTTTAAAGGACTTGAATTACTTCAAGCTGTTCCATGGGGTGTGCGATTTTGACTTGGCAGGCACCATATCTCTTGATGAGGTTTAATTGAATCTGGTTGCATTTTTTGTTGATTACTGTCACTTTTAAATGCCTATTGGCACTAACACAGCATGGTAGTGGCGAGAGAGTGGCATGGAAGGCATAATGGAAGCATTCAAGTTGAGCTGCTCATATACTGTTCTGTCAGAGAAGGGTGAACTAGTGCATAAATAGCCAAATAATATAGGTAGTTAGGTAGTTCAATGCAAGAAGTTCCTATGTAAAGTGCTCTATGGAATTAAGCACTTCTGTCTAGTGGGAAGAGGATTCTTGGGGGGTCATTTTGACCTCAGCGGTCTTTTGTCAAGACCGCTGAGGGACCGCCGTGCTGAAGACCGCCAGTGGTGACGGTTTTCCGCTCGGCGTATTAGGACTGTTGGCAGCCCTCCGTCCTTTTTCGGACGGAGAGCCGCTAACAGCGATACTGGCGGTCGTCGCGGAAATGGAGGTTGCTCCACCTCCACCGCCATGTCAACAGAACACCGCCCACTGAATCACGTCCTGTGATTCGGCGTGGAGGTGTTCTGTTGACAGTGTGGTGTCGGCGGAGCAGCCCCCATGGATCCCGTCCCCTCCTGGAGGATCAACGGACCAGGTAAGTTGATTGTCCGTTAGGGGAGGGGGGTGGGGGGGCATTGTGTGCGTGCATGGGGGTGTGCGTGTGTGTATGTAGAGGGGGTGTGTGAATGCGTGTATGCTTGCGGGGGTGTTGTGTGTTTGGGAATGAGTGCGTGTATGTCTGTAGGTATGTCTGTATGGATGTGTGCGTGTATGTTTGAATGTGGATGTGCGTGTCTGACTGTGTGTGTGGATGTTGGCATGTATGCCGGTGTGTGTGCATGTATGTGTGTCGGTGGTGCCTGCGTGCGTGTCGGGTGTGAATGAGTGATATGATGTTTGGGGTAGGGGTGGGGAGGGGGGTCCTGCCACCTTTGGGGGGTGGCAGGGGTGGTGGGGGGTGTAGGGGAGGGAGTCGGGGTGGGGGTGGGGGTGGGGGAGACCCCTATCAGTGCCAGGGAAGGAATTCCCTGGCACTGATAGTGCTTACCGCCATGGATTTCATGGCGGTTCCAAACCGCATGAAATCCATGGCGGTCAGCCGAGTCCAAACACCGCCAGCGGTATAGTGACGACCGCCGGGATGGAGACCCAGTTCTCCAGCCCAGCGGTCGTCTCCGCCCTGGTGGGCGGAACGGAGAAGCGGCGGATGACCATGGAGATAACCGCCATGGTCATAATTGCAAAAATTTGACCGCCAGCCAGTTGGCGGTCTTACCGCCACTTCTCCGCCGTCCGCCAGGGTCGTAATGACCCCTTTGATCTCTATGCCACCCTCCCCACACACACACAAACACAAACGAAGCATTGTCTCGCAACGCAGAAATGTGTTAATTGACGGCGCTCACCAACATTTAAAACACCAAGGGGCACATGTACTAAAGTGTCACCATGCAGCAGCCAAAAAGGATAAGCTGCACTGCATGACAGGGAGGGAGCAAGAGAGCACCATACCTACAGAGATATGGCACTCTTCTTCCCTCTCCCTTGTGCTGGTGCAGAAGTTTGCTGCCAAGCTCCTACACACATATTTGTGCCATAGTGCAAGAGTGTATGCATGACTCTAATGTAGGTTGTGTAATGGAAGGATTCCCCTCCACTACAAAATACTACATAGGGTGAGCCCTGATGCAATAGGATAGGGCATTAGCATACCCATGCTGCCTCTCCAGTAATGCTAAATTTCAATATATTCAGCATAACATTCGGCATAGAGCGTACATTATCCTGCCACGTTTGCAGAGGCAATATGGTGCTGTTTCAAATTGCCCCACTGTTGTGCTCAAAATATAGACATGGTGTATATGTTCTGACCTGTTGTCTGCTGCCATCTTGCCTGGGTGAGAAGGACCGAACCTGCATTTATTGAACCCAGGACTCCAAAAGGAATCCAAGGGCTACTGGGCTGGACTCCTGACCAGGGCCTCAGGGACAGAAGGCTTTATCATCCTTGAACCTCACACCTGAACTATGCTATCTGTGATCCCAACTCTGCCAAGTGGTGCCACCCCTGTACTAGACCCTTGGAATTCAGCTGAAGATGCTTTCCCAGCCCAGTTGTGTGTCGAACCGAACACACATATCCCATGCTTTGGGGTGCAAACTTGTGCAGAACCAATTGATTGCCTCTGTTGCAAGGTTTCTCCCGAATCAAAGGACTGTGCATTGACACCACAGCCAAATCAGAGCACTCGTCGGTGTGCAGCTTTCCTGACACAGGTCCTAGTATGACAGCCTTGACTCCACCGCAGGTTTTCATATCTCAGCCTCACAGTTCCCTGGAACCAACGCATTGATTCAACTTTGCGAAGCTTTGTGATTCTGGATGCTGAAATTTGCATTGCGAGCTCTTACCGATGGGACACTCAACGATGACCGATAACCTTATGTCAGCTTCACTGCTCCTTGGAGCAGACACATCATCTCAGCTACGTGACACGTCCTTGGCTCTGTTCAGCAGGCCTAACTGGGTCCCTGTAGCCAGCCTGCACTCCATTACAGTTGGCCTGAACTTGTCATTTTGTCCTGGTCCTGCGCAACAAGATATGCACAGCTGATGCTTGGTGCTTTTTTGGCGCTTTTCACCAAAGCCTTTAAAATTGCACATCTCCAGTCATTGGAGGGCAGGAATGAGGCAGTTCCACCACCAGCACCGCCAGCCTGACAAAAATACACCCACCAGATTACGAGCCAAACATTAGAACAGCGGTTCTTCCATGGCGGTGCGAACCACTGCTGTTAAAACTCACTTCTGTCAGAACACCACACCATATTGGATAGTCTGAATACCCCAAACCTGAAGCACATCCACACACCCAACACACCTACACACTGCACTCTAAAATACCCCCCCACACAACCCACAATCCTTTGAAAACAGAACATCACACACATACTCAGAGAAGCCAAAAAAGATAGAGATAGCACTATTACACCAGAGGCACACATACACATCTCACTCAGCACACAACACACACCAGCACAACTAACACATTACACACATACCAAGCACACGCAATTCACGACAAGCGTCTCACCCTCACAATGCACCACCCACACCTCACACAATCAGCCAACACTGCCCCCTTACACTCACAACACCCTCACACACCGTCCACATAACCACTACCATGTCCCCACAAAATGCCCATGTTTCTCTGACAACGATTTGAGGGTCATAGTGGATGAAATTGTCAGGGTAGAGGCACAACTGTTTGGAGCACAGGCCCAATAAGCATTGAGTGCCAGGAAAATGGAGTTCCGGAAAAGGATAGTCAACAGGGTCAACTCAGTAGGCAGCCATCCACGCACATGGGACCATGTCAGGAAGAGGTGAAATGACCTATGATGGAAGGTGCGTCTCATGGTGTCACACCACCAGATAGCCATGCACAAGACTGGCGGTGGGTCCACCTCCTCCCCCACAGTTCGTATCATGGGAGGAGAAGGTCTTGGACATACTGCATCTTGAGGGCCTGGCTGGAAAACCTGGTGGTTCTGGGGTCGGGTAAGTACCCACAAAGTCATGTCACACAATTGTATTGTCCTTCAAGCCTAACCACCCAAATACTCTCTAATTAACTAAATGATCTACTACACCTCCCACCTATTCACCTAATTCCCCTCTCCTGCATGCTCCCACCCCACCCAGCCTAACTGCCCCACAGCCCTTGGTAATGGCATGTTAACAACTAGCAAATCAAATCACTATGACTCCCAGAATGCACAAACGCAACTTCATGAAGATCTTGAATGTACGCAACACATCACATTTCATGCACGTACGACAAAAGTACAAGCTACACAATCTAGATTGACTTAGTGAGGACCAATACATGGCAATGACAGAAATGCAATGCCACACTCATAATAGCATACAAAACAACATACAGCTACAGATGAGTGACCATTCCTAATGGCCACAGATCAAATATCCCAAGCCTGGAAAGTAAGATGGCTGAGTCAATGTACATGCATAACATCCAGATAAAGGAGTATTATCCTTGCATACTCACATACTGTGTTCCCACTAGGACACAAATGTGCATTGTACAGCTATATTTTGTGACAAGCCTCACAAATCACTAGGTAACAGAGATGAACAGTAATGCCAATGATCAGACAGTAACATAAATAATCTGCAGTGCAATCTGTACCAAATCTGTATGAGAGCTCCGAACATGGAGTATAGCAATCAGGTCACAGAGTAGTATCTACAACAAAGGTATGCTGTGTAGAATCTATCAATGTCACTGTAGGGAATCATGTAGAGCCACTGTCATGTATGTCACTAAGAGGTAATCCAACACACACTCCAACCTGAACTCTGTGTCTCACTCCCTCCACAGGTAACCCAGCCATTGCCACCATGGAGAGGATACCAGACACTGCTAGTCCCCCTTAGGAAGAAGGCCCCAGGAAGGACAACACGCTTGGATGTCTGGACAACCACGAACAATGTGGCCCATCTGGGACACCTGGTCAGTCAACGACTCCCTGCCTCACCCTGCCCACTTCAACACTCCCCACCCCTGGTGCAACCCCATCACAAGCAACCATTCACCCCAAAACCTGTGTCACAGGGCCTGTTCAATCTATTGTGTGCCCCACAGTACAGGGATGTTAGAAATAGGGGACATGGGGCACCATCCTCTGGCCCACAGCATCCCTCCCATGCATCCTAGACCCAGCTGCCTGTGCCCCTGGCACGGTGTGCCCACTCCCAGTGGTAGCAGGGCCATCATTGTCAGGTATATCAAGGTTCAACTCAGGTCCCTTGTTAGACTTGGCATCATTGGCATGGTCTCCCCGAACTTTTTGCCCAGGTGACCAATGCTAAGGTGTAAGTGTTCCCTGCATAGATTATGGGGGTGATTTTAACCTTGGCGGACGGCGGAGGCCGTCCGCCAAGGTACCGCCGCCAAATGACCGCACCGCGGTCAAAAGACCGCGGCGGCCATTCAAACATTTCCTCTGGGCCGGCGGGCGCTCTCCAAAAGAGCGCCCGCCGGCCCAGAGGAAATGCCCCTGCAACGAGGACGCCGGCTCAGAATTGAGCCGGCGTAGTTGCAGGGGTGCGACGGGTGCAGTTTGCACCCGTCGCGTATTTCAGTGTCTGCATTGCAGACACTGAAATACACAGCGGGCCCTCTTATGGGGGCCCCTGCAGTGCCCATGCCATTGCCATTGGCATGGGCACTGCAGGGGCCCCCGGGGCCCCGTGGCACCCCCTACCGCCATCCTGTTCCTGGCGGGAGACCCGCCAGGAACAGGATGGCGGTAGGGGGTGTCAGAATCCCCATGGCGGCGGAGCGCGCTCCGCCGCCATGGAGGATTCCCCCGAGCAGCGGGAAGTCAGCGGGAGACCGCGACTTTCCGCTTCTGACCGCGGCTGAACCGCCGCGGTCAGAATGCTCGTGGGAGCACCGCCAGCCTGTTGGCGGTGCACCCGTGGTCGGTGGCCCTGGCGGCCACCGGCCGCCAGGGTCAGAATGACCCCCTATATGTGTACATTGGCTTATCCATGATTGGTATATTTGATTTCACTGGTAAGCCCTCAGTAAAGTGCACAAGAAGTGCCCAGGGCCTGTAAATCAAATGCTACTAGTGGGCCTGTAGCACTGGTTGTGCCACCCACATTAGTAGTCCTGTAAACATGGCTCAGACCTGCCACTGCAGTGTCTGTGAGTACAGTTTTAAACTGCCAATTCAACTTGAAAAGTGTACCCACTTGCCAGGCCCAAACCTTCCCTTTTTTATACATGTAAAGCACCCTAAGGTAGACCATAGGTAGACCCATGGGCAGTGTGCAGTGTCTGTTAAAGGTGGGACATGTACTGATGTGTTTTACATGTCGAAACAGTGAAATACTGGCAAGTTTGTTTTTTACTGTTGCAAGGTCTATCTCTCTCATAGGGTAACATGGGGGCTGCCTTTAAATATCCATAAAGTGCAGTTTCCCTTTGAGAGCATATGAGAAGTGAAGTTTGGGGTCTCTGAACTCACAATTTTAAAAATACATGTTTTGATAAAGTTGTTTTTTAAATTGTCTGTTTGAAAATGCCACTTTTAGAAAGTGGGCATTTTCTTGCTTAAACCATTCTGTGCCTGATTTTGTATTCCCTGTCTGGGTCAGACTGACAGTTGGGCTGTTTGTGAATCCCCCCTAAACAGTGACACAAAGGGAGCTTGGGTGTAGCCTGCATATCCTGATGAGCCATCTGAGCTAGAGCTGAGGGAGAGTGGTGACTTACACCTGAATGGGCTGTGCCTGCCCTCACACAATGCACTCTCCAACACTCTGGTGTGACACTGGAGCCAGGCCTGGGCAAGGCAGAATCTTGTGAACAACAGATACTTTCCTTTGAAGTTTGCCTACTTCAAAGGCAGAAAGGGGTATAAGTAGTGGACCCAAAACCTCAGATTTTTAAATTACTTCTGGAATCAAGAGGTACCTCTGCCAAGGAGAAGAGATGGAGAGCTGGATGAGGAGTACTACCCTTGTGCCTGTGACTGGGCTTTGGTGGATTAGCTTACAGTTGCTGCTTGTGCCTGAGAGAGGACGAAGACTGGACTTTGTGGTATATTCCTGCTTGAAAAGAATCTCCAGTGCTTCCATTGTTTTCTACAAGTAAGACCCTTATTTATTGGAAAATTCTTGCTTGATTTAGATAAATATTACCAATTTTTCTAAACTGGTGTGGTGTCCATTTTGTAGTGTCTTCACTGTATTACTGTGTGTGTTGGTACAAATACTTTACACATTGCCTTTGAGATAAGCCTGACTGCTTGTACCAAGCTACCAAGGGGGTAAGCAGGGGTTATTGCTGTGACTAGAGTGCAAACTGACTGCCAACCAGAGACCCCATTTCTAACATTGGTGCCCAGCGGTGAGGACTGGACTTATATTTGTACTTTACATGCAGTGATTGAGTGTACACTACTGTTTCAGTGTAGGCCACAACATGACCACATTCTACTTGTTTTTGCTTTTTCTCTTTTTGGACTTTTTCTGCTTCCAATTTGTAGTGTTGTTTTGTATTTCTCTAGTGAACTCTCTGTTCTTTCATTAACTTTGCATCTTTGAGTGAACCTTACCAACATGTCTCATTCTGGGAATGCATCAGCTGTGGCTACAAAGGCTGTTTTTGTATTGAGTTGGCGAAACTGAAGGAATTTACAGTGGCTCTACTGAAGCAGTTTTGTAAAGATCTTGCCTGCCCAATCAGGAGCTCCGCCAGGAAGGAGGAGCTGCAAAAGGAATTGAGGGCCTGTGTGGCAGCCAAGGAGGTTGGGGGGGCACACAGAGGTGGAAGATGAGGGTGAGGAGGTGCAGAGTGTTCATAAGGTGGTAGTGGATGTACCTGTTCTGCATGGGGGAGGGTGTCCAGGGCAGGAAGCAGTGTGTCATCCAACGGTCTGACTCCTGAGGAGTTGCAGGACAGACAGGCAGAGAGGGTTCACCAGTTGGAATTAGAGAAGCTTAAAATGGAGATGGAAGAAAGAAAGTTGGCCATAGAGGTTAAAAAGATGTTCTTGCCTCATGAGCTCAGCTTAAGGGAGCTGGATCAGAGGAGCTAGTCTAGTAGAGATGGTGGTAGCAGTAGCTAAGTGCAGCCTGACAGGAGGGTACACATTCCAAAGGACTTTGTAAAGGATTACAAGAGGGAGGATGACATCTATCTGTGCTTTAAGGGGTATGAGTCAGCTCTCCACATGAACATGGTCCATGAAGCACATTGTGGGGCGGGTCTGTGGAAGCACTTTGAGGTAGAGGGAGGGACACTCTGGCATCCTTAGGGGATACTTAGGGACTCACCTACTCTATTATGAAGGACACCCTACTCACAAGATATGGTCTCACTCCTGAGCAGTATAAAGAAATGTTTAGCTCCTAGAAGAAAAGGGATTCCCAAACCTGGTTGGATTGTGTAGACTCTGTTTGCAGGTCACTGGATGGTTCGGTGAAGGGCAGTAAGGTAACATCTTATGAGGGGCTTTACTACTTAATTGCTTGGGAACACTTGTACAGTCTTTGATTTACAGAGCTGTACCAGCACCGAATTGTCAGCAAGCTGACTGACCCAAGAATGCTTCCTCAGGAAGCAGACCAGTGGGAGAGCACCAGGGTCCAGAAAAGGCATGGGGGAGACCATGCCAAGGGTGAGCAGGGTCCCCATCAGTAGAGGTAGGGGGTAAAAATAAACAAGAGGAGTTCTTTAAATACTCCAACCTAGTTCCCAGGGTTCCCAGGGATTCCCAGTCCCCAGTTTAAAAGAAACCATGGATCGCTACAGGGAAACCTGGAGAGAGAGGTCCCCGCAAGTGCTTTGCATGTGATCAGTTCGGCCACATGAGGGAGGATCATAAGTGTCCCAAGGGGACACAGGCACCAACTGGTGCTCAGTCACAGGGCTTGGCCAGTGTAGCTCTTGGGGAGGAGTAGGTTTCAGGTGAGTGGGAGCAAGCTGAGATGACCCTTGCCTCACTAGGGGACAGTGAGATGGTCCAGAGGACCTTTGTGCCTGAGAACACTAAAAAGTACAGGCAATGGGTGACCATCAATGGACACAGGGTGGAGGCTCTGAGAGACGCAGGAGCCAGTGTGACTACTGTGAGAAGTCACCAAGTGTCAGAGAAGCAGGTAATTCCTCATGCACTTCACCAAGTAGTTGCGGTAGACAACTCAAAGCGCCTGTGCAGAGTGACGCAGGTTCCCTTTGAATGGGGGGGTCTCAGGTACCTTGAGAGTAGCTGTGAATTCAACTATGTCTGTAGATTGTCTGCTTCACAATGACCTGGAGGATTCCCCTTGGAAGGAGGTGAAACACAGGTCTCACTTGGAGATTTTGGATTTGCCAGGGTGTGTGTGTCCACTGGATCAATCTCAGCCCGTCAGGGTGATCAGTAGACTCTGGAGCCTGAAAGAGTGATCCAGGTGTCTGTCAGAAGGAGGAAGGGCAAGAGGTGTGGGAAACCAGCCCCAGAAGTTCCCACAGTCACAGAGGAGGCTGGACATGAGGGGATGCCCCAGAGCCTACAGGGTAGAGGTGGCTAAGGGGGGAGGCCCCTGAGCTGACTCAGTGGCAGCAGGAAGGGGGACCTGCCAGAGAAGCATTCTGTGAAGCACAGAAAACATGCCTTACTCTGAAGGGTTTGAAGCAGCAGGCTGCAGACCAGGCATCTGGCAAGGAGTCTGGTTCATATCTAATTTATAGGGAGAATGGCCTCCTATATAGCAAGCCTAAGGTTGCTGGGTCTGGGTCAGCCCGTGTGCTGGTGGTACCCCAGTGCCTCAGAGCCTTCCTAAATGGTTTGGCTCATGATGTGCCTTTAGCTGGTCATTTGAGGAAGGACAAGACCTTTGAGAGGCTTGTCAGCCACTTTCACTGGCCCCAAAAGTGCAGGCACTCAGATGCACACTGAAGGTCTTGCCACACTTGCCCGGCAAGAGTGGAGGAAAATGTGCAGCTCCCGTTCAAACTTTTCTTGTGGTCAGCCCCCCCTTTGAAAGGGTTGGTATTGATATTGTGGGGCCTCTGGATCCCAAGACAGCCGTGGGCAACAGGTTCATCCTAGTCTTGGTTGACCATGCCACCTGGGACCCAGAAGTAATTCATTTGAGATCAATTACCTCCCCTAGGGTGAAGCGTGCACTGATGGGAGATTTTACCTGCATGGGGTTCCAGAAGGAAGGGGTCCCTGATAGGGGTACCGACTTCATATCTACCTATATGAAGTCTTTATGGCAGGAGAGTGGGGTAAACTACAAGTTTACCACTCCTTAATAATTCCCAAAGACTCTGTCTGGTTGAGAGATTCAAAAGCACATTGAAGACCATGATCATGGGCCTGTCAGAGCCCTTGAGATGTAAGTGGGATGTTCTCTTGCCATGTTGCCATGCCCCAGGGAGGTACCTCAAAAGGGTCTGGGTTTAAGCCCTTATGAGTTGTTGTATGGCCACCATTTCAGGGAATCTTTGAGCCTGGATAGGGAAGTCTTGGAGATGTCCTCCAGTAATTCCCCACCCCTCCCCCAGATGTATTCAGCTACATACTGCCTTTTAGAAACCAGACAGAACGTTTCAGGAAGCTCGCTCAGGAGAACCTAGAAGCAAGCCAGGTACACATAAAACACTGGTATTACCAGAATATCACTCTGGTTGAGTTTCAGCCTGGACAGAAAGTGTGGGTGATGGCCCCAGTGGACTCTGCCTTTTGAGGTGGTGGAGAGCAAGAGTGATGTCACCTATCTGGTGAATGTGCGGACACCTGGGAACTCTTTGAGGGTCCTACATGTGAACAGCCTCAAACCTCACTTTGAGAGGATAGAGGTGACAATGCTCCTAACAAAAGACGATGGGGAGGAGGAAAAGAGTGAGCCTCTTCCTGACATTCTGTCTGCTAAGGAGAAAGATGGGTCTGTGGAGGGTGTGAACCTCTCCACCCCATGACTCTAGAGCAACAGAGGGACTGTCGCTAGGTGTTGGGACAGTTTGCCTCCGTGTTTTCCTTGATCCCAGGGGTCACTCATTTGTGTAAACATGATGTGGACATTAGGGACAGTCCTCCTGTAAGACATAAAGTTTACAGGGTGACTGACAAGGTTAGGACCAACATAAAGGATGAGTTATCCAAAATGTTAGCTCTTGGGGTTGTTGAGTTCTCCAGTAGCCCTTGGGCCAGTCCTATGTTCTTGGTTCTAAAAGCTGCTGCTCCTGACGCCACTCCAGAACTCCAGTTCTGTATGGATTACCGGGGACTCAATGCGTCACTAAGACTGACGCGCACCCCATCCCCCTGTCATGTAGGTTCTCATTATCCTAATGAGACTATTGGATTAGGGTGGCAGAATCAACTGTACTGCGGGGGACTAAGTCTAATCCCACACCATGTGATGCCTGTCGGCCTAATCTGGATTTCTTCCAGCTAACTAGCAGTGCCTCATCTCCACCCAAGAGCAGGAATGATAAGGGCAACCGGGCGCTTGACATACATGACTCCTCAGGGGAATCGTGGTCACTCAGGTCTCATTAGTTTCTCTCAGTTACATTAGTCTCTAATTAGTTAAATATATTTTTTATTGAAGTAACTGCAGCTTTGGTAGTAAAGCATGTATTTCAACAACTAGGCTGATGAAGCACAATAAGAATAACATTGTGGCAAGGAGAGTAAAACACAAGAATTTGCAGCAATTACTCTGATGACAAGATGGTTTTTATTGTCCCGTGTGTGTAGGTGTTGTGCTGCAAGCATGTCTTGTTGCAATGCTCTGAGAATGCATGTGTGTTTGACTGTGCAGAATTTACTGGAAAAGTCAGGATGTATCAAGTAAAATAAGGTGATGCATAATCTGGAATGTAAATTCTTCCAAAATGTGGAAAACCTAATAGTGATTGGAGTTTTTTAATGGTATTTGGAGGTTGTAACTGAACATTTTTCTAAGAATTGTGGCGCTAGGCTCTTTCTTTCACTTGATAATTCTTATCCCAGAAATAGGACACTAAGGAAGGCTATGTTTGTTTTTTTGAAGTTTAATTTGTAGAAGAATTTCGCAAATCCTACAACAATGCTAGCTACCCGTCTTAGATGTTGCAGTAATTCATTGTCTGTAAGGTAGATATCATCTACATAGGACAATGCTTCACGGTGAATGTTGTGCAATATTACACGAGCTGCGAACATTTCTGGACTGTTCTTGTACCCCTGTGGTAAATGACAGAATTTTTTCCTGGGAGCCTAGGGCATTAAAACTTGTTAAGTCTCTACTCTCAGGTGCTATATTTTGGCAGAAAAAGCCATTGGAAATATCCAATGCTGTTTTGTATTTTTTCAGCACTATAGTGTTCATAAGTGCTGTGCTGTGCTATGTAAATTTTGTATAGCATAAGTGCGTGTATGACTGTTTAGTGTCTGTAGTCTAAGACTATTCTGTATAAATGGTCCGGTTTAGCTACGGTGAATAAAGGATTATTAATTGGTGAGAAACAGGGTTCGATTACGCCCTGGTACTCTAGTTGTGTGAGGATTTTCCTCAAAGGTGCTTTAGCATCATGTTTCATTGGGTATTGGGGTTGGGGTTGAGGTTGATTTTTAATTGGAATTACATGATAGTGGGAATCTTTATCCCATTCTACGTGGTTGGAGTATAACGGGGGTGCCTGCCAATTCCCAGTGAAGTCAATGGCGTAGGATTCAACTAGCTCATCGGGAACAAGAGGCGAGCAAGAAGGTTTGATAACCTCTTCCCTATATGGGCAAGTACAGACAAATCCATGTGGCAAGTTCTTTTCAGCCAGTAAAATATCACAAATGTTGACAACGCAGTCCCAAAAGGTTACGCCAATTGTGCATCAATTGTGCATTCAGTGTTTCCTTCTAACTGTACCGTTCCTTTGTACACCCTGTCAGGCATGGAGACACACATATCCGCAGTTTCAACTTGTAGGAAGTTATCAGTTGCTTTCACCTCCATTGCTCTTGGAGATTCCGGTGAACTATTGTGACCTCTGCTGCTCTGTCTAGCAGACTAGTGCCCACATCTTGTTCCTCAATAGAGCCCTCTTCCTGAGTGGCATTACGAATCACAACTGCTGCAACTTTTTTCTTTTTAAATTCTGCTTTTTTGGGGGGAAGTTTCTATTCTTTTTTTACAGAAACTTCTGTAGAGCGTTGTGATTCCTGTCTCAATTTCACATACTCAGTTCTCTGCTCTGACTGCACACTTCTGTCACTACATTTTTCCGGTGAGTCCTGAAAGGAACGAGATTGGCGTGGATCAGTATATTGATATCTCTCAGGTGTTTTAATATTATCACTAGTTCTAAGATTATATCTATTCTGAGGGTTCTCCTAATGCGGGGATTCTCCCCTTAGTTTTAAAAGTGTTTGTTGTTTTTTTGTCCCATCAATTTTTAGAACCCTCAGGTGTTTGCTTGGTAGAATCTTTATTAGATTTACTGTGAAATTGTGGTTTTATGGGTCTAGCCACTGTAGGAGGCTGGCCTGGTTTATAGTGAGTACCAAGGGGTACTTACACTCTGCACCAGGTCCAGTTATCCCTTATTAGTGTAGAAGAGGTGTCTAGCAGCTTAGGCTGATAGAAAAGGTAGCTTAGCAGAGCAGCTTAGGCTGAACTAGGAGACATGCAAAGCTCCCACTATACCACTGGTGGCATATGCACAATTTCATAAGAAAACACAATACACAGATATACTAAAAATAAAGGTACTTTATTTTTATGACAATATGCCAAAAGTATCTCAGTGAGTACCCTCAGTATGAGGATAGCAAATATACACAAGATATATGTACACAATACCAAAATTATGTAGTAATAGCAATAGAAAGCAATGCAAGCAATGTACAGTCATAATAGATTGCAAATGAGAGCACATAGGTATAGGGGCAACACAAACCATATACTCCAAAAGTGGAATGCGAACCACAAATGGACCCCAAACCTATGTGAGCTTGTAGGGAGTTGCTGGGACTGTAAGAAAACAGTGAGGGTTAGAAAAATAGCCCACCCCAAGACCCTGAAAAGTAGGTGTAAAGTGCACCTAAGTTCCAGAGAGAGCACAGAAGTCGTGATAGGGGAATTCCGCAAGGAAGACCAACACCAGCAATGCAACAACGATGGATTTCCGGACGAGAGTACCTGTGGAACAAGGGGACCAAGTACAAGAGTTGTGACAAAGTCGTGATTGGGCAGATTCCCAGGAAATGCCAGCTGAGGGTGCAAATAAGCTGCCACTGGATGGTAGAAGCTGTGGATTCTGCAAGAATAAAGAGGACTAGGAACTTCCCCTTTGGAGGATGGATGTCCCACGTCATGAAGAAGCTTGCAGATGTGTTCCCATGCAGAAAGACCGCAAACAAGCCTTGCTAGCTGCAAGGGTCACGGTTAGGGTTTTTGGACGCTGCTGCGGCCCAGAAGGGATCAGGATGTCGCCAATTATGTGAGAAGACAGAGGGGGCGCCCAGCAAGACAAGGAGCCCTCACAGAAGCAGGCAGCACCTGCAGAAGTGCTGGAACAGGCACTACAAAGAAGAGTGAACCGGAGCTCACCCGAAGTCACAAAAGAAGATCCCACGCCGCCGGAGGACAACTCAGGAGGTTGTGCACTGCAGGTTAGAGTTTCGGGGACCTAGGCTTGACTGTGCACAAAGGAAATCCTGGAAGAGTGCACAGGAGCCGGAGCAGCTGCAAATCACGCAGTACCCAGCAATGCAGTCTAGCGTGGGGAGGCAAGAACTTACCTCCACCAAACTTGGACTGAAGAGTCACTGGACTGTGGGAGTGACTTGGACAGAGTTGCTGAGTTCCAGGGACCACGCTCGTCGTGCTGAGAGGGGACCCAGAGGACCGGTGATGCAGTCTTTTGGTGCCTGCGGTTGCAGGGGGAAGATTCCGTCGACCCACTGGAGATTTCTTCTGAGCTTCTAGTGCAGAGAGGAGGCAGACTACCCCCACATCATGCACCACCAGGAAAACAGTCGAGAAGGCGGCCGGATCAGCGATACAAGGTTGCAGTAGTCGTCTTTGCTACTTTGTTGCGGTTTTGCAGGCATCCAGAGCAGTCAGCGGTCGATTCCTTGGCAGAAGGTGAAGAGAGAGATGCAGAGGAACTCTGATGAGCTCTTGCATTCGTTATCTAAAGAATTCCCCAAAGCAGAGACCCTAAATAGCCAGAAAAGGAGGTTTGGCTACCTAGGAAGGAGGATAGGCTAGCAACACAGGTAAGAGCCTATCAGAAGGAGTCTCCGACGTCACCTGCTGGCACTGGCCACTCAGAGCAGTCCAGTGTGCCAGCAGCACCTCTGTTTCCAAAATGGCAGAATTCTGGAGCACATTGGAGGAGCTCTGGGTACCTCCCAGGGGAGGTGTAGGTCAGGGGAGTGGTCACTCCCCTTTCCTTTGTCCAGTTTCGCGCCAGAGCAGGGCTGGGGGAACCCTGAACCGGTGTAGACTGGCTTATGCAGAGATGGGCACCATCTGTGCCCATCAAAGCATTTCCAGAGGCTGGGGGAGGCTACTCCTCCCCAGCCCTGACACCTTTTTCCAAAGGGAGAGGGTGTAACACCCTCTCTCTGAGGACGTCCTTTGTTCTGCCTTCCTGGGCCAAGCCTGGCTGGACCCCAGGAGGGCAGAAACCTGTCTGAGGGGTTGGCAGCAGCAGCAGCTGCAGTGAAACCCCGGGAAAGGTAGTTTGGCAGTACCCGGGTCTGTGCTAGAGACTCGGGGGATCATGGAATTATCTCCCCAATGCCAGAATGGCATTGGGGTGACAATTCCATGATCTTAGACATGTTACATGGCCATGTTCGGAGTTACCATTGTGACGCTATACATAGGTAGTGACCTATGTATAGTGCACACGTGTAATGGTGTCCCCGCACTCACAAAGTCCGGGGAATTTGCCCTGAACAATGTGGGGGCACCTTGGCTAGTGCCAGGGTGCCCACACACTAAGTAACTTAGCACCCAACCTTTACCAGGTAAAGGTTAGACATATAGGTGACTTATAAGTTACATAAGTGCAGTGGTAAATGGCTGTGAAATAACGTGGACGTTATTTCACTCAGGCTGCAGTGGCAGGCCTGTGTAAGAATTGTCAGAGCTCCCTATGGGTGGCAAAATAAATGCTGCAGCCCATAGTGATCTCCTGCAACCCAATACCCTGGGTACCTCAGTACCATATACTAGGGAATTATAAGGGTGTTCCAGTATGCCAATGTGAATTGGTGAAATTGGTCACTAGCCTGTTAGTGACAATTTGGAAAGCAAAGAGAGAGCATAACCACTGAGGTTCTGGTTAGCAGAGCCTCAGTGAAACAGTTAGTCATCACACAGGGAACACAGACAGGGCACACTTATGAGCACTGGGGCCCTGGCTGGCAGGGTCCAAGTGACACATACAGCTAAAACAACATATATTCAGTGAAATATGGGGGTAACATGCCAGGCAAGATGGTACTTTCCTACAGCCACCAGACTATCTCAACCAACACTAGAATAGGTCTCCACAATAATCTTTGGCAGCTCACGTTCTTGATCCTGTGCGGGAACGTCCCAAAGCCGCATACGCACTGCTAGTGCTACTGCTTCCCCTTTAAGGTTACTCAATATAACAGAAGATACAGTGGCAAAATTGCCCATGAGTTGCATTCCCAGGTCCAGGGCTGGGGCTGCCCCGTATTCATCTTGAATTTGTTTTACCACTTCCGGAAGATTGACAAGTGTCGGTGTACTGTGTGCAGTAGTATAGAGCGGGGCAAATACTGTGCCTCATGTATTGCAGTTATCTACTGTGGTAACCATCTCAAATGGCGAGCACATAGTTAATATTCTATGCTTATTCTGAGGTCCCGTATAGGGAAATACTGCTTCCAGTGCATTTATTTTTTGAGCTAACCACAACGGAATCTCTTCCCGTTTGGCTGGTACCTTACCCATGATCGAATGTACAGTCACAGGATTAAAACCTCGAGTTGCTGAATGTGGTTCCACCGGGGCAGCTGGTGCTGGGGTTGTATTTAATGTTTGCATTACAAACTGTACCATTAGTCTGTATATTGCCATAAGCTCAGTATATAAGCGGTGAACCTCAGCTACCGCCAAGGTTGCTGCATCAGGGTGCAGTGTATATGTGCCCAATAAAGGCCAGGCAGAACCATCATTACTTAGATGACCTAACCTAATGTGTAGGATTGTATGTGGTAGGGCGCCGTCAAGCTAATTATTATGGTCTTGATAAGATAGAGGTATTTCTAAATATGCATAAGCTCAATATTGTGCAGTTATGTTTGCAGGTGTATAGTAGTGAAATGTATTTGTGTTCCCATCAACTGCTGGAAATGTGACCCAAGAATAGAATATTTCTGTTCTGTATGGTGCATGACCTTCATCAACAAATGTAACTGGACCCCTTGGCCTATTAGGCCATGTGCCAATAAATGTGCAGTAAGGGGGAGCTGCATATTTACTTCAATTGCTACCCGTTGCGGGTTTGCCATGGTAAATGGTAAATTTTGTTCAGAGATAAGCACATCAAATGGGGATTATACTTTTAGGGTTCAAGCTTCAACAACCTACAGCGTTAGTTAGGTACTCCCTACTTAGCTGAGGAGGAAAAATCCTCGATACCACAGACATCTCTGT
The DNA here is from genome assembly GCF_031143425.1 of Pleurodeles waltl. NCBI lineage: Eukaryota > Metazoa > Chordata > Amphibia > Caudata > Salamandridae > Pleurodeles > Pleurodeles waltl. The sequence goes on from NC_090437.1 coordinate 1,179,129,875, forward strand.
ATAGAGTACTGAGGTGTCTTTTGCTCATAGTGAGACAGAGATACTCAGGAGGACCCGAAAATTAGTGTCTGACCAAATGTTGGGAGCTTTGTTGCATGGGTTATCATTATCCTAATGAGATTACTGGATTCAGGTGGCAGAATCACCTGTACTGCGGGGGACTGAGTCTAATCCCGTGTGACGCCTGTCGGCCTAATCTGTTTTTTTTCTGGCTAACTAGCAGTGCCTCATCTCCACCCAAGAGCAGGGGTGATTAGAGAAACTGGGCGCATGACATACATGACTCCTCAGGGAAATCGTGGTCACTCAGATCTCATCCGTTTCTCTCAGTTACATTAGTCTCACATATGCAAGGACAGTCAGAGGCAGAGTATAGTTCAATAAGGTTTTCATTGAAATAACTGCATCTTAGATAGTAAAGCATGTATTGAAACAACTAGGACGATGAAAACAATAAGATTACAATGGTGACAAAGAGAGTAAAACACAAGAATAACCTACCATATTGTCACTATGGTTGATATAGTTCCTACCTACCATCATCCCTCATACCTGAGCAGGAGGCCTGTAGTCTAGAAAGACACCATTACCATATGGGCCAGGAAGCAGGTAGTCTACACAAGCAGCTGCATCAAAGCAATCAGCAATCAGCATACAGTTGTGGTCATCTGCCTGGAATTTCCCTCTAACATACATGGGTCAAAGTAGTGTTTTTATAATAAAACAGCTGATGTTCCAAGAAAGGATCCCCACGTAAGAATGTGTATGTTTCTGTGAACATTGGAGAAAAAGCGTACCACTTTTGCCGGCAACCTATCTTAATGCAGCCTTCAGAAAAGCACATAGTGAGAAAAATGACTTGATTAAGAACGCAGTGCTGACGTAAGCGAAGAACAGCTAGATAGAGAAAATAAAACAGGACCGCAAATGTAGCTAATGTTAAAATAATAAAATGAAGCTGAATAAAATATATTTGAACTAAAGTGCACGGCAGCAGACCTAGTTTGTTAAAATAACATGTGTAAATTTATAGCTAAAATGGCTACACAACACCCTGAGCTGATGAGCTCATTGATCGGTCAGTGGCTGCCAAATATCTCAGCACGTTTGACCTAATGCCTGGATTTTGGAAGATTGATCTGATTGAGGGGGGCAAGGAGAGGTCTTCATTCTTCATTTTCTACTCCAGATGGGCACCACCAGTTTAAGGTGATGCCCTTTGGGATGAAAAATGCCCCTGCCACCTTTCAGAGGCTGGTTAACCAGGTGTTGACTGGATTGGATGATTTCAGTGCATCCTACCTGGATGACATTGCTGTGTTCAATACCACTTAGGAGGGACACTTGCAGCACCTCTGCAAAGTGTTAGAGGCCCTGCAGAAGGCAGGCCTCACTATTAAGGCTAACAAGGGCCAAATAGGGCAGGGATCTGTAATGTACGTTTGGCACCATGATGGGAGAGGACAGGTGGCATCCCTACAGCCCTATATTGACACTGTTCTGTCTTGGGAGCCACCCAAGACCCTGACTAAAGTGAGAGCCTTTTTAGGTCTCACAGGTTCCTATAGGAGATTTGTTAAGGAGTATGGCACCATTGTTGCTCCCTTGACAGAGTTAACTTCCAAAAAGCAACCAAAGAAAGTGATCTGAACGGAGTCTTGCCAGACAGCTTTTGATGCCCTGAAGGCAGCCATGTGCACAGCAACCGTGTTGACGCCACCAGACTTCCCTCAAGAATTTGTCGTGGAGTCTGATGCTTCAGGGCATGGTGTGGGAGCAGTGTTGTCACAGCTTAATGAAGAGGGCCTAGACTAGCCTGTAGCCTTAATCAGTAGGAGGTTACTTCCTCTGGAACGTAGGTAGAGTGCAATTGAATGTGAAGCTTTTTCTGTGGCCCGGTAGCTGAAGAAGCTGAGACCCTACTTGTTTGGAACTCACTTCCAGGTTCAGACAGACCACAGGCCCCTCAGATGGTTAATGTAGATGAGGGGTGGGAACCCAAAACTGTTGAGGTGGTCTATCTCCCTACAGGGAATAGAATTTTACAGTGGAACACAGCCCTGGAAAAGCGCACGCCAATGCTGAAGGTCTGTCCAGATTCTTCTGCCTTAGTGATGAGAACTCCCATGAGGTTGGGTAGCTCTCCCCATTTTCAGCTGGGGAGACACGTGTTAGACCTGGCATCCTTGGTGTGGTCTCCACTAACTTTATGCATCTGCTTCCTAGGTTGTTGCAGTTTTTATTACTCTAAGCACTTTACCACTGCGGACCTGTGCAAAAGTGCAAGTGCTCCCTATGTGAAATTGTATGTGTAATTGGCATATTTGATTTACTAGTAAGTCCCTAGTAAAGTGTACTATAGGTGCCCGGGCCTGTAAATCAAATGCTACTAGTGGACCTGCAGCACTGGTTATGCCACCCACATGAGTACCCCTGTAAACATGGCTCAGACCTGCCACTGCAGTGTCTGTGCGTACAGTTTTAAACTGCCAATTCAACCGGGCAAGTCCAAACCTTCCCTTTTTATACATGTAAGGCACCCCTAAGGTAGGCCCTAGGTAGCCCTATGGGCAGGGTGCAGTGATTGTTAAAGGTGGGACATGACCTGTTTTACTTGTCCTAACAGTGGAATACTGCCAAATTCAGTTTTCACTTTTGCAAGGCCTATCTCTCTCATAGTTAACATGGGGGCTGCCTTTAAATATCCTTAAAGTGCAGTTTCCCTTGGAGAGCAGATAAAGGGGTGGAGTTTGAGGTCTCTGAACTCACAATTTAAAACTACATCTTTTGGTGAAGTTGGTTTTTAAATTGTCTGTGGGAAAATACCACTTTTAGAAAGTGGGCATTTTCTTGCTTTAACCATTCTGTGACTCTGCCTGCTTGTGTATTACCTGTCTGGGTCAGACTGACAGTTGGACTGTTTGTGAATCCCCTCAGGACAGTGACACAAGGGGAGCTGGGGTGTAGTCTGCATATCTTGATGAGCCATCTGAGCTATAGTGGAAGGAGAAATGGTCACTTACAACTGAATGGGCTGTGCTTGACCTCACAAAATGTAGTCTCCAACCCACTGGTGTGAGGCCTGGCCAAGGCAGGATCTTGTGAACAACAGAGACTTTCCTTTGAAGTTTACCTAGTTCAAAGGCAAAAAGGGGTATAAGTAGTGGGCCCAAACCCCCAGATTTTTAGATTACTTCTGGTATCAAGAGAAACCTCTGCCAAGGAGAAGCAAAGAAGGAGGAGTACTGCCCCTTCGGCTGTGACTCTGCTTTGCTGGGTTGGCCTGCACTTGCTGCTGCTGCCTGAGAGAGGAAAAAGACTTGACTTTGTGGTATATTCCTGCTTGTGAAGAATCTCCAAGGGCTTGGACTGAGCTTGCCTCCTGTTTTGAAGTCTCGGGGCCATCAAAGACTTTCTCTGTCCTCATCTGGACTCTCTGCTAAGAATCTTGCTTATCCAGTCCCTGGGCCCTTGAGAGGTGAAGTTGGCAGAACAAGCACTGAAATCCATGCACAGAACAACATGCAGGAAAAATGTCAATGCACCACCTGCAACACGGCTGAATAATGATGTGCCACCTGCTTTGCAACTAAAATTGACGGTCCACCAGCTGGGAGATTGATGCATTGCGGCTGGAGAAATGATGCAACACCAACTTGCGGCTGCTGATTACGACGCAAACCCCATGCAGCATGGTTTTCCAACACCATGCAACCCGATTTCTGAGGGATCATTGCTGGGTGTCAAAAATCAATGCAAACCTGCACGGATCCGAGGTGCCCATCTGGAAATCAACACATCCCATTCTTGTGGGAGAGAAAGACGAAGCATTGCCAACCAGAGCGGAGAAGAAACGATGCACGGCCTCATGGGTGAGTAAGGAATCAATGCAGCATTGACTTTTTCAACACACGCTTGCCTGTGCAGCTTTATTTTTTACACAAACCAGGTACTTCGTGTAAAATGACATTTGGAGTAAGACTCTTATTCTTTTGAAAATTCATATCTTGACATGTGTATGTTGGATTTTGGTAATTTTGTTCTTGTTTGATTTGGATAAATATTACCTATTTTTCTAAACTGGTGTGGTGTCCATTTTGTAGTGTCTTTACTGCATTACTGTGTGTTAGTACAAATACTTTACACATTACCTTTGAGATAAGCATGGCTGCTTGTGCCAAGCTACCAAGGGGGTGAGCAGGGGTTATCTTAAGTTTCTTTCTCCATTGCCCCGAGTAGAGTGAGGGTCCTTGAATGGATGGAGAGACAATTGACTGTCAACCAAAGCCCCCATTTCTAACACATATCCCATGGAACACACATATGACATCACTGAGGACCCAGTATATTAACCATACAGAAGCATTGGGCCTATACCTGAAGTAATGTTCTTACTGCTTTGTCACTCTACAGTTATCTGCACCTTGGACAGCAACATCAGAATACAAACACAGCTAGGCCCCATGGTCATCATAAACTGCTCCATCCACTGTGTAGCCAGAGGCCATGATCCATTCTTCACACAAGTGCCACATACTTCAACTGACATGAAATATACAATTTCCATCCCCCAAACCCCACTGGCAATAGAAAAGGATGAAGCTGTCATATCTCCACATACATGAAGGGATTACAATCAAGTATTCATCCCACTGTAACAAAATCCAATTTATCTGTATCTGTCATTAACAACTCATCTCTGTCATCTACTACCATTGGCTACTGACAATGAATACCTCAAGTCATAGGTTGCAGCGGCAAATAGGAAATTGCAATTGCAGTGAGTGGAAGGAAAACAGGATAGGATTAGGCAAGAAACAGCTCAATACTGAACAGTCTATTCCAGAAATGGATGTTAGGATCAGATGTAACAATACATGTTTGAGCTGACCCTATGTTACTGTACACCTTACAATCTATCAGTCTGCTTCCACAACTCACATATAGGCATTGTCACTCATTACACCACCACTGATGAATCTAGTCAGGAGGTGTTATGGCAGCTATCAACATCAAAATCTGCACATTCAACACTTGTAAAGGGCCACTTCACATACCTGCATGTCAGTGGAAGTACTGATTGATTAGCTTTGTCCTAGAGTCAGCTGCTCCTTCTTCCTCTGGTTCTTCATCACTTGCCATATCAGCATCACCGGCCACTGGTCCTGCAGCCTGCCCCTTATCTGCTGTCAATGGTATCTGAAGAGCTTGGCATGAGCAGGGAGGCTTAACTTCAGACTGCTAGGTGTAAAGTATTTGTACCAACACACAGAGTAACTTAATGAAAACACTACAAAATGGCACAACACAGGTTTAGTAAAATAGAAAATATTTATCTAAACAAAACAAGACCAAAATGACAAAAATCCAACATACACAAGTCAAGTTACTATTTAAAAGGCAAAAAGAGTCTTAAATCCTTGAGAAAACAGGTAAAACACTGTTAGCATTGAAAAGTACCTGGGTAGCGTCAAAATAACATGCACATGTGAGTGTGCATCGAAAAAGCTAAGCATTGCGTTGATGTAGGAGGCTGGACTGGCTTGTATTGAGTACCAAGGGGTACTTGCACCTTGCACCAGGCCCAGTTATCCCTTATTAGTGTATAGGGTGTCTAGCAGCATAGGCTGATAGATAATGGTAGCTTAGCAGAGCAGCTTAGGCTGAACTAGGAGACGAGTGAAGCTCCTACAGTACCACTTAGTGTCATATGCACAATATCATAAGAAAACACAATACACAGTTATACTAAAAATAAAGGTACTTTATTTTTATGACAATATGCCAAAGTATCTCAGAGTGTACCCTCAGTGAGAGGATAGGAAATATACACAAGATATATGTACACAATACTAAAAATATGCAGTATAGTCTTAGAAAACAGTGCAAACTATGTATAGTTACAATAGGATGCAATGGGGACACTTAGGGATAGGGGCAACACAAACCATATACTCCAAAAGTGGAATGCGAACCACGAATGGACCCCAAACCTATGTGACCTTGTAGAGGGTCGCCGGGACTATTAGAAAATAGTAAGGGTTAGAAAAATAGCCCACCCCAAGACCCTGAAAAGTGAGTGCAAAGTGCACTAAAGTTCCCCAAAGGACATAGAAGTCGTGATAGGGGAATTCTGCAGGAAAGACACAAACCAGCAATGCAACAACAATGGATTTCCAGTCGAGGGTACCTGTGGAACAAGGGGACCAAGTCCAAAAGTCACAAGCAAGTCGGAGATGGGCAGATGCCCAGGAAATGTCAGCTGTGGGTGCAAGGAAGCTGCTACTGGACAGTAGAAGCTTAGGTTTCTGCAGGAACGACAAGGGCTAGAGACTTCCCCTTTGGAGGACGGATCCCTCACGCCGTGGAGAGTTGTGCAGAAGTCTTTTCCTGCCGAAAGACCACCAACAAGCCTTGCTAGCTGCAAATCGTGCGGTAAGAGTTTTTGGATGCTGCTGTGGCCCAGGAGGGACCAGGATGTCGCCAATTGCGTCAGGGGACAGAAGGGACGTCGAGCAAGACAAGGAGCCCTCTCAGCAGCAGGCAGCACCCGGAGAAGTGCCAGAAACAGGCACTACGAGGATGTGTGAAACGGTGCTCACCCGAAGTTGCACAAAGGAGTCCCACGTCGCCGGAGACCAACTTAGAAAGTCGTGCAATGCAGGTTAGAGTGCCGTGGACCCAGGCTGGACTGTGCACAAAGGATTTCCGCCGGAATTGCACGGAGGCCGGAGTAGCTGCAAAAGTCACGGTTCCCAGCAATGCAGTCTGGCGTGGGGAGGCAAGGACTTACCACCAAACTTGGACTGAAGAGTCACTGGACTGTGGGAGTCACTTGGACAGAGTTGCTGGATTCAAGGGACCTCGCTCGTCGTGCTGAGAGGAGACCCAGGCGACCGGTGATTCAGTTATTTGGTGCCTGCGGTTGCAGGGGGAAGATTCCGTCGACCCACGGGAGATTTCTTCGGAGCTTCTAGTGCAGAGAGGAGGCAGACTACCCCCACAGCATGCACCACCAGGAAAACAGTCGAGAAGGCTTCAGGATCAGCGTTACAGAGTTGCAGTAGTCGTCTTAGCTACTTTGTTGCAGTTTTGCAGGCTTCTAGCGCGGTCAGCAGTCGATTCCTTGGCAGAAGGTGAAGATAGAGATGCAGAGGAACTCGGATGAGCTCTTGCATTCGTTATCTAAAGCTTCCCCAGAGCCAGAGACCCTAAATAGCCAGAAAAGAGGGTTTGGCTACCTAGGAGAGAGGATAGGCTAGCAACACCTGAAGGAGCCTATCAGAAGGAGTCTCTCACGTCACCTGATGGCACTGGCCACTCAGAGCAGTCCAGTGTGCCAGCTGCACCTCTGTTTCCAAGATGGCAGAGGTCTGGAGCACACTGGAGGAGCTCTGGACACCTCCCAGGGGAGGTGCAGGTCAGGGGAGTGGTCACTCCCCTTTCCTTTGTCCAGTTTCGCGCCAGAGCAGGGCTAAGGGGTCCCTGAACCGGTGTAGACTGGCTTATGCAGAAATGGGCACCAAATGTGCCCATGAAAGCATTTCCAGAGGCTGGGGGAGGCTACTCCTCCCCTGCCTTCACACCATTTTCCAAAGGGAGAGGGTGTAACACCCTCTCTCAGAGGAAGTCCTTTGTTCTGCCATCCTGGGACAAGCCTGGCTTGACCCCAGGAGGGCAGAAACCTGTCTGAGGGGTTGGCAGCAGCAGCAGCTGCAGTGAAACCCCAGGAAAGGCAGTTTGGCAGTACCAGGGTCTGTGCTACAGACCACTGGGATCATGGGATTGTGCCAACTATGCCAGGATGGCATAGAGGGGGCAATTCCATGATCATAGACATGTTACATGGCCATATTCGGAGTTACCATTGTGAAGCTACACATAGGTAGTGACCTATATGTAGTGCACGTGTGTAATGGTGTCCCCGCACTCACAAAGTCCGGGGAATTGGCCCTGAACAATGTGGGGGCACCTTGGCTAGTGCCAGGGTACCCTCACACTAAGTAACTTTGCACCTAACCTTTACCAGGTAAAGGTTAGACATATAGGTGACTTATAAGTTACTTAAGTGCAGTGTAAAATGGCTGTGAAATAACGTGGACGTTATTTCACTCAGGCTGCAGTGGCAGGCCTGTGTAAGAATTGTCAGAGCTCCCTATGGGTGGCAAAAGAAATGCTGCAGCCCATAGGGATCTCCTGGAACCCCAATACCCTGGATACCTCTGTACCATATACTAGGGAATTATAAGGGTGTTCCAGTAAGCCAATGTAAATTGGTAAAATTGGTCACTAGCCTGTTAGTGACAATTTGCAAGAAATGAGAGAGCATAACCACTGAGGTTCTGATTAGCAGAGCCTTAGTGAGACAGTTAGTCACTACACAGGTAACACATACATATAGGCCACAAACTTATGAGCACTGGGGTCCTGACTAGCAGGGTCCCAGTGACACATAACAAACATACTGAAAACATAGGGTTTTCACTATGAGCACTGGGCCCTGGCTAGCAGGATCCCAGTGAGACAGTGAAAACACCCTGACATACACTCACAAACAGGCCAAAAGTGGGGGTAACAAGGCTAGAAAGAGGCTACTTTCTCACAGTTGATTTCTCACCGGCAGGCAAGACCGTTGCTCCTTCTCTGGTCGGGTCGGCGTGCATCATTTTCACTCACCGCAGAGGAGCGATGCGTCGATCTGGGGAGTACTCAGGTCCGGGTAGGCGTTGCGTCATTTTTCCATGCCCAGCAAGGTTTGCGTTGAAAATCCTGCCGCACGGTATAAGCAAAACCACGCAATGTGGGTAGCGACATTAACAGCCTCTGTCAGTGGGTCTTGCATGTCGTTCTTTCATCTTCATGCGTCGATTTTCCAGCCGCGATGCCAGTGGAGCTTCGATTTCTGCAGCGAGCTGGCGGCACGTCATTTTTTAGCAGCGTCTCGGAAGGTGCATCATAGTTTGAGCAAGAAAAAAGTGGCATTTCCAAACACACAATCTTAAAACCAACTTTACTAAATGATGTATCTTTAAATTGTGAGGTCAGAGACCGCAGACTCCACATGTCTATCTGCTCCCAAAGGGAAACTACGATTTAATCATTTTTAAATGGAGCCACCATGTTAACCTATGAGAGATAAAGGCCTTGCAACAGTGAAAACTGAATTTGGCAGTATTTTCCTGACAGGACATATAAAACACATTACTATATGTCCTGCCGTAAACATACACTGCACCCTGCCCATCAGGCTACCTAGGTCCTACCTTGGTGGTGTCTTACATGTAAGAGAAGGGAAGGTTTAGGCCTGGCAAGTGGGTACACTTGCCAAGTCGAATTGGCAGTTTACAACTGCACACACAGACACTGCAGTGCCAGGTCTGAGCCATGTTTACAGAGCTTCTAATGTGGGTAGCACAACCAGTGCTGGAGACCCACTAGTAGTGTTTGATTTACAGGTCCTGGGCACCTCTAGTGCACTGTACTAGGGACTTACTAGTAAATCAAATGTGCCAATCATGGGAAGCCAATTACATACACATTTTACACAGGAGGTCTTGCTCTTTAGCACCGGATAGCAGTGGTAAACTGCCCTGAGTAACAAAAACAGTAAAAACAGAGTCCAGCAGACATCAAGAACCTGGGAAACAGAGGCAAAAAGTTAAGGGAGACCATGCCAAGGATGAAAAGTCTAACAAGTTGTTCCCCCAGCTGAAAGTGGGGAGCAATTACCCAACCTCATGGGAGTTCTCAACACTAGGGCGGAAGAATCTGGGCAGGCCTTCAGCATTGGTGTCTTTTGTACCAAGGCGGTGTTCCACCATAAAGTCCATTCCCTGTAGGGAAATGGACCACCTCAACAGTTTTGGATTCTCACCCTCATCTGCATTAACCATCTGAGGGGCTTGCGGTCGGTCTAAACACGGATGTGAGTCCCAAACAAGTAGGGTCTTAGCTTCTTCAGCGCCCAGACCACAGCAAAAGCTTCATGTCCTATGGCACTCCGCCTACGTTCCCTGGAAAGTAACCTCCTGCTAATGAAGGCTAAAGGTTGATCTAGGCCCTCATCATTAATCTGTAAGAGTACTGCTCCAATACCATGCTCTGAGGCATTTGTTTGCACAAGAAACTCCTTAGAGTAGTCAGGTGCGCTCAGCACAGGTGCTGTGCACATGGCAGCCTTCAGGGCATCAAAAGCCGTTTGGCAAGACTCAGTCCAGATCACCTTTCTAGGCTGCTTCTTGGAGGTCAACTCAGTCAAGGACGCAACAATTATGCCATACCCTTTGAAAAACCTCCGATAGTGTCCTGTGAGACCTAAAAAGGCTCTCACCTCAGTCTGGTTCTTGGGAGGCTCCCATGCCAGAATGATATCAATTTTTGGCTGCAGGGGGGCCACCTAGCCACTCCCCACCTGGTGTCCCAAGTACACCACAGAACCCTGCCCTATTTGGCACTTGCGTGCCTTAATAGTGAGTCCTGCCTTTTGCAGGGCCTCCAACACTTTACAGAGGTGTTGCAAGTGTTCCTCCCATGTGGAACTGAAGACAGCAATGTCATCCAGGTAGGCGGCACTGACCTCATCCAGCCCAGCCAACACCTGGTTGACCAACCTCTGAAAGGTGTCAGGGGCATTTGTCATCCCAAATGGCATCACTTTAAATTGAAAGTGCCCATCTGGAGTAGAAAATGCAGACCTCTCCTTTCCCCCCTCAGTTAAGGCAATCTGCCAATACCCAGACATTAAATCAAATGTGCTGAGGTATTTGGCAGCTCCCAACCGATCTATGAGCTCATCAGCTGGGGGGATGGGGTGCGTGTCAGTTTTAGTGACCACATTGAGACCCTGGTAGTCCACGCAGAACTGGAGTTCTGGGGTGGCACCAGTAGCAGCAGCCTTGGGGACCAAAACCACAGGGCTGGCCCAAGGACTGCTGGAATGCTCAATAACCCCTAGGGTTAACATCTTGGATGCCTCATTCTTGATGCTAGCCATGACCTTGTCAGTTACCCTATAAACCTTTTGCTTAATGGGTGTACTGTCCCCAGTGTCCACATCATGGGTGCACAAGTGTGTAACCCCTGGGATCAGGGAAAACAGTGAGGCGAACTGTCCCAATACCTGGTGACAGTTCCTCTGCTGCTCGGCAGTCAGGGAGGGGGAGAGGTTCACTCCCTCCACAGACCCATCTTTTTCTCCTGCAGACAGGAGGTCAGGAAGAGGATCACTCTCCTCCTCTACCCCATCATCTGTTGCTAGGAGCATGGACAACTCTGTCTGCGCAAAGTGTGGCTTGAGCCGGTTAATATGCAAGACCCTTACAGGGTTCCTGGAAGTCTGCAAGATCACGAGGTAGGTGTCTTCACTCTTGCGCTCCTCCACCTCAAATGGCCCAGTTCACTTGTCCTGGAGCTCCACTGGTGCCATCACCCACACTTTCTGTCCAGGTTGAAACTCGACCAGAGTGGCATTCTGGACATACCAGTATTTCATGTCCTCCTGGCTTGCTTCTAGGTTCTCCTGTGTGAGACTCCTGAAGCGGGCAGTCTAGTTTCCAGTGCCAGCATGTAACTAAATACATCCTGGGGGGGTTTACTAGGAGCTTTTTCCAAAGATTCCTTGACCAGACTCAAAGGTCCCCTCACAGGGTGGCCATAGATCAGGTCAAAGGGACTAAAGCCAAGTCCCTTTTGAGGCACCTCCCTGTAAGCGAACAGAAGGCATGGCAAGAGGACGTCCCACTTCCGCCTCTAGGGCTCTGGGCCATGATCATGCTTTTCAAGGTGCGGTTGAATCTCTCAACCAGACCATTGCTTTGGGGGTGGTAAGGTGTGGTAATTTGTAGGTTATCCCACACACCTTCCACAGAGACTTCATATATGTAGATATTAAGTTGGAACCCCTATCAGATACCACTTCCTTTTGGAACCCCATGTGGGTAAAAATTCCCATCAAGGCACGGCCCACCACAGGGGCAGTGATTGATCTTAAAGGAATGGCTTCTGGGTACCAAGTGACATGGTCCACCAAGACCAGGAGAAACCTGTTGCCCATGGCTGTCTTCGGATCCAGAGGCCCCACAATGTAATGCCAACCCTTTCAAAGGGGGCACTGACAATAGGAAAACGTTGGAGGAGAGCATTACATTTCCCCCCACTCTTGCCTGACAAGTTGGGTAAGACCTTCAATGCACATCAGAGTGCCTGTGCATTTGGGGCCAATGGAAGTGGGTGACAAGCCGCTCAAAGGTCTTCTTGCCAGACGCCTGGTCTGCAGCCTGCTGCCGCAAACCCATTTTGGCCTTTGAAGTAGGCTTACTTCAAAGGAAAGTCCCTCTTGTTTGTGAAATCCTGCCTTTCCCAGGCCAGGCCCCAGACACACATCAAGGGGTTGGAGACTGCATTGTGTGAGGGCAGGCACAGCTCTTTCAGGTGTAAGTGACCACTCCTCCCCTCCCTCCTAGCACAGATGGTTAATCAGGATAGGCAAGCTACACCCCAGCTCCCTTTGTGTCACTGTCAAGAGAGAGGTGCAAACAGACCAACTGTCAAACTGACCCAGACAGGGAATCCACAATCAGGCAGAGTCACAGAATGGTTTAAGCAAAACAATGCCCACTTTCTAAACACACAATCTTAAAACCAACTTTACTAAAAGATGTATTATTAAATTGTGAGCTCAGAGACCCCAAACTCCACATGTCTATCTGCTCCCAAAGGGAATCTACGCTTTAATAATTTTTTTAAAGGTAGCCCCCATGTTAACCTATGAGAGAGATAGGCCTTGCAGCAGTGAAAACTGATTTTGACAGTATTTCACTGACAGGACACATAAAACAAATTAGTATATGTCCTACCTTAAACATACACTGCACCCTGCCCATGGGGCTATCTAGGGCCTACCTTACGGGTGTCTTAGATGTAAGAAAAGGGAAGGTTTAGGCCTGGCCAGTGGGTACACTTGCCAAGTCAAATTGGCAGTTTAAAACTGCACACATAGACACTGCAGTGGCAGGTCTGAGCCTTGTTTACAGAGATACTAATGTGGGTGGCACAACCAGTGCTGCAGTAGTATTTGGTTTACAGGCCCTGGGCACCTCTAGTGCACTGTACTAGGGACTTACCAGTAAATCGAAAATGCCAATCACAGAAAGCCAATATCATATACATTTTACATAGGAGCACTTGCACTTTAGCACTGGATAGCAGAGGTAAAGTGCCCAGAGTAACAAAAACAGCAAAAACAGAGTCCAGCACACATCAACAACCTGGGAAGCAGAGGCAAAATGTTAAGGGCGACCACGCCAAGGATGAAAAGTCTAACACTGACAGGACACATAAAACAAATTAGTATATGTCCTTCCTTAAACATACACTGCACCCTGCCCATGGGGCTACCTAGAGCCTACCTTAGGGGTGTCTTAGATGTAAGAAAAGGGAAGGTTTAGGCCTGGCAAGTGGGTACACTTGCCAAGTCGAATTGGCAGTTTAAAACTGCACACACAGACACTGCAGTGACAGGTCTGAGCCATGTTTACAGAGCTACTAATGTGGGTGGCACAACCAGTGCTGCAGTAGTATTTGATTTACAGGCCCTGGGCACCTCTAGTGCGCTGTGCTGCAGTAGTATTTGATTTACAGGCCCTGGGCACCTCTAGTGCGCTGTGCTGCAGTAGTATTTGATTTACAGGCCCTGGGCACCTCTAGTGCACTGTACTAGGGACTTACCAGTAAATCAAAAATGCCAATCACAGAAAGCCAATTACATATACATTTTACATAGGAGCACTTGCACTTTAGCACTGGATAGCAGAGGTAAAGTGCCCAGAGTAACAAAAACAGCAAAAACAGAGTCCAGCACACATCAACAACCTGGGAAGCAGAGGCAAAAGGTTAAGGGCGACCACGCCAAGGATGAAAAGTCTAACACCTATGTACCTCAGAGTCGCTTTACTTCTTTCTCAAATATAGACAGCCTGAACACTTCTTTGTTTAAAGATTGTCATAATATGTTGTACAACCATGAAGTCCCACCATATGGTTATACTGAAAATAGGGGGGTAAGTGACTGACAGAGACATTTTTTAGCACATCCATCGATTACATGTGCCCAAAATGGCAGACACCTGACCTACTGTAGTGGACAGTTGAAAGTGACCTAAGTCCACCGGCGGAGGTCGTCATTGCGGTATGCGGTCGCAACCATTGTGCAACTTGTCATTGTTGCCTTTGGCGTACTGGGCCAATGGGCATGATTGTCGGTGGTAGTGGTCCTATTGTGGTGGCTGTGACCACCATCTTCTTCAGTGTTGCTCACTTGACTCCTGACACTCTTGTCAGCAAGACCTCTGAGACTTAAGCGGCTGTGTACTGCCTCTGGGAGCCATCATGCCACATCCTGCAGGTGATAGGGCCCTTGCCTTCACCTCTGAGGTGCTAGATAAGCTAGTGGAGGAGGTCCTACCTCTGTATTGGCAGCTATATGGGGCTCCAGAGGAACAGGTGAGCTCAATGGCCCAGCTATGAGTGATAGGTGCTGTGTTAGACGTTTATTCGGGCATATTAACTATCATGGTACATTACTTATGGACATGGACTGGTCAGATGTAGATTAGGACATGCATGTTATGTTGTGATCAGTCAACTGCTTTTCCTAAGTGTTATAGGACTATGGAGATTTATGATCCAGATTAGGACAGATTTTCTGCTTCCGCCAGGGCATGATGAGCTTGCTGACATAGCTTTACAGGAGAATTCTTGGAATGATCCAGTCGTGCTACCTTAATTGGATAAGGATGTGGGTGGGAGGAAGATATAAAGGGGTGGATAAGAGTAACATGTAGGTTATGTGGGTTACTAAATGACATGGCCTAGTCTGGAGATATATACCTACAGTTGTGCATGTTGTAAAGTGATGACCCTCTCTATCCCTTTTTAACTCTCCCTCCCTCTCTTTCTATTTGTGTGCATCAGAATCAGCAGGTGAAGGAGTCAGGGCACAGGTGAGTGGGGATGCTGCTGGTCACGGGACCAGGAGTGCTGACACCACCGACAGTGAGGGACCCAGTGGCCCGGAGGGTGAGGGGAGTGCCACTGGGGAGAGTTGACCCACCTGGGACCATCCCTGCGCCATCATTGTCTGCCAACCCCCTTACAACCCTCACTCGCCTTGTAGCTTCCCACCCAGTTGTCTGTGAACCCCAGGAGGGTGAGCGTCTCCTTTGCTGCAGGCTCCTCTGCTCTTGCCCCTGTCAGCTCTGCAGTTCTCAGTGAGGAGGCTGTTGACCTCCTGAGGCCGATCCCTGTGGGTCAGTCGATCATTGTGAATGCCATCTGTGGACTAGAACTTAAGTTCAGCAGAGCAATGCGTTCTTGGAGGGCATTCACTGTGTACTAGCTGGCCTACAGAAATCCTTTCAGGCTCTGTCCTGCACACTGACGGCAGCCAGTCACCCTTTGTCTTCTGTCCCCCCTCCACCTTCCTCTTCATAATCCCATACCCCTCTTCCCCGTCCCTGCCAAAGCACACAGACAGACAACCATGCACCCACCTTATCATCCTCGGGTAGCTCTGACAGACACAAGCACCACAAGACCCACCACTGGCATGCAAACAAACAACAACCACCTGCAGACACACCAACACTCACTAACTGCACTGACTCCCACACCTTCACAGGCACTACACCGGACACACCTGCAGAACCCCACCAACATTCACCGATACAGGCACAACTCCTATCCTATCCACATTCACCACAATAGCAGACCCACAGACATCCACCCCATTCACCAAATCTGCAGGCACCACAGCCACAGACATGCCTACATGCAACACATCCACCATACCTGCAGTCACCACCTCAACAGACAGTCACCCATCCACCATGGCATCGCCCAGCACCTCCACCCCCCTACCAAGACACATAAACACCCACACTCACCCACCAAACAGACGTCCAGCACACACAAGCATACTTCACACACACACATGCACCCAAGACATCCACCAAAACACCTCATCAACCACTTCCTCTCCCTCCACTCCCAAACACTTTTGCCATGACATCCCTGTGTGTTGAAGAAATCTTTCCTCTCTGAGTTGTCCCTTTTCTCTACTCCTCTCCCATCCTGTGTCACCCACAAAATATCTGTGTCCCTCCCCAAGTCTAGCTCTTCCACCTCCAAGTCTTCCCCTGCCCCCCTGCATGTAGCCATGTCCCCCTCACCACCAAGAAGTTGACCCATCCCAAGAGTTTCTAGCCCTCCCCTAAACCTTTCATTCCATTATGGCTGTTTTGGTCTTGGCTGCTTTTGTTTATGTGTGAGCATGATTTGTGTGTGATGCTTATGCTACCAGTTGTGCATGACCAGCATGTGTGGGTGTGTGCATTGCTTTTGTCCAGCTGTGATGGCTGTGTATTTTGTGATGGGTATGAATGTGTTTGGGACATGGATTTATGTTGATATTATGTGTAGTGATTGTGTAGACATGAGTTATTTGGAGTGTTGTGTGCCCTTGTGTGGTTGTACTGTGTGTGTGTGAGTGTTTGTGGTGATTGGTATGACAGATACTTTGTGATGTGTGTTGACAGGTATCTCATATGCCTTGTTGTATGGATGTGTGATTGTGTGTGTTGGTTCTCTGGTGTAGTTAGGTTGTCGTGTATGTATGATTTGTCCAGTGGAGGTGTATATTGTGGATGAATTACGGTGCTTTCGAGGTGTTGCAGTTGTGGTGTTGTTGTGTTATTTGGTTGTGTTGTGTGTTTTAGTGTTTGACTGTGCCAGTGCTGTGTATCTGGATGTTGGTGTGTGTTTTGGAAGTGTGTGTGTGTGTGTGTGTGTGTGTTGGCTGTAGTGTGTGTGTACAATGTATGTGCATGTGTGTATGAGGCTGTGTGTGGGTGTGCATGTCAGTGTGAGGGTACATGTGTGTGTTGCCATTGCCAACTGTTCACAATGTGTATGTTGTGTGTATGGAGATACATTGGCTTTGTGCAATGGTGCCAGGTAAGTGTGCATACTCACGGTTGCTGCCGTCATTGTCACTGGTTCCGGAGTCGTTAGGCAACTCAGGTTCCATGGTGGCTCAAGATGGGTACATGTTCCTAAAGGTGATTGTCTCCTTTTATAGAGTTGGTTTATGCCAGGGTTTTTGTGGTGGTGTGACTTCGGTGGAGTGTAGCCTTGTAATTCATCCAGCGTGAACATGGTCTCCGCATGGTGGCTACCATTGTCCATGGTGGCCTGAGAGCACTGGCGGTGCCGGCGGTGGATTGGCTGTATTCTGTTGGGGAGACCACAATGTTCATAATTTGGTGCTCTTCTCGGCCACCCTGTTGGTGGAACTCGTAATGACCCCCTAAATAAATGCCAAAGATCAGTAAACACATAGTTAAAAGCAGATTCAAAGCGAACATTTGTGATGAAACTACAAAATGAAATAAACAAACAGCTGACTGTTGGTTCTATGCCCTTGCAATCATGCTAAAGGCATATTGGCATGGACGTGCCAAAATGTTTGTAAATGGACAGCAAATATCCGCTATGTTAAGCATTTCACAGCAAATGGGGTTCTCTCTGTAACCTTTACATAAACAATTCAATATGCCAAATTTTAATTATATTCCACTGACCAGAACACACAATATACCAGAGATAGTGATTGTTAGAAATGTGGTCTTTGGTTGGGATTCAGCTTGCCCTCTGTCCAAGCAAGGACCATGACTCTAGTCAGGGCAAAGTAGAAACACACCCAGTTAACCCCTGCTCACCTCCTTGGTAGCTTGGCACAAGAAGAAAGGCTTACTCCAGAAGCAGTGTGTAAAGTATTTGTACCAACATACACAGTAATACAGTGGAACACTACAAAATGGACACCACACAGGTTCAGAAAAATAGTAAATATTTATCTAAACCAAATACGATAAAAATCCACAGTACCCAATAAAAATATGACTTTAGCAATTAAAAGCACAAAAAATAATGCCTAGAAGCACCAATATTGCAATTTGATGTTAAGCGTTAAGAGTCGTTTCCCACAATGCAACACCACTAATGCCATTTATGTAGTCCCATGGACCCCCAGGTACAGTACCTTATCAAAAGTGTGGAAAACAGGCCAGTGTACGGAATCAGGGAGCGAGGCGTTGCTGGATCCTATGCCGTGTCGGTTCCGGTGCTGCGAGGCAAAGGATTGGAGGAGCCGCGAAGAAGCGTTGGTTTCTTGCTGTGTAGCGGTTGAGGTGAGGCGGCATCGGTTGCAAGGAGTCGGTCCCTGGGCACCTCCAGCAAAGTCCAGCAAAGTCACAATGCTGTGGGAGTACCTCACAGGGTTGCAGTCACATCACAGGCGCGGCAACAGAGTAGGGTGTCACGAACATCGGTGCTATGACACTCCAATCTTGCGAGTTCTTGGGACATCAGCGGCATCAGTGACACAGGGCCTGCGATGTCGATGTGGTTGTCATGCTTCCGAAAATCCACAGCTTCAGGTGCAGGCGGCGCCACGGGTTCCATACAGCGGCATCCTTGCAAAGTCGCATGACATCGTCCGGTGTTGTTTCACAGGATTTTACCGGAAATTCACTCACAGGTGCACAGTAACTGGAAAAGCACCCTCTGACAAGCTAGTGTCCAGAGCATGCAGACTCAGAGACTGGCTGGTGAAACCATTGCTGTCCCTGAGGCTTCAAAAACAGGAGGCAAGCTCATCCAAGCCCTTGGAGATTCTCTCAAGCCAGAATATACCACAAAGTCATGTCTTTGTCCCCTTTTACAGGCAGAAACAGCAACTACAGGATAGACAACAAAGCACATTCAGAGGCAGGGGCAGCACCTT
This sequence comes from Pleurodeles waltl, assembly GCF_031143425.1. NCBI lineage: Eukaryota > Metazoa > Chordata > Amphibia > Caudata > Salamandridae > Pleurodeles > Pleurodeles waltl. Next base: position 1,179,148,716 of record NC_090437.1, read on the forward strand.
TCCTCAGCTCTTCAGCTTTTCTCCTTGGCAGAGGTTCCTTTTGGTTCCAGAAGCAAAAGTTGAAGAAATCTAAAGTCTGGGGTTTTGGTTTCAATACTTATACCCCTTTCTGCCTTTGAAGTTGCCTAACTTCAAAGAAAAGTCTCTGATTTTTACAGGATCCTGCCTTGCCCAGGCCAGGCCCCAGACACACATCAGGGGATTGGAGATTGCATTGTGTGAGAGCAGGCACAGCCCATTCAGGTGTAAGTGACTACTCCTCGCTCCACTGTAGCCCAGATGGCTCATTGGGATATGCAGGCTACAACCCTGCTCCCTTAGTGTCCCTGTCTAGAGGAGATTCACAAACAGCCAAACTGTCAGTCTGACCCAGACAGGGAATCCACAAACAGGCAGAGTCACAGAATGTTTTAAGCAAGAAAATGCCTACTTTCTAAAAGTGGCATTTTCAAACTAACAATCTAAAAAACAACTTCACTAAAAGATGTATTTTTAAGTTGTGAGTTCAAAGACCCCACACTCCATATTTCTATCTGCTTTCAAAGGGAAACTGCACTTTAAGAATATTTAAATGCAGCCCCCATAGTAACTAATGAGATAGATCAGCCTTGCAACAGTGAAAAACAGATTTGGCAGAATATCATTGTTAAGACATGTAAAAACACAATATTACATGTCCCACCTTTAATGTACACTGCACCCTGCCCATGGGGCTACCTAGGGCCTACCTTAGGGGTGATTTACATGTATAACAAGCATTTGCAATGCAATTGGTCTCGCATTTGCTGGAGTTAGAGCTATTACCGTTGTAAACTCCTACCCAGACTTTTCTTGCCACATAAACTGAAAATGAAAAGTAAAACAGTTTCACATAAGCAAGCCGATGGCCACCATGAGCGTGAAGAAAACAGACAAAAAGAAACAGAAGTTCGCTCGCAGTCAAAGGTATTGGCAAAAGTGCAATTATCCATGTTACCGGCAAAAGTGTAATTATCCAGTAACCTGCAAAAATGCAGTTATCCATGTATCAGGGTTGATGTCATGCAAAGTGGTTGACTACTGCCCAGCGAGATCGTGCTGCGTAGGAAATAAAAAGAAAAGAAGTCCAGAAGCCATGCGGAAAACACAGAGCCTCGTATGTTTTCAGTAGTTTACTGGTGCTCTCGAGGAGGGTTAAACACCGGAAAAGGCATGATGAATGCATGCCTTTCACTAATGAAATCAAGTGTATTTTAACCATGGTACTTTATTCTAATTCTTCAAAACATTACTAATTTCAGTGTTAAGCACTATAAAAATGCAATGTGTTTCCATATCTACAAGCAGAACTGCTTAGAGTGAATCAGGGATGCGAACAGTATTTTAAATCTCTTGTGTGCGAATGGTGTGGTCGATGGTGCACCTATTCAATTTACCCGCCTACTCACAAAAATCACATATTAAAGAACTGAAAACCTCAAATTTCCCTGAACACAATGATGGTGTGGAAAACAAACATCATCATTACTGTAGTGGCGAGACACCCATAAATACTATATAAGAGTAATGAGATACAAGATGGACACGTAGCAAGAAAACATATTGAATGTGGTGTTTGGAGTAATCATGTCATATTTTTCACTTCACATTTACACACAGACTACACAACTGTATCATGACCACACAGAGGCATTACAACTCAACACTAACCAGACCATTAAAAGTGAGTGCATATACTTTTGGTTAATGAGTCTAGATTCACATGCTCAGATCAGTCAGGCGGTGCATGGCCCTTCAGCGATGCAGCACATCTTTTTTTGGGGAGGAATGTACTGCATATTGATGTTATTGTAAAGTTAAAATCAAGCAATGATGCAATAGCAAGGGCACTAAGCTACCTATCTAAGCCATGCCCGCAGGGTCAACAATGTTCACACACATACTTGACTGAATGGAAACAAACGTACTGTCTTTGGGCATTGTTAAGTTAATTGTTTATTTGCAGTATAATAATAGACAGTTAAGGGACAGCGTGTTGCAAGTTATCGCTTGCAGACATTTGGCACTAGGGAAGTAAAACGTGTTCTTACAGCTATTATCTGTGTCAGGTGTAGTCGTATTGAAAACACCTTCAACACTGTGGTAAGCTATAGTAAACACTACGTGCAAACGTTTAGCTTTCAATGTGGCAAGTACATTTTACAGCAGTGTCCGGTTTAAATACACGAGTTTTCCACAGTATTTACTTTGAGGATGGTGGTGACATAGTTGCATTCACAGATAGTTGAAACTTGGAATGCACACGTATCACAAGCTGGACATTCTCGTTCAACATGTTCAGTAAAGGAGGAGCCAGCTACCAGGTTTTTCACAGATGTTACCAATTTGACCGCAGATGTCACACAAGTGCATATTCTTAGCAGAACATCTGCAGGTATAACGGATACGTCTGCACCCTTAAACGTTGTTTCTCTAATTCAAAAATATCAAATTCAGGGTGAAAATTGGCATAAGGTTGTTGTTGCTGGCTAATGCATTACAGTGGTTTTCCTGGTGCCTCAATTTTCACAATTTGCAGTTGCATACACTTGTATGGGTATAGACTAGTCTTCCCTTCATGTCTACGAGTCAAGCCCATGTTTCCTGCACCAACTACTAATATAACACTCATAATATGTTTATGATGAATGACATGCAAATGTTATTCCTGGGGTGTCAGCTCGTGATTTTGTGATGGTTCCCTTCTCATTTATGATGCAGTTTTTGCATCGTTGTAAATTTTCCCTTATGCACCCCTCAAATAGCACTATCATTTGCTGAAGTTTTTTATTTCCTTATGAATGAAGCCCATAACATTAATCTTCTTTTGAATGGCTAACCATATTACCTGATTCAGTTTAGACACTATGGAGCATATTTATCGGCCTCTAGCGCCACAGAAGCATCACTTTTCGTGACGCACCTGTGGCTTTAAACACTGCGCCGTATTTACAAGGTGGCGTTAAGCCACTTTTTGTGGCTTAACATTACCTTGTAAATACGGCCCCTTCCCACGCAGCACTGTGCGTGGAAGGGATGTGCAATGGGTGTTGCTGTTGGGGTGCCACAGCAACACCTATTGCATTTTGACGCTGCCTCAGATTTATGTGATTTCGTAAACCTGAGGCAGCTCCAAAATCTAATGCCACGGGGGTGGCGTTAGCAGGGTGCAATGACGAGGAATATTTTTATTCCTCCTCGTTTTTTTAATTTTTCTATGTGTGCTGCATTCTGCATCACGCATAGAAAGAGTAAAATGCCAGAAATGAGTGTTTATGTGTGTGAAGGTGTCCGTCCTGCACATAAACAATCATTTGAAAATGATGCTTTGGCACTTCTGTGTGTGCTGCATTGTGCAGCACACACAGAAGTGCCAAAGCACCATTAGTGATTGTTTATGTGCAGGAAGGGACACCTTCCTGCACATAAACAATCACACAGTCACTATTTACTCATCGCTTACATCTCAGGCCAACTGGAACTGCAGGATGGTCTCGATCCTTGTAAGTTCTGCCTTGACCAAGGTAAGGGCAGTCCTTTTCTGGTAGCCATGGTGCTGCTGACAATGGGATGTCAAAAGGCAGTCCATGCCCTCCAGAAGGAGTCCCAGAGGAAAAACCCCCAAAGGGAAAAAACCTCTATGGCTGGAACTCCTTGGAACAGGGAATAAGCACAAGATAAAAAGGTAAATCTTGTAAGTCTTCCAATAAAAAGAAAACAAATACTGGAAGAAACTGGAACAGGTGAGGAAAAAAGGCTGGAGGAAAAACAACCGGTGCGTGATCACCACCAAAGGAAGTGTTTCAGCGCAAGGAGAGCAAGAATTCCACTCCTTATAAACCCTAAAACAGAAAGTGACAGACAGGAAGAAAAAAGACACCATGTTGGATTGGGAAAGGACCATAGGAGAACATAGATGAAGACGCCATTTTAGAAAAGGATCCTAAGGCATGCAGGGAAAGAGGTAGAAGGAAGGTATGCTGGGAGAAAGAAGAGCATGGCTCCTATTGGTAAAAATGAAGGAAAGAAGAAAAGGAGAAAGAAGAAAAAGAAGACAAAGAAAAGAGCAGGCAACACCAGGTAAGTGAGGGGGTGAGGGAGCGCCCAATCCTGATTTCGAGGGCTTGTCGCGCTCTGAACTCGCCAAGGCCCGATGCCCAATCTAGGTCCTTGTGTGAGATAAGGTCGGAAAAAAGGGGTGCGACACACCCTGCAGCCGAGAAAATGAACCACGGTTCTTGCCACGTCCCAAGCCAATCTTTCTGCTCGGGCCGCAGTTGACTGCGGTGCGACACACACACCCCTCAACGCAGAGGTGCAAGGATGCCTGCGTTGGCAGCTAAATTTAGCACCAGCGAAGGGGACAACACAGGATTGTGCCGTATTCACTTGAATAGGGTTCATCCCTGTGTTTCTTAAGTGATGCTGTGCAGCGCTGTCAATTTTGGCGCAGCACCGTGCTGCGCCACTTTTTCATAAATCTGGCCCTATATTCTAAAAAGATGCACCAAACATCTTTCACTACTTTTTGGCACTTCCACAATATCCATTTTCTAAAATCAGAAAATATGTTTTTTCTCTTCCTGACCTCACTACACTTTTAGGCCCATATTTATACTTTTTTTAGCACTGCATTTGCATCATTTGTTGACGCAAAAACGAAGCAAACTTACAAGATGCAATTGTATTTTACAAGTTTGCGCCACTTTTGTGTCAAAAAATGACACAAATGCAGCACTAAAAACGTGTACATATGGGCCTTAGTTTATAGATCTGATTAACTTGTCCCTCTAGCCCACGGAGTGTGTACTCAGTCAGGGGTATGGAGCAAAGTACTCCATCCCCCTACCAGAAACCCCTTCTGCCAAATTTGATTCAGCAGACATCTCTATCATTGGCATTAGATTGTGAGCTTGACGGATGGCTGTCATCATGATGGAACCACAAGGAAAACTTACCAAGTTCTTTTATTTTCCTAAACAAAAACCCAAAGTGGGAATTTGTTTTGAAAAATACAATAATCAATGCCCCCTCGCCATAGGAGTTTTCTGTTGGCTGGACACGTGGTCAAACATCCCACAGCCCATACTCTGTCAGGCTGTCAGAGGTTTATGTCAATGGCGAAAACAAAGTAATCTCTGCTGTCAACATAATGAAGGTCCATCTGTCTCTAAATGAGGTGGTTGAACCTGCAGTTTGATAGGGTACTCAGCTGCCATTATAGAGGACCCGCTCTGCCAAACATTAAATTGGCCCCTAAGTCAGCTCTACTTCTTTCCTTGGAAAAGTTCTGGGCACACTCGTGCGATAGGGTGGACAATAACTATGATCAGCAAACAGTACATAAATGACAGTGCACTGCTTTGACAAATCATTGTTTTTGGAAATGTAGTGCTTGGAAATTTTGCACAGTCAATAATTCCCAATAGTTCTTTGCTCTTTATATTTTGTGTTCTTTTCATTTGAGATGATGGGCAATTGAACAGTTTGCCATAGCACCCAGCTTAGGGATGTCAAAAAACAGGAGTAGATTTAGCACGATTTTGCAGTGGTGTCATGCAAAGTGACACAAATTGGTGCAATGTCTTGATAAAATATTTACTTTCCAATGCAAAACATTTTTGCCCTGAAAAATAGCCCTAAAGTAATATATAAAAAACTATCCGTGGTACGAAGGCATTCCCACACAACCAACAATTGTTTTTCACACTGAGTCCTGTCTTCTAAAATTGGTAGGAAGGGCTTTGCACCAAACAATAACGCCTTCTTCAGGCCTGTTTGAAATAGGACAAACATTTTCATTTCCCCTAATTCTTCAAAATATGCTTGTGAGCTGCATTGTACAGCACACATCCAATGTATTAACAGTTATTAAGTTAGTCTAAGCATTTAATTGTGTACTGGAAAGGTATCCTTGCAGTGCAAAACTTATTCTAGACCACGTACGCACACGCCTTTGCACCACAGTGCACTATGGTGCTAAGGTGTGTGTGTGATGTCCAGTGTAGGTGCACGTTGGTTACCATGTTGCATTGTGATATTTAGTTTTATTAAATATGTCCACAGTTTCCAGCCTTGCTTGTTATTTTAGAACTACTTAAGTATATGCAGAACCGATCATTTGACACATCAGAGCTTTTGAAACAACAGCCCTTGTTTATAGGGTCGGTGGGGTCAAATGGTAGAGTTAATCATTTGAGTGACACAGAAAAACAGTGTAAATATGTGTGCCCCATATTCCATCCCCAGTGTTGAAAAGCACAGTGTTTAAAGCATTTTACCTGACATAGGGTACCAAGCTTTGAGATTCCCGCTTGATTAATTTCAACTTCACATGTAACCATAGAAATAGATCAAAATACCTTCTGATTTTCAACTTAATTGGAAATATTCATAGTTTTTAAATGCTTCATTGGTATCTTAAGCAGCACCTCAATGTAGGTTCCAGATGAGAGGTTTATACTGTACAAGCACATTATAATGATAAAGAATAATAAATCAGAGTCCTCTGTCTGAATGAAATTCATTACTATCAGCCAGTTATTAGTAATGATTGTCATGGCAACTAGGTAATGCATAGTAAGGGTTGAAACACAATTGCTTAAAATCTTTGATGAGATTTGGATAAAAACAAAAAACTTTATTTTCTAAACTAATCACTTGCATGTCTATTTAATTTTGTTTCAGTACATTCCCAGCAGTTGTTAATGAAAGAGTTCTTTCCACTCTGAAAATAATGGCATAAAAATACCAGTGCACAAAACATGTCCTTCTGCTGTCAAATTCCTCGTTTCGTCACGGTTTGTACTCTTTGTTCGCCTTCAATGCAGCTGAAGTAAACATGGAGCCCATTAGCTGTTCCACAATAGTGCAATAAATAGGAGCAGGGGGGGTTTGTGCCATTTTAGTCAATAAATCAAATAAATGCCCACGTTGACATTTCTGAAATAATTTACACCATAATTATTATTGTGATAATACCACTCTTACCCTGGCTGGGATTTGGCATGCAGGTTCACAACACATGCTTATCTTGATTGCTGACTCATTAGTAGGAAGTCTGTGAAAACAGTACCACTTTTAAGTGTCCTAAGCAAATCATGTCATGCAAATACCACATAAAATACTGAAGGTGACATTCTTTCCATTTCCAGCTTTCAACTATGGCAGAGTGTTCTATTTAGGTATTGGGTTTATGTAATAAATTACTCTTCAGATTGTGACTCCAGGTGTATCCTGCTCTTCCTTTCTTACCATTGCATCCTTCTGTTCCCATTAGGGCCATACCATGATGCCGTGTTCGGAACTGCATCAGCGCAGAAGGGGTTTGTGCTCTTCTTTTTGGTGTCTTGCTCACAAACATTAATTCAAAATAGCTCTGAATGTTAGGTTATTTCTACTCTCGTAGATATTATACAGCATGCTTTTATTCCTGAGCGAGATATAACTTCCCATAATAATATGGCAATTTCTGCTTCTGATTTTGCAGAAACACAGAGGGAGGCTGCAGGAATGATCCTGTTGGATGCAGAGATAGTGTTGAATAGGGTCTCATTGTGCTTTTTTCATTGGCGCTGACTAAAATGGGGTTAGAGGAAAGTTTATTACCTCTGTTAAATCTGTCTCTACCTCATTATCTGCACAAACATTTTAGTATGGGTAGAATATCAGAAAGTGTCATGCTTCAACAGGGCACCTGACAGGACTGCCCACTATCTCCCCTATTATATGCAGTAGACCTGGAAATGTTTATCCAAAAGTTGAAGCTTTTCTATATTATCCCTCTGCTGCAGCTCAGTCAGTTCACTGTTAAGGTAATGGCGTACGCTGATGACATTGCCATATTATCATCATCCGCCACTCAAGCACTTAAGGGCATTGTTGTTTTGGGACGACATGAGAATATGAGCTGAACATCGGAAAAACCCAGTTTATCACTAGTTGAGCAACTGGTTGTTCAGTTATCTTATGTGTCAAAGAAGCTACTTATCTAGGGGTTCTGATCTCCCCTTGTATGAGGGACATTGTTGATCTAAATTACGAGGGGCTGCATTATGAATCAGTAACTGTCTTTCGTAAATGGGACAAGTTTATTTGGGGCTGATTGGGAGGTGTAACTTGTTTAAAATGGTCATTTTGCCAAAGATTTTGTATCTGTTTAGGTCAATACCCTTTTGTCTCCCCAAGTCATTTTTTTCAGAAGGTTGAGGTCATCAGGCAGAAATGTGTATGGGGCTATAAAAAATCTTGATGTGACAATCCGGCTTGTGCAGCTACCACGTGAGATGGGTGGTAGGCCCTCCCTTATGGTTATACTTTCGCTCCTGGTTGGATGGACGGTCTAGTCAATCATAGGTGTGTTTCACTGGCAGTTGTCTTGTCTTTTTTCCAGAGCATAGGATTTTCAATCGCACCCTATCACCCTTGCAGGGCCTGACTGATATTCCAAATGCACTAAGCTTAAGACGTTTTTGTCTGTCATAAGATCAGGCTATCAATTGAAATGCTTTGCAATATTTTGACCTTCAATCAGTACACCTGTTTATGTCTATATCCCAATATGCCACTGCAACTGCTTGAGGATTATGTACAGTTTTAGAATCAGACTGCTATAAAACAACTCGGTCAATTGTTTTCTGATGGGCTATTTCTCTCATTTCGGTCACTACAGCATGTTTTGTCACACATTGGCAAAGCTTTTTTAGGTACTTGCAGCTTAGAGATTTCGTTGCCCATCTTCTGGCTACTGAACTCCATTGGTTTTAATCAATTTCTTGATTGATTTTGTTGTATGTCTAAATGTCGCTCTATCAGTACCTTGTGCCAGATTTTTTATAGGTGCAGTTAGAATTATCAGCATTTACATGAATTGGCAACTAAATAGACTAAGAATGCTGTGTCTTTGGAGAAAATAAAACTCAGGGCCTGATTTAGTTATTAGGGTATGAGTTACTCCACCACAACTGTGAAATCTCCGCTGGGATTTAGATTTTGGCGATCAGGATAACCATCACCATGGTGACGGAGTAACTTGCCTGCCAATATCTAAATCAGGGCCTCAGTGTCCATCTGGCCCACTCTGTAATGCTTAAAAGTCCAATCTTTGAGGTTTTTATACCAAATGTACAATACACTCTACAGATTATTTAGAATGGGTATTAGAGCAACCTCTGACTGCTTTTGGTGTATTGAGTCATGCACAGACATTACCCATAACTTTGTACCCTGCACTAATATTTTACCATTTTGGGATGCAATATTTGATAAATTAAGTAATCTGTTACAACATCATGCCAGGTTTGATCCAGAGTTCCTAATGTTGGGGTTTTCAAGCTCAATACCACATAAATTGGTTTAGGATTATCTTTATGCAATGACAGCTCAAAGATTGGGTATTGCTAAGGCATGGCTATAAAGCAAGTCACCATATCCAAGGGCATATTGGCAGAAATTCATTCTTGCCTGTGGCATGGACTTTGCGATCATTCAGCATAATCCGAACAGGCAAAAAGGTATAAAGCTGTGGTCCCCATATCAGGGAGGATTTCATGTCCTGTATGCCTGGCTACCTTCAGGAGGTTTTATGTAATTTAAATGTTTGATCTGTTGGTTTAGGTTATTCATTTATATCTCATTATTATTGTTGTTACAGTGGTATGACAAAGGTATTTTCTACTATAGCTAAATTCTATGTATTTGCAATTGGTAGTTAAAATGAATTGTGGCTTTTGTATTGATTTTTGTACTTATCCTTTGACAGTTTTCCTATACAAGTTAAATAAAACTAAAAAAACATCTTTCAGTTAAACATGTTTTGTGGAAAATTCGGAAACATATTTTCAGCAATTGAGTCTCCACATCTTAAACATCTCCACTTTATAAATATTTTGTAAGATAAATACATCAGCATGTGTCTAGATACAACACGTGGATAACTTATTGTCGCCAAAAACTTGAGTTTTTTGTCAAAAGATTTTTTTGCTTTAAGGCAGAATCTACTTTATAATTCCCTCTGCAACTCACTACATGCGTATTAAGCATTTACTTTGTTTAACAAGCAGTAGTGCTTGCACAGAAGCCTCTGCTACTACTACCATGCACCATACAATACTTGACTCCAAACTGTACTCTATGACTATTTTTGAGAAAGTGCAGGATGTGCCCTAAGTATCCTAGTTCTTTTTCGCAGCCCCAGCAGGTATCAGAGTTATGGAGATCAAGTTTGAATAGTTTAGTTGGGGTCCAGTGGGCCATGTAAGCTACCCATTATCTACTTTGGACAAGGGAGGGTGTAATTTTGTTCAAGATTAAGTTTGCCCAGATGTGCAGCCAGTTTAGCTGTGTCTCTTGCAGACAGTCTGAATCGCAGAGGAGTGATTCGCATTTGTTTTGTATTGATTTGGTTAATGATGAGCTAGTGGGGGATAGAAGGGAGTAATGTTTGGATGCAACATGGCCTTCTTTGTTGTATAATCGTAAAGTATTGGGTAGATCAGCAGCAGTGGTGCATTTGTGTTTGGAGATGATTGCTTTGATTTTTAAGAACTGTTAGAAGTCTATGTCTTTGAGGTCAAATTTGGCATTGAGGTGAGAACAATTTATTGGGTTATGAGGGGTGCCAAGGTATTCTATTAGCAGTATGCCTTTATTCGTTCAGTTTTCTAGAATGCTTACTTTCTCATCTATTTTTAGATATCTGTTGTTCAAGAGGGAGGCAAACTGTGAGTGTCTCATTTTATTAGCTAGTTTATTGTCGATCTTACAGAGGGCTTGTGTTGTGCATGTGAGAAAGTTAGAGGAATGTTCTGTTATTAATTTCTTCGTGGTAGCAAAGGAGATAAGGGAGAGTGGTCTAGCAAGTTCTTTTTCAATCTTGAGCCAAAAGGGTGAGTTATTACGACGGGACGGAGAATCCACATGCTTTCAAGTTTAGCTAGGAAGGCATGCAGATATCGCCTGCAATCAGGTAAGTTTAGTCTTCCAAATGCTTTTGGTAGTGTTAGTTTCTTTAGGGCAATTCTAGGTTTTTTTAATTTCTAGATGAATTTGGTAAGTATTGTGTCTATTGTGGCAAAAAAGTGTCTGAGAGGTATATGGCTGACATGCTAATGAGGACTATGATCAGGGATGTGATCTTATTTTTGATGGATTCTAATCTTCCCCACCATGTGATGAATTTAGATGACCAGTAACTAACGGTATCCTCAATTTGATTTAAGGTCATATTCTCGTTATGGATAATGGAATCTCTAAAATTTGGGAAGAACCATAGACCTAAATATTTTTACTTTGTCTGGAATTCATATGAGGCCGTGGCCACTTATAATACATTTGTTACAGTATACATTAAGAGAGAGGACCTCTGTTTTGTCTTTGTTAAGGCAGTATCATAAGACACAGGCATAGTTGTTGATAGTTGACATGATGTTGGGTAGTACCACGTCTGCTTGGGTGGTAAAGAGGAGGATGTCATCAGCATAAGCGGTTACCTTCTGAGGGCCACCTTTGAAGGGGATGCCTGGGATAGCAGGATTCTCCCTGATTTGTACAAGGAGAGCACTGTTGTCTGGTCTCTTGTTGGAGGGTGAATGCATTAGATAGAGAGCCGTCAATATTTATCCTGGCACAGGGTTCTTGGTATAAGGCAAGGATCATCTTGATAAAAGAGGGGCCACGGTTGAAGGTAGTGAGGAAGGCATGAAGAAAAAGGCCAGGAAACGTTATTAAAGGCCTTCTCTGCATCTAGTGCTATTGCACATGTTGGGAGATCCAGGTGATGGGCTTTTTCTATTGCATAGATAAATAGTCTAATATTATCCGCACTGACTCTGCCTTTGATGAATCCCAATTGAGATGGGTGAGTGATTTTGCTTAGGGTGGGTTCCATTCTGAGTGTCAGGATTTTCGTGTGAATTTTGTAGTCAATATATATTAGGGAAACTGGGCTGTAACTTATTGGGTTGGTAGGGTGTTTTCCTGTTTCAGGGATGACTATAGTCATTGATTCTGCAGCTGTGCCTTGAATAGCAGCTGTGGAGGTTAAGTGTGCAAAAGGTCTCCTAAGGTTGAAATTAGGGATGCAGACCATGTTTGGTAGAAGGAGGCTGCGAATCTGTCCTGGACCGAAAGGCTTTTTAGTTTTTAGGGTTATTTCTCATGCCCAAGATAGGTTTTTCAAAGGAATTCTTGGTACCTCATCTATTTGGTAATGTTTGTCTTTTTGAAGTAGTCTAAGCAGGACTCATAAGGGTTGTTGTTGCCTTTGGCGTAGAGATTGTGATAGACATTTTCAAAGGTAGCCAGGATGTCTTTCTCTTTATTGATAGCAATGTCATACTTGTTTGTTATAGAGCCTATTATAGGTTTATGATAGTGATGTTTTAAATAAGAAGATGGTATTCTGCCTGCCTTATTGCGCCCACATAGTTTGATACCTTTGAGTCATCAGATGGGCTTAATTGCTTAAGATTTTGTTGCACTCGTATTTCAACTTAGTGAGTTGGTTTAGTTGTGAATTATCCCTGGTACGCTCATGGGAAATTTCTAGTATTATATTTGCTTTCTAGTTGATCTAGTGCCATGTTGTCTTGCTTATTTTTCCTTGCCATGAGTTTGATCATATGAACCCTGATACTGGCTTTCAGGGCGTTCCATACAATTTGGGGTTTAGGTACTGAATTTCTGCCAATTTCCTTCTTTATTGTTTCAGTGAAGATAGGGTCTTCTGCTATAAGGTCAATCATCCTCCAAGTTTTAGATTTGGGTGCAGTGCTTAATAAGTCATAAAGCAGAGGGATACAGGCATGGTCAGATACTAAGATTGCTTTAATGGTGGGGTTTGATGTAGCTGAGTTGTGTGCTTCATCTACTAGTAAATAATCAATATGGGTGACGGTGTTGTGGGGCTGAATGAAAAATGACACTTTGTCTGTGGGGTTGAATAGTCTCCAGATATCTTTTAGCCTATGGGTTTTACAGAGGTTTTGCATCTGTTTGTGCAACTTATTTGGTTCCAATGAGCATGCAGAGTTTCTGTCTAGGAAACCGCCCCATGGGAGATTAAAATCCCTGCCCACTATGAGTCTGCAGTGCACCGGTCAGCATGATAGTTTTTTGTTAATATTTGACCAAAAGGATGGGTTATCACTGTTGGGAGAATAAATTTTCACAGCTACAAGATCAGAGTTATCTTTTTTGGAGTTTGGCTATGAGCTATCTTCCTTTGGGGTCTGCCTCTGTTGCATTAATGGTTAGCTCTGTTGAGGAGGAAAAGAGGGCGATTAGGCCATTTTTCTTATTGATGGCTGGGGCCTTGGATAAGTTGCTAACCCATGAATGCTTTAACAGAAGTGCTTCTTTTAAGGCAACTTTCGTTTCATGTAGGAGTATGGAGTTACCTCTGAGTTTGTGTGTATAGTCTAGGATTTTTTTTAATTTAATTGAGTGATTAAGTCCCTTAACATTAAGGGATAGAACCTTTACGTTATTCATGGGGGCAAGGTGTGGGCTATGTCAGTTTAGTTCTCTGTGCTTAGCCAGGGGGAAAGGGTTGGACTGGAGGGTAGAGTGGAGGATGGGGTGAGGATAATGCAGAAGGGATGGGGGGGAGGGTGCAAGTGGTGTGGGATAGTTAGAGGAAGAGGATAAGGTGAAGGAAGAGCATGCAAGGAAAGAAAAAAGAGTGCAAATTGAGGAGAGGGTTAAATGTTGTCTACAAGTGGCATAGAGGAAAGGAGTATTATATCTGAGTGTCGAAAAGATATCTGGGAGAATCTGTACAGAGAGTGGGTGGTGAGGGCCATGAGAGGCCAAACCTAGAGATACAGGACTGTGAGTCGGGCCCTTTAGGTAGATCGTAATAAAAGTCTGGGTTAGTATGGAGTAGCCGCCTGGGAGGTATTGTATGGATGCATGAGCATTGAGGTGTAGCGGGATGTGTTGTGGATCTTTGAGGTGTCCAAATGAGAGTCTGGGCTACCAGGAAGTTGTGGTTTGAACTGGTTGTGGGATATCAGTAGTGTTGTTAAACAGTGTCAAACAATTGAGGTGACTGTGAGATAACATCGTTGGAGCCGATTTGTACCTAGTTGGATGAATAAAAGCTGGGGAGTAAGTGTCTGAATGGCAATGGAAAAGAATAAAATTGGTAACAGTTAACAATAGATAAATACTGTGTACTTATATTATCTGTAGAAGGGTCAAAACCACTGCTTGTGGTTGCTATGTTATGTTTGTGGCTGCGATGGGAGCTGTGAGAGCTGGGGCACCGGAAACATATTTGAATCTCCCATAATTGGGCATAGGATCCCCAGACATTGAGCCATATTATATTTATATTGTTAATGTAGACCAAAAATGAAAAAGCAGTATTGAAGTAAGTAATAACATGCAAATGTCCTGTTACAATAAACTATGTGAGAAGTCACTTTAACTTTATGCAGTTCAAGATTTCTGCTTGTGGCTTCTATGGATGCTGAAGTAGCGGGTCATTGTGCTCTTCAGGTACGTAGGTAATCAGGCACCAGATATCTGCGTATGAAGCTAATATCCTCCATGCAGGAAGTGATAGAGCATTGCTGAGAAACAGACATAGAGCAGTATTTTTTCCTGCTGTGTTGCAGTAAAGAGATTTTTTGCTAGTGCATATTAGAGGTGCAAGATATAGCATAATGAGTTACAGCCATGCACATTACAATATAGAAGCTCATTAAAGTATTTTCTTGACTTACGTGTGTGTTAGTTAGCTGACATTGTGTGTTTGACAGTTGGTGGTTATTGGATAGGTTATTAGACTTGGAGGGATACAGACCTCTCTGCTCATCCCTTTGAATGGCTTTATGATACGCAGGTATAGAATCCTGAGGGCCTAACCTATCTTGCATTCTAGGTTCTGCCATGTATGCATTGAGTTTCTTTCTTCTGAGTTAAACACTGTTCACTGAGACGCTTTATAAGGATCACTGACTGGGTAGAGAATTTTGTATAATATTACCAGGAGATTGTTGAAGGGATTCTTAGTGGCTCCCAGTAGTATCCAGTGCAGTCAAATTTCCTCAAAGCATTATAGTCCACAACCTTGCTTAAGGATCCTCAGGGCTCCAAGGGAGAGTTAATATTTGCTCAATAGTGTTTGAGAGGGAGGTATCTCAGGATAAGGGACCACTAGAATTTATAATTAAGAAGAATCTAGAAGCTGCAGCTCAGGTCTCATACAAAATGGGAGCAGATTTTCTTTAGCCTTTGACGAGGACAGAATCCCCTTGAGACTTGGAGGGATACAGACCTCTGTGCTCATCCCTTTGAGAGGCTTTATGCTACGCAATACCGCTCTATCAGAACATCTACTGAGGTGTCCTGTATGCTAACACTCTCCTATATTTCCTTTCTTTCATGTAGTTCCTGAGAGATAATTAGGATTTTCGTTAGATAATTAAGATTTCCCCTAGCATAGTTTAAGGTAATTAGATTAATTTAGATTCTCAATGATTAGGCAAGAGGACCAAGACTTAATACTGATCACAAGATCTTGTTCCTCATCTTTTGTGTTGCAGCAACTAAAATATGTGTATGTCTCATGCTTGTACGATTTAATCTAATTAGACACCCAACTTCACCTTTGGTGGTTTTGCACTTATAAAGCATGTTTCTGAGACTGATTTACATTTTTTTGGCCCTTAATTTGTAATTAACTTTGAACCTTGCTCTTCGACTCAGGGATTTAATGTGTGCCAAAATATGTTATACTTTTATTTGATTTGAACTTTTGATTTGAACTCCCTTTTCCCCCTCAAGGCTCTTAGAAATCACAATAAATTTGATTGCACTCTGTAAGTATTGTTATCATTCCCAACGGTGTGAATTCTTTAGATATTGGCTCCCTAGTAACTTTCCACCTATTTGACAAACCAGCACAAACATTTCCAGACTCATAGCATTTTCAACATTTTGAGATGATGTATGTTTTTTGTGGAGAATCCATAAGGGAGTACAATGATAAAAGGGGGTCCCAAAATGTGTTTTACACCAGTGCATTTTCCGTAGACTACTGCATTTGACATAGTGCGAAAATGTTTGAATTGATTTATGTGAAATTTGGCAGGATTATTGTTAGAAATGGGGTCTTTGGTTGACAGTCAGGTTACCCCCTGTTCAAGCAAGGACCCTCACTCTAGTCAGGGTAAAAGACAATCACCCTCAGCTAACCCCTGCTTACCCCCTTGGTAGCTTGGCAGAGCAGTAGGCTTAACTTCAGAGTGCTAGGTGTAAAGTATTTGTACCAACACACACAGTAACTTAATGAAAACACTACAAAATGACACAACACCAGTTTAGAAAAATAGGAAATATTTATCTAAACAAAACTAAGATCAAAACGATAAAAATCCAACATACACAAGTCAAGTTATGAATTTTTAAAGATTAACCTCAAAAATAGCGATTAGAAACAAAAATGCTTCGATGAGGTGTTAACACAGCGTCGTGACAGAGTCGTTCCCAACAAGCAGACACCAGCGGCTCCAGACACGGAGTCGCGTAGACCCACATGTACAGTACCTTTGGTGAAGAATGAAAACAAGCCAATGCGCGAAGTCGGGGATCGCGGCGTCTGTGCGAAACATTGAATCCGTGCACTTCGAGCAGCGTCAGTCACGACGTGGTGCGGTGACTTCCACGGAGTTGCGGACTTCAGCGAGGCTGCAGCAGCGTTGGGCCTGCAAAGAGCGTCGCGTTCCAGCGAAGGTCACAGCGTCGGGTGCAGGCGGTGTCACCGGATTCAGCAGCGGAGTCGGTCCGAATTCGTCCGAAGTCTATTTCCTTGGATTTCCACCAGATTTCCTTTCAAGGGCCCAGGGACTGGATAGGGCACCACTTGTCAGAGCAGGAGTCTCTCCAGAGACTCCAGGTGCTGGCAGAGAGAAGTCTTTGCTGTCCCTGAGACTTCAAACAACAGGAGGCAAGCTCTAAATCAAGCCCTTGGTGAATTCTTCACAAGATGGAAGGCATACAAAGTCCAGTCTTTGCCCTCTTACTCTGGCAGAAGCAGCACTGCAGGAAAGCTCCACAAAGCACAGTCACAGACAGGGCAGCACTTCTTCCTCAGCTATTCAGCTCTTCTCCAGGCAGAGGTTCCTCTTGGTTCTAGAAGTGTTTCTAAAGTCTGTGGTTTTGGGTGCCATTCTTATACCCAATTTCTCTTTTGAAGTAGGCCTACTTCAAAGTAAAGTCTCTTCTGAATGTGAAATCCTACCTTGCCCAGGCCAGGCCCCAGACACTCACCAGGGGGTCGGAGACTGCATTGTGTGAGGACAGGCATAGCCCTTTCAGGTGTAAGTGACCACTCCTCCCCTCCCTCCTAGCACAGATGGCTCGTCAGGAAATGCAGACTACACCATAGCTCCCTTTGTGTCACTGTCTAGTGTGAGGTGCAACCAGCCCAACTGTCAAACTGACCCAGACAGGGAATCCACAAACAGGCAGAGTCACAGAAATGGTATAAGCAAGAAAATGCTCACTTTCTAAAAGTTGCATTTTCAAACGCACAATCTTAAAATCCACTTTACTAAAAGATTTTTTTTTAAATTGTGAGCTCCGAGACCCCAAACTCCACATGTCCATCCGCTCCCAAAGGGAATCTACACTTTAATCAGATTTAAAGGTACCCCCCACGTTAACCTATGAGAGGGATAGGCCTTGCAACAGTGAAAAACAAATTTAGCAATATTTCACAGTCAGGACATATAAAACACATTACTATATGTCCTACCTTAACCATACACTGCACCCTGCCCTTGGGGCTACCTAGGGCCTACCTTAGGGGTGCCATACATGTAAGAAAAGGGAAGGTTTAGGCCTGGCAAGTGGGTACACTTGCCAAGTCGAATTTACAGTGCACATTTACACACACAGACACTGCAGTGGCAGGTCTGAGACATGATTATAGGGTTACTTGTGTGGGTGGCACAACCACTGCTGCAGACCCACTAGTAACATTTGATTTGCAGGCCCTGGGCACCTCTAGTGCACTTTACTAGGGACTTAACAGTAAAACAAATATGCCAATCATGGAGAACCAATTACATACACATTTTAAACAGGAGCACTTGCACTTTAGCACTGGTTAGCAGTGGTAAAGTTCCCAGAGTAATAAAAACAGCAAAATCAGAGTCCAGCACACATCAATAACCTGGGGAACAGAGGCAAAAAGTTAAGGGAGACCACGCCAAGGATGAAAAGTCTAACGATTATACATTATGTTGCACAGATGATGCTTTTGGAGTACAGCAGTTAAGTATGGTAAGTATTTTCTTAAGTTATAAGGTATTTAAACTTGGTGAAATTTGCCACCGAGGTGCTATCACAGAATTCCACAAAATGTTGTGAAACTGCGACAGTACATGGCCGTATACCTATTGAAAAATATATAAAAACATATTACTAAATTTCCCTACTTATTACCACCTAAATAATTTGGTAATAGTTAGGGACATTCTGTTGACCTATATCTAAGGCCCTAACACTGAATACAGCCAAAGTGTAGTAAAAACAATATGACTGCCTTTCCATTCTCTAAAAACAGCCATTACCGAATGATATACTGGCTTGTTATTGCTATATTCCATGGTATACTGCAAAGTTATCACAGTATATAATTGCCAAAAATATAACTAAGGCCTAGTTGTATTTTTAGATTGTGGTATCACTCATGGTGTCACACAGGCAATGCACTACTTAAGTCAGATGGCCCAGCATTGATTGGTAAATCCCGAGAAACACAAGGCAGTGCATTTCTCTGTTTGGCATTACTCTACAATGCTGCTAAATTTAACTTACATTTGTATGCCACGCCACTGTAGCCACTTTACTGTATGTTATTTCCCTCTCTGTGACTCAACTCTTCGCCTATCCACAGACTACACTCTATGCCACTCCATCCTATGCTATTACACTGTATGCAGTGCTACTATACATTTCTCCAGTCTATGCCACTCCACTGTATGCCACTCCACTGGATGCTACTCCACTGTATTCTGTTCCACTTTACATCATTCTACTGTACGCCACTCCACTCAACTCTATAGCTCTGTATGTCACCCCAGTTCATCACACTCCACTATACACTATTCAACTTTATACCGCTCCATTCTACACTACTCCACTCTACGTCACCCAAGTGCATAGCACACCACTCTACACTGTTTCATTCTATGCTATTCAATTGGACCCAACTCCAATGTGGATCCGACTTTAATGTACTTCACTCCACTGTATGCTATTACACTGAACCTCATGCCACAGTTTGCTACTCCACTCTATGCCACTCCTGTGAATGGCACTCCACCCTATGCCACTTCATTCTGTGCCATTCAATTGAACCCTACTCCGGTGTACGCTACTGCACTGGATGCTATTAAACACTGAATGCCACTCCAGTCTACCCCACTCCATGATATGACACTCCACTGTATGTTACTCTACTATACACTATTATACTCTACATCACTCTACTGTACAATACTCTGCTGCATGACACTCTACTCTATGCTATTACACTGTACACATCTCCACTCTAGGCCAGTCTACTCTGTGCAGCACCACTCCGGTGTATGCCACTCCACTTTACCCCACTCCATTCTATGTTTTTCCATTGGATGCCACTCATCTGTATGCTATTACACTCTACTCCATTCTGTGCACTCCACTCTCCTCTATACCACTTCACTGTACGCCGTAGCACGTATGCTAGTCCACTATACGCTATTTCAGTCTGTGCCACACTGTTGTCTACCACTCCACTCTACGCTATTCCACTCCAGTGTACACCACTCCATTCTACTCCACGGCATATCGAATTAGTCCATTGGATGCCACTCTACTCTACACCACTCCACTCTACTCCATTCCACTATGAGCTACTTCACTCTTCCCAACTCCACTGTACACTTTTTCAGTCTACATCACTCCACTGTATGCTACGCCACTCATGGTATTCTACTCTACCACACTCCTTAGTACTTCACTCTGTGCTATTCAATTGTATGCCACTCCATTCAGTGCTATCACACCGTACACTGCTTCATTCTTTGCCCCTCTACTGTATGGTATTCAGCTCCATCCCTCTGTACTGTATCACACTCCACTGTATGCTATTACACTGTACCTCAGCCCACAATACACCACTTCACTGTACACCATTCCACTGTATGTTATTACGCTATACACTATTACACTTTACGCTACTCCACTGTATGCTACTACACTATATACTAAAATACTCTATGCCACTACACTGTATACCACTCCAGGCTATGCTACTCCACTATACGCTATTCCACCTTATGCCATTCCACTGAATGCTGCTCCAATCTACTCCACTCCAGTGTACTCTCCTCCATTCTATGTCTCCACTCTACAAAACTCTCCTACACTCTGTACCACACTACTATTTCTACTCCACTCTATCCTCGCACATTCCACTGTCCACATTTGCATTACATTCCATGCCCATACAATCTATTGTATAACATTCTACTCCACTCTTTGACAGTTTCCAACATTGTACAACACAGCACTCCACTCAACTATACAAAATCTGACTCTAATTCATACCAGTTTGTGACCTATCCTACACCAGTACACTTCACTCCATGCTGCTGTACTCCAAGACACACCAATACACTCTATCATATTTTACTCCACACTTTGTTACACTACTTCAATCGACTCTTCTCCACTGTATGAAACTTTAACTCACTCTTTGCTACTATACAACAATCCACTCTAGTTGGCCCACATACCTCTGTACTTTATGCAGCTCCACTCTATGACACTCTATTACATTGTATGCCACTCTTTGACACTTTATTCATGTCTATACCTCTTCACTCCACTGTAGGATACTGCACTATAATGTATGCCACTATACAGCACTTTACTCTGCTCTGTTCTGACATAGTACTCCACTGTACTCCACTACTTTATTGTACTGCATACCATTCTATGCTGCACAATCCCATTGTACTCTATAACACTGTATGCCAATCCACTGTACCATACTCTAACACACTGTACTTTAGTGTATACCACTCTACTCCATAAAAATCATCTAGACCTAAACTGAATGCCACTCTACTCTACATTCATTTCCAATACTGTACGCCACTCCTCTGCACACTACCTTACAAAACAATACTCCAATTTAGGATACTTTACTCGACTGTATGTTATGCCACTCTGTTCTATTGCACTCAATGCCACTATAGTCTATAACAAGTTACTCCACTCTATGGCACTTTACTCCACTGTACAGTACCCCTCTCCATTGTACTTCACTCCACTATACTCCACTCTGCTACACTTTATCCCTGTACTATGCTCTGCTCTATACCGCTGCACTGTACCACACTCTACTCCACTGCATACAACTCCACTCTCCAGCACTATACTGTACTTTATGCCACTCTATGATGCTCTACTCCACTCTGTGCTCATCTACTCTATGCCACTGTACTACTCTGTATGATACTCAGAGACACGCCCCCTAACTTCTCTATACAGTACCCCACTTCACTATATGACATAGCACTCCACTCAATGACATTCTCCTCCATTGTACTTTATGCCACTTTACTTGATGATACTCCTCTCTATGACACTCTACTTCATGGTACTCCACTCCATGACAGTCTACAACATCCTACTCTACAGTTTGAGATGCCATTCCAGTGTACAACTTGCTGCTCCAGTCTACTATACTTGAATTTTCTATATGAAACATCATCCCACTACATTAGATGACATTTTACTCTAGTTCACGACAATAGACTTTACAACACTCTCCTCCACTGTACTGTATGACACTCCACATAACAACCCTCCACTTGCGAAACTGGGGTCTACGATTTGAAACACATTTTTATTAAAATGTTTTAAAAAAATGAAATTTAATGAAAAAACAAAGTTTAAAGCTTAGTTATAGTTAGGAAATTGTATTTTCCTTACACAAACCAAGTTTAAACTTCACAACTTTTAAGAATTCCAGTTATAGTTATAACTTTCATTTCTAATGTATCTGCTGCCTTCAAACTATTATAAGTAGTGGACCTCATTACACACTTTTTTTAGCTTGTTAATCAGACAACATTATCTATAACTTGCCACTCTACCATGCACTGTGTTGTGAAAAATAATGTCATTTGAGAAGTTTGAAGTATTGTTATGAGTGCTATGATTTCACATGCTATAATATATTCAATAAAAATTACGTAGGTTGAAGCTTATTATAGTTAGGAAAACATATTTTCTCTGTACAAACGCATATATATTACAATATTACAATATACTGGTGCTGTAGTTCTGGTTATCATAGGAAATTGATTTTTTGTTTTGCTTGAGATATCTTCACACAACTTTTAAAAAGAATTTTCATTACCTCTGCTCCTTCCTGCAATACTATAAATCTGCTCACTCAAATTTCTGTATGACTGTTTTTATATGTATATTTCATTTTCATCATGGTTGACAGTAACACATAGCGTTGGAGGTTCTGGAAACAAAAACAGGGATGCACCAACCATGGTGAAAACAAAAAATTAAGTAATGGAAATAAGCTTGCCCATGTACTGCACTTACCACAATTCATCTGAGAGAACTGGGTGCTGAGATGTCAAGGTAGTGTGATTCCATCCGCTTTTGGTTGATAAGGCTCCCTTGAGTTAGTTAAGCTGACGAGCTCTGAGTTATACTCCTGCATTTAAGGAGTATTATTTTTACCTGAAACACTTTTAAGAAGCACTTCCAGCACCTCTAACTATTTGTTCCTCTCTACTGATGAGGGACAACTATTCTGAAACATAAGCTTATCTAAAGGTACTCAGCACTGGCTGCATCAACCATGGTGAAAATGAAATATTGTTTCATGGGAGCAAAAATTACAATGCAGTCCATTTACAGAATGCATCTGAGTGACTGGATTCTGGGAAGCCAAGGCAGTATGTTTCAGCCCTTTTTGTTTTATAAGGCTCCCTTCAGCTGTTTGTGCTGACTAGCTGTTGGTGATGCACCCACGCTCAAGGAGTTGTACTTTGACCTGAAAATCCTGTTGACAGCAGCATTCCAGCACCTCCAACTGTATATGTGTGAGAAATTGGGTTGTTGGTTAAAGGAGTGTGAAACCATACTCAACCAACAGCCACAGTCCTTGTCAGGGTAAACCACAAAAAGCAAACAGATACTAAATTACCTTCATTTAATCCTCTGGTAGCTTGGCACAAAAGCAGTCAGGTTGAACTCAGAGGCAATGTGCAAAGAATGTGTGCAGCACACAATCAGGAATAAAGTGGAAACACAACAAAAGAAAAACTCCACACCAACTTAGAAAAATAGAGGAAAATTAATAAATTGTTTGGCACCAAACAACAAAAATCCAATCATTAGACCCAGAGATATGCAATTGTAAAGATTTCAGGTAAGTATAGCGCGTAAAAACACAGAGCTCCACTCTCAGATCCGATTGCGGTGGAGGAGGCGGCGAGGAGCAGATATCTGGTCCTGCGAGACCAGGTGAAAGTCACAAGTTCAAAGAGTTCCAATCACGGTGGAGGAGGCAGAAAGGAGCGGGGAGAGCATTGTGAATAGATTTTGCTGCAGTGCAAGGGCTGGCCAGGCATCGCAGATGGTCATCGCTTTAGCATGAAGATGCTGTTGGGTATCGCAGATGGTTGTTGCTAGGGATTCACTTGGTGATAACCGTGCATTGTTGATGCTGTAGCGCAATGTGCAGATCTCACACTGCAGGTCATCCCTGGTGGTCACTGTAGTGGAAAGAGTCTTGTTCACTGGAGCTTCGCAAAATGTAGGCACAAACATATCAGGTTGTGGTTGCCAAGAGCCCAAAACTTCAGGATTTCTCTTTTTCGTCCAGGGGGAGTTCAAATAATGCCACACAGGATCTAGGACCTGAAGGGCACCTCATGGGGATCAGGTACTCACTCCAGCAGAGGCCAGCAGGGCTCAGGCAGGTACGGTTGCAGGTTTAGGCACGTTAAGTGCAGCAGATCAGCTGGACAGATGCTGGGTGTCCTATTATGCTTGCTGAGTTCCCATAGCTCAGAAAAGGAGGTCAGTCAGCTGACCCTGGAGTCCCTTCAGTCTAGCTAAAGGGTACAGGTCCAGTCTTCCTACTCAGCAAACAGAGCAAGCCTAAAGCAGCTGGGCAGCTGGGTGTCCTTCTGCTGTAGTATCTACGTGCCCAGGAGTGTACTCAAGAGAGGGTTCAAAGGTTTCCTGTTTATATCTGGTGCCCACTTATAAGTGGGAGAAGTTTCTGGAGTGCCCTCTAAAGTGGTGTCTGGAATTTCTAACTTCCCTGCCCTGGCCACAGTTTGTCTGGGGGCACAAGAGGCTGCTGTGAAGTCCTTTGTGTGTGAGCTGAGTCAGTGCAAATGTAATAGATGACAGCTGTGCTCCCCATCCTGCCGACGTCTAGGCCCTCTATTTTTATGCTGTCTGACAGAAATACACAAAAGACAGCTTCTACTATACCAATCCATGTGACCCTGTAAACAAGCTGCAGGCACCAAGTGGTTAAGACAAGAAAATGCCAGTTTTCTAAAAGTAGCATCTTCAGAACTGTGACTTAAAATCTCACTTTAGCATTAAAGAGGCTTTTAAATACGAATCCTCGGACATCAAACATGACTTTCCTACCTAGTTGCACGCAAAATGTATTACTTATTGAATGCAAAAGGGTAACCCAATGTTATCCTTTGGGAGAGGTAGCCCTTGTAATAGTAAAAAGTATATTTAGGAGTTTTTCACTACCAGCACATGTATAACTTAAAAGTACATGTTTAACTTTTTACAATGCACCCTGTCCTAAGGGCTGTTTAGGGCCTTCCATAAAGGTGACATATGTATTAAAAAGGAAGGTTAAGGTCTAGCAAATATTTGTCAGGTTGAAATGGCAGTTTAAAACTTCACACGCAAGATGTAATGACACGGCTAATATGTGCTTAGAAAGACTACTTAATTGGATGACACAGTAAGTGCTACAGGCCCACCATGAGCATTTCATTTACAGGCCCAGGGAACATGTAGCACCTCTTTACTAGGGACTTACAAGTAAATTAAATGTGCCAGTGGGTGTAGGCCAATTTTACCATGTTTAAAGGAGAGAGCTAAAACACTTTCACATGGATTAGCAGTGTTAAATTGTGCAACAAAACAGCATAAGACACAAGAGAGGTGAAGGCAAAAAGTTTGCGGTTGATCTGCAAAGAGGGCATTTACTGATAAAGGACACATATCCTGAAACATGAGCTTATGTTGAGCGACACAAAACATGGTGAAAATAAAGGATTGTTTAATGGACATAAGTGTTACCATACACTGCATTTACCAGAATGCATTGAATGAACTGAGTCCTGGGATGTCAAGACAGTGTTCTACCACCCTATATTTCTTTGATAAGGCTCCCTTGAGCTGGTTGAGCTCCTCTAAATGTAGGTGTTCCTCTCTTCTGAAGAAAGACAATTATCCTGAACATTGAGCTTAGGTTTTGAGTTTCTCAGAACTGGTTTGGAGTTGCTCAGCACTGGCTGCACCAACCATTGTGAAAACACAATTAGGTGATACTATTCACTGCTGTCGCTTAGGCTCTCATTATTCTAATGAGGCTACTGGATTCGGGCTGCAGCATCACCTGAATTGTGGGGAACTGAGTTCAGTTCCACACTATGTGACAACTGTTGGCCTAATCTGGGTTTTCCAGCTAACTAGCAGCGCCCCATCTCTGCCCAGAAGAGGGATGATTGTGGCAACCGGGTGCATGACAAAAATGACTCCTAAGGGGAATCATGGTATATCAGATCTCATCCTTTTCTCTCAGTTACATTAGTCTCACATATGCAAAGACAAACAGAGGCAGAGAATGGTTCATTAAGGTTTATTGAATTAACTGTTTCTTAGATAAAATGACACAAATTGCAATAACTAGGATGATAAAACATGCTGACAATGCGTAATATTTGTGTTTTCTACCTAAGCTATGTTAGAGCACAGTGTGATAAGCCCTAATCCGCCATCAGGTTTCCCCCAGGAAGACATAATCAACCAAACCTGAGCAAGGAACCCTGTTCTCTAGAAAGACACCATCCCCATGTAGGCCAGAGATCTGGTAGTCTAAGCAAGCAGGTGTAGCGAAGACAATAAGCAATCCGCAATTAGCATGCAGTAGTGGTCATCTGCTGGAATCTCCCTCTAATGTGTATGGGACAGAGAAGTGTTTTTATAATAAAACAACTGATGTTCTGAGAAACTGTCCCCACGTAAGGATGTGTATGTTTATGTGAATGTTGGAGACACAGCATACCATTTTGCTGGAAACTCTATCTGGCTGCAGCCTTGAGGAAAGCACAAAGTGAAAAGAATGTCTTGCAAGGAACTCAGTGTTTTCCTAGGCAAATAAATCAACTAGGTAAAGAAAAGAAAACAGCCCTGCAAATGTGGCCTATGCTTGAAAAATACAATGAAGCTGAATAAAATGTGACGGGCTATAGTGCACAACGACAGGCCTAGTTGCTAAAATAATGTGTCTCAAATCAAGGCTAAAATTGCTATACAACACTGCATTTACTAGATTATATCAGAGTGGCCTGGCTGTTGGGAAGCTGTTTTTGTTTGATAACCCTCCTTTGAGCTGGTTGAGCTGATGAGTTCTGAGTGATGCACTTTCACTCAACCTGAAAAGGCTGTTAAGCAGCTATTCCAGCACCTATAACTGTATGGGTTACTCTCTAGTGATGCAAATCAACTATCCTGAAATATGAGCTTATGTGCCAACCATTGTTAAAACAAAATATTTTTTAATAGATGTAACTCTTACCATGTACTGCTTTTACCAAAATACATCTAAGTGCAAGGAAGTAGCCATAAAATGAAAATACTAACCTCTTGAAACATACCTCTAACCAGACTGGGCATGCAAAGCAAGCAAATGCAACCCTTCTTCTTACCCTTCTATCTACTCATCCATCTGTCCATCCCTTCCACTTTCCAACTTCCTACCCATTATAACACTCACCCTTCCATTCATCCATCCATAATTTCGCCTATCAACTCATCAACAAGTTCATGCATCCATCCGTGTTTTAACCATCTATCCATTCACTCATTTCCATTTGTCTGTTTTTTATCCTTCTATTTTTCACGAGTCAATCGTTTCACTATTCAACTTAGCCTTTGACCCTTCAGTCTATCAATCCTTTCACACACCCATCCAGTCATTCATTAATTTTCCTTTTCACCTCACTTCTGTCTTTACTTTTACATTGTCTACCTTCCTGTCACCTTCATTTCACCTCGGGCTCTTTTTTTCCCTTTCTATCTGCACATCTTTTTTCTCACATCCTTACTTTCTTTCATATCTTTCTCTGTCATGCTCATTGCTTTTCTCTCTGTTCCTCTCTCTGTTTTTCCCCATTTAATGTTTTTTTTTCTTTTTGTGTTTCCTTTCCTGTGCATGTCAGTGAATACTCACAGCCCCATTTCCTAACCAGTGTTATTTATTAATATTTTGTCTGCAGACATAAGAGGCCCAAAAACAAGAACTAAAGTTTATGTGGACATTGTTCACCAAGTAAGCAGGCCCGAAGGCATCCCCTGATTATGCTGCTAAAAGTGGGAGGTTTCGTACGCCACTGTCTTAGTAAAATGGATGCTGGAATGTCAAATCACTGTGCACCTGCCCTGTTTTTGTTTAAAAATGGTTGAGCTGACAAGCTCTGAGTGATAAACCTGAGTTCAAGGAGTGGTTCTGTGATCTGAAAAGGCCAGATTTGTAGCACCATCACCTCTAACTGTATTTGTTACTCTATACTGATGAAGGACAACTATTCTGTAACATGACCCTATGTCTAAAGATACTCAGCACTGGCTGCACCAACCATTGTGGAAAAAATGATTGTTTAATGGAATTAAAGCCCTCATTATGAACACATGCTGGCGGTCATTTAACTGACCGCCAGCCCCCCTGGGACCCTGCCGGCCTCATAATAAACATTTTGCTGGGCCTGCAGGCGGAAACATTATTTCCACCCGCTGGCCCAGCAGAATGTATGGCTGGGACATTGCCGGCGGCTCAACATGGAGCCGCTGTCAATGCCTCTGTGCGGCGGGTGCAGTAAATTGGGCAATGGGGCACTGCACAGGGGCCCCTGCACTGCCCATGCCAAGTGCATGGATGGTGCAGTGGCCCCCAGGGGGCCCCAAGGAGGCCCCAGAGCACCCCTTCTGCCAGGGAAAGGCTAGTGCCAGATGGATCATTATCCGAGGGGCAGCAGCGGTAATGATTCCCTCCACCGTCAGGCTGCCTGTCAGAAGCAGCCTGGCGGTGGAGGAGGGCCGCCATGTGTTCTTTATATGGCGGTTCAGACCACCATGCCGGTGGTGGTCTTTTCACCCGCTGCCGGCATAGCGGTCTGAACCGCCGGGGATCATAATGATCCACTAAGTGTTACTATGCACTGCATTTACCAGAATACATCTGAGAGAACTGGTTGGTGGGATGGCAAGGCGGTGTTTTTGTTTAGAAAGGCTCCCATGAACCTCTTAAGCTGAGAATTACGTTGCCACCATTTGATGAATCTCCACAAAACTTGAACATCAAATCCCTTTTCTATATTGGCTGATGCTATGTTTCATAGTGCAAAGAAACAAAAGAGGGCCCCAAAACACATTTTTTGCGAAATGCTTTTACATAGACTTTTTAGACAAACATAGAAACAAAAAAGCTGAACAGGAGTATGTATTATGGTGTGGAAAGTGTCGTTTTTTGCTATTTGATCTCCCCTACCCTGACCTCAGAGCGGCAGAGGTTCTGTTGCGAGTTGCTGGGGTGGTTTTCCCTCAATCCTGGGTTTACACACTTGTGTATCCATGATATGGATACTGTGAACAGTCTGGCTGTCAAAAACAAAATGCACACGCTGTCTGACAAAGTGAGGAACAACATCAAAGCAGAACATACTAAGATGCTGGAATTTGGGTCAGTGACCCTCCAGTAGTCCTTGGTCCAGCGCAATTGTGCTGGTGCCAAAGGCGGCCCCACCGGATACCCCCCTAGAACTCAGGGTCTGTATTGACTAGAAGGGACTCAGCTCAGTCACCAAGACTGATACAAGCCCCATCACCAGAGCTGATGAGCTCATTGGTTGGTTAGGGCCTACCAAGTTCCTGAAAACGTTTTGATCTGACTTTAGGGTACTGGCAGATTGCCCTGACTGAGGGGACTAAAGAGAAGTCTGCCTTCTCTACCCCAGAGAGCTACTTTCAATTTACAGTGTTGCTCTTTGGAATCAAGAATGCCCCTACCACTATCCAGAAGCTGGTGAACCAGGTTCTGGCTGGGATGGAGACTTCAGTGTGGTTTACTTGAATGATATAGCTGTCTTCAGCAGGCCATGGATGGCCAATCATTTTCACCTGCAGGAAGTGCTTCAGGCCCTGCAGCAGGCAGGCCTGACTATCAAGGCCAGACAGGGCAGGGGTCTGTGCTGTACTGGGGACACCTAGTGAGTGGGGTTAAGGTGCAGCCCCTCCAGGCCTGGGAGCCCTCAAAAACACAAACAGAAGTGAGGATATTACTGGGACTCACAGGTTATTACAAGAGGTTGTCAAGGGGAATGCCCCCTTGACTGAGTTGACTTCTAGGAGGCAGCCCAAAAAGGAGATATGGATGGAGGCCTGTCAGAAAACCCTTGACTCCTTAAAACAGGCCATGTGAACAGCCCCTGTGCTCAAGGTCCCTGACTTCTCCCAGGAGTTCATTGTTCAAACAGATGCCTCAGAACATGGAATAGGGGCAGTTCTATCACAGCTGACTGAGGAGGGACTAGATCAACCTACAGGATCCATCTCTTTGAGGCTACTTCTCTGGGAACAGAGGTGGAGCGCTATTGTAAGAGATGCCTTTTCTGTGGTCTGGGCACTGAAGGATCTGAGACCATACCTGTTTGGGACTCACATCCAAGTTCAGACAGACCACATGCCTCTATCCAAGTCCTTCAACCCTAATGAGGAGAACTCCCAAGGGGTTGGGTAGCTCTCCCCACTTTCAGCAGGGAGGCATGTGTTAAACCTCTCAGCCTTAGGATGGTCTTCGCCCAAACGTTTTGACTTTCCTCCTCCATTTGTGCTAGACCCATTTGTTTTGGCTTTAGGACTCTGCACACTTTACCACTGCTAACCAGTGCTAACATGCAAGTGCTCACTCCTTAAACCATGGTAATATTGGCTAATCAACAATTGGCATGTGTAATTTACTTATAAGTACCTAGTAGAGTGCACTAAATGTGCCCAGGGTCTGTAAATTAAATCAACGCCCTGCTGCTGCTTGGACAGAGTCCATACCTTTGCCAACCAGAAACCCAGTTTCTAACACTGGCTATCTTAGACAATACTCCTAAAACCATGCATGAAAAATTGATCTTGACTTCCTTCCACTTGATTCCTCCTTCAGAAGAACCATTTTCTTACTTTTTATCCTCTGCATGCTTTGTATTTCTGAGTACAGCCTTTTCTAAGACACATGCCTAGCTGCATTAATCTCTCTTCTTATAATTCAACAATTCACTGATACCTCAAGTCATAGATCACAGCCTTTTCTTCTTGTAAAACCACATAACACCAATCTAACACTATCTAATCTCATCCGGTCTATCTATCTCATCATCCATTCACCTGAAACCACCTAGACGATACTAATTATCACATCTATGTGGTATTTATAATCTATCATAAACTAACTGGAGTATATGCATGTCATTTTTTGTTTAGTGCACATGACTAATCACAATATGTGATAATAACCACTGGACTAACTACCAACCTTGGGTTCTAAAGTAGCGGGCAAATCGCCGTCCAGTGCTTCATCATCTCGTCAGGGGAAGGAAGCACTATATAAATTCAATTTCAATTACAATTACAATGACAACACTGTACACCATTCTATGCTACTCTCCTCCACTTTATAACACTCTAAAACACGCCACTCTCATCTAGTCTATGCCATACCACCACTCTATGCCACTCCAGTCTATGGCACTCTAACATACTCTATTCCTCTCTACAGTACTCTACACACCTACACTCTATGAAATTGAACTCCACTCTGTAACACTGTATGCAATTGCCTTTACTCCACACCATGCCACGTTAGTCCATTCTACTCTATGACACACTAAACCACTCCACTTTACTCCATTACTCCTCGCTATGCCACTCCATTCTATGCCACTCTGTCACTTCACTCTAACACACTCTATGTGATTTCACTCTCCCACGCTCTCCACCATATGCCACTCCACTCTACACCACTCTACTAAACTGTAAGCTACTTCTCTCTACTCCACTATGCCACACTCTGACACTCTACTCTACAACACTCCACTGTATGACACTCCAATCTATGACACTGTCCTCCACTCAACCCTACGCCACTCCACTCTATGACACTCCACTCCACTTTATGCCACTCCACTATGCAACAGTGTACTCCACTGTAAATACCATTAGATTTCATCATACTAGCCTCTCATAAATGTACCATCTATTATGAATTCACCATAAGGCACAAGTTTACCTTAGCTTACGCTTACCTTTTACCTCTATATTAATTTCAATGTTGTATTTCTTATACCTGAAAAATTAGGGTCAAATAATGTTGGTTGATACAAACTCTTTATTTTTTAAGATATTTGGTTATATATGATCACAATATTTTCTAACCTTTTAAAAACATTTTTCTGGAAGTTTTCATTCAACATGATCAACAAAAAAAAAGTCAACAGTAAACAGGACAGGAACAAAGGGAAACAACTAAGGCTGTTTGGAAGGACACTGATGGGCCATGAAAAGCTCCCGACATATGGTGAGATCTCTTTCTCTGGCAACAATCACAGTATGGCACAATAGACAGTATATGGCAGTACTGTCATACTTCTTGATAATTTCTCTTTTCTGTCTCAAGAGACCCGCTGGTGCCACAGTACCAGGAGTAGGTATTGATGGTATGGGTGGTGGTGGAAGTAATGATGGATCTGAAGAAGTTGAAAGTGGTGCTGGAGGGACAGATGCAGCAGGTAGTGGCTGAGGTCCTGACAATGCAGAATAAGGTGAAGCTGATGCTGTAGCCAAAGTCCTGGATGCTGCTGATGTTCCTGCTTCAGGCTCTTCCAACTCCTTCTGATACCTACTTTCGGCATCCACCAACCTGGTTGAATTGATCACCTGCAGGTGTTTCCCCATTCTTGGCCTATCAATCTAGTACTGTTTGATGTTGCCACAGGAAATCCCCATGTTGCATAGGGTGCAGGTTACCAGTTTTGAATACCGTTTTCCATCGAGGTGGCAGTGAGAAAAACTGCCACAAAGTCAAATCCCTCCGTTTCTACCTGTGCTCCACCTCTTGTTCCTTCTTTTTCATTCACTCCATCTCTTCTTCCTTTTCCTCAACTCCTGAAGTAGGCCAGGATCTTGTTGGTTAGCCATTTCAGTTCTACACAATCTTAAGGGTGGCTTGCAAAGACAGGATTGTCTCTGGGAAAGAGTACAACCTTCATCTTTGAAGATGTGAATTCATATGGGGAAAAGGAAGTATACGTCCTCATTCATTCAATGCACAGTGTTCTAAGACAAGGAAACACAGTTTAACAAAAACAAAAAACAAAAACTAAAGTACTACAGTAGTATTTTGATACGATTGTTGTAACAGTTTAGTTCACAAACACAAACTACAGTTTCAATCTTAACAAATATATAAATGTAAAACACAACTAGCTATGACACTGTGCATCCATAATTTAAATTAAATATGATTATTTGGTATAAATTAATTTAAAAAATTCTATTGGTACCACAGTACTTCTGCTGGACCACAAGTAAAAGCAAACTGATCACACAGAATAATGCTGAGATTCATAATTAAATTTGACCTACTACGAAAGTACTGTGGTACCAAATAAATGTAAAAAAATACCATAATAAACATTATATGATTAAAAACCATTTAAAAAAAAAAAATTCAAATTCAATGAAATAATGAAAGATTGATCGTTAGTTATAGTTAGGAAAACTTAATTTATTATTTCTATGGAAAAAACAACTTAAACTACACAAACATTAATAAGTTATAGTTATAACCTTTTAGTTATAACTTAAAGTTATAATTCAAGTCCTGTCCTAAAATTACTATCACTCATGCACCTCTGTACAGAGTCCTGTCAACTTGCCAGGTGCACTACTTTAACTATAGATAGGCCCTTTACCATGTACACTCTTCTCATGAATTATGTAATTTCCGGTGGCATGAGTGTTCTTATGAAGGGTATGATTAGACATGGTAAAAGTGATGTATTGTTATTCGGAATATGCAATGCATAGGGAAGACGTGAGTTATAGTTAAAGTAGAGTGGCTAGTGAGTTGACAAAACTCTATACATAGATGCACAAGTTATAGTCATTTTAGGGTGAAAATACTTAAGCTACTGATATGCTGACACCTCTTGAGTTACAGGAAAAAGCAAATTATTCCTGAGCTATTTTATCTCTTTCTAAGTCACCAAAGTAAATCCTGGTTGCCCTCTCCCTCGCTCTCCCTCTTCTTCTCAAAGCTTGCCTCAGGAGAGTCTTCCTAAGACACAACTATATGATTCTGTCAGAGCAATTGAAGCTTTAGTGGATACCACTATATCTAGGCCACAGATGATCATGTGCTTGGAGGAGGATTCCCTTTTAAGTTCAAGTTCTCTGATTCCCCAGCAGCATAATGAGTCTGAGTTGTTCTGAAGCAAATACTTCCATAAGTCTCTCAGTAGATCAGCCTGAGGTAACAGCTACCACTCCCACCACTGCTTTAAACAAACTCCTCCCAGATGTTTTCCTACAGTTTTATCCCAATTACTTGATTTCCTGGATTGTAACAGACTAAAAAGAGCCATTTGTAGAACTATCTTAACTAGTTTTAGCTGCTACATTAACCTGCATGATGATTTCAATGAAGCAACTTTAAAATATCGTAGAGGAACAGGGGACACAATTTTCATCTTTACTATTTCATCAGACAATATGGGTTGGACCTCCAAGCACTATAGAAATTGATTGTTCCTTCCCACTGTTATAGGAGATTTCTAAGGAAATTAAATTAACCACATCAGATAGGTAAGGCAGGTGAGGTTAGAGGATGACTGATTAAAATAGATTGTCAAATGGTTCAACAGCTTGATAAAGTAGAGGAAACAGAGCAGCGTGGCCCAGATTCTCAAAGGTTTAGCGTTGGGTTAGCATTACTTTTCTAATGCTAAACTGATGCTAAACATTTTTGGGATTCACAAACAAACTCAAATTGGTATTTGCATTGGTTTGTGTGGCAAATTAACGCAAAGCAGTGAAAAACGCTGCTTTGCCTTACTTTGCGAATAGAGCACTACATGGATGGTACATAGGCATACCCATGCTACCAAACATGCTTTTTAATGCAAAACCTTATTCTGAAACATCAGAAGAAAGGGTTTAGCACCAAAACAACAAAAAATGTATGCAGCTGAAGAGCAGGAATTAAATATAGAATTGTTTTTATTTCTTCCTGCTTTTCCAGCTTTTCATGTGTGGTGTGCTGCACTGTACAGCACACATACAAAGTAGGAAAAGCATTTCCACTTGTCTAGGACTTGTGTCGCCTCCTGTACAAACCCTATGCTGGACTTACGCACACACCCTAGCATTATGGCACAAAGGTGTGCCAGCTAAAGAGGGCTCTGGAAGTTTTTAATATGTCCAAAGGTAGATATCTTCACTAGATGAAGGTGCCAAAAGTATCCGACTGGTGAGTGACCTTCTCTGGGTAAGAAATTTAAATTTCTCTTGTTTTTCTGCCTAGTGCCAATGTTTTTACTGTACAGCGGTTATGCGATGACCTGGAGCCTTCTTCAGCCACAGCCTGATGATTTGCCCTCCTGACAATATTTCACTTCTATTTCAAGTCAGAATGTAAAGCTTTTGACTGGGTTGACTCTAGTGGCTGCAGCTGAACCACACTCCATGGGTTTCTGCTTTAACTAGTGTCTAGGTACCGGTCTAGCACAACCAGATGACTGTGGATGGCACTTAACTCTTTTCACATTTAAACATTCTAATTCCAGGTTATCTTTTTAGATTTTTGTTATTTTTATGTCATTTTGTTTATTAAAATGTCGTCTATTTTCCTAAATTTCCTGGGGATTTTTCTTGTGGTAGGCAGTGCATACATACTTTACACTCTGCCTCTAAGTTAGGGTTGTCTGTTCTGTGCCATAGCTACCAATGGGTTGAGCTCATTTATATATAGGGGTTCACCCTGAAAGGGTCTGCGGTTATTACTTGTGGTGGGTACTCACCCCCCTTAACCAATATTCCAATTCCTTACATAAATGATTGGTAACTATAGAGAGTGTTGTCAAAGTGCTCACACCCTTCAAAATTCTGATGTGGAAAGTCAACAAGAAAGATTGCATCTTGTGCCAAGTAATCACATTGTTACAATTTGATGCAAGTCCATTTGCCCATGAAGGGAGGAAAAAGTACTAATTGTAAAGAAAAGCATTCCTGTGGCCAATAGCTTAAACCTTTGATGAAAAACAGGCTGCAACAAGTGATCTTGGCCTCTATAGAGTGCTGCTCTGTTAAGCCCCGACGTAGAAAACAGGAGCTGTCTATTTTCATTCTTTTTTCAGGGCTGGATGTTTCTATTTGTTAGAATTGGATCATTAGAAACTGTTGAAATGGAAGATGAAATACTGTAATTTCAAGGGCAACTGTTAGAAATTGGGTTTTTGGTTCTCCAAGTATGCACCCTGTACAAGCAAGCATCACTACTCTAGTCAGGGTAAGTCAAATACACATTTTAAATTAACCTGTGGTCACCCTTTGGTAGCGTGGCACAGATCAGGCAGCCTAACTTAGGAGGCAATATGAAAAGTATTTGTGCCACACACACACACAGTAACACCATTAAACGACCACGAAAAGACTCCACACATGTTTAGACAAATAGAGAACCTTTATCTGAATAAAACAACAACAATCCAATAAGTAGTAGTCGAGATATGAATTTTGAAAGATTAAACTCAAAATAGTGCTTAGAAGTCCCTGGTGGTCAAAGGGTTACTCAAGGTCCTGAGGTAGGCCGGCTAAAGAACCCATGCAGGGTCGACTAACAAAGTACCTTGGTTGAAGCAAGCGTCGCTGTTGAGGAGCAAATGTGAAGGGGATGAGTCAATATTTTCCATGGAGTCGGGCCACTGCATCATTGTTGAGACTCACAGTTGGATCCTGATTCAGCTTCAAACTCCATTAAGATGGATGTTATGCTTCATCATTGAACCACACAGTGCATTGTCATCATGCTGTGCAGGCTGTGGATCCACTGTCACTGAAAAGCTTTTATGTCAACATCGAAACAGTGATACGTCTAGAGGGAGCACCTTCGGCAATGGTAGGACTCCCAGAAAGCAGAGTTCAGCAGCTCCAGGAGAACTGGAGGCTGTCTTTGATGTTCCCGTGGCTGCAAGACAGCAAGCGGCAAGCCAACAAGCCCTTGGACCACTAAGGGTTCAAATGAGATGGGTCCAGTCCTTGTCCTCACAAGGCAGAGATCAGAGGGCAGAAGGGCAGCACAGCACAGCATAGAAGCAATTCCTTAGAACAGTCAGTCCAGGCACAGTGGTAATCCTTACAGCACAGCAGTCTGTACTGTAGCAGATCTTCCCAAGTCTACTAATATACTGATTTGGTAGGGTCAGAGCCCCAGTACTTATACCCAAATGTGCCTTGGAAGTCGGGGTGACTTCAAAGAAAGATATTTGAAGTGCACAAAGATCCTTTCTTCCTAGCCTTGGCTCCAGACAACCAGTAGGGGGTAATCAGCCCTCTGTGTAGAGACAGACACTTCCCTATTGAAATGTAAGTGTCAGCTCCCCTCCACCTGTCCTGCCCAGGAAGGCCCATTAGAATGCAGATGAATTTACATCCACTCTTCCTGTGTTTATGGCTGTATAGAAGGAATGCACAAAGTGTAGCTGTAACCTACCCCAGTTGTGTATCTGACACAGGCTGCAAGGCACACAGCGGAGTAAGAGCATAGAAATGCCCACTTTGTAAAAGTGACATTTCTAAAATAGTAATGTTAAATCTGACTTTCCCAGTAATGAGGATCTATCCTTACCATTGCAATGATATGAAACATGAAGTATCTACTCCTTTCTGATCAGGAATTAAAGCTTAAAAGTATATTAAGGAATCCTCGATGCTGGCCTATGAGAGAAGTAGGCCACATAGTAGTGAAAAATAACTTTGGGTGTTTTCTACTCCCAGGACATGCCAAACTTAAAAGTACATGTCATGCCTTGTATTTACATAGCACCCTTCCTTTACGGATACTTAGGGTCTACCTTAGGGGTGACATTTGTAATAAAAAGGGAGTTAAAGCCTTGCCAAAAGGTTTTAAATGAGTAATCCAAAAAACTCTGCTAGCCCCGCCAGTGGAGCACAGCTGACCTGGTCCATGCTTCAGCCCTTAGATGGACTGCATTATGCACCGAAGTAGAGCCAGAGGGAGGCAGCCGCTGAAGAAGACTCGTCGCCGCTGGACATCGAGGAGAGGAAGACCCCCGGGAAGACCCATTTAAGTACTGGTCTCTTTCTTTTGTTGTTGTTTGTGCACACTGGTGCACAAATAAGGACTGAAATTGCAGCTTTTGCTGCCTATAGCCCTGGCCTGAATTCAGGACAGGGGTGTAGGCAGTGAAAGCTGGTGTTTCAGGCCTCTTGTGCACCAGCCTCTCCTGTGTGCCCTACACACAGGGCAGGTCAGTGCACAACAGTCCTGGCAGCTTTCACAGCCAATGACCCTGGCCTGAATTCAGGCCAGGGCTATAGACAGTGAAAGAAAGCTGCTTTTTTAGGCCTCTTGTGCACCAGCCTGTCCCATGTACACTGCACACAGGACAGGCTGGTGCACAAGAGGCCTGAAACACCAGCTTTCACTGCCTACGGCCCTTCTGAATGCACCCAATCTTGGAATTGCTACGCAGGGTCGTGCCTGGCTAACAAGACCCGACCCTGATTAGTGCTTCCAAGATCCAGTGCACTGAGGACTTTGCGAGTCATGGACCTCTGCCTCTGCGGAATTCCACTGAGTTTCTTTTCACCTCCATGGAATTCTGCACAGTTGGACTCCGTCAACTCCACCCCGGGCTAATTACAGCGCTACTTAAATGGGTGGCAAAATCAGTGC
The DNA here is from genome assembly GCF_031143425.1 of Pleurodeles waltl. Classification (NCBI taxonomy): domain Eukaryota; kingdom Metazoa; phylum Chordata; class Amphibia; order Caudata; family Salamandridae; genus Pleurodeles; species Pleurodeles waltl. The sequence goes on from NC_090437.1 coordinate 1,179,187,057, forward strand.
TGCAGGCCCACTAGCAGCATTTAATTTATTGGCCCAGGGTATATGGCATACCACTTTACAAGGGACTTACAATTAATTTAAATATGCCAATTGTGGTTTAAACAAAGTTACCATGTTTAGGGGAAAAGCACATGCACTTTAGCACTGTTCAGCAGTGGTAAAGTTCTCAGAGTCCTAAGGCCAACAAAAACATACAGTAAAAGGCAAACAGTCTGGAGTAAGACCACCCTAAGGATGCCAGGTCTAACAGCCACAAACAACTGATGTGATACCTTATATAATCTTTGGGAAGCATGCTGGTTGCACCAGCAGCATGCATGTTGCAACAACAGGGCCTGCTACAGTTACCATTAGTCACATGCTTTAGCTACAAATACACTAGCAACATTAATGGAGCATTCCTATATGCAGGGCTGTTTTTGTCAGTTCCTGGACTCATATCAACTGTAAAAGAGGAAAGAAACTCAGGAGCAATGAATGTCAACATCACAACACACAATCATATTGCCCTAGCGATGAATAACCCACCATGCCATTGGGTCTGTGTAATGCCAGTGTGGCAGTGAATTTATCCCTGCACTTGCACCCAAAGGGATGTTTGGTTGGCTAGGGTGTATCTTATCCTGGGCCTGCTGCTTGTGCCAACATAAGGGGACAAGGGGGAGGTGGTGCTGCTCATTAAATGTCAGTAAAACCACCTCCTCCTGATTAAGAATGTTTCTAGGTGTCATATCTGTACACGGCCAACATGAGTGGGACCCATTTCCTGCATCTCCCATCCATGATTGGCAGTCGAGGCAGGTGGGGGGTGGCAAAACACCAAAAAAGGACTATAAAATATAGCACAGGTGCGTGGAAACAGAATCTAGGTTGTAAGCAAAGTTAAAAGATAGGACAGGTGGCTAGGAAATGGGTCAGTCTGGAGTGGGATGGGTTAAGATCCTGGAAAGTGGGCAGGAAAGAACAGGCTGGAGCAAAGAGAGCCACAAGTTCATATAAACTCACCACTAGCACATGTTGCTTCATGTACAATTCCACACTATTTTTGAGGGTGAAATGCATGCTTTCATCAATTTTATTTGTGGGTTTGTGGAAACGACATTGTATGTAATTGTGTGCTGTTTCACAGTATTCCTGGGATATTTAGGCCCTCATTACAACATTGGCGGTAAATCCTGCTTACCGCCGTGCAGAAGACCGCCAACACACCGCTGTGGCGGTTGAATTCCGCTACGGCTATTACGACCCACAGCCCGGAATCTGCCAAAATCCAGACACCCACACAAGTCCGCCACACCAAAGGTCAGTGATAAACTGGTGATAGCAAAACCAACACCGTCATGCCAACAGGAATACGCCCACACTATCACGACCAACGAATCCACGCAGCAGTCTTTCAACTGCTGCATTCCATTGACGGTACACACCGCCGCCCTCAAAATACACACACATTTACAAAACACAACCACATTGGAAAATTCGAAATACACACACCTGATACACATACACAAACCACTCCCACACACGCAATACAATATAAAACACACACCCACATCACCCACAAACCCCTACGACAAAAATTGAGAAAGAAGCCCAGAGAGAGACACCACCAGAAACAATACTAGCATCCACAGGCACACAACACCATCACTCACACAACATCCACGCACCTCATACAACACACACAAACACATCCCCTCACACATCGCAACCGACACCACCTCACACATCACCCACACCACACCATGGCACCGCAAAGACACCCCAGGTTCTCTGAGGAGGAGCTCAGGGTCATGGTGGAGGAAATCGTCCGGGTAGAGCCACAGCTATTTGGATCACAGGTGCAGCACACCTCCATAGCTAGAAAGATGGAGCTATGGCACAGAATCGTAGACAGGGTCAACGCAGTGGGACAGCATCCAAGAACCATGGATGACATCAGGAAGAGGTGGATCGACCTACGGGGGAAGGTGTGTTCTGTGGTCTCAAGACACCAGATTACAATTCAGAGGACTGGTGGCGGACTCCCACCCCCTCCCCTGCAACTACCAACATGGGAGGAGCAGGTCTTGGCTATACTGCACCCTGAGGGCCTCGCAAGAGTAGCAGGAGGAATGGACTCTGGTAAGTCATATCTTAACTATTACATCCCCCACCCTACCTGCATGCTATCACATACCCCACCTTCACCCTCACCCCCATCACTCCAACACCTCACAAATGTCCCACTAGGAGGTTCAGACATGTCCACTCCCCCCACAGAAGAGGCCCACAGTGATGACAGCATCTCTGTCCAACTGGATCAAGATGACCAGCCTGGCCCACCTGGGACCTCGGGACAGTCAGTTCCCCTCACACTGGCACAAGCCACCACAGAGCCTCCCCCCTCAGGAAACACCAGCACAGCAACCACCCAGCGGGCCCATCCCTCTGTCCCCAGGACACCTCAATCAGCAGTGTGTCCACCACTACAGGGCACCCAGGCAAACCCACCAACCCAAGAAAATCAGGGACCTGGGGGCAGTGGAATAGAGAAATATCAATTGTATTGTCAACATACCGATGTAACACAGCTCTAGTCCATGAGGTAATATAGCAAAGGTCACACAATGGGACCCACATCTGTGAAATGGAAAGGCAAAGTGACAAGTCAAGGTCCATACACTGGGTGAAAGTGACAGACATATGATGGGTCTAATGATTGTATGAGAGGTGTGAGGCAGTGACATCTTCTTACCTGTGCCTCACTGGAAGTATTGCTGGATAACGTTTCTGTTGTCGATATACTCTTCTTCTGCCTCCTCTTCTTCACTGTCCACAGGCTCCACAGCTGCCACAGAACCTCCATCTGGACCATCCTCCTGCAGAAAAGGCACCTATCATCACAAAGCCAGGTTGTGCAGCATACAGCAGGCCACGATGATCTGGCAAACCTTCTTTGGTGAGTAGTAGAGAGAACCACCTGTCATATGGAGGCACAGGAACCTGGCCTTCAGGAGGCCGAAGGTCCTTTCGATCACTCTCCTAGTTCGCCCATGTGTGTCATTGTAGCGTTCCGCTGCCCTTGTCCTGGGATTTCTCACTGGGGTCAGTAGCCATGACAGTTTGGGGTACCCAGAGTCACCTGCAAAAGTTGAGGGACAACTGTTAGACACACACTAACCCTTAGGGACAACCCCAGACCCAGACAACTATTCACAGGGTATAGGGTCCTTGTCCTCACCTATTAGCCACACATGATACCTCTGGAGTTGCCCCATCACATAAGGGATGATGCTATTCCTCAGAATGTAAGCGTCATGCACTGAGCCAGGAAACTTGGCATTCACATGGGAGATGAACTGGTCGGCCACACACACTATCTGCATATTCATTGAATGGTAGCTCTTCCGGTTTCTGTACACCTGTTCACTCCTGCGGGGGGTACCAAGACCACATGTGTCCCATCAATGGCACCTATGATGTTGGGGATATGTCCCAGGGCATAGAAGTCACCTTTCACTGTAGGCAAATCCTCCACCTAAGGGAAAACGATGTAGCTGCGCATGTGTTTAAGCAGGGCAGACAACACTCTGGACAACATGTTTGAGAACATAGGCTGGGACATCCCTGATGCAATGGCCACTGTTGTTTGAAAAGACCCACTTGCCAGGAAATGGAGTACTGACAGGACCTGCACTAGAGGGGGGATTACTGTGGGATGGCGGATTGCTGACATCAGGTCTGGCTCCAACTGGGCACACAGTTCATGGATTGTTGCACGATCAAGTCTGTAGGTGACTATTACATGTCTCTCTTCCATTGTCAAAAGGTCCACCAGCGGTCTGTACACCGGAGGATGCCGCCACCTCACCACCTGCCCCAGCGGACGTGCCCTATGGAGGAAAACACTCAGCAGAGAGTCAGCCAACACTGAGGTATTAGCAAACATTTGTAAATCCGCAATGTGCCTGTTGCTGTGTGTATGCAAGACCTAGATAGGTATGACGTAGTTAATATTAATGCTACGTGGCCCCTGAAATGGCAGCTGCCTGACCTGTTAGGTGGGACAAGGGGATATGAGTTAACAGCGCCGGCGTTCAACACTGTCGTGGTAGGCGATCGAAGACCGCACCGCAATCCTGCATTGGTTAAGATTGGACCCTATTGGTCCCAGGCAGTGACGGTATGCACCTCCGCAGACGTTTCAGCAATTTTCTGTCTGTTCACTCACTTGATACCTGACCTTCGACAGGAGAGGACCTACAATGCAGGTGCTGCTGTGACCTCGGTCTGGAAGCGACGATGGCTCATGTGTCTGGGGAAAGGGCCCATGCCTTCACTTTGGAGGAGTTGGAGAAGTTAGTGGATGGGGTCCTCCCCCAGTACACACTACTCTACGGTCCTCCAGATAAACAGGTGAGTACACTGTGAGCATGCTGCATGGGCAATGCCTGTTTGGAGTGGTGTGGATGGAAGATACATGGGGGGGGTGGACTGAGGCCTGCATGTGCGGACAGTAAGTGTATGTACGCCAGGGCAAGGGTGGGAACGTGGGCCAATGACTGTGATGGTCCGGACGGTTAAGGTTTATCCTTTTCCCCTGTACCATTCCTCTAGGTCAGCGCCCACCAGAAGAAGGATATTTGGCATGCCATCTCCAAGGATGTCAGGACCTTGGGCCTCCACCACAGACGGAGCACCCACTGCCGGAAAAGATGGGAGGACATTCACCGCTGGAGCAAGAAGACGGCAGAGGCCCAGCTGGTGATGGCCTCCCAATGTGGGAGGGATGCCCGTCGCTCCATGACCCCCCTGATGTTCCAGATCCTGGCTGTGGAGTATCCTTAGTTGGATGGGCGCTTGAGGGCATCACAGCAGCCACAAGGGGGTGAGTACCATCACATCCATCTGACTCTCGCGCATTACGAGGTGTCTGGGTGGGGAGGTGGGCAGTGGGTTACCCTAGGCCAGGGAGAGCTTTGTAGGCATGGACCCTTTGTGAGGCAGGCTATGTGGCACCCAAACCCCACCAGTGGTAAGAGCCATCTACAACTAGTCAGGCTCCAGTGACTTCCATGTGTGCAGCAATCGGGCAAAGGCCTTGTACCCCATGGGCATGTAATTAATCGAGGAACTCTAAGTGCATGGCGTAGTGCAGAGGGCTGCTGTGTCTGTAGTGTCCGCCAATGGTAGTGGTGTTGCATGCACTGAACATGTCTTTCTTCTGTCTTTCCCCCATCCTTTTTGTGGTCCGCCTGTTCTTGTGTGCAATAGTATCATCGGGGGAGGATCAGTAGCACCGGGGCAGAGGGAGCTGAATCCCACTTGGCCCTGGAGGGCGAGACAACGGAGTCTGAAGCCACCAGTGGGTCGGAGGGCGAGGGGAGCTCCACGGCTGGGACAGGAGCTGACATCAGCAGCAGCGACTCCTCCTCTGATGGGAGCTCCCTTGCGGTGGCGGGCCCCTTTGTGCCCCCGCATCAACAGGTACAGCCGCCACCCCCCCCATCAGCACCGCCCTCCCAGCAGCCCCTCAGCGTGTGTCCCATGGCCGCTCACCCAGGAGGGTGGGCATCTCCTTCACCCCAATCACCTCAGGCCCCGCCCCAGTCAGCCCTGCTGACCTCAGTGAGGAGGATATTGACCTCCTGAGATCCCTCACTGTTGGGCAATCTACCATTGTGAATGCCATCCTGGGTGTCGAGAGGCATTTTCAACAAACAATTGCATACCTGGAGGGCATTCATTCTGGCCGGGCAGCCCAACAGAGAGCTTTTCAGGCACTGGCCTCAACACTGATGGCAGCCATTGTCCCTGTATCCAGCCTCCCCCTCAACTTCCTCCACCCAGACCCAATCCCCTTTACCTCAGCCTATCCCAAGCACACACCTCATCACACAAGGGTGGCTCTGGCAAACATAAGCACCACACATCGCACAGGCACTCACACCAGCATCATTCCCATGCAGACATACCAACATCCACTGCCTCCACTGTGTCCCCCTCCTCCACGTCGTCCTCCTCCCTCCTTGTCTCATCTCTACTCACACCTGCATGCACAACATCTACAGGCACTACATCCATCACCAGCACACCCATCACCACACACCGCTCACGTGCACTCACCACCCCCACTACCATTCACACATCTCCTGTACCCTCTACCAGTGTGTCTGTGAGCCCTCCTCCCAAAGTACACAAACGCAGGCACACACCCACCCAACAGCCATCCACCTCACAACAGCCTCCAGCCCATGCACCTTCACCCAAATTCAGCAATCGTACACCTCCTACAACCACTACGTCTTCCTCCACTCCCAAACCCACTCCATCTACCTGTCCCAGGGAGTGTAAAAAAAAAATCCCTGGCTAACATTGACCTCTTCCCTACACCTCCCCCCACCGTTCGTCCCCTAGGGCCAGGCTTTCCAGGTCCCAACCCAGCACCTCAGCTACCACATCACCGGGCACAGTGGTCCCAGCAACAGCGGCCTTTTGGAGTGCGCCAAGCATCAGGGTAGGCAGTGTGCCATGGATCGAGGGCAGGGACATTCCACCACCTGTGAAAGTTAAAAAGGTGCCCACATCCCAGAGGGAGAAGGCAAAAACACCTGCCACCAAGGGCTCAGGGAAAACAAAAGGGGATAGCGGCAAGACAGCTGCGCCACCATCCAAGGTGGGGAAGGGCCAGAAAATTAAGGGCAGGTCAAAAGAGGGCATGGTGTCACCGACTATGAGACCAGTGTCACACCTTCTGTCCACGTCAACGCCAACCGGTACGGTGAAAAAGACTGCCTGCTGCACCGCCACATGCACCATCACCAGCACCGCAGTCCCTGAGCCCGCCACCAGCACCGCAGTAACTGAGCCTGCCACCAGCACCGCCACCACAGAGCCGTCCACCAGCACCACCACCAGCACTGCCGCCACAGAGTCTGCCACCAGCACCGCCACCACAGAGCCTGCCGCCAGCACCGATGCCACCGAGTCCGCCACCACAGAGCCCGCCGCCAGCACCGATGCCACAGAGGCCGCCGCAAGCACCGCTGCCACAGAGTCCGCCGCCAGCACCACCGCTACTGATACCACCGCAAGCACCGCCAGTGGCCCGCAACGTCCTGAGCCAGTGGCATCACCGCAGATATGGCTGCCATCACCAGTGGTCAGTCGACAGAGCCTGGTAGTCAGTTCCAGGAGCCTGGGCATCTTCCATGATGCAACAACTTCAGTGGAGTATCACATCCACTACCTCAGTCCTTGGCAGGATGAAGCACTCTGGGCACAAAGCCCCCTCCAGAACCAGTGGAGTATCACATCAATTACCTCCGTCCTTGGCAGGATGAAGCACTCTGGGCACAAAGCCCCCTACAGAACCAGTCGAGTATCACATCCAATACCTCAGTCTTTGGCAGGATGAAGCACTCTGGGCACAAAGCCCCCTCCAGAACCAGTGGAGAAAGGTATCCACTTGAGAGACTGTGGCTTTGCACTCCCCAGGATAAAGCAGTGGGCAACCCACCCACTGGAGAGACTTGAGAGACTGTGGCTATGCACTCCCCAGGATAAAGCAGTGGGCAAACCACCCACTGGAGAGACTTGAGAGACTGTGGCTTTGTACTCCCCAGGATAAAGCAGTGGGCAAATCACCAACTGGAGAGACTTGAGAGACTGCACTGTCTTGTAGTTCAAGGTTACTAGACAGTACATGTGCTGTCTAGTAGGTCAGTTCTACTTGGCAGCGCATGTGCTGTCTGGATCAAGACATTTTGAGGCCTTGCCAAAAACAAACAAGGGGTTTCCTTACCATATAATTTTCCCAGTTCTTATCCAATGGCTTGCCTTGTTCATCTGGTGTTGTTCCCACGTCTATAGCATTGTCTCTTTACTTGTGTACTTTCACTCATTTTTAGGGAGCTACTTTTTCGTTTGAAGCACTCGACAAGAGTACTTATGTTTTCCTAATGTCTCTCTAGTGTGCTCCTCTTCTCCCCTCCATGCTTTGTGTTGCTCTCTCTCCCTCACCAGTGTTCTTCCCCCACACCCATTCTATGTTGCTTTCTGGCCTGTTACTTCTCCTCCTCACCCCCACCCTTCATGTTGCATTCCCCTCCCACACCCTCCTTCTTTCTGCTCCAGACCTCTGTAATTACCACTGCTGTGTATTGACCCAGGACGCCCACCTGGGCTGGAGCGCCAGGCCTAGCAAACAGCATGCGCAGCAATCAATGCATATGGAGGCCGTGTAGTTTCGGGTGTCAGCCCAGACTGCCAGGCCACACCCCAACACCCTTTATTAACACTCCAGTATGCAATGGATCAGACCATTATTTATAACTTATGTCCGCAGTGGAGTGCCACAAGAAAATCCCGTCCACATGATGAGGTGGTATGTTACATTCCTCCCCAACTTTCTTAAATGAAACAAAGCAATCTAATAAATTAAGTGTTCATTGAGGCATACACTAGATATTCTCAATCAGTCACAAAGTCATTACAAAATAGTCTGCTAGTGGTGATGACAGTGCTAGATTATGGATATTGAACGCTGACCTCTCACTCCCCCACTGATGGAGGAGATGCAGTATCCTGGTTGGAACAGTTCTCTGTACTCTCAGGTGTTGGTGGCCTCACCAGCCCAGATTCTGAAAATAGGACGTCAGTTGAGCTGTCCCACTCAGGGCTTCCTGGAGATGTGTCGGGGAGATACCAAAAGTTTGATGACTTCCAGGAGAGTCCTGGATCTTGTGAAAGGAAGATACATTTCTCCTGACCGTCTTGTCACCCTGGCTGGCTGTGATCATGGCACCTAATCTTTTTACTGCCAGCCAGGGGTTCTGTTCAAATAGCAATCGAAATATGCTGCCAGGGTACTGGTCCTTGGTGAACACCCAATCCCCTTCCTGAATCCCACTGTTTCAGGCATTTCTCAATGTGCTTGCCTTCTGATATTTTGCAGTTATTCTGCTGAGAACTTCAGAATCATTGATCTTAGGTGGAGACCAGGTCGGGAGATGGGCATTAGTGTCGGCTGCCACCCGGCCCAGGCTGGTATGTTCGGAGGCTTGACTGGTTATGGAGTGAGGGGTTTGGTGGTACTCGGAAGCCATAAATAGCTCTCTCTACTGACTGTCCCTCTGCATGGGTGAGACACATCATTTTATTGAGAGTCCTCATAAACCTATCCACCTCCACATTTGATTGAGGACACGTGGGTGTTATTTTCCTGTAATGAATACAGCAAGAGGTGAGGTATTCTGAGAACCCCTAGCCATGAAATGGGAGCCCATTGCCTCTCTTCATGACTCTCATTATGCTATGTGTGACGATCTCCTTTTCAAGTTTTGTGATGACTTCAGAATCTGAATGCGACCCCACGATTTTATCTTCAGGATAGTTTGTGTAGTCATCAATGATGACCAGAGCATGTCTCCCATCCGGTAGATGTCCAAAATCAAGACTGGCAGACTCCCAGGGGGGTTTTGGGCCCTCTTCTGTGATAACTGGTGGTGGAGGTTCCGGATGGCTACTTACTTGACACCAGTGACATGACCTTACAACTGCTTCCACCAGGTTGTCCATACTGGGGAACCAGGCTTTGGTGCGGTCTGTTCTTTGTCTTGATGATCCCTTGGTGTCAGTGGTGGGCCCATTGGACTGCTCTTTGGGTGGGGCTAACGGGAATGAAGTGGTGAGGGTCTCTTAGTAAGCACCCACTACAGTCAGTCGACAGTTCTTGTTGGACATGTAACAACAATTCCAGGGTCTTTCTTGCCTCTGGAGATCTTAGCTGTAGCTGTGCCTTAAGAGTCCTCCAATTGTGTGATTTTACAGTAGCTGAGGCTAACTTCAGATACTCACCTTCTTTGTGGCTCATTGCAGTGTCTCCAGGGTATAGGCAGAGGTTTGGATCTTTCTGTGATATAATGGACATATGCCTCAGCTGCTTCTACATTCGGTTCTTTTTCTGGAGTCGCTGCCTGAGGGTGGCGGGAGAGATAGTCAGTTGGATCGGTAAACCCAGGCCAGAACTCCACCCAACAATCATATTCCTGGAATTGCAACTTCCACTTCTCAAAGCGGGGTGGATGTTTGGACTCTGACATTTGGAAGAGGGGGACTAAAGGCTTGTGGTCTGTAATAGCTATAAAGGGATGGCCATATACGTAAACGTGGAAGTGGCGACATGCCCAGTGTATGGCAATGGCCTCCCCTTCTATTTGTGAGTAGCGCTGCTCTATTTCAGTCAGTTACATACTCATGAAATACTGGGGCCCAATCACCATGGGCTTGACATTGGGTAAGCACTACACCTAGTCCTTTGGTGCTCACATCTACTGCAATGTTTGTGAGTTTAGCAGGGACGAAGTAGGACAAGGTGGTGCTTACTGACAGCACTTATTTTGTTTTTTAAAGGCTCTGTCTTGTTCGAGCCCCCATGCCCAGTGTGTGTCAGCCTTAGTGAGTTCTCTCAGGGGTTGTGTGAGACCTGTGAGGTCCTGGATGAACCAACCACAGAAGTTGACCATTCCTAGAAAACTCCTTACTTCAGTCGTGTTTGAGGTGCCCGAGCTTCCTGCACATCCTTTACTTTGTCGGGGCCCAGTGCTATCCCTTCTGCTGAGAATGTGTATCTGAAGAAGCTTATTTTTTGTTTGAGAAACTCACACTTCTCTTTATGCAGCATCGGAACTGCATCCTTCAGTCTTTAAAGTACTCCTAATAGGTTTAAATTTTGTTTTTTCTGGGACATGGTGTGTATAAGTATGTCATTGCTGACATTAAAGCCCAAGTGTGTCGAGGAAGTAGTTATGTAGTGCGATTCTCTATGAAGCAGCAGTTGGTGGTACCCCGACCGAAGGTTAACTTTGGAGAGCCATTGAGCGTCATTTAGTTCACTGAGGATGTCATCCACCTTTGGAGTCAGGTGTCACTCTCACTTGACAGCTATATTGGGGAGACTCATGTCCACACAAATGCGGACTTCTCCTGGCTGTTTCGAATTCTTCATGACAACAATAGGTGAGACGTGGGCCCTGACACATTCTCAATTATTCCAGCTTGTTCCAGTTTGCTCAGTTCTTCTTCCACCTTGGGTCTCAGGTGGAATGCTATATCTCAGCGTCTTAGAGTGATTGGTTGAATGGATTGATCAATATGAAGCTTATCTTTATTCTCTCTGAGACACCGGATGCCGTTGAAGATGTCTGCAATTTCCTACAGGAGGGTGGATACTTCCTCTTCTTGCACTTCTAGTGCCAATGAGATCAGACCAAGCCCTTCTGCTGTCAGTCCACTGATCAGCATTCCTTGTCTTTCCTTAGGTACGTAGATCGAGGTTTTGACATTGACATCCACATATGTTACAGGTGCCTGGAAGCCTGCCAGCAAGGGTATTGGTTGTCTCTACCCATATGTAAACACTCTGATCTTTGCTTTCACTGACAAAGGAAGGTCGTTCAGGGACTGATAGACGCTCGTGGACATCAGTTCAATGGAGGCCCCTACATTGATGGTTGCCATCATGTGCTGGTCCCCTACATTGATTGGGTACTTCGGGAGGGTGCAAAGTGCTGGTTGGTTGACTCCCATGACAAAGACAGTATAGACTACATTGTCCTCTGCATCAGTGTCCATGTCTTCTGATGTATTGGGATCCCTTGCAACTGCTTTTACCACTTACTTCTGAGTTTTGAATGTGGATAACCTGCATACTTTTGCAGAGTGGTTATATTTTCCTCATGCAGAACATTGTCGGCCTTTTGCTGGGCAGTCATTCAGTCAAGTGGATTTTCTCCGCAGTTCCCACACTCTTGGCACTTGCTTTGTGGCTTTTTCTGTGTTGATGAGCTAGACTGTGTGGGAAGAACATTGACTTGCTCCATGAGGGTGGGTCTATGGAGGGTGGCTTCCATATGGGAGGCTCTGACTTTAGGCAGCTCATCCGACCTCCCTAGAGTCAGGATGCTCTGTAATGGTTTCCTTGGTTCTTGGGGAATTGCTTCTCTTAGCTTTGCCAACGAACACCTTTGAAGTATCTGTCCCCAGATCTCTTCTTGTTTGTTGGTGAAATCACATGTATGGGCTAGTGCTATCAGACAACTGTGGAACTCATCTAGGGACCCTTCTGGCTCTTGATGGGCCTGACAGAACACAAATCGCTCATAGTCCCTGTTTGGCATTGGCTCAAAGTGTCCCTTTAGGTCCCTAAGTAGGGTGACACATGACTTTGACGTTTCTTCTGTCAGGGTTTTGTATATTTTATGCATATTCTTCTCTCCTGAGTGCAATAAGAGGGCTTGGCGCAGCACTGCTAGAATATCCGCCCCCTTGAAATAAAAATGGAGGCATTCGACCCAGTCTTTCCATTTTGGCACAAGTGCTGATGGTGCCCCATCAACAATGAATGGCCTGATGTCAGGAATAGATGCCATTTTGGTATAGTCAGGGTTGCTTTACAGTAGTGGTGCAGTATGAGACAGCTTGCCATCTGTCCTCTCATGGCACGAGCACTGTCTCCCCTGGTGTGTATGAGGACCAAGCTATCTCTGCAGTGTAGCGTTTGTGGCATGTGGAGGGTTTGGAGTGTACCATTGCAGGGGTTGCACCCCCTCATGGGAGCTGCTTCAACTCTGTGCATGCACCCCTTTGAAAGCCGAACCAGGAGAGCTTATTGTCCTTGGGCAATATGCGTGTGCTGGCCTGGCCTACCTGGCCCACCCTTTGTTCAGCAGCAATAGCATATGTGATAGTGACTCAGGCCTGTAGAATGACCTCCTGGGTTCATAATCATTGTGTTTGTGTTTTTCTTTAAACATTGTCTCTCAAAGCGCATCACGCCTGTCATGCCATGTGAGGTACCTTTGATATAGGGTCTGTTTAAGCAGAGCTCACAACTGACATTGTGATGACTCTTCGCAGCCGTTCCAGGGCGATTGCCCTCCTGCTGCAATCTACACAGGCATGCTGTGTCAGCTGTAAAGTGCCGGTATGAGCTGGTACCTTTAAAAGGCAGCGGGGTTCGCAGGTCCGCCTCGTCACCAATGTAATGGCCCAAAGCGCCTATGTGGGCTAGAGCACCAGTCCTAGCAAACAGCGTGTGCTGCCACATAGTTTCGGGTGACAGCCTGTACTGCCAGGCCATGCCACAACACTCTTTTATAATAATCCAGTGTGTGCTGGATTAAACCACTATAAATCATGTCCTCAGGGGTCTGCCACAAGACTACCCCTTCCTCATGATAAGGTTGTATATTGCAAGTTGTTTTCTCACCTGCGTGCTTTTCCCCTCCCAATGCATGTTGCTCCCATGCTACTTCTCTCCCACCCTCCTCTCTCATTCGTTGTTTTCCCTTCCCACCCCTGTGTTGCTTCCCCTACCATCACACTCATATCCTGCCCGTTGCTTCCCTCCCCACCGCAGCCATCTGGACTTCTTCCGCCCCCACTATGTTCCTTCCTCCACTTTCTAACTGCCACAAGGTTTCCCTGCCCCACCCCAGCCCTCATTGTTGCTGGCCCCAAAATTGAACTTCAATTAAAAAACAAAATGTTCATGTCATTTTATAGGTTCGTGTGCATGGTGTGCGCACCTACAAAATGATGCGACCACTACATCATAGCAGCTATTTTAAGTTAATTTCCTTTAACTCTGCAGCATGGCCTAAAACGTTGGCAAATCCAATAGGTTACTTGTTGATGATTATCTTTTATAGTATTCCCTTTAAGGAAGAATAACAGCTGATCCCCCCCCCAGGTAAATTCTGTAAGGGTATAAACTTGAGACTAGCTGTGTGATTGAAGAGCAAACAAGCCAAAAAATCAGTAGCAGTTTGTGTTACATATGAATGAAAGCAATTGTACATGAGGATAACTGAAGTACATGTTCCATTGTAATAATAAAAAACTAATTTCTGTATACAGGGATTTTTATACATTTGTGAAATGACGAACAGAAAATTATTTTTAATATATCATTAATATTTAGAGCAAAATGTTTAGTTGTGGTGATTGAAAGTAGGCATTTGAATCAGTGAAAGCAAAAAGGTGCATGCCTTGTGCTTACATGCTATGAAGACAATTGTATTACATTTGTAGATAATTATATTTGAAGTGCATTTGTTTGGTATTTAGAGTAAAGTTGTTTGTGGTACTTTGAAAACAAATCTGTGTGGGTTCACCTTCAAAGCAAGAGCAATCTCGCCTAACAGTTTTTGGACATTACCAATGAGGCCAAAGTCCAATGGAAAGTTTGCCTATAAAAAGCACGCCATTAAAAATTGTGTGTGCATTATATTGCATGTCTGTTGTTTAAGTGCTACCATTTGATGGTGGAGCCATGACAACCAAAATCTTACTGCTTAACCATCACAGCTTTTTACCATAAAAAATAACTCGAGTGAGAAGCAGCATCAGGATTGTCGCGACGGCCAGCCAAACACACATGCGCTCTGAGGGGAGTGCACTCCCCTTTGCTCGTCGCCCCCAACCCCCCACCTTTCACAAGCAAGCAGTTGCTGCTGGCGGGGGTAGGGTGACGGTCCTCCACCCTTATGGAGGAACCGCCCCTGAGTAAGGAAGCCAATGTTGACCGATTCAGTTAATCTTTAAACTAAAAAATAGAAAAATAGGCCCGACTAGTTATTTTTCAAACCAATTCACGCTGCATTTTTGTTGCTTAAACGCGCTAAATGACAGATTCTATTACCACTATATTAATCTGGAAGCGATTTTTCAACCTCTGGATTGAAAGGATGAATCAATCCCGCTAAAAGTGAATGTGTATCCTCCGTCACCATCGCCCCACTTGAACTCAACTGAAGCACTGGTCTGGTAGGCCTGCGACAAGGCACTATTTCAACCACAATTGAATATCACTTCCCTAAAGCAGTGGCTGGTGGTGGCTTTTTCACACAAACCAATTGCTGTGCACTTTCTTTTTTTAAAAGGCCCTAGAATAGCACAAACCCAAAACAAGCATTTGAAAAGACAATTGGTGTGGCTTCCATATTGTCATGCATGCAAACACATGCATGCACATTTGTGTGCATACTATTTGCAGCGTGTCTCAGTGCAACCTGTTTTCTCCTGTTCCTCTGACGCTTGTGGCCTATTTTTTTATTCACCTTGCTTGTGGTGCCGCATGGCAGCATCACTACATGCTTTGGAAGTTAAATAAAAAAAAAAAAACAGCAGTACATATCAATGGAAAATTGCCTTTGTTGTAAAATTTTCATGTACAAAATCTCATCTAGGTTCAAAACCACAATTATGGTGCAAAATCAACCTTGGTGCAAAAATAGTGTGGAGACACTTGTAGGTGCTGGAAAACACATTTAGGTGTACTAACATAGTTAATTGCTTAGTAATTCTCAATGAAGAATCAGCAGGAGTGTGAGGAGAGCGGTATCTATTTGGGGCAAGCAATTACAGAGTGAAAATGCTAAAATATATTTTCACATGAGGTCTAAAAGTATTGTGATATTACATTTAGGTGCAAGATGACATTAAGGTGCAAATTCATCATTGGTAGAACATCCATCAACAAGACTCTGGAAACACTTTGGGGCAGACTTCAGAAAAGTGGTGCTGCACCCGGTGCAGCACCATTTTCCTTACGCCCCTTAGCACCTCCCTACTGCCACAATGTGTGTGCTGTATTTAAAATACGGTGCACCATGGCACAGGGTAGGGCGCAATAGCGTCAGAATTTTTGATGCTATAATGTACTGTTCAGGTTTAACGCCAAACCCTGAACAGTACATAGGGCTCATTGTAACCAATAGTGTGCCCCCTTTTAATGCCTGCTCTGTGCAGGAGTTAAAAACACTGAACAAAAGGGCGCAAACAAATCTTTTTTGGTCCTTCTAATGGGGGAATTATGTGTTCATTTGAATGGGATTTAATGTCACATAACACAGAGGAGTCCTGGCAACCTAAATTTGTTATCCCACAAAGCCTCGAATGTAATTGTCCTGCTAGTGTCAAAGCACAGAGAAATTGTTGATAAATCATAGAGAGAAGTAAAAATAAAGAGATTAAAAAGCAGTAGCTGTTATGTCCACATTTAGTTAATGATTCAATTGCTATAGATAATATATTCAATATGAACTATATTACTGGCCTAAATTATTCCTTTCCGTTTATACATTATGATTTATGATAATTCCTAATGTATCACTTATGCAGAGCACAGTAGTGAAGATTTTATTAAAACACATATTTCATGGATTCACATCAATGAAACGTGATAAACTTTCTTTCAAAAATATGCATTTTTATTAGCTCTTTTCTTGGATTTTTTGGAAGTAGATTACTAGTAAGGGAAGGTAAATACCTACACTTAGCAATAGGCCACTAACCCCCATTAGGTCCAGTTAGCTCTCAATAAATTGATCCCAGCTCATCCCATGGTAGCTTGACAACAAGCAGTTAGGCTTAACTTGGGAGACAGGTGAGTAAAGCATTTAAAAATCACAAAACAGTAAATAAGTAAAACACAAAACACAATAAAACCCCAAAAGCAATTTATAAACATAGATTATATTTTTATCTTTAAAATGACACTAAAATGACAAAAATCCATTAAAGGGAACCAGAGACATGAATTTTTAAAGAATAAATCTGGACATCTGGTTGCACTTGACCGGGGAAAGTAAACATTTTAGGCCGACCACAATGGAGCCCTGCTCAGCTAGGGTGAGCGGGAGGCCTAGGTAAAAGTTTTACCTTCGGACTTAGGGCCCCATTATAAGTCTGGCGGACAGTAGACCACCAGACTTGCGAATGGTGGTCTCCGCCAGGATCAGAGATCCCGGCGGTCTGGCAGTTGTGGCAGTCCTAATCAGCCAGGGCAGCGCTGCCCTGGGGATTGAAACCTCATTCTCCGCCAGACATTTCATGGAGGTAGCACCGCCATGAAAAGGTTGGTGGAGAAGGGGTGCACTTGGCATGGGCAGTGCAGTAGCCCCCCTGGCCAGCACACTCGCAGTGTTCACTGTCTGCTTTGCTTTGCAGACAGTGAACACTGTGAGGATACTGGTGCACCCTGCATCCTACAGCATTGCTGCTGGCTCAAGACAATTCTGCAGGCTGTTTCCCACTAGGCCAAGGGGCAGAAACTCAGGTTTCTGCCCACTGACCTAGCGGGAAACTCTTAATCGGCCCGTCAGGGAGGTAGCCAGTATGGTGGAAACCTCCCCATTGGACATTCGGTGGGTGGTCTAAACCGTCCGCCAAACTCTTAACTAGGCCCTTAGTTTTTTCTTGAAGATTTTCTTCACCAGAATGAAGTTGCAAGTTGAATCCAACCTCCCTAGAGCCCTCTTTGGATAGGTGTCACATGAGACCTCGGTGAAGGATTCTACATTCAGACTTAGACGATTTTTTGTGATGAAAATTTTGATCCAGGCCAAACTTGAAATTGAAGCCGACCTCCCTGGAGCCCTTTTTGGATACACTGCACGGGAAGCCTCTGTCAACTTTTTATGTTCAGACTTTGGCACTTTTTCTGAGCTTTTTCTCTCCGAAGTCAGGCGACCCCCCCACAGCAAGGCGATTTTGAGTCAATGTTGTTGTATTGCCTTTCCACAAGCCCCCGTTGAAATCCTGGAAGTCTGGGGCTCTGGAGCTTTTCAGCAGGATGATCCTGCAAGTCTGGGCGGGTCGTGGTTGACGTAAGCTTGTTTGACTCATGACGTCTGGTCACGATGTGGAGTTTCTCCAAACTGCTCCAAACTTCTGGATTTTCTTCCAGAAGGTCTTTAATGGTCCTGTAGCAGTCCACAACTCACCCCAAGGTTCCAGAGGCTCTGAGTTGCTCCTTGAGGGTTAGGTCTCCAACTCCCAGTTTTCACCTGGCTTAAATCCAAAAATGACCACTAGTCACTGGTCATTTTCTTCAGGGCTTGATGCAAGTGACTCTGGTCAGCTATTTTCTACCTGTAGCAAACAAGGAGTCCCTTCTTGAAGCAGTAGAAAACAGGCAAAGTCCTTTTAGTGGTGATGCCCAACTGTGTAGCTGGTGCAGTTCTTCCGAGTGCAGTGTCCAGGTGCCTGTCAAGGGGACCAGCATGGCAGTCCTTCTTCTTTGTGTCTTGTTCCTTGTAGGGATCTGAGGTGGGAGTGCAGCTCTGCCAATTTTATCCTTGCTCCTGAGGTGGAAAACAGGAGGGCCTCTTGACCAATCATGTGCAGGCCACCACCCTCTTCAGTAACCACTTCCTGGAAAGTGTGGCAAAAATCAATTCCCAGGAACATCATTCTTCCAAAATCCAAGATAGCAAAAATTCAATCTCAGAGGTAAAGTCTAGCTGAGCCCACCCACTGGTTGTGGCTACGTTTCCCTTAACACACCCCTTTCCAGCCCTCTCTTAATCTAATCAGGGGACACCTCGTTGTCTGGTTTTGAAGGAAATGTGGGAGGTCCACTTGCTGGACCAAATGTCCTTCCCTCCTTAGAAGTACAGTTTGGCTGCTCTCCCCATCCTGTTTCACCATTTGAGGCAGTTCTCCTCCCTCAGGCACTTTCTTTGTGTTCAGCCCGGGCCACTTCACACCTCATCAAGGCAGCCTGGCTAGGCTGCCAGATGCTGGCCAATCAAAGAAGGGCCTACAGGCCTGGCTGAAGTTGGCAACTTTCAGGTAGAGTTCTCTTTCCCTGAGTTAGTTATATTAAATTCAACAATGGGAAGTTGCTGGATTTATTACAACAATGAGATTGATACCAAACATGAAATGTTTAGCTCCTTTGAGACTTTATTAATTAAAAATAAAGTCTCCCTATGTTAGCCTATGGAGCCCATTCAATAAAGTGGGGGGGAAACTAATTTGGTTATTTTTCCATCACCAGGGCTTATAAAACATATTGTATAAAGTCCCTGCTAACAGTTACATAGCACCCAGCCATAGGGGCAGTTAGGGCACACCGTAGGGGTGACGTATATGTAAAAATAAGGTAGCTAAAGACTTTGGAAGTACTTTTAATTCCAATGTCGAATTTGGGGTTAACTTTATCTTAAAAGCAGCCAGTAAGGCAGGCCTGCCTTTATAAATGATAATGTGCACCACAACAGTTCACCTATGGGTGCACTACCTATGCTGGGGTCGATAAACCTACATGCCCTGCCATATACTAGGGACTTATAGGTAGGTTGACACAGCCAATTATAATTACCCTAATTTGCATATCCGTTTTAATCAGAGCACAGGCCCTGGGAGTGTTTAGCAGTGCCAAGGGCACCATCACAGTCTGAAAAACTCCAGCATGAGTGAAAAATGGGGGTAAAATGTTAGGTGGCATCTGCAATCAGTCCAGTTTTCACACATTATTTAATGAGTGCAGTGTGCATTGCGCTTCTGAAATTATTTATTTTACAAAACCGAAGTCATAATGTCCTAGTTCAAGTGGAAGCAGGAAGTAAACAGTGCTCATCAAGACACTGTTTGCCTCCTATTCTTGCAGTAGCTGCTGACAATTTTCAGTGGTGGCCGCTGCAAGTCTAGTGAGGACCAACATGGCTTTTCTACCGACCTTCTTTTTAATGACTTTCGCTACATGTAATTGAGAAAAAAGAAAAACAACTTCTCAGAATAAGGTAAGATGTAAGAAATAAAAAAGGTGATTGTCCTTAGCTCAAACATCACAACAGTGCATGTCACAGGACACAAATAAAGGGCAGAAATGGGATTTCTTGCAGCTGGGCATCACCACCTTTTAACATTACCCAGCCTTTTAAATAAATGAATATTGTCAGTGTTATATGTTTTGGAATTTACATTTTAATTGTCTTCTCTCTCGTAGTGTCTATCTCTAGCACACAATCCATTTTACACTCTATCTTTCTCCCAAGACAGCTCATTCTTTCTCTTTCTACCACTCCCTCCTTTTATCCACTTGTTAACATAGTGCAGTATGTAAGAAATACTTGCTGGCATGACAAACCCAAAAGGATTTGAGAAGACTAACAAACCATGCACACGCAATAATGTAAAAAACAGCATTAGTCTGTTTCAGGGGCAAAGAGGCTTCGTTCCCTGTTTCATCTAACAAAAGGCAAGGGTTTTGCATTTCTTTCGTGTTTCCTTTCCCCTGGTCATCCTTGTGCAGCAATCCACATTCCTCAGTCTCTCTCTCTTCACTGCGAGTCCTTGTCCACTGCTGGCGCATGGGTTTACTGCAGCTGTGATTGCTATTACTGATGTTAGTGCTCTGATAAATTTGGGGACTTTCAACTGATGTTTTGTGATAATTCTTCTGCACTCTTAGATTGTGTGGTGCTGTCACCTGGTGGCTAATCTTGCAATTGGAAACAACTCGTTAATGCTGCTTCTGAGGCAGTGCATGAGCATTTGAATTGGTAATTTATTAAATGTTTTATTACATGTTATAAAGCTTAAACTAGCTATGAAGTAGCAAGAACTATACAAAGTAGAGGGGAAGGAAGCAATAAATAATTGTATGCAAAAAAGTACGAAAGAGTGTTGCTCTCTTCACGTTATGGTCGAGGGGCAGTAGGGCAGTAAGGCAGCATGAGTGGAGGTCCTCTTGCTTCCCCAAAACCTAAATCATCTCCCTAGTTTAAAGATAGGTCTTGGAACAGGAGAAGCCTACAAATTCTTCTCAGCGGATAAAGAGCATAACTTGGCTGCACCATTATGCTTTGTTGGAAGAAGAGTAATGAAGCATTTAATTCCATATACATTGCATAAACTGTATGCATGTAGATGCGGTGCATTAAAAGACCACAACACTACAGTCCCTTCATGAGTAAAGATATTAGGATTACATGTAAACTGCCATTATACAATGTTAATCAAATGCATTTATATCTCAGCATGTTAAAGAATGAAGTATTTTATAATCACTCTTCATTTATTGTGTTTAAGAGAACTACATTTGTAAGAGTATAACTAAATTGTGCATTTCCTTTCCATTGTTTAGGCTGGAGTTAAGGCTTATATGATTTCTGTGTTAAATTTTGGTTAAAGTTTGCTTCTGTTGTGCATTATTTTCTTTCCTCTGCTGGTGTTAGATAAGGAAGTGTAAGCTGGGTTTTTAAGGATGAGAATCTGTGAGTAGGAGCTGTAAGAACTGACTCCCCTTTTGAATTCCTGAGCATGGATGCAATCTAAGTTTGAGCAGATGTTTTCAAAAGAGGATAAACGTTAATTGGATATAATTCAGAATGCTGTCTTGATAGTGGAAATTTTCTTGGTTGTGATGTCAGCTACTGGAAGTTTCTGAAGTTGATTAAGTGTTGTTTAGTTAGTCTGAGATTCAGATTCCCTTTGCCCCTTGACTAAAGTGGACCCTTAGAGAAGAGATAGATCTCCTTGCCTTTGTAAGACTCAATGGCTTTATGCTACTCATATCTCTCAGCAGAACTTCCACCAGAGTTTTCTGTGATGCTGACAGTTTCCTCTGTATTTATCTTTAGTTTATTAGAATAGTTAGAAACTTAGATTCAATGGTTAGGCAGAAAAATCTGAGTCTGGATTCGAAGCAGCATATGCTTTTCCTTCTTTTCTGCATTGACACTACTGAATGATTGACCCTTTGTATGTTGGTGAAATTTAATATTGTGCAATGATTTGATCCTTCTTTGATGATTCCATAGAAATATACCATGTTTTTGAGACTCACGTAGGTAAATTGGGCTTTGAGTCTGTAATAAATCCCTTTATAAAACTTCAAACATGTCTCTAAGATTTAATATGCAACCAAATGTTTTAGACTGTCATTTAAGGAAGTGTTTGAATGTGTTACTCCTTGCCCTTTGGGACTCCTAAAAAGTTTAATCAGGCTTAGAAAGAGAAAGAAAGAACGCCACTTGTTCACATGGTAGGAGAGTGATCATGGTTAGATTCCCAAAGTCAAGGGGGCTAGAACTTTGTTTTCTAGATTAGCTAATCCCTAGAGCCCATGTCAAAATTGCAGAAGATCGACAAAGTTGTGGAGACAGGTAAGAGTGTTGTATTGAAGAAGGAGGTGTGAGTATTAATAGGATTATGAATTGCAGAGGCTTATACTTAGCTTGTAGTGTTTGTGAGGCTGGAGGAAGTCTTGTGGAGATGTTTGCCTGTTGTGTGAGTGTGATTGTGGAAGTTATTAGGTCCGATGTGACTTAAAATCCTGGGATAGTTTTAAAAGGTGCAGAAGAGACCATATTAAATTGTCTGCTAAGAGTTTGTGTTCATTGATAGCCCTGTCAATGGCAGAGTTAAGATATGGACTCACTTTCTGTGAATGTGAGGTGGTTGGTATTTTGAATCTTAATGCACAGAGTGAAGTTATACTGATCTGGATGACATCTCGCAGGTCAAGGTTTCATTCAAAGTGTTTGGAAACTTCCTTTTGTGTTTGAAACCTATTCATTCCTTAGTGGAACAGACAAAGACATTGTATTGTATTTGATGCTTGTGTTTGATATTGCAGAAAGAGTTAAGCCACCTCCTAGACCTGCTCAATATGAAGCACAAAATGCTTAGGAATGTGCTGCTCATGCCAGAGAAAAGGAGAAAAACCAGGGTAGGGCAAAGAAAGCTATGAGTAGTTGTGTGGGTGATAGGTAGGATGCTGAACAGAAAAGATGGGGAACAGACATAATATATGGAGGTAGCTTGTATCTGGCTTTGACCACCAATGTGTCTGAAGTAGAGAGGTAAAAGAAAATGATTCAAAAACAGAAAGAGAAGAAACAAAAAGAGCCCGATGGCAGGAGTGTAGACAGTGATGATGACTGGTTCTCAAGGAAATTATATTATACCTAGGTTTCCTGTGGTGACTCAATACATTAGTGCAAACGAGATAGATGATGGGGTGAATTTTTTTAAAGAAGGTAGTCCATCTAGAGATAGTGTGTGTACAGAGGTGAGTCAGGGAGCAATTCCATCAACACCGAAAGAAAGAATTGTGGATGTAGCAAAGCTTACAATAGAATTGAATGCAATGATTGAAATTTGGGGTTGGAACAATTAGAGGCTTATCATGAAGATGAGCTTGCATTTACATGTATGGATATCACAAAGCGAGAGGGGCCAAGTTCATGATAAAGTGGCACAATTGTCCCATAAATTTCAAGTGGACCTAAATAAAACTAAGGCCTTACAGAGAAGCAATCAAGTGTCTTTCAGTGATATTGCTGACATGAGAACTCCGGGACTGAAAACTCAGATTAAGAAACGAATTTACAATATTAGGAAATGGAATGAGTTATGGAATGAGTTAGCCAAGTGGGAGAATAAATGGGTGAAAAAATAGAAGATAAAAAACCTCGAGGTGAACTGCCTCTGGAGGTTAAGTACGTGTGCCATGGAGTAGAAGTGCTCTTGAATCATTTACCAGCGGTTTCCCAAGATTAAGAGAGAAGCCAGTGGAATGGCACAGACAGGTCAAAAGATTTGTTAAAATATCACAGGTGTTGTGAATTGATTTGAATGCACTGTTCGACATTGTTGTCCCGAGTGATTTCTGGACACGGGGCAAGGTAGCTATCCAGTAGCCTGAGATGGAACCAAATAGAACTGCGATAACAAAGGGTCCTTCACCAATAGTAATGAAAAAATATCAACAAGTTATGAAATATTTGAGGGGGAAGGTGCCTTCCCAAGATGTTGATTGGACTAAAATTGACAGAAGGACTTGAGTGAAATAAGTTGATCCCTGCTTACTATGAAAGTTTGTTACAGGCATTCAAACAGTACAGTGCTACATTGACATTAGAATCTAAGGATATGGGACATTTTGGATCAAGGTTTGTGACAGAATTGATGGCAGAAACAAGTATGATGATCCAGCAGCACTTGATTTGTTGGCAGAATAAGTCAAATGATAAAGGACTGCGGTATGCCAAGTCCTGTCATGATGAGATTGAGATGAAGCAGAAGAAATGAAAAGAAAAGCTCATGGCCTCTATGATTAAAGAACCAGTAAGATTCAGCTGATAGCAAGCAATGTCGGTGACATGCAAGGTGCACACCAGTAAAGACCATTGAAATGCATTGAGGCAGAGAAACTAACATTTTCAAATGACCCAATCTCCAATGATGCAGGTTCTCCAACATCCAATGCCACAAAAAAATGAGATGAGTTCCAGACACAATGCCAATCAGAATCCAAACACATATATGAATGCAACTCAGGGAGGGACTGCTTTCCAACAATTTCCTCTATTTGAACCGAAAGAGAACTATGGCTCCTGTCAGTCAGCCTGATGGTGCCCTGAGAGAAGAGGAATACTGTGTGCTTGGTGCATCCTTAGAGATGGACCGGAGTGGACCATTTATAAACAGCGAGGTGGATGGTTGCCCCATTTAGTTTTTGGTTGACACTGATGCTACCAGATCTACTTTGACAGTAGAGGTCCCAATCTTACCCCTGTCAAGAACATTAGTCCAAGTTGTAGGAGTAGCAAACAAACAGATGACAACCCAGGAAACTGAACCATTTTTTACTGCGATTAGGATCTTTTGAAGGCAGACACAGATTTATGTTGTGTGATTCCAGCCCAATGATTCTCTTGGGAAGGGACTTACTCTGCAAATTAAATTGTACCATATATTGTACCCCCTCAGGTATGGATATGCAAATTCTTGTTGAAGATGCTGTATTTAAATTTCGAAAGACGGGCCCTATTGTACTATATTCACTTTGTTGATGATTTACCCACAGATTTTGAGAGACACAGTCAGACTCAACATGTGGATTTTTCAGGGAATGATAACAGACTGATTAAAGGGGTTGAGTCTGTCTTAATAACAGCATAACCCAATGCTGAATTCCCAAGAACACGACAATAGAAACTGAAAACCGAGATGAGTGCAACAATTCATCCCGTAATCGAGTTTATGATTCAGCAGGGAATCTTGAAGGAAACTATGGGCAGTCCTTGTAATTTCACTATCATGGGCTTGCAGAAACCAAATGGGAAGCACAGCACTGTACAGGATTTGTGTAAGGTGAACAATATAGTCACCCCTTGTTGTCCCATGGTACCAAGTCCAGCAGTAATATTGTTTCAGATTTCATGTGAGGCTGACTGGTTCACAGTCATCGATTTGTTTCAGGCGTCATTTTCAATACCATTGCAGGAGGATAGTCTGTTCCTCTTTGTATTTTGGTTAGAAAATAGGGTTTTGGGATGGTCCAACAGGGGTATACTGAAAGTCCATCCATTGTTAACCAGATTTTTAGGAAAAATCTAGAATCTTTAGTCATGCCTTGTTACACAGTCTTGATACAATAAATTGATAACCTAGTGGTGGTGTCAAACACCCAGTAAACATGTACACAGGACTCCAGTGATTTGTTGAACCACCTACCTGAGAATAGACATAAATGCCCTCATTTTGATCGCCAGGGTTAATGTGAAGGTATCACCGCCAACAGGCTGGAGGTATATACCACCACATTATGAGTGTGGTGGGTTGGCCACTGCCAACCCGCCATATCTCCACTCATATCACCATGGCGGTATGAACCGGCAGGTCGGAGATAATGAGGCGGCCTAACGACATTGTTTTCGCAGCTGTAGCACCGTCTTGAAAACCATGGCAGTAGGGCTACCGATGACAGGGAGTTCCTTTCCAGTTACCGGTAGATGGCTCCCCCATCCCCCTCAGCAATCACCTGACCCCCCACCCCTCTAGAGTCACAGTGCCCCCCCACCCCCTAGAGTCACAGCGCCCCACCCCGCAATCATGCACACACACACCCACATGCACCGTGCACACACCCATTCACCACCATTTCCATACATGCATTCACTCACACTCATCCATACACACATTCACTCACACATACTCACACGCATCCACACTAACATGCTCACAATCATACACACTGACATGTCCACACTCACTGTAACATTCATACACCCATTCACTCACATGCATACAACCATGCATACACCACAACACTCACAGATGCATACACACACATACACACATTCATACACACATGCAGCCACCACACACACATACACAACATCCCCCGCCCTTCAAACCCTTCCCCTGTCAGATGCCCGACTGGCGGGGCAGTGCAGGTGGTAGCACCACCCAGGTGCCTCGACCATCAGCATGGCTACTGCCAGATTTCTGCCCTAAATGTGGCAGAAATCTGGCAGTCCCCATATTATGGTGGACGGAAGACCGCCAGCACTGGCTGTCTTCTGGTGCCCGTGGCATTGGCGGTCTCCCTTTGAGACCGCCAAAGTCATAATGAGAGCCAAGGTGTCGCCAAGAAAGTTTCAATACTGCGAGAAAGTAGAGAGAAAAGTCTCACAAAAGAGAAATTCAGCAATCTTAAAAATTAGTCCACTGACAAGACAAAAAGAAGTGAAGATGTTTTTTGAAAGGATGGGCTACTGTCTTCAGTGGATTCCCAACTTTTCTCTAGTCGCCAAGCCTTTACAGAAGCTGTTGAACAAGGATGTGTCTGATCCAGTACCTTAGGATAACAATTGCTTGATTTCTTTTTTAGAGCTGAGAGAAATTCTCTATCATGCCTCAGCTCTAAAGATGTCTGATTACAACAAATCTGATGCAACAATTCTGTAGTGAAAGGGAGCTCTGCACTCTGTCTTGGCTTACACAAACCCATGGACATGCCAGGAGGCCTTTGGCAAATGTTTCAGCTACGTTAGGATCCAGTAGCCTTAGGATTGCCTGGATGTCTTAAGGCTGTGGCTTCTGTCAGGAAAAGCTTTGAGAGATGTGAAAATATTACAATGGGATACCCTGTAATGGTACATGTGCCTCATTCTGTTGAATTACTGTTGACCAAAACAAAGACCCAACACATGGCTAGCAGCCACCTGACCAAATATGAACAAATCATATTGGCAGTGGAGGATGTAACTGTCAAACGCTGTTGTGTTCTGAACCCTCACACTTTGTTGCCTGTATCCGATATTGAAAGTGATGTAGTATGTGAAGTGGACCATTATTGTCTCCATGTCACTGAACTGTCCAGAAAACCAAGATCAGCTATATAAGATGAACCATTGACTGAATCTGATTGTGTGCTTTATGTAGATGGTTCATGTTTGCAAGATAATGGAGGGAGTCTGAGATCAGTTTATGCTGTCTGCACTCTTTCAGGATTAGTTGAAGCTTCCGATTCTGAGAGCAGCGTATGCTGTCTGCACTCTTTCAGGAGTTGTTGAAGCTTCCTGGCTTCAAGGAGTATTCTCCACCCAAGTGGGTGAATTGATTGCTCTCACTAGAGCATGCTGTGTTTCAGACTAGTTGAAAGTGATAATCTTTACCAACAATCACTATGGCTTTGGTGTTGTTCATCACTTCGGACAACTATAGTCCCAGAGGGGATATATGATGGCTTCTGGATCCCCAATCAGGAATGGTGAGCAAGTGAGAAACCTCCTCAACACATTACAATTGCCTGAGCAGGTCACAGTGGTCAAGGGCCCTGAACATCGTACTAGCACTGATTATGTGACTTTGGGTAATAATTACACTGACGAGGTTGCGAGATATTGTGCATATAATGTTTCTATTTTCAAAGGGGAATACAGAAATGAGGGAATGGATGAGACTAACTACAACCTTTTGTTGATTACCACTGATAACTGGGAGGAAGTCAAGAGGCTGCAAGAGGAAGTGTCGGAGGAGGAATAGCAAGGTTGAGTCCAAGCAGGTTGGGTCAAAAGAGATGATGATATTTGGGTTTCAATGGATGGAAGACCAGTGTTGCCTAACAGTTTGTTGCCTCCAATGGCTAGACATTTCCATGGTCCTGCTCATGTTGGTAGAGATGCCATGGCGAGGTTATTCGGATAGACCTTGTTTAATCCAAAATTCAGATTGATGGTGGAGGTCTTGTGTCACAGGTATGTTATGTGTCAACAGATCAGTGCTGGAAAGAAAACTTCAGTTACACTGAGTCACATAGGGAAGTCAGGAGGGCTTTTCAATAGGATGCAGTTGAACTGTATCAAGATGCCTGTGCACAGCCTGAGGTACGTCTTAGTGATTGTGTGCATCTCCTCGCATTGGATCGAAACATATCCAACCAGAAAGAATGATAGCCTCACAGTAGCTAAACTGTTGCTAAGAAAGCCCATTCATCCTGACTTCTCGGGAATCAAATCAAGGTACTCATTTCAATAATGAGGTTTTGAGGTTATTATGCGCAACATTATAGGTTAAACAGAAGCTACATTGCAGCTATAGACCCAAGGCTTCGGTTCTTGTGGAGCAGGTGAAGGCACGCTGAAATGCAAATTGGCAAAGTGTGTGCTTTGAAATCTTTGAAATGGCGTGGTGCGTTGCTTCTTGTGTTGATGAGTCTTCGGATTGTCCCCCCACAGGATCAAAATGGGGAGGGGCTTGAGACTGCCAGTAGTTCCTGCGAATGCACTAGTGAACATTATGGTCCTTGATTATTACAAAGGCTTGGCTGATGTGGTGCATTCTGTGTCTCATAAGGTTGGAATATCTGCAAC
This sequence comes from Pleurodeles waltl, assembly GCF_031143425.1. Classification (NCBI taxonomy): domain Eukaryota; kingdom Metazoa; phylum Chordata; class Amphibia; order Caudata; family Salamandridae; genus Pleurodeles; species Pleurodeles waltl. The sequence continues at coordinate 1,179,215,499 of NC_090437.1, forward strand.
CTCTCCACATCAGGAGCAGTCCCATAACCTCAGACCCGGCGACTGGGTCTTGGTGAAGAAACACGTCCGAAAGAAGTACCTGGAACCTCAATGGCGTGTTACCATATCAGATGATCCTAGTCACCACGACTCCTGTAAAGTGTGGAGGTCTCCACAACTGGATTTACACTTTCCATACCTGAAGAGTTGAATGTCCCCTTGATACGACAGCATCTATTCCAGAAGTGCAGGTGGTTTCAGAAAGACAAGAAGAGCAGGTTAATCAAGCTGTAAGGGGTCAAACAGGGCCTGACAGAGCAGTTGATGGGTCTGAGGTGGGGTCAGGAACAAGCGATTGGTGAAGTAGAACCAGAAGTTGAGCAGCCTTGTTCTTGTCCTGTGGTGGTGAATGAGACAAGCTCGGAGTCAACACCTGATGAAGGACTCAGTGCAGTAAGAAGATGAGGGTAAATTGGAGACTGATGGCCCAGAAGTCAAGAGAGAGAAAGAGTGACCTCGCCTAGAGAACGAGTACGACAGACAATATTGAGGACTCGAGGATGAAAGTGTGGCTTTGAGGAGATCAAGGAGAACCAGAGTGCCCAGTGGAGGTACTCCTCACCTGAGTGGATCTATTTTGCCAATGACACAGACAAAGAGTTCTGGAGTTAATGGGATCACAGGTCGAGTTCAACTGAACCTCCTTGATCTGAACATTTTACTTGAACTGTAGCTTGAATTTTCATTTCCATCAATGAGTTTGAACTGTGTAATCATTAGAAACATTTATATTGACTGTGGTAGTGAACTCAGAAAAATACCTAGGCCTAAGTAGAAGAAGAAAAAGGGTTGCCCCTTTAGAAGAACACAGAGTAGGGTTAGGGAAGTCTCATGAAGATTTGTGTATGTCCTGAAATCTTTGAACTTTGTTTGCTGTTTGCACAGGTGGAATTAATAGAGAGATACTCTGTTGCTGCTGCATTCTGCCCAATTTTAGATCTGAGTTTTGAGAAGTAATGGAGCCAAATTGGAGAAGTAGACGTAAGTACATAGTAGGTGTAGTATTGCGTATTGTCCTCACTGTGTTAGTAGGGCTATTAGTAAGAGTGTGCTTCCCTACCCTATCCCTAAACAATCCATCTATCATTACTGCTGCCCAGTCCACGTCAAACCCTTGGAATGGCAAATTTCACAATTTAGATGAGAAGGTTTTATACTTAGATGCATCCGGAGAATATTATTTTGCAAATTTATATTTTTGCTTATTGTCTGAATATGTCGGCACAATGAAGGCAAGGGGTTGTTAGGCATGTACACACCTTCCTGCCTCTGTGTCAGAAGGTATGACATATCATCATGTTCCTATGACATATGGGATTTCATGTATTCTTTTGTTCAGTCTATTTTATGGGACAGGACGATATCAATACTATTTTTCAAATTATGATTTAATTCTTTCAACAGTCTCTATATTTGATCATCTGAATAGACGTCTAGCTCACTTAGAGTTGAAAATAATTTCAAAGTTCTTGAAACCTGTTACAACGTTAGAGACAGTTTAGGCACACTCTTAGAAATTGGGCCTCTGGTTGGCAGCCAGTTTGCATTCTGTTCTAGCAGGGACCCTTACTCTAGTCAAGGTACTGAAGATACACACTTAGGATAACCCCTGCTCACCCCCTTGGTAGTGTATACAAGCAGTCAGGCTTATCTCAAAGCCAATGTATAAAGTATTTGTACCCACACACACAGTAATACAGTGAAATCACTACAAAGTGGACACAACACAATATTTATCTAAATCAAACAAGACCAGAACAACAAAAATCCAACATACACAAGTTAGGATATGAATTTTTAAAATAAAAAAGAGTCTTATTCCATAGAAAATAATGGATGCGTTGATGTTACACAAAGTACCTGGTTTGTGTCAAATATAAAGCCTCACGGGTAGACGTGTGTCGCAAATGTCAGCGATGCATTGATTCCTTACTCGCAAGTAAACCTGTGTCTCATTTCTTCCCTTGTCGGGTAGGCGATGAGATGTTTTTCTCTCCCACAAGAGAGCAATGCGTTGATTTCCAGACAGGAGCCTCAGATTGGGCAGGTTCATGTTGAATTTGATGCCTAGCGACGATGCATGTAAAATCCAGCCGCAAAGTGATAAGAAACCACACTGTTTGGGGCTTGCATCGGTTTCAGCACCTGCAAGCAGGTGTTGTGTCATTTCTCCAGCCACAATGCAGGTAATGCATTGATTTCCCAGCCGCGATGCAGGTGGTGCATTGTTTTTACAGCCACTTTGCTGGTGGTGTGTCAAAATGTTCCCTACGTGGTCCCTGTGTGCGGATTTTTACCTTGGTTCCATCAGCTTCACCTTTAAAGGGCCCAGGGACAGGATAGGGTACTACTTGGCAAGGTAGGAGTCTCAGCAGTGAGTCCTGGTGGTGGCAGAGGAAGTCTTTGATGGCCCTGAGACTTCAAAACAGGAGGCCAGCTCAGTTCAAGCAGAAGCAGCAAATGTAGGCCAACCCCGCAAAGCACAGTCACAGGCAAAGGGACGGTACTCCTCTTCCAGCGCTTCAGCTCTTCTCCTTGGCAGAGGTACACCTTGAGTCCAGAAGCAATCTAAAACTATGGGGGTTTGCATCCACTCCTTATACCCCTTTCAGCCTTTGATGTAAAGTCTCTGTTGTTAACAAGATCCTGCCTTGAACAAGCCTGGCCCCAGACACACACCAACAGGTGGGAGACTGCATTGTGTGAGGACAGGCACAGCTCCCTCCCCACTCTAGCCCAGGAGACTCATCAGGATATGCATGCTACACCCCAGCTCCCTTTGTGTCACTGTATAGAGGGAATTCACAAAAGCCAAACTGTCAGTCTGACAGGCATAGAATAGTCTAAACAAGAAAATGCCCACTTCCTAAAAGTTGCATTTTCAAACTGACAATTGAAAAAACAATTTCACCAAATGATGTATTTTTAAATAGTGAGTTCAGAGACCCCAAACTCCGTATCTCTATCGCCACCCAATGGGAATCTACACTTAAAATGTATTTAAATGCAGCCCCCTTGTTAACCTATGAGAGAGATAGGCCTTGCAACAGTGAAAACCGAATTTGGCAGTACCTCACTGTTAAGACATGTAGAAACACACCAGCACATGTCCTACCTTTAACATACACTGCGCCATGCCCATGGGGCTACCTAGGGCCTACCTTAGGGGTGCCCTACATGTATAAAAAAGGAAGATTTGGGCCTGGCAAGTGGGTACACTTGCAAGGTCAGTTTGGTAGATTAAAACTGCACACACAGACACTGAAGTGGCCAGTCTGAGACATGTTTACAGGGCTACTAATGTGGGTGGCACAACAAGTGTTGCAGGGCCCACTAGTAGCATTTGGTTTATAGGCCCTGGGTACCTCTAGTGCCCTTTACTAGAGACTTACTAGTAAATCCAATATGTCAATCATGGAAAAGCCAATTACACATGCAATTTACACAGGGAGCACTTGCACTTTAGCATTGGTCAGCGGTGGTAAAGTGCCGAGAGCATCAAAACCAGCAAAAACAAAGTCCAGCACACAATCAAAACATAGGAAGCAGAGGCAAAAAAGACAGGATAGACCACACAAAGGATGCCAGGTCTAACACATACACAGACACACTTTAACATGTATGTTGTCAGAAGTTGAGAAGCAGGTTCTAAATTTGGTTGAAGATCAAAGAAGGAAATTAGAAGCTAGCTCAAAATTTGATGAGAGCTTTCTAAGTCAGAATAAATGGACTAAAGAAGATATTTGACATCAGTTATTTGGAAATGTAGCTGCTTTAGCCTTAGATTGGAAACATAAGGAAAGATTATGGGGGTCATTCCAAGTTTGGCGGGCGGCGGTTGCCGCCCGCCAAACTTAAGCTGCCAATTGGCCAGTCCGCGGTCAAAATACCGCGGAGGCCAGTCTGACTTACCCGCTGGGCTGGCGGGCGCCCGCCAAGGGAGCGCCCGCCGGCCCAGCGGGAAAGGGCCTGCAACACAGAAGCCGGATCCGAATGGAGCCGGCGGTGTTGCAGGTGTGCGACGGGTGCAGTTGCACCCGTCGCGCTTTTCACTGTCTGCTAAGCAGACAGTGAAAAGCATACTGGGGCCCTGTTAGGGGGCCCCAGGATACCCGTTCCCGCCATCCTGTTTCTGGCGGTGAAAACCGCCAGAAACAGGCTGGCGGGAAGGGGGTCGGAATCCCAATGGCGGCGCTGCTTGCAGCGCCGCCATGGAGGATTCTCCCAGCCGGGGCTAATCCGGCGGGAAACCGCCGGACCCGGTTTTCCGACCGCAGCTTTACAGCCGTGGTCGTAATGGGCACTGAAGCACTGCCAGCCTGTTGGCGGTGCTTCCGTTGCCCGCGGCTGCCAGGGTCGGAATGAGGGCCTATGTATTTGGATGGAAAGATTTGATGCAGATAATATATGTGAACATACTTTTGAAGTTCGAGAGAATTACCAGTTGTATTTGAATGGAGAAGATACTGTTATTTCTGAAGTTTACTTTATTTGCTGAGAGCATACTTATTTTAAGCTGCCCAAGGGATGGTATGATATCTGTAATTTGGGGGTAGTATTCCCAAGATTTATTATGTAGAATATCTTAATAATCCTGTCTTGACTAAAGGTTCTAGACAACAACAAAAAATGGTGTTATTACTGGAGAAGTGGTGGGTGACATATTTGGAGCTTTGATCCCATCTGTGGGAGTGAATTTGAATGACTTGAAGATTAGAAGGCTGTCTTCTTTTGTGGGAAAATTAGCCACTTTTACAGTAGGAGCTTTAATGGTTGTAAATTCTGAGATGCTAGTGATCAGCCGATCGATCTTTGGTTTTGCAAAATAGACTTGTGTTAGACATGTGACTCAGAAGTTAAAGGTCCAGCAATGCTGCACTTACATCCCAGACAACAGTAAGGGGTTGAAGCAGTACATTCAGGGTAGATGAAAGATTTGAAGGACCTTGAAGACACTGGTGCCTAGGAGGCAATTGGAGATGGTTTTCCTGCTATGTGGAGGTGGTTTGGGAAACTAGAAAGTGGAGTTGTGGGTTTTTAGTTTTGAAACTCTTGTTGGTTATCGCCACATGCGCAGTAGTTTCGGTGGAGGGATATAAAGTTTTCCAGAGAGTGAACATTTAAAAGGGAAAGAAGAGGAAGAGGGCTGATGTTGAGTTAGAGGATCAACATTGTAAATATTACGACGACATGAAATGTTTCGAAGAATCTAGATGAAAGTCAGTAAAGACTACTAGGTTCTAGAGAGTTGCATTCTAGAAAGAAAGCGGTTTGTGATGACTTAAGACGTTATCAGGAGGTGGTTGAAAGAGCAAAACTTGGGTGCACCATTATGCTTGTTAGAAGAAGAGTAATGAAGCATTTAATTCCATATATATGTCATAAACTATATCCATGTATATGTGGAGCATTAAAAGACCACAACAATACAGTACCTTTATGAGTAAAGATATAAGCGCTACATCTAAACTACCATTACAATGCTAACCGAATGCATTTATACCTTAGCATTTTAACAAATTATATATTTTATAACCACTCTTTATTTGTGTTTAAGAGAACTGCATTTGTAAGAGTATAACTAAATTACGCATTTCCTTTCCATTGTTCAAGCTAGAGTTAAGGCCTACGCAATTTCTGTGTTTAATTTTGATATGAAGTTTGCTTTCTTTGTGCATTATTTTCTTTCCTCTACAGGTGATAGATAGGGAAGTGTGAGCTGGGTTGCCAAGGACAAGAATTGGTAACAAGAGCTGTAAGAACAGACTCCTCTTTCAAATTTCTGAGCGTTGATGTAGTCCAAAGTTGAGCAGATGTATTCAGATGAGGATAAAAGTTAATTGGATTTTGATGTCAGCTACCAGGAGGTTCTGAGGTTGATTAAAGTGTTGTTTAGTTAGTCTGAGATTCAGATTTCCTTTGTCCCTTGACTAGAGTGGACCCTCATGGAAGAGATCGCTCTCCTTTCTTTTGTTACACTAAGGGCATCAATATGAGTTTGGCGGTCCCACCTCGAGACTGCCAAACTCGTGGGGTGGACGTCACCACCATGGTTGTGGTGCCCCCCCGAGCATATTACAATGTTCCCGCCGGGCTGACCGGCAGAAACATTGTATTACGCCATCTCCGCCATGGAAAGGCTGTCAGAAAGCTGAGTTGTAATCAGTCAGGGGGTGCTGAGTTCATGTTCCTGGCAGGGACGGCGGTCCCCTGGCGGGCCCACCCACTAAAGTTGTAATCTGGTAGTCAGACTGTCTGGAGTGCAGTGGTCTGACCATCACTGCTTGTGTGGCAGTCCCCGGACCGCCACTCTTATGATGAGGGCCTAAGTGTTTTATGCTACTCACATCTCTCAACAGAACTTCTACTGAAGCTTTCTGTGATGCTGACACTTTCCTTTGTATTTATCTTTAGTTGATGAAAATAGTTAGAAAATTACATTCAGTGGTTAGGCAGGAAAATCCGAGTCAGATTTCGAAGTGCCATATGCTTTCCTTTATTTTTTGCATTGTTGCTATTAAATTACTGGTCCTTTGTATAATAGTGAAATTTAATATTGTGCGATGATTTGATTCTCCTTTGGTGATTCTATACATATCTAACATGTTTTAAGACTCATTCATGTAAGTTTGGCTTTGACTCTGAAATAAATCCATTTCTAAAACTAAAGCACATATCTGAGATTTAATATGGAACCAAATGGGTTACAATTTCATTTAATGAAGTAAGTGAATGTGTTTCTCCTTGCCCTTCAGGACTCCTAAAAAGATTCATCAGACTAAAAAAGAGAAAGAAAGGATGCCATTGGATCAGCAGCAAAGCTCTCAGGGCAGCTGCAAAGTCCAGCTATGTCCTGTTTTATGTTTTTAGTACCAAAACTGAAGTCTTTGGTGGGCACCCAACAATGGTGTACCTGGCTTCGAATGACGTTCACCAGCTTAAGCATCATGCCTTCTCCTGCTAAAAAAGCTGTGAAAAAAGGTAACGTTGTCCCAAGGAAAATGCTTAACCAGTGAGACCTTCAAGACTTTGACTACTCTATTTGCCTAGATTCATGCTAGGTACTGATCTAGTATGAATATTGAGGTTGACAACCACTTTGATATTTCCTATTGCCTTTTACATTAAAATATTCCAAATCCATTTCTCTGGTTCACTTAATCTATGTTTAACCATTTATGAGTCATTTTGCCTTTAAAAATGTTGTTGAAGTTTCTAAATTGGTTTGAAAATTTAATTGTGTGATGTTTTTGGCACTGCTTGAGCCTATCAGGAATTTTACCTCATCACTGACACAGTATTGTGGTAAAAAAACTATTGCTGACAAAAATATTGTGTCAAAAATATCATCCTTCTTTACTTACGATGGTAAGTACTAAAATATTGGTGAAAAGTATTGTTTGCACTAACATTGTTCAAAAATATCCAATTAAAAAAAAAATTAAATAGAGTTTAAGGTAGTATATGCTACATATTTTGATATATTAATTTAATGTAATGTAAATTACATTTCCACAAACACATATGGTTTTGTCCTTATTTACATGTATATACATACATAGATATATGTATATATGAATGTAGCGTAATTTGTAAAAATCATTATTTTATGTTATATATGCATTTAAAAATATGTGTGTTTTTCTAAGTACATCTTTATATATAGAATTAAATGTTAGTGGAAACTATTTAAATTGTTTTTATATTCACATCATATTAATGTATGTAATATATGTGTGTGTGTATATATATATATATATATATATATATATATCCATAAAGCATTGCTTAGATTCTGACAGGAATGACCACATCTTGTGTTGCCGATAGTCTTTTATTGGCTCAATTCACGTCGCATTCAACACGAACACTACCCACCCAACGTGTTTCGGTCTTGTCGACCTTGATCACGGGCATTGTGAAATAGGTGAAATACACACTACATTACACAGAAAGGCCACTGCCACTAATTCAGTATTACATGCCAACAGTTTCCATCCACCTAATACGAAATGGAATATACCGTATGGTGAATTCTTACGGATAAAAAGAACATGTTCAGAATCTGGGGAATATGATAAACATTTGAAAGCCTCAGAGGAACGATTCATCACTAGACAATATCCCAGGAAATGCATTCAAAAAGCAAAACAGCGAGATGGTGAGATTTCAAGAATGGATTTGATCCATAAAACATCGGGCCGGCTCAAAAATAAATCGGATGATCAAATACAATTAATTACGACATATTCCAGTAATGGTGCGCAGCTACGTAAGATCTTAACTAAACATTGGCCCCTTCTCTGACTGGATTCAACAGTAAGTGAGATTATGGGCGACCATCCAAAAATGACTTTCAGAAGGGTGCCAAATTTGCGGAATAAATTGACACAAATCAAATCAAATCAAATCAAATCATTAACATTTATAAAGCGCGCTACTCACCCGTGCGGGTCTCAAGGCGCTAGCGGAAAGGGGGGGTTACTGCTGCTCGAATAGCCAGGTTTTTAGGAGTCTCCGGAAAGTGGAGTGGTCCTGGGTGGTCCTGAGGCTGGTGGGGAGGGAGTTCCAGGTCTTGGCCGCCAGGAAGGAAAAAGATCTCCCACCCGCCGTGGAGCGGCGGATGCGAGGGACGGCAGCGAGTGCGAGACCAGAGGAACGGAGGAGGCGGTGGGGACGTAGAAGCTGAGACGTCGGTTGAGGTATTCCGGTCCCTTGTTGTGGAGGGCTTTGTGTGCTTGGGTGAGAAGTTGAAAGGTGATCCTTTTGCTGACTGGGAGCCAATGCAGGTGTCTCAGGTGTGCGGAGATGTGGCTGTTGCGGGGTACGTCGAGGATGAGGCGTGCCGATGCGTTTTGAATGCGTTGCAGGCGATTTTGGAGTTTGGCTGTGGTCCCGGCGTAGAGGGTGTTGCCGTAGTCCAGGCGGCTTGTGACGAGGGCGTGGGTCACGGTTTTTCTAGTGTCGGCGGGGATCCAGCGGAAGATCTTGCGGAGCATGCGGAGGGTGAGGAAGCAGGCAGAGGAAACGGCGTTGACTTGCTTGGTCATGGTGAGAAGAGGGTCCAAGATGAAGCCGAGGTTGCGGGCGTGGTCTGTGGGGGTCGGTGCGGTGCCGAGGGCCGTGGGCCACCAGGAGTCGTTCCAGGCGGACGGGGTGTTGCCGAGGATGAGGACCTCCGTTTTTTCAGAGTTCAGCTTTAGGCAGCTGAGCCTCATCCAATCTGCGACGTCCTTCATACCCTCTTGTAGGTTGGTCTTGGCGCTGGCGGGGTCCTTGGTGAGGGAGAGTATAACTTGGGTGTCGTCGGCGTAGGAGGTGATGATGATGTCGTGCTTGCGAACGATGTTGGCGAGGGGGCTCATGTAGACATTCAAGAGTGTCGGGTTGAGCGATGAGCCTTGAGGAACGCCGCAGATCATCTCGGTGGGTTCTGAGCGAAACGGAGGGAGGTAAACTCTTTGGGAACGGTTTGAGAGGAAGGAGGCGATCCAGTCCAGGGCCTGGCCTTGGATCCCGGTGGAGCGGAGGCGGGTGATTAGGGTGCGGTGACAGACGCTGTTGAAGGCAGCCGAGAGGTCGAGGAGAATGAGGGCGACTGTTTCACCGTTGTCCATCAGGGTTCTGATGTCGTCAGTGACTGAGATGAGGGCGGTTTCCGTGCTGTGGTTGGTTCGGAATCCGGTTTGTGAAGGGTTGAGCAGGTTGTTGTTTTCCAGGAAGGTGGTCAGCTGTTTGTTGACGGTCTTCTCTATTACCTTGGCTGGGAAAGGCAGAAGAGAGATGGGGCGGAAGTTTTTCAGGTCGCTCGGGTCAGCCGTAGGTTTCTTTAGTAGGGCGTTGACTTCGGCTTGTTTCCAGCATTCGGGGAAGGTAGCAGAAGAAAAAGAAGAGTTGATGACGGTCTGGAGGTGCGGGGCGATGATGTAGTCGGCTTTGTTAAAGATGAAGTGAGGGCAGGGGTCCGAAGGGGCACCGGAGTGGATAGAGTTCATGATGGATTTGGTTTCTTCAGTGTTGATGTGGGTCCAGTTGTTGAAGGTAATGGCCGGGGGTGCGGGTTCGGTGGTGTTATGTTGGGTCTGGTGTCCGAAGCTGTCGTGGAGGTCGCTGATCTTGCGATGGAAGAAAGTGGCAAGGGACTTGCACAAATCCTGTGAGGGCGTGACGGTGTTGGCGTTGGCGTTGGGGTTGGAGAACTCCTTGACGATGCTGAAGAGTTCTTTGCTGTTGTGGCTGTTTTTGTCCAGTCTGTCGGTGAAAAAGTTCTTTTTAGCAGCGCGGATCAGGCGGTGGTGTTCACGGGTAGCGTTCTTGAGGGCGGTCATGTTGTCAGCAGTGTGGTCCTTGCACCAGGCCTTCTTGAGGGCGCAACAAGTTTTCTTTGATTCTTTGAGGGCGTCAGAGAACCAGAGAGGTTTTTTGGTGTTGGTCTGTCGATGCGTGCGTTTGAGGGGAGCAAGGTTGTCTGCGCAGTTGGAGATCCAGTTTGTGAGGCTGAGGGCTGCGTCGTTGGGGTCGGTGGTGAGGGTGGGTTGGTTGGCGGCGAGTGCTGAGAAGAATTGCTCTTCGGGGATCTTGTTCCACTGTCGACGAGGGATAGGTTGAGTGCGGAGGTGGCGGGTCTCGCGTCGGAATGTGAAGTGGACACAGCTGTGGTCGGTCCAGTGTAGAGCGGAGGTGTGGCTGAAGAAGACGTGTTTGCTGGCGGAGAAGATAGGGTCAAGCGTGTGTCCGGCGATGTGGGTGGTGGTGTTCACCAGTTGTTTGAGGCCGAGGTTGGCGAGGTTGTCGAGCAGGGTGGTGGTGTTGGGGTCGTTGTTTTGTTCCAGATGGAAGTTGAGGTCGCCTAGGAGGATGTAGTCCGGTGAGGCGAGGGCGTGCGGGGAGATGAAGTCAGCGATGGCGTCGCTGAAGGGGGCGCGCGGTCCAGGAGGACGGTAGACGAGGGATCCTCTGAGGATGGTCCTCGAGTCGGTGCGAATCTGAAAATGCAGGTGTTCAGCGGCGAGAGGGGGGTGTCTTCGGTGGAGGTGGTGACGCTGATGGAGTCTTTGAAGACGATGGCGATACCTCCTCCTACTTGGTTGGTGCGGTCTTTTCTGGAGCCACTTTAGTTCTCGTAAAAAGCTCAACTGGCTTCAAAAACCAGATTATTGGAAATGTGGTACTTGCAAAGCGTGCAGAATTGCCAAAAATACTAAAGAATATATCACAGGCAATGGAGATATCAGAAGCATCAAACAACATATAACTTGTAAAAGTCCCTTTACAATATATGTTTTGGAATGCCCTTGTGGTCTGAAATATGTTGGGAGTACCATATGTAAAACAAAAAAAGGGATATTAGAACATATTAGAGCAATTACAAATGTGGATAGAAGTTATGCTACGGCAAAACATATGGAACTAGCACATGATAGCCAATGGGAAAATATGATCTTTTATGTAATTGACCATGTTTCTGAAAATGAACGAGGAGGAGACAGAGAGAGGAAATTGCTACAACTTGATTCAAGATACATACTGGAGATGCGAACTTTGACCCCTTTGGGGATGAATCAGGATGAGGAATTATTTGTTCATCTATAATTATCTGAATCTGCCATTGCTAATACTATAATGGTTATATGTGTAACATTGAATCTGTTGTAGCCTATAGTCTGTTTGCTTAGATAGGTGAAAGTTTTTAAAAAAATAATGTTTTATGGCTCATAATATTGATTAGGTTGTATAACATAGAGATTAATATCATACTGACCAGATGCATCAATCTGTGTGAGAACGTTATTTTTGTATAAATTATTTTGAACTATTGTGAACTACAACTCCCACAATGCTATAGTATGAGCATAGATTTTCCATTGCAACAATCGAGCTCTTTTAGGGATTATGCGCGAGCTCTAACAGTGTATAATGTAGCTGCTAAACATTAGCAATAAGGCTATATAGTTGAAGTGGGTTTTGCTTAACAATTAGGTCAAATTGTATAAATACGGAAGTATGAGTCATTTACCGGAAATGCCCGTGATCAAGGTCGACAAGACCGAAACGCGTTGGCCGGGTAGTGTTCGATTTGAATACGATGTGAATTGAGCCAATAAAAGAGTATCGGCAACACAAGACATTGGAGTGCGGTCATTCCTGTCAGAATCTAAGGAATGCTTTATGGATTTCATATAGGTTGTTCCACCGTTAACCTGCACCGCCGCAAGAATGAAGAGCGCTAACACACGCCAACGAGGGACAATTCTAGCATCATTTGTAAAAATACAGGCGTGAGCAGCAACCATCCCAGACAAGTGTATATCGAAAGCGATTAAAGTTGTTTGACAGTCAGAAGTCATAACCGTAGGAAAGCATTTCTTGAATTACATTCCGGTAAGCGTTTATTACGTCTTTGGGATGGTTTAAAGTGGCACAGAGAAACAAATACTGTTTATATTGTTGCACAGAAGAGGTTTCATTCGGTCAAAGTTTCTCGCCAAAATAAAAGTTGTAAAAAGGGTTGGCGTGATTCACATAGCGTTTATTTAATAAGCATACAGAATTTGGAGTGCAATGGATTTGAAAATAGAAAAACAGCGAGTAATGGCACAGGAAGTCTTTAAGGATATTACAATTGATTCCAAACCTGATAAGGCAGGAACAAGTCAAAGCCTTTCGAATGTTAAAACTAAATTATGGGAATGGGAGAAATTGTCTCGAAAAGAAATCAACAAATGGTGGGAAATACAGACTTTGAAAGAATATATTGAAGTAAATCGGATACCCAGAGGTCTCAGGATTAGAATCATGCCAAGCTATCAGGATGCAAGTAGTGCCTGTACTGGAAGAATGGGGTACACATATTTTAGAGTCTTCTAAAGGGCTCATAGAAATCCTGATCAAACATACAGGGATTGCTCTGGAAAAAATTCAAAAGGAGTTAAAAGACCTGGAACAAGATTTGGGCTCTTTAACCCTAACTGAGGAAGAAAAGAAATTGAAAAATGATTTGGATCTTAAAATTCAGCAACATGAAGAAACAGTTGTAGCACGTAAGCAATTCAAATTCCATAAAGACAAGCAGGATTATGAAGGCCGAATCTTTACATTTTTGCTGAAATTCTGAAGTACTAAACAGGGAGCCCAATCTGATTTATCACAATCTGAATTTTCAAGTATGGAATCTTTGTCTACGAATAATTACATTAGTGAAAGTGAGGATGGGAGTGCAGTATCACATGAACCCAATTCCACCCTTTTAAACTAAATGCGCCTCGCCCTCCAGCAACAGTCCAAGGATCAACTAATTGGCAGAAGAGGAAAGGGACGAGGACAGGAAGAAAGAAAAACAAACATACAAGAAGGGGCCAAAGGGGGAACCCAAGAAATACCAGAGCAAAAATTGCAATGTTGTTCAAGAATTCATTGTTTTAAATCTTTCTGACAGAGATATTACAATACAAGAAGAGTCCTTATTGAAAAAAGGCCTTAATTTTTGTCCAGCCAGAAATATTGATCTAGTACAGACACATATTGACTTATATAAATTTATACGGAAAATCAAACTTGCTAAGTTTTACAAGGAGGAAAATCGAATTGATACAAGTAGCATTTTAGTACCAACACATGATCTAATGGTACAAGACAAAGGCACTCTACTGACTCTGATAAATCTTGATTGCACACAGAATGAAGAGCCTATATATGAATCAGAAGTGATAACACCATTAGAGGCAGGCCTGACTAAAAAAAGAGTGAAATCTAGTTTTTGTCCAGTATTGCCATCAGGCAACAAAATGTATTTATTTGCCGAAATTGTCGTTGATGATTTTTATAAAACAAAATGGAATCGATGTAAAAGTAACCTAACATTGACAGAAGCGCAAATTCTTCGCAATCTGCAGATGGATGAAACAGTGGTAATCAAACCTGAAGATAAAGGTGGAAATATTGTAATTCAGAATAGTTGCAATTACGTACAGGAAGCAGTTAATGGATATTACTTATTATCAAATCATCAAAAGTAATCAGAGGAAGCAGTTGGCAATTCAAATACAATCATACCTACAGAATTGGCGAGATCAGGGCCTTATTGACCAAGATGAAGTAAAATATTTAACAGTACAACATCCTGTTACCCCTACAATTTACTTCCTTCCAAAAATTCACAAAGATCCTAAAAAAACACCAGGGAGACCTATTGTGTCAGCTAATGATTCTTTATTGGAACCTATATCCCATTATATTGATTTCTTCCTAGCACCGTTGGCACAGAATTTGAAATTATTTTTGAAAGATACAGGAGATCTATTGAGACATCTAGATGATATTCCATGGCAGGAATCTTATAAATTGATAACGATGAATGTAATCTCCTTATACACCAATATTGAACATCACATAGGCATTCAGGCATGTCAATATTTATTAAGCCAAAAAAACATCCAATTCGTTCAACATAATGAAATGCTTCTAGAGATGATCAATCTTTGCCTTACCAACAATTTTTTTCAGTTTGATCAGCAGTTGTTCTTGCAAATAAAAGGGACAGCTATGGGCTTTTCTTTTTCTCCAAATTTAGCAAATTTAACTATGGGATGGTTTGAACAAAGAATAGTGTGGGCAGAAGAAAATGACAAATATCAGCAGAAGGTAATTCGTTGCCTTAGATTCATTGATTACTTATTTCTGATTTTGGATGGCACAGAAGTGGAATTTGAGGAGTATTTTAACATTCTGAATAATACTTCGGCCAAATTACAATTCACCTATCAAATAAGTACCCCGAGAGTGACATTTCTGGATACAGAAATTGATATAAAAGAAGGTGAAATACACACTGCATTACACAGAAAGGCCACTACCACCAATTCAGTATTACATGCCAACAGTTTCCATCCACCTAATACGAAATGGAATATACCGTATGGTGAATTCTTACGGATAAAAAGAATATGTTCAGAATCTGGGGAATATGATAAACATTTGAAAGCCTCAAAGGAACAATTCATCACTAGACAATATCCCAGGAAATGCATTCAAAAAGTAAAACAGCGAGTTGGTGAGATTTCAAGAATGGATTTGATCCATAAAATATCCGGCCAGCTCAAAATAAATCGGATGATCAAATACGATTCAGTACGACATATTCCAGTAATGCTGCGCAGCTACGTAAGATCTTAACTAAACATTGGCCCCTCTCCGACTGGATTCAACAGTAAGTGAGATTATGGGCGACCATCCAAAAATGACTTTCAGAAGGGTGTCAAATTTGCGGGATAAATTGACACAAAGCCACTTTAGTTCTCGGAAAGAGCTCAACTGGCTTAAAAAAACAGGTTTTTGTAAATGTGGTACTTGCAAAGCGTGCTGAATTGCCAAAAATACTAAAGAATATATCACAGGCAATGGAGATATCAGATGCATCAAACAACATATAACTTGTAAAAGTCGCTTTACAATATACGTTTTGGAATGCCCTTGTGGTCTGAAATATGTTGGGAGTACCATATGTGAAACAGATATTAGAACATATTAGAGCAATTACAGATGTGGATAGAAGTTATGCTACGGCAAAACATATGGAACTAGCACATGATAGCAAATGGGAAAATATGATCTTTTATATGATTGACCATGTCCCTGCCAATGAACAAGGAGGAGACAGAGAGAGGAAATTGCGACAACTTGAGTCGAGATACATACTGGAGATGCGAACTTTGACCCCTTTGGGGATGAATCAGGATGAGGAATTATTTGTTCATCTATAATTATCTGAATCTGCCACTGCTAATACTAGAATGGTTATATTTGTAACATTGAATCTGTTGTAGCCTATAGTCTGTTTGCTTGGATAGGTGAAAGTTAAAAAAAAATATATATATTTTATGGCTCATAATATTGATTAGGTTGTTTAACATAGAGATTAATATCATACTGACCAGATGCATCAATCTGTGTCAGATCATTATTTTTATATAAATTATTTTGGACTATTGTGAACTACAACTCCCATGAGTGTAGTGTTTCCATTGCAACAATCGAGCTCTTTTAGGAATTATGCGCAAGCTCTAACAGTTTATAATGTAGCTGTTAAACATTAGCAATAAGGCTATATAGTTGAAGTGGGTTTTGCTTAACAATTAGGTCAAATTGTATAAATACGGAAGTATGATTCATTTACCGCAAATGCCCGTGATCAAGGTCGGCAAGACCGAAACGCGGTGGGCGGATAGTGTTCGAGTTTAACACGAGACATTGGAGTGCGGTCATTCCTGTTGGAAAGGAATGCTTTATGGATTTCATACGGGTTGTTCCACCGTTAACCTACACCGCCGCAAGAATGAAGAGTGCTGACACACGCCAACGAGGGACAATCGTAGCGGCTTTTATATATATATATATAGAGAGAGAGAGAGAGAGAGGGAGAGAGAGAGAAAGAGATCTATCTATCTATATATTTATATATATCTATATCTATATATATATATATGTATGTATCTATATCTATCTATATATATATATATATATATATATATATATATATATATAATGAAGTGAGATAGAAAGGGACAAATCCAAAGCTTTAATACTGTGCCTGGAGTGGTAGAATGCTTATGTAATTTTACAGCTATGTGTGGATGGCACTGTGGTAATCCTATGCTTAAAGATTTTGCTGTATAGATGGCAAAAGACTTGGGCCTGATTTCAGTATTGTTGGATGAGTTACTCCATCACAGATATCCGTCCTCAGAAATATAAATCCCATTATATCCCATGGCCAAAATCTAAATCAGGCCCTTTGTCCCTTTCTAGCTCGGTGACGATGGCACGCTAACATGTTTAAAAACTAAGCCACTTTTGGTATTTGGTGTAAATCTGTTCAGTAGTTTTGGAGTAATTAAAGGAAATAAAATATAGATATCTAGGGACCATATCGGATCCTTTATGGATTCACTCGGGAAGGATAAATGGATCCCAGACCAAAAGCAAGGACCTGATTGGCTGGCCGCATCCTGAAAGGAAAGTTGTGGCCACCACTTTCTTTCTTGCTGGGGCCATGGGAGGGAACAAAAACAGGGGAAAACATATAAGGGGTCCCAGGGAAACTAAGACCATATGCTCTGGAGCCTAAAGCACTAGCGCCCGCCTGCTTGCCAAGACCAGTGTATTCTGTGAGGAAGAGGAGAGCGCTGGAAGAAGCGTGACCCAGTGGGGAGGTGTGACGAGTGAACACTTTGTGCAAGCTGTGAGGAGACATATGCTCTACCGATCAGGTTGTTGCCCACGTACAGGACTCGTTCAGTGACCACCTCATGCCAGGAAAGTGCCAGAGTGAAGATAGTCATGTAAACAGATTGCTGTATGGTAAGGTGGAAGCCTGTGTGGCATGGTTACCGTTAGTCCGGAGGGGCCACCATGGTAAAAGAAACTGCCTTGGCTTCAGGGCCAAAGTCTTTGCAGCACGCTAACGTTAACTCCGTATGCAAGGAGGAGTTACCATGGTTAGGACTGCCATATGTTGAGGGACAAAGTTTTGAGTGGCAACCCTGTATGTCAGGAGGGGGGTACCGGGAATAACTGCATGCAAATCAGGCAGGAGCCCATAAACTGTGAGTGAAAGGTGAGCCGTAGGGCACCAGGTGCAATGAACACTGTAACTGACCTGACCCTGTTGACCGAATGGGGACACACACGAACATCACTACTTCAGCAGGATCGAGATCAGGAACATCGGCATCATCCCCCCTTTAGGGAGTGTGGAAACCTGCCCTCCAGGTAGAGTGTGGAAACATCGCTGATCCCTGCTGGAGCATGACCACATAGGCTAAGGGGACAGCCTGCACTTGCTGAGTGCTGCCACTTTTTCTGCGTGCAGCCAAATCACCTGAGCAGGATTGGAGCAGTTGAGAGTGCCCACAGATGGAGACCATCCAAGATGCTGCACGCTTCCTCCCCAAGTGAGTAAGACTTGTTAAGGGCCTGCTGGGCTTTGGGGAACTCACTGCCTGGTGACTGTATGCAAAGAATCAGAGTGGACTCTTACGATAAGGCCTACCAGTGAGCATTCCCTGGATGCAGTCACCAGTGCATAAATCAATCAATCAATCAATCAATCAGTCAATCAATCAATCATTCAATCAAGCAATCATTTATAAAGGGCAGCAAATCACCCATGAGGGTCTCAAGGTGCTGGTGTTGCTAGCTGCTGCAAAGTGATCTGTTCATTCAAACAGCCATGTCTTGGATTCTCTCCTGAATTGATGAAGTGATGGGGCAGTCCTGAGGTGCAGGGCCAGGCTGTTCCAGGCTTTGGCTGCCAGGTGTGAGAAGGAGTGTCCTCCGTTATTGGATCAACGGACCAGGGGGGCATCTGTGAGGAAGAGGGAGGCAGATCTTAGGTGTCTGGTCAGTTGGTGGAAGGTTATGCGATTGTTGATGTAAGATGGTCCTTCATTGTGCAGGGCTTTGAATGCATGGGTCAACATATTGAACTGGCATCTCTTCTGGATGAGGAGGCTGTGTAAATTCTTAAGATGGAGTATGATGTGGGTCTGTCTAAGAAGGTCGAGGATGAGTCTTGCACCTGAGTTTTGTATTGTTTGCATTCTCTTCATGAGACATGCAGTGATTCCAACGTAGAGTGTGTTCACATAGTTCAGCCTGCTGGTGATGATGGTCTGTATGATTGTCCTTCTTGTGTTGACTGGGGGCCATCTGAAGATCTTGTTGAGCATGCATAGAGACCGTGTTTTCCTGTTGCTTCATGGAGAGCCTGTTGTCCAAGATAATGCCGAGGTTGAGGGCGTGGTCTTTCAGGTCAGGGTGGGCTGAGTTCCACAGGCCACCATGCGTCATTCCATGGCAAGGTGTTGTTTCCAAAGATGAGGACTTCTTTCTTGTGTGTATTCATCATGAGGCAGTTATCCTTCATCCATTCAGTGGTGTTCATCATATATCTGTGGAAGGCTCTGGTGGTGGAGGGGTCTTTTGACAGTGAGAGAATGAAGTGGCTGCAGTCCACATAGGAAATTATATTGTATCCTTGTGATCTGACAGTGTTGGCCAGGGGGGGTCATGTACATGTTGAAGAAGGTGGGACTGAGGGATCATTTTTGCGGGACACCCCAGATTATCTTCTGTGTTCTAAGGTGAACGTTGGAAGACAAATTCTCTGGGTTCTTTTAGTGAGGTATGAAGTGATCCATTTGAGGGTGTCTCCCTGCATTCTGATGTGGTGGAGTTTGTGGATCAGGATGTGATAGGAGACGGTGTTCAAGGTGGCTGATAGGTCCAGGAGGAGGAGGGCTGCCCTTTTGCTGTGGTCTCAAAGGGCCCTGATGTCATCAGTGGCTGCGATCAGGGTTGTCTTTCTGCTTCGGTTGGCTCAGAATCTGAATTGAGAGGGGTCAAGAAGGTTTTTGTGTTCCAAATGTTTGGTAAGTTGATGGTTGATTGCCTTCTCAAGAACTTTTGCTGAAAAGGGAAAAAGGAAGATGGGTCTGTAGCTCTTTGGTTCTGCTGAGTGGGCGGATCATTTCTTCAGGAGGGGCCTCATTTCTGTGTGTTTCCAGTCCTCAGAGAAGGAGGCTGAGGTGATGGAGTTGTTGAGGACTTTCTTGTGCTCTTCAACAATCGTCTTGCTCCCAAGGTTGAAGACATAGTGGGGGAGGTGGGGACAGGGGTCCGTGGGTTCTCCCAATTGCACAAAGTTCACAATGGCCATTGTGGCTTGAGTTGTGCGAGGGTGCCAGAGGGTAAGTAGGTGTTTGGGTTCTGTGTTTGTCCGTGTAAGCATGCTGATGCTGTCGGAGGCAGGGGGCTGGGGTTAGAAGTTTTTGTAGGTGACTGAGATATTGTGATGGAAGTAGTCCGCCAGGGAGTCACACAGATCTTGGGAGGGGGTGATGTTGTTCTTGCTGGCTGCAGGGTTGGAGAACTCGTCCTTGATAGCAAAGTTCTCCTTGCTGCAGTTTGTGCTGGCTTCTATGCAGTCTGCTAGTGATTTGTTCTTTGTTTCTTTCAGTGGGCAATGAAACTGTTTTAGTGCAGTCCTGAAGACAGTGAGGTCTCCTGTTTCTTTGCTGGTGTGCCACTGCCTTTCTATTTGCCAGCACTCACATTTGGTGGATTTCATTACAGCTGTGAACTAGCTGGCCCTTCTGGTGGGTCCTTTGGACTTGGCTGGCTTGGTGTAGTAGATTGTGTTGGCGCATTCTGTGATCCACTGGGAGAAATTGTTTGCATCCTTCTCTGGTTTGGGTGTTGTGTTGTGGGATTTGAAAGCGTTGCTAGGCGGTGGGATTTGAAAGTGTTGTTCCACTCATGTTCTGAAAAGTTTATCCAATCTGTGCACATGGAGTTGGAAGGCATGGTGTCAGTGTTGGTAGGTCCTGCAATGGTGATCTGGATGCTATAGTAGTTGGTCAAGGTGAGTTGCATGGCGTGTTTGTACTTGACTCTGTCATTGGATGTTAAAATGGGTTTGGGAATGTGTCCTGCAATGTGGGTAGAATAGGTGACAAGTTGCTTTGGGCCCCTTGTTTTTGATGCTTTCCA
Source organism: Pleurodeles waltl (assembly GCF_031143425.1). Classification (NCBI taxonomy): domain Eukaryota; kingdom Metazoa; phylum Chordata; class Amphibia; order Caudata; family Salamandridae; genus Pleurodeles; species Pleurodeles waltl. The sequence continues at coordinate 1,179,236,085 of NC_090437.1, forward strand.
GGAGGTTGGTGGTGTTGGTGTCACTGGGGTCTTCGAGGTGGAAGTTGAGATCTCCTAGGATGATGTATTGTTTGTCAATGGCAATCTGGGAGATGAGGTCAGGGATGGCGTTGCAGAAGCTGGAGCGTGGTCTCCCATCTGGAGCTTTTCCCATCTGGGCAGAGTTGGAAGTTGAGGTGCTCCATTATCAAGGTTGAGCAGTCTGTGGAGGTTGCACAGTAGATGGTTTCCTTGTAGTTAATGGCAATTCAAACCCATGTTTGTTGGTTTTGATACTGGTGTGTTATATTCCGGGTGGCAATGGCGAAGTCTGGTTCGGAGGCGGGATTCAGCCAGGTCTCACTGAGGAAGATGACATCCATGTGAGGTATGAGATCGTGTCCCAGATCTCTGTGGCATGCTTGCCAAGTAATTGAGCGTAGAGTAGAATGCACTGGAGTTGTGCCTTGGCATTCTCAGTTGGCGTTGTGTATGCGGTTGTGTTTGCGGTGTGTTTGTGTTATTGGTTGCTTCAGTGCTGCAGGTGAAGCAGCAGTGTTATCAGAAGAACGTTCCTCTGGTTGTGTGCAGAGATGTGCAGCAGCAGTGGTTGTTGTCGATGCGTCTGGAGTCCAGGGCTTGGAAGTATGTGGTGGTGTAGCTGGCCAGGGCCACAGGGTCAGGGTTCCTGGCACTAGGCGCGGTCCAGGCACAGATGGGCTTGCCTTTGGTGCGCTAGCGGTACACCCACTGTGTGCTATGCAGCCTCCATTACTAGATCCTGTGCAGTCGGTGGGGCTCTGTCAGCAGCGAGAAGCTGGGGGGAAGAGCAGGAAAACCGCAGGAATGTGACCAGGCAGAGCAGTGGGGAGCAAAAGGAGACTTCAAAACAGCAGGAAGAAAAAACAAAACAACAGTGGCACACAGCAGCATTAGAAAGCACAGTACATAGTAAATAAGGCTTATATAAGTAAATAAGACTGATACACCCAGTGGAAAACAGTGGAACAAAATTCAGCAGCAGTAGAGAGCTACACAAACTTGCAGCAGCAAAGGGGGTTGGTACAAGGCCTGTGCATAGAGAATACCCTCAATTAAATTATAAGGAATGCGTGCGACAAGGACTTGCCAATGAAACACTAAACCCCAACCTCAAGGGGGGAAATGTATTGTTGCCTGTGAATGCTGCAACTGTTCTTTGAATGATTAGAGTTAGAAATTAAACACTTCTTTGGCTTGTAAAATTAGTATTTGGCTGGACCTTCATTTATTGCTACTACCAGCTTTTTGTGAGTTCTGAGCTGTGTTCACAAATCTATGTCCACATCTCCCTCCCCCCCCCAAGGGAGTCTTAGGCTGCTTGTTCACACCTACCACTGAGAGTCAAGTGCAGAAGGAGTACTTGGCCCAATTGCTCAGGATCCATAGAAGGTCGGGCCCTGGAACATCAGGAGTCAAATGCATCAACCCCACGATTGGGCCCAGTAACCCCTGCATGCCCAGTAGGCAATTGAAATTGGTTTTGACAAGGAGATACTCAGCTATTCGCTTAGCAGTTCTCACCATATAAAGGAAGAACCTTGAAAGGCCATCTGCAATGTCATGGTCAATCCCTGGTCTGTACTCCACTGTTCAGTCCATGCCCTGTGGTGAGGTGGACCACCTCAACTGTTTGGGGTTTTCCTCTCTAATATGCATGAGCCATCTGAGAGGTGTGTGGTCAATGTGAACCTGGAAATGAGTCCAAAAAAGGGTATGGTTTCTTTCATGGTTTGATTACTGAAGAAGCTAAAGCTTCCCCCTCTATGACCCTCCACTGTGGCTCTCTGGGTAGTAGTCATCTACTGATAAAGGGAGCTGGTTGATACTGAACCTCATTGTTTAACTGTGATAACACTGCCCCAGTCCTATGTTCTGTTTGAACCACAAATTATTTGATGAAATCAGGTGTCTCAAGTACAGGTGCTGGGAATATGCCTCCTTCAGGGTGTCAAAGGCCTTCTGACTCCCCTCCGTTCATGTAACTTTCTTTGGATGGTTCTTTGAAGTCAGGTCCATCATGGGGCTACAATGGTGCGATAACCTTTGTTGAGTCTTCTCTAAGTACTTTCAGAACAAGGAAAGCACTCACCTGAGTATGGGTTTGGGGACCTTTTCAAGTCATGATTGTCTGAATCTTGGGCTGGAGAGGTGTCACATGTCCTCACCAACTTGGTTGTCCAGCTACACTACAGATCCCTGACCTATCTGTCACTTGCTGGTCTTGATAGTCAGCCTGCTTCTTGCAGGGTATAAAGTACTTCTCCGAGGTGGGTCAGGTGCTCCTGATAGGTGAAGCTGAAGACAGGAATATCATCTATATGTTCTGCACTAAAGGTCTTAAGTCCAGACAGTACCCTGTTCACCAGCCTGTGGAAGGTGGCAGTGGCATTCTTCAATCCAAAGGCATTGCCTTAAATTGAAAGTGGCCTTCAGGAGTGGGGAATGCTGGTTGCTCCTTATCTCCCTTAGTGAGGGCAATCTGCCACTACTCAGAAGTCAGATCAAATGTGCTGAAATACTTGGCAACCATGAAAATTGTCAATGAGCTCACCAACCCTGGGAATGGATGTTTTTCAGTTTGTGATAAACTTAACAGCTCCGGGAAAGTAGTGTGCATCAGTCTTTATGATGGCATGATGCAGAACCTGAATTCTGGTGACCATATTCTGGTTTGGCCTTGGGCACCAGTGCACTGCTGAGCTGGCCTGGGGACCAATAAAGGGCTCACTCCCACTCAGGGACATTTTGGAAACGTATTCCTTGATGCTGGCCCTTACCTTGTCTGACAAATAGGTAAGTTGCTACCAGTGTAAATATTATGAACACATCATTGGGTAAGTCTAGTTGTCAGTGAGAACAGCCCTACAAATGGCAGCAACAAATTGTGACCTTCTCTCTGTTGCTACTCTGTGGTATTGACTCACCTGGTTCCAAACGCAGGGACGACACTGGAGTCGGTGCTAGACCCCCACTACCTCCCAGGAAGAAGCTGGGCCCAGTGGCAACTTCTAGAGGGGAAGAGTAGAAAGGACAAAATAATAAAAGAGCACTTGCGGTACAAGTTCTGCTCAGTGGCAGTACTAATCTGCATAACGGGGTCATCACTCTTGGGACCTTCTGGTTATGTTAAGGTGGATGTACACAGGGCCAGCACTTCTGATTTTTGTACAGAAGAAGCTATCCAATAGGAACAACAGGAAGAGGCAATTACCATCTATACATCACCTCCTCTAGACCAGTTATAGTACAGTTTCTTCATAAAGAAAACATAAGAGCAGAATAACAGGTATTCAACTCTTGAAGAAGAACTTAAAATACTGGTTGGAGGGTGAACTCAGAATGTGATTGGAGTTACTGGCACTCTCAAGGCTGCACCCGGTACATGCATTGGCACCAGGTACATGCATTGGTGTCGGGAACACTCACAATGGAAATTAGAAGCAAGGTTGCTCTAGGTACATAGGGTTGAAATTTACACAAACTCTCAAGGTATGCTAAAGACCTGGTTACTCCCGGAAATAGGCTACACAGAACTGGGTGATACTCAGACCAAGGCTATATTTGGCACAAGGTTGGAGTTACAGACATTCTCAAGGTTGTAATCAGTACATTGGCTAGAACTTGGAGCAAGGCTGTACTAAAAACAAGGTCACTCTCAGCACAAGGTTGGAGTTACTAACACACTCTGAAAGTTGTGCTCAAAACATTGTTTGAAGTCAGGGAAACTCTCAAGGTATGCTAGAAACAAGGTTACACTTGATACACAAGTTGGAGTCAGGGATACTCCCAAGATATGTTAGAAAACAAGGTTAAAGTCTGTACATACATTGGAGTCGGGAACACTCCAAAAATATGCCAGAAAAACAGGCTACACTCAGTACATAGATTGGAGATACAAGGTTTATTCAGCAGACACTCCAATCCATTAGCAACACAGTTCTGGAGCCAAAGTTTGGAAAGAGGGTCTGGAGCCAGGCCCAGCAAGAACACTGAAGGCTAGAGTCTTGAAGGGAATTACAGACATACCTGAAACTAATACTAAGGCTTAGCACACACAAACCTGGAGGTAAGTACTTAGCCTGGGCAAGTACTTTCAATTGGAGTTCAAAGATGGCAGACAGGTCGATATAAGAAGCTCAAGAAGAGGCGGAATCGTAGCTCATGTAGAAAGACACTGGAAGTGTCAACAAAATTAGGATCTTGGTGTCAACAGGAAGGCTTTGAAGGCTAGAGTGCTGGGCGATTACAGGATTGATGAAAGTCTGCCCAACTCTGGAGATAAGAGCAGGAACGAAGCATGTGCTTGACAGGAATGCAGATAGATCTGGGCAAGTCAAGAAGTGAGTGCAGAGAAGTTGCTTGCAGAGGACTGAGATGGGTGCAAGTGCAGGTCAGGGTACAGGTACGAGGCCAATCCCAGATGCAGGCTCCAAGGGGTTATTTATACAGGAACCAGCAGTGTTCCAGAGAGGCACATGTCCCCATGGAATCTTCCTATGAACCTGGGGAAAATTAGGTGTTCCATACAATGGATATGAGGCCTAACAAGCAGCAGGTGCAAACAAAAATTGACAATAAGTACACTGGAACCTAAGTGCATGATGATACATTCCAGTGGTTCACAGTTGAAACATGACTATCCAAAATAGGCAAGTGATATCTGCTGGTGCTAACTAGTCTAAACTTCCAGAGTAATGGAACTGAAGGACCAATAGTTCAGGCCTTTGGGAAGGACAAAGCCATGGAGCACTCAACACAGAAAGGCGCCACAAATCAAATCAAATCAAACATATTTATTAAGCACTGCTATTCACCCCAGGGGCATCCAGGTACTGTACTGCGGTTTCAGTCAAAGAGCCAGGTCTTGAGTCTCTTCCTGAATTGGTCCAGCAATGGTGCAGTGTGGAAGTGGAGAGGCAGGTCATTCCAGGCTTTGGCGGCGAGGTAGGACAAGGAGCATCCTTGGATGTGGCTGCGGCCAATGTGCGGTGTCTGAGAGAGGATGTGCTGTATTGAGCATAGGTTTCCGGTCAATATTTGGAATATCAGGCAGCGGTTGAGATAGACTGGACGTTGGTTGTGGAAGGTCTTTGTAGGTGTGGGTAGAGAGCTTGAAAAGGCATCTTTCCTGCATGGGGAGCCAGTGGAGGGCTCTTAGGTGTTGGGTGATGTGTGTTCTCCTGGGCAGGTTGAGGATCAGTCTGGCTGCTGCATTTTGGGTAGTCTGGATTCTTTATATGAGAAGGTGGTGGTGCTGGTATAGGCAGCGTTGCTGAGTTAATTCAGCTGGTGAGGAGGGCCTGCATTACAGTTTTCCTAGTGTTGATGGGAAGCTATCTGACAATTTTCCAGAGCATGTGGATCATGCGGAAGCAGGCTGCGGAGACAACGTTGGCCTGTCATTTCATGGAGAGTTCACTGTCCAAGATGATACCGAGGTTATGGGCGTGTTCTTTCGACGTGGGGGTTATTATGTGCTGTGTTGGCCACCAGGAGTCATTCCGGAGGGCACTGTGTCTGGCGAAGAGCAGCACTTCCGTTTTGTCTGTGTTGAGTTTCAGGCTTGTCTTTCATCCATGTTGCAACATTCTTCATGCAGTTGTGGAAGTTGGTCTTTGCCGATGTGGAGTCCTCTGAGAGGGAAAGGATGAGCTGTGTAATGTTGATATGATGGGATCTGACAATGTCTGTGAGAGGTTACATGGAGATGTTGAAGAGGGTAGGGCTGAGAGATGAGTCTTGGAGTACGCCACAGATGGCGTGCTTGGGTTGTGAGGAGAAAGGAGGGAGGCTGACTCTCTGGTTGTGTCCCGTGAGGAAGAACGCATCAATCTGAGCGCATTGTCAGTGATTCTATACCATCATAGTTAATTGATGAGTGTGCGGTGGGAAACGGTGTTGAAAGCTGCGGAGAAGTCCAGGAGAAAGAGGACGGCTGACTCTCCTCTGTCAAGTAGAGCTTGGATTTCTCCGGGAACGGGAGGAGGGAGAAGGGGCCGTAGTTCTGAAGCTTGCTGGTGTCAGCCTACGGTTTCTTGAGGGGGGGTCTGACCTCAGTGTGTTTATATGCATTGGGAAAGGTGGCTGTCGTTATCGAGGCATTGAGGATGAAGGTGAGCTGGTCGCTTATCCTGGTGCTCCCGAGGATGAAGAGTCAATGGGGGCATGGGTCAGTGGGGGCTCCTGAGTTGACGTCAGGGTGGTCATTTTCATTGTGCTTAGCTGTTCCCATGCAGTAAACAGGTGTTTGGAGATTGTGGTTGATGGGTTGCCAAGGCGGTCGGAGGGTTAGGAAATCAAATTTCTGCTGATGGTTGCTATTTTGTTGTCTAAAGTAATCGGCAAGTGCATCACAGAGTTCCTGTGAGGGCGGGATAGAGTTCTGTGTGACTGATGGGCAAGTGAATACTCTGATGATGGTGAGGAGTTCCATGGTTTGGGTGAAGCTGTTCTCGATCCAGAGTGTAAAGGCCTCTATTTTTGCAACTTTGAGTTAGAGGGCTGACTTGTAGATGGTACGGTTAGTGTTGTTTCTGCTGGTTCGCCAACTTCTTTCCAGTTGTTTACATTTGCTTTTGGATGCTCTGAGTTTGGGTGTATACCAGCTGGCTCGTTTGGTGGGTCTGTGTGTCCTGAGTAGTGTGATGGGGGCAACATGGTTGATTGTGTTGGTGACCAAGGCATTGAAGTTCTCTACTGTTTAGTCCAGGTTGGTGATTCTGTTGGGCTGCAAGGTGCTGAGGGTATTGGTCAATTATTGCTTTGTGACCTTGGTCCAGCAGAGGTATGGGTTGTATGTTGGTAGGGGGAGGTGTGCGGGGAACCGGTGAGGGTGAAGTGTACTATAGAGTGATCCGTCCTACTGGGTTCTGATGTGTGGCTATATCTGAATCTGTTGCTGGGTGTGAAGATGGGGTCTAGCATATGTCCTGCTTTATATGTGGGGTCAGTGACTATCTGTTTGAGGCTGATGTTGTCTAGTCTTTTCAGCAGGTTGGTAGTGTTTGTGTCTCAGGAGTCATCTAGGTGGAAGTTGAGATAGCCCAGGAATTTGTAGTGTTCTGATTTGACGGTGAGCGGGGTAATGAATTAGTGTTACTGAGGCCAGTTCTTGGTCCTGGTGGTCTGTAGATGAGAGTTCCTTTGATGTTGATTCTGGCGTCGGCATGGAGCTGGAAATTCATCTGTTCCATAATCGGAGTTGTGTCATCATTGGTGATGGTGCATGTGATTGATTCTTTGTGTATGGTGGCGAGGCCCCCTCCATGTCTGATGATGCAGTTGCGGTGTTTCATCTTGAAGCCACTAGGGGTTGCTATAGCAATTTCTGGGGCAGATGCTGGGAGGAGTCAGGTAATGAAGGCCATGTCCAGGGCAACAGTGGAGATGGAGTCCCAGATTTTGGTGGCATGTTTGGAGAGTGATCTGGCATTGATCAGGATTCAGTTGAGTTGGACCAGCGTGGTGTCAACATCTGGGGGTGGAGTGGCCTTGTTCAATGTGTGTTGATAGGTGTTGGGGTGGCAGAGAATCTGCAGTAGATGCAGGTGAAAGGTTCTTCTGTGGAGCAAGGTGATCTGAGGTAGCAGTTGTTATTGTATGCATGATCCAGGGCACAGAGTTCTTCATCGGAGTACCCATGAGAGTGTGGAGGTGGCTGGGATCCTGGGACTGGGCATGGTATGGGCATGAAAGGGCAAAAACGGGCTTGCATTTGGCACACCAGAGGTGCACCCGCTATGCATGTCCACTACACAGCCATGCTGCGGTCTCCATAAAGTAGCCCTGGGAAGTGGGTCGAGCTGTCCTGGGGGCAGGAGGGCAGGGGCCTGGGTGGCGGGAAAAGATGGAGCAGGAGACACTGTGCAGGAAAATTAGCAAACAGGGAAGAAAAAGGAGACAGAAAAATGGCAGAAAAAACAATCAAGCAATCCTTAGCAAAAGCAGTCACACAAAAGGAATGACATGAAGCTGGCGAGCAGTGACTAACACACATAGAGCACAAGATTGAGTCATGATACTCTGCCAATGTAGGGGAGAACACTACTCCCTCCACAGACTCATTCTTGCCATTGTGGGATATGAATCTGGGAGAAGTTATTCACTCCATCAGTACCCATGAGCATGGCCATGTCTGCTTCTCAGAGTGAAGCTTAAGATGGTTGACATGAGTCACACTGTGGGGGGTCACTGCGGGTACCAAGATCCACCAGGTAGGTGAATTACCCATCTTCTCCACTACTGGGCAGTGCCAAGTTTATTTGTTCTAGAGGGCCCTGAGAGTCACAGGCTCAGCAACCCACACTTTTTGACCTGATAGGTACTCTACTAAAATTGTGTTTTGGTCAAAGCAGTGCTTGGTCAGCTCCTGACTGGACTCCAAGTTCTTATTAGCCGTTTTTATGTTCTTAGTCATAGTGGCTTGTTTGGGTTCCTTGAGAGGCTTCTCCCAACCTTATTGGTCAAGACTTCAGTTATCTCTGACAGCATACTCATACAATTGTATAATGCCCAATCCCTTTTGTGGTACCTCCGTGTAGAGAAATAAAAGGCATGGAAGTAGGACAACCCACTTCTTAAACAGTTTCTCAGACAACCCCATAGTCATGTATTTTAAGGTCTTGTTGAATATCTCCAGGGATCATTGGTTTGGGAATGATGAGGAGCCCTCTAGTGCCTTAATTGAGACATCTACAAAGCCAACACTGGATTCTAGTGATTCATAGTATATGTCCCAGAATGCTTCCATTACTCTTCAGAAGTGAGGCCAATCTTTTGGACAAGGATATACTTCATGTGAGTGTAGGAGCTCGCTACCCCCTCTTCTAGGGACAGGCGTGTATCCTTCCCCTACATTGGGATCAATTGCCACAGTAGGGCTTCCATTACTGTTGACCCACCCTTTGCATTCTTAATGCTTTTTCATAGGAGGTGACCAATTTGTCAATGCCATCCATCACCACACATGCAAGACACATCCACATTGATCTTTTTCAGACCCCAGGCATCCTAAACTGGCCTTCTTGTCCTCCAAGGTTAGTGTATTTTTTTAAGAGTGTGAGTTTCTTATCCTCCAGTGCAATGGCTGCCAGTCTGACTTGTAACCTCCCTTGCTAATTGCTTGTCACTGAGCTCGAACTGGTCATTTCAGAAGGGCTTTTGCTGGCGGAGCCTGCTTTACTTTCAGCCCTGAATGGTACATCTGAAAACTCATTTTGGGACATGTGGTCCTCTGCCCTTTCATCCATTGCTTCATCCTCAGAAAGGATCTGTGCTTGATAGGTTTCTTCCCAGGCCTTGAATGCCCTTTCATAATCTGCCATCCTGTCATCTGGCTCAACTTCATTTGCCTGTCTCTGAACAGGGTCTCCCACTGCACCACTCTGAGAGTTGTCAGGGTAGCCAGATCCATCATCCTGTTCCCTTACACTTCTTAAAAGGAGCAGACATTTGAATCAAAAGTAATTTGTAAAATATAACAATTGTCTAGTCAAAGACCTGATACCAATTGAAAATAAAAATAACAAAAATCAATACTTGCTTTCAGTTCAATTAAGGGATGTTTAATTTCCAACTTGAGTGCTGAGTGATACTGCTTAACATAAGTTCTGAAATCCACCACTGAAAAGTAATTTGAGAAAGTGGATTATTAGGTTGGGTGGACGGTAGTCCAACAAAAGGAATAAAGTCACTATTCTAGTTAGGTCCAGTAAAGGTTTCAGTAATTTAAGCCTCAACTCAACCCTTAGTAGTTGTGCCACAAAGCACACAGGCTCAACATAAGGAAATGGGAAACCATTTAAAAGTACCTACACACTTAAAAGGTCAAAAGCAAAACACAATACAAAGCCACTCAAATTTATAAAAATAGAGAATAAATGAATGAAGAAAATTACATCAAAATGACAAAATCCATTAAGGGGAATCATTGATATGACTTTTTATAATTCTAAATGAAAATACAGCCAGAAAGCAGAAAGCACCAACTGTGGTCATCAGGTTGCACTTCACTGTTGCCTACGTGAGATTTAGGACCCAAAGCAATGGAGTGTGGGTTAGGTTCAGAAACCAGGCATGACCTCGTCAGAAGTTGTACTTTCTAAACCAGTCTCTGAAATGGAAGTCAAAATTCATCAGCAGGGAAAGGCAGCAGGCTGTCGCTGAGAAGGGCTCCATGAGGCCAGATAGCTGTTGGATGACTGGTGAAGTCATTGACTTTTGGTAGGAAAGCTCTGCATGAGAAATTTTAAATGTGTGCCCAAGGAACATCCCTCACCAGCCAAATTCTTTTGGCCCTTTCACCCGGTGAACTTAGTCACGTTTTTGGAGCATGAATCCCTCCAGCAGTTCAAGCATCCAGTTTAGCTGAATAAGGCTCAACAAGGCCAGATATCTTCTATGCAATGTCCTGCTGAAATAATTTGCTGCTGTGGAGAAGCACTGAGTGGGAGCAACCTAAATCTTTGGCACATCAGCAATGCCTCTTCATTGGATTGACTTGGCAGGTTTGTCCAAGTCCTCTGGAGGTAATTGGAGCTTAAAAGTTACAGGTTTTTCAAAATGTTAGGAGGAGTACACTTTGACAGAGCGAAGGGTCCAAAGACCTCAGTATTAGCACTTGGGGGTCATGACTCACTCGAGCAAAAGCCACCAGCAGGGTCAGTGCAGGTCCAGTTGGAAACAGTCACCTGGCCTCTTCAGGAAAATGGCTTCTAGCAGCATGCTGTGTCCCTGTATCTTAACAGAAGGCAGACATCTGACCCTTGGAGTCCACTTCTTTGTCCTGGGTGCCATTAGGTTCAGGTCCAGTCTTCCAGGTCTCTACATAAGTCGCAACAGCGTGTCCAGTTCTTCTTCTGTCTCCCACGGGTCCAGTAGTATTCTGAAGAAAGCACCTATGGGTGCTACATTTATTCCTTGCACTATCCCATGGGTGAGGGTGATGCTTGTCCACTCCCTAACCAATAGAGAAAAACTTATCCCTGTAAAATAACCCTCTTCTGTAGCACTTATCCCACACTGCCCCTCTGCCTAAATCCAAGATGATACAATCCTTATCCCTTGTGCAGCGGCTGTGTGTGCACCCCAGAGGTATGGCCAGGAAAATGGGGAACTACTCCATTTTGGTCACTTCAGACCAGTTCTGGAGGCACCTACTCTCCCACTCACTGGAATTGGTGTCTGTCTGGCTATTTGGAAAAATGTGAATCCTGCTCAGATGTCAGCTATAATTTGGCTGTGACAGGGCACATCTATCTGAAGTTATTCAAGTTCCTGGACACAGCCCAGATGATCATCCTTTTAGAATAACAGAATACTTTCCCATATCCAAGGCCCTCTATCAGATCTGTTGCATGATCACACCTCTTTAAGGGGGCTTTTCAGCAGCCAAGTGACAGTTGGGAGCTCATGCAAATAGGCTTTCCAAAATATGTACTATAAATCTGTCTACACGAATGAATTGTTAAATAGTACAAAAAAAAAAAGAAACGTGCAGGTATTTCCTAGCCAGAGGTAACATTATGAAATTTAATATGGTATCCCAATGTTTTCCTATTTAACAGCTAACCCTGCTACAGTGAAAATGGCTTTTGGTGGCCTTTTTTACTGTAAGGGCATTATTAAAATTAAACATTTACATGTCCTAGTTTTAAATACGATGCATCTTGCCTTATAGGAACTTAGGCATGACTTGTGAATATTTTAGGGTTTAGGCCTGTCAAAAAGGGGATATTCTGACAAGTCGAATTTGCAGTTTTAAAACTACACAGACAGGCAACAGTGGTAAGTCTGTCATTATTTTTGCACTGTCACTGTAACAGGATGCCAATGTGTGCTACAGTTGGACTATCGACATTTAAGTTACAGACCCTGGGTACACATTTTGTATAATAAAAAAGGCCTTATAGATAAGTTGAATATGTCACTTATGAGTGTAGCCAATATTGACATGTTTCAGGAGTCCGAGCACATGCACTGCAGCCTGCCTGGCTAACAGAGTCTCCATGCACAGAGCCAAATAATCAGCAGCACCAGTCCAGAAAATGATTATAGAAAAAGAGTTATTTTCCTACAACCCTGTATCTTGTCTTCCTTAACTCCTCCTCTCTCCTTTTGGAGGAAGCAAAAGCAGTTTACTATATTTCACTTGTTAGTGCCACATGGATTACACTGGTGTTGCCACATAAAGTGCTAAGTAGTTAGAGGTTCCTCTTTTTACATGTTTTAGGTGGAAGAGTCTATTCTCCATTAGAAGCATGTCAAGCAGGGTTCAGATCGAGCCAACACATTAAAGGATATACCTACTTTTTGGAAATGACTATCTTTTGTGTGATAATCACCCAGATTGTTGCCTTTACTACCCTGTTTTTGCTGAGCCAATTTTTGTTTACTTTAGAACAATTTACTCTTGCTAACCAGTGGTACAGTGCTTGTGCTCTCCCTTTCAAGCATGGTCAAATTGGTATACACCTAATTGGTGCATTTATTTAATTTACTGATAAGACCCTAGTAATTGGTACTACATGTACTCAGGGCATGTAAATTAAAGGATACAAGTGGGTTCCCACACTCATTTTGTCATCCCCTAAAGTAGCACTGTAAAACATGTCTTGGACCAGCAACTTACGTTCTGTAGAGCAGTTTTACAACTGACATTTTCACCAAGTGAATCAACCATTTGCCTGACCTAAACCTTCTTTTTTATTACTTAGAAGTCACCTTTAAGATATGTCCTAAAGGTCAACAGATCAGGATGGATGGTATTTAAAAAGTAGAATATGTGTACTTACGTTTTACATGGTCTGTTATTGAATAAATCCTAAAGTAATTTTCATTATGGCAAGGCTAACACTGGGGTAACTTATTAAATTTAATAAGCAATCATTCCAGTTTGGTAACAGCAAGGAAATACATCTCTCACTCATTTGAATTTTAATTTAAAATACCTTTTAATGGTAAAGTCAGATTTTAAATTACTGTTTTGAAAATGCCATTTTTGGAAAGTTGCCATTGTTCTGACTAAACTAAATGTGCCTTTCTACCAGTGTCCAGAATCACATGACTGTAAACGGTTGTCCTATGGTGAGATGTGTGTTCCTTCCATACAGGGGATAGAAGGGGCTTGGGTGTGGGATGGGTGTTCCTCTCCTAAGTAAGATGACCTAGGGGTTGTACCTAGTCCTTCTTGAACTTCAAACTTTAACTTGAGGGCTATACTTCTGACTTCAGAAGATGCGTGCCCTGGCACTGGCAGTTACAACTCACACCTGGGCCTCCCTATTCTTTGCTTCAGTAGCCAGGCTGGCCTAGACCGAGGGAAAAGGGAAGAAATTACCCGAATTAGTTTAGGGCTAGACAAAGTGGGTTTTTCCACCCACGGGATGGCACTGAGTTTAAAAGTGTCAGCCCAAGAACCTCTCATCAGAACAATACTGGAACTGTGGAGACTCAAAAGATAAACTGTCTCACTATTTAAATCACTATTTAAAGCCTGATGGAAGAGTGGACCTGTTTGCCTAGAACCCAGGACCCTAGAAGTGACACGCTGCCAGAAGTCTTTCCCTGCAACTGCCCAGTTGATCAGTACCAACTGGACCTGCCTGGACCCTGTTAGTAGCCTCTGCTGGAGTGAGTCCCAAATGCCACGTGGTGCCTTCCAGGCCTTGCGTCATTGGCTAGGGTTAGAGTGTACTCCTACAACCTTAAAACTGCAAGAACTGGCCTTAAAACTGCAAGGACTGGACTCCAGGTGAAGAACCAGAGGTTCCAAGCTCTCTGTGTCAAAAAGAAAACTCCCCAGTTCCCTCGCATATGTGAAAGGAAGTCACTGAGGGCAGTGCAGAAACTTTACCTGACTACAAACAAGATCTTCCCAGACAGACCCTGGACTTTTGTGCACGGAGTTCCTTGCACCAGGCAACGGCTACTGAGCATTGACCATCAACTCAAAGTTCCACTCATCAACCAGTGACCACCTTGCAGTCTTCCAGCTAACGCAGGGTTCTGACTGAGGCCTGGGATTTCAGCAACTCGCTGTTGATGAACCCCTCTTGGAACCCAATCATGGAAAACCTAGTTGAAGAAACCTTCTCTAGTGAAACAGGATTAAATAAGAGGACTAACTTTCCATTTGGACATACCTGGTCCCTGTATCTGACCCATGCTCCACTGCGGTCTGCATTAATGTTTGACTTTGACCCAGTTCAGAATGATCAGATAATCAGAAACAGTACTTTGTTCTTTTTGGCAATTCTTCTGAAAATTTAAATAATCAAATATCTGGTTCTACTTGTTGGATGTTTATTATTTTAGTGTAATTCTAGTAGGGATTTTTCCTGTACTGTATTTTCACTTTAGTACTGTTTGAGTGCTGCATAAATACTTTACACATTGCTTCTAAGTGAAGTCTGACTGCTTTTGCACCAACAAAGGCTTAAGCACAGGTTTATTTATTGACATTTTTGCTTATTACTTAAGTGCTGCTCTCACTCCACTCAATAATAACCCAATTTCTTACAGTACTGATGCCACCCAACAGGGTTCTTTAGCAAGTTGTTTATGGATTAAAGGTCTCCATGGGTTCAGAGAAATCAGAGTAATTATCCGGAAGATGACAGGCTATATCACATGCTTTCCTACTTGTGAGTAGTATTTCATAGAAATATTAAAGCACTTCCAATAACTGACCCCGGTATGGTGGCCATGGAGCACATAAGCAGCCCTAAACATGTTGGACCTCAGCCTCTGGGTAAACCACAGCCTTATCTGAGACTAAAAGAGAAAGCAAAAAAATAGAAAGGCATTGCAAATTGTTTATTTTACAAAGTCTAAATTGGAATTAAAATGGGCATTGTCAGCTGATAAGAAACTGCTTGTTTTTGCCAAAGCTGAATGTTACTGTAACTGTAAACAAAGTTGAGGGCAGACCATTCATATATGCAAATTTTTTATTTGCCAGGTCACTTTCATCACCAAGTTGCAGGTCCACTGCTATTAGGCACTCGCAATATCCCACAGATCAGCTTGCTCCCTACTTTGAGGAAAAGATGTGGTGTGACGGCCAGAGCTGCAGACCTTGGAACTTGGAACTGGGGAACCAGGTTTGAGTCTCCACTTTGACTCAACATCCTGTGATTCTGAGCAAAACACGTTGGCCCATATTTAAGAAAACTTAGCACCGCCTTTGCACCATTATTTCTGATGCAAAAGCAACGCTAACCTAGTGCCATATTTATATTTTGTTGCTTGACCCACCTAGCAACACCAGTTCCAGAGTTAGTATAATTTTTTTGGCAGTGCCACCCCACCTCGCATCGTTTCGGGACAATAATATGCAAGGTAGGCGTTCCCTTCCAAAAAAAGACACTGTGGTGGTCATTCTGACCCTGGCGGTCTTTGACCGCCAGGGCGGAGGACCGCGGGAGCACCGCCGACAGGCCGGCGGTGCTCCAATGGGGATTCCGACCGCGGCGGTAAAGCCGCGGTCGGACCGGCACCACTGGCGGGGTCCCGCCAGTGTACCGCGGCCCCATTGAATCCTCCGCGGCGGCGCAGCTTGCTGCACCGCCGCGGGGATTCCGACCCCCCCTACCGCCATCCAGATCCCGGCGGTCGGACCGCCGAGATCCGGATGGCGGTAGGGGGGGTCGCGGGGCCCCTGGGGGCCCCTGCAGTGCCCATGCCACTGGCATGGGCATTGCAGGGGCCCCCGTAAGAGGGCCCCTAAATGTATTTCACTGTCTGCTGCGCAGACAGTGAAATACGCGACGGGTGCAACTGCACCCGTCGCACAGCTTCCACTCCGCCGGCTCGATTCCGAGCCGGCTTCATCGTGGAAGCCTCTTTCCCGCTGGGCTGGCTGGCGGTCTGAAGGCGACCGCCCGCCAGCCCAGCGGGAAAGTCAGAATTACGGCCGCGGTCTTTCGACCGCGGAACGGTAACCTGACGGCGGGACTTTGGCGGTCGGCCTCCGCCGCCCGCCAAGGTCAGAATGAGGGCCTAGATCTCTAGCGCCATATTTACTCCCTGACACAAAGACAATGCACGATAATCACCCGGTTCAAAAAGATGATGTTAAGTCTGATTAGCGTCACAATTTAACACCTGGTCAGACCAGGCATTAAAATTAGGCCCACATGCTACTACATAAGGAAAACACACTGAAGGAGCATTGGCAATCGCCCCGGACAACATGGATCTGTTATTGCTCAAGCTCGGCACATGCCATAGATGACAGCGATGACAACCTGCCCTACCAGCACCACCGCAGCAACCCCAAACACCACCACAGCAGCCACAAAGGCAGCATAGGAGGCGGGAGAGGATATTTGGACAGTGCACAACCATCCTTGTGCTGAGGGAACAAGATGTCATCAGACTCTATCATCTGAAGCAGGAGTCAATTGTACGCCTGCTGCACTACATTGCGCCAGATATCACTGCAAGAATCGAATCTCCAACAACTATGCTACCCATGACCAAACTCCGGTCTGTCGTCCAAATGTTGGCATCAGGATTGTTCCCGACAACTGGGACACAAGTGGGTGGGATCTCCCAGCCATCCTTCTCAGCCTTCCTTCCAAAGGTTCTGGCCGCAATCATGTACCTCACACCCCACTACACCCGGTTCCACAACAACCAGCAACTGCAGCAGGAGACCAAGCAAGGTTTCTAACAATTTGTTGGGTTCCCGCATGTGCTGGGTGCAATGGACTGCACCCATGTCCAACTTGTGCCACCTGCTGCAATGGAACACCTCTAGAGGAACCACAAACACACCCATTCCATAAATATACAGGCCATTGTGGACCAATGTGGGCTCTTCACAAGCATCCTAGCCAAATATCCCGGCAGCGTCCATTATGCCTACATATTCTGGCATTGCACCATCAACGAGAGGTTCCGGGATGGACAATATGGCAATGGCTAATTCGTAGTTAAGCCACTGTTATAAACGGGGTCTCTAGTTGGCAGAGATAGTCACCTTTGTCCAAATAGGGCACACAATCCGAGTCAGGGTAAGTCACACACTATCCAAATTATCCTGTGCCCACCCTCTTGTAGCTTGGCACTGAGCAGTCAGGCTTAACTTAGAAAGCAATTGGCAAAAGAATTTGTGCAATAAATCAAACAATAACACAGTGAAAACACCACAAAAATATACCACACAGGTTTAGAAAAATATAAGATATTTATCTAGTTAAATTAAGGTCAAACAATTAAGAATTAATAAGCACAAGTTGATATATCACTTTTGCAAGTTTAAAAAGAGTCTTAAATCTTAGAAATCAACAGTTGTCTCTTGGTTTCACAAAGTACTTGGTTCGTGTAAAAAATAACACGCTTGGAGACCGCAGAGGAGGAGATGCGTGGAAAAATAGGGCGTGCATTTTATTTTCCGGCGCGGCACAGACAATGTGTTGTTTCTTTCCAAGCTGCTAGGGGTTCTGCATCAATTTCCGGCACCCAGGCTTGGTTCCTCACTGCAATGTGGGGATTTTTTTTATGCTCAGGGACGATGTTTGGAAACTTTGGGTGTGGGGGACGAAGTCACAGGCATTGTGTCGATCTGGTGAGGTGATGTGTTAAATTTTCTGTTGCACTGCAGGTGCTGCGTCTATTCTTCACTATGGAAGTCGGACTGCGTCGTTCCCGTTTGGCTGTGCGTCTATCCGGTAGGGCTTTGTGTCGAATTTCCGGTGGCAAGGCGCTGTGTCGAATCTTCACTCGGGAAGACAGGCTGCCTTGTTCCGGTTCGGCTGTGCAGTGATTTTCTCACCGCGAGGCAAGCCAAGAGGTGTGTAATATCCAGCAAGTTGCATGTCGATTTTCGGCACAGATGGAGTTCCTTGAAGAGATGAAGTATTTTTGGCCCTGAGACTTCAGAAAACAGGAGGCTCAATCCAAGTCCTAGGAGAGCACTTCTCAGCAAAGTCAAAGGGCAGCAGGGCAACAGAAGGGAATCAGTCCTTCTCAGCAAAACAGTCCAGAGGAGTCCTTTGGGCAGGCAGGCAGTTCCTCTTGACAGGTTGCAGGTTCAGGTATATAAGTGTCTGATTTGGTGGGGTTAGGGACCCAGTGTACGTACCCCAAAATGCCTTTGAAGTGGGGGAGACTTCAAAGAGTGGTTTTGAAGTGCACTAGGTCTCCTTTCAGTACAGGTCTGTCTGCCATTGTGTGAGGGCAGGCCACTAGCCTTTGAAATATAAGTGTTAGGCCCTCCATCCTCATAGCCCAGGAAGACCCATTCAGTATGCAGATGAGTGCAGGTGTGGCTGAGTATCCTGTGTTTGTCTGAGTGAAATGCACAAGGAAGCTGTCAACCAGCCTAGTCTAGACGTTGATTGGAGACAGGCTGTAAGGCACAGATGGATTTTAAGTGCAGAGAAATGCTCACTTTCTGAAAGTGGCGTTTCTAAAATAGTAATATAAAATTCAACCTCACCAATAAGCAGGAGTTTCTATTACCTTTCTGGCCATACTAAATATGACATGTTTACCCCTTTCTGATTAGAATCTGCCACTCAAACAGTATATGAGTGTAGCCCTAATGCTGCCTATGAAAGGAGCATACCTCACAGTACTAGAAAAAGAATTTAGGAGTTTTCCACTACCACGACAAATAAAACACATATGTAGATGTCCTGCCTTTTACCTACATATCACCCTCCCCTATGGGTTACTTAGGACCTTCCTTAGGGGTGACATATGTAGAAAAAGAGGAGTTTAAGGCTTGGCAAGTATTTTTAAATGCCAAGTCTAAGTGGCAGTGAAACTGCACACACAGGCCTTGCAATGGCAGGCCTGACACATGGTTAAGGGGCTACTTATGTGGGTGGCTGGCACTATCAGTGCTGCAGGCCCACTATTAGCTTTTCATTTATAGGCCCTAGGCACACGTAGTGCACTTTTCTAGGGACGTATAAGAAAATTAAGTATGCCAATTGAGTATGAGCCAATGTTACCATGTTTTTAGGAAGAGAGCAAATGGCCAGAAACAATGAGGTCAGAAAAAGAAGAAGAGGAAGGCAAAATGTTTTGGGGTGACCCCACAGAGAGGCCATTTCCAACACCTACCATACCAATTATTACACAGACAACACACCAAACTTGTACGACAAACAATACATACACCACACTAAACAGACATGGACAGGGAAACACAAATGTACAGACAGCAACACATATGCCACATGCCCCACTACAGCGCATTCATTGCACATCACACACACACACCCATATGTACATTATACAGGCACAACCTAACTGATACACCACGTGAAAGACAGGTTGAGCTATGTACCCTTTGCATACAGAAAATGGACACAAACCACTACAAGTTTCTGCAGGTTGACATCTAAATACAGATGCCTCACACATAACACATAACAAGTTATAGCTCATTTATGTGAATGGCATTGGACATGTCAGCGTAAGAAGTCACTTATGGGCACAGCCCCACATTTGTCATGGTGTAGAAGTCTTAGGCGGCACCAATATCAAATGCCATCCAAGTGTTGCCATCATCAAATACATATCACCAAAACATAATAGACGTACCCATTGTGTTCACCTTCACCTGTCTGGTCCATTGTACCGCACACATGGGAAAACAACATCACCAGCCATGAAAGACCATGTGTAGGGAAGGACACCTCACAGCACACCTACAATCATACTTGATAATTCCACAA
Source organism: Pleurodeles waltl (assembly GCF_031143425.1). NCBI lineage: Eukaryota > Metazoa > Chordata > Amphibia > Caudata > Salamandridae > Pleurodeles > Pleurodeles waltl. Next base: position 1,179,255,800 of record NC_090437.1, read on the forward strand.
CTCCCTAATATGATACCACAATACCAACAGGGGACTGTGGTACCTGGATTACTGACAATGTACTGGGAGAGGCTAGAGATGCATGTGGATGAGGACTGGTCATACGATGCAGGGCATTGAAGAAAATAATTTCAATCACACAGGTGTCTGAACACTCACGCATACACCACAAAACATACCATACAACTGTGCCACACTGTGTCCATGATCCACAAGCATATACATTTGCCAGCCAGCTATTTGCAACAACAACACTTTGTGCAAGGGAGCTTTAACAAGGGAAAAGGAGTGGGATAAACATGCTACACACAGGGCATAACACACAAAATAGGTTCAAAGTCCCAGAACATCATTCTTCTGCAGGTCTAAAGTGAAGGGACTGAGGGCCACATGTCAGGAAAGTGGCGCAGCATCGACAGCAATGCCACTGTAATTGTGCTCCTTTGCAGCACCCTACTGCCACCATGTAGGAGCTGTATACAATATATGGCGCACTATGGTGCAGAGTAGGTGCAATAGTGTCAAGATAATGGATGTCATTGATGGACTCTATAGGAGTACTGACAAAATACCTGACCATTTCATGCACAGTACATAGGGCCCCATTCAAATAAATGGTGTCCCCCCTCCTTATGCCTGCTCTGTGCAGGTGTTCAAAGTATCGACAAGAAATCATGCCTAGGAACCTTGGAGAATCCTCTGCCCCAATTTTGGTAGACCTGCTATTGTGTGAATCTCCCCCTTGTACACATGATGCCTGGCACAGGCATAATCATCCAAAAAGGATCACTAAGTGTCACATTGCATGCGTAGTGCCACATGAAAACATGGTGGCCTGAGTGTGGCCTTATAAGGCTACCATAGCGTCAATACAAATTACACTATTGTGGTACATGGAGGTGGTAGTTTCCACTAACATTAGGGCAGAGCCTCAAATATGGACAACACAACACATATTTTGCATAGTCGAACTGTCAGTCCAGAAATAATTAGACAATCACCAGGTCACTGGGGCACAACCCATGATAGTAATGTCCACCACCACACACCAATACAACCATTTAACCAACCAGGAACACACACAATACCAGAGGCAAGTCTAAGTCACTACTCCACCTAAAACTTACATCTGCCATGGCACATAGGTACCCACAAATATGCATGACTGACACATGTTCTCACATTCCTTCGCAGCCGACCAAGGTTACGGCATCAAGCAATGGGTGGTGACTGCTTTTGGCAACCTGACAACAGAGGAAGAGTGGGCCTACAATGAAGGCCACAAAAGGACACTAAGGGGGTAATTACAACCCTGGCGGTCAAAGACCGCCAGGGTTGTTGTGGCGATTGCACCGCCAACATGCTGGTGGTGCAATCCAAGGCATTATGACTGCGGCAGAAGCCCCGCGGTCACACCGCCGGGACCGGCAGTTTCCCACCACATTTGCCCCAGCGGTGAGAATTCAGATTACGAGTCCCCGACCGCCAGCCTTTTCCTGACGGTTTGCGGTACGGGGAGTCGCGGTCCCCCTGGGGGCCCCTGCACTGCCCATGCCACTGGCATGGGCAGTGCAGGGGCCCCGTGACAGGGCCCCATGCAGCTGTTCACTGTCTGCATAGCAGACAGTGAAAAGCGCGACGGGTGCAACTGCACCCGTCGCATGGCCGCAACACCGCCGGCTGCATTTGGAGCCGGCTCCTGTGTTGTGGCCGAGATCCCCGCCGGCCCAGCATGGATCTCATAATGACCGCGCCCTGGAGTGTGGCTGCATTGGTGGCCACCCAGCGGGCTGATCTTGGCGGGCGGCTGAAGCCGCACACCAAGGTCATAATGAGGGCCTAAATGTGGTAGAGAGTACATGTGGGCCCTGAAGTCAGGGTTCAGGTGCCTGGCTCTGATATAAGGAAGCCTATTGTATGCACCACCGCTGGTATGAAAGATAAACCTTGTATGTGCAATCTTGCATAACATTTGTAATCAGACTAATGTCCCCTGGGATGAACTGGTAGATGTTCCCAATTAGGAGGAGGATGACAATTAGGCAGCACAGGTGGAAGGGGAGGAACAACAAAAGACTGCAGTAGGAGTTTGCAGAAGACAACAAATTATACAGAGGTTCTTCACCTACAAACTATACAACAAACATCACCCTGTAAATATCACTAGTAAACATTTTGCACCGGATTGTCCATGGAGTGCTCCTAATTTGCTTCCAATACCATTGGTAAGTTGCCTATAACTCAGAGAGAGGGAAAAAAACACAACAGTTGCAGCGAATGTTGGAATTGTGATTTAAGAGGTCTAGCACCTCCATGACACACATCAGCATCACATTACTCACAATCATGGGGCTCTCTAAGGCCTAGATCCATGCACCAGAAATACCAAGTGGCATAATGTATGAGTTGAGCAAATTCTAGCCCCTTGCACCACATCATGCCTACACCAGGCAAGATGTATGCAAGGTGGGCGTACATATGGTAGGGTGTTTTTCTAAATGGTGTACTTGAAACTAAGGAACTATACTGTGTCACATCTCAGTCCGGTAGCTTTAACGCCAGAATTGAGCAGGTGTGGCACCATTGGTATCAATGGACCATTATGAACTGGTGAACTGGTTAGGGTTAGGGCAAAGGTTTGGCCCTAACCCTGCACAGTATATCTATGGCTTTACATGCTGTGAGCGCTATTGGCCCCAATCCTGCCTCATTGTGTGCTGTCTTTTAAATATAGCACACACATGTTGCCTGTGGCATGCGCTAAGGGCCACAAGACAAGTGTAGCAGCAATGGGGGCTGCTCCTCTCTCCACAAATATACCACATTACCAGGAATGATCAATAAAATGGGAGAATGCACCACCACATGAATGTGTGGCTGGAATGCAGGCATAGTCTTTAGCACTTCCAATGTACATTGCTGGACACATGCCACTCAGTTGTGACATATGCCTGCAGCTAATCTGGAAATCTGAATACTGCTGTACCAGTGTATGGCCCAGGTAGGAAAGGGTTAGCAATAACCTACAGTGGTTGGTTTGTGTCTGCAAAGTAACCCAGTAATGTCTGTATGACACTATCACACGTGACATATGAAAACATACCTCTCAATGACCCACACATGTCTGACCAAGAGAAAGTAACATACTGGGACCAAAACCCTAAAATGTCTAGGTCTCCCACGGCCAATCCTGTTTGGGTTGTGCATGTAAGTCTAGCAATGTACAAACATGTGACAGACCCATCCAAAATTGTATGGGTGAAGAAGGAGACAGAAATGTTGCATGTGGCATTTCACATAATCATAGCTGAGAGGACTCCACACACTAATAAGATACGCTCATAGGTTGTGAAATGCAGAAATGAGTGCATTCCCATGTGCACCAAAGGATGTGGAAGAACAGCTGAGAAACTTCCTCAGACACTTGGAGATACAACATGGGGAAGACACACTGCCACTACACAGGTGCTGTGACTGGTGTACTGTCATGTGTGTGTGGAAGTCATGTAATCTAGCAAAGTCTAGAAATGGGAGTGATACTATCACTTAGGCAGTAGAAGAAGATGGGTGCATCTACAAAGTCTCACGTGGTATCCTGTCCATATATGAAGGGACAATGTTGCAGTAGAAGATCTGCACAAAGGGTAAGTAGCCTGAAGAATGCCAGAACTGTAGGACCAAATCTATTCCAAACAAGATATGCTGTCAATGTTGGAGAAGGAACACACATAGACCAATACTGACTGTACAACACAACAATGTTACCATGTGATCACCAGACATATATTCACGGAGGACGTCTAGGTCAGTACATAACCCATTCATGTTGGCAACAACAACAACTATGTACTTGTCCATCGCATACCATTGTGACAGAAGGCAGTGGCAGATGACATTATCTGTCCCATGGGTTGGAAAACACAAGCAAGTTACACAAGATATAAATGCCCTAACCAAGCATCATATGGAAAATCCAAACAATGTATAACCATTTGTGTCTAACCATGCCAAATGATGAGACATGTCCTACACGAACAAGCAGCCAGTCCCCTGTACATGATGGGGCAAGCATGACATCAAGTAACCCAAAGTAAACCAAACATGGTAGGCCATGGGATCACAATTGTGCAGGTGTCTGTCTGCAGGGCACTGCACATTGTGCTGCTGAAGAGCAATGATGATGAAGGTAGAACCCCACCATATGCCCTCTAACTCCCCTGCTGAGGCTACATTGACTCTTGACGCAGTCAGGGGCCTGCTGCTTGTGCACAGTGCATTGAGCTGAGTGGAGCACCACCAACATGCATCAATACATGCAATCATGGGTCTGTATGGGTGCACAAAGTGACACAGGAGCAATGATGACCAAAGTGCCATTGTTGCCTGACTGCAACCCTGCAATACAATTGTATGCCAGTGTATGTAACAGTCTAAATAAACATGTTTTGGTCAATTGTACTGTATGTACCAAGGGTGTGCCTTCCACACATATGTCTGAATTTGCTGCACAAATGTACCACTTCAATGGCTCAGGCTTGGTATCGTGCATTGGAGTATGTACAAAAGTCAACTTTCCACTAATGAAAATATATATGTATCACATGATCATACATAGACCTATATGACCTTTAGATATTTTCCCACATAGGGAAACATAGGTGGCATATATATGAATGCAGAGCCATGAAACAATGGCCAACATATGTCCATGCTGGAAGATAGATGTGGAAGGTGTCATATCGCATTAACACATGGCTTTGGCATTCATTACACATATCAGTACACCATCTCCTGCAAATATATGCCTGGGGATCTATACGTTACATGTGTAGCATAGCATCATGAATCCTGAAATGTACAACACCCCACACTGTGGACACACATGCACTCACATTGCCATGGGTTATGTGAAATCAACCCAGCTATAGTCCACAGCATCCTATTTGTCCGACTTGTCAAGGGTATCACATGCATGAACATCTATTGGACATAGCCCATCATATCTAAAGCGGTGTGGGCAAACGTAGATTTGGAAATCAGACATGACAATGTTGTAGACCCACAAATATGTGTTACACATGTGGTAACATGTATGTTGAAAAAGTCTACCAACACATGCACATTTCAAATAGTAGCAGTCATCGCATGCATCACATACACGTGCAAACATATGGTAACACATTCTGATGTTACCGTTACATATATGAATTCACATGCACACACACACACGTAGTCATAACATACTGACTACATAGATGAATAGCCCCTATAACAAGGAATGAGAATCTCGGTGCACTGTCAGCCTTTCCAACAATATCCAAGCATTCCCATTACGAGTCAAAAATTCTGGCGCAAACGGCAATTCTCCATACATCGCAAAACAAGAAAAGGACGCCTGGCCCCTGCGCGTCAATCACAAGCCTTCATGTATAAAAAACCATGCATGACCGTCATGCATTAAAAAAAAATGGCGCATATCAGAAAACGTGACGCACACTCCGAGGAAGTGATGAAACAGTACTTCCTTTTTGCAAACATGGTACAGTGATTTCACTTTTACTTTACAGTCTTTTTGTCTGTGATTGTGAGAGGTTGGCTAGTGCTGTTTGAGGAGTAGTGTTTTTTCAGGGTTTTGTGCTGTGTCCTGTTGCTGTTCTGTCAATTTTGTCATTTTTGTAAGTTTTGTGTAATATTATTGTCCTGTCATAGTATGTGTTTTGTCAGGTGTTTGTCTTGGGGCAGCGTAGTCTGTTGGTGTATTTGGGTTTAGGTGGGGTAGTGTTAAATTATTTTTTAGGGTAACATATTGGCAGTGGAGGGACAGTGCAATATGTCGGGGAAGGGAAGAGGCCAATGCACGAGTGGAGATGAACTGGGCAGGTTCATCTGGTTGGTGAAGCACTACCTCCCCATGATGTTGAATATGAGTGGCCGGGTCACCCACGACTACCCAACGGAGGTATGGAAGCTGCTGTGGGGCAAGGTGCTCCACTACCTATGGAGAATCTTTGGTATCATGCGGAAGGACCACCATCTCAAATACCAGTGGGCAGATGTCATTGCACGAGAGGGAGATCTCCTGGATCCCCTGGTGATTCGGATTGGTGGACCAGTTGGTAAATACCCTTTCTGCCTTGCAACATCCTCATTTGCATGTGTATGAGAGGAGGACATAAGGTTGACTGCACCTTATTTTGGGAAGGGTTAGGACAGGAAGTTTAGGGCCAGATGTATCAAAACTTTTTGCATTTGTAAACGGTGCGATGTATGAAAGGCATTCGCAGTGCAAAAATAAGGAATCGCTAAAATAGCGATTTTTTGCGAATGAGACATGAATTTGCGTGTCGCAAACAGCATATCGCAAATAACAATATGAATTACCGAATCCGCTAAATCGGGACGCTATTTGCAATACGCTGATTACGACAGGCAAAAAACAATTCGCAATGCGATGCATCAAAAAATCGCAAATTGCGATTATTCGCAGAATGGTCTTTTGCACATACAATTTACCACAAACTGAAACCAGGTGGTAACCAGGTGCAACCTATATAAAGATGCCCAGAGTGCCTCAGCTGCTCTCCCACAATGGCTGCACTCAACGTAATGGCGAGGAGAATGAGGATCTTGGCAGGTTTGAGGAGAGGGAGGAGGAGACAGGAGCGCATTTTCAGAGTGCGCATTACCCTTTTTGACCAGACTAAAGAAGAAATTTATGAGAAGTACAGGTTAAGCTCAGCCATGATACTTGAGCTACAACCCATGCTGCAGCGCACAACACACATGACCAATAGCGTACCATCCCATGTGCAGGTATCATGTTCCCTGCACCTACTAGCCTCAGGGAGCTATCAAGGGGTCATAGCAGCAGCTGGAGGGGTATCACAGAGTGCCCTCTCTATATTTTTCAACGTATTCCTCAATGCCATGCTGAGCAGAATACAACAGTACATAAGATTCCCCAACACCCCACAGGCATTACAATAAACTAAAATTATTTTTTACCAGATAGCACAGTTCCCACATGTCCTAGGTGCCATTGATGGGACACATGTAGCAATCTGTCCACCATCGGCCAGTGAGTATGTGTATCGCAACTGTAAAAACAATCATTCTATGAACATACAGGTGATATGCAACGCCTCCTACATCATCACCGATCTTGTGGCCAGATACCCAGGGAGCACACATGACTCGTACATCTTTCGCCACAGCAGGATTCACAGAAGACTGCTAGCTGGCGAGTTTGGTGAAGGATATCTACTAGGTAATTTCACAGTTTACAATGTTGCATTGATGTAGGTGTGATGTCAGATATCACAAGTACTCATTTTACTCTCTGTGCATTCAGGAGACAGTGCCTACGCTGTGCACACCTATATGCTGACGTCCTACCTGAGCCCTGCAACTCCAGCAGAGAGGAGGTACAATGCTGCACATAGGGCAACCCGCAATGTGGTGGAGCGCACTTTTGGGCTACTGAAGAGCCACTTCAGGTGCATCCATAAGAGTGGAGGTGCACTACAGTACAGCCCAGAGACGACATGCAAAATTGTGTCCACATGTGTTATCTTGCACAACATAGCAACATAGCAACCACCAGGGGCATACCAGTGGAACTCACGGAGCCGGACTCAGATGAGGTTGATGATCCTTTACCACCCCTTCAACCAGCATACAGGAGCAGTGCAACAGAGGGCAGGCAAGACTTGCTGATATCACACACATCAATTTTTTATGTAAGTAATGACAACTCCACTTCAATTATATATATTTCTGTAGTTAGCATCTTTATTACCTTGTCTTCAGGTAACAAATGTGTCAATAGGACATAGCTATGCACAATAGGCAGACATGAACGATTAACAGTGTCACACTATTAGCATCATAGTATAACTATATTGCTACATGTTTAGGTAGTCCCGTGTAGCCCTCAACATCACTTCTTAAGTCCACACACTCCACATGAGTGCTCAGTGCCCTCGCTGGCACCTCTTGTAGCAGGTTCACATGCAGTACTGTGTCTGGCACTGCGACGCCTTGGATCAATCACAGGGACTGGCAGACTGCTGAGGCTAGAGGACTCCTCACTATCCCCTAAACCCAGTTCGCTGCGAGCTGATTGACAGATCTACAGAAGCTATCAAACATTCCCAAGAATTGGTGATGGCACCTGCGCTGGCTGACGCGCTCCCGCCGTATCTCAGTGCAGAGTTCCCCAATGGCATGTGTCAACTCCTTGGTGTTTTCAGCTGCTGTTTGCTGTCCCTCAGTCAGAGTCTCTAACTGCTTGTGTAGTAATCCCATATTGTAATTGTGAGACACAAACTGTCTGTGCAGTGACCTCATGTGTTTGCATTGCAGGCGCCACACCTTCAGCATGGAAGCTTCCAGGCTGCCAAAGATTGATGGGCCCTCGCCTTCAACTGTGCACTGTCTGCCTGCATTGTGGCACCTCCTGAGGGGAGTTGGCTGTTGCTGGCACAGGGACTGCTGTCTTCCTGTGGGACTAGCCTCTGGTGGTGGTGTGGGTTCGTCTTCTGGCATCTCATCTGAGTCCAGGTTATACTCTGGAAGTGGTAACACCCTTGCCCTGCGTCTAGTAGAAGCAATAGTGTAGGACTCACTGGTATTTGAGTCAGACTGTGGCTGTGTTTCTGCTTCCCCCACTTTTTCAGATCCTGCAGCAGCAGGGACCGGGGCCTCTGCAAGGACAATGTGCAGCATGTCAGTTGTTACATTTTTCACAGAATTTCACATTGTTGCTTTAAATGTACAATTGAATTGTGTCACTATAAGTTGTTTGCGGTGTTTCTCTATGCGGCTGACCACACTATCTTACTATTTATGTTGTGTATTTACCTTAGGGTTGCGTACTTCCACTCCCATAAGGCATAGTTGTGTTGCATGTAAGATGTGACATGGACTACTTTTCACTGTGCATCAAGCTAATATCTATTTCCTTAGGGGCATTTGTACATGCACGTATGGGGATACACATAATTACTGGCCTTACCTTTGCTGGTGTTGGGTGTCCCTGAGGTGTCAATGTCAGTAACGCCACTGACAGCTTCTGGAAGCAATGTGGACTCCACCAGGTCTTCCATGGGGGTGGACGGTGTCTGGGTGGATGGTCCGCCTCCGGTGCTCCTTGCCTCCTTTAGCCTGCTGGCCACCCTCTCTTTGGCACAGGAACGCAAGTCATACCATCGCTTGCGTATCTCCTCCACAGAGTGCTGCGCAACACCCATTGCTCATATTTTTGTCTGGCTGTCAGACCAGTTTCTGCTTCTCACTCTCAGGTACTTGGATTGAGTTCTTGCCAAATAGTTTATCATGGTTCCTAACAACCTCCTCAGTGAGCACCTCCAATTCTTGCTCACAGAATTTGAGCTTCCTCTTCCTGTCTCCCTTTTCCTTCCCATTTCCCACATTGGCCATGTTGCTGTTTGGTCCTGGCTTGCTCACAATGCTGGCTCCCTGGTGCTGGGCTCTGTCTTTCTCCCTGCTCCTGTGGGTGTGGCTCCTGGAAACAGCATGGGCTGACTCACTTCCTGGTTGTGATGTCATCAGGCTGTTCCAGTTTGCCGTTTTCGATATTTGCGATTTTCAATTACCGAATCGCATTTTTTTTAGTAATTCGGTATTTGCATCTCGCAAATTGCGTTTGCGAATTTTAAGAAATGGCTATTAGCGATTTTCAATTTTGATATAGCTATTTGAGTATCGCTAACTGGAATCTTGATACATCTGGCCCTTAGTGTCTTAACCAAATGGCATTTAGGAGAGCTTAGCAATGCACTGGTTGCAGACAAATTGCACATACCTCTTTGTGTACATTGATTATCACATATACACCATAAAGTGTAAAATATCAGACACGTGCAACGGTGCAAGAGTACATGTTTCTCATACACAAAATGACATGTCCATCATGGTAATTACAACTGTGTAAATGAAGTCAGTAATGTTGAAGCAATGGTAAACATGACACAGGGGTATTGTCAGTCATGGGTGTGTGTGTGCCGAGAGTCATGTATGTGCAGAGTGACATGACAGTTACAGAAATGTAAAAAGGAGTGATTGCAACATCTGTGTCTAATTTTTTGAAGGTGACGTTGCCAATGGAGACAACTACTACCTAACTATATATAATTTTTTTACAATTGCAAGCATTGTGGCTGTATGAAAGGCTGGTGCCACATGACGGCAGAACCAGGCCTGAGGAATGCAAGATGTGTATTCCTGCCGTAGGTGACAACCAAAAAATATAGCCTTAACATCAACTTGGTTACACTATTCCTTTATTGGAGGCAAAAAAAAAAATCTGCCTAAGGCTGGTTGATTACCTGACTGTTTCCTTGTCATCAAAAAACCAATTTCCACTTTGCATGTGTAGCATATTCATGTATGTTGCTAAGCATGGCAAGTGTAACCATACTGACAGGGTTGCCAACATCAGTGTCCTGACATCTGCCATGATATGCCATATGTTACATATGGCACACACATGATGGAGGTATATGTTGGTGCCATGAGATTAAGAACTGGCAAGCATCTGAGTGGTTGTCTGCTTATTCACATAGATCATCTACAAGAGTCAAAGCTTTAGCCAATGTACAGTATACTGTCCTCCCATATTGTTAAAAATATGTATCTGAAACCTGTACATATGACTGCCACCCAAATCTGTGCATGTTCTTCTGGGATAACTATGAACCATATATGTGAGAAACAGGTGTAATGCAGTGCTCGCTGCATTGGATTTTAAACACAGACCTGCCCTGTATTTCCTAGAGTACGGGCAGGCCTGCGTCTGCTCCTGCACCAGCATATAACTCAGCACCCAGCACCAACACAGGCATACTTGTACCACAGTGCAAGTGTGTCTGGGTTGAAGGGAGTGTCTACGTGCAGGAAGTTATCACTTCCTGGACATAAACAATCTACAATTGAGATATGCCACTTCTATGTGTGCTGCAAAATGCAGGGCACATAGTAGTGCCAAAACATCTGCCATGTTAGTTTGTAAATGTGCAGGAAGGGACGCCTACCTGCACATAAGCAAACATCCCTGGCATTTTATCTCTTTTCTGTGTGCCTTCAAATGGCGCACACATATTAGAAGAAAGACACATGGAGGTATTAAAGTATTCCTCACCTTCTCTTTGCCATGCTAACACCAAGCCTAGGGTGTTGTTACCCTTTTAGCGCTGGCAGTAAGTATGATGTCTTGTAAATCTGGGGCAGGGGCAAGCTATGGGTGTTACAATGGGATGGCCACTGCAACAACCATTGTATGCCCCTCTGACGCTGAATACTGTGTCAAGTTGGCCCATATGCACATGGAGGCATTACACTATAAAAAAGGCATAACAGCTCATTGTACATATGGTGTAGTGAAAAACACCAGAGGAGCATCACAGAAAGTGCTCTGGTGGTGGCAGGGTGTCTGTGATCTGGCCCTTTGTCTTACAGACAGAAATGAATGTAATAGTTGGCAGTTGTTTATTCCTAACAGAAAGCTGACTAGCTTACTCAGGTAAACAAGTTAAATGTGTAATAGTTGCCCATGCTCATAAATGTTCAAAATTCACAAAGTTATGTGTTCATGTCATGTCTTGCAGGTGGACATGCATCCTACAAAATTGTAGAGTAGTCCCAGTTGCAGCCAGTAAGTGTCATCTTGTGTGTCACATGTGTCATTCCAGGGTTTTGTGTGAGAGGATATGATGCGTAAAATGCGATGTTAACATGGCATGGGTGACCAATAATTTAACATCATCTGAGTTTGGGTTTTGACATCATGTCTGATGCAAAGTTCAGGATGGAGATTAAGTTATTTGTTGCACAAGTGCCAACATGTGCTGCTATCACATTGTGGGTGTTAGCAAAAGGAAAGCATGCCCACATACACAGTGATGTCAGTCAAGACATGTGACAGAGGTGCTGTTTATTTGATTAGCATGCCTGTTGCCAACATATTTGTCACAGCACATGTTACAGCACTGTGTGCCACATGTTGCTTTAATTTACTCAGGACATGGTGCAAATGATGTACGTGTGTTGAGGTCTCCAGTGGGCTTATCAAGGAAACACTTGCACCCATGGTGCCTCACTACTCTTCTGAAGCAAAATGAGGCAATGGCTGTGCAAGGAGCCTCATTGTCCTGGGCAACAGTCATTTGAGTACACATTGAGATTTCAGCTCTACTCTAGATGGATGTGGGACATGTCTACGGATCGTAGCAAACAAGATATGTGCAGATTAACCAACATGATCTATCCATCACGATAACTGTGAGTGAGCTTGGTCACATCAAGTGGGTATAGAATGTATATGTTGAGTATTTACCTCGTAAAACATGCATGTGCACAGGTAGTGCAATATTATGATAACTTGTTGCTGCAACCTGTGCAGCGCCACCCTTCCGCCCCTTAGGGCACCCCTACCACCACCATGTCTGCACTGCCTAAGAAATTTAGCACACCATGCCTCAGGGTAGGGGGCAATAGGAACAACATCCTTAGACAATATAGATGTACTGTTCAGGCTTAGGGCAAACAATATTGGCACTAACCCTGAACTGTACATTGGGACCCATTGTAAGCAATGATGTGTCCCCCCATAATGCCTGCTCTGAGCAGGTGTTAACCAAAGGAAACATAACTGATGCATTGGCATCTCTTAGAGTTACCAAGGGCATATTTCCTGCCCCCCTACTGGGTGAACCCCACCTTGCATCCATGATGCCAGGCCAAAGCATAATGTAGTGCAAGGTGTGTCAAAGTGGTGGAATTCATGAATTGCACTACTTTGTGACTATGGCAGGGATTTGGAACATGTTGGGCCACTTAATCCTCACAAGTAAGATGAGGAAAATGTGGCGCAAGGAGGCACTAGTCCAACTTACCTCTGGGCCCTAATGGTCAAAAACGGATAGCCGTTAACCCTGTGACATGAACATGATACCGTAGATGGCTGTTAGGAAGTTTAGTCTGGATTTGGTGATTGACATTATTTTGGATTGTCTGGTGGATAGCATGTGTCATTTGATGATGCTATGTATACTGCATGGTTGTTCAACCTCTACCCAATGGAGTATTTGATGTCATGTTCTCCTCATGTTTTAGCTGCCAGTATGACCCCAGCACAGAAGCGTGCTTTTGATAAGAGGGCTGAGCGTTTCTACCACATCATAGAGGTACAAGCAGGGTACAGGAAGATGTCCAGCACATATCAGCGGGAGAAGTCATTAGGTGTTTGACTTGCTTTCCCCATGGGGGACCTCTTAAACAGGCCACAAAAGGGCAAAGCACATCAGGCACCACGTCAAGGGTCAGGGGTGCCTCGGCTGGTTCAACCCGCTACACGTCCACAGCACCAATGGCAACACAAGCACAGCAACAGCCACCTGCAGCAGCCACATCCTCGAGCTTTGAGGCGGATATGAGGAGGGACATGACAGCCTTTATGGCCAGGTTGGACAGAGTGGAGCAGGACAATGCTCGCAATTTCAACTCCTAAAGTACTGAAAAAAGAAGCTGTAATCCAGGATATGGACAGCCTCCTAGTTCTTTCCATTCTCCTGTTCTATTTTGTAATTATCTTTAGTGGGTTTTAGGTAGGCAGTAATAGGTTAGGTAGCATAGATTAGGTTAGTTGTAGTATAGAGTAAGTATAGTTGGGGGTGGGTTTTAGTTTCATGTTTTGTTTTGAGCGTTGTATGTTTGGTTATGTGTGGGGCTCTATGTTAAAAAAAAATACAAACAAATATTTTAAAAAAATCCATTAAAAAGTGTCCAAAAATATATATTTTTGTTTAGGATATAGGTTTATATGTGTGGCTTTAGTTTATGTTGTCCTACTCATATCTTGTCTCTTAAAGGGGGGACAATGTTTAGTGTGTGGTGTTACATGTATAAGATAAATTTAGATTACAATAGATAGCTGTAGGGGTAAGTTTAGATAAGTTAGTAAAGGTTAGCTTACTGTAGGATAGTATTTAATTTAGGTTTTTATAAGGTGTTGTTTTTAAATACAAATAAATCCTGTCAGCTGTAGACAATAAGCTGTCCATGATGATTGAGTGTCTTGCTCATGTGTGCACTGACCAAGTTAGAGGAATGCCTTAGAATATGTTTTCTATATTGATTTATATGTTTACTATGTGTATCCCCTATGACCAAGGACCTGTCTGATTGGTTGCAATATGACATCAGCTACTCAAAATATTTTTCCTCCCCAGTTCTTGACAATCACATTGTGTATGTATTTAAAATCTTTGATAGGCAAGAATGGAACATCAACTGTCAACGCTTAGGTCTGTCACAAATATTCTTGTAAAGTGTAGCACATTTTACTTCACCTTATTTGGGGTATGTAACCTGGCACACTGACAGCTGTCCGTCACTGATCAATTTTGCCTTTTCAGTTCCACACATATTTGTTGTACTAGTGCTATCATCAGGGAAAATTATAGACACTTGAGTTGTGACCCATACATGCCATATGTCAACTTGCATGGATATCTGGTCAATACATGTTTTTAAGGTTCTTAAGTTGGTTGTAGTCCACAACAATATCAGTCAACTTTTTCAATTTAGAGTCCTAGTGTGTGGTTTTGTGTCTGACAGTAACCCACACATGTAATTAGGTTATGTTCTCATTGACATAGCTTCACACAATGCATACATTTAGATGAGTTGATGGATCACAGTAAAAGATGGTATGTTACATGTGAAGATGGGAATTTATTTACATGTGCAAGTTTATTCTGCAGTGCAGTACAATGTCCAGTTCACTGACCACATGAGAGATCCTGAGCCATTTGATGTACATTCAGAGTCCAAGGGTGAGGGACATGTCATGAGACATGGGTAGGAGAAGTGTGCATTAGTGGGAGGTGAAAATAGGTAGCAATTGAGACATGACAGTCCATAGCAGACAAGTCAACAGTGGTTGAGTTTGAGTAAAGAGGGCATGTTGCCGGCTGTCCCAACACTGGCATAATCTTAAGCACAGTACTAAGGAGATACTGTCCAAGTGGCACAGACTGGTGCTACCGGGTGGTTTTATGTGTGAATGTTGTTCCTTCCACATCTTCAACCTCTGATGTGTGTGGTGCCTCCTGTGCCATGGGTGGTGCTGTTGTTGAAGTTGATGGCGTCGCACACAAATCAGGGGATAGAGATGTGGAATCAAAGGTCCCAGCAGCTGCTATTTGTGGGAACATATAACTTCAGCAAGGAAGAACTGCAGATTTCTCAACACTGCAGCTACATCAGGGTGGTAGGCAGCCATGTTTTCCCTGAGTGAGCCCACTTCCCACTGTATGGACTCCATGGCATTTTGAATCACTCCCAATCTCTTATCTATCATGCTGCTGCCACTTTTGGAGGGCAATTGTTGAAGCCTCTGCCTCATGACAGCAGCTATGGCAGCCAGGGACTGCTGGAGTCCACATAGCAGGGAGTGGGTGCATCTGAGGGCAGCTGAGTTTTCCTTATTTGGAATGAGTCACCTCTGCACTCCCTCTAGGCTCCCTGCCATGGTCTCCATCCCCACCCACACATGCTTGGCCAGCTCCCGCTGACTCCTACTACTGTCCTCTGAAAGGTGATTCTGGGTCCTCAGAGTTCAGGGCTGTGGCAGGACTCATTGGTGATGTGTGTTGGTAGTTGGGTGGTTCATGTTGAGACCCTGCAACACTGTGGGGGTCACCAAGGTACCGCCGTCAGAACACCGCACCGCGGTCGAAAGACCGCGGCGGTGATTCTGACATTTGCCCTGTGCTGGCGGGCGGCCGCCAAAAGACCGCCCGCCAGCCCAGGGCAAATCAACCTTCCCACTAGGATGCCGGCTCAGAATTGAGCCGGCGGAGTGGGAAGGTGCGACGGGTGCAGTTGCACCCGTCGCGTATTTCAGTGTCTGCTGGGCAGACACTGAAATACTTTTTGGGGCCCTCTTACGGGGGCCCCTGCCGTGCCCATGCCATTGCATGGGCACGGCAGGGGCCCTGCGGCACCCCCTACCGCCATCCTGTTCATGGCGGGAGAGCCGCCATGAACAGGATGGCGGTAGGGGGTGTCAGAATCCCTATGGCGGCGGAGCGCCCCATGGCGGAGGATTCATGGAGGATTCAGACGGGCAGCGGAAAGTCGGCGGTACACCGCCGACTTTCCGTTTCTGGCCGCGGCTGAACCGCCGCGGTCAGAATGCCCAGCGGTGCACCGCCAGCCTGTTGGCGGTGCTACCGCCGACCTCCGCCATGGCGGTAATTACCGCCATGGTCAGAATGACCCCCTGTGTGTCTTCCCTGCGACTTGAGGTGGTGTCTAGAAGGAATCTAGGACATCCTGGAGAGTCTCTTCATTGATGGTTGGCAGCTGGTAATCTGAAAAAATCCAGGACAGGCAGATTGGTAGTAGGTAAGACATCATCTTCTGCAATGGGACGATGAAATGTCAATCTTTGACTGTAGTGGCTTTTGACATGGGTCATTATTTACTTGCTACTGGTGGTTCAGTGACATGTTACAGATCCCAGGATGTAGTTGTTTATTATGTGTTGCACTGTGCGTCACACATGGGGCAACCTTTCAAAGTATTTTGTGCATTGATCCCACACCACCATATTCCTTGCAGGCCCTTTGCCCTAGCCACTGACAACATGGTAGCACGTCATTTACATTCCTATTCACCATGGTGGACATTCCCACAGTACTGTAATGAGTGTTGTCACTATTTTGGTGCTTTACTGCATGGGCACCCTGAATGATGGCATTAGTGCAGCATAGCACAGGGAGGTCTATTGCTTACAATGCTTGTGTAACTTTGTCATTCGCCTTTAGCAGGCCCCACACATGTGCTAATTGGATGCCACAGTGCAAGCTTTATGGATTGCCAGCCACATTAGTTCATCCCTCTCTACATTAGGGACATTTCCTTGAATACAGCAAATCTGCCACAGGCATATATTGGTGTCAGTATGTACGATATCAATCAATGCAAGCATTTTGAGAGTTTGTTAATGTGGCACGAGGGGAATGGGCAGCTTGGATCCACATTGGCAACTATTTGTATGATGGTATTGTTGCATTACGGGCTCCTGACATTGTGTCGGTAGTGCAACATTGATGCCACTTGTGCCTATTCTTACGCATGAAGGTGTACTTTTATTCACAATGCCAACCATTCCCACAACACAGGCAATCTTGCTACAGATTGAAATGGGAGCTACTGGTACAGCAGCACAAATGATGATCACAGACATGCCCAATATGTTGCATATATTCACTTTTGTGCCCATCCCCAAATGGTGCATGGAGGTGTGTGAGAGTTGTTGTTGTTATTGTTATTGGGCCATCCTGTGCGAGTTGAATAGGACATGTTGCACACTGTTGTCCTGTTTTTTCTAAGTGGTGCAGCTCAGTTCAGTGGCAAATTTGCTGCACCATGCTGTGTCACTTTTGAAATATTAGGGATAGACAGTATTTACAGGAATACAGTGCACCCCTGCGTTTCCCCGGTGCTTACGTTTAATTAAGCTCCCTGCACCAACACAGGCATCCTTGCACCATAGTGCATGGGTGCCTGCTTTGAGGGGATAGACTGTTTATATGCAGGAAGGTATCCCTTCCTACACATAAACAATCTATTTTGGTGATTTGGCATTTTCATGTGTGCTGCAGGATGCAGCACACATAAGAAGGGCAATGATACGAGGAGGAAGGAAAACATTTTGCCTTGTTGTGCCATTCTAACAACACCCTTGCGGTGGTGTTGACTTTAGTCACAGCCTCAGGTTAACATATAGGCCCTCATTACAATCCTGGCAGATGGTGAAAAAAGGGCTGTAAGACCGCAAACAGGCTGGTGGTCATTACCGCCCCATTATGCAATTGGCGGTTTGGAATATGCCAAACCGCCAATGTCCCGCACCGTCCGCCACGGCGGTAACGACCGGCAGGCTGGAGACAACGGTCTCCAGCCCAGCGGCCGTCACTAGACCGCCGGCGGTATCAGGAACCCGCATACCGCCATGGATTTTGTGGGGTTTTCTACTGCCACAAATCCATAGCAGTATGCACCATCAGAGCCAGGGAATTTTTTTCCCTGGCACTGATTGGGGTCTCCCCCTCCCCTGAGTCCTGCCCCAACACCCACGAACCCTATACCACCCTCCAAATGTAGTAGGAGCCTCTCCCCACCCCCACCCCCACTGAAACCCCCACACATATCCCCCACACCCCCCACACGCATGCTCACACCACTCACACACATACACGCACACATACATGCACACATGCACACATACATATACATTACATTTCCCTTACATACATTACACCCCCCGCATGCATACACGGACTCACACAACCCCTCTACACACTCACACCCTCATGCACGCACACGTCACACCACACAACACCCCCCACCCCCCTCCCCAACGGACGATCTCCTTACCTGTTCCGGTGATCCTCTGGGAGGGAACAGGATCCATGGGGGCTGCTCCACTGCCAGCACCCTGTCACCAGAACACCGCCACGCCGAATACTGGGTCCTATTACGGTGGGCGGTGTTCTGATGACGTGGCGGTGACGGTGGAGCAGCCTCCACTTTACCGCTGATCACCAGTATGGATGCTGGTGGCTCTCCATCCAAAAAAGGGCACAGGGTTGCCAGCAGTCATAATATGGTTGGCGGAAGACCGCCAACACTGGCGGTCTTCGGCCCGGCGGAACCTCAGCGGTCTTAAGAAAAGACTGCTGATGTTGAAATGAAGGCCATAGTCTTGGATTTGGTGACGTTAAGCCACTGTAAGTGGCTTGAGACCATGTTGTGTATATGTCGGAGTGCATAGCGCCACCAGAGCATCACTAAAAGTGAGGCTCCAGTGGCAATGGGGCCTTTTGATTCTAGCCCTATGTGTCCCAAAGCAACCCATTTGAATGCATTCAGTGTAGTCTATGTGCCTCCCCCTTCTGCCATTTGTGAAGCTCCAGATAGTCCCTCCTGCAACTTACCATGCGATTGTGATAGTTCTTGGTAGTCTGTGCTGTCCTGTCCTGCAATTCCAGTGACCAGGTCCTTCAGGATGACTGCTGCTACCATCTCCTCCAGCTCATCTAGGTCCTCCTGGGGTGCAGGACTTCCACCTCCAGTCTGCAGTGCTGCCTTTAAGTTCCTGGCCAGTTTTTCCTTAGTTCTGCACTTGCAATTGTGCCAGCACTTCTTACAATCATTGACAGTCCTCTTAACCTCTGCCACACTGTTGACTTTATCCACTACTGCCTGCCATATAGCCTCTCTCCTACCTATTGGCAATTTGGAGCTAATAAAGAGCTGGTGTTGGTGCTCCGTCACCTCTCTGACCAAGATGTCATTTTCCTCATCACTAGCACAACACTTCTGCTTCCTTTTCTAGTTCTCTTAGGACTTTGCTGGTCCCTCCTAGCTGGTACTGGGCTGATTGTGATCTCTCTGGGGTCTCTCCTGGCCTACATTCTCCATCTTGTCTCCCACTTTTTTTTCTTGCTTGCACGTTTTGTTTTTACACTAATGCTGTTAAATATGGCACTAACACATTTAGCATTAAAAAAAAACATGCCAATATTCATGCTAACACCACTTTTCTAGCATTGGCATCATTTTTCTTTTCGACATGTCGCAAAGGTTAGCGTAATTTTTTTTTTTACGCTAACCATTCCGTAGCGTCATTGTGAGTAATTTTTTTAATATGGCACACCGATGGCACTAAGGAATGGCATTAGCTAGCATAATGTTTTTGACGCACAACTGCACTAGTGCAGTTGTGCTTCATTTTTGTTTTAAGATCCGGCGCACCATGGCACTACTTAGGGTCATTTTTTTACACTAGCTCTGAGCCGGCGTTAAAAGTGCTGAAAAAAAGTATCCAAGAAATCTCTTAGATTTCTTTGCACCGTTTTTTCAGCCCCCCCTAAATGGTGAACCCCCCTTTGCATACATTATGCTTGGTGCAGACATAATGTAGCACAAAGTATTAGAAGCGGCACAATGCACTCATTGCGCCACTTTGTAAATCTGGCACAGCAATTTTGGCCTCGTTGGGCTATACTAGTGTTGGACTTTTTTCCTTTTGCAGGATCATCTCCAATCGTTTTGCCTCCTGCCTTCTATTTTTTTTACCCACATTAGTAGCCCTATAAGTGTATATTTAAGGTAGGACATAAACTAATGTGTTTTATATGTCCTGACAGTGAAATACTGCCAAATTCGGTTTTCACTGTTGCAAGGCCTATCTCTCTCATAGGTTAGAGGGGCTGCCTCTAAACATGATTAAAGCATAGATTCCCTTTGGGAGCGGATAGACATGTGGTGTTTGTGGTCCCTGAACTCACAATTTAAAAATACATATTTTAGTAAAGTTGGTTTTGAGAGTGTGTTTGAAAATAACACTTTTATAAAGTAGGCATTTTCTTGCTTAAACCATTCTGTGACTCTGCCTGTTTGTGGATTCCCTGTGTGGGTCCGTTTGACAGTTGAACTGTTTGCACCTCTCTCTAAACAGTGACACAAAGGGAGCTGGAGTGTAGCCTGCATATCCTGAAGAGCCATCTGTGCTAGGAGGGAGGGGAGAAGTGGTCACTTACACCTGAAAGGGCTGTGCTTGCCCTCATACAATGCAGTCTCCAACCCCCTGGTGTGTGTCTGGGGCCTGGCCTGGGCAAGGTAGGATCTCACAAACAAGAGAGACTTTCCTTTGAAGTAGGCCTACTTCAAAGGCCAAAATGGGTATAAGAAGAGCACCCAGACCCCTGAAAAAAGTGAATCACTTCTGGAAATAAAGAGGAACCTCAGCCAGGAGAAGAGCTGAAGAGTTGAGGAGAAGTGATGCTCTGCCTGTGACTGTGCTTTGTGGAGCTATCCTGCAGCTGCTGCTTTTGCCTGGTGAAAGGGGACAAGGACTGGACTTTGTTGTGCATTCCTGCATGTGAAGAAATCTCCAAGGGCTTGTCCTGAGCTTGCCTACTGTTGTTGAAGTCTCAGGGCCATCAAATACTTCCCCTGCCAGCACCTGGACTCTCTGCTGAGACTCCTGCCCTGCCATGTGGTGCCCTATCCAGTTCCTGGGGCCTTGACAGGTGAAGCTGGCAGACCAAGATTGACAATCCACGCACAGACCGTCCTGCGGGGAAAATATTGATGCATCTTCCGAGATGCGGCTGAGAAAAGACACACCGCCGGCTTTGCGGCTGAAACTGACGCTCCACCTGCATCACGGCTTGAAGACCGACGCAGGCAGCTGGAAAAATGATGTGCAACACCCGCTGACGGAGGCTGGTAACATCACAACCCACATAGTGTGGTTTTGCTGATACCGTGCAGCAGGATTTTCAACGCAAACCTCGCTGGGCGCAGAAAAAAGACACAAAGTCTGCCCGGACCTGAGTACTTGCCCGGATTGACACATCGCTCTCCTGTGGAGAGGAATAGCGACACATGCCGACCCAACCGGAGGAGGAGACCAACGCACGGTCTCGCATGCAGGTGAGAAATTGACGCATCGCTAGCCTTTTCCGCCATACACTCGCTTGTGCATATTATTTTGACGCTACCCAGTTACTTTTCAACATTAACAGCGTTTTTACTGTTTTCTCAAAGATTTAAGACTCTTTTGCTTTTAAACTTAATAACTTTACTTGTGTATGTAGGATTTCTGTTGTTTTGGTCTTGTTTTGTTTAGATGAATATTTCCTATTTTTCTAAACCTCTGTTGTGTAATTTTGTAGTGTTTTCACTGAGTTACTGTGTGTGTTGGTACATATACTTTACACCTAGACTCTAAAGTTAAGCCTGCCTGCTTGTGCCAAGCTACCAAGGGAGTGAACGGGGAGGTTAGCTGAGGGTGATTATCCTTTACCCTGACTATAGTGAGGGTCCTTGCTTGGACAGAGGGCAACCCGACTGCCTAATAAAAGACCCCATTTCTAACTACTAGCACACAAAACAAAGTGGTGCAAGGAGGTGCTTGGGGCTCTTATTCTGACCTTTAATCTACCCATACATACAAAAAATGATTGTGTCCTTATATAATGTAACTGGTGTTCATGTAAAGGTCTGCTTCAGGTAGAATTTGTACAGTAGAGAACTGGAAAAAGGATAAAATAAGTATCATCTTTGCCTTGGTTTCCAAAGAGTTGAGTCAGGCCCTAACCTGAAGGGTGTCTCCACTTATCCATCTCCTACTAGTACATGTTAGTAAAGTGTCTCTAGCTCTTTTGGTGGCCTGGATAAGTCATATTCGATTCCCTGATTAGGTCACTTTTATATCCTGTCCTGTTGCATTGTCGCAACTATCATGTGAGGCTCTTCCCTGGACCCACTTCCTCCAAAGTTTTGGAATATGGCTAAAATGGCTCTTTCACAACATTTGCTTGAAGTTTGTAATGACTCCTTAATTAGTGCCTTGATACCAAAACAGTGGAAATGAACACTGACTTTCCCTTTGCCGAAGACACCTAATGCAGATTAAACTGTTCTGATTAACTTTCATCTTATCTCTCTTATTCTGTTTGCTGTTAAAAAATTGGAACGGTATCCCAACTTAATGCTGTCAGGATTCTTGGAGCAACACCACCACATTCACGACTGTGTACAGTCAGGTTTTTTGTCAGACACACAGTACTGAAAACTCCTTATAGACAGTTTAAGATGATCTGAGATTATTAGTAAAGAAGGCAGATCCTTTTGCTTTGGTTCTTCTCAATATGTCTGCAGCATTTTGACACAGTTTCTCTTTCCATTCTTCTTTCCAGACTTAGGGAGGCCGGTATTGGAGGAGCAGCCTACAAATGGTGTAAATTCTATTTAGAGGATGAATACCAAGCAACCTATCTCTAACCAAAGGGTCCCGCACAGGTCTGTAATTAGCCCCACATGTGCAATATCTACATACATCCACTGGCTACTCTAGTAGTCGTTTCATGTCACTTGAATGAATTGAACAAACAACACTCAAATGTTCATTGCCTTGAATAGCACAGGGGTGGATCCACTTGAGGCATATCTATACAAACATTTTCCCCTGGACTTCTTGTTAAAATCCAATCTTTCGCTATGTGGACTGTTAATTATCAACCTAAGAGCAACAGATATAACATCAATATCAAAAGTAACTAATTATGCTCCATCCACAATATTTAGAATCTCACCAATATTTAAGAAAATGCACATGAAATGTGTTACACCTGACAGCCTTAGGGTGGTCACCCCGGACTTTTTGGATATTGCTTTTGCTGGTTTTAAGACTCTGTGCATTTTACCACTGCTAACCAGTGCTAAAGTGCATATGCTCTCTCCCTTTAAATATGATAACATGGGATCATACCCAATTGGATTATTTAATTAACTTATAAATCCCTAGTAAATTGCACTATATGTGCCCAGGGCCTGAAGATTAAATGCTACTAGTGGGCCTACAGCACTGATTGTGCCATCCACTTAAGTAGCTCCTTAATCATGTCTCAGGCCTACCATTGCAAAGCCTGTGTGTGCAGTTTCACTGCCAATTTGAATTGGCATTTAAAAGTATTTGCCAAGCCTAAACCCCCCTTTTTCTACATATGTCACCCCTAAGGTATGTCCTAGGTAACCCATAGGGCAGGGTGCTGTGTAGGCAAAAGGCAGGACATCTAACTGTGTAGTTTACATGTCCTGGTTGTGTAAAACTCCTAAATGTGTTTTTACACTGTTGTGAGGCCTCCTCCTTTCATAGGTTAAGATTGGGACCACCCTCATATACTGGTTGAGTGGTAGCTGCTGATCTGAAAGGAGTAGGAAGGTCATATTTAGTATGGCCAGAATGGGGATACAAAATCCTGCTGACTGGTGAAGTTGGATTTAATATTACTATTTTATAAATGCCACTTTTAGAAATTGAGCATTTCTCTGCACTGAAATCCTTCTGTGCCTTACAATCCACGTCTGGCTGGGTTCAGTTGACAGCTCCCTTGTGCATTCACTCAGACATACCCAAAACACAGGATACACAGCCTCACTTGCATACATCTGCATTTTGAATGGGTCTTCCTGGGCTGGAAGAGTGGAGGGCTTGAACCTTACATGTCAAAGGACAGTAGCATGCCCTCACACAAAGAACACAAAGGACTGCCACACCCTCTTCTGGAACCCTGGCAGACAGAATCGAACTGAAATGGGACCTTGTGCACTTCTAAGCTACTCTTTGAAGTCTCCCCCACTCCAAAGACACATTTGGGTATTTAAACAGGGCCTCTGCCCCTACCAACTCAGACACTTCCTGGAGAAGAGAACCTGAACCAGAATCCACAAACTTCCCAGAAGAACTGCCTGGCTGCACAAAGGACTCACCTGACTGCTTTCTGTGAAGGAATGCTGCCTTGCTGTTGCCCTGCTGCCTTGCTGCTCTCTGGCTGTGCAGAGAAGTGCTCTCCAAGCGCTTAAATAGAGCTTGCCTCCTGTTCCCTAAAGTCTCAGGACCAAAAAGACTTCCTCTCTACAAGAAGGACTCCTTGTGCGGCACAAATCGCCACACAGCCTGCCAGAAACGACACACAGTCTGTATAGTGGTGAAAAATTCACTGCACGCCGAACCTGAACGACGCAGCCTGACTTCTCAACAAGAAGATCGATGCGGCGCCAGCGTAGTGACCGGAAATTTTACACACTGCCCACTGGATCGACGCACAGCCGAGCCGGAACAACGCAGCCCGACTTCCAGAGAGGAATCGACGCAGCACCTGCCGTGCGGTAGAAATTTCCAAGCAACGCCCACGGGATTGAAGCAGCCCCTGTGACTTCACCCTGTCAGCACTGGAAATTCATGCATCGTCCCCAATGGCTGAAAACCCCGCAACCCGAAGAGAATACAAGACCGAGCACCGGAAATCGACGCAAAGCCTTCCCTGCGTGAAAACTAAACGATGCATCGCTGTGTGCAGCCCAAGAAATCGATGCACACCTCCTTGTTTTCCACGCATCTCCTCCTCTGCGGATTGTTTTGACCTGCATTTATCCAGATACATTTTATATATTTTTCTAACCACTGTGTGGTGTATTTTTGTGGTATTTTACTGTGTTATTGCATGATTTATTGCACAAATACTTTACACATTGCCTTCTAAGTTAAGCCTGGCTGCTCAGTGCCAAGCTACCAGAGGGTGGGCACAGGATAATTTTGATTGTGTGTGACTTACCCTGACTATAGTGAGGGTCTTTGCTTGGACATGGGGTAACATGACTGCCAACCAAAGAGCCCATTTCTAACAATAATATAACATATTGGGTTCTGTCTGTTGCTTCAGTATGGAAATATTCTCTACCCACTGGAATGGCTAATGACCTGGGTTCCCAAAGGGGTTGAGGAATAGCTGATGCAACATAGCAAAAGATTCATCGATCTCACCTAAATTCAAAGGGAATTTGTAAGCAACACAAGGGCTAAAGAAATACCTTCATCCTGCTGCAGGGGGGGGGGGCACAAGTAAGGTTTCCATTGAACAATATGGTCCTCCTCAACCTGGAAAACACCATCTATTAGGCCAATTCCAGTTCACCATGTGTTAACTTTTTTTGTAACAAGACATCAGTGCACACCCTAGCCAAGGTCCTGTGCCCCCGGGACCTCTTATAGACCTGTGCCTTGCTCACCATGCTCCAAGGCCAGAAGTGAGGAAAATTAGGTCAAGCCAGGGCATAAAGGCAGCGTACAAAAGGGGGGCTTTAAATTCTGCATGCATCTTCCATAAATGGCACAGGTTCACTCACCTTCATCAAAGCTGTGTCCATGTTGAAGAGTATGAGGTATTATGTAGGGAGGGTGCCTTCCCACGTTCAGTATAACACTTTGAAAACTGTTATGCACATTCTAGAAGAACCATTTAGCATAAATCCAATTTCTGATCCTTTCAAAATCATCATTTGGAAATTCAGGTAGGTTTGTGAGGGCTCAGATGAAGGATTACATCATGAAAGTCACACCTGTTCATTTCTGTAGCATTGATCTGCCTCTTGAAAATTGTGAGACCTAGCATTCTAGGCGTGGTTTTACCTCTTAACTTTTGCCTTCAACACTCCTGTTTTGCTGGTTTCATTATTGCTGGCTTTAGGACTCTGTACACCTTATCACTGCTAGCTAAAGTGCTTGTGCTCTCTCCTTAAAACATGGCAGAATTGGATCATACCAAAGTGGCATTTTAAATTTACTTGTAAGTCCATAGCAAAGTGGCATTACCTGTGCCCAGGGCCTGTTAATTAAATGCTATTAGTGTGCCTGCAGCACTGATTACACCACCCACTTAAGTAGCCCTTTAAACATTTCTCAGGTGTGCCAGTGCAGACTGTGTGTTCAGTTGTAAACTGGCATGTCGTCCTGGCAAAAATAAAAATTTGCCAGGCCTAAATCTTCCCTTTCTATGCAAGTAAGTTACCGCTAGGGTAGGCCCTGGACAACCCAGAGAGCAGGGTGCAGTGTATTTAAATAGTTTGAAATGCACTTTTTAGTTTTACATGCCCTGGTTGTGGAAAACTCTTAAATTTGTTTTTCACTACTGCAAGGCCTGTATCTCCCATAGGCTAGCACTGGAGTTACCTCATAACATCTGATAAGTGCTAATTGCCAAATGGGAGAAGGTCACTATTTCAGGTTTGTTGTCTTTGGAATTGTAACTCCCTCATGGTGAAGTCGGATTTTAAATTACATTTAGTTCCTGTCGCCTTTCTCTGGGTTACTTGATTGAGTGTAATTGACAGTTGGGCTTTGTGTATTTCACCTAGACAGCCACTCTCAATATATGGATTAGATGTGCCTGAATAGACTGTCACTGCCAGGGTGGGAGGGCAGAGATGGGCACATCCCTACTTATACTTGAAAAGGATGTGTCCTGCCTCTACACTAAGTGGTGCATACCCGCTTGTAGTTAGACTAAGGTCATGTCAGGGAGGACAGTATACCTGGCAAAGACAAAAGCATTGGTGGACCTACATTCCGCAGAATTTGTAGAATTACTTTTAAAAAAATTGATATTCCACAAATATGCAGATTGGGCACTGCAGTGTGCAATGCATAACCCTCTGTGGCCTTACATAAGAATGTAGGGACACCAAGGGATATCCACTCCAGTGCATACCTCAGAGCCCTTACATACTTATGTTAGGGCACCAATGTGTATGCACTGCAGTGCAGTACATACCCCTCGGTACCCTTACATGAGTATGTAAGGGCACCAAGGAGTATCCATTCCAGGGCATACACCTCGGTGCCCTTACATACTTGTGTACTGCATATGGTGTCCTTACATGCTTGTGTGAGGGCAGCAAGGGGTATGTACTGCAGTGCATACCATTTAGCACCCTTACATTAGTATGTAAGGGCACCGAGGAGCACACCATGCTGTGCAGTGGTTTAAAGAGTGCTGGAAGAGGGAGCAGTCCCTATAATTTTAAAAAACAATGCAGATTAAACTTTATCTGCAGTGGTTATTAAACACAGAAGGACTGCCCCCTCGTCCAGCACTGTTAAATTAAAAACCACAGCAGAATAATTCCGCCTTGCGAAGTGACAGAATTTAGTCAGTAGTTCTGCATTTTGAGAGTAACGTGGAATTATAAAAATCCTACAATTACGCCAGTAGAATAAAAATTCCACCCACCATAACACACCCTTGGGATGGGCTCACACAATGCTCCACACAACAGGATTTAGGGTACACTTGTTCAGCAGGCATAACTCAGTCCCTGTAGCCAATCCTGAACTTGTGACTTTGCCCCAGTCTGGCTTGACCAGATATCCACATCTTTTTTGGCCCTATTTTTACTGAAAAGTTTAAACTTGCATATCTTCAGTTTTACTAAATACATTTTTGAAGTTTTGGTCTTGTGTTATTTATGAAATGTTGCTTTATTTTTCTAAATTGATGTGGGATTCTTCTTGTGTTGTGTTCTCACTTTTTTTACTGTTTGAAGTGTTGCATAAATGCTTTACACATTGTGGTGGACCTGGTCCTTTTTGCAGGTTCATCCCCAGACTTTTTGCCTCCTTCCTCCTATTTTTTCTGACCTCTTGCTGTTGGCTGTTGGCTCCACAACTCTGAGCACTTTATCAGTGCTGCCTTCTCATAGGATTGCATTGGAAATGTCCTGCCTTATGTGTAGGGGATATTGTCTGATTTATGAGGGGTAGCGTAGGCATCTTTGGCATGGTTGCAATGGTAGTATCATTACAGAAATGCCACTACTAAAAAGTGAGCATTTCTCTGTGCTTATGACTCTGGTGTTTTGTAGCTTGACTCCAATCCATGTCTAGGCACAATGACAGTTGGGTGTTGTGCATACTTTTCAGACAGCCTGTACACAGTGAGGATGGAGGTGTCACAGAGGTGCATCTGCATTTTGAATGGTCTTCTTGGGCTGAGAGAAGGGGAAGTTGGGGCACACCTGCATCTGTAAAGGCTGTGCCCTGGCCGAACACAAATGGCTTGTTTACCCCCAACTGAGGTTTGCAGCCTGTGCTGAAGGAGAGAGGGGGCACTCCCAGAGCCAGTTGTAATGTTGGAACCTCCTCTCCCCTTCTTGTTAAACCATTGCAATGGGAAGGGCAGGGTCCCCCAGGGGTCCTCCGATTCCCCCATTTCTCCAGCCTGGCGGATGGGGACTAGTAATCCCCAGGGCAGCACTGCTTGCAGCACTGCCCTGGTGGATTACAACCACCAGGACCGCCAAGACCGTCAGGCTGCAGGCTGGTGGCAGACTGGCGGTGTCGGCGGTTCGACCGTGGCGATCCGCCACGGTTATAATGGGGCTGTCGGACTTCCACGACCACGGCGGTCTGACTGCCACTGTAACCCTGTCCATCTGGCGACCGCCAGGGTCATAAAGACCCCCATAGTTTCAAAAATGAAAGTCAAAATGCCTCAGTTGAAGGGCTAATGTAACTGAGGTAACTTTCTAATAGTCCCTTTTCCTTTATATTTATTAAAAGTCTGACTTTACCATTGAGTTGGCTTTAAATAAATATTAAAAATGGACATTCAATTGCTTTTCTAGCTGGTCCCTAGTGTGGGTTATCAGAATTCATATTTAATATTGCTTCCCTGTGTGTCTCATTGGATCAAACCACCTTCAAACAGTTAAAATAACTGTTGCATGCTACTCCCTGTAAGGAAATTTCTACACGTCCTACTTTTCAATACCCTTCACCTTGTCTTGTGGGCTACGGGGCCTACATATGAGTATCTTTAAAAAATTTAAAAGAAGTTTTGTCTTGTCAAATGGGTCATTTTGACAGGTTAAGCTGCTGTTTTAAAACTGCAGCAACCAGGCTACAGTAGCAGGCCTGAAGTAGTGTTTGTCTTGTTAACACTAGTGAAAGACACAGTGGCTCTGTAGTCCTTGTATGACATTTAACTTTCCCTGTCATGTGTTATTTTTGGAATCTGTATACTATGGTCTTAAAGTGAACATGAATACGCCTATAGGGAGTAAACCAATTTCAACAAGTTTTAAAGGTCAGGACACATGCAGTGGGGCCTGGTTAGCAGTGTCCCAGTGCACAGTCACAAAAAACAACATCAGTCCACAAATATGGAAGTGATCACACAAAAAGAAGCACTCTCCCACAAGTGCTAAGTAAAAACACAAGTTAAGGTGTGTTTGTCTGTGTCTGTGTGACTGTGTTTACATGTGCGCTCTTATAAAAAGTGTGGTTTTAAAAGGGCATGGAGCTTAAAATGTCTGTTGCAGCAAAAATTGCACCCTTACATCTGGCACATCTGACAACACTATGGACATATTTCCAAAGCTAAAAGGTTTACCACATGGCCATGCAGTCCCAACAAATTATTTTCTTCCTATTTTTGTAATGGTAGATCTGGTTGTCGTCTGCTATTTTAGAGTATTGAAAGCAGATGCAAAGTCCAAGGCTAGATCTCCTAGAATTATACCAGAAGTATAATTCACTTCTACGTAAATTATAGATAAATACAATTCAACAAGTGGAGCTGGGTAGGATTAAAAACAGCATTTGAAGCTGGTGTAAATTTGTGAAATATTTCTTTGCACTGACTGCAAATGAAGTACATGATGGTAGTTTGTCTCCTGACAGAGGGGAAGGAGTTGCTGTCTCTACACAAGGGCCCTTGAAAAATGATACGCTGGTGATGCAGTCTGAGCTGAAGGAATCACAGAAACAGCCATGTCCACAGACTGGATGCCATAGTCTTGGGGTAGTCTGAGCCTTAGAGAACATTGTGAGAACTTCACCAGCTAGCTGGACCATGTGGAGTGGCCTGGGGTCACCATACCTCTTAAGCCTTATAATCATAAGGGGGCTGCATGTTCTGTAGTCACTAGTGCCCAAAAACACTAAGTAGCAGCAGTAGTTGAAAGCATGGCCTAGGGCAATCGGGCACTGGCCAACAGCACTACATGAATGGTATTACAAGTAGTGAAATGATTGGTGTATGTCTCTACCTCCTTGACTGTGGCTAGCTAAGAAGGACATCTGGGAAAGACTACAATCTGAAGTCTTCAGTATGCATCTCACACATAGGAGATTCTCATGCTGAAGGCATTAACACCCTATGCATTCTTGCTATGTCACTGTTCATTTCATTACTACTGAAGTGTGGCATTACAGAATTCCACTGGTATATTCTGTCCATTACTGAGCATCTGGTAGGATAATCCTTTTAGCTTATACATTCAAAACATCATTGAAGAAATTGTCACTTCGCTATTTCCAAATTTTTGGTGTCCCTCTTCACTCTCTAGAATATCAACAAAACACATTTTCCATGATTATTAAAGTCCTCCTTATTGCTTCTAGCAGTTTTCCTGGTCAGACCATAGTTTAATTAACATGTCCAGTGAAAGCAGGTTCTGTAAACAATCTAATATCTCTGCAAAAGAATCTTAAATTTTAACCTTCTGAATTTACACAACTACTTCAGGACTATATGGATCTAATTTATAGGCACATGGGGGATTTTAGTACTTCTGTATAATGTTCTTGTGCATTGGATACTATTCTCCCTTACCCACCTACAAACCTAATCCCATAAAGATCAATCAGTGGTTCACAGATAACCTTTGCCAACTGAAACGTGAAAGTAAAATATAAAAAGCAATTGGAATAAATCAAAAATACTTTCTCATCACATCACTTGCAGCATGCTATCTAAGGCTACAAATCAGATTGCTTCAATGTTAAAGAGAGAAGTCCCCCAATCATGGATTACTGAGACAGCTAATTAAGCAAGATAACTTTCTATCTATTGGAGATATTAGCCTATATTTTAATGACTAGCCTTCTGATACCTTCAAATGACATGTGTAACAGCAGCCTTACCTTCTCCACTAACATAATTGATGCTCTAGGTTTGAGTATCTCCTCCATAAACCCCTAACCTGATGACCCTCACCCAGTAGTACATACCTGCTCTGTCTCTGTTCATGAGTTTACAGCAGCCGTTAAAGGTAACTTGGAAAAACCTTGATGTATTTTTCCAAAATTCCTCCCTTCATGGGATCTTTGATAAACATAAATGGTTAGCCTGGGCCCACTGCACTGATTCGATTTACCAACAGACTGATCAATATTTTGCTCTCTCTCTGAGAGTAAATATGGGATGGCCTCAAAGATGGCATCATCACCACTACTGTTACATAAACATTCAGTAAAACTAGAAAAATCTTTCAAACTACTGATGTATCTTAGACTTAAAGTGTGTCCAAAAGGCACTTGAAACTTAAAGCAACAGCTCTCCATCAATTTCCATCCCACCTAGAATCAAACGATCTTCTCATGAACTTTCATTCATGTTTTAGATCCCACAGCAACACAGAGTCAATACTTGGAAGTATCAAGGAAGACATAATCAATAGCTGTGACCATAATGAACTTTGATAATGATTTTATAAGACCTTTCAGTCACCATCCACCACAAGATGTTGATCGTCTCACTTTATTAGGGTGTTATGGTGTTATTTTAACTTACCTCCTTCCTATCATTTTATGTTTGTTTTGTAAAGCATTGGACAAATCCTTCCAATGGCCTAGGGAGCACTGAATCATATACTCAGAAGATCAAAAATGGATTACATTCTGGTTAATGACTGAACATGTCTCAAAGAGTTTTCAACCAGGACCTCTCTACAGAGTAATCTCCAAACTTTTTGCATTCAACCCTCCTGTTTTCAGAACCAATTTGTATTTGGTTTTTAGGTCCCTGTGCACTTTACTACTGCTAACCAGTGCTAAAGTGCATGTGCTCAGACCCCTAAACATGGTACGATTGGCTTACACTGTTTGACACATTTAATTTACTTATAAGTCCCTGGGAAAGTGATATACCATATGCCCAGGGCTGGTAAATTAAATGTTAATAGTGGGCCTGCAGCACTCATTGTGCCACCCACTTAAATGTCCATTTACAAACATTTAAATAAGTTGTTTTTTAGCAATCACTTTGATTTGACAAATTAAGATTCTGTGTGGAGGAAATGACGCAGGTAGAGAGCTCCACGTGGATGATCCTTGCAAGTGATACCGCAAGCCTCTGAATTCCTTGTAATGTAGGTAATTTTACTCTACTATCTAAATGAGAAACTTAAAATATCTAGAGCGAAAAGGGGTTCCAGAAATGCCCAAACCCTGCTTAAGGAGCACACAACCACTTCAGTCGAGACGGATACATGAGCCAATCATTCTCTGGTAGTGCCATTAGAATCTGGAACTATCTGCCTCCCTCAGGCCATCTAATCACCTGCCTAGTCACTTTCAAATAGGACCTGAAGCTCCTATTTGACTGACACCTTGCTTAATGAACCTCGACCATACTTAAGTACTTTCTACACCAGGATCTGAACTAGCTTTGTTAAGTCACTCCACCATCTAATTCCATGCTTTAACTATGTACGACCTTTGACCAACTCGTGCAATTGTCTCTTGTCGGTGCTTAATTACTGTAACTGGCTGTAACCCTTGTAGTCTGCTAGTGCTGTAAAGCGCTTTGATGTCTTCCGGCCATGTCCACGCTATTTAAAAATACAAAGATAACTAAATAAGAATAAAATAAAATGCAAGAAGCCACATATAGGAATTATGAGGCTGCTTACGGTGCAGGCGCGCACAGCTAGAGGCTTACAAGTGTGTAAAACAACGCGACTTTCAGAAAATTTGAAGCCAGGTATTACGTGTCAGTGTGAATTGGCGCAACAAAGAAAATTGTAATATGTTGTGGATTGACTAGGTGGAGGTGATTTTCAGATGCAGGATTCCACTGAGATAATGAGTACTTGGCATCTGTTTATTACAAGAATAAGCTTCACTTACTTACAGCGCCTCATGTGCCCTTAGACAAAAAAGAATGGTTTGGGGGGGGGGGGGGGGGGGGGGGGAGGGGAGGGGTTGTTCAAATGTGACAAAAAAAAATCTTACTAAAACTTTAGAAGAGAAATAGTTGCGTCTCCTATACTCCCGGCACCAAACATGTTTAATCTGCACCGACGGGAGGCCACTGGTATTTTTGCTAAAAATGCATTCTCATGCAAACACGTCCACTCCGTTTGCATTCTCAAATTAGATTGATGGTAGGATGCGATCGCGCTCTAAACAAATCTACATACTCTCCTAACACAATTATTATTCCCTGACAGCTCCTCGGCACGAGATGAGTAAATCTCCACCAGAAAGACGCAAACTGGAGAAATCTCGATGTACCCTTTCATCCACTGAACGAATATATGCTTGGACACTCACACACACCCTCCCACAGGAGGCGCAAACAAACAATGAAGCCATTAAAACAACATTGAAGGCTGCACGACCTCCGCCACTTCCCCTCCAGCGCGCGTGCCAGCTGTAACATGATGCCACGGCCATGTGTGTTTTTTTAACTTTCAAGGAGGCAGTTTCAGCTGCATGGGCGATTTACACCGCTGCCTAGTCAGGCAGTCAGACACAAAGAACAGGCACAGCAGAGCGGAGACTGCCACATCACTGTATCTCCTACACAAAGAGGGAGTAATGATGATCGTGCTGCTCGGACTGTTGCTGAGCCCTTTGGCGGGGATCGTCCACTGCTCCCCGAGCTGCAGTCCTATGGATGAGGCACTAGGTAACACTGCTTTTTTTTTTTTTACGAATGATTCATTTTACAACCGGACAGGGTCTGCGTGTGACTGTATATTGCTTAAAACATGTGTAGTAAAGTTATGTGGGTAGTCAGCGAACCTGCTGCTTTCATGGTGTTTGGCAAAGTTCTGATAGAAGAGTTGTGTTTACTTTTACTGAAGTTTGATAACACATTATGATGAAAGTACTTAAAGCTGATATGTCAGAACTAGCCATTGGAGGATTGGTGCCCCATGTAGTGATTGCGGGCGAGCAATGAGACGTAGACTCCACAAGTACACGACATACGGTAATGTCTAACTCTTTGGACGTTGTGTGGAATGGGCCACGCGTTTTTCTCTCAACCCACAAAGAACACTGAGGACCCCGATAAGAAGACATTGCAGTTCATTCCCAGCATGTTGTTGAGCGGATGGTTTTCCTTCATAAATTATGTCATATAGAGAACCACGCGGTTACAAAATTGTATTACCTGTAATTGAAGCTAACATTACCGATGCAACATTTTTAATAGCAAAAGTATGACTCGGATTTCAAACTCGTGCCATCAGTTTAAATTGTGTGTAACTGACGCGCTTTATAATGATTGCAAACCAGAAACAGTATGGCATGTGGGGTAGGTAGAGACCACGTGTAATTCAAACAGTGGCATGATTTAATCAATTATAATTTTGCAATGGTTGCCCCACTTTATGGTTTAATGTGAGACAGATTTTTATCAAACACTTTCAACGTTACATAACAGAAACTAGTTCAGGGCATCCCATTTGACGTCATATGCTGCTTAAGCTAAAACATCTGGCTGTCTAGGTCAATTTAATTAATAGCTCATTTTTCAGATCTTGTTAGATGTATGGTTTAATTTTAGGTTAGAGCTCATGTCGTTGCAAAACAAGCATTGTCAAGCATATAGATCTGGTTTTAATGAGATAACGCATGTAAATAAATAAATGAACAATTGCTCTATGCTTGTATTTTGGGTTTGGGGATATAGGCAATGAGATGAATGCCACAGCATCTGGGTCTCACCCTGGGACAGTGAAACTGGGGGCAGTGGCGTAACAAAACTTGAGAAGACCCCCTGCAAAGTACCTGGGGAGGGCCCCACTTCCCCCTGGACCGAGTCAGAGGGCTGCCGCCCATGCACAGTGTACTGCGCAGATGGGGGCCCCCTGGAGCTCGGGCCCCCCCTGCACCGTAGGGGCTGCCGGGACCTTTGTTACGCCACTGACTGGGGACAAGGAGACACCAACAGGAGCCACAAACAACGTGGTGGGATGAATCACTCATGTGAAAGCCACTCATGTGAAAGACAGACAGTTATTAACACCTGGACAAAGACACTACCTACAGGGAGATACCTAGAAGCATGCTGAAATAGAATACAGGGAGACACCTACATCAATCAATCAATCATATATTTTTGGAGAGCACTACTCACCCATAGGCTCTCAAGGTGCTGAACGGGCGTGCCCTCAGAGATCTGTTGAAGAGGCAGGTCTTGAGGTCCTTCCTGAACTGAGTCAGCGATGGCGGCTGTCTAAGTTGAGGAGGTAAGGTGTTTCAATCTTTTGCTGCCAGGTATGAAAAAGACCTTCCTCCAGCCGAGGACTTCTTTATGCAGGGTACATTGGCGAGCGACTGCTGGGACGAGCGGATAGGTCTGGAAGGGGAGTATCAGGTGATGCAGTGGTTGAGGTAGCTGGGTCCACTGTTGTGGAGGCTCTGTAGGCATGTATGAGGAGTTTGAAGTTGATCCTATTCTCGACGGTGAGCCAGTGGAGGTTTTTCAGGTGTTCTGTGCTGTGTTCCCGGCAGGGGATGTTTAAGATGAGTCTGGCAGGTGCGTTCTGAATTTGTTGCAGCTTCTTAAGGTCTTCTTGGAGGTTCCGGCATAGAGTGCATTGCCATAGTCAAGTCCGCTTGTGATTAGGGAGTGTAGCACGGTTTTCCAGCAGTCGGTTGGTATCCATCTAAAGATCTTCCATAGGAGTCAGAGGGTATGAAAGCAGGTGGAGGCGATAGGGTTGACTTGTCTGGTCATGGTGAGCATTGAGTCGAGGATGACACCAAGGTTTTGTGCTCAGTGTGTATGGGTGGGGTGCCTGCTAAGTGTTGGGGGCCACCAGTAGTCGTCCCAGGCTGATGAGAAGGGTCCCAGGAAGAGGATCTCAGTTTTGTCGGAGTTCAGCTTAAGGCATCTCTCCGTCATCCAGGTGTCGACTGCTTCCATCCCATCCCTGAAGTTCTTCTTGGTTGTTGAGGGGTTCTCAGTCAGGGATATGATCAGCTGGGTGTCATCAACATAGAAGACAATATTCATAACTTAGTTCCTGACGATGGGGGAAAATGGGATCATGAAGATGTTGAACAGTGTGGAGCTCAGTGATGATCCTTGGGGTACTCCACAGCTGATGCAGTAGGTTCTGACAGGTGTGGTGGGAGCCTGACTTTCAGTGTTCTGCCTGTCACGATGGAGTGTATCCATTGAAGGCCCTTGCCGCGTTTGCCTACTGCGTGGAGTGTGGCGCATAGTGTGCGGTGAGACACTGTATCGAAGGCGGCTGAAAGATCAAGTAGGATCAGGGCTGCTGTTTGTCCGAGGTTGGGAAGGGAGCGGCTGTCATCTGTGGTGGCGAGCAAGGTGGTTTCTTGCTGTGGTTAGTTCTGAATCCTGAATGGGAGATCCAGGATGATGTTGTCCTCGATGTGTTGGCGTAGCTGAGTGTTGATAGCTTTCTCAGTGACTCTAGCTGGGAAGGGCAGCAGCGAGATGGGGCGGTAGTTCTTGAGGTCCATTCAGTCAGCTGTGAGGTTCTTCATAAGTGGGTGAATCTCGGCATGCTTTCATTCTTCGGAGTAGGTTGCTGACTCTAGGGAGCAGTTGATGTTCTTGCAGAGATCGAGTGCAATCGAGGCGCTGGCCTTATTGAAGATGTAGTGGGGGCAGGAGTCGGTCTGGGCTCCAGAGTGCATGCTGCTCATGAAGGAAAGGGTCTCATCTGTCGTGAGGGGGTTCCAGTTGTGCAAGAGTCATGGGGTTTCTGAGGATCCTGGCAGGTGTGTTGTTGGTGAGTTCAGAGAGTCTTGGGGTCTGAAACTGTTGTAGATGTATTTGATCTGATGGAAGAAGGTGACCAGTTTGTTGCCGAGATCCTGAAATGGAGGGATGTTAGTGGTCACAGCTTGTGGTTTGGCAAATTCTTTGATGACGTTGAAGAGTTCTTTAGTGTTGTGTGTGGTCCTGCAGGGCGGATTTTCTGGTGGACCTGATGAGGCCGTGGTGGGCTCTTGTGGCGGACATGAAGGTTGCAAGGTCTTCCAGGGATTTGCTGTTCCTCTGTTTCTTCTCCAGCCTCCTGCATGAACGCTTTGATTCCTGGAGGGCGGGGTGAACCAACTGGCTTTCTTGGATGAGTGTTTCCCTGTGGTCGTCCGTAGAAGGAACTAGGGTGCCGGCGCAGTCAGTGATCCATTTGTGGAGGTTGTGAGCCGAGGTATCAGCATCTATTGTTTTGGGGATGGTAAGTTGCTGAGAGTCTTGATGAGTTGCTCCTCTGAGGTCTGGTTCCATTTCCTCTAGGAGGGGCCCGTTGAGTGAGTGTGCGCTCTGGGTGTGGGGACGGGAAAGTTGATGCAGTGGTGGTCGGTTCAGCGTAGCGGGGTTGAGTTGACAATGGTGATGTTGCTGTTGGTGGAGAAAATGGGGTAGAGAGTGTCTCTGGTGCTGTACATTGGTGAGGCGACCAGTTGCTTGAGTCTGATTGTGTCCAGGTTCTCAAGTAGTGTTGAGGTGTGGTGGTAACTGAGATGTTGAAATGGAAGTTGAGGTGGCCGAGAAGAATATAGTTGCTGGAGGTGAGTGCACGGGGGGCTATGAGGTTGATGATATCACCGCTGAACGCTGGGCTCCGGGTGATCTGTAGATGAGGATGCCATGATTGGTGGTCTTAGGGGTGGTGTGCACTTGGAAGTGGAGTTGCTTCATGAGGGGGTGACTTTCTGTGTGTTGATTGTCAGTCGGAGGGTGGCCTTGTTGGCGATGGCTATGCCGCCTCCTGGTTTGGATGGAAGGTCCTTGCGTAGCAGCTTGTAGTCACTGGTTATGGAGATGTCCGGTCTGGATGTTGGGTTGGTCCATGTCTCAGTGAAGAAAGCGATGTCCAGGCGGGTGGTGTCTATCAGGTCCCAAAACTCAATGGTGTGTTTGTGCAGGGAGCGGACGTTGAGGAGGATGCACTTGAGGTGGTCTGGAGGCATTCAGCAGAAACATGCATGCAGAAACAGAGGAGCACAGAAAATGTGGGAGGAAGACACATACACAGTCACCAGGCACCCCCATGTGCAGATACCCCCAAGACCAAATGCGAGTGTTATATTAATTGTAAATCAATTATCTAAATGATTGGAAAGCATTGTGACCCTGAACATTGAGATTGTTGTCATGAAAACTAGTTGTGTTTATGAATCATAGAATTACATTGTGAATGTTAAATGTAATAGAAAGCCACAAAAAGTAAATAGTTGTTATAGATGTGTAAATATTTATATGTAAAAGTGCAAGAAATTTCACAAACTCTTTGGGCTGGCAAAGGAGAATAGCAGGACTGAGTAAGCAAGTGCAAAGCTGGAGTAAATGAGAGGATGGGCAGACTAAGTGGGTGTGAGGAAGAGAGGCGCTAATTTCATGCTAAATGCAACCTTCCAGAGATTCTGATGGGTCTCTCTCAGCCCAACATTGCAGTGGCCATGGGGGTTTTATTGTTAACTGTCTTGCCATAGAGGTTTTACGGTTAACTGTCTTGCCGCAGTCTTTTGTTTCCTTCTTTCTCGAATATGAAAAGTGCACAGCAAAAGAATGTTTCCTGGCTGACCATGATACTGTTTTCATCCAGGCCAGTCATTTCTCTGCACTGATGCTTAAAATACGAATTAACCCGAAGACATTCTTAGAGGGGCCAGAGAATCATGCTGAAATAAAGAAAAGATAGAGCTAGTAAGGACAGTAAGGAAGCAAGAAATGACGCGTAAGGACAACAAACATATAGAAAGGTATTCACCGAAAAAATGGATCTAGCAAAATACTGAAAGAAAATAAAAAAGGGGGTGACATAGAAAACATGAGTCTCAAAGAACCCAAAACACAGCAGAACTCTATATTCAGGCAAAAAAAAGGTTAGTCCACCACTTTCCTGTGCAGACTAGTGCTGTACCACATATCTCCAAGATAAGATCTATTGCTACCGACCCTCTACCTGCTCTGTTTCTGCAAAGCAAACCATATATGGTTCTCAAACTAGTTCTAAGTAGATGGGAGACACAACTATGGGACTGATTAAAATCTTGGGGGACAGAGTTACTATGTCACAAATGTGGCGGATATCTCGTGTGCCACAATACCATTCCATTATTTCATATGGAAATTGTAATCTGCTGGCTGGAATAACGGTCACATTCGTGACATGGCAACACACCCGGCAAGATCTAAATCAGGCCCTATATTTGCTATAGTACCGAAAATCTGAAAAACCTGCCTCTTGAAAATTTGCAAAATATCCAACTTCAGATTCTTAAAAGCAAACTTAAAATCCACTTTATCTGATCTCCTTTAATGACTACACTATTCCACACCCTATTCCTTCTTCCACTGACTTGTTGGCGCTATGTACCACACCATTGCCCGTGGTGCATGAGCTCATTGCAAAATGTGTCAACAAGGTAAAAATGCTTAATATACCGTAGGCCGTTTGTCTAGATCATTAGTGCCAATTTTAATTATGATTAGCTCGTCTGTGCTACAATAGACACACACCAAACATAATAGTTGATTAAATGATTACTTGATTGAGTGAATACTTTCACTCATATAGCTCAGTTTTTGAAACCACATTTGGTTTAGCAAATTCTAGTCACTGACAATGACAAATGAAATTATGGGACAAAGAGATGGCTTATGAAGCTATTACTTAACTAATATGGGCAGATTTACAAAGATGCCATGCAAGGCAACACCGCGAGCAAAGTTGATGCACTGAGTTACATAAGAGGGAGAGAGCAGGAAAATGCAACATCTACTAAGATGTGGCACTGTCCTGTTCTCTCTCTAATGCTGGTGCACCATCAGGCTGACTAGTGCCACACACACATCTTTGCATCCTAGTGCGAAGGTGTCTGTGTCATGTCTAGCATTGGTTTTGTACTGGATGGTACACGTTAGGAGGAATAAAAATATTTTTCATTTTTAACACCAGCTTCAAAGAGGCATTATTTTTTGGCAGAAAGTCCTATCTACTATTGTGAATCGGTAGGGCTTTGTGTCAAAAAGTAGCATGGGAATGCCCCTGTACCACCCATGGTCCCTTGGGGCAAAATAATGCAAAATAATGTGATACTTTTAGGCAACTTTCTAGATCAAAACTTGAAAGTAAACCCTAAATAAACATAGTGCAGGTCTGCAAATGAAGAGCAAAATGTAAATCTGTCCCTTAGTTTTATGGTAAAGTTATTTGTGGATAAGGTCTGTGGAGCAAGGCTGTGGTGGACAACCCTGCACTTTCAACTGCCCTCTGCCAAGTTCCGGTTTAGATAAACTGAGCCCAAAAGCTTCCTTGAGTAAATATATTTTGCTGTGTATCTACGCTGGAGAGTCCTAGGCCAGAACAGTATGTTAGCGTAGCATCTTGTGCCTGACGTCTTCTTTGAAAGGGGATTCACTACATCAGAAGCCAGGTGAGTTTGTCAAATATTGGAATTACACTGTCTATTTTCTAGTGATTTAGTATAATCTGACCTTCTACGTTTTAGAAGTCTCTCTGAATATCTCAGAATAACCATGGTGGTTTTGGGAGGCCGTGCAACCAGTTTATTATTACAGTTTGGCTTCTAAGTAAGCAAAGCTTCTCCCAACGTGTACATATAATTTTCGAAAGTGAATGGACTTGCACGTCTAAAAAGACATTCAGCTGGCGAAGTGCATTTTTTTCTGTATAGTTTTACATATGGCATAATCTAATTTAAAGCATTTACATCCCCATTCCCGAAGAAAGTTATGACATATGACCAATCCAAGTGACACCTTGTTGGGATATTCAGAAAGGTTTGAGATTCAGACATAGGCATAACACAGGACACATTTGCACCTGTTGTCCTAGTCTCTAGTGTTCTTATATTTTGTAATGTAGAATAGACGTCTCTGAAGGGGTAAGGATGCTCAAAAGTAAACTATTTATATTTCACTGACGTTATTTGAAATACATCTTTAATGTGATTCTGCGTGTAAACCACACATTTTCTCGGTGTGAGATTTACACCAGGAAACAGTCCTTCCGAACAAGATCCAGTTTGCACTGTTTTCAAGCTTTTAGCAGAGGTACATATTCCATTGAATTAGCTTGAAGGGGTGTGCATACATTTTGCGCTCAAGGGAATGATGAGAATGTATAATATATAAGCTATTTTTAATTACGTTATGTTTAAATTATGACACACTGAGGAATAATTTTATATCGTCATATCCGACTTTGACATATAGGTTACGATAACAGAAAACTATTCATTCAGTTGCTAGATTCTCACCATCTGCAAATACCCTATGCTCATTGAACTGTCCTCAGGTCTTTACTCTATGGATGCCAGTGCATTGTCTAATGCTAAATCCAGATAACACTGAATAGCTTTGTTTATCTCCTCTATCAGCTTTCAACTTCAATTGGTTAAAGTAGGATTCTAGAATAAAAGTCCAATACAACAGCAAAACATTTTAGGATGTCACGGCTAAATAATGCCGGTCCTATCATAAGTCGAATTGATGGTAGGGCAAGTTTTATTGTGCAATCGTGTATGTGTGTTAGTGCAACAGCTGGGGTAGAGTCGTATGCGTGTGTTTTTTTTGTTTTGTTTGTTTGTTTCTATGTGTGCAAAAAGTGAAGAACCTCAGAGATGTTTTAAGGCATGAGCAAAAGTAACTATAACTCGTGCCCTAAGGTAACTATAACTCGTGCCCCTGCCATGCTCAGTTTTTTCATCAAAACATTTTACTGCAAATATTACATTGATATTATCAATGATGTTATCAAAGATGTCATGAGGGCTGTAATGTGTGGGGGTAATTAGCAGTAAGATCACCTTTCAGTATGAGCCTTAAACATTCACACTTAAAGAAAAAAATAAAAAAATAAAGGATAATGGCATGTGATACACCTGGACTTGAACCCTCAATGCTCAGTGTGAGGGTCTGCAACCAATTCATTTTTTAAAAATAAATTTTTAAGGTCTTTATGTGCTATCTGGGACTACAGGGGGGGTAGGAGCCTCAAGGCCTTCCCCTCAGTCCCTAATGATTTTTTTAAAATATATTTTATTATATGGCCTTTACAGGCTATCTGTAACAGTGGGGGGAGCCTCAAGGCCTCCCCCACGGTCACATTGCTCCAGCAACCAAGGAGCTGCTTTGAGTAGCAGCTCTGTGGTTGCTGGAGCAATGCTTTCATCTCTGTTCCCTGCATACATCATTGCATGCAGGAAATATATATGAAAAATGTGCTTTCTGACAGCGGGATGTGTTTGACAGGTCCCGCTGTCAGATAGTGGACTTTGTTTGCTATGACTTGGATGCAGCTGTCAAAGCTGTGTCCTATGGGGGGCACCTCGGTACATAGCAGGAGCCTGCCCTGGGGGTGGCAGTCCCCAGGCCCATCAGTGGCTCTCTGAGGGGGGCACGCAGTCCCCCTCCAACGTAGAAGAAGCCCTGAGAAGGTGGTGGTCCCCAGGTCCTGGGGGTCTGAAACAGATCCC
Source organism: Pleurodeles waltl (assembly GCF_031143425.1). Classification (NCBI taxonomy): domain Eukaryota; kingdom Metazoa; phylum Chordata; class Amphibia; order Caudata; family Salamandridae; genus Pleurodeles; species Pleurodeles waltl. The sequence goes on from NC_090437.1 coordinate 1,179,298,749, forward strand.
TTTCACTTTTTTTCATAGCCCAGGGGATGTGATGGTCTCTGGGACTGAGGGGTGCCCGCACAGAAAATGATGAATGTACCACATGCCATAAACGTAAAGACCCTGGGAGCTGGTACCCCCTCCACACATATTTTATTTTGTATGCATCACCCTGGGGAGGTAGTGGCCCTCACGGCTAAGGGGGGGCAGGCAGCCCCTCATTATGTATAAACGATTCCCTTGGGAGTTGGCCCACCCAGGGACTTCAAAAAGACAAAGCACAGGAGCCTACGTTTCATTTTGTTTTAGAATTTTCATTGGATCCGCTGTGACTCATGGTGAAAATTTTAAAAAAATGCTTTTTAGCTTTGGGGGAGGGGAGTCCCTCTGGAACCTCACCCCGAGAGCTAAGGGGTCAGGGTGTCTGTACCCTGGCCCCTTTTCTTTTTTTAAACATTTTTTTCTGGGACTTGGATGCAGAGTCTCTAGATGGCTGTCAACACTTCCTGGTAGAAGGGGTTGACAACCAATCGGATCTCAGCACGAGATCGGGAGGGGTTGCGAATCCTTTGAGTCCCTATATATACAAATCTGTTTTCCCCATAATTTCTCAAAAACTACTGAATGGAAATGAATCACAATAAATCAAAAGGTCGCTTTTTGGACCAGGACCTACCTTTCTGTCAAATTTGGTGTGTTTCTGTGCTATCGCTGTTCAATTTTTCCTATGGAAAAATGTATGTGAAAAAAGTGTTTTCTCGGCCCCCCATACAGATCACCCCAAATTTTTCCAGACAGCAGCGCAAGTGAGTATGCTATTTTTTTGGAAAATTTCAAGAAGATTCATCAAGCAGTGCCAAAGTTATTAGCAAGACAATAAACACTCTGTCTATAGAAACTTGGTCCTAACTATAACTACCTAGCTGTGACCGCCACCAGATATTATAAATATATATATATATTTTTTAAAACAAAGGTTAAAATAACCTTATAATAACGTGAAATGTTCAGTAACAGTGTAACATTTTAAACTCTAAAAAACACTGAAATTCACCAGTTATAGTAATATTTATCTCAAGTAACTTCAACTTTTGCTCTAAGGTAACTATAACTATAACTTGCAACTTCGCCATGCACAGTTTTCTCATCAATATTTTCATTGCATATGTCCCAGTGATTTCATCAATGATGCCATGAGTGATATATTATCTGGGGGTAATTAGCAGTGCATGGCCTTCAGACGTGCGCTACAGAGGGTTGGCCGCAGGACCTGGCCATAGGGATCCCATCCCCGAGGGCCTATTTTTCTTAAACGGCTAGGGGAGCACGTGGCCCCCTTCCCTGAGCCTGTTATGGCCCTTGAGATTTCATCTCCCAGAGTGATATATATTTTTAAGAGAGTGCATGGCTCCCTCCCTGATACTCATTTTGCCCTGGGGAACACATCCACCAGGGACACTAGTTAAAATTAAAGAGGAGGTGGCCTGCGTGGCCCTCCTCCCTGAGCTGTTATCGGTTCCGGTAACCCCATCCCCTGTGGCTGCTTTACTTAAAGTTGTCGTGCCCTGGTGCCCACCCAGGGCACCTACTCTGTACTCATTAGGGGCTGTGGGGGGAGCCCCAACCTGATCCCCAGGTGGAGTGGGATCCGGTATTGGAGTCATATTTTGATCTGTTTCCCTACCTGCATCCTTGCAGGCAGGTAAACAGATTTAAAGTCTGATTCCAACCAGTGGCAGCATTTTGAAAGCTCCTGTCAGCTGAGATCAGACTTTGTGTTTGCTCCTGCTTGATGGAAAATTGAAAAACGTTTCCCCCAAGCAGGATTAAAAATAGGTTTACCTGCCCGCATTGGTCCGGGCAGGGAAACTGCTATGTCCTGCTGGTGGGCTCCACAGGACTTAACTAGTGATCCAGGTATCAGATCTCTGGTCACCCGTGGCCACAGATGGTTCAGGGAGGATGGCTGCACAATCCCCCTCCCTTTTGCAAAGTTTAGAGGCCACAGGGAATGGGTTCTTGGGGCCTTTGGAGGATTGGGGAAGGGGGTGAGATTTGAGGATCATATAGAGTTTAGCTGACACATAGCACGTCTCCTCCAGGGGGAGGAGGTCATGGCTGACAAGCTTTCAGACTTTCAGCCAGACTCTAAATGTCTCCTTAGTCTCCAAATGACAGATTAAGGTGGGTAAATTGCAGGATTTTTCACTATTTACTCAGAAAAACCTCAACAAAACTAAACTATAGGAAACTTTTGAAAGCATTGCATAAGAAAGTCTTGTGCAAAATGTCAGCGCAGCTATGTTTGACAGTGTGGCAGAATAGTTTATAGTATATTTGTAGAATGTTTTCTGGCACTTTGTGCGCAAAGCAATGCTCCTAAAATAACTGCTTGCTGGAGGGAGGACAAAAGTGGTGTAAAGTATCAGTGAATTATTCCCAACTTTCTCAGCATTGTTAGACAAATAACCCAAATAACCAATGTTAAGAAAGATCCGTGATAGAACATGGGTAACAGAATTATTGTGTGGACAGAATAATGCATCAAAATAACGAGGACCAAAATATCAAGAAGGTAAGTACAAATAAGTATGTATACATTTATTATTTTTAACTGCACATCTATGTACCTTGAATAGATATACATTGCAATGGTACTTTTACATGGAGTTGTATATAGTAAAACTTTGCTTATCTATTGAAACTTACGTTCACAATATTTTTGTCCTCAATATTCTTGATCGGATATTTAGTGCCCATGATATTTCTTTCACAATATTTTGAATAAATACCATTAAGACATGTCATGACTTTTGGATGTGTGACCTCTTCTCAATTTTGTGACAGTTCTATGGAACACGCCTTTTAGCGTTAGAAAATGCCTATATGTTTTCCGCATTGGTAGACGTTTAACGTTTTGTGGTGACAGGGTTGTCCTTCTATCACTAATGCCTCGCTATGCTGAAGCACTGAGCTGAAAAGTGTTCAGGGGTTTCACTTGTAATTGGACTGGACAAATATTTTGTTTGCTGTGTGCTTCCTACAACTGTTAAGTAACAGCAAGCCAATATATCAAAAGTTCTTAATGAAGAGATGGGTGTAGATTTTCATCCATGCACTGATATATTACTTTCTCTGTTAGCCTTCTCAGTCTTGGCATGTGTCCATCATGGAAGACTATCAAGAGTCAAAAATCAGAAACATTTCTGAATAAGATCTGGTTCTTTTGATGACCTCCCAGAGGCGTCTCTATAGGGACACCTTTAGACCCAGTGTCCCAGCTCCATTTGTTACTGCTCCTTCCTCTTTAAGGCCCCACAACCGCAGTCGCTGTACTTGCAGGGAGACAACACAAAAATAAACAACACAGTCACTGAGTCTTGCCATGTACAATTAATCCAGCTAACTGTAAAATATTTCAATCTATAAAAAATATACACATAAAATATTTTATATATATATATATATATATATATATATATATATATATATACATACTTGCGGTCACCAGTAGGTAGTTATAGTTAGGGCCATGTTAACACAGGAAAAACATTTTTTGACTTGCCTGTATCTTTTGCGTCGTTTGAACAATCTTCACAAAATTTTCCTAAAAAAGTGTGCCGGTGATTCTTGTTGTGCATGGAAAGTTTTGGAATGATCTGTCAAACAGTGGAAGGGAAAAAGGGGAGGGTATAAAAAGTGTGTTTTCCATGTTAATTCCAATAGGCGTTTTGAACACGACTACAACCCGATCGGCTGGATGGAATTACACCAAATCGGGCAGAAAGCTAGATTTCCTTCAGCAGATTGTGCCTTTTGTTATTTGTTGTTAATTCGTTCAGTAGTTTTTGAGCTATAAAAGGGAAAATAAATTTGTATATCTAGGGCCACAGATCATAACAACGTTGCGATTATCATGACAAATTCCAAATATGCATGCCGATACGACTACTCAGGAAAAAGGTTTTGGCAGAAATGTGTTGGAGGGAAACCTTTTTCCTGAGTAAAGTGTATTTTGCAGTAACTTCAAAGGAGTCCAGGTCTTTCGTTCTACAGAGTATCATGTGTTGTACATTTGGGTTACCGGGACCCTACCCGGACCGCCACACTACAGCCTCTGCACTCTGGGCAGTTGGACTGTGTATATGTAGGAAAGTCCTCCTTTTTGCCCTGGTCACCCGAAACGTTTTGGACAGATATTGGTGGGTACTGACTCTTGGCTGTGCCCTGGGTACTGCTAACCAGTCCCAGGGCCAGTTCACTGGGCAATGTATACATGCAAATGAGGTTGATTATAATTGGCAGTATTAACCTACCTATAAGTCCCTAATATATGGTAGGACATGTAGGTTTCGAGCCCCAGCATAGGTAGTGCACCCATAGGTGAACTAATGATGTGCCCAGTGTCATTTTAAAGGCAGGCCTGCCTTGCTGGTTTGCTTTTAAACTAAAGTTACATGCAAATTCGACTTTGGAATTAAAAGTACTTATGAAGTCATAAACTACCTTATTGTTACATATAAGTCACCTCTAAGGTGGGCCCTAAGTGCCCCTAGGGCTGGGTGCTATGTAACTATAAGCAGGCACCTTATAGAAAGTGTTTTTGTAAACCCTAGTGAGGAAAAATAGCCAAGTCCGTTTTTCCCCACACTATTGTGAATGGGTTCTATAGACTTAAATGGGGATAATTTATTTTAATTAATGAAGTCCCAAAATGAGCTAGATATTTCAAGTTTGGTATCAAACTGATGATTGTTATAACAAATCCAACAACTTGCCATTGGTGAATTTAATATAACTAGTTCAGGAAAGAAATTTTATAACTCTACCTGAAAGTTGACAACTTCAGCTCTGTAGTGCCCTTCTCTGTTTGGCCAGCCTCTGGCAGCCTGGCCAGGCTGTCTTGATGAGGTGTGAAGTAGTCTGGGCTGAAGACAAAGCCAGTGCCTGGGGGAGGAGATCTGCCTCAGCAGATGGTAAAACAGGATGGGGGAGAGGAGCCAAAGGAGGAAAGGACATTTGGAGCAGCTCAGGGCCTCCCCCATTTCCTGCAAACCCAGACAACCAGGTGCCCTCTTGATTAGATTAGGAGAGGGCAGGAAAGGGGTGTGTTAAGGATTTCAAGCCATACCAGTAGGTGGACTCACGCAGACCTAACCTCCAAAATTTAGTGTCTGCCATTTTGGATTTTTGAAGAATGTTGCTCCCTAGCATTGATTTTTGCCACGTTTCCCAGGAAGTGGTCATCCAAGAGGGTGGTGGCATGCCTGTGATTGGACAGTTGTCCCCACTGCTTTTTACTCCAGGAGCAAGGAAAAATATGGCAGAGCTGCACCTGCACTTCAGATCCCTACCAGGAACAAGACAAGAAGAAGAAGGACTGCCCTGCCGGACCCCTGACCTGCACCTGGACACTGCACTCTGAATGACTGCACCAGCTGCACACTTCAGCTTCACTGCAAAAATGACTTTTCCTGGATTCAACTGGTTCAAGAAGCGACTCCCTGTTTGCTACAGGTAGAAAATAGCTAACCCGAGTTCACTGCATCAAAACCTGAAGAAACTGACCAGCTGACCACTGTCCAGTGCTCATTTTTGGAATTGAGCCAGGTGTGTTCTGGGAGTTGGAGTCCTACCTCTCAAGGAGCAACTCAGAGCTTCTGGAACTCTGGGGTGAGCTGTGGACTCCTAAACGACCTTCCACGACTTTCTGGAAGAAGATCCAGAAGTTTGGAGAGCTTTTGGAAAAAAGCTCCATAAAGGGACTGGCCTGACGTTGTGAGTCAAGCCGGCTTACGTCAAGCGTGACCTGGCCTGACTTGCAGGTTTGTCCCGCTGAAAAGCTCCAGAGCCTGAGACATCCATGATTTCACTGGGGCTACTGGAAAGGCAATCCGACAAATTGGCTTGCTGAGGAGGGTCGTCTGACGTCGGACAGAAAAAGGTCCAAAAAAGTGACAAAGTCTGAACGTAAAAAGCTGATCGGGACTTCCTGCGCAGGGTATCTGAGGAAGGCTCCAGGGACATCGGATCTAAATTCAACTTGGGCCCGGATGAAGATTTCCATCCTGAAAAATCGTCTAAGTACGAAGGTAGAATTCTTCAAGAGGTCTCCTGTGACACATATGTGCTCCAAGGAGGTCGGATCAAATTGGTGACTTTGTCCCGGTGAGAAAATTCTTCAAGAAAAAGACTACGTCTGAAGGTAAACCTTGGACCAAGGCCTCCTTCTTGCTGTAGCCGAGCAGGGCTCAATTGTGGTCAACCTTAAAGTTTGACTTCTCCCCGGTCGTGGTATGATCTAGATATAGATATATATATATATACCCCCACTGTGCATGGTCAAAGGTTGTGCAAGGCGGTGGTTGGATTAGTGTATAATAATTAAAATGACTTTACGTTAAAAAAGCCATAGAAATTCACTGAAAAAAACAAAGGTTACTGAACATTATAGTTAGGTACTGAATTTATTTGTATACAACCCTTTAAACACAGCAGTTATAGTTAAAGGTATTTCAAGTAACTATGACTAGCGCCCTAAGGTAACTATAACTTGCGCCTTCACTATGCACAGCTATTTAGTCCACATATTATATCATTGATGTCACCTTCTATGTCATCTTTGGTATTATCATTGCAACATTTGGAATACAATTATTGATGAGAAAACTGTGCATGGCGAGGGCGTGAGTTATAGTTACCTTAGGACGCAAGGTATAGTTACTTGAAATAACTCTCACTGCTGAATTTCTATGGTTTTGCATAAGTCACTTCAGAATTTAAAGATAACGTCTCTGTAACCTTTGTTATTTTCAGTAAATATACATAAATAGATAGATAGATAGATAGATAGATAGATAGATAGATAGATAGACACGAACACAGACACATAAAACGTTGATTTAAAAGTAAAAAAAATAATTTGTATATTTATTACCTACTAGTGGTTGCCAGTAGGTAGTTATAGTTAGGACATTGCTTGTATAGGAATAATGTTTTTTTCTGCTAATAATAAAAGGGGGGTGGTTCCAAAATGTGTTTTCGCCATGTAATCCCTCATAGGGATTTTAGACACATCAACAAACTGACCTGCTAGATGGAACTACATCAAATTTTACAGCTGTATCTTGGTCCAGAAAGAGTACTTTTTGTAATTTGGTGTAAATCTGTTTGGTAGCTTTTGAGTTATTGAAGAGAATCTAGAGATGCAGATCCACGCACCAACAGCAATGCCTTGAACGTAGCCTGATAGAAAAGTTGCAGGCGCCATTCTGTGGTGCCATTTTGTACACAGGCAATCGATCCCGAGGGGCAAAAATAAAACTTAAAAGTCATAGAAGTCGTTAGGGTAGAGGTACCCTGACCCCATCAGACTGATATAGGAGTCTGTGAAGGGCCCTTCATGGGCAAGAAAATTGCCAAAAAACATTTTTTGTGGGCACAAGAGGATCTGCGGATCCACTGCAGAGTTCAGCTCAGCCCACCATGTGAATCTGTGATAAATCCACAGATTCAGTCTCCAGTTAAAAAAACACATACACCCATTCACCCACACAGCCACTCACATTCCCCCTCACACACCCATTTCCAGTCACAGACCCACACACCCACTTACTCACCAACACAACCACTCGCACACCCACTCACAGATCTACAAAACCACTTGCACACCCACTCACAGAACCACACAGCCACTGATACATCTGCTCGAAGACAAACAAAACCACTCACACATCCACTCATAGACCCACACAGCCACTCACACATGCACTCACAGATTCACAAAACCAATTGCACACCCACTCACAGAACCACACAGCCACTGATATACCTGCTCGCATACCCACTCACACACCCACTTATACACCCACACAAACACTCACACTCACAATACAGCCACTCACAGACAAACAAAACCGCTCACACATCCACTCATAGACAGCCACTCACACATACACTCACACACCCACTCACACGCCCAAAACACCACACAGCCACTCAAACACCCACTCAGAGACCCACAAAACTACTCACACTCAGTCACAGACCAACACAGCGACTCACACACCCACTCACACACTTACACACCTAATTACTCACCCACACAACCTCTCACACACCCATACAGTCACTCGCACACCTACTCACAGACCCACAAAATGAATCACACACTAACTCACAGACCCACACAGCTGCTCACACACAGACACACACACACTCATATACTCAGACACCCACTTACACACCAGACAACCACTCACACACCCATAAAGCCACTCACACACCCACTTACAGACCCACAGCATGGAGTTGGCTTCATATGGGGGGGTTAGCCACAGCTCAGGTCCTGTGGCCAGTCCCCTGCTGCTCACAGCTGAAGGTGTGCACAACGTGGGGTTGACTGCATGCAGGGTGTTTGCCACAGGCCAGGCCCTGCTGCGAACCCTTGGCTTGCATTTCTGAAGGCCATTCGTTGCAGCAGTTAGAGGAATGTAAGGTAATTAAATATTACTTAATATTAAAAAAAAACTATAAATTGACTGAAAAAAACAAAGGTTACAGGGACATTATAGTTAGGAAATATAATAAAAAAGTTAGAAATTCACTTAAAACAAAGGTTACAGGTATGTATGGTTAGGTTCAGATTTTATACACATAAAACCATACAAATTCTGCTGTTATCGGTATCTCAAGAAATTAAAACTCATGCCCTAAGGTACCTATAACTCGCACCTTTGCCATGCACTACTAATTACCTCACAGATTACATCAATCATGACATCTTCTATGACATCATTTAATAATATCACTGCAACATTTGCATTAAAATTATTCATGAGAAAACTGTGCATGGCATAAATTATAGTTATCTGAGAGCAGGATTAAAAAATAGAGTGATCTGTTGTGTGACACATGTACACATGGTAGCTGTATTCTGTATATGACTATGGTGTTATCAGTGATGTCATGATTTTTGTCATTTAACCCCTTTGCTGCCAGGCCTTTTCCCCTCCTGTGTCGAGCCTTTTTTTGGCTATTTGGGGCAGTTCGCGCTTAGGCCCTCATAACTTTTTGTTCACATAACTTACCCACACCAAATTTGCATCCTTTTTTTCCAACATCCTAGGGATTCTAGTGGTACCCAGACTTTGTGGGTTCCCCTGAAGGAGACCAAGAAATTAGCCAAAGTACAGCAACAATTTCATTTTTTTTTTTAAAAAAAGGAAAAAAGGGCTGCAGAAGAATGCTCGTGTTTTTTTCCCTGAAAATGGCACCACTGTAAAATCACCATCTTCCCAGCTTTCAGGAACAGGCAGACTTGAATTAGAAAACCCCATTTTTCAACACAATTTTGACATTTTACTGGGACATACCCCATTTTTACTATTTTTTGTGTGCTTTCAGCCTCCTTCCAGTTAGTGACAGAAATGAATGAGAAACCAATGCTGGATCTCAGAAAGCTAAACATTTGTGAAAAGTAGACAAAATTCTCAATTTAGCAAGGGGTCACCTGTGTAGATCCTACAAGTGTTTCCTACAGAAAAGAACAGCTGAAGTAAAAGAGTATTGGAAATGAGGTGAAAAAAACAGCAATTTTTCTCCACATTTTACTCTGTAACTTTTTCCTGCGATGTCAGATTTTTTAAAGCAATATACCGTTACGTCAGCTGGACTCTCCTGGTTGCGGCGATATATAGGGCTTGTAGGTTCATCAAGAACCCCAGGTACCCAGAGCCAATAAATGAGCTGCACCTTGCAATGGGTTTTCATTCTATACAGGGTATACAACAATTCATTTGCTGAAATATAAAAAATGAAAAATAGGTATCAAGAAAACCTTTGTATTTCCAAAATGGCTACAAGATAAGGTGTTGAGAAGCAGTGGTTATTTGTACATCTCTGAATTCCGGGGTGCCCATACTAGCATGTGAATTACAGGGCATTTGTCAAATAGATGTCTTTTTTACACCCTGTCTTAAGTTTGGAAAGAAGAAATGTAGAGAAAGACAAGGGGCGATAACACTTGTTTTGCTATTCTGTGTTCCCCCATGTCTGCCAATAAAAAAGGTACCTCACTTGCGTGGGTAGGCCTAGCGCCTGTGGCAGGAACTGCCCCAAAACGCAACATGGACACTTCACATTTTCACAAAGAAAACAGAGCTGTTTTTTGCAAAGTGGCTAGCTGTGGATTTTGGCCTCTAGCTCAGCCGGCACCTAGGGAAACCTAGCAAACCTGCGCAGTTTTGAAAACTAGACACCTAGGGGAATTCAAGATGGGGTGACTTGTGGGGCTCTGACCAGATTCTGTTACCCAGAATCCTTTGCAAACCTCAAAATTTGGCCCAAAAAACACTTTTGCCTCTCATTTTGGTGATAGAAAGTTCAGGAATCAGAGAGGAGACGCAAATTTCCTTCCACCCAGTGCTCCCCAAGTCTCCTGATAAAAATGGTACCTCACTTGTGGGGGTAGGCCTACCGCCCGCGTCAGGAAAAACCCCAAAACACAACGTGGACACATCACATATTTTCACAAATAAAACAGAGCTGTTTTTTGTAAAGTGCCTAGCTGTGGATTTTGGCCTCTAGCTCAGCAGGCACCTAGAGAAACCTAGCAAACCTGCGCAGTTTTGAAAACTAGACACCTAGGGGAATCCAAGATGGGGTGACCTGTGGGGCTCTGACCAGGTTCTGTTACCCAGAGTCCTTTGCAAACCTCAAAATTTGGCCAAAAAAACACTTTTTACCCTCATTTCGGTGACAGACAGTTCTGGAATTAGAGAGGAGCCACAAATTTCCTTCCACCCAGCATTCCCTTGTGTCTCCTGATAAAAATGGTACCTCACTTGTGGGGGTAGGCCTAGCGCCCGCGACAGGAAAAAACCCAAAATACAACATGGACACATCACATTTTCCCAAAGAATACAGAGCTGTTTTTTGCAAAGCGCCTAGCTGTGGATTTTGGCCTCAAGCTCAGCCGTCACCTAGGGAAACCTAGCAAACATGCGCAGTTTTAAAAACTAGACACCTAGGAGAATCCAAGATGGGGTGACTTGTGGGGCTCTGACTAGGTTCTGATACCCAGAATCCTTTGCAAACCTCAAAATTTGGCCAAAAAATACTTTTTGCTCTCATTTCGGTGACAGAAAGTTCTAGAATCAGAGAGGAGCCACATATTTCCTTTCACCCAGCGTTCCCCCAAGTCTCCCGATAAAAATGGTACCTCAGTTGTGGGGGTAGGACTAGCGCCCGCAACAGGAAACGCCCCAAAACACAAAGTGGACACATCACATTTTCACAAAGAAAAGAGAGCTGTTTTTTGCAAAGCGCCTAGCTGTGGATTTTGGCCTGAAGCTCAGCCGGCACCTAGGGAAACCTAGCAAACCTGCGCAGTTTTGAAAACTAGACAGCTAGGGGAATTCAAGATGGGGTGACTTGTGGGGCTCTGACCAGATTCTGTTACCGAGAATCCTTTGCAAACCTCAAAATTTGGCCCCAAAAATACTTTTTCCTCTCATTGCAGTGACAGAAAGTTCTGGAATCAGAGAGGAGCCACAAATTTCCTTCCACTCAATGTTCCCCCAAGACTCCCGATAAAAATGGTACCTCACTTGTGGGGGCAGGCCTAGCGCCCGCGACAGGTAAAGCCCCAAAACACAAAGTGAACACATCACATTTTCACAAAGAAAACAGAGCTGTTTTTTGCAAAGCACCTGGCTGTGGATTTTGGCCTCTAGCTCAGCCGACACCTAGGGAAACCTAGCAAACCTGCGCAGTTTTGAAAACTAGACACCTAGGGGAATCCAAGATGGGGAGACTTGTGGGGCTCTGACCAGGTTCTGTTACCCAGAATCCTTTGCAAACCTCAAAATTTGTCAAAAAAACACTTGTTCCTCTCATTTCGGTGACAGAAAGTTCTGGAATCAGAGAGGAGCCACAAATTTCCTTCCACTCAGCGTTCCCCCAAGTCTCCCGATAAAAATGGCACCTCACTTTTGTGGTACAAAACTACCTGTTTTTGCAGGGGTGGTGGGCGGCAACTGCGTTTTTGGTCCTGGGCTCAGCAGCCTTCTAGGGAAACCTACCAAACCCAGATGTTTCTGAAAACTAGACACCCGAGGGAGTCAAGTGAGGTGTGACTTGCATGGATCCCCCAATGTTTTCTTACCCAGAATCCTCAGCAAACCTCAAATTTAGCTAAAAAATCAATGCACTGGGACAAATTTCATACTACCCAATGTTCCCCTCAGTCTCCCGGTAAAAATGATACCTTTTGTGTAGGTGGGCCAAGTGCTTTTGAAAGGGAAGAGCCAAAAACATGTTGATATTGAGGGGGAACCAAAGGGGATCCAAAAGGGCAGTTTGCAAAAAAGCATTTTCAGGCCGACAAGTGCAGCAGAATTTTTATCAGTATAGATGAGACAATGCTGAGTGGTAGGAATTTTGTGGATTCCTGCAGATTCCGGAAGGTTCCATCACAAAAACGTGGGAAAAATGTGTGATTTCCAGCAAAGTTGGAGGTTTGCAGGGGATTGTGGGTACAAAAATGGTGCAGATGTTTAATTTTCAGATGTGTCTAGGTCTTGTGGATTTTTCTACATGGCAGCGTCCCAAAGTCCATAAAGTGCAGCCCTCACCATTCCAAGTGGGATGATTTTGAGAGTTAGCCAAGCTCTCATGGCCCAAATGTAAAACTAAAACCCAAAATAATCAAATGTCTTCTTGCTTGCTGTGGGATAAGATGTTTTAGAGTCCGGGGGAGAGCAGAAAGACTGTTACCCCCTTCAGTTGGGAAGGGGGCATAACCAGGCCCATACTGGTTGGTAGCCACCACCCCAATATTTTTAGTTTTTTAAATTTCCCTGGCATGTAGTTGACTTTCTTCCCCCCAGGGTGTGGATCAGGGGTAATTGCCCTATCTGCCCACTGGTGGGCAGAACAACTTTGGCCCCATTTACCCCCACCCTCTTATTTTCGAAAAAAACCTTCCCTGGCCTCTGGTGGGCTTTCTGTGCCCCTTGGGGGCAGATGGGCCTTCTAAAAACCCAAGGGGGGCAGATATGGCCAACAGTAATGTGCCCCCATGGGAAGCGACCCTTACCCAAGGGGCTGCCCCCTAAAGAAAACACACGCATTCACACACACCAATCCCTGGTGCTTAAGTGGTTTCTGCCCCCCTTGGGAGCAGATTGGGCTAACAAAAATCGGCCAAATGGTCTAAATTCAAAATTGGCCCCACAGGGGAGCGACCCTTGCCTAAGGGGTTGCTCCCCACCGCTAAAAAACAAAAACAAAAAAACCCCTAAAAATAATTTCCCTGGTGCCTAGAGGGTTCTGACCCCCCGCGGGCAGATCGGCCTAAAACCAATAGGCCTATCTGCCCCCGGGGGGGCAGAAACGGCCTAAAATAAATCCCCCCGGGGAACTACTCTTGCCTAAGGGGTCGCTCCCCTTGCGTGAAATTGGCGCAAAAACAAAGATCCCTGGTGCCTATTGGTTTCTGCCCCCCTTGTGGGCAGATTGGCCTAACAAAAATCACCCGATCTGCCCTCAGGGGGGCAGAAATGACCTAAAATAAATTTGCCCCCCACCCCCCTGGGGAGCGACCCTTGCCTAAGAGGTCGCTCCCCTTGCGTGACATTGGCGCAAAAAAAAGATCCCCGATGCCTAGTGGTTTCCGCCCCCCTTGGGGGCAGATTGACCTAACAAAAAACAGCCGATCTGTCCCCAAGGGGGCAGAAATGGTCTAAATACAATTTGCCCCCAGGGCAGCGACCCTTGCCTTAAGGGTCGCTCCCCATCTCTAAAAAAACAAACAAAAAAAAACACACAAAAAAAAAATCGTCCTGGCACCTAGAGGTTTCTGCCCCCCCTGGGGCAGATCGGCCTAATAACAATTTGCTGATCTGCCCCTAGGGGGGGGGGGCAGAAATGGCCTAAAATAAATTTGCCCCTCTGCCCCCCCACACCCCTGGGGAGCGACCCTTGCCTGAAGGGGTCGCTCCCCTTGCATGACATTGGCGCAAATAAAAAGATCCCCGGTGCCTGGTGGTTTCTGCCGCCCTTGGGGGTAGATTGACCTAACAAAAATCGGCCGATCTGTCTCCAAGGGGGGCAGAAATGGTCTAAATACAATTTGCCCACCAGGGGAGCGACCTTTGCCTAAGGGGTGGCTCTTCATCTGTAAAAAAGCAAACCAAAGAAAAACCACACACAAAAAATTAGCCCTGGTGTCTAGTGGTTTAGACTGGCCTCATAGAAATAAGCCAATGTGCCCCTAGGGGGGTCAGAAAAGGCCTTGAAAAATATTGCCCCCCTGGGGAGCGACCCTTGCCCAAGGGGTCGCTCCTCTCATGCCAGTTTCATACAAAAAGAAATCCCTGGTGTCTAGTGGGCATTTCAAAAGCCGGATCACTTTACGTTCCGGCTTTTGAAATGCTCTGAGAGACTTCAAAGGGAAGGAAATTCCTTTCCTTCCCTTTGAAGCCTCTCAGGCCCCCATCACATGATCAGAAGAGAAGTGCTTTGCATTTCTCTTCTGATAGCGCTGGAAGCTGAGCTTCCAGCGCAATGGGGAAGTAGCCTCTGATGAGGTCAGCGGGCAAATGCTCTCTGACGTCATCAGACGTCACTAAGGGGGGTCAGGGGGGGGTCGGGGGTGGAAGGGGAAGGGCTTCCCCTTCCATCCCTGCCTTTAAGCCCACAGAGGGAGCGCTAGTGCTCCCTCTGAGCTCTGTGCCCAAGACGTAATGGTTACGTCCTCAGCACACGAGCACTGTGCCGCAGGACTCAACCATTACGTCTGTGGCAGAGAAGGGGTTAAGATTTCATCAGGCCAGGCTCTGCAGCCAACCCCAGCAATGCATGGCCAAAGGCCTGCACAGCAGGCGGTTGGCTGCCTGTGGAGATTTTATGCATGTGCTTCCAGCTCTCAGTTATGCACAGTTAAAAGGTATGCTCAGAGAGGGAGATGGGTGAATGTAATAATAAACTTAAGAATGAAGGAAAATAAAACATTTCCACATAGATAGATACTGTTGGAAATGGATTATTGGTAAGGTAAGTACCTACACTTAGCAATAGGCCACTAACCCCCGCTAGGTCCAGAAAGGTCTCATTAAATTAACCCCAGCTCAACCCTTGCTAGCTTGGCACTGAGCAAAAAGGCTTAACTTAGGAGACAAAGGGCTCGTGAACTCGTGAACAAGGGAGATGCGACTACCGAAATGCGTTGGGTGATTTTTGTTTTTTTGCCAAATTAAACTAATATAAAAAGAGACATCGAGTGACTGAGAAGTTTTTTTCTGTTTTTAGAAAAAACACAAAGAGGAATACGAAAAGGGATTCGCAATCCCGTCTCAGTCTGCTGTGGGGGCGCAGACCTACGCGTAACAAGTTGGAAAAATATATATATATATATATCCTATGCAAATAGCAAAAGACTTTGAGGCTGATTGATTTCACGTTTGGCTTGAGGCTGATTGATTTCACGTTTGGCTGTCGGAAAAACCCAACCACCAAACTCCCAATGCGGAGACCACCATGTGTTGGCGAGTTCCCCTCCGGCCCCATTACGGGTTTTTCCACTGGGCTGACCAGAGGGAATAAAGGTTTCTGCTGGACAGCCCAGTGGAAAACGAGCAGCGGCGTTGGACCCAGCTCAACATGGAGCACAGGGGTCACTCTGTAAGAGGTTGTATGGGTAAGTGACATTGTATGAGTAGCTGTATGGGTCAGTGAGTGGTTGTGTGAGTGCCTGTATGAGTGAGTGGGTGGTGAGTGGCTCTATGGGTGAGTGAGTGGTTGTGTGTGTACTTTTATGGGTCTGTGAATGGGCATGTGAGTGGTTGTGTGGGTGTGTGAGAGGTTCTATAGGCATGTGAGTGCTTCTGTGGAGGAAGTCATCAGTGATTATTAGATATTACTTTACACTACAAAAAATACAAATTCACTGAAAAACCAAAGGTTACAGAGACATTATAGTTAGGTTACCATTTTACCAACCCAAGATCATAGAAATTCAGCAGTTATTGTTATACTTAATTTTGGTAAATTAAATGTTGCTAGTGGGCCTGCAACACTGATTGTGCCACCCTCATAAGTATCCCATTAGCCATGTCTCAGGCCTGCCAATGCAAGGCCTGTGTGTGCAGTTTCACTGCCACTTTTACATGGCATTTGTTGGACTTGGCCCTTTTTCCAGGGTCATCCCCAATCTTTTTGCCTCTTTCCTCCTATTTTTTCTGACCTATTTTTGTCGGACTCTGGACACTTTACCACTGCTAACCAGTGGTAAAGTATATATCCTCTCAGTGTAAATTGTATTGGTGATTGGTTTATCCATGAATGGCATATTTGATTTACTAATAAGTCCCCAGTAAAGCGCACTAGAGATGCCCAGGGCCTGTAAATCAAATGCGACTAGTGTGCCTGTAGCACCGGTTGTGCCACCCACATTAGTAGCCATGTAAACATGTCTCAGATCTGCCACTGCAGAGTCTGTGTGTGCAGTTTAAACTGTGCCAATTCGACTTGGAAAGTGTACCCACTTGCCAGGCCTAAACCTTCCCTTTTCACACAAGTAGGACATCCCTAAGGTAAACCCTAGGTAGCCCCATGAGCAGGGTGCAGTATATGTTAAAGGTGGGGCATGTGCTGATGTGTTTTACATGTCCTGACAGTGACATACTGCCAAATTTGTTTTTCACTGTTGCAAGGCCTATCTCTCTCGTAGATTAACATGGGGGCTGCCTTTAAATATCCTTAAAGCGCAGATTCCCTTTGAGAGAAGATAGAAATATGGAGTTTAGGGCCTCTGAACTCACAATTTAAAAATACATCTTTTAGTGAAGTTGATTTTTAGATTGTGTGTTTGAAAATGGCACTTTTAGAAAGTAGGCATTTTCTTGTTTAAACCATTTTGTGACTCTGCCTGTTTGTGGATTCCCTGTCTGGGTCAGTTTGACAGTCGGGCTGTTTGCACCTCTCCTCTAGACAGTGACACAAAGGGAGCTGGGGTGTAGCCTGCATATCCTGATGAGCCATCTGTGCTGGAAGGGAGGGGAGGAGTGGTCACTGAAAGGGCTGTGCGTGCCCTCACACAATGCAGTCTCCAACCCCCTGGTGTGAGTCTGGAGCCTGGTCTGGGAAGGCAGGATCTTGTAAACAACAGAGACTTTCCTTTGAAGTTAGCCTACTTCAAAGACAGAAAGGGGTATAAGAAGAGGACCCAAAGCCCCATAAAATCAGATTACTTTGATGATTCAAGAGGAACCTCTGCCTGGAGAAGAGCTGAAGAGCTTAGGAAAAGTGCTGCCCTGTGACTGTGCTGTGTTGGATTATCCTGCAGTTGCTGCTTCTGCCTATGCAGGGGGACAGAGACTGGGCTTTGTTGCATTCCTGCTTGAGAAGTGACTCCAAGGGCTTGGAGTAGAGTATTCCTCCTGTTTTGAAGCCTCAGGGACAGGAAAGGCTTCACCAACCAGACCTGACTCTACTTGCTGTGGACTCTAGCTTGCCAGAGGGGGCCATTCCAGTTCCTATACCCCTGGAAGTAAATTCCTTGAGAAAATACAGTCAAACGATGCCAGACAATGCTGTGGGACTTCACAAAGGATATCGCTGCCCAGAACCGTAACGCCGCTTGCCCCGAGGCCATGGACCTCGCTGAGTGTGCCGAATCCAAAGACCCCATGAGGCTGTGGACCTTGTAGAAGTCTGACGACCCTGTAGGCTACGCATCACTGCAGCCTCTGATCCCACCTGATTTTGCTGACACCAGAGTGTCATAAGTCCAACATCCGTGAAGATCAACATCATCGCAGTGCTTGTGGCCCTGTGATGTCATTGCGATCCCATGAGGTTGCCCAGCTGCATCGTGACTCCACTGGACTTCGTATCTGCTGGAACCAAGGGACCGACTTAGCATCTCACACCCCTTCATCTCAACCGCCCTGTAGTGAGGACCCGACGCCGTTGCGCAATGCCACAGTCCTGCCCCGGGCACTGGAACCAACGATGCCGTGGACCCAGCGAAACTGCTCTCCCCGACTCCGTGCACCGGCCTGTTTTCTACTTGTTTCTTAAGGTACTGTAACTACTCCGTAAACGGCGCAATTGGAGTTGCACTTTAGGAAACGACTCTGTCACAATGCCACGTAATACCAAATTGCAATATTTGTACCTCAAGGCACTGTTTTCTTGCTTTTAAGTGCTAAATTCGTATTTATAACTGTATATTGTGGATTTTTATCGTATCTGGTCTTGTTTATTTAGGTAAAAAATGTACTGTTTTTCTAAACCTGTGTTGTGTCATTTTGTAGTGGTTCACTGTTTTACTGTGTGTGTTTGTAAAAATACTTAACACATTGTCTCTGAGTTTAGCCTGCCTGCTCATGCCAAACTACCCCGAGGGCGAGTGGGGATTAACTGAGTCTGACTCTCCTTTACCCTGACTAGAGTGAGGGTCCTTGCTTGGACAGGGGTAACCTGACTGCCAACCGAAGACCCCATTTCCAACAGCATTTTATATTTCATGTAAGTCACCCCTAAAATAGGCTCCAGATAACCCATAAGGCAGGGTGCTATGTAAGTAAAAGACAGGACATGTAATTGTAATTGTATTTATATAGGGCTTACTACCCCTGATGAGGCATCGAATCGCTTTTTGGCGAGTAGCACGCTACTCCGGAACAACCCAAGAGGAATTAGTGATGGATTAGTATAGGGAAATATGAGTACAGTATTATTATTATTATTATGAGTTAATTTGAGCAGAGGATATGTGAGTTTGTTAGTTGGATTCACTAGAAAAAAGGAGGGATAGAGGAGAGAAGAATCCAGAAGTGTTAATTGGGAGCTAATAGTAATAAGATGAGGCTTGGGATTAGTAAAGGAGAGATGGAGGAGGGAACAGTCTGTGGAAAGGGTTAGGGATATCATAGTAGCAGGAGGGGTTTGGGATGAGTCGAAGGTGAGATAAATGATGGAGAATTTAGAAAGGTTGTTTGGGAGATCATGGTAGTAAACTGAGGTTTGGGGTGAGCTAACTGCTGTAGAGGAGGGCCAAGCTTATGCAGGGTTATTTTGGAAATGAACATGGTAGAATGGGATTGGGATGAATCAGAGTGGGGATGGAGGATAGACTGATGGAGACATAGGGTGATGGGGAGACATAGTAAAGCTTACTTGTAAGTGATACGTGTCCTTGTAGTGAAAAAGTCCCGAAGTTGTTTTTTGCTATTGTGAACCCTTATCCTCTCAATGGACAGCATCAGAAATGTCTTTATATTCTTTTAGTTGGTAATTTCGGATGTGAAAGGAGTGGCATTGTCACTGGTTATGTTTGATTTTAGAAATGCCACTTTTAGGAAGTAGGCATTTCTCTACACTTATTGCTCTCTGTGCCTTACAGCCTGTCTTCAACCTATATTGGGTCTATGTTGGTTGACAGCTCTCCTTGTGCATTCCACCCAGACAGCTGTAAACACAGGACACTAAGCTCCATCTGCATTGATCTGCATACTGGCGGGTCTTCTTGGGCATGAAGGGTGGAAGGGTTCTCACTTACACTTTAAAGGCTAGTGGCCTCACCCCACACAAAGGACTTATAACCCCTGACGGATCTCCTGGCAGACAGGACTGAGTTGAAAGAGGAAAAGGTGCACTTCAAAACCACTTCAGCACTAACTATAAGTTGTGACCCTGCCATGCACTGCTTCTGACCTCACCCATGACATGTTTTATGACACCATTTATGACAGTACCAATGACATCCCAAATGACATCATTGATGATATCACTATGACATCACATGAATAAAGATCCTACATAGTAGATACTAACTTTTGTAAGGAGCCTTGAGTTATTATATAGAGTCGTCTCAGCATGACCATTTCTACTTAATACTGAAACCTGTGTCCACCAGGCATTAAGCTATGAACATGTGCTAGTTTTATAAAAAAAAGATTAACTCTCTGTATAGTTTTCACCACAGTATGAAGTATGTTCTTTAGCATCTTCAGATTGTGATTCTTTTTACCAAATAGTGTTTTTTGACAACTGTTGTGTAGAGTGTACACTGTTCCTAGTAGATTTGTTAATATTCTGTGATGTATTTATCATGAGACAAGGGTACTAGGGTAACCTCTGTTTTACCCCTCATGCTAACTGGGACCGCCTCCTCACCAAGCACCATACTAGCCAATCCTGGTGTATGTCCACTAGTTGAGGCTGGACCCTCTTGAGACATTTGGCATCTCCCTACATGTACCCATACCTATAGCACTCATAGCACTTGGGGATTAACTTCTCTGACTCCTTCAACCCACTCTTCTTGCGGTCATATTGGGACTGAGTATCCTTCCCCTGAGAACTATTTTGAGGGCTCTTGGAGAACTCCTTATTTTTATGTTTTCTCCCCCTCTCCCCTTTTTCTTTCATTAGTGAATTTATCCATCCATATGGGGATCCCCCTCACATATCTTCTTGTGGACCCTGGTGCCTAGCCAGTGGCCCCCCTTCTTAGGAAGCTTCCGGGGGTCAGTGAGGTTACCATCAACTATGTGTTGTCGAAGCTTTGTAAAGCAATAGATGAGCATGTGCTCCCTGTTAATCAAATTGTACAGAACTTTGTAGACATCCACATCACTAACTTTCACCTAACGATCCAATGCCTTGCTAAAAGTGATATACAAAATCCAGCTGGGACGGGCTATCCATAAACCTCTGCCTAAACTTCTGAAGTGTGAGACCATCTTTTCTGATACACATGTCCTTCATGAGTGGATACCTCACTCTGACCTTCTTCTCTAGAGCCAACAGTGCATTGCTCTCTTCACTGGGAATCTGCCTCCAGAGACTGGCTCCCCAGTCCTCCTCGGGGACCCTATGCATCTCCGAGGCAACCTCATAGGCCTCAAATCACTTGTCACAGTAAAGTCAGGCATCAGGGGCTAGTTGTATGAATCATGTTTGCTATTGCTGCGAATCTGGTGGCCCTTTTTGACTAAAAAAATGCATTCTGGTGTGTATGTTCCCAAATTAGGATTTGCTAACATATTACCGAATTGCAATTTAAAACTACAAATACATACTGATTCTGTATTTGTAAGTGGTGTGTTTAGGGCTTCTCTTCCAAATACCTAATCAGAATGTGATGTATGGATGTTTTGCAACCAAAATGTGGTCACAATACAATTTCGCTTTACTACCAACTCAACTCAAATTTGGTGGTAACCCATATGGGAAGGCTGGGATTCCTAATGGGTTGAAAATTGCAAACTTCCTCATTCACATTCATGAGGTACTTCGATTTGTGACCCGCTAGTAATTGCTAAATGAAACTCACAGTTTCATACATTAGAAACAGTGATTTCCTAGTTGCAATTTGCAGAAAATCTCAATTAGGAAATCATTTTGTTTTTTATGTTAGTACATCTGGCCCCAGTTCCTTGGGAATGTAGACCCTCCTGTCTTTTTTGGGCACTGGGGTATCACTGCCACCATTGCTGCAGGTTGCTCTGAAATCTGTTTGGCTTTTAAGTCCAGCTCTTTTTTTACTGATCCCATGAGCCAGTATAACTTTATTTTCCTCTGGGCCTTTATTTTTCCTCCAATGCTCTTTTTGCAGCAGCTGCCTCTGTGGTTGCCCCTAGTTTCAATTTGGCCAGCTTCAGCCTGAACTCCCTTTCAGCCTTCCTATCCTCCAGCTCCCTATGGGACAGGGTTTGGGAGGACACACTGCTCACTGCCTTGGCAGGGAGCTCCATATCTGGCAACAAATTGTCTTCCTCTTCCTCAGGGTGCTGCAGCTCAGGGTCTGCGGCCAGGCCTTTCTCCTTTAATTTCTCCTCCTCCTCCTCAAAACCATCTTTTCCTTGCTCCACTAAGGTTGTTGGCATTTTTTGACTTCTTCCAAGGCTCAGAGGGCTACTTGGAAGTCCATCTTTGTGGCCTTCTTTCCCAAATTCAGCCCACTCTCCTTGCATAGCCTCTCCAGCTCTGTCTTGCTGAGGTTATCCATACTGATCCGCTCAATCTTCATTTTATGCAAAAGGAGGTGAGGTAAAATTAAATTTGGAAAAATAAAAAATAGCCAAATCAGTAACTAGGAGATTTTGTAAATGAAATCTTATTTGATGTTGGATTATTTTTGGGGTTTTAGTGTAACAAAATTACTGAGTGGAACTCCACAAACACAAGTACTGGATCCTTCCATTGAACACCAATATTAAAAATTGGGTTATTAGTTGAAGGACGTATACATCCTTCTCAAACACAATCTTTGCAGGGTGACCCACAAAAGTCACCATTAAGCTTTTCTGAACCCTTAGGTACCTTGGCACAAAACCAGTCAGGCCTAACTTAGAGGCACTGTTTAAAGTATTTATGCAGCACACAAACAGCATAATTAAAAAAATAAAAGGAAATCAAAACAAATTAAATCTAATCAGTACAACCGAAGGTAAGAAATTTTAAAGTTTTAAGTGAAAGGTAGCAGCCAAAAGATCAAAACTCCAACTGCAGGCACAAAGTCATGCATGACCCGGGCAAAGTCAAAAGTTATGGCTGACCACCATAAAGCATGGTTTGTATACAAATGCTGGAATGGGCCCATTCTCGGCTTACCATCAGACTTAGAAGACACTTCAGAGAAAATTTCCTGAGAAGGTAAAGTTCAGTGGGGCATGGGGACCACCAGTGTCTGTGGAGGAGGCGTCATCATCAGGGAGCCGCTCAGCAAAGATGCAGTGAAGACTTCTATAGGCAAACTTTGCCATGTTTTTGAAGTTGAAAATCTCCAGTAGGGACAAAGCTGCAGGCTGTAGCTGATGAGGCCTCCACATGGTCGGATATCCTTTCTAAGAGGTCCCGCTGAACAGGATTTGCTGCTGCAGAGAATAACATAGCAGGAGCTACCACAAAGTCAGACTGAGCAGTGCTGGACCTCTGGTGGATCGGCAACCAGGTAGGTTCTGTCCTCTTCAGGTTCTCATGCCACTTTTTGATGAACATTTTTTAAGCCCCAAGTTTTAGGTTTTGGCTGGAGGAGCATCTTTAGCACCACTTCTAAGGGCCCAGGACTGGTTGGGAAACATTTGGGGCAGTCAAGGCTCACTCCAGGCAGAGGCCAAGTGGAGGGTTCAAGGTCTCTAGAGCTTGCTATGATTCTGTTGCTTGCACTGGAAGCCAACCAAGTAAGCCTTGAAGTAAATCAGGTGGTCCTGGGATCAAGCAGTAAGGCAAGTCTCAAGTATCAGGGCAGTCCTCTGGTAGCAAACAAGGCAGTTTTCAGAGGTACAAAAGCAGGCCTCAAACAGCAGAGCTTTTGTTTGAAGTACAAGGTAGTCTTTCTGGTGGCCCTGGACAGGTCCAGAAGTGAATTGAAGCGTTAGTCTAAGGGTCCAATATTTATGCCCACCTTTGAAGTGGGGGAACTTTCCAGGCTACCCCTCATCTAGCTCTGGAGATTTCCTTGTTTCCACTGCCTTGGCTCAAAGTGGTCTAGGGTGGCAACAGGCTGGTGTCAAGTTCCTTTGTGAGTGTGCTCGAGCCATTGCTTTAAAATCTAAGTGGGGCAGGGAACAGCTCTGCCCCACCCATCCTAACAACACCTAGTTGACCTTTGTGTAACTGTCTGGGAGGAATACACATAGGCCAGCTTCCATTTTAATCTCAGTCATGTGATGCATGACAAGGACTACAGACCCCAAATGGTGAGGACAAGAAAATGTCATCTATCTAAAAGTGCATTTTCAGAATTGTGACCTAAATTCTGACTTTACCATTTCAGAAGATTTTTAATTATAATTCTTTTGAGACCAGACATTACATTTTGACCTCTTCCTAATCAAAGGTTAGCATATATTAAATGTAATAAAGTAACCCAACGTAAGGTTGAGGTAGGCCTTACACTAGAGAAAAATGAATTTTGGGGATATTCACTACCAGGACATGTAAATCGTTAAAACATATGTCCAGTCCTTTAAATACAATGCACCCTACTCTCTGGGCTGTTTAGGACCCATAGGGGTGATATTTACAAATAAAAAAGATTTGGACCTGGCAAAAGGTTAATTTTACCAGGTTGAATTAGCACACAGACTATAATGGCAGACCTGAGGCTTGCTTTAAAGGGATACTTAAGTGGGTGGTGTAGTATTTTGAGACTATGTGCTCTAGGACTAGGCAGATCTGGATGGACTTAGAGAGGAGATTTCACAACCTGCTGGGCCGTGTTAAGGTGTGGTTAGTAATGGCTATGATGTAATAAGTGATTTGGTGTGTGTTTGTATGCAGAGGAATAAAGATGTCTAATCAATAGTCCAGTGTGTGGCGTGGTCTTTGCATGCTTCTGGGCTGGGGGATACGCTACAACTGGCGATGAACATAGGATACACAAAGATTGTCTATCTGCGTGGCCAACCGGATGCACTACAGCGGTCTTCTATTTAGACAGAAATTTTGACATTTGATGCCCAGACTTGAGCTGGTCCAAATCCAGGTGACCTTCTGATCTAGGACAGTCCCCTAATCCCTCATCAAAAAACAGGGATTGGGGGATTCTCTTGATCACGCCCTAGATTTGTATTCACAGATCACATCTGTCTCGGCTACATGCTCTGTGATACTCAATACTTTGAGGAAAAGTTTGGGCTTTCTTCCAGGGTTCTGTAGGAAAGCAGTTAGCAACACCAAGGTCACTTCAAGACTGGACTATGGTAATTCCCTGTATTTGGGGCTGCCTGAATAGTCTATTCAGTGTCTGCCTGTGTGTGGTGCAGAATGCTGCAATTCGATTGCTGCTGCAAATTCCTTGGTTTCAGTCGGTCTGTGCACATCTTTGGAGTCCACACTGGCTTCTGGTGCAGTAAAGAGGGAAGGCCCAAGATATGTTTACAAAATCTAGTACAGTGACATATTCCTCTTCTAAATTTAAGATCAACTGTCCCCATGCTTCTTACCATGCCTAGAGTTCATGTGCATGTACTGTAGGCCACTCTTTTACTTTTTTGGCAGCCAAACAGTGGGATTTCATGGCATTTGATATGCGTTTGGGGCTGTTATTGTCCATCTTTGAGAAGAATCTGAAAATGTGGCTTTTCAGTCTTGACTAATGCACGGTATCTTAGCATCAGGACACACTAGATTGGGTAGATGTTTTGTGCTTTAAAAAAAATCATGTTTTAAGTGCCATGACATATCAAAATTGAAACAAAAGCTAAAATGGTTTCTTTCTCAGAAGCGGTGAAGGGCCCTATACTTCCTCCATACCTGCCACGCGCTCCCAAAAAACAAAGCAAAACAACATAATGTTGGTGACCCAAGAGCAGGTCTAAAGTCTACAACATATGACAGCAGTATATAAAGGATAATATCAGCTCCCAGGGTCCAAGAAACAAGTCTATCCACTATTCCAAAAATGTAAGAGATGTGAAAATAATAATCCACAGTGTTTCATAAACTGGATACTGAAATGGCAGTAACTTAACAGCAGAGCAACTTCAGTGTTGTGGTGTAACTACATACGATGCGCTCTGCCTCGCCCCAGATCCAGCAGAATGTGGCGAGGGGGCTCTGAGATTCCTGTATCTCATAGATATCAGTGCCCGTGCTTTAATGCCGTTTTTTGTGCAATGCAATGTTTGGACTTCTTATCATAGGCACATTTTTGGCCCCTTTGTAATGCAGTGCAAAAGGATGTGCAAAATCAATAACTTGCTGCGATGACAATTCTGTGCACATTTTGTAAGCCAGCTGATGAACAACATTCTTTTTGATGTCCTTTATGCCCTTATACTGTGGCCGCATTGATATTCACATACCAATAATCTGTGGATCAACCCTTAAATGCCGGTGTTTGAACACATTTCCTGCAGTAATAGCTCATATTTGACTATTTCTCCAGCCTCATATTTCTCAGGTCATAGCTGGTGAAATGTCCAAGGACATCAGGACTGCAGCTTTCGTTGAATGTTGCTTGTCATCCCGATTTGGCTGTAATTTAAGTTTTTGTCCGAGATAGGAGTATTTATTACTCACTTTTCTTTTTTTCTTTTTTTATGCAGATTAGCTCTCTCTCTTTCCATCAACTTTAGAACCTGAGACTGCAAAAGATAGCCAATGCTGCTTAAAAATGCGAAAGAGTCTGCAGCAGATCCTGTCAAATTTAATCCTTAACTAGTGCTTAATTTGAGCCAGTTGCAGGTGGGGCCCACTGAAACTCATTTTTGTGGACCAGAACCGAGAGCAAGAAAAAAAAACATACATGGAGGAAAAAAGGAGGAAGAGTACATTCAAAGACTTTGACAAAGGGATAAAGCAAGAACCAGCAAGAGTAGGATAAAGGGCAAAAAGTGTAAAGTGTTGAATTAAAGCGGCATGTGGTAGAATTAAGACTAGCAGGGTATTCTGCACTCCCACATTCAATAGCACGGGAGACGGGCTTCTGAACAGAACACCGGGACCCTGCATTTAGAGCCAGATGTACAAAAGGTTTTAGATGTAAAAAAAGGCAAATTGGGCCATTTGCGACCTCTAAATAGCCTTTTGCCATGTACCACACCCATTTTGCGATCCTGTAACCTATTACCAAATCGCAAAATAGGGTTTGTGAGTTGGTATTAGGAAGTGGGATGTAAAGGACATCCCTTCCTAATAGCAAGTCACAGGGTCATGTACGAAAGTTTTGCAAACGGAATACGGTCAGAAAATATTCATGTTTTACCAACTCCATGAAGGAGGTGGTAACCCATTTGCGAATGTGAAGGGGGCCCCAAAGGGACCCTTTCTCCTTTGTGAATGTGGGTGCCAACATTTTTTAACAACTGGCAGTTCTCATTTTTGTTTTTGATTTGCATCATCTTAACCTTTAAGGAAAACGGTCTGCATTACAAAAAAAAAATTTGCTTTATTTAAAAAGCAATCTTAGACATTGTGGTCTGCTGACCCCAGCAGGTCATCATCCCTGTGATTACATGCCATTCCCAGTGGTTCGCAAATTGTGGCTGGCCACATAAATACTGATGAAGCAGGTCCGATTGCAACTCACTGGGAATCACAAACAGTGTCTGAGACACTGTTGTACATCACAGTTTGTGATTTCAAAATAGTGTATCGCTAAAATTCACTTTTAGGAAATCACAAAACCACGCTTTCGTTCATCTGACCCTTAGTCTATTACACATGTAGCACAGTCCTTAACAGCACCTCAGGCGACATTTGTCTGCAGACATCAATATTTACCATGGTCCTATTATAAGAAGGTGCAAAATGCAGCACTCAATTTAAATACTGGAATAAGGAAAAGCTAAACGGACTCACTGTGGAAAATTGAATTATCTTAAAAGTAGGTCGAACAACTCTTTCGGCGTGCACACCTGGAAATCCAGATGTTCACGTAATGAATCAGCAGTGCTGTTAAACTCCCCTCCTGTAAATGAAACCTAAAACCCTAAAGTAGTTTTCTCTAGAGGCAGCAGGAAACTGTTGCCAGACCATCCTTAAAATCTGAAAATTGCATCTAATCAGATAACACCTAATGCATTCTTAAGATTCTTGTAGACTAATGTTTAGCCTTCGGTGTTATTGGCCTGCTTTTTATGTTAGTTGAAGTGTTTGGATTATTTGTGTTTGTACATTCTCTATTTCTATATCTTTTTAACACTAGTACGAAAGTATTCAAAATGATCGATGTTTATATTCAAATTAAATAAGATTAGTATCAATATTCGCGACTTTCAAAAAATGCAAATATAATCCCTTTTATCTCTTGTAATGATAATGACTCTGACCTGTTCTAATTCCACTGCTGCTCAATGTTGAAATTAACATAGACAGTAAGACAATGTACAAATACTTATTTAGTTCCTATCAACGGCAGTTCATGCTGCCGAAAGCATCGACAAAGAAAGCAGAAAGAAAGGCTGTGCATAAATCTGTGCTTGGTTTGATTTTGAAAAGTGAAAAATATGTTGTTTGAACGCAGGTTTCTCATTGGTAATTCAAACATATATTATGTTTGATGTGTTTACCTGCAAATGCAGCAAGCACTAATCATGTTAAAATGAAACAAATACTGCCAAAATCAACAGGTCTGATGTCCTATGTGTGTGTGTTTTTTGTGTGCGTTTTAAGGCTGTCCAAGTAACTGCAGGGTGGATTATTTGGTAGTCGTTTGCAGCTCACACAACAACACACGCTGAAGGAAGAACTCACTTCCAAGGGGTAGGGAGACATCATCTCCGACCTCATCCAGCGAGGTTGTCTCGTCTGAAAGATTTTGCATTAAATTGAAATCTGTTTCTGTTTTTGTGTCTTCCCACTTCCTTTTACTCTATGGTGTTTTCGCTCTCTCTTTTCCCTTTTTTCTTCTCTCTCTCTCTCTCTCTCTCTCTCTCTCTCTCTCTCTCTCTCTCTCTCTCTCTCTCTCTCTCTCTCTCTCTCTCTCTCTCTCTCTCTCTTTCTTTTTTTGTTTTCTATGTTGTGGGTAAAGGAGGAATGTTATGTATATCACCTGGATAAGCCCATGCATGTCACCACGTAGTTGAAGGGGTGTTCTGATAGCTGACAAAGGGACTAGTGGTTGGTTTGTATAAGATAATGACAAAAAAGAAATAAAGGTGGCCATGTTTCTGACCCCGTGGATTGTTCTACCAGCTACAGCCTGGGGTCTGATCTGTGCTTTCTCCATGCCATTCACATTTCACAGCATACAACAACCTCCAGCCTTCTACCTTCACAACGAGTTACAGAACCTTAAAGGATCTCTCTTGCTCTCTTATTTTCCTTCAATTCTTTTATATTTTCAGGCAGCTATATTTATTATCTTCTACATTGCAACCTATTATGTGTAAATGTGGGCTAATCTCTAGTTTTTTTTTTTTTTTTTTTTTTAATCTGTTTATTAAACACAATCTTCACACAACAATACAATAGCTGTACGTTATTTTGCAGTTCGTTTATACACTTGTATAATTTTACACAGCATTGCTACACCGTAAGGTGTCAAAGAGAAAGGAGGGGAAGAGGGGATGGAAAGAGGGGAACGAGGGTAACTGGAAGGGAGAACCTTTATAACCAATCCTAAGAATGCGAGGAAATTAAGGGCGGGGTAAAAGGAGGGTACAGTGGCATTTAGCGTGCAAGCTATTGTGGGAAGTGATTGCGGCTTAAGGGGTCTGGCCAATCACTGACGGTATCCGTAATTAAGGTGGAGATCACCTCAAGGGTATAAAAAGTGTCTGTGGTGTTGACAGGTTCAAGGGCAGGGATATTTTACATGTTATAAATGTATGTTACATGCATGTATTAACGCGTGGGGTGTGACTGGGCACAGCTAAGAAATATCATTTGAGGAAGAAGGAGGATATTAGCGATGAGTGCATTTGAGGACAATCAGAGTTGATGCCGTGTGGCTAAAGTATTAACAGTGTCAGCCCAAGCTGTGTTGTTTGTGTGTTGTATCCTGTTCACGGGAGATACATGTCGTCTCTGGCCTCTATTGCCACCACGAACGTGTCCCAAACCTCCGGGCCCGCAAGAATGAGACCTCTGTATTGTAGCAAGCGCAGCGTCTGGGCTTCAGCTTGAGATCGGCTATGTAACTCATGTAGCCATGTCGCGTGGGAGGGGGCATGTGGAGCTTTCCAATGTGTTGCTATCAAACGTTTATACACCACAAATGCCAGGTCTATAAACCTGTGCGTATGTTTGTCTGTTTTGGCTCGATGTCGTATGCCGAGTAAGCAGGAGTCAGGCGTGGGTACCAGGGTGTGAGATGAGATCTCTGCTGTGATCTCCGTCACTCGTTGCCAGGCCGAGTTTATCGAATGGCAACTCCAAACCATATGATAGAAGTCAGCTGCTGGTGTAGCGCATCTGGGACATGTTGGCGTTGTATTGGGGTAGATGTTTGGGATGCGAGCTGGTGATAAATATGATTGGTGAAGATAATTAAATTGGGTGTAACGTAGGCGAGGATTACGGGATATTGATTTGATTGTTGCGAGGGCGGTAACCCAGGTCTTCTGTGGTAGTGGGGTAGGAAGGACAGAGTCCCAGCGCGCTTTCGCGTGTGGCAGTGTTGTGCATATTGCTTCGAGCAATGCTTTATATAGTGTGGTAATAATGCTCTTTGAGCTGCCAATGGTTAGGATAGTGGTGAGCAGTGAGGATTCGGGAGGTTCCGAGTCTCCTACGCCCCAGATATTGTTGAGCAATAGCTTTATGGCATTAAATGTTAGATAGGCCCCATTTTGCATAATGCCTACAGTCACCAGTTCCGCAAAAGTATGCATCGCGGAGCTAGAGTATAAATCACCTAATTGCAGCGTGTTCATTTCTTGTGTATCATGGTGTATTGACAGGGTTTGGGTACCCGGCAATTGAAGCAGTGGCAACAGAGGCGAATAGGGGAACGATGTGGTCTTATTTTGGACATATCTGCGCCAACAGAATCGGGCTGCCTCTCGTAATATTAGTCTGGAAGGCGTGTGGGGAGTGCTAGTTAGTATCGAGAGCAGCAGCCCCTGTGGTGCTGTATGTGTCTGTAACATCTTGCTTTCAACCGACGGGGTGTCTCGTAACCATGTGGACAGCCATGATAATTGAGCGGCTGCATAATATCTTTCAAAGTTAGGCATTCCCAGTCCACCCATCTCCTGCGGGTGTTGCGTTATTAACAACGCCACTCTGCGTCTATCTTTACCCCAGAGTAAATCAGTTAGCATTGATTGCAGCTTGTTAAAAAAAGAGCGTGGTAAGCACAGCGGGAGAGCTGTAAAGTAATACAAAAACCTTGGAAGAAAATCTCTAGGTTTATTTTATGTTCATTTTAGAATGTTCACCTCACACGGGGGCATTTGACAAACACCCCTTGACGTTCATCCCTGTGTGGGTTTGATAGGGATGAAGAATTTGGTGACGGTTGGATTAGGTGTTGTGCCATGTTATTATTTACTAAAGATGCTTCACTGCTTACCTGGATTGCAGATAGCTGTAACTCCTCATCATGTGATCGGGTACAGGAGTAGAAGTTACAGTTGAATCACTGTGATGGATTTCGTCGGTGTGGATTTAAAACCAGGATTTGTGCGTAACGGAGATTTTATATTTCGGAAACCCAGTAAGGTAATTAAAGTCAATAAAAACAATGTGATAACAGACAATGGTAGAACTTGGAATCTTAGGAGAGTGGTTAAATGTTCTAAGTGCATTCCTACTAATTCTGTTCCTCATTATGAGGCGAGTCTGGCTGGTGAATTTGCAACACTACATAGTGGAAGTGATCGTTTTTGTGGGGTAAGGAATGAGTATGTTCCTTCCATAGTATCTGAAACTGGGATTGAAATCAATCCTGAACTGGAGTTTAGCCAGTTTTATAGGACAAAAGTGACACAGAAGTGACATTGTAACTTCTTGTTTCAAGTTAGAAGGAAGATTGCAAGCCAAATCTGTGAAACAATGTTTTTAAATACATTTTTATGTGCATCTTCCTTACCTCATATACTTTTTAGTGGTAGATTCTAATCTAGCCCTGTCATGTTTTGTATGGCCAGAATGGTCATAGAAAATCCGGCTTACTGATGAAGTTAGATTTGAAGTTAGATTTAATATTACTATCTTAGAAATGCCACTTTTAGAAAGTGGGCATTTCTCTGCACTTACTGCCATCTGTGCCTTACAGCCTGTCTCAAATCCACGACTGGTCTGTGTTGGTTGACAGCCCCCCATTGTGCATTCCACCCAGACTGCCGTGAACACAGGACACTCAGCCACATCTGCAGTTGCCTGCATACTGAATGGGTCTCCATGGGCAGGAAGGGTGAAGGGGTTATCTCTTACACTTCAAAGGCTAGTGGCCTGCCCTCACCAAGGACTGGTAACCCCCCACAGGGATCCTGGCAGACAGGACTGGGCTGAAAGAGGAACTTGTGCCCTTCAAAACCACTCTTTGAAGTTTCCCACACTTCAAAGGCACTTTTGGGTATATTTACTGGGTCTCTGATCCTACCAAATAAGACACTTCTAGATCTACACCTGAACTCTGTCAGCGGAACTGCCTGGCTGCCCAAAGGAGTAATCTGGACTGCTTTGCTGAGAAGGACTGCTGCTCTGTTTGTTGCCCTGCTGCCTGCTGTCCTTTGACTCTGTTGGAAGAACTCTGTCTTCCCCAAAAGTGCTCTCCAAACGCTTGGATTGAGCTTGCCTCCTGCTCTGAAGTCTCAGGAACAGCAAAGACTTCACCTACTAGCTTTCAGCTAGTTTTCTGACTTCAAGGATGCCAGGAAGGAATTTAGCGATACCAGCACCTATGCCGCAGCCTGCTCCCTCTCTATGGGCATTGCTGCATGCAACTATTGCGGCCTACAACGCAAGTCCGACTTTGCCACAGCACTGCTGATGTCACACAGGGTCATCACAACACTGTGAAATCGACACATTACGTCTTGACCGACTGGATCCATCAACCCCGCCAGGTCAGAAGGAAGTGACGCATTGCCACTGACACTGCACCTGCTCTCCCTGCAACCAAATGTAACCAATGCTTCTCCTCTCCCTGCCTCGCAGTGCCTCCACACAAAGAGGAGCATAACCCCTGTAGAGTGTCTGGCACCAGGCAAGGAAGGGCAGGGACCTTGTGCACTTCAAAGTCTTCTCTTTGAATGCTCCCCAACTTCAAAGGCTCAACTAGGTATACGTAGTGGACCCCATATCCCAGCAAATCAGAATTCTGCTGGAACCAAGGATATTCTGCCAGGAGGAAGAGCTGCTGTGCTATAGGAGGGACTATGACAGTGCTAACTGCATTGCTGTGTTGTTCTACTGCCTGTTGATTGCTGTGCTGTAGGAGAGACCGCTACTTTGCTACCTGCTCTACTGTGTTGGCCTGTTGCCTGTTGCCTGCTTCACTGCTTGACACATGGAAAGGGGTTCAACAATGACGCCTTTTCTGACCACACATATACAATAAAAATGTATTTTGAATCAGGCCTTTAGGCCTGATAATGACATTGACGGACGGGATTACTCCATCTTAATTGTGACAAATATCCTATCGCCATATTACAAGTTCCATTATATCCTATGGAACTTGTAACACGGAGGACTGGATATCCAATACATTTGGGACAGAGTAATCCCCTCCGCCAAGGTCGTAATCAGGCCCTTAGTGCCTTGAAGTCTGAATACCATCAGCATTCTGTGTTTGTATATCTCACTGACCAGAGTCATGGTGCTCTGGCTTCTATTTATCTGATTTATGAACACTGGGCTTTCTGATGTATTGAGTAGCAGTGCCTCACACCAGTTAAAGGGAACTGTACAAAGTAATTTTTTCTTCACTTGCACTCGTATTCTCGGTCTTTTTCTGAACTATTTTTACTGGTATTATGACTCTGTGCATAGTGACACTGCTATTCTTTGTGCCCTTTGTGCCCCGGCACTGAAATGGGATAGACAAAACTGGTTTCCATCAATTGGTATATTTAAATTTCCTGTAAAACCATGATAGATAGCATCGAAACTTCACCACGTACATGGTAGTTAAATGTCATATGTGGGCAGTGGTATGGATTTACACTACCCACATATGTGACAAATGTAAGTGGCTGCCAGGAGCTCCACTATGTTCTGTCAGGGCTGCAGTTTAAAACATGTTATTGATGCACAGAAAGGAAAAGTTCCATGGAGGAAAGATTCTTTCTAGATACTGATATTTCGTCCATAAAGTGTGCCTCATAAGCCCACAGGGATCAATATAAAAACTGTTTTATACTAGATATTGGAAATAGTGTGCCCTAGCAGTGACTAAATACCCAGAATATGTTTCATTGTGTAGGTTCATTTAGATTCTCCATGAACAGATCTAGTTACAATTAAACTCTTTAATATATATTTTCACTTGAGAAAATACTAGCAAAATGATTCAAAGTTATTTTCCACTCAGCTTTGTAAATCTAGTTTCATGGTGAAAGTAGATTTTTGATAGCTTTTGATACATTTATTGACAGGAAGTGAGGGGGCACCTCATGCAAATAGGAAAGTAGTTCAGGCGGGGCAGAGCCCCTTGCAATGATGATAAAAGGGGTGGCCAATTTCTAGCTCCTGGGAATTTTTAAAAGGAAATGAAGTGGAAGCATTAGAAAATGAGGTAGGCATAGGGCAAGCAAGTAGACAGGATGGACTGGCAACTCACCACCTCCTTAGAACATGTCCAGAACTGAGAAGGCAACATCTGAAAAAAAGGCCCTCCTGTAAATGAAAGACTCAAGGACTCCTGACTCTCCTTGGCACATAGGGTTTGGAACTGCTCGCTAGGGGTTGAGTGGATGACCACCTATTTTCCTATTCAGAAAGCAGAAGGACTCCTGATTCAAAAAGGTGACAACAGAGGATTTAACCCCTCAGAACTCTTGCATGAAGAGATTCTTTGTACCTAAATACTTGAATTGAGGACCAAGTGCAGCAGGAATGACCAGAAAGAACTTTTCCAGCAGTAGGGAAAAAATGAGGCGTAGTGTTTTTTCCACTTCCAGAGGGCTGGAACAAGGAGTTCGAAAAACTAAGAGTGCAAGTAAAAGAGGGATGTACTGCTTGAAGTTTTTGCCACACTGAAAACAGGTTTATTGACACTTGGCAGTAAAGGTTGCTGTATCTGTCCTTCTGGAGCCCTGCCCAGCAGCAGCTTCCAAACTTTTCCTGCTGGAGGATTTTGAGAACCAAAAAAGCGCTAAGCCCAAAGGTGATGTCTAGGACCAGGACAAATATTTTGATTGACAAAGTGTCTTAGGGCTACAAAATTCATATTTGTCCGGTTTGAAGCTTTTGCCTCCAAAACAAATAGCTTCAGGTGGATAACAACATATCCAACTTCAAGGCATCGTCATCTTTGGACCTTACCCTGTTGAAAGTTCCATCATGGCTGGCCTAAAATCATACCTAGATTCTGAACCACAGCAATTTGATACTTTACATTGAGGAGTTACCTTTTACATGTGTTTTTACTTAAAACCTTAAACATTCCTATCTGCTGTTCTCCTTGTCGGATTCTGCAAATGTTTGGTGTATTTTTTTCTTATTGCTTGAAATAGAATTAAAAAATAAAAAATAGAAATTCACTTAAAATACCAAAGGTTACAGGGACGTTATAGTTAGGTTCACATTTCAAATGTGCAAAACCATAGAAATTCATCAGTTATAGTTAGAGTTACCTCAAGTAACTATAACTTGTGCCCTAAGGTAACTATAACTCGCGCCTCCGCCAAGCACAGTCTTTTTGTTAAAAATGTTCTTGCAAATATTACATTGGTATTATTAATGATGTTATCAAAGATGTCATGAGTGCCTTAATTTGTGGGGTAATCAGCTGTACATGGGGAGGGCCCGAGTTATAGTTACCGTAGGGCACGAGTGATAGTTGTTTGAGGTAATTCTAACTATAACTGCTGAATTTCTATGGTTTGTACGTTTAAAATGTGAGCCTTACTATAACTTAATAATGTTTTTTTCAGTGAATTTCTCTATCTTATTTTAAATTATATTTCCTAAAAATAATGTCCCTGTAACCTTTGGTATTTTCAGTGAATTTCTATGTTTTTTTATCATTTAGTAATTTTCATTACTAAATGTTAGTCCAATCACTGCCGCGCATGGCCTTTGGCTGTGCACGGCGGGGGTTGGCCACAGGGTTTGGCCTCCGGTCAGGCCTGAGGCCACCCCCCTATAAGCACTCAACCTTGTATCATGCACAGACTTCACCCGTGCACAGCAGGGGTTGCCTCCAATGGCTGGTCTGCAGCCAGTCCCTGTGGCCAAACCCCCTCACCACTCAACCCCATGCTGTTGCCAGCCCTTAGGCTGTGCGTGGCGGAAGTTGGCTGCAGCCTCTCTGGGTGTCAGAATAGGTGTGAGAGGGTTATCTAGGGTGAGAGTGGCTGTGAGAGTGTCTGTCTGGGTGTGAGAGTGCATACATCAGTATTCTAGTGGGTGTGGCAGTATGTGTGCGGGTCTGTGAGTGGGTGCATGAGGGTATCAGTGTATCTGTGAGTGGGTGTGTGAGAGTATGAGTGGGTCTGTGAGTGGGTGCATAACCGTCTGAGTGGGTCTGTGAGTGGGTGCATAAGGGTCTGACTGGGGTTGTGAGTGGGTGCATGAGGTGTGTGAGTGGGAGAAAGAGATTAAACGAGAGAGAGAAATAGAGTAAGAGGGAGAGAGATAGAGACTTTTTGAGGCTTTGATGAATGACATACTTAAAAGTAGATGTTTTTGCACAATTTTAAAAGAAAAATGTATTTGTCATTTAAAAAAAGTAAGATGATCTTTCATATGAGCCTTAAATATTTTCACTTTAAAAAATAAAATAAAAGAGGGAAACAAGTCCAGCTGGACTCGAACCCGCAATGCTGAGTGGGGAGGTCTGTGATCTTCACACTGAGCTATTGTTTTATTTTTTTACTTACTTTTTAGCCCTTTATTGGCTATCTGGGACTGTGGAGGAGCCAGTAAGAGCTCCCCCGCGGTCCCTACATGTTTTTTTTTTATATTTTGTAATCTGCCCCTTACAGGATATGTGGATCTGCAGTTCCGTGGTTGCTGGAGCAAACCTGCATGCAGAGAACAGAGATGACAGCTCTGCTTCTTGGCAGTGGGACCTTTTTGACAGGTTCTGCTGACAAAAAGCGGAGTGTTTGCTGTGACTTGGCTGCAGCAGCCAAGACACAGCAACAGCTATGTCCTTGGGGTGGGCACTCCGGGACATAGCAGGAGCTGGCCCTGGAGGGTGGTGGTCCCCAGAGCCATCAGTGGCTTCATGAGGGGGGTCACGTGACCCCCCCCCTCCAAAGTGCACATATACCTGGGGAGGTGATAGTCCCTGGGGCTACAGGAAGTCTGAAAATGACCCCCTTCACTTTCCTAACTCTTTGCCCCGAGGAGGTTGTGGCTGCGCAGCCTCCCCATATACAATATAAATATAGCCCTGGGGAGGTGGTTGTCCCCAGGGCAGCAGGGGGGCGATGGGCCTCCCCCACACAATTCACACATTTTGGCCTAGAGAGGTGGTCCCGAGGTATGGAGGCTGCTGGTCCAAATGCATAAGTGGCAAAAATCATCTCGGGAGGTGATGGTCCCAAGGGCTGTGAGGCCCCACCACATTCAAAATAATCAATGCCGCCGGGACCTGGCTCACCCGGGGGCTTATGAAAGAACAAGCACAGGAGTCTGCGCTTGTTTTTTTTTCATCTTTTTGCTGTGAATATCACAATTTTGCAGCAGAAAAATTTCTCAAAAACTACTGAACGGATTTACACCTAATAAGCAAAAGATCAATCTGTGTACCAAAGATAACTTTCTACCAAATTTGTTGTAAATCCGTCCAGTGGTTCGGGCTGTAGACAAGTCCAAAGGTCTGATGGGAATTAACATAGGGAACGCAACTTTTTTGACCCCCCCCCCTTTTTCTCAGCCCCGGCTTCACAGATTACCCCGAAACTTTAAATGCCCAACAAGAATCACCACAACACTTTGGAAAATGTTGTGAAGATTTGGCAAACGGTGCCAAAGATATAGGCAAGTCAAAAAACGCTTTTTCTTTGGAAACATGGTCCTAACTATAACTACCTTTTGGCGACCACCGCTAGGTAATATATACATATATATATATATATATATATATATATATATATATATATATATATATATATATATATATATTTAAATATATATATATATATATATATTTATTTATTTATATATATATATATATAAAATCTGTAAAGTTAGTACTGATTGTTGATTTGTTTAACTCTCTCTCTGGAGAATTGCCTGATGCTTGATCCATAACTATCAGGAGTCCAGAAAAATGTCATCGAGAATTGTGCTGAGGCCTAACCAGGCTGAGTATATTAAGTTGGTATGCTTTACCACTTCAGTAATCAGCTCACTTTCTAACAGGAAGAATTTGATGTCTTTGATCATCTAAGGGTTCTTTCTAGTGAACTATGTCTTCGATTACCTGCGCTAGTACATTCATTTCAGTTCATGACAGTGCTATTTGCTTTAAAGCCCGTTATGCAGTCTTTCATACTTACTTTACATAGAATAATTTATGGTGCGTATTAGAAATGAGACGTGCCTCCGAGCTGCATGCTAGACCCACTGCCCCTTCATAAGACTTGTTTAGACCTTCTTCCACAGGGTCACGTGGCAAACACACAGTGAGAATTGTCATTCTCAGTTATTCCAAGCCCTATATTCTAAATATGAAGAAAACATGTATTACTCGGATATAACAAAACAATTCGCAAACTGGCTCAGCGTGGTTGTTTCTGTCAAATCTATCGTTTTCTGTACACATTGAATACATTTCTCAAAATAGACTTAATTCCAAAGGCTTAATATAGTCCCTTTTGATTGCGGTAAACCCTATAATTTTGCCTAGAATTATGAAAAAATTATACCCATTTAGTGATGTACGAAGGCGTGGATTTGATCCGCACAAGACAAAGTGTTTTGTAGCCCAGAGACTACATTCTTTAGCAACATATACACTGTTTTTCTGGTAACTAGAATGTAAACCACAACCACGATAGGAATGCATTTGTTTGTACAGAGGGCAATTAATTCGTTTCATGACCATATGTTCTATCTTTAAGCGAAAGGTTTGCAGTTTTCTGTATTCTCAGAGTCCAGGGATGTCACACAAGTTCGCATTTTTCTACATTCGTGCTTACCAAGAACATTTTATTTATATGATGTGTAGACCGTATTTTGGAAAATGCTGCTGTGCTACTGTGTGTAAAATGCTAATATCGTATCCTGCATATGTTGCTCAAGAATAACTCATGTTTCTATGGGTTGTTTTCAGGGGAGTGTCTAATCCAAAGAGAAAAAAAAGGTAAGTATATTATTTCTTATACAATAATGGCGACTAAAGTCCAAATTATGCATTGTAGATGCCGGGTGTGTAATAAACGGGTAAATAAAACGTCATATATTTCTGCGGGAAGTCTATTAAAGGTATCTCAAAGTAGACAAGTTTTTTAAATGAACTAGGAGTGGTATACGTTTTTTGCACGTGTCATACATAGCCCCTTGCATATAGTCGAGTCGTGGGTTTCTCACTTTATGTCGACATCTGTGTTGTCCGATTTCTTTTGTAAATTACAAACAACAACAGATAAAGGGCATCTAGAATCTGTGAATAAATAGGTATTCTTGTTGAATCCTTGGAAAATAGATGTCAATGGACACTATACCAGTTTATAAGACATGTCTTTAGAGAACATAAGGTACTTGCATTAGCATCTCAGATTCTCATAATATCAATGATATCATTTAACATGTCATGAGTGACATAATATATGAAGTCATAAGGAGTGCATGGGAGGCATTGCTTAGTTTGTAGAAAAAAAATAGGTGACAGGGCCCTTGTCAGGAGGACACTGCAGCATGCACCACCCATTGCCCCCTGCCAGCACTGCAAATTACACTATCAACACAACTACTAACCATCACACTCCTACAAGTCACAGTTCAGACTGTTTCATGTAGGAATAGCTTGGTTGGCAGGTATTAGTCATTTTTGATTTATGTTGAATTAATAAACAACTGTTTTGCTAATATCTAGAGTAGACAAACAGCGTCTCCTTGTGGCAGACTGTTGACAATTAAGTCATCAAGAACCACTGGCTCAGATTAAGCACAGGTGGTGGACAAGTACTAGTTAGCTCTGTAAATTTTAACTGGTGAACTGTGAAGGTTTTGT
Source organism: Pleurodeles waltl (assembly GCF_031143425.1). Lineage (NCBI taxonomy): Eukaryota > Metazoa > Chordata > Amphibia > Caudata > Salamandridae > Pleurodeles > Pleurodeles waltl. Next base: position 1,179,338,491 of record NC_090437.1, read on the forward strand.
GTTTTTTAAACATTTGTTTTTACCGTCTTTCAACACCCATCACGTCACTTTAAACTTTGTTTTTTGCAGTGAATTTCTAGGGTTATTTTTAAAGCGTGGTAATATGTTATAAGCATATCTTACTATAAAGTTACTTTAAACTTTTTCAGCTAATAATTATGTGTGTGTATGTTACACAGTAGTGGTCGCCACTAGGTATTAATAGTTAGGTTATCATAGTACATGGACTTTTTGCTTTGCTAAAAACTTTATTGCCGTTTAACAAATCTTAACCTACGCTCCTTCCTTGAATGTTTTGGAGTGATCTGTCAAGTGGGGCTGAGAAGAAAGGGGTGCATCAAAATGCAATTTCCAAGTGCACTTTCCATAGGGAATTCTACACACTCAGGCAAAACGACTGAGCGGAATTACTCTAAGTTTGGCAGACAGATCTTTACCTAGAAAGCTTGCTTTTTATGATTTGGTGCAAATCTGTTCAGTAAAAGAAATTTAGGTTCACAATTTGTACATATCTGGATGGTTGGGTTGTGGTAGTCCCTTGGGCATGCAACTTCAAATATTCGAGTGATTGGACTGGTCAAGGTTTTTTTTTTTTCCTGTCGGCTGTCTCACTCTAACAGAAGTGAGAAGCTCCAGCAAATATCACAGAAGCTCACATTCTGACAAACTGGTTGCAACATTAAGAAAAATATTGCGGTCACTATTAGGGGGTGCATGGATTTGTTCCCCATGTACCGAAAATGAAAAAAATAATAAAGTATGGAGAGTATCCTCCTAAACCTTGTGAAGGGGTCCAACAGGGAAGCCAGTGTGCAAGAAAATACAAATTTTGCAGTACATTGTCTTAATTGAAGATAACCTGCTGTCTATTATAGCCTTATAGTCCGCTGAAGTGGGCTATACCAGCCATTAAAGACCAGCTCCAGCGTTAAAGGCCAGAGCCGAAGGGGAGGGCTTTTAACAAGGGAGCAGGACTTTAAAGCCAGTATAGCTCAGCGACAGAGGGCTATGAGGCTATTAAAACATTCTGCCACTAGAGGGCAGAATGTTCTAATAAATAAAACAAAGGCCTCACGAACCCAAGGGGATTCATTGAAATCCCCTCAGGCTCATGAGGCCTTTGTTCACAGCAACAGCTGTGAACAAAAACATTGGAATGTTGGTGCTCCAGGCTTCTACAGTCCATTAGAAGCCTGGAGTACTCCATTGGTTTCAAGGAGCTCCCAACATTCCAATATTCTAATTTGAGTTCTTTCTACTTTGATTAGTTTTGTATTTCATTGGTTAGTTTCAAACCATAAATGATCTACACTAATGAACCTTAGCTTAAAAGAGGAGGGTGTCTACTTTTTAAAATATACAGTTTTACAGGTAACCCAATGAGTTTGGCACAAGCTCATCCCACATCTGCAGAAAATGTAAACATTGGAAATAATGTTCACCAAAATTGCAAACACTGTGGTAAAAAAGTTTTTTTCACAACTCTGCCTGTTCTTTAAAGCATTTTGAAGTCATTCTTAGCATTAAAAAAAACACTCACTTTCTTGCCCATCCCATTTTTTTACCCCCCCATTACCCTTCCCCAATTTTTGCAATATTTTGGCTGCTTTCTTAATTATGTCATGAGAAACGCACAAACCCTAGGTACTTTGAGCTTTGCCATTGTGTGTGGAAATGAGAACACAAATAAGGCCTGGATATATTTATCAAAAAATAACTCGGTACCAATGGAGAAAAGCATCAACCATTTAAGGGGTTAAAAGATGTGAGTGCTAAATATATGATCTGTTATTTTTCAGTCCCACCCTTCCACATTTGTATTTTCGACAAGTTTTTTTAATAAAAACTCATCCACTTCACTTTAATACTAGGACTCACTAACTGAGTAATATTATGGTGAGTGTTAGAAATGGGGTCTTTGGTTGACAGTCAGGTTACCCCCTGTTCCAGCAAGGACCCTCACTCTAGTCAGGGTAAAAGAGAATCACCCTCAGCTAACCCCTGCTTACCCCCTTGGTAGCTTGGCAGAGCAGTAGGCTTAACTTCCGAGTGCTAGGTGTAAAGAATTTTTACCAACACACACACAGTTTAGACAAATAGGAAATATTTATCTAAACAAAACAAGACCAAAATGACAAAAATCCGACATACACAAGTCAAGTTAAGAATTTTTAAAGATTAAACTAGAAAAATAGCACTTAAAAACACAAAATGCTTCAATGAGATGTTAGCATGGCGTCATGATGGAGTCGTTCTCAACAAGCCGACACCAGCGGCGCCGGACACAGAGTCGCATAGATAGACCCCCAACTACAGTACCTTTTGGTGAAGGGTGAAAACAAGTCGATGTGTGAAATCGGGGATCGCGGAATCTGTGCGAAACGTTGAATACGTGCACTGCGAGCGGTGTTGGTCACGACGGGGTGCAGAGACTTCAACGGAGTCACGGACTTCAGCGGGGCTGCAGCGGCATCGGACCTGCGAAGGTCATTGCGTTCCAGCGAAGATCACGGTGTCGGTTGCAGGCGGCGCCACTGGATTCAGCAGTGGCATCGGTCCGAAGTCGTCCGAAGTCGATTTCCTTGGATTTCCACCAGCTTTTCTTTCAAGGGCCCAGGGTCTGGATAGGGCACCACTTGTCAGAGCAGGAGTCTCTCCAGAGATTCCAGGGGCTGGCAGAGAGAAGTCTTTGCTGTCCCTGAGCCTTCAAACAACAGGATGCAAGCTCTAAATCAAGCCCTTGCAGATTTCTTCACAAGATGGAAGGCACACAAAGTCCAGTCATTGCCCTCTTATTCTGGCAGAAGCAGCAACTGCAGGATAGCTCCACAAAACACAGTCACAGGCAGGGCAGCACTTCTCCTCAGCTCTTCAGCTCTTCTCCAGGCAGAGGTTCCTCTTGTTTCCAGAAGTGTTCTAAAGTCTGTGGTTTTGGGTGCCCTTCTTATACCAAATTTCTCCTTTGAAGTAGGCCTACTTCAAAGTAAAGTCTCTTGTGAATGTGAAATTCTGGTTTGCCCAGGCCAGGCTCCAGACACTCACCAGGGGGTCGGAGACTGCATTTTGTGAGGACAGGCACAGCCCTTTCAGGTGTAAGTGACCACTCCTCCCCTCCCTCCTAGCACAGATGGCTCATCAGGATATGAAGGCTACACCCAGCTCCCTTTGTGTCACTGTCTAGTGTTAGGTGCAACCATCCAGGGAATCCACAAACAGGCAGAGTCACAGAAATGGTACAAGCAAGAAAATGCTCACTTTCTAAAAGTGGTATTTTCAAACACACAATCTTAAAATCAACTTTACTAAAAGATGTATTTTTAATTTGTGAGCTCAGAGACCCCAAACTCCACATGTCCATTCGCTCCCAAAGGAAATCTACACTTTAATCAATTTAAAGGTAACCCCCATGTTAACCTATGAGAGGGACAGGCCTTGCAACAGTGAAAAACAAATTTAGAAATATTTCACTGTCAGGACATATAAAACACATTACTATGGCGGTCATTCTGACTGCCGCCGCCCGCCAAAGTCCCGCCGTCAGAATACCGCTGTGCGGTAAAAAAAACGCCGCGGTAATTCTGAGTTTCCCGCTGGGCTGGCGGGCGACCGCCAGAAGGCCGCCCGCCAGCCCAGCGGGAAACCCCCTTCCATGAGGATGCCGGCTCCGAATGGAGCCGGCGGAGTGGAAGGGGTGCGATGGGTGCAGTTACACCCGTCGCGATTTTCAGTGTCTGCTTGGCAGACACTGAAAATCTTGGTGGGGCCCTGTTAGGGGGCCCCTGCAGTGCCCATGCCATTGGCATGGGCACTGCAGGGGCCCCCAGGGGCCCCACAACACCCGTAACCGCCAGCCAGGTTCTGGCGGTCAAAACCGCCAGAACCAGGCTGGCGGTAATGGGGTCGGAATCCCCATGGCGGCGCTGCCTGCAGCGCCCCCATGGAGGATTCCCCAGGGCAGCGGGAAACCGGCGGTACACCGCCGGTTTCCCGTTTCTGACCGCGGCTGTACCGCTGCGGTCAGAATGCCCATGGATGCACCGCCAGCCTGTTGGTGGTGCATCCGCGGTCCCCGGCCCTGGCGGTAGACAACCGCCAGGGTCGGAATTACCCCGTATATGTCCTACCTAAACCATACACTGCACCCTGCCCTTGGGGCTACCTAGGGCCTACCTTAGGGGTGTCTGACATGTAAGAAAAGGGAAGGTTTAGGCCTGGCAAGTGGGTACATTTGCCAAGTCGAATTTACAGTTAAAACTGCAGACACTGCAATGGCAGGTCTGAGACAAGATTACAGAGCTACTTATGTGGGTGGCACAACCAGTGCTGCAGGCCCACTAGTAGCATTTGATTTACAGGCCATGGTACCTCTAGTGCACTTTACTAGGGACTTACTAGTAAATCAAATATGCCAGTCATGGATAAACCAATTACATACAATTTATAAAGAGAGCATATGCACTTTAGCACTGGTTAGCAGTGGTAAAGTGCTCAGAGTTCAAAAGCCAACAGCAACAGGTCAGAACAAATAGGAGGCAGGAGGCAAAAAGATTGGGGATGACCCTGCATAAGCTAAAAAGTCCAACAGTGAGGTACACTTGCCATGGTTTATATTCACAGGTGTCTCAATTCCTCCACCCAAAACATTTCTATAGTTCATAATCAAATTCTTGTATCGTATGAGTGGGACATGTGCAACATACACAGTGTTAGAGGGAGTCACCATTGTGAAAAGGGCTTTCCTCGGTTCCCTAACTCAAAGTTAAACAAGGATGATACTCTGCAGAAAATTCCACAAAGCAGGGGTTCTACAGTGTGTGGGGTTGGTGCAACCCTGGATATAATAGCTACTGAACATTAAGGAACACTTGCATTACTGAGTCAAGCTAATCTTTATTGGATCCTCATCTTCTGCCTTTTCTTAGAAATGCTAAGGAAGCATCCAGTGAGCAGGTTGCCTTATCAGGGCTATTTGCATAATTTAATGAGCTTTCTCTCCAGCCCTCCAAATGTAATTAACCACACTGAACGAGCTGACTGAGAGGAGTTTAATAGTCTAAAATCTCTATATTTTATAAATGCGTTTTCGTAAGCAAAATATGTCTTTGTTTTTGGGGGCTTCATGAAAAACAACATACCCATATGCAGTTATAAGTGTTTTGTGAAGTATGTAAGACTGCATGTATTTTGAGTTTGCTACTGGCAGTGCTTGTTTTAACATCAGGGTAATCAACAGCAGAAAAGCAGCGCAGCAGGCTATAAACAAGCATTTGTAATTGCATTAGGTTTTCGCCTATGTCAATTCTTTTTGATTTTAACCACATACCAAATACATCAGCTAAGCCTCACACGAGAGATAGGGAAGAGCTCTAAACCTTCTGAAAAAAACACTGCTACCATTGGTGTGTTGTCACCATCTTTCTGGGGACAATACTAAATAAGGCTGCACTCAGACGACTGTAGAAGCTGTGCCCAACAACCACTTTTTCCTGCTTCTTATAGTGCAATTGGAAAAGAAGGACATGCGGTATATAAAAGCTCCAAGACAGTAAAGGAAGAGAGACATTCTGAAACAGACGAGCGGAGCCTCAAAGACCATCAGTGCTCTAGTGATGACACAGGGGATGGGGTGATGCTATCCACATCACTATGTTTATACTTTTGAACAAAAAGAAGTAAGTTAGCCAGACATATTTTTAGGTGTTTGACTGCACCAACCATTCCAATGAAGATCTATACATCCCCTCAAACTCAGCGCCTGGGTGATCATGCCTGGGAGGCTGGCACTGCAGTCACTAACAACCTTCGCTCCACTGAGCACAGGTGAAAGGGGGCATGTGGAACGAGCTGAACAAGAACAGGAAGGGGTGGGCTGCTTGGTATGGGGCAAAAACCAACAAGGGGTGGGGTACAAGAAACAACAAATTGGCATGCACGGACGGGACAACAAACAACAGGAGGCATTAAAATAACAGAGAGAGAGAGAAGGAGGAAGGGCAAATGAAGGAGCTGCCATTTGAGATGAAATCCAAACATGCAGTCCTAGGGAGTGTTAGCAAGAAAGTACAAAGTAAAGATTGCTGTCTCTTTAAAAAAAATCTCGTAGTTTTATGACCTATGGGGCGAGGAAGGTAAATGTAGGTGATCAAAGCTGAAGATGTAAATTGTTGCCCAGCGTAAAATGTTTCCTTCTTAAAATACACATAGTATGCGGGAGAGCTTATGCTGTTGCATGCCTTGCCATATGGTTAAGCAATCTGTGTTTCTGTTTTGTCTTTGGGCACAGGGGGTGGCGCTATAAGAAACCCAAACATACTGACTCATTCCTTTGTTTCGAGCCATAAGCTATTACTACTGCTTTGCTGGCCACATGATCACTGTAAAAAACAAGGCAAAATGTTAAGCATATTCAAAATGAGTACATGGCTAGGTTTAAGAAAACTCACGCTCTCTACAATACATAGCTAAAGGCATAGACAGGACTTTCTTATAACACATGGGAGTGCTTTATTTATTCAAGCCTAATAGTAAGTTTGTTCTTGAAATAAGTTCATGTTTCTCCTCACAAGTTACGAAAAAAAAAGAGAAAGGCCAGGCGGCGCTACAACAACGATCTCATTCTTCCCCGACGGGCCTCAACAACAAAAAGCCTTGCAATTAAATCCAAGAGCTTGGGGTCACTACAAGCCAAGGCTGTAACCAAAACCCTCCACTCATTAATAAATCACTATTGTTGGACACAGCCCTTTCCACAGGGTCATTCCCCAAACTTTTTGCCTTCTCCTCCTAATTGTTCTGACTCTTTTTGGCTGACGTTATGACTCTGGACACTTTACCACTGATAATCAGTGCTAAAGTGCATGTGCTCTCCCTTGTAAACTTGGCATGATTGCCTTATACCTGATCGGCACATATAATTTACCTGTAAGTCCCTCGTACAGTGGTATCTCTATACCCAGGGCCTCATATAAGTAGCCTCTCATACCAGTCTCAGGCCTGCAGGCGCGGAGCCTGCATGCACAGTTTGCTGCCACAGGGACCTAGCATCTAAATTTACTTACCAGGACCAGAACTCCCCTTTTACTACATGTAAGTCACTCCTAAGGTAGGCGTTAGATAGCCCTAAGGACAGGGTGCTTTGTATGTAGAAGGCAGGACATGTGCCTGGTTGTGTGGCCTGTCCTGGTAGTGACAAACAGCCTATTTGGTTTCTCACTGCTGTGAGTGCTGCCTGCTCATAGGATTGCATTGGAAATGCCCTGCCTTATGTGTAGGGGGTATTGTTTGATTTATGAGGAGTAGCGTAGGCATGTTTGGTATGGTTGTAAAGGTAGTGAGCAAAGTTGTTTACTGGTGTAGGTGGATTTTTATTACTATTTCAGAAATGCCACTTCTAGAAAGCGAGCATTTCTCTGTGCTTATGACTCTGGTGTTTTGCAGCTTGACTCCAATCCACGTCTGGGCAGAGTGACATTTGGGCCTTGTGCATGCTTCTCAGACAGCCTGTACACAGGGAGGGTGGAGGTGTCACAGAGGTGTATCTGCATTTTAAATACTTTTCCTGGGCTGAGAGAAGGGGGAGGCGGGGCACACATACATCTGTAAAGGATGTGCCCTGGCCTCACACAAAAGGGTTGTTTACCCCCAACTGATGTTTGGAGCCTGTGCTGGAGGAGAGAGGGGACACTCCCAGAACCAGTTGCAACTGGTTGGGATCTCCTCTCCCTTTCTTTGTGAAACCGTTGCAAAACTGAGTATAAGTACAAGGGTGTTTTCCCCACAATTTGGAGACACTCTGAACTTACCCGTAACTGGACACAAAGGCCCTCATTACAACCCTGGCAATCGGTGTTAAAGCGGCGGTAATACCGCCAACAGGCCAGCAGAAAAAAAAACTGGCTTACGACCATGGCGGAAACCGCCAACATAGACAGCCACTTTAACACTCCGACCGCCACGGAGGGACAGACAAACAACATGGCGGTAACCGCCAACAGTCAGGCGGAACACAATGTACCGCCCACACTATTATGACAGGCCAATCCTCCACCTTTTCCGGGGCGGATTCAATGCTAACAAAAACACGGCAGAAACAGGACTTGGAAGGGGAAACACTCACCTCTACACAACCCACGAGGAACCAGGAAGCCATGGAGCCTGGACTCCAAATACTCCCTGCGCTTGTCTTCCTGCTCCTCTACCAGGAGCACGACTGACAGCGGCGATGACCACGGTGAGTACTGCACCTACAAAACAGGGGAGGGGGTAGGGCAAACAGAGTGACACACACACGCAACACCCCCACCCCCACCCACTACAACACACACACCAATATATGCTGAAACATTACATTTACACCCGCCAACCCCCCCCCTTGAAGAACGCAATGACAAAAGGAAATGAGTTGAACGATTGTAATCATGTAAAATCCATTAATCAAAATTTTATATACACTATAAACAAATATGTACACCAAGAATTCAAGTCCAGGTACTGCACCAATATAGTCCGTGGACCATTGGGCCCAAAATGCATGGGCGAGGCCCACACAAGATACCTGATCGAAACGGAGAGAACACTGCAGGGGCATCAGATCGAAAAAAACAGGCACCTCATGGGGAAGGGAAGGGGGTGCACCTCAGCCGGATGAGTGCACGACGCTAGCTCCACGTGGGGGGTCCATGCCCATTGACGTATCCTAGGGAGGGCAAAGCCACCGTCTCTCAAGTCTCTCCAGTGGGTGGTTTGCCCACTGCTTTATCCTGGGGAGTGCAAAGCCACAGTCTCTCAAGTTGGTGGTTTGCCCACTGCTTTATCCTGGGGAGAGCAAAGTCACAGTCTTTCAAGTCTCTCAAGTGGGTGGTTTGCTCACTGCTGCATCCTGGGGAGTGCAAAGCCACAGTCTCTCAAGTCTCTCAAGTGGGTGGTTTGCCCACTGCTTTATCCTGGGGAGTGCAAAGCCAACGTCTCTCAAGTGGATGTCTTCCTCCACCGTTTCTGGAGGGGGCTTTGTGCCCAGAGTGCTTCATCCTGCCAAGGACTGAGGTAGTGGATGCCTTTCTCCACAGGTTCTGGAGGGGGCTTGGTGCCCAGAGTGCTTCATCCTGCCAAGGACTGAGGTAGTGGATGCCTTTCTCCACTGGTTCTGGACAGGGCTTGGTGCCCAGAGTGCCTCATCCTGACAAGGACTGAGGTAGTGGATGTGATACTCCACTGACGGTGGGGCAACATGGAAGCTGCCCAGGCCCCTGGAACTGACCACCAGCCTCCTACGAATGACCACTGGGGATGGCAGCCATGTCTGCGGTGGTGCCACTGGCTCAGGATGTGGTGTGGCCGCTGGTGGTGCTGGCGGCAGGCTCAGTAGCTGTGGTGCTTGCGGCGGTCATTGGGCAGCAGTGCTGGTGAGGGCTCACTGACCTCGGTGCTGGCGCTGGTGTCACGAGCGGCGGTGCTGGTGGGGGGCTCACTGACCTCTGTGCTGGCAGCGGTGTCATGAGCGCCGGTGCTGGTGGCGGGCTCACTGACCTTCGTGCTGGCGGCGGTGTCATGGGCGGCGGTGCTGGTGGCGGGCTCACTGACCGCGGTGAAGGGCACAGTGTCTGCCGTGCTGGTGAAGGGCTCATTGCGTTGGGTGCTGGCGGCGGTGCCCGTGTCTGCAGTCCATGTGGCGGTGCCAGTGGCGATCTTGTTCGCTGTGTAGGTTGACGGTGACGTTGACTTGCCATTCTTTTTCAGGCCCTTCCCCACCTTGGATGGTGGCGCAGCTGTCTTGCCACTCCCAACTGTTGTCTTGGCTGAGCCCTTGGTGGTAGGTGTTTTGGCCTTCTCCCTCCGGGATGTGGGCAACTTCTTCTGTTTTGGAGGTGGGGGAATGTCCTTGGCCTCGCTCCTTGGGACACTGGCAGCCCTGTTGCTTGGCGCACTCCAGAATCCGAACAATGCTGGCACCACTGTGTCTGGTGATGTGGTGGCTGAGGTGCTGGGTTGGGACCTGGAAAGGCAGGTCCTAGGGGACCGAAGGGGTGGGAGAGGTGAAGGGAAGAGGTCAAGGTTTGATAGTAAAAGTTTTTTAGACACACTGGGACGGGTAGATGGAGGGGGTTTGGGAGTGGAGGAAGAGGTAGTGGTTGTAGGAGGTGTTAGTTTGCTGACTTTGGGTGAAGGTGCATGGGCTGGAGGGTGGGTGTGTGACTGCGTTTGTGTACTTTGGGAGGAGGGCTCACAGACACTCTGGTAGAGGACACAGGGGATGTGTGAATGGTAGTGGGGGTGGTGATTGCACGTGAGCGGTGTGTGGTGATGGGCGTGCTGGTGATGGAGGTAGTGGCTGAGGATGTAGTGCATGCAGGTGTGAGTGGAGACGTGACAGGGAGGGAGGAGGGAGACGTGGAGGAGGGGGACACAGTGGAGTCAGTGGATGTTGGAATGTGTGCATGGGTATGATGCTTGTGTGAGTGCCTGTGGGATGTGTGATGCTTATATTTGCCAGAGCTACCCTTGTGTGTTGAGGTGTGTGCATGCTGGTCTGATGGTATGCTTGGGAAAGGCTGAGGTACTGGGGATTGGGTCTGGGTGGAGGAAGTTGGAGAGGGGAGGTTGGACACGGGGACAATGGCTGCCATCAGTGCTGAGGCCTGAGTCTGAAATGCTCGCTGTTGGGCTGCCTGGCCAGAATGAATGCCCTCCAGGTATGCATTTCTCTGTTGCAACTGCCTCTCTACACACTGGATGGCATTCAGAATGGTAGACTGCCCAACAGTGAGGGATGTCAGGAGGTCAATGGACTCCTCACTGAGGGTAGCAGGGCTGACTGGGGCAGGGCCTGAGGTGCCTGGGGAGAAGGAGATGCCCACCCTCCTGGGTGAGCGGCCATGGGGCACAAGCTGAGGGGCTGCTGGGAGGGCAGTGCTGGTAGGGGCGGTGGCAGCTGTACCTGTAGATGCAGGGGCACAGAGGGGCCCACCACCGCAAGGGATCTCCCGTCAGAGGAGGAGTCGGTGTTGCTAGTCTCTGCTCCAGACCCCCCCAATGGAGCTCCCCTCGCCCTCTGTCCCACTGGTGAATTCTGACTCCGTAGTCTCACCCTCCAGGGCCATGTGGGATGCAGCTCTCTCCTGCTCCGGTGGCACAGCTCCTCCACCTGATGATGCTAATGCACACAAGAACAGGGAGACCACAAAAAGGGGGAGAAAGAAAGTAGAAAGACATGTTCAGTACATGCAATACTGCTACCGTTGGCGGACATTACAGACACAGCAGCCCTCTGCACAACGCCATGCACTTAGAGTTCCCTAATTCCTCACAGGGACATGAGGTACATGGCCTATGCCTGATTGCTGCGCACATGGAAATCACAGGAGCCTGACTAGGTGTAGATGGCTCTTACTACTGTTGGGGTGCCACTTAGCCTGCTTCACAAAGGGTCCTTGCCTACAAGGCTTGCCCTAGCCTAGGGGAACCCACAGCCCACCTCCCCACCCAGACACCTCCAATGCGCACAGAGTCAGATGGATGTGACTGTACTCACCCCCTTGTGGCTGTTATGATGCCCTCAAGCGCCCATCCGACTCCGGATACAGCACGGCCAGGATCTGGAACATCAGGGGGGTCATGGTGCGACGGGCACCCCTCCCACATTGGGAGGCCATCCCCAGCTGGGCCTCCGCCATCTTCTTGCTCCAGCGGCGAATGTCCTCCATCTTTTACGGCAGTGGGTGCTCCGTCTGTGGTGGACCCCCAGGGTCCGGACGTCCTTGGCGATGGCATGCCAAATATCTTTCTTCTGGTGGGCGCTGACCTACAGGAATAGTACAGGGGAAAAGGTACAACATTAACCATCCGGACCGTCACAGTCATTGGCCCACGTTCCCACACTTGCCCTGACGCACATACACTCACAGTCAGATCATGCACGCCTCATCCCCCCCCATCTCCCATCCACACCACTCCAAACAGGCATTGCCCATACAGCATGCTCACAGTGTACTCACCTGTTTGTCTGGAGGACCGTACAGTAGCATGTACTGGGGGAGGACCCCATCCACTAGTTTATCCAACTACTCCGATGTGAAGGCAGGGGCCCTTTCCCCAGACACATGAGCCATCGTCGCTTCCAGACTGAGGTCACAGCAGCACTTGCAGTGTAGGTCCTCTCTTGTTGAAGATCAGGTATCAAGTGAGTGAACAGAGAGAAAATGGCGGTCACGTCCGTGGCGGTGCGTACCGTCACCGCCGGCGTACATCGTCATTGGCTCCTGGGACCCATAGGGTCCAATGTTAACCAATGCAGGATTGCGCCGCGGTCTTCGATCGCCTACCGCCACTGTGTACAATGCCAGCGCAGTTTCCTCATATCCCCTTGTCCCACATTACAGGTCAGGCAGCCGCCATTTCAGGGGGCCACATGGCATTAATTTTAAATCGTCACACATATCTAGGCCTTGCATACACACTAAGACAGGCACATAGCGGATTGACAAATGTGTGCAATAAGGTTGTTGTTTTAGTACCTCAGTGTTGGCTGACCCTCTGATCGCTGTTCTCATCCATAGAGCACGTCCGCAGGGGCAGGTGATGAGATGGCGGCATCCTCCGGTGTACAGACCGCTGGTGGACCTGTCGACAATGAATGAGTGACATGTAATTGTCACCTACAGACTTGATCGTGCCACAATCCATGAAATGTGTGCCCAGTTGGAGGCAGATCTGATGTCAGCTATCCGCCATCTCACAGGAATTCCCCCTCTAGTGCAGGTCCTGTCAGTACTCCATTTCCTGGTAAGTGGGTCTTTTCAAACTTCAGTGACCATAGCATCAGGGATGTCCCAGCCTATGTTCTCAACCATGTTGTCCAGAGTGTTGTCTGCCCTGCTGAAACACATGCGCAGCTACATCGTTTTCCCTCAAGTGGAGGATTTGCCTACAGTGAAAGGTGACTTCTATGCCCTGGGACATATCCCCAACATCATAGGTGCCACTGATGGGACACTTGTGGCCTTGGTACCCACCGCAGGAGTGAACAGGTGTACAGAAACTGGAAGAGCTACCATTCTATGAATGTGCAGATGGTGTGTTTGGCAGACCAGTACATCTCCCATGTGAACGCCAAGTTTCCTGGCTCAGTGCATGACCCTTACATTCTGAGGAATAGGAGCAATCCCTTGTGTGATGGGGCAACTCCAGAGGCCCCATATGTGGCTATTAGGTGAGGACAAGGACCCTAAACAGTGTGAATAGTTGTCTGGGTCTGGGCTTGTCCCTAACGGTTAGTGTGTGTCCCTCGACATTTACAGGTGACTCTGGCTACTCCAACCTGTCATGGCTACTGACCCCAGTGAGGAATCCCAGCACAAGGGCCGAGGAACGCTACAATGAGGCACATGGGTGAACTAGGAGGGTTATAGAGAGGACCTTCGGCCTCCTGAAGGCCAGGTTCCGGTGCCTCCATATGACAGGTGGTTCCCTATACTACTCACCAAAGAAGGTGTGCCAGGTCATCGTGGCCTGCTGTATGCTGCACAACTTGGCTTTGCGACGACAGGTGCCTTTTCTGCAGGAGGATGGTCCAGAAGGAGGTCTTGTGGCAGCTGTGAAGCCTTTGGACAGTGAAGAAGAGGAGGCAGAAGAACAGGACATAGACAACAGAAACACTGTGATCCAGCAATACTTCCAGTGAGACACAGGTAAGAAGACATCACTGCCTCCTACATCTGATAAAAGTGTTTGACCTATCATCTGTCTGTCACATTCACCCAGTGTATGGACCCTAATTTGTCACTTTCCCTTTCGATTTCACAGATGTGGGTCCCACTGTGTGACCTCTGCTATGTTACCTCATGGACTAGAGCTGTGTGACATAGGTATGTTGACAATACAATGGACATTGCTATTTCCCTCAGTTATTGCAAATACACATTTGTGAAAGCACAGACTGACTCCAGATTGTTTTGTGATTCAAGGGTGTTTATTTAAGTGCTAAATAGTGGAGGGGGTTGTAAAATGGGCAGGGGTGATGGTGGAGGAATGTCCATGGCAGAGTCCAGTCTATTTGTCTCACAGGTGCATTGTCCAAAGGGTCATAGGAAGTGGAGCTAGGGCAGTTTAAGGATGGACAGGGTGACAAAGTGGGACAGAAGGATGACATTCATGGTGGTCTCATTTCTTGGCTGGGGTCTTGGCATTGTTCTCTGTCTTTGTCCTGAATCTCAGGGACCGCTTGTGGGGTGGTTCTCCATCTGCAGGGGGTGGGGTGCTGGTGTCGTGGTCCTGTGGCGGTGTCTCCTGTCCACTAGCGCCGGCAGAGGTGTTCACAAGGTCCTTAAGCACCCCTACAATGGTGCCCAGGGTGGTGTTGATGGACTTGAGTTCCTCCCTGAACCCCAAATACTGTTCCTCCTGCAGCCGCTGGGTTTCCTGAAACTTGGCCAGTACCGTTGCCATCGTCTCCTGGGAATGGTGGTAGGCTCCCATGATGTTGGAGAGGGCCTCGTGGAGAGTGGGTTCCCTGGGCCTGTCGCCCAGCAGACCTCCCAGTTCCCCTGTTTTCCTGGGCCTCTGTCCCCTGAACCGTGTGCCCACTACCACTGCGCCCAGGTCCCTGCTGTTGTTGGGGTGGTGGGTTAGCCTGGGTTCCCTGTAGTGGTGGACACACTGCTGCTTGACGTGTCCTGGGGACAGAGGTATGGGCCCGCTGGGTGCTGTGCTGGTGTTTCCTGAGGGGGGAGGCTCTGTGGTGGCCTGTGACTGTGTGAGGGGAACCGACTGTCCCGAGGTCCCAGATGGGCCGGGCTGGTCATCTAGATCCAGTTGGACAGAGATGCTGTCATCACTGTGGGCCTCTTCTGTGGGGGGAGTGGACATGTCTGGAACCTCCTGTCCGGTGACGTTGGGTAGGGGTCGGCAGGGGTGTAAAGGCATGATTATTGCATCTGTGTGTGCCATGGTGTGCAATGGGTGAGTGACCCTGTACCCCAGTGCTTACATTCTTGTGTAGGAACTTGTGTGATAATTGTTTAGGGGTCTGTGTGGGTATGTGTAGTGGACATGCATTGGTGATGGGTATCCATGCTTTGTTGTTGCATGCAGGGATTGGTGTTGGGATGTGTGGTTTGTGAAAGTGGGACATATGTGAGGAGTTGAAGTGATGGGGTGAGGGTGGGGGTATGTGATACCATGCAGGTACTGATTTGGGATGAAGTAGTTAAAGATTTGACTTACCAGAGTCCATTCCTCCAGCTACTCCTACGAGGCCCTCAGGATGCAGTATAGCCAAGACCTGCTCCTCCCATCTTGTTAGTTGTGGGGGAGGAGGTGGGGGTCTGCCGCCAGTCCTCTGAACCGCAATGTGGTGTCTTGAGACCACGGAATGCACCTTCCCCCGTAGGTCATTCCACCTCTTCCTGATGTCATCCCGTGTTCTTGGGTGCTGTCCCACTGCGTTGACCCTGTCCACGATTCTGCGCCATAGCTCCATCTTCCTAGCTATGGAGGTGTGCTGCACCTGTGATCCGAATAGCTGTGGCTCTACCCGGATGCCTCAGAAAACCTGGGGTGTCTTTGCGGTGCCATGGGGTGGTGTGGCTGATGTGTGAGGCGGTGTGTGTTGTGATGTGTGGGGTGATGTTTATGGGGTGTGTGGTGTTTTGTGCGTGGATGTGCATGAGTGATGGTGTTGTGTGCCTCTGTATGCTGGTGTGGTCTTTGCTTTGCTGTCTCTCTGATTCTTCCAAATTTTGCGTTGTAAGGGTTTGTGGGTAATGTGGGTGTGTGTTATATATTTTATTTGGTGTGTGGGAGTGGTATGTGTATCAGGTGTGTTTTATTTCGAATTGTCCAATGTGGTTGTGTTTTGTAAAAGTGTGTGTATTTTGAGCGCAGCGGTGTGTACCGTCAATGGTTGAAAGACCGCTGCGTGGATTCGTGGGTCCTGATAGTGTGGGCATATTCCTGTTGGCGTGACGGTGGAGGTTTTGTTATCGCCGGTTTATCACTGACCTTTGGTGTGGCGGACTTGTGTGGGTGTCTAGATTTTGGCGGATTCTGAGCTGTGGGTCGTAATAGCTGTGGCGGAATTCCAAGGCCCCGGCGGTGTGTTGGCGGTCTTCTGCACGGCGGTAAGCGGGATTTACCGCCAATGTTGTAATGAGGGCCAAAATGCTTCTGGAGGGACTCACCAGGAACCACCTTGTACTACTGCTGCTGCTCACTTGGAAGAACTGCCACTGACTGCATTCACCTTGTGCTGGCCGGCTTCTGGGCCCTGCCGTCCTGTGCTCCATTTTTGCTGTTATCCCACAGGGGCTGGGTGTTGTGTCCGCTGACCCCTGCCATCATCTAGTAAAGTACCTGTAAAGCACTTCTGCCTATGCCCCTAGCGTTGGGAGCACTGTGTTTAATTATCCCCCAGCGCTTTGAGAGCACTTCCTCTGCTGGTTGCCCTTTCGCTCTGAAAGCGCCTTCTGGAATCCTGGAATCACCTCTGTGACCCGGGCGCTGTAAAATTGCCCCCAGCGCTCGTGAGTGCGTTGCCGTCAAGTTATTCACCGATGTTACCTGGGTGCCTTCAGGAAACAGAGCGCATCGGAATCGTACTCTGTCCTGTCCCCCCGGGGCATGAAGAAAGGGAAAAATCGGAGCAAGCGTACTCCTACAGTGTCCCCGGGATGAGGTACTCTCAGTGGAGCAGCCCCAGGGCACAAGCAGGCACCTACTTTGGTGCCTGCTCATCGCTGCAGCCTGAGCGGGCCTTTCTGAGTCTGAAGGAGACGGACAGGGAAGCAGGCCTCATCGGAGGCTCCCTGCCCCACCGGGCCTCTCAGTTGTCCTGGCGATGGGCAGGGGGAAAGGAAGCCTCATTGGAGGCTACCCCTGCCCCACCGGAGCCCACATTGTATTTCTTTTTGTGACCGCGGGTCAGGTCCCCTGGTTGGGCCCCATATTATTGTTCTGGCTTTGGCCTCCCCCTCTGGAGGGCCAGTTGCAGCCCAGGGCCCCCCCAGAGATCAGGGGCCTGATATAAAAACAGGAGGGGGTGCGTGCTGCCCCCCTCCCCTCGAACATCAGCCTAAGGCCCAGTTTTGCACAGAGGCTCGCCGGAAGGCCCCCTTGTTTTCTGCATGGCATTAGAGGTGCCCTTTCATGACAACAACAGGTACTTTTTATGAACATTTGGTTTCTAAATGTTCCTGATATGGACATTATTGATTAGTATGTTTACCTGTCTCTTTTGATGATGTGCCACGTATGTGCTGAGGTTCCTTTTATGGGCATTCTATGCTGCTATGTTTTATTATTTGCCATATATTTTTATAATGTTCCTGGTATGGACATTTATGATATTTCTATGACAAGTGCATTTCTTTGGTAAGTGATTCCTGACTACTGCTTACGTTGTAGAATAATAAGTAATTTCTGTGCGCTATTATATCTACTGCGTATTCTGCAGAGTACCATACGATGTTCTGACAACTGCTTTGTTTGGTCTAATTATGTTTTGTACAATACAGTTTATTTTTTATATAACTTGGTGTTCTGTTTCCTTTGTGGTGGGGATAGTGCATCACGTGTGTTGTGTGTGTTGTGCAAACGCTTTCCACATTGCCTACGGGTTAGGCCTGACTGCTCCTGCCAAGCTACCAAGGGGGTGAGCAGGGGTTATCTTGGACGTGTAAATCTCTTGCCCTGATTAGAGTGGGTGGGTTCTGCCGGGCTTAGGTGCATACCCTAGCCAACCAGAAACCCAATTTCTAACAACTATCATCACCACGCCACTAGCAGGGATGGATGCACTGTACTTAGTGTGAGTGAACATAGAATTAAAACAAATACCTAGATTCTCAGCAGAGCTTTAGTAAGGTGCAGTACTCTTTTGAAGGAATACTGGACTTAAAACAAGCAAAGTCAGGCACACAGCTGCAAGGGACACAGCCCACTCGTCCTGCATGCTCAGTCAAACAAATACCTTTGATATGGCCATAGTGGGGTCTCTGCAACAAAAGGGAGCAATAGGATAGGTGAGTGTGCATTACCCCCAGGGGACTGGTGAGTGCTGTATCAGAACTGGGATCACAGTTTCTCCACTGAGACCAGCACAGCAGGCTGAGCTGACAGCACTTGGGCACTGCTGTAGATTCAGAGCAAGGGTGTAGATCTTTTAGTGACAGCAACGGTGCTGACAGGCTTAAAGAAAGTTCCAGAAAGCAGATTGAAACAGTACTTGGGCTACAGGAGACTGACAAGAGCAAACACATGAGAAAGAACAGGAAATAGCATGCTACAGCCAATAGAAATGGTGGAAAAATAATGGCAAGCACAGGAACCAATGAAAAGCAAGGGGGTGGATGTAAGCCCTTTCCAGATAGGTATTAAGGTAAACGGCCTTAAGGCTGACTCCCGAACAACGAAGTCCTGGTTAACGAAAGCGGAACACCGCTTTCCTTAACCATGACTTCGTTATTTTGTGCCTTAACCACGCATGTGCTGAGCAACGCACATGCGTGGTTAAGGCACAAACAAGGGAGTCGGCTGAGGAGGAAGACGCGACGAGGCGACGATTCAGGTAAGTGGGGCGGGGTGGGGGGTTGGGGTATTTTCTGTTTTAGGGGTGGGGGTCGGGGTTTACGTTTTAGGGCCGGGGGTGGGGGTCAGGGTATTTTCTGTTTGGGGGGCGGGGGTGGGGGATGGGGTTTTAGGTTTAGGGCCAGGGTTGGGGGGTCGGGGTATTTTCTGGTTTAGGGGCGGGGTGAGGGGTTGGGGTTTTAGGTTTAGGGCCGGGGGTGGTGGGGTCAGGGTATTTTCTGGTTTAGGGGCGGGGGTGGGGGTTGGGGTTTTAGGGGTGGGTTGGGGGTCGGGTAATTTTAGGGGCGGGGAAGGGGGTTGGGGGGTTTCGGTTTAGGGGCAGGGTGGGGGGCTCGGAGTAATTTTAGGGGTGGGGGTTGGGGTACTTTAGGTTTCAGGGATGGGGTGGGGGTTGGGGTTGTTTTAGGTTTTGGGGGTAGGGTGCGGGTTAGTTTTAGGGTCGGGTGGGGGGTTGGGGTTTTAGGTTTTAGGGGTGGGTTGGGCGTCGGATAATTTTAGGGGCGGGGTGGGGGGTTGGGGGGGTTTAGGTTTAGGGGCAGGGTGGGAGGCTCGGAGTAGTTTTAGGGGTGGGGGTTGGGGTACTTTAGGTTTCAGGTTTAGGGCTGGGGGTGGTGGGGTCGGGGTATTTTCTGGTTTAGGGGCGGGGGTTGGGGTTTTAGGTTTTAGGGGTGGGGGTCAGGTAATTTTAGGGGCGGGGTGGGGGGTTGGGGGGGTTGAGGTTTAGGGGCAGAGTGGGGGGCTCGGAGTAGTTTTAGGGGTGGGGGTTGGGGTACTTTAGGTTTCAGGGATTGGGTGGGGGTTGTTTTAGGTTTTGGGGGTAGGGTGGGGGTCAGTTTTAGGGGCGGGGTGGGGGGTTGGGGTTTTAGGTTTTAGGGGTGGGTTGGGGGGGTCGGGTAATTTTAGGGGCGGGTTGGGGGGTTTAGGTTTAGGGGCAGGGTGGGGGGCTCAGAGTAGTTTTAGTGGTGGGGGTACTTTAGGTTTCAGAGATGGGGTGGGGGTTTGGGTTGTTTTAGGTTTTGGGGGTAGGGTGGGGGGCAGTTTTAGGGGCGGGCGGGGGTAGTTTTAGGGGCAAGGGTGGGGGGTTGGTGTGGTTTTAGGGGGGGTCGTGGTAATTTTTAGGGGTGTGAGTGGGGGTTAGGGGGGACGCATGCAGGAACAATGGATGCCTGTCACTAATGCCTTTACCAGGAATGCCTTTACAACGAAAAATCGTTGTTAAGGCATTCGTGGTAAAGGCATTAGTGTTAACAACGAGGTCGTTGTTCCGACCTCGTTGTTCTGGCATTCGTTGTTCCGGCAGGCGTCGTTCCGACATACAACCAGGTATTAACAATAGATTTCACAAGCACAGCTCAAGCGCTGTGCAGGCAAAACCTAACAAGCATTTTCAATGCAACGGGTCTCGCATTTGTTCGAGTTAGAGCTATTAGCGTTGTAAACTCCTAATCGGACTTTTCTTGCCACACAAATAAAAAGAAAAAAAATGCAGCGCGATCGCACTATGTAAAACGCAGGCGATCGCGCTGCGTGGAAAATGAACAGATAAAGCAGTCTGGAAAGCATGCTGAAAACATCGAGCCTCGTATGTTCTTAGTAGTTTACCGGTGCTGTGTAGGCGGGCTAAACACTGGAAAAGGCATGCATTCAGTATGCATGCCTTTTACAAATGAAAGCAAGCGGATTTTAAAAGGCAAGCCGACAAACTAATGAAAGTGACTGACGTGACCTGGGCGTGGTTGGAAGCCCAAAGAGAGATTACAGCATGGGATGGAGCGCTTTTCGCTCTCCAATAAAAAAGGGCTACAAACAGCCAAACTAAAATAGCTGCTATCAAATTTTATTTACTACTTAGGAGTGTCAGCCTTTTCCTTCTATAAATATGTTGCCCCATTGCACTTAGCTTTTAGCTTGGTACACTAGGTCAAAGAGATATACATTCTGGACTGTAGGAATAATTGTTCTATCTACAAAGTCCATAACTGTGTAGTTTGTTACTCGACTAGGCATTGCATACTCCATCTGTTAGTAATTTGCTTTATATTAATATTTTACGCCTCCCGTTTGAGCCTGGTGAACCTGTGAGTGTGATAGGACTGCAAGGTTGCAAAGAATCTTATTTGCACGAAATATACTATTGCGGAGACAATGTAAAGAGCCCTCAGGCCATAAAAAAGTGGCAACATGTATTTCGGATAGCAGAAAATTTGGAATAACGCCCTGAGAAGATGGCATTTCTCAGAGTCAAAATATTCCCAGAGCATGTCGGTTAATCCCAAAAGAGACAAAGACAAACATGATTGCATATTGTTAGGGTGTTCCATATAGCTACAAATATGTGCTTAATGTTTGTAAAAAAGGGGTAATTTGGAAAAGATATGAAGCAGGAGATGAGGATTGATAAACAGTGCATTTAAATAGACCGAAAACAATCTGAAGTGGCCATAATTCAACCAGTCAACCACTAACTAGCAAAAAGACCCCTAAAGAAATGGAGAACAAGTAAAGCTTAAAGACGGGTTGTTAAATATATGTAGAACAAATGCAACATTTATATTAGGCCTGGGCGAAATTATAATTACACCGAAGTAATCGGCATGATTTCAGTAATTGCGCATTATTATTATGTTGCAAAATTACCAAAATTACGCTCTTTCTCCAATATAAGTATTTAAGATTAATTTGGGGCAAATTTCTACTGCAGGAGCACAATACCAAGGAACTAAAAAAGAGTGAGCTGCTGCTGGCTGCTGCTGTTCGAGTCTTAATGCATGTAGAACCATATTTATACTTTTTTTGCGCCGCATTTGTGTAATTTTTTGATGCAAAAGTGACACAAACTTACAAAATACAGGCCCATATTTATACTTTTTTAGCACCCCATTTGCGCCGCTTTTTGATGCAAAAGCGGCGCAAATTTACAAAATACAATTGTATTTTGTAAGCTTGCTCCTCTTTTGCGTCAAAAAATTACCGAAATGCGGTGCTAAAAAAGTATAAATATTGGCCACAATATTTTGTAAATTTGCGTCTCTTAAGCATCAAAACATGACACAAATGCCGCGCAAAAAAAGTATAAATATGGGCCGTAGTGCTATCTTCATAGCGCAAAATGTATCCTCAGACCCATTGTGGATGCAAGGTTTACATTTTACTTGAAGAAAGATGCTGGATTACACTTTTCATCTAATTAAGTATAACTATGCCAATAATTACTCTACAGGGAATTACACCAGTTACTCCCCCCATCATTTATATACAGTTTGTTGGAGTTTTCAGAATAGTTTTACCTTCAAAGCATGAGGGCAAAAGCAGTGTAAGCCAAATAAAACATATGCACTCCATCCTCAAACTTAAACAGAAAATGAACAAAGGGAAACATTTGATTTTACCTATTATCGTATTTGAGATTAGAGTGAAACTGTTTCCTTGTAATTGAAACAAGGTGCCCCTGGCTTTTTTACATCTGTGATAAAAATATCATACAGATGTACAGGTACCTATAAAAGTGGAATATGAAACACTACTTCTTTTGAAGAATGCCAGAGTATGAGCACTGACCGGTCACAGATGTCACATCCCTAGAACTATCTTCAAAGAATAATTCAGCGTTTACAGCAAATGCTTGGTGAATGTCACTCTTCTCTTCACACATGTGAACATTGTTTACTCATTTGTGGAGCTCTGTATATAGAACATCAGCTTTCCGGTGGCTGTATTTACTTCTTGGCATCAATGTTACTGTTTATACCTGGCAACAGACCATCTATTTTCAACGGAAGTGCACTGCTTTTAAATCCGTTTTATTCCCCAAACTCTATCATTGTTAAAATGTAAAACTTCTGAGAAATGGCACGACAGGTGGTTAGCAGGCTTTTAGAAACACGCTGATATATTCCTTAGCACTGAGAACGAAGACAGGGGTTTCTGGTCTCTTATAGCTTAAATGAAACTTTTTAGTGCTAAAAAGAAGTTTCTTTTGATGTGCGGACTGAGTACATTGGTCTATGAAACGCGTGACAGAGTACAGAAACAGTTACTTTTCCAGGCAGCAAAGGATTGCTCAGTTTACTTGCTTCCCTTGCTAGAAAGTCTCCTGCCTCTTTGTAAAATCCTTTGGGAAGTTAGATTGAGTGCTGAAGGCCACAGGATTCCTCACATTCCTCAAGCATGTTAGTACAAACCGTCCCAGACTGAGAATGATAAATACCTAAATCACTATTACTGGCCTTACTGAGTTCACAAAGTACTCTAGTCTGCAACTGTGTCTGCTGAGGGGTCAACTCAGCGATGTCAAAAGCGGGAAGCAACCTGGGCTCCTTGGCCCAGGCCTCTGTACCACAGAGGACCCCAGAGCCAGCAGTAAAAAGGGCACTTATCATAATAAGGAGAAAGGAACCTTTTATGGCACTATAATGAGGATCATTATGTTTTTCCAATGTACGGGCCAATAGGTGGTGCTATATCCCAAAAACATTTAAATGTCGAGAAGGGTTTTCTTATTTTTATTATGATGCATGTATTGTGTCATTATTTACACAGTTTTCTGATCGTTGCACAAAAGATACAGTAAGTACAGCATGTAATATCCACATCAATCTCGTACATTTTAAAACAAAACAAGAGTGGCCGCCATTGCTCAAGGACCTTGCCTCTACCTCTGGGGTACACAGAATATCAAGGACATTGACGGAATATCCATAAGAGAATTATAAGATGCAAATAAGACTCCAGAACCAAAATATGATAACACCATCATAACCAAGAAGATCACGTATGACTACCTCCAATGGAGATTTCTACACAATGACCAATTGTTAGGGCAATCAGAATTGTGTTGGGCATTTTCCTACATGCGTGGCACTTAACTGTGCACACGCTCACTGTCACTTCTACCAGGGGAGTGGCTTCAGTTGAGTCATTTGGACAAACATGGGGTTTATACCGTAAGGAAGGTGATGGAATGTGGTAGAAAGCCACTGATATACAAGTAGGGGGAGGTTTCCAAGTGTGGGGAGGTGCGGGGAGGAGAGGAAGGGGATGCGCTTCTGGGATGTTTGCGTACTAGACGGGTAGTGTTTGTCCCATCCCCAGGAGTTTGATATATTCTGGGGCTAGTCGTTTGTCAAGGAAAGCAGATCAAACACATTGGAAACTCTCCATAGGGTCTTTGAGCCTGTAAATAACTCATTCACACAATACCGTCTTAAACATCTCAATGAGCCATTCGTCATAGGTAGGGATTCTCAGAGACATCCAATATCTTGGTGGTCTCGAAGAAGCAGTTTTGAGTATAGGTGATGGGCTGGCATATTATAAAATCCTGTGAGGAATTTCAATTGTGTGTGTTTATGTATTGGTAGCCAGTGTAGGTTCTTGATGTGTGCTGTGATGTGAGTTCTGTGTGGGTGGTTAGGGTGAGTCTGGCTAACAAGTTCTGGATGGTTTGTCAATCAATCAATCAATCGATCAGTACTTGTAGAGCGTGACTTATCACCCATGGGGTCTCAAGGTCCTGTTGTGGGTGTGCTGACCACTCAAAGAGCCACGTCGTGAGATCTTTCCAGAATTGCTTCAGTGATGCAGCCTGTCTGAGGTTGAGCGGGAGAGTACTCCATGTCTGAGCTGTGCTTTTCCTGATTCTGTAGATGGCGCCAAGAGTGAGATGGGAGGATCGGAGTTGCCTGGTGGGAGTGTAGAAAGTCAGGCAGTGGTTGAGTTAGTCTGGTCCGATGTTATGAAGTGCTTTATAGGTGTGAGTCAGTGGCTTGAAGGTGAAGCATTTGTCGACCGGGAGACAGTGGAGGTCTCTGTGTTGGGCAGAGATGTGGCTGTGGCGGGGGATGTCCAGGATGAGTCTGTCTGCTGCATTCTGGATTCTCTGTAGCTTTGCTTGTAGCTTCTTTGTGATGCCAGAGTAGAGTGTCTTGCCACAGTCCAATTTGCTGCTGACCAGGGCGTGGGTGACCATCCTCTTAGAATTGGTGGGGATCCACTTGAAGATCTTCTGAAGTGCTGAAGCATGCTGATGAGATGACATTGACTTGACGGGTCATGAAAAGCGTGAAGTCCCGCATGATGCCCAGGTTGCATGCATGAGCGGAGGGGGTGGGGGAGTTTCCTAGGGCAGCTGGCCACCAGGCATCGTCCCAGGTGCACGGGGTGGAGCTGAGTACAAGGATCTCTGTCTTGTCTGAGTTGAGCCTGAGGCATCTGGCTTCCATCCAGGCAGCAACTGCACTCATGCAATTGTGGAAGTTTATATTGGCTGTTGATGAGTAAGCGGTGAGGGAGAGGATCAGTTGGGTATCATCGGCATAGGAGTCATCTGCATAGGAGACAATGTTTAGTCCATGCTGTCTGACGATTTTAGTGAGCGGGGCCATGGAGATGTTGAAGAGGGTGGGGATAAGAGGGTAAGGATCCCTGAGGTCCTCTGCCGCAGGTTTCTTTGGGCACCGAAGTGTACAGTACAGTTTGTAGTCTTCTAGTGAGTTGGTTGGTGATCCCAGTATAGAGGGTGTTCCCATAGTACAACTTTCTGGTGATTAGGGCGTGGGTGACAGTTTTTCTAGTGTTCCTGTGAATAATTTTAAGATCTTCCTCAGCACCTTCAGTGCGTGGAAGCAGGATGCAGTGACAGCGTTGATTTGCGTGATCATATCCATTTTTATGTGGATGATTATTTCAAGGTTACACGCTTGAATTCTGCACGTGAGTGTGGGTCTATGTAAGGTCAGCCACTAGTTTGAGCTCTATGGTGTTCTTGCCGAAGATCACTACTTCTTTATTGCCAGTGCTGAGCATATAACAGTTGGTTTTCATTCAGCTATCGACTTCAGACACTGCAGGTGGTAAACCTGTTTCTTGTGTTGGCGATCATTTCTGAGAGGAAGAGCATAATTTGTGTGTCATCTGTGTAGGAGAGGATGTTGATGTCATGTGTGCAGATGACATTGTTCAGAGGGATCATGGATGCCTTGAAAAGAGTTGGACTGAGAAATGAACCTTGAGGCACTCTGCAGATGAGTTTATGGGACTCCAAGGAGTAAGATTCCAGGCTGATAGTTCCATTTATGAGTTTGTGGCAGTCAGACTTTCTCCCTCAAAGTTTCAAAGAATTTAAGATGCCTATGGTCAAATAGTTGATCATTGGTGAGTATGCCAAACCTTTGCCCTGGCGTCCACTGGATGGTGTGACCTCTTGTACAAATGCCTCAATTATTCCATTGTGGTGCTTTATCATGCAGTGTAAGGCCGACCTGGTTTATGAACATAGCTCCATATTCAGACCATAGTTTGCAGCACTGTAGTGGAGGAAAGAGGTGCAGTTGTCTTTTTCGTATCTAATAGTTGAAGAGCAGGACAGCTGGCCATGATTTGAAATCCTATAAGGACCCTCAAAGGTGTGTCACCCATCCTAGCCACATGTAGGGCCTTTGAGTCAACTTTAAGACTGTGTAATAGTGCTCAGTACATAGGAGGCAAAGGCCTCCGTACTTCCTATGGACAATCAGCTTCGAGATCTGCAGTTTCAGTTTCATCCCATCTCAAATAAAAACCTTAAGGCTCTTATCATTGGTTCATATGTTAGGTTTATTGACAAGCAGGGTGAGCACACCAAGAATAAAGGTGAATCCCAGGCCCTTACCATCTTGGCTTGCAACCTGTCCCATATTGAAAGATATAGCTGGGGGGTGTGTCCTAGCTTTCAGCAAGATGGCCGTCACTTTGTGAGGCTCTGCTGGGCTTCGGGCCTTATTCCTTTATTTCTCCTCGTTCGAGTGGCCGAATTTACCCACTGCCGCCCCAGGGGACTTCTGGGACCTGTGTACCGCCATCGGTCTTGGCGGCGGTCCCTGCTGTGTGCGGCAGGCCTGTCTCGAGCTGTCGGCTTCCTGGCCGGGTCTCGCGGATGGGCCGGGCCTGTGGCGTTAAGGGCTGTGCCGCCCCTCAGCCGCGCTGTGGCTGGCGGGCCTGCCGGGCCACGCTGTTTATGTTGCATTGAGGGATCCGGAGGGGGACACAGGGGCCTCCCTCCCGAGGCCTATTCAGCAGTCAGATCGGACCGTGGCCTCGCAGGATTTAGGGAGCTGGGGCACAGCGGCGCTGCCCTGGTGGCAGGGGTGAGGCCGGAGTG
The DNA here is from genome assembly GCF_031143425.1 of Pleurodeles waltl. NCBI lineage: Eukaryota > Metazoa > Chordata > Amphibia > Caudata > Salamandridae > Pleurodeles > Pleurodeles waltl. The sequence continues at coordinate 1,179,365,204 of NC_090437.1, forward strand.
AGTAGGCCTCCCTGGTGGGCCCGCCCACGCTTGGATTTTTGCCACGCGGGCCTGAGCCTGGATTTGGCCCCAGATTTGTCTGAGTTGCCGGGGCACTGCCGGGTGCTCCCCCGAGTGGTCGGGGGGGCTGCGCCGGCCTTTGGCCGTGCATTGGCTGGTGGCCCTTGCCGGGCCGTGCTGTTCTAGGCGGCATTGAGAGATTTGGAGGGGGGCACAGGGGCCCCCCTCCCGAGGCCTGTTCGGCAGTCGGATCGCACTGTGGCCTCGCAGGATTTAGGATGCTTGGGCGCGGTAGCTCTGTCCCGGCGGCAAGGTCTGGGCTGGAGAGAAGAGGCCTCCTTGCTGGGCCCACCCACACTTGAATTTTTGCTGCGTGGGCCTGGGCCTTGATTTGACCCCAGATTTGGCTGTGTTGCGGGGGCTCTGCGGGCTGCTCCCCCGAGTGGTCGTATGGGGGGTGGCCTGCGGGGGCTTTTGCATTGCTTGGGAGCCGGGGGTGTGGCGGCGCACCCCTTTTTTTGGGGTCGGCTGCTGATTGCATCGGCCCGGTGCATCTGGATTTTGAGACCTTGGCACCGTAGAGGCCCGTTGAGTTTTTGGTGCAGCATCTCTCAGGTCATTGGAGGATTTTTTTTTTGTTTTTTTCGGACTGCCAGTGCAGTTAAGTGTGGAATTTCAGGAGAGGGCCGGGCAACCGGACGACGGTCTGTTCAGGCCACTGCCACTTGCTGTTTTCTGCTTGTACGCTGGATGTGGGAATTTTCTGGTACTTGGCCTGGATGGGTAGCTGCGACTGTTGCGGCTGAGGTGCGATACCACAGCCTGTTTCTGGTTTGGCCGGCCTGCCCCGGTTGGTTTTTTGGACCTCCAGTGGTGCCTGCTGACGCTAGAAGTTGTTGAGTTGACCCCCTTGGGTGCTGCCTGGGGCTGGGTGGTCTGTGCTGATGCGGGGCGGCTGTTGGATATGGGCAAATCCGATCAGCGTCAATCAAAGCTCACCTTTGACCGTGGGAAAAAGAGAGGAGGCTCCTCCGCCTCTGTGTCTGGTGATGGGCCTGTGGCTGAGGGCGGCCCGGAGGCCTCGGTCAAGGCTATGTTTCAGGATCTCAAGAGCAGCTTTGCAGGCATTGATGCTAAGCTCGACCATATGACTGAGCAGCTGGATCGCATTAAGGCCAGAGTGGACGATCATGACTCTAGACTTGATCATTTGGAGTCGCGCACATCTGATCTGGAGGACCACCATAATGGCGAAAGGGAACGACTGCTCCAAATGGAGCGGGTGTTGGACATTATTCGTGGTAAAGATGAGGATTTGGAGGCGCGCTCTCGCCGTAACAACATACGTATAATTGATCGGCCTGAATCCACGGATATGGGATGCATGGAAGATTTTGTGGAGGCCATGCTCTCAGAAGTTTTCCCTGGTGAACTCTCCTGGTTGCTCGTGATATAGAGAGCGCATAGGTCCTTGGGCCCTCGGCCCCCACCTGGTACTCCCCCATGTCCTATAATAGCTCACCTGCTAAATTATAGTGACAAGGATGCTGTCCTCAGGTTGGCCTGGGAGCAGAGACCGGTGACATACAAGAACACTGAACTTAATTTTTTCCCGGATTACACTCCTGGGGTTCAGGCTGCCCGGCGTGCCTTTTTGCCGGCTAAGCGCTTGCTGAGTCAGACAGACTCTAGATTTTCTCATGTCCACCCCGCGAAACTCAAGGTCCAGCATAAAGGGAAACTGTTTTTCTTTACTGACCCGAAGACGGTGGCTGAATTTGCTAAGACGGTGCCGAAGTGGCTGGAGACTTCAGGCCCGGGTGGCCCTGGGTCTGAGCACGCTGCCCTGAGTGATAATGACTGATTGGGTGCGGAGATTTTAACTGGGGACTCCTTGTCTGTCGGCTAGGGGCTCTCTCGATGTGCTCCTTATCATTCAGCTGCTCCACTTCTCTGTGTTCATGTATGGCCCTTTGCCCTCCTTCCCCTTGTCCTCTTTGGATGGCGGGATGGGTGGCTTGGCTTCTGCTCTTTGGATGCGTCCTTGTATTAATTTACCTGTTTTGTGTGGGCTTCTCGTTGTTATAGGGGTGGGGTTACTGCTTTGACCCGGTTGGGGCGTCTGCATGGGTGGGGTCTGTTTTGTGTCTGTTCTCCCTTTTCTGGTGCTCTTCCCTTTTCGCTTTCCTCTGTTGGCTACTTGTGGGCAGGCATATTTGATCATTGGGGCAGTGCTTCGCTTCTGCTTGGAGGTTACGCTGATGTAGAGTAATATGACAACAATTCGTTGTCTCACCTGGAATGTGCGTGGCTTGAATGATGTGATGCGTTTGGTGGAGTCGCTGGGCAACGGTGCGGTAATCTGGGGTGGCAACTTCAATGTGATCCTGGACCTAGTTGCGGACCGTAAGAGCTTGGCAAGGGTGCAGCATGTTGCTACAGCAAAGGCTTTGGCGTCCGTGATGGATGAGGGTGCTCTGGTGGATCTGTGGCGGGCAAAACATGGCACTGCTCGGGAGGGCACGTGTATTAATTATGCCCACAGCAGTTGGTCCAGTATAGATCGCTAGCTGGGCATGCGTGACGTGGAGCTCTGGGTGACGTCGGTGGAGCATCTGGCCCGCACTTTATCTGATCACTCAGTGAAATTGGTGCTGGAGGTGCCGAGCGCGTGGAGCGCATGTTTTTGTGGTGGCTGCCGCATGGGGCTCTCCGGGACCAGGTTTTTCAGAGGGAGGTTCGTGAGGCCATAGTACATTTTTTTGCTGAGAATAGTGGGTCTGTGAGCTCTGTGGGTACCCTATGGGAGGCCTTTAAAGTGGTCATCCCGGGTGTATGCCTCTCGAAGCAACACAGTGTATTGAGGGTGCTTTGCCGGGAGTTGGCTGACCTAGAGGGGAGGATAGCAGACTTGGAGCGGTGGTTGGTGCTGGACTGGTCGGGTGCGGTGCTTGTGGCTCTTCGGAGTGCTGTGTCTTCGTACAAGGAGGCCTCGCTTCTGGATATCTGTTTCCTGGGGAAATATGCCAGGGCGAGACGGTATGGTGAGGGGGAGAGGGCCGGACGCACGTTGGCGAATATGCTGCGGAGGCCATGGGCCAGTAATTATGTCACTGAAATCGACAGTGCAGAGGGTGATCGCGTTGCCGGGACGCAGGGTGTCATGAAGGTTTTCTCTTCTTTTTATGCAAATTTATATGCGGAGCCCTCAGGGCTGGATGTTGGTGCAGCTCAGGATTACTTTTCAGAGATTGCCCTGCTCTGGTTTGACGATGCGCACCGTTCTTATTTTGATGCTCCCTTTACAGTAGAGGAGGTCACTGCTGCGATACATAATTTGCCGGGAGACAGAGCTCCTGGGCTGGATGGCTTGACTCCTGCGTTCTATAAGGAGTACTCTGAAATACTTGCTCCACATCTCTTGGAGGTCTACGCGGAGGCCATGGAGACCGGGATACTTCCCGCCTCCCTGTGGGAGGCTTTGATTATTATAATCCTTAAACCTGGCAAGGATCATTATAGCTGCGACTCGTATCACCCTCTTTCTATGATTAATATCGACAACAACATTTTGGCTAAGATGATTGCGGCGTGGCTACAGCCACTGCTCCCAAAGCTGGTGCTGCCAGATCAGTCTGGGTTTGTGCCTGGCCGGTCCACGTCACATAATCTGTGTACGTTATTTGTGGTGGCTGGCTCTATGTGGGTTGCGGATGATGCAGTAGTGGTGTTCTTAGATGCTTCCAAGGCCTTTGACTCGCTAGCTTGGGAGTATATGTTTGCGTTGCTTGCCAGGGTTGGGCTGAGCGCGCGCTTTGTGAAGCTGATCCGATTGCTGTATTCAGCACCCTTCGCTCGTCTGCGCCTCAATGGGAATATTTCTGACCCTTTTCCGGTGGCTCGAGGAACCCGCCAGGGATGCCCTTTGTCCCCACTCCTTTTTGCTGTGGCCATGGATCCCCTTGCAGCGCAGCTGCGACAACATCATAGTGAAGTTGGTCTGCCGTTCCGGCAGCAGCCCATTTTAATTTCTATGTATGCTGACGATATTGCGCTATACGTGCGCGAGCCGCGGAAGAATCTTGATGTTCTGTTAGACTAAATTGTGCGCTTTGGTACCTTCCCTGGGATTGCGATCAATTGTTCTAAGTCTGTGGTGATGCCTTTGGTGGCGGGTGTGGCGGAATTGCCTTCCTGGTATCCAATTGGTTGGGCGAGTGGCCCTGTACGCTACTTGGGGATTTGGTTGAGCTGTGATGTGGAGACTCTTTGGTCGGCTAATTATGGTAAAGCGCTGATGTGGTTGGAGGATAGAGTCGAGGCATGGCGCTCATTGGGTGTATTGCTATTGCCCAAATGGTGGTCTTGCCTAAATTTTTGTATTTGTTTGTTAACCTCCCTCTTCTTCTTTCGGTGAGCTTTATGCGGCGTCTTCACTCTGCCTTAATACGCCTTGTCTGGGATGTGCGGCAGCCCCGAATTGCTTGGGAGAAGCTGACGCTTCCGATTGAGTTGTGTGGCTTGGCTGCCCCGGCTCTGGAGCTATACTATCTCTGTGCTCAGGCTCATTTTGCCATCGCCAAGGAGGTCCGGACCCTGGGGGCCCACCAGAGACAGGGCACCCACTGCCGGAAGAGATGGGAGGACATTCGCCGCTGCAGCAAGAAGATGGCGGAGGCTCAGCTGGGGATGGCCTCCCAACGTGGGAGGGGTGCCCGTCGTACCATGACCCCCCCAAATGTCCCTCTTCTGGTGGGCGCTGACCTACATGACATGCACAAGGGAAGAGGAACAGTCATTACCAATTGCACCATCAATGTGTGTGTGTCCCTCCATAATCTGACCATGTGGCCCATTTATTCCCATGCTTTACTGTAGTATGACTTCTGCCCCCTTCCCTCTTCCACCCAGCCCTGTCCACCCAGGCCTAGCCCCTACAATGTGCTCCCTGTGTACTAAACTGTTGGTCTGGAGGACCGTAGAGTAGCGTGTACTGGGGGAGGACCCCATCCACAAGTTTCTCCAACTCCTGTGCAGTGAAGGCAGGGGCCCTTTCCCCAGACGCAGTATCCATCGTCGCTTCCAGACCGAGGTCACAGCAGCACTATCAGTGTAGGTCCTCTCCTGTCGAAGGTCAGGTATCTAGTGATTGAAGAGATAGAAAATGGTGGTGACGTCCGCAGCGGTGACGTCCGCGGCGGGGCGCATCATCACCGCCGGCGCACCTGTTCATTGGCTCCTGGGACCCATAGGGTCCAATGTTAACCAATGCAGCATTGCGCCGCGCTCTATACCGCCTACCGCGACGGTGTGCAACGCCAGCGCTGTTACCCCACAATCCCATTGTCCCACTTTAGAGGTCAGGCAGCCGCCATTTCAGGTGCTACACTCAACACACATACAGGAAGGGTTTATTGTCTGGTGTAGTCTTGTGTGTGACTGTGGGTACATACCTGGAGGAATAGTGACTGTTTCTTCGCTGTTGTCCGTCGTAGGCACCGTCAGCTGGGACATATGAGAAGATGGCGGAATCCGCCGGTGTACCGACCGCTGGTGGACCTGTTGACAATGGAGGAGCGACATTTAATCGTGACCTACAGGTTTGACCGTGCCAATATCCAGGAACTGTGTACCCAGTTGGAGCCAGAGCTGATGTCACCAATCCGCCATCCGACTGGAATCCCCCCTGACGTGCAGGTGCTGTCAGTGCTCCATTTCCTTGCAAGTGGGTCATTTCAGACAACAGTGGCCATGGCATCAGGGATGTCCCAGCCTATGTTTTCCAACGTGTTGTCCAGAGTGTTGTCTGCCCTGCTGAAACACGTAAGGAGATACATCATTTTCCCTGAGGTGGAGGATTTGCCTACAGTGAAAGGTGACTTCTATGCCCTTGGACATATCCCCAATGTCATAGGTGCCATTGATGGAACCCATGTAGCTCTGGTCCCCCCTGCAGGAGTGAACAGGTGTACAGGAACAGGAAGAGTTATCATTCGATGAATGTCCAGATGGTCTGTTTGGCAGACCAGTACATCTCGCAGGTAAATGCTATGTTCCCTGGCTCAGTGCATGACGCCTACATCCTGCGCAATAGCAGCATCCCTGATATGATGGGTCAACTCCAGAGGCACCGTGTATGGCTATTGGCGGACTCTGGTTACCCCAACCTTTCCTGGCTATTGACCCCAGTGAGGAATCCCAGGACCAGGGCAGAGGAACGCTACAATGAGGCCCATGGGCGGACTAGCAGGGTTATCGAGCGCACCTTCGGCCTTCTTAAGGCCAGGTTCAGGTGCCTCCATATGACAGGTGGATCCCTATTCTACTCACCGAAGAAGGTGTGCGACATCATCATCGCCTGCTCCATGCTCCATAACTTGGCATTGCGACGCCAGCTGCCTTTCTGCAGGAGGATGATCCAGATGACGGTGTTGTAGCAGCTGGGGAGCCTGTGGAGCCTGTGGACAGTGATGAAGATGAAGCTGAGGAAGATGAAAACGACAACAGGGAGTCAGTCATACAGCAATATTTCCAGTGACACACAGGTGAGAACTTTTTCTTTTTTACCATTACATTGACTTTCACACATCTACCTCTATCCTGTACCTCCATTTCACTCACTATTTGTTAACTGAGTTGTCCCCTTCCATTTCAGTTTCACAAATGTGGTAACTTACGTGTCAACTGTTTGCATCCTTGAAGGACTTGTGACATAGGTATGTTAGCCTTCCAATGGGTAACCCATTATGAAACTGTAATTGATAATACAGATTTACAAATCATAGACTGACTCCATTTTTTTTTGGTGTTTCAAGGGTGTTTATTTAAGTGCAAAAAAATGAAGGGGGGTTGTAAAATGGTGATGGGTGATGGTGGAGGAATGTCCATGGCAGAGTCCAGTCTATTAGTCTCACAGGTACATTGCACATCTGGGCATTGGAAGTGGAGCTGGGGCAGTTCCGATTTGGGCAGGGTAACAAAGTGGGACAGTGGGAGGACAATCAGGGTGGTCTTTTATCCTGGCGGGGGTCTTGCCATCTTGCTCTATCCTGTTCCTGGATCTCAGGGCCCGCTTGCGTGGTGGTTGTCCGTCTGCAGGGGGTGGGGTGCTGGTCCTGTGGCGAGGCGTCCTGTACACTAGCGCCGGCGGACGTGGTGGGCAGTTTGTCGTCCTGGCTAGTGTCAGGGGCCCCTTGGAGTGCCACGGTGTCCCTCAAGGTCTTTTGAATGTCCGTCAGCATCCCTACGATGGTGCCCAGGGCGGAGCCGATGGTCCTGAGCTCCTCCCTGAACCCCAAATATTGTTCCTCCTGCAGACACAGGGTCTCCTGCAACCTGTCCAGGACCGTGGCCATCGTCTCCTGGGAGTGGTGGTATGCTCCCATGATGGAGGAGAGGGCCTCGTTGAGAGTGGGTTCCCTTGGCCTGTCCTCCCTCTGTCACACAGCAGCCCTCCCAGTTCCCCTATGTTCCTGTGCCTCCGTCCCCTGGACCGTGTGCCCACTACCACTGCCCCCAGGTCCCTGTTGTTGTTGGGGTGGTGGGTTAGCCTGGGTGCCCTGTAGTGGTGGACACACCGCTGATTGACCTGTCCTGGGTAGGGAGGTTTGGGCCCGCTGGGTGGGTGCTGTGCTGGTGTTACCAGAGGGTGGAAGCTCAGTGTTGGGCTGTGGCTGGGCAAGGGGAACCGACTGTCCCGAGGCCCACAATGGTCCAGGCTGGTCATCAAGATCCAGTGAGGCAGAGCTGCTGTCGTCACTGTGGGCCTCTTCTGGGGGTGGAGTGGTGTTGTCTGGTCCCTCTGGTGTGGTGACGTTCCTTCGGGTTCCTGCGGGGGTATAAGTACATGATTATTGCATGTGTGTGTTTCATGGTGTGCAATGGTTGGGTGTGCGTGAACCCCAGTGCAGGCATTCCTGTGGGGGGGCTTGTGTGCTGATGGTTGGGGGGTGTTCTGGGTCTGTGCAGTGGGCATGCTTTGGTGATGGGTGTCCATGCTTAGTTATGTCATGCAGGGCTTGGGGTTGGGATGGGTGGTTGGTGTCATGGGTAAATAGGTGAGGATTTGGGGTGATAGGGGAGTGTGTGATGGTGGGGGTGTGTGATATCATGCAGGTAGGGTGGGGTTACGATAGTTAAGATTTGACTTACCAGTGTCCGTTCCTCCAACGACTCCTCCAAGGCCCTCAGGATGCAAGATGGACAAGACTTGCTCCTCCCATGTTGTTAGTTGAGGGGGAGGAGGTGGTGGTCCTCCGCCAGTCCGCTGTACCGCGATGTGGTGCCTGGATACCGTTGAACGCACCTTCCCCCGTAGGTCGTTCCACCTCTTCCTGATGTCCTCCCTATTTCTTGGGTGCTGTCCCACAGCGTTGACCCTGTCGGCTATTCTTTGCCATAGCTCCATCTTCCTGGCTATTGATGTGTGCTGTACCTGTGAGCCAAATAGCTGTGGCTCTACCCGGATGATTTCCTCCACCATGACCCTGAGCTCCTCCTCGGAGAAGCGGGGGTGTCTTTGGCGTGACATGGGGTGTGTGTGATGAGTGGGGTGGTGTATGATTGATGAGTGTGGTGAGTGTAGTGGTATGTGGTGTTTTGTGCTTGGATGTTGCGTGGGTGATGGTGTAGTGTGCCTCTGTGTGATGGGGTTGTCTGTTCTGTGCTATCTCTCTGGCCTTCGTTCGTGAATTGTGGTCATAGGGGTTTTTGGGTGATGTGGGTGTGTGTTTCATATTGTGTTGGGTGTGTAGGAGTGGTGTGTGTATGTGTATCAGGTGTGTGTATATGTAATTGTCCAATATGGCTGTGTTTTGTAGATGTGTGTGTATTTTGAGCGCAGCGGTGTGTACCGCCAATGGAATACCGCGGTTGAAAGACCGCCGCGTCGATTCGTGGGTCGTAATAGCATGGGCATGTTTCTGTTGGCTTGGAGGTGTAGGATTTGTTTCCGCATGTTTATCGCTGACCTTTGGTGTGGCGGTATTGTGTGGGTGTCTGAATTTCTGCGGATTCCGTGATGTGTGTCATAATAGCTGTGGCGGTCTACCGCGGCCGCGGCGGTGTATTGGCGCTCTTCTGCACGGCGGTAAGCACCTTATACCGCCAATGTTGTAATGACCCCCCAAGTTTCTTGTCTAACGTTCCTCGGTTTATGGTATTTACGTCTACATTGCTATGGTCAGTGCTCCTTTGGTTGCTTTGGAACTTTTTGATGATGTGTATCGGTCGGCATCCTTCGGGTGCTTTGGCGTCAAGGATTGGGGTCCTAGATGTAGACTGGAACGTTGTTATATTGTCAATGTTTTTTTTTTGTTCATTGGGCTTGTCTACTGTTGGTTTTATTGTATGTTCATCATCATCATTCAACTTTATTTCGTTAAGTAGAAACATGCCATAAAAGTACAGTACAAACAGTAACATTTAAAATTAAGGAACACTAAAAATATGTATACAATAAAAAATAAAAAATTAAAAAGTAAAAAAAAGATTAAGATCCAAACAAAATATCAAAAGGCGAGTGTCTTGACAAAAAAGGGGGCCCCTCAACAAGGGACCAATTCCCAGGGTCCATAAATACTCAATAGTATGATGAGACAATATCTTTATGCTAAAAGCAAGAATGTTGAAATCAATCATCAGGAATCAATAAATATACATAAATAAATGTAAAAGTTAACTACCCAAACTTAGGGGCATATTTATACTCCGTTTGCGCCGAATTTGCGTCGTTTTTTTCGACGCAAATTCGACGCAAAACTAACTCCATATTTATACTTTGGCGTTAGACGCGTCTAGCGCCAAAGTTCATGGAGTTAGCGTCATTTTTTTGCGTGAACACCTTCCTTGCTTTAATGATATGCAAGGTAGGCGTTCCCGTCTTAAAAAATGACTGCGATGCATATGCGTCGTATTTATACTCCCGGGCAAAAATGACGCCCGGGAGTGGGCGGGACTAAAAAACCCGCATTTGCGCCGGATTTTAGCGCCTGGGTCAGGGCAGGCGTTAAGGGACCTGTGGGCTCAGAATGAGCCCAGAGGTGCCCTCCCCTGCCCCCAGGGACACCCCCTGCCACCCTTGCCCACCCCAGGAGGACACCCATGGATGGAGGGACCCATCCCAGGGAAGAAAAGGTAAGTTGTGGTAAGTATTTTTTTTTTAAAAAAAATGTGGCATAGGGGGGCCTGATTTGTGCCCCCCTACATGCCACTATGCCCAATGGCCATGCCCAGGGGACAGAAGTCCCCTGGGCATGGCCATTGGGCAAGGGGGCATGACTCCTGTCTTTGCTAAGACAGGAGTCATGTTAATGGCGCCTGGGCGCCCAAAAAAAATGGCGCAAATCGGGTTAAGACTATTTTTTTGCCTCAGCCTGACTTGCCCCATTTTTGGACGCCCAAACGCCATTTTTCCCTACGCCAGCGCTGCCTGGTGTACGTGGTCTAATCTTTTTGCCACAAAACTGCGTTAGCGCAGTTTTGCGTCAAAAAGTATAAATATGGCCCCAATTCTTTAAAATAGCTGATCTAAAACGCCATATTGCTTCGAGAAATTTTGCCACTGGTAAAACTACCTGGTCAGATGAATCAGATGTTAAAATTCTCTCAGCATGGAGATAAGACCTAACACCTATAGATTTACAAAGCGGAGTGATCCAAAGGGCTCTTTGTTTGTGATATGCATGACAATAGAAAAAAACATGTGAAACAGACTCTTCACTTTTACAACCCAAAGGGCAAAACTTGGATCTATTGGTAGAACTAGGCCATTTGTGCGTTAAAGTGCATAAAGGGAGAGACCCAACTCTAAGTCTGACAAAAAGAGCTTGTGGCAAATGGAGATAATGCAATGTCCATGAAGGGCCCAAATTCATAATGACATTTAGCTGATAGCTAACTGTCAGACATAGACAGTGGGACAATCTTAGCAAATTGCATAGTCTGGTCGTTGAGCCAAAAAGCATCCTTCAGTACCTGTACAGCATTTTTAGGAATAGAAGATGGGTCCAGCCAATAGGACCCTAGACCAAGGTGAGTTAGAGACTGTTCGACATAAACACACCATTTGGTTTTAGTAATAATGTTACGGGCCACCGAATTAAGAAGCCCGCAATGAAATGGAGAGAGGGCGTCAGTTAACCAAAGCCGGATCCAGAATAGCAAGGGCCTTAAGGCAGCAATCTGCAAAATAGAAAAAAGGTTTAGATCCATTCGGATGGGCAGAGATGGAGTACTGGAGGGGACTTTTAGCAGCATTTTCAAGAACTGTTTTTCTGCCCTTGCCAAGTTCACCAAATTGCAATGGCCCCAGAGTTCATCACCCTATAGGCCCCCCCACCCCTGGCTTGAGATTTGTATATTTTGAGGGCGGGAGACATTGCAAACTTGGGAGATCTAGAGGCAAATCTTACGATGCCACCTGCCCTTTGCTTCAAGCACAGTAAAGATTTCGGGCGGTGGGCATGCCAAAGATGCGAGTCTTCCAATTTGATACCCAAGTAATCAAAGGTGCCCACTCTTTCCAGGGAAACACTTTCTAGGTATACCGGCCTCGTCATTTTGCGCCTATTGTCCCCAAAGACCATGTATTTTGTTTTTGCTGAGTTGATTTCCAACCCGTGGTCCTTGCAGAACTCCGTAAATCGAGAGAGCAATCTTGAAAGGCCCATAGCAGTTCGTGAGAGTAGCAGGGTGTCATCTGCAAACAAAAGGCAAGGGAACTTTTGCCCATCCAAACTTGGGGCATCACCGTGGGAATCTAAAAGGTATGGAATACATGCATTAATAAACAACAAAAATAAGGTAGGCGCAAGAACACACCCCTGCCTCACGCCACGGACTGTAGGAAAAGCTGAAGACAAACTACCAGCCGAACCCCAACGAACTCTAGCATAATTATCGGAATAAAGATCTTTAATAATGTTGATCATAGAACCCGGAACTCCAGTGATGCTCAGCACCTCCCAGAACTTGGCACGCGGGACATTGTATGTTCATATAATATTCAATAAATAAAAAATATAAAAAATTAAAAAAAGATGTTGCTGAGACCATTTTCTACAGTCACTTTGGGCTTTTTTGAGGTACCTAGTTATTGGCCACAATATTTTCTAGACCTCTGGCAAAGTATTTAAGTTTGCTGGCTTTCCTTGGAAATTGTACCCTTCGTTGACTAACTTTGTTGTGCTATGTGACACGGGCATTGCTTCACTCTTTTCCCCGTTCACCTTATACCCAGAGATTGTAGAAAATTAGTTAATTTTCAACATCAATCAGTGCTTGTAAAGCCCAACTACTCACCCATTAGGGTCTCAGGGCACTGGGGGAGGAGGGGGAAAAGAGTAGTATATACTGGTGAGGTGGTTATTAAAAAAGCCATGTCTTCAGTTCCTTCGTGAAGCTGAGGAGGGAGGTGGTTTGTCTGATGTGGAGAGGAAGGGCGTTCCAGGTGGTGGCTGCGAGGTAGGAAAAGGAGTGTCCTCCTGTGCTGGTTTTCCTGATACGGGAGAGGGAGCTCTGGAGAGGGTACGTGGAGGTTGAGTCGCTGGTTCAGGTAGGCTGGTCCGGTGTTCTGGAGGGCTTTGTGTGCGTGGGTAAGGATCTTGAAGGTGATTCTTTTTTCTATGGGAAGCCAGTGCAGTGTACGCAGGTGTTGCAAGATGTGGCAGTGTTGAAGTAGGTTGAGGACCAGTCTGGCGGCGGCGTTCTGGATGTCTTGTAGTTTGCGGGTTAGTTTCTTCTTGATTCCGGCTTAGAGTACATTGGCGTAGTCCAGTCTGCTAGTAATCAGGGCATGTGTGACGGTCTTTCTATGTTCGAGGGGGATCCACTTGAAGGACTTGTGTAGGAGGCGGAGGGTGCGGAGGCAGGTGGAGGTGACTGAGTTGATTTGCTGGTTCATGCTAAGGTTGGAGTCCAGGATGATTCCGAGGTTGCGGGCTCAGCTGGTGGGGGTCGGCTTGTTTCGGAGGGTGGGTGGCCACCAGGAGCCATTCCATGCATTGGGTTGAGGGCCCATGATGAGTACTTCTGTCTTGTTTGCATTGAGTTGAAGGCAGCTGTATCTCATCCAGTTGGTGACTGCTTCCATGCCTTCATGGAAGTTGTGTCTGGCTTTGTCAGGTTTGTTGGCGAAGGAGGGGATAAGTAGGGTGTCGTCGGCGTAGGAGGTGATGTTGATTCCGTAGCTTCTGACTAGGGTGGCTAGCAGGGCCATGTAGATGTTAAACAATGTGGGGCTGAGGGAGAATCCCTGTGGCACTCCACAGGTGGTGGGCATGGGGTCTGCGAGGAAGGGGCGAGTTTCACTTGTTGAGTTCTGCCGGACAGAAAGGATTGGATCCAGTCGAGGACCTTGTCTCTGATGCCGGCTTCGTGGAGTCTTCTTATCAGGGTGTGATGGGAGACTGTGTCAAAGGCCACCGAGAGGTCTAGAGTCATGAGTGCAGGGATAGAGGTGTGTAAAGCAGACAGTGTAAGAAGGATGTCATCTGCGTACAACAGTATCTTGTAAGGTCCTGCTGGTGTATCAATACAATGAATATGTGGGGATTGGCATATGGCAGCCACCTAAGGTTCTAACACCAGCAGGAACAACAAGGGGAAAAGAGGACAACTCTGTTTTGGGCCCCCCGCCTACAGGGAACATATCCAAAAGGTGACACTCGCCGTTGGGTTGGGGAATAGGGGCAATAGAGGAAGAGGAGAAGCCTGTTGTGGCCCCCTGCCTACAGGGAGTGTATCCCAAAAGGTAACACTATCATAGTTGGACTCTTGCTCTACTAAAGACTGCTGGTTTAGGGATGACAGCACTTTTGTTTGTAGGCAACTAAGCCAATAATACAACAAGTCACAACTGTTGGCCCAACCCTCCCGCCTCACAAGCAGCACCAAAAACTCAAATAATAAAAGGTGATTTGTGGCAGCCTTTATGCATGGACTCAAGAGTGCGACATCTCAGTGGAGTCCTGGTTAAACAGAGATAACCCATTTCTCACATGAGCAACAAGTCTCATTCACACACAGGCAATGAAGGAGATGCAGTAAAGTTTTCAATAGGTTTTATTAACAAGACTGCTATCTACTGTAAAATGCATGGGCTGCAATAATTAGGATAATGTGCAATATAATAAACAGAATTGCAAAAATGAGAGTTGTGAATATAAAGACCCCCGCCATCTTGCAACAACTTGAGATGTAAAATAGGCCCCAATCCCATAGCATGGAGAACCTAATCTTTCATCTAAAGAGAGCTAGTTGTGTTAATCCTAATTTGCCAGTACCATGTCCTTGAGAAAAGCCCCCCAACCCTTGTTACCTTGGAATGAGGTCTCTAGATCAGACTTTGTCGGGAAATGGAGGCTGGGTCTGCTTCAAGGTGACATGTAGCATAGATAGCATTGATGGCATCTGGAAGGAATCCCTCTGATAAACTTGTCTGCATGAGATGTATTTATACCGATATTGTAGGACCCCTGATATAGGTATGTTCCCAAACAACAGATAAGAAGGCATGCTTCGGGTGGCAATTATATAAGCAATTCCCTCATAAAGTACATTGGGTTCCTGTCGCACGTAAGTGGGAAAGGTACATGATGTGCCTTTGATGCTGATAGTGTCAACTTCACAGAGTGGCACTGATAATGTGAAATCAAAACATCTTCCTAGCTATACACATAGCAGCCATAGAAATAATTAAATAAATGTGCTAAAAAAGAGCAGGCTAAGTAGGTTAAAAGTCACTAGGTGACGGGGGCACAGGCCTTAAAGCCTAGACTAAGCGATCTCCTGGTTCCCAATAAAACTAAATAGGATTCAGTACACCCTCTCCATTGCCAGAACAAGTATAATGCCATAATGATGGCAGAGAAGGGGCAGGAACCTAAGCTAAAATGCTCTGGACTATAACAAGCTAAAACCATAGTAAAATCTTATTAAAATCTTGTTAAAACTACTTAAAAACAGCTAAAACATACGAGGAGATAAAATGTCAACCATGACAAGCACAGCAGGCAAAAGTTAAGGGCAATTTTGGAATAACTTTGAAACTTTAGAATAAGCCAATGGTTAAACTTATTTAACAGTAATCATGTTCTTGGAGAATGTCCCCAAAGTCATCAAAAGGAAGGGCATCCAGAAGCGAATCCACATCATCAGATCGATGACAGGATTGGAAGATGGATTGACGGAGCAGTAGTGTGGAGTAGCCTCAAGCGCAGGATCACCCGCGAGGGTAGCACTATCCAAAGTGCCTAAAGGAGCCAGATAGTTAACCAAGTGTGGCTCATAAGTGGCCTAGCGAATCAGCCGCAGTCTCATGAGGCATGACTGTGAATGAACCCTCATCAGGAACATTAGCAGTTCTTGGTCCAGAGAAGGCACTGGCGGAACAGCAAGGCACACCGAAGGTAGATGTTCAAAGAGGCACCAGGTGCAACGAAAGACTGGTTGCACACACCATAAATCAGGTCGGAATGAAATTGACCAATCATGCTGCAGTTCTTCCAGCAACGGAGCACCTAAGAACTGCACCAGGCGATAACTGCACAGCTGGTTTAGTGGTAGTAGCTCCATCAGTCCGCTCAGCTGGGAAGGCACAACCTCTGCGTATCAGGAACAGCAGCTGCAGTATTCCGCCAATCAATTCCAAAGTCACAGGAAAGCTGCCAAACACACTTGAAATAGTGAATGGATGGCTGAAGGAATGACTCTGAAGACAGTCTGGAAGATGGACACGGATCCAGACCCGACAGCCTTAAAGAAGTGCACAATCCCTGTAGTGCTTGAAGCATTGAATATTCTGCATACCAGATCTCCAAAGTGCTTGGGAAAGTTGGCATTTAATAGGGATTGTATTTCGGCTGTTAATCTTGCTATCTGGAGAGCATACGTCTCTCTAGCCGATGTCAACGCAACTTGTTTCTCAAACAGTAGCGCCTTTAGTCTGCTCAGCTTGTCATAATTTACATTAGTAGTATAAATGTGAGGCCACATTTCTGCTAATCTTACCTCTTGTGTTGAAGGGAACTAAACATGTCCGCAACAAGTTACAAACTTGGAGACTGAAATTGCGTAGGCAATTCCTAGTCTCATACCGCAACAGCTCTGTTCATTCAGGACCACATACCTTCATTTGAAAGTATATGAAATGCTGGACAAATCAAAGGGACGTGAACTGGGTATCAGCATCTTGTTGGGAAAGTTTCCATATTTCATTGTATACTGCATATAGGAAACACTTTCTACGTGGTGTTCTGGGGCAGGAGATTGAGGTGTTCTCTAACTGCGTTCAGTGAGGATGATTTTAGCCACTGTTGGCATAATTTTCCCACACTATGGCGGTCATTACAACATTGGCGGTAAAAGCCACTTACCGCAGTGCAGAAGACCGCCAACACACGGCCGCGGAAATCCGTCACAGCTATTATGACCCACATCTCGGAATCCGCCAAAAGTCAGACACCCACACAAGTCCGCCACACCAAAGGTCAGTGATAAACTGGCAAAAACAAAACCTCCACCGTCACGCCAACAGAAATACGCCCACACTATCACGACACATGAATCCACGCGGCAGTCTTTCATCCGCGGTATTCCATTGGCGGTACACACCGCCGCGCTCAAAATACACACACTCTTACAAAACACAGCCAAATTGGACAATTCAAAATACACACACCTGATACACATACACACACCACTCCCACACACCCATTACAATATAAAACACACACCCACATCACCCACAAACCCCCACGACAAAAAATTCCGAAAGAAGGCCAGAGAGAGACACCACCAGCAAGAACAACAGCATCCTCAGGCACACTACACCATCACCCACACAACTTCCACGCACCTCACACAACACACCACTACATATCACCACACTTATCACCACACACTCCACCCCACACATCACCTACACCACCCCATGGCATGGCAAAGACACCCCAGTTTCTCGGAGGAGGAGCTCAGGGTCATGGTGGAGGAAATCGTCCGGGAAGAGCCACAGCTATTCAGATCACAGGTGCAGCACACCTCCATAGCTAGGAAGATGGAGCTATGGCAGAGAATAGTGGACAGGGTCAACACAGTGGGACAGCACTCAAGAAATCGGGAGGACATCATGAAGAGGTGTAACGACCTACGGGGGAAGGTGCGTTCCGTGGTCTCAAGACACCACCTGGCGGTTCAGCGGACTGGCGGCGGACCCCCACCTCCTCCCCCATAATTAACAACATGGGAGGAGCAGGTCTTGGCGATTCTGCATCCTGAGGGCCTCGCAGGAGTAGGTGGAGGAATGGACTCTGTTAAGTCAAAGCTTTACTATTACATCCCCCACCCTACCTGCATGCTATCACATACCCCCACCCTCACCCCAGCACCCCAACTCCTCACATATGTCCCAACATCACAAACCACACATCCCAACACCAAGCACTGCATGCAACAACAAAGCATGGACACCCATCACCAAAGCATGCCCAATGCACATACCCATACACCCCCCTAAACCATCATCACACAACCTCCCACACAGAAATGCTAGCACTGGGGTACACGGTCACCCACCCATTGCACACCATTACACACACAGATTTAATAAACATCCTTTTATACCCCTGCAGGACCCCTACCCAACGTCACCGGACAGGAGGGTCCACACATCTCCACACCACCAACAGAAGAGGCCCACAGTGATGACAGCACCTCTGTCCAACTGGATCTAGATGACCAGCCCGGACCATCAGGGACCTCATGGACAGTCTGTTCCCCTCACACAGGCACAGGCCACCACAGACCTCCCCCCCTCTGGAAACACCAGCACAGCACCCACCCAGCTGGCCCATTCCTCCGTCCCCAGGACACGTCAATCAGCAGTGTGTCCACCACTACAGGGAACCCAGGCTAACCCACCACCCCAACAAAAACAGGGACCTGGGGTAGTGGTAGTGGGCACACGGTCCAGGGGACGGAGGCGCAGGAACACAGGGGAACTGGGAGGGCTGCTGTGCGACAGGGGGCAGACAGGCCAAGGGAACCCACTCTCCACAAGGCCCTCTCCTCAATCATGGGAGCCCACCACCACTCCCAGGAGACAATGGCAACGGTACTGGCCAAGTTTCAGGAGACCCAGCGCATGCAGGAGGAACAGTATATGGGCTTCAGGGAGGAACTCAGAACCATTAGCTCCACCCTGGGCACCATCGTAGGGGTGCTGAAGGAACTACTCAACACCAGGAGGGACACTGTGGCACTCCAAGGGGCCCCTGACACTAGAATGGACAATGAACTGCCCACCACCTCTGCTGGCGCTAGTGGACAGGATGCCCCGCCACAGGACCACCACACTAGCACCCCACCCCCTGCAGATGGAGAACCACCCCGCAAACTGTCCCTGAGATCCAGGACAAAGACAGAGCACGATGCCAAGACCCCTGCCAAGAAATGAGACCACCCTGATTGTCATCCTACTGTCCCACTTTGTCACCCTGTCCATAATCAAACTGTCTCAGCTCCACTTCCTATGCCCATATGGGCAATGCACCTGTGAGACTAATAGACTGGACTCTGCCATGGACACACCTCCGCCATCACCCCTCACCATTTCACTACCCCCTCCAATATTGAGCATTTAAATAAACACACCTAAAGCACAAAACGATCTGGAGTCTGTCTGTGATTTCGAAATAGTGTATTAGCAATTACAGTGCTAAAATGTTTTTTAAATAGTAATGTCAACATACCTATGTCACACAGCTCTAGTCCATAAGGAATCTAAGCAGATGTCACACAGTGGGACCCACATCTATAAGGGAAAGTGACAACTCAGTGACCATACACTGGGTAAAAACGACAGACAGGAGAGAGGTAGGAGTGTCAAAGTACATGTAGTAGGCAGGTTTGGATTCCTACCTGTGTCTCACTGGAAATATTGCAGGATCACTGAGTCCCTGTTGTGCCTGTCTTCTTCCTCTGCCTCCTCATCACTGTCCACAGGCTTCACAGCTGCCACAACACCGCCATCTGGGCCATCCTCCTGCAGAAAAGGCACCTGGCGTCGCAAAGCCAAGTTGTGAAGCATACAGCAGGCCACAATGATCTGGCACACCTTCTTTGGTGAGTAGAATAGGGATCCACCTGTCAGATGGAGGCACCTGAACCTGGCCTTCAGGAGGCCGAAGGTCCGCTCGGTCACCCTCCTAGTTCGCCCATGGGCCTCATTGTAGCATTCCTCTGCCCTGGTCCTGGGATTCCTCACTGAGGTCAGTAGCCATGACAGGTTGGGGTAACCAGAGTCACCTGCAAATGGCGAGGGACAACTGTTAGACACACACTAACCTGTAGGGATAACCCCAGACCCAGACAACCATTCCCAATGACTTGCTTCCAGGTGCTCACCTAATAGCCACACACGGTGCCTCTGGAGTTGACCCATCACATAAGGGATGCTGCTATTCCGCAGGATGTGGGCGTCATGCACTGAGCCAGGGAACATGGCATTCACATGGGAGATGTACTGGTCTGCCAAACATACCATCTCTACATTCATAGAATGATAACTCTTCCAGTTTCTGTACACCTGTTCACTCCTGTAGGGGGGACCAAAGCCACATGGGTCCAATCAATGGCACCTATGATGCTGGGGATATGTCCCTAGGCATAGAAATCACCTTTCACTGTAGGCAAATCCTCCACCTGAGGGAAAACGATGTAGCTCCGCATGTGTTTCAGAAGGGCAGACATCACTCTGGACAATACGTTGGAAAACATAGGCTGGGGCATCCCTGATGCCATGGCCACAGTTGTTTGAAAAGAGCCATTTGCAAGGAAATGGAGCACTGACAGCACCTGCACTTGAGGGGGGATTCCTGTGGGATGGCGGATTGCTGACATCAGGTCTGGCTCCAATTGGGTACACAGTTCCTGGATTGTGGCACGGTCAAACCTGTGGGTGATTATCAAATGTCGCTCCTCCATTGTCGACAGGTCCACCAACGGTCGGTACACCGGAGGATGCCGCCATCTCCTCACATGTCCCAGCGGACAGTGCCTATGAAGGACAACAGCGAGAACAGAGTCAACCAACTCATAGGTATGTACCCACAGTTTACACAGAACACCATCCATACCCAAAAGGTGGCCTGTATGTGTCTTGAGTCTAGGCCTAGGTATGTGTAACGCAGTGGAAAATGAAGCCATGTGGGCCCCTGAAATGGCGTCTGTCTGACCTCTAAAGTGGGACAATGGGATGTGAGGTAACTGCGCTGGCGTTGTACACCGTCGCGGTAGGCGGTCGAAGACCGCAGCGCAATGCTGCATTGGTTAACATTGAACCCTATGGGTCTCAGGAGCCAATGACGATGTACGCCGGCAGTGACAGTACGCACCGCCGCGGACGTGACCGCCATTTTCTATCTGTTCAATCACTCGATACCTGATCTTCGACAGGAGTGGACCTACACTGCAAGTGCTGCTGTGACCTCGGTCTGGAAGAAACAATGGCTCGTGAGTCTGGGGAAAGGGCCCCTGCCTTCACATCGGAGGAGTTGGAGAAACTCGTGGACGGGGTCCTCCCCCAGTACAACATACTCTACGGTCCTCCAGACAAACAGGTAAGTGCACAGGGAGCATGTTGTAGGGGCTATGCCTGTGTGGAGAGGGCTGGATGTAAGAAGGAAGGGGGCAGAGTGCTGCGTGCATGAAAGACGGTGAATGCATTTGCCACATGGCAAGGGTAGGGATGGGGGCCAATCACTTTGACGGTGCAGTTGGTAATGACTTCTCTTTTTCCCCTGTACATTTCATGTAGGTCAGCGCCCACCAGAAGTAAGATATTTGGCGTGCCATCGCCAAGGACGTCCGGACCCTGGGGGTCTACCACAGACTGAGCACCCACTGCCGGAAAAGATGGGAGGACATTCGCCGCTGGAGCAAGAAGACGGCGGAGGCTCAGCTGGGGATGGCCTCCCAATGTGGGAGGGGTGCCCATCGCACCATGACCCCCCTGATGTTCAGGATCCCGGCGGTGGCCTACCCAGAGTTGGATGGGCGCTTGAGGGCATCACAGCAGACACAAGGGTGTGAGTACACTCTCATTCTGCTGACTTTGCGCGCAGTGGAGGGGTCTGGGTGGGGGAGGAGGGCTGTGGGTTTCCCTAGGCCAGGGCAAGTTCCGTAGGCAAGGCCCCTCCGTAAGGCAGGCCATGTGGCACCCCACCCCACCTCTGTAGAGTGCCAAGTTCAGCTATTCATGCCCCTGTGTCATCTATGTGTGCAGATGTCGTCCATAGCCTTGTAGGCCATTTCCCAGGAATTGAACAGTGGAGCCCAAGAGCGCGGCGTAGTGCAGGGGGCTTCTGTGTCTGTCGTGTCCGCCAACGGTAGCGGTAATCCATGCACTCAACATGTCTTTCTTCTGTCGTCCCCCCCCTTTTTGTGGTCTCCCTGTTCTTGTGTGCATTAGCATCATCAGGCGGAGGAGCAGTTGCACCGGAGCACGAGGCAGCTGCATCCCACATGGCCCTGGAGGGTGAGACTACGGACTCGGAATTCACCAGTGTGACGGAGGGCGAGGGGAGCTCCACGGCGGGGACAGGAGCTGACACCAGCAACAAGGACTCGTCCTCTGATGGGAGCTCCCTTGTGGTGGCGGCAACATCTGTGCCCCCCGCATCTACAGGTACAGCCGCCACCCCACCTACCAGCACCGCCCTCCCAGCAGCCCGTTAGCCTTCGCCCCGTGCCCGCTCACCCAGGATGGTGGGCATCACCTTCGCCCCAGGCACCTCAGGCCCTGCCCCAATCACCCCTGCTGCCCTCAGTGAGGAGGCATTTGACCTCCTCAGGTCCCTCACTGTTGGGCAGTCTACCATTTTGAATGCCATCCAGGGTGTAGAAAGGCAGTTGCAACAAACAAATGCATTTCTGGAGGGCATTCATTCTGGTCAGACGGCCCTTCACCGAGCTTTTCAGACTCTTGCCTCAGCACTGATGGCAGCCATTGTCCCCGTCTCTAGCCTCCCCCCTTCCAACTTCCTCCACCCAGACCCAATCCCCTGTACCTCTTCCTATCCCAAGCAAACCATCAGACCAGCCTGCACACACCTCAACACACAAGGGAAGCTCAGGCAAACATAAGCACCACACATCCCACAGGCACTCACGCAAGCAACACACACATGCAGACACACCAACATCTACTGCCTCCACTGTGTCCGCCTTGTCGTCATCTCCTACCTCCCTCCAAGTCTCGTCTACACTCACACCTGCATGCACTACCTCTACAGCCACTACGTCCATCACCAGCATACCCACCAGCACACCCCGCTCACGTGCAGTCACCACCCTCACTACCATTCACACGTCCCCTGTGTCGTCACCCAGTGTGTCTGTGACGCCCCCTCCAAAGATACACAAACGCAGGCACACACCCACCCAACAGCCATCCACCTCATGACAGCCTCCAGCGCATGCACTTTCACCCAAAGTCACCAAACGTACACCTCCTACTACCACCACCTCTTCCTCCACTCCCAAACCCCCTCCAGCTACCCGTCCCAGTGTGTCCAAAAAACTTTTCCTGTCCACCCTTGACCTTTTTCCACACCTTCCCCACCCCGTCCATCTCAGAGGTCCCGCAGTTGCACCTCATCCACAACATCTCCGGGACCAGTGGTGCCTGTAGTCACCGGTATGTGGAAGGCACCGGCCACCAGGACAGCAAGTGTGGTACAGAGCCACAGCACAGACAGTCCCCCACCTGTGAAGCATCAGAAGTTGGTCAGTGCCCGGCAGGAGAGGGGGAAGACTCCAGCCACCAAAGCCACTCCCAGGGGTCCGTTGGGAGTGTGGAGTCAGCTGTGACAACTTCCAAGGTGGGGAAGGGCCACAAGAAACCCAGCAAGTCTGGGTAGAGCAGCACAGCGTAGAAGACCGCCATCATCCCCGCTGCCCAGGATGCCACCGCCAGCCCAGCTGCCCAGGAGGCCACCGCCAGCACCAGCCCCGCTGGGCCTTGAAGGACCGCCAGCACCAGCCCCGCTGGGCCTTGAAGGACCGCCAGCACCAGCCCCGCTGGGCCTTGAAGGACCGCCAGCACCAGCCCCGCTGGGCCATGAAGGACCGCCAGCACCAGCCCTGCTGGGCCATGAAGGACCGCCAGCACCAGCCCTGCTGGGCCATGAAGGACCGCGAGCACCAGCCCCGCTGGGCCATTAAGGACCGCCAGCACAAGCCCCGCTGGGCCATGAAGGACCGCCAGCACAAGCCCCGCTGAACAGGGCACCGCCATCTCAAGCACCGCTGAACAGGGCACCGCCATCTCAAGCACCGCTGAACAGGGCACCGCCATCTCAAGCCCCGCTGAACAGGGCACCACCATCTCAAGCACCGCTGAACAGGGCACCGCCATCTCAAGCACCGCTGAATAGGGAACCGCCATCTCAAGCACCGCTGAACAGGGCACCACCATCTCAAGCACCGCTGAACAGGGCACCCCCATCTCAAACACCGCTAGCCCATGAGTGGCAGGGGCACTGACGCCACTGGGTTCGTCACGGGGTGAGTGATGCACTCTGGGCACCAGTCTCCTACCAGAACCAGTGGAGACTATCATCCACTACCTCTGCCCTTAGCAGGATGAAGCACTCGGGGCACCAGTCCCCCTCCAGAACCAGTGGAGAGATCCATCCACTACCTCTGTCCTTCACAGGATGAAGCACTCTGGGCACCAGTCCCCCTCCAGAACCAGTGGAGACTGTCATCCACTGCCTCTGTCCTTAACAGGATGAAGCACTCTGGGCACCAGTCCCCCTCCAGAACCAGTGGAGAGATCCATCCACTACCACTGTCCTTCACAGGATGAAGCACTCTGGGCACCAGTCCCCCTCCAGAACCAGTGGAGATTGTCATCCACTACCTCTGTCCTTAACAGGATGAAGCACTCTGGGCACCAGTCCCCCTCCAGAACCAGTGGAGAGATCCATCCACTACCTCTGTCCTTCACAGGATGAAGCACTCTGGGCACCAGTCCCCCTCCAGAACCAGTGGAGACTGTCATCCACTACCTCTGTCCTAAAAAGGATGAAGCACTTTGGGCACCAGTCCCCCTCCAGAACCAGTGGAGAGATACATCCACTACCTCTGTCCTTCACAGGATGAAGCACTCTGGGCACCAGTCCCCCTCCAGAACCAGTGGAGACTGTCATCCACTACCTCTGTTCTTAACACGATGAAGCACTCTGGGCACCAGTCCCCCTCCAGAACCAGTGGAGAGATCCATCCACTACCTCTGTCCTTCACAGGATGAAGCACTCTGGGCACCAGTCCCCCTCCAGAACCAGTGGAGACTGTCATCTACTTGAGAGACTGTGGCTTTGCACTCCCCAGGATTGAACAGTGGGCAACCCACCCACTGTAGAGACTTGAGAGACTGTGGCTTTGCACTCCCCAGGATTGAACAGTGGGCAACCCACCCACTGTAGAGACTTGAGAGACTGTGCCTTTGCACTCCCCATGATTGAACAGTGGGCATGTGGCCCCCTCGTGGATTTGGCGTCGTGCACTCAAGCGGCTGAGGTGCCCCCCCTTTCCCTCCCCCTGAGGTGCCTGTTTTCTTGCTGTCTGATGCCCCTGCAGTGTTCTCTCCATCATGGTCGGGGATCTTGTGTGGGCCTCGCCCATACCGTGTGGTCCCAGTGTTCCACGGACTTTCTTTGTGCAGTACCTGGACTACTATGCCTGGTATTTATTTTGTACATGGTGTATATATATATTTCTGCCTACTTGTTTTTAATATATTCCGATGGTTACACTCATTTCCTTTGGTCTTTGCATTCTTCTGGGGGGGTTTGGGGGGTGTAATTGTGATGTATTGATATGCATTAGTGTGTGTGTTGTGGTGGGTGAGGGTGGGAGTGTTGCGTGTGTGTGTCCCTGTTTTTTGCCTCCCCCTCCCCTGTGTCGTAGGTGCTGTACTCACTGCGGTCTTCGCCGCCGGCGTTCGTGCTCCTGGTAAAGGAGCAGGAAGGATATCACAGGTAGAATTTGGAGTTCCGGTTCCATGGTTTCCTCGTTCCTCGTGGAGTGTGTAGAGGCGAGCGTTTTCCCTTCAAAATTCCTGTTTCCGCTGTGTTTTTATCCGCGGTGAACCCACCCCGGAAAAGGAGGCGGATTGGCCTGTCATAATAGTGTGGGCGGTACATTGTCTCCCGTCTGTCTGTTGGTGGTGACCCCCGTGCTGTTTGTTTGTACCGCCGTGGCGGTCGGAGTGTTAAAGTGGCTGTCTTTGTTGGCGGTTTCCGCCACGGTCATAATTGCAATTTTTTTACCGCCGGCCTGTTGGCGGTCTTACGCTTTAACACCGTCCACCAGGGTTGTAATGACCACCTATATGTTGTAACTATATCTGCATGCTCTGGTGATATATAGCGAGGGCCTGGCCTACTCGTCCTAAAACCCCCTGAGGAATTAACAAAACGTTGATAACACCCATTGGTATCTATTGGCTACAATAACCACCCGCCTGGTCGTGTCAGTGAAACATTAAATGTACCATTCTGGACCCACTCATCGAGCACATCTTCAGTTGCATTCGTATATTTTTGCCATTTGTAAAATTTTGCACGGGCAGGTATACTCGCCATGTTTAATTCCCTGATTGTTGCTAAGCCTAAACAACACGTTTGTTGCACTGTTTCATTTTTAAAAATCATTTGAACAGGAATAAGACATGCTCTAAACAATGTTTCTTTTCCCTTAATTTGGCAATTTTATGTTTTTGTTCCCCAGACACTTTTCAGATCAATTGATTTGGACCAATATTCATAGCCTTCTATCGATAGCCGGGAAACAAAGGATTGCGAATATATAAGTTTCGTATTGGTCAATAACATGTGTAAATCCTTAGTAGGTGGTACCTTAAAATAATATGACTCAGCATTCTTTTGATTGTGCCCAGAAAAATATGGAAACTTTTCAGAATATGTTTTTGAACTCCCTTGCGGTGGAGTTGGGCAATGTTCCCATTGAGTGTAATTCAATACGGTTTTGGGACTGCTCGCTCTATGTATGAAATGGTGCCCATAGTAATTATAGCAAAACATATCTGTTAGAAATGGGGTCTTTGGTTGACAGTCAGGTTACCCCCTGTTCAAGCAAGGACCCTCACTCTAGTTAGGATAAAAGAGAATCACCCTCAGCTAACCCCTGCTTACCCCCTTGGTAGCTTGGCAGAGCAGTAGGCTTAACCTTAGAGTGCTGGGCGTAAAGTATTTGTACCAACACACACAGTAACTTAATGAAAACACTACAAAATGACACAACACCAGTTTAGAAAAATAGGAAATATTTATCTAGACAAAACAAGACCAAAACGACAAAAATCCAACATACACAAGTCAAGTTATGATTTTTAAAAGGTTTAAAATAAAAAGAGTCTTTAGGTAGTTGTAACAACACACTAGCGCTGCTAGCGTGTAAATGTACCTGGTTTGCGGCAAAAATAACCCCGCACGGGCGGTGTGCGTCGAAAATAACCCGGCACGGGTATATGCGTCGAAAACAGCTCGGCTCGGCGAGGCGCGTCGAAAAAGCCAGCCACGCGACGGTCCGAAGTCCCGCGGCGCTGGTTGCGATCTCTCAGCCTTCGTCAGCGATGCTGCGCGTCGTTTCTCCTGCTCCGGGCGTCGATTCTCCGGTCGCGTTTCCAGCGGCGTCGTTTCTCAGCTGCGGAGCCGGCGTCGCGTCGTTTTCTCAGCCGCGATCGGATTCGCGTCGATCTTTTCTCCGCACGGTGCGCGGTGCGTGTATTTTTGTCCTTAGGCTGCCAGCCTCTCCTTTCAGGGTCCCAGGAACTGGAAGGGCACCACAGAGCAGAGTAGGGGTCTCTCCAGAGACTCCAGGTGCTGGCAGGAAGAAGTCTTTGCTATCCCTGAGACTTCAATAACAGGAGGCAAGCTCTACATCAAGCCCTTGGAGATTTCTTCTTCAAGATGGAAGGCACACAAAGTCCAGTCTTTGCCCTCTTACTCTGGCAGAAGCAGCACTGCAGGAAAGCTCCACAAAGCACAGTCACAGGCAGGGCAGCATTTGTTCCTCAGCGATCAGCTCTTCTCCAGGCAGAGGTTCCCCTTGATTCCAGAAGTGTTTCTAAAGTTTGTAAGTTTGGGTGCCCTTCTTATACCCATTTTAGTCTTTGAAGTCACCTTCCTTCAAAGGGGACTCACACCTTCTTGTGAAATCCTGCCTTGCCCAGGCAAGGCCTCAGACACACACCAGGGGGCTGGAGACAGCATTGTCAGAGGCAGGCACAGTCCTTTCAGATGAGAGTGACCACTCCACCCCTCCCTCCTAGCAGAGATGGCTAATCAGGAATGCAGATCACACCCCAGCTCCCTTTGTGTCACTGTCTGGTGTGAGGTGAAAAACAACCTGACTGTCAACCAAAGACCCCATTTCTAACATTGGTGGCAGCGGTGGGATTTGGACTTGTATTTGTACTTGACATACAGTAATTAAGTGTACACTACTGTTTTGATCTCAGACCACTACGTGACCACATACTACTTGTCTTGTGATTCTGCTTTTTGTTCTCTGATGTCCTCCTGGAAGTATTGATAATATTTTTGGACTTTGTTTTTTGGTTGTGAAGCCTTTGCAGAAATGGAAGTCAATTTCTGGCACCTATCTATGTATAAAAAGTGGCAGCTTAAAGCATTCTGCATGGAAAGGGGACTGGCTGTGAACAAGGAATCCAGAAGGGAGGATCTTGAGTCAGCCCTGTTTCAGGATGAATTGAAACGTTGTCAGGCAACACCACCAAATGAGTCTGAGGAGGATAACTACTCTGAGGAGGAGGATTACTCCAAAGAGGAGGGCAGTGGCCCTGAGGAGGGAACAGAAAGAGATGATAGGCTCCTAGCTCGAATCCGGAGTCTGGAAGAGTTTAAGAGGGCCGAGGAGAAGAGAGCCTTAGCCCTGGCAGAAAGGAGGAGGGACTTAGAGATTAAAAAAATGATTTATGCTTACGAGCTTAAATTGAAAGAGCTGGAAGTCATGAGGGCTGAGTCCAGCTGGAATGGTGGCAGCAACAATTGTATATCCAGTGATGCTGCAGAAGTACACATGCCCAGAGAGGTGGTGCCCTACTTGAAGGAGGGAGTTAACACACGCCAGGAGGTTCAGGGGTATGAGGTAGCTCCAGTGATGCACAGGGTCCCTGAGGTGGATTGGGGAACTGGCATGGGGAGTCATATTCCTACTGGTGGGAGGGACACTCTACTGACTCTAGTTGAGAGTGACAGGGAGAGGGGTTCCCCCCAGGTAGAAGTCCTGGTTATGGAGTGTGAAGACATCCCAGAAGAGTGTGGGTTGAGTGTCAGGGACAGTCAGGTACTGTCTCACCAGTCTCAGGAGGGTGATTTGGGGTGCTTTTTCAAAGCAGAGTCACTGGATGGTTGGGTGAAGGGTACTTTGGTTAATTCATGTGAGGGGCTGAGTGATGTAGTTGCTGGAGAGCATATGTCTAGTCCTTATTTTCCAGAGCTATGCCAACACCAGGTGGAGTGTGAGTTCTCTGACCCCAGGGAGCTTACAATGGAGGCAGACTTCTGGGTGAGTACCAGAGAGTCTGAAGAGGCATTCGGGGGTGCTCCTGAGAGGAGTGGTCTAGGTAGTTCCCAACCAGGTGAGGTAGGGAAGGATTGTAGTGTCCCAGGTAGGTCCCAGTGTAGTGGGATGGGTGAGGGACCCCATGTCCAGTCTCAGAGGAGAGGGAATGGGGATGGGTTGAGGCCCAAGGTGCCCGAGATCCGGTCCCAGGTCCTGGAGGGTTCCCTGCGGGAACCCCAGGAGGGGAGCCTAGCCTGTACCATAGGGCCATCTGTTGAGGGAGACCCCACAGTGTCAGGAGAACTTGGGGGGGCGGCTGTAGCCAGCGTCCCACCAGTTCTGGTGTCTGGCAGTACCACTCCTAGTGAGGGGTTGCAGAAGTCCAGACAGAGGGTTGAGAGGGGGTTGCGGACCCCAGTGGAGAACCTGGAGGGTCAGGGGTCAGCTCTGAGTGCAGAGCCCCCCAGGAATGACCTTGGTGAGACCATTTCTGGGCTGGGGGGAATCCAGACTCTGTCAGATGGGCAGAGGTCAGGAGACCTGCGCCAGCCAGACTCTTGTATGGCCCTTGGGGAAAGTGTTTCCCTTGTGGGGGGTAGGTGTGCCCCCCAGGAAGTCCTGGTGCGCCAGGCAATGATTCAACCGCAGGATGGTGACTCTGGGTTGGATGATCAGGTTCAGGGGGTAAACTCTGACCTGATGGGGAGTACGTGTGCTCCCAAGGAAGTCCTGGTGCGCCAGGCAGTGGTTCAACCGCAGGGTGGTGACCCTGGGTTGGATGACCAGGTTCAGAGGGTAAACTCTGACCTGGTAGGGGGTAGGTATGCCCCCCAGGAAGTCCTGGGTTGCCAGGCAGTAATCCAGTCTGTGGGTACAGACCCTGGATTGGGAGGCCAGGTTAAGGGTGTCCCCCCTGACCTGGAGGAAGGGGCTACTGCTAACAGTGCCCCTACCATGTTGTCTTCTGGGGGGGCCACTCCTAGTTGGGTGGTTCAGGACCCCAGAGGAGAGGGCAGGGGGAGGGAAGCCTCACCCCTGGCCCTGGTCCAACCTGAAGGTACAGACCCCAGGTTGGAGGATCAGTTGCAGGTTAACATCCCTGCACTGATGGAAGAATTGTGCAGGACTGCTTCTACAAGCACCCTGACAGTTTTTGACTCTGGGGGTGCCGCTTCTGCAGGGAGGGTACAGAGCCCCAGAGGGGAGGACCAGGGTCAGGTTGTCATCCCTGACCTGGTGGAAGAGAGAGTGGTCAAAGGGTGCCAGGCACCTGGGGCTACCACCCCCCACTCTCCACAGTCACAGTGGTTAGAGAGGCCTGAGGTCGGGCTCTCATCCCTGACAGTTGTCTGGGGCCACTGTGGCTTGCTGTCCTGGTGGACAGAGTTGCCCCTGGGGGGGGAAGGACGAGAGTCACACCCCAGGGGTGGAGTGGGCAACACCATTGTGCTGGCCCTGGTGGTACTATCTGCCCATTGCAATACATCTGTGAGCAAAGTAAAGTTAGGTGTTGCACAGATGGTGTCTGTAGATGTGGAGAAGGGTTCCCCATGGGTTAGCTTAGTGGGCCCTGAGAGTATGGACAGAGGGATCCAACTGGAGTCAGGAAGGCGTAGAACTGGAGCATGCCCCTGCTGTTGTGGGCCTGGGTCCCTGTTCTATCGCCCCAATCAGGGAAGTACATCAAGGTATTGATTGTTCTCCCCTGGCTTTAGGCTGGTAGGGGGTCGTGTTGGACTTTTGCTTTTGCAGGGTCATCCCCAGACTTTTTTACCTCCTGCCTCCTATATTTTTCTGACATGTTGCTGTTGGCTTTTCAACTCTGAGCACTTTACCACTGCTAACCAGTGCTAAAGTGCATATGCTCTCCTGTTTAAATTGTATGTAAGTGGTTTATCCATGATTGGCATATTTGATTTACTAGTAAGTCCCTAGTAAGGTGCACTAGAGGTGCCAGGGCCTGTAAATCAAATGCTACTAGTGGGCCTGCAGCACTGGTTGTGCCACCCACATAAGTAGCTCTGTAATCATGTCTCAGACCTGCCACTGCAGTGTCTGTGTGTGTATTTTTACACTGTAAAGTCGACTTGGCAAGTGTACCCACTTGCCAGGCCTAAACCTTCCCTTTCCTTACATGTAAGGCACCCCTAAGGTATGCCCTAGGTAGCCCCAAGGGCAGGGTGCAGTGTATGGATAAGGTAGGACATATAGTAATGGGGTTTATATGTCCTGACAGTGAAATACTGCCAATTTCGTTTTCACTGTCACCATAATTTTCTTTAAATTGGTAAACATCTTCGTTTTCAAAGACAGTATAATATTGCAATTCAGTCATCATAGAATCAACTGTTTTCACATCCCAATCATCAGAAACAATGCCTGGTATCACTAGATCATTAATTGATAATTTGAACATATACAGTATTTGAATAACTTCCGTCAGACCATATATATCAAACATTACTCTGTCCCAAACAATCCCATCAGGAACTGGCATTGGGGAAATTTTCACAAATGATAAATCTCTTCAGACTTTATGTGATGGAAAATGTGGTTTCAAAACCTCCTCCACCAGTTCAACTGTTGTTCTTTCAGGAAGAAAATGACCATGTATTAATAAGAAAAAGGTAATAACAAAACCAATCCAAAGTAGAAAGACTAGGACAGTCAAAGAGAGCCATAGATAGTTCCATGGAAAAATAAAATACGTTTCTTTAAGCCAGTTTGTTAGCTTACGTGTACTTGACAAATCAGCTGTCGAAGAGGCGAATGAGTCTGAGAAATCATCATTGAAGTCGGCAAAAAAACCAGAGGCAGTTCGTGCAAATGGCGGAACCGTTGTCAGTGGTGGAGTTGGTGTTTCCTGAGGTGGCACACTATAGACAGCATCATCCGTTTGGCTTGAAGTCGAGTTGACTTGGTCAAATGTTTCTAATTTAGTTGACTTTAGTGGAACTAATGCAAGATCATCTTCCACCCTCCCCAAGCTCGGAGGGGTGTCGGTGTTGGTGTAAACAACATGTAGAGGAACTTATTCGCCAGTAGTGAGAGGGATTCAGGAACTACTGGATGTTCCTCTTGGTCGGCTGTGCAGGATCGGCCACATGGTGTAGTTTGACATTGTCAATAGAGATAAAATGATTTTCTTTGGCACCCACCAACGGTGGTAGAATGACAGTTCTAGTACCGTGTATCCCTAGTACAGGGACTGGTGCTCGATAAGAAGGGCCAAATTCCTTTTTCACTGCAACTTTTTCATGTACAAGATCCCCAACTCTAGGAATCCAGCCGGTAGATGTTACAGGCACATCCTTAATTCCTGTGGAGGCGGCACTTTTGGAAGAATTATCCTCATGGAACTGTTGCAATTCCTGTAAGACAGTGACACGTTCATTATTTCAAAAGGTGTTTTTGCTGCCTCCACACCAGGACCATCAAGATCCGGAACATACATTTGAGTTCCGAACAGGCACTCATTTGAAGTACGACCCCCCCAGGGACCTTCTAGACAGATTATTTAGTGCTCTCTGGACTCCATACAGGTGATTAAGCCAACTACGACCCGTACCTAGGACTCTGGCTGTTAAGGATTGCTTTAAATCATGGTTTAATCGCTCCACAGCACTATTTCCCTCGGGATGAAATGGAAACGAGTACTGGAGTTGGACCCCTAACGAAGCCATGGCGTCCCTGAATGCCCTTGAGGCGAAAGCAGGGCCCTGGTCCGAATGGAAAGCCGCAACAGCATATGTACCGATAAAGATTTGCAAATCTTTAATAACAGTCCACACCGACTAAGATCTATTTGTATGCACTATCAGGTGTTATGGGACCACAATGGTCCAAGTACACACATTGTAATGGTTTGTTTGAAATTAAGAGGGGTGTCTGCTGCGGGCGCTTGGCAGTGGAAACCTTGATTTGTTAACAGATGTCACAACAAAGGACATACTGCTTAGTCTCTTTGTAGAGACCTGGCCACCAATAGCGGGCCTGCAAGATCAAAATTGTAGCCACCACACCAGCATGGGCAGATGCCACCCCTTCATGCGCTGCTTTAATCAATTGTGATCTTATGTCTTTGTTAGGGATGTCTTGTACGCCTTCGCCTGGTATCTTAACTTCAGCGTTCAGCATACTTCCCATATGATAATTATATTTGTTAGGAAATCCTTTAGGATGGGGCTTACCATCAGCTGTAGCTTTCATGGCAGCCGAAATGTCTGGGTCCGGTTTGGAACTCGAGCGAGTCAATGCAGCTACAGTGGCTACTGACACTATTGACTTTGCAGCTTCATCAGCCAGTGTATTTCCAGCAACTTGTATTCCAACGCGCTGGAGTCCAAGTGTATGTACAACATGGACATTCGGTGCGTCTCTTTCAGGTCAGCTACTTTCCCCCACAGTGTTTAATGGTGTTGCCTTTGGAATCTCTGAAACCATTCTGGTGCCAATAATGCAGGTATTCATTAAAGGACTGGACACAATAATAGGAATCACAAACAATCAGGGTAAGCTGTGCAGGGTCAGTGTGTTCAAGTGCCATCAGCAGAGCTTTTAGCTCAGCCGATTGTGCTGTATAATCCCCTAGGGTCTGTGTAAAGGTATGTAGAGGACAAAATATATCCCCCTCCATATAGCCACTTACGACTGCCCAAGCAGCAGAATATTGATGTTTAGTTCCAATTGCAGGTTGTGCGGAGCCATTGGTGTACATGACTCTATGATACTGATCAACAGGCAAAGTATTTGCTGGAACAGGATATTCTACTTCACATTGTAGGAATTCCTGAGTTTGTAGCTCTGGGTAAAAAATGTAGTCTACATCAGTGGCTGTCAGAGACGTAGCCCATTGTATCCAACGTGGATGTAATGCTTTTGCGTTTGGAACACTAGCTTTTGTAACATCCTGTAGGGCTGGGATTGGAGAAACGACAATAATGTGTTTTCCTTGGGCAAGAGGTCTTTCTTTAATGGCAGCCATCTGTACAGCAGTGAGAATTTTCTCTGTGGGAGCAACGCGTTGTTCTGCTGCTGAGTACAAATGCCATTTATATGCAATCGTGATTGTCTCACCTTTATTAAATGTCACATAGGTGAAACCGATGGCCCCAGCTATTACTCTGATGACCAAATGTGTTTTGTTGTCCCTTGTGTGTAAATGTTGTGCTGCAAGCATGTCTGTCTGCAATTCTCAAAGAATACGTGTATGTTCAATTGTCCAGAATTTACTTGAAAAACCGGGACGTATTAAGTCAGATAAAGGTTTTATGCGTGTAGCATAATCTGGAATGTAGGTTCTGCCAAAATTTAAGAAACCCAATAATGATTGTAGTTTTTTATCGTAATCGGTGGTTGTAGCTGTGCGCACTTTTCTAAGAATTGTGGCGCTAGGCTCTTCCCTTCACTTGATAGCTCATATCCTAGAAACAGGACGCGGAGGAAAGGTATTTTTGTTTTTTTTAAGTTAAATTTGTAGCCAAATTCGGCAAACCCTACAACAATGCAGGCTACCTGTCTTAAATGTAGTAGTTCATCATCCGTGAGATATATATCATTTACATAGGACAATGCTTCGGCGTCTATCTCGTACAATATAGCAGTGACACGAGCTGCGAACAGTCCTGGGCTGTTCTTATACTCTTGAGGTAAACAACAGAATTTTTTCTGGGAGCCTAGTGCGCTAAAACTTAAGTCTCTACTCTCAGGTGCTATATTCTGGCAGAAGAACCCATTGGAAATGTCTAGTGTTGTTTTGTATTTTTTACGCACTATGTTGCTCATTAGTGCTGTGCTATGCGAATTTTGGATAGCATAGGTGCGTATATGACTGTTTAAATGTCTGTAGTCTAAGACTATTCTGTATGTATGGTCTGGTTTAGCTACTGGGAATAATGGGTTATTCATTGGTGAGACACAGGGTTCAATCATACCCTGGTACTCTAATTGCGTGAGTATTTCTCTCACTGGTGCTTTTGCTTCATGTTTTATAGGATACTGCGGTTGTGACTGAGGTTCACTTTTAATTGGAATTACATGGTAGGGGGATTCCTCATCCCATCCTACGTGATTTCTGTATAATGCGGGTGCTTGTGCTAGAGCCCATTCAATGGAATAGGATTCAGTGAGTTCCTCTGGAACAAGGGGCGAGAAAGAAGGCTTAATTACATCTTCTCCATGTGGGCAGGTACGGACAAAGTCAGGTGGCCAATCTTGTTCAGCCAAAAGATTGCATCTATTGTGCGTTCAATGTCTCCTTCTAAATGTAGCGTTTCTTTGTACACCCTATCAGGCTTGGAGACACGCATGTCCGCAGTTTCTATTTGTATAAAGTCATCAGTTGCTTTCACCTCCAGATGCTCTAGAAGATTCCAGCAAACTATTGTGACTTCTGCTGCACTGTCTAGCAAGGCTAGAGCCCAATTCTTCTTCTTCAAGAGGACCCTCTTCCTGTGTGGCATGTCGGACTGCGACTGCTGCCATTTTTCTTTTTAAATTGTTGCTTTTGTTGGGTGGGTTTCTCTTCCTTTTTAATAGAAACCTCCGAAGAGCGTTGTGATTCCTGTCTCGGTTTCACGTACTCTGTTCTTTGCTCTGATCGCCCACCTCTCTCATTTCCTTTTTGGGATGAGTCCTGAAAGGAATGAGATTGGCGTGTATCAGTATATTGATATCTATCAGGCGTTTTTATATTATCTCTATTTCTGAGATTATACCTATTTTGTGGGGTCTCCATACGCGGAGATTCTCCCCTTTCTTTCTTAGGAGTTTGTTGTTTTTTATCCCAGTGTTTCTTATTACCCTCAGGTGCTTGCTTGGGGGTATCTTTGCTTGATTTACCCTGAAATTGAGGTTTTTGTGGTCTGGCCCCTAGGCTATCTCAACCGATACTTGAATAGGACTCTGCTATTATTTTAGGCAGCTCTCGTTCTTGATCTTGTTGTGGAACATCACGAAGCTGCATGCGCACTGCAAGTGCGACTGCTTCCCCTTTAAGGTTACTTAAATTTATTGAGGACACTGTGGCAAAATTGCCCATCAATTGCATCCCCAAATCTAGGGCTGGGGCAGCCCCATATTCATCTTGAATTTGTTTCAGCACTTCCGGTAAATTGCAAGTGTCGGTGTACTGTGTGCAGTTGTGTAGAGCGGGGCAAATACCGTGCCCCAGGTATTACAGTTTTCTACTGTAGGGACCACCCCGAAGGGCAAGCACATTGTTAATATTCTATGTTTATCCTGAGGTCCCGTATGGGGAAATACTGCCTCCAGCATATTAATTTTCTGTGCCAACCAAAACGGAGTTTCCTCTCGTTTGGCGGGTACTTTACCCATAATGGAATGTACAGTCGCAGGATTTATACCTGGCGTTACTGCATGTGGATGAGCTGGAGCAGCACGAGCTGCGTTTGTATTTAGTGTTTGCATCACGAATTGTACTAATCATCTATATATTGCTATGAACTCGATATATAAGCGACGAACCTCAGCTACTGCTAAATTTGCTACCGCAGGTTGTGGTGTATAACGGCCAATAAAGGCCAGGTAGGACCGTCATTACTTAGTGGACCTAACCTTACTGGTAATATTGTGTGGGATAGGGCGCCACCAAGCCAATTATTATGTTCTTGATGAGATAGAGGTATCTCTAAATATGCATACGCTCTGTATTGTCCAGGCGCATACGCAGGTGTATATTGATGAAATGTATTTGTGTTCCCATCAACTGCTGGAAATGTTACCCAAGAGTAAAAAAGTTCTATTCTATAAGCTGCAATGGGCTTCCACCACGAATGTGACTGGACCTCCCTGGGCCGTTAGGGCATTTGCTAGTAAGTGTGCTGTTAGAGGTTGTCTATATTAAGAGCTATTTGTACCTGTTGGAGATTCGTCTTGTTAGTAACACTGAGTTCAGAGAAGGCACACCACAAAATGTTTTTTTTTCCTTTTAAAGTTCAAGCTTGAACAACCGCCAGTTGTAGTAGGCTTACCTACACAGCTGTGGTGGAAATCCTCAACACCTCGGACGTCTCCGCATACGGCATTGAGGTGTCATTATATATAATGAGACAGAGATACTCCAGAGGACCCGAAAATTAGAGCCTGACCAAATGTTGGCGGTGCCATGTCGCGTAGGCTCTCATTATTCTAATGAGACTACTGGATTTGGAGCAGCAAGATCGCCCACGGTGTGGGAGACTGAGTCTGACCTACTGCGGGTGACACCTGTCGCTCTAAATCCGGGTTTTGCTCCAGCTAACTAGGAGTGCCTCATCTCCACCAAGAAATAGAGATGATTGGGCAGCCGAGCGCATGACATATTATACTTCTCAGGGAAGTCGTGGTCACTCAGGTCGCATCCGGTTCTCTCATTCACAATTCGGTCTCATATGTAAATGACAATAAGAAACAGTATGAGTTTTAAAGACTGGTTTAATAAAACGACTGCATTTTAGATAGCAAAGCGTGAGCTGCCATAACCAGTACGACATAACATGACAATATTAAAATGGTTATGAGGAGAGTGAAGCATAAGAATAATGCTATCATATTGTCACTAGAATCTATGGACTATTTCCTATCTAAGTCATAATCTGAGCACAGCATGTTAAGCTCTACTTATGCCTTTCAGGTTCCCCTGGGAGGACATCAACCCTCATACCTGAGCAAAGGCCTGTCGTGTGCGTTAGCATCTGCAGCGAAGCATTCAGCAATCAGCATACAGTCGTGGTTCCCTGGCTGGAATCTCCCTCTTAACATATAATGGGACTAGGAAGTGTTTTTATAATAACACAGCTGATGTTCTAAGAAAATGTCCCTAAGTAAGGATGTGTATTTTCTATGAATGTTGGAGACTAAGGGGCTCATTCCGACCCCGGCGGTCAACGACCGCCGGGGCCGGGGTCGGCGGGAGCACCGCCAACAGGCTGGCGGTGCCCCGCAGGGCATTCTGACCACGGCGGTTTGGCCGCGGTCAGACCAGGAAAACCGGCGGTCTCCCGACGGTTTTCCGCTGCCCTAGGAATCCCCCATGGCGGCGCAGCTTGCTGCGCCGCCATGGGGGATTCCGACCCCCTTACCGCCATCCTGTTCCTGGCGGTTCCGACCGCCAGGAACAGGATGGCGGTGAGGGGTGTTGTGGGGCCCCTGGGGGCCCCTGCAGTGCCCATGCCAATGGCATGGGCACTGCAGGGGCCCCCGTAAGAGGGCCCCACTTTGAATTCCAGTGTCTGCTCAGCAGACACTGGAATTCGAGATGGGTGCAACTGCACCCGTCGCACCTTCCCACTCCGCCGGCTCCATTCGGAGCCGGCTTCCTCGTGGGAAGGGGTTTCCCGCTGGGCTGGCGGGCGGCCTTCTGGCGGTCGCCCGTCAGCCCAGTGGGAAAGCCAGAATGACCGCCGCGGTCTTTCGACTGCGGAGCGGCCATATGGCGGTTCCCTCCAGGCGGGCGGCTCCCGCCGCCCGCCGGGGTCTGAATGACCCCCTAAACTTCTACCACATTCACCGGCAATGTACCAAACTGTAGCCTTGAGTGAAGCACAAAGTGATCAAGAATGTCTTGTTTGAGAACACAGTTCTGGGCTAAGCAAAACAGTTAGATAGATGAAAATAAAACAATACCGTAAAACTGGTTATTGTAAAAATAACAATGCGAAGCCGAATAAAATATATCTAGGTCAAAGTGCACAGTGGCCTAGTGTGTTAAACTAACGTGCATGGAGCTATAAAAAATAGCTACACAACACTGGTCTCTATGCCTGGGGGTCCATAGTTAATTATCGACAAACCATGATACACTGAGATAATATGACATTAACGAGAACTATGCTGTTCCCGATTTTATGTTCATTCTTGCTTTTTATTTGCCTCTGAGATAAATTGTTGTGTGCCATATATCTGCTCATGATGTATTATCATGCCATGTCTTAACCTGCCTACCTGTTGTATGCATTGTTAACGTCTAATAAAATTAATAGAAGAAGAAAAAAATAACATATACAAATGCTTTCTGTGTATATATATATATATGTTCTGCTTTGAATCTTGGCTGGTTGCAAGCCCCAGAGTTTGGTGGCTTGTATTGAGTAAGCAGAGACTCCTTTGGATTTTGAATAGTAAGGTAATGAGATGATTTTTAGTGCAAGCCTAGAGTGCATTGTCCTGTTTTGTACTGTATTGCCTGAATTTACCATATATCTGTAGTGGTTCCTCTCCTAGACAAATTACAATGCAGAGTGTCTTGAATATTGCCCTTCCAGCAATAGTTAGCCAGTGGAGTATTTGTATGACTGGAATCATACACTCTCTTGGGTAAAGACAGAAAAAGAGTCTTGCACCAGCATTTTAAATTGGTAGACTGTTGTTTATGATGAACCTGGATGGACTAACATATAGGCTGTCTGTATAGTCAAGCTTGGAAATTACAAGGATGAGAATGGTAGTTCTCTGGAAAGCTATTGATGATTCAACAGTGTTTTCATTGTGTATTCAATGTGTAGAAGGCACTATTGGTAATGTTGATGTGGTATCAAGAATAGGGCTTAATCTACGGCTACCCTAGGTTTCTGACATTTCCTGATGTTTGTGGAGAGCCCTCAAGTTCCTACAGTGCTAGGTTTGTATGTTTGCCATTGTCCACAGAACATGATCTCTGTCTTTACAGTTTTAGGCGTTAGCGGGCTATGAACCACCCGTTTGTTTATTGTACAAAGGCATTCCTCAAGTTTTGAGTTGTAGAGGTCTTCCAGGCCATCCAGTTTTAGAATTATTTACATGTCAATTTCTTCTGTAACTTTCGAAAGTTGAGCAAGTACAGATCTTTCAAATATTTTTCTTAAGAATGGTCTATTTGATATAGGCCTGTATTTTGCTGGGTAAGACGGATTAATGATTTTGTTTTGAGGCGTTTACCAATGTAGGAGGTTTTCAGTTCAAATGATAATGAACCTTGTTGCAGAGACATGTTGAGCAAGCATCTAAGTACTATCCCTGCATTGGCTTGTCAAAGGATATCTTTAATGATTTTTGGGGGTGCTTCCAGTGATAATTTTGAGGAAATGTTTGTCAGAGAGGGAATGGAAAGGATGTACTGGTAGAAAATATTTTTTCTCTTTTTATGTTGGTTGGTATTGGGGCCTTACTCATGGAGTGTTGGGTTTCCATGGGTAAGACACCCTAAGGTTGCCAGGGGGACAGAATCTGTTGTGTACCTGATGCTTGAATAAACTTTTACTTGGAAAATCCTGCATTTGTATAGTTGGGCCATGATTTGGGGTGGTGTTGTCTGTGTTTCCTTTAAAATAGGTCTCTTCCTTTCTATTTTTGAAGATGATGACATGCAGATTTTGCCACTCTAGGACTGATGTATTTATTGATGATAATGATGTTTCATTGGGACTTTGTGCAATATTATATTTTGTGTATTTCATAAAAAGAAATGATGAAAGTGAGTATCTACATTAATGAGAGGGGTTATTTACTGGTCTTGAGAGGAAGTTTGCACAAGTAGAGAAGACATTTGTATAGTTACAATTGTTTTAATCAACAGAAGTAAATGTGTAAACTTGTAAGTTTTCAGAATTCTGATCCTTGTATTTTTATCAGAGTTTACTCTTGGAAATGAAGCATTTTACTACTGGTTTTAGATGTGTGTGGAGTAGTGCAGTCTTTTATGGTTTTGATGGCTCTTCTTCAGGCACTGTTATGGTGGAATAGAATGAGTTTATCTTTTTTATCTCTTTCTTTTCTCTGCTTGTGTTATGGGATGTTCAGTTCGGTTCTCATTCTCTTGATGTCAATAATCCATGTGGAGTCCTTTTTGAGGTTAACGCTGGATGTGGTCTTTATCTGTATCTGTGTGCCCAATGAAGTGGAGATCATTTTTTATACAAAGTGTATGTTTTGAGGTTGCATATTTTTGGGGGTTCTTACAAGATGGGAGTTGAGCTTGTGAAGTTCTTGTTTCTTCCACTGGCTGTATGCACATTTATTATTGTAGGTGAGCCTGTTTCAAAAAGGTAAACATACACTTTCCTATAAGTTTACAATTGTTTGCTATTTACAAAGAGATTTACAAGTAGTACCTTTATGAGTTCGGATTCTCCGCACATAAAAAGACCTATCATTTTATGTGCGGAGAGTCTGCACTTGTAAAGATAGTACATGTAGATCCCTTTTGTGAATAGCAAACAATTGAAAACTTACACAAAAGTATAAGTTTACCTTTGTGAATCAGGCCCGGTCGGTGTCTTTGTAATAATACAAAAGAATGGTGGCTGAGAAATTTTGTGGTGCACACAATCCAAGTATCTGTGAGTCAGCTAAATTGCCATCCAGTGTCTCATAGGATCCAACAAATCAAGGGGTGCTTCGGGGGAAGGGACTGCCACCTTG
Source organism: Pleurodeles waltl (assembly GCF_031143425.1). Lineage (NCBI taxonomy): Eukaryota > Metazoa > Chordata > Amphibia > Caudata > Salamandridae > Pleurodeles > Pleurodeles waltl. Next base: position 1,179,406,211 of record NC_090437.1, read on the forward strand.
AACACCTCAAATAGGACAAAGTCCAAAACATTCACCATATCCGATCACTTCAAAAAGTTCAAGAGTTCAAAGCCATATTATTTCCTTTTGTAATTTATTCTCATTGGATTAAGTTTTTGTTTATTTTATTTTTATTTGTAGGTATAGTGTCACGATGTACAAATACAAATATAGTCCTTCATATATATCATAAATATATAGATACAAGGATGCTGTAGAGAAGGCCGAAAGAGGCAAAGAAGGATAAGATCTCTGACAGACCTGGTAACCCTAAACACTGTCCTTGCTTCCCATCCAAGCCTCCTTTCCTTCCACCTTTTTATCACCAGACCTCTATGAAAACAGCTTCTTTCATTCCAGGCCCTTGTTCATTTTCTCATACCAATCAGTGAAACAGGGGACAAGGTCAAACCTCCATCTTTGGAAGATCAATGATCTAGCCACCAACAATGCTATATACAAGAGCTTCTACGATCTTATTGGAATACCTGGGATGGGGCATATGTCCACTAATAGCAATGGGGTTTCTGATTGGATAGGGTATTAACCTAAGCCAGACAGAACCCAGCACTCTAGTCAGGGCAAGTAAGTTACACACCACAGATAACCTGTGCTCACCCTCTGGTTATTTGACTCAGAGCAAAAAGGCTTATCATCAGAGGTAATGTGTAAAGCATTTGTGCACAACACTCACACTGAAGCACAATGAATACACCACAAAAAAGACTCCACACAGGATTATATAAACATATCTGCATTCTATATTGTATATAACACAAGATTGAAAAAAATGAATTATAAATATTTTGTACGTTAGGTATGAATCATAAATAATTTGGATGTAATGCCATTACTCAGATAGCTCTTGTTATCCCAGATAATTCAAGTCAAAAACAACATATCACAATAGTGGTATGTGAAATGTAACTAGAAAGTACCTAAGTAGTGGTAGGTATTCATGGGCACAGGAACCCCTGCACACCTATTAGCAGGGTTATGATAATGCCATGGCCTGACTTAAAAGGAGTGGGGCACCAAAGCACTTGCTCGCCCACTTGTAGTAGTACAGTAATTTCCAAACACACATCCAAGGAGCTTCCCTGAATGAAGCAAGGTCTCTGGGGCAAGTGGGGGCCTCCTTCAAAGTTTTACCCCACAAGGCAAAAAGCAACGAAAGAACAAATGCGGCCCAACACAGGCATACACACTGTAGAAGTTCTAGCGGAGAGACCTCTCCTGCATGCAGGATTAAAAGTGCAGCTGCCCGCGAGAGCATGGTGCAGCTGCTGAAACACTGCTTCAACTTACCAGGCGGAGCAGCCCACGAAGGTGTGTGGGACAGCGATCTCTGTTCTGCGCCCCCCCCCAGTACCTTTGGGAGGATGACTACAACTGCTGGGGATGTCAGAGGGCCTTGGACACAAGGCTTGCTCTGCTGTGCGGTGAGTCATTGCAGCTCTACAACAAAGGTGGGGCTGTGTCAACACAGGTTCTGTGGCACACTTCCCTTTGCCTAGGCCACACGTCAGGCCGGGGGTGCATCAGCGTGCCTCTAGATCAATGTCCGGTAGCAGGCACAGTTCCTCACGGGCCGGGCTGCTCAGTAAGGTGAAATGCAAATGTTTCTGACAGCGAGCTTGCTGCTGGGGCAGGGCACTGATGGAGGAAGATGAAGCACCACTCTCCAAGCCTAATCAGGGCCCAATGCTCACTATGTACTGGTGGAGGAACCTTAACAAAGGTGCTGGTTTCCCTTGGAAAGGTGCTAAATCCGTACTCTGACAAGTACCTCAACAGCCCTCTGCAAGACAGGAGTTATATGGCAACAAAAATGGAATCCTTTAGGTCACTGGGTCTCCAGACGGGCAAGGAGGAGGAAGCCATCCAACCCTAGAGAACACTGGAGGGCACAAGGGCAGAGAGCAGGCAGCATGTCAGCACAAAAAGGCAGTTTGCAAAGTGGTAGTTTCTCCAGCACCCTAACAGACAGGCAGGCCAACACAACAAAGCAAGTAGTCCCAGTGGCAGTTCATCCTGGCATCACAGCAGTCCTCTGGTAATGTGCAGTCTATAGATCCAGCAGCATCAGGTTATAAGTCTCACGCAGTGTCTAAAAACATGGGATCAGAGACCCAGTACTTACACTCAAGAATGTCTTTGATGACTAGAAAGGAACCCTTAGAAGTGCACAATTCCTTTTAGCCCAGCCCTGGCTCCGGACGATCAGTAAGGGGTAAATCAGCCCTTTGTGTGAGGGCAGGACACAACCTTTTGACATGTAAGTGTGAACTACCTCTCCCTCTCCCAGCCCAGGAACAGGAAGACTATTAGTAAGCAGGACAATTCAGCTCTATCCCCAGTCCCACTCAGCCCTTCCTGTGTTGTGGCTGTTTAGGGAGTATGCACAAAATGTAGTGGTCACCCAGGCCAAATGTGTTTTGGATGTCAGGCTGCAAAGCATACAGAGTAATGAGCCCACTTTCTAAACGTATTACAAAACACAAGGGAACCTCAGGATAAGTAGGGACCAAGGGTAATTATGCATTATTAAGGGAGCAGAGGTCCCTAACTGAAATGAAATAGAAAATACACTGGGAACTAAAACATTAATGCCCAGGTAAACTTGAATTCACAGTTAAAATCTGATTTATTATACAATATCAAATTCAATATAAATATTCAGAAGAAACCCCCGTAGGACAAATTAAACTTGTATCAAAACAAGCACAGACAGAAAATTATGTGAGACAGTAAATCAGTGGTTCCCAACCTGTGGTCCGGGGACACCTGGGGTTCCGCAAAGCCTTCTCAGGGGGTCCGCGACTGCTTAGAAAATTAAAAAATATTAACAAATATAATGACTCAGGGGGGGGTTCCCGGATTCCAATGATGATTCAGTGGGAGTAACACTCTTTTGTGTACTCTTATATGGTTTTGCCAATCGGCTCCAAAACATCTAAAATGTGAATTAAATGGGAATGTTCATACAAGATTACGCCAAATAGAAATGACTTTGCTCTCTGTGCACTTTTCCTGATACGGACTGGAACTTTGTGGAGGCATTTGCAAATGCATGTAAGAGTACTCATTCAATTAATTTTATTTCAGATACACAGTATGAGGAAAAGGGTTGTTGGTTGACTGGAATGTGACCCCTGGTTAATCACCACGCACAATCACTTGAAGAGTGAACCACAAAAAGACACTATGGGGGTTATTCTAACTTTGGAGGAGTGTTAATCCGTCCCAAAAGTGACGGTAAAGTGACGGATATACCACCAGCCGTATTACGAGTTCCATAGGATATAATGGACTCGTAATACGGCTGGTGGTAAATCCGTCACTTTTCCGTCACTTTTGGGACGGATTAACACCTCCTCCAAAGTTAGAATAACCCCCTATATTAGCATGTGCTTGGGGGGCGTGGCTAGGCCGGGCAAGATGGAGGCCGCTTAATACATCAGCTCCCGAGGGGCCTATTAATTATCCGCAAAAACGAACCCCATCCCTTGACCATCCCTCGGAGTACCGCGCATCGGGGGTAACTGGAATAGAGAATAGTCAGCGGAGGGGATTACCGGTCTCTGGGACCCCTCAGGAGGAGAGCTGTGGAGCGTCGCGTCCGGGGCCCAGAAAGAAACTGGAGCCGGGGGCTCGAGTGCCGGTCTCCCTGGTGATGGTGAGGAGGCTCTGCGAGACGACGCAGAGCAGAGGAGGAGCGGCGCCGGTAGCGCGGCCCCTTTGATAGGGGAGAGAGCGCATTGCTCCGAGTAGAGGAGCAGTGGGCTCGGTCGGCCCCGGCGAGCCGGGGGAGCGGCGTGCAGTGCTCTGCCGGAGCGGTGGAGGCGGAGTTCTGCCCGGGCAGGCCGCGCGATCGGCGCTGGGCCTGCGGGACCCAGACTTTACACCAGTGAAGAAGAGCGGAGGCCCCCAAACACCTCGGGCCCTACTAGTTCCCTCGAGCACTGGGATGTGAAGAGTTGGACACCCGGGAAGAGCTCTCTATGAATCCCACCTCACCGCGAGGCCTAGACTCAGGTACAAATTGAGAGCAGCAGATGAGGCACACCTACGAGACATTGGAGAAGACTTTAGGCTCTCTGCAAAGATAATAGGGGCCCAATGGACCGCAAGTTCATTGAGTGTGATGCAGAGTGGGGCCTAGCGCTACACCTGGCGCCAATTCTTGGAAGAGGGCATGTCCGGGCCCGGAGGGCCTCAACATAGGGACAGTGCAAACTTGAGAACACGTTTTGCATGAACCCCTAGGGAGGAGAGCTGTGGAGCATCGCAACCGGGGCCCAGGAAGAAGCTGGGGCTCGAGTGCCGGTCTCCCTGGTGACAGTGAGGAGGCACTGCGAGATGCCGCGGAGCTGAGAAGGGGCGGCGCCGGCTGCACGCCCCCTTGATAGGCGGAGAGGGTGCATCGTTCCGAGCAGAGGAGTGGCGGGCTTGGTTGGCCCCTGCGGGCTGGGGGAGCGCCGTGCTGCGCTCCACCCGAGCGGTGGAGGGGGAGTCCTGCCCAGGCGGGCCACGCGATCGGCACTAGGCCTGCGGGACCCAGACTTTTTACCAGTGAAGAAGAGCTAAGGCACCCAAATACCTCAGGCCCTACTAGCTCCCTTGAGCACTGGGATGTGAAGAGTTGGACACCCGGGAAGAGCTCTCTATGAATCCGACCTCACTGCGAGGCCTAGACTCAGCTACAAATTGAGAACAGCAGATGGGGCACACCGACGAGACATTGGAGAAGATATTAGGCTCTCTGCAAAGATAAAAGGGGCCCCGTGGACGACGAGTTCATCGAGTGCGAAGCAGAGTGGGGCCTAGCGCTTCACCTGGTGCCAATTCTTGGAAGAGGGCATATCCGGGCCCGGAAGGCCTCCACATAGGGACAGTGCAAACTTGAGAACACGTTTTGCATGAACAACCGGAGTAACCAACGGAGGATTGACTGGGCACTGCCGTGCTAGTAAAAGAACCTGAACTGGAGGCACTGGATCTAGAGGTAGAAGGGTCAGGCGGAGGTGTGGCTTTGGCCTCAAGCACTGTTAAGATCCCAGGCTCCGGGCCATTCTGGGCTGATGACCTCTAAGGGAGTAAAGCGATGGAGCGCACCACTAACGCTGATCACGGTAGAGGGGACCTGCGAGACCTCACGCAAACCAAAGTACAAGATACCCTAGATAAAATACTTGGTGCAATTGAGGACACAAAAACAACCTTGAAGCATGACATCAATCAGGTGGCAGAGGAAATGGGCCTCCTGCATGCAAATCACCAGAAGCTTGTTGATAGAGTCAAGGAAACGGAGACCACGCTTGCGGACCTTACAAAACGAGACAAAAAGACCTAGAAGCCTCGGTACTGAGCTTCACGGACAGAGTGATGCGCCTGGAGTGCAGGGCAGAAGATGCAGACGGAAGGAATCGAAGGAACAATGTAAGAGTGGTAGGGCTCCCGGAAGGAGCAGAAGGCACAAATATGATAGAATTTCTTGAGGAATGGCAGCACACTGTGGTAGCACCGGGACAATTGACACCATTCTTCACGTTGGAGAGGGCACACTGAGTCCCCTCCAGACCCCTGGCACCAGGAAGACTGCCCGCGCAGTGGTCACCAGGCTGCTCCACTAAAAAGACAGAGACATTCTGCTCCAGAGAGTCAGAGAGGCGGGACCATTTAAGGTGGCGAATGGAGAAGTAACTCTTTTTCTGAACTTTACCATAGACGTCCAAATTAGGAGAGCATCATTCATGGCGGTGAAGACAGCCCTCAGAAAAGAAGGGATCCAATACTCTCTCCTTTTTCCAGCAAGATTGAGAGTGATTGCAGAGGACAAGACCACATTCTTCCAGAATCCAGAGGAGGCATGGGAGTGGATAGAGAACCGTGGAGGATGAACAGGGCGGCTTACGAAATCGGACAACACAAAGAGAAGGACACGGGGAGCTTCCCGGGGATGGTGTCTTTTTGCCTTTTGACTTTTTGCCTTTGCTGATGCCAAGTTATGATTTGAAAGTGTGCTGAGGCCTGCTAATCAGGCCCCAGCACCAGTGTTCTTTCCCTAACCTGTACCTTTGTTTCCACAATTGGCACACCCTGGCATCCAGGTAAGTCCCTTGTAACTGGTACCCCTGGCACCAAGGGCCCTGATGCCAGGGAAGGTCTCTAAGGGCTGCAGCATGTCTTATGCCACCCTGGAGACCCCTCACTCAGCACAGACACACTGCTTGCCAGCTTGTGTGTGCTGGTGGGGAGAGAATGACTAAGTCGACATGGCATTCCCCTCAGGGTACCATGCCAACCTCACACTGCCTATGGCATAGATAAGTCACCCCTCTAGCACGCCTTACAGCCCTAAGGCAGGGTGCACTATACCATAGGTGAGGGCATAAGTGCATGAGCACTATGCCCCTATAGTGTCTAAGCAAAACCTTAGACATTGTAAGTGCAGGGTAGCTATAAGAGTATATGGTCTGGGAGTCTGTCAAACACGAACTCCACAGCACCATAATGGCTACACTGAAAACTGGGAAGTTTGGTATCAAACTTCTCAGCACAATAAATGCACGCTGATGCCAGTGTACATTGTATTGTAAAATACACCCCAGAGGGCATCTTAGAGATGCCCCATGAAACCATACCCGACAACCAGTGTGGGCTGACTAGTTTTAGCAGCCTGCCACACACCAGACATGTTGCTGGCCACATGGGGAGAGTGCCTTTGTCACTCTGTGGCTTTTAACAAAGCCTGTACTGGGTGGAGGTGCTTCTCACCTCCCCCTGCAGGAACTGTAACACCTGGCGGTGAGCCTCAAAGGCTCAACCACTTTATTACAGCACCCCAGGGCACTCCAGCTAGTGGAGTTGCCCGCCCCCTCCGGCCACTGCCCCGCTTTTGGCGGCAAGGCCGGAGGAGATAATGAGAAAAACAAGGAGGAGTCACTGGCCAGTCAGGACAGCCCCTAAGGTGTCCTGAGCTGAGGTGACTCTGACTTTTAAAAATTCTCCATCTTGCAGATGGAGGATTCCCCCAATAGGATTAGGGATGTGCCCCCCTCCCCTCAGGGAGGAGGCACAAAGAGGGTGTGGCCACCCTCAGGGCTAGTAGCCATTGGCTACTAACCCCCCAGACCTCAACACACCCCTAAATTGAGTATTTAGGGGCTCCCAGAACCTAGGTAACTAGATTCCTGCAACCTAAGACGAAGAAGGACTGCTGAGCTGAAAAACCTGCAGAGAAGACGGGGACACCAACTGCTTTGGCCCCAGCTCTACCGGCTTGTCTCCCCACTTCAAGAACAACTACAACATCGACGCGTTCCTCAGGGTCCAGCGACCTCTGAAGCCTCAGAGGACTACCCTGCATCTAAAAGGACCAAGAACTCCCGAGGACAGCGGCTCTGCTCCAAAGAAGAAACATCTTTGCAACAAAGAAGCAACTTTTAAAGAACACACGTTTCCCGCCGGAAGCGTGAGACTTTGCACTCTGCACCCGACGCCCCCGGCTCGACTTGTGGAGAACCAACACTACAGGGAGGACACCCCGGCGACTGTGAGCCCATGAGTAGCCAGAGTTGACCCCCCTGAGCCCCTGCAGAAATGCATGCATAGGGAATCCGGAGGCTCCCCCTGACCGCGACTGCCTGCTTCAAAGAACCCGACGCCTGGTAAAGACACTGCACCCGCAGCCCCCAGAACCTGAAGGATCCGACCTCCAGTGCAGAAGTGACCCCCAGGTGGCCCTCTCCCTTGCCCAGGTGGTGGTTACCCCTTGCCTGCCTGCTTCGCTGAAGAGACCCTTGGGTCTCCCATTGAACTCCATTGCAAACCCGACGCCTGTTTACACTCTGCATCCGGCCGCCCCCGTGCCGCTGAGGGTGTACTTTTTGTGCTGACTTGTGTCCCACCCGGTGCCCTACAAAACCCCACTGGTCTGCCCTCCGAAGACGCGGGTACTTACCTGCTGGCAGACTGGAACCGGGGCACCCCCTTCTCCATTGAAGCCTATGCGTTTTGGGCACCACTTTGACCTCTGCACCTGACCGGCCCTGAGCTGCTGGTATGGTAACTTTGGGGTTGCTCTGAACCCCCAACGGTGGGCTACCTTGGACCCAACTTTGAACCCTGTAGGTGGTTTACTTACCTGCAAAACTAACAAACACTTACCTCCCCCAGGAACTGTTGAAAACTGCACTGTCTAGTTTTAAAATAGCTTATTGCCATTTTTGTGAAAACTTTACATGCTATTTTGCTGATGCAAAGTTCCTAAAGTTCCTAAGTGAAATACCTTTCATTTTAAGTATTACTTGCAAATCTTGAACCTGTGGTTCTTAAAATAAACTAAGAAAATATATTTTTCTATACAAAAACCTATTGGCCTGGAATTGTCTTTGAGTGTGTATTCCTCATTTATTGTCTGTGTGTGTACAACAAATGCTTAACACTACCCTCTGATAAGCCTACTGCTCGACCACACTACCACAAAATAGAGCATTAGAATTATCTCTTTTTGCCACTATCTTACTTCTAAGGGGAACCCTTGGACTCTGTGCATGCTATTTCTTACTTTGAAATAGTACATACAGAGCCAACTTCCTACATTGGTGGATCAGCGGTGGGGTACAAGACTTTGCATTTGCTGAACTACTCAGCCAATAACTGATCACACAACTAAATTCCAAAAATTGTCATTAGAAACTGATTTTTGAAAATGTGAGATATTTTTCTAAAAATTTTAAAGTCCTGCTAGGGCCTTGTGTTAGTCCCTGTTAGCATTTCTTTTAGAGTTTAAAAGTTTTGTAAAAGTTTGAATTAAGTTCTAGAGATAGTTTTAGATTCTTTAAAAGTATTCCAACTTTTAGAAACAAAATGTCTGCTGCAGAAGAGATAGTGATGGAACTCAACCTCACCCCTTACCTGCATCTTAGGATGTCAGAGTTAAGGTCTCTCTGCAAAATCAAAAAGATAAAGACTGGTTCAAACCCTACCAAAGTACAGCTCCAGGAGCTTTTGGCAGAGTTTGCTAAAAACAACCCCTCAGATGATGGCCTCACAGAGGGGGACACTAGTGATGTGGAGGACGTCCCACCTCCAGTCCTAGATAGGGAGCCCAGGGTTTCTCCAACCCTGACTCCACAAGTGATAGTCAGAGATGCTGCTTCTCTCACAGGAGAGTCCAACAGCTCTGGAAGCATTGACAGCAGTCTCAATGAAGATGACCTCCTGCTAGCCAGGATGGCCAAAAGATTGGCTTTGGAGAGACAGCTCCTAGCCATAGAAAGGGAAAGACAAGAGATGGGCTTAGGTCCCATCAATGGTGGCAGCAACATAAATAGGGTCAGAGATTCTCCTGACATGCAAAAAATCCCTAAAGGGATTGTAACTAAATATGAAGATGGTGATGACATCACCAAATTGTTCACAGCTTTTGAGAGGGCTTGCGCAACCAGAAAAGTTAACAGATCTCACTAGGGTGCTCTTCTTTGGGAAATGTTCACTGGAAAGTGTAGGGATAGACTCCTCACACTCTCTGGAAAAGATGCACAATCCTATGACCTCATGAAGGCTACCCTGATTGAGGGCTTTGGATTCTCAACTGAGGAGTACAGGATTAGGTTCAGGGGGGCTCAAAAATCCTCGAGCCAGACCTGGGTTGATTTTGTTGACTACTCAGTTAAAACACTGGATGGTTGGATTCATGGCAGTGGTGTAAATGATTATGATGGGCTGTACAATTTATTTGTGAAAGAACACCTGTTAAGTAATTGTTTCAATGATAAACTGCATCAGCAACTGGTAGACCTAGGACCAATTTCTCAATTTTGTGGAGACAAAAGGAAAAGTAACACATGCAGAGTGGAGAAGAATGATAAAAAGAGGGGAAGGGAAAAGCATATTAGGGGAGAGGAAAAATGACTCCCCTGAGACTAACTTAGCAACATTTTATGATAAGTCATTATCCAGTGGGCCACTTTTTCGTTTTGTGCCCCAGGCCTAATTTTGATCCCTGAATATGGAAAAAACATGCTTGTAATTGCCATCAATGTGAAAGAAGTGTGCATTCCCATCGGTATGCAATATATGTGAAATGGCATTCCCATGTGTGTAAAAACAGCAAGTTTTAATAGTGTCTTCAATATGAAGATGGCACTACAACATTGTTATCTATAAGAATACGTCTGTGAAAAATAATCAGTAGGAAATAATTAAGCTTTGAATTTTCATACGTATGCTTGTTGATATTGAAAAAGACACGGTTCCAAGTCTTTTCTTTCCAACGCTTTATTCCATTAAGCAGGATGCTACCAACCCTGGCAGTACAAGATGGGCAACTGCCTTGCCAGATCTTATCCTCCCACCACATTCCACATGTTGCTAAGCAATCAATACATCACTAACATTCCACACACAGTATAACCCAACATATCTCCCTTCCTAAAAATTGACAAAATACATTAAAACTATAATGATGATAAGCACAAAAACACAATAAATAATAAAAAAATTACAATACACAAAGATATTTAATATGTTGAAATCCACTAATCATTAACCATTAAAACATATTGCCATACATAAACAATGTTGGTATATTTTAACTTATATAATCTTTCAAATACTCCGGCCTCTTCACAACTCTTACACCTCTCTTCTTCCACTCTGCACCCCTCTCTGCAAACTCACCCTCATTTACATTCACTTTCCACCTCCTTAATTCCAACTCATTACATTTCACCACACTATCCACATTCCATCTCCTTCCATCATCTAACACCACACTATACCCTCTCACTTTTGTTATACGTTTGGGCACAGACCATTTGGATGACCCTTTCCTAGTTCTGTCCCAAACTTTCGTTCGCACCCAATCACCAACAGCTAATTTCCGTTCCGCCACTCCAGCTGTACCCTTACCTTCATATTTCTCTTGCATTTCCGTCACGACTCATTAAGCTTTCCTCATTCACCTTCCCCCTACCTGCCTTGCCCATCCACCCTGGCACAGCTTTGGTACAGGGTTTCCTTCCTTTCAATAACATAAACGGAGTCTCCATAGTAAGGGAATGTGGAGTGGTACGATAGTTCCACAACATGTCTTTGATTTCCTTCTTCCAATTCAATCTACTCTGCAATGCTAACTGAATGCACTCCCCCAACACCCTGTTAAATCTTTCCACCAGTCCATTCTCTCTAGGATGTGCGATGGCGGTTTTAACATGCTTTACTCCACAACTCTCCAGATAATTCTCAAATTCGATCGACGTAAACTGTGGACCATTGTCAGTTACTAACTCTTCAGGATAACCCTCCCGTTTCCATACCTCCTCACAAAACTCAACGACCGCACCTGATCTCACATCACGCACTAAACTGACCTCTGGCCATTTTGAGTGGTAATCCATCATAACAATAGCAAAGGTTTTGCCATTTTCATCTAAAACAAATGGACCACACACATCCATACCCACTTTCTTCCATGGCTCACACGGAAATGGAATGGGAATTACAGGAGTACTCTTGCCCACATGTGTTTTGTCACTGCACGCACAGCTCAAGCAATTTCTAACAAACCTTACAACATCACGGTCCATACCTGGCCACCAAAAATCCACTCTTGCCTTCCTCTTCATACCGGACATACCACCATGCCCTTCATGCAAAACACCTAACACTTTCTCCCTTAACTTATGCGGTACAACCACTCTGTCACCTCTCTTCAATACCCCATCCTGTTCAGATAACTCCGACCATACACTCCTAAAATTAGCTAACACATCCACCACCTCCCTTCCTAACTCCCTCCAATGCCTATCCAAATTTCTCCTCAATATTTGCATCACTTCATCCTCCATCATTTCTGACTTCCACTCGTCTTTCCCCACAGCTTTCAATTCTACAGCATGTATATCTGCCACAACCCAAACCTCATCTTCGTCGTTCTCCGTTCCCTCAATTGGTAGTCTAGACAAACAATCAGCATTCACATTTGCCACACCCGGAACATATTTAGTGACGAAGTCATATTCTTGTAACCTATATAACCATTTTGCTATACGTGGTGATGCACGGCTGGCACCCTTTGTCGTGAAAATGTCCACCAATGGTTTATGGTCCGTTCGTAGATCAAATCTTCTTCCCCACACATAATTCCTAAAATGCTGGACACCCCACCAACAAGCGAGAGCCTCCTTCTCAATCGCAGAATAAGTGGCTTCCGCACCTCTCAACGTTCTTGAGGCAAATGCAATCACGTACTCCTTACCCTTCCTCACTTGCATCAACACAGCCCCCAAACCGTACATGCTGGCATCTGTGGATATGATCGTATGGTCGCCCGTCACAAATGGCTTCAACTCCACTGCATTGACAATACTCTTTTTTAACTCAACAAACGCTTGTTGACAACCATCCGACCACTCAAACTTCTGGTTCTTTTTCATCAGTGTGCGTAGGGGCTGAGCGATGTCCGCAAAATTCTTTACAAATTTAGCATAGTACTCAGCTAGACCTAAGAATGACCTCAACTGATCTTTTTCCTTCGGATTCGGAGCTTTTTCTATCGCCTCCATCAGACCTACCCTTGGTTTAATTCCATCACCAGAAACTGTGTGGCCCAGATACTCCACACTTTGTCGCTCAAACTTGCATTTCTTCATTTCAACACTCAAACCTGCCCTTTCCAAAATTTAACACACCTTCCCTAACACTTTATCATGTTCCGTTCCACTTTCCGCCCATACCAGCACATCGTCCTGAAAGAATCTTACATTCTCAACCTCGCCCAACAAGTTTCGCATTATCCTTTGAAAGACCGCTGAGGCAGATGCCAGGCCAAATGGCATTCGTAAAAATCTAAATGCTCCCTCGGGTGTGATAAATGAAGTGAGATGCTTCGAATCTGGGTGTAATAAAATCTGATGATACGCATTAGACAGATCCAGTGTAGAAAACACGTTTCCACCTTGAATGCTGGCCAACAACTCATTTATATTTGGTATAGGGTGTCTGTCTATCCATATATTATCATTTAAATCTCTCAGGTCAACACACATCCTAATCTTGCCATTAGGTTTCCGAGCCAGTACCACTGGACTCAACCATTCCGAAGACTCCACCGCTTCTATCACCCCCAATTGTAATAATCTCGCCAATTCAGTTTTCAATGCATCCCTAAGCATCAATGGTACTCCTCTCACTTTATGCACCTTAGGTATCGCACCTTTTCTTAAAACAATCCTGTGCTGAAATTTTTTCAGACAACCCAGCTTGTCCCCAAATAACAAAGGAAATTTCGCCTTCCACTTTTCTGCATTAGGATTTTCTTGTAACACAGTCTGAACTTGTTCCTCGGTGTCCGGGTTCAATACAATGTTTAATGCTCTTTGTTCATTCCACCCTAACAAACATCTGCCTCTTTCCACAACATACACACAACATGTTATTTCCCTCTGTTTAAAATTTAGACTCCCTTGAAAATACCCTACAACCGATATCTTGGTACCTCCATAACCTACCAATCCAACTTTGGGTTCAGATAATTCCAGCTTTCCTAACCTAAGCCAAGTATCTCTATTAATCAGCGTATATGGAGAACATGAATCCGCCCACATGCTAACTGCTACACCATTCAGATTTACACTACACTTTGGTGGTCTGTAACACCCATTCTCAAGTAACATCACGTTGTTCTCAACTGAGACCTCTTCAGTAACAGCATTTAGCATCAATACTTGCACACCATCACCTTCTTCATCAGAATACGTCTTTTCTAACTTTTTTCCGTCAGCCTGCACACAATTCACACTTTTCTTCTTGATTACATTTTTCTTTTGGTTACAAACTTTGGAAAAATGACCCATTCTATTACAATTGAAACACTTAGCATTCGACGCTGGACAACTTCCAGAAAATGCCAGATGTTTCATGCTACCACATCTATAACATTTTTTTTTTCCTTCAAATATGCTTTCATTCTTAGTACTCTTGATCTTGTCCACTTCCTGAGGGGTCACATTATTGACATTGTGTTTTCCCAATTCCTTAATATAACGTGATGTATCTTCAATACGTCTCGCAACAACAATAGCCTCATCCAAAGAAGGATCTTTTAAACTCAAGAGTTTCTCCTGAATTTTTATATTTCTAGTACGATTTATCAATTGGTCTCTAATTATTTCCTCGTGTAGGTCCTTAAACTTGCATGTATTTGCTAATGTTCTCAACGCACTTACAAACTGATCCACAGACTCACATTGCGCTTGCGCTCTCGAAAAGAATCTGTGGCATTCCACCACTATACTCACTTTTTTGCTAAAATGACTTTCTAATGCCCCCATGGCCCTTACATACACATCCTCACCATCAACCTCTTCGTCAGATCCCTCCCCATTTTCAAGAACTTCACCACACGGTAGAGTTTTCAACACTTTCCTCCCTTCCACGCCCAAATTATGTTTTAACAAAGCTAATTTCCTTTTTGCTGTAAAAATAGCTCCACCCAAGGCTTCTAAATATGTTTCAAAAGCCTCTTGCCAATCTTCCCATGGCATAACAGGCTCCCCAGGAAGAGGTAAAAACATAGGTGGAGGCGCTATAGCTTGCATGGTTTACACTGAGATTTCACCGTACAAGTGTCCAATTACTATGTTACCACAGACTAAATACAATGTATTATATTACTTAATCTGTAACTCACTCTGCACAATTTAAGTTAAAATCCACATTCTACATTGAATGGAAAAAATATTGTCCAACACCAACACAGTGGCGCTGACCCCCAGTGAACAATAACGTTGAAGTACGACGATATTCCCACTTTCCAGATTTTTTACTGTTCAGGGCATCCTCCACTCTCAGCAAGCACCGCTTCACTTTCCAGTTGGTTGCTCACAACACGCAGATCTGACGCGCTTCCTCACATTTAATTTACGACGTCCACGTTGTTTTGCGACCGTCGGCCTTCTTTCTACAGCTGGTTGCCCTTGCCGCACACACAATAGTGACGCGCTCTCTCACGTCTTCTCCGTCTCGTGTCCTCTCCGTCGTCCTGGAGACTGGGCTGTTCCAGTTCTGCCTCTGAAAACTGGTCTCTGCACGAGTACAGCCAACGACGCTTTTCGTGACAAACTTGAAAGGTAACAAGCAGTTACCGCGCGGCAAATATGAGAAGTTAAGCTTTAGGTCCTCGTTGCCAAAATACCTTGAGATCAGATCCTTGTTAGCACCGGGGCTTAGTTTGACCAGAGCAAGCTTAATTTACCCTCACTCGCAGTAGCACGAAGTCATTACACGCTTTTCACAGCGCAGGCGACGTTGTCATCGGTTAACATGAATCCTTTTAAAACACAAGGTCTGCTGAGGATATGTCTATGACACTGCACTCCAATAAATCCATAAATCATATAAAATGCAGTAGAAGATTTCCACCAACGTCTAAAATAACGTCCAGTCACTGCCCACAAAGTCCAGAAGGCATCTCAAGGCTTCTCCTCCTATGCCAGGGTTGGCTCACTGATAATATCGCGATCCCATCCTCGTCGCCACTGAAAAAGACACGGTTCCAAGTCTTTTCTTTCCAACGCTTTATTCCATTAAGCAGGATGCTACCAACCCTGGCAGTACAAGATGGGCAACTGCCTTGCCAGATCTTTTCCTCCCACCACATTCCACATGTTGCTAAGCAATCAATACATCACTAACATTCCACACACAGTATAACCCAACAGATATGATTATGAAAGAAGTGCACATTGAGATTACCAGTTGTATGAAACAAATCTGAATACAGTTTATCATGAATATGAGGAAATATGCATTGGCATAACCATGAGTGTGAAAGACACATACACGGATGTTGCTCCACGTATGAAAAATGTCCCTTGCCACTAGTATGAATGATGTGTGTATGTGTGGGTCCCTTAAAAGGAACTGTGCTTGGACTTAGCCGTCCCTGAGAAAGAAACACAAATCATCATTGCTACCTCTATGGAATAAATGTATATATGCAATGTTTTTTTATATATTGTATATGTATTGCTACCAGCAAGAAAGAGATGTTTACAGATGTCGCTGTGAGTAAGGCGTGAGTGTGCGTATACAGTGGCATAGTGAAGAAATATGAAAGAATAGTGTCATACGATTAAACAATATATTAGTCAGCATGTGAAATCAGATTAGGGTTGAAAATGTGAAAGAAACGTTAGCTGTCAGAAACATCTGAAAGTTAAACATGTTCATGGACAGCATTAAAAACGTGAAAGAAATGTGCAACTGTGCTTGTTAGTGCAAGCACTGTGGTAAAAATGCTCATGGATTCCCATTTGTTTGAAAGAAATGTACAAAAATAGTTGCCATGGGCTTGAAAGAAGCCTGCTTAGGCGCTTCAATCTGCATTTATAAACAAGCAGGGACGGCTTCTGCGCTGTACCATTCTGTGATTCTGGGCAAGTCACTTATCTCTCCATGCGTTAAAAAAAGAAAATGCATGTTACATGAAGTGGTAATTAAGGATTATGTTATAGCCCTGTAAATGGAGCATAGGAGGGGCACAAGTAGGCTCTGCATTCCTCGTTCTTGAAGGCACAAGCTATTGGAAGACACACCTTGACATCCAAGTTCTGTCTCTGGATACACAGCAAATATGAGGAGATAAGATTGTTTATAGAAATGACACACTTGGAAGGACACTGTAAAGAAAGTTTTGGCATGGGACGGAGAAAGTGAACCTAGAGACCCCTCAGCCAGCAAATGAAAAGTAAGAAAACGTGAGTTGCAAAAAGAGCCAATGGCAAGCAAAGGGCAGAATGCATTCCCAGGTTAACTTTCTGAAACTGCTCATACCTCGTACCTAGCTCTGCTGTCTGATAGGATGCGACCTAAGAAATAGGACCCTCAGACCCACTCTTCAGTTCACTTTCTGGACCCATGGAAAGACCATCAGAGGACTACCTGCTGCTGAGGACTGCTGTGCACCACACAAGACTGCTTTGCTGAACCTAAAAGGACTGCTTTCCTGCCTGGAGCCTGTCTTGAACCCTCAGAGGCCTGCCTTGCTGCTTGAGCCCTGTTTCTTTTCCTGAACCTAGGACTACCAGAGTGACTCCAAGGGGTAGTTTGCTGGACTCCTATTCAGAGCTTCAGGAACAAGAACAGAAAAGAAGTTTATTATGCATAGTTATTAAAAACCGTAGCATACATTAACTCATTTTAATAGAAATTGCTGCAGCATCATACAATAAAAATACCCATACATTAAAAAAGTTAATATCATTTACAATAAAACATTTTTTAGCCGCAGCCATATGTAAAGATGGGGGAGCTCAGAGAATACAACCGACATTTGAAGAAAGTGGCATCTCACAGGAGTCCAATTTTTGTTTGACACAATCTTTAAAAATGTGATGAATTTACAGGACAGAAAAATGTCCGCTGCCTTAAGGCAAGCATTCATGGCTTGTCTGAATGAGTGGATGCCTTGCTGGTTAAAAAGTAGCATAAGCAGCCTCCTCCTCATGGACAGCAGCCCTGCATGCAAATTATATGAATAATGCTTTCTTCCGTAGCAATACATAGTCTACAGCAGACATCTTTAGGACCCTAAAGCCAGGGTACTGCGTGAGCAAGGCCAGGGAAAAGGCCAAAACGGTGCCCAACAAAAGATTATTTTAGGTGCCTGGGCGATCCTGCTTCTAAATAAAATTTGGGCTTAAGAGTTTTTATTCATTTAGGATCAACCAGGCATGAGATCTGGCTGAGAGAGCCTCTTTGTCTATTAATACAGATGTTTTGTTCACAGCACCATTGATAGCTTTTCTAAAGGGGTCTGGAAGCAAAGGCTTTTCCTATATGGATTGAAAGGCAAGATTATCAATTACCAGATCTAAATTCTGCCAGGATCGTGCGTTTCTGCTTGTTTAAACCTCTTCCCAGAGAGCTTGGTACAGTCGATTAGAGAGTCAATGATTTTATTCATTTCTAGAGTTTGATGTAGGCCCCTTTTCTTTGCAATTGCTTGATTTAATAGACCAAACTCTAGTCTTATCTGGGCCGGTGAAGCTCTGTGAAGGAAATGTAATAGCGATCTAAATATTTTCATAACAATTGTGTTTGAGATTACAGCGTCTCTACCTCGTACTGCCTCGCAACCATAGGTGATACTCCAAGGTAGTTTTGCTGCTGTTACTTTTAACAGCAGCAAGTAGCTTCGGCTGTCTAGTGATCTCTGAAAAGTGTGAAAAGCAAGGAGTAGATTATTCCCTTCCTCTGCAGATCCAACCTATGGTGGCGGAAGTAGCCCTTGTCATCGAATAGTAGTCCAAGATATCTGTATGTTCTAACTGACTCCATTTGTTGGCCTTGTAGATACCATCTGTGGGATTTCTGTAGCTTGCTGCTCACTTCCATAATCTTGGTCTTCTTCTCATTTATCGACATCCCATTGGCTGTTGAATAGTGCCAACTTATCTATGAGGCGCTGCAAGCCGATTTTGGTTTGGCTTAGGAGTATCACATCATCTGCATACAGAAGGTTGGAGATGTGCATGTTGCCTAATTTAAGCCGGGGCCAAGTCGGCTAGACAAAAGTTGAACAGGTGTGCCACGAGGACACACCCTTCCTTTAAACCCTGGGGGGCTTCAATTCCCCTTGACAGATAGTATCCATCTCCAATTCGTACTCTTAGCCAGGTGCCCGAATATAACAACTGTATTGCTTTTAAGAGGCGGGAAACAATTACCCCAGCGTGACAGTTTTTTCCAAGGAAGGTTAAGCTGCTCACAGGCGAATGCTGACTTGATATCCACAA
Source organism: Pleurodeles waltl (assembly GCF_031143425.1). Classification (NCBI taxonomy): domain Eukaryota; kingdom Metazoa; phylum Chordata; class Amphibia; order Caudata; family Salamandridae; genus Pleurodeles; species Pleurodeles waltl. Next base: position 1,179,425,020 of record NC_090437.1, read on the forward strand.
AGCAGAAGTACATTTTTGCTTAATCAGTTTTTGACTGTCGATAATTATTGAGAGGGATAAATTATTCTTTGTCATACCAGCCCCTTGTACAAAACCTGTCTGGTTAGGAAGGTTAACATGTTTCTCTTCCACCCAGCACAATAGATCCATTAAAAGAATCCCAGCAAAGAGATTTGCCTCGCTGTCCTACAGCGCAATTAGGCTGTAGTTTTCCGGTAGATGATAATCACCTCCTTTGAAGATGGGTGAAATTATTGAATCTTTACATAAGTCTGGAAAAGTTTCAAGTTAAAGGGTATTGCTAAAGACCACGTAGGTGCTGGCCACCCTGGCACCTTGTCTTGTCTTCTCTTTTGAATATATGTACATATTTGCTCATCAGAGAAGCTAAAACCAAGGTCATCTGGAGTTGCAGAGTTTATTGTTGGGGCTTCGCAAAATAGCTCTTGGCTAAGAGGTGCTGTAGCCGCTGGTGGTGAGTTAAAGTGCTGTGTCAAGAAGTCCACCCAGCTTGATTCTGTTAAGTTTGAACTTGATACTGCTGAAAGGGGGCCTGTTGAAATAGTTAATCATTCTCCGGAAATGTCTCAAATTTTCTTTGTATTAAGGTTCAATGCTTTTGCCGAGAGACTTGGTTTTATTGTTATTTTCTCCTCCCAAAATACCCTTTGGTATATTTTGTTTTTAAGTTTCAGATTGGTTTGGATCGCGAGATTCCCTGGTTGCTTCCTGGCCTGCCTTAGAATTATACTGCGGTTCCTCCTTAAATTGCGGCATGAGCCAGATGTTTTGATGTTTTTTAAATCTTGTAGGTGCTCTATGAGTTGGTTAGGGAGTAGTTGTAGAAGCAGTGCCTGATGAGGCTGGAGGCAGTGGCCACAATTAACTCAATTGTGCCTTCTGACCAACATAACTTCCTGTAGTTTTTTGTGACAAAATCACCCGGCCCGGATTTTGCCTACTGTTGGTAAAGGCATTAGGTGCTAATTTCTCTAAGTTGATGCCCATGGTCGCTTTCCACTGTTGTTTTAATTGTTTAATCGGATATGATGTGATTAGGTAGAGTATGGGGAGACTTACTGCTGTGTAATCAGTTGTGGAGTGCGAGCTTGCAGAATAGTAGGACCACACTGGTGGAGTGTCTTGTTGGTACCTCCCACTCAGTAGTCTTAGACCAAGAGACTCAAGGTCTTTTACCAATGTTAGTGCCTTTACATCCCTGTGCCTGCTACTTGGTGATCCAGCGGTCTGCATAGGGACTGCCCAAGGAAGCCCTGTTGTAGTATTTGATCCTCTTGGGCAAAAGGGGACATCAGGTTCATGTTAAAGTCACCTGTCACTAGAATTTCTAGTAATGTTGGATCTTGTTGGCTTGCTAGTACAATGGTTACCGCTGTCCCATTTCTGAAATTTGACTATTAAAATGTTGTTATCATCTGACTCCACAAGCTCACTTTCTGTCTTGAGTGCTGCAGCTACGAAAATTGCCAGTTCCCCCTTTGGGCAGTCAAATCTCTTTGATTTAAATTCTGGACTATAATAACCAACAAAACCGTCCATCAGGAACGGTCGAGTGACCCATGTTTCTTGTGGGAGAATAACTTGATATTCTCTTGCAAGATTGATCAACTGCATATTATGACTTTTGGTATACACAACGTTTATGTTCCAGGAGCACAGTTTCATTTTTACTGTTGTATTTGGTGCTGACATTGGCTAAGATGACTGTGCTTGGATGCATCAGGAGTGACTGCCACCATTTAGGGCCTCCACTAGCCAGCCTAAGTTTAATGGAACGGAACTGTATTTGCCGATTGGGGAGTATGATATTTGCACCAGTGAATGCAGGGGAAAGGTGGGACCAATTTTACCAATGTGGTTCCTATGAAATGAGTGTACTTGCATTTTGTCTTTTTGTCCTCACATCGAGATAAGCTCTTCCAGGGGGGTAAGCGGAGCTGGGTAGGCTGCTGGATGAGACTTTCTAATCCTAATTCTCCACTTTAGAAAACATTTGTTCTCCTGGAGAACTTTCCTGACCAACTGGATAGACGCCCAGGTCACAAGGGTGGACTCTTACGTGTTATCTTCCTTGAGTGACAAGAACTTGACAGATTCGATATCCGCTGTGGATGTCCTTTCAAGGGATGGAATTGTCTTTAGAAGCTTAAAGATGTTACCTCGGTTAAGAATATTATGCCTACCCTTGGACTGGTATTCTGGAGTAAAGATTATTTGATTACCGTCAGCTAAGGGGCCATGCGGCTGACCAATATTATCTGGCCCTAGACTGGGAGGACCCTTAGTATGTTGTTCTCAGGCTTGAAAAGGCCCAGAGAATTTGTCAAAGGGCTAGTGACAGCTAAAGAGCAAGACTGGGCTGGCTGGGATTTGTTGGTCTTATATGTAGCTGTTTTTGTAGAGGTGGAGAGTTCTTGATAGTAATTCCTTCATGGACCTCCTCGAGGGCTGCTTTAGGTTCTTGATGGAACCAAGCCTCCTCACTTTGGCACCTACCCAACAGATTTGGCTTCACCAGGGAACTCAAGTTTGTGGAAATTGAGGAATGAGCTGGAATAACGGCCTGGCGCTCTTCAGGGGAGAGCCACTTCAAGATATTGTCCATGGGGTTTTGACAAATAAGGGCATTACAGAATTGCCTTTGCGTTTGCATAGACTCTTTAATAGTCTCAGTTACATTGTCAGCCTTTTTGCTTGTGCTGGAACAGGGAATGGCTACCATACTGCTTTGTATTTTATTTCAGGTCTTGCGCTGCTTCTTCATTTGTGGTTTTGTAATTGGCTTTCCTAGTTGCTCAGGTGGCCGTGGCTAGGACTTACAGGTGGTACTCTCACTTGAATTAAGGGTCTCGTTGGAGAGATTGCCTGGCTTCTCCATTTGAGATGTTTCTTGATAATCTCCCCCTATGCATGTTGATCCTGTGTTTATGATGCTGTGGCCACTGGTCCTGTCATATTCTTGAGTTGATTGTATTATAGAGGCTTGGTCCTTTTTGCCTCTTGGGATATCCAGTTTTAGTTTTAAATCTTCCATTAAGGAGATCAGAACGTTTGGGATTGTTGCAAGCTTGTTGATTAAAGGGTCATAGGTGCAGTCTTTATAGGTTGCTGCCGTGTGGTTTGTACCCAAATTATCAGATTGTTTAAATCAACCAACTTCTGTTCGATCCAAGAGACTGATTTTGCCATGACATTCAGCAAGTCCACTTGGATGTCCATTTTGGTTGAATGGTACATTAAAGCATCCAGTGTCATGATGTCCTGAAAAGAATGTCCCATACAGTCCCAACTTTGGATTTGGGGGTACTCTGTGTTGTTTTTTCCTGGGCTCTTGAAAACTGCAAGTGATCCTGCTTGAGGTCCAGGGTCTCTTTTGGGGGGTGTAGTCTGGGGCTTTGTGGTAGCATTATTGGTTGGCCGTGGGGTGCTCCAGCGATGTGCTTCCCCCTCCTTGTGAGGGTCTGTGTTATTTGCCCACTGGCAAGGCATGTAAAATTTTAATTACAAGGGTATAGGCCATCTATTGCTTGCATCATTGATGAATTAAAAATAGGTTGAGGTGAGTTCAATATGAGCCTGGGGTTGTCTGCTCTAGTTGCCCTGCTGCAGTTTGATGTGCATGATTTGATCTTCCGGGTGAAATTGTGTTTCCTGCCCTTTATTAATTGTTACTCTGATGTCAATTGGTGGTGGAGCACCATTTCTACATTTTGGTGAAAGGCCATATCTTGCCTCTTGCAACTCTCGTCAGCTTCGGCCTCCAGCTTAATCCCACTGAAGATTTCAAACTTTCAGAAAAGAAACTAAGGCCCATATTTATACTTTTTTAGCGCCGTATTTGTGTCATTTTTTAACGCAAAAGCGGCACAAACTTGCAAAATACAATTGTGTGGTGTTATCCTGCACGGAGGTGTGTTTTTATCTTTGGCTACTATGCAGGTGCTTTTTCTTCATCTCTATTCTGCACTGGGGTTGGTGTCCATATTTTGTTTTTTTGATCTTGTATCTAGTGCATGGGGTTACTCCATCTACATCATTTTCGGTGGGTGGGTTGTGAGTGTTCACAGAACTAGTGTATGAAATGTTTGGTACTATTAAAACGGTGTCATTATTACCGAATGCCCTGAGGAAGGTGGAATTTTTGAATTTGGATCCTTTGGTTGTGAATGTCCACCGAAACGTGCGTCGGCGAATTGGATGGGGCATCTTTAAATTGGATAAGATACCTTAGACACCTTATGGAGATTGGGTTTTTTGATCATTAAATTGAATATGAGATCGAATACAAAGAATAACACCTTGGAATACATTTGGAATTGAACTTTGTACTAATAAGACAAAGAGCTGGCAAGGTTCCCTTTTTGAGGAATCTATGTGACTAAACTCAGTCTGTGATTTATTCAATGACTATTCTTGGAGAATTTCTGTTATCAAATATTCGAAAGATATTCTTTACGTTCGTGCAATTTTGTTAATCTGATTTTTATGTAATATTTGTTATATGTTGTATGGTCTTACTGTTTTAGAATTGGGATGTGATAAGTATAGTTCCTGCTCCATAGTGTGTCTATGGGGGTCATTACAACCCTGGCGGTACAAGACCGCCAGGGCTGTAATGACGGAAGCACCGCCAACAGGCTGGCGGTGCTTCCCAGGTCATTACGACCGCGGCGGAAGTGCGCGCGGTCGCACTGCTGGGGCCGGCGGTCTCCCGCCACAATGGCCCCGGCGGTAGTAATCCGCCAGGGCAGCACTGCTAGCAGCGGTTTGAGCCGCCAGGGAAAGGCTGGCGGTACGGGGAGTTGCGGGGCCCTTGGGGGCCCATGCACTGCCCATGCCACTGGCATGGGCAGTGCAGGAGCCCCCTGACAGGGCCCTGTGCAGCTTTTCACTGTCTGCATAGCAGACCGTGAAAAGCGCGACAGGTGCAACTGCACCCGTCACAGGGCCGCAACACCGCCGGCTCCATTTGGAGCCATCTTCTGTGTTGCGGCGAGATCCCCGCTGGGGTTTCTGCCCTGCGGCCCAGCGGGAATCTCCAAATTGCCGCGGCGGGGTGCGGCTGCATTGGCGGCCGCCCGGCGGTCCGATCCAAGGTTGTAATGAGGTCTTATGTTTGTAATTTTGTCTTTTTTATGTCATAGAGTTTTGAGGTCCTTGTAGTCTTTGTTTTGTGTGTTTATTCTTCCTGTCTGAGTCTTTTGATTGTTTCCTTCATGTAAGGTAGGGGGGGTTGCATTCTATGATGATTTCTATAAATAATGTTAATTTTTGATATATTTTTTCTGCAACTATTATAAATAAATCTTGTTGTGTGTGGTATTATATTTTTGTTTTCTTTGAAGAAGTTTTCTGTGTATGATAGGAGATAGGAGAGAGATGTTTTCTATACTTTAGATATATGACCCTAGATCTCTCTCTTTATTGATTTAGGGACCCTGCGTTCTACTTGTTTTGTAAGTTTGCTACGTTTTTGCATCAAAAAGCGGTGCAAATGCGGCGCTAAAAAAGTACAAATATGGGCCTAAGCCTGAACATAAAAATCTTCACTGCAACTTTGTCCTGCGTATCCCCAATGATGATGCCTTCTCGTAAAACTCCACCTGCAGCCTTGCCTCGCTGAAGTTTGCCTTCTCACAACTTTTTCTCCAAATTGTTTTTTTCAGTCCAAAGTTAAGCTCCGACCAGTGCCACTCCACTTCTTGAATCCTAATGATGCTCTATCGTGGTCAGACATATTTTCCTACTTTTACCCTATCTCGCACTACTAGATGTCAGCGGTTGCCACTTTGATCTTTTAGGCATTAGTTTCCACAAAAAAGTTTAAAAAATCATAACTCTGGTTCTACTGATTGGAGTTTTGTGATTTGGGTGTGAAATACTGTATTAAAATGTACTATTCTTTCTAAATTGGTTTTGTATTTTTCTTGTATTGTGTTTTCACTTTACTATTGTTTTTGTGCGGCATAAATAATCAACATCTTGCCTCTAAGTTAAGCCTAACTGTTTTTGTGCCAAGCTACTAGAGGGTTAAACACAGGTTAATTTAGTTACTTTTGTTGTTCGCTCTAAAAAGGATTGTGGCTGTTGCTTGACCAGGGGTCACAATTCCACTTTCAAGCAACAACCCAATTTCTCACAACTAGGGTTTAAATGTAACAACATTTTAATGAATTTAGGCTGTGTATGTTTTGATACCCTCATACAGATCTGCAAGTTGGGCCTGCATCTTATATATCTTAATTACTGGAGAAATACTTTGAAATCCCAAACTCTTGGAAAACACTAAAGAAGCACTCATCCTGTAGCCCAACCGAGTATTACTCTTTTTATTTTTTTCTGCCAAAAGCAATTTGATGGAACCTAACACCTATATGACAAAAATCATGAAACCGTTGAATTATCTATAAATCTAAAGATATGAAGTGCTTAAAATATCTGGGGGGTTAAGGACAATACATTTTGTCTTTCAAAGATTGGACCATGTCCCTAGAAAAACAATTAGACAGCAGAGTCTGAAATCCTATGGCAGACCTGCATATTATTAATGTTAGAAATAGGGTCTTTGGTTGGCTGTCAGGTTACCCCCTGTCCAAGCAAGGACCCTCACTCTTGTCAGGGTATGTCACACACAATCCAAATTATCCTGTGGCCACCCTCTGGTAGCTTGGAACTGAGCAGTCAGGCTTAACTCAGAAGGCAATGTGTAAGGTATTTGTGCAATAGATCATGCAATAACACAGTATTGCACCACACAAATACACCACACAGTGTTTAGAAAAATATAGAATATTTATCTAATAAGATGCAGGTCAAAACGATTAGAATGCAATAAGTATACATTGAGATATCACTGTAAAAGTGATATAAAGTGTCTTATGTCTTTTAAAAGCAATAAATGTCTCTTTAACGCACAAGAACCGTAAAGGAGGAGATGCGTGGAAACAAAGGGGTGTGAGTCGATTTCTCAGGTCGCACACAGTGATGCGTCATTTAGTTTTCATGAAGGGACAGCTGTGCGTCGACTTCCAGCGCTCGTTCGTGGATCCTCTTCGGGTTGCTGGGTTTTCGGACGCCCCAGGGATGATGCATGGATTTCCTGCGCTGGCAGGACGAAGTCACAGGAACTGCTTCCATTCGGTGGGTGTTGCATCAACATTTTTACCGCACGCCAGGCGCTGTGTCGATTCCTCTCTGGAAGTCGTGCTGCGTTGTTCCAGCTCAGCTGTGCGCCGATCCGGTGGGCCGTGCATCGATTTCCAGGTTGCTCCGCTGGTGCTGCGTTGATCTTCTTGATACGAAGTCGGGCTGTGCGTCGTTTCTGGTGAATTTCGCCACACAAGAAGTCCTTCTTGTAGAGGTGAAGTCTTTTTGGTCCTGAGATTTGAGGGAACAGGAGGCAGGATCTATCCTTGGGGAGCACTTCTCACTACAGCCAGAGAGCAGCAAGGCAGCAGGGCCACAGCAAGGCAGCAGCCCTTCACAGAAGCAGACAGGTGAGTCCGTTGGGCAGCCAGGCAGTTCTTCTTGGCAGGATGCAAGTTCTGGTTCAGGTTCTCTTCTCCAGAAAGTGTCTGAGTTGGTAGGGGCAGAGGTAGAGGCAGAGGCCCTTTTTAAATACCCAAATGTGCCTTTGAAGTGGGGGAGACTTCAAAGAGTGGCTTAGAAGTGCACAAGGTCCCCTTTCAGTTCAATCTTGTCTGCCAGAGTCCCAGGAGGGGGTGTTGCAGTCCTTTGTGTGAAGCCAGGCTTCTGTCCTTTGCCATGTAAGTGTCAGGCCCTCCATGCTCCCAGCCCAGGAAGACCTATTCAAAATGCAGATGTATGCAAGTGAGGCTGATTATCCTGTGTTTGGGGTGTGTCTGAGTAAATGCACAAGGGAGCTGTCAACTAAACCCAGCCAGACATGGATTGTAAGGCACAGAAGGATTTAAGTGCAGAGAAATGCTCACTTTCTAAAAGTGGCATTTCTAAAATAGTAATATTAAATACAACTTCACCAGGCAGCAGGATTTTGTATACCATTCTGGCCATACTAAATATGACCTTTCAGATCAGCAGCTACCACTCAAACAATATATGAAGGCAGCCCCAATGTTAGCCTATGAAGGGAGCAGGCCTCAAAGCAGTGTAAAAATGAATTTACGAGTTTTACACTACCAGGGCATATAAACTACATAGGTACATGTCCTGCCTTTTGCCTACACAGCACCCTGCCCTACGGTTACCTAAGGCACACCTTAGGGGTGACTTATATGTAGAAAAAGGAGAGTTTTAGGCTTGGCAAGTACTTTTAAATGCTAAGTGGCTTGGCAGTGAAACTGCACACACAGGCCTTGCAATGGCAGTCCTGAGACAAGGTTAAGGAGCTATTAAGTGGATGGCACAACCAGTGCAGCAGGCCCACTAGTAGCATTTAATCTACAGGCCCTGGGAACATATAGTGCACTCTACTAGGGACTTATAAGTAAATTAAATAGTTCAATTGAGCAAATGCACTTTAGCACTGGTAAAGTGTGCAGAGTCTTTAAACCAGCAAAAACAGTATCTAAAAAGTGGAGGGAGTCAGGCAAAAAGTTAGGGGTGACCACCCTAAGGCTGTCAGGTCTAACAATTAACATATAGGGGGTGATTATGACCTTGGCGGACGGCGGAGGCCGTCCGCCAAGGTACCGCCGCCAAATGACCGCACCGCGGTCAAAAGACCGCGGCGGCCATTCAGACATTTCCTCTGGGCCGGCGGGCGCTCTCCAAAAGAGCGCCCGCCGGCCCAGAGGAAATACCCCTGCAACGAGGACGCCGGCTCAGAATTGAGCCGGCGTAGTTGCAGGGGTGCGACGGGTGCAGTTTGCACCCGTCGCGTATTTCAGTGTCTGCATTGAAGACACTGAAATACACAGTGGGGCCCTCTTACGGGGGCCCCTGCAGTGCCCATGCCATTGGCATGGGCACTGCAGGGGGGCCCCCAGGGGCCCCGCGGCACCCCCTACCGCCATCCTGTTCCTGGCGGGAGACCCGCCAGGAACAGGATGGCAGTAGGGGGTGTCAGAATCCCCATGGCGGCGGAGCGCGCTCCGCCGCCATGGAGGATTCCCCCGAGCAGCGGGAAGTCGGCGGGAAGTCGGCGGGAGACCGCCGATTTTCCGCTTCTGACCGCGGCTGAACCGCCGCGGTCAGAATGCTCGTGGGAGCACCGCCAGCCTGTTGGCAGTGCTCCCGTGGTCGGTGGCCCTGGCGGCCACCGGCCGCCAGGGTCAGAATGACCCCCATAGTGTGCCAAAGGTAGGGTGTTGATTTTAATACCGGCCAAAGTAAGGCATCATTCAAACAGCTAACTAGAGTTGAAACCACATCATTTATATATAAAATACTGTTTGGGTCAGTTTACACTCTTGGCAAACACAAACACATTGGTTTACTACAATAGGTTGTATTAGTTCACCACTGGGTCCCCATCTTATGATAACAAAGCTCCCAACATGTAGTGGAATGACTTGGTTTAATAAGGGGGCTCATAAGTCCATCTCAAACAGACCTGGCCATAAAGCATTGTGGAATATTGTATCAAAAGAAGATTTGAGATCAACAAATGATATATAGACAACAGATTATTCCAGTATTACATATATCTATAGTAAAATATTGAATTGGAATGCTTGATCAGTGGTAATAACATTTTCTCAAAAACTAGCCAAGTAAGAAAAAATTACAACAAACTCGGAAAAACACATTTTCACTTTCAACTAAACCATTTTTCAGCAAACCATTTGGTAAATAACTATAAACCAACAGCATCATATTATAGTGAGTTAGATCTTTAGCAAATACTTTTTGATTTTACTAAAAATGTATGCATAATATACTTACTTAAAGGGTCTTTCAGCCAACTCTCTTCATCCACTGATCTGTTGTTGTGTCATTCCCATTTTGCTTCTGCCCACCATAGCATACAGCATGGGGCAATGGGGCAGCGTACTTCAGCCATTGGCTAACTTCCCTTTGAGTGACTGCATTTTGCTCATTCACCATGAGCACATCCGTACACCAGGTAGTTCCCATCAATTACAGTGTTTTTGTTTTTACTTTAGAATTATTTTAGTGTTGCCTTTGTGTGTAGAGCCTGAGGTGAAAGCAGGATACTTTATACCAGATGTGAGCACACAAAACATTCTACACTTTTTAGTTCTTGTCTCCTGCCAATGCTGAGTGTTTATACTGCTGCTATCTCACAGCAGAATATGTTTTGTCCATTTGAAACTTTTATACACGTGAATTTATAAGCTGAAAATCTTTCAGAAAATGTATTCTTGACTCAGTTTCCCCAATGATTCTATAATAAACTTTACCCAGGAGAAAACAACCTTTATCATGTTTAAGTTGAAGCACTTGTAACACATTTTTAAAAATGTATGTCCTTCTTTACTTCCTTCTTTATTTGTTTCATTTTTATTTATTTCTTTATTTCATTCCTTCTTTTGTTTTGTTTTGTTCTTTCTTTCTTTCTTTTCCTCCTTCTTTTCTTCCTACTTTTCTATTTTATGAATGAACCTTTCTTTCATTCATTCTTTCTTTTTTTCTTCATTCTGTCATTTCTGTCTTTTTTCTTCTTACATTTCCTTCATTTTTTCTGTTTTCTTTCTTTCTTCCTTTTCTTCCTTTCTCAAACACAAGACTCTGGCAGCCAATGGCAAAATGATTGTCTGTTTTAGATTTGTGTCACCCAAGACCTTTTGACTTTACTAAAATCATGTGTGTTAGAAATGGGGTCTTTGGTTGACAGTCAGGTTACCCCCTGTTCAAGCAAGGACCCTCACTCTAGTCAGGGTAAAAGAGAATCACCATCAGCTAACCACTGCTTACCCCCTTGGTAGCTTGGCAGAGCAGTAGGCTTAACTTCAGAGTGCTAGGTGTAGAGTATTTGTACCAAAACACACAGTAACTCAATGAAAACACTACAAAATGACACAACACAGGTTTAGAACCATAGGAACTATTTATCTAAACAAAACAAGACCAAAACTACAAATATCTGACATACACAAATGAAGTTATGAATATGTAAAGATTAAACAAAAAAATAGCGCTTAGAAACACAAAATGCTTTGATGAGTGTTAACACGACATCGTGACGGAGTCATTCCCAACAGTCCGACACCAGCAGCGCTGGACACAGAGTCGCGTAGACCCCCAAGTACAGTGCCTTTGGTGAAGAGTGAAAACAAGTTGATGTGCGAAGTCGGGGATCGTGGTGTCTGTGCGAAACGTTGAATCCGTGCACTTCGAGTGGTGTCGGTCACGGCGTGGTGCGGCGACTTCCACTGAGTCACAGACTTCAGCTGGGTTGCAGCGACTTGGGGCCTGCGAAGGTCGTCGCGTTCCAGCGAAGATCACGGAATCGGTTGCAGGCGGCATCACCGGATTCAGCAGCGGCATCGGTCCGAAGTCGTCCGAAGTCAATTTCCTTGGATTACCACCAGCTTTCCTTTCAAGGGCCCAGGGACTGGATAGGGCACCACTTGTCAGAGCAGGAGTCTCTCCAGAGGCTCCATGTGCTGGCAGAGAGAAGTCCTTGCTGTCCCTGAGACTTCAAACAACAGGAGGCAAGCTCTAAATCAAGCCCTTGGAGATTTCTTCACAAGATGGAAGGCACACAAAGTCCAGTCTTTGTCCTCTTACTCTGGCAGAAGCAGAAACTGCAGGATAGCTCCACAAAGCACAGTCACAGGCAGGGCAGCACTTCTCAGCTCTTCAGCTCTTCTCCAGGCAGAGGTTCCTCTTATTTCCAGAAGTGTTCTAAAGTCTGTGGTTTTGGGTGCCCTTCTTATACCCAATTTCCCCTTTGAAGTAGGCCTACTTCAAAGTAAAGTCTCTTGAATGTGAAATCCTGCCTTGCCCAGGCCAGGCCCCAGACACTCACTAGGGGGTCGGAGACTGCATTGTGTGAGGACAGGCACAGTCCTTTCAGGTGCAAGTGATCACTCCTCCTCTCCCTCCGAGCACTGATGGCTCATCAGGAAATGCATACTACACCACAGCTCCTTTGTGTCACTGTCTAGTGTGAGGTGCAACAAGCCCATCTGTCAAACTGACCCAGACAGGGAATCCACAAACAGGCAGAGTCACAGAAATGGTATAAGCAAGAAAATTATCACTTTCTAAAAGTGGCATTTTCAAACACACAATCTCATAATCAACTTTACTAAAAGATGTATTTTTTAATTGTGAGCTCATAGACCCCAAACTCCACATGTCCATCTGCTCCCAAAGGGAATCTACATTTTAATCAGATTTAAAGGTAGCCCCCATGTTAACCTATGAGAGGGACAGGCCTTGCAACAGTGAAAAACAAATTTAGCAATCTTTCACTGTCAGGACATATAAAACACATTACTATGGGGGTCACTCCTACCCTGGCGGTCCGAGACCGCCAGGGTAGGGGACGGAGGAAGCACCGCCAACAGGCTGGCGGTGCTTCTGGGGCTATTCTGACTGCGGCGGTAAAGCCGCGGTCAGAAAAGGGAAGCCGGCGGTTTTCCGCCGGTTTCCCGCTGCCTCTGTGAATCCTCCACGGCGGCGCTGCAAGCAGCGCCGCCATGGGGATTCCGACCTCCTTCCCGCCAGCCTGGTTCTGGTGGTTTTCACCGCCAGAACCAGGCTGGCGGGAACGGGTGTCGTGGGGCCCCTGGGGGCCCCTGCAGTGCCCACTGGCATGGGCACTGCAGGGGCCCCCTAACAGGGCCCCACATTGATTTTCAGTGTCTGCTTGGCAGACACTGAAAATCGCGACGGGTGCAACTGCACCCGTCGCACACCAGCAACTCCGCCGGCTCCATTCGGAGCCGGCTTCTTCGTTGCTGGTGCTTTCCCGCTGGGCGGGCGGGCGGCCTTTTGGCGGTCGCCCGCCAGCCCAGCGGGAAAGTCAGAATGACCGCCGCGGTCTTTTGACCGCCGCGGTCTTTTGACCGCGGTATGGTCTTCTGGCGGTTCCCGCTTGGCGGGCGGCGGTCGGAATGAGGGCCTATATGTCCTACCTTAACCATACACTGTACCCTGCCCTTGGGGCTGCCTAGGGCCTACCTTAGGGGTGCCTTATATGTAAGAAAAGGGAAGGTTTGGGCCTGGCAAGTGGGTACACTTGCCAAGTCAAATTTACAGTTAAAACTGCACACACAGACACTGCAGTGGCAGGTCTGAGACATGATTACAGAGCTATTCATGTGGGTGGCACAATCGGTGCTGCAGGCCCACTAGTAGCATTTGATTTACAGGCCCTGGCACCTCTAGTGCACATTACTAGGGACTTACTAGTAAACCAAATATGCCAGTCATGGATAAACCAATTACATACACATTTCGTAAAGGAGCGCTTGCACTTTAGCACTGGTTATCAGCGGTAAAGTGCCTAGAGTAACAAAAACAGCAAAATTAGAGTCCAGCACACATCAACAACCTAGGGAACAGAGGCAAAAAGTTAAGGGAGACCACGCCAAGGATGAAAAATCTAACAATGTGTATGACATAATTACCTATCCTGATTTTCTGCTTTACTTCATCCATTTCTCTGTGGCTGTGTCATTCACCTTTTCCTCCAACCCACTCAAGCATTCATCAAGGGGCAGTGCATCAGCTCACCTCAGCCATTGAATGACGTTACTATGATTTAGGCATGCTCCCCTTTCAAAATTAGCACATCCACTCAAAAAGTAGGTTCCTTCATTTCCAGGGGATACATGGAAAAATGTGTTTTTAGAGACCAGAAACATTTTTGCTTAGCCAATTTTTGTTTAGATTGATGAACGCCATGAGCAGTAACGTTTTGCAAAAACCGTGACAAAACAAGAATTTCCAAAAAGCTGCCAGACAATGTCAGAGCTATCGGCTTTGTCAGTGCCTGTTTTATATACTGGTACAATTTCTGACCCAAGCCAAGACTCAGTACTCCTGTAGAACTACTTCCTGTTTTCATAAATGCTTTTGTAAATCACCCTTTCAGAGTGCAATTTATTTTCTGTAGTTTTCACTCCCTTCCCTTCCAGTAGCCCCTTAGCAGCAGACTGCCGGGCTGTAAAGGCATTAAGGACATGTTAAGTGGTTAACACTGCGTCACTGGGACACAAAGGGTTCATAAGGCAAATTCAGAGGCTGGCATTTTGATGAATAGCTGTCCATGCTCAAGGCATGGTTACAGAAGTAGTCCCTGATCCTTATGATCCCCATTTCATTGCTTGTTTTTCAGTAGTCAACACATGGAAGCAAACAGCAGTAATACTCCAGGCACAAGTGTTAAGCACAACTTAAAAATAAACTTAGCTGACTCAGATGTAATCTGTTCTGTGAAATCCAAGGGGGGCAGTTGTAGTTTTACAAGGGAGTCATGCAACACAACTCAGCTAGACAGCTTGCTGCTCTGCGTTCCAGGACAGGGAAAGAGCAGAAAAGTGTCATATCTACTGAGATAAGATGCATTTCTGTGTTCTCACTGCGCCAGCGCACTGTATGCTACCTAACACAAATGCAGGCATCCCTGCAGGTTTGGGATCCCTTACTGCACAAAAACAATCCTTAGAGGCATTTTCCTCTTTTGACATGTGTTGAGGTAGTACACGTCGAAAGAGGACATAACAAGGTGAAATGAAGATATTTCTCCTTCTTATACCTTACTTGGGAAGGCATACCATTTTGACGCAATCCCAGGTTTATTGACCTTAGTAGATCTGGGATTGCATTAAAATTCGTGACAGGATGCATGGGAATGCCCATGTTCCACCAATGGAACACCTTCTCAATGCAGAGGAACACAAAGCAACAATTTAGGCTACCTTTCTTTGCTCTGGATTTACTAAACCACACAGAGTCACGTAAGGTAGTAGTAAAGTCCGGTTAAAGTAGTCAAGTCTGCTTAAACCTTGCGTTGCCTTGCATGGCGCACGGGCAATGCAAGCCCTTAGTAAATCTGCCCTTAGGAGTTACATAGGCAGTCTCTGCATACGATATTTGGAAGTTTACTTCCGTTATTCCCTCAAATATTTTACATGTGCCCATATACACGTGTCTTGCTTTAGCCAATTTCTGAATTGATTTTTAACTAAAATATTTTCATAGTATTGCCACACCGGTTCCCGCTGCTATTTTATTTGCTCCCTCGCCCCAGTGTTGATGTTCTGCCAACGAGCTTGCGCAACCTGTCAGCCAGCTGCTGGATAAATTAGAATTTGCGTCCCTGAAAAACATGTTTACATGTGCCAGACTTGCATGATAGTAACCTCAGGAATTAAGATGTTGAAACTGAAACAATCAGTTCCCACTTAGAGCATATCCGCTACTATTGCACATGTTTGTATAGATATTGCAGATGATTGTTGTGCACCTATACTTTACTGTAAATGTGTCTTGTAAATTAATTCGTATTTGCCAATCACATCCACCTTAAGTCTATTTGCTTCTTTCAGCGACCTGCATTGATCTCTCCTTGGGTTACTGCGAGGATCTCCCCTACGCAAAAACAGCGCTGCCGAATTTGTTAAATCAGAAGACGAGAGAAGAAATTGACTTCAGCCCCGAATACATTTTACTCAGCGTCATCGATTCTCTGCTTGGAGGTGAATGCAATCCCGACATCAGGCTCATGGGCTGCTCCATCCTGGCTCCTCGGTGTGAGAAAGGCAAAGTTGTGAAGCCTTGCAGGCACGTGTGTGAAGCTTTGAGGAAAAGCTGTCTTCCTGCCTTTGATGCAATTGACATGGCCTGGCCTTACTTCCTAGACTGTGACCGCTTCTTCGTTGGTGAAGAGGAAGGCTGCAGCAACCCACTGGAAAAGCTCAGAGGTAAGCTATGTTAACATGGCATTTATGGAGAAAGCACTTCCTGCGTCCCAACAGGCTGCTTGATACTGTGTGAGTGAGATATATTAGTGCACAGCACAAAATCTTCCATATAGCTCCCCAACAGATGTCAAGAAGCCCAGACTCTATCCATTGTATGTGCTGAAATGTTAACTCTACAATTGCTTCCACAATCTAAGGTATCTAAGACACCTTAAAAGCTATGCGGTATGAAATATGTTATTGGTTGACGAAGAGGCTGTGATAGGAAATCGTAATGAGGAAAGCATTAAGGCCCACCTCACCGGTTTTGCTGTAAATTATGGTGTGGCAGTTCTACATCTGGTATTACCCAAACCACACGTGTTGAACATTCTTGGATTTAGAATTACTGTGGAATTAAATCAATCCCATTTAGATATCCTATGCTATAGGAATGGCAACTGTCAATTATCAACGTGATCATGCGGCTACAGCATTTTCTGCAAAGCTATGGATTTGCTGCATTTGACACATGATCCATCATCTTCTGAATAATCTGCAGATTTTAACAAAAAGTTTGTTTCAATCCAGACACATCAAAGTTACTAAAACTGTGACAACACATGTTCCTGCACATTGAAAGACCTTCACAAACATTGACTGGTAATTTCTTTGTTGCATTTTCTTGCATGTGGTTGTTAAACTGGTACTAATAAGACTAAGGGCCAGATTTAGAACTCGGAGGACAGGAACTCTATCACAAGTGTGACAGATATCCCGTCCGCCAAAAAAGAAATCCCATTGGATAGAATGGGATTTACATTTTAGCGGATGGGATACCCGTCACCGTTGTGAAGGAGTAACCGATCTTCCGATTTCTAAATCAGTCCATATTCTTTGCTCAGACTGTTAGTCCGTGTAAATATGTAAACATATTAAGTAATACCATCACAAAATGTGCTGTGTTATGCTTAATAATAAGCTTTTCTTGACACATAGTTTAGTCAATCCTGCTGCGTATTTTAGTTCTCCCGTGTCACTTAGGCCCATATTTATACTTTTTTAGCACCGCATTTGCATCATTTTCTGACGCAAAAGCGGCGCAAACTTGCAAAATACAATTGTATTTTGTAAATTAGCGCCGTTTTTGCATCAAAAAGCGGCGCAAATGCAGCGCTAAAAAAGTATAAATATGGGCCTTAATTCCACTGACCCTGACTATAGTTAATGGCCAGAGGATAGTGGTGCTACTGCACCCATTTCCACGTGATGTTACCAAATTACAGGTCCACTATAGTTGTGCATCATGTACTACCGTATGCATAATGACCACAAGGCTCGAAATAATAACTTGGGCCCTTATCCATATTATGAAGTAATAAATTGCTTGTTAGGTGCGCCTAGCATAGTAAACAATTTTAAAGCTCCCGAATGCTGTAGCACAAATCATGGTTTCTCAGTGGCTACAGGAGAGGGCACTTTAATGTAATTTCATTATAACGACATGACAATAATCCGTAGGTCCAATGTATATCATACATTTCCGAGCTCCCAAAGAAAACGTGCCCTAAGAACAAAATCGGTTTTAGTCTAGATGGAATAAGGGATGGAATGCAAGCTTTTTTTCCAGTGCTTCATAGTGTACCATTTCACCGGCCTTCCACAAATTACTCTTAGTGCAATAATAAAAGCATTGACAAAACCAATTGATCGGGCTTTTATAGAACAACACATGCAGATACAAGTATGCACACATGTATCTCAATGTAAAAGCATATTAATGGCAAGTGCATTTGCTATGTCTTTGTCTCAATATTGGACAGCATAAGTGGTAGTGATGGCGTGGTATATAAAAAAAAACACATTTGTTTACATAGGCTTTGCCTGGAGACATTGAGTATTTATGGTGATACTGGTGATGGTACTGGTGGTATGGATGATGGTAGAGGTATTACATATATGAGATAAAGAAATTAATCTGACATAAATGTGAGGGTTGAATGTATTTCCGATGTAAAAGTCCCTCTTGCATTGCAATGGGAACACTTTATATTGAAGACAGAATGATATGCATAACAGGCAATGGCAAAGCCAATGCCAACTCTTCGTATTTTGGTAAATACATGGTAACAAGACAACTAAATAATTAAAGCTAATGTAAGACAACTAAAGCTGTCTAGATTCAGGCCTAAAAAACATAAAATGGATGATCCTCATTCATTCAGGTGAAACGACATGGTGGATATAGATGCAAAACTCTTCATAAAATCTGGTTGGAAAAAATGCAAGACTGAGCTGTAGATAATTACATCATGAGCCCCTTTAAGAGGTAATTTTGATTGGGGCTTTCAACAATTGTGCACTCAACTGAAATCTAAATGTTCATTGAGAAAGCAAAAATGAACTTTACACCTTTTTGTTTAATCACAAGAAGTAAGTAGTATTATTAGATACAAACTTTGGCAAAAGCTCTTAGCAACATATATTAATCATTCTCTGATCTTTGTAATTCAATGGCTATAGGAAGACAGAATATCACATGCTGATATGGAGTGCAAGATGAACCTTAAATCAAATTCAACACGCAAGCCAAGTCAGTTCTGTGCCTTTGTGTCTTTATTCTCCAAACTTTACATAAATTATACAGCAGAATAATTGTAATCTTCTAGATGATGTTTAAAGCCTCCAAGAAACAAAGGCTTCCTACTTTAACAAATTGATGGTTCAGCAATCCTGGAATGGACCACTAACACTATATTGTTATCAATAAGGGTTGAGGTCTGGCATTGCAAAAAATGTTGAAAAGCCAAAATAATTGTATTTTATAATTCCCCTGTGCCTTTACATTTTGGGTATGGACATGTGGGTCCCCTCGTGATGACGCAGAAAAAGAAGGTCCGACATATATTCATGTATACCGTGTAATCAATACATATAATGAAGTGTGATTTTAGTAAAGAAATAATGTACGAGGGAAATTGTGCCCTCGGGGTAGTTCGCCATCCTTATAACCGAGCTTTATTAATCACGAAGTATTAAAAATGTAGTAATCCGTCATAATCGCAAATGTATGCCATGATTTCTTGTTTGATTTATGTTTTGCTTAGCTTAAATTTAGTACAGGCTTTGGCCTAGTTGCTTGGTTTCAAATTCTAACTGCGTGATTTTTTTCCTTTAACTAATGAAACATATATTCTTGCTTGAAGTTGTATTTTTCCAGTAGAAACTGGCTGGTACACTTATCTCCAAGGTTTCGTGCTAGGCCGGTTACATCCCCTTTGATACAAGGTCAGTCTCTGAAGGTGCGGGCAATGAAGGTACAGATAGTAAAATAATTGGCAAACCATGATACAATTTGTGTTCCAAGGCTCCAAGGACAGTGTATGCATAAATGGGCGCTAGTAAAAGACAATTTTTGATTGGACAATTTGAAGCTAACATATGAACCCTCCAATGGAAGACCCTGCAAAATTTGGAATGTTTCTTACTTAAACCCACCGGACAAAGAGAAGTCAGCCATTTTCCTCGATGCCAGTTTGAAGCCTGATGCCAGACTCCATTTTGGACGACACCCTGATGCCCTCTTCTCTATCTGAGAGACAGAGACTTTAAGAATTCTCACCCTAGAGACTATAACTTTGATTTGCCCCGTCTTGCCCATGCAGTAACATTACCCTATTCTCCTTGCCGCTGCAAGGAAACTTGCCCTTAACTTTGCCCCTTTGAAACTTACCCCATGCTGATCAACCGGTACCTGGAGGACGAAGACTTTTCTTGAATGCTGATTGTATTTGGTAAATATGAAAGGATAATTGTATTATGCATTGTGGTTTTCCTTTTAGGTACCAACTGCTATTTTGATAGGATCCTAGCTAGAAGTTTTCCAAATTTGTGTTGACTAAATTCGTTTTGCATGAAGTCCCACATGCCGATGCTAATTAGAGGTTAGTCGAGGTATTCATTCAATGTATCATGGAGAATTTAAATCTTGTTATGCTGACCGAATGTATGCAATTAGTCAAATACAGTTAGTCACATTGGTGATTTGCATTGCTATAACAGAGTGTATCATCATTCAGATTTTACGTAGATTGCGTTTCTTCCGCCGTTATGGACAGCTAGTAATGTTCATATACATATATCAATTGGTTTTGAGACATATATATATCGTGCAAGCTTTGTTAATATAGGGAAATAAATTCACTAACTTTTAATAAACAGGTGTGGTTATTCATGACTGAAAGGTCATGGTGCGCCGAAATACCAACTGTTATTGATTTCTGACGTGCTATATTGATCTATTAATTGAGTATTGATTACCGGTTACAGTAGTTATGGATTATTGATCTGAGTGACTCGACTATTTTAGGATGAGGAGAGCCCGACTCGGTTAAAAGATTCACCGACCTCCAACGTGTCCAGGTACAGGTAATTTATAAGGGCTGGACGCGTTATCACTCGTCCTCAGGGACTCCCTTAACTGTAGATTAATGCTTTGAACCAACCTTTTAGGAAAATCCTCATGAAAGAAGACCCCTATTGGTGTCCACACCCCCAGTACTAAGGGGCAGCAAGATCCTAAGTTCACTCAACAAGAGATTGCTGATGACAGCTGATTCACAGTGCTAAGGGTGCCTGGGTTCATTCTGAAACATTTCCTACTGGTCTTTCCATCTAAATTGAAACCAGAGGCTTCACCTGGGAGTGCCCCCCGTTTTTGTAGGTGTAAACACCAAGAACATTAGTCTGCCCAAGACTAATGATAATAGAATATGTTTTCATTGATAAAATGGACAAGATTAGGCTTCAGGGGTGTATTGTAATTCATCATATTTATTTTTTATAAATATAATATTGCAAATTAAGGGCCTGATTTAGATCTCGGCGGAGGGCTTACTCCGTCACAAACGTGACAGCTATCCTGTCTGCCATATTATGATCTCCATAGGATATAGTGGGTTGTAATATGGAGGCCGGGATGTCCGTCGGGTTTGTGACGGTGTATTCTCCTCTGCCAAGTTCTAAATCAGGCCCAAAATGTTTATTTTCTAAAGAATGCTAGTTGTTTAAATTGCCAACATGTGTATTTCGACCTCTTTGATAATTGCCTCACTTCCTCCAATCAAAGTATTGCAAAATGTGGAGTCAGTTTGCCTGTTGCAACATATTTAAGTAATGCTTCAATTAGTGTTAGTACATCTTGTTTATGCTGTTCAATTTCTAGTAAAGATGTAAATCATTAAACACGAATAGGAAAATAACGTGAAAGAGACAAAAAGAACCACAAAGAACACAAAAACAAACATAATGAAAATTATCAAAAGACTACTTTTACTATCAATAGGATTATTATCAATTCAGCATTGTTAAATATCCATACTGTTATATTGAAACACTGACAATATTCAGTTGCAAGGACTGGATTTATAGTTTGGCGGACAGGTCATCTGCCACAAACACAGCAGTGTACCTTGTCCACCAAACTGATACTCCTCCTCTGCTATATAGAGTTGGACAAGCTGACATGTTTCTGACAGTGGTATCCCCACTGATGGAAATCCTTCTCTGATGGGCCAACGGAGCTGGAGCCATCCGTGTAAGTACCACAGACAATCCTTCCTATTTAGAGTGAATGGTCTGATGTCTTTTTTCTGTTTCAAACAGCCATACCCTGGGAGAAAGCAGAGAGTTTGCTTTTGACAAACAGAGATGTTTTCCGGGCAGCGTCTTGAAACACTGTGGCCACTCAAAAAACTGTCAGTGCTTTCGGGGGAGTCACTGTGACAGCAGCTCCTCCGAAGGCATAAAGATCTCTGCATGGCTAAATTTGTTGGGTGGTGTCAGTCTAGCCAGAGTGACGAAGGTAATGATATACACCAACCTGGAAGACAGCAGATCACCCGCCTAACTTTAAGTCAGGTCCATTGAAAATTCTGCAGAGCTTACAGAGATCTCTAAATATGATGGGTGGTAGTCGAGGGTGGTAACCTACGGCCTCCTTCATGGACGGTGGGCCACTTGCCAAACTCTAAATCAAGCCCTAAATCATTTACATCTCCCTTAAGAAGTCAATACTTCATTCAATTTTAATTGAAACCAGGTGTCTCCAACCAGTCAATAGCGAGCTACTAGGAGCTCCCAGACACCTTCAGAATAGCTCACAGCCTTGAGTTCATTTTTCAAATAAGCACAAAGTCATATTTTCCTTTTAAAGTTAAGAGAAGGCTCTATTTATTTTACATCATTATCACTAGGCTGCAGATAGCAGGGGCTGATAATGGGCAGTGCTCAGTCATAGTTATGACCCAATTTGGGGCTGAGGCACAGTGGTGAACAACTGAAGCACTGAGGTATTTAACTCTTAGATAAAAGTCCTTGTCAACTCAATATAAGAGCTATGAAAGGGTGTTTCTGCATGGTTTTAAATGAGAGAAAAATAAAATGAAAAGATACCTTAATGATTAAGTTAAGTCTTAATTTTAATTTTCTCCCATTTCAAATTGTCACATTTAAAAACAGCCTCTTTCCTCTGTGGGCAGTAGACATTTTGCTATAAGTTTAACTGAAAAATACAGTCATGTTTTTTTTTAAATAAGAGAAATTTAAAGTGCAGAATAACATTCCATATTATGTACATTGTTTCAGAAATTTTTTCTCCACTTTCAAATTCTCCCTTTAAAAAAAATGATTTTATGATTGTGTTATACATATATCGGTGCCACATATGGCAAAACATATGTTCTGTGCTGCAAGTACATGCAACACGGGCTCTTAGTCAACCATACAAATAAATCCCATTCATACGCACACAAGCTCATACATCTTCAAACAGCATGCTCTCAATGACACACATGGCAGCCCTGTCATAGCGCCCGTAGCCAAAGTATTTTGTTCAAACCCTAGTATCTGGCTCTTGGGACATTATGTTTAAAGTCAATGAAGCTGCATGTGAGGGTGTCTAATAACAATGCCCACGGTTTTTAGTCTTCAGTAGCTCATGATGATTTTAGAACATGGATTCTGTGAGTATCATATTAACTGATCTAGAGAAGGTAAACAATGTGAAGGTGAGTTCTGAGAGCAAGAGAAAAAAACAAAATTATTGGGAGACATATATCTCATAGAGAAAACCAGAATTTGTTATTTAAGTAGTCCCTGAAGAAGAAACATGTTTTAACGTAAAAGTCCATGGCAGTCAGTGCAAGGATACAACATTGAAGATATGTGATTAGAGCTTTAGTCCATCTGTAAAGCAAGCTGGTGTGAGAATCCTCTGGGATGTTCAGTTATTGGAAAGAACAATTGTTTTAGATAGAGATGCAGCACAACAGACCAAACATGACATGTTAAGTGAGAGGGCTGACACGACCCTGCGGGACATAAGTAGCATACTAACTACCAAGACATAGATTGAGGTAGTGAAAAAATGACGTGCAACAGTATTTATCTAGCCAAACATGAATAATGTTGCAGACCTGATACCATGGACATGGATTCACCAAAACACCAGGCGTTGCTGAAGTGATATCATATGCCCTTTGCCTTGTGATAGCATCAGAATAGACAATTTAAGCACACACTTCAGTGCCAGTCTGTCAGTGCCCAAGTGAGGTACACATTTCGATTCCAAACAGTGTGACATCTTACAAACGCCAGTCAATCCTTGCAAAAATGATATTTGGAAACTCATGCAAATGAATTCAGGAAATCTTCCTAGCATCTCACTGTTCTTCTACCTTCAGTGTCCTATTAGTTTCACATTCTGCACTTTCCAAATACATTTTGAGTCATAATATATCTGAAAAGGTATTTGGAACGGGTTGGGCTATGGGAAGGAAAACATGCATAGATCTCCCCTTTCCTTCCTTTAGCCAAACAAACATTTTTCATTCATGGATTTGTAATTTTGCTACATGGTGTTAGTTAATACCTTTATAGGATACACTCAAATTGACCATCATGGCATGTTGCAGATTGGTAACTATCCAAATCAATGCATTTACTTGCTTAGCACACTCTGACTTGTCTTTATATCCTTCAGTTTTAGGCAAGCAATAAAATTGGCGTTGTAGACAAAAGCAATGTGCACAAGATCGTACAGTATGGACAAGCCAGGATTTAAACCATAATCTTTATTTGAAGCCCCCATCTTTGTCATTCATTGTATCTTCTTTTCAAAATATACCTCTTGCACAAATATGCTAATGAATAGAACTGCTAAAAATACTTTAAATATTGGTTCTGTCACTTTACTCTTTATCCAAGGAATCTATGTTCTTAAAATAATAAGAATTCTTATGCTGCAGACCATTTATTACTGTATCAGTCAATGCAAACTGTATAATGACAGCCCTTCTGACTGGCAACTCCAATTAATGTATGTGCCTTTAGGTTGGTTAAAATTTGTATATCAAATAGGTGGGACATCCACTTTTAGGGACTGGTGGCTAGTAGACTGTTTTTCTCTTCAATAGTGGTGATGGTCAGTCTTTAGAACACACAGAGTGTACACCTGGGCCATATCAGGAATACTTGTATGTTGTAGAGATCCTATGACGAGGACTTTGCTGGCTAATGAGCTTTGATGGAACCCTTACTTCCCACCCAATATGTAATCCACATTCGTCCCAGGGTGATTAGTGATTATACTAAATTGACAACACTGACAGCCCTGTGTAGATGGCAACACTTAGCCACAATGTTCCTCAGGTGGAGTCTGCAACGCCTCCCTGCCATGAATCCTCTTTACATACTCTGATGTCGAGCTTGATGCACTGCGGACAGTCCTAAGGCACAAATGTCCTTATGTTGTCTTTGGACATTGCAGACACACAGACAATGTTCAATGCCAAATCAGACCAAGAGCTGGAAAGGTAGTGAGTATGAAGAGAAAGATTAAAGAAAAGGGACAGAGAGAAACAAAGAGATAGAGCGCTATGAGAATAAACAAGACCAGTGACACTTGGGTCCAGCCCAGCCTATGTTAGGTGACTCATTGTATCAGTGAAGATGGAGGCAGCACTCATGTGTTGTTAACACTGTCATAACCTCATCAGGGGTATAAAGGAGCTAGGGCTGGCATCAGCACCACCATCATAGGTATACCATAAGTGATTAGATTAAAACTGAACATTTCTTAGGTTAACATGTGCTGCATGGCAGTTGGAAGGATGGCAAAACTGATCTGCCATTAGCCCTTTGACATTCATGGGGTTTTCCTGGCTGCAGGAAGTTCTGCCTTTGAGCATGTGGCTTCTAGCTGCAAGGAAACACAAGTGTGTGGTGTCAGAGTGGGAGGAGAAGCCTGCTTGCAGTCAAAGAGGGTGCCTAGATATATACTTCTATTGTAGAGGACCTATTTTTCTTCCCTTTAAAAAAACACTTAGGTAAACCCACAGATTCCCATTTTCACAATTTCTCACATCTGTAGTAATAAAGTACCACTCAAAGTGTCAAATGTAAGCAGTTGTAACACCATACATAGGCACAATGAAAATATGAAAATGTCACCCATAATCACACTGAAAATGTGGCAGCTATGTAGTGCTGTAGGAGACAAATAAACACACACTGGTGTAAAGTAGCCTTGCCAAGTGTCGGAGATCTTAGATTTGACTAACACTTTTTATTAATTTGCCCCATCACCATGAGAATTGAAGACTGCCATGCTGTCCTAGCTGAGTAAATAACATTTATTGTGTTACTTGTATTCCTCTTTCCTCACCATGCAGTATTGCAAAGATTCATTCCTGAAAGAGCAGTGACACATCATGGCTGGTCGGACCCAAGCCTGACAATGTGTGTTGGTTATGGCATGGTTCAGTGCATTTAGTCTAAGACTGAACTCTAATTGGACAGCAACTGCTTTGTCTTAGCTCCTACATGAAAATGTGTCTACATTTACGTATCCCCACAACTGTCGTGCAGTGCAGCTATCACCAAGGCACTAGATAGTTCTGAGGCAATAACCAGGGAAGAGCGTAGAATATGCTTTATATGCCTTATTACTAAGAACAGTCTCTGTTATATGAGGAGTATGGCCAGTGGGATGAGCTGACAAATAGCGCTGCTAGGTCACCATTAAGCAAAGTCCCCACAAATTAGGAGTGTCTTTTATGTGGTTGGTAGGGACCTCTGACTGACCAGCAACTGATAGTCAATGTCTCTATTGGCCTGACCACACAATTAGCACTCAAAAAACCTGTAACATCCTGCTTGGGCACTCACAGAATTCATGAGGTGGTTCAGCCTGGCAACACCCAAAAAGTCACAGGTGAATCCATGACTGATCGTGCTTCACAGCACTAACAGTGTGCTCTCTATGGTCTAACTCTTCAACCTGGTTTGCAGGTTCCTTAGTTCAAGGTGTCAATTTGTCCACCCACCCACAGTGATTCAGCATCCTGAACTGGCAAAGACAGGTAGGCTAGCCAATATACCTTTAGCAGTGAATATTGCACTGAGTGTGCCAGTGAAGCAGTACCACTAGATTGTTGTCTACCACTGATCCATTATGCCGGAGAAGAAGCCATTTTTACACCACTTTTAATTTATGAAGCATATTGACACCAACTACCTGGGCTGCTAACTGGTAATAGCAACATCCTACTTGCAAAGAATCAGACAACAGTGGAAACATAAAATACAGTGGACTAGATGCACAAACGTTCTATTCACAAAAAGTGGCTGAAAATTGCTCACCAACTTTTTGCGAATGCAATAGAATTTTTTGAACCATCCAAAGCACTAAGGTAATTTAATGAAAATCCAGTTCACAGTGGGATCAGCAAACCACCACAATTGTGCTCTCTTACACACTCTCTCTCTCTCTCTCTTGCTCTCTCTCTCTAAATATATATATATATATATATATATATATATATATATATATATATATCTGTATATATATATACATATATATATGTATATTTGTGTGTGTGTATGAAACAAGGAAGGTGGCACTCATCACGGGCAAGGGAAAGACCGCACTACAAAGTATTGATGATAAAAAAAAAGAACAATGGCGACGCGTTTCGATCTTACAAATATATTCCTCACAGCCCATACTTCACAACATGCTCCACCCCACTTAAAAAACAACATAAAACACCCACAAATAAACATAGTGAAAATACTATGACTCAGCCATTACTGTCCACTGGAAAGAAAACCACCTTCCCAAGGAAATGTATACATTAGAAGTATAACATGATATTTAAATAAAGTGTACAATTATTAATATGAAAACACAGGAAAAATAATTAATTACTTAAATCTATCATATTTAAGGAAGAGATATGAATTAATCTTGTAAATACTTAGGCCCTCATAAAAACCATGGTTATCGGTGATAAAGCGGCGGTAATACCGCCATCTGGCAGGCGGTAAATACTGCTAAATTATGACCATGGCGGAAACAACTCAGACAGACAGCCACTTTAATACACCGACCGCCAGGGCGGAATCGACAGGCACCAAGGAGGTAGCCGCCTACAGCCAGGCAGAAGTCAATGTTCCGCCCACTGTATTATGACACATCAATCCGCCACCTTTTCCGGGGAGGTCCCAACGATATCAAAAGACTGCCCTGAAGGGAAACGACTCACCTGTGGAGACACTGGGAAGAACCACGCCACCATGGAGCCTGAGCTGCATATCTTCCCAATGCTCTTCTAGGTCCTGCTACACCACAAACATAAACGCCAGCAACGACGACCACGGTGAGTACTGCCGCCTAGCACACAGGGAAGGGGGGAAAAAAAACGAGAGTGACACACACACACAACACACACACACCCACCTCCAACACCATACACACAAGCAGATGCAGTAACATAACATATTTACCGTGTACCCCTCAGGAATAATGCAAGGACAACAGCAATAGATCAAAGTGAGTGTACTAAGATAAATATAGTAGAAATACGTGCATCCAAATCCAAAACTACATACATATTTACAAATTAAGAGACACTGCCCATTCCTCAATGTTCGTGGGCCACAGGGCCACATTACAAAGTCGAAGGCCCTACTTGTCTCCTGCAATAACACAGAGAGGACACTGCAGGGGCATCACTTCAAAAATAGGTAGGCACCTCAGGGGGACGGGGAACGGTGGGGCACCTCAGCGGGAGGATGGAACAAATCCACTGGTCCCGAAGGGAGCAACATGCCCTGTGCTTGGTCCTGGGGAGTGCAAGTCCACCGTCTCTCAAGTGGGTGACTTGCCCACTGGCTCTGGAGGGGACAGCATGCCCATTGCTCTTTGTCCTGGGGAGTGCAAGGCCACAGCCTCTCAAGTGGGTTACTTGCCCACTGGCTCTGGCGGGGGCAACATGCAAATTGCTCTTTGTCCTGGGGAGTACAAGGCCACAGTCTTTCAAGTGGGTGACTTGCCCACATGCTCTGGAGGGGGCAACATGCCCTGTGCTTGGTCCTGGGGAGGATGGGGTTGGTGGGTGTCTTACCCACTTGTTCTGGAGGGGGAATTGTTCCCTGTGATCTTCATCCTGGGGAGGATGGGGTGAGTGGATGGCATCTCCACTGGTTCTAGAGGGGGCATTGTGCCCTGTGATCTACATCCTGGGGAGGATGGGGTGAGTTGATGGCACCTCCACTGGTTCTGGAGGGGGCATTGTGCCCTGTGATCTACATCCTGGGGAGGATGGGGTGAGTTGATGGCATCTTCACTGGTTCTGGAGGGGGCATCATGCCCTGTGATGCTGGTCTTGGGGAGTGTAAGGTTACAGTCTCTCAGCTGGGTGTCATACCCACAGTGTTTGCAGGGGCTGCACGCACAACAGCCCATGGATACAGGACTACACACTGTCCGCCGGTGGTGACGGCTGCTCAGTGGTGGCAGTGGTGGTGGTGCTGCTGGTAGTGGTGGGGAGAGGATCCATCCCATCCCCTGCAGCCTCAGATGGCTGCCCACTGGTGCTGCTGCTGCTGGTGGTGGTGCTGGTGGCGGTGCTGCAGGTGGAGCTGGTGGTGGGAGGAGGCTCCAGCCCATCCCCTGCAGCCTCGGACGGCTGCCCACTGGTGCTGCTGCTGCTGGTGGTGGTGCCGGGGGCGGTGCTGCTGGTGGAGCTGGTGGTGGGGGAGGCTCCAGCCCATCCCCTACAGCCTCGGACGGCTGCCCACTGGTGCTGCTGCTGCTGGGGGCGGTGATGGTGGTGGAGCTGGTGGTGGGGGGCGGCACCAGCCCATCCTCTGCAGCCTCGGACGGCTGCCCACTAGTGCTGCTGCTGCTGGTGGTGGAGCTGGGGGAGGTACTGCTGGTGGAGCTGGTGGAGCTGGTGGTGGGGGGAGGCTCCAGACCATCCCCTGCAGCCTCGGATGGCTGCACCACCATGGTTGGTTGTGTGGGCTCCAACTGAGCTGCAGCACCAGGTCCCTTGTCCTTTCTGCCTGCTGGTGCAGGCCCTTGCCCTTCCTGGCAGCAGCTAGGGATTCCTCCTTCCCCTTCC
Source organism: Pleurodeles waltl (assembly GCF_031143425.1). NCBI lineage: Eukaryota > Metazoa > Chordata > Amphibia > Caudata > Salamandridae > Pleurodeles > Pleurodeles waltl. The sequence continues at coordinate 1,179,454,313 of NC_090437.1, forward strand.
TGGCAGCAGCTGGGGATTCCTCCTTTTCCTTCCGTACAGCAGCTGGCGGTGGCACCTTTCCCTTCCTTTCAGCAGCTGGGGGTGGCATCTTTCCATTCCTTTCAGCAGCTGGGGGTGGCATCTTTCCATTCTTGGCAGCACTTGGGACAGGTACCCTTTCCGTGTGGCTGCCTGGTGCCCGGGATCCTTTCCCACCAGGAGTTCCTATGGACATTACTGGGCCCGTGGACTGGGTAGCTGATGTGCTTGCCTGGGTTTTACACACCCTGGCCAGATGTGAAGGACGGGGGGGAGAAGGGGTAGGGAAGAGGTCAACGGTGGAGAGGAAAAGCTTCTTAGGGACATTGGGGCGGGAAGAGGGAAAACGGTTGGGAGTGGAGGAAGAGGGAGTGGTTGTAGGAGGTGTCTGTCTGCTGTGTTTGGGTGCAGGTGCATGGGCTGGATGCTGTTGTGAGGTGGATGGCTGTTGGGTGTCTGAGTGCTTGCATTTGTGTACCTTGGGAGGGGGGGCACAGACACAGTGGGAGAGGAAACAGGGGACGTGTGCATGGCTGTTTGGGTGGTGTCTGCAGGTGAGGTGTGTGTTCTGCTAGGTGTGGTGGTGATGGTGGTTGTGGATGATGGTGTAGTGCATGCAGGTGTGAGGGTAGACGCAACTGGGAGGGAGGTGGAGGGGGAGGAGGAGGGGGACACAGTGGAGGCAGTGGATGTTGGTATGTCTGCATCTGGATGGTGTTTGTGTGAGTGCCAGTGGGATGTTGTGTGGTGCTTGCATTTACCATGTCCACTTTTGTGTATTGTCCTGTGTGCATGCTCGTCTGTCTGTGTGCTTGGGATAGGTTGGGGTTAAGGGGAATGGGCTTGGGCAGAGGAAGTTGGAGGGTGGAAACAGGAACAATGGCTGCCATCAGAGAGGAGGCCAGAGCCTGGATTGATCTCTGTTGGGCCGCCAAGCCAGTGTGAATGCCATCCAGAAATGCATTGGTCTGTTGCATTTGGGCTGCCAGCCCCTGGATGCCATTCACAAGGGTTGCTGCCCAACAGAGATGGATCGCAGGAGGTCAATAACCTCCTCACTCAGGGCAGCAGGGCTCACTGGGGCAGGGCCTGAGGTGCCTGGGGCGAAGGAGATGTCCACCCTCCTGGGTTAGTGGGCATGGGCAACTTGCTGAGGGGCTGCTGGGAGGGCGGTGCTGGTACAGGCATGGCGGCTGTACCTGTAGCTGGGGTGGGCACAGAGGTGTCTGCCACCACCATGGAGCTTCCATCGGAGGAGGTATCTGTATCCTAACCGTTCCCTCCAGTCTCCGCTGTGGTGCTCCCCTTGCCCTCCGTCCCACTGGTGCCCTCAATGTCGGTGGACTCTGCCTCCTGGGTCCTGTGGGATGCAGCTCCCTCCGTCGCAGGTGCCACTGCTCCTCCGCCAGATGATGCTAACGCACATAAGGACAGGGTGACAAAACAAAAAGGGGGGGATAGACAAAGGATACACGTACACAACACAATCACACACACAGAACAGCCCTAGGCAATGCACTACCAGTAGCAATGCTAGTCACCAGGGCATAGGGAGGGACACATACTGCAAACTGCAGCATACCTGGGACCCACAAAGCCCTGCCCATTAGCGGATGCCTACTAGCTAGGTTGAAGGAAATTCACATCAGAACCCTGCCCAACATGGATCCTACTCTGCAATGTCAGGCCTAGCCTAAGGGCACCCACAGGCACACATCCCCTACGCGGATACCACCCCAGCAGGCGTAAGTACTGATGATGGGCACTGAACTCACCCCCTTGTGGCTGCTTTGATGCCTCCAAGAACCCATCCAGCTCCGTATAGGCCACCGCCAGTATGCGGGCCGTCAGGGGGTCAGGGTTCGATGTGCACCCCTTCCTCGTTGGGAGGCCATCCCCAGCTGGGCCTCCGCCGTCTTCCGTGCCCAGCATCTCATGTCCTCCCACTGTTTCTGACAGTGGGTGCTCCGTAGACCCCCAGGGTCCATACATCCTTGGCGATGGCACTCCATATACCCTTCTTTTGATGGGCGTTGACCTACAGAGGAAATATACACAGGGAAAGGTATTAGTTAGATCGTCCTGCCTGTTATACTCATGGCCCACCATACCCCTTCCCATTCCCCTTACGCACAGACATGGCCCAGCATAAATGCTGCACGCTGCCAAGGGCCCATCCACCAACCCCCCCAACTTGAGGCCTTCACAAAGCACTCCATGCATTCATACCACATGCATCGTGCTCACAGTGTACTCACCTGTTTGTCTGCAGGCCCATACAGCAGTCTGTACTGGGGTAGGACCCCATCCACCAGTCTCTCCAACTCCACCGAGGTGAAGGCAGGGGCCCTTTCCCCAGTTACACGAGCGATGGTAGGTTCCAGACACAGGTCACAGCAGCACATGCAGTGTAGGTCCTCTCATGTTGAAGGTCAGGTAGCAAGTGAGTGTACAGATAGAAAATGGCGATGATGTCCGCAGCGGTGCATACCGTCACTGCCGGTGTACATCACCATTGGCCACTGTACCCCATAGGGCCCAATGATAACCAATGAGGAGTTGCACAGCGGTTCCCGACCGCCTCCCGCAATGGCGCACAACGTCAGTGGAATTACCTCACTTCCCCCTGTCCCTCAATACAGGACAGACGGATGCCATTTCAGGGGGTGCAGGCCATGGATCCTAAATGCATCGCAGTTCACGATTGTACATTAATATGCCACTAATTAATTATATAAATCACATCATGCATTGAACTGTAGTGGTTACAATGTACAGTTAATGACAGGCTCCTCACTCTTTTGCTCCATAGATTGCAACTTCTGCGGATGAATAGGAGATGGAGAAATCCCCCGTGTACAGACCCCTGGCGGACTTGGCAACAATGGAGGACAGGCACATTATCCTCACCTACAGACTTGATAGGGCCACAATCCCAGAGCTATGTGCCCAATTGGAGCTAACCTGATATCTGCTATCCATCACCCCACTGGGATCCCCCCTCTTGTGCAAGTCTTATCTGTGCTCCATTTCTTGGCAAACTGGTTCTTTCCAAGTGACAGTGGGCTTGGCAGCAGGAATGTCACAGCCAATGTTTTCAATCGCGCTGATAAGAGTGTTGTCTGCCCTGATCAAACACATGTGGAGCTACATCGTTTTCCCCCAGGTGAAGGATTTGACCACAGTGAAGGCTGACTTCTCTGCAATGGGACATATCCCCAACATTATTGGGACTATTGATTGAATATATATAGCATTTGTCCCCCCCCCGCCCGGCGAAATGAACAGGTCTTCAGAAATTGAAAAGGTTTTCACTCAAATGTGCAGATGGTGTGTTTGGCGGACCAGTACATCTCCCATGTCAGTGCTAAGTATCCTGGGTCGGTGCATGATGCTTTTATCCTGAGGAATAGCCGCATCCCAAATGTGATGGCTCAACTCCAAAGGCACAGGGTGTGGCTAATAGGTGAGCCCTGGTTCCCACCCAGTGGGTGTTGGTGTATGGGTATGGTGTGGGCCATAAGGGTTAGTGTATGGCTAACAGTTGTCCCTCAATATTTGCAGGTGACTCTGGTTGCCCCAACCTCTCACGGCTACTGACCCCTGTGAGGAATGCCAGGACAAGGGCAGAGGAACGTTACAATGAGTCACATGGGCGAACAAAAAGGATAATTGAACATACATTTGGCCTTCTGAAGGCGAGGTTTTGGTGCCTCCATCTAACATGTGGATCCCTCTTCTACTCACCCAAGAAGGTCTGCCAGATCATTGTGGCATGCTGTATGTTGCACAACCTTGCCTTGAGATGCCATGTGCCTTTTCTGCAGGAGGAGGAGGCTGGAGATGGTCGTGTGGCAGCAGTGGACCCTGTGGACAGTGAAGAAGAGGAGGCAGATGATGAGGACAACAGAACTGCAGTGATGCGTTAATACTTCCAATGACACACAGGTAAGACAGTGTTGCTTCAAATTTCATTGACAGTTTAATGTTTGACATTGTCACTGGCAGGCTGTGACTACTTCTATGGCCACTCACTGTACCCTTTGGCATCTCTATTTGCAGATACTGGTGCCCCACTATCGCTCCTGGTGTATTCACTGCAGCCAACTAGAGGTCTTTACTATGTATACATTACTGTACAGTTGAATTGCAACGTTTAAACCTTGTTAAACAAATACATGCTTAAATCATTTGACATACTCCATACTTCAAAGTGTGTTTATTACAGTGCTCAGAAGAAAAGTGGGAAGTGCAATGGGTTGATGATAGAGGAAAGTCCAGGGTAGAGTCCAGTCTATTTGTAGCACAGGTGCATTGTCCAAGGGGGCATAGGAAGGGGAGCAATAGCAGTTCAAGGTGGACAGGTTAAATGTAAATTAGCATTTGTATAGCGCACTACTCACCCGTTAGGGTCTCAAGGCACTGTACTCATACTGCTATGGAACCCCTCCTGGCTTTTCCCTGTGAGGCGCCCACTCTTGAGCACCCCCAGGGTGAAGCCAGGCATCCAAGCGCTGTTGGGGCCGTTGTGGAGATTAAGCAAGCTATTGCCCAGAGTTGCAGAGTGGGACCCATGAATTAGATTAGGCACCGAGGCGAGAATTATCTGGTCAAGGGGAATTGAGCCCAAGACCTGCCGAAGCGGGACTTGAACCCTGGTCTTGAGCCAGATCTCTGCTTCAGGGTCTGCCGCTCTAACCATTGAGCCACACTTCTCCACTCTGGGAGAAGACAGAGTGGAACACAAGGTGACAATCAGGAGAGTCTTATTTCCTGCAGGGGTCTGGGCAATAGTTTCTGGCGTCTGCCTAGATCGCAGGGAACGTTTGCGTGGTGGTTCTCCTTCTGCAGGGGCCTCTTGTCCACTAGCGGCAGCAGAGGTGGAGGGCTGTTCATTAGTCTGGCTAGTGGCAGGGGTCCGCTGGTGTGACACTGCCTCCCTCATAATGATGGCCATGTCTGCCAGCACCCCTGCATTGGAGACCAGGGCGGTGTTAATGGCCTTCAAGTCCTCCCTGATTCCCTGCTACTGTCCCTCCTGCAGATGCCTGTTCTCCTGAACGTTGTCCAGGATCTGGACCAGCGTATCCTGGGAATGTTGGTATGCTCCCAGGATCACAGTGAGTGCCTCCTGGAGAGTCAGTTTCCTGGGCCTGTCCTCCTCCTGGCACACAACAGTCCTCCCAGCTTCCCTGTTGTCCTGTGCCTCTGTCCCCTGACCCGTGTGCCCACTGACCCCAGGTCCCTGATTGTCCTGGGTTTGTAGGGTGTCTTGGGGTCCCTGTAGAGGTGGACACAATGCTGATTGACATGTCCTGGAGACAGAGGTATGGGCCTGCTGGGTGGGTGCTGAGGTGGTGTCTCCTGAGGGGGGAGGCTCTGTGGTGGTGTGTGACTGGGCTTGGGTAACCGACTGTCCGGAGGTCCCTGATGGGCCAGGTTGGTCATCCAGATCAAGGCAAGCAGAACTGCTGTCATCATTGTGGGTCTCTTCTGTGGGGGGACTGGATGTTGCTGGCACCTCTTCTCCAGTGACATTGGCAGGGATACCCGTGGGGATGTAAATGCAGTGTTAGTGTTTCTGTATGTGATATATTGTGCATGGGTGGGTTGCCCTCTATGGTTGTTATTGCCCTGGCAGCTTGCCTTATGTGAGTTGTTATTTGGTGGGCTAGGTGTTTCCCTCTGTTGTGCATGCTTTAGTAATAGGTGTCCATGCAGGTTTGTGAGTGGTGTCCATGCATTGGTGGTGCATGCAGAGCTTGGTATTGGGATGGGTGAGATGTGATTGTGGGGTGTGTGTGAGGTGGTGGAGAGATGGGAGTGATGGTGGGGTCATGTGATGGCATACAAGGGGGTGATAGAAATAGTTGAGAGTTCACTTACGAGAGTCCAGTCCTCCTCCTACTCCTGCCAGTCCCTTAGGATGCATGATTGCCAAGACTTGTTCCTCCCATGTTGTTAGTTGTGGGGGAGGAGGTGGAGGTCCACAGCCAGTCCTCTACACAGCTAGTTGGTGTCTTGCTGCCATGGAACACACCTTCCATCGTAGGTTGTTCCAACTCTTCCTGATGTCATCCCTTGTTCTGGGGTGCTGTCCCACGGTGTTAACTTTGTCCACGATCCTCCACCATAGCTCCACCTTCCTAGCAATGGATATCTGCTGCACCTGTGATCCAAATAGATGTGGCTGTACCCGGATGATTTTCTCCACCATAACCCTCAGCTCCTCCTCAGAGAATCTGGGGTGTCGCTGTGGTGACATGGGGGTTGTGTGAGTAGGGTGATGTGTTGGGGTGTGTGTTGTGAGGTGCGTAAGTGGTGTATAGGTGATGGTGGTATGTGGCTCTGGATGTATGTGTGCTCTTGCTGTCTCTGTTGGTAATTAATTGTTGTTGTAAAGGCTAGAGGGTACTGTGGGTGTGTGTTTTATAGTGGTGGGGGTATGTGGTGTATGGGTGTCAGGTGTGTGTAGTTTCAATTGTCCAATGTGGTGTTGTTTTGCTTGAGTATGTGTGTATTTTGAGTGCGGCGGTATGTATCTCCAATGGTTTACCATCGTTGAATGTCCACTGTGATGATTCGTGAGTCATAATGTGATGGGCGTAGTTCTGTTGGCGTGACGGTGTGGGTTTTGATACCGCCCGTTTATCACTGACCTTTGGTATGGCGGAGTTGTGTCTGTATAATGATGGATTGGTATGTGTGTGTCATAATATGGTAAGCGGATATCTGTGGCGGCAGCGGTATGTTGGCGGCATTCAGCATGGCGGTAAGTGGGATTTACGGCCACTGTCATGAGGGCCTTAATTTCTTTAGATCAAACAATTACATAATCAGGGCAAACATGTATAATATTAAATCTCGTGGACATTTCATTATTCACCTAGAATCAATTACGTGATGATGTCAAAAATCCCACTGTTAGACTTGACAGCCTTAGGGTGGTCACCCCTAACTTTTTGCCTGCCTCCCTCCACTTTTTAGACACCGTTTTTGCTGGCTTTTAGACTCTGCGCACTTTATCACTGCTAACCAGTGCTAAAGTGCATATGCTCTCTCCCTTTAAACATGGTAACCTTGGATCATACCTGATTGGACTATTTAATGTACTTATAAGTCCCTAGTAATGTGCACTATATGTGCCTAGGGCCTGTAGATTAAATGCTACTAGTGGGCCTGTAGCACTGGTTGTGCCACCCACTTAAGTAGCCCCTTTTCCTTGTCTCAGGCCTGCCATTGCAAGGCCTGTGTCTGCAGTTTCACTGTCACCTCGACTTGGCATTTAAAAGTACTTGCCAAGCCTAAACCTCCCCTTTCTCCACATATAAGTCACCTCTAATGTGTGCCCTAGGTAACCCCTAGAGCAGGGTGCTGTGTGGGTGAAAGGCAGGACATGTACCTGTGTAGTTTACATGGCCTGATGGTGTAAAACCCGTAAATTTGTTTTTACACTACTGTGAGGCCTGCTCCCTTCATAGGCTAACATTGGGGCTGCCCTCATACAGTATTGAAGTGGTAGCTGCTGATCTGAAAGGAGTAGGAAGGTCATATTTAGTATGGCCAGAATGGTAATACAAAATCCTGCTGACTGGTGAAGTTGGATTTATTATTACTATTCTAGAAATGCCACTTTAAGAAAGTGAGCTTTTCTTAGCACTTAAATCTTTCTGTGCCTTACAATCCACGTCTGGCTGGGTTTAGTTGACAACTCCTTGTGCATTCACTCAGGCACACCCCAAACACAGGGTACTCAGCCTCACTTGCATACATCTGCATTTTGAATGGGTCTTCCTGGGCTGGGAGGGTGGAGGGCCTGCTCTAACACAAAGGACTGCCACACCCCCTACTGGGACCCTGGCAGACAGGATTGAACTGAAAGGGGACCTGGTGCACTTCTTAGCCACTCTTTGAAGTCTCCCCCACTTCAAAGGCACATTTGGGTATAAAACAGGGCCTCTGCCCTACCTCATCAGACACTTGCTGGAGAAGAAACCTGAACCAGAACCTGCATCCTGCCAAGAAGAACTGCCTGGCTGCCTAAAGGACTCACCTGTCTGCTTTCTACAAAGGACTGCTGCCTTGCTGTTGCCCTGCTGCCTTGCTGAACTCTTGCCTTGCTGCTGAAGTGCTCTCCAAGGGCTTGGATAGAGCTTGCCTCCTATTCCCTGAAGTCTCAGGACCAAAAAGACTTCTCTTTTTCATTTGGACGCCTTGTGCACCGAACAATTCAACGCACATCTTGTTCCACGGTGAAAAATTCACCGCACACTGATCCGGAAAGACGCCGCTCGACGCGACACCTGCGGTGCGACCGGAACTTCGACGCACGGCCTCGCCTGGACAACGCCGCCCGACTTCAGAAAGGAAATCGATGCAACGCCTTCCGTGAGGGATAAGATTCTACGCACAGCCCACCGGAACAACGCTCAGCCAGAAAACAAGCCTAGGATTCCACGCACAGACCCCGGGACACCTGGTAATCCTGCAAACCACAGAAGGAGACTGTCCGCGCACCGGAAAACGATGCACGACTTCCCCGCGTGAAAAATAATGACGCAAGTCCGTGTGTGCAGGGGAGAAATCGACGCACACACCATTTTTCCACGTATCTTTTCTTCTGCGGCCCTTTGCAGAGATTTTCCACTTTAAACCAGGTACTTTGTGTTTGAAAGAGACTTTGTTTGCTTTTTAAAGACTTAAGACACTTTATATCACTTTTCAGTGATATCTCTACAATTTCATATTGAATCTTTATTGGTTTTGATCTGCAAATATCCAGATAAATATTATATATTTTTCTAAACACTGTGTGGTGTATTTTTGTGGTGCTATATTGTGTTATTGTATGATTTATTGCACAAATACTTTACACATTGCCTTCTAAGTTAAGCCTGACTGCTCGTGCCAAGCTACCAGAGGGTGGGCACAGGATAATTTGGATTGTGTGTGACTAGAGTGAGGGTTCTTGCTTGGACAGAGGGTAACCTGACTGCCAACCAAAAACCCCATTTCTAACACCCACAAACATTAAATCTTTCCCTATTTTAAATTATATTATCAGGCCAAGTGTTCATACTAGTTCTTGAGCAGACAAACCACACATTTTTCCAGTACTATGGTCACAGAATTATATATGTGTAAGCACATCTACTTATAAATACTTACGGAACATTTTTAACATACAAAAAAGCTTGTATCATCTCTATAACAATCCCACAAATGAAAACATTCTTATATAGAAAATCCTGAAAACCTATGACTCAACCCACATGAACAAAAAGTTCCTCATCCATGTTAAGCCCCATAGGGGTATTACTATGAAGATGGACAATGTATTCGGATTCCATGATGCGTAACCTCCTCTCCCTGTCGCCACCTCTGGCTGTACACAGCACCCTGTCAAAAATGGTACTTCCCACATATATTAGGCCACACAGGCAAGTGAGGACATAAACACAAAAACCCTTGTTGCATGTAATCAATTTGTCACTTCTCTTGCTTCTTCCATTAGGTAACACAAAAGTTTTTACATTCTTGCTCCCTCTACATTGGTGTTTTTCCACATTTGATAACTCCCTTTTGTTCTAATAAGCACCCTTCCTGTTTGGTTTTCATACTGAAGTTGCTCTGAACTAGCATATCTCTCAGAGACTTAGATTTACGATAAGTGATCGGGGATACGGTGAAATTCTCCATCCAATGACAGGATCAGATTTAATCAGATGCCAATGTTTTGTGATCATTCTCTTGATATTGGCTGACTCAGAATTGTAAGTGGTAATCAGCCTTACTGCCTGTTCATCTCCTGAAACTTTGGTTCTCTGGATAAAGAGATCCAATCTGTTTCAAGTGCTTGCTCTCTCATTGGCAGCCTTTAATACATGCCAGCAATATCTCTCTCTCTCTGAATTTTCCTAGCATGGTTCTCTCTTCCTTCTTAAATGCTTCCATATTACTGCAGTTGCATTTAGCTCTAAGGAGTTCCCCATAGGGGGTACTCCATTTAAGATTAGTGGGATGATGACTGTCCGCATGTAATAAACTATTACCTGCTGTTTTTTACGGCAAAGAGAAGTGCATACTTTACCGCCCTTTATCTTCTACATGCATATCCAAAAAATCTATTTCAGTGCTGTGTATCTGGTATGTAAATACCAAATTCAGCTCATTACGTAAGATGTATTCTAGGATTTCTTGCCATTCGCTCTTTGGACCATCCCATATTACAAAAAGATAATCAATATACCTGGTCCAAAATATTATATACTCCTCCTGAAATGGGAAATAATAATGACAATGTACTTATAATGACAAAATTGGGCCTAATGTCACATAGATTTAACACAAATTGGTAATCTTGCTAGGAATTCATTCAAAGAGTTAATTTTCACAATCCAGCCCAAGCTGGCCATCAGTGCAACATATTGTACAAAAAATGACAACATTAAAACTATTTACACTAATTTTCTAAATCAATCGACTCCTTTAGAATTCATAGCACCAGTCTGTATTCATAATCAAGCCCAAATGGGCCAATCATGCACCATATTGTACTTGTATACATTACTGTAATAACCGAACATGTATATGCATGATTCCATTATCTTCACACTCACATTTTGTCAAAATTCAATGATTCTCCACATTCTCCAAATTGATGGGGTTACATAGTTCTAGTCCAACTTATACTACCCAACAGAGTCCTGCTAGGTAATGCCTACAACATCCTGTTCTAATAGGTTTGCATATTACACATGAATCGGGTTGATCTCCCAATATGTGTACTTATACACAGCTTATCCTAAAGTGTTAGACTGTCACTTTATTACATTGCAATTTACTATAAAATCATGATGGGTGCCTTTCCCATCTCCTAAATTGATAAATCCACACAATTATCTATACTAACAGTAATCTAAACCAAGCAAAAGTGTTAATACGATGAAAACATAATGATAACTTTTAAATTGCCATCATAGGAAAAATCCCATAAAATGATGGAATGGAAGTGGGAATCAGGAAGGAGAAAAATCTACTGACCAATCCAGTACATACCAGTTACTTCCTATTTGTGTAAATGTATATTTAGTTCCTCATCCAGATTAAGACCTCCTGGACTCAGGTCTCAAGATCAATGATCAATTCAGATTCCCTTTTTCTAAGCAGTAAAGTCCTATTTCCTCCAATTGGATTGTGTCTAATTTGTTGCACTGCAAAGAAGGATAGTCTGTTACAATCACTATCATGTTTTTCTTTAAAGTGTCTAGCTACTGGATAATTAATGTCCTCATGATCTATAGCTCTTAAGTGTTCATGTACTCTCTTCCTCAGTGTACCGGTAGTACTGCCCACATATCTTAGAGAACAAAGGCATGTGAGAATGTAGATTACATATTGGGAACTGCATGTGAGAAACTGTTTGATCTTCCGATTCTTATTCCCTACCACTTTGTACTCACTTTTACTAGAGCTGTTTTTGCCTGCCTTGCAATGTCACAGGGAAAGAAACCCTTCAGATCATGTTCTCCAATACCCTTGGTGAAAGTAATATTATTATGAACCAAGGAGTCTCTCACTGTTCTGGCTTTCCTAAATGTGATTCTAGGTCTCCCGCCCACCTTGTTATGGATAATGGGATCACTTTTAAGAATTCCCCAATGTTTAGTCAGTGTCTGCCTGATCTCTCTTGAGTTCCCATCCAATGCTGTAATGACTCGTTTAGTAGTATCCGATGCCGGTGTTCTATTGTCAAAGAGCATGGCTTCCCTATTCATGTTGGAAACACATTTCACTGCTTTGTTAAGAACCCATATAGGGAAACCTCTTTAAATCTTGTAAGTATATTCTTCTGCTCCTCTTTGAAGGTGGTATCAGTGCGACAATTTCTTTAGGCCCTGAGGAGTTCTCTATAAGGGATACTCCTCTTGAGGTTTTCTGGATGGCCGCTACAGGCATGAAGAATGCTGTTCCCCGCAGTGGGTTTTCGAAAGAGACAAGTATGGATCATGTCAGCTCTTAACACAACTACAACATCCGAATATTCAATCTGAGTTTGGCTCAAAGTCTGTGTGAACATTAGATTCCAAACATTAGCATTCGAACAGGTAACTAACTCATTTGCACTTTCTTCTGTATCATTCCAAATGATGAACAGATCATCAATGTACCTGAGCCACAACACTACACTTTCCATGAATTTCTTCAAGATACCGACGGTGAACACTTGCTCCTCCTACCAGCCCAGGAAGAGGTTCGCAAAGCTGGGGATGAAGCAAGTGCCCATCGCAGTCCCTTATATCTATCTATATAAGTCTTCATTGAACAAGAAGAAGTTATTTTCTAAACAATGCCTAATCATTTCACTTATCATCTTGGTGTGGTCTAATATTCTGATAGGTCTTGCTCTGCTATACCTAGCTCATGATAAATGATAGTGTACAAAGAGTTGACATCCAACGTCATTAAGCAGAAATTCAATTCCCACAGTATGCCATTTATGTTTTTCAAAAAATCTTTAGTATCTTTAACATATGACAGTAAGCACTGTACATAATCCCTGAGAGTTTCATCAACATACTGTACTTAGAAACATTCTCCGTGGCACTATCTCTAGACAATACTGTAGGTGTTCCTGGTGGATTCACAGAGTCTTTGCGTATCTTTGGAAGTAGATATAGGACCAGTATCTTGGGAAATTATTTTTTCAAAAAACAGTATTAGTCCCATGCAAGTATACCTCTGTCCTTCCATGCGTTCAATGTGTCCCAAAGAGAGACAATACTGTTGACATATTGAGATCTATTGAATTTTTCATAAAACATATTTTCATTTAGTTGTCTTAATGCCTCTTTGTCTGAAGGGTGAATGCTAATCCCCTCATCCTGGGCCAAAGAATGAATAGCTTTTAGTTGTTCAGTAGTTAAATTGTTTTTGTATTGTTTGTAGCATCTCCTTCTAATTTTTTTAAGATCCTGAGGAACAACTTCCTGGAAAGTGTCTATATTGTCATATGGCATGTTGGGGCAGAAAGTAGAAGATGGTTTTACTTACTCGGATAGACATCATCATGTTTGATACCCAATGACTCTAAAATTTCATTGGTGTCCGCTGACACATTATTGGATCTTATTGTCTCATTTTCCAAATCATGTAAAGTTGTGAGTAGATCAATCTCACCTATCGTCAGCATTTCTGACACTTCATTAGCTGTAGTGAAAATCACTTTCTCTTAGGAGGTATTCCTGAGGGCATGCCATTTTTGTAATTTAAGTTTCCTCGTGTATTTGAAGAGTTCAATCATGGTTTTAACATAATCAAATCCTCAGAGAGGACAGAAAGAGAGCCCTAAACATAGGATTTGTTTTTCAGAATCTGTCAGAACTCTTGTGGGGACATTAACAATAATTTTATTAACCATGATAGCATCCGTTATTCCTCTTCCAAGGGGTTTCTGCACGTCTTTACCATTTGCCCAGTGATTCTGATCCACTGCATTTCCTGTCTGGGTCTCTGTCTCCTTTGTTTACTCCTCCCTGTCCTCTGCTTCTTATGGTAGACCCTCTGCCTCTCTTTTTTGTTGTCGTGAATTCTTGTGATTCCTTCTCAATAGTCTGTATTGATCTAGAAAAGTAGTTAATTTTCCACTGCTTTCACTGCCCTACATAGTATCAGATGTACTGGAGCTATCAATACTCGTATTACGGTGTCTGTTATCAGTAGATCCTCCCTTTGAAGTTTGTTCCGTATTTTTTTCTTTTCTGATTTTGTTTGTGAATTTATCAAACTCAGCATCAAATTTACGATTGTATGTTGGAGTTCTCCCATTGGCATAGTCATCGTATTCTCTTTGAAATTTGAATTGTTTTCTTCTTTTTATGTCATCTTCATGTTTAACTAAAGTCTTATCCATCTCCGATTTAAACTTGTCAATTGTCTCTTGTTCAGATCTCTCCTTTAGTTTGTTCCATATAGATTCAATCTCTGCCAGGAGTCTCTCTCTATCCAACCAGGCATATTTAACCAGGATTTCCAGCATTCTTTTTGAGCTTAGGGCTAGATTTCCAGCCCATTCAAGTAATATGGTGGGTTTGGTGGTTCGTAGGAAGGCATAATATGTATTCTTAAACCTCTCAGAACCATTACCTTCTCGATGTAATTTTGAAGAGAAGTGTCCTCCCACCATTTTGATATTTCTGCTCTACTTAATTTTTCAATTTTTTTTATCAGATGTCATAGATCCTGCATGTCACTGGTCGGTTTGGACTGTCCTGCTGCCCCAATATGGTTCACATTAAACAAAGCCTGTGCCGCTGCTTTTCGAATATTGTCAATTTCTTCCAACATCACCAGGATATAAATCGGATAAAATCACCAATCAAATCCACTTTGAAAGAATACCCACAAATTAGCCATCCCTCTCCATAATACACAAGTTCCCCCGCCACAATCATCAATGTTGAGAGCAGTAGTGACCCAGATTCCCTAGTAGATTGGCTTAATGCACAGGAACAAAGTAATTTATCTACTTGTTTATTTACTGTTACGATGTTGCACTGATGGCCCACTTTGGCTGGATTGTGAAAACTAACTCTTTGAATGAATTCCTAATGAGATTACCAATTTGTGTGAAATCTATGTGAAATTAGGCCCAATTTTCTCATTATAAATACATTTGTCATTATTATTTCCCATTTCAGGAGGGGAACCATGCAATTTTCTGCTTTGATAGCAACGTAGAGAAATACATCCATATATACGCAAAACACCTACATTAATTCAAATACATAATAAAGATTTGTGATAGGTTTTTGGTTCAATCTGTTTGGAAGGGGATGTGTTTTAATTTTGTCGGATGATCTATAAATGAATCGTTAACACAAATATAGGATGGATTGATTTACAGGGAGTAATACTATAACATCAATTATGGTAAATAGAGTTTTACTATTCTGTCATGGCGGCCCCATTTCAGACAGTGTTTTTGCTCCATTTGTTTACGTCTATGTAGTATTTAAATCACTGAGAGTGACGAGTACAAATCATGTGATCAAGGCAGCGTAGTCAGCCGAAACGTGTAATTTTGTAATAAATCTCTACAACCACACCACCTGAGTGAGCGTTTACATCGTTGGAATTTCAAAAATGGGACTACATATATAAATGTATATATATATATATATATAAATGTGTATATATATATATATATATATATATATATATATATATATATATATATATATATACATATATATATATACAAAAAATGTAGAAAGTAGGTCCTAACTATAACGACATACTGGTGGTGACCAACACTAGGATAAATAATTATATATACATGTTCGATGGCATGTGTAGATGCAGATACACATGCTATGCATAGCTCTTCCGAAATCTAGTGTTGGGCTCGAAGTGTTACAAGTTGTTTTTCTTCTAAGAAGTCTTTTCGGAGTCACGGGATCAAGTGACTCCTCCTCTCGGTTCCATTGCGCATGGGCTTCGACTCCATTGTTACATTGTTTTCTTTCCTCAGTTGGGTTCAGACGTGTTTCCTTTCACTCAAGAGATTTCGATTCGGAAAACCATAGAAAACCTTCTTACTCGTCTGTATTATTTCAATCCCGTTTCCCATCTAGCATCAAACCGGTAGTACCGTTGGAAACTTCATTTTTTCCGCCCTTCAGGGCGTGTGCACCCAACTTGTGCCATGGAAAGCCTAATGGATCGGACTCCATTCCGATTCTGCCCTCTGTGCCACGCAAAGTACCCCTACACAGACCAGCACTCGGTTTGTAATTTGTGCCTTTCTCCAGAACATCGGGAGGAAGATTGTGAGGCCTGTCATTCATTTCAATCAAAGAAGACCCTCCGAGATTGCAGAGCCCAAAGACTCGAAATGGCGTCGAAAAGCAGTGAACATCTTGATGTCATGGAGGAAGAGCAGGCACAGACAGCAGTCTCCATCCGAGACACAGACTCCGAACAAGAGTCGGAAGACGACAGACCCATCACAGCTGGCCAGCATGTGAGTATGCCTGCCCCTACACCCCTTCACAAAAAACATTTAAAGGCCTTGGGTACACCACTGCCGGAAGGCCATGTTCGGACCTGTGTGTCCTTTGGGGTCGGCACCGAAAAAGGCCACTCCTCCCTCTACTTCGGAGTCGAGTAAACCTGTTAAAGGCACAGTTTCGGAGGCCAGTAAAAAAGTCCATTCTTCAGAGTCGAAAATTCGGCAATCGGCTTCGGAGACGAGACCTTCGACTACCTTTTCCAGACTGAAAAAACTACGCACTTCGGAGCCGAAAAAATCCTCATATGCAGAGGAACAAGGACTTTAAAAAAAATTGAGAGAATCTCATAAGACTGAGCCTGAAACTGAACCAATTTTACAGGTTATGGATGAGAGACAGTCCAGAATACCTATCCATAAGGAGACAGGAAGAATTATCACTGCACCTCCTTTAAAGACAAAAAGAAAGTTGGCTCTCCAAGAGGAATTGACTCTATACAGCCACCACCAAACGTGCAAAAACAAAAGGAGAAGCCATTACCTCTCCATACTTCTCCTCCTCAATCTCCACAATTATCTTTCTCACCTCACAACAGCCCACAACCACTGCCTTCTCCAACACATTCTTTATATTCACAAGGAGGTACCTCAGACCCATGGGATCTCTATAACCCTGATCCCATCCCAGATAATGACCCAGATATTTACCAATCAAAACTTTCTCCTTCAGAAGATACCACTGCATACACCCAAGTAATATCCAGGGCAACCATGCATTCAGAGCCACTAGCAGAAGATTTCTTATTTAATACACTGTCTTCTACACATTCAAGGTACCAGTGTCTCCAAATGTTACCAGGCATGCTACCAGGCATGCTACCAGGCATGGTTAAACACGTAGACCAAATTTTTAGCAAGCCTGTAAATGCTAGGATTATCACACCTAGAATTGATAAAAAGTATAAGACTGCACCTGCGGACCCAGATTACATTTCTCACCGGGTCCCTCCTGACTCAGTGGTAGTCAGTGCAGCAAGAAAGATGGCAAATAGTCAGTCTTCAGGAGATGCACTACCTCCTGATAAGGAAACTCAAAAATTTGACACAGCAGGGAAAAGAGTTGCTACACAAGCAGCA
The DNA here is from genome assembly GCF_031143425.1 of Pleurodeles waltl. Lineage (NCBI taxonomy): Eukaryota > Metazoa > Chordata > Amphibia > Caudata > Salamandridae > Pleurodeles > Pleurodeles waltl. The sequence goes on from NC_090437.1 coordinate 1,179,471,480, forward strand.
AATCAGTGGAGAATTGAAAATTCTCAGGCACTCTTAGCCAGGTATGATGGGGCCCATTGGGATGAAATGCAGGATATTTTACAGCATCTCCCAAAAGAGCACCAAAAAAGGGCACAACAAGTAGTAGAAGAGGGGCAAGCGATTAGCAATAATCAAATAAGATCCGCCCTTGATGCTGCTGATACAACTGCAAGGAGTATAAACACTGCTGTCACAATCAGAAGACATGCATGGCTATGCTCCTCTGGTTTTAAACCAGAAATTTAACAGGCAGTACTTAATATGCCTTTTGATAAAAAGCTCCTCTTTGGCCCAGAAGTGGATACCACTATTGAAAAATTGAGGAAGGACTCGGATACTGTGAAAGCAATGGGCGCTTTATACATCACCCCATACAGAGGCTCCTTTCGCAGGCCACAGTTTCAAAGAGGGTTTAAGTCACAATCCTCAGAGGCTTCCACCTCCCAAACAAAGCAATCACAACAAACCCAGTATCAACGAGGTGGGTTTAGAGGATCCTATAGAGGTCTATACTTCAGAAATAGAGGTAAATTCCAAACCTCTAAACAAACAACATCACAGCCTAAACATTGTCTTCCTTCCCTCCCTTCCACTCCACACATCTCCTGTGGGGGGAAGACAACATCAGTTCCACTCTCATTATCAAAATATCACCACAGACAACTGGGTATTATCAATTATCCAAAATGGCTATTGCCTAGAACTAATATCCACCCCTCCAAACATTCCACCACAATATCACAAGTTATCCCCCGAACATACAGTTCTATTACAACAAGAAGTACAATCTCTACTGTTAAAGCAAGCAATAGAATTAGTTCCACAGTCTTAACAAGGAACAGGAGTATACTCACTATACTTCTTAATTCCCCAAAAAGATGGCACCCTCAGGCCCATATTAGACCTCAGGCCCCTCAACCTATTCATCTTGTCAGAGCATTTTCACATGGTAACTCTGCAAGATGTTATTGCACTACTGCAAAAACAAGATTTTATGACTGTTCTAGATCTCCACATACCCATCCGTCCAGCTCACAGAAAATACCTCAGGCTTGTCATAGCAGGAAAACACTACCAGCTCAAAGTGTTGCCATTTAGCATAACAACAGCTCCAAGGGTGTTCACAAAGTGTCTAGCAGTAGTAGCGGCCTACTTGAAAAGACAACACATCCACGGCTTTCCATATCTAGACGACTGGCTAATAAAATCAAGCAATCTTACACAATGCCAAAAACATACTCGTTATGTGATAGAAACTCTGCACACACTAGGGTTCTCTCTAAACTACCAAAAGTCACACCTTCAACCAGCACAAGTACAACCGTACCTAGGTGCTATCCAAAATACTCAATTAGCTCTACTGTATCCAAATATACAAAGGATACAAGCTTTACAAAATGCAATACCACTCCTACAGCCAAATCAACAATACACTGTAAGATTTATCATGAAGATTCTAGGAATGATGGCATCTTTCATAACAATAGTCCCACATACAAGATTAAACATGAGGCCCTTACAACAGTGCCTTGCAGAACAATGGTCACAAGCACACAGTCAACTTCAAGATCTAGTGTTGATGGACCGCCAAACACTTATGTCCCTTCAATGGTGGAATCGCAGCAATTTAATGACGGCGGTCGTTTCAAGACCCTGTTCCTCAGACCATAATTTCAACAGATGCATCAATGATCGGTTGGGGAGCTCACCTAAACAATCATACCATTCAAGGGCAATGGGATGTCAAACAGAAACAGCTTCACATAAACCACTTAGAATTATTAGCTGTGTTCCTTGCCCTAAAATCATTTCAAACTCTTCTCAAACAGAAGATGTTCTCATAAAAACAGACAACATGACAACCATGTATTATCTCAACAAACAGGGAGGGACACATTCATCTCAGCTGTCCCTTCTAGCCCAAAGTATTTGGAAATGGGCAATTCACAATCAAATTCATTTACTAGAACAATACATTCCAGGGATAGACAATCAGTTGGCAGATTTCCCCAGCCGAAATCACCAACAAACACAAGAATGGGAGATTCACTCCCAAGTACTTCAAAGGTACTTTAAAAAATGGGGAACACCAGACATAAATCTATTCACAACAAGCGAAAACGCAAAATGCCAAAACTTCGCATCCAGACACCCACATCCCCCATCCAAGGGCAATGCTCTATGGATCAATTGGTTAGGGACATTTGCTTACACTTTTCCCCCTCTCCCACTCCTTCCATTTCTAGTCAACAAATTACGTCAAACGTCACTCAACATGATACTCATAGCACCAACATGGGCATGTCAGCCTTGGTACACAACACTACTAGACATATCTGTAGTACCTAACTCCAAACTCCCAAACAGACCAGATTTGTTAACACAAAACAGAGGTCAAATCAGGAATCCAAACCCCAATGCTCTCAATCTAGCGATTTGGCTCCTGAAGTCATAGAATTTGGTTATTTAAATCTTCCATCAGAATGTATGGAAGTAATTAAACAAGCATGAAAATCTACTACTAGACATTGCTACGCAAACAAGTGGAAAAGATTTGTCTACTATTGTCAGTCCAAGAGCATAGATCCACTTACAGCAAGATACTGTATGCTATTTACTCATTTGCAGAAATCAAATTAGGCTTTTTCATCCATCAAGATACACCTTACTGCAATATCTTCATACTTACAGACTATTCAACATACTTTTGTATTCAGAGTTCCTGTTATCAAAGCCTTCATGGAAGGTTTACAATGCATCCTTCCACCCAGACTACCACCTGTTCCATCATGGAATTTAAATATTGTACTTACCAGACGCATGAGACCACCTTTTGAACCCATGCACTCTTGCCAAATTCAATTTTTAACATGGAAGGTCGCCTTCCTTGTAGCTATTACTTCTTTAAGAAGAGTTAGTGAAATACAAGCATTCAATCTTGACGAACCTTTTTTCCTAGTGCTAATGCATAAGGTTGCACTAAGAGCAAATCCAAAATTTCTACCAAAAGTAGTATCTAATTTTCACATCAATCAAACAGTGGAATTGCCAGTCTTCTTTCCACAGCCAGATTCTTTGGCAGAAAGAGCTCTTCATACCCTAGATCTCAAAAGAGCTCTTATGTACTACATAGACAGAACTAAAGATTTTAGGAAAACAAAGCAACTTTTTGTTGCTTTCCAACAACCACATACAGGCAATCCTATATCAAAGCAAGGTTTAGCAAGATGGATTGTTAGATGTATACAAACATGTTGTAACAAAGTAAAGAGACAACTTTTGATCACTCCGAAGGCACATTCTACAAGAAAGAAAGGTGCATCAATGTTTTTTTTAGGAAACATACCAATGGTTGACATATGTAAAGCAGCTACATGGTCAACCCCTCATACATTTACAAAACACTACTGTGTTGATGTGTTCTCACAGCAACAAGCCACTGTAGGCCAAGCTGTCTTAAAAACGTTATTTCAAACAACTTGAACTCCTACAGGCTAGCCACAGCTTTTTGGGAGGACTAACTGCTTTGTAGTCTATACATAGCATGTGTATCTGCAGCTACACATACCATCGAACGGAAAATGTTACTTACCCAGTGTACATCTGTTTGTCAGTCAGTCATAAATTCTTTTATTTAGCCTAAACCTTAAAAGTATAAAAACAATAAAATGTACAAAGTTCATCATAAAAATCCTATACATATACCGTTGATTATACAAAATTCATTAAGAAGGAAATTCCCTGTTACATAATACATTTACATGCATAATTCATAATTCATTCTAATTCTTATTATCAGACTCTACTTGCATGATTCATTAAGATGTTTCAGCCTTCAGCCAAGTTAATTTCTTAATGATTCTTTAAAATACTACATGCTAACCAAATTATCCCACATACAATTCTAATGTGACTCTGATCCTTACAGTGACATAAAGTGCAATTTCCGATTTAAAGTGCTCTACATTTTGTCTCAAGCCTCTTTAATATATGGCAAATTTTCCATATTACCATGACCCACTACAAGAATTCTTTTTTTTTTTTTGTAACAATCTATTTATGCCATTTGAAACTCTTTGTTCGCCTTTACTCCCTACATTATACCTGGCACTATAAGTTCAAGTTCAGTTAAAACCCCTCTTAATCCTATTAGAAATTGGCCTAGCACACAAGTTACATTAAAAAATCTCATGTCTATTAGTAGCCTAATTGCTTGATCCCGATTAATAATATTATATTTCTTAAAAACTGGTTTTAAAAACTTCTTACGCACCTCTAAAAACCAATAACAATCCAAAAGTAGGTGTTGCATGCTGAATTTCTGTTGTAAACCACATGTACATAAGCCCTGGATATCACTGAATAATGATTTTGCTTTAAGGTCCCTATAGCCTGGATTCAATCCAATTGGAAATTTTAACACTGCGTCCTTTAATCTTGGGTTAGGTAGAGCCTACATATAGGGAAAATTTTCCGGGTTCCTCCATCCCCCTACCATAGCCTGGTTTGAGATTTTACACTCTAAATACTTCAGATCTATTTCTCTTGCCCTTTCCTTCACTATTGTTCATAAATTTTGTTTCGGGATCTGTGCACTGCACCACTGATTACCGGGTAAGCCTTAGAGAACACAGATATTCTCTAACCGTGCTCTCACTTGTAGCGCCCAATACAATTGCTTGTTGTTATTTCTTTTTTACACAAGCTTGCGATCTTACAGATCCCCTCGTCTCTTACGCTTAACCAAAACCTCAGCGCTGCTTGCAGTCCCTGGTAAGTTCAAGCCGTCATTTGACATTCTACTCTTATAGCTTATAACATACTCAACGGAGGTAACAATAGCATACGCTTTACGAAAAAACTTTATTCCATCTCCCAATTTAATTTCCCTGAGAGTACTAGGACTTTCACCCCATATTGAAACTGGGGACACACCATGACATTGAAAGCAGAGATAAGCGTCTGGATGGAAGGACCCACATATTTCCTACTAAATTGTTTCAATCCCCAGACTGATGATAAAGCTTTAATTTTTAGGGCTTCAAGATGATCTTGCCATCTCAAGTCTGAGTAAACCACATGCCTAAATACTTATATTTTTTTACCTTCTCTAGTTTTTCACCTCCTAGCAAGAAAGTAAAATCACTCTTCACTTTCCCTATGGGCCTAATTTTTGTTTTTTCTAAATTTACTGCCATTTTTTTCCATTGCCAATAACAGTGGAACACCTCTAATTTCCTTTGTAAACCTAACTCCATCATATCCATTATCACTAAATCATCAGCATTTAATAGGCAAGAAACATGTATGCCATCCATTTTTTGGCTTAGGCCTTTAACCTCCTGCAGCAACCCGGGCAGGTCTTACAGAAATAATGTAAATAATATTGGTGCCAACACACAACCTTGGCTCAAACCGTTCTTTATAGGGATCTTTTTTGACAATGAGCCACTCGTGTCTAAAATTACGTAGGCCCACTTTTGTGAGTGCAGAGCCTGAAGGAGATATAATAAGTCCAAATCAATCCCTAACTGTCTTAGCATGTCCCATAGCAATTTCCTATCTACCAAATCAAATGCGGCACGAAAATCCACAAAACAACAGAACAGGTTTCCTCGCATTTCCATTGATTTTTTTGCTAAAGACCACAAACTAAAGCAGTGGTCAATAGTCTAATGCCCTTCCTTAAATCTGCCTTGTTCTACAGGTATCAAATCATTTTTTGGGTTGTAATGGGTCCTCCTTTTTATAAATCGGTCTTATCGTGGCACCCTTCCAATTCTCTGGAAAACGGCCGTAATCAAGAATTTTACAAAACGTATCATTAAAAAATGTAGTCCACCAATCAATGTTTTTTTTATTATTAAAGCTGGGAGATTATCTGGGCCGGCCGCTTTGGTTAGTTTAAGTGCTACTATGGTTTCTTTTATTTTTTGAGGGGCAAAAGCTAGTCTCATATTCTCCCCCGTCTTCCTGATGACACCATACCCTTCCTCAGTATCGAAGCCATCATATACAGTAGACAAATATTTATACCAATCCTTTTCTTCAACCAAGCACCGCATGGTTCCTATTACTTCCCCTCTCTTACCAACTGCCAGAAGCCCCTAATATTCCGTGTTCTTATCACTTCGATCATTGTGTCCCAATTTTTACCAATATATTCCCGTTTCTTCTGTCTTATGATTGCTTTATAACTCTGTTTTGCCTGACAGAGCTGCACTTCTGTGTCAATAGTGGGTCTTTTCCTAAATGCCCTTTCTAATCTTCGCATCTTTTGCTTTTTGCACCTACATTGCCAATTAAACCATACTATTGCACATCTGTTTGGGGCATGTAGTGCTGCAGATTCAAATGCACCCTCCCTCCTTGCCGGAAGCCTGTAGACGTTTACGTTTTTAACATTTGTTCATATGTATATACATTTACATTTGCATGGACATCTCTTTGCATTTCTATACTCTATCACTCCTTCCTTCGCCCTCTGTGGGAAAACAATCTAACAATGGAGTCGATGCCCATGCGCAATGGAACCGAGAGGAGTCACTCGATACCATGACTCCGAAAAGACTTCTTCGGAGAAAAACAACTCATAAAACTCTGAGCACAACACTAGATGTCAGAAGAGCTATGCATAGCATGTGAATCTGCAGCACTACATGCCACAAACAGATGTTCACTGGGTAAGTGACACTTTCCATATATATATATACATTGCAATATTCCAAACAACTCAGTCTCTCCTCTGGACCAGCAACATGGCAGCACAGATGGCACCTCAGTCCAGTTCAATGAAATATTATTTTATTATCCTTTTGGGTGTCTCTGTCACCGTATTATTTCAAACAAATGCAAAACACATTAAAAGAAAAGAAGGAGCCTATGCGGTTTCTCTCACGCTTTCAATCGGGCCTCACAAATATACTGTATATATTGGCACCGGCCCTTTTTGCAAATGGGTTATCAACCCAACTCAGATGTCTGAAACTTTTGCAACGTTTTGCAACCGGATTTCCATCACAAAACATGGATACATTAGATTGCAAACTTCATTTTCGAAGGGACGTCATAAACCCCCTTCCTAATGTGCTCTGCATTTCTAAACCCATTTTGTGAAGCAATAACCATTTACTGATTCGCAAAATGGGTTTAGTACCGAGCAATAAGCCATGTGGCATTTGCAAACCCAGTGATTTTTAGATTCGGAAGCTTGGCAACTGCAAAAAGGCTTTGTACATCTGCTCCAATGCTCCTTCTAGTTCTATATACACAGAAAGAAATTCCATGAAACATGGTATTGTTGGTAAGAGGTGTTAAAAGTGTGTTATTACATTTGCTTGTTCAGAGAATGCACCACTGTGCACACTCCCCTGAGAAACCCATAGCCCTGCTGTTTGGCCTTATAGTTTGATAACATTATTTTATATATGCTGAATGTGGCACACTTTCAGCAAGTTCAGAGTTTCAAGACCTGAAACACATTTAAAAGAAAAACTACAAGAGTACAAGATTCAGAAAGCAACACGCTGCCTCAAATTGCATACAATTTTTGTGAGGGGCATGGGGCCAAGGTATAACTGCTTGGTTTTACTTGCAACAAGACTCCACTCAAAGTGTCACACAAGACAATTAAATGACACACCTAAGCACAAAGCCACACGTTAGCAATCACAAAACACAGCAGTCATTCTAAACGAGAAAATAGCGCACCTACTGTGACTGGCTGCAAGACTGTTGGCAGCATTTCATACAGCCCTAACGGGCCTGTTGTCCAGGGCCTAGGGTCCAGCAGCACTGGGAGATAGGCATACACACCTTATGGCAGTTCTGGTAACTCCTCCTCAGTGCTGTCCATCAGTGCCTGCTGGTGAAGGAAGTTCCTGCCTGGTGGATTGGTGGGCCTGGGAAACCTTGAAGGGTGTGTTGCTAGACAACACTTCAGCAAACTCTTAGCTGATGGAACAAATTAAAAAATGTACAGATCTCAACTGTAACTTGTCGCCAGCAAGAGCAGCCTGGAAATCACAGGGCTTTTTTTACTTGTAGGTGAAAATGTTGTGCTTCCTCTGCTTCTCACGCTGCTGTATGCAGCCTAAGTTTAGGAGTAAGAAGGACAGGGGCAGGGGTCAGAAAGGGCAAGGTAGGGGTCACAACTGCAACCCCTGGGATCCCATAAATGACATCCATGGTTAACATCTGGGAAGGTGGTGAGTCCACAAGGTTTTCCCAGTATGAACCCAAGGCTCACTGGTTTAGCGCGCAATACAATAAAAAACATCTTTATAGGTTTCAGGCATTTGACATAAATCAAGTTTAGATGTCCATGCTTGAGGAAAGAGCAGGCCATCAGCATGTAGTTCTGTTGGATATGGTGGATGTGGAAGGAATCATTCTATCCTGTCCATCACGTTCTTTAGATGAAAGAACAGTATGCTTTGGTTACCTTTGTGCAAAGCAGTAGAGAGGTTAAGCAGAAACATAGCAAAGACATAGGGGGTCATTACAAGTTTGGCAAACTTCCAAAGGGAGGTTTCTTCCACACAGACTACCTCCCCACCGGCCCCATTAAGAGTTTCCCGCTAGGCTGGCGGGCAGAAACCTCAGTTTCCGCCCACCAGCTTAGCAGCAAACAGGCTAGAGCATTGTCACCGGCTCGTAATCGAGCCGGCGGCAATGCTGTATCCTGAAGGGTGTTTCTTCCACACAGACTACCTCCCCACCGGCCCCATTAAGAGTTTCCCGCTAGGCTGGCGGGCAGAAACCTCAGTTTCCGCCCACCAGCTTAGCAGCAAACAGGCTAGAGCATTGTCACCGGCTCGTAATCGAGCCGGCGGCAATGCTGTATCCTGCAGGGTGCACAGCACCCTTGCATTGTTCACTGTCTGCAAAGCAGACAGTGAACAATGCAAGGGTGCTGGCCAGGAGGGGCCATGCCAAGTGCATGGGCAGTGCAGGGGCCGTCCTGGGGCTACCTGCTCCCATTCTCCGCTAGCATTTTCATGACGGTGGCACCGCCATGAAACTGCTGGTGGAGAAGGGGGTTGTACTCCCCAGGGCAGCACTGCCTTTGCAGATTAGGACTGCCCCCTGCCTCCAGACCGGCAGGATATCTGATCCTGGTGGAGCTGGTGGTTCCCTGGCGGGCCCGACTGCCAGGGTTGTAATGTGGTGCTTGGACCGCCGCATTGGCAGCGATCCGACCACCATCCACGAGTCTGGGGATCTAGTGACTGCCAGACTCATGACCCCCATATTCTTAGTGTGAGACCTGAATATTTAGCAAGGGAATATTGTTATACATCAATGTTGGCGTCATAATATTGAGGACAATAATATCAACTGATAGGCTGGTATATTTCTTCTATACCTACTCCTCATATATACACCATGATGATATATATGTTGAAGGTGTGCAGTTGTGGAGTCAAGAATAGTAAATCTAACCTTCCTGCATACACTCACCTTTCAAAATTTATGTTCTCAATATTTTTGCTACATTATTAAAATATTACAATTTTTTCTACTCCAGATCACCACCCATATTCTTTTAGTCTGTTTCCCAATTCTTTAGCTAACATGTTTGTTGATGTTAGATGCACATTCAATGGAAACTCTAAAAGTTTTTGTTATGTTATGTGCAGTTGTACACTGCATTCCACTCCCTTTGCGAATCCTAGAGTATTTATATGTGTGGTCTGGTTGCATTAATTATATTGAAGTGCTCTTTCCGGCATTCTTTGGAGTGTGTGGAGGGAAGTGTTTTTTATGAACTGATCATTGTTCTTGTCTGGATGCCTGAAACTACCATAGAGCATATAGAACCACATTATTAGTTGTTATGTGGAGCGACAATAAAAACCAGGGGCGACTGATGAACAAGACATTGCAGACATTAATGTTGCCTTCCCCGCATCTATTTTAAACAGGTCAGGGCACAACTAAATTTCTACTAAATTAAAACATATTTTAAATCTCCGAATATTTCACAGCAAAGCTGCTAGAATTTGGCATGGCATTAAAGGACAAGAGCACAAAGCCCTCACCCAGATGTCACTCTTTTGGCACCAAGTAGAGAGAAGTATGGAAAGTTCAATATTATGAACAATGCATAGGTCCTCAAGTGCAAGCCACTGAACCTGTTACAAAAACAATCACCAAAAATCCCACCAGATATCTGTTGACTACATGACATTGTGAGAGTGTTTCAAGATATGTCACAAAAACACTAGGAAGATGCTAATACCTGTCTCTCAGCAAGCTAATCTACTAAACTACGAAGACATTGGTCTGGAGCAAGGCATGACGCTCACCTGGGTGCACTAGAACTACCAACATGAATGTGCTGTTTGTCATACACCTTCAACCATCACATGGTACCCTAGATGACAGGTTTTACCTGCAGTGTAGCACAATTAACTGAATGTTAGCCACTAATAAATTTTTTGTCTTCTGCTAGTGCCATGAAGTCACCTTGAGATGAGGTTAGGTTCTTCACAAACCACTCAAATATATAGATACATTATTGAAATGTTAAATTTTTTTATTTGAGTTCTATAGCAGATTGGCTTAATTCCCACCGATTGATTTCATTATGTCTTAACTCCTGGATGCTGAGATGTTCTTTTTCTTGATACAGGCAATACAGAAATGAACGTAGAAGAGAGTATTCCTGCAATGCCAAGCACTTTCATTCATTTCACTCACCATTCCTACAACCAGATGGTCACAGTTCTAAAGAAGACAGCAGCAAGATGCTCCCACATCTCAACAACCTACAGCATTGGACGTAGCTTTGAAGGCAAAGAACTACTTGTGATTGAGTTTTCAAGCAACCCTGGTCAACACGACCTTCGTAAGTAGATACGTTTGATGCAACTAGGAACTATTTTCCTGCTTCCTTTCTCTTTTGATAAAGCCAGCATAAGCATATATTCCTTATGCAGTAATTATGACTACCAAAGCAGACTTTTTTATTGTGTGTGTGTGAGGATAGTATAATATAATATTTGAAGTAATTTCTTTATCTTTCACGTTAATTAAATTGTATCTCAATAAGGAGAAATGTTGCATTATCAAACTCCTGCTACTGCTTTCAATACATGGACATTTAGGAACCTTCAGTTTTGCTGTATGAATTTAATTGACCTCATTCATGTAACACCAGTGATGTTTTTATATGAAGTCTAATAGCCAGTTTCAACCTGATAATACAACAGTTTATCAAATTAGCACATTGTGGTCAAAACATAAAGTAAGGTGCAGTAATCTGCATGGAATTATTTGGCTCACTCTCCGGAAATGCAGAGGAGAGACCAAGAGCATAAAGATGTCCATGCATCTTGAGCAGGGTCGACTGTGAGGAATTGCCAAACAGATACCCTCTTCCTGTGTTTTTCCATTAAAAAAAATATGTTTTGCTTTGAAAAGTATATTTGACTCTTTTAACACAGCTGTAAGGTTCATTGAAATAATTCAGGCAATATAAATGTAACTTTTAGAAATGTTGTGTTGTGTTCAGGTAATTTGTGTAATTTATGCAATTTTGTGTTATGCAAATGACATAAAATATCAGGGATATGTACCATCCTTAACTCAAAGGGCATAAATATATGCCCAAATATAGTTAAAATAGCATACTAATACATTATGTAGAGTCAGCAAAAAAGTCTAAGAGTATAAGGGAAGCAGTTGTTTAATCACAGCAACTCAGAAATACTGTAGCAAACAATGCTCCTGGTTTTCAAAGGATTTATTACAGCAAATTCCTAACATCTACATAAGTGTTTTGAAAAAGTCAAGTCATTCTGTGGATTGGTACAGCACAATCTACTAATGAATAATCAATGACTTGAGATAATATGTCCTACGAAGCTCCACCAAGCAACTGAAAACCAGGAGTACCTATTTAAAGTGTTCTTGAAACTCTTAAATGGCGTTTTCAAAAAACATATAACATATAACAAAGATGGCAATTAAGTACACAGGACTGAGAAACAGTTGCAAGTTGCTGGTCGCTTCCTTATATACTAAACATGAGCTCCACAAAAATGTGACAACAAATATCATGAGACTACCAAACCACTTGAGATTATGGCTGCCATTTGGGATAGGGAATAAGATCTATTAATAAAATAAGGCATATAAATGAGTGTCCTCCATATTGGAACTGGAAACAAATACTGTAGAGTAATAGCATCTTCCATGTTCTCCAGTGCTATCATCCACTGAGGAAAATGAGAAAGGCAACATTTACTGTACAACTGCCAATGTGATTTGCAAATGTTAGCCCTCATAACCTGTCCTCTTCTTTGTGTAGTGGTTAAAGTCTTTACAGTATGATGCTGCCTGACAGCAGTTATGACAAGAAGTGGTGAATTTGTTCTGGATACGACATGTGATGAAGTGGATTGTTTTTGTGAAGAATTTGAAGTTTGTGCCGGTGAGGAAAAACAACTCAGAGAGACACACCTCAGGAGAATATGTGTGAACCTTTAGACGTGTCAGCCCTAGGGTGGGCTTTCCCCAAACCTTTTGCCTGCTTGCCTCATATTTTTGCTGATTCTTTTGTTGTCCTTAGCACTCTGAGCACTTTAACACTGCTGACCAGTGCTAAAGTGCATGCGCTTCTCCCCTAAGCAGGGTAACATTGGTCTATACCCAATTGACATATTTAATTTACTTGTAAGTCTCTTGTAAAGTGGTATACCATATATCCAGGGCTTGTAAATTAAATGCTACCAGTGGGCCTTCAGCACTGGTTGTGCCACCCACTGAAGTAGACTTTAAAACATGTCTCAGGCCTATCACTGCAGAGCCTGTGTATGCTGTTTGACTGCCACTTGGACTTAGCATGTAAAAGCCCTTGCCAAGCCTTAAACTTCCCCTTTATTACATGTAAGTCAGCCCTAAGGCAGACCTTAGGTAGCCTGTAGAGAATGGTGCTTTGTAACTAAAAGGTATGGCATGTACTTTTACGTGTCCTAGTAGGGCAAAATACCCAGATTTGTTTTTCACTACTGTGAGGCTTATTCCTCTCAGTAGGAATTCCTTGTTACTCCTTTACGTTGTAATTTCTGATTGAGAAGGAGTAGCTATGTCATGTTTTATATTATTGGAATGGCAATGATAAATCCTCTTTACTGGTAAAGTCGGATTTAACATTACTATTTTAGAAATCCCACTTTTAGAAAGGGATCCTCTACACAAAAGGCAGCAGGTTAAGAGGAGCAGTAGAACTGACAGCACTCTATAACACACATTTTTGTAATTTGTGCAGAGGGTGGTAATGAAGAGATCTAAATTCAGATATCTACTGAAAATCATAGTAGACATACAATTAACATAGTCCTCACTTTTCAAGCAATTTGTCGAATTAGTTTAGCTTCTTTGTTCTTCATCACTAAATTTAACATTTTGAGTGTTCATTTATTTTTCAAAGACAAAACTGGGGGATATCATTTGAACGTCGACCAAAGAGAATCAATTGTTGCTAGATTGTGTAACATTTGAAAATACAGTTCTTTGATGAGTTGTGGAGTTTCTACATTTTCTTGATTTTAAAATATATTCAAATGAGATGAAAGTATAGGTAAATAATTTATTTAATATTGTCTTTACAGTGGAACCGGAATTCAGATACATTGGCAACATGCATGGAAATGAAGTAGTTGGAAAAGAACTGCTGACATACTTAGCACAGTATTTATGCTCAGAATATCTACTCGGAAATCAAAGGATTCAGACTTTGATTAACAATACTAGAATTCACTTTCTCCCATCTATGAACCCTGATGGATATGAACTTGCAGCAGAAGAGGTAAACATATCTCACAGAAGGTTGTTATTCACTCACTGCCAGTCATCGCATTTATTGAAAATGTAACACATTTTACTATAAAGCTTATGCATGAAATACCTACCAAAACCAACATTTTATTTTTTAGGAAGCAGTATTTTTAAAGTGGAAAGTACAGCGAAATTCGCATGCCACAATAAGCGCAAATGTTACCTAATACTTCTTCTAAAATCCTACTTCAAACTGTAGGCATGAGTAATGATAAAATGTGAGCAGTAGAAAGGGATATGCTTTATCAAACTAAAAATACTACCCTGGAAGTAACATCCCTCGCACCACATGACCCAGAAGTGATGGTATCAACGGAACCTAACCTGAATGTGACAACACCTAAGTACATTGACCCAGAAGTAACATCACCTTTGTCCCTGTCACCTTGAAATGATGCTCCCCTTGAGCTCTTCCATACATATTTTCAACTATATATTGACCCTGACGTTAAATTACTCATGACTATCTGACCTGAAAGTGACATTACCGAAGGACTCTTTCCCGAAAGTAATCTTACCCATGAGTTCTGGCCTGGAAGCCCATCTCAGAAATTAACACTGATCTAGAAATAAATATATGGAATTGATTTTGCCCATGACCCCAGGCCCAGGATTCCCACTAACTCCAGGGTTATTAAGTGATGTCATTCCTTGGTCAAGATCACATGGCTGATGTCTGTCTGGGGTCAGTTACATGGGTGACACCACTACTAGGACAGGGTTTGTGGGTGACATCACTGCTGGATCAGAAGCACATGGGTGATGTCACTTCTGGGTTATGTTGTAATAGTATGTTTTGAAAGTGTAGAACTCTGTTTAGAAGGTCCCGAGCTGAAAAAGGACTTATTAAGTGAACTTTGGTAAATTAATTATTCTCTTGGGAAGATGCTTAGTTGCTCCACACGCTCAGTAGGAAGCTAGTATTTTTAGGAGACCAACTACAGTGAATGCACAAATAGATTATCAATAGGAAACAGATGTAATCAGCCTTCAAAATCATGCAACGTTAGCACCATATTTTATGTTGGCACAGTTTGCAGGTATCTTTATTGGTGAATTAATGCACCTTTTAATAACAATGGCAGGATTCCTTTCCTGTAGGAGTGAAAGGCTTTGGTATCAACTTTGTAGGGAGCCCCTTATATGTATCCCCCATACCAAAGGGTGTGTAATGGTCTACATCATACGCTGGTCAAATTAATTTCCTGTGTCGGGGTTTGGGGATGAAATCAAATCCCAGTCACATGACCTTCAGGGGTCAGGTCTCATGGGTGACGTAATGACTTGGGGCCACATGTACAGAGATCCGGTTTTGCGACTCACAAACTGCGAGTCGCAAAACCGGATGTACAACAGTGTCAATGGCAATGGGGTCGCAAATGACCTACCTCATGAATATCATGAGGTAGGTCGCAATTTGCGACCCCGTTGGGAATGGCGGCACTCACAGGGATGGTGGCCTGCTGGGGTCAGCAGACCACCATGTGTGTGACTGCTTTTAGATAAAGCAATATTTTTTTTTTTTTAAATGCAGCCCGTAAAACGGAATGCATTTTGAAAACAAAAATGAAAGGTTTTCTTTTCATTTTTTCAGAGCAGGCAGTGGCCCGTGGGACCACTGGCTGCTCTGAAAAAATGTTTTCACATGCATTCACAAAGGGGACGGGGTCCCACAGGGACCCCTTCCCTTTTGCAAATGGGTTAGCACCAATTTGAGACTGGTGCTAACTGCGATTATTTTGTGACTGCATTCGCGGTCACAAAACAATCATACATCGGACTGCGACTTGCAATTAGGAAGGGAACGCCCCTTCCTAATTGCGACTCGCACACCCTTTTTGCAATTCAGTAAATAGATTACTGAATCGCAAAATAGGGTCTGTACATACCAAATGTTTTTTTACTGCTGCAAATCGGGCCGTTTGTGACAGTAAAAATGGTACGTACATCTGGCCACTGGTCACATGGCCTCCAGGAGTCAGGTTTGTGGGTGTTGGCACACCCTGGCCACATAGCCTTCCAGGGTTGGTGTTTGTGGGTGACATCACAACCTCATTAATGACCTTCTGGGGTTGATATTTTTGGGTGACAGCGCACCCTGGTCACATAGACTTTCGGGGCCAATGTCAGTGGCTGACATGACACCTTGGTCACATGACCTTCTGTGATCGAGGTTCCTGGTGACAGTACATCCAAGTGTCGGTGCTGGGGCCCCAGAAGTCCTGGTTCCAAATGTGGCATCACAACTGTCACTTTTAGGGCTGATCGAAGGAATCCTTTTTCTACTCAAGCCTTTCAAACTGATTTATTGAATGTGGAAGTATTGACATGACCAAGATCAACAGATCAGTCACACTGGATCTAGCGAGGCCAATGCCTTGTTTATTCAAAGTTTATTCATTGCCTTTTGATGGTCTGGACCATACTCATGCTACTTGCTGGCTGAATTATTTTTGACACATTTGAAACTATAAAAGTTCTTTAAAATAATAACATCCAATCACCTCCTTAGGAAAATATCATAGGTTTATCAGTATGAATGCCTTTCAGATTCACTCAAGTAAAACTTAGTGATTATAAAGTTTTGGGACAGAACGTCAAAATCACTGAAATTTTCAAGCTATAGTAGATGTGCAGCCTAACCTACTCTCGTGACCGCACACGTTTCATCATGATGAAATCACAAAAGGCATCGTCAGTGACCTTACTCACATCATAAAGTGACCCACTTGTGGTATCACAGAAAGTAATTTTTTTATGGAAATTACAGTATAGCGTCTAAAATGTTGTGTTAACTTTGTAATAATTAGGTTCTTGTTTACATATTATTATCCAAAATGCCTCATTAATTTCTTATGCAGTTAAACAGCAAGTTGCTAATAATTTGTTTCCTAAAGTTATATTTTAAGTTATGCTGTGTGGAGCATTTTATCTGTTTTATAATGCTGCTTTGCAGGGTGCTGGGTATAATGGATGGACAAATGGAAGACAAAATGCTCAGAATCTTGATCTAAACCGAAACTTTCCAGATTTGACTTCAGAAGTGCACAAAGTAATGAGGATGCGAGGGGCACGTGTTGATCATCTTCCCATCCCAGAAATATACTGGGAGGGTCAGGTAAGCAGTTTAAATATCCCTAAAGTTCCTGCAGGTATCATAGTCAGGCTAGGTTCCCTGGAGTGGGTGTTTACCAGCAGTGGCTCACCCATAAGAGCGGAGGAGCATCACCCCCTACCACAATGCTGCGCAGAAAGTGTGAAAAATAAAATGGTAATAAAATAATTTTATTGCCATTTTATTTTCTCCTCTCTGCAGTTGGACCAAGGGTGAGGGCAGGGCCAGTGGGGTATTGCTGCAGATAGCCACTTCAGTTTGACATGCACATGTCAGTTTGGCTGGCTATCTTGCGAACGCCAGCCCGACATGCACAATTCAAACCTCTCCAACCTAGCTGTCTTAGACAGCCGGGTGGAGAGCAGGCATAGTCCTCCAATGTCTTTAGGAGTGCAGAGCTATCCTACTCCAGCCAATCCTGGTGCTTTACTCATGCTGCCTAATATTGTTAACAGCATTAGAGCAGCATCTGAACTGAGTGAGGGAGTTGCCTGTGGGACATCGTGCTCAGAAGAGTATGAACCATGGACTGGAGAACATCAGGGACAGGCAGGGACATGCTGCAAGCTGCTAAGTTATGTTAAACTTTAATTTTGCTATGTAAATGTATTTTTTTTAATTTAAATAAAGTAATATAACTGGTGCTCACATTAAGATCTGCAATACTGGGTCAAGTTCTGCTTGACTGCCCCTACATTTTCATATGTCACCAGCCACCACTGGTGATTATAAATCTTCCTAAATATGAAAATGGCCAGTGCGCCAAGCAATCAAAACTCATGGTACATATTCTTCAACAGCCAGTGCAAGTGCCTTAACTGTCCTTGGATAGCCGGGTAGACATCTTTGATGACTCTAAGGCCTTGATTACAACTAAGCCAGAAAATGTAAACCCTTATAGAAACACCTGTTTGTTTCGAAGTTGGAATTATGAACTACGAGGTGTTTACAACACTTGGGGGGTCATTCCGACCCCGGCGGTCATTGACCGCCGGGGCCGGGGTCGGCGGGAGCACTGCCAACAGGCTGGCGGTGCCCCGCAGGGCATTCTGACCGCGGCGGTTTAGCCGCGGTTAGAACAGGAAAACCGGCGGTGTCCCGCCGGTTTTCCGCTGCCCTATGGAATCCTCCATGGCGGCGCAGCTTGCTGCGCCGCCATGGGGATTCCGACACCCCATACCGCCATCCTGTTCCTGGCGGTTCGCCCGCCAGGAACAGGATGGCGGTATGGGGTGTCGTGGGGCCCCTGGGGGCCCCTGCAGTGCCCATGCCAATGGCATGGGCACTGCAGGGGCCCCTGTAAGAGGGCCCCACAAAGAATTTCAGTGTCTGCCTAACAGACACTAAAATTCGCGACGGGTGCAACTGCACCCGTCGCACCTTCCCACTCTGCCGGCTCCATTCAGAGCCAGCTTCCTCGTGGGAAGGGGTTTCCCGCTGGGCTGGCGGGCGGCCTTCTGGCGGTCGCCCGCCAGCCCAGCGGGAAACACAGAATCACCGTAGCGGTCTTAGGACCGCGGAGCGGTGTTCTGTCGGGGGAACTCTGGCGGGCGGCCTCTGCCGCCCGCCAGAGTTGGAATCACCCCCTTGGTTACTACAGAGAACAGTAAAGTTTGTATCTTTGTAATGTTCATCCTGTATCTATCAGCTGGTCAAGCCTGATGATGTTTATCAAGAGAAAATGCTCATAAAATTCCAGGAGAGGTGGATTGTGGCTAGGAAGCGCCAACATCTCTGTGATATGGTTCATTTTGAAAACATGTACTTGTATTACCAATAAAACTACTGAACCCCGAGGTGTTAAATTTAATTGGGTGCGCTAAATATAGCATCTTCCACAAAGGCACTCATAATCAGGGCATCTGGCTTAACACAAGCGACATTACATGGTTAAAATAAAAATAAAACAGGGGTGGAGTGTACACAAGGCTTTTAAGAATACCGTGTGTGTACATAAGATGTATTTACAGTACAAACATTTCAGATCAAACGACAAACACACAAGTTACAATATTACTTAATACCCAATTGAATACTGAATTGTGTAGTGAAGGCATAATGAGTCAGTACTCACAGTGTCTACATAACATTCTGAAAAGGGAGCATCGAACACAAACAGAGAGCTGTAAACAGAGGACTAACTTCAGGGCCACTGGATAAATTCTATGTACTGCTCATACAAACTTAAAATTATCATCAAACTCTAACAAAAGGAACTCTAATCATAGCTAGTGGCAAAATAATTAACAGTGTATATAGTATCCATAGTTTGTAAGAGCCCATTGTTTGCAAAGCTCTATAGATTTAGACACTGCTATCAGCTGAATAATAAACTTTCCCACTCAAGTCAGCGAAGGTGATCTTTTAGGTGCTTGTGAACACCAAATAGATATAGCAAACAGCAAACACTACAAGAACAACAGTAAAATGGACACCTGTATGATATGGGGACATTACCTTCGAGTTCACATATGTACATTGGGGGACGTTGTTAATAAGTCAACCTTGGTGTGTATAATGATAGGACAAAATAACAGCACATGAGCGCACATTGCTTAGACTGGACCACCGAGGTCCCTTGATTCAACTCTGCTGTAATCAGCAATGTTGGAGGAAGCACAAGACAAATGAACAACATGCTAAAGGTTAGTTTAAACACAGTTGTGCTCACCAGACTGAATCATACCATGTCAACTACATTTGAATTGTTTCTCTTAATGGGCGGCGGCATTGTCCATAAGCAGGTCCCCGGGAATGTAGTGAGCCGGGCCGCCGCCCATTAAGAGCACGCAAGTTTCTATTCATTTTCTACCGCCTCTACAGTTGATGCATTCTTGCATCTTCTGCCGTAAGGCACCTTCTCCATTGTCCTGAGGAGGCCGGATTCTTTAAGACTGTTGGAATTCCTCAATTGTTGGACTTATAACTTGCGGATTGTATTGGACTTCTTTCCAGTGATCGGTTTCTCTCACTGAGGCCAGATAATTTCTTTGGACTACGGTCACTACCTTTTATTGTGACTGCTTGCCACTGGATGGTTAAAGCAGCCTATGCTTTATGTATTACGGTGCCCGAATGAAATTGCTGGGTGTGGTTCTTTATGTATAGGACTTGTATATATTTAGATTTTATTTGGTGTATTTGTCTTTTCAGGTGCACAGGTAATTCGTTGACACTACGATTTCATTATCTTGACTATATTAAAAGAAATTACTTTTCAGTGAAAAATTTAGGTTTTCGCTTCGATAGTTGGGTATTAATTTTTTTCCTTCTGGATATCTTGTTTGTTGTACTAATTTGAAGAAAGATGGCACAATGCCCCTCGCAACAGAGTTTTTACACGTAGTTATCAAAGCAAAAATTAAAATCAGGCAGTGTTAGAAATGGGGTCTTTAGTTGGCAGTCAGGTTACCCCCTGTTCAAGCAAGGACCCTCACTCTAGTCAGGGTAAAAGAGAATCACCTTCAGCTAACCCCCGCTCACCTCCTTGGAAGCTTGGCACGAGCAGTAGGTTTAACTTCAGAGTGCTAGGTGTAAAGTATTTGTACCAACACACACAGTAACTTAAAGAAAACACTACAAAATGACACAACACAGGTTTAGAAAAATAGAAAATATTAATCTAAACAAAACAAGACCAAAACGACAAAAATCCGCAATACACCAATCAAGTTATCACTAAAAATGCAAAAAGAGTCTTCATATAATTTAAACACACACTAACACTGTTAGTGTGAAAATGTACCTTGGGTGCATAAAAAATAACCATGCACGGGTGAGTGTGCATCAAAAAGGGCTTGCGATGCGTCAATTTCACTCACAAGCAAGACCTTGTGTCATTTCTCCTTTTGTCGGGTCGGGCGCTTCGTTTCTTCTCTCTGCAGGAGTGCGATGCGTCGATCCGGTCAGCATTCTCAGGTCTGGGCAGGCCTTGTGTTGTTTTTACTTGTGTCAGAAATCCAGCCGCACAAGGATCTGAAAACCACGCAGTGCGGGTTGCGATCTTACCAGCCTCCGTCAGCGATGCTGTGCGTCGTTTCTCCAGCTCCGGGCGTCGATCTTCGGGTCGCGTTGCAGGCGAGCGTAGAATTTCAGCCGCGAAGCCGGTGGCGCATTGATTTTTCAGCTGCAGAATGGAGTCGCGTCAATCTTTTTCCCGCACGGCATTCTGTGCATGGATTTCTTCTTCTTAGGCTGCCAGCTTCTCCTTTCAGGGTCCCAGGAACTGGATGGGCACCATTTGGCAGAGTAGGAGTCTCTCCAGAGACTCCAGGTACTGGCAGAGAGAAGTCTTTGCTGTCCCTGACACTTCAAACAACAGGAGATAAGCTCTAAATCAAGCCCTTAGAGATCTTCACAAGCAGGGAGGCACACAACGTCCAGTCTTTGCCCTCTTACTCTGGCAGAAGCAGTAACTGTAGGATAGCTCCACAAAGCACAGTCACAGGCAGGGCAGCTCTTCAGCTCTTCTCCAGGCAGAGGTTCCTCTTGGTTTCCAGAAGTGTTCTAAAGTCTGTGGTTTTGGGTGTCCTTCTTATACCCAATTTCTCCTTTGAAGTAGGCCTACTTCAAAGCAAAGTCTCTCTTGAATGTGAAATCCTGCCTTGCCCAGGCCAGGCCCCAGACACTCACCAGGGGGTTGGAGATTGCATTGTGTAAGGACAGGCACAACCCTTTCAGGGGTGAGTGACCACTCCTCCCCTCCCTCCTAGCACAGATGGCTCATCGGGAAATGCAGATTACACCCCAGCTCCCTTTGTGTCACTGTCTAGTGAGAGGTGCAACCTGTCCCACTGTCAAACTGACCCAGACAGGGAATCCACAAACAGGCAGAGTCACAGAAATGGCATTAGCAAGAAAATGCCCACTTTCTAAAAGTGGCATTTTCAAACACACAATCTTAAAATCAACTTTACTAAAAGATGTATTTTTAAAATGTGAGCTCATAGACCCCAAACTCCATGTCTATCCGCTCCCAAAGGGAATCTACACTTTAATCAGAGTTAAAGGTAGCCCCCATGTTAACCTGTGAGAGGGACAGGCCTTGCAACAGTGAAACACACATTTAGCAGTATTTCACTGTTAGGACATAATCAACACATTACTATATGTCCTATCTTAACCATACACTGCACCCTGCCCTTGGGGCTACCTAGGGCCTACCTTAGGGTTGTCTTACATGTAAGGAAAGGGAAGGTTTAGGCCTGGCAAATGGGTACACTTGCCAACTCGAATTTACAGTTAAAACTGCACACACAGCCACTGCATTGGCAGGTCTGAGACATGATTACAGAGCTACTTATGTGGGTGGCACAACCAGTGCTGCAGACCCACTAGTAGCATTTGATTTACAGGCCCTGGCACCTCTAGTGCACTTTACTATGCACTTACTAGTGAATCAAATATGCCAATCATGGATAAACCAATCAACCATACAATTTACACAGAGAGCATGTGCACTTTAGCACTGGTTAGCAGTGGTAAAATGCCCAGAGTTGAAAAGCCAACAGAAACAGGTCCGAAAAAGTAGGATGCAGGAGGCAAAGAGATTGGGGATGACCCTGCAAAAGGTAAAAATCCAAAAGGCAGGTATTGAGGGGTGAGAAATAGTTGATTGTTAAGATTCTTTTATTTCACCTCCTCCTCTGTTATAGGTGTAAAATCTGACCAACAAGAAGAATGCTGAGCTATTTGATCCAATCTTTTTGGAGGTGCTGCTACTGGCGTAAATGATGAGAAAATAGCCACCTCAGAGCTGTGCAAGTGCATGGGAAGTGTCTTGGGCAAATGATTTGTGCTTTTCACCAAGGAGTTGTAGATCATAAAAAGTTCCTTGGTGGGGTTATTTGCCATTAACATTTTATTTTTTAACACATAGACCTAATACATTTCACAAGTTCTTTGTTTGCTCTAAATTATAATTTACAGGCTTATTTTCTTAAGTCTGAGTATTTGTGTCCCCAGATCCTCTCTAGCTTTTTACATTTCCTTTTCGCCAGGACTAGTTCTTGAGAGTACTAAAAGGCTGACAGGGTTTTACGGTGTAGAGCACCAGTTTAAAGGGGTAGCACCTCATCTAGAGCCATACATTTCAGGTTTTGAACTGACTGACATCCTCATCAACATTGGTATTTAGCTGAATAGCCAGCTCAGAACTTTCTAGAGAGTCCCTTATTCTAATTTTAATCAAGCACTATAAGATATTTCATTGGCAGTTGAGATGGTGGACTGTTTCCTATCACGTGTAGGTGGAAAAAAATCACCTCATGGACAGACCATAGTACTTCCTTAACACCATCCATGGTGACCAGTCCTGCTGTAGCATAAATGTAAAACAATATATGTCCTGCTTGGTGGGTCGACTGTTGGACATAGTACTGCAGCTCAAACCCCGAATAAGGACTCTCAAAACGACCAGAAAATTGGTCTCCAGAAAGCAGCAGAAATTACCTTGTGAAGTCAACTGGTAAAATTCTTTGCATGATCCATTGGGCTATAAATCAACATCAACTTCACTGAACACTTGTTATGCACATGCACATGGCATCGGAAGAGCCACTAATTCATGCACAAGAAAAGTGTCTGCTCTAGTTTACGCAACCAAAATGAGAAAAAATGTCAGTCTACTTCGAGAAAGAAGTCAGAGTAACCCAGTAAAAACCATCAAGCATCAAGTTATTGACAGGAAATGTGCAATACGAAGCTTTAAAAACACAAATTCATATGATTCATACAAATCAAAGTTTTACAGTGATAACTGCATAAATATTTGCAAAGCTAACATTTATTAAAATGAAATAAACGGCCATAGAGGGTACCCACTTCTGCTCCTAACCAGTAAACATAATTTGACTTAGAAAGGCCAGTGGACAACTGCCCTTGGTCCATCCAGGCAGCTCAAGAATAATAATCAGGTGCCCCCACCTTGGGAT
Organism: Pleurodeles waltl; assembly: GCF_031143425.1. Lineage (NCBI taxonomy): Eukaryota > Metazoa > Chordata > Amphibia > Caudata > Salamandridae > Pleurodeles > Pleurodeles waltl. The sequence goes on from NC_090437.1 coordinate 1,179,495,393, forward strand.
TGCCAAGACAGGTTTAAGAAGGGTACTTCCGAGAGACTACGTCAGTGGAATCAATGGACGTTGTGCTTATTTTCTGAATACAAAGAAGTCCCTGAGAAGCATTCAATCTCCAAATTAGAAGTTCCTGTGGATCCAGAGACTTACAATCTCTATCAAAAATGAAAACCGAGGGGAATATATCGGTGAAAATGAAAATAATTATATTGATGGAACAGCCTATGTGCTTATACTAGAGGTTTGAACCTAGAACTAACTTGCCAAATAATCCTGAAACTGTGTAATTTCTTGAATTTTATATGCCTTTCCCTCTCAATTTAGGCATGCTCAACTTTCATCTTTACTCAAAAAGAATCTTGTTGCAGTTAATCTAGAAACCAGACCTGGCCTGATACTTGTTTTCATGTAAAAGTACATTGAGAAAGTAATGAGTATCCAATATTAAACTGCATTGCAAAATTCAAAACCATGTACAGCTTTCTATGGAACAATTTGATCAAACTATCATAGAGAATGCAATAGTTCAGGTTGCCATTTATATTTGCATTTGGATTTGGATTTTTTAAGCACAATATCACTGGTACTTCTCTGAATGTGAGAGATGATAAGGAACATCTGATTAGGGAAATAGACAATTTTTGAGTGACTTCTGATTGGACCTGCATGGTGTGCTGTAGTGATCCCCTGTCCTGAGTTCCCGTCTGAGTATAACTTGCATTCTGTTTTTTTTTTTATTTTGGCCCTAGACGCACAATAATCTAATGTGTACGCAGAGGCATAGGCATGTCCTTTGATATGAGTGAGATCCTGTATCTATCCTGTGACCTCAAGTGGCACACATGTTTGTGCCCTCATTGAACTGAGGGGCTCACCTATGTGTGCCCTCATTGAACTCAGTGTTCTGTACCTGTTATGGATTTAGAACATGAAGCAGTGGTGATCCTTTTTATCAGTGCCAGTGAATTGGATGCCTTTGGGCTCATTTGTGTTAGTATTTTCATACTCTGTGGTACTTACATGGTCTCCATGAGCTAGGGTAATAGTGACCTGTGAAGTCCATTTTGGATGCCCCAATCCAGCTCGTTGCACAAGATGGAGGTAAAAAGAGAGTGGAAGTATATCACTGACACCAGAAGCTGGAGGGAGGAGACCTAGGCACCACAGTGAAGGGAGAGGGAACAAAGCTTTAAAAAAAAAAAATTATTAGCCTTTTGATGAGCAAGAAGCAGCAGATTAATAATCCTGAGGCACTGCCATGTTGTAGATAATTTGTTAAAGGATGGGCTGCAGACTCTGTTGTGCAATGTGAAGGAGACCTCTCGAAGAGGCAGGAAGTCCCAGCCTCTTGTTATTCCTTGATAACATTCTTCTAGTTGGCTGAAAACAGCCAGTTGTACAAACCGCACACCTATTTGTGACTGTTATGGATACTACAGGTTAAAGACTACGCTGCTACTAGAACTATCACTCTACACTAGGCTGTGTCAGGAGCACAGCCTGGAAGGGATACTGAGAGGTAGAGCTATCATAAACCAATTGTATATGCAAACAGGGGATTCACATTCCTACTGATCCATTTGTTGCTCCAGTTTCAATTTCTCTATGACATAGGAAGAGATATTTTTGCAGAGATTGTGCAAACAGAGTTGGTGTTTACCTGATATCCAATTTCCAAGTCATGAGGAGCTGGATGAGCTGAGTATGTCCTCAGGTGCCTAGAAATCAGACTGCCTGCTGAGAGAGGGATGGTGCCTGCCAACCCTGCAGAAGGAATGACTGCTCAGGAGCAGTGTGGTGTAACATCACCCCAGTATGGTGGGTCTGCAGATGTACAGCACTATGGACAGCAATTTGTGTGCACAGGTGTCGGCGGGCCCTAGAATCTCCCTTGTGATTCTAGTTACAAATCATGAAGTGCAACCTATCTTGAGCCCCTGTGCCAAAATGTGAGGATATGCTGTCTCCTGAGCCACTTTGCCCAAAGCTTGACATTGCAGAGGGGCCTGAGAAACTTTGCCTGAACTGTAAAGCAGAGGAGTGACCTGAGCTGCCCTATCGAAAATGTACAACTGCAACATCACCTGTGAAGGAAGCAAATAGGATATGCTGGTTTACTTTCAGCCACAGAAACAAGGCAACTGTCAAGTCTGAAATGAGCATGGCAGCCATTAAGACCCAGCCCCAACAATGGACTTGTTGAGTGAGCACCCATAACTAATCCACAGACTAAGCGATATTGCAAGAGTGTTGGGTTTAATCTTCATTTGAGCCTAATCTAGCTAGATATTGCTCAAGGGAGTGATCCATCTCAACTAAAGGGTTGGGAAGCGGGATTATGGAGGTAGAGGCATTAACATATATCTAGTGCTTGGACACTAAGATTTTATGTGTGCATACCTGTGTTTCGTGATTAAATCTAGAGTGCATTAAATTACTTTCTTTCCTTTTCAATCATTTGTTATCCTGATGTGAGTTTGTTCAGTGCTGAGCTTGAGCACCCCACATTACCTCCCAAAAAAGCCTGTGACTGTTGGCCATTGGTACCACTGATAGTCAAGTGCTGAAGGGACTTTACCTTCCCCAGTTTGCAGAGCCATATTAGGATGGACCTCTGGCCATCAGTAACAAAACATGGTGGAGGGCTATGAGCCCCTCCTTGTCCTATGGCACTCTGAACAGGGTCTGACAACTTCTTAACTGTAGCATGTGTTACAGGAGTTTCAGGTCATTGCGACCTGATAGGAAAGTCCAGTCATCCATATAGTTATTGTGAAAAAGTAGAATATATAATTACCGAAAAAAGGCGTAAGCACACTGGAGTATACTTTAGGATTATTCCAATGATATAATGAGGAGAGTTTTCATTAAGGACATGATGGGCATACAGAGTATTTTGAAAATAGTGCTTTAATAAATAGTTTGCCAAAATAAGGCATTCAAAATAGGCTTAGCACAGCAGTAGCCCAGGGCACACATAATAGGGCAGGCAGCCTGGTTTAAACAATTTGACATCTAGTTTAAAGTGAGCATTTGATGCCAGGGTAAATACTATTAGTGTAGCATAACCTAGACTCAATAAGGCATGCCACACAGATCAACCTGCTCTCAAGTGGCAGCAGGGCAGACACATGGTGTAGATGATGCACATGAAAAGTGCCTGATGAAATAACTGGGTATTCTTGAACATCCATTTGAAAATGAAGCATCTATTTTGGTATCAACATATTTCACAGGTTGTAGATGAGGTCCAAAATCAGTAAGACAGAGGAAATGCCACACATGGTGATTGCTCCTGCTATGATGATTTCTACCTTATCCTTATTACGTTTAGGTCATGTCAACCATGTAGATACTGCCAAAGACCATCTCTAAGTTGGGAGATGTCTCGAAATGAGTTTGCGAGCTTGAAAATCAGTTGACTGCCATCACCAAACAAATATGTGTTGGCCCAAAGTGATGAATGACAGCAGCCATTTCATATAAAGATTAAATACAGGCAATAATGCAGCACCCTGAGGAACTCCACATGAAACTGCTGAAATATGATAAGTTGCTGTGAACTGTCTCTTTGAAAAGAGGTGAACCTGTCAAGGACTCTGTTGGTTATGTTGGAAGCACACAGATGAGACAAAAGAAACTGCAGCATGTCAAACATTGGCCACAATTGTTAGCATTGTTATCTCAGTGTCATGAAGAGGACAACAGCCCGAATAAGCACTGTTTAGGATTCCATTTTGTTCCAAAAGGAGCAAAGCTGTTTGACCAGATGAGTTCTGACTGCAGCAGCAGCTGAAGCAGAGCAATAGGCCAGTAGTTGGTAGGCAACACAACAATTAAGGTCATGCTTTTTCAGTTTTGGATAATCTCTGCAGGTTCTTTGAAGCAGTGTTTTTTAAATGCTTGCCATGTTAAGAATATGTGGATCCACGGTGGGTTGGCTGTGATGCTTTCTGAAAGTTATATTTCAATTCCCATTATTCCTATTAGCTTGAAATGTACTCTAGCGATCCAAGCTATCTCTCAAAATAGTTATATATATTTAAAAGCACTGGGAACTTATATTTTGAGAGACTCAATAGCAGTACTACCTCAAGAACACCAAGACCCAAACACAACAATTTTTGTTCTAACCCAGAATTATGGATACCTATAGTTATACTAAAATCTGACCCCAAGAAACTCAGAGTTTTTACTGTTCATGAAGCCATACATTTGTACCTTGAAGAATGTATCCCTTTGGGCATTACTTCACCCCTCTTTGCACTTGCCTGATCAGCATTAGTCAATATGACAAAGCATGCTCCTGTACTCCCCAACACCAACCTGGTGGCTTTATACCAGCTCATTCAACTTAGTAAAATCAAGAAAATCATTGTTCCATTGTGCTACTCTTTATTCTACCTAGACCTCTTCATATAAGTCGCTATGAGGCATTCCCCTTTCTGGACTGCCCAAAATGACCCAGGATCAACTCAGAGGAATTCTCAAGTTTGTGAGTCAGTCATTTGACCATAGCTACTTTCTTCTGAATGTCTTACTGGGGTTACTTTTCAAATCTATAATCCCCACCTTGTGCACCAGCAACATAGTCAGTTCAGTTCCATCAATAACCATACCTTCATGAATAACTCACTACTGGAGGTGTTCAGTCAACAAGGTGTGAGTCTGTTAGATGCTAGAAATTTGACGTATTAAGATACAAATCTGTTAATTGGTTATTTCCTGTTACTGTGCATAAAAATTATTTTTAACCAACTACACAGACTGAATGATTTCGTATTTTTCTAATGCTCTCAAGACACCTTGATTAGAGTGTAATTGTTAAAAGACCAGATACAACTCTATTGCTACCTCTGCAGCTCATGTTTTCTCTGTTCTTCTTTGGTCATTCTCTTCTATTCTTCTTGTTAATTGGAAATGGCCATAGTCTGGGCATGCCATGCTATGTAACTAGTTTAATCAATGAATAAATAAACATAACAACCAATCCAGGTTCTAGTTTGGGGGTTCCAACCTGGTGCCCCTCTAGCAGAAACGTTTGATTTATAATAAGTCAGTGTACTGTGCTATTTCTCTCAAGAGAGCAGCCAATACAGAAATACTGCGATCACTTTTTACATAGTCACACCTTTGACAGAGTTACATGTAAATATTAAACTTTAATTTGCCTTTAGTTTGTCTTGTCGACAACATTCAGGATCAGGTTTCTCCAAGGAAGAAAAATGTTCCCTAAAGTTGTATTGCCAAGAATGAGTTTCTGCTGTGAAACTTACAGAGTATTTATTAATATGTAAATCCCTACTTCACTTTGGCCTTTACATTACATTAATTAACGTTAAGCAGTTGGCTGGAAAATCCTTTATGTGATGAGGAAAACAGCATGCAATAGCCAAAATAAGGGGGAGATCCACTAGATTATCATATCTTAATGTTTGAAACTATAACTAGCATCACTTCACTTGACGGAGCTACTGGCCATCCCAGACATATCTGCCACCAGCATTTGGTGTGTAAGACGTACATAATTGAAGTTAACAATGGGGCCAACCCCAGGACAACCAATCTTAGGCAGTCCCTCTGCGGCAATATCCAGAGCCCAGTGGAAGTTTACAGACCCGCAAAACAACCTTAACCAACAACACCTGCATATCCCGGGGCCAAGCCAAACAAAGCAAAATAAAAAAACAGTATGTTGACCCCAGAAACGATGCATGGAAAGCTGCAATACCCTTATCATGAACATAGTTGTTTAGTTGTTCTAACGCCTCATCTGTGATAAACCTTCATTAGTGATTAGCCATAAACAGTCATTGAAATTAGCCAGGTGTAATGAAATAAACAACTCTAACTCTTGCTTCCTATTCACTGATCATCACAAACTACATCCTTAATACCTACACTGGTGACATCACTAGTAATATCTTAAAAATATAATTTTAAAGGCCAGTAGTTTGGGCTTTTTATTAGTGAAACTGCTTGTTGAATGGTGTAGAGATGAATGTGTAAAGTGTTGTATGGATGCCTGAGCCAGTGAATACATAGGAAAGTGAATGACTAAGGCTGCTTGGGTGTGTAAATGTGAATGCCTAGGAGAATATGAGTGTGAATGTTTAATGCCGGTTGGTGGATGTGAGTGTGCGGTTGAAGGTGATGTGCAAAGGTTATTAGACACCTCTATGTGTTCCTCCAGTACCGCACATAGCTAACATGTCCCATTTTGTACCATTCCACTGATTACCTTTCCCAAGGTTCCATCACACATTCCATTTCGAGACCCCTCCTCATGTCCCACATAAACAGACTGCCTTGTATGACAAGCCCAAGCCGCCTCCATGTTCTGCATTTGACCCAAGTGATGCATATTATATTTGATTACACAGAATAAATTATTCTACAGTTTTATTTTGGGGGCAAGGAAAATACTTATGCCCCTGCTATTGATCTGGTCACAGGACTAACAAAAATGTTTTGAAGGAAATGTGAATGTAACTTTCTAATGAATGAGATTTCAGGTAATAAGTATGAAGAGTTTTGCGACAATCACTGTTATTAAGGATAACGGTTAGTTTTAGTAGAACTATCACATAGTATTACAAGCCCTTCACGTTGATGGGCAACATTATTTAGAAATAATACAAAATACTACAATACAACTCTTTCACAGCAAAGGATAACTGTAAAATAGTGATTTAAAACAAAAAAGTTGGAATAAAGTGGAAAGCTTCTTACAAATATTATGAGTGTTATCAGCCAAAACCTTTTCCGGTCAGCTACTGCTGGCTTCCTTCAAGTGTTGACTCTTTTTGTTTAATATGGAAACTACAGAAAAGCCTTAATTTACATTGCATTATGTTTTATTCAGTGTTTCCACAGAATTATGTGCATGATTTTAGTAACACATGGCTTTAGTGGCAGCCCTCTTTGAGTACCCTTTGCTTCTTTTGACAGGTATTAAACATTAACATGTTTGTGGTAGTGGAGCTCCAAGGAATGCTGTGGATACTTGTGGCCAGATTTATAAAGCACTTGCATTGCCCTTGCATCAGGCAAGGAGTTGCAATGGAAAGCAAGCCCATAAATCAGATTTACTATGTCACTTTGCGTGACTTTGCATGGCATAGTAAATCTGGAGTAACGCAAGGCAGCCAAGTCTCTACCTTGCATTACTCTGCTCTGGGAAGGTGTTCTATGGGTGGAGCAGGGATGTTCCAGGGCATCCACCCATGATTTCTGGCCCATTCCCAGTTTTTATTACAGTGGTAAACCTGGGAATGTGTCAAAATGCTAAACCTTCCTAGGTGATGGGTAAATAACTCAATTTCTCCTCTTCACATTATTTCACCTTTCTCTGTGTCCTGCATTTTGCAGGACACATAGAAAGAGGAAAAAGCCTCAGAGTATTGTTTATGTGCTGGAAGGTGCCCCTTCCTGCATAAAGACAACATTGCACCATAGAGTAAACAATGCCTTCATTGGAGCTGCACTCAGAACTCCAACGCAGATGGAAAGCAGGTATGCACTGTATTTTAGTAGGCGTGCTACATACCTGCCCTCTCCATTTGATGCAGTGCAGCACAGCAAGTTGCCTTGCTGCATTGTGTTGCATCACATCTTTGTAAATCTTCCCCTTAATGTGAAGACGTCAGAGAGAAGGGCTCAGGAGGCTGTTGGGCAGTCTGCATAATAAATAAGCAGCTCAGCAGGAGAAAGGTTACCAGGGGTGTACCTTTGTTATATTGGTGCTAACACGCCTAGGAATCCTAGCTATTATCTACAGTGAATAGTGGATTTTGCGCTAGAGGACGATGGATCAAAGCGACATAGTTTTGAGGGGATGTCATCAATGAACATCGTGAGTATCAACAAAAGGTTAATAACAATCAATATATTAAACTCCAATTAATAACCACACCAGTTTATAAAAAATAATTCATAGATTTATTTCCCTATATTAACAATGCTAATGTCACGAAAATAACTCATCCCTGTTCTCATCACCCTGCAATTGCTACCTATTGAGATACCTTTACAAAATGACCTGCCTAGTTCCCCAAGTCTTACACACAGATGTGTCTATTTAGTGCTAGCACATTTACATCTTGGTCATTCTTTTATTTTGGAAAAGCCCAGAAATTATTTAGAAATTATTTTTTTCTGTCTGTGCCCTGATGTTTTGTAACTTCTTACTCCTTAAGTTTCTGATATTCACTTCCCCTGTGGCAATCAAAAAATCCTGAAACACCTTTGTAGGAAATGTATTCTTTATGCATAATTTAGCCATTTTCTTTTGACTGAATTGCTGAAATATTTGCACCTGAGTGCATTAGAAGGTTGTTAAAGTTCCCCCAATGTATGTGCTGCTCATGTTCTTGCAGACATGTTCATTTGGTGTCTTCCGATCACTTTAGTTCAAAGTGATCAAAAGAAATCGGATCTCTTACTCTGCCGGTACACAAAGAAATCCATCACACTGCACAAAGCGAAAACATTTCAGTGGGATTTTAACCACTTGAAACAAAGATGCACTGAGGGTCAATCTGAAAAAGAAGCCAGTAAAGAGGAACAAAAACAAAAAATCACAACCCACCTCCAATTAGGTCCCACATTATAAAAGCATAAAGAAAAGGTCACGGATATATACTACCTTTCAATTGTAAATATTATGTACCAAACAACATCTCCTGTAGCCAACATCATTTTTTATTCACTTATATTCATGATTGTAATTCCTAACATCAAACATAATATAATACTCATTTTGTTTTTGTTATAGTCCCTGTCCTGCTGCTATATTGCTTTTTCTCAAGGAACTCTTATGTTATTTATTTGCCATTAAAGAGGAAACCTTACCTCCTGAAGCGAGGGTGCGCACAGGAAACCAAGCACACTACCACAAATGCATACTGCCAACAGAAGCAATGGCATCCTGAAATGAAGAAGGTATACCACCTATTTTTGTGAAGCCTTAGAAAACACAGTTCCATACCACTGGCCATGTGCAAAGCATACGGTACAGAAGTGACGCTAATGAGGTCCATCTAACCTTCAGGCATATATAGTGGAACCCTGTAGACCATCTCCATGTTCTTCATACAAAATTCGTGCTCTGAGGAAGACCTTCATGCACTTTGGAGGCCCACAGAAGGTCAAAATGTGTTGGCGTGTATCATTAGGTTGAGGGTACATAATTATGTTTATTGCAAAAGACCTATAAGAAATTTAGACTGTCAAAAACTTGAATTGTAACTTTAGGCTCCAATCCTATAGTTCCTATCAATTGTTTGCTATAAGTAAAAGAGGATTGAAATGATTGGATGTAACATGTTTTATATGGTGGATGCTTTTTCCTGATTTTTCTATATGCTGAACTTCTGATGAATTAAATTAACACTTATTTTATGTATATGCCATGATGATAATGTCCATACATGATTTAACTGAAATCATTGTTTTTTATTTTGTTCTTGCAAGTAATTTGAACCTATGTCTGTTTTTTGTAATGCACAAAAAAATGAAATATATGGACAAATCTTTGAATAAAATTCATGGCTTGAGATTTATTGCAGTTTAAATCTGAGAGTGGGCTTATCTAAAGTGAGTGGGACCATGAAAGTGAGTAACACAGAAACAATATGTTATCTGATTGTTGTGGGGGAAAGGAGAAAGGCTGAGACTCTTGGAATTATTTTTTGGAATGTGTGACAGTGCCTTTGAAGCAGGAATCCCCATAACCTGGTCTCACAGAATGAGGTGAAATGAGCAGAAAGACAATTAGTGGAGGTTTTCCACTGGTAGAAAGAGGTTGGCATCTCATTATAAATTTGCATGTTGACTTTGATAGGCCCAACTGGTAAAGGCTGACTTACTTATAAGTCTCTAATTTATGGTACCCAGGGCATGTAAGGCAGATTGACCACTGAGGGCTGCAGCCCTGTTTGTGCCACCTTGTCTGTAACAATGTAAAGAATAGCTCCCAATCTGCCACTGCAGACTGGAAGGACAATGTTTTTACTACCAGCTCGACATTGTCATTCATACCATGACAAAGTCAACCTGTCTTTATTAAGTAGGGCATATATTTTTAATATGTGAGGGATGTAGGGCCAACAGCCCTAAGTAGGATGCCTTTTGTCCCTGCAGACAAAGTGGAGACAGGTTCAAGGAGGGAAAACTCACCCCCAAACTGGTTTTAACATGGTTGTGTAGCCCTCTGGTAGCCACGCCTCTAGGGTGGGTTACCGCTACCAAGATCCTGACAATTGAGGAAGGGTCATACCATCCTGAAAGCGGCAAGAATGTGGCACTCTGGAATAACCAGATGCCACACATCACAGGACCTTCATCACTAGGTAGGAGGATATCCAGGAGCCCATTGGATAGTGACTGCATGGTCCCCTCAGAGCACTTTCCTGGGATAAATATGGTACCCTTAGCACTCTTACCCTCAGATCACACTGTAAATGGGGAGAGGACTGGAGAAGGACTGCCCAGCTGCCCCTGAACCTGCACAAAGAGAGGCTGCATTATCAGAAGGATTGTACCTGCAGCACTTTGGGATAGCAAAGTTTGGACTGTGCCTGTGGCTCTTGACTTGGGAAAAAGTTGATTCCCAGCCCCAACTGCAGCAGTGACTCAAAGAATCAGTCGGATGATCTCCTGGAACTAGCTTCAAGGACATAACAGCTGAAGTAGCCCAAACGACAAGTTGGTAGCCACCACAGAAGTTTTGTCACTACCTGTCGCTGGCCACCCAAGAGGACAAATCCGAGATAGCCAGAAGTTGCACCATAGTCTTCCTAATCTTGGAGAGCTATCCAAGTTCAGATCTGTCACACCTAAGGGTAACTAGCCCCCACGTAAGGATAGCCCCCAACCGTGGTGCAGACTGACAAGTTTCCTAGCATCAGCTGGCCTGCTACTGCATCATAAAAAACTTCGAGAGACCCAGATTTCTGTGGCCAAGTTTGCTCCACTTCACCCATGGAGCAAGAAGCACCTACAAAGGCCTGTGGACTGCACTACAACTGGAGCATCCTTTGAGCATCCTCTGCCTGCTTCCGTCAGCATTGGGGTGATGGTGATGACTTCTGTCTACACTTAGTAGTCATTTTTTGGCTGCTTGGTTGTCATAGAATGACGCTAGGCTGGTCAGCGACATATTTTTTGCCGCTAACCAGCCTAACGTCGTTTCAGACCCACTAGCGCCATTTTCCCTAATGCTACCCCCCTACAGGCTAGCATCTTTTTTTTAAATGCTAGCCATTCCTTAGCGCCATCTTGCATCATTTATTAAATATGGTGCAAAGATGGCTCTAAGGAATGGCACAGCCGGCGTTAAGAAAAATGACGCAAAACAGTTTTGCGGCATTTTTCATAAATATGGGCCCATGTGTCTGTGTGAGATCAGGGTTAGATGTGTGAGTGCAGGGAGAGCAGTGTTGCTGTATTAAAGCAGGGTAATCTTTGCTTCAGAGTGAGGGCAGAGAGAGAGCTGTGTGTCTGAGTGCAGAGTGAGACTTGAGTCTGTAGGTGCAGTATGGTGCATGCAGAAGGGTAAAATCTTTCACAAAAAAGGTAGTAGGATTTCTTGAAATATATTAGGCAAAATACACAATTTGCATCCAGGAGAGAGAACCTCCTCTTTCAACTCAGGCGTGCATGCTGCATTAGTTAGTGCGTTGTACTCACATCAAACCAATTCGCCCCACCACTTATGAAATCCACCAGCTACCGCTGCTTGAGGTTAAGTAACAAGCCTGACTCGACCCATGATGATATTTGTGAGTGTACTGGATGATAAGGCCCCATAGCCATTTCATACACTACACACAAATCCTCACAACTACCATACTTGTGTTTTTAGTCCCTGGATGAAACATGTTTTTAAACAGCTGTAAAGAAACTGTTGGTATTTTAAAATAAACAAACATTTAATTTGTGAAGTCAACGAGGGGAGGAGGCAGTGCTCCCCTGCATCACTACCTACTCCCCCTCCCCAGAGACTGCCCAACATAATTCCCAAAGGGGAAACTGTCACATTCTTTAAGAAGCAATTGAAAAGGGGGAGGCCGTTTCATACCCCTTTCTAATTGGAATTCTGAATAAGTATGTAAAACCCTTTTTTTGATTCAGAAAGATATTTACAGATCACAAAGGGAGTTTAGTACATTTTGCAATTGCAAATCCTGTGGTTTTGTAAACCAGGAGATTTGATAATACAAAATCCTTCTTTGAGTAGTTGGTAACATATTAATGGACCCAATTCACAAATGTAAACTTAGATGTTTGGTCTAAACTTAGACCAAATGTCAAAGTTTAAGACTTCGGGAATTCACAAACGGAATTCATGAGGTGTATCCGTACGTTCCACTCGGGAGAATTGAGAAATGGTGTATCTTCTCCTCTTGTCTACTTTGAACTGCATTATTAGATGACCTCTAGACAGTATCCAGATGTCCTCAGAGGACTGGTTCTCTGAAGAAAGCTAAATAAAATCCTTACATTTTGCCAGTTCTTGGTTTTGTCTTCAATAAAAAGTGCTTTGATTTAATTAGTTTTAGAATTTGTGCTATTGCTTTCATTCAAGTAATCGAACTGAAAGGTAATGTTTAGGCGTTAAAAGCTATATTTTATGCAGCCACTAGATGGCAGTGTTGCATTATGGAATACCATCCTCTCAAAGCAATCAACAGTATAAGTTAGGCTTCCTGTTTTTGCCACAGTAGAGCGGTGAGTAAGGTTAAAGCAATATTAAACATGTGGGTCCAGATTTACTATGTTCGAGTTGTGGCACTTTTGTTGCCCATCCCTGATGCAAAATCATTTTTGCCATTTATTAAGCCACGCATAGACACTCTGCGTGGTTTAGTAAATACATCATTTAAAAAAACATAATAATCAGGAGAATGTACTTACCTCATTGACTTCTTTCGACGTACAAATTCAGGCGGGAGAAAGCCAAAATAAAGTAATTTTTGGCTTCAAAATTCATGAGTCTTCCGCCTGAGGCATGTCGATTGGCATGTATGATAGCACTGTCTTGTGTTACTTTGCATCAAATAGGCATCACGTGAGTAGAGAATGGGTGTTCCCATGCATCCACTTATGTACTTTGATGTAAACACAGATTTACAAAGATTTGTAAATCTGGGTTTGCGCCAAAATACTCCTACCTGACAGAGGCGTAATAAAGAGAAATATCTATATTTCTCCTCCTTACTTAATTTATCATGTGTTGTGCATTCTGTGGCACACATAGAAAGAGGACTATGCCCCCAAGGATTGTTTGTGCACAAAACGATCCTGTTGGTAACACAGACACCCTTGCACAAAGGTACCTGAATCAGCGCCATCCAGCGCACAATGCGCCAACACAAGGAGAGAGCAGACACACTATTATATTAATAAATAAGGAGCATTTCTGTTCTCTTTTAATGCAATGCAGTGCGTCAAGTTCCCTTAATGCTGCGCCATCTTGCGTTAAAATAACTATAAATATGCTCCGTCTTGCTTAACTGCTGATAACACTGTCCATTTATTTATATTAATGGATACTATGGAGAACAAAGTCCATTTACAGCTTCAGGTTTTGCATTTCACAGATTGCACCAGAGACAAAGGCTGTTATGAAATGGATGAGGTCGACGCCATTTGTTTTGGGCGCCAGTCTTCACGGAGGAGACCTGGTTGTCAGTTATCCTTATGACTTCTCAAAGCACCCTCTAGAAGAGAAGATGTTCTCTCCCACCCCCGATGAGAAGGTATTTCTTCTTTAGCACCTAAGTGATTTCTCATCAATAAATTGTTTAAAAAATATATTACTATGTGAGTTAAAAGATGTTTTTTTGCAGTTTTGCTGGAATTACTTCAGTTAAGAGAAAAAATGCTTCTCAAAGTTTAATATAGTTTTTAGTACTAAAAATGCTGCCATATAAAACTCAAATTACCGAAATTCTGCTTGCAATTTTAAAAGATTCAATGTTTGTTTAATCATCTTTTTATATTGGCTGGCTTTTTCATTTCTGATTGGTCGTGGTGGGAGGATAGTGAATGAGATTTTCATAAAAGTTGGTAGTTAATAGGAGAGGGAAGGAGAACAGTGGTTGTGCAGCCTGTGTGTAATGGACAGGTGAAGATGGTGGTCGGTGTCTTTCCATCAGTGCTATATCCTGTTTTGGTGGGTGGTGGGAGGATGTGTCACAGAATTCCAAAGGTTTGCACTCTTACTTCTACAGCATTTATATACTTTCATATCAGATACATGTGTGTGCCCAGTTGTGCAATTTCATAATGGAATGGCATATCTTCTTAGAGTATACATTTGATTTCAGGGACTTATTATCTCCGAACTTAAAACAGCTTGTAACGTGCTATTCAAACACAAAGGTGTAATTTTGAAATGGATGCATAATACAAATATGGAAAAATAAATCAATATGTGCCAGGGTGTTTGTGCTATCACTTCTAGAGTGTGAGCTACAGGGACATCGGCATTACATCTGTTATACACAAACCCTGATGGCATACTTTTAAAAATATTGGGGCATATTTATACTCCGTTTGCACCGAATTTGCGTCGTTTTTTTCAACGCAAATTCGACGCAAAACTAACTCCATATTTATACTTTGCCGTTAGACGCGTCTAGCGCCAAAGTTCATGGAGTTAGCGTCATTTTTTTGCGTGAACACCTTCCTTGCGTTAATGATATGCAAGGTAGGCGTTCCCGTCTTCAAAAATGACTGCGATGCATATGCGTCGTATTTATACTCCCGGGCAAAAATGACGCCCGGGAGTGGGCGGGTCTAAAAAACCCGCATTTGCGCCGGATTTTAGCGCCTGGGTCAGGGCAGGCGTTAAGGGACCTGTGGGCTCAGAATGAGTCCAGAGGTGCCCTTCCCTGCCCCCAGGGACACCCCCTGTCACCCTTGCCCACCCCAGGAGGACACCCAAGGATGGAGGGACCCACCCCAGGGACATTAAGGTAAGTCCAGGTAAGTATTATTATTTTTTTTTTTTTGTGGCATAGGGGGGCCTGATTTGTGCCCCCCTACATGCCACTATGCCCAATGACCATGCCCAGGGGACAGAAGTCCCCTGGGCATGGCCATTGGGCAAGGGGGCATGACTCCTGTCTTTGCTAAGACAGGAGTCATTTCAATGGGGGATGGGCGTCGTAAAAAAATGGCGCAAATCGGGTTGTGGCGATTTTTTTGCCTCAGCCTGACTTGCACCATTTCTGGACGCCCATACGCCATTTTCCCCCTATGCCGGCGCTGCCTGGTGTACGTCGTTTTTTTAAACGCACACCAGACAGCGCCGGCGGCTAACGCCGGCTAACGTCATTGAATAAATACGGCGCCCGCATGGCGCTTCAGAATGGCGTTAGCCGGCGCAAATTTTTTTTACGCAAAACTGCGTTGGCGCAGTTTTGCGTCAAAAAGTATAAATATGGGCCATTATCTCTCAATTGATTTGATGTTTCTCAAACAGTAAAAGTAACACTTGGTGTCCTACTCCTGCCTGTATGCAGTGACCTAGCAAGAGTACCGGGAACCCTTGTTCAAGTACCAAAAATGTGTCCCTTAATCCAATAATTAGGTAGTAACAAACATGCATAATTCAGCTGCAAAAGGCACCTCACAGTGCTAAGCACCGGTGCCACTGCCCCAGTTGCACTAATGATAGTTCTGCTCCTCTCCTCTGAATAGCCCACACTCTTCATCTCTTCCTTGTTCTCTGAATCATTCTACCTTTTTCCTCTCACACTCTGCCTCTCCCCTTCTCTCTGTGAGCTTTTCTCTCCTCCTCCATCCTTTACTGATATTTCAATTCTCCACTGCAAACCTCCTCCGCTTCTCTCCTGCACCTCTTTTGTCCCTTTCACAATCTCTAATATGTCCCTATATAGCTTCACTTTCCTTACTTTAGCCTAGTCCTATGTATCCCTACTTTCTTCCTTGCATCTCCACTCCCCCTTCCTCTCGCTTCCTCTGCATCTTGCTGTTTTTCTCCTTTAATTCACCCTTCCCCTTCCCACCTGTGCCACGCTCCATTTCTCCCTTCCCTCTCTCCTGTCTTCAAAGTATTCCATTCTGCACTGTATCTAGTCCTTCCCTCTCTTTTATCCTTTAGCCCCTTTCATTCACACTCTCTCTATGTTGTCACCAATCTCGCTAGTAGCTCTCCATTCTCCTCTGCATCTCTCCACATCCTGTCCTTGTCTTTCTGCTTTCCCATGCATCTTTTCATTTTTCCCTTGATTCTCTTTAGGTTGTCCTCTTTCTATTCACACGAGTATCTTTCCTTCTTTCCTTATGTCTCGCTAAATCTTGCTCTGGGTCCCGGTGCTACTGTACCCGCTGCACGACTGATTCCTGCCTGTGTACTTCATTGCTGCATATTAGTTATGTCCACTGAACGTAAACGTACTGAGCGTGGTGCTCAAACAAAAAGAATACAGTGTTTCAGTATTTTTTTCAACAAAAGGGGGCAGTGTTGCATTATGCTTTGCTACGTTGTTTGGGTTATTTAAATGCAGTGAAGTATATTTAAACTGCATATTTTGCGCACTTGGGCCCATATTTATACTTTTTGACGCTAAACTGCGCTAACGCAGTTTAGCGTCAAAAAGTTTTGCGCCGTCTAACGCCATTCTGAAGCGCCATGCGGGCGCCGTATTTATGGAATGGCGTTAGACGGCGCAATCAGACCGGCGCTGCCTGGTTTGCGTGGGAAAAAACCACGTAGACCAGACAGCGCCGGCGTAGGGGGAAAATGGCGTATGGGCGTCTTAAAATGGGGCAAGTCAGGTTACGTCGAAAAAATCGTCTTAACCCGACTTGCGCCATTTATTTTCGACGCCCATCCCCCATCAACATGACTCCTATCATTGTAAAGATAGGAGTCATGCCCCCTTGCCCAATGGCCATGCCCAGGGGACTTCTGTCCCCTGGGCATGGTCATTGGGCATAGTGGCATGTAGGGGGGCACAAATCAGGCCCCCCTATGCCAAAAAAAATTATTAAAAAAAAAAAAACAAATACTTACCTGAACTTACCTGAATGTCCCTGGGGTGGGTCCCTCCAGCCTTGGGTGTCCTCCTGGGGTGGGCAAGGGTGGCAGGGGGGGTCCCTGGGGGCAGGGGAGGGCACTGTGGGCTCATTTTGAGCCCACTTGTCCCTTAACGCCATGCCTGACCCAGGCGTTAAAAAGCGGCGCAAATGCGCCGTTTTTAGCCACGCCCACTCCCGGGCGTCTCTTTTGCCCGGGAGTATAAATACCACGTAAAGGCCTGGGAGTCATTTTTTAGACGGGAACGCCTCCCTTGCATATCATTAACGCAAGGAAGGGGTTCACGCTAAAAAATGACGCACATTCCGGGAACTTTGGCGCTATTCGCCTCTAACGCCATAGTATAAATATGGCGTTAGTTTGCGTTAGTTTTGCGTCGAAATTGCGTCAAAAAAAACGACGCAATTTCGGCGCAAACGGAGTATAAATATGCCCCTTGGTTGCCCTTTCTCACAGTTAATGCTTTGACATTGCTAAACAAATTGAAATACTGTCGCATTGTTATAATCAAATGAAATAAGCTCGTATCAAGACACACAATACAGACGCATCGTCTCTTACAGAGAGAGCCAATGTCCGCTGTAGCAGTGAATGTGGGAGAACCGCACTTGGAATTAGTGTTAGTGGGAGTGTTAGTATTTCCGGGTCACAGTACTACAGGAGAATCACAGGATGATTCATGATAGGGTTCAAGTCTACAAATGTCCGAAGGACTTTTCTGTCCCAACAGACGGAGACTTGGTAACAAGACAAGTGACTGTGAGGAATACTTTCCCTTTGTTTGAACATTGCTGAATGGTTATCCCTAGTATCATTTAAGTTGGCTCGTGATACTTCAAGAGTGAGAACCTGGTTACATAGAGTAATATCTACTAGAATTCTGGTTCTGGAGGTGGTAGATGTCACAATCTGGAATTGTTGGAATGTGGTTTATTAATTTGGTACAGGGAAACTTAACAAATTGCAGTGCTGTGACCTGAAGAGAGAGGTCACCCTGGAAGCCAGTGTACCATGTTAAAGAGGAAGCTGAAGGCCATTGGCCGTGAACCGTGTGAAATTGTGAACTCATAGCTGCCACTTTGTGCTTGAAACTGGAGTAGCACCACCAGGACTGCCACCGGAGATATTCAGGCCCATATTTATACTTTTTGATGCACAACTGCGCCAACGCAGTTGTGCGTCAAAAATTTTAACGCCGGCTAACGCCATTCCAAAGCGCCATGCGGGCGCCTTATTTATTGGATGACGTTAGCCGGCGCTGCGGAATGTTGTGCGTAAAAAAAAATTACTCACACCAGGCAGCTCCGGCGTAGGGGAAAATGGAGCTTGGGCGTCAAAAAATGGGGCAAGTCAGGTCTGAGGCAAAATATTGGCCTCAACCCGATTTGCGCCATTTCTTTTGACTCCCAACCCCCATTGAAATGACTCCTGTCTTAGCAAAGACAGCAGTCATGCCCCCTTGCCCAATGGCCATGCCCAGGGGACTTATGTCCCTTGGGCATGGTCATTGGGCATTGTGGCATGTAGGGGGGCACAAATCAGGCCCCCCTATGCCACAAAAAAAAAAAAAACTACTTACCTCAACTTACCTTAAGTTCCCTGGGATGGGTCCCTCCATCCTTGGGCGTCCTCCTGGGGTGGGCAACGGTGGCAGGGGGTGTCCCTGGGGGCATGGGAGGGCACCTCTGGGCTCCTTCCGAGCCCACAGGTCCCTTAACGCCTGCCCTGATCAGGCGTTAAAAAATGACGCAAAAGCGTCTGGACGTAATTTTTTAAGGCCCGCCCACTCCTGTGCGTCATTTTTGCACGGGAGTTTAAATAAGGCGCACATGCCTTAGAGTCATTTTTTAGAAGGGAACGCCTACCTTGCATATCATTAACGCAAGGTAGGTGTCCACGCTAAAAAATGACGCAAACTCCAAGATCTTTGGCGCTAGACGGGTCTAACGCTAAAGTATAAATATGGAGTTAGCTTTGCGTCAGATTTGCGTTAAAAAAAACAATGCAAATCCGGCACAAACAGAGTATAAATATGCCCCTCAGTGCTGATTGCGACAATGGAAGAGCACCTTGGAGGAGCACCTTGGAGGTCCAAGTCCCATGCTGTCCATGACAAGACTACTGCTCATCGCTGG
This sequence comes from Pleurodeles waltl, assembly GCF_031143425.1. Taxonomy (NCBI): domain Eukaryota; kingdom Metazoa; phylum Chordata; class Amphibia; order Caudata; family Salamandridae; genus Pleurodeles; species Pleurodeles waltl. Next base: position 1,179,514,596 of record NC_090437.1, read on the forward strand.
CACCAGCAGAAGTTGACCATAACCCAGGACCGCTGAATGCTCCTGGGCCTATCATCTCAACTCCAGTGGGAGCGTTGAGACTGCACCTCAAATTGGAGAACTTTTGTTGGTGGGGGGACCTTGTTTGACTGAATGCCCTAAGGCACTGGGATGCTTTTGAGATTGAAGAGCAATTGTGAATCTTCTAAAACGTGTATTGTGTAGCGTTATGTAACCTGGATGCTACCACAAGTAAATGGGAACTAACCCCATTCTGTAGCAAAAAGAACTGGACACTGGTGCCCGTGCAGGCAGGGCTAGGTTGTAAACCTTGCGAATTGTGTTTTATTATTTACTGTGTACCGTATTTCCCTTTGTATGGAAAGAACACATTTTATAAAAGCAAGTATTTGGCTGAACACTCATTTACTGAGGCCGCTGAATGTACGTTGCGTTGGGAGCACGTGTTTGCTGTACACCTACCTCCTCCTTGAGGAGCCGTGCAGTGTTCGACTTGTAATGCCACTGAGAGTTAAGTGCGGAAGGCTTATGTGGCCCAGTTGCTCAGACCTATAGTAGGCTGGGCCACAGCACATCAGGAGTAAAAGGTCTAACCCCATGTTTGGCACTGAAACCCCTGCTTGCCCCATGACCCTCTTAAAGGTGTTTTGACAGGTCCTTGTGCCTTTGCTTGTTACTGTAATTGCCATGAGAATGGTCTACTGGCCTGGTATATCACAGTAGGAAATACAGACAAATACATTTATACGTAACTTTCTTCAATTAAGAATGCTTATAACAACACCAATAGAGCACCTTACTTCACCTTATACCTACTGCATATTCTCTGTACCTTGCATAAACACATTTTTCACTTGCAATTTCCCAGAAAAACAATCTACCACAATACAGAACAATATAATACAAACTGCAAGATTGTTCACAATGAGCTGCTCTACCAGTGGGTGAACCTTAATGGCGGAATTAAGTCCAATTTGCTGATTCAGATGATCAAGTGTAGCCATCAGCTGAGCTAAAGAGAAATGGCTTGTCATCAGAGATGGGAGCTGAGAAGAAAATGTACCTGCTCGAGGTGGAACTGAGCAGTTCTTGCAAAATTGTAGAAGGTCCCCTCTTGGAGATGACTGCATAGATTTTCCAGACTGTCCACAAATACCACTGATGGTCAGTAGACAAGTGTTAGTGAAATGCTTTGCTGTCCTGTAGGCTGGCTTGTGAGACAGCTAATGAAGAGGTATCAACACAGATAAGGAGCTTTCCACCCTTTTGTAAATTCCAAATTCCCAGCATGCCATTCAGAATCTCGGATTACCTGAAAGCAATTGACTGAATGAATGACTAAGCTTGTAAAAACACATTGCCTTGTGTCTATGTGTATCATTGTGCTTTTCAGAACGTGAAAAGGAAAGTGTGAGAAGTAGCTGGGGATTGAGTCATGTGCTAATTAATTGTGATGAGGCTAGCACACTTAATAAGTTCAGGCAGAGTGTACATTTCTACAAAACCTAGTTGAAATGCAAAGCCTAAGGAAAAAGGATGAACACCTGCTCTTATGAAGAAGATACTTGATCTTGCTGGGTAAAACGGGAAGGCTCTGTTATCCGCCAACTTGACTCCAAGGATTTGTTGATGACGCACATTTATAAATGATTGAAAGTCTCTCCCATGGAATTTCCCTCTAGTGGCTGGAGAGAGCAGATCGTCTTAGAACAGAAGGAGATGTTGCCTGCCTGGAAAAAATTCAGTTGACTGTCAGATTGCAGTGGTGGACCAAGTGTTAAACATTTTAGAACTTATATTCATGCTATAGTGCTGGAGAAATTGACATCCGAAAGCTTTAGGCCCAGATTTATGTGGGCCTAGCACCATTCCAACACCACATTAGCATCATTTTTTGATGCTAATGTGGCATTGGAAAGCCATAAATGCTGCACCATATTTACAAAATGGGGCAGTGCTTGCATTGTGCCACTTTATAACCTCTTGCCCCACATTATACCTGCGCCAGATATAATGTATGCAAGGGGGAGACCCGGCATTAGGGGGGCCAAAACAATGATGCAAAGAAATCTATGAGACTTCTTTGTGTCATTTTAATCAGCATTTGTTAACGCCTGCTAAGAACAGGTTACAAAAAGAGGCTCCCATTGTGTTCACTGGGCCTCTGGGTGCTTTGCAGGATTAGCGTCATAATTTTTTAAGATACTCCTGAAAAGCGCCGGACTAGCATAAAAAATTCGACGGCGCAAACACGGTGGCGTTAGGGGCGTGCTAAGGGGCGCAAGAAAAGCGGCGCTCCACTAGGTGAAGCGCCACTTTTCATAAATCTGCCCCTTAATCGCTGAATAATGGACTGGTAAAGGGTGCTAAAAGTATCTACATATCTAGATCTAGAGTAACTGGTTTTGGAATGCAAAATGCCTCTCACCAATGTTTGTTGCACGGAGGAAACTGGTTCATAGTTGGTAGTATAAGACAGTTTATTTTCTTTTGCAAGATTTTAATTGGCAGTTCTCTGGGCAATTGCATGAGTGGAAGTGATGTGAGGGCAGGTGTTGGTGTCAGCATTTATATTTTGCTTTTGTGTACTTGATAGAGAAGGGAAAGAAAAGGCTTAACAAATTTGACGAGAGTATTGCTTGCATTCATGGCCTTGTAAATGGATTTCAGATAATTGTTAAATTTGTCTGTGATAATATCTGGTTTGCGGTTGTGCACTGTGCTGAGTGCACAGGGGGATTTAGATATATGGTAGAATCCTTTGAAGTTTGCAGATGGAACCCTTACTAGAGTGAGGTTATATGGTATGCTACACTAATATGATCAATGCTCATTCAATCATCGGACTTGTCCAGTATGAAGGGAAGGGTCGCTTTACCTCTCCTCCTGTTTAACTTTCAATTAAAATATCACTACTGTATTCATATATGAAACAGTGTCATTGCCTAAGGTTGAGCATGGAAAAAATGTGGAATTTTACGACTGTGCTGAAGAATCATGAAAGAATAAGTATATGTGCCAAACCTAATCAAAGATATCTCCAAGAACTAGGAAAATCACCAATAGCCATCTTGGTAATGTACAATGTTATCCAAAAAAAAATGAAGATTTATGAGAAAGTGAAGTAAACCAACTTTCAGGTCACTAAGAGAAAGATTTTCCATAGCTCGACCGCAATTCACACCAGCACATGATACAATGATTTACATAGAAAGATAATAGGCACCTCTGAGGATTCCTATTAGTTATAAATTGTATATATGTCTTGGCTGTGAGATTCTAGATTATTCATTTGGAGAAATGGTTTCATGAAATCAGAAATCTAGTATATTGCTTGTTGACAGCACAATCCAATGAAAAATTAAAAGCTGAATTTACCTGCAGGTAGTAATGGCACAGAGTAGCAGACTTTTCACTAGAAAAAAATGCTCGCTAAATAGTTAAGCAGATGCAAATATTTTAAACTAATTAAACCATTCTAGTACAAAGGAGACAATTTAAATAAAAAAACTTCCATAATAACAGAAAAGATACAATTGCGTGAATGACAGATATACCTTTTTAAAGTTATTGATTAAAAAAAAAATGCACAGCAAGGCACACATTGTGGTAAACAGGATCAATGCATGGTTTTAGCCTGATCCAGATGAAGCAAGGGTGGTGTTAGCCTGTTGGGCCTCACCAGTCAAGAGATTCTTCTTAGGGATTTCAGCTTGATTAGAAATGCCTTCTTAAATCCCTCAACATCTGCCCTAGTGGAAGTACTACCTTTGGATGCAACAGTAGCTATTGAGGGCCACAGTTAAACAGGGAATCTGAGTTGGTGCCTCTAGGTTTCCCTGGGAAATGAGCACCTACGAAAGGAAATAGTAATTCATCATCAGGTTATCTGGTAATTCCTTCATTTTCATCAGGGTTCCTATTGGACATTTCACCTGCATGAAGCAGGTAACGTCTGCGAAGAAAAAAGGTGAGTTCATGTCATTCCAAGGGGTCTGGTAACAGGAGTTAAGGGTCCCATTGGAACCAACAGGGCACTCATAATGAGTCCTGTAGCCTTTTTTTGCTATGTAAGTCCAAATACTCCTGCAGTGCATTGGAGTTCGCCACCAGAAACTTGAAGCAGAACTCTGTGGACAGCAACGTCACCTGCATGGTAAACTGCCATGTATTCCTGACCTGAGGGCCTTACAACATGTGAAACAAGTACCCTGAAATGTGCTTGGCCCTGAAAATAGGCTAATCTAGCATGTGGGAAGAGGCCTAGATGAGTTCCTTGCAAAGCGAGGTCCAGAACCTATTATGTTAACAGGAAGGGATGCCCAGACTATACACCCATAGTGGGAGTGGGGTTACTCTTTCTACTCTTCCTCTCCTCCTTAAGTGACTTCCTCTGACAGTGAAAGAGTACTGCCTTGATCCCTATGGCGTGAGTGTGGAGATACATACAGGCTAAATTTAGAAAACCAGTGAGGACATTGTTAGCATTGGACTGCTGACCTCCTTAACACTGCCATTTGGCAGACTGTAGTGATGAGAGGTGGAACTGCACTTTTTTATTGTTCAAAGTGAGGAGGTACCTAGTCAGGGAATACCTTTTACTGTTTCAAAAATAAAATATAACACATTGGTTACTGTTTAATGTAAAATTGAAGGAAGCAAAGCAAAAGAATAAAATACAGGCTCTTGCTAAAAGCTAAAAATCCATAAAATTTAATGCTAGCAGATATCCGCTATTTCTCAATATAAGTCAAGGGAGGTCAGGCATGTGAAACTTGTTACTTTCTGCAAGCCCTTATCCAATGAGCAGGTGGCAGGATGTTCTCACTGAGGAAGCACAGATCATCCTTGAGAAAAAGATATAATTTATAAATACAGTACTAAGCTCATTATCCTCCTAGAATTCTGCTTCCATTTGCCAGGTTCACATGCACGGTTGTTCTTCTTGGAAATGTGCAAATGTACAGCCTTCACTTATACTCCTTTTGGGCATACATCTAAAATTGGCTAGCATATTCAAAGCTACTGGACCCTCCAAATCACTGTAAAACATCCATATTTCATTCTAAAGCATTGGTACGGTACAATACTGTAAGGCATATGAAAATATTTGCATGACACAAACAAGATACAGGTTTTCACTACTGTTTCGGGAAGTCTGATTGTAGGTCTCACACACCATTGTCACTAATGCACTGTTCCCAGTGCTGGTGTGCATTTGCACCGGCATGAGAAACATTGCATTCATAATGTTTGGATGAATTGTCTCAGTGTGCGTCCAGTGCACCCATTACAGATGTAATTGGTGGCCCATATTATTAATGTATCTTATTGAGTTATTCAAAACATCAAATGCCATAAAATAGAGCCAGATATTAAGTGGTCCCTGAGACACTCAAATGGGATTGAAAAGTGAGATAAGACTGGTTGGGGCTACTTATATGTTTTAGGAGCCATTCAAGTTCTTTCCTGTGTTTAGTACAAAACATTAAGCATAGACAAGATAGTTTTAAATCACAATTTAAATATATGAGATTTAATGCTTTTCACCAGCATGTAGTCGCACATTGAACAGAGGAAGACACCAGTTGCTAAACAAAAAAAAGTGAAAGAAAACAGACTTGACGGGGTCAGCTCTGTATTGTAAAAACTGGTCATCTCCCATCCTATGTTGTGTTCAAGGCCACAGAATTACGTTGAAAAATAAAACATCAACACAAAAAGTGATGGGTGGAAGGCTTTGCAGCTAAATACAGCAATGAACATTTTGCAAATCAGATACAAGTCTCACCCCAATTGGTCAAGCCTGCACAGGCCACACCACCTCCAAACAAGAACTAAAGCATCCAGAACCAGGTTTTGCTCTTTGAAGCCTCTCCAGTAAAGGATAGTTGAGTCCTATGGTCGAGCTTAGGTGTTGCACATATGAAGTCTCAATTAAAAAAACAAAATATGTTGACCAGAGTAACATTTAAATTAAACTCAGTTACTGGTGATTACTCTGGGAAAGAGACTGCAGCTAATTGGCATAAAGATGGTGCTTTTAATATTTAGTGGCACACTGTATTTTTATCTCATTCCCCTTGACTATTTAAGGGCTAATGCTTTGTTTCTACTGTTCATCTTTGTTTCAGCCATGTGAAGCTTACTTTTTCATAAGTTCATTGTTAACATTTTTGAAAGTATACTTTGACTGTGTCATTGTGCGAAACTGAACTGTGGAAGAGGGGTGGAGGTCAACCAACAGCTGTAGTCCATTGCAGGGTGAACAACAACAGTCACTAAATTAACCTGTGCTTAACTCTGGGTAGCTTGTCACAGAATGCAGTCAGGCTTAAGTTAAAGGCAATGTGTAAAGTGTTTATGCTGCACACAACCGTAATAAATTGAAACACAGCACAGCATTAAAAAAACACACACCAATTTAGAAAAATAGAGCAAATTCTAATAAATTATTTGACCTCAAAACAACATCCAATAAGTAGAACCAGAGTTATAATTATTTATATTTTTAACTGAAATCTAACGTCTAAAAAATTAAATTGCCAAACACCGGTATCTGGTCGCACAAATCCAGGTCAAATTTTTGAAAAATGGCCAACTGCGAAGGATCCCAGATCAGATACAAGAAGTGGATTGGGCCCAGTCAGCGCTTACCTTCGTACTTACAATACATTTTGAAGAAAATGTTCTGAGAAGGTAAAGTTCAGCAGGACAAGCCTACAGGAGGTGTCAGAGATGAAAGTGTTGTCATCGGAAAGCCACTGTACTAAGTTGCATTGAAGATTTTCACGTTCAGAAGTAGTCACTTTTTTAGAAGTTCAAAATTTCCAGCTGGATGAGGCAGGAGGCGGTAGCCAACAAGAGTTCCAGGAGTCTGGATACCTCTTTGGCGAATGACTACTGAACAGGATCCTGCCAGCAGATCTCATATTCATCCACACCTAGTTCCTCTAGTGTGTGATTGGGTGGAATTCACAAAGTCTAAATGCCAGCTACACCAAGTCATGTGACCTAGGACAGGCTGCAGGCAAAAAATGCCTAAGGGCCGGAAAATGCTAACTCTCTAAAAATGTCATTTTCATAATTGCCATTTAAAATCTGACTTTATCATTAAAGAGAATTTGTAAGTATATTTTCCAATACACCAAGTATGAAATGCGTTTCCAATCAAATGTTAGCACTTTGTTATGTTATCCTATGGGACAGATAGGCCTCACAGTAGTGAAAAACACATTTAGGAGGTTTTCGCTGCCAGGACATCTAAAACTTAATAGTGTATGTCTAACCTTTTAATTACAATGCATCCTGCCCTGTAGGCTACCTAGGGCCTACCTCAGAGAGGTGATTTATATGGCGTTCTGTTGTCAAGTTGAATTTGGAGTTAAATAAACTGCATTCAGGCTACACTGGAAGGCATAGGACATGTTTTCAGGGACTACTTAGGTTGGTGGCAGAGTAAGTGCTTCAAGTCCACTAGTCGCAATTAACTTACAGGCCCTGGGTATGTGGTTTATCACTCTACAAGGGACTTACAAGCCAATTAAAAATGCCAAACAGATGTAAACCAATTTTAACATGTTTAGGGGAGTGAGCACAGCACTCTAACACTAGTTAGCAGTTGTAAAGTGAAAAGGCCAACTGAAATGAATTTCAGTGAAAAATTGGGAAAAACAGACAAAAAGTGTGGACGAAGACCACCTAATGCTGACAATTATACAGTCTACTGTCTCTCTTTTGAGTTACTCTGCCTATGCACTTAATTCTTAAGTATGTTGCTGAAAATGTGGAATAAATGTAGGCCCTCATTATAAGAACAGCGGTAAAAACCACCTATTGCCGCGGTGGCGGCTGCCAAAAGACCGCTGCTGCGGCTACCAGCTGCCATATTATGACCACAGCCGGATTTCCGCCACAAGAATGGCAGAAATCTGGTAAGGTGGCGCTACTACCACCAGCGGCGCCATACCAGTAGACCGCCGGCAGCTGTATTATGACAAACAAAACGGCCTGGCAGTGTTCTGCTGGCGGGCACTGCTGATGGTAGCAGCGTCCCATCCCATCTTCTGCTGGAAGACCCCCTGGCTCCAGGTAAGTCGGGTCTCCGACAGGGGAGGGGGGTGGGGGTGTTGTGTGTGTGTGGGGGTGTGTGCATGTATGGATGTGTGAGTGCGTGTATGCTGTGAAATGTGAATTTGTGTCTGTATGTGTGAATGAGTATGTGTATTCATGTGTGTGTGTGTGAAGGGAGGTGTGGATGTAGGGGGGCTGGTGGGATTGGGAGAGGTGGGGGTTAGGGGGGTATCTAGAGAGGTAGGGGGGACCTCAGTCAGTGACAGGGAAAGGATTCCCTGTCACTGATATGGCCTACCGCCATGGTTTTCCTGGCATTTATGAATGCCACAAAAACCATGGCGGTGGGCGGGGTCATAATCCTGCAGGCAGCACAATGGCGGCTGCTGGGCTTGAGATGGATGTTTCAAGCCCGGCGGCTGTTACCACCGTGGCGGTGGGAGTGATACATTGGCGGGTACTTACCGCCACATAATCGCCGACCGCCGTGGTCGTAATGACCCCCTCTACGTGTAAACAAATGAAATTGAAATCATCTGGAAATCTTCCATCTCTTTAATGTCCTAATCTTCTTCTGCACTTGTTGCATGGCTTGGAAAGTCTTGCTGCTTATGTCTTGCTCGAAACATGTATTTGTGTATTTGTAAAGTGCATTCAGAGCAGAGGTATCGAAGCATTAAGCAGATGAGAAGGTTGAGGCGGAGCAGCCGCCTATAGTGCGAACAGTCAAGTCTTTAAATGCTTCTGAATTGCCAGGAGGGGTGATATCTCTCTTATTTTTGGAGGGAACAAGTTCCAGAGCCCGACAGCAGCCACTGAAAAGGCTTTGTCCCCTCATTCGGCTTTTTTACTTCTTCCTGTCAGGGCCAACCTGAGCCCAGTCAATCTTAAAGGACAGTTGGGAGTGTACCAGTTGATAGCAGATTGCAGGTATTCTGATCCTTGAGAGTGCAGGGCTTTGTGAGTCAAGGACAGTGCCTTAAAGGCAATTGATTTGTAATGGTAAGCCAGTGCATGTTTCTTTAAAACTTCTGTGATGGGGGAGGATTTAGGCAGACCAAGCACTATTCGGGCAGTAGCGTTCTGTATTAGCTGCAATTTATAAGGGGATGATTGGTTTATATTTAAATACAGGGCATTACAGTAGTCCAGTCCAGAGATTATGAGGGCCAGCACCACAATCACCCTGAGGTCTGCAGGAATGAATCACAGAACCTTCTTTAGAATTCTAATTATCCAAAAGCAGGTATTGGCAACTTTGTTTATCTGTGAATTAAAAGTCAGATTTGAGTTGCAGATAACCCCGAGGTTCCTGGCTTCGGAAATAGGAGTGGGAAGAGGTCCACAGATCTCAGGCCACCAGCTATGATTCCAAATGGAGGTTTTTGCCCGAAAGATAATGACCTGCGTTTTATCCCGATTCATCTTCATCCAGTTACTGACTGCTTTCTTGCAGGATTGAAATCTGTCTGCCGTAATCTGTATCCTGTCATGCACATTGACAATAATTTGGGTGTCATCAGAGAATGACGACACCCTCAGTGAAGAGGCTGATCCGCTCCCTCCCCGCTCAGTCCCTACCCCTCCAGCACACCAAGAATGGTGGCAATAAAAAGTCAAAGACGGGGCTCTAACTGGCCCGTTAACCGCTCTTGGGCAAGCACAACAGTACAGCACAGGCAAAAATTAAATGGTGTTTTCTAAGTTATGTGATAGAAATATTTCTCCTTTTAACAGTAGTGAGCAACGTAAAATATTTTTAAACGGTGCTAAATGGCATTAAAGCAAAAAGCATTAAAATGTAAGTAATAAAATGCGCGAGAGCGTTCTCACCTTAATCGTGGACCTTAAAGGGTTAACACAGATCGAATGTTAGTGCAGAGACCAGCTATCGAGTGTAGTTGTACTTGTAATCAGCAACATTAAAAAACATTGGTTTCTCTACTCATTTAGATTTATTTATTTCGTCCCAGGTTTGGGAAAATATTACATAGTAAATCTGGAAACGTGTTAAGGCGTTTCAGTGGATGTAGCAATATGGTCATTTGAGATATGAAAACCATGTCTGCAGATTTATAATCAAACAGTGAAGACCTACAGTGAAAACTGATTTACCACAAATATCTTCATCACCTTTTGTTCTGTTCCCTAAATGTACCCATATGGTACACAGGCCATATGTCATCCCCTGTTAGTTAATCTGGGTTATTTGTTTCAATAGCCGGTGTTCATAATCCTTTCCTGACCACTTTTAGCAACTTGTTTTCCTTCTTCTTCTTCACTTTTGACTGATGGTTAGTGGTTCGTTTATAATTCTATCCGTATGCTCTGCTTTCTCTTTCCACGCACTGGCCATTGCTTCACATTATTTTAAACGATTTATTTCAAAAAGAACAATTTCGTACTTTGGAAACAATGTTTTCTGCCAACCATCCATCACATGAATATATTTTGGCGAAACTTCTTAGGTGATGTATTTAGTCCCTTACAAACAAAAATGCATTCTCATTTTTAGGTGTAGTTATTTCCTTTATGTCTGCTTTTTATTTGCTTGTCCACTGTGATGAATCCACCGTCATCCAATTATGCGTTGTGGGGCCCTGTGATTGCTCGTACTGTTGTTATCAACAATATGTTTACCTTTTGTTTTTTAAGAATTCATCACGGGGATAGCTGATTGACTACAAAACATTTGCCTCACCTTTTTATCGTTAGATTACGTGTGTCGTTGCTATGAGTAGTATACTCAGTTTTAAAGAAAAATAAAACATGTTATTTATTACTGTTGTATTGAGTCGCAATGACATAACTTCATTTGCATTGCAGGTTTTTAAATTATTAGCTAAAACCTATGCCAATGCACACCGTGTTATGTCTTCTACCTCAACCACCAGGTGTGGTGGTAATTTTGCTGAAAAAGGCGGGATAGTTAATGGTGCTGAATGGTACAGCTTCGCTGGTGGTAAGTTATTTTAACGATTGATGCTACATAAAAATCTTCTTACAGAGGAGATGTGGGAGGATGTTCTGCATTTATGATAATTGCTCTGAATATTTACCAGTTGCCTTTAATAAACCAACTCAAACTCTTCCACATCACTGTGGGCTTAAATCTCAAAATAAGTACTAAGGGGCAAATTTAAGAGCCCTTAGCACCACCAGAGCGTTACTTTTAGTGATGCTCCGGTGGTGCTATGCCCTGTGCCATGTTTACAAGGTGGCGTTAAGCCACTTTTTGTGGATTAATGCCACCTTGTAAATACAGCCCCTTCACATGCAGCCCTTTGCGTGTAAGGGGCGTGCAATGGGTGTTGCTGTGGGTGTGCCACAGCAACACCCATTGCATTTTGACGCCACCTCAGGTTTATGAGATTTCGTAAACCTGAGGCAGTGCCAAAATCTAACACCACCCTATGGCCCTCTTCATTTTTTGTTTTTTCTATGTGTGCTGTACTCTGCAGCACGCATAGAAAGAGTAAAATTCCAGACATGATTGTTTATGTGTGGGAAGGTCTCCCTTCCTGCACATAAACAATCATTTCAAAATGACGCTTTGGCACTTCTGTGTGCGCTGCATTCTGCAGCACACACAAAAGTGCCAAATCGCCATTAGTGATTGTTTATGTGCAGGAAGGGACACCTTACAACACATAAACAATCAAACCCCTCAACGCAGACATCCTTGCACGATGGTGCAAGGATACCTGCGTTGGCGCTAGTCAGCTCCATTTAGTGCCAGCGCAGAGGACAACACTGGGGAGTGTTGTGTTCAATTAAATACGGCGCATCCCTGCATTGTGAAAATTATGGAGCACGGGCTGCTAATTTTGGTGCAGTGTTGCACTCCATCATTTTCTTTTAAATATGGGCCTAAATTCCTCCTATGCGTGCGTTGTTGAACCTGTAAATGTGCCTTTGTCTATATACATGCACGTGTAAATACTTTGTATACGCTAATTTTCACAACATATCTTTTTTCTTCACAGAGATAATTTTAGCTTCCATGGACAGATACCTACCAAAATGCACTTTTCACCTTCTTGGGCACGCATTCCTTTTCCACAAAGCACACAACTTCCCCCTTGAAGCAGATTTGCTCATATCATACTGGTGTAATGTTGCCTTTGAGCAAATCTATTTGTTATCATAAATTCACATTTGGCTAATGCATATCTATAAGGTGTATTCATACATAAAGATATTTCCATGCCTGAGTTCAACTCACATTTCAGTCAGTACCTTTCAGAATCAGGCGGAGCTACATGGGACTAGCTACATCGTGGGAAAGTGAATTAGACACTCTCCCGAAAAAGGGCACTTTATTTATTTTTACACACATGCATGGTAGATATGGTTGCCCTCATCCCTCCAAAAGCTCAGAGAAGGCAGAGGTCAAGCCACACCATGAATGAAGGCATGGTTAAAGAACAATGATGAGGGACATACCACATTTCCCTCCCTTTCCTCCATTTGAGTCACTCTCTCAAATTTAAACATGCTGCTCAAACCATTCTGCGCACTTAATCTCAATATAGTTGCAAAAAAATTAAATCTTGGGAGGGAGGAGCAAAGTCCTAATCCATGTTTCAATGTGAATAGGGAATTGTACCCAGTATCTCTTAAACTGCAACTTTTAAAGGCAATTTTGGGGCCTAATCTATCATCATACATAACTGACTAGTATTTGCTAACAGTTATTCATATACACCTTTTAAATATAATTTTATCTTGGAAAAGCCCAGAAACATCATTCTATCAAGAGCAGGATTGTTAGAAATTTGGTCTCTAGTTGGCAGATATAGGCACCCTGTCCAAGTTGGGACCACAATCCTAGTAAGGGTAAGTCAGATACACTTCCTAAATTAACCTATGCTCACTCTCTGGCAGCTTGACACAGTACAGTCAGGCTTAACTTAAGAGGCAATGTGTAAAGTATGTGTGCAACATATTTAAAATACAGTAACTTAATGTAAACACCACAAAATGACTCCATAAATATTTAGAAAAATAGAGAATATTTATCTGAATAAAACAAGACCAAAACGACCAAAATGCATCAAGTAGAAGTGGAGCTATACAATTTTAAAGATTAAGAGGGTAAGACTGCCAGGACCGCAGTTGCGGTCGGATTGCTGCGGTAGCGCCACAGTCAGACTACCTGATTACGAGTTTTAGTGTTGGCGGTCCTAATCCACCAGGGCAGCGCCTCAAGCAGCGCTGGCCTGGGGATTACGAATCCCTTCTCCGCCAGCGATTACATGGCCTTAGCACGACCATATAAAGGCTGGCGGGGACGGGGTGTAGGGCATCACAGGGGGGCCCTGTACTGCCCATGCACTCGGAATGGGCCCTCCTGGCCAGCCCAGTTGCGATGTTCAAAATGGGTGCTGGTGTACCGTATACACTACAGCATTGCCGCCAGCTCTATTATAAGCTGGAGACAATTCTGTAGGCCATTTCCCACTCGAATACTCAGTGGAAAACTCTTAATGGGGTCGGCTGGAAGGCGGCTGCACTTGCCAAAACCTGTGGACAAGCTTTTCTATCCGCCGAAGTCATAATGACCCCCTAAATGTGAAAACAGGTCCCTAGTGTCAAAAGTTTACTTGAGGTCATGAGGGACCAGTGAAAATCCAAAATCCAGGATGACCACGATGCAGAACCCAACAGAACCCAGACAGGGGCTGGTGAAACACTAACTTTGATGGAGCAGAGCGTCAACGGTGAGGGCGCACTGTATCAATATTTGTAATGCACTCAAGACACTGTGTTGTTGTCAGGCTCCAGATGGTTCAATTGGCTTATTACTGATTGCCACATTTATCCTGCTTGTATGTCCCTAGTATATTATGTATGTAGAAGGTGCACCCAGAGCCTAATTGCACTTGTGGACTGCAGCACCTAGTGTGCCTTTGACTACATTGGCAGTACACACATGGCTACGGCCCTGCGCTGCGTAGCCTAACTGCTTCAATGCGATACCTGCTGTCATCCCTATGTGGGCTTGAAGACTACAAAGCCATGCAAGTAGGCAATACTGAACTTCCCCAACCCAGGTAGGACTTGTTGACCAGCTTCTGGAAGGAAGCAGTAGCATTCCTTAATCTGAAGGGCATCATTGGAGTTGGAAATGTCCCTTTGGGTTAGAGAATGCTAAACTCCCCTTTGCACACCAAATTAGGGCAATCTGGCACTTCCCATAAGTCAAGACAAAGCATTCTGAGGATCTTGCCACCCACCAACTTGTCAATGGGATCAGCAGTCCAGGATACTGGATATGCATCAGGCTTGATGACTGAGTTGAGTCCCCAGTTGCCCACACAGAATTACCGTTCGAGGGTGCTATCCAGTTGGGCAGCCCTTGGTTCCAAGACCAGAGCGCTACACTAGGGACTACTGAAGGACAAGGACCATTCAATATCACTGATGCCTTGTGCTTTTTTCTGTTATTTCTACTTATAACTTTTAAAATTATTTTTGTAATGTTGGTGTCATTTATTTATTAGCCTTTACTACATGTATCTTGTTCGGTTTGAGATTCGTATTTCTTGGAGTATTGACTTTATTAATGTTTTGGTACTGCATAAATTCTTTGCACATTGCCCTGAGTTGAGCCTGTCTGTGCTATGCCATAGCTATGAGGGGGCTGACCGCAGGTTAACCTAGTGACTTTGAGGGTTCATCCTGAGACCAGTAATGATTATTGCTTGAGGTGGGCACATGTCCACCCCAAATAATATTCCAATTTCATACAATTAACTTGACCAAAAGTAAACACTTGGTCTAGGGTGGACGTTCCTGCAGTAATACTTTTACATTCAGGAGTGTGAACTGGAATGCTATCATGAAAGAAGAAGGATGTTGACACTGGTGGAATAGAGAACACCCACAAAGTCATAATTTTATGTGGAATTACCATTTCAATTTCATTTCCATTTACACATATGTCTCCTCTGAAAAATCGATGTCGCAAGGTACGATTCTGGTGAAAAGTATCCAAACATCCATATATATCTTGGATATGTACAGCAAGAAGATTCTTCACAGTATTTTAATCCTCGAGTAGGAAAAAGAAATAAACTTTTACATACTCAATAATTTTCTACCACACTTAGGGCCACATGTTCGAATACTTGGAATTGTGATTTCCTAGTTGCTATTTCATGCGAATCGCAATTAGGAAATCACAATTCCAAATGTAAGAAACTCTACTGAGTTTCTTTTGCGATTCCTGGTGGGTTGCAAATAGCCCTACCTCATTAATATTAATGAGGTAGGTCGCAATTTGCGACCCACAGGGAATTGCAAAAGTCACAGAAATGGTGGCCTGCTGGTGTCAGCAGACCACCATGTCTGTGACTGCTTTAAAAAAAAAAAAGCTATCAGTTTGTTTAAATACAATCCGTTTTCTTTAAAGAAACATAGGCTGCTTTTTAAAATAAAAAAATGTAATGTTTCAGTTTCATCACTGCCTGCTCTTAACAAACATTTTCTCATGCATTCACAAAGGGGAAGGGGTCCCTTGGGGACCCCTTCCCCTTTGCAAATGGGTTAGCATCAATTTGAAATTGATGCTAACTGCGATTGTTTTGCAACCACATTCATGGTCACAAAAAAATCATAAATGCCATTTAGATGCGGTATTAGGAAGGGACGTCCTGGACATGCCCCTTCCTAATACCGAATTGCAAATCCAAAACGTTTGGGCTTTGTACCTCCCGAAAAGCATTTTCCTAGTCGCAAATGGGCCTTTGCAAATAGAAAAATGCTTTGTACATATGCCCCTTAGTCCTGTGGCTTATCCACCCAGAGATCAATTTGAAGGAATAATAATAGATTAGCAGGAAAACTCATGAAAAATCAATGTTTTGGGTTTCTGTTCATCAGTTCTCTTCGATAAGTATGTAAATTCCCCAAATTCTGAAAATCAATTCAAGTCATAGGAGGAAGTCTATGCCATGTTATAAGAGATTTTGGGAATCAGCCCCCTTATTCATCATCTAATTTGGATTTGGTCGTGGATTGATTATCTAGGACATTTTGGTAGGACTTCAACCTTGAGCATGGATACATTACCTAAAGTTAAGCCCAGGGTGCCTCAGAAAGTCTGTCTTTAATAAATGTCCAAGAATATGTGATTCAGTGCAATGAGTCCAGCAATATTGCACAAGGGTCTGATTTAGAAATATGTTTTTAAGAGTAACTGATTCTTAGCATGGACTTTCGAGGAATGATTACTTATGGACATGAAGAAAACATTCCTTTTCTATGTGTAAGCATATTGCATTCCTTGAAATGTATCACAGCTATACCTGGATTAAGACACTAAAGCACACCAAAAACGCTTTGTGCCTCATGCCAACGAATTGTTACAAACATATTCACAATTATTTTGTTTGACTAGTTGGATCTTACTCCTGGTTAAGATCTGAAGTGTTCCGGAACTTCATTGTATTTTTCACAAAGCATTTCACATGAGTAATTGTGCCATATCCCATGCTGAGGTTTGATGTATTCATGAGTTAGACATGTTTATGTTGAAAAAATGTTTGATATTCATAAATTGTTTTCCCTTCATAATCCTAGTTATTGACCACAATTGCTCCACTACTGTGGACACAAACATCTCCCGGTATGAGGATGCACACATAGTGCAGGATCAGATTGCAAGAACAAGAAAACCACACACCAGTCAAGCAGTTAACAGCCACATATGAATGTAATCAAATAATGACAGGCATAATATGTTTTCAAATATTTCTAGTGTAAGCTTTTGTAGCCATATTGTTGAGTGATTTTCTCTAAACAGGCCTTAGAAACCTTTCTTTGTTGGTGCTGGGGTAGATGCAAACATGTTTTTTACTATCAGTTTAACTTTCCAATCTGTTCTGTTTTAACAACATCTTATGTTAATCACTAATGGAATTGCTTCACTATGAATCTCTGTTACAGGGATGCCAGATTTTAGTTATCTTCACACAAACTGCTTTGAACTTACAATAGAAGTGGGCTGTGAGAAGTTTCCTACTGAAGATGAACTATACACTGCCTGGCAGGACAATAAAGAGGCTCTGCTGAGTTTAATGGAAATGGTATGCAAGTTTTTATTTATATGTACTGCACCTAATCCCACAGCTCGAGTGTCAATATTTAGGGTTGGTTGGCTGCCATCGAAATAAAAGGAGGACTGCCTTTCCTCTTAATAATGTATTATCTTTCAAGTGAAATGCTTTGGACAGTAAATGCACTGTTCATTACAACAAGAGAAAGTATGTTTTCAAAAATAAGTATATCCTGTTCTTCACTCAAACAGTGTAAATATATAGGCCCTCATTCTGACCTTGGCGGTCGGCGGAGAGGCGGCGGTCGGACCGCGAACAGACCGGCGGTATTAAAAATGGCATTCTGACCGCAGCGGTCACCGCCGCGACCGACCGCCACTTCCCCACTCCGACAGCCACGGCGGTCATGACCGACGGGCTGGAGTCTGCGCACTCCGGTCCGGCGGTCGACCCAAGAACGCCAACGGTATCATGACCCTGCTTACCGCCGCGGTTTCTGGCGTTCGGGAACCGCCATGCGAACCATGGCGGTAGGCACTATCGGGGCCAGGGAATTCCTTCCCTGGCACTGATAGGGGTCTCCCCCACCCCCCACTGCCCCCCCGAGTCCTCCCCCCACACCCTCCACCCCCCTGCCACCCCCCAGAGGTGGTACGAACCCCCTCCCCACCCCCACCCCGACATGCACATACACGCACCCCGACATGCACACACCCCCAACATGCACATATACACACCCCCTACACACACACATACACAACGGGGACACATACCCGCACACATACATGCCGACATGCGCACCCGCCGAACTACACACATTGCCCATAGGCACAGCAGCACTCCCCGCCCGCATGCACGCACTCACACACCCCCTCTACACACTCACACGCACACCCCCATGCACGCACACATCACACAACACCCCCCCACCCCCTCCCCTCACGGACGATCAACTTACCTTGTGCGTTGGTCCTCCGGGAGGCGACGGGAGCCATAGGGACGTGACCGCCAACAGAAGACCGCCAACAGAAGACCGCCACACAGAAATGTGGGTCGTAATTCTGGGGGCGGTGTTCTGCTGGCGTGGCGGTGGAGGTTGACCAGTCTCCACTTTCCCGCCGACCGCCAGTGTGGCTGCTGGCGGTATTCCGGCGGAACGCTCCCAGCGGTCGGAATATGCGCAGCGGCATACCGCCGCGGTCGGCGGTCTTTACCGCGGCGGTAACTCGGCGGTCTTGCGAAAAGACCGCCAAGGTCAGAATGAGGGCCATAATGTGTTGGCAGGAGAACTACATGATTATATTGCTTTACATTTGAAAGCAGTGGCGGACAAAGATGCCCTAGGCCCAAAGGCAAGCAAAGAAAATTGACTTCCACTTCTTGTTTTGATAGTAAAAAACTGTTCTAATCAAGGTGCACTGGGCTTCGTAGACCCATGCGCCTCTGTGCTACTGCACTTTCTGTGTTTACTGTTCTGCACCCTTTCTGAAAGACAAATAATACAAACATATCAGAACCACAAAATAATACGATGACATGTGGCAGCACTTATAAAGATCAACGAACATCAAAAATCAGTTTCAACAATGCAACAATTCAGTTTTCCAATGGTTTATGCCAACGTGTTTTGCAACAAGACTGTCTGTTATTCAGCGCAAAATAGAGTGTTATTAATGCATGAAATAATTACACGGATTTCTGTCCTCTCTATTTAAATTGACTAGTGTCTGCAGTCCATTTAAACATATGATCAATCACCAGGACTAGCCTGATTATTTGGTATATATTAGAAAAATAGTATGACAACCCAAAAGCTATTGGAAGACGGGCTGATATACTGGAGAGGACAGACATTTGTATAATTACTGTAAACATGACCAAAACATATTTTTTCACGAGGAAGAGAAAAATTACTCAAGAAATACGAGTTGTCATAAATTTGGCATAAACCTTTCAACAATTGAATTAATTAAAATAAATTATTAGTCCTGCTTGAACCTATATAAGGGTTGGCCTATATAAGTCCATCCAGTTGTTGTCAATGTATGTAATAAATACTTTGGAAAGTGTTAACATTTGTAAAGTGACTGCTCTCCAGCATTTCCAATCTGTTACTCTGTTTTTATCTCACACATAGTAATAATCTCAATGGGGAAGAAACACTGAAACTCACATAAAGACCAATCAATATCGCCAGTTGCTTCCTTGGACCTAACTCACAGGCCAACTGGCTCCACACTGATCCCTGTGTACTCCGAGCTGTTTCTGCCCTGTATCGCTAACTGACCACTTTTAATTGATTTACTATTTTTGACTAAACCACTCCAGCAGCCACAACACTGGTCACTAATTACAATATTGAAGTGGCAGGAGTTTTTTTTTTTAATGAAAATCTCAAAACTACCTCCTTGGAAGTTGGAATTGTATTCAGGTCAAGCTCAGGCTTCTCAGGTCTTTGTTGAGGCCGAGGACACCAGAGTTAAGCAGGACTTCCATAGATGTGAATTTGCTTGAAAGTTGAAATGTTATGCAAGAAAATAGAAAACATGACCGATCCAGCATCTGGCACCATCTGGAGATATTGGGAATGTTAACTGTCATATATAGGGCTGAAGTGCTCTAAAATGTGTTAATAAATGTCATAGCATGAGGCCCTGAAAAGTTCTGGGCCTGTGGAACAATGATCCATTTTGCTACAGTTGTGGCTGCTATGAGGAAGGGGTGGGGCAGAGTGAAGAGCAGGGGTTGAGGGGGGCAGTCAAATAAAAAAATAAACATACCTGCCGCTCCGCGATGCACTGCACCACTCCAGCCGCCTTGTCTTTCCCCCCAACCAATCACGGCACTTCTTTCATGCTGTTACAGGCTCAAATGATGCTCAGGGAGGGAGTGGAGCATTGCACTTGGAGGAGGCTGGCCCTGCCCCACCCTATGAAGGTGGAAAAAATAAAGAGATAATAAAATTTTTATCATCCCTTTATTTTTCTGCTTTTTGTCAGTGGGGCAACACTCTTCTGCCGTAGCGGAAGGGCCACCCCTGTTTGGCCATCTCCCTTCAGTAGCAAATTACTACTTCATTGTTCCACAGTCAACTCTACATTCTCCCCTAGATATATGCTGAGAGAATTTTAAAAAGATCAGTTTGAAAGACTAAATATTTATTGGTTTATGTTAACCATGCCTAATATTTCTGCAATATGGATAGTGCCTAGTGAGTGCAGGTAGAAACAAAACTTGCAAATTCTGAATTGAATTAACCTCTTTCGTAAATAAAGTGAAGCTTGCCTCATTATAGGCATCAAGGTGCAAACCTATGCTTCCGTGACTTCTAGTAAGCCTGTATGCTCATGATACTACACGTATTTAGACAGTGATGACTAGTGATGCAGTTTATATCAGATTACAGCTCAGCAAATACAATTAAAGAAGAATATCATATTAGCAATGTAATACATTCACATACATTATTGTAAAGATGGTATTGTAACCATGTCGGGAACATTTCGTATGCATTTTATAATCTTTATTTCTGACTGTTCATGAGACTTTCTAGAGAAAAAATATTTTTCAAAATAACTCATGAATTAGGAGCTTCTGTGTAGTACAGTAAACCAGTCAACAGTGCTCCACACAACAAGACCAAATTCTGACAGAGCTGTCTCGGACGTTCCTCCTTCGAGGTCAGTAAAACGAATGCTGTCCAGATAGTTAACAACTAACTAATAAACTCCTCTTATTAAAATGTATAGGAACAATTCAATTCGTGATGTGCCCTTCATAAATAGATATTTCTAACTTCATTTCTGTGCTGCAGATGATAGCGCATATTTCAGCTCACGCCTCAGTGATAAAACTGAACTAAGTGACTTTAATTTTGTAACTTAAAATTCCAATTTTCACTATTCATATTTTGGATGTGGTTTTTTTTTAGCAACGGCAATTGTATCTACTAGGACATTTATTTTCTCATTGACAAAGAACAGACCACAACGAAAGGATTTGCCCTGATAGGACAAACTCAATTTTATATGATAAAGATTACATTTGTCAGAACCCATTGCAGTTGTATTAGGATGATAGTTTACAGATTCATTTCGTGGCGTAAGAAGATGCAATTCGGTCTTCAAGCAGGCAACATAGTACAAAAACTTGTCTCTATATTTAAACTTTTCATTTTCAACTTTCTTCAATCATACCCGTGTGCGGTGTTATTTTGTCAAGCCTTTTTGAATGTCTTCTTTGGTTTTTTCAACACCAGTTGTGCTAATGACCATTTTCACCTTGCCAAGGAGGGATATATTTTGTGATGTAAATCTTAAGCCTTCCCTGCCCGTGCTCAAAACCTAGCTGTTTTCTGTTTATTTTGTCTCTTCTAAATCCCACCGTTTTTTTCATTGTATTTTTAACATTGACTATCCATTTTAAGTAGCATTAAGGAAACATTTTAGGGACATATTTACAACCCCTAGCACCATATTAGCGTAATAATGTTTTTACGCTAAGGTGGTGATACTCAATCCCCCACCTGTGCCATATTTACAAAAGGGTGCAATACAAGCATTACACCACTTTGTAACCCTTTGTGCCACATCATACCTACTTCAGGTATAATGTATGCAAGGGGGGCCCTCTCCCACAGGGAGGCCCAAAAAATTTACAAGATTTCACTGCACCATTCTAGTGTCATTTTTTAATGTCTGCCCAGGGCAGGCGTTAAAGTGACACTAGTGCATTAGACTATGGGCCAACCTGTGTTTTGCTGGACTTGGCGCTAGTCCAGCAAAGCGCCACAATATCATCAAAAATTCTGAAGTTATTGTCCTACTGTGCGCCTTGGTGCACTGTATTGTAAATACAGCTCTACCATGGTGTCATTAGGGGGGCCGCAGGGCAATGCTAGGAAACTGGCACATTGGAGCCGATGCGGCAGTTCCTTGTGAATATGCCCCTTACTCTCCCTCTATGGCCCAGATATAAGATGGCATAGCGCCATTCTAATGACACATTAGCATCATTTTTTTATGCTAATGTGGTGTTGGATGGCCAAAGCCGCCACACCATATCTACAAAGTAGCACAATGCATGCATTGCACCACTTTGGAAATCTTTGCACTATATTATGCCTGTGCCGGGGGCATTCCCCTGTTAGGGGGGGCTTAAAAAATGTTGGAAAGAAATCTAAGAGATTTCTTTGCATCATTTTTTGGGCACTTTTAACACCTGCTCTTAGCAGGCGTTAAAAGGAGGCTCCCATTGGTTACAAAAGGCCTCTGCGTGCTTTGCAGGATTAGCCTCAAAATATTTGACACTAATCCTGCAACGCGCCGAACTAGCATTAACAATTCTGAAGCTAGTGCCCTAACTACTGCCATGGTTCACTGTATACTAAGTATGGTGCACATTTAGTGGGAGGTGTTAGGGGGCACTAAGGGGCACTACAAAAGTGGCGCTGCGCTAGGTGCAGCACCACTTTTCATAAATCTGCCCCATGACGTCCCTTTTTCTCAAACCAGCAAATGTTGGTTCAACTCTTCATCCACAACTTAACTTGCATCCATCAGTCTTTCAACAACTGACTTATTAAGATATTCACCCCCTTGCCAGTACACACAACCACACGCACCAAATTGAAAACTATAAAGTAGTGCTTGTATTAAAAAAAACTAAAAATAGACCTGTTGGTTTACTCAATGCTTGTTTTATCCCGCAGTAACAATGAAAATAGAGGAGCCTGTCTTATGTGCAAACCCTGATCTTTTCACATGCGTGTGCCCAGTATCATGAACGAAACGAGGTTGCCCTTAACCGCTTGAGTGCGGGCGTCGACCACTGGCCGACGCCCACACACCCTCCCTGGTGCGGGTCACGACCAGTGGCCGACACCAGGAAGGGCATTAATAAATCCTCGGGTGCGTCGCGCCCGAGGATTTTTTTTTTTTTTTTTTACTACCCCCGGGAGACACGGAAGCTACCGTGTCTCCCCCCGCCCGCCCCTTTGTGACGTCAGCGCGCCGCAAGGCGCGCTGACGTTGCAAAGGTGTTTTCCCCATGAAAGCAGGAAGCAGCCTTGCGGCCGCTTCCTGCTTTCATGGGGAAAACGGCCTTTTACACGTTCGGGAAGGCCTCGTAAGAAAGGGGAGAGTCTCCCCTTTCTTACGAGGCCTTCCTGAAAGTGTTTCCTGGCCCCCGGTCGCAGCTGTGCTGCGATCGGGGGCCAGAAAACACTTTCAGGTTTCCTGGCTCCCCCGATCGCAGCACAGCTGCGATCGGGGGGGCCAGGAAACATTTTGAAAAGGCCTCGTAAGAAAGGGGAGACTCTCCCCTTTCTTACGAGGCCTTCTGAAACTGTTTCTGGCCCCCGATCGCAGCTGTGTTTCAGAAGGCCTCGTAAGGAAGGGGAGAGTCTCCCCTTTCTTACGAGGCCTTCTGAAACGGTTTCCTGGCCCCCGATCGCAGCACAGCTGCGATCGGGGGCCAGGAAACCCCACTAGATACCAGGGATTTCACTTTTGGGGGGCGGCCCCCCCGGAAAACGGGCTGCCCCCCCGGCATAATTTTTTTTATTAAAAAAAAGGTAGGTGCCCCCTGGGGGGGGGGCGCAATTGCGCCCCCCCAGGGGATTTTTTTTTTTTTTCAAAAAAAAAAAAAGAAAAAAAAAAATGAAATGACAGGGGGTCGCCCGTGGGCAGGGAGACCCCCTGTGGGGGCAATTTTTTTTTTAGATGTTGTAGGGTTTCCCTGGGGGCCATTTTGGCCCCCCAGGAAACCATACAGCAACAAAAAAATATATCTATGTATATATCTATATATATATATATATATCTATGTAGATAGATATATCTAGGTACATGGATATATCTATAGATATATCTATGTAGAGATATATATATATATATATATATATATATATATATATATATATAGGTAGATCTGTATCAAAGAGATTTATAAAGCGCGCTACTCACCTGTGAGGGTCTCAAGGTGCTGCGGGGGGGGGGACAGGGGGAGGGAAAGGGGCTAGGAGGTTCATTGTTCAAAAAGCCAGGTTTTGAGGCCCTTCCTGAAAAGAAGTAGGTTTTGGGTCTTGCGAATGTGGGTTGTGAGTGCGTTCCAGGTTTTGGGTGCAATGTAGGAGAAGGATCTGCCCCCGGTGGTGGTGTGTTTGATGCGGGGGACAGAGGCGAGAGAGAGGTCAGCTGAGCGGACGTTTCGTGTGGGGGTGTGGAAGGTGACTCTCGTTGAGGTAGGCAGGGCCTGTGTTGTGGAGTGATTTGTGTGCGAGGATGAGGATCTTGAAGGTGATCCTTTTGTCAATGGGGAGCCAGTGGAGGAATTTGAGGTGTGGAGAGATGTGTTCGTGTCGGCGGAGGTCGAGGATGAGTCGTGCTGCTGAGTTCTGGATGCGTGTAGTTTGCACTTGAGTTTTAGAGTGGTGCCGGCGTAGAGGGCGTTTCCGTAATCAAGCCTGCTGCTGATGAGTGCGTGAGTGACAGTTTTTCTGGTCTCTGTGGGGATCCATTTGAATGTTTTTCAGTATACGGAGTTTGTTGAAGCATGAGGAGGTAAGAGCGTTGATTTGTTGGGTCATAGAGAGGGAGGAGTCTAGGATGATGCTGAGGTTGCGTGCGTAGTAGGCGGGGGTGGGTGCAGGGCCTAGCGTGGCGGGCCACCATGGGGGGTCCCAGGTGTTTTTGTGTGGGCCAAAGAGGATTATTTCGGTTTTGCTTGAGTTGAGTTTCAGGTGGTTGGCTGTCATATATACATCACTTTTGTCAATATGTGTGTGGTTTCCCTGGGGGGAAAAGGGTCCGACTTGTCTAGTGGCAGTTTTAGTGCCATAAAGAAGCGCAGAAGGTTTATATGCCTACTGCAAAGAGCACATCTGTATTTTATGTAAATAGCTGAGTACATTAGTAAAGTCTATGGAGAGATGAAGGGCACTTTTTCTGGGTGGTAATGAGGGAATCCGAGGAGGAGGGAGTGGGAGCACCAATAATGATTGTTGGACTGGGCGCAGGAGGTGCTAAAGACTGTGACGAATGGTATGCGACAAGGTGTTTTTTGAGTGTCTTGAAAGTACGTGCTGATTGAGGGAAGAAGCGCAGGTAAGGTGGCCTCTACTGTTGCACGTATCTCACACACACCATCGATTTTGTGACTGTCTACGTAGGCTAGTGTTTTAGAGCAACAGTTTAGCCAATAGCAGAGATGGCATCTTGATGGATGACTGCTGCCTGCACTTGGGTTATAGAGGACCGCTCTGACATAGGATCAGAGACTGAGACATCAGATACTGAGACAGCATCTGAGGGATAGGACAATGGCGCAGACTCTGGGAGTGATTTTTCAGTCAGAGGAGTCCCATTCGAAAACTCCTCTTCCAGTACATTATGAGGGAGGTGATGAGGACAGTCCTGCTGTCCCTTCGCAAGCTGTTCGTGCAACTGGGTAATAGTGGGTTAGGCCAACCCAGAGAGCAGGTGAATGCGGCGGCAAGCAGAGAGAGAGTGCTCTCTTGGGAGCTCACCAATTTAGTTCAGCCCCAAATTCCACCACCCAAATCATATTGTGGAAACATCAAAATTGTCTATGGCAAAACAAACTGGTTTTGTAAGGCAGGCACCTGTGTTTTTGGTCCTGGATTCGGCGGCCATATAGAGAAACACACTAAACCCAAACATTTCTGGAAACTAGACATTCTGGGGAGTCCACAGAGGTGTGACTTGTGTGGATTCCCCAAAGTTTTCTTACCCAGAATACCCAGCAAAGCTGAAATGTTGAAAAAAACCTCTATTTTTCTCGCATTTCTGTCACACAAACTACAGGAATATGCTGGGATCCACAACATTCCTACCACCCAGTGACTCCTCTTCTGTCCTGATAAAAACACTACCCCACTTGAGTGCCTACACCTAGTGCCTGTGTCAGGAATGGATCACCCCAGGGTCAACAGCTGCCTCACGTAAGGACCAACATTGACCGTTGTGTGATCTATTCCTGTCGCAGGCACCAGGCCTAACCACACAAGTGAGGTATCATATTTATCGGGAGACTTGGGGGAACGCTGGGTGGAAGGAAATTTGTGGCTCCTCTCGGATTCCAGAACTTTCTGTCACCGAAATTTGAGGAAAACGTGGTATTTTAGCCACATTTTGAGGTTTGCAAAGGATTCTGGGTAACAGAACCTGGTCCGAGCCCCACAAGTCACTTCATCTTGGATTCCCCTGGGTTTCTAGTTTTCAAAAATGTGCTGGTTTGCTAGGTTTCCCCAGGTGCCGGCTGAGCTAGAGGCCAAATTCCACAGGTAGGCACTGTTTTCTATGAAAAAATGTGATGTGTCCATGTTCTGTTTTGGGGCATATCCTGTCGCGGCCGCTAGGCCTACCCACACAAGTGAGGTATCATTTTTATCAGGAGACTTAGGGGAACGCCGGGTGGAAGGAAATTTGTGGCTCCTCTCAGATTCCAGAACTTTCTGTCACCGAAATGTGAGGAAAACTTGTTTTTTTAGCCACTTTTTGAGGTTTGCAAAGGATTCTGGGTAACAGAACCTGGTCCGAGCCCCGCAAATCACCCCTCCTTGGATTCCCCTAGGTCTCTAGTTTTCAGAAATGCACAGGTTTGGTAGGTTTCCCTAGGTGCCCGCTGAGCTAGAGGCCAAAATCTACTGGTAGGCACTTCTCAAAAAACACCTCTGTTTTCTTCCAAAAATTTGTATGTGCCCACGTTGCGCTTTGGGGCGTTTCCTGTCGCGGGCGCTAGGCCTACCCACACAAGTGAGGTATCATTTTTATCGGGAGACTTGGGGGAACGCCGGGTGGAAGGAAATTTGTGGCTCCTCTCAGATTCCATAACTTTCTGTCACCGAAATGTGAGGAAAACTTGTTTTTTTAGCCACTTTTTGAGGTTTGCAAAGGATTCTGGGTAACAGAACCTGGTCCGAGCCCCGCAAGTCACCCCTCCTTAGATTCCCCTAGGTCTCTAGTTTTCAGAAATGCACAGGTTTGATAGGTTTCCCTAGGTGCCGGGTGAGCTAGAGGCCAAAATCTACAGGTAGGCACTTCTCAAAAAACACCTCTGTTTTCTTCCAAAAATTTGGATGTGTCCACGTTGCGCTTTGGGGCGTTTCCTGTCGCGGGCGCTAGGCCTACCCACACAAGTGAGGTATCATTTTTATCGGGAGACTTGGGGGAACGCCGGGTAGAAGGAAATTTGTGGCTCCTCTCAGATTCCAGAACTTTCTGTCACCGAAATGTGAGGAAAACTTGTTTTTTTAGCCACTTTTTGAGGTTTGCAAAGGATTCTGGGTAACAGAACCTGGTCCGAGCCCCGCGAGTCACCCCTCCTTGGATTCCCCTAGGTCTCTAGTTTTCAGAAATGCACAGGTTTGGTAGGTTTCCCTAGGTGCCGGCTGAGCTAGAGGCCAAAATCTACAGGTAGGCACTTCTCAAAAAACACCTCTGTTTTCTTCCAAAAATTTGTATGTGCCCACGTTGCGCTTTGGGGCGTTTCCTGTCGCGGGCGCTAGGCCTACCCACACAAGTGAGGTATCATTTTTATCGGGAGACTTGGGGGAACGCCGGGTGGAAGGAAATTTGTGGCTCCTCTCAGATTCCATAACTTTCTGTCACCGAAATGTGAGGAAAACTTGTTTTTTTAGCCACTTTTTGAGGTTTGCAAAGGATTCTGGGTAACAGAACCTGGTCCGAGCCCCGCAAGTCACCCCTCCTTAGATTCCCCTAGGTCTCTAGTTTTCAGAAATGCACAGGTTTGATAGGTTTCCCTAGGTGCCGGGTGAGCTAGAGGCCAAAATCTACAGGTAGGCACTTCTCAAAAAACACCTCTGTTTTCTTCCAAAAATTTGGATGTGTCCACGTTGCGCTTTGGGGCGTTTCCTGTCGCGGGCGCTAGGCCTACCCACACAAGTGAGGTATCATTTTTATCGGGAGATTTGGGGGAGCGCCGGGTAGAAGGAAATTTGTGGCTCCTCTCAGATTCCAGAACTTTCTGTCACCGAAATGTGAGGAAAACTTGTTTTTTTAGCCACTTTTTGAGGTTTGCAAAGGATTCTGGGTAACAGAACCTGGTCCGAGCCCCGCAAGTCACCCCTCCTTAGATTCCCCTAGGTCTCTAGTTTTCAGAAATGCACAGGTTTGATAGGTTTCCCTAGGTGCCGGGTGAGCTAGAGGCCAAAATCTACAGGTAGGCACTTCTCAAAAAACACCTCTGTTTTCTTCCAAAAATTTGGATGTGTCCACGTTGCGCTTTGGGGCGTTTCCTGTCGCGGGCGCTAGGCCTACCCACACAAGTGAGGTATCATTTTTATCGGGAGACTTGGGGGAACGCCGGGTAGAAGGAAATTTGTGGCTCCTCTCAGATTCCAGAACTTTCTGTCACCGAAATGTGAGGAAAACTTGTTTTTTTAGCCACTTTTTGAGGTTTGCAAAGGATTCTGGGTAACAGAACCTGGTCCGAGCCCCGCGAGTCACCCCTCCTTGGATTCCCCTAGGTCTCTAGTTTTCAGAAATGCACAGGTTTGGTAGGTTTCCCTAGGTGCCGGCTGAGCTAGAGGCCAAAATCTACAGGTAGGCACTTCTCAAAAAACACCTCTGTTTTCTTCCAAAAATTTGTATGTGCCCACGTTGCGCTTTGGGGCGTTTCCTGTCGCGGGCGCTAGGCCTACCCACACAAATGAGGTATCATTTTTATCGGGAGACTTGGGGGAACGCCGGGTGGAAGGAAATTTGTGGCTCCTCTCAGATTCCATAACTTTCTGTCACCGAAATGTGAGGAAAACTTGTTTTTTTAGCCACTTTTTGAGGTTTGCAAAGGATTCTGGGTAACAGAACCTGGTCCGAGCCCCGCAAGTCACCCCTCCTTAGATTCCCCTAGGTCTCTAGTTTTCAGAAATGCACAGGTTTGATAGGTTTCCCTAGGTGCCGGGTGAGCTAGAGGCCAAAATCTACAGGTAGGCACTTCTCAAAAAACACCTCTGTTTTCTTCCAAAAATTTGCATGTGTCCACGTTGCGCTTTGGGGCGTTTCCTGTCGCGGGCGCTAGGCCTACCCACACAAGTGAGGTATCATTTTTATCGGGAGACTTGGGGGAACGCCGGGTAGAAGGAAATTTGTGGCTCCTCTCAGATTCCAGAACTTTCTGTCACCGAAATGTGAGGAAAACTTCTTATTTTAGCCACTTTTTGAGGTTTGCAAAGGATTCTGGGTAACAGAACCTGGTCCGAGCCCCGCGAGTCACCCCTCCTTGGATTCCCCTAGGTCTCTAGTTTTCAGAAATGCACAGGTTTGGTAGGTTTCCCTAGGTGCCGGCTGAGCTAGAGGCCAAAATCTACAGGTAGGCACTTCTCAAAAAACACCTCTGTTTTCTTCCAAAAATTTGGATGTGTCCACGTTGTGCTTTGGGGCGTTTCCTGTCGCGGGCCCTAGGCCTACCCACACAAGTGAGGTATCATTTTTATCGGGAGACTTGGGGGAACGCCGGGTGGAAGGAAATTTGTGGCTCCTCTCAGATTCCAGAACTTTCTGTCACCGAAATGTGAGGAAAACTTGTTTTTTTAGCCACTTTTTGAGGTTTGCAAAGGATTCTGGGTAACAGAACCTGGTCCGAGCCCCGCGAGTCACCCCTCCTTGGATTCCCCTAGGTCTCTAGTTTTCAGAAATGCACAGGTTTGGTAGGTTTCCCTATGTGCCGGCTGAGCTAGAGGCCAAAATCTACAGGTAGGCACTTTGGAAAAAACAGCTGTGTTTTCTATAAAAAAAATAGGATGTGTCCATGTTGTGTTTTGGGGCATTTCCTGTCGCGGGCACTAGGCCTACCCACACAAGTGAGGTATCATTTTTATCGGGAGACTTGGGGGAACACAGAATAGCAAAACAAGTGTTATTGCCCCTTATCTTTCTCTATATTTTTTCTTTCCAAATATAAGAGAGTGTGTAAAAAAGACGTCTATTTGAGAAATGCCCTGCAATTCACATGCTAGTATGGGCACCTCGGAATTCAGCGATGTGCAAATAACCACTGCTCCTCAAAACCTTATCTTGATCCCATTTTGGAAATGCAAAGGTTTTCTTGATACCTCTTTTTCACTCTTCATATTTCAGCAAATGAATTGCTGTATACCCAGTATAGAATGAAAACCAACTGCAGGGTGCAGCTCATTTATTGGCTCTGGGTACCTAGGGTTCTTGATGAACCTACAAGCCCTTTATATCCCCGCAACCAGAAGAGTCCAGCAGACAAAACGGTATATTGCTTTCAGAAATCTGACATCGCAGGAAAAAGTTATAGAGTAAAACATAAAGAAAAATGGCTCAATTTCAATATTTTTTTATTTCAGCTGTTATTTTCTGTAGGAAAACCTTGTAGGATCTACACAAATGACCCCTTGCTGAATTCAGAATTTTGTCTAGTTTTCATAAATGTTTAGCATTCCGGGATCCAGCATTGGTTTCACACCCATTCCTGTCACTAACTGGAAGGAGGCTGAAAGCACCAAGGGGCATATTTATACTCCGTTTGCGCCGAATTAGCGTCGTTTTTTTCGACGCAAATTCGGCGCAAAACTAACGCCATATTTATACTTTGGCGTTAGACGCGTCTAGCGCCAAAGTATGGGCAAATAGCGTCATTTTTTTGCGTGAACGCCTTCCTTGCGTTAATGAGATGCAAGGAAGGCGTTCCCGTCTAAATTCGTCGTATTTATACTCCCGGGCAAAAATCACGCCCGGGAGTGGTCGGGTCAAAAAACCCCGCATTTGCGCCACTTTTTAACGCCTGGGTCAGGGTAGGCGTTAAGGGGCCTGTGGGCTCAAAATGAGCCCACAGGTGCCCTCCCCTGCCCCCAGGGACCCCCCCTGCCACCCTTGCCCACCCCAGGAGGACACCCAAGGATGGAGGGACCCATCCCAGGGACATTCAGGTAAGTTCAGGTAAGTATAAATTTCTTTTTTTTTTTTTTTTTTGGGTGGCATAGGGGGGCCTTATTTGTGCCCCCCAACATGCCACTATGCCCAATGACCATGCCCAGGGGACATAAGTCCCCTGGGCATGGCCATTGGGCAAGGGGGCATGACTCCTGTCTTTACTAAGACAGGAGTCATGTAAATGGCGTCTGGGCGTCGTTAAAAATGGCGCAAATCGGGTGGAGGCGATTTTTTGCGTCAACCTGACTTGCACCATTTTTAAGACGCCCTAGCGCCACTTTTCCCAACGCCGGAGCTGCCTGGTGTACGTGTTTTTTTTCCACGCACACCAGGCAGCGCCGGTCTGCTTGCGCCGGCTAACGCCATTCAATAAATACGGCGCCCGCATGGCGCTTCAGAATGACGTTAGCCGGCGCTATCAAAATTTTTTGACGCTAAACTGCGTTAGCGCAGTTTAGCGTCAAAAAGTATAAATACGGGCCCAAATATAGTAGAAATGGGGTATGTCCCAGTAAAATGCAAAATTTGTGTTGAAAAATTTGGTTTTCTGATTCAAGTCTGCCCGTTCCTGAAAGGTGGGAAGATAGTGATTTCAGCACCAGAAACCCTTTGTTGATGGCGTTTTCAGGGAAAAAACCACAAGCCTTCTTCGGCAGCCCTTTTTTCCCATTTTTTTGGAAAAAACTAAATTTTCACTGTATTTTGGCTATTTTCTTGGTCTCCTCCAGGGGAAACCACCAACTCTGGGTACCATTAGAATCCATAGGATGTTGGAAAAAAAGGACGCAAATTTGGCGTGGTTAGCTTATGTTGACAAAAAGTTATGAAGCCCTAAGCGTGAACTACCCCAAATAGCCAAAAAAGGGCTCAGCACTGGGGGGGAAAAGGCCCAGCAGCTAAGGGGTTAACGGCTGGGCCTTGTGCACGGTCCAGAAATCACAAGCAAGTGAAAGGACGCTTTTGTGAGTTGTCCCCCAAATCTCATATGCAAATGCGAAATGTGGCTGATGTTTTCAAAAGGAACACGTTTAGAATTTCCACGTGTTGCCATTTAAGTATCTTTTGTGCCACGACCAGGACTTGAGCTGGAATCACATATATTGTGTCATGTTGAAGCTTTTAGTTAGATTTTCTGACGTGTTCTTGTGACTACATACACTGAAAATATTTTCATTGCTAAATATAAAATTCAATCATTGCAAGTGAAGGCATTAATACTTTGGTGTATTTTATTTCCTTCCTTCTACATTAGGCTCATCGTGGTATAAAAGGTGTGGTAAAGGATGAATTTGGGAATCCAATCAAGAAAGCTCGCATTTCAGTCAGAAACATACGGCACGACATTTTCACAGGTAGAGTATGCCCACCATTATACGACAAACAATGTACTTGAAAGCATTGTATTCTCTTTCGATTCTGGCAGACTTGCACAAGATACACTTGTTAACAGGTGTGTGTAGGGTCATCTTTGCACAAGAGATAGCAGGGTGCGAAGCAAATCTTGTCACCACCTCAGTGGGTAGCTAGCCACATGGTGCTCTAGCCTCCTAGAAACTTTAATTCTAGTCCTGTCTTTACTAGTTGTCCAACAGTTGAATTAAACTAGATTAATCAGTCCACCTCCTTTTGTCTTTCACTGTACACTTTTGCAGTCTATTATGCTTCTCTCTGTAGTTAACCTTCTATCATGCTATCAATGACTTAATGTAATTGCGCTGTTTGTTGGATAGGGCTTCCAAAAGAAGCCTTTGTATCATAGCATCAATGCAAAAACACAGTGAGGCAAAAGAAAGAAAAGCTTCAAAGAGTAAACAGACTTTCCTACGTGGTCTTCCTGCATTTTCTTTTAAAACTTTTACTTTTCAGTTTAGAAAGAACACTTTAGCACAATACAACAGTACAGTTGGCATGGAAAAGCAAGAAAGACAAGGTATATTGTATACATAACAATGTTTGTTTAGATCTTTTCATCACCTTTGCGTCTCCACAAGGCATTCTACAGGGAGTTCCTCCCCACTTGTCCTAGAAGCATAACGCAGAGCCATTGTTCGACATTAGCACTCTGCCCTCTCCTGCTGTGAGCCCACACTCGCAGAATCATCCACGCTGTCACCAACGCTAGTGTTCTTGTCTGCATTTGTCTTCCTGCATTTAGCAGTTCACCTTCTATGTTGCACTAGTTGACGTCATGCCCAGTGTGATCTACACAGCCAAGCAACCAAAGGTCTCCCTCAGGTCCGGAAGTTTCTTTACAATTACAGCCACATAATTTATGTTTCCAAAGTCAGCAGTATTCTTATTATTTCTCAGCTAGCTTATTTTTTAAGTGACGTTAAATAACGTGTCAACCGATAATTATATTAACAAATTACCAGAAATGTGAGAACAACATGGCAATTGATAATGCTGCATATTATTTCTATTGGTAGAAAACATAATGACATATCACACTATAATGTGTGCAAGGGGGCATTCCGGCACTAGAAAGTCTGCAAAAATGCACCATTTTTGGCTTTGTTTTTAATGCCTGTTCAAAGCAGGCATTAAGATGACGCACCCATAGAAACCTATGGGCCTCCTTGCACTTTGCTGCACTAGCATCAACATTTTTGACGCTAGTGCAGCAAGGCGCCACAACACCATCAGAAATGTTGACGCTATTGGCCTAATGACGTCAATGGTGAGCCTTATAGTAAATACAGTGCACCCATGGTGTCATTAGGTGGGGCAGGGGTGACACAAGAAAACAGGTGCATCAGCACTGATGCACCAGTTTCTTGTAAATATGCCCCACTGTATCACCATGCCTTAAAAGAAACATTGTGATACTAACAACAATGTCTCAACAGGTGTTTATTTGAAAAGAATTAGGCAACATTAAATTCACGTGCAACAACAAAAAGGGGAAACAAATCAATTACATATCAGAAAGATCAACAGCAATGTTCCAATTATCAGTAATTTGTTGAAAAGGAACTACTAATCTAAAATATGAATATCAAAAGAGGAACAGGTCGAATCATTTAAAACAACTACCCAAAATATATTTGTAATATTAAAAAGAATATTGGAGCTAAAAATGAGTTGCCAAAACCTGAGGATACATGGACACATCAAAAGCATATATTTCAGATCTGTGAGTTTTCCTTACAAGACCAACAAGTAACACATAATACATGATTTATTTTGCTGAGTGCACAAATATTATCATAAGTCTTTTATATATGAAAACAAAGTTTGGGTTGCACTTGCAATGCATGTGGATTTATGAACTGGTGTCTTGATCTTATTCTGTAATGTAATGAGTCAAGATGTATTTAAATCTTGCTCCCATAAAATTTCAGTTTATGACATTAGTATAATGTATGTCAGGACTAAGAGTTTAGGTTTACACATGCTTTTAGTTGTGGAGACACCTATTTACTATATGAACATTATCTGTATTTGCATGGTTTAGGTTGGTTCCTGTGAAGGTTAGGTTGGTGTGTGGTAACGCAATACGGGTTGATGGGAATAAGTGGTGGAACAAATCCAAGGTAGTCAAACTCCCATTTAAATCTAAAGTACAGCAAGATGGTGAGCAACTGCAGGTTGATGATTCATGCACTGAAGCAGTATCAGATCATTAAAATTTAAGGCATCAGGAAACGCCAATACGCAAGAGCAATAGAATACTAAAGGCACTGTGGAGATTTTGTTAAGGACACTCATCTGTGAATGTTCATGTTGTCACATCATTTGATCTTCAGATGTGATTTATTTAAGTTAATTGTATCTAAAATATTTTGTTTGCAGGACTATATTTGGGTAAATAAATTTTAAGTAGATAGGTCAAAAGTTTTCCTAATTGTATGGTACGCTCCTTCACCAAAAAGAAAAATATATATATCAATATAGTATCTAAGCATAGCGGTTAATATGAAGGGATATTTTTTACATGATGTTTATTGTAGTAGTCTTGCGGGGGTTAGTATGGTCATGGATTAGAACTTCCATTATAGAATGTTGTTCATTAGGCATTCTTTAGAATGTTGAGGATTGACAAACATTAAAACAAGAGCCGGCTGGGGATGAGGGAGCTGGAGCTGTCTGATGTGACCGCATACACACATTCCATTTTGATATTTTGAAAAGGCAATCATCCATAGCATACAATAATACAAAACACTGGGAACTATTGGTGACTGTCATAAGTACACTCAAACATGCAATCTGTCAACCCTCCACCACCAATTTTGGAAAGTCCAGGGGAGCCACACATACCATGGAGACAGTCTTATGATACTTTCAAAGCATATTTGGGAGCTATTGGAGCAGCAAGATTCAGACCTGAAAGCAAAAAATATCTTCTTGTTCATTGTATAGGGTTTGAGGGAAGAGCTATATTTAAACACCTACCGGATATTCAGGCTCTGGACATAGTAGAACTTGATGAATACGGAGAGGCAATAACCAAAATGAGTAACAGATCTGATGCTCCACCAAGCTAGCAAGGCAAGTTAACAAATCAGCAAGGAATATGTTTTTCAAGAGAAATCGGAAGACCAGTGAAGACTTAGATTCTTACATTTCAGTTTTGAGAACATTGGCAGCAGAGTGTGAATTTGGAACTTTTGAAGACTAACTAATTTGTGACCAATTTATATGTCCATGCACAGACAGATCCATTAAAAAGAAGCTATTATCACTAGCCAATCTTCCTTAACAGAGACAATCAAGATTGTGAAAAGCATTGAATCTTCAATAAAGTCGGCCAAAGAACTGGAACAGACAATGGAGAATAAGGTCAATGTAATCAGAGGCAAGGATGAAAAAGTAAAAACAAACAAGATGGCCACGCAGAATCGTATGTACAATAAGTCTAGCAACCCAAACACATTCTTCAGACAAAGGAACAGTTTACATCAAAAGGGAGTGAAAACATGTCAAGCCTTATATGTTCAATGTAGAACTTGTGGCAAAGTTGGTCGCTTTGCCATAGTGTGCCAGAGTTGTAAATGTATGAGTTCTAATGTAATATCGGTGGTTACTATATGACCATATATTTGTAAGGTTTTTGTAAGGTTTTATGTATGTAGCTCTTTGTAGACATCTGATATACCTTGCAATACTAGACTATATTTTCCCTCAAAGGAGCTTGGTATTTTAGTTTGTTTTGAAAATCTGAAAAAGAAAGAATCTTTTTCCTTGAAAAACGTTGAGGTACCAATAACCACCTCCTTAGCTCTCCAGGTATTCCAGCAACAGTTATACATTTCAAGAAAATGTCTCCATAGTTTCCTTCCCTGCAATCATAGTATAACCAGTCTGTCCAGTAGTCTTACACAACAGATGAAACATGGGTAAAAGACATCCACCATACCTAGTAATAAACCATAAAGTGTCATCCTACCTGACCCCCATTTTAAATTTGTTTTTCAAAGTATTTTAAGCCTCTAATCATAGTTAATCCATATGTAGTCCAATTTGTAAGAATGCTCATGTTTAGTGTCCGTCCTGGACCATCACAAATAAAACCTTTGTCAAACGTTTAGGTGTATGATCTAGATGATAGTGTCAATGGCATATAGATGAAAGGCACAAAAATGCCACCCCCCAATGGTTGTTAATGCATTTGTACACTTTTCATCTAGGTTAGGGACTTTACTTCATGTAGACCAAAGATGAGCTGATCTGACACACAGCCTTCTTCAGTTTTCATTTGTATTGTATGTTTCACAACTGACTCACACCATAAAACATACTTTTTAACGATTGTTTAGTGTGTGTACCAGCCTAGTAGACTCTTTAGGATCCACTGGCTTAGTATTGAGTGGCAATGGAAACTGCTGTGATTTCAAGAGAGAGAGGGACAGCTGGAAGTAGGGTCCTCCATCATACTGTGTTAGAGGAAATTCTACCTCCATACTTAGCACTTCCTCAGAAACTGGAGAATTATCCATTCCATGTGATCAATTCTATTAGCCACAACATCACATACTGGACATATATCATTACACATCAATAACCATACTGCAGTACATCGACCAGAATTAAAACTGTAATAAAAGTATGGGTCACTATTTCAGTACAACAGGGGACACTGCATAGTTGTCTGACCTCTCACTTTGTGAAAACACAGGTTAATTTCTACTGAAAAAAATCCTCTGACCAGAACACGGCCAACTGTAGAATGTTGCATGTAGAATTGTTCTGCTACCGTTACATCCTTGATACTCAAATAACTCTAATGGGATGGTGGCCAAAGATGCGAAGGTTGTATGTGGTTATATCACATTTTGAAGGCTCTTTTCAAACCTGCTATCATTTCTTCCAGTTAAATGTCGAGATAAACCAAACCACCTCTCTTGGTTATAACAAAGTAAAGCTTTGCTGTAAACCACTGTAAGGACACTTTGTGCAGCTTTTCTTTTGAGTCTCTTGGTCTATTATTGAAATTGTGCTGAGCTAGTGAAGTGATTTTAGAATCCCATCAAGTTTAAGTCAATTTGTATTGATGACAAGATTGCTTTGGGGAGAACTATCATGCTACTAAAACTCCTTCATTTTTTTGAGTGAGTCCTATGCACATCCCAGCTTGTATTTGTAAGAACCAATCATTTCTGAAATGATAGGGCTCACAATCACATTAATGACCTAAAAGCTGCCTTATGATAATGACGGATTGGACAAATGGCATATCCCGCTGCTGCTCAACATGAGGCTGCCATGCACAGTTTCAGTTTCACTTGTGATATTTCTGATGAGGAAGATGAAATACTTGGAAACTTGATAAGCCCTATTAAATTTCTGATCTTTCTAGTGCTGGAGAAATAGCCAAAGACAACGGTCTCTTTTTTATGCAGAGATAAGGTTTTTGAGGTTAGGGCTTGTTAGAGCCCTCCTCGCTTCGGTAGTCGACTTTGGCGGCCATTTTGGGGCCATACTTAGGGTCAGCAGTCTAGTTGTCGGCTGACATCGTGTAATAGCCCATTTCTGCTTCCTTAAAATGAGGACTCAGACGAGGCAAGCCCGTCTGCGCCCGTCCGCGACCGGTCGGGGCCCGGGGCAAGACCCCATGCCAAATCAGAGGCTATTCCAGTGTAATGCCTTTTCCGAAAAACGAACTTCTCTCTTTGAATTATGGTACTCAAAGTCAAAACTTTATTAGGTTAGAGCCATCGGGGAATAAAGTCTCCGTCTGCGCTGCTTGAAACTGGAGCTACAATAGCTCCTTAGGGGAAAGCACCTCCCATCCTACTAGCCGTTACAAAGTATCGGTTATGGATACGAATTTCAGGATAAATAAAGGGACTAATTGGGGGCTTATTAATACTAGATCTTTAGTTAAACATGCCCTTGAAATTCGAGAACTAATGGAAGCGTCCAATCTTGACGGTCTTTTTATTACGGAGACCTGGGCTAGAGAGGAATCCACTCCTGATTTTATAATTGCTACCCCACCCGGATTCTCCTCTGTACGACAGGACAGGGGAGAGAAGAGAGGTGGTGGCCTTGCTATTATTTTTAAAAATCATTTTAGCTGCATACTGGAGACGCTCAATATCAGGCAGTCAGTGTGTGACAAGGCTTTTTTTTAAATCCGTCACCGACACACTATCGTACTTGAAGGTCTGTTACTTTATAGACCTCCTGGCCCGACGAAAGGCTTTATGTCAGCTTGGCCCACTATGCTTGAACCTCTGATTTTGTCTCAGAAAGCAATTATCCTAGGGGATTTTAATTAGCATCTTGAAGACCAATCAGATCCTATAATAGCAGACTTTCTCAGCTCCATGTTATGTCTGGAATGGCAAGTGGGTCCATTGGTTCCTTCCCACACGGCTGGCCGTACTCTTGACGGTATTTTTCACATACCAAGGCAAATTATCTGCTTAGATAATAGGTCTGTATTGGAGCAATCACCACTTAGTGTCCTTTAATTTGGTCAGCCAAGACCCAGCTCCTAAAATTTGTAACAAGGGACAATTAAAGAGACCGTGGCACAAGATTAATTCGCGCAATTTGCCCTGGCCGCTTAAAGCTGGCTGGGAGCAGGTGAAAGTAGAGAACTGATTAGAGAGTTTTGATCTAGGGATGAGAACGGCCATGGACCTGTTAGCTCCACCAGGTCGGGCAAACCCGAAGGCCCATCGGCATCCCTCTGCGTCTGGGTTCTCCGATGATTTGAAAAATCTTCAAAGACAATATAGCAGGCAAGAGCGGAAATGGCTATTGAATAAATCAAAGCTAGAAAAGGATAAACTCATAGCCACCCTGGAAAATTACAAAATGGCTATTAGGGTGGCTACAAACTAATTACTTTTCCAAGACCATTAGAGAAGCCATGAAAGCTCCTAAATAACTTTTTAAGACTATACGTGCCTTGATCTCTAATACGGGATCTCCTGTCTTGGAGAACTCAGCCATGTTTTGTCAAAAGGTCGCTGACCATTTCGAAGGTAAGGTTCTTAACCTTAAGGCAGCGTTTAGGACCTCTCACTCGGACTTGGAAAAAATCAATGTGGAGCCTAGTGTGATTTTGGATGAGAGTAAGCATTTACATGGCTTTCAGCCCCTTGCATTTAAAAAACTTTTGGATCTATTAATGCTGACCAAATCTGGCTCTCCTAATGATTCCTGCCCACCACGTGTTCTAAAGGTAGCACCTAATCTCATTGCTTCCGCTTTAGAACCTGTGTTTGCCGACATTTTGGAAGATGGCTGTTTCCCGGGAAGCTGGAAAGAATCTATTGTCATCCCTCTTACTAAAAAACCCGGCAAAGAGGCGTCTGATTTGTCTAATCTCCGTCCGATTTCGCTTCTACCAACATTTGGAAACATTTTTGAAAAACATCTTAATAGTGAGCTAGCGGATTTTTTACAAGTTAACAGAAAGCTAGACCCTTCCCAAAATGGCTTTCGCAGCGGGCATAGCACAGAATCTGATCTACTATCCACATCAGATCTGATCCGCAGAAGAGTTGACAAAGGAGAAAGCACCATTCTGGTCTTACTTGACCTATCCGCTGCCTTTGATACCATTTCACACCACATCCTGTTACATCGTCTGCATCAGGCTGGTGTCAGGAGCAAAGCTCTAAAATTACTCAGTTCTTTTCTGACCAACAGAACCAGCACGGTGTCATGTGGCGAGCAGCGATCCTCTCCTTTCCAACTGCCCTGCAGAGTACCTCAGGTTTCCTCCCTTAGTCCCACCCTTTTTAATTTGTATGTGGCACCTTTGACCAATTTGGTACGATCTTTTGGCATTCACATTGTTTC
The DNA here is from genome assembly GCF_031143425.1 of Pleurodeles waltl. NCBI lineage: Eukaryota > Metazoa > Chordata > Amphibia > Caudata > Salamandridae > Pleurodeles > Pleurodeles waltl. The sequence continues at coordinate 1,179,554,935 of NC_090437.1, forward strand.
TTATGCTGACGATACTCAGCTTATCGTCCCTATAGCCCACAATTGGGAAGAGTCTAGGGAGAATTTTCGGCTGTGTATGGGAGCTATTAACAACTGGATTAAATTTAACTGGGACAAGACCGAAATTCTTTGTTTCGGTCACAATAATATCCCCTGGGATGCCAGTTGGTGGCCGGAACAATGTGGGGGTTGTCCCCTACCGAGACCCTCGGTTAAAAATTTGGGCATCATTTTTGACTGTGCTCTCTCCTTTGAATCACAAATTAATAACCCGATCAAAAGCTGTTTTTGGCTTTGAAAACGCTTAGGAAAATCCTCCATCTTTTGGAGGAAGATCTTAGAATTCCAGTTGTTTTGGCCCTAGTCATGTCAAGACTTGATTATTGCAATGCATTGCTGCTAAAAGCGAATAAAGCCACAATATGCAAACTCCAAATGATTCAGAATACTGCAGCTCGCCTTATTTAGAATCTTCCCCGCGACTCCTCAGCCAGTAGTTGCCTAAATCGGCTACACTGGCTCCCGGTTGAGAGGAGAATTCAATTTAAATCCTTGTGCCTAATACATAAAGCTCTCCAGGACGAGGGCTGTGAATATTTAAAGTCGGCATTTCAATTTTAGCAGCCCCCTAGATCCCTTAGATCTTCATCTAAATACTTGATTGCTGTCCCTCGCTGTCATAGGGCCAGATGGGGGGACCGAGCCTTCACAGTGGAAGGGGCCAGACTATGGAATGCCCTCCCTGGTTTGCTGTGACAATTAGAGTCATATGCCATGTTCAGGAAAAAATTGAAGACCTGGCTTTTTGCTAAATAGAGGGGGCTTCTTCTTCTGGTTGGGAGTTTTGGGAATTCAGTATTCTAGCTCAGATTAGCAGTTCGATGCATCTGCTGGAATGCGCTCTAGAAATACCCAATACATACATACATACATACATACATACATACATACATATAGAAAAGGTATGAAGGTAAGCTTGTAAAATAAAGGGAAATTCAATAATGTGGCCTTTCAGAAATGCTGATTCAGGAACAAACCTGGCACAGGGAGTACAAAGGGATCTTCGGAGCAGAGGTAGGCTTTGAATCTCCACTTAAAACTTGTAATGTGACCAGAAAAGATTTTCTGCTGTATGTCACGAACTTGCCAGATGAGAAGGGAACACTTTCCCAGAACAGCCTAGAAACAAAAGGAATGCTATGAATAGGGTCAGGATCATAAGAAGAAGTGATATTTCCAAAACCATGTTCAGTGTTCACACCAGAATTTAGTGGAAGCCCATCAAGGGATTTAGAAATAAAAGTATAATTTCCTCACAATACAGTTGTTTTGAGTAGTCCTGCCTTTAAAATAACTCACTGAAAATATAAGCAGAGGCCCTTGGTACCCCTGACACTACTGATAGCATGATGTCTTCCACACATGGTGTAGGAGACCCTGAATGTGGTGGGTTTGAGCAGACACTGTACAGTATTTATCTTAGATTCCTGACAGGAGCATGGCTGCTAACCAGAAACCATGAGCACTGGGAAGGATGCTAGTTAGATGGCAGGACTATTAATAGGTTTTGCGTTTGGGCTTATGAATATGATGCACTGTCAAACAAACATTGCAATGAGTTCTGTTAAGAAAATAATTGGCTACAGCAAATTGTGAAAGCAGAACTGAGTCTGTATTGGTTAATAAATATAGGGACATATTTAAGAGCGCCTAGCATCACTTTTAGTGACGCTCTGGCAGCGCTATGCACTGCACTGTATTTACAAGTTGGCGATAAGTCACTTTTTGTAGTTTAACGCCAACTTTTAAATACGGCCCATTCACACGCAGCACTTTGTGTGGAAGGAGTGTGCAATGGGTGTTACTGTGGGCATGCCACAGCAACACCCATTGCATTTTGATGCTCCCCAGATTTATGAGTTTTCATAAATCTGAGGTAGCGCCAAGACCCAACGCCAACCGAGGGGTGGTATTAAAGTGGCACAAATGCCTTCACTTCTCCTTCTTTTTCGCTCTTTCTATGTGTGCTACATTTTGCAGCACACATAAAAAGAGCAAATCGCCATTGACAATTGTTTTTGTGGAGGAAGGTGTCCCTTCCTGCAGATAAACAATCTCCCCTTCAATGCAGCCATCCTTGCACAATGGTGCGAAGGTGGATGCACTGGTGCGCAGCAGCAAATTTTGCGCCCGAGCAGGGGGAAACACAGGGGTGTGTCGTATTATTGTTTTTTTGTATTTTTAGGAGAGCGGTGATTTCTGCGTGCTTCCAGGGGTCTGGGTAGGTGGGGAGTCATAAGAGGAGTTGATTATGTCGCGGAGTATGGGGGCGATGGTTGGGCTGGCTTTGTTGTAGATGCGATGAGGGCAGGGGTCGGAGGGGGTTCCGGAGTGGATGGAATTAATGTTTTTTTTGGTTTCTTCGTGTGTTAGGGGCCCAGGTGGTAAGTGTGGTGGGGGGGTCATGAGTGTGGGGTTGAGTTGGGTGAGTGAGAGTTGGTGTGGTGTGTGTGTGTGGTATGAAGCTGTTGTGGATGTCCATGATTTTGTGGTGGAAGTGGTTGGAGAGGGCGTCACATAGGGGCTGTGTGTGTGTGGGGTCTATGTTGCTGGCTTTGGGTTTGGCTAGCTCCTTAATGATGGTGAAGAGTTCTTTGCTGTTTTGGGAGTTGTTGTCAAGGCGAGTCTTGTAGTGATTACTCTTGGTGGTGCGTATGAGTTGGTGATGGGTGAGAGTGGAAGTTTTAGGGTGGAGAAGTTGGTTGTAGAGGGCTCTTGTCGCCATATTTTCTCAGCATGGCGGCATTTGCGCTTGGAGTCTTGGAGTTGGGGGGTGAACCATGGGGCGTTCTTGATGTTGCGGGTGGCGATGTGTTTTTTGAGGGGGGCTAGTGTGTCTGCGCAGGTAGTGATCCATTTAGAGAGGTTGTGTGCTCCTGTGTTGGGGTCGTTGGTGTGGGGGGGAAGGTTGTGAGCCAGTTGGGAGTTCAGGCGTTCTGTGGGGATCTTGTCCCACATGCGGTAGGGCATGGTGTGCTGATGGTTGTGTGTGGGGGGGTTTGATGAAGGAGAAGTGGACGCATTGGTGGTCAGTCCAGTGGAGTTCGGTGGTGCGGGCGTAGGTTATGTGTTGGCTAGAGGTGAAAATTGCATTGAGCGTGTGTCCTGCTGAGTGGGTGGGTGCAGTGACCAGTTGTTTGAGTCCAAGGTTGGTGAGGTTGTCTATGAGGGAGGTGGAGTTGTGGTCTTGAAGGTTCTTCAAGTGAAAGTTGATATCACAAAGGAGGATGTAGTCTGTGGAGGTGAGGGTGTGCGAGCTGATGGTGTCGGCGATGGTGTCGCAGAAAGCGGGGCGTGGTCCTGGTTGTCTGTAGATTAGTGTACCTCTGAGAGTGGAGTTGTTTTTAATGTGGATTAGGAAGTGCATGTCTTTTGTGCTGTCGATAGTGTCTTGGGAGTTGGTGGTGATTTTAATGGTGTCTTTGTGTAGGATGGTGATGCCACCACCTGGCTTCTTAAGGCGGTCTTTGCGTTGGAGTTTGTATCCCTTGGGGGTGGCGATGGCTATGTCGGGTTCTGAGGAGGGGTTGGTCCAGGTTTCCGTGAGGAAGACGATGTCAGGTGAGTGTGATGTGATGAGATCCCAGAGTTCTATGGCATGTTTGTGAAGGGAGTGGGTATTGAGGAGCAGGCAGTTGAGGTGGTTGTGGTGGGTGGTGTTGGTGTGGTGCATGAGGGTTTTGTTGCGGGGTGTGTTCTGGTTGTGGGGTGGTGTGCAGCGGGGCTGGTTGGTGGGGGCAGAGCAGGTGAGTATTGCGTTGGGGTGTTGTGTTTGTTGTGGGGGGGGTCACTGTGGTTGGAGTGCGGTGTGAGGGATGTGGAACAGGAGAAATGACAGATGTAGCAGTTGAAGGGGCCATGAGTGTGTGTGGGGCTGGAAAGGGTGCAGGTGGGGTGAGGGCCTGAGTTGAGAGAGTGGAGGGTGAGGGGGGAGTAGAGTTGTCTGAGGGGGCCAGGGTGTCTGGCGCTGGGCGCGGTCTTGGCACGGACGGGCGCAGACGGGCTTGCCTTTAGCGGCGCGTCCGCGCTGCGGCCGGCATAAGAGGGGAGGTGGGAGGGAGTGGCAGCTGGGAGGATGGGGTGGATTAACCAATGAGAGGGCAGGGTGGCGGGGAGCGGGGCTCAAAGCGGGAAACAGGAAAAGGAACGGAGCGGAGAGTCGAGGTGGAGGGAGGGGGTGGGGCCGCGGGGAGGCAGCGGCGAGGGAGAGCCGGGGAAAGAAAGATTGGAGCTGAAAAAGCAGGTAAAATCTGGCAGCCGGGTTTAGCGGCGGAGAGGAGGGAAGCGACCTTCCCCACCAAGGTAACCTAGAAACTAGTCAACGCCCGCCTATCCCACTTTCTCGAGGAAAACAACACTCTTGACCCCTCACGATCCGGGTTCCGCAGGAACCACCCTCATCGCATGTACTAACGACATCATGACCAGAGTCAACAAAGGCAAGACTGTCGCACTCATCCTCCTAGACCTCTCCGCAGCCTTTGACACTGTCTGTCACCACACACTCTGCAGACACCTCCACAACACAGGAATTCACCACAAAGCCTCAGACTGGCTCACCTCCTTCCTCACCAACGAGACCCAAAGAGTCTGCCTTCCACATTTCCACTCGACCGCTACCAAAATCATCTGCGGAGTCCCCCAAGGTTCCTCCCTCAGCCCCACACTCTTCAACATTTACATGATCCCCCTAGCCAACATCCTCCGACCACACGGAATCACTATGCTCTCCTACACAGACGACACCCAACTCATCCTCTCCCTCTCCTGCAACCCAACCACTGCCAAAACCAACCTACACGCTGCTCTCCTCGACACCGCCAACTGGATGACAACTAACCACCTCAAGCTTAACTCTAACAAAACCAAAATCATCATCTTTGTCCCCAACAAAACCATATGGGACGACTCCTGGTGGCCCACCGCCCTAGGCCCGCACCCACCCCGCAAACGACGTACTCAACCTCGGCATCATCCTGGACCCCTCCCTCTCCATGAGAAAGCAAATCAGTGTACTAACCTCCTCCTGCTTCCACACACTCCGCATACTGAAAAAATCCTTCAAATGGATTCCCCCAGAGACCAGGAAGACAGTCACCCATGCACTCATCAGCAGCAGACTAGACTACTGTAACGCCCTCTACGCCGGCACCACACTCAAACTCAAATGCAAACTCCAGAGAATCCAGAACACAGCCGCATGCCTCGTCCTTGGCCTCCCCCGCCACAAACAAATCTCACTGCACCTCAAATTCCTTCACTGGCTCCCCATAGACAAGAGAATAACTTTCAAGATCCTCATCCACGCACACAAATCCCTCCACAACACCGGCCCAACCTACCTCAACAAAAGAGTGAACTTCCACACTCCCACCCGCAACCTCCGATCAGCCGACCTCGCACTAGCTACAGTCCCCTGCATCCAACGAACCACCACAGGAGGCAGGGCCTTCTCTTACCTCGCCCCCATAACCTGGAACTTCCTCCCCACCAACCTCCGCAAAACCAAAGAGCTCCTGCTCTTCAGAAAAAACTTCAAGACATGGGTGTTCGAACAGTAACCCCCCATCACCGCCCCCCCCTCACAAGCGCCTTGAGACCCTCACAGGTGAGTAACGCGCTCTATAATTTATTTTGATTGATTGATTGTAAATATGGCACATTCCCGTGTTTTGTAAATGACTGTGCGCGACGCTGCCGCATTTGGCGCAGCAACGCACACAGTCATTATCACTTAAATCTGCCCTATAGTGATGGAGCTTTGGGGTATTCGTTAGATAGCTGTCTTGTCTCTTTTAGGTAATTCTCTGATAAAATGAATCGATAAGGTGCTATAGTGGCTATAGGTGTGTGAACAAGAATTTGCAATACGATGTAAGTTTTACTTATAATTTTAAGGCAAAATTAAAAATGTAGGCCCTGATTTATACTTTTTTGCACCGCATTCGTGTCATTTTTTGATGCACATGGCTTCAAGCATTCTCCAATTTGTTAATATTTTCATCTTTATACAAAGCAGATTCAGTACAAATAAATATGAGACCTCGGGCACATTTATAAGTAATGGTAAAATCGCGCAACAGCTTGTAGATGTTGGAACAATAATCTGGGGTACCTGCATTGATTAAAATAGAGGACCTGAATAATTAAGGTATATTTGGCTGTCAATGTGTGTTTTTGGACAAAAATATCTTTCCTGGGGTCGGACTGACCTATAGAGCGATCAAGCAGTGTCCAAAGTGCTGGTCTGAAAGGTCAGATGTGTGGGCCATTTGTTGGCTGTTTGTGGTCCTATTTAATGATCTGCGTAACTGGTTTTTACTGTTGATTTCTCTTTTATTGAAACAAACAGTGCCTGCAGCAAGCTCAAATCTATACAGTTTTCAATACCTTGCAAAATACTTATAAAGCTTGGAGCAAATTTATCAATATTTCCCACAGTACATTTATATCTGGTGCAAGGGTTCCTTTGTTGCAGGCAAGATTTTTTGTGCAGGAAAGAATACCTTTCTGCACAAACTGAAGTGTTTTGCTTTTAGGCATGACTATCTTGAGACCCTCCATGAAAGATTTAATGACCAGAATCCTGAAGAGAGAGATGTGTTGTCTATTCTGAAGGTATGAGGCTTTGGTGGCTAGGTGTAGTTAAATGGAGGTGGAGGCTAGACCACAAACCTGCAAGTGCAGTAAGTAGTAGACAATGTCTGGCACTATGGCTTTAAAGGGATCAATATCTTTTGAGTGACAGTAGTACAAGAATCTCTTGGCTTCACCGCCTCCACCAGAGGTCTGAGACTGCCTGTCAAACCAGCACCACAATATTCACTTTCACTGCACCTTTATTAAAGGAGCACCTAGTGCTTAGTATCCAAAAAAATATAAAAATCTTTTTTAACATCTATATCTGTTCTGAATGAAAAGGGCATATCAAATGCTTTGCAAAGAAATAAAATATTAATTAACTCAAGGATACTATATTGAGTGAAAAGGTTCCTTTCCTCAACAATTTAACTCTGCAGTGTAAGTCGAGGCATATACTTCCCCTTTCTTGACCAAAACTGTGTCGGCTATATATTCCTAGAAGAGGCAGCTGATCAAATATTTAAAAGCAAATGCTAAATGCAGGCTCGCTAAAATATTAATTCAAACGTGTATAAAGGTAACACACTCACAAGCTGTGAAACATAGCTACGACAGGGGTGCCCAACCAGGGAATAAAATGTCCTTATGACAAAAGCAAAGAGTAGTGAGATTTTCCCCAATAGATCTCTGCCAGATTTTACAAGGGAACATTGTATTATGAAAAAGTTGCAAATGTGGTAATTTTGCAGTCTTGATTTGAGTGCAAACTGTGTCGAAAAAAAGAACTCCCGCAAGGTTTGTGTTGAGAACATAAATATGGTGTAGAAAAAACTATTGTTTTCACTACAGCATATGTACTTGTGCCTCACTGTATTTGTACATTGATTTTCCTGATTTTGGAGTTGTAAAAAAGAGGACTATGGCGATATAACGCTAGAAGCATAATTACATCTTCATGTTTATTAAAATGTTGAGTTCTCAATACTCCAGAACTCCATTTATGTGCTGCACACTGTCCAAGTAGGAGTTCTTTCCCTCCTCTTGATTCCCCTCTGGAATACGCTCACCTCTTAGGTCCTGCATATTCTGAAACAATCTGACACATAACCAATACAAACTAAATATGGTCTGCAATTTTGACAGACGTATTTCCCACTACAGTTCTGAAAGGTATTATTAATTCAATAGTATTTTGCACTTGTAAGGATTAAAGACAATTTTCGATCTTCTCATTTTAGGTGCTGACGGGGACTACTGGAGGATATTGGTACCCGGGACGCACATCGTCAGCGCTCATGCCACAGGGTACACAAAGGTGATGAAGAAGATCACTCTACCAGCAAAAATGACTAAGGCTGGTCGGGTTGACTTTACCCTAAGGCGTACTAAAATCCAAAGGCCAAAATTTGATAATCTTCCACTGGAGGACATTTATGATCGATTCGACCCGTTAGACCACTTTGACCCACATAAGCAGCATGGATCAAGTGGAGCAACCGAGGAAGGAGGTGAACCGTCAGCAGACAGAGGAAAGCCTTGGTGGTGGACATACTTTAGTACTCAAGGTCAAAACAGGCCTGTTTGGCTTCTCAAAAACCATTAGGTGTTGTTACAGTTTTATTTTCAGATACAGTAGTGTGACATTCCAAACCTTCATACTCTTTTATAAAGAAAAAGGACTATACGTATGATAATTTTGTAACAACCCCCATAAGAAATATTTTAGAAGTAAATGTCATTCTTTAACTGAACATAGTAATGATATTCTAGGAAGTGTGCTTTCCTTCTTTTGTTTACTGGGATTTAGGCCAAAATAACCCATCACCACATATTCTAAACCATTACAAAACTAATCATTACACTGTATCTTTTTTAGTAAATCAATGTACACATGCAACCTTACGCTTACAAACCCAGGGATTAGCGTACTTCTAAAAATTAGAAGAAGGTATACCATGATGGTTTGTATCAGTTCAGTTTTAGCCACTGATTATGATAGATAGATAGATAGATAGATAGATAGATAGATAGATAGATAGATAGATAGATAGATAGATAGATAGATAGATAGATAGATAGATAGTCGTTCACAGCGCGTATCCTGCAATCCAGTCTGATTTATTAAATGCATTTTTTATGTTCTCAAGAACATTTCTCCTGGTGTCTAATGCAAGCACATTGTTGACGAGTACATTGATAGTAAAACAATAAAACAAAGTGTAAACTTGTTGATGGACTGTACATATATCTATGTGTAACAATGATGTTCTTCCAAGACTTTCTGGGAATAATCCATGATGTTGGTGTGAAATGAGGTCTATCTATAAATAGCTATTTTGTGTTTTTAGTTATATTTTGCCTCTATTATACTGGGTGCTGACAGGAGATAAGGAACTAGCGGACTTCGTAAGACCTCGGCTGCGTCAGAGGAGGCCATGGCTACTGCTGCCCTTGCAAAGGACCAGTTGAAGAATTCAGACATTGACCACATCGCCATCCACAGGAAGATCTTAAGGATTTTGGTGGCCTGAGGCCAAAAGTATTTTGGGTGCCTTGTTCGGGACACCTTAGAATTTATGATCTAATTTAATTTCGTTCATACAGTGTCTGGCCAGGTCACTGACAGTGTAATGGTATACTGATCCGAATTCTAAATGTGTTTGCATCTAACATTCGGGGACAGTGAAGTGTGTTTTCAGTATAGTAATCCAGTAGCAGCTCACTAATATAAATTGAAACATTCTCTGTGATCCCCAAACATTTCTCATGTGTGAGGACCTTTTTTCGAGTCAAAAGAATGTCTTTTATGGCTACTGCACGGTGTTGAAAAACATAAACACAACAGGTCTCTGCAAAATGACTGTAACATTGATGCTGGATGAAGAGATAAGGAATGATGGAGTTTGAGGGTCAAGAGGGTAAGGCAAACGTGTGGGGTGATCAGAGACAGAATCAATGTGGCCTATAATAAACAATGTGGGTGGTGTGGGAGCACACTAGGGTTGGAAGGAGACAGCATCGTTTTTTTGTTTTTATACTGTACTGCAAAACTTCAATAAAATGTGATATAAAATAAACTTGGAAGGGAAATGGTATTTAAAATAGTTTCTGTTCAAGAATCATTAAATGTCATCAGGGCAGGACTGTCTACAGAACTGGGCTGTCTCAAGCAGACAGCTGATAAGAATATTAAGGGGCCCCTTGAAATTCTGGGGCCCTGGGCCAGCGCCCATTCTGCCAATGCTTTCAAACGTCTCTGTCCAGCTGACAGACCAAGATCTCTCTGCCTTCAATATAGCAACTGGTGCAGTGGTCAAACAGAAGACACTGAACAATTGATGAGTACCTTTGATGCACCCAGTGTGCAATTTCTGTTTTGTTTCCATGAAAGAAACGAACAATACAGGAATCTGTTTCTTAAAAAGCAAAAAAAATGAACCACTGAGTATCTTTCCTTGATAATGTGGGGCATTAATAGAATACCCCAGCGATGCCTTTCATGTCCATCCCAGGCCAGAAAAGGATAGCGAGGGACAGTCGACCCTCCCTAAAAAAGGGAGGTCAAGGAGAGGTCAAATTCTGCTGCCCAGGCAAAGTCAGTTTTATCAGACATGGGTGCCATTTAACGCTCTGCCATCGGAAACTTTGCAATTGTCATACCTCTAAATGGTTTAGAGAGCGTAGTACACCTGATACGGCCGTACTGCATAGTATATGATAAAGCAATCAGGGCCAGATTTATGCTGGCCTTGCGCAGTTCGAACACCACATTAGCGTCATAATTTTGACGCTAATGTGGCGTTAAAAGGGTGAAAACACTGCGCCATATTTACAAATTTACAATGCAAGCATTGCGCCACTTTATAACCCCTTGTGCTACATTATGCCTTTGCCAGGAATAATGTATGCAAGAGGGGCATTCTGGCGCTAGGGGGGGGTAAAAATGGCGCAAAGGAATCTATGAGATTTCTTTGCGCCATTTTTATCAGCATTTGTTAATGCCTGCTAAGTGCAGGCGTTAAACAGAGGCTCCCATTGATTACAATGGGCCTCAGGGTGCTTTGAAGGATTTAGCATAATTTTTTACGCTAATCCTGCAAAGCGCCGGACTAGAGTAAAAAAATGATGACGCTAGTCACTCTAACTACCGCCATGGTGCACCGTATTTTAAACACGGTGCACCATGGTGTTGTTAGGGGAGAGCGCTAAGGGGTGAAAGAAAAGTGGCACCATTTTTCATAAATATGCCCCTTAGCATGTTCTTTGTGGGGTTGAACTGGAAGTTAGAGTAATGTCTGTCATAATAATGTTTTGTTGGAGGCAAAGGGGCAGACAACTATTTAGTCTGAAAGTAGAAGGGCCCCTCATTTATTTTCTAAATCTCCCTGCACTGGTGTTTGATGATTTAAAATAGAAAAGACTGAATTGCACAAAGGACGACCCTCTTTGAAAAGCTGGCTGTCTTAACCATGTCCAGTTGTATACACACTGTAAAATTTATGATTTCCATTCCTTCTCTCAAATCTGCTATACTGTGTTACAGTTCAAAACAGTACTGGTCTTCGGACAAACACTGAAAACAAGCTAAAATATGGAGAAACCCTATAGCAATCTAACCTGCAAGATAGAAGGCAAGTGTCCTGAGTTTCAGGAAAATGGTTCAGAAACACAAACCTGTTTCACAGTTTATAGCTTGACCTTAAACAAAGTTAACAAGCATTTGCAAAGCCAAAGGATCTCACCTATGTAAGAGCTATTGGCTTTGCAAATGTGTTTTAGCCATGTTGTATACCAGCGTGGCTGTTGTTCAGCATGGGTAAAAGTTAGTGGCTTAGTGGAAAGTGGCATGGAGTGTCATAGAGTGGAATAGCGAAGAGTGTTGTGATTTGGAGTGGTATAGTGTGGAGAAGCGCAGAGTGACATACACTGGAGCTTAGAGTGATGTAGAGTTCAGTGGCAGAAAGTGCAGTGTTGCAGAGTAGAATGTCAGAGCGTAGTGGTATGAAGTGGAGTAGAGTGACGTAGAGAGCAGTGGTGAAGAGTACAGTGATGCAGAGTAGAGTGCAGTGACAGAGTGCAGTGACATAGAGTGTAGAGTGCACTGGTGTAAAGTGCAGTGGTTAAGAGGAGAGTGGTGTAGAGTGGAGTGGTGCACAATGGAGAAGAGTGGCTGAGAGTGCAGTGGCATAAACTAGATTGTTTCAGAGTAAAGTGGCACAGAGTGGAGTGGTGCAGGGCATAGTGCAGTTGCATAGAGTTGCATAGAGTTGCATAGAGTGTAGTGGCGTAAAGTTGTGTAGAGTGAAGTGGCATGGACTGCAGTGGTGCTGAGTAGATTAGAGTGGTGTCCAGTAGATTGGCATAGAGTGCAGGGGTCTAGAGTTGGGTGTTAAAGGGTAAAGTGCATTGGCATAGAGTGTACTGCATGGAGTGCAGTGGCATAGAGTGCAGTGTTGCAATGTGGCATAAGGTACAGTGGTGTCGACGAGGGTTGTGCAAAGTAGATTGGTGTGGCCTAGATCATAGTGGTATAGAGTGCAGTGGCATAGAGTCTAGTGGTATAGAGTAGAGTGGCGAAGAGTGGAACGGCATAGAGTAGATTGGTACAGGGAAGAGTATAGAGGCACAGCTTGAAGTGGCATAGAGTGCAGTGGCGTAACGTAGAGTGGTGCAGAGTGCAGTGGCGTGGAGAGGTGTACAGTGAAGTGGTGCAGAGTCAAGTGTAGTGGCATAGAGTGGAGTATTCATGGTGTGGTAGTACACTGCCATTACAGACAACACATTTTCAATTGAAATGACAATTACATCTGCATAGACATACAGTTTTACTAATAAAACTATACATTGCTCAGACGAAAATGTGTGGAAATTGCATCACCTAGTGTAATGATCTGTTTTGATCATATTAAAGTTTTTTTTCCAGCACACTTCAGAAAAAACAAAATGTGCTTCATTTTTGTTCCTAATTCTTATATATTCTGAAATACTTATAGAGTTAAAATGTTATCAGTGTGCTATAAAAAACCTCTTTCTGACCCCCAGTACCTAGCAAGATTGCCACATAAATCCTCTCACTTTGATGTCAAAGAAAGAGTGAGAGAGAGAAAAGTAAACAAACAAGGGAAGGTAGGAACTCAAGCTGGACAGCCTAAAACAAATAAATCCAGCAAATGGAAATAAGCAAATATGAGTTGCAAACCACAAAGCCAATGGCAAGCAATGCGCAGATTGCATTCCCAGGTCAGCTTTCCGAATGTCCTCAAGATGTATTTAGCAAACCACACTCACAAATACCAATTTGCTTTGGTTTGTGAATGCCCCAAAAAGTTTAGTGTTAGTTTAGCATTACAAAAGTAACGCTAAACCTTTGAGAGTCTGGGCCCAAATATGATTTAGAATCTGAATCTTTGAAGTTTTATGTTGGGGGATCTCCTTCCTTTAGAAGTGCTTTAACATCTGTTCTCCTTTCCTCTAGGAAGCAGTCTATAACGGTTGTATGATAGAACCACGCATGCCTTAACAATGTGGTCGGAACCACAATGGCCCGTTTCCACACATCCCTTTATCATCACGCAAGCCTTTACAATGAATTTCATTGTAAAAGCATGCCTAGTAAAGGCATATGTGGAAATGACATTCGTGGTTCTGTCATACAATGAGGCCCACCAGCCCTGAAGCCCACAACTACCCCACCCCTAATAGCTAAACTACCCTGACCCCTCCACCCACCCTGAGCCCTAAAAAAATGATCCCAACACCCCCACCCCAGGCCCCAAAAACTAAACTACCCCGCATTCCTCACCCACCCTAAGCCCTAAACAAAAAACGATCCCAACCCCCCAGTCCCCATAAAAACTAATTTACCCCGACCCCCTCACCTGCCCTGAGCCCTAAAAAAACGACCCCAAAATTCCACCTCTGTCCCTAAAAACTAAACTACCCTGACACCCACCACCCACCATAAGCCCTAAATTTATCCCACCGCTAAAAACTACCCATCAACCCGGCCCCAACCCCACTTACCTCACTGCGTCCTCTCCCTATCCTTCCTTCTCTTATCTCCTACCTCCTCCCGCCCTTCCTTAAACCTTCCCCCTCCCCTTTAAAGATAAACTACCCTGCCCCCTCCCTAAGCCCTCAATAAAACAAATACCCAACTCCCCCACTTCCTCTCCCCCTAAAAGAAAAATAGACCATCCCCCCCACCCTAAGCCCAGCCCAGGGACCCAGGCAGCAAAAGCTGCCAGGCCTGTTGTGCACCGGCCTGTTGTGTGTGCACAACAGGCCTGAAACAGCAGCTTTCTTTCACTGCCTACGGCCCTGGCCTGAATTCAGGATAGGACCATAGGCAGCAAAAGCTGCCATTTCAGTCCTTGTTTGAGCATCAGTGTGCACAAACAATGACAACAAAAGAGACAAGGACTTTCCTGGGTCTTCCTGTGGGGGGTCCTCCTCTCCTCGTCATCCGATGGCGATGGGAAGTCCTCCTCTCCAGCTGCTGCCCCCCTCCTCTGCTCCAGTGCACGCTGCAGCCCAGACTGTCTGCGCTTGCACTGTGCAGCCCATACTGGGCTGCAGCGCACACCGGGTAAGCTCCGCTCTGCTGGCAGGGCTAGCGGAGTTTTTTTTATACTTCCGTGTTCCAAGCGAGCATGGAGTTACAAAAACTCAGTTAGCTTCGCCAGCAGAGAGGAGCTCCTTGTACACCTTTAGTCCTCTCCTGATCCACTCTGGCTTTTTCTGTGCCTTAACAACGCCTATGTGTAGTTTGGCATAAGCGTGGTTAAGACACAGAAAAAGTAATGCGTTGTTCCGGCAAGTGTGCTTACTCTTGCATGCTCCCTGTCCACGTCATTCACAATGCCTTGTTAAGGATGTTTCCAGTCTGTAATAGATGGAGGAACTCAATCAGATAGCCCCACTACACAGGCCATGGGATTGACTAGAGATTCACACCTTGATGTCAGCCACAGTTATATGTCAATCAAAAGGTTAACCCAGGGTGTCAGTCCTACTTTCCTGATTCTCTTATCAGCCTCATCTCCTTCCTGAAATGTGCCCAGGCCCCTTCCCAGTGACCATTTTCTGAATCAATGAGCACCCTTTGAAGTGCACAGAAAAGCCTAGCTCTCCCTTCCTTCAGTGTGCCCCAATCAGCTTACTGGAATTTAGCCATACACAAATCTGTCTGTGGGGATTCATCTTCCTCCTCTCCTCATGTTCCTCCAGTCAGCCCTGAGTTTTCCAGAATGGAACCTAGGGTCTTCCATGTGCTAGAGTGCTAGGGGCCCCAGAAAATTATTACTCTCCAGGTCCGGGCTCAACACTAACCAGAGCTCAGGGTGAGTGACACCATCACAAAGCTCACCCTCAGAGGTCAACAGAATCTTTGGACTTGGTGAAGAGTGTAGTAGTCAGAATTATTCAACCACAAGTCAATGACTTTATACCATAAACAATACTTAACACCATAACAAATTAACACTAAATCAAAACTCCAAACTGAATAGAGTTTCAAAGTTTTATTACAATCTCAAAATCAATGTCACATAAATGGTGTGCAAAACTAAATTATAGAAACATGAAAACCATAGGCTGACCGAAACATCTAAAAAGATTCAACCTACTAAACATCAATACTGTTAGACACTCCAAAAGAATATTATAGATGAGCAACAATACAATATAGCAACAGTTATTAATATTTAAAGCAGATGATGGTGACATCAATATATCATGTGTGGGAACGGGCTAACTAATGCGGACAAAAGCAAAATCAAAGAAAGACAAAAATAATTTGGAAAGCATCTAACTAGGGCATTTCACTAAAAATATGCTGGCATAAGTGACTAAGCTAACATGGAAACAAGAAACCACATTTAGTTATACCTTTCCCCATGGGCCAGCATACAGGAAGATTCCACAGGAATGGTCACCTTCTTCCAACCCCAGTTGACAGCAGCACCTTACAATCCATATATGGAAGGCAAATTACTTAATTGAAAACATTATTTATGTGATGTCAAAGTAATTTTAAACATATATTTACTTTACTTCACATGTTAAAGGAATTCATTTCATTCAATTAAAGTGTGTTTAATTCATATTCA
Source organism: Pleurodeles waltl (assembly GCF_031143425.1). Taxonomy (NCBI): domain Eukaryota; kingdom Metazoa; phylum Chordata; class Amphibia; order Caudata; family Salamandridae; genus Pleurodeles; species Pleurodeles waltl. The sequence continues at coordinate 1,179,570,687 of NC_090437.1, forward strand.
TTTAATACTTGTTAGACCTGACATGCCTTAGGGTGGTCACCCCTAACTTTTTGCCTGCCTCCCTCCACTTTTTGGACTCTGTTTTGCTGGCTTTTAGACTCTGTGCACTTTACCACTGCTAACCAGTGCTAAAGTGCATATGCTCTCTCCCTTTTAAACATGGTAACCTTGGATCATACCTGATTGGACTATTTAATTTTCTTATAAGTCCCTAGTATTGTGCACTATATGTGCCTAGGGCCTGTAGATTAAATGCTACTAGTGGGCCTGCAGCACTGGTTGTGCCACCCACTGAAGTAGCCCCTTTACCTGGTCCCAGGCCTGCCATTGCAAGGCCTGTATGTGCAGTTTCACTGTCCCCTCGACTTGACATTTAAAAGTACTTGCCAAGCCTAAACCTCCCCTTTCTCCACATGTAAGTCACCTCTAATGTGTGCCCTAGGTAACCCCTAGAGCAGGGTGCTGTGTGGGTAAAAGGCAGGACATGTACCTGTGTAGGTTACATGTCCTGGTAGTGTAAAACTCCTAAATTCGTTTTTGCACTACTGGGGGCCTGCTCCCTTCATAGGCTAACATTGGGGCTGCCCTCATACAGTATTGAAGTGGTAGCTGCTGATCAGAAAGGAGTAGGAAGGTCATATTTAGTATGGCCAGAATGGTAATACCAAGTCCTGCTGACTGGTGAAGTTGGATTTGATATTATTATTCTAGAAATGCCACTTTTAGAAAGTGAGCATTTCTCTGCACTTAAATCTTTCTGTGCCTTACAATCCACGTCTGGCTGGGCTTCGTTGACAGCTCCTTGTGCATTCACTCAGACACACCCCAAACACAGGGTACTCAGCCTCACTTGCATGCATCTGCATTTTGAATGGGTCTTCCTGGGCTGGGAGGGTGGAGGGCCTGCTCTCACACAAAGGGCTGCCACACCTCCTACTGGGACCCTGGCAGACAGGATTGAACTGAAAGGGGACCTGGTGCACTTCTTAGCCACTCTTTGAAGTCTCCCCCACTTCAAAGGCACATTTGGGTATAAAACAGGGCCTCTGCCCTACCTCATCAGACACTTGCTGGAGAAGAAACCTGAACCAGAAACTACATCCTGCCAAGAAGAACTGCCTGGCTGCTCAAAGGACTCACCTGTCTGCTTTCTCCAAAGGACTGCTGCCTTGCTGTTGGCCTGCTGCCTTGCTGAACTCTTGTCTGGCTGTAAAAGTGCTCTCCAAGGGCTTGGATAGAGCTTGCCTCCTGTTCCCTGAAGTCTCAGGACCAAAAAGACTTCTCTTTTTCATTTGGACTCTTCGTGCGCCGCAAATTTTGACGCACAGCTTGTTCCGCAGCGAGAAAAACGCTGCACACCGATGCTGATCAACTCGACGCCTTCGGGGCGACCGGAACTTCGACACACGGCCTCGCAAGGACAACGCCACCCGACTTCCAGAGGAGAAATCGACGCGACGCCTGCTGTGAGAGCGAAACTTCGACGCACAGCCCCGCGGAACGACGCGCAGCTGGAAAACAAGCAGGGGAATCCACGCACAGACCCCGGGACATCTGGTAATCCCCGCGACCCACAGAAAGAGACTGTCCGCGCGCCAGAAAACGATGCACGACTTCCCCGCGTGAAAAATAACTACGCAAGTCCGTGTGTGCTGGGGAGAAATCGAAGCACACACCCTTTTTCCACGTATCTCTTCTTCTGCGGCCCCTTGCGGAGATTTTCCACTCCAAACCAGGTACTTTGTGCTTGAAAGAGACTTTGTTTGCTTTTGAAAGACTTAAGACACTTTGGGCCTGATTACAACTTTGGAGGAGGTGTTAATCCGTCCCAAATGTGACGGATATACCACCAGCCGTATTACGAGTTCTATAGGATATAATGGACTCGTAATACGGCTGGTGGTATATCCGTCACTTTACCGTCACTTTTGGGACGGATTAACACCTCCTCCAAAGTTGTAATCAGGCCCTTTATATCACTTTCCAGTGATATCTCTACAATTTCACATTGCATCTTTATTCGTTTTGACCTACAATTATCCTGATAAATATTATATGTTTTTCTAAACACTGTGTGGTGTATTTTTGTGGTGCTGTATTGTGGTATTGTATGATTTATTGCTCAAATACTTTACACATTGCCTTCTAAGTTAAGCCTGACTGCTTGTACCAAGCTGCCAGAGGGTGGGCACCGGCTAATTTTGGATTGTGTGTGACTTACCCTGACTAGAGTGAGGGTTCTTGCCTGAAAAGAGGGTGATCTGACTGCCAACCAAAAAACCCATTTCTAACAATACTCATAATACATTTTATTTCTACTGATTCTATCTAAAAATAATTCTTCCTTATTAATATTCATAAATAATTCACTCAAAATACATATGCATGTTAAACGTGATGTCAAAATACGAATGGTCAGCAAAAATGTCCCCCACAATTTAAACGTTTACATTTTAATTTCTTAGTTATTTTTTTAGTTAGGCCTTTAAATGCAGGTTAATTTATCACCATTTGCTAACTTCTATGCCATTCATTAATTAATAAATATTTATCTCTCTCACATGCATTGCATCATTCACAGGCACACACGCACTCAGAACATGCAAAAAGCATACATGCGCTGAACAGAGTTACATCCTTTATGTACAGTACCAGTCACAGGCACACATAGGCTCAGCACATGCATATCATATACAAACACTGCACAGCACTGCATTATTCCTGTATAATGCCACTCACAGACACACATACATCTAACATGTTTATACAGTACATACTGCACAGCTCTTCACACCAAACTGAAGTAGGCCAAGGGTGGTTTAAGCACACAGCATCAGAACTTTCCATGAGTGAACTTGTAGGCATCATTCCAGACACTGGTAAAAATGACTTGTTAATGATTACTATACTGTATGCTGCCACTACCACATGTGTGCTGCTTAACTACTGGCAAAGGCAGTAGCCTTTCACCACTATGAGGGTAGGCTTTTGGCCCCTCCCCCCTTGGTCCACAAATAATACAATTCATAAGCCAGGCCTATCTCTTTCTGCTATGTGGTTCCTACTCTGGTAATAGGACTGCTTGTTTAGGACAGCAAAACAGCAGAGTGTAGGAGACTATCTACACCATTTGTACCTGTCGGCCTAACCCCTGACTAGCTCACAGTGCCTCACCTATACCCCCAAACCTACCAGGGTGGAAGGTGATTATGGCAACCTGAACATGACATGCAGACTCTCCAGGGAACCCAGGGAAACAGATCTTGCCCCTTTCGGTTATTACTCATGCATACCAAGGCTAGACAAAAAAAGATGTGAGATAAGTTTTCAATATATATATTGAAACAATAACAATTTTTTATACAAAGGGTGAGCTGCAATAATTAGGCAGATGGAACAAAATACTGTAATCAGCATTACAAGCATGGTAAAGAAGATGAACAGTCCAACCATGATGTATGGAGTTCTAGATGTTCTAGAGGTTTCTACCTAACCATGAGTCTACGTTAAGAGCATAGCGGGTGTACCCTATGCCTGGCCCAATCTAAGGGATTAGCCCCTACCCCATACCTGGAGAGAGTGTCAGGAGTCTGTAGGTGATGTATATGGCAATCCTTGCAGGAGGCTCGTAGATCAGCTCCAGCCGGGCTGTATGTCAAACAGCATGTATCCCAGGATAGTCATGCCCGGAAAGCCCTCTACTCCCACTCCCCCGTGTCAGTGCACGGTTTGTATAATAAATCATACTGTATTGGTTGTACAGTTCTGATGCGATACTATGTCCAGATGTTAGAAGCTGTTTCCTGAATAGGCAAAACTACTAGCGTATTGTGTACATTGTTCTTTTGCCTTGCACAGAAACTACAAATGATATGTCCTCCAAAGACTAAGTAAAAAAGCAGCTTATTCCTCATGTTCCTGGAATATAAGCAGGCTGAAAAAAATATGTGGAAATTATCACTAAAAAGCAGATTTACTAAAACGAATAACACATGAAAAGTGAAGCTAAAATAGGGGTTACCAATGCAGGTCCACGAGGTCCTCATCAAATCCGTGTCCGCCATGGCAACAAAAATCAGCATAAGAGATCCAAACATCAATACAGTTGGGGCACTCAAGGCACGTACAAGAAGTGCACGTATATCACCAGGTAAGGGCCTTCTCTGTCCCAACACCATATCTTCAACATTTTGAGGAGTTCAAGAAGAGATACGGAGGTACTGATATTGAGTGGGAGGTCATTCCATGCTTTAGGAGGAATGTAGGAGAACATCCATCCTCCTGATCTGATACAATGTATGCGTGGGATGTGTGTAAATTGGAGTTCTGTGGAGGGGAGGTATTTGAGTGATTGGTGGAAGGAGATGGTTCAGGTAGGTAGGGCCAACATTTTCTAGTGCCTTGAATGTGTAAATGAGGAGTTTGAAATGAGTGTCTTTGTGTATCAGGAGCCTGTGGAGCGCCATGAGGTGAGGTGTGATTTGAGTCCTATATGGAAGCTTGAGGATGAGTCTGGTTGCCGAGTCCTGGGTGGTTTGTTGTCTTCTGGTGCATTGATTGGTGATCCCAGTGTAGAGGATTTCCCTTAATTCAACTTGTTGGTGATTAGGCCATGAGTGATGATTTTTCTGGCATTGCTTGGTAGCTATTTGATGACTTTTCCTCAGCATGTTGAGGGTATGGAAGCAAGATGTAGTGAAGGAGCTGACTTATGCGGTCCTTCCATTTTGATGTTGATGATGATTCTGAGGTTCCTGGTCTGTAACTTAACATCTTTGATCAGGCTGGCAGTGAACTTTTTTCTTATGTTGGAGGTTTTGTCTGAGAGGGAAAGTATGATTTGTGTTATTAGTGAGGGGAGAGGATGTTGATGTTGTGTGCACACAGAACATTGGTTAAAAGAGATCATGTATGTGTTAAAGAAGGTAGGGCTGAGCAATGAACCTTGATGCACTCTGCAGATGAGTTTGTGGGCTTCTAAGGAGTGAAGTGCCAGGCTGACAGCTTGTGTTACAGCCATTAGGGAGAAGCAGATCTAGTGGCATCTTAAAGGTTAATCTTGTGCAGGTGCCTGATGAGGATGGGGTCTGAGACTGTATCAAATTCTGCAGACATGTCCAGGAGAATGAGGGATGCTATGTCTCCTCTGTCAAGAATCCTGTGGATGTCATCTGTGGCAGTTATGAGTGCTGATTCTGTACTGTCATTGGGCTTGAATCTAGACTGCAATGCATTGGGTAAATGGTGGTTGCTGAGGTGGCCAGTGAGGCATTGGTTGACTAGATTCCCTAAAACCTTGGTTGGTTATGGTAGGAGAGAGATGGGTTTACAGCTGAAGAGCGTGGCTAGGTCAGTTGATAGTTTGTTGACCAGGTGGTGTGACAATGTAATGTTTTCAGGTGTCTGGCAATGTGGCTGATTGATGAAGGCCTTGAGAATGGGTGTTAGTGTTTCGCTGACCGGTAGATGTTTCTGTTGAAGGTGTGGTGGTGGTAAGGGTCAGATAGGGCCTCCAAGTGGATGGTCTTCAAGGTAGCATGGATAGCAGCAGTTTGATATTGGAGATGGTGGGCAACAAGGTCCAGGTCTCTTGTTCAGTTGTAATGGGAAGTTAAGTTGTGATGTGACAGGATTCAGATGAGGGTCTAAGTTGCCATATATGGAGGTAATATTGTTTGCAGAAGAATTCCAAGAGCTAGTTGCAAAGGTCTTGCAAGAGTAAAATGTTGTTGGAGACAGCTGGATGGACAGTCAAATATCTGATGATGGTTAAGATTTCCTAGTTTCTGTTAGTTCAGGCGTCAATGCGGTCTGCCAGAGCTTTGGGCTTGGTGTTGCATATTTGCTGGTGGTAATGTCTTAGTGCTTCTTTGAAGATGTCTTTATCCATGGTGTCATCACTATTTTTCATTTTCTCTCCAGTTAGTGCATATTTGAAGATGTCTTCATCCTGTGGTGTCATGAATTGTACTCCATTTGCTCTCCAGGTGCTTGCAGTGGCATTTCGTCAGCCTTACTTCTTCTCTGTGCCAGCTAGCCAGAGGTCGGGTTGTTGGCATTATGTTACACTTGAAAGAGCCAGGGTTTTGGTGCAAGCAGTGATCCAACTTTAGAGGTTCCTAATGGCTTTTAGCAACTTATTAGTGTGCTTGGGTGGTGCATGGTGAGGGCAAAAGCCAAGTCCTTTTATGTGACACTTTTTGAGCAGCGACAAGCAAGTGTGATGGTAGTGGGTCTGTGCTGGTGCGGGATGGGTATGCTGAAACTGGCAAGGACATGGTCTTTCAAAGTTATAGTTGCTGGCTTGTTCACTGTGATGTTGCTGACTGATGAGAAAGTTGGGTCCCATAGGCGTCTGGTGGTGAAGGTGGCTTCAGTAAAGTCCTGGGTGTAGCCGAGGCTACTGAGGTTTTCTAGAAGGAACTTAGAACTTGGGCCAATGTGGTGTCCCAGGTAAGAGTTAAGTTCTTCGAGGAGGATGAAGGTATTGGCAATGATGATGAGGAGTGCGACAAATTCTGTGATGCCACTGGTGAAATTGGTGCAGGTTTCTGGTAGTCTTTATATGAGAGTCCTGCCTAGGGAGAAGTTAGATGTGATACATATTTTAAACCTGAGGTGTTCTATATGGCTGGTGCGGGTGTTTGTGTAGGTGGTACAGCTGGCTGTGTCTTTGAATAGGATGATGACTCCACCTATTGGCTTGTACTCATGGTCTTGAGAACTGGTAGAGATTGCTGTGACTATGCATGGGAAGAAGAGCAGGTTCATAATATGGTTCTTCATTAAGTCCCATATCTTCAGGGCATTTTTGGCGAGCAAGCAGATATTGAGGAGCATGAACACAAGTGTGGTGTGTTGTGTTGGTCTGTGAGAGTATAAGTGAGTGGCTGGCTTGTGCGAATGTTAGCTAGTGGGGTTCTGAGTGCTGTTGATGTCGGAGCAGTGGGCATATGCTGTAGGGGAGTGCATAACAATGCTACTGCTGTGTCACATGTTCTGGTGTGACAGCAGTGTGGAGAGCAACAGCCGGGGTGGAGAGCATAGAGGAGTGAAGGAGGGTAGCACTGGGTAGGAGGAGTCCCAGGGTTCCTGGCAGTGGGCACCGTCCAGTAATGGATGGGTTCATACAGGTTTGCCTTTTGCTGGCCTTCAGCGCAGCAGTGTTGTGCCCGCTGCAGATCTGCACTGTGGCTGCTATTAAGTAGGTCCTGGGAGAGGGGAGAAGCATAGAGGGCAGTTGGGAGTGTGCAAATGTATATTAAGAAATTATGTTCTCTGTTTTTGCTTTCTTTTGAATACAATCATAGCAGGAAACGAGTGATGTCACTTTCTGTGCTGAAGAATGATAGGAAATGCAGTGATGTCACTTGCTGTCCACTTCGTGACCACCATCAATGGGCACATAATGATATTGTGTTCTAGTTTGGCGTAGACGTGCCACTGGCCTCAGAAAACATTAGGAAACATTAGACTGAGCATTCCAGAAGGTGTATCAGAACCACAAATCATTCAGATATAAACTCTATAGTCAGACACTAGTTGATTACACCATAGTGACAGCACATTTAGCTGACTGTGATCGTGTGAGAGTGTGTTCTGACTCACTTAACCCCTATAGATTTTTTTATTTTAGATCATTTTTGGGCGTCTGCTGTCAGTGAGTCTCAGTAATTGAGTATTCTTCACAATAAGCTTTGCTAAAATGGACTTGAGTGCTAACTACTAGAGCCTACCTTTTAAAATAAGGCCAACTGCTGCACAGGTAGAGCAAAAGACTCTGCTCTGGTTACACACATGTACATGCATATGCACATGTGCGTGCAAAGACAGTGGGACTACTGTCCAAATCACTCAGTTCCAGCACATAGGTAGCCAATGCAGATGCATGGCCGTACTTGTTCAGTATCAATTAAAAAAGGGATCTATTTATTCCACTGTTAACTTGCAAGCATTCAATTTAATATCGGTTCAGTATAGAATAATTCAACAATTTGGCATCTGTAGCTGTCTATTTTTGCCTATAATCATGGTGGCGTTAATTCTGGAGGAATTAGTTCAGTCATTTAATTTCCAGAGCCAAGCATTCTTTTTTCCCCGGTGACTTCAATGCCACAATATCATATCAATTTGCTCAAAATGAAAAGGAGAGAGCATATAATTATGGATTTAATGTATCACAATCGTATTTTTCAAAATTCGCTGGGGTGATCCCAAAGGTTTACATAACTCTTATATTTGATACACCATAGTCTTAGTATATTAAAATAACTTAGCAGTGGACATGGCAGGAAGAGACAGTCGTTGCTTACAGTGGCATACTTGGTTATTAGACTTCACTTGGTAAAAGGGAATGATTTGTAATTTTTCAACTACTTTGCCAGGATTGATCAGATAAACCCGATCATTGGGCAAATACATGCCTAGCTGAAATTCTTTAATTTGCAAGGCGAACCCTCTGATTATAAAACTTACATGGTCAGAGAAGAAATTTAGAGAACTAGGAAAATGGGGTGGAAGCTTTTTTAAATTTTCTATAACTAAGAAGTACGATCATAGCTCCATGCTGCAATCTGGCCTATTCCCTATGAGGAAAGTGTACTAATGTCTTTCTCTCTAATTCTTCAGGGGACAATGAGACATAGATAAGGACGTTTAAAAAAAAAAAATAATAATAATGGGGCTAATGCTAACCGCAGAGGGATTCCCAGAAAACTTTGTGCTATTTGCTCGTACCCAAATATAAGAAATTGAAAGGTTCACGGAAATTGATCATGGACTATAAACATTTCTGTAAGAAAAAAATGTACTGCTAGGTATACTAAGTGGGCTTGATGTTGGATACACTCAAAATTATTAATAAGAAGAATGTTTAATTCCTGGTGACTAAAGAAACTACGGCCCAGATTTACAAGCAGCCTGCGCTGCCGATGCGTCACTTTTTTTGACACATTGGCAGCACAGGCTGCTGACCCATATCTACAAGCCATGCAAAGCCACTTTGCGTGGCTCACATTACTTGTAGATATGGAGTAAGGCTGCGTTGCCTTACTTTGCATCTGGGAGGCATTTCCATGGGTGTTGCGTGGGTGCTCCCACGCAACACCCATGGATTTTGAAGCATTACCAGATTTACAGGATTTTGTAAACCTTGAAATGTGTCAAAAGCCTACACCACTCCAGGCGTGGCATAGAAGTGACGCAACAGAGAGAAATATCTTTATTTCTCCCTGTTTTTTCCTCTTTCTATGTTTGCTGCATTTTGGTGCTAGGGTGCCTGCTTTGGCGCACAGCAGAAATTGCTCGCCAGTGCAGGGGAAAAGGACATGAATGTGCTGTATCTCATACATATGGCGCATTCTTACCCTTTTGTTTTGACACAGAACAGTGCAGCAAGAAGGTTCGCATTACTGTCCTGTGCCAAAACATTGTAAATCCTGCCGTATTATTTTTAGTAGTGCTTTGGGCAGAATTACATTTTCACATTCATTCTGTCACCAATATTCTCAAGGCCCCCTCATTCGCGCAGACTCTAGAACAGATCAAAATACTTATTTGATTTGTGTGTATTGTAATGTTTATATAAACTTGCAGTACAATAAACTAGTAAAGCATGAGGTTTATTTCCAACTGATTTGGAGGAAATTGTTGATTAGATTAAAAACTCTAAGGCCGGGATTTAAGATGTCCTAGAGCCTCCTTGCGCCACATTAGCATCATTTCTTTTACATTAATGTGGACCAATGAGCCCAAAAGTGCTATATCACATTTACAAAGTGGTGCAATGCATGCATTGTGCCACTTTGTAACCCCTTGCACCACATTATGTCTGGGCCAGGCATAATCTATGCAAGGGGGGCATTCCCCTGTTCGAGGGGCCAAAAAATGGTGCAAAGAAATCTAAAAGATTTCTTTGCACCATTTCTTGCTGCATTTTTTTTAATGCCTGCACAGAGCAGGCGTTAAAAGGAGGCACACCATTATTTATAATGAGCCTCAATGTGCTTTGCCGGATTAGCGTCAAAGTTTCTGATGCTAATCCCGCAAAGAACCAAACAAGTGTCAAAAATGTTGACACTAGTTCCCTAGCTATCGCCATGGTGCGCTGTATCTTAAATCCGCTCACACATGATGGCATTAGGGGAGCACGAAGGGCCATAAGAAAAGTGATGCTGCATTGGATGCAGGGCCACCTTTCTTAAATCAGGCCCTAAATGTTCAGGTTTGGGTTGACAGTCCAGTATTTTGATAAAGTTTTGTGAACTGGAGGGTGATTTTGGAAAAAATATACATGGACACATTGGTTGAGATATATTGTAGAAGATTACTAATGAGGTTTACCTTCAGTTTCAAACATCAAGTTTCAGGTTTTCAAACTTTCAGTTTCAATACTCATGAAATGAGAGGGTGAAGAATGTTATGATGGCTACCCCCAACAGTATATTATTGTCAAATAATCTTCACTTTCATTTGCATTTAATGAATTGCTCTATTATCTACTTCTGAAACTGGCTTTAGCGTGTCCCATTCCACTATCAGGAAGTGCAGGTGCTTGCTGCTCTGTCTAGAATGGCTCACCTGAATGACCCTCTAATTTAACATGACTAAAATAACCAAAGACCCCATCAGCGAATTCCTCAGAAAGACATACATACAGCAACTTGAGAGTGATAGAGTGTTCCGTACTAGTAATTTACCTGTACTTGGACGCTCTTTCGGCCGATGAATCTTTTGGCTAAGTGGGACTCTCTTCACCCGAGATCAGTCAATTTAATCAAATCAATAATCAATAACAAACGTAAGCAATGCCCTGATCAACATAACACTTAACAATTAATCCAGAATACATTTCGGCGAACCATGACCTTTCGGTCATGAATAACCACACCAGTTTATTCAAAGTTAATGAATTTATTTCCCTATATTAACAAAGCTAGCACAATATAGATGTGTCTCAACACCAAATGATAAACGTAAATGAACATTAATAGCTGTCCATAGCGACGAAACAGGTGCAATCTATGCAGCATTTGAATAACAAGGCATTCGATGATAGCAATGCAAATCACTAAAACTATAATCTGTAATGAGCTAATTGCATACATTTAGTCAGCATAACAAGGTCTCAAATTGCATCGTGCAACAAAAGGAATCCTCATCTAACCTCAAATTAGCATCGGCATGTGGGACTTCATGCAAAAACACTTTAGCAACATTAATTTAGAAAACTCCTAACTAGGGCTCTTATCAAAAATCAGCAGTTGGTTACCTAAAAGAAACACAATGCAATTGTACAATTTCCTTTCATATTTACCAATTACAATCAGCATTCAAGAAAGTCTTCGTCTCACAGGTACCGTTTCTCGATCAGCATGGGACGGGGCAAAGGGGCAGGGGTGGACGGGGCAGTTGCCTCACGGCGGCAAGATAAACTACTACTTCATGCAAAGGGACAAATCAAAGTTAAAGTCTCTAGGGTAAGAATCATTTAAGTCTCTTTCTCTCGATTAGAGAAAGCATCAAAGTCTCTTTCAAAATGGCGTCACAGCAAGGTGGGCCATATTAGCTGCAAAATGGCTCAATGGGTGTGATGTCGGGTAATAGCTACTTTCTTCTCGTACACCTGGTTTAAATAGACAACAGTTCAAATCCAGTAGGGTCTTCCATTGGAGGGTTCATAGGTTGGCTTCAAATTGTCCAATCAAAAACAACAGTTCTCAAGCTTTTACTTAAGCATACATTATCCTTGGAGACGGGTACGCAAGTTGCAACATTTTATACCAATTAACTCATTTTCAGAGCTTCCATTGTCCGCACCTGCAGATTGACCTTGGAGCAAAGAGAAAAATGCCAGGCTGGCACTAAACCTTAAGATAAGCATGTGAACGATCTCAGTGGAAAAGTACAGCTTCAAGCAGAAATACACGTTTATTAGCACATTGGAAAAATACGAGCATCTAAACCGTGAGACCAGACAACTAGGCCAAAGCCTCCACTAAAGTTATGCTAAGCTAAAACATTTCAAACAAGCAAATCGTAGCACACGTTTATGATTATGTCGGATTAGTGCAATTCTAATACATTACGTTATATAAAGCACGCTTATAAATGTTGGCAAACTACTCTGAGGGCACATTTTGTCCCCGTACAATCTTTATTAGTTCGGTTAAAGTCACACATGATTATTTCACACTACGTTTATGCGCTAATAAATGTAAAACCTTCATGTCTGCGTCATCAATCCCTCCTCTGATGACTACTTGTCATCACACAAACTATTCCCACAAATTTTATTCCATTAAAATTCTGTCAGTTCTCTTTTCCTTTTAGTTCCCCTAGTTTTCGCTTTGTATTCTTCTGCCATTCTTTTCATCATTTTCTCTTCCTTCCTTCTCTTAATTCTTGCCATAATCATTATTATTCCCCTTTTTATTCCCCAAATTCCAAATATACAAATCAGTACTATTAATATTCCCTGTATTATTTTTAGTAATATTCCATTCCAAATTCCCCCAATCCAATTTCCCACTGAAGCAAGTCCTTTTCCAACCTTCTCCCACACCCCTGGTTCTTTCAATTCCTTCAAATCTGCACTCTCTTTTGTTAGATTAGCAAGCATAGTTTTAATTTTCACACTGTTGTCGGGAATATACGTGCAACAGTGGCGCGCACCAAGCATTTTGCAAACGCCGCCATCCTTTGCTAAAAGATTGTCTAAGGCAAGCCTGTTTTGAAGAGTCATAGCTCTTTCCGCTGCAAGTTCAGCATCTATCAGGATTATAGCACCTGAAAACTTTGTCAACATGTTATCCACTATAGTAGACAACTTTCTTATTTTGATGGAATTCAGCACAACTCCCAACGAAGGAATCATGGCTCCAAATATATCTCCTACCACAGCAGCTGCGGTCTCTCTTTTCTGGATACGATGGGATCCAGATGTCTTTGGAATCATCGATAGGTCATCCAGTTGATAAACTTTTGGGAACACTATACCCAAATAACATCTTCCCCACCATCCCTTCGGAAGACGATAATAGGCATTATACCCACAAATGTAATATACACCTGGTATGACAGGGTCAAGTCCGTTCATCATGAATGTCCATTTGGCCTTAAAGATAAACGTATGTTTACACTCACTCGCTCCTACGAAAATGTTATCATAATAAGATTCACCTCGATATATACAAAATTTCCCTACATGCCAAGCATCTAAAGCTATTCTCCCTTGTGTCTTTATTGCGGCAAAATCATAGTGATCTACTGAAGTCCTCTTACTTAGCTCTTTTTCTAATTTCGCATTCATTTGTGCCCTTCTATCATCCGTGCGATCTAAAAAGCTTATTTCTACTGCAGAGAGCAAGCAGGTAAGGTTTTCCCTATGAGCGTGAGCCGTTTCAAAAGGTTGCATTGGCTCAAAAAATTCCCTCATTATTTTAGCATCCCAATCTTTAGCAATCTGGCTTAGCTGCGCTATTATAGGAACATATGCAAAGGTAACATCATAATTTGAGTAAAAATACTGTATGTTAGTCTGACCATAAAATCTAGACATTACTATACTACATGTAATCCCGTATGTAAGAGGCATGTGGTGATAAGTCACCCCTTCCTTTACTGATGTCGGTATCTGTGTACACACATAACAATCTTTCGCATCCATAGTCTCAACATATTCTGTTAGCAAGCGATAGAAAACATTATACGAAAGTTCTTTCTTATCATGCAAGTGTCTCTCATCTAATTCTAGTCTTTTCAATGCGGTTAGTTCAGTGACAGTAACAGGAGCAAAAGTAGAAGCATCAATTTTCTCATTCTCACCCTTACCATGCTTTGCAAGCACTATTGCCATTATTATTAGTACACATGCAATTATCAAGCCTATACACGCATATTTACAATATTTCTTTCTACTGTTTTGCGTCATGATCTGTATAGAATCAGAGAGCTAGAAGCACCTATAAAGAAACTATTTAGCAATTCAGTTACAAAGCTGAACGAGCGCAATGTTCACACAATTTTCTTCAAGAGGCCAGTCACTTATCGGTTAGCAGCATTTGTCTCAATTCGGCAATAACTCAGTCTTTTATCAGTTCAGCAAGTGTCTTATCCGGTTTAGCAATGTCTCAGCTGGTTGTTTGTATCACGTTAGATTGTAGCAAGCAATGTCATTTATTACCCTTTCAATCGACAGAGTCCATAAAACTTTTCTTTTCTATTGGTATCTCTTCTTCTTCGTTCTCGAGGCTAAGAGATACAAATTCGTCAGTCCAATCGTCATTGACTACATATGCCCATTCTGGACCGGAATATCTCCTGTTTGGTATCCTTTTCCTTTTCAATTTTGCTTCTCTTTTCGATTCTGCCTCACTGGTACTTTCCTCTTTGGCCAAGTCTTTTCCTTCACTTGAGGATGGTACCACGACAGTCACTTCCTTTCTTTTCTCTTTCACTTTTGGCCTTTCTCCGTCGTTCAAATTTTCTTTAGTCCTTTGTTTTATTGGCGATATACTTAGTCTCCTCTTTGCACGGTGTCCATTTGATGGCCCTGCGATCTTTTCTGTGGAAGCTTGAACTGTTTCGTTCTGTTCTGCCTGGTCCCCTCCTTCTGGGGAATCAATCACGTTCTCCTTTTCTTTTTCTCTATCGTCTGCTTCTGGGAAAGCCCTCCTCTGATCAGGCTCTCCTGCCTTTTCACCTCTTTCGAGCCCTTCGTCACCGTTACTTTCTTCAGACTCTTTATCACTTTCAGCTGCTTCAGGCTCTTTATCACCTTCATCTACTTCAGGCTCTTTGCTACCCTCAGCTGCTTCAGGCTTTTTGTCACCTTCAGCTGCTTCGTCGCTGTCTGAGGTTTCTCCTTGGTCTTCCCCAAGGGAGTCGGTCGTTTCGTCCTCAGAGAATATTTCTCTCTCTTCTGTTCCTGCCTGTTCGCTTTCAGTTCGGTTTTGCTCTGTCTCAGCGCTCAGCACTGTTTTATCAGGCACTGGCAGTTTCAGCGCTTCAACTTCCTCATCTGTGGGACACAACACTTTCTTTGTGTGACTGGCGTGAATCCAGTTGGGAACTCCCGCACACTTCACAGCGGTAGTGGTCGTCAGGATCACTTGGAAAGGGCCTTTCCAACGGGGTTCCAGACACGACTTTCTCACGTGCTTCTTTACCACGACCCAGTCACCTGCTTTCAGTGTGTGTCCTGGACCTTGGATCGGTGGCAAGGTGGTTGCTTCCACCTGGTGAGAGAAAGAGCGAACCACGTCAGCCAGACCTTTGCAGTAGTCTAACACCATATCATCTGTAATATTCAAAAGCGTGTTTGCGGGAACTGCAGGAAGTCTCATAGCCCTGCCCATGAGAATTTCGTGCGGAGACAATCCAGTCTTTCTATCAGGGGTGTTTCTCATTGACATTAGCACCAAGGGCAATGCGTCAGGCCATTTCAAATTTGTCGATGCACATATTTTCGCCATTCTTGATTTCAATGTACCATTCATTTGTTCCACCAGTCCTGAGGCTTCAGGGCGATAGCTACAATGCAGTTTTTGCTCAATGTTCAGTGCTGCGCAAAGTAACTTTATCACCTCGTTATTGAAGTGACTTCCCCTATCTGATTCTAAAGAGATCGGGAATCCGAAACGTGGTATTAACTCCCTCAACAATAGTTTTGCAACTGTAAGGCAGTCATTTCTACGTGTGGGGTATGCTTCAATCCAGTGACTAAAAATGCACACAATCACAACACATACTTCAGACCTCCATGCACAGGCATCTCAATGAAGTCCATCTGCATTCTACTAAATGGGCCACTGGCCCTGCCAATGTGGCTCGCGTTCACAACTGTTCCCTTTCATGGGTTCATCTGCTGACAAATGACACATCGATGGCAAACTGCTTCTGCAGCTTGACGAAATCTGGGGTTAAACCAATCAGTTTTGAACAATCTTATCATGGCATCTCTCCCTAGGTGAGCCTGCCCATGATAGAACCGCGCTAGCTGCGATAAGAGACTATTTGGCAAAACAAATTTTCCCTCATTTGAAACCCATAACTCATCTGGTCTCTTTATACATTGTGACTTAATCCAGGAATCTCTTTCATCCTCCCTGACGTTATTCTGTAATGCTTTTAGTTCATCTATTGTATCTACGACCTTCAAGGCAAATGCTTCAGCTGGTTCGAGTTCTGGTTCACTTATCGAATTCCATTCATCTCTGAGTAATATACAGTTCAAGGCACAAAATCTTGCGACTTGATCCGCATATGCATTTCCCAGAGAAACATAGTCCTGTCCTTTTGTATGAGCACTACACTTTACCACTGCAACTTCGGCTGGCATTTGAATAGCGTGTAACAATTCCCTTATCCTCTCCCCGTTTTTCACTGGGGATCCTGAAGAAGTCAGGAAACCTCTCTGTGACCATAATTGCCCAAAGTCGTGCACAATTCCGAACCCGTACTGACTATCGGTGTAAATGGTGACTTTCATCAATGCAGACAGTTGACATGCTCTTGTAAGGGCTACAAGTTCTGCTACTTGTGCAGAATAGACTCCTTGAAGCCAGGACGCTTCCAAGACACCTGTTACAGTACATACAGCATATCCTGCTTTCAAAATTCCCATCCCATCTCTTAGACATGAACCATCAACGAAAACAATTTGGTCATTTTCATCAAGCTTAGTATCCTTAATGTCAGGTCGAGGTTTTGTGCAAAATTCAGTCACCTGAAGGCAGTCATGCTCGACGTCTTCAGCGTTCTCAACTTCAGCATTTTCACCGGGAAGCAAGGTTGCTGGATTCAACGTAGTGCACCTTTTCAGCTGCACATTCGGTGAGCCCAGAATTATCGTTTCATACCTTGTGAGTCTTGCTCCAGTCATGTGTTGCGTTCGGGAGCGGGTCAAAAGTATCTCAACTGAGTGAGGGACCATGACTGTTACTGGGTGTCCCATCACTATTCCTTCACTCTGAGTGAGGCTGATACCAACTGCTGCTACGGCGCGCAAACACCCTGGAAGTGCTGCTGCGACCGGATCCAAAGTAGCTGAAAAATACGCTACTGGTCTGTTTATGCCACCATGGGCTTGAGTCAAGACAGACAAAGAACATGCATCACGTTCATGACAAAACAATGTGAAAGGCTTTGTGTAATCAGGCATACCTAAAGCTGGAGCCCTGCACATGCATTCTTTCAATTCGATAAAAGCATCCATCTCATCTCCTTTCAGCTCAATTTGATCCAAGGCATCCTTCTGGGTCAGCTTCAGTAAAGGCTTTGCTAGAGTCGAGAAGTTGGGAATCCACTGACGACAGTAGCTTACCATTCCCCAAAACTTCCTCACCTCCCTCCTTGTCTTTAGTGGACTCATTTGAAGTACACTCGTTATTCTTTCCTTCATTATTCTCCGTGACCCTTTCTCTATCTGGTGACCCAAGTATTTCACTTTCTTCTGACAAAACTGCAATTTGGAAGGAGACACCTTGTGTCCATTCCTTCCCAAATGGTTCAACAGAGCAATGGTATCGGCTGTGCAGCCACTTTCTGTCTTTGATGCAATCAGTAAGTCATCGATGTACTGTACTAGGGTTGACTCGAATGGCAATTCTAATGCTTCCAAGTCTTTCTTTAGAATCTGATTGAATATTGACGGTGACTCAGAAAACCCTTGAGGTATTCGACACCAACTGTACACTCTGTCTAGGAATTTGAAACAAAAGAGAAATTGACTGTCCTCATGAAGAGGCACCGAAAAGAATGCTTGTGACAAGTCGATGACTGAGAACCACTCGGTATCGCAAGGGACTTGAAACATTATCACAGCTGGATTTGGTACGACCGGGCAACATTTAATTATGATGTCATTTATTTTCCTCAAGTCCTGTACAATCCGGACCTTTCCACTCGGCTTTATTAGTCCCATGATTGGTGAATTACATGGACTGCTTAACACTTCTTTCAGTACTCCCTGCTTGTTTATGCGCTAATAAATGTAAAACCTTCATTTCTGCGTCATCAAGAGTGTAGGATCCTCTTAGGCTCAGGACTACAATTTTTGTTTAAAATGGTAGCGGAGGACAAAGCTTTGCAGTAGTAATGGAAGGCTGTAGATTTTATTATAAAGAAAGTGATAACATTAAGTTATATGAAGAAATTGACGAGTAAGATAATCCTAGGGCCTGATGACTGCAAGCACTATGTTCTATCCTAAATGTGCTCCTACCAAGCCAGAGGACATCATCAATGTTTCAAGTTAGTCAGGATTTACAAGAACCTCTATCTCTTCACTTATCAGAATTCACTGGTAAAACAGAGGTAACGACGACTCATATAGCGACAAGCCATTAATTAAACAGCAATAGTTAATACGGACTGAGTAAGTTTGCTGCACCAAGAATATTAGGTGAGTCCTCAGGGGCACAGTCTAAAACATTTCTGTAATACAGAATCAAGACTACTGTAGGCACAGGAAGGTTTTTGTGGCCAAAGGAAAAGAGCCAGGATAAGAAGCTCTGCCTCCAGATTATATTTGCCTTGCAGCAGTGGCTGTTGTATTAGTTTTGTTTTGCTCAGTTCACATCTGTTTGCGTCTGAAACCTTCTTTATTTTTGCCCTGTTACGGTGTTTGTACTCAAGTGCTCTGCCCCTTTTACTCTATAGGTCCTGTTGCACTGACCTGACCTCCAAAGACAGCAAACTTTCTATGCTTCTCATTATATGGCATCATTTGCGCCTATCCTACTCCACCTGAGCTCATTCTGAACAACGTCCAATCCATTTAATTTATTTGGTGATCTCCAGGTAGCCATGAGGCTTCTTGTGTTATAGTTGGTACTAGCGCCAAATAGTCACTCTGCATTCATTAAATCATATTAGTTCTGCTACATTGTATAAGGAATTGTCCTCTGTCCTTTGCTGAAGAACTCCGACACACCTAGCTGTTTACCTAAAACTGACATCCCCGAATTTGCCAGATGAAACAACCTGTGTTTTTTCTCTCCCTTTCCCTCTTCACTGCTGTCCCACAGGCCTGTATTCAACAGTTTTTTGGACCCAACCCATAAGGGGAGAAAGTGGCATTCACGTTGTTAGACCTGACAGCCTTAGGGTGGTCCCCCCTAACTTTTTGCCTGCCTCCCTCCACTTTTTGGACACTGTTTTTGCTGGCTTTTAGACTCTGCACACTTTACCACTGCTAACCAGTGCTAAAGTGCATATGCTGTCTCCCTTTAAACATGGTAACCTTGGATCACACCCAATTGGACTATTTGATTTACTTCTAAGTCCCTAGTAAAGTGCACTATATGTGCCTAGGACCTGTAGATTAAATGCTACTAGCGGGCCTGCAGCACTGCTTGTGCTACCCACTTAAGTAGCCCCTTAACCTTGTCTCAGGCCTGCCATTGCAAGGCCTGTGTGTGCAGTTTCACTGTCACTTCGACTTGGCATTTAAAAGTACTTGCCAAGCCTAAAACGCCCCTTTTTTCTACATATAATTCACCCCTAATGTGTGCCCTAGGTGACCCCTAGAGCAGGGTGCTGTGTGGGTAAAAGGCAGGACATGTACCTGTGTAGTTTACATGTCCCGGTAGTGTAAAACTCCTAAATGTGTTTTTTACACTACTGTGAGGCCTGCTCCCTTCATAGGCTAACATTGGGGCTGCCCTCATACATTGTTGAAGTGGTAGCTGCTGATCTGAAAGGAGTAGGAAGGTCATATTTAGTATGGCCAGAATGGTAATACAAAATCCTGCTGACTGGTGAAGTTGGATTTAATATTACTATTTTAGAAATGCCACTTTTAGAAAGTGAGCATTTTTTCTGCACTTAAATCTTTCTGTGCCTTACAATCCACGTCTGGTTGGGTTTAGTTGACAACTCCTTGTGCATACACTCAGACACACCCCAAACACAGGGTACCCAGCCTCACTTGCATACATCTTCATTTTGAATGGGTCTTCCTGGGCTTGGAGGGTGGAGGGCCTGCTCTCACACAAAGGACTGCCACACCCCCTACTGGGACCCTGGCAGACACGATTGAACTGAAAGGGGACCTAGTGCACTTCTAAGCCACTCTTTGAAGTGTCCCCCACTTCAAAGGCACATTTGGGTATAAAACAGGGCCTCTGCCCTACCACCTCAGACACTTCCTGGAGAAGAAACCTGAACCAGAACCTGCACCCTGACAAGAAGAACTGCCTGGCTGCCCAAAGGACTCACCTGACTGCTTTCTACAGACGACTGCTGCCTTGCTGTTGCCCTGCTGCCTTGCTGAACTCTTGCCTTGCTGCAGAAGTGCCCTCCAAGGGCTTGGATAGAGCTTGCCTCTTGTTCCCTGAAGTCTTAGGACCAAAAATAATTCTCTCTTGCAACTGGACTCCTTGTGCGGTGAAAAATTCGAAGCACAGCTTGCTCCGCGTGAAAAAATTCACTGCACGCCAGACTGGAACAACGCCGCTCGACTTTGCGAGGAAAAGATCGACGCAGCGCCTGCAGTGCGACCGGAACTACGACGCACGGCCCACCTGGATAACACCACCCGACTTCCAGAGGGGAAATCGACGCAGCGCCTGCCGTGAGGGAGAAATTTCCACGCACAGCCCACCGGAACGACGTGCAGCCGGACAACAAGCCCAGGATTCCATGCACAGACCCCGGGGCATCTGAAAACCCCACGACCCACAGAGGAGACCTGTCCATGTGCCGGAAAATGACACAACGTCTTCCCCGCATGAAAAATAATGACGCAAGTCCGTGTGTGAAGGGGCGAAACCAACGCACACACCATTTTTCACGCATCTCCTCCTCTGTGGACCTTTGTGGAGATTTTTCACTCCAAACCAGGTACTTTGTGCTTGAAAGAGACTTTGTTTGCTTTTTAAACACTTAAGACACTTTATATCACTTTCCAGTGATATCGTTACAATCTCTTATTGCATCTTTTATCGTTTTGACCTACAAATATCCAGATAAATATTATATATTTTTCTGAACACTGTGTGGTGTATTTCTGTGGTGCTAAATTGTGTTATTGTATGATTTATTGCACAAATACTTTACACATTGCCTTCTAAGTTAAGCCTGACTTCTCAGTGCTAATCTACCAGAGGGTGGGCACAGGATAATTTGGATTGTGTGTGACTTACCCTCCCTAGAGTGAGGGTCCTTGCTTGGACAGGGGGTAACCTGACTGCCAACCAAAGACCCAATTTCTAACACACATCTAGTGATCTGACTCACCCCCCCCACACACACACTTTCTGCTCCAGATCTTGATATGTGGTTTTCCAAGATGAGACGCAATGGTACAGTTGTTAAATAGTTTCCAAAGAGGAAAGCTCCGTAAAGAGAAAAGCTAAAATGCTCCACTGTTTTCCCTTAGTGGGGAAGAACTCCATTTGCTATTTTAAAGCCTACTCCACCTAGGAGGGGAGCATCTGCATCTGTTTACAGGTCTTTCACAGAAATGGGTGGAACACATTCATTATGGCTTCTTACAGAGCATAACTTCATTTATGATTTAAAATAAATGTGTCTCAGGTGACAAAAGCCTAAATGAAGAGAGTAATGCTCTGATTAATTCTAGTTCCAATCATAGATAGACAATACATTTTCATAAATGTCATTTTATAGCATACACCAGTCTACTATGTGTGATACATCTATAATCTATTTCTATATCTATATCTATATAGCTCTGGCTCTAGCTCAATGTCTACATTGATTTCTGTAAGAAAGGAAAAATTAGTTGGGGCGGATGGTAGTCCACCATAGGTCACTGGGGATCTCATGCACAAAGAATCCGTTTGGTAAAAATTGTCACAAATTGTGTACCAACTTTACAGAATTGTTTTTGACTTACAAAACAACCTCAGTACTAATAGGTTAGTTCACAATAGTTCAAATCGTAGTTGGTTGTAATTCAACCTAGATCATCAACATTCATGAGGTAGGTCTCAAATTGTGACCCACTACAGTTGACCACAATCGCAAGGATGGCAATCAGTTGTGGTCAGCAGAACACCATGTATGTGATTGCTTTAAAAAAAAGATAATATATTTTTGGTTTTTAAAAAGCAGACTTTTTACCTTAAAGGAAAATGGTATGCATTGAAAATGCAACATGAAAAGTTACATAAACCTTTTAGGAGTGGGCAGTGGTAGCATGGATCACAGTCTACTCCTAAAAATATTATTTTTCAACAGTCGCAAAGAGGAAGGGGTACTTTGTGGAGGGTTACCATCTCCTTTTAGTTGGTGGTAAAATATTAATGTTTTGTGATCAGATTTTGGTCACAAAATGTTAATACATACCCCTCTCTAATACTGATTCCTTATTGTTTCCAAAATCCAGTTAACAAATTCTGAAAACATTTTCTGAATAGTTTATTGGGTTTAGTACATTTCAAAACATGCATTAGCAGTCACAAACCCTCAGATTGATTAAATCTGAGGGTTTGTGACTGCTAAAACACTTTGTACACGAGTTCCTAAGTCATCAATCAATTAGGTCCAGTCAAATAGTTTCAATAATTCAAAACTAATCTCAACCCCTTGTAGTCATAACTTTAAAAACAGACACAACACAAAAAAAAAACAATTTTTTTTAAAATAGAGAAAACTTTTAAAAAACAATTGAATACCAAAATGACAAAAACACAAAAACAGGAACCAGAGATATGAATTTTAGAAGATTTAAGAGAAAAAGCACCAGAAACATGAAAAACAACAATCAATATTCACTGTTCGTGGGTGACTTAACTGCAATGTCAGGTCAATTGCAATCGAGCACAGGTGAAGTACACCATGCTGGTTTGTCCTGGTCAAATGTGTTACTTTAGCACTAGCAAACGGCTTGTTGTTCAACCAGGGCAACAGAGTAAATTTCTCTATTGTCCTGGTGGATAGAACACCTCCATATTTATAAATGACCACCAATCAGGGGGTCATTTAAAGACTATTGGCAGAAGTCACTGTCGTGCCGGCTCCTGTTAATGCCTTCTCCTGTTTGGTGCAGGACTCTGCCAGCGGGACAGAGACCTCAAATAAAAAGGTTCCTTTATTAATTTGCAAGAAGAAAACCATGAAACAGGACTTTTTAAAATTAAAAAAATATAATGTTTCCCTCCCCATGAGAGTCCTCTCCTTTGGTGAGGGAAGCATTTAGGAGTTTTCAATGCCCCTTACCAGCAGGGTTTTCTGGGTAGTGACAGGAAGTGCAAACTGACCTGTAATTGTGGCCATCTAAATTAGGTGGGTTGAATGACAGGTCATTCTCCAACAGCCCTTATTCACTGGGGATGCCAGAGGGGACTAATCAGGGCAGCAACAGAGTAGTCTCTGCTGTGATTAATTCTATATATATATATATATATTCTATATATAAATTTAGCAGGCAGATCAAGTTCTTTGTGGGACGGATACTCTGCTATTGTTGCAATGGAGTATCCTTACCACCAAGCATCAGATTGGGCCAGTAATCTCTGAAATGGATGTCAAAATCTTTCAGTGGCCATGGCAGCAGGCTCTTTCTGTCCAGTAAAGTCCCTTCTTAATCAGATTTGAGTGAGGTCCCGCTAAAGCAATTGTTTTAGGAGGGAAAAGCTCAGAATGGTAAAAATCAAATTTTGCACCCAGCAAAACCTCTCATTGATCACTCATTGATCACTTTTTGCATCTTTACCCAGTAATTACCAGTGGCTGAGATTAATTCAAACATTTCATCCTCATCAATTCATTGTTTACTTTAGTCCAACTGGTCAGGTGACACTTCAAGAAAAGGCCTCTTGCAGCTTGTTGTGTCTCCGTAGCTAAAGAGGAGGTCAGCTATCTTACACTTGGAGTCTATTTCTGTGTCCTAGGCAAACGTGATATCAGGTCCAGTCCTTCAGATCTCCTCACAGGTCTCACACAGCAAGTTCAATCTTTCAGTTTTTTCCAGAAGGCCAGAAAGTGTTCTGGAACAGTTGCTTGGGGTGATACATTTATTGTTAGCACTTGCTAGTGGGTTAGAGTGACTCCTGGCTCCTCCATAACCAATGGGGTAAACGTTCGCAGGGACAAGGCAGTAAGATGTCACCTTACATTTACTAGTGAAAATACAGGCCCCTTGACAAGTTAATTAGGTTCCTGCTGGGTCCTCATAACTAAAAAACACCTCCCCACACCCAGGCCATTGTTTCTGCTCTGGAAGCATTTTTCACACCTCATGAAGGTCAAGCATTGACAGGACACATGCTTGCTGGATAATTCAAGTTACTCTCCAGGTGTTTTAGGAACCAAAAAGGTAACTTTCTAAAAGTTACTTTAAAAAAATATTTATTAGAAATGTAACCTCACCATTGTATGGATTTGTAATGAATATTAAAAATAGTGGGTGAATCATTTTTCTAACTTGTCCCAAACCTGAGTCAGCACAATTAATATTTTAATCTGTTGTCAGGATGTGAAAAATCAAAGGCAAGATTAGTTCATGGCTCCTTCTGGGTCATGGACAGGACAAATGTGTAATTAGTGCATGGCGCTAGACTGAGGTGTCTGCTCTACTGCTCTAAGATATATGAGCAGCATTGTGCATGATGAATAACTCTTTCAGTCTGAGTAATGGAAATCAACCTTCAGTTAGATTTCTGCCTTATGACAAACAGTTGGCATAGGTTGGTAACAGGACTGTTCTTTTTATTTTGCAGGGAGTACATCGGGACTATGAGCTTTAGCAGCATCAATCATGCACTGCCATTTTGGACAGGGCTAAAGTACAAAACTGTGCCTCACCCGCCAGATGATGCGCATAATTGAAGAGCTGCCTGGAGACAGAGCGCATCCTTTGAAGTACTGATTTGTGGCCTTTTTGTTTCTGGCGTTGTGTGACTGGTTATCAGTCTCTGTGTTCCTGGCTTCGTGCCCCTGACTGGAGATCCAGGTAAGGGGAATTACAACCCCCCCTTTTTTAGCTTTAGTACCTTGGCTTTTTGGAGAGCTTAGTACTCTCACCATCAGGAGCAGTGCAGATCTTGCTGAAGCAAGCGCAACCATCCGAGCACGTAAGTGTGCAGAACGTGTTAGTTACAATAGAGAGGCCTCTTAAATAATCTTTTGTGTGCAAAAGAAGTGGGCATATAAAGATAGACTCAATTGTTACTTGTTGAGACTTTGAAGTTCAGAGCGATTGCTGGCAAAGTTCAAGGGTGGTAAAAAAACAGGTCAAAACAGATACATGTGTGAAAAGTTTGAAGCACAATATCGCCTTTACATTTGCTATTCCAATTGTTGATGCTAAACAAGGAAGTTCAAGCACAAGCAGGTAACAAACTGACAGTTCTTATAGTACATGTATTGAAAACAGAGAAGACGATAAGTAGAACCTTTACTAGTCAAAGATTGTGTTTGCGGTATGTATGTGGTTTCTGTATGTTAGCAATGTAATGGTGTAGACTGAGGGATTATCCTGGTGTTACAAAATACCTTAGTTTTGCAGCTGGCACATACATAGAAACAAGATCCAGTGGGGGAGATTAAAAAGTGATAAGCCCAACTCAGCTGACTCCAACCAATATGAAGAAAGCCTAACAGATAATAGGTATTTACTTTGAGCTGCTTCTAAAACATACCTATTACAAGCTATTACAGTGTATGGGTGAATAATCGGATTACAGGTCTCCTCCATTGCTGTTCACATCCCACAACCCTTTCCCTCACTTAATCATCCCAATAGTCTGTGCCTCAATGGTATGCAGAATTGGGAATATATGGAGAGGAGTAACCTTTTTGTATGACACACTGATCCTGAGGAGCCTCATCAAACACATCACACCTTGACAGCTGTACTCTGGTTTTCCTCATGGGAAAGCCAGAGCCTTGCACAGTGAAAGTATCTTTTGGGGCTTTGTCACTGGTGGTAAGTGATTACATGACATTTCTACATGTCCCACTTTTAAATACCATGCACTCTGTCTTGTGGGCTATAAGACCCTCATGGGGTGACATTAATATTTAAAAGGGAGTTTTTTTCTAGGGATGAGCATTACTTGATATTGCATAATTACATGATATTACAGCAAAATTATACCAGTTTTTGCAGAATTATGTGAGTAGAGTAAGACAGCACTTAGCGCTATTTTCGGAGTGCATAATGTACCCTTTCATCCAGAATGGACCCAAAGAAGATTTCTGTTCTAAATAACTACCTCTTAATGCTACAAAATACGAACAGCATCAGTCAGTAGCTGCTAAGTTTATTGTGCCTGTGCTCCTGCAGTAGTATCAGCGTGCCACATTGCTCAGAATTACGTGAATAGACATAATTTTGCAAGTAAAGAGTAACACAAAATAACTGAAATTACTCCAGTTACTTCAGTGTAATTAAAATTACAGGCCCAGGCCTAGCTTTTTCCCTGTTAAAAAGGGTTATTTTGACAGGTTGTGCTACTTGTTCACATTGCAAGACTCAGGCTACACTAGCAGGCCTGAAGTCATGTATTTCCTATCATTTTAGTGGATGGCATAGTAAGTGCTGCAGTCCACAGGTGACATTTAACTTTCCATGCAATGGGTGTAGATTCTACACCAAAAACTACAGCCTTAAAAGAGGGTTAAATATGAAATTCAGGGACCAGGCAATTTGTACATGTTTTAGGGACCCAAACACTTGCACTAGGCACTTGACAGCAGTAGGCCACTGTGCAGAGTATAAAAAACAGCAATGAAATCCAGCAGAAATGGGGAAAATCTCACAAAAGGGCATTTTTCACAGTATCTTCATCTATAGTCATACCTATATCTATTGATCTATATTCATAGCTTTATCTATTGGTTACAGAATCAACAAAAGTAATCAATGTATTTGGTAATGACACTGATATTCTAGCAGGTGATTCCAAAATGTATTGAATATCAGTAATGAAAGAAGGAGTAACGTTAGAGGTGGCTTAAAACTAGCATTTCCCATTTGAAGACTATGAGAACGTCTCCCTTTTGGCTTCGATCACCCCCAGAACGTTTTGACTGACACTGGTGGGTACTGACTCTGATTATGCCCTGGGCACTGCTAACAAGCCCAGGACCAGTGATCTGGGTAAAATGGTATATGCAAATTAGGCAGAATTATAAAAGGCTCCGATGACCTACCTATAAGTCCTGAGTATATGGTAGGGCATGTAGGTTTAGGGGCCCTCGTACAGTTAGGTCACCCATGATTGCACTGCTGCAGTCTCTGGTATCATTGTTAAAGCAGGCCTGTCTTGCTGGCTGCTTTTAAAATAAAACCAACCCCAAATTAGACTTTGGAACTAAAAGTAATTCTAAAGACACAAAGGCCCATATTTATTCTTTTTGATGCAAAACTACGCCGACGCACGGCGGCGCAAACCACAGGTGTAAGTCATTTTTTTTTACGCACACCGCAGCATCACGTCGTAAAGGAAAATGACGTTAACGAGGCGGAAATGACTGTGAGCCGATTTACGACACCGCAAACCGGATATGCAGCGTTTTTTGAGGCAATAGCATAAAAATTTCCCGCAAACACAGCCATTTCAGCAGAGGGGAGCCAAAATGGATTCCAGATGCCTGTACAGACCCCAGGAAGATGAAAACAGACCAGGAACCAGCCAGGAGGACCCACACAAGAACCAGGACAAGGAAAAGAAGAAAATAAAGTGTCACTTCAGTGCAGAGGAGCAGGAAATTCTGGTGAAAGAGGTGACGGAACACCAGCACCAACTGTTTGTCACCTCAAAGTTGCCAATCAGTAGGAGAGAGGCAATATGGCATAAAATTGTTGACAAGATTAACAGTGTGGCAGAAGTATGCAGAGCAGTCATCGAGTGCAAGAAACGCTGGCATGACTGCAAGCGCAGGACCAAGGAAAAGATGGCCAGGAACAGGAAGGCAGCACTGCAGACTGGAGGTGGGAGTCCAGCACACCAGGGGCCCCTGGACCACATGGAGGAGATGGTCGCAGCCGTCATCCCTGCGGAGATCGTCACAGGGATTCAAGGACAGGACAGTGCAGACTATCAGGAGACAACGCACATGCAGGGTAAGTCGCATGGGAAACTAAAATGCACCAATGTTAACTGCAACGGGGGGGGAATACTGACTACACAATGCATGTAAGTCATCATATACATGGAGTGGCATGGGTAAAGGGGTACGGCACGGGGCATGGCCTGTACATAGAAAAGCTGGGGCACACCATAACACAACACCAACAACATTTCCATGGGGGAATGCTGCCATGCCAATGATGTTGCAAAGGTAAAGCCATGCCAGGAGGGAAGGGCACAATGTCAAACTGACATCCCATCACACGTCAGCCACTATACCCCCTACATTAACTAGGGCCCAATTAACAACCTCTAGCCATACCGACAATTGGAATGTAACATTGACAACAGTTGCCACTACCACCTCCTCTGTGTGTGCTGGTCAAGTAGCCAATGGCAGTAACGTCCCCATGGATCATACACACCTAAATTTGAGGGTTTAGGATGCCAATGTTAACAATCCCCTGAAACAAGACAAATGTTCCAGTCTTGTCATATGTGAATGCCCATTGACATCAGCCAATGTCATCAACATTAGGAGCTACACAGCACTAAGGTCACACCCATGCTGCATATGTCAGGGTCCATCCTGTTGCTGGGTCACAATGCAACATCCCAAATGTCATACTGTTCAGACAACAGCATTGATGGGGAGGACACATGTAACTGGTCACTGAAATACACCTGCACAGTCAGAGGAGGAAATAGGACACTGCTATGACAATCAGGGCAATCCAATGTACCACACATTCCCCAACATCAGCAGTACACATTACCAATACTGACATCCATATCGTGCCACAACAATGCTATGCATAGTATACGCTACATTTCAACTACATATAAGTGGATGTGAAAGATCAGAGACTGGGGCAGGTCCAGATTGTTAAGTGTGTTGCTAGTGCCATCAGAGCACTCACAGCCAGTGAAAGGTCTCACCATGAGAATGGAAATAGACAGAGGGTTGAGTAGGACAAGAAGGTGGCAATTCACTATTTGGCCAAAAACCAACACCTAGAGGATGTGATGCTGACAAGTCTACTAACTGACCACAATACATGTGACATGAAGGTGGGGCATAGAACTGGGAGAATGCCCATCTGAAAGTCTGGATCAATGAACAGGAACCAATATCACAATGTGAAATCATCACAAGGCAGGCATGTCACATCACAAATGCCACAACACAGACACACTAATTGTACCCAATTTCATTGCAGAGGATGATGGATCTCCTGTGGATATGCCTGTCCAGGACTACCCTGATGACATGGATGACGAGCTGACTAACATCAGCCACCAGACCCTCCAAGATGTCCTTGGAACCCTCCAGACCCCACCTTCAGTCACAAGGAGGAGCACAGAATAAGCAGCCATCACAAAGGACCCACCCACAACACCAATTGTACAACCTGCCAGCTCCAATACAGCTGAGGACTCAGATGACACAGGCACCAGCTTTGAGAGAACTATAGTGGGAGTACAGCGGGAGCTGGCCAAGGAGGTGCGGGTGGGGATGCAAAATATGGCAGCCAGTCTTGAGGGGATGCGTTCGTGCATGATGTCATCTGCAGATCTGGCAGCAGCCATGCAAGCGCTAAAATCCATTCTGCAAGGACTACAACAAACTGAAAAGGAATTCACCACTGCAGTAAGGGAGTTGCCACAGTACCTCGCACCCCAAACCTTCCACTGCATGCACAAATGCAATCATGACCCCCTCAGGGCCGACCTGGCTGCCTACCATCGTGATGTGGCTGCTATTCTTAAGAACCAGCAGATCCTCCTTGCAGCAGTACTCCCCTTAAGACCCCCCCAGGTAGCAGCTACCGGGATGTCTGACTCCACGTCTACACACACTGAGGTGTGTGTTGGCCCTTCAAACCACCACCACCAAGGGAGGGGAGGCAACACACACATCAGAAGATGAAGACATGGAATAGATCACTTTTACACGTAAAAGTACCCGGAAGCACTAGTCCCTGCCACATGGCCACCTATTACTAAGGTCCTGCGGTTTGTAACATGCCAGGATGTAGGATCACAATGGAAGATGTCAATATAATGGACTCACAATAATGGACAATGTACATATAGCACTACAGCACTTTTCAATAAATAGCACTTACACAATCACTTTGTCTCTGAGTAATGTGACACATCAACCGTGCGGTAGACCACTAAATTTTGCCTCCTGTCAAATTACATAGCTTGTCAATACAACTGTCCTGAAATAATGTAGGCTGATAACTATGCACAGTGGCCTGGATTCTCCATACTCTGCCCTTCCTGAGGGTAATATCTGAGGAAAAGAGAAACTATACACCATAATGCTGTGTTGGACAGAATAATGCTTCCTCAAGGGATATCTAAACCATAAAATAGTGCCTTCAAATTGTTGCTTCAATGCAAAACTAACACATGTAACATTGCCCACAAATATAAGCGAGCAGTCACTAAAGTGCATGAATGTAGGTATATGAGTTTACATCCAAATAAGTAATCTTGCTGAACAGTGTAACAAATGATCTATGTGAGTTATGTACACTATACTACAAGAGAGCTTACTACCACTCACCTTATAAGGGTTTCCTTGGACATCAGACTGCAGTCAGACATAACACAGTGTCCCCAATCATAAATCTGGAAGCACTGTATGTGACATTGAAAACATAATTAATGAAAAAACACGTTGGGATCCATAGTAACTGTGATTGGTGGTTGCAATGAATGGTCTAATCTTTGCAAGGTAGCTTTGGGGTAGCTGCCAATGTTACAGCTCAGTTGAGATTTGTTTGCAGCATAGGACACAAATTGTAATACTATAGAAAAACTGTACACTCATGCCAAGGCCCTGATCTACAAGCATGTCACACATACTGTAAAGGGTTTAGTACATATTTATTAAACATTAAAAACAGAAGTAAAAACTCGGGGAAACGCCTTACCTACCCTAATCTACTCTAACTACTCATTACCCACAACTGTCCCTAACTAACCTAAGCTAAACTTACTTATCACATTTAACGAAATGTTCTAAACATCAACCCCCCACCCCCCTTATGAGACGGGACACATGGAGGACAACAGACACTAACCTAAACACATACTATCCTATACTAAACAAATATATATTTCCTTGGTTTTTTTTGTTGTATTTTTTTTTTTTTTTTAACACACAAGAACCCGAACATTGCCATCCACCCACCCACCCACCCACTCAAAAAGAAACAGTAGAAATATTCAGGACCCCCCCATCCACTAACACTAACTAAACTAACATCCTATACTAACCCAACACTAAGCCCCCTAAACCCACAAAGTATAAGAATCAGGAAAGAGGAGAGAAGGGAGGGAATCATGTCCGTCAACACTACTACAGGTTGGCCCCCCGGAGGGTCCTCTTGATTGACCGCACCTGCCGGTTTACAGGTCGCACCTCCTGCTGCAGTCGACTCATTTTACGCAGGACACAGTCCAATTTACGCTGCATCTGTACAAAAGCAGCAGGGTCAATGGTTGCAGCTGGGGTGGTCTGGGTGCCAGCCGAGGAAGTGTGGGGCCATGTAGTGTCCATGGCTGTGGGCTGCCCTGCAGGTGGTGCTGTGCTTGGGCCTGGAGCACTTGCTGAGGTAGTTGCCGCAACGGTCCCAGCTGCTGGTGGTGCCACCTGGGTGGTAGTGGTGGTGGTGCTGGTGGTGCTGGTGATAGCTGTGGTGAGCAAAGAAGAGCCACCTTGTGGAAATGCCCTCCAGGCTCCGGAGGCCTGTTCGTGCCGGTATCTGCGGGCCATTTGTCAGTACCCAGACTCTACTTGAAGTATGTGCTGATACCTCATTGCCCGCCGTTGAAACTCCCTGACCTGGATGGGTGTTATATTTGCAGCTGTGAAGACAAATAGAAAATCTAACATTATGAGCTGCATTGTGTGAAATGGCACAAGAGGTAAATCAGACAATACAACAATTGTACTTGTAACAGCTCATATCATCATACAGATCATTGACTGTCCCTGAGGATGTACATGGCAAGCCAGCCTACAAAGGTTCTATCACACATAGCACATCCAAACCCTACAAGATGGGTAACAACTGGCATGATTTTGGCATCTATGTTCTGCCAGTTGTCAGCTAACAATCATGCAGCACATCCTCCGCCAATGCCAGGGCTACAAATGTCATTGTACGGGATGGAAATCTAGTGCCACATGATCTGCAAGTTGTAAATGGACTTGTAAATGGACTTGCTAGTATAGTATAGTGTATACTAGGTTCAGACAAAAGATTCACTGATTTACATGTCTGTCTACCAAAACTGTATCATCAGTCCTAGGTACACTACCCATGCCTGTGTTTGAGGGTGGGGGGTGGACTAACAACTAACAATTTCAAACAACCAGGACACCCAGGAAGCTTAGGAAAGCTGGACATGTGTTTGGCTCAACACACACACCACAGGTAAGGAGTATCTCCAAATAGGAGACAGCAAACCCTTGACCAATCCCAGTGCCACACATGCCTGGAAATGCAGACCTTTGTCCACATCATTTACTACCAGTAAGCCATGACTTACAACAAACATAGAGATGCAAGAACACCCCTGGCCATGAGTTGCATGCACACCTAGGCCATTGCACTCAAGTGCCACATACTCGTAGCACTTCATGTGGAGCTACATGCTGCTAAGAAGTTCAACCTACAGTTTAATCAGTACATTAGTGAATTGGGAAGCAGAAGTCTGTGGGTAAACATTTTGCAGCCCCATTCTGGGAGAATTTGGGTCTGACTGGCTGACTAAATCACAAATTAGGTCCAGTGCGACTCTTTCTGATACAAGTATTATCCACATTACTCATCCCTCTTCACATTGCGGGGCCTACAGGACTGACCTAGAATCCCTAAATAAGACAATAGGATAAGGATTGGCCAACTCAAAGATGGTAATAAAATGAAATTCCACTCATGGAACAAAACAAAAGATTGGCCAACACATCACACCATGCTATGTGTTCAACACACAGGAGTCCATCACACATCACCAGCAAACACAACACATAACAGACATATCAACACTTACTGGAGTTGTCTGGGTCCTCAAATCTAGCCACCTCACCAACAGTGTAGGATGCCGGTCCAACTGTAAGGCACGGAAGGGAGAAATGTGCTCAATTTCTGTGCACTGTACAACAATTCCAAAGACAAATACTATGTGTAAGATTACATAAGTAAGTAAAGCAACTCAGACGTGATGATACTGCATCCGATATAACATGTACATACCATGGGTCTCAAGTGAGTGTTACACACATATCTGCACACATGCGGTGGCCCTAACTCTCATGTGGTGGCAAACATGCTCCTTCATTAGTGAGCAGACATAATAATGGAGTGTATTCGTCTCATCATGTGTATCCAAGAGAGACATCCAAAGCCACTTTCCGTGAGGACTGCATTACCAGTCAACCAGCCATTGTGACCATGACAAATTTATGACACACAGGTACAATGTACAGAGGGGCAGGGACAGTTGTTAGCCCTCATGTTGTTACAGTTTCTTCATTTGATGTGGCCCAGCTATGAAGAGTTGCACCAACCATAGAGATATGAACCCATGTCCATACCTTTGGCCAGCCATCCCTAAACGAAAGGTGGAACAACAAACTCCAAATACCAGATTACCAGAATACAAGATGTTAGCTGAGCGCAGCTAGAACTTGTTCCCTATGTGTCCAAATCCAGATCTGACATGTATCCGAAATGAAGGAGGGCCACAATAATCCCTAAAATTTTGGGAATTTCCGTGATCGGTTTACATACACACTCAGCAGACACACATGAGACATATGTTTGGGCCACATTGCTATCATCAATTGACGTGAAGCCTGTACTAATTTTCAGACTCATGTAGTGTTTCAAAAGTCAATCTAGCTGTTGCGTCAACAAATGTTGGTAATGAATTGGAAATTTCTATACCTCACAGGCAAATGTGACCTATACCTATACATAATTGGCTCCTGATTTGTGTTGCTGTTTGACACAAAGGCGGCACTAACTTACAAAATGCAAAAGTATTCAGTAAGTTTGCAGAGCTCTTGCTTCCTAACAGCTAGCAATTGTGGTCCTTAACAAAGTAGATATATAACCCTGTATGTTTCAGAAGCCTTCCACACACTCAACAACATTGCCAGCAAATAATGTACATATCATCTGATGTCACTACAGAGAATTTAATCGTGCACATTTACATGATTTGTACTCGCCAACAGGGCCACCAATCACAATCCCCAAGTGGTCCAGCAGATCTTGCTCCCTGGAGATAAGGTCAGCCCAGCGGTGCTTCAGCTGATGGTCATTCCTTGGTGTCCGATAAATGCGTTGCAGGTGATGCAAGACCTTTGCCCACCTGAGCCTCCGTGCCTCAGTGTGATACCCCTGTATCACCCGCCCACCTGCCTCAATCATAAGGGGTAGGAAATGGCACACCAGCCATATAAAACCACCCAGCTCCTCCTCATCCATCTTGCCAAGACGAGGCCTACCCAACATCTTAGCAGCAAAAGATAAATAGGGGATAAAGGGGAACAAAGGAGAATAGGGGGAAAGTAGAATAGGAAAAACTTAAACTAAACAACTAACACAGCCCAACTAGCCCAAACTAACACTACCCACAACAGACTCCCAACAAAACAAAGACAATACTATACAACACAATTGTACACAAAAGACACTCAGACAGGATACAACAACAATTTTGTATTCACAAAAAGACAATATATAGACCACACAGGAGACAAAAGCACAATTTGACCAGACAAAACTCTCAACACAGCCACAC
Organism: Pleurodeles waltl; assembly: GCF_031143425.1. Classification (NCBI taxonomy): domain Eukaryota; kingdom Metazoa; phylum Chordata; class Amphibia; order Caudata; family Salamandridae; genus Pleurodeles; species Pleurodeles waltl. The sequence goes on from NC_090437.1 coordinate 1,179,605,567, forward strand.
AGTCAGGAAGTATCACAGACTGCGAAGTGAAAGTGAAAGTATACCCACTGTACATAATCTGTAAACAGGATATCCTATTACATCACTTCCTGTCTAAAATGGCAGCCGTTTTTATCGTTCTGCATCAAAAAAATGTGACGCATACAGTCTGGGCATCATTTATTTCGATGCACAGGAGTAGAAATTAGCCCGCATCCATATGTTTGGAAATAGTTTTACACTTAACCAATTTTCTGAGGTACAGTGTGGAAGAGGCAATGTTTTTTTCAGGGCATTATGCGTCGTTTTTCGGTCATAAGCGTCATTTTTTGATGCGTATGCTTCAAAATTTCAGGTCATTAACTGGGTTTGAGTCATTTTATCATTTTAATGTTATATTACATTTGTGACAAAACTGAGATAGGCTGATTGCACCCACTTTGGTCATGACGGTGTATGGGCACATGTGAGACATCATACTACTGCGGACCATGATCCGCTACTTCATTTACAGGATTTTCACTATTGACTGACGCACTAGATGGCCAAACGTGTGGCCTACATATCTGTATTGCACAAATTGGGCATGTTTGGCGTCAGGAGAGGATAGCAAGGTGACGCACATAAGTACAATACCTCAATGCCTATGGCTCAATGCGTGTGCATTGGCTACTAATGTAGTTGTTGACCCACTGTGTGTGCCTCACAAGATGCATCTTTGCAAATATGCTTGTATAACTGTGAAGTCAATGTGTCCAACCCTCAGATGCAAGTCAGTGTGGAAATGAGGGACATGTGTTAGTCATACATGTAGCAACATCTGTTGTGTGCACTTCCTTGTTTTTGGGTAACGTAAACACCACAAATGACGAAGCATGCACCGGATAGGTGGCAGACGCTTGTTCATGTCAATGGTCCAAAACTTGCCCATCACATGTCCTGGAAATTTGGATACTGCTTCCTAGGCACTTGTTGGTGAACCCACCGTGAGTCGGGCACATGTACAGACTAAGTGGGTACCATGTTATTGACACGGAAAGCCATAGGTGAACCACAAATGTAATATCACGCCACAGTTGTGGTCCTATGACTGAGCCACAACTCTCCTGCGGCAGTGGTGGACCAGTAGATGAAGCAGCACATGGCCACATATTTCCAGTGATCAATTGTACAGAGGTGTCTGGTTCATGTGTGTGGTCCAATGTTGATCCTGTATATTTTTATGGGTCCATGTTGTCACAGTTACGTCCAGGTCTCATCATGAGTCATTGGCGGATATTCCTGTATCTACTGAGTATCCTTCGGGGATCAATGGAAGTAAAGCAGATGAGGACATAAGAACCTCCATGGGGATGGTCCCACCCTGTCACTGCAGACGTGTTATGAGACTGTCAACAGGGCAACCTTGGTGTGCTGAGTGAGTTCATATCTCAGGAGTCATGTTCCGGCAGGTGTCATTACAACATTTGTACACAGGTGGGCCTGTAAAGTTCCCATTGCATCTGGGAACATCATAGCCTCTGTGTTGATTAATCTTGCAGCTATTTAGCATGCACAGCCCATCAATATGTTGTGAGCAATGTGATTCCACATATGAACTATCAGGGTCCTAACATGTGTGGACTTTTCATGCACATTATCTGACGTTGCTGGTTCTGCTGGAGGCACCATGCCCAATCCCTGCATACGGGCATGGTATACTGTCACGCTTTGTCGCTCATGCATACATGAGACCCAGACAAGGGACAGGCCATGATTTGGGTATTTGGAGACAAGTTCCCAATTATGGTACGATAAATAAGCAGATTATGCTAAGTAACTTATTTGAGTATGCATTGAAGAACCACATGACAAAATACCCCCAGAGGAATGTGAGGGTTGGGAAAGCAAGTATGATACATATGTAGCCACAACGAACCTTTAGGGTAACGCACAGACAGGTGCCAGTCAGGCTGACAGGATGCAGGGTCAATCAGGATCCAGCAATTTCACAAGGTACATACTCAGTGGTCTGACTAAGACTGGTCAGAGGAAGAACAAGACAGTTGACATGGAAAACTGTGTTTGTCCTGTGTTTTGGAAGGTGACACATAAACCCAAGGGCTGTGTTACACAGCTTATTTTTCTAGCAATACATATCAGTGTAATCGACAAAATGGCAGCTTCTATGCTGTTCCAAGCATCTGCAAGGGCAGTGCATGTTCAAATGGCTGGTCTACATGGAGGTGCTCACAGGTGTGTGCTGCATCAGTTTCTCAGAAGTCCTGTAGGTGAGATTCTTGTTCAAATGGCCAACAGTACCTTTCACATGGGAAGCAAACTACAGGTGATAACAGGGCTTAGAGACTACAAGCCAGTGCATAATTTAACCTGACGTCCATGCAGACAGATGTACAATGATTATGGCATACCATACGAAAGGGTGGAGCACACTGGATTACTATTGTTAGTCTGTGTGTGTGTAGATGAGGGAATATCTGGGTACACATATTACCATTCCAGGGACCTTTTAAGACAGGTGGGATGAGACCAAGAGCATGGGTGTGTCAGGACTTAGGACATGGGCTGACATGTACATGGAATGTCATGTGCGCAATGCTTGTCATAGGTGTGGCACTTGTACTGTCTATGTTCTGCTTAGATGGAATTCTAGTCACAGTTAGTCCTTGCAAAGATAGGTGCTGTACGACTTACTGCTGACAAGAAGCTGGTCATACATTCCTGTTACCAATGCAATAGCACATCCACTGCCTCATGTATGAGGCTATTTTTTTCCCTTATTGACTGATGGCGTCTTAGTTGTGTGCCAAATGCGGCGATGAACCATGTTGCCAACATGTATGTGTGTAATAGGTGTGGTCCTCTGCTATTGCCCTTCAAAGGTGAAATGTACAGGAAATATGTCATTTACAGTGTGTGTGAATGTGACTGTTGTATAATACGCATCACAATTGCTTTGGACATTTCTGTGTCCTGATCGGTATGTCAGCAATGCTCCATGAGGCTACACTCTTATTCTGATAGTTAGAGATAAAGGTGAGCAGAAATGATTACCCAGACCAATATATGGTGATTATTATCGGTGTTTATTTACATATGTTGATACAGTGGTGATAGTGAGTTGTTTAAAAAGAAGTTGTTTACAATATGTTGGCGCCTAAGCAATCCAGCAGCTGTGTTTTATTGTTCCCCCTCATGTTGCAGGCCAGCACCCTCTTCTTCCTCCTCTTCAGGCATTTGTGACTCTGGTTCTAATAGGGGAATGTTCCTTCGTACACAAATGTTGTGCAGGATGGCACATGTTAAAATGATCTTGCAGACCATTTCTGGTGAGTATAGGAGGCAGACATCAGTGATGTCAAGGCACCTGAATCTCGACTTGAGGATGCCAAAGGTCCTCTCGACTATGGTGCGTGTTCTCCTATGTGCCTCATTGTAGGCACGCTCTGCTGCAGTGCTTGGGTTGCCAAATGGTGTCATAATCCATGGCTGGATCCCATACCCCTGATCAGCTGAAAGAGAAAATGATTGGGATCATGTTGATGTAGCTTGCCCCATTAATATCACCTTGCATGGCAGTAGTTGTCTTGTGTTGTCTGTGACTCTTTTGTGTTATTGTTTGATGCCTAGGCTTCTAGTATGTACCACCTGCATTGGGTTGTTTCCTTGGCTGAACAAGTGTTTTCCTGCTGACCGGTTGTCAGCAGTATGTTTTGGGATTTGCAGTACAGTGTGCACTCCCTAGCATTGTGACTTGTGATACAAGGGTTCCTGTGTCTTCACTGGGGGTGAGATGATTGTTCCATACACAAATTCAATTTGAAAGTGGTGGTAACACGTTAACATCTATGTACCCTGGACATCATATACTTTTAGACATATGCAATGGATTAATTTAAACATCAGTGAGCTGCTTACATTTTGCAAGTTGACAATTAGCCAAACTTCTCCATATGTTGTGATCATTGACGTCTTGACATTAGACTGTACACTAATTTCAGATGTGTGACAGGTTCACTGCAGACCAATCAAACATGCCTAGCGGTGTCACGACCTCAGTGTGTTCCTGTTCACATGTTGCTGACGTGGTGTTTGTGTTGTTTGTCCTAGAGGGTTTCTGTGTAGTGTGTATATAACTAGGTTTCTGCACTTACAAACAAGTAGTCCATTTCCATATCGTCCATCCTGGAAGTGTTGATTGATGGTACAGTGACGGAAGATGAATGAGTCATGTACACTCCCAGGATACTTTGCCATGATATTGATGATCAATCCTTGGTGATCGACAATGGCCTGAACATTGATGGAATGTGTTTGCTTCCTGTTGCGGTATAGGTGTTCAGTTGCAGCGGGTGGCACAAGGCATATATGTGTGCAGTCAATGGCACCAAGGACGTTGCGGAATCCATTAATGAGGTAAAACCCCTGTTTTGTCTCCTGATGCTTCTGCTCTGTGTTTGGGAAGCAGATGTGGCGGGGTGTGAGTCTGATGATGGCATCCAGTACCTTGGGCAGAAAGGTGGAGAATGATGGCTGTGATATCCCAGCAACCAGAGCGCCTGTGGTTTGAAAGGAGCCACTTGCCAACATGTGTAGTACAGCTAGCAGCTTGGTTTCTGTTGGGATGGTGCAGGATGTCAGCAAGCTGGGTGCTAACTGTGGCTCAATGTTGCGCAGCAGCTGCTGAATGGCTTGCCAGTTCAACCTGTACCTCTGGATGATGTCATGTTCCCTGAGGCAATGAAGGGTTGTCCTGGTGCGGAATATCCTCTCCTGCCTTCTGCGTTGCCTTTGGGGTCCCTGCTGGTGTTGTGGTAGCTGCTGTTGTTGTTGCTGTGCTCTGCGTCTGCGTGCACGCTGGATGAGAAGCACCTCCATGTCTTCCTTTTGCTGGTCTGCTGTTGCTTCTGTGTGTTCTGATTAAATACAGGTGTGTTTGCCCCATTTTAACGCCTGTCCTGACCCAGGCATTAATTTTTGATGCAAACCGGTCTGTGCATCATTATCCGACTCCGCCACCCGGGCGTGCAGGATTTTTGCCCGGTAGCATAAATACGACACACGAGCGTTTAAGTCATTTTTTAGACGGGAACGCCAACCTTTCATATGATTAAAGTAAGGCAGTTTCCTGCATCCAGAAAATGACACACACGTCAGGATTTTGACATCTGTGGGCTTGGGCGTCAAAGTTTAAATATGGGGCAAGGTTTGCGCCTAATGTGCGTCAAAATTTTTGATGCACATTTGGTGCAGACGGAGTTTTAATATGCCCTAAAATACCTTATTTTTACATATAAGTCACCCCTAAGGTCTGCCGTAGGTGCTCCGTGGGTTGAGGGCAGTGTAAGTATAGCCGGGACTTCATAAAATATATTATGTAAGCCCTGGTGAGGCAAAAACATCCAAATTGATTTTTACCCTGTGTAGTACCATAGCCTAACATTGGGAGGCTTTATTTAAAAATGATAGTGTTATTTCCACCAGAAAAGAGCTAAATATTTCATGTTTGATATAAAATAAAAGTTAGAATAAATCCAACAACTTACCAATGTTGGAATTATTATAACTAGTACACGGAGAGTGTGTTAGACCTTTTTCTGAAAGTTACCAAATCAGCCATGTAGTGCCCTTTCCTGGTTGGTCAGCCTCTGGCAGCCTGAGCCAAGCTACCTTATGAGGTGTGAGGTGGCCTGGGCTTAAACGAAGGAAGCATCTGCTGGGACGAGAATGGCTGCAGCATATGGCAAAGCAGGAAGTTGGGTAGAGTTATCAAACTGGTTTTCAAAGGAGGGAAAGCCACCAAGGACAGAAACTCGACCTCTCCCAATTTCTGCTCCCCCAGCTAGATGGGAGCCCCAGTAATTACACTGAGAGAGGCATTAGGGAAACATAGCCACATCATTGTGTGGGCTCAGCCAGATGTAACATCAAAGGAGAGATTCTCTCTATATTGGATTTTCAAAGAATGTTGCTTTCTGGGATTGATTTTTCCCACACTTTGCAGGAAGTGATCACCCTCAGAGGGTGGTACCCTGTACTCCATTGGTCAGGTGTGCCCTCCCATGCTTGCCAACCCAGGAGCAAGGATAAATATGGCAGAGCTGCCCAGCAATTCAGATCCCTGTGAAGATAATACTGGGGAAGAAGGACTGCCCTGCTGATCCTCTGGTCTGCACCTGAAGGACTGCACCCACAAAGACCGCACTCTAGGCTTCACCACAAGAACTTTGTCTCACTTCTGCAACTCCAGGAGTGGACTCCCTGTAAGCTTCAGGTACAAAAGAGATGACCACAGTCCTGTGCATCAAGTCCTGAAAGAAGAGCCTAGCTGCCAAGTGGCCATTTGAGGATTCTGACCAGTTGCATTCTGGGAACTGTGGTCCCGACTTCCAAGGTGCAACACAGAGCTTCTGGAACCTTGGATCAAGTTTGTGGACACTTCAAGGACCCAAACAAAACTTCTGGAAGATGATGCAGAGGTTTGGAGAAGTTTGGAGCAACTTTGTGAAAAAGCTCCATAAAGTGACCGACCTGTCGACAAGAGTCAAGCTGGTAACGTCTAACCGCGACCCAGCCTGAATTTCAGGTTTGTTCTGCTAAAGCTCCAGAGCTTTACCCCATTGACAAGATTTCCAGGAGTTGACTGGGACCTCACACTGAGCCAAGCCGAAAACACTGCATCGCCAGCTCGCCTGAAGCAGAGCCTCAACCGACAACAAGAGAAAAAACTACAAAAAAGAGACTAACGGCCTGATTTATATGTTGTTTGCAAACATGCCACTGTTGCTTTTTTGTCGGATTTCCCACCCGCTGGCTTGGCAGCCCGCTCACCCTATTTAGATGTTGATGGGACCATCAACGAAAGACTGCCACAGTCCTGCCGACTCAGCCAGACTTGGGATCCTGCTTTGACGGAGTAATGAGAAGCAGTGGCTAGTGGCGGTACTCCAGCCACTGTTCCACCAAGCAGATTCCAATTGACGTTCCCACCAGGCCAACTGTGGTGGGAATACCTCCAACCCAAGGCTGGCAGGTTGGGGGAGAAATGGGTTGAAAACCCTCCTACTTTCCCATTTTCCTTTACTTTTTTCCACAGGAAAATGACTGGAGGACCCATGTTAATGCTGCTGACACTTGTGCAGAAAGGACATCAACCCTGTCATTGCTGAACACAAAGGTGACCAGTACAGGGGACATGTACACAAAGCTTTACCATTGAATGTGACCCGACCATCAACGTACATGTAAGTAACTGTATGTGCAACTGTACTCCACCTCACAGGGGCAACAATGGGTCATCGAGGTACCTCAGGGAACAGGGGCATGGGGTGGTGGGGATGGGGATTTATGACTGGGAGAGGGGGGCTTAGATTTACGTTTGGTAGGTTAAGGGGGCTTAGGTTTAGTCACAGCAGCTGGTGGAGCGGACTTGGCCTGGGGTGCGGCAGACGTTCCTTGGCCAGCACGGGATCTCTTCCTCACAGGGGATGTAGCACGGGAATGGGAAGGGCGGACAGGGGCAGGCTGTGACGTTTGAGTAGTGGACAGGGCAAGGAGGTGAGCACGTTTAGGGACGAGACGGGGTGGGCCAGTGGGTTCAAATAGGTCAACACAGGATAGGAAAAGTTTCTTAGGTGCAATTGGGGTGGACCTGGAGGAAGGTGTGGGGGTGGAGGTAGAGGGAGTGGTCATGACAGGTGTAGGTGTGCATGACGTGGCTGCAGGTAACTGGACAGTATGCTGAGGTGTGGTGGATGTGTGATGGATGTGTGTTTTGGTGTGTTTGAGCTTCTTGGGAGGAGGGGGGTGGACACAGTGGGACAAGACAGGCTGCCCGTGTAAATGTATGTTGTCTGGGTGTCTGCAAGTATGGTGAGTGTGCTGCATGTGTCAACTAAAGTCCTTGTGGTGAGCGCAGATGTGTTGTCTGGGGTTCATGAATGGGTGTGTGCTATTGTGATTGCAGGACAAGGGTCAACAACATTGAATGAGGGTGCAGTGCCTGTGGGTGTGCATGTACAGGGGACAGACAGGGAGGCGGAAGAGGTGGACACACTGGGGGGAGTGGTTGTTGATATGTGTACATGTATGGCTGTGTGTATGCTTGTGGTGGGAGGTGTGGTGCTTGTGTTTTGAAGTGTGCTTCTTGTGTGTTGAGGTGTGTGCCTGCGTGTCAGAATGTGTGCTTTGGACGGGTGAAGGGAGTGGGGTGCTGGAAGGGGTAGAGGTGTTTGGAGGGGGAACGGAATAACCAGGGACATTGGCTTTCATCCAAGAGGAGGCCAGAGCCTGAAAGATCTCTGTAGGCCAGACACAGCACTGTGAATGCCATCCAGATAGGCATTGGTCTGCTGCACCTCTGATGCTAGCCCCTGGATGGCATTGATGATGGTTGTCTGCCGTACAGAGATGTTTCTCAGGAGGTCAATGGCCTCCTCCGTGAGGGAAGCAGGGCTGACTGAGGCAGGGGAGGAGGTGCCTGGGGTGAAGGAGACACCAACCCTTCTGGGTGAGCAGGCACAGGCAACTCGGTGCTGAGCAACTGGGAGGGCGGTGATGGTATGGGGGGTGGTGGTAGATGACACAGTAGGGGTGGGCCACCGAGGGTCCGCCACCGCCAGGGAGCTCCCTTTCGGAGGAGGTATCGGAGTCACAACCTCCAGTGGTAGTTGCCTCCCCTGTGGTACTCCCCTCCCCCTCCAACCCACTGGTCCCCTTGGTGTCGGATGACTCTGCCTCAGAGAATCCGTGGACCACTACCTTCCAACTCGTCGCTGCCTCAGCTCCCTCGCGATGATGCTGATGTACACAGACAACACAAAAGAACAGCGATGGGGAGACAAAACAGGAGAGACACTTGTAAATAGAGGTACATTGGTGGTTCACACATACACCCATCCAGAAAACCTTCCACCAGGCAGCACCTACTGCTATACACATGGCTATGCCCCTGACTAATGACCAAAACCCTGCTCTACAGCCATTCTCCAACTAACTTAAGGACCTGACGTACTGCAGACTTGCCCCAAACACCCCTACTCCCCACAGGGGGCATTATGTATATGGACATCAGTCATAGTCCCTGCCACTAGACAGCATAAATACGAATGCACACACACACATATCCATCAAGGGGCCAAAATATGGTATATGTACTCACCCCCTTGTGACTGCTGTGCAGCCTTCAAGCGCCCATCCAGGTCCGGGTACACCACCACCAGGATGCGTTGCATAAGGGGGGGGTCAGTGCCCGATGGGCACCCCGTCCTTGTTGGGAGGACTTCCCCAGCTGGGCCTCACAGATCTTCCTCGCCCAGTGCCGCAGGTCCTCCTACTTCTTCCTACAGTGGGTGCTCCGCCAGTTGTAGACCCACAGGGTCTCCACTTCCTTGGCGATGGCATGCCAAAGTCCCCTCTTCTGGTGGGCACTTACCTATAAGGGACACACAGAAAGGTAACACTGAGGTCAGACACTGGCCAATCATATACAGCTGGCTATACGTCCACTATGGGAGGCACATTACAAACAGCCTAACAGCACACACACAGCATGTCAGGAACCCTGGACCACAGTGTCACAAGTGCACACATGTATGCAGCCAACACCAACCACTGCACACATCCATGCCCCCCAATCCTCCTACTCACCTGTACCTTTGGCCGACCGTAGAGCTTGGCGTACAGGGGCAGGATCCCATCCACAAGCTTCTCCAATTCCTTGATGGTGAAGGCTGGGGCCTTTTCCCCTGCAATACGTGCCATTTCCATGATCAGAGGTAGGACACAGCAGTACACTGGGTGGAGTAACTGCATGCACAAGATCAGGGAGTCAAGTGAAGTTGGGGTGACAAGTTTGTGTACGCACCACGGCGGTGTGCACCGTCACCGCCGGCAGCGATCATGATATGCTAAGAATGCCTATTGACAACCATGTTAACCAATGAATTTGCGCACGGCGGTAAACACCACCTTATGCAATTACGTCAACCTCTAGCAGTATGAGGTCACTTCCACCATGACACTTCTGGATTACAGGGGGCAGACATTTTGGCCTTAGCTACGCAGTTGTAAAAACCCTCATCAGCATAATGCAGGCCCTATTGTCCCCTAAACACCCACAGGCATGTCACAATATACATTACCTCACCTGACCAGTCCTGATATATCATTGTGGTCATGTTGTTGTAATGTCACACACACTAAGCATTTGTGTCGTCGACAATCATGCCAGCAGTGCTGAATGAAAAACAATGTGTGCAGATGTATGTGTGTTCGTCACACGTGTTTTCACCTCCTCCTAGGTACAGAACCTTGTGGCGAGGAAGGGCCCCATCGGTGTACAGACCACTTGTTGATTTGCGGACCATGGTGGAGTGTCACATCGTTATCAATTACAGACTCACTCGTGCAACTATTCATGAACTTTGTGCATTACTGGGTGTAGCACTGAGACCGGCAAATCGTAATCAGCATGCCATCCCTACTGAAGTGCAGGTGCTCTCTGCACTCCATTTCCTGGCCACAGGCTCATTTCAAGTGACAGTGGGAATGGGTGCAGGTTTTTCACAGCCAATGTTTAGCATTATACTGTCCAGATTCCTGAATGCATTTGTACGACACCTACAGTCCTATGTGAGGTTTCCCCAAAGTGCTGACCTCCCTGCCATCAAGTCGGACTTCTATGCCTTTGCCAACATACCCCATGTGATAGGTGCCACCGATGGCACCCTCATAGCTATCATCCCCCCAAGAGTCAGTAACAGGTGTAAAGAAACAGGATCAACTTTCATTCCATGATCATTCAATTGGTGTGTACTGCAGACCAGTACATCTCACATGTGAATGCCATGTTCCCTGGTTCAGTCCATGATTCCTTTGTGCTGAGCGACAGTAGTGTGCCACACAAGATGAAACAACTACAATAGGGCAGAGGGTGGATCATAGGTAGATGTTTCTGACACTTTTTGCCACATAGCAGAGAGCCAGGCTGTCTGCCTCTGAGAAATGTCAATTACAGTCCTGTTTTGCACCTTTTTCTAGGTGATTCTGGCTGTCCCAACTTGTTTTGGTTCCTGCCACCAGTGAGGAATCCTGGAACAGATGCAGAGAGGAATTACAATGAGGTCCATGGATGTACTAAGAGGGTGATGGAGCACACAATAGGTCTCTTGAAGGCTAGATTTTGTTGCCTACATATCTCTGGTGGTTCCCTGGCCTATGGGCCTGAAAAGGTGTGTAGAATAGTGGTGGCCTGCTGCATGCTGCACAACGTGGCTGTGAGAAATTCTATCCCCCTTTTGGAGGAGGAGGGTGCTGTTTATCCAGACCAGCTTCCTCAGAGAGGGGATGAGAGTGATGGTGATGATGAGGAGAGAGAACATGTAAATACCAGGACCCAACTGATACAACTCTACTTCCAGTAACTTTGTGGTACAATTGGATGAGATTGCTGTCTGTGCATCATACTGTCAGTGTGCATTGTCATCTAGGGGGTGTTGGGTCGATGCTCATTGCCACTGTGACCAGGTCTGCATAGGACAGGTTACAATATAGCATAATAGTTCAACACATATGTAGGCACAACAACATGTAATGTGTGTGGTGCATTTCCTGCTACTCAGATAATAATAAAAGAGTTATCATACAGTTGCATCCATACTTCACTTTGTTTCAACTTAATGACAGGGGACATTGTAACAGGTGAAAAGGTGTTTTATTTGGTGCAGGGATTCAATTGTGAAGATTACAGTGATGGGAGTGGGCTACTGGTGGTTGTACAATATGACATCATGGTTGCAGCATTGTTGGCAGTAGTGGTAGGTCCATCAATGCTTAGAAGAGTTTGTTGTAGTTTTCACACGGTTTGGTCGTTTATTCACTGGGACACTTGGAGGACAGTTCTTGCCAGAGTCACTTCTTTGAGGGGGCCTTGGCCTTGGCAGGTGTCCCTCTGCCATATCTGGGCCTGAGGGTCTGTTTGGGCGCCTGGTGTTGGCCGGTACAGGTTGAGATGGATGTCCCCTTTATGTCCTGAGAGGGTGGTACATGTGCAGTTGCTGCTGATGCTGTTGTTATCCGTCCTGTATCCTGGCCTGTAGTAGGGGCCTCCTGGTCTGTGTGGGCCTCAAGCTGTGTTGGGACAAGGTGCAGCAGCACACCTGCTATGCTGGCCATTGTGGCATTGTGCAGTTTCCACTGCTCCATGGCCTCTTGGTGGTGTGCTAGCTGCATCATTTGACTCTGCTCCAGGGTGGATACTATCTGGGCCAATCTGTCCTAGGTATGGTGATATGCTCCCAGGACCTCAGAGATCATGTCCTGGGCTGCAGCATCTATTCTGTGGCCTCCCCCCTGGGCCACTTATGCCCTCCCACTGGGGCTAGCACCCTGTGGCTGTGTCCCCTGCACAGGTCTGGCGGTACCAATTGTACTGGGGCCATCGTCTTCCTGCCTGTTGGTAGGGGGTGACTGTGGCCTCTGTACTTGTGTTCCACCAGTCTGTGGCCTGGATACAGAGGTATGGGGATGGTTGCCCTGGGCTGATGTTGTTGGCTGGGTGGTAGGGGTGTCAATGGTATCCTGGGTGGGGCTGCTGGATGGTGACAGTCCAGGACTGTGTGAGGGGCCAGGGTGATCATCAGTGTCCAGGGTTCCATCCCCAGTGTCCTGGAAGGTTCCTTTGTCTCCCTGTGGGGCACTGCCACTTCTTGTCCTGTCCATCAGGGTGGCATGGGTGGACGTGCCTGTTGGGGGGGGAGGGACATGTCTGTTACATTAGCATGATCGGATGGGGTGCACAGGACTGGGCTTTTGTGCAGGTTTTCACACTTTAGGGCCATGCAGGTTGCTTTTGTGAGGTTAGCATTGCTTTTTTCTTAGGATGTGGAGGTGCATTGTGGGTGCTGTAGGCCATTGTGATTCCTTGCAGGGGTGGGTGGCTGTGCACAGGGGGAGGGATGTGGGCCTGTTAGTGGGCGTGCAGGGTGACTGGAGGTGGTGATTGTGGCATGGGTGGGGTTGTGGTCCTGGTGGTAGTTGGAGGGGTGAGGTGGTGCATGCATTCCAGGTGTGATGGATATGGGGTAATTGTACATGACTTACCTGAGTCCATTCCTCCAGTGAGTCCCTCAGGGTGCAGGATGGCCAGTACCCTTTCCTCCCAGTCAGTGTTGGCGGGGTGGTGTTGGTGGAGGTCCTCCTCCGGTCTTCTGGACTGCAATGTGGTGCCTAAATGCCATGGACCTGACCTTCCCACGCAAGTTGTTCCATCTCTTGCCGATGTCATCCCTGGTACATGGATGGTGTCCCACTGCATTGACCTTGTTGACTATTGTGTGCCATAGCTCCATCTTCCTGGTGATGGGTGTGTGCTGGACCTGTTCCCCGAATAATTGTGGCTCGACCTTCAGGATCTCGTCTACCATGGTCCTTAGCTCCCTTTCTGTGAAGTGTGGGTGTTTGGGGGGTGCCATGGTGAGTGCTGTGAATGGTGTCTTGTGTGGATCTAGGTGAGGGTGCTCTTGTGTGGTTGGGTGTATGTATCGTGGATTGTGGCGTTCGGTGTCTGCTTCTCGGTTCTCTCTATCAGTTGGCCTAATGTCGTTGCAAAGGATTGTGGGGTATGTTTGTGAGTGTTTTATAGTGTTGTGGATGTGTGTCAGGTGTGTGGGTTTCAAACTTGCCAATGTATCCATTTCTTGCTGTTGGGTCCACTTCCCGCCCGTGGCGGTCTGTACCGCCAATGGTCGTTCGGCTTGCACTGATCTCAGCGGTGCTTTGTGCTGAGTTATTTGTAGGGCAGGGCATTTGTGTGCTCAGCCGTGGTGTGGTGGGAGGTCCAGAATATCCGCCGACAAGGCCCTGGCGGTGAATGGTGGCAGAGAGATTTTTGTCATATTCTGATTTTTTATTCATTATATGGTGGGTTTCTATTCAACACCAATGGCGGTCTTCTGTTCACCGTCGCCACGGCGTTTACCGCTGTGTTCATAATGAGGGCCTTAAACTCGTAGAATTTACTAGGGGTGTGCCATCTTTATAGTACAATTGGTCTCCCACAAAAACAACACATATTACACACTTTGAACTATGTCATAACAAGAAAGCTCCAAGCTACATGCACAGCTAAACATTTAGGTCCTCTTTGGTATATAATTACCAAATACACTCATATTTCATACCAGACTAATACTATACATGAGACACAGCTACTGGCTCCTTCATGCACACACATTAGAATATATGCCTATGCTGTGAACAATCCTTTGTCATTTCTAAATCATGCCGCATACAGGCCTATTTTTGTGCCTCTTACAAACACATTGATGATCATAAAACTGAACTGGTGTGCTCTGTTTGTCTGCACTGCCTCTCTCTTACTGGACTGACCGCTCACCTTAGGGGGAGACTGTTCCTTATAACACATGTGTAGGAAAGTGCCCCTTCTGGCATGGCTACCCCCCTCCACTTTTTTGCCAGGTATTGATGCTAACTTGACTGAGTGTGTGCTGGGATCCTGCTAACCAGGCGAAAGCACCAGTGTTCTTTCCCTAAACTGTACCTTTGTTTCCACAATTGGCACACCACTGGCATACAGCTAAGTCCCTTGTAAAAGCTAACAGTGGTACCAATGGTTGCATGTATTCCAACACCCTAAGTTATCCCTCACCAAGCACATGCACTCTGCCATTGCAGACTGTGTGTGCTGGTGGGGAGAAAAATACAGTCAACATGGCACCTCTTCCAGGGTGCTAGGCCCACAAACCCCTGCCTGTGGCATAGGTAAGTCACCGTTCTAGCAGGTCTTATAGCCCTAGAACAGGGTGCACTATACCATAGATGAGGGTACAGCTGCATGAGCAATATGCCCCTACAGTGTCTACGTCCATTCTTAGACATTGTAAGTGCAGTGTGGCCATATTCAGCACATGATCTGGGAGTTTGTCATTACGAACTCCACAGCTCCATGATGGCTTCACTGAAGGCTGGGATGATTGGTGTCAAACTTCTCAGCACAATAAACCCACACTTATGCCAGTGTTGGATTTACTGCATAATGCACATAGAGGGTATCTTAGCGATGCCCCCTGTATTTTACCCAACACTTTAGTGTAAGGCTGACCAGTCTTGTGCCAGCCTGCCACTAACAGACACATTTCTGAACCCATGGGGTGATAGACTTTGTGCTCTCTGGGGTCAGGAACAAAGCCTGCTCGGGGCAGAGGTGCTTCACACCTACCCCCTGCAAGAACTGTAACACTTGGCTGTGGGCCTCAAAGGCTCAGGCCTCCTGTTACAGTGTCCCATGGCACTCCATATAGTGGAGATGCCCACTCCTCGGATCAAGCTCCACTTTTGGCAGCAAGTCCAGCGGGGAAATTAGGAAAATCAAGGAGGAGTGATCACCCCTAAGGTGTCCAGAGCTGAAGTGACCCCCTCCTTGCAGAATCCTCCATCTTGTTTTGGAGGGGGGACTAATAGGGTTAGGAACACCCCCCCCCACCCCAAAGGGAGTGGGAACAGGAATGGTGTAGCCATTGGCTACTGCCTTCAGGACCTTGTAATGCCCCTAGTTCTAGTATTTAGGAGCTCCCCTGAACCTTACTCACCAGGTTCCTGGTGACCTCAAGAAGATGAAGAAAGAAGAAAGAAGAAGGGCTGCTAAGCCGACCCCAGAAGAGAAGACTCCAGATGACAACTGACCTGGCCCCAGCCCTACCGGCCTCTCTGCAGCTTCCAATACCCCTGCTCCAAGAAAGCAACGCATCTTGCAGGACCAGTGACTGCTACAAATCCCCAGAGGACTGCCTGCCCAGCAGAGGGCCACGAACTCCCAAGGACAGCAGCCCTGTCTACAAGAAACTTCCAAAAAGGACTTCAGAACTGCCATGGATCTGCAAACTCTGCGAACTCTGCACCTGATGCCACAGCCTGTGTCCAGGTGGCCCACAGGTCCAGAGAAGGTCCCCAGATCATTCCCACCTCAAGTCCACCCTGGGTTGATTGCTTGAATTCAGAGGACCCCCATGACCATGACCAGATCCGATGAAGATTCCAAACACCCAAGAAGACCCCTGCACCCGAAGTCCCCTCACCTTTGGGAATCCGAACGATGGTCCAGCAACATCCAGCGGACACCTCTCCTGCCTGTCCAGCCTTTGGTTTACCGGAACCGACACCCTGGACCCATCCTGCAACATCTTTTGTGACCCCCAGGGTCACCAGATTGAAAAGCATTGGGCCTCCAACGCTGGGTTTGCACCCTGCAACCAGCCACCTCTGTGCTGATGAGGGTGTGTGTTTGGTGTAAACCTGTGGCCTCCCTGGTGCTCCTCTAAACCCCCAGGTCTGCTCCCGAAGGACGCGGGTACCTACCTGCCCGCAGATTTGTTTTAAGTACCCCAGTATCCAAAGGTTCCCATTCTAAACCCAACAACAACTTTGACCTCTGCACCTGGCCTGTCCCATACTGCTGGTAGTGCATGTTTGGGGTCAACTTGTTTGTTTATGTTTTATTGCATAATTACTTAAAATCATTGCAACCGTACAAGAGGAAAGGTTAAAAACACCATAAACGAATTAATAAATTCTTGCTTTCTTTGTGGTATTTTGTCCGGTTAAGCCATGTTCCCATGTTGATTGTCTTGAGATAGATAGTCATACTTACTGTCACAACACTGATTTACTGACTGTTCAATTATACATTTCTCAAAGGGAATCTAGGTGGAAAACATCAGAAAGCGTTTTTTTTTTTTTACTGATAAAATATAAATAGTCCATTCCACAGGTGGAGTATGCAGAGTGCTGTTGGTTGGAATGCTCAGCCATTACTCATAAGCCTGGAGCTAACAGTGTTCATTTCCTCTCCCAGTTGCAGGCTTGTTTTCTCATCTTGGGTTTTTGTGGCATGTTTTAAGGAATGTTCTGTTTTTCAAATACATTTTGCAAAACAGGCCATGTGTTACAGAGTCAATCCTTTCAGACTAAGCAGGATAGCCTGCTGGCATGTTCTGATACCATTTGCGTTGAAAATGTCTTTCAGATACAGCTTTCTTCAGGGTAGCAGAGCGGGGCAAATGCAAAGGATGTGCATGATATTAAGTCTTCCCGGTGATGTGTGCAAAGTCTGCGTCTGTTGTCTGTGGGTCTAAGCCATTTTGGTTCGCCTCCAATTCAGGTAGTAGGCCGAGTCTGGCATGTAGCACCT
This sequence comes from Pleurodeles waltl, assembly GCF_031143425.1. Taxonomy (NCBI): domain Eukaryota; kingdom Metazoa; phylum Chordata; class Amphibia; order Caudata; family Salamandridae; genus Pleurodeles; species Pleurodeles waltl. The sequence goes on from NC_090437.1 coordinate 1,179,622,752, forward strand.
TTATTTTTAGTGACGTTTTTAATATTTCTGCCATATAAGGTTGTGCTGTTGGAGCCTTATATGTGTTAACTGTGATCGATTTCTGAACTTATCTTTGTCCTTGCCCCAGGAGAGCATCTTGATTTGTTTGTTTTGAAGTTGCTTGAAATTTTTATTGGGGTAAAGACTTTTGCCATAGCTCCTCTGCCTGCAGATGCTTTATGGCAAATGCGATTCTCTTTAGCCATGGATTTGGAACCGCCTGGTTTGTGTTGATTTCCTCCCAGATCAGTGCCTTTAGTGTGTTTGGTTGTGCCTGTCTTAACATGGATGCATGTTTGAGCAGTGCCCCGTCTTGTACTAATGTTTGATCTTGTAATCCGAATTCCAACCTAATCTGTCCTGGCGAGGAGCTGTGTGGAAGGCAGAAGAGAAGGTGAAAGACCTTGCTTTGTGCAATGTTCATGAAGTCATTAAGTTTGCTTGGATATATTTCCGAACCGTGTTAGGGCTGGCAGGAATTTTGCTTTAATCATTGTAAGGAGTGGATACCAGATTTGGCTTTGTAGGTTTGAGGCCAGGGCTAGGACTGATGCAAGAAGAGATGCCAACCTTTCTTTCAGGGTGTTTAGGTGCAGGTGATGCGTCCAGCGCTCCTGTAGCCAGACGCCAAGGTATTCATAGCTTCTGCTTCTTTCCACAGATTGATTCCCACAGAACTATTTATTCTTCTTAATTATCCATTTACCAAAGATGATTACCTTGGTTTTCTCTGTGTTTACCACTAGCTCATTAGTCGTGCAATATTGATTGAAGGTGGTTAGCACTTTTTGGAGTCCTGTTTGGTCCTGGTGGAGGCCTGCGGTCCTGGTGGAGGCCTGTTGGCTCCTGCTGAATCTTGGACTTACTGTATGTCCTGACGCAGGGGTGCCTTGCGTGGTGCCTTGCTTGGTGTCCCCAAGAGAGTGCAGCTGGCGAGCGGGACTCATCAGCCCCCCCACAAGCTGCACCACATTCCACCAACTTGCTATGGCAGACACGTTATTTGTTTCTTTATGGAAGCGCAGCTTAATGTAGTTTTCTTTGTAGAAAAACCTTTACCACAATGTTGCCAATGTAATTTATTTTGAGAGCTTCACCGTCTCTTTTGTTATTTAACAGACGATCCTGGCATTGACTTCTCTGTAGACTCTTGTGATTCAACTTGAACTTTGACCTGTGGACATCTTAACCCCCGGAGACTGGAGTTGTAAATCGAGTAATTACTTTCAAAACATGCTAATACTTTCCCTCCTTTAGGACTCTATTGACTCCTAAGAAAAATTGCAGTGTCAACTTTCGAAATAGAAAAGTGTTACTTGCTTGTAAACTACTTTACCTGCAAAAACCAAAGTCCATTTGATACATATGCTTGATAACAATTGACAACTGCACTTACCTGGAACAAAGTTCTTCTGGTTCTAGTAAGAAAGTAACAAAATATATTTTTGCTATATAAAAACAAATGGCCTGGAGTTAGTCATTGAGTATTTGCCTCATTTCTTGATTGTGTGTTTTCAACAAATGCTTTGCATTACCCTCTGATAAGCCTAACTGCTCAACCAGACTTCCACAAACAAGAGCATTTGCATTATATACTTTAGCCTCTATTAGGCATCTGCGGAACCCATGGACTCTGTGTACACTATACCTCATTTTGGTATATTATATACAGAGCCAGCGTCCTATAAACAACATGCATATTAAGGATCGCTATTTCTTGTCATCTTTAAAAGATTTAAGGAGATTATTGGTAAAATACTGGCAAAGGATCAACTAAGATAAAATACTAAGTACATTCTTACCAGAAAAACTACTGTTCATCTATATCACATGGAGAAATATAAATATATGTTGATCAAAGCAGAAAAAATATAAATTGAAAAAACAGCAGAACATAATTTTAACTGGTTGATGTTTTTGAACTGCAACAATGTCATCAATGGCAGTGTACCAACTCATCCACGAACAAGACAGTTGATCAAAACAAAAGCATTCCATACATGCAGCAGTACCTACATCATTTATTTAATTATGTCGCCTTGTGGACTGAGGAAGAGAAGACAAACAATAGCTGGAACAACCATAAATTGAATCTATGGGTACACCATGTAGATAATCATAGAACGTTTCAATTATTAAAGCAGATTTCAACTTTCCCATGGGGTGGTGACATGGAACAACATTTGAATCAGTGTGGGACTTGTTGCATAACTAAATTGGAAACATCAGCACTGAAAGGAATGAATGAGGCTGGAAGTTATATTTTTTTTAACACCTTAAAAATTGATTAAAATTCAATTAATTCATTTAATTTCATTCAATAAAATTTGCAGATGATGAAGAACCATCACCATTTACAAAAGTTAGCATTGTCAAATTAAAATCAGAGATCATAAACATGGAAGAAAGACTAATGTAGAGAGCGTACATTAGAAAATGGTAAAACAGTATTTGTAAAAATGGAAGAATAATGTACAGAAGTGTTATAACAATTTCAGAATGAAAATGGGGTAAAACCAGCCCTGGACTCAGGATGCAATTAATAGGCAACTTTGCAACAGTGTCCTCAATTATATTGAGAAACCTTAAAGGGGAAGCAGTAGCACTGCAGTACACCAGTGGCACTGGGACATTCCTCAACATGAACAGGAACACGAGATGTCTAAGATTATTGCTAAGACTCATACTAGTATAAATTGGGATAGTCTGGGAGCCAGACCAGGTAAACCACAATTAAAAGGTAAATCCAAAACAAGCGCAAGAGGGTCCTAAAAAATGCTGAGATAAACAAATAAATAAAAACAATAAACGAAAATAAAAAGGAGCATAACCGCGCTCAGAGACCTCAGAGAAGCAACATAATTTAAGAAATAGGGAAACTTTAAAAACCCTTGATGGATACCAATATACTGACACTCACCCATCTTGTTGCTTCCAGGACTCACTACACAAATGCAGCGAGAGAGGAGAGTGGTCAGATCACTGAAACAAGTATGTGAACCTGACAAAGGAGTCACAATGCTCATCAGACGTTTCGGTCAAGAAGGAAGAGAAACTTCCACAACAAACACCACAATTCAAAAAGAAAAAGGTTGCAGCAATTTCGACTAAACATGCCACACAAATTAAGAAACATACTGATGAACAGGACGTGGGCAATGACTCTGCTAGACAGCGCAGCAGAGATCACAATAGTTCTCGAGAATCTTCTAGAAATTCTGGATATGACACCAACTAATGACTTTCTCAAAGTCAAAACTGCAGATAGGTTTGTCGCTCTACCGGACATGGTTTACAAATTAAAAATTCAAAATGATGGGGATAGAGTGCACTATCAAAGTGACCTTCTGGGTAAGATAAACATTAGGTTTTGATATCCTCTTGGAAGAAAAAGATTAGCCACCTGAATTTGTCTGTATGCTCCCATAAGGGGAAGATGTCATTTTTCTCAGTCCATGTTCCAGAAGCAGTAAAAGAGGCTTATGCCTCAGATTGAACAAGCCCTAGTCCTGTACCACAACCATGTGGGGAGGGACAGAAATTCCCCTTACACCTTATATTATTAAGGTCCACTCCACAAATACAATGACAATACCCCATTAAACATGAGGCTAAAGTACCAGTGAGGGAAATTCTTGAGTACCGAGGAGTAACTCAACCCTGCATATCTCCAATGAATAACCTCTTGTTTCCCGTAGCCAAGACGGACCCTTCATATTGAATAGTCTTAGGTCACAGACACTTAAACAGTCATACAAGTACATTTGCCATAAAATATGTGCAGAGCACATCAATTAGCAACAACATACTGTGTAAGAAAGCTTAGATATTTCCAAATTTTTTTCTGTCAAAATCTAATGCCCACAAGCAGGGATTTAACTGCCTTCACTGCGCTTGGCTCTCAAGGAATATTTTGTAGACTCCCTCAAGGGTATAAGAATAACCCAGGTTTGTTCTCTGCCCATGTAACATCAGTATTATATGACATTGCTCATGAGGCATAGTGTTATGACGATTACATCTATCTGACAGACAATGATATCAACACTCATTTAGCCAGGGTGAATCACATCATTTTGGGATTCGCTGCACAGGGCTACAAATCCAATTTCAAGAAAACAAAGAATGCTTTTGTAAATAACTAATTTTTAGGATATTAATTATCAAATGAGGGAAAGAGCCTGGCACCCCACTTTCTAGAATGTGCAGATTTACATCCTCCAAATGCCATAAAAATACTTCAGTCATTGCTAGGTTTTTTCAATTTTGGCAGACCTATATTCCAGAATATACACAAAGCATAAAACCACTCTATGACGTAATTGTCCAGATTTCTCAAGCAAACATTGGACACCCGAACACACAAACAGTCTCAGAGCATTACAGATAGGCCTGCTTGAAGCAAATAAAATAAAACAAATTTGGTTATCAGGGTAATTCCTTGTACTATTGGGTTCACCTATGTCACATTCAATGAAGGTAACACAGTACCCATAGCAAACAAATCTCATTTGTACTCCAATGCTGAACAGTGTTTTGCACCAACAGAAAAAATCCTGACTGCTGTTCAAATGGCTGTAATAGAGGATAGTCCTTTAGAATGGGAAAATGCATTATTACTGTTACCCCAATACCAAACCTTGAGGCTGTCACCAAAGCCAGCGTTCCAAATGCAAAAACATTACATCCAGGTTGGATTAATAGGCTACCTCTGTGACTGCAACTGATATTGATTATGTTTTTGATTCAAAACTCCAGACCCAAGAATTCCTTCAATATGAAGTTGAATACCCCATGTCCACAAACATTTTGCCTCTTGGACAATGTTGTACTATCATTTACACCAATGGCTCAGCTCAACAAGCTGTAGGTACCAAAAACCAATACTTCACTGCTTGCACAGCTGTTTGAGCGGTAATGAGGGATGGTAAATTCCTCCATTCCTAGGGGACTGCACAGCACAACTAGTAAAGCTGAAGGCTCTAATCTTGGCACTGGAACACATGGGTCCTGAAATTTCTACCTTGATTGTGTGAGATATGTACTGCTGTTTGGGGTTCCTTTAATGAGTATTTAGACTACAGACGCCTATATGTGTTCCAAAGGAAACACCATAAAACACAAAATCTTGTGAGGGAAGGTAGCAGATCTTAAAGAGAAACTGCTAAGTGATCATGTATTACATACATTGGGTCACCAACGTGTTGGAATACATGTTGTAGGAAATAATCTGGCTGATGAAGCTACCAAATCTGCAGTAGCCAGGGCTTCTATTGCTGCAAATACTCGTTCCCATACAAAATTGGATGATGAAACTTTGGCTGCTGTGAAAGCTTTGTTTGATGGCAAGCCCATGCCATGAGCATGCCCCTCAAAATATTCCTACCACTTAACCACTTAGTTGCTGGGCCTTCCCCCCCTGCTGTGCGGAGCCCTTTTTTGGCTATTTGTGGTAGTTAGCTCTTAGGCCTTCATAACTTTTTGTCCACATAAGCTATCCACACCAAGTCTCCGTCCTTTTTTTCCATCATCCTTGGGATTCTAAAGGTACCCAGAGTTTGTAGGTTCCCCTGGAGGAGACTAAGAAATTAGCAAAAATACAGCAAAAATTTTGTTTTAAAAAAAAAGAAATGGGAAAAAAGGGTTGCCGAAGAAGGCTTGATGTTTTTTCCCTGAAAATGGCATCAACAAAGGGTTTGCGGTGCTAAAATAACCATCTTCCCAGCTTTTAGAAACAGGAAGACTTGAATCAGAAAACCACATTTTTCAACACAATTTTGGCATCTTACAGAGACATACCCCATTTTATTATTTTTTGTGCTTTCAGCCTCCTTCCAGTTAGTGACAGGAATGGGGGTGAAACAAATGCTGGATCCCAGAATGCTAACCATTTCTGGAAAGTAGACAAAATTTTGAATTCAGCAAGGGGCCATATGTGTAGATCCTACAAGGTTATCCCACAGAAAATAACAGCTGAAAAACAATATTGAAATTGAGGTGAAAAAAACAGCCATTTTTCTCCATGTTTTACTCTGTAAGTTTTTCCTGCAATATCAGATTTTTTAAAGCGATATATCGTTACGTCTGCTGGACTCTTCTGGTTGCAGGGATATATAGTTCATCAAGATCCCTAGGTACCCAGAGGCAATAAATGAGCTACACCTTGCAATGGGTTTTATTTCTATACTGGGTATACAGCAATTCATTTACTGAAATATAAAGAGTGAAAAATAGGTATCAAGAAAACCTTTATATTTTCAAAATGAGCATAAGATGGTGAGAAGCAGTGGTTATTTGCACATCTCTGTATTCTGGGGTGCCCATACTAGCATGTGAATTACAGGGCATTTCTCAAATAGCCGTCTTTTTTTACACAATGTCTTACATTTGGAAGAAAAAAATGTAGCGAAAGACAAAGGGCAATAACACTTGTTTTGCTATTCTGTGTTCCCCCAAGTCTCCCGATATAAATGGTAGCTCACTTGAATGGATAGGCCTAATGCTTGCGACAGGAAATGCAACATGGACACATCACATTTTCACATTGAAATCTGGTGTGTTTTTTGCAAAGTGCCTAGCTGTAGATTTTGGCCTCTAGCTCAGCCGGCACCTAGGGAAACATACCAAACCTACGCAAACATATTATAGTTCTGAAAAAGGTTTAATGTACAGCATGGCTAAATATTTCAGCCACTTCACTGGGGACCTGGTACTTCTCCAGCTGTTTTTCGGTTTAGGGAAAATTCCCAGCTTCTGACGTCAGAAGAAGTTCTGGCAGTGTTCTGTGACACTGTACTCTGAGTGCTTTTGGCTCCACAGGGACATATAGCCACAACCAGTGGTACTGCACCTTCTGCTGTTGACTCTACAGGGACATCTAGTGATGACCTACAACACTACACCCTTGTGCTGCTGACTCCACAGTTAAATATTTAAAAGGCCTGCTAGGCCTCAACATGTGTAATACACTATGCCTTCAAGGGGCTGATTATATGGTCACACTGCAATGGTCTTTGTCATTCTTTTTTCATGTGATTATGCCATCTAGAAGCTGACTATATGGTGACATGACAAGTTTCTTATGAATGCTATTTTTAATGTGGTGCTCTATAGTGGGTGTTCAGACCATCACAGTCTAATGCCAAGTGTATGAAGGAATGCACAAACACAGTTTATTTCTGATAAAGGTTTAATGTGCAGCATGGCTAAATATTTCAGTCATTTCACTGAGGACCTGGTTCTTTTCCAGCCATTTCTAGGTTTGGGGGACATTCTGAGCTTCTAACGTCAAAAGAAGTTCTAGTAGCATTCTGTGACACTGTACTCTGAATGCTTCCAGCTCCACAGGGGCATCTAACCACCGCTCTGAATATTGAATGAAGTTGATTGAGTGTGTGGGGAACATGATATTGATAAATACAGGTTACCTATGCTTTATTTAGAGAATACCTTATTACATTGCAAAATATATTGTTAAAAGACACCATACAACAAATAAGTTGTTTAGGCATTGCAAAAATAAAATAATTAATGTGCCCAGTATTCCCTCACCAGCTAAATTTGATAATTGGCAAAAGACTTTAAATGTCACTTGTAGGAGGCTGGACTGGCTTGTAGTGAGTACCAAGGGGTACTTGCACCTTGCACCAGTCCCAGTTATCCCTTATTAGTGTATAGGGTGTCTAGCAGCTTAGGCTGATAGATAATGGTAGCTTAGCAGAGCAGCTTAGGCTGAACTAGGAGACGTGTGAAGCTACTACAGTACCACTTAGTGTCATATGCACAATATCATAAGAAAACACAATACACAGTTATACTAAAAATAAAGGTACTTTATTTTTATGACAATATGCCAAAGTATCTTAGAGTGTACCCTCAGTGAGAAGATAGGAAATATACACAAGATATATATACACAATAGCAAAAATATGCAGTATAGTCTTAGAAAACAGTGCAAACAATGTATAGTTACAATAGGATGCAATGGGGAAACATAGAGATAGGGGCAACACAAACCATATACTCCAAAAGTGGAATGCGAACCACGAATGGACCCCAAACCTATGTGACCTTGTAGAGGGTCGCTGGGACTATTAGAAAATAGTGAGAGTTAGGAAAATAACCCTCCCCAAGACCCTGAAAAGTGAGTGCAAAGTGCACTAAAGTTCCCCTAAGGACAAAGAAGTCGTGTTAGAGGAATAATGCAGGAAAGACACAAACCAGCAATGCAACAACTGTGGATTTCCAATCTAGGGTACCTGTGGAACAAGGGGACCAAGTCCAAAAGTCACAAGCAAGTCGGAGATGGGCAGATGCCCAGGAAATGCCAGCTGCGGGTGCAAAGAAGCTTCTACTGGACAGAAGAAGCTGAGGTTTCTGCAGGAACGAAAAGGGCTAGAGACTTCCCCTTTGGTGGACGGATCTTTCTCGCCTTGGAGAGTCGTGCAGAAGTGTTTTCCCGCCAGAAGGACGCCAAAAAGCCTTGCTAGTCATAAATCGTGCGTTTGGCGATTTTGGACACTGCCGGGGCCCAGGAGGGACCAGGAGGTCGCAAATTGGACCTGAATGAGAGAAGGGACGTCGAGCAAGACAAAGAGCCCTCACTGAAGCAGGTAGCACCCGGAGAAGTGCCAGAAACAGGCACTACGATGATGCGTGAAACAGTGCTTGCCGAAGTTGCACAAAGGAGTCCCACGTCGCCGGAGACCAACTTAGAAAGTCGTGCAATGCAGGTTAGAGTGCCGTGGACCCAGGCTTGGCTGTGCACGAAGGATTTCCACCGGAAGTGCACAGGGGCCGGAGTAGCTGCAAAGTCGCGGTTCCCAGCAATGCAGCCCAGCGAGGTGAGGCAAGGACTTACCTCCACCAAACTTGGACTGAAGAGTCACTGGACTGTGGGGGTCACTTGGACAGAGTCGCTGGATTCGAGGGACCTTGCTCGTCGTGCTGAGAGGAGACCCAAGGGACCGGTAATGCAGCTTTTGGTGCCTGCGGTTGCAGGGGGAAGATTCCGTCGACCCACGGAAGATTTCTTCGGAGCTTCTGGTGCAGAGAGGAGGCAGACTACCCCCACAGCATGCACAAGCAGGAAAACAGTCGAGAAGGCGGCAGGATCAGCGTTACAGAGTTGCAGTAGTCGTCTTTGCTACTATGTTGCAGGTTTGCAGGCTTCCAGCGCGGTCAGCAGTCGATTCCTTATCAGAAGGTGAAGAGAGAGATGCAGAGGAACTCGGATGAGCTCTTGCATTCGTTATCTAAAGTTTCCCCAGAGACAGAGACCCTAAATAGCCAGAAAAGAGGGTTTGGCTACCTAGGAGAGAGGATAGGCTACTAACACCTGAAGGAGCCTATCAGCAGGAGTCTCTGACGTCACCTGGTGGCACTGGCCACTCAGAGCAGTCCAGTGTGCCAGCAGCACCTCTGTTTCCAAGATGGCAGAGGTCTGGAGCACACTGGAGGAGCTCTGGACACCTCCCAGGGGAGGTGCAGGTCAGGGGAGTGGTCACTCCCCTTTCCTTTGTCCAGTTTCGCGCCAGAGCAGGGGCTAAGGGGTCCCTGAACCGGTGTAGACTGGCTTATGCAGAATTGGGCACATCTGTGCCCAACAAAGCATTTCCAGAGGCTGGGGGAGGCTACTCCTCCCCTGCCTTCACACCATTTTCCAAAGGGAGAGGGTGTCACACCCTCTCTCAGAGGAAGTTCTTTGTTCTGCCATCCTGGGCCAGGCCTGGCTGGACCCCAGGAGGGCAGCTGCCTGTCTGAGGGGTTGGCAGCAGCAGCAGCTGCAGTGAAACCCCAGGAAGGGCAGTTTGGCAGTACGGGTCTGTGCTACAGACCACTGGGATCATGGGATTGTGCCACTATGCCAGGATGGCATAGAGGGGGCAATTCCATGATCATAGACATGTTACATGGCCATATTCGGAGTTACCATTGTGAAGCTACATATAGGTAGTGACCTATATGTAGTGCACGCGTGTAATGGTGTCCCCGCACTCACAAAGTTCAGGGAATTGGCTCTGAACAATGTGGGGGCACCTTGGCTAGTGCCAGGGTGCCCTCACACTAAGTAACTTTGCACCTAACCTTTACCAGGTAAAGGTTAGACATATAGGTGACTTATAAGTTACTTAAGTGCAGTGTAAAATGGCTGTGAAATAACGTGGACGTTATTTCACTCAGGCTGCAGTGGCAGGCCTGTGTAAGAATTGTCAGAGCTCCCTATGGGTGGCAAAAGAAATGCTGCAGCCCATAGGGATCTCCTGGAACCCCAATACCCTGGGTACCTCAGTACCATATACTAGGGAATTATAAGGGTGTTCCAGTAAGCCAATGTAAATTGGTAAAAATGGTCACTAGCCTGTCAGTGACAATTTGGAAAGAAATGAGAGAGCATAACCACTGAGGTTCTGGTTAGCAGAGCCTCAGTGAGACAGTTAGTCACTACACAGGTAACACATTCAGGCACACTTATGAGCACTGGGGCCCTGGGTTACCAGGGTCCCAGTGACACATACAACTAAAACAACATATATACAGTGAAAAATGGGGGTAACATGCCAGGCAAGATGGTACTTTCCTACACCACTGAAGAACAACTCAATAGTTGGGTTCAGAATGGCACCTTTAGTTCAACACTTTCAGATCCCAACAGGTGGTTATTGTGGCCAGTGGACACAAATGGTTGTCGTGCAGGTTTTGTTAACTCCACACGGGGTTTTGGATTGAGCAGACTTGACCATTGTTACCTCACCACACAACACTCTTGTATTATAATAACATACAGATTGGGCAAACTTTGTCAACAATGGTTAATATGTTCCACGTTAAAAGCTGTCAAAGAACACCTTATTCTCCTTTCAGAAGCAATAGACTGTTAGGACCTAGAAAATCACATTCAAAATGTTTTTTATATACAACATATAATGAAATTTGGAAGCTTTCCCAAAAGTCTCTACCTCAATTATTTTCACAGTGTTGCAGTACCTGTGGTTGGCCATGTGTGTTGCTCAATTTCCTCCAGCTCTGAGTCGTAGTAATTTACTGCTGGTTTGGGGCCCTGTTTGCTGTAGTAATTTTAGAAGTGCAATTGCAAATAGCAATGTACTTACTCTTTTCTGAGTAGGTGCACGTCCCTCACTAACCGCTCAGTAGCTCCCTAACGTCTCCCTTCCTCCTCCCAAAGGCCCTCCTACTTAGTAGTAAGAATGCTGCTTTTCCCAAATAGTATACTTATATGTGTAAGGACCTTCCCAATGAAAATCTAGGAGAGATATACTAAATGTATTACAAAATGAAGTTTGTTAATAGGTCCGTCTGTATGATGTTACAATTTCCTGATATAACTGTACAGATGTAAACAGTGTTCAAACCTTACTGGGTTATATAAAAGGTCACAATGAGCATAGTGTACATTCCAAAAACATCAAAATCTGTAGAAGAATAGAGAGCAATAATTGCTACAACTATTAACACATTTAGGGAGACTAGCAACATTTAATCAAAGCAGATCACAATTTAAATTTTTTTAAAAATCTCCTTACATTGTTATGAAAATGCATAACATGAGAAACTTGAACACAAACAACAACTTTTTTCCTGTCTAGGTGAAGTGACATTTTCTAAGAGCAGATATCATCAGGAAAAACATTAACTTTTAAAATGTGAAGTAGGAATATGACAGAAACTTGCTTCAAAGTTATTTTTACTTTTTATCAAAAGTCAATGATGAAAGTAGATTTTTGATATCAGTAGCGTATATTTTGAAAACTGTACTTTGTGTTGCCTAAAGTACAGCCAACACTAAATAAGTTCTATTCATTGCCTTTTCTTCATTTACTATAATTATCATCCAAATGAGGTGGGACATGCTGGCTTACTAGAGCAACATACAACAAAGTCTAAAGCTAGAAAAACTGTCATCATTCAAATACGGACACTGAGATGACCATATGTGAATCTGATGATATAACAAGGACTTTACAAACAACCTTCTCTTTCATGTGAAAGGCTCAAACTGAATATCCAAGTGGTTAAAACCTTGTAATCCAGAACAGCTGAATGGGAAGCTGTTCCAAGATCAGACATTGTGGAGTTCCAACAATTATATGGGATGGATTCTAAGATGGGTCTCTGAGTAGGCTTATAGGGGGTGAATCTTGAAACTTGTCTTGACTTGAGCCACCATATTTCTTTACTATTTTCAGCAGTACATAATCACAATGATTACTATTTGCACATAAAACACATAGGCCCTCATTTCAACTTTGGTGGGTGGCAAGCTCCACCCGCCAAGTTGAATCCGCTGCGCGGCCACCAATGCGGCCAAACTCCCGCTGTGGCCATTTGGAGATCCCCGTTAGTTTCCACCCGCCGGCACAGCGGGGATCTTGGCCGCAACACGGGAGCCGGCTCTAAATGGAGCCGGTGGTTTTGCGGCTGTGCGACGGGTGCAGTTGCACCCGTTGCGGTTTTCGCTGTCTGCTATGCAGACAGTGAAAAGCTCCATGGGGCCATGGCAGGCGGCCCCTGTACTGCCCATGCCAGAGGCAGAGGCCCCACGACTCCCCTTTCCTCCAGCCTTTTCATGGCGGTTCATACCGCCATGAAAAGGCTAGCGGGAGGGGGACTCGTAATCCAAGCGCTGCCGTGGGGGATTACAACCGCCGGGACCAATGTGGCGGGAAACCGCCAGTCATAGCGGTGCGACCGCAGCACTTCCGCCACGGTCGTAATCCCATGGGAAGCACCGCCAGCCTGTTGGCGGTGCTTCCGTCGAAACAGCCTTGGCGGTCTTTGACCACCAGGGTTGTAATGAGGTCCATAATACATTACATATAACAAAGTATATTACATTTGCATTACATATATCAAAGTATATTACAATGTCCCATAAACTACTAATTAATATAGCCTGTTGGTCCTGGAATTATACAACCAATAGGTTTTTCAATATATCCCTCTATATGTCAGTTGGTCTTGCAGTTCTGAAATAATTATCAACAGATATGATCAGGACAACTACCATTTTGCACAAATTTTATTCTTTTCATAAAAGACGAAGGCTTTTTTATAGGCTTCTTCTTGCAAGCTATCTGGCTTTTTTTAAAGTGCAGAGTCATATTCAGAATAATAGCCTATTGACTTGATCTATAATCAGCTTAATTTTTCTACTCTCTGTTTCTATTTAAATACAATGTAGAGGGGCTTTTGCAGAGCTGAAAGTTTTGTGCAAACACAAGAGTAAAACGACAATAAAAGCAATTTGTGTTAACTTTTCAATACCAATACCTTCAAGTTTAACATGAAAACTTTAACATAGCAAACCTAATGATGTTTTCTTTGTAATGCTAACCAGCAAAGTGCAAGTGATTTTTTGTAATATGGAGTTAAAAATAAGGCTAAAAGTTAAAAAAAAAACAAGGGTAATAAACAATGCCAAAGAATATAGAAATAGTGCAAAACTAGTGATTAGTTAACGAAGTGCATGGTGCTTTGTGCAATCTGGAACCAAATAGGGTTTAGGACTGCTGAAATAGCAATATTATCAAAGATTGTGATAAACCTATATGCAAAAATGCATGGAAAAAGTGAAGATACAGCTGTGCAGAAAACAGCTAAAAAGAAAAACGTTGTCCAGGCTTATGCCTGGCTAAAGTGGTCTTTAATAAGGCCGCAATTGGTCCTCCCACAGGTGTGTGATGCAGAGATTTTCAAATGGAGTATCTCTATCAACCAACATGTTATAAGATCAGAGGGCTTGTACAATTTTATTTAACAATTTCCTATATCTAGGACCAGACTCTCCGGGGCATTCTTTTTACAGCTCTTGTTATAATCCAGCCAGCAAAAATGTACACAGTACTGCCCAAAAGCTCCTTCAGGTCTGTTCTATCGCAGAATGTTAGCACCTCTCTGCAGGGTTGAATGTTGTATTTTAAAAACAGGGGATGTATGTAGTATTGCTGGACACTCAATAACATTTCACATAACAACATTAAATGTGTATGGTGTCAGAGTCACCTACTGAACAACTGCAATGGTCTGACATGTTGTGTGGGCTTTAAACCATGTTTTAGTGTAGGACAGGACAAGCAGGGTTCTGATTTTGTCTTGAGGTGTGTTAGAAAAGAGGCCTCTAAAAAGGTAGAAGAGTAACTGCTGGAGGACTTTTGATCTCAGGAACTGAAATTTCCCTCTAAACATCACCTGACAAAAGACAAGAAAGTGCATCCATACTGTGAAAAAGATCTAGCTTCTTGTTGTGAGTAAAGTGCACTGGATCTTGTGAGAGCCCTGACTGAAGAGATAGCTGGTGCTTGGAAGCCTGCACATATGATTGTGGTGTGGAGGGGATACCAAGAGTGACTTTCTCAGCAATAGAAAGTACTTATATTTAGTCATCTTTATGGTTACTGGACGAAGTGAACAGAACAACAAAGCTCCAAAGAAAGGTGCAATTGAGTTGACTACAGAGTTCCAGTTTGACTCGCTCTAAGGCTATTAATGTGGTAGTCAAAGCTATTTATTGCAAGACTACTACTGAGGATTACCAGAGATGGTGGAGTTCTTGCTGGCTTCAGATTTTACATCACAGACTGACGTGGCCAGTGAGGTCGTCTCAATTACCATTAGACTGCGGTTACCTTACAATCACACCTAGCTCTTGATGTACCATAAGGATTGACTTTGATTGGTAAATGGATGTTTCTTGGTGCTTTTTTTTCAAAAACATAAAAAACTATTTTCTCATGATCTTGTTATATTTTTTTTACTAATGCTTATGTCATTTTCATTACTAATATTATTCATTGTTTGTCTACTTTTGTCTTGGAACTTAATTTTGGTATGTCTTAACTTTAACATTGTTTGGTACTGCTTGAACTTAACACACATTTTCTGGAAAATTGCCTGCAGATTGTGCCACAGCTACTTGGATTTAAGCACAGTTTCTCTTTGAAAGGTGTTGAAACCTAACCAGGATGTGCTTATTAAGTTGATAGGTGCATCACCTTCGAAACGGGTAGGCCAATTTCTGACATACAGGTTTGCAAACTTGATACAGAATAGGTTGACTATAGAAGATATGTCATTGGCACTATAATGGCACTAGCTATTTTCATATCTTTCTGTCCACTAGTGGGTGCTACCATTATAAAGCACAATGTGCCTTCTTTCAGGAGACGCAGCAGTTTACACGGACTATCTGTTGAATGCAGAACTCATTTTGGATAGAAGACTATCCACATTCAAAACAATACAGTGTGCTTGTTATAAGACACTTATTTGAATTGACGTTTACAAAACTATGCAAATGCTATAATACCTGTCAAGTGTTATTTTTCAGGAATGTCAGAGTGTGAAAAAATTATAAGTCAAATATGAAAATCAAACCATTTTATTAACCAATTAGATGAGACTAGCATTAGACCATACTTCAATTATGTGTTTTTAATCTTTAATCAGCTTGTTTCAGCATGTTTTAGTTTTTGTGTTGTTTTTAGTGGAGAAATCCATGTTTCCAAGATGGCTGACCCATAACATACATTTCATGTATTTTATCATCAGAACTTGTATGGAGTCACTCACATTCCAAAAGGAACAATTGCCTGGCATGGGACACTCATGTTGCTCTGCAAAGTCCTTCATCATGCAGGTTTTGTGCTTCCACACAAAGATGATTGCATTAACTGCTTGCCCAGCCATGTAGAATCTGTTTTTTGTTACAGAGCAGCAGTGACAAAGGAGGCCCATAGGGTTTATTTCTTTTTAGAAGCGTATTATCCCGTGCTCAGAGGTTGCAGAGTTGTTCAACTATTTCAGGCTCTCCAGTATTGAACTGTATACAAAACTTGTCAAAAATGAAGAGACTGTGCCACATTCTATAGTACTAATAAAAGTTAGAGCAACAACATTAGGCACCATCAATACTCAGACCAATTGTAACCTAGAATTTTGTGAACTCATTTTATGAGAAAAAAACCGAGGCCCATATTTATGTGTTTTGTGGCAAAGGACATAGCAGCAAATCACCTTGCTGCGCTCCCATGAGTCACAGGGACATAGTAGGAATGCACCGCATTTATAAAATACGGCATACTCCTGATCTTTCTCCTTGTGCTGGGGCCCTCTGGCAGCCTAGCACCAACACAGGCTTCCTTACACCATGGTGCAAGGTTGCCTGTGTTGCATGCAGGCTTGGTTTTCTGCAGGAAGGGAAACCTTCCCGCACAAACAAAAATCTTGAGAGGCTTTTTCTTCTTTCTGCAGCACACATAGAAAGAGGAAAAAACAGGAGAAATAACAACATTTCTCCCCATTACACCTCTCCTGGGGAGGCGTATCTTTTTGGGGCATTCTCGTTTGGTAAATAGGGAAATGCGTCATAAACAATGGTTTGCCTCCCTTTCACGGAGTAACGTAACCTATCGATTTGCGCTGCCTTTCCTTATTCCATATTTGTGAAGCCTTTTAAAGGCACAAAAAAGTGGGTTTTCTTGGCATAAAAAATATGACGTAGTGGTTTGTCCCATGCATTTACCACATTGAGTGGTGCAAGCATGGCGCACACCAGTATGGGCCTAAGTTTGTGTCCTTTAAATAATGAAATGTTTCACTTGTAGTTCATGGAATTGATAAATGCTAAGCATTTTATAAATGTGCATGCATTGCTCAGTGACTGTACATTTGAAATGCAAGGCAAAATAAGTCTGAGGAGGAAAGAAGTTCACTCACAGTCCAGTGCATTATCTCCTTTTAATCTGGCTTCATCTATTTACACGTGGAAAGATGGCATGACGTGCGAGTAGTAGTTATGACAATTGTTTTACAATTTCCTTGTTCCAAATCACATAAAAGAAAAGGTTGCAGCTCCACTGATTGCCAAATAGAGTTAAACAATCAGGATTACATAATGAATCCAGGACTCAGGTCTCCTAACATGAGTCGCAATAGTAATTATTGATGTGTATGTTGGCAACATAGGCAGAGTCCATGAGTTAATTTCAACCATTTATCCACGTTCATTGACCCATTCACACCCCTACTAGAGTTTATGGCAAACGTTTTTTTCGCTTCCTTCTGAGGAGCAACTAGGAAAAGTTCCAAAAAACAGAACATAAACTACATCACAACTTAACAGAATTCTCAAGTCCATAGAAATCTCCCTGTCCCCATGTTCACCCTCTTTAGTTAGTATTACTCAAGACTGTTTAATGTTAGGATGTTTAATTAAGCATTACAGAGATTAATATTTATTTGCGGAGAATTTATTTTTAAGCCATTTTAAATGACATAACCAGTGTCTTTGTTTGTATGTGCAGTTTGTTTCGAATTTTGTGCACCGTATCAGTAAGATTGGTGAGTTTTTTGGTTTAAGAAATTGTTAATTAACATTTGCACTAGAAAAATTAGTAGTTTTAGGAAAACTAAAGGAAACATAATTGATAGAGGGCCCATGTGAAGGCTCGGGGAGGCGATCAGGTCAGTGAGGTCACTACCACTCACTTTCAAATGACAATGTTTTTTCAACAATGCACCACCATTTTGTGTATAGCCGTCACATTGCTTAGGCTGTATTAAGAGCTGGAGCTTTTTCAGTGATTTTTAGGTGAAAATTAATGAAAGAGTGCAGCAGTAGCACACGTTTTTCTAAAGACATTACGGTCTCTCACTGAGAATGACTAAACACGCTTGAGCAGAATTCATGCGTAGGGATCACCTTTTTGGTAACCTAGCAATGCACTATGCCAGCAGTTAGTTTATCACAACGACCACGTGTTACGAAGTTCGGTAGATGGAAAAATTAATATATTTTAATATAAATTTAAGAATTTAAAATTAATACGCAAATAAATAGAATTACCAGTAGAGCAGAGTTAATTATAGAGCGAGGCTTTGCCAACATGACTGAGCAGGAATCAGCGCAGGCATCACAGGCAGACCTATTTAGGAAGATTGTCTACCAAGAATGACATTTAGCAGTTAAAGAGATGGTAAAGGAGGTCTTCAAACTAAGAAGACAGATAGGCTCAGGATGAGGAGGAGTATTTTTCAATCTCAGAAAGAGAAGGAGAATTTCACAAGCGATTCACGAGGTAAATGTGTAAAAATGTGAAAAAGAGAGGAGTCCCTAGCAGCTCAAAGGGATTAGATGTCCAAAGTGACAATCCAGATGGGGAATGTAGAACTGCATTTGAGGTCAGCAAACTGTATGACTTTAAGCTGACTGATAGGCATCATGATATTGACAAATGTATTTTCGATTCAGATTATAATGATGTTTAAATGAAGAACTAAATATAAATTTCAGGAAAAAAAAGATGAAAGGAAAATAAGGTGTTGGAGTCCTTGGGCGAAAAGTTGTTTGATCCTATGGAGATAAAACACCCTAGAAGCAAAGAAGTGTGGCCACTAGATTACATTAATTTGTGGCTCAGCAGGCCATTAGCAAAATTGGAAAGGAGCGAATTGACAGCAGAGTGCTCATGTCCTATAATAGGCTAGAAAGGTACTTTGACCCCACGCATTGGTCCAGAGGTGATCACGTATCTATTTAAAATGGGCAAAGACCCAAGAAAGGGATTGAAAAAATCCCTGAAGACATGCTAAGATAAAGCTTTAGACATCCTTCGTCCAGTGTCAAGGTTTTTTTTATTTAGTGGAGGAGGCATAGATAAAAGAAACGGATGTAAATATTCACCTGTTATGAAGATGGAGACAAAGCTATTTGCTTTTTAGACAATGCCAATGCTGGTTTGCTGGCAGAGAGGCTCAAAACTATTGTGAATCGTATTAATCCAAAGACGCAGGACTTTGGGGTAAAACAGTCCAGTGATAAGGAGAAAGGACTGGGGTTCAGGGACAGCATGGTAACGAACATTGGAAGGTATGTTCAGACATTTACAAGCCTGGATTAGGCTCAGTACTCCATGAAGAGAGTGTTTTCACCACCACTCGGGAGTGTCCACCGGAAGAGGATGACTCTGTAACTGAAGAACTTGAGTTTGTGTTCTCTATGGCACTACCCACACCCTCCTGGTCATTGGGTCCTTTCATGTCCGAACTGTAACATCTGAACCCACTGGGAGCAGCTGTATTTCCAACGACGTTGGCCCCCTCTCCTTTGCTTTCCCTGAATGAATCTGAAATTACATGTAAAATTGTTTTATTTATTGCAACTGTGTTTCTACATCCGACCATCACATATCAACAGAAAACATGTATTAATTGCACATATCACACCAGCTTCATAGTTCACTATATTGGTTTCAACATTAGCATGAGTACATACATGCATGCTATGAAACCTGAAAACAGTTAGTTCCAATTATGTCATAACCCCAGACAGCTCCAAATGCATTGATGGACTTGTCTACCTTGTCTACACCGCATCCTTATTCCCATACTGTGATAGTTGATCAACTTGTATACTTTGGCTCTTGTACTATTCCATAGTAAAATGATGTTACCAAATAGGAGGGCTACAAAATATACATTTCCACAATGTACACATAAGGCTCAGATTTCATCAAATATTCATTAACCTTACAACACATTGTGATGTCATGAAGGTCCAGTTAAAGACCAATATGCCATCAGTATGTACTGTAGCAGAAATTATGTCCCATGCAAATGCTCATTGCACAATGTTGATGCTTTTGAATTGAAATGTCATCAGATGTCCACTTCTGAAAAAGTCTAATGAAACCTGTACTGAAATAGTTTAGCTATGTAACACATGTAGCATAGAAAAATAGCATGGAGACATTGAGGGCCAAAGTTTTGGGAGAAAGATACTCCAAATGCACAAAGTATAAGACTTCTTGTAGCCATAGGAACATCCCCAATCCTGCTTGGTACAGGTGATAATACCATTCATAGAATGCATTCTACAGGCCAATACACCTTTGAAGGTTGCTGTGTGTCAGTGAACATCTATGACATGTATATGTGGGATTAGTATGCTCCTAATGGGATGGCATATCACAGCACTAACTGGTAGAGCAACCACAAATTGCCTTGTAAGGATGAGTGTAGACACTCACATATGATCTCTATATTTCTACATCCCACTCTCCGATGCATGTCACCAGTCAGTGAATTAATTTTGAAATACTACTGCAGATGAACTAACAACAGGGAAATGTACACTGGGCAACATGTAGGCATTAATGCTGATAGCACCAGTGATGATTGCACACTCATGTCACTGTTGAATCCCAACTTACCAATGGAAAATGTTGTCCAGTCACTGCATAAAGAGTGCACTGTATGCCATGTCACATGTAATAGGGCACCATCATACGAGAGACAGTAGTGAGGGAACAAAAACCCTTACACCAGGAAGATAAGTGGCCTGTTTGGTACAATTGTTACTCAGAACATCAAAGAACATGAGATGATTTATCAGTTTACTCAGCCATGTGTCTGCCCAAGACATTGCATTGTTAGTGGACTGGACTTTGCTGTGTTTCTTGTCATAAAGATAATAGGCACAGCATAACAGCATGCTCCTACTACCAGACGTACACAAACAGTAACTATTCTTGTGTGCAGCACATGGGCCACCCCCAATATCATGGGGAATTGCCTGTCTGTAACACTTTGGCCAGGACTCACCATCTTTTAGCTGCTGCTGGCCCTCAACTGCCTGCCAGTATGCGGGCCATTGGGGCTCAGGGTCCGGCACTCTCCTTCCACATTGGGAGGACATCCCCAGCTGGATCTCTGTGATCTTCTGGGTCCAGCACCTCAGGTCCTTCCACCTCTTCTGGCAATGGATGCTGTGCCAGTGATAGACCCCCAGGTAGACCCCCAGGGTCGGCACCTTCTGGGTGATGGCTTTCCAAATGGATTTCTTTTGATGGGCGTTCACCTCTATGGATACAATAGATGAATATACAGATTATAATAACAATTTTTTCGAAATCTATTCGGTTGAAACACTTTTTTTTACATTAAACACAAGCCCAAATCAATAGTCAACACACTACATGTATAGTTGCTGAGCAGTACAAAGATATGAATACACACTTTTGGAGTTGTCTGCTGACCACCCTCAACCCTTGTCATGTCGCATACTGATTAAGCCAGCCCACATGTAGCCCATGGCCATCCTACGTGTACTGTGATATCAGCTACTATGACACACAACACACCATTGTGACCTTCTGAAGGGTAAACTACTTTTGCATGATTGTATAGACACCTTTACAGCCAGATCCATTGACCTGATGCATACAGTCCATACAGCATGGTACCATTGTGTCGACTACATCTTAAGACTTAGGTCACAAAAAAAGGGCTGGCATGTGTGTCACTTACAGCTTCCTCTCTAGAGATGTGTGGATATGTGGATTTAATAATGAGTTTGAGTGGTAGGCATTGCCATCACAGGTCACAGTGTGCCATATGTGGCACTGTTACAGGGATGACGTCACCATATCACTGTATTTATTTATTGTTTAGTTTAATGCAGCTTAGCTGGAGATTCACATATCAAATTCTCTTCAGAAGTAACCAACTATCTGCAATGTTATTGTGTCACATGTGCAATAGGCCTGTACAGTGCAAGCATGACTAATGGAAAAGTTACAGCAGACCTTTGGGAGTAAGGGGCCTGTCATAAGTAAACGATACACATTGACAATGTTGGTCAATGGAAAGCAGTATCAGGTCACGGGGTTCCCTCTGAAAAACATGAATTTTTTGTTGGTTACATAACTATAAATTAAACCGAGTTACAATGACTAACAAAAACATGGGTAAAGCTTATCGGACTGTTAACACATACAGATCTGATATCTCTTCAGAACATGTCAGAGTGGACGGAAGACCTGTTGGTGAACATCCTTTAGTCTGCCAATTATTGAAGGGAGTACGTTTTGTCAAACCTCCAATTCCTAAATACAATGTTATGTGGGATGTTAATACTGTACTTCATCTTTTTATTACATGGCCAGATAATGATCTGTTATTGCTTAAACACTTGTCTGCTAAATTGACAATGCTTTTATGTTTGGTATCTATTAAGTATGTTTCTGATGTGAAAGCTTTAGTTGTTTTCTCTTTCTGTTTTTCCGCTATGGGCGTTTATTTCCAGGTCAGTAGACGTACCAAAACTAATTTATCATCTGTATTTTACCCCTTTTTTCCCTCTCAACCCAAGCTGTGTGTTGGCAATTGTTTAAAATCTTACGTTTCTTGAACTGCAGATCTTAGAAACCTTTCTACCTCCCAGTTACTAATTTCCTTTCAAAGACCACATAAGCCTGTTTCTGCTCCCACTCTGGCCTTTTGGATTAAATGGCTCATGTCCCTTGCGGGCATTTCTACCCTTTCTTTTGGTGCCCACTCGGTGAGAGGGGCTGCTGCCTCTCGTGCCTTTTGGGCGGGGGCTGGATTGCAGGATATTCTTAGATCTGCAGATTGGTCAAACGTCAATACTTTTAGAACTTTTTATTGTAAACCTGTTGATCATTCATTGGACAACGATATTTCTTTGCTTTAAATTAGCATAATATGAGCCTCCGGTCTTGTAATAAAGTTGAGATTTTCCTAGCCTTGGTGTTTGAAAGGCTAGATTGTATTAAAGACACGGAGGCGAGTATTCAAATCTTTCAATTATTCTCGTGTTATTTGTTATGCCTCGCTTAAGCACCTGCTTTGCTCCTCTTTTTACGCACTCTGATATCTATACATCTGTTTTGTGAACACCAGTGGATGAAAGGACTAGGCTGATCCATATTATTAGGTAACTGATACTGGCAATTAAAGGTTACAGCTTTTTTAGTGGATACAATAAAAGCTATAATTTACTGTGATAGATCCTAATTGTAAAGGAAAACTGTTTGCCACACAGGAATCTGAGCATTTTGGATGAACATCGTGTGGTGACCCATATGAAGACTTCAAACTTTTTTGTAAAAGTTATATTTATTTGTATTTACATAGGGTACATGGGATCATTATTATGTCTGTGCAAAACCCAGAATTATTTACAATTGTTAATTATAAAGTTAAGAGAACTTAATAAAGCAGTGCTTAAATATGTCTTGCTGGTTTGACTTTAATATAGAACACATTCTAGTTTTATCATTCTCACAAGTAGCAGGGATTTTCTTACAGTTTTCATATGAAAGTAAATTACATATCTTTACATTTCCGACTCAAAACATTATGCTGTATTAGTGATTGCTAACCTATGGTTTTACATGTTTTGCACTTGAGTCTTAAATTATCCTTTCTATGCAAAAGTCGATGCTAGAGCCCTGAGGCCTATATTTATACTTTTTTAGCGCCGCATTTGCGTCATTTGTTGACGCAAAAGCAGTGCAAACTTGCAAAATACAATTGTATTTTAAGTTTGCGCCATTTTTGTGTAAAAAAGAGGTGCAAATGCAGTGCTAAAAAAGTATAAATATGGGTCAGAGAGACTAATGACCAAAACACATTCTGGCCCTATGAGCACTACACTAGGCCTACAAGATAAGACTCTGATTTACTAACACTTCGCACTGTGCTATGATTTACTTTCCAGTGCAAATTCCTGTAGTGGGATTTACTTTCCACCACAAATAGTGGTTTGCATTGGAATGTTGCCTGAAGTAGGGCAAAGTAGCACTATGTGACCTAGAGTTACTTAATATCAAGGGGGCACAATAGTTCTCTTCCTCTTTGTGTGAACTAACTCCAAATGGAATGAAGAAGTATCCACGTGGGAAATGACAGCAAGTCTTCGAGCTGTAGTCAAAAAATTCATAGGACCAGAGGCCATGTGCATTTGTGCCTCAAATCAGAAACAAAACCCATAAAATGTCCAAATTCAAAGTTTATCTCAGAATTAGAAGTGCCCTCGAATATGGTTGATTCAAAGGTCACCTGCAAAATCTGTTCGGATTCTGCAGGCAGGTGAGTGTGCAGGAACAAGAAGCATAAAAAGCTCTTCAAGTTTGGACATGCCAAGATAATTCATCCAAGAAAGCGGGTACTTGCAAAATATTTAGGGGAGGACAACACAATTTAGGCTTTCAAAGGAGGATTGGCAATTAACACCTTTCTTTCTGGTTGTAGTTAGGCTGCAAGAGCAAGAACAAGAAAGATCCAAGAGTGTTGCGGGACAAAGCATGCCCTGCATTTATTTTTGGACTTAATCAATCAATCAGGGGATTTGTAAAGTGCAGTACTCACTCGTGAGGGTCTCAAGGTGCTGAGAAGAGGAGGGGAAGAATGTGGAAGAGGAGTGCTGCTACTGCTCGAAGAGCCAGGACTTGAGAAGTTTCCTGAAGGTAAGGAGGTCTTTGGTGTGGCACAGGTGGGTGGGAAGAGTGTTCCACGTTTTGGCGGTGAGGTGCGAGAATGATCTACCGCCGGTTGTAGTTCTCCAGGCGCGTGGGATGGTTGCGAAGGCAAGGTCGGCGGAGCGGAGATGCCGGGTCGGGGTGTACAAGGAGAGTCGTCTTTTGAGGTATTCTGGTCCTGTGTTGTGCAGTGCTTTGTGAGCATGGGTGAGGAGTTTGAAGGTGATTCTCTTGTTGACTGGGAGCCAGTGCGGGGTTTTCAGGTGGTCTGTGATGTGGCAGTGTTGGGGGATGTCCGGGATGAGGCGTGCGGAGGCGTTCTGGATGCGTTGCGGCCTCTTCTGGAGTTTGCTCGTGGTTCCTACATAGAAGGCATTGCGGTAGTCCAGTTTGCTGCTTATGAGGGCTTGGGTGACTGTTCTTCTGGTTTCAGTGGGTATCCATTTGAAGATCTATCGGAGCATGCTGAGGATGTTGAAGCAGGAGAAGAAGATGCCGTTGACTTGCTGGGTCATGGATAGTGAGGGGTCCAGGATGAATCCTAGGCTGTGTGCATGGTCGGTGGGAGACGGAGCGGTTCGGAGAGTGGCAGGCCACCAGGAGTCATCTCATGTGGAGGGAGTGGAAGATGAGGACTTCCTTCATGGAGGTAGGTCTTGGCGGAGTCCTTGGTGAGGAAGAGGATCAGCTGGGTGTCGTTGGCGTATGAGATGATGTTGAGATGGCCTAATGTGATGAGATCTTTTGAGATCAAAAGCCCATTGCTTTTCCAAGTATTCTGCCCTATTTAAAAGGGATGTTTTTGTAGGGTGTTTATGTTTTTCTGCTTTGGGGTTTCAATTGTTAAAATCTGAGTGACAAAATATATATTTGTCTAAAATGTTCAATGCTTAATTCATTCAATAATAAGTGCCTGTTCCCACAATTATTCTGACGAGGCGGTGCAAGACAAGGAAGAAGTCCTTACCCCGTAGCTGCAGCACCACTACCTCCTCCTGGAAGCTCCTATCTGGTGAACAGCATGCACACCATCTTGGAGGCGAGTAAGACCCATTTTATTATCTACATTGTTGTTTGTAGAAATAGAAGAAGGGCTGCCAGTATTCTTAATTGTGAACAATTAATATGCTGGCTGCCCTTCTTTTGTTTCTGTGGCCCACTGCAGAAATAAAAGATTGATTTGTACCTTAATGCAGTTTCAGACAGGGACCTTGAGAATTCATCAGGTGGAAAAGAGTTCTGCTGAAATATTAATTCTGGTGGTGCCCAGAGGAAACCATCAGCACAACGTGACTACTGCACATTTTTAGTATTATTTTCATGTCTGGGAATGATTGAGACTTCTTTAAAAGGTGTTAGGGTTGTGTAAATTGATTGCATTGTGATTGAGTGGAATAGCTCATTACAGTGAGATACAGTAGAAGAGGAATGTGGGCTTTATTCACATCTCAAATGCACGAGAAGAGGAATGTGGGCTTTATTCACGTCTCAAATGAGTGCAGCTACTTTGATATTGAAGTTAGATATGATCTCGTCATACATTGAGTCTGAAGAAGCAGCATAACATCGATTGTCTACTGTGGAAAAGTGGAATAGGCTTACAAGTCTTCTTCTGGGTTGCCACTAGAGGTGGTGATGGTGGAAGAGAAGGGAAAGGAGTGGTAGGAGGTTGATTTGGGTGAAATGTTGGACAAGCTGTGTATATGCAGGCTGATGAGCAGCAAGATAAAGAACTGCAGGAGGGATGATTGTCTGGATGAGGAGTAGCAAACAAAGAACATGAATATGATGACGAAAAAGAGGCAGAAGTGAAAGGGGCCTAAAGATCACTTGGCATGCATACAGATCAGGGGGTATGGCTTAAAGGTAAGATGGCATGACACAAAGCATGCACACACATTATCAGGTTCCAGGGGACTATATCAGAATATACAGATTCCCTCTGGTTGTTAATAAAGCTAAATGAGGAAACTATGATGATCCCACTATGCCATCATGCTTGGCATAGAAAAGCTTAAGAATATTTTTAACATGCTTGTAGTAGTAGACAATAAAACTACTACACTCAAATCACACTTGCTACTGGATCTAGAGGTTGAAAGGCACGTTTAATAACCACAGCTACAAACCATACAAACAGGGAACAACAGTGGTGAGGAGGATAGAAAGAAGCTGCTGTGTCCTCACATGAGCTTGTCTCGCCTTCTCATTATCGCCAATGGTATTGCTTTGTGACCACTGCCTCACTATAGGCCTGGTTATCTCCTATTTAAGCAAAAATGGTGCCATTCTCACAAACTGTCGGCTAACAACAATGGGATACATTTAGATTTGATAGAGCGTTCCATACTAATAATTTACCTGTATTTTGGACGCTCTTTAGGCCGATGAATCTTTTGGCTAAGTGGAACTCTCTTCACCCGAGATCAGTCAATTCAATGTAATCAATAATCAATAACGAACATAAGCAATGCCCTGATCAACATAACACTTAACAATTAATCCAGAATACATTTCGATGAAACCATGACCTTTCAGTCATGAATAACCACACCAGTTTATTGCAAAGTTAGTGAATTTATTTCCCTATATTAACAAAGCTAGCACAATATAAACGTGTCTCAACACCAAATGATATATGTAGATGAACATTAATAGCTGTCCATAACGGCGGAAAAGATGCAATCTATGCAGCATTTGAATAACAAGGCATTCGATAATAGCAATGCAAATCACTAATACTATAATCTGTAATGAACTAATTGCATACATTTAGTCAGCATAACAAGGTCTCAAATTGCATCGTGCAACAAAAAGGAATCCTCATCTAACCTCAAATTAGCATCGGCATGTGGGACTTCATGCAAAAACAATTTAGCAACATTAATTTGGAAAACTCCTAACTAGGGCTCTTATCAAAAATCAGCAGTTGGTTACCTAAAAGAAACACAATGCAATTGCACAATGTCCTTTCATATTTACCAATTTCAATCAGCATTCAAGGAAGTCTTCGTCTCACAGGTACCGTTTCTCGATCAGCATGGGACGGGGCAAAGGGGCAAGGTGGACGGGGCAATTGCCTCACGGCGGCAAGATAAAACTACTACTTCATGCAAAGGGATCAAAGTTAAAGTCTCTAGGGTAAGAATCATTTAAAGTCTCTTTCTCTCGATTAGAGAAAGCATCAGAGTCTCTTTCAAAATGGCGTCGCAGCAAGGTGGGCCATAATAGCTGCAAAATGGCGCAATAGGTGCAATGTCAGGTAATAGCTACTTTCTTCTCGTGCACCTGGTTTAAATAGACAACAGTTCAAATCCAGTAGGGTCTTCCATTGGAGGGTTCATAGGTTGGCTTCAAATTATCCAATCAAAAACAACAGTTCTCAAGCTTTTACTTAAGCATACATTATCCTTGGAGACGGGTACGCAAGTTGCAACATTTTATACCAATTAACTCACTTTCAGAGCTTCCATTGTCCGCACCTGCAGATTGACCTTGGAGCAAAGAGAAAAATGCCAGGCTGGCACGAAACCTTAAGATAAGCATGTGAACGATCTCAGTGGAAAAGTACAGCTTCAAGCAGAAATACACGTTTATTAGCACATTGGAAAAATACAAGCATCTAAATCGTGAGACCAGACAACTAGGCCGAAGCCTGCACTAAAGTTATGCTAAGCTAAAACATTTCAAACAAGCAAATCATAGCACACGTTTACGATTATGTTAGATTCGTAAAATTCTAATACATCACTTTATATAAAGCACGCTTATAAATGTTGGCAAACTACTCTGAGGGCACATTTTGTCCCCGTACAATCTTTATTAGTTTGGTTAAAGTCACTCTTGATTATTGCAGCACTACGTTTAAGCACTAATAAATGTAAAACCTTCATTTCAGCTTCATCAATCCCTCCTCTGATGACTACTTGTCATCACACAAACTATTCCCACAAATTTTATTCCATTAAAATTCTGTCAGTTCTCTTTTCCTTTTAGTTCCCCTAGTTTTCACTTTATATTCTTCTGCCATTCTTTTCATCATTTTCTCTTCCTTCCTTCTTTTAATTCTTTCCATAATCATTATTATTCCCCTTTTTATTCCCCAAATTCCAAATATACAAATCAGTACTATTAATATTCCCTGTATTATTTTTAGTAATATTCCATTCCAAATTCCACCAATCCAATTTCCCACTGAAGCAAGTCCTTTTCCAACCTTCTCCCACACTCCTGGTTCTTTCAGTTCCTTCACATCTGCACTCTCTTTTGTTAGATTAGCAAGCATAGTTTTAATTTTCACACTGTTGTCTGGAATATACGTGCAACAGTGGCGCGCACCAAGCATTTTGCAAACGCCGCCATCCTTTGCTAAAAGAATGTCTAAGGCAAGCCTGTTTTGAAGAGTCATAGCTCTTTCCGCTGCAAGTTCAGCATCTATCAGGATTATAGCACCTGAAAACTTTGTCAACATGTTATCCACTATAGTAGACAACTTTCTTATTTTGATGGAATTCAACACAACTCCCAATGAAGGAATCATGGCTCCAAATATATCTCCTACCACAGCCGCTGCGGTCTCTCTTTTCTGGATACGATGGGATCCAGATGTCTTTGGAATCATCGATAGGTCATCCAGTTGATAAACCTTTGGGAACACTATACCCAAATAACATCTCCCCCACCATCCCTTCGGAAGACGATAATAGGCATTATACCCACAAATGTAATATACACCTGGTATGACAGGGTCAAGTCCGTTCATCATGAATGTCCATTTGGCCTTAAAGATAAACGTATGTTTACACTCACTTGCTCCTACGAAAATATTATCATAATAAGATTCACCTCGATATATACAAAATTTCCCTACATGCCAAGCATCTAAAGCTATTCTCCCTTGTGTCTTTATTGCGGCAAAATCATAATGATCTACTGAAGTCCTCTTACTTAGCTCTTTTTCTAATTTCGCATTCATTTGTGCCCTTCTATCATCTGTGCGATCTAAAAAGCTTATTTCTACTGCAGTGAGCGAGCAGGTAAGATTTTCCCTATGAGCGTGAGCCGTTTCAAAAGGTTGCATTGGCTCGAAAAATTCCCTCATTATTTTAGCATCCCAATCTTTAGCAATCTGGCTTAGCTGCGCTATTATAGGAACATATGCAAAGGTAACATCATAATTTGAGTAAAAATACTGTATGTTAGTTTGACCATAAAATCTAGAAGTTACTATACTACATGTAATCCCGTATGTAAGAGGCATGTGGTGATAAGTCACCCCTTCCTTTACTGATGTCGGTATCTGTGTACACACATAACAATCTTTCGCATCCATAGTCTCAACATATTCTGTTAGCAAGCGATAGAAAACATTATACGAAAGTTCTTTCTTATCATGCAAGTGTCTCTCATCTAATTCTAGTCTTCTCAATGCAGTTAGTTCAGTGACAGTAACAGGAGCAAAAGTAGAAGCATCGGTTCTCTCATTCTCACCCTTTCCACGTGTAGCGAGCACTATTCCCACTATTATTAGTACACATGCAATTATCAAGCCTATACACGCATATTTACAATATTTATTTCTACTGTTTTGTGTAGCCATGATCTGTATAGAATCAGAGAGCTAGAAGCACCTATAAAGAAACTATTTAGCAATTCAGTTACAAAGCTGAACGAGCGCAATGTTCACACAGTTTTCTTCGAGAGGCCAGTCACTTATCGGTTAGCAGCATTTGTCTCAATTCGGCAATAACTCATTCTTTTATCAGTTCAGCAAGTGTCTTATCCGGTTTAGCAATGTCTCAGCTGGTTGTTTGTATCACGTTAGATTGTAGCAAGCAATGTCATTTATCACCCTTTCAATCAACAGCGTCCATAAAACTTTTCTTTTCTATTGGTATCTCTTCTTCTTCGTTCTCGAGGCTTAAAGATACAAATTCGTCAGTCCAATCGTCATTGACTGCATAGGCCCATTCTGGACCGGAATATCTCCTGTTCGGTATCCTTTTCCTTTTCAATTTTGCTTCTCTTTTCGATTCTGCTTCGCTGGTACTTTCCTCTTTGGCCAAGTCTTTTCTTTCACTTGGGGTTGGTGCCACGACAGACACTTCCTTTCTTTTCTCTTTTACTTTTGGCCTTTCTCCGTCGTTAAAATTTTCTCTAGTTCTTAGTTTTATTGGCGATATACTTAGTCTCCTCTTTGCACCGTGTCCACTTGATGGACCTGCGATCTTTTCTGTGGAAGCTTGAACAGTTTCGTTCTGTCCTGCCTTGTCCCCTCCTTCTGGGGAATCAATCACGTTCTCTTTTTCTTTTTCTGTATCGTCTGCTTCTGGGAAAGCCCTCCTCTGATCAGGCTCTCCTGCTTCTTCACCTCTTTCGAGCCCTTCGTCACCGTTACTTTCGTCAGGCTCTTTATCACTTTCAGCTGCTTCAGGCTCTTTGTCACCTTCAGCTGCTTCAGGCTCTTTGCTACCCTCTGCTGCTTCAGGTTCTTTGTCACCTTCAGCTGCTTCGTCGCTGTCTGAGGTCTCTCCTTGGTCTTCCCCAAGTGAGTCGGTCGTTTCGTCCTCAGAGAATATTTCTCTCTCTTCTGTTCCTGCCTGTTCGCTTTCAGTTCGGTTTTGCTCTGTCTCAGCGCTCAGCACTGTTTTATCAGGCACTGGCAGTTTCAGCGCTTCAACTTCCTCATCTGTGGGACACAACACTTTCTTTGTGTGACTGGCGTGAATCCAGTTGGGAACTCCCGCACACTTCACAGCGGTAGTTGTCGTCAGGATCACTTGGAAAGGGCCTTTCCAACGGGGTTCCAGACACGACTTCCTCACGTGCTTCTTTACCACGACCCAGTCACCTGCTTTCAGTGTGTGTCCTGGACCTTGAATCGGTGGCAAGGTGGTCGCTTCCACCTGGTGAGAGAAAGAGCGAACCACGTCAGCCAGACCTTTGCAGTAGTCTAACACCATATCATCTGTAATATTCAAAAGCGCGTTTGCTGGAACTGCAGGCAGTCTCATAGCCCTGCCCATGAGAATTTCGTGCGGAGACAATCCAGTCTTTCTGTCAGGGGTGTTTCTCATTGACATTAACACCAAAGGCAATGCGTCAGGCCATTTCAAATTTGTCGATGCACATA
The DNA here is from genome assembly GCF_031143425.1 of Pleurodeles waltl. Classification (NCBI taxonomy): domain Eukaryota; kingdom Metazoa; phylum Chordata; class Amphibia; order Caudata; family Salamandridae; genus Pleurodeles; species Pleurodeles waltl. Next base: position 1,179,654,204 of record NC_090437.1, read on the forward strand.
TTTTCGCCATTCTTGATTTCAGCGTACCATTCATTTGTTCCACCAGTCCTGAGGCTTCTGGGCGATAGCTACAATGCAGTTTTTGCTCAATGTTCAGCGCTTCGCAAAGTAACTTTATCACCTCGTTATTGAAGTGACTTCCTCTATCTGATTCTAAAGAGATCGGGAATCCAAAACGTGGTATTAACTCCCTCAACAATAGCTTTGCAACTGTAAGGCTGTCATTTCTACGTGTGGGGTATGCCTCAATCCAGTGACTAAAAATGCACACAATCACCAACACATATTTCAGACCTCCATGCACAGGCATCTCAATGAAGTCCATCTGCATTCTACTAAACGGGCCACTCGCCCTACCAATGTGGCTCGCGTTCACAACCGTTCCCTTCCCTGGGTTCATCTGCTGGCAAGTGACACATCGATGGCAAACTGCTTCTGCAGCTTGACGGAATCTGGGGTTAAACCAATCAGTTTTGAACAATCTTATCATGGCATCTCTCCCTAGGTGAGCCTGCCCATGATAGAACCGCGCAAGCTGCGATAAGAGACTATTTGGCAAAACAAACTTTCCCTCATTTGAAACCCATAACTCATCTGGTCTCTTTATACATTGTGATTTAATCCAGGAATCTCTTTCATCCTCCCTGACGTTATTCTGTAATGCTTTTAATTCATCCATTGTATCTATGACCTTCAAGGCAAATGCTTCAGCTGGTTCGAGTTCTGGTTCACTTATTGAGTTCCATTCATCCCTGAGTAATATACAGTTCAAGGCACAAAATCTTGCGACTTGATCCGCATATGCATTTCCCAGAGAAACATAGTCCTGTCCTTTTGTATGAGCACTACACTTTACCACTGCAACTTCGGCTGGCATTTGAATGGCGTGTAACAATTCCCTTATTCTCTCCCCGTTTTTCACTGGGGATCCTGAAGAAGTCAGGAAACCTCTCTGTGACCATAGTTGGCCAAAGTCGTGCACAATTCCAAACCCGTACTGACTATCAGTGTAAATGGTGACTTTCATCAGTGTAGACAATTAGCATGCTCTTGTAAGGGCTACAAGTTCTGCTACTTGTGCAGAATAGACTCCTTGGAGCCAGGATGCTTCCAAGACACCTGTTACAGTACATACGGCATATCCTGCTTTCAAAATTCCCATCCCATCTCTTAGACATGACCCATCAACAAAAACAATTTGGTCATTTTCATCAAGCTTAGTATCCTTAATGTCAGGTCGGGGTTTTGTGAAAAATTCAGTCACCTGAAGGCAGTCATGCTCGACGTCTTCAGCGTTCTCAATTTCAGCATTTTCACCGGGAAGCAAGGTTGCTGGATTCAACGAAGTGCACCTTTTCAGCTGCACATTCGGTGAGCCCAGAATTATCGTTTCATACCTTGTGAGTCTTGCTCCAGTCATGTGTTGCGTTCGGGAGCGGGTCAAAAGTATCTCAACTGAGTGAGGGACCATGACTGTTACTGGGTGTCCCATCACTATTCCTTCACTCTGAGTGAGGCTAATACCAACTGCTGCTACGGCGCGCAAACACCCAGGCAGTGCTGCTGCGACCGGATCCAAAGTAGCTGAAAAATGCGCTACTGGTCTGTTTATGCCACCATGGGCTTGGGTCAAGACAGACAAAGAACATGCATCACGTTCATGACAAAACAATGTGAAAGGCTTTGTGTAATCAGGCATACCTAAAGCTGGAGCCCTGCACATGCATTCTTTCAATTCGATAAAAGCATCCATCTCATCTCCTTTCAGCTCAATTTGATCCAAGGCATCCTTCTGGGTCAATTTCAGTAAAGGCTTTGCTAGAGTTGAGAAGTTGGGAATCCACTGACGACAGTAGCTCACCATACCCAAAAACTTCCTCACCTCCCTCCTTGTCTTTGGTGGACTCATTTGGAGTACACTTGTTATTCTTTCCTTCATTATTCTCCGTGACCCTTTCTCTATTTGATGACCCAAGTATTTTACTTTCTTCTGACAGAACTGCAATTTTGAAGGAGACACCTTGTGTCCATTCCTTCCCAAATGGTTCAACAGAGCAATGGTGTCGGCTGTGCAGCCACTTTCTGTCTTTGATGCAATCAGTAAGTCATCGATGAACTGTACTAGGGTTGACTCGAATGGCAATTCTAATGCTTCCAAGTCTTTCTTTAGAATCTGATTGAAAATTGATGGTGACTCAGAAAACCCTTGAGGAATTCGACACCAACTGTACACTCTGTCTAAGAATTTGAAACAAAAGAGAAATTGACTGTCCTCATGAAGAGGCACCGAAAAGAATGCTTGTGACAAGTCGATGACTGAGAACCACTCGGCATCACAAGGGACTTGAAACATTATCACAGCTGGATTTGGTACGACAGGGCAACATTTAATTATGATGTCATTTATCTTCCTCACGTCCTGTACAATTCGGACCTTTCCACTCGGCTTTATTAGTCCCATGATTGGTGAATTACATGGACTGCTTAACACTTCTTTCAGTACTCCCTGTTTTACAAATTCGTCAATGATTGGGCAACTTTCATGAGGGTGTCTTGTGCCATGTGGTATTGTGGGGTTTGGGGAAAGGTTGCATTGGGCTTTACAGTCACTTTCACTGGTTCCACTCCTTTCATCAATCCCACCTCTTTCCCTGTCATATCCCACACTTCCTTTCCGACTGTTTCCCGTAATTCAGTTGGAATATCTTCTTCAGTTATCATCGGGAAAAGGCAAATCAGAGGATACTCTTCATCGACAGTTTCCATCTCATCCCCCTCTACACTGTCCTCTTCTTCCCCATCACTGCTCGTCTGAATTTTAATCCCATCGTTCGAACACATAATCGAACATCCCAATTTGCACAATAGGTCTCTCCCTAACAGTGCTATCGGGCTTGAGTCACATACCACAAATTAATGTAACCCTTGATAGTTACCAATGCTGACTGGTACCGGATCTGTAATTGGGTTTGTCAGGTGCCTGTTTGCTACTCCCACCACTTGAACTGTTCTCCCTGAGAGTGGCAAATTTGGTACTTCAATGCTCTTAACAGTTGAACGTGTGGCTCCTGTGTCAACCAAGAATGAGACACGATGACCCATTACTCTTCCCTCCACGTACGGACCCTTTTGATCAACTTCCAAGGATGCTGCAAGCACACAATCTCCTTCCTCTCCTGAACTTTCACTCTCCCATACATTGTTTATTCCATCCTCACTGTGTAATGGGAACTGTTGTACGGTGCCATTTGTATTCATTACCTGACCCGAGACCTGTGGAGGAACCATCACTTGCTGCTGACTCATTGGTGCCAAAGGTATTTGCATTTGCTGATTAGGTACCATGGGAAACTGCTGTTGCATTGGCTGCATTTGCGTCATCTGCATACGGGGCATCTGCATCTGCTGCGGCTGCATAGGCTGTAATCCCTGCAGCTGATTTATGGTCTGGAAATTTGGGTTTGGACCTCTCATTTTCGGTCCCCTCATTGTCTGAAATGCATTGACATCATTGTTTTGCTGACCAACACCTGCACCTTCCTGCACCACCATCGGGCACTCGCGTTTCCAATGTCCGACAATTCCGCACACGTGACACGGCATCACCTTTTTCAATGCCTGCACACCATTCGGAGTCACAACAGTGTTCAAATCCGTACCATTATTCCCAAAACCTCCTCTGCCTCTGCCTCTCGCCTGTGGCTGAAACATCATATTTCCCTGCAACTGCGGCTGCGGTTGCGGTACCTGCTGTTGGAACCCTTGCAACCCTTGCAAACCTTGCAGACCTGTCTGAGCTGCTTTAAGTTGCATCATCATCACCTTCTCTTTCAACTTTTTCTGTTTCACTTCAATTTCGTCGCTACAGTATTTCGCATAATTCAACACCTCATCAATAGGTTTCGACTGCCAACAAATCAAATGCGACTTTATCATCTGACTTATCTCTGGTCTCAGCCCTTCCACAAATCTAAACACAAAATGAAGCATGTCCTTCTCCTCTATTGTTTCCGTGCCACTATAGTTCTTGAACGCCTTCAACAACCTCTCATAGTAACTATGAATCAACTCTTTAGCCTCTTGGGCAGTTCGATCGATCTTCCGCCAATCCACATTTTTCGCGGCAACCTTCGTCTTCAAATGCTCAATCACCTTATAGTACAAGCTCATCACCATAGGTGATGGTGCACCCGTATCCCTGTCTCTCTCTGGTTCACTTGTCGGCCAACCTACAGCTCTTTTGCAATCCTCCCACAAATCTGCCGGAACCACAATCTCAAAGAGAGTGTTCAGGTCTTCCCAGAGACATTTTGCAAGCTTCACAAACCTATCAGTCTGTTGATACCATTCAATCGGTTTCTCTCTCAGTTTGGGAAAATCATCCGTAAAAGACTGAATGTCGCTTCTGTGCCATGGTACATGTATTAATTTTCCCCTGCTGTCTCCCTCATTGGTAACATGGTTACTGCATCACTACTCTGCGGTCTTTTCTCGTTGAGCTCTGGGACACTGTCTTTCCTCTTTTCCTTTCTCTTTACCCATCTGCTTTCCCATTTGTCTAAGCACCTCCACACTTGTGCACTCTGCAACAATTCTCTAAGGTGCGCCTTCATGCCTGCTGACCTCATGTGTTCAAAATCTGTGGTCCCGAAATCCAACCTGTAGCTCCTGCTCAAGTGTTTCGTCTTGTCTATATCAACCCCGTTTTTGTCAGCTATTTCTTGCAAGCTTCTATGTACCTTGTTCACTTCTCTCGTAATCCTGGGACATAGATACCTCAGCTCTTCTTCCGAGTAGGACTCTAACCTATTCACACCCATAGTCCCTTCCACCAATTCTTGTGCTTCCATGTTCAACCTGACCCTATTCAGATAATCTTCTCCCTTCCCACTGGCTGAGCATTGTGTGGAATTCAGACTGTTGAACCACTGTGTCAGCTGTTGCGCATTCAACCCCATCAGTGTAGCGTTCACATCGACTGCCATTGATGGTTGCGGCAACTTTTCAGTGTTCGATGATAGCCGTTTCATCAGTGGGGGACTCGACCTCACCAGTAGTGACTGAGCACATATGGGACTAAACTCCATCAAGGACCCAGATCCAGTTGGCTGAGCCGCTATCGGAGTTATCCCTGGAGTGTTTTCTATGCACCTCCTTTCTGTCCCATTCTGCAGCATTGATCCCTGACCGCTCATACCTAAGTTAGGCTGACTGTACAAAGGTACCGGTGGACCTACAGTAATGGGTAGTGATATCGCATCTGGGTTCTGTCCATTTCCCATGTTCTGAGACATGTTCATTCCCACACTATGGGTCATCATTGCCGGCATGCCCATCTGACTCCCCGTCATCTGAGCATGTGCGTTTCCCCCCTGCATCTGCTTTCGAGGCATCAAAAACTGGGTTGATTCAGCTTGTGCCAGTGTTGGGTTGTGACCATTCTGTCCTCCCATTACGGTTGGATCTAGAATCATTCCCGTACTGTTGTCACTGCTGTAGTACCTTGGGACCTGCGGCTGATAATTTTCTGCTGGTTTCAATATGGGCACATCTGGATATATTCTCCTAACCTGCGGTATCTGCGGGGTGAACAGTAAACTCGGGTCCTTAGATCCCGATGATGCTCCTGAACTCTGAGTTTCACTGTTCTGTACCGGTGCCGGAGGGGCAGAACTGGTACTTGGACCTTGTCCACTCTCTGCATAAGGTGGTGGACGGTCGTTCAGCAATTGCATGATTAACTCCTCATCCTCTAACTCCTCTTCTCTTCTCAACTTTTCCTCGTCCTCTCTATCCTTGGTACACCTCCCATTTGTCTTACAGGTAACCTTCTTGCCTGTCGTCTCCTCTTCTTCCTTGGTAATTGCGGGAAACAATTTTATCCCCTGCAATACATCCGACCTCCACACCTTCTGTGCATTATCCCACCTAGCGTCCGCTAGTGTCTTTTCTACCTTTCTTATCCTGGTCTCGAACTTATTTTGCTGTTGCTGTCTAGCCATCAGTTCCCAAATCGCTAGAGCCTCAAACTGTGCTGGCCTTGGAGGCACCTTCATGTCGTACATCGCGAATCTCAAATTCTCTAGGATCCTTATATTGAATGTCCCATGGACCGGGAACGCTACGCTCCCATGTTTCTCTGTCAGCTTGTGCCATTGCTTTAGCCAAAGGCACGGAGCTACCCCCTTTTCCTCCATTACAATGTAAGCTGGTGTGCCTTCGGGTGGCGTCTCCTCTCCTACGCTCGCTTTAATGTGAGTCTCCCCCTTCATCGCACACTTTAATGCTTTAAAAAATTTCATTTTCTCGCCTTTTATTTCACAAAGTTTGTAATCAATAAGTGACTTTAATTCCCGGAATACTCTTCGCTTGCCTTTCCCCTTCCAATCGAGCCCCACGGACTGCGTCCAATCCGTGCGCGACCCTTTTCTGCAACCAACCTATCCCAGCGCGGCTCCTAGTGACGTCACACTCACATACTCTGCGGCTGACAAAGCCTCGCGGCTAATCCTCCTTCACTCAGCTCCTCTCGTAACAACTTCTAGCATGTATCGCGAGCAACCAAAAAATTATAATAAAACAGATCTGTCGGTTTACTACAGGAAGGGTAACACAATCGCTTCAGGACCTTAGGGATTTTTCACTAGCCTCGGCAGTTATTCCATCTTTCTCGGTCCCCACTTTCGCAAGCAAATCTGACCCGCAGACTCTGCTCTCAACTTGTCAGTGATCTATTCTAGTGCACTTAGAATTTTGTCAAAGCCCGAAGTCGAAGTTTCTTTCACTCCCTTAACACACGTACCAACTCGTTGACCACGCCCGATCAACCTACTAAACCGACCAGACCACAACATAAAACAAGTGTCTCATACACTTTTCAACATACTCCGGAGTCTCTTGACCTCGCAGGGCCCGTCTCAACAACAACAACCACGTGGACCTTTTTATACACGAAGCGCCACATGCACATGAAGTTCGACGACTTCCCTACTCTCACACTCGGAGTCGCACCTCCGCTATTTCTATGAAGTTCGACGACTTCCCTATTTCTACATTCGGAGTCGCACCTCCGCTATTCTCTAAAATCCTCGCAACCTTTTCACACAATCTGCGGCAATAAGCTGTGCAAGCGCAAAATCCTAACTTCACTCCTACCATCACTAGTACCGCCAACGCTGATCTCACACCTCCATTCTCTTCATTCGCAAGCTCCGAGATCCCGGGAAAGTCGCGGTGGACTTAGCCCATCATCATTTTCTCAATCTGTTTTACCCAAGAAAATCTAATTCAATTTCTCGAGTGGGATCTCAAAAGTCGAAACCGTTAATTCAACACCATGTATGTCTCTAGTGGGGTCCCAAAAGTCTAAACCGTTAATTCAACACCATGTATGTCTCGAGTGGGGTCCCAAAAGTCTAAACCGTCCTCTGCTACCATCTACTGATAGAGCGTTCCATACTAATAATTTACCTGTATTTTGGACGCTCTTTAGGCCGATGAATCTTTTGGCTAAGTGGAACTCTCTTCACCCGAGATCAGTCAATTCAATGTAATCAATAATCAATAACGAACATAAGCAATGCCCTGATCAACATAACACTTAACAATTAATCCAGAATACATTTCGACGAAACCATGACCTTTCGGTCATGAATAACCACACCAGTTTATTGCAAAGTTAGTGAATTTATTTCCCTATATTAACAAAGCTAGCACAATATAAACGTGTCTCAACACCAAATGATATATGTAGATGAACATTAATAGCTGTCCATAACGGCGGAAAAGATGCAATCTATGCAGGATTTGAATAACAAGGCATTCGATAATAGCAATGCAAATCACTAATACTATAATCTGTAATGAACTAATTGCATACATTTAGTCAGCATAACAAGGTCTCAAATTGCATCGTGCAACAAAAAGGAATCCTCATCTAACCTCAAATTAGCATCGGCATGTGGGACTTCATGCAAAAACAATTTAGCAACATTAATTTGGAAAACTCCTAACTAGGTCTCTTATCAAAAATCAGCAGTTGGTTACCTAAAAGAAACACAATGCAATTGCACAATGTCCTTTCATATTTACCAATTTCAATCAGCATTCAAGGAAGTCTTCGTCTCACAGGTACCGTTTCTCGATCAGCATGGGACGGGGCAAACGGGCAAGGTGGACGGGGCAATTGCCTCACGGCGGCAAGATAAAACTACTACTTCATGCAAAGGGATCAAAGTTAAAGTCTCTAGGGTAAGAATCATTTAAAGTCTCTTTCTCTCGATTAGAGAAAGCATCAGAGTCTCTTTCAAAATGGCGTCGCAGCAAGGTGGGCCATAATAGCTGCAAAATGGCGCAATGGGTGCAATGTCGGGTAATAGCTACTTTCTTCTCGTGCACCTGGTTTAAATAGACAACAGTTCAAATCCAGTAGGGTCTTCCATTGGAGGGTTCATAGGTTGGCTTCAAATTATCCAATCAAAAACAACAGTTCTCAAGCTTTTACTTAAGCATACATTATCCTTGGAGACGGGTACGCAAGTTGCAACATTTTATACCAATTAACTCACTTTCAGAGCTTCCATTGTCCGCACCTGCAGATTGACCTTGGAGCAAAGAGAAAAATGCCAGGCTGGCACGAAACCTTAAGATAAGCATGTGAACGATCTCAGTGGAAAAGTACAGCTTCAAGCAGAAATACACGTTTATTAGCACATTGGAAAAATACGAGCATCTAAATCGTGAGACCAGACAACTAGGCCGAAGCCTGCACTAAAGTTATGCTAAGCTAAAACATTTCAAACAAGCAAATCATAGCACACGTTTACGATTATGTTAGATTCGTAAAATTCTAATACATCACGTTATATAAAGCACGCTTATAAATGTTGGCAAACTACTCTGAGGGCACATTTTGTCCCCGTACAATCTTTATTAGTTCGGTTAAAGTCACTCTTGATTATTGCAGCACTACGTTTAAGCACTAATAAATGTAAAACCTTCATTTCAGCTTCATCAGATTTGACTTCCTTGGAGTGTTTCCCCCCCCCCCAAACCTTTTGCCTTCCATCTTCCTGTTTTGCTGAATTTGTTTTTGTGGGCCTTAGGACTCTGTGCACTTTACCACTGCTAACCAGTATTAACGTCCTTGTGCTCACGTATGCCGTTAAGCATGAGCCAAACATGTAATGCGTGTTTTCATGTGTGCATGTGCATATTCATTGTAGGCATTGTAATACTGTTAGTCACGAGTCAAAAGTGCAATGCTTGTTTTCATATGCGGATGTGTAGTGCACTGTGGCAGTTTCAGATCGTCTCCAGTATACAGCAGCATCGCACGTTAATTGCCAAACATGTGCTTAACATTAAACTGATCCCTCACTGTCAACCGGCAGCTATGCAAACAGGTTTGCCATTGGCTTTGAGCATGGAGGAGCTGTTGCTGCCTACGCGTGTTCTTCTGTACCTGGTCCCACGCAACTATAAAAACCTTCGGGCCCCCGCTTAGTCTCGTTTGTATTGGCAGTAGCATTTACGTGGCTCCAAGGTCCCCATCATTGACAGACATCCGCTCTCAGCAGTAGTCTTCCGTGTCCTGCTCTTCGGATCCCTTCCTCTACCACAGCTCCAGCTACCACAGTACCTGAAAAAGAAGCACAACGAGTTAGAACTTCCCTTGCTTCGAGCCCCAAGCACAGAGAAAGGTAGGAAAAAGACATAGCAAATAACACAAACCAATTTATTCTTTCTGGATTATAAAAGCAGTGTTTGAATTACCTTAGTTTTTCTGGAACAACTTTCACCATTTTGGTGAAGGTGAATAACAGGAAAGCCGTATTTCCTGTAATAGCTCCTTGTTCTGGAATTGGTTTAGATAGTTGGTATTTTCAAATTGTGAAATGTGAAGCAACCCTTCGCCAACACTAAAAGCCTTGAAAGAGACTATTACTCTGGAGAACTACAAGGAAAACTGTCTTAAAAGCTTTATTACATTGCACAAAAAACATCGAAAAATCAAGTCTTGAAACTCCTATATGGATTGTTGAAGCAGCCAATCCTCTAGGAATAGTTTTGTGACATTGCAATACGTTGTTTAAAGAATTAAAATCTGAGTCGTTTATGAACCAAACATTATGAAAACAGTAGTTTGTATGGTAGATATGTCAGACTCTACGTGACTGACTATATTTTAATGAGTGCATTTTCGTTGCCGAAATTAAGCCCAGCTCATACTATTGAACCCTGTTAGACCTGACAGCCTGAGGTGGTCATCCCCCAACTTTTTTGCCTGCATCGACTTTTCTGACACAGTTTTTGCTTGTTTTAGGACTCTGTGCATTTTACCACTGCTAATCAGTGCTAAAGTGCATATGCTCTCTCCCTTAAACATGGTAACGTTGGTTAATTCGCAATTGGCATATTTGATTTACTTGTAAGTCCCTAGTAAAGTGCACTACATGTGCCCAGGGCCTGTAAATTGAATGCTACTAGTGGGCCTGCAGCACTGGTTGTGCCACCTAAATAAGTAGTCCTTGAACCATGTCTCAGGCCTGTCACTGCCACTTCGACTTGGCTTTTAAAAGTACTTACCAAGGTTTAAACTCCCCTTTTCCTACATATAAGTCACCCCTAAGGTAGACCCTAGGTAACCCATAGGGCAGGGTGCTATGTAGGTAAAAGGCAGGACATGTACATGTGTGTTTTATATGCTTTGGTAGTAGAAAACTCCTAAATTTGTTTTCCACTACTGTGAGGCCTGCTCCTTTCATAGGATAGCTTTAGGGCTACCCTCATATACTGTTTGAGTGGTAGATTCTGATCAGAAAAGGGTGACCAGGTCATATTTAATATGGCCAGAATGGTAATAGAAAATACTGCTTGCTGATGAGGTTGGATTCTTATATTACTATATTAGAAAAGCCACCTTTTTGAAAGTGAGAATTTCTCTGCACTTAAAATCCATCTGTGCCTTACAGCCTGTCTCCAATCCACATCTGGGCTGGGCTGATTGACAGCTCCCTTGTGCATTTCACCCACACAACCACAAACACAGGATACTCAGTCATACCTGCACTCATCTGCATACTGAATGGGTCTTCCTGGGCTTGGAGGGTGGAGGGCCTGACACTTACATTTCAGAAGCTAGTGTTCTGCCCTCACACAACGGACTTTCAAACCCCCTACTGGTCCACTGGCAGACAGATATGTACTGAAAGGGGACCTTGTGCACTTCAAAAAGAATCTTTGAAGTCTCCCCTTCTTCAAAGGCATTTTTGGGTATATAAACTTTGTCTCTGACCCCACCAACCCAGACACTTCTAGACCTGAACCTGCAACTTGTCAAGAGGAACTGCCTGGCTGCCCAAAGGACTCCCCTGGATTGCTTTGCTTTGAAGGACTGCTGCTCTGCTGTTGTCCTGCTGCCCTGCTGCCCTCTGACTTTGCTGAGAAGTGCTCTCCAACGGCTTGGATTGAGCTTGCCTCCTGTTTTCTGAAATCTCAGGGCCCAAAAAAATCATCTTTTCAAGGATCTCCTTCTGAAACGAAAATCAATGCACAGCCTGCCGGAAACAACGCACAGCCTGCCTTGCAATGAGAAAATCACAGCACAGCCGAACCAGAATGACGCAGCCCTACTTCCCGTGAGAAGATCGATGCAACGCCTGCGTTGTGACCAGAAATATAACCCACAGCCCTACCGGATCGATGCACAGCTGAGAAGGAACGATACAGCCCGACTTCCTGAGTGAAGAATCAACGCAGGACCTGCCCTGCGACAGAAAATTCACCTACCGGATCGCGCAACACCTGTGACTTCTTGCTGCATGGCCAGGATTTTCCTTGCATCGTTCCTGGGCACCAAAAGATCCTCACATCGCAGTGAGGAACCAAGACTGCGTGCCAGAAATTGAAGTAAAGCCCCTTGCAGCGTGGAAAAAAACGATGCATCGTCTGTGTCGTGTTGGAAGATCCGACGCACACCTTATTTTTTATCCACGCATCTCCTCCTCTGCGGTCTCCGTGCATGGTAATTTTGATGCAAACCATGTATTTGTACACACAGGAGACAACTGATGTATTCTGAGATTTAAGACTCTCCTTAATCCTGCAAAAGTGATATTTCAACTTGTGCCTATTGGATGTTTATTATTTTGACCTTAATTTAACCCGATAATATCTCATATTTTTCTAAACCTGTGTGGTCTATTTTTGGGGTGTTTTCATTGAGTTACTGCATGATTTTTTGCACAAGTACTTTACACATTGCCTTCTAAATTAAGTCTGACTGCTCAGTGCCCAGCTACCAGAGGGTGGGCACAGGATAATTTGGATTGTGTGTGACCTACCATGACTAGGATTGCGGTCCCTATTTGGACAAAGATGAAGACCTGTGGCAACTAGAAACCCTATTTCTAACAAACCCTGAATACTGAACCCGAAATCTTCTAGACTCCAGAGGTGCCTAGAGCTGGAAAGGCTGAGATCGCAAGAGTCCCGGTATTTATTTCTCTCTCATCCCAACCCTCTTGGGAACTTCCAGCATGCAATGTATTCTTCATTATTATCTTGCCAGTTCTTACTCGGATTTGGGGAATGTCATCACCCCATCTGAACCACTTGGACTTCAGGTGAGTGTTTCGCAACACAGATCCCTGACTCACAGCGTCATCAGAACTGGTACAGCGTGACACATCTTGACGCAGGACTTCTTATCACAACACCCTGCAGTTCCTGATGGGCAGCCTCATTGAAACCAATGTAGTGTGACACATCTTGACGCAGCACTTTTCATTACAGCACCTCGCAGCTCCTAATCAGCAGCCTCATCAAAGCTGATGCAGCACTGCACAACTCAACGCAGCACATTTCCGATCCTGATCGGTGGCCCTCATCGGAATTAGTGGAACTCGATGTGGTGCAACACAGGACCTTGCATATCAGTCCAAGTATAACCAGATACATTGCCCAGAGGGTGAAACTCGGTTCTGTACAGGCCTGCGCTCCATTGCGGTCAGTCTGAACTTATTAATTTTGTCCCATTTCTTTTGTGATCACATAATGAAAGCTGGCACTGTGCACTGTTTGGTGCGATTTTTATATAAGTCTTTGAAATTTGTTTTTGCTTGTTCTGATTTTCTATTTATTTGATTTTACTCCATCCTTCTAAATTGGTATGGGATTTTTCTTGTTGTGGTGTTCTCACTTTACTACTCTTTGTGTGCTTGTGTGCTGCATAAATATTTTACACCTTGCCTCTGCAAGCGCGCCTGGTCCTTAGTAAGTAAACTTACAAGGGGACGCGTATAGGCCGATGAACCTTTTGGATCGCATGAAGTATCCTAGCTATGTAGTAAACGATGAACATCAATTATCAATGTAATCAATCAACAACCACTAAGAGAATCATTAAGCATGAGCCAATAAATCAACAATTCATGAATAACCACAACCCAATTATACGTTTTATCAATTTTATTTCCCTATTGATTACCATACTAAGTTATCAAATTAGATCAAACTTTATTCAATCAACTCAGAATTAGTTCATTAATGACCACCACCAACATAATCTAATCATATGCTCGAATTCTTCAACATAAGCCAACAAAGATGAATATAGCAGCATTAATAGCAGAATTCAGCAAATCAGTCCATCAATCATTTGTCACTGTCAAAGTCACCCAAAAGACCCTTTCCTAACCCAGATTGGCATTAGCATGTAGGACTTCATGCAAAACAATTTAGAAAACATGAATTTAGAAAACATCAAGCTAAGAGAATAATTATAAAAACAGCGCAGTTGGTACCTAGAAAGAAAAGGCATAAAGGTTAATCAGTCACATTGTCATAGCTACCTATCCACGAAATGGATCAGCAACAAGTTAGTCTTCGTCCTCAGGTCATTAATCGATCAGCAACACATCAGGCTCTCAATAGCATGAGCCCAATGACATAATCTCGAATCGCATCTTCTGGCATCAGCATTTCACACCTCGCATCTGAAACTTTAGCCCCTTGTCATGACTTTTTATTGGAGTTTTTCAGTCCATTCCCCTAATTCCTAATTGGTCAATCAGTCCTCCATAGGTGACATTACCCAATACCTTTTATTCTACATATCTATGAGTTCTAGTATTTCGTCTTTCTCAGTCCATGAATTGGTCCACTCTACGATGCCCTCATCATCTGGCTCTCTAGGTATCGAATTGTTGCATGTTCCTCTTCAGTCAGTGCCTCTATTGTTCAAGTCCTGGGAAAATACATTTAGCCTACTAGACACATAATTGTATGAATTTGACTTCATCATCTCCTGTCCATCGGTACATTGCAGAAAATTCTAGCTAAGCACACAGTTCATGGTCGGTTCATAGGCACTAGCAACTTCTACAGTGTACATTTATTAATTCTACTTCTGCATGAGGCCTGGCAAGTAGGTCACAGCTTTGGCTAAGTTAGCTTCTACAATATAATACAAAACATAGGTTATACATCTCATTATGGCATATTACTACATCATTATTACACATTTACATTATTTCACGCATTTTGAGTTATTTTAGTACAAGTTGGTACATGTGGCTGACATACCACGTGGGCACATTTTTCAAGAACATGCACATTAGTAATCTCTACGATTAATTTATCTATGCACTCTTATAAATCATAACATATATGCATTTTTAATAATTTCTAATTAGCATATATGCGTCAACACCTCTAGGTTAACTCAGATTGATTTTGTGCCAGGCTACCAGGAGATTAAGCACATGTTAACTTAGTGACTTTTTGTGGTTCACCCTGGCAAGGATTGTGGTTGTTGCTCAAGTGGGGCTTCACCTTCCTCAACCTATTACACAGTTTCTCACAGATGCTTTACCAGGTCTTCCAGAAAATTGTGTGGGCAGTTCCCTATTAAAGTGTTGTGTTGTTAGTTTTCTCCTCCGTTCCTCACAACAGAAATGACAACCTTACTAATGAAAATCATTCTACCATAAAGTAAAAAAAAAAAAAGAGATGTTACACATTGTTTTGATTGTGGGTGTTGATTAAAGGAACGTTCCAAAGTTTGCGAATTTGAGTAATTTGAAATTGTTGATGTTTTTGGAGGCAAGTTTAGTTGTTAGGCTGTTGATGCTTTGTTTATTGTACCCCATGATTGATGAAAGTAAAATACCCCCCCCCAAAAAAATTGAAAGTTCAAACACCCCTCCAAAATAAGAAAACACACATAGGTATTAATTTTCAGGATTTGATTTTAAAAAGTAATTACATTTGAGCTATATTTGTTCCGCAGGCTACTGATGAAGCAGAAAAAGAAAGGTTAACAAATATTCATATATCATGTAACAAAATCGTATAAGGTAGTGTGATTTTAGCAAAGAAAAATAATGTATGTGGGAAAATGTGCCCACGAGGTAGTTCGCCATTATTATAAATGAGTTTAATTAATCTTGAAGAATCGACAATGTAGTAATCCGTCATAATTGCAAATGTATTCTATGATTTTCTTGTTGAAACTGTTATATGCTTAGCTTAAATTTAGCAGAGGCTTTGGCCTAGGTGCCTGGTCTCAAATTTGACTGCATGGTTTTCACTTGTGTGAACAAAAACGTGCTTAAAGTTTAAAGGCTGTTTTTTTCCAGTAGAATGACAAATACACTTATCTCAAGGTTTCGTGCTAGGCAACTTTCATCCCCTTTGAAGCAAGGTCAGTTTCTGCAGGTGCAGACAATAAAGACACTGATACAGAAATAATTGGCAAACTTTGTTGCTACTTTTGTTCCAAAGCTCCAAGGACACCTTATGCATAAATGAGTACTAAGAGAAAGACACTATTCATTGGTCAAAAGGAAGCCACCCTATGAACCCTCCAAAGGAAGACCCTGAAGAATTTGGAACATTTTCTTACTTAAACCCACCAGACAAAGAGAAGTCAGCCATTTTCTTGATGCCATTTTGAAGTCAGATTCAAGACGCCATTTTAAATGACTCTCTGATGCTTTTTCTCTATTCCAGAGGGAAACTTTAAAGAATTCTCACCCTAGAGACTTTAACTTTACCCCGTCTTGCCCATGCAAAAACTTTTGCCCCAATTTCCTTGCTGCTGCAAGGAAAACTTGACTTAAACTTTGCCCCTTTGAAATCTGCCCCATGCTGATCGAACCGGTACCTGAAGGACGAAGACCTATCTTGAATGCTGATTGTATTTGGTAATTATGAAAGGATAAATGTATTATGCATTGTGTTTTCCTTCTTAGGTACCAACTGCTTATTTTGACAGAGCCCAAGCCAGAAGTTTTCTAAATTTGTGTTGACTAAATTCGTTTTGCATGAAGTCCCACATGCCAATGCTAATTAGAGGTTAGTTGAGGTATTCACTTGATGCACCATGTTGAACTGAAATCTTGTTATGCTGACCGATGTATGCAATTAGTCAAATTCAGTTACTTATATTAGTGATTTGCATTGCTATAACCGAGTGCATTATAATCCAGATTTTGCGTAGATTGCGTTTCTTCCGTCACTATGGACAGCTAGTAATGTTCGTATATGTATACCATTTGATTTTGAGACTTACTTATATTGGGCTAGCTTTGTTAATATAGGGAAATAAACTCAATATCTTTTAATAAACACGTGTGGTTATTCATGACTGAAAGGTCATGGTGTGTCAAATTACTGATTGTTATTGATTCCTAATGTGTTGTTTGATTACTAATTGAGTATTGGTCATTGACTATAAATGGTTATTGATTATTGATTTGAGGGATCCGACTATTCTTGGATGAGGAGAACCCAACTCGGTTAATAGGTTCACCGACCTCCAGCGTGTCCGAATATGAGTAATTTATAAGGATTGTACACGCTATCAGTAGATGGTAGCAGAGGTTGATGGTTTTGCCCTTTGGGACTCCATTCAAACAATAGACGGATTCAGGTTAGAATTTTATTTGATAAAAACAAATTGGAGAGATGATGATGCCCTAAATCCCCAATGACTTTTCCGGAATCTCGGAGCTTGCGAATGGAGGAAATGGAGGTGTGAGACTGTGTTTGGCGTTTCTAGTGACAGTATGAGTGAAGATAGGGTTTCGCGCTTGCACAGCTTATGCCGCCGATGAATTGTGAAGTTTGCGAGGATTTTAGGGAGTTACGAACTCCAATCAAAATTTTAGAGGAGTGATACTCCAAAGTGTGAGAGTAGGGAAGTCGTTGAACTTCATATGAGTGTAGCGCTGTGTGCAGGAAAAATTGTCCACGTGGTTGTTGATGTTGAGACGGGCCCTGCGAGGTTAAGAGACTTCGGAGTATGTTGAAAAGTGTATGAGACACTTGATTGATGTTGTAATCTGTTCGGTTTATTAGGTTGATCGGGCGTGGTCAACGAGTCAGTATGAATATTGAGGAATGAAAGAAAATTTTGACTTTGAGATTTGACTAATTCTAAGGTGCATGAAAATAGTTCATTGATCAGTTGAGAGTAAAGTTTGCGGGTCCAATTTTGCTTGCGAAAGGTGGAAACCGAGAAAGATGGAATAACTGCCGAGGCTAGTGAAAAATCCCTAAGGTTTCTGAAGTGATTGTATTACCCTTCCTGTAGTAAACCGACAGATTTGTTTTCTTCTTTTTGGTTAGTGCTCGCGATATATTACAGAAATTAGTTTTGGGTGAAGCTGAATGAAGGAGGACAAGCCGCGAGACTTTGTCAGCCGCAGTGTGTGAGTGTGACATCACTAGGAGCCGCGCTGGGATAGGTTGGTTGGTGAGAAGGGTCGAGCACGGATTGGACGCAGTCTGTGAAGCGCAATTGGTGGGGAAAGGCAAGCGAAGAGTATTCCGGGAATTAAAGTCACTTATTGATTACATTTTTGAGAAAATAAAAGATGGAAAGATGACATTTTTCAAAGCACTTAAGAGTGCCTTGAGGGGAGATGTACATATTAAAGCAAATGTAGGAGAAGACACACCGCCTGAGGGTACACCAGCTTACATCGTAATCGAAGAAAAGGGTGTTACACTATGTCTTTGGTTAAAGCAATGGTGTAAATTAACAGAAGAGCATGGAAGTGTAGCGTTTCCCATCCATGGGACATTTAACCTAAGAGTCTTGGAGAATTTGAGGTTTGCGCTATACGACATGAAAGTACCTCCAAGACCAGCACATTTTGAAGCATTAGCAATTTGGGAGCAAATGGCTAGAAGGCAACTACAAAATAAATTTGAGACAAGAGTGAGAAAAGTAGAAAAGACACTAGCGGATGCTAGATGGGATAGCACCCAAAAAGTTTGGAGATCAGATATATTGCAGGGAATTAAATTGTTTCCAGCAATTACTGATGAAGCAGAGATGGAAGGAAGGAAAGCTACCTATAAAACAAACAGGAGTCAGTCCAGAGATAGAGAAAACAATAGAAACTCGAAAAGGTCAGATGAATCAGATGATGAGGAGTTCATTATGCAATTGCTAAATGACCGTCCACCACCATATGTGGAAACTGAAAATGGCCCAAGCACTAGTACTGCCCCTCCGGAACCAATACAGGGTACTGTAACCCCGAATTTGAGAATATTGCAGAGGCAAAGTAGTCCCGATATGCCTTTTACACCAGAAATACCACAAGTTCAGAGAATATATCCTGACATGGCTAAACTGAAACCTGTCAATGATTATCAGCCACAGGTTCAAAGGCGCTATTATGATGAGCATAATTTGGAAATGACTGCTAATTTAATGGTGCAGGGAGGACAGAATTATCAAAAACCGACATTGATTCAAACTGAATCAACACAAATTTTGATACCTCAAAAGCAGATACAAGAAGTGCCAATGTACATTCAAACAGCAGAAAACCAGTTGGACGTGCCAGAAATGATGAGCCATAATGCGGGAATTAACATGCCACAGAATTTGGGAAACAGACAGAATCCGGATGCCATATCTTTGCCTATCACTGTAGGTCCGCCAGTACCATTGTATATACAGGCAAAGCAGAGTGTATGCGATCAAGGGGTAATGACACAAAATGAGACAGGAAGGAGATACATAGAAAATACTCAAGAAACGACTCCGGTAGGAACACTGCCAAATAGATCTGGGTCTTTGTTGGAATTTAATCCAATTCCAATTTGTGCTCCGTCAACTGTGGTAAGGTCAAGTCCACCACTAATAGTACCGTTAACTTCAAAAACAGAAATGTTACAGAAACCATCAGTGGCAGTCGATGTAAATGCTACATTGATGGGGCTGAACACACAAAAGTTAACACAATGGTTGAACAGCCTGAACTCCCCACAGAGTACACCCAGCGGGAAAGGAGAAGAATATTTGAATAGAACAAGATTGGGCATTGAAGCAGATGAACTAGTAGAAGGAACAATGGGTCTGAACAGGTTAGAATCATACACAGAAGAAGAGCTGAGATACATTTGCCCTAGAATTACAAGAGAAGTAAGCAGCATACATAGGAGGCTACAAGAAATTGCAGACAGACACGAAGTAGACATAGGTAAAACCAAACACTTGAGCAGAAGTTACAGGTTAGACTTTGAGACAAAAGATTTTGAACACATGAGGCCTGCAGGAATGAAAACACACCTTAAAGAGTTACTGCAAAGCGTGCAGGTTTGGAGATGTCTAGACAAGTGGGAGAGTAGGTGGGTTAAGAAAAAAGATAAGAAGAAAGAAAGTACACCAGATCGGAATGAGAAAGTACAACAGAATGATGATCTGATAACCATGTTACCAATGAGAGAAACAGCAGGGGGGAAACGTGTCCATGTACAGGTGTGACATTCAATCTTTTACGGATGATTTCTCAAAATTAAGAGAGAAACCGATCGAATGGTATCAACAAACAGATAGAGTTGTGAAACTCTCATAATGTCTTTGGGAAGATCTGAATACTTTATTCGAAATTGTTGTTCCGGCAGATTTGTCGGAAGATTGTAAAAGGGCTGTAGGTTGGCCAACAAGTGATCCAGAAAGAGATAGGGACACAGGTGCACCATCGCCTACGGTAATGAGTTAATATCATAAGGTGATTGAGCATTTAAAAACAAAAGTTGCATCGAAAAATGTAGATTGGCAGAGAATTGACAGAACAGCACAAGAAGTTAAAGAGTTGATACATGCATACTATGAGAGATTGTTGAAAGCGTTTAAAAATTACAGTGGCACGGAAACGATTGAGGCAAAGGACATGCTACATTTTGTGTTCAGATTTGTGGAAGGATTGAGACCCGAAACCAGCCAGATGATTAAAATGCATTTGATTTGTTGGCAGTCAAAGTCGATCGATGAAGTGTTGCACTATGCAAAATACTGCAGTGATGAGACTGAGACAAAGCAGAAAAGGTTGAAAGAGAAAGTGATGGTGATGCAGATTAGAGTAGCTCA
The DNA here is from genome assembly GCF_031143425.1 of Pleurodeles waltl. Taxonomy (NCBI): domain Eukaryota; kingdom Metazoa; phylum Chordata; class Amphibia; order Caudata; family Salamandridae; genus Pleurodeles; species Pleurodeles waltl. The sequence continues at coordinate 1,179,674,599 of NC_090437.1, forward strand.
GTCAGGTTTGCAAGGTTTTCAACAACAGTTGCCGCAGCAGCAACAGCAGGGAAATGCTATGTTTCAGCCACAGATGAGAGGCAGAGGCCGAGGAGGTTTTGTGAATAATGGTCCTGATTTAAATAATGTTGTGATTCCTAATGGTATACAGGCTATGAAGAAAGTGATGCTATGTCACACGTGTGGAATCGTCGGGCATTGGAAATGGGAGTGCCCAATGTTGGTGCAGGAAGGTGTAGGTCAGCAAAACAATGATGTCAATACATTTCAGAATATGAGAGGACAGAAATTGAGAGGTCCAAACCCAAGTTTCCAGAATAATGTAAGTCAGATGCAGGGTCTACAACCCATACGGCAACAGCAGGTGCAAATGCCCCGTGCACAAATGGCACAGTTGCAGCCAATGCAACAGCAGTTTCCTTTGGTACCTAATCAGCAAATGCAAATACCCTTAGCACCAATGAATCAGCAACAAGTAATACTTCCTCAACAGGTCACGGGTCAAGGAATGAATGAAAGTGACACAGTACACCAATTCCCCTTACACAGTGAGAATGGAATAAACAATGTATGGGAGAGTGAGAGTTCAGATGAGGAGGGAAATTGTATGCTTGCAGCATCTTTGGAAGTTGATCAAAAGGGACCGTATGTGGAAGGAAGAGTTATGGGTCACAGCGTTTCATTCTTGGTTGACACAGGAGCTACACGCTCTACAGTCAGAAGTATCGAAGTACCAAATTTGCCACTTTCAGGGAGAACAGTTCAAGTAGTGGGAGTAGCAAATAGGTATCTGACAAACCCAATTACAGATCCAGTGCAAGTCAAAATTGGTAACTTTCAAGTGTCACATAAATTTGTGGTGTATGACTCAAGTCCGATATCCCTATTAGGGAGAGATTTGTTGTGCAAATTGGGATGCTCGATTATGTGCTCAAATAATGGAATTAAAATTCAGACAAACAGTGATGAGGAAGAAGAGGACAGTTTAGGAGAGGATGAAATGGAAACTGTCGATGAGGAGTATCCCCTGATTACTCTCTATCCTATGCTCACTGAAGCAGATATTCCAGCTGAGTTACAAGAAACAGTTGAAAAGGAAGTGTGGGATATGACAGGGAAAGAAGTAGGGCTGGGCAAAGGAGCAGAACCAGTGAAAGTGACTGTAAAACCTTATGTAAATTTTCCTCAGACTTCGCAATACCACATGTCACAAGACACTCTCATGAAAGTCGCCCACCTCATTGACGAGTTTGTGAAACAGGGAGTACTGAAAGAAGTACTAAGTAGCCCATGTAATTCACCAATCATGGGACTAATAAAACCAAGTAGAAAGGTCCGAATTGTTCAAGATCTGAGAAAAATAAATGACATATTAGTCAAATGTTGTCCTGTAGTACCAAATCCAGCTGTGATAATGTTTCAAATTCCATGTGATGCAGAGTGGTTCTCAGTCATTGATTTGTCAAAAGCATTCTTTTCTGTGCCTCTTCATGAGGACAGCCAATTTCCCTTTTGTTTTAAATTCCTGGACAGAGTCTACAGTTAGTGTCGAATTCCTCAAGGGTTTTCGGAGTCACCATCAATTTTCAATCAGATTTTAAAGAAAAACTTGGAATCATTGGAATTACCTTTTGAATCAACCTTAGTGCAGTATATTGACGATTTACTGATCACATCCAAAACAGAGAATGACTGTACGGTTGACACTATTGCCCTACTGAACCATTTGGGAAGGAATGGACACAAAGTGTCTCCTTCAAAATTACAATTCTGCCAGAAGAAAGTGAAACATTTTGGTCACCAAATAGAAAAAGGGCCGAGAAGAATAATGAAAGAAAGGATAACGAGTGTACTTCAAATGAGTCCACCCAAAACTAGAAAAGAGGTGAAAATGTTTTTGGGAATGGTGAGCTACTGTCGCCAATGGATTCCCAATTTCTCGACACTAGCCAAACCTTTACTGAAACTGACCCAGAAAGATGCGCAGGATGAAATAGTGTTGAAAAGCGATTAAATGGATACCTTTGTTGAATTAAAGGAATGCATGTGCAGAGCTCCAGCTTTAGGTATGCCTGATTACGCAAAGCCGTTTACATTGTTTTGTCATGAACGTGATGCATGTTCCTTGTCTGTCTTGACTCAAGCCCATGGTGGCGTAAACAGACCAGTAGCATATTTTTCAGCTACTTTGGATCCAGTCGCAGCAGCCTTACCAGGATGCTTGTGTGCTGTAGCAGCAGTTGGTATAAGCTTAAATCAGAGTGAGGGAACAGTAATGGGACATCCCTTAACAGTTATGGTCCCTCACTCAGTCGAAATACTTTTGACACGTTCCCGAACACAGCACATGACTGGTGCTAGGCTTACAAGGTACGAGACAATAATTTTGGGATCACCAAATGTGCAATTGAAAAGGTGCACCACATTGAATCCAGCAACATTGTTTCCCAGTGAGAATGTTGAGGTTGAACATGCAGATGATATTGAGCATGACTGTCTTCAGGTGACTGAATTTTGTACTAAACCAAGACCTGATATCAAAGACACCCGATTGGAAGAAAATGATCAAATTATTTTTGTTGATGGTTCATGTTTAAGAGATGCACTAGGAATATTGAAAGCAGGATATGCTGTGTGCACAATAAGTGGTGTTCTGGAAGCATCTTGGCTTCAAGGAGTTTTACTCTGCACAAGTAGCGGAACTAGTAGCCCTTACTAGAGCTTGCCAACTTTCCGCATTAATGGAAGTTACCATTTACACTGACAGTCAGTACGGATTTGGAATAGTGCATGATTTTGGACAATTATGGTAACAGAGGGGTTTCATGACCTCTTCAGGATCACCAGTGAAAAATGGTGAAAGAATAAGAGAATTGTTACATGCTATCCAGTTACCAGGAGAAGTAGCAGTAGTAAAATGCAGTGCACACTCGAAATCACAAGACTTCGTTTCTTTGGGAAATGGATATGCAGATCAAGTCGCGAGGTTTTGTGCATTGAACAGTATATTGCTCAGAGATTAATGGAACTTGATAAATGAGCCAGAACTTGAACCAAGTGAAGCCTTTGCTCTAAAAGTTGTAGACACAATCGAAGAATTGAAATTCCTACAAAATAATGTCAGTAAGGATGAAAAACTCTCATGGAGTAAATTACAATGCGTAAAGAAACCAAATGATTTGTGGGTTTCAAGCGAAGGGAGATTAGTTTTGCCAGACAGTATTTTTACACAATTAGCCAGGTTGTATCATGGACAAGCCCACCTTGGATGGTATGCCATGATTAGATTATTCAAAATTGATTGGTTTAACCCCAAATTTCGCCAAGTTGCTGAAGCAGTTTGCCATTGTTGCATCATTTGCCAACAAATGAACACAGGGAAAGGAAAAGTAGTAAATTTGAGCCACATTGGAAGAGCAGGTGGGCCATTCAGCAGGATGCAAATGGATTTCATTGAGATGCCTATGCATGCAGGCTTGGAATATGTGTTGGTGATTGTGTGTATTTTTAGTCACTGGACTGAAACATACCCTACACGCAGAAATGACAGTCTCACAGTTGCAAAACTACTCCTGAGAGAACTAATACCACGTTTTGGATTCCCGATCTCTTTAGAATCAGATAGGGGAAGTCACTTCAATAACGAAGTAATCAAATTATTGTGTGCAGCACTGAACATTGAACAAAAATTGCATTGTAGCTACCGCCCTGAAGCATCAGGACTAGTGGAGCAAATGAATGGGCCGCTGAAATCAAGAATGGTGAAAATATGCGCATCCAAAATTTGAAATGGCCTGACGCGTTGCCTTTGGTGTTAATGTCAATGAGAAACACACCTGATAGAAAGACTGGACTCTCACTGCATGAAATCCTCATGGGCAGAGCCATGAGACTTCCAGCAGTTCCTGCAAATGCTCTTGTAAATATTACAGATGATATGGTATTGGACTACTGCAAAGGTCTGGCTGATGTGGTCCGCTGTTTTTCTCACCAGGTGGAGGCAACCACCTTGCCACCGATCCAAGGTCCAGGACACGCCCTGAAAGCAGGTGACTGGGTCGTTATAAAGAAGCATGTGAGGAAGTCGAGTCTGGAACCCCGTTTGAAAGGACCTTTTCAAGTGAATCTGACAACTACCACTGCTGTGAAGTGTGCGGGAGTTTCCAACTGGATTCACGGCAGTCACACGAAAAGGGTGACGTGTCCCACAGGAAATTGAAGCGCTGAAATTACCAGCAACTGACAGGAAAGTACCAGGCACTGAGACGGAAAGAAGAGAGTCTGAGAGCGAACAAGAAGAAATCGAGTCAGAAGAAATATTCTCTGAGGAAGAGAAGGTCGTTCCTCTTGGAGAAAACGGAGAAGAAGTCTCAGGAAGCGACAAAGATGCTGGAGGTGACAAAGATCCTATCTCAAGTGAAGAAGCAGGAGAGCCTAATAAGAGGAGGGCTTTCCCAGAAGCAGACGATACAGGAAAAGAAGGAGAAACCCTGATTGACCTCCTAGGGGAAGAAGACAAGGCAGAGCAGAGTGAAATTGTTCAAATTCCTCCAGAACCGGTTGCAGGTCCATCAGGTGAAAACAGCGCGAAACAGAGACAAAGCATATCGCCAGTGAAATCAAAGACTAAAGAAACAGTAAAAGAAAATGAAGGGCCAAAATTGAAAGAGAAAAGAAAAGAAGTGTCTATCGCAATAACAACATCGAATGAAGAAAAAGACACAGCCAAAGAACAAGACATAAGTGAAAGGGAATCGAAAGGAGATGCAAAATTGAAAAGGAAAAGAATACCGAGCAGAAGATATTCAGGTCCAGAGTGGGCATATACAGCCACTAACGATTGGTCAGACGAATTTCTATCTCTCAGTCTCGAAAACGAAGAAGCAGAATGATACTTTGGTACTTGAAAAGTGAAATTGCGTTTCCATTACCGAATAAGACATTGATAACCTGATTGACTTTTGAACCGAAGAAGACATTGATAACTTGATTGACTTTGAAACTGATTTTGAGACAAAGCTGCTAAACCGACAAGAGACTAAGCTGCTAAAGAAAACCGTGTGTACTTTGACCTCGTTCAACTTTATATATATCTGCAAATTTGATTTGATAACTTGTCTTCAGCTTTCTGATTCTATATAGGTCATGCCAGGCAGTAATACAAAAGGACATAAAATGAAGTATTGTAAATACATGTGTATAAGTCTAATAACTGCATGCATACTAATAATTATGGCAATAATTCTTGGAATGCATGGAGGGAATGAAAGAGACGCAAATGATGCTTCTACTTCTAAAACTACTACGTAATTAATTCCTTTGCAGAAACTCGAACAAGACGAGAAATATTTACACAACAAGAAGAAACTTTCTTCTAACGTCTTCTATCGTTTTCTGAATGAGTATGTTGAGACAATGGACGCGAAATATTGTTATGTGTGCACACAAATACCTACCTCAGTAATAGAAGGAGTGACATATCATAGCATGCCTCTTACGTATGGAATAACATGTAGCTTGTTACTGACCAGATTTTATGGCCAGGAGTCTATTCAATACTTCTATTCCAATCATGATGTCATGTTTTCATATGTCCCCATAATACAGTACTTGAGTAAAGTAGCAAGAGATTATTATATAAAAATTGTTAGGGGTTTCTTTGAACCACTATCACCTTTTTCCACAGCTCAAGCTCATAGAGAAAACCTTACATGCTTGCTTTCACAGGTAGAGAAAAGCTTTTAGATCACACTGAAGATAGAAGGAAAGTGGTAAAGGAGAAATTAGAAAGAGAATTACACAAAAGGACATCTGTAGATAACTGTGCTTTTGCCCCAATAAAGACACAAGGGAAATTATCTTTAGATGCAATACACATAGGGAAGCTTTGTATATATAGACCTAAATCCTATTATGACACAATCTTTGTAGGAAGGAGTGAATGTAAACACGCGTTTTTGTTTCAGGCTAAATGGACATTCATGTTAAATGGCCTAGATCCAGCTACTCCAGGAGTATACTATATTTCTGGACTCAACGCCTATTATCATCTTCCAAAGGGATGGTATGGGAGATGTTATTTGGGAATAGTATTTCCAAAGATTTTTCAACTGGGCGACTTTAAGAAATTTCCAAAGCTTTCTGAATTACATCGTATTCAGAAGAGGGAGACAGCTTCTGGTGTGGTAGGAGATATATACGGAGCAATGATTCATTCCGTAGGAGTTATACTGAATTCAATTAAAATACAAAAGTTGTCTACTATTGTGGATAACATGCTGACAAAATTCTTAGGAGCCATGATCCTGATTGATGCTGAACTTGCTGCAGAAAGAGCTATGACTCTTCAAAACCGGCTGGCTTTAGACATTCTTTTAGCAAAGAATGGCGGCGTTTGCAAAATGCTTAGTGCACGTCACTGTTGTTCTTATATACAGATAACAGTGGACAAATTAGGAAAATGCTTACAAATTTAACTAACGAGAGTGCAGATTTGAAAGAATTGAAAGAACCAGGAGTATGGGAAAAGGTTGGAAAAGGATTTGCTTCCGTGGGAAAATGGCTCAGCAACATTTGGAATGGACTATTACTGAAAATAGTAAAAGGAATATTAATAATACTAATTTGCTTATTAGGTATTTGGGGAATATGGAAAGCTATTAAAATATTGAAATCAAGAAGCAAGAGGAGAAGAGAAGAGAAAGAACAAAATGAAATAGTAGAAATATACAGAGAAAAATCAAAGGGAACAAAAAGGAAGAGGGAATTGACTGAAATGCCAAATTACTAAAACAGAATTTTAATTAAATAAAATTTGTGGTAGAAGATTTGATGTGATGACATAATTAGTCATCAGAGGAGGGATTGATGAAGCAGAAAAAGAAAGGCTAACAAATATTCATATATCATGTAACAAAATCGTATAAGGTAGTGTGATTTTAGCAAAGAAAAATAATGTATGTGGGAAAATGTGCCCACGAGGTAGTTTGCCATTATTATAAACAAGCTTAATTAATCATGAAGAATCGACACTGTAGTAATCCGTCATAATTGCAAATGTATTCTATGATTTTCTTGTTGAAACTGTTATATGCTTAGCTTAAATTTAGCAGAGGCTTTGGCCTAGTTGCCTGGTCTCAAATTTGACTGTGTGGTTTTCACTTGTATGAACAAAAACGAGCTTAAAGTTTAAAGGCTGTATTTTTCCAGTAGAATGACTGATACACTTATCTCAAGGTTTCGTGCTAGGCAACTTTCATCCCCTTTGAAGCAACGTCAGTTTCTGCAGGTGCAGACAATAAAGACACTGATACAGAAATAATTGGCAAACTTTGTTGCTACTTGTGTTCCAAAGCTCCAAGGACACCTTATGTATAAATGAGTACTAAGAGAAAGACACTATTCATTGGTCAAAAGGAAGCCACCCTATGAACCCTCCAATGGAAGACCCTGAAGAATTTGGAACGTTTTCTTACTTAAACCCACCGGACAAAGAGAAGTCAGCCATTTTCTTGATGCCATTTTGAAGCCAGATTCAAGACGCCATTTTAAATGACACTTTGATGCTTTTTCTCTAGTCCAGAGAGAGACTTTAAAGAATTCTCACCCTAGAGACTTCACCTTTGACTTTACCCCGTCTTGCCCATGCAATTACTTTTGCCCCATTTTCCTTGCTGCCGCAAGGAAAACTTGACTTAAACTTTGCCCCTTTGAAGTCTGCCCCATGCTGATCGAACCGGTACCTGAAGGACGAAGACCCATCTTGAATGCTGATTGTATTTGGTAATTATGAAAGGATAAATGTAATATGCATTGTGTTTTCCTTCTTAGGTACCAACTGCCTATTTTGACAGAGCCCAAGCCAAAAGTTTTCTAAATTTGTGTTGACTAAATTCGTTTTGCATGAAGCCCCACATGCCAATGCTAATTAGAGGTTAGTTGAGGTATTCATTTGATGCACCATGTTGAACTGAAATCTTGTTATGCTGACCGATGTATGTAATTAGTCAAATTCAGTTACTTATATTAGTGATTTGCATTGCTATAACCGAGTGCATTATAATCCAGATTTTGCGTAGATTGCGTTTCTTCCGTCGCTATGGACAGCTAGTAATGTTCGTATATGTATACCATTTGATTTTGAGACTTACTTATATTGTGCTAGCTTTGTTAATATAGGGAAATAAACTCATTAACTTTTAATAAACAGGTGTGGTTATTCATGACTGAAAGGTCATGTTGTGTCAAATTACTGATTGTTATTGATTCCTAATGTGTTGTTTGATTACTAATTGAGTATTGGTCATTGACTATAAATGGTTATTGATTATTGATTTGAGGGATCCGACTATTCTTCGATGAGGAGAACCCAACTCGGTTAAAAGGTTCACCGACCTCCAGCGTGTCCAAATATGAGTAATTTATAAGGACTGGACGCGCTATCACTACTCGCCTCTTGCATTTACATTCTGGTAAGGCAGGAGAAGTGCTTCATTAGTCACCTACAACAGCAGCCCCCCAACTCTAAGTCTAAGTTTATGCAGCAGCCACCACCCTCCTCTGACTACCAAAGGCTTGTACCACGAAGGAAGTGCTTCTCTGGACATAACTTGATCTTTAACTTGAACTAGCTTCATATGCTGTCATAATTTGAGAGATTTATGAACGAACAAGGTATTCACGCCACAGTACTGCAATGTTCACCCTGTACACACACAGGCTGTATGCAGCACAATATTTAAATTTGTACTGCGAGCAACCTTTCACTTTACAGAGCAAAACATGTAAAATCCCTGACAGTTCAAAAGAGTCTGTCAGCAGAAAGTCATTAACTGCCTCAATAATGTTATTGAGGTGGAATTCGGCTGTGACTACTTATGGAAATTGTGAATGCCAGACTAAATATGAAAAAGTTGTGAAGTCAGGATTCTTTTCACAAATTCTGGGACTTGGGCCTGTATGTAACAGCAGACCTCCACACCAGCATTTGCATGTACCATTGTGCAGGGTGTGCAAAGCTGAAAGGGAACATTTCACCTCCCTGCTTGTTTGCGACTTCCACTGTGGAAGCTCTGTAATAATTAAGTATTGTTGTAGGGCAACAAGAGGTCTACCAAGCTCTGTGAACGAGGTAAGAGCTAAGACTAGTAGCCCCTACTGCATACCACAAGTGCACATTTTACTATATGCATGTGAACAAGGCAAATTTATGCACATGCAGCACTTTTTGCTCATGCACAAATTCACAATTTCACTGGATTGTCCTACTGATGTGCTCTAGAGCAAATTAAAAAACGATTTAATATACTAGGGCCAGAGAGGGATGGGTTCATTACCCCATGCTGCCTTTGTGTATTAGGTTCACACGGAAACTAATTATAGTTGCAATATGTTGTGGAAGATTAAGATTATCAAATATATAAAGGAGTTACCAGCATAATGAGTATCCGGGAAAAGCTTTCTACTTGAGTGGGTCTGCATTTTACTGTATTTCATTTATTTTCTGTTATGTACTAGGTCAGAAGAATCAGAAAAATGAAGATATCATTTGTGATGTTTGCTTATAGTCTGCCAGTGGCCAGTGACAGTGTACAGTGTTGCATACACTGGCTAATATGAACAATATAAAAACACTTTACTCGTAAACTAATCTCTCCTTAGTGGCATTGCTTATTTCCCAGTTTTCAAAAGGGGTCATCTTTTTATGGAAGTATAGACAATGTTCTGAGGCTGTATGCTTCGGCTCCCTGGAGTGAATAGAGTTCAATGTGGCATGGGTAATCTGTTTGCTTTGCAATTATTTTCCGTCAGTGGAGACAAATTGGATCTTACAATAAAATCTGTCAGTGCAAGTCAGCCAAATCTGTCAACTGGAAAAGGATTTGACTTGTTTAAGTGGGAACAGGACTTTCATAATAACTGTCTTTTGAGAGCTTAAATAAAACAACACAGAATAAACAAATATCAAAAGCTATACACCTCACAAACAAGTATTTTATATCCGCCTGAACAATACACAGATATGTGGCTAAATAAAAAAAATCTGCATTTTTATTTAAAATTTTAAACTCACTATTTGATCAGTAACAGGGGGAAGGTAAACCAAAAATCAATAAATATAGGACTTAGGTCCATTTTTGTAAAACTACTGGTGTAAAGCAACCTATTGTATAGCTTTTAGAGATGTCATAGTTGCTACCGCTTGTGTGTTGCCTTCTCACCCCTCACCTGAATCTGATCTGTTAGTGTCATGTACAGTTTTATCTATCAAGGGAATTGACTCTGGCTAAACGTAGGTAGTGATGCGCACCAGTAACTGCCTTCCTGGTGTTTGTGTATCTTTGAAAAGTCCATTGAGGATTTTGTGTACAGCTGGGTTCTCTCGAAGACAGACACCTGCGAGAAAGTTAAATATTAATTGGAAGTCGATGTTGTCCATTCCTTTGTTTTTTTTCAGATGTTAAGCTAGTTTCGAATTAGCATTCTAGAACCGCAATGCTTAGTTGTAAGGAGCAGTGAGTGCAGCTGCAAAAAATAAATGCAATTGTTTGGAGGAAAAATAACATGAATATAAACACAATGTTTTCTGTAGCAGTCCATTCCGTGAGCTTGCAATTTTGAAGCTGTGCTAATAACAGGTGTCATTAATCCATGTGATATAAACGTTATCAACCTCAGAAAGTTAGAATGTTATTTTATGTGGTATTGTATAAAGCTATCTTATTGTATGGTTGGTTACACTATATTATGTTATGGTATGGATATGAGCATAGTGCTATGAGCAAGCTGGAGAAATGAGCTGAGTGAGCTGGCCAAGTCATTCATGTGTGGAAAGTTGGGAGGAATGGTGAATTTGAATTTTTTGAAAGGCCATGCAAGGAGACCAGAATCTACTTACTTATTATGAAAATTAGTGTCACTTTCGAATCACATAATACCTTTGATTAGTACACAGGATAGTCAGTGAGCTAAAAATGATTGTAATTAGTATCCTAGGGGTACCACCATTGAATCTCGATTTATTACCACTTAGCCAATGTACTTCTGTTGATGACCCTGGCCTGAATATTTCTCTTTGTAGGAGTCTCCTAAAAGAAACATAGTTTCTCTTCTGCCCTCAGTCCAGCATTTATATCACTCTATCTTCTGAGGTCCTGGAAAAAAAATCGTTCTGCAGTTCAAAGGTCAGGCCTATAGTAACAACACTGAAGAAGAGAATAGAGGCCAACCCATGATGGTTTCCATAACGAGTTTCATAAATGTTTTTTGCAAAAACTCATCCTGGGGGACCCTGTGACTTCGCTCCGCAAGCGTAGGATTCCACGCATCGTCCCCGGGGCGTCTGAAAACTCTGCAACCCAAAGAGGATCCAAGTCCGCATGCCAGAAATCAACGCAACGTCTTCCCTGTGTGGAAAATAACGACGCAAGTCTGTGTGGGAAGGGGTGAAAACGTTGCACACTCACCGTTTTCCACGCATCTCCTCCTCTGCGGTTCCTTACGATGATTTTTCAACGCAAACCAGGTACTTTGCCCTGCAAGAGATACTTTTTGTTTCTAGGAGAACTTAAGACACTGTGGCGGGCATTACAACATTGGCGGTAAAAGCCGCTTACCGCCGTGCAGAAGACCGCCAACACACCGCTGCGGCCCGGAATTCTGCCGCAGCTATTATGACCCACAGCACGGAATCCACCAATATTCAGACACCCACACAAGTCCGCCACACCAAAGGTCAGTGATAAACTGACGAAAACAAAACCGACACTGTCACCCCAACAGAAATACGCCCACACTATCACGACCCACTAATCCACGCGGCGGTCTTTCAACCGCAGTATTCAAAATACACACACATTTACAAAACACAACCACATTGGACAATTCCAAATACACACACCTGCTACACATGCACCCACCACTCCCACACACCCAATACAATATAAAACACATACCCACATCACCCAGAAACCCCTACGACCACAACTGAGAAAGAAGCACAGAGAGAGACACCGCCATCAACAATACTAGCATCCACAGGCACACAACACCATCACCCACATAACTTCCACGCACCTCACACACCACACTACATATCAGCACACTTATCACCACACACACCATCCCACACATCACCCACACCACCCCATGGCACGGCAAAGACACCCCAGGTTCTCAGAGGAGGAGCTCAGGGTCATGGTGGAGGAAATCGTCCGGGTAGAGCCACAGCTATTCAGATCACAGGTGCAGCACACCTCCATTGCAAGGAAGATGGAGCTATGGCGAAGAATAATGGACAGGGTCAACGCAGTGAGACAGCACCCAAGAAATCGGGATGACATCAGGAGAGGTGGAACGACCTACGGGGGAAGGTGCGTTCCGTGGTCTCAAGACACCACCTTGCGGTTCAGCGGACTGGCGGCAGACCCCCACCTCCTCCCCCACAACTAAAAACATGGGAGGAGCAGGTCTTGGCGATTCTGCATCCTGAGGGCCTCGCAGGAGTAGCTGGAGGAATGGACTCTGGTAAGTCAAATCTTAACTATTACATCCCCCACCCTACCTACATGACATCACATACCCCCACCCTCAACCCCATCACTCCAACTCCTAACAAATGTCCCAACATCACAAACCACACATCCTAACACCAAACCCTGCCTGCAACAACAAAGCTTGGACACCCATCACTAAAGCATGACCACTGCACATACCCATACTCCCCCCTAAACCATCATCACACAAGGTCCCACACAGGAATGCAAGCACTGGGGTACACGGTCACCAACCCATTGCACACCATGCCACACACAGATGTAATAAACATCCTTTTATACCCCTGCAGGACCCCTACCCAACGTCACCGAACAGGAGGGTCGACACATGTCCACACCACCAACAGAAGAGGCCCACGGTGATGACAGCACCTCTGTCCAACTGGATCTAGATGACCAGCCCGGCCCATCGGGGACCTCGGGACAGTCGGTTCCCCTCACATAGTCACAGGCCACTACAGACCTTCCCCCCTCTGGAAACACCAGCACAGCACCCACCCAGCGGGCCCATAACTCCGTCCCCAGGACATGTCAGTCAGCAGTGTGTCTACCACTACAGGGTACCCAGGCTAACCCACACCCCAACAACAACAGGGACCTGGGGGCAGTGGCAGTGAGCACACAGTCCAGGGGACGGAGGCCCAGGAACACAGGGGAACTGGGAGGGCTGCTTTGCGACAGGGGGAGGAGAGGCCAAGGGAACCCACTCTCCACGAGGCCCTCTCCAACATCATGGGAGCCTACCACCACTCCCAGGAGACGATGGCAACGGTACTGGCCAAGTTTCAGGAGACCCAGCGCCTGCAGGAGGAACAGTATATGGGATTCAGGGAGGAACTCAGAGCCATCAATTCCACCCTGGACACCATCGTAGGGGTGCTGAAGGAAGTACTCAATACCAGGAGGGACACTGTGGCACTACAAGGGGCCCCTGACGCTAGCCTGGACAATGAACTGCCCACCTCCTCCGCCGGTGCTACTGAACAGGAGGCACCGCCACAGGACCACCACACCAGCACCCCACCCCCTGCAGAGGGAGAACCACCTCGCAAACGGTCCCTGAGATCGAGGACAAAGACAGAGAACGATGCCAAGACCCCTGCCAAGAAATTAGACCACCCTGAATGTCATCCTACTGTCCCACTTTGTCACCCTGTCCATCCTTAAACTGCCCCAGCTCCATTTCCTATGCCCATTTGGGCAATGCACCTGTGAGACTAATAGACTGGACTCTGCCATGGACATTCCTCCGCCATCACCCCTCACCATTTTGCTACCTCCTCCAATATTGAGCACTAAAATAAACACCCTTAAAGCACAAAACAATCTGGAGTCAGTCTGTGATTTCGGAATAGTGTATTAGCAATTACAGTGTCAAAAAGCTCTTTCATTTGTAATGTCAACATACCTATGTCACACAGCTGTAGTCCATGAGGAATCAAAGCAGATGTCACACTGTGGGACACACATCTGTGAAATCGTAAGGGAAAGTGACAACTCAGTGACCATACACTGGGTGAAAACGACAGACAGTAGAGAGGTAGTAGTGTTAAAGTACATGTAGTAGGCAGGTTTGTATTCTTACCTGTGTCTCACTGGAAATATTGCTGGATCACTGAGTCCCTGTTGTCCCTGTCTTCTTCTTCTGCTTCCTCGTCTTCACTGTCCACAGGCTCCACAGCTGCAACAACACCGCCATCTGGACCATCCTCCTGCAGAAAAGGCACCTGTCATCGCAAAGCTAAGTTGTGAAGCATACAGCAGGCCACGATGATCTGGCACACCTTCTTTGGTGAGTAGAATAGGGATCCACCTGTCATATGGAGGCACCTGAACCTGGCCTTCAGGAGGCTGAAGGTCCGCTCGATTATCCGCTGTGTACACCCATGTGCCTCATTGGTGCGTTCCTCTGCCCTTGTCCTGGGATTCCTCACTGGGGTCAGTAGCCATGACAGGTTGGGGTAACCAGAGTCACCTGCAAATGGTGAGGGACAACTGTTAGACACACACTAACCTGTAGGGATATCCCCAGACCCAGACAACCATTCCCACTGTCTTGCTTCCAGGTGCTCACCTAATAGCCACACATGGTGCCTCTGGAGATGACCCATCACATAAGGGATGCTGCTATTCCACAGGATGTAGGCATCATGCACTGAGCCAGGGAACTTGGCATTAACATAGGAGATGTACTGGTCTGCCAAACAAACAATCTGTACATTCATGGAATGGTAACTCTTCCGGTTTCTGTACACCTGTTCAGTCCTGCGGAGGGGTACCAAAGCCACATGGGTCCCATCAGTGGCACCTATGATATTGGAGATATGTCCCAGGGCAGAGAAATCACCTTTCACTGTAGGCAAATCCTCCACCTGAGGGAAAACGATGTAGCTCTGCATGTGTTTCAGAAGGGCAGACAACACTCTGGACAACACGTTGGAAAACATAGGCTGGGACATCCCTGATGCTATGGCCACTGTTGTTTGAAATGACCCACTTGCAAGGAAATGGAGCACTGACAGCACCTGCACTTGAGGGGGGATTCCTGTGGGATGGCGGATTGCTGACATCAGGTCTGGCTCCAGCTGGGTACACAGTTCCTGGATTGTGGCACGGTCAAGCCTGTAGGTGATGATCACATGTCTTTTCTCCATTGTCGACAGGTCCACCAGCGGTCTGTACACTGGAGGATGCTGCCATCTCCTCACATGTCCCAGTGGACGGTGCCTATGAAGGACAACAGTGAGCACAGAGTCAACCAACTCAGAGGTACGTACCCACAACTTACACAGAACACGAATCATAATCCAAAAAGTGGCCTGTATGTGTGTTGAGTCTAGGTCTAGGTATGTGTGACGAAGTTAAAAATTAAGCCATGTGGGCCCCTGAAATGGCAGCTGCCTGACCTGTAAAGTTGGACAATGGGATGTGAGGTAACTGCGCTGGCATTGTACACCGTCGCGGTAGGTGGTCGAAGACCGCGGCACAATGCTGTGTTGGTTAACATTGGACTCTATGGGTCCCAGGGGTCAATGATGATGTACGCCGGCGGTGATGGTACGCACCGCCGTGGATGTGACCGCCATTTTCTATCTGTTCAATCACTCGATACCTGATCTTCGACAGGGGAGGACCTACACTGGAAGTGCTGCTGTGACCTCGGTCTGGAAGAGACAATGGCTCGAGTGTCTGGGGAAAGGGCCCCTGCCTTCACATCGGAGGAGTTGGAGAAACTCGTGGACGGGGTCCTCCTCCAGTACACGCGACTCTACAGTCCTCAAGAAAAACAGTTAAGTACACTGGGAGCATGCTGTATGGGCTATATCTGTGTGGAGTGGGGTGGATTTAAGAAGGGGGGGAGATTGTGGTGTGCATGAAAGGACGGTGAGTGCATGTGCCACATGGCAAGGGTAGGGATGGGGCCAATGACTGTGATGGTGCAGTTGGTAATACGTTTCTCTTCCCCCTGTACAATTCATGTAGGTCAGCGCCCACCAGAAAAAAGATATTTGCCGTACCATCACCAAGGACGTCCGGACCCTGGGGGTCTACCACAGACGGTGCACCCACTGCCGGAAAAGATGGGAGGACATTCGCTGCTGGAGCAAGAAGACGGCGGAGGCTCAGCTTGGGATGGCCTCCCAATGTGGGAGGGGTGCCCGTCGCACCATGACCCCCCTGATGTTCAGGATCCTGACGGTTGCGTACCCGGAGTTGGATGGGCGCTTGAGGGCATCACAGCAGTCACAAGGGGGAAAGTACACTCTCATCCTGCTGATTCTGCGCGCAGTGGAAGTGTCTGGGTGGGGGAGGTGGGCTGTGGGTTTCCCTAGGCCAGGGCGAGTTCCGTAGGCAAGGTCCCTCCGTAAGGCAGGCCATGTGGCACCCCACCCCACCTCTGTAGAGTGCCAAGTACACCTAGTCATGCCCCTGTGTCATCCATGTGTGCAGATGTCATCCATAGCCTAGTAGGCCATTTCCCAGGAATTGAACAGTGGAGCCCAAGAGCGCGGCGTAGTGCAGGGGGCTTCTGTGTCTGTCGTGTCCGCCAACGGTAGTGGTAATGCATGCACTCAACATGTCTTTCTTCTGTAGTCCCCCCCCCCCTTTTTGTGGTCTCCCTGTTCTTGTGTGCATTAGCATCATCAGGTAGAGGAGCAGTGGCACCGGAGCACAAGGAGGCTGCATCGCACATGGCCATGGGGGGCCACACTACGGACTCGGACTTCACCAGTGGGACGGAGGGCGAGGGGACCTCCACGGTGGGGACAGGAGCTGAGACCAGCGACACGGACTCCTCCTCTGATGGGAGCTCCCTTGTGGTGGTGGCAACATCTGTGCCCCCCCATCTTCAGGTACAGCCGCCACCCCCCCTACCAGCACTGCTCTCCCAGCAGCTCCTCAGCCTTTGCCCCGTGCCCACTCACCCGTGAGGGTGGGCATCACCTTTGCCCCAGGCACCTCAGCCTCTGCCTCAGTCACCCCTGCTGCCCATAGTGAGGAGGCAATTGACCTCCTCAGGTCCCTCACTGTTGGGCAGTCTACCATTTTGAATGCCATCCAGGGTGTCGAAAGGCAGTTGCAACAAACCAATGCATTCCTGGAGAGCATTCATTCTGGTCAGGCGGCCCTTCAGCGAGCTTTTCAGACTCTGGCCTCAGCACTGATAGCAGCCATTGGCCCTGTCTCTAGCCTCCCCCTCCAACTCCCTCCACCCAGACCCAATCCCCTGTACCGCAGCCTATCACAAGCACACCTACAGACCAGCATGCACACACGTCAACACACAAGGGAAGCTCTTGCAAACATAAGCACCACACATCCCACAGGCACTCACGCAAGCATCACACACATGCAGACACACCAACATCCACTGCCTCCACTGTGTCCCTCCTCCTCGTCTCCCTCCTCCCTCCCAGTCTCGTCTCCACTCACATCTGCTTACACTACATCTACAGCCACTACTGCCATCTCCAGCACACCCACCACCACACCCTGCTCACGTGCAGTCACCACCCCCACTACCATTCACACGTCCCCTGTGTCCTCTCGCAGTGTGTTTGTGATGCCACCTCACAAGATACACAAACGCAGGCACATACCCACCCAACAGCCATCCACCTCACGACAGCTTCCAGCGCATGAACCTTCACCCAAAGTCAGCAAACGAACACCTCCTATGACCACAACCACTTCCTCCACTCCCAAACCCCCTCCAGCTACCCGTTCCAGTGTCTCCAAAAAACTTTGCCTGTCCAACCTTGACCTCTTTCCCACATCTCCCCCACCCCGTCCATCTCCTAGGTCCAGAACTAGCACCTCAGCCATAACATCTCCGGGACCAGTGGTGCCTGTAGTCACCGGAATCTGGAGTGCACCAGCCACCAAGGCAGCCAGTGTGGCACGGAGCCACAGCACGGACAGTCCCCCACCTGTCAAGCATCAAAAGTTGGGCAGTGCCAGGCGGGAGAGGGGGAAGACTTCACCCACCAAAGCCGCTCCCGGGGGTCCCGGTGGGAGTGTGGATTCAGCTGCGACACCTTCCAAGGTGGGGAAGGGCCACAAGAAACCAGGAAAGTCTGAGAAGAGCAGCACGGCGGAGGAGACCGCCATCATCCCCGCTGCCCAGGAGGCCACAGCCGTCATCCCCGCTAGCCAGGAGGCCACAGCCATCATCCCCGCTGCCCAGGAGGCTACCGCCATCATCCCCGCTGCCCAGGAGGCCACCGCCATCATCCCCGCTGGGCCAGAGAGGACCGCCAGCACAAGCCCTGCTGGGCTAGAGAGGACCGCCAGCACAAGCCCCGCTCGGCTAGAGAGGATCGGCACAAGCCCCGCTGGGACAGAGAGGAACACCAGCACAAGCCCCGCTGGGACAGAGAGGACCGCCAGCACAAGCCCCGCTGGGACAGAGAGGACCGCCAGCACAAGCCACGCTGGGACAGAGAGGACCGCCAGCACAAGCCCCGCTGGGATAGAGAGGACCGCCAGCAGCTGAGTCACTGCAAAGGAGCCCGCCGCTCCAAGCACCGCTGAACAGGGCACCGCCGCTCCAAGCACCGCTGAACAGGGCACTGCTGCTCCAAGCACCGCTGAACAGGGCACCGCCACCTCAAGCACCGCTGAACAGGGCACCGCCGCTCCAAGCACCACTGAACAGGGCACCACCGCCTCAAGCACCGCTGAACAGGGCACCGCCGCTCCAAGCACCGCTGAACAGGGCACCGCCGCCTCAAGCACCGCTGAACAGGGCAGCGCCGCCTCAAGCACCTCTGAACAGGGCACCGCCACCCCAAGCACTGCTGAAAAGGGCACCGCAGCTCCAAGCACTGCTGAACAGGGCACCGCTGCCTCAAGCACCGCTGAACAGGGCACCGTCGCCTCAAGCACCGCTGGCCCATGAGTGCCAAGGGTACTGACGCTACTGAGTCCGTAACAAGCAGGATGAAGCACTCTGGGCACAATGCCCCCTCCAGAACCAGTGGAGAGATACATCCACTACCTCTGTCCTTAGCAGGATAAAGCACTCTGGGCACAAGGCCCCCTCCAGAACCAGTGGATATTGCCATCCACTACCTCTGTCCTTAGCAGGATGAAGCACTCTGGGCACAGAGCCCCCTCCAGAACCAGTGGAGAAAGGCATCCACTTGAGAGACTGTGGCTTTGCACTCCCCGGGATTGAACAGTGGGCAACCCACCCACTGTATAGACATGAGAGACTGTGGCTTTGCACTCCCCAGGATTGAACAGCATGTGGCCCTCTCATGGATTTGGCATTGTGCACTCAACCGGCTGAGGTTCCCCCCCTTTCCCTCCCCCTGAGGTGCCTGTTTTCTTGCTCTTTGATGCCCCTGCACTGTTTTCTCCATCATGGTCGGGGATCTTGTGTGGGCCTCGCCCATACCGTGTGGGCCCAGTGTTCCACAGACTTAATTGTACCACTACCTGGACTACTATGCTTGGTCTATATTTTGTTTATGGTGTATATATATATTTTTACGTACTTGATTTTAATATATTACAATGGTTACACTCATTTTCTTTTGTCTTTGCATTCTTCCGGGGGGGGCGGTTGGGGGTGTAACTATCATGTATAAATATGTATTAGTGTGTGTGTTGTAGTGGGTGAGGGTGGGGGTGGGGGTGTTGCATGTGTTTGTCCCTGTTTTTTCGCTCCCGTGTCGTAGTTGCAGTACTCACCGTGGTCTTCGCCGCCGGCATTCGTGCTCCTGGTAGAGGAGCAGGAAGACTATCGCAGGGAGAATTTGGAGTTCCGGCTCCATGGTGTCCTGGTTCCTCGTGGGGTGTGTAGAGGTGAGCATTTTCCCTTCGAAGTCCTGTTTCCGCTGTGTTTTTGTCCGCGGTGAATCCGCCCCGGAAAAGGTGGCGAATTGGTAGGTTGTGATACTGTGGGCGGTACTTTGTCTTCCGCCTGTCTGTTGGCGGTGACCGCTAAGCTGTTTGTCTGTACTGCCATGATGGTCGGAGTGTTAAAGTGGCTGTCTTTGTTGGCGGTTTCCGCCACGGTCGTAATTGCAAGTTTTTTACCGCTGGCCTGTTGGCGGTCTTACCGCCGCTTTAACACAGACCACCAGGGTTGTAATGACCACCTGTTTATTGATTTTACAGTAATATTTTTTACTTTAAGGACACTTGATATCACTTTCAGTGATAGCCCTACATTTGCGTATTTCATCTTCAATCGTTTTGACCTGCATTTATCCAGATAAATATTATATATTTTTCTATACACTGTGTGGTGTATTTTTGTGGTGTTATATTCTGATATTGTATGGTTTATTGCACAAATACTTTACACATTGCCTTCTAAGTTAAGCCTGACTGCTCAGTGCCAAGCTAGCAGAGGGTGGGCACAGGATAATTTGGATTGTGTGTGACTTACCCTGACTAGATTGAGGGTCCTTGATTGGACGGGGGTAACCTGACTGCCAACCAAAGACCCCATTTCTAACGATTCCTTTTCTTTTAATATTTTTTTCATTTTCACATCGCAAATTTTCCCTTATATATAATATCGTGGCCAGTGCTACTGCTTGTTTGTATGGCAGGGCTGCTCAATATTTGGAATCTACGTGCTGTTTTCTGGACTGTGTATGTGTAGTGAGAGTAAGGGTCCACGCAGGTAAGTAGTTATTTTTCTCTTTTTCAATTATAATTGTAGAAAACAGGAGTAGCCCCGGTGTCCACATGAACTGCCGCTTCTATCAACTGTCTATCCTCCAGGCTTCTTCCCCTACAATTTACATTCCACAACCTAAACATTCTACCACCTATTACACACCCTCTCCCCAGCAAAATGTAAAAATAAAACATAGCTATAACTATTTCTGAACTGAACAAATATAATTACCAAAGTGCAACAATATAATACACCCAAGTGGTCCATGGGATTTTCAGCACAAACACAAAAGTTCCTCTTCCTCGTACTTCGTCGCACTGATCCTCCATCTGTATCATTCCTTAGCTCAAGGCTACCATGCACACCACCAACCCCTCCTTTGTGACTACCACTTATCATGCCTTCTCTCCCACTTAATCTGCTTGCCTCAAGCACACTGTCATCGCCCAACACATAACCATTACTTCCGACGTTCTTTTCCTGAACACCATTCTTCTTTCTTCCAGAATGGCAACAACTAATACGCCGTACATTCCAAAATTTGCTATCCTCTAGTCTTACAACACTTTCCAATAACTTTCACTATCTTTAATGGTTCTCACCAACTATGTTCTCCTTTCTTTACAAACCCTACTTTCTTCGATCTCACATACTGTCCCACTATCACCAGTGGTACCTCTTTCCTACCATTCTGAGTACACATTGTACGTCTGTGTATCCTTTCTACTCTCCTTCTCATTTCTGGATATTCCTTCTCTTCAAACTTCTCCTTATTTAAGTGCTTTAACCATCATTGCCCCAACTTAGTAGATGATTCCCTTTCTCTCTATAGCGCAAAAGGCATTTTGCCTGTCACCGAATGATGTGTCACTCTATGGGATAGTAAACTTTTCTGGAGACGTTTTCGCGATGGCAACCCAGATTTCAATGCCAACTGTATGGTTTGTTTATTCACCTTGTTAAATCATTCCATTCCCTTCAGGATGATACAGTGAAACTTTCACATACTTAATACCTAAATCTCTCAGGAAGGAATTCATTTTCTCAGAAATTAGCTGTACTCCATTATCAGATACTAATGTTTCTGGGACCCCTTCATGTGAAAAAACATCTTCCAAGAATTTATTGACCACATCGCAGACACATTTCTTACCCTTCCCACTTCTGGCCATTTAAAACAGTAGTAAGTAAACACAATGGTGTAGTTATCTTTGGAGGACAAAGTTGAAAACGGTCCAATGCAATCTATGGATAATTTATCACATAGTCCTTCAGGCAGTTCTACTCTGGTCAGTTGTACAACCAAATGTTCAGCTACCTTGTCACTCTCTCCCCAAGCTCTACAATTGCTGATCCATCAGTCCACCATGGTGTCCATCTCTAGCCACCAAAAATGTTCCTTAATTTTCCTTCTAGTGCCAGATATTCCTCCATGCCCATCATGCCTGAGTTTAACAATGATGGCTTGTACTCCACCCAGCAGAACAATTTTATCACTTCTCATTAGAAATCCCTGGCTCTTCGTAAGTTCCTCCCTCATTTTCCAAAAAGTACCACACTCTCCTCTCAATTTGTCCTTACCTTGGCCAACCACTTAACATGTACTTCATAAAATGTTGTATTGTCACATCCCATTCCCTTGCATCTATCCATACGGTTTCTGTTAACACATGGCTATCCCCCTAAACTTGCCAGCGTGTTCCTTCCCTCACCTGATTTCAAAATGTGGACTAATGGTTTGTGATTGGTCCGAATTTAAAATTTGTTTCACCACACATGCAATCAAAATCGCTTCACTGCCCACATTGCTGCCAATAACTCTTTTCAGTGACGGAGTAATAACGTTCAGCTTGCGTCAATGTGTGGGAAGCATATGCTACTACCCAAACCTCATTATTTTTGCCCCTCCGAGCCAGTACAGCACCCACTCCATACCCACCACCGTCAACAGATATTAAACATTCTGCACCCATTATAAATGATTTTAAACAAGGTGCATGTGGAATGTCTCTTTTAGTTTCTTGAAAGCATATGGATTGTTCACGAGACCAACAAATCAATCTTAAGAAGGACATACATTTTTTATTTCTGGCTCTGGTGCATTCATTATTGCATCAATGTGCTCAATTTTAGGACAAATTCCATCTTTCAAGATCACATAGCCCAGGTATTCTGCCTGCCATATACCAAACTTGCATTTCTCTTTTTTGACTATCAACCCACTCCTTTTAAGGGCCACCAAGACTTGCTGTAATGCATCATTGTGTTCTGATTGAGTATTTCCAAATATCAATATGTCATCTCGGAAAACTTTAGCGCATTTTATTCCAAATAAAATACTGCTCATATCCCTTTGAAAAACAGAAGATGTGCTCACTAACCCAAATGGCATCCTTTTGTATCAGAACAACCCTTCTGGCATTATGAAAGCAGTACAATGTTTAGATTCTTACTCTAGTTCAATTTAATGATATGCACCAGATCCATATAGTCTAAACATTTCTTCCCAACATGATTAACTTTGTACGCCGAATAAACAAGTGGATTTGTACTCAGGTCAATTTTCATTCTGAATTCTTCTATGTGAGACCAACTGAAAATCATTGCTCCCTTATTGGATCTGCCCATAAAAATTCCTGCATAGGAATACTATGACCAGTGTAACTACCTGGGTTAACATCAGGAGGATATAACTCCCTTCCAGGCCCCAGTTTAGTAAACATATTCTTACTCATTATGGCATACCATGCACAAGAATCCACCATGGTCTCAACATAAATACCATCAATGCAAATGTTGCAACTGGGTAAACACTTAACTTCTTCACTTCTAGTATCTTGATCACTTTGGACGCTCAACACCAAACCCTGTAAGCTTCCACCTTCCACTTCTGCATCCTCCATCACTAGATTGACTTTCTGATTCACATCCACACTTTTACATACTCTACTAAAATCACCCTTTCTCCTACATGTACTGCATATTTTGCTTAAAGCCGGGGAACTCTTAGAATTGGGTAGGTGGCTACTTGACCCACATCTGAAGCAAAACAATCCCCTGCTAGAACCCCAAAGTTACGTGCATCATTATTCCTCATGTCTAATATACGCTCTTTGATTTTATTATCCTTTCCTCCCACCACTGCACATACCCCACTGCCGCTACCACTCACATTCTCATTCCTAACAGTTTGATATATTTTTTCTGACACCTCAGTGTTCCTAGCCACATTCACCACTGCCTTCAAGGACACTTCACCACATGACCACAACTTCTCTTGGATTTCCTTGGATTTAGTTTTCAGAAGTAGTTGGTCTCTTAACATCTGATCATACAAAATGTGTTCGAAATCACATGTGACAGTCAAACCCCCCAGTGAGTGACAAATTGATCAATTGTTTCATCTTCCTTCTGAAAGTAAAACTTAAATCGTTCCATAACCACATTTATTTTCCTTCCAAATCTATCCTGCAACTGCTTTGTGGCATATTGGTACACATCCAGTTGTTTGCATTCTCAACTGGAGGCAAGTTCTTGAATTCTCATAATCCGATTGCACCCAATCTATGTTTCAATAAGGGCAAATGTCTTTCAGGGGAGCATTCCTCCTCCTCCAATACTACCACATACTCCTCAAATAAATCCCATGTTATTTGTGGTTCCCCTGGTTCTGCCAAAAAGAAGGGAAGCGGTTAGATGCTTGCCATGATGACTGCACCTTCTCCCCTTAGCAAGAATGTATTTCCCTACTCCCTCCACATACCAAGTATGGCAGTGAAGATGATGCACACTTATACTAATGATGGACCTGATAGTTTTAGGACAATATACTTCCAATTTAACAATCCACGGTTTTGCATGTTTTGCAGCAGGAGGAGGAGACGGCCACCAGATCAAGGGCAGGAGCCCTTTAAAATCAAGCTTGCGCTCCCGCTACCGCGGGAAGCGCGTTTTGCAGCAGGAGGAGGAGGCGGCCACCAGATCAAGGGCAGGAGCCCTTTAAAATCAAGCTTGCGCTCCCGCTACCGCGGGAAGTGCGTTCTGCAGCAGGAGGAGGAGGCCACTTTAAAATCAAGCTCGCGCTCCCGCTACCGCGGGACGCGCCCGGGCCAAGGGCGGGCCCATCCTGCGCCCGTCAGAGCCTGACAGAGGCTGGGCTGGGCCACCCCCCTGACATCCTTTTTTCCAGCACCCATTGATATTGGTTCCTACAGGGCTGTAAGGAGACGTTTGGACTCAGACTTGTAGCTGGTTCCAGCTCTGTGGACAGGGCAGAAGCCCTAAATAATTCTCTTGTACCCCCGCCTTGTGCCCACCAGAGCCAGGAGGAGGCTGGGCTGGGCACCCCCCTCTTGTTATTTGATTTAGAAATCGCATATACCCTGCCTGTGACTAGCTAAGAGTGCCTAACATAGTTAACCCCTTATACATAATGGGGAAAAAAAAAAAAAACCAAATAGGGAACGGTATAAATACCAAAACCCAGAGAACTACTAATACAATTACCAATTACCTTACAGATGCAATGGGAAAAATAAACGAAGAAATCATTAATGCTGAAGCACGTCTAGTGGCAACAAAAAATGTTCTAAATGAGGCTATCACCGAAGTGAGCTTTGAGGCTGTAGGCTTAACTTCTGAATTAAAAGCCCCAACAGAACAATTTATTGGGCCAGATTCTAGATTTTCTCTAGGCCCTTTACTTCCTACAGATATATTAGAGGAAATTGACTCACCAAACAGTACAGACGACCAAATCCCTTCACCACCCAAGAAAAAAAGAAGTAGTCAGATCACTAAATCCAAGTCCATGCTAGTACACTCACAGCTTCCTAGGAGTAACAAACAAATTACAGAAATGCATGGGGGTCATGCAGTAGTACTATCATCAGATAACGATGGTTCCTTACAAAAACATGTGGAAACCCTTTTTAAGAAACTGAATGGCAAGTTAGATCATATAGAGTCAAAAGTATTGTTAGAATTTAAGGAGATAAAAGAACGCATAACCAAGATAGAAGTAAGTGTTAATTCAATGACTAAACCGAAAACTCTGCCTCTTGGCAGTGATCTTATATCAAACGAGAATCAAGAGGCTGCAGCCTTAAGGAATAGAGCAATGATAGGGTTTGCAGATCCTAACAAAAGGAGTATTAAATGCCGGCACCCCATACAGGAAGAAATCCCTTAGCCCAAGGCACCTATGATTAATCAAATGGAGCATTTGGATAGAAATCATAGATGCCAGTCCCTGACTAGAAATAGACCCGTGAAAGAGGTGTTGCAACTACCGCCAGATGCTACTCCATATACAATCATTCTCAAAAATGTTCCCAAACTAGGCCCAAATACCGTCGAGACCTGGCCAGATATACGTATGGTAGTACACTGGATATCAGGGAATATATGTACACCAGATATACTATTTTGTGAAATCTTATATGCAAGGAGAGTTGACTGGGTGGGAAATCTGGAGGAAGAAGAGGGAGATTGTATTGTGGTCAACTTTCGTAATCCTCGTTTTGTGGGCCAACTGCTAGCAGATTTGGATATAAGACATCGAAAATTGTAAAAACTTGAGGAGGGAGATTATGGCTGTTCCCCTAGGATACTTTTACAGAATGATGAACACCTCAGGCATAAGAGACACAGGGGTTACAGGGAATACATCCAGTATCTTGGACAGGCATAATAAATTATAGTATTCTAACCGTTTTGCCCCCCTGAGTAACATGGAGGATCTAGATTGACTGCAGGAGAACATGAGTAGAAAAGTGACTTCGCTGCCCAATAAAACACAACCTATTACTATAGTGCCCAAATCAAAACCTCCAAGTGGTAATGGTGACACTGAGACAGATGGGAGACCCTTAGTAGGAGACCTAATTATACTCATGTCATGGAATATAGCTGGAGTAAAAATGAAAATGGTTGAGAAGGAATGGCAGACTATAATAAGTTCATCACATATAATCTGCCTACAAGAGACATGGCACACAGGATCCTTTTTTATGGAAGACTATGCCACATTCTCCACACCAGCCTCGGCCTCAACCAGGGGAAGGGCAAAGGGAGGTCTAGCAATTTTGATTTCAACATTGGTACCCTACACACTGGTGAAATCCTCCCTCGATTCCCCTCACTACCAGTTTTTATACTTTCGGATAGATGGGATCTTAGGAATTGTATTAATAAACTATTACAACAATAAATTTGATGCTATTAATGGAGTAGTGGCATCGACTCTTCAGGATGACCTACAGGTCTTTGTAAACGATATAACTTCAAGTTATATAATAAAATGGGCTGGAGATTTTAATACCGGGACATGCAAGAATACTATAGGAAAGACATGTGGACTCATCGACGATGGGGGAAGTGCTCAACTGCACTTTTTGGCATAATAACTATGGACCTGTATTGAATGAAATATTATTTAGACATGACTTAGAGCTGATGGAGCAAGATGGGCATAAAGGAGTGAAGCTTCCGTCGTTTGTAGGAAGAGGACATTTCTCATTAATCGACCACATACTAATGTCAAAGAGTCATATGGATATGGTTGTTTCATTGAAGATTGAGCCTACTATCTATAGTGATCATTACCCCTTGTTACTGACTATGAGATTAGCCAAACTCTTTAATATAGGTGAACGATTAGCAATGGATATAGGAATAAGAAGGGAAAACGGATTTGCAATTAAATGGACTGGGATAAATGAAATAGATGTGATGAACAAAGTTGTGACACAACACCGTCAAGAAATTCTCACATGTACAGAATATAATCAAAATCCATACACGATCCTAGGATCCTTTAACCAACTTAGAAACGCCATTGCAGGAAGTTTAGTGAGAACATAGGGGGAAATAAAAGAACAGAAAAGTGGGGTGGTTTGATCACAATTGCACATCAGCTAGCCAGGAACTAAAACAAGCCCTGCAGGCCCGACCAAGAAATAGAGAAGAAGTAATTATTTAGCGCTTTAACTACAAACATGCATTAAAGACCAGAAAGGCACAATTGAGAGTTAGTACTTTATTTTGGAAAACAATTAATCAACCCTTCCTAAAAAATAGTGATGTACCCGAAATAACAGTACACGTTCCTTTATTGGAATGGCTTTCTCATTTCGGTTAAATTTTTAACCCAGATAATCTGACTATTCACCCGTCAAATAATGGGATAATTGAGATCAATCCACCCTTCTTGAAACCAGTTAGTCTAGGGGAAGTGAAATTTGCTATGGGAAGATGCTCAAAAGGGAAGGCGCCGGGCCCTGACGGGGTACCAGTAGATGCTTATTTGACACATGTTGACTTATGGTGCCCTATCCTGACCCAAGTCTTTCTGAGTGTGACAAAGGGATACATTTTAACATCATGGAGTGAAAGTATAATTGTCCCTATTTTTAAAAAGGGGGATAGAGGCGACCCCAAATGTTATCGGCCAATTTCACTTTTAGATACCTCTGTCAAACTGCTGGGAAGAGTACTCGTAGAAAGATTAGAAACATGGGCAACTAACAATCATATACTTACAGAGGCCCAACTGGGATTTAGTCCTGGGGTTGGTACCCTCAAAAAATGTGTAAACCTTAACCTAATAATAAGTAAATATACAATAGCAAAGAAGGGTCATGTGTTCCTCTGTTTTGCAGATCTTAGCAGTGCTTTTGATTTGGTGAATCATGCTAAGTTGTGGAAAGTTTTAACAGATATGGGTGCGCCCTCAGATATAATAAGCTTCTTGGCGCAACTATACAACCATCTAACAGCACGGGTGAGATATGGAAGAAATGGTGAATGTACGCCAGGTTTTAGGATAGGGAGAGGAATAAGGTTGTGTTTTGGCGCCGCTCCTATTTTCCCTTTACATAAATGGAGTAGATGCCCACCTAATTTAGAAATTGATAGCCCTAAAATAGGAGAATGTTCTATTCCAGTCCTTTTATATGCAGATGATGCAGTACTGCTGTCACAAACTGCAAATGGGTTTCAGCGATTAATTGAGGGCTTCGTGGAATTTATGGAGGAAAGAGATATGATGTTGAATATGAGCAAAACAGTGGTAATGAATGACTTGTGGACAGGGAAAGGCCAGGAAGAAAACTTACTTTATTAAGGGTCATAAATGTGAAGAGGTGAATGGATTTACATACTTGGGTATACAATTTTCTAATATGGGACATTGGAAACAACACCTAGAAATTATTGAGATGAAGTATATTAGGACAACTGAGGCTGTCTTTAGATTCTCCCAAAAAATTGGTAATAAACCCCTATGGGAAATGCTGCAAATTTACAAAAGTAAATCAATCAGCAGCATCACATATGGTTCTGCCCTTTGGGGCCTGATGCCCGAGATCCATTCATTACAAGTGCTAGAGAATACATTTTTTAACAGATTACTTGCAGTCCCAAATACCACCTCCACATACATGGTACATAAGGAACTGGGCAGCCCTTAGATGGTAGATCTAATATATATAAATGCGTTGTTGGCTTGGCATGGTATTTGGTCAAAAGAAGGGACGCATTTTACCCAAAAGATTATTAAAGATTGTCTTACATTAGAACATTGGGATAGAATCCCATGGTTCATGCACTTAAAAGATCTGTTGAGAGGTATAAATCTAACACAAAATTTAGAAACCCCAGGCATAGTCCTCCAATTTAGTAAGAAAGAATTGAAAAATCAATTAATGGCATGGAGGGTTAGTGATAGAGAAAATAGAGAATGCATGAAATCAACAGTAGCACATTATATGATCGAAAACAATGAGGTAATACCAAAATACTTACTGACAGTTGCAAATACTCAGCATAGCCTTCCCAAAGGTGATGATTTGGAGTAAAAGCCTACCGAAGTGCCCCTGCGTGGGACGATTTGCACAATCCACAATGCACTTTATTATATCTTGTAAATTCTATCATGACATTAGGAAACAATTTTTAAAACCACTATTTATTACTAACAATTTATTTTATTGTAGAGAAGCTTTTAACTATTTATTTAAATTGGATACCAATGAGAAATGTGAAGCAGTGATAACATTTATCCTACATGCAATTGAACAGAGGAAAAAGTTGTTTTATTTAGAAAAACTCCGATATGAGAATGAATAACCGCCTAATTTGTTGCAACAAAGGTTTTTATCCATTTATTTATTAGTAATGTATCTGGAAGTATTTTATTGTATAACCTTTTTATCTTAAAGAGACTGTTTTCTTTTATGGAGTAAAATCCGAATAAAGATTGTTTTGAATTGAATTGAACAACCCACCAATATGTGTCACAATCACCATATATATGTAATATGATGTTCCTACAAAATCAGTATGTGCGCCATTTGTTGAGCATGGCACTATCGCCAGTTCAATGTGTTCAGTGTGCCAATCACTGTATGTCTTCAGACTTGACAGAAATCAGTGGGTGTGCCAATCACCATTTATTCAGCATGGCAGTCTATTTAGTTCAATTTATTCAGTGTGCCAATTACTGTAACATCTTCAGAATTAATACAGCAATCAGTGTGCCAATCACAGTTTATTCATTATGGCACTATTTCAAGTCCAATTTATTCAGTGTGCCAATCACTGTTATGCTTCCAAATTTAGTATAAACCACGGGCGTGCCAATCATCACTTTCCAAGCTTGGTACAATTTTGTGAATTCTTTGTTAAAAAAAATATACCAATAACTTCTTAAAGCACTGACAACCTATGGTCAATTATGGATATATCCACTTGGTGTGCCAATCACCATTCTGTGATCGCCACACATCACCAATGTTTATTTACCACTTCCCCAATATGGCTGCCAATAAAAACAAGTGCAGATTGGAATAACAAGGAATTATCATTAAATTATTTCCTTCAACGCTGCCACTTAATTTTTTACTAACACTTATTATGTGCATCAGTGAACTTTAAGTGTGTCATGCCACTCCTGGACAAATGGCTAATTACATTCAGTACAAACCGCCTAACAGTCACATCCATATTTTTCATATGGCCGCTGTGTGCACCTACAGCCTCACACACTCTCCAGTGTTCATGCTGGAATAGACGTACTTTATTTTGCCTGTAATGCCTGAAATCACCTTTACTCATATGTTACCGCCGCAATAATTCATGTTCCCAAAAATGCAACTAGCGGTAGCACCACAGGCTGCCAACACTCCTCAGTGGTAGAATCCACACGTACAGCAATGTGAATCGTTAGTGAGCTGCCTTACATCTGTCCAGGGCCGGTCCATCTTATCCTCGTTGCCACTGTGGTGAAAGTAAGGGTCCACGAAGGTAAGTAGTTATTTTTCTCTTCTTTAATTGTAATTAGAACATTGGAATGTTGGCATGTCCATTGAAGACAATGGAGTGCTGCGGGCTTTTACTGGCTGGTAAAAGCCCGCAGTGCCAACATTCCAATGGGCTTTGTTCACAGCAGCAGCTGTGAACAAAGCCTCACGGAGCCCGAGGGGATTCTAATCCCCTCGGGCTCCGTGAGCAATTTGTTTTTTTTAAGAGAACATTCTGCCCTGAGTGGCAGAATGGTCTAATAGCCTTAGAACCCGCCGTAGCGGGCTCTACCGGCTATTAAAGGCCCTTTCCCTTGTTAAATGCCCTCGCCTTCGGCTCGGGCATTTAACTCGGGAGCGGGCCTTTAATAGCCGGTAGAGCCCGATACGGCGGGTTCTAAGGCTATATTGTAGATAACAGAAGTGGCCCCAGCGTCTGCATGAACTGCCGCTTCTATCAACTGTCAATCCTCCCTGCGCAACATTCTCCCCTTACATTTTACATCCTACACCCTCAAAATTTCACCATCTACCATAGTATGTCTTGCATTTTGCAAAGATGAAGTAAAATTCTGATTACAGCATAACCCCTGTGTAAGAAGCTGGCTCAGTATATACTATCTCAAAGTGAGAGATAGAGTGCACAGAGTCAAGGGGTTCTCCAAGAGGCTTCACAGAGGCAATTATAGATAATACTAATGCTCTGTTTGTGGTAGTGTGGTCAAGCAGTTAGGCTTATCAGAGGGTAGGGTTAAGCATTTGTTGGACACACACAGGCAATACATGAGAACACACACTCAATGACTTAACTCCAAGCCAATAGGTTTTTTTTATCGAAAAATATTATTTTCTTAATTTATTTTAGAACCCCAAGATTCAAATTGCAGGTAAGTACATTAAATGTAAGGTACTTTGCATAGGTATAGTTAGGACTTTGAACCAAAACAATGATGTACACCGGTCTTCATAAAATGGGAATAAGCTATTTTAATAGTGTACACTGTGCAAAATTCAATAGTTCCTGGGGGAGGTAAGTACAGTTAGGTTAGTGTGGTTAGTAAAGCACTTACAAGTTCAGTCTCAGGGGCATTGGTAGCCCACCGTTGGGGGTTCAAGTCAACCCCAAACACCCAGCACCAGCAACACAGGGCCGGTCAGGTGCGGAGATCAAAGAGGGGCCCAAATAACATAGGGGGTTATTACAACTTTGGAGGAGGTGTTAATCTGTCCCAAAAGTGACGGTAAAGTGACGGATATACCACCAGCCGTATTACGAGTCCATTATATCCTATTGAACTCGTAATACGGCTGGTGGTATATCCGTCACTTTACCGTCACTTTTGGGACGGATTAACACCTCCTCCAAAGTTGTAATAACCCCCATAGCGCCTATGGAGACAGGAGATGCTCCGGTCCTAGTCTGCTGGCATGTAAGTACCTGCGTCCTCTGGGAGCAGACCCGGGGGGTTTAGTAGAGCATTGGGGGGTCCCAAGTAGGCACACAAAGCACACCCTCAACAGCACAGGGGCGGCCGGGTGCAGTGGACAAACAAGGTGCCAGGTTTGTAATTGAATGGAGGGACCTGGGGGTCATTCAGACGTTGCAGGCAGGGCACAGGGGGGCTTCTCGGGCCAGCCACCAACTGGGAAATGGTGAGGGTCACCTGCTGGTCACTGCTGCACTGGTGGTTGGTTCTTCATGAGGCTGGGGGCTGTGGATGCAGTGCTTCTTCCAGGCGTTGGGTTTCTTCTTTCCGGGCAGTTGCGGTCAGAGGGATCCTCGGGATTCCCTCTGCAGGCATCGTTGTGGGAGTGCAGAGAGGTTAGCCCAGGGTGGACACGTTGTCAGAGTTGCCTGGGGATACTCTCTGGGTCGTTGGTTTCTCTGGACACAGGCCAGGGGCATTGGGTGCAGAGTGGTGGGGGCTCACTCTTCTGTAGTGACGTGCAAGTCCCTTTAAAGATGGTTTCTTCTTGCTTTAGGTAGACAGTTCTGCTGTCCTCTGGAGTTATTGGTCCTTTGTAGCTGCAGGGCATTCTTCTGAGTTGGCAGAGGTCGCTGGGCCTGCAGTATGCGACACTGGTGCAGGTTCTTTGAAATAAGTGACAGGCCGGTAGGGCTGGGGCCAAAGCAGTTGTCTTCTTCCTTCTTCTCTGCGGGGTTTTCAGGTAAGAAGTCCTTCTTCTTTGTAGGTCATCAGGAATCTAAAATCCTGGGTTCAGGTTCACCCCTAAATACTGAATTTAGGGGTGTGTTAGGGTCACAGGGCATTAGCCAATGGCTACTGTCCTTGAGGGTGGCTACACCCTCCTTGTGCTCCCTCCCTTTGGGGAGGGGACAACATCCCTATTACTATTCGGCTAAATCCTCCAAAACAAGATGGAGGATTTTTCAGGAAGGTGTTCACTTCAGCTCTGGGCACCTTAAGGGTGGGCCTGGCTGAGGAGGTGTCTCTTTCTTGTTTTTTTCATTTATCCCCAAACTTGCCACTAAAAGTGTGGGCCGGTTACCGGGAGGGGACGGCATCTCCATTAGCTGGAGTGCCCTGGGGCACTGTAACACCAGGCTTGAACCTTCTGAGGCTCACCGCCAGGTGTTACAGTTCCTGCAGGTGGAGGTGTGAAGCACCTCCACCCAGTGAAGGCTTTGTTTCTGGCTCCAGAGCACAAAGGCTTGCGCCCCAGGGGGCCAGAAACTCATCTCTCAGTGGCAGGCTGGCACAGGCCAGTCAGTCCTGAACTGAAGGATTGGGTAAAATACAGGGGGCATCTCTAAGATGTCCTCTGTGTGCATTTGTAAATAAATCCAGCACTGGTATCAGTGTGGGTTTATTATTCTGAGAAGTTTGATACCAAACTTCCCAGTGTTCAGTGTAGCAAGTATAGAACTGTGGAGTTTGTTTTGTTTTGACAAACTCCCAGACCTATATACTTAATAATATAGCCACACTGTACTTACAATGTCTAAGAATGTAGTTAGACACTGTAGGGGCACATTGCTCATGCAGCTCTGCTCTCACCTGTGGTATAGTGCACCCAGCCTTAGGCCTTTAAGGCCTGCTACAGGGGTAACTTACCTATGCCACAGGCAGTATTTTGTGTGCATTGCATCCTGAGGGGGATGCCATGTCGACTTTGCCTTTTTCTCCCCACCAAGACACACAGGCGGCCCAGCAGGAAAGGCCCTGCAACATAGAAGCCGGCTCCGAATGGAGAAGCCGAGTGTTGCAGGGGTGTGACGGGTGCAGTCGCACCCGTCGCGATTTTCACTGTCTGCTAAGCAGACAGTGAAAATCATGCTGGGGCCCTATTAGCGGGCCCCTGCACTGCCCATGCCAGTGGCATGGGCAGTGCAGGGGCCCCCAGGGGCCCCACGACACCCGTTCCCGCCATCCTGTTCCTGGTGGTAAAAACCGCCAGAAACAGGGTGGCGGGAAGGGGGTCGGAATCTCCATGGCAGCGCTGCTTGCAGCGCCGCCATGGAGATTCAGCCCAGACAGGGGAAATCCGGCGGGAAACCGCCGGATCCCCTTTTCTGACCGCGGCTTTACCGCCGCGGTCAGAATGGGCAGGGAAGCACCGCCAGCCTGTTGGCGGTGCTTCCGTGGTCATCCACCCTGGCGGTCGATGACCGCCAGGTTTGGAATGACCCCCACAATCTTCAATGGCAGTGTGCATGTGTTAGGTGAGAGATCCCTTAGGGTCATACAACACATGCTGCAACCCTCAGGGACCTTTCCTGGTCACAGGCCCCTTGGTACCACTGGTACCCTTTACAAGGGACTTATCTGTGTGCCAGGGATGTGCCAATTGTGGAAACAATCGTACATTTTTAGTGAAAGAACACCAGTGCTGGGGCCCGGTTAGCAGGGTCCCAGCACACTCTCAGTCAAGTCAGCATCAATATCAGGCAAAAGGATGCAGGGGTAATTGCAACAAGGGCATTTTCCTACACCCTGTTTTACTTCAAAGAGGCAAGAATGTAGAAAAGGTTTTTTCTCAAAACACTAAACAATCAATAAGTTGTTTGGTATGCAGAAACTGCAGGCTTACGTTTATCATTAGTAATTCTACAGCTGTGGAGACTCCACACATAA
Organism: Pleurodeles waltl; assembly: GCF_031143425.1. Classification (NCBI taxonomy): domain Eukaryota; kingdom Metazoa; phylum Chordata; class Amphibia; order Caudata; family Salamandridae; genus Pleurodeles; species Pleurodeles waltl. The sequence goes on from NC_090437.1 coordinate 1,179,709,691, forward strand.
AAAGAAAGGCCTGTCTCTACCTTTGTAAATTAAGCTCAATATGTCTATCAGCTTACTACTCTGACTTATTCAAAAGGTTCCCTAAACTTATTCATGCATAACCATTTTACAGTATTAAAATAACGTCATCCATATTGATACTTATTAAACAAAATGTCACATGTCAAATGCTGTACAGTTCAATATTTTATTTATATATATTTTTAATTTCAAAGGCCAGTGTACACATTCGGATACAGCTACAGACTGTAATATGTATTCCTTCAGATCTTATTGTCAGAATACAATACAATTCTTCTGTATACCAGCTGAATTAGGAGGATATTTCCTGACTGTGAGAAAATCCCTTTCTTGTGTGATCATTTTTTGCTGACTTGTATTGCTAGAATTTAAACTCAGCACAATGGGGCACTGCTGTCCAGTCACCAGCTTATATGCCATTGACCGTAAAACTTGATAAAACATTTTGATTTCCAATACTTAAGGAGCTTCAGCAGGACCTCATAGGAGCTTTTGTTGGAATGCTATGCCAGACATGCAACAAAAGAAGGAAAGTCCATCTTTCGTACAACACAAGCTGTTGAACTCATTGTAAACTATGCCATTTTATATTGTGTACCATGTGCCTTACATTCTGATGTAAATGGTGCTGTGGCTTGATTTACCATTAGAATCGAAAGGTTTGCTGTTGCCTCAACAAAACATCACTGTTTGCGTTATGCCTTATGTACATCTAATCTTGGTATTTAACCACCACTGCTTGTATTGCACCAGTGGCAGAATCTCATTGGATTTTGTGACTTCTAAACAAAATCTCAGTGCCCATCTTGGTTAACTGGATCATTTAAAGTGACGCAACCCAAGAACCATCATTTGGTACTCCAGTGTGTTCACAGACAGTAGCAGCAACTTTTCTGGAGGGCTGACTTCTGCAGCACTGTGAAACCCATGCACTCCTTGAGACTGCTGCAGAAGTCAACTAGGCTGTATTTCACACTGGAGAATTCCAGTAAGGTTCTCTAGTCATGTTTCATTAAAACCAGAGAAGCACCATTGATTTAGTTGGGAGTCTTGCTCTCGCCTGTTACCAAGTCAATACGTATCCTGAGTAAACTGGAAGTAAACACAAAGAGCCATATTTATACTTTTTGACGCAAAACTGCGCTAACGCAGTTTTGCGTCAAAAAAATTAGCGCCGGCTAACGCCATTCTGAAGCACCATGTGGGCGCAGTATTTAATCAATGACGTTAGCCGGCGTTAGCCGCCGGCGCTGCCTGGTGTGCGTGAAAAAAAACGACGTACACCAGGCAGCGCCGGCGTAGGGGGATATGGAGCTTGGGTGCCAAAAAATGGGGCAAGTCAGGCTGAGGCAAATTTTCCGCCTCAACCCGATTTGCGCCATTTTTTTCGACTCCCAGCCCCCATAGAAATGACTCCTGTCTTAGCAAAGACAGGAGTCATGCCCCCTTGCCCAATGGCCATGCCCAGGGGACTTCTGTCCCCTGGGCATGGTCATTGGGCATAGTGGCATGTAGGGGGGCACAAATCAGGATCCCCTATGCCACAAAAAAAAATTAAAAAAATACTTACCGGAACTTACCTTAATGTGCCTGGGATGGGTCCCTCTAGTCTTGGGTGTCCTCCTGGGGTGGGCAAGGGTGACAGGGGGTGTCCCTGGGGGCATGGGAGGGCACCTCTGGGCTCCTTCCGAGCCCACAGGTCCCTTAACGCCTGCCTTGTCCAGGTGCTAAAAAACGGCGCAAAAGCGGCCGTACGTCATTTTTTTTGAGCCGCCCACTCCCGGGCGTGAATTTTGCCCGGGAGTGTAAATACGGCGCACATGCCTCGGAGTCAATTTTTTAGGCGGGAACGCCTACCTTGCATATCATTAACGCAAAGTAGGTGTCCACGCTAAAAAATGACGCAAACTCCATGGACTTTGGCGCTAGACGCGTCTAACGCCAAAGTATAAATATGGAGTTAGTTTTGTGTCGGAATTGCGTCAAAAAAAACGACGCAATTCCGGCGCAAACAGAGTATAAATATGCCCCAAAGAGTAAAAAAGGATGATGTTAGAACTGAATCTTTGTTTTCAGAAATGCATTAAAAGAGATAGATATTTCCTTGCAATCCACCACTGAAATAATAACAACAAGAACAAGAGAGAAATACTTTGAAGTAAAATAGTGTTTTGAAATTTCCTTCTTCAGATTTCTTTGGAAAATTCCAAAGACCTAATTTAGAGTTCGGGAACAGGTTACTCCATTTTTGACAGAATAACCCATCCACTGAACTCTGAATCAGGTCCCAAGTGTTAAAACTGAACTGAAAGAACATTACTGATGTTCTCCTACTTTACTTCCTAGGCCATAAATAATTCCACTTAACTCTGCAATCAAAAGTGAAAACTGTTTGGAAAAGACTTTGGAGGATGAACTTGCACTGGTTCATTATGTTTTTCTTATTCACCTTTTTTCTTTTCAGGTAAAGAGTGTTTTCTAAGAAGTTAATTTTTAAGTGTCTGACAGATACCAGAGATAAAGGTCCTAACAACTTTGACTATCTCATTTCACATATTTTTTTCCCACAGCAGCTTGCTAAATCCCTTCCCATTCTCTGGCCACTTTTGAAGATGCTGCTCCCAAGGAGCTCAGATGACCTGGTTGTACGTATTTGCTTTGAGAGGACCTTGTCTTCGAAACTTTCACAACTGGAGGATTTTGAGCTCCAAAATAGACTAAAGGCATGATTTATTATTTAACAGATGGGATAGTGTCCATTGAGATGGTGGGGAACATTATAACCACCATTGTACCGGTATGCCGTTCTTGAGATTTGGGGATGAATAACGGAGGCTCAACCAATGGAGAGTTTATAGTCTTTCAATCTCTAAATTAGGTAGGCAGACCGAGAGGTTAGCGACAGAGTACTCAATCTTGTTTCTCATAAAGTGCCTTGTCCTTGAAATTCTTAATCTACCCACCTATCCAAAGGTAGAAATATTTAACGGTTGAAGATATGAAAAGTATCTACCTAACCAGAGGACTTCAGCAGCTGCAAAATGTGAATTTTCCTTCTCTGAGCTTTTTCCACCAAAACAAACAACTTCAGAGGGTCTTCGTTTAATGGATAGCCAACTTTGAGAGGACTTAAAAGGGCACATCTCCTCAAGGATTTTGCCTTCCATTTCAGACACTAAGTCAAATAGTAAAATCTTTGATAGGGATGATCCGCTTGAGGTAACCCACCTGTGTTTCATCATGGTCAGCATGAATTTCTATTTCCAACACACTACATTAATTATTTCTAGTTTCCACCCCCTGGACCATGTGGAGGGGGTCACAGAGCAATCCTGTTGGACCACATTAATTTATTGTTGCAGTGCCACCGATCCCTTTGGACTCTCACAAAAGCCAGAACATCCTTCTGTACCAGAGATAGTGCCACAGTACCACAGGGGGCACCCAGGCTACTAAAAGAGTCCTGCTGGATTTTGTAAGGCATGGGCAAACAGGGTTCTGGCCCATAGCCCCAGCCTTTCAGGGGGCCCCCTTGATATACCCTGCTCTGTTCTGTGGAGAGTCTTGCCGTGATGACCATAAATAATTCTTAAACAGATTATTTTAAACACTGTTTTGCTTTAATTTATTTTTAATGTTGATGATGTGTGAAGGTCTATTGCAAACATTTTACAGAGGAGTGTTGTGTTAATTTTTCATGCAGTAGCTATAAAAAGGAGTCTTTCAGATCAAAACTGGACCTAACATATGAGAAACGGGAGGACCGCACATAGTTTATTTGTAGTAATTTTAGGTAGATGTTGCTGTTCTACAATATTTAAAACACATCAATGTCCCTGAATAGTAGATGTTTAGAATTTGGACATGTGTGTCTGTACTATGTCAATGATCTGGCCAAAGAAGACATTAAACAGCTGAAATCGACCATAAATTCAAAACTGTTCAGAACAGGGCCCCTCCAAAGTGTGTTTGGCCCAAGGCCCCCAAAATCCTTAAGATTTCCCTGGATTGGAAAGTCATTTTTTTTTAAAACAGGAGTATGGTTGCTACGGCTGGTTCGGTGCATGACCTGCACAGTGGTGTGTTGGCTATTCACATGGGGTTGAATGCAGGGCCTGGCCACAGACAAGGTTTTGCCCCCAATCTCATTGTCATTTGAGATGTCATCAGTGATGCCATAGAACATGTCATGACATGTGTCATATGTGAGGTCATTAGCACTGCATAGCTGCGGGCAAGCTATAGTTAGTGCTGCTAAACATAACTGCAAACTTTCTGTGTTTTTTTAGTCCAAATGTTAACATTGTCCGTGGAAAATTCATCTAACTATGGTGTTACTTTAACCTTTGTTTTTTCAGTGAATTTCTCTGTTTTTTTTAAAGTAACTTGATTTATAATTTAATGTTAATCTATAATAGAGTAGAGAATAAAACATGGTTGGAAATATATATAAATATTTCAAAAGTGATGGCCCTCGTGAGGTGCTCATGGGATTCAAATGCACAATTCCCTTTGCAGGGGGCTGTACTTCCTGTTTGGCTCTGTGCATATTAGGGTGTTTGAAAGCACTGGTCTCTCATTTAAGAGCTCTCTCTCAGATCACAGGTGTGCTTAGTTAGGTGTGTGGATGGACTGGCCTTTCCTTTCAGATCTCTCTCTCAGATGACAGGTGTGCATAGTAGGGTGTGTGGAGAGAGACAGGCCACTCCACTAAGGCCTATCTGCGAGATGACAAATGTGCATAGAAGTGAGTTGAGAGAGACTGCCCTTTCTTCTCTCACCTCTCTCAGACATGGCAGGAGTGCGTATTACGGTGTGTGTACATAGGCTGGGTTATTCTTTCAGATCTCTCTCTCAGATGACAGGTGTATGTAGTAGGGTGTGTAGAAAGAGAATGGCCTCTCCACTAAGACCTCTCTCTCTCTCAGATGATGGAAGTTGCATATTAGTGAGTGGAGAGGTACTTCCCTTTCCTCTCACATCTCTCTCTGACATGAAGAGTGTGCGTATTTGGTTGTATACATCAACTGGCCTCTTCTGTCAGACCTCTCTCTCAGATGATGAGTATGCATATGTGTGGAGAGAGACTGGCCTCTCCACTCAGTTCTCACTCTGAGATGATGAGTGTGCATTGTAGTGAGTAGGGAGAGGCTTTTCTCTACTCTCAGACCTCTCTCTGAGATGACAGCAGGGGTGGCTCTTCCATAAGGCCAGAGAAGCGTTTCCCACCACCACCAGTGGCAGCTGCTAACCTTTCAAAGAAAAGGACAATAAACTATGTTAATTATCCTTTTCTTAGAAAGAGGTGGGGCTGTGGGGTGACGAGTGTGAGAGGGAGTGCTCAGCCCTCCCCATCAGAGAGCATGTGTGTTTGGCTGGACATCTAGGGCCGGCCAAACACACATGCGCACAAGGCTCTCTCCATCCCAGAGAGCCTGCACAGGCTTCCAGTCTACCTGAGAGCGCCTGCTAGGCTGGAGAGAGCCCCCACAGGCTTCCAGTTTGCCTGGGAGCAACCTGGCTGGGCACTCCCAGCTCTAAGCAGCGTCAGGATTGGCGAAGGGCAGGCTGGAAGCCTGCGCTTGCCTGCTGCGAGATGGGAGGAAGTAGAGGAGTGGCACGGCATGGGAGTGGAGGTAAGTGGATTAATGATTTTCTATTTAAGGTCATTTTTCTGTCTCTCTCTCTTCCCCCGTGCACGTGCCGCCCCACCCCGTCCCTTCTAATAAGTGCAAGCCGCGACTGGATGACAGATGTGTGTAGTAAAATGTGGGAACAAATATTGGCCTCTCTGCTGAGACATTTGTCCCAGATGATAGCTGTTCATAGTAGTGAGTGATAAGAGATTACCCTTTCCTCTCCGACCTCTCTCTGATATGATGAGTGAGGATAGTAGTAAGTTGAGAGGGACTACCGTTCCCTCTCTGGCCTCTCTTTTAGGTGACAGTTATGCATAGTAGTGAGTGGAGAGGGACTGCCCTGTCTTCTCAGACCTTTCTATGAGATGACAGGTGTGCATATTAGAGTGTGTAGATGAACTGGCCTCTCCTGTCAGACCTGTCTCTCAGGTGGCAGGTGTGCATAGTAGGGTGTGTGGATGAACTGACCTCTCCTTCAGACCTCTCACCACTGAGACATCTGTCTCAGATGACAAGTGTATGTAGTAGGGCAGTGGTTCCCAACCTGTGGGCTGGGGACCCCTGGGGGTCCGCGAAGCCTCCTCAGGGGGTCCGCGACTGCTTAGAAAATTGAATAATATTAAGTTCCAACTACCAGTAATGACTCAGTGGGGGTCCCTGGATTCCAATAATGATTCGGTGGGGGTCCCCGGGCTCCAGTATTGATAAAATGGGGATCCACAGAAGTCAAAAGGTTGGGAACCACTGTAGTAGGGTGTATGGAGGGACTGGCCACTCCTTTCACACCTCTCACTCTGATGACAGGCATGCATAGTAGTAAGTGTGGAGGGAATAATCTCTCCTGTCAGATCTCTCTCTGAGATGATGGGTGTGTGTAGTAGTTTTTGAGAGGAGTGACAAGCCTCTCCTGTCAGACATCTCTCTCAGATGACAGGTGTGCTTCATACATGTGAGGCATGACTAGCCTCTACTTTCAGACCTCTCATTCAGTTGATAGTTATGCATAGCAGTGTGTGAGGAGCAACTGCCCTCTCCTGGCAGACCTCTCCTTCAGATGACAGGTGTGCATAATAGGTTGTGTGGATAGATTGGCCTCTCTTTTCAGGCCTTTCTATCACATGACAGGTATGCATAATAGTGTGTAGGGGTGGACTGCCCTCTCCTGTCAGACCTCTCTCCCAGACCTCTCTCTCAAATGAAGGGTGTGCACATTTGGGTGTGTGGATGAACTGACCTCTCATTCAGAACTCTCTTTCAAATGATGGGTATGCACAGTAGTGTGTGAGGAAGGACTGTCCTCTCGTGTCAGACGTCTCTCTCAGATGACGGGTGTGCATACTAGGTTGTGTGGGTGAACCAGCCTCACCTGTCAGACCTTTCTCACAGTTGATTGATGTGTATAGTAGAGTATGTTGTTGGACTACACTCTTCTTTCAGACCTCTTTTTCAGAAGACAGGATTGTTGTACTGTGTGGGGAGGGAGCTGGGAGAGACGTCTCAATAAACAGGACAGTCTCTCTCCATACAACTTACTAAGCACACCCATCACTTGAGACGGAGGTCTCTATGGAGAGGTCAGTCATTCCCCATCCACCCTACTACAAACACCCATCACCTGAGAGAGATGTATCATAGGAGAGGCCAGTCCATCCACACAGCCTACTATGCATACCTGTCATCTGAGAGGGGTTTGAAAGAAGAGGGTAGTTCCTTCCCATACCCTATTATGCAGAACTCTAAGGGACGGTTGTCAGTGGAGAAGCTAATCCCTCCCATATGCTATTATTGTTCTATAATTGTTTTGTAATCTCACAAGAGACTCGCAAGAGTAGTGTGCAAGCTTCAAGGAATGAAGCATGCTGCATGGGGATCATTCGATCTCATGAGCATCTTGCAAGAAACCGGATGGAAAATGACTGAGCCTGCCAAGAGTTGTTGTATGATCCCACAAGAGTCCTGTGAGATTGTATGGGAAGAAGTAAAAAAAGGACAAAGTCTCAACCAATAGTTACCATTCTTATTACATGTTGAAGAAATTCTGTAATGTGATTGGGTACAGAGCCAGAGATAGCTCATTTTTCCTGGTGCTTTGGAGGAGAAAGAAGTCTTATTGAGTTGCGCTCTGCAGAAGTGAATTAATGTGGAGCTGAAAGAGACTGGTGTGTTCATCTGCATTTAATAAAGGACTCCAAGTTCAGGTATTTAATAATACATTTTGTAAACTTTGTTGTGAAGTGTCAGTAATTGTACTAATGTTGGTAAACGTATTCTACACCATGTTTACAGAGTGGAAATCTGTATGGGGAGGTGTGGATACATAAATATAGCTTTTGAGAGGTACACATAATGCAATGATATCTGTTCAAAATTTTCAGAGAGTGTTAAAAATGATATTTTTGCAACTGTATATACTTGGCAGTAAAGGAAGTACTGTTTCTTAAATCATAAAACAAATAATGTAATAATACAAGCTCTAATGTTCTCATGAACCTCATTGTTTATATATTTCATCACTAGGAGATATTTGAGTGGTGATATTGCTATTTCAAGAGTGAAACTGTGTTGCGTGTGTTAGCAAAACTGTGTCAAGATGATTGTGTTACTTTAGAAACTGTTATGGAAGGAGAGTGGATGGCATGTTATAATTTAATTGCAAAAATATGAAAAAGACTGGTTGAGGGTGTGGCATTATACAGGAGAAGGGAATAACAAGTTACTGGTGTGCTTGATATTAATATGTGATTTTGGGTGAAAATTGTAGTAAAGCTTTTGTATCACTGTTGTGAATTATTGGTCAGTATGTAACTACATGAATCAAAATCTAGTAGGCAAATAAAGCAAAAAGGGGGAAAACATTGGTGGCTGCTGATGACTGTAAAAAAATGTTGTTATATAGTTTTTTGTTTTGTTTATTTAATAATTTTTGATACAGATTGTTACTATAGTTGTTGTAGTTCTGTATTGTTGTAAATTGTTTTATTGTAATAAAAAAGTTTAAAGTTACTTTTGATTTCTTTGCTAAATGCTTGTTACAAACAGCAATACTATTATAGAAGTACAATAATGACCAAAATTGTTCCATCTTCAGGGAGTGTAAATATGCTGGTGCATGTATATGTATCTCTAATGTAGTATGCACATCTTTTATTCTAGAGACATATAGTAATGAAGAAGCCAACTATTTTGTTATTTCGCTATTGTGACTTGTCATGCAATAGTGAGGTGTTAGTAAAGAGATCAGTCCTTGTCCATGCTGAAGTATAGGGACCTCCGATAGAAGAAAGAGTTATTGGCACAAAGAACAGTGCATCTTCATACTCAATCAGTCAAAAATATTTTATTCGGAGTTAGATAATAATCCATAAAAGAATACACATACAAAACATTACATTAAATATGTAACTTAGTTTAAAAAATAAAATCCAACAAAATTAAGAAGTTTAAAAACTGTATGAATTAAAATTGAATATTTCTGGTTAAGGCTGTCCAATGCATTAAGTTGAATTTAACACTGCACAACTTAAAATGTACAATTGGCTAACAAGTAGTTCCATACGATTATAGATAATTTCCCCACCTTTTCCTCTCTTTTACTACTGAGGAGAAAAAAAGATAACTAACAACGCAAACCATAATGGATTGTAATAACTGTAAATAATGAATTGTTTCCTTGCATGACCTAATGTTAAGTAACCTAAATATGGAGTTACAGAGGACCTTCTCAGCTCGTTATATAATTCACAGAATAAGAACATATGCAGTTGTGTTTGCGTTATCTGAGAATCACATGGACAAGGCAATAAATCCTTGGAGCTATGTGCCTTTGATGGGTGAGCAACCAAAAAGTGGGTCATACCCAGGCAAAACGTTATCAAATAAAATCAATAGTGTTGTGGGACATTTAACAGATAAGGCTCTATTTTGAGGGTAGTGCATAAAGGGAGACATGCTATCCCCATACCTTTCCCCTCCATCTATCCTCTGCCATTTTTGCACACAGCTCATTTTTAATCACTGCAGCAACCTGTTTAGCTATAGACCTGGGATTAGTAAACAGGTCTAATCTATTAATGCTGCCCGGCATTTTCTTAATGTATATTACCTATGTGCACCTCTCCACCCCTTACAGTTTCATACAATCCATGATCAATGATTCGGTAAGGGCCACTTCTGGTCTAATACAAAAGGACAACCAGATAAATACTGGTGGTAACTTAATCATATCCTCAATAAAATGAATTCCCAGTTCCTCGTGTGTAATAATAGGAGGTACACTAGTGAAGAGTGAGAACAAACTCCTCAGGAATGTATTTTCCCTTATCTGCAGAGGGATATCTGTGCCATATGTAGCAATTGATGTAGGCCTTACTATATAAATTATGGTATTTTGTTTGAGTGGCGCACAACACAGTTTGGTAATGAATTTACACAATACTACCACTGCCTGGTTGCATCGCGTGACGTTAATTTCTCGGAGGCAGTTCCCTTTACACTCATTGCCATTTTCTTACTATGCCATGAATGCCCTAAACATTGAAATTGAATCAGTCGAGGAGAGACTGGATGCTGCTAAGAAGTCTTTTGTTCCCCCTCTGCAGTCCGTAGCGAAGGAATGAAGTCAACAGTCTTTGCAAGGTGCGATGGGCGAGTGTGCTCAGGAGGTTGGGAAGGAAAGGAATGAAGGTAAAATCCCTAGCCTCCCCTAATGGGTCCGTTTTACAGGGGAAATTAGATATTTCTTCTGTGGGGATACTGGTGGTGCTGACACAATTATTAATTACAAAAACGTGTGCTCGGATGAAATTGTCTCCCCACCCACTAAGTGCGAGAAGCCGGCCCCTCAGAACTTGGGTACTATTAAGATGAAAGGATCTAAATTCAATGGGCCTTTTAAGGTCATACCCCAGACACACAAGATACATGCTAGAGGTCAGAGATATTCAGGGGGTCCATTGGGATCCCTGCATTTGGGGAACAATTGCCTGGATGGAGGACTGGTTGAGATTATATTGGAGAAACCATTTAAACCTCTGACCAGTATATTGAACTGTATTGATTCTACTCTAAAAAATCTACTGGAGTCTGTGAAACTTAACACATTACCCACCCAAAACTTGGAGGAGGGTAAAGAGATCTGTCCTTCGGGTCCATCAAAGGACTGTGTTAGTGCCGGACAAAGTTGGCCCATGCAATTTAGACCAGGAGCCCCCACTCACTCATGGATATTATTACAGATCAACCAGTCAGTACCAATGTGTTGCCTGAGAAGTCTTTAGCTGTACCTGAGGGGCTATCAGGGTGAAGGATCCCAGAGATTTGAGGCTGATCTATATTCCAAGGGCCGAAACCTACCTGTATTGCAGCTTCCCTACCAATGTACTCCTTAAGTACTGGTGCTAAAAATGTTCCTGTGTTATCCCACAAAGGTATGGAGCAGGATCACAAACTCAAAAAAACAACATGGTTCATTGATTTAAAAACTCACTGATGAGTCATCGACAGTAGAATGGTAAAATTGGTGTGAGGAGGGTTCAGTGGGTACACCACACTAAAAAGTGAGTACCTGGTGATTGTGTGGTGGTTAATTTGAGAAATCGTGTCAGGTAGCATGGATACTGAATCAGTCTAGAACCCAGCAGTAGCGAAATTTTAACATACAGGCTGTGCCTGTGGGGTATTTCTATGAGCCTAATTGTGCTGAAACTACCCGAATGGGAGAAACCATTTTGCTGTGTCCCCTCAGAGTCACTATGGCCCCTTGGGTACCCCTATGGAAGAGGTAGACTGACCTGAGGAGAGTGATGGGCCATCTGCCCCAACCAATTTGATAATTCTGAGTCACATCCTCAATATCAAACTGGATGGGCTCAACCGTAGATCCTCAAACAGTGTTCATTTGAGTGACGGTGTGTTGGTTAAGAAGGCTGGGGAGAAATGGCTTAAACCACATTTGCTGGAAATAGAGTGTAGGAGCTCTGATACACTAGGGATAGATACCATTATACAATATGCAGAGGCTGGCGGGAGCCCTGCACATGATTGGAAAATGCTACTATGAAATGTGTCCGGAATCAGGGAGAAAGTTACAAATAGTAATTGGATCACTATGCTAAAAAATTAACAGGAAGTCTGCCTACAAGAAACATGGGTCACATTGGGGGCGTGGCCAAGGACCCGGAGATGGCGCACGCCTGAACTCTTAGCTCCGGAGGGTCCGGGGAGTAGAAAGTCAAAATCGTGCCTTCCCCGGGCCGAATGAGGTCCAGGCTGCGGGGCGAGACCAGAGGAGGGGGCGGAGCGTGTGTGGGCCCCTGCGGCGACCCCAGGGGTGCCGAATCTGCCCATCGGGGACTTCGGAGTCCGCGGGTCTGAGCACGCGGCAGAGGCCGCAGCCTTGCGTGGTGCCGCGAGCCGAGGTGGTGAGTGCGCGGACGGCACAGAACAGCGGGAGGCGCCGAGCAGGCTCTCCGGTGGCGGCGGAGGTGCTGGCGGGGGCCCAGGTGAGATCGCGCACAGCTGAGGCGCACGGAGACTGTGCCACTGGATGCGGGCGGCCCCGGAATAACACAGGGGGCAGGAACGGGATCGGGGTCGTGGCCACGGGCGGGGCAGCAGGTTGAGGCGGCCCGGAGGCCTTGCGTGGACCAGAGGAGAGGGGCGAGTGTGTGTGGGCCCCTGCGGCGACCCCGGGGTGCTGAATCTGCCCGTCGGGGACTTCGGAGTCCGTGGGTCTGGGCACGCAGCAGAGGCCGCGGCCTTGCGTGGTGCCGTGAATCGAGGTGGTGAGTGCGCGGACGGCACAGAACAGCGGGAGGCACCAAGCGGGCTCTCCGGCAGCGGCAGAGGTGCTGGCGGGGGCTGGGGGGCCCAGGTGAGATCGCGCACTGCTGAGGCGCACGGAGACTGAGACACTGGATACGGGCGACCCCAGAAGAACACAGGGGGCAGGCCCGGGATCGGGGCCGCGGCCACGGGCAGGGCTGCAGGTTCAGGCGACCCGGAGGCTGTAGAAAGCAGAGGTTGCCGGCGGAGACTACCAGCTGGGGTGGAGATGCCGTTTGGGTTCTGGTGGCCCAGCGGAAGACACACTCTGACGGGTGGTGAAGTGGTGCTACTCTGGGCCACGGGCGAGGCCCCTAGGAAGGATTGGGGACGAAGCGAGGCCAAGAGCGAGAGAGAGGCAGTGTGGAACGATTTCGAGGTAGCGACGTGACCCGGGGTCAAACTGCGGGGCCGCTTGACTTGAGGTGGGCCTTTGGGCCCTGGCACACACCGAAGAAGCGGAGAGAACGAGGGATAACGGGACCTGGTGGACCCCTGCAGACACCGGTGAGCTAGATGCAGGGTGGCTGGTTCGACCGAGCCGGGGGTCGGATCGGGGTGGCCCCGGACGGAGGCGGCCCGTGACCCATGGGTGTTGAATGAGTACCCGGGGCTGAGGAACCCAGAAGATAGGATCAAGCAAGCGAGGAAAAAGGGCCGACTGATGAAGCTGGCGGATGGCGGATCGCGCCCCCAGGGTTGAGCGAGGGGTGGATTGCCTAAAAGGTAGAACCGTGGACTCCCCCGGGCGCATTGGAGTACTGGAGATCCATAAAGGAGTAGGACTGAGCACAGAAGTGTCCCTGGTGCAACAAGTGAGACAAGCGGGAGAGAATTTAGTGCCACGATGAAGAGTGACAGTTGAGAGTCCACGACGGGCTAAAGGACCCGGAGCTGAAACGGATAGCGCTTAAACATAGAGCGCCTGGGGAGAGGCATTCCGGAGCGGAACAACTGAAACAGCTGGGGCAGCTGTCGGGGGCCCGGGGCGAGGTCCGCTGTTGATCAGATGCCCCCCAGGAGCCGCCACAAGAACAGAACCATGGACACTGCAGCTCAGTCCGGGAGCGGTGACTCGGACCCACAGGGCCACATGCAGATCAAAGTCCAGGATACTTTAGATAAAATACTCGGGGCGATCGAAGACACCAAAACAACGTTGCAACGGGAGATCAGTCAAGTAGCTGTGGAGGTGAGCCTACTGAGAGCGGACCACCATAAACTGGCAGACAGAGTCAAAGAGACAGAAACTGTACTGGCCGAGATAGCACCAAAGCAGAAAGACCTGAGGGCTGAAGTGACCTCCCAGGCTGACAGAGTGGTGCGCCTCGAAAAAAGAGCTGAAGATGCAGAGGGGAGGAACAGAAGGAACAATGTGCGCGTGGTGGGCCTCCCGGAGGGGGCTGAGGGGAAGAACATTGTTGAATTTCTGGAGAAATGGTTCAGTACGGCAGTGGCGCCAGGGCGCTTGACCCCATTCTACACGCTGGAACGAGCACATCGGGTGCCGGCGAGACCCCTTGCTCCGGGGAGACCCCCCGGGCCGTGATAGCTAAACTCTTACACTACAGAGACAGGGACTCCCTCCTGCAAAGGGCCAGGGAGTCGGGCCCATTTAAAGTCGCAAATGGGGAGGTGACGCTGTTCCCGGACTTTAACCTGGAGGTGCAAAACAAGCGGTCTTCGTTTCTGGCAGTTAAGAGAGCCCTAAGAGAGGAGGGAATCCAGTATTCGCTACTCTACCCAGCCAGATTGAGAGTGATACTGGAAGGGAAGACAACATTCCTCCAATCCCCTGAGGAGGCATGGGAATGGCTTGAGACACGTGGCCCCCAGGCGGGGGGTCCCACTGGAGAGGGCCCGACCAGTGGCAATGCTCGCCGAGCCCTGAAGGGAAGGAAGACCAGAGACCGCAGACGACTGGCGCCCACACAAACACAGAAAGAGAAAGGCAGGAAGGAAGCGCTGGAAGCGGCGGCACGCATGGGTGGGGAGGCATCCCCCCAGGAAGGTTCAGGGAATGAAACGGACGACACGTTGGTGTCCTCTGCGAAAGACCTGGAGCATTCGGCCTGAGCCCCGAAGGTGACCCCACAAACAGCTGACGAACTTGGCTAGCCTGGGCCTGCGGAAGGCGCCGGGGACTGGGCATGTCAAGTGTAATGGCGGCCCCTCCGGACTTGGCCACCCCCGGAACAGAACCTCGCCTATTCAAAATGGCGAGTACTGCTGATCAAAGGTTGAACAAGTTGCACGGTTGCATAGTTTACTGGGCAGCCTACAGGTTAGGAGGTGCCCTGGGGATGGGGAGTTGGGATACACAGTTACAAGTTAATATGGCAATGTGGGTGCCGGAATTTGATTGCGGCAAAGACATGATGATGTAGGAAAATATCCTCGTGACTGGGGAGAAGCGGGGGTATTGTCACCAGTATGAAATCATGAAATGGCGGACTATAATTTATTGACCTGGAACGTTAGGGGGATGGGCACTCCAGCTAAAAGGCACAAAATACTCTCTTATTTAAAGAGAAGGGGGGTACAGGTGGCATTACTACAGGAAACACACCTGGCGTCTGGAGAGGGAGAGAAGCTAAGGCGCAGGTGGAGGGGGCAGGTGTTTGCAACAGAATACTCAGCTTATGCAAGAGGCGCTTTAGTATGGATCAGAGCGGGGGTCCCCTTCATAATGACCTCTTCCAATATAGACCGGGAGGGAAGATTTGTGATATTGGAAGGGAGGCTACAAGGTATCCCGATAGTCTTAAGCTGCATATATGCCCCCAACCAAGACCAGGTCCCCTTTATGACGAGCCTATCGAGACACCTCACACGCCAAAGCGCTGGGGAGCTATTAGTAGGGGGGGACTTCAATGCAGTACTAGACACAAATCTGGACTGGTCCACCCCGCCTCTGCAAGGGGCAGCGACAATCAAAACAGCCAGAAGGCTGAGTGAGTGGCTGGACACGTGGGGGTTGTCGGACATCTGGCGAATGCACCACCCAACGTCTAGTGAATATTCATACTACTCGGGTCTCCACCGAGTGCATACCAGAATTGACAGAGTAGTCTGCACAGCAGGCCTGATAAGTAATATGACACGCTCAGAATACTTAGCCCGCACTTTGTCTGATCATAATCCCTTGTTAATAACGATGAGGATGTCGGAGGATAGACCCCTTATACCATCATGGAGGCTTTCTCCCTCGGCACTTGAGGACCAGGTGTACAGAGAGGCCCTAAGCGGCCACTTGGCAGAATATATTGAGACGAATAAGGGGTCTACTCCCTCTAGGGCCTTAGAATGGGAGGCGCTTAAGGTAGTGACGAGGGGCTTCTGCCTGGGGCAGTCGGTGGGGGTGAGGCGTACACTTGAAAAATAATTGAATGACCTGGAGAAGGATATGCACGAGAGGGAGTTGGGACAAGGGAAGACAGCGCAGGAGAATGAAGAATATAACCGAGCTTGTAGGGAACACTCCCGCATTGAAGAGCAACTCCGGTGCCACAATAGGCAAAAATATTTAGCATCCCTACATGCGGAAGAGGGTAGATCGGGGAGACTACTGGCGTGGCTGGTCCGCCCGGGAGGGCAGGGTGAGCCCATCACATGTGTAATAGACGGGGAGGGGTCTCGCAGACTCAGGCCGGGCCCCATAAACGATGCGTTCAGAGAGTATTACTCGCAGTTGTACGGGAAACCCAGCGAACTGCAGATGGAATCTTTCGATAGATACTTACAGCAAATCCCACTACCAACACTGAGCGCAGATGAGAGAGACAGCCTGGGGGGACCAGTAACGATAGAGGAAGTAAATTAAGCTATAGAACAGTTAGCACCCGGAAAGACCCCAGGGACAGACGGTCTCCCCATGGATTTCTATAAAAAATACAAATTACTGCTGGCCCCCCAATTGACAGGGTTGTACACGGAGGCGCTGCAATATGGAGAACTACCACACACAATGCGGGAGGCTTTAGTGGTACCGCTCCCCAAGACAAAAGACAGGGAAGCTCCGGTGACGGACTTTAGGCCTTTATCAATGTTAAACAGCGACTTCAAAATACTTAGTAAGATAATGGCTGCCCGGTTGCTCCCTCTTATGACAAAGTTAGTGCACGCTGACCAGAATGGTTTTGTCCCCGGCCGTAGTACCTCCCTGAACCTGAGAAGGGTGTTTACGATCTTGCACATGCCTAGGGATCAGAGACCGCCAGAGGGAGCCTTACTCGCGGTGGATTTCGAGAAGGCCTTCGATTCCATCAGATGGGACTATTTAAGGACTGTGATGCTTAAAATGGGGCTGGGGGAGAATTGGGTAAAATGGGTGGACTTGCTGTACTCATCCCCGTTAGCAAGAGTTAAAACCGGAAGGATGATCTCCAGTGCATACCCAGTATACAGGGGAACTAGGCAGGGCTGCCCCTTGTCCCCGCTACTGTTTGCCCTGGCAATCGAACCCCTGGCATCGCAGCTGCGATGTGAAGGCGTGGGCAAGGGAATTATTTGGGGTCCGTCCGAACATATAGTCTCCCTGTATGCAGATGATATACTTATTTACATGAGAGACGCGTCAAGAGGACTCACGTGGGCATTGGGAATACTGGAAGACTTCGGGGGCCTATCGGGACTCCGACTTAATCGGAGGAAAACATATGTATTCCCCGTGATGTCAGACAGTGCACGCCCAGATGCGTGCCCAGCTGACGTAAATTGGGCCCCGCGGACATTTAAATACTTGGGCATACAAATATTTCACGAATTAAACGATCTTAGGGACGGTAACCTCGGCAGGACGCTTAGATCATTGCGCTCCTCGGTGGGATTTTGGAGATCATTAAAACTAACAATCATGGCCAGAGTGGCGCTCTCAAAAATGGTCATGCTACCACGCCTCCTCTACTATTTTGCTAACTTACCACTACAGATCCCCGCGGCATGGTTCCGAGAGTTGAACGCCTTGCTCAGAGAACTAATATGGGATGAGGGCCGCAGAAGAACTGCGCTCTCGACCATCTGTAGGCCGACGCGGTTGGGAGGCCTGGGCGCCCCAGATTTCGTAGGCTATTACCTGGCATCACAGTTACAATGGGTGGCCGGCTGGCTAGCGGGTAGGGGGCGGCTGGACCTGGCCACCGCAAACGGTGAAATTGACGTAGCTCAGATTACAGCAAATATGGCGGGCAGGAAGATGGCCCCCATTAGAGGCAACATAATGTACAATGTGGCGATGAGATGCTGGAAACAATGTGAGAGGAGGACTGGAGTGGGGCCACCGTACTCTCCCGCTCTGCCGCTGGCGGCCGTCGCTCTGGACGTGAGAGCGGAGGGGCCAGGGGGACTGGGTTTGGGGCCTTGGACGAGAGCAGGGATAGAGACAGTGGGGGAGCTATTCAGGGAGGGGGTGCTGAGGAGCTTTGCTGATGTAGTAGAGGGGGGGGTCCCAATAGGACAGTTTTTACTCTTTGGAAGGCTGGTGCATACCCTGAAGGAGCATTGGACCACGGTCAACGCAGAACCCGCTCCCCACGGGGTGTTGCAGCTCCTGCTGACAGAGGGAGAGGAAACTCACCTAATAGCAAAAATATACAAGTCCCAGATAGAGGTAGCAGTGGATCCCCTGCGATCCCTAAGAGAAAAATGGGTGAAGACAATTGGGCGGGACCTGACCGAGTCAGAGTGGACTAGAGCACTTGCTCACCTTGGGGTGATCTCACGCAACACTAGGCTGAGATACATACAATACAACTATCTACACAGAACATACCTTACTCCTCAACGGCTGCACCGCATATACGGGGGGAGCCCAGGACTTGCCCCAGATGTGGAGACGGGGAACCCGACTTTGATCATATGATGTGGGGATGCACGATGCTCCAGAGGGGATGGAAGGCGATGACGACTAATCTCATGGAGCTGTTCGGGACGGAACTCCGGCCAACCCCCGACATTTGTCTATTGGGCCTCAGAGCTAGTGCCAAATGGAGCAGGGTAGAGAGTCGTTTCCTTGACCTGTCCCTGGCCCTCTACAAAGGCTGATTACGAAGGGCTGGAAGTCGAATGCACCCCCCTCATTGACAGAATGGAGAGGCGATGTCACAAGATGGTCCAGAGCTGAACTGCAGGTCCTTAAGGCCGAGGAGGCCAGGGGAGTCCGCCAGACACCCATCGCCCCGGAGTGGGAAAACCTAGTGATAAGATGGGACGGCCTAACGAAGGGACCAATGGTACCTGAGGGGATGGGATGAACCAATTGAGAGGGTCACCTGATGTGCTTGTAAGCGAAAGTTCCAGAAAACAGGATGGGAGGAACATCAGGAGCCCCGCTGGCCCGGGCGCAGAGGGAGTGAGTACAGAGGACAGGACGCAATAACTAAAAGAACGAAGGAGAGAGGGGAATAGTAGATAGGCCGCTCCTCATAGTATGAAACTCTATGTAAACCCCCCCCTCTTTGAAGTTAAGCAGTCACACCCACATGAGCCATTAAGCCTATATACAGTTTGTAGTGGAGTTAAGTCTGTTATCAGGTCACCAATATTAAAAGTAACGAGGGGCACTGTAAGTACTGTCTCCATAAAGTCGGATTGATTAAGTGATGTGAGCAATATTACACAAGTATTATTAAACTACTGAATTGAGCAAGTAATTGTGAAACACAATGCAAACAAAGCAAAACAGTGGTGCGGACAACTTAAGAGATGTGTATAATAATGACAAAACGTTACTGTAAAATGACCTACAAATGTAAAACAGCAAACAGTTAAATAAAAATATATTTGGAAAAAAAAAAAAAAAAAGAAACATGGGTCACATTGGAGAAATGGACACCTGGAGGACAAAGTAGTGGGGTCTGATGAATCTGATTAATATTTCTTAAGAAGCTAAAGTGGTTAAATTCCAGACTGACTCTCCCTATTATCAGTTAGTAATACTAGATTTGAAAGGCAGCCCAACAATGCTAATAGTTAATTTTGATCATAATAATTTCTTGAGATCTAATGTTGATATTATACATCCCTTTGCTAAGACTATTGAGGAAATTGTATCCTGCATGGATAAGGATTATATAATTGTGTGGGATGGTGATTTTAATGTTTCCCTCTGTACTATTGGGGATGATAAGGTGTGTGGGGGAGTTTGTGATGATCGCAGTAATTACTCTCACTTTCCTCATAACTCCGTGGGGATATTTTAAATAGTGTCATGAGGCCTTATGATTTAGTTCTGATGAATGATATCTCACGTAACACACTGCCCCTGATGTAACCTTTACTGGGAGAAGACGGTGCTCAGTTATCGATCATATAATGGTGTCAAAGTTGTGGTTTAAAAAAATGGGTGCTTCCAAGTAATTACCATTGGATTAAGTGATCATAATCCGTCGGTTCTTACAATTTGCATTGGATATAGGAGAATGGGTGAGCAGGGACTGGGATGCCCTATTAAATATAATAGGAATAAGGGTGTGCAATGTAAATGGCAAAATGTGAATTCAATGTCCTCTGTAGTCGGCAATAACATGGCAAAATTTCAACAGTGTTCAAACACTGAATTTTCACCAACCCAGGTGCTGGGAGCTTTTGCAGAGATCTGTGCATCTTTTAATGTTTATTTAACTTTATGAACTCAATCTGAATTAATCAAACCAGTTAAATGATTTGACAAGTCATGCACACGTGCCCATGCTGAACTTATACGGGCCTCAAAGGCCACTCCAAAGAGTCAGATTGAAGTTATAAAGTATAAAGCCCAGTATAAGAAGGCAATTTCTTTCAGGAAAAAGATGACTAGATAAGAGTTGTGGGAGAAATTAGTGGATGCTAATAATGGGGCACAGTTCTGGATAGTAGTTAATACTCCTTTCTTCACCCCAACTCAACCAAGGGTATTAAGATTCTCAGTCCAGGACCTAGGTGGCTCACTCGTTTTACAAATATCTACTCATGTGATGTGGGTGAGTGTGTGAAGTTTGTGATAGACGGATCAGAGAATTCTAATAGTGAGGAAGTGGTTATTCATGTGAGTGATGTGATATTGGCAATTAACTGGTCACTCCCAAATAAGGCCCTAGGGACAGGCGGTGTCCCAGCTGATCTTTTTAAGAACGATCTAGATCTGTGGGCACCAATTCTGGTTAACGTTTTTAGAGCTGCTGTAAAGACTGCTCCTCCCTCAGCTTGGTCCAAAGCTATTATTGTCCCAATTTTCAAAAAAGGCGATTGGAAAGATCATGCATGCTATCGTCTTATTTTATTGATTGACGCTACAGAACTTTTTTGGGGCAGAATTCTTTTAGATCGCTTGGAAGCATGGGTATTCGATAATAATATTATTTCTCAGATGCAGTATGGTTTTCGTAGTAGTGGGGACGGTTGTTTAAACCTTAATCTGTTAAGAGAAAAGTACATAGGGGCCAGGCAAGGATGTTTATATTTGACACTCATGGATTTAAATTGTGGGATTCAATAATGTTGTCAGAAGGAAACTATGGACCAAACTGATCAAACAATCAAAGATCAAAGCTAATACTAAGATTGTGCACATGGAACTCCACGGTGATGTAGCAGCAAAGTTCAGATATGGGCTAGATAGAGTACATACTCATTTGTTTAAGGTTGGGAAGGGGGTTAGACAAGGGTGTGTTCTGCCTTCCTTCTTTTTACCTTTTATGTAAACGGCCTAGAGGAAACCCAGCAGAGGTCAAGGTGAACCCTCCCAAGATAGGTGGCAGACCACAATCAGTATTCATATACACTGATGATTGTGTCCTCATGGCCACAACAGGGAAGGGGCTCCAAAAGTTGCTAAATAAATTTATGGAGTTTATGACATCATTGGGTCGGTCCACCTATAGGGTAAAATCTTACACCATGGTGTGTGGTTGCCCTAGAAGTAGGGTTCCCCGGTTTTATATTGGAGATACCGTCTGAATTGTGTAACCACATTTACCTGTTTATACTCTAATATGCACCCCTATCACCTGCTACACACAAAGTATTGCATATGACTTTCACCATTGCAATATGTCCGAAAAAGAGGTAAGTATGTCCCTACAATAAAGTATGGACACCAACTGTGCAAGACACAATTTTCAACAGAGAGGATACAATATTTTATACTGTACTATGGAAATTCATCACTATGAAGAGAGGTATGCACAGAGAGAACAGTCTCTACCCACAGTCTACTTTACACATATGTTACCTCGGTGAGATGTTGCAGCTGAAAGGGCAATGTGTTTAGATACAATAGCCTCTATAGTTGTAATGCAAGACAGACTTCTCAGCATAGAGGTAACTTCATCTCTATACCTTGCTTGTACATCTGTCAACTTTAAGAGGTGGGACCCTTATCACAGTCAAATTTAAATACCCATCATCCAAGAGACAGGTCACTGGGGAGGGGCCACACTGTAGTACACCAACTTATTATGCAAGACAGATGTGTCAGCAAACAGGACATTTCCTCTGCAAAGCCCACTATGCATAACTCTCAGCATGGGAAGAGGTTTGAGCAGAGAGATAATTTTTTCTGAAAGCCTTTTACAGACACCTCCCACCCTGGTAAGATGTATTAGCGGGTAGGTCACTCCCTTCCTAGATATCACTGTGGATGCCTGTTGCTCTAGGGAGGTGTGAAAGCAGAGAGGCCACTGCTTATCCACACTGCATTGGCATTCCTGTTGTCTTCGAGAGAGATGTTAGTGGTGAAGAACATTTTTCCCTACCCACACTACTGTATATGTCTGTCGTGCTGTGCAGACCTGTGCCTAAACAGGCAAATTAATTATCACATCCTAATATATATCGGCACACTGGTTACCTTCATGCAAGATTTCAGTGGAGAGGTCACTCTCTTCATATAGTCTGGTATATACTGTTTTTAGGCTGTGGAGAATATCAATGAGAACAGTGTCTCCTTACACCCTACTGTGTACTGTTGTTAAAATGTAAAAGGTCTCATATGAGAGTCTACTTTTTCCCCATATCATACTAATGGTGATTCGAAGGCATAAGTGCTGTAATAAATGAAAGTGTAAACTCTTGCAGGATTGCAAAAAAATCTTGATGCAAAGTATTAATGGTGAGACTGTCTCTCCCAACATTCTACTATACACACTTGTAGCCCTGGGTGTTAGTGAAGAACTCATTCACTCCTCACACCCTACTGTGCACTGCTGTTATGTGTGAAGTTTCAGTGGAGAGGCCACTTTCTCTCTACCCTAGTAAGGGGGACTATAATGGATAAGTACTGTAATGAACAAAAGTGTAAATATTTCCTCAAAAACATTTTACAACCTTGCAAGACTCTCTTGGGAGTGTATACACCCGAAAACAGAAAAATGGTGCATAGAAATCCTATCTCAAGAGAAAGGTTTTAGTACAGAGTCTTGTGTGTTTCAACAGTGTAACCTTCATACCCTAGGATACAGAGCTATTATGCATTAAATATAGTTTGAACGTTTGAGCTTGCAAGACTCTTGTAAAGGTTGGACAAATATACCAGTGAGAGCAGGCATTTGGGTGCTCCCTCTCTCGCTAGATTCTTTCAGGTATTATTATCTAAAAATAAGGGATATATACCATGACAAAAATCACATAAAGTTGCAATAGGGTGGCTCTTACAAGAGACTTTGGGTCTCATTACAAGTTTGGCGGTCATGATATCGCCAAACATGCTGTGACTGTCAGTCCACACCGGGTGCGGCCATCCGAATGCCAAATTACGACTTTGGCAGGAGGACCAGCAAAAAGACTACTGTCCCCACCAAGATCATAGATCGGATGATGGCAGTCAGGCTTGTAATCAGCCATGGTGGTGCTGAACTCAGCGCCACCTGGCTGATTACAACCCCACTTTCCACCTGCCATGAAGAGACAGGAGGAAAGCCAGTTCTGGGGGCCACATGCTTTGCAGACAGTGCGAATTTCGAGGGTGCAGGAGTGTTAGGATATTGACCAGGTCACTAGGTCACTGCCACCACAGTAATCTGTCATCAAGCCTGAGGGCTCACAATCCAAAATGTTCTCAACCATTGGTAACAATTGATGCCGCTTCATACCTCTATGGCCAATCCAAGATATGTACAAGTTTGGAAATCCAATATTTTTGTCATTACCACAATTAATGCCATGTTCTCTAGCCCAGTGCATGAAGCTGTGGCCCAAAATCCAGAGTGGCCCATGGTGCTGTATGGAGATCTCAGTCACAAGAGGAGTGCTCAGCAGGATGAGTAAGCTTCAGGAGCAATATGTAGTTACAGGAAAAAGAAAAAATCAGAGGATGGCAAAATACAAATGCAATTGGTAAATTTTTGTCAGTTGCAAAAGAAGGTTAGGTTGTGATTAACTCCTGTTTGTATGGTGCATAGTTACTTGACAAACAGAATGGACTTTTCTATTGACTGATTTTCAAATTTTGGTGCAATCCCTCTAGAGTCTTGTGAGAGTCATCGGCAAGCTTCTGACGGTGAAGCTTAATGTGGGGGTCCTCTTACAATACTGTGGGACTCTCACGAGAGTCACATGGAACTTGACCGAGTGACCCTGCCATGAGGTCTTAATTTTCATCTTTCGAGAGTCTCGCGAGTCGGATTGTAGAGGGTGAGAAAAGAGCATGTATTACCACAGTACCTGTACCATTAACTGGTTAAAACAACCATAAAGAAAAAAGGTAATAGAAGTAAAGCACAAGTAGTCAAGATGAATTATAAAGCAAAAATAAAAGGCTGGACAAACTATTATGGGGGATTATGGTACATGTAGTACATGTTCTGTGAAATAGATTTCTTCTGTGAAGTGAGGTTATGTTAGGGGGAACCAATAGTTGATTTTCCCTCTTCAAAATTAAAATAAAGCCCCATGTGATTGGTTGCAAGGCTTGAGGGTTGATATACTCATAAGTGTAACCTAATCTCAGACACATGAGATTGCTCTTGGTGATTTGGAGGTGAAGCAAATGTAATCTCTTTGACTTGTGCTTAACAAAGGTAATTTAACATTTGATTGAAAGTGATTGGTGTATTCAGCTACCTTCAAGACATAGCCTTATTTTCAGATAAGTAAAAATATACTGTAATTTAATTATGAAGCCTCTGGTGGAATACTAAAATAAAATATTGTATTTAGAAACAACTTTTAACATTTTGTTTGTTTTGCCAGTGCTAGATGTTTAAAATGCTGAATAGAAAATAAAAGTGTTTGTTATTGATCAGTAGCTCATTATATTTTCACATATTGCTGAGTTTCTAGTTGGCTATGGAGATAGTTCTTGTTTTATGATCGAGATGTTTCTTAGTGGTGGTTTATGTACATTCTAACTGTTCAAGTTAGTCTGTATATCTTTGGACAGTGAGTGTCCTAAGTACAGTTAAAGATATACTAGAATGTGTTTTGCACCAAATAGTGTGCACTAAGTGAATTCAATCATAGATGCAGGTTACTCAGAGAGAATGGCCCTCATTACGAGTCTGGCAGTCTGACGGTAAGACCACCCAGTGGCGGCCACCAAAAGACCGCCATATTACGAGTCACACTATGAACACCACCAAAAAATAGCTAATTTTCCAAAAAAAAACGGGACACTGGAGGACAGAAAAGAGGTGGTTTCACCACCAGCACCGCCAGCCCGACAAAAAACCTCCCATCTTATTATGATCCGCAAATCACAATAGCGGTTCTTCCATGATGGAAAACCATTGGTGGTGTGAATCACAATGGACCAACTCACTTCAGTCAGAACACAACACCACATTGCATAGTTTGAATACCCCACACCTGACACACATCCACATATCCGACACACCTACTCACTGCACTATAAAACACAACCCTACACAACCCACAATCCTTTGCATCCAGAACGCCATTCCCATTCACTGAGAACTGAAAAAATATAGATTTTAGCCTTTTACACCATAGGCACACATACATATTTAACTCAGCACTCACCCCTCATCAGCGCAACATTCAAATTATGTACATCACTAGCACACAAAATCCGCTACCACCATTGCTCTCTCACATCACAGCACCTACACCTCACCATTTATCAAACACTGCACCCTTTCACTTACAACACCCTCACACACCGTCCCCACAACCACCACTCTGTCCCCACAAAAACACCCATGTTTCACTGATGAACAATTGAGAGTCATGCTGGATGAAATTGTAAGGGTAGAGCCACACCTGTTCGGAGCACAGGTCCAACAACATCTATTGCTAGGAAAATGGAGTTGTGGCAAAGAATAGACAACAGGGTCAATTCTGTAGGAAGTCATCCACGCAGAAAGAAGGACATCAGGAAGAGGTGGAATGACCTATGGGGAAAGGTGTGTTCCATGGCTTCCAGGAGCCAGTTAGCCATACAGAAGACTGGCAGTGGACACCCACCTCCTCCCCCTACTTTCACATCATGGGAGGATCATATCTTGAACATTCTGCATCCTGAGGGACTGACAGCAATACCTGCGGGAGTGGAGTCTGGTAGGTACCCCCAGCATTCATGTCACGCAATTCTCCTGTCCTGCAAGATCCTTCACCACCTTAACCCACCCAATTAACATACACCCACCCACCTCTGTCCAAATCACCTAATCTCCATCTCTGGCATGCCACATCTCCATTGAACTCCTCTGGCCTCACAGTCCTTGGAAAGGTCACATGAACTACTTGCTAATCATATCACTACAACTCCCAGAATGCACCATACCCTTAATGTGAAAACATGGAATGTACACAAAATATTGCATCATGTATATATAACTAATTTAACATCTACACCATCTTGATTGTACTAGTGTGAAACAGTACATGGCAATGACAGCAGTACTATGGCTCACTCACACCTGCATCCCAGGCAAAACACAGCTATAACTGTGTGAGCATTAATAATGGCCATAGATTAAAGATCCCAAGCGATTAATGTACTCACCTGGTTTGGAAAGTCAGATGGCTTAGTTGATGCACATGCAGTACATCCAGATACAGATCAATGTCCCTTGCTTATTCACATACTGTGTTCCTACATGGACACCATAGTGCATTATACAGCTCTAATGTATGCCATCTAGCATGTCTGACTGTTCACTAGGTAACAGAGGTGAATAGTCACATCCATAATCAGACAATATCAGATGGCATTAGCAGTACAATCACTACCAACCTAGTCTAAAAACTATTTACAAGGAGTATGGAAATCAAGTCACAGAGTTGTATGTACAACTAAGGTATGCTGTGCAGCAGCTGCCAATGTCATTGCTTGGAATCATGTTAAGGCACTGTCTGCATCTCACACAAAAGCAACAATATACCCATTTTAACCTAAACTCTGTATCTTACTTCCTCTACAGGTAACCTTTCCATTGCCACCATGCAGAGGATACCAGAGACTGTCACTCCCCATTTGGATGAAGGCCCTAGTGAGGACATCAACCTTGGATGTCTGGACACTGATGAACAACCTGGCCCATCTGGACACCTGGTCAGTCAAGGACTCTCTGTCTCACCCTGTCCACATCATCTCCTCCCAGCCCTGTCGCATTGACATCACAGGTAACCATTCACCCCCAAACCTGTATTGTAACATCTATTGTATGCCCCACAGTACAGGTACCTTAGTCTAACCTTGCCACCCCTGACAATGAAAGACCTGCAACCCCTGAGAGTGGGCACACTGTGCCAGGGCCTCCAAGGGACAAAACTGACCAAGAAACCATCTCCCAAGTCTTGGGAATCTACCAAAGTTCCCAAGGCATGATGGGCCAAGTCATCACCATGCTGGGAGGAATCAAAATGCTGCAGAGGGACCACCACCAGGAAGTCGTGCTGCAGTGGCAGGCACAACTGGCCCACCTGGCTTCCATTGCAGGGGTGTTGAGGGACCTGAATACCACCCTGAATAGGTCTTGTACCACACATCTGGCCCCTTCCACTAGCAATGAAACATCAGCCCCTTCCACATCTGTGGCTGCTAGTGGAATGGAAACCCTGCCAGGGGAAGGACATGCCCCAGACACCCCTCCCTCTGTAGCTGAAGAACCCTCCGCAAATGCAGACATACAGCCAGACATCCAGCAGGAGCAGATTCCAAGACCAAACCCACTGCCAGGAAGTGAACCTGTCCTGAACTGTTCCCCGTGTGTGCCACAGATACACCCTGTTGACTGTTCTGAGACCAAACTCCATTTTCCCATGGTACAAAGTCACTGTACTTGGGTATCCAACTGTGTAACAGCTATCCTGATGATGCCAACCACCATGACATCACCAATCACATATTTTTCAATTCATTCCTTTTATAGTCGCAAATATTCTTTTGATATGCACAATAAATCAAACTTAAACACAGGTCCTGTTAATGTGTCTTTTCTCATCCATGTATAATAGTCATGCATGCCAACTCTGGTCTGATTATGAGCCTCTCTATTGTACATCCATTGGTATGGACATCAAATGGGGACTCCATCAGCAGGAGACTCATTTCAACAGAAATGTAACAGCACAAATTTCCAATAAGATGATATTTAGTTCTACACACATATACCAGTAGAATTGCAAACAGCTCATAGAGCAACACCAAGAGTAGCATCAGGATGTATGCTAAGGCATTGCAAATTGCAAAAACACAGAATTCAGAAGTCAGGGTCATATTACACTTACTACAAGACGGAAGCCTCACTGATAGGTCCTCTGTATCACCTGGTGGAGCCTCATCACATAGCCATACCATAGCTTCAAATTCATATATCCCATTGAACATACATAGATGTTTAGTGAAGTACCTCGTCCTGAAACCTTTCACTTACATTGGTCCCATACCTGTAGGATTGTCTCTCACCTATGTCAGTCTACAGTGACCTGCACCTTGGTCTGCAAAATATAAACACAAGGACAACTAGGTCCAGTATAGATCACAAACAACTAAACCTATTGTGAAGCGAGAGCCTATGTTCCAACATCTGCACGAGACAGACACATCTCCAGGCACAATATACACCATTTGACAACCTCCTATACACAACAGGTGAAAGAAATGGGAAACCACTTTTCCACCCCAATTTCTGGATGGTCTAACAATCACTGTCATACCCCACTTACACAACACAAATATCACCTGATTTCAGTCATGTCCACTTCTCATGCCTGTCAGCAATTCCCATCTGCTTCTGACACTGTCTTACATTAGCCAAGGTTGCAGAGCCAAACAGCATCTAGGGCAATCTGTAGGTGAAAGGGAAAAGGGATAGAACATAGCACAATACAAGCCTCACATCAGAGAAGGCATGTCCAGAAGTGTAAATTTGCATCTGCTGTTACAATGCATGATACTATAGACCATTCTATCCTGTACACAATGCAAGCATTCAGTCTGCATGTACCACTCACTCATAGGCATTGGAGCTCACTACACACCCACAGATGATGCAAGAAAGGAGATGACATGCTATCCATCAACACCTGATTGCACAGTTATATCAGAACTATGGGGGTCATTATGAACACGGCGGGAAACCCCCATGTTTGTAATGAGGGCCTATATGTCAACTTCACATACCTATTAGTCATTTGAAGACCTGATTGATGAGATCTGCCCTAGAGTCTCCTGCTTCATCTTCCTCTGGCTCTTTCTCACTTGGCATTTCTGCATTTCCACCCACGGGCACTGCTGCCTCCCCATCAACTGGCATTAATGGGATGTTACGTCTCAGGGCAAGATTGTGGAGCATGTTGCCTTGGTGGGTGAGTAGAGGAGGGCTCCTCCTGATAAGTCCAACCACCTAAATCATGCCTTCAGAGCCCAAAAGTCCAACGACACGCCATGTCCTCTCGTGGGCCTCATTGTAGCGCACTTCCCCAGGCGTGGTTGGGCACCTCACTGGTGTCAACAGCCAAGGATGGTTTGGATATCCAGTCACCTGTGAACAAAATGGTAGAACAACACAAACATGTATGTGGGACATGCAACATTGTGATGGCAGGAAACATACATTGCAAACACACATTCCAATTGTAACTTACCAGCCAGCCAGGCCCTCTCTGTGTGGAGCTGTGTCATTATCAGTGTGACATTGTTGTTCTGCATGATGAAGGAATCATGGATTGATCCTGGGTACTTTGCTGTGAATTGTGAAATATACAGGTCTGCCAGACCACCATCCGAACGTTGATGGTGTCGCATAGGTTCTCATTATCCTAATGAGGCTACTGGATTTGGGGCGGCAAAAGCACATAGATTGTGGGATACTAAGTACAATTCCACACAATGTGACATCTGTCGACCTAAGCTGGGTGTTCTGGTTAACTAGCAGCACCTCATCTCCACCCAAGAGCAGAGATGATCGTTGTAACCGGGCGCATGACAAGAAAAACTCCTCAGGGGAATCGTGGTCAATCAGATCGCATCCCTTTCTCTCAGTTACATTAGTCTCACATAGTAAAAGACAAACAGAGGCAGAATATAGTTCAATAAGGGGTTATTGAAGTAACTGCATCTTAGATAAAATGCCATGTATTGCAATAACTTGATGATAAAACATAATAAAAGCAAAAGGGTGACAAGGAGTGTGAAACACAAAACAGTCCCACCATACTGTCACTAGGTGTGATATACAGTTCTCCTACCTACGCTATGTTACGGCACAGCATAATAAGCCTAATCTGCCCTTCAGGTTTCCCCCCGGGAAAACATCATCCCTCATACCTGAGTAAGGAAGCCTGTAGTCTAGAGAGACACCGTCTCCATGTAGGCCAGGGGTTCGGCAGTCTAACCAAGCAGCTGTAGCAAGGCAATCAGCATGCAGTTGTGGTCATCTTCCTGGAATCTCCCTCTAACATGTGCGGGACAAAGGAGTGTTTTTATAATAAAACAGTTGACCTTCTAAGAAATGCTCCCCATGTATGAGTGTGTATGTTTCTGTGAATGTTGGAGAGACCACTTTTGCTGGCAACCCTATCTGACTGCAGCCTTGAAGAAAGCACAAAGTGAAATAAATGTCTTACTAAGAATGTAATGCTTTCCTAGGCAAAAGAACAATGAGCTAGAGAGAAATAAAACAACACCGCAAATGTGGCTATTGCTAAAAACATAAAGCAATGCTGAATAAAATGTAACTGGGCTAAAGTGCACCAAGGCCAGGCCTAGTTTTTAAAATGACGTGTCAAATATATGACTAAAGTAGCTATACAACACCCTCCCCTTGCAGGTTCAAAGGTGGTTTAAAATCTTAAAATAAAGCCTAATAAAATCTATCAATAAAAGCGTATAAACATAAATGTCTATAGTGGCAAGTTAAAAGAAACTTGAGCAGGAATAATAAGGACAATTTAAAAATTCAATAGTGGTACCAAAGGTAGCCAAATTCAAAGGTCAGTGTAATTTTGAAAGTCAGCTATTATATCCAGGACAATTGAAGCCAGGAAAAGTTCTACTTTGACAGGTGGTAAAATATCCAAATCGTTTCCAAGGAAAACCATAGAGCACTCGTGTTCCAAAGCCTGAGCTCCAGCTGAGGCAGCAGCATTCCGTGTTGTGCCCAGTGTTGAGTTGAGAGTTGCAGTATCCACAAAGGGCAACTCATAGACAGCTTCCTGTAGCAAACGCACCCTCAGCGTGGATGTCTGATAATGAGCCCTCATCGAGAACATCAACAGATCAGCGTCCAATGAACGTAAGCGCCGATTAGAAAGACAGACTTTCCGTCCACATTCAAAAAGGCACCAAAGGCTTTGAAAAATGGGCTGCACACAATCCAAAACCGGTTGGAATGACAAGGGCTAGTTGCACTCCAGTTGTTCCAGGAGTAGTGCTCCGAAATACTGCATCATGCGTTCACGACACAGTTGTGCTGGTGGAAGTGCTTTCAGTCCTCCTTGCTGTGAAGGGACAGCCATTGCGCAGAAAAAATAGCAATAGCAAGATGCTACCTATTATAACCAAAGTAATTGAAAATCCCCAGAAAATGCTCAAAAATATTGAGTGTATGGCTGAAGGTATTAAACCAAATATAGAAGAGAAGATGTGAATTAAACCAGAACCAACAGCCTTAAAGAAATGCGTGATTCCAGCAGTAAGGGATGTGTGGAATATTCGTCCCATGAGTTCACCAAATGTCTCAGGAAATTTGTGCTTAAAATGAGGCCCTCATTATGACATTGGCTATAAATCCCGCTTACCGCCACGGTGACGGGCGTCAATATGCCGCCGCGGAGGTGAACATCCGTTCGCCAAATTATGACACAAACACACCAATCCGAAAGAATACTGCCAAATACACAAATCCACCAGCCCAAAGGTCAGTGATAAAGTGGCAGTACCAACACCCATACCGTTACACTGACAAAACAACACCCACCACATCATGACCCACGAATCTCCACGGCGGACAGTCAATGGCGGTAAACCATTGGCGGTACACACCGGCACGCTCACAATGGACACCCAAATACTGAACTTTACAACATTGGCCAATACCAAAAGCACACACCTGACACTAATACTCACCCAACACCCACACACCCACAACACTATAAAACACACACCCACATTACCAACAACCCTTTACGAATACAAATTATTGCCACGAGACTGACTCCAAGACCACTGCGACAACTGGACACACACACCACTTACTCCCATACATCCCTCAAGCACCCTACTTCACACACCCAACCACAGTACCCAACACCCACACACCTACACAGACCACACAACACCCACGTCCCCACAAAGACACCCCCGTGTCACAGATGAGGAGTTGCAGGTCATGATGAAGGAAATAGTCAGGGTAGAGCCACAGCTGTTTGGAGCACTGGTACATCAAATATCCATTGCCAGGAAGATAGAGCCATGGCGGAGAATTGTGGACAGGGTGAACGCCGTGGGACAGCATCCAAGAACAAGGAATGACATCAGGAAGAGGTGGAACGACCTACGGGGAAGGTATGTTCTATGGCAGCAAGGCACCAGCTTGCCACACAGAGGACTGGCGGTGGACCCCCACCTCCTCCCCCACAGCTCACTGCATGGGTGGAGCAGGTCTTGGCAATCCTGCATCCTGAGGGACTCACAGGAATAGCCGGAGGACTGGACACTGGTGAGTCAACATTTACTACTTCACCCCCATACTTGCATGCCATCTCACCCCTTCACCCTCACTCCCATCACTCCACTCCATCCCACACTCTGCACCTACACATGTGACTAACTCCAATGCCAAGCCCTGCATGCTATACCAATGCATGGACAGCACTCACAGCCCTGCATGGACACCCATCACAAAAGCATACACAGCATAGAAGAACTAGCAAACCCACACTACATCACCATACACAAACAAATGTGGCAGAGCAACAGCAACGATAGGGGGAAGCTAGGGATGTACAATATATCACAGACATGAAGCATAATACATCACTTACATTGCCACAGGTGCCCGAGCCAATGTCAGCGGAGAGGAGGTTCCACCACAAACCAGTCCCCAACAGAATATGCCCCCAGTGATGACAGTAACTCTGGACTTCTGGATCTGGATGAACTACCTGGCCCATCATGGACCACTGGTCAGTCGGTCACCCCAGCCCACTCCCAGTCAACCACAGAGCTTCCCCCATCTGTATCCAACACCACAGCACCTACCCAGTGTACCCACACCTCTGTACCCAGGACACGTCAATCAGCAATGTGCCCACCTGTACAGGGAACCAGCCCACACCTCGCCCAGAAGACAATCAGGGACCTGGGGTCAGTGGCAGTGGGCACACCATTCAGGGGACACAGGTACAGGGCAACAGGGATACTGGGAGTACTGCTGTGGGCCAAGGGCTGGGCAGGCCCGGGGAACTGACTCTCCAGAAGGCACTCACCAAGATCCTCGGGGCCAACCAACAATCCAAGTACACGATGGGCCAGATGCTTACCAACATGCAGGAGAACAAGCGGCTCCATGAGGAACCCCATCAGGAGATCAGGGAGGACTTGCAGGCCCTCAACACCACCATGGTCTCCATAGCAGGGGTGCTGGCAGACAGAGCCAACATCATTAGGGGATCGACAGCACACCAGCAGGCCCCTAACACTAGCCAGTCTGTTGACCAGCCCTCCACTTCTGCTACAGATACTGGGCAAGAGGCCCCGCCATAGGACCCACAGACCACCAGCACCCCTCCCCCTGCAAAAGGTGAACCACCCGGCAAACATTTCCTGAGACCCAGACAGAAGCCAGAGATACTTACCAAGACCACCGCCAGGAAATGAAACTCTCCTGATTCTCCCATTATGTCCCATCCTGTCATCTTGTCTACTTTGAACTGCCTTTGCCCCCCTTCCTATGGTCCCTTAGACACTGGACCTGTGCTACAAACAGACTGGAACAATACCATGGACTTTCCTCTACCATCACCCCATTCCATTGCACCTTTCTCTCAATTATTTGCACTACAATAAACAACCTTGAACACAACTTGAGTGACACTGTTTTATCTTTTGAAAATGTGCATTTATGGGAACAGTCACATCATCTGCAAATGATTGGAACATTATGATAGCATACAAATAATGATCTGTAGTTGTCTGTAGTAATCACATCATTACACAGTTGTCACATCACAAACATCTGTAAAATGACAAGCCATAGGTGACAGTAAGTTGAGATGCAAAGGAAGTGAATGCCTTCATGCTACAGCCACACAGATAAATCAATAGTCAGAGTAATGGTCAGTTCCACTGTCCCACCTGTGTGTCATTGGAAGTATTGACGTATAACTGATGTTCTGTTGTCCACATCCTCATCTTCTGCCTCCTCATCTTCACTGTCCTCAGGGTCAACTCCTGCCACGGGGTAATCTCCAGTCTCCTCCTCCTGCAGAAAAGGCACATGTCGTCTGAGGGTCAGGTTGTGCAACATGCAGCATGCCACTACTATCTGATAGACCTTCCCAGGTGAGTAGCACAGGGATTCCCCTGTCAGATGCAGGCATATGAACCTGGACTTCAGGAGGGTGAAGCTCCTTTCGATTATTCTCCTGGTTTACCCATGTGCATCATTATAATGGTTCTCAGCCCCTGTCCTGGCATTCCTCACAGGGGTCAGGAGTCACAATAGGTTTGGGTAGCCTGAGTCACCTGCAAGTATTGAGGGACAAACATTAGCCTTACACAATGCTATGGGGATGACTCCTGAAGGCATACACTGACATACAGTGGGTGGGGACTCTGGCTCACCTATTAGCCACACCTTGTGCCTCTGTAGTTGGGCCATCACATTTGGGAAGCTGTTATTTCTCAGAATGAAGAAGTCATGCACCAACCCAGGATACTTGGAAGTGACATGGGAGATGTACTGGTCCATCAGTGGAAACTCTTCTGATTCCTGAATACTTGTTCATTCTGGCAGGTGGGACAAACGCAATATGTGTACTGTCAATCGCCCCAATAATATTGTGTATATGTCCCATTGCATAGAATCCTGCCTTCGCAGTGGCCAAATCTTCCACCTGGGAGAAAGCAATGTAGCTGCACATGTGTTTCACCAAGGCAGACAATACCCTTGCCAGCACGACTGAGAACATTGGCTGTGACATTCCTGCTGCCAAGCTCACTGTCACTTGGAAAGAACCAGTTGCCTTGAAATGGGGCACTGATAAAACCTGCACAAGAGGGGATCCCAGTGAGATGAGGGATAGCTGAAATAAGGTCATGCTCCAATTGGGCACACAGCTCTGTGATTGTGGCCCAGTCCAGTCTATAGGTGAGTATTATGTCCCTCATTACAACATTGGCGGTAAAAGCCGCTTACCGCCTTGCAGAAGACCACCAACACACCGCTGTGGAATTCCGCCACAGCTATTATGACCCACAGTACGGAATCCGCCAAAATTCAGACATCCACACAAGTTCGCCACACCAAAGGTCAGTGATAAACTGGTGAAAACAAAACCTCCACCATCACGCCAACAGAAATACACCCACACTATCACGATACACGAATCCTTGCATGGGTCTTTTAACCGCGGTATTCCATTGGCGGTACACACCACTGTGCTCAAAATACACACACATTTACAAAACACAGCCACATTGGACAATTTGAAACACACCTACCTGATACACATACACAAACCACACCCACACACCCAATACAATATAAAACACACACCCAATTCACCCACAAACCCCTACGACCAAAATTCCAAACAAAGGAACCACAAACAACTACCAAGCATCCACAGGCACACAATACCATCACCCACAGAACTTTCACGCACCTCACACAACACACCACTAAATATCACCACACTTATCACTACACACACCACCCCACACATCACCCACACCACCCCATGGCACAGCTAAGACACCCCAGGTTCTCAGAGGAGGAGCTCAGTGTCATGGTGGAGGAAATCGTCTGGGTAGAGCCACAGCTATTTGGATCGCAAGTGCAGCAACTCCATAGCTAGGTAGATGGAGCTATAGCACAATAGTGGACAGGGTCAACGCAGTGGGACAGCACCCAAGAAATTGGGATGACATCAGGAAGAGGTGGAACGACCTAAGGGTGGAAGGTGCGTTCTGTGGTCTCAAGACACCACCTTGCGGTTCAGCGGACTGGCAGCGGACCCCCACCTCCTCCCCCACAACTAACAACATGGGAGGAGCAGGTCTTGGCGATTCTGCATCCTGAGGGCCTCGCAGGACTAGATGGAGGAATGGACTCTGCTAAGTCAAATCTTAACTATTACATCCCCCACCCTACCTGCATGCCATCACATACCCCACCCTCACCCACACCCCCATCACTCCTCACAAATGTCCCACTATCACAACCCACCCATCCCAACACCAAGCCCTGCATGCAACAACAAAGCATGGACACCCATCACCAAAGCATGCCCACTGCACATAGCCATACACCCCCCTAAACCATCATCACAGGAGGTCCTACAGAGGAATGCAAGCACTGGGGTACACGGACACCCACCCATTACACACCATGGCACACACAGATGTAATAAACATCCTTTTATACCCCTGCAGGACCCCTACTCAACGTCACCGGACAGGAGGGTCCACACATATCCACACCACCAACAGAAGGGAACCAATGTGAAGACAGCAGCTCTGTCCAACTGGATCTAGATGACCAGCCCGGCCCATCGGGCACCTCAGGACAGTCAGTTCCCCTCAAACAGTCACAGGCCACTACAGACCTTCCCCCCTCTGGAAACACCAGCACAGCACCCACCCAGCGGGCCCATACCTCTATCCCCAGGACACGACAATCGGCAGTGTGTCTACCACTACAGGGAACCCAGGCTAACCCACCACCCCAACAACAACAGGGATCTGGGGGCAGTGGTAGTGGGCACACTGTCCAGGGGACGGAGGCCCAGGAACACAGGGGAACTGGGAGGGCTGCTGTGCGACAGGGGGAGGACAGGCCAAGGGAACCCACTCTCCACAAGGCCCTCCCCTCCATCATGGAAGCCTACCACCACTCCCAGGAGATGATGGCAACGGTACTGGCCAAGTTTCAGGAGACCCAGTGCCTGTAGGAGGAACAGTATATGGGCTTCAGGGAGGAACTCAGAGCCATCAATTCCACCCTGGGCACCATCGTAGGGGTGCTGAAGGAACTACTCAACACGAGGAGGTACACTGTGGCACAACAAGGGGCCCCTGACACTAGCATGGACTATGAACTGCCCACCACCTCCGCCGGTGATAGTGTACAGGAGGCTCCGCCACAGGAACACCACACCAGCACCCCACCCCTGCAGAGGGAGAACCACCCCGCAAACGGTCCCTGAGATCCAGAACAAAGACAGAGAACGATGCCAAGACCCCGCCAAGAAATGAGACCACCCTGAATGTCATCCTACTGTCACCCTGTCCATCCTCAAACTGCCCCAGCTCCACTTCCTATGCCCATTTGGGCAATGCACCTGTGAGACTAATAGACTGGACTCTGCCATGGACATTCCTCCACCATCACCCCTCACCATTTTACACCCCCCTCCAATATTGAGCACTTAAATAAACACAGTTGAAGCACAAAACAATCTGGAGTCAATCTGTGATTTCGGAATAGTGTATTAGCAATTACAGTGGCAAAATGCTCTTTCAATTGTAATGTCAACATACCTATGTCACACAGCTCTAGTCCATGAGGAAACAAAGCAGATGTCACACTGTGGGACACACATCTGTGAAATCGTAAGGGAAAGTGACAACTCAGTGACCATACACTGGGTGAAAACGACAGACAGTAGAGAGGTAGTAGTGTTAAAGTACATGTAGTAGGCATGTTTGTATTCTTACCTGTGTCTCACTGGAAATATTGCAGGATCACCGAGTTCCTGTTGTCCATGTCCTCTTCTTTTGCTTCCTCGTCTTCACTGTCCACAGTCTCCACAGCTGCAACAACACTGCCATCTGGACCATCCTCCTGCAGAAAAGGCACCTGTCGTCGCAAGCTAAGTTGTGAAGCATACAGCAGGCCACGATGATATGGCACACCTTCTTTGGTGAGTAGAATAGGGATCCACCTGTCATATGGAGGCACCTGAACCTGGCCTTCAGGAGGACGAAAGTCCACTCTATTATCCGGCAAGTTCGCCCATGGGCCTCATTGTAGCGTTCCTCTGCCCTTGTCCTGGGATTCCTCACTGGGGTCACTAGCCATGACAGGTTAGGGTAACCAGAGTCACCTGCAAATGGCGAGGGACAACTGTTAGACACGCACTAACCTGGAGGGGTATCCCCAGACCCAGAAAACCATTCCCACTGACTTGCTTCTAGGTGCTCACCTATTAGCCACACACGGTGCCTCTGGAGTTGACCCATCACATAAGGGATGCTGCTATTCCGCAGGATGTAGGCGTCGTGCACTGAGCCAGGGAACTTGGCATTCACATGGGAGATGTACTGGTCTGCCAAACACACCATCTGCACATTCATGGAATGATAACTCTTCCGGTTTCTGCACACCTGTTCACTCCTGCGGGGGGTACCAAAGCCACATGGGTCCCATCAATGGCACCTATGATGTTGGGGATATGTCCCAGGGCATAGAAGTGTCCTTTCACTGTAGGCAAATCCTCCACTTGAAGGAAAACAATGTACCTCTGCATGTGTTTCAGCAGGGCAGACAACACTCTGGACAACACGTTGGAAAACATAGGCTGGGACATCCCTGATGCTATGGCCACTGTTGTTTGAAATGACCCACTTGCAAGGAAATGGAGTACTGACAGCACCTGCACTTGAGGGGGGATTCCTGTGGGATGGCGGATTGCTGACATCAGGTCTGGCTCCAGCTGGGCACACAGTGCCTGGATTGTGGCACGGTCAAGCCTGTAGGTGATGATCACATGTCTTTCCTCCATTGTCGACAGGTCCACAGCGGTCTGTACACCGGAGGATGCCGCCATCTCCTCACATGTCCCAGCGGACTGTGCCTATGAAGGACAACAGCGAGCACAGAGTCAAACAACTCAGAGGTACATACCCACAGTTTACACAGAACACAAATCATAATCCGAAAATTGGCCTGTATGTGTGTTGAGGCTAGGCCTAGGTATGTGTGACGCAGTAAAAGATTAAGCCATGTGGGACCATGAAATGGCAGCTGCCTGACCTGTAAAGTGGGACAATAGGATGTAAGGTAAGGCGCTGGCGTTGTACACCGTCGCGGTAGGCGGTCAAAGACCGCGTCGCAATGCTGCATTGGTTAACATTGGATCCTATGGGTCCCAGGAGCCAATGACGATGTACGCCGGCGGGGACGGTATGCACCACCGTGGACGTAACCGCCATTTTCTATCTGTTCAATCACTCGATACTTGATCTTCGACAGGAGAGGACCTACACTGCAAGTGCTACTGTGACCTCGGTCTGGAAGAGACAATGGCTTGTGCGACTGGGGAAAGGGCCCCTGCCTTCACATCGGAGGAGTTGGAGAAACTCGTGGATGGGGTCCTCCCCCAGTACACAGTACTCTACGGCCCTCCAGACAAACAGGTAAATACACTGGAAGCATGCTGTATGGGCTATGCCTGTGTGGAGTGGGGTTGATGAAAGCTGGGGGGGGGAGAATGAGGCGTGCATGAAATGACGGTGAGTGCATGTGCATCATGGCAAGGGTAGGGATGGGGGCCAATGACTGTGATGGTGCATTTGGTGATAACTTTTCTTTTCTCCCTGTACAATTCATGTAGGTCAGCGCCCACCAAAAAAAAGATATTTGGCGTGCCATCGCCAAGGACGTCCGGAGCCTGGGAGTATATTCCTACTGACGGAGCACCCACTGCCGAAAAAGTTGGGAAGACATTCGCCTATGGAGCAAGAAGACGGCGGAGGCCCAGCTGGGGATGGCCTCCCAACGCGGAAGGGGTGCCCGTCGCACCATGACCCCCCTGATGTTCAGGATCCTGGCGGTGGTGTACCCGGAGTTGGATGGGCGCCTGGGGGCATCACAGCAGCCACAAGGGGGTGAGTACACTCTCATTCTGCTGATTTTGCGTGCAGTGGAGGTGTCTGGGTGGGGGAGGTGGGCTGTGGGTTTCCCTAGGCCAGGGCGAGTTTAGGAGGCAAGGTCCCCTTGTTCTGGCAGAGCCTTTGGCACCCCACCCCACCTGTGTACAGTGCCAAGTACACCTAGTCAGGCTCCTGTGTCATCCATGTGCGCAGATGTCCTCCATAGCCTCGTAGGCCATGTCCCGTGGATTGAACAGTGGAGGCCAAGTGTGCGGCGTTGTGCAGGGGGCTTCTGTGTCTGTTGTTTCCGGCAACGGTAGCGGTAATGCATGCACTCAACATGTCTTTCTTCTGTCGTCCCCCCCTTTTTGTGGTCTCCCTGTTCTTGTGTGCATTAGCATCATCAGGCGGAGGAGCAGTGGCCCACGAGCAGGAGGGAGCTGCATCCTACATGGCCCTGGAGGGCGAGACAACAGACTCGGAGTTCACCAGTGGGACGGAGGGCGAGGCGAGCTCCCTTGTGGTGGAGGCAACATCTGTGCCCCCGCATCTACAGGTACAGCCGCCACCAGCACCGCCTCCCAGCAGCTCCTCAGCCTTTGCCCCGTGCCCACTCACCCAGGAGGGTGGGCATGACCTTCGCCCCAGGCATCTCAGCCCCTGCCCCAGTCACCCCTGCTGCCCTCAGTGAGGAGGCCATTGACCTCCTCAGGTCCCTCACTGTTGGACAGTCTACCATTTTGAATGCCATCCAGGGTGTAGAAAGGCAGTTGCAACAAACAACTGCATTTCTGGAGGACATTCATTCTGGTCAGGCGGCCCTTCAGCAAGCTTTCCAGACTCTGGCCTCAGCACTGATGGCAGCTATTGTCCCTGTGTTTAGCCTCCCCCATCCAACTTCCTCCACCCAGACCCAATCCCCTCTACCTCAGCCTATTCCAAGCACACCTTCAGACCAGCATACACACACCTCAACACACAAGGGAAGCTCAGGCAAACATAAGCACCACACATCCCACAGGCACTCACGCAAGCATCACACACATGCAGGCACACCAACATCCACTGCCTCCACTGTGTCCCCCTCCTCCTCGTCTCTCTCCTCCCTCTCAGTCCCATCTCCACTCACACCTGCATGCACTACATCTACAGCCACTACTGCCATCACCAGCATACACACCACCACACCCCGCTCATGTGCAGTCACCACCCCCACTGCCATTCACACTTCTCCTGTGTCCTCTCCCAGTGTGTCTGTGACGCCACCTCCCAAGATACACAAACGCAGGCACACACCCACCCAATAGCCATCCACCTCACGACAACCTCCAGCGCATGCACCTTCATCCAAAGTCCCCAAACGAACACCTCCTACAACCACAACCTCTTCCTCCACTCCCAAACCCCCTCCAGCTACCCGTCCCAGTGTTTCCAAAAAACTTTTCCTTTCCAACCTTGCCCTCTTTCCCACACCTCCCCCACCCCGTCCGTCTCCTAGGGCCCAACTCTCCAGGTCCCAACCTACCACCTCAGCCACAACATCTCCGGGACCAGTGGTGCCTGTAGTCACCGGAATCTGGAGTGCACCGGCCACCAGGGCAGCCAGTGTGGCACGAAGCCACAGCACGGACAGTCACCCACCTGTGAAGAATCAAAAGTTGGCCAGTGCCCGGTGGGAGAGGGGAAAGACTCCAGCCACCAAAGCCGCTCCCAGAGGTACAGGTGGGAGTGTGGAGTCAGCTGCAACACCTTCCAAGGTGGGGAAGGGCCACAAGAAAGTCAGCAGGTCTGGGAAGAGCAGCACGGTGGAGAAGACCACCATCATCCCAGCTGCCCAGGAACCCACTGCCATCATCCCCACTGCCCAGGAGACCACCACCAGCACCTGCCCTGCTGCCCAAGAGGCCACCGCCAGCACCTGCCCTGCTGCCCAAGAGGCCACCGCCAGCACCAGCCCCGCTGGGCCAGAGAGGACCGCCAGCACAAGCCCCGCTGGGCAAGACAGGACTGCAAGCACCAGCCCCGCTGGGCCAGAGAGGACCGCCAGCACAACCCCCGCTGGGCCAGACAGGACCGCCAGCACCAGTCCCGCTGGGCCAGAGAGGACCGCCAGCACCAGCCCTGCTGGGCCAGACAGGACCGCCAGCACCAGCCCTGCTGGGCCAGACAGGACCACCAGCACCAGCCCCACTAGGCCAGACAGGACCGCCAGCACCAGCCCCGCTGGGCCAGACAGGACTGCCAGCACCAGCCCCGCTGGGCCATGAAGGACCCCCAGCAGCTGAGTCACTGCAAAGGACACCACCACCACAAGCACCACTGAAAAGGGCACCGCCCCACAAGCACCGCTGAACAGGGCACCGCCGCCACAAGCACCGCTGAACAGGGCACCGCCGCCACATGCACCGCTGAACAGGGCACCGCCGCCACATGCACCGCTGCACAGGGCACCGCCACCACAAGCACCGCTGAACAGGGCACCGCCGCCACAAGCACTGCTGAACAGGGAACTGCTGCCACATGTACCGCTGGCCCATGAGCGCCAAGGGCACTGACGCTTCTAAGTCTGTCACAAGCAGGATGAGGCACTCTGGGCACCAAGCCCCCTCCAGAACCAGTGGAGAGATCTATCCACTACCTCAGACCTTGGCAGGATGAAGCACTCTGGGCACCAAGCCCCCTCCAGAACCAGTGGAGAGATCCATCTACTACCTCAGTCCTTGGCAGAATGAAGCACTCTGGGCAGAAGGCCCCCTCCAGAACCAGTGGAGACTGTCATCCACTTGAGAGACTGTGGTTTTGCACTCCCCAGGATGCAGCAGTGGGCAATCCACCCACTGTAGAGACTCGAGAGACTGTGGCTTTGCACTCCCCAGGATTGAACAGTGGGCAAACCACCCACTGTAGAGACTTGTGAGACTGTGGCTTTGCACTCCCCAGGATTGAACAGTGGGCAAACCACCCACTGTAGAGACTTGAGAGACTGTGGCTTTGCACTCCCCAGGATTGAACAGTGGGCAACCCACCCACTGTAGAGACTTGAGAGACTGTGGCTTTGCCCTCCCCAGGATTGAACAGTGGGCATGTGGTCCCCTCATGGATTTGGCGTTGTGCACTCAACCGGCTGAGGTGCCCCCCCTTTCCGTCCCCGTGAGGTGCCTGTTTTACTGCTATCTGATGCCCCTGCAGTGTTCTCTCCATCATGGTCGGAGATCTTGTGTGGGCCTCGCCCATACCGTGTGGGCCCAGTGTTCCATGGACTTCAATGGAGCACTACCTGTACTACTATTCTTGGTGAATATTTTGCTTATAGTGTATATATGTATTTTTGCGTACTGGATTTTAATTTATTACAATGGTTACACTCATTTTCTTTGGTCTTTCTTCCAGGGTGTTTGGGGGGTGTAGCTATAATGTATCATGATGTATTAGTGTGTGTGTTGTCGTGGGTGATGTTGCGTGTTGCGTGTGTGTGTCCCTGTTTTTTCCCTCCCCCTGTGTCTTAGGTGCAGTACTCACCGTGGTCTTCGCCGCCGGCGTTCGTGCTCCTGGTAGAGGAGCAAGAAGATAAGGGTTGGCAGGATCTGCAGCTCTGGTTCCATGGCGTCCTGGTTCCTTGTGGGGTGTGTAGAGGTGAGCGTATTCCCTTCGAGGTGCTGTTTCTGCCGTGTTTTTGTCCGCGTTGAATCCGCCCCGGAAAAGGTGGCAGATTGGTAGGTTGTGATAGGTTGTGATACTGTGGGCGGTACATTGTCTCCCGCCTGTCTGTTGGCGGTGACCGCCGTTCTGTTTGTTTGTACCGCCGTGGCGGTTGGAGTGTTAAAGTGGCTGTCTTTGTTGGCGGTTTCTGCCACGGTCGTAATTCCAATGTTTTTACCGCCGACCTGTTGGCGGTCTTACCGCCGCTTTAACACCGTCCGCCAGGGTTGTAATCACCACCTATGTGCCTGTCCTCCAGTGTAGCCAAATCCACAAGGGGTCAGTAAACGGGGGCTTGTCTCCTCCTCCTACTCATCCACAATGGTAGGTATCTAAAGGACACAAGAGTGAGTAGGCTATCACATTTTGAACAATGGAACCACCACCTCAGTGTGCATACAGGATTTATGTGATGGGACAGTTGGAACGCAATGTATGTGCAAATTTCCGCAATGACACAGTCATGTAAAGAACTGAATGTTGTCCACCACCATGAAATGGC
This sequence comes from Pleurodeles waltl, assembly GCF_031143425.1. Lineage (NCBI taxonomy): Eukaryota > Metazoa > Chordata > Amphibia > Caudata > Salamandridae > Pleurodeles > Pleurodeles waltl. The sequence continues at coordinate 1,179,753,852 of NC_090437.1, forward strand.
GACCCCCTGTCCTGTATGTAGGGAGAGGTGGAAGTGAGGTAACTCTGCCGACATTGGGCATTGTGCCGGAAGGTGGTCTTGCACAGCCGTGCAATTCCTCATTGGCTAATATGGGGCTCTAAGGTGTACAGTGGCCAATGGGGATCAGCGATGGTGATGGCGCAGACATGACCACCATTTTCTGTCTATAACCTCACTTGATTCCTTACTGTCCACAGGACAACACCTAAATTGCGTGTGCTGCTGTGACCTGTGTCGGGAACCTACCATGGCCCATGTGACCCGGAAAACGGCCCCTGCCTTCACTTTGACGGAGTTGGAGCGCTTGGTTGATGGGGTCCTACCCAAGTATGGACTGTTGTATGGGCCTCCAGACCAACAGGTGAGTACACCTTGGACACGATGCATGTGGGAAGGTTGCATGGAGATGTGTGTGCAGGCATCATATAATTTGTGGGGGGATATGTCTGGTGGTAGTGTACATGGTGTGTGTTGGGCGATGTGTATGCCAATGGAGTTGGAAACGGGATTTATGGGCCATATCTTTGACAGGCTGGATTGTATGTGTAATGCTGTCCTACTGTCCGTATTACCTCTGCAGGTCAGCGCCCATCAAAAGAAGTGATTGTGGTGTGCCATCGCCAAGGACATGTGGACCCTGGGGGTCTACAGCAGGTGGAGCACTCACGGCAGGAAACGGTGGGAGGACCTGAGACACTGGGCACGGAAGACCGCGGGGCCCAGCTGGGGATTGTCTCCCAACGAGGAAGGGGTGCTCGTAGGAACCTGACCCTCCTGATGGCCTGCATACTGGCGGTGGCTTACCCAGAGCTGGATGGGCGCTTGAGGGCATCACAGCAGCCACAAGGGGGTGAGTACAGTGGGCATTACTACAATAATTGTTAGGTGGCATGGGATCCTGGTGGTGGGTGTGAGTTATTGGGTGCCCGTTAATTCCAGGACATACATTGCAGCGTGATCGAGCTCAAGGGTAATGGTTGTATGGCAAATGCAGGTAACTTAGCTCGGTTGCATTCCATGTCAGTCAGGGCTTTGTTGGTCCCAGGAGGGATGCAGTTGGAGCAGAACCAGGAGGTGACAACACAGACTCTGATTCATCCTCCGATGGAAGCTCCCTGGTGGTGGCGGGCACCTCTGTGACCACTCCAGCTGCAGGTACAGCCACCACCCCAGTACCAGCACCGCCATCACAGTAGCTCCTCAACGAGTTGCCCATGCCCGCTCACCCAGGAGGGTGGGCGTCTGCTTCATTCCAGGCACCTCAGGCCCTGCCCCAGTGAGCCCTGCTGTCCTGAGTGAGGAGGCTATTGACCTCCTGAGATCCATCTCTGTAGGGCAGTCAACCATTGTGAATGCCATCCAGGGGCTGGCATCCCAGATGCAGCAATGCAATGCATTCCTAAGGACTTCCACTGTGGATTGGTGGCCCAACAGATAGATTCAGGCTCTGGCCTCCTCTCTGATGGCAGCCATTGTCCCTGATCCTACCGTCCCCCCTCCAACTACCACTTCCCAGTCCCAGTCTCCTGAACCTCAACCCATCCCATGCACACATACATAAGAGCATGTGCACAAGACATCACATCAGAGTGGCACAGTCAAACACAGGCACCACACTTCAGTCCACAAGCACTCACAAAAACAACAGACAGTTGCACACACATCCACATCCACTGTCTCCACTGTCTCCCCCTCCTCCTCCACCTCCCTCACAGTTACGTCCACACTCATCCAGTTGACCTCTTTCCTCCCCCTTATCCAGCCCTTAAGAGCAGTGTCCCAAAGACCCAACCCAGCACCTCAGCCAAACAGTCCACGGGGACAGTGGAGGCACCTCCTAGTCATGGCGGCAAGACAGAAGGATCCCACTCCATCAGCCAGGAAAGGGAATGATCCACCCCACCAGCCAGGAAAGGGAAGGATCCCACTCCACCAGCCAGGAAAGGGAAGGATCCAACTCCACCAGCCAGGAAAGGGAGGGATCCCACTCCACCAGCCAGGAAAGGGAGGTATCCCACTCCACCAGCCAGATAAGGGAAGGATCCCACTCCACCAGCCAGGAAAGGGAGGGATCCCACTCCACCAGCCAGGAAAGGGAAGAAGCCCTCATCCCCTGCAGAGACACAGCAGCCCTCACCTGCAGCAGAGGCTGCCCAGGAGGCCCCTTACCCCGCTGAGACACAGCAGCCCTCACCCCCTGCAGAGGCTGGTAGGTTACCACCACCACCACCACCAGTGGGCACAGGACCCTCATCCCCTGCTGAGACAAAACAGCCCTCACCTCCTGCAGAGGCTGGCAGGGTACAAACACTACCACCACCAGTGGGCACGGGCCCTCATCCCCTGCTGTGACACAACACCCCTCACCTGCAGCAGAGGGCATGTAGGCCACCCTCTAGGGACTAATGTACAAGGCGCCCCCTCCAGAACCAGTGGGCACGTTCCCCCCTCAGAGACTGTGACCTTGCACTCCCCAGCAATTTGAAATGGGCTTGGAGCCCCCTCCAGAACCAGTGAGCAAGTTCCCCACCTCAGAGACTGTGACCTTGCACTCCCCAGCAAAGGATAATGGGCAAGGAGCCCCCTCCAGAACCAGTGTGCAAGTTCCCGACTTCAGCTGAGGTGCCCCCCCATCCCCTTTCCCCCTGAGGTGCCTGTCCACTTCCAAGATGTTGCCCCTGCACAGTTTTGTGCACAGTTAGTCAAAATCAAGTGGCCACTTGGCCTGTGCCCTGTGGCCATGCGGTCCTTTTGTACTTTGGACTGGGCATTGGCCCTTTCTTGATAATTGTTCATATATCTTTGCTCTCCAATTGGCTCATTGGTGGCTGTTGCCATGCAATTACAATCTCAGGACTGCCGACCTGTAGTCCTTGTATTATTATGCCATGTTTCCTGTGCCATTGGTTTACGTCTGCAGCTGGTGGTGTTTATGGTATGTGTGTGAATGATGTGTGTTGTGCGTGTGTGTGTCACTCTCCTATTCCTCCCTCCCTCCCTTGTGTGCTAGGCGGCTGTATTCATCTTAGTTGTCTTCGTCGGCGATGGTGTTCCAGGTGGAGCATGGTGTAGAAGATCATCACGAAGATTTGAAGTTCCGGTTCCATGGCGGTGTTGATTTTCTCTGTGTTTCTGATGGTGAGGCTTTGGTCTTCTATGTTGTGTTTCCACCAGGCTTTTGATGGCATTAATATCACCCCGGAAATCATGGTGGTTTGCTGTATCATGATATGGTAGGGGGTACCTTGTCTTCCGCCTGGCTATTGATGGCTATTGCCGTGGTGCAGGGTGTTAATCCCCTGGCGGTTGGTGTGGTACATTGGCTGTCTATGAGAGTTCGCACCGCCATGGTCTTAATTTGGCAGTACTTACCACCAGCCTGTTGGCAGTATTACTGCCACTTTAACAGTCATTGCCAATGTCATAATGACCACCTGAATCTCTGCCGATGACCTTGCAACCTGAAGCGGATAGGTCTCACGTGCAGATGTAAGTGCCATATGTTTTTGAAACAATAAAGCCTTGAGTCTGGTCAACTTGTCAAAATTCACATCAGAAGTAGCAAAATGAGGCCAAATGTCTGCTACCCCTCTTTATTGTGTAGGGGGAAAGAGGACATTCTCACAACACGTAAAAGTTTGGAAGGCTGAAATGACATAAGCAATTCCAGCTCGTATTCCACAACAGCTCTTACTATTAAGGATGACATAGCTGCCATTTGAGAGAACCTGGAATGCAGGTCTACTCAAGTGGACTGGAACTCCCTTCAGATAACAAGCCAAATTTGCCACAGAGGCATTACATGCCCCATGCAGGGACAGCTGTTTAAAAACCATCAAATGGCTCACAGAAGCCTTGCATTCACTACCTTTAAGAAAGACCTCTTTCATGCCTTTGAAACACTTGTACGAAAAGGGAAACTCCCGAACTTTGTGTATATAACTGTCTCCCAGCCTTTCATATCTGCCTACTGGAATGTGTTTCAAACAGGATGTGAATTGAAGTGTTGAAATAGGCAGATTTATAACCCTTTGTATTAGCTATTCAGCAGATGGTATTTCAGCCACAGTAAAAGGCAACTTTGCTAATATCTTGATGTTTAGCATGATGTAAGTTGCTTCCTTCTTAGCCATTATTTGTTGTTGTCATGTTAAATTAAATGTTAAAAAAATGTGCCTTGTGCTGACGTGTTGCCAGGGAACCCGACTTGCTTTAGTGTCTGTAGTGTCTAACCTAACTGTATAATGGGCCTTAGGTCACTCTGTCAATGGTGTAAAGATAACATGTCACTCTGTGCTATATCTATTGCAGAGGATACAATGTTATTTAATGTATAAATCTGGAAAAGGTGTTACTTCCTTTATCTACAATGGCAACATTTTCCTGATCAGTTTGCCTCAACCGGGCAGCCGCTTCTTGTTGGGGAAGTTTTCAAATTTCATTATATACTGCATATAAGAAAGTTTTTCGGTGTTGTCTTCTGGGGCCTAAGGGGAAATCCTGTGAATCTGTTTCATTACACAGGAGACTGAGGTGTTCTTTAATAGCATCTAGTGAGGACATTTTCAACCATTGCAGGCATAATTTTCATACACTATGGTGGTCATTATGATCTTGCTGGGTTACCCCACCGAGATCTGCGCTGACGGTCAACAGAAGACTGCCAGCTCGAAGAACCCCCTGCCAGCCACATAATGAACTTCCAGCTGGGCCTGAACATTGATGCCAGCTCCAAATGGAAAAGGTAGCAATGTGGCAGTGCGGCGGGTGCAGCAGCACATGTCGCGCATTTCCTTGCCCGTAATTCGGGCAGTGAAATGCGCAATGGGGCTGTGCATGGGCGCCCCTGCACTGCCCATGCCAAGTCCATGGGCAGTGCAGGGGCCCCGGGGGGGCCCGAGCCACTCATTTTGCCAGCTTTTCCCTGGCGGTGTAAACCACCAGGGAAAGGCTGGTGGAATTTTAGAACAAGTTACTGCAGCAACAGAAGCCATAGCTACTGCTGATTTGGCTGCTTCATCATCTAAAGTGTTGCCTGCAACATGTATTCCAACACGCTGATTTCCTAGTATATGTACAACATGGATGTTGGATAGTGTTTCCATCAGATCCGCTACTTTCCCCCACAGACATCTGTGTTTAATGTGATTCCTTTTGAATCTCTAAACCCATTCTGGCACCAGTGATGCAGATATTAATTGAAGGACTGGACACAATAGTATGAATTGCAGACAATCAGCATCATCTGCTCACAAGCCGTATGTTCCAGTGCCATCACCAGAGCCTTGAATTCTGTGAGTTGTGCAGTGTAGCCCCCTAGGGTCTGCGTGTAAGTATGTTGTGGATGGAATTCGCCATCCTTTATGTATCCACTCACGACTGTGCAAGCGGTGGAATATTTATGTTTGGTGCCTATAGCTGGTTGGGCTGAACCATCAGTGTACAAAATTGTCTGATTTTGTTCAATAGGCAATGTGTTTGCTTGAACTGGATATTGAAGTTCATATTGCAAAAACTCTTGAGTTTGTAATTTTGAGTCAAAGATATAGGCCCTCATTACAACCCTGGCGGTTGGTGATAAAGCGGCGGGAATACCGCCAGCAGGCCTGCGGTAAACAAAATGGAATTTTGACCTCAGTGGAAAACACCAGCACAGACAGCCACTTTAACACACTGAACGCCACAGCGGTAGCAACAAGCACCGCGGCGGTAACCGCCAACAGTCAGACGGAAGACAATGTACTGCCCACAGTATTACAACAAGCCAATTCGCCAGCTTTTCTGGGGCTGTACCAATGCCATCAAAAGCACGGCGAAAACAGTACACAGAAGGGAAACGACTCACCTCTCAACACTCAAGGAAGAACCATGACGCCATGAAGCCAGAACTGCAGATCTTCCGCATGCTGGTATACCTCCTCCTACACCAGTAACACAAACGGTGGTGAAGACGACCACGGTGAGTATCACACCTAGCACACAAGGGATGGGGGGATGAAAAAGAGAGTGACACACACACACGTAACATGCAACACCCTTACCCCCACACCCACCCCCAACACCATACATACAAACTGATGCAACAACATTAAATATCCACCCCGTACCCCTCAGGGATAAAGCCAGTGTAATAATATACATTTAGAGAAATACATCCTTAAAGTACAAAACATATATCTACAATATATACAAATGGAGGGACAATGCCCAGTCCAAAATGTCCGTGGCCCACAGGGCCATAAAACATAGGCAAAAGCCACACTTGACTCCTGCCTCAATACGGAGAGAACACTGTTGAGGCATCAGGTCAAAGATACATAGGCACCTCAGGGGGAAGGGGAACGGGGGCACCTCAGCCAGAAGATGGTAAAAGGCCCCTGCTCCTGGAGGGGGGTACATGCCCTCTGCAATGTCCTGGGGAGTGAAAAGCCACAGTCTCTCTAGTGAGTGGTTTGCCCACTGCTTCGTCCTAGGGAGTGCAAAGCCGCAGTCTCTCTAGTGGGTGGTTTGCCCACTGCTTGGTCCTGGGGGGTGCAAGGCCACAGTCACTCTAGTGGGTGGTTTACCCACTGCTTGGTCCTGGGGATTGCAAGGTCCCAGTCTCTCTAGTGGGTGGTTTGCCCACTGCTTGGTCCTGGGGAGAGCAAAGCCACAGTCTCTCTAGTGGGTGGTTTGCCCACAGGTTGGTCCTGGGGAGTGCAAGGCCACAGTCTCTCTCGTGGGTGTTTTGCCCACTGCTTGGTCCTGGGGAGTGCAAAGCCACAGTCTCTCAAGTGGGTGGTTTGCCCACTGCTTGGTCCTGTGGAGTGCAAAGCCACAGTCTTTCTAGTGGTTGCCTTCTTCCACTAGTTCTGGAGGGGCCCTTGTGCCCAGTGTGCTTCATCCTGGCAAGGAGGGGGTGAGTGGATGCCTTCTTACACTGGTTCTTGAGGGGGTCTTGTGCCCAGTGAGCTTTGTCCTGGCTAGAAGGGGGTGAGTGGATGCCTTCTTCCACTGGTTCTGGAGGAGGCCTGGTGCCCAGTGTGCTTCATCCTGGCAAGGAGGGGGTGAGTGGATGCCTTCTTCCACCGGTTCTGGAGGGGGCCTTGTGCCCAGTGAGCTTCGTCCTGGCAAGGAGGGGGTGAGTGGATCCCTTGGTAGCTGGTGGACCCTTCTTGCCCTTGGCAGCTGGTGCAGGCACACTGGCAGAGCTGACAGGTGTCTCCTTGGAGCCTCTCACACCTGCAGTAGCTGCAGAACCTACAGTGGCCGTGGAATGAGTGGCTGAGATGCTGGCCTCGGTTCTGCCCACCCTGGCCCGAAGTGAAGGACGAGGGGGAGGGGCAGGGAATAGGTCAAGGGTGGAGAGGAAAAGCCTTTTAGGGACACTGGGGCTGGAAGAGGGTGAAGGTTTGGGAGTGGAGGAAGAGGGGGTGGTGGTAGGAGGTGTCTGTCTGCTATGTTTGGGTGCAGGTGCATGGGCTGGATGCTGTCGTGAGGTGGATGGCTGTTGGGTGTCTGAGTGCTTGCGTTTGTATACTTTGGGAGGAGGGGGCACAGACACAGTGGTAGAGGACAGAGGGGACGTGTGCATGGATGTGGGGGTGGTGATTGCCAGTGAGGTGCATGTAGTGATAGGCGTGATGGTGATGGAGGTAGTGGATGAGGATGTAGTGCATGCAGGTGTGAGTGGAGGCGCTACTGGGAGGGAGGTGGATGAGGAGGAGGAGGGGGACACAGTGGATACAGTGGATGTTGGTGTTTCTGCATCTGGATGGTGCTTGTGTGAGTGCCTGTGGGACGAAGTGTGGTGCTTGTGTTTGCCTGATCCTCTTCTGTGTGTTTATTTGGGTGCATGCTGGTCTGAAGGTGTGCTTGGGATAGGCTGGGGTTGAAGGGATTGGGACTGGGTAGAGGAAGTTGGAGTGGGGAGGCTAGAGAAAGGGACAATGGCTGCCATCAGTGAGTTGGCCAGAGCCTGGAATGATCTCTGTTGGGCTGCCAAGCCAGAGTGAATGCCCTCCAGGAATGCATTTGTTTGTTGCAAATGCCCTGCCAGCTCCTGGATGGCATTCAGTATGGTTGACTACCCAGCAGAGATGGATCTCAGGAGGTCAATAGCCTCCTCACTGAGGCCAGCTGGGATGACTGGGGCAGGGTCTGAGGTGCCTGGGGCGAAGGAGATGCCCACCCTCCTGGGTGAGCAGGCACGGGAAACACGTTGAGGGGCTGCTGGGATGGCGGCTGTACCTGTAGTTGGGGTGGGCACAGAGGTGTCCGCCACCGCCAGGGAGCTTCCATCGGAAGAGGTGTCGCTGTCAGAACTGTCCCCTCCAGTCTACGCCGTGGTGCTTCCTTCGCCTCCGTCCCACTGGTGCCCTCACCGTCAGTGGATTTGGCCTAATGGGCCATATGGGATGCAGCTCCCTCCGTCGCCGGTGTCTCTGCTCCGCCGCCAGATGATGCTAATGCAAACAAGGACAGGGTGACAAAACTAAAAAGGGGGGGAGAGACAGAGGATGCACTTGGTCAATGCCAGCAACAACACCACCGTTGGCGTACACAGCACACAGGAAACAGCCCTATGCAGTAGTCCATGAACTACCAGTTACAATGCTAGTCACCAGGCCATGGGGTCTATAGCCAATAGCAGCACGCCTGAAAACCACAGGACCCTTCCCAGTAGTAGATGGCCACTAGCATTTCTGGGGTTGGAGTGCATCTGAGCCTGCCCTGCCATGTTCGTCCTGGCCTAGGGGCACCCACAGACCCACATCCCCCACCCAGATAACACCTCAACACGCGCAATTTCAAGCCCCCTTGTGGCTGCTGTGATGCCTTTAAGCGCCCATCCAACTCTGGATAGGCCACCGCCAGGATGCGGAACATCAGGGGGGTCAGGCTACGACGGGCACTCTTTCCTCGTTGGAAGGCCATCCCTAGCTGGGCCTCTGCCGTCTTTCTTGCCCGGCGGCAAATGTCCTCCTACCGTTTGCGGCACTGGGTGCTCTGCCTGTCAAAGACCCCCAGGGTCCGCACCTCCTTGGCGATGGCACGCCAAATACCCTTTTTCTGATGGGCGCTGACCTGCAGAAAAAGATCCATAAGAAAAGGTATTAGTCATACCGTCCGGCCTGTTACACTTATGGCCCGCCATATCCCTCCCATCCCCTTACGCACAGACATTGCCCACTATACATGCAGCACTCAGCCCAGGACCCCTCAGCCACCTCCCACACGAGACTTACCCACACAGCAATTCACATATTCATGCCCCATGCATCGTGCTCACAGTGTACTAACCTGTTGGTCTGGATGACCATAAAGTAAATGGTACTGGGGTAGCACCCTATCCACTAGTCTCTCCAACTCCTCCGAAGTGAAGGCAGGGTCCCTTTCCCCAGACATTCGAGCCATGGTCGCTTCCAGACACAGGTCACAGCAGCACTTGCAGTGTAGGTCCTCTCCTGTTGAAGGTCAGGTAGCAAGTGAGTGAACAGATAGAAAATGGCGGTCACGTCTGTGGCGGTGCATACCGTCACTGCCGGCGTTCATCACCATTGGCTCCTGGAACCCATAGGCCCCAATGATAACCAATGAGGTGTTGCACGGCGGTCATCGACCGCCTCCCGCAACGGCGCACAACATCAGCGGAATTACCTCATTTCCACTTGTCTCTCGTCACAGGTCAGGTGGCCACCATTTCAGCGGGGAACAGGCCATGGCACCTAACTGCATCACATCAGACATAGGCACATCAACTGACATAAACGTTCACATACTGTTTCTGTAACAAAATGCAAGGCATTTTACTCTGAGGATATCTTTGAATATGACCATCTGCTTACCGTTTTTCACCCTAGAATTCAACCTGTGAGGATGAATAGGAGATGGAGACATACCTCCATGTTCAGAGCCCTGGTGTACCTGGCGACAATGGAGGACATCCTAACCTACAGACTTGATAGGGCCACAATCCAAGAGGAGTGTGCCCAATAGGAGCCAGACCTGATCTCAACTATCCGCCACCCCACTGGTATTCCCCCTCTTGCGCAAATCCTATCAGTGCTTCATTTCTTGGCAAGTGGGTCCTTCCAAGTGACAGTGGCCATGGCAGCAGGGATGTCATAGCCTATGTTCTCAAACATGCTGACCAGAGTGTTGTCAGCCCTGATGAAACACATGCACAGCTACATCGTATTCCCCCAGGTTGAGGATTTGGCCACAGTGAAGGCTGACTTCTATGCACTGGAACATATCCCCAACATCATTGATGCTATTGATGGTATACATATTGCCTTTGCCCCCCCCCCCGGAGAAATGAACAGGTGTTCAGAAATCAAAAGAGCTTTCACTCTCTGAATGTGCAGATAGTGTGCCTGGCAGACCAGTACATCTCCCATGTCAATGCAAAGTATCCTGGGTCTGTGCATAATGCCTTTATCTTGAGGAATAGCAGCATTCCATATGTGATTTCTCAACTCCAGAGGCACAGGGTGTGGCTAATTGGTGAGCCCATAGTCCCTACCCAGTGTCTGTTGGTATATGGGTCTGGGCTTGGCCCTAGGTTGAGTGTCTGGCTAACTGGTATCCCTCGATATTTACAGGTCACTCTGGTTACCCCAACCTATCATGGTTAATGTCCCCAGTGAGGAATGCCAGGACAAGGGCAGAGGAACATTACAATGAGGCACATGGGTGAACAAGGAGGATCATTGAGCGCATCTTTGGCCTCCTGAAGACTAGATTCCGGTGCCTTCATCTGACAGGTGGATCCCTGTCCTACTCACCCAAGAAGGTGTACCAGATCATTGTTGCAAGTTGCACAACCTGGCCTCAAGACGCCAGGTGCCTTTTCTGCAGGAAGATGAGGCTGGAGCTGGTCGTGTGGCAGCGGTGGAGCCTGTGGAGCAATTATCTACTGTGGGAACCATACCAAATGGCAAGCACATCATGAGGATTCTATGTTTGTCCTGAGGACCAGTATGGGGAAAGACTGCTTCCAACGCATTCGTTTTTTGAGCTAACCAAAACATTTTCTTCTCGCTTGGTGGGTGCTTTACCCATGATCAAATGTACAGTTGCCGGGTTAATGCCTGGTGTAACTGCGTGTTGTTGTGCTGGGGCAGCATGTGCAGGGTTAGTATTTAGTTTTTGAATTACAAACTGTACAAGCAGTCTGTATATTACAGTGAACTCTATATACAAGTGGCGGTCCTCAGCTACTGCTAAGGTTGCTGCATCAGGGTGCGGTGTATATGTGGCCAATAAAGGTCAGGTCGGGCCATCGTTGTTCAGAGGACCAAATCTAAAATGTAATATCTTATGTGGTAGGGCACCATCAAGCCAATTGTTATGGTATTGATTAGATAAATGTATTTATAAATATGCATAATCTCTGTACTGTGCGGGTATGTTTGCAGGTGTATAATGATGAAATGTATTTTTGTTCCCATCTACTGGTGGAAAAGTGACCCAAGAATAAAATGTTTCTGTTCTGAAGGCTGGATAAGCCTCAACAACAAATGTGACTTGAGCTCTCTGGGCCGTTAGGCCATTTGCCAATAAGTGTGCCGTAAGGGCGGTCGCATATTTACTGCAATGATTGCCTGTTGTGGGTTCGCCATGTTAATGGTAAAGTATATGTTCAGAGATAAGGACACCAACTGGGGACTGATCCTTTTAAAGTTCAAGCTTGAACAACCTACAGCTTTATATAGGTACTACCTACTTAGCTAAGGAGGAAATCCTCAATACCACGGACGTCTCTGTATATAGTATTGAGGTGTCTTTAGCCTTTAGTGAGACAGAGATACTTAGGAGGATCCGATAATTAGTGCCTGACCAAATGTTGGCGTCCCCATATCATGCAGGTTCTCATTTTCCTAATGAGGCTACTGGAGTTCGGGCAGCAGAATCTCATAGACTGTGGGGTACTAAGTACAATTCCACACCATCTGACGCCTGTTGGCCTAATCCGGGTTTTCCAGCAGCACCTCATCTCCACGTAAGAGCAGGGATCATTGAGGCAACCGAGCACATGACAAGAAAGACTCCTCAGGGGAATCGTGGTCGATCAGATCTTGTTTCTTTCTCTCAGTTACATTAGTCTCACATAGGCAAAGACCAACAGAGGCAGAATATAGTTCAATAAGGGTTTATTGAAGGTACTGTATCTTAGATAAAATGGCATGTATTGAAATAGCTAGGATAATAAAACATAATAAAAGCAAAAGGGTGACTAGGAGTGTGAAACACAAAAACAGTCCTACCATACTGTCAGTGAGAGTGATATATAGTTCTCCTACCTATGCTCTGTTACAGCACAGCATAATAAGTCTAATCCGCCCTTCAGGTTTCCCCCCTGGGAAAACATTATCCCTCATACCTGAGTAAGGAAGCCTTTAGTGTAGAGAGACACCGTCCACATGTAGGCCAGGGGTTTGGCAGTCTAGGCAAGCAGCTGTAGCAAGCCAATCAGCATGCAGTCCTGGTCATCTGGCTGGAATCTCCCTCTAACTTGTATGGGACAAAGGAATATTTTTATAATAAAACAGTTGACATTCTAAGAGATGGTCCCCATGTATGAGTGTGTATGTTTCTGTGAATGTTGGAGAGAGACGTACCACTTTTGCTGGCAACCCTATCTGACTGCAGCCTTGAAGAAAGCACAAAGTGAAATGAATGTCCTACTAAGAACGTAATGCTTTCCTAGGTGAAAGAACAATGAGATAGAAAGAAAGAAAACAACACCGCAAATGTGGCTATTGCTAGAAAAATAAAGCGATGCTGAATAAAATGTAACTGGGCTAAAGTGCACAACGGCAGGCCTAGTTTGCTAAAATAACGTGTCTAAAATATGGCTAAAATAGCTATACAACAATTGAGTGGTAGATTTTCCTATTCCTATACACCTATACATTGGCACTAGGGTAACCAAGGCTACATGGGTACCGTTAATGGCTCCAATCACATGTGGAATGTGTCCATTGCATAAAAGTCTGCCTTCACATAGGCCATATCAGCTATTTGGGGAAACCTGATATAGCTTTCCAGGTGCTCCAACAATGCACACAGTACATCCTTCAAAACCAGACTGAACTTGGGCTGAGGCATCACTGCAGTGAGAGCCACTATATTCTGAAAGGAGCCAGTGGCCAGGAAGTGTAGCACTGACAAGACTTGAACGATGGGAGGCATGCAATAGGGATTGTGAATGGCAGGCAACAGATCTGGCTCCAAGTGTTTACAAAGATGCATGATAGTAGGACGCTTCAGATGATATGTCTGAATATAATGTCTTTCCTCCATGGTGTGCGGATCTACTAGTGTACGGTACACTGGTGTTTGTCTTCTTTTCCTCATGGCAGGGTAACTATGTGAAAACATGTAAACATAGTATGTAACCTGCAGCATGCTCACATCAAGTACAGTTAAAAAAATTACTCAACAGCTGTTGAGGACGGCTACTACCTCTGATGTATGCAGTGCAGCACATAGCTGTGCATCTGATTACACCCTCCTCGGTCAACATTTCCTTAACTAAATATGGGATCAGACTTAATAATTCACCTGTTACTGTGCATGTTTGTAAGACGAATCATTTAGATATGTGTAGCACATATTTTGGGACATTATCGACAATTTCGAAACACATAGGAACTTCTGAGTAGTTGTACATTACGATCACCACATGTAGTCCAACAACACTGCATTGACAGCACAGATGTACAAAAAGTCACCTAGACATGAGGGCAGGACCAACAGATGTACTGCACAATATGGGCCATAGTTAATGACCAGATCATTTTACACTTCCATACATGAAATGTGTTCAAAATGGCAGCCGCCTGACGTACTGGACATGTTGAAGTGACCACTATATAATGAGCCTAAGGTTGCTGAACCTGGGTCAGCCCAGTGCTTTCGAGCCTTCCTACTGGGTCTGGCTCATAATGTGCCTTTAGCTGGACATTTGGGGCAGGACAAGACCTTTGAGTGGCTTTTCACCCACTTTTACTGGCCCCAAATGCGCACGCCCTCAGATGCACACTGTAGGCCTTTCCAAACTTGTCAGACAAGTGGCAAGAGTGGGGGTAAATACGAGGCTCCCCTCAAACCTTTCCCTGTAGTCAGCACCCCCTTTGAAAGGGTTGGTATCGACATTGTGGTGTCTCGGGATCCTAAGACAGCCATGGTCAACAGGTTTATCCTGGTCTTGGTGGACCATGCCACCTGGAGACCAGAAGCCATTCCTTTGCGGTCAATCACCTCCCCGGTGGTGGGATGTGCTAGAATAGTTTTTTTTTACCCGTATGGGGTTCCCTAAGGCAGTGGTATCTGATAGGGGTACCGACTTTATATCAACCTATATGAAGTCTCTATAGAAGGAGTGTGGGGAGACCCATAAGTTAACCACTCCTTACCACCCCCAAGGAAAGGTCTGGTTGAGAGATTCAACTGCACCTTGAAAGGCATGATCACGGGCCTGTCAGAGCCCTTGAGGCATAAGTGGGACATCCTCTTGCCATGCCTCCTTTTCACCTACAGGGAGGTGCCTCAAAAGGGTCTTGGATTTAGCCCCTTTGAGTTACTGTATCAGGGAGATTTGAGTCTGGTTAGGGAAGGTTTGGAGAAGATCTCCAGTAAGCCCCCCCAGGATGAATGCAGTTACATGCTGCCTTTTAGGAACCAGACACCTCGCTTAGGATGCTCACCCAAGAGAACCTGAAAGCAAGCCAGGAAGATATGAAGCTCTGGTATGACGAGAATGCCACTCTGGTTGAGTTCCAGCTTGGCCAAACAGTTTGGGTAATGGCCCCAGTGGAGCCTAGGGCTCTCCAAGAAAAGTGGACTAGGCCATTTGAGATAGTGGAGCGCCAGAGCGATGTCACCTATCTGGTGAACTTGTGGACTCCCAGGAACCCTTTGAGGGTCCTACAAGTCAATCGCCTCAAGCCTCATTTTGAGAAGCCTGAGGTAACAATGCTCTTGGCAACAGATGATGGGTGGAGGAAGAGAATGAGCATCTTCCTGACCTCCTGTCTGCTACGGAGAAGGATAGGTCTGTGGAGCGTGTGAACCTCTCCTCCTCACTGACCCCAGAGCAACAGAGGGACTGTCGCCAAGTGTTGGGACAGTTTGCCTCCCTATTTTCCTTGATCCCAGGGGTCACTCATCTGTGTACACCTGATTTGGACACTGGGGACAGTCCTCCTGTAAAACATAAAGTTTACAGAGTGACTGACAAGGATGAGGTGTCAAAGATGTTAGCATTAGGGGTTATTGAGTTTTCCAGTAGCCCTTGGGCCATCCCTGTGGTCTTTGTCCCAAAAGCTGCTGCTCCTGATACCACTCCAGAACTCAGGTTCTGTGTGGATTACTGTGGACTCAATGCAGTCACTAAGACTGACATGCACCCCATCCTCCAAGCTGATGAGCTCATTGATCGGTTAGGGGCTGAGAAATATCTTAGCATGTTTGACTTAATGTCTGGATATTGGCAGATTGCTCTTACTGAGGGGGCCAAGGAGAGGTCCACATTATCTACCCCAGATGGGCACTAACAGTTTAGGGTGATGCTCTTTGGGATGAAAAATGCCCCTGCCACCTTTCAGAGGTTGGTTAACCAGGAGTTGGCTGAGCTGGATGATTTCAGTGCTGCGTACCTGGATGACATTGCCATGTTCAGTTCCAATTGGGAGGAACATTTGCAGCACCTCTGTAGAGTGTTAGAGGCCCTGCAAAAGGCCGGCCTCACTATTAAGGCTAGCAAGTGCCAAATAGGGCAGGGTTCTGTGGTGTACTTGGGACACCAGGTAGGGAGTGGCAAAGTGGCACCTCTACAACCGAAGATTGACATTATTCTGGCTTGGGAGCCCCCCAAGTCCCAGACTGACGTGAGAGCCTTTTTAGGCCTCACATCTTACTATAGGAGGTTTGTTAAGGGGTATGACACATTGTTGCTCCATCAAAAAAGTTAACCTCTAACAAGCAACCAAAGAAGGTGATCTGGACTGAGTCCTACCAGACAGCTTTTGAGGCCCTGAAGGCAGCCATGTGCACGGCACCCTTGCTGAAGGCACCTGACTTTTCCAAGGAGTTTTTCATGCAGACTGACACTTCAGAGCATGGTGTGTTAGCACTATTGTCACAGCTAAACAAAGAGGGCCTACATCAACCTGCAGGCTTCATCAGTAGGAGGTTACTTCCCAGGAAACGTAGGTGGAGTGCAATTGATCGTGATGCTTTTGCTGTGGTCTGGGCATGGAAGAAGCTAAGACCCTACTTGGTCGTGACTCACTTCTGGGTTCAGACCAACCACAGGCCCCTCAGATGGTTAATGCAGATGAGGGGTGAGAATCCAAAACTGTTGAGGTGGTCCATTTCCCTACAGGGAATGGACTTTATGGTGGAACACCGCCTTTGAACAGAACACGCCAATGCTGGTCATCTGTCCAGATTCTTCCGCCTTAGTGATGAGAACTACCATGAGGTTGGATAGTTCTCCCCACTTTCAGCTGTGGGGGACACATGTTAGACCTGGCATCCTTGCCATCATCTCCCCTAACTTTTTGCCTCTACTTCCCAGGTTGTTTCTGCGTGCTGGACTCTGTTTTTGCTGTTTTTGTTACTGTGGGCACTTTACCACTGCTGACCAGTGCTAAAGTGCAAGTGCCCCCTATGTGAAATTGTATGTATTGGCTTTTCCATGATTGGCATATTTGATTTACTAATAGTTCCCTAGTAAAGTACCCCAGTGTTTCCCAGGGCCTCTAAGTCAAATGCTACTAGTGGGCTGGCAGCACTTGTTGTGACACCCACACGAGTAGCCCTGTAAACATGGCTCAGACCTGCCACTGCAGTGTCTGTGTGTGCAGTTTCTAACTGCCAGTTTGATTTGGCAAATGTACCCATTTGCCGGGCCCAAACCTTCCCTTTTTACATATGTAAGGCACCCTAAGGTAGGCCCTAGGCAGCCCCATGGGCAGGGTGCAGTGTATGTTAAAGGTGGTACATATACTGATGTGTTTTACATGTCCTAACAGTGAAATACTGCCAAATTCAGTTTTCACTGTGCAAGGTCTATCTCTCTCATGGGTTAACATGGGAGCTGCCTTTAAATAATATTAAAGTGCAGATTCCCTTTGAGAGCTGATAGAAATGTGGAGTTTGGGATCTCTGAACTCACAATTTAACAATACACCTTTTAGTGAAGTTAGTTTTTAGATTGTTGGTTTGAAAATGCCACTTTAAGAAAGTAGGCATTTTCTTGCTTAAACCATTCTGTGACTCTGCTTGTTTATGGATTCGCTGTCTGGGTCAATTTGACAGTTGGGCTGTTTGTGCATCACCTCTAGACAGTGACACAAAGGGTACTAGGATGTAGCCTGCAAATCCTGATGAGCCATCTGTGCTAGAGTTTTGGGAGGAGTGGTCACTCTCCTGAAAGGGCTGTGCCTGCCCTCACACAATG
Organism: Pleurodeles waltl; assembly: GCF_031143425.1. NCBI lineage: Eukaryota > Metazoa > Chordata > Amphibia > Caudata > Salamandridae > Pleurodeles > Pleurodeles waltl. The sequence continues at coordinate 1,179,771,328 of NC_090437.1, forward strand.
CAGTCTCCAACCCCCGGGTGTGTGTCTGGGGCCTGGCCTGGGCAAGACAGTATCTTGTGAACAACAGAGACTTTCGGATGAAGCTTGCCTACTTCAAAGGCAACATCAATCAGTATTTGTAAAGCACGGCTACTCACCCATTAGGGTCTCAAGGCGTGTGGGGGAGGGGAGAGGCCTCATCCATGGAGCCAGGTCTTCATGAAGATGGTGAGCGACAGGCTTCGTCTGAGGTGCAGGGGGAGGTTGTTCCAGCTCAGTTTAGGTAAAAGATTGTTCTCCGGCAATGGTTTTGCGGATGCGAGGGACAGTGGCCAGGGCCATCTGGGACAAGCAGAGGGATCTGGCGGGGAGGTGGAAGGAGACTCTGTGGTTCAGGTAGGCTGGTCCTGCATTGTGTATTGACGTTTTTTGATGTTCCTAGTTGAGGTGCCGGTGTAGAGGGTGTTGCCGCAGTTGAGCTTGCTTATGACTAAGGCGTAAGTGACTGTCCTGCGACAGTCTGCTGGGCTACATCAAAGATCTTCTGGAGTTTGTGGAGTGTGTGCCAGCAGGAGGAGGCGACAGTTTACCTGGCAGGAAGGAGTATAAGTATTGATCCCAAAATCCCAGACTTTAGATCACTTTTGGAATCAAGAGGAACCTCTGCCAAGGAGAAGAGCTGAGGAGAAGTGTTGCCCCAGCCTGTGACTGTGCTTTGTTGGGCTAGCCTGCAGTTGCTGCTTTTGCCTGTAGAAGGGGACAAAGACTGGACTTTGTGGTATATTCCTGCTTGAGAAGAATCTCCAAGGGCTTGGAGTAGAGCTTGCCTCCTGTTTTGAAGCCTCAGGGACAGCAAAGGCTTCACCATCCAGTTTTGAGTCTACATGCTATGGATTCTACAAACACAAGATTAGTGGAGCACACCAAAAAATCAATATATTCAAAAAATTATTTTTTAACTGAAAAAACTATCTTATAAATCAAATTGAAGAACAACCCTCAAATTATTTCTTATGATTTCTTAAGGTGTTGGTACTATTGTAGAAAAAAAATAGTAAATAAACATCAAAAAGAAAAAAATATATGAAAAGACAGTAATATCAAAAAGAGGAAAACTTTATGTCATGAAAAAATCACAGTGTTATACATGTATTACAGATAATACACACAGTACATAGATAAATGCAAAATACAAAAGACATCAGCTGACACGTGTTTCGTCCAAACCAGACTTCTTCAAGGCTGAGAAAATCATAACAAATAACATACCATTACAACATATACATATATCATTTGTAAAAATATACATAATATATTTATTTTGTATAAACATTTTTATTTTATTAAAAGAAGAATGATTAAAGTCACCACCCCACTCACCATAATACCAGTGTAACAACTCTTGAATCATAGAAAAAGAAAGAAAAACCAACGCCATATATTTATTACCACACAATGTTAGGATATTTAACAGAGAGAGAAGATTGCATGCACCACCCCAAGTACAACCAATTGTTAGGTTTGTAAAAGCACACACTATATAGTTTTATATGGCATGCAACACCTGTGAATCAAGGATTCCAACACACTGAGTTCATTTGGGTCCAGTATACCCCTTATCACACCTAAGTATGGGTGCTATTTGATTTTGGATAAATACCTTAAACATTCCAATGGCACTCGGCCCCGTAACCCCCTTAGGGACTACCGAAAAGAAAAGAAAGAATCAGTTATCCTTCTTTATTTGAGAAAGCTTATGATGCCAATGTCTACAATATTGTCATCCATACTGACCTCGGTTTTAACAAGAGAAACCCATCTTTTGGTATCTTCAAAGTGTAATCCATAAAATGTTATTAGCAACTTTATTTTATCCTTCTGGTCTGAACTAGGGGACAGCACATTTTGAATGTCCCTTACCACATGTAACCACAACAATCGAATAACCCAGATTTAATCAAAACCTATACCCATCAGATAACGATTACAACTAATACATAGATCCCAACAACAAAACCATAATTGACCTGATGAATGTAAGTGTTCCTCGCCCAATAACCTCCTAAAATTAAACCCTAATGTTTATTTACAACTACCAAAATTGGGGGGAATAATCTAGTCACCTAAAAGACAACATAATTTAATATATACACACATGTCAACTTCCCTGTACCTTGACATAATTTTCAACAAAGTCCATGCATTCACATCAATATACTAGCTGAAATCGCCAATCATATCTCACCTGAAACAAAAATCAGTGTCTGTATTCACATCTCTCCTTTCCTCCCAGTTCGCGCCAACACCTTATGTGCGAGCAACCTGCCTGAACGTAAAACCAGCAACATAAATAAAGGGACTTAATTATCGTATGCCCAATCGTAGCGCGAGTTGAATCATTTACGCGCTCACAAGTAAGAAAAAGAAAACAGAGAAGAAGGACTTCTCTATTTCCAAAAGCAATACTTCGTCGGCCATCTTGAAACGTTCGGATATAAATATATTGTTAACCCAATGGTATATACAAAATAACTCACCCTCATGAAAGTACCGGCAAATACAGAAATAAAAAAAATAAAAAATAAAATTAGATTGCTATGTGCCCAATCGCGGCGCAAACTTAACAATTATCGCGCTCGCCAATAGTTAAATGTATAATAAACAGAGATGAAAGAATTCTCTTTTTCACAGGACACCTCAGCAGCCATCTTAAGGGCTAACATCCATAGATTATATCCTAAACACCTCAAAAGAGTTACACCTATTAGAAAAAACGGGCATCGTAATTACCACGCTCGTCAGTACACAATATTTATGAACACCAAAGAAGAACTTCTCAATTTTGTCAGAAAAAAGCACAAAGGCCATCAAAAACACTGAAACCATATAACCGGTAGATCGTAAGCCAGTAAAATCCAATGAGTCATTTCATTAAAAAAGACCCAATGCTCAATTTATGATTTCTAGTCAATAATCCTAATACAATATGTTAATCAAACTATTAGAATGTGCATTTATTTCAATAGTTGAGTTGCCAATTCTTTGTCTGTTGCATGCTATGGATTCTAGCTTGCCAGATGGTGCTATTCCTGTTCCTGGGCCTCTGGAAGTGAATTCCTGGAGAAAACCTGTCTAACGACGCCGGACGATGCAATGCGACTTCGCTAAGGATGCCGCTGCACAGAAACTGAAACACCACCTGCCCCAAAGCAGTGGACCTCGCAGAAGCACGACAACCTCAATGACTGCTCCGCAGGGCTCGAGTCGCCACAGCTGCTAATCCTGCACAACTTTGCTGAGATCAGAGTGTGGTAAGTCTGGCGTCTGTGACATCCAATTCCCTCACAGCACCTGTAGCTCTGTGACATCATTGTGACCCCATGAGGTCGCCCCACAGCACTGTGACTTCGTCAGACTTCGTATCTGCCAGAGGTACCAAGGGACCGACACCTCCTCACCTCCACCGCTCTGCAGTAAGGACCAGATGCTGCTGCACAATGCCTCTGCTCTTCTGCTCCGTAGCACCTGAACTGATGCTTTATCGGAAACAGCAACGCCTTGCTCCCTGACTCAGTGCACAGGTCTGTTTTTTACTTGTTTTACGAAGGTACTGTACCTGGGGGTCTGCACGACTTCATAAACAGTGCCAGTGGCGTTGCATTGTTGGAAACTACTCTGTCACAACTAAATATCAAATTGCAGCATTTGTGCCTCTAGGCACTATTTTTTGTGTTTTTAAGTGTTAAAATCATATTTTTAATGGTGCATTAGGGATTTTTATCATGTTGAGTCTTGTTTATTTAGATAAATAATTTACTATTTTTCTAAACCTGTGTTGTCTCATTTTGTAGTGGTTTACTTTATTACTGTGTGTGTTGGTACAAATTCTTAACACATTGTCTCTGAGTTAAGCCGGCCTGCTCATGCCAAGCTACTAAGGGGATGAGCAGGGGTTAACTGAGTGTGATTCTCCTTTACCCTGACTAGAGTGAGGGTCCTTGCGTGGACAGAGGGCAACCTGACTGCCAACCAAAGACCCCATTTCTAACAGTAACGTAATAGGTAATGTTCTTTTCCACCCACAGCTGGTGGTTGAAAGCATTATTCAACACAAAGAGAAACCTTCATGTCAGGCTTTGACAGATCTTTTCAATTTAGAACATACTGAAAAGCACATGTGGATGTTGTTTTCCATCATGAACACTGAATCAACTCTGGTCACTGCACAGTCTACCTTAAAAATGCATCTGGCTGGGCTCAATGTGGTGATGCTTCTCTGACAGTAAAGCAGAAAATACATTGAAATCTTCCAAATTCCTACCTCATATTCCTACAACCAAAGTTCGAGGCGGTAACAAAACAGCCTCAAGGCTGGACAAACCTAAAGCATTTACCTAACAAACCAAAGGAATTTCGAAAGTCAGGCCAAGGAACAAATGAAAGTGATAAGCCTGGTAAATACCCACAGAAGTGAATTACAGCATGTTGAGAGACAGTGCAAGTGCGCTTCCTAGGCGCGACCTAAAAAGGAGAATTTTTTTTTAAAAATGCCAAAAAGAATCCAGTGCCTATGGGGTCACTTGTGCTCTTGGACAAGCTTGTCCTAGCAGACCTGCTTGAAGTAAAAATTATTTGCTTGCACAAGCAGCAAAATGGCGCTTTATTAAAAAAGCAGGGTTATTGTCTGCCTCTGCACTTGGAATCTGCAAGGGCACAGTATCCCCTTGAGCAAAAATTGTTGAAGCCCCTGTAGAGCTGTCTAGCTCTGCAGCATGCGTGAACTCTGCCTGTGCAATCCTTTGCGGATGTGTAGACCTCAGGTGTCTCCACATCCCTGTGGTACTCATACTACATTGCTTATTTCTGCTCCCCAACTGCATAATTTGCTGCAGATACTTTGCAGAAACCTTCTTCGCACCTGGCCTCATTTCAAAGAATTGCCACACCAAGGATTTCATGGGTGGCTGAGGTGGTTGAGCTGGTGCAGAAGCCCCTCGCTGTTCATCTGAATCAGATGAAAGCACCTTTCTGCTGAAAGGGAAACAAGATAAGAGAGCAAGTCAAATATGTCTACACTCACCAAAGTCCAGTACTGAAATAAAGAAAAAAGGCTGGAACCTTCTTCTAAAGAAAGACATCCATATGAATCAATCAGAATCCTTTTTTAGAATGTACTTCCTCTCCCAAACCTCTCATGAGTGTCTCGCAGGCATCTCTCTAGATTGTAAAAAATACTTCCTTTATATCTATGTCTACAGAACAATACATAATTCTTTTTTTACTTTAAACAACATGTGTAATGTTCTGTTTTGTTAAAAAACATAGTAAAAATCTGCCACTAACTTAATTCTATATGTACAATCTTACGAATGTTTGCGAACCAAACAGGAAGTACAACCCCCTCGGAGTCCACACAGGACATTGTGTATCCTGCTTCGGCCAGCATCTTGCGACAGTCTCCACCCACCCCCCTACAACAGGTCACAGGGCAGTTCCAGTAGCAGGTATTCTAAACACAAAGCATGAAGTCTGGTACCCATGATAGGGACACATAGGCCCTCATTACAACATTGGCGGTAAAAACCGCCAACTGCCTTGGCGACTGCCACCAAAAGACCATTGCCGTGGCTACCAGCTGTCCGCCATATTATGACCACAGACGGATTTCTGCCAGAAGGATGGCAGAAATTTGGTTGTGACCATGCTGGCGGATGGCTGTAAGGTGGAGCTGTTCCAGCAGCAGCGCCACGCCAGTAGACTCCGCCAGCTGTATTATGACCAAAAATACGGCCTGGCGGTGTTCTGCTGGCGGATGCTTCTGCTGGCAGCAGGATCCCGTCCCGTCTTCTGCCAGAGGACCCCCTGCACACAGGTAAGTGGGTGCTCCGACAGGGGAAGGGACGGGGTGTTGTCTGTGTGGGTGTGTGTGTGTATGTTTGTATGTGCGTGTATGCAGGTGTGTGTTGCGTGTTGTATGCGAGTGTGCGTGTATGAAGGTGTGAGTGCATTTATGTTATGTTTTGTGAATGTGTGTGATCGTGCATGTTTGAAAGTGTGTGCGGGTGTGTGTGTGAGTGGAAGTATGCATGGATGGATGTTTGTGGTAATGTGTGTGTGTATGTGTGTGTGGGGCAGTGAATATAGTGGGGGTGGGGGACATTGGAGAGGCAGGCGGTGTGGTGGGGTAACTGGAGAGGGAGGGGGAGCTTCCCTGTCACTGATAGTGCCTACCACCATGATTTTCGTGGCGCTAAGGGAGCCACGAAAACCATGGCAGTAGGCAGGGTCATAATCCAGCAGGTGGAACAGTGACGCCCACTAGGCTGGAGATAGATATCTCCAGCCGGGCGGCTGTCACCGGCATGGCGGTCGGAGTGGTACATTGGCTGGTTGGCTTCATCCAACCCGCCAATGTCATAATAAATGGGTGGTACGTTCAGCCTGTTGGCGGTACTTACCGCCATGTTACAACCGACCGCCGGGGTCAAAATGACCCCCATAGTCTACCCCAGTAATCAGTCTAATGCCCCCATATTTTAGTCCATTTTGTGGGACAACCCCTTCCCTCGTAATCTACCCTCCCTGCCAGAATGCACTAATCCATGTCACTCTTCCAGTTACCATGCCAGTTGAGCCCTCCATATCCATTGTGCTTAGCCATCATTAATCCCAAAGTCATCTAGATCTGGTCCATTCTGGTGAGGTTATTTGCTTCCGAGACATTTAAAAGGTACCACCTTGAGGAGGCCTCCATGTGTTCCTTAAAATTGTTCAGGCAAGTGATCATTGATTACAAGTACAGCTGAATGGCAGGACAACTCCATATCATGTGGAAAACTAATCCCACCTCATTGCAGTTTCTAAGACACAGTGGAATAGCTGCTCTGTCCAGCTTTACCAAGGTAGTACATGCATAATAGCATCTATGTAGTATTTTTAACAGCACTAGGCAAAACCTGGACTTGAGCGGCAGCTCCCGGGGGGATGCAAGGCCTCAGACCACTCATCATCTTCCAGGCCCTCAAGGTCCTGTTCCCATTGTTCCTGCAGTTGAGTGAAGGTATCGAGTGAGTTGTTGATCAGTTTATGGTAATTGAGGGAGATTGCCTTTCTGGGCATGTGGTCATCCAATAATTTATCCTTGAGTAGTGAGGATTTAGGGAGTTCCTCCCCCTTTGGCAATGCGTTTTGCAATGAGTGGCATATTTGCATGTATCGCTAGGCTTCAGTGGGTGCTAGTTAGTACTGGCTTTGAGGTTCAGTGAACAGGATTTCCCCTCCCTGTGTTCACAGGCCCCCCTACCCTAGAGAGGCCAATAAAGTCCCATTTGTCAAAGTCTCACTGTATCTCCCGCTGTGCTGTGTCCCACAGAGGAGTGGTCTGTGTACTCTTAGCTCACCAAGGCATTAAAGTGTATGCCAAGGAGTGAGTGTGACTGCTATTGGGCTTGGGAAGGATGTTTTGTGCGCTCCTCCATAGATGGCCCTAAGGTAGCCCCCCGGTCACATGACCTGTCTATTCATGTGGTAGGCTAGTTACCCCTCCAGGAGATGAGTCCAGTGGTTGATGACAATGAGCAGCGCAGCCCAGCCCAGAAATATTTATGTGTGGGCTATCCGTGCTGGACCCCCATCCCAGAGTAGTAGGCGGGTTTCACTTTTCAACCATCTGAAAGTAGGATGTCAGGACCGGGTAAGGTGTGTTTTGAAGCACATAAAGTAACAGAGTAATGCCGTAATTTTGAATGGGGGTGCTTTCCCCAATAGTGACAGAGGCAGAGTTCTCCAATGTTGGACATCTCTGCACAGGCAAGCGGGTGGTGGCTCTAGTCTATGAGCAAAGAAGACACCTGGGTCTGCCTTGATGTAGATCCCTAGGTAACAAAACCCCTCCTCTGCAGTGGTAGCTCCACAATCCTGGGGCAGACATGGTTAGGGATTTGTTCCAGTTGATAGTGTAGAACAAGTACTCTATCTAGAGTATTGATTGAATCTGAGACATAACGTAAAATGTCATCAGAATAAAGGGAGATCATATCCTCACATTCCTGCATCCACTTCAGTCAGTCTAATCAGGAGGTCATGCCTTATCTAGGCTGCCAGCAGCTCCAGGTCCGGGGAAAATATTAAGGGGGAAAGTGGACATCCCTCTCTTATGCCCCACCGAGGACGGAATATTGTGGATGTGCCTCCATTTACTATCACTTGAGTTGGAGGAGCAGTGTATAGGAGTTGCACCCATTCTATGAAGCGTGGAACAAAACCCAGTTTAGCTAAGATTTCAAACATGAATGGGCACTTGTCAAAAGCCATGTGTGCATCGAGCGAGAGCATAAGGGTATCTTCACGAATCTCAACTGGACGCCCCAGGACCCCATGTAGACACTGCAAATTGAGAAAGGTGCTTCGCCCTTGCATGAACCCGGACTGAGAAGCCAGCAGTTTTGTCAAGATCTTCACCGCTGCGTTCAATTTCTAGATTGGATTGAATGAGTCACAGTCCTTTGGCGGTTCCCCTCTTTACTTATGACTACTATATTTGCTAACCTCTGGTCTCTGGGCAAGGAACCCATCTTGCAACTTTCCTTAAACATTCACAGGAGGTGGGGTGAAACCTTAGAAGCAGTGAGCTTGTAGAGCTCAATGAGCAGGTCATTAGGGCCCATTGCCTTGCCAAGGATTAAGTCACAGATCTCGTTTACTACTTGAGTTTCCGTGACCTCCTCTTCGGGGAGTGATCTGTCTGACTGTGAAGGTCCTGGGAGTTGTATGCCTGACAATAAGTTTGACTCTCGGCCATGGCGTTGAGTCCTGGGGAGTAGAGGTGTGTGTGTAGGAGGCCACAAAGGCAATTTCCACCACTTGACTGTTTCACACCTCCTCCCCCTTCAATATTTCAAGAACCCAACGGTTGGCTTTCTCCTTCCTGTCCAGCCAGGCCAAGAGCTTCCCTACCTTGTCATAGAGTCTATGATGGGATGTGCGGAGACTTGCTCTAAGTAGCTTCCATTGCAGTGTCTCTGTATTCTTTCTGCTTTAAAGTTAAGGTGTGATGTAGGCCCTCTCATTCTCTGTCAGTGAGCTTGGACTCTGTCTTTTGAATATCCCACTCAACTGTCCCCAAACAACCCCTTTTTCCTTTGTGTGCCCTACTATCAGTGAGATACCCTGACCGTTTATGACTGCCTTATATGCTTCCCACAGGGTCTGTGCTGAGTCCACCAAGCCCTTTGTTCTCTTCAAAGTATCTCTGTGTGGCCTGCAGGAGAACAGTATGGATGCAGGGTACCTTTAGGTACCAGTAGCTGAGCACAATTCACCAGTGGTCATGGCAATCAGGCAAACTGCAGATCGCCTAGACTAGGGAAGGATCAGAAATACCCCTGGCAAGGTGGTGAAGCTTTCTGAAGTGTGAAAGTTGATGAGACAGGGTGAGAATACAGTCTATGTGCGTCAGGCTGCCATGTGCCCCTGAGTGGTATGTGAATTGTTGTGCCACTGGATTGTGGGCCTGCCATGTGTCAACTAGTTAGAGGTCCATCAAAAAATCAGCTAAGGGACAGCAGGGTGACCCTTCTTTCCTGGGAGGTTAGCGGTCCCTAGAGTCACAGAGGGCCATGTTAAATATGCCCATTACTAACCCACCATCAGGGAGACGGAGGAGGAGAGCACTTAGCTCAGGGAGCACCGTATCCTATAGTCTCAGAAAGACATAAACTGAGATGATGTTGAGCGTCTAGCCCTCCCAGAAGGCACCACGCACCTCCCGTGCATGTCTGTCTAGATGGTCTGTATGGTGAGCAGCAGTGACTTACGCAATAGGATACCCACCCGTCAAAAGCCCGAGGTATAGCCCATTTGGGCCTCCATTTTATATCCCTATCAGTCCAATGCCCAAAAAGTGTTTCCATGGAGATGGGTCTTGTGTAGGAGAACCACGTCTGGAGAGTGCCTGTTAAGGAATTATAGTCCTAGCTCTCTTTTGATGTTGTGTCCCAACCCATTAACATTCCAAGAGAGCATCTTGAAACTAGGAGCAGCTAGTGTGGTGGTCATGGGTGTTTGAGAGAGATGTGCAGTGTTCAGAGAAGATGGATTACTCAGTGAAGGGAGTCAGTGACAAAGTGCTACAAATAGAACATTGTGTCAAGAACTTAACAAAGCAAATAAAGTCCCCAGTAAATCCCCTTTCCCTGCATAGCAGACCTAGACCTGCATCCCCTCCCCACTCTGCAGAGCGCCTGTCACCCCTACACAACATGTTCAACAATAGGTGGCTGAGGCCAGAGCCAATGAGCCCTCCATCTGCCCTATCCCAAATGAAATGAAAAGAGTATACCAATGTTATGTAGGTTACTGTAGAATCATTCAGTCACCTTTTGTGGCAGCCATCCCATATTTTGCCAGCCGTCTTGATTTTAATGTCCGTAAAATGTTTCCTTCGACTGACCGTTTTAATCTCTGTTTAGACAGGCAATTGCTGCCCTGTGGGTAACCACCGTAGATGATTTGAGTGCATATATTCACAGTATCCGTTGCTACAGGGAGCCACATCACTTCTGTTAACTGCCAACTTTGCTCCATGAGTATGGTGTGCTAGCTTCCTGTCTCTGCCTCGCAGAGTATGCCTGAGGTTTAGGCCCACCAACGGTCCTCCAGCCATCAAGCCTGTACCATGTTGCCTCAGGGGTTTGAAAATACCAAGTCTTGCCTTCAGCAGTGACACTCAGTTTTGCAGGAAAGATCATTGAGTACTAGATCGTGTGATCCATCAGAGCTCTGTTAACTTTCAGAAAGCTGTGATGCATCCTTTAAACATCAAGCATAAAGGTCAGAAAAAAAGGTAATGGCTGTGTTTTCATAGGTAAGCAGTGAGGCACTGCTGGCCATCTGTAGTGTGACATCACAATCTTGATAGTTGAATATTCTGGCTTTGATTGGACAGCGTTGAATTCCCAGCTTCAACTGGGCACCAGGGATTTGATGGGTCTGTTCTATCGAGAAGTAGTTGGAGCGGCCACAAGGCTGCAAACCTTTAAGTACAAGGTCCTTAACAGATCTACTGCCGGCCTCTCTGATCAGTCACCCCAATTTTACAAATATTGTTGCACCTTGAGTGCCCTTTCATAGATCTCTAGATGAGCCTCCAAGTTGTACGCAGTTCACTGACCTGAACTTTCGGAGCCATCATGCCTACCTTGAGGACAGCAGGGAACTTATAGTTAGGAAATTAAATTTTAAAACCTTAGAAATTCACTGAAAAAACTAAGGTTACAGGGACATTATAGCTAGACAAAGAATTTTTTAAAAACTTAGATGTTCACTGAAAAAAACAACGGTTACAGGGACATTATATTTGGGCTCACATTTCACATGTACTAAACCAGTGAAATTCAGCAGTTATAGTTACCTGAGCTAACTATAACTTACTCTCCCACAATGCACTTCTCATGACCTCACATATTACATCACTCATTACATGGTCAGTGACATCACTGATGACATCACTGATACCACAGCATAGGCAAAACCTTATAAAGACATCAACCTTGGTAGGCCGCATGATGGGATACATCGTGATAATGCATATACAACAACAAAGCTATTCTGCTTTTACAACTGGTTCCAAATACGAAAGATAGGAACTTGGTAACTTTCAAGGCCATCTTTGTCTAAATTTAAGGGTCCTATCATTACATTCTGTTGATTCACTTTTACTTTTTAAATAGAAAGTGTAATGACCAGATCTAATGCTAAATCATTCAAGAAAAATGCTAGCAATAGTTGTGTATGTTTTACCAGACATACATATTTGTCCTGCTTTAAAGTTAGTGATCTCAGTAATAGCACCCGACCCTCTCTTCACCTCTAGTGACAGAGTCAGAATCAGATTCAAACACATCACAGAACTCTCCTGGTCTGACCACAGCACAGCATTGTCCACTTCACCATCGCCTGCGCTTAACACACCACCACCAAGAATCATAGAGCCAACGACCTCAGCTGGAGCAGAGTAACAGAAACACTGTGTATGCAGGCCCTCAGCTCATTCCAACCCAAGGCCTCATCCTACCTCAACCAGGCCATCTTGAACTTCTCCATCTGGATCACTGAATGCAGCAACTTAATGACCCTTCTAAAATCAGCCAGAACCAACAAAACCTCAACAATCTACAGCTGCTACAGAAATGGTGATCCAGCAATAATCCCTCCAATAGAACCGACCACACACCAACCCTCAACAACTACCACTGAATAATACAGGAGGCCAAGAGAGCAGCCATCACAACCCGCATCGACTCAGCAACCAACCGCTTGAAATACTTTTTCAGATTAGTCAAAGAATACTCCAACCTGGCAGCCACAGATAGCACCATCCACCCTTCCCAAGAACTCTGCAACACCCTCTCAGACTACTTCCACAGCACGATCGCGACCATATTCAGCTTTGATCCCAACCAATGATCTCCACCCTCAGCTCTCTCAATCCCCAGTGGACACCAACAGAACAATCTCCACATGGTCATCACTCACCACTCAATCCACCTCACCCATCATGTCACCCATCCATTCCTCTACCACCTGTTCAGCCTCAGAACCAAGGTCATCAGCATTGTACTCACCAAAATTTCCAACACCTCCATCACCTCCGCAGTTTTTCTGGACAAATTAAAACATGCGGAAATCAAACCCCTCCTGAAAAAAACCTCCTCCAACCCCAACAAACTCAAAAACTACTGATCCATCTCTCTACTCCCCTACGCTGCCAAAGGACTTGAGAACGCCATCAAACAGCAGCTTACCAGCTATCTGGAAGAAAAAGACTTACTGGGCATCTATTTATCAGGTTTCTGTTCAAACCACAGTACTGAGACCACACTCATCGCCGCCACTGACAATATAAGAGCACTCCTCGATCACAGGGAAACTGTCGCCCTGATCTTCCTCAACCTATCGGCCGCTTTTGACACCATTTCCCACCATGACCTCAACAACAGACTCCACACCATCGGAATACAAGACAACACCCTCAAATGAATCGCCTCCTTCCTGACAGAACGCACTCAGAGTACCCGACTACCTCCCTTTACCTCAGCACCCAAGTGCATCATTTGCTGTGTACCCCAAGGTTCATCCCTCAGTCCCACATTGTTCACATTGGGTACCCTAATTGATAAAGAACTGCAACCCTTTATGACAAACCTGTAAGAGACACCAAAGATATTCTACAAAAGTTACAAAACATTGATTGGCAATCTGATTATTTTCTAGTCACTATTGACGTTGTCAGCCTCTATACCTCCATAAAACATAGTGACGGCCTAGCAGCTGTTAGAAGAAGCCTATCCACAAAATCAGTGAAGTATCTGGAACGTAACTCAATGATTATGGAAATGTTTCAATTTTGTTTAGAAAATAATTATTTCCTATTTGATGGTAAGTTCTATTTACAACTTCAAGGTACCACGATGGGGGCAAAATTTGCCCCACCTTATGCCTGTATACTGATGGGTGCAGTAGAAAACCATTGGTTATGGAATGACCAAACTGAACATCTCTCCAAACATATAATCTTTTGGGGCCGGTACATTGATGATATCTTGTTAATCTGGCAAGGCCAGAAGGGCCCTTTAAACCAATTTTTACAGTCACTAGTGCCAAACAATGGGGGCATTGACATTACTTATCAAATCTCCAACTCATCAGTAGAATATTTGGACCTCTTGATCCTTATAAAAGAAGACAAGTTACACACAAAATTATTTCGTAAAATGACAGCAGCAAATTCAATCCTCCATGCCAACAGTTGGCACCCTTCAAGTACCATGCGAATTATTCCTCAGGGGGAATACAAAAGAGCCAGATTGAATTGTTCTACCACATCAGACTATGACATAGTTTCCACTCAAATGACTGAGAGATTAACGGCCAGGGGTTACAACAGTCAATCACTCAACGCAACTAAGGAAAAACTACGTGATATGGACCGTACTAAGTTACTCAGCAAATCGCATACACCGAATACGAAGCCTGTTATCCGGTTTATCACTGAATTTCATAATGGTCATCATTTGATTCGGAAACTTCTTCGCAAACATTGGTACCTTCTACAAAATAACCCTTCCATTAATCAACACATAACCAATTTTCCACAAATAGGCTTCAGACGGGCCCCCAACCTTAGAGACAAACTTTGCTCTTCCTTTTTTCAAAATCAGTCTCCAACATCATTTCTACTTCCAAAACCAAAGGTTTTTTTTACATGCAGCAAATGTTCAATTTGCAAGTGGGGCCTCTCCAAAACTACAATAACTACAATCAATGAGCAAAGGTTTTATATTAATGACTTTATAAACTGCGAAAGCCCAAATGTTGTCGATATAATATGGTGCCCATGCCATCAAGCCTACATAGGCAGTACCATTCGCCCGCTCAAAATACGAATTCAAGAACACTATTGCAATATACAAAAATTGGATATGAAAGCACCACTAGTTGAACATTTTACAGAATTTCCCTTTCATGAACGCAATTTTACATTTTGTAGCCTTCGACGTATAAAACCAACCCCTCGAGGTGGTAACACTGCATTACGCCTGCGCAAGGAGGAAAGTAGACTCATTATTCGATATGACACAGGAAACCACGGACTGAACAAAGACTATGAGTGGCACTATTAGTTATTGTAAAACTGCGATATCTAACTGTGATGTCACCTAAGTGCTCTTTGTAACATGGTTCTTGTAATAATGTCACTGTAAAAATGTATTTTATTTTTTTGCCTAGAATACCTGGCTAATTTTCTTTTCTTCTCTCTTTAGTTCTTTACTTATGCACCTTTGTCTTTTCTCAAAATGAGTAATTGATATCTCTTTCATATGGTGCAACTTTGTCCTTGCTTTCAATGCCTTTTTTTCCCTCAGGTGTTAAGGCTACATCAAACACGTACAGAAATAACATTCCTTATCTCTTTCAATCCATTTTTGATCTTTTACTTTCCAACTAATTATTCTTTTCTTCAAGAGATCATCGACACATAGGGTCGCAATAATTTGATTACACCCTTTAGTCACCATTTAGGATATCATCATTTGTACTGCTCTATTGTAAGATGGCGCCGCTCTTGGTTATTACCAAGAAGACGCCCTCGAAGTTTGAGTGCCACCAGTGTGCCGGTAGCACTCTTAGTCCTTTTTCATTGTACATGCCCGATAGTTTACATCGAGGCAGGACAAGCGATTACTGTTTACCGGCCGCATATAAAGACGCGAGCCGACTCTCGGCGAGCCGCTTGGCAGGACAAGAGATCATTTCTTTACCGGCCGCAATTAAAGACGCGAGCCGGCTTCCGACGCGCCGCTTGTATTTTTGATTGTTTTCTTCAGGCGACGTTTGAGACAGATAATATATTTAAAGAAAACGGGTGAGTCCTGTCGCGGGGGAGCTTTTCCCCTTTCATTTAACATTTGGCCTTTTTCTTTCATAGTCATTACCTAACGGCATAAATATGCGGATTATGTTACTAATGTAAAGTGTCTAACTATCCTTAGAACATATAAAACGGGTGGTTTTCTTATAGTTTTGGTCCTTCATAAGGCATAACCAATGGCACTTAGCTTGATTCTCTGCTACTGTTTTCTTGAGAAATTCCATAGACATGGCTGCTGTCTTTTTTATTCCTCTCTCATTTGTCTTTTGAGTCTAGTTCCAAACTATAATTGTGTTAATTTTTTATTTAATACAGACAGTACTTTGTTCCCTTACAATATCTTCTTACTTGATATTTTTAGCCGGAAAGACTTTTCTTGACTGTTAATTAGTGTATAACCTATTGATATCAGTTATGTGATGTTATATACATACACTTATATTTCAGGATATTTGCTGTATTACTACTTATATTTTTGACTGATGATTTGGCCGTTTGAACAAATTATGACTTGAAATGGTATGTCTGCTCTCCCTTTCTTTTCTTTTCTTCTTTTTTTCTTTTCTTTTCTTAGT
Organism: Pleurodeles waltl; assembly: GCF_031143425.1. NCBI lineage: Eukaryota > Metazoa > Chordata > Amphibia > Caudata > Salamandridae > Pleurodeles > Pleurodeles waltl. Next base: position 1,179,787,312 of record NC_090437.1, read on the forward strand.
TTTCTTCCTCTCCCTCTCTCTTTTTCTATCTTCTTTCTTCTTCCTGCATGTACAGCAACACCTACCATTTTGACTCACATTTTCTCTTAAAATAACAAGGTCACTCTTCGAAAGCATGCCTTTTCTATACTCTAGTCACCCTAGATAAAATCTTTTTACCACTATTAACAATATATATTTATTTGTTCTGGCCTTTCCCATGTACCAAACCTTTCCCTTACCTGGCACTGTTTTGCCACTTATTTGGCTTTTTGTTTTCTTGCTTTTGATAATTATCTGGACTTGGAGAAGCATTTCTTCAGATAGCATGACTATTCACATGGGCCAATTGGGCCCTATCCTTAGTAATTCTCTCGGGATTTTCCTGGCACGTCACTTTGGCTTCTCTCACCTGTGTTAATATAACTTCACTTGTCTCTACATTTTCCTCAGTCTCATGACATCTCTTTTTCTCCCCCAGCCTTGAGAAAGCCCTGGCTTACGTGCCCATGAGGCGAAACATGTGTTGGCTGGCCCAAATTCATACACTTTTTGGATCTCTTTGTGTGCTTACATTTTCATTGAGAATCGAAATATTTTCCTAAAATAAAATAAAATTGGATATCAAGAAATACATATTTGCATTGAAAAAGTGGGACCTCACTATTTTTCCTGAACCACATTGTTCAATACCTCATTGTGAGAAAGGGCCACTTTTGAAATGGTAGTACCCCTCACTTTTTGCCTGAAAAATGATGTGGTTTCAAACTGTAAGTCCCCTTGGCCCCTACTAAATAGGTTCCCAGGGCCAGATCTCTTCCCCGGAACTGTACTATGTTTGGCACTACAGTCACCTTTGTAAGTCCCTAGTAAATGGTATCCCGGATACTAAGGGCATGGGTACTGAAGAGGGCCCTTCAGAGGTGCAGCATCAATTGTGCGTCTCTGGGAAGCTCCACACCAGCTTCATGCAAAATCAAGACAGGGTGTATCAAAAGTTGCAAACTCGACATGACACTAGCCAAGAATGCCATGTCCAATAACACCCCTTGCATAATACAGAGCACGCCTTACAGCCCTAAGGCAGGGTGCACTGTATTATGCATGTGAGGGCACAGTATTATGCATGTGAGGGCATGTGTTCAAGAGCAAATATACCCCTACTGTGTCTTTGCTAATTCTTACACATAGTAAGTGTACAGGGAACCGTAGCAAATGCATGTGCTGGACACTGGTCATTACGAGTTCTCCAGCTACATGATGGCCTCTCTGAACCCTGGGTCGTTTGGTATTAAATAACTCAGAATAATAAACCCACACTGATGCCAGTGTTGGATTTATTACAAAATGTACCCATAGGGCACCTTAGATGTACCCCCTGCAAATCCTAACAGCCCTGTCCTGGTTGCTGACTGATCCTAACCAGTTTGCCTCCACCAGACATGATCCTGGACTCTTGGGGTGAGAATCTGTGCTCTCAGGAACCAGAACACAAAAGCCTTTCCTGGGCAGAGGTATCAGACCTCCTCCCCCAGGCAGGCACCCTACACCAGCAGTCAGCTTCAAAGGCTTTGCAGCCTTTGAAATCTGACCTCCGCCTCTGCTGCAAGCAACAGATGGCCGCCCATTTGTTTTCCCCCCACTTCTTCCTCCTGCTCCACAGAATCTTCAGATGGGTCCCAGGAAAACCGTCACCCAGGCCCTCATCACCAGCCACCTCGACTTCGGCAACTCTCTCTACGCCAGCATCACCTCCCAGCTCCTCAAGAGACTCCAGACAATACAGAACATCACAGACAGACTCATCCTGGACCTTCCCAGTCACATCCACATCACCCCTCACCTCAGAAACCTCCACTGCTTCCCATCCAGAAGAGATGCCACTTCAAGCTCCTCACGCACACCTACAAAGTCCTACATGATCAAGGACCAGACTTCCTTAACCACTGTCTATGCTTCCACCAACCAACCAGACTGCTGTACTCCTCTTCTCTGGCCCTTGCACACACAACAAGAATGCAGTGCACTCGCAGGGGGGCTACTCTTTTCCTACATTGCCACCAAGGCTTGCATGATCCCTCCCCCTCTGAACTTCACCCTCAGTGGCAGACTTCAAGAAGAGACTCAAGACCTGGCTCCTCGACAGAGACATCGCACCCAATCACCCGTATATCCCTGGGGTGACATCGCCATGATCTACAAATGATTGATTGATTGAGCATATAATTTAGTACTATTTGCTCTGCTTCATTGTAAAATTAAAATACCATACTTCCCACTTCTTGCCACATGTAAAGTTGACAGTTCATTGGTTCAACAATTTGGACATATAATATTTTTGTAGCTTTTTTCACAAATGTGTCACAGTCACACTTTTGGAATCCAGTAGTGTTAAATAAAAAACACAGGAGGCAGAGCTTGCCAGGCTCAAAGATGACCGCAGCCTAGGCTAGCTCCCTGGGCTGTTTAGCATTCCTCTTAAATTCTGGTGTGGAAATCACACTGCAACTGTTGACATGTTGACTGCAGACCCTGCTGTTACAATATTGGCAGAAGAAATGGGCTGTGGAAACTAAATTGCAGCAGAACACCAGCACAGGGCCTGTGTTGTGACGGGCATCTGCCATAAGCAGAGAGATGTGTGGATGCTGTGGCAGCATACATGGGAGGCATTCCAGTTCGATTCCCCTCGCGGCCCCTGGGCTGAGGACCGGAGAGCCTGGGCAAGTGCTCAATGCCTACTTGACGTGGAGCACTACGGGTCTGAGAAACTACCGTAACGAGAAGCCCACAGCCCTGCTATCGTGCAGCCTGCCTCACATGTTTGAGACCTTACACTGGAAGCATGCAGCATGGAATGCATGAAGAGCCTTACTGGGGACAGCGGTGCGGCATAATGGGCAGTGGAATCAAGGGGCATGAATTGCTGAGACCAGGAAATCCCCTCTCTCAGTCCAAGTTCCCCATAGCACAGTGAAACTGGGTACCAGCCTCACCATTGGTGGAGCAATGCTAAAGGAACAAGGTGAGTGGGCACCCTGGGCAAACAACACGCTCTAAGCTCACATAGGGGAGGGGCCCACAGTACTCATATTTGGACTTTCTTGGCCAGAGCTTCCCTCTACTGGTTGTGCAAGTGGTAGATTGTGGTGGGGTCCTTGTAGGAGACAGGTTCACAGCACATTGAAACCCCCAGGGGGCAGCTACTAACTGTCAACTTCTGAGCGGGCTGTTTTACCACCATCATTAAGGGGAACAAGTTGTGCTCACAGTTGGAAGGTGCTAACACACAACCCCTGGGGGGCATGAAAGATTAGTGCAACAGGTCGTGGACAAAACTATTTGGGCACAATGAAGCCAGTGGATGCATAACCCTCCCTTATGCAAGAAAAGGAGAGTACCTGCTACTATGAACTTTGAACAGTGATGAGGCCCCACACAGAACCATATGCAGGTTGGGGTCAGTGCGACCAGTCCCTAGGCTATGATGCTAGCATCTGATTAGCTGAACTGCAAGCACCCAACAGAGGGATGATTCCCATTCCCACAGCAGGAGGATCTCTTGACCAGTGGAACGCAAGGTGGTACTGGTCAGAACCTGTGGAGGTGCCTGACTCTGCACTTGTCCTGCCAATAGTCTTGGCATGTAGAAGTAGCGCCCCTATGGGGTAGTTTTGCTGTAGTGCACCCCAGAGTGAACAGTGACTTGGAGTGGGGCCTGGTGTGTGGAGGCAGAGTGGCCCTTTAGCACTATGGTAAGGCAGACAAGTCACAGTCCAAGCTGCAGTTTGATCTCAGAAAAACCTCCAAACTTCGAGAGGAAGGCACAGGGTGATAGGCTCCATGCAGAGGGAACCTGACACAGACATGGACACTGACCTGAAGCAGATCTTAGAGGCCATGCAACACAGCCTTACCAAGATAGATGGGAGAATAGACGCCCTGACCTTCAGAATGGATCACATATCGAAAAAGCTGGACAGACTAGCAGAGCACATAGATATGGTGGAGCTGCGACTTTTGGAAGCAGAAGACAAACAAATTACTATGTCTGCGTCACAAAAACAAATGAACAAGTTACTGCAAAAGCTGCAAGCAAAAGCTGTGGATCTCGAGGCCCGCTCATAAAGGAATAACCTCCCAACAGTAGACGTGGCGGAGTCTATCTATATCGCGAATATGGAGCGGTATGTGGAACGCCTCCTAACCAACCTGCTGGGGCGCGAGACCATCTCTGAGGTCTTCATAGGGAAGCAAGCTCACTGCTATCTTGTGCCACGTCCGGTCCCAGGGGTTACACCACAACGTATGATACCTAGATTGCTGACTTATGGGGCTTGTGATGCAGTGCTGTGCAGGGCATGAGATCTTGGGGCAATCCACCACGAGGGCTCAAAGATATCTCGGTATCCGGACTTCACACAGCAGGTACAGGACGTAAGGAGACAATTTATTTCATGGAAGAGATGTCTGTGAGAAGTCCAACTGGAATATAGCTTGTTGTACCACACTCGATTGCGAGAACTGATTGATAGAAAGTGACAATTCTGACTGACTCAAAGCAGCTGTGCTGGTACCTCAAATGCCAGGATGCTGGGGGAAGGCAGCACTGCTCCCCTAGATCTGACATTGGAGACACTAATAGTACCCTGGAGATAGAGGAGTAGGCTCTCCTTATCAGGCTGGATGGCTTGACTCCCCTGGTGTGCGTCTGAGGAGGGGTTCTGGTGTTCTGCCCGGATGCTCTGCCTAGATCATGTAGGTGATGACTCCTTCACCAGACAGTACTGAGATAGCTGGGTGAACTGCTGAGACATGGACACAAACTAAAGCAGATGGAGGCATAGAAGGAGATGGGTAAGATGTTTCCCCCATTTACACTGCAGATGTGTGACTAGCTGTTGTACATACAGGTTATACTTGTGCTCAAGGTTGTGGTAGTATCTGTGGTTCTATAATGTGTATATAAAAGATTTTTAGACACACTATATATGGTAGCATGGCCCTCTGTCAGTCATACACAGCATGGGACAATGTGCCTCATAACATCTGTCCCCATGTGTGCACCACATTACTTAGCTCAGTAGTTTATTGGGTGGGGATGGTGAGGAGTCAGGGGGGTTTGTATTGCTGTGTAAGTTAGGAGAATTAATGGCATGGGTGGGGGAGGGTAGTAATTTTAATCAATTTTATATAATGTGCTGGCATTAGTTGTGTGAACTGATCAGTATGCTGTAGAGCATGCTTGGAAGAGTGGAGCCAATTGATGACGGCTGAGAATGAGCATACAGCAGTGGTGGGAAAGGCCAGGCCTGTACTGCTTAGGTGTATGATGTAGAATGTTAGGGGGCTCAATGATCCAAAGGCACAAAATTGATCTCATGATATTACAGGAAACACATTTAGTGCCAGGGAGTGGTCTGCTCATGCGCAGGAGTGTGCAGGGGACCTGTTGCGTGGCCAGTTCACTTCTCCTGACCAACGGTCTTATTTTGAATGTGTAGAGTGTCAGGTCTTAAGGTGCAGGAATTGTGATAGCACACTGTGCCAAGGATGATCTTGCAATATTACTGTTTGGTGTGTATGGACCCAACCATGATGTCCTACAGGTTTCTCAGGCACTCAATGCAAGGTTGGCACAATGGGGTCATTTCCCCAAACTTTAGGGAGGTGAATTCAATTGCGTGCTCTGTCCAGAACTTGAATGACCCAGAGGACCATCATGGCAGCCATCAGTGGCAGCCTATGCCATAACAAAGATGGCCATTTGGAGTGGACTACTCAACATCTGGTGAAATAGGGCTTCTACAACCCCAAGGTACACACACTACTCATCAGTGTATGACACTGGCATGCAAGTTGATTTCTGGGTGCTGTCCCGGAGGCTAGCTTTTTGGATGCAAAGGTGTGAACTACATCTCATATGTATTTCAACCATTCGCCAGATCTATTTGAACTGGAGTTGCATGCCCAGGGACCAATAGCATTCTCCTGGTGGTTCCCCCCAAATTCTCTTGAGGACGCAGTCTTCTGGGATGCACTACTTTATATACATGACCTGGAACACAACCTGGCACCAGTACACCAAGAGGTTGTACTGTTTGCCAGGCACTCAGGGCTCCATATAAATTGAGACAAATCTATCATATTCCCGCTTACGGGCATCACAACACCAATACAGGTGACATATCCATTGCAGTGGCCCACAGACACTGGGTGCTATCTAGAGATATGGGTGCACAGGGACTTGGCAGTAGTGATGCAAGACAACTATGGTAGGGCTATCCAGAGACTATTGAAAGTGATACACTGTTAGATCAAGCTGCCACTATCCTTAGCTGGGTGCATAGCCATCATGAAAATGGTGGTGTTATCTGGATTCTTAGATTTATTTACGAAGATTCGAGTCTTGCTCCCCCAAGCTGTTTTTTTTATGTCCTCTGTGCTCTAATAATTTGATTTGCATAGGCAGGCAAACATCTGCAGGTGAGTTGGGAGACCTTGACATTCCATATGATATGGGGGTCTTGACACTCCTGACCTAGAAACATACTATAGAACAACACAATGTTCCTTTGCACATTATTGGATATATGGCCCTCGGGAAGTGCCACATCTATAGTTACAGCGGGATGCTACACCACCACTGACTCTGCCTGGTGCTATTTGAAAGGTTGGTGATGCTCTACACTGCATTAGATTCAGTGAATACTATGATTTGCTCCTGGCAGTGTCTCCTAGAACAACAAGCTGGGTCACAGTTACATTCTCCCCTTGTGCCATTAAACTGGTGTCTTTGTTAACACTGGGGCAACCTGCTTCTTGCAGGACAAAGCCAGTATTTAACAGACGCATCTTTTGGCGAATCCTGATAATTGAATGCAAAAATTGTGAAACAGTAAAACCACTATCTTGCCTCATGTCATATTTCAATAGTCGGATTGCCTCAGTATGTTTCCTAACTCCCAGATTTTGGCACAGCAGAACTAACCGCCTCCTTTTCCCTTTCAAATAGGCAAGACAGAAAAACAGAGCATGTCCCTTTTTTCCTCTGCATCCCGCAAGAGATACAAGCTTGATAAGCTGAATCACCTACCCGAGCCTACCTAGGGGTAAAAGAAGAAAGGAGCAATGTGCCTTAACCAATTTGGAGGTAGAATATCTGGGCGGCTGCAGGGTCGATCTCATCCAGAAACTGCTCTGCCCAGAAGGCATCCTTCCCCAGAAGGAAGGCATCAGTCAGGGTCCCAAAGGAGGATTGTGCCTGCTGTAAGCTTCGCCTAGACTGACCATAGTTCTCCTTGATAGTTAGCTTACTAATATATAGGGCTATTGATGGGTCATCCCACAATATCCCATTGCCTGACATTTTGGGGGTTTCTCTGACATACTTGATCCACAATATTTTGCTAGAGCCAGGGTGGCCCAGGAACTCTTCAACTCCAGATGATAGGAGAGAAAGCTCAGGAGTGGCCCAAATCCTCCTCTAATGAAAGATTGGTCTTATGCTTATCTGTTCAGAAATTGACCACAGCCCCATATCGCGCGTAAGGGGGAGTAAAGGAATACTAGCAGGAAGGTTCAACAATTGCACAAAATGCGATTTTCCACTACTATGAAGGCCACAGTATCCTTGTGGCCCCAGAGCTCTACACCATAGAGGGCAACAGCTTGAGATTGCTATTTATAGATTTGTTGTGCTGGGAGGATTGAACAAAGATGGGATCAACAAGGCATTTTAACCAGACCCCCAGTATATTGCTCTAATTTGAGGCTGCGCCTGTCGATGTGATTGTGCCAGTCCAGCTGCTCTGTAAGAATCAGCCCTAGATACTCAAAGGTGTGTAATCTCTCCAGGGGCACACCTATGAGCCTGGGTTTAGGTCTGGTAGAACAGCAGGGATTGAAAACCATAAATTTTGTTTTAGCTACATTTATTTTTAACCCCGCTGACTACAGAAGATGTCACATCTATCCAGGATCTGCTGCAACCATATAGGGGACTTGGAAAGTACAAGAGTATCGGTTGCAAACATCTGGTTAGGAACCCTGATGCCTGACAGGCTTGGGACATCACACTCGCATTGGTTCAAATGGGCTGCTAGGCCATTGACGTAAAGGGTGAAAAGATTGGGGGCGAGGACACAACCCAGCCTAACCCCTCTAATGACAGGAAATGTATCTGTCATCTCACCCAGTTGTCCACATCGCACCTGCTCATAATTTGTGTTCATGCAGCCTTATTATGATAGCCAGGAGATAAGTGGGGACCATATCCAACAGCACTTGTCACAGCAAAGATATAGGGACCAGGTTGAAGGCCGACTGAAGATCCACAAATACTACATATAGCCGACTGCCCCCAAGGGTCACTGTTGTCCAAAAGAGAAGTTGAAGGTGAAAAGCCTGGTCCACGGTGCTGGTGCATTCCCGAAAGCATGACTGTAAGGAGTGAGAATGTCTTTTGCAGCCATTTAGTATTTGACTCTTTCCAAAAGAATTATGCTAAACAGCTTTTGTGAGCTGTTTAGCAGGCTTATCGGTTTGTAGTTGAATGGCAGTGTAGGGGGACCCTTTTTCTATAGTGGATTGGTTTTGGCCCCCTGCCAGGTGTGAGGGATTTGTGCCTCCTTTAGGATGGCATTCGAAAGCAAATAAAACTGAGAACTCCATATGTCTACCTCACTTAAGAACAAGTTGCCTTGGATCTTGTTTGACCCTGGAGCTTTATGGTGACTGATCTTAAGAATCGCTGATCTCATCTCCTGGGCAGTAATTGAAGGGATCTCCTCCTGCTCTCTCCCTACAGCCCTATTGTCATTGTTGGTGCTGCAGCAGACAACTGTAGGTTCATTATCTGCATCCGTTGCAGAATAAAGGCTAAAGAAGTGGTTGACCCATCCCACTGTGGGTATAGAGGTTTTGGTTATGCGATGACCCTCTTGGGAGCCGGTACAGACAATGTTCCAGAAAGTACGATGATCACCTAGTCCAACCGCCTCCAAGAGGGTTTCCCACTTCTCAGCCCCCCACTCCCTTTTTGCTTGGTTAATAGCTTTTTTATTATCCACCATGGACCTTTACTCGCACTTCTATCATGTTGCCTGATGGCAAGCATCAGGGCTGTTCTGACACCCTTACAAGTTTGATTGTACGAGGAAAGGGAGGTATGCTTCCCAACAGTGCTTTTGGTTTCAACTAAGAAGAGCTTCCCAAGCCTCTCAAAAATATTATGAATGGTGGTGAACTTTTAACTGGCTTCTCTGGGATAGTAAACCTTCCAAGCTTGATGCTACAAGTTTATATATTTCCTCAACCATCTCTTGGGAATGGGACATCTTGCCCCACTTTATTCTACGTGTGTTTTTCTGGAGGACCTCAACCTCTGATTAAACGGTTCAATGGAGCTACTTATTTTATAATGAGAGAGAAGAACTACATAGAGAACTACGACATTGTGATCACTGACCTGCCTCAACAGTACCTCCATATCCACATGATGCAGCCAGACCTTCACATCCACCTAGATGTAATCAATTAGACTGCTACTATGGAAGTGGTTGAAAGTGTGCCTGTCCTCTCTATCAGAGAAGGTTCTAGCGTTGGCTGCATGCAGGCCCTGATTCAGGGTTAGGGCATTCATTTGTAATGCCAGTGGGGGGCAGCTTTTGATACAGTCAGGTAAAATGCACAAAATATCAATGGTAGTGATTGGTATTTCCTCCACCTTACAGGTGAGCACTGTGCTGTTCCAGGTTGTCAACCTCCGTGAAGGTCAGCCCTTGTCCATGGTTGTAGCAACTTTATTAAAGTTGTAATAACCCATTCAATGTACTGGCTTAATACACCAAGAATCCTGGAAAAGGCAGAGGTGATGTGTGTTGATGAACTGTGCCCAATTAGGGGACTTTGGTTTGGAAGTGAGCCCAGCAACTGACATCCTGGTAATTTTCAACCTCATATCTACATCTCCTCAACCCTCTTCGTGAATGACTTGGAAAGCATCTGTTATAACAGGGTCCGAGGGCAAAGTGTGTCAGTCAACCTCTGCCAAGGCATCAAAGCAATTAGAGATGGGGAAGCCAAGTACACCCCATACACCAACAGGATTATTGAGGACAAAAGCCCTAGGTGGGTACAGCAGTTGATGGTGAAGTTAGGCAAGGCCACCTGGTCTACCAAGGTGGTGTGGTTTATAAAAGTAGGTCAATGGCAACAGCTCAATGCTGGATGAACCCCCTCTTTGGCTAGAGTGACCTAGGAGCAATCTTTCCACTAAGTACGCTGACCTAAAGTTGACAACGCAGTCCATGGGGCAATCCATCTGTCTTGGGACTATCCATCCCACTCTACGAGATATAGTACCTCGCTTTTCTGATGTAGGGGGAAGTCTCTATAAAGAACAAACCAATTCAAAACTTTATTGGTGAGCTCACCAGGGACTTTCTTCTGACCCTCATGCAACTGGGGAACCCCATTGAGTACTGCCATATACGGGCAGGAAGCAAGTGGAAGGTTGATCATGAGGTGCCTCTTCTGGAGAGTGTGAGTTTCTAGCTGGGGAGAAGACTTCCCTGTTAACCTACCCGAGCTGCCCATATTGCCCGAGAGTACCCCTTGTAATTTTTGATTGTCATACTCTCTGGAATCATGTTGTGGGGCAGTGTTAGACTTGGCATCCTTGGTGTGATCTCCCTGTCTTTTTTGCCTCTGCTTCCTATGTTTTGACTGTGTGATGGGCTCTGTTTTTGCTCTTTTTGGTACTCTGGGCACTTTACCACTGTTTACCAGTGCTAAAGTGCAAGTGCTCCCAGTGTAAATTGTAGGTACAATTGAGTTTTCCACGATTGGCATATATGATTTCTGGTAAAGTGCACTAGAGGTACCCAGGGCCTGTAAATCAAATGCTACTAGTGGGCCTGCAGCACTGGTTGTACCACCCACCTGAGTAGCCTGCCACTGTAGTGTCTGTGTTTGCAATTTTAAACTGCCAATATGACCTGGCAAGTGTACCCACTTGCCAGGCCTAAACCTTCCCTTTTTATACATGTAAGACACCCCTAAGGTAGGCCCTAGGTAGCCCAATGGGCAGGGTGCATTGTAAATTAATGGTGGGACATATACTGAAGTGTTTAACATGTCCTAACAGTGAAATACTGGCAAATTTAGTTTTCACTGTTGAAAGGCGTATCTCTCTCATAGGTTAACATGGGGATTGCCTTTAAATATCTTTTAAGTGGCGTATCCCTTTGAGAGCAGATACAAATATGGAGTTTGGTGTCTCTGAACTCACAATTCAAAGATACATATTTTAGTAAAGTTGTTTTTTGAATTGCCAGTTTGAAAATGCCACTTTTAGAAAGTGGGCATTTTCTTGCCTAAATCACTCTGTGACTGTGCCTGCTTGTGTATTCCTTGTCTGGATCAGACTGACAGTTGGGCTGTTTGTGAATTCTCTCTAGACAGTGACACAAAGGGGGCTGGAGTGTAGCCTGCATATCCTGATGAGCCATCTGAGCTAGAATGGAGGGAGGAGTGGCCACTTACACCTGAATGGGTTGTGCCTGCCCTCACACAATGCAGTCTCCAACTCCCTGATATGTGCCTGGGGCCAGGCCTGGTAAGGCAGGATCTTGTGAACAACATAGACTTTCCTTTGAAGTTTGCCTACTTCAAAGGCAGAAAGAGGTATAAGTAGTGGACCCAAAGCCCCAGATTTTTAGATTAATTCTGGAATCAAGAGGAATCTCTGACAAGGAGAAGAGCTGAAGAGCTGGAGGAGGCTACTGCCCTGTTGCTTGTAACTGTGCTGGGTTGGCCTGCAGTTGCTGCTTCTGCTGGAGAGACGACAAAGGCTGGACATTGTGGTATATTCATGCTTATGAATAATCTCCCAGGGCTTGGATTGAGCTTGCCTCCTGTTTTGAAGTCTCATGGCCATCAAAAATACTTCCTCTGCCCGCACCTGGACTCTCTGCTGAGACTCCTGCTCTACCAAGTGGTGCTCTATCCAGTCTCTGAGCCCTTGAGAGGTGAAGTTGACAGAACAAGGACTGAAATCTATGCACAGAACACCTTGCTGAGAAAATTCCAATGCACCACCTGCAATACGGCTGAAAATTGACACTCCATCTGCATCGCGGCTGGGAGATCGACGCATTGCTGCTGGAGAAACAATGCAACACCCACCTGCGGCTGCTGATAACAACGCAAACCCTACACAGTGCGGTTTTCCAACACCGTGCGGATGGATTTCTCACACATCATCGCTAGGAGTCAAAAATCATCGCAAGCCGGCGCAGATTCGAGGTGTCCTGTCTGGAAAATGATGCATCACTCTCTTGCGGGAGAGAAAAATGACGCATCACCTACTCGACTGGAGAAGAAATGACGCACAAACTCACTTGCAAGTGAGAAATCAACGCATCATTTTTTACGCAAACCAGGTACTTTGTGTAACAACAACGTTTCCATTGTTTTCTGTGGAGTAAGTCTCTTATTCTTTTGAAAATTCATATCTTGTATATGTTGTATTTTTGTTGTTTTGGTCTTGTTTTATTTAGATAAATATTACCTATTTTTCTAAACTGGTGTGGTGTCCGTTTTGTAGTGTGACTAGACTAGAGTGAGGGTCCCTACTTGGACAGAGTGCAAACTGACTGACAGCCAGAGACCCCATTTCTAAAAGGTAGTGAGTTGAATGGCATGTGAAGGGTAAGTGGCAGATTGATGATTGTTTGCTGTCATGCAATCTGGCAGGACATGACCCGCAGGGGCCTGTGTGATTGGCAGGCTGACAGTTTTCAGGTGATTGACTGGATGTCAGGCCTACCCTTGAGACTGGACAGGGAGTGAAGGGGGCACATGGCTGTGCTTGCCTAATTTCTCCTAGCCCCTGTTCAATTGCATGTTGAATTGCATGTAGGCAGGAAAAAATTGGTGTAAGTTCCACAGACATTGTACTTCTAAATTTGAGTAGGCAGACCTCCATTGGATTAGTAGCCCAGGGAGGGATGGGGTTGGGGGCTAGTCTCTCCACTTCGCTGCTGGGGTTGTACGGTGTTGAATCAGGATCTTGAGGGAGTGGAGACAACTGCAGAAGAATCATTAGGCGGTCAGTTAGTCTGGCTTGACTGGGCCTGATGCCTAAGCCTCTTGGTAGCCATGGTTGTCTTAGTGTGCCTACCTTTGTTTGACTTGTCAGAACTGGTGATGTGACAAAAATGGAGATGGGACACTGAAGTAGGAGAAACAACATTTGTGGGGTGTGCAATCACTCCAGCTCGGTGCAGGTACGGGCAGGGATACCGGGCCCTGGGATAGTCTCCTTACAGTAAGTTCAGTTCCTGTAGAGATCACTCCCATCACTCTCTGCAGCATCCTATCAATGGAACTAGTCTTGGGAGAGAGCAGTGAAATTTGGGGCCCTGTAGCTTTCTTCTCACCTATCATAGGCGGGATCAAGGATCAAGGCTGAGGCACGCCGACTGATAGGAACTATAAGAAACTATGAGCCATAGCCTGTAGCGGAAGAAGAACTGGGGTAATTTCAAGTCCATTCGATATGCATGAAAGGGTGCCAGTGCAAAGGAGCGAGAAAAACAAGTGTTGCAGATACCAGTACAAATGGTAATTAAAGTAAACTCTACCGCTTACCTCCTGCCCCTCTGGCTAAAGCAGATAGCCACAGGTAGCCGCCAACTCCACCTACAGGTCTTTGACCAACTCAAGAAATGAGGGTTACAAAAATGTTGTATGGAAATGCTTCCCTTTTTCCAGGCTCAACTTGATTTTCCAACTCTCACCTCGGTTTCTTCCCAACACCGACCTCAGGCCACCAGGCATGATACGTAGTCATCCTCAAATAGCAAGATTCAACTATGAGTCAGCCTTGGTCTCAAAAGGGACTCAAATACACTTCAAAGATGCCAGTTCCACCTGGGACCCTTGCCCCACCAAGCGCAACATCAGCCCACCGGCCACCACTGCCCTGCTGCATGCCTCTAAACCTACTCATCTCCCTGGGTGGGTTTAGTACAGTGATGGCACTGCAAAATGCAGTGAGCTGTAGCAATTGGCAATCAGGAAACAAGTCAGCCAATCAAAGGCCGAGATACCAAAAGGAAGGACTTCATACCTAGTTTGCAGACGAACTTCACGGATGCCTGGCTGTGCAGCACAACACAACAGCACAGCACTTCACGGGTTTCACAGCCTCATGAACCCACAAGTCAATCCCAGAAGGAGGCAGGAAATCTGACACATAAGAAGAGCAGGAGGGAGAAAGCATGGTGGCATAGCTGCGAGTCTGCACTCAACTGCAACAGACCTGTAGGTGGGCATAAGCACGGCTGCCTAGGGGGAAGAGCTGCATTGTGGCATACCTGGAAGAGTGCATGCTGCTGTCAGCCCTCCAAATTCATCCATGGTCAGAAAAAGGGTGGAAAGACTACCCAACCCAGTTGCTTTTATGTTTGCTATGTGGTAAAAAACCTGAAAATGATCAGTGTGGATAGTGAAGGTGCTGAGTGCTAAAGAATGTGTGATAAAGGTTAAATGCCTTCAATGTAGGCATTAGGCACACCATACCTTCTTCTATAACAATGATCATTAGTTCTGCTGCTGTCTTTGTTGTTGAAGACAGTTTTTTAAAGAAGACAACTTTCTAGAACACTCCTACCCTCATTTGAAAGAACACCTACTCTAATCTCTTTCAGAGTATTTCCATATGCAATGTCCGATCCTTGTCATTAATTCTTTGTATTCAAAATGTAAACAAATATTCACAATTCCAATTCTTCCCAAACAAATTAATAGTTTCATAATGAAGCAGTATTCTGAACATAGGGTGACCATTCACCGGTGTAAGTTACAACAGATATTTAAAAAAATCTAATATATTCCTCCAAATAGGACATCATAATACATTCTCAGAAACTCTTGCATTCTCAAATGTACAAAGGGATGCATTAAGTTTGAGGACAAGCTCACCTCATTGATGATTAAAAGTTTACAATTTTTTAACACTCTTGATACTTCATGACAAGCTTCACCAGATCGTTTTTAGTATTCCAGATTTTTGTCATCGTCCACTGGAAGCATCAAAAGTCGATGCAAATTAATATCTTTGATATTGTATGTAGCTTATCCAGTAGGTGATGTAACCACACATGTTAAATTGCAGCCTGTAGTCATCTATTGGAAAGCAGTAAGAACTTGTATTAAGAAACCTTTACCAGTACCAGCTTGACTGCTGACATATAACAGTATAGGATTGAATGTTGAGGAAGCACACTATTTCTTGTCACAAAGCAACCCATTCTAAACTGCAGATTCTGCATCCATATATATATTTCCATTTGCTTATCATTTAGTTGTCCGACTAAGGCCCTGATTTAGAGTGTGATGGGCTGGTTTCTCCATCGCAACGTGACAGATATCCTATCCTCCGTATTGCGATTCCTATAGGATATAATGGGGTTGTATTATGGAAGACAGGGTATCCATGACATTTGTGATGAAGTAACCCCGTTCGCTAAACTGTAAATCAGGTCATAAATCTGCCAAATTAATTGTTTCCTGTCTTGCACCATTACAGACTCCACCTCATTCATTATAATAGCACCTTCTTTTTCAATAATAGGCTGTTGGTCCTGGCTTTGAGGACCTAAACGTTGGCTGCTTTGGGAGCTGTCCATAGCTAACTCAGCAGCAAGTGCATCTTCCTGTTCAATGTCATCATTCAACATTTTAAAGAAGTTTGGAAATACTGAGCACTCGATGGCATTCTCTGCAGCATTGAAAGAGTCTTCAAAGCTGTCAAACTCTTGTAGTAACTATGATTCAAAATGCCAAGGCTTAATCAGCAGCAAAAGTGCCAAATAGTCTCTTTTACAGCAGTCTGGTAACTCATTTTTCTAGGGGTAATTAGACTGCATTTGCTATGTTTCACCAAACACCCATTGCAACTAACTACTGCACATTTACCTTCATGTATATTTTTTGTCACATTATTTCTATAGGTGTAGTTCTGGAGTACTTAATGGAGACAAACATTTTCAAGATGTACACTCCTTTTTCGATAATAATTGTCCAGCGTGTTTGTTTTTACAATGCTTGTACTATCTGGCTCAAATTTGGCAAGATACTGAGTGCATATTTATACTTTTTGGTGCAAAACTGCACTAACGCAGTTTTGCATCAAAAAGTTTTGCACTAGCTTGCACCATTCTTGAGCGCCAGCCGAGCACCATCTTTATGGAATGGTGCAAGCCGGCGCAAAGGGTAGGCTAGTGGCAAAACAAATGACGTTAGCTGGGTGTGGGTGGTTGTATGAGAGAAGGGGGTTTTGCACCACAAAATGATGTTAGGCTAATTAGAGTAAAAAAAATTACTCTAACCAGCCTAGAGTCATTTTGTGACGCAAAACTATCCATGTCACATGATTCCTGTTTTAGAAAAGACAGGAGTCATGTCCACCACCCCAGTGGCCAGCACAGGGGACCAGGGTCCCCTGGGAATGGCCATTGCACCCAGTGCCATGTAGGGGGCCCATTGTAGGACCCCCAATAGCACTTTAAAAAAATACTTACCTGTTCTTACATATACTTACCTCGGAGGGAGTCCCCATCCTCTGCTGTCTCTCTAGTGTGGGTGGGGGTGTCCCTGGGGACAGTGGAAGGCACCTATGGGCTTATTCCATGGTGTTCCACCATGGAAATATGCCCACAGGTCCCCTAACGCCTGCCCTGACCCAGGCGTTAAATAATGGTGCAAAGCAAGCTTTGCACCATTATTTGACCCCTCCCCCCGCTTGTGATTTTAGCACAGGGGGATAAATATGGCGCTAAGGCCATAAAGTCATTTTTTGCACGGGAATGCCTACCTTGCATCTCATTAATGAAAGGTAGGTTTCCACGTCCAAAAAATTACTTTAACTCCATAACTTTGGTGCTAGATGGGTCTAGCGCCAAAGTATAAATATGGAGTTCATTTTTCACTGAATTTGAATAAAATAATGACGCAAAGTTGGTGCAAAACAAGAATAAATATGCCCCTGAATTTCTGAAAACAATTTCAAAACTCTGTTTTGAGCTGATGCCTGGAATGACCCCCAAAATTCCACTCTACTTAGGATATAAACTAGTTGAACTCAAATGGTCATAGAGCTGATAGGGTCCAATCAGATCCAATTCTTCTGCAAAAAAGTGCAAAAGCATCTTCAAACTGAAGCTGTACCTTTTTTTGTTAGACACTTTTCAGCAGAAATCTCTTCCAACACATCTTCCCAGATGTTTTAAGTATTAAATAACATAATAAGCAACAGCTATAGAGCTGTCTGCCACAAACTGAATAGCCATATTAGCATTCCACTTTTTCAAAATGACAGGATTGTAGTCAATGATACATTTCAAAACTTCTATTCTCCTGAGGTTTTAGATGTTTTGGTAGTATACTAGTAAGTATATGTCTTGCTGAAGACATAAACCTGTTTACTCTTCCTTTTCAAATAACAGGTCTTGGAAATCCAAAACAACATTTTGTGTAAAGTTTTCCTTTTGCACTGTATTTCAGCTGATAGTACTTTCCACATCTGAGAGATTAGAAATGCAGTGCTTGCTACTTTATGCTTTTTTTTCTTTTTGGATACTACATAAGAGATACTGTTCTATGAAAGAAAGTACAGACTCATCTGTTTCAAATTTGGGTCCATCTTTTATCCACAACAGCATATGAATATGAGGAGCAACTGTTGCTTGGTACTTTTTGCACCAAAAGAAATCATTAACTTTTCCAAGAGGTGGATTTTTTTGTTACAGATGAAGGACAACAGAGATCAATCAATCAATCAATAAGTATTTGTAAAGCGTGACTACTCACCTGTGAGGGTCTCAATGTGCTAGGGGGAGGGGAGGAGCCTCATCCGAAGAGTCACGTCTTGTTGTGCCGGCGTAGAAGGCGTTGCCGTAGTCAAGCTTGCTAGTGACTAAGGCATGGGTGAGTGTCCTGCGACAGTCTGCTAGGATCCATTTGAAGATCTTCCGAAGTTTGCAGAGTGTGAGCAGGACATGGATAGGGAGGAGTCGAGGGTGATTCTTAAGTTGCGGGCATGCTCAGTTGGTGCAAGGGGAGCACTGAGGGATGTGGGCCACCAGGAGTCGTCCCAAGCTGAGGTGCCATTTCCGAAGATGATGAGCTCAGTTTTGTCAGAGTTGAGCTTGAGTTAGCTTTCTGTCATCCAGGTGACGACGGCTTTCATTCCTGATTGGAAGTTCCTTTTGGCTTAGTCCGGGGTCTTCATTGAGGGAAATGATGAGTTGTGTGTCATCGGCATATGACATAATGTTCATATCGTGGCTTCTGACAATGGCGGCGAGAGGGGCCATTTATACGTTGAACAGTGTGGGACTCAGTGAGGATCCTTGGGGGACTCCGCAGTTGTCTCCTGTGGGTCTGGAAGTGTATGGCGGGAGTCAGAGCATCTGCATCCTCCCGGAGAGGAAGGAGTGGATCCATTCCAATGCTCTTCTGTGGGTTCCTATGTTGTGAAGTCTGGTGCACAGAGTGCTGTGGAAGACAATGTTGAATGCTGATGAGAGGTTGAGGAGTATGAATGTTGCGGTGTGGCTGTGGTCTAGGAGCAATCTGATGTCGTTAGTGGCTGCCAGGAGGGCTGTCTCTGTGCTGTGGTTGCTGCGGAAGACGGACTGGGAGCTATCCAGGGAGATGTTGGCCTCTATGAAATTCCGTAGTTGTGATTTGTTTGATTTCTCCAGTACTTTAGCCGGTTAGGGTAGCAGCGAGATGGGTCGGAAATTCTTTTGTTCTAATGGTTCGGCTGAAGGTTTCGTCAGAAGAGGGCATATTTCTAGTCCTCTGGGAAGGTGCCTGTGTTGATGGAGCAGTTGATTGTGTTCAGGAGCTCGGGGCGATGGATGTGCTGGCTCTAATGTATATGTGGTGGAAGGGGTCCGAGGGGGCTCGGGAGTGGGTGCTGTTCATCATGTTGACTGTTTCCTCTGTGGTGAGCGTGGACCAGCTGTGACTGGTCTGGGTGGGTACTGGGGGGTGGGTTCAGTCACAGGTTCCGGTGCCAGGAAGCTGTTCTAGATGTCCTGGATCTTGTGTTGGAAAAAGGAGGCGAGTTTGTTGCAGCGGTCCTGTGATGGGAGATGCTATGGCTTTGGAGGGGTAATCTGTGAACTCATTGATGACTGAGAAGAGTTCCTTAGAGTTGTGTGCGGAGGAGTTGATGCCCTCCCGGAGTGCGTCCTTCCTTGCGTTCTAGATTTTTTTGTCTGTGGGCGGTGGTTGCGGCTCTGAATAAGGCGAGGTCTTCGCTGGATTGTCTGTTCCTCTATTTTTTCTCTAAATGTCTCCGGGTACGCTTTGATTCTTGGAGATTAGTGGTGAACTAGCTGGCTTTCTTATGTATGCATTTGGCCAATGTCAGCCGGAGACGGGCTAGAGTGCTGGCGCATTTGGTGATCTATGCATTGTGATTGCGCGCTGCTATGTTGGTGTCGTCGGAGGGAGGGTTTTGGCAAGCGATGAGGTGAGTTGCTCATTGGTGATTTAATTCCATTTCCTGTGAGGGGTCTTGGAGGTGCCGGTGCGTTCGCTGGATGCAGTGATTGTGAAGTGTATGCATCGGTGGTCGGTCCAGTCTGGGTGGAGATGTTCTCAATGGTTGCTTGAGGTGAAGATGGGGTCCAGTGTGTGTTCTGCGATATGTGTGGATGCGGAGACCAGCTGTCCGAGGCCGAGCGTGGC
Source organism: Pleurodeles waltl (assembly GCF_031143425.1). Lineage (NCBI taxonomy): Eukaryota > Metazoa > Chordata > Amphibia > Caudata > Salamandridae > Pleurodeles > Pleurodeles waltl. Next base: position 1,179,807,064 of record NC_090437.1, read on the forward strand.
GAGGTTGTCGAGTAGAGCATTGGTGTTTGGGTCGGTGTGGTCCTCGAGGTGGAAATTCAGGTTGCCAAGGAGGAGGTAGTCGACTGACACCAGGGCCTGGGGGGTAGCAATCTCTTTGATGTTGTCTATGAAAGCTGAGCTTGAAATCCATGGTTAAAGTACTTGACAACATTTTCACCCTCCAAAAAGCAAAGTTCTCTTGGTGTCTTCAATTTAATGCCTTTAATATTAGAGTTTGCTTACCTCAAAAAATCATGCAAATCATCCCATGCATATTCTGCACAATTCAGTGCTACAAACCACTGAGTTGGTGTAGCTACATTTCGTAACATATTCTTTGAGCTCACCATGACAACGATACCAGTAGTCATTGGTCCCATGTTTGCAAGCCATCACACTTATCAAACTGTACTCAAGCTTCTCATCTTTTCCATTCATTTTTTCAACAAAGTATTTTGCAGACATATTTTGCACATTAACTATTGTCTTCAGAATGTGGTTAACAGCAAATGACTGTCTATTCAAATCACTTTCAAATAGGAGATAGAATAAATATGAAAAACTTTGTGAAAATCTAGGATCCTCTGAATATAATCTTGTTGATCTATATTTCAGTTGCAGGTTTTCGTACAGGGCGGTCATCATATGGTCTGCCTCATCTAGTTGAAACTAGTTGAGGAAAACATGGATGTTCTAAACCTTTCTCCCACATACTCATTGGAGCGCATTTAGCTTGTTTCCTCTGATATAGCTCAGTGGCATTCCCATTGCCTCTTTTGAATTCAGTGGATGGATACAGTAGTGCTCATATAGTTCTTCAGATGTACGTCTATCCACTTTTTCAAACTGTCCACTTGAAGGCAACATTTCTCCCTCCAAGCAACTTCCATGTGCGAGAAAATCTACATATCTTTATAGTACACATTATTCTCTTTAAGATACAATGTAGCTTTTTTTACCTTATTTGCATCCACTAGTTGCTTCCAGGTTGTTTTGTGTTTTGTGGGCACACCAATCACTAGAATAACAAGTGAGTCATCCAAATCTCTTTCTACACAAACAGTTTCAATATTGCATTTAAAGTGACTGTGTTGGTGACTGTATGGGTGTGTAAATGGGTATGTAAGTGGCTCTAGATGAGTAACTGGCTGTGTTAGTGAGTGTTTGACTGTGTAACTGAGTGTGCAACTGTCTCTGATAGTGGTTCATTGATAATGGCTGTGTGGATGGATGTGCGGTTACCTTTGAAGCCATCTGACTGGGTGTGTAAGTGACTGTATAGTTTTGTAAATAGGAATATGAGTGAGTATATGTATAGGTGAGTGGGTGTATAACTGTACGTATGCATGTGCAATTGCCTGTTTACCTAACTGTTTGAGTGCTGGGTATATGAATGGCTGTATAGGTGTGTGAGTTGGTATGACAGTGCCTGCATGTGTCTGTGAATGACTATGCAGGTGGATCTATAGGTGAATAATTAGATGTTTGAATGCTTTCATTGTTGTGCTTCTGAGTGTGTCATTCACAAATGCATTTGTAGGGGTGTAACTGGGTGTGTGAGTGCCTGCCTGACTATGTGAGTGGATACAAATTGCATATTATTACATTTATTATTACATTTTATACTATAACCATATACAAACCCATTTCTAATATAAAACATATTCATTCATAGTGGCATAATATAATTACTATATTTTCATTATACCAGTTCCTCTTTCTCCTTTGCTGGTCAAAATGTTTTTACTTAATGTCCTCATCGCACCTTTCTTCTATTTTGCCGTTAACTGTTCTGTCTAGTTCTGTCTAGACACATTTTCTCTCAGGTTATTTGCAGTTATATTTTTCCATATAGTTTTGTATAGAACACCCTATTGCACTTACTGGTAAAATATATTTGCTGTTCTCCAACTCTTCTCTTATTATCACCTAATATCTCTTTTTAGTGCAAATCCCAAGTCAGAAATATAGCAATGCTTTTCCACTCTCAGGACAAAAGTACCAATAATGGCTACCCTTCCCACTCTGCTCTCACTGATACTGCTGTATTTAGCAAATCACAGACTTCCTTTTAGCTTTTAATTTTGTTATACTACTTCTAAATGGTCAGTACTTTTTAACCCTTTCTAGGTCTCCTGTAAAGAAGCCCAATTTGGTAGTCTTTTTGAGCGGATCCACGGATCCATCAAGGTGCTCAGCATATCCCCCCTACGAAAATAAATGGTGGATTTGTGGATCCACAAGGAAGCCTTTACAAGAATTTAACTATATTCTGTTAATCATTTAGAGTTTACTTTGTTAAAAATACTCAATTACAATCCATACACTCCCAACTGAGCAATTCTTGTACATCACTTTGCTTTTCAATTTCATATTGTTGTCTCTTTTGTTCCCTTGCCCCACACTCTTTTAGCTCTGATTTCATATTAACCATATTTGGAACACTCTCTTCACAAGAATGTTTCTGAGCAGCATGCTAGCTTCAAATTAAACTGTAGCAGGTGTGGTTGACGGTTTGCAATTCCAAGTATATCCCAAACAACATAACTTTTTTTATTTTTTCAAAGCCAATTCCAGAGTTTTCTACTTTTTTCTTAAAAGCACTACCTAATTTAAGTTCTCTTCACATTTCCACCATTCAAACAAATACATTGTTGGTACTGTCCTCCATTTTAAATGTCTTTCTTCTTCAAAACTGCTGCCTTCTGCTGCAGCCTTTCCCTTTTACCTCCTCTTTGTATCCAAAATGGTCAGTGTGGCTTATGGGACATAGTTTTGTGTTTTGGATGAGAGAAAGTAAAAGAAAGAGTGACAATGACAGGGACCTAGGTTTACCTAACATAGACATAACTTGGGTTGGTGAGGGTTAAAGTGGCATCTGTTGCTGTCGTCGGTTGAATGCATTGCAGATTGCCAACATCCAGATCTCATGATTGTGCACTGTGGTAGCAATGACCTAGTCACAATTATTTCGGTAGGACTGGAAATCCTAATGAAGGATATTTTTACTAAACTGATAACATTTTTCTCACATACTGTCTTGGTTTTCTGCAAAATTTGCCAAAGGTAGAAGTGGCAGTGGTCAACCAAAGTTTGTCTACAGATAAAGAAATCAAGGAAAAATGTCAATAAAACTGTTTCTGCATTTCTCCGGGACCACAACATAGGCTCTGTATATCACAACAACTTACCCTTCGATGTGGACAGAAAATATTGAAAAGACAGAGACCATTTAACAGACGTAGGCAACAGGGTGTTCCTCAACAACTTGAAAGACTACATTCTCTTCTCTGTCTAATAATCATTAACACAAAAAACAATACATTTTGGCTCCACAACGGATAAGCAGATCTATTCACAATCAAAAACACTCAATCAAAACAACAACCCATTTAATACAGTAAGGGCCATATGTAGCAAGAAATGGGTTTGCGACTCACAAATTGCAAGTTGGAGTTACTCGCAATTTGCGAGTCGCAAACCCATATGCAGAATGGTGTTCCTGACAACATCTGTGAATCGCTAGGGGGTCGCAAAGACCCACCTCATTAATATTAATGAGGTGGGTCGCAATTTGCGACCCCCTACGATTCCCTGCACTCACAGGGATGGTGGCCTGCTGGAGACAGCAGACCACCATGTCTGTGACTGCTTTTTTAATAAAGCAGTTTTTTTAAAATTTGGTATTGCAGCCCATTTTCCTTAAAGGAAAACGACTTGCAATACACTTGGGAAAATGAAACCATTTGGTTTCATTTTTTCAGAGTAGGCAGTGGACCACTGCCTGCTCTGAAAAAATATTTTTGGCACCATTCACAAAGGGGAGGGGGTCCCATGGGTACCCCTTCCCTTTTGCGAATGAGTTAGCACCCACTTCACATCGGTGCTAACTGCAAATTGCTTTGCGACCGCGTTCGCAGTCACAAAGCAATTCTGCATTGTGGTGCGAATCGCAAATAGGAAGGGGAGCACCCCTTCCTATTTGTGAGTCGCATTCCCATTTTGCGAGTCGGTAATGGGAATGGGTAATGGGAATGTGGCAGTTTGTGCCATGCAAAACGGTTCCTACATCTGGCCCTAAATGTATTAGTGATAGTAAAGGTTTGTGAGTGGTATGTGGGAGTGATAGTGGTGTCTGATTGGGTGTGTGAGTGGCTGTATGAGTGTGTGAGAGGGTGTGTGAGTGACTGTACGGGTCAGTGAGTGGGTGGGAGTGGCATGTGAGTAGCTCTCTGGGTATTTGAATGGGTGTTTGAGTGTGAAAATATGTGTGTTAATGATTTTGTGTGTCTGAGTTGGTCTGTGAGTGGGTCTGTGAGTGGGTGGATGAGTCTGTGAGTGGCTATGTGAGTGGGTATGTGACTGGCTGTATGAGTGTGAGAGTAGGTGACTAAGTTGCTGTATGAATTTCTCAGTGGCTGTGTGAGTGGCTGTATGAATGTGTGAGTGGATGTATAAGTGGTTGTGTGGGTGTGTGAGTGGGTGTGTGAGTGTGTGTATGGGTGGCTGTGTGGGTATGTGAGTGGCTGTGTGAGTGCTTGTTTGGGTCTGTGACTGGGTGTATTAGTGGTTTTGTGGGTCTATGAGTGGGTGTGTGAGTGGGTATGTGAGCGGGTACATGTGTATGAGTGGGTATGTGAGTAGGTGTGTGAGTGGTTGTGTGGCTCTGTGAGCAGCTGTGTGAGTGGTTGTATGGGTCTATAAGTGGGTGTGTGAGTGATTTTTGTGTCGGTGAGTGGCTGTACGGGTGTGTGAGTAGGTATGTTCATAGTTGTGTGGCTCTGTGAGTGGGTCTGTGAGTGGGTGTGTGAGAGGCTGTATGGTTGTGTATATGAGTATATGAGTGGTTGTGTGAGTAGCTGTATGGGTGTCAGAGTAAGTGTGTGAGAGTCTGTCTTGGTGTGTGAGTGAGTGTATGGGTATGTGAGTTGGTATCTGAGTGGCTATATGTTAGTGGATGTATGAGTAGTTTAGTGGATATGTGACTGGGTGTATGAGTGTGTGAATGGGTGTCTGAGTGGGTGTGTGAGTGTGCAAATGGGTGTGTGAGCATATGAATGGGTATGTGTGCATGTGTGTGTGTCAATGGCTCTGATGGCCTGTGAATGGGTGTGTGAGTGGTTTTGTGGGTCTGTGAGTGGATACATGTGGTTGTTAATGTGTATGTGAGTGGGGGGGTGAGTGTCTGTATGGGTGTGTGAGTATTTGTGTAGTTCTGTGAGTGACTATTTGTTTGATGTTTAGGATTGTGAGTGGGGTATAAGTGGTTTTGTGGGTCTGTGGAGGGATGTGTTAGTGGCTGGATGGGTGTGTGAGTGGGAATGTGGGTGACTGTGGGTCTGTTAGTGGGTATGTAATTGGTTTTCTTGGTCTGTGACCAGGTGTTTGAGTGGCTGAGTGGATCTGTGAGTGAGTATATGAGCATTTGAGGGAGCATGTGAGTGGCTGTTTGGGTCTATGAGTGGCTATGTGAGTGGCTTTATGGATCTGTGACTGGCTGTGTGGGTGTGTGACTGGTCTTATGAATGTGTAAGTTGGTGTGAAAGTGGTTGTGTGGGGGTGTGAGTGTGTGAGAAATTGTATTTGGTTTTTTTATTGGACTCCAGATCTACAGATCCATCACAGGTTTACACAGGGGCCACAAGCACCACAATTAATCCACGGATCCTCACATGTGCAAAAAAAGGTATTTTTTTGCAAATTTGTCCCCATGAGTGGTCCCTTACAGACCCCTCTATCAGACCCATGGTGTTAGGGTCCCTCTACCCTGACCGCTTTTTTAATTTAATGTCTTATTTCTGCTCCCCGAGACCAAGACCTGATACAGAAAATGGTGGCCACAACTTTCCTTTCATGTTGCGGGTAGCCAATTGCGGCATTGGTGTTGGTGTATGGGTCCATGGATCCACTGTAGTAGATCCCCATCCCTAGTTACACATAAATACTTTTTCCTTAATAACTCTAAAATTGCTAAATGGATTTACACCAAATTACAAAAAGCATTCTTTCTGAACCAATATGTAGCTTTCTGCCAAATGTGGTGCAATTCCATTTATTGCTTTAAGTTATAGTTATGTTCAAAATCCCTTTGGGAAATTACATGGGGAAAATGTGTTTTTGTACCCACCTTTTTCTCTGCCACCGCTTGACAAATCATTTGAATTTAATTGAATTTTACTTTATTTTTTGTTTTTTTGGAAATTGGTTTGGGATTATTTTTGTTATGTGTTTTCACTATATCACTGTTGTTGTGCTGAATAAGTACTATACATATTGCTCCTAAGTTAAGCCTGCCTGCTTTTGTGGCAAACTATTAGAAGGGTTAAGCACAGATTCATTTAGTGACTTTTGTGGGTCACCCTGGCGAGAATTGTAATATGCTGTTTGTGTTGGGCTTTCACTGATTTCAACCTATTACTTACACTATTAATGTCAGAAAAATATGGTTACCTCAATTAACTATCAGGGGATGTTGTGAACACTGTGACAGTTTCAGTTTAAGCCTCTACCAGTTTCATCCTGTGCTTGCCTTCATACTCTTGTATGTAATTTTAGAAAGTATAAACATTTTTAGGCAAGATCAGAAATGTTGACATTATGGTGGTCATTATGAACATGGCTGTAAACACCGTCCTGCTGGCAGTCCGGATCGCCAAGTAATGAAACCAATGAAAAACAAGTAGTGGTCCATCCACCTACTGCCATCTTTGTGGTCCCAATGAGGACGGAGGAGGCAGCCCACAGGCTGGCAGAAAGGTCCTACCCACCCACCAAATAATGAAACACAAGACCGCCATCAGTTCCGGGTGCGAACCACCGCCAGGCAAAGCGTGATAGAAATGAAAAATATAAAAGGACACACACATCGGAGGTACACAGAACACGCCAAAACAGACATGGAGAGAGAGTGGTAAATAATGCCAGTGCTGCTCCTTGCCATACACGTCTAGGACTGTGACAGCCGATGAAGACAACAACAGTAAGCAACACAATCTAGTACACATGGGAAGAAAGGGCACAGTTACACAGCCACCCCACCCACCCTGAAACGCACTCCAAACCCCTCCCACATCCCAAGCCCAACATACCATAACAAAATGTGCTTACCAGACACAAGCCAACAAAGACCTGCACCAAAGAATACACATGTGCACACCACACTCCTACAGTGAAAAGCGAACAACGTCACTATATTGTGCCAACAGCACTACTGGGTACTGAAATTTATTTGACAAATTAAAACTAATGTCCAAATAAGGTCATTGGCCAGTCCATCTGTAAGTTCCTGAAGTGCCAATATAGCTTGAACTTGACTCCCACGTGTGCAAAGGGTACTCCACTGGAAAGGAGCATCAATGGGGCAGCAAGGCACATCTGGAAGGGGGTACTTGGGCTTAGGTTTGGGAGGTGGAGGTGGAGGGGGTTGAGGCTTGCCCTTTGGAAGGAGGGGGATTGGGCTTGGACCAGGGGGTGGCAGAGGGACCTGGGGCAACACAGGGCTTCTTCCTCCCTGGGGAAGGGGCACGGGAATGGGAAGGGAGGACTGGGACAGACTTGGACGTGGAAGGAGTGGAAGGAGTGGACTGGGCAAGGAGATGGGCACGTTTAGGGGTGAGACAGGGTGGGTCAGTGGGTTTGAACAGGTCAATACGGGAGAGGAAAAGTTTCTTAGGGGCAGTTGGAGGGGATTTGGAGGCAGGTCTGTGAGTGGAGGTTGAGGGAGTTCTTGTATCAGGTGTAGATGTGTTGGACGTAGATGCAGGCACCTGTAAAGTATGCTGATGTGTGGTGGGTGTGTGTGGTGTGGATGTCTGTGAATGTTTGAGTGTTTTGGGAGGAGGAGGGTTAGACACAGTAGGACAAGACAGGCTTCCAGTGTACATGGATGTTGTCTGGGTGTCTGCAGGTCTGGTGAGTGTGCTGCAAGTGTCTGTCAATGTAGTTGTGGGGAGTGCAGGTGTGGTGCCTGGGGTGCATGTCTGGCTGTCAGATGTTTTGGTTACTGCATGAATTGGGGCAGCAGCAGTGACTGAGGGTGCAGTGTGTGCGGGCGTGCATGGTGAGGTGACCGACAGGGTGACGGGGGAGGTTGACACACTGGGGGAAGTGGATGTTGTTGTTTGTGCTTTGGTATGTTGGGTGTGTGCCTGCCAGTGGTGGGAAGTGTGGTGCTTGTGTTTTTCAGTGTGCTTCTTGTGTGTTGTGTGCAAGGCTGTCTGTACGTGTGCTTGGGATGGGTGAATTGAGTGGGGTGCTGGAAGGGGTAGAGGTGATGGGAAGGGGAATGGAAAGACCAGGGACACTGGCTGCCGTCAAAGAGGAGGCCAGAGCCTGAAAAGATCTCTGTAGGCCAGACATGGCACCCTGAATGCCTTCCAGGTATGCATTGCATTGTTGCATCTGGAATGCTAGCCCCTGGATGGCATTCCCGAGGGTTGTCTGCCCTACAGAGATGGTCCTCAGGAGGTCAATAGCCTCCTCCGTGAGGGCAGCAGGGCTGACTGGGGCAGGGGATGAGGTGCCTGGGGCAAAGGAGACACCCACCCTTTTGGGTGAGCGAGCACAGGCAACTGGGTGGGGAGCAACTGGGAGGGCGGTGATGGAATGGGGTGGTGGAAGATGGCACAGAATGGGTGTGCCCAGTAGGGTCCGCCCCCACCAGGGAGCTCCCCTTGGAGGAGGTTTCAGAGTCACTACCTCCAGCAGTAGTTGCCTCCCCCGTGGTACTCCCCTCACCCTCCAACCCACTGGCTATTTGGCGTCGCTTAACTCTGCTTCCTTGGAACCGTGGGCTTCTGCATCCCCACTTGCCGGTACCACTGCTCCCTCACCAGATGATGCCGATGTACATGAAGGACACAAGAGCACAGGGGTGGAGATACAAAACAAGGGAGAACTTTGTCAAAAACTGAATATATGTACATCTCTTGCCCACACACACTCCCACCCATGTCACAAACCTACACGCAGCACATACAACATACGTCATGACTGTGCCCCTGTCTAGTGGCAATTACCCCAGAATACACCACATAACCCACATAAAACATGGACCTGATACACTGTGTTGAGTACACCCATGAGAGACCATGCCCAGCCAATGCACTTACAAGTCCATGAGGCCACAAAGCATACCAGATGACAGAAAGGGGAATCCCCCGGGCCTATTGAGACTGCCCAAACTAGCCCTCACACCATTCCAGGGACTTTGAGGAGGCATGACTGCAGGAACACACCTGTCCAAGTGCCTGGTACTAGAATGCATACATACCACAGCACCAACATCCATCCATCTCAGCAGTATCACAACAATGTAGGTAAACACCCCCCTGTGCTACCTTCAAGCGCCTATCCAAATCTGGATAGGCCACTGCCAGAATGCGGGCCATTAGGGGGGGGTCAGGGTCTGACGGGCACCCCTTCCTGGTTGGGACGCCTTCCCCAGCTGGGGCTCTCCAGTCTTCCTAGCCCAGCATCTCAGGTCCTCCCACTGCTTCCTGCAGTGGGTGCACCACCAGTTGTAGACCCCCAGGGTCCACACCTCCTTGGCGATGGCTTGCCACAAGGCTTTCTTTTGATGGGCTCTGACCTGCATGTTACACACAGAGCAAAAAAAACAGACGTCAGTTTGTGGGCACTGAATACTGATGACATGTCGTTCCCTATGGAATGGCCATTGTTGAATGGCATGTTATCAACTCACATACAGTAAATGCAAGACAGTCTATGGCTGGGCAGTTACACATCGAACCCACATGCATACAGGCATCTGCCACAATCACACACATCTAAGGATGACAGATGCCAACTTACCTGCTCCTCTGGTCGCCCATACATCTTGGCATACAGGAGTAGGACCCCGTACACAAGCTTCTCCGGGCTGAAGGCCGGGGCCTGTTCCCCTGTAATCCGTGCCATCTCAGGGACTAGAGTCAGGACACAGCAGTACATGCAGTGGAGTACTAGCCTGCACAGGAATCCGGAGTCAAGTTTTAAGGGCCTGATGAAATGGCGTAGGTACCACGGCCGTGTGCTCCGTCAGCGCCAGCGGCAATCATGATTGGCCCAGGTTCCCCACTGACAACCATGTAATCCAATGACTATGTGCACGGCGTTTTACACCGTCTTCAGCCATGACGATTAATGCCAGCGGAATGAAGTCACTTCCACTCTATCATACCTGGATGGCAGGAGGCTGCCATTTTGCTACCACCACGTCACCATTGCCTGGCCAAGGGCCACATACAGGGCCTCAGAATCTCCACCCTTAGTCACTTGCTGACATGAGTCTTGGATTCTCACATGTACCCATCTTTGGAACTGTGTCCACCCTGGGATTCCATTATGACAGAGTTAACTCAGCACACATATGCCTGACGGCATACTTCATACTTTGCATCTGTGTGTGTTACCTACGTGTCGCTCTTACAAAGATACAGTGACGTCATGTGATGCATGTGTATGTTGACACTCAAAATGTGTTCTTTCCTCCCCCATAGGTACAGATCCATGTGGCGAGGGAGGGCCCCATCTGTTTACAGACCCCTGGTTGATTTGGAAACTATGGAGGAACGTCACATCATTGTCACCTACAGACTCAATAGAGCTACTGCCCAGGACCTTGCATTAATGGATCCTGTACTGAAACCGGCTCATCGAAATCAGCATGCCATCCCTACAACTGTGCAAGTGCTATCTGTACTCCATTTATTGGCTACAGGCTCATTTCAGGTGACAGTGGGCATGGGTGCAGGGGTCTTACAGCCAATGTTCAGCCTCATCTTGTCAACATTCCTGGATGCATTCATCCAACACCTGCAAATATATGTCCAGTTTCCCCAAAGGGCTGAACTTCCCTAGTGATTCTGTCTACCCCAACTTGCAATGGCTTCTGACACCTGTGAGGAATCTCAGGACAGATGCAAAGAGGAATTATAATGAGGCCCATGGACGTACTAGGAGGGCGATTGAGCACAATATAGGTCTCCTGAAGGCTAGTTTTCGTTGCCTCCATCTCTCTGGTGGATCCCTGTGCTATTTCCCTGACAAGGTGTGTAAGGTAAAGTGACCTGCTGCATGCTGCACAACTTGGCTGTGAGGAAAGCTATCCCCCTTCTGGAAGAGGAGGGTGCAGTCCAACCATCCCAGAAACCTCAGAGAGGGGATGAGAGTGATGGTGAGGAAGAAGAGGGGGGAGATCTCAACTCCAGGAACCAGCTTATCTGCCTATACGTCTAGTGACTATAAGGTACTGTTCAATGATGCTGATGTCTTCACTGCATTGTTTCAGTCTGACTCATGTAATTGGTAATGTTGTGTCTATAGTCAGTGACACTGTTAACTGATGATTGAAGGGGAATGTGCCAGGAAACCCAGTATTACGTACAGTGTGACATCCTTCAGACACTACAGTCCGTTGGATCCCCTCCTGCAATAAAGGTATGATTATGTAATTGACTGGCTAAGGCATACACACTCACAATTCAATTGATATCTCATATTGACGAGGGACATACAATTTGAGTGCATAGGTGTATTTATTAAATGGCAAAATATACATATTTCGTGGGACAGTGATAGGGAGGGGGCACATGGTGCAAATCCATACTCAGGTACATATGCTCAGCTGTTGGTAGCACTGGGTTTTGGTCCATGTGGCCATTGGTAGATGGTGTGATGGCAGTGGCATGTCAACAAGGGAGCACAGTGGCACACAAGGGAGACAGTTCAGGGTAGAGTCACTTCCTAGCAGAGGGCATGGTCTTGGCTGGTGTTTCAGTGGCATGTCTGGGTCTGAGGGCACGTTTGTGTAGCTGGAGCTGGGCTGCAGGTGTAGGAGTGCTGGTCTCCTGTGTGTCCTCTGGCAGTGCAACCAGTCCGGTAGCTGCTGCAGATGTAGAGGGCAGGGCAGTGTCCTGGCTAGTGGTGGGGGCTTGCAGGTGGGGGGGGGACTCAGGCTGGCTGTGGTACTAGTGATGCAGCACCCTTGCAATGGAAGCCATGGTGGCATTGAGCTGTTTCCATTGCTCCATGGCCTCCTGGTGGTTTGCTACCTGCAGCCTCTGATTCTACTCCAAGGTGGCCATGATCTGACCCATCCTGTCCTGGGTATGGTGGTATGCTCCTAGAACCTCAGGTATCACCTCCTGGGCTGCTGCATCCATCCTTTGGCCACCCCCCTGGCTAACTGATACCCTCCCACTGGCACTAGTCCCCGGTACCTGTGTCCCCTGCACAGGTCTGGCAGTCCCACTTGCACTGGGCCCTTCATCATCCTTCCTGTTGGTGTGTGGAGACTCTGGCCTCTGTACATGTGGGCCACCAGTCTGTGGCCAGGAGACACTGGTGTGGGGTCATTTGGCCAGAGCTGATGATGGTGGCTGGGTAGTAGGGCTGTCAGTGGTATCCTGGGTGGGGCTGCTGGAGGTTGACAGTCCAGGACTGTGTGATGGGCCAGAGTATTCCTCAATTTCCAGACATCCCTCTGCACTCTCCTGAGTGGGACCTCTGTCTTCAGGTGGGGCGCTGGCACTCCTTGGCGTTTCCGTACGGGTAGCATGGGTGGTGGTTCCTGTGGGGGGGAATGGACATGTGGGTTTCAGGTACTTTTTCGACAATTGCTGCACTGTTCTGCCCTATTTTGTGCTTATATTCCCCTGTCGTGGCATGCCAGGTCCCTTCGTGTGCATTTCTTTGCACTTTTATGAGGAGGGTGGAGGTGCATTGTGGGTGCTGTAGTGCCACTGGGAATCCATGCAGGGGTAGGTGACTGTGCACAGGGGGCAGGATAGGGGTCTGTTTGGGGGATAGTGGGCATGCAGGGTAGTTGGATGTGGGTTTTGTGGACTAGCTGGGGATGGGGTCCTGGTGGTAGTGAGAGGGGTGGGGTGATACATGCATTATAGGTGGGGTGACTGTTATAGTATAGTAGTTGACTTACCCGAGTCCAGTCCGCCAGTGAGTCCAGTGATGCCCTCCTGGTGCAGGATAGCCAGGACCTTCTCCTCCTAGTTGGGGTATTCGGGGGTGTAGGCGAGGGACTGCCACCAGTGTTTTGTACGGCGCTGTTGTGCCTGGACGCCATTGACCAAACCTTCCCGCGCAGGTCGTTCCATCTCTTCCGGATGTCATCCCTTGTGCGTGGATGGTTTCCCACTGCATTAACCTTGTTGACTATTGTCTGCCATAGCTCCATCTTCCTGACCATAGGTGTCTGCTGCACCTGTGCCCGAATAGTTGTGGCTTGACCATGAGTATTTTGTCCATCATGGTCCTTAGCTCCCTATCTGTGAAGCTGGGGTGCTTAGGGGGTGCCATGGTGTGTGTTGTGGGTGGTGTGTTGTGGGTGTATTGGTGAGGGTGTTGTTGTGTGGTTGTGTGTGTGGCTTATACAGTTGTTTGGGGTTTGTATGAGTTTTGGTGGTGTATTTGTGTGTGTGACTTGTACGATGTTGTGTTTATTGTATGCGTGTTGTGTTGTCAATCTCAGTCGTGCTCTTGGCGATGCAAAGGATTGTGGGTTATGTGTGTGAGTGTTTTATAGTGTTGTGGATGTGTGTCAAGTGTGTGGGTTTCAAAGTTGCCAATGTGTGCATTTGATGTTGGTGGGTCCCATCGCTGGCCGTGACGGTCCGTACCACCAATGATTGTTAGGCATCCACTATCCGCCACACTGATTTGTGCTTCATTATTTGGTGGCTGGAGAATTTTTCTGCATGGCTGTGGCGGGGTGGAGTGCACTGCCTTTCTGCTATTGTAGGTCCTGGCGGTGGGTGGAGGTTGCAGGATTTTTTGAGGTTTTACTTTTTGGCACCATTATTCAGCGGTGTGAAGTCTACTGCCACAGGCGGTCTTCTGTTCACCGTTGCCATGGCAGTCGACGGTGATTACCGCCAAGTTCATAATGAGGGCCTATATCTGTTTACCATTAAGGCTGACCTTTTGTTTGTTTTAGTTATGGAAGCATATAATCAATATTTGACTTGACATTTATTGCCACGTTTGGTGTTGCTTGTGCTTCAGTATCTGCATTGTGTGCTAGTGCTGTTCTATTTTATAAACATAAGATAAGATACTATAAAATCTCTAGTCACTCACTATAGGGTAGAGAAACTTTGCACCAGATCCATCAACACAAGGGTCACACAGGTTAGCAGCATCAATTAGGTGCCCACAGGCCACCAAGGTCTTCCAGTAAGCCCAGCAGGGCCCCTCTAGTGGTGAGATCCAGAGGTCTATCAAACACTTGCAAGAGTTCCCATGTTATCTTGTGCCAGTGACGGCTCATCACAGGACAAGCCCACACCATGGGGCAAAAGTCTGTGTTTGGCACTAGACAATAGAAGCAGGTGACTTCGGAGCTTCAATTGGCCAAATTAAGTTGCTGGGAGGCCATATAGGTTAGTTGGAGGTAGTTAAGCTGAATCAACCTGAGGTTAATGTAGATAGCTGGCTCCCGGGGGCCATCCTAGCTCCTTTCCACTCAACCTTGTCTACCTCCCCAAGCTACAACTCCCCCTTCTGTCTCAGCGTGGTGAACCATTTTGGGGTATTGACCACCAAGGGTCAATAAATCTGGGATATAGTACCTGAGGCCAGCCTCTCAGTCAATAACTTAGCCTCAAAGGGCCTGAGCTCAGGTATGTGGGTGCCTAGGGGAATGTTAGTTGTAAGGGTATTGCAGATATTCGGGAAATTGGGTACAAAGGTTTTTACTGGTCCTGTAATTCTTAGAACATCAGCAGGCGGCCACCTGCCCAAACATCCCCATGAACAGTGACTCCTATCCTGTCCCATTCTTGAAACCCATCCAGACCTGTGGTGTGACACAACCAGGCTCCCTGCCATAGTGGGATAATCAGCTTCAACCTACAGTTCCAGCCTGTACACTGTAGCATTTCTCTCCAGCACAAGAAGATCACTTAGGTGACCTCAGGAAGGGAGTTGGGGCTTTGTGTTCCATTCCGTAGATTCTTTTTCATGGCAGTCTCTAGGGCAGCGGTACTCAAACTTTTAAATGCTGCATCCACCCCGAGGAAAAAAAAAAATCTTTGGGCCCCCTCTCTTAATTTTTCACAATTATTCTATTAAATTGGCAATGTTTAAATATGTCTTGACTTATTTTAATGTTGCAATTAAGTTCTGGTACTGGTTTAAAAATGCAATCAAATACATGATAACAGGCATACTATACTGGTCAGGCAGAGCTTACTAACATGTAAAGTATCCACAGTGCAATCATTAGAAGTGGCGGCGGGGGTTTTAAAGAGTATTTGGAGTCCCTTCCCTTTTGGCACGTACTACCAGTTTGGATGTAAATGACAAAACATGTTAGTGGTAACCCATTACAGAGTGGTTTACTGTCGCTTATTTTTTAAGCTTAAAACAAAGCTCTGTTATCAGCATAATGCTTCTCATGGCCAGAGTGTGGCATCCCCTCACCCCCCCAGAATTACTTAAGGCCACCCTAGGGGGCCGCCCACAGTTTGAAGCCTCCTGCTCAAGGGGCTAGTGGCCTCAGATAGGTAGTGATGCTGACAAGAATGGGGAAGTGGTGTAGGACAAATGGTGGTGTCTATTGAGGAGTCTGTGTCTGGAACAACCTTGAGTCTGGTTGTGGCCCCTGTGATCTGAATGCATTGTAGAAACCTACTGAAACAAGCATTTCCTCCTCACCTCCCAACTGCCCCACCCCATACTTCTATAACCCCAAAGCATTTGTCACCCTAAACTTAACCCTAACATAAACCCTCAAGAAATAGCCGAAAAGTCATACAATGGAAACCTCATCTGTTGCAGGATTCTCTTGCAAGCAATTGCCATATTGTCTTATTCTCAGTGAATGCAGCTCTTCTGTTGAGGCCGACTAGTCTCCCCAGTGAAGTTCTAGTGGCAGTGGTCCACTGGGTCACCCAGGTTGGTTCACAGGAACCTCAGTCTGGGAGCAAAGAAGCCTGTTGTGCATGAGCCTTGGTTATCCCCCATTGCCTCCAGTGCCACCCCTCTGATTCAGATCCAGTAGAGCCTGTGTGGCCGCTGGTGTGAGCATGGCATCCATATGATCTTGTGTGCCTATTCCTAGGCAGTTTTAGTGTCAGGATGAGGCGGACCTCACCGCAGTCGATCCTCCATGCCTCCAGCTCCAGCTGTACCACGGTGATTCCTTCTCTCCACTGCCTTTCCCAGGCCTGCTTGAATGTTTCAAAGAAGTACGTTTTCAGAGGCAAAGATCTCTTTAAATTTTGCTGGGAAATGTACCATATACTGGAGGTATTAGAGCTTTTGTTTGACTTCATTGAAGGAACATCTACCTTTTGGACCACCCTGGTGATGCCCATTGAAATCATGATGCATGCGTTTTGAAAGCGGAGGTCAGAGTGCTTCAGTGCCTCTGGGGGTACATCATCTCTATTCTGAAAGTTGAGTGTTTGGGCTGTGAATGGGCAGGTCGGCACCCCGTGAGGAGACCAGGGAATCTATGTGCTCATTCCTTTTCAAACCACAGTGAAAGCATGCTATCTGGGATCTAAGACATACCAATTGCTGTGTGCTTGGCCCAAAAGCCAGCTGCTGAGGTCCAAGTTCCAGGTGTCTCCCAGACCGCTTGCCCAAAGGCAGCATGAGCTTCCAGGCCCTGTCGGTAAAAATGAACTTGTGTTGCTTCGCCGATATCGGTTTTGGCTTCTGGCTAACCTTGGGGGCTGGACACAGAAGCTGGCACGTAGAAGGGTGGACGGCAAGGCCTCCCTCCCAAAGCCTTGTTAGGTTCTGGGGACCCCACTCTCCAGGGTTGTTGTTTTTTTTAATTAAAGGTGCTGGGGCCACATGGCCCACCCTCCCCGAGCTTTGTTAGGCTAAAGGGACACCAGGGCAACCATAAAGATGGTTGCCCTGGTGCCCACCCAGAGCATCCACCATTAGGGGCGATGGGAAAGCCCCAACACCCATGCATCCCCAGCAGGCTCCTCAAATGCATCTGGAGCCGGCATTGCTCCAGCCTAGAGTGAGCAGCTACTATTGCTGCTTTCTCTCCAGGCAGGAGCAATATTTAAATATTTTTCCCTGCTCGCATCAGTGAGGGCAGGGAAAGAGGTGAAAAGCCTGTTCCAACTGGCAGGAGAATTTTAAAGGTCCAGATAGCTGGGAGCAGACTTTTTGTTTGCTCTCGTTTGGTTGGAGATTCATATATGCTCCCGCCAAGGGGGAGCAAACACATATTTCCCTGCCTACATCAGTGCAGGCAAGGAAACCGCTATGTCCCAGGGATGGGCTGTTAAGGTCATAGCTAATGAGCTAGCCTCAGGGGATGGGGTCTAGCTCAATTTTAATTACTTTAGAATTAGAGGCCCCAGAGAATGAGGTCCCTGGGGCCATTCGAGTTTCGGAGAGGAGAGCCATGTCTGAGCCCACCCTATGCCTCTGATGGGTCGGGGAGGGAGCTGCATAGTCCCCGCCCAATATTTATTAATTTCAGCCCTGGTTGTGGGCTCCCTGGAACCTGTCATGGCTCGAGGAGGAAGGGAGCATGTAATTGACATAAATTTGGGAAAAGTGTCAGAAAATACATCTGTGGCCACGCTAATTGTTTCCTGCCTACCACAGAGAATCAAATGTGTCAATTAAATAAGGAAAAAGGCAAATCTCTTTTTCTAGGAATATACAGTGACCCAGCCTTACTGACAAACATAGGCTCAACCTCTTAGCATACACAACTTTGTAAATGTGGTATTTTCAAAATTAGAATAAAAAATCCAACTTTACCATTAAAGAGGATTTTAAATTACAATACATTTGAGCATAAACATTATTTATCTATTGGCTCCCAATCTGAAGTTAACACGTGTTAATTCAAATAAGATAACCCATTGTTTGAAGGAGAAAGCATAAGCACTTTAGTAATGGTTGGAATGCGAAAATTGCACAGAACTTAATGTCAACAAAAGCAGGTTCAGCAACTATTTGGAAGTGAAGCCAAAATGTTTGGGGGAATCACATTCCAAGGATAACAAGTCTAACATGTCCCCCCCCCCAGATGAAAGCAGGGAGTACTACCTAACCTCATGGTAGTTCTCATCACTAAGGAGGTAAACCCTGCATAGACCATCAGCATTGGTGTGGTCAGCCCCAGAGTGATTTTCCACAATAAAGTCCATTCCTGTAGGGAGATGGAAAACCTCAATGTTTGGGATTCTCACCCCTCATCTGCATTGGCAATCTGAAGGGTCTGTGGTATATCTGAACTTGGAAATAAGTCCCAAACAAGTATGGTCTCAACATCTTTATTGCCCAGACCACTACAATGGCTTCCCTTTCCATGACAATCAAATTATTTTCCTTGGGAAGTAGCCTCCTTCTGATGAAGGCTGTAGGTTAATCCAAGCTCTTATCGTTTAGCTGTACGATAACCCCCATGACATGCTCAGATGCATCTGTTTGGATAATGAATTATTTGGATATGTTACGTGCCATGAGCACTGTTGCTATGTACATGGCCTCCTTCAAGCTGTCAAAGGTGTTCTGGCACATCTTCGTCCAGATCAACTTCTTAGTCTGCTTCTTTGAGGTCAACTCCGTCAAGGGGGCAACAATCCCTTGACAAATATCCCGTAGTAATCGGTTAGGCCCACAAATGCTCTCACGTCAGTCCCAGAGCCCACTATGAAGGTATTTTTAAGGTTTACACTGTTCCAGCACTAGAGTGAGGATTAGCAGCAAGTTTCCCCGAAGCCGACTGTCCAAAAATCAGTCTTACCCACACCTTGCGGAATTTGAGCTCCCAGAGTTTGTGAGTATGTCCTTTCCACAAGTGCTGGAGCAGCAGCAGCTGATGCAGGTCTGGTTGCTTCATGCAGCCCATGTGGTCAGGGAATAATCACTTAACATCGTGCCTCAACAGTGACTGGAGGTTCTCGGTGGCTCCTCTATGTGTGGTAAGCCTCTAGTTCATCCTGGTATGGTGGGAGTGTGATATGAATCTCCTGGTGTAAATCTTTCATCCCGATTGGCATGGTGAAGTCCTCAGTAGTGGCCCTTCCTGGCATAGGGGGTCAGGATCCCTTACCAGACAAGGGCCCGTACCGTACAGCAGTTTTCTCATGGCAGCCCCTCCTGGCACATAGGGCTGCTGCTTTCAACTGCTCATGTGCTCCGGCCCTATCGGTACAGAGAAGCACACAATAGCCCTTCTCTGGCATACGAGGATCATTGACTTTGTTCTGCACAGGAGCAATGAGTGGAATAACCACCTCCTAACACCTTGCAAAGGGAATCTACTCAAAAGGGCTTCCCACTGCACCTCGCTCCCTCCAATGCTCTGCACACTGGTATTCACAAGCAAGCAGGCTCCAGGGCAGGTGGTCTTGGATCGACTGGTTGATGTCTCCTCACCCATCAGGGAGACTAGCAGGCCTTGGTCCCCAGTTCTTCTCACAAGCAGTCTTGCAGAGCTTCCCATCCTCACAGAACTCATCAAACTGCTTGACAGATTACAATTTCTGAGATCTCAAGCTTTCCTTCTTAAGTCCCTTTCCTGACACCAAATGTAATTTAGAGTCTCAGTCACTGACATTTGCATTGGGGGTGGGTCTGATCTTTTCACGTACCCATGGCTCTGCTCTCTTTTTCCTCTTAAAAACAGCGTATCACAGCAGGAGTGACTCCAAAGCCGATAGCCCCAACACACAGGCCATGGGAGTGGTCACAGCTGGATGTCAGCCACAGTGAAATGTGCATCAAAAGATTAGCCCATGGCCCCAGCCCTACTTCTTATGATTCTCTTATCAGTCCCATCTCCTAGGCCCCTTCCATGTGGACTCTAAGTGAATCGAAGAGTACCCTATGAAGTGTACAGGGGAAACCTGGCACTCCCCTCTCCACTGTGTGGCCCAAATAGCTTACAGGAATGCAGCAACACACAAATCTGTCTTGGGGGATTTTGCTACCTCCTCTCCATGTTTCACCATGCTAGCCTGGGTCTCCAAAAATGGAACCCAGGTAATGTACTATCCACAGGAACACATACACCCAGAGAATGTGAACAGCCTACAAGCATTGCACAGCACTGTATCCTTCATCTATGTACTGTACCACTCACAGGGACACATACATCCAGCATATCCATTTAAACTGCACAGACTACACAGCACGTTATCCTTCATGCATTGTATCACTCATAGGCAGACATGCATGAAACATATGCATTTACCATGCATGCACTGCACAGCACTACATATTCTATTTGTTGTACCAATCATAGGCCCATTGGTTTGTGGTATAGGGTGTGGAGAACTTGTAGGTTACCCCACAGTTATCCTACAGTGACCTTATGCAGCCATGAACACAGTGCTCTGGTCAGCCACCATAGCCTTGGAGAAACCCACCCAGATAAAGATCCCCATCAGTGCCTGGGCCACTGCAGGCACAGTCAATCGCCTCAAGTTACCAAGTTACCAAGGGTGGTGACCCACCAACGCCAAGATGAATCTGTACAGGGAAGTCTTAAGGTCCAGGGGCCCAAAAAAAATGTTGATGGGCAATCTCTCAAAGGGGTCACTTGGAACAACATGAGGAACCAGAGGAGCAATCTTCCCCCTGACATCCGACTGTCCTGTCAGGTGGGAAAGGACCTACAGAATGTTTCTGAGGTTGTTCTTATCCAGGGCCAATATAAGTGGGTAACCGACCTTTGCTAAAGTTTTGGCCTGCCTCAGATGTCCTGCTAGGGGTACATGATGAGCCTGCCCCAGCAGAAAGGCCCTGTATCACTTGGGGACCACTAGCACATGGTTTGCACCAGGCTCAGAACCCTTAGGATAATTTCCCCAACAGATCAGCTGATCACTTGAGGTGTTGTCAGTTGCTTGGGTCTGGCCTGCTGCTGTAGGCCTGCAGTGTAAGCACTCCTTCTGTGTTTTGCAGAAGTTTGGTCAGGGCACCCTCATTCATTTTGCCATCCACCCAACTTGGATCTGTCTCCTATGGCAGCAATGTCTTTCCCAGTAGATTCTGGGTGTCATCCTCAGGTTCAGTCTAATCCCTGACACTGGGAATCTCAGGGCTAGTTTCCCAAGCCACCTACCCTTTCTTTTTTTGTCAGGTACCTGGGTCATTTTTCCAGGATCCAGGCCCTTTTGACTTCCCACTTGTGCTATTATGGAAGGTGTGGTAAGGCACATCCACTCCAGGGC
Organism: Pleurodeles waltl; assembly: GCF_031143425.1. Taxonomy (NCBI): domain Eukaryota; kingdom Metazoa; phylum Chordata; class Amphibia; order Caudata; family Salamandridae; genus Pleurodeles; species Pleurodeles waltl. Next base: position 1,179,828,249 of record NC_090437.1, read on the forward strand.
AACTCTAACATCTCCAGGTAGGACCAGATTGCCACCTCTTTCAAGATAGTATACTTCAGGTCATTACTAAGCAGGCACTCCACATGCATGGCTGGACTCACTGCTACTCTTACGGAGCATGAGACCCACCCCGCATTCAAAAGGAACCAGAGCCACAGTGATATGACTCTCATGGTTGTTGGCTATTTCAACCTGGTGGACCACATTATGGGCTATCTGCTCTGAGGACACCAGATGACACTTAAAAGTAGTTATACTGGCACCAATGTTTCACAGACCCTTCATCCACTGCCAATTTATGGTAACCCACTACCTTTATAATTTTAGTATTGTTAGGCATGTGTGCCATCTCTCTGTCACCAGGTACATTAAGGTAACCTCTGCACTCCTCCCCAACTAACTAGGGCAATCTCCTCCCTGAGGACTACAATGGCCATCCCCATGAAAGATATAGGTAATATGTAAAGTATTGATACAACACCTCGAACAGTAACACAGTGTATCACACCACAAAAGCATCCCACACAAAAATAGAAAAATAGAGTGATTTTTAATAAATGATTAATAAATAATAATAATAAAATGAAAACATCCAATCAGTAGAACTAGGCTATGCAGGTTTGAAGGTTTCAGTGACAATAGTACCAAAAAGCACAAAGCACCAACTGTGGATAGCTGGTTGCCATGGGCAGGGACAGAGTCACAAGTTCAGGCTGACTGCAAGGGAGCAATGGCCAGCTACAGGGACCCAGTCAAAGTGATACGTCGGTTCCGAGGAGCTGTGAGCCTGTGATACGAGAACCCTACATCAGAAAAGCTTTGCATTGGCAGAAGGTCTGATGAGGGCTGTGAGGTTGGTGCAGAGTCCTTTGCATCGGGAGAAGCCTCACAGCATAGGCGATGCATCAGTTCTGCTTGGCTTCTCCTTGGGTGGTGGTTGTGCTTAAGAGGTGACTTCTGAGGTTCAATATTTATACCTGGTGCCCTTCCTCTTGAAGGTGGGAGACGCTTCTAGAGATTTGCTTTTGAAGTCCCCTGGCATCCTGACTTCCCTTTCTTGGCTACATACTAACTACCGGGATTGCACCCCTTCATGTGGAAACATTATACTCCATATTCAAGTGTAAGCAGGCCTGTGCCAACCACCACCCTCCCATCATGCCAGTGATGGCTAATACAGGGCTATCTCACTCTCTATTGTTTATAGCTGTCTAGGAGGAATACGCAAAGCCCAGCTCTCAACTACACCTAGTCATGTGAGCCATGGACATGCCACAAGAACTAAATGGCAAAGGCAAGAAAATGCCAATTTTCTAATAGTGGCATTTTCAAAACTGTAATTTAATGTAAAAAGAGGAATTCTCATTACAATTCCAACTACAACAAACATAAACTGGTTACCTGTTCCCATTTGGACATTGCAGCTTAGTAAATTTAATAAAGTAACTCCAATGTTATTCCTTTGGGGAGGTAGGCCTCACAGTGGTTGAAAACAAATTGAAGAGTTTTTTACTACCAGGACATGAAAAAACTAAAATGACATGTCCTACTTTTTAAATTCATGCCACATACCCTCTGGTCTCTCCAGGGATTACTCTAGGTATGACTTATATGTATTAAAAAGGAAGGTTTGGGTCTGGCAAAAGGTATATTTTTGTAGGTCAAAATGGTAGTATGAAAAAAACACACAAGCTGCAATAGCAGGCCTAAGACTTGTTTGAAGGGGCTACTTAAGTGGGTGTCACAAATAGTGCTGCAGACCCACTAGTAGAAGAGCTGAAAGGTCTAACACCCGGGGTCTGTCCACCAGTGGGGGGCTGCTGCATTTTCTGGCAAGTGGGATCCCCTTACAGTGCCCATTTCTGTAGCACTTGTTACAACTGGTGTACAAGTGACCTGAGGGCTTGTTCCCATGGAAACTCCCTTCATCGTTTCTGTCTGGGACTGGGAATCCTTCCCCTAAGAACCTTTTTGGATGCCTTTAGAGATATCTTTGTTTTTGTCCTTCTCTTCACCCTCTTTCTTCATGTGAATCCCTGTTCACCCTTTTGATGATTCCCCCGAGATAGCTTCTTGTGGACCCTGGTGCTGAGCCAGTGGTCAGTCCTCATTGTCAACTCCTGGGGTACAGTAAGCTGGGAATTTATCAGTTGTTGGAGCAGCTCTAGAAAACAATTACTGAACATGTGCCCTCTTGCAATGAGATTGCATAGCCCATTCTAACTACTCACATTACTACCCTTCATCCAATCATCCAAAAATTCACTCAAGACTGGCTTGCCAGATTCTAGCTGTCTCTTACTTAACTTTAACGTTTGCTCCTGACAAGGGCTTCTTTCATGAGTGGGTACTTCACCCTCTCACCCTTGCCTAGTCCAACAGAGAATCCTTGCCCCTCTTAGGTGGAAGGAGACAGACGTTTTGCAGGTTTACGCTGGCTTTTGTGCCACCATTTTGACTACTAGATACTAGTGTAATTGTCATAGTTGGACTCTCACTTCTAGGCAAGACTGCTGGTTTAGAGATGACAGCACTTTTGCTTGTAAGTGACTAGGCCAATCCTATTACAAGTCGCAGCTGTCGGCCCAACCCTCCCGGCTCACAAGCAGTACCTCACCAAAACCCCAAACAGTAGGTGATTTTTGGCAGCATTACACATGGACTCTAGATTGCGACATCTCAGGATAATCGTGGCAGAATGGAAGTTACCCTTTTCTCACCTTAGCAATAAGTCTCAGTCACACACAGGCAATGAAGGAGATGCAAGAGAGTTTCCAAAATATTTATTGAAAGGACTTCAATCTACGGTAAAATGCATGAGCTGCAATGTTTAGGATAATGTATAATAACAGAAGTATAATTATGAAGATGAGAGTCATGAGTACAAAGGCCCCCCCACCATCTTGCAATAAACATGAAATGTAAAATCCCTAGCAAAGAGAACCTAATTTATAACCTACTGAGAGCTAGGCATGATACACCTAATCTGCCAATAACATGTCCATGACAAGCGCCCCCAACCCTCATTACCTAGGAATGAGGTCTTGGTCAGACTCAGTGGTGACACAAAGGCTGAATTCTGCAGTGAGGTAACATGCAGCATAGATTGCGTCAATGGCATCTGTTAGGAATCCCTCTGATAACTTTGTCAGTGTGAGATGTATTTACAGAGATCATGTAGGACCCCAGACGTAGGTATGTTCCCAACCAATAGATAAGGGGCAGAATTTTGGTGGCAATTATGTAAACAAGTCCCACCAAATATACATTATGTGTCTGTCACACGTAGGTGAGACAGAGACATGATCTGAATACTTGCGTACATCACTTGATTATGATGCTCATGGTGATGCCTTCACAGAATGGCACTGATAACGCAAATAAAAACATATCTCTAACTATAAACAATAGCAGCCATCTCTAAAAAAGTAAAAAAATAAATGGACTAAAACAGAGCAATCTAAGTAGGTTGAAAGTCAGTAGGTGACGGGGACACAGCCCTGCAAACAAATGGCTATGCTAATATCCTGAGTCCCAATAAAAATTAAATGGGATTCACTACATAATAGCTCTGAAATGCACTGATCACTTCTAAACAGGACTCAGCGCATGTGTTCTGACCCTTAAAATGGGGTATGTTTCATTAACTTGTCCCAAATTGACATAGCCTAACTTACTTGTAAGTCCCTAGTATATGGTATCAGAGGCACCCAGGGCATGTAAGTTAGAGTGCCCCCAAAGGACTGCATCACTTGTTCTGCCACGCTGAGTGGGACAAGGATAGAAAATGCCTTTCAGTCAGCCACTATAGATTGGAAGAACAGTTTTGAACTGGTAATGGCATGCCCAAACCTTTCTTTTTAATGTAGGTAAGTCACCTTGATGGCACGCCTAAAGAGTACTAACAGCATTTTCTGAAGATAAATAGGGCCCCCTTGACAACCAGAACTTAGATCTCAATGACTCGGAAGGACTGCCCTGCTGCATGGAGGGACCAGTAAAGATCAATGAGGACTGCACCTGCTACACCTGGATGCTAGGGAAGAGAGGGACTGTGCCTGCTGTGTCCTGCTCAAGGAGAAGCTGTCTCCAGAGCCAAGCCAAGCCAAAACAACTCCAAGGGCCAGCTTTCTGGTCTCCTGTTTGCAGCACAGTAACGCAACAGCTGAAGAAGCCTGCTGGGGCGAATTGGTAGACCAAAGTCTTTAAGCTGCTACCACCATTGTCATGCCAAGACCAAGACCTGACACAGAGTTGCACCCAAGTTCAGTGATCCCAGAACTTCTGTTGGAGAGTTGCTGGTATTTTCAGAAGGCTTGTTATCAACTCAGGCAGGATTGGCCTCTAACCGCAACAATGGGCAGATGGTAGTCCACTGGGGACTGGATTTCAGCCATACCAGAAGGACTTTCTGAGACATATTCCATGCAAACAGGACCCCCTCGCTATCTTAATGGACTGAGGAATCCCTGCAGCAACACCCTTGTCAACTGCATCTCTTTCACACCATCCTTCGAGCATCTTCAACATCCTTCATCTCTTGCATCAGGACCACTTTATAAGAATTCATTGCAACGCTGATAATGTGCCTGGAACTGTTGAAGGACTGCTTTAAATATGAAGGTAACTATTCTTGAGGACCTTGATGATCCCCTGATTAGGTCCCTGTCAGAGTTTGTTGCCCCAAGTACTTCTAAGTGACTGCATTGACACTTACCTAAGTTTTCTTTGAAAATGTTTCTGTGTCTAATTTGTTGAATTTGTCAAGGCCTGTTCACCGCTCAGTGAAATTGCACTGATTTATTATGTCTTGTAAAATATATATTTCCGGAACCCCCAGAGGATCTATCCCATTCTAGTACCTAAATTATGTAAAAATACAACCTATTTTTGTAAATTGGTGCTGGTTTTCTTGAGTGCTGTTATGATTTCTTCTTCAATTGTTTTGGTGCTGTTTAAATGCCTAACATTTGTTTCCTCTGTATAATTCTTGTGCCACCGATACCCAGAGCTGAGATGAGGGTTTTAAAGATGAACCTACTGGACCTAAAGGGATTGGTAAATGTATTAGGGGGTGAGGTTGCACAACAATACTATATAATAATTAAGGCTTTATGTTTTTACAGATTTTTACAGATAAATGCAGACAGAAAACCGTGTGTTTCCTGTCTGTATATATTTTTAAAAGAAGAAAATTAGAGAAAATTTTGCTTTTTGTGGGAGACTCTTCATGCTGTCTTTCATTAAGTCCAGGCAAAAGCTGACAGAATCACTACATGAAGAGTTAAAAAAAGGATGAGATTTCCTTTAGTGTTGGTATATGTTAAATATATTTGTAGGTCATTACTAATATGGAGCTCTGGGTGTCAAACTTTGTTATATGTGTCCGCTTAATTTGCTAAGACACGAAAAGCATCCACAATGAGTGCAAGTTTAAGAGTTGAGTGCCTAAGAAAATATTTCATTTTACGACTCCATTTATTGTCAGAACACAAAATAAATATAAATACCAATAAGATGGACACAAAATAAATATGGATACACACAGACTGAAATGTTAAAAAACAAAATACCATAAAACCAGGAGACTTAGGCCCTCATTATGTCATTGGCGGTGAAAACCACCTACTGCCACGGCGACAGCCATCAAAAGACCGTTGCCGCGGCTAACATCTGTCTGCCAAAATATGACCACAGCCGAATTTCGGCCACAAGTAGGGTGGAAATCTGGCTGTGGCCATGCTGGTGGATGGTGTTCAGATGGCGCTGCTACCACCAGCAGCGCCATGCCAGTACACCGCCACCAGCCGTATTCTGAGAAATAATATGGCCTGGCGGTGTTCTGCTGGGGGGCGCTTCTGGTGGTAGCAGCGCCCCACCTCCTCCCCTGCCGGAAGACCCTCTATATCCAGGTAAGTTGGGTTTCCGACAGGGGAGGGGGGTGGTGGGTGGTGTGTGTGTGGGGAGGGTGCATGAATGTGTGAGTGTGTGCTTGCATGTGTATGAGTATGTAGTGTTGATTGTGTGTGTGTGTGTGTGCATGTGTGTGACTGTGTGTATGAATGCAAATTTGAATGAGTGTCTGTGTGTAAGTTTGGATGAGTGTACGGATGTGTGCATGAATGAATGGACGCATGAGTGTTTGAATGCATTAATAAGACTATGTGACGGAGTGTGTGAATGCATGGTGTGTGCCTGCAAGTGTGCATGTATAGGGGGATCAAAAGGGGGGAGTGGATGGGGGTAGTAAAGAGTGTCGGGGTGGTGGACTTCCTACCAGTGACAGGGAAGGAATTCCCTGTCACTTGTAGGGTCTACCACCATGGTTTACATGGTGTTCCAAACGCCACGAAAACAATGGTGGTAGGCATAATGCCGCAGGCGGGACAGTAGCGGCCACCGGGTTGGAGATTGTTATCTCGAGCCCGGTGGCTGCTATCGCCATGGCGTTCAGTGTCGTACATTGGCGGGTTGGCTTCAGCCACATTAACACCGACTGCCGGGGTCATATTGACCCCCATAGATATAATACACCCCATTTCCTCACAGTAGGTATTTGTCTCCATTGCACACTATATTGCTGCTGCAGTCATTGCTTCTGGACTCTGTGAACTACTTAGCTTCTAGGTCCAACTCCTTCTGACTCATTACATGAGCCAGCCTTTCTTCTACTTCAGAGCCATTCTCATTTCCTCTAGGGACTCTTGCCAGCGGTCTCATCCTTGGCAGCCTCTGCCTTCTTCTACTCTGAGTCGGTCTTTTCAACTCCCTGCTCCTTGCCTGTCAACAATTTTAACTTAGCCAGCAGCAGCCTGAACTTCATTTTTGCCCTTCTGTTCCCCAACTCCTCAGGGGATAGGTTGCAGGAGGATAAACTGTTCCTTGCTATGGATCCAGCATGGGACCTCACCCATGTGGGCTCTCCTCTCTTGTCTGGGGCTGTAGTCAGGAGACCCTTTTTAGGCTCCTCTGTTTCTTCCTTCTCCATAACGTCCTCATACTCTTGGTCTTACACTGTTATTTGCAGCTGTTAGGCTTCCTCCCAGTTCAGAGGGTTATTTGGAGGTACTTTATTGTGGAACTCTTTGCTATTGTTTGCCCCCTCTCCTTGTAAAATCCTTTCAACTCTGCCACAGTGTAGCTTTCAAGGTTTGTGGGATCCATGTCCTTGCATGCAAGCAAGTATCACAGGTGCACAAGTGAGGTAGTATTACATTTGATATGGCAAATCAAGGACAACTTAAATGGAAGCCAATTCTGGATTATTGTAGAGACCTAGATAACAATGAGTGACAACACAAGAACTGTCTCCCAGCAATGAAAACCATTGTAAGAAATTGGACTTTTGGTTGTGAGTGGTGGAAGCTCTACACAAGCAACAACTACAGTTCCTGTCAAGGTGAACCACAAAAGCCACTAAACTAGCTTGTGCTTAATTCTCTGGCATCTTGGCACAAACGTAGTCAGGATTAACTACAAGTCTATGTGTAAAGTATATATGCAGCGCACGTACAGTAATACAGTGAAACCACAACACAAAACAAAAAATCCAAACCAATTTAGAAAAGTAGAATACATTGTGATAAATAAGATCATGCTAGAATGACACAAATCCAACCAGTAGAACCAGAGATATTGAATTTTAAACAAAATAATGCCAAGAAGCAGAAAGAGTTACTCGTGGTTATCTGGTCACACTAAACCAGCGAAAAGTCACATGTTCAAGTTGACCATGATGGTGCACGGGCAAGGTACAGGGTCAAGATAAGTCTTGCTAAAGAGTTACATTTTCAAGTCCAGTGTGAAAAGTTCCCTTCCTGTTGGAAGAGGCTGCAAAGAGGAGGTTTTCAGCATGAAGAGCATTTTGAGCATAGTGAATGGTTGTAATAAGGTGCTAACAGAAGGTCATCAGATTTTCACATTGCCAGTTGCCTCGGACACACTAGTTGCTGTAGTTTGAACTGTAGGTGTTGCATTGCTAGTCGTTGTGGTGTCATCAGGCCCCACCATAGCTACACATTGGCGTTAGTTGTGGGCTGCAAAGTTTTAGCACAAATGGGCTTATTTATGTTTGTGAAGAGCACAGACTTCAGATTTTTCACCTCTTTCTTGTGGAGGAGAGGAGTTTTCATTGATGCCCACCACAGTTCCTGACCTAGGGGCACCTTCTCCGTATCAGGACTCACTCTAGCAGAGATCAGCAGAGGGTTTCAGGCAGGTCTAGGCCAGTCAAGTTGGTGCTATTGAGCTGGGCAGATTCAGGGAGGCCTCTGGAAGCTTGTTGTGCCCCTGTAGCTGACACAGGAGGTATGAAAACCTACCCTTGCACTCACTCTGAGGAGCCCAACATCAAGACAAACAAGATGAAAATCCCTTCTTCAGAGAGCAAAGCAGTCTTTAAAGCAGCAGGGCAGTCCTCCCGACAGCACAGCCATCTTTATTCTGATTCTTCCACAGGTCCAGGAGTGTTCGGAGGAGTGGTTCTAATGGTCCTTTTTTTGTATATGGTGTCAGCCTTTGCTCTTGGATTTGGTCAGTTCGTGCCCTTCCCTGTGCCCTGGTTCCAAAAGGTCTAGGTTGATAAAGGAAAGGGCATTCATTAGATTCCTTTGTGTGCTGTGGGCAAGTTCCTTTGAAATATAATCAGAGCAGGGTACAGTTCCTCCCCAGCAATACAGCCAGGAAGACCCTCTCCCAGCTACACCCAGGTCCCATTGTTTACTGTCTGGGCCCAATGTACATTCTTGATGGGGGAACCATCAACAGGTTCAGGCAGTTGGAAATGCCTGGAAAGTTTTCAGAAACTTGAGATAGGAAAATGCCAACTTTCTAAAAGTTGTATTTTCAAAACATAATATACAACCTTGCCAGTAAAGAGAATTTTAAATGTGAGTGTAGACAGCATTTCTATATCTGCTCCCAATCTGCAATTTGCACTTATTAATTCAAATAAGATAACCCAGTATTTGAATGAGAAAACATAAGCGCTTCGGCAATTGTTTGCAGGGGTAAAATGCACACAGTCTTACAACCAACAAAAATAGGGCTCAGCAGAAATTTGAAATTAAAGTCAAAAGACTTGGGGAATAACATGCCAAGGATAATAGGTCTAACATGCCATGCTGAAAGCAGGGAGAACTACCTAACCTCATTGTAGTTCTCAGAAAAAGTGCAAAGCCCATCTGCATTGGCATGGTAAGTCCCAGGGCATTGTTCTACTGTAAAGTCTATTCCTGTAGGGAGATGAACCAGCTCAACTGTTTGGAATTCTCACCCCTCATCTGCATTAGCCATCAGAGGGGTATTTTGTCATAGAGACCCTTGTAACAAGACTGCAAGATTTGGGCAACAGCACCACCGAGTGCAGGTGAGTGAGCCTGATCCTTCGCTGTGTGACAACTGTCGGCCTAACCCTTACGGCCAGCTAGCAGCACCTCACCAGTACCCAAGAGTCAAAGGTGATTTGTGGCAGCCCTTCACATGACGTGAATTCCTCAGGGAAATCGTGGTGGAACAAATCTTACCCCTTTCTCTCAGTCACGTATGACTCACATATACAAAGGCAAAGCAGGAGTAGGTTCAATAAGTTTTATTGAATCAACTGCATTCTATGTAAAAAAGCAGGTATTGGAATTATAAGGATGACAAAACATAATAAAAGCAAGGCAGTGACAAGGGAAGTGAAACATAGGAAAAGTACCACCATATTGTCACAACAATGGTTCTAGAATCTCTACCTGCATTACTAAGATTCTATATGAGAGCTTGACAGTGTAAGCCCTAATCTGCCCATCAGGCCCCCTGGATGAAACCCATCCCTCGTACCTGTGATTGCAGGTAAAGAAGAGGTATGTTGGTCTACTGAGAATCCTCTCACATGGAGGGAGAGAAGGCATTAGGTCTCAGCAGAAATTGCAAAGGCGCTGTGCAGTATGTGATGGCAACTGTTTGGAATTCCCCTCTATTGTTTAGGGGCAGTGAGGTGTCTTATAATAAAACATCTGGTATTCTGATAAAATTGCCCTGACATGACAATGCGTCTATTTCTGTCTATGAGAGTTGGGGACATGATGAACGCTTTCTGCCGATAATAACTCAGAACTTATCATGCTCAGCCTTGAATGAAACACAGAATGAAAATGTCGTGCAGAGAAAAGAATAAAATAAGTCTGTGTGAAAGGACAAGCTTTTAAAATAATAAAAATATCCCCACTAAAATAAAGCTTTTTCTAAAATAATACGAAGCTCGGAGTGAAAGGGCACAAACTGCAGGCCTAAGCTAAAATAATGTACCTGTATAATAGCTAAAGTATTCTCACAGCACACTCGCCATTGTTGATTCAAAGTGTAGAGGTCCCTAATAAAGCCTGAAACAAAACTGCCATTTCTACATCTACAACCTTAAAATCAAGTTTAAAATGCATACAATGAAATGTCTATGTCAGGGGTCTCTAACTGTTTTTGTAGTGTGAGCTACTTCTGATCAGTGAAAATCCTTGTGCATTTGTGTGGTCAGTCCCACGGCATTGTCTAAGCACCTCGCGCATTGTTACCAGGCACCCCCATGCCCAGCCTTATTGACATTGTGCCTAATGTCCAAGGAGCTGGATACTATGGTTTGAACAAAATACTTTGACTAGGAGTATTATGACAGGGCTACTGTGTGTGTGAGTGAGGGTGTGGTCTTTGGGGATGTATGAATATATGTGCATATGAATGGGATATGTGTGTATGTGTGACTGAGAGCCTGTTTTATGTATGTGTTTGTGGCACGGGAGATACCTTTCGCCACATGTGGCACCATTATGTATCACACAAACATACAACCATTTTCATAGACCGGAGAATTTTCAAGTGCAAAATGTTCTTAATATGGAAACTTTTTCTACATTTTAAAAGGGACTGTATTTTTCAGTTGCAAATGTGGCACAGCATTCTACTGCCCACTGATAGCAAGAGGCCTTAGCCATGAGAGGGGTATGTTGTCATTGAGACTCTAGCTATAGTAACAAGACTGCTGTATTTTGCCGGCAGCACCACCTAGTGCAGGAGACTGAGTCTTTGCCATGTGACAACTGTTGGCCTAACCTTTCTGGCCAGCTAGCGGCATCTCACCAGTACCCGACTCAAAGTGATTTGTGGCAACCATTCGCATGACATGATTTCTCAGGGAAAATATGGTGGAACAAATCTTACCCTTTTCTCTCAGTCACATATGTCTAACACATACAAAGGTAAAACAGAAGCAGGACTAGAACCAAAACGTTTTTTTGAATCAACTACATTCTATGCAAAAAAAAGCATGCAAAGCGGATATAAGGATGATAAAACATAATAAAAGCAAGGCAGTGACAAGGAAAGAGAAGCATAGGAAAAGTCCCACCATGCTGTCACAAAATGATTCTAGAATCCCTACCTGCACTACTAAGATTCTACATGTGAGCATGCAATGTAAGTCCTAATCTGCTCATCACACCCCTGGGAAGAAACCCATCCTCCATACCTGTGATTGTAGGTAAAGAAGAGGTATGTTGGACTACTGAGAATCCTCCCACATGGAGGGGGAGAAGGCATCAGGTCTCAGCAGAAACTGCAAAGGCAACGTGCAGTATGTGATGGCACTTGTTTGTAATTCCCTTCTATCATGTAGGGGCAATTGGGGGTTTTGTAATGAAGCATCTGGTGTTCTGAGAAAACTGCCCTGACATGTTAATGTGTATATTTCTGTGTATGAGAATTAGGGACATGATGAACGCAGTGTGCAAGCAGTAACTCGTAACATATCACGTTCAGCCTTGAATGAAGCACAGAAAGAACATTTTATGCAGAGAAAAGAATAGCAGAATTCTGTGTGAAAGGACAAGCTGATAAAAAAAAAAACATCTCCACTAAAATAAAGCTTTTGCTAAAATAATCAGAAGCTTAGAGTGAAAGGGCACATGCTGCAGTTCTAAGCTAAAATAACGTGCCTGTGTAATACCTAAAGTAACCTCACAACAATGTTGTCTGTCTGAACCCGGATGTGAGTTCTAAACAAGTATGGTCTCAGCTTTGTTAGGGCCCAGACCATTGCAAAGGCTTCCCTTTGGATGACAGTCCAATTCTGTTCCATGGGGAATAGCCTCCTTCTGATGAAGGCTACAGCTTGGTCCAGGCCCTCATCATTCAGCTGTGTGAGCAGTAGCTCTGAGATGATAAATGCCTGTCAGCAGGCTTCAAAATATACAGCCACCCACTTGATAACGCAGCTTTTTAAAACATTGAAAAAGTTCATGTGAGGGCTTGAAAGCTGACAGTGCAGGATGAGGTAGCCTAACGTCTTACGAAAAATTATTTTTTACTCTTTTTTCTCCTTTCTTTCTTGCCTCTTTCATTTTCTTTTCTTCTCTTTGCTTTAATGTATTTCTCTCCTTTTTAAATTTCCTTCATCCACTCTTTTATCTTTCTTTTCTCCCTTTCTTCCTATCTTTTACACTACTTCTTTCTTCTTCTACATTTCTTTTTTCTCCCTCTTTGGTGTCTATTCATTTCAGTTTCTTTTTTTCTTATCTTTATTTAATTCTTCCTCTTTTTTTCAATATTTGTTATCATTTCTCCTTTCTGCCTCTCCATTTCTATTTTGCTCCATTTCCCCTTCTTTGTTTTTTTTTGTTTTCCTCCTCTTCCTTTCTTTGCATTTCTTGTTTTTCTCTATTATTCTTTTTTCTTCACCTTTCTTTCTATCCTTCTCTCAACAATTCTTTCCTTTGTTTCATCATTCTTTCATTTTCCCTATTGTTTCTGCCTTTCTTCTTTCTCCATATATTTTCCTTTCTCCCTTCTTTTTGATTTCTCTCCTTTCCTACTTCATTTCTTTTGTTCTATGTCCTTCTTTCTCTATTTCATTCTTTTTTTGCTTTTTATCTTCTTTCCCTCTTTTCTTTCAGTTTTATCTTTTCTCTGTCTTCATCTTTCCTTCTTTGTTATTCAATCCTCTTTTTCTTGTTCTATTTAGTTATCGTATTTTTTCTATTTATCCACTATTGTTCTTTTTTCATGACTCTCCTTTTTTCTTTATTTTCTTTTTTCTTCTCTTTCATTTTCTCTCATTATTTTACTTTCCCTACTTTAAATCATTGTATTGTTTCTGTTGCTTTCTTACTCTTCTATTTCTCTGTTTGGCTCTTCCTTTGATTGTTTTCTACTAAATCCTCTGTCCTTTTGTCTTTTTTCCTCTTCTTTCATTCATTCCTTTCACTGGTTCTTCCCCTCATTTTCCTATTTCTTCTTCTCCTTTCTATTTGCTCCTTTCTCTATTTTTATTTGTCTTCATTTGTTCTCTCCTTTCCTGTGTTCTATTTCTTTTGCTGCCTTTCTCTACTTCTTTCCGTATTTTCCTTTATTTCTCTCTTGCTTTTTACTCATGCTGTCATTCATTGCTTTCTATATCTATTTCTCACTTTGGCTTCTCTCCCTCCCTCCCCTTTTTCTCTCACATCCTCTGTTTTTCTTTCTCTCTCTATTTCTGTCTATTTCTCATGCTCACCTTCTCAAGAGCAAAAGGACCAAACGGAACCTTAGGGGCACCAAATATAAACTTTTGCGATAAAGCTCCTGTGCCATTAATTCTTTATACTCTCTTTAAGTTATCTGACCTCTGTGTACACTTATGGCATCCCATACTAGTTTGAAGCTTAAGGCGGTTTTCAATGATCAGAAGTTTCTAGTAAAGGTTGGAAACCCCATATTTAGAACATCAGTATAGCAGGAATATTTCTTGACAACAAAACTCAATAGTGATCCGTTCTAACGTGAATGAATCTGACAATAAGAACAGTTTTTATGGTTAATGCAGTTTTCCCTTTTATCATGTTTACATTAAATAAATGATCACTTTTAATAAAAATGCGTACACAGCAAAAACAAAGTTAGGTCATTCATGTCAGCAGCAAGACAGTGAATGGAAGTCTGGCAACCGTGCTACACTTTGAAGGCTTTTGTCTGTAACAGTGTAGAGAAAACTGACACTGTTGAGTTCATGTCCATTTGACTGGGCTAATATGTAAGGTAAACAAAGCATTGTAAGACCTGATCAAAGTGCATATCTGGGGGCCAAGGCATGCTCTTTAGGTGTGAGAAAGAAAGTTTGGCAGAAGAAGGTCACATGTTTGAATGATCAGATAATCGGGTTTCAGTTTGACCTGTCTGCATAACTCGGAGTCGTTTTCCGCTGTTACTCATACGAGATGAGGTCAAAGGTCGTCAGTTACTTTGGAAGGCTGAGAAAGTTGGACAGAGTTGCCCTCCTGTGCCACATCACATTAGAATCAGACCACAAGCAGGTAGTCATGAGAGGACAATTCTTCATTTCAACTGGCTGATCTGTGCTCAGCCTCCCTGTGCTGGGACAGTAACGCACAATGTATGAACCATGTCAAGCCTTTTTCTGCTCAATGATACAGCATGAAAAAGGCAGACCTTCACATACAAAAAGATTGTTATCTCTTTGAAAGCATTCAGAAGTAACCATTTATAACTGGCATTACAAAGGTGTTAGTTTACAAGTTCCACAGCTGACAGATACAATTGTGTGTTCGGATTGTAAATTACAGTATTTCTTTCTGATTTAACATGCTCAAGTAGACATTTGCAGCCCTCGGGCTACTGAGTAAGGGAGTTTTAGTTCTACAGAAAAATGAAGGGTTATGGCCTTTCTCATTAGAAAAATATGATACCTGTAAGGTTTCAACTTTTTTACTGTAATATTTATGACAATGTTGTCAGAAAGGATATGTATATATTTAGAGGCCATAATTCTAAACGTTTTTACATCATTATCATTAATAGTTTTGCTTTAGGAAGAACACCAATTTTAATATTCTTTACATAAACTTTAGTGTTAGCAATGTATTTGTGATTTTGAAAAAAGTATGAAATTATCAACAGCACAAGTATTGTGCCACATTCAGTATTTTAAAGTTTACAATTGCATTGGTCCCGGGACATTTACCAAGCTTATTGTTGTATATTGACGTCACTAAAAATGAAATAATATAATTCAATGCAGTTACTTTCAAATATTAATTCTGACTGAAGCAAATAAAAATTATTTTATTCAAAATTGTTTACAGTACAGATCTTGTCATGGTGTACTGATATGCAATGCACAACATTGATGCAAATAATATAATTATTTACTATACTTTACTGGCAACAAAAGTGAGACAGTTAATGATGGGAAGGTTCAAGACATATCTGTCGAAAGAATAGATCGTTGGCACACAAAACAAACAGACTCATAATCAGTTATTCACGAGCTGTTTAAAAAGGGAGTCCTTAAATGTCTTTGGGCAAAGTTAGGTTAAGGTACGTTGGTTGATAAAAAACATTGCATTGCGTCGGTGTTGTTTAGTGTTCAGTACTGATAGTTCTCTGTTGTACCTGTGTTAAATAAACTCTTGTGTGTTGGGAAGTCTGTGAATTTGTTGGTTTATAAAATGCCTGAAATGTTGTCCTTTGTCCCCGTGCTTGATGACAGGGCATCCTGCACCATGCGATGCACTTTTCATTGTTGCCCGTAGTTTTTAATGAACATAGTTATGCACCACAAACTAAAATGCTGCCGACAGCTTTTACCACTGACAAATTCAAATGTTTGTGACCGAAATCTGTATCAGCAGATAAAAAACTGTTTATGTGATACCACCCCAATCTTTTTTGTTGGCTGCGAACTGTGTCTTCACTGTTAGTAAGTAATTGAAATATTGCATCAATTAACAAAACGCATAATAAAAATCAACATGTGCAGTGGGCCTAGCTGGATCCACATAATTTAAGACAAAGCACTGTTTTCTTGAATTCTGACGAAGCAGTTTAACCAGGAAGATGTCATCTTGAACACAACTGGGAATATATTTCCAAAACGTAGAAGCTACTGAGAAGGCTTGTTCCCTCTCCTGTACTTTCTTAGGCTTGAGAATCTTCCGGAGAGAGGTGAACATAAATTTAAAGGGGTTGAGGGTGTTAGAGAGCCCACAGCAAGATGGCAGCACATCAGTGCAGCTCCGCTGGCTGGAACGCATAAACCTTCAATAATCCTCTCAATCAGCGAGTAAATATCTCTGCAAGAGAGCGATCGCATGGTGTGAATACCTCTGTGTAGGATTGGTCCCCCGAACAGTGTGAGAACCATTCTGCAGAGCGTTTGCAGAGGCCCCAACACCGAAGTCTAAGATGGCGCCCAAGTAAGGAGAATGTGCTAAAATCCTCAGCACCCTGCACCATGGATAAACAGTGAGTGTGAATCCCAGAATAATTGCATGCACCGGGAAGTGACGCAGTGGTGGAACGAGGGATCGAGTGCTGTCTGCCCGCTAGAGTCACAAGCAGCAGTGCAATATGCAATCAGGCCTGAGACCGGGCTGTAGAGCGCGCCGGGCCACCGAGCGCCAGACGGTAAGGACTGGAGCTGGTGTGGTGGGGGGCAGAGTGGCCTCCTCCCCACCGGGCAGTACAGCAGATATGGAAGAAAGCCCAGACCAGTGAGTGAGCAGTGCCTGAATGCTTGAAGGTGGAGGAAGAGCAACCTAGCGGGGCCTGCTGGCTCATGCACTGCTATCATTGATCAAC
The DNA here is from genome assembly GCF_031143425.1 of Pleurodeles waltl. Taxonomy (NCBI): domain Eukaryota; kingdom Metazoa; phylum Chordata; class Amphibia; order Caudata; family Salamandridae; genus Pleurodeles; species Pleurodeles waltl. Next base: position 1,179,844,857 of record NC_090437.1, read on the forward strand.
TGATCATTAATGCAACTGCAGCGGGGGCCAAGACAACGGTAGGGTGCTGGACTGCTGCAGAGTTGCCTGCAACTTCATGGAGGCTGGGCGGAGATGGGGCAACCCCACAATATGAGCCTGGGTGAAGACTCCTGGCTTGATAAACTGTAAAGTTTAAAGTGTATGTAAAATCAGAGACGAACTTAGTGTCTGGGGTCACAGTCAGCAGGACCTGTGGGGCACCGCCAAGTTCTTTAGCAAATATGGGCCTATAATTCTATACTATCGGCTATACTGGGGAAAGACTATTGTATACCTAGTCAGTGTGATGAAGTATGCATCTCTGTGAGTGCTCAAATCCTATAGCGGGGGGCATCACTGCCCAGAGTACTTAGTGCAAAGCACGGAAACACAGAACCTGATCGCCTCATCCCTCCTGCAGGCTACATACTGTACACATATTCATCATCGCAATGTGGAAGGCTGACAAAAATCAACCCCCTCTTACTTTTGGCACAAGTAAGTACGTCACAAGAAACTACACTGCTGGCCATGCAGCAGAGCTTTCAATCAATAGACAGAAAAATAGACTCATTGAACATCCATTTGGACCACATGGAATCCAAGTTGGAAAAACAATTGATGCAAATAACAGTGGCTGAACAAAAATTTTCCAGTGCTGAGGACGACCTGCAGGATATCTCCACAAAGTGTCTGATCATGGAACGGGTCCTGACAGTCATCCAGGCTAAGAATGAGGATCTCAAAGCGAGATTCCATCGGAACAATCTTTGCATTACTGGTATCCCAGAGTCCACAAACATGGGGAACATAGAGCAGTTTGTAGAGACTATGCCACGTGATTGTCTTTGAAGTTTAAACCTTTTCCGCAATGTTTGTGGTAGAAACAGCACATAGATCCCTGGGGGTTAGACCTCTGCCGGGAGCCCCACCACGCCCAAATATTGCCAAGATAAGGAACTATCATGACAGAGATGTTGTGCTCCAGAATGCACATGGGAAAAGGGGTGTGCAGTACCAGGGCAGCTCTGTTTCCTTCTTCCCGGATTTCACAGCGACAGTACAGGCAGTGCAGAAAGAATACCTCTGTCAAAAAGAAGATGCAGCAGGCAGTAATAACGTATGGTATGCACTATCCAGCCAGACTTTGAGTCGACAACAAGGGAAAGCAGAAGATACTCCCCAATCCGAAAGCAGCCATGGCATGGCTGAATGAAATAACATTCAAGAGACGTGTACATCCTGCATCAGATATAGATGAACCAGAGGAGTGTTCTAAAAAAACATGCATCCAACTTCAAGTGTGTTGTGCACTCTGGCCCAATCGACGGGCTAATTGACTGGCGCAAGAGAGATGAATTGGAACATTACTGATACCTAATAGCAAAATGATATCCTGCATGGCATGCCCCTGCACCCAGAATGGAGCATGTGCACTGGGGGCAGCAGTGTAATACATGCTCCAGACAATGGTGAGGGGTGGAAACTTGTGAGACTTCACACTAAACGCATTGTGGTGCTCCTAGGAAGCCCATCAGCCTGAGCTGGTGCCTTACAATGTCCCAAGCCCCCTCTGGTTTCTTGCAGACGGAGTGTTGGGCCTCTGCCTGCCCCATAAATGTGAATACCCACATGTTTTATATTGATTGTAAGGTTCAAATGGTTAATCATGTTCCTTTTCAGTTAGTCTATGTAGACTATTGGTTTGGTATGGGGCATGAAGGTTGTCTTTGACATGTTTGAAATGCTGGAGAGGGGCGGGCTGTTTTCTTTTGTTAACACATCTCAGGGACACAGAAGGATGTTCATGATTTCAAGGGGGACACAGGACATGCATGAGCAGAAGAGAATCACATAGGCACAGGTGCAGGGGATAAGAGGATAAATACTGGTGATGGACACTTAACGTTCTTAACTTGAAACATTCGAGGTCTGAATAATCTCTTAAAAACACGCCAAATCTTAGCATACCTGAACAAACACCATTTACAAATTGCTGTACTCCAAAAGACGCGTTTAACTGCATCCAATGATAAGAATATAGGTGTCAGATAGGCCAGTACACAGATAGCCTCTTCTTACTCATCGAATTCCTGGGTAGTGCTGGTCTTGATAAAGAAAGGGATTCCCTTTACAGTACCCCACTCTAAAACAGCCGAAACTGGGCACTGTGTGATAGTGCAGGGAAACCTGTGTGGTACGCTGGTCACCCTAGTGGCCACGTATTGGCTCCATACAAACAATCTAGAGTTTTATACTCACCTGTGGATTAGGATGCACACACTCCACACCACAGCTGTAATATGGGGGGGACCTTAACACCTACTTGGACCCGCAACCCAATTGCTCAGCTACTGGAGACTGGCAAGGTAGGTAAGCAGCTCGAGTAATCTGTGAGGGAATGCCGGACAGGGGACTGGCGGTTGAGGAATACCACTAGTAGGGAGGACATATTTACCTCCTCAGTCCACGGCATGTTGTCAAAGTTAGATTATTAGCTGGTCATGTACAAGGTCAGTACCTAGGTATGACAGGTACAACACCTATCATGTGCAATGTCAGATCATGCAACAGTTAACTTAGACTTGATGATACCCTGACGTGCATCAACACCATTTATCTGGAGCCTATAGCCTACCGCTCTGTTAGATCCTGTATTCTGTGAAGATGTGCCTACAGCAATAATAGCATATTTTAAGGAAATTGCAGGTTCTTTGGGAGGCATTCAAAGCTACCATTAGAGCAGTGGTCTTCAAACTTTTTAGTACCGCACCCCCCCAGTGGGAAAAAAATTATTAGGCCCCCCTCAGAAATTTTTCTGAATTATTCTATAAGTTGGCTTTGTATAAACATGTTTAGGCTTATTTAAACAATGCAGGTAAGTTCAATTACCGTTTTTAAAAATGCAATCAAATACATGCCCTACTAACATGTAAAATTATCCACAGCGGGATTAGAAATGAGGGTGGGGCTTTTGTGGAATATTGGAGACCCTTTTTCTTTTGATGTATACACCCAGCTACGATTTAGATGACAAAAAATGTTAGTGATGGCCCATTACAGAGCGATTTACTGCCGCTCGTTATTTCCCTGCTCAAAACAAAGCTTTGAGCTTCTTTTAGCCAGAGCCTGGCGCCCCCCCTGGAATCACTTGGGGCCCCCCTAGGGGGGCCCGCCCCCAGTTTGAAGACCCCTGCATTAGAGGGATACACACTGGTTCTCAGGCAGGGGTGCTGAAGACACTGCAGACGCAAATGAAGACTATAGAGCAGAGGTTTCATGATCTCAAAACTCAGTATGTGACAGTGCCCAGTCCTCAAATCCTAGCAGATATCAGAAACCTAATTACAGATTATAGGGAGATAGCAAAGTAAGATGTGAGGCATCTTTCACAGTGCCATAAGACATGGGCATTTGGGGAGGGAGGCCGCCCAGGCCGTAGACACACAATGAGACTGAGACAACAGTGGGACCCTACTTATGTAACAGCTGTGACCACTTTGTCAGGCAAGACAGCTACACTCCAGCAATCCTCCATGCCTTCAAAGACTTCTATGAACTATTATATGATGACAAAGAAATGGCAGCGGATACCGATACCACTGCATATCTTGAGGATGTAGTGCTGGTCTTTCTTTTTGTGCATCCTCAAATGGTAAATCCCCACGGCTGTTCTATACTAATCCAATGGCAAAGGTGCAGGTCAATGGGAATATCTCCAAACCACTATGCATTTCTAGAGATTTGAGTCAGGGGTCCCTACTGTTGCCGCTATTATTTTCTCTGGCACTGGAGCCCCTGTCATGAGTGATTCGCCAGTGGCATGCGACCACGGGCCTTTGCTTCCACCAGCGCTCTCTGGCTATATCATTGTATGCAGACAACATGGTCCACTATATTCATGAGCCACGCAGGTACCTGGCTGAGGTCATTCATGAGTATATCAGACAATAATGGTACTCAGGCCTCAGTATTAATTGGGCAAAGTCTTTTGCCTTCCTTTGACCTCCTCCACACTTCTGTACCAGCTGGAGTGCACTATGGACCCGGTCAATAACTTAGGGATATGGGTTCATAGATACCCAGAGTTAGAGCTTCAATATAATTATGGAAGGGCAGTCACATAACTTTAGGAACAGATCTATAGATGGATACGCCTACCACTGTCATTAGCTGATTGAATAGCATTCATGAAAATGATCCTATTGCCCAAGTTCTTATACTTGTTCAAAAATATACCCATTGCTCTGACAAAATCTTTCTTTAAAACTCTTCGCTCGTTGCTGGTAACATTGGCCTGGGCCGGGAAGCAGCCCAGAATAAATTGGGACATCCTCACACTCCCATATGATCACGGGGGATTTAGTGTACTGAATTTCCATCTATATTACCTGTGTGCCCAGGCACACTTTGCCTACTATTGGTACTTGCCCCTCCATTTTGAACACATTTAGCAATTGACCACGATGATGCCTACCCTATATCGCTTGATGCTCTTATCCCTCATAGCAAGACAGAAAGACTTTGAGATGTTATCAACTCTTTCACTTGCACCCTAAGAGCATGGAGGAGGATGGGTTCCACAGCGGACTGACTGCTGATATATGCTCCGGCACTCCCTCTGCACTGCCATTCCACGATTTGAGTGACACAGGAAACACTTGCTCTCTGCCTCCTAGATGGGATTGATTGGGTTGAAGACTATGGGGACCTTTATTCAGCAGGGCAGCTTGTTGAGCTGACAGATTTGGTATAGGGAGAGGTGTTGGCTCGACTGCTACCATTCATTAACGGTAGGCTGCGAATGGCAGTGCATGAACTTTACCCCAATTTCCTGCTGCACCGCCAGCTCTCAGAGCACTACAATTATGTCTCACCAGTTCTACATGTAAACAGCTAATTACTAACCTATATAGGGCATCTCAACTGAATAGCCATGCCATGACATCCCCAGCATTAGAGAAGTGGAATGCAGTAGTAGATGTGCCACCAAGCCAAAAAGAATGGGGCTGGGGCTGGGACCTTATAGGAAACTTACCCCTAACTACAACTTGAGAATTATACACTTAAAATACCTGCATCGGATATATTATTCTCCTATACAATTGTTTCGATTTGGTTTACATGCAGACACCACTTACATGAACTGTGGGGGAGAGGGAGCAGACTTCTTACATCTCACTTGGAACTGTGCTCTGATTAAACAGTTTTGGGGGTAAGTGACTGCTGCTCTGGCTGAAATTGTGATGACGTGGTGGAGTGCTCCCCTCAAACATGTTTACTGGGTTTGATTTTGTATATCCATCTGGGTAAAGTATATAGGTTCCTAAAGGAAACGTTTGGATATCTGTTAGTAGGTCAGCAAAACATTGGGGCTCTTATATGCAGATCTGCTCAGAAGCTTTCATACGGAGCAAAGGTTTAGGTTTGCTTATCACAGGCGACTTTAAAAGTGACATTTCATATTTGTTTTGCAATGTTGACATAATAGTATAGCATCAATCATGCACTAGTAGCTTCACTGATAACATACATGAATGAAAGGTATGGGTGTTGGACCTGGCCCTTTTTGCAGGGCCATCCCCAAACTTTTTGCCCCCTTCCTCCTATTTTTTCTGGCCAGTTTTTGTTGGCTTTAGGACTCTGGGCACTTTACCACTGAAAACCAGTGCTAAAGTGCATATGCTCTATTTGTAAATAGTATGTATAAATGTTTTTTTCCATGATTGGCATATTTAATTTGCTAGTAAGTCCCTAGAAGAGTGCATTACAGGGGACCAGGGCCTGTAAATCAAATGCTACTAGTAGGCCTACAGCACTGATTGTGCCACCCACATTAGTAGCCCTGTAAACATGGCTCAGACCTATCACTGCAGTGTCTGTGTGTGCAGTTTTTAACTGCCAATTCGTTCACTTGCCAGGACCAAATCTTCCCTTTTTGTACATGTAAGGCACCCCGAAAGTGGGCCCTAGGTAGCCCCATGGACAGGGTGCAGTGTATGTTAAAGATGGGACATGTACTGATGCGTTTTAGATGTCCAAACAGTAAACTACTGAGAAATTCGTTTTCCACTGGTGCAAGGCCTACCTCTCTCAAAGGTTAACATTTAAGCACAGTTTCCCTTTGGGGGCAGATATAGATTTGGAGTTTGGTGTCTTTGAACTCACAATGTAAAAATACAACTTTTGGTAAAGTTGGTCTTTAAATTGGCAGTTTGAAAATGCCATTTTTAGAAAGTGGGCATTTTCTTGCTTAAACCATTCTGTGACTGTGCCTGCTTGTGTATTACCTGTCTGGGTCAGCCTGACAGTTAGGCTGTTTGTGAATCTCTACTAGACAGTGACACAAAGGAGGCTGTGGTATAGCATATACTGATGGGCCATCTGGGCTAGAGTGAAGGGAGGAGCTGACACTTACACCTGAATGGGCCATGCCTGCCCTTACACAATGCAGTCTTCAACCCACTGATGTGTGTCTGGAGCCAGGCCGGGGCAAAGTTGGATCTTATTAACAACAGAGACTTTCCTTTGAAGTTTGCCTACTTCAAAGGCAGAAAGTAGTGAACCCAAAACCCCAGATGTTTAGATTTCTTCTGGAATCAAGAGGGACCTCTGAACAGGAGAAGAGCTGAAGAGCTGGAGGAGGAGTACTGCCTCTTTGCCTGTGACTTTGCTTTGCTGGGTTGGCATGCAGTTGCTCCTTCTGCCTGAAAAGGCACAAAGACCGGACATTTTTGTATATTCCTGCCTGTGAAGAATCTCCACAGGCTTGGACTGAGCTTGCCTCCTGTTTTGAAGTCTCAGGGCTATCAAAGAATCCTGCCTTGCCAAGTGGTGCCCTCTTCAGTACCGGGGCCCTGAAAACGTGAAGCTAGTAGAACAAGGACTGAAATCCACGCACAGGAAGCTGTGCAGGGAAAATTTAGACGCACCACCTGCAACACGGCTGGGAAATCGACACCTAACCTGCATTGCTGCTAGAGAAACGACGCAACACCCGCTTGTGGCTGCTGAAAATGACGCAAACCCCATGCAGCATGGTTTTACATTGCCGTGAAGCCAGATTTCACACTTATCGTTGCTGGGCATCAAAATCAGCGCACACCTGCACAGATCCGATGTGCCCTGTCCAGAAATCAACGCATCGCTCTTTTGCGGGAGGGAAAAAGGATGCATCACTACCCGACCAGAGAAGAAACAATGCACGGCCTCACTTGCGAATAAGGAATTGATGCATCACTGACTTTTCCAATGCACTCTCGCTTGTGCAACTTTATTTTTGATGCAACCCAGGTACTTTGTGTGACAAAAACTTTCCATTGTTTTCAATGGAGTAAGATTCTATTATTTTGAAAATGCATAACTTTACTTACGTATGTTGGATTTTTGCCATTTTGGTCTTGTTTGATTTAGATAAATATTGGCTATTTTGTCTAAACTGGTGTGCTGTTAATTTTGTAGTGTTTTCACTGTATTACTATGTGTGTTGGTATAAATACTTTGCACATTGGCTTTGTGATAAACCTGACTGCTTGCACCAAGCTATCAAGGGAGTGAGCAAGGGTTATCTTAAGTGAATATCTCCCTTTGCCTGACTAGAGTGAGGGTCCCTGCTTTGACAGAGTCCAAACTGACTGCCAACCAGAGACCCCATGTCTAACAATGTGCATAATATATATTTTACGAGTGTTTACCGAGGTTATTTGCCTTCTCATTTGCACAGAATAATTTTTAGCCATAAGGGAGAAAGTCTAGACCTTGGGGAAGGAATGGTAGTAAAAACCTCCAAATGCATTATCACTGAACAGAAAAATTACATTGATCCTATGGAGCTAGTTTAGTGTTTTTTTTCATTTAAATAATGTATTGAATTTTGATGAGTACATATGAATGATCAATCATGTCACAAGACAGACGTTATGCACATTATATTGCATTTCAGGGCAGCATGATTAGGGACTTATGTATTTGTTTCCAGGTACAATACGAGACATGGGCTGAAAAAACTAAGGAATATTACAAGTGTATGAAAGATAACAATATCTGATGGTTTATGATTGGGCTTTATTCAGTTTTTAATCATTTTGGGCCTGATTTAGACTTTGGCTAACAGATTATCTACAATCACCATGGTGGAGTACTTTAATCCCAGCATTGTGTGGGTACTCTGCCTGCCAAATTTAGAGATGTCCATGTAAACAGCAGACATCTTATGAATTTCCAGGAACTGCTGTCAAGTCAATTTCTTTAAATGCTTTGAATGTTTGACGGATAGCTCAAACTTGCACTGTTTTATTTTATTTTCAAGAACAAAATACTAGTGTGGGCTTCTGTTTTTGAAATTGAAAGAAAACAATGACCCCCCCCCCACCATGGGATGTTTCTCCCACAGCATGGGGTTATTTTATATTTTCCACTGCTCTTTACCGCCAAGCTTTACCTTGAGGTAACATGCAGTGAAAATTGGCCATTTCTTTTCTCACTCTAAATAGGGTGGGTGGACAAATGCCAAAACCTCCAATGGCCCTTACTCTGCCAGGCTTCTGAGGTGAGTGTCGGGGGGTAGAGACAGAGTAGTCTCCACTGTCAACATACTGATGGTCTGCCCAAGTCTAAATGAGGCTGGTGAACATTCAGTACTCTGCTAACTTCATTACCCAGTCTTCCAAACTCTAAATCAGGTCCTATTTTTTGGTTTTGCTATTGATGCCTTCTATAGTTGAAAGACCTATAACATATCACTAATGCCATCAATTTCTAATCAAATGTGGAGGGTGTTAGATTTTGATTATTAATATTTTTTTATGAGGCTATTGCTCTGAACTATGACAACACTGATATTTGTCCCATGCAATGGAGTGACTCAATAATGCAGTCACGTCTTGGTATCAATGTACGGGTGTTTGATGTTAGAATTGTACATTTGCAACCTGTATATATTTTCCACAATGTTTATTTTTTATGTTTATGAGTTAGAGTAACAATTTTGAACCCTCTTATTAATGTAATTACATTAAAAAATATTTTTAGATGTTGCATTATGACATTAACAAAACTATAAATTAAAAATGATATGGCAGTTCCATAAATTAAGAAATGACAAGGGTTAACCCTCCGGAGGGGCGGGCATATGATTCATTTTGGTGCTCTTCCTTAAATGGAGGACACCAATAAGGCCCCATAGAAAGCATGATTGGTGTCCCCATGTATAAAAAATTCAGCGGCCATTTATGTCTGCCCCGGGTCCTTTAGCCAACCCAGATGTAGCAATCTTAATAGCAGGGATAGATTGGTAGCTTTAGAAAGGGGAGAGTCTCTCTTTTCCAGTAGTGACTCTCTGCCATGGATTCCCTCTCAGAGACCACAGCTAGAACTACAATCCCTGAGCAGGAATCCCGCTAGGCCACCTGATTTATTTTTGGGGAGAAGTGGTCAGCCCCCTTTTCAGAGTCGCTGACCTCCCCAAGGGAGCATAACTATATTTGACCCGCTTCAGCCATTGATCAGTTACTGTGTCATTTACATTTTGCCTCTGCCTACTACATCATAGGGCAATGGGTCAGCCCACCTCAGTCACTGGTCATTTATTGTATCATTGACATTTTGCTTCAGCCCTTCATAGCATACAGTATAGGGCAATTGGTAATCCCACTTCAGCCATTGGTATGTTAGTGTGTCATTCACATTTGTCTCCCACCTAGCACAGCATACATTATGGAGCATAGGGTAAGCCCACTTCAGACATTGATCGGTTATTGTGTCATTCACAATATGGTTCCACCCACCAAAGCATAAGGCAATAGATAAGCCTACTTAAGCCATGTGTCTATTATTAAATTGGAGAAATTGTTCACATTGCAGATTGGTTAAAGCTACATGTTAATTTTTTAATCAAGCTAATTGTTTATCTTATATTTTGCTGTACACTCTCAAATGCACAGCATTGCTTTGCATTCTCATTTTCAGTTTATATGGCGCACAGCATTTTCAGTACATTTGAATTTCTATGAGTATCACTACATTCTACATAGTGCATAGTATTTCAGGAAGAAGGTTTTAGATAGTTAAAGAAGATGGTATCTCAGAGCTCAGAGGCAGCTTCTGATACTGAAATAGGTGGAATTTCATCTGATGAAAGCTCTGTCTCTTCACAAGCACAGTTTGTGCATCTAAGAGACAGTGGCAATGTAGCTCAATCTGGAGTCCAGGTAGATACCATGCTGACCATAGGAAAAGTGTTCATGTGGCATGTTATTAACATATTTCACCCACAATCCCCATTTACTGCAAATGCTGGATGTTTAGTTGATACTGCAATTTTTTGCATATTGACTACTTTAATCTTTTTCTGGATGATGTCTTCTGAGAAGAACGTTTTTACCAGATAAATGTGCATGCTAAATAGTTTCTGCGGGAGCCAGGAGGCACTCTGGTACCTCATTCTAGGGTACACCTCTCGAGACCTATTTCACACAGAGATTTAACAAAGATTATGGGCTTTACACTGAACATGGGAGTAATGTGCAAACCAACAGTGCTGTCTTATTGGTTTACTACCGTGGTGTGGGAAACACTCAGCATTACATCGGTCATGAGCAGAGATTAGTTTTTGATTCTACTTTATTTTGATGATTACTAGAAGGAATTGGGTCACTGGTTGAAGGGGTTGAAGCTGTACTCAGGCAACTACCACAATCCTTATAAAGGTGAACCACAAAAGCCACTAAATTAACCTGTGCTAAACTCTTTGCTAGAATTAAGTTATACCACATAGCAAGATCACACATATTGTTGGCCCTCACCCAACCATTCAGTGCCTTCCGTGAATACTGCACAAAATCCACCCAAGAACAGCTAGACAGTTTGCTACTGTCCATGATTTCAAACAGCCATTATCTGGGGTGAGTCCAAATTTTGTGACAAGAATTGCTTTTATGGGGGCTTACCTCATCTGTTTATATGCCTATAAGGTCTGTAGGTTATCTCTCCCCACCACAGGCATGTGTTTCCAGAGACAGGGTCCCCACTCCTCCCATGGGACCTTAGGTAATCTGAGGGCTACCTCATAGCCCACTAACCATTTGTCAACCATTTGTCAATAGCATCCACTGCCACATTATTAGGCATCAGATCTTTGGGAATGTGGAACGTTCTGTCTCTATTGAACACGGTATTGTCACTACCACCAGTGATGCTAAACCTTGAGAGTTGTTTATCTTTTAAGTCCATCGCTCTCAGTCTCACTTCATGAGCCACAAAGGTTTTATTTTCCTCCAGGGCCGTCTTAGCCCTTTTTGCAGGTACCTCCTCCTTAAAGGCCTCCAATTTAACATTGGCCACCTGTAGCTTGATTCTCTCCCAGGTCTCCTGTCCTCCAGCTCCTTAGGGGACAGGTTGTGGGAGGGCACACTGTTTCCTGCCTTGGCATGGGACCTTACTCCTGTGGAGAAATTGTCCTTCTCCTTTTGCTGCTGCAGCTCTGAGTCTGTGTCCAGGCAACCTCATTTCTCATCCTCACCTCCACTAGCCACCTCCTCATCCTTAGGAAAATCCCATTCTTCCTCTCCTGTTGCAGCTTGCATCCTGTGAATTTCCTCAATGGCTCTAAGTTGGAAGTCAACTTCTTTGGCCCTCTCTCTCAAAGTCAGCCCTCTCTCCTTGAAGAGCCCTTCTTAACTCTTCCACCCTGAGGGTATCAATGGTGCTGAACTCTAACTCCATCTTTGCATTCAAAAGTCACAGGTGCACAAATGTGAGGCAGGAGCTAAATTTGGAAAAAGGAAGGAAGATGGGGGATCAAGGAGCATTTTAAGAAAATCAGTACTGAAAACAGATTGTTTATATGGGATGTTTGGTTTAAAAGAAATGGATCCCACCACTGAAAGCTCCAGGGTGGAGTGTGGGTTGAATACAGGGACTAGGTTAAACTCACTCATGTGTTACCTACTCAAGTCTGGTCTGAAGAGTTTCATTCGCGTTGGAGGGGACCATGAGGATGAGGTTTTCAGTGCAAAGAGCAGTTCAAGCCTCGTGGACGTTCGTAGCTATGGCACAAATATCTGATCGGTGCTCGAGCTTCACACTGGCGAATTGCCACAGACTGTTGTTGCAGTAGAGCAAAAAGCATGTCTCACATTGCCAGTCACTGTTGTCACAAAGATCAGGTCTCACTGGAGGACCACATAGTTAACAGTGTCAGGAAGCCCAAACATCAGGATTTCATACTTTTACTTCAGGAGCAGCTCTCAATGATGTCAGCCAAGGACCTGGAGGGAGGGAACTCCTTGGGGATCAGGATGTTCTCCGGCAAAGGCTAGCAGCAGGGTTCAGTCAGGTCCAGGCAGGCTTATTTTGCAGCTGGTCAGATGGTCAGTTGTAGAGAGGCCTCTGGATGCTTACATTTTGAGTTTCTCTGGATAGCCTTGAATCAGGACAAGCAGATCCAGTCCTCTTTCTTCAGACAGCAAGCCAGTCCTTCAGGCATGATGCAGTTATTCTGGGACTAGAGCAGTCCTTCTTCTGAATCTTCCACAGATCACAGGTTCAGGAGTGTTCTGAAGAATGGTTTTGAAGGTCCTCTTTTACATTAATTTAATACCTAGTGCCAGACTTTGCATGGGTGTATTCCCTAACCTATCCCAAAAACTGGTTCCTGTCAGTTCAAACCCATTCCTTGAGTTTGGTTCCAAATTGCCTAGCGTGATAAAAGGCAGGGCAGGCCTGGTGTCAGGCTCCTCTGTTTGTGCTGTAGGCAAAGCCCTTTGAAGTGGAAGTGTGGCTGGGTACAACCCATCCCCAGCAACCCTGTCAGGATTGTGCATCCTTTCCATACCTTAGCCCATTTTTTTCACTTTCTGGAGGCAATATACAAACCCAGACGGCATGGGCATTCACAGGCATGTGATCCAGGACACTGACAGAAAGGGAAAGTTGGTTTGTACTAGAAAAGGGTAACTTCCTACAAGCACTGAAGTATACAAAAAGTGATCAATTAAATGCTTGAATAAATCTCAACCACAGGTAACTACTTGAGGGTGTACCTTAGTGCATTGTTATTTTGCACACCATGCCACTGCTAAGGCAGTGAATCCTATCTATTTAGACATGACAGACTAGATAGCAGATTTTATCCCCTAGGTTGACAGACTGAACCCAGTTTGCTTTAAAGATAACGTCATAATATAAACACCATAAACAATAAATAACAAACATATAATAATTGATTAATACTTCAATAACCACACCAATTTATTAAGAAGTTAAGGATTTATTTCCTTATGTTAACAATGCTAAAGTCACGAAAATCATTCTCAAACTCAAATGATACATGTATAGAAACAACAATGGCTGATTTAATCTGCACATGAATCTAAGTTTCATCAATGCAAGCAAACACAATAGCTCAATGGTTATTACACAAAGCCATAGCAATAGAATCTGAGAAAGAGAAATTTTATACATTTGATTCAGTGAAGGAAAGGCATTAATAACCATCCAGATGTATGAGAATAACACCTCTCTGACCACTAATTAGCATTAACATGTTGGGCTTCATGTAAAAAGAATTTAGTAACATAAATTTAGACAAATATCTAATGAACTATCAAAAATAGCAGCAGTATTATGTTATCAGCAGTTGGTATCTGAAAAACAAAAAACAAATTGCAAAATGCATTTCATGCAAGTACCCAATCACTTAAGTATTCAGCAACAACATCTACTTCGTCAGGAGGACAGCAATATCCGACATCTGAATCGGAAAAGGAACAAAGTGAGGGGTATGGTTTAAAATTTGGACTTTAAGATTACTAAACCATTAAGGCATTTATTCGGTATTGAATAGACTAAGTACACACAGAAAATAATAAACCTCAGAATTGTCAGTAGACAAACTGGCAAAGTATGAAATAGATCTCTGGAACTCAGGATACACGTCAGATCACGAACAAAGAAAGAATGGCAAGGCTCCAAGTCAATGGTGACTAAACATTAAATTAAACTTACTAAACACTCTGATTGGTTCAAAGAAATATGCAGAGAAACTATGTCCAACCCGAACATAACAAATATCAAAATTATATAAAATGTTAGCTCTAAGCCTTTCTTTTTGTTGTTATTCCATTGACAAAACTCAAACTAATAAATTTGTTATTTCTTCTTCCGTTCTTTGGTTGCATCAGTAGACCCTTTGTTCCAAACTCCAATTACGTTGACACCAGATAATGATTAAAAATATGTAAACATTTCTCATCATACCATTTTCTCCCTCAAGGAAAAGAACGTAGGATAGAAACATAACTACAAGAAAAATATACAAATACAATGAATGAAGTCAGGTAGGCAGCGAAAAGGCAGTTAGGAAACAAAACACACTAGAAACATTTTGCACAGATACTATTTTCAGTTACCTTTCATCTGCTTCTACTTTAGTCCAGCAGGGGGCACTAAGCACACATTTTATTCTGACATTTATTTTAGCATAGAAACACACTCTTTCTGAAAGACAGTATATTCCATTAGCTCAAGTTAGCATGGAAAACATAAAGTAGGCCTTACATATGATGGTGGCCATCAATTCGATCATAAAACTCGACTTTCCATACAAATTAATATACACTGATTAATATATCAAAATATGAGTATTGTTACATGTGAGAAAAATAGAACCTAAAACTCTATGCTCCTACAGCACCTCAGTTTGGACCCAGTCATATGCAAATCAGATCTGACCCAGCTCCAATGGGAGCAGTCCTGTCTGAACAGCCAGGCCTGGACCTTCCTGGAACAGAATGCAAGCAAACCAGGATCAGTTTTACTCTATTAAACAAGCCAGGTATGGCTTGATTCCAGTGGCACAGTGTGCATGGGACTTATGTATTAACGTATACAAATAAATCATGGATGGGGTGATTGAATTAATCTTAGCCACTGGCAACTACTTAGGCCACATCCCAGTCAATCATTATTTCCATACAATATCACCTTAGTTTGGACTCTGCCATATGCAAATCAGTCTTTCACCCTGCTCCAATGGGAACATTCCAGCCCAACTGCCAGGACAGAATAGGATTTTCAATTACAATTCATTTGAGTGAAAACAGCATATCTCTTTCTGCTCATTATCTGAAGTTAGCACTTATTAAATGTAATAAGATAACCCAGTGTTAGTCAAGGGGAGAGATCAGCCTTATAAAAGGGAAAAACTACTTTTTGGCTTTTTCACTGCCAGGACATGTAAAACTGAAGTGCATGTCCTTCTTTTTAAACACAAGATACGGCACACCATGGTGGTAGATAGGGAAACTAGCATCAACATTTTTGATGCTAGTTTGGAGCTTTGCAGGATTAGCATAAAAAATGTTGATGTTAATCCTGCAAAGCCCAATGATGCCCATTGTAAACAATGGGGTGCCTCCTGTTAACCCCTTTGCCGCCAGACCTTTTCCCCCTTAAGTGGCAGGCATTTGTTTGGCTATTTGGGGATGTTTGTGCTTAGGCCCTCAGAACCTTTTACCCATGTCAAATGTGCGTCCTTTTTTTCCAACACCGTAAGGATTCTAGAGGTACCCAGAGTTTGTGGGTTCCCCTGGAGGAGATCAAGAAATTAACCAAAATATAGCAAAAAGTTAATTAAACAAAAGCAATGGGAACAAAGGGCTGCAGAAGAATGCTTGTGTTTTCCCCCTGAAAATGGCATCAACAAATAGTTTGCAGTGCTAAAATCACCATCTCCCTAGCTTTCAGAAACAGGCAGACTTGAATCAGAAAACCACATTTTTCAACAGAATATTGGCATTTTACTGGGACATACCCCATTTTTACTATTTTTTGTGCTTTCAGCCTCCTTCCAATTAGTGCCAGAAATGGGTGTAAAACCAATACTGGATCCCGGACAGTTAAACATTTCTGAAAAGTAGACAAAATTCTGAATTCAGCAAGGGATCATTTGTGTAGATCGTTCAAGGTTTTCATTCAGAAAGTAACAGCTAACATAAAACAATATTTCTTCTATAACTTTTTCCAGCTGTCTGGAGACTTGGAGGGATGCTGAGTGGAAGGAAATTTGTGGCTCCTCTCAGATTCCAGAACTTTCTATCACCGAAATGTGAGGGAAAAGTGTTTTTTTGGCCAAATTTTGAAGTTTGCTAAGGATTCTTTGTAACAGAATCTAGTGAGAGCGCCACAAGTTACCCCATCCTAGGTATCCCTAGGTGTCTAGTTTTAAGAAATGTCCAGGTTTGGTAGGTTTTCAAAGGTCTCGGCTGAGCTAGAGACTCTGAACAGCTGCTTTTCACATATATGAAAGCTTGCTTCCACACTCAATCCCTCTCCTCGGGCTGCAGCTGCCTCCTCCTCCCTCCTGCTGGTCAGACTCTTTTCTCCCCTGCAGCCCATGCAGCTCTGCTGATCCTTCTCCCCTTGTTTGAGAATGGTAACCTAATTTCAGCAAAAGCTGCCTTCACCCTCCCTAAAAAAGATTTCTCCTTCAGTAATTTCAGTGGGCTCACTCTTAAACAATATCCAGCTCTATGGTTTAGAGAAATGTATTATAAAGGGGAAAAAAGTGAATTTGGCTCAGTTGAGCCATGAATCGCTTTGAATCCAATCAGTTGGTGGAGTGGAACTGCTAATGTCTGAACACGTGCTCACTCCCGGTCTGGGCATTTGCAGAGATCATTGCTGCTGCTTCTTTCAGCTGCTGTGAGAGGTGGTAAGATGAGTGCTATGAGCTCTGCATGAGTGCTTTATTGAGCGAGGACACACACAATGCTGTATGACTAACTCCATCCAATCCACAGCAACCTTTCAGAGATAAGCCTACCAAATGACTGACCCGCGAGAATGTCACACATCACGACTCCCACCAGCCCTACTGGCCTTTCAGAGCGTAGTGACAGTGGCATGAGCCTGACTCTTCCCTAGCCTTACAGGCTCCTAGACAGATGTTTGACATGTGAATGACAGGGTCTGTGCCCTGTCTGCCTTTGAAGGATGCAACATGCAGCAAAGCCCACCCCCTCACTGGCCTTTCAGAGAGGAACTCTGATAAGTGTGACCCTGCCCCAGCCCTACAGGCAGCTGTCTGACATTTGATAGATTCCACTGAACCACTCTCAGTGTTTCAGAGAGCAATCTGAAATCACTGCACTCCGGCAACATCCCTTCAGTGTCAAGACTGATGCATTATAATATCCTGTTTGCTACAAAGTGCTTCATACTGTACCAGAGCTGTTTCTAAGAAATGTGAAAAAAGTGTGCTCTTCTTGCCCAGTTTAGGGGTATCTAATTATCCGACTTGGTAAAGATGGAAAGCAGAGATGGCCTTGTGAAGAGTGTAATGGAGGATTCTGAGAAAAATAGATGTCAGTGGTAAGCATTAAACTCACTGAGCGATCTTGCGGAGGCTTGTTCCTATCCCATCTCTGCGGCTAATGCCGTTGAAATGGAGCAGAAAGGTGGAATTCTGGGGTGAGGTGGTCATCACCATTCTTAACTCTGCTGGGAGAAGCACATTGGGAGCGGGGAAGCCAGCGCTGCTTCAGCATACAGTGCATTATGGGGGCTAAGGAGACTTGCAGGGTTTTAACCCCTCTCACCCCCCACCCCCGAGTTTGTAGGATTCAGATCCCTCCAGGACACCCCATCCACAGGAAAAAGTTTTGAGGAGAAGTTAAATTGTCTGAATATTCATTATTCCAGATGCTGGGCTTCCTTGTGAGGCATTTATGTGATTAAAGGTACATTAAGAAGCACAGACTGAAATTACCTAGATATCGTGAGTTCTAACAGAGAGATTAATACAATAGGAGCCCCTTGCAATATAAAAAACGTAGCTCTGTTAAATATTAACTGTACACAACCTTCATGTCATGTTGGAAAAGTTATTCGGTAATAATAGTAGAACAGTTTGTGCAAAACGTGTGCAATTTTACTGTGCTTGAATGCACTGCCGCCCGTTCTTATAATAAAATAAGAACACTTGTGTAGGAAGCTGGCTCAGTGTATACTATATCAAAATGAGACACAGGTGGTCATTATGACATTGGCAGTGACTGTTAAAGTGACAGTAATACCGCCAACAAGCTGACAATGGCGGAGATAACTCCCATAGACAGCCAACATACCACACCGTCTGCCAGGGTGTAAACACCACGCACCATGGCGGTAGCCATCAACAGCAAGGCGGAAGACAAGGTACCGCCCACCACATTATGACACAGCACTCTGCCATGATTTCCGGGGCGGTACCAACGCCATCAAAAGCCTGGTGGAAACACATCACAGAAGGCCAAAGACTCACCAACAGTGACACAGAGAGGCTCAACGCTGCCATGGAACCAGAACTTCAAGTCTTCAATGCTCTTCTAAACCATGCTTCACTTGGAACACCAACACCGACGAATATGACGATGGTGACTATAGCCACTTAGCACACAGGGGAGGGAGGGAGGAAAAGGAGAGTGACACACACACGACACACACCAAACACACACACACCATACACACAACCACCTGCAGACTTAAACCAATGGCACACAACACATAGCATAATAATACAAGGACTAGAGGTCGGAAGTACAGAAAAATTATTTGCAAGGCAAAACCACCATATGAACCAACTTTGAACAGACAGACATAAACAATAGTCCAGAAAGCGCCAATACCCAGTCCAAAGAACATAAGGCCCACATGGCCACAGGGAACAGGGCACAGTCCAAGCCCCAACTTGATCCTGACTAACTACGCACAAAAATGTGCAGGGGCATCATCACGGAAGTGGACAGGCACCTCAGGGGTAAGAGGGGTGGGGGCACTTCAGCCGAAGTCGGGAATTTGCCCACTGGTTCTGGAGGGGGCTCCATGCCCATTTCCCAATACTGGGGAGTGCAAAGTCACTGTCACTGAGGTGGGGAACTTGCCCACTGATCCTGGAGGGGGCTCCATGCCCATTTTCCAATGCTGGGGAGTGCAAGGTCACAGTCACTGAGGTGGGGAACTTACCCACTGAACCTGGAGGGGGCTCCATGCCCATTTCTCAATGCTGGGGAGTGCAAGGTCACAGTCACTGAGGTGGGGAACTTACCCACTGAACCTGGAGGGGGCTCCATGCCCATTTATCAATGCTGGGGAGTGCAAGGTCACAGTCACTGAGGTGGGGAACTTACCCACTGAACCTGGAGGGGGCTCCATGCCCATTTCTCAATGCTGGGGAGTGCAAGGTCACAGTCACTGAGGTGGGGAAGCTGGAGGGGGCTCCATGCCCATTTCCCAATGCTGGGGAGTGCAAGGACACAGTCACTGTGGGGAACTTACCCTCTGATGCTCGAGGGGGCTCCTTGTACAACAGTCCCTGGAGGGTGGCCTACATGCCCTCTGCTGGAGGTGGGGGCTGCTGTGTCTCAGTTAAAGTGAGGGCTGCTATGTCTCAGCTGGAGGTGAGGGCTGCTGTGTCTCAGCTGGAGGTGAGGGCTGCATGGTCTCTGCTGGGGGAGGTGTCACCTGGGCAACCTCTGCTGGAGGTGAGGGCTGCATGGTCTCTGCTGGGTGAGGTGCACCTGGGCAGCCTCTGCTGGAGGCGAGGGCTGCTGTGTCCCAGCTGGAGGTGAGGGCTTCTTGCCTGTCATTGGTGGTGAGTGGGAACCTTTTCATGCATTGGTGGTTGAGTGGGAACCTTTTCATGCATTGGTGTTTGAGCGGGAACCTTTTCTTGCATTGATGGTTGAGTGGGAACATTTCTTGCATTGGTAGTTGAGTGGGAACCTTTTCTTGCATTGGTGGTTGAGTGTGAACCTTTTCTTGCATTGGTGATTTAGTGGGAACCTTACCCCTCCTGGCTGGTGGAGTGGGATCCTTCCCTTTCCTGCCTGGTGGAGTGGGATCCTTCACTATCTTGCCTCCACAACTAGGAGGTTCCTCTACTTTCCCGTGGATTGTTTGTCTGAGGTTTTGGGCTGAATCATTGGGACCCTGCTCTTACGGGCTGGACCCAGGGGGGAGGTGGAGGGAAGAGGTCAAGTTGGGCAAGGAAATGCATCTTAGGGATGGTGGGGCGGGATGAGGGATGGGAGTGGAGGTTGAGGGAGTGGTTGTTGGAGGAGTATGTCTGCTGGACTTGGGTGCAGGTGCATGGGCAGTGTGCTGATGTGAGGTGGATGGCTGTTGGCTGTCTGAGTGCCTGCGTTTGTGTCCTTTCGGAAGGGGGGGGACAGACAGGGTGGGACAGGGTACTCGTGGATGGATGTTGTGGAGGTGTCTGCTAGTGAGGTGTGTGTGCTGCTTGGTATGGCGATGCTGGTGGTGGATGATGATCCAGTGCATGCAGGTGTAACTGTGGACGTGACTGTGAGGGAGGTGGAGGTGGAGGGAGAGACAGTTGAGGCAGTGGATGTGGATGTGTGTGCAACTGTCTGTTGTTTGTGTGAGTGCTTGTGGACTGAAGTGTGGTGCCTGTGTTTGTCTGTGCCACTCTTGTATGATGTCTTGTGTGCATGCTCATCTGTATGTGTGCATGGGATGGGTTGGTGTTCAGGAGACTGGGCTTGGGAAGTGGTAGTTGGATGGGGGACGGTAGGAACAGGGACAATGGCTGCCATCAGAGAGGAGGCCAGAGCCTGAATCGATCTCTTTTATGCTGTCAATCCACTGTGGATGCCCTCCAGGCATGCATTGCATTGCTGCATCTGGGATACCAGCCCCTAATGGTATTCGCAATGGTTGACTGCCCTAAAGAGATGGATCTCAGGAGGTCAATAGCCTCCTCACTCAGGGCAACAGGGCTCTCTGGGGCAGGGCCTGATGTGCCTGGGCAGAGGAGATGTCCACCCTCCTGGGTGAGCGGGAACGGACAACTCACTGAGGGGCTACTGGGAGGGCAGTACTGGTACGGGGTGGCAGCTGTACCTGCAGCTGGGGTGGTCACAGAGGTGTCCGCCACCACCTGGGAGTAGGGTGACCACCCGTCGGTAAATTTCACGGACTGTCCGTAATTTCGCCCTGCCGTCCGTTGTCCGTGATGAAAGCCTTAACGGACGGCATTTGTCCGTAATTTTAGCCTTTCACCTAAAGGACAAAGGATGGCAGTGCGAAATTACCGGCAGATCTGTTTTCCCAGCTGGGCTAGAAGGCAGGGAGTCTCCTGTGCTCTGAGGGAGGGGCAGACAGATAAGAATCAGACCTTCCTGACACGGGGTCCTTAAAGACATGCAAATGTGCCCAAACGGTAAATCTGCAAATACAAAGGGGCTTGAAAACCTGCATTGACTTTACTAAAAGGAGTCAATTGAAGTTTTTTGGTGGCAAATATATTTCTTTTGTAGAGGTATTGTAATGGTGTTCCAAGGTGAGCTGTGGAGTGTGTGGTTTTAATGAAGTGTTATAACATTTTTTAGTACAAGGTATAAACTGTATATTATTCAGATCTCTATTTGAGAAGCACTTTTTTATTTATTTAACAGAAATGTATTTGCGCAATTTGTAGCAGCCTTTATTATGATGTAATTGTATTTTTGACAGTTCTTTCTCGGTACCTAATAGTACTAACAAACATTGTCAAAGCCAATAGGCTCATCTCATCTACGAAAGTTATTGGCTTTGCTAATGTGTTTTAGCCATTAGCCATGTTGTACACCAGAGTAGCTGCTGTTCAGCATGGCTTAAAGTTAGTGGCATAATTGTGTGGAGTGGAGTAGAGTGGCATAGGAGCAGTGGCGTAGAACCCAGTTGTGCAAAGTACAGTGTAGTGGGGTACAGTACAGTTGTTTAGTGTGCGTTAGCGTAGAGTGCAGTGATTTAGAGTGCAGTGGCATGGAGTGGCGTGGGACAGAGTACAGTGGCATAGAGTGCAGTGGAGTAGAGTGGCATACAATGGAGTAGCAGAGAGAGCAGTAGTGTAGAGTGGTGCAGTGGCATAGATTACAGAGTAGACTCACGTTGCAGGGAGTGCAGTGGCGTAGTGTAGAGTAGTGCAGAGTAGAGCAAAGAGCTGTAGAGTGGAGTGATGCAGAGTAGAGTGGCATAGAGTGCAGTGGCATAGAATGCAGTAGTACATAGTACATTGGTGTATAGTACAGTGGCGGAGAGTGCAACGCTGCAGAGTAGAGTGTCAGTGCAGTGATGTGGAGTAGAGTAGAGTGGCACAGAGAGCAGTGGCGTAGAGTACAGTGGTACAGAGTAGAGGGCAGTGGCGTACGGTGCAGTTGTTTAGAGTGCATTGGCACAGAGTGCAGTGGCATAGAGTGGCATGGGGTAGAGTTACATAGAGTGCAGTGGAGTAGTGTGGCATACAATAGAGTAGCAGAGAGTGCAGTAATACAGAGTGGTGCAGTGTCATAGAGTGCAGAGTAGACTCATGTAGCATAGAGTGCAGTGGTGTAGAGTGGTGCAGAGTGGAGTATTGTAGAGTGGTGTAGAGTAGAGTAGAGTGCCTAGAGTGCAGTGGCATAGAGTAGAGTGGTGTAGAGTGCAGAGTTGCAGAGTAGAGTGTCAGTGCAGTGGTGAAGAGTGGTAGAGAGAACAGTGGCATAGAGTACAGTGGTGCAGAGTAAAGGGCAGTGGCATACAATGCAGTTGTTTAGAGTGCACTGGTGTAGAGTACAGTTGCATAGAGTGGCATTGGGCAGAGTAGAGTGGCATAGAATGCAGTGGAATAGAGTATATTGGTGCAGAGTGCAGTAGTACAGAGCAGAGTGGTGTAGAGTATAGTGGCGGCCAGTGCAGTGTTGCTGAGTGTCAGCTTGCAGTGGTGTAGAGTGCATTGAACTAGAGTGAAGTGGTCAGAGTGGTATAGAGTACAGTGGCATAGAATAGATTGTTTCACAGTAGAGTGCAGTGGCATAAATAGAGAGGTGCAGGGTAGCATGCAGTGGCATAGAATGCAGTGGCACAGAATGCAGTGGCATAACATAGATTATTTCACAGTAGAGTGAGGTGGCTTAGAGGAGAGAGGTGCAGGGTAGAGTGGAGTTGCATAAAGTGGCATAGAGTGTGATGGCATAGATTAAAGTAGTGTAGAGTGCCGTGGCGTAGAGTGCAGAGGTCAGAGTAGATTATATTGATGTACAATGTATTGAAGTAGAGTGCAGGGGCATAGAGTTGAGTGTTACCGAGTAAAGTGCATAAACACAGAGTGTATTAGCTTAGAGTGCAGTGGCGTACAGTGCAGTATTGAGAGTGGCAGAGAGTGGAGTTGTGCGGATTAGATTGGTGTTGCCTAGACTGGAGTGGTATGGCATGCAGACGAACAGAGCGCAGTGGTGTAGAGAGGCGTAAAGTGCAGTGGCATAGAGTAGAGTGGTACAGAGTAGAGTAGAGAGGCATAGTGTGAAGTAGCATAGAGTGCAGTTGCATAATGTGGAGTGGTTCCGAATGGAGAAGAGTTTAGTGGCATGGAGTGGAGTAAAGTAGAGTGATACAGAGTAGGGTGCAGTGGTGTGGAGTGGTGCAGAGCAGAGTGGAGTGCAGTATGGATGGTGTGCTGACACACTGCCATTACAGAGAACACAATTTTGATTGAAATGACCATTACATTTGCACAGATATACAGTTTTTCAAATCAAACTTTACTGTGCACAGACGATGATGTGTGGAAATTGCATCACCTAATGCAATGATTTTTTTTAATCATGTAAAGGTATTTGTTTCCAGCACAGTTCAGAATTAACAAAAATGTGCTTGATTTGTACTTCTAACTCTGATATATTCTGAAGTTTATTTAAATGTTGTCATGTGATAGAAAAAACTCTTTCCCAACCCCAGTATCCAGCAAGATTGTTGCATAAATCCTCTCAATTTGAAGTCAGAGAAAGGAAAGCAAACACTATGTTCCCATCGAAGACAGAGCCTGACATTTCACTTTGTTCTTTGAATGCACAGCAAATATGATAAGATAAGAACAAGATTTACAGGTCTGTTTACAGAAAGGGAGCACTCAGCAGGATTCTGAAACTAAGGTTTTGGCAAGGGAAGGGACGAATTCAAGCTGCATAGCCTAAAACAAACAAAGCCAGCAAATTGAAAGCAACAAATTGTGAGTTACAAACCACAAGGCCAATGGCAAGCAACGGACAGAATGCATTCACAAGAAAGCACTATGAATGTACTTTAAGTGACAGCCGTGGGATACTTTGTGGGGAAAGTCCAGTATTTCAGTCCTGTCCACATCTTGCAGGGGTTTGGCCGTATCAATCAACCATGTAATATGACCAGAAGACCTGGAGAGGTTTCCATGTTTCAGGAAAGGTCTGTACACCCATTCTATCAGGTTGCCACCAGTTCCTATGGTGTAGATATTCTGGTACACCTCTTGTAGGGTTAGTGCTAGGTGGCAGACATGAAATAGGGAATTTAATGATTATTTAAGGTGGTTGTAAGTAAGGAGTTGACTGGGGTGAAGATGGTAGTCTGCCACAAGGGTTTGGAAATTTAGTAGCTCACTGTTCAGAAACAAAGTCCCCATTTTTAAGACAGCTGCAGCATGCCACTGATGGAGTTGCTCTGAGCACAGCCATCCTGTGCAAGTGGGAAGGCTTAGCAAAGGTAGTGCAGGAGCATTGGGTTTCTTCATGTCAGTGAGTTTACAGGTTCTGGCAAGGCAAGAGAAAGCCGTGCATGAGAACCCGGATGGTGATCCGTAGAATGGTCAGTAGGAAACAATGAGCAGTGCATTAAGCCTTTCTTAAAAGTCTTTACTGGTAAACCCCATCTCATGCAGGGAGGTGGGCAGAAAGCCAGCGAGCCACCCATTGGACATGTGTAGCTGAATAATAGCATTCTAAGTCCAGAAGACCTAATCCACCTGCAGTCACAGTTAGCTTTAGAGTGGAAAGAGCTCCCGATGGTGCCGCAGTGACCAAATCAGATGTGTGGCCTGTCTGAAGAAGGAATGAAGGATGAGCAGGGGAAGGTTTGCAAAATAATACTATCATTGGGGTAGCACACCATCTTCACTAGTGCCACATGGCCTCTACAGAAAGCAGAAGAGAAGACCAAAAAGCAAACTGGGCTTGGAGGGACAGTTCACTCTGCCGAGATTTTCATCCTGGAAATCAGTGTAAGAATGATATATATTAATCATTAGGTATCAAAAGGTAACTGGTTCCCAGTTCAATCTGAGATCTAATTGCATATAAAGGCAAAAACAGTGCCATATGTTAAAGAAACACTAATTACATTTTAAATGTTGTTAATTTTGTTTGTGCAATTTACATCCCAAATATTTTGAAGATTCTATGTGTACTTGACACTTAGGGATAACTCAGATCTCTAGTTTGGCTTTTGCTCAATTTCAAAACCATATAAAGACATTGACAAAGCAGGCAATTGCCTTGCACAACCTTGCAAGGGGTCTGGCCCCTGCTCACCCTTCAAAAGCACTAACAGCGGACCATTGCACCAGAAGAGTTTGCCAAGGTGGATGGGTGTTGCTTGTTCAACCACTTGACAGTGCCCCTTCTGTTTCGCTTCTGTGTGCAGAGACAACTCCCCAGGTACCCAATACCTTTGAATAGTCTTGGTGGACCCATCTTGTCTGATTTTAGAAATTGTCCCACCTTGTTCTTCTCTTCTTTATTTATCCAGTTTTTAGCAAGAACCCTTTGAATTACTTCCCGTGGATCTCCAATTTGCTCTCGATTTCATCCTCCTCTTTTATTATCTTTGATTGGTAGGTCGAGCTTGCATTTGTGAGATAAATGTAGAGTCCCAGACATACACTCTAGTGCAGTGACACTAGAGACAATTTATTGGTACATCACATCCTGACATTAGGTGAGAGTATGTCGCCCACACCATCTGCACTGCCTCTTTAAAAATAAATTAGGTTGAAAGTCCATGGGCGGTTTGGGTAAGCCAGATGTTTTTGTTCAATTTGTTTAAACTAGCATATGGTTAATTACCTTAATGTTTCCCAAACTGTTTGCCAGGGGATTTAAAATGTTCAGAAACATAATCAAAATTTTGCTGTTACTTTCTCTTCAGGAAAGATCGGATAGATTTGGGTAGGGGTGATGGCCTTGCCGCAGTACTGAAGGGCATTAATTTACTACTGAACAAAGACGTAATGTGACACCTGAATGTAGCATACCAGGAGGCAATCACCAAAAGACCACAGTGAATAAATACAGCTATGTTAAAAAAGAATAAATAAATGCACTGACAACATAGTGAGGCATGGCCTCTCTTGCGTGTGTCTGTAAAACTGACGTTTGTTCTTGATTTTTTTGTCCTGAATTTTGACCCTTTGTCCTGAATTTTTGTCCTGAATTATGACCCTTTGTCCTGAATTTTTTACAGTCCTGTCCAGAATTTGCCTCAATGTCAGGTGGTCACCCTACCTGGGAGCTTCAATTGTAGGAGGTATCTGAGTCCTGTCTCCGTTGTGGTGCTCCCCTCGCCCTCCATCCCACTGGTTCCCTTGGCATCAGTGGACTCTGCTTCCTGGGTCCTGTGGGATGCAGCTCCCTCTGTCGCCATTGGCCCTGCTCCTCCGTCAGATGATGCTAATGCACACATGGACATGTTGACAGAAGGAGAAAGGCGTGGAGGGAGAGAAAGGAAGCACTGGGTCAATTACTGCACCAAAGCCACAGTTGCCATACACAGCACGGTCACACACAGGGATCAGGATTGAGCACTATGCATTGCACTGGCATTGAATTGGCTAGATGCCACAGCAAGATGAGGGCCAAACACCGCCAAGTGCACACCTCCTGGGACCCACAAAGCCCTGACTGACATGGAATGCAAACGAGCTAGGTTACCTACATTTGCCATACAGCCATTACCCTTGAGTTGGATCACACTGCAATGTTTGGCCTGGCCTTAAGGGGCACCCACTAACTCACAACCACCACCTGGATCCCATGCCACCTACAAATTATTATAGTAATGCCCACAGTACTCACTCCCTTGTGGCTGTTGTGATGTCGTCAAGCGCCCATCCAGCTCTGGGTAGGCCACCACAAGTATGCGGGCTATCAGGGCGGTCAGATTCCGATGGGCACCTCTTCCACGTTGGGAGGCCATCCCCAGCTGGGCCGCCGCGGTCTTCCATGTCCAGCATCTCAGGTCCTCCCACCGTTTCCTGCGGTGGGTGCTCTGCCTGCTGTAGACCCCCATGGTCCGCACATCCTTGGCGATGGCACACCACAATCCCTTCTTTTGATATGAGCTGACCTGCAGAGGGTATGCAGACAGGAGGACACCATTACACATACAATCCAGCCTGACACACATATGGCCCACAAATCCCATTTCCAACTCCATTGGCAAACAGATTGCCCAGCCCCTACCAAGTACACTACCTACAGACATCCCCCCAAATGACACGATGCCTGCACACACATCTCTATGCAACCTTTCCACATTCATCGTGCCCAAGGTGTACGCCAATTTGTCTGGAGGCCCATACAGCTGTCCATACTGGGTTAGGACCCCATCCGTCAAGCGCTCCAACTCCTCCGAAGTGAAGACAGGGGCCCTTTCCCCAGTCACACTGCCATGGTAGGTTCCAGACACAGGTCACAGCAGCACAGGCAGTGTAGGTGTTCTCCTGTGGAAGGTCAGGAATCAAGTGAGGTCATAGGCAGAAAATGGCGGTCATGTCCTGGGCGGTGTACACCGTCACCGCCGACGCTGTTCCCCTATGGCCACTGTACTCCATAGAGACTCATATTAGCCAATGAGGAATTGCACTGCAGTGCAAGACTGCCTTCCGCCAAGATGGCCAACGTGGGTGGAGTCACCTCACTTCCACCTGTCCCTAAGTACAGGACAGGCAGTCGCCATTTCATGGTGGTGGACTATATACAGATCTTCCACTGTGTCATTGCCGAAAATTACACATACATTGCCATTCCCACTGTCCCATCACATTAATGCTGTATGCACATTGAGGTGGTGGTTCCATTGTTCAAATTTTGACGGCCCACTCACTCTTGTGTCCCTTAGATACCTACCACTGCGGATGAATGGGAGGAGACAAACCCCCGTATACAGACCTCTTGTGGACTTGGCTACACTGGAGGACAGGCACAATATACTCATCTATAGACTGGATGGGGCCACAATCACAGAGCTGTGTGCACAATTGGAGCCTGACCTAATATCAGCTATCGGTCATCCCACTGGGATCCCCCCTCTTGTGTAGGTTCTATCTGTGCTCCATTTCCTGGCAACTGGTTCTTTCCAAGTGACTGTGGGCATGGCAGCAGGAATGTCATAGCCAGTGTTCTCAATCGTGCTGGCAAGGGTATTGTCTGTCTTGGTGACACACATGTGCAGCTACATTTCTTTCCCCCGGATGGAAGATTTGGTCACTGTGAAGGCCGGATTCTAAGCTATCGGACATATACCGAATATTATTGGGGCATTTGATGGTACACATATTGCTTTTGTCCCCCCACCAGAATTAATAGGTGTTCAGGAATCACAAGAGTTTCCACTCACTGAATGTGCAATTGTTGTGCCTGCCGGACCAGTACTTCTCCCACGTCACTGCCAAATATCCTGGGTCGGTGCATGACACCTTCGTTCTGAGGAATAGCAGCATCCCAAATGTGATGGTCCAACTACAGAGGCACAGGGTGTGGCTAAAAGGTGAGCCAGAGTCCCCACCCACTGTATGACAGTGTATGCCTTTCAATTGTTATCCCCATAGGATTGTGTGAGGCTACATTTTTCCCTCACTATTTGCAGGTGACTCTGGCTACGCAAACCTATCGTGGCTCCTGACCCCTCTGAGGAATGCCAGGACAGGGGCTGAGAATCGTTATAATGATGCACATGGGTGAACCAGGAGAATAGTCGATTGGACCTTCGGCCTCCTGAAGGCCAGGTTCAGATGCCTGCATCTGACAGG
Source organism: Pleurodeles waltl (assembly GCF_031143425.1). Taxonomy (NCBI): domain Eukaryota; kingdom Metazoa; phylum Chordata; class Amphibia; order Caudata; family Salamandridae; genus Pleurodeles; species Pleurodeles waltl. The sequence goes on from NC_090437.1 coordinate 1,179,873,712, forward strand.
TGGATCCTTGTGCTACTGTGCTACTCACCCAAGAAGGTCTGCCAGATAGTAGTGGCATGCTGCATGTTGCACAACCTGGCCCTCATATGACATGTGCCTTTTCTGCAGGAGGAGGGGACTGGAGATGCTCCTGTGGCAGCAGTGGACCCTGAGGACAGTGAGGAGGCAGAGGATGAGGACAACAGAACATCCGTAATACGTCAATACTTCCAATGACACACAGGTGAGACAGTGGAACTGACCATTACTCTGACTAATGATGTTTTCTGTGTTTCTGTAGCATGAAAGCATTCACGTCTTTTGCATCTCAACTTACTGTCACCTATGGATTGTCCTTCTACAGATGTTGGTGATATGACAACAGTGTCCTGATGTGTCTACTGCAGACAGCTACAGGTTATTATTTTGTATGCTATTACAGTGTTCAGATCATTTGCACTAGATGTGACTGTTCCCATAAATGCACATTTTCAACACATAAAACGGTGTCCCTCAAATTGTGTTCAAGGGTGTTTATTGTAGCGCAAATGATTGACTGAAAAGTGCAGTGGAATGGGAAGATGGTAGAGGAAGGTCCAGGGTATTGTTCCACTCTGTTTTGTAGCACAGGTCCAGTGTCCAAGGGGCCATGGGAAGGGGAGCAAAGGGAGTTCAAAGTGGACAAGGTGACAGGGTGGGACACAAGGGGGACAATCAGCAGAGTCTCATTTTCTGGCAGTGGTCTTAGTCTTGGCAAGTGTCTCTGGCTTCTGTCTGGGTCGCAGGGAATGTTTGCTGTGTGGTTCACCTTCAGGGGAGGGGTGCTGGTGGTCTGTTGGTCATGTGGTGGGGCCTCCGGCACACTAGCTGCAGTGGAAGTGGAGGGCTCATCAATAGACTAGCTAGTGGTAGGGGCCCGCTGGTGCGCTGTGAATTCCCTCATGATGTTGGTCATGTCTGCCTGCACCCCTGCGACGGAGATCATGGTGGTGTTGAGAGCCTGCAAGATCTCCCTGATCTCCTGATGGTGTTCCTCCTGCAGCTGCTTGTTCTCGTGCATGTTGTTAAGGATCTGGCCCATCCTGTCCTGGGATTGTTGGTAGGCCCTCAGGACATTGGTGAGTTCCTCCTGGAAAGTTGGCTCCCTGGGCATGTCCTCCGCCTGGTGCACAGTGGTCCTCCCAGTGTCCCTGTTGCCCAGTACCTGTGTCCCCTGAACAGTGTGCCCACTGCCACTGACCCCAGGACCCTGATTGTCTTGGGTGTGATGTATGGACTGGGGTCCCTGTACAGGTGGGCACACTGCTGATTGACGTGTCCTGGGGGCAGAGGTGTGGGGACACTGAGTGGGTGCTGTGGTGTTGGATACTGATGGGGGAAGCTTTGTGGTTGATTGGGAGTGGGCTGGGGTGATCGACTGACCAGTGGTCCATGATGGACCAGGTAGTTCATCCAGATTCTGAAGTCCAGAGTTACTGTCATCACTGGGGGCATCTTCTGTTGGGGTACTGGTTAGTCGTGGCACCTCCTCTCCGCTGAGATTGGCTGGATCGCTTGTGGGGATGTAAGTGAAGTATTATGCCTCATTTCTGTGACATATTGTACATCCCTATCTTCCCCTCTGTCATTGCTGTTGCTCTGCTACCTTTGTTTGTGTATGGTGATGTATTGTAGGATTGTTAGTTCTCCATGCTGTGCATGCTCTGGTGATGGGTGTACATGCAGGGCTGGGAGGGCTGTCCAGTCATTGGTATAGCATGCAGGGCTTGGCATTGGGGTTAGTCATATGTGTAGGTGCAGTGTGTGGGATGGAGTGGAGTGATGGGAGTGAGGGTGAGGATGTGTGGTGGCATGGAGGTATGGGGGTGATAAGTAGTAAATGTTGACTCACCAGTGTGCAGTCCTCCGGCACCTCTAGTGAGTGTCTCAGGATGCAGTAATGCCAGGACTTGCTCCTCCCATGCTGTGGGCTGTGGAGGAGAAGGTGGGGGTATGGCGAGCTGGTGCCTTGCTGCCACGGAACGTACCTTCCCCCATAGATCGTTCCACCTCTTCTTGATGTTGTTCCTTGTACATGGATGTTGTCCCACAGCGTTCACCCTGTCTACGATAGCTCCATCTTCCTGGCAATGGATATTTGCTGTACCTGTGCTCCAAACACCTGTGGCTCTACCCTGACTATTTCTTCCACCATGACCCGCAACTACTCATCTGTGAAATGGGGGTGCCTTTGTGGGGACATGGGTGTTGTGTGGTGTGTGTAAGTATGTGGGTGTTGGGTATTGTGGTTGGGTGTGCAAAGTGGGGTGCATGAGGGATGTGTGGGTCTGTGTGCTTAGTTGTTGCAGTGGTCTTGTTGTCAGTCTGGTGGCAATAATTTGTATTCGTAAAGGGTTGTGGGTGATGTTGATGTGTGTTTTATAGTGCTGTGGGTGTGGTGTGTGTATAAGTGTTAGGTGTGTGTATTTGGTATTGGCCAATGATGTGTAGTTTAGTATTTGGGTGTCCATCCTGAGCGCGCCGGTGTGTACCGCCAATGGTTTACCGCCATTAAATGTCCACTGTGGTGATTCCTGGGTCATGATGTGGTGGCCTTTGTTTTGTTGGCGTAACGGTATGGGTGTTGGCACTGCCACTTTAGCACTGACCTTTGGGCTGGCGGATTTGTGTATTTGGCAGTATTCTGTCAGATTGGTATGTGTGTGTCATAATATGGTGAATGGATATCTGCCACCTCAGCGGTATGTTGGCGGCCGTTACTTTGGCGATAAGTGGGATTTACCACCAATGTCATGATGAGGGCCATAGTGTGCACATAGTCCAGGGGTTCCCCAGAGGCTTAACAGAGGCTACAGTAGATAATACAAATTCTCTCTTTTGTGGTAGTGTGATTGAGCAGTTAGGCTTATCAGAGGGCAGTGCAAAGCATTTGTTGTCACACACAGTCAGTAAATGAAGCACACACTCAATGACTAATTCCAGACCAATGCATTTATGTTGGAAAAGTAGATGTTGTTATTTTATTTCTAGAACCAAAAAGATCTTGATGCATGAAAGTATGCTTGCAAGTAAGTATCGATCATATGCATCAATAGCACTTTGTTTAGATTTGGCAAAGAAAACAGGTTGCAGGCAAGTAATGCTTTTCACATTAAAAGGTTGACAGAGCAATTTTCAACGCAATCCTAGGAGGGAAGTGTTAGTGCAGTGTAGCAGTGAGTACGCAACTTATAGTTTTAGTCTCCAGGGGTTAAGATGTCTACTGGTCAAGGTTCGAGATGACCCCAAACATGCACAACCAGCAACACGGGGCTGGCAGGTGCAGAGGTCAAAGTTGGTGTTAGAATTAAAATGGTATCCAATGGAGACTGGGGGCACTTGGAAACAGATCTGCTAGTAGGTAAGCACCCACAACTTCGGAGGACAGACCTGGGGGGTTTAGCTGAGCACCTGAAGAGCAACAGGTCAGCACCAAACACAAACCCTTAGTGGCACAGGGGTAGCCGGGTGCAGGGTGCAAACAGCATCAGGCTACCAATGCTTTCCAATAGGGGGACCCACAAAGATGCTGCAGGCTGGGTCCAGGGAGTCGGTTCCTGGAAACCACAAGCTGGACAAGGAGGAGGGCTGCCTGATGAACGTTGCTCTACCGGTGGTCGGATTCCCCAAGGCCCGGGAGCTGTGGGTGCAGGAGTACCTTTAGGCGTTGGATATCTTTGTCCAATTCTCTTGTGGTCAGGGGGGTCCTCGGGATTTAGGCTGCAGGTGCCCAGGAGGGGTCAACCCAGCTTGGGCATAAGCTCAGAACTGTCTGGACGGGTGGGCCACCTGGACTGAGGTCATGGGAGTTGGGTGCAGAGTGGGCAGGAGTCGCAGATCCGGGGCAGTTCTGGAGTCCTTTTTGGAGTTTCTTGTGGACAGGGCTGCTGGCCTCTGGAGTTCTTGGCGGTCTGGTGGGCAGGCAGTCCTCTGGGGTTTTTGAGACATTGCTGGTCCTGTTGGATGCATCACCATTTGGTAGCTGGTCCTTGAAGCTGCAGACAGCTCGGTGGGACTGGGGCTAAGTTGTCATCTGGACTCTTCACTAATGGGATTTGCTTAGCAGTCCTTCTTGTTTCTTCTTGTTTCTTCTTGTTGAGGTTGCCAGGAATCTGGCGAACTAGGTTCAGGGGAGCCCTTTAATCTTAGATTTAAGGGCGTTACAGGGATTAGAGGGCAGTAGTCAAAAGCTACTGTCCCTGAGGGTGGCTACACCCTTCCTGTATCCACTCCCTTTGGGGAGGGGGGCACATACCTAACCCTATTAGTCCCTGTCCTTCAAACCAAGATAGAGGATGCTGCAGGGAGGGGATCACTTCAGCTCTGGACACCTTAAGGGTGGTCCTAGCTGGAGTGGTTACTCCACCCTGTTTTACCTAATTTCCCCACCGGACTTTCCACCAAAAGTGGGGCTTTGTCCAGGGGGCAAGCATATCCACTAGCTAGAGTGCCCTGGGGCACTTTAACAGGAGGCCTGACTCTTTGAGGCTCACCGCCAAGTGTTACAGTTCCTGGAGGGGGGAGGTGCAAAGCACCTCCACCCAGAGCAGGCTTTGGTTCTGGCCTCAGAGAGTACAAAGGCTCCCATCCCATGAGTTCAGACACATGTCTTTTAATGGCAGGATAGTACAGACTGGTCAGCCTTACACTAAAGGGTTGATTAAAATACAGGGGCCACCTCTAAAATGCCCTCTTCGCGCATTGTAGAATAAAACCAACACTGGCATCAGTGTGGGTTTATTGTGCTGAGAAGACTGACCAAACGTCCCAGTCTTCAGCGAAGCCATCATGGAGCTGTGGAGTTCGTAATGACAAACTCCCAGCCAATGTACTTAATATGGCCACACTGCACTTACAATGTCTAAGAATGGAGTTAGACACTTTAGGGGCATATTGCTCATCCAGCTATGCCTTCAACAAAGATATAGTGCACCCTGCCTTAGGGCTGTGAGGCTTGCTAGAGGGGTGACTTACATCTGCCACATGCAGGGGTTTGTGGGCATGGTATCCTAGAGGGGGTGCCATGTCGACTTTATCTTTTTCTCCCCACCAGCACACACAATCTGTTATGGTAGTAGGCATATGCTTGGTGAGGGGTGGCACAATACATGCTGCAGCTCTTAGGGACCCTCCCTGGTCACAGAACCCTTGTTACCCCTGGTACCTTTTACAAGGGACTTTGGGCCAGATGTAGGAAGCCGTTTGCATGGTGCAAACTGCGAAAATCGCAGTTTGCGCCATGCAAACAGCCTTCTGCGATGCACATTCACAATTTGCGAGTCGGTACCGACTCGCAAATTGTGAATGCGACTCACAAATAGGAAGGGGTGTTCCCTTCCTATTTGCGACTCACATCGAAATTCGCAGTTACCACCAGTGTCACACTGGTGGTAACTCATTCGCAAAAGGGAAGGGGTCCCAATGGACCCCTTACCCTTTGTGAATGTGGGCAAAAAGGGGTTTTCAGAGCAGGCAGTGGTCCAATGGACCACTGCCTACACCGAAAAAACAAAACCAAATGGTTTAGTTATTTTTTTTATTTTGCAACTCGTTTTCCTTTAAGGAAAACGGGCTGCAAAATAAAAAATAAAAAACTGCTTTATTGAAAAAGCAGTCACAGAGATGGAGGTCTGCTGACTTCAGCAGGCCACCATCCCTGTGAGTGGAGGGACTCGCTATGGGGTCGCAAAATCCGACCCACCTCATTAATATTTATGAGGTGGGTCTTTGCGACCCCATAGCGAGTCGCAGATGGTGTCTGAGACACCGATCTGCATCCGAATATGCGATTCAGAAATTGCGAGTCGCACCGACTCGCAATTTCCAAATCGCAAATTCGGACCTTGCTACATCTGGCCCTTAGCTATGTGCCAGGGGTGTGCTAATTGTGGAAACAATGGTTAGCTATGCTATTAGGAGTGCGCAGAGCTGCACTCACCTGCCCCTGCTGGCACCGTCCAGTGAGTTCTGTAACATCAGCATGCCGTATGAGGGAAGAGGTTGGGAGTGACTCTGAAGCAATCCTGTGTGACTCCCCTAGGTGGCCACATAGAGGGAAGCCTCCAATGGAAGCACCAGTGACTCCCCTGCATACCCCTAGGAGGATGACCAGATTATGTCGTCTGCACCGTGGAGTTAGTGTGGATGGCATCAATGGGTCATCCTCATCACCTATTTGATTAATATGCAGTGGAAGACGATCCATTTAGTGTTGAAAGTGCTAAAGATGTATGAAAGACAAGTCTTCCTGAGCTTAAGAAGGCTGCCATGTTGAGGTGTTAGCATGGGTTCACCAGGCACCCGCACTGTATTAGTCAGGACTCCAATTTAGAAAGAGACATTCACAATCACTGCCATAGTAATTGTTGTCAATATTTCTCCACCTATCAAACTGTGACAGTCTCTTGATAAATAAATTCTCATCTACCTTAAAGTTTCCATCCAAATTTAGTGGTTTAGCTTAATGAACAATTTAATAGGAGGTGAGTAATTTGCTTAAGTACAGTTGTGAGTAAAATGAGTTTGGATCACAAATATTGATCACTTCAGAGCCATGAATTAAATGTGCATGGACTTTAGCTGTATATGGTTGTTTCAGGGCTATATGATGTCACTCACCTTATACCTCCCCCAACCACTATTCACACTGGCAGCTGCCAGCACTGGAAGCCCTGTGACTGGTCAGAGGAGGAATCCTTGCGCTGGAATGATCAGTACAAAAATATTTTGCCAGAAGAGGAAAAGAGGATGGAGGAGAATCTGATGAAAGATCAAGATATATGAAGGAAGGAAAAGATGTTGAATAAAAATAGTAGACTTCAAGACAGAACATTAATGAGTAATATCTTAGGGTCTGAGAAACAAACATTATGGTTTTTCCCTGATACATGAAGTAATAAGCTGTAGTAGCAAAGGGTGCATGCAATGAACCCAACCATTTCGCCTGACTAGACATCAGACATACACCAGGCTGCACAATTTGAGGATCTGCCAAGAACAGATTGAAAAGAGGAGGAGCAAATAGTCAGCCTCTTTCACTCTTAATACTATTCATTTTATGAGTCTTAAGAGCTTTCTTCACATAATGAAGGAAGCCCTAAAAATCAAACAAGTCTGAAGTCATTGTTCAACGATGTTCAGAAAGGCATCAATGATGCTGGTATGCAATTTATAGATAGAACAGTGCTCATCACCCTCCATACGTAACTATACGTTTTCTCAGCAACAGAAAAACAATGTTATTAAGCAGCTGCAGCAATTCCCATGTGGTATATCAGAAGTGCTGTCTTCACACAGATCACTGGGAAACTGTAAAATCTGCATCTTCTATCTAAAAATGCGAACAAAAGCATTGATTTGCAAAAGTACATTGTTAGACCATACAGCCTTTGGTGTTTTCTTCCTCAAAAATGTTTGCCTTATCCTAACCTGTTTTCTTTCAATTTTGTTGGCATTCGAACTCTGTGCATTTTACCACTGCTAACAAGTCCTAAAGTGCTTGTGCTCTCTTCTTTATACATGGCAAAGTTGGCTTAAAGCCAATTGACTCATTTAATTCACTCATAAGCCCTAGTAAGATGTTACTACATATACCCAAGGTCTATACATTAAACGTTACTAGAGGGCTTGGAGTACCTATTGTGTGACCAACTTAAGTAGCCCTTTAAAAACAATCTCATGTCTGTTATTGCAGCTGTGCGTAGTTTTAAACTGCCAATTTGACAAAGGTAAAACAAACTGTCTACCAGGCTTAAATCTCCCTTTTCAATGCGTATGTCACCTCTTTGGTGAGACGCAAACAGCCCATAGGGCAGTGTGCATTGAATTTAAATGGTAGGACATATGTTTTTAAGCTTTACGTGCCCTGGTAGTGAAAAATGTGCTTTGCACTAATGTGAGACCAACCTCTCCCACAGGATAATATTTGGTTGCCTTATAGGGTTTAATAAGTGCTAACTATTAATTAGGAACAAGTAGAATCAGATTTTAAGTCACAGTTCCGCAAATTACATTTTTAGAAAGTTGCCATTTTATTGTCCTAACTGTTTTGTACTTGCAGTATGGACCCTGGGTCACATGACTGAGAATAGCTTAGCAGTTGGCCTTTGTGTATTCCTCCAGATTAAGAGACAAAGGGAGACAAGGAATGGAAGGGGCAGAGCTGTTCCCTTCACAACTTACATTTCAAATGGCTGCCTCCAGCACACTCACAAAACAACTTGACAACAGTCTTTTATTACCCTAGACCAGTGGTTCCTAACCTTTTGACTTCTGCAGACCTCCACTTTATCATTACTGGAACCCGGGGACCCCCACTGAATCGTTATTGGAATCCGGGGACTCTCCTACTGAGTCATTATTGAAAGCTGGGGACTAATCTGTTAATATTTTTTAATTTTCTAAGCAGTCGCGGATCCCCTGAGAAGGTTTTGCAGGCCCCCAGGGGTTTCCTGACCACAGGCTGGGAGCCACTGCCCTAGACTGCTTGGAGCCTTGGCAGGGAAAGAAAGGAAATTTCCAGAAACAGATGGGGATGGTTGGTAAATTTCCCATACTTCAAGGCTAGCACCAGATATAAATATTGGATCTCCTGAACCACCTCTTCACTACACTTCTGATATTGTGGAAGACTCCAGATGGATTGCTATTTTTTTCCCCAGAAGACTTCCCTGCTCCTAGAAGTTTGCCTGGACCACCAGAGGACTGCCCTGCTGTTAATAGATGAATGGCTCCTGCTAGAGTTCTGCTTGCTCTCCCAGAAGACTGTCATATTCCCGGCCCCCTGTATTGCTGCCATAAAAAAATTGTTGTCCAGAGATTTTCTTTTTTGATTTGCGTTTTTGAATCTTTAGAGAAGTAATTTAGCATGGTAGACATTGCTGATCCAGGCCAAATTTTGTGGACAGCATTATAAAAAATGGCGGATGTGTTGCAGTGATGATGTAATATTTCAGAAACCATGAGACCTATATACTTCATTTTCGTGTCAAAATATATGTTTTGGGGGTCAAGTAGTCTAATAGAGACAGAAAATAATTCCTTAGGGCAACCCTTCTGTCATTTTCCAAAATGGTGGCTATAATAGAGGAAGAAGAGACATATATAGAAATGAAAGGAATAATAATAGTGTTTAATCCTTTTATGTATACACCAAACAATGTTTATGATCTGAGTATGAAAAAAAACAATGTTTATTTCTCCAGCTTTAGACACATTTTCATAGTTCATTTTATTTATTTGTTTCAGCAATCGCTTGGGGTACATTTGCCGAATATTAAACATTTGAGGTGAGCATTTCGACAGGGGCATCTTTTTGTAGCAGAGGATTTGGATGTACATGTATGTGTAAGTCCTGTGGGTAGAGGATTTAAAACTTTCATAGGTTTTAGCACCCCACCAATATCTTCCCAACCAAACTCACATGGATCATTCTCTACATATGCATGAGCCATAACATTTACACATCTTCTGATCAAGTAGAATGCCCGTTTAATGTGTTCACGCACAAAATATGACATTGGTGGAAGGTCACTTAGAAGGACTGATCTCTTGAACTCACTGTACTGAAAATCGTCAAATGTGTGACATTCCGAACTTGTTTTCCACACATGCACAAGGCATTTTTCTAACTCTTTAAACTCACATTCTTCTGTCTCAGCATTTTCTTTTAGAAACTTCACAGATTCAGCAGTTAAAGCTCCAAGCTCTGTTCCAGTTTTTCTCATGTTTTCATCACCCATAAGAATATGTGCCTTAATAAGAACACTGGGCATCTCTGGGTCAAGTTTCTTGTACAGAATATGATGCAGGATTAAGGGCCTGATTACAATTTTGGAGGAGGGTGTTAATCTGTCCCAAATGTGACAGATATCCTGCCCACCGTATTACGAGTTCCATAGGATATAATGGACTCGTAATACGGCGAGTGGTATATCCGTCACATTTGGGACGGATTAACACCCTCCTCCAAAGTTGTAATCAGGCCCTAAGTGTCTTTTCTTGCCCGTTCCATAATGTATCCATATCTCTTACATACCTTGACTTATGAACATTGTAACAAATCTAAGTAGCACAATACTCACATCAGTGTCTTTTGACAGTACAATGACTCAATTGGAACCATTTTGAACAGCCTACTCAACATGTGGCACAACACGAAGGTCAGGTTCCTCCAATTCGCTTTTAGGTTCTTGAACAATATGGCCACTAACTTTTGAATATATCTCTGCAGGCATCAACTCCTCGTTTGTAATCATTTCACTTGCAATAATTGGAAATTCAGTGTTTGCTGAAGCTTCAGCAGAGTTTTGGCAAGCTAACATCTCCAGGTTCATCTTGTTTGATGTTGATCACCAGAATTTATCAAGTTGCATAGGTAAAGGTAAAGAATCTTTGATGCAGGCAAGGTCAATTGTTCCACCTGTAGACATTTATCTGATACTTTGATATTCTTTAATAGATAACTGTCAAGGACAATGTGCAGTTCTTGCAAGGTGCACACTAACTTTGATATCTGTAGAAAATTTTGAACGGCCTCTCCAAAGTTTTGCGTGGATGAAATCTTTACAGTTTGTAATAGTGACATATAGTCAACAACAACAGCAGTTTTCAATGAGGAACCCTTTTCAAATTGAAATTTTTCAGGTGAAAGTTTTTTTTAGCTCTTTTATGAGTTTGTTCTTTACATGTTTGCAGCATCTCCATCGAATAATGCATTTGTTGGAAGAAGGATCATGCAACAGAATGTCCTTGATAAATTCATTTATTTTGCTACATCCATCTCTCTATCTGCTTGCAAAAAGTTGTTTTTTTTGTAACCTGTTTTGTAGTGGCTGTGGCAATTAAAGCATGGAAGTTTAGCTTTAGTGATTATGTCAAACAACTTTTTCTCTTTCAATACAAATCTCTCCTGCTTCATGTCTGCGTATAGTTTCGATCCATGTTCCAGGACATCTAATAGGCTCATACTAGTAGACTTGTAATTATATCATTGTCCACATATTGCTTGGTCACCAAGTTGTGTAGTTGCACAGGCTCAGTCATTTCAAAGGGGTATCTTTGCTGCTGCATGAAATGAAGAAGAATATAACATGTTTATTAAAACATTCCCCTGTCTTTCTCACAAGTTTGTAGTGAGGAATAGTTTCACAATGGTCCATTAATTTTGAATTTGCGATCTCTCTGAAAACATTGCAAATGGAAAGGAATTCATGGTATACTAGCTACTATTGAGCAACATATTCACTTTTATGTGTCTAACCAACAATTCCCTTGTAGCTCATGTTCCAGTTTCATATTGGGAGACACAGCATTGAGCCTTCCCTCACTGACTTTTACCACAAAATGTCTTCGGATTAATTTTCTGTAGAGGTATGGTTTTTCCACCTCCAGCTTCTTCACTCTTTACAAATACCAGGACCCATATCTCAGGTAGCTTATGCAATCAAATTAATGAAACGCTGTAATCAGTGACTCCACAGTCTTCACGTACAGCTCCCAATCACCTTCCTGATCAGCATGTGACAAGTTTTTCACCAGAGCTATCATCTGTCAAATATTTCCCCGGTACTTGCAAAGGTCTTATTTTTCTTCACATTCTTTGACAAACTCTACAAACTTGGTTTTGAACGGAGTATATTGAACATTGGCTGGCTTTGCACTATGTCTTTTGAATGAAGTGCACCCTGTGCCGTGTTCACTTCAGAGATAATGTTAGAAATGGGGTCTTTGGTTAGAAGTCAGGTTACCCCCTGTCCAAGCAAGGACCCTCACTCTAGTCAGAGTAAGTCACACACACAATCCAAATTATCTTGTGCCTTGATCGTAATGAGGGCCAAAGTGTCTTTAGTCTGTTAAAAGCAACAAATATCTCTTGTAAGCACAAAGTACCTGGTTTGCTTTCAAATTCTCTGCAAGGGACCGCAGAGGAGAAGATGTGTGGAAAACGGGGAGTTGTGTGTCGTTTTTTCCGGCGCCCACAGGTGAGGAGTTTTCGAGTTTTCACACAGGGCAGGCTTTGCGTCGATTTCCAGCGCGTAGACTGGGATCCTCTTCAGGTTGCGGGGTTTTCGGATGCCCCGGGGATGATGCATTGAGATCCGGCGCTTGCAGGAAAAAGTCACAAGGGCTGCGTCGATCTGGTGGGCATTGCGTGGAAATTTCTACCGCATGGCAGGCGCTGCGTTGATTCCTCTCAGGAAGTCGGGCTGTGTCATTCCGGCTCGGCTTTGCGTCGATTAAGTGGCCATGCATCAAATTTCCAGTCGCTACACTGGCGCTGCGTCAATCTTCGCCTTGCGAAGCTGGGCTGCGTTGTTCCAGTTTGGCATGCAGTGATTTTCTCACCGCGATGCAGGCTGTGCATCTTTTCTTGGAGGCTGTGGTTCGATTTTCGCCCCACATGGAGTTCTTGCAGGAATGAAGTCTTTTTGGTCCAGAGACTTCAGGGAACAGGAGGCAAGCTTGATCCAAGCCCTTGGAGAGCACTTCTTAGCACAGCCAGAGAGCAGCAGGGCAACAGCAAGGCAGCAGTCCTTCTTAGAAAAGCATACAGGTGGGTCCTTTGGGCAGCCAGGCAGTTCTTCTTGACAGGTTGCAGGTTCTGGTTCAGGGTTTCTTCTCCAGTGGTAGAAGTGTCTGAGTTGGTAGGGTCAGAGACACTGCTTAAATACCCAAATGTGCCTTTGAAGTGGGGGGACTTCAAAGAGTGGATTAGAAGTGCACATGGTCCTCTTTCAGTTCCATCCTGTCTGTCAGGGTCCCAGTAGCGGGTGTGGCAGTCCTTTGTGTGAGGGCAGGCTACTGTCCTTTGTCATGTACGTGTCACGCCCTCCACCCTGCAGCCCAGGAAGACTCATTCAATATGCAGATGTATGCAAGTGTGGCTGAGCATCCTGTGTTTGGGGTTGTCTGAGCAAATGCACAAGGGAGCTGTTAACTGAACGTAGCCAGACGTGGATTGTACGGCAACGAAGAATTTAAGTGCAGTGAAATGCTCACTTTCTAAAAGTGGCATTTCTAAAATAGTAATATTAAATCCAACTTCACCAGTCAGCAGGATTTTGTATTACCATTTTGGCCATACTAAATATCACTTTGTTACTCCTTTCAGATCAGGAGCTACTACTCAAACAGTATATGAGGGTAGCCCTAATGTTAGCATATGAAAGGAGCAGGCCTCACAGTAGTTTAAAACGAATTTAGGAGTTTTACACTACCAGGACATGTAAGCTATAGAGGTACATGTCCTGCCTTTTGTCTACACAGCACCCTGCCGTATGGGTTATCTAGGGCCTGCCCTAGGGCTGACTTATATGTAGAAAAAGGGGAGTTTTAGGCTTGCCAAGTACTTTTAAATGCCAAGTCGAATTGGCAGTGAAACTGCACACACACGCCTTGCAATGGCAGGCCTGAGACATGGTTAAAGGGCTACTTAAGTGGGTGGTACAATCAGTGCTACAGGCCCACTAGTAGCATTTAATCTACAGGCCCTGGGCACATATAGTGCACTTTAGTAGGGACTTATAAGTAAATTAAATAAGCCAATTGGGTATGATCCATTGTCATCATGTTTTAAGGGAGAGAGCATATGCACTTTAGCACTGGTTAGCAGTGGTAATGTGCGTAGAATCCTAAAACCAGCAAAAACAGTGTCCAAAAAGTGGATGGAGGCAGGCAAAAAATTAGGGGTGACCACCCTAAGGCTGTCAGGTCTAACAGATAAGATATGCAAACCCTAATTTGTCATTCGTGTTCCAGAAAGCATTCCAGTGCAATATTTCTATAGCCTCAGCTATGATGAGCATACCTTGTAACAAATGAACATAATGAGTTCAACTCAAAACTGACTGGATAGTTTTGATTCCAAGGATTTCAGCCTCAATAAGTGCATCATCTATGCCACATCCAGTGTGATAACTTCCTGCACACTGCAACGCTACTTTTGTCATATGGCAAATGTCCATTATTGGATAAAGATCATCCCATTCTACTGGATTGCTCATAAAAATGTCAGTTACAATATGGAAAATACTTTCATCGCAGAAAATTGCCAGGATAGGCTGGCCTTCAGGCTGAGCATGCACATTTTGGAAATGTTTTTGAGCTGTGTATACTATTGCATAGTTTTTGACTGGAGATGGTATTACAGGTAAAACCCAAACCTTCTTCAGTGGAACAGTGCTTTGGGAGATCAGAGCATGAATTGCAGCTCACAGAGGAATGGGCTTTTCATCATCCTTCAGTCCACACCGAATAAGCAATATGATAAATTCAGTTAAATCAGCTGTGCAGCCAGCAGCATCAGGTAGAAGAACATCCATGTCCTCAGCCACTTTGAAACTTTCTGGTAGGTAGACTGGGACGTGTTGACTGCTTGTACTGATTTTGCACACATTGGCAAACCAGTTGGGTTATAGGTTTTCAGCTTTGTATGTTTATGCCTCGAGCTGACACAGCTTGTTTTCCAGCAGCTACTTCATTGATCTTGAATAGGCACCTTGGTAGCATCATGTGTGCTGGATTTTCTAGACGAGGAAGAGCTGTTTTCAAAATCAAAATTATCAAGAGCAGCAATTGTAAATCCTTTCTTGTTTAAGCGACTGAGAAGAGGTGTGCTGTCAGATTCCCAAGATTTTACAGCATGAGCTGCTAACAAGTTACTGCACCGTACTATGGTGGTCATTATGACATTGCCGTCAGCTGACCACCACGCTGGCGATGGCGGTAGGTCCGTCACCAGGCTGGCGGTGAAGGCTGCCATATTATGACCAGGGTGGTGATCCCTCCCATATACAGCCAAAGTACCACCCGAACCGCCAGAGCGATCCGTCCACTGACCACGGCGGTTTCCATTTTCAGCCTGGCGGAACACCACACCCCACCCACCATATTATGACATAGCAGACCACCAGGATTTCCGGGGCGGGACCACTGCCACGAAAAGCCTGGCGGAAACAAATCATATAAAGGAGACACTCACCACCAGGGACAAAGAGGAGTCCACGTCTGCCATGGAACCCGAACTGGAAGTCCTGCTGATGCTGTACCATGTGATGGCAGTCCAGGAGCAGCAATGCTGATGACGACGGTGAGTACAGCCACCTAGCACACAAGGGAGAGAGGGGAGAGTGACACACCCACATGCACAACACACACCATACACACATACCACACACAAGAACTATCTGCAGAGGAATTCAACAACGACATAAGCCAGGAGTAAAGAAAGCCAGGACACATACATTTGGTCCAACCACTGTAATTCGGTGGTAATAGCGACCATAATAAAATTAATTTAATACATACAGAAAGGGCCATTGGCCAGTTCAATGTATGGTAAAACCCACAGGGCAACGTCCAAGGTCCAACTTGACTCCTAACAGCCCAAGTCACTCCACTGGGCAGGGGCATCATGCTGATGGTAGATAGGCACCTCAGGGAGTAGGGGGTGGGGGAGTTTATTGGTAGGGACTCTTGGACTTGTGTTTGGGTGGGGGTGGGTCCTTGCTCCATTATTTAGGGGGCGGAGGTGACGGCTTGGAGCGGGGGCTGGAGTGCCACTCTTGTGCCCCTTAGTGGCAGGTTCAGCTGCAGGGGGAGGGATATAAGTGGACTGTGAGCTGGAGGTACTTAGGTCCAATGGGGCGGGTTGTGGGAGGAGGTTTGGAAGTGGAGGTAGAGGGAGTGGTTGTAGGAGGAGTAGGTGTGCTGGACTGGGTTGCAAGTGAATGTACGGTGTTCATGTGTGAGGTGGATGGCTGTTGAGTGTCTGAGTGGGAGCGTTTATGTGTCTTTGGAGGGGGGTGGGAAGACAGGGTGGAGAGAACAAACATGACATGTGTATGTCTGCGAGTAAGGTGGGTGTGCTGCATGTGGTTGTGAAGTTGGTGGTGGTGATGGTGACTGCGCATGTGGTGAATGGGGTGCTAGTGTGCATGTCTGCTGTTGTGGTGACTGTGGGCAAAGCTGCACAGGTGGCAGGATCGTGGACTGAAGATGCAGTGTGTTAGAAATGGGGTCTTTGGTTGACACTCAGGTTACCCCCTGTTCAAGCAAGGACCCTCACTCTAGTCAGGGTAAAAGAGAATCACCCTCAGCTAACCCCTGCTTACCCCCTTGGTAGCTTGGCAGAGCAGTAGGCTTAACTTCAGAGTGCTAGGTGTAAAGTATTTGTACCAACACACACAATAATTTAATGAAAACGCTACAAAATGACACAACACCAGTTTAGGAAAATAGGAAATATTTATCTAAACAAAACAAGACCACAACGACAAAAATCCAACATACACAAGTCAAGTTATGAATTTTTAAAGATTAAACTCAAAAATAGCGATTAGAAACCAAAATGCTTTGATGAGGTGTTAACACGGCGCCATGACGGAGTCGTTCCCAACAAGCCGACACCAGCGGCGCTGGACACGGAGTCACGTAGACCCCCAAGTACAGTACCTTTGGTGAAGAGTGAAAACAAGCCGATGCACGAAGTCGAGGATCGCGGTGTCTGTGTGAAACATGGAATCTTCAAGCGGAGTCGGTCACGACGTGGTGCGGCGACTTCCACGGAGTCGCGGACTTCAGCGAGGCTGCAGCGGCGTCGGGCCTGTGAAGAGTGTTGCGTTCCAGCTAAGGTCACGGCGTCGGGTGCAGGGGGTGTCACCGGATTCAGCAGCGGCACCTGTCCAAAGTCGTCCGAAGTCAATTTCCTTGGATTTCCACCAGCTTTCCTTTCAAGGGCCCAGGGACTGGATAGGGCACCACTTGTCAGAGCAGGAGTCTCTCCAGAGACTCCAGGTGCTGGCAGAGAGAAGTCTTTGCTGTCCCTGAGACTTCAAACAACAGGAGGCGAGCTCTAAATCAAGCCCTTGGAGATTTCTTCACAAGATGGAAGGCACACAAAGTCCAGTCTTTGCCCTCTTACTCTGGCAGAAGCAGCACTGCAGAAAAGCTCCACAAAGCACAGTCACAGGCAGGGCAGCACTTCTTCCTCAGCTATTCAGCTCTTCTCCAGGCAGAGGTTCCTCTTGGTTCCAGAAGTGTTTCTCAAGTCTGTGGTTTTGGGTGCCCTTCTTATACCCAATTTCTCCTTTGAAGTAGGCCAACTTCAAAGTAAAGTCTCTTTTGAATGTGAAATCCTGCCTTGCCCAGGCCAGGCCCCAGACACTCACCAGGGGGTCGGAGACGGCATTGTGTGAGGAAAAACAAAATTAGCAATATTTCACTGTCAGGACATATAAAACACATTACTATGGCGGTCACCGCCGAATGACCGCCCCGCGGTCAAAAGACCACGGCGGCCATTCCAACTTTCCCGCTGGGCCGGCGGGCGCCCTCCAAAAGAGCGCCCGCCCAGCGGGAAAGCCCCTGCAACAATGAAGCCGGCTCCGAATGGAGCCGGCGGAGTTGCAGGGGTGCGACGGGTGCAGTGGCACCCGTCGCGATTTTCACTGTCTGCTAAGCAGACAGTGAAAATCTTTGTGGGGCCCTGTTAGGGGGCCCCTGCACTGCCCATGCCAGTGGCATGGGCAGTGCAGGGGCCCCCAGGGGCCCCATGACACCCGTTCCCGCCAGCCTGGTTCTGGCGGTGAAAACCGCCAGAAACAGGGTGGCGGGAAGGGGGTCGGACCATGGAGGATTCCCTGGGCCAGGGGAAAACCGGCGGGAAACCGCCGGTTCCCCTTTTCTGACCGCGGCTTTACCGCCGCGGTCAGAATAGCCCTGGAAGCACCGCCAGCCTGTTGGCGGTGCTTCCGCTGCCCTCCGCCCTAGCGGTCAGAGACGCCAGGGTTGAAATTAGGGCCTATATGTCCTACCTTAACCATACACTGCACCCTTCCCTTGGGGCTACCTAGGGCCTACCTTAGGGGTGCCTTACATGTAAGAAAAGGGAGGGTTTAGGCCTGGCAAGTGGGTACACTTGCCAAGTCGAATTTACAGTGCACATTTACACACACAGACACTGCTTTGGCAGGTCTGAGACATGATTACAGGGTTACTTGTGTGGGTGGCACAACCAGTGCTGCAGGCCCACTAGTAACATTTCATTTACAGGCCCTAGGCACCTCTAGTGCACTTTACTAGGGACTTAACAGTAAAACAAATATGCCAATCATGGAGAACCAATTACAGACACATTTTAAACAGGAGCACTTGCACTTTAGCACTTGTTAGCAGTGGTAAAGTGCCCAGAGTAATAAAAACAGCAAAATCAGAGTCCAGCACACATCAATAACCTGGGGAACAGAGGCAGAAAGTTAAGGGAGACCACGCCAAGGATGAAAAGTCTAACACAGTGCTTGCAGGTGTGAGTGTTGATGTGACTGAGGGAGGACGAGGAGAGGAAGACAATGGAGGCAGTGGCTGCTGTTTTATGTGCTTCTGTGTGTTGGCGGTGTGTGTGCTTGTGGTGTGAAGTGTGGTGCCTGTGCTTGACTGTGTGAGTCCTGTCTGTTGTCTTGGGTGCATGCTGGTCTGATTGTGTGCATCGGATGGGTGGGGGGAGGACGTTGGCACTGAGAACAGGTAGTTGGAGGGGGGACGGAAGAACCAGGGACACTGGCTGCCATCAAAGAGGAGGCCAGAGCCTGAAACAATGTCTGTAGGGCAGCCAAGCCACCGTGAATGCCCTCCAGGTAGGCACTGCATTGCTGCATCTGGGATGCCAGGCCCTGGATGGCATTCACTATGGTTGACTGCCCTACAGAGATGGATCGCAGGAGGTTAACAGCCTCCTCACTGAGGGCAGCAGGACTGACTGGGACAGGGCCTGAGGTGCCTGGGGCGAATTAGATACCCACCCTCGTAGGTGAGCGGGCACAGGCAACTGGGTGGGGGGGCTACTGGGATGGCGGTGCGGGTACGAGGGTGGCAGAATATGTTGTAGCTGGGGTGGTCCCAGAGGAGTCCGCCACCACCAGGGAGCTTCCATTGGAGGAAGAATCAGACTCAGACGTTGTAGCTCCTGTCTCCCCCGTGGTGCTCCCCTTGCCCTCCAACTCACTAGCCCACGGGACTCTTCCTCCTGGGTCCCGTGGGCTACAGCTCCCCCACTCGCCGGTGCCCCTGCTTCTTCGTCATATGAAGCTAGTGCACACAAGGGCAGGATCAGAAAAGGAGAGTGGGTGGGGGAGAAAGAAAGGGAGTACAGAGTCAATTACAGCAACAACAGCACATATGGCATGCACATCCCTATCACTCACTGGGACTAACACTGTGCAGTATGACTCACAATGACAAATCATTGCCTTGGAACAACAGCAGAAATGAACCCAAACACTACCACCCGCACACCTACTGGGACTCACTAAGCAATGTCTGCCATGGTATGCCAGCTACTTGCCAATACCAAATATACATTCCACCTTACATTGCTAATCAGGACTCCACAAGGCTAGCTCAACCGGCATATTGGGGCATCCACTGACTAGAACCTTGCACACAAACACCACGGCAGACAACAAAAAAGAATATCACACAGTGTGTACTCACCCCCTTGTGGCTGTTGTGCTGCCCTCAAGCGCCCATCCAACTCCGGATTGGCGACCGCCAGTATGCGGGCCATTGGGGGGGGTCAGGGTCCAACAGGCACCCCTCCCTTGTTAGGAGCCCGTCCCCAGGTGGGCCTCTGTGGTCTTCTGGGCCCAGCGTCTCAGGTCCTCCCATCATTTCCTGCAGTGGGTGCTCCGCCCACTATAGACCCCTTGGGTCCACACGCCCTTGGCAATGGCACGCCACAACCCTTTCCTCTGATGGAATCTGACCTGCAAAGGGAACACAGACGAATGGACACCATGAGCCCAACACTCCATTCTGTTACATAAATGGCTTACATACTGCATAGATCCCGTATTAAGCCCACACATGACCCGTACCTCTGCATACACATTGCATGCAGCAAAAATACACTTCTCAAATGACACACTGCCAGCACACACATACATCTTCATGCAGCCATGTTGCATCCAACGTACCCATAATGTACTCACCTGTTGTTCTGGAGGCCCATACAACTGCCCATACAAGGGTAGGATTCCATCCACAAGCTTCTCCAACTCCTCCGATGTGAAGGCTGGGGCCCTTTCCCCTGCAGCATGGGCCATAGTGGGCTCCAGACACAGGGCACAACAGCACACACAGTGGAGGTGTTGATCTGTAAAGAGTCAGGAATCAACTGAAGTGGGAGAGAAAAAATGGCGGTCACGTCCGTGGCGTTGAACACCGTCACCACCGGCGGTGATCATCATTGGTTCCTGTGCTCCATAGACCTCCATGTTAACCAATGAGGAGTTGAACAGTAGTGCAGACTGCCTTTGGCCATGACGCCAAACGCCGGCAGAGTGAGGTTACTTCCACGTGTCCCTGCATACAGGACAGGCGGTTGTCAATTCGCAATGCTGGTACTCATGGCAGACAATTTAATGTGTGTCATCGGTACCGATGACACACACCAAGACAATTCCAGTCTGCTATATATTTTGGCTTGCTTGTAGACTCTGGCACTCATACCAGTGCACTGCTGGCAGAAGGGTAGTTGACAGAATATTTATAAGGGGATGATACTAATCATGATTCACGACTCCTACTACATCTGCGAGACACAAGGGCAAATGTAAAGTATTGGTATATTTGAGGAAGTCCATTTGCAAATAGAGGACACCAGTGCACTTTACAATCTTGTTGGTGTAATCGGATGTGACTACTCTGTGTACTGTGAAATTGTGTGTCCATATGTGCTGTGGCCACACCCATCTCATGTTTGGTATCTACCTACCACTATGGAGGAGGATGCAAGCACCCGTGTACAGACCCCTAGTGGACTTGGCTACACTGGAGGAATGACACATCTTTATCACCTATTGTCTGGAAAGGGCCACAATTACTGAGCTGTATCAACAATTGGAGCCAGATCTGATTCCTGCTATCTGTAGAACTACAGCAATACCCCCTGCAGTACAGGTACTGTCAATGCTCCACTTCCTGGCAAGTGGTTCCTTCCAGGTGACTCTGGACTTTGCAGCAGGAATGTCACAGCCATTGTTTTTGAATGTGCTTGAAAGAGTTTTGGCTGCCTTGCTAAAACACATGATCAGCTACATCTCATTCCCCCAGAGTGAAGATTTGCCCACTGTGAAGGCTGGATTGTACGTCATGTGATTAGGGCCATTGACGGGACCCATATTGCCTTGGCCCCTCCCAGGACAAATGAGCAGATCTACAGGAATAGGAAGAGTTACCACTCTATAAATGTCCAGATGGTGTGCCTTGCTGATCAATACATCTCCCACGTCACTGCCAAGTTTCCTAGATCTGTGCATGATGCCTATGTGTTGAGGAATAGCAGTGTCCCACAGGTGATGGCACGACTACAGAGGCGTGGCTCATAGGTGTATGCACCTGAAGTTGTACTCTGTGCCATTGTACATGAGTAATGTGTGTCCCTCACTACTTCCAGGTAACTCCGGCTACCCAAACCTGTCCTAGCTGTTGACATCAGTGAGGATTCCGAGGACAGGGGCAGAAATTTGGTACAATGAATCAGATGGGTATACCAGGAGGGCTATTGAACTTACATTTGGGCTACTGAAAGCTGTGTTCCGGTGTCTCCATTAAACTGGTGGATCTCTATTCTACGCCCCTAAGAAGGTCGGCCAGATAGTGGTGGCTTGCTGCATGCTGCACAATTTGGCACTCAGATGACCTACCTGCAGTATTAGGGGGAAGACAATGCACCTGTGGCAGCAGAGGACACTGAAGACAGTGATGAGGAGGAGGAGGAGGATGTGGACAACAGGACACACATGATACAGCAGTACTTCCACTGACACTCAGGTAAGACTTGTACTTCTGTTCATACCTCCATTACAGTTAAGTGGTGTGTGGCTGCTGTGTTGTGCCAAGCACTACCTTTACTTCTCAATTGACTGTCACTTATGCTTTCCCTTTTTGCAGATGTTGGTGTGGTCACAATTGTGTACTGATTTGATGACTACAATCTGCTTACACACATTTCTTGGATGGATTCACACATTACAGGACATTTTCACAGGATAATGCAGGTCAAGACATTGCATATTGTTGTATGATAAAGCACAAATACACAGTTGTGTTCAAGGATGTTTATTGAAGTGACAAAAAGAATAGGATAGTGCAATGGAGTCGGGTGATAGTTAACGAAAACTTCAGTGTAGTTGCCCAGTTGGTTTGTAGCACAGGTCCAGTATCCATGGGGCCATAGGAAAAGGAGCAATGCAGTCCAAAGTGAACAAGGTGTCTCAGTGGCACACACGGGAGACATTCAGGAGAGGCTAATTTCCTGGCTGTGGTTTGGGTCTTGGTACAAGTCTCTGGTGTCTGTCTGGGTCGCAGGGAACGTTTGTGGGGTGGTTTACCTTCTGCAGGAGAAGGGGTGCTTGTGGCCTGTGAGTGACATGGCAGGTCCTCCTATCCACTAGCTGCAGCAGATGTTGTTGGCTGGCTAGTGGAAGGGCCCCGCTGGTGTACTGTGTACGCACGCATCGTGTTGGCCATGTCACCCATCACTCCTGCAATGGAGGCCATGTTGACATTTAAGCCCTGCAACTGCTGCATGACCTCCTGGTGGTGTACCCCCTGCAGTCGCTGGTTCTCCTGCAAGATGGTAATCACATGGCCCATCCTGTCCTGGGATTGTTTGTAGGACCCCAGGTCATGTGTGAGTGCCTCGTGGGCAGTCGGTTCCCTGGGTTGGGCCTCCCCCTGGTGCACAGCTAACCTCTCACTGGCCCTGGCCCCCTGTGCCTGTGTTCCCTGAATGGTTTTCCCACTTCCACTTACACCAGGACCTTCATCATCTTGCTTATGTGGTGTTGACTCGGGTCCCTGTGCAGGTTGAGACACAACTGATCGATGTGTCGTGGGGACAGAGGTTTGGGGATGTTGGGTGGCTGCTGTGGTGTCTGAGTCAGATGGGGGAGCCCTGTGGTGGACTGGGTGTTGGATGTGGAAGCCGACTGGCCAGTGGTCCCAGATGGGCCAGGAAGATCATCCAGATCAGGACAACCAGAGTTTCTGTCATCACTGAGGGCATCTTCTGGTGGAGGATCGGGTTGCCATGACACATGCTTGCCACTGACATTGGCTGGGGTACCTGTGGACATGTAAAAGATTTGTTACAGTCATTGTCTGTAACATATTCAGCATTTCTGGCTTTCCTTATGGGTTGGGTATTGTCCTCCCACCTTTGGTTAGTGTATGCTGGTGGATTGTGGGATCTCCAGTGAGGCCCTAGGGATGCAGGACTGCCAACGCTTTCTCCTCCCATGCTCTCAACTGTGGGGGAGGAGGTGGGGGTCCACTGCCATTCTTCAAGATGGTAACGTGGTGCCTGGAGGCCACTGCATACACCTTCCCGCCTAGGTTGTTCCACCTCTTGCAAATGTCATCCCTTGTGCGTTGATATGTTTCCATGGAGTTCACCATGTCCACGATCCTCCATCATAGCTCCATCTTCCTGGCAATGGATATCTGCTGGACCTGTGCACCGAACAGCTGTGGCTCTACCCTGATGATTTTCTCCACCATCACCCACCATCACCCGCAACTCCTCATCTGTGATACGGGGATTCTTCTGTGGGGACATGCCTATTGTGTGGTGGGTGTAGTGTGTGTGTGTTGTGCAGAGTGTGATAGGTATTGGGGTATGGTGTAGTGAATCCTAGTCGGTTTTAAAGGGATAACAGGAGTTAGCTTAGCCTCTGGCTTGCAGACCCGTGCCCCCGTCACCTAGTGACTTTTAACCTACTTAGCTTGCTCTGTCTTAATCTATTTAATTATTTAACTCTTCTGAGATGGCTGCCTTGTTTATAGTTAGGCCACTTATTATGCTTTGCATTATCAGTGCCACCACGCTAAGGTGTCAAAATCAAGCAACAAAGACATACAAACAGTAGGTGTTCACACTTAGGGATTTTCCCTCTCTATACTTTCGAGGGATTGTTTATATTAATTGCCGTCCCAAGCATGCCTGCTATCTATTGTTTGGGAACACACCTACGTCAGGGGTCCTGGTAGATCTGTATAAATACATCGCACTTTAGACAGATAATCAGAGGGATTCCGACCAGAGGGCATCGCCACTATCGCTGATATCGATGCTGCACGTTGTCTTGACGCTGACCCAGTCTTCGTGCCCCTATGGAGTCTGAGATAGAGACCTCATTCCAAGGTAACAAGGGTTGGGGGTTCCTCTCATGGACATGGCATTGGCAGATTAGGTTTAGCAAACCCAGCTCTCCTTTAGGTAGGAGGTTAGGCCTCTCACATTAGGGTATTAGGGCATATTACATCTCATATGCCTTTTTTATGCATTGCAAGATGGTAGGGGTCTTTGTAATAATGACTCTCGTCTTCACAATTCTGTTTCTTGCATTATTCATTATCCTAATCATTGCAGCCCATGCGACATATCACAAACTGCAGTTGTGTTAAATAAAAACTATTGAAACTTTACTGCATCTTTGTCATTGCCTGTGTTTGTATAAAAAAGATATATCTGTGAGAAAGGGTAATCTCTGTTTAACCACAACACTCCCTGAGATGTCTTATTCTCGAGTCCATGCGTAAAGGCTGCCACAAATCACCTTTTACTATTGTGTTTCTGGTGAGGTGCTGCTAGTGAGCCGGTAAGGTTGGGACAACAGTTGTGACTTGTTGTAGGATAGGCATAGTCATAGTCACCTACAAGCAAAAGTACTGTCCTCCTTTAACCAGCAGTCTTGCTTAAATCAAGAGTCCAAACTACGACAATGGTGTGTGATGCGTGAAAGGTGACTAGATGGCTGTGGTTTGTGTGTGCAGTTATTGTATTATCTTTTGATGGCAAGGTGCAGTTGGTTTTTCGTGTTTACAATGGGATTGTGGGTTGTGTGGGGGTGTGTTTTATAGTTCTGTTGGTGGGTGTGTATTATGTGTGTATATGTGTCAGGTGTGAGTTTTTCAATCTGGCCAATGTTGCCTCCTGTTGGTGTTGGGTGCCCAATTCTACTGCGGTGGTCTGCACCGCCAATGGATGACCACCATTGAATGTCCACTGTGGTGATTCATGGTCCATAATTTGAAAGGCAGTGTATTGCTAGCGTGGCCGGGAGGGTGGTGGGTCCGACAGTTTTGTGCCTCCGTTGGGTCTGGCGGAATTGTTGGTGTGACTAGTTTCTGTCAGTTTTGTGTTTGTGTATCATAATCAGGCGGGCGGATTCCCGCCTCTGCGGCGGCCTGTTGGTGGCCCTCAACGAACAGTCTTTAGAAAAGACCGCCAATGTCATAATGAGGGTCTATGTTATTAGAACTTGTTGATACACCAATCTTATTCATTGAAATGATTATCTCTCTACTTTTGCACTTGTCATACATTGTGTGGGCAGTCGTCATGTGTAGCAGAGTTTCCTTTTTGCTGTGATGTAATTCATAAAACTTGATTTGAAAAAAACAGTACCTTTGCACAGCATAATCCTGTTGATTCATGGGGTTGTCTTTCACTTCTTCGCTTATATCTTCAAAGCCACCATCAATGTTGCCGGCTTCTGTCTGAACTTAAGAACTTTAGTTTGCAACAGTTTTGCTTTGCTGACATTACATAATGGTGTAAAAAATGTTAGGACAACACCAGGCATTCTTGTTGATTCCCATGAATTGCAGAGCTCGGGGCATCACAAATTTGCCATTAAGTCCAAAATCTAAATCTTTCAGGATGTTTCTTAAAATGGTTCCTTGTGATTTTACTGCATCCTGTAATCTTATTTTAGCAGCAAGAACATCAGGAGTCAAATCAGCTGAGCACACCAGAAGCGGCTCATCCTTTATGTTAGGCTTACAAAAATGAATTCTGTGATTGTACATTCTCACCAGAAAAGAATCTTAATTTCAATATTATGGATCAGTACAGTTTCATCAATCATAAAAATAACTGGTGGTAGTAGTGATAGAAAAGGCACATCTTAAGTCACACCGTGTCCAGGGGCAAAGTAAAGAATAAACAAAGTCCGTGAACAGGTGCTAAAATGGTGCAGGTTCCCTACCACCCAAGAAACCTAATGTACAAATTAAAAAGAGAAAGTACCACAGCACTCAATGTACAAGTCCATTCATTACATTATGTGCACAAATGAAGTCTGTTGGTACTACAGTATCCAAAACAGAGGACTTTATTCAGTGTTGGTGCAATCCAAAATACGTTTCCAAAGGACAACCAGTACAGCCAAAATGTGTTTCGTCACAGGAACATGACTTTTTCAAGGCTTATATATACAATCAAATTAACAGAATATTGACAAACTCGTGTCCTATGACAGCAGACAGACTCCCAAAAAGGTATAAGTTTAAAAAAGGATCTGTGACCAAACCCATGCAAGTAGAGTAACCTTAGGTGCAGAGCATCCAATAAGGAGTGAAAAAAAGCAGAAAGTATAAATATCGCCCAATTGAAAAACAATAAAAATATAGAAAATTGTCAGAAGAAATGTCACCGAAAAATCCTGTGTTACATAGTACCATCATACAATTGTGAGAGAACACATGAACCCTAAGCCATAAACCTGGAAAACAACACTTGCATGAATGACCAGTCAAATACGAACAGTACCAAAAACTCATAGTCCTGGCATCCATGCCACAAAATCTAATAAAAAACAAATTGTCACTGTCAAAACAAGAAAACACAGTACATAAATCATGAGAATAGAATTTAGCGGAAAACTCCCCTTGGTAAACAAATAATTATTTTGTATCAGATCTAAAATACTGACCTAAACAATCCTGTAAATACAATCCTTGAAATCAAATGAAAAGGGAAGAATCGCTCCTTAGTCCGAGCTGTAAGTAAAAAAGAAAGGTCATGGACACACCAAACAAACCAAACTGAAGCAGGGCGAAGCCCCTAAAAAAGAAAAAGAACCACAAGTCCTTTTGTATGACAATTAGTCGCACATATGTTGTAGACATATCCTAAAATTAGTGTGTGAAAGAAGTGCAACCCTAGATGCATGCCGGAAACTAAGTCTCCATTATGCACAAAAACAATATCACTGTGACTGCCATTCACCCATCTTCCCTTAGTGAAAGAGTGCAACCGGTAAAGAAGTGTAAAACTAACAAACAAATCTATGCATATTAGATAAATAGCAATAAATATTACATCAAAATCAAAGTGCGGTTGATGTGTATGTTTATTGATTAAAGGCAATGGTAAGCCCACACTGCCAAGGATAAAAGTAATGTGTTAGAAGTAATGACCATCATAACAATAAATGTGAAAAAGAGAGTCACCTTAAGCACACCTCAATTACCTATTGTAGAGAGTAGCCACATTTCAATAATTCTGTTGCTCGAAACTCCTGCCATCTTGGTATCATATCATATTTGGTATCATATAAGTAAACATAAACATTGAAGACAAAGGCCCTCATTATGTCAATGGTGGTAATGACCATTGCCACGGCTACCTACCGTCCATATTATGGTGGCGGACACCGGTAAGGTGGTGCTGCTGCCAGTAGCAGTGCCACGCCAGTAGACTGCCGCAGAACGTATCATGATCCATGCTACGGCCTGGCGGTGTTCTTCTGGTGGACGCTGCTGCTGGCAGCAGCGCCACGTCCCGTTTCCTGTCGGGGGACCCCCTGCAAGCAGGTAAGTTGGGTGCTCCGACAGGGGAGGGGGGTGTTGTGTGTGTGTGGGGGTGTGGGTGTATGTTTGTGTGTGCGTGCATGCGGGTGTGTGGCGTGTGGAATGCATGTGTGCATGAATGGGTGTGAGTGTGCGTGTATGTTGTGTTGTGTGAATGCGTGTGTGCTTGTATGTATGTCAGTGTGTGTGGATCTGTGTGTGAAGGTATGTATGCATGTGTGGGTGAATGTGGGTATGAGTGTGTGTATGCATGTGTATGTTGGTGTGTGAATGTGCATGTATGTCGTTGGGGGGGTTGGGAGGGGGAGGGTGAGAGTGGGGGAGGACTCTGGGGAGGGGCATAGGAGACCCTTATCAGTGTCAGGGAAGGAATTACTTGGCACTGATAGTGCCTAGTGCCATGGTTTTAGTGGAGGTAAGAAAGCTATGAAAACCATGGCGTTAGGCGGGGTCATAATCCCTTGGACAGTGACGGCCGTCTGACTGAAGTCTCCAGCCCAGCGGCTGCTACCACCCTGGTGGACAGAGTGGTACATTGGCGGTTTGATTTGAGCCAAACCACCAATGTCATATTTTGGGGAGAGGTACCGCCAGACTGTTGGCAGTACCTTTCTCCAAAATACCGCAGTCCACCAGGGTTGTAATGAGGGCCAAAGTACTGTATCGACACCACAGATGCCATATTATAATGGAGCACGAAAACAGCAAAACCATGTGAAAAAACAAGCTGTTCCATTAGCCAATGTGTTTTAATTGTTCCTTATAAAGTAAAAAACAAATGTTTAAGCAATCAAACCCACGCTATACAAATTCCATTCTGCTGACAGTAAGAGCAGACAGCACAATTATGTTCACAAATAACAAAACATACCCGCCATGTTAAAACAGGGCAGCTGTCAGTTAAAACAATATAACATAAAATGACAGGTGTCACGATCAGCACCAGCCGCTTCAAGACCCAATATGAGTCCAATCGAACCTCGTTACCAATGAGTAAATAACCATTGTGTTACAACCTTCCATAGGATAATATGAGTCCTCAATTAACCAGAGTCAAACCGGAACATGTTCAAAGCATCCAGCACTATATCAATAAAGTATCTGATCAGAACAAATATCACAAGCAGCATCAGTCGCTTCGAAACCCAATTTAGGTCCAGTAGAGCCTCATTGCCAGTAGGTCAGTAACCATCATGATATAAAATTCTATATGAAAATGAGTTCTCAAGTGGCCAAAGTCAATCTGAAACATGTCCAAAACATCCATGACGGGCACCATATCAATAAAGTGCAGATGTAAAGGTCACAAACAGGAAAAATGAACTGTAAAATAGTGGGTGATTCATTAAATATTAATTTTCACTGTTTACCTTCAATATATGGCATTATAAAAACCAACTTGGCATTGTGAGGTGGAGACACAAAATATTTGAGCAGAAAAGGAGTAAGAAGAAGGAAACTAGAAATAGGTATGAAGTATCACCATTGCCTTATAGCTGGATAACAAACATTCAAAAAGAAAGCTGAAGTAGGGATATCATAAAGATATTCAAACCCTCACTGTGCGAAGAGCCAAACTATCGGAGTCATTTGAGCTACTAAGTATGCGACACACTATTGACTGAAGTCAAATAAACAATATATTATTCCGTGAGAAAGACATGCAGTTGCCTATCAATGTTCAAACCCATATCCACTGCACGTAAATTAATAATCCATCTGGTTTCCAGTTTCCTCAGTAGTAAGGTGCGATTGCATCCTGGTGGTCCAGTTTCCGCTACTGCAATACCATGGAAACCAATGTTAATAAGCTCTGAAAGAGGATGTTGGGTATTATAATGTACAGTGACAGGATAGTTGACATTCTTTTTTTTTTTTTTTTTTACCCTAATGTGTTTTTGTATTCTTTTCTTCAATGGCCTAATAGTACTGCCCACAGATATTGTATTACATTGCCTTATAGCTGGATAACAAACATTCAAAAAGAAAGCTGAAGTAGGGATATCATAAAGATATTCAAACCCTCACTGTGCAAAGAGCCAAACTATTGGAGTCATTTGAGCTACTAAGTATGCAACACACTATTGACTGAAGTCAAATAAACAATATATTATTCCGTGAGAAAGACATGCAGTTGCCTATCAATGTTCAAACCCATATACACTGCACGTAAATTAATAATCCATCTGGTTTCCAGTTTCCTCAGTAGTAAGGTGCGATTGCATCCTGGTGGTCCAGTTTCCACTACTGCAATACCATGGAAACCAATGTTAATAAGCTCTGAAAGAGAATGTTGGGTATTATAATGTACAGTGACAGGATAGTTGACATTCAGTTTTTTTTTTTTTTACCCTAATGTGTTTTTGTATTCTTTTCTTCAATGGCCTAATAGTACTGCCCACAGATATTTTATTACATTGACATATAATACAATATACAACAAACCTAGTTTCACAGTTCATAAAACATTGTGGGGCTCATTACAACTTTGGTGGTCTTTTCTAAAGACCGGCGAAGCCACAGGTGCCACAATACTGCCAGTGCTGGTGGTATGCGTGGCGCTCTATTATGACTTTTCCGCTGGGCCAGCGGATGGAAACAGCGTTTCTGCCCGCTAGCCCAGCGGAAAAGTCACATCGCTCGTAATAGAACCGGCGGCAATGTTGATGTGCAGCTGGTGTAATTTGGGCAGTGAAATGCGTGATGGGGCTGTGCCTGGAGGCACCTGCACTTCCCATGCCAAGTGCATGGGCAGTGCAGGATCCCCCATGGGCACCCCGAGTCGCTCTTACCGCCAGCCTTTCCATAGCAGTGTTTACCGCCATGGACAGGCTGGCAGATGGGGACTCATAATCCCCAGGGCAGCACTGCTTGCAGTGCCTCCCTGGTGGATTACGACCGCCTGGCGGCCGCCTGGCAATAAACTGGTGGTACCGGTGGTATGACCGTGGTGAATGCGCCACGGTCATAATACTCCTGGTGGACACCGCCAGGCTGTTGGCGGTACTACCGCCACCGCCGGCGGGGCGGTCCGGGACCGCAGGGGTTGTAATGACCCACTGTATGCGATAATCATGATCAGTGTTGTAGCGGAATGCGGTAATACGATTCCTAGCAAATTTGCATACACAACATTTCCCACATTGAAAAAAACTCCTGGGACGTGAGGGAAGCCAATTAGTGTTCAATGGTCTAAAAGAAGTAAGTGATGAACACAATAGACTTCTTAAAGTCCTGTCCCTGCCATTGTGTGTAATGCGTGGGTGTTCAGACAAATGTTGAGAGATGCCAGTGTTGTCTCAAAATTCTGTATACCATATAACTCTGTGCTGTGGATGTTGTTATTAACATCAGTCTACCATCCATAGTCCTTTTATTTATTTTTAATTGCATAGGGAGAGATGATCTGGTCCTGGTCATAATCCTATCCCTAGCTGTCGGAGGCACATCCTTAATATAACCCCTGCGTCTAAAGCGATTCTCTAAGTTGGCAAGTTCTGCCAAGAACACTGCATCATTACTGCAGCTTCTTCTCAATTAAACCATTTCACCAAATTGTATCCCTTTAATTTGTGATGACTGGTGTGCGCTTTGGGCATACAAGATAACATTACAAGCCGTAGGCTTCCTATAAAGTCTGGATGACATTTTGTTATCTTCCACATGTAGTTTGGGATCCAAAAACTCAATCTCCCCGGGATTAGTATGTATAGTGCAACCCAAGTTATAGTCATTGTTGCTTAAATGTGAGAACAATTCATTGAGGAGAAGAATGTCATCAGTCCAGATAATAAATATTATTGATGTAGTGCCCCCAATAAATGATTTGTTCAATCAAAATCCCCCCTATAGATATTCACATATGATGGGGAAAATGTAGCACCCATAGCTACCCCCTGTGTCTGTCCGTACCAAGTGTCATTGTGTAGGAATACATTGTTTTCTAACACCAATCGAGTTAGATCAGAAATCGTGTCTGTATGTTAAAAAAACCTAGCATCTCTAGATGACAACATTTTAGCTAAGACAGATAAACCCTTTTCCATAGGAATACAAGTATATAAAGATGCCACATGTAAGGTGACAAAGTGGAAGGTGTTTGACCATTCAATGTCCTCCAATTTGTTGAGCAAATCTTTAGGCCCATATTTATACTTTTTGACGCAAAACTGCGCTAACGCAGTTTTGCGTCAAAAAAATTAGCGCTGGCTAACGCCATTCTGAAGCACCATGCGGGCGCCGTATTTATTGAATGATGTTAGCCGGCGTTAGCCGCCGGCGCCGTCTGGTGTGCGTTAAAAAAACAACGTACACCAGGCAGCGCCGGCGTAGGGGGATATGGGGCTTGGGCGTCAAGAAATGGGGCAAGTCAGGTTGAGGCAATTTTTTTGTCTCAACCCGATTTGCGCCATTTATTTTCACTCCCAACACCCATAGAAATGACTCCTGTCTTAGCAAAGACAGGAGTCATGCCCCCTTGCCCAATGGCCATGCCCAGGGGCTTCTGTCCCCTGGGCATGGTCATTGGGCATAGTGGCATGTAGGGGGGCACAAATCAGGCCCCCCTATGCCACAAAATAAAATAAAAAATAACACTTACCTGAACTTACCTTAATGTCCCTGGGATGGGTCCCTCCAGCCTTGGGTGTCCTCCTGGGGTGGGCATGGGTGACAGGGGGTGTCCCTGGGGGCATGGGAGGGCACCTCTGGGCTCCTTCAGAGCTCACAGGTCCCTTAACGCCTGCCTTTTGCAGGCGCTACAAAACGGCGCAAAAGCGGCCGTACGTCATTTTTTTTGACCCGCCCACTCCCGGGCGTGAATTTTGCCCGGGAGTATAAATCCGACGCACATGCCTCGGAGTCGATTTTTTAGACGGGAACGCCTACCTTGCATATAATTAACGCAAAGTAGGTGTCCACGCTAAAAAATGACGCTAACTCCATGGACTTTGGCGCTAGACGCGTCTAACGCCAAAGTATAAATATGGAGTTAGTCTTGCGTCGAAATTGCGTTAAAAAAAACGACGCAATTTCGGCGCAAACGGAGTATAAATATGCCCCTTAGTGTCCTGAATGCATAATCGTAAGTTATGTACAAAAGGTTGCAAAAATAAATCAATGTATTGCAATATGCATTCCGTGGGGGATCCGATACCTGAAACGATAGGTTGACCAGGTGGGAATGGATCAGGTTTATGTATTTTTAGCAAGATGTAAATGTAAGGAGCCCGTGGCGTAGGATTAAATAAGTATTTATAATCAGGCAGGTGTCCTGCCATTGGTATAGTTTATTCCTGATAGTGTTTGTAATGGCACTAATGGGATTACTGCTGAGTTTCTGATGAGCCACAGGCTCCTATAGCTTCCTGTTAATTTCGCCTATATAGTCACTTTGTCTCATAGTAACACTGTTGTCCCCCTTATCCGCCTCTTTTATAGTAATGTGAGGGACTGTAATGAGGTATTTAAGTGCCAGTCTCTCTGTTGGTGAGAAGTTAATCCTGTGAAGCGTATGACTGCATGTATTAGGATGTATAAATCCCTTGTGACCGTCCTGTGAAAGGTGTCAATGTAGTTGTCAGGGACCAAGTTCGGAGTGAAGGTGGAACCAGGTCTAAGACCACTTTCTAAATTGAGATTAGCCACAATGTCTAAATCAGTAAGTAGCTCCGGCACTGTTGGAGTAGGGCTGCTATCATCTAAAGATAGTACTAATTGTAAGTCCTGCATATTCCTAATAGTCATGTTACTCTGTTTTACACAAGATGTTGTGCACGTGGGCTGACCAGGGTGTTCTATTAAGTATTTCCTTAGTTTGAGTCATTGTATGAATTTGAACAAATCAATATGTAATTGTGAAAAGTTTGGCATGGAGGATTGACAGAAACGTAGGCCTTTTCGCAACACTGTAATTTGAGGCAATTGATAATCTTAAAGATTTTCAATAGAAACATCCTCTATACAATCCATAGTGTTGTTGTGTACATCATACATCTCCTGAACTGCACTCATTTCCCTTGGTTGTGGGACACAAACCTCATTGTCATTCTATCTGTCACACCTTCTTTTATGTTCTTGCCTGTGGATGAGAGGACTGGATCTAACTCTCTACATCCTGCAATCTGAAGTTTCTCTAAGGGACTGACTGAGTTTGCCTCTTGTTTCTGAAGTCTCAGGGATATCAAAGACTTCTCTTGCACCTTGCTACCAGCACCTGTGCTCCTCTGCTGTGATTCCTGCTCTGCCAAGTGGTGCCAAATCCTGTCCATGGCCTTTGGAGGTGCGTTTGGTGCTGCAACACAAAAACTGACATAACAACACCTTCACTTGAAACAGACGCATCCCAGTGCAGAAATGCTGCTTGGTGGCTGCCTGCACCAAAGCCGCAGACACAGATCACCAACTGTGCAACACAACCACCCCGACTTACAATGCAGTCCCGGCTCGGCTGATGCATTGGAACCAGTAGTCGTTGCTTATGAACATTGACGCATCACCGACTTTGTCCGATCAGGAAATGACACAAAGCCTGCAAGTGCACACATCCCCTCCTCTGGATCAACACATTGTCACTGAGCACCGACGCAACAAAAATAGAGCCAGTGAGTCTGCGTGACTCCTGTATCCGGCCCTTGCTCCATCACGGTCGAACTGCCCTATTGGATTTGCCCCAGTCCAGTGTGACTAGATAGACCCTTAAATTTTCAATGTGTATCTTACATGTCCTGACTAGGATTGTGATCACTACTTGGACAGAGTGCAAACCCGATTTCTAACACTGAACAACTGTTAAAAGCACAACCTCAGTGGGCCATACAACACAGAGTGGGCGAATCTAAATCAATGCTTCCCAAACATTTTCCACAACCCAATTTTTAGAATGACAAACTTTGGCCATCTACCTAGCTTTAATGAACACAAAGCAGTCAGTTGATTCTTTAATGTTACTAAAGCATCATGTGAAAGGGCACTGTCATTTACAGAAAGCACATTTTCTATTGAAATGGCCACTTGCTTTGCACAGCCATACAGTTTTACTATGAGATCGGGCTTCAGTGAATATTTATAATTTATGCATCAAGTAAAGTGTGCTGACTTGTTTCAAGCCCATTAAGTTCGATGGTTCCAGCAGACTTCAGTATTACAAAAACAGTGCGTCGTTTTGGCTTTCTTAACTGCTGAATGTGTACAGTTAATTTACAGGTATTTACACTTTTGTTGCATGTTACAAAAAAATGACATCCTACAGCCTTTTCGTTCCTGTACCCCAGCAAGACAGTCACATAATTCACTTTCCTTTTCTTTGTCCGACTGAAAAGTGGAAAGAGTTTGTAACTACCCATCTGTAACCATGTGGGTGTGGAGGAACCACTCTAGACTGCGTTATAGCCTTAAAAACAGGAATTTTATTGATGATTTGGATGTGGTATAAATCAGGTGAGTATACTTCAGTCTTGGGTTGCTGGGTTTAGGGTGGTGGGATGTTCTTGAGGTTTGGTCTTCACTCTTCTCTTTCTGTCTCGCTTGTTCACAGGTCGTTCCCCGGGAAGCGCATGTGGAGAGAAGAGAATAATAGCAGTAAGTGACTGTGATACTTGTATCTATTTTGTTTCCTTATGTTTTCCTTGTTGTCCCTGTCTTACTGTCCTTGTCAAGATTACATTTCTCAAACTGGTTCAGGTTAGTACGTGTTTTCTTCCATCTGTTTCGTAGTGGTCTAATTCCTGTTCTTTCTGTCTTTTAATTTTCCTTTCAGCACTCAACTGTTCCTGCGCGCGGGTCTTGGCCGGCCTATTTAAGGTGACGGTGCTCTATGGTGCCCAGTGGTAAGTATTTTATCTCTCCCTGTAGGTTCTCTCCCTCGTCCTTGTCCGTTTCTCTTTTCCACCCCTTCCCCTTCCCCCAGTGCTCGTGCTTTTATGATTCCCGATTTTGTCCTTCCCCCTCCCTTCTCCCCGTGTTACCGTTTTCCCCTTTCCCCCCAATCTCACTCCGCTCTTTTATCTCTTTCACTTTCACTCGTTCAGGGACATGGTCCCATGCACCTGAATGGCCACGCTTCTCCTAAAGCATGGCGGGATGCTGCGTTTCGTCCTCCCGGTCGCATGGAACAGGGTCGTCCGTCACTCGTCTTCCGCCTTCTCCTCCGATACTCGGACGTTACCGCTATCTCTGGATCTCAAGTGGGCTCCGCTCCTCGTCTGCCTCCGATGGCTGGTTCTCGGCTGTTGTCTTGTCACCCGCTTTCTCCTCCCAACCTCTGAACTCTGGCAGTGACACTTTTGACCTTCTGGCGTCCCACCACTGCTGATCTACCGACCAATCACGGGCAGCGGGACCAGGAAGTCTCGTAGTAACAGGGGCAGCGTCAGCACAAGTGAGAGCTATGTGCGGGCGAACCGGTTCCAGCCCGTCACACCATCCCTTTGATGAAAAAAAACAAGCAGCAATTTGTATGGCGATATATCCTGAAATTTGGCCACTGTTTTGGAAGCTCAACAAATGTGACAAGATAAATACAAAATGTAAAGGAATCTTTATTTAGTGCATGGACTTTCTCAATCCACCAAAACTCTTCTGACCCACCCATTGGGTCGCTACCCAAAGTTTGGGAAACACTGATCTAAAGGAAAGAATAGGAGTGAAGGCTAAGTGAAGAAAAGTCATTTTGTAGTTTTTGTCAGAATTCTTATCATAAAGATGATTTTCGGCCAGTCATGTTCTTTTAGCTAATAGTTTGAAGGCTCACTTTCAATTCCATACATGGGCCTACAAGTACCATTGTATTCAATGCTACTGGCTAAAAAGCATGACACTTCTAAATGTCATGATTTGAGGTCACTTTATAACTACACTGATTCCAATCAGCACTTCAGTTTTTAGGTTGTGTTAGCCAAGAACTTTTGATTTTTTTTATAAAAGATATATGTACTATATGCTCACTTAAATGGCTTTTCAGCCAGCTTTCTTCATACATTGAGCTTTTGGTGTGATATTCACATTTTGCTTCCACCAATTATAGCATTGAGCCTGGGGTGGTGGGGCAGCCGTGATCAGCCACTGAAAAACTTCACTTTTACTGCATTTTCGTTATTTCATAAGGGGTACATCCGCACACAACTAATTCCCATATGTGGCAATGTTTTTGTTTTTTATTCATTACATTGATGTTGCCCTTGTCTTTAGAGTCTGATGTGAAGGCAGGATGTTTTATTCTAGATTTGAGCACAAGCCACATTCCATGCTTTATCAGTTCCTTTCTCTTGCCAATGCTGTTGTAAATTGTTATTGCTAAAGTCCTTTATCTGATTTCTTCAGATAACTAAGGGACATTCAAAAAGGAATTTCACAGCATAACAGAATGTGTCCTGTTCTGTATTAAGTAATGGAAAGCTTTTATATTACACATGTGAATTCATAAGCGGACAATTCTTCAGAATACGTTTATCCTGGACTCAATTTCACCAATGGTTCTTTAATAAACTTTGCCCAGCAAGAATACCAACCTTTATCAAGTTTAGTCTGAAGCACTTGTGTAGGTAACTGGCCCTTGTTGGAGTTACCCCCACACTTTTTGCCTAATATGGATGCTGACTTGACTGAGTGTGCTGGGGTCCTGCATACCAGGCCCCAGCACCAGTGTCCTTTCTCTACACTGTACCCTCGTTTCCACAATTGGCACCCCCATGGCACACAGCTAAGTCCCTTGTAAAAGGTACAGTGGTACCAAGGGCTCTGTGACATGGAGGATCCCTAAGAGCTGCAGCATGTATTGTGCCACCCTAAGGTACCCCTCACCAAGCACATGCACACTGCTTTTTCAAATAGTGTATGCTGGTGGGGAGAAAAAGGTAAAGTCGACATCTCACACCATGGCCGCAAACCACTGCCTGTGACATAGGTAAGTCACCCCTCTAGCAGGCCTCACAGCCTTAAGGAAGGGTGCACTATACCACAGGTGAGGGCATAGCTGCATGAGCCATATGCCCCTACTGTGTCTAAGTCCATTCCTAGACATTGTAAGTGCAGTGAGGCTATATTAAGTACTTGGGCTGGGAGTTTGTCATTATGAACTCCACAGCTCCATGATGGCTTCACTGAAGACTGGGAAGTTTGGTATCAAAATTCTCAGCACAATAAACCCACACTGATGCCAATGTATGATTTATTGTACAATGCACGCAGAGGGCATCTTAGAGATGCCCCCTTTATTTTACCCAACCCTTTAGTGTAAGGCTTACCAGTCTGTGCCAGCTTGCTACTAACAGACTAGTTTCTGACTCCATGGGGTGAGGGCCTTTGTGCTCTCTGGGGTCAGAAACAAAGCCTGCAATGGGTGGAGGTGCTTCACACCTCCCTCCTTGCGGAACTGTAACACTTGGCGGTGTGTCTCAAAGACTCAGGACGCATGTTACAGTGCCCCAGAGCAATCCAGCCACTGGAGATACCCGCCCCCTAGGCCAAGCCCCATTTTTGGTGGCAGGTCCAGCAGGAAAATTAGGTAAAACGGGGAGGAGTGACAACTCCAGCTAGGACCACCCCAAAGGTGTCCAGAGCTCAAGTGATCCCCTCCCTGCAGAATCCTCCATCTTGGCTTGGACGACAGGAACCAATAGGGTTAGGAATGTACCCCCCCTGCCGCAAAGGGAGTGGGCACAGGAAGGGTGTAGACACCCTCTGGAACACTAGCCATTGGCTTCTGCCATCTGACCCTTGTAACACCCCTATATCTAAGATTTAAAGGCTCCCCTGAAACTAGCTCACCTAATTCTTTGCAACCTCAAGACAAGAAGAAAGAAGAAGTACTGCTAAGCTGACCCCCCACCAGTGCAGACTCCAGACAACAACTGACTTGGCCCCAGCCATACCACTCTGTCTGCAGCTTCAAAGACTCTGCTACCAAAAGGTGATGCATCCATCAGGACCAGCGACCTTCCCAAACTCCCAAAGGACTCACAAGGACAGCGGCCCTGGCCAGAAGAAACTCCAAGAAGGACTCCAGAACGGCCCAGATTTGTGAGTCGTTCCCACTCTGCACCCAACGCCAATGTCCAATGTCCAGGTGGCCCACCAGTCCACAGCAGGTCCCCAGACGATTGTGACCTTGTGTCCACCCTGAGTTGACCCTCCTGGCCAACACGATGATGCCTGCATCCTAAATCCAGAGGACCCCCTTGACCCTCAGAGAACCGGACGAAGATTCCCTATTCCTAAAGTTACCCCTGCAGCTGCAGCCCCTTGGCCTTGGGGAATCCGACCACCAGTCCAGCAACATTCAACAGGTAGCCCTCCTCCTTGTACGGCCTGTGGTTTCCCAGAACTGACCCCCCTTGACCCAGCCTGAAGCATCTTTGTGACCCATGGGGTCCCCCATTTGAAAAGCATTGGGAGCTCGACGCTGTCTTTGCACCCTGCAACCGGCCGCCCCTGTGCTGATGAGGGTGTGAGTTTGGTGCTGACCTGTGCCCCCTTCTCCCCACCGGTGCTCACCTAAACCCCTCAGGTCTGCTCTCCGAAGTCATGGGTACATGCCTCCTGGCAGACCTGTTTCTGAGTGCCCGAGTCTCCATAGGATCCTATTTTAAATCCAACACTAACTTTGACCTCTGCACCCGGTCAGCCACATATTGCTGGGGGTGTATGTTTGGAGTCATCTTGACCCTTGACCAGTGGACATCCTAACACCCTGGAGACTGGAACTGTAAGTCGAGTACTTAACACTAAACTGCACTAACATTCCCCTCCCCAGGACTGTGTTGAAAATTACAGTGTCAACTGTTTAAAGTGAAAAGTGTTACTTGCCTGTAAACTGTTTTCTTTTTCAAATCTAAACAAAGTGCTATTGATACCTATGTTTGATTTTTACTTGCAAAGGTACTTTCCTACAACAAGACCCCTTTGGTTCTAGAAGTAAAGTAACAAAATCTATTTTTCCAATATAAATACATTGGCCTGGAGTTAGTCATTAAGTGTGTGCTTCATTTATTGCCTGTGTGTTCACAACAAATACTTTGCACTACCCTCTGATAAGCCTAACTGATCGACCACACTACCACAAAAGAGAGCATTAGTATTATCTACTTTAGCCTCTGTTAAGCTTCTGGGGAACCACCGGACTCTGTGCATAATATATCTCACTTTGATATAGTATATACAGAGCCAGCTTCCTACAACTTGTAATGCTTTTTAATTCCTTCTTTCCATTCATACTTTCTATTTCTGCTTCTTTCTTTACTTTCCTTCATTCTTTAATTCCTCCTTTTCTCTTTTTCTTTCCTTTTCTTCATTTTTTAATTCCTTTAATTCCTTCTTTTTGTTAATTCTTTCATTCCTTCTTTCTTTTGGGCCTTTTTTCTTTAATTCCTTCTTTTATTCTTTCTTTCCTTTAATTTCTTCTTTCCTTTCCTTTTTCTTTGATTCTTTTATTCCATGTTTCTTGCTTTGCTTTTTTTCTTTCATTCTTTCTCTCTTGACCTTTGACCCTGTTTCTGCAGGCAGGTCGCTCCCTGCTCCGCCTTCCGCGCCACCTCCTTTCCCATTTCCTTTTGCCTTTTTTTCCCCGCCGCTGCGTCCCCTGCTGCCCCTCCCACCTCCCCCTCCTTCTCACCGCTTCTTTAGTGAATATCCCCACTGCTGCGTCCCCTGTGGCCCCTCCCGCCTCCCCCCTCCTTCTCACCGCTTCTTTAGTGAATTTCCCCGCCGCTGCGTCCCCTGCGAGCCCCTCCCACCTCCCCCCTCCTTCTCACCGCTTCCTTAGTGAATTTCCCCGGCGCTGCATCCCCTGCGGCCCCTCCCGCCTCCCCCTCCTTCTCACCGCTTCTTTCGTGAATTTCCCCACCGCTGCGTCCCCTGCGGCCCCACCCCCCAGCCCTCTCATTGGACAGCCCCTCCCGCCTCCCAGCTGCCACTCCCACCCTCCCCTCCTCTTATTGCAGCCGCAGCACGGACACGCTCAGCGGGCGCGCTGCTGGCGCGCCAGAGGCAAGCCCGTCTGCGTCCGGCCGCGCCTGGACCGCGCCAAGCGCCAGAACCCCTGGCCCTCTCAGACACACCTACTCCCCCCTCACCCTCCACTCTCTCAACCCAGGCCCCCTCCCACATGCACCACATCTAGCCCTACACACACTCATGACCCCTTCACCTGCCACACCTGCCACTTTTCCTGCTCGTCATCCCTCACACCACACACCAACCATTACGACCCCACCTTCAACAAACACAACACCCCCAACACAAGACTCACCCACCCTGCCCCCACCAACCAACCCCGCAGCACACCAGCCCACAACCAGAACACACCCCGCAACAACACCCTCACCCACAACACCAACGCCACCCACCACAATCACCTTAACTTCCTGCTCCTCAACATCCGCTCCCTTCACAAACATGCCATAGAACTCTGGGACCTCATCACATCACAGTCACATGACATCGCCTCCCTCACGGAAACCTGTGTCGCGTGGGCTCTCATTATCCTAAATGAGACTACTGGATTTCTAAGTAGCAGGGTCGTTCCTAGTGTGGGGGACTGAGTCTGACCCACTTGGAAGGACCTCTGTCACTCTAAATCCGGTTTTGCTCCGGCTAACTAGCAGTGCCTGATCTCTCCCATGGGGAAGGGATGATTGGGCAGCCGAGCGCATGACATCTTGGGAACTTCTTAGGGAAGTCGTGGTCACTCAGGTCCAAACCAGCTCTCTCATTTACAGTATGATATCATATACAAATGACAAAGGCAGTTTAAGTTTTATAGATTGTTTTTAATAAAACGACTGCATTTTAGATAATAAGGCGGGAGCCGCAATAACCAGAACCATACAACACAGTAGGATTGAAATAGTCACTATGAGAGTGAAACATAAAAACAACGCGATCATGGTGTTAATAGATTCTATTCTCTCTCAGTAGGTTATATTTCGAGCACAGCATGTTAAGCTATTAACTTGCCTTTCAGATTCCCCGGGAAGCCATCAATCCTCATACCTGAGCAAAGGCCTGTGATCTGGTTCAGCATCTGCAACGAGGCAGTCAGCGTCTGGTTGTGGTTCCCTGGTCGGAATCTCCCTCTTGCGTGTATTTGGACAAGGAAGTGTTTTTATAACTAACATGTCAGTGTGATCACAAAATGTCCCTACGCAAGAATGTATTCAAAGACTAAACTCCTACCACGTCTATCGGCAATGTACCAGACTGTATCCTTGACTGGAGCCCAGAGTGAGCAGGAATGTGTTATTGAGGACTCCAGCTCTGAAGTAGGCTAAACAGTGTGATATCAAAAATAAAACAAAACCGTAGAACGGGCTATTTAAACAGTACGAAGCTGAATAAAAATTCATTTAGAGCAAAGTGCACAAAGGCGCAATGCTGCAAGCAAAGAAATAAAATACACCCGGGGCAAAGTGCACAAAGGCCTAACGCCTGAAGCAAATGGGCAAAGGATAAATATACCCGACCACACTACACCCTCCCCTTGTCGGTAGTAAGTGGTTATAATCAAACAATAATAAAATGCCCCAAATAGAAAAATACACACAATATATATATTTCGACAAGTCCAGAGGACAGCAAAGCACAGAACCAAATATAAATTTATAAGCATGTGACGGAAAAGCCGAATCAATAGAATGGCAATTTAGAAGAAAACCCAATGTCAAAAGGAAGCCACGGAAAGCAGGATATCCTCCACTTCGGCAGACGTCAACAACGGAAAATCCACGCCAAATACCATCATGGAGCAGGTGTGTTCCAAAGCCCCAGAACCATCCAAGGCGTCATCCCGTGTAGGGCCTATGAACGAGACAATACCATCTTCCTCCAGGAAGGGAATCTCGTAAACTGCCTCACGAAGCAAACACAACCGCAGTGCACATGTCTGGGAATGAGCCCTAATCGGGAAAATCAACAAATCAGCATCAACCACTGGGGGGCGCTGTAGTGAGAGACAGAGAGCCAGTGCATGTTCAAACGAGCACCAAAGGCACCGAAACACAGGTTGCACACAATCCAAAACTGGTCGGAATGACAGAGACCATTCACACTTCAACTGTCCCAGGAGTGTTGCTCCAAAATGCTGCATAATGCGTTCACGACACAGCTGCGCTGATGGGAGCGCCAATATTGGATCTCGTTGCGGTGGGACAGCCATTGCGGAAGAACAACAGCAACAGCAAAACACCAGCCAATAAAGCCAAAGTAATCGGAAATCCCCCAAAAATGCTTCCGAAAATAGAATGAATAGCCGAAGGTATCAAACCGAATATGGAAGAGAAGGTATGAGCAAAACCAACACCAACGGCTTTGAAAAAATGTGCAATTCCAGCAGTGCTGGACGCATTAAATATACGTCCCACGAGTTCACCAAAGTGGCTCGGAAAGTTAGTATTTAATAGGGACTGAATTTCTGCTGATGACCTCGCCACCTGAAGTGCGTAGGTCTTGCGTGCAGATGTAAGGGCCACATGCTTTTGAAACAATAGAGCCTTCAGTCGACTTAACTTGTCCAAATTCACCTTGGAAGTAGCAATGTGAGGCAAGATGTCCGCTACCTCCCTAAATTGAGTGGGGGGAAACAACATATTCCCGCAGCACGTAACGGCCTTGGTGACAACGACCACGTAAACTATTCCGGCACGCATGCCACAACAGTCTTCACTGTTAAGAAGGACGTAGCTGCCGTTTGAAAGCACCTG
The DNA here is from genome assembly GCF_031143425.1 of Pleurodeles waltl. NCBI lineage: Eukaryota > Metazoa > Chordata > Amphibia > Caudata > Salamandridae > Pleurodeles > Pleurodeles waltl. Next base: position 1,179,917,079 of record NC_090437.1, read on the forward strand.
GAAAGTGTTTTTAATCACGGGGACTGGAACTCCCTTTAGATAGCAAGCTAAATTCGCAACCGAGGCATTACACGCCCCATGCAAAGACAGCTGCTTACAAACCATCGAATGGCTGACAGAAGTTTGACATTCGCTACCGCTAAGAAAAACCTCCCACATACCATTAAGACATCTGTATAAAAAAGGAAGCTCCCACACCTCATGTATGTAACTGTCTCCCAATTTCTCATATCTGCCCACCAGAATATGCTTCAAACAAGAAGTGAATTGCAGAGTAGAAATAGGCAAATTTATAACCCCGTGTATTAACCATTCAGCCGACGGAATCTCAGCCACAGTAAAAGGCAACTTTTCCAATTTTTCAATATTCAACATGACATATGTCGCCTCCTTTTTAGCCATCAGCTGCTGCTGACATGTCAAATTAAAGGAAAAAAATATCTCCCTGGCTGTGATGTGCTGCCACGGAATGCGACCTGCCTTTAATGTCTGTAGAGTCCAACCCAACTGCATAATGGACCGCGTTTGACTCTGCCCATGATATACAGAAGACATATCTGATCTAATAATGTCTATAGCAGAGGAAACAATGTTATCAATCGTATATACACGGTCAGACAGGGTATGCATTCCATTATCCACAACAGATAATGCTTGTATCAAATTCTCTTGATCTATCTGCCTCAACCGGGCCGCCGCCTCCTGTTGTGAAAGTTTCCATATCTCATTGTACACTTCATACAGAAAACATTTTTTCCGGGGCACTCTTGGACCTGACAAAAAATGTTGCAAGTCAGTATGATTAGACAGTAACGTGAGATGTGACTTAACTGCATCCAGCGTGGATGACTTCAACCATTGTTGACAAAGTTTCCCCACGCTATATGTAGTAATGATATCAGCATGTTCTGGTGATATGTAGCGAGGGTCTGCCCTACTAGTCCTGAACCACCCCGAAGAGGTGACAAAACGCTGATGACACCCATTAGTGTCTATGGGCCACCATAACCACCTGCCTGGACGTGTCAATGAAGTGTTAAGCGTACCATTCTGGACCTAGTCTGTAAGCTCACTAAACGTGGCATTAATATATTGCTGCCAATTTTTCATTTTGGAAGGAACATGTATGCTAGGCAAATTCAAGTCTCTAATTGTTGCTAAGCCCAAACAGCTAGTCTGTTGCACAGTGTCATTTAAGAAAATCATTTGGACAGGAATAATACATGCCCTAAACAATGTGTCCCTACGCCGCATTTGCCAATTTTTCGTTCCCCAAACACTTTTCAAATCAACAGGTTTGGACCAGTATTCATACCCCTCAACCGAAAGTTTGGATACAAACAAATTTGAATACAGTAATTTAGTATCAGTCAATAACATCTGCTTATTAGCATGCGGAGTAACCTTAAAATAGTAAGACTTAGCACTCTGTTGTTGATGCCCAGAAAAATATGCAAATTTATCAGAATAAGTTTTAGAACTCCCCTGTGGAGGAGTCGGGCAATGTTCCCATTGTATATACTCAAATATCGATTTAGGGCTACTAGCTTTATGAATAAAGTGGTGTCCATAATAATTGTAACAAAACATGTCACCATAATTATCTCTAAACTGGTAAGCATCTTCATTTTCATAGACAGTATAATATTGCAATTCTGTCAACATAGAATCAACTGTCTTCACATCCCAATCATCAGATACAATGCATGGTATTACTATATCATTCATTGATAATTTGAGAACATATGGTATTTGAATTATTTCCGTGGGACCATACATATCAAACATTACTCTATCCCACACAATCCCATCCGGAATTGGTACAGCAGAAATGTTCACAAAGGACAAGTCTCTTCGAACCATATGTGATGAAAAATGCGGTTTCAACACCTTCTCCACGTGCTCAATCTCAGATCGTTCAGGAAGAAAATGACCATGTATCACCAGAAAAAAGGTAACAACAAACCCCAGCCATAGGAAAAAAGCCATCACAGTCATGAAAAGCCACAGATAGTTCCAAGGAAAAACAAAATAGGTATTTTTGAGCCAATACATCAGCTTACGTGGACCCAGGGCTGGTGTTGAAGAGGACGAAGAATCCGACACGGTATCATCATTGTTATTAAAGCAACAGGAGGCAGTTCTCGCAAAAGGTGCAACCGTAAACAAAGGAGCAGATTGTGTCTCTCGCCGTGGCACACTGTAGATAACGCCGTCAGCAACATCAGTAGTCACAGCAACTTGATCAAAAGAATCCAAATTATTGGTCGTAAGTGGAACAATCGCAAGATCATCTTCCACCCTCCCCAGGCTCGGAGAGGAAACAGGGTCGGTTCAAATCACCTGCAGCGGAACATCTTCCCCAGTAGTGAGAGGGATTCGGGAACTACTGGGCGTTCCTCTTGGTCTGTTGTGCAGAATCGGCCACATCTTGTAACTTGACATTGTCGATTGATACAAAGCGATTACCTTTGGCCCCTTGCAGCGGCGGCAAAATCACAGTTCTTGTGCCGTGGATCCCCAGTACAGGGACTGGCGCTCGATACGAAGGGCCAAATTATTTTTTTACTGCGACCTTTTCACGCACAAGATCCCCAACTCTGGGAATCCAACCAGTAGACGTTACTGGTTCATCCGTAATTCCTGTGGAGGCAGCATTGGCAGAAGAGTTATCTTCACGGAAGTGTTGTAAATCCTGCAAAACAGTGACACAATCATTTATGTCAAAGGGCGTCTCCGCCACCTCCACACCAGGACCATCTAGATCTGGAACAAACATTTGTGTTCCAAACAGGCACTCATATGAAGTACGACCCCCCCAGGGACCTTCTAGGCAAGTTATTCAGTGCTCTCTGTACTCCATACAGGTGGGCTAACCAACTACGACCCGTACCTATAACTCTAGCCATTAAGGATTGCTTTAAATCGCGATTTAAACGCTCCACAACAGAATTTCCCTCGGGATGAAATGGAGACGAGAACTGGAGCTGGACCCCCAACAAAGCCATGGTGTCCCTGAATGCCTCAGAGGCAAAAGCAGGGCCCTGGTCCGAATGAAAAGCCACAACTGCATATATATCGACAAAGACTCGCAAATCTTTAATAACTGTTCGAGCGTCAGCTGAGCGTTGTGGCCAGACCCACACAAATCTGGAGCACGAATCTACAGCTACTAATATATATTTGTAGGCACTATCTGGTGTCAGCGGACCACAATGATACAAGTACACACACTGCAAAGGTTTATTCGATATCAGAAGGGGCATCTGCTGCGGGCGTCTAACCGTGGAAACTTTAATTTGATGACAGATGTCACAACAAAGGACATACTGCTTCGTCTCTTTATAGAGAGCAGGCCACCAGTAACGGGCCTGTAAGAGTGAAATCGTGGCAGCCACGCCAGCATGTGCAGACGCCGCCCCCTCATGTGCTGCAGAAATTAATCGAGGTCGCTTAATTTTATTGGGCAACTCACGTACACCAACGCCTGGGATTTTAACCTCAGCGTGCAGCATACCACCCATGGAATAGTGATATTTGGAAGGGAATCCCTTAGGATATGGCGTGCCATCAGCCGTAGCCTTGATGGCAGCCAAAATCTCTGTGTCTGGTTTGGAACTCGAACGAGTTACTGCGGCTACAGTGGCAACTGCCACTGCCGATTTCGCGGCTTCATCAGCCAATGTATTTCCAGCAACGTGTATTCCAACGCGCTGGTGTCCAAGTGTATACACAACATGGACTTTAGGAAGCGTTTCCTTCAGATCCGCAACCTTCCCCCAAAGCAATTTGTGTTTTATGGTGTTACCCTTGGAATCTCTGAACCCATTCAATCTCCAGTAATGCAATTATTCATTGAAGGACTGAACACAGTAATAGGAATCACACACCAGCAGTGTGAATCGTGCCGGATCCGCATGTTCCAAGGCTAACAATAGAGTTTTTAGCTCAGCCAACTGTGCCGTACAGTCACCCAAAGTTTGTGTATAAGTATGTTGGGGGCAGAATTTGTCCCCCTCCATAGAGCCGCTCAACACCGCACATGCAGCAGAATACTGTTGTTTAGTCCCAACCGCAGGTTGCGCAGAGCCATCAGTGTACATGACCACCTGATATTGATCAATAGGCAATGTGCCAGCGGGAACTGGGTATTCCATTTCATAATGAATAAATTCCTGAGTCTGTAGTTTAGGGTCAAATATATAATCTACATCAGTGGCTGTCAAAGACGTTGCCCATTGTATCCATCGCGGGTGTAAAGCTTTTGAATTAGGAACACTCGCTTTTGTAACAGCCTCTAAGGCCGGAATCGGGGAAACAACAATGATGCGTTGGCCCTGGGCAAGAGGTCGTTCTTTAATTACAGCCATCTGTACAGCAGTGAGAATTTTCTCAGTCTGCGCAAAACGATGTTTAGCAACAGAATACAAGTGGGACTTGTATGCTATCGGGACTGTCTCACCCTCATTAAAGTTGACATAAGTAAACCCAACGGCCCCAGCTATAACCCTGATGACCAGATGTGTCTTATTGTCCCGTGTGTGTAAATGTTTTACTGCCAAGAGATCTGTTTGTAAGTCTCTAAGAATATGTATATGCTCAATCGTCCAAAATTTACTCGAAAAATTTGGGCGAATCAACTCGTATAATGGCTTTATACATGTAGCATAATCAGGAATGTAAGTTCTGCCAAAATTTAGAAATCCCAATAGCGACTGGAGTTTTCTAATCGTATTAGGAGGTTGCAACTGTGCAAATTTTTCCAAAAAGTGTGGCGCCAAGCTCTTGCCCTCATTCGACAGTTCATATCCCAGGAAAATGACGCTGAGGAAGGCAATTTTTGATTTTTTTAAGTTACATTTATAGCCAATTTCGGCAAATCTCACAACAATGCGGGCTACCCGCCTTAAATGTTGTAGTAACTCGTCATCTGTCAGATATATATCATCGACATATGACAAAGCTTCAGGGTCTAACTTGTGCAAAATTTCAGTCACACAAGCCGAAAACAGGCCCTGGCTATTCTTATACCCCTGAGGCAAACGACAAAAAAAATTTGAGAGCCAAACGCACTAAAGCTAGTCAAATCCCTACTTTCGGGCGCTATATTCTGACAGAAGAAACCATTCGAGATATCCAAAGTTATTTTATATTTCTTACGCACAATATTATTCATAAGCGCAGCGCTGTGTGAATTCTGTATTGCATATGTGCGTGTATGTCCATTTAAATGTCTGTAATCCACCACTATCCTATAAGAATGGTCCGGTTTAGCTGCAGGAAATAAGGGATTATTTATCGGCGAGACACAGGGTTCAATTACTCCCTGGTACTCCAATTGCGTAAGTATTTTCCTTACCGATGCCCTTGCTTCAAATTTTATAGGATATTGCGGTTGCGGCTGAGGCTCGCCCTTAATCGGAATTACATGATAAGGTGAATCCCTATCCCACCCCACATGATTTCTATATAAGGCGGGTGCCTGTGCCAGAGCCCATTTAATGCTATAGGACTCTGCGAGTTCTCCCGGAACAAGTGGTGAGAACGAAGGTGTAATAACCTCCTCCCCAACTGGACAGTCGCGAACAAAGCCTGGGGGCCAATCATGTTCAGCCAGCAGAATGTCATACAATTTGACTACACGATCCCAAAAGATGGCGTTTACAGTGCGCTCAATGTCCCCTTCTAATTGTAAAGTTACTGTATAAACTCTATCGGGATCAGAGACACGCATATCTGCTGTTTCGACTTGTATGAAGTCATCAGTTGCTTTCACCTCCAGATGCTCTAGAAGACTCCGGCGAACTATTGTGACCTCTGCCACGCTGTCTAACAGTGCTAACGCCCATGTCTTGTTCTTCAAGAGAACTCTCTTCTTGTGTGGCATGTCTAACTGAGACTGCTGCCACCTTCTTCTTCTTAAACTGCTGCTTTTGTTGGGTCGGTTTCTCTTCTTTTTTTAACAGAAACCTCCATTGAGCGTTGTGATTCCTGTCTCGGTTTCACGTACTCCGTTCTCCGCTCTGACCGCCCACCTCTCTCATTTCTCTTTTCCGATGAGTCCTGAAAGGAACAAGATTGGCGTCTATCAGTATATTGATATCTATCAGGCGTCTTCAAACTATCCCTATTCCTGAGATTATACCTTGTCTGTGGGGTCTCCGTCGCGGAGATTCTCCCCTTTCTTTTTTAGGTGTTTGTTGTTTTTTCTCCCAGCGCTTTTTAGTACCCTCAGGTTGCTGTTGTTTAGTGGTATCCTTACTATTTTTGCCCTGAAACTGAGGTTTTTGCGGTCTAGCCCGAGGCTATCACGACTGATACTCGAATATGTTTCCGCTATTATTCTCAGCAGCTCCCGCTCCTGATTGAGTTCCAGGACGTCTCGAAGACGCATACGCACCGCCAGTTAGATTTTAGATTACTCAGTATGATGGAAGAACCCGTGGCAAAATTGCCAATCAGTTGCATCCCTAGATCTAAGGCCGGGGCAGCCCCATATTCATCTTGAATTTGCTTAAGCACTTCCGGTAAATTAGCCAATGTCGGTGTACCGTGTGCTGTAGTGTAGAGCGCGGCAAACACCGTGCCCCATGTGTTACAATGGTCCACTGTAGGAACCATACCAAACGGCAAACACATTGTTAATATTCTATGTTTATCCTGAGGTCCCATATGGGGAAATACTGCTTCCAGCATATTAATTTTTTGCGCCAGCCAAAATGGAGTCTCCTCTCGTTTAGCCAGTACTTTACCCATAACTGAGTGCACAGTGGCCGGATTGATACCCGGAACCACTGCATGTGGTTGTGCTGGAGCAGCACGCGCTGGATTTGTGTTGAGTGTCTGCATCACAAATTGTACTAAACGTCTATATGTAGCCGTTAACTCTGTGTATAAACGACGAACTTCAGCCACCGTTAAGTTTGCAGCCGCTGGATGTGGTGTATACGTAGCCAATAAAGGCCAGGTAGGACCATCGTTACTTAGTGGACCTAACCTAACAGATGCTATGGTGTGGGGTAGGGCGCCATCAAGCCAATTATTATGTTCTTGATAAGATAGAGGTATTTCTAAATATGCATATGCCCTGTATTGTCCAGGGACATTAGCAAGAGTGTAATCGTGAAATGTGTGTGTATTCCCATCAACTGCCGGAAATATGACCCAAGAATAAAAGAGTTCTGTTCTATAGGCTGCATTGGCGTCCACCACAAATGTGACCGGACACCCCTGGTTAGTTAGACCATGTGCTAACAGATGTACCGTGAGCGGGTGTCACATATTAGCTGCAATATTCATTACTTGGGGATTCGCCATTATGAAAACAGCGCTAGTTCAGAGAAGGCACACCAATATCGGGGCTTTCCTTTCAAAGTTCAAGCTTGAACAACCAACCACAAAAAATAGGATTCACCTATATTGTGGTGGCGGAAATCCTCAGCGCCACGGACGTCTCCGTTAACGGAACCGAGGAGTCAAAATATATATGAGACCGAGAGAGTCAGCCGGACCCGAAAATTAGAGCCAGACCAATTGTTGGCGGCACCATGTCGCGTGGGCTCTCATTATCCTAAATGAGACTACTGGATTTCTAAGTAGCACGGTCGTTCCTAGTGTGGGGGACTGAGTTTGACCCACTTGGAAGGATCTCTGTCACTCTAAATCCGGTTTTGCTTAGGCTAACTAGCAGTGCCTCATCTCTCCCATGGGGAAGGGATGATTGGGCAGCCGAGCGCATGACATCTTGGGAACTTCTCAGGGAAGTCGTGGTCACTCAGGTCCAAACCAGCTCTCTCATTTACAGTACGATCTCATATACAAATGACAAAGGCAGTTTAAGTTTTATAGATTGTTTTTAATAAAACAACTGCATTTTAGATAATAAGGCGTGAGCCGCAATAACCAGAACCATACAACACAGTAGGATTGAAATAGTCACTATGAGAGTGAAACATAAAAACAACGCTATCATGGTGTTAGTAGATTCTATTCTCTCTCAGTAGGTTATATTTCGAGCACAGCATGTTAAGCGATTAACTTGCCTTTCAGATTCCCCGGGAAGCCATCAACCCTCATACCTGAGCAAAGGCCTGTGATCTGGTTCAGCATCTGCAACGAGGCAGTCAGTGTCTAGTTGTGGTTCCCTGGTCGGAATCTCCCTCTTGCGTGTATTTGGACAAGGAAGTGTTTTTATAACTAACATGTCAGTGTGATCACAAAATGTCCCTACGCAAGAATGTATTCAAAGACTAAACTCCTACCACGTCTATCGGCAATGTACCAGACTGTATCCTTGACTGGAGCCCAAAGTGAGCAAGAATGTGTTATTGAGAACTCCAGCTCTGAGGTAGGCTAAACAGTGTGATATCAAAAACAAAACAAGACCGTAGAACTGGCTATTTGAAAAATAACAGCACGAAGCTGAATAAAAATGCATTTAGAGCAAAGTGCACAAAGGCTCAATGCTGCAAGCAAAGAAATAAAATACACCCGGGGCAAAGTGCACAAAGGCCTAACGCCTGAAGCAAACGCGCAAAGGATAAATATACCCGACCACACTACACCTGGACCAACCCCTCCTCCGAACCCGACATAGCCATAGCCACCCCCAAGGGATACAAACTCCAACACAAAGACCGCCTCAACAGGCCAGGCGGTGGCATCGCCATCCTACACAGAGACACCATCAAAGTCACCACCAGCTCCCTAGACACTATCGACAACACTGAACACATGCACTTCCTCATCCACATTAACAACAACTCCACCCTCAGAGGTACACTAATCTACAGACCACCCGGACCACACCCCGCCTTCTGCGACACCATCGCCGACAGCATTAGCTCGCACGCCCTCACCTCCACAGACTACATCATCCTCGGTGATTTCAACTTTCACTTAGAAAACCCACAAGACCACAACACTACCTCCCTCATAGACAACCTCACCAACCTCGGACTCAAACAACTGGTCACCGCACCCACCCACTCAGCAGGACACACGCTCGACGCAATTTTCACCTCAAGCCAACACATAGCCTACACCCACACCACCGAACTCCTCTGGACTGACCACCGCTGCGTCCACTTCTCCTTCACTAAACCCCCCACACACTACCATCAACACACCACACCCTACCGCATGTGGGACAAGATCCCCACAGAACGACTAAACTCCCAACTGGCCCATAACCCCTCAACACACCAACGACCCCAACACAGGAGCACACAACCTCTCCAAATGGATCACTACTTGCGCAGACACACTAGCCCCCCTCAGAAAACACATTGCCACCCGCAACATCAAGAACGCCCCATGGTTCACCCCTGAACTCCAAGTCTCCAAGAGCAAATGCCACCAAGCTGAGAAAATATGGAGACTAGAACCTTCCACAACCAACTTCTCCACCCTCAAAACCACCATTGGAACCCATCACCAACTCATACGCACTGCCAAAAGAGATCACTACAAGACACGCCTTGACAACAACTCTCAAAACAGCAAAGAACTCTTCACCATCATCAATGAACTTGCCAAACCCAAAGCCAGCAACATAGACCCCCCCACACACAGCCCCTATGTGACGCCCTTTCCAACCACTTCCTCCTCAAAATCCTGGACATCCACAACAGCTTCATACCACACACACCCACCACACATACCCCTCACTCACCCCAACCAACCCCCACTCAGGACCCCCCCACCACACTCTCCACATGGACCCCCACCACACACGAAGAAACCGAAAAAAACATGAACTCCATCCACTCCGGTTCCCCCTCCAACCCCTGTCCACACCGCATCTACAACAAAGCTAGCCCTACCATCGCCCTCATACTCTACAACATAATCAACTCCTCTTTCGACTCCGCAACTTACCCAGACCCCTGGAAGCACGCAGAAATTACCGCTCTCCTAAAAAAAATCCAAGCCGACCCAGAGATCCTCTCCAACTACCGCCCCATCTCCCTCCTCCCTTTCCCCTCCAAGGTTGCAGAGAAATTAATCAACACCCACCTATCCCACTTCCTCGAAGCAAACTCTTGACCCCTCACAATCTGGGTTCCGCAAGAACCACAGCACAGAAACCGCCCTCATCGCATGCACTGACGATATCAGGACCAAAGTCGACAAAGGCGAGACCGTCGCACTCATCCTCCTAGACCTCTCCACAGCCTTTGACACCGTCTGCCACCACACACTCCGCACATGCCTCCACAACATAGGAATTCACCACAAAGCCTTAGACTGGCTCACCTCCTTCCTCACCGACCGGACCCAGAGAGTCCGCCTTCCGCCCTTCCACTCCAACACTACCAAGATCACCTGCGGAGTCCCCCAAGGGTCCTCCCTCAGCCCCACACTCTTCAATATCTACATGATCCCCCTAGCCAACATCATCCGAGCACACGGATCACTATCCTCTCCTATGCAGATGACACCCAACTGATCCTCTCCCTCACCCGCAACCCCACCACCGCCAAAACCAACCTACACGCCGCTCTCCTCGACACCGCCAACTGGATGACCACTAACCACCTCAAGCTCAACTCAAACAAAATCGAGATCATCATCTTCGGCCCCAACAAAACTACATGGGACGACTCCTGGTGGCCCACCGCCTTAGGCCCCGCACCCACCCCCGCAACCCACGCACGCAACCTCTGCATCATCCTCGACCCCTCCCTCTCCATGACACAGCAAATCAATGCTCTAACCTCCTCCTGCTTCAACACACTCCGCACTCTAAAAAAATCCTTCAAATGGATTCCCCCAGAAACCAGAAAGACAGTCACCCACGCACTCATCAGCAGCAGACTGGACTACGGTAACGCCCTCTACGCCGGCACCACACTCAAACTCAAACGCAAACTCCAGAGAATCCAGAACACAGCTGCACACCTCGTCCTTGGCCTCCCCCGCCACGAACGAATCTCACCACACCCCAAATCCCTTCACTGGCTCCCCATAGACAAGAGAATCACATTCAAGATCCTCATCCACACACACAAATCCCTCCACAGCACCGGCCCAACCTACCTCAATGAAAGAGTTAACTTCCACACTCCCACACGCAACCTCCGATCAGCCGACCTCGCCCTAGCCACAGTCCCCCGCATCCAATGCACCACCACAGGAGGCAGGTCTTTCTCCTACGTCGCACCCAAAACCTGGAACTCCCTCCCCACCGACCTTCGCAAAACCAAAGACCTACTGATCTTCATAAAGAACCTCAAGACATGGTTGTTCGATCAGTGACCCTCCCTGCCCCTCCCCCCCGGTTTCCCCTCCCCCAGCGCCTTGAGACCCTCACGGGTGAGTAGCGCGCTCTACAAATTTTTTTGATTGATTGATCTTGCTTTCCTATTTTCTTTCATCCTTCTTTCCTTTTATTCTTTAATTCTTTCTTGCTTTCCTTTTTCCTTTCACTCTTTCATTCCTTCTTCATTCGTTCTTGCAGTCCTTCTTTTTTTCATGCTTGCTTTCTTTCTATCCTGCCTTAGTTCTTTCTCGCTTTCCTTCTTTCCTGCTTTCATTTCCTTTTTCCCTCTTTCTTGCTTTCATTCCTTCTTTCATGCTTTAATTTCTTCTTTCCTTTCCATCTCCCTTGATTCTGTCCTTCTTTCTTTCTCTCTTTCCTTCTTTCTTTCTCATTGTCTCTTTCCTTCTTTCTTTCTTGCTTTCTTTCTCAGTTTAACTTTCTTTTTTCTCTTTATCTTTACTTTTCTCTTTCTTGCTTCCTTTTTTCTTTCATTCTTTCTCTCTCTTTCTTTTCTTTATTTCTCTTTTTCCTTTCTTTCTTTGTTTCTTTCTTTCTTTCTTTCTTTCTTTTCTTCACTCTTTCTTTCATGCCTTCCTTTCCCTCCTTCATGCCTTCCTTCTTTCCTTGCCTTCCTTCTTTCTGTCTTGCCTTCTTTCTTTTCTTCCTTATTTCCTTTGTTCCTGCCTTCCTTCTTTCTTTCCTTCTTTTCTTTCTCATTCTTTCTTACCTTCCTTCTTTCTTTCTTTTGTTCCATCTCAGTGACAACCAATGGCATAATGATTGACTTTTTAAAGTTTCTGTTAGCCAAGAACTTTTGATTTTACTAAAACTGTGTGTGGCATATTTACATTTAGGGATTTTCATTTGCGTTCATCCATTTGTCTGCGGTTTTGTCATTCACATTTTTTTCAACAGAGTATCAAAGAGTAACACCTCATCCCACTTCAGCCCTTAGCTGACTCCACTATGAGTTAAAGCATGCTGCCTTTTCACAAGGCGCACATCCCCACACCAGTTACGTTCAGCACCAGGGAGTACTATGGTAATGTGTACTCTTTTGAGACCAAACTACATTTTTGCCTTGGGCCAATGTGTTTTTAAGATTGAAAAATGCCCGGCAACTCACCAAACAATAAAGTTTCACAAAAGGCACGACAAAACACACCAAGAATTGCCAAAAGGCTGTCGGAAAATGACAGACCTATTAGCTTTGTCAATGCTTGTCATGAAGTAGATTAAATTGGCAAATTCCTGTTATACAATTAAATTGTTATATATCAATATCTTGTGACGATTTTGTCACTGCAAATCAGTGACACATGACAAAAATTGTGATAGTTTCTCGAACAAATAGAAGACGCAACACACTGTAGTCCTAAGAGTAAAAAACAAACAAAGAAGGGCTAATATATCGGGAGTGTTTAAAAAAAAATTGGTCCCCTATTGGGTTATAACATGTGGATTAGGTACGTTTTTGGTCCTGACAAATCGCACCGATCTTAAATGACATTTTTTGCGAGAAACATGTTGACCTTTATAATAGAAGTATAGGTAATTTCTGTACTCAAGCTTTCCACATTCCCTCAATTCAGGGACTGTCAGTTTTTTGTCTTTGAGGGTGGACTAGACATTACTTCTAATCCTTACCCATAATCTGTTTTTAATAATGACAGGGGTCTGGGTTGATTAAATATGGTGTTTTCAGACCTCTAGCCATTTTTGTCCTCACACATTCATATACCAATCCCATATTCTAGCATTCAGGAAACAGCATTAAACGCATTTTTACACTCAAAAGTTCTCCGGCAAAGAGCCCCCACGAGGGGCCCGTCAGGCATTGTTGTGCCAGCCTGACGAGGAGCAAAAGCCCGATGATGAAGCATGTCACCAATTGGTGAGTGTGGGCTCTTGTTCTAAAAAGAGCAGACTCATAGGCTCTATTGTTCACTGTATGGATATGTACAGAATCTATTGTCTGGAACTGTGTACTTTTGTTTTTTTTGTCCTTAGAGTAGAGACATATTCATTTAGGAACCCAGGTCACTTAAGCAGTATGTCCACTTTCACTATCTAAAACGTGCTCTGGGATTCACAAGACGTAAGAAAGTGTTATACATTGGAGCAACATACTTGGATGACTTTACATTTTCTTGAATTTCGTTGGTGCCCCCTCCATCTGTGATCTATTGACATTGGACCCGTTTGGTCGTTCCTTTGGAGCAGCAGGTGCCTTGATTGGCAGCAGGACATAAAGAGACATATGGGACAAGGGGGAGGCGCCTTTGGCTCACTGTTCCGGTTGGAATGCATTTGTAAACAAAGTACTGCTTCTACATAAAATAATCACACTGGCTATTTCACAAAATGTTTTGTGCACCGTCAGGGATGTGGAATTCCTATCGCCCGACGCCCGGGACATCTTGTTTGGGGTCAAGGGCAACAAGTTTTTATGTTTACTTTGTCCTTGGGACAAGTAGGCCCAACCCCCTGCAGCACAAACCCTTTGGCTGCCCGATTACAGAGAGTGGAACTCTCTGCAGTTGAGGTAATGTGTTTCCAAAAGATAATGCTGTTCGGACTTGTATTTATGGTTCATTATTTGAAAGCCTTCATTTTTAGGGTGAGTGCTGTAAATAAATGTTTTAAGGTCACACTTCACTACTGACGTTGGTTCCAGTACCCAAAAAAAAAAACGTGTATGTACATGTTTGAAAAGTTTAGGCTATGAGGCTAAGTATAATGCTCCCAGAATGCTCTCTGATTATATGCAAATGAAGTGTCATTTAGTAAAATGTGTTGATGCATGCTAGTATTTCCCAAAAATATTTCTAATGGAAAATCAGTGTAACCATTTTCAACACGATTATGGGAAGCATGAAAATAAACAAACACTGACAAAGCCAACTGATCTGACATATTTTTATAAGTTTTTTAGTTTCATCAATGCGTGTCTTGTTTTGACATGGCTTTTGTAACACTTTATTGTTGTGGGAGCTACCAGGCCCTCAACATTGTAACAAACACTGGCAAACCCCCCCCCCAAAAACGTTTTTGAACTCTCTAAAAGCACACCAGCGGCATAACAAAGGCCCCGCAGCCGCCCTCCAGGGGGCCCCTTCAGCACAGCACCTGCCCTGAGTGAGTCTGGAGAGGGGGCTCCTCCATGTTCTTTACAAAGGGGCACCCTCCAGTTTAGTTACGTCACTGATTGCCACTGTAGTACCTGACACTGAACAAAACTACTTTGTGTGACAATATGCTCCTTGTGGAAGAGCAGAATGCGATCACTCACAGTAAAGCCGGCCGAAAGAGAGAGAAATAGAAGTTTAATAAAAACAAAATGTCTTTGTTAACACCAGACCTAATTAGGGACCATGACCCACATGTAGGTAGCTTTTTGCATGTCGCAAACAGCGACTTTCGCTGTTTGCGACATGCAAAAAGCACACTGCGATGCACAAACCCAGTTTTGCGATTCGGTAACCTGGTTACCGAATCGCAAAACGGGTTTGCGACTCGCAATTAGTAAGGGGTGTTCCCTTCCTAATTGCGACTCGCAGTGCAATGTAGGATTGTTTTGTGACCGCGAACGCGGGCGCAAACCAATCGCAGTTTGCACCCATTTCAAATGGGTGCTAACACTTTCGCAAAAGGGAAGGGATCCCCATGGGACCCCTTCCCCATTGTGAATGTCACTGTAAACATTTTTTCAGAGCAGGCAGTGGTCCTGAGGACCACTGCCTGCTCTGAAAAAATGAAACAAAAACGTTTCATTTTTCATTTTTGTTATGCATCTCGTTTTCCTTTAAGGAAAACGGGCTGCATTACAAAAAAAAAAACTGCTTTATTGAAAAGCAGTCACAGACATGGTGGTCTGCTGTCTCCAGCAGGCCACCATCCCTGTGAGGGCCGCCATTCGCGAGGGGGTCGCAAATTGCGACCCACCTCATGATTATTCATGAGGTGGGCATTTGCGAAGCCCTTGCGAATCACAGATGGTGTCAGGGACACCATCCTACATTCGGATTTGTGACTCGCAATTTGCAGGTCGCAAATCTGAACCTACCTACATGTGGCTCCAAATTCTTAAAGAAAGTCACAAAAGTGCACCCATGGTATATGTCGTACCCTATAAAATATTTGTGAACTGTATTTTAGCATGGGTAAATACGATGTGTAGATTTGCTCATGTAAAAATCTATTGAGCATTTGCAAGTTCATTTTCCCTCCAGCCACTTTCTTCCCAACCCTGGAAGAAGTTCTAATTCTGCCATTGTCAGGAGTAAATGTCCAACCTTTCTTATTATTGGAAAATATTAGAGAGAAGCTGGTAAAAATCTTTAAAACATGCAGGTTAGTAGGTTTGCAGACTCAAAGGCATTCCAGCCCTAGAACTATTGCTTACTGCTTCCTCCAGCCTCAGTATGCAGATCTGCAGAAAGGTGGCAAAATAAGGAAATTGCTACAGTAGGGATTGAAACTGCAAGTATTCAAGCCCTACTATGGTAGTAGCCCTGGCATAATCAGAGAGGCTATTATCAGAGCACTTACACAATGAGATTGCTGCCATAATTTGTCGCCACACTACATGGCACCAAAGGGACAAGTAGATCTTTTTACAGGACAAGTAGATTTGAGAAGCAACCTGTCCACTGGACAAGTAGATATTTTAATAAATTCCACACCCCTGTGCACCTATATTATTTTTATATGAGCAAAGTGTCAAAAGTGAAAATCGAAGTTCTTAATCAAAAAAGTGAGGTTCTCTAGACGTCCTCTCACAGCAGGGCCTAGCTACTGTGTAAAGATGACATATTTTCTGTAGTCGAAGGCTTCCAGGTAAAACAGAACCTGGGCAGAGATGGAAGAGCATGATGGTCATTAGCAATGTAGTGAACAACCACAAAGCTGCAATTTAGCGGCTATTCATACAAACAGGCAACTAACTGCTTTTCACACCCGATTTTTGCAGCTAAAGTTAGTACAATGAAAAAAAAATATTTAAGTGTGAAAATTTGGTATAAAAAATCTCCCAAATGCTCCCATGGCTCTAGGAGAAAGATTTCTTCACCTTAGAAATGAATTTCCTGGTGGACACAAAAAGCGAAGTTGCATTTACACCGTATGTCTGACCATATACCAAGTGGTCCTCAGTGGAAAACCTTCATATTTGGGTCCGAATGTGCCTAAGGAAATCTACGTATATGTCCATGCCTGGGCTAGGATTTGTTGTGAATATCATGAAGTGAAAAGTTACACTAAAATCGCGAGCATAAAACGACCAATCGTGCAGTTGCACTTTTTTTCCTGAATCGGCCCAAATGTACCTGTTTTTTTAAATACGAAGGACATGATCGCACAAGCTGATTTTATGCAAACGAAATATGTATGCTCTGACGTTATGCACACCACAACCTGGAAACAGAAAGAAAATTGTGAAGTTTTCTTTTCAATGACCAGAAGCACTTGAGATAAAACCTGGTTTAAAAGAAGCTAGAAACGCAATACTTTTGAATTATTTTTAAGAGGTTACCTCTATGTGAGTAATCTCATGCCAACAGATACTTGTCCGGCAAGTTAACAATTACGGCGCATTCTTTCTGAGCCTGGAGCTACAAAGAAGGAATCTTTTAAATTCCCTTGAGGTCTCTTCTCATGTGGCAAGGTTGTATAAGCTGACAGGTGTGTAAAACCCTTAGGGTCAGGATGTAATTTTTATGAGGCAAGCCTTCCTCCCGTAGGACAGCTTGGTTCCCAGACTTTGGTTACAGTCATGCACCTAGCATTACCTTTCAACTCACATGCTGAAAAAAGAGCGCCATTGTCCTCCCCTCGGCAGGAAATGGAAGGGCGAACAATCATACAGAAGGCTTTGGGAAGCCTGAAGCAATGGTAACCCTTGATCTGCTTTCATTGGGCAAAACATCCGGCAGCCAGGAACCGCTCATGAAATAACATGTTTAAAGTCTGAGCTTTCAGGTCGAGTGCACAGTACATTCAGGGGCAACCTCCCCTTAAGATGGCGCCCTCTGTGATGATATCATCAGATAATGTGGACAAGGATGTCTGAAAGGCCACCGCTAATCTCTTTAACATATAAACAATGTCAGTGCTCACTGAACTAAATAAGAGTTCTCAATACCACCAATTAGAGATCATTACGCTTGTGTTGTCATTAAATTGTCAGACAATAGAGAATAACCTAATGTGGACATCCACAAAGGGTCCTTTGACAACACAGTCAACCTCTGTTGTTGCTCGCCCTTTGGTGAGGAAGGAGTCTGGTCTGAAGGATGAGGAAGTCAGGTTTGTGTGGTACCGCGTCAATAACGGAGTCTCTGAGGAAATTGAAACGGCGCCTTGCTCCAATGTGTTAATTTTGACGCCGAAACCCATGCAAAAACAGAACATTATTGTAACCACGTCGGCAATCTGCTACGATATGCAAAAAGAGATGAAAATAAATATGTTGAAAAGAACTATTGAACTTTTTATTTTTCACCTCGTCAGCCGCCAAGACGGGGGTCGGGTGCATACAGCAGTGTATTTGAAAGAGGAAAGGTACACATATGGCAAACCATTCCTTCGCAGAGGGAGCATAGGTAAACAGTTATGCAAGCCAAAGAGAAAAAGGAGGAGGGGAAATAATCTGGTGGGTATGTGTCAAACGCCTATGAAAGGTACCTTTACGGAAAAATGGCTGAAAAAGAGAGAAGTACAAAAATAGTACGTATAACGGCGACCCCCACAAAATAAAACTTTATTTAAAACTGCTGAAAATGGACGTTATAACATAATGTTGCAATTTTTAATTTCGCCGTTCACATAATTGTTATTTTTGCATAAATGTATTTGATAAATGTATATTCGCTCTCTCCCCACATTGCTGCCATGTTATCTTTGCTAACCTATCTGCTCTTTACCTCCACTTGCATTTAAAATGATTAACAAATGTTAGCTTTTCTTGGAGGCCACTCGGTGTAGATAACAAACAGCTCCTTACACAGTTTTGTATCTCTCATATTCACCAAAAACAAGCATTTTAGAATGTTTGTTTATTGATGATGTAAGCTGGGGTTTTGAGCTTCATAGTGACATCACCCACCGGATGCCCCCTTTAAGGAAGCCATACGGTGAACGATTAAAGAATCGGACCCGTCTCACATAGAGGGAGCGCTGCAAGGGACAGTTTGAGACAAGGTTTCAGCTGCAGGTTTGGGTCGACCAGTTTCCTAAATGGCTGAAGAGCTGCAGCAGCCCCATTTAACCACTCTAGACAGAAGTAAATGACGATTGTCAAGGAACTCTTGAATACAAGAGTTGTTGCTTTTGGCTGGAAATGTAATATCATTGCTTGACTCGAGAGTAATAGAATAGAACACAATAGCACACATAAACCTAGGCAATCCAATCGCAATTAAATTAAAACATAACAAGACACAATGCATTCGAAGCTGTATGCAACACAACTACAGTGCAACATAACTTCATGCTGAAATAATGTAGCAGAAGAAAGCAGTAGAGCAAAAATAACAGAACGCATCACCACCACAATATGTGTCACACAAATATTCCTGGAACACATTACCACCTCCAGAAACTTACTTTCATAATAAAGTGATAAAAAGGGGTTTTTCCCAAACACCACATTAACTTACCATCAAGTAAATGAAATATCATCAGTGAAAATGTATTTGGTATATACAGCTCTTGTGCTCAAACCCCAGCTGATATTTGGTATCCTATCATCAAACTCACTCACCCCTAGTCCTTAGGTGCGATTGAGCTCCTCATTCCTCTACAAAACTCCCCAGCTGCTCCTGAACTAGCCCTCGTTTTATTTTTGTTATTAAACTTCTCCCTTCTGTGGGCTCATACTATCCCATTGACCACATACTTCCTGTCCTGTTTACTGCCCGAGCTCGAAGAAGAGCTGGAGGCACTCTCACATAAAGATGCAGGTAAGTTTTTGTACTCTTCAATAGAGGGTACAGGGGAAATGGTGCCATTCATTAGGCTCCCCAAATGTCACGTTTCAGACCAAGTGGGGCAGATACATTAGCTTAGTAAAGAGCAGCAGGTGGCAGCAGGCCATCGCAGAAATGGGCACTGAAATAACTTAGAGAAAAATTATGTGGGTTTCTTAACGCCTCCTGTTAGACCTGATATTCTTGGTGGGGCTTTCCCCCAAACCTTTTCTCTTTACCCTTCCTGTTTTCCGAATTCCTTTTTGCTGACATTGGGACACTGCCTGTTATCACTGCTAACTAGCACTAAGGTGCTTGTGCCCTGTCCCTTAATTATGGTGAAATTGGTCTACAACTTATTGGCACATTTAATTTACCTACAAGTCCCTGTACATGGTACTTCATAGTCCCCAAAGGCAGTAAACTAAAAGCTGCTAGTAGGCTTGCAGCACAAATTGTGTCACCCGCTGAATTAGCACTTTGAACTATTCTCTGGCCTGCCATTTCAACCTGGAAAAATAAACCTTTTGGAATTGAACAGTTTTTGCAGAAGGGAGCCATAAAGATGGTTCCATGAGCAGAAAAAGGCTAGTGGTTCCATTTCACTCCCGTCCTGGTTGCCAAGCCAAACAGGCCAGTAGTGAACTTGAAAGATTTAAACAAGTTCCTATTGCATTGGCCATTCATAGGGTGACAATATTGCAGTGAATAAGCCCCTTAATAAATCAAGGAGGGTATTTAGTAAAACTGGGAACAACAAATATCTTTTTCCATGTGCTTATATCACAAGAGCATCAAACGTTTCTGAGATTCACAGTGGGAGATCAGCACTATCGATTTCAGGTACTCCTTTTTGGTTTAATACCAGTATCTATGGTCTTTTAAAAGTTCTAGCCCCCATACTGTCTGAATTGCTTGATAAAGGAATACATGTCCATCCTTATTTAGATGAGTGGCTCATCAATGCCTTTTCTTTTTGAAAGATTTGGCAGATGTTCTTTCCATTTTAATGTCTTTCACACAGAAGTTACAAAGGACACCTGTAACAGTGTAGACAATCATGTGGCAAGATCACACAGAACCTGCAACTGGGGGATAAGCTCTTACTATTTGATTCATTTGGCACAGGAAATTCACCTAGGCAGAGACTCATCTTCCTTCTCTAGAGGCAGTGTTTCTGCCAGGGAGGGATATTTGACAAGCAGACGTCTGCGTATGCCAGTTTCCATTATAAGTCAGTTTCTGCTTACATCGCAGAATATTTGTAAGGTTTGCAGGGAGACCTGTTTCCCTCTCCACACAGCAGTCTTTTCCCCTCATAAAGTTCAGTGATTCCATCATTGAGGGCTTGGGTAGTGAACACGTTCTCCATACAATGGCCACAACTCTTTCTTTATGCTTTCCCCCAATTTCAATCTTAATCCAGGAGCTCACAAAGGTTCAAATAGAAAGGCAGACCTGGCATCAGTAGCAGTTATTTGGCCTAGCAAAGTGTGGCATATGCATCTCCTGCCTCTGTTGAAGGAGACTATTTGGGAGCTTCCATTGAATCTGTCATCACTGTTTTCCCCTCAACTAACACTAGGTATTTTTCCAAGGTTATGTTTGGGGTTGAAGATTGAGTAGGGCAACAACTAGGATGTTCAGAGAACATAGCCAGGGAGTTACATATGGCTAGACATCATTTTCATTACAACAGACATTGGAGAAATGTAGGTACCCGGTGCTCAGAGAAGGGCATGAAAGTAGATATATTTGATCCTTTTAAGATATTAGGGTTTTAGAGTGATGGATTTATTAAGAGTCTTTTAGTCTCCACATTAAGATTAGTGGACTTTATGAGAACGTAGAAGAGATTCAGATTTGCACAAATGGGCTCCTTTGCTGGTATATTGCTATGTAGTTTTTTAAAGAGCAAACTGGTGGTCCAGGGAAGGGTTCCACATTGGGATGCGCCCTTGGTGTTAAGGGTTTTGCAAAGGAATCCTTTTGAACCATCCGATTCTATCACTTTTGATTTTTTGTCAGCTAAAGTATTATGTGGAAATAACTTCAGGATGAAGAGTGGGGAGTTGGGAGATACATTATACCAAGAGTCATGATGCCTTCATCTGAAGATAGTTTCAGAGTCTCATTTCTCTCAGGAAATAGTTCTTCCTGTCCATTCCGATGCAGACCAGGTTCAAAGAGTAAGTACATTAAAAGTGCAGAAAGTGGTAAAGATTTATTTATAACAAATTGCTATACTTAGGAAAGTTGATGTATTTATTGTTAAGTTTTGTTTTCCAGGAAAAGTATAGGAACCAAGAGCAAATACATTTAGCAGATGAATTCTGATGGCTATTACTAGGACTTATATTATTGCAAGAGGTCCTTTTCCAGGGGAGATAGAAGTAAGATATACCCTAGGAATATCTGCTTCCTGGGATCATCTTAAGGGATGTTATTTCATGATGTTGTAGTGCAGCCACTTGAGCTATACACAAACATTTTAAATCATTTTGGGTGGTTCATGTTCCATTATATTGGTATGGGTTTGTTAAAAGTGTTTAAGGATTAAATCTCTCTATATATTAATACGCAAATTAAACATGGCTGAAATGCAAGAAGGTTTACTCTTATTAATATATTGATTTCTTGTTATATTCTCAAATGTAAGGACAGTGGACGTGAAAGTCGGATGTTAGTAATCTTCATTACCTCAAAATTAGACTTCTTCTTCCCTTTTCTCATTACCCTTCCCGAGCTGGTGGCTTCCATTAAGGGGCATATTTAAAAGAAAGTGGCACATCAGCTCTCTTGCGTCGCCCTGCACCCCCATAACGTCACAATGGTAGCACTGTATTTACTAAACAGCGCATCATGGCACACACTAGCATAATAGCGTCATAATTTATGATTCTACTGTGGCGCTCTGCTGGATTAGTGCCATAAATTATGGCACTAGTCCAGCAAAGCACAGGGAGGCCCATAGATTATAATGGGAGCGTCAGTTTAACGTCTGGCCTGAGCAGGCATTAAAAATGAGGGAAAAAGTGGTGCAGTGAAATCTTGTAAATTTCACTGCGACATTTTTTGGGCCTCCCTGTGTGGAAACTTCACCCTTGCATACATCATACTTGGCACAGGTCTAATGTGGCGCAAGGGGTTACAAAGTTGCCCAATGCATGCATTCTCAGAAAGAATCCCAGAGCTTGAACGTTACATCCATCATTCTTACAAGATTTGGCATTATACAAATTTACCAACAACAACTTAGAGTGACCAACCGCAGAGGTTAGAGTGTGGAGTGTTGGAACTTCAGAAGGGAGTACTTCAAGCCTTCCCTTTACTGCCAGAGATGCAAAGATGAACCTTCTTTCAGCCTACCCATCCACAATTTAGTGGGTGGAACAAAAAAGGTCTTATATCCTTCTAATAAAATACAGTTAGAGATAGCCCCGGTCTTTTGTAAGCAAATCACCAAAAACTTCTAATGAAATCCAGACACTTGAGATCCAGCAATGTGCCAGCTGATGAGTTTTAACACTGTAGAGATGGTATCAGGTTCTGGATTAAGTTCAAGTGGGGCCCCAGGACTCTGGGCCACTGGAGCCCAGGTAGCACCGGTCAAATGCTCATGCCCTTCCTGTCAATCTTAGGCATCAGGTGAGGTCAGGGAGGTGTATTTGTTAGAGACATCCACCTGGTAGGAGGTTGCATGCGGATAAGGGGTTGCATGCGGTCCATCCCGATCCTGGACTTGCTGTCTTGAAACCTGCCTCAGCATAAGATGAGGACAATGTCTACTGGTGCAATGTTGTAGAAAAAACCCAAAGGAAGGGCTATGATAGAGGTTGAAGTGCTACCAGCATATGGACAGCCAGTCAGGCAAGAACTCTCCAAGCAACAAAAGGCCTATTGAAGTTAATTATTACACAGTACCTCCTTTAAAGTTTTTGCATCTCTAGCCAGCCAGTTGACCCTTCGTACCATATTGATCCCTCTACCAATGTGGGACCCCAGCGAGGAATGCAATCCCAACCAGTGTGTTACCTTATTCTTCAGTTGGACGTTTCTTTCTGGGGTACCAGCTTTTAGCGGGGAAACATTACCCAACACTACCACATATGGCACTGCCTCAGGTGAGAGATTAAGAACAATGGAGTGTGTCAATGGAGGCAAAAACTCACTTCTTGAAGAAAAATTATTATAACACAATATAGGCAGACCCTGTAAAGCTTCCTGCGAGCAGAGGCCACCAGGGTTGATGTCACCTGCCCATGAGTGACTGAGGGAGGGATGCCTATCCTCTAAAACTCAGTTGGCTGGGCGGGCCTGCTCAGTAGACACAGAATGACAATGTGGAATCGAAGGTGCATTGATTCCATGTACGCTGGTCAGCACTATGTCGCACCCACACCCCATGTTCAATCAGATGGATATCTGATGAGGGTGGGGAATTGGGCACAGGAATGACTGCAGAGGCTCCCTGGCTATGCATAAACAACTTAAGATTGTTAAGCTCAGATTCAATCACGGCCAACCGGACACAAATTGGCTCTAGCTTAATATCCAGGGCTGCGGTTACATTTTCTCAGAGAGTAGCCAGTAAAACTTCCAACGTGTCCTTTTCTCTAGCATGCGGGTTGTTATCCTTTGGTTACCGAATGGCATTTACTCTTGGATGCTTAGATTTGCTACTTGTCCCAACTCTCTTCCTCTTGCCTAGTGCCCCAATGATTTTGATTGAGACCACCTGCACAACTGAGATGAGCTCACCTGTCCCTGGCCCAGATCAAAAGATACAAGTAAGCATACATTGGTAGCTGCTAGGGGCGAAGAGGTTAGGGAGGATTGGGATAAGTGGCATTCAGTAAACTCGAACTCCTTATTAAGAATTCCCACAGCACATTGCAAAAAAAGGTCCAAGGACATATTGGTTGAAGACTTGGGAATGTAGGTAGGCATCTTTTGCTTCCCCATAATAAGCAAAGTTAAAAAGATAAACTGTCTAAACAAAAATAAGGAAGAACTCACCACAAAGTCTGCCATGATGAGGTCAGGGAAATGGCCAGCCTGGGCTCCTATGGGCGATAACGAGCGAAGATGGGCCCAGTTGTGACCCGGTCCTGGCCCAGGCACATGCCTGAGTGTGTTCCATGAGTGTTCAGCAGTGGAGGAAGCCACCGGTGCTATGTAGCATGTTCCTTCAGTCCTGGCCCCTCCCGCAGCAGTGGAATGCTGGGGGACATAGTCCCTCCCCAGCAGGGCTCTGGGTTCAAGATACGGCAAATGCCAGCAAGGAAACTGCTGTAATGGCTCCCCACGCTGTGGGATGCCACCCACACTATGGAGCACATTCCTTCAGTCCTGGCCCCATCTGCAGCAGCGGAATGCTTGGGGCATAGTCTCACCCCAGCAGGGCCCCAGGTTCAAGATGCGGCAAATGTGGGCAAGGAAACCACCATAAGGACACCAAATATTTATTCAACCGTATCTTCATGTGAGCAGTGTCAGAATTAAAAAGTGGTGGTGAGCATACCAATGAAAGAAGCTGTGTGTTGTCAGCATATTACACATAAGGGAAGGCAGAACTCAAGGACTCATACTCTGCAGAATTTTGCGAAGTCACATAAAGGCTTCGGAGAGATTCTGCAGAGTTCCGCCTGAGGCATGTACTCTTGCATGTGGTGCCATGGCTGTATTTTCCAGGATCTTTTTTTTCTGAATGGGTAATGGAGACAAATGCTTTCCTCTACATTGGTCTGTCGATGTAATTCCTCTGGGGTGACTAGACAACTCGCAAAATGATCCTGCACAATAAATCATATGATTCAAGCTAGGCATTTACTTCGCCGCCAGCCTCCCACACATTGAAAGTGGAGCAAACATCAAGCACCTTAGCGTGCCAGTGCTTTAAACATATTTTTAGATATCAGTTCAAACATAGTGTAAAGTTTAACCTTCAGTATTTCCACTAAACACCTCAGCACACCCTAACAGCTAGCACCCCTAAACTCTAGCCTGGTAGTGGGATAATAATATTTGCATCACGTGTTTAGACCTGTGCTTCATAGCACAGTGATGAAGCAG
The DNA here is from genome assembly GCF_031143425.1 of Pleurodeles waltl. NCBI lineage: Eukaryota > Metazoa > Chordata > Amphibia > Caudata > Salamandridae > Pleurodeles > Pleurodeles waltl. The sequence continues at coordinate 1,179,942,384 of NC_090437.1, forward strand.
AAAATGAAGGTTTTGATTTATTAACGCTTAAACGTAGTGCTGAAATAATCATGTGTGACTTTAACCGAACTAATAAAGATTGTACGGGGACAAAATGTGCCCTCAGAGTAGTTTGCCATCATTTATACGCGTGCTTTATATAACGTGGTGAATTAGAATTGCACTAATCCGACATAATCATAAACGTGTGCTACGATTTGCCTATTCGAAATGTTTTAGCTTAGCCTTACTTTAGCGGAGGCTTTGGCCTAGTTGCCTGGTCTCACGGTTTAGATGCTCGTATTTTTCCACTGTGCTAATAAACGTGTATTTTTGCTTGAAGCTGTACTTTTCCACAGAAACTGTTCACATGCTTATCTTAAAGTTAGTGCCAGCCTGGCATATTTTCTCTTTAATTCAAGGTCGACTTGCAGGTGCGGACAATGGAGGCTCTGAAAGTAAGCTAATTGGGAGACAATGTTGCGATTTGCGTACCCATCTCCAAGGATAATGTATGCTTAAGTAAAAGCTTGAGAACTGTCGTTTTTGATTGGTCAATTTGAAGCTAACCTATGAACCCTCCAATGGAGACCCTACAGGACTTGAACTGTTGTCTATAAAAATCAGGTGCACGAGGAGCATTGCAGCCATTACCAGCTCGATACCCGCCATTTTGCAGACTTCGTAGCTATTATGGCCCACTTTGCTGCGACGCCATTTTGAGAGACTTTGATGCTTTCTCTAATCGAGAGAAAGAGACTTTAAATGATTCTTGCCCTAGAGACTGTAACTTTGATTTGATCCCTTTGCATGAAGTAATAGTTTTACCTTGCCGCCGTGAGGCAATTGCCCCGTTCACCCCTGCCCCTTTGTCCCGTCCCATGCTGATCGAGAAACGGTACCCATGATGACCGAAGAACGGTACCTGTGAGACGAAGACTTCCTTGTATGCTGATCGTAATTGGTAAATATGAAAGGAAATTTTAAAATTGCATTGTGTTCCTTTTAGGTAATCAACTGCTGATTTTGGTAAGAACCCTAGTTAGGAGTTTTTCTAAATTAATGTTACTAAATTGTTTTTGCATGAAGTCCCACATGCCGATGCTAATTTGAGGTTAGACGAGGATTCCATATGTTGCACGATGCAATTTGAGATCTTGTTATGCTGACTAAATGTATGCTATTAGTTCATTACAGATTATCGTATTAGTGATTTGCATTGCTATTATCGAATGCCTTGTGATTCAAATACTGCATAGATTACACTTGTTTCGACGTTATGGACAGCTATTAATGTTCATATATGTTTATCATTTGGTGTTGAGACACATTTATATTGTGCTAGCTTTGTTAATATAGGGAAATAAATTCACTAACTTTGCAATAAACTGGTGTGGTTTTTCCTGACTGAAAGGTCAGGGTTCGCCGAAATGTATTCTGGATTAATTGTAAAGTGTTATGTCGTTCAAGGGGTTGCTTATGTTCGTTATTGATTATTGATTTTGATGAGATTGACCGGGTGAAGAGTACATAGAGTTCCCACTAAGTCAAAAGATTCATCGGCCTAAAGAGCGTCCAAACGTAGGTAAATTATTACTACGGACCGCTCTATCAGTGGATGGTAGCAGAGGACGGTTACGTCTTTTGGGACCCTGTACTATTAAAGTACATGGTGTTGAATTAACGGTTACGCATTTTTAGACCCCATTCGAAAAGTTGAATTAGATTTTCTTGGGTAGAACGGATTGACAAGATGATGATGGGCTAGGTCCACCGCGACTTTCCCGGGATCTCGGAGCTTGCGAATGGAGAGAACGGAGGTGTGGAATCAGCGTTGGCGGTACTAGTGATGGTATGAGTGAAGTTAGGGTTTTGCGCTTGCACAGCTTATTGCCGCAGGGTGTGTGAAAAGGTTGCGAGGATTTTCTTTTTAAGGATAGCGGAGGTGCGACTCCGAGTGTAGAAGTAGAGAAGTCGTCGAACTTCAAAGAGATAGCGGAGGTGCGGCTCCGAGTGTGAGAGTAACGAAGTCGTCGAACTTCATGTGCGTGTGGCGCTTTGTGCATAAAAAGGTCCACGTGGTTGTTGTTGTTGTTGAGACGGGCCCTGCGAGGTCAAGAGACTCCGGAGTATGTTGATCCATGTTGTGGTCTGGGCGGTTTAGTAGGTTGATCGGGCGTGGTCAACGAGTTGGTACGTGTGTTAGGGAGTGAAAGAAACTTCGACTTCGGGCTTTGACAAAGATTCTAAGTGCACTAGAACAGATCATTGACAAGTTGAGAGTAGGTCTGCGGGTCAGATTTGCTTGCGAATGTGGGGACTGAGAAAGACGGAATAGCGGCCAGAGGCTAGTGAAAAGTCCCGAGGCTAGTGAAAGGTCCCTAAGGTCCTGAAGCGACTGTGTTACCCTTCCTGTAGTAAACCGACAGATCTGTTTTAATTTTTTGGTAGCTCGCGATACATGCAGAAGTTGTTACGAGAGGAGGTGAGTGAAGGAAGACTAGCCGCGAGGCTTTGTCAGCCGCAGTGTGTGTGAGTGTGACGTCACTAAGAGCCGCGCTGGGATAGGTTGGTTGAAGAGAAGGGTCGCGCACGGATTGGACGCAGTCCGTGGGACTCGATTGGAAGGGGAAAGGCAGGTGAAGAGTATTCCGGGAATTAAAGTCACCTATCGATTACAAATTTTTGTGGAATTAAAGTTACCTATTGATTAAAGTTTTGTGGAATTGAAGTCAAATATTGGTTATAAACTTGGTTAAATAAAAGACGAGAAAATGAAATTCCTTAAAGCATTCAGGAGCGCGATGAAGGGGGAGTCTTACATTAAAGCGAGCGTAGGAGAGGAGACGCTGCCTGAGGGTACACCAGCTTACATTGTAATGGAAGAAAAGGGGGTAGCTCCGTGCCTTTGGCTAAAGCAATGGCACAAGTTGACAGAGAAACATGGGAGCGTAGCGTTCCCGATATATGAGACATTCAATATAAAGATTCTAGAGAATTTGAGATTCACGATGTACGACATGAAGGTGCCTCCAAGGCCAGCACAGTTTGAGGCTCTAGCAATTTGGGAACTAATGGCCAGACAGCAACAGCAAAAGAAGTTCGAGACCAGAATGAGGAAGGTAGAAAAGACACTAGCGGATGCTAGATGGGATAATGCACAGAAGGTGTGGAGGTCAGATGTATTGCAGGGGATAAAATTGTTCCCCGCAATTACTAAGGAAGGAGAAGAGACAGGTAAGAAAGCTACCTGTAAGACAGACAGAAAGTGTTCCAAGGATAGAGAGGACGAGGAAAAATTGAGAAGAGAAGAGGAGTTGGAGGATGAGGAGTTGATAATGCAATTGTTGAACGACCGTCCACCACCTTATGCGGAGAATGGACAAGGTCCAAGTACTAGTTCTGCCCCTCCGGCACCGGTACAGAACAATGAAACCCAGAGTTCAGGAGCGTCATCGGGATCTAAGGACCCGAGTCTGCTATTCACCCCGCAGATACCACAGGTTAGGAGAATATATCCAGATGTGCCCGTGTTGAAACCAGCAGAAAATTATCAGCCGCAGATACCAGGGTACTATAGTAGTGATAACGGTGCAGGAATGATTCTAGATCCAACCGTAAGGGGAGTACAGAATGATTACAACCCAACAATGGCACAAGCTGAATCAACTCAGTTTTTGATGCCTCAAAAGCAGATGCAGGGAGGAAACGCACATGTTCAAATGACGGGGAGCCAGATGGGCATGCCGGCAGTGATGACCCATGGTGTGGGAATGAACATGCCACAGAACATGGGGAATGGACAGAACCCAGACGCGATATCCTTACCCATTACTGTAGGTCCAGCGGTACCTCTGTATAGTCAGCCTAATTCGGGTCTGAACAGTCAGGGATCAATGCTGCAAAATGGGACAGAAAGAAGGTGCATAGAAAACATTCCAGGGATAACTCCGATAGCGGCTCAGCCAACTGGATCTGGGTCCTTGATGGAGTTTAGTCCCATATGTGCTCAGTCAACACTGGTGAGGTCGAGCCCCCCACTGATAATACCTCTCACATTGAACACTGAAAAGCTGCCGCAGCCATCGATGGCAGTCGATGTGAACGCTACCCTGATGGGGGTGAATGCGCAACAGCTGACACAGTGGTTCAACAGTCTGAATTCCACACAAAATTCAGCTAGTGGTAAAGGAGAAGACTATATGAATAGGGTCAGGTTGAACATGGAAGCACAAGAATTGGTGGAAGGGACTATGGGTGTGAACAGGTTAGAGTCCTACACGGAAGAAGAGCTGAGGTATCTATGTCCCAGGATCACGAAGGAGGTGAACAAGATACATAAGAGCTTGCAGGAAGCAGCTGACAGAAACGGGGTTGACATAGACAAGACGAAACACTTGAGCAGGAGCTACAGGTTAGATTTTGGGACCACAGATTTTGAACACATGAGGTCAGCAGGCATGAAGACCCACCTTAGAGAATTGCTGCAGAGTGCACAAGTGTGGAGGTGCCTAGACAAATGGGAAAGCAGGTGGGTAAAGAGGAAGGATAAGAGGAGGGACAGTGCTACAGAGCATAATGAGAAAAGACCGCAGAGTAGTGATACAGTAACAATGTTACCAATGAGGGAGACAGCAGGAGGAAAATTAGTACATGTACCATGGCACAGAAGCGACATTCAGTCCTTTACGGACGATTTTCCCAAACTGAGAGAGAAACCAATTGAATGGTACCAACAGACCTATAGGTTTGTGAAGCTTGCAAAATGTCTCTGGGAAGACCTGAACACTCTCTTTGAGATTGTGGTTCCGGCAGATTTGTGGGAGGATTGCAAAAGAGCTGTAGGTTGGCCGACAAGTGAACCAGAGAGGAACAGGGAGACAGGTGCACCATCACCTTTGGTGATGAGCTTGTACTATAAGGTGATTGAGCATTTGAAGACTAAGGTACCCGCGAAGAACGTGGATTGGCAGAAGATTGATCGGACTGCCCAAGAGACTAAAGAATCGATTCATAGTTACTATGAGAGGTTGTTGAAGGCGTTCAAGAATTACAGTGGCACGGAAACAATAGAGGCGAAGGACATGCTCCATTTTGTCTTCAGATTTGTGGAAGGGCTGAGGCCAGAAATAAGCCAAATGATAAAGTCGCATTTGATTTGTTGGCAGTCGAAACCGATTGATGAGGTCTTGACTTATGCGAAATACTGTAGCGACGAAATTGAGGTAAAACAGAAAAAGCTGAAAGAGAAGGTGATGATGATGCAGCTTAAGGCAGCTCAAACAGGTTTGCAAGGTTTGCAAGGGATGCAAGGGTTCCAACAGCAGGTACCACAACCGCAGTTGCAGTTGCAGGGAAACATGGCGTTTCAGCCACAGGCCAGAGGCAGAGGCAGAGGAGGTTTTGTGAATAATGGTCCGGATTTGAACACTGTTGTGACGGGTGTACAGGCGATGAAGAAGGTGATGCCGTGTCACGTGTGCGGAATCGTAGGTCATTGGAAACGCGAGTGCCCGATGGTGGTGCAGGAAGGTGCAGGTGTAGGTGCAGGTGTAGGTGCAGGTACAGGTGTAGGTGTTGGTCAGCAAAACAATGATGTCAATGCATTTCAGACAATGAGGGGACCGAAATTGAGAGGTCCAAGCCCAAATTTTCAGACTGTAAATCAATTGCAGGGATTACAACCTATGCAGCCGCAGCAGATGCAGATGCCTCGTATGCAGATGACGCAAATGCAGCCGATGCAACAGCAGTTACCTATGGTACCTAATCAGCAAATGCAAATACCCTTGGCACCAATGAGTCAGCAGCAAGTGATGGTTCCTCCGCAGGTAACGGGTCAGGAAATGAGTACAAATGGCACCGTACAACAGTTCCCATTACACAGTGAGAGTGGAATAAACAATGTATGGGAGAGTGAAAGTTCAGGAGAAGAAGGAGATTGTGTGCTTGCGGCATCCTTGGAAGTTGATCAAAGGGGTCCGTACGTAGAGGGAAGAGTAATGGGTCATCGTGTCTCATTCTTGGTTGACACGGGAGCCACACGTTCAACTGTCAAGAGTAGTGAAGTTCCGAATTTGCCACTCTCAGGGAGGACAGTTCAAGTGGTGGGAGTAGCAAACAGACACCTGACGAACCCAATTACAGATCCGGTTCCAGTCAACATTGGTAACTATCAAGGGGTACATCAGTTTGTGGTATGTGACTCAAGCCCGATAGCACTATTAGGAAGAGACCTATTGTGTAAATTGGGTTGTTCGATAATGTGTTCAAACGAAGGAATAACAATACAGACGAGCAGTGATGGGGAGGAAGAGGACAGTGTAGAGGGGGATGAGATGGAAACTGTCGATGAAGAGTATCCTCTGATTTGTCTCTTCCCGATGATAACTGAAGAAGATATCCCAGCTGAATTACGAGAGACAGTCGGAAAGGAGGTGTGGGACATGACTGGGAAAGAGGTGGGATTGATGAAAGGAGTGGAACCAGTAAAAGTGATGGTAAAGCCCAATGCGATCTTTCCCCAGACCCCACAATACCACATGCCACAAGATACCCTCATGAAAGTTGCCCAACTTATTGACGAGTTCGTAAAGCAGGGAGTACTGAAAGAAGTGTTAAGCAGCCCATGTAATTCACCAATAATGGGACTAATAAAGCCAAGTGGGAAAGTCCGACTCGTGCAGGATTTGAGGAAAATAAATGACGTCATAATAAAGTGCTGCCCTGTCGTACCGAATCCAGCTGTGATAATGTTTCAAATTCCTTGTGATGCTGAATGGTTCTCAGTCATCGATTTGTCACAGGCATTCTTTTCTGTGCCTCTTCATGAGGACAGCCAATTCCTCTTTTGTTTCAAATTCCTAGACAGAGTGTACAGTTGGTGTCGAATTCCTCAAGGGTTTTCTGAGTCACCGTCAATATTCAATCAGATCTTAAAGAAAGATTTGGAAGAATTAGAATTGCCATTCGAGTCAACTCTAGTACAGTACATTGATGACTTACTGGTTGCATCAAAGACAGAAAGTGGCTGCACAGCCGATACCATTGCTCTGTTGAACCATTTGGGAAGGAATGGACATAAGGTGTCTCCTTCCAAATTGCAGTTCTGTCAGAAGAAAGTGAAATACTTGGGTCACCAAATAGAGAAAGGGTCACGGAGAATAATGAAGGAAAGGATTACAAGTATACTTCAAATGAGTCCACCAAAGACAAGGAAGGAGGTGAGGAAGTTTTTGGGAATGGTGGGATACTGTCGCCAGTGGATTCCCAACTTCTCGTCTCTAGCAAAGCCCCTACTGAAATTGACCCAGAAGGATGCCTTGGATGAAATTGAGCTGAAGGGAGATGAGATGGATGCTTTTGTTGAATTAAAGGAATGCATGTGCAGGGCTCCAGCTTTAGGTATGCCTGATTACACGAAGCCTTTCACATTGTTTTGTCATGAACGTGATGCATGTTCTTTGTCTGTCTTGACTCAAGCCCATGGTGGCGTAAACAGACCAGTAGCGTATTTTTCAGCTACTTTGGATCCGGTTGCAGCAGCACTCCCAGGGTGTTTGCGCGCCGTAGCAGCAGTTGGTATCAGCCTCACTCAGAGTGAAGGAATAGTGATGGGACACCCAGTAACAGTCATGGTCCCTCACTCAGTTGAAATACTTTTGACCCGCTCCCGAACACAGCACATGACTGGAGCAAGACTCACAAGGTATGAAACGATAATTCTGGGCTCACCGAATGTGCAGCTGAAAAGGTGCACTACGTTGAATCCAGCAACCTTGCTTCCTGGAGAAAATGCCGAAATTGAGAACGCTGAAGACGTCGAGCATGACTGCCTTCAGGTGACTGAATTTTGCACAAAACCTCGACCGGACATCAAGGATACCAAGCTTGATGAAAATGATCAAATTCTTTTTGTTGATGGTTCATGTCTAAGAGATGGGATGGGGATTTTGAAAGCAGGATATGCTGTATGTACTGTAACGGGGGTCTTGGAAGCGGGATGGCTTCAAGGAGTCTATTCTGCACAAGTAGCAGAACTTGTAGCCCTTACAAGAGCATGTCAACTGTCTGCATTGATGAAAGTCACCATTTACACAGATAGTCAATATGGGTTTGGGATTGTGCATGACTTTGGACAACTATGGTCGCAGAGAGGTTTCCTGACTTCTTCAGGATCCCCAGTGAAGAATGGGGAGAGAATAAGGGAATTGTTACACGCCATTCAAGTGCCAGCCGAAGTTGCAGTGGTAAAGTGTAGTGCTCACACGAAAGGACAGGACTATGTGTCTCTAGGAAATGCATATGCGGATCAAGTCGCAAGATTTTGTGCCTTGAACTGTATATTACTCAGAGATGAATGGAATTCAATAAGTGAACCAGAACTCGAACCAGCTGAAGCATTTGCCTTGAAGGTTGTAGATACAATAGATGAACTAAAAGCATTACAAAATAATGTCAGGGAGGATGAAAGAGATTCCTGGATTAAATCACAATGTATAAAGAGACAAGACGAGTTATGGGTTTCACATGAGGGAAAATTTGTTTTGCCAAATAGTCTCTTATCACAGCTTGCGCGGTTCTATCATGGGCAAGCTCACCTAGGGAGAGATGCCATGATACGATTGTTCAAAACTGATTGGTTTAACCCCAGATTTCGTCAAGCTGCAGAAGCAGTTTGCCATCGATGTGTCACTTGCCAGCAGATGAACCCAGGAAAGGGAACAGTTGTGAGCGCGAGTCACATTGGTAGGGCAAGCGGACCTTTTAGTCGAATGCAGATGGACTTCATTGAGATGCCTGTGCATGGGGGTCTGAAATATGTGCTGGTGATTGTGTGCATTTTTAGTCACTGGATTGAGGCATACCCCACACGTAGAAACGACAGCCTTACAGTTGCCAAGCTATTGTTGAGAGAGTTGATACCACGTTTCGGATTCCCGATCTCTTTAGAATCAGATAGGGGAAGTCACTTCAATAACGAGGTGATAAAGTTACTTTGCGAGGCGCTGAACATTGAGCAAAAGCTGCACTGTAGCTATCGCCCTGAAGCCTCAGGACTGGTGGAGCAGATGAATGGTACGCTGAAATCGAGAATGGCAAAAATATGTGCATCGACAAATTTGAAATGGCCTGACGCATTGCCCTTAGTGCTAATGTCAATGAGAAACACTCCTGATAGAAAGACTGGATTGTCTCCGCATGAAATACTCATGGGCAGGGCTATGAGACTTCCTGCAGTTCCCGCAAACATGCTTTTGAATATTACAGATGATATGGTGTTAGACTACTGCAAAGGACTGGCTGACGTGGTTCGCTCTTTCTCTCACCAGGTGGAAGCGACCACCTTGCCACCGATCCAAGGTCCAGAACACGCACTGAAAGCAGGTGACTGGGTCGTGGTAAAGAAGCACGTGAGAAAGTCGTGTCTGGAACCCCGTTGGAAAGGCCCTTTTCAAGTGATCCTGACGACAACTACTGCTGTGAAGTGTGCGGGGGTTCCCAACTGGATTCACGCCAGTCACACAAAGAAGGTGTTGTGTCCCACAGATGAGGAAGTTGAAGCGCTGAAACTACCAGTGCCTGATAAAGCAGTGCTGAGTGCTGAGACAGAACAAAAGCGAACTGAAAGCGAACAGGCAGAAGCAGGAGAGAAAGAGATATTCTCCGACGACGAAGACACCAACTCACTTGGGGGAGACCAAGGAGAAAGTTCAGATAGCGACGAAGAAGCTGCAGGTGACAAAGAACCTGAAGCAGCTGAGGGTAGCAAAAAGCCTGAAGCAGCTGAGGGTGACAAGGAGCCTGAAGCAGCTGAAAGTGATAAAGAGCCTGAAGAGAGTAACGGTGACGAAGGGCTCGGAAAAGGTGAAGAGGCAGGAGAGCCTGATCAGAGGAGGGCTTTCCCAGAAGCAGACGATACAGAAAAAGAAAAGGAGAACGTGATCGATTCCCCGGAAGAAGGGGATAAGGCAGAACAGAACGAAAAGGTTCAAGCTTCCAAAGAAAAGATCGCAGGTCCATTAAATGGACATGGTGCAAAGAGAAGACTGAGTATCTCACCAATAAAAGAAAAGGGTAAAGAAAGCTTGAACGAAGGAGGAAGGCCAAAAGTGAAAGAGAAAAGAAAGGAAGTGACTGTTGTGGAACAATCGTCAAGTGAGGAAAAAGACTTGACAAAAGAGGAAAGCACCAGCGAAGCAGAGTCGAAAAGGGAAGCAAAATTGAAAAGAAAAAGGATACCCAACAGGAGGTATTCCGGTCCTGAATGGGCATATGCAGTCAATGATGATTGGACTGACGAGTTTGTATCTCTAAGCATCGAGAACGAAGAAGAAGAAGAGATACCAATAGAAAAGAAAAGTTTCATAGACTCTGTCGATTGAAAGAGTAGTAAATGATATTGCTCGCTACAATCTAACGTGAAAGAAACAACTAGCTGAGACATTGTTAAACCGGATGAGACATTTGCTAAACTGATAAAGACTGAGTTATTGCCGAATTGAGACAAATGCTGCTAACCGATAAGTGACTGGCCTTTTGAAGAAGACGGTGTGAACATTGCGCTTGTTCAGCTTTGTAACTGAATTGCTAAATAGTTTCATTTATAAGTGCTTCTAGCCCTCTGATTCTATACAGATCATGACTAGGTACGCTACGCAAAATAATAGAAAGAAATATTGTAAATATGTGTGTATAGGCTTGGTAATTACATGTGTAATAATAATAATGGCAATTGTGATTGGAATGCATGGAAAGGGTGAAAGTGAGAATATCGAGGCTTCTACTATTGCTCCTGTTACTGTCACTGAACTAACCCCATTGAAAAGACTAGCAATGGATGAAAGGCTCTTGCATGATAAGAAAGAGCTTTCGTATAACGTTTTCTATCGCTTACTAACAGAGGCGGTCATTCTGACCCTGGCGGTCAAAGACCGCCAGGGCGGAGGACCGCGGGAGCACCGCCGACAGGCCGGCGGTGCTCCAATGGGGATTCCGACCGCGGCGGTAAAGCCGCGGTCGGACCGGCACCACTGGCGGGCTCCCGCCAGTGTACCGCCGCCCCATTGAATCCTCCACGGCGGCGCAGCTTGCTGCGCCGCCGAGGGGATTCCGACCCCCCCTACTGCCATCGGACCGCCGGGATCCGGATGGCGGTAGGGGGGGTCGTGGGGCCCCTGGGGGCCCCTGCAGTGCCCATGCCACTGGCATGGGCATTGCAGGGGCCCCCGTAAGAGGGCCCCTAAATGTATTTCACTGTCTGCTGCGCAGACAGTGAAATACGCGACGGGTGCAACTGCACCCGTCGCACAGCTTCCCCTCCGCCGGCTCGATTCCGAGCCGGCTTCATCGTGGAAGCCTCTTTCCCGCTGGGCTGGCGGGCGGCCTGAAGGCGACCGCCCGCCAGCCCAGCGGGAAAGTCAGAATTACCGCCGCGGTCTATCGACCGCGGAACGGTAAGCTGACGGCGGGACTTTGGCGGGCGGCCTCCGCCGCCCGCCAAGGTCAGAATGAGGGCCAGAGTATGTTGAGACTATGGATGCGAAGGATTGTTATGTGTGTACCCAGATACCGACATCGGTCAAGGAAGGGGTAACTTATCACCACATGCCTCTTACATATGGGATTACGTGTAGTATAGTAATGTCTAGGTTTTATGGTCAAACTAACATACAGTATTTTTACTCGAATTATGATGTTACCTTTGCTTATGTTCCTATAATAGCACAGCTAAGCCAGACTGCAAAAGATTGGGATTTTAAAATTATGAGGGAATTTTTCGAGCCAATGCAACCTTTTGAAACGGCTCACGCTCATAGGGAGAACCTTACTTGCTCAGTCTCTGCTGTAGAAATAAGCTTTTTAGACCGCACAGATGATAGAAGGGCACAAATGAATGCGAAATTAGAAAAGGAGTTAAGTAAGAGGACTTCAGTAGATAACTATGATTTTGCAGCTATAAAGACACAAGGGAAATTAGCTTTAGATGCTTGGCATGTAGGGAAGTTTTGTATATATCGAGGAGAATCTTATTATGACAATATTTTTGTAGGAGCGAGTGAATGCACTAATACGTTTATTTTTAAGGCCAAATGGACATTCATGATGAACGGACTTGACCCTGTCATTCCAGGTGTATATTACATTTGTGGGCATAATGCTTATTATCGTCTTCCAAAGGGATGGTGGGGGAGATGTTATTTGGGTATAGTGTTCCCAAAGGTTTATCAACTGGATGACGTATCGATGATTCAAAAGACATCTGGATCCCATCGTATCCAGAAAAGAGAGACCGCAGCTGCTGTGGTAGGTGATATATTTGGAGCCATGATTCCTTCATTAGGAGTTGTGTTGAATTCCATCAAGATACGAAAGTTGTCTACTATAGTGGATAACATGTTGACAAAGTTTTCAGGTGCTATAATCCTGATAGATGCTGAGCTTGCAGCGGAAAGAGCTATGACTCTTCAAAATAGGCTTGCTTTAGACATTCTTTTAGCAAAGGATGGAGGCGTTTGCAAAATGATTGGTGCACGTCACTGCTGTACCTATATACCTGATAATAGTGTGAAGATTAAAACTATGCTTGCTAATCTAACAAAAGAAAGTGCAGATTTGAAGGAATTGAAAGAACCAGGAGTGTGGGAGAAGGTTGGAAAGGGACTTGCTTCCGTAGGACATTGGATTGGGGGAATTTGGAATGGAATATTATTGAAAATAATAGAAGGAATATTAATAGTAATAATTTGTGTATTTGGAATTTGGGGAATAAAAAGGGGAATAATAATGATTATGGAAAGAATTAAAAGAAGAAAAGAAGAGAAAATTATGAAAAGAATGGCAGAAGAATACAAAGCGCAAACTAGGGGAACAAAAAGAAAGTGGGAACAGACAGAATTTTAATGGAATAAAATTTGTGGGCGTGGTTTGGTGTGATGACTAGTAGTCATCAGAGGAGGGATTGATGAAGCAGAAAATGAAGGTTTTGATTTATTAACGCTTAAACGTAGTGCTGAAATAATCATGTGTGACTTTAACCGAACTAATAAAGATTGTACGGGGACAAAATGTGCCCTCAGAGTAGTTTGCCATCATTTATACACGTGCTTTATATAACGTGGTGAATTAGAATTGCACTAATCCGACATAATCATAAACGTGTGCTACGATTTGCCTATTCGAAATGTTTTAGCTTAGCCTTACTTTAGCGGAGGCTTTGGCCTAGTTGCCTGGTCTCACGGTTTAGATGCTCGTATTTTTCCACTGTGCTAATAAACGTGTATTTTTGCTTGAAGCTGTACTTTTCCACAGAAACTGTTCACATGCTTATCTTAAAGTTAGTGCCAGCCTGGCATATTTTCTCTTTAATTCAAGGTCGACTTGCAGGTGCGGACAATGGAGGCTCTGAAAGTAAGCTAATTGGGAGACAATGTTGCGATTTGCGTACCCATCTCCAAGGATAATGTATGCTTAAGCAAAAGCTTGAGAACTGTCGTTTTTGATTGGTCAATTTGAAGCTAACCTATGAACCCTCCAATGGAGACCCTACAGGACTTGAACTGTTGTCTATAAAAATCAGGTGCACGAGGAGCATTGCAGCCATTACCAGCTCGATACCCGCCATTTTGCAGACTTCGTAGCTATTATGGCCCACTTTGCTGCGACGCCATTTTGAGAGACTTTGATGCTTTCTCTAATCGAGAGAAAGAGACTTTAAATGATTCTTGCCCTAGAGACTGTAACTTTGATTTGATCCCTTTGCATGAAGTAATAGTTTTACCTTGCCGCCGTGAGGCAATTGCCCCGTTCACACCTGCCCCTTTGTCCCGTCCCATGCTGATCGAGAAACGGTACCCATGATGACCGAAGAACGGTACCTGTGAGACGAAGACTTCCTTGTATGCTGATCGTAATTGGTAAATATGAAAGGAAATTTTAAAATTGCATTGTGTTCCTTTTAGGTAACCAACTGCTGATTTTGGTAAGAACCCTAGTTAGGAGTTTTTCTAAATTAATGTTACTAAATTGTTTTTGCATGAAGTCCCACATGCCGATGCTAATTTGAGGTTAGACGAGGATTCCATATGTTGCACGATGCAATTTGAGATCTTGTTATGCTGACTAAATGTATGCTATTAGTTCATTACAGATTATCGTATTAGTGATTTGCATTGCTATTATCGAATGCCTTGTGATTCAAATGCTGCATAGATTACACTTGTTTCGACGTTATGGACAGCTATTAATGTTCATATATGTTTATCATTTGGTGTTGAGACACATTTATATTGTGCTAGCTTTGTTAATATAGGGAAATAAATTCACTAACTTTGCAATAAACTGGTGTGGTTTTTCCTGACTGAAAGGTCAGGGTTCGCCGAAATGTATTCTGGATTAATTGTAAAGTGTTATGTCGTTCAAGGGGTTGCTTATGTTCGTTATTGATTATTGATTTTGATGAGATTGACCGGGTGAAGAGTACAGAGAGTTCCCACTAAGTCAAAAGATTCATCGGCCTAAAGAGCGTCCAAACGTAGGTAAATTATTACTACGGACCGCTCTATCAACAGCACATTTCTCTACTGCAGTGGTCTTCAAACTTTTTAATGCCACGCCCTCCCAGTGAAAAAAAAATCACCCCCCCTTCGAATTTTTCACAAATATTCTATTTAATTGGCAATGTTTAAATATGAATACATATTTAAACATTGCAATTAAGTTATGTTACTGTTTTAAAAATGCAATCAAATACATGATGGCAAAAAACTATTTTGGTTATGCATTCTTTACTAACAAGTAAAAGTATTCTCATTGTGATTATTAAAAGTGGGTATTTGTAAGAATATTTGGAGTCCCTTCCCTTTTCATACACATTCCCAGCTTGGATATAAATTACAGAACATCTTATTATTGGCCCATTACAGAGCAGTTTACTGCTGCTCATTGTTTCAGCTTAAAACAAAGCCCTGATATCAGCATACTGCTTCTTTTGTCAAGAGCCTGGTGCTCCCCCCAGGGATCACTTGAGCCCCCAATAGGGGGGCATGCCCCCAGGTTTGAAGACCCCTGCTCCACTTTTAGGTGCCTCCTCTGGCATCTTTCTAGAAAAGGAATGAATCAAAAAGCAACAGACATACCACACTTTCACCCACATGAGGTCCATGCCAACATACACAAGACGAAACAGCACCAGAAGTACCCCCGGATGCTGAGCTCTCCCTGTCCATCAGGCTGTACTATAGTTCCTGTGCAAGCATTGACATGCACAGACCTCATGGGCAGGCAAGCTGCAGGGGTTAAAAAATAAATAATAATCCTAATTGAATTGGGGAGCTCACAGACGCCGATCCATAAATAGGAGCAGATCGGTTCAGCCTGGCACATGTATGAACGTTGTGCCAGAACCTGCCCTTGACCAGTAGCACTGATGCTTGGTCCTGTGTCTAAAGTGGCCCCTTCTTTAATTTTAAGAACTGTGAGTGGGGGTAATAGAAACTTGTGTAATGATGACTGCGCAAACTTCAAGGCCAGCACAGAAACCGCTAACTGCTGTTAGGAACACCAGACCAATAAGCAGCCCCCTGAGTGCACTGATCCATAAGTAGAGCTGTCCACTCTCCACCTTGCCCCTAGTCGCTGGGGTCGTTATCTGTGTACTGCCAGAGCTCAGTTCCTAGTCCTCGAGTACTTCTTTGGGGTCATAACTCCCACAAAGAGGAAGTTGCTGTCCCACAGGCCACACTCGGGCCCCCTGGCCACTAGCCCTTCAGTTCTCTCAAGTTCCTACAGTGCCAGCAGGCAGGAGGCGAGCGGGAAACCGAGCACCAGTCCAAATAACCCAGAGAATCCTGGGCGACGGGAGCGGCAACCTGCCATGGAGGGCAGTGAAAGAGGGAGAGACAATATAGCTATGCACTATGCAACCACTAACCGAGATCTTGCAGGGGTAAAAATGAGGGCTTATAATTTGCCTGACTCCTGTGTTAGAACATGCAACTCTCTCCGAGCATTACCAGGTTGTAATTAGTACTGCTGATTAGGTAATTCCAATGGCGGGGCGGAACGGCATGATTTATTAGTAATTCTGTGTTACAAGTATATCTTGAAATTGCTAAATTCCTACAGTTTTACTAACGGAATGGAATGTATTGCCCTCCCCTAAAGAAAAAGAGAATTACATTACCATATAAGGCCATGCCTTCTGAAAGCCAGTGAGAATTGGTGATTAGGCATTGGGCTCAATAGATGCTGTTGCTCAAATTGCTCCAGCTGAGCATTTGCAGATAATATATGGTCATGAGTGATCCACCCTTGTGGGATTTCACAATAACCATAGCAGACAACAGAGAGGCTTACAACACCTGCACAAAAAATGGCAAACGACTCACAACATCAGCCCCTTCTGCTTCACATCACACAGAGTGTTATCCCCTCTCCTTTAATAAAAAGTCAAGCAAGCAGAACAGCTGAGTAGTTGAACTCAGATTATTCATAATACATATTCAGCATCTTTTTCTATTTTACAAGTTCATCCTACATCTATAAAGACCTTGCAGCAGGTCCTAAATATTCACTACAGAAAAGCATCCCATACACATGGGAGAGTGCAACTTTGTATTTTCATAATATAATGCATTCATCAACAAAGAGTGTTTAAAATGATAAATAGTGTGTTCATATTATTAATCATATAATTTGTAGTAGTTGACCACATTTAGCCATTTTAAGCATCACATGAATTAACATGTTTGTATAATTTAAGTTAGCCTAATATCAATGACATTTTGAATGTCAATATCTACACGTTTAGGGCTGAGAGGCCTGGTAATCTCTTTTTCGGTTTTGCACTTTATGTTTTCTTCCCACTGCAGGTGCTGTGTTTTTCCAGAAGCATTTGCCAGCTAGCAAAGGCATTTGTTATGTATTAGACAACTGATTGTGAGGTTGTCATCGGAAGTAGGAGAAGAAGCCAGGATGGGAGAGCAACTCGTGGTAAGTGCTGACTGTACCCAACAGTCTGATCAGTGCAACACCTCAATGGCTTACCTATGTTTTCATTATTGTTTTTCCTGAGAAAGAGGGGAGTTTACATGCTCCCAGCATTTGGAAAAGACTGATTGGCTCTTCAGAGTGGCAACAAGTAGCAATGTTGCAATTTGTGATTTGGTTTAAATGTAATAGTGCGTGTTCCTTAGACTATTCACACTCTCCATATCCCATACTGTCTTACACTCTTGTGTGCTAGAGAAATGCTTGCTGACTTCAAACTGGGAAGACCATTCTCACCTTTGCAGATCTCCACTACCCAAGTGCAAAGGCTTCATGACTCAGCATTCTTATCCTCTCATCCGAAACCTTTATTTGGTTTTCTGAAGCTGACACCTTATCTTATTTACCTAACCAAATGTTCTTTCTTGATCTATCCTTTCTTATTTAAATTTAGGGTTTCCTTTGTGGAACACATTTTTAGTATATTAAGTATTCAATTTGTAATTCTTGTTGATGTTTAATTTTACTTTGCCTTGAAATATCGATTCCTTGAACAATTAATCCATAATTATGATGCTTACATTTGAGTACTTATTGAACTAATGATTTGAATTAAACTAATCTGTTAATAAATCCTTTTTAAACTCACTTCGACTCTCTTTGTCATTTCATGGGGAGCTGTTTGTCTTCACTGTTTATGGAAACTAATGTAAATGTTAGCTCCTCACTTTCTCTCCACATTGACTAGCAAAGGTCTATACAGCCAATGGAGGGGTGTGTTTGATTAATGTACACATAGTTTGAGATTCTAAAATCCCCCACCTCATGCACGTATACATTCACTCCAAGTGATAACCAAGTTCTTCTAGTCACATACTCAAGAAGGATGGACCGCTAAATGTCCAGTCTCGATCACATGCCACAAGGTAGTAGCACCAATAAATGTAGATGTACAGGTGATCACAGTGAGAACATAAGAAGCCCAGGCATATCACAAAAATATAATCCAGGCCCAGTAGAAAAAACCCAGAAGAAGGTGTATCCTAGCAAAAGAGATTCAACCCCTCATTCAGCATGAGGTATGATCCATGAGAAACAGACAGGTATATGTACATACCATAACAGAAACAGAGTAGATAATTAGTGATCTCTCATAGGAAAATGACTCAGACAAGGTCACTGAAAAGAATCAGGCCCAGTCTAGCTCTCAGAAAGAAAGTGGCAAAGGCATAGCCTCTAAAAATGAAGAAGCACAGGTACACCCCATATTATCTACCATATAGCCATCTGAAATTAATAATTTCCACTTATCCATATAACAATTAGATGCAGACAGAGCACAGTGTGGGTTGTACCCACAACAAATCATCTGACTGCTACTTCACCAACTGAAAGAACATTCACCAAGCAAGATGTGAAGTAGAAGATAGAAAAGTCTGTTGGCACCCTTAAAAAATAACGGACTTCACCAAAAGAAAGACTTAGTACAGTGCTGACTCAAGAAGTATGATTAACGTAGTTATTCATTGCTAAGTATGCTTTAAAGGTCCTCTCCTGTTATTTGTTGATTTGAAGGTTGTCTTTGACATGTACAGCACTCCACTGCCTTTTGGCTAGCTTTGTGATATAGAAATACATTGTACATATATACATATATTCTGTAAACATCTTCAAAGTATTGTCTCCTCTTTCTGACACACACACTGGCTGTCCCCGCGATCCTCACTCTTTCGAGATGAGGACATGAACCCCAGACTTGACACTGGTTTCTCAGTTGTGTCTTGAACTCATTATAACAGAGGTAGATCTGCTGCCATCGTCCATCAAGCACCTCTGTTTGCGGTGGTACCAATAGGTCTGATAGCAAAACTGTTAGTAATGGGGTTTCTAGTTGGCAGTCAGTTTTCACCCTGTCAAAGTAGGGATCCTTCCTCTAGTTAGGGTGAGGGAGATACACAGCTCAGATAACCCCTGCTCACCCCCCTAGGTAACCTAGCACAAGCATTCAGGCTTATCTCAGAGGCAGTATGTAAAATATCTGTATATACACTCACACACACACACACACAGTAACACAGTGAAAACACCACAAAAGTACACAACACCAGTAGTCAGTATTTATTTGAATAAAACAACACCAAAACAACAATCAAACATACACAAGCAAAGCTATGAATTTTTAAAGTAAAAGGAGTCTCAATCCATAGAAATCAATGGATGCGTTGTTGTTGTATCCAAAAGAAGGGAAAAACAGAGAAGGAATATTCCTGAACACGAAGTTTATTTCCACATCAACACCAACGTCCTCACAGCTCCAAGTACAGCAACTGACTCAGGAGCCGATGAAGTCATCAGAACTCCACGCACCCAGCATTCCATAAAGGTACACTGCCCACCCCCAACGACAAATTACAATTGCACATTTTAAAACACAACACATCTTCCCCCTTAACAAACAGAACAAATACTAACACATATGCTACACATTCCCTTCTATGCTACAATAAAATATACAAAAGATACATTGGAAATGAAAAATCCCAATAAACATTCTAAACCTTCCATACATAGACTAAGAAATGAAAAACAAGTTATACTTAGGCAATAACGGCAAGTTGTACATAAGCAATAAAGGCAATATCCCACTGCCTCCTGAAATACCTAGTACGTCACAAACTGATTTAAATATTTGGGTCTAACAGCATTTCTTTTGGGCCTACCCATCACACCCTCCAGATTAGCACCTTCCTCCAACCTTTCAACTTCACCCTCACCCATCACCCCCACAGTATTTCCTATGCCAAAATTTCCACGACCGTCATGCATGTTATTTTCTCGTATGTCTTCTCCTGACCCTCTTCCTAGATCACTAAATTGCCCAGAAAACACACATCCTCTTTCATGTGGAGAACTACCACACCCCACATTCTCACCTGATCCTCTACCTAAAGCACCGCCATCATAACCACTATCTTTCAACTCAACATCAGCCCAAACACCTGAATGTTTTACCCCAGGGGCTACATCTGTCACTTTCGCCACATTCCTCTTATTCCACCATTTGCCACCCTCAACCATAACAGAATGTTTGGATACTCTGACCACCCTGGCAGTGGGAAAAAAACTTGACAATCCCTTTCCCTTCCCCTGAGGTTTTTTTACTCTAACTACATCACCTATACCAAATTGAACCTCCTTAACTCTTTTCAGATCGTCATATCTCAATTTGCTCTTGACCTGTTGCTTAATCACCTTGTCTTTCACCTGATTGATATCAGAAGCAACAACACCTCCTAAAGTTTCCTGAACAACCCACTCTGGAGACAGTTCATTGCAAGAATGTCTACCCTTCAAAAGTACAAAAGGGGCAACACCAGTAGAAGAATGTGGCGTGTTGTGATAACACCATATCCTTTCTGACACCATCTCCTGTATACTCTTCCCTGACCTGATGGCCAATTGAATAGTTTCCTTGAGTAATCTATTTACTCTCTCCACAAGCCCATTACCCTGCGGACTATACAATGCAGTTGTAAGATGCTTAATATTAAGTCTTCTCAGAAATTCAACCATCTGGTGCGATACAAATTGCACCCCGTTATCTGTGACCAAAAACCTGGGAATACCTTCCCAATGAAAGATCTCTTTTAAAAATCCAATCACAATGGTGGTGTTAGGTTCTCTTAAAAACTTGTACGAAACCCATTTGGAATGATAATCTACTGCAACCAACACATATTTCTTCCCGTCATTATAACCCCCAACTGGACCAATGAAATCCAATCCCAATTTCTGCCAAGGTTTATCAGGAAACGGTACAGGACACAAAGGCACTTCTCTAGTATGCAAACCTTTATCCGCCCCCTTGCAAATGCTACAATTCTTAACTGCAAATTCCACCTCTGTGTCCATACCCGGCCACCAATAATATAAACGCAACCTCTTCCTTGTGCCAGTGATTCCAACATGCCCATCATGAGCCAGATGTATCAACTTGTGCCTTAATTCATTAGGAGGTACCAAACGTTCCCCCCTCATGACAAGGTCGTCCTCCACATTCAATTCCTCTCTAACCTTACAAAAAGGTTTTATTACCTCTAAAACACCATTCCCTGCCGGCCAACCCTCACAAATATATTTTTTAAGAAGCAATAGAGAATTGTCCTTGTTCATAGCTTCCGCCCAAACCTGCCTGGAAATGACTTCCCCAGAAACAAACACTCCGTCTATCATTCCCACCATGACATCCTCATCCTCCATTTGCTTCCCCTCAATTGGATTGTGAACCGGACACCTGGAAAGAAAATCTGCTCTACCATTGTTCTCCCCAGGAATATGTTTCATTTTCATATTAAACTCATAAAGTTTAGCCAACAACCTGGTCAATCTAGGACTAGTCTTATTGAAAATGTTGTCATTCCATAGATAAACCAATGGCTTGTGATCTGTTACCAAAGTAAATTCTCTCCCCCAAACATACATTGAAAAATGGTTGACACCCCAAACACAAGCTAGTGCCTCCCTCTCGATTGTGCTATAATTCACTTCGGCCTCAGAAAGTCGTCTGGACGCAAAAGCAATGGTAAATTCCTTGCCTCCTATCATTTGACTTAAAACAGCTCCTAGGCCAATCCCACTCGCATCCACAGTAATGACAGAAGGTACGTCTTCATTGAAAGGATGAAGAGCAGGAGCCTCAATTATGAGAGTCTTAAGAGTTAAGAAGGCTTGAGCCTGCTCATCCTGCCACAGAAATTTCTCACCCTTCCTCAACAACTTCCTTAATGGCTCTGTCAGATACGCAAAATTGTGAACAAATCGCGAGTAGTACTCACAAAGACCCAAAAAGGATCTCAACTGGTCTTTATCATTAGGAGATGGAGCATTTCGAATAGCCCCTAATAAGTCCTTCTTGGGTAGGATTCCCTGTGCACAAATTGTGTGACCTAAATATTCAACCGTCTCAACCATGAATTTACATTTCTCTTTTCTCACCGTAATCCCGTGCTCTTCCAGAATTTCAAGGACTTTATCAAGTTTGTGTATGTGTTCCTGAATAGACTCTGAGCCTATCAGAATATCGTCCTGATATGCCAACACTCCGTGTACTTCCCCAAACAATTGATACATTAGCTTCTGAAACACAGATGCTGCGGAAGCTAAACCGAAAGGCATCCGCAAAAATCTGTAAGCCCCAAATGGAGTGACAAATGTTGTAAGAGAACGAGACTCCCTACTCAACTCAACTTGATGATAGGCGGACTTGAGGTCAATCGTGGAGAACACTTTCATACCCCCCAATCGTGCCAATAACTCCTGTATTTTGGGCAGCGGGAAACAATCAACTAGAATATTTTTGTTCAAAGACCTCAAGTCCACACATAATCGCAAATCCCCCGTTTTCTTAACTGCAACCACAATCGGAGAAACCCATTGAGACGAATTAGTCGATTCAATGATTCCATCAGCACATAGCTCACGTAGGTGCTCCTTTAACTTCCCTCTGATGCTCAAGGGCACATTACGCACCTTGTGTACCACAGGTATCGCATCAGGTTTGAGAATTATTTTATGCTCATAACCTTTTACAGAGCCTAGTTTATCCCTGAAAATCACAGTATGCTTGTCTAGGACATCTTTAAGAGTATCAAGTTTTATGTCCACTTTCTCAATCAGGGTGATAGGTCGTTCAGTACCCGGTCTCAGAACCATCCCAAATTGTCCTTGATCTTTCCACCCCAGAATATTGTACCCTCTCTTGGCTACATATATTTTTGTACTAATAGTCTTCTGCTGATAACAAATCCTTTCTAAGAAATACCCCATCATATCAATTTCTTGACCATCAAAAGCTACTGTTTTTATGTCAGGAGCTGACAAGGGAAGGTTACTCCAATGTGAATGATAATTTGTATCAGATACAATTGATATAGGTGAGCCTGAATCCACAGTGACTCTTAGCTTGACTTCCCCAATTTTAACCTCACATACTGGATCCTTAGAAAATTTGCAATCAGAATTAATATCATCGACAATCAAAACACATCTTTTTGAAAAGTCCACCTCCCCTCCATCTGTCAGCTTGTCAATGGCTTGCTGATGCTCAACTAACATTACTTTTTGCGATTGCTTGCATACACGAGCAAAATGACCAGACTTCCTGCATTTTATGCACACTTTCCCCAGTGCAGGACAATTTGAGGAATTGGCAACATGTGACTTAGAACCACATCTGAAGCATAGTGAACTTTTAACATTATTTTTTTTTAAATCTGGAGTGCCCGACATAACTGTCTTAGACTTCTGTAAAACTATGTTCACATTTTCTGCCTGACTTACTTTCATTTTGCTTAACTCTCTGGAAGCTGTTACTGAACGCTCGATGCCTCTAGCAATTTCTAGTGTTTCACACAAAGATGGATTTCTACAACATAAAATTTTTTCTTGGATTCTAGAATCATAACAATTCACCACTAACTGATCTCTTAGGTACTGATCGAGGGGTCCTAAAAATTCACAAGTGGCTGCTAATACCCTAAGCTCAGCTACAAAATTATCAATCGATTCGTGTTGGAATTGTTTTCGAGTAAAAAATTTGTGTCTTTCAACTATTATACTAAGGTCATCCTTAAAATGATTTTCTAACCTCTTTACAGCTTCAGTAAAAACATCCCAACCATCACTGGATGAAGGTTGCACTTGGGGTTGATGATCAAAAATTCTCTGACCTTCTGTACCAAGGCAATTATACAAAATCGCCCTCTTTCGAACCGCAGAAAAATTTACCCCATCTATCGCCACTAAGTAACTTTCAAAAGACTTGAACCAGTGTTGCCATTTTATCATGGGAATACCGGGTTCAGGCAAAAATGCCAGTGGCAAATTTGCTGTTTGCATACCGAGGAATAGACACTGTATGAACGTGTATATGACTTATAAGACACCACTAAAGATAAAAATTGAATAAGTGTGCGAATCAATGTACAAATCTGCAACCGCATTCAATGTAGAGTAGTCGTGATACGTGCGTGAAATATTGCAAACAGATTCACAGGTCTGCAGATCCAGAAAAGCAGATAAATGTGCGAATCACTGTGCGCATAACATTTTAAGTCCACATGTCCATACAATTTGTACTTTCACTGTAAATTCACAGTCAGAATAGAAGTGTGCGAATCACTGAAAAGATCCGCAATTGCGTAGAAATATCTTCCATTCAATAGCACCAGTGAAATAAATACCAGAATATGTACAAATCCGCAAGGTGCAATTAAAATGAAGAGTGCGCCAATTACTGTGCCCCTGTCCGCGTGGTAGTGGATTCTTATTTTCTCGCAGTCAGAATAGAAGTGTGCGAATCACTGAAAAGATCCGCAATTGCGTAGAAATATCCTCCATCCAATAGCAACAGTGAAATAAATACCAGAATATGTACGAATCCACAAGGTGCACTTAAAATGAAGAGTGCGCAAATTACTGTGCACCTGTCCGCATGATAGTGGATTCTTATTTTCTGGTGCAGAAAGTCCAGCACAGGTTTTCTTTGTTTATGTGAATAAACACAGTAGAGGCACACAGAATTCCTCTGACGATTTGCGGATTTATATCACTATTTGTAAACCAAACATACACTACAGTAACCAGAATTTGCTCCACGTTGTTTAAAAATATGTAGATTTCAATCTCTGTAAAGAAAATATTCTTGATGTCTTAACCCAATGTCGCATTAACTACAGCAACAAAGAAGAGTTAAACCGGTTCCTCTGAGTAAAATGTTTGTTGATCAGGCGTAACTAGGCAACAGGAACTGAAACCAGAGGACTTCGCCGGGCGCAAGCAGGCAAAGGCCCTTAACAAAATACCTGAACGAGATTGTAATCTGCTTTAAAATAGATTTAAAAACACCAGCATACTCTGTCAGCTGAAAGATTTCCGCTTAATATAACCATGAAGTAAACGAGTGTGAGGACAAGAAATAAATATCATAACAGTTACGTGGGTCCGGATGGTGTTGATAGAAGCTTGTCGCCAATTTATGTTGTATCCAAAAGAAGGGAAAAACAGAGAAGGAATATTCCTGAATACGAAGTTTATTTCCACATCAACACCAACGTCCTCACAGCTCCAAGTACAGCAACTGACTCAGGAGCCGATGAAGTCATCAGAACTCCACGCACCCAGCATTCCATAAAGGTACACTGCCCACCCCCAACGACAAATTACAATTGCACATTTTAAAACACAACAGTTGTTTTAGCACAAAGCACCTAGAATGCGTAAAAAATAAAGCCGCCTTGGCAAGCGTGCATCGGAGAAGTAAGCGATGCATCGATTCCTTACTAGCAAGTGAAGCCATGTGTCAATTCTTTCTCTGCCGGGTAAGCAATGCATCGGTTTCCGGACAAGAAGTCTCAGATCCATGTGGTGATGTTGGAGATTTTGATGCCCAGGTGCAATGCATGGAAATTAGGGACAAATGGCAGCAATTAATCCACGCTGAGCTGGTGATGCGTTAATTTCATCAGCACTGCATCAATTTTTCAGCCGCAGTGCAGAAGCTGCTTTGAATTTTCTGCCACTCGGTGCGTGGATTTTCACCTTGGGTTCACCAGTTTCTCCTTTCAAGGGCTCAGGGACTGGATGTGGCACCACTTGGCAGGGTTAGGGTCTTGGCAAGAGATCCCAGGTGCTGGCAGATGAAGCCTTTGATGTACCTGAGACTTCACAACAGGAGGCAAGCTCAGTCCAAGCCCTTTGAGAAACTTCACAAGTCGGATTTCAGAAAGCAAAGTCCAATTCTTTCACTCCTCAGGCAGAAGCAGCAGGCCAGCACAGCAAAGCAACAAGCAGAGTGCCAGGTCCTCCTCAAGCATCAAGCTCTTCTTCTTGGAAGAGGTTCCTTTTGATCAAGAAGTAATCTAAAGTTGTTGGGTCAGCAGTCCAATACGTATACTCATTTCTGCCTTTGAAGCAGGCGAACTTTAAAAGGAAAGTCCTTGTAGTGCACAAGACTCTGCCTCTTCCTTGCCCTGCCTCAGACACACTCCAAGGGGTTGGAGACTGTATTGTGTGAGGTCAGACACAGGCCTTTCAAGTTCAGGTGTCAGCTCTTCCTTCTCACTCTAGCTCATGAAGACTAATCAGGATATGCAGGACACACCTCAGCTCCCTTTGTGCCACTGTCTAGAGAGAAATCACAAACAGCCCAAATGTCAGTCTGACCCAGTTGTGGATTCAGAAGCCAAGCAAAGGCACAGAATGGTTAAGCAAATAAATGCCCACGTTCTAAAAGTGGCATTTTCAAACAGACAATATATATAACCAACTTTACCAAAAGATGTAGTTTTAAATTGTGAGATCAAAGACTCCAAACGTCATATCTCTATCTGCTCCCAATGGGATTCCCATGTTAACCTATGGGAGAGATAGGCCTTGCAATAGTGGAAAACAAATATGGCAGTTTATTTCATTATCAAGACATGTAAAACACATCAGGACATGTTCTATCTTCTAAATACCCTGCACCCTGTACATGGGGCTGCCTTTGGCCTACCTTAGGAGTGACTTACACGTAGTAAAAGGGAAGGCTTGGGCCTGGCAAGTGGACACAGTTGCCAGGTCGAATTGGCAGTGCAAGACTGCACACTAAGACACTGCAATGGCAGGTCTGAGATAGGTTTACAGGGCTTCTTATGTGGGTGGCACAATCAGTACTGCAAGCCCACCAGGAGCATGTGATTTATAGGCCCTGGGCACCTCTGGTGCACTTTACTAAGGACTTACTGGTAAATCAAATATACCAATAATGGATAAACCAATCACTACTACCTTTTAAGCAGAGGGCACATGCACTTTAGCACTGGTTAGCAGAGTCCCAGAGTCCTAAAGCCAACAAAAACAGGTCAGAAAAAATAGGAGGAATGAGGCAAAAAGTTTGGGGATGAGTCTACAAAAAGGGACAAGACAACATTCAAAAATGTGAGATGTTTTCCAGTGGAGGAGGAGAGGGCTGGTCTTGGCAGCTCCTTTATGAGCCCTGCATGCATTATAGAAAGCAGCAGAGGCCAAGACTTCACATAGGTTGTCTTCATATGAGAGGTAAATGCAGCAGCCATCTTTAAAATGCAGCACTTACACTACTTGCATTAAGGGCTCTAACTCTTTGCATTGAGTCTGCCAGAAATATTATTTAATACACAATAAAATTAAAAAAAAGTCCAACATTTAATATAAATGATCCATTTTTAAAAGTAACTTTGCAATTATGTGCTTCAATTATTCTGGGTGTTTGCTCTATTTAAGCGGCTCTCACAGCACAGCGTGACATACCATATGGCTTCCTCCTCTTCCAGCACTCCTTGCGTCTTGTATGAGGCTCCTTAGAGGCAGCAGAACAATGAGATCGTCAGAAGGGACTAGCAAAAATACCAACATTTCAAACCAAGAAAGTGAAATATTATGAGAATAAAATCGGGGGAATTCATTTTCTGTATTGATTTCCAATGAACCAGAAGCAATTTCAGGTATGCAGCAGTGAAAAAGAAACCGTTTTTTGTGTCAAAAACCGTGAATCTCCACATGAGCGAGTTACAGCTCTGGTGACGCAGTGGAGGAGGGTCACTGCGTCACTGTGATAGCAGTTTACAGTCATTTTGGTGCTGCCAACCCCAAAGGCTCCAGTGTGTCTTTTTATTGTGTCCCATTGGGTAGGGTGAGTGTGAGTTAATGACTGGGATGGATGAAATACAGTGGAAGGCTGGGATTTGGGAATGCCATCTCTCTAGCACTGACGTGGGGCAAGGTTGGTCTCTATGCAGTGGTGTCCTACACAGCATTCCTGTTCACGCCACTGCATGCAATGCTTAATTTAAGCCAGTGGGGAGCACCAACACTTATTTTTCGGTATTGCCACTTATTTCTTCTCATTAAATGGGAGGAAAAAAACCCATACAAATATGAAAGATAGAGGAAGAAAAAGACGGAAATACCATTAAAAAGGGGGAATACAAGAGTCTGCAAGTATGAGATAAGGGGCCAGGGAGTGCCTGGTAGCAGATGAAAGAGGAATTATGTGAGTTTAAGAATACAATTTTAGGCACTTGATCTGCCTATGTTTAATTGCTTCAGCCTAGGGCATCTGAGCAGAACTTAGGGCACCAACACTCTTTAACTTACAAATTAAGCATTGACCCCCCTGTCCTGAATAGCTGTAAAGTAGACATTAAAAGATGTATTTCCTATGATTCTCATGGAAATCTCTGTGCTCTGCAGCCTCACACAGGGCTCACCTCTATACGCTATTGGTTTCACACCAGGTACCCAGCAGCGCAGTCTACCCAAGCAGGCTATGAGATGGAGTGGAAATGGGTTAGTTGTCAAATGGAGGTGGGGCACCCTATATTCCTTCCAACTTACCTCACTTCTATGTTTTCGTTTTGCACTTTCCCTCCTTGTGTGGGCTGTCTACCCTATATCGCCCCTATATACTTAATTTATTTCACCCTTCCTTTGTCCCTTTTTCTCTGTATGTATTCCTCACTATCTCCATGTCATCATCTTACATTAGCTGTTCCACTTATCATGCCCTCTTGTTTCTCACTCTGCCTGGCTTCACACTTCCATCATGTGCCAGTCAGCAATAACAGGGCACAAGAGAGGGAGCAAAGATTGTTAGAGGCATTGGTGTGGTGCAGAGGTCTAGAAATACAAAGTGACACCTGCCCGGTAGACAGTCTTTGGTATAGAGATAGACAGATAGCTCTAGTGATGTAGAATGTTTTTGTAGAATGTGGAGAGTGGAGAGGTTCTAGGGAAGCGGTTAGCGGTGACAATTCATTGCTGCCAGTGCTGAATGCCACATTCTGGTGCCGCTCTTTGTAGAGAACTGATTTGAAATAAATAATCTTTATATAGATACCTACGACGAGTGGAGGTGCATCCTTTTTTTCACAATGGGGACGAGGATGGGATGGAGTGGTACTTATGAATGGGGTGCCTGTTATGTTTAACAAGTGGATGTTAAGACCACAGCCTTGGTGTGGAGGTGTGCCGCGCGGTTGCAGTTCGCTGGAAGGTATTGTACTTCTTGTTTTAAAAAGTGATTGTCAGTACAATTAAAGTGGCAGTTTGAAGAATCGTTCTGTGGAAGTTGTTGGAGTGAATGGCAGCTGAGGAAGACCAGTGATGCCTGACGAGCGCAGTGCATCAGAGATACTAGCCTAGTGTAGGAGCAGTGGCGGCCATACTGAAATTCCAGAAATCGGCAAGGGAGACAACAGTCTGACGTGACTGCAGACTTTGCGGTGCACGCCAATTCTATGTCAGGACCGAGGCGAGGATTATGCAGTTCTTTCTTCACTCTTTATTATATAGCAAGTTCAAAGTTCAACAAAAAACACCTAAAAAACCACAAGTCCCATGAGTCAGTTTCCATAGCAACTATTGTCCAATGAGACTCCGATGTTGACAACTGTATAAATGCCCACGACCATGTCACTCGCCCTCTTTCTTCACTGCTTCAGTGACAGATAAGTGCCTTTCTGCCTCTGAGCGTTTTTCAAGCTTTAGAATTGTGTATTTTGACTGTTATTGTGACTTGTGCACGTTCGCTTTACACTTTATTGAGATTGTTGTAGCAACCGCTGTTGCTACGTCGCATTGCCTTCGCGCGGTAGGCTTTTTAGCCTGGGGGCACTTTCGGGATGCGGTGACGCATCGTGCCCACTAGAGGGCGCGTGTCTTTGATATAGCGTGTTTCCATAGCGCTCGAGTCGCTTTGCGCGTGGTTTTCTTTACGCGCCAGGGGTCCCTGCAAGAGCCTAGACTCTATTTAACCCCTCCGACCTCCCACTTACACCGCGTTTGTGGTCTGGAGTAACCCCAGAGCAGGAAGAGCGCTCTAGAGCCATTTAGACGCATTCAGGTAAGTGTGTCTTTTTCCTTCCGGCTTTGGCTCTGTTTGGTGACAGAATTGTGGGGGGTCTGCCCTTTTTACTATTTTGGGTGTATTTTTCTGTCATTACCTCTGAGTCTCGAGATGCAGCCTGCACAGGAACACAGTTCTTTTTCCCTCATGTCCCCTGGTGAGGGCCCTTCTCACCGCGTCCTACCCTCTGGGGTGGATATGTTGCTTTTGGACGTCTAGGTTTCCACCGATGTCCCCACTATGAGTGCGCGTGCGCAGAAGCGCCTACCCTTCTGGGAGGTCTCCATACCCATTCAGGTGGGGTCACCTAAAGGCATCGCAGGAGACTCAGAGGGGGACTCCTCCTCAGTCAAGGAAGTAGAATCTGGCCGCCCTTGGCACCCTGGGACCTCTCTACCGGACCCACAAGATCTGGGGGAGTCGGACATGTTCGAGCCTGAGGGTATATATCATCCTCGCTCTTCAGAGTGGTGCCCAAACCAGAAAGTGTCTGACTCTGTGGCGAGCAAAATTCGCCAACCCCTGGACAAAGAGGTGCGGGCCTGGCTGAAGGCCGAATGCCCGCATCCTACCTTGCCTGAGAAGGTAGCGGCTACCCCTGATATCGACCCCAAGATGTTTACTTTCTTTGCTAAGTACGTGAAAGACCCTAAGAAGGGTATTGATCGGTCCTGGAGGGCATGTCAGGACAAGCTCCTGGACATCGTGGGGCCCTTGACGCAATTTATACAATTGGCGGAACGTGCCAAGCAGTCAACTGCACCCCTACCGACGGACGTCGTAGCGGGTTGGGCCCAGAGGGCAGTGTGTCTCCTGGGCAATGCCAATTGTGCTATTTCGGCGGAGAGACGCGGCTCCCTGCTCATCAAAATAGATCCCAAATTAGGGGAATTATCGTCCTCAGAGGCAGGGGCGGTCACCCAGGGCAACTTATTTAGAGATCCTTTTGTCAAGAAGCTGGGAAAGTTTGTTGCCACCTTCTCGGCCCTCGACAAAGCACAATCTTCAATCAAGAAGATTTTTCCGGGAAAGGTTTTTGGAGGGGCCTGACGAGGTAGGGGTCACTCATCCAGCCGCCAGTACCACCAAGGCCCCGGTTCCTACAGACACAATGGATGGCGGGACGGTCGCCAAGGAACCTTCTTCCCCAATAGGTGCAAAGGTAAAGGCAGAGCAAACAGGATCACCCAGGGAGCAGCCAATGCCTCAGGAGCAACTTCGGGTAAGGATTATCCCTTCTTCCCCTCAAAATCTGGGAGGGAGGTTACGCCTTTTCAAACGAAATTGGGAACTCATAACATCCGATGCATGGGTGTTACAGACGGTGTCTGGCTTTCACATCGGGTTTTGGGGAACTCCAATTCAAGACAAACTTCCCACGCCTTCAGTTTTCTCAGCAGCAGACTCCGCCCTCATAGATTCAGGGGTTCAGGAGCTCCTGCGCAAAGGAGCTATATGTGCCTCAGTTCTTCACCCAAGAGGCTTTGTGAGCAATCTTTTCCTGGTGTAGAAGAAGGACAAAGGGTTTCGCCAGGTGATCAACCTTTGTTCATTGAACGACTGGGTGATCTACCGGCATTTGAAATTGAAGGGTATACACTTGCTCCGGGATCTCCTCCTACGGGAAAACTGGATGGTCCCTCTGGACCTCAAGGATGCATATCTCACTGTGCCAATCTTTCCTCCTCATCGCAGGTTCCTGCAGTTTCTGTGGAAAAGTCAGGTGTTCAAATTCACCTCTCTCCCATTCGGACTGTCGTAGGCTCCTTGATGCTTTACCAAACTTCTCAAGCCGGTGGATTGAATTCCTCTGTTCTCGGGGGATCCACCTCATTATTTACCTGGAAGATCTTCTCTTGATGTATCAATCCAGGTCGCAACTTATATCCAATGCGAACACGACTATTGCTCTCCTTCAGGACCTCAGGTTTGTGATCAACCAACAAAAATTGGAACTGCTTCCTTCGCAGTCAATGGTTTTTCTGGGGTTCCTCAGACTCCCTGGTGGCATCTTTCAGTCTCCCAACTCAAGAGATCTCCAAAATAAAGAAGGAGTTAAGGAAGGTATTGAGACATGACAGGATTTCACTACGGCAACTGGCCAGAGTGGTGGGTTTGCTCTCCTCGTCGATTCAGGCCATTTTCCTAGTCCCCCTTCACTACAGGGCTCCTCAGCGCCTCAAAGCCCATCATCTTCGCCACGGTCTAACGTACTCCGAACTGGTCTCTCTCAACACGGAGGCCAGAACGGAGTTGCAGTGGTGGCTATACCACATGGAGGCATTGAATGGCAGGGTCATTTTTGGGGCCTCTCCGGATCTGGTTATAGAGTCGTATGCCAGCCGGCACAGACGGGGAGCCTGTTGCGGGGACATCTTGTTCGGGGGATGTTGGACCCCTCTGGAACTCAGCATACACATCAACTGTCTGGAGCTTCTAGCGGGCTCATATGCGATCAGATCCCTGACTCGGGACAGGATCTCTTGCATGGTCCTGTTTCAGATGGACAACTTTTCAGCGGTGCAATACATAAACCGCCTGGGCGGTACTCAGTCGAAGGCCCTGGCGGAGCTGCCGAAATACTTTTGGCATTTGTGCCTCAGACATCATATCTCAGTCATGGCGGAGTATCTTATGGGTTCCCAGAACTCTTTGGCGGACTGTAATTCGAGGTTCCTGTCGGACTCCAGCGATTGGCAGCTGGATCCGGTGGTCTTTCGGGCAATCATGGATCGGTGGGGTCTTTGTTCGGTAGACCACTTTACTTCCAGGTGGAACACCCATCTTCCTCTGTACTTCACCTGGTACCCAGACCCGGGAGCAGCGTCAGTGGATGCGTTCCGCAGAACTGGGGCCCACACCATGGATATGCATTTCCCCCCTTCCTGCTGATTCCAAGAGTATCAGCCCAAGTACGTCGCCAGGAAGCAACAGTGACCTTAATATCCCCTCTTTCGCGTTCCCAAGCGTGGTTCATGTCTCTTCTGGAACTCTTGTGCGACTTTGAAATCCGTCTTCCGGACTTTCCCTCAATTCTTCGGGATCAGACTGGTCACTTCCATCCGCTGGTCCTTCAGGGCCATCTATTGCTGGTGGCCTGGAAGATTTCAGGACTCGCTGGTAGGATTGCCAACTTTTGCAAGAAGTTAAGGGTTTCATTGCACAAGCCTGGGCTCCAGGCACTGGTAAACGGTACAGGTTGGCATGGTCTAGATGGGCTCGCTGGTGTATGGACAGGCATACCGATCCCTTGGGGTCCCACATTACCAATATCGTAAATTTTCTGGCAGAGCTAGCGGGCGCTGGCTTGTCTTATTGTGAATTCCTTTAGGTCAGCCATCTCAGCGGGTCACCCCCATTTTGATAATCAGCCAGTGGGGAAAATCATTGGGTGTGTAAACTTCTTAAGGGTATCAGACTTTCCAGACCTCCGGAATCCAGGTACTCGGAGTTATAGGATGTCAATCTAGTTCTTCGTCTGTTATCCTCGTGGCAGGACAATCAATATCTCTCTAGGAAGGAGTTATCAGCTAAACTGGCAATGTTACTGTGTCTCATTTCATGCAAAAGAGTGTCGGATGTCAGAGCCTTAAATGTTTCAGATAGAGTGTTTTCTCCGGAAGGAGTAACTTTCACAGTTTCTCGTAGAACCAAATGCAATACCAGGTCTGTATCGTACCCTGCGTTTCCTCTCACTCCTAAACTTTGTGTGGTACGATGTTTAAAGACTTACGAGGAAGTGACAGCTGAACTTCGTCCTCCAGGTGATACACGAGGCAACCTCTTTGGTGGTGAGTAAGCTTTGAACTTGCATAATCCTCGTCTCCGGTCCTGACATAGAATGCAAAATTTCCTAGCTATCGGGAAGGAAAGTTTCAATTCTATTAAGGACACGGAGGCGAGGATAATCCCACACCACACGTGATACATGCTCTTCCCACCCGGGAGTTGTTTCTTTGGAGCTTTTACAAAGGTGGTATTCATATGTTCTATTGATACATATATGCATTTGTTTTTCAGATTTGGTTATTGTTGTGAACGATTGTATCTGGAATACTCTACACTTATCATTTTTCCTGCCTCTTCTGGTCTAAGAATCTAGAAATCTGCAATCCTACAGGTTTTTAAGTATTGCTTAATGAATCGTGGTATGCCCGGATTAATAATTTATGTTTTCCGTACGATCTGAGGCAGCGGCCACTTGAGGAACCAAATATGTCTTCCGCAGTGAAGTCGAGGGCTAGTGACGTGGTCGAGGGCATTTATACAGTTGTCAACATCGGAGTCTCATTAGACAATGGTTGCTATGGAAGCGGACTCATGGGACTTGTGGTTTTTTTATGTGTTTTGTGTGGAACTTTGAACTTGCTATGTAATAAAGAGTGAAGAAAGAACTGCATAATCCTCACCTCCGTGTCCTTAATAGAATTGAAACTTTCCTTCACGATAGCTAGGAAATTTCGCATTGTACTTCATTATGTGCTATAGTCATTGTAGAATGTGCAACAACTGCCATTTTACATGTGCTGTGAGGCCTTTAAAGTACTGGAACTGGAAGTGCTGGGCCTGTTGTTCTTTCATGTGCTTGCAATGCACGTGTTGCTAATTGGCAGAAGCGTTCCTTAGCATCAATATCTGTATTTTATGAGTATTAGTGCACATTGAAAGGTAACATGTGAGTTAATGGCAAGCAACAAATTTCTGCTTCTGTGTCCAGTGATGACGATGTGATGCCTGGCCAGGGGTGTGCACGGCAGAGTAATAATTCCAGTAAGTAGTTCCTGTGATTGACACACCATTTATCTAGTGATCACTGTGACACATGTGCTGTGATATATTGTATGCCTTGGTTACTCCAGTGATTGGCACACCAATTGCCATGTATTTAACCTGATATGATATTATGGCCACACTGTGATCTGTAACCCCGATGATTGACACACCATTTCATGGACATTGGTTTTCGCTTGATGTGAATTCAATTCAACTGTGTGACTGGGATTATTAAGTCAAGTCAAGTCAACTTAACTATACAATTGACAATTTAGTAGTACACTTATAGAATTTTGACATTGTTATTATTCTATAGCCTGTGCACATTACTTATTATAGTTTTTGAAGGGTTAGTTATAGTATTTTAGTATGTAATATTTATATATCTTTATATGATGGTAAGTATTCAACCACCACCTTTTTGTTTAGCAGAACCAGTGGAGCCACTGATTCAGTGGGATTTGTGGTTGGACGTGTTTGAGGCATTTGTGGAAGTACTGGAGGATGATGAATGATGGATTAAAAACATTTCTCATTACTGAAACATAGGTTGGGAGCTATTGGTTTAAGAGAGTTTGAAAATGTGCCTCCAGTGGAGAATGCTGGTGAGATGGGTGTGTATCAGTAGGTAATTAAACAGATGCAAAAAAGGTTTGGTAGGAAAATCAATGTGGTAATGGAACTTTTCAAGTTGTATTCGAGTGCACAAAAAGAAGATGAAACTATTGATCAGTTTATTGCAGCTTTAAGGAATTTAACCATGACTTGTGATTTTGAACATATTTTGTATGACCAGTTGTTGAGAGACAAAATTCTGATGAACACCAAGTCTAAAGAATTCAAGAAACATTGTGGTTGTGTGGCGAGATAACATTGGAGGTGGCTATTGATGCTGCTGGAATTATAAAAGTATGAAAGAAATCTTTACAAAAAGTTCAAAATGAAAGTAGCAGTGCTGTTCACGTTAATGGGGGAAAAAATACGTAAACTTGGAGAATTGAAGACTAATGAAGGAGGAAGTATGCCTGGTAAAGGGTTGTTGTTCTTCACGTGCGGATCTAGTAGCCATTTAGCTAATTCTAAAATACGTCCTGCATTGAGCAAAATGTGTAGCACTTGCAGGCAAAAAAGGCCATTTTAGCAGGGTTTGTAAAAATCTGAGTAAGAAGATAAATCAAATTGTGGAAGAATTTACAGATGAAGAGGAGAGTTTGCAGTATGTGGTATTGAGTGTGTAGAATGAGTAATCCACTGAAGGCTAAAAGGCTACTAAGTTACCAAATTATGTAGTGCATATTGATGGTGTACCCATTGAAACCATGGTGGATTCTTGTGCGTGGATTATTATCATGGGAAAAAATATTTTGGCAAAGTGTGACCTGGCCAGAAATTGTGTGATTTAGATGTAAATCGAGGAAGTTATTTGGATCACAGAATTCCTCTGCAAGGTTTAATGTGGGCGGATATTGAGTTTGGTTCAAAGAAATGAAATGGGAAGATCTATGTAGCTACGAAAGAGGCCATGATCCTAGGGTGGCCACATATAACGGAACTGGGGTTAAAAAGTGATCCATCCATGGATCAACCAGTGTGTTTCTGTCCATAATTCTGTTCATAAGAAAAAAATTAACAGGTGAAAAATTGTTACTGGAAATGGATATGAAAACTTAAAAAATTAATATCCTGATGTGTTCGGTGATCAGGTAGGAAGATTGTGAGGGTTCAAACACAAGGTTATTTTGAATGACAATGTAGTACCTGTCAGACAAAAACTGAGAAATATGCCATTAAATTACAGAGAGAAATTGAGGAGTATATTGCATTATTTGTGTGAAAAAGGAATTATCGAACCAGTAGAGAGTTTTGATTGTGTTTCACCAGCAGTAGTTTCCCTTAAAGCCAATGGGGAGTTAAGTTATGTGCAGATGCGAGGAGTCTGAATGATGCAATCTGGATGGACACTTTTCCCCTTCCTAATTTACAAGAATTAACATCTATTGGGGATATGACTGTATTTTCTACAGTTGATTTCACAAGTGCTATCACCAGATTCAATTGGAGGAGGAGTCAAAACATTGTACAGCTTTCATAACTCCTGAGGGCATTTATCAGTATAAAAGGACACCTTTTGAACTGATGAGTGCATTAGCAGTTTTTCAAAGAGAAATGACCAAAATCATATAAGGAATGCAAGGGGCTAAAGTATTCCAGGATGATATTTTGATTTTTGGCTGAGAAAAATGTTCTCATCACAAGGCATTACAATTGGCTATGATGGTGCTCAAGGATAGTAAATTGAAGGTGAAAAACAAAAAAAATGTGGAATATTTAGGACATATGATTTCTAAAGAAGGAATTCAGCCCAAGTTTGGACATGTTGAGGCGATCGATAAAGCACCAGAGCCATTGAATAAGGATCAGCTGAGGTCACTTTTGGGGCTCACTGAGTTGTATTCGTGGTTTCTGGAAAACTATGCATTAAAAATTGAACCTTTATGGATTTTATTAAAGAAGAATTGTAAGCTTTGCTGGTCACACGAACAAACAAAGTGCTTTGGGGAAATCAAGAAAGAAATATTGATAGCACCATGTTTAAAATCATTTATAAGAGGGGCGGATTGTATAATATATGTCAATGCAAGTAGTTATGGCATTGGTGCTGTTCTTCACAAAAAATAATTGTGCAACCTGGATTGTAGCTTATGCGTTAACCATCCTAAAGCAAACCAAGCATAACTACTCAGTTATTGAAAAAGAATTACTTACAGCTGTTTGGGCAGCAGAGCAGTTTTGAATGTATGTGTGGGAAAAAAATAAAATATGCACTGATCATCGCCCACTGATAAATATTTTGAAGCCAGATGGGGGAAAAATGTGACGCCAAGACCGGCAAGACTAGCATCAAAATTACTAATGTTTCATTATAAAATTGTGTTTGTGCCTGGCAGATGTCATACAATTGCTGATGGATTCTTGAGATTACCAAATTACTGAGTGGATGAATGTATGTCGGGTGGTGGTGAATGTAAGGTAGCATTTCTTAAGAGGATTTAGTCGGGAATGGAGAAACATCCAAGCGATGGGAGCAAGAATTGACACAAACCGAATGCATACAAGAAATGAGAACAGATGTGACACTGGAGACTGTCAAAAAATATATTCTAAGTGGCTGACCTGAGAATGTAGTGCATTCTGGAAGGTCATGAATGAATTGTCAATGTGTAAGGAAATTATTTTGAGAGGTGACAGAATTGTGCCACTATGTTGAGTACGTAATTGTATTATAAAATTGGGGCATGAGGTACATGGAAGCACCAATGCAAACAAACTGACAAATCCAGAGGTTCGACATTCACACTTCAGCTTTTAAAGGTGAGAACTATTAAATTTGCCAATGCATGTTTTAACCTGAATCTCATGCATCACAAAAGGCACAATGATATGTGGTTTATGCTTTGGCCTGTATTAGACTAATTCAGAGGTTCAGAACTACATTCTGACTTTCCAAAGGAAATGGAAAGATTTAGTTAACATTCTTCTGCTTGGAATAACATGTTTAAAAGGACAGCAGACTGGTGAACATTGTGGATAGTTATGCTTCTCATGATGATGGTTGGCATGATTGACATGAAAATATTTAAGTAACACTTCAGAGCACAAAACATCTAAATAAACCTTATGTAGTTTTGAATTAGACATCAGCCAACTCATTTTACAGTGTACAAATCACCTGAATTTGTATGTTATTGTTGATTGGCAAGTTCAGCTAACTTCCTAGAATTTCGTCAGTGGGGTTTCAGTATGCTAGTATGTCACACTTTGATAGACAGTTTCGTGAAATTAATGCTGTAATTTAGGGAATTTTCCATTAAGAGAGTAATGTGACACCCTCAAAATTAAGAGAATTACGACAGTGTGTTTCAAATTTCACCCAGGCCTATTTATATTAACCCCTTGGGTGCCGCGGGTGAGCTGGTTTTGTCCAGGCACATGGCATCCCTATTATTTTTAGGCCATTTCTGCCCCCCTGGGGGCAGATCAGCCTAATATAATTAGACTGATATGCCCCCGGGGGGGGGGCAGAAAACCCCTAGACACCAGGGATATATATATTTTTATTTCTTTTATGTGTAGGGAGCGACCCCTTAGGCAAGGGTCGCTCTCTGCGGGGCCAAATTGTGTTTAGGCCATCGGCCTAATATAATTAGGCTAATCTGCCCCCGGGGGACAGAAAACCCCTAGACACCAGGGATAATTTATTTTGTTCATGTGCGAAGTGAACCCTTAGGCAAGGGTCACTCCCCGGGGGGCCAAATTGTTTTTAGGTCATTACTGCCTCCCGGGGGCAGATTGCCCTAATATAATTAGGCCGATCTGCCCGGAGGGGGTGGCAGAAACCACTAGAACCCATGGGTTTTTGTTTTTTATACTTACGCATAAGGGGAGCGTAAGTATAAAAAATATTTTTGGGCCATTTCTGGCCACCCTGGGGGGGGGGGGGGCAGAAGCCACTAGACACCAGGGATTTTTTTTTTAATACTAACACATAAGGGGCCACTTCCCAGGGGGGCAAAATATTTTTAGGCCTTTTCTGCCCCTCCTGGAGGCAGATCGGCCTAATACAATTAGGCTAATCTGTCTACGGGGGGCAGAAACCTCTTGACACCAGGGATATATATATATATATATACATTTATTTACTTTATGTTTTTATGTATGGGGAGTGACCCGTTAGGCAACGGTCGCTCTCTGCGGGGCGAAATTGTGTTTAGGCCATCGACCTAATGTAATTAGGCTAATCTGCCCCCGGGGGACAGAAAACGCCTAGACACCAGGGATAATTTATATTGTTCATGTGCGGAGTGACCCCTTAGGCAAGGGTCACTCCCCGGGGGGCCAAATTGTTTTTAGGTCATTACTGCCTCCCGGGGGCAGATCGCCCTAATATAATTAGGCCGATCTGCCCGGAGGGGGTGGCAGAAACCACTAGAACCCATGGGTTTTTGTTTTACCCCAGGGGGTAAATTGTATTTAGGTCATTTCTGCCCCCCTTGGGGGCAGATCGGCCTATTTTTGTAAGGCCAATCTGGGTGGGGGGGGGGGCAGAAACCCCTAGGCACCAGGGATTGGTGTGTGTGTATATGTGTGTTTTGTTTGGGGGGGCAGCCCCTTGGGTAAGGGTCGCTCCCCATGGGGGCACATTACTGTTGGCCATATCAGATCGGCCTATTTTTGCAAGGCCGGGGAGCAGAAAGCTCACCAGAGACCAGGGAAGATTTTTTTTTTCAAAATAAGAGGATGGGGGTGTGGCCATATCCCACCCCAAGTAAATGGGGCCAAATTTGTTTTCCCCACCAGTGGTCAGATGGGCTAATTACCCCCGATCCACACCCCGGGGGCAGAAAGTCTACTAGATGCCATGGAATTTAAAAAAAAATAGTGGGGTGGTGCCTACCACCCAGTATGGGACTGGTTATGCCCCCACCCCAAGTGAAGGGGGGTAACAGTCTTTCAGCTCTCCCCCCTCACACTAAAACATCTTATCCCACAGCAAGCAAGAGGACATTTGATTATTTTGGGTTTTGGTTTTACATTTGGGCCATGAGAGCTTGGTAACTCTCAAAACCGTCCCACTAGGAATGGTGAGGGCTGCACTTTTTTGGCTTTAGGACTCTGCAATGTAGAAAAATCCACAAGACCTATACACATCTGAAAACTAAACATCTGGTTGATTCTAGGGTGGTGTGCTTCACATGCACCCTGCACCATTTTCTTACCCACAATGCCCTGCAAACCTCCAACTTTGCTGGAAATCACCCATCTCTCCCACATTTTTGTGATGGAACCTTCCAGAATCTGAAGGAATCCAGAAAATTCATACCACCCAACATTGGGGGTGATTCCAAGTTTGGCTGGCGGCGGGCGCCGCCAGCCAAACGGGAACCGCCAGGATACCGCTGCGCGGTCATAAGACCGCCGCGGTTATTCTGAGTTTCCCGCTGGGCGGGCGGGCGACCGCCAGAAGGCCGCCCGCCCACCCAGCGAGAAACCCCTTCCCACGAGGATGCCGGCTCCGAATGGAGCCGGCGGAGTGGGAAGGGTGCGACGGGTGCAGTTGCACCCGTCGCGGTTTTCAGTGTCTGCTATGCAGACACTGAAAATCTTAGTGGGGCCCTGTTAGGGGGCCCCCAGGGGCCCCACGACACCCGTTACCGCCAGCCAGGTTCTGGCGGTCAAAACCGCCAGAACCAGGCTGGCGGTAAGTGGGTCGAATCCCCATGGCGGCGCTGCCTGCAGCGCCGCCAGGGAGGATTCCCCAGGGCAGCGGGAAACTGGGGGGACACCGGCGGGACACCGCCGGTTTCCCGTTTCTGACCGCAGCTGTACCGCCGCGATCAGAATGCCCATTGGAGCACCGCCAGCCTGTTGGCGGTGCTCCCGTCATTTTAGCCCTGGCGGTCGTCGACCGCCAGGGTTAGAATGACCCCCATTGTCTCATCTATACTGATAAAAATGTTGCTGCACTTGTCAGCCTAAACATTTTTTTTTTCAAACTGCCCTTTTGGACCCGCTTTGCTTCCTCTTCAATTTTGACATGTTTTTGGCTCTTCCCCGTCACAGGCACTTGGCCCACCTACACAAGTGAGGTATCATTTTTACCGGGACACTGAGGGGAACGTTGGGTGGTAGGAATTCGTCCCGGTGCAGTGATGCTTCACAGAAATTTGGAAAAAAGTGATTTTTTAACAACATTTGAGGTTTGCTGAGGATTCTGCCAAAAACCACAGGTAGGCACTTTGCAAAAAAACAGCTCTGTTTGCTTTGGGAAAATATGATGTGTCCATGTTGTGTTTTGGAGCATTTCCTGTCGCGGGCGCTACGCCTACCCCCACAGGTGAAGTACCATTTTTATCGGGAGACTTGGGGAAATGCTGAGTGGAGGGAAATTTGCGGCTCCTCTCAAATTCCAGTACTTTTTGTCACCGAAATGAGAGGAAAAAGTGTTTTTTTGGCGAACTTTTGAGGTTTGCAAAGGATTCTGGGTAACAGAATCTGATCAGAGCCCCACAAGGCACCCATCTTAGATTCCTCTAGGTGTCTAGTTTTAAAAAATGCACAGGTTTGGTAGGTTTCCTTAGGTGGTGGTTGAGCTAGAGGCCAAAATCTACAGATAGGCACTTTTAAAAAAAACATGTCAGATTTCAATGTAAAAATGTGATGTGTCCATGTTGTGTTTCCTGTCGCGAACAATAGGCCTACCCATGCAAGTGAGGTACCATTTTTATCGGGAGACTTGGGGGTACACAGAATAGCAAAACAAGTGTTATTGCCCCTTGCCTTTCTCTACTTTTTTTCCTTCCAAATGTAAGACAGTGTGTAAAAAAGACGTCTATTTGAGAAATGCCCTGTAATTCACATGCTAGTGTGGGCACCCCGGAATTCAGAGATGTGCAAATAACCACTGCTTCTCAACACCTTATCTAGTGGCCATTTTGGAAATACATAGGTTTTCTTGATACCTATTTTTCACTCTTTATAGTTCAGCAAATGAATTGCTGTATACCCGGTATAGAATGAAAACCCCCTGCAAGATGCAGCTCATTTATTGGCTCTGGGTACGTAGGGTTGTTGATGAACCTACAAGCACCATATATCCCCGCAACCAGAAGAGTCCAGCAGACGTAACGGTATATTGCTTTCAAAAATCTGACATCGCAGGAAAAAGTTACAGAGTAAAACGTTGAGACAAATGGCTGTTTTTTTCACCTCGATTTCAATATCTTTTTATTTCAGCTGTTAGTTTCTGTAGATAACCCTTATAGGATCTACACAAATTACCCCATGCTGAATTCAGAATGTTGCCTACTTTTCAGAAATGTTTAGCTTTCTGGGATCCAGCATTGGTTTCACACCAATTTCTGTCACTAACTGGAAGGAGGCTGAAAGCACAAAACATCTTAAAAATGGGGTATGTCCCAGTAAAATGCCAAAATTGTGTTGAAAAATTGGGTTTTCTGATTCACGTCTGCCTGTTCCTGAAAGCTGGGGAAATTGTGAGTTTAGCACTTGAAACCCTTTGTTGGTGCCATTTTCGGAGAAAAAACCACAAGCCATCTTTTGCTGCCCTTGTTTCCCATTTAAAAAAAAACAAAAACAAATTGTTGCTGTATTTTGTCTAATTTATTGGTCTCTTTCAGGGGAACCCACAAACTCTGGGTACCTCTAGAATCCCTAGGATATTGAAAAACAAGAAGGCAAATTTGGCGTGGGTAGCTTATGTGGACAAAAAGTTATGAGGGCCTAAGCGCAAACTGCCCCAAATAGCCTAAAAAAGGCCTGGCACCTGAGGGGGAAAAGGCCTGGCAGCAAAAGGGTTAAGAATAAAAGTTACTTAGGTGATTTCCAAGAGAGGGCCATATTGATACAGATTCAAAAGGATATGTTTTTACTGATAGAAATTATGAAGGAAACTTATCAAACAAAGGCAGGTTAAGGTTAGAAATGCTCCCCAGGGACCTTGCATTAGCTTGGCTACAGATTTTTTAACAAGAATTTGACCATTTATATATTGTAGTATGAATTTTCACTCTTCTCCCACTTAAGTTTATTGAGAGCATAACATTTTTGAAGGGCGTCGGTTAGAGAGGCTATTTGGTGTGCTGCCAAAGACCACGGGCCTCCTTTACAGTTTGTCAGAGCAGGTGTTTCCCTTGTCTCATTTAATTAGTGGAATCGATTGCAACACCTCAGCTGATGCCCCGATCAATAACCCTTGGCCTAGGGCCATGTCTAATATAGACCTCACAGATACAGTGACAATAACCACTCCTTAATTAGAGCGGAGCCACAAGCTACCTGCCTGGGGCCACCATGCAAGATATGGCAGACCCCTGTAGACCCGGGTAGGACCAACAAACAATGATTTTTGAAAATGAACTCCTTCAATGATACAGATATATTGATGATCCGTTTAATTAGGACATGTGAAGACCTTGAGAAAAACAATAATGTGAACGTGGAACAACAAGTTCACCTCAAGTATTGACAATAAAAATATAAACTTTCAGGGCATCAGTTTACTTTATGAAGATAAGAATGAGAAAGCAGCCATATATAGAAAACCTATACAAAGGAACAATACGCTATATCTGAAAAGTTATCATCCCATACATTCATACAGCATTTACCATTCTCACAAACACTTGGCTTTAGCACCATCCCTTATTAAACAAGACGGGATGTATGAAATATTTTGCCATTGAGATTATGTTTTCACTCTCCTCTGAGGTGGTGTAGCTGACTGGCCTCTTCCAAGGCCCTGCGGGCTTTGTGGAAATCCTCGGTCTTGGATTTCCAATTTTAACTCCCTCTGTTTAGCCCAGATTTTTAGCTCTCCACTTCTGAGGCTCTGCACTTCAAACAAATCCATGTCCATGTCACCAAAAGATTTAGGGCTAGAAGTACATCCGTCAGAGGTTGTGACTCAGAATTTGCGATTTTTAGGAGTCACAAACTCTGATGTACAACAGTGTCTGAGACACTGTTTACTATTCCCAAATAGGTCCCC
This sequence comes from Pleurodeles waltl, assembly GCF_031143425.1. Classification (NCBI taxonomy): domain Eukaryota; kingdom Metazoa; phylum Chordata; class Amphibia; order Caudata; family Salamandridae; genus Pleurodeles; species Pleurodeles waltl. Next base: position 1,179,986,618 of record NC_090437.1, read on the forward strand.
AGGGACCTGCCTCATTAATATTCATGAGGTAGGTCTCAATTTGCGACCCATTGGGAATGGCCTGCCCTCACAGGGATAGTGGCCAGCTGGGGTCAACAGGCCACCAGGTCTGTGACTGCTTTTTAAATGAAGCATTTTTTTTTTAAATGCAGCCCGTTTTCCTTAAAGGAAAATGGAATGCATTTCAAACAAAAAAAGGAAAAGTCTCCTTTTCATTTTTTAAGAGGAAGCAGTGGCCCCTGGGACGATTATCTGCTCTTAAAAAATGTTGGCACCTCATTCACAAAGGGTAAGGGGTCCCTTGGGGACCCCGTCCCATTTGCCAATGAATTACTACATCCTTCACGGAGTCAGTAAAGTATAAATGTTTTGGAAATGCATTCAGGTTGCAAGGCATTCATACAAGCCAGTGCGATTCGGTATTAGTAAGGGACACCGTAAACACGCCCCTTCCGAATACCGAATCGCAAAAGCAAAAAGTAACAAGTTACCGACTCGCATTTTGCCTTTGGTATATGCCAAAATGCATTTTACTGGTCACCAATGGCATACGACTATACCAAAACTTCCTGCCCACGCTGTGCTTGCCTCTCCCTCCACCACTTCCTCTCCCACCCTGCCCCTCTCCATTTCTTCCCCCCCGTGTCACGGTTCCACTGAGGCTTATCTGCTGGCAGCTCCTTAGTCATGGCAATCCCTTCCCCAGTCTTCCCCATGTACACCATCAATGCAAACTATCAGAAGGCATTTTCTGCCTCCCCGCCAAGCTTCGGAAAGAACCACCGATGAAAGATCCCCTTATACAACCTCAGTCTCAAATTCTGGTTTTCTGAGTTGTCTATTGACATAGGCTCCCCCTTATCCCTCCTATCCTAGATACATCAATCCTTTTCTCCCTTTCCTGTCCTTGAACTGAGCGGGGTGTCTCTTTATCCCCTCCCTGTACGACATTCATTGTCATACACTTCCTGTCACTTCTGATGGCCACTGGTTTCCTACAGATTGTTTCCTGCAATGTGAATGGCCTGATAGCTATGTCAAGAGGAAAAAAAATACTCTTCTACCTGGCCTCCAAACGGGCTGATATAGCCCTCCTCCAAGAGACTACCTGTCCCACATTGATTCTGCCAAGCATAAAATTGATTGAATGGGACAGGTCTTGTGGAGCAGCCACTCTCCTCCACAGTCATCAGAGGAGCCGGCTGCTTGCCCTTGTTCCTAATGATGCAGTGTGACCATATTAGTGAGAAAATTGATCCCTTGCTAGGCCTTAGCCCCTGGACAGATGACAACAGCTGCTTTGTTGTTGCCAAACTTATTGGAGGCAGGTTTCTTGGGTGGTGCACCCACGAGAAAGAATGAGCTTTTTCTTCTCTGACTCAATTACACACTGATTGAATAGGGAATTAAACTCAAGGTTTTGGCAGACTGGAAACTAGTGCATGGTGTGATCCTGGGCAGGATGGGTTTACTAGACATGGCGCATAGCTGCAATAGGGTTCTACTGCAGGACCTGTGAGTCTCCCATGGTTTTATTGACAATCGGAAACCTACTACTCCCAGGGGACAAAGATTTCATTTTGCACTGAGAGGTTCATGATACCTAGTCCTGCATAAACTAATTCCTGATAAATCATTTAGGGTTCTCACATGTCCAAGACAGTGTCATCTTGGACCCTGCACTCTCCTATCATGCTACCATAGGCATTACCATAGACTGGAATGTACACAACCCCCATGGCATCTCAACATTTTGTAATATAAGATGGTGAATAAGCAGGAACATCTGAAATTGCTCTTGTTCACCTACTTAGTGGAAAAAGGCTCAGGCCCCTCTCCCCAAGTATTTTGGGCCGCTGAGACGGTCACTCTCAGGGAACAAATAATGTAAGACTTTGCTATGACTAAAAGATGGGGACTGGAACATCAAGTAGCCCTGGAAAGAAACATGGCATCCATTATGCAATCTCACCTAGCACACCCAACTGTATATTCAAGACCACAAACAGAACTGGCAAAAATCGAATTGAACTCTCTGTTCACCTCCAGAGCAGCATATATGTTACATTGCTTCCAAGTCCGGCATTATGAACAGGGCGAAAAAGTGGGCCAATTTCTCAATGCTTGATTACAACAAAGAGAAGCCATGACAGCCAATCCAGTCTTTCGCAGAAGCAGAGGATTATTAGTAATGGACCCAGAGGAGACAGCCACTACCTTTGCGGACTACTATACTAAGCTGTATAGCTCAGAGATTTGGGACCATGTCCAGAATGACACTTGTATTTTTGAAGGTCTGCACCTCCCATTCATTACCGGCCATGGCTGAACTCTTCTAGCGGGTGCAATAACTGAAGAGGTGTTGGAAATGGCCCTCTTTACAGTCACCCCCAAACTTTTTGCCTTTCTTGTCCTAGTTTTACTGGACGTTTGCTCTTGTTGGCCTTAGGACTGCTAACCAGTGGTAACATACTTGTGCTTTCTCCCTAAAACATGGTTGATACCCAATTGGCATGATTAACTTACTTGTAAGTCCCTTATAAAAAGGTATGCCATATACCCAGGGCCTGTAAATTAAATGCTGCTAGTGGGCCAGTAGCACTTATTGTCGCACCCACCTATGTAACCCTCTTAAACATGTCTGTTAGAAGTTGGATCTCTAGTTGGCAGAGATATGCACCCTGTGCAAGTAAGAACCACAATCCTAGTCAGGGTAAGTCAGATACACACTAAAATGAACCTGTGCTCACCCTCTTGCAGCTTGGCACAGAGCCATCAGGGTTAACAAAAGAGGCAATGTGTAAAGTATTTGTGCAACACACACACACAGTAATACAATGGAAACACCATAAAAAGACTCCACACTGGTTTAGAAAAATAGAGAATATTTATCTGAGCAAACCAAGACCAAAACGACAACAATCTAATCACTATAAGTCGAGGTATTCATTTCAATCCAAAGTTCAGGTCAACCAAGATGGGAGTTAGGCCGGCTACAAAACCCATGTAGTATCTGCTTAAAAAGTACCTTGGGTGGAGCAACTGTCGATGTCGAGGAGCAAATGCAAAAGCGGTGAGGTGATATCTCGAAGCAGACTAGTGTCGTATTGAAATTGAGCACCATAGAGATCAATGCAATGTGTCATCTTTGAGCCACCCAAAGCATCGTCATCGGGCTGCAGAGACTGTGAATCCATTGTTGCTGAACCGCCTCTGGGTCAGCAGAGAATGGGCGATGCGTTGGATCCGGTGAACACAATGGTGCTGATGCATTGATTTTTAGCAGAAAGCAGCTGCAAAACCTACTTCTGAGGCCCAGGACTGGAGACACACCTCAGACAAGGGTAGGACTCACTTATGGCAGAGTACAGCAGTGCCAGGAGAATTGCAGGCAGTCTTTGATGTCTCTGAGTCTGCAGAAGAACAGCTGGGAATTCAGCGAGCTCTTGGAGTCACTCTGGGTTCAAGTGAGATGGGTCAAGTCCTTGTCCTCAGCAGGGCACAGATCAGCAGGCAGAAGGGCAGCTCCAAAAAGCAGAAAAGCAGTACCTTTGAACAATCAATCTAGGCAGAGTGGCAGTCTTTACAGCACAGCAATCTTTACTAAGGCAGAGTTCTTCCCAGGTTCAGTAGTGTACTGAAGTGGGTGTGGTTAGAGCCCCAGAACGTATAGCCAAAAGTGCCTTTGAAGTGGGGATGTGGCCTCAAAACAAATCCTTGAAATGCACAGGTCCCCGTTGTAGGAAAGTTCTTTTTTTTTGCCTGATCACCCCCACTCTTTCTGGATAGGTACTGGTGGTTACTGACTCTTGGCTGTGCCCTGGGTACTGCTTACCAGTCCCAGGGCCAGTGCTCTGTGTAAAATGGATGTGCAAATTAGGCTAATTATAATTGGCTAAGTTAACCTACCTATAAGTCCCTAGTATATGGTAGGGCATGTAGGTTTAGGGACCACAGCATAGGTGGTGCACACCTAGGTGCATTGCTGAGGTGCCCAGTGTCATTTTAAAAGCAAGCCTGCCTTGCTGGCTGCTTTTAAATTAAAGTTATATGCAAATTCGACTTTGGAATTAAAGGTACTTCCAAAGTCTTAAACTACCTTATTTTTACATATAAGTCACCCCTAAGGTGTGCCCTATGTGCCCCTAGGGCTGGGTGCCATGTAACTATAAGCAGGGACTTTATAAAAATAGATTTATAAGCCCTGGTGAGGTAAAAACAGCCAAATTCGTTTTTCCCTCATTGAAGTAAATGGCCTTCATAGGCTAGAATGGGCAGACTTTATTTTAAATTTTAAAGTCTCCTTAAATGTTACATACCAAGAATTTGGTATCAAATTGATTGTTATAATAAATCCCACAACTTCCAGTTGTTGGATTTAATATAACTTGTCCAGGTAAAAAGTTTAGACTTTACCTAAAAAGTTGCCAATTTCAGCTCTGCATTGTTTTTGCTGCTGTGCTCTGATTGGCCAGCCTGCAGCAGCTTCTGCCAGGCTACTTTAATGAGGTGTGAAGTGGCCTGGCTTCACACAAAGGAATGTGCTTGGGGGAGAGAATCTCCCCTCAGCAGATGGTGAGGCAGGAAGGGGGAGGGCTGCCAAACTGGTCTTCAAAGGCAGAGAAGGACATCTGGAGCACCCAGCAACACCCCCACATCCTGCAACCCCAGACAGCTAGGTGCCCCCTTGATTAGATTAGGAGAGGGCAGGAGAGGGGTGTGTTTATGATTTTTAGCCACACCAGTGGGTGGGCTCAGCCAGATCTCTCCTCCAAAAATCAGATTCATCCATTTTGGATTTTTAGAGACTGTTGCCTTCTGGGATGGATTTTTGCCACACTTCCCAGGAAGTGGTCATCACAGGGGGACGACCCTGTCCCTGATTGGAGAACCAGGGCCCCCCTGCTTTTCACCCAGGAGCAAGGATAAAACTGGCAGACCTGCACCCACGCCTCAGATCCCCTCCAGAATTCAACAAGAAAGGAACTAAAGAAGAAGAAGGACTGCCCTGCTGGACCCCTGGCCTGCACCTGGACCCTGCACTCAGAAAGACTGCACCAGCTGCACACTTGGGCTTCACCACAAGAAGGACTTTGCCTGGCTTCCACTGGTTCAAGGATGGACTCCCTGTTTGCTACAGGTGAAAAATTGCTATCCAGAGTCCCCTGCACCAACTCCTGAAAAAGTGACCAGCTGACCACTGTCCAGTGGCCAAAAAGGAGTTTGCGCCAGGTGCATTCTGGGAGTTGAAGTCCGCACTTCCCAAGGACCATCACAGAACTTCTGGACCCTTGGGGTGAGCTGTGGACCCCAAAAGAACCTTAAAAGAACATCTGGGTGAAGCCCCAGAAGTTTGGAAAAGATTGGAGAATTTTTGAAAAAAAGCTCCATAAAGTGACCGACCCGACGCGGAAATTCTAGCCGGCTTGCCTCAACCGCGACCTGGCCTGACTTCGTGGTTCGTCCCGGTAAAGAAAAACATCCAAAAAAGAGACTAAGTCCGAACGTAAAAAGTTGACCGGGACCTTCCAGCCATCGTATCCGAGAAGGGCTCCACGGACGTCGGATCAAGATCCAGGTTTACCCCGGTCGAAGGATTTTCATCTCGAAAAAACGACTAAGTCCGAAGGTAAAAATCACCACCGAGGAAACCGACTTCGCGTATCCGGACAAGGGCTCCAGGAGGTCGGATCCAACTGGCAGGTTCGTCCCGGGGAAGAAAAACATCAAAAAAAGAGACTAAGTCAGAAGGTAACTTTTTAACCGAGGCCTCCCGCGACTTGTAGCCGAGCAGGGCTCCATCGCGGTCGGCCTGAAAGTTTGACTTTGCCCCGGTCCTGGTGCAACCAGATGACCCGATTGGCGCTTTTTGTTTCTAAGCGCTAGAAAATAATAATACTTTAAAAATTCATATCTCCGGTTCCCCTAAACCGATTTTAATAGTTTTTGTGTCATTTTAAAGATAAAAATATAAACTATTTTTATAAATTGGTTTTGGATTTTTAAACTGTTTCCTGTGTTTTATTTAATTACTGTTTTGTGGTATTTGAATGCTTTACACTTTGTCTCCTAAGTTAAGCCTTGACGCTCGATGCCAAGCTACCAAGGGTAGAGCCGGGATTAATTTACTGAGACCTAACTGTACTTATGTGGAGGTTTGTGGCTTGTTGCTAGGTGTAGGTACCTACCTGCCCTACCAATAACCCATTTTCCAACATAATTGGAAGCAGCGACGGGATCCTGTACTTGTGTTCAATATCACGTTACAGTATTAGATAAAACAAATTAAAAATCCTTTAAATTGTCCTAGTGCAAAAATTGTTTTTAATTTTAAATTTTTTTTTTTATTAATTGGGATTAATTTCAATTATTGAATTTTTGTAATTTTTCTAAATTCTTGTTTCCAATTTTTGCAAAAAGTTTTTGTTGACACAAAACTAGGGAACCATGGAGCTCGATCTGGCTAGCCTACCCACACTGACAGTAGTCCAGCTTAGGGGGTTGTGTATTGAGAGAGGGTTGCCTGCAACCCCTGATCTCAGGAAGCAAATCCTGATTAAATCCCTGACAGCATGGGCTGAGGCCCAAGAGGTAGAGACAGAGGAAGCTCCAGAGGGGGAAGAAAAAGGGGAAGATGCTAACTCTAACCACTCAGGGGAGGGAAGGCATCCGAGCCTAAGTGAGGAAGAGGAAGAACGGTCCTCAGTGGATACAGTCTCTAGGGGCAGACCCAAAGCTAGTGGTAGGAAGGGGGTCCTTTCAGGAGGAGAGAACCCATCCATCAGAGAAAGAGAGCTGGAAGCCCAGCTAGCCTACATAGCTTTGGAAGCAGATAAGCTTGCCCTAGAAAAGAAAAAGTGGGCAAGCAAAGAAAAAAAAGATGGAGGCAGCGAGAAAGAAACTGAGGTGTCCCTGGGTGGGGGTTTTGCCCCCAGATTACCCAAAGGGGTGGTTCCTGCCTATGTAGAGGGGGATGACATAGATAAGTGGCTGGGGGCCTTTGAGAGGGCCCTCCAGATGAGGAAAGTCAAGCCTCAGTACTGGGGTTCACTCCTTTGGGAGTTAGTTCCCAACTCTGGGAGGGATAGGCTCCTAACCATGAGTGGGGAGGATGCAGACTCATACCCCAGTATGAAGAGTTGCTTGACTAAAAAGTTTGGTCTAACCCCAGAGCAGTATAGGCTTAAGTTTAGGGACACCCAAAAGACAAGCACCCAGTCCTGGGTGGACTTTGTGGACATTTCAGTAAAAGCACTGGAGGGCTGGATACAGGGCAACAGGGTAAGTACCTTTGAGGGGCTGTACAATTTGATTATGAGGGAGCACCTTCTAACTAATTGTGTCCAAGAGAGGCTCCGCCAGTATCTAGTAGACTCTAGGTTGACCAACCCCAGAGAGCTGGGGGAGGCAGCAGATGACTGGTTAAGAACTAGGGTTAACCAGAAACCCCCAGGGGGTGATCAGAAAAAGGGAGGACATGGTTCTTCTCAGGGGAAGAACCAGGGGAAAGATGACAAAAAACCCAAAGAGTCCTCACAAGAGTCCCCAAAAACTTCTCAGGGAGGGGGAGCCCCGAGCCAATTCACTTTTAAAGGGAAAGGGTATCAGGGAAAGAATTATGATCCTGCTAAAGCAGGAAAGTTTCAGGAGCTTGCTAAGGCCGGCAAGTGTTTTGACTGTCATCAGCCAGGACATAAAAGAGGAGATGCTATCTGCACCAAGAAGCCCCCCACTGGTGGGCAATCCCAGGGGATTGCTAGTGTAGGGTTGGGGGTGGAAGTTGGCCCAGGGGTGGAATCAGGGTACACTGAGGTCACCTTAGTATCCGTGGGTGGGGTGGACATTGCAACTATGGCCACCTTACCTCCCATCATGGAGAGGTATAGGCAGAGGCCTAAAGTCAATGGGACTGAAGTGGAAGCTCTGAGAGATACAGGAGCCAGTGTGACAATGGTCGCAGAAAAGCTGGTTTCTCCAGAGCAGGTCTTACCTGGTGTCTTCCACCAGGTGACTTATGCAGATACCAGAACCAAACTCCATCCCATGGCTATGGTGAGTCTGGAATGGGGAGGTGTGACTGGCCCTAAAAAAGTAGCTGTAGCTCCTGCCCTCCCAGTAGAGTGTCTACTGGGAAATGATCTTGAAGCATCTGAGTGGTCAGAAGTGGAAAGAAGGGTCCATGCACAGATGCTGGACCTCCCTGAATGGGTGTGTGCTGTGACCAGGTCACAGGCGGCACAACAGGGGAATGCTGGACACTTGGACCCTGGAACAATGGGCCAAGCCTCCAAGAAAAAGAGAAAAGGCACTGGGTCTGGCTTGCCAGCCCCAACAAGTACATAGGGTCAGGAAGAATCCAACCCTGAGGGGGAGGATCTGAACTCTGAGGGAGGGACACCTTCCCTGCAAACTCTGCCTGACTTGGCAGAACTGCAAGGGGCAGGTGGGCCCACCAGAGAAGATTTGTGCCAGGGACAAAGAGAGTGTCCCACTCTTGAGGGCCTGAGGCAGACTGCTGCCAGGCAAGAACAAGGGGATACCAGTGGTACCCACAAGGTTTACTGGGAGGATGGAGTTCTCTACACTGAGGCAAGGGCCCTTAAAGAAGGGGCTACTAGGAGAGTAGTGGTCCCCCAAAAGTATAGAGAATTCCTCCTTACATTAAGCCATGATATCCCCTTAGCTGGTCATTTGGGACAGACCAAGACCTGGAACAGGCTGGTCAACCATTTTTCATTGGCCCGAAATGTCAGAAAAAGTCAGGGAGTTTTGCAGCTCCTGTGTCACCTGTCAAGCCAGTGGCAAGACAGGGGGCAAGCCAAAGGCTCCCTTGATTCCACTGCCAGTGGTTGGGACTCCCTTTGAGAGGGTGGGGATTGACATTGTTGGTCCCCTAGACCCACCAACTGCTTCAGGTAACAGGTACATTGTGGTGGTAGTGGACCATGCCACCAGGTACCCTGAGGCAATACCCCTCCGGACAGTCACTGCTCCCACAGTGGCTAGGGCCCTACTTGGTGTGTTCACCAGAGTGGGATTCCCAAAGGAGGTGGTCTCAGATAGGGGCACAAACTTTATGTCAGCCTATCTGAAAGCCATGTGGGAGGAGTGTGGTGTTACTTATAAGTTCAGCACACCCTACCATCCACAGACCAATGGTCTGGTGGAAAGATTCAATAAGACCCTGAAGGGCATGATCATGGGTTTGTCTGACAAACTCAGGAGGAGATGGGATGTCCTCCTCCCATGCCTGCTGTTTGCCTACAGGGAGGTGCCACAGAAGGGGGTTGGATTCAGCCCCTTTGAGTTACTGTTTGGGCACCCTGTAAGAGGCCCATTGTGCTTGGTGAGAGAGTCTTGGGAAAAGCCTCTCAAGGAATCCAAGGAGAATGTGCTGGATTATGTACTAGGCCTGCGGTCTCGCATGGCTGAGTATATGAAGAAGGCAAGCAGAAACCTGGAGGCCAGTCAGGAGCTCATGAAGCTCTGGCATGATCAAAAGGCTACCATGCCTGAGTATCACCCAGGACAGCTGGTGTGGGTTTTGGAGCCCATGGCTCCTAGGGCACTACAGGCCAAATGGACTGGGCCCTATCCAATCCTAGAGAAAAAAGGTGAGGTCACCTACTTGGTGGACCTTGGAACCCCCAGGAATCCTCACAGGATCCTACATGTAAACAGGATGAAACCCCACCAGGACAGGGCAGACATGACCATGCTGATGGTCACTGATGAAGGGAAGGAGGAGGAGGGTGAACCTCTGCCAGACCTCCTGTCCTCAAAGGAAAAAGATGGGTCAGTGGAGGGAGTGGTACTCTCTCCCAAATTGACAGATCAGCAACAACAAGACTGTAAGCAAGTCTTGGGACAGTTTGCTAGTCTGTTCTCCCTGACCCCTGGACTCACCAATTGGTGTGTCCATGATGTTGACACTGGTGACAGCTTGCCTGTCAAGAACAAGCTGTACAGGCTGTCAGACCAGGTCGAGGCCAACATCAAAGCTGAAGTGGCTAAGATGTTGGACCTGAAGGTAATTGAGCCCTCTGATAGTCCTTGGTCCAGTCCAGTGGTACTGGTGCCCAAAGCTAATCCCCAAGGTGGGAAGAAAGAATTAAGATTCTGTGTGGACTACAGAGGTCTAAATGCAGTCACTAGGACTGATGCTCACCCCATACCTAGAGCTGATGAGCTCATTGACAGGTTGGGGGCTGCCAAATTCCTGAGCACATTTGATCTGACCTCAGGATATTGGCAGATTGCCTTAAGTCCAAGAGCTAAGGAGAGGTCAGCATTTTCCACACCAGAGGGCCACTTTCAGTTCAAGGTGATGCCCTTCGGGATGAAAAATGCTCCTGCCACCTTCCAACGGTTGGTGAATAGAGTCCTGTCTGGGTTGGAATCTTTTAGTGCAGCTTATCTAGATGATATAGCTGCATTTAGTTCCACCTGGAGGGACCACCTGGTCCACCTGAAGGAAGTGCTTCAGGCCCTGCTTCAAGCAGGCCTGACTATCAAGGCAAGCAAGTGCCAGATAGGGCAAAGTTCTGTTGTGTACCTGGGCCACCTTGTTGGTGGAGGCCATGTACAACCTCTCCAGCCCAAGATCCAGACTATCCTGGATTGGGAAGCTCCAAAAACCCAGACTCAGGTCAGGGCCTTTCTTGGCCTGACTGGGTATTACAGGAGGTTTGTTCAGAATTTTGGGACCATAGTGGCCCCTCTGACTGAGCTTACCTCCAAGAAACAACCCAAGAAGGTCATTTGGACCCCAGAGTGTCAGAAAGCTTTTGACACCCTAAAACAGGCTATGTGTTCAGCACCAGTGTTACTGGCCCCTGACTATAGCAAGGAATTTGTAGTGCAAACAGATGCTTCAGAGGAAGGGATTGGGGCAGTGTTAGCACAAGTTAATGAAGAGGGCCATGATCACCCAGTTGCCTTCATCAGCAGGCGACTACTCCCCAGAGAGAAAAAATGGAGTGCCATTGAGAGGGAGGCCTTTGCTGTGGTTTGGTCCCTGAAGAAGTTGAGGCCTTACTTGTTTGGCACTCACTTCCGTGTACAAACTGACCACAGACCTCTCAGATGGTTGATGCAGATGAGGGGGGAGAACCCAAAACTGTTAAGGTGGTCCATTTCCCTACAGGGAATGGACTTCACAGTGGAGCACAGACCTGGGACTGCTCATGCCAATGCAGATGGCCTTTCCAGGTTTTTCCACTTAGCTGATGAGGACTACCAGGGTGTAGGTTAGTACCCATCACCTTTCATCTGGGGGGGGGGCAGTGTAGGAAAGTCCTTTTTTTTTGCCTGATCACCCCCACTCTTTCTGGATAGGTACTGGTGGTTACTGACTCTTGGCTGTGCCCTGGGTACTGCTTACCAGTCCCAGGGCCAGTGCTCTGTGTAAAATGGATGTGCAAATTAGGCTAATTATAATTGGCTAAGTTAACCTACCTATAAGTCCCTAGTATATGGTAGGGCATGTAGGTTTAGGGACCACAGCATAGGTGGTGCACACCTAGGTGCATTGCTGAGGTGCCCAGTGTCATTTTAAAAGCAAGCCTGCCTTGCTGGCTGCTTTTAAATTAAAGTTATATGCAAATTCGACTTTGGAATTAAAGGTACTTCCAAAGTCTTAAACTACCTTATTTTTACATATAAGTCACCCCTAAGGTGTGCCCTATGTGCCCCTAGGGCTGGGTGCCATGTAACTATAAGCAGGGACTTTATAAAAATAGATTTATAAGCCCTGGTGAGGTAAAAACAGCCAAATTCGTTTTTCCCTCATTGAAGTAAATGGCCTTCATAGGCTAGAATGGGCAGACTTTATTTTAAATTTTAAAGTCTCCTTAAATGTTACATACCAAGAATTTGGTATCAAATTGATTGTTATAATAAATCCCACAACTTCCAGTTGTTGGATTTAATATAACTTGTCCAGGTAAAAAGTTTAGACTTTACCTAAAAAGTTGCCAATTTCAGCTCTGCATTGTTTTTGCTGCTGTGCTCTGATTGGCCAGCCTGCAGCAGCTTCTGCCAGGCTACTTTAATGAGGTGTGAAGTGGCCTGGCTTCACACAAAGGAATGTGCTTGGGGGAGAGAATCTCCCCTCAGCAGATGGTGAGGCAGGAAGGGGGAGGGCTGCCAAACTGGTCTTCAAAGGCAGAGAAGGACATCTGGAGCACCCAGCAACACCCCCACATCCTGCAACCCCAGACAGCTAGGTGCCCCCTTGATTAGATTAGGAGAGGGCAGGAGAGGGGTGTGTTTATGATTTTTAGCCACACCAGTGGGTGGGCTCAGCCAGATCTCTCCTCCAAAAATCAGATTCATCCATTTTGGATTTTTAGAGACTGTTGCCTTCTGGGATGGATTTTTGCCACACTTCCCAGGAAGTGGTCATCACAGGGGGACGACCCTGTCCCTGATTGGAGAACCAGGGCCCCCCTGCTTTTCACCCAGGAGCAAGGATAAAACTGGCAGACCTGCACCCACGCCTCAGATCCCCTCCAGAATTCAACAAGAAAGGAACTAAAGAAGAAGAAGGACTGCCCTGCTGGACCCCTGGCCTGCACCTGGACCCTGCACTCAGAAAGACTGCACCAGCTGCACACTTGGGCTTCACCACAAGAAGGACTTTGCCTGGCTTCCACTGGTTCAAGGAGGGACTCCCTGTTTGCTACAGGTGAAAAATTGCTATCCAGAGTCCCCTGCACCAACTCCTGAAAAAGTGACCAGCTGACCACTGTCCAGTGGCCAAAAAGGAGTTTGCGCCAGGTGCATTCTGGGAGTTGAAGTCCGCACTTCCCAAGGACCATCACAGAACTTCTGGACCCTTGGGGTGAGCTGTGGACCCCAAAAGAACCTTAAAAGAACATCTGGGTGAAGCCCCAGAAGTTTGGAAAAGATTTGAGAATTTTTGGAAAAAAGCTCCATAAAGTGACCGACCCGACGCGGAAATTCTAGCCGGCTTGCCTCAACCGCGACCCGGCCTGACTTCGTGGTTCGTCCCGGTAAAGAAAAACATCCAAAAAAGAGACTAAGTCCGAACGTAAAAAGTTGACCGGGACCTTCCAGCCATCGTATCCGAGAAGGGCTCCACGGACGTCGGATCAAGATCCAGGTTTACCCCGGTCGAAGGATTTTCATCTCGAAAAAACGACTAAGTCCGAAGGTAAAAATCACCACCGAGGAAACCGACTTCGCGTATCCGGACAAGGGCTCCAGGAGGTCGGATCCAACTGGCAGGTTCGTCCCGGGGAAGAAAAACATCAAAAAAAGAGACTAAGTCAGAAGGTAACTTTTTAACCGAGGCCTCCCGCGACTTGTAGCCGAGCAGGGCTCCATCGCGGTCGGCCTGAAAGTTTGACTTTGCCCCGGTCCTGGTGCAACCAGATGACCCGATTGGCGCTTTTTTTTCTAAGCGCTAGAAAATAATAATACTTTAAAAATTCATATCTCCGGTTCCCCTGAACCGATTTTAATCGTTTTTGTGTCATTTTAAAGATAAAAATATAAGCTATTTTTATAAATTGGTTTTGGACTTTTAAACTGTTTCCTGTGTTTTATTTAATTACTGTTTTGTGATATTTGAATGCTTTACACTTTGTCTCCTAAGTTAAGCCTTGACGCTCGATGCCAAGCTACCAAGGGTAGAGCTGGGATTAATTTACTGAGACCTAACTGTACTTATGTGGAGGTTTGTGGCTTGTTGCTAGGTGTAGGTACCTACCTGCCCTACCAATAACCCATTTTCCAACACCCGTCATCCCAGCCCTGGCTCCAGACTTTCAGTAGGGGGTAATCAGCCCTATGTGTGGGGACAGCCACTTACCAATCAAGTGTAAATGTCAGCTCCCCTCCACCCTTCCAGCCCAGGATGGTCCACCAGAATGCAGATGAATGAGGTGAGTCCTTTGTCACACCCATCATTCCTGTGTTTTTAGGCTGTCTAGAGGGAATGCACAAAGTGTATCTGTCACTTAGCCCACACGTGTATTGGAGACAGACTGCAAGACAGACAAAGCAGTAAGAGCAGAGAAATGTCTGCTTTCTAAAAGAGGCATTTCTAAAATAATAACATTAAATCCAACTTAACCAGTAAAGATGAGCTATAATTACTATTCCAATTATATGAAAAATGATGTAGCTTCTCCTTTCTGATCAGGAATCACAGTTGGTAGAAGTGACTAAACAAGTGGTTGATGCTTGCAAATCGCACATCTGTAACAAAAAGCAACAAAGTCCAGGAGAAAACAACAAGGTCATGGGAAGGGTGTCGACCTGGTATGAATACCAAACCACCTAGGGTATTAAGGTGCACAGACCCAGAAGGAACAGGAAATGTCTCCTCTGTGTCGTGCTGTGTACAAAAATGAAAACAAAAAGTTCCAGGGCACTCCAAATGAACAAGTCCACAGTATGCAAGAGTCCAAAGAGTATTTAATTCCTTATGTGGGAAGAATGAACACATCAAACTTCAGAGACAGCCATGTTGGAAAAAATGAGCACATCAAATTTCAGAGACAGCCAACACGTGTTTCGTCCAACCGGACTTTTTCAAGGCTGTAACAAGGAAAAGATGAAATCTCTTTACAAACATATGGCGAATATATATTGGACAATTCACACAAAACGACATCTGTGTACAAAGACAAGAAAAATAGTTTTCGTAAGTGAAAATATACGTGGTGTGTTCCAAGATTTCAAAAACATAGAAAGCTACAGAAGATTCTGGAATAGAGATACTCTCATGCTAGGTATGAGATAGATAACCCCTGCGAGTTGCCAAAAGTGGTACAAGATGAAGATAAGGAAGGTGCACTTGTAAATAAAAGCCCAGAATGTAAACCAGGTGTTTAGTAGTTATGTGAGTAAGAGACCTAAGTGGGCCATTCTATGTTGGACGCCGTAGACAATAATAGGTTTCCCAAAGGAAACTAAGTGCAGTGAATGAACAGACCATACAGTGGCCAGACGATTGTCAGGAAAGCACCAAAGAAAACACCCAAAAGGGATAAGTACGTAGGCAGGATGCTAAGGTCGGGGCTAACAAGACAGTCATCCCAACATTTAGAAGCACATAGAGACCCCCAGGGTGTACAACAAGAATGTTGTACAAATATAACAAAGAAATGTAGCAAAAAATGGGAACAATTCCCCCAAGCATACCAAATAACTGGATGAAATATTGAGTCCAAAAGATGTCTCTATTCAAAGGGAAATCGTAGGTCCTGTATGACGAACAAGCTGCATAAGCCAAAACATCCGAGGTGTTATGAATTGTATGTAGCAAGGCCTTGATAAGCCCAAACACCTATGGAACAAAAAATAGATAAGGACACAAAACACAAAATGAAAATCACCATGGGCGGAAACCCTCCACAGGGCGAGCACATGGAACCGCAACATGAAAGGGAAAAACATCTAATCCAAAAAGAATAATCTATATATACCAATATGTAGAGTGAAAGTAAGATTTAAGTAGAACTCTGTTCTGTGATTTACAAACAAGGAGTCAAGCCCCAAGACATCGATATTACAGTTTTGAGCGGAGATCCACAGTAATGGATCTACTATACTATGACTTATTATGCCTAAAATTTCAGCCAGTGGGAGGGTCCAAAACGCTATGTAGCAACAGGGCTACATGTATAGTGGTATGGTGATTTAAAAAGAAAGATATACAAGAAAAATAAAATAAAAAGAATAAGTATCTAAGAAATAAGTCTATGCATAAATCCCCCCCCAGGTAAAGTCTACTAGAAGTGAAACAACAAAATGCCGTTCCTATAAGCAATAATAGGCGTAGTGCCCCTATAGGCTTCATCATTATGTGTAAGTACGGGCTCCCCAAGTCGTACAATGCGGTCAAAAACGGAACGCGCCATATAAGCAACTGCCGAACACTATAACGGCCCTTACCTGTACTCTCAAAGGTCCCGAGAGTCAGGACAAGCAAACAAATGGCGTGCGCGCAGTGTCTGAGTGAAATGACACAGCGCTGTGCCACGTTAACAACTAAGACGTGGGAAGCTAGAAGTAAAAATAAAAAGTGGACTTAATGAAAATGGGGGAAGGAGAGTAAAACGGAACCTGAAGAAAACCCCGGGGGCCATCTTTGACGATCTATCTGGTGCTATTAGTTCAATACAGGGCATTTTTAGTATAGGAGCAACGTGAAAAATAGAGTAATGAAATTCAAGGAGGATGAAGTGGACAGCTGAAGCATCTTTGACCCATCAACAATTACAAAGCAGATGTTGCTTTATTCATCCTAATACGAAAATGTAATGGTATTATAATTAAGCAGGAAATCTAGTTTTAGCATTGGTATGAGGACGTAGAAGGATGGAATCCAGATATATAGATAAAAATAAAGATGAAAAGAGGAAACCACATGCAAATTGGGCTAGGTCAAAATGAAAACTGTATGTGTACAGAAAAGGATGTGTATGTAAGTGCGCACACAGTTAGGCATAAATGGCTTTGAGAAATTAGAGTGCAGCCATATGTATGCAGGAACAGAACATCTTATCATCATCTATTATGAATGCATGGCTTATAGTAGCTAGCCCATGATGGAAGCAGGCCTTATTTATGCATCATTGTGACAGCAATACACATAGAACATACGCCTCAAAACGCCTAAACAGTCCGGTATATTGTGACATTTAAACATAGGTATTGGTACTAAGAATATTGTGGATATAAATACACCTGTTTTCGGGCATATCCACTGAGAGCAAATACACGCAAAGGAAAAAACAAGGACCACAAAGTAGGGAAACAGAGTACACAACATTATAGAAACATATGTAGGTCCTTATGAATATTAAGGCCCTTTTCCACAGCCCTTAGTTTTATGATCTACCTACTCTCCAGGCGTCTTATGGCCAAAGTTCTATTGCCACCTCTCTGTGGTTTTTTTATTGAGTCAATTCCATGTATTGCAATGTCCAAGACTTCTTTTTGTCTATGTACCTCTTTGTAGTGTGTCGCAAATGAATAGAGACTTCTCATGACCTTGTTGTTTTCTCCTGGACTTTGTTGCTTTTTGTTACAGATGTGCGATTTGCAAGCATCAACCACTTGTTTAGTCATTTCTACCAGTTGTTATTAGATGCTATTCAGCACTCTGTCACTTTGACTCAGTATAAAACATTCTTGACTATTGTTGATAGTGTTGCATATAAATCTACCTTCTTCTACATTGTAACTCTACGTGCTAACTATGGCTACTTTTGATGTGCTCATTTTTTCCAACATGGCTGTCTCTGAAATTTGATGTGTTCATTCTTCCCACATAAGGAATTAAATACTCTTTGGACTCTTGCATACTGTTGACTTGTTCATTTCGAGTGCCCTGGTACTTTTTGTTTTCACAGGAATCACAGTTTATATTAAGGAATTCCCAATGCTGGTGTGTGAGAGGAGTAGGTCTCACAGTAGTAAAAAATTACTTTGGAAGTTCTTCACTACCAGGACATGTAAAACTTAAAAATACATGTCCTGCCTTTTACTTACATAACACCCCAAACTATGGGCTAAATAGGGCCTAACTTAGTTGGGACTTATGTGTAAGAAAAGGGGAGTTTATGGCTTGGTAAGAGGTATTAAATGTCAAGTTGACGTGGTAGTGAAACTGCACACAATAGTCCTGCAATGGCAGGCCTGAGTAAGGATTGAAAAGCTACTGGTGTGGGTGACACAATCGTGGGTGCAGGCCCTCTAGTAGCATTTCATTTACAGGCCTTGGGTATATGGTATACCACTTTACAAGGGACTTACAAGTAAATTAAATATGTCAATTGTGTATACACCAATGTTACAATGTTTAAGAGAAGTGAAGCACATGTACTTTAGCACTGGTCAGCACTAGTAAAGTGCTCAGAGTTCTAAGACCAACAAAAAGATACAGCATAAAAGTGAGGCAGAAAGGCAAACAAACACCTTAAGGCTGTCAGGTCTAATGATTTCCCAGGTGTACCATTGCGGCCTGAATGCTTACACTGCCATGTCAGCTTGGCATTTAAACCCCTTTGCCAAGCCTTAAACACCCCTTTTATTACATGTAAGGCACACCTAATGTGGGCCCTCGGTACTCCATGGTGCAGCATACTATGCAATTAAAAGGTAGGACATGTGCTTTTAAGTTTGACATGTTCTGGTAGTGTAAAACTCCCAAATTCATTTTTCACTACTTTGAGGCCTCTCCCTCCCATAGGATACCTTTGGGGATTCCTTACTACATTTAATAATCTGTAATTTCTAAATGAGAGGCAGTAGATATGCCATGTTTGGTACCTATGAACTTGTAATGATAAACCCTCCTTATTGAATTTATCATTACAAGTATGAAAATGCCACTTCTAAAAAGTTTGCTTTTTCCTGCCCTCTGTGCCTGCAGACTGACATAGGTCACATGACTGAGCGTAACTGAAGGTTAGGGCTTTGTGAATTCCCTCCAGACAGTCACAAAATTGAGGGATTAACAGATCCTGAATGGCACTTCTACTGGCAGGACAGGGGGTGGAGCTGAGAACAGCTCCACTTGCACCTGATTAGGCTGTATCCTGTCACCTCAAAATAAGCTTAGCAACCCTGTATTATCAGTGCAGCCAGCTGGGAACCGGGGTAGGGGAGGCAGAAAGCTCACAGAACTTCAAAGAGCCTTTATGAGAATCTTCTCCCACCTTCTAGAAGAACTTCACTAGGGTATAAAAACAGGGCTCTCAGACCCACTCTTCAATTCACTACTGGACCTGCAGAAGGACTCTGTGGGACTGACTGGAGCCAGATGAAGGGGTGTTTGGACCCAAACAGACCTCCTTTGTTTTAGGGGACATCATCCCCCATCATTCCAGGCACCAGAAGGTCCATTTGCTGAAGCAGGCTCAGAAGGGGGCATGGCCTATCACAAAGGCACTTGAAAGCCCACTCTACAATCCTGCATCATGAGACACATGCAGGCCATACCTAGGCAAATCTTGGGACAAGGGTGGGCTGTCTTGTGCCTATTGGTTCCAGGAAAAGGCAGGGCCACCCCCCATGGTTTTCTATTTGTGTTCTGGATAAGGCACAGACGCAGCCAAGAAGCATACCCATCAATCCTGAGTACTATGAATTGTATCACACTGCTGCCTTTTCAAGTACTTTTTGAGTGCTTCAATGGGAAACTAAAGGCCTCCGAGCCAGTGAATGGCCCTGGCCCAAAACCTAAGATTGACAAAAAACACTAGGTGGAAAATTGCATGCTGGATGATATAGACAGCTTAATAGAAGAGGTGGAGGGTATGTTTAACAATGGGAAGGAGCAAATCAGAAGCAAGGGCGCAAGATCCAAGATAACTCACTTTTTGAGAAGCAAGAAGCTCAAGGGGAGTGACACTAGCCAAAGTTCTGCTTTGTCGATAATGACATCAGGCACCCAAGATCCAGGGAATCTAGTAAAGGTTCAAACAACCCAGCCATCTATAGATATCAAACAACTGTATCCATCTGGACGTTTAGCTAAGCAACTAATTCTATCACCCAATATCATGTGAGGCAATCACTTTGCCATAATAACTGAGGTAAGGGACTACCCAAACACTCCATCCCCTGATGAGACACCAGCAGCCAGACTTTTGGGGGCCTCAACCTCACTCATTAATAAACTACAGAAGGGTGCTGCTGTTCTGAAGATCCTTTTGCTAACTACTAATCACAGTATTCTGGAACTCTATGAATTGAATGCTAGTCTAGAATTTAAAAACCATCACAACAGAACTAACAACTTAAATCAATATTGTCCTGTTTGCCAGCCACTTCATCAAACGTGGAGGGGGTGTAACTGTGGGACACAAACAGCCTCATCTACCAGCTGTTTCCCAACTAGTAACAATTCTTGCTCCTCAATGTAATAACTTGTCAAAGTACTGAAGAGGGGCTAGGATCCAACACAGTACAAAATAGATCATGTGGTTCTGCAACCGTCCCATGGCTCATCTACTCTTTGCCACACACTTGTGACTCTTGTACCCACCTAGCAGTGGCAGCTAACCCCTACTGTAACCCAAACCAGTAGTGCAAGAGGTCAGAGGCCAAATTTATAGTGATCCCTGATCGGTCAACATTTTACACACACTGATTCAATAACTTTCACCCTATTTTCCTAATTAATGTGTCAGGAATTAAACCAAGTCAAATCAAACCCATGGATTCCCTGGTAAATAAAGTGACACACTGGATAAGATCCCAAAGACAGTTTTTTATCATTAGTGCATTCTGATATTGTCTTTGCACAATGTTTATCTGACCCCAAAGAGTCTGAAGACACAATCAAACTTTTACTAAGGGATACCTCAATGGTCGATGGCCTCTAGACTTTGGATGCTCAATTTTATCCACCTTCAGGCCCTGAAATTCAATTTAGGAGCACCCTGGGTGACAATTGCAGCAGATCTTCATGCCCCTCTCCAATGCCCACTTTACCATCTTGGCAACATCAAGACTGCAGCGCCAAGGGTAGGGATGATGTTCATGCAGGGGCAGCTAATTAAAATGGACAAGATATGTCCCACCTAAATGAAGCTGATTGACTGAATGGTGTATCACACACTATTTGTCCTTGTCCTATTAGCTTAAACACCACATATTGCATCATCCAAATTTTATCCGCCAATAATGACACTCATGCCTTCTTGGAAAGTTCCTGCACAGAGAACTTTAATGTTGTACTAAACATGCCCCAACAGCTTTCTATAACAACTGGAAAGTCTGCATATCACATCTTTGTAGAGACTGAGGCACAAGACCCTGCACTTAGACTTGCTGATGCTAATTCTGCTGTAACCCACCTTGAAAGAAGTATAATGATGTCATTTGTATTATTGTCTTGGAATGTAGCCGGTATAGGTGGGAAACTTGCTAATCCTGAATGGGGTGATTTTGTTGACTGTTTTTAAGCAGTATTAATACAAGAGACACAGGCCTAAGAAAAGGCAAGGGTACATGAGCCTCAGTGTAGAGGTAGTTCCTTCTAGATTAGGTCACCCGTCTATTGATTTGAGTAAAAAATATCCCAGGCCTTTCTTTGAAAAGCATACAGTTCCATTGTAGAGACATCAAGGGCCTGGATATCAGTGGACTCAATGGGCGCAGGATAAAGATTTTTAATATACATAATCGCTCAACAAGTAAGAACATTGACTCACCCACTCTAAAACTATTGACTCATTATCTTTCAAATCGCTCCAACAAATCACCTGTCATTCTTGCAGGTTATTTCAACACTATTTTCAAGCCTTTAGTCGTATTATGAGCTATCACATATAGGGAGGACAAGGAAAGGGGTAATTGGAGGCTGGTAGCATAACCTCCTCGAAACTGATCATCCACTGCATTGAGGATATTGTCTCTTAGTATCACCTTTGGTCTACAAGCATGCAATGGCGGATTTGGGTCTAACATTCAGCTCTCCCCTACATCAAAAAGAAGAAACATTCAGAGTTGCATTGACTATGGTATAGTAGACACTGATCGTTGCCGCTTCATTATAGATCTTACAATTCTTTCCCACAAAGACAGTGATCATAATACTCTCAAATTAAAAATGAAACATGATTCATTTCAAACAATTCTATAACCAGTAACTCGATTAGAAACAATCCTATACCTCACTAACAATAGGCGATCTGTCGAATGGTCCAAATTGAGTTTCAATCCGAGTATACTGATACAAATATAAAATGCATTTCAAAAGTATTTTGGGACCATTTGACAATTCTTCCCCTGGCAAGCTACCCTTGATTAAGATAAATAAGGATCTATTCAAGGTCCTACACTTTCTCTGCACCAAAGAAATGAAAAAGACCAATAACAGACTAAACCAATCCCTTGCGTGGCATACAGTAAACTGCTGTAAAGCTAAAGAGAACTTAGTCAGGACAGTCAAACTTGTTGATTGTAACCAAATAAAGCAATTGTGAGCCACTTTTAAGCTAACAATTGCTAAACACAAACAGGAGTGGGTCAACTTGAACTGGTTAGCTCTAATAAAAGCATTCAAATTCAAAGATCACAAAATGCTCTGGTAAATCTTTGTCCATGGCGATGTAACAACTCGTAGCGCCATGTATGCTGTATCTCCTGAGTCAACAGCCACACCGACTGATTTAGCAGTTCCTCACCATAACCTAGGTTGTATGGTAACTACTAGATTTACACCATTCACACCAGAAGAAACACTTTCGGTGGTTTACTCACTTTACCCAGGTAAAGCACCAGGCCTGGATAAAATTCCAGTGAATACCTATCACTCAGAACATGAGGTGAGGGGCCCATATATCAATGGGCTCTCTAACAAGATCATGGATGGTGGGAGTATACCCACCTACTGGTAAGGTGCAGAAATCATTTCCATCTACAAAAAAGGGTGATGCTTCTCAGTTTTTACAGACTAATAACTCCGCTTGATAACTTGCAGAAAATATTCTGTCATCTAATTCTTGACAGACTACAAAACTGGCTGGAAGATTCTAAAGTCCTATCACAGCCTCAAGCAGTGTTTCATGCTAAATTCAGTACTATTGATCAGGTCCTCCCAATACACCTTACAATCTGTGTTAGACTTTTCATCCTTGGCGTGGTCTCCCTTAACTTTTTGCCTCTGTTTCCCAGGTTGTTCATGTGTATGGGACTCTGTTTCTACTGATTTTGTTACTCTGGGCACTTTACCACTACTAACCAGTGCTAAAGTGCAAGTGCTCCTTTACAAAATGTGTATTTAATTGGTTCATCCATGATTGGCATATTTGATTTACTAGTATGTCCCTAGTACAGTGCACTAGAGGTGCCCAGGGCCTGTAAATCAAATGCTACTTGTGGGCCTGCAGCACTGGTTGTGCCACCCACGTTATTAGCTCTGCAAACATGGCTCAGACCTGTCACTGCAGTGTCTGTGTGTGCAGTTTTTAAACTGTAAATTTGACTTGGCAAGTATACCCACTTGCCAGGCCTATACCTTCCTTTTTCTTACATATAAGACACCCCTAAGGTAGGCCCTAGGTAGCCCCAAGGGCAGGGTGCAGTGTATGGTTAAGGTAGGACATATAGGGGGTCATTACAACCTCAGCGGTCTTTTAAAAAGAAGACCGCCAGTAGTGGATTTTTGCCGCTCGGCGTATTATGACTGTTGGCTGCCCTCCGTCGTTTTCCCGACGGAGAGCCGCCAACAGCCATACTGGCGGGTGGTTTGGGAAGTGGAGGTTGCTCCACCTCCACCGCCATGCCAACAGAACACCGCCCAGCGAACCTCGTCCTGTGACTCGGCGCGGCGGTGTTCTGTTGGCGGTGTGGTGTCGGCGGAGCTGCCCCCATGGCTCCTGTCCGCTCCCGGAGGATCGACGGAACAGGTAAGTCGATCGTCAATTAGGGAAGGGGGTGGGGGGTGTTGTGTGTTGAGTGGGTGCATGGGGGTGTGCGTCTGTGTATGTAGAGGGGGTGTGTGAGTGCCTGTATACTTGCGGGGGTGTTGCATGTTTTGGGAATGAGTGCGTGTATGTCTGTAGGTATGTCTGTATGGATGTGTGCGTGTATGTTTGAATGTGGGTGTGTGTGTCTGACTGTGTGTGTGGATGTTGGCAAGTATGTCAGTGTGTGTGCGTGTATGTGTTGGTGGCGCCTGTGTGCGTGTCGGGTGTGTATGTGTAAGGTAATCGGGGGTCGGGGTGGGGAGGGGGGTCCTGCCACCTTTGGGGGTGGCAGGGGTGGTGGGGGGTGTAGGGGAGGGAGTCCGGGTGGGGGTGGGGGAGACCCCTATCAGTGCCAGGGAAGGAATTCCCTGGCACTGATAGTGCTTACCGCCATGGATTTCATGGCGGTTCCTAGCACTGGAAATCCACGGCGGTAAGCCGGGTCAAAATACCGACGGCGGTACTCAAAAAAACCGCCACTTTAACACCGTCCGCCAGGGTTGTAATGACCCCCATAGTAATGTGTTTTATATGTCCTGACAGTGAAATACTGCTAAATTCATTTTTCCTTTACCTTTATATATGATTAAAGTGTAGATTCCCTTTGGGAGCGACATAGACATGTGGAGTTTGGGGTCTCTGAGCTCACAATTTAAAAATACATCTTTTAGTAAAGTTGATTTTAAGACTGAGGTGGTCATTACAACCCTGGCGGACGGTGTTAAAGCGGCGGTAAAACCGCCAACAGGCTGGCGATAAAAAAATGGGAATTATGACCGTGGCGGAAACCGCCAACAAAGACAGCCACTTTAACACTCCGACCACCACGGCGGTACAGACAAACAGCGCGGCGGTCACCACCAACAGACAGGTGGGAGACAAAGTACTGCCCACAGTATCACAACCTACCAATCCGCCACCTTTTCCGGGGCAGATTCACCGTGGATAAAAACACGGCAGAAACAGGAATTTCAAAGGGAAAACTCTCATCTCTACACACTCCAAGAGGAATGACGACACCATGGAGCCGGAACGCCATATTCTTCCTGCACTAGTCTTCCTGCTCCTATATGATGATCATGGCTGCTTGCCCTGTTCAGCGGTGCTTGCCATGGCGGTCTTTGCCCTGTTCAGCGGTGCTTGAGTTTGCAGTTTCTGACCTGTTCAGCGGTGCTTGCCCTGTTCAGCGGTGCTTGCCATGGCGGTCTTTGCCCTGTTCAGTGGTGCTTGAGTTTGCAGTTTCTGACCTGTTCAGCGGTGCTTGCCCTGTTCAGCGGTGCCTGCCATGGCGATCTTTGCCCTGTTCAGCGGTGCTTGAGTTTGCAGTTTCTGACCTGTTCAGCAGTGCTTACCCTGTTCAGCGGAGCTTGCCATGGCGGTCCTTCATTGCCCAGCTGGGCTGGTGGTCCTTCATTGGGCAGCTGGGTTGTGGCTGCTGGGGCCCTCCTGGGCAGCTGGGCTGTGGCTGGCGGTGGCCTCCTGAGCACTGACTCTGGCGGTGGCCTCCTGGCCAGTGAAGATCGGGCTGCCCTCTTGGGCACTGACTCTGGCGGTGGCCTCCTGGCCAGTGACGATCGGGCTGTCCTCCTGGGCACTGACTCTGGCGGTGGCCTCCTGGCCAGTGACGATTGGGTTGGCGGTGGCCTCCTGGGCAGCGGGGATGATGGCGGCCTTCTCCGCCGTGCTGCTCCTCCCAGACTTTGGCGATTTCTTCTGCCCCTTCCCCACCTTGGGAGGAGTCACAGCTGAGTCGACACTCCCCCCGGGACCCTTGTGAGCGGCTTTGCTGGCTGGAGTCTTCACCCTCTCCCGCCGGGCACTGTCCACCTTCTGGTGCTTCACAGGGGGGGGACTGGCTGTGCTGTGGCTCCGTGTCACACTGGCTGGCCTGGTGCCCGGTGCACTCCACATACCTGTAACAACAGGCAGCACTGGTCCCGGAGATTTTTTGGTGAGGTGCTACTACGGGACCTATGATTTGGAGGGGGGGTGGGTGGGAAAGAGGTCAAGCTTAGTCAGGAAAAGTTTCTTAGGAACACTGGGACGGGTAGCTGGAGGGGGTTTGGGAGTGGAGGAAGAGGTAGTTGTTGTAGGAGGTGTACGTTTGGTGAATTTGGGTGAAGGTGCATGTGCTGGAGGCTGTCGTGAGGTGGATGGCTGTTGGGTGGGTGTGTGCCTGCGTTTGGGTATCTTCGGAGGGGGTGTCACATACACACTGGGAGAGGACACGTTGGACGTGTAAATGGTAGTGGGGGTGGTGAGTGCACATGTGCGGGGTGTGGTGGTGGGTGTGCTGGTGCGGGACGTAGTGGCTGTAGTGGTAGTGCATGCACGTGAGAGTGTAGACGAGATTGGGAGGGAGGAGGGAGACGACAAAGAGGGGGACACAGTGGAGGCAGTGGATGTTGCTGTGTCTGTATGTGTGTGATGCTTGTGTGAGTGCCTGTGGGATGTGTGGTGCTCATGTTTGCCTGAGTTTCCCTTGTGTGTTGACGTGTGCGCATGCTTGTCTGATGGTGTGCTTGGGATAGGCTGGGGTACAGGGGATTGGGTCTGGGTGGAGGAAGTTGGAGGGGGGAGGCTAGAGACAGGGACAATGGCTGCCATCAGTGCTGAGGCCAGAGTTTGCAGGGTTCGATGAAGGGCAGCCTGACCAGAATGAATGCCCTCCAGGAATGCATAGGTGTGTTGCAATTCCCTTTCTACACCCTGGATGGCATTCAAAATGGTAGACTGCCCAACAGTGAGTGACCTGAGGAGGTCAATGGCCTCCTCACTGAGGGCAGCAGAGGTGACAGGGGCAGGGGCTGAGGTGCCTGGGGCGAAGGTGATGCCCACCCTCCTGTGTGAGCGGGCACAGGGCGAAGGCTGAGGGGCTGCTGGGAGGGCGGTGCTGGAAGGGGGGGTGGCGGCTGTGCCTGTAGAAGTGGGGGGCACAGATGGTGCCGCCACCACAAGGGAGCTCCCATCGGAGGACGAGTCAGTTTCGCTGGTTGCAGATCCTGTGACCGCCGTGAAGCTCCCCTCGCCCTCCGTCCCACTGGTGTATTCCGAGTCCCAGGTGTGGCCCTCCATGGCCATGTGGGATGCAGCTCCCTCGCGCTCCGGTTCCACTGTACCTCCGCCTGATGATGCTGATGCACACAAGAACAGGGCGACCACAAAAAGGGGGGGGGGGCAACAGAAGAAAGACAGGTTGAGTGCATGGCTTACCGCTACCGTTGGCGGACAATACAGACACAGCAGCCCCCTGCACTACGCCATGCTGTTGGGCTCTACAGATGCAATTCCTGGGATATGTCCTACATGGCTATGGTTGACATCTGCACACATAGATGACACAGGGGCATGTATACCTGTACTTGGCACTCTACAGAGGTGGGGTGGGGTGCCACATGGCCTGCATTACGGAGGGGCCTAACCTACGGAACTCGCCCTGGCCTAGGGAAACCCACACCCCCCCTCCCCCACCCAGACACCTTCACTGCGCGCAAAGTCAGCTGAATGATGTTGTACTCACCCCCTTGTGTCTGCTGTGATGCCCTCAAGCGCACATCCAACACAGGGTAGGCCACCGCCAGGATTCGGAACATCAGGGGGGGTCATGTTTCGACGGGCACCCCTCCCACGTTGGGAGGCCATCCCCAGCTGAGCCTCCGCCATCTTCTTGCTTCAGCGGCGAATGTCCTCCCATCTTTTCCGGCAGTGGGTACTCCGTCTGTGGTGGACCCCCAGGGTCCGGACGTCCTTGGCGATGGCACGCCAAATATCCTTCTTCTGGTGGGTGCTGACCTACATGAAATGTACAGGGGAAGAAGAGAAGTCATTACCAGCTGCACCGTCGAAGTGAGTGGCCCACATCCCTAGCCTTGCTATGTGGCACATGCATTCACAGTCCTTCATGCACACAGAAATGTGCCCCCTTCATTCTTACAACCAGCCCTCTCCACACAGGCATAGCCCATACAACGTGCTCCCTGTGTACTTACCTGTTGGTCTGGAGGACCGTAGAGTAGCGTGTACTGGAGGAGGACCCCATCCATGAGCTTCTCCAAATCCTCTGCAGTGAAGGCAGGGGCCCTTTCCCCAGACGCACAAGCCATTGTCTCTTCCAGACCGAGGTCACAGCAGCACTTGCAGTGTAGGTCCTCTCCTGTTGAAAATCAGGTATCGAGTGATTGAACAGCTAGAAAATGGCGGTCATGTCTGCGGCGGTCACGTCTGCAGCGGTGCGTACCATCACCGCCAGCGTACATCGTCATTGGCTCCTGGGATCCATAGGGTCCAATGTTAACCAATGCAGCATTGCGCCGCGGTCTTCGGCCGCCTACCGCGACGGTGTAAAACACCAGCGCAGTTACCTCACATCCCATTGTCCCACTTTACAGGTCAGGCAGCCGCCATTTCAGGGGCCCACATGGCCTGATTCACAACTGCGTCACACAGACCTAGGCCTTGTCGCACAACACAAATACAGGCCAGACTCTGTGTATGAATGGTGTTCTGTGTAGACTGTGGGTACATACCTCTGAGTTATTTGACTCTGTGGTCACTGTTGTCCTTCCTAGGTACCGTCCGCTGGGACATGTGAGGAGATGGCGGAATCCTCCGGTGTAACGACCGCTGGTGGACCTGTTGACAATGGAGGAGCGACATTTGATCATCACCTACAGGTTTGACCGTGCCACAATCCAGGAACTGTGTGCCCAGTTGGAGCCAGACCTGATGTCAGCAATCCGCCATCCCACAGGGATCCCCTCTCAAGTGCAGGTGCTATCAGTGCTCCATTTCCTTGCAAGTGGGTCATTTCAAACTACAGTGGCCATGGCATCAGGGATGTCCCAGCCTATGTTTTCCAATGTGTTGTCCAGAGTGTTGTCTGCCCTGCTGAAACACATGCGGAGCTACATCGTTTTCCCTCAGGTGGAGGATTTGCCTACAGTTAAAGGTGACTTCTATACCCTTGGACATATCCCCAACATCATAGGTGCCATTGATGGGACCCATGTAGCTCTGGTCCCCCCCCACAGGAGTGAACAGGTGTACAGGAACCGGAAGAGTTATCATTCCATGAATGTACAGATGGTATGTTAGGCAGACCAGTACATCTCCCAGGTAAATGCTATGTTCCCTGGCTCTGTGCATGACGCCTACATCCTGCTGAATAGCAGCATCCGTTATGTGATGGGTCAACTCCAGAGGCACCGGGTGTGGCTATTAGGGGACTCTGGTTACCCCAACTTGTCATGGCTATTGACCCCAGTGAGGAATCCCAGGACCAGGGCAGAGGAACGCTACAATGAGGCCCATGGGCGGACTAGGAGGGTGATCGAACGCACCTTCGGCCTCCTGAAGGCCAGGTTCAGGTGCCTCCATATGACAGGTGGTTCCCTATTTTACTAACCAAGGAAGGTGTGCCAGATCATCGTGGCCTGCTGTATGCTTCCCAATTTGGCTTTGCGACGACAGGTGCCTTTTCTGCAGGAGGATGGTCCAGATGACGATGTTGTGGCAGCTGTGGAGCCTGTGGACAGTGATGAGGAGGAAGCAGAGGAAGAAGACATTGACAACAGGGACTCAGTTATCCAGCAATATTTCCAGTGACACACAGGTGAGAACACATTCCTGCCTACTACAAGTACTTTCACACTTCTACCTCTGTCCTGTCTGTCGATTTCAACCAGTATGTGGTAACTGAGTTGTACATTTCCATTACGGTTTCACAGGTGTGGTTTCCAACGTTTGTTATCTGCTTAGATTCCTCATGGACTTGAGATGAGTGACATAGGTATGATGACATTACATTTGAGAACGCATTTTGTCACTGTCATCGATAATACACATTTTCAAAATCACAGACTGACTCCAGATTGTTTTGTGCTTCAAGGGTGTTTATTGCAGTGCTAAATATTGGAGGGGGGTTGTGAAATGGTGAGGGGTGATGGTGGAGTAATGTCCATGGCAGAGTCCAGTCTATTAGTCTCACAGGTGCATTGCCCATATGGGCATAGGAAGTGGAGCTGGGGCAGTTCTAATATGGACAGGGTTACAAAGTGGGACAGTAGGATGACAATCAGGGTGGTCTCATTTCTTGGCAGGGGTCTTGGCATCGTGCTCTGTCTTGTTCCTGGATCTCAGGGACCGTTTTCGGGGTGGTTCTCCATCTGCAGGGGGTGGGGTGCTGGTGTGGTGGTCCTGTGGCGGTGCCTCCTGTCCACTAGCGCCGGCGGAGGTGGTGGGCAGTTCTTCATCCATGCTAGTGTCAGATGACCAGCCCGGACCATCGTGGGCCTTGGGACAGTCGGTTCCCCTCACCCAGTCACAGCCCTACACTGACCTTCCACCCTCTGGTAACACCAGCACAGCACCCACCCAGCGGGACAATACCTTCGTACCCAGGACACGTCAATCAGCGGTGTGTCCACCACTACAGGGAACCCAGGATAACTCACCACCCCAACAACAACAGGGACCTGGGGGCAGTGGTAGTGGGCACACGGTCCAGGGGATGGAGGCCCAGGAACACAGGGGAACTGGGAGGGCTGCTGTGCGACAGGGGGCGGACAGGCCAAGGGAACCCACCCTCCGCGAGGCCCTCTCCTCCATCATGGGAGCATACCACCACTCCCAGGAGACGATGGCGGCGGTACTGGCCAAGTTTCAGGAGAACCAGCGCCTGCAGGACGAACTGTATTTGGGGTTCAGGGAGGAGCTCAGAACCATCAGCTCCGCCCTGGGCACCATCGTAGGGGTGCGGAAGGACATACAAAAGACCATGAGGGACACTGTGGTACTCCAAGGAGCCCCTGACACTAGCACAGACGATGAACTGCCCACCACCTCCGCCGGCGCTAGTGGACAGGACGCCCCGCCACAGGACCACCACACCAGCACCCCACCCCCTGCAGACGGACAACCACCCCGCAAGCGGTCCCTGAGATCCAGGAACAGGACAGAGCAAGATGGCAAAACCCCCCCTGATTGTCCTCCCACTGTCTCACTTTGTTACCCTGTTCCGATTGGAACTGCCCCATCTCCACTTCCTATGCCCATATGGGCAGTGCACCTGTGTGACTAATGGACTGGACTCTGCCATGGACATTCCTACACCATCCCCCATCACCATATCACTACCCCCCTCCATTTTTGAGCACTGAAATAAACACCCTTGAACCACAAAACAATCTGGAGTCAGTCTGTGATTTGGTAAATATGTATAATCAATTACAGTGTCAACATGCTTTCCAATTTTATAGCCAACATACCTATGTCACACATCACAAGTCCTTGAAGGATGCAAGCAGATGACACACGTTGCTAACCACACCTGTGAAACCGTAATTGAAAGGTACAACTCAGTAACCAAATACTGCTATGAACTGACAGACAGGATAGAGGTAGAAGTGTGAAAGTGAATGTAATGGTAAAAAGAAAACTGTTCTCACCTGTGTGTCACTGGAAATATTGCAGTATGACTGACTCCCTGTTGTCTATGTCTTCTTCCTCATCGTCCTCCTCATTACTGTCCACAGGCTCCACAGCCTCCACAGCTGCCACAACACCACCATCTGGACCATCCTCCTGCAGAAAATGCACCTGGCGTTGCAAAGCAAGATTGTGAAGCATCGAGCAGGCGATGATGATCTGTCACACCTTCCTTGGTGAGTAGAATATGGAACCACCTGTGATATGCAGGCACCTGAACCTGGCCTTCAGGAGGCCGAAGGTGCGTTCGATCACCCTCCTAGTCCGCCCATGGGCCTCATTGTAGCGTTCCTCTGCCCTGGTCCTGGGATTCCTCACTGGGGTCAATAGCCAGGACAGGTTGGGGTAACCAGAGTCCCCCAATAGCCACACCTGGTGCCTCTGGAGTTGACCTATCATATAAGGGATGCTGCTATTGCGCAGGATGTAGGCGTCATGCACTGATCCAGGGAACATAGCATTCACCTGCGAGATGTACTGGTCTGCCAAACAGACCATCTGTACATTCATGGAATGATAACTCCTTCTGTTCCTGTACACCTGTTCACTCCTGTGGCGGGGGACCAGAGATACATGGGTCCCATCAATAGCACCTATGATGTTGGGGATATGTCCAAGGGCATAGAAGTCACCTTTCACTGTTGGCAAATCCTCCACCTGAGGGAAAACGATGTAGCTCCTTACGTGTTTCAGCAGGGCAGACAACACTCTGGACAACACGTTGGAAAACATAGGCTGGGACATCCCTGATGCCATGGCCACTGTTGTCTGAAACGATCCACTTGCAAGGAAATGGAGCACTGACAGCACCTACACTTGAGGGGGGAATCCTGTGGGATGGCGGATTGGTGACATCAGGTCTGGCTCCAACTGGGTACATAGTTCCTGGATAGTGGCACGGTCAAACCTGTAGGTGATGAGTAAATGTCGCTCCTCCATTGTCAACAGGTCCACCAGCGGTCGGTACACCGGAGGATTCTGCCATCTTCTCAAATGTCCAAGAAGACGGGGCCTAGGAAGGACAACAGCGACCACAGAGTCAACAAAATCCCAGGTATGTACCCACAGATACACAGAACACGACGCCAAAGACAAAAATCTTCCTGTATGTGTGTCGAGTGTAGGCCCAGGTATGTGTGACGCAGTTGCAAATTAAGCCATGTGGGCCCCTGAAATGGCGGCTGCCTGACCTCTAAACTGGGACAGTGGGATGTGAGGTAACTGCGCTGGCGTTGTACACCGTCGCAGTAGGCGGTCGAAGACCGCGGCGCAAAGCTGCATTGGTTAACATTGGACCCTATGGGTCCCAGGAGCCAATGATGAAGTGCGCCGGCGGTGATGAGACGCACCGCCGCGGACGCCATCGTCGTGGACGTGACCGCCATTTTCTATCTGTTCAATCACTTGATACCTGATCTTCAACAGGAGAGGACCTACATTGCAAGTGCTGCTGTGACCTCGGTCTGGAAGAGACAATGGCTGCTGCGTCTGGGGAAAGGGCCTCTGTCTTCACTGCCCAGGAGTTGGGGAAGCTCGTGGACTGGGTCCTCCCCCAGTACACGCTACTCTACGGTCCTCCAGACCAACAGGTAAGTACACAGGGAGCACGTTGTATGGGCTATGCCTGGGTGGAGAGGGCTGGTTGTAAGAGGGAAGGGGGCAGAGTGCAGTGAACATGAAGGACTGTGAATGCATGTGCCACATGGCAAGGGCAGGGATGGGGGCCACTCACTTCGACGGTGCTCTTGCTAATGACTTCTCTTCGTCCCATGTGCATGTCATGTAGGTCAGCGCCCACCAGAAGAAGGACATTTGGCGTGCCATCGCCAAGGACGTCCGGACCCTGGGGGTCCACCAGAGACGGGGCATCCACTGCCGGAAAAGATGGGAGGACATTCGCCGCTGGAGCAAGAAGACGGCGGATGCTCAGCTGGGGATGGCCTCCCAACGTGGGAGGGGTGCCCGTTGCCCCATGACCCCCCTGATGTTCCGGATCCTGGCGGTGGCCTACCCTGAGTTGGATGGGTTCTTGAGGGCATCACAGAAGACACAAGGGGGTGAGTACACAATCATTCTGGGGACTTTGCCCGCAGTTGAGGGGTCTAGGTGTGGGAGGAGGGCTGTGGGTTTCCCTAGGCCAGGACGACTTCCATAGGCTAGGCCCCTCCGTAATGCAGGCCATGTGGCACTCCACCCCACCGCAGTAGAGTGCCAAGTACAGGTATACATGCCCCTGTGGCATCCATGTGTGCAGAT
Source organism: Pleurodeles waltl (assembly GCF_031143425.1). Classification (NCBI taxonomy): domain Eukaryota; kingdom Metazoa; phylum Chordata; class Amphibia; order Caudata; family Salamandridae; genus Pleurodeles; species Pleurodeles waltl. The sequence goes on from NC_090437.1 coordinate 1,180,019,818, forward strand.
GTCCACCATAGCGATGTAGGCCATATCCTAGGAATGGCATCTGTAGAGGCCAGGAGCACGGCGTAGTGCAGGGGGCTGCTGTGTCTGTATTGTCCGCCAACGGTAGCGGTATGCCATGAACTCAACCTGTCTTTCTTCTGTCGTCCCCCCCCCTTTTTCTGCTCTCCCTGTTCTTTTGTGCATCAGCATCATCAGGCGGAGGTACAGTGGCACCGGAGCACAAGGGAGCTGCATCCCACATGGCCATGGAGGGCCACACCACGGACTCAGAATGCACCAGTGGGATGGAGGGCGAGGGGAGCTTCACGTCGGGCAACGGATCACCAACCAGGGACACAGACTCGTCCGCCGATGGGAGCTCCCTTGTGGTGGCGGCACCATCTGTGCCCCCCACTTCTACAGGTGCAGCCGCCACCTCCCCTACCAGCACCGCCCTCCCAGCAGTCCCTCAGCCTTCGCCCCGTACCTGCGCACCCAGGAGGGTGGGCATCACCTTCGCCCCAGGCACATCAGCCCCTGCCCCTGTCACCCCTGCTGCCCTCAGTGAGGAGGCCATTGACCTCCTCAGGTCACTCACTGTTGGGCAGTCTACCATTGTGAATGCCATCCAGGGTGTAGAAAGGGAGTTGCAACACGGTAATGCATTCCTGGAGGGCATTCATTCTGGTCAGGCTGCCCTTCATCGAACCCTGCAATCTTTGGCTTCAGCACTGATGGCAGCCATTGTCCCTGTGTCTAGCCTCCCCCCTCCAACTTCCTCCACCCAGACCCAAGCCCCTGTACCCCAGCCTATCCCAAGCACACCAACAGACAAGCATGCACACACCTCAACACACAAAAGTAGCGCAGGCAAACATAGGCACCACCCATCCCACAAGCACTCACACAAGCATCAGACACATACAGACACAGCAACATCCACTGCCTCCACTGTGTCCCCATCCTCATCATTTCCCTCCTCCCTCCCAGTGTCGTCTACACTCTCACCTGCATGCACTACATCTACAGGCATTAGGACTCGCACCAGAACACCCAGCACCACACCCCGCTCACCTGCACTCACAACCCCCACTCCCATTTGCACGTCCCCTGTGTCCTCTCCCAGTGTGTCTGTGATGCCCCCTCCCAAAGTACACAAACGCGGGCACCCACACACCCAACATCCATCCACCTCACGACAGCCTCCAGTACCTGCACCTGCACCCAAAACACCTAAAGTGACACCTCCTACAACCACCTCCTCTTCCTCCACTCCCAGACCCCCTCCAGCTACCCATCCCAGTGTTCGTCATAAACTCTCCCACAGCAACGTTGACCTCTTTGCCCCCATCCCCACCCCTCCAATTCATAAGTCCCGTAGTAGCACCTCAGCCAAAAAGACTCCAGTACCAGTGGTGCGTGTTACAGGTGTGTGGAGTGCACCGGCCACCAGTGCAGGCAGTGTGACACGGAGCCAAAGCACTGCCAGTCCACCCCCTGTAAAGCATCTCAAGTTGGAAAGTGGCCGACGGGACAGGGTGAAGACTCCGGGCGGCAAAACTGCTCACAAGGGTTCCAGGGGGATTGCAGAGTCAGCTGTGACTCCTCCAAAGGTGGTGAAGGGCCAGAGGAAGTCTGCACAGTCTGGAGAGAGCAGCACGGTGGAGAAGGGCGCCATCCTCCCCGACGGCTGGGACGCCACCGCCAGCACCGTTGTCACTGGTCAGGAGACCACCGCCAGAGTCATTGCCCAGGAGGGCACGAGTATCGTCACTGGTCAGGAGACCACCGCCGGAGTCAGTGCCCAGGAGGGCCCTGGCTGCCACAGCCCCGCTGAAAAATGAGGGACCATCATGCCACACACCAATGCACAGGTCAGAGACCACCATGGCAAAGCACCACTGAACAAGGGAATCACCGCCATGGTGAAGACTGCTGAACAGGGCTCAGCACCGCTGAACAGGGCAGAGAACCGCTGAACAGATCAAAGACCGCCATGGCAAAGCCCCGCGGAACAAGGGAATCACCGCCATGGTGAAGACCGCTGAACAGGGCACAGCACCGCTGAACAGAGCAGAGAACCGCTGAACAGATCAGAGACAGCAATGGCAAAGCCCCGCTGAACAAGGAAACACCGCCACATCAAGCATCGTTATCCCATGTACAGCTGGGACTGTGACGGTACAGGAACCGTCACGGGGAGCTAAATGCAGTGTGGGCACCATTCCCCCTCCAGAACCAGTGGAGACTGTTATCCACTTGAGAGACTGTGGCTTTGCACTCCCCAGGATTGTTCAGTGGGCAAACCACCGACTGTAGAGATTTGAGAGACTGTGGCTTTGCACTCCCCAGGATTGTTCAGTGGGCAAACCAACCACTGTAGAGACTTGAGAGACTGTGGCTTTACACTCCCCAGGATTGTTCAGTGGGCAAACCAACCACTGTAGAGACTTGAGAGACTGTGGCTTTGCAACCCCCAGGATTGTTCAGTGGGCAAACCAACCACTGTAGAGACTTGAGAGACTGTGGCTTTGCACTCCCCAGGATTGTTCAGTTGGCAAACCACCCACTGTAGAGACTTGAGAGACTGTGGCGTTGCACTTCCTAGGATATATCAATGGGCATGGAGCCCCGTCGTGGATCTGGCGTGGTGCTGTAATCCGGCTGAGGTGCCCCCTCTTCCCTTCCCCCTGAGGTGCCTGTTGTATTTCAATCTGATGCCCCAGCAGTGTTCTCTCCGTTTGTGGACAGGTATCTATTGTGAGACTCGCCCATGCATTTTTGGACCAGTGGTGCACGGACATTGATATTTGCATACCTGCACTGCTTCTCGTAATGTATATACTTCTGAATGTGTATATATATATCTGTATATATTTGGTAACTGTATTTTGATACATTACAATTTTTCGACTGATTTCCTTTGGTCTTTGCATTCTTCCGGGGGGGTTGTGGGTTGTTACTGTGATGTTTTGACATGCATAGCTGTGTGTGTTATAATGTGCGAGGGTGGGGGTGGGGGTGTTGCGTGTGTGTGTCCCTGACTTTTGCCTCCCCCCTCCCCTATGTCGTAGGTGCATACTCACCGTTGTCTTCGCCGCCGCCGTTGCTGGTGTTCATAAATGAGCAGGAAGACAAGGGCAGGTAGGATTTGTAATTCCGGCTCCATGGTGTCCTCCTACCTCGTGGAGTGTGTTAAGGTGAGCGTTTTCCCATTGCAAAAGCTGTTTCTGCCGTGTTTTTATCCACGGTGAATCCGCCCCGGAAAAGGTGGCGGATTGGCGGTTTGTGATACTGTGGGCGGTACATTGTCTTCCGCCTGTCTGTTGGCGGTGACCGCCGCGCTGCTTGTCTGTACCGCCATGGCGGTCGGAGTGTTAAAGTGGCTGTCTATGTTGGCGGTTTCCGCCACGGTCATGATTCCCTTTTTTTGTCCGCACCTTTAACACCGTCCGCCAGGGTTGTAATGACCCCCTTAGTTTAAGGAATAGCATCTCACTCCTTTGGCTTTGCAATGTCAAACAGCAATTTGTATTGATAGGAATGAGCAGTTATTGGGGCAATCCATCATTATTAAATAATAATAATAATAATATAAAGGTGATGGTGAAAGAGAACTATTGGACTTAAATTACAAACTCCTATCCTCAAAATACCAAGGTGGGAGGGTGGGTTTGAAAATGTCCTGTTTTTCAAATCCTCCCCTAAGACAGAAACATACATGGACACCCACATATCACCTCTAGCAAGCACCTGACTCTTGAAACTGACGGCAGGTACATTAATTGTGAACAAGATCACCCACAAGTGAAATTCTAGCCTCCCTAAACCTCAAAACTGTTTTTTTTTGTAATTGCACAACAGGAGATGTAGAGCAGGTTTCATTTTTGTGCCCGGCCTACAATAAAGCTTGGAGGTCATGGCTTAGACCAATTTGTGTTACTCTGGTGTGAAACATTACAAAGAAGCCTATAGGATCATAAAGGAAGACTGTGACTGCTTGATAGGGTTAGGCCTAGGTAGCTACCTGGAAGCAATTTGGTGAATATGAAAATCATTGGGTCTGTCACTTTAGCACTTTACAGTACTCTATAGTACTATTGAACTGTATTTGCCAAAAACATATTAAAGTATTGATTTTAATGTTTTTTTTGATACTCTGGAGGCAAGATAGGAGGGCCATAATACAGAGAAGCTTGCAGCCACTCTAGCATTTTATAGTATCAACTATACAGTATTTTCCTAAAAGAATAACTATGACTATCGAAAAATATTATGTTGAATTTACAAATCTGTTTTTAGACTTTTTAACTGGTCTTAAAAAATGTCTCAACCAAAATTTAGATGTACTATATCTTGTGTAACTGCTCTTAAGTGAGTTTTTATAATTGTGCTTTTATGTGTTTTACTGGTTATGCCCGAAACAAACATTGATTGACTGGCTCTCAGAGGACTGCCTGCTGCTGTGACCTGTTGTTAACTCTGCCAGACTGCTGCTGTACCTGGAAGGACTGCATTGCTGCCTGGGGGCTGCCTTGAACCCTCAGAGGCCAGCCCTTCTGTTGAGCCCTGCATCCACAACTGGACCTAGGACTATCTGAAGTGACTCCAAGAGCTAGTTTACAGCCCTCCTGTTCAGAGCCTCAGGGACATAACAGGCTTTGCCATCTTGAACCCACACCTGGACCGAGCGTGAGTGAGTTCTGAAACCACGAGTGGTCTGCATGCCCTCGTGAACCATTGATTGTGGTGCTAAAAATACAAGATGTCCGTGATTTGTGCTTTTATCTTTCAGGCACTATTTGGAACCTTAACATTTTAAAAATCATAACACAGGTTTTACTGAGTGAATTGTTTTCATCTTGGTGTCAAATAATTTACTAAAACTTTCTCTATTTTTCTAAGTTGGTTTGGGATGTTTGCTTGTGTTGTGGCTTCACTTTATTACGGTGTGTGTGCTGCATAAATACTTTAGACATTGCCTTTAAGGAAAGCCTGACTGTTTTTGTGCCAAGATACCCAGGGTTAAGCACAAGGTAATTTAGTGACTTTTTGTGGTTCAACCTGCAAGGGATTTGTGGCTGTTGCTTGACTAAAGCTCACATTCTACATTTATCCAACAGCCCAATTTCTCAGAAGAGGAAAGAACACCTGTGAATACCAACCTCCCTGCAATGAAGACCCAGGAGAAGATGGATTTCTGGGGGAATTTTAAAGAAGGGTTTGTCCAGCTGTGGTAGGCTCTCTTCACGATGCCTACAAGGAAGCCAGAGAGGGAGATCATTTTGTCACTTTCTCCAACCGAGTGCATATCGCGATCCTCCCCAAATCTCAGAAATGGCCACTCAACTGCAGCAGGCTACCTCCCTATTTCACTACTGAACATGGACATGAAAATTCTGGTTTTGATCCACCTGACTCAAACAGGTGACCGCCACCTTAATCCATAGTTACCAAGTGGGTTTTATGCCCTGCAGGATGTCCCATAACTACCGCCACACTCAGTCCCATCTGCTATGGTTATCGGAGTACTCCCTGAAGAAGAAGCTTGCCCTCTCAATAGATGCCAGAAAGGCATTTGGCTAGATCAAATATCCCCTGCACTGCCCACTATCATGACATGATAGTGGACAGTGCAGGGGCTCCCTGTGGCCCCCAGCACTGGCTTTACAGCCACGGCTGGCCAAGACTTTGACCGCTACTACCCCACCGGGATCTGTGATCCCAGCGGAGGTGCAATCTCCTGGTGTTCGACCACCAGGATCATAATCTAGCAGTCAAACCATCAGGAGTGTGTCAGTCTGACCACTACCACGAGTTTGGCAGTCTATGGACTACCAAACTTGTAATGGAGTCCTTTATCTATAAGGATGTTAGACCTCTCAGCCTTAGGATGGCCTTCCCCCAGGCTTTTTGTTTTACTCCTCCAATTTTACTGATCTTGTTTTTGTTGGCTTTAGATCTCTGTGCACTTTACCTCTTTTAACCAGTGCTAAAGTGCTTCTGCTCACTCCCCTAAAACATGTTTAAAGCAGCTTACACCTAACTGGCACATTTCATGTACTTGTAATTTTCTAGTAAAGTGGTACTATGGGGGTCATTCCGACCCCGGCGGTCAAGGACCGCCGGGGCCGGGGTCGGCGGGAGCACCGCCCACAGGCTGGCGGTGCCCCGCAGGGCATTCTGACCGCGGCGGTTTGGCCGCGGTCAGAACAGGTTTCCCGCCGGTTTTCCGCTGCCCTGCTGAATCCTCCATGGCGGCGCAGCTTGCTGCGCCGCCATGGGGATTCCCACACCCCATACCGCCATCCTGTTCCTGGCGGTTCGCCCGCCAGGAACAGGATGGCGGTATGGGGTGTCGTGGGGCCCCCATAAGAGGGCCCCACAATGAATTTCAGTGTCTGCTAAGCAGACTCTGAAATTCGCGACGGGTGCAACTGCACCCGTCGCACCTTCCCACTCCGCCGGCTCCATTCGGAGCCGGCTTCCTTGTGGGAAGGGGTTTCCCGCTGGGCTGTCGGGCGGCCTTCTGGCGGTCGCCCGCCAGCCCAGCGGGAAACACAGAATCACTGCGGCGGTCTTCAGACCGCGGAGCGGTGTTCTGTCGGGGGAACTCTGGCGGGCGGCCTCCGCCGCCCGCCAGAGTTAGAATGACCCCCTATATGTACCCAGGGCCTATATATTAACTACTACTATTGGACCTGCAGCAATGATTGTGCTACCCACTTAAGTAGCCTCTTTTAAACAAGTCTCAGCCTGTGTGTGCAGTTTACATTTTAACCTGGCAAAATAAACATTTTTCTAGCTCTAAACTTTCCTTTGTAATACATATGTCACCCTGACGGTTGGTCACTAAACAACCCAGAGTGCTTAGTCTAGTGTACTCAAAACGGTGGGCACACACTTTTATGTTGTACATGTCCTGGTAGTGAATAACTCTTAAATTATTTTTCTCTACTGCAATACTTAATTGTCCAGTAGAATAACATTGAGTTGCCATATTACATTTAATAAGTGCTAACTTTGAATTAGGAGCAAGAGAAATGTTGAGTTTGGTGTCTAAAGAATTGCAATTTAACATACTTGTAAATGATAAAGTCAGATTTTAAGTCACAATTCTGAAAAAGCCACTTTTAGAAAGATGCATTTTCTTGTCCTAACCAGTTGGTGCCTACAGCCTGTATCCTGGGTCACATTACTAGATGTAGCTGATAGCTGGTCTTTGTGCATGACTCCCAGACAGTGAGACAAAGGGGAATAGGTACTGGCAAGATGGGCCATCTCAGACTTGATCGGAGGGTGGAGCTGTCACCTACCACACTTGCACATCACAAAGCCGCTCACAGAACACAAAGGATATGAGACTAGTCTTTTGTGCCCCTAGACAAATGGAATGCAGGTCAGGGAGGGAGGAAACTTCAGAACCTTCTTCTAATTTAAAGCAAGCATTAAGTGTAAATATTGGACCCTCAGACCCAACTATTGAATACACCTCTGTACCTGTGGATACTACAGTAGGACTTCTGTGCTGTGCTGCTCTGCTTTCAAAAGGATTGCCAAACTGCTGCCCTGCTGCTCTGTTGCCCTGCTGCCCTGTTTGCTGAGAAGGATGATTGGACCTGCTCCCTTTATCCTTGAATAGCATTTCACACCCTTCAACCAGTACCAAAATGTCCAATAAAGGGCAAATGGCTCTATGAGACAATCACGGTACAAGTCAAGTCTAGAGGACTTCTTTCGGAGTTGGATTTATTTTGAACTCCATTGCGATCAAGTGGGGGGCATGCCGCCCCCGCTGTTCCTAATTTTCCTGGAGCCCCTGGTGACTCCCATACAGCAAAACCCATACATTGTGGGCATTCCTACTCCTACGGGCATCTCCAAAATCATGATATATGCCAATAATATATTACTCACCCTTATGGACCTCCCCCTGTCCCTACTGACCCTCATGTCTACCATTACAGAATTCCCAGTGATTGTGGACTAATGGGCCATCTCCTGGATCACCATAAAAGCGACCATAGCTGGCAATATATTTCAGTGGAAAGTAGACCGCTGTAGTATTTGGGGGTCTATGTCATTTGAGACCTGGAGAGAATAGTAGAGGACAGTCTAATCTGCTCATTGCTAAAACGAAACTGGACTATGCAAAATAGATGTACCTGAACCTGTCCCTATGGGGGAGAGTGCAGATGGTTGAAATGGTCATAGTGCCACGCTTCACAACGTCTTCTGGCCTGGGCCTCATTGTTGCGGAGATCTGTGTTTGAACCACTGAAGGGCACCGCATGGACCGATGTATGAAGAATGGCTCTCCGAGGTGTTTAAGATGGCCGCATAGAAAAGTTCATATGCAGATTGAAGGACAAGGCCGACATCTTCATGCACATCCGGTAACCCTTTCTGGCTGGAGGGACTCCACATGTTTAGGCCTCTGACAATCGCCAGTAGGGACAATGTGCATATGTATTTATCGCCACAAATATGTATGCTTTTAACTGTCCACAAATCAGTGGAAATAACTGGTGGGCTCCTTCAGAGGTTCTCTTAATATAAATGTTGCTGTAATTATTATTATCCTTGTTGATGGTGCCATTATTGTAGGTGGATACCACCCACTATGTTGTGATTATCTTGGGGAAGCAAAGCTGTTTAGAATTAGTTCAACCTTTGAAGGGGCTTATCCTTTCTTTTCTTGTCTCTCCTTTTCCCCTCCCTTCTCTTCCCTTTCCACCCCCACCCATTTTCTCTCCCACCGTCCTTTCTTGTCTTTTACTTTCTAACCTATTACCTGTGCACCTTACAACAACAGTATTACTGGTTTTTTTAACGCACCTCTCTCCTTTCTTCTTACATTTGTAATATCACTTGTGTTATGTTTTTCTTTTTGGCTGGTGGTGTTTATGTTACTGGGATGATGACTCAATAAAGAATTACTTTAAAAAAAACTGCATGTCAATAGCTAAACACACGTTCTGAAGATAGATTTCACCTTCTGATTTAGGTGGTCATTACAACCCTGGCGGACGGTGTTAAAGTGGCGGTAAGACCGCCAACAGGCCGGCGGTAAACAAATTGGAATTATGACCGTGGCCGAAACCGCCAGCAAAGACAGCCACTTTAACACTCCGACCGCCACGGCGGTATAAACAAACAGCGCAGCGATCACCGCCAACAGACAGGCGGAAGACAATGTACCGCCCACAGTATCACAACCTACCAATCCGCCACCTTTTCCGGGGCGGATTTACCGTGGAGAAAAACACGGCGGAAACAGCCATTTCAAAGGGAAAATGCTCACCTCTACACACTTCACGAGGAAGGAGGGCACCATGGAGCCGGAACTCCATATTCTGCCAGCGCTAGTCTTCCTGCTCCTCTACGAGGATCATCAACGCCGGTGGCGAAGACCACGGTGAGTACTGCACCTACGACATAGTGGAGGTGGGAGGCAAAAACACAGGGACACATACATTCAACACCCCAAACCCCACCCCGACCCTCACCCACTACAACACACACCAATGCATATCTATACATTACAGTAACACCCTCCAACCCCACCCGGAAGAATGCAAAGACAAAAGGAAATGAGCGAAACCATTGTAATATATCAAAATACAGTAAGCAAATATATACATATATATATATACACAATAAACAAAATATACACCACGATTAGTAGTGCAGGTATTGCATCATTCATAGTCCGTGGACCACTGGGCCCAAACTGCATGGGCGAGGCCCACACAAGATACCCGATCCAAACGGAGAGAACACTGCAGGGGCATCAGATCGAAATACAACAGGCACCCAATGGGGAAGGGATGGGGGGGCACCTCAGCCGGATGATTGCACCAAGGCAGATCCACGAGGGGGCTCCATGCCCATTGATGTATCCTGGGGAGTGCAAAGCCACAGTCTCTAAAGTCTATACAGTGGGTGGGTTGCCCACTGTTCAATCCTGGGGAGTGCAAAGCCACAGTCTTACAAGTCTCTACAGTGGGTGGGTTGCCCACTGTACCATCCTGGGGAGTGCAAATCCACAATCTCTCAAGTCTCTACAGTGGGTGGGTTGCCCACTGTGCAATTCTGCAGCGTGCAAAGCCACAGTCTCACAAGTCTCTACAGTGGGTGGGTTGCCCACTGTACCATCCTGGGGAGTGCAAAGCCACAGTCTCTCAAGTCTCTACAGTGGGTGGGTTGCCCACTGCCATATCCTGGGGAGTGCAAAGCCACAATCTCACAAGTCTCTACAGTGGGTGAGTTGCCCACTGTGCAATCCTGGGGAGTGCAAAGCCACAGTCTCACAAGTCTCAACAGTGGGTGTTTTGCCCATTGTACCATCCTGGGGAGTGCAAAGCCACAGTCTCTCAAGTGGATGCAGGTCTCCACTGGTTCTGGAGGGGGACTGGTGCCCAGAGTGCTTCATCCTGTGCAGGACAGACGGAGTGGATGCTGTTCTCCACTGGTTCTGGAGGGGGTCTGGTGCCCAGAGTGCTTCATCCTGTGCAGGACAGACGGAGTGGATGCTGTTCTCCACTGGTTCTGGAGGGGGACTGGTGCCCAGAGTGCTTCATCCTGTGCAGGACAGACGGAGTGCATGCATGTCTCCACTGGTTCTGGAGGGGGACTGGTGCCCAGAGTGCAGCACACACCCCTTGACGGTCCCAGTTGCGTCACTGGCCCTGCCGCAAATGGGCTAGCGGTGCTTTCCATGGCGGTCTTTGCCCTGTTCAGCGGTCCTTGGCCTGTTCAGCGGTGCTTGAGTTGCCAGTGTCAGACCTGTTCAGCGGTGCTTTCCATGGCGGTCTTTGCCCTGTTCAGCGGTCCTTGGCCTGTTCAACAGTGCTTGAGTTGCCAGTGTCAGACCTGTTCAGCAGTGCTTTCCATGGCGGGATTTGCCCTGTTCAACGGTCTTTGCCCTGTTCAGCGGTCCTTGCCAAGGCGGTCCTTCATTGCCCAGCAGGGCTGTGGCTGGCGGTCCTTTATGGGTCAGCTGGGCTGTGGCTTGCGGGGCCCTCCTGGCCAGCTCGGCTGTGGCTGGCGGTGGCCTCCTGGGCAGTGACGATGGAGCTGGCGGTGTCCTCCTGGCCAGTGACTCTGGTGGTGGCCACCTGGGCAGTGACTCTGGGGCTTGCGGTGGCCTCCTGGGCAGTGACAATGGGGCTGGCGGTGGCCTCCTGGGCAGTGACGATGGGGCTGGCGGTGGCCTCCTGGGCAGTGACGATGGGGCTGGCGGAGGCCTCCTGGGCAGTGGGGATGATGGCGGTCTTCTCCGCCGTGCTGCTCCTCTCAGACTTTGGAGATTTCTTCTGCCCCTTCCCCACCTTGGGAGGAGTCACAGCTGAGTCGACACTCCCCCGGGACCCCTGTGAGCGGCTTTGCTGGCTGGAGTCTTCCCCCTCTCCCGCCGGGCACTGTCCAACTTCTGGTGCTTCACAGGGGGGGACTGGCTGTACTGTGGCTCCGTTCCACACTGGCTGGCCTGGTGGCCGGTGCACTCCACATACCTGTAACAACAGGCACCACTGGTCCCGGAGATTTTTTGGCTGAGGTGCTAGTACGGGACCTATGAGTTGGACCGGGGTGGGGGAAATAGGTTAAGGGTGGACAGGAAAAGTTTTTGGGAGACACTGGGACGGGTAGCTGGAGGGGGTTTGGGAGTGGAGGAAGAGGTGGTGGTTGTAGGAGGTGTAACTTTTGTGGATTTGGGTGCAGGTGCATGGGCTGGAGGCTGTCGTGAGGTGGATGGCTGTTGGGTGGGTGTGTGCCTGCGTTTGTGTATCTTGGGAGGGGGCGTCACAGAAACACCGGGAATGGACACAGGGGACGTGGAAATGGTAGTGGGGGTGGTGACTGCACGTGAGCGGGGTGTGGTGGTGGGTGTGCTGGTGCGGGACGTAGTGGCTGTAGTGGTAGTGCATGCAGGTGTGAGTGTAGACGAGACTGGGAGGGAGGAGGGAGACAACGAGGAGGGGGACACAGTGGAGGCAGTGGATGTTGGTGTGTCTGTATGTGTGTGATGCTTGTGTGAGTGCCTGTGAGATGTGTGGTGCTTATGTTTGCCTGAGCTTCCCTTGTGTGTTGAGGTGTGTGCAGGCTGGTCTGATGGTCTGCTTGGGATAGGCAGAGGTACAGGGGATTGGGTCTGGGTGGAGGAAGTTGGAGGGGGAGGCTAGACCCAGGGACAATGGCTGCCATCAGTGCTGAGGCCAGAGTTGGCAGGGTTCGATGAAGGGCAGCAAGACCAGAATGAATGCCCTCCAGGAACGCATTTGTGAGTTGCAACTCCTTTTCTACACCCTGGATGGCATTAAAAATGGTAGACTGCCCAACAGTGAGGGACCTGAGGAGGTCAATGGCCTCCTCACTGAGGGCAGCAGAGGTGACAGGGGCAGGGGCTGAGGTGTCTGGGGCGAAGGTGATGCCCACCCTCCTGGGTGAGCGGGCACGGGGAGAAGGCTGAGGGGCTGCTGGGAGGGCGGTGCTGGTAGGGGGGGTGGCAGCTATACCTGTAGAGATGGGGGGCACAGATGTTGCCGCCACCACAAGGGAGCTCCCATCGGAGGATGAGTCCGTGTCGCTGGTTGCAGATCCTGTGACCGCCGTGGTGCTCCCCTCGCCCTCCATCCCTCTGGTATATTCCGAGTCCGTGGTGTGGCCCTCCATGGACATGTGGGATGCAGCTCCCTCATGCTCCGGTGCCACTGTACCTCCGCCTGATGATGCTAATGCACACAAGAACAGGGAGACCACAAAAAGGAGGGGGACGACAGAAGAAAGACAGGTTGAGTGCATGGCTTACCGCTACCGTTGGCGGAAAATACAGACACAGCAGCCCCCTGCACTACATCGCACTGTTGGGCTCTACAGATGCAATTCCTGGGAAATGGCCTACAAGGCTATGGACGACATCTGCGCACATAAATGACACAGGGGCATGAATACCTGTACTTGGCACTCTACAGAGGTGGGGTGGGGTGCCACATGGCCTGCATTACAGAGGGGCCTAGCCTACGGAAGTCGCCCTGGCCTAGGGAAACCCACAGCCCTCCTCCCCCACCCAGACACCTTCACTGCACGCAAAGTCTGCTGAATGATAGTGTACTCACCCCCTTGTCTCTGCTGTGATGCCCTAAAGCGCCCATCCAACTCAGGGTAGGCCACCACCAGGATCCTGAACATCAGGGAGGTCATGGTTCGACTGGCACCCCTCCCACGTTGGGAGGCCATCCCCAGCTGAGCCTCCGCCGTCTTCTTGCTCCAGCGGCGAATGTCCTCCCATCTTTTACGGCAGTGGGTGCTCCGTCTATGGTGGACCCCCAGGGTCCGGACGTCCTTGGCGATGGCACGCCAAATTTCCTTCTTCTGGTGGGCGCTGACCTACATGACATGTACAGGGGAAGAAGAGAAGTCATTACCAACTGCACCGTCAAGGTGAGTGGCCCACATCCCTACACTTGCCATGTGGCACATGCATGCACAGTCCTTCATGCACGCAGAGCTGTGCCCCCTTCCTTCTTACAACCAGCCCTCTCCACACAGGCATAGCCCATACAACATGCTCCTTGTGTACTTACCTGTTAGTCTGGAGGACCGTAGAGTAGCGTGTACTGGGGGAGGACCCCATCGACGAGCTTCTCCAACTCCTCTGCAGTGAAGGCAGGGGCCCTCTCCCCAGACGCATGAGCTATTGTCTCTTCCAGACCGAGGTCACAGCAGCACTTGAAGTGTAGGTCCTCTCCTGTCGAAGATCAGGTATTGAGTGATTCAACAGCTAGAAAATGGCGGTCACGTCCACGGCAGTGTGTACCATCACTGCCGGCGTACATCGTCATTGGCTCCTGGGACCCATAGGGTCCAATGTTAACCAATGCAGCATTGCGCTGCGGACTTCAACCGCCTACTGCGACGGTGTACAACACCAGCGCAGTTTCCTCACATCCCATTGTCCCAGTTTAGAGGTCAGGCAGCCGCCATTTCAGGTGCCCATATGGCCTATTTACCAACTGCGTCACACATACCTAGGCCTTGTCTCACAACACAAATACAGGCCAGATTTTGTGGGTGAATGGTGTTCTGTGTAGACTGTGGGTACATACCTCTGAGTTGTTTGACTCTGTGGTCGCTGTGGTCCTTCATAGGCACCGTCCGCTGGGACATGTGAGGAGATGGCGGAATCCTCCGGTGTACCGACCCCTGGTAGACCTGTCGACAATGGAGGAAAGACATTTGATCCTCACCTACAGGTTTGACCGTGCCACAATCCAGGAACTTTGTAGCCAGTTGGAGCCAGACCTCATGTCAGCAATCCGCCATCCCACAGGAATCCCCCCTCAAGTGCAGGTGCTATCAGTGCTCCATTTCCTTGCAAGTGGGTCATTTCAAACAACAGTGGCCATGGCATCAGGGACTGGGGCACCAGCCTATGTTTTCCAACGTGTTGTCCAGAGTGTTGTCTGCCCTTCTGAAACACATGTGGAGCTATATCGTTTTCCCTCAGGTGGAGGACTTGCCTACAGTGAAAGGTGACTTCTATGCCCTTGGACATATCCCCAACATCATAGGTGCCATTGATGGGACCCATGTAGCTCTGGTCCCCCCCCACAGGACTGAACAGGTGTACAGGAACCAGAAGAGTTATCATTCCATGAATGTACAGATGGTATGTTTGGCAGACCAGTACATCTCCCAGGTAAATGCTATGTTCCCTGGCTCTGTGCATGACGCCTGCATCCTGCGGAATAGCAGCATCCCTTATGTGATGGGTCAACTCCAGAGACACCGGGTGTGGCTATTAGGGGACTCTGGTTATCCCAACCTGTCATGGCTACTGACCCCAGTGAGGAATCCCAGGACCAGGGCAGAGGAACGCTACAATGAGGCCCATGGGCGGACTAGGAGGGTGATCGAACGCACCTTCGGCCTCCTGAAGGCCAGGTTCAGGTGCCTCCATATGACAGGTGGTTCCCTATTCTACTCGCCAAAGAAGGTGTGCCAGATCATCGTGACCTGCTGTATGCTTCACAACTTGACTTTGCGACGACAGGTGCCTTTTCTGCAGGAGGATGGTCCAGATGGCGGTGTTGTGGCAGCTGTGGAGCCTGTGGACAGTGATGAGGAGGAAGCAGAGGAAGAAGACATTGACAACAGAGACTCAGTCATCCAGCAATATTTCCAGTGACACACAGGTGAGAAAACATTCCTGCCTACTACAAGTACTTTAACATTTCTATCCCTATCTGTCTGTCGATTTCCACCAGTATATGGTCACTGAGTTGTAAATTTCCCTTACGGTTTCACAGGTGTGGTTTCCAACGTGTGTCATCTGCTTTGATTCCTCATGGACTTGAGATGTGTGACATAGGTATGTTGACATTACATTTGAAAAAGCATTTTGTCACTGTCATTGCTAATACACAATTTCGAAATCACAGACTGACTCCAGATTGTTTTGTGCTTCAAGGGTATTTATTGAAGTGCTCAATATTGGAGGGGTTAGTAAAATGGTGAGGGGTGATGGTGGAGGAATGTCCATGGCAGAGCCCAGTCTATTAGTCTCACAGGTGCATTGCCCATATGGGCATAGGAAGTGGAGCTGGGGCAGTTCCAATATAGACAGGGTTACAAAGTGGGACAGTGGTTAGACAATCAGGGTGGTCTCATTTCTTGTCAGGGGTCTTGGCATTGTGCTCGGTCTTGTTCCTGGTTCTCAGGGACCGCTTGTGGGGTGGTTCTCCGTCTGCAGGGGGGGTGGTGCTTGTATGGTGGTCCTGTGGCGGTGCCTACTGTCCACTAGCGCCAGCGGAGGTGGTGGGCAGTTCATCATCCATGCTGGTGTCAGGGGCCCCTTGTAGTGCCACAGTGTCCCTCCTGGTGTTAAGTATTTACTTCAGCACCCCTACGATGGTGCCCAGGGCGGAGCTGATGGTTCTGAGTTCCTCCCTGAACCCCAAATATTGTTCCTCCTGCATGCGCTGGGTCCTCTCAAACTTGGCCAGGACCGTTGCCATCGTCTCCTGGGAGTGGTGGTATGCTCCCATGATGGAGGAGAGGGCCTCGTGGAGAGTGGGTTCCCTTGGCCTGTCTGCCCCCTGTCGCACGGCAGCCCTCCCAGTTCCCCTGTGTTCCTGTGCCTCCGTCCCCTGGACCGTGTGCCCACTGCCACTGCCCCCAGGTCCCTGTTGTTGTTGGGGTGGTGGGTTATCCTGGGTTCCCTGTAGTGGTGGACACACAGCTGATTGACGTGTCCTGTGCACGGAGGTATGGGCCCGCTGGGTGGGTGCTGTGCTGGTGTTACCAGAGGGTGGAAGGTCTGTGGTGGGCTGTGACTGGGTGAGGGGAAGCGACTGTCCCGAGGCCCACGATGGTCCGGGCTGGTGATCTGGATCCAGTTGGACAGAGCTGCTGTCATCACTGTGGGCCTCTTCTGTGGGTGGGGTGGAGATATCTGGACCCTCCTGTCTGGTGACATTGGGTAGTGGTCCTGCAGGGGTGTAAAAGCATGATTATTGCGTCTGTGTGTGTCATGGTGTGCAATGGGTGGGTGACCGTGTACCCCAGTGCTAGCGTTCCTGTGTGGGGGCTTGTGTGATGATGGTTGAGGGGGGTGTTATCGGTATGTGCAGTGGGCATGCTTTAGTGATGGGTGTCCATGCTTTGTTGCGTCATGCAGGGCTTGGTGTTGGGATGTGTGGTTTGTGTTATTAGTACATTTGTGAGGAGTTGGAGTGATAGGGGAGGGGGCGAGGGTGGGGGTCTGTGATAGCATGCAGGTAGGGTGGGGGATATGATAGTTAAAGGTTTGACTTACCAGAGTCCATTCCTCCACCGACTCCTGCGAGGCCCTCAGGATGCAGAATCACCAAGACCTGCTCCTCCTATGTTGTTAGTTGTGGGGGAGGAGGTGGGGGTCCGCCGCCAGTCCGCTGTACCGCTAGGTGGTGTCTTGAGACCATGGAACGCACCTTCCCCCGTAGGTCGTTCCACCTCTTCCTGATGTCATCCCGATTTCTTGGGTGCTGTCCCACTGCGTTGACCCTGTCGACTATTCTTCGCCATAGCTCCATCTTCTAGCTATGGATGTGTGCTGCACCTGTGCTCCAAATAGCTGTGGCTCTACCCAGACCATTTCCTCCACCATGACCCTGAGCTCCTCCTCCGAGAACCTGGGGTGTCTTTGCCGTGCCATGGGGTGGTGTGGGTGATGTGTGGGGTAGTGTGTGTGGTTATAAGTGTGATGATATGTAGTGGTGTGCGGTGTTTTGTGCGTGGAAGTTGTGTGGGTGATGGTGTTGAGTGCCTGTGGCTGCTAGTTTGTGGATGGTGGTGTCTCTCTCTGGCCTTCTTTCAGAATTTTTGGTCATAGGGGTTTGTGGGTGATGTGGGTGTGTGTTTTATATTGTATTGAGTGTGTGGGAGTGGTGTGTGTATGTGTATCAGGTGTGTGTATTTCGATTTGTCCAATGTGGCAGAGTTTTTTATATGTGTGTGTATTTTGAGCGTGGCAGTGTGTACCGCCAATGGAATACCGCGTTGAAAGACCGCCGCGTGGATTCGTGGGTTGTGATAGCATGGGCGTATTTCTGTTGGCGTGACGGTGGAGGTTTTGGTTTCGCCAGTTTATCACTGACCTTTAGTGTGGCGGACTTGTGTGGGTGTCTGAATTTTGTCGGATTTCGAGATGTGGGTCATAATAGCTGTGGTGGAATTCCGCGCCGCGGCGGTGTGTTGGCGGTCTTCTGCACGGCGGTAAGCGGCTTTTACCGCCAATGTTGTAATGACCCCCTTAGTCTCTGAAATGGAAGTCTAAATCCTCCACTGGAGAAAGGCTGCAGGCTGTACATGGCAAATTCATCTGCAAGTCTGATAGCTATTGGATGAAGTCCCTCTGAAGCTGTTGGTTTTGGACTGGAAAGCTCCAAGCAGAAATAGTCACATTTTTCGACTCCAGGGTCCTCTCAATTGGTAGAATTGTTTCACATTGTTATCGGGTGAAGATTTCTACCTTAGGATATAGGGTCTGATTTTGTTTTTGGCAGACAGGTTACTCTGTCACAACAGTGACAGATATCCCATTCGCCGAAATATAAACCCCATTATTTCCTACGGGATTTATATTTCAGAGGACGGGATATCTGTCACCATTGTGATGGAATAACCAATCCACCGAAATCTAAATCAGACCGTAAGTCTTTTTTTATGGACCATAAAATGCTCTTGAGATGCAAATTTGAAGCTGTATCTGACAAATTCCTCTCAAAATTATAAACTTTAGCTGGGAGATCTTGCCAACACTCGGGGGTCTTGATAGTCCAAAAGAAGACCCAGCTTTAGCACCTCCTGTTGCCCACCTTTAAGGCTTTAAGTACCTTGGGGACAGCACGTAGAGGCCAGAACTCACTCTAGAAGAGGTCACCGCAGGGTCCAGTCCATATATTGTTACTCAGCACATTGTCACTTCAAGGAGAAGGCCTCTTTCAGCTTGTTGGGTCCCTAAGCCACACAAGTGGTCAGCCAACTACCCTCAGAGTCCACTTCTCTGACCTGGTTGCAAGGCTGACGGGGTCATGTCCTTCAAGTCTCCACACATGTCACAGACAGCAGGTCCAGTCCTCTTCCATAATTTCATAGAACCAGATGTGTTCTGCTAAACTGTGCTTGAGGTGTCACTCTTGCACTATTCACTAGTCAGTGGTTAGAGTGACTCTTGGGAGCTCCCTAATCAATGGCTGATGACAGTGACGTTTGGCCATGCATTTTGGGTATTGGCATCAGTACCTGGCCTACATCCAGTATCAGTTCCCAAGCAGCATAGTCAGCCTTTGACTAGTCTCTGGTTTTCTTTTTTCGTTTTTTTCAAGCTCACTCTAGGGTTTGAAATCACTTATCGATCTTTAAATCTATGTTGGACATTTTGAAGGGGTTCAGAGACTTCTGAGCACTTCTACCTCAGAACTTCTAAAAAGGAACTTCTACCTTGGACTACAAGAGTTTTTGGATCAAACATAAGATAAGTAAAACAGCTAGAAATATAGAATATGGCACAGCCATGAGTTTAAAAAGGCTTTGCCACTGAATGAGACAAGCTCATTGTAATGGAGTAATAGAATGTAACAGCCTCCCATCAGACCAGGCTACCAGGAGGGAATACAGGATGCCAGAAAATGGTCAGGTCACGAGCTGAGAACCAAATCAGTAAACAGGAACACACAAGGAACCAAGCACAAAGACCAATAGCGAACAAAAGTAACTAAGGGACCATTCTAATGGCAGGGAACAGTAAGGGAAAAAACTACAGAAGTGCAAGGACAATAAAGGAGTGTGAAATTAAGTGAATAGGTGAACCAAAACAACTAAACAACACACTCCCAGGCCTCTGCTCCATCTTCAAAGGGCCTTAAATACTGACTTCCCACTAATGCACCAGAATCCAAATCTCCACTACTATGTTCTACATGCTTTCCAGGCACTTTCAACTGTTCAAGTGATGTAAAGTTGTACTGCAGTGGCACTACTTCCTTAACTCAAAATGCTATTCATAAACCTACAGGAGGAGACCACAGCTTGTCCCCTTCTATCACATATATGTGAGGATCTCTGCCACGGTGATGGATATCTCCTCGTGTTTAAGTATAAGTTTCAGACGTAAATTTGGGAGGGACCAGGAGTACTTCCTGGAAAATGAGGAATACTTACTTTAACGAGGGGTTTGGGGAGGACGTGATAATACTAACTCTAATTCACACATACAAATGAACAGGACCACTGCTCTTTTTAAATTACGCTTCCACAGTTACTATATCCTAAAGCTGTCAGAACTAGTGTAAATGTACCCCAAGCCAGTTTTGGAGTAAGTCACTTACCACATATGGCTAACTACTGGTACTAAACACACTCCCATATAAAACAATGACGCAAGGGAAATAAAATAACACCCATATGTATATTTATGTTAAAACATATATAATCATTAGTTAGTTATTTCCCCATTTTGAAAGTTAAAAAAATATTTAAAAAATGAATTCAACTTTTAGACCTTCATTACAAAATTAAAAATAATTGTAATTACTTAGACATATTTTACAAAAAATTTCTACATATATACAAATGAAAATGTTACTCCAAGTTTCACTTTTCTCTTCACTGTGTTGAAGCCTTCTATGCCATGGGAACTTTACTCATCTTAATGCATGGTTTTCTGCCACTTCCTATTTCAAGGCACTTGTCGGGGCATATTTACAAGTCACTTTTTGTGAAGCTCCAGTGGTGCAGTGCCCTGCACCATATTTACAAGGCAGTGCTAAGCCACTTTTTGTGGCTTAGCGCTGCCTTGTAAACATGGGCCCCCCTATGCAGTTTTATGCAGCACAGGGGCATGCAATGGGTGTTGCTGTGCGTGTACCCATGCAACACCCATAGATTTTTTATGCTGCCTCAAATTTACAAGAAACATAACAAATCGCCATTGTTGATTGTTTATGTGCACATCTGCACATAGGCGATCATCCCTGCAACGCAAGCAGCTTAATTTAGCACTGTGAGGAAAAACGCAGGGGTGCACCGTATTTTTGTAAATACGGCGCCTCCCTGCGTTTCTGAAGTGACGCAGGGCGACTCTGCCAATTTTGGCGCAGTGCCGTGCTGCACCACTTTCCAATAAATATGCCTCTTAATGTCACCCCAGCATCAAACCTTGGGTTTGTTAACAGAAGGCATGACTCTAGAGGCACTAGATGGCACTACTGAACTTCTAAATAAACTCATATCACTGACACACCTACAAGATCGTGTCTTTCAAACTACATCTATTACTTTAGGGTTGGGTTCTTGTTTTTGTTAACCTGAGGCTAGTGCTTAATTTGTAAATCAAAACATCCCGGTGCCCAAAGCCCTCCTCTTAAACATGCGGCTGCTACAATGAAATGTACCAACACAGAATACTGAGGCAGCATAATCCTGAAGCCATCTCGGGACTCTTCAATCCATTTAAAGCCACTCCCTGCCCTTTCAGCTTACTCTGGTAGCTTTCTGCTTTTTCGTTTTTCTCTTCCTCTGTCTTTCTCATATGTGCCTTTTGCTCGCAGTGAATGCTTGAGGCAGAAAATTAAGCGCCGGCCCTCAAAAATAAGTGCCAGTGCTCCGCACCGGAAACAACAAGCACAAATTAAGCACTGCCTGAAGCACCCATGATGGCTGGACAGTTCCAGTTTTACAGATTTTCTGATGTTTACATTTAGGGGCTGGAAAGGCATGTGTCGTTCTATGCAAAATATTTCAACCACAAACAAATAGGTAGGCTTTTGGATATAGAGAAACATTTTACATTGCCATGTCCACTGTGGAAACGATATAAAAGTTAGTCCTAAAACAGCCTTGTGTACGCTGCTTCCTGCTTGGAAATGGGAAGGGTACACCTCTTATATTCAGCTGGCCAGTGAGTATGGGCTTAACTCAGAGACAAATGTATTCCAATGTAAAAAACACCAATGCACATTTTCTCGGCAGTCAGTCAGGCGTATTGCCACCCTACTCGGTGAGCGGTGTAAGGTATACTGCCTGGGGCCACATTATGGATGGTGGACTCTGATGACGCAGAAAAAGAGGGTCCAACATATATCCATACATATTGTGTAATCAAAACGTATAATGTAGTGTGATTTTAGTAAAGAAAATAATGTACAAGGGAAATTGTGCCCTCGGGGTAGTTCGCCATCATTGTAAACGAGCTTTATTAATCATGAAGTATTGAAAATGTAGTAATCCGTCATAATTGCAAATGTATGCCATGATTTCTTGTTTGAAAACTGTTTTGCTTAGCTTAAATTTAGTAGAGGCTTTGGCCTAGTTGCCTGGTCTCAAATTCGAACTGTGTGTTTTTTTTTTTCCTTGAACTAATGAAACATATATTCTTGCTTGAAGTTGTGTTTTTCCAGTAGAGCTGACTGATACACTTATCTCCAAGGTTTCGTACTAGGCCGGTTTCATCCCCTTTGATACAAGGTCAGTCTGCAGGTGCGGACAATGAAGGTACAGATAGTAAAATAATTGGCAAACCATGTTACAATTTGTGTTCCAAGGCTCCGAGGACAGTGTATGCATAAATGAGCGCTAGTAAAAGACAATTTTCATTGGACAATTTGAAGCCAACCTATGAACCCTCCAATGGAAGGCCCTGCAGAATTTGGAATGTTTCTTACTTAAACCCACTGGACAAAGAGAAGTCAGCCAATTTCCTCGATGCCAGTTTGAAGCCAGATGCCAGACTCCATTTTGGACGACACCCTGATGCCCTTTTCTCTATCTGAGAGAAAGAGACTTTAAGAATTCTCACCCTAGAGACTTTAACTTGGATTTGCCCCGTCTTGCCTATGCAGTAACTTTGCCCCATTCTCCTTGCCGCTGCAAGGAAGCTTGCCCTTAACTTTGCCCTTTGAAACTTGCCCCATGCTGATCAACCGGTACCTGAAGGATGAAGACTTTTCTTGAATGCTGATTGTATTTGGTAAATATGAAAGGATAAATGTATTATGCATTGTGTTTTTCCTTTTAGGTACCAACTGCTATTTTGATAGGGTCCAAGTTAGAAGTTTCCCAAATTTGTGTTGACTAAATTCGTTTTGCATGAAGCCCCACATGCCAATGCTAATTAGAGGTTAGTCGAGGTATTCATTCAATGTACCATGCTAAATTGAAATCTTGTTATGCTGACCAATGTATGAAATTAGTCAAATACAGTTAGTCATATTAGTGATTTGTATTGCCATAACTGAGTGTATCATTATCCAGATTTTGCGTAGATTGCGTTTTTTCCACCGTTATGGACAGCCAGTAATGTTCATATACATATATCATTTGGTTTTGAGACTTATATACATCGTGTTAGCTTTGTTAATATAGGGAAATAAATTCACTAACTTTTAATAAACTGGTGTGGTTATTCATGACTGAAAGGTCATGGTGCGCTGAAATTCCAACTGTTATTGATTTCTGATGTGTTAAATTGATCTATTAATTGAGTATTGATTACCGATTACTATAGTCATTGATTATTGATCTGAGTGACTCGACTATTTTAGGATGAGGAGAGCCCGACTCGGTTAAAAGATTCACCGACCTCCAACGTGTCTAGGTACAGGTAATTTATAAGGGCTGGACGCGTTATCAGTAGATGGTAGCAGAGATTGATGGTTTAGCCCTTTGGGACCCCATCCGAACAATAGACAGAGTCAAGTTAGAATTTTCTTTGACTTTCCCGGAATCTCGGAGCTTGCGAATGAGGAACATGGAGGTATGAGAATGGTTTCGGCGTTTCTAGTGACGGTATGAGTGAAGTTAGGGTTTTGCGCTTGCACAGCTTATCGCCGCAGATTAATTGAGAAGTTTGTGAGGATTTTAAGGGGGGTTAAAAGATATTAGAGGAGTGTTACTCCAAAGATGTGAGAGTAGGGAAGTCGTCGAACTTCACGTGTGTGTAGCGCTTTGAGCAGAAAAATAAATTGTCCACGTGGTTGTTGATGTTGAGACGGGCCCTGCGAGGTCAAGAAACTCCGGAGTATGTTGAAAAGTGTATGTGACACTTGTTTGATGTTGTGATCTGGTCAGGTTTAATAGGTTGATCGGGCGTGGTCAATAAGTCGGTATGAATGTTGCAGAGTGAAAGAAAACTTCGACTTTGAGATTTGACGAATTCTAAAGTGCACTAGAATAGTTCATTGATCAGTTGAGAGTAAAGTTTGCGGGTCAAATTTTGCTTGCGAAAGTGGGAAACCGAGAAAGATGGAATAACTGCCGAGGCTAGTGAAAAATCCCTAAGGTTTCTGAAGCGATTGTATTACCTTTCCTGTAGTAAACCGACAGATCTGTTTATTCTTTTGGTTAAGTGCTTGCGTTATATTGCAGAAATTAGTTTATGAGTGAAGCCGAATGAAAAGAGGACAAGCCGCAGGACTTTGTCAGCCGCAGTGTGTGAGTGTGACGTCACTAGGAGCCGCGCTGGGATAGGTCAGTTGGTGAGAAGGGTCGCGCACGGATTGGACGCAGTCCGTGAAGCGCAATTGGAAGGGGGAAAGGCAAGCGAAGAGTATTCCGGGAATTAAAGTCACTTATTGATTACATATTTTAGAAAAAAAAACAAAAGACGGAAAGATGACATTTTTCAAAGCATTTAAGAGTGCCATGAGGGGAGATGTTTATATTAAAGCAAATGTAGGAGAAGAAACACCGCCTGAGGGTACACCAGCTTACATTGTCATTGAAGAAAAGGGTGTAGCACCATGTCTTTGGTTAAAACAATGGTGCAAATTAACAGAGAAACATGGAAGTGTAGCGTTCCCTATCCACGGGTCGTTTAATCTAAGAGTTTTAGAAAATCTGAGATTTGCGCTATACGACATGAAAGTACCTCCAAGACCAGCACAGTTTGAGGCACTAGCAATTTGGGAACTAATAGCTAGAAACCAACAACAAAAGAAATTTGAGACAAGAATAAGAAAAGTAGAAAAGACACTAGCGGATGCTAGATGGGACAGCACACAAAAGGTTTGGAGATCAGATGTATTGCAGGGGATTAAATTGTTTCCAGCGATTACTGATGAAGCGGAGACAGAAGGAAGGAAAGCCACCTATAAGACAAACAGGAGTCAGTCCAGAGAGAGAGAACAATAGAAACTCGAAAAGGGGAGACGAGTCAGATGATAAGGAGTTCATTATACAATTGCTGAATGATCGCCCGCCACCGTATGTGGAAAGCGAAAAAGGCTCAAGCATTAGTACTGCCCCTCCAGAACCAGTACAGGGTAATGTAACACCAAATTTGAGAATATCTCAGAGGCCGAGCAGCTCCGACATGCCTTTCTCACCACAAATACCACAGATTCAGAGAATATACGCAGACGTGCCTACATTGAAACCTGCTGATAACTATCAGCCACAGGTTCAAAGGCACTGCTGTGATGAGCATAACATGGGAATGACTTCTGATTCAATGGCGCAGGGAGGACAAAACTATCAGAGACCGACATTGATTCAAGCTGAGTCAACACAGTTCTCGATGCCCCAAAAGCAGGCACAAGAAGTGCGAGTAATAGAAAGCCAGTTAGGTATGCCAGCAATGATGAACCACAATGTGGGGATTAACATGCCACAGAATTCGGGGAACAGACAGAATCCAGACGCGATATCTCTACCTATCACTGTAGGTCCACCAGTACCACTGTACATACAGGCAAATTCAAGCACAAGCGACCAAGGGTTAATGATACAGAATGGGACAGGGAGAAGATGCATAGAAACCACTCCAGAGACAACTCCGATAGCGGCACTGCCAAATGGATCTGGGTCCTTGTTGGAATTTAGTCCAATTCCAATTTGTGCTCCGTCAACCGTGGTAAGGTCACATCCACCACTATTAGTACCGTTAACCTCACAGACTGAAACATTACAGAAACTGTCAGTGGCAGTTGATGTAACTGCTACACTGATGGGACTGAACGCGCAACAGTTAACACAATGGTTCAACAGCCTGAACTCCCCACAGAGTACATCTAGCGGGAAGGGAGAAGAATACCTGAATAATATAAGGTTGGGTATGGAGGCAGATGAACTGGTAGAGGGAACAATGGGTTTGAACAGATTAGAATCATACACAGAGGAAGAACTAAGATACATGTGCCCTAGGATTACAAGAGAAGTGAGCAGCATACATAAGAAGTTACAAGAAATTGCAGACAGAAACGAGATCGATATAAGTAAGACTAAACACCTGAGCAGAAGTTACAGGTTAGACTTTGAGACAAAAGATTTTGAACACATGAGATCCGCAGGGATGAAAACACACCTTAAAGAGATACTGCAGAGTGCACAGGTCTGGAGATGTTTAGACAAGTGGGAAAGCAGGTGGGTTAAGAAAAAGGACAAAAAGAAAGAAAATACTTCAGAGCGGAATGAGAAAAAACAACAGAATGACGATCTGATAACTATGTTACCAATGAGAGAGACAGCAGGGGGAAAACTTGTACATGTACCATGGCACAGGTGCGATATTCAATCCTTTACGGATGACTTTCCCAAATTGAGACAGAAGCCGATTGAGTGGTATCAACAAACAGATAGATTTGTGAAACTCGCAAAATGTCTCTGGGAAGACCTGAATACTCTATTTGAAATTGTGGTTCTGGCAGATTTGTGGGAAGATTGTAACAGGGCTGTAGGTTGGCCAACGAGTGAACCAGAGAGAGATAGGGACAGAGGTGCGCCATCACCTACGGTAATGAGTTTGTACCACAAGGTGATCGAGCACTTGAAAACCAAGGTTGCGTCGAAAAATGTGGATTGGCAGAGGATTGACAGGACCGCCCAAGAGGTTAAAGAGTCTATACATGCGTATTATGAGAGGTTGTTGAAAGCGTTTAAGAATTATAGTGGCACGGAAACGATTGAGGCAAAGGACATGCTCCATTTTGTGTTCAGGTTTGTGGAAGGGTTGAGACCCGAAATCATCCAGATGATTAAAACGCATTTGATTTGTTGGCAGTCGAAGTCGATCGATGAAGTGTTGAATTATGCGAAATACTGCAGTGATGAGATTGAGACCAAACAGAAAAGATTGAAAGAAAAGGTGATGGTGATGCAGCTCAGAGCAGCTCAGACAGGTTTACAAGGTTTGCAAGGTTTTCAACAACAGATGCCGCAGCAGCAGGGAAATGCTATGTTTCAGCCGCAGATGAGAGGGGGAGGCAGAGGAGGTTTTGTGAATAATGGTCCTGATTTGAATACCGTTATGATTCCAAATGGTATACAGGCAATGAAGAAGGTGATGCCATGTCACACGTGCGGAATCGTCAGGCATTGGAAACGGGAGTGCCCAATGATGGTGCAGGAAGGTGTAGGTCAGCAAAACAATGATGTCAATGCATTCCAGACTATGAGAGGACCGAAATTGAGAGGTCCAAATCCAAATTTCCAAAACAATATAAACCAGATGCAGGGTTTACAACCCATGCAACCGCAACAGGTGCAAATGCCCCGTGTGCAAATGACACAATTGCAGCCAATGCAACAGCAGTTTCCTATGGTACCTAATCAGCAAATGCAAATACCCTTAGCACCAATGAATCAGCAGCAAGCAATGCTTCCTCAACAGGTCACGGGTCAGGGAATGAGTCAAAATGACACAGTACACCAATTCCCACTACACAGCGAGAATGGAATAAACGATGTATAGGAGAGTGAGAGTTCAGATGAGGAGGGAAATTGTGTGCTTGCAGCATCTTTGGAAGTTGATCAAAAGGGTCCGTATGTAGAGGGAAGAGTTATGGGTCATCGCGTTTCATTCTTGGTTGACACAGGAGCTACACGTTCCACTGTTAGGAGCATTGAAGTACCAAATTTGCCACTTTCAGGGAGAAAAGTTCAAGTAGTGGGAGTAGCAAATAGGTACCTGACGAACCCAATCACAGATCCAGTTCAAGTCAGAATTGGTAACTACCAAGGGTCACATAAATTTGTGGTATGTGATTCAAGCCCGATATCACTGTTAGGGAGAGACTTATTGTGCAAATTGGGATGTTCAATTATGTGTTCGAACGATGGAATTAAAATTCAGACAAGCAATGATGGGGAAGAAGAGGACAGTGTAGGAGGGGATGAGGTGGAGACTGTCGATGAAGAGTACCCCCTGATTACCCTTTACCCAATGATCACTGAAGCAGATATTCCTGCTGAGTTACAGGAAACAGTTGGAAAAGAAGTGTGGGATATGACAGGGAAAGAGGTGGGATTGGTGAAAGGAGTGGAACCAGTGAAAGTGACTGTAAAACCCAATGTAACCTTTCCCCAGACCCCACAATACCATATGGCACAAGACACCCTCATGAAAGTCGCCCAACTCATTGATGAATTTGTAAAACAGGGAGTACTGAAAGAGGTGTTAAGCAGTCCATGTAATTCACCAATTATGGGACTAATAAAGCCAAGTGGAAGGGTGCGAATTGTGCAGGACTTGAGGAAAATAAATGACATAATAATAAAATGTTGCCCTGTAGTACCAAATCCAACTGTGATAATGTTTCAAGTCCCTTGTGATGCTGAGTGGTTCTCAGTCATCGACTTGTCACAAGCATTCTTTTCGGTGCCTCTTCATGAGGACAGCCAATTTCTCTTTTGTTTCAAATTTTTAGACAGAGTTTACAGTTGGTGTCGAATTCCTCAAGGGTTTTCGGAGTCACCGTCAATTTTCAATCAGATTCTAAAGAAAGATTTGGAAGCGTTGGAATTGCCATTCGAGTCAACCCTAGTACAGTACATTGACGATTTACTGATTGCATCTAAGACAGAAAGTGACTGCACAGCCGACACCATTGCCCTATTGAACCATTTGGGAAGGAATGGACACAAAGTGTCTCCTTCAAAATTACAATTCTGCCAGAAGAAAGTGAAATATTTGGGTCACCAAATAGAGAAAGGGTCACGGAGAATAATGAAGGAAAGAATAACAAGTGTACTTCAAATGAGTCCCCCAAAGACGAGGAGGGAGGTGAGGAAGTTTTTGGGAATGGTGAGCTACTGTCGCCAATGGATTCCCAACTTCTCAACTCTAGCAAAACCTTTACTGAAACTGACCCAGAAGGATGCATTGGATGAAATTGAGCTGAAAGGAGACGAGATGGATGCTTTTATTGAATTGAAAGAATGCATGTGCAGGGCTCCAGCTTTAGGTATGCCTGACTACACAAAGCCTTTCACATTGTTTTGTCATGAACGTGATGCATGTTCCTTGTCTGTCTTGACCCAAGCCCATGGTGGCGTAAACAGACCAGTAGCATATTTTTCAGCTACTTTGGATCCGGTCGCAGCAGCACTGCCAGGGTGCTTGCGTGCCGTAGCCGCAGTTGGTATCAGCCTCACTCAGAGTGAAGGAATAGTGATGGGACACCCTTTAACAGTCATGGTCCCTCACTCAGTCGAGATACTTTTGACACGTTCTCGAACACAACACATGACTGGTGCTAGACTCACAAGGTATGAAACAATAATTCTGGGATCACCTAATGTGCAGCTGAAAAGGTGCACTACGTTGAACCCAGCAGCCTTGTTTCCCAGTGAAAATGCCGAAATTGAGAACGCTGAAGACATGGAGCACGACTGTCTTCAGGTGACTGAATTTTGCACCAAACCAAGACCTGATATCAAAGATACCCGATTGGAAGAAAATGATCAAGTCACTTTTGTTGATGGTTCATGTTTAAGAGATGCACTGGGTATATTGAAAGCAGGGTACGCTGTATGTACGGTAACAGTTGTTTTGGAAGCATCTTGGCTTCAAGGAGTTTACTCTGCGCAAGTAGCAGAATTGGTAGCCCTTACTAGAGCTTACCAACTCTCTGCATTAATGAAAGTTACCATTTACACTGATAGCCAGTACGGGTTTGGAATAGTGCATGATTTCGGACAATTGTGGTCACAGAGAGGCTTCATGACCTCTTCAGGATCACCAGTGAAAAATGGTGAAAGAATAAGAGAATTGTTACATGCCATCCAACTACCAGGAGAAGTAGCAGTGGTAAAATGCAGTGCACACTCGAAGGGACAAGACTATGTTTCTCTGTGAAATGGATATGCGGATCAAGTCGCAAGGTTTTGCGCATTGAACTGTATATTGCTTAGGGATGAATGGAATTTGATAAGTGAACCAGAACTCGAACCAAGCGAAATCTTTGCTCTAAAGGTGGTAGATACGATGGACGAATTGAAATTCTTACAGAATGATGTCGGTGAGGATGAGAAACTCTTGTGGACCAAATCACAATGTGTAAAGAGACTAGATGAATTATGGGTTTCAAGTGAAGGGAAATTCGTTCTTCCAAACAGCCTTTTGACACAGATGGCCAGATTTTACCATGGACAAGCTCATCTTGGGAGGGATGCCATGATTAGATTGTTTAAAACTGATTGGTTTAACCCCAAATTCCGTCAAGTTGCTGAAGCAGTTTGCCATCGTTGCGTCATTTGCCAACAGATGAACGCAGGGAAGGGAACCGTAGTAAATTTGAGCCACATTGGAAGAGCAGGGGGTCCCTTCAGCAGGATGCAAATGGACTTCATTGAGATGCCTGTGCATGGAGGTTTGAAGTATGTGTTGGTGGTTGTGTGCATTTTTAGTCACTGGATCGAAGCATACCCTACACGCAGGAATGACAGTCTCACAGTTGCAAAACTACTCTTGAGAGAGCTAATACCACGTTTTGGATTCCCGATCTCTTTAGAATCAGATAGGGGAAGTCACTTCAATAATGAAGTAATAAAATTGCTTTGTGCAGCACTGAACATTGAGCAAAAGCTGCATTGTAGCTACCGCCCTGAAGCATCAGGTCTAGTGGAGCAAATGAATGGCACATTGAAATCAAGAATGGCGAAAATATGCGCATCAACAAACTTGAAATGGCCTGACGCATTGCCTTTGGTACTAATGTCAATGAGAAACACCCCTGACAGAAAGACTGGACTGTCCCCACACGAGATTCTCATGGGCAGAGCTATGAGACTTCCAGCAGTTCCTGCAAATGCGCTTTTGAATATTACAGATGATATGGTGTTAGACAACTGTAAAGGTCTAGCTGATGTGGTTCGCTCTTTCTCTCACCAGGTGGAGGCAACCACCTTGCCACCGATCCAAGGTCCAGGACACGCCCTGAAAGCAGGTGACTGGGTCGTGATAAAGAAGCACGTGAGGAAGTCGTGTTTGGAACCCCGTTGGAAAGGACCTTTTCAAGTGATTTTGACAACTACCACCGCTGTGAAGTGTGCGGGAGTTCCCAACTGGATTCACACCAGTCACACAAAGAGGGTATTGTGTCCCACAGACGAGGAAGTTGAAGCGCTGAAGTTACCAGTACCTGATAACAAAGTGCCAAGCGCTGAGACAGAGCGAAAAAGAACTAGAAGCGAACAGGCAGAAATAGAGGAGGGAGAAATATTCTCTGAGGACGAAGCAACTGATTCACTTGGGGAAGACCAAGGAGGAGCCTCAGAAAGCGACAAAGCAGCTGAAGGTAACAAAGAGCCTGAAGCAGCTGAAAGTGACAAAGAGCCTGAAGAAAGTAACGGTGACAAAGGGCTCAAAACAGGTGAAGAAGCAGGAGAGCCTGATCAGAGGAGGGCTTTCCCAGAAGCAGACGATACAGGAAAAGAAAAGGAAAACCTGATTGACTCCCCAGAAGGAGGGGACAAGGCAGAACAGAACGAAACTGCTCACACTCCTTCAGAAGATATTGCAGGTCCCTCAAGTGGACCCAGTGCAAAAAGGAGACAAAGCATATCACCAGTAAAATTAAGAATTAGGGAAACGCTGAACGACAGTGAAGGGCCAAGAGTGAAAGAGAAAAGAAAGGAAGTGTCTGTCGTAGTACCAACACCAAGTGAAGAAAAGGACTTGGCCACAGAAGAAAGTACCAGTGAGAAGGAATCAAAGAGAGATGCAAAATTGAAAAGAAAAAGGATACCGAGCAGGAAGTATTCTGGTCCGGAGTGGGCATACTTAGCCAATAACGATTGGTCAGACGAATTCGTATCCCTCAGTCTTGAGAACAAAGAGGCAGAACTTAATTTTGGAAATAAAAACTTTATGGACTCTGTCGATTGAAGACATTGATCACCTGATTGACTTTTCAACCGGCTAAGACATTGCTAACTTGATTGACTTTGAAACCGATTTTGAGACAACGCTGCTAACCGATAAGAGACCAAAGCTTCTAAAGAAAACTGTGTGAACATTGAACTCGTTCAGCTTTGTAAATACCTGCAAATCCGCTTTGATAAAGTGTCTTCAACTTTCTGATTCTATACAGATCATGACTAGCTTCACTACACAGGGGCGTAAGATGAAGTGTTGTAAATACATGTGTATCGGTCTAATAACCGCATGCGTACTAATCATTGTAGCAATAGTTCTTGGAATGCATGGTAAAAATGAGAGTGAGACGAATGATGCTTCTTCTTCTAAACCTATTATTGTTACTGAACTAACAGCTCTGAAGAGACTCGAGCAAGACGAGAGACACTTGCATGATAAGAAGGAACTTTCATCTAACATTTTCTATTGCTTACTGAGTGAGTATGTTGAGACCATGGATGCGAAAGATTGTTATGTGTGTACACAAATACCTTCCTCAGTAGTGGAAGGGGTAACGTATCACAGCATGCCTCTTACGTATGGAATTACATGTAGTATAATAGCTTCCAGATTTTATGGTCAAACAT
Source organism: Pleurodeles waltl (assembly GCF_031143425.1). Taxonomy (NCBI): domain Eukaryota; kingdom Metazoa; phylum Chordata; class Amphibia; order Caudata; family Salamandridae; genus Pleurodeles; species Pleurodeles waltl. The sequence continues at coordinate 1,180,052,059 of NC_090437.1, forward strand.
ACATTCATTATTTTTACACTAATAATGATGTTACTTTTGCATATGTCCCCATAATAGGGCACCTGAGTAAAATAGCTAGAGATTATTATGCCAAATTAATGAGGGAATTCTTCGAACCAATGTCACCTTTTCACACAGCTCACGCACATAGAGAGAACCTTACATGCTTGCTTTCACCAGTAGAAATAAATTTCTTAGACCGCACTGATGATAGGAGGAAAGAAATGAAGGAGGAATTAGAAAGGGAATTACACAAAAGAACATCTGTAGATAATTATGCTTTTGCCGCAATAAAGACACAAGGAAAAATAGCTTTAGATACATTGCACGTAGGGAAATTTTGTATATATAGAGCTGAATCATATTATGACACAGTTTTTGTGGGAACGAGTGAATGCAAACATACGTATGCATTTAAACCTAAGTGGACGTTCATGCTGAATGGACAAGACCCAGTTATTCCTGGAATATATTATATTTGTGGACTCAACGTCTATTATCGTCTTCCTAAAGGATGGTATGGGAGGTGTTATTTGGGAATAGTGTTCCCAAAGATTTACCAACTAGACGACTTAAAGAAATTTCCAAAGCTGTCTGAATCACATCATGTTCAGAAAAGAGAGACAGCTTCTGGTGTGGTAGGAGATATATTTGGAGCATTGATTCCTTCAGTAGGAGTCATATTGAATTCAATCAAAATACGAAAGCTGTCTACTATTGTGGATAACATGCAGACAAAGTTTTCAGGAGCTATAATCCTGATGGATGCTGAACTCGCTGCAGAAAGAGCTATGACTCTTCAAAATCGGCTTGCCTTAGACATTCTTTTAGCAAAGGATGGCGGCGTTTGCAAAATGCTTGGTACACGTCATTGTTGTACATATATACCAGACAGCAGTGGAAAAATGTAAACGATGCTTACAAATTTAACTAAAGAAAGTTAAAGATTTAAAGGAATTGAAAGAACCCGGAGTTTGGGAGAAAGTTGGAAAAGGATTTGCTTCTGTGGGAAATTGGCTCAGCAACGTTTGGAACGGATTGTTACTAAAAATAGTAAAGGGAATATTAATAATATTGATTTGTCTATTAGGCTCTTGGGGAACATGGAAAACTTTCAAAATGTTAAAAGCAAGGAACAAAAGGAAAAGAGAAGAGAAAATAGAGAACAAAATGGTGGAAATATATAGAGAAAAATCAAAAGGGACTAAAAGAAAAAGGGAATTGACTGAAGTGCCAAATTACTATACAGAATTTTAATGGAATAAAATTTGTGGGTAGATTTGATGTGATGACATAATTAGTCATCAGAGGAGGGATTGATGACGCAGAAAAAGAGGGTCCAACATATATTCATACATATTGTGTAATGAAAACTTATAATGTAGTGTGATTTTAGTAAAGAAAATAATGTACGAGGGAAATTGTGCCCTCGGGGTAGTTCGCCATCATTGTAAACGAGCTTTATTAATCATGAAGTATTGAAAATGTAGTAATCCGTCATAATTGCAAATGTATGCCATGATTTATTGTTTGAAAACTGTTTTGCTTAGCTTAAATTTAGTAGAGGCTTTGGCCTAGTTGCCTGGTCTCAAATTCTAACTGCGTGGTTTTTTTTTCCTTGAACTAATGAAACATATATTCTTGCTTGAAGTTGTGTTTTTCCAGTAGAGCTGACTGATACACTTATCTCCAAGGTTTCGTACTAGGCCGGTTTCATCCCCTTTGATAAAAGGTCAGTCTGCAGGTGCGGACAATGAAGGTACAGATAGTAAAATAATTGGCAAACCATGTTACAATTTGTGTTCCAAGGCTCCGAGGACAGTGTATGCATAAATGAGCGCTAGTAAAAGACAATTTTCATTGGACAATTTGAAGCCAACCTATGAACCCTCCAATGGAAGACCCTGCAGAATTTGGATTGTTTCTAACTTAAACCCACTGGACAAAGAGAAGTCAGCCATTTTCCTCGATGCCAGTTTGAAGCCAGATGCCAGACTCCATTTTGAACGACACCCTGATGCCCTTTTCTCTATCTGAGAGAAAGAGACTTTAAGAATTCTCACCCTAGAGACTTTAACTTTGATTTGCCCCGTCTTGCCTATGCAGTAACTTTGCCCCATTCTCCTTGCCGCTGCAAGGAAGCTTGCCCTTAACTTTGCCCCTTTGAAACTTGCCCCATGCTGATCAACCGGTACCTGAAGGACGAAGACTTTTCTTGAATGCTGATTGTATTTGGTAAATATGAAAGGATAAATGTATTATGCATTGTGTTTTTCCTTTTAGGTACCAACGGCTATTTTGATAGGGTCCTAGTTAGAAGTTTTCCAAATTTGTGTTGACTAAATTCGTTTTGCATGAAGCCCCACATGCCAATGCTAATTAGAGGTTAGTCGAGGTATTCATTCAATGTACCATGCTAAATTCAAATCTTGTTATGCTGACCAATGTATGAAATTAGTCAAATACAGTTAGTCATATTAGTGATTTGTATTGCCATAACTGTGAGTGTATCATTATCCAGATTTTGCGTAGATTGCATTTTTCCACCATTATGGACAGCCAGTAATGTTCATATACATATATCATTTGGTTTTGAGACTTATATACATCGTGTTAGCTTTGTTAATATAGGGAAATAAATTCACTAACTTTTAATAAACTGGTGTGGTTATTCATGGCTGAAAGGCCATGGTGCGCCGAAATTCCAACTGTTATTGATTTCTGATGTGTTATATTGATCTATTAATTGAGTATTGATTACCGATTACTATAGTCATTGATTATTGATCTGAGTGACTCGACTATTTTAGGATGAGGAGAGCCCGACTCGGTTAAAAGATTCACAGACCTCCAACGTGTCCAGGTACAGGTAATTTATAAGGGCTGGACGCGTTATCAACTCTGTCCCACACACCACGGTGCACACTTAAGTCAGTGCACCAGCCACAGGCTGCAAACTCACACTTGTACTAAGAAAAGCACATTAATAAAAGATGGTCAGTTGTTTGAAGCCACCAGTCCGCCTTTCACCGTGCAGGAGAAAACCGGCATGTAATTAAAAGGACAGCAGAATTCCTCCTTCTGTTTGGTGCCGTGAATGACTGCACCCACCTGTAGGATAATGCCTGGGAGAGCCCTTCCTCCTACTCAAGAGGCACTATCAGACACACTGAGTGAGCTCTGCCTCTATTTTGAGGACATACAGAGTGCCTCCTTTATGCCTGAACCTGTAAGATGGCAAGGGCACAGAGACAGATGATTTCCTCATTTTTCATGAGAAATGAGGACACGCCCATTTAAGATCACGTCAGCGCACATTTAGCACCCGTGTATCTTGCATTACATTGGTATCAGTAATACCAAAGTCTCCTGAGGGTTCAAAAAGTGAGGGCAAGTGCCTGTTTTACTCTCAGGCCACTTTTTTATTTGTCCCCTGGAAATTAAAGAGTACCGCAGATTTCCAGGAGTACCTCCAAGGAGTTTTGTGAATACCATAAAGTCATAAATCTACAGTATACATATAAGGAAACCATAGCGAGGAGATGTATAACAATTAAAAAATGCCTCAAATGGTACCTGATCTCGGTATTGTGTGGGGATATTTCCATGTTTTTATTAAATTATTGTTCCATTTTCCTCACAGTAGCAGTGAAAAATGGTGTATTCTGCTTTCAAGTCATTGAAGGCGGAAGGAAATAGCTGCTATCTCCAGGCAGAGACGAAAGCACTGCATGCGTCTCAGCAGTTCTGAGCTGGCATTGCTTTTAGCTGATTTTAATCTCTTTTATCGGAAGATGCTGAAGTGGACCGCCTGCATTCCTAACACACATCAACAGCAAGGAGGGAAGTGAAGGTGTTAGATCAAAATCCCATCCATTGTCATAACATTGTCAAAAAATAAAACAAATCAAAGGGAATCCGCAACGATGATGTCCATTATTTAACACGCACAATCGTCTCCTTCGTGTGGGCTCTACAGCTGCTGCCTCCTTTTCTGCCAGGTTTTTAGCTGCAGTCGCCTCCTTTGCCAGCTCTCCAGCTGCCAGGCTCTTTCCTTTCTGCCCCACAGCTCTTGTCCACGAAGTCCTCACAGATGGTCACTGAGGTCCTCCCCAGATGGGCACTGTTATGGAAACACAAAATTCATCTTTGAGTTGGGTTAATCTTCCCAGCGTTCTGTGAGAGTGCGCTTCCCAGCTTGAGGCAGGATTTCTTAGAGCAGGCCAGCCATTTGAGGCACTAAAGTAAAAAAAAGCAGGAGATAAAGGTTAAGTCGCAACACGTGATACTTGTTTGTATTAGTATCTGTACTTCTTTCCGTAGCAGGAGCGTTTAAAATGGTGCAAATGTTGTAGCACAACAATTATCACCATATAAAACATACCGCATAACCTGGAGGATGTCTCTATACATCTTTTTCGATCTTTAATGAGCAAAGCTTTTAATAATTTGTCTGTACATTAGACTCGCTTTACTGTTTTTCTGCTGTATCGTCTAAGCGCACAGACGTGGCGTTTAAGTTAAAAGCGAAACAACCAAAAGGAGATAATATGAGTACGTGTTCTATCACAAACTTTTAAATACAGCCATACTCGCTCTCAGCTCTGGTAAGTAACGAAAATAAAGAAATTTAATATTAAAATTTAAGAAGTATTTTAGTTGAACCAATTATATTTTTACTAGATGCCATTTTTGTTCAAAATCAGTGGCGTAATGACACTTGGGTGGGGGGGGGGATGCAGAGTATATGGCGGTGCCCCCACTCTGGACTCACTCAAGAACTCTCAGGCCAGGGTACTGTGATGAGGGGGCCCCCTGGACCTCCTTCCCCGCCCCTCCCCGCACCGCAGGGGTTGCGGGGGCTTTTGCTACGCCTTTGCCCAAAATGTGCCTAACACATACTTTAAAATATTATGTCGTTGGTGGATGCTCAAGCTGTTTTTTTTGTATTGTAACTGAAATCTTCTACAGAAAAGCACATTTTCAGGTGGAAATTTCTTTACTTGTATTCATAGATGATTGAACAGTTTACAACCCCGCCTACAGATGAGATTTACAATAAGGAAGTTTCGCCAGTACAGTAGATTAACTGTGGCTAATAGGTGCTCCTTGGAAGTGACGATTGAAAGGTGGTGAGCGTGGACAATCATGCTCGTTTGTTGGTATTCACAGTTTGACAGTGTCTTGGCACTTTGGAAACCAGGGCAGAACTGGACAATAAAGTAAGCCCTAGCATAAATGTTAAAACGGAGCCCTTCACCACAGGAGGCTGAGACGAGAATGAGGACGACGGGGACATTGATGAGCCACGGCGGTCAATTCTGCCCTGAAAGCAGCCCTACGGCCTACAGCCCACCTGGAAAATGCCGGAGTGACGGAATGGCCAGTCCACCCTCGAAATAAATTACCTCAAATGCACTCAAGTAAAAAAACAAAACAAAATGAAAGCTTTTCCACTGAGTTAAAGAGAACGGAGAACTCCTTCAGTTCGTGATGAGTGTAAGGGAAGAGATTCCGATTGGGGTAAATTACTTCCCAACAACGAAACAATAGTTTAAAGAAAAGAAAAAAGGTTCTTCTTATTTCTGCCTTGCATACTGACAAGATGATGGATGTTCCATCAGAGTAGGTAGATACAATGCTCTGCTTATACATCAACAACCTTGACAGGATAAGATAGGGTCGAAACAGCATGACTAAAACACTCTTTCTTCTAAACCAGGGTGGCAGGGGGGAGTGTGTTGGCTACAGTCTTATTTAATTTACACATCAAATACATTGTAGCATAGCTGGAGACCAGTACCAATCATGCTTCTCTCAGTGGCAGCTGCCACTCAACTGGGGTAGCAGGGCTGGGGGGTTGGAGGTGCAGGGGGTGAGCCAGGGTCACCAGTAGTTGTCACCAGCAACAGCTGCGTCGTGATTGGTCGGAGCGGCTGCTCCACCGCTCAGACTAGGAATGGAAGCCTGGGCATGTTTTCCACTCCGCTGTGCTATACAGCCAGGGAGAGAACATGCAAAGTGAGCATGTTTTTTTGTCCAGCCCAACACGGCTGGCCCATCAGACATGCACACTTTGTGTGCACATGGCCCTCTTCTGGCCCCCTCCCTCCCTCCAGCCCAGCTCAGCCCCTTCTCCCTGGAAAAATGAAATGATAATAAGGTAACAATATTATCATTTTATTTTTCCTTTCCCCACAATCCAGTGGGGCAACGCCCCTTCCCCTTAGCGGAGGAGTGGCTTCTGCACTGTCTGAATCAAAAATCTCTACCCTGGTATTCACACAATTCTTGTAACCTGCATCTCCATGCGAATGCAAATTGTCCCTCACAGATTCACAGAATTTTGTTCCATGACAGGTTTGTCTATGAAAAATCAAAAATCATATTTTTAGCATTTAACCCACATAAAGCGTATAGAAACAAACTAGTTTGGCACATTTTTTGAGAGTTTAATAAACATTAACTATCTTGATGTCACATTGAGTTAGAACACTTAGGGCTAGATGTATCAAGCTCCCAGTTTGCATTTCTTAAATAGTGAATTTTAAGAAATCGCTATTTAAGAAATGCAAAATGGGATGTATAAATATTGCGATTTGGTAATAGCTATTTCTTAAAAATCGCAATCGCAATTTGCGAGTTCCAAATTCCTAATCGCAAAAATAGCGAATCAGTATTTGGAAATCGCAAATTGCAATACCGGCAATCTGGAACAGCCTGATGGCATCACAACTAGGAAGTGAGTCAGTGCACGCTGTTTCCAGAAGCCCAAGCCATAGGAGCAGGCAGAGAGACCCAGCCAAGCACCAGGGAGGCAGTCTTGAGAGTCAGCCAGGACCAAACAAAACAATGGCTACTGATGGGAATGTGAAGGAGAAAGGAGAGAGGACTTGCAAACTTAAATTCAGTGAGCAGGAATTGGAGGTGCTCAGGAACCAAGACAAGTTATTTGGAAAAGACTCACTACAGGTGCCAGAGAGTGAGAAGAGAAAAATGTGGTCAGACATCCAGGCCAAAATATGCGCAGTGGGTGTTGCACAGCACTCCATCGAGGAGATACGCAAGCTCTGGTACAACTAGCGTTCATGTGCCAAAGAGAGGGTAGCAAGCAGGTTGAAGGAGACAAGGAGCACTGGAGGAGGACCACCCACTCAGACACCGTCTACACCAATGGAAGATATGGTGCAGTCAACACTGCTTCCTGGAGCTGTCAGTGTTGTCACTGACATTGACATCTCAGGCACACCAGCACCAGCAAAGGGAAGGGCAGTAATGATGTGTTTCCCCATATGTGCATGTACAAATGACCCTCAGAAAATAGCTATGGCACTATGCAGTATGATAAGGGGTCCATGCCACATTTTACATCCAACACAACAATGCATTATGGGAGTGGTAGTCCACACCACTAAAGTGCATTTACCACATAAATAGCAAGATAGTGTAAAACCAAACAGATACCCGACACAAAAGACTTTCAGAGATATTATGCCAGGGTAAATGTAAGCCTATTACTCAACTGTGAGAGTACATATCCAAGAATGACATGCTGTGCATTGTTGTTGCAGATGTTCCGGGCCCTGATGCAGCAGAAGGTAGAAATGTGGGGATTGGGAAAGCCACCCACAGTCCGACTCAAACACCGGTGAGTCCATCATACAAGCACAAACTAGACACAGGGCAAGAGTGCTACCCCTCCCTGAGTATAACCTGGACTCAGATGAATTGCCGGAGGAAGTACCCACACCACCCCCAGTGGCTAGAAGCACCGACAGACAGCAGTCCCTGCCCCAGCGTCAGTCCACTCCACTCAGGAGGCGTTGCGAAGAAGGCAGACAGTGCACAGAGGAAGGTGAGGGCCCATCACTGTTTGGTGGCCTTGAGGCTTCCATGCTGAAAGTGCAGCGCATGCAATGTAAACACATGAGGTCAATGCACAGGCAGTTGGTGTCAATCGATCATAACATAGGAGCAATGCACAGGCAGTTTTAGTCTCTCAGTGACAACATGGGATCAATGCACAAACAGTTGGGGCTCTCAATGACAACATGTGCAAGCTGCATGAGGGACAGCAAACAGCAGCAGAACACGCAAGTGAGATGACAAATGCCATTAGGGAACTCTGCACTGTGATGCAGCAGGAACATGTCAGCCACCGTAGGCACCATCACCAATTGATGGGCAGGTTGGATGGGTTCTGCAGATCTGTCAATCCGCTCACTACCACAACGGCTTTGGTGTCACGAAGTGCTGTGGCCATGCAAGTGGAGATGGCACATTGCAGTCGGGATGTTGCAAATCCCCAATGTTTTAGAGACAATGCAGACAACCTGAAGTGCTACAAACAGCGAACTGGGTGGTGGGGATAGTGAGGAGCTCTCTAGCCTCAGCAGTCTCACAGCCCCTGTGATGGATCCTAGGCAGTACCATATGCAGTTCTCTCTCGGAACATGCAATAAGAGGTGCCACCGAGACCACTGAGCACTCAAGTGGAGTGCGTGGACGTAGAAAGTAATGTTGAGAGGTACAGGGGACTTGCATATAATGTAGCAACACAGTGATACTATGATGCTAATAGTGTGAACTGTAACTAGGACCTATTTGTGTACAGTGCTTACCTATGTCCTAATCACACATACATTTCCTGAAGTCAAGGCAATAAAGATGCTACCTACAGCAATACAATAAAAGTTGACGTGGTGTTGTCATTACTTACATCACAAATAGTTGCGCGTGATCTCAGTACGTCTTTGTCTGCCCTCTGCTGCACTGCTTCTGTCTGCTGGCTGAAGGGGTGGCAAGGAATCGTCATCTTCATCGAAGTCAGGCTCTATGGGTTCCACTGGTATGCCCCTCGTTATTGCGATGTTGTGCAACATAGCACATGTGGCACAATTTTGTAGGTGTTTTCGGGCTGTATTGCAGTGCACGATCACTCTTGTGCAGACATTGGAAACAGCTCTTCAGCAGGCTGAAGGTCCTCTTTACAACGCTGCATGTCGTCCTGTGTGCTGCGTTGTACCTCCTTTCACCTGGCGTGGCAGGATACAGATAGGGTGTTAGGATGAAGGACTGCACTGCATAGGCACTGTCTCCTAGAATGACAGGAGAGTAAAATGAGTAATTGTTATCCGTGACATCACATATACATTAAGGCGACATTGTCAACTGTGACATTACCAAGTAGGTATCCTTCGCCAAACTCCCCAGCAAGTAGTCTTCTGTGTATTCCACTGTGCCTGAAGCTGTAGGAGTCATGTGTGCTACCTGGGTTTCTGCTACAAGATCTGTTATTATGTTAGAGGCATTGCTTATGACTTGTATGTTCATGGAATGTGTACTCTTTCTGTTCCGATAAACATACTCTGTGGCAGATGGTGGACAGATAGCTGCATGTGTCCCATCAATGCAGCCAATGATGTGGGAATTGGGCAATCTGGTAAAAATTGTGTTTGGTTTGTTGCAAATCCTGTGGGATGTTGGGGACTCTTATGTGCAGATGGATTTTGCTAAGCATGGCATTGAGGAATGCATTGAAGAAGTGTGAAAGTTCACTCTGTGAGACACCTCCAGCTGCTGCTATGACCCCTTAATAGCTCCCTGAGGCTAAGATTTGCAGGGAGCATAATACCCTGCAGTAGGGGTTGTAGATCAGCTATCAGGTCAAATATAATGGCTGAGTTTAACCTGTACTTATCATATATCTCCTCCTCTGTCTGGTCAAAAAGAGTAATGCACACTCTGAAAATGCGCTCCTGTCTCCTCCTCCCTCTCCTCAAATCTGCCAGGATCCTCATCCTCCTCGCCATGACATAGAGAGCAGCCAGTGTGGAAAAGAGGCTGAGTCATTCTGGGCCTCTTTATATAGGTTGCACCTATTTACCACCTGATTTCAATTCGTGTTAAACTGCACGTGCAAAAACCCATTTTACGAATATTCGCAATTTGCGACTTGTTGATGCATTGCATTGCGATTCGGGTTTTGCGGAATGCATTGCAGAATGCGATTCGCAAAATCTCATTGCAATTTGCAAATCGCAGTATGCGATTCGCAATATCTCGTTGCAATTGTAAGGAATCGCTATTTTAGCGATTCCTTAAAATTTCACTGCAAATCCCTTTCATACATCTGGAAAGGCGATTTTGCATTCGCAAACGGTGGAATTTACCAATTCGCACCGTTTGCAAATGCAAAATCCTTTGATACATGTGGCCCTAAATGGCATAAAACGCCCTCGAAAAAGTATACTTTATTTGCTCGACTGGGGCTGGTGTCTGATTTGCAAGAAAACCAATAGCAGGAACGGACTCACCTAATTTGGAGGTATATGATGCCGGTGCTCAGTTAGCAGGCTCTTATCGTTTTAAAATACAGTGCTTCATAACTATTTCTGTAATAGTGAAGACGGAAAATCATACCCCCATAGTTTAGGATTTGGCCTTAAAACATATTGAACCAAGAATTTGACTTAATCCACTTGCCCATTGGGTGACAACATGGAGCACAAAAGAGCTAAGGTCATATTAAGCACTCCTATGAGATCTTTTAGGTAGGAAGGGTGAGGGAAAACTGAACTGGTTTAATTATTGTAATCATGACTCCCTGTTTGAATTAGGACTTGACCATATCTAGCTACCTCCAGAATGAGTAAGTTGTGACATTTAGCAGGTATTTGAGCTTGTTTGTAAACATTGGGTTGAAACAAAGCACCACAGAATCGTTAACCTGAGGATATTAACAGAGATGTTCCTACTATTTAAGTCTGTACCCAATTTTAAGTAATAATTAGGCAATCTTCAGGTGGCATGTGTGTTGCTGTGTTCTGCTCACTAAAAAAATTCTTAGACCTTCTCTCAGTGTTGACACGCAAAACAGTGGTCCATGCCTTGAACACATCTAAACTGGATTATGCCTACACTCTCTATCGTGGCCTACCAGATAATCTGATCAACAGGTTGTAAACTGTTCAAAATCCAATAATGTGGCTAATCCTGGAGACTCCGAGATGGGCCATGATCTTCTATTACCTTAAGTCACCACACTAGCGTCCAGCTAAGAAACATATTCCGTGTAGAGCTTTCCTCCTTGACTATCGTGCTTTATACAATTCTGGACCTAAATATCTTTCAGACCGTGTTTTTCAATATGGGCTAGGTAGAACTCTCAGATCATTTATGTCTTTACTGGCACGGACTCCCAGGGTTGGTCACTCTCAGTCTTTTTTGTGCGTGCTATCAAGGAGTGAAATCTTCTACCTCTGAACCTCCGTTGTCCTATCTGCAAGGAGAAAGTGTTGAGGAAACCTCTTAAAACTTCACTATTTGCAGTGCACTGAGATTGGGAGGTTGACTGGTTGCTACAATATTTTTATAGCATCAGTACACTCCTCGGAGTAGCTTTCACACTTTATAAAGTCTTTCACTCGTTCATTCATTCATCCATTCATCGAACCACAATTAGCTGTGGTATTATATTCAAATTTCGGTATAGTGCTTTAGTTTTTGCTACATTTACCTGATGTTAGGGACCTGTCTCTCTGCAATCCATGAATCCATTTATAGCAGCATGAGTATGAAGTTACATCTATGTGAAAAAATGATCTCAATGATAAGGGGTACAATGATAGGAGCGTAGAGAAATCCTCATATCTGCTATGGAAGGCTGATTCCCACCAGACAGTGCATGTACTTCATGTAAGCCCTGTAATGGTGCGTAAATACTACAGTGCAGTGTGGCTAATGTAGGCGCTGTTCAATAACTGTAGATGGAAAGTTTTATTATTACTATTTATCAAATGCACTTATTTGCTTTGTCTACCAGGTCTCAGTGTGGATAACTTTGGTTTACTCTCATAGACCTAGCCATTTAATGAGCACTGTCAGTTTAAACACAACGAACACCACATTGACAGCTGTGTCAACCTAGAAAGGTACACATCAACACATTCTCTGAAGTCGCCTTGAACTGTGTTTCATAAAAATATTACATTGAGAGCAATGTTCCTTTCAAAAGCAGCAAGGCTTCCTTGAAACATTCTAAAACTTAGTAAAGATTTGCACCAACGTGAAAGCTGTGCAAATAACGAGCAAAAAGGGGGGCTGTACATGAAATTATACATATTTGTGCATTCATTTTTCTCTGCTTCATGATGTGCTGTTTTCCCTTTTCATCTACTTCAAAGTGGCTTGCGGAGAGACGATCCAGGAACTACATTACAACCAACAACTCTCCAAAGCCCACAACTTTATTCACATGATTTCAGACATTGCTAATGATTACAAACAACTGTTTTATCAGCAAACAATATTAAAACAATTTGAGAAAATAATTTCAAACAAATCATGTCCTTACATTTTATAAAAATTAACCAAGAAAAACATTATTTAAGTGTTTGGGAGAGAGACTTTTGAACTGTTGAGGCCTTGAAAATGCAAATGCATCCCTTCTGATTCCACCTTTGTCTTGTGGGAGCCTACCACCCCCAGTAGAGCTTTGAAATGAAGTGAGAAATCCCACAATAACAGAGCCCTGACTTCTCATGAATGGTTTACAAGGTCCTCACTGGCCATTTCACAACAGTTCATGAGTTCATTTTTGGCCAATGCAAAGTGCTTGCCGTGATGGAAACTGGGAAACTATCGAGCTATAAGGCTAAAGAAAACCAGAGGTTCAACATTCCAGACAGCGAGAATTCTTGACTACATTGAGCAAATGTCATGTTGCTCCTGATTGTATCTTTAATGCCTTGAGTCTGGAAGACAGCAGATTGCTTTTTAATTAATGGTGAAGTTAGTATGGTTACTTCTAGTTTTTGTTGCCGAACTATGGTGGCATAGCACTCAAAGAAAATGTATATCAAAGATTTAGGAAAATTATTTCTTTATACACGGATAATCAGCATGCAAATGTAAATTCTAATGGTTAAGCTTCCTGAAGTCCTAGGCGTTGAGAAAGGGTGATCCACATAGTATGACTTTAAATATTTAACGATTAGGATACTTTACGAGGCTGATATCAATCAACAGAAAATTTTAAGCGCCAGATATGTTATTGCGTAGCCAATACAAAGGTCTTGGTGCTGGCAAATTTTGGTCATTTTGGTAGAGGCCAAATATGAGCCTAATTATGTAAATTTGCACTACTTGCTTTTTTGGAAGTTCCTAGCAAGTGAGCATTGTGTAATTACAATTTACATAGTACAGCATTGATATTATTGCCAGGTTTAAAGCAATATTGTACAGGGGGCCCTCAAAAAGCCGAGGTGGTAAGAGGAATTTGTTTACTTGATTAATTGGAGGTATGTAGAAGTGGTCATCATCGAACAGCGAGCCTATGTTCTTGTAGGTCATCTTAGGGTTTTGAGCAAGTTTAAGAGGCGAACCGCTGTGTTCATTGAATTAAAAAAATTAATTTTTTTCCCTGTCAAATCAGAAGTGCCAAATTATTTTAGCCACTGTAGCCATCTTTAGCTTTGACATGATGTTATGTGTCGTGCAAGAATGTGGAAAATGCTTGTGTAGCCACTAATATTATGAGGGACTACCTTCATGTACCTATGAAAGAGGACCAAAGAGAAGGGCAAGTCCCAAGGCATACTACAGTTGAAGCCAGTGGTGGCTGGTAATTGTAAGAGGGTGGGGGCGGGCGGGAAGCACACTCACACTCATTCATTCACACACGCACACACATCCATTCACAACACTCAACATTAAAACATGCACGCATGCACCAAACATTCATTTAAAAAACACACACACACTGACCTTCAGCTCGGAGGTCCGAGGAAGGTTGGAACTGCTGCTGCCTTCCCTCTCTGGCTGACCCTATGTGGGCATACAGTTTACTGGCTGGTCACTGGGTTTGATTCTTTTCCAATTATTTTATATATTGTGATTGAGTGGCAATCTGTAAGTAACATAAAAATAAGTATGAATGATATGTATAATATATTAATAACAAGATTGTTTTTCTTTGTTGAATAAGAAAAGAATGTTATAATTATTGAATAAATACTGTAGAGATCGTGTGGACCTTGATTTTAGATTAAGATTGTGCATGGGTTTCCACAAATCTTTTCACTATTATTTTTTGGACTTTATATCATATATTTGATGCCACAGGATGTTGGTTGAACGCAGTGGATATACAACACAGCCTATTTAATATAGAGGTTGTTGTGTTTGATTTTTAGCCCCGATGAATTTGTAAATACACAAAACACATGTTTGCTAAAGTGGAGAGTCTAAGCACCATAAAATGATCTTTCACAACTGAGAAGCGAGAATTGAAGAAATTCTGTTAAAGAACTGTACATAACCAGAGCCTGTGCTTGAGGCTGCGAACATGTATTCACATTTTACTGCCTACCCACTGACAAAATTTGTAAAACATTTTTTAAGAGCAGGCAGTGGTTACACTGACTACAGCTTACTCCTAAAAATGAATTGAAATCTTTTCATTTCTTTTTTTGAACACAACTCATTTTCCTTAAGGAAAATGGGCTGCATTTGAAAAAAAAAGATTGCTTTTTTCAAAAGCAGTCACAGACATAGTGGTCTGCTGACCCCAGCAGGCCACCATCCCTGTGATTTTAGTGATTCCCAATGGGACCCAAATCAAGACCTACCTCATTAATATTCATGACGTAGGTCTATTTGCAACCCAATAGGAATCACAAAATATGTAATACACACATTTGCACCTGAGTGTATAAGATTACCAAATAGCAAATCGCAAAAAATAAAAGATTTGGTAATCACAAACAAATACCTATATACATCTGGGCCTATAAATTGTGGAGAGTGCAAAAACTCAGTTTTCTGTGTGTTGCATTTCAGATTGCATTATGTCATCCAGAAGCAATATTTCCAAGGTTAGAGTGAGATGCCAGGTGTCAGCTCTGAGAATACTTTCAGATGGTGCTAAGTATCGTTACAATTTTGCTCCTTTCATAGGCTAACATAAGGGCTACCCTCATATTCTGTTTGAGTGGTAGCTGCTGATCTCAAAGGAGTAAGAAGGTCATATTTAGTATGGCCAGAATGGTAATACAAAATACTGCTGACTGGTGAAGTTGGATTTAATATTACTGTTTTAGAAATAACACTTTTAGAAAGTGAACATTTCTCTGCACTTAAATCCTTCTGTGCCTTACAATCCACATCTGGCTAGGTTCAGTTGACAGCTTCCTTGTACATTCACTCAGACAAACCCCAAACACAGGATTCTCAGCCACACTTGCATACATCTGCATTTTTAATGGGTCTTCCTGGGCTGGTAAGGTGGAGGGCCTGACACTTATATGTCAAAGGACAGTAGCCTGCCCTTACACAAAGGACTGCCACACCCTCTACTGGGACCCTGGCAGACAGGATTGAACTGAAAGGGGACCTTCTGCACTTCTAAGCCACTCTTTGAAGTCTCCCCCACTTCAAAGGTGCATTTGGGTATTTAAACAGGGCCTCTGCCCCTACCAGCTCAGACACTTCCTGGAGAAGAGAACCTGAACCAAACCTGCAACCTGCCAAGAAGAACTGCCTGGCTGCCAAAAGGACTCACCTTTCTGTGAAGGACTGCTGCCTTGCTTTTGCCCTGCTGCCTTGCTGCTCTCCGGCTGTGGTGGCAGTGCTCTCCAAGGGCTTGGATAGAGCTTGCCTCCTGTTCCCTGAAGTTTCAGGACCAAAAAGACTTAATTTCTGCAAGAAGAACTTCCTGTGCAGCAGAAATCGGCGCACAGCCGGCAGAAAACGACGCACAGCCTACATCGTGGTGAACAATTCACTGCATGCCGAACCGGAACGATGCAGCCCAATTTCGCAAGGAGAAGATCGACGCAGCGCCAGCGTAGCACCCTGAAATTCCACGCAAGGCCCACTGGATCGATGCACAGCTGAGCTGGAAAGACGCAGCCCGACTTCCTGAGAGGAACTGACGTAGTGCCTGCCATGCATTAGAATTTTTCACGCAACATCTACCGCATCTACGCAGCCCCTGTGACTTCGCCCTGCCAGCACCAGATTTCAATGCATCGCCCCTGGGGTGTACGAAAACCCCGCAACCCGAAGAGAATCCAAGACCGAGCGCCGGAAATTGACGCAAAGCCCTCCCTGCGTGGAAAATAAATTACGCATCACCGTGTGCGGCCCAAGAAATCGACGCACACCTCGCTCCTCCTCTGCGGTTCCTTGTGGAGATTTTGAACGCAAACCAGGTACTTTGTGCTTTCAAGAGACATTTGTTGCTTTTAAGAGACTAAAGACATATAATTTTTACAGTGATATTCCAAAATATACTTATTGCATTTTAATCGTTTTGACCTGCATCTTATCAGATAAATATTATATATTTTTCTAAACACTGTGTGGTGTATTTTTGTGGTGTTTTACTGTGTTATTGTATGATTTATTGAACAAATACTTTACACATTGCCTTCTAAGTTACGCCTGAATGCTCAGTGCCAAGCTACCAGGGGATGGGCACAGGATAATTGGAATGTGTGTGACTTACCCTGACTAGAGTGACTAGAGTGAGGGCCCTTGCTTGGACAGGGGGTAACCTGACTGCCAACCAAAGACCCTATTTCTAATAGAAATGTACAAGAATCTTCTACTGAAGGCCAAGGAGAGATTGAATTAAATTAGAGGATGTAGGTAAAATTTAATGCTTCTCAACTTGTCACTTACAACTGGGCTAATTCGTGGGTAAAGAATGGAGGAAATGGACGATACTTTGTCCTTTGACTTCTGTCAATGGATTCATTGGGGAGTACTGATGTCGAACAGACACATTGATGGCTTGACTTTGGCTGGAAAACAGAATTTAGAAACAATGTGCTAAATGGGAATCAGTAGAGTAATTTCTGAGAAAAGAGATCATTAAACACTTTAAACTTCTAGAATGGAGGTTGATTGAAAGCTGGTTGATAATTCTGAAATCATCCTGAACTCAGTAATGTCCAAAGTAGACATATATCATTGTTGAAATTATTTTGGTGACTTAATCTGTCAATATTTGGACTTAGAAGTGCTTGCAGGTAGTTGATCTCTCCGTCAGTGAGGCAATTAAATGTTAGAATGCACATTTTCATCAATTCCAACAACAACACTTCCACCTTGTGAAAACTGCAAATGCTACATTCTACAAATGAAGACTCCTGCAAATTCATGAGTAGCCATCTTTGTGAATCCCATGTAAGTCAGAAATTTGTTTCAAGAAGGAGTGGTTAATGTGCAAATTTCAAGTGGATCATGGAGCTATGGAGGTGTATTGTGCAGTACTACGGAGCTATGTTAATATATTGGTGCCTTGAAACATTTAAGCAAGAAAGTCAGAGGTCCTCACAAGCTATTCCAGTTTATATGGAAATCCAACAATTTGCAAAGTCTGTCTCCTTGTAAAAGTTATCAGTAGTTCAAATTTTTGATCACAGGCCAACTATGTGATCTAATAGAAGTAGTCTTAATTCTAATAAATAATTTTTGTTGAGGTCATCAGATCTCTGATTCAGCTCCAATCCATGTGCTTATTTCACCTATTTGATAAAATTCCTATACATTTGGTGGTGTAATTCTATTCTTTGATTGAGTTCATTTATCATCTGCCTATCCAATTTTAGGAAAATAGCAGGAAATTCACTTCTTGCTGGTATATTGTTTTTACATCTGTGATGGTTTTGGCATGTGAGCAAAGTCATATAGCAAGCAGGAAAGCACAATCATTTTTTACATGGCTATACGGCCAGTAGTGGACAGTGGGAGACCCCTCAGTAAGCCAATCCGGAATCACAATTCCATCAGCACTCTGATAAGGTTTATCTCCTACAAGTCCTGCTACAAAGGAATTCTAGCACTTTGCCAAATCAGTGAAAGGAGAGGGTCTGTACTGTCATTCTTTGTGTGTGTACCTTTGTGATAAAGCAGCATGTAATTTGCATAAAACCAGACAACTGTATTCCATTGTCTAACAGATTACCCAATGAGTTGGCAAGAGTAACCGTCCACCAAAACCCATTTTAATCAATGCTTTAAATGAAAACCTCTAGTAAAGTGTGTCGAACACCTTCTCTAAATATAGTTTTTTGCATGCTGAGTGAGAGAATGAGAAGTGAGCTCTTTCCAATAGATGATGAACCTTGTGGCTGTTGAGTGAGGAGTTTTTCCCTGGGACAAAGTCATTCTGGTCCATATGCATTAGATCAGTGTTTACCTGCAAGTACCCATCAGCAAAGATTTTGTTCAATATTTTTGTAGTCAGTGCTAATTATGGCTAAGGATCTATAGGATGAGAGATGGATTGGATCCTGATCTGGTTTAGGTATTGGGACCGGCAGGGTCTCTGTAAAAGAAATGGGTAGGATGTCATGCCCATAGAGGCAGCCAAGAGCAGGACTAATTGATCAGGAAATTTATGGGTGAACTCCAGAGGGATTCCGTCAGAGCCAGGAGTCTTGCCTTTTGCTAGCCTTTGATCTCCTGCAGTGTGAATGGGGCATCAAGTTCCTCTGCCCTTTTCCAAGCCTGTCAGCCTTAGAATGGTCTTCCCACAAACATTTTGCCTTACTCCTCCATGTTTTTCTGATCTTAATTTTGTGGGCCTTAAGTCTCTATGCCCTTTAAGACTATTAAACAGCGACAAAGTGTGTTTTCATAGTCCTCAACACATGGTAACCTTGGCTTATTCCCAATTACAATACTTAATTTAGTTATATGTCCAGAGTAAATCAGCACTACATGTCCCCAGGGCCTGTAAGTGAAACTAGTAGGCCTGCAGCACTTATTGTGAAACTCACTTAAGTAGCCTTGCAAACCTGTCTCAGGCCTGCCATCACAGCCTGTGTGGTCAGTTTCAAAATGCCATTTTCAACCTGGCAAGATAAACTTTTCCCTTTTAATAGATGTAAGTCACCATTGGGGTAGGCCCTAGACAGCCCAGAGGGCAGGGGCAGTGTTTTTAAAATGTAGGACACATACTCTTATGTTTTACATGCCCTGATAGTGAAAAACTCTTAAATTCATTGCTTACTGTTGTAAAGGCTCCCTCTCCCATAGGATAGCATTGGAGTCAGCTTATTACATTTATTAAACTGTAAACATCCAAATGGGAACAGGTAAACAGTTCATGTTTGGTGTCTTTGGAATTGTAAAGAAAAATAATCTTTTATGGTGAAGTTGGATTGCTGATTACAATTTTAAAAATGCAGCATTTAGAAAGTAGGCCTTTTCCTGCCTTAGCCATTCATTACCAGCTCTGGGTCACATGACTGGATGTAGTTGCCACTTGTTCTTTGTGTATTTCTCCTAGAACACCACACATAATAGAGATCTTAAGTGTGCCTGTATGGCCATCACTGACAGGATGGAAGGGCAAAGTTAAAGCTTTTCCCACTTCAAAGGAGGAACCAGGTATAACTATTGGACCTCAGAAACCAACTCTTCGGCCGTGGACAAGTGGATACCATAGAAGAAGGACTGCTGTAGTGCTTTGCTGCTAAAAGGAACTGCTACTCTACTTACTTGCTACTCTGGTGCTCTGCTGCCTGTTGCCCTGCTTGCTGAGAAGGAAGAATATATCTGTACTCTTTATCCAAGGCTGAAGTGACTCCAAGACTCAGCCAGCTGACCTCCTTTTCTGAGCTGCAGGAACATAGCAAGCTCTAGAGGCTTCCTGCAACTGCCCAGATTACCTTCTGCCTGGATCTACAACTGGACCTGCCTGAACACTGCTGGCATCTCCTGAAGTGAGGTACTAACACCCAAGTGATGCCCCCCAGGTTCTAGACCCTAGGTACGGCCTCAGTTGAGCTTCCGTGAAGTTTCTTTGCATTTCACAAATGTGAACGGGCTCAGTGCCAAAATCTTGCTGCTCGCACTTATCACCAATGCAAGTTCTGATAAGCTAACTCTTTAAGCTACAGCATCGACCATCACAGTGACCACCATGACCATCTGCAATGTAGACAAGATCTTTGCGCTGAGCAATGATTGTCTGTGATGCCCAGCCTGTCCTTCGTGTTACTTCAATGGCCATCCGCGATGCTCTTCCATTGTGAATGGAACTCTTGGTGCTAGACTGAGGAGGTAAGCCTTTCACAGGGACAAGCCTAGTCCCTCTATCCAGCCTGCTCTGCATGGAATTTGGCATGAGCTTGTGACTTTCTCCTGGTCTTATTCAACCAGATAGCCACAAGTGAAGATTTGTGCTTTTAGGTGCTATTTTCAGTGAAATCTTTAAAATTGCATGCCTTCGGTTCTACTAATTGGATTTTTGTCATTTTGGTGTCAGTTTATTTATTAAGTTCTACTATATTCATCTACATTGGTGTGGGATTATTCTTGTATTGAGTTTTCACTTTGTTACTGTTTGAAGTGCTGCCTAAACAGTTTACACATTGCCTCTGAGTTAAGCCTGACTGCTCTGTGCCAGGTTTTGAGAGGGTTAAGCACAAGTTAAGTTTAGGTTTGCTTGTGACTTCACCCTGACAAGGCCTGTGGCTACTACTTGTATGGGGTTTCACCCCCTTCAAACAGTAACCCAGTTTCCCACACCAGTTATGTGGGGGCAGCACTGCACTTGATCTTTTTCCTGGGCAACAGAGACATTGATACTTGTCTTTCTGTTCCCTATTCACAGGACATCGAGATGGAAGACATTCCCCTGCTGTCTACCAGTTCCTAGCTAAGGTAGGATCAGTGATGATGAAGGATTTTAGAATGCATGTAATTCTAAGTTTAGCCATGAACAGCAAGAAGTATTGGAAGCACATGTCATTGAGACAGCATTTAACGCCATAAATGAGACCCTTTGGTGTTGCATTGCTAAAGTGTAGTCCGTAAACAATGAGATCATTTGATTGTCCAGTTTAATAGGAGCAGAGTTTCTGGTCACATGCAGGATGATTACTCGGTTCTTTAAAGGAAAGATTTTGGTGACCACTAGCCATTAGGCCTAGTCTGGTGGTGGTTTCAGGCTGGGACACTATGAGCTCTTTACAGTGAGAAGAAAGGGTAAGTACACACATTTTGATCCAGTGCTCCATGAATGCAATAATGTTCTTCTCCCCGTACCCTCTTGAAGACCCACTACTTTTATGTTGCTATGCCATGCTCTGCCTTGAACATCACCCGCAACACTGTTTTCTTTCAGATCTGATACTTATTGTTGTAATTGAGTTGTTTGTAGCTGCCTCTCCACAATGGTTTACTCTGATTGTGTTACCCTACTGCTCAGTTTTCAGTAGTTGTCATAAAAAAGTCCCACATCAAGCGGAATGATGTCAATCTTGGTAAGATCTGGAAGTTTCAATTGCTTGCAGGATGGTGTCCAATTTGTCAGAGTGTCCTAGCAGTTGTGGTGGGAGCATCTGGTCAGTCTCCCATTTTTCTGTTAGGGCTAGTAGATGCTTTAGTGGTTTTTAGTCTGCCATGGTTTCTGTGGCATATAGGTGTGCAAAGGTTGCAGTTATTGAAAGGTGCTTCTGTGCTTAGAGTTGTGCTAGGTGGTAGACCTAGTAAATATAGTTGGTATGTTTGGTAATGAAGGACTGTGGTCCTGAGCATGGGTCTGTTTGTCCAAAGTCTTCTAGCCCAGACTGGGAATGAATTGTCTCAGCAGCACAAGCAACCTGGTCATGAGGCTTTGAGGCACTGCAAAGATTTTGCCCCTTCTGCCCCAATGAACAGTTAAGCACTGTTAGAGAGCTTCTATCAGAAAAGGGTGTAAAAGCTCAAGCCAGGCAAGTTGCACATGAGAGTGGGTCATGAGAAATGAGGGAGGAGGAAGTTCTACAGCGTCAAGACTAATTTACATATGGCTGGGTCCAAACTGGGGTGGCATGGTGAGCAAAAGAACAATGGATTTAACCCAGGTCTGTGACTGGGGGTGAGTGTTTGGAAGGTTTCATCACTCATCCATCATCTTGTGTTGTTATGCCCTTCCTACACAAACTATGAAGGGCCACTTCTGTGATTGGTTGAGGTCCTGTACCCAGGAGTGACCTGTAAAAAGGTACACCACATCCCCTGAAAAGTGGTGGGGTGCTACACTGATTGCACCACCCACCAGAATAGCCTGTCAAACATGTGTAGGCCGGAAACTGCAGGCCTGTGGAGGCATAGCTGTGCTTGTGCTAAAGGTGGCATATGTCACTCTGTGGCTAACTCAAAGAAGGCCTTACACTACCCTAGAGCATTCCCAAAAGGGCATAGCAGGTGGTAGGTGGACAGCAGGGCAGGTATCTAACGGTGTTCCATGTCCTCATAGGGAAGAACTCCAATGAGTTTGGATAGATTGGAGGGAAAGGTTTTGACACTTGGCCTCTTGGGGCCAAATCATTACCCCACTAAAGATTAAGATTCACGTTCCACAGCCCCATGGCAGATAGGACCACAATTTAATGGACACATCTGTGGTTCAAAGGGGAACCATTTGAACCTCCCACAACTTCAAAGGCACACTACAGTATAACTACTGCTGCCTCAATGCAGCAAGCTAGCGATACACTTGAAGGAACGTGGGACCGGAGACCCTAGACCGCATTATACACACTGCCAGAGGAATCTGTCATGCACAGGAGTATTCATTGCCCTTGGAAGGGACTGCACACACTTCCTGCATCGTGGCTGGCCTGTGCAGACTGCCTGTTGCTGTGTGGCAGTCTGAAGTGTGCTCTCCAAGGGCTTGTTGACCTGCCCCTGTCCTCCGTGTAGATCTCAGGGACATCAAAGACCTCTCGTGAGGGACCTACACCTTGTACCTGTATCATCTAGAGAGCGGTGCACTCCTAAGTGTCTACATTGTCTGCTGGATTCCATCTGGTAGCAGCAGTGTGAGCGTGGAACCAAGTATTTTGACTGGAGTCCGGATTTCCTGGTGTGGAGCCTTCAAAGTACTGTCCGCATTCAAGGAGTGTGGCATTTCATTGTGGGGCCATGAGACGCTTAAGCATCGTTTTGGTTGTGAGGGGATTCACTGGTTGCGGGACCCTGCGTGGCCTGCTTTTTTCACCATGCCGCATTTCTCTCCTGTGACAAGCCGACTGTATGCTCATTGCATGTGGTGTCTGACTCACAGGTTACGATCCTTGGTGTTGGGGGTGTACCCGGAGCAGTGCTGCATTCTACCTCATGTGGCATCACTGAACTTGCCTCTCTTGTATGTGTCTGAAGTTGTCTGGTGTGACTCACGTCATCACACACCAGAGGTTGCGCCTCTTCAAGGGAGGTACTGCACTGGTAACTTTCTATGTGTGAGCAGAATTGTCTTGTGCAACTCAAGTGATAGCACACAAAACTTTGTGTTTCATTCCAGGGAGGTATGGCATTTGATCATTGTTCATGGGTAATCAGAATTGTCTGGTGTGACTAAGGTCATCGCGCACCAGATGTTGTGCTTCATTCCAGGGAGGCACGGAACTAGTGACACTTTGTGTGTGACCAGATTGTCTGGTGCCGCTTAAGTCATCGTGCACCAGACATTGTGCCTCATTCCAGGAACGTGCAGAATTGGTAACTGTTTGTGTACTGGAATGCCTGGTTTGGCACTATTGTGATCGGCGTGTGTCCTACAGTGACTCTCCCCCGTGCTTGGCAGACCTGGGCCAAGGCAAGAAGGCACGTTGCAGAGATCCTTGAGTAGACTCCTAAGTGGTGGCCAAACCTACAGTTGTTGATTGTTGCCTGTTCAGCCTGTTACCTATTCTTTCCCCTCACCTTTTCCCCCGAGACCCTGAATAAGTGTTACTCTGGCCGTGATTGGCCTAGTATGTGGGAAAAGGTTGCTTTCATCTCCAGCTCATTGGGGGCGGGGTAGTAGGGATTGGTTGCAGGGTGAAGGGAGGTTTGGGCCCACTTGGTCTGTGAGTACAGTGACAACTGACCTGCTGAATATCAGAGCATCACATTAGGGTGCTGAGAGTGTGTGCGAGTGCATGCTATTTGAGTCTGCCTGATATCCATGGCATCGCATAGCGGTCGGGAGTGAGTGTGTGGGAGTGACTGCCTGTGATTGACTATACCGCATGTCGGTGTTGCCATACACATTGTTTCCTTGCCAAAAGACAATTACGATTGACACTGGTTTTTACACGTTCAGCCTGAGCCATGGAGCTATTTAAAAGTGCTGGAATTATCTGTGTGTGCACATTGCTGCTAACGTTGTGAACTGGAGTACACCCTAGAACTGTGTGATACTGATTTGGGTTACTTGCTGCAGTGGGTCTCATGCTGATGACATTTTGCATAAGGGGGCTGGGAGGGAATGTAGGATTTTTCCCAAGTGTACATATTACAATATTGTTTTTAAAATGGTGGGCCTAGTACTGCTAGTGATATTTCTGAATGTGATTTATGCCCATATTTACATGATGTTAATGCTGTGTTAACTAATGTGCATGTTGAATAATTTTTTTCCTTATGCTACACCTGGTGTGAAGTCTCTTTTGTGAAGCTCAGTGTATTTATTGTACAAGAGTGCTGTGCCAATGCTTTATACTTTGCCCCTCTTATACGCCTAACTGCTCGGTGCCAAGCTACAGTGAGTGTAATCACCCACCCTGACAGGAGTGGTAGGTTCTGGCTGGCTAGGGCCTTGCCTCACCAACCTGAGCGTGCCACCTCCAACAGTAACTTTTTCAGTGGGACCAACCTGGTCCTTTTATCCAGCATGTGTTTCATGATGGTTGGTCTGACCTTCTGACTTTTATCCGGTATAGCACAACCAGATGACTGCGAGTGATGCTTTTCTCTTTTGCCTACCTAAAACTTTAAATTGCATATCTCCGGTTCTACTAATTGGATTTTTTGTCATTTTGGTTTCATTTTATTTATTAAAATGTACTCTATATTTTCAATTTGATCTGGAATTTTTCTTGTGTCGTGTTTTCACTTTTTTACTGTTTGTGTGCTGCATAAATGCTTTACACAGTGTCTTTAAGCTAAGCCTGAATGTTTTTGTTCCAAGCTAAAAGAGGGTTAAGCAAGTGTTAATTTAGTGACTTTTGTAGTTCACCCTGACAAGAATTGTGGTTGTTGCTTGAGTACGGTTTTCACCACATCACTCAGAAAGTAACTACATTTTTTTTATACTGGACTTGTATACTTACAGACCAGGAGCAATGTTGAAAGAAGCCAGATGTTTACCCTTTGTTTTACTTAGACAATTGTAGTGACCAGTCCCACAGTACTTCCATACAACTTTGTAAGATGATTAATGACCACATAGAGTACTACAGTCATTTTAGGGTCACACTTCCTGACAATTGTTGTACACAATACATCAGTTTACTAGTTTGATGGGGTGCTTCAGTGCTTTTGAAAGCCCAGGTGTTTTACTCAAGTGGAGCAGGTCCAATTGGGAGAGGGGGTGCACCCCCCACTATGTGCACTATTCAGATTAGTAAACATTGATAAAAGTGGACGAAGAGGTACATTTCTCATGCAGCAGAACCCAGGGTGTTCTACCTCTGTGGTGTTGGGTTCTAGATCAGTCCACTCTGCCTCAGACATCCATGGCTCTGTGTTCAGAGACTGGCCAGTGCTGCTTCAGTGGCCATCTCAATGCCCATATGTGCTCTGACCCAGCCAAGCTAAATCCAGCCAATTAGATCCCGCCACCTTGCTTTCCTTGCCTTCATTGGTTCCTGTGCTTGTCACTTACTTTTCCTCCATTTCTATTGATGTTCACAGTATTTTCTTCCATTTAATAATGCTGGATCCTTGTGTGCTTGCTGTTATCAGCATTCCAAGGCCCAAGTATTGTGTTCATCTGCTTTGGGTTCTGCACTCAAGAGTCCCCCCGGGGCAACATGCCCTCACCAGTCTCTCCTGGGCTGAAGCAAGCACCCACATGAGTGCTCCCTTTTCTTGCGAGACTTGTGCTGGATTTCGGACACAATATCGATGCAATTTTAGGTGAGCTGGTATTGCAAGTCTCATGTGCCATAGTGCCCTGTTTTGTGACTTGCAGGGGCCTGCATGATTCTGGGACTATCAGGTGGTAATGCCTGTAGAGGAGATTGGACAGAAACATTTCCCTTTTAAGTCCACTTCAAGTAGTATATTTATGTTGGCTAATATTTAGATAATCTGATAGCTGAAAAGGAGTCAGTTGATACTGTCAGTCCAGTCTCTAAAACACAGGCGTTTAACTTAAAGACTCCACCCTTCTTGGGTTTAACTCGCACATATTTAAGAAGGCCCCCACTTGTCCCATTGATTAACTAGGTGTGGACTCTAATGCCCTTTCCATCTTAAAACACTGTCTTTGAGGAGCAAATTGTGCAGGCATGTTTGTGAGAGCAAGTATGCAAGAGTTACCCACTAATGAACCCCAATATATGTACCTGAAAATGCAGTCAGGCCTGCATCACCCAGTCCTGTCTGTCGAGAGCCTTCCATGACCACTGGGGTTACATGGGGAAACCCAAACTTCAGGATAATAGACATATGCATTTGGACTACTTCTGGGCCTATTATCTGGGTAAGTTGTTATTCGACTTCCCAACATTTCCAACCCTACCAGCCTTATCTATATTGAGTCATCCTCAGTTCATTTTGGATTTATTGTATTGTGATTTACAGTAACTCATCATGTATTGATTTTTAATAACTTATAATTATTGCATCGTTTATTAATACATAGAAAACATCTGCTACAATCACACAGTTAAGAAAACAAAGGGAAAAAAGAGGAAATGCCCGCACAAAATACTTAATCACCAAATATTAGCTAAATACCCATTGAAAGACATGCTGTAATTGGTCCATAAACAACTACTCATGTGAGGTGCATAGCTTCAACTTTTATGCACAGCATAATAGCCTCCTCACGGGCCTGGGCACCACTCTTGGTCTAACGGTTTCTTAAGAACTTTATACTATTGTCAAGTAATTCTACAGAGGTGCACATAATATGAGACAGAACTTTTCAGACAAAACCAAAGAACATTCAGGCTTTTTTGCCACCCACTGCTGAGTCCCAGCCACCCTTCACATCTGCCATGTCCAATTGTAATAAACATCTTAATAAGTGTATGCAAATTGATTTGTAGTTTAATACAAATACCTGTCGTGATTCCAAACGCTGGAAGTCCATCTTTTGGAACATTCTCCATACCAAGGCTCACCTGCTTCTCAAATTCTCATTGCGCCTGTAGGCAGAGCTGAGGGTGAGTATTACTAGCTTAATAAATAATAAATGCAAGCATACCAAAGAAGGTGCTCTTTACTTTTCCTGTACTGGGCTTGACTTTAAGATGGATACATTCAAAATAAAAACAAAAACTGGAAGGAGGCAGTAATAAATAACGTGAGCTATGTGACAGCACTAGAAGTCAGAAATTTGCTTTGATACAATTACCGCTCATTTCTGTCATTACTGCATGGCCCTAAATAAGTCCATTCGCATCATGCTTAAGGAAGACTATTTGCTGTAACTGTGAGAAGCTCACCTTTATCCCTTCCCGCTTCACAGCTCTGGGATCGCACTTGGCCAAGTTCTACATTATAACATACGTGAAGAAATGGGCCAAGTAATATTGGTAACTTTAATTACCTTACTTGCTGCATTATATGACCACCAGTTACTTCACAGTATATTAGCTTTCTCAATAAGCACGTCATAACACCTTTATGGATTATAAGTAACTTATATTGCACAACTACTCACCAAGCTAAATCTTACAACAACAAAAAAATATTAATCACATAGGCGAAACCTAATGCATTAACCAATGCTTGTTTTGACTGGGAAGCCCATCAGCTGCGTGATGGCCACCGCTGTATTACATGGGAGAGACCGCAGTTCGCAGGAGGAGTCCGGTGGTGTGGTGCCATCTGCTCAGAATCATAGGATGTGTTAATATTATCTTAATTTTGCAGCATGTGTTCTAACTTCCAACAATGTAGATTTTTGGTATTTTTCCACAGTAAATATTAAGAACATTACATTTTATTAAAGGTAGATTTTATTGCTCACTTGAGTTGAGTTTTATTCCAAATAGAGTCCATATTTACCAGCGCTAGATTGATTCAGACTAACAGAACTGCCAAACTTTGTTTGTCCTTGTCAAGCCTACAGTCTAAGCTACTGAATATTGAAAGTGCAGCGTAATCTTGCTTCAAATTGCAAAACAAAAGTTATGAAGCTTCCCTGATCCATTATCGTTCTGTACAAAATCAATACCTAAACAACCAGCGTCTAGACACATAAATGTCGAATTATTTAACAATGAGCAGTTAGCACAGAAAAAAACACTTAAATAGCAATTGAGGCACAGTGATGGGTTTTAAAGTAGCTTAGCTGGATTTATGTTAGACAAAAACAGTTTAACTAACTATGTACAACAACGCCTGAGGCTTTATGAAAAGGAATTTATCAGCAGAAAATGCGCGCTTTTTCTTTTACCTGTCAAGCGGCAATAATAGTAAAGTTCATTACAAGGTGGGAATGCTCGCAAATGTTTTGTATATTTTACAGTGATTTTTGATCTCATTAATTAAATCGTTTTTACATATTGTCAATAATGGCCCTTGTAGAAAGTCTGAAAAACTAATTTTGCTACAGAGAAAAGCCACCATAACCTATATATATATAATAATAATAATGGAAAAAGGTACAGTGCAGATCAGGGGAGCAACAAGTCTCTGGACTCTGCAGTGCAGGGGGACCCCCAAACCTTTGCCCTCTCGCCCTAAAAGATTTATGAATGAATGCAATGAATGTCAGCCCCATCCCCACCCCCCCAACCACATTCTTCATGGCAGCCCCATAATTGTGGGTTAACTCAGAATACAATTGACCCGGAATGTCTCCTTCTTTAAACACTACAACATACCCCCAGAGGCAATGAGCCCACCCACAGCGACAAGGCATCCACTCCTGGAAGATGAAGATTCCGATGTTCACTCCTGCTGAAAGTGCCGGTTTGGAATCAAGGTGGTCACCCAAAAATGTATCTGTGGCGCCAGAAACACCGTCAATACCTGAAAGCGCTGCAGGGGACAATGGTGTAGTACCCAGCTCTTCCAACCCTGGTACAATGACTGGCATTCAGGAGAGAGAAGGTGGAGCTAGATATAGTCTACGTCCACGGCCAGCTGCACCAGTCAGGCTACAGGATTATGTCTGCAAGTAGAGACTCTGTGTATTATGTGTGTTTTTGCCCATGCTCAGTGAGGTAAAGGTGTCAGTAGCCATACCAAATGTTTTGTTGTAGATTTTGGTGTCACATCCCTGTTTAGGACGATCGACCGCTATTTGTGTTTTGTTTAAAGTTTTGGAGGAACGTTATGTTCATACCATGATGGCAGTTAGCAGTGGGGGTGTTTAGAAGTGATAGGCAGATTTTACCACAACACACCCCTCTGTCGTAATGTAGGAATGGTTTAGCTCCGGACGTAAGGAGCGTAAGAAAAAAGGTGCGGGTCTCTGGGGCGAAAGGGCAGAGATGCGTAGTGAGTAACCAGTGCTGGCTGTGGCTTATTTTATTTATTCTCACTCACCCCGATTCATAGGCCTCACGGAGGTCCGGCTTCCCTGCTCAGAGACGCAACAAACTGGCGACAAGGACTGGGGTTCGACCCTCGCATCTCTGGGACCGAGGTCGCCTTCATTCTTGCTGACAGACGCTGCTGCGTCTGCGTTGCGGAGAACGCTGCCTGGAGCCGGCGGTTCCATCACCACACAACGACAGGTGGCCTCATATACTGCACGAGGTCTGCTGCTGGAGGTTGGCCACGCCCCCGTATGCTCAGCGGAGCACGGGGACGAAGGAGTTTCATTTCCCAAGGACGCCCAGCACCACAGTCCATGGGTGAGTGAAGCCATCACTGCTGTTAGGCAACTTCAATTACCCACAAGCAGAAAGGAGCAAGATTGAGGAAGCAGAGAACGTCCACACCACACGGTTGAGGCTCAAGCTCCCTCCATCAAGGCCAGTTGGAACAACATTTACAGGCAACACCCCATCGCCACTCCCTCATTTGACAACCGACTGAAGGAACAGTGACAGTTTTAGGATCATTGTGTATTCTAAAAACGACATGCCTCTGATAATACTGAACAACAGAGAATAGTGGTTTTCTCGCAAGGGCCCAGAGTGAGCACAGGAGGTGGCTGATAGCTGCCCAAAGAATATCCACATTCATCGGCTCATTTTTTTTTCTCCACCTGATCATTGTTATTACCATGGCCACTTTTCCCACGCTTGAACCATTCTTGGTGGATGGGCCTCCGTCGGCGACCCAGAGAAATGGAAACTGTGGGTACAACGCCTTGAAAATTATTTTGCTGCAATGGCCATAGATCAAGACAGGAAATGACCAATGCTCCTATATCTGGGTGGTCCAGAGATCCACAAGATCAGTAAGTCGGTGGTTGAGGAGGGCCCGCCATTTTCATATCAGACTTTAAAATGAGCAATCACAGCCTTGCTCAATACCTGAAAGCGCTGCAGGGGACAATGGTGTAGTACCCAGCTCTTCCAACCCTGGTACAATGACTGGCATTCAGGAGAGAGAAGGTGGAGCTCGATGTGGTCTACGTCCACGGCCAGCTGCACCAGTCAGGCTACAGGATTATGTCTGCAAGTAGAGACTCTGTGTATTATGTGTGTTTTTGCCCATGCTCAGTGAGGTAAATGTGTCAGTAGCCATACCAAATGTTTTGTTGTAGATTTTGGTGTCACATCCCTGTTTAGGATGGTCCACCGCTATTTGTGTTTTGTTTAAAGTTTTGAAGGAACGTTATGTTCCTACCATGATGGCAGTTAGCAGTGGGGGTTTAGAAGTGATAGGAGGATGTTACCGCAACACACCCCTCTGTCGTAATATAGGAATGGTTTAGCTCCGGACGTAAGGAGCGTAAGAATAAAGGTGCGGGTCTCTGGCGCGAAAGGGCAGAGATGCGTAGTGAGTAACCAGTGCTGGCTGTGGCGTATTTTATTTAATCTCACTCACCCCGATTCATAGGCCTCACGGAGGTCCTTCTTCCCTGCTGAGGGACGCAACACTCTTCACCGGCACTTAATTGTCAACACCAATGCCTGTGACAGTTTGCCACAAGGTGGCACTGTCTGGCGAAGAGATGACCACAACATCAATTCATTTGTAATTCAATATACATTAAAAATTACTATTACCTGCCGCCAAAGGCATTCTTATAGCTTTGGGGGCCTGGTATAGTCCGAATTGTCACACTTGTAAGAGTGTGATGGTTAGTAGTTGTGTTTTTACTGTCTTTGGGCAGCATAGCAGGGGCAATGTGTGGCGCATGCTCCAGTGGCCTCCTGTCTAGAGCCCTGGCACTTATTTTTTCTTTTTACAAATGAAGCACTTCTTTCACTGTGTGTAGCAGGATAGCTCTACAGGGCTGAATCTAATGGCTTTTCATATCTCAGCCATCCTTTTCTCAGGATCAAATAACTTATGATATTGCTGTCTCATTGAGGAGAGTTTAGAATCCCCTGTAGTGTGTTACCACAAAGACATGACCCATGTGTGACTGGACTGCACAGGCCAAATACATGGAATGGTTGACCTTGTGTATTAGGTTATGAGGGGAGTAGAATGTATTGGATTCGTCAGTTATTGCTTTGCTGTTCCTCCATGTCTGTTAAAAACATGCGAAGAATGGGGTCGCTTGATGGAACAAAGAAAGGTTGACAAGACAGAGATATCCCCATTTCCCATGAGAGTGAAGTCTCTTCCAAGTAGTTGTGTATCTTCCTTGTCCCACCTGGGCTCCCACATTTAGACTTCAATGTGATCCCACAACAAATGCACCAAGGGTGCAGATATTTCTGGCACGGATGTCAGTCTTTACTTCTTATTCATTTAGATCCTGAGTCATTACTTGGCAGACAGTATATTGGGAGTACCTTTATATGGTTGTGTAGCAATTTTAGTTATAGCTTCATACACGTTATTTTAGCAACCTAGGCCTGCGGCTGTGCACTTTAACCTAGACATATTCTATTCAGCCTTGTTTTATTATTTTAACAATAGCCACATTTGCGGTCTTGTTTTATTTTCTCTGTCTAGCTGTTCTTAGCCTAGGCCAGCACTGTGTTCTTAAACAAGACATTTCTTTCACTCTGTGCTTTTCTCAAGACTACAGTAACATAGGTTGCCAGCAAAAGTGGTACGCTTTGTCTCTAATGTTCACAGAAACATACACACTCTTACGTTGGAACAACAGCTGTTTTATTATAAAAACACTACTTTGACCCATGTACGTTAGAGGGAGATTCCAGCCAGATGACCAGGACTGTATGCTGATTGCTGAGTGCTTTGCTGCAGCTGTTTATGTAGACCACAGGCCTCTTGCTCAGGTATGAGGGATGAGGACTTCCGAGGGGAACATGAAGGGCAGAATTAGAGCTTAACATGCTGTGCTCTAACATAACCCAGGTAGAAGCTATTTTTAATTAACTTAGTTTTTATGTTTCACTCTCCTTGTAACAATTTTAATACTGTCATGCTTCATCGTCCTAGTTATTGCAATACATGCTTTATTATCTAAGATGCAGTTACTTCAATACAACCTTATTGAACTATATTCTGCCTCTGATTGTCCTTGCATATGTGAGACTAATATAACTGTGAGAAATGGATGAGATCTGAGTGACCACGATTTCCCTGAGGAGTCAATTGTGTCATGCGCCCGGTTGCCCAATCATCTCTGCTCTTGGGTGGAGATGAGGCACTGCTAGTTAGCCGGAACAGAACCCGGATTAGGCCGTCATCTGTCACCTGTAATGGGCTCAGACTCAGTCCCCCACACTGCAAGTAGTTCTGCCGCCCAAATCCAGTAGTCTCATTAGGATAATGAGAGCCTGCGTGACAATATCACATCTATATATATATGCACTTTTACTCACTCACAAGTGAGTAGTTATGGTTCAGCTGTACTTCCCATAGAAAAGGCATTTTTTGATTTGCTTATAACTTTTGAATCGCATGGATGGATTTGCTTTGCACAAAAATAATTGCATATTTAGATATGTTTTGGCATGAGACGTGTATGAAGATCCTTCAACATGACAAAAAGGGGCAAATAAGTGCCTCATATTCCATTTTAGCTTTCGTAGGAAAGTTTGCCAAAAGACAGAGGAAATACTGATGGACAGATTTACACCAAACTAGGCTTAAACATATAACTTTACTCAGAAAGCGAGCTTTTTTGATGTGGCGTAAATCTGTCCAGTATTGTTTTAGGTATCTGCATTTAAAAAGGGTGTCAAATAACACTTTTGTATATGTTTGTTTAAACTTGTTAGTCATGTTTTGTGAACCCTGTCAATTATATTTTTAATTTTAAGTAAATGCGATTGGCTGGAATGAGGCTGAAATATTGTTTTTCTGCCATCATGAAACTCTTGAGTCAGTGGCGACTTGTGAGTTTCAAAATGGAGAAAAGATATACATTCATTTATTAAAAGATCAAAGTGTCTCTGTGGGCCCACACAACCCTGGGGACTGCTGCTAAAATAAATGTTGTACACTCAATGAAAAGATGTCACCGTGGGCAGCCACCACCATGGAAACAAAATCACTGTGCATCACCATTTTTCTTCACATTGTGTTCCCTGGGGACCCCACTGCCCAAGTGACGGAAGAGAACATTGAGTTTTCCCACTCCAAAAACGGACTACTTCTGGGTAGGGTGAATGCACTGGGATCATTCCCCTGCTGACTAGCTCACCTAGCCTGTGACAAAATGTTCCAAAAAAGTGTTCTTTTTGTCTAGTTTGTGCATGAAAGTTTTGGGATGATCCATCAAACAGGGGCCGAGAAAAAAGGGGGTCCGAAAATTCAAAATCCTCATGCCTTTTCCATTAGCTTCTTTAGGCAGGGCTACAGCAAAAACTGCTGAACAGAGTTACTACAAAATTCATAGTAGTAAAAAGTATCTACTAAAAAAGTGATTGCTCTATGCAACACTTATAAAAAAACACTATTTACTTAAAATGACCCTGGTCTGAAGGTACTCTAAGATCACACTACCTGCAGCCTTCATACTCTGGTAAAAACTTTACAGATAGTCCATCATCTGAAGCAAAACAAGCACATGGATAGAAAATTGTCATGGCGAGGTGATTCTGTCAAATAACTTAAGGCTGCTTACAATACTCGGGCATATTTATCATTATATCAGACAGTGCAGTGCAGCAAGTCACCTTGCTGCGCTGTGTGATAGGGAAAGGGCAGTAATGCACTGTACTTAACAGTGTATGGTGCATGGCTTTATCCAGTGCCACCTCACAATGTGCTGCCTAGCACAAATGCAGACACCTTTAAACCATGATGCAAGGATGACTGCATTATAAGCAGAATTGCTTTTGTGCACAAATGGACACCTTCCTGCACTAAAACAATCTTCTCAGGCTTGTCCAGTTTATAAGTGTGCTGTAAAATGCAGCACACAGAACAAAAAAGTTATAAAGAGAAATAAAGATTGTGAAGAAAAGGGGGGAAAAGTTATAGGAATAGGCGCTAACAGAATATCACCAAAACATTTCTTAACAATAGA
Organism: Pleurodeles waltl; assembly: GCF_031143425.1. Lineage (NCBI taxonomy): Eukaryota > Metazoa > Chordata > Amphibia > Caudata > Salamandridae > Pleurodeles > Pleurodeles waltl. Next base: position 1,180,086,587 of record NC_090437.1, read on the forward strand.
TAGTAAATACTGTGCTCCCTAACGGAGGGTCCTCCCAGCACCTCCAGTGTTTCTCCAATAGGAAAAACCAAACGGATTCAAAAGGCCAGGGCACTCGTATGAAATAAGATAAGAGTCTGTGCAGTTAGGTTCTTGGTCTTCAGAGAATCAATATATAATCCAAACAGAGTTAAAGTTCAGTGTCTTTATTCTTGTGCAAGGTTTTCATACATGTTCATCACATCAGAAAGATTCAATATGTGGTCATCACAACAACATCCAACAGCCAACACGTGTTTCGTCTCCGAGAAATTAATCTCATTGACTTCCTCAGGGCTGTAAGAAACATAATAATGAGCTTGGTCATAATCTGTAGTTATACATGATTATTGTAAATTAATACCTGGCACTAAAATCGTGGCCAAGTCCTTCACCAGTACCGCGTGAGTGTCTAAAATCATCAAGTGACATTACCAAACGGAGCCACAGAGAGAAAACTGTGATTACAGTCTACCACAAGTGATAAAATTGTTATAATTATAAATGTCACCAAAAGCTTGATGTGCACGTGAAAAGAAGTAGAAATTGAGAATTGGAAATAGGGATAAAGACTCCCACTAGACATGTGGCGATGAGAAACGGAAACTAAGGTTGAGAAATAAACTCTTAATGACAGGGTGTCATTAGGAAAAAGGGAACAGAAAGGCGTCATAACACCTAGGAAATTGGTGAGTGAGTGTGCTAAATTAAGCATTCGCAAGTGTGTCCGAATATAGAAAAACTAACCAAATTATAAGTAAGGTGTTAACATGAATAAATGGCTTATCCTAATCAAGTAAAAACTCTTCAAGATAATGTACGATCTGAAATAAAATGATTGTAAGTCATTAGGAGGAAGATAATGAGTAAGCTGAATTTAAAAGTAACTAACAAAAGGACTATCACGTACCAATAGAGAAAGAGTAGTGAGAATCATGTGACGGGGGCAAAACACTCTAATCCCCGAGTCTTCGTGAGGGAGTACTCATAAATCAGCACGTATGGATCCAAAATCTTTTACGGTGCGATCTAGAAGAGATGATCGCTATGCTTAGGAAGTAGTGACAAGCATAAGCAATATGGCATAATTCTAAAAGTAAAAGGTCACGTACCTATAAACAAAACAGTTCTTTGGGTAATTTCTTGTGTTGGGGGCACTGTGTCTTGCTCCCCGATAACTAAGCTGGTGTGTATGTGGAGAAAAGGGACATGTAAGCCCTCCGTCTCATCTAAAACCGATGTAACAAGTATTAAAATCTTATGTTGCTTCTAAGTTGAGCAACCCAACTCGGCCCCCTCAGAATAAAGTGCAAATACATAAGTTAACATTAATGTCACCTACCTAGAGGTATAAAGTATAGAAGAGACACAGAGTAAGGTCTCAGGAGTGTGTGTGAAACTCCTCGGCATGACGGGCAGTATGTTTGTTTGGTCCTTCTTTTATTCGATGATGAGAATCATCGACTGGTCCGAAATAGAAAAAGGACAGAGTGTTGAAAGAAAAAGTGGGCGCCATCTTGAAAATGCTATGCATTATTTAATGCGAACAGCCTTAGGCGCTTATACAAATTGATAGAAAGACACCGAATAAGGTGTCACACGACACAGAGTAAGGTCTCAGGTGTGTGTATAGAATTCTTCGGTATGACGGGCAGTATGTTTATTTGGTCCTTCTTTTAATCGATGAAGAGAATAATGTAACTTAGAAGTGATTTGTTCGAAGGGTCCAGAGAATAAGAGATGATATAAACTAGTAAAACAAAGTGTAATCAGCCAAGTAATCCTAAGTAGTCATCGTCCTAATTATTCGTTTCACGTGAACATCAAAGATGGCTCCAAGAGGCCTGGGGGGGGGGCAAGTTGTTCATACCCAGCCCCTTATATAATTTTTTTTTAAAGTGCAGGACAGGGCACTATGGGCCATATGTACAAACACTTTTTCCCATAGACACAGAATTGGGAAAAACCTTTGCTACATCTGGCCCTAAGTCCCTGAGTCCTATAATGGCTGCCAGCAGCATTTTTCTGGCAGCCAATCAGAGCACTTGCTCCACTGGAGTCTGACTCCAACAGGAGTGAATTGACCCCAGGCAAAAAAAGCTCTCTGGGGCAATCAGAACGCTCTATTTTTAAATGTGTGAATTGGCACTCCTGCAGGAGTCTCTCAAGCCTCTCTATAACCCAACAGTCCAGATGTACAAATATTTTTATAACCTTAATTATACAAAAACTACTGAATGGATTGATACCAAACTACAAAAAGCACAATCTACGGACAAAGTTATAGCAGCCTACCAAATTTAGTATAATTCCGCTCAGCATTTCTTGCAGTAGCGCTTTCTTAAAGAAGTCCATGGAAAATGTATAGGCACTTTGCATTTTGAGACACCCCTTTTTATCTTCTCCTGCTGGGCGGATCACCCTGATACCTCCCATGCACAAACTACTCAAAAAGTAGCACGTTTTTTGAATGTTTTGTGGAGATTTGTAGAATGGGGCCAAAGTTAAACAAAAAATACTTCGTGTTTCCTATATAAAAATATACATATATTTGTATATATATATATATATATATATATATATATATATATATATCCTTCAGACGTTGTCCAAACATCACAGGAACAAAATCCCACGATGAAAAACAACAAGCCGTGACTCCATGCAAGAGCGTGTTTTTACTTAAACAAAATAAATTCTAACACGTTTCGGAGCACTAGCGCCTTGTTCACAGGTCAAATGAAATGTTCCATTGTGTATACATTTAAGCTACAAGAAAAAGACGAAAAAACATAGACAATACTAATCTCTAAACACCTATTACAAAAGTGTCGGCCATTTTGGAAAGGAGTTCATGTAATACATTTCATAATCTTTCAAGATTATGCAATGTATTACATGAACTCCATTCCAAAACACGCTCTTGCATGGAGTCATGGCTTGTTGTTTTTCATTGTGGGATTTTGTTCCTGTGATGTTTGGACAACGTCTGAAGGATTTATGAGGGGTCGCCGCCCTGCCTGTGACTCACCGTCAGTAAGTGGCTATTGTGAAGGCGACGTTTTCTTGAATTATGTATATATATACTTAGGACCTATATCTGTGGCGCAATTTGATGAATTTTCATGAAAAGGTTTAAAAAAATAGTGTCAAGTTCAATCTTGTTGTGCATGAAAAGTTTTTGGGTGCTCCGTCAAGCGGGTGATGAGGAAAAGGGGGGGCCAATAAATGTGCATTTCCTATGTTAATTCCCATAGGCATTTTAGACATGACAACAGCCTGAACGACTGAACAGAAATGTGGCAAAAGATAGCTTTTAGTCCAGAAAGCACAATTTTTTGTGGTTCTCAGTGGAAATCTGCTCAGTAGTTTTTGAGATATTAAAGGAAAAGGAAATTTGTATATCTGGATGGAGCCTAAGCACAGCTCTCATGGTAAGATGTAATTGACTGTCAGCTCTTCAACCAGGAAGTGCTGGCAGCCATCTTGGGACCAGCATACATGATAGCACCCCATTGAAATGCATTGTTGTGAATGGAAGGTTTTGAGAGTTACAAAAAGGAGAGCGTGTAAAGGGTAATAAAAAAAATTAGTTACAATATAAATCATTTGTTGATGGTACTATACTAATTTTAGGAACTATGTTGTGTTCTAAGGTGATTGTACCCGGCTGGGATTTTATGATTGATGTTTGAGAGAAAACTGTTTTCTCATGATTATCCCATAGAGGTTATGGAAGGTGTTCTAGCAGCTACAATGAGATCAAAATTTCTGCTAAATTCATGCTATCTTTCTCAGCCATTTGAGAACAAAGTCAGAAATTCTCAGTAAAACATGAACTTCCAACTGGAGCAGTCTGTCAGTTAATTCCCTTGTGTTCTACTGCAGCCTCTCAAAGTGTTCTAAAGAACAACTAGAGCCCTAACAGTCTTACTTATGACAAAAGTGTGGCACACCTGAAGCCACCTTGACTGAATCAAACTGGTAAAACTTAAAACCTTCAATTTAGAAAGGAACAAAATGATGGGGTTCATTTTGTCATAGAAATTACGGTTAGTGCTGTAGAAAGTAAAATTAGGGCACATTCTTCTAGTTCATTAAAGCATTCTTACATGCAGAGTGAAACATGCACTTTCAACAATAGCAGCAGATAGGCAGTTAACTCTCTGCTGATCAGTGGCTTTACTACAACGCTCGAATGACAGGGCTAACATTCCGAATTTATGCCAAAAGTGTGACATATCTGAATACCATCTTGAAAACTGAAAACTGAAAACTGAAAGCATTTTCCACTGAGGATACTGCAGTAATTGAGGAAATTAGGGAATTTCATAACAAATCATTCTGCCAAGATGGCCACCAGAAAAGAAACACCCCAAATGTGGCACAAATATCACCCAAATGTAGCCCAAGTATAGGCCCCATGACAGAAGTGTGCAAAACATTTAATTTCATTGTTTTCTTGGATCTTTGTATCGTATAGGTACCCAAAGGTATTGGAGTGCTTTACATAAGCGTCAGTTGCATTACACTAGGACACATCCATTCTGGTTTTAGGCATGGCGAGGTTAAGTGATTTGCCCAGAATCACCAGATTTTGAGCTGACACTGAAACTCTAACCTAGTTCCCTATTTGCGCAGTCTGCAGTTATGGCAATATCCTCTCCCCTAAGTAAAACACATAATCAAGTGATCAACTGGTTAAAAAACATAAAGATAGCAAATAATTTAAAAGGGCTTCGTCACTATTTGAGAACGCAGACACTATGGTGGTCATTACAACCCTGGCGGACAGTGTTAAAGCGGCGGTAAGACCGCCAACAGGCCGGTGGTAAATATTTTGCAATTACGACCGTGGTGGAAACCGCCAACAAGGACAGCCACTTTAACACTCAGACCGCCACGTCGGTACAAACAAACAGTGCGGCGGTCACCGCCAACAGACAGGTGGAGGACAATGTATCGCCCACACAATTATGACAGGCCAATCCGCCACCTTTTCCGGGGCGGATACACCGCGGATAAAAACACAGTGGAAACAGGAATTTCGAAGGGAAAACGCTCACCTCTACACACTCCACAAGGAAGGAGGACACCATGGAGCCGGAACTCCAAATCCTACCTGCAATAGTTTTCCTGCTCCTGTACCAGGAGCACCAATGCCGGCGGCGAAGACCACGGTGAGTACTGCACCTACGACACAGGAGAGGGGGGAGGAAAAAAACAGGGACACACACACACAACACCCCCACCCCCACCCTCACCCACTAAAACACACACACTAATACATATCTATACATTATAGTTACACCCCCAACCCCCCCAGAAGAATGCAAAGATAAAAGGAAATGAGTGTAACCATTGTAATATATCAAAATGCAGTACGCAAAAATATACATATATACACTATCAACAAAATATACACCAAGAATAGTAGTCCAGGTATTGCACCACTCATAGTCCGTGGACCACTGGGCCCAAAATGCATGGGCAAGGCCCATACACGATACCAGATCAAAACAGAGAGAACACTGCAGGGGCATCAGATAGAAATACAACAGGCACCTCAGGGGGAAGGGAAGGGAAGGGGGGCACCTCAGCCGGATGAGTGCACAACGCCAGATCAACGAGGGGGCTCCCAGCCCATTGATGTATCCTGGGGAGTGCAATGCCACAGTCTCTCAAGTCTCTACAGTGGGTGGGTTGCCCACTGTTCAATCCTGGGGAGTGCAAAGCCACAGTCTCTCAAGTCTCTACAGTGGGTGGTTTGCCCACTCTTCAATCCTTGGGAGTGCAAAGCCACAGTCTCTCAAGTCTCTACAATGGGTGGGTAGCCCACTCTTCAATCCTGGGGAGTGCAAAGCCACAGTCTCTCAAGTCTCTACAGTGGGTGGGTTGCCCACTGTTCAATCCTGGGGAGTGCAAAGCCACAGTCTCTAAAGTCTCTACACTGGGTGGTTTGCCCACTCTTCAATCCTGGGGAGTGCAAAGCCACAGTCTCACAAGTGGATGACAGACTCCACTGGTTCTGGAGGGGGACTGGTGCCCAGAGTGCTTCATCCTGTGAAGGACAGAGGTAGTGGATGCATGTCTCCACTGGTTCTGGAGGGGGACTGGTGCCCAGAGTGCTTCATCCTGTGAAGGACAGAGGTAGTGGATGCATGTCTCCCCTGGTTCTGGAGGGGGACTGGTGCTGAGAGTGCTTCATCCTGTGAAGGACAGAGGTAGTGGATGCATGTCTTCCCTGGTTCTGGAGGGGGACTGGTGCCCAGAGTGCTTCATCCTGTGAAGGACAGATGGAGTGGATGCATGTCTCCACTGGTTCTGGAGGGGGACTGGTGCCCAGAGTGCATCACGCACCCGTCACGGTCCCAGTTGCGTCAGTGCCCCGGCCTCTCATGGACTAGCGGTGCCCTGTTCAGCGGTTCTTGAGGCAGCGGTGCCCTGTTCAGCGGTTCTTGAGGCGGCGGAGCCTTGTTCAGCGGGGCTTGAGTTGGCGGTGCCCTGTTCAGCGGTGCTTGATTTGGCGGTGCCCTGTTCAGCGGTGCTTGAGCTGGCGGTGCCCTGTTCAGCGGTGCTTGAGTTGGCGGTGCCCTGTTCAGCGGTGCTCGATTTGGCAGTGCCCTGTTCAGCGGTGCTTGAGTTGGCAGTGCCCTGTTCAGCGGTGCTTGAGTTGGCGGTGCCCTGTTCAGCGGTGCTTGAGTTGGCGGTGCCCTGTTCAACGGTGCTTGATTTGGCGGTGCCCTGTACAGCGGTGCTTGAGGTGGTGGTCCTTCATTGCCCAGCTGGGCTGGGGCTGGCGGTCCTTCATTGTGCACCTGGGATGTGGCTGGCGGGGCTCTCCTGGGCAGCTGGGCTGTGGCTGGTGGGGCCCTCCTGGCCAGCGAGAATGGGGCTGGCGGTGGCCTCCTGTGCAGCGAGGATGGGGCTGGCAGTGGCCTCCTGTGCAGCGAGGATGGGGCTGGCGGGCCCTCCTGTGCAGCGAGGATGGGGCTGGCGGTGGCCTCCTGTGCAACGAGGATGGGGCTGGCGGTGGCCTCCTGTGCAGCGATGATGGGGCTGGCAGTCGCCTCCTGGGCAGCAAGGATGGAGCTGGCGGTGACCTCCTATGCAGCGAGGATGGGGATGGCGGGGCCCTCCTGGGCAGCGGGGATGATGGCGGGCTTCTCCGCCGTGCTGCTCCTCCCAGACTTGCCGGGTTTCTTGTGCCCCTTCCCCACCTTGAGAGGAGTCACAGTTGAGTCCACACTCCCACTGGGACCCCTGGGAGTGGCTTGGGTGGCTGGAGTCTTCCCCCTCTCCCGCCGGGCACTGGCCAACTTCTGGTGCTTCACAGGGGGGGACTGGCTGTGCTGTGGCTCCGTGCCACACTCTCTGTCCTGGTGGCCGCTGCACTCCACATACCTGTGACAACAGGCACCACTGGTCCCGGAGATGTTGTGGCTGAGGTGCTACTTCGGGACCTATGATTTGGGGGGGTGGGAAATAGGTCAAGGCTGGACAGGAAAAGTTTTTGGGACACACTGGGACGGGTAGCTGGAGGGGGTTTGGGCGTGGAGGGAGAGGTGGTGGTTGTAGGAGGTGGCTTTGGGTGCAGGTGCATGCGCTGGAGGCTGTCGTGAGGTGGATGGCTGTTGGGTGGGTGTGTGCCTGCGTTTGTGTATCTTGGGAGAGGGCGTCACAGACACACTGGGAGAGGACACAGGGGACGTGTGTATGGTAGTGGGGGTGGTGACTGCACGTGAGCGGGGTGTGCTGGTGGGTGTGCTGGTGAGGGACGTAGTGGCTGTAGAGGTTGTGCATGCAGGTGTGAGTGTAGACGAGACTGGGAGGGAGGAGGGAGAAGAGGAGGTGGGGGACACAGTGGAGGCAGTGGATGTTGGTGTGTCTGTATGTGTGTGATGCTTGCGTGAGTGCCTGTGGGATGTGTGGTGCTTATGTTTGCCTGAGCTTCCCTTGTGTGGTGAGGTGTGTGCAGGCTGGTCTGATGGTGTGCTTGGGATAGGCAGAAGTAGAGGGGATTGGGTCTGGGTGGATGAAGTTGGAGGGGGAGGCTAGACACAGGGACAATGGCTGCCATCAGTGCTGAGGACAGAGTTTGAAAGGCTCGGTGAAGGGCCGCCTGACCAGAATGAATGCCCTCCAGGAATGCATTGGTTTGTTGCAACTGCCTTTCTACACCCTGGATGGCATTCAAAATGGTAGACTGCCCAAAAGTGAGGGACCTCAGGAGGTCATGTGTATCAGGCGAGTGTATTTCAAATTGTCCAATGTGGGGCTGTTTTGTAAATGTGTGTGTATTTTGAGATGGATTCATGTGTCGTGATAGTGTGGGCGTATTTCTGTTGGCGTGACGGTGGAGGATTTGTTTTCGCCAGTTTATCCTTGACCTTTGGTGTGGCGGACTTGTGTGGGTGTCTGAATTTTGGCGGATTCCGAGATGTGGGTCATAATAGCTGTGGCGGAATTCCGTGGCCACGGCGGTGTGTTGGCGGTCTTCTGCACGGCGGTAAGTGGCTTTTACCGCCAATGTTGTAATGAGGGCCTATGTTCTCCTTTTTGTTTTTTAGAGCACTAACAATAATTTCCATGGAAATATGACTGTAATTTTTATTATTTTTATCATTTCTAAAAGAAATGTTTTAGGTATTACAGTTTTGATTACATCAAGATGACACCAGCCATGCCACACATTTGTAATAAATATGGAATGCTTGCAATCTAGCTGTTCATTAGAATACTGTGGGGAGGGAGCAGTCAGGGGCATGGCCTCAGAAAATTGAGGGCAGGAAGGATGGTGGAGTAACAACAAGTTGACCATACTGGGCAGGCAGGAGGAACAGTGGCAGCACAATGGACCATGGAGGGCATGGGAAAAGAGGGCAGGGAAAACAGCCCAACCATGCAGGACAGGTAAGAGAGGCTGCGGCATATAACAGACCATTGAGGGCAGAAGGAAGAGGCAATGGCAGTACAACTATGCATGCCAACAGACCCCATTCAGGCAGGAGACTCCTGATGTTTCAAGGCCAAAAGGGCTTTATTTTATTTGTCTCCTGGCTACAATCTCCTCTTTTTCAATGTACGTCTTAAGAGGAAATCCATTCTGCAGTTTTATTTTTTAAATCTACCTCTTACCAAGTTCAGAATGTTTGCACGTATGGTACATTGGATGAATGGGGCAGGGTCATGGACTCAAATAACAGAGGGCAGGGGCACCAGACTGACTTTACAGGGTAGCCAATATGGGTTGCAGCAGCACAATAAACCACACAATACAATTGTGACAGCAGTGCAGCACAACTCACCATGGAAAGCAATAGGGAGATGACTGTCATGAGGTTATTTTTGCATTTACACAGGAACATTATTTAGTCCCTGGCATGAGGCCTGTGCCCTCCCACCTAGTTAGTTACATTTTACTTTTTTTACTTTTAATATTTTCGGAAAGCTTCATTTTAGTGAAGATGTTTTTCATTCTTTTATCAGTTACCCTTCCGCGCATAACTTGTTATTAATTTCTTTGCACCACATTTTCATCCTTTGATCAACCCAAGGCTGTACACAATATTTACTGGGTATTTCCGGTCCAAAGAGCACATTTTCTACCCTACACAGAAAAATGTGCTGTCAGGGCTCTTATTAGAATAATAGATATGTTATTATAAAGCATGGCACTGTCCTCACTATGTTAGAGGGGACATTCCAGCCAGCTTGACATCTCATGCTGCACGCAGTCACAGTTTCTGCTTAAACCTTTTGGGTCCTTTTTACAGCAGAATAACAGATCTTTCCTTCACCTCTGAATGCAGATAGGGGTGTTGGGATTCCTTCTGGGAGCAGAAGGGCAGACTAGGGCTACCATTGCTACTTGCTCAAATGTAGAAAGTTAGCAGTGTAGGTAGGGATGTTGGACAAGCTATCGCGACAATATGGTGGTTGGCAGGTTGTTTAAGCTTGAACTCTTAAAAGGGTTCCCCAGTTGGTGTTCCTATCGCTGAACAATTCAATTCCATTTTAAAAATACGGCAGACCAAAACAGGGTCGCAATTACAGCAAGCATGAACCTCCCTCTCAAAACACGTCTATTAAATAATGGCCTCACAGATGGGGGAGGAGCAGTTACATTTGTTGTTGAGGCTCACAATGCATATAAAAGAGAAATATGTTATTTTTGGGTCACTTTTCCAGCAACAGATGGAAATACATACACATTTCAACTCTACACTCCAAAAAATGCACCCGCACATTACAGACCATAAACGTACTTAGAAATTCCACTATCTTATCAAGAACAACAAACTTTGCTTGATGGCACCCTACCACACATTCCACAGGATGTAAGACTGGGTCCCTCATTACAACCCTGGCGGTCGGTGATAAAGCGGCAGTAATACCGCCAACAGGCCGGCGATAACAAAAATGGAATCACGACCATGGCGGAAACTGCCAACATACACAGCCACTTTAACACTCCGACCACCACGGCGATAGAAACAAACACTGCGGCGGTAACCGCCAACAGACAGGCGGAAGACAATGTACCGCCCACACTATTACAAGGCACCAATCTGCCAGCTTTTCCGGGGCAGTACCAACGGCATCAAAAGCACGGCGGAAACAGTCTTTGGAAGGGAAACCACTCACCTCTCAACACCCGAGGAACCAGGACGCCATGGAGCCCGAGTTACAGGTCCTGCCCATGTTGGTTTACCTCCTCATCTACCAGTAACATCAAAGACGGCGGCGACGACCCCGGTGAGTACTGCACCTAGTACACAGGGGAGGGGTGGAGGAAAAAGAGTGTCACACAAATTCAACACCTCCACTCCCCACCCACAACAACATACACTCACACACATCCAATAAAATCACAGATACACCCCGTCACCCCCTGGAAGAGTGACAGGACCAAATGAAATGAGTTGAACGAGTGTAATAATCGAACAATCAGGTAGCCCAAGATAACTTTAAATCATCAGTATATACAAATATTTACAGCAAGTACACAAGTCCGTATACTGTCCCATTAAATGTCCATGGACCAGTGGTCCCAAAAAGCATGGGTGAAGCCCACATATGGCACCTGCCTCAAAACGGAGAGAACACTGCAGGGGCATCAGGTCGAAAAAAAACACAGGCACCTCTGGAGGAAGGGGAGGGGGGCACCTCAGCCGGATGATGGGACGACACCACTGCTCCTCGAGGGGGCACCATGCCCACTGCTTGGTCCTGGAGAGTGCAAAGCCACAGTCTCTCAAGTCTCTAAAGTGGGTTCACTGCCCACTGCTTGGCCCTGGGGAGTGCAAAGCCACAGTCTCTCAAGTCTCTCAAGTGGGTTCACTGCCCACTGCCCACTGCTTGGTCCTGGGGAGTGCAAAGCCACAGTCTCTAAAGTCTCTCAAGTGGGTGGGTTGCCCACTGCTTGGTCCTGGGGAGTGCAAAGCCACAGTCTCTCAAGTCTATCAAGTGGGTTCACTGCCCACTGCTTGGTCCTGTGGAGTGCAAAGCCACAGTCTCTCAAGTCTCTCAAGTGGGTTCACTGCCCACTGCTTGGTCCTGGGGAGTGCAAAGCCACAGTCTCTAGTCTCTCAAGTGGATGGGTTGCCCACTGCTTGGTCCTGGGGAGTGCAAAGCCACAGTCTCTCAAGTCTCTCAAGGGGGTTCACTGCCCACTGCTTGGTCTTGGGGAGTGCAAAGCCACAGTCTCTCAAGTCTCTCAAGTGGGTTCACTGCCCACTGCTTGGTCCTGGGGAGTGCAAGGCCACAGTCTCTCAACTCTCTCAAGTGGGTTCACTGCCCACTGTCTGGTCTTGGGGAATGCAAGGCCACAGTCTCTCAGGTGGGTGGTTAGCCCACTGCTTGCTCCTGGGGAGTGAAAAGCCACAGTCTCTCTAGCAGATGCTGTTCTCCACTGGGTCTGGAGAGGGCTTTGTGCGCAGAGTGCTTCATCCTGCCAAGGATAGGGTGAGTGGATGCTGTTCTCCGCTGGTTCTGGAGGGGGCATGGTGCCCAGAGTACTTCATCCTGCCAAGGACTGGGGTAGTGGATGCTGTTCTCCACTGGTTCTGGAGGGGGCATGGTGCCCAGAGTGCTTCATCCTGCCAAGGATAGGGTGATTGGATGCTGTTCTCCACTGGTTCTGGAGGGGGCTTTGTGCCCAGAGTGCTTCATCCTGCCAAGTATAGGGTGAGTGGATGCTGTTCTCCACTGGTTCTGGAGGGGGCTTTGTGCCCAGAATGCTTCATCCTGCCAAGGATAGGGTGAGTGGATGCTGTTCACTGGTTCTAGAGGGGGCTTTGTGCCCAGAGCGCTTCATCCTGCCAAGGATAGGGTGAGTGGATGCTGTTCTCTACTGGTTCTGGAGGGGGCTTTTTGCCCAGAGTGCTTCATCCAGCCAAGGACTGGGGTAGCGGATGCTGTTCTCCACTGGTTCTGGAGGGGGCATGGTACCCAGAGTGCTTCATCCTGCCAAGGATAGGGTGACTGGATGCTGTTCTCCACTGGTTCTGGAGGGGGCATTGTGCCCAGAGTGCTTCATCCTGCCAAGGACTGAGGTAGTCAATGCTGTTCTCCACTGGTTCTGGAGGGGGCATGGTGCCCAGTGATGCTGCAGCAGCGGTGTGACAGTTCTCATTCCCTCATATGGGAGTCTGAGCCACAAGATTTACCGGTAACAGGTAGCATGATACTCCATGGAGGCAGAGCCACACTCCTCCTTGCGACGACTAAGGCTGCAAACTGCTGGTAGTGCCAGTGCTGGTGGTGGTGCCTCATGTAGTCTGTGCAGGGTCAAGGACATCTCTTGCAGTCTCGAACGCCTGCCCACTGGGGATGCTGCTGATGTCCGCTGTAGTGGCAATGGCTGGGCACGTCGCGGGGCAGGTGGCGGTGGCTGTGGTGGTGGCTGCGGCAGAGTTGCTGCCGGTGGTGAAGGTGTCTGCACTTGTGGAGGGAGACACCAGACCGTCTCCTGCAGCCTCAGAAGACTGCCCACTGGGGATGATGCTGGTGACTGTAGTAGAGGCAGCAGCTTTGCAGGTGGTGGTGCAGATGGCGGTGCAGATTGTGGTGCTTTGGTGGGCGTTCAACTGTACCCACTGCCGTACACTTTGCTGGGCTGTCTTGCAAAAGGGGTGACACCAGTCCCTTACCCAGAGGATCCGTGCCCTGAGCTGACTTCCCTTTGCCCTTGTGTCTCTTCCCCAACTTGGTGCGGGTTTTCTCTTCGGCATGCTGGCCCCTTCTTTACCTTGGCAGGTGACGGAATAGGGTGGTCCTTGGCTTGACTAGGTGGCACACTGGCAGCCCTGATGGGTGCCCCCTTCGATGTTCCCGGACTTGCAGGGACCACGCTGGACGAGGATTTTGTGGCTGAGGTGCTGGTCAGGGCTCGAGACAACCTGGCCCTTGGGGAATGACGGTGGGGAGGTGTATGGAAGAGGTCAATGCTAGCCAGGAAAAGATTTTTAGACACACTGGGACAGGAAGATGGAGGGGGTTTGGGAGTGGAGGAAGAGGTAGTGGCTGTAGGAGGTGTACGTCTGCTGAGTTTGGGTGACGGTGCATGGGTTGGAGGCTGTTTTGAGGTGGATGGCTGTTGAGTGGGTGTGTGTCGGCGTTTGTGTACTTTGGGAGGAGGGCTCACAGTCACACTGGGAGAGGACACAGGGGACATGTGCATGGTAGTGGGGGTGGTGATTGCACGTGAGTGGTGTGTGGTGATGGGCGTGCTGGTGATGGAGGTAGTAGCTGAGGATGCAGTGCATGCAGGTGTTAGTGGAGACGAGACTGGGAGGGAGGTGGAGGATGTGGAGGAGGGGGACACAGTGGAGGCAGTGGGTGTTGGTGTATCTGCATGGGTATGGTGCTTGTGTGAGTGCCTGTGGGATGTGTGGTGCTTATGTTTGCCATGTCCACTTTTTTGTGTTGATGTGTGTGCATGCTGGTCTGATGGTGTGCTTGGGATAGGCTGAGGTAGAGGGGATTGGATCTGGGTAGTGGAGGTTGGAGGGGGGAGGCTAGACACAGGGACAATGGCTGCCATCAGTGCTGAGGCAGGAGCCTGAAATGCTCTCTGTTGGGCCGCCACACCAGAATGAATGCCCTCCATGTATGCATTTGTTTGCTGCAAATGCCTCTCCACACCCTGAATGGCATTCAAAATGGTTGACTGCCCAACAGTGAGAGATCTCAGGAGGTCAATGGCCTATTCACTGAGGGCAGCAGAGGTGACTGGGGCAGGGCCTGAGGTGCCTGGGGCGAAGGTGATACCCACCCTCCTGGGTGAGCGGGCACGGGGCGAAGGCTGAGGGGCTGCTGGGAGGGCGGTGATGGTAGGGGGGGTGGCGGCTGTACCTGTAGATGCGGGGGGCACAGATGTTGCCGCCACCACAAGGGAGCTCCCATCAGAGGAGGAGTCACTGTTGCTGGTGTTCCCTCCTGTCCCCGTCGTGGAGCTCCCCTCGCACTCCATTCCACTGGTGCCCTCAGACTCCGTACATTCACCCTCCTAGGCCATTGGGGTTGCAGCTCCCTCCTGCTCTGGTGCCACTGCTCCTCCACCAGATGATGCTACTGCACACAAGGACAGGGTGACAAAACAAAAAGGGGGGGAAGACAGAGGAGACACATGGTCAATGCCAGCAACACCAATACCTTTGGCGGACACAACACACAGGGAGCAGCCCTTTGCACTAGCCCATGCACTAACAGTTCTTAGGAATATCACCTGCCCATTGGGGACTATGCCTTACCCCATTTGCTGCACACCTGGAACCCACAGGAGCCTCACTAGTTGTAGATGGCCACTAACACTATTGGGGTTGGAGTGACACAGAGCAAGTTCACCCTGGCGTAGGGGAACCCACAGCCCACATCCCCCACCCAGACACCTCGTAAAGCACGCCGAGTCAGATGAATGAGACTGTACTCACCCCCTTGTGGCTGCTGTGATGCCCTCCAGCGCCCATCCAACTCCGGATATGCCACCACCAGGAACCGGTACATCAGCGGGGTCATGGTGCGACGGGCACCCCTTCCACAGTGCGGAGGCCATCCCTAGCTGGGCCTCCGCCGTCTTCTTGCACCAGCGGCGCAGGTCCTCCCATCTCTTGCGACAGTGGGTGCTCCGTCTATGATAGACCCCCAGGGTCCGCACTTCCTTGGTGATGGCATGCCAAATACCCTTCTTATGGTGGGCGCTGACCTAGAGGAAAGGTAAAGTAAGAATGGAACCTACTCCCCCGTCCAGTTCTTCTTACTCATTGGCCACCACTTCCTACCCATGCCCTGAAACACATACACTGACCATCCTCACATGCAGGCCACCACATGTATCTCCCATCCACAACACTCCATACATTCATGTCCCATCCATCATGCTCACAGTATACACACCTGTTTGTCTGGAGGACCTTAGAGTAGCGTGTACTTGGGGAGGACCCCATCCACCAGTTTGTCCAACTCCTCCGTGGAGAAGGCAGGGGCCCTTTCCCCAGACACTCAAGCCATTGTCGCTTCCAGACTCAGGTCACAGCAGCACTTGCAGTGTAGGTCCTCTCCTGTTGAAGGTCAGGTATCAAATGGGTGAACAGATAGAAAATGGCGGTCACGTCTGTGGCGGTGTGTACCGTCACTGCCGGCATACATCGTCATTGGCTCCTGGAACCGATACGGCCCAATGATAACCAATGCTGAATTGCGTGGCGGTCTTCGACCGCCTACTGCGACGCTGCACAACGTCAGCGCAGTTACCTAATTTCCCCTTGTCCCTCCTTACAGGTCAGGCAGCCGCCATTTCAGGGGGGCACATGGCAGGGCAACTAACTGCGTCACAGCACATTTGAGCAGTAATACGGACAGGCAGCGCCACACACCGATTAAATAACATTAGTGCAAAAACACCCTTGTGCAACCTATGTGGTATATGACCTTCTGCTCACCATTCCCCTCCATAGGGCACATCCACTGGGGCAGATGGTGAGATGGCGTCATCCTCTGGTGTACAGACCCTTGGTTGACCTGTCGACAATGGAAGACAGACACATCATTATCACATACAGACTTGATCGTGCCACAATCCAAGAACTGTGTGCCCAATTTGAGCCTGACCTGATATCAGCTATCCGCCATCCCACAGGTATTCCCCCTCTAGTGCAGGTCCTGTCAGTGCTCCATTTCCTGGCCAGTGGTTCCTTTCAAATAACAGTGGCCTCAGGGTATCAGGGATGTCACATCCAATGTTCTATAAAGTGTTGTCCAGAGTGTTGTCTGCCCTGCTAAAACACATGCACAGCTACATCGTTTTCCCCCAGGTGAAGGATTTACCCACAGTGAAAGGTAAATCCTATGCCCTGGGACATATCCCCAACATCATTGGTGCCATTGATGGTACACATGTGGCATTTGTCCCCCCTGCAGGAATGAACAGGTGTACAGAAATCGAATGTGCAGATGGTGTGTTTGGCAGACCAGTACATCTCTCATGTGAATGCCAAGTATCCTGGCTCTGTGCATGACGCTTACATTTTGAGGAATAGCAGCATCCCTTATGTGATGGGTCAACTCCAGAGCCACCGTGTGTGGCTAATAGGTGAGCCCAAGGTCCCCACACAGTATGCATAGTTGTCTGGGTGTGGGAGAGTCCCTAAGGGTTGGTGTATGTCTAACAGACATCCCTCAATATTTGCAGGTAACTCTGGTTAACCCAACCTGTCATGGCTACTGACCCCAGTGAGGAATCCCAGGACAAGGGCAGAGGAACGCTACAATGAGGCACATGGGCGAACTAGGAGGATTATAGAGCAGACTTTTGGCCTCCTGAAGGCCAGATTCCGGTGCCTCCATCTAACAGGTGGCTCCCTATACTACTCACCGAAGAAGGTGTGCCAGATAATCGTGGCATGCTGTATGTTGCACAACCTAGCTTTGCGACACCAGGCGCCTTTTCTGCAGGAGGATGGGCCTGATGTTAGTCTTGTGGCAGCTGTGGAGCTTGTGGACAGTGAAGAAGAGGAGGCAGAAGAAGATATTGACAACCGAAACAACATCATCATGCAATACTTTCAGCGAGACACACATAAGAGACTGGCACTGCTCCTCTCATATCAGACTAGTGTGGGACATTGTATAAGTCTGCATTTTTACCTCTGTGTATGGACCCTGACAGTTCACTTTGCCTTTTCTTTTCACAGATCTGGATACCACATTCTGCCTTCTGCTATGTTCACTGCTGCCCAACAACCTTCATACTTTGGTATGTGCAAATGACAATTCACATTGATATTTGTCAGAGAGGTTGTAATAACACATTTGTGAAAGTACAGATTGTTTGGTGATTCAAAGGTGTTTATTTCAGTGCTAATAAGTGGAGGGGGATGTGCAATGGGCTGGGCTGCTGGTGGAGGAATATCCATGGTAGAGCCCAGTCTCTTTGTATCACAGGTGCATTGTATATGGGGGCATAGGAAATGGAGCAATGGCAGTTCAAGGTGGTCATGGTGACATAGTGGGACAGAGGGTGACAATCAGGAGAGTCTTATTTCCTGCCGGGGGTCTTGGCAATGTTCTCCGTCTTGTGCCTGGATCACAGGGACCGTTTACGGGGTGGTTCTCCTTCTGCAGGTGGGTAGGGTGCTGGTGGCCTGTTGGTGTTGGTGTTGGCGGACGTGGAGGGCTGCTCATCGTTCGGGCTAATGCCGGGGGCCCGTTTGTGTGCCACTGTCTCCCTCATGGTGTTGGCCATGTCGACACCCCTGCTATGATGACCAGGGTGGTGTTAATGGACTTGAAGTCCTCCCTGATCCCCAGGTACTGTTCCTCCTGCAGCCGCTGGGTCTCCTGAATCGTGGCCAGTACCGTGCCCATGGTCTCCTGGGAATGGTGGTATGCTCCCATGATGTTTGAGATTGCCTAGTGGGGAGGGGGTTCCCTGGGCCTGTCCTCCCCCTGTCACACAGCAGTCCTCCCAGCTTCCCTGTTGTCCTGTGCCTCTGTCCTCTGAACCGTGTGCCCACTGCCACTGACCCCAGGTCCCTGATCGTCCTGGGTTAGTGGGGTTGCCTGGGGTCCCTGCAGTGGTGGACACACTGCTGATTGAAGTGTCCTGGGGTCAGTGGCATGGGCCCGCTGGGTGGGTGCTGTGGTGGTGTTTCCTGAGGGGGAGGTTCAGTGGTGGTTTGGGAGTGTGGCAGGGTAACCGACTGTCCCGAGGTCCCTGATGGGCCGGGCTGGTCATCGTGATCCAGGCGTGCTGAGCTGCTGTCATCACTGTGGGCCTCTTCTGGGGGGGTACTGGATGTTGGTGGCACCTCCTCTCCGGTGACGTTGAGTGGGGGTCCTGTGGGAATGTAAATGCAGTGTTATTGTATCTGCATGTGCCATCTTGTGCATGGGTGTGTTTCCCTGTATGGTTGTGATTGCCCTGTCAGGTTTGCCTTGTGTGAGTTGTGATTTTGTGGGCTAGGTGATTCTCTCTAATGTGCATGCTTTAGTGATGGGTGTCCATGCAGGTCTGTGATGGGTGTTCATGGATTGTTGTTGCATGTAGTGCTTGGTTTTGGGATGGGTGGATTGTGATAGTGGGGTATATGTGAGGTGGTTGAGTGATGGGGTGAGGGTAGGGGTAGGAGTGTGTGATGGCATGCAGGTAGGGTGGGGGATATAATAGTAAAAATGTGACTTACCAGAGTCCAGTCCTCCTGCTACTCCTGCAAGGCCCTCAAGATGCATGATCGCCAAGACTTGCTCCTTCCATGTTGTTAGTTGTGGGGTAGGAGGTGGGGGTCCACCGCCAGTCCTCTGTACCGCTACCTGGTGTCTGGATACCACGAAACACACCTTCCCCCGTAGGTCGTTCCACCTCTTCCTGATGTCCTCTCGTGTTCTTAGGTGCTGTACCACTGCGTTGACCCTGTCGACAATTCTCCGCCATAGCTCCATCTTCCTTGCAATGGATGTCTGCTGCACCTGTGATCTGAATAGCTGTGGCTCTACCCGGATGATTTCCTCCACCATGACCCTGAGCTCCTCCTCAGAAAACCTGGGGTGTCTGTGGGGTGCCATGATGTGGTGTGGTTGATGTGTGAGGTGATGTTTGTTGTGATGTGTGCTGTGATGCGTTGGGCTGTGTTCTTTGAGGTGCGTGGATGGTGTACGAGTGATGGTGTTGTGTGCCTCTGGATACTGGTGTTGTCTTTGCTATTCTCTCTCTCTGCTTCTTCCAAAATTTTCATTGTAAGGGGTTGTGGGTAATGTGAGTGTGTGTTTTATAGTGTGGGTGTGTGGGTGTGGTGTGTGTATTTGTGTCAGGTGTGTGTATTTTGAATTGTCCAATGTGGTTGTGTTTAGTAAATGTGTGTGTGTTTTGAGCGCGGCAGTGTGTACTGCCAATGGTTTACCGCAGTCGAAAGACCGCCACGTTGATTCATGTGTCATGATACTGTGGGCGTATTCCTGTTGGCGTAACGGTGTGGGTTTTGCTATCGCCATTTATCACTGACCGTTGGTGTGGCGGACTTGTGTGGGTGTCTGTATTGTGGCGGATTTCTAAGTGTGGGTCATAATACCTGTAGCGGACTTCCACCGTGGCCACGGTATGTTGGCGGCCATCAGCACGGCGGTCAGCGACCTTTAACGTCAGGGTTGTAATGAGGCCCTAGGTCCTTTAAGTAAATACGGTTCTACATGGTAAGAGTTGGCTACCTATACATCATACCCAAATGAATGTGCAATGCCTGTAGCAGTATGCCGCACATACACTAATTTAGTATAGATATATAGACGATTAATACAATTTGAAATGCAGATTTTGAATACTGCCCCAGCAAGGGCTGCTCAAGTGCAACCACATGTGGCCACATCAGGCTTTAATCCTGATGTTGTGCATTCAATTATGGGCAAGGTACCCATCAAACATGAAGAAGAGATACCGTTTTGGTTAGCACAAAAAAATAGCGCATTCGTAGCAGTGTTTCCCCATGTGGGACCCCAAGATAAACATAGAATTCTCACAATGTGCTTGCCATTTGAGATGGTCCCTCAGTGGACAACTGTGCCATTTGGGGTGTAGTGTTTGCTGCACTCTACCCTGCTGAATATGGTACACCAACACTTGTGAATATTCTGGAAGTGCTAAAACAAAGTCAGGATGAATAATAGGTAGCCCCGACCCTAGATCTGGGAATGCAATAATGGGCATTTTTTCCACAGTGTCCTCGATAATATTAAGTAACCTTAAAGGGAAGCAGTAGCACTGGCAATATGCCAATGGCTCTGAGATGCTCCTGTACAAGATCAGGAGCATGAGCTTCCAAAGATTATCACTGAGACCTATTCTAGCATAGGTCGGGATAGGTTGGGGCCAAGACCAAGTAAATCAAAACTACAAATTAAATACAATAGGGATTCTCTCAGCAAGCAGCAGAAGGCTCAAAAAAAGGTGGGATAAACAAAAACAAAATAGAGATAATACAAAGCAAAGGGGAGAATCTCTACGCTTGGAGACCTCTGAGAAATGCTACAATTGAGAAATAAAGATAAAAACTACTGATACACATCAATATTTTGATGCACGCCAATCTCACTCCTTTCAGGACTCACAGGATAAATGCAGTGAGAGAGGTGGGCATTCCGAACATCAAAACAAGTATGTGAAACGAAGAAAAGATTCACAAAGCTCTTCTGAACCTTCCATAAAAAAGGAAGAGACACTTCCACAGCTCAAAGTACAATTAAAAAATATAAAATGGAAATAATTTCAGCTAGAAATGCCACACATAATGAGAACTTTACTGAAGAACAGGATGTGGGCACTTACTCTCCTAAACAGCGTGGCAGAGGTCACAATAGTTCGCTGGAGCCTTCAAGAGCTGCTGGAGGTGACAACAACTAACAACGTTTTCAAAGTCATAATCGCAGACTTGTGAATCTCCCCCTAGATAGGGTTTACAAAGTGAAAGTACAAATTAATGGAGACATAGAGCTCACAATTAAAGTTATATTCTGGGAAAAAATAACATTAAGTTATGACATCCTATTATCAGAAAAGGATTGGCCACCAGAATTCATCCATAAACTCTCACTAGGAGAAGACGTCATCTTTCTCGGTCCTTGTTCCTGAAGAATTAAGACAAGCTTACGCAGTAGATTGGGCATTGGTACAAGCCCCAGCACTGTATAGCAACCATGTAGGATAGGACAAACACTCCCTCTAACACATAATACCAGTAAGATCGACAACATTAACACAACCACAATACTCCGTAAACATGAAACTAAAGCACCAGTGAGAGAAATACTTATCCAACTTGAGAACCAAGGGGTGATAGAATCCTGTATATCACCCATGAACGTCCCGTTCTTCCCCACAGCTAAGTCAGACCATTCTTATAGATTAGTCTTAGACTAAAGACATTTACAGTCACACTCACACATTGGCTATGCAAAGTGCACACAGCACAGCACTCATCAACAATTTAATGTGTAAAAAAATACAAAACAACCTTGGATATTTCCAACAGATATTTCTCCCAAACTATAGTGCCCAAAAGCAGGTATTTGACTGCCTTCAGCACATTAGGCTTGCATTGGAAATTTTGCCGACTCCCACAAGGGTATAGAACTATCCTGGACTGTTGTCAGCATGCGTAACATCCATGCTACACAACATTGAACCTGACATCTTGTCCAATGTAGATGACATCTACCTAAGATGATGGCCTGGTCCCACCCCAAAGAAGTGTGGACTGCATAGTGGTGGGTTTTGCTGAAATAGGCTACAAATCTAAGTGAGATTCCGCAGATTTCTGCCCATTCTTAAATTGATGTCACTTATATCCAGACGTGGGCCATATCACTTGAAAGTTTGGTGTACCTCAGTCTATGTCACTTTACATTAAGCCACACAACAACATGTTTCCAACATTTACTCTTCCCATTTATCACGACGAGTAAGTAATACAAGACTACATGGATACAGCAGCATCTTTCAAATGGTCTCACTTAACGTATCCCACTCATACACACAAATTTGTCATTTTAAAAATTAATATGAATCAAATCTGTCACAAATCATCTGTGCGTTCGAAGCAGTGACTTCCATCAGCATTGTTTCCCACAGTTAATTCACTGGACGTATGGGGTAAACAACAGACATGCGGTGTGACTCTACAAAATGTATTATTTCTTCAGTTGGTCCCTCGCTACTTTGTCTTTAAAATATTCCATTCAGCATTTTAGTAGCCATAAACAAAAAGAC
The DNA here is from genome assembly GCF_031143425.1 of Pleurodeles waltl. Classification (NCBI taxonomy): domain Eukaryota; kingdom Metazoa; phylum Chordata; class Amphibia; order Caudata; family Salamandridae; genus Pleurodeles; species Pleurodeles waltl. The sequence goes on from NC_090437.1 coordinate 1,180,108,863, forward strand.
CTCAACAATGCAGCATATTCCATGAAACATCCTACACAATTATGGGATTCACTATTTGGTTTCCATAGCAATCACATTGTACATCTGGAATGCTTGGGCACATAAGCGGCTTGTATTTACAAGTAAAAACAACCTTGTATTTTATTTTTCACAACGACTTCAAACTTTGAATGCACAACAGCATGACTAGCTAATGTTATTGTATGTCTTTCATTCTGATTATTGTGTGTCTCTGTTTGTGTTTCACAGAACCCAGAGGACAGCCAGTTTCTTGGGGCTCCCACTGTCTCCAGCCACTGAGGGTGGGATGGGTGAGAGTGGTACTGGTGTCCTGGAGTATCTGGCGTCCTTGTGGATGTTTTGTTTAAAAGTTTCTTTAAGGTGCCTTTTACAGTTCAGTGGAGGTGTAGCCTGCATATCCTGTTGGGACATCTGGGCTGAGGGGAGGAGTGGTCATTTACACCTGAAAGGGCTGTGCCTGCCCTCACACAATGCAATCTCCAAACCCCTGGGGTGTGTCTGGGGCCTGACCTGGGCAAGGCAGGATCTTGTAAACAACAGAGAGTACTCTTTGAAGTAGGCCTACTTCAAAGGCAGATAGGGATTTAAGAAGAGCGCCCAAAACCCCTGAAAATCAGATTACTTCTGGAACCAAGAGGAGCCTCTGCCAAGGAGAAAAAAGCTGGAGGAGGAGTACTGCCCCTTTGCCTGTGACTGTGCTTTGCTGGGTTGGCCTGCAGTAGCTGCTCCTACCTGAGAGAGGACAAAGACTGACTTTTTGTGACTTCCCACTGGTGAGCAATCTCCAAAGGCTTGAACTGAGCTTGCCTCCTGTTGCTGAAGTCTCAGGGACAATTAAGACGTTTCTCTGCCAGCACTTGGGCTTTCTGCTGAGAGTCCTGCCTGCCAAGTGGTGCCCTAACTGTCTCTGGGCCCTTGAAAGGTGCAGCTTGTGGAAAATGAAAGAAATCAACTCAAAGACCGCAGTGCGGGGAAACTTTTAACGCACCACCCACCTCACGTCCAATAAACGACGCGCCACCGGCCTCAAACCTAAAATCGACGCACCACCTGCATCGCGGCTGGACGATCGATGCAACACAGCTGGGCAAACAATGCACAACACCCGCAGCAGCTGCAGTTAACGATGCAAGCTGCCAAGCAGTGCCGTTTCCTGACACCATGTGACTGGTTTCAATGCAACATCACTGGGCGTGTAAAATCAACGGAAAGCCGAGGTGCCCTTCCAGATCGACGCATTGCTCTCTTGTGGGAGAGAAGAAACGACGCACACCGACCCGACCAGGTCTCTCTTATTCTCGTTAATTTCATAACTTGACTTGTGTATGTCGGATTTTAATCGTTTTAGTCTTGTTTTGTTTAGATCAAGATTATCTATTTTCCTAAACCTGTGTTGTGTCATTTGGTAGTGCTTTCACTGAGTTACTGTGTGGGTGTTGGTACAAATACTTTACACATTGCTTCTTAAGTTAAGCCTGCCTGCTGGTGCCAAGCTACCAAGGCGGCAAGCAGGGGTTAACTGAGGGTGATTCTCCTTTATCATGACTAGAGTGACGGTTCTTGCTTGCACAGGGGGTAACCTGACTGACAACCAAAGACCCAGTTTCTAACAGGTAGCAATACCCTGATCTCCTTGGCCTGATTCAGGCTACCCAGAGGGCCCTCCACTCCGTCAAAACCCTATTATTTTAAGCATATCCACTGCTGCAGATCCACTCAGTTTTTTCCAAATTAAAGCTTTCTAGGTGGGCCTGGACCTGGGGAGGTTGGCTCAATGTAAATGTTATGGTGATCGGGGTGTGTGGCCACCGTCCCCTGAACCATTTCAAGGCCCCAGATGCCCCAGCCTCTCGGGCGGATACCATTTTTTTATGGGGAGGGCGTCATGCCACACCCTCCCTGAACCATTAGAAATCTTCTGGGAGTGCCTCACCCAGGGCAAGAAGAAAAACAGTGTCTTAATGACATCATTGATGTCATCACCGATGGCATCACTGCTTACATAATCCAAGCTGCTGCTCCTCAATTCACAGTATAAATGGCTACATACATTTTTGTTAAAGAATGTAGGTAGTAAATGGCCAGTCATATACAACATTGATTGGCTGTATGTGAATGCATACATGTTGAAAACAGAAATAGTTGAGGGCTGTAGACAAGTTTGAATCAATAGAGAAAAAGGTATATGGTGCACACTTTAGCAAACAATAAAGTTTTAAGTTCAAACACTACTTCATTTGAAGGAAGTAGAGTCTGAGCACAATTAATATGAATTGAGACATAGGTTTCGATTAGGTAGTGGCTAAAATCAAATGACTTTTACTAAAAAAGTGAGACAATACAAAGATTCTCTTTACAATACACTTTGTGTGTACATGCTTATGTTAAAGAGTTGTCATGTTGTTCTAACGTTAATTTCTATGTAAACTGGAGATTCAGATGCCCATAATTATGTCTAAAAGTTAAATCTAAATTTTAAGACATTATACATTGTTGAATATGTATTATGTATTAACGACTCACAGGCAATGTAATCTGTAGTTTGATTATAACCCTTGTAGAAATGGTGTGCACCATTTTTCTAATTTAAGGAATATATGTAATGTATTTTTGCAAACTGAAAACAGTTGTCCTTAGGGCCTTGTTGTGTATGCCTTATCAGTGTCTAGTGTATAAGTAAGTATATATATATATATATGTATATATATATGTATTCATATATAGATAGGAAGCCATTGAGTTATAATTCTATGCCATATCAGGTATTTATTAAGTACATCTTTTTAAAGGCAATTAATAGCCAATCACTCGCTTGAACAGTACTCAAAGTTTAATCAATAACTCATTGCATTCATGTCTAGGGGCATTATAATTCTTATGCCCCAGAATAGCAGTAAAATAAAATATAGTATTTATTAAATGTGAGTGATTTCACAGATATGCGTATGCCCAGCAAGTTGCAAGATTTTATGCCTATTAGCGTCACAGAGGTATTAGAAAATTGGGGCTAAACTGTAGCTTACTGAATACCTTGTAGTATCAAAAGCGTACAGCAAACTGTTGCATTCATAACATGATATCATCATTGATGCAATCAGCAACGTAATTTGATATGTCTTCAGTGATATCATCAGTGGTGTCATTTCATGTAATGAGTGATGTAATGTGTGAGGTCACAGAAGTGCATGGTGAGAGCACAAGTTATAGATATCTTAAAGATTATAGCTGGTGAATTTCAGTGTTTTTTTGTTGGTTTTTGAATGTTAGTTCTTGTGTTATTTCAACACCCAGCTACAACTAAACATCACTTCAAGCTTGTTTTTTCAGTCTATTTCTAGAGGTTTTTTTAACAGAACCTAAAATTGTATTTTTATACCTAAGTATACCATCACTTTAATGTTTTTTCAGTGAATATATACATAGACATACACACACACCTAAATATCTCACAATATTTATAACAATGAGTAACCACACCAAAATGTATGATGTCAATAAAAACCACCTACTCAAACCAATCAATGATACAACAATCATAGTTGTCTCATTCATATTGATGCTATAATATGTAATCTGTAACATTATTTAAAACATTTAGGACATTTGCATTTACATCTGTGCACATCTGTGCAGTGTGTTGTCATCTCTACTGTCGGGTTTGGTCATCTCTACAGTCAAGTCAGAGATATTAGTAAAAATAGAAGTGGTGTAGACCACATGGATTAGTGAATAGTTAGTGTAGTACATGAGTTGTACTATTCTAGCTCTACTAAATGGATTAGAAAATGCAATTTGTAAATAGGATCGTATAGTTGATGAACCATAGAGTAATTGTAACTGATCATCCGAAAATCATCAGAAATTAGTTTTATTGTACTTTTCATAACACATTAAGTTTTGACTCTGTGCTAGTCAGATCAGTATGCAAAACAGATTACCAGTAAATAATATTAATCAATGTTCATTCAAATGTCTGAAGGGGATAGCCCGATTTGGGACTATGGAAGGTCCTTTTGCCATGCATAAATGCAGAGCCAAATATCTCTTGTGGGTTTGAAAAGGGCTAATAATCAAACTGTTCCAAACAGCCTTTCATTGAACTACTCAAAGGTATAGACAGTGGTTGAACTATACTGAGCTTCCCCTCCTCCCTTGAGCAGCATAGAAGTTCCACTTCACAAATCTCACTCATTGGCAAAGGCTCTGAAAGATCCGGAAGGCCATACATAGTGCTACAAATATTACTTGCAAAAAAAAATTATGTAAAAGGAGTTACCCTAGTTCAATGCATAGTAGGTGAAGTGACCCTTGCCATGCCAATATGTGCAACATTTGATTGGGATAGAGGTGTCAGAAGGCAGACACAGCAGCTCTTGTATCTTACTCTATACACATACACCACTGAACAGCACCTGATTGTGGGTGCTGCAAATATGCTGTTGCTGGACTGGAGCTACAGTGATGTCTGGATAATTAAGTATCTCCTCAGTTAGCGTGAGTTTGAGGATGCTATATGACCGGTGGTTCCAAGTTCAAAGGAGGCTACAATAATTTACAGACATGACCAGCCAACCCAGAAAGGGATACATATTGTTTGTTTAGATGATGATCCTAGTGGCAAAATGGAGGTGTATTCCAGGAGCGAGATGTGAGGTGTGTGGTGAGGTTTGGACAATGGGGTGGCTGATTCATGAAAGTGAGAACTATTTTAAAGCAGTATACTCACCCCTTCCTCACCCTATCTTTGCTACAGGCTGAAAGCTTGGCCTCACTCTTTTTCTCTCTGGGAATTTGTTAAAAAATAGGTGTACTATATGATAGGTTTGTGGTCTTATTGTGCACTCACATTTGTCGTCTTGGTCCAGTCAGAGTAAAGGACAAATGTGTAAAGCATTTAACAGCAGCAAACAATGAAATAAGAAAGTCGCCAAACAAGAAAGAGACACAACAGAAGTTTAACAAAAATAGAAAATATTTTTCTAAATTTTTAGAGTCCTTGATGACTATCAGAACCTGGAGAGGTCCCAAATCTGAATTTTTAAAGCATTTAAAAACCTGAACATCAAGCGCAAACAAGCACTGACAAGTCAAAACTTTTGAAAACTTTTGAAAACTTTGTAAATGTTTGCAACACTGAGTTTGGCGACGTGGACCTGAAATGGGCAACCAAATCTGACAGGATAGAGGTCTGGGAGTCTCAATAGGAAACTTTGGACAGTTACCAGGCCACCGGAGCATTTTTAAAGTGAGTTCCAAACTATACAGGACCACTGCCATTGACTTCTATAGAGTAGTCCTGATACAGACTTAAGGATGCTCAATGGATATTCAAGCTGCTTTGCCATCCACAGGGGTGAAGTCTGGTCAAGTCTTCAGTCCATAGGTGAGTGGGGAGTACACCAGCCACATATCTTGGGTCCCATGAAGTCCTCTACACAGTGGTCAAAGGGCTGTTGATGCAGCCCTTAAGTTCTTGTAACACAGAGGTCACTGTGCAAACCTTTGGTGTGGGCTAGTGTCCCTTGGGACAGATGTGCTCATTTTAACCCATTAACGTACCCAGAGGGGAAACATGGTCACTAGCCAAAGGGCTAGTAGGTCCCCTCCTATAGGTGACACAGTTCCTGTGATGTTTGGCATCTGGCTATCACAGAGTACATGTTGCATACCATAACCAAAATGGCTGCAGTCTTCCTCGAGTGTGAGGATCTTGGTAGTCCACTCCTGGGGGTGTCGCTACCATGGGGTGCCCACCTACAGAAAACTATTTCTGAAACCAGTTTTACCTTCCTTAGCCCAGGATCTACTCTGTGTAGGGGAAAGAAAAGGCTTTCTGTGCAGGAGTGTTGTCACAGCAGCGATTCAGAGGCCTGCCTTTTGGGCTAACACCCTTTGCAACCCATCCTGTGGGTGGGGGTCACAGCTCCAGTGTGTCAACAGCCTTTGTTTCCAGCCTGGGTGCCATTCATGTGTCTCCCCAGGTGAGCAGAACCCTGCCTTAGTCTCTGTGCATCTGTAAAGGCACTGGAGTAGCTGGGTCAAAGAGACTAGTGGACTTTGACATTAGTGGTAATGCCAAAGTTGTGTGTGCAGTGCATGCACAGCCTCTTCAGTCTACAATGGCAGCTCAAAGTCATGTTTTCACTTTGACACATACAGAGTGGCACAAACAGTGCTACAGCTCTTTTGTGGCTAGCCATTCTAACATGTCCTTAGTATCTGGGTAACGTGTACTTGGGACGTATAAGTAAGTCAGCACATGCCAAATGGGAGTACCCAATTAAACATAACATTTTGGAAAAAGAAAGAACACTGAGGTCTGGGCATCAGGCCTCACTGCTCTCTCAAAGTCGAAAATATGCAGCTAATAGTCCAAAATTGGGCAAGGAGTTGGGGTAACCTAAAAAAGACTGTTTTCCTACAGAATTTTTTCCTAATTTGTAATGCTTGATGCTGTTTCTCACAAATTGGTGACTGGATACAGGTGTATCCAAAATATATTTTTGATTAACTCCTGGGGGGTGTCATTTGACAGCTGCCTTATTAGAAATGCTCTCCAGCTAGGTCATGGTAGGGATACACATGTTTAGCATCATACATTCATGCACTTAGTCACTGAATTACCAGTTCATTACCTTGGTGACTCACCCATTCATCCTTCATTTCGTGCACACACTTATTGCATCATCGAGTCATTTTCACATGTTCAGTTTAATCCAAATGAGGTCGTTTTCCAATTACAGATGTATTTTTTCATTTCTTTTTTTTTTTTAAATACTGCATTGCTGTAGATTCATTGCTTCGATTCAAGTCACAAGTGATCTGTTATTGAATAAGCCAGAATCACCCAGAGTGGGTTTTTCCGACTTGAGGAAATTTTTTCTTTTGTAGATGAATGATAGAGGGAGGTTAACTTCTTGATATTTTATATTCGAATAGCTACTAGGAAGATATCAGCTTCGAATGTGGCTTTAGGAAGTTCATTGAAGCAACAGAAGGAAGGTGGAGTGTTTCAGCTATAGTTGTAGTGCACCATGATCACTTCACAACAGTGGCTTATCGCAAATTAAAGGGCCATCTGCAAAGCACCTGTAGGAGCCCTCTTCCCCCAGTCAGGGGCCTCCTCCCATCCCTGCACAGTGTACTGTGCTGAAGGGGCCCCCTGGATCTTGGGGCCCACACGCACCGCAGGGTCTGCAGGGTCTGCGGGGTCCTTTGTTACGCCCCTTCTTCACAAGTCAGATAACACTGTCTTATCACTTTCCAAATGATGACACATTCTAAATGTGAATGCTGGGATTAAGGTCTGCCATCATATGCCGTCATTTTGTCCCAGTGTTCACTACTGTCAATGAGTCACACGCTCATTGCCTTTGTGAGAGATTTGAGAATCATTGGTGCCACTATGATTGATTTTGGTTCCAAACTAATTTAATTAGTTGCACTGTGACTAGATTCTTACAGCGTCATAACTCATGACTCATAACTTCCTGGAGTAGTGAAACTGGTTAGTGATCTGGCCTAATTGGCCATTCCCATATGTGTGGAATCAACCAGGGAATGTTTCGTCCATGAAAGTCAATTGAATTTTGGTGTTCTTGAAAGGGATAAGGTTAGCATATGAATACTGCTTGAATGAGACATACGCATTCCATTAATTTCTTCAGACAAATATGGACAGTTACATGCATGTATTATTCATAATGATGCAGGTAGTTGCATCAAATCAGACCCTCGCCCTAAAACACAGGCATAGCTGCATGCATGTTATCTAAATGTTTATTTAGATAGCGTGCATAAATACCTCAGCCTAACGTATATGCAGCTCTTCCTGGCACGCGTAGTCACAAAACTTCTCAGGAACAGGTGGGAAAACAGGAAAAAAATGTATAGTAAAGGGCTTCATTCTGGGAATACATGGACTGAGAATGTGCACAAAAAAATCAGGCTTAGATAGAGCACTATTACTGACCATGGATTCGTCACAACTTGAACACAGAACCAATCACCAATGTCACTGAAACCTTACATATCGTTTACCGGAAACATAGCATCCCACAAGATTGCATGGAATGTCAAGGACACACTCAAGCCATTTACGTACACTATGAATTCACTTAATGCCCAGCACAGCACATATGAGACATATATGACATCAGTGCTTCCCCATAATCATCAAGAAATAGAGAAAGAAAAGAGTGGGCCGTCCATGATTATGTCCTCCGAAATATGCACTAAATATTAAAAAACAGGAAAACAGGAAGAGTACTGCCAGAGGATGGAATTGGGTACCCTCATGTCTTGTGTGGATTTCATACAATTTATAAAGCTTTGAAGGAAGTCAAGAAACCAACATAATACAATTCATAATCAAATTTAAAGTAAGAGAGAAAACTGTAATCATGAGAAATACACCAAGATCATTAAAACTGAACAAGGGGAGCTGAAGATATGATTAAAAAACATTTTTAAGGCAACAAGTGCCTAGAAAAAGGTAAAGCACAATTTGAGTAAAAAAGTTCACTGTTGGGGGGCACAATTTCAGGATGAATGAGGTAGAGCAGAGGTTAGATACATCAAACGGGTCATCTCTGCCAATTCTTACATTGTGATGTAGTCTCTGAAATGAAACATCCAACATACATAGAAGGTGTACCCTCTGCCTTTGCCCGATCTAAGGGATTATCCCCAACCCCATACCTGGTAACTGCATCAGCCTGTAGTGTGGTTGGCAATCCTCTAAGGAAGCTGGTAGATTAGCTCCAGCAAAGCTGCATGTCAAATTCAGCATTCGTATTAGAACAGTTGCGGCAGGAGCGCCCCTATGACCCCATTCAGGTCAGTGCACCACCTCTATAATAAAAAGCATTGTGTCAGAAGCATAGCTCTGATGTAATGTAATGCAATGTCTAGATGTTAAGAGCTGTCTCCTGAAGGGTAAGGCAAGCACTATCATATAGTATGCTGTGTTCATAGCCTTGAACAGAATATACTGATTATGTGTAGAGAAAAGGCTAGCTAAAACAAGCAACTTGTACAATGTATTCCTAGAATAATAACATGCAAGCAAAGTGTGAGACATATATAAAGTTTACTTCACATTCCAGTGGTGCATTTCTTGCAACATCTACTATGGCCTTACAGGAAAGTGAGATGGTGGAACTTCACAGCAGTATCATGGTGGTCATAATACCAGAATGATTAGGGTTGAGAAAATGGCAGGAAATCTGTGGTGACCATGCAGAAAAGGCAAATTATCTCTAGTAACATGTTAGGTTATTATTTATATACCATATGCATGCAAAGAGGGAATTGAGGCTGTGGTTAGTAAAACGTGACATAGAAAAATGGGAGGTATGTGCAAGAGAGACAGTTAGAGGAAGAGGGGAAAGATAGCAGATTTAAATTCAAAGTTAAGAGGGGCAGATAATTGAGCCGGAAGGGAAAAGAGTAATAAGCAACAATTGTTAAGGTGAGGAATGTTAAGAATACAAATTTTGGTAGTCCAGAATGTTTGATACAGATAAACCTTGAATGCATTGTAGAGCCAATAACATTAAGAGCAAGAAACAATAGACCTATGTTTAGTCAAAAGAGACAAGAATCAAAGATGACACCAAGATTTCAAGCTGGAGATGTGATAGTTAGAAGAATGGAAAGAAGATCAAGGAATGCAGATAGAGGACATGATGGTAAGGTGCTAGAAAATACAAAATAATTATTTTAGAGTTTTGCCTCAGGTCATGTGAAGACATTCAAGAGTTGTTAGTTGATAGACAGAAAAAGGTAGCGATTGGAGGTGAAAGAAGAATACGTGATGAAAAGCTGGGTGCCACTAGCATAAATGTTCAGGGAAATTAAAGTAGCAAACCATGGACAAAGAGAAAATATAGATAGAAAATAGAAAGGCAAATTGCCAAGATATCAGGTAGAGGAGTGGAAAGGAACAGATAAAGAGTTGTTCCAGGAGACAGTGTACATAAATTAGAACAATGCAATTAAATTTTTTGATAAATGTTTAAGGAAAGCAACTTTTAGAAAGTTAGACATTGTCTGCCTGAAACTCGGGAAGACTAATTTGCATTATCCATGGAGCTCACCCTTTTCAGTATTTCTCTTTAATGAATAGTGAAACAATGGCTTAGGGTTCAGGAACTCTGGATAAGGCATGTCTGTTCCATTCATAGTTAAGTTTCACATTCTGTTCTTGTCCAACGTGAAGCAAAGGATCATGATGACAATCCAATACCTACATTAATGATAATGACACTTTTATGGAATGGCAACAGATTACAAAATAAAAAGATTTTTAAAAATGTAAATGTAAGAACTGCAAGTACTGCTAAAATGAATAATAAAACAGAGCATGTTTATATAAAAAAAGGGCCACAGTCCTGCAAGCCGAAGCTAAGCTAAACTTCTATACCCAAGCAACTAAAATGGATCCACAACAATATGGTGTTTATGGATGTGTAATCCTCATGTTTTCTTCAAAGTAAATTAATAATCAATAACATAAGTTCACAAAATTCAACTGATTAATACACAAAATATGAATTTACACTTCATTTACATTTACGCAAACTTACTATTATGCCAGCATAGTACAACTTTGAGCCAGTAAGTCTTCAGCATTGGTAACAGGTGTTCCCGAATGGGGACACTGGGATAAGGGTGGTGAACTCCCACAAAAATGGAATTTGTGGCCATTCGTAAATATTTTGATGTAGTTTCCTATCCAGAAAACAGCTGCAGGTTTTCTCATTTCAAGGGTGTTAGAAATAGGGTTTTTGGTTGGCAGTCACTTTACCCCCTGTCCAAGCAAGGACCCTCACTCTATTCAGGGCAAAGGAGAAACACACCTGGTTAAACCTCACTCATCCCCTTGGTAGCTTGGCATAAGCAGTCAGGCTCAACTCAGAAGCAATGTGTAAAGTATTTGTACCAAAACACACAGTATTACAGTGAAAACACTAGAAAATTGACACCACACCTGTTTAGAAAAATAGGCAATATTTATCTAAATCAAACAAGACCAAATTGACAAAAATCCAACACACACAAATTAAAATATGAATTTTCAAAAGAATAAGAGTCTTATTCCATAGAAAATAATGGAAATGATGATTTTGCACAAAGTACCTGGTTAGCATAAAAAATAAAAATGCACAGGCAGGCATGCGTCGGACTAGGCAGCAATGCGTTGATTCCTTCATTGCAAGGGAGGCTGTGCGTCGTTTCTTCTAAGGTTGGGTCGGCGATGTGTCATTTTTCTCCCTCGCAAGAGAGCGATGGGTTAATTTCTAAATAGGGCACCTCAGATCCATGCACAGTCGGGTTGACTATGATGCCAAGGGGCGCTGCAGTCGCAAGCGGATGTTGCAAATCATTTCTCCAGCGACGATGTGTCGATCTCCCAGCAGTGATGCAGGTGGTGCATCGATTTTAGCCACAAAGCCGGCACTGCGTCGTTTATCAGCTGTGTTGTAGATGGTGCATCAAAATTTCCCCACACAGCATTCTGTGCGTGGATTTTCAGCTCTTGTCTGCCATTTTCACTTTTCAAGTGCCCAGGGACTGGATAGGATATGCAGGCTACACCCCAGCTCCCTTTATCTCACTGTCTACAGGGGATTCACAGACAGACCAACTATGACAGGCAATTCACAGAACGGTTGAAGCAAGAAAATGCCTACTTTCTAAAAGTGGCATTTTCAAACTAACAATCTAAAAACCAACTTCAATAAAAAAATTATTTTTAAGACGTGAGTTCAGAGACCCCAAATTGCTATCTGCTCCCAAAGGGAATCTGCACTTTAGTAATATTTAAAGGCAGCCCCCATGTTAACCTCCTATGAGAGAGATAAGCCTTGCAAGAGTGAAGACTGAATTTAGCAGTATTTCATTGTTAGGTTATGTTACACACAAAAGTACACGTCCCACCTTTAACATACAGTGCACCCAGACCATAGGGTTTCCTGGGCCTACCTTACGGGTGCCTTACATGTATAAAAAGGGAAGGTGGAGGCGTGGCAAGGGGGTACACTTGCCAAGTCGAATTGGCAGTTTGAAAATGCACACACAGACGCTGCAGAGGCAGGTCTGAGCCATGTTTACAGGGCTACTAATGTGGGTGGCACAACCAGTGCTGCAGGATCACTAGTAGCATTTTATTTAAAGGCCCTGGGTACCTCTAGTTCACTTTACTAGGGACGTACTAGTAAATCAAATATGCCAATCATGGATAAACCAATCAACAATACAATTTACACAGAGAGCATATGCACTTTAGCACTGGTTAGCAGTGGTAAAGTGCCCAGAGTCCTAAAGTCAACAAAAACTGGTCAGAAAAATAGGAGGAAGGAGGCAAAAAGTTTAGGGATGACCCTGCAGAAAGGGCCATTTCCAACAAAGGGCATGAACAAATGCATTTTAAAGTTATGAAAGGGATTCATACTTCCTCACATTAGTGGGGGTGAGGTTGTAGGCATTTCTCTATTTGAAAAATAATCTTCTGTTTGCAGAAACAAACATGAACAAATATTTTTTGCAAATATGATGATTGATATACCACATTAGATGCATAGCAGTTATCATAAGGAAAAGTACCTGTGTACATTTCTGAACTCTTGAATATACATGCATGTGAGACCTAATGGGAAACAGCAACAATCCCAACTCCTCAAATCTTTGCTCGTAACATACAGGTAGCCTTACAGAATCAAATATCTGCCCTTGTTTGTGAATGAACCCTTAGTTATTTTCCAATCGACACAGGATTGATTTTGTCCTCGCCCATGCTCACAAAGCACTGCACAACACCGGACCAAAATACCTCAACAGTCGACTCTCCTTCTACACCCGACCCGACATCTCCGCTCTGTCAACCTCGCGCTCCCAACTGTCCCATGCATCACCTGAACTACAACCGGCGGTAGATCATTCTCGCACCTCGTCGCCAAAACGTGGAACACTCTTCCCACCCACCTGTGCCAGACCAAAGACCTCCTCACCTTCAGGAAATGTCTCGGAACCTGGCTGTTCAAGCAGTAGCAGCATGCCCCCCCTTCTCTCCCTCCCCTCCTCAGCGCCTTGAGACCCTCATGGGTGAGTATTGCGCTTTACAAATTCCTGATTGATTGATTGATTATACTGATATTTTGCAAAGGCTTTTGTACTTTCTTGCATAGTGCCTGTGATCAGCCCATCGTAAGGTGTAATGAAACTTGCTAAACTCTTTCGCCACTCGTCAATATTGTATCCAAAATGTTCTTTATTAAAAAACACTGTACATTTTGATTTACAGTGAATATTCACTTATTTAATCAATTTTATCACCAGAGGATGCTGCCACAAATGAGTAATGTTATTCCAGGTACCCGTACATTGCCTTTTTAAATTGCAACAAAGTTGATAGTATGCCAGAAGAGCTTTTTAACCTTACAGAAGGGCTCTCATTATGTATTCGCATCATTATGCATTTATATGTTATGATAGCGATACTGCGTTGCACGGAGAATACTTGTAAGCTCATACTGCATCTATACTTTGGTTTTCTCGTGTATAAAAAGAACTTCACAAATTCTCAAGGATTTTACAACCTTCCGGCATAACAGGTAATATCATATTTAAAATGTTATTAAAATTAACCGTATGAGGTAGTACCTCACAGAAGAATAACAAAATGTAACATGTCATTGTAAAGTGCAATATTGCAACAATGCTTTATTGTTTGTGCAGTTATTTGCTGCTATATTTCTGATCAAGTTTTGAAACATCTATCCCACATTCAAAACCTATTGCTTGAATAATTTAAATGGGACTTCCTGTAAAGAGAAAGAAAACAGATCTCTTTAACCAGTCGTGCAGCCCTAGCAATGTCCGACAATAGGCATTCCAGCACGTTGTTTTATTTGATGATGTGAACTGTACATAACATCTGCAAAGTAGCCAAAAGACTTACCACAAGGATTCTATATGGATTCAGAAATATAAGTCAGAGAATGTTTGAAAAGATGGGAGAAACATCCTTCCAAGTTAGGACTTAGGAAAAAAAGAGTGCAAAATCTACATTTTGCATATTAATTCTTTCACAAAAGATCCTATGTTGAAAACGTCTCCAGAAAAATAATTTATAATTTTGTACAAACACTTTTATATAGTGGCCGAATTTTGTGAAATTTGCACAATTTTAATTCCATGCACAGTCATAGAAGTAAGTGCAATCATTGATATATCTATCTGTATAATAGGAAAATGAATTTATTTAATTAAAGTAGGTATAAAACTGTTGTTGCCTCTTATCTGTCAGGAAGAACAAAAGAAAAAATATTTGTTAGAATCAGACTGGAGTAAGATGAATGATAGATGGGAGTCAGTAACCATTGTAAATTAAGGAGAGCTGACTCCATGCCAGATGAACAAGTCTCTACCCGTTCTTACAATAATTTCAGAGTCTGTGAAGCAATTTCAAACTCAAAAACAATCAACTTGACAAAGGGGCTGCTTTGTGTTCTGGCGTAATCTCTTGTCTTGAAAAACTTGCTCTAGTTCCGATCGCCTAATTCTCAGGGGAGAGCTAATTACATGAAATATGTCTTTCCTTAATGTCTGTTTAGGGGTATCTTAGATTCCCACCCAAAAAATAAATCACACTAGTTCTTATTGTCATAAATTATTTCAAAGATAGAGCTCTGTTTTGTTTCATTTAAGCGAGTAATCTTTCTTTACCTTGAAATTAAGTTACTTGTTTGAAAATTTCAGAAGAACCCAAACTGGGTTTTTCACCTTTCTTATTTTCTCTCTTTTACAGGAAATACAGGATTGTAGGCAGAAGATGGAAGAGGAGAGCCAGAACTCTGCAGGAAGCTGACCAGGGAGCAAGGATCACCAGAACTCGACTGGAGGCTGTCTGGAGGAAGAGAAATGCTGGAACTTGACTGAAAGCTGGTCGGAGAACGAGGAACAATGGAACTCGACTGGAGGCAGGCTGGAGGACAAGGAACTTGACTTGCACTGGAACTCCACTGGAAGCAGGCTGGAGGACAAGGAACTTGACATGACTGGAAACAGGTAAGCAGAGCAATAGGTATGAAGCCAAGCAAGGCCTCGGACTCACAATCACCCTTAAGTAAGCAAATGTGAACTTGTGCTTTATGGCAGTTGATTGCTTGTTAAGGAAATTAGCAATTATCCTCCTGATTGTGGCACATGTTCAATATAGGTCACATTGTGAAGAGCACATCTTTTGGTATTTACAGTTGGGGCAGGTGGATAGCAGTTGGTTGCTTGTTAAGGATATGAGCAATTATCCTCCTGATTGTGGCACTTTTAACACAGGACACATTGTGAAGAGCACATATTTTGGCAGTTAAACAGTTGGCACACGTTTAGCAGGTGAAATACAATGTGTATAATCAACAAGCATTGGTTATAATAAATGAGGCATTTAACAAGCATTGGTTATTGCAAACTTGATATTCAAGGATGTAATGAATATACCCAAATAAGTCTGAATGCTTCAAGCAACAGCACCTTCCTGTAATTGAGCTCTAGGGTGTGCTAGTGTACCCACAACCTGAAGCCTGTGCCCTTTTACTTAGTTACATTTTGCGTTTATTCCTTTTATTATTAAAGCAATGCTTCATTTTAGTGGAGATGTTTTTTATTCCTTTCATCAGTTGCCCTTCCTTGAAGAAACTGTTACTCATTTCTTTGCACAACATTCTGATCTTGTGCTCAACCCAAGGCTCTACATGATGTTTACCGGGTATTGCTAGTCCAAAGGGTATGTTGTCTACCCTACACAGAAAAATGCATGTTGTCACATCAGGGCAGTTCTTAGAACAACAGACGTTAATTCTAAAACATCACACTACCCACAACATGTCAGAGGGGACATTCCAGCCAGTTTGTCATCTTATGCTGCACATCACTGAAGTTTCCACTGAAACTTTTTTGTTCTTCTTCATCTAGGTAGGAGGACTCTCGGCAGACTAACAGATCTTCCATCTACCTGAGCACAGGTATGGGTGTTGAGCTTACTTCTTGGGACCATAAGGGCAGATTAGGGCCACCACTGATACTTCCTCTCATGTAGAAAAGTAGGGCCTCATTTACTAGAAAGTGGCACAGCGCTGCACCAAATTTGGCAGGGCTGCACTGCATCACTTCAGAAATGCAGGGATGTGCCTTATTTAGGACAATACGGTGCACACCTGTGTTTTCCTTAGTAAAGGTGCTAAATTTAGCTGCCTAGAACTAACACAAGCACCTTTGCACCATAGTGCAAGGGTGCCTTCGTTGCAGGGAATGATTGTTTATGTGCAAGAAGGTGTCCCTTCCTGCACATAAACAATCAATAACAGTGATTTGTCACTTATATGTGTGCTGCCAAATGCATCACACATAGAAAAAACAAAAATGAGGAGAAATAAAAGTATTTCTCCTCACTGTGCCAATGTAACACCACCCCTGTAGTGGCGTTAGTTTTTGGCGCTGCCTCTGGTTTACTTTTTCTCGTAAATCTGGGGCAGCGTCAAAATGCAATGGGCGTTGCGGTGGAACACCCACAATAACACCCATTGCACGCCCCTTTCACTCTAAGTGATGAGTGTAGAGAGGCCGTATTTACAAGGGGGTGTTAAGCCACAAAAAGTGTATTACCACTGCCTAGTAAAAGTATCTACATGGCATTGCGCCACCAGAGCGTCGCTAAAAGTGATGCTCCGATGGTGCAAGGGGCCTGTAAATGAGCCCCTAAGTAGTGTAGGTAGGAATGCTAGGCACCCTATTATGACAATATGGTGTGACTTTTCTTCTGTTTCACTCTTTTAGTCACTGCTGTCATAACACTGTGTTTTATTATCCTCATAATTGCAATTCAAGCCTTTCTACATAGAAAAAAGGTGCTTCAATTAAACTTATTGGACCAAGATCCTTCTACTCTTTTATCCTTGCATGTATGATGCCTGTATAACTGAGAGAAAGGGGTGAGATCTGTTCCATCATGACTTCCCTGAGGAGTCTAAGGCCCTCATTATGACATTGGCGGTAAATCCCACTTACCGCCATGCTGGCTGCCGCCAACATACCGCCACCGCAGCGGATTACTGCCACCCATATTATGACCCACACATAGCAATCCGTCACTATACAGCCACACACACAAGTCCGCCAGCCCAAAGGTCAGTGATAAACTGGTGGTAGCAAAACCCACACTATTACGCCAACAGAACAACGCCCACAGCATTATGACCCACGAATCACCGTGCGGACATTCAATGGCGCTAAACCATTGGCTGTACATACCGCCGCGCTCAAAATACACACACACTAACAAAACACCACCACATTGGATAAATTGAATAACACACACCTGACACACATACACACACCACACCCACATCCACACACAACTATAAAACGCACACACAAACAATATCCACAACCCTTTACCATTACAAACAAGTGCACAAAAGAGATATCAAAACCACAGACAAGACCACAGACACACACCACCATCACCTATACATCATCCGTGGACCTTACATCGCACACCCCAACATAGCACCCCACACACCCTCACCCACACCACCCACAATACAACCATGGCACCGCAACGACACCCTAGGTTCTCTGAGGAGGAGCTAAGGCTCTTGGTGGAGGAAATCATCTGGATAGAGAAATAGCTATTCGGATCACAGGTGCAGCAGACGCCTATTGCTAGGAAGATGGAGCTCTGGCGGAGGATTGTGGACAGGGTCAACACTGTGGGACAGCACCCCAGAACAAGGGATGACATCAGGAAGAGGTGGAACGATCTACAGGGGAAGGTACGTTCCACAGCAGCAAGACACCAAATAGCTGTACAGAGGACTGGCGGTGGACCCCCATCTCCTCCCCCACAACTAACATGGGAGGAGAAAGTCTTGGCAATCATGCATCCTGAGGGCCTGGCAGGAGCAGGAGGACTGGACTCTGTTAAGTCAAATTTCTATTACTATCACCCACCCTATCGGCATGCCATCACATACCCCTACCTTTACCCTCACTCCCATCACTCCACCACCTCACACACACCCCACCATCACAACCCCCCCCTCCCAGTACCAAGCCCTGCATGTAACACCAATGCACGGACCCCCATCACATACCTGCATGGACACCCATCACTAACGCATGCACATTAGAGGGAATCACCTAGCCAACAAAATCACTACTCATACAAGGCAAAGCTGCCAGGGCAATAACAACCATACAGGACAACACACCCATGCACAAGATGACACACACAGAAACAATAACCCTGCATTTACATCTCCAAAGGACCCCCACCCAATGTCACCGGAGAGGAGGGGCCAACAACTTCCAGTCCAGCCCCAGAAGATGCCCACAGTGATGACAGCAGCTCTGGATGCCTGGATGACCAACCTGGCCCATCAGGGATCTCCGGACAGTCGGTTACCCAGGCACAGTCCCATACCACCACAGAGCCTGACCCCCTCAGGAAACACCACCACAGTACCCACCCAGCGGGCACATACCTCTGTCCCCAGGACACATCAATCAGCAGTGTGTCCACCACAACAGAGACCCCAGGCCACCCCACAAACACAGGATGATCAGGGACCTGGGGTCAGTGGCGGTGGGCACACGGTTCAGGGGACAGAGGCATAGGACAACAGGGAAGCTGGGAGGACTGCTTTGCGACAGGGGGAGGACAGGCCTAGGGAACCGACTCTACAGGAGTTACTCACCAACATCCTGGGAGCATACCACCATTCCCAGGAGATGATGGGCCAGATACTGGACAAGTTGAAGGAGACCCAACGGCTGCAGAAGGGACAGTATCTGGGGATCAGGGAGGACTTGAATGACATCCACACCACCCTGGTCACCATTGCAGGGGTGCAGGCAGACATGGCCAACACCATGAGGTAGGCAGCGGCACACCACCGGGCCCCTGACACTATCCAAAACGATGAACAGCCTTCCACCTCCGCTGCCACTAGTTGACAGGAGGCCTGTGACAGGAACAACAGGCCACCAGCACCCCTGCCCCTGCAGAAGGAGACCACCCCGCAAACGGTCCCTGTGATCCAGGCAGAATCCAAAGAACACTGACAAGACCCCGCCGGGAAATAAGACTCTCCTGATTGTCACCCTTGTGTCCCACTATGTCACCCTGTCCACCTTGAACTGCCAGTGCTCCACTCCCCATGCCCCCTTGGACAATGTACCTATGATACAAATAGACTGGACTCTATCCTGGACTTTCCTCCATCATAACCCCAGCCCATTGCACATCCCCCTCTAATCATTAGCACTTAAATAAACCCCATTTGAATAATACAAGTATGGAGTCTGTCAAATCATTTAACCATGTATTTGTTTAGCAAGCTTTAAACACTGCAATGTAACTGTACAGCATTGTATACATAGGAATGACCTGTAGTTGGCTGTAGTCAACACACCAGGACCGATAGTGGGACACAAATACCTGAAAATAGAGATGCCAAAGGGTACAGTAAGTGGCCATATAATTTGGAAAATGAGCCTGCCATTGACAATGTCAAATACAAAACTGTCAATGTAAAGTGTAATTACAGTGTCTTACCTGTGTGTCATTGGAAGTACTGTCTTATAATAGCACTTTTTTTGTCCTCATCATCATTCTCTGCCTCCTCATCTTTACTGTCCACAGGGTCCACTGCTGCCACACGCCCATCTCCAGCCTCATCCTCCCACAGAAAAGGCACCTGGCGACGTAAGGCAAGGTTGTGCAACATACAGCATGCCACGATGATCTGGCACACCTTCTTGGGTGAGTAGTACACGGATCCACCTGTTAGATGGAGGCAACAAAACCTGGCCTTCAGGAGGCCGAATGTCCTCTCTATTATTTTTCGTGTTCGCCCATGTGCCTCATTGTAATGTTCCTCTGCCCTTGCCCTGGGATTCCTCACAGGGGTCAGTAGCCATGAGAGGTTGGGGTAACCAGGTTCACCTGCAAATATAGAGGGACAACTGTTAGACACACACTAACCATTAGGGTCCACCCCATATCCATACTCCAACACCTACTTTGTGGGAACAAACGGTGATTAGCTGGTCAGTGTTCCATATTTCCAAACACTACACTGCATTGCATGTTGTGACTGTAACACAATATTGTTGTATAGGCCCAAATGGTGCCTATGTGTACTGTGATGCAGTTAGGTGCCATGGCCTGCCCTCCCCCCTGAAATGGCGGCCACCTGTCCTGTATGGAGGGGCAGGTGGAAATGAGGTAATTAAGCTGAGATTGTGCGCCGTTGCGGGAGGCGGTCGAAAACTGCTGTGCAACTCCTCATTGGATCCCATTGGGCCAAATAGGATACAGTGGGCAATGGTGATGTACGCCGGCGGTGACGATACGCACCGCCGGGGACGTGACCATCATTTTCTATCTGTTCACCCACTTGCTACCTGACCTTCAACAGGAGAGCACCTACACTGCAAGTGCTGCTGTGACCTGTGTCTGGAACCGACCATGGCTCGTGTCACTGGGGAAAGGCCCCCTGCCTTCACTGCTGCGGAGTTGGAGAGACTGGTGGATGGGGTCCTACTCCAGTACCGAATGCTGTATGGGCCTTCAGACAAACAGGTGAGTACACTGTGAGCACGATGCATGGGACATGAATGCATGGGGTGCTATGTGTGAGGTACTAATGTAGGGGTGTTGGTGGAAGGGCCCTGGGTTGCGTGCTGCATGTATGGTGGGCAATGTCTGTGCGTAAGGGGAAGAGAGGGCTATGGTGGGACATGAGTGTAACAGGCCGGACGGTCTGACTGATACCTTTTGCTATGTGTATATTTCTGCAGGTCAGCACCCATCAGAAAAAGGGTATGTGGCGTGCCATCACCAAGGACGTGCGGACCCTGGGGGTCTATGGCAGGCGGAGTACTCACTGTCGCAAGCGGTGGGAGGACCTGAGACGCTGGGCAAGGAAGACGGTGAAGACCCAGCTGGGGAAGGCCTACCAACGAGGAAGGAGTGCCCGTTGAACCCGGAACCCCCTGATGGCCCGCATACTGGGAGTGGCCTATATGGAGCTGGATGGGCGCTTGAGGGCATCACAGCAGCCACAAGGGGGTGAGTACGGTTTCCCAATATACTACTGCGCATGGTGGGGTGGTCTCTGGGTGCGGGATGTGGGCCTGTGGGTGCCCCTAGGCCAGGCCGGACATTGCAGGGTAGGTCCCATGTTGGGCAGGGTATGATGTGAACCACCTCCAACCAAGCTAGTAGGCATCCACTACTGGGCAGGGGTCTGAGGTTCTCAGGTATGCTGTTATTGGCGTTAGGTATTACTGTCCATGGCCTGGTGACCAGCATTGTGACTGGTAGTGCATTGCCTAATGCGTAGGGCTGTTCCCTGTGTGTGTGTCGTGTACACCAACGTTGGTTTTGCAGCCATTGACTAAGTGTATCCTTTGTCTCTACCCCCTTTTTGTTTTGTCTCCCGGTCCTTTTGGGCATTAGCATCATCTGGCTGAAGAGCAGAGGCACCGGTGACGGAGGGAGCTGCATCCCACATGGCCCAGGAGGCCAAATCCATCGACGGTGAGGGCACCAGTGGGACGGAGGGCAAGGGGAGCACCATGGAGGAGACAGGAGGGGACAGTTCTGACAGTGATACCTCCTCTGATGGAAGCTCCCTGGTGGTGGTGGACACCTGTGTGCCCACCCCAACTACAGGTACAGCCACCACCCCCTGTATCAGCACCGCTCTCCCAGCAGCCCCTCAGCGTGTTTCCCGTGCCCATTCACCCAGGAGGGTGGGCATCTCCTTCACCCCAGGCACCTCAGGCCCGGCCCAGTTAGCTCTGCTGCCCTGAGTGAGGAGGCTATTTACCTCCTGCGATCCTTTTCTGTTGGGCAGTCAACCATTGTGAATGTCATCCAGGGGCTGGCAGGCCATTTGCAACAAACAAATGCATTCCTGGAGGGCATTCACTCTGGCATGGCGGCCCAACAGAGATCAATCCAGGCTCTGGCCTCCTCTCTGATGGCGGCCATTGTCCCTGTTTCTAGCCTCCCCCACCAACTTCCTCTACCCAGTCCCATTCCCCTCAGCCCCAACCTATCCCGAGCACACAGGCAGACCTGCATGCACACAGGACAACACACAGGAGTGGATCAGGCAAACACAAGCACCACACATCATCCCACAGGCACTCACACAAACACCATCCAGATGCAGACATACCAACATCCACTGCCTCCACTGTGTCCCCCTCCTCCTCCTCATCCACCTCCCTCCCTGTAGCATCTACATTCACACCTGCATGCACTACATCCTCATCCACTACCTCCATCACCAGCACGCCTATCACTACACACCCCTCACTGGCAGTCACCACCCCTACATCCATGCACACGTCCCCTGTGTCCTCTCCCACTGTGTCTGTGCCCCCTCCTCCCAAAGTACACAAACGCAAGCACTCAGACACCCAACAGCCATCCACCTCAGAACAGCATGCAGCCCATGCACCTGCACCCAAACACAGCAGACAGACACCTCCTACAACCAATTACTCTTCCTCCACTCCAAAACCTTCACCCTCTTCCCTCCCCAATGTACCTAAGAAGCTTTTCCTCTCCACCGTTGACCTCTTCCCCACCCTTCCCTCCCCCATCCTTCACGTCGGGCCAGGGTGGTCATAACCCAGGCGAGCACTTCAGCCACCCAGTCTACGGCCACAGGAGTGTTGACAACTACTGCAGGTGGGAGAGGATCCCGGGAACCAGCCAGCAGCCCTGAAAGTGTGCCTGCACCAGGTGCATCATGGAAGGGCAAGGAGGCACCACCAGCTGCGAAAGGGAAGGGCAAGGAGGCACCACCAGCTCCAAAAGGGAAGGGCAAGGAGTCACCACCAGCTGCAAAAGGGAAGGGCAAGTGGCCTGCACCTGCAGGCAGGAAAGACAGGAGGCTGGTGCTGGGACTCATTCGGAGCCCCTACCACCAACCATGGCGGTTCAGCCATCCGAGGCTGCAGGGGAAGGGCTGGAGCCTCCCCCCACCACTGCCAGCACTGCCACCAGCACCACCAGCAGCAGCAGCCCCAGTGGGCAGCAGTCTGAGGCTGAAGGGGAAGGGGTGGAGCCTCCCCCCACCACCAGCACCACTGCCAGCAGCAGCAGCCTCAGTGGGCAGCCCTCCGAGGCTGCAGGGGAAGGGCTGGAGCCTACCCTCACCACTGCCAGCACCCCCACCAGCACCACTGCCAGCAGCAGCAGCCCCAGTGGGCAGCAGCCCCAGTGGGCAGCCGTCCGAGGCTGCATGGGAAGGGCTGGAGCCTACCACCACCACTGCCAGCCCTGACACCAGCCCCCCACTGCCACCACTGAGCAGCCATCACCGCCGGCGGGCAGTGTGCAGTCCTGCCTCCATGGGCTATAGTGCATCCTAGACCCTGCAAATCCTGTAGGTGTGACACCCAGGTGAGAGACTGTGACCTTGCACTCCCCAAGATCTGCATCACAGGGCACAATGCCCCCTCCAGAACCAGCTGAAGAAGCCATCCACTCACCACATCCTTCCCAGGATGACGCACACTGGTCACAATGTCCCCTCCAGAACCAGTGGAAGAAGCCATTCACTCACTGCATTCTTCCCAGGATGAAGCACACTGGGCACACGGCTCCCTACAGAACCAGTGGAAGAAACCATTCACTCACTGCATCCTTCCCAGGATGAAGCACACTGGGCAAAATGCCCCCTCCAGAACCAGTGGAAGAAGCTATCCACTAGAAAGACTGTGGCCTTGCACTCCCCAGGACCAAGCAGTGGGCAAACCACCCACTTGAGAGACTTTGGCTTTGCACTCCCTAGGACCAAGCAGTGGGCAAACCACCCACTTGAGAGACTGTAGCCTTGCACTCCCCAGGACCAAGCAGTGGGCAAACCACCCACTTGAGAAACTGTGGCCTTGCTCTCCCCAGGACCAAGCAGTGGGCAAACCACCCCTTTGAGAGACTGTGGCTTTGCACTCCCCAGGACCAAGCAGTGGGCAAACCACCCACTTGAGAGACTGTGGCCTTGCACTCCCCTGGACCAAACAGTGGGCAAACCACCCACTTAAGAGACTGTGGCCTTGCACTCTCCAGGACCAAACAGTGGGCAAACCACCTACTTGAGAGACTGTGGCCTTGCACTCCCCAGGACATCGCAGAGGGCATGTAGCCCCCTCCACGACCAGTGGCGTTGTACCATTTTCCGGCTGAGGTCCCCCCCCCATTCCCCGCCACCCTGAGGTGCCAGTGTATTTTCGACCTGATGCCCTTGCCATGTTCTCTCCGTGTTGTTGCAGGAGTGAGGTGGGGCCTTGGCCTATGTGATATGGACCTGAGGCCCACGGACATTGAGGACTGGGCAGTGTCTCTACATTTGTAAATATGTATATACGTTTGTATTTTGATGCACTTATTCATGTTCTTAAATCGTATTACACTCACTTTCTTCCAATAATTTTGTCCTTGCATTATTCCTGAAGAGCACGGGGTGGATATGTAAAGTTTGTGCTTCTGTTTGTGTGTATGGTGTTGGGGATCGGGGTGTTGCGTGTGACTCTGTTTTTCCTCCCCCTTCCCTTGTGTGCTGGGCGGCAGTACACACCGTGGTCGTCTTCGCTGTCGTTGCTGCTCATTATGCAGGAAAAGGTAGACAAGCATCGGGAAAATGTGCAACTTGGGCTCCATGGTGTTGTGATTGTTCCCTGAGTCTCCAGAGGTGAGTCCTTTGAGTTCTGTGTTCTGCTTCCGCCAGGCTTTTGATGTTGTTGGTACTGCCCAGGAAAAGGTGGCGGATAGGCCTGTCATAATACAGTGGGCGGTACATTGTCTCCCGCCTGGCTGTTGGCGGTTACCACCGTGGTGCTTGTTGCTCCCACCGTGGAGGTCGGTGTGTTAAAGTGGCTGTCTGCTTGAGCGGTTTCCGCCGTGGTCATAATTCCTTTCTTTTTACCGCTGGCTTGTTGGTGGTATTACCGACGCTTTATCACCAACCGCCAGGGTTGTAATGAGGGCCTAAATGTCATGAGATAGGCTGCCACAAATATTTTCTACCTCTGGTGCTTGTGAGGTGCTGCCAGCTAGCCAGAAAGGGTTAGGCCAACAGTTGTCACACAGTTTGGGATCAGACTCAGGGGGTGATTCTGACCGCGGCGGACGGCGGTCGCCGCCTGCCACGCGGTTCCCGCCGAAAGACCGCTCCGCGGTCAAAAGACCGCGGCGGTCATTCTGGCTTTCCCACTGGGCTGGCGGGCGATCGCCGAAAGTCCGCCCGCCAGCCCAGCGGGAAACACCCTTCCCACGAGGACGCCGGCTCAGAATTGAGCCGGCGGTGTGGGAAGGTGCGACGGGTGCAGTTGCACCCGTCGCGAATTTCAGTGTCTGCTAGGCAGACACTGAAATTCTTTTTGGGGCCCTCTTACGGGGGCCCCGCGGCACCCCCTACCGCCATCCTGTTCCCGGCGGGAGAACCGCCAGGAACTGGATGGCGGTAGGGGGTGTCAGAATCCCCATGGCGGCGGAGCGCGCTCCGCCGCCATGGAGGATTCTCAAGGGCAGCGGAAAGTCGGCGGGACACCGCCGACTTTCCGTTTCTGGCCGCGGCTGAACCGCCGCGGTCAGAATGCCCAGCGGTGCACCGCCAGCCTGTTGGCGGTGCTACCGCCGACCTCCGCCATGGCGGTAATTACCGCCAGGGTCAGAATGACCCCCTCAGTCCCCACAGGCTCGGTGGTGCTGCCACCCAAAATTCCAGCTGCCTTTTTACCAAAACGGGAGTCTAAGACATTGTCTTGTCCGAGTTGAACTTGAGATAGTTGTCCTTCATCCAGTTGGTGATGTTCATCATACATCTGTGGAAGTTGGCTCGGGTGTTGGAGAGGTCTTTTGACAGCGAGAGGATGAGCTGGGTGTCCTCTGCTTAGGAGACAATGTTGAGTCCATGTGATCTGACGGTGTTGACTGGGGGGGATCATGTACGTGTTGAAGAGGGTGAGACTGAGGTATGATCATTGGGGGATACCACAGGTGATCTTCTTGGGTTCTGAGGTGAATGGTGGGAGATGTACTAGGCCATGTCTTAACTTTCAGGAAAACAATTCTTTTGTGTCTCAAAATGAGTATTGAAACATGTATAAATAGCATTTTCTTGTATTATTTTTTATGACTTGCTCCTCTATGTATGTCTCTCCTTTCAGCGTTTGTAATAAAACAACCCCTCGTGTCCACCTTGAGAATATCATTACCACAAACACCTAAACATCAGGGGACATCCTGGAAGCAGCTATTAGGTCCTCTGTCTTCTGCTGGTCTGGTAAATCTGTGAACCTCTAATCTTAACTTCAGCATCTGATCCTTAGACCTTTCTATAAGTCATTGATCTCTATTATTATTTAGATATATCAAATGTTTAAAGTATTTTCTTGGTTTTGTTTGTTTTGCTTTCTTGTATGTATCTCTGATGTGTCAGTATTTGTTGTCATGATAACTTCTAAAGATTGACAATATACACTGAGCAAAATTCTTACTTCTATAGGTTTTGGATCTGAAGATAGGCTAGAAGCCAACTACAGGGACATGGGTTCAGCAGTTGACCTCATGGGACATATATAGATTTCATTTCTATGAGTTAACATTGTTGATCAATTCCATCTATGGATCAACTCTTAATTTCAGATGCTCTTTATCTTCACAAGGAACAAACTTTATTACAAATATGCAGAAAAATGTTTGATTTATTCCAACTGTTGACATCATTTTCTTCCAATTATTGGGGATATTAGGCCAGTCAATGATGCCAAACTGTCTACAAGTGGAAGATGGTGGGTAATCCAAAGACAAAATCCAGCCATTCTCCAAGCAACAGACTCAGTGGCCAATACTGCTCGACAAGAAGAGAAGGAGGAAGTGTAAGAGCAGGAGCTGGTCAAGGAGTAGAAGGGGTCTTGGACGAGGAGGAGGACACTTTTGTCCAAACACAGAACATCTTGAAGAAGGACACTTTATGACCAGGCAGCAGTAACATGCTGTACCTTGTTGTACTTTGTTGAGTGTGGTGATGAGTTGACAAGCAAGTTATTATTTCGTGCCTTGAAAGTTGAAGTTGTGTGGGGTTGTGACTGTATGCTAGATGGATGACATGGTGAGGAGGTCTGATACATTTTTTAGATAACTTTTTTGAACATTAAATTAATATGATTTGTATGTTTAACTGGGTTAAATAATTTATTTTACTGTAACATTATTTCTGATTGAGTTATAGTTTATGGCCCACATTTTAACCTCAGCGGTCTTTTACCAAGACCGCCGAGGTACCGCCGTGCTGAAGACCGCCAGTGCAGGCGGTTTTCTGCATAGCGTATTATGACTGGTGGAAGCCCTCTGCCCTTTTTTGGACATAGAGCCGCCAGCAGCCATACTGGCGGTCGGCGGTGAAGTGGAGGCTGCTCCACCTCCACCGCCACGCCATCAGAACACCACCCACCGAATCACGTCCCATGATTCGGTGTGGCGGTGTTCTGGTGACGGGGACCTGGCGGAGGAGCAGCCCCCATGGATCCCGTTCCCTCCCAGAGGATCACCGGACCAGATAAGGTGATCTTCCGTTAGGGGAGGGGGGGGGTGTTGTGGTGCGTTTATGTGTAGTTGTTGTGTGAGTGTGCGTGTAGGGGTTGTGTGTGTGTCAATGTTGGGGTGGTGGGGAGGGCAGTCCTACCACCTTTGGGGGGTGGTAGGGGGGTCGTGGGTTTGGGGGGAGGACTCTGGGAAGGGGGAGGAGAGTGGGGGAGACCCCTATCAGTGCCAGGGAACGTATTCCCTGGCACTGATAGTGCCTACCGCCATGGATTGCGTGGCGGTACAGAAGCCCACGAAATCCATGGTGGTATGCGGGGTCGTGATACCGCCGGCGGTGTAGTGACAGCCGCCAGGCTGGAGACCAAAGTCTCCAGCCCAGCGGTCTTTATCACCCTGGCGGGTCAGAGTGGAGAATTGGCGGTTTTGCATGGCGGTCACCGCCATGCTTGTAATTCAAATTTTTATACCTCTGGCCTATTTGCGGTATTACCACCACTTCTCCACCGACTGCCAGGGTTGTAATGAGGGACTAAGGCGGTCATTCCAAGTCGCCGCCCGCTAGGCGGGAACCGCCATTTGGCCGCTGCCGGCATTCCAACCTTCCCGCTGGGCCGGAGGGCGCTAACCATGTTAGCGCCCGCCGGCCCAGCGGGAAGGAGGCCGCAACACAGAAGCCGGCTCCGAATGGAGCCGGCGGTGTTGCGGCCGTGCGACGGGTGCAGTTGCACCCGTCGCGCTTTTCACTGTCTGCTAGGCAGACAGTGAAAAGCCGGCCGGGGCCCTGTTCGGGGGCCGCTGAACTGCCCATGCCAGTGGCATGGGCGGTGCAGGGGCCCCCAGGGGCCCCCAGGGGCCCCAAGACACCCGTTACCGCCAGCCTCTTCCTGGCGGTGACAACCGCCAGAAACAGGCTGGCGGTAAAGGGGTCAGAATCCCCATGGCAGCGCTGCTTACAGCGCTGCCATGGCGGATTCGCCTAGCCGGGGCAAAAACGGCGGGAAACCGCCGGCCCCGGTTTTCTGACCGCGGCTTTACCGCCGCGGTCAGAATGGGCTATGAAGCACCGCCAGCCTGTTGGCGGTGCTTCCGTCATCCGCGACCTCCATTATTTTCTATGGGAGATTGTTGCAGTACCTGTAGTTAGCCTTGTATAGTGCTGGAGTTACTATTGCTCTGAGCAGTACATTTAGGACTGCATTGAGTCCTTTATGACTGTATGAATTTTAGAAATGCAATTTCTGAATAGGAATGGACTTACTCTTTTGGATGCACAACACTCCTTATTCCCTTCTGTACTTCTCCCTTACCCCCTCTCATTTTGAAGTAAATACTCCTTATTTTCCTGCTACTCCCTCCCTCATTTATCACTGAAATGCATGCTTATTGTGTGGAGAGCTCCACAAAGGGAAAGGTAGAGTGAGGCAAAGGACAATACTCTGCATATAGGTTAATGAGTACCTCAGCCTGGGGGAATTGATGAGCATTTTGATTCTAAGTGGCATATTTACAAGAAACTGGTGTATCAGTGCTGATGCACCAGTTTTCTTGCATCCCCCCTACCCCACCTAACGACACCATAGGTGTGCCATATTGTAAATACTGCGCAATATGGCACATGTTAGAGCAATAGTGTCAAAATCTTTGATGCTATTGTGGGGCTTTGCTAAACTAGTGTCAAAAATGTTGATGCTAGTGTAGCAAAGTGCAAGGAGGCCCATTGATTTCAATGGGTGCATCATTTTAACGCCTGCTCTGAGCAGGCTTTAAAATTGACGCCAAAAATGGAGCAGTGAAATCTTGTAAATTTCATTGTGTCATTTTTGTGGGCTTCTTAATGCCGGAATGCCCCCTTGCATACATTATGCCTGACTCAGTCATAAAGTGGCGTAAGGGGTCACAAAGTGGCACAATGCATGCATTGCGCCACTTTGTAAATATGGCGTGGAGATAATTGCCTGCTTGAGCCACAGTAGCATAAAAAAATGATACTAACGTGGTGCAAGGAGGACAAATTGGAAACAGTACTAAAGAGGTCTATGCTTCTTTTAAATGTAGGACTTTTATTTTTATCTCTGGAGGAAGAACACATGAAAATTACACAATCTCCACTGTAGTGGTTTTTCATGTTATGTTATGTTATGTTATGTTATGCTGCTATCCAATATTTTTGAGGCACTCATTGACGTAAGTGTGTCATGGCACTAACCTTGAGAGAAAGATGGATATGGTAGTAGAGCATGAGGATAACCTTAGGGCTGCAACTGAAATGTTTTCTTAAAGTGCCAAGTTTTTAAAGAAGTCCGGAATATTTTTAATTCAGTACTGGATCAAACATGCAATGGGATGAAGTTTTGTGCAATAGGGCATAATACTGAGAACCTGAGACCTCCAACTATTGATTTGCAGAATCTCTGCATCACCAGGAGATTATCTTTAGAAAAGTGGAGTTCCCTTTCTGGAGAACAATAAATCCAGGCTTAACCTATGCAAAGCCTAA
The DNA here is from genome assembly GCF_031143425.1 of Pleurodeles waltl. NCBI lineage: Eukaryota > Metazoa > Chordata > Amphibia > Caudata > Salamandridae > Pleurodeles > Pleurodeles waltl. The sequence continues at coordinate 1,180,139,012 of NC_090437.1, forward strand.
GCAACTAAGCAGGAAATGTTAGACTGAATATGTCACCCTACTGGTAACCAGTGGAGCCATTTCAGAAGAGGTAAGATGGGTGATCTGCGAGGGGCCGTGTATACATCCTGGCCACTACAATCTGAAGTATCTGTAATTGTGCAATCGCAGCTAATGATAGCTGACAAAATAGTGTTCATCACATCAACAGAAAAAAACAGTTGTAGTTTCTTCATGGTGTACAAACTAACCATAGCAATCATTTGTGGTCTTACAGAAAGCTGTTCTTTAACTGCTGTTCCTATTCTCTTTGCTGCAGGCTTGGAAACCAGTAACTGCCCCATTTCAGCAGGCCTGTAAAGATTGAATCAACATGTGGAACTGCCATTAAAAACAACTACTTCAGTTTTCTCTTCATTTAACTTTAAACATTTAAACCTCATCCAGCCACTAATAATGCACATCATATCTTGAAATAAGGAGTGGGATGCAGCAACTTGAGAGTCATCAGCATAACTAGAAATCTAACACCCTTTACTAGTCAGTTCCTACGTCAGGGGTAGAATGTAACTGTTGAACAGATGAGGGAAGAGAACTTCACCTCGTCAGACCCCAAAATCAACATCAGCCTCCACTGTCCTAAATGAGGTCAAATGGACTGCCTGAGGTATTTTTTTTATTTAAAAAATGAAGTTATTCATTTATGTGCACCTCAGAAATGCCAGCAACCCATGCACAGTGTAACTAGATATTATGGTCCACCATTTCAAATCAAGTAGGACTAATGCCAAAACATGGCCCACATCTAAGTCCTACCATCAATAAACAATAATATCATAGCTTAAGTGTTGTTTTGGGATAAAAACCTGCTTGCTGACGGTAAAGGAGCATACATAGCTCCTGAGAAACATGAGATTCCAGACGTTTGGCGCAATAAGGTGATATAGAAATGTGGTGGTAGTTCTTTAATATCTCTGAGTCAGCACCAGGTTTTTTAATCCAGTATCACTATGGCTTTTTTTAAAAATCTCAAAATCATCAGGAACTCTACCCGTCTTCAAGGAGGAATTTAATAAATCACTGCGTGGTCTTATACTGACAGGAGGTTAATCTGTGTGACTCTAGGTGGACAAGGATCCCAGGGGGAGACTGATTTTATTTTGGTCAGCAGGTGTAGTTAGAAATCCTGATTTATTGGGGAACAGGAGGCTAACTGTGGTAAGATAACAATGTTAGGAATGTTCATTGGAGATCCCATGTTCTATGATGGAATGTGTAACTTCAATTGAGTGACAAATGATTCCTGGTGCTGAACATTTACAACAATGGCTTTATTATATTGGTATTATGCCCACCTGACTTCTACAACTTAAGAAACAACCTACTACCAAGTGTACCAGCTTTGCAAGAGATAGACCGCCTCAAAGATACATTCCTGTTTTTGTGAATACTAATGCCCAGAGGTATATGTGTCTATCTGTTTGAGAGCTGAAGGCATTGTATAGTACCCAAAGAGGTGTGTAGTTGAGATATTCTTCATGTTTACTGATGGCACGTCTTTTTAAAGGATGGATTTCCGCATGAAAGTATGGGAGCAGATTGGGCGATTTGTCACGGCGTAGTAAAATTTGGAACAAAACTTCAGAATCCGTTTGGGAGCAGCGGCGAATTACTGCAGCTGTTTGATGTCAAGCTCTATTAAATTTACAGTTTTGCCAGACTTGTATCATCCACTATTACAGCCACGTTCTCACAGGGCATAAGGAGTTCATGTGTTGGAGCGCGAACAACAAAGATGAGCGCACGAAGAGCATGGGCGACAGGCCACAAGCTGTAATTAGCAGTGGGTGCAACTTTCAGTGATGCACACTTTTTCACTGTACTCGAGAATGATGTTTGTGGTTCCCAGGAACGAGGAACAGCGGGCAATATATTTGCTATGCATTTCAGTGATGCACATTTATTTTAAAGTAAATAAATAAATAAATAACCATGTTCCAGGCAAATGGTTGAGCGGGCGCCATCTTAAAAGGTGTCAGCAAGAGTTCATGGGTACTATTCAGCGATACACACAATTCATGTACTGTATTTACACCCTTGTGGCCCTTAGACAACATCAAAATGTGGTCAGTATTTTTAAAGTGATAGGAACACTTTTATCACCGCATGAATACTCTTTTGTTTACAGTGATGCACACACTTTAAAAAGACTGTACATTTGTGACACACACACTTAATTACATTTTTCTGGAATGTCATTTTTCATTCTAGATTCAATGCTTAAAGTGACTTTTCAAGTATTTTGGTTTGGTCCATTAAGTACACAGTATTTTCAACACTGCACAACATATTATCATAATCCCTGTAAAATACACTAGGTAGTGATCTCCACATGAGTTGTAGGGATATTTAAACAGTGGTTACAAAACCACACAGTTATAATATTGTCAGGGTAAATGGGTGAGTCTAAAGGCAGCCATACAGAGTGAGAATGCACCACATCAATTCTTGCAGACAGCAGGTAATCCACCAATCAAATGGAAAACTTAGTACAGGGTGTTCACTAAATATTAGAGTGCTATTTGGGGCAACAGATATTGCTCAGAAAAGAAAAGGTTTTTAATGGAACATATTTTTGTATTCAAATTTATGAACATTTACCTCCAGTAGAGCATGAGGGTTCAGATAAAGAAAATGAATTAGATGAGTAGCAGGAGGCTGGGCGCAAGTTGGAAAAGCAGTTTGACACACAAGCAAGCCTGATAGTTAGAGAAACAAGTTTTTCACTCGGGAGGAGCACCAGTTAGAGTCTATTGGTGCATATGTGGCAGTTTTATGCATCCTAACTATGGACTGTAAATTTGGGAGATCGACATCTAAATTACTTAAAGGCCAAATTGTAGTTAGGTGTTGGAACAAAAAAGTCCAAGAGAAGTTGTTCAAAAATCCATCCTTAGCAAGGTCATTGACATTGTGAAAAGTATTGAGATGTCCCATAAAGCATCTGAAGAACTAGTAAAGAAAGAGAATCTAGGAATGATCTTTGTGGCAGATAAAAACACTAAGGAATACAGTGTGTGGAAACAAGGGTCAGTTAAAAGAACGAGAAAGGTTCAAAGCATTAAAAAATTAACCAATTTTTGAGGAAAAAAATGTTTATTTTCTTTGTGGGTTTCTCATTCACACAACTTCAGGTAGGCAATGTCCTGCAAAAAGTGCGACTTGTATGTGTGGCAAAGTTAGTAATTTCAGCAAGGTGTGCCAGATCAACAAGAACAGGGTAGGAGTGGTAACACAGAATAAATGTGTTGAGGATTGGAACGATTCATATGAAAATACTAAAGAAATGGTTTTGATGGTTCATGAGGGTGAGAAGTCGGAGTGTGTTGACCCATGTTGAAGTGGTGGTGGATGGTAAAAAATTAGTTTGTTGGTAGATTCAGGTGTGAAAATGACAATCATTGCGGAAGATCTGTTTTCCAACACATGGGGGGAAACAAGTTGCTATCACCAGATAGGTGGCCAGTATCTTTTGATGGAAAAAGATCAACCTTGTCGGGTATTTTGAGAGTTCCCCACATGTTAAAGGCAGAAACATTTTTTGTAATGCGTATGTGGCAAGAAAGGAGTTGAACATTCTGGGTTTGTACCACAAAGGCTTATTTGGGATAACTTTGACACCTGGAAGGAAAGTGCAAATGAGGAAGAGCAAGTGTTATCCAGAGGCTTAAATCAAGAAAGCTGCGTGTGTTTGGAAAACGTTAAAGGAGTGTAAGAGAATGATTTGGGAAGGATTAAAGCCTTTAAACACACGATCCGAGTGAAGGCACTCGTTAAACATAAAATTAGGAATGTCCCTTTCAGTATTAGAGAGGAATTAGCAGAGATGTTGATGAAAATGACTAAGGATGGGATGATTAACCCCATATAGCCCTCAATATAGCTATCACCATTAGCAATTGCTAGGAAAAAGAATGGGGATATATGAATTTGATTTGATTTGAGGTGTTTAAATCAAGTTGTTAGAAATGGGGTCTTTGGTTGGCAGTCAGGATGCCCCCTGTCCAAGCAAGGACCCTCTCTCTAGTCAGGGTAAGTCACACACAATCCAAATTATATTGTGCCCACCCTCTGGTAGCTTGGCACTAAGCAGTCAGGCTTAAGTTAGAAGGCAATGTGTAAAGTATTTGTGCAATAAATCATACAATACTACAATATAGCACCACAAAAATACACCACACTGTTTAGAAAAATATATAATATTTATCTGGTTAAATGCAGGACAAAACGATCAAAGATGCAATAAGTAAATGTAGAGATATCACTGAGAAGTGATATAAAGTGTCTTAAGTATTTTAAAAGAAACCAAAGGGGGTCATTACAACATTGGCGGTAAAAGCCGCTTACTGCAGTGCAGAAGACCGCCAACAAAATACACACACCTGATACACACACACACACCACTCCCACACATCCAATAGAATATAAAACACACACCCACATCACCCACAAACCCCTATGACAACAATTGAGAAAGAAGCACAGAGAGAGACACCACCATCTACAAACGAGCATCCACAGGCACTCAACACCATCACTGACATAACATCCACGCATCTCACACAACACACCTCTAAATATAACCCCACACATCACAACACAGACCACCCCACACATCACCCACACCACCCCATGGCACCTCAAAGACACCCCAGGTTCTCTGAGGAGGAGCTCAGGGTCATGGTGGAGGAAATCATCCAGGTAGAGCCACAGCTATTCGGATCACAGGTGCAGCACACCTCCATAGCTAGGAAGACGGATGCTATGGCGAAGAATCGTGGACAGGGTCAACGCAGTGGGACAGCACCCAAGAACTAGGGATGACATCAGGAAGAGGTGGAACGACCTACGGGGGAAGGTGTGTTCCGTGGACTCAAGACACCACATCGCGGTACAGAGGACTGGCGGCGGACTCCCACCTCCTCAACCAGAACTCACTACATGGGAGGAGCAGGTCGTGGCTATACTGCATCCTGAGGGCCTCGCATGAGTAGCTGGAGGAATGAACTCTGTTAAGACAAATCTTTACTACCTTATCCCCCACCCTACCTTCATGCCATCACATACCCCCACCCTCACCCCCATAACTCCAACTCCTCACACATATCCCAATATCACAAACCACACATCCCAAACCCAAGCCCTGCATGCAACACCAAAGCATGTTCACCAATCACCAAAGCAAGGCCACTGCACATACCCATACACCCCCCTAAACCATTATCACACAAGGTCCTACACAGGAATGCAAGCACTGGGGTACACGGTCATCCACCCATTGCACACCATGGCACACACAGATGCAATAATCATGCTTTTACACCCCTGCAGGACCCCTACCGAACGTCACCAAACAGGAGGGTCCAGATATGTCTACTCCACCCACAGAAGAGGCCCACAGTGATGACAGCAGCTCTGTCCAACTGGATCTAGATGACCAGCTCATCTGGGACCTCGGGACAGTCGGTTCCCCTCACACTGGCACAAGCCACTACAGACCTTCCCCCCTCTGGAAACACCAGCACAGCACCCACCCAGCGAGCCCATACCTCTGTCCCCAGAACACGTCAATCAGCAGGGTGTCCACCACTACAGGGAACCCAGGCTAACCCACCACCCCAACAACACCAGGGACCTGGGGGCAGTGGTAGTGGGCACACGGTTCAGGGGACAGAGGCACAGGAACACAGGGGAACTGGGAGGGCTGATGTGCGACAGGGGGAGGACAGGCCCAGGGAACCCACTCTCTTAACGAGGCCCTCTCCAACATCATGTGAGCCTACCACCATTCCCAGGAGATGATGGCAACGGTACTGGCCAAGTTTCAGGAGACCCAGCGACTGCAGGAGGAACAGTATTTGGGCTTCAGGGAGGAACTCAAATCCATCAATTCCACCCTGGGCACCATTGTAGGGGTGCTGAAGTAACTCGTCAACACCAGGAGGGACACTGTGGCACAACAAGGGGCCCCTGACACTAGCCTGGACGATGAACTGCCCACTACCTCCGCCGGTGCTAGTGGACAGGAGGCACAGCTACAGGACCACCACACCAGCACCCCACCCCCTGCAGAGGGAGAACTACCCCGCAAACGGTCGCTGAGATCCAGGACAAAGACAGAGAACGATGCCAACACCCCCGCCAAGAAATGAGACCACCCTGATTGTCATCCTGTTGTCCCATCTTGTCACCCTGTCCATTCTTAAACTGCCCCAGCTCCACATCCTATGCCCCTTTGGACAATGCACCTGTGAGACTAATAGACTGGACTCTGCCATGGACATTCCTCCGCCATCACCCCTCACCATTTTACAACCCCCTCCAATATTGAGCACTTAAATAAACACCCTTGAATCACAAAACAATCAGGAGTCTGTCTGTGATTTTGAAATTGTGTATTAGCAATTACAGTGGCAAAATGCTCATTCAAATGTAATGTCAACATACCTATGTCACACAGCTATAGTCCATGAGGAAACAAAGCAGATGTCACACAGTGGGACCCACATCTGTGAAATCGTAAGGGAAAGTGACAACTCAGTGACCATACACTGGGTGAAAATGACAGACAGTAGAGAGGCAGTACATTTAAATCAGATGTAGCAGGCAGTGTTGTCTTCTAACCTGTGTCTCACTGGAATTATTGCAGGATCACCGTGTTCCTGTTGTCGATGTCCTCTTCTTCTGCTTTCTCGTCTTCACTGTCCACAGGCTCCACAGCTGCCACAACACCTCCATCCGGACCATCCTCCTGCAGAAAAGGCACCTGTTGTCGCAAAGCCAAGTTGTGAAGCATACAGCAGGCCACGATGATCTGGCATACATTGATTGGTGAGTAGAATAGGGAACCACCTGTCATATGGAGGCACCGTAACCTGGCCCTGAGGAGGCCGAAGGTCCGCCCTATAATCCTCCTAGTCTGCCCATGGGCCTCATTTTAGCATTCCTCTGCCCTTTTCCTGGGATTCCTCACTGGGGTCAGCAGCCATGACAGGTTGGGGTAACCAGAGTCACCTGCAAATGGCGAGGGACAACTGTTAGACACACACGAACTCATAGGGACATCCACAGACCCAGACAACTATTCCCACTGTATTGGGTCCATGTGCTCACCTAATAGCCACACCCGGTGCCACTGGAGTTGCCCCATCACATAAGGGATGCTGCTATTCCGCAGGATGTAAGCGTCATGCACTGAGCCAGGGAATTTGGCATTAACATGGGAGATGTACTGGTCTGCCAAACACACCATCTGCACATTCATGGAATGGTAACTGTTCTGGTTTCTGTACACCTGTTCACTCCTGCGGGGGGGTACCAAGGCCACCTTTGTCCCATCAATGGCACCTATGATAATGAGGATATGTCCCAGGGCATAGAAATCACTTTTCACTGTAAGCAAATCCTCCACCTGAGGGAAAATGATGTAGCTCTGCATGTGTTTCAGCAGGGCAGACAACACTCTGGACAACACGTTGGAAAACATAGGCTGGGACATCCCTGATGCTATGGCCACTGTAATTTGAAAAGACCCACTTGCTAGGAAATGGAGTACTGACAGCACCTGCACTTGAGGGGGGATTCCTGTGGGATGGCGGATAGCTGACATCAGGTCTGGCTCCAACTGGGCACACAGTTCACGGATTGTGGCTCGATCAAGCCTCTAGGTGATGATCACATGTCCCTCCTCCATCGTCAACAGGTCCACCAGCGGTCTGTACACCGGAGGATGCCTCCATCTCCTCACATGCCCCAGCGGACGGTGCCTATGGAGGAGAACAGCGAGCAGAGAGTCAACCAACTCTGAGGTACGTAGACACAGCTTACTCTGAAAATATTAGCAATTAGAAATTAGCCTGTATGGATGTTTAGGCAAGGCCTACATATGTGTGACGCAGTCAAAAATAATGCCATGTGGGCCCATGAAATGGCGGCTGCCTGACCTGTAAAGTGGGACAAGGGGATATGAGGTAACTGCGCTGGCGTTGTACACCGTAGCGGTAGGCGGTTGAAGACAGCGGCGCAATCCTGCGTTGGTTAACATTGGACCCTATGGGTCCCAGGAGCCAATGACGATGTACGCCAGCGACGGTACGCACCGCCGCGGACGTGACCGCCATTTTCTCTCGGTTTAATCACTTGATACCTGAGAGGACCTACACTGCAAGTGCTGCTGTGACCTCAGTCTGGAAGAGACAATGGCTCGTGTGTCTGGGAAAGGGCCCCTGCCTTCAGCACGGAGGAGTTGGAGAAACTAGTGGATGGGGTCCTCCCCCAGTACACGCTACTCTACGGTCCTCCAGACAAACAGGTAAGTACACTGTGAGCATGCTGTATGGGCAATGCCTGTGTGGAATGGTGTGGATGAAAGATAGAGGGGGTGAGAACGAGGCGTGCAAGAAAAGACGGTGAGTGCATGTGCGTCATGGCAAGGGTAGGGATGCGGGCCAATGACTGTGACGGTGCGGGTGGTAATATCTTCTCCTTTTCCCCTGTACTATCCCTGTAGGTCAGCGCCCACCAGAAGAAGGACATGTGGCGTGCCATCGCCGAGAAAGTTCGGACCCTGGGGATCTACCACAGATGGAGCACCCACTGCCGGAAAAGATGGGAGGACATTCGCCGCTGGAGCAAGAAGACAGCGGAAGCCCAGCTGGGGATGGCCTCCCAATGTGGGAGGGGTGCCGTCGCACCATGACCCCCCTGATGTTCAGGATCCTGGCGGTGGCGTACCCGGAGTTGGATGGGCGCTTGAGGGCATCACAGCAGCAACAAGAGGGTGAGTACACTCTCATTCTGCTGATACAGCGCGCATTGGAGGAGTCTGGGTGGAGGAGGTGGGCTGTGGGTTCCGCCAGCACCACCGCAGGACAGTGAGCTCCAATGATTACTACGCTAATGAGGCCGCCACGGGCAGGATGAAGCACTCTGGGCACCAAGCCCCCTCCAGCACCAGCGGAGAAAAGCATCCACTACCTCAGTCCTTGGCAGGATGAAGCACTCTGGGCACAAAGCCCCCTCCAGAACCAGTGGAGAACAACATCCACTACCTCAGTCCTTGGCAGGATGAAGCACTCTGGGCACAAAGCCCCCTCCAGAACCAGTGGAGATTCACATCCACTACTTCAGTCCTTGGCAGGATGAAGCACTCTGGGCACAAAGCCCCCTCCAGAACCAGTAGAGACTGTTATCCACTTGAGAGACTGTGGCTTTGCACTCCCCAGGATTGAACAGTGAGCAAACCACCCACTGTAGAGACTTGAGAGACTGTGGCTTTGCACTCTCCAGGATACATCAATGGAAATGGAGCCCCCTCGTGGATCTGGCGTCGTGCACTCATCTGGCTGAGGTGCCCCCCCTTCCCTTCCCCCTGAGGTGCCTGTTTTATTTCTATCTGATGCCCCTGCAGTGTTCTCTCCGTCTTGTTCGGGTATCTTGTGTGGGCTTCGCCCATGCCTTTTGGGCCCAGTGGTCCACAGACTATGATGGTGGAATACCTTGGACTTGTGTTCTTGGTGTATATAATTATTCATAGTGTAAATGTGTATATATGTAAATATTTTTGATTCCTGTATTTGAATATATTACAATCATTCGACTCATTTCCTTTTGTCCTTGCATTCTTCCAAGAGGGGCTGGGGGATGTAACTGTGATATATCAATATGTATTGGTGTGTGTGTTGTTGTGGGTGAGGGTGGGGGTGTTGCATATTGCGTGTGTGTGTCACTGTTTTTTCCCTCCCCCCTCTCCTGAGTCGTAGGTGCAGTACTCACCGTGGTCTTCGCCGCCGGCGTTCGTGCTTGCGCTTTAACACCGACCGCCATGGTTGTAATGACCACCAAAGTCTCTTTCAAGCACTAAGTACCTGGTTCGTGTGAAGAATCTCTGCGAAGGGCTGCAGAGGAGGAGATGCATGGAAACCAAGGGGTGTGCGTTGATTTCTCAGGTGGCACACGGCAATGCGTCGTTTAGTTTTCATGCAAGGATGGCTGTGCATCGATTTCTGGCGCTCGGTCATGGATCCTCTTCGGGTTGTGGGGTTTTCAGATGCCCTGGGGATGGTGCGTGGACTTCCTGAGCTGGCAGGACAAAGTCACATCACCTGCGTCGATCCAGTGGGCGTTGTGGCGAATTTTCTACCACAAGACAGGTGCTGCGTCGATTCCTCTCTGGAGGAGTGGGCCGTGCATTGCATTTCCAGTCACTACGCTGGTGCTGAGTCAATCTTCTTGTTGCGAAGTCTGGTTGCATCATTCCGGTTCAGCATGCAGTGAAATTTTCACTGTGGTGCAGGCTGTGCGTCATTTCTGGCAGACTGTGCATCGAATTCCACCGCACAAGGAGTCCTTTTTGAAGAGATGAAGTCTTTTTGGTCCTGAAACTTCAGGGAACAGGAGGAAAACCCTATCCAAGCCCTTGGAGAGCACTTCTTCACCTCAGCCAGAGAGCAGCAAGGCAGCAGGGCAACAGCAAGGCAGCAGTCCTTCACAGAAAGCAGTTAGGTGAGTCCTTTGGGCAGCCAAGCAGTTCTTCTTGGCAGGATGCAGGTTCTTGTTACAAGTTTCTTCTCCAGGAAGTGTCTGAGTTGGAAGGCCCTGTTTATATACCCAAATGTGCCTTTGAAGTGGGGGGAGACTTCAAAGAGTGGCTTAGAAGTGCACCAGGTCTCCTTTCAGTTCAATCATGTCTGCCAGGGTCCCAGTAGGGGTGTGGCAGTCCTTTGTGTGAGAGCAGACCCTCCACCCTCCTAGCCCAGGAAGACCCATTCAAAATGCAGATGTATGCACGTGAGGCTGAGTATCCTGTGTTTGGGGTGTGTCTGAGTGAATGCATAAGGAGCTGTTAACTAAACCCAGCCAGACATGGATTGTAAGGCACAGAAAGATTTAAGTGCAGAGAAATGCTCTCTTTCTAAAAGTGGCATTTCTAAAATAGTAATAATAAATCCAACTTCACCAGTCAGCAGGATTTTACATCACCATTCTGGCCATACTAAATATGACCTGCCTACTCCTTTCAGGTCAGCAGCTACCACTCAAACAATGTATGAGGGCAGCCCCAATGTTAGCCTATGAAGGGAGCAGGCCTCACAGCAGTGTAAAAACAAATTTAGGAGTTTTACACTACCAGGACATGTAAACTACATAGGGACATGTCCTGCCTTTCGCCTACACAGCACCCTGCCCTATGGGTTACCTGGGGCATACCTTAGGGGTGTCTTATATGTAGAAAAAGGGGTGTTTTAGGCTTGGCAAGTACTTTTAAATGCCAAGTCGAATTGGCAGTGAAACTGCACACACAGGCCTTGCAATGGCAGGCCTGAGACAAGTTTAAGGGGCTACTTAAGTGGGTGGCACAATCAGTGCTGCAGGCCCACTAGTAGCATTTAATCTACAGGCACTGGGCATATATAATGCACTCTTCTAGGGACTTATAAGTAAATTAAATAGTCCAATTGGGTATGATCCAATGTTACCATGTTTAAAGGGAGAAAGCATATGCACTTTAGCACTGGTTAGCAGTGGTAAAGTGTGCTGAGTCTAAAAAGCAGCAAAAACAGTATCTCAAAAGTAGAGAGAGGCAGGCAAAAAGTTAGGGGTGACCACCCTAAGGCTGCCAGGTCTACCACAAGTCATATGGGTAGTCTCATATCCTCTACCCAGTATTGATGATATAATCACAGGTTTTTCTAGATCAAAGGTGTTCAGTAACATTGACTTGGCATCAGCCTATCACCAGGTTGAATCATATCATACAAGCTGACACTTATTGGCATTTGTTTCACTGATTGGTACCTTCTAGTTTAGGAGAATGCCATTCGGATTGGCTTCAGCTGCATCCGTTTTTCAACGTATCATGGAATCAGTCATACAGGGGGTTAAAGGTGTTGTCACATTCCAAGATGACATAGCAATAGCTGCAAGAGATATCCAAGAGTATGACAGAGTGCTACACACAATGCTTGAAAGATTAGACAAGGTAGGAGTACTTGCAAACATTAAGAAGTGCGTTTTTGCAAAGTCTAGCATGGAACATCTGGGACACACAATTTCTGAGGAAGGTGTTGAACCATGTCCTGGGTTGGTAGATGTTATCAGACAGGCTCCTGTATCCGAGTCCAAGAAAGGGGTTTCCTCTTTTCTAGGGGTTTGTGAGTTCCACTCAAAGTTCATTAGGGATTTTGCAGAGAAGACAGAGGGCCACACTTACAACAAACTGGTGCAACGTAGTGCTGCAACAAAATCTGCAGTTCTGTGCCAGTTTTGAAATGCAGGGATGCACCGTATTTATAATAATACGGTGCACCCCTTTGTTTCCCCCTGCACCGGTGCTAAATTAAGCTGTCTTCGCTAACACAAGCATTCTTGCATCAATAGTGCAAGGGTGTCTGCGTTGAGGGGGTAGATTGTTTATGTACAGGAAGGTGCCCCTTCCTGCACATAAACAATCTACAATGGCAATTGATGCAGTGAAAAGCACCACCGGAACATCAATGAAAGTGACACTCTTGTAACGCTAAGACCTTGTAAATCTGGCCCAGAGAATTTACGTTTGTTACTCAAGAAGAATATGTTTTTTGAATGGAATGAGAGTTGCAACACATGATTTGAATCACTAAAACAAGAAATTGGTTGGGCAAAGGTGTTGGCACCCTTTGGTCCAAATTTTCAATGTTTGATCACGGTGAATGCTAGTAACAGTGGGTTAGGTGCAACTCTGTCACAATTGACCATAAAGGGGAAAATACTATTGATTTTGCCTCAAAAACTCTAAGGGATGATGAGAAGATGTCCTCTGTCATTGAGATGGAGTATTTGGCATGCTGGTGGGCAGTAAAACATTTCAAGACATTTGTATGGGGGCAAAAGTTTGCCTTGATGAAAGATCACAAGTCATTAGTAAAGGACAGTCTGTTACCCAGACACAGTCACACACCACCACAGAGCCTCCCCCCCTCAGGAAACACCACCAGAGCACCCACCCAGCGTACCCATGCCTCTGTCCCCAGGTAACGTTATTCAGCTGTATGTCCACCTCTACAGGGACCCCAGGGTACACCTCACCCCCAAGACAATCAGAGATCTGGGGTCAGTGGCAGTGGGCACACAGTTCAGGGGACAGAGGCACAGGACGACAGGGAAACTGGGAGGAGTGCTGTGTGCCAGGGGGAGGATAGGCCCAGGGAACCGACTCTCCAGGAGGCACTCACCGAGATCCTGGGAGCATACCAACATTCCCAGGATATGCTGGGCCAGATCCTGGCCAACGTGCCAGAGAACAGGCGGCTACAGGAGGGACAGTACCAGGGCATTGGGGAGGACTTGCAGGCCATTAACACCACCCTGGTCTCCATTGCAGGGGTGCTGGCAGACATGGCCAACACTATCAGGGAGGCAGTCTTACAACAGTGGGCCCCTGCCACTAGCCAGACTACTGAACTGCCCTCCACCTCCACTGCCACTATTAGACAGGAGGCCCGCCACAGGAACAACAGGCCACCAGCACCCCACCCCCTGCAGAAATAGAACTACCACGCAAATATTCCCGCAATCCAAGCAGAAGCCAGAGACTATTGCCAAGAACTCCTCCAGGAAACAAGACACTCCTGATTTTCACTCTTGTATCCCACTTTGTCACCATGACCACCTTGAACTGCCATTGCTCCCCTTCATATGTATCCCTGGACAATGCACCTGTGCTACAAATAGACTGGAACCATACCCTGGACTTTCCTCCATCCTCTCCCCAGCCCATTGCACTTCCCCCTTTTCTTCATAGCACTTCAATAAACACACTTTGAAAAAATACAAGTATGGAGTATGTCAAATGATTTAAGTATGTATTCGTTTTACAAGGTTAAAACATTGCAAATCAACTCTACAGTAATGTGCACATAGGATAGACCCGTAGTTGACTGCAGTGAACACACCACGAGCGAATGTGGGGCACCAACATTTGAAAAAAGAGTTGCCAAAGGGTACAGTGAGTAGGCATAGAAGTGGGAAAGCACAGACTGCCAGTGACAATGTGAAACAAACAAATGACAATGAAATGTGACGTTATACTGTCTTACCTGTGTGTCATTGTAAGTATTGTCGAATCACTGCAGTTCTGTTGTCCTCATCCTCATCCTCTGCCTCCTCATCTTCACTGTCCACAGGGTCCACTGCTACCACACGGCCATCTTCAGCCTCCTCCTCCTGCAGAAAAGGCACATGGCGTCTCAAGGTAATGTTATGCAACATGCAGCATGCCACAATTATCTGGCAGACCTTCTTGGGTACGTAGCACAGGGATCTACCTGTTAGATGGAGGGACCAAAACCTGGCCTTCAGAAGGCCAAAGGTACGTTCAAAGATCTTTCTTGTTCACCCAGGTGCCTCCCTGTAACATTCCTCTGCCCTTGTCCTAGGATTCCTCACAGGGGTCAGTAGCCATGATAGGTTGGGGTAACCTGAGTCACCTGCAAATATTGAGGGACATTTAGCCACACATTATGCCATATCGCCCACACCATACCCATACACCGACATCCACTGGGTGGGAACCAGGGCTCACCTATTAGCCACACCCTGTGCCTCTGTAGTTGGGCCATCACATTTGGGATGCTGCTATTCCTCAGGATAAAGGCATCATGCACATTTGCATTGACGTGGGAGATGCACTGGTCCACCAGGCACACCATCTGGACATTCATTGAGTGAAACTCTTACCATTTCTGTACACATGTTCATTTTGCCAGGGGGAACAAATGCAAGATGTGTGCCATCAATTGCCCCAGTGATGTTGGGGATATGTCCCATTGCATAGAAGTCAGCCTTCACTGTGGCCAAATCCTCCACCTGGGGGAAAACAATGTAGCTACACATGTGTTTAATCAGGGCATCCAGCACTCTTGTATGCACGTTTGAGAACATTGGCTGTGACATTCCTGCTGCCAAGCCCACTGTCACTTGGAAAGAACCAGTTGCCAAGAAACAGAGCACAGACAGGACTTGCACAAGAGGGGGGATCCCAGTGGGGTGATGGGTAGCAGATATAAGGTCAGGCTCCAGTTGGGCACACAGCTCTGTGATTGTGGTCCTGTCCAGTCTATAGGTGAGTATTGTGTGCCTGTCCTCCAATGTAGCTAAGTCCACCAGGGGTCTGTACGGGGGGGTATGTCTCCATCTCATATTCATCCGCAGCGGTAGCAATCTATAGGGCAAAAGAGTGAGGAGCCGGTCACAAACTGTACATTGTAGCCACAACAGTGCAATGCATGATGTTAACTTGAAATGTATCAGTGGCATCTGTCCTGTAGGTACAATTGTGAACTGTGATGCAGTTATAATACAGGGCCTGCCCCCCCTAAAATGGCGTCTGCCTGTCCTGTGTGGAGGGACAGGTGGAAGTGAGGCAATTTCGCTGACGTTGTGCACCGTTGCGGGAGGCAGTCAGGAACTGCTGTGCAATGCCTCATTGGACAATATTGGGCCCTATGGGGTACAGTTGCCAATGGTGATGTACGCTGGTGGCGACAGTATGCACCGCCGCAGACGTCACCGCCATTTTCTATTTGTTCACTCACGTGCTACCTGACCTTCAACAGGAGAGGACCTACACTGCATGTGCTGCTGTGACCTACGTCTGGAACCGACCATGGCACGTGTGACTGGGGAAAGGGCCCCTGCCTTCACCTCGGTGGAGTTGGAGAGACTGGTGGATGGGGTCCTACCCCAGTACCGACTGCTGTATGGGCCTCCAGACCAACAGGTAAGTACACTGTGATCATGATGCATGGGGCATAAATGCATGGAGTGGTGTATGTGAAGGCCTCGTGTAGGGGGTAGGTGGATGTCCCTGGGCGGCATGCAGCTTGTGTGCTGGGACAGGTCTTTGCTAATGGGGATGGGAAGGGGTCTGGTGGGCCATGAGTGTAACAGGCAGGACTGTCTGACTAATGCCTTTCCCTGTGTGTATTTCCTCTGCAGGTCAGCGCCCATCAAAAGAAGGGTATATGGCGTGCCATTGCCAAGGACGTGCGGACTCTGTGGGTCTACGGCAGGCAGAGCACCCACTGTCGCAAACGGTGGGAGGACCTGAGATGCTGGGCATGGAAGACGTTGGAGGCCCAGCTGGGGATGGCCTCCCAACGAGGAAGGGGTGCCCATCGAACCCTGACCCCCGCTCATGGCCTGCATACTGGCTGTGACCTATTCTGAGCTGGATGGGCGCTTGTGGGCATCACAGCAGCCACAAGGGGGTGAGTACAGTGCCTATCATTACTACTTATGCCTGGTGGGTGGTATCTGGGTGGGGGATGTGTGTCTGTGGGTGCCCCTAGGCCAGGCCTGACATTGCAGAGTAGGTCCCATGTTGACCATGGTTCTGATGTGATATTCCTCCTACCTAGCTTGTAGGCATTCACTACTGGGCAGGGCTGTGTGGGTTCCAGGTATGCTGCAGTTGGCCCTATGTGTCCTTCCCTACGCCCTGGTGACTAGCATTGTTACTGGTAGTGCATTGCATAGTCCGTAGGCCTGTTCCCTGTGTGTGAGTGTGCTGAGTACACCAATGGGGGTGTTGGTCTAGCCATTGACCAAGTGTGTCCTTTGTCTCTCCCCCCCTTATTGTTTTGTCATCCTGTCCATATGTGCATTAGCATCATCTGGCGGAGGAGCAGAGGCACCGGCAACGGAAGGAGCTGCATCCCACAGGACCTAGGAGGCAGAGTCCACCGACGCTTAGGTCACCATTGAGATGGAGGGTGAGGGGAGCACCAAGTCGGAGACTGGAGGGGACAGTTCGGACACAGATACCTCCTCCGATGGAAGCTCCCTGGTGGTGGCGGACACCTCTGTGCCCAGCTACAGGTACAGCCACCACCCCCGTACCAGCACCGCCCTCCCAGAAGACCCTTATTGAGTTGCCCGTTCCCGCTCACCCAGGAGTGTGGACATCTCCTTTGCCCCAGGCACCTCAGGTCCTGCCCCAGTGAGCCCTGCTGCCCTGAGTGAGGAGGTTTTTGACCTCCTGAGATCCATCTCTGTTGGGCAGTCAACCATTATGAATGCCATTCAGGGGCTAGCAGCCCAAATGCAACAGACCAATGCATTTCTGGAGGGCATTCACACTGGCTTGGCGGCCCAACGTAGATCAATCCAGGCTCTGGCCTCCTCTCTGATGGCAGCCATTTTTCCTGTTTCCACCCTTCCCCATCCTACTTCGTCTTCCCAATCCCATTCCCCTCAACCCTAACCTATCCCGAGCACACAGGCAGACGAGCATGCACACAAGTCAACACACAAGAGTGGCACAGGCAAACACAAGCGCCACACTTCATCCCACAGGCACTCTCAAACACCATCCAGAAGCAGAAATAACAACATCCACTGCCTCCACTGTGTCCCCATCCACCTCCTCCTCCTCCACCTCCCTCCGAGTTCCATCTATGCTCACACCTGCATGTACTACATCCACATCAACTACCGCCATCACCAGCATACCTATCAGAACACACACCTCACTGGCAATCACCACCCCAACAGCCATGCACACGTCCCCTGTGTCCTCTCCCACTGTGTCTGTCCACCCCCTCCCAATGTACACAAACGCAAGCACTCAGACACCCAACAGCCATCCACCTCACAACAGCATCCAGCCCATGCACCTGCACCCAAACACAGCAGACAGACACCTCCCACAACCACTCCCTCTGCCTCCACTCCCATACCTTCTCCTTCTCCCCACCTCAATGCCCCTAAGCAGCTTTTCCTCTCCACCATTGACCTCTTCCCTACCCCTCCTCCCATCCTCCACGTCTTGCCAGGGTGGCTAAAACCCAGGCAAGCACCTCAGCCACCCAGTCCATGGGCCCAGCAGTGTCCACACCCACTCATAGTGGTAAAGGATCCAGGCACCAGGCTGCCTCACGGAAAGGGCTTCTGCCCCAAGTGCTGCCAGGAAGGGCAAGGAGCCTGCCCCAAGTTCTGCCAAGAAGAGCAAGGAGCCATCCCCAGCTGCTGCCACGAAGGGCAAGGAGCCAGCCCCAAGTGCTGCCTTGAAGAGCAAGGAGTCATCCCCAGCTGCTGCCAGGAAGGGCAAGGGGCCTGCACCAGCAGGCAGGAAGGACAAGAGTCTGGTGCTGGGACTCGGTCGGAGCCCCCACCACAAACCATGGTTGTGCAGCCATCCAAGGCTGCAGGGGATGGGCAGGAGCTTCCCCCCACAACCACCACCAGCAGCAGCACCACCACCACCAATGGGCAACTGTCCGAGGCTGCAGGGGATGGGCTGGAGCTTCCTCCCACCACTACCAGCAGCAGCACCACTACCACTACCAGCAGTGGGCAGCCCTCCGAGGCTGCAGGGGATAGGCTGGAGTTTCCCCCACCACTACCAGCAGCAGCAGCACCACCAGCAGTGGGCAGCCATCCGAGGCTGCAGGGAATGGGCAGGAGCTTCCCCCTACAACCACCACTATCAGCAGCAGCAGCACCAACACCAGCAGTAGGCAGCCATCCTAGGCTGCAGGGGATGGGCAAGAGCTTCCCCCCACACTCACCACCAGCAGCAGCCCTGCCACCACTGAACAGCTGTCACCACCGGCAGACAGTCTGTAGTCCTGCCTCCATGGGCTGTTGTGCAGCCCTGCCCCATTCAAATCCTGTGGGATTGACACCCAGCTGAGAGACTGTGACCTTGCACTCCCCAAGATCTGCATCAAAGGGCACGATGCCCCCTCCAGAACATGTGGGCAAGTCACCCACTTGAGAGACTGTGGCCTTGCACTCCCCAGGACATAGCAATAGGCATGCTATCCCATCCAGAGCATGTGGGCATGTCACCAACTTGAGAGACTGTGGCCTTGCACTCCCCACGACATAGCAATCGGCATGCTGCCTCCTCCAGAGCATGTGGGAATGTCACCCACTTGAGAGACTGTGGCCTTGCACTCCCCAGGACACAGCACAGGGCATGTTTCCCCCTCTAGGACTAGTGGTGTTGTTCCATCTGCCGGTTGAGGTGCCCCTCATTCCCCGTACCCTTGAGGTGCCTGCCTATTTTCGAACTGATGCCCCTGCAGTGTTCTCTCTGTGTTGTTGCAGGAGACAAGTGGGGTCTCTGACTTTGTTATGTGGCCCACACACATTGAGGACTGGGCAGTGTCCCTTGACTTGTACATATTTATATACTTTTAGATTGGATGTACGTATTTCTACTGTATTTATATTATTACACTCACTTTCATCTATTCGTGTTTTCCTTGCAGTATTCCTGAGGGGTACGGGATCAATATGTTTTCTTGCTTCTGATTGTGTGTATGGTTTGGGGGTGGTGGTGTGTGTCTTGTGCATGTGTGTGTCACTCTCTTTTTCCTCCCCCTTGTGCTAGGTGGCTGTACTCATCATGTCGTCTTCGACATCATTGGTGTTCGTGGTGGAGCAGGACTTAGAAGAGCATCGGAAATATCTGCAGCGCGGGCTCCATGGTGGCGTGGTTGTTCCCTGTATCTCCAATGGTGAGTCCTTTCCCTTCTGTGCAGTGTTTCCACCAGGCTTTTGATGTCATTGGTACCGCCCCAGAAAAGGTGGCTGATTGGGCTATCATAATACATTGGGTGGAACATTGTCTTCCGTCTGGCTGTAGGCGGCTACCGCCGTAGTGGCTATTGTTTCCACCCTGTGGTCAATGTGGTAAAGTGGCTGTCTATCTGAGCGCTTTCTGCCATGGTCACTATTTGGCGGTAATTACCGCCTGGCTGTTGGTGGTATTATGGCCACTTTATCACCGACCGCCATGGTTGTAATGAGAGCCATAATCTTTTGCAAACTAGGTTATACCATCAACTTCCATACTTCCATAGGAGATCGTCAACCTGGCCCTGGTCTACGGCAGCGATAACCTGACCTCTTCATGGGTCAATGACTTATTTAGTGCACCCATGCAGAGAATCAATACTGCCCTACCTTTCTTGGGCCAATTCCTTTTCATATTTTCACCAACAAACCACTCCAAAACATTCTCTCAATTATTTATACTATCCTGCCAAGAACAGTGTGAGTGCAAGGCACTGAACAAATTCTAAAATGTGTTTAACAAGAAGTGGCATCTTGTGACAATGACATAAGTTAGGAGTGATATGGAACTTTTTTCAGAAAGGCACTTTAGGTCAAAGAATCAAAAATTATCGGTTCTAGAAATCATTAGATAGAAATAAAGGGACAGCAAGCTTGGGGTGACAATGGTGGGCAAAAACTAATGTAAGGTAGAAATTGGGGAATAGAACAAGGTTTTTCAAGGAGAATATGTTTACTAACTAGTAGGAATAACTAGCAAAACAAATATCAAAAGGAGGCCTTTTCGAGACAGTCCAGCAAGTCCTGAAATTATATGCCCACAAGATCAACCTCTGTGGCAGGGACAATGCTGTGAACTCATTTTCATTGATTTTAAGATTGAAGTCGTCAGAGCTATATGTTCTGAATTTCAAAATAATCCAGAAAACCCTCCTGTCAACCCCTTCATCTAACCACTGACTCAACACTCCAGCCTTTTAACACATCTGTAACCACATAATTCATGAAGAAGTACATTGATATACCACAGGCATCACAGACATAATAAATGCCTTTTATGATGCAAGATTAGATAACCAGTACAGAAAAACAAGCCAAACCACCACTCTCATTTTGAATGATAAAAAACATGTAACTGGTTGTCTCACAATAACTTTAACATGACATGCAGAGATACAGCACCATTTATTGCTAGAAATCTGCTTTCTGGCACTACAAGAGCATAGAAATGCTCTTATGACAAAGACCTTACATCACCCCATCCAAACCAACCTGAAACTTTGATACTCCTCAGTCTATCAGACATGTAAAGCCCAGTGGGTCATAATATCCTTCTGGCCTACTTTAGGAGGTGGGATGTGATAACTCAGCTATTCTGGATATTGATTTTTTCCTTCCTCTAAGTCCATAGCTTTGGTTTTTCCAACTCATGAGCCAGGAAAACTGCCTCTGTTGTCCACCCTTTTATTGTCTCTGTAGTGCAAGCAATCTCACAACAGGGCCTACATTTTTTTGATGTATAACAGTGGCACACAGATGTATGTTTGACATGATGTTATCCCTCATAATACTGGAGGCACATTAACCACTCTAACAACAAGGGCAGGTGAGAATTGCCTGCAACCTATTTGATTAAAATAAATTGAGGACATAAACGTATTTGTTGCGTAAAAGAAGTCTGTATAAGGCTAGCTCTCTTCTCCAAATAATACATTTTTGCTTTTAATAAAAAAAACTTTTTTAATAAAGTCTGTTGGTGCTCAGTAGAGTTCTTACTCCCCTGTATGCCTGCCATTGAGAGGGCATAGCAAAATCTCTAAGGCTTTTATTACATAATGTAATGCAGCTTACAATGATACCACAAAACAGTTTTTCAGACATTCCATAGAATTCAACTTTGGAAGGGAAGCATTTGCGTAAATATGAGAAAAATAGAGTGTATCACCTCAGCCTGAAAGAACGCTACTGGTGTCCTGCAGAAAATCAGTACTAAAGAGGCTGACTACGAGGTACCTAACTTAACTACCTGTGATACAGGACTTAACTTAAACACGTATTTGCACACATTGTTTGTTACTAATAGTAACCAATCTCTCTATTGTTCTTCTTAGTAATATGCATAATATAAGTAATCCATTTAGGAGACCATGTATCAGTTAGATATTTATAGACTAGGTTCATATAGAGTAATTCAGGTTTCCCTTTTAACCTTACTCAAAGCCTGTCTCTGTTCACTTGCTGCCCTGAAATATAATGTAGTATATGAAAAAGTGATAGATAGAATGTTGGAATTCATCTTAGCCACTGGCAACCACCCTCTGTAGGAAATTGGGGTATTAGTTGTGTGGCCTGCACAAACAAAAGGGTCACAATTTCCCTTCACTGGGCACCAAGCACCCCATTGCATAGCTTGACTGTCTCAGTGTAGTGAAGCAGAGTAGTCCAAGGCCTAATCAGGGGAGGTGGTATAGGTTGGTAATCACCATTTGCTGGCATGCAATAATACCATTCAATAAATGATTGTCCAGTTAACGCACAGACAAACACCCACCCACACACACACAACACGGACACTACTAAATACTAAACAGTAATTTAAAATTATTCACAGTAGGCAGATGGAAAATGCCATAGATGGCATTGTATAATCAACTTTGACCCCCTGAAGGGTCATACAAACATATAAGGTAAGTCCATCATATTGGCCAAAGATTCAAGATCTACAAACCACAAGTTAAAGATATCATTTTGTATGTAAATGCAATTGTCAATAATAATCATGTGTAAATGCACAAACAAATGTTAATAAAGCATATGCACTTTAATCAGTAATCACTGCCAACATTATTATATCAATACAGCAATTTGAAATTAACTTAACATGCCTGTATACCTTTTATATGCTTTCAAACCATGAAAATGCAATCAACATAGCCCATATAGGACATCACTATCCAATCACATATGCAACTATAGATTGAGCTCCTAGAGTGTGCTTCAGTACATGTATCTTCTTTATACACATTAGATGTAGACATAGAACTAGTCCATAGTGGGTGCTGCATCCTGAGCTGTAGGGCAGCAACTTTGGGAGTACTTTAAAAATTGTGTGAAAAAGCTCAGAAGGTCAAGGATTCCATGACCCAGCCAACATGAAGTTAGTACTTTTAAAACTTCTTGGGTGGAGCTACTCATTTCTGCAGACCCCTGCACCCTCTTTTTGATGTTGGTGGGGCCACTGCCATCCTAGGGCCACCACAAGAAGGGGAAAATCCACAATTTAGGGAGTCTGCATGGCAATATGGGGCTCTCCAACCTTGAGCCGTGACTATCGTATAAGTGGCATGTTGCGATAAAAACCAAGCGAACAACTTGTTTTAACGCGTCTCAGATTGAATCTATAATGACTCAACCTGGCGTCAGGCCGGTTCCTGGTCAACTGCCGGTTACCGAACCCTGCCGCCTTACATTCTAGAATTTATGATGCAAAGATGCATCATAACACATCCCCTCTCGTTCATTAATGAAAACAAATAAGGAAAACAAAACACATTAATTAACATACCAGAAATCAGAAAGTGAAAGCAAGAAATTTCATAACAAATATTAACAAAAATAGAGACATTTTCTATTTATCTCTTATCTAACGAAATCCTTCAAATAAAAAGGTGGTCTCCTGACTCTCTTCTCAAGGACAGGATCAATACCACGTTAATTTCCAACATCTCCTGGAACAGAATCATCACCGCTCTCACTCCCAACAAGCTCCCCATTCTGTCGTCCTATACAACCATTCAGTGATACATCACTCCACTCACTGACCACCTCATCATCATCACCCATGAACATCATTCCTGAGCAACCTTCACCACTATTCCCCTCATACACCCCACTCTTTTAGTATAGAGCCACATTCCGAAAATTCCACCTCTCACCATTCTCCAAAATCACTAAATACGTACCAACTCGCTGAACACGGAAAGGACCCCTAAATTTGGTCAAACCTCCCTGTACTCTTCCCGACTTCACTTTGACCCAATCTCCTACTTCCACCCGTAATCCAGCTTGCCTCGCACCCCTCTTGGGAGACTTGTCTAGATCATTGGCACCCACATCATCACTCAACACTCCTTTCAACCAAGCTGGCACTAGTTTAGTGCCTGGCCATCGCCCCCTCATATCCACAAAAGGAACCCTTCCAGTAACACCATGTGGAGTGGTGCAAAACGCCCATACCATGTCCGAGATAGTTTCTCTGACATCGCCTTGATTAGCCAAGGCTAACTGCATAGTTCCTTTGAGAAGTCTAACAGCCCTCTCAGCCACTCCATTCCCCCTTGGATTGTATAAAGATGTGCACGAATGCCTAACACCCCAACCCCTTAAGAATCTTACCATCTCATGTGAAGTGAGTTGTGTGCCATTATCCGTAATCAGGATTACCGGGACTCCTTCTTTTTTGAAAATTTTCTCTAAGACACCAATGGTAGTCTTTGTAGTGACATTTCTCAAAAATTCCACTACCAACCACTTTGAGTGAATATCCACTATTACCACTGCAAATCTCATGTCTAGAGACAACTCCCTCAATGGTCCAACAAAATCTAAACAGATCGAATGCCAAGGCTTCCCAGGATCTCTTAGATGTCCACCCTCACACTTCTCCAGAACCAATCTCTTCTCGCTTTCTTTGTACAATTTACAACTTCGCACCCATTCCTTGATTTGATTATCCAAGCCTGGCCACCAAAAGTTTGCTCTCACCCTTCTGACGGTCAATCCTTGTCCGAGATGTCCCTCATGTGCCAATTGAAAAATTCGGAACCTCAACCCCGCAGGAGGAACAAAACAGTCTCCCTTCATAATCACCCCATCACCACAGACAGAGAGTTCTTCCAGAATCTTCAAATAAGGTCTTACAGCTGGGGCAAGAGTGCTCTCTCTCACCTCTCCACACCTAATCATTTTAAGTACATCACTCATTACTGGATCTTCTTTCATTCCCTCTCTCCACTGTAACACGGAAAAGGACCCTGTGCCGCTATCCACAGCATCTTGTACAGAGGCAACCTCACCTTCCATGTCTGCATCTCTCACACCAGCACTATCAACCTCTTCCCAATTCAAAGGTAATCTAGACAAACAATCTGCCTGAACATTCTTCCAGCCTTGTAAAAACTCAACTGTATAAATATACTCCTGAAGCCTTGCCGCTAGTCTAGCTAACCTGGCTGAGCCTTTTCCTGCACCACCTGGAGCTAAGATTCTTATTAGTGGCTTATGATCAGTCCGTGAAACAAACGGCGAACCCCACAGATATACACAAAAATACTCAGCACCCCAAGCTGCCTCTAAAGCTTCTCGCTCTATGACCGAATAATTTTTTTCAGCTGAAGTCAAAGTACGAGAGGCAAACGCCACAGTCCTCTCATCCCTTCCATGAAATTGTGATAGAACCACTCCCAAACCAGATGCACTAGCATCTACCATGAGTGCAGATTTTAAACTCCTGTCAAACACTGCCAAAATACCTGCTTGACATATCTCACTCTTGATGTTGTCAAAACAAAGTTGCTGTTCTTCCTCCCACTCAAACTTATTTCCCTTGCGCAAGATTTTTTTTAACCCTTCTGTCTTCTCTGCAAATTTTTCCACAAACGTAGAGTAGTACTCCACCAGCCCCAAGAACGACCTTAGTTGATCTCTATCTCTCGGAACCGGTGCTTTGCTTATGGCATCCAACAAAGAGCGTTTAGGCTTAATCGACCCCATAGCAATGGTATAGCCCAAATATTCAACTTGTTCAGCCAAAAGAACGCACTTCTCCTGATTTAGCGTGAGGCCAAACTCTTCCAACTTCCTCAACACTAAATGTAAAGTGGCATTGTGTTCTCCCTTAGTCTTCCCCATGACCAGAATGTCGTCTTGGAAGTAAATTACATCATTTACTCCTTCCAAAACCTTTGTCATTGCCCTCTGGAAAACACTAGCAGCCGATGCTAATCCAAATGGTAACCGATTGAATTGAAAGGTTCCTTCTGGGGTGACAAATGTTGTGAGTGATTTGGAGCTCTCATGCAGCCTAATTTGGTGATAAGCACTCCTTAAGTCAAGCTTTGAGAAGTATCTCTTGTCCTTCACAAAGGTAAGTAACTCATTTATGTTAGGAAGAGGAAAGACATCAACCACAATATTCTGGTTCACTGAGCGTAAGTCCACACAGAATCTCAGACGACCATCAGATTTCTTCGTAATTACCACTGGCGAAACCCACTCTGACGCTTCCACAGGCTCAATCACACCATCCTCTAACATCTCTCCTAACAATTTTTTTAACCCATCATGAACAGACAGTGGCACTCTTCTCAATTTATGTTGAATAGGGGTAGCATTGGATTTTACTTTTACTTTGTGAACATAACCTTTGAGACATCCCAATTGTTTGCAAAAAAAAATTTCGGCTCCTGACAACACCCTGTCCAAGGTGAGTTCATCCACAACCAACACCTGATTAGGGGCTCTGGGATGTAACATGATATTTAAATCAAATTGGTGCATCCACCCCAAAATCGGTTGTTCTTCCATTGACACATAAACCTTACCCGTAGTACATCTTGAGCCATACCGAATATTGCCTTCCATGTACCCCAAGATGTCAATGGATTCTCCTTGATACCCCCCCAGGTTTATGTCTTTAGGTATTAAATTGACATCCTGCCAATGCATTTTGAAAACCTGTTCAGGTATGATGGTGTACAGGGACACAGAGTCAATCATGAGTTCAACATCCTTCTCACATACTTTGAATACAGCTGTAGGTCTAGACATCCTCCCCTTTTCCTGAGCAATAACTGCATTTTTAAATTTGTGACCCTCATTTACTACGAGAACCCTGTCAGTAAACAAGCTTTCCGTCGTACTTTCAACTACTCCCACACCAGAATTCCCACCCTTGTTCACTTTACAAGATTCTCTACACACTCTCGCATAATGGCCCTTCCTCCCACACCTCCTGCAAATTTTGTTGATAGCAAAAAAAATGTTGAGTCTGTTTCATGGAAGATGCTACCACAACAGGCGCAGTCCCTCTTCCTCCTGACCCCAGAAAAACTTTGTTCCCCATTCCTATTCCTGGATGTTGATAGGCCATGCTCTTTCTTCTCTTTCCTCTTAGTTGCGCACACTTCATTTTCAACATAGTTTTGTTGGCCTGGATTGATCACAGACACATCAGTTGCCTTGTCTCTTTTGTTCATTTCCTTCATGCACCTCTGCGACTCCTTGATTACTTTAGCCATTCCAATAGCTTCCACGAGTGATGGATCCTTTGCTGCCCATAACCTTTCTTGTATTTTCTTTTCCCTGCACTGCACGATCAACTGGCCACGAATTAATTCTTCTGTCATATTACCAAAGCGGCACTTAACGGAAAGTTCTCTGAGTCTAGCCACAAACTCATCAATGGTCTGATGTTCTGCCTGGGGTTGAGTGTAAAATTTGTACCTGGTCATAACCAGATTGACCTCTTTCGCAAATCGGTTCTCCAACCTTTTTATAGCTTCTTTGTAGACATCATCCCTAGGTTGACCATTAGGACCCAATGCTACTGGCAAATACTTAAAAATTCTTTGACCCTCATTGCCAAGAGCACTCAATAAAACTGCTTTTTTCTGGCTGGAGAAAAATTCTGACCATCAAGTGCTATAATGTAATTTTCTAATATTTCGATCCAATCTTCCCAACAAATGTCAGGTTGACCTGCTTGTGATAGGAAAAACGGTGGTGTAATAATATTACCCAAGGAAGCCATAACAAATATTACACTCAATGCAAAACACAGATTTTATCCAGGAAAAGACACCAATATGACAGCCAAATGCTTCGAAATACAAAAATAGTCACTTGCCGGTGAGCAAAACGAGTTTTTAGTTTAAATTTTTTTTTTTTTTTAAATTGTAACAAGTATGGCTGTTCAGATGTAACCAAGTCAGAAAAAATTACATATAAGATGGCCGCCGCTCCTCAATCATGAGCAGTCTCTTCTTCCCTTTTCCAATGAAATACAAATGTCACTGCCTCCGATGCACTTAAGATGGCCGCCGCTGTTTTCCTTTCGGATGGGCTCAAAATGGCCGCCGCTCCCCAATCATGAGCGGTCTAGATGTGAAATAAAAATGGCCGTCAGACCATTTCACGCGCATGCGCGTGTTCCTTAGAATTTAACACCTCAGATGAAATAGCAGCATCAGCACTCCTCCATGGCTCACCCTGGTCGCGTCCTGGTCGTAATCAACTGCGACCGAATCACAGGTGAGTCAGTGCCCCCCGAGTAGTTGATCCTTCATCCGCGCCGACACGAAGAAATAATCAGTGTTCGCTGGCGTCACCGGCTGCAAGACCCAGGTTGTGTCTGTCACCTGCGTCACTCGTCGCCAAAATGTTGCGATAAAAACCAAGCGAACTACTTGTTTTAACGCGTCTCAGGTTTAATCTATAATGACACAACCTGGCGTCAGGCTGGTTCCTGGTCAACTGCCGGTTACCGAACCCTGCCGCCTTACATTCTAGAATTTATGATGCAAAGATGCATCATAACATGGCTCTCCCACTGTGCTGGGGATAGCTGCTTCTCATTTTCTTCATCACTCCCCTCGCACCTCCTTTCTTTTTTGTTTGTATTTGTGGGGTGTCCAGTACCACTCAGGTGCCCCAATGCATTCAATACGTTGCATCACCCATGACTGCCCAACTGGCTCACAATGCAAGCAGCACTTCTGTGTGTTTCTGCAGTAGCTAGCAGTCTGCTTTTCTTGCCCAATCCTGCGGGCAGGGCATTTATTGTAGTGGTGGCTGCCTCCTCCCCGCAGACATGGGCATGGGAAGCAGGGCAGGTGCATAACCAATGGAGGAGTGCAGCAGTGCTCCCCCATCCTCTACCATCTTTCTTGGGTCCCGGAGTTGGCATCCCAGGTCCAGCCTCCATGTCCCCAACTGAGGGATCGCTATGGTGCTCCCTCATTCTAGACCATCTGGGGTTGGGGATTGGGTTCCATCTCCCTTTTCTTATATACAGTCTGGGGGTTGGGTTCCCCAGGCCAATGGGGAGTCTGGAGAGTAGGACCCCTGCACTCCTTGTCTCTGAAAAAAACAAACTTCATGCGCTGACCCCAAATCTCTGGCTCACCCCAGCTGTAATTTCAGGAAACGCTACAAAGTCCCACAAGCTTTGTTATCGAAAAAGGGGTCAAAGGTTGCCAATCTTTAAAATGCCATAACTCGGGCCCCTATGGTTTGAGTTGGATGATATTGGGTTCATTTTACTCCTGGTGGCGAGCTTTTGAAATTAGGAGCAGTTTCAATAGGTCTCCTAAACCTCCAAAGCAGGGTAGTGTACAGGGAATTGGTTCTTCTGGCTCCCTGTGCCAGCCTTGCTACTTGTCTTTGTCTCTGGACACAGAAGTCTAGGGCTTTCCCCCAACTGGTTGAGAGGGCCAGCCTCACTGGCCCTTAGGTATACCCACTGGTGCTGGTGTCAACTGGGGCATAGCCCTTAGTCCTTTTTGGGCAGCAGGAGGTTCCTCCTTTTAGTTGTCCAGGGCAGCCCCAGGGTCCAGCAGCGAAGAGCAGAAAAAAAGATAATCAAGAGTCTCCCCCTTGTGCAATAGTTTTAAAGGGCAGTGGAGGGTTCTGTGGAAGGTTCTAGAAATCAGGCACCGCTGCCCAATCCTAGGGTGCCATGTCACCTCTTCAACCCTGTCCTAACCCTCCTAGACATCATGCTGTGGCAGTTCAAGATGGAGTCATTCAGGAATAACTAGTCACATCCCCTCTGGGGCCTCTGCTCCTCCCCTTTGCTGACTTTGCTACCAGGGACTTTCCCACCAAATCTTTAAAGTGAAGCCCTCCCGTCTGTCAGCTCCAAAGGTCTGGGCTCCCTCCTTTGTTTAATGGGCTTCGGCTGCCCCATCCCTGGTACAGTGTAACAGCTGATTGATTGATTGAAATCGGTCTTTTATCCCTACCCCTTTCCTCCTCTGGAGCTGAGTGAAACAGTTTTAATTTCTTCCTTTGTGTGGAGAGCCCTTTGTTCCTGCTGCTGGGGAGACATTTAATTATCTTGGAAAAGTAGGCTAACAAAAGCCTTGGGCTCTGAGCCTGAGATGAGTCAGAGAAATATGACAATTCTGGATGATCCATAAGTTCTACAGATATCTTTTTGGAACTTAGATTTGATTTTTCGCACAGGTTACGCCCCATTTTGATATGTCACTGGACTTTATAGGCAAAGGGAATTAAAACTACACTCAAAGTCATTTTCCCCCTTTGTGGATAATAAAGTGTCACTACAGACAAAACAGTAAATCACACAGATTTTCCCTCTAAGTGTACACTAATATTGTAAGTTCTGCCTCATGTTAACATCTAATCCTGCAGAGTCCCCTCTGCAGCAAGCTACTGGTGCACAATTACCGGGTTGCGTACAATTGTAGTCTCACACATGCAGCCTGCACATGTGTGCACACACACGTGCCAACATGTAATCAGTCAAATTCCCCTCAACCTCGCTGCATCTTAGTGCCTTCATCTTAAAAGGCAGACACTGGCAGTAAACACATGCAGTCCATTTGCCAGGTGATTACCGTGAGTGAGATACATGTAGTGAGTCTTACCCACAGTAAAAAGTCCAAATCTGGGTGATCCAAAAAGCAAAACATTTGGTGTACTGAATATGCAGAATTTAATTGAAACACTGTCACTAAAGTAACACAATTATTTTTGCTGAATTAGGATTAAGAGTGTCTGACTAGTATTCCGTCAAGGAGGTTTAGCACATACAGATGATTTGAAATGAATGTATAACTGGCTTGACAAGCAGCCAAGGATAAATCTTTGTAGAATTGCTGATATGAAGACTTTTAAGAGAGTTGCACACTTGAGCTCCTCTTTACTAAGGGGTTGCATCGCTGTTTCATCATGCAAGGCAACACAAGGTGACGCAGGCACATAAGTCGAATTTACTATGCCATTTATTGCCTCTTTGAGTGGCTGTACATGGCAATGTAATCCTGGAGTAACACAAGCCAATGCGAGTCACTGCCTTGATTTACTCTGTCCTGGAAAAGTGTTCCATAAGTGTAGAATGGGTATTGCTATGTATCCACCCATGGTTTTTGGTGCATTCCAGGATTTACTATCACTAATAAACTTGGGAATGTGTCAAACTGCTAAGTCTTCCCAGTTGATGAGTAACGAGGAGAAATGTGCTTGTTTCTTCTAGTTTTTTCCTCTTTCTACATGTGGTGCATTGTTCAGCACATATAGAAAGAGGAAAATGCCTCAGAGAATTGTTTCTGTACAGGAAGGTACATGCAGGCATGTTTGTCCCATGGCACAAGGGCACTTGAGTTGGCGCTTGGCAGCCACGAATGCATCAGCACAGAAAGCCAGCAGAAATGCACCATATGTAAATAAAGATGGCACATTTCTGCCCTCTTTTTTTGACGCAGTGCAGAGCAGCAAGTTGTCTTTCTGAGTTGTATTGCACTAAATATTAGTAAAGTGGCCCTTGGTAGTCTAACAAAGAGAAGATAGCTTAATAATCTATTTGCTACTTAGTAGATGGCCATGGCTTGAAAAGTAAGAGAGTGTAGAAGTCAGGTAGTGATTCTTAACACTCTTACAAGTGATTGGTTTAGTGAACAACAGGGGCGGCTGGTTTTCAAGGGCTAAGGGGCTGTGCCCTTAGCCTTTTCTGGCTTCTTTAGTGAAGCATATATTTAATTACATGATGAAAGTAAAACATTTTCTGCACAACATTTTCCGAGTGAAAGTTGTGCACTTTGAAAAGCCCCACTGAGCCTGCGTCAGTATGTGGCTGAAAGCTGCACAGTAGGGCTGACAGGGCTTGCCCACGCAAAGCCCTTACGTTTTCTCAGAACGCAGTGACGTCCCTGGCTTATCTCCTCCTCCACCAGAAGCCCTGATAGTAAACAGCCTGGAGCGTGTTTTGTTCAGCCCGGGTTTCTGAAAACGTCATGTCACTCCGATATTATTCTCCACCCTTTCCTATTTACTGAAATGGTGGGGTGTGATCATAAGGGTCACATTTTATTAAAAGAATGTGGGATTGCGGAAAGAAAATCCCCTTTTCCTGCATTACAAGCAGTCCATGGCAGAGGAATTGAATAAATACAATAAATAACTCCATCCAAGACTCTCTGGGAGACAGGAGTGTGACCTGAAGACCTCAAGTCATAAATATGCCAAAGACAACCCTGCACACAAGTAAGTTGGAGCTCTATCTTTTTTACAGACAATAAGAAAAAAATCTGTTCTCTCAGCTCTCCTCTCCTTTCACTGCCTCTGTCGGTGATTTCGTCTCTCAAAGGCAGTAATGGTTCCAGTAATTTATCATGGCTAGTTATTGTTTTATTTCTTCTGCAGACTAATGACGTGATATGTCATATTAAACATGTAATCTGCAGCTCAAATAAACGTGTACCTTTTATCACTGAAACTGCTGGATATTGGATGGGTGAGGCAATGTGTGTTTGTTTGAATGTGTTTGCAGGGCTTGACAGAGTGGCTGAGAAAATGTTGGTGTATGTGTATAAGAGTTGTGTGAATGGCAGTGGATGACAATGTGGATGAGTAAATGGGTAGGTGACCAAAGGCAGTGGGTGAGTAGGTGAATGGAAATACGTGGGTAGTGAGGCTCTCTCACAAGGTGCAATTCCATCTTGTATTTGTGCCCCACCACTGCTTTCAGTCACCAGCCACCACTGGTGAACAAACTTGGAGTTTGGGATGGAATTCATAAAGCGGTTTTGAGGAATGGACTGGATAGGATAACCAGTTGAGTGAACAAGCTTGGAGTTTGGAATGGTATTTGTTAGCTTGGAGGCAATGTGTAAAGTGTTTGTGCGATACACACAGTAGCACAATGGAAACACCACAAAAAGACTCCACACAGGTCTAGTAAAACGGAGAATATTTATCGGAGTAAAATGAGACCAAAATTACAAACATCCAATCAGTAGAAGTCGAGATATTAATTTTTAAAGAATAAACACAACTATTGCTTAGAAGTCAATAGTGCTAGACAGTTGCTTGAGGTCATGCTAAATTGGTGTAAATCCAAAGTTCAGGCTGACTACAATGGAGGGCAAGCTGGTTACATGACTCACTCAAAGCCCACTGAAAGAGTATCTTGGATGGAGCAAAGCGTGGACGTCGAGGAGCAATAGGAAGGCGATGCATCAGTTCAGTTTATATCCATGCAGTCAGGTCAATG
This sequence comes from Pleurodeles waltl, assembly GCF_031143425.1. Taxonomy (NCBI): domain Eukaryota; kingdom Metazoa; phylum Chordata; class Amphibia; order Caudata; family Salamandridae; genus Pleurodeles; species Pleurodeles waltl. The sequence continues at coordinate 1,180,171,908 of NC_090437.1, forward strand.
CGCCAGTGTCGAGCCTTGCAGTTGGGTCCAGCTTCGTCATTGAACTCCATTAAGACGAAGGCAAAGCATTGTCATTGAGCCATGCAGAGTGCTGTCGTTGGGCCGTGCAGGCTATAGAACATCTGTTGTGAAACAGCCTCTGCGTCAGCATCGAAGGGCGATGCATTGGTTGCCGGCTGCACAAAGATAACAATGCATTGGTTTTGTAGCAAAATAGCTGCAGATCCAACTTCTGAGATCCAGGACTGTAAAGGGCACCTCAGGCAAGGGTAGAACTCACAGATGGCAGAGGCCAGCAACAAAAGCAGAGTTGCAGGCAGTATTTGATGTCCCTGACACTGAAGGGGAACTGGGGACAAAACTACCAGCCCTTGGAGTCACTCTCTTTCAGATGACAGAACCCAGTAGGCATGAGGGTAACTCATCAAGGCAGAGAACAGTTCTTCTTGGAAAGCAGTCCAGAAGTGTGGCCCTCCTTGCAGCACATAAGATCTTACTCCAGGCAGAGCTCTTCCCAGGTACAGTAGTGTACAGATTTGGTAGGGTCAGAGCTCCAGGTCTTATACACAAAAGTGCCTTTGTAATGGAGATGGGGGACTTCAAGTACGAGTCTTTGAACTGCACAGAGATCCTTTCTTCCTAGCACTCACTCCAGACAACTAGTGGGGGGTAATCACCACTTTGTGTGGGAATAGGTACTTCCCTATTCAAGTGTGTCAGTTCCCCTCAACCCTTCCTGCCCAGGAAGGCCCATCTGAATGCAAATGAATGCCAATGAGTGCTCAGACACACCTAACCATCCTGTGTTTGTTTGCTTTCAAGAGGGAATGCACAAAGTGTAGCTGTCACCTAACCTTGAAGGAACTGTATTATATTGAAGACAGGCGGCAAGGCACACGGAGCAGTAAGAGCAGAGAAATGCCCATTTCGTAAAAGTGGCATTACTAAAATTATAATGCTAAATCCAACATTATCATTAAAGAAGATCTATCATTGTCATTCCAATGATATGAAACATGATGTAGCTGCTCTTTTCTGAATATAAATTGCAGCTTAAAAAGATATTATGGAATTCCCAATTCTGGCCTATGAGAAGGGTAGGTCTCACAATAGTGAAAAACACATTTGGGAGTTTTTCACTATCAGGACATATAAAGCTTAAAGGTACGCACCAGCCTTTTACTTACATAACACCTTGCCCACTGGGCTACCTAAAGACTAACTTAGAAGTGAATTATGTGTAAAGAAAGGGGAGTTTAAGGCTTGGCAAGAGGTTTTAAATGCCAAGTCAAAGTGGCAGTGGAACTGCACACACAGGCTCTGCAGTGGTAGAACTGAGATTTGTTTAAAAGCTGCTTAAGTAGGTGGCACAATCAGTGCTGCAGTCCCACTAGTAGCATTGAATTTACAGGCCCTGGGTAGATGTTATACTACTTCACAAGGCTATATAGGTCTGTAGATATTCCAGTTGTGTATACACTAACATTACCATGTTTAGGGAAGAAGCACATGCACTTTAGCATTGGTCAGCAGTGGTAAAATGCTAAAATACAGCAAAATGTGAGGCAAACCAAGCAAAACACTTGGTGGAAGGCTACAGTCTAACATGTCCCCCCAAACTGAAAGTGGGGAGAGCTACCTAACCTCTTGGAAGTTCTCATCACTAAAGCGTAAAAACCTGGATAGACCATCGACAATAGTGTGGTCTATCCCTGGTCTGTTTTCCACCCTGAAGGGAAATGGACCACCTCAACAATTTTGGATTTTCACCCACCCATTTACATGAGCCACCTAAGGGGTTGTGGTCAGCCAGAATCACGAGGAGAGTGCCAAAAAGGTACGGTCTCAACTTTTTCAGGACCCACACCACAGAAAAGTTTGTCTTTCTATAGCACTCCACCTCTGTTCCTTGGGAAGTAACCTCATAGAGATGAAGACTACAAGTTGGCCCAGGTCTTCTTCATTGGGATGCGATAAACCTGCCCCTATGCCATGCTCTGAGGAATTTGTCTGAATGATACACTCCTTGGAGATGTCAGGGGCCTTCAGCACAGAGGCTGTGCACACGGCTTGCTTCAGGGAGTCAAGTGCTTTTTGACATGCCTCTGTCCAAATCACATTTCTGGACTGCTTCTTCTAATAAAGCCAAAGAATGCTCTGACCTCAGTATGCTTTTGGTACCAGAATCACAGGTCTGGACCAGGGTTTACTGGAGGGTTCTATTACACATAAGTCCAGCATTTTGCTCTGCTTTTAATGCTGGCCCTCACCTTACCTGACAACCTGTAAGATTTCTTCTTGAGAGGGAGGTTGTCCCCTGTGTCCACATAATAGGTACACAGGTGGGAAATCCCAGGAGTAAGGGAGAACAGTGAGGCGCACTGTCCCAACACTTGGCAACAGCCACTCTGTTGCTCAGGAGTCATAGTGGGGGAAAAGATGACTCCTTCCACAGACTCATCTTTCACCTTGGAGTTTAGGAGGTCAGGGAGAGGGTCAATCTGTGTCTCCTCCTTTCCATCTGTTACTGACAGCATGGTGAGCTCAGTCCTCAAAGTGGGGTTGGAGGTAATTCATATGGCACCAACCATGGGTGGAGGTGCCTGAAGGTCTAAAGGTCCACCGGGTAGGTGACCTTACCCTACTTCTCAATCACCTCTTATGGCCCAGTCCAATGGTCATGGAGGGCCCCAAGTTCCACAGGTTCTGTAACCCACACTTTCTGCCCAGGCTGGAACTCCACAGTGGTGGGAATTTGGTTATGCCACCCTTTCATTACAGCCTGTCTGGCTTCAAAGTTGTCAAAAGCTTGCTTTCACAACTTAGCTTTTTGACTCCTGGAGGCCAGCATGTAGCTCACTACATCTCAGGGAATCTTCCTGGGAGCTTGCTCCCATCATTTCTTGACCAAACTCAGAGGTCCCCTGACTGTATGCCCATACAAAAGCTCAAAGGGGCTAAAGCCCACTCCCTTCTGTGGTACTGCCCTGTAGGCATGTCAAGGAGATATCCCACTTTTCCCACAAGGCTTCAGGAAGGCCACTAATCATGCCTTTCAGGATCTTGTTGAACCTCTCAACAAGCCCATTGGTTTGTGGGTGATAAGAAGTGGAGGTCATGTCTATTACCCCACACTCCTTTCACATTGACTGCATATAAGCATACACAAAGCTTGTGCCCTAATCAGACACAACTAATTTGGGGAACACCACTTGGGTAAAAATTCCCATCATGGCCTTTGCCACTGCAGGTACAGTTGTGGTCTTCAGAGGGATACCCTCTGGGTACCTAGTGGTATGATCCCCCAAGACCAGGATAAACCTGTAACGTGAGGTAGTCTGGGGATTCATAGGCCTAACAAGATCAATGCCCACCCACTCAAAGAAGGTGCCAGTGATAGACAAGGGATTAGGGGTGGGGGGCTTCAGCCTCTTCCCTGTCTTCCACTGCCCTGACAGGTAACACACATCCTTCAGAATGCATCTGAGGAAGTTCTGATCTTGGGTCAATTAAAGTGGGATGCAAGCTTGGAAAGGTTTTGTCTTGGCCCAAGTGACCTGCCAGGGAAATCTCATGAGTCAGCTCCAACAATGAGGGCCTGTAGCATTGGGGGACCACCAGGGCCCTTGTTGTCCCATGCACAGGAGCCTTACACTCACTCTAAATGAAGTTGTCCTCCCAGTACATGTGATAGCTCCCAGACACATCACCTACTGCTTGGGCTTCAGCCTGGTGCATCATGCCCTTAAGTGCTGGATACTTCTTTTATGCCCTACAGAACTCCTTTTTGGTGGGCCCTCCTTCTGCATTTCTTTCAGCAAGTGCAGGCAGGTCACCAAGGGAAGCAGTGTTCTCCTTAGTTGACTCTGTGACGGCCACCACAGGTGGCCTATCCAGCTCACTAAGGGTACACTCAGGGGCTGCTTTCTCATGCCCTCCGCCTTTTTCCATTTTAACAGCTGGCTGGGCCATTATTCCAGGCTCCAGCCTTTCTGACTCCCCTCCCGGGCAGCCATGGACATTGTGGTAGCACAGATCCAATCACGTACCCTCAACATCTCCACATGAGCATTATGTTCCACCTCTTTCCAGCTGGTGGACTCACGTCATTACTCAACAAACAGACCACAGGCATGACAGGGTTCACAGCAACCTTCCGATCTCCTAAATCCCCCTACTCAAATGGAACAAGGGCCATGGGATAGAGCCACCACAACTGCTCTGGGGACACCAGCTGACTCCTTACATAGTCATGCTGGCATCTGTGTCCCTCAGAGCCTTAACACCTTGCCCATTTATGGTGACACATTGCCTATACTTTGTTGTATTTGAGGGCACATGGATCTCAAGAACCATGTCACTGTCACCCAGGTACACTAGGGTAACCTCACTAAACTCCCCCCATTAACTGGGATAAACTCCACCTCCCCCATCACAACACTAACCACACCTGGGGGTTTCCCTCCAGTGGTAGGTGGTGTAATGGTACTCTTTTTGGACACTTAGGACCCCCTTTGTACTGTCCATACTCAAAGCACTCATAGCACTTGGGAGTTTTGGGCTGCTGAGTTTTGCCACAGTAGTTTTTATTCTGGTGGCCAGATTGTTAATCAGAACCAGACCCTTTCCCCTGTAAGTTGTTTGGGGTCCTTTTGGAGAACTCTGCCTTTTTAGCGCCTCCCTCTTTCTTCTGCTGGGAGCCATGGCCACCCTCTTGGGAATCCCTTACCCCATATGCTTTTTTGGACACTCTGGTGCTGACCAGATGTTTGTCTTCTCAGAAAACATCCTGGGATCAGAAAGCTTACTATCCACCAAGTATTGGCGCAGCTCTGTAAAACAAAGATCAAGCATGTGCTCCTTCAAAATCAATTTATGCAGTCCTTCATAATCTTCTGCTTTGCTGCCCCTCACCCAGCCCTTCGGTGTCTTGCTAGCATAGTCCAAGCAATCCACTCAGTTCTGTGATGTAATCTTATGAGTGGTCCTGAATCTTTGTTGGTATTTCTCAGGGGTCAGCCCAAGCTTGGAGACTTCTGTGGCCTTCATAGCTGTGTAGTATGCCTGGTCCCCCACCTCTACTGTGAAAAGTCTATCCCTCCCCCTGTAGGCATGTACCTCCAAAAATTACCACCCCAGAGCTCCTCTGGGACCTTGTGCACCACTTCATAGGCTGCAAATCATTTATCTATGTCATCCCCCACCACATAGCGGGGCACAAAATCTTTGGGTAAGGATTGACTCACCAGTGGACACTGCTGGAATGCTGCTACCATTTTCATTGCTGGAACCTATTTCCAGGGCTCTTATGCCTAGCCCTTTCTAAGTGGGTTCATGGGGCAATTTCTTCTTCTCAAGAGCCAGTTTCAGTTTTGTAAGCTCCAATTTAAGGTTTTTTTCTCCAGCTTGTCTACAAGCTTCTCTGAGAACAGTTTCCAAAAAGATGGTCATTTCGAACACCTATCCACAGCTTTTCATTTCCTGATGAGGGTCTAGCGGAATAAAAAGCAGTGAATGTAAACTACATGAGATTATGGATGCTAAGAATAACTGTACTTCATAGTTTGCAATATTAACTGGGGATTGAAAGAAGCTCCATTTCAATCACACACCTCACATCACAGGCACCATCAAGACGTTTGTAAGGGGCAGGGTGCAGAGTTTATTAGTGATCTAATGACCAAAGAAGAGTTCTCACATCTGTTTGGTCTACGAAAAAAAGAATGAACACAAGCAATTCCATTGCAAATAAAAGTACACAGTTAAATGTTTAATACAAGTGTTTTCATTTTGTTCCGAAAGTTGCCTTCATTGTGTCCTGGGACGAGCTGCAAAAGATGTGTGTGGCAAAGCTGAATCTGCAGCAGAAGTTAAGTAATCAATATCTCATGTGGAATCAAATGTGTGAGATAACAGTGATTTTAAATCTGCAGTGCGCTGTGAAGTAACTGCAGCTTCTCCTTACACACCATCAACTCAGTCTAGAGAGACGAGCTGCACCAATAGATAGCTCGCTCTCAGACGCCCATTTGTAGCTGACCCAGCCTAAACCCTGTTTTTACTGTTTTTCTTTCATAATTGGCATTTTGCTCGGCTTTGTCATCTCAACAAACCTCGATATTCTTCAATTAACAAAACAGAACAAGGGCAACAGCAGCTTAGGCGGCTCATGAGGTCACTTCTCGCAGGGGCAGGATTATGGCACCAAAAGAAGCCTGAAAAGCATGTATTGATCTGGTCTGACAGTTCCTGCCACATTAAGCCTCGCCACAGCTGTGATGTGAAGGCGCTCAAAGCTGTTATCATAAATACCATCCACTATCTACAAAGATCATCAAAATGGCGTCACATTGTATGAAGGTTTTTGTCAAATTATTTGCTCGATGCTTTATAGCAGCAAAAATAGCCTCAAAACTCTCAACACTGGCTGAAAGGTTAAATACAGATCATTTTAAACTAACTTGCTTGCTATGAAAGTTATCATGTAAGCTCAATTTAGTCAATGTGCAAGAAAAACAATGACCTGGTTTCGGTTTGCGTTTATTTCATTCACAAGCTATTATAAACGTCTGTTTTTTAATGAAGTCAGGATGGTTTTGGAGTGATTTCGATTGGCAGACGGTAGATACAGAGCAGCATGTCATAAGGAATATGTGCAACGGTTCACGCTTCAGTTGAGTGCATTTAAAATATTACTATTAGCTCCATATTGTACGAGAAATTCACAACGAAACGCACATGTATTCGCTTCATGTTTTAATTGAAATCTTGTTTGTCTTTTTTAACATTTACATAATTTTGCAGCCATTTTACATTTAAATGGCCTCTCGTATACTGGGCATGTGATAAAGGACCCTCTTTCATTAACATCATGAGCGTTATCATCAATATCCCTTCACTTGCAAATTGTTTCCTATCAAACAACAGGATTTTAACAAGCATTTGCAATGCAATTGGTCTCGCATTTGTGAGAGTTAGAGCTATTGGTGTTGTAAATAAATGACAATGTATTTTACCCATGTGTTTTGATTTGGAGCGGAGTGGATGTATGTTGTGTGGAGTGGAGTTATGTGGGCTGGATTGGAATTGTTAGTTGTGGAACTGTGTATGGTGTAATTTTGCTATGTGGAGTGGGTTTATGAAGTGGAATTATGTGGCATGGTGTCCAGTGGAATTATGTGGATAGTAATTATGCGGTATTGAGTGTACAAGAAATATGTGGAGTGGGATTGTGTGTTATGGAGTATAATTATGTGGAATGGTATTTTGTGTTGTGAAGTGGTATGTAGGGGAGTTTAATTATGTGGTGTGCTGTTGAATTTTGTGGCATGATGTGGAATTCAGTGGTGTGGATTGGATGTATGTGGGTGTGTTGTGTAATTGTGTTGAATTATGTGGTTTGCTGTCTAATTATTTGGTGTGGAATGGAAATATGTAGAATTGAATTGTGTGGTGTGGAAGAGTGTAACACTGAGTGAAATTATGATGACTGAAAATATGTGACATGGTGTGAGGAGTATTTGTGTGGACTGTGGTACCAAGTTTAAAAATAAAGCCATTGCTCTGCACCTGTGCATCAGCGGACCCAAGGCAATCAACCCGCTATCTTGTGCTGCATACCATACCACACACTGTGCTCACATGGCACACACTCGTATACCACAGAGTGCAACACAGCACATGAAAATTCCGATTGTGCGCAGATCCCAGTGGAAATTTCTAAAGATATTAGACTCACTTAAGGTGTCAGTGTAAAGGTGTGCTTTGGAACACAGTACAAGTAAGTGACACACTGCTGGGCTGGCGCTATCCTACACACTGGTAATATACACCTATAAATGCTTTGTGCCCTTGCATAAACACACACTGACAACCGTAATCTAGGTTCGTGCTCCACTCATATCATCCCAAACATATAACACATACAAGTACTGTGCACGGCCTTTAACTTTATTTTACATTTAAAGATCAAGTCACGCACAGGCTTTGGAATGCTACAAGACTGTGGAAATATGGACTGATTTAAACAACCTAAAATATCCTGCAAATCAGCAATTGTATATACGAGAAGAGGCACTGTGAAGTGAACAGGATGAAAATATGGAACAACGTTCCAGAGTACGCTGATTTCAACCTAAATATTTGGAAAAATAATTAAATGCCGAAAAATTCAGTTTGAACCTCAACTGTTGAAGTAGAGTGATTGTTACAGTCACCGCCTCTTGTGCTTTAGGGAGAGAAGAAGAGGAAATAAGCTAAGAATCAAGGTATGTAAAGAGCAAAACCCCTTTAAGCTGTAAAAACCTCACCACTGGTGCCAATACCGTGGTGAAGGTCCGAGGAGATGTTCACAGGCCGAATGGCAGCACCTCAAAACTGGTAATGCTTCTCCCATACTGCAAGTTACCTTATGAATGACAGGAATGATGGTTTGTAGGTTAGTTATTCAAAGGGATCCAATTACACATACTTGTCCAATGATTTTAGATTCAGGACATGATGAAAAGTACCGTCCAGCTTGTGGACCAAGAAGAAAATTAAAACACCGCCTTCACCTGAACTGCAGGGCCCTGCACTATTGCTTTCTTTAGGAGCAACTTGGTCACACCTGATGATAATGCTTCTCTCCCGAAACCTGAAACGCTCCCACTGGAGATTTTGAACAAACTGAATCTGATACCTGTGGGTAATGATGGTAAGGGCCCAATGATCCATATTATGCATTATCCAATGAGGCAGAAGAGCCTTAAACCTTGCTCCTACTTTAGAATAGTAATTTATGACCTGTTCCTTGAATGTTTTGTCCCTGTGATCGTGCTTTTTGCCCGCTCTAGCCCTCTAGCGCAGCCTTGAAAAGGACAAGCGTTTCATAGAAACTTATGTTTGAGAAAGAAAGATTTCTTCCTCTGAAACATCTGAAGGGCTTAAAGATCTTTTTTCACTCCGCAGATCTGTTGATCATGTCATTTCATTCTTCACTAAAATGCTTGGGACTCATAACTGGAAGCTTATGTACCAGGGATTTTTGATTTGAGTAGCATCCAGCTTCCGGCGATTCATCCACAGAGATTGGCATCCTGCATTTGCTGCTCCAGATACAGATAAAAAACATAATTTATCAAAAGTGGCATCCAAGATAATTTGTGACAATATCTCTATCTGGGACAAAACAGGAGTGGGATCACCCTTCTGCTGGAGACAATCAAAAGTTTCTCAAAGTTCTTCGGGAAGACTTGGGATGCATACACAGCATAAGTATTAGCATGTAACTGAAAATTAGAAGCTGTGTATGTCCTCTTTAGAGCTGATTCTATGTTTTTGTCAGCATAGATGCCAAAACAGAATTATCCTTTGGGATCTCTGGATAGTGATCCTCAAACTGTGCAATAAGATACCTCTGATTCAGAAAATTAGGGATATTTTGTTTGAAAATGTTTCTCCGCTCCTTTGCAGAGGAAGATCATCAACAAAAGAGGTATACTAAACTGCAAAAAAAACATTGTAGACTTTTTGGGTCAAATTCTAGGACTTTTTGCATATGTGCCAATATGCCTGAAAAGACATTCCCTTGAACATACCTTTCTTTTGGTGAATTGACCTGATCATCATCAGGGTCATCGTTCTGCTTGTATTCACCTGGGCTTGACTCATGCCTTATCAATCATATCCTGGAGGTCAGATTTTGAAATCTGCAACATCTCATCCTCAGATAAACCTTCCACATGCTTTCTCACTTTTGCAATGTTTTCCGCGCTAGGAGAAGAAGGATCATTATACACTTTTTTATCAACATCAGAGAAGAAGAAAAAGTAAGTAGTGCTAAAGGCACCACTTACTATTTTAGCTGTTTCATTGCAACCAAATCTCAGAGCTCAGAGCATGCTGATAGAACATGTTTCTCTTCCTTGCAAGCACTGCACACTCACTTGCTGTAGTCTTTCACTAAGCCAGAACAACACAGAAGAATGTAATATGTGCTAAATACAAATGTTACCATGTCACTCTGTGAATGAGGTATGCAGTAGATTTACACCCAGTACAGCTGTGGCCTATATCCAAGTGCTCACTTTCTACTGTGGAAATGTATATACACAAAGCAATCAGCATTATGCATATTGACATTTGGGCCCTCATTGTGAACTCAGTGAGATTTCCCGTCGAGTTTGGAGCAGGCGGTCTAAACAGAGACCGCCAGCCCGTTGAGGACCCCACCGGCCCAATAAACAACATTCCGCTGGGCCTGGACATTTGGAGCCGTCTGCAATGTAGCAGTGCAGCGGGTGCAGCAGCACCCGTCTCGCATATCACTGCCTGTAAATCGAGCAGTGACATGCACAACGGGGCTGTGCACGGGGGCCCCTGTACTGCCCATGCCAAGTGCATGGCAGTGCAGGGGGCAATATTTTTTGATACAGCCAATAGTTTGTTTATTCATTTCACTGTTCAGATGCAAACTTTGACACTTATTTTACTGATAACCTGCACTGCACCGTTACATCGAGAACCAAAATTTAATACACAGATATAGCCTTTCTTTATTTTGGGGTTTGTTGCATGGGATGACACCTTTGAAGCTGATAAGAAAATCCTTTAAACTAATCTGAGGGTTTATTTATAAACAGAATGACATTTTAATTCTTGGTTTATGGCTTTTTTTGTTTAGAAAATTCATCATGTTTGCATTTTCAGCAGGCTAAGTCTATCCACCAGTCACTTTTGCATGTTCATCAGGGTCTCTTACAGATGTACTACAAATACTGTATTATCATCAAAAGTATTTAATATGCAGCATTTTGCCTTCAACACTTTGCAAATGTAATTTTTTTGGGCTGATCTTTATAGAATTCTTCTTTGAGGCTATGTGGTTGTGGTCTGTGCAGCAAAATGAGCTACTCTCAGATTTCACATTGTTGGAGTCCAAGAGCAATGCACACAAAGTCATCCACTACTTCTGAACACTCTCTCGAACAAAAAGCCTCACTTACTGGAATGCCAATGCTTGTTTTTAAATTGCTGGAGAGTGGCCTAAACTTTGATACTTCTTTTAACTTTGTTCCTCGTTTTTTTTTAGATTAGGTTTAGTGGGTATACCGTGTTCCTAGAAGGTCCTTTTGATCGCCTTCAGTGTAGGAGAAGGAATTAAAATCAATACAACAAGCCTTACTTGTGTGTGCCATATGTTGCTACAAGTGATATTGTTAGTTTTCCTGTAGCCTCAAGAAGAGTAAAAAAGATTTAGGTGTCATTATGAACATGGAAGTAAACACCGCTCAGCTAGCGGTGGCGGAATCTACCGCCAACAGGCTGGCGGTCCGGCCCGCCAAATAATGAAGTGCATGAGAAACAAGTAGCGGTCTAGCCACACACCACCAGCATTGGAGTGGCGACGAGGATGGAGGAAGCCGCCCACAGGCCGTCAGAAAGGCTCCACCCCCCTACAAATAATGAAGCACAAGACCGCCGTCAGTTCCTGGGCGGAACCAGTGCCAGAAACGAACAATATAAAAGGAAGCACTCACCGAAGGCACACACAACACACAGAAGCAGGCATGGAGAGAGAGTTGCAAATAATGCCAGTGCTGCTCCTTGCCATATACCTCCACGACCGTGATCGCCGAGGAAGACGATGACGGTAAGTACCGCAACCTAGTACACATGGGCAGAAAGGGCACAGTTACACACTCACCCCACCCACCCTGCAACGCACCCCAACCCCTCACACCATCCCACACCCTACACACCAGAACAAGATGTACTTACCTGACACAAGGCAACAAATTCCGTAACCAAAGTACACACATGTGTACACCTCAGCCCCAAAAATGAACAATGAACAACATCACCATATTGTGCCAACCACACCACTGGGCACTCAAACTTTAATAAAACTCCGAAAAAGGAATGTCCGAATAAGGCCATTGACCAGTCCATACAGAATACCCTGAATGGCCCAAATAGCCCGGACTTGACTCCCACGTGTACACATGGTACTCCACTGTAAAGGAACTTCAATGGGGCAGCCAGGCACCTCAGGGAACAGGGGCTAGGGGTGGTGGGGGTGGGGACTTACGCCTGGAAGGGGGTGGTTTGGGATTACATTTGGGAGGTGGAGGGGGTGTGGGCTTGCCCTTGGAAGGTGGGGAGTGGGCTTGGACCGGGGGGTGGCAGACAGACCTGGGGCAACACGGGGCTTCTTCCTTCCTGGGGAAGGGGCACGGGAATGGGAAGGGTGGACTGGGGCGGACTTGGCAAGGAGATGGGCACATTTAGGGACGAGACGGGGTGGGCCAGTGGGTTCAAACAGGTCAACACGGGAGAGGAAAAGTTTCTTAGGGGCAGTTGGGGTGGATTTGGAGGAAGGTGTGGGAGTGGAGGTAGAGGGACTGCTTGTACCAGGTGTAGGTGTGCTGGACATGGATGCAGTTGCCTGTACAGTATGCTGATGTATGGTGAATGTGTGTTGTGTGTGGGTGTCTGTGAACGTTTAAGTGTTTTGGTAGGAGGGGGTTGGACACAGTGGGACAAGACAGGCTGCCAGTGTACATGGATGTTGTCTGGGTGTCTGCAGGTCTGGTGAGTGTGCTCTATGTGTCAGTGAATGCAGTTGAGGTGAGTGCAGGTGTGGTGTCTGGGGTGGATGATTGGATGTTAGATGTTGTGGAGACTGCAAGAATGGGGGCAGCAGCAGTGACTGAGGGTGCAGTGCGTGTGGGTGTGCATGTTGAGGTAACAGACAGGGATGCAGGAGAGGTGGACACACTGGGGGAAGTGGATGTTGTTGTGTGTGCCTTTGTATGTTGGGTGTGTGTATGCCTGTGGTGGGAAGTGTGGTGCTTGTGTTTCTCTGAGTGCTTCTTGTGTGTTGAGTTGTGTGCATGGCTGTCCTAACGTGTACTTCGGATGGGTGAAGGGAGTGGGGTGCTGGAAGGGGTAGAGGTGTTTGGGCAGGGAGCGGAAAGACCAGGGACACTGGCTGCCATCAAAGAGGAGGCCAGTGCCTGAAAAGATCTCTATAGGCCAGACATGGCACCGTGAATGCCTTCCAGGTATGCATTGCATTGCTGTTTCTGGGATGCTAGCCCCTAGATGGCATTCATGATGGTGGTCTGCCCTACAGAGATGGTTCTCAGGAGGTCAATAGCCTCCTCCATGAGGGCATCAGGGCTGACTGGGGCAGGGGATGAGGTGCCTGGGGCGAAGGAGACACCCGCCCTACTGGGTGAGTGGGCACAGTCAACTGGGTGGGGAGCAACTGGGAGGGCAGAGGTGGCATGAGGGGTAGCGGAAGATGACAAAGTGTGGGTGGGCCCACTAGGTTCCGCCACCACCAGAGAGCTCCCATCGGAGGAGGTACCAGAGTCACTACCACCAGTGGTAGTTGCCTCCCTCGTGGTACCCCCCTCACCCTCCAACCCACTGATGCCCTTGGCCTCTGCCGACTCTGCCTCCTTGGAACTGTGGCCAGCTACATTCCCACTCGCCGGTGCCAGATGATGCTGATGTACACAAAGGACACAAGAGCACAGGGGTGGGGAGACAAAACATGAGAGAACTCTGTAAATACCAGAATGTATGTACATATCTGGTTCACACACACTCACATCCAGCTCACACACCTACACACAGCACCTACAACAATAGTCATGACTGTGCCCCTGACTAGTGGCCACTACCCAAGAATACATTACCCACATGAATCACTGACCTGAGGAACTGTGTGGACTACACACATGGGGGACCATGCCCACCCAATGCACCCACTAGTCTGTGGGCCCACAAAGCATCCAATAGTACATGAAGGTGAAACCCTATGGGCCTATTTGGACCGTCTACACCATTTCCGTGTCTATGGGGGTGCAAGAACACACCTGTCATAGTGCCTCGCACTAGACAGCATACATATCACAGCTCCCACACACATCCATCAAAGTAGTATTAAACAGTGTTGGTACTCACCCCCTTGTGGCTGCTGTGCTGTCTTCAAGCGCCCATCCAAATCCGGATGGGCCACCGCCAGAATGCTTTCTGCTGTGGGTGCTCCGCCGGTTGTAGACCCTCACGATGCACACCTCCCTGGCGATGGCTTGCCACAGTCCTCTCTTCTGATGGGCGCTGACCTGTATGGGACACACAGAGTAGAAAAACAGACGTAAGGATGTGAGCATCATAGATAGATGACATGTCGTCCCCTATGGGACATTCCACAGAATCATGTTACCAACTCACAAACAGTACATGCCACACAATCTTCACCTGTTCAGTTACAAATCGTACACACATGCATACAAGCATCCGCCCCCATTACACACATCCAAGCAAGACAACCACCAACTCACCTGCTCCTCTGGTCACCCAGATAACTTGGCATACAGGGGTAGGACCCTGTCCACCAGCTTCTCGAGCTCCTCCGTGGTGAAGACTGAAGCCCGTTCCCCTGTGACTCACGCCATTTCAGGGACCAGAGTCAGGACACAGCAGCACACTCAATGGAGTACTTGCATGAGTCAAGTGTCATGGGTGTGATGACATGGCGTACGCTCCGCGTCGGTGTGCACCGTCACCGTCGAGACGATCATGATAGGCCCAAGTTCCCCATTGACAACCATGTAAACCAATGAATGGGTGCACAGCGGTGAACACCGCCTTCCGCCGTGACGATTACCGCCAGCGGAATGATGTCACTTCCAGTCCCTCAGACCTGGATGGCCGGAGGCTGCCTTTTTGCTAGCACCACGTACATAAGTCCTGGCCAGGGGCCCCATTCAGGGCCTACAAATCCCAGCCCTTAGTCACTTGCTCACGTGAGTGACTGATCCTCACAAGCACCCATCTTATGAAATGTGTCCACACTGGGATGCCATTAGAACAGAGTTGGCTCTGCATACATGTGCCTAACGTTGTACATAATACATAGCTTGTGGGTGTAACCTACGTATTGCACATCCAGGTATTCATTTACATCCTGTTTTGAACGTGGATGTGTGCCCCTCATATGTGTTCTTTCCTCCCCCATAGGTACAGGCCCATGTGGTGAGGGAGGACCCCATCGGTGTACAGACCTCTTGTTGATTTGGAAACCATGGATGAACGTCACATCATTGTCACCTACAGACTCAATCGTGCAACAATCCTTAACCTATGTGCCTTACTGGATCCTGTACTTAGACCGGCTAATCGGAATCAGCATGCCAGCCCTACTGAAGTGCAAGTGCTATGTGTACTTCATTTTTTGGCTATGGCCTCATTTCAGGTGACAGAGGCCATGGGTGCAGGGTTCTCACAGCCAATGTTTTGCCTCATCCTGTCCAAATTCCTGGATGCATTCGTCACATGTAGACATATGTCCAGTTTTCCCAAAGGGCTGAACTCCCTGCCATCAAGTCCTGATTTTATGCCTTTGCTAACATCCCCCATGTGATAGGTGCCAATTGATGGAACCCACATAGCTCTCATACCCCCAAGAGTGAATAAACAGGTATACAGGAATCAAAAGAACTTCCACTCAATGAACATACAATTGGAGTGTACTGCTGACCAGTATATATCACATGTAAATGCCAGGTTTCCAGGATCAGTCCATGATACCTTTGTCCTGAGGAACAGCAGTGTACCACACTTGATGGGACAATTACAAGGGGACAGAGGATGACTCATAGGTGAGTGTGTATGACACTAGATCTGTACATAGCTGACAACTATCCTGTATGCAAGTATTGGCAGTATATTAAAGTGCTCTTTTGCCCACATTTGCAGGTGATTCTGGGTACCACAACTTGCAATGGCTCCTGACACCTGTGTGGAATCCCAGGACAGATGCAGAGAGGAATTATAATGAGGCCCATGGACGTACTAGGAGGGTGATCGAGTGCACTATAGGTCTCCTGAAGGCTAGGTTTCGTCGCCTCCATCTCTCTGGGGGATCCCTGTGCTATGGCCCTGAGAAGGTGTGTAGAATAGTGGTGGCCTGCTGCATGCTGCACAACTTGGCTGTGAGGGAAGCTATCCCCCTTCTAGAGGAGGAGGGTGCTGTTCAACCAGACCTGCAACCTCTGAGAGGGGATGAGAGTAATGGTGAGGATGAAGAGGGGGAAGATGTCAACTCCAGGAACCAGCTGATTTGCCTATACTTCCAGTGACTATGAGGTACTGTTCACTAATGCTGTTGTCTTCACTGCATATTGTTAGTCTGACTCATTTGCTTGTGAATGGTCGGTGGCCTGGAGACACTGGTGTGGGGTCGATTGGCCAGAGCTGATGATGGTGGCTGGGTGGGAAAGGTGTCAATGGTATCCTGGGTGGGGCTTTTGGAAGGTGACAGTCCAGGACTGTGTGATGGGCCAGGATATTCATCACCTTCATCACTATCCATGCATCCCTCTCCAGTCTCCTGAGTGGGGCCTCTGTCTCCATGTGGGACGCTGGCACTCCATGGCCTTTCGGTCCGGGTGGCATGGGTGATGGTGCCTGTGGGGGGAATGGACATGTATGTTACATGTACTAATTCAAAGATAGATGCATGGCTCTGCCCTATATTGTGCCTTTATTCCCCTGGCGGGCCATGCAGGGACCTTTTGTGGAATTATTCTTTCTTTTTGCGTGGGATGTGGAGGTGCATTGTGGGTGCAGTAGTGCCAATGTGAATCGTTGCAAGGGTAGGTGACTATGCACAGGGGTAGGGATATGGGCCTGTTAGTGGGTTTGTGGGTATGCAGGTTGACTGGATGTGGATGTTGTGGCCTGGGTGGGGATGTGGTCCTGGTGGTAGTGGTAGTGGGAGGGGTGGGGTGGTACTTGTATTACAGGTGTGGTGGATATGAAGCAATTGTAGTTGACTTACCCGAGTCCAGCCATCCAGTGAGTCCAGTGAGGCCCTCCGGGTGCAGGATAGCCAGTACCTTCTTCTCCCAGTCGGTATAGTTGGGGGGTGTAGGTTGGGGTCCTCCACCAGTCTTCTGTACCACTATGATGTGCCTGGATGCCATAAACCTCATCTTCCCATGTAGGTCATTCCATCTCTTGCGGATGTCGTCCCTTGTGCGTGGATGGTATCCCACTGCGTTGACCTTGTTGACTATTGTCTGCCATAACTCCATCTTCCTGGTGATGGTTGTCTGCTGCACCTGTGCCCCGAAAAGTTGTGGCTCGACCTTCAGCATCTCGTCCACCATGGTGCTTAGCTCCCTATCTGTGAAGTGTGGGTGCTTAGAGGGTGCCATGGTGTGTTTTATGGGTGAATTGGTGAGGATGCTTTTGTGTATATGTGTATGTGACTTTTGTTATGCTGTGTACAGTGTATGCGTGTAGTGTTGTCGGTCTCATTTGTGCAATTGGCATTGCAAAGGATTATTAGGGGTGTGTGTGTGAGTGTTTTCTAGTGTCGTGGATGTATGTCAAGTGTGTGGGTTTCAAACTTGCCAATGTGTGCATTTCTTGTTGTTGGGTCACATTGCTGGCCGTGGCGTCTGTACCGCAAATGATCGTTCGACATCCACTATCCGCCACAGTGATTTGTGCATCATTATTTGGTGGGCGGAGGATTTATCTGCTTGGCGGCGGGGTGAGATGTACAGCCTTTCCGTTATCATGGGCCCTGGCGGTGGATGGAGTTTACAGTATTTTTGGAGGTTTTTGGCATCATTATACTGCGGTGTGCTGTTCGCCGCCACTGGCGGTCTTCTCTTCACCGTCGCCACGGCGGTCGGCGGTGATTGTTGCCATGTTCATTATGAGGGCCTTAGTGTCAAAGCCATGTGTGAGCCTACAGTACATTTCTTCACATCTACTGAAGAATTACTTGAAGAGTTCATCCCATTTGTAGGTGACTCTGGATATATATCATCCTGATGATGAAGCATTTATGCATTTAGATATTCCTATACAAGAAATTATTAGCATGTTTCATTGAGGTAGCAGCGGCTTCCGCCTTGTGGTATTCTTTAGTTGAGCTTTGGTTCTCTCCTCTGGCGATTGATCAGGTCTTCTCTTCCCAAGTCAGCAGTAACAAGCGAGTATTTCTTTTATTTATGTTACCATTTTGACATATGTTTTAGGGTACGTAGGTGACATATCAAAAGCATGTTAAAGGCAAGCCTGTTTGCGTTTACCCACACCAGGACAGTACCCACTGGCAGGACCCCTAGCCCATTTGCACAGATTCACTGGAAAGAATCAATCCAGTCAGGAGCTCCTTTCTTGGGAGTACCATTGTAAGTCTACTTACCGCGTGAAGGGCTGACTTCTTCCTTAACATGCAGGTTATCTTTTAATAATGCATTTATCTTACACTCAGCTTTTTTGAGGGAATGAGATCTTGTTGCACAATTCTAGTTTGAATTGTTATTTAATGAATATCCGTTTGTTTCCTAAACACATATTTTTGAGTTTATTACTGAAAAAAATCCTGATGCCTTATTTCTCATCGAAACTTGGAATTGTCACTGTGCCGCTTCACATGAAGATCTTTTACAGCGTGCGAGTTGGAGGCCTACCTATTATTTATCATTCACACTATGGCCCATATTTATACTTTGTTAGCGCTGCATTTGCGTCATGTTTTGACGCAAAAGCAGCACAAAACGCACAAAATACAATTCGATTTTGTAAGTTTGCACCGCTTTTGCGTAAAAAAATGACACAAATGCGGCGCTAAAAAGGTACAAATATGGGCCCATGCATGTATGATTATCAATTGATATAATGTAGTTAATGGTTTTTTTTCTGTAAAACATAACTCAATTTGTGTTACACCTGTCAGGATTAGGGTGGTCTTCCACGAAACGTTTGGCCTGTTACCCTACATTGTTTAGCTGAAATTTGCTTTTGTTGGCCTTTGGACTTTGTGTACTTTACATCTGCTAATAAGTGCTAAAGTACTTGTGCTAACACCTCAGAACAGGGTAAAATCAGTTTACAACTGATTGTCATATTCAAGGCACTTTCAAGTCCATTGTAGAGAGGAATACAATTTACCCAGGGCACTAAATTAAATGCTGCTAGTGTATCAGCATCACTTATTGTGCCACCCACTGAAGTAGCCTCTTAAAACATTCTCTGACTTGCCATTGCATCCTCAATGCAGTTTTAAACTGCCAATTCGACTTTGAAATATAACCCCCTTACGAAGCCTCAAACTCCACTTTTATTGCATATGTCACCCGTATGGTAAGGGCTAGGTAGCACATAAGGCAGGGTGCAAGGCAGTTTAAATGTTTGGCATTCTCTTTTAAGTTTGAGATGTTCCGGTAGTAAAAAAACTCCTAAATTCAGTTTCCACTACTGTGAGGCCTACCTGTCTCATAGGATAACATTGGGTTCCTGTATTACATTTAATAGATGCTACTTTTTGATTGGGGACAGATACGTTTTTCATGTTTGGTATCTATGAAATTGTAATAAGAATCATTTTCAATGCTAAAGTCAGATTTAAAATTACACATTTGAAAAAATGCCACTTTTAGAATTTGGCATTTTCCTGCCCTTTAACTTTTGGTACCTGCAGCCTATCTTAGGTCACATGACTGAGTGTAACTGGGAGTTAGACTTTGTGAATTTCTCCAAGGTAGTCACACAGTAAAGGGATTAGGTGTGACTGAATAGGCCATCTGCTGGCAGGATGGGGAGTTGGGGGCAGCTGGGCACAGCCCCACTTTAATTGACTAGGGTGTGCTCTGCCTTTATACAAATGGCTTGTCACTACTTCATTGTCACTGCAACCAGCCTGGAGATAGGGCAGGGAAGTCAGGAAATTCCAAGCACTCCAAAGAGAAACCTCTAGAAACTTCTCCTAACTTTGCAGAATTCACCAGGTATAAAACTACGGCCTCTCAGACCCACTCTCCATTTCACTTCCGAGACCTGCAGAAGGACTCTCAGAGGACTGCTGGCTGCTGTGCCCTGCTGTGCACTCCACAAGACTGCTTTGCTGTACCTGGGAGGATTGCTTTACTCCTTGGATTCTGCTTTGAAACCTCGAAGGCATGCCCTATTGTTTGAGCCCCACTTCTTCACCTGAATCCAGGACTACCAGAGTGACTCCAAGGACTAGTTCATTGGCATTCTGTTCAGGGCCAAAGGGACATACCAGGCTTCCACCATATTGAACCCATACCTGGACCCAGCCTGAGTGAGTTCTAACTTCCTTGGTGGTGGCACTAAATGTGCGCATGTAGCCAAAATCCAAAGCTTGGGACGTAAACATTAATGGCAAAAAACTGTTCTGAGAACTGAGGGAAGATTGGCACAAACCTGCTTGTCAATCTGACTAAGGTGCATCGTAAGTCGCCCTGTTTAGCAGTTTTTCACCAAAGGGGGATCCAGCCTCCTGGAACTCTCATCGGCCACCTGACTCACCCTGGTGGAGATTGTTTGACTTCTATAAAAATGGCTAAGTCCGAATGTAGAAATCTTCAACGCAACTTTGTCAGGTGGCCACCCAACAACAATATTCTCTTCTCATACACCATCTGTAGCCTTGATGCTCTGAAATTTACCTTCTCAGAACAGAACTGCACTCGATCATGTTCGGCCATACTTTTTTACTTTGACCCAGTCTCATGCAACTAGATATCCAGGGTTAGCGTTTTGATCTTCTAGGCACTACATTTTATTAAAACCTTTAAAAATTCAAGTTCTACTGATTGGATTTTGTCATTTTGGTGTCATTGTTTTAAAATGTAATCTATTTTTTAAACTGGTGTATGAATTTTATGGTGTTATGTTTTCACTTTATTACTGCTTGTCTGCTGCTTAAATAATTGACACATTGCCTTAAAGTTACGCCTGACTGCATTTTGTGCCACGCTACCTAGGGTTAAGCACAGGTTAATTCAATTACTTTTTGTGGTTTACTCTGCCAGGGATTGTGACCATTGCTTGACCAGGGCTCACATCTCAATCAACCAACAACCTAATTTCTCACTATTTGCTCAATTGCAGTGGATTTAGTTTACTCACCTTCTAGTTATTTCAACAATATCCACTCCATACTAGTGAAATGGGTGGCACCTTCTGTTCTGAAAGTTGCAAACGTTTCAATTTTAGGTGGTTTTAATATTGAGGTTGAAAATTCTACTGACAGGCTCTCCACTTCTTCTTTAGACACTTTGCCAGTTTTAGATTTTACACAGTTGCTTACTGCTCCTATATAGGAAGCAGGATGTACGCCGGATCTCACTTTTTCTAATTTTCCAAATTTGTTAGTTGACCTACCTTTCCCTTTCTTTTCAGTTTAAATGTCATGAATTTCCACAACCACAAGCTAATTATACTAGCCTGTCTAGAACTTAGTCTAGGCTGAATGCAGGAAATTTAGCAGCAGCACTTGCTACCACTCCTCCACCAATCGCTGATGAGTAGGAAGAAGACTCTCTAAGCTTCCTGAATTTTGGTGGTCTCAGACACCATTTCAACACTTAAATCTAGGAAACCTTTGAGAAGAGCCTCTTATCTCCTGCTGTTTTCAGATGCCTTCTAAGAGGCAAAAATAAAATGCAGAACCCTCAAACATAAACAGAGTATCAGTTATGATCAGGAATCTAAAGAGAAATATAGATCCACTTTGAAAACTATTGTAAGCTTATAAGGAAAGTCTGTGCCGCATATTAGGTAGCTGGTGATGGACTTGGAACTATCTGTGTGGTCATCCCTAAACATATTCCCTTAACCCTCCTGTTTTCTGAACCCATTTTTCTTGGCTTTTGGGACTCTGCATACCTTACCTCTGCTAACGAGTGCTAAAGTGCTAGCACTCTCTCCTTTAAACATGGTAAAACTGGCTTACAACTAATTGGCACATTTAATTTACTTGCAAGTCCCTAGTAAAGCAGTACTACATGTACCTAGGTAGCCTTTTAAACATGCCTTAGGGCTGCCATTGCAGCCTGTGTGCAATTTTAAAATTAAAATGCCATTTCAACTTGGGAAAATAAAGCTTATGCGGATCTAAATGTTTTTGTTTTCATCCATACAAGTCACTTCCAAGGTAGACGCTAAACAGCCCACAGTACATTTAAGTTTGACATGTCCTGGAAGTGAAAAACTCTCAAATTTGTTTTTAACCACTTTGAAGCCTACCTGTCACGTGGGATAACTTTGGGTTGCCTCATTACATTTAATAAGTGCTAGCTACCTCTCAAATATGATAACATTGGGTTCCCTCATTACAATTAATACATAACAACTTTGGCTTGGGAACAGGTAGAAAAGTCATGGTATCATAGATATTGTAATTTAAAACCCTCCTCAATGGGAACACCACAATTCTGAAAATGCCTTTTGAGAAAGTTGTGATTTTCTTGCCCAAACCATTTTGGTGCCTACAGCCTGTTCATGGAACACATGACTAGGCATAGTTAGCAGTTGGCTTTTGTGTACTCCCCATAGACTCTATCACAAATGAGAGTCTGGTTATTGGCAGGATAGACAATAAAACAAAAAGGATTACACACGGTTCCACCTAGTACTATGGATTTCTTTCAAGTAAATGGTTCGGTCATTAACTGAGGACCGAAACTTTTCGAAGCAAGAGCCCTCACTCACCATCTGGTGACATGCTTCATCATAGGGCCAGCTCCTTGTCAGGCTGGCGCTGCAATGCCTGACGGGCCCCGCGGGGGGGCTCTTTGCCGGAGATCTTTTTGAAAATCGAGAAAGCCGGTCGAAAAAAATGTATGAGGTGAAGGATTGGTGAATAGAAAAATTAAAAATGCCTAGAGGTATTAACTAATAATTTTTATTCTCGTGCTTATGCCTCTGGCAAGATTAAAAACCAAACACGGGGAGTTAGTGGGATAATGTCCACACACCCCATAGAAGTGTAGGTAGGTATAGTAGTAGTTGTTGAGTCTCTTAGAGGAAAATAATATACAAGAGACAGAGCACACAGGGTCCCCTGTGTCACTCTATGTAAGTGGTCAACATGTTTCTCGCTTATTACAGAAGAATTATCTTATGCGATTCGTCAGGACCTAATAACATACCTAATCCTTTAAATGGTGGAAATTTCCACAGAAATGAAAGTCAAAAACCGTCCAAAAATTCATGGTAGGGCCACATCGGGGGGGTCCAGGCTAAAGAAATCAACTCTGATTTGCATTAGGGACGGTCAATGACGGTTAACCTATGCCGGTTCCACTCACACCAGGATAGGCCATCTCTTATGTGATAGGGGGTGGGGCTGTCACTTACCACACTTGTACTTCAATGGCACTGGCTCAGCTCACACACAAAAGACTTCAAACTAGCTTTTTGTGCTCCCAGACAGACTGGGACCAGGGCAGATAGACAGGCAATTCCAGACACCTCTTAAGGAGAAACTCCAGAAGTTTCTCCTGCTTCAAAGTGGACAACAGGTAGAAAGAGGGAACTTTCAGACCCACTCTTCAGTATATTCCTGGACCTGAGGATACTACAGAAGAAGGATGCCCAGCAGGCCAGCTGTTTGAGACCTGCCTTGCTTGCTGAGAAGGAAGAATGGACCTGCACCCTTCACCCCAGACTGAAGTAACTCCAAGGATCAGCTGACTAACCCCCTGTTCTGAGCTACCGGGACAAAACAAGCTCCAGAGGCCTCCCTGCATCTGCCCAGCTGACCTCCTGCCTAGACCTGCAACTGGAGCTGCCTGACCACTGCTAGCATATGTTGGTGTGAGCTCCTGAGTCTCAAGACGTGTCCCTGGGTGCAGCATCAATCTAGCTACTACTTGAAAAAATAAAAAAAATCCCAGAGTTTTGGGCTTTTTGGGACCATGAACAAGGCCATTTGCGCCAAGATTTTGCCATCCGTGCCGACCACCAACACAAAGCTCTAGGGGGATCCAGACTTTCTGCACTACAGCGACCTCAAGCAACGTCAGCAACACAAATCACCACCATGTTCTACTGCATCAACAGCCCACAGTGGCAGTTGGAATCTGCAGCAGTGATAATCTGTGATGCCCGACAGGATCTTCATACTATTTTGATGACTGTCAATTACACCCGGCCTGCTCTTAGCACTACAGTGATTACCATCACAAAGATTTCCCTGATCCACCGGGCCTCCTAAGCAACTCATTGGACTCTTCGTGTTAGACTTTAGAATGTAACACCGCAAGACAAACCTAGTCCCTATATCCAACCCATGTGCCAAGCTACCAGAAGGTTAAGCATAGGACAATTTGGTGTCTTTTTGTGTTTCTCCCTGAGAGAGATTGATTGTTGTTTGAGAAGGGCTCACACCTCCCTCAACCAATAACCCACTTTCTCACAGCTAGCCTCAGCCATCATCTCTTCCAAAATAATCTTTGTTATTATAAGTTCATTTTACTATCAACCTTCTATTACCAGTAGATCATCCCTCAAATTATATGTGACAATTTGTTAATGTTCTTTCACAATAAATTCGCACCTATCCACAATAAGTTTGCTTCCCAGCCAGATGCTGTGGTGTCATAGTTTGAAACCACCACTGCTTCTTTGGCTTCAATTTTTTTTCTCTTGCCAATTACACTTATATTCCTCTTGAGGATACAACCACCACTCCTTTATCCTGTCACTCAAACTCACCTCCATCCATTTTCAAACTGACTCGGGAAATTATTGGACCGCAACTAAATCAGCTTCTAAATTAATCTAAAAACTCTGTTATGTGCCCACTTTCTGGAAGCAGGCATACATAGTGCCTTTACTTAAGAAGTCATCTGACAGTGATGACGAATGATAGCATATTCGATCTGTTTTGGACCATAGTGGTCAAGCCGTGTCAATTTTATTGTACCTTTCCTTAGCTTTTGAACTGTATCACACACGCTATTGGAACATCTCTTTCATCTTGGCCTTGGCAGCCCAGCCTTAAATTGGTTTATTTGTTTCTACCTCATCACTCACAGATCATGACTCTTTCTTCAGATAAATCTGCTGGTAAACAGTGCAAACTCAGGGCACCTAAGAGGTCGTCTTTGAGCCCTATGCTTTTTAGCATCTACACAACTCCCTTGGATCAAATAGGTCAGATTTTTTTGGTTTCTCAATTCTACCCTATGTAGATGATACACGGTTGATCAGCTTCATTACAGAGAATATCTTGTTTGCCTCTTTTCAGTGGTCTCATATGAGAAAACATCAATTTCCAGATGGGTTCACTGAAGTCTAAAATGCTGACTTTTGGCACACCTAGCTTCATATGGTCAATGGCTTGTTGGCCAAATGAACTGACCACCAGCCTAGCCAAAATATCTTAAAATGTCGTCATTACATTGGTCAAAATCAATAATTCAGGAATTAGGAAGATGCTGTTTTAGCGTCCTGTTTTGCTCTGCTGAAGTCATCCGGAAATTGCTAGATTTTTCAACTTTTGCCATTCATAAATGGTGGTCTGTGTCATGATCACACCTAGACATGATTATGGCAACTGACTTTATTTGGGTGTCCAAAGTACATAATTAAATGCTTTCTAATTGTTCAAAGTGTTGCAGCTCATTTAATTCTGGATGTCCCTATACAGCAGGCCATTTCTACACACCTCAGGGATCTGTATTGGCTTCCCATTCACAAACGTTTTTGTTCAAGTTTCTTATTTTATCTTTCAGAGATGTGACCAAGAAAGACCCACTGTATTTTCAACATTTCTTGTACTATTACATGGCTACAAGGACTTTGAGAACTTCTGGGGCTAGGTTACCCGAAATCCCGATTTCAGAATGCTAGAATGTGCAGTCGCTCTTGCATACCTGGCTGCTAAATCCTGGATTTCCGTTCCTGAAAAACCTTGCCATGCTTTCTCAGTTTCCATTTTCTATGAGAAACTCGTGTTTTTCCGACCAAAATCCTATTTGTTCTTTATTGGTCCGTGTTTTTAGCACAGGGCTAGCCTAGGTTGTGTAGTAGGTGCCTTTTTTATTTTAAAAAATCATTCAATCATCACTCTATCGCTAGTTATTTGCATGGACGAAAGGCTTTTTTCTAACTTTGATCCTAATTTGTAAATCTTATCAATTAAGCCTTCATTAGCCCTTTTATTTCACAGCCTGAAGAGATTTAATCAGGCTGAGTAGTGTGCCCGAGTTCTCATATCGAGGCAGGGGAATCATCTTCTGTGCTTGATATGCAGTGCTAAGTATAATCAGCTTTGGTTGAAATTCAGCATTGCTCTTCAGTGAGATATCAATTTCGGTAACTATTTTGGACTAATATTAATTAGGACTAAGCACCTGAGAAGTGTGTGATTCTTGTCTACACCTCTTACTTCACTCTGTGTTAAATGAGCCCTTGTTAGTCATATTGTGGGGTAATTTGAGCTTCAGACTTTTTAAAATGTGTTCTCTGTGGATTTTTTAGCTGTGAAGATCAGTAACATAAAGTTTCTTGATTAGTCTAAGTTCACACATTCGCTTTTTCTGTTTGCTCGAAAGTTTTTCAAATCATCAAGCATGTTTTTCTTACTATGGTGAGAGCCATATACATTTATGTGGCTATATTTTTGCATATATCCAACATGATTGTCAATGAGACTAATTTCTTTTCAATTGCTGTCTCCAGTGGGCATTAATAAATAGGATCTTGAGTCCTGCTTCAAGTCTTTGACATGAGCTTGCGTACACATCAGAATGTTACCATCGTTAGCTGTCAGGTGTCTTTTTTCTAATATCATCAACACTTTTCAACGTTTTTCATAGATCGTGGAAAGGTCAAGAATCTCGTCATTTTTTATACTGGTTTTTCGAGATATTCCGAGAAAATGTTCACACTGAAAAAAACCTGAAGCAGTTTGAGATGCAGGTTCTCTCTTAAAGTATTTCGGGATGCTTAACCAATATAACAAATCACCGCGGTCCATCAAGATAGCCTAATTTGGGGCAAATAAATCATTGTTTCAATGCTGAAATAAATACAGAAATCTAGCCTAGATATGTCACATTCTGTCCACTCTGTTGTCATCTTTGACCTAGAAACGAAATGATCCTTATTAACTCGCTTTATCTGGTTAATATTTATCTCCAATTACAGAATAGATTTCTTGAAACGTGAACAAGTGCTAAAGGCTCAAAGTGCATTTCAGAAGGATTGCCATCTTTAGATGTATGAGCCTTCCTACTGCTAAGACTTCTAAAACTGGCTACAAGTAGGCTGATTTTACTCTGCTTTTAACCTGCAACTTGGATCAATAAGAGCCTAGCAATAATAAAGTAGTTTTCTCTTAGTAAAGCATAATTGCACAAAGGCAATTGCTGTCAACACAGTCTAATATGATGGAAATATTCAGCATACTGAAAGCATATGAGGCAAAATCGACTGATTTAGCTGTTTATGGGGTAGATGAAAGAATGCTTTAAAGGGTTGAAAAATGTTGAAAATGCTGATTAAACCTTTTTGCTTATTAGCCGGATCTAGCTATTCTGTGACCTTTACCGACCAAGGGTTGTTGTCAGTCAGGGTAAAGGTTGAGAGCAAGTATTTATCATTCGCACTCCTTTCTAAAAGGGCTGGAGTCAGATTGTCCTTATAACTCTGCATTAGAAAAGCTAATTAAAAAGCTGATACTTAAGGGCAGATTTAAGAGCTCCTAGTGCCTCTTTGCTCCACATTAGCAACATTTTTTTTACACTAATGTGGCCGAACAAGGCCAAAATTGCCACAACAAATTTACAAAGTGGCGCAGCGCATGTACAGAGCCATTTTGTAACCCTTTGTGCTACATTATGCCTGCAGCAGGCATAATGTATGCAAAGGGGGCATTCTCCCACTAGGAGGACTGAAAAAATGGTGCAAAGAAATATAAGAGATTTCATTGCATCACTGTTTTAGGCACTTTTAACACCTGCAATGAGCAGGCATTAAAAAGAGGCACACCATTGTTTACAATGGGCCTGAATGGGCTTTGCAGGATTAGTGTCAAAACCTTTAATGCTAATCCTGCAAAGCTCCGAAGTAGAGGCAAGATTTTTGACGTTAGTTTCCCTAACTACCGCCATGGTGCGCCATTTCTTAGATACGGTGCACGGTGCGTTAGGGGGGCCCTAGGAAGCACAAAAAAGTGGTGCTGCACTGGGTGCAGCGCCACTTTTCCTAAAGCAGGCCCATAGAGGTGAGGCATTGGTATGTTTATCAAACTTAATTGCCAGTCACCACATTCAGTTAATGGCATCAATAGCTCAACATAACATTAAAACGCTGTTTAATAAAGCAGACGTGAAAGATTCAAGTGGAAACTATCCTGGTGACTAGTGTGGGAAGAGATGTTTGTACTAATTGGGAAGGCTTACGTTTAGGGTCTAATTGAAGGTTGTATGGCAAAATATTGCCTAAAAACTATGTAAGTGACAAAAATATTGCCAAAAAGTATTAAGGGCAGAAATATCAACTTTAAATACTTTGCATGTAAAATCAATAATATTGGCAAAAAAAGTGTAGATGGCAATGCTATTATTATAAAGCTAGTTAAATAAATCGAGTCATAAATATTATTATACACTATCTTATCTTTAAAAACATATATTACATTTTAAATGAATATTACATTTAAAAATAAATACGAAAGTGTAGCTTACAAGTACAAAACTAAAATATATACTTTAAAGTAATTGCTGAAACATAACATAAAGAAATACAAATATAATATAATAATAACAAACACATTTATTTTAATGACATATGAAATGTTTTTTTTAAACGAATATGACATTAAAGTAAAAAAACAAAAATATTGCCATTAAACAATAAAGAACAAAAAGTTACATTAAAGTAGATCTTAAAATTACACGATAAATTCATAGTGTACGAAAAAAAGGTGGGCGAGGCCAAACTCATTACTCCCACTCCAACCTGAGCAAAAGTAGGGAACGTGTTAAATTTTAGGGAGGTGATACACTATTCCCACTACAACCTCAGCAACAATAGAGAAAGTATTCAACTTTAGATGGGTTGGATTTGCTATTTCCACTCTGACACAAACAACAATTAACACAAATCATACAATGGTGCCAAGCCTTTTTATGGATACTTTGAAAGACAGTTTAACATCTTAGTTAATGTTAGCCTATAAATTATAACAGTAATTTCAGTTTTAACGAACATGTACAATTCCTCAGGAATGTAATTTAGGTTTCTTATATTGATGCTTTTCTGGTCCAAAATAGATTTTTGCTTTTCCCCTTTTGAAATTGATTTTTCAGATGCATTTCTCTATCTTCCAAATATGACGGTTTTAATCATATAAGATATTCTTGAGGTCGAACAAAATCAGCTATACTTTCTCCTTTGTAATATAGCTTTTGAACATAAGTGGGATTTGTTTTTCAACATTTGCAATGGATTTTTTTTATTTAAATTTTTTAAGTTTTGTGCTTTAAATCAGTTGAGCAATTACAATGTTTCAAACATAACATAACATACAAAAGAACTACAGTTTTATATATCTTTTCCTTTGCCGCAGCATTCAAATAGATTGTACTGGAACAATTACACACATCTAGTATTACAAGTATGCATATATCTGAGATCTCATTCTGCATATGTTATTTCTAGCCCATTGATTACGTCATCTGTAGGGGAGTCAAATATGTCTCATTTGGGCCCCATATATCTCTGGGTTTGTTTTTCACTGTTTTTCACTAGTAGTAACATACTGTAAGTATGTGGTGCATCATTACAAAATATTACATCACAGTGCAGTTCCTCTAATGTTGGTAGCGGACCCTTGCACCAACACAGTGCTATGTGCCTTTTTGCTAATAGTGGTGCCAGGGCATTGAATTTTCCCACTGATTTAGATAGCTCCTTTACATAACTATCAATGCCATCAGTGGGTCAGGTGGTATGAAAATCTCTATATTTTGTATAGCTCAATAATATTATATCCAAATATAGTCATACCCCTGAACAATCCTAGGTAACATGTGTAAAATCTGCTTCCGTTATATAGAGCAACCTAAAGTACTTCAGAGTCCATACCAATAAAGATGAACAGGAGTGTAATAATACCTTTCTATATATTTGAAAAATAAAAGTCTGTGTCTTTATTCAGTGACAGTGTTGTCATCACTGAACAACAGTGTCTCCATTGTCTGTCTGTTTGCCAGTCTTGACTACTATTTGTGTTGTGTTTTTGATGTGTTCACTGATTATGGTCATTATACATAGGCTTGTGATCATATGCTTTCTTTTCGTATCATATTCGTTATCAAGCTTAATGGATTTGGTTCCTTCAGGTCTGTGCCCAACAGCCCTCATAAGTAGTGGCATATCCTGTAGTATAAAATATATCTACTGCTGTAAGAGTCCCACCCTGCTCTTGCAATTTATCCAATGTCAACAATGTAATTTACCTAAACAATTCTCCCATATTTCTAATTTGCAATTTTCGCTTTTGTTCTGGTACTCCCCTTTCTTGACTGACTGGGAGTTAGGTTCACCATTTTACCTGCATGATGAGTGTGGGTAGTACAGGTAAATGTAGATTTTCCTAGTTTATGACGGAAAGTCTTAATTTTATTAAAGACACGGAGGCGAGTATTATGCGTTTCTTTTCTCACTTTAATCTATAGCAGCAGTCAAGAAGAAAAACTACAAATGCCATGAGGCTAACAGAAACAGCCAATGGGATTAAAAACGTAGTACAAACATATCCACCAATGGTAATGCTCTCATGCCATTGTGATGTCACTTGACTACAAGCAGCCCTCTTTTCTTGCGAACAAAGTCAATCATAAGTAAATAACGGGAATAATGAACACAGAATAAACAATGCCATAAGAAATGCAAACACGTCAGAACAAAAGTCCAAGATTCCGCAGAGGAAGGTACGTTCCGATAAACCAGAAGGAGAAGATCCCGAACATAAAGAAGTCGGAGAATTCGTCTGAAACGAGGCATTGAAGCAGGATGGACCTCTAAGTCGCCGGTTGATTCGAAGAAACTGGCGCTGAAAGAAAGGGAGGGAGAAACAGTATTTATACCAGAGGCGGGATAATACTCGCCTCCGTGTCTTTAATAAAATTAAGACTTTCCGTCATAAACAAGGAAAATCTACATTTTATGACAAGACCAGAGGCTCCTATTATGCGAGTTTAAAGCATATTAATTACATTAAATAAAACACTATCAACAGGTTTACAATAGAAAACTTTAAATATATTGTCATTAGACCAATCTGCAGATTTCAGAATATCCTTCAGGCGGGAGCCGGTCCAAAAGGCTTTGGAAGCCATGGCCGCTCTGGAGGAATGAGCCCCAAATCTGGAAATGTCAATACCCGCTAAGGACATGATCCATTTGACCCAACGTGCCAAAGTAGCCGACGAAACCGGATTATAGGGTTTCCTGAACGAGATCAGGAGTTGGGAAGCCGAGGATGTTCTTAAATCTGCAGTTCTTTGTTCATAAACCTTTAAGCATTGACCCACACATAATTTCGGATGTTGCAGAAAATAAGGATAAAAAACTGACGATAAGTTAGTCTTAGTTCGTCGTACAACTGAGAACAATACCCCCGAAGGAGTGAATTGATGGTTGGAAACGTCCAAAGCTTTAACGTCCGATAAACGTTTAATGGAAACCAAACATAATAACATTGTTAATTTAGCAGATAACATTTTTAATCATAAAAGTGAATTGTCTGGCAGAGACATCAAATATTTCAGAACAGCGTTAACGTCCCATAATAGGTTGTACTTCGGTAGAGGAGGATTGGAAAAGTTTACTCCCTTCAATAATCGGCATACCAACGGATGTTCGCCTACTGGTTTCCTGTTGACCTGGGCATGATTAGAAGAGATGGCTGATCTGTAAAGATTGATAGTGTGGAAAGCCTTACATTTACTGGCCTCTGCTGTAAAAAAATTTACTACAAAAATTACATCCGCTGAAAAGGGATCGATATGTTTTCCCAAACACCAGCTATACCATAAAGACCAGGCCGATTTATAGGCCTTCTTGGTTCCAGGGGTCCAGGAATTTGAGATGTATTGAGAAGCCTCTGTCGAAATGAGAGGGAAAGATTGGGAATTCCCGAAATTTTCCAAGCGGATAGGGTGAGAATATTGTCCACAATGAGGGGGTGAGGACGTTGAAGAGGGTCCAACAGTAGATCTGGAAAGGACGGGAGTAGTAAGGGAGAGTCCACTGAAAGTTCCAGAAGAGTGGGAAACCATACCTGCCAAAATGGGACTATAAGAATCAAAGAGGCATGTTGACGTCTGAGATGTGCTAAGACCCTGTTGATCATGATGAAAGGGGGGAATGCGTAGTTGAGGGAAAGTGACCAATCCTGTAAGAAAGCATCTGATGCCAAGGCTAAGGGATCTGGACGCCAGCTGTAAAACTGCGGAAGCTGAGTATTCAGACGGGAAGCGAACAGGTCTATGGAAAGAGGACCCCATAACGACTGAATTTTGTGGAAGATTGATGGATGTAGTCTCCAATCGCTGGAGTCTTGAAGATGACGAGAATGCCAATCTGCTACAGAATTGAGAACTCCTGGTAGGTATTCTGCATGAACCGAAAGATGGTTTGAAAGGCAAAACTCCCAGAAGCTCTTGGCTAAATCCGCGAGAGGTTTGGATTTTGTGCCAACGAGGTGATTTATATATCTGACCGCCGAGATATTGTCCATCCTGAGAAGGATTGCACAATGAACTTTGTGTTTTGCCAGGCTTCTGATTGCAAAGGAGCCGGCAAGCATCTCTAAACAATTGATGTGCAATTTGGACTCCTCGGATGACCAAATACCTCCAGTCGAGATGGGACCACAGCGGGCCCCCCAACCCAGACGACTTGCATCTGATTCTAACACAACATCTGGGGCTGATGAAAAAATACTTTTCCCGTTCCAAGCATCCAAATGGTCTATCCACCATTGAAGCTCTGTGCGTGAGTCGAGGTCTAGGGGAACGAGG
Source organism: Pleurodeles waltl (assembly GCF_031143425.1). Classification (NCBI taxonomy): domain Eukaryota; kingdom Metazoa; phylum Chordata; class Amphibia; order Caudata; family Salamandridae; genus Pleurodeles; species Pleurodeles waltl. The sequence continues at coordinate 1,180,204,775 of NC_090437.1, forward strand.
TCCGAATACGATAGCCCTTTCCTCAAATGTTGGATCTTCAGTCTTTGAAGTGACCGGTAATGAAGAGGCCCGGGGAAGATTGCCTGGATGGATGAGGAAAGAAGACCTACTATTCGAGCTGACGCTCTGAGAGAAATGAGAGAACTGCGAAGAATTTGTAGAATCTCTGACTTTATGGATTTTATTTTTACCGCAGGTAAAAGAAGAGTTGCGGAAAGAGAATGGATCTGGAATCCCAAGAATTCTATGACTTGAGAGGGAACTAAGAGAGATTTTTCTTTGTTTATTATAAAACCTAAATTTTCTAAAAGAGAGCAAGCAGTGTGTAAATGACCGAGAAGCGTTTGAGAAGACTGACTTAAGATGAGGATATCGTCCAGGTAAATTAGAAGTCTTATCCCTTGAGCTCTCAAGAATGCAACCACGGGCTTCATGAGCTTTGTGAAGCACCAAGGGGCTGACGATAGACCGAAGGGCAGAGAAGTAAAGTGGTAAATTTGGTCCAGCCATTGAAATTGGAGAAATTTTCTGAAGTCTGGATGCACAGGAACCACTAAATAAGCATCCTGCAGATCCAGCCGGACCATCCAGTCGTTTTGGAGTAGGATATCTCTGAGGTGAAGAATGGTCTCCATTTTGAAGTGACGATATACCACAAACCGATTGAAATGCTTTAAATTGATAACTGGTCGGATCTTTTTGTTCTTCTTTTGAACTAAGAAAATTGGGCTGGTAAAACCCAACGGATGTGGACTGGTGACTGAGACCGCTTGTTTTTGTAACAGAGAGTCTACCTCGAGAGATATGAGACAAACCATTTCTGAGGAAAAATGAGGAGGAGGAAGAGCATGTACTTGCACAGGGGTAGAATAAAGCTCTATTTTGTAACCCTGAACCATGTCTAGAACCCACGCATCTGAGGTAATTGTTAACCAATTTGAAAGGAAATGGTAAATACGACCCCCTGTCGGAAAGAACCCAACATGAGGGCTTACTTGTTGTATTGAATGCTCTTGACTTCCTGAAGGATCTGGAACGGAAACCTCTGCCTCGTTGGGGGTAGAACTGCGGTCTAAATTCTTGATAAGAAGCGTTGTAGTATCCTCTGGAGCCTTGTTTAGCAAATCCGCGGCCGGTTAAGCGACCCCTGCCTCTACCGGCCCTGGCAAAAACCCGTTGATTAAACATTTTCCTCATGGACTTTTGAGGTTTATCCAATGAGGTAAATGTAGCCACATATTTACTGAGATCCTTTAGGAAAAATTCTCCAAAAAGCTGTCCTTCTGTTTGAACATGAGGTTGCACGGTCGGCAAGTTAATTAATTTGGGATCCAGTTTGATAAGGAGGCCCTTGCGTCGTTCGTGAATAAGAGAGGAATTTGCGTTCCCCAGAAGACAGAGGCAGCGCTGAACCCACAGAGATAACTCTTCCGGGTCTAAAAAAGTGCCTTCCAACCTGGCTGATTCAACCAGGTCAAAGATCCTAGTAAGTGGACTAACAACATCCAAAAGCTTGTTCTGACAGGACGACCACGCTTTATCCACTCCTTTACGAGGGTCCTTACCCAGTTTAGTAAAGAAGGTCAGCATCTGCTGATCAATAGTAGGAGTAATGGTAGCCTTATTCGGAAGAACAGGTCGAGGGCATTCAGACTTCAATTTGGCTCTAGTTTGTTTGTCTAGAAGTGAAAATTATTTTTGAGCCACATAACGACCCACGTGGTCTGCTGGAAACCATTCCGTTGAATTAGGGTGATGAATAAGTGAGGGATCAAACATGGGAAAACCCTCTGAATCAAAAAGGGGGGAAACTGCTGAGGAAACTTTTGGTTTCTTTGGAGGAGGTACGGATAATGAATCATTATCATCCTTGTCAGACACATAACAGTCTGAGTCCATATCAGGCATGTCCTCATCGGTATCCGGGATGGAGGCAATAGGAACAGGAAGAACGACATTACGTTCTTTAAATTTACGTTTCAAAGAAGGTTTGGAAGCCATATTGTTATACTCCTTGGCAGGAGCCTTATGCGAGAATCGCGTCCTCTGACATGTGTGAGATAGACTCATTATCCTTTTGCGCCAAAACAGATGACTTGGATGATAGGCGCTGACTGCATTCCCCTGCAGTTTGGGCCGAAGATTTGGACAACAAATTAGAAAAATTGGTTTCTAAATTTTTTGACAATTTTTGTATAGAGGACGACACTGCCTGATGTACACAACTCCTAATAAAATTACAGAGTTCGTGTCTGATGTCCTCCAAATCACTAGTAACACCCTGTTCCATTGTAGAAATGTCAGGTTCCATGTTAGAAAAAATAAGTAAATGCTGAAACTAAAGCAAACCAAAGAAAAACAAAAGAAAATGAAGAAAAACAAAGCTATATAGCCTTTCTGAGAAAAAACTACCAGGCAACCAGGGGTTAATCCTGTAGAAAACAAGTGAGAGGGTCAAAACTCCTCCCCTGGGTGGGGTTTTTACAGTTGAGACGACTCGCTAGCACAGCAAGAATTATTGCTAGACGAGTCAATGAGGAAACTTGGCGGTATGAAAAACGAAAGCGGAATAATTGAGGTAAGCGCTGGTAAACGCCTGAGCGCTTCTCAAGGAATGTCTTTGTGTCAGGAGCAACTCGAATGACGGTTGCTGCCTGAGGCAAAGCACTCCAAGAGCGTCGCGCACGCGAAGTGAAGCGCGTTAGAATGCCTGAATATTCGGCTCAGGAGCAGCGCGACCGCTGCTGCCTGAGACCGAACAAGAAGTCAAACACAAGCAAAATGTTGAAAAACAAAATGCGGCAACTTGCCGGCACCATGATAATTTATACACACCACATTTAAATCGAAAATGTATTGAAATAATACTTAATTAATAATACAGAAATACAAATGACATAAAAGAATGAACCAGTAAACTTATCTTAACTGCAGCAGCAAGAAAAGAGGGCTGCTTGCGGGCAAGTGACATCACAATGGCATGAGAGCATTACCATTGGTGGATATGTTTGTACTACGTTTTTAATCCCATTGGCTGTTTCTGTTAGCCTCATGGGATTTGTAGTTTTTCTTCTTGACTGCTGCTATAGATTAAAGTGAGAAAAGAAACGCATAGTAGGAGCCTCCGGTCTTGTCATAAAATTTCAGGTAATCAGTCCCATGCATATATCATGGTGCCAACTGGATCTATGACACTACAGCACTGGTTTGGGGTACTGAATGATGCAGGTTTGAGCTTCTGCAGAGCCACTGTGTCCCACTCCAACCAGAGGTTTAGGCCGACAAACTGAGCTGTGTAACCAGAATTATGCAGAGTGAGCCTGAACCACCGTGTAATATACATAAAAGTCTATTTTAGTCCAGATTTAAAATATGGTAGTGTCCCAGTGGTTGCTGGGCTTGGTGAGTAATAATTATTTTAGTTTTCTAAAAATTATACTTTTATTTTTAGATCACATGCTGCTCACAAGTAAGTTAGGTTTAACAATATGTGATGTGACTGACACATATATATATATATATATATATATATATATATATATATATATATTATGTTTAGTTTTCTAATTGTACAAATACATTTCTTTCACTAAGTGAGTAAATATATATACAAATTAATAAATATGTATAGATTTATACATATAATGTGAATTTGGCAATTACAAATGTAAACATGTGTGTGTTACGTGTGTTTAATTACATCAATTATTCATTCAGAGAGGGAGAATAGATGTATAGATAATGATGTATCTTTCCAACAATTAAGTTCAGTTGCCTGCTGGTGTAAAAAGGACATTTTCTTCATGAGCGTGGTAATAGCACTACCATGTAGAGGCAACTATTTCCAAGTGGTTATGTTAGTGTGTGACACTCATCTAAATGAATGCACTTCGCAATTTCATCAGAGAGTATGTGCAGTTGTGTGTCCCCTGTCTTTCTTCTGAAAGAAGTGGGCATGCAATGAGGTAATAAGCCTTTATTATTCACTTTACTGAGGCCCTCATTCTGAGCCACCCGCCAAACTCAAACAGCTGGTAGACCACCATTGTGGTCTGAATATCGCCCCCCATTAAGAGTTCACTGCTGGTGAACCTGGCCTTAACATTGACACTGGCTAGTAATCGAACCGGCAGCAATTTGGTGGTGCGGAAGGTGCAGCAGAACCCATCGTGCTTTCCACTGCCTGTAATTTGGGCAGTTGAAAGCGCAACGGGCTGTCCATGGATGCCACTGGACTGCCCATGCCAAGTGAATGGACAGTGCTGCCCTGACAGATTGAGACCGCCAAAACCGCCAGGTTGCCGCCAGCGGTCATAATGTGGCGGTCGTCTTAAGACTGCCACACTAAGAATGAGAACCTGAGTGTATCGGGCACAGACTTTTTAAATTTACTTCACACAGCGCAGGGCAGCAAGACAACTTGATGCACTGCATCAATGGTAGAGGAAGGGAATGCCAACCTATTTATAAATTTATCAAAATATGTCGCTTTCCTGCTGGTGCTGCCTACCATGCCAATGCAGGCACCCTTGCACCACGGTGCAACGGTGACACACGCATTACACATTACACAGCACCCTGGATTGTTTGTCCATGAATGGGCCACCTCCCTTCACAAAAACAATCCTTATAGGTAAGGCAAACACAAACAACAGACCCTTGATTAATCTGGGCCCTAGGCTGGGAGTGATTAGCAGTGCATGGTGTCAGGCTCAACCTGACAGGTGAGTGTTGCACGGTAGGAGTGAAGTGGACTTCAAATGAATGATTCTGTCTGGATTCTGAATCTGATTCAGCCTTCCAAGAACTCGATGCTCACTTGGAGCGATTATTTAAGAAGTGGTATCAACTCTTCTATCATGTCACTATTAGGTTATTAAGATAGCAGTATATCAGGGAGTCAGAATTCTCTGTGCCATTCTTTATGTAGATCTGTCAGGAATAAGGCCGGGCGCAGTCCAGGTCTTGCTCGAAACTGCGCTGTGCGACTCTGCGGTGCTTTATGCACACCACTTGTCATCCCCTCTTGTTCCTAAGGTGACCATCAGCGTCGTCTGCCCTGTGGCAAAACTCATAGAGCTGCAGGTTCAGGACATTGGTGGACAAGATGCACTTATCAGTGCTATTCTATGAAGGGACTACATTCCCATGTTTTTAGAGGCAGCAGCCATCTTGGGGTGTGGCAGGCCTTTAAAGCCCAGCCACACCCAAGCACGTTGCTCACTATTTTGAAGACTTCGATGCAGCCAGACCTCGTGGGGGATTCTCTGGAGAAGAACAGAGTTCTTGAATGGCAAAGTGTCGTCTAACCAAAGAATCCTTGTTTCCATGGTGCATTCAAAAACGAGTAGGTCGTACTCATAGCGGTAAGGCCTTGCTGAATCCAAGTTTGGAGGAAGTCATTACTTCCAAAAGGTAAAGAGCCCCTTAGCATAACGAGCAAAGCATTTTCCAGTTTCTAGAGTAGAGCAGCCTTGACTCAACGATCAAAGGAGTTTCAGTTCACAGATGTAAAGCGCTTTTGTGCACACCAATTCAAAGCATTTCCGTTCACAGATGTAAAACACTCTTTTGCACAAGCAATTCAAAGCGTTTCAGTTCACAGATGTAAAGCGCTTTTGTACACAGCAATTCAAAGCGTTTCCATTCACAGATGTAAAGCGCTCTTTTGCACAAGCAATTCAAAGCGTTTCAGTTCACAGATGTAGAATGCTTTTGTGCACAGCAATTCAAAGCGTTTCTGTTCACAGATGTAAAGCGCTCTTTTGCACAACAATTCAGGTGCTTCAGTTCACAGATGTAAAGCGCTCTTGGCACAACAATTCAAATCGTTTCAGTTCACAGATGTAAAGCGCTCTTGGCATAGCAATTCAAGTGCTTCAGTCCTCAGGTTTAAAGCGCTCTTGGCACGACAATCAAAGCGCTTCAATTCACAGGAGTAAAAGGTTCTTGGCACAGCAATCTAAGTGATTCAGGCTACTTGAGTAAAAGCGCTTCCTGGTATTATTGAGTAAAGCGCTTCAAAGTCAATGAGTGAAACATTTTGGTATTTATTGTTGTGAATGTGAAAGTATTTCTGGAGATAAGCAAATCATAGTTTTCATTGTTCTTTGAAAAGCTTAAGATGTGAAAAGCATATTTAATTCTTTGAGATTTTCTAAGTCATGATCAAAGGTTTTTGTTGTGAATACCTAGATGTTACAGGATTGATATTCTGTGTATCATCATAGTTCAAAGTTCTTGCCATCTCTTGATTCTGAGGTCATAGTTTACTCTTGTTCCATGTATCAAAGAAGGGGCTTTGCCCCCATTTCAAAAGAGGTCTCCATCTGATATCTCGGAGACGCATTTAGTCAAGAGTCTATTGATGTGTCTCATTTCTATGAATGAGTAAATGCATATTTGTTCTAACATTTACGTTTCAGATCTCTCTCCCGGCTGTTCCCTACCCTAATTCCCTTCCCCCGACTGGCTTCATCATAACTCTGTGCTATAATAGCTTTCTGAGTTGGTGACGCCGGAAAGTGGGCCTTTTGTTCAGCGACGTGCAGATCCCGAAGAATAGGACACCGTGACAAGATCATACAGTTCCAATATCTCTGTTGTGTTGTATGCATTGCAAAGGAAGACTGAGCTGGCCAATCAAAGGAGGTGGAGAAGCAAAGATCATTTATTGCAATGCATTAGTACTTCAAATGTAGTTTTGGTTAGGAAACTAGGAATACGGCAATGGACCTTCCGCTTTAGAAAGTACAGTGCTACTGCATGTGCCTGTCTAAAATATGTTTTAGAGAGTAGCTGTACCACTAATCTTCTTTTAAATCTTCTTTATTTCTTACGTCAGCACCCATGGGCAAGAAGTCATTGGAGCAGAGCAAACAAGGAACTGCCACCACCAGTGCTGCAGTGGCAAGCACATGGTTCCGCTAGCCACATTAAGTCCTGTTTAGTATTATCTCTCTGACATTTACCTCTCCTCAATAGTAAAAGAGTTTGGCCTTGTTTATAGTTTATACTGTCTTCTCTATCTAATGTTTGTTAAATTCTCATCCCTGTAATATATTTTCTTCTGTATTTCCTGTTTCTGTAACTGACTTTCTCCTGTTTGTAGCTTTCTTCTGCTCCTTTAGTAAGCTTTTCCTCTCCCCTCTGCCACTTGTTTTGTGGAACTGTAAGACAATGAGAACAGATTTTTGGTACAATGAAGATTGCAGTCCAAAGTAAGCTAGGATTCACTACACATGTTTGTTGAGAAGGCTGTCTTGCTTAAACAGTCAAAAAGAGAGAGTGGTCACAGACCACCCCCCAAATGATAATTTATACAATATACCAGCAGTTTCCATGACAGTGCAGCATAGCAAGAAAGGAATGAGATCCCATTGCATTTGCTAACCAAGACCAGATGTCCTTCATTGACCGTTCCACCCCTTCATTGCTCTTCACTCTCATCATAGCACTGTCCCTCCATTAGAAGAAAAACATTTTTGGTAGACTTGGCTACCTGACATTTTCAACATGTTGTCAAACAACAAACCTCCCAAGATTATAGCTTCGATCAAAGATACTGCTAACCGAACTGTAGTGAGGTATTGCTGTTGCACTTTGTTCAAAATAATAATTACTTAGGTGAAGAATCTGGTATCTAAAATGGGTATATTTTTTCTAGCTACACAGACCACCAGTGCCGAAGTCAGTACCAGCCACGTGGCAGCAGGAACTGCGGCGTGGGAAGCCCAGGTGTTTGGAGGGGGAGGAGTCCCAGTGGTGGCAGGGATGAGTGGTAAATCATTTTGCTTGCTTATTGAAAAATTAAGTAAACTGCTTTTGTTAACCCCTTTACTGCTAGGCCTTTCCCGCCTGCCCCCAGAACTGAGTGCATTTTTGGTAATTTGGGGTAATTCATGCTGAGGCCCCCATACCTTTTTGTCCAAATACGCTATCACACCAACTTTGTGTCCTTTTGTCAACATCCTGGGGAGTCTAAAGGTACCCAGGGTTTGGGGATTCCCCTGGAGGGGACTGATAAATTAACCAAAATAAAGCTAAATTTGTTTTTTTTTGGAAAAAATGAGAAAAAAGCACTGCAGAAGAAAGCATCTGGGTTTTCCCTGTGAATAGCATCAACAAAGGGTTTGCAGTGCTGACATCACCATTTTCCCAGCTTTCAGGAACAAGCATTTCACTGGGACATAGCCTATTTTTCCTATTTTTTGTGCTTTCAACCTCCTTCCAGTTAGTGGTAGAAATGGGAGTGAAACCAATGGTGTATCCCAGAATGCTATACATTTATAAAAAGTAGACAAATTTCAGAATTCAGCATGGGGTCTTTTATATAGATTCTTCAAGGATTTCCTGTAGTCTGTAACAGGCGACAAAAAGCAATATTGAAATTGTGTTAAAAAAAACAGTCTTTTGTGTCTAGATTTCCATCTGTAACTTCTTCTAACTATGGGAGATTTTTGCAAGCAATATACCGTTTCTTCTGCTGGACCCTTCAGGTTTTGGGGACATATAGGACTTGTTGGTTCACCAAAAAACAGTGGCTAGCAAGAGCCAATAACTGAGCTGTACTTTGCAATGGTTTTTCATTGTGTATCGGGCATACATTAACTATATAAAGAGTGAAAAATAGGTATCAAGGAAACCTATGTATTTCTGAAGCTATGGAGTATAGAAGCAGTGGTTATTTTCACATCTCTGAATTTGTGGATACCTATACTAGCATGTGAATTATAGGTCACTTCTCAAAATGACTTCTTTATCACTCACTGTCTTACATTTGGAAGGTGCAAATGCAGAGAAAGACAGTTGATAATAACACTTATTCTACTAATCTGTGTTCCCCTAAGTCTCCAGATAAAAATGGTGCCTCACTTGTGTCAGTGGGCCTAGTGCCTGCAATAGGAAACTGGCCAAAACACAACATGGACATCAGCACGTTTTCACTTTTTGCAATGTGCCTAGCTGTGGATTTTGGGCTCTAGCCCAACCAGCACCAAGGCAACCTAGAAAACCTGTACATTTCTGAAAACTAGACACCTACGGGAGACCAGGATGGGGTGACTTTGTGGTGAACCCATTTTTGTTTCCCACTGGGACACAGTAGTTAGCTTAGCCTTTGGCTTGCAGGTCTGTTGCCCCATCACCTAGTGACCTTTTACCTACTTAGTATACTCAGTTTCATTCCATGTATTTTATTATTTCTTTTAGCTTGCTGACATTGCTTACATTTATAAGATAATTTTCATTATCAGTGCCGTTCTGAGAAGGCGTCATTATCGGCTTCACCATCAGTGATACACGTAGGCATTGTCATCACGTCCCTTTCTCACTCATGTGTGAAAGGAACATCATGAACACTTGTTAGAGATTGTTTATGCAATTTCCAACACAGGTCTGCCACATTATCAGTTGTTTAGTAACATACCTGCATCATGGATCCCACATAGTCTGTATAATTATAACTCACATGGACAAGATCATTAGAGGTATTCCTGCCAGATGCCATCTATGCTGCATGCCACCTTGCTGCAGAATTCAGTCTTTGTGTCACCACAGGGACTGACCTAGAGAACCTCATTCCAAGGTAACAAGAGTTGGGGACGCTTCTCATGGACATGGTGCTGGCAGATTAAGTTTATTGCACATAGCTCTCGTTAGGGTGGAGATTAGGCTTTCTTGGTTAGGGATTACTTATCTTATGTTTATTGTAAGATGGTGGGGGGTTTCATATTCAGAACTCATCTTCACAATTCTGCTTTTATTACTGTTCATTATCTTAATCACTGCAGCACATACATATTATCATGGATTGCAGTCTTTTAAAAAAATATATTGAAAACTCTCCTGCATTTCCTTCATTGCCTATATGTGTATGAGACTGATTGCTAATGAGAGAAAAGGGTAACTTCTGTTCCACCATGACTCCCCTGAGAAGTTGCAATCTAGAGTCCATGCGTAAGACTGCCAGAAATCACCTGAGTTTTGATGAGGTACTGTTTGCAAGCCAGGTGGGTTGGGCCGACAGTTGCGACTTGTTGTAGGAGTGACTCAGTCACCTCCAAACAAAAGAGCTGTCTCCCCTAAACCAGAACCTCGAATTTCGGTGATGTAAAATTCTGGAAACTGTGGGGAGCCACAAACCTCCATCCACCCGACATTCCCTGAAGTCTCCCCATAAAAATGGTACCTCACTTGTATGGGTAGACCTAGTGTCTATGACAGAAGCAGCCCGAAACATATCATGCATGTAGCGCATTTTTGCACCAAAACCATCTCTCATTTTCCAATATGGGTGTAGGGAGCTAGGTTCTGGTTTCAGTACCCCCTAAGTTTTGCCTGGAACTTGATGTGGTTTTGAACTGTATGTGCCCTAGACCCCTGCTAAACAGGTACCAAGGGCGAGGTCTCTTTCCTCAAAACTGTACTGTGATTGGCAACTGTAGACACCCTTGAAAGTCCCTAGTAAATGTTATCCCTTGGTACCTAGAGCATGGGTACTGAAGAGGACCCCCCAGTGCTGCAGCACCAATTGTGCCACTCTGAGAGGTCACACACCAGCCTTATGCAGCCTGCCATTGCAGGTTGCATGACAAGTTGTCCACAAAATTGCAAACACAGGCTGCGTGCCATGTCCCCTAACACTGCATGCAATATAGATGTCACACCTCTAGCAGGCTTTACAGCCCTAAGGCAGGGTGCACTATATTACATGTGAGGACATATGTGCATGAGCAGATATGCCCCTAGTGTGTCTTTGAGAATTCTAAGACATATGAGGTGTAAAGGTAAGCCCTAGACACTGGTCACTGGTAACTGTGAGTTCCCTAGCTACATGATGGCCTCTCTGAACCCTAGGTTGTTTGTTACCAAACAACTCAGCATAATAAATCCCCACTGGTGACAGTATTGGATTTATTATGAAATTTACCCAGACCATAACCTAGAGATGCCCCCTAAAAATCTTACAGCCCTGGCATGGCTGCTGACTGATCTTAGCCAGCCTGCCACCACCAGACATGCTTCTGGACCCTCGGGGTGAACGCCTATGCTCTCTAGGGCCAGAAGTCTAAGCCTTTCCTGGGTGGAGATGACACACCTTCTCCCTCAGGCAGGCACCCTGCTCAGGTTGGAAGCTTCAAAGGCTATACCCCAGTTGAAATTTGACCCCAGCCTTTGCTGCTTCCAACAGAAGGCACCCCCAAGTTCAGCCCCCACTTTAGGTGGGAAAACCAGCAGGAAAACTAGAAAGAATAAGAGGAGTGGCCACCCTCAGCCAGCACCACCCCTCAGGTGTGGCAGGCAAGGTGACCCCTCCATTTTATTTTCCTCCGTCTTGGATGAAAGGAAAAATAGCCAATTAGGGTCAGGGCTCCCAAAGGAGGTTGTCTCATATTGAGTTTGGCCACCCATTGGCTACTACCAACTACTCCTCCTAACACCACTAAAGTCAGTATTTAGGTGGCAAGAGCCGGACACTATGAAGTTGCACCAAGAGAGAAGACTGAAGACACCAACTGACTTGGCCCAGCCCTACCGGCCTATCTGCAACTTTAAAGGAACCTGCACCAAAACATGACTTGTCCTGTAGCCCAGTGATCTCAAAAGCCTTGGGAGGACTGTATGCCCTCGATAAAGAACCAAGATCTCCCATGGACAGCAGACATATCCAAAAAGAACCAACTTCAAAGAAAAAGAAGTCTGCCCGAGGAACCTCAAAACTGCCTCTGGAACCACCTCTGCACCCAACACCCACTGCCCGAGTCCAAGTGGCCCACCAGTCCTGTGAACCTTCCCCAGTGCTTCTCAGCAAGAGTCTTCTGGGGGCTGACCCCTGCAGACTCCACAGCGATGCCTGCAGCCCCAATCCAAAGACTCCCCCTGACCGCCACCTGCCCAGTAAGTTGTTTTTGATGCCAAAAGACACCCCTGCACCTGGAGCACCTGGGCCTTGAGGAGCTGGACCATCCATGTCCCTAGGGCCCCTGGCAGCTCTACTTACCTGAGCAGCTGTGGGTTTTTCTTGCCAGGTCTCCTGGTCAAGCCTGCAGCCTCTTTCTGAAACCTGTCTCCTCCATTGGATAACATTGGGTACCCACTGCCGTGTTGGCACACTGCGCCCGGCCGCCCCTGTGACGCTGAGGGTGTAAGTTTGGTGCTGCCTTTTGGCCCCCCCAAAGCTTACCTTGACTACCAGAGACCAACCTCTGACGCCGCTTTTACTCACCTGTGAGCATTCCATCTTCATGCTCCCCAGTCTCCATTGATTAACATTGGGCACCCAATTCGACCTTTGCACCCGGCCGCCCCTCTGCCGCTGTGGATGCACTCTTGGTGCTGATCTGAGCATTGCCTGAGGTTGACCTCAAAACCCGAAGACTGGATCTGTAAGTGATGTACTGATCTGCAAAAATGCTTTCTTGTTTTCCTCCCATAGGTTGACATTAAAGACACTGGAAATTGCAGTGTTGATTTTTTAAGCTGAAAAGTACTTTTAATTTAAAAACTGCATACCTTGTAATGAAGTTATTTATCTGAAAAATTTGATGAAAATCCAGGTTATTTTTGTAAATTTGACTTGAGTTATTCTTTTGAGTGTGTGTCTTCATCTATTGATACTGTCAGTACAACAAATGCTTTGCACGACTCCTAGATAAGACCAACTGCTCGCACATGCTACCACAAAAATAGAGCATTAGGTTGTCTACATTTGCCTCTGGATACCAAGGTGGGGTTGCCTGGACTCTCTGTACAGTGCACATCATTTTTGTTCACTCTATAGAGTGTCAACCTCATACGGGGGTAGCTCTAAATGTTGGGTCCTAACTCAGCCAGCACCTAGGGAAACCAAGCAAACCTTTACATTTCTGTAAACTAGACACATAGGCGCATCCAATGTGGGCTGACTTGTGTGGATCTCCCCAATCATGAGTCCCTTGCCGACCTAAAACTGTGAGGAAAAAACACATTTTCCTCACATTTCTGTGATGGAAAGTTCTAGAAACTGTGGGAGCCACACAGTTCCTTCCACCCTGTATTCCCCTAAGTCTCCTGATGAAAATGGTACCTCACTTGTGTGGGTAGACCTAGTGCCCAAAACAGGAAATGGCCCAAAACACAATATGTATGCAGCGTATTTTCCCACTGAATGTGGGAAGCTCTAGACCATAGCTCAGCCAGAACCTATGGAAAACTAGCCAACCTGTACTAGACACCTAGGGGTGACCATGGTGGGCTGACTTGCGTGGCTTTCCCCACATTTCTTTTTTTTACCCAGAATCCCTTGCAAACCTCAAATGTTGAGAAAAAAATAAAATTTTCCTCATATCTCTGTGATCGAATGTTCTGAAAACTGTGGGGATCCACAAATTTCCTTCCACCAGGCATTACCCCAAGTTTTCAGATAAAAATGGTATCTCACCTATGTGGGTAGATTTAGGCCCTCATTCTAACCCCGGCGGTCTCAGACCGCCGGGGCCAGGGTCGGCGGGAGCACCGCCGACAGACCGGCGGTGCCCCGCAGGGCATTCTGACCGCGGCGGTTTGGCCGCGGTCAGAAAGGGTAAACCGGCGGTCTCCCGCCGGTTTACCGCTGCCCTTAGAATCCCCCATGGCGGCGCAGCTTGCTGCGCCGCCATGGGGGATTCTGACACCCCCTACCGCCATCCTGTTCCTGGCGGTTCGCCCGCCAGGAACAGGATGGCGGTAGGGGGTGCCGCTGGGCCCCTGGGGGCCCCTGCCGTGCCCATGCCAATGGCATGGGCACGGCAGGGGCCCCCGTAAGAGGGCCCCACAAAGTATTTCAGTGTCTGCCTAGCAGACACTGAAATACGCGACGGGTGCAACTGCACCCGTCGCACCTTCCCACTCCGCCGGCTCAATTCTGAGCCGGCATCTTAGTGGGAAGGTTGATTTGCCCTGGGCTGGCGGGTGGCCTTTTGGCGGCCGCCCGCCAGCCCAGGGCAAATCCCAAAATACCCTCAGCGGTCTTTCGACCGCGGAGCGGTATTTTGGTGGCGGAACTTCGGCGGGCGGGGAAGTTAGAATCACCCCCTTAGTGCCCATGACAGGAAACGGCACAAAATGCAGCATGTATGCAGCACATTTTTCCACTGAAAACTGACCCTCTTTTTCCTATGTGGGTAGCTCTATATTTTGAACCCTACTTCAACCGGCGCCTAGGGAAACCTAGCCAGCCTGTATGTTTTTGAAAACTAGACACCTTGGGTAATCTAGGACAGTGTGACCTGCATGGATCCCATTAGTTTTTCTAAATCACAGTGCCCTGCAAACCTCAAACATTTCTTAAAATTATCCATTTTCCTTACATTTCTGAGATGGAAACTTCCAGAATATGCAGGAATCCACAAAATTCCTACCAGCCAGGATTGCCGCACCTGTGGCTGTAAAAACTCTGCCCCACCTGTGTGGCTGAGCCTAGTGCCTTTTGACCACAGTTGGATCCGTTCCTGTCGCTGGCACTAGGCCCAGCCACACAAGTGCAGCAGAGTTTTTATAGCCACAGGTGGGGAAATACTCAGTGGTAGGAATTTGATGGATTCCTGCACATTCCGGAAGTTTCCATCACAGAAATATAGGAAAAATGTGTGACTTCAGGTAAAATTGAACAGTTGCAGGGCATTGTGGTTATGAAAATGTTGTGGGGTGCATTTGAAGCATACCATCCTTCCCCAGATGTCACTTTTCAGAAGTAACTGGGTCTGGTATGTTTCTCCAGGTAGCAGCTTATCCAAGCCGAAAACACCCAGCTGCTCACCTTTGCAAGTGGGACAATATTGGAAGTTAGCCAAACTTTGCTGGCCCATACGTGAAATCAACACCCAAAAGAGTCAACACTTTTCCTTGCCATTGGAAGGAGATGCTTTGGTCAGCAAGGGGGGCAGAAACACTGTGCCAATTTTGAGGTGTGGGGGCATTGCCATACCCATTTACTTTAAATGGAGTTACTACTGCTAGGTGGTTATTACTCATAAGGTTACTACTTATAATGGTAAACTTCGGGTAGTTCAGTCAAACTTCAAGAGTGAACTTCCAGCTAACTTTTGCTTTGTGAATCAGACAAGATAGACAAGTGCTACTACCTATTATGGAACATTGGTACAGACATTGTCCCGACTCTGCATTATGATGATGAAGGTCATAGGTGGGTTAGTGAGGCTGGTGTGGGCTATTGCTCATGTAAGAAGATCTTTCAATGAGTTGGTATCACATTCACCACATCCACTCCCCCAATTGTGTGATTCATTTATAGTGTTAAAATGAATAAGTCACACCCGAATACCTCACATAGCCTGGGGTTAGAGGGTTAGGGTTTGGTGAGTGGATGGGAAGGGAGAGTTGGGGAAAGTTGTGACAAAGACTACACAACAACAATATTTATTAGGGCATTGAGCAGCGCAACATTATAAATCTATTGTGGAAGGAATTAAGGAATGACACAGTTCTGTTAAATGCATTGCAAACAGTTCTTCATCCCAAGGGACCCAAATTATCTCTAAATGATCTATCATCTCAAGTTTGAAAAATACAAATTATGGAGGAGTTTGCCCACATAGTACAAAGAAATATGATTGTTAAAAGAAAAATGATACTTTACATTAATGCCAAATTGGGAGGTGTGTCTGCATTCTTCTTGGAATGTCTACCTTGGGTACCTGGCTGATGTGGTCCAGTAAGGTGACCAGAAATATTATGGATTTCTCATCTTTCGTGCAGAGGAAGAGAAGGCCTGTGGATTGTAAAACAGTAATGATATTGTAGAGTCAAGGAGAAGGACAGAAGGTAAGCTTCATGATGGACCCAGTGCCAGACCAAGAGCAGAAGCAGCTGTATAATGCCTTTTGTGTAATTAACTGAGAAGTGAGAGCAATTTTTCAACCAATCCTAGACAAGTAGCTGAAGGTTGTTAAATGATCAACTGCACAACTGTTAAAATATTTAGCCTAGTGTGTCATCATATGATATGACATGTCCATTTCCAGTTATAGCTTACAGAACGCCAACCACTTTATTACAGGAGTTTTTCAATTGAGCCAGCACACTACTAAGCATTTCCCAAATCAATGCACCTCTCTCCAGTGAAGTCCAAAGGGCTCAGGAGGCACCCTTGAGTCATGTTAGTTTCTCTTTGAATTTGAAGTGGAAAACTTCCTTCATCAGCTGTTTAGATAGCCCCACCCTGAGTCTTTCTGACTCCAACTCCCAAATCTATCCAACTCCTGAGTCCTAGTCACCCTCACCCAAATGAGACTGAGGGAGATAGACCTGTAGTGTACTGCTGTAGATGTACAAGAAGAACACATTTTAAGAATTTTTTTGTAGATTGTATTTATTAACTAAACTGACTGGTCTCTAAACAACGACAAAGGAGAGTGGACTATGCAAGTAAATCAAGTTAAGTTTAAAAGAAAGGAGGAACAATCACCTTCACGCAGAATCACCCATAAAACCCCAAACATTGCAAATCATTAAAATCAAGTTTACAAATATTACTTGAACAACACCCTCACTGTCTGCCACCACAATCAATCATCATCAGCACTTGCACTCACTCAATAATATCACTCATGGGTGTGTTAGTTACCTGTTCCTTTCAACAGACGGTGGTACATTCCTGTCTATTTTTATATCTTCTCTTTTCCCATGAAAGCAACATAATGGCAGTCCTGTAAATTAATGTTCTTTAGCGGGGCAGGCCAGTTAGGGAATAAAAAACAGAAGGATAGGGATGTGACGGAGGCAGACATTGTCTTCATATCCTTTAGCAAATGGGGATGCTTCTTTTGTTCACTGTGGTTCAACTCCAATCTGGCCATACATGTGAATAAATGATGGGGCCATATAATTCAGACACAAAAATATATAATGTTCCTCTAGCTTTATCCATTGTTTTTGGCAAAGCTGTTGGGCAATAATGTGAAAGCTGTTTGTGGTCTACTCAGTCAGGGAAATAGAGCTCATCCACAAACTCAGGGGGTTTGCCTAGAAGTTAATTAGCAATTGAGTCTGGCCAATTGCCCTTATCTTACTCCTGTGCTATTTCAGGAACAGTGTAATCTTGTGGTATAAAAAGTTAGTTCATTTTAATCATGGTTAATCTCTTCATGTTTTGACGTGGGAGACTTGTCCTTCTGACTGTGACAACTACACCAGCTGCACTAAACACATGCTGAGCAGACACACTGACTTCCGGACAAGCCAGATATGTTACTGGCAGCCTGATGCACTCTGGTCATTGGCACATCTTCCCATACCAATAGACCAATGTGTTTTGATCCACGTATACCTATTTTGGGTCATCTAGATGGTCTTAGACAATCCACCCAATGGTCATTGATACTGCCACATCCTTAGCTTCTTTTGATTTCACCTCTGCACTTGACTTAAGGCCTTCTACTTGAAACCAAGAAATTGCAGAGGTCAGGTCTGATACTTCTGTTGCTGGTGTTGTTTTTGCCATTATTGCTGTTGCTGATGTGGGCTTCTGTGAGACAACAGCACTGCCCTCTCTGGAGGTTCAAGCCTGCACACCGGAACTTCTGCTTGGGATTTCACCTTCCAGTCCTTCTATTTCCAGGTCTCTTTCTTGCTCAACAATACACGTCTTGTATAGTGAAACATCCCTTTTTGAAAAAGGAATAAAATTGACCAGTATTTTTTTGTGCCATGGATCAAGTATTATGGCACAGATGTACTCTTTGGAGGACACGAGCTCTCTTTGCAGCATAGTGTTAATAGACAAGCGAAGGATTAAGCTCTCAACCAACTCATAGGCTTTTTCATTCACACCTGCAAACCTATGCAACACTATTTTTGACGGGTCCTGCGGCAGATGCAAAAATAGGAAAGTATGGCTCATTGTACTGTCTGCCTTGCTGACTTCCCTGTGAAAACTTCAAAAAGAAGTAGCATCTGTGTCAGGCATTGGACTAGGACCCATTTGTCCACTCCCATTGTCATGCTTTTCCCAGTTGCATCCCTTCCTCTTTGAATGACATAGACAATGATCAGTCTGTACTGCTCAAACAGATGTTGTAACATAAAAGTTTGAGTCCCAACGTGTTGGCACCTTTTGTATGAGGTCTTTGACTGGTACTACATTAGCACACTGAATGATCCTCAACTGCTTCCAGGCTTTAAAAGAATGGCTAGATTGAGTGCAGATTCTTCTGCAGGTGGCCAGTATGTTGCTGACTGTCCCTTCTCTTTTGAGAAAGTCCTGCACAATCAGGTTGAGGCAATGCACCAAACACAGGATCCTGAAATAGCTACCATCTGACATGGCCTTGACTATATTACTGCCATTGTCGTAGCAACAAATCTGATTCTGGGACCTCTGGGTCACAACCGTTCAAACTCCTTGCTGTTGAAGTCTTCCAAGATGTTTGCAGTGCTATGGGATTTCTCCAGGACAAACATCACTACTGTTGTATGCCGCTGAAAACCCTTAAAAGTTTGTTCAGCACTGAGACTTGAGAAAGCTGTTGCCTAACTGTACCAAAGAGATCCAGCATGCAGTGATACATGTGTAATTAGTTGCTTCAGAACTGGTCCACATGTCTGTCATTTGGTGGATAGTGTGAACAGCACTCTGCTGCAAAGCCTGTCTATACAGTTGAAGCACATTGTGATGGAGTGCTGGAACAGCACCTGTGATAAAATAGGACTGGTTGGAAACCTTCCATTTTGGTCAGATGGCTGCCACAAATTCAAAAAATCCTGTTCCTTTCACAAAAGAAAAAGGGAGGCGGTCCTGGGCTAACATTTTATCCCGTTTTCCATTGCACAAAGTGCCATTTTGAGCATTCATAGTGCCACTCCTGTCTAAACATATCTGTGATAGTAGCTTACATATTTTGCTTTTGTGGTGCCACTGATGCAGGCAACATCCAGAGAGAACCAGGAGGTGGTAAACTCAATTTATATCTTTGAAAGAATCACTGTATGTGATAGTGTCTCCATCTGAGTTTTGTGCCATTTCAAGGTTTTTGAAGCCGGTAATGCTGGTGCACTGTTGGAGACAATGCTGCTTTGTGTAAACCTGTTACTCTCTGCTTCCTCATCACCGTCCACTGTGATTGAAGCCAATTACTCTCTCTCATCACCACCACTAACACCAGCCATTTTTTTAAAGTGCTCCTCCCATCATAGCGGAAGATGTTTTTTCATATCGGTCATTAGGCCTTCAGTACCATACAATGAACCAGGACTACCTTAATTAACACTAGCAAGGATGACATGCCAGTGGTGGAAATCTATTTCTTCTTCTACTCCTCACTGGCCACTTGCTTGGCAATACCTTTGTTTGGGGCCATCTACATGCTCTGTCAGTTTTCACTTGCACAAGCAGAAATAGAGGAATACTCACATGTTGTGGTCACGTCACTTTGTGCCGGCCTTTTATCTGGCAGTACTGTGGGTGATGACTCCTGTGTACCTAAAAGCAAAAAACAAGAAAAACATTTAGAGAAATGTGGAATTTTTCCAGTTTGAATTATTCATAGTGCAGACAATATAACTTAGCAAAGTTATCCCAAGAATTTACCGACAATAGAATATAAATTCCAATTCACACCATAACAAAATATTTCAATGAAGGCAACAACTTACAGATGTAACTGTTGGCTTTATGTGTATGAGACACCTGTGGCAGGCAGGGTAGTGGGGGGAAATGGAATAATCCTTAAAATATGAATGCTGGTGTGTGTCTATGGCAGGCAGGTGGTGCAGGGGACATGGAATAATCTTTAAAAAATTAATGGTGGAGTTTACCTATGGCAGACAGTGGGTGCAGGGGAAAATTGAATAATTCTTTAAAAAATATTGCTGTTGTTCCCCAATGGCAGGCAGGAAGTGCAGGGAAACTGGTATAATCCTTCACAACTGAATGCTGGTATGTGCCTAATGTAGGCAAGGAGTGAAAGGGAAAATGAAATAATCCTCAATAAATGACTGCTGGTGTGAGGCTTTGGCAGGCAGGTGGTGTGGGGAAATGGAATTCTTAAAAAATGAATACTGATATATGCCTATGGCAGGCAGGGGGTGCAGGGGAAAATAACATATTCCTTACTAAATTAATTCTTATGTGTGTCTATGGCCTAAGAGAAGAAGACCTATGGCAGACAAAGGGTGAAGGGAAAATGTAAAAAAAACAGAATTGCTGGTATATTACTGTCTCTGAGAAATACATTTGAAGGCAAGAAGGTGCAGTAAAAAATGCATGTAATATTATATAAACAATGCTCATACTTATAATACAATGATCATGAAGCATATTAAATTGATATCAAGGAAAAAAGTGAAAAATAAAATGAACAAAAGATGGCATAGCCCTTTTCTATCAATGTCCCTAGAAAATGGCTTTGAAAACTGGAAAAAAGGATTAATACACTAGGTGGCTGTCTGCAAATGACCTCCTGCCACAGGGTCAAACAACATAAAAAATCTATGAAATATGGATAACAGAGAACACAAAGCACACTGACTATCTCAACAAAAAGGACACTGGCCATACATGCACAAATAACAACATCAAGCAAGGAGACATGCAGGCCTATGGCAAAAGCACATTGACTGGCTGCACAAAATGGCTGACATCAACATGGTCAAAGAACAAGCAAGGAGGCATAGACAACAAAAAACGCATGCAGGCTTATGACAAAAGCACAGTGTCTGTCTGCACAAATCAGGCGCCAACCACATGACATGGAAAACAAAGCCAAAAAGCTGGGCTAGTGTGCACACACCCAGACACATACCCACACACACACACACACACTAGCCAGACAAAAAGACATGGCAGACAATCATAAATTCACTTCCATTAATTCAGCAATGCCAAAAACGATCAATTAAGTCAGCTAAGAAAATTTTTACAACAACACACATCCTCCCAAGTAATGATTTTACCCCACCAAAATATGCTTATTGTTGAAAAAAGTGTGTAACACAAAAGAAAACATTTTTCATTTAATCCAGTGCCATCAGTGGCTAGAATAGTATTTGTTTTAAAACAACAATTGTCACGGAAACAGTTGTTTCATTTACCCAATAATTAGTAATAGCCAGATGGCACATGGGCAGACTAGGCCACATGGTAAAATGAATGAATAGTGCAAAATTAACACGGAGAAACTGTACTTTACCTCATTGTATTGATCGCCACACACAACCAACGTCCCTGGTGCATCTGATGCCCATTGGCTGTCACTAGAAAGGGCTTAAAATAATTCTTTGGTGCAAAGCTGTAGAGAATCCTCCCCCTGGGGGGAGGTGCAACATCGCTTTGACATCCCTCCTCACCTCCCTTCCTTTATGTCAGCATCCCCGAGGTGTGCTGATACCACAGTTTTCCTCATTAGAGAAGAGGAAGGAGCAGTTAAGGCCTGGCTCAATTCTAATGGGGAAAACAGCCCAAAAACGCCTCTCCAACTTTCAGGGAGGCCTCATATGAGAGGGGAGATTTTCCCCTGTCAACCGAAGCCTTCCTTTAAGAGTTTCATGACGTGGATTGTCTCCGTGCTGTGATCCACAGTCAGAAAACCCCTCTGGATACCAGGGGTTAAATATGCGGGGTCAGCCCGCAGGAGTAATTATTTTTAAAACATGTTGTTTTTTTGTGAGAGGGTGCAGGATCATGCCCCACTGATGTAAATAAAGAAAACACCAAAAAAGGTGATATTGACAAGTGGGCAGCCCGAGAACAGGAGGGCAGACCCCCTGAGGAGGGTAATTTTTAAAAATAGATGTGTGGTTTCCCTGGGGAGTGAAACCACACATCTTTAAAAAAAACATGAGACACACATATATATATATATAGAGAGAGAGCTATTCTCTCCTTCTCTCTCTCACTCCCTCTCTCTTGCTCTACACGCACAGCTGGGTTGTTATAGGAGCTGGCTGAAGGGCCTGTGCCATAGGCCAGGTCCTGCGGCCATCCACCGCCAGTGGTGGTTGGATTAACGTATAGTAATGAAAATTACTTTACATTAAAAAAAAAAATGGAAATTCAATGAAAAAAACAAAGGTTACAGGGTTGTTATAGTGAGGAAATAGAATGTTAAAAAAAATACAAATTCACTTAGAAACCAAAGGTTACAAGGACTAGGCTTACATTTTAAACGTACAAAACCAGATAAATTCACCTGCTATAGTTACAGTTATTTCAAGTAACTATAACTCATGCCCTAAGGTACCTATAACTCTGGCCCCCCCATGCACTGTTAATTACCCCACAAATTACAGCACTCATGACGTCTTTGATAACATCATTGATGATGTCACTGTAACATCTGCAGTGAAATTCTTGATCAGATAACTGTGCATAACTGTAACTATAACAGGTGAATTTCTATGGTTTTGTACATTTAAAAAGTAAGTGTAACTATGATTTCCCTGTAACCTTTATTTTTTTAAGTCAATAGGTAGTGAATAGGTAGTTTCAGTATAAAAAGCGTTTTTTACTTGCCTATATCTTTGGTGCCGCTTGACGAATCTTGTTGGAAAGTGGATTATTGGTAATGGCAGGTAAGTACCTACACTTATCAATAGGCCACCAACCACCACTAGGTCCAGTCAGGTCTCAAAAAATTAATCCCAGCTCAACCCTTGGCAGCTTGGCAACGAGAAAGGTGTGCAAAGCATTTAATATCAAGAAAACAGTAAATAAGTAAAACACAAAAAGCAATAAAAACCCAACATCAATTTATAAAACTAGATTATGGGCCTCATTATGACCCTGGCGGCGGGCAGTAAGCTGGCGGTACCACCGCCAACAGGCTGGCGGTGTTCCGCCAGCTATTATGACCATGGCGCAATACCCACAGCCATACTGCCAGCCCCTCTGCTATACCGCCAGGCTTCCGCCTGGCAGTAATAATCCCCAGGGCAGTGGTGCAAGCACCGCTGCCCTGGGTATTATGAGTCCCCGACCGCCAGCCTGGCCACGGTGGTAAACACTGCCATAGAAAGGCTGGCGGTAAAGGGGACTTGGGGTGCCCCTGGGGGCCCCTGCACTGCCCATGCACTTGGTATGGGCAGTGCAGGGGCCCCCAGGCATAGCCCCATCACGCATTTCACTGCCCGAATTTCAGGCAGTGAAATGCACGATGGGTGCTACTGCACCCGCTGCTCATCAACATTGCCGCCGGCTCAATTACGAGCCAGCAGCAATGTTGATGTGACTTTTCCAGTGGGCCAGCAGACGGTAACACTGTTACCGTCCGCTGGCCCAGCGCAAAAGTCGAAATAGGGAGCCAGAAATACCACCAGCACTGGCAGTATTCTGGTGCCTGCAGCCTCGGCGGTCTTCTGTGAAGACCGCTGAGGTTGTAATGATGGCCTATATTTTTTATCATTAAAAGGATACCAACATGACAAACATCCAATGTAGTGAACCAGAGAAATTACTTTTCAAAGATTAAAAGTAATTCTAGCACTTAGAAGCAAATAGCACTCCAGGCATTAAAAAGGTCACACTGGACAGGGACAAAGTCCAGAGGTCAGGCCACCCACGAAGTAACACTGTTATACTTACTTTCAGAAGTGTTTCTTGATACAGGAAAGTGGACCACAGCACCAGACAAGGGTTCAGAGTCCCTGGTTTGCCTCTTGGGGTCTGGGATTACAATTCCCACAATGCACCTCTTCAATTTATGGAGATGTTTACAACAGTTGATCAAATGTCCCCAGACTTCTGGGTCTTCTTCCAGGGGTCCTTTTTGGGTCGCACGGTCAAAGGCGCAGCAGTGGTTGGATTAATGTTAAGTTAAAAAAACAATAGAAATTCACTGAAAAAAACAAAGTTACAGGGACGTTACAGTCAGGAAATGGAATTTAAAAAAAACATAGATATTCACTTAAAAACCAAATGTTACAGGGACGTTATAAAGTTAGGCTCACATTTTAAATGTACAAAACCATAGAAATTCACCAGTTATAGTTAGAGTTACCTCAAGTAAAAAAAGAAATGGGGCCAGGGTAGAGTCGCCCTGACCCCTGAGCCCTAGTCCTGGGTCTAGTCAGGGCTAAAAAGCATTAAAAAAAATAACATTTGAAAAATCCACAGATCCATGTGCGGATTTTTCAGAGATTTTCTTTTTAAAAAAGCGGTCTCCCATGCTTTTTGAAAATTTGCCCCTGGGTGGGCCAGATCTCAGGGGCATCATAGAGGAGGGGACGCATGGGATCCACCTCTTGGCTTTTCATAATTCCCTGTGGTGAATGTGCAAATATGAGTGGGGGGACCATGACCCTCCTGTGCCCTGGGGACCACCACTCCTGGGGCAAAAATGCTTTTAAGAATGTGGTGGAGGCTCCCCCAAAGCCCCAAGGACCACCACATCTCTAGGGCGATCAATTTAATTATTGCGGTGACCACCACCCCCCGCCCCCCCGGCTACACTTTATTTGGATCGGGGTCCCGCACGGCCTTCACATGCCCCAGTGAACCCCCCCCCCCCCGGGGCTACACTTATTTATGAGCGGGAGCCTCATGGCTCCACCGCTTCCCCGGGACTCACCACTACCCTGGGCAAATCTTTAACAAATGAAAGGGGGACCCTATGGAACCCTCAGTCCCCGAGGACCACAACCACCCAGGGGTTAAACCCTCATTGGAGGTTGTGTGGCCCCTTTCTTAGAGCCTCTGATGGCCCTGGGGACCGCCACCCCCTAGCAGTGCAGCCAAGCCAAGCCACAGCAAACACTTCAGTTTTTGACAGCGGGAACTGAAATGCAGGTGCCACTGTCAAAAACTGAATCTTTCATCTCTGTCACCCTGAACACATGCAAGACAGAGATGAAATGCTTCAGGAAGAGCGGAGCTTGTGTCCTCGCCATGCCAAAAAAAATTGTCACTTTTTTAAATACATGTCTGATTTTCCTGGAGTGCGTGATCAGCCCCTAAAGAAACCACACATATTTCAATAAGTAATATCTATCTACATATATATATATATATATATTTATATATATATATATATAGGCATAAGGGGAGAGGGTAGGCCTGGTAGTGGAGTCCCAAAGGGACATTTAAGGGGACAAAACATTTTTTTCACTTTTTCCACAAATTTGCGGAGGATCCACAATACACAAAACTGCTGCAAATGTTCTTTTAAAAAGGCACAATACACTACTAATTACCCCACATATTACAACACTCATGATGTCTTCTACAACACCACTGATAATATTATCTCCACATCCTGGGGACCGCCAACTCCCTGGGACAAACTTCTTAAATTAATGTGGGGGGCCTGCACAGCCCCCCGAAGCCCAGGGGACACCAGCTCCCTAGGGCAAAGTTCTTAAATCATTGTGGGGGGCTGCATCAGTGTCTGAATTGGCCTGTGAGTGGGTGTGACTGTTTGAGTGGATGCGTGAGTGTCTGAGTGGGTCTGTGAGTGGGTGCAAAGTGTTTCAGATGGTCTGTGAATGGGTGCATGAGTATCTGAGTGAGTGTCTGAGTGAGTCTATGAGTGGGTGCAGAGTGTTTCAGATGGTCTGTGAATGGGTGCATGAGTATCTGAGTGGGTGTGTGATTGAGTAGGTCTGTGAGTGGGTACATGAGTCTCTGAGTGGGTCTGTGATTGGGTGTGTCAATGTCTGACTGGGTCTGTGAGTGGGTGCATGAGTGTCTGAGTGCAACTGTAAGTGGGTAAGTCAGTGTCTGAGTGGGCCTGTGAGTGGGTGCATGAGTGGGTGCATGAGTGTCTGACTGAGTGTGTGAGTGGGTCTATGAGGGTCTGAGTGGGTCTGTGAGTAGGTGCATCAGTGTCTGAATGGGTCTGTGAGTTGGTGTGTGTGTCTGAGTGGGTCTGTGTGTGGAGGCCTGAGGGTCTGAATGGGTCTGTGAATGGGTGAATCACAGTCTGAGTGGGTCTGTAAGTGGTTGTGTGAGGGTCTGAGTAAGTGTGTGAGTGGGTGTAGGAGTGTCTTTGTGAATCTGTTAGTTGGGGTGTGCATTTCTGAGGGACTGTCAGTGAGTGTGACAGTGTTTGAGTGGGTCTGTAAGTTAGTATATGAGGGTCTGAGTGGGTCTGTGAATGGGTGCATGAGTGTCTGAGTGGGGGTGTGAGTGAGTGCATGAGGGTGTGAATGAGGGCCTGAGTGGGTCTGTGAGTGGGTATGTGAGAGGCTGAATGGGTCTGTGAGTGAGTATGTGAGGGTCTGAGTTGGTCTGTGAGTGGATGTATGACAGTGTGACTGGGTTTGTGAGTAGGTGCATGAGTTTCTGAGTGCTACTATGCGTGAATGAGTTAGTGTATGATTTCTTTTTTTTTTACCAATATTCGTGAATCGGTCAGGGTGCTACATGAGGGAGGCCGTGCTGAACATTGTGAGGTATTCGTGAATATCGTAGGTCATTAAAAAAAGCAGTTTATTATCATATTTTCACCCTCAAACACTCCTATATGACAGCCCTTTGGTCAGTGTACCTCCCCCCTGATCCCTTGTGTCACATTTAATTTAATTTTTCAGCCCAGGGGACCATGTCCCATTACCTGAAATGGCTGCCACAACTGATCAGTTTGCGGCCAGCCAATCACAGCAATCCTAGTATTGCCCACATTAGCAAATACAGCGCGACCACTGCAAAAACATTGCAAGGATCCATCGCCCTAGAAGTACAATTTGTTTTCCCCCTTTACATTCCAAAAACTACTGAGCGGATTTACACTAAATATCTAAAAGCATAATCTGTGTACCAAAACCTAACTTTCTACCAAATTTGGTGTAATTCCGCTCAGCGGTTCAGGCTGTAGTCATGTTCAAACCTCCTATGGGAATTACCATGGGAAACGCATGTTTTTGACCCCCTCTTTTTCTTAGTCCCCACTTGATGGATAACACCCACATTTTCCATGCACACCAAGAATCACAGGCACACTTTTTTGGGGAAAATTTTGTCGAGATTCGTCAAGCGGTGCCAAAGTAAAAAAATAGTTTTCCTATGGAAACATGGTCCTACTATAACTACTTACTATATATATATATATATATATATATATATATATATATATATGTTACCTAGTGGTACTTGGTGTTTATAGTTAGGACCATATAGACTTTTTTTTCCATAACTTTGGCACCGCTTGACGAATTCTCACAAACTTTTCAAAACTTATACTTTGGTCAGTTCAGCTGCTATTGTGAAAGTTTTGGGGTTATCTGTGAAGCAGAGGCTGGAATAAAGGGGGGATCCCAAAATACTTTTTTCTCCATTCTGTGTTTAAGGGGCTTTTCAATTCTTCAGCCTACATCCCGAACCACTTTCATTGTTACGCAAAATTTGGCACAAAGCTAGATTCTGTTCCACAGATCACAGGTTTTTTTTATTTGGTGTAAGTCCGTTCAGTAGTTTCTGAGATATTAGAGTTTAAAAAGTATAGATATCTAGCTCCACGGACTCAGATTTGTGGAATCAGATTCGGAAAAGCAAGGCCCTGATTGGCTGTCCGCAACTTGACAGAAAAAATGCCACCATTTTGTTTGTCACATCGGCTGGGGGGTAGAAATAGAATAGAGGAAAACACATAAGGGGTCAAGATACCTGTAACCTGACCCCATAGGACATTTAGAGGGGTCCCTTAGGAGCCCCTCATGGGCTAAAATTGACCAATTCTTTTTTTGTTTGTCCAATTCAAGAATCCACTTGAGAATCCAGAAAAAAAAACATCCACTGTATCCAAACTCATGCTGTGCACAGCCGAAGGCCATGCGCAGCTTGGGTTTGGGTGCATGCAGAAGGGTTGGCTGTTGGACCTGGCCATAGGCCAGGTCCTGTGACCAAGCTCCGCCACATACGGCCTAAGGCCATGCATGGTGCTACTTATATTCATATCTGTGCGTGCTAAAAAAAAACATTGAAATACACTGAAAATAATCAAAGGTTACAGGGATATTATAGTGTGGTTCTGAATTTACTTGCACAAACCTTAGAAATTCAGCAGTTTTAGTTAGTCATTTCAAGTAACTATAACTCGTGCCCTGAGGTAACTATAACTCACGCCTTTTCCATGCACAGCTAATTACTCCACATTTTATATCACTGATGACACCTTCTATGACATCTTTGATATTATCACTGCAACATTTGCAGTAAAATTATTGATCAGAAAACTGTAAATGAAGAAGGCCCGCGCTATAGTTACCTTAGGGCGCAAGTTACAAAATTGTTCCCTGAGGTAACAATAACTTGTGCCCTCGCCATTCACAGTTTTTTTGGCAAAACTTTTATAGCACATATTACATGGTTATTATCAATGGCGTTAACAAGATGTCATGAGTGCCGTAATTTGTGGGGTCATAAGCAGTGCATGGTGAAGGTGCAAGTTATAGTTACCTTAGGGAACAAGTTATAGTTATAGTTACTTGAGTTAACACTAACTGTAATTGGTGAATTTCTAAGGTTTTGTACGTTTAAAATGTGAGCCTAAATATAAAGTCTTTGTAACTTTTGTTTTTTTAAGTGAATTTCTATGTTTTTTAAAATTTTATTTCCTAACTAAAATGTCCATGTACGTTTAGTTTTTTTCATTGAATTTCAACGTTTTTTTTAAAGTATAATAATTTTCATTTATATATGTTGATCCAACCACTGCCCTGAGGCCAGCCCTCAATAACCACTGAACCTTGCAGTATGCATGGCCTTCACCTAGACACTGCGGCCAACCCCCCTAACCACCCAACCCTATGGTATGCACAGTCCTTTGTCTGTGCGCACCAGGAGTTGTCCACGACCTCTCTGGGTGTGAGAATAGGTGTGAGATGGTATACCTGGGGGTGAGATTGGCTGTCAGACAGTCATTCTGGGTGTAAGAGTGTGTACATCAGTGTTTTAGTGGGTGTGTCAGTGTGTACGCGGGTCTGTGAGTGGTTGTGTGACAGTCTGAGTGCATCTGTGAGTGGTTGTCTGAGTGTCTGTTGTGGGTCTATGAGAGGATGCGTAACTGTCTGAGTAGGTCTGTGAGTGGGAGAAATTGATTGAAAGAGAGTCAGAGAGAGAAAGAAAATGAAAGGGAGAGAGATAGAGAGGTTTTTAGGCTTTCCTCTATGATATACCTAGAATGAGATATTTCTTTACAATTTAAAATAAAAAACGTATCCGTAATTTTTAAGAAAGAACCTAATTTTCACTTTTAAGAAAAAGAAAAAAAAGAGGGAAGCAAGTCCAGCAGGACTCAAGCCCTGACTGCTCAGTCTGAATGTTTTCTTCTTTTCATTTAGCCCTTTATAGGCTTTCTGGGACCACTAGGGGGCCCTCAAGGGCTCCCCCATGGCCCCTACATATTTATTTATTTATTTTTCCAAAATGGCAATTATGGGCTCCCTGGCACTGTGGGCTTAAGGCTTCCCTCGTGGTGCCATTGCTTCAGCAAGCATTGAGCTGCTTTGAAAGCAGCTCCCTGCTTGCTGAAACATTTAGGGGGTCTTTACAACATTGGTGGTAAAAGCCGCTTACCGCCGTGCAGAAGACCGCCAACACACCGCCGCGGCCGTGGAATTCAGCCATGGTCATTATGACCCACAGCTCGGAATCCGCCAAAATCCACACACCCACACAAGTCCGCCACACCAAAGGTCAGTGATGAACTGGCGATAACAAAACCTCCACCGGCACGCCAACAGAAATACGCCCACACTATCACAACCCACGAATCCACGCGGCGGTCTTTCAACCGCGGTATTCCATTGGCGGTACACACCGCCGCGCTCAAAATACACATACATTTACAAAACACATCCACATTGGAAAATTCAAAATACACACACCTGATACACATACACACTCCACTCCCATACATCCAATACAATATAAAACACACACCCACATTACCCACAAACCCTTACGTCAACAATTGCGACAGAAGGCCAGAGAGAGACACCATCAGAAAGAACAATAGCATCCACAGGCACCCTACACCATCAATCACACAACATCCAAGCACCTCACACAACACACCTCTAAATATCACCCCACACATCACAACACACACCACCCCACACATCACCCACACCACCCCATGGCCCCGCAAAGACTCCCCAGGTTCTCTAAGGAGGAGCTCAGGGTCATGGTGGAGGAAATCATCTGGGTAGAGCCACAGCTATTCGGATCACAGGAGCAGCACACCACCATAGCTAGGAAGATTGAGCTATGGTGAAGAATCATGGACAGGGTCAACACCCAAGAACACGGGATGACATCAGGAAGAGGTGGAACGATCTACGGAGGAAGGTGCGTTCCGTGATCTCAAGACACCACCTTGCGGTTCAGAGGACTGGTGGCGGACCCCCACCTCCTCTCCCAGAACTCACTACATGGGACGAGCAGGTCTTGGATATACTGCATCCTGAGGGCCTCGTAGGAGTAGCTGGAGGAATGGACTCTGATAAGGCAAATCTTTCACTACTTCATCCCCCACCCACCTGCATGCTATCACATACCCCCACCCTCGCCCTCATCCCCATCACTCCAACTCCTCACGTATGTCCCAACATCACAAACCACACATCCCAAACCCAAGCCCTGCATGTGACACCAAAGCATGGACACCCATCACCAAAGCATGTCCACTGCACATACCCATACACCCCCTAAACCATTATCACACAAGGTCCTACACAGGAATGCAAGCACTTGGGTACAGGGTCACCCACCTATTGCATACCATGGCACACACAGATGCAATAATCATGCCTTTACACCCCTGCAGGAACCCTACCCAACGTCACCGGACAGGAGGGTCCAGTCATGTCCACTCCACCCACAGAAGAGGCCCACAGTGATGACATCAGCTCTGTCCAACTGGATCTAGATGACCAGCCCGGCCCATCTGGGACCTCGGGACAGTCGGTTCCCCTCACACTGGCACAGGCCACTACAGAGCTTCCCCCCTCTGGAAACACCAGCACAGCACCCACCCAGTGGGCCCATCCCTCTGTCCCCAGGACACGTCAATCAGCAGTGTGTCCACCACTACAGGGAACCCAGGCTAACCCACCACCCCAACAACACCAGGGACCTGGGGGCAGTGGCAGTGGGCACACGGTTCAGGGGACGGAGGCCCAGGAACACAGGGGAACTGGGAGGGGTGATGTGTGACAGGGGGAGAACAGGGCCAGGGAACCCACTCTCCACGAGGCCCTCTCCAACATCATGGGAGCCTACCACCATTCCCAGGAGACGATGGCAACGGTACTGGCCAAGTTTCAGGAGACCCAGCGGCTGCAGGAGGAACAGTATCTGGGCTTCAGGGAGGAACTACAATCCATCAATTCTACCCTGGGCACCATTGTAGGGGTGCTGAAGGAACTCGTCAACACCAGGAGGGACACTGTGGCACAACAAGGGGCCCCTGACACTAGCCTGGACGATGAACTGCCCACCACCTCCGCCAGCGCTAGTGGACAGGAGGCACCGCCACAGGACCACCACAACAGCACCCCACCCCCTGCAGAGGGAGAACCACCCCGCAAGCGGTCCCTGAGATCCAGGACAAAGACAGAGAACAATGCCAAAACCCCCGCCAATAAATGAGACCACCCTGAATGTCATGCTTCTGCCCCACTTTGTCACCCTGTCCATCCTTAAACTGGCCCAGCTCCACTTCCTATGCCCCTTTGGACAATGCACCTGTGAGACTAATAGACTGGACTCTGCCATTGACATTCCTCCACCATCACCCCTGACCATTTTACAACCCCCTCCACTATTTAGCACTTAAATAAACACCCTTAAATCACAAAACAATCTGTAGTCAGTCTGTGCTTTCACAATTGTGTATTTGCAATAACTGAGGGAAATGGCAATGTCCATTGTATTGTCAACATACCTATGTCACACAGCTCTAGTCCATGCGGAAACATAGCAGATGTCACACAGTGGGACCCACATCTGTGAAATCGTAAGGGAAAGTGACAACTCAGTGACCATACACTGGGTAAAAATGACAGATGAGAGGTAGTAGAATTAAATCAGATGTAGCAGGCAGTGTTGTCTTCTTACCTGTGTCTCACTGGAAGTATTGGTAGATCACCGTGTTCCTGTTGTCTATGTCCTCTTCTTCTGCTTCCTCGTCTTCACTGTCCACAGGCTCCACAGCTGCCACAACACCTCCATCTGGACCATCCTGCTGCAGAAAAGGCACCTGTTGTCGCAAAGCCAAGTTGTGAAGCATACAGCAGGCCACGATGATCTGGCATACCTTCTTTGGTGAGTAGAATAGGGAACCACCTGTCATATGGAGACACCGGAACCTGGCCTTCAGGAGGCCGAAGGTCCTCTCTATAATCCTCCTAGTTTGCCCATGGGCCTCATTGTAGCATTCCTCTGCCCTTGACCTGGGATTCCTCACAGGGGTCAGTAGCCATGACAGGTTGGGGTAACCAGAGTCACCTGCAAATAGCAAGGGACAACTGTTAGACACACACTAACTCATAGGGACATCCCCAGACCCAGACACCTATTCACACTGTATAGGGTCCATGTCCTCACCTAATAGCCAAACACAGTGCCTTGGGAGTTGCCCGATCACATAAGGGATGCTGCTATTCCTCAGAATGTATGCATCATGCACTGAGCACGGAAATGTGTCATTCACATGGGCGAGGTACTTTTTGGCCAAACACACCATCTGCACATTCATCGAATGGTAACTCTTCTGGTTTCTGTACACCTGTTCACTCCTGCGTGGGGGGACCAAGGCCACATGGGTCCCATCAATGGCACCTATGATGTTGGGGATATGTCCCAGGGCATAGAAGTCACCTTTCACTGTAGGCAAATCCTCCACCTGAGGGAAAACGCTGTAGCTCCGCATGTGTTTCAGCAGGGCAGACAACACTCTGGACAACACGTTGGAAAACATAGGCTGGAACACCCCTGATGCTATGGCCACTGTTGTTTGAAAAGACCCACTTGCTATGAAATGGAGTACTGACAGGACCTGCACTAGAGGGGGGATTCCTGTGGGATGGCGGATAGCTGACATCAGGTCTGGCTCCAACTGGGAACACAGTTCCAGGATTGTGGTACGATCAAGTCTGTAGGTGATGATCACATGTCGCTCCTCCATTCTCAACAGGTCCACCAGCTGTCTGTACACCGGAGGATGCCGCCATCTCCTCACCTGCCCCAGCGGACGTTGCCTATGGAGGAGAACAGCGAGCAGAGAGTCAACCAACTCTGAGGTACGTAAACACAAATTAATCGTAAAATGGTTGCAAATCAACATATGGCTGTATTAGTGTTTAAGCAAGGCCTAGATATGTGGGACGCGGTCCAAAATAATGCCATGTGGACCCCTGAAATGGCGGCTGCCTGACCTGTAAAGTGGGACAAGGGGATATGAGGTAACTGCGCTGGCGTTGTACAGCGTTGCGGTAGGCGGTCGAAGACCGCAGTGCAATCCTGCATTGCTTAACATTGGACCCTATGGGTCCCAGGAGCCAATGACGATGTACGCCGGTGGTGACGGTGCGCACCGCCGCGGACGTGACCGCCATTTTCTGTCTGTTCAATCACTTGATACCTGATCTTCGACAGGAGAGGTCCTACACTGCAAGTGCTGCTGTGACCTCAGTCTGGAAGAGACAATGGCTCGTGTGTCTGGGGAAAGGGACCCTGCCATCAGCACAGAGGAGTTGGAGAAACTAGTGGATGGGGTCCTCTCCCAGTACATGCTACTCTACGGTCCTCCAGACAAACAGGTGAGTACACTGTGAGCATGCTGTATGAGCAATGGCTGTTTGGAGTGGTGTGGATGAAAGATGGGGAGGAGAATGAGGTGTGCATGAAACGACGGTGAGTGCATGTGCGTCATGGCAAGGGTAGGTCAGCACCCACCAGAAGAAGGATATTTGGCGTGCCATCGCCAAGGATGTCCGGACCCTGGGGGTCCACCACAGACGGAGCACCCACTGCCGTAAAAGATGGGAGGACTTTCACCTCTGGAGCAAGAAGACGGCGGAGGCCCAGCTGCGGATGGCCTCCCAACGTGGGAGGGGTGCCCGTCGCACCATGACCCCCATGATGTTCTGGATCCTGGCGGTGGCGTACCCGGAGTTGGATGGGCGTTTGAGGGCATCACAGCAGCCACAAGGGGGTGAGTACACTCTCATTCAGCTGATTCAGCGAGCATTGTAGGTGTCTGGGTGGGGGAGGTGGGCTGTGGGTTCCCCTAGGCCAGGGCGAGTTTAGTAGGCAAGGTCCCTTCTGAAGGCAGGCCCTGTGGCACCCCACCCCACCTGTGTACAGAGCCAACTACACCTGGTCAGGCTCTTGTGACATCCATGTGTGCAGCAATCGGACATAGCCTTGTAACCCATCTCCCTGTGATTGATTAGGGAACTCCAAGTGCACCGCTTAGTGCAGGGGGCTTCTGTGTCTGTAGTGTCCACCAACGGTAGTGGTATTGCATGCACTCAACATGTCTTTCTTCTGTCTCCCCCCCCCTTTTTGTGGTCTCCATGTTCTTGTGTGCATTAGCATCATCAGGCGGAGGAGCAGTGGCACCAGAGCAGGAGGGAGCTGCATCCCACATGGCCCTGGAGGGCGACACAACGGAGTCTGAATTCACCAGTGGGACGGAGGGCGAGGGGAGCGCCACGGCGGGGACAGGAGCTGAGACCAGCGATACGGACTCCTCCTCTGATGGGAGCTCCCTTGCGTGGTGGGCCCATCTGTGCCTCCCGCATCTACAGGTACAGCCGCCACCCCCCCCTACCAGCTCCGCCCTTCCAGCAGCCCCTCAGCGTTTGCCCCGTGGCCGCTCACCCAGGAGGGTGGACATCTCCTTCGCCCCAGGCACCTCAGGCCCTGCCACTGTCACCCCTGCTGCCCTCAGTGAGGAGGCCATTGACCTCCTCAGGTCCCTCACTGTTGGGCAGTCTACCATTTTGAATGCCATCCAGGGTGTAGAGAGGCAGTTGCAACAAACCAATCCATACCTGGAGGGCATTCATTCTGGTCAGGCAGCCAAACAGCAAACATTTCAGACTCTGGACTCAGCACTGATGGCAGCCATTGTCCCTGTCTCTAGCCTCCCCCCTCCAACGTCCTCCACCCAGACCCAAACCCTTGTACCTCAGCCTATCCCAAGCACACCATCAGACCAGCATGCACACACGCAAACACACAAGGGAAGCTCAGGCAAACATAAGCACCACACATCCCACAGGCACTCACGCAAGCATCATACACATGCAGACATACCAACATCCAATGCCTCCACTGTGTCCCCCTCCTCCTCGTCTTCCTCCTCCCTCCCTGTCTCGTCTCCACTCACACCTGCATGCACTACATCGTCAGCCACTACCTCCATCACCAGCACACCCACCACCACACCCCGCTCACGTGCACTCACCACCCCTCTACCATTCACACATCCCCTGTGTCTGTGCCCACCTCCCAAGGTACACAAACGCAGCCACACACCCACCCAACAGCCATCCACCTCACGACAGCCTCCAGCCCATGCACCTTCACCCAAAGTCAGCAAACGCACACCTCCTACAACCACTACCTCTTCCTCCACTGCCAAACCCCCTCCATTTACCCGTCCCAGTGTGCCCCAAAAACTTTTCCTGCCCAACCTTGACCTTTTTCCCTCACCTCCCCCCCCCCTTCAGTCTCCTAGGGCCCGCCTCTCCAGGTCCCAACGCAGCGCCTCAGCCACAACATCTGCGGGAACAGTGGTGCCAGTAGTAACCGGCTTCTGGAGTGCGCCAGGCAGCAGGGCAGCCAGTGTGGCAAGGAGCCAGAGCACGGACACTCCCCAACCTCAAAAGCATAAAAAGTTGGCCAGTGCCCGGCGGGAGAGAGGAAAAAAATCTGCCACCAAAGCCGCTCCCAGGGGTACAGTTGGGAGTGTGGAGACAGCTGCGCCACCATCCAAGGTGGGGAAGGGGCACAGTAAAACCGGCAAGTCTGGGAAAACCTGCACGGCGGACAAGACCACAACAAGCACCGCTGCCAAGGACACCGCCGCCACCAGCACCGCTGCCAAGGACACCGTTGCCACCTGCACCGCTGCCAAGGACACCGCCACCACCAGCACCGCTGCCAAGGACACCGCCGCCACCAGCACCGCTGAACAGGACACCGCCGCCACCAGCACCGCTGAACAGGACACCGCCGCCACGAGCACCGCTGCCAAGGACACCGCCGCCACCAGCACTGCTGCCAAGGACACCACCGCCACCAACACTGCTGGCAAGGACACCGCCAGCACCGCTTGCAAGGACACCGCTGCCACCAGCACCGCTGAACAGGATACCGCTGCAACAAGCACTGCAGGCCAGTGAGCGCTAAAGATTATGACGCTACTGAGGCCGCCACGAGCAGGATGAAGCACTCTGGGCACAAAGCCCCCTCCAGAACCAGTGGAGAGATCCATCCACCACCTCAGTCCTTGGCAGGATGAAGCACTCTGGGCACAAAGCCCCCTCCAGAACCAGTGGAGACTGTTATCCACTTGAGAGACTGTGGCTTTGCACTCCCCAGGATAATGCAGTGGGCAACCCACCCACTGTAGAGACTTGAGAGACTGTGGCTTTGCACTCCCCAGGATAAAGCAGTGGGCAAACCACCCACTGGAGAGACTTGAGAGACTGTGGCTTTGCACTCCCCAGGATAATGCAGTGGGCATTGAACCCCTTCGTGGATCTGGCGTTGTGCACTCATCCGGCTGAGGTACCCCCACTTCCCTTCCCCCCGAGGTGCCTGTTTTATTTCTATCTGATGCCCCAGCAGTGTTCTCTCCGTCTTGTTCGGGTATTGAGTGTGGGCCTCGCCCACGCATTTTGGGCCCAATGGTCCACGGACTATGATGGTGGAATCCCTTGGACTTGTGTTCTTGGTGTATATATTTGTTTATAGTGTGAACATCTTTATATATGTATATATTTTTGATTCATGTATTTGAATATATTACAATCATTCGACTCATTTCCGTTTTGTCCTTGCACTCTTCCGGGGGGATTGGGGGTGTAACTGTAATGTATCATGATGTATTAGTGTGTGTGTTGTCGTGGGTGAGGGTGGGGGTGGGGGTGTTGTGTGTTACATGTGTGTGTCACTCTCTTTTCCCTCCCCCCTCCCCTGTGTCGTAGGTGCAGTACTCACCATGGTCTTCGCCGCCGTCTATGTTGTACCTGGTAGAGAAGCAGGAAGATAAAGGCTGGCAGTATCTGGAGCTCGGGTTCCATGGCGTCCTGATTCCTCGTGGGGTGTGTAGAGGTGAGCGTTTTCCCTTCCAAGTCCTGTTTCCGCCGTGTTTTTGTTCGCGGTGAATCCACCCCGGAAAAGGTGGCGGATTGGACTGTTGTAATTCTGTGGGCGGTACATTGTCCTCCGCCTGTCTGTTGGCGGTTACCGCCGCAGTGTTTGTTTGTACCGCCTTGGCGATCGGAGTGTTAAAGTGGCTGTCTATGTTGGCGGATTCCGCTACGGTCGTGATTCAAATTTTTTCCGCCGGCCTGTTGGTGGTTTTACCGCCGCTTTCACACCGACTGCCAGGGTTGTAATGACCACCTTAATCCCTGTCCCTGGCTTGCGTGGAGGGGACAGAAATGAAAGCTTCAGTTTTTGACGACGGGACCTGCTGGACATGTCCCATTGTCAAAAACCGAAGTATTTGCTGTGGCTTGGCTGTAGCTGCAAAGCAAACAGCTATGTCCCGGGGTGGGCATCCAAGGACAGAGCAGGAGCAAGCCCTAGGGGGTGGTGGTCTCCTATGGCTCTACGAGGAGCCCCCCCCCTCCAAAAATCATAGGCTCAGGGAGGTGGTGGTCCTCAAGGCTAAGGGGGGCTGAAATGTAACCCCTTCACTATTTTTTATCCATGCCCCATGGAGGTGGTGATACCTGGGGCTTGTGGTGCACGCCCCCCGCATATAGTTACAGCGCTAGGGAGGTGGTGATCCCAGGTGCTAAAGAGGGTCTGAAATAGACCCCTTCACAATTGTTTATCTATGCCAGAGGGAGGTGTTAATCCCTGGGTCTGGGTGGGAGGTCGGGCGTGTGCCCCCCTGCCCACAAGAGCACAAATTCCCCCGGAAAGTAGTGATCCCCGGATCAGGGAGAGGTGCGTGGTCCCCTCACATATTTATCTTACACCCCAGGGAGGTGGTGCTCCCCGGGGAAGCAGGAGAGGGCCAAGAACTCCCCCTGCATTTTTAACCAAATGCCCCAGGGGCTTGGCCCACCCTGGGACTTTATAATAATGATGTGCAGGAGCCTGCACTTTGTTTTTATTTTAATTTTATGACAGATCCACCACAACTCCGTTCGTAAAATTTAAAAAATGCTTTTTAGCCCTTTGGGACCCCACCACCAGAGCTAAGGGATCAGGGTGTTCTTACCCTGGCCCCTTTTTCTTTATTTGTTACGTTTTTTCTTAGACTCAGCTTTAGCCAAGTCCCAAGATGACTGACAACACTTCAACAACTTCTGTTGTTGACGTGCAATCAGCCAATCAGAGCTCAGTGTGAGATCAGGAGAGGTTGCAAATCCTTCATGTCCCTTGCTATGCAAATTTGTTTTCCTCTTAATTTCTCAAAAACTACTGAACTGAATTATAGAAAAACACTGTTTCTAGCCCAGACCTACCTTTCTGCCAAATTTGGTGTAATTCCATCCAGTAGTTTTGGCTCCAGCGTTGTTCAAAATCCCTATTGAAAAATGAATGGGAAAAACGTGTTTTACAGCCCCCCTCTTTTTCTCTGCCCCCCAGACGTATCACCCTGAAACTTTCTAGACAGCAGCTGATGTGACTGGCAATTTGCTTAGGAAAGTTTTGTGAAGATTTCTCAAGTGGCACCAAAGATATAGACAAGTAAAAATGTTTTTTATGTAGAAATAAGGTCCTAACTATACCTACCTACTGGCACCTGCATTCAAGGCACCCCCGCATTCCTTTACTGTGAAGCCCCAGGGAGTTGGCGACCCCTGGGGCTGCAGGGGGCGAGGCGTGTCCCCTGCATTATTTTACTGTGAAGCTCTGGGGAATCGGCGGTTCACAGGACTGCGGGGGTTGGGGAGCCTCCCAGCATTTAATTCTAAAATCTGCCCTGGGGAGGTGCCGTATTTGGACTCTCGCTCCCTAGCAAGACAGCTGATTTAGTGGAGACAGCTCTTTTGTTTGTAGGTGACTGCTTCACTCCTACAACAGGTCGCAACTGTCAGCCCAACCTTACTGGCTCACAAGCAGGACCTCACCAAAACTCAGAAAGCAAAGGTGATTTCTGGCAACCTTTTGCATGGACTCTAGATAGGACCTCTCAGGGAAGTAGTGGTGGAGCGGAAGTAATCCTTTTCTCTTGTTAGCAGTCTCAGTCACACAAAGGCAATGAAGGAGATGCAGGATGGTTTTCAATATACTTATTGAAAAGACTGCAATCTACGATAAAATGCATGGGCTGCAATGATTAGGATAATGAACAGTAAAAGAATTGTGAAGATGAGAGTTGTGAATATAAAACTCCCCCACCATCTTCCAATAAACATGAGATATAAAATTCCTAACCAAGAAAACCTAATCTTTACCCTAGAGAGAGCTAGGTTTGATAAACCTAATCGTCCAGTACCATGTCCAAGAGAAGTGCCCCCCAACCCTTGTTACCTTGGAATGAGGTCTCTAGGTCAGACTCTGTGGTGTCACAAAGGCTGAGTTCTGCAGTAAGGTGATGTGCAGCATATATGGCATCTAGAAGGAACCCCCTCTAATGACCTTGTGTTTGTGAGATGCATTTATACAGATCATGTGGGATCCTTGATGCAGGTATGTTCCTAAACAACTGATAAGGTGGCAGACTTGTGGCGGAAATTACATAAACGATTCCCAGCATGTGTCCATTATGTTCCTATCACACGTAAGTGAAAAAAGGACATGATGAAAATACCTATGTTCATTACTGAGAATGACGTTGATAATGACACCTTCTCAGAGTGGCACTGATAATGCAAATCAAAACATTTCTTGTAATATGTGAACAATGGCAGCCAGCTAGAAATGTTTTTTTTTTTTTTTTTTTATGAAACAAAACAGCAAGCTGAATAGGCAAAAGGTCACTAGGGGATGGGGGCACAGGCCTGCAAGCCAAAGGGTAAGCTAAAGTCCTATGTCCCAATAGGAAACTAAGTAGGATTCACCACAGAAGTGGCGGTCCCCAGGGCTGCGGGGGCTGGGAGGCCCCCCACATACATAACGAGTTTAGACCTATGGATGATCCAGGTCTGCTCCCTCTTATGCAAATATTTTTATGGATTTGTATAAGAGGCAGGGCGGGACCTTGGGAAAATTCTGACAAAGTGGTGCACTAAGGCCGTTATATTGATAACGTTATTATGATTTGGCATGGTTCTGAACGAGACGTTAAGAAATATCATGAATACTTGAATACTAATAGATTTAATGACTCCTTAAGCTTAGAAGATAGTAGTGTTAGGATTTGCTTTTTGGCTCTTGAAATTATATATAAACAATTGTCAGCTGGTTTTAAGATTATTTACAAGATTAGATAGGAAACCTATTTCTACTAACTCTATTTTGCATGCAGATTCTGGTTAATCAAGAAAACAAATACAAAATATCCCATATGTATATATATGTTTATACAGCTTACTGGTGGCAATAAAAACGTCAATATAATTATTGTGATTATGTTCCTGCTCGAGTGGGAGACAGGACTTTTGTCTAGTGGCAGTTTTGACATGCACAAAGATATCTCTGTTATGTGGATAGCTGAGTGGATTACCAGTACTTTAAAATTCAATTTATGTGAGAGAGGGGCCATGGACAGATGAGTTGCACATTGGGTGGGAGTGAGTGAATCTAAGGAGAAGGTCATGGGAGGGGAAGCACCAATTTTTTTTTTCGTAATGGGTGCCATCAGCGCTAAAGGCTGTGCACTAAAGGCTGTGATGATGGGTATGTGACAAGGTGAAGTAATTGGGGTGTTTTTTTTTGTTTTCTAGTGTCTTTCGAGAACATGCTGATTGAGGGACAAGACAAGATAAGGTTACTGGTGTTATTTACCGTTGCTCACATCATTCACACACACACACACACACACCAACTGTTTCATAATAACAACCTATCTGCCTTCTATGTAGCATAGTGTTTAAGAAGTATGGTTTTAGCCGGTAGTAGCAGAGATGGGGTCTCGGTGGATGACGGCTGCTCAAGAACTAAATTGGGCTATGGATGACAGCTCTAAGGCAGGATCGGAGACTGAGACAGCAGATACTGAGACAGCATCTAAGGGAGAGGTGAATGGAGCAGAATCTGGAAGTAATTTTCTAGTCGACGGAGTCCCATCTGATAATTCATCTTCCAGATGATGATGACAGTTGTGATGTCCTTTCGTAAGCACAGTCTGTGCAGCAGGACAACAGTAGCAAGTTAGACCAACTCAGAGAGTAGGCACATGTGAAGGGAAGCACAGATGGAGTGCTCTCTTGACAGCCCTCAATGTAGTTGAGCCCCTAAACTTTGCCTGTCGATGCTGGATGTGAAGTTGATACAGCAACTTTTTGTCAGTTGACTACATCAATCTCTTTTTGGGTGTTGACTTTTTTGAGCAAATTGTGCAGCAAACAAATTTGCGTGACAAACAATTTCTAACGGAGCATAAAGGCACTTAAGATCCACGTTCAAGGGCACACCAGTGGACCCCCAGTTTGCTGAAAGAGTTGAAGTTTTTTTTGTACTTTACGCTCAAAATTGAGTTAGTGCAGAAACCAACCTTGCAGTCCTATTGGTCTACTTGCATGGTTTGGGTAACCACCATCTTCGCACCGTACAAGAGCAGAGATCCTTTTTGCTATTGCAGTGCATGCTACATTTCAATGACAATTCTGCTGCATTCCCCGGGGCTATCCAGGCCATGACAGGTTGTTCGAAATTCAGCCTATTGTGGGACATTTGTCTGCCAGGTTTGCAGAGATTTATACTCCTAGAAATAATCTGGCCTTTGATGAGTCCTTGATCCTGTACAAAGTGATGCTGCTGTTCAGGCAGTTACATTGCCAGCAAAATAGCTTGCTATTGCATCAAGCTGTACATGCAATGTGAGAGTTCTACTGGCTATGTGTTCAGCTTCAGAGTGTATACAGGGATCCGGTAAGTTGCCCACCCATGCTAGATGTCACAGGAAAGATTGTATGGAAGCTTGTCCAGCCACTCCTCCACAAAGGTTATAACCTTTATGTGGACAATTTCTATACAGGAGCAGAGCTGTTCATTGAGCTCTACAAAGCTGGCACTGTGGCCCATAGTACAGTTCATTGTTGCTACAAAGGATTTCCACAGAAGCTTGTTTGCAAGAAGCTCCAGAAATCCCAGAGCACTGCGTTGCTTTCCAAAGAACTGCTCGCAGTCAAGTTATTGGATAGGCGCGATATGTATGTGCTCACTATAATTCATGATGAGAGCACCTCCCCCATCACGGTTTAGGGTCAGATGGGCAAAGTTCACAAGCCCACCTGTACAACAAGTTCATGGGTGGAATGGACAAGAATGATCGGGCTCTTTAGCCAAGCAATGCAAGTCATAAAACTTGCACTTGGTACAAGAAACTGTTTCCAAATGGCAGCATACAATGCGTATGTTGTTTATCGTCAGACATCCACAGGAAGACTCATGTCTTTTCTTGACTTTCAGTTGTCTGTGATTGAAGGTCTCACTGCTACAGAAGCAGCAGCCTCCACTTAATATTGCCTGGAGGATGTGGCAAGGCTTCAGGAATGGATTTCGGTTGTGGATCTCTACTGTCCCACCCTGGTCTCACTTCACCTTTGAACCAGCTGTTCTGCTTCAAGAGTTGAAGCCAATATTTCAACAATTTCATCAATTAGATACAAAACTTTTCTCTGTTAATGTTTGTACTATTTCTATCGATTTATTTAGTCAATCGAAAAACAAAACCATTCTGCCAATTCCAAAATTTTGTAATTATAATTCCAAATGTCCACTTGGTGCTGCATCAATTGTTCAATGCATTTTGGTTCAAATGACCCTTCTTCAGGGATCTACAATGAAAACAAAACACTCTATCAGAATGAAGGGAGATCTCTCTACAACAATAAACATTATAATAAGTACTTCACGGGGTCTGCCCAAGTGATTTTGTGCACCAAGTTCCACAATACATCCACCAGTGTGAAACTCAAAAAAAGAAACAAAAAATTGCTAATGTGCCAGTGCTGATATCACAAGATGAGCCACACGCTATTAAACACTGGCTCCTATGCTGTGTCTAAAGAATCATTATCATGTGCTCTATGTGACTGCCAATATTAAGTTTCATGCTTTGCTAAGTTATACAAAAGTGTTGTGCCTCCTAAGGTGCCGAATATACATGCAGGAAAATGCTCACAAGAAAAACAGTAAGGAAGCTCTTATCTGATGAAGAGAACCCCACTGGTTTAGTCAAAAGGTGTATCCCTCTTACTAGTACAGCAAAAACCACTCCTGTTAGAATTCAAGGATCCCAACTGCGTCTGCCATTACCCTGTGCCTGAAGCACTGTGTTCATGCTTTCTCAGTCAGTACAAATAACCAATTGTTTTGTGAGTCTCTGCGCAAATACAGAGAACCACAAAATTTAAAGGTGCAGAAACCAAAATAAAAACTATGATAAAACCTGTCTGTGAGCCATGTCCCGACATATACATCGGGTGATCCTGTACAACGCTAATAGTCAGTATGAGGCTGCTACCCTCAATCATTATCCTATTTGGACACATGATATTGGATGAAAACGCACTATAAAAACTATTGATAAGCCAACTATTAACCCAGAACTGTTGCAGAATAAACAATGTTCTCCCATATCAGTCTTTTACAACACAACAATCTAAAACCAAAATATAATAAAGTCTCAGAAAATCATAAAAAGATTCAGAAAATCATGGAACACATGCATATTCTAATTTATCATTCATCCCGGATGGATACAAGGTTTCCAATTTCTTAAACCAAAAAAATTCCTTTTGAAACAGACTGCAGGAGTGACACTTTGCTGATTGGTTCACCTCTATTCCAGGACCAACAGACCTCGCAGAAACATACACCATGCCCCTCCCCCCTGGCTGCTACCCCCTCAGAACCACTCTGCAATACCGAACAGCTACAAGATGTAACATCGTGACCACACCAATGGACACAGAAGTGGCATTGTCAGTGTACACAAGAAATCATTCATCTGCACCACCACTGAAGCCAAAACCTCGCCAATCATGGAACACCTAGAGTTCCAACTCCACATCGATGACAAAACCAACATCAAAGGCAACCTTGCATACAGACCCCCAGGGCCACAAACTGGCCTCAGCGATGCCATCACTAAATTCACCTCCACACTCGCCATCTACCCCGAGAACTACGTCTTCCTGTTAGACCTAAAATTCCACCTGGACAAACCTACAGACTTCTACTCCACCAACCTTCTGAAATGAATGAACAGCATTGGCCTTGCGCAGCTGGTCTCAGACCCTACGCACAAAGTAGGACACATGCTAGACCATATCTTCATGTCCAGCAACAGATTCAGATATAGCCACAGAAGTCACCTGGTCTGACGATTCACTGGACCACACTGCACCACCTCCAACCACCACAGCACCCCCTTCCATAGCTGGAC
The DNA here is from genome assembly GCF_031143425.1 of Pleurodeles waltl. NCBI lineage: Eukaryota > Metazoa > Chordata > Amphibia > Caudata > Salamandridae > Pleurodeles > Pleurodeles waltl. The sequence continues at coordinate 1,180,249,438 of NC_090437.1, forward strand.
CAAAGTCACACAACACGAATGGGCCAACAACATCAGCACCACCCAGCCTGATGTCTCCACCAACCTGAATCAGGCAGTAGAGAACATCAATGTCTGGGTCACCCCAGACTGAGTCACCCCCACATAACCAGCCAAAACACTCAGATCCACCAAACGAGCCAGCTGGTACACCCCAGACTCAGTGAGGTGAAACACACCTGCAAATAACTAGAAAGACAATAGAACACCAGCAGAACTGGCACTGATAGAGCCACTTTCAAGTCTGCCATGAACAACTACCACCACTAACTCAAAGTCATGAAAAAGGATGCCCTGTCACACCGCATTGAGGCCAACCAGGCCAATAAACTCTTCAGTATTCTGATGAGAGTTCACCTGACCATCAGCCACCTAAAACTCAATCCCCTCATGTCAAGAACTCTGTCACTTCCACAACAAGATAGCCACCATATACAGAATCTTTGATCCCCAAGTGACCAATCTCCTCAGCCTCCCCACTCCCACGAAGACAGCCATCGACCACCCGCTCATCACATGGGAACAAGTCAACACACTGAACACTACCGCCTTAATGAACTCCATTATCTCTGGAGCACCCTCTAACCCATTCCTCCATTTACTCTTCAGTCTTGGAAGCAACGAGATCAGCCACCAGCTCACCACCATCCTCAATGCCTCCATTGCCACAGTCACCTTCCCTGATGCCACTCAGAGGTCAGACCCCTGCTCAAGAAGCCCTCCGCAGACCCCATTCTCCAGAAATTCCACCCCATCTCGCTGCTACCATTCTCTGTAAAAGTCCTGGAGAAAGTCATCAACCTCCAACTCACCAAACACTTGGAGAGAAACAACATGCTAGACCCCTCCCAGTCAAAATTCAGAGCCAATCACAACACCGAGACTGCCCTGATCACCACAACAGATGACATTCCCACACTACTCATGACAGGGTAATCAGCCACACTGATCCATCTCGACCTCTTTGCAGCCTTCAACACCGTCTCCCACCACACACTCATCAATCGACTGCACCAGATTGGAATCAAAGACAATGCTCTCAGATGGATAGCATCATTTCTTACAGGACCCACCCTGAGAATCTACCTCCCTCCCTCCCTTCACCTCACAACCCAAGCGCACAATCTGCAGCATTCCCCTAGGTTCATCACTCAGTCCAACTCTCTTCAACATCTACATGACACTGCTAGCAGACATCAACATAATTTCCTATGCCAATGACACCCAGTTAGTCTTCTTGGTCTCAACGGACCCTACCACTACAAAGTCCAACTTCCACGATTGCATTAAAACTGTCTAAGCCTGGATGAAGTATAACTGCCCGAAGCTCAAAACAGACAAAACCGGTGCTGATTTTCGGCAGCCACACCTCCCTCTGGAACGACTCCTGGTGGCCATCAGAAATCGAACTCACACCCTTTCCGAAAGACTACGACCGCACCCTCTGTATCATACTGAAAAGCAAACTCTTCATGAAATGACAGGTCAACACCGTCTCCTCATCCTCTCCCCCTATGCTCCGCAGAATATTCAAATGGCAGAGAATCAGAAAAACAGTGACACAGGCCCTCATCACCAGCCGTGTGGACTACAGCAAAGCACTCTATACAGGTACTACCAGCAAACTAATGAGAAGATTGCAGATGATCCAAAATGCAGCACCCCAACTGATCCTCAACCTGCCAAAAAGGACCCACATCACCTGAGAGACCTCCACTGACTCACCATCCAGAAAAGATGCCAATTCAAACTGCTGACACACACATAGAAAGCCCTTCATGACCAGTGGCCTGCATTCCTGAAACACTGCCTGAACATCCACCAAACACCCAGACACCTCTACTTGCTGTCACCTTCACACAGGCACAGTGCATCTGCTGCTGCCACACTGGAAGACCACAAGGTACCATTGGTGGCATATGAGCCGGTCTACCGCCATAGTTTACGCAGCATTAGTTTCAAACACACACACCCCACTTCCTTGATTCGTTCACAAACACCCCCGCCCCCATACATGCACACATGCAGACACGTACCCACCACACAACTGCGCCACAGCCATGCACACACACAGCCATATACACTCACATCACCCCCCACACTTCCTACAGTCACAGCACCCCTCACCCGAAACCCCCTCCCCGCATGCATGCTCAGACATCTACACTCACATCAACCCCACCCCTGTACAGTCACAGCGCTCCTCACCCAATAGCCCCCTCCCTGCATACATGCACACAGAAACCCACACGCAGCACACATACACCCATTCACCTACACTTCAATGCACTCATTCACTCATACATACCAACACGCATTCACACACTTCCACTTTCATACATGCAGTAACTCACACGCATACAACCACGCATACACCACAATACTCACATTCACACACATGCATGCACACAGGAAGACACCACACACTCACACAAAACACCACCACCCTCCCACCCCATTCCCCTGTCGGACGCCCGACTTACCTTGTCCATCGAGGAGGTCATCTGGCAGGGAACAGGAAGGGGCTCTGGCACTACCAGCAGTGCCGTGCCAGCAGGACACCGCCAGGCCGAACTAATGGCCTTAATATGGCTGGTGAGGTGGTAGCAGCGCCAGGGCACCACCGTCCGCCAGAACGGCTACTGCAGGATTTCCGCCCTTGTTGTGGCGGAAATCCTGCAGTGTATATAATATGGCAGGTGGAAGACCGACAGCACTGGAGGTCTTCTGGTGCCCTTGGCATTGGTGGTATTCTAAGAATGGAACACAAAAGAGAGTGGCAGGAGTGATTCAACCCCACATACACTCCCAAGAAGACTGAGCAAGTCCATATACCACTAGAGGTGTGAGGGGATAAATTAGGGTGAACTGGATTAGTGAACCCTAATCTGGAGGCGCTGGCTCAGCGCATAATTGCTAGGTGAAGGGCTGAGTATAGGGTGTATATGGTTGTGGCTGTGTCTACAAGAGGGAGTTCCTTTTGAGGTGGTCTCACACACATAATAGTGTCATGCTTCATCACTTGACCACCTAGCCCCACCCAGGTAAGATGATACTACCTGGGCGGACTCAACCTCGTTGTTAAAAGAACTACAGAGGGAGTGCTGAAATGTGAATCTAACTGGATATTTTACAGGGATCCAGATGGGGTGTGAATAAAATTACCTTACAAGTCACCTGTCACAGTTAGTAAGATACTATAATAAATGTGTTTGTAGGTAAGGTTAAAACTTATGCTCGGGACTCAGTTGAGATTAATGACTCACGTAGCCTAAAAAACAACAAGAGACCAACATGTTTCTGCCCTCTCCATGTGCTGGAAGGTCAGGGGCATTCATCAGGGTCATGGATCCCCTAAGGGTAAAAGCATGGCAGCATGCTTGGCGGGTAGTGGAAATAGAATAATAGGCCTACCTGAACTGTTTGTTCAAATTAGGGTAGGTCTGGTAAAAGAATAAAAATATTATTTTTTTAAATGTGGTGAATAGGTGTCACTACACATAGCACACAACACAGCACACGAGGTGATGAGATGCAGTGTAAATCACGTGACTCACAAACATGCACTGAGGGGTAGGTGTTTTGTTTACTGTACACCATAATTGTCTGTCCCCGGCGTCTGGGTCTGACACATAATGGCCCATCATGGCCCAATCCATTTTTGGATTTTCTTTTCTTTCCTCTCTCCTTTTTTTCCTTTTTTTTCTTCTTTTCTTTGTTTTCTTCTTTACCTGGTTCCTCCTCTTATCTCTCTGTTTCCCCCCCCCTTCTCTTCATCTTCCCTCTTCCCCGACCTTTCTTTTCCTTTCCTTCCTTCCCTCCCTCTCTCTCCCCTTCCCCCTCCTCCTCCCCTCTACCCTCCCCTCCCTCTTCCCTTTTCCCCTCCCTCTTCCCTCCCCCTTCCCACCTTCCCCCCCCTTCCAACCCCATCCTTGTGCTTGAGGAATATTCAGCTCTCCATTCCTTTAATGGAGGCATCTATCTGGCTTTACTGAGAGCCAGAGCTCCTGCTTTTTCCGCCTGCCTTTACTTAGCAACCAACCCCACAGGGGACTCCATTTCCCGTCTTCCCCGGGTTGGCTCTGACGCGCCGCAGCACTCTGTAACGCACTGCGTCTTCTTTTTGCGCTCTGTTTGCTCAACTGAGTCCCGAGCATAAGTTTTAACCTTACCTACATGCACCTTTATTAAATTATCTTACTAACTGTGACAGGTGACTTGTATGGTAATTTTATTCACACCCCATCTGGATCCCTGTAAAATATCCAGTTAGATTCAGATTTCAGCACTCCCTCTGTAGTTCTTTTAACAACGAGGTTGAGTCCGCCCAGGTAGTATCATCTTACCTGGATGGGGCTAGGTGGTCAAATGATGAAGCATGACACTATTATGTGTGTGAGACCGCCTAGTCCGTAAAAGGAACTCCCTCTTGTAGATACAGCCACAACCTATACTCAGCCCTTCACCTAGCAATTACGTGCTGAGCCAGCGCCTCCAGATTAGGGTTCACTAATCCAGTTCACCCTAACTTATCACCCCACACATTTAGTGGTATATAGTATTCTAAGAATACCACCAATGTCATAATGAGGGCCACAATATCTTATGATGATTGTTTTCACATCTTCTGTATAAGATATTAAAACAATCATCATACAAGATATTGGCCCTCATTACAATCCTGGCAGTCGGTGTTAAAGCGGCGGTAAGACCGCCAACAGGCCGGCGGTAAAAAAAATGGAATCACGACCATGGCGGAAAGCGCCAACATAGACAGCCACTTTAACACTCCAAACACCGCGGCGGTCACCGCCAACAGACAGGCGGAAGACAATGTACCGCCCACAGTATTGCAACAGGCCATTCCGCCACCTTTTCCGGGGCGGATTCACCACGAACAAAAACACGGCGGAAACAGGACTTGGAAGGGAAAACGCTCACCTCAACACACTCCACGAGGAACCAGGACGCCATGGAGCCAGAACTCCATATTCTACCTGCCTTTGTTTTCCTGCTCCTCTACCAGGAGCACGAACGCTGGCGGCGAAGACCACGGTGAGTACTGCACCTACGACACAGGGGAGGGGGGAGGGAAAAGAGAGTGACACACACACGCAACACCCCCACCCCCACCCTCACCCACTACGACACACACACTAATACATGTTGATACATTACAGTTATACCCCCCAACCCCCATGGAAGAATGCAAAGAGAAAAAGAAATGATTGTAACGATTGTAATCAATCGTGAGCGGTGTGTGGTGATGGGTGTGATGGTGATGGACGTAGTGGCGGAAGTGCAAGCAGATGTGAGTGGAGACGTGACAGGGAGGGAGGAGGGCGACGAGGAGGAGGGGGACACAGAGGAGGCAGTGGCTGTTGGTATGTCTGCATGGGTATGATGCTGGTGTGAGTGCCTGTGGGATGTGTGGTGCTTATGTTTGCCAGAGCTTCCCTTGTGTGTTGAGGTGTGTGCATGCTGGTCTGATGGTGTGCTTGGGATAGGCTGAGGTACAGGGGTTTGGGTCTGGATGGAGGAAGTTGGAGGGGGGGGCTGGACACAGGGACAATGGCTGCCATCAGTGCTGAGGCCAGAGTCTGAAAAGCTTGCTGTTGGGCTGCCTGACCAGAATGAAAGCCCTCCAGGTATGCATTGGTCTGTTGCAACTGCCTCTCTACACCTTGGATGGCATTCAGAATGGTAGACTGCCCAACAGTGAGGGATCTGAGGAGGCCAATGGCCTCCTCACTGAGGGCAGCAGGGCTGACAGGAGCAGGGGCTCAGGTGCCTGGGGCGAAGGTGATGCCCACCCTCCTGGGTGAACGGGCACGGGGCACACGCTGAAGGTCTGCTGGGAGGGTGGTGCTGGTAGGGGGGGTGGCGGCTGTACCTGTAGATGCGGGGAGCACAGAGGGACCCGCCACCGCAAGGGAGCTCCTATCAGAGGAGGACTCCGTGTCGCTGGTCTCAGCTCCTGTCCCCGCTGTGGAGCGCCCCTCGCCCTCCGTCCCACTGGTGGCTTCAGACTCCGTTGTCTAACCTCCTGGGCCATGAGGGATGCAGCTCCCTCCTGCTCCGGTGCCACTGCTCCTCCGCCTAATGATGCTATTTGCACACAAGAACAGGGAGATCAAAAAAAGGGGGGGAAGACAGAAGAAAGACATGTTGAGCTACCATTGGCGGAAACTACAGCCACAGGAATTAAGCACAGGGACATGAGGTACAAGGCCTATGCCCGATTGCTGCACACATGGAAGTCACACGAGCCTGACTAGGTGTAGTTGGCTCTGAACACTGGTAGGGTGGGGTGCCACATGGCCTGCCTTACGAAGGGATCTTGCCTACTAAACTCGCCCTGACCTAGGGGAACCCACAGCCCACCTCCCCCACCCAGACACCTCATAATGCCGCTGATTCAGCTGAATGAGAGTGTACTCACCCCCTTGTGGTTGCTGTGATGCTCTTAAGCGCCCATTCAACTCCGGATACGCCACCGCCAGGATCCGGAACATCAGGGGGGGTCATGGTGCGGCGGGCACCCCTCCCACGTTGGGAGGCCATCCCCAGCTGGGCCTCCGCCGTCTTCTTGCTCCAGAGGCGAATGTCCTCCCATCTTTTACAGCAGTGGGTGCTCCGTCTGTGGTGGACCCCCAGGGTCCGGACGTCCTTGACGATGGCACGCCAAATATCCTTCTTCTGGTGGGCGCTGACATACAGGAATAGTAAAGGGGAAAAGGAGACGATATAACTGTCCGGACCATTACAGTCATTGGCCAGCGTTCCTACCCTTGCCATGATGCACATGCACTCACCATAATTTCATGCATGCCTCATTCTCCCTCCGCTATCTTCCATCCACACCACTCCACACAGGCATTGCCCATACAGCATGCTCACAGTGTACTTACCTGTTTGTCTGGAGGACTGTAGAGTAGCGTGTACTGGGGTAGGACCCCATCCACAAGTTTCTCCAACTCCCCTGTGGTGAAGGCAGGGGCCCTTTCCCCAAACACATGAGCCATTGTCTCTTCCAGACTGAGGTCACAGCAGCACTTGCAGTGTAGGTCCTCTCCTGTCGAAGATCAGGTATCAAGTGAGTGAACAGATAGAAAATGGCGGTCACGTCCGCGGCATTGCATACCGTCACCGCCGGCGTGAATTGTCATTGGCTCCTTGGACCCATAGGGTCCAATGTTAATCAAAGCAGGATTGCGCCGCGGTCTTCGACCGCCTACCGCGACGGTGTACAACGCCAGCGCAGTTACCTCATATCCCCTTGTCCTACATTACAGGTCAGGCCGCAGCCATTTCAGGGGGCCACATGGCATTATTTTTAAAAGCATCACACATATGTAGGCCTTGCATACACATTAAGACAGGGACATAGCAGACTGAAAAATGTGTGCAATAAAGTTGTGTTTTCGTACCTCAGTGTTGGCTGACCCTCTGCTCGCTGTTCTCCTCCATAGAGCACGTCCGCTGGGGCAGGTGAGGAGATGGCGGCATCCTCCGGTGTACAGACCGCTGGTGGACCTGTCGACAATGGAAGAGCGACATGTAATTATCACCTACAGACTGGACCATGCCACAATCCAGTAACTGTGTGCCCAGTTGGAGCCGGACCTGATGTCAGCTATCCGCCATCCCACAGGAATCCCCCCTCTAGTGCAGGTGCTGTCAGTACTCCATTTCCTGGCAAGTGGGTCGTTTCAGACGATAGTGGCCATAGCATCAGGAATGTCCCAGCCTATGTTCTCCAACGTGTTGTCCAGAGTGTTGTCTGCCCTGCTGAAACACATGCGCAGCTACATCGTTTTCCTTCAGGTGGAGGATTTGCCTAAAGTGAAAGGTGACTTCTATGCCCTGGGACATATGCCCAACATCATAGGTGCCATTGATGGGACACATGTGACCTTGGTCCCCCCGCAGGAGTGAACAGGTGTACAGAAACCGGAAGAGTTACCATTCTATGAATGTGCAGATGGTGTGTTTGGCCGACCAGTACATCTCCCATGTGAATGCCAAGTTTCTTGGCTCAGTGCATGACGCTTACATTCTGAGGAATAGCAGCATCCCTTATGTGATGGGGCAACTCCAGAGGCACCATGTGTGGCTATTAGGTGAGGACATGGACCCTATACAGTGTGACTAGGTGTCTGGGTCTGGGGTTGTCCCTAAGGGTTAGTGTGTGTCTAACAGTTGTCCCTCGACATTTGCAGGTGACTCTGGCTACCCCAACCTGTCATGGCTACTGACCCCAGTGAGAAATCCCAGGACAAGGGCAGAGTAACACTACAATGAGGCCCATAGGCGAACTAGGAGGGTTATAGAGAGGACCTTCGGCCTCCTGAAGGCCAGGTTCAGGTGCCTCCTTATGACAGGTGGTTCCCTATTCTACTCACCAAAGAAGGTGTGCCAGATCATCGTGGCCTGCTGTATGCTTCACAACTTGGCTTTACGACGACAGGTGCCTTTTCTGCAGGAGGATGGTCCACATGGAGGTCTTGTGGCAGCTGTGGAGCCTGTGGACAGTGAAGACGAGGAAGCAGAAGAAGAGGAGATAGACAACAGGAACACGGTGATCCACCAATACTTCCAGTGAGACACAGGTAAGAAGACAACACTGCCTGCTACATCTGATTTAATTCTACTACCTCTCATCTGTCTGTCATTTTCACCCAGTGTATGGTCACTGAGTTGTCACTTTCCCTTACGATTTCACAGATGTGGGTCCCACTGTGTGACATCTGCTTTGTTTCCTCATGGACTAGAGCTGTGTGACATAGGTATGTTGGCAATACAATGGATATTGCATTTTGCCTCAGTTATTGCAAATACACATTTACGAAAGCACAGACTGACTCCAGATAGTTTTGTGATTTAAGGGTGTTTATTTACTTGCTAAATAGTGGAGGGGGTTGTAAAATGGTCAGGGGTGATGGTGGAGGAATGTCCATGGCAGAGTCCAGTCTATTAGTCTCACAGGTGCATTGTCAAAAGGGGCATAGGAAGTGGAGCTGGGGCAGTTGATGGATGGACAGGGTGACAAAGTGGGACAAAAGGATGACAATCAGGGTGGTCTCATTTCTTGGCGGGGGTCTTGGCATTGTTCTTTGTCTTTGTCCTGGATCTCATTGTTGTTCTCCATCTGCAGGGGGTGGGGTGCTGGTGTCGTGGCCCTGTGGCGGTGCCTCCTGTCCACTAGCACCGGCAGAGGTGGTGGGAAGTTCATCGTCCAGGCTAGTGTCAGGGGCCCCTTGTTGTGCCACAGTGTCCCTCCTGGTGTTCACAACTTCCTTCAGCACCCCTAAAATGGTGCCCAGGGTGGTATTGATGGCTTTGAGTTCCTCCTTGAACCCCAAATACTGTTCCTCCTGCAGCCGCTGTGTCTCCTGAAACTTGGCCAGTACTGTTGCCATTGTCTCCTGGGAATGGCGGTAGGCTCCCATGATGTTGGAGAGTGCCTCGTGGAGAGTGGGTTCCCTGGGCCTGTCCTCCCCCTGTCGCACACCAGCCCTCCCAGTTCCCCTTTGTTCCTGTGCGTCTGTCCCCTGAACCGTTTGCCCACTGCCCCCAGGTCCCTGTTGTTGTTGGGGTGGTGGGTTAGCCTGGGTTCCCTATAGTGGTGGACACACTACTGCTTGACGTTTCCTTGGGACAGAGGTATGGGCCTGCTGGGTGGGTGCTGTGCTAGTGTTTCCAGAGGGGGGAGGCTCTGTTGTGGCTTGTGCCAGTGTGAGGGGAGCCGACTGTCCTGAGGTCCCAGATGGGCTGGGCTGGTCATCTAGATCCAGTTGGACAGAGCTGCTGTCATCACTGTGGGCCTCTTCTGTGGGTGGAGTGGACATGTCTGGAACCTCCTGTCCGGTGACGTTGGGTAGGGGTCCTGCAGGGGTGTAAAGGCATAATTATTGCATCTGTGTGTGCCATGGTGTGCAATGGGTGGGTGACCCTGTACCCCAGTGCTTGCATTCTTATGTGGGACCTTGTGCGCTAATTGTTTAGGGGGGTGTGTGGGTATGTGCAGTGGCCATGCATTGGTGATGGGTGTCCATGCTTTGGTGTTGCATGCAGGGCTTGCTGTTGGAATGGGTGGTTTGTGATAATTGGACATATGTGAGGAGTTGGAGTCATGGGGGTTCGGGCGAGGGTGGGGGTATGTGATAGCATGCAGGTAGGGTGGGGGATGAAGTAGTTAAAGATTTGACTTACCAGAGTCCATTCCTCCAGCCACTCCTGCGAGGCCCTCAAAATGCAGTGTAGCCAAGACCTGCTCCTCCCATGTTGTTAGTTGTGGGGCAGGAGGTGGGGGTCTGCCGCCAGTCCTCTGAACCGCGATGTGGTGTCTTGAGACCACAGAACGTACCTTCCCCCGTAGGTCATTTCACCTCTTCCTAATGTCATCCCTAGTTCTTGGGTGCTGTCCCACTGAGTTGACCCTGTCCACGATTCTGCGCCATAGCTCCATCTTCCTAGCTATGATGGTGTAGAACGTGCACCTGTGATCCGAATAGCTGTGGCTCTACCCGGATGATTTTCTCCACCATGACCCTGAGCTCCTCCTCAGAAAACCTGGGGTGTCTTTGTGGTGCCATGGGGTGGTGTGGGTGATGTGTGAGGTGGTGTGTGTTGTGATGGGTGGGGTGATGTTTAGGGGTGTGTGGTATTTTGTGCGTGAATGTGTATGTGTGATGGTGTTGTGTGCCTCTGTGTGCTGGTGTTGTCTTTGCTGTGCTGTCTCTCTGGCCTTCATCTAAATTTCTGGTTGTAAGTGTTTGTGGGTGATGTGGGTGTGTGTTTTATATTGTATTGAGTGTGTGGGAGTGGTGTGTGTATGTGTATCAGGTTTATGTATTTGGAATTGTCCAATGTGGTAGTGTTTTGTAAATGTGTGTGTATTTTGAGCACGGCGGTGTGTACACCAATGGAATACCGCGGTTGAAAGACCGCTGCGTGGATTCGTGGGTGGTGATAGTGTGGGCGTATTCCTGTTGGCGTGACGGTGGATGTTTTGTTATCAACAGTTTATCACTGACCTTTGGTGTGGCGGACTTGTGTGGGTGTCTGGATTTTGGCGGATTCTGAGCTATGGGTCGTAATAGCTGTGGCGGAATTCCGTGGCCGCGGTGGTGTGTTGGCGGTCTTCTGCATGGCGGTAAGCGGCATTTACCGCCAATGTTGTAATGACCCCCATTGTGTCCTGTACCCTTCTTCAATAACATTGGGTATGATACACGTTAGCAATTGAGTTTTCACACTGTCAAATCAAAAGTAGAAGTGTTGTTGAATATGTCCCAAACGACATTTGTTTGGCTTATTACATTAGGGAACCTAGATAGTATTCCCCATTATTTTTACCTTACTTTGAATAGTAGATATGCCCGTGCAGTTAGAGGAATATGCTTCGGAATGCCTACTCGGATGCCTACAACTTGCATCCACAAACTGGACAGGTTTTGCACAGTAAGGCCCATATTTATAGTTTTTGTTGCAAAACTGCACTAGCACAGTTTTGCATCAAAAACTTTACCACCGGCTTGCGTCATTCTCAGATGCATGCCGGGTGTCAGATTTGTAGAATGGCGCAAGCTGGCGGTAAGGCCCGGCTAGCGTCCTGAAAAACAACGCTAGCTGGGTGGGGATGGCTGCAGGGAAGGAGGAGTCTGTGCCTCAAAAAATTACGCTAGCCCTATTTAGAGGCAAAAAAATTCTGCTAACCAGACTAGCGCCATTTCCTTGTGCACAACCACCAAAAACATGACTCCTGTCTTAGGAAAGACAGAAGTCGTGCCCACCACCCCAATGGCCAGCACATATTCCTTCCATTTCCCTGAGGAAAAGTCCTTGAATCTGCAGGCAAACACAAATTTCTTATCACCTAGTGTTCCCCCAAGTCTTCCCAGAAAAATAGTGACTCACTTGCATGGATGGGACAAGTGCCAGCAACAGGAAGTTCACAAAACATATTGTGGAAACATCAAAATTATCTTTCACAAAACAACCTGGTTTTACAAGAGGGGGCACGTGCATTTTTGGTCCCAGGCTCAGAGAACATCTAGGGAAACCTACCAAAACCAAAGATGTCTGAAAACTAGACATGCAGGGAAGTCCAGGGAGGTGTTTCTTGCGTGGATTCTCCAAAGTTTTCTTAACCAGAATAACCTGCAAATGTAAACTTGAACAAAAAGACTGTTGTTCCATGCATTTCTGTGACATAAACTACAGAAATGTGCAGGAGTCCACAAAATTCATAAAAGCAATTGTTTCCCCACCTGTCCGGATAAAAATGCTTTTACACTTGTGTGCCTTGGCCTAGTGCCTACTTGAGCAATAGATCAGAGTAGGATCAAAAGTATCCTCATGCAGGGTCTATTCTTGACCCTCATGTGATCCATTCCTGTCTGGGGCACTGGGCCACTGGGGTAGCATTTTTATGAGGACACATGTGGGAATGCTGGGTGGTAGGAAGTTTTTGGATCCCAGCATATTCCTGTAGTTTACCTCACATAACTGAGAGGAAAAATAGTGTTCTAATTCAATGTTTTACCTTTGCAGGGTATTTTGGGTGAGAAAACGTTTGAGGATCCACACAAGTGACAACTCCCTGGACTCCGACTCCCCTTGATGTCTACTTTTCAGAAATATCTGGGGATGATAGGTTTCCCTACATGGTTGCGGACCCCAAGACTAATTAATACTCCTACCATAGTTATAATTCTTACCACAATATGTTTTTGGCCTTTCCCTACCGCAGGCAATTGGCCCATCCACACAAGTGAGGTAGCTATTTTATTGGAAGATCTAGGGAATGCCTGTTGAAAGGAAGTTTTTGGCTCTCCGCAAATTACAGAACTTTCCATCATAGAATTGTGAGCAAAATGTGTTTTTAATCAAATTGTGAGGTTTGCAAGGCATTCTGGATTAAAAAAAAGTGTTGAGAACGAACGTCTGCCCACCTTACATATCCCTAGGTGTCTAGCTTTCAAAAATGTAGTTTGGCCAGGGGACCCTACGTGCTGGCTGAACTAGGGTCCAAAATATCAGGATACCCACATTAGGAAAAAGGGTCAGTTTTCCATGGAAAAATGTGTTGTGTCCATGTTGCATTTTGGGCGGTTTTATGTCATGGGATCTAGGCCTACTTACATAATTGAGGTACTATTTATATCAGGAAACCTGGGTGATGTCAGGTGGGAGGAAGCTTGTGGCTTTCCACAGATTTCAGAGCTTTGCATCACAGAAATATGAGGAAAATGCGTTTTTTTTTAACGTTTGAGGTTTGGAAAGGATTCTTGGTGTGAAAATGTGATGAGTCAAAAAAACCTAATTTCCCCTAGGTGTCTAGTTTTAAAAAATGTACAGGTTGGCTAGGTTTCCCAAGGTGCTGTCTAAGCTGTCTGAGCTGGAGTCCAAAACCAAAAGCTACCCACATTAGAAAAAAGGGTGAGTTTTTGATGGAAAAATGTGCTGTGTCCATGTTGCAATGTGGGCTGCTTCCCGACACAGTCACTAGGGCTACCAACACAAGTGAGATACCACTTTTATTGGGAGACCTGGAGGAATGCCGGGTGGAAGGAAGATTGTGGCTGCCTGCAGATTTCAAAGCTTTTCATCTCATACATGTGAGAAAAATTTGTTAGTTTAAGGTTTGCAATGGATTCTGGGTAAAACAAAAACATAGCAAGAGCCATGCATGGCAGCCCACCCTAGATGCCCAGAGGTGTCTAGTTTAAAAAAATGTACAGGTAGACTAGGTTCCCTAGGTTCCAGCTGAGCTAGTGTCTAAAATCTCGAGCTACCAACATTGGGAAAACAGGGTTGCGCAAACGATACGCTCCTTCCTGTCTGGCCGAACACAGAGAATCAGACTCCTGACTTACCTGTCAGAACCTACAGAGATCAGCTGCGGTGTTCCACAGAGATCCCTGAGACCCACACTCTTCAACATCTACATGGCCCCACTTGCATCCATCATCAGGGACCACTACGCCGACGATAACCAGCTAATCATCTCACTGACTGGAAACCCCACTACTGCCAAGAAGAATTTCCACAACATGATGGAAGTCGTCGCAGGCTGGATGAAAGACAGCTGCCTTAAGCTCAACTCCAACAAGACTGAGATCCTCGTCCTGGGACCATCTATATCAGCCTGGGACAACTCCTGGTGGCCATCAAACTTCAGCACCCCCCCACCCCAACAAACCATGCATGCAACCTCGGCATCACCCTGGACTCATCGCTCACCATGACCCACCAAGTCAACTTAGTCGCATCCTCCTGCTTTCACACACTCCGACTTCTCTGGTAGATCTACAAATGGATCCCAAAGGACTGCCACAAACCACCAATCAGTCAATCAGAGTATTTGTAAAGCACACTACTCATCCATGAGGGTCTCAAGGCACTGAGGGGGGGCCCTTGTTACCAGCAGATTCGACTATGGCAACACTCTTTAAGCCGGTACCACCCAGAAGAACCTCAAGAAATTACAGCACATCCAAAATGCCTCTGCCAGACTCATCCTGGACATTCTCCGCCACAAACATATCACCAATCACCACTGGCTCCCTATCGAGAAGAGAATTAACTTCAAGCTCCTCGTCCACGCTTATAAGGCCATCTATAACCTAGGACCCGCCTACCTCAATCACTGCATCACCTTTTACTCCCCCACCAGACCTCTCTGCTCTGCTCAACAAGCTCTAGAAACTGGACCCTGCACACAAAAGACTTCGGCTGGTGAGAGATCCTTCACCTACCTCGCAGCACACAGCTGGAACACCCTGCCCCTGCACCTCAGGCAGTCACCATCTCTACCCCAATTCAGGAAGGACCTTAAAACCTGGCTCTTCGACTGAAGCTCAGAGGATAAAGCTCCTTAGCACCTTTAGAACCTTACAGGTGAATAGTTGTGCTTTACAAACTCTGATTGATTGATTGAGGGTCAATTTTGGTGGAAAAAATGTGAAGCATCCATGTAGCGTGTTTGGCCGTTTCCTTTCGTGGGTACCAAGTCTACCCACACAAGGGAGGTACCATTTGTATCAGGAGACCTGAGGAAATGCAGGGTGGAAAGAGGTTTGTGGCTCCTGCTGATTCCAGACCTTACCAACACAGAAAATTGAGGAAAATATGTATTTTAGTGAAAGTTTGAAGCTTGCAAGGAACTCTGGGAAAAGGTGTGGTGAGAGTCATGCAAGGCAGTCCACCCTGGAGACCCCTAAATATCTAGTTGTCAAAAGTGTACAGGTTGGCCAGGTTTCCCTAGGCTCCGGGTGAGCTAGAGTCCAAATGTTTGAGCTATCCATATTGGAAGAATAGGGTCAGTTTTCAGTGGAAAAATGCAGTGTCCATATTGCGTTTTGTGCTGTTTCCTGTTGTGGTCACTAGGTCTACCCCACCGGTAAAGCTGGGTGGAAAGAAGTTTGAGACTCAATGCAGATCCCAGAACTTTCCATCACAGGAAAACGTTAGGAAATTCTGCATTTTTTAGTCAAAGTTTAAGGTTTGCAAGGATTCTGAGTAAAAAAACTTGGTGGGAGCCACACAAGTCAGCCCACCTTAGATATCCCTATGTGTCTAGTTGAAAACAATGTACAGGTTGATTAGGTTTCTCAAGGTGCTAGCTGAGCCATGTTAAGTTTTGGGCCATTTCCTGTTGTGGTCACTTAGTCTACCCACACCAGTGGGGTGCCATTTGTATAGAGTAACCCGGGGGTATGCTGAGTGAAAGTAAGTTCATAGCTTCCCACAAATTCCAGAACGTTCCATCATAGAAATGTGAGGAAAATCTGTTTTTTAGTGAAAGTTTAAGGTTTGAAGGGATTCTGGGTGAAAAAGCGTGGTGAGAACCATGCAAGTCAGAATACACTGGATACTCCTAGTTGTCTAGTTTCCAAAAATGTACAGGTTGACTAGGTTTCTCAAGGTGCTAGCTGAGGGTTCAAAATCTTGAGCTACTCACATCGATAAAAGAGATCGGTTTTGGTGAAAAAATGTGCTGCGTCCATGTTGTATTTTGGCCCGTTTCCTGTCACGGTCACTAGGTCTACCAACACAAGTGAGGTACCATTTTTATTGTGAGACTTGGGGGAATGCCGGTTGGAAGGAAGTTTGTGCTTCCCCACTGATTCCAGAACTTTCCATCACAGAAATATGAGAAAATGTGTTATTTAGTGAAAGTTTGAGGTTCACAAGCGATCCTGGGTGAAAAAAACGTGGTGAGCGCCATGCAAGTCAGAAAACCCTGGATACCCCTTGGTGTCTAGTGGTAAAAAATGTACAGGTTGGCTAGGTTTTCCAAGGTGTTTTCTGAGCTAGGGTCATGAATCTTGAGCTTTCCCCACCCAAAAAAAAGGGTTATTTTTTAGTAGAAAATGTGCTGTGTCCATGTTCTGTTTTTCCCTATTCCTGTAGCGGTCACTAGGTCTACCAACACAAGTGAAGTACCATTTTTATCGGGAGACCTGAACTAATGACGGAATTTTGTGGCTCCCAATAGATCCCAGAACGTTCCATAACAGAAATTTGAGGAAAATGTATTTTTTTAGTCAAAGGTTAAGTTAAGGTTTGCAGGGGATTGTGGGTAAAAAAACATGTTGAAAGCAATGCAAGTCAGCCCACCTTAGATACCCCTATGTGTCTAGTTTTGAAAAATTTACAAGTTGGCTTGGTTTCCCTAGGTGCCGGCTGGAATAGGGTTCCAAATCTCGAGCTACCTAAAGTGGTGAAAAAGGGTCAATTTACATTGGAAAATTGTAATGAGTCCACGCTGTGTTTTGGGCAATTTCCTGTCGTGGTTACTAGGTCTACCCACACAAGTGAGGTGCCATTTTTATTTTGAGACCTGAAGGAATGCCTGTTGGAAAAAAATGGAGAGCTCACTGCAGATTATAGAACTTTTCATCACAGAAATATGAGGAAAATGTGTTTTTTTAGACAAAGTTTGATGTTTATAATGAATCCTGAGTCAAAAACTGTGGTGAGAGCCATGCAAGTCATCCCGCCCTAGATACCCGTAGGTGTTTAATTATCAGAAATGTATAGGTTGGCTAGGATTCCCTAGGTGCCGATTGAGCTAGGGTCCAATCTCGAGCTATCAACTTTGAAAACAAAGAGTCTGTTTTTAGTCGAAGAATGTGATGCATCCATGTTGTGCTTTGGGCCGTTTTCTGTCATATTCACTAGGCCTACCCACACATGTCAGGTACCTTTTGTGTCAGGAGTGTAGGAGGCTGGCCTGGCTTATAGTGGGTACATGATGGTACTTACACCTTGTGCCAGGTCCAGTTATCCCTTATTAGTAGATTAGTAGTGTTCTAGCAGCTTAGGCTGATAGAGGTAGCTATAGCAGAGCAGCTTTAGGCTGAACTAGGAGACATGCAAAACTCCTACTATACCACTTATATCATATAGCACTATATCATAAGAATCACAATACTCAGAGTTACTAAAAATAAAGGTATTTTATTTAAGTGCCACTGTGCCAAAAATATCTCAGAGGATATGGTCCCTTAGGAGGTAAGTAAAATACACAAAATATACACAAAATCAGGTAAGTAAACAGTTAGAAAAGTAATGCAAACACTGTAGAATACAATAGGATGCAATAGGCCTAGGGGCAACACAAACCATATACTAAGAAAGTGGAATGCAAATCACTTAGGGACCCCAGGCCTAGGGTAGTGTGTAGAGGGTCACTGGGAGTGTAAGAAAACACTAAGGGTGTCTAAGATACCCAACCCCAAGACCCTGAAAAGTAGGAGTAAATTTACCCTACTTCCCTAGAAACACACTAAAGTCATGATAGGAGATTCTGCAAAGACAACAACTGACTTCAAAGCACTGAAGACAGATTCCTGGACCTGAGGACCTGCAAAGGAAGGGGACCAAGTCCAAGAGTCATGAAAGTGTCCGGGGGGCAGGAGCCCACGTAACCCGGATGAAGGTGCAAAATGGCTGCCTCTGGGTGGAAGAAGCTCAAGATTCTGCAACAACGGAAAGTGCCAGGAACTTTTCCTTTGCACAGAAGATGTTGCACGGCATGCTGGAGGATGCAGAGTTGTTTCCACGCAGAAAGACTGCAAACAAGCCTTGCTAGCTGCAAAGGTCACGGTTGAAGAAAATGGGAGCTGCCCGGGCCCACGAAGGACCAGGAGGTTGCCCCTTGGAGGAGGAGACAGAGGGGGTGCTCAGCAGCACAGAGAGTTAATGCAGAAGCAGTCAGCACCCACAGAAGCACTTGAACAGGGTTTCAAGAAATCTGAGCACAGCAGTCGTCTCAACACTACAAAGGAGGGTCCCACGAACCCAGTGGTCAACTCAGTGAGTTGAGCTTTGGAGGACTGAGTGCTGGGGACCTGGGCTCTGCTGTGCATGAAGGATTCCTTGCAAAAGTGCACAGAAGCGCTAGCAGCCGCAGTTCACGCAGTAGACAGGATTACTCTCTGGCGTGGGGAGGCAAGGACTTACCTCCACCAAATTTGGACAGAAGGACCACTGGACTGTCGGGGTCACTTGGATCCAGCTCCTGTGTTCCAGGAACCACGCTCGATGAGATGGGACCCAGAGGACCGGTGATGCAGAAGTTTGGTGCCTGCGTTAGCAGGGGGAAGATTCCGTCGACCCACGGGAGATTTCTTCTTGGCTTCCAGTGCATGGTGAAGGCAGACAGCCCTCAGAGCATGCACCACCAGGAAACAATTGAGAAAGCCAGCAGGATTAGGCGCTACAATGTTGCTGGTAGTCGTCTTGCTACTTTGTTGCAGTTTTGTAGGTGTCCTGGAGCAGTCAGCTGTCGATCCTTGGCAGAAGTCGAAGAGGGAGATGCAGAGGAACGTGGGAGTTGAGCTCTTGCATTCATTATCTGATGAGAAACCTACAGGAGAGACCCTAAATAGCCCACAGAGGAGGATTGGCCACCTAACCAGGTAAGCACCTATCAGGAGGGGTCTCTTACGTCACCTGCTGGCATTGGCCACTCAGAGGCCTCCATTGTGCCCTCACACCTCTGCATTCAAGATGACAGAGGTCTGGGACACACTGGAGGAGCTCTGGGCACCACCCCTGGGGTGGTGATGGACAGGGGAGTGGTCACACCCCTTTCCTTTGTCTACTTTCGCACCAGAGCAGGGGCTGGGGGATCCCTGAACCGGTGTAGACTGGTTTATGCAAGAGGGGCACCATCTGTGCCCTTCAAAGCATTCCACTCTCTCAGAGGAAATCCTGTGTTCTGCCTTCCTGTGACTGGGCTGCCCAGACCCCAGGAGGGCAGAAGCCTGTCTGTGCATTGGCAGCGGCAGTAGCTGCAGTGAAAACCCCAGAGAGCTAGTTTGGCAGTTCCCGGGGTCCATGATGGAGCCCTGGGTATGCATGGAATTGGCACCCCAATACCAGATATGGCATGGAGGGACAATTCAATGATCTTAGACATGTTACATGGCCATATTCGGAGTTACCATTGTGAAGTTACATATAGGTATTGACCTGTATGTAGTGCACACGTGTAATGATGTCCCTGCACTCACAAAGTCTGGGGAAATTGCCCTGAACTATGTGGGGGCACCTTGGCTAGTGCCAGGGTGCCCTCATATTTAGTAACTTTGCACCTAACCTTCACTAAGTGAGGCTTAGACATATAGTTGACTTATAAGTTACTTAAGTGCAGTGTAAAATGGCTGTGAAATAACGTGGACGTTATTTCACTTGGACTGCAGTGGCAGTCCTGTATAAGAATTGTCTGAGCTCCCTATGGGTGGCAAAAGATATGCTGCAGCCCCTAGGGATCTCCTGGAAGCCCAATACCCTGGGTACCTAGGTACCATATACTAGGGAATTATAAGGGTGTTCCAGTGTGCCAATCAGAATTGGTAAAAAGGGTCCTTAGCCTGCAGTGACAATTTTAAAAGCAGAGAGAGCATAAGCACTGGGGTTCTGGTTAGCAGAGCCTCAGTGACACAGTTAGGCACCACACAGGGAACACACATTCAGGCCACAACTATGAGCACTGGGGGCCTGGCTAGCAGGATCCCAGTGACACAGGCAAAAACAAACTGACACACCCATAAAAATGGGGGTAACATGCCAGGCAAGATGGTACTTTCCTACAAGGAGACAAGGGAAAATTACAGCTGGAAGAAAGTTTGTGGCTCCCTGCAGATTGCAAACATTTCCAGCACAGTAATATGAGGAAAATGTGTTTTTAGTCAAAGTTTGAAGTTTGCAAGGGATTCTGGCTAAAAAACATGGTGAGAGCCATACAAGTTTACCCAACCTAGACACTCCTTTTTGTTTCATTTTCAAAAATGTACAAATTGGCTAAGGTTCCTTTAGTTACTTGCTAAGCTAGGGTCCAAAATGTTGAGCTACCAACATTGGAAAAAAGAGTCAGTTCTGGTGGAACAATGTAATGCATCTATTTTGCATTTTGGGCCGTTTCCCATTACCCTATACGTAGGGGGTAACAAGCTTCTGGTCTGGAAAAAAGGCAATCTCAATCATACTAGAGAGTTTTTTAAAGCTGATTAGGGATGACAGATGGACATCTGAAACACCAGCTGCAGGTGTGCTATGTGTTGATTGCTGAAGTGACCACTCAGGAGGCCACTCGTAAGCTTAACATTAGGAAAGGACTACTCCGAGTCTGTGCTAGACTTCTCTCATGTATTGCACAGTAATGCCAGGAAAATCTGGTCTTACAGCCACTCACACACTTAGCATTAGGTAAAGCATTGTTAAAGAAAACACCACAATAAATAAGGAGTGTATCAAAATGTTCCTTCTTGGCAGCCCCAAGAAGCAAGAGCCAGTAGACTAGAACCCATGGTGTGCCCCATAGAAGCTTGCATCTGCCAGAGTACTAGCTCACACACATCATAATCATGCTTGTATAGGTACTCATGTCATCGTATGACTAACACCTAAATAGAAGTGCTTCCAGCCGCTTGTACAATACCTTAGTGGCAGGAGAGTGTTTTTCAAAGACGGAGCGGAGTGTGGAGAGTGACGTTTAGATTGTGTGACCTGGGTCATGGCGACGCACCATGCTCAGCGCGCCCTCACCTACAGATATGGGAAATGTAGTGTATGAGAAGCAACTTATTGTAGAGTACCACAAACCTGAGGCCTCACCTTATCATGTTGATCCTTTTTCAGAGAGTCGCTCACTGGCGAAACTCCCCACTGCTGTAAACAGAAGAAAACTGAGGATGGGGGTGAAGTATTTTTAAGACTCAAGGCAAAAAGTAAAACCAAAAGACTAACTTTACGACGAGTAAAGAACCTGATTTAGATCATGACAGGAGTTCTGTCATCCTCGGTGGTGGTGGTTTTAAGTACTCCCTGAAGGTGACGGAATCCCAACTTCCATATTTAGATGTATGGGGGCTGAAACTGTGTCCCCATTGATAGAGGGTAGTCTGTTGGGTGTCTTTTGGCTAATTGTTATCACCTACATACCACACTTTGAAACACACTCCATTTCAGACCCTGATCCTTTGCCATTCCACTGCACAACACCATTTTGCTGCTGAATTTGCCACACAGAAGCCAGGTTATTTTATTTTCTCTCTCTGTAAATTTTCACCATTACATTAAATTTTCTTTACTCATAGTGGCAAGAAGAAGAAATCCCCATTTTACAGAAGGAGAATTGTCAATAATGGTGGATTAAATCATAACAGAAGAGTCACAACTGTTCGGAGTGTAAAATACATCCATATCTCAGAAAAGGCAAATGTGGTTCAGAATAGATGAGACAGTTAATGCTTTAGCAACCAACCTGCACACAGGAGGAAATTAGGAAAAGGTGGAACTACCTGCGGGGAAGAGTGTGTTCCCTGGCCTCCAAACATCACCTGGAGGTGGTTCTTCCAGGTCTTCTTACAACTTTTTCCCTGCGAGGAGAAGTTCTTGCAGATCCCACATCCTGAATGCTTGACAGGAATCCTTGGGGGAGTGGGGACTGGCAAATTATACTTTTGAATTTCTCACTAAAAATAAATGTCATTTTGCGCAAGTTGAATTGTTCACATCTATTGTTCTGATAAAACTAGTAGTATTATGGTACTATGGGGGTCATTCCAACCCTGACGGTCGGTTGTAAAGCGGCGGCCAACCCGCCAACAGGCAGGTGGTAAAAAAAATGGAATTCTGACCCTGGCGGGAACCGCCAACACAGGCCGCCACTTTAACACTCCGACCGCCACGGCGGGACAAACAAACAGCGCGGCGGTCACCGCCAACAGACAGGCGGCAGACAATGTACCGCCCACACTATCACGACCCACCAATCCGCCACCTTTTCTGGGGCGGGAGCCCCGCCGATAAAAACACGGCGGAAACAGACTACGAACGGGAAAACGCTCACCTATACACACTCCACGAGGAATCTGGACAGCATGGAACCCAAATTAAACATCCTACCAGCCATTGTCTTCCTGCTCCTCTATCAGGAGCACGAACGCCGGCGCAGAAGACAACGGTGAGTACTGCACCTACGACACAGAGGAGGGGGGAGGAGAAAAGGTTACGGGCACACACATACGCGACACACCCACCCCCCCCCCCAAATCCCTACACACCAATGCAGAGCAACAAGTCAGAGTGACACCCCCCAAACCCCCTGGAATAATGCAAAGACAAAATTAAATGATCATTAAAATTGAAGTATATTATAGCATATTTGAAGTTAAGTGAAATATGAAATATATAAAATAAATATATCACAACATGAACAATATATACATAGTCCAAAAGTCCGGCACATATTGGCTACATTCCATTGTTCGTGGGCCAATGTGCATAAACACACGAGACCCGATTCCATTGGATAGAACACTGCTGGGGCATCAGATAATAAAACCACAGGCACCTCAGGGGGAAGGAAAGGGGGGCACCTCAGCCACATGAGTCCACGACGCCAGATCCACGAGGGGCCTCCATGCCCACTGTACCATCCTGGGGAGTGCAAAGCCACAGTCTCTCAAGTCTCCACTGTGGGTGGATTGCCCACTGTACCATCCTGGGGAGTGCAAAGCCACAGTCCATCAGGTGTGTTGGACTTTTGCTTTTGCAGGGTCATCCCCAGACTTTTTTGCCTCCTGCCTCCTATATTTTTCTGACATGTTGCTGTTGGCTTTTCAACTCTGAGCACTTTACCACTGCTAACCAGTGCTAAAGTGCATATGCTCTCCTGTTTAAATTATATGTAAGTGGTTCATCCATGATTGGCATATTTGAATTACTAGTAAGTCCCTAGTAATGTGCACTAGAGGTGCCAGGGCCTGTAAATCAAATGCTACTAGTGGGCCTGCAGCACTGGTTGTGCCACCCACATAAGTAGCTCTGTAATCATGTCTCAGACCTGCCACTGCAGTGTCTGTGTGTGTATTTTTACACTGTAAAGTCGACTTGGCAAGTGTACCCACTTGCCAGGCCTAAACCGTCCCTTTCCTTACATGTAAGGCACCCCTAAGGTATGCCCTAGGTAGCCCCAAGGGCAGGGTGCAGTGTATGGATAAGGTAGGACATATAGTAATGTGGTTTATATGTCCTGACAGTGAAATACAGCCAATTTCGTTTTCACTGTTGCAAGGTCTGTCTCTCTCTCATAGGATAATATGGGGGCTACCTTTAAATATGATTAAAGTGTAGATTCCCCTAGAGAAGAGATGGACAGGTGGAGTTTGGGATCCCTGAACTCACAATTTAAAAATGCATCTTTTAGTAAAGTTGATTTTGAGATTGTGAGTTTGGAAATGCCACTTTTAGAAAGTGAGCATTTTCTTGCTTAAACCATTCTGTGACTCTGCCTTGTTTGTGGATTCCCTGTCTGGGTCAGTTGACAGTTGGGTTGTTTTTCACCTCACACCAGACAGTGACACAAAGGGAGCTGGGGTGTGATCTGCATTCCTGATTAGCCATCTCTGCTAGGAGGGAGGGGTGGAGTGGTCACTCTCATCTGAAAGGACTGTGCCTGCCTCTGACAATGCTGTCTCCAGCCCCCTGGTGTGTGTCTGATGCCTTGCCTGGGCAAGGCAGGATTTCACAAGAAGGTGTGAGTCCCCTTTGAAGGAAGGTGACTTCAAAGACTAAAATGGGTATAAGAAGGGCACCCAAACTAACAAACTTTAGAAACACTTCTGGAATCAAGGGGAACCTCTGCCTGGAGAAGAGCTGATCGCTGAGGAACAAGTGCTGCCCTGCCTGTGACTGTGCTTTGTGGAGCTTTCCTGCAGTGCTGCTTCTGCCAGAGTAAGAGGGCAAAGACTGGACTTTGTGTGCCTTCCATCTTGAAGAAGAAATCTCCAAGGGCTTGATGTAGAGCTTGCCTCCTGTTATTGAAGTCTCAGGGATAGCAAAGACTTCTTCCTGCCAGCACCTGGAGTCTCTGGAGAGACCCCTACTCTGCTCTGTGGTGCCCTTCCAGTTCCTGGGACCCTGAAAGGAGAGGCTGGCAGCCTAAGGACAAAAATACACGCACCGAGCGCCGTGCGGAGAAAAGATCGACGCGAATCCGATCGCGGCTGAGAAAACGACGCGACGCCGGTTCCGCAGCTGAGAAACGACGCCGCAGGAAACGCGACCGAGAAACCGACGCCCGGAGCAGGAGAAACGACGCGCAGCATCGCTGACGGAGGCTGAGAGATCGCACCCTGCGCCGCGGGACTTTCGGATCGTCGTGTGGCTGGCTTTTTCAACGCGCACCGCCGTGCCGAGTTGTTTTCGACGCACACAGCCGTGCAGGGTTACTTTCGACGCACACCGCCCGTGCGGGGTTATTTTTGACGCAAACCAGGTACATTTACACGCTAGCAGCGCTAGTGTGGTGTTACAACTACCTAAAGACTCTTTTTATTTTAAACCTTTAAAAAATCATAACTTGACTTGTGTATGTTGGATTTTTGTCGTTTTGGTCTTGTTTTGTCTAGATAAATATTTCCTATTTTTCTAAACTGGTGTTGTGTCATTTTGTAGTGTTTTCATTAAGTTACTGTGTGTGTTGGTACAAATACTTTACGCCCAGCACTCTGAGGTTAAGCCTACTGCTCTGCCAAGCTACCAAGGGGGTAAGCAGGGGTTAGCTGAGGGTGATTCTCTTTTATCCTAACTAGAGTGAGGGTCCTTGCTTGAACAGGGGGTAACCTGACTGTCAACCAAAGACCCCATTTCTAACGTTGGTGACCAGCGGTCGGGATTGGACTTGTATTTGTGCTTGACATAACAGTAATTAAGTGTACACTACTGTTTTGATCTCAGACCACTACGCGACCACATACTACTTGTTTGGTGATCTTTTGATTTTTCTCTTAAGGACTCTTTTTATTCTACTTCCATGATTTTGCTGATCCCTTGACTGATTCTTTTTACTTCATTGGGAAATTATTTTTTTTCTGCCTTTGGAACTTTGCACTTGTGACCATCATGTCTCAATCTGGAGATGCAACAGCTGGAGCTGTGTTTGAAATGGAGAAACTGAAGGAGTACTCAGTTGCTCAATTGAAACAGTTCCTTAAAGATCTTGACTGTCCCACTGAGAGCTCCACCAGGGAGGGGGAGCTGCAACAGGCACAGAGGGCCGGGGTGACAATCAAGAAGGCTGGAGGGCACACAGAGGAGGAGAATGTGGGTGGGGAAGTGCAGAGGATACACAGTGGTGTAGTGGAGGTACCTGTTACGCCTGGGGGGAGGGTCCCCAGGAGGGATAGCAGGGTGTCACCCAAGGGTCTGACTCCTGAAGAGTTACAGGACAGACGGGCAGACAGGGCTCGCCGATTCAAGGAGTTGGAAGAAAGGAGGAGGGACTTAGAGATTAAAAAAATGATTTATGCTTACGAGCTTAAATTGAAAGAGCTGGAAGTCATGAGGGCTGAGTCCAGCTGGAATGGTGGCAGCAACAATTGTATATCCAGTGATGCTGCAGAAGTGCACATGCCCAGAGAGGTGGTGTCCTACTTGAAGGAGGGAGTTAACACACGCCAGGAGGTTCAGGGGTATGAGGTAGCTCCAGTGATGCACAGGGTCCCTGAGGTGGATTGGGGAACTGGCATGGGGAGTCATATTCCTACTGGTGGGAGGGACACTCTACTGACTCTAGGTGAGAGTGACAGGGAGAGGGGTTCCCCCCAAGTAGAAGTCCTGGTTATGGAGTGTGAAAACATCCCAGAAGAGTGTGGGTTGAGTGTCAGGGACAGTCAGGTACTGTCTCACCAGTCTCAGGAGGGTGATGTGGGGTGCTTTTTCAAAGCAGAGTCACTGGATGGTTGGGTGAAGGGTACTTTGGTTAATTCATGTGAGGGGCTGAGTGATGTAATTGCTGGAGAGCATATGTCTAGTCCTTATTTTCCAGAGCTATGCCAACACCAGGTGGAGTGTGAGTTCTCTGACCCCAGGGAGCGTACAATGGAGGCAGACTTCTGGGTGAGTACCAGAGAGTCTGAAGAGGCATTTGGGGGTGCTCCTGAGAGGAGTGGTCTAGGTAGTTCCCAACCAGGTGAGGTAGGGAAGGATTGTAGTGTCCCAGGTAGGTCCCAGTGTAGTGGGATGGGTGAGGGACCCCATGTCCAGTCTCAGAGGAGAGGGAATGGGGATGGGTTGAGGCCCAAGGTGCCCGAGATCCGGTCCCAGGTCCTGGAGGGTTCCCTGCGGGAACCCCAGGAGGGGAGCCTAGCCTGTACCATAGGGCCATCTGTTGAGGGAGACCCCACAGTGTCAGGAGAACTTGGGGGGGCCGCTGTAGCCAGCGTCCCACCAGTTCTGGTGTCTGGCAGTACCACTCCTAGTGAGGGGGTGCAGAAGTCCAGACAGAGGGTTGAGAGGGGGTTGCGGACCCCAGTGGAGAACCTGGAGGGTCAGGGGTCAGCTCTGAGAGCAGAGCCCCCCACGAATGACCTTGGTGAGACCATTTCTGGGTTGGGGGGAATCCAGACTCTGTCAGATGGGCAGAGGTCAGGAGACCTGCGCCAGCCAGACTCTTGTGTGGCCCTTCGGGACAGTGTGTCCCTTGAGGGGGGTAAGTGTGCCCCCCTGGAAGTCCTGGTGTGCCAGGCAATGGTTCAACCGCAGGGTGGTGACTCTGGGTTGAATGATCAGGTTCAGGGGGTAAACTCTGACCTGATGGGGGGTAAGTGTGCTCCCAAGGAAGTCCTGGTGTGCCAGGCAGTGGTTCAACCGCAGGGTGGTGACTCTGGGTTGAATAATCAGGTTCAGGGGGTAAACTCTGACCTGATGGGGGGTAAGTGTGCTCCCCAGGAAGTCCTGGTGTGCCAGGCAGTGGTTCAACCGCAGGGTGGTGACCCTGGGTTGGATGACCAGGTTCAGAGGGTAAACTCTGACCTCGTAGGGGGTAGGTATGCCCCCCAAGAAGTCCTGGTTTGCCAGGCAGTGATCCAGTCTGTGGGTACAGGCCCTGGATTGGGAGGCCAGGTTAAGGGTGTCCCCCCTGACCTGGAGGAAGGGGCTACTGCTAACAGTGCCCCTACCATGTTGTCTTCTGGGGGGGCCGCTCCTAGTTGGGTGGTTCAGGACCCCAGAAGAGAGGGCAGGGGGAGGGAAGCCTCACCCCTGGCCCTGGTCCAACCTGAAGGTACAGACCCCAGGTTGGAGGATCAGTTGCAGGTTAACATCCCTGCACTGATGGAAGAATTGTGCAGGACTGCTTCTACAAGCACCCTGACAGTTTTTGACTCTGGGGGTGCCGCTTCTGCAGGGAGGGTACAGAGCCCCAGAGGGGAGGACCAGGGTCAGGTTGTCATCCCTGACCTGGTGGAAGAGAGAGTGGTCAAAGGGTGCCAGGCACCTGGGGCTACCACCCCCCACTCTCCACAGTCACAGTGGTTAGAGAGGCCTGAGGTCGGGCTCTCATCCCTGACAGTTGTCTGGGGCCACTGTGGCTTGCTGTCCTGGTGGACAGAGTTGCCCCTGGGGGGGGAAGGACGAGAGTCACACCCCAGGGGTGGAGTGGGCAACACCATTGTGTTGGCCCTGGTGGTACTATCTGCCCATTGCAATACATCTGTGAGCAAAGTAAAGTTAGGTGTTGCACAGATGGTGTCTGTAGATGTGGAGAAGGGTTCCCCATGGGTTAGCTTAGTGGGCCCTGAGAGTATGGACAGAGGGATCCAACTGGAGTCAGGAAGGCGTAGAACTGGAGCATGCCCCTGCTGTTGTGGGCCTGGGTCCCTGTTCTATCGCCCCAATCAGGGAAGTACATCAAGGTATTGATTGTTCTCCCCTGGCTTTAGGCTGGTAGGGGGTCGTGTTGGACTTTTGCTTTTGCAGGGTCATCCCCAGACTTTTTTGCCTCCTGCCTCCTATATTTTTCTGACATGTTGCTGTTGGCTTTTCAACTCTGAGCACTTTACCACTGCTAACCAGTGCTAAAGTGCATATGCTCTCCTGTTTAAATTATATGTAAGTGGTTCATCCATGATTGGCATATTTGAATTACTAGTAAGTCCCTAGTAATGTGCACTAGAGGTGCCAGGGCCTGTAAATCAAATGCTACTAGTGGGCCTGCAGCACTGGTTGTGCCACCCACATAAGTAGCTCTGTAATCATGTCTCAGACCTGCCACTGCAGTGTCTGTGTGTGTATTTTTACACTGTAAAGTCGACTTGGCAAGTGTACCCACTTGCCAGGCCTAAACCGTCCCTTTCCTTACATGTAAGGCACCCCTAAGGTATGCCCTAGGTAGCCCCAAGGGCAGGGTGCAGTGTATGGATAAGGTAGGACATATAGTAATGTGGTTTATATGTCCTGACAGTGAAATACAGCCAATTTCGTTTTCACTGTTGCAAGGTCTGTCTCTCTCTCATAGGATAATATGGGGGCTACCTTTAAATATGATTAAAGTGTAGATTCCCCTAGAGAAGAGATGGACAGGTGGAGTTTGGGATCCCTGAACTCACAATTTAAAAATGCATCTTTTAGTAAAGTTGATTTTGAGATTGTGAGTTTGGAAATGCCACTTTTAGAAAGTGAGCATTTTCTTGCTTAAACCATTCTGTGACTCTGCCTTGTTTGTGGATTCCCTGTCTGGGTCAGTTGACAGTTGGGTTGTTTTTCACCTCACACCAGACAGTGACACAAAGGGAGCTGGGGTGTGATCTGCATTCCTGATTAGCCATCTCTGCTAGGAGGGAGGGGTGGAGTGGTCACTCTCATCTGAAAGGACTGTGCCTGCCTCTGACAATGCTGTCTCCAGCCCCCTGGTGTGTGTCTGATGCCTTGCCTGGGCAAGGCAGGATTTCACAAGAAGGTGTGAGTCCCCTTTGAAGGAAGGTGACTTCAAAGACTAAAATGGGTATAAGAAGGGCACCCAAACTTACAAACTTTAGAAACACTTCTGGAATCAAGGGGAACCTCTGCCTGGAGAAGAGCTGATCGCTGAGGAACAAGTGCTGCCCTGCCTGTGACTGTGCTTTGTGGAGCTTTCCTGCAGTGCTGCTTCTGCCAGAGTAAGAGGGCAAAGACTGGACTTTGTGTGCCTTCCATCTTGAAGAAGAAATCTCCAAGGGCTTGATGTAGAGCTTGCCTCCTGTTATTGAAGTCTCAGGGATAGCAAAGACTTCTTCCTGCCAGCACCTGGAGTCTCTGGAGAGACCCCTACTCTGCTCTGTGGTGCCCTTCCAGTTCCTGGGACCCTGAAAGGAGAGGCTGGCAGCCTAAGGACAAAAATACACGCACCGAGCGCCGTGCGGAGAAAAGATCGACGCGAATCCGATCGCGGCTGAGAAAACGACGCGACGCCGGTTCCGCAGCTGAGAAACGACGCCGCAGGAAACGCGACCGAGAAACCGACGCCCGGAGCAGGAGAAACGACGCGCAGCATCGCTGACGGAGGCTGAGAGATCGCACCCTGCGCCGCGGGACTTTCGGATCGTCGTGTGGCTGGCTTTTTCAACGCGCACCGCCGTGCCGAGTTGTTTTCGACGCACACAGCCGTGCAGGGTTACTTTCGACGCACACCGCCCGTGCGGGGTTATTTTTGACGCAAACCAGGTACATTTACACGCTAGCAGCGCTAGTGTGGTGTTACAACTACCTAAAGACTCTTTTTATTTTAAACCTTTAAAAAATCATAACTTGACTTGTGTATGTTGGATTTTTGTCGTTTTGGTCTTGTTTTGTCTAGATAAATATTTCCTATTTTTCTAAACTGGTGTTGTGTCATTTTGTAGTGTTTTCATTAAGTTACTGTGTGTGTTGGTACAAATACTTTACGCCCAGCACTCTGAGGTTAAGCCTACTGCTCTGCCAAGCTACCAAGGGGGTAAGCAGGGGTTAGCTGAGGGTGATTCTCTTTTATCCTAACTAGAGTGAGGGTCCTTGCTTGAACAGGGGGTAACCTGACTGTCAACCAAAGACCCCATTTCTAACAAGGTGGATTACAGACTCCACTGGTTATGGAGGAGGCATGTTGGCCAGAGTGTTTCATGAAGCCCTGACCGACACAGATCCGGCCCTGCCAATGGGCCAGCGGTGCTTGAGATGAATGGCCCAGCGGTGCGGTGCTTGAGATGAAGGGCCCAGCGGAGCGGTGCTTGACAGGAAGGGCCCAGTGGACCAGTTCAGAGACGGCGGTGCCCAGCAGAGCGGTGCTTGACAGGAAGGGCCCAGCGGAGCGGTGCTTGAGATGAAGGGCCCAGCGGAGCGGTGCTTGACAGGAAGGGCCCAGCGTAGCGGTGCTTGACAGGAAGGGCCCAGTGGACCAGTTCAGAGACGGCGGTGCCCAGCGGAGCGGTGCTTGACAGGAAGGGCACAGCAGAGCGGTGCTTGAGATGAAGGGCCCAGCGGAGCGGTGCTTGACAGGAAGGGCCCAGCGGAGCGGTGCTTGACAGGAAGGGCCCAGCGGAGCGGTGCTTGACAGGAAGGGCCCTGTTCAGCGGTGCATCTCACGGCGGGGCCCTGTTCAGCGGTGCTTGTCTTGGCGGGGCCCTGTTCAGCGGTGCTTCTCACAGCGGGGCCCTGTTCAGCGGTGCTTCTCACGGCGGGGCCCTGTTCAGCGGTGCTTGTCTTGGCTTCCTAGGGAACCAAATCTGGCCAATAATTCCCGCTCAGTCGCCATCCGACCTTTCGCTTGCGGGCCCCTCCTGTGTTGGAGTCCTGGGCCCGTGGGTGTCCTCCGTCACACCCCAAATGGGACTGGTGGGGCCCTCCTGGGCAGCTCGCCTGCTGCCGGACTTGTCCACCCTGCTGCCCTTGCCCTCCTTGGCCGAATCACTGGGTCCCTTGCCTCCCTTTGTGGATGTGCCAGGTGACGGTGCAAGGGTGGTGTCCTTGGGGGCAGCCGTCTCAGGCCTGTCGCGCCGGCCCTTCCCTTTTTTGGTTCTTTTCCCAGGGGGTGGGCTGGCTGTCCCTTTGCTGCTGGCCGATGTTCCTGCCCTAGGAGCTGGTGGACTCCAATAGCCCTGAACGATGGTCCTAGTAGGTGCAGGGCTTGTGGTGGCTGAGGTGCTGTTTGGACTCTTACGAGATGGAGGGGGTGGGTCAGGTGATGCAAAGAGTTTAATTTTGGAGAGGAACAACTTTTTAGGAGCAATGGGAAGGGTAGGTGCAGTGGGTATGGGAGTAGAGGAAGAGGATGTGGTTGTAGGAGAGTCAAGTGTGCTGTCTTTGGGTGCAGGTGCTTGTGACGGAGGCTGTCGTGAGGTGGATGGCTGTTGGGTGGGTGGCTGCCTGCGTTTGTGTGGTTTGGAAGAGGGGGTGACAGACACACTGGGAGAGGACACAGGGGACGTGTAAATGGCAGTGGGGGTGGTGACTGCACGTGTGTGGACTGTTCTGGTGGGTGTGGTGGTGATGGACGTACTGGCTGATGGTGGTGTGCATGCAGGTGTGAGTGGAGACGTCACAGGGAGGGAGGAGGGAGACGAGGAGGAGGGGGACACAGAGGAGGCAGTGGCTGTTGGCATGTCTGCATGTGGATGTTGCTTGGGTGAATGCTTGTGTGATCTGTGGTGCTTATGTCTGGATGACCTGCCCTTGGGTGTTGATGTGTGTGCAGGCTGGTCTGTAGGTGTGTCTGGGATAGGCATAGGAACTGGGGAGTGGGACTGGGTGGAGGGAGTTGGAGGAGGGAGGCTGGAGACAGGGACAATGGCTGCCGTCAGTGCTGAGGCCAGAGCGTTGAACGATCGCTGATGGGCAGCCTGACCCGAATGAATGCCCTCCAGGTATGCATTGCTCCGATGCACCTCCCTTTCTACCCCCTGGATGGCATTCAAAAGGGTAGACTGCCCAACAATGAGCGTCTGGAGGAGGTCAATGATCTCCGCACTGAGGGCAGCAGGGGTAACTGGGGCAGGGCCTGAGGTGCCTGGGGCGAAGGAGATGCCCGGCTTCCTGGCCGAGCGGGCACGCGGCGAACGCTGAGGGGCTGCTGGGAGGGCGGAGCTGGTGCGCTGGGTGGTGGCTGTACCTGTTGTTGCGGTGGGCACGGGTGTTGCCGCCACCACAAGGGAGCTCCCTTCCGAGGACGTGTCGGTGTCGCTGACGTCTCCACGGGTCCCCGTTGTGGAGCTCCCCTCGCCCTCCGTCTCACTGGTGTACTCGGAGTCGGTTGCATGGCCCTCCGGGGCCATGTGAGATGCAGCTCCCTCGTGCGCCGATGCCACTTCTCCTCCGCCTGATGATGCTAAGGCACACATGAACAGGAAAACCAAAAAAAAGGGGGGGAATAAGAAAGAAAGACATGTTGAGTGCATGCATTGGCGACACCGTTGGCGGAGATGACAGACACAGAAGACCCCTGCACTACGCCGCGCACTCGGGTACACTACTCAATTATTGTGACTTGGCCTACAAGTCTATGGACGACAAATGCACACATAGGTGAGCCCGGGCCATGGATAGCTGTACTTAGCACCCTACAGAGGTGGGGGGCGGGGGCACAGGGCCATGCCTTACGGAGGGGCCTAGCCTACAGAAACCGTCCTGGCCTAGAGATAGCCACAGCCCTCCTCCCCCACCCAGACACCTCCACTGTGCGCTAATATAGCAGAATGTGCTGATACTCACCCCCTTGTGTCTGCTGTGATGTCCTCACGCGCCCATCCAAATCGGGGTAAGCCACCGCCAGGATCCGGGACATCAGGGGGGTCAATTGCCGTGTGGCACCCCTCCTAGGTTGGGAGGCCATCCCCAGCAGAGCCTCAGCGGTCTTTCTGCTCCCGCGGCGGATGTCCTCCCACCTCTTGCGGCAGTGGGTGCCCCGTCTGTTGTGGACCCCCAGGGCCCGGACGTCCTTGGCGATGGCACGCCAAATGTCAATCTTCTGATGGGCGCTGACCTGTGTGACATGTACAGGGTGGGAAAAGAAATATCATCACTTTTCTGCATGGTCGATAAGAGTGGCCCTCCCTCCCCAACCTTGCCATGTGGCACATGCTCTCATCTGTCGTGCGTTGCATTCCTCATTCGCTCCCCTCCCCACCATCTTACATCCATCACACTCAACACAGGCATAGCCCATACAATGTGCTCCCTGTGTACTTACCTGTTGGTCTGGAGGACCGTAGAGTAGCGCATACTGGGGGAGGACCCCATCAACAAGTTTCTCCAATTCCTCAGATGTGAAGGCAGGGGCCCTTTCCCCAGTCGCAGCAGCCATTGTCTCTTCCAGACCGAGGTCACAGCAGCACTTGCAGTATAGGTCCTCTCCTGTGGATGATCAGGTCTCGAGTGATTAAGCAGATAGAAAATGGCGGTCACGCCCGCGGCGGGGCGTACCGCGGCGGTACGTACCGCGACTGCCGGCGCACATCGTCATTGGCTCCTGAGACCCATAGGGTTCACTGTTAACCAATGCTGCTTTGCGCCGCAGTCTCCGACCGCCTACCGCCACGGTGTGCCACGCCAGCGCATTGACCTCACATCCCATAGTCACACTTCACAGGTCAGTCAGCCGCCATTTCAAGGGCCCACATGGCTTAATTTCTACTGCGTCACACAGGCCTAGGACTTGCATTGCCAATCATACAAGCCATTCAATGCATAGCGAATCGTGTACTGTGCAAGCTGTGGTTACGTACCTGTGGGTTGCTTGACTCTGTGCTCCATGTTGTTCTTCCTAGGCACCGTCCGCTGGGACTTGCGAGGAGATGGAGGAATCCTCCCGTGTACAGACCACTGGTGGACCTGTCGACAATGGAAGAAAGACATGTCATACTGACATACAGACTTGACCGAGCCACTATACATGAACTGTGTGCCCAGCTGGAGCCAGACCTGATGTACCCCATTCGCCAACCCACAGGGATTCCCCCTCTGGTGCAGGTTCTGTCAGTACTCCATTTTTTAGCAAGTGGATCATTCCAAACAACAGTGGCAATATCATCAGGGATGTCTCAGCCTATGTTTTCTAAGGTTTTGTCCAGAGTGTTGTCTGCCCTGATGAAATACATGCGGAGATACATTGTTTTCCCTGAGGTGGGCGATTTGGCTACAGTGAAGGGTGATTTCTATGCCCTTGGACATATCCCCAACATCATTGGTGCCATTGATGGGACCCATGTGGCTTTGGTTCCCCCCAGTGGAAGTGAGCAGGTGTACAGGAACAGAAAAAGTTATCATTCGATGAATGTCCAGGTGGTCTGTTTGGCTGACCAGTACATCTCCCATGTAAATGCCAAGTTCCCTGGGTCAGTGCATGACGCGTACATCATGCGAAATAGCAGCATCCCTTATGTGATGGAACAGCTACAGAGACACCGTGTGTGGCTAATAGGTGACTCTGGTTACCCAACCTGTCGTGGCTACTTACCCCAGTGAGGAATCCCAGGACAAGGGCAGAGGAACGTTACAATGAGGCCCATGGGTGAACTAGGAGGATTATAGAAAGAACCTTCGGCCTCCTGAAGGCCAGGTTTAGGTGCCTGCATATGACAGGTGGATCCCTAATGTACTCACCAAAGAAGGTGTGCCATATCATCGTGGCCTGCTGTATGCTTCACAACCTGGCTTTGCGACGCCAGGTGCCTTTCCTGCAGGAGGATGGTCCAGATGGTGGTGTTGTAGCAGCTGTGGAGCCTGTGGAGAGTGAAGAGGAGGAAGACGACGGGGACGGCACAGACAACAGGGACACAGTGATACAACAGTATTTTCAGTAGCACACAGGTACGAATCAACCCCGCCATTTTACATTTACTTAAAGTCTCCTGCCTCTCTACTGTCTGTGTTTCCCCCCAGTTCCTGTTAACTGAGTTGTGACTTTCCCTTCCGTTTTCAGAGCTGTGGGCCCCACTGCGTGACCTCTGCTTTGTTTGCCCATGGACTACAGCTGTGTGACAGTGGTATGTTGTCATCACAATGTAACAGAACATTTTGGCACCGTTATGTTTAATACATTTGTTCAAAATACAGGCAGACTCCAGATTTTTTAAGTGCAATAAGTGAATTTATTAAAGTGCTAAATTTCGGAACATGATTGTAAAATGGTGATGGGTGATGGTGGAGTAATGTCCATGGCAGAGTCCAATTTTCAGTCTCACAGGTGCATTGTCCTTATGCCTGTGGAAGGATGGAGCAGGGGCAGTTTAAGTTTGGACAGGGTGACAATGTGGGACAGTGGGATGACATCAGGGGGTATCCTTTGCTGGCGGGGGTCTTGGCATCCTACTCTGTCTTCTTCTGAGATCTCAGGTACCGCTTGCGGGTGGTTCTTCTTCTGCAGGAGGTGGGGTTCTGGTGGCCTGTCGTTGTGTGGGGGCCTCCTGTCCACCAGCGCCGGCGGAGGTGGTAGGCTGTTCCTGGTCCAGGCTAGTGACAGGGGCCCTTTGTGGTGCCACATGGTCCCGCAATGTGGTGACTATCTGGTTAAGGGCCACGACGATGGTCCCCATTGCGGAACTAATGTTTTGCAGTTCCTCTCTGAACCCCATGTACTGTTCCTCCTGCAGTACCTGGATCTCCTGGAACCTGGCCAGTAGCATAGCCATCGTCTCCTGGGAGCGGTGGTATGCTCCCATGATGGAGGAGAGGGCCTCTTGGAGAGTCGGTTCCCTGGGCCTGTCCCCCCCCGTCGCACAGTTCCCCTGTTTCCCTGGGCCTCTGTCCCCTGGACCGTGTGCCCACTACCACTGCCCCCAGGTCCCTGTTGTTGTTGGGGTGGTGGGTCAACCTGGGTGCCCTGTAGTGGTGGACACACCGCTGATTGAGGTGTCCTGGAGACAGAGGCATGGGCCCGCTGGGTGGGAGCTGTGCTGGTGTTCCCAGAGGGGGTTAGGTCTGCTGTAGCCTGTGGCTGTCTGTGGGGAACCGACTGTCCCGAGGTCCCCGATGGGCCGGGCTGGTCATCTGGGTCCAGGAAGACAGAGCTGCTGTCATCACTGGGGGCCTCTTCTGGGGGTGGGATGGACATCTCTGGACCCTCCGTGGCAGTGTGGTGGCGTTCGGGTCCTGCAGGGGTATAAGAGTATGGTTATTGCTTCTGTGTGTGCCATTTCGTGTAATGGGTGGGTGTCCGTGTCCCCCAGTGCTGGCATTCCCTTGTGGGGGCTTTTGTGACGGTGGCTTGTGGGGGTGATGGGTGTGTGCAGTGGGCATGCTTTGATGATGGTTGTCCATGCTTTGGGGACGCATGCAGGGCTAGGTTTTGGGATGGGTGGGTTGTGATGGTGAGCCATTAGCAAGGAGTTGGTGTGATGGGGGTGGGGGTGAGGGTGGGGGTATGATTTGGCATGCAGGTGGGGTGGGGGGAATGAAGTAGTGAAGATTTGACTTACCAGAGTCCATTCCTCCGCCTACTCCTGCGAGGCCCTCAGGATGCAGGATGTGCAAGACTTCCTCCTCCCATGCTGTGAATTCTGGGGGAGTAGGTGGGGGTCCGCCGCCAGTCTTCTGCACCGCAATGTTGTGCCTTGATACCATGGAACGCACCTTTCCCCGTAGGTCGTTCCACCGCTTCCTGATGTCGTCCCTATTTCGTGGATGCTGTCCCACAGTGTTGACCCTGTCCACTATTCTTTGCCATAGCTCCATCTTCCTGGCAATGGTGGTGTGCTGCACCTGTGTCCCGAAGAGCTGGGGCTCTACACAAACTATTTCCTCCACCATGACCCTGAGTTCTGCGTCAGAGAACCTGGGGTGTCTTTGGGGTGCCATGGGGTGGTGTGGATGAGGTGAGGGGTGGTGTATGTGTTGTAGAGTGTGGTGAGTGCGGTGGTGTGTGGTGTTTTGTGCGTGGATATTGTGTAGGTGCTTTGCCTCTGTGTGATGGTGTACTCTATTCTGTGCTGTCTCTCTCTGTCCTTCAGTCGCATTTGTGGTCGTAAGGGTTTGTGGGTGATGGGGGTGTGTGTTTTATATTTAATTGGGTGTGTGGGAGTGGTGTGTGTATGTGTCTCAGGTGTGTGTATTTTGAATTATCCAATGTGGCTGTGTTTTGTAAAGGTGTGTGTATTTTGAGCGCGGCGGTGTGTACCGCCA
The DNA here is from genome assembly GCF_031143425.1 of Pleurodeles waltl. Lineage (NCBI taxonomy): Eukaryota > Metazoa > Chordata > Amphibia > Caudata > Salamandridae > Pleurodeles > Pleurodeles waltl. The sequence goes on from NC_090437.1 coordinate 1,180,286,887, forward strand.
ATAGAATACCGCGGTTGAAAGACCGCTGCGGGGATTTGTGAGTCGGAATGGTATGGGCGTATTTCTGTTGGCGTGACGGTGGAGGTTTGGTCATCGCCAGTTTCCCGCTGACCTTTGGTGTGGCGGACTTTTGTTGATGTCGGGTTTTTGGCGGTTTGCCAGTTGCAGGTCAGAATGACCGTGGCGGTTTACCGCGACCGCGGCGGTGTTATGGCGGTCTTCTGACCGGCGGTAAGCGCCTTTTACCGCCGAGGTCAGAATGACCCCCTATGTGTGTTGTTGGTCATTCATTATTTCTTGCTTGCTCCATCTATTATACCATGAATGCATGGTGTCTGTAAGTCTTTTCTCACCTATTTACATATTTAACATATGTGATTATTTCGGAAATGTGTGTACATCTTCACTGAATGTAAATTGTACTAGGAATGTATCAAAATGTTCCTTCTTGGAAGCACCAAGAAGCAAGAGACAGTAGACTAGAACCCATGGTGTGCCCCATAGAAGCTCGCATCTGCCATAATACTAGCTCACACACATCATAATCATGCTTGTATAGGTACTCATGTCATTAAAAGCTCCATCGTATGACTCACACCTAAATACAAGTGCTTCCAGACGCTTGTACAATACCTTAATGACAGGAGAGTGTTTTTCAAAGACGGAGCGGAGTGTGGAGAGTGACGTTTAGATTGTGTGACCTGGGTCATGGCGACGCACCATGCTCAGCGCGCCCTCACCTACAGATATGGGAAATGTAGTGTACGAGAAGCAACTTGTGGTAGAGTACCACAAACCTGAGGCCTCACCTTATCAAGTTGATCCTTTTTCAGAGAGTCGCTCACTGGCGAAACTCCCCACCGCTGTAAACGGAAGAAAACTGAGGGGGGTGAAGTATTTTTAAGACTCAAGGCAAAAAGTAAAACCAAAAGACTAAGGGCCTGATTCTAACTTTGGAGGACGGTGTTAAACCGTCCCAAAAGTGGCGGATATACCACCTACCGTATTACGAGTCCATTATATCCTATGGAACTCGTAATACGGTAGGTGGTATATCCGCCACTTTTGGGACGGTTTAACACCGTCCTCCAAAGTTAGAATCAGGCCCTAACTTTACTACGAGTAAAGAACTGCAGGTATTGTTAATGTTACATCAAAATTACCAAAACTACCATGGTACCTTGTTTTTGTTTCTGGAAAGTAATTTTGCAATGTGAAGTTGGTCATTCTATCTTTTTTTCATATATGCACATATCTTAAAGTGTTATGCATTTGTCAAGCTTCATGGTATGCTATGTATCAAAATGCCATTATTTTAATAGTATGTTTTCACTTTCTTCTCATTTCATTGAGTTGATGTAGGTTTCACAAATCAAAGTATATTGACCTAAAGAATTTCCTCTATGGTATAATGTACACTGAATATAAGTTGTAATGATAATAAATGTACTTCGCAATGTGTATATGATGACTAATGCTATTAATCCTACTAAGTTGTCTGAATTTTAGCGAGCTAGGCCTTGGAGTGGTTTACTTCACATTTCACTCTTTACTGTGTTGGGTGGAATGTGTGGTATATTTTATGTACACTTCTTAAGCAATCTTTTGCTTTCAAGGACGTCTCTTCATCTTTTTGTTTGAAGTTTGCATGTGTGTATTTTTAACTGTTTGTGCAATCACCAAAAAGCCTCCAAAAGGTATACTCATACTATTAATTATCTTTTTATTATTAGGTTGCTATAGATGTAGCTCAAAACTCATATGATGTATATTCAAGACTTTTATATTTTGGTTTTTATGTGATCCTCCACTTCCTATGTCCAAAGAAACTTTACCCCAAATCCTGTGCCTCCCAGTAATGGCTACTGTTGAGCCAACACCACCACAACCTCCAGTTCAGCCGGGACCCAGTGGGTTGGGGCACACTGGCTCAAGGACATAAGGTTGTGGGGGTAGAGCTTGTGTGAAGGAATCTGTGGGTCAGCAAAGTGAGACCACTGGGTTTACTGTCACCCAGGCCACCATTGACTAAATCTTGGTATCCCTACATAAGTACCAAGACATGATTGCCCTGGTCCTTACAGAGCTCTGTGACATGAAGCAGGTGCAGAGGGAGCACAATGTAGAAATGCAGACTGATCCCTGACTGGGGTGTTGTTTGACATTTACCACTATATGTGCAGAGCTTTCCTAGCAACATCTATTCCTTTCTGTAGTTTCAAGAAGAAATACCTGTAACCACCTTAGTCCCTGTAACAGTGGATCCACCCCTACTCAGGAAGGGGCATTCACTCGGACCACCAGGAGGGGGTGGCAAGACCTCCACCACCATTAGCAAGAGACACAGAACATAATTTCCTCCAGTGGGTGACTAGCATTCACTTAGTGGACTATTTTCTGGACACATTTCCATTTTCCATGCTAGTTGTATTTTGTTCCTTGGATTTTGAAAATAGTTGGCTCTTCAAAATTAGTTTATTCACCATGGTTGACTGTTTGATTTGTTTTTTGCCTTTTAATTTTTTGTTATCATCCTGTTTCAGTTTATTTGTGTCTGTACCATCATCGTCAAGGAAAAATGCCACTCATTGGCCACCACATATGCAGGACACAGACTAGCCTGGCGCTCCGTGGTTATGAACACAATAAAGGAACAACTGACCGGAGTGTGTGCTGACTTGGTGACAAGGTGAACATTGGAGCTGGGGGGGCCTTTTAAGGTTTTAATTAGTTCCCCTTTTTATCAGGGACAATGTCTAAGCCCATCAAAGCTAAGATTAGTAATCAAAAGTCATGGTTTGACAAAGCATGTAAAAGAGCCAATGTCGATGCAGTGGCAGACATTGAAGCAGAACCCCAGGGACCTGGGACTAATCAGTGCCTGTAGGAAAGCCTATAACCATGCCCAAAAGAATGGAAAAGTAGAAATCAGAGAAGAGAATTGGGACAATCTAGTAGCTACATGGCAGACTAAGGGTATGCAGGTTTTCTGTAAAACAGTAATAGCAGCTGTTTCCCCTGGTGGTTCCCCAGACTTGGTGACCACCCACATAAGCCCCAAAATTTGGATTGAGCACTTTAATAAAATCTACCAGTCTAGCACCCCTCCTGCTATAGAAGGGCTGGGGGATGCACCGTTACCACGGTGTGTGAATTTAACCATTGAGGAAATTTCTATGGCTGTTGCCAATAGCCCCCAAAAAAGGTCCTAGAACGGATGGGGTTTCTATGGATTCATTTAAGACAAATTCAGGGTTCTGGTCACCGCTGTTTGCTAATGTATTCAATTTCATGTGCAAGGTTGGGGTGCCCCCATCCTGGCGTAAATCTATAATAGTAAATGTTTTTAAAAAGGGTAACATGCATGGCCCTAAATGTTACCGGCCTTTTTCTCCCGTTGATTCTGCCATTAAAATGTTTGAGCATGTCATTTTGGAACACTTGTTTGAATGGACCTCAGAGAGAAATAAAACTTCTCAAGCCCAGAACTTCTTCAGTAAAGGCCTTGGCACTGTTGTACAGCGTTTAAACCTCTATCTACTTATTTCTAAATATAAGTGTGCCAAGGGCAGTTCGTTAGAGTTGGGGGTTATGGATCTTTCTAGTAAGTTTGGGTGCATGAACTATTCTAAAATATGGCAAGTACTAACATTTATGGGTTTGGAAGCTGGTCTGGTGGCATTTCTATGATATCTTCAGTGGGACTTAGAGAGATTTGTAAGGTATGGGGAAAATAGAGAGTATTCTCCCACTTTGGCGGTTAACCAAGGAGTGTGGCAGAGGTGCATACTGGCCCCTATATTATTTTGGTTACATATAAATGATCTTGAAACAATGTTGTCAGTGTGGCGTCTGATGTGCCAATATTTAAAAACAGACCCATGCTGGCGCTCCTCTATGCAGACAATGCTGTGTTGCTTGCTATAACTGCTAATGGCTTGAAGTTGTTGATTTCTAGGTTTGTGAGCTTTATGGATATACTTGATTTACAGTCCAATCTAATGAAGACCTTTATAATGGTATGTGGTCTCATCCATGCGAATTGGGGGCAATTCAACAGAGAGTACGCCAATTCCTTTATATAGGACTGACGTTCGATGAGGCATGTAATTGGACCCCCTGTATCAGGAATGAAGCAACCCCTACTCGCGTGCGGCTGGTTCTATTTTCTCACTAGCCTCCTCAAGAGGGAGAAAACCAATTGCTCTTGTTCCAGAGATTTACAGGAGGAAGTGTCTTCCCTCCTTGACTTATGGATCCTGGGTTTAGGGCTATAGATATTCCGGCAGGGTGCAAGCAGAGGAGAATAGAGTCGGCAGGGAGATTCTGGGTTTTCCCACCCAAACCTCCAACTTTATTTTCCAAATGAGGAGCTTGGTTTAGAATATGTTGAGGCTCAAGCACACCTAGCCCCACTGCTTGTAACACATTACAAAGAGGGATAGGGGGTGGCTAAAGATTGCTTTTTTATCCTAGAGATGGTCGCAGAGAGAGGGGAAGGAGGTAACAAAACTATCTGTCAGAGAATATTATCTTGTCCAAACCATTGAAGCAGTGACCTCTTATTTAATCAATGTTCAGAATACATCGGAGTGTACCCTATTGATGCCCTTCAGAGTTTTTTCTATCAAATGGCTACTGTGCTTTCCCCAAGGCCAATTTGACCCCACCGACATACTAATCTGCCTCTGCGGTGAGTCATCCCTGCAAACTCTGCTACATTTAGCCACTTTCTGCACATTTTTTCTCCCACTCACAAACTTATTGCCACTCTTACACAAATATAAGTTTAGTAAGTGTAGAGTGGCGTGGCTTCTCCTTCAACAACTAGATGCTCCACTTACATGCAAGACAATTGGCACTTTCTTAAAGAATGCACTTTATTGGCGGAAGTCAATACTGTTTAAATTTACGAGCTGCTGGTTTTCTTTTGACGCACTATGTTGTCTGATGGTGTAAGTCTGTTTTTAAATGTTTGAACACACTTTTGTGATTACTCCTTTTACCTCATATCAGATATTATGTTTTATTGTGATTTTAATATGCAACTTTTATGATCAAATAAAGAATATTTTGATTTGAATTGAGTCTGTAAAATAAATTAAAAACTAACAAAGTCAAAAACTGGTGTTGTATTTCTTGTACTAATTGTTATTTTTTTCTTTCCATCATTAATATAAAAAAGTAATGTTTGTTCTTAAAAAGATTCTATGTAGGTACTGTTCCTCACATTTACAAAAATGTAAAAATACAACAAACATAACAAAGTCATATTTTCATAACATCGTGGTAAAGAATTGTTTGTCAAACTTTCAAAAAAAATTACAACCAAAGCATAACCCAGATACTCTGTGCCATGGTCATATTTACAGTTCCAGATCTTGACACCATGGAAAAATTAATATAATCCTAAATATCAGATTCAAGAGGCAAAATAATATTGATTCATGTCATCAGCTGGAGCCAGACCTCCTGCTTCACACTAGGAATCCCACATCAATAACACCAATAGTCAAAATTATTGCAGTACTACATTTTGTTGCCACAGGATCATTCTGATACATTGTGCCAGTGTCTGGTGGAACATCACAACCAACTTTAGTTGATGTGCTATAAAGATTTCTTTCTACAATGATGAGATATATCAACAGTTTCATACACTTAATACAAAATGAGAATTTTGCCAATGTGAAAGGAGATGAGTATTGTTTGGCAACACATTTTGGCTTGGTGGCAGCATTGCACAGAAAACAAGTACAGCGAAACCTCAAAAACTGCCATTCAATCATTGTGCAAGTTGTCTTTGTACAAGATATGAACATCCAAAGTATGTGTGTCTTTCACAGGATCAACTCATTTTCCCTTTGTACTTTGCAACACTAGCATATAACTACAAATGTCAGAAATGAAAATGTCCAAATGAAAATGACAAGATGAAGGAACCTAAAAAAGAATAACAACAAAAAGTTAGTCACGTTACCTGACAAAATAGGCACATTACAAATGATAAATTATGAGAACACATTTACTAAGAACAATCAAAGATAAACAATGTAAATGAACACAGTAGTCAATGCGTCAAAACAAACATCTTTGCCCTGGAATGTCCTTAACTTCCCATTCCAAAACAATGTCCAGCATAGACTTATATACTCGTTATATTAATTTTCTTTACATTTAATGTAGCATTATGTAAAGAGATACTTACACTCATATGAAGAAGTTGTCAAGAACACCCTGACATACTCAAATCTTTCCTCTTCACCACAATCATCTTCATTTGGATTTTGACGTACTCACCCAGTGACTTATTATGGTCTCCATCTTTTGCAATGTATGGGATGTTCCGTCACTTGGGCAATGTTGTGCAACATGTAGCAGGTCATGGTGATTTTGCACACCTTAGCTGGTGAGTAGAGGAGGCCTCTGCCAGTCTTATCCAGACATGTACATCTGGCCTTTAGGAGCTCAAAAGCCTGCTCCACTGGCCTCAATGATTTTCCATGAGCCTCATTGAAGCAGACTTCCCCTGGCATTGATGGATTCTTCAGCGATGCAAACAACCATGGTCGGTTAGGATAAGCTGAGTCTCCTATATGAATGAAGAAAATTAAATGAGGCAAAACATATAATCTCATTGTAGATCCTTAAACTAGAAGTTAACCAAATATTTATATTGACAGGTTGAACTTACCAACCAGCCAGGTCCTCTCAGGTCCAAGTTGTGACATTTGCAGGGGTATGCTGCTGTTCTGTAGGACTCGTGTTGATCCTCAGAAACAAGCACACATGCTTTTATGCAAAGCAGTTAAGCAGACAACTTGCACATTGATTGAATGGAAGTTCTTCCGATTGCAACAGGCCTGTTCTCTGTCGTGCGGTGGTACTAAGGCAATATGTGTGCCATCAATTGCTCCAACCACATGTGGTATGTCACCCAAAGCATACAAATCTCCCTTCACATTGACAAAATTATCATTTTGTGGAAACTGTATAGAGCTGTTGATGTGTCTCATCATTGAAGAATATATAAGTAGGTTGTGATATACCAACAGATACTGCCACAATGTAATGGAATGATCCTGTGGCAACAAAATGAAGTATTTCCATTATTTTCACAATTAGTGTTATTGGTGTGGGATTCCTATTGTGAGACAGACGACCTAGCTGCAGCTGATGACATAAATTAAGAGAAGTTTACCTATTCTCTCTGAATGTTTTGATAATAACCCGTTATTCCGCGGTGGCACGGTCTGTAAATGGTCTAAAGATTTGAGGCTGTCATCTTCTACTGCTCCCTGGGTGCACACGTCTGCATTTAGGAAAAATATACAATTATTTTACATGCCTGATAATTTAAAAAAAATAATGTGTAAATAGTAAATTTTAAATGAATTATTTACACATTTGTTTCTCAAAAAATACATCAATGGAAGTATGAAATCAAGCCTGCAACTATTGCATTTAAACGCAGTGATGCACTATATAATATCGTTTTAGTTTAACAAAAATTTGCAATGTTTGCATTTTGTATATGTAAACAAACTAGCCACCATTTTGAGTGATGGTGACATACTTAGCATTAAAAAATACACTGTTTCAGAATCTAAAATGGTGGGTGTCTGACTTTGCCGTCAGGACACTTGCGAACATACGGCTGTCAGTGGAAGTTGATTGCGTAGTGAGAATAAACTCTGTGATGGACACAGCCATCGTGTGTGACAGCAACGTACAACAGCCAATGGATGAGACCATCTCAGTTGTTGATCGCGTACATCATGTACATATGCACGGTGTTTGTTAAAAAGCTCACTTGCCTAACACTGCAGCCAACAGCACCTCAAAATTTCGGCTGTTTTGGGACTCTGGGAGCCATGATGCCAGGAAGAGCAGGTGACAGGACCCCTTACTTCTCAAATGGGGTGCTGGATTTGCTGGCCATGGAAGCCCTGCCCCGGAACAGCGAGCTGTATGGCTTACCAAAGGAACAGGTAGATGTTTAAAATAAAAATGTAATTCTCACTTACTTGTTTTTTTATTGAAACACAGGCTAGGATGTTGCTTTTAGTTCCAGAGTGAATTGTAGTGAATGGAGTGAAGTGAACTCAATATTGGAGCTGTGAACAAAATGATGTTTCTGAATGCTTTCCAATGTCAGTAAATTTGAATGGAAAGTTCATTTGAGTTTACTCACATATAAAAGAGTGGCATTTGTGAACTGTAGGCCTCTTTACTCTCAGTGACCAATAGACACCGTGCCATAAGTATCAGTGAAAAACTCACCCATGTGTTGAGATGAGAGAAATGTGAATTGCAAAAAAATAATTAATGTTATGAACTTGTCTGCATAAATATTTTCTGCCCTTTAAACTGTTCCAATTTTCAAAATAATGAGTGTCTGTGTTATAAATGTAATGGTGCCACATACGGTGCAAGATATTTCCTGTGTTCAAGTATGTACGACACAGGCTCTCAGTCACCCATACAAATATATCCCGTTCCTCCACGTACATGTTCATACATCACCAAAGACTGAGCTCTCACTGACACACATGGCAGACCTTTCATAGTGCCCTTAGACATAGTATATGTTTCTAACCATAGTATCTTTCTGTCAGGATATTAGGCATTACGTTAATGAAGCTGGGTGTGGGGCTGTGTGGTAACAATGCACAAGTTGTGTAGCCTTCAGTATCTACAATTATTTTCACTGATCGGAAGTAGCTCTCACTACAAGAAATGTTACAGACTTCTGGCCTAGATGATGTTAGTGGCCTGGATTTGTAAAATAAGGACTTGAAAGGTGACGAGGGTAGTCAACAGGTCACTGCAAATTTATGGTTTTAAGTAAAAATAAATTTCCAAAAATATGCTGCACTAACATATTAAAAATACTTGTCCTAGCAATGTGGGAAGCATGTGTGCCGCACCCTGACCCCCCCAATGATACTTGCGGTAGCCTATGGTGAGCTCAATGAGCAGTTGAGAGCTGAACAGCATCATCAAGGGGCTAAGTTCTTCTTTGAGTTCTTAAAGTTAGATAACTTTTTTTGTAATAGCAACAAATTACGGCATCAAGGTTGACACACATTTAGCCCATAAGAAAAGTTCTGGAAGTTGTACATTTTGCACAAGATGTTTTATGATTGTGTGAGGAGTGATGCTCCATGGCCCTATTACAGGTGACACAGCATTCAGTGCAGGTATTTTACAGTGGATGTTTCAAACTTCACATTGGTGAGTTGGTGTAATAAACAAAAAATAGTGAGCATGTGATCCAAAATGACTATGAACATGAGAACACTTGCAACATTTGTCAGGAACAAATGCATAAAAAATATGTTTCACTTCAAAATTCAAGTCCGGTCAATTCAAAGTTCATGTTAACAGTTGCAGATTTGTATGAAGCTTTACTTCTTCACAAATGTGAATGTGAGCTGGTCTGTTTTTACAAAAAAATATTCTGGTAGGCAAACATTATTGAAAGAAACAGACAGGAATGTGTACACTTTGGTGACAGAGTAAAACATTTTAAAAAAACATGTTTGTGTCCTTTGTTATGTCAAGATGATTAATCAATATTGAAGAAAAATAATTATTGAAAGGGACTTTTGCCTCGGGACAACGTATATAGTACTGAGGTTTCTTGCTACATATTTATTTTTTTGACGTGAGATCACTGTTCAAAACAACCAGTCTGTACCATTCATAGGTGATAAATACCTCTATGAGACATTTGAAATATTTAAGAGAAATGATCAAAAATGAAATGGGAGTAATGATGGTAAACTACAAAACTGTGAGAAAATGGGTCCTTAATATGTTCCCTACATGCATGAGGTAATGGTAAAGTACACCTAAGTTTGAAAGCCTTGAAGCAAGTGAAATATGAAATTTAAGAATTGTTTTGTTAAAAATCATCATGATCATTTTTACTTGCACAGATTCAATAAAAGATGGTGTATCTGTCTTTTCAGCATCTTCAGGAGCTGGTGAAGGGGACATTGGCCACGAAGGCAGGGAAGCAGCTGGTCACTGTGTGTCGGTGGTGAGACCTCAAACAACGATTGATACAGTGGCGTGGGTGAGGGGACTAGAATAGAGGCCACCAGCTCATCATCTTCTTTAAAGGCCTCTACCACAAGTGACCAGCCCCTAGTAGTGGCAGAACCTACAGGACCTTTACCTTCTCCATCATTATCCGTCACCCAGATTCCCATTTCCACCTTCCATCTTGCCCTTCCCAGTTGTTCAAACCCACCACCTAAAATGGCTGGGGACTCCTTTGCTGGAGTCACCTCCTCCCTGCCCCTGTCCCACCGACTGCACTCAGTGAGGAGACTAGTGACCTTTTTCACAGCATCTCTGTAGGCCGGACAGCGATCATGAATTATATCCAGGGACTTAGTTGCCAAACGCAACAAATAGTTGCATTTCTGGTTGACATTTATAATTCAATGTCTGGCATTCAGAGATCGCTTGTGAAAATAGCCTCTGCATTGACCATATCCCCCAACTGGCCATACCTTGTGTCCCTACTCCAATCCCTTCTTCCCACCTCAATCCCAAGTACACTCACTCCTTAGCAGGCACCCACTCTAAGAGATACAAGCAGAACACCCACACCCATATATAAACACAAGCACACAAACAAACACAAACATACACCCATCCAACATACACACAAACTGATACTACACCCACAGGCACCACAACAGCCACCACACCCACAAGTACCACCACACCCACAACCACAACATCCACCACCACAGACACAAACACCACAACCACCATTCCACCACAACCACCAACACAGAAGCAACCACCAGCATACCCACAATCTCCACAACAACAGCACAACCACCACCCAACACGCAAGCACCACAACATCCACCTCAACAGCACACTCATCCAAACAGACACACAAATGCACACCTACATGCAAAACAACACCCACCAAAACCAAACTCACATATTCACGTGAACATCAAACACCTTCTAAACCACACACATCCAAACATACACTAGACACACATGCCTCTGCAAAACATACAGACACACAACCACACCCACACCAACAACATCAATAGTACACTCATCCAAACAGACACACTCACACAAAAGCACATCCACAACAACAACAGCACACATAAATGCACACACTCACCCAAACACCAAACACCTTCCAAGAAACACACACCCAAACAAGCACCACATCCATCAGACCCACATGCACCTGTTAAACAGACAGACACACACTTCTCCCACTCCGGCTCCCTCTACCTTCCAAACTCAATCCTTTCCTGCCCCTCCAACCACTTCTCCTACACCCGATTTCACTTCTTACCCATCCCTGACCCCTTTGAAACCCAAACCCACCCCTCCCAAGAAGGATCCTTCAGGTGTCTGTTCTGTGTCCACTAGATGCCGCTTCCTAAGGAATTTGAACCTTGGCAATGTAATTAGGAGGCAAGTTCTTGCATTAAAAACACAACACGATGCTGTATATCCTGTTTGTTGGACATCTATGCCTTGTTCATTATTAAAGTTTTTGAATGGTGGATCTCATATAAAAGTAAAAAAGCATCTTTTCACATTTGTCCTGACATTGTTTTTTTAAGTAATTAATTAATGACAATGTTGTGAGTAACATAAAATTGAATTTATGACAGTGAACAAAACAGGTTTTATTTGTGACATATTTGTCTAGTGTTTTTAGTGACGAACATCTGCTACGGATATGGTCATTTTGGTGCCAGCACTCATCATGATAATGGACACTTACACCAAAATTAAACATGTTTAATTTTTTTAACTTGTTAATACAGGTGTGTTTATAATAAAATGATAAGTGTTAATAATAAGACATATGCATTACACGTAAAAAAAACGTTAAATGAAATGTATTGATATACAGAAAATACACTAGACAAGGGGAAATGTGACATTGGTACAGATATGAAATGCTTTAAGTTTAGAAGTGACATTGAATGCCCATTTTATTGCAAACCAACGTGTTGCATTGCATATTGCAGCTACTACATTTTATTAGATTGATGTTCTTCAAATTATGTGTAATATATATGTATCTGATTTGATAGTTTATGGGAAATTATTAAACATACCTGTATGGATACATTTTGAATTTGGGATTGATGTGACTTTTTGTGTAGGTGTCCATTGGCATGAAGGCAGCTCGTATCAAATTGGTAAATGTAAATAAAATATACAGGCATGTTTCTTTAAAAATCTTAAACTACCACATTGCACACGTATGCATTAAACATTATTATACAATTGCTTGTAAATTTTATAAAAAAATGCACAATTCCAGAGCTAATGTAAATAGAGTATTCCGATAGTAACAGTTAAAAAAAGGCACTCACCTTTGGTTCCGGAGATGACGGGGTCGACTTGTGTTGTGGTCAAGTAGCAGCAGCAAAGGAAAGAATTGTACAATTGGGTCCATGGCGGAAAGGGAAGTGAAAAGAAGAAATAAGGTAAGTTTCAATCTAATATGCCTTTGAATCTGCCAATCCAGGTGTAGAGGGTTTAGTCGCAGCAGTTACGTTGGCAGAAAAGCACTTCCTGATTGACCCTGCAGTAAAACTGGCTGTGTTCCTGTTGCCTATGGCACCATCAACTTGGGTGTGAAATTCTGGCGGTGATGGCGGTGATGGTGGTAATGGCGGTTTACCGAAAGACTTTCGTCTATGAGCTCGCCAACATCTAACTAAAGCGGGTGGACTGCCTAGTCAGTGGACAGATTATCTGATTGAATAACAAAAGCGCAATAAGATCCTCCAAGATCTAATACAGGCCCAATGTTATTCTGAGAAGAAATGGTTTCTACCAGAACTTCCGATTGGAAAGATTATATCATTCTACTCTTGATAGGGGTGCCTAAGTACTATCACATGGTATTCTATGTTTGTTAGAAAATGTGTGTGCTATTTTAATTGAATGCAAATGGAGAGTTGATGATTGTCTTATGTGATGGATGAGTTGCACATGTGCTGTATTTTTTGGCTGCTATGAAATATGGGAAAGCGTGTGTATGATTGTCCAGGGCAAACTACATACAAGTGTTTTGACATAACTTTGACTTCAGTATTTGGAGTACACAGAACTGACTTAGAGGATAACATTGAAGGTAATATAACTAAAAAGCAACAGTTGAATAGGCGCCTAAGTTGTAGTTAGCTACATGGCAGATGATGGATGATGAGGAAAAGATAGTCTCTGCTATCATGTCCATAAAAGAATAATGCTAACTCCACCAAGGATGGAGGGAATTAATGTACCTACCATGGTTTTTATCTGGCACCCTCGACCTGATTCACAAAAGAATTTGCAAATCTGCACCAACATGTTTAATACCTTCTATGGGTGCAGAATTACTAATTACTCAAAACACAAAAGGACACGGTGAGTGTATGTGTAGGAGGCTGGACTGGCTTGTAGTGAGTACCAAGGGGTACTTGCACCTTGCACCAGGCCCAATTATCCCTTATTAGTGTATAGGGTGTCTAGCAGCTTAGGCTGATAGATAATGGTAGCTTAGCAAAGCAGCTCAGGCTGAACTAGGAGACGTGTGAAGCTACTACAGTACCACTTAGTGTCATATGCACAATATCATAAGAAAACACAATACACAGTTATACTAAAAATACAGCACAGGCCCTCCCAAGTGCAGCAAACCACTTGTTAATGTCATCCCCCTCCTTGTAAGGGGGAACTATCTTATGCAGATTCCTGGAATCATGCTCTTTTGCAGGATGACTATGGGGAATACTGCTGCTGCCACCATGGGTATCTAAACCCATCTTCTGTCTTTCCCTCTCTATTTCTAAAGACTGTCTATCCAAATCCAGCTGTTGCTTCTTGAGCTTCAGTCTGGTTTGCTCCACTCTCAATCTATTGAGCTCCCTTTCTAACAATCTGTCATCAGGGTGGGTGGGAGGGACATTTCTAGATACAGAGGTATGATGGGAATGAACAGAAGGAGACCTGTCCCTTACAAGGGGCACCCTAACAGCTTGGCTACCAGCATAATGTGAGAGCACATCATCAGTATGATGTGATTCAACCTCTGTACCAACTATGCTAGACTGTCTAGTAATGGGCAGGCTGAGAAGTTTCTTTCCTGAACCTTTTCCTGGGGGAGTCCCTGGATCAGATTGAGAACCATTAGCTACTTTTTCTACAGATTGGGCACTTATGGCCTTATCCTGTACTCTAAGCATATTAATTAACAGTTCTAAGGAAGGATTCTTCCCTACACTCAAACCTCTCTCTATGCAGAGACTCCTTGCTCCTTTCCAGCTAAGGTGATCATATGCAAGTTTGGACAGTTCAACTTTTTGGCCTGTGCCAGACATTTTTAGAGAGAGTTAAAGTGATAGACTAAGAGAAAAAAGTTTTCAGAACTTTTTGGAAAGACAGAAAAAACTTTTTAAACTTTTAAGAACTTTTTGAAAGTTTAGAAGTACTTTTCAGCACTTAGAAAAGAGTGAAAAGAGGAAATGCAAAACTTTTTGGCTATGTGTACAGTATATACACTGACCTTGTTTTGTATATTTTTCTCTTATGAAAAGTACAATGACAAGAGTGGTAAGTAGTCTCAAAGCACTTATCCCACCGCTGCACAACCAATGTAGGAGGCTGGACTGGCTTGTAGTGAGTACCAAGGGGTACTTGCACCTTGCACCAGGCCCAGTTATCCCTTATTAGTGTATAGGGTGTCTAGCAGCTTAGGCTGATAGATAATGGTAGCTTAGCAAAGCAGCTCAGGCTGAACTAGGAGACGTGTGAAGCTACTACAGTACCACTTAGTGTCATATGCACAATATCATAAGAAAACACAATACACAGTTATACTAAAAATAAAGGTACTTTATTTTTATGACAATATGCCAAAGTATCTTAGAGTGTACCCTCAGTGAGAGGATAGGAAATATACACAAGATATATATACACAATAGCAAAAATATGCAGTATAGTCTTAGAAAACAGTGCAAACAATGTATAGTTACAATAGGATGCAATGCGGAAACATAGGGATAGGGGCAACACAAACCATATACTCCAGAAGTGGAATGCGAACCACGAATGGACCCCAAACCTATGTGACCTTGTAGAGGGTCGCTGGGACTATTAGAAAATAGTGAGAGTTAGCAAAATAACCCTCCCCAAGACCCTGAAAAGTGAGTGCAAAGTGCACTAAAGTTCCCCTAAGGACAAAATAGTCGTGTTAGAGGGAGAATGCAAGGAAAACACAAATCAGCAATGCAACAACAATGGATTCCTGACTGAGGGTACCTGTGGAACAAGGGGACCAAGTCCAAAAGTCACAAGCAGCTCGGAGATGGGCAGATGCCCAAGAAATGCCAGCGGTTGGTGCAAAGAAGCTCTTTCTAGGCTGAAGAACTGTAAATACTGCAGGAACGACAAGGGCTAGAGACTTCCCCTTTGGAGGATGGATCCAACACGCCTTGGAGAGTCGTGCAGAAGTGTTTTCCCGCCGGATGGACGCCAACAAGCCTTGCTACACGCAAATCATGCATTTGGCGTTTTTGGACGCTGCTGGGGCCCAGGAGGGACCAGGAGGTCGCAAATTGGACCTGCAGAGAGAGGGGACGTCGAGCAAGACAAAGAGCCCTCACTGAAGCAGGTAGCTCCCGGAGAAGTGCCAGAAACAGGCACTACGAGGATGCATGAAACGGTGCTCGCCGAAGTTGCACAAGGAGTCCCACGTCGCCGGAGACCAACTTAGAAAGTCGTGCAATGCAGGTTAGAGTGCCGTGGACCCAGGCTTGGCTGTGCACGAAGGAGTTCCGCCGGAAGTGCACAGGGGCCGGAGAAGCTTGCAAAGTCGCGGTTCCCAGCAATGCAGCCCAGCGAGGTGAGGCAAGGACTTACCTCCACCAAACTTGGGCTGAAGAGTCACTGGACTGTGGGGTCACTTGGACGGTGTCGCTGGATTCAAGGGACCTCGCTCGTCGTGCTGAGAGGAGACCCAAGGGACCGGTAATGCAGCTTTTTGGTGCCTGCGGTTGCAGGGGGAAGATTCCGTCGACCCACTGGAGATTTCTTCGGAGCTTCTGGTGCAGAGAGGAGGCAGACTACCCCCACAGCATGCACAAGCAGGAAAACAGTCGAGAAGGCGGCAGGATCAGCGTTACAGAGTTGCAGTAGTCGTCTTTGCTACTATGTTGCAAGTTTGCAGGCTTCCAGCGCGGTCAGCGGTCGATTCCTTATCAGAAGGTGAAGAGGGAGATGCAGAGGAACTCGGCTGAGCTCATGCATTCGTTATCTAAAGTTTCCCCAGAGACAGAGACCCTAAATAGCCAGAAAAGAGGGTTTGGCTACCTAGGAGAGAGGAAAGGCTACTAACACCTGAAGGAGCCTATCACAAGGAGTCTCTGGCGTCACCTGGTGGCACTGGCCACTCAGAGCAGTCCAGTGTGCCAGCAGCACCTCTGTTTCCAAGATGGCAGAGGTCTGGAGCACACTGGAGGAGCTCTGGACACCTCCCAGGGGAGGTGCAGGTCAGGGGAGTGGTCACTCCCCTTTCCTTTGTCCAGTTTCGCGCCAGAGCAGGGGCTAAGGGGTCCCTGAACCGGTGTAGACTGGCTTATGCAGAATTGGGCACATCTGTGCCCAACAAAGCATTTCCAGAGGCTGGGGGAGGCTACTCCTCCCCTGCCTTCACACCATTTTCCAAAGGGAGAGGGTGTCACACCCTCTCTCAGAGGAAGTTCTTTGTTCTGCCATCCTGGGCCAGGCCTGGCTGGACCCCAGGAGGGCAGCTGCCTGTCTGAGGGGTTGGCAGCAGCAGCAGCTGCAGAGAAACCCCAGGAAGGGCAGTCTGGCAGTACCAGGGTCTGTGCTACAGACCACTGGGATCATGGAATTGTACCAACAATGCCAGGATGGCATAGAGGGGGCAATTCCATGATCATAGACATGTTACATGGCCATATTCGGAGTTACCATGGTGAAGCTACATATAGGTAGTGACCTATATGTAGTACACGCGTGTAATGGTGTCCCCGCACTCACAAAGTTCAGTGAATTGGCTCTGAACAATGTGGGGGCACCTTGGCTAGTGCCAGGGTGCCCTCACACTAAGTAACTTTGCACCTAACCTTTACCAGGTAAAGGTTAGACATATAGGTGACTTATAAGTTACTTAAGTGCAGTGTAAAATGGCTGTGAAATAACGTGGACGTTATTTCACTCAGGCTGCAGTGGCAGGCCTGTGTAAGATTTGTCAGAGCTCCCTATGGGCGGCAAAAGAAATGCTGCAGCCCATAGGGATCTCCTGGAACCCCAATACCCTGGGTACCTCAGTACCATATACTAGGGAATTATAAGGGTGTTCCAGTAAGCCAATGTAAGTTGGTAAAAATGGTCACTAGCCTGTTAGTGACAATTTGGAAAGAAATGAGAGAGCATAACCACTGAGGTTCTGATTAGCAGAGCCTCAGTGAGACAGTTAGTCACTACACAGGTAACACATTCAGGCACACTTATGAGCACTGGGGCCCTGGGTTACCAGGGTCCCAGTGACACATACAACTAAAACAACATATATACAGTGAAAAATGGGGGTAACATGCCAGGCAAGATGGTACTTTCCTACACAACCCCCCCCCAAACGAAGGACAATAAGACTAGCCATTACCTGATGAGTCTTCATTGTCTAAGTGGAAATATCTGGAGAGTCCATCTGCATTGGAGTGGCTACTCCCAGGTCTATGTTCCACTGTATAATCCATTCCCTGTAGGGATATGGACCACCTCAACAATTTAGGATTTTCACCTTTCATTTGTTTTAGCCAAAGTAGAGGTTTGTGGTCTGTCTGAACAATGAAGTGAGTGCCAAACAGGTATGGCCTCAACTTCTTCAGAGCCCAGACCACAGCAAAGGCCTCCCTCTCAATGGCAGACCAACGCTTTTCTCTAGGGGTCAACCTTCTACTAATAAAAGCAACAGGTTGATCCTGGCCCTCAGAATTAAGTTGTGATAGGACTGCCCCTACTCCTAATTCAGATGCATCAGTTTGGACATAGAATTTTTTAGAGTAACAAGGGCTTTTCAGGACAGGTGCAGAGCACATGGCCTGCTTCAGCTCCTCAAAAGCTTTCTGACAGTTTGCTGTCCATAATACCTTTTTAGGCATTTTCTTGGATGTGAGGTCATTAAGAGGGGCTGCAATGGAGCCATAGTTCTTAATGAACCTCCTGTAATACCCAGTGAGGCCTAGGAAGGCTCTCACCTGAGTCTGAGTGGTAGGGGGAATCCAATCAATAATAGTTTGGATTTTCCCCTGAAGTGGTGCAATCTGTTCCCCACCAACAAGGTGTCCCAGATAAACCACCTTACCCTGCCCTATCTGGCACTTTGAAGCCTTGATAGTGAGGCCTGCCTTTTGCAGGGCCTCCAAAACTTTCCAAAGGTGGACCAGGTGATCATCCCAGCTGGAGCTAAAGACAGCTATATCATCCAAATATGCTGCACTGAAAGCTTCCAGCCCTTGCAGGACTGTGTTCACCAACCTCTGAAAAGTGGCAGGTGCATTTTTCAAACCAAAAGGCATTACAGTAAACTGGTAATGTCCTCCAATGGTAGAAAATGCAGTCTTAGGTTTAGCATCTTCTGACATTTTGATCTGCCAATACCCTGCAGTCAAATCAAAAGTGCTTAGATACTTGGCAGATGCCAGTGTATCTATTAGCTCATCTGCCCTGGGTATAGGGTGAGCATCAGTTTTGGTTACCAAGTTGAGACCTCTATAGTCGACACAAAACCTCATTTCCTTCTTTCCATCTTTAGAATTGGGTTTTGGTACCAGTACCACAGGAGAAGCCCATGGACTGTCAGAGTGCTCAACCACTCCTAGTTCCAACATCTTCTGAACTTCTTGCTTTATGCAGTCCCTGACATGGTCAGGCTGCCTATAGATCTTACTTTTGACAGGTAAACTGTCTCCAGTATCTATAGTGTGCTCACACCAAGAAGTGGTGCCTGGCACAATGGAGAAGAGTTCTGAAAATTGTCCTAGGAGATTTATGCAATTATCTTTCTGCTCAGCAGTAAGACAATCAGCCAAAACTACACCTTCCACAAGAGCATCTTGTTCTGTGGAAGAGAAGAGATCAGGTAGAGGATCACTGTCTTCTTCCTGTCCCTCATCTGTTGCCATGAGCAGGGTGAGATCAGCCCTGTCATAGTAGGGTTTCAGGCGGTTGACATGGAGCACCCTAAGGGGACTCCTGGCAGTGCCTAAGTCAACCAAGTAGGTGACTTCACCCTTCTTTTCAACAATTGTGTGGGGTCCACTCCATTTATCTTGGAGTGCTCTTGGGGCCACAGGCTCCAAGACCCACACTTTCTGCCCTGGTTGGTACTGAACCAAAACAGCCTTCTGATCATGCCATTGCTTCTGGAGCTCTTGGCTGGCCTGAAGGTTTTTACTGGCCTTTTTCATGTACTCAGCCATCCTTGATCTGAGGCCAAGTACATAATCCACAATATCCTGCTTAGGAGCTTTTAAAGGTTGTTCCCAACCCTCCTTTACAAGTGTGAGTGGACCCCTAACAGGGTGTCCAAAAAGAAGTTCAAAGGGGCTGAAGCCCACTCCTTTCTGGGGTACCTCCCTGTAGGCAAAAAGGAGGCATGGTAGAAGGATATCCCATCTCCTGCGGAGTTTTTCAGGGAGTCCCATAATCATGCCTTTGAGAGTTTTATTAAATCTCTCCACCAGTCCATTTGTTTGTGGATGATAGGGTGTTGTGAACTTGTAAGTTACACCACACTCCTTCCACATGGCCTTTAAGTATGCAGACATGAAATTGCTTCCTCTGTCTGATACTACTTCCTTTGGGAAGCCCACCCTGGAAAATATTCCCAGGAGGGCCTTTGCCACTGCAGGAGCTGTAGTGGTCCTTAAAGGAATAGCTTCAGGATATCTTGTGGCATGGTCTACTACCACCAAGATAAACCTATTGCCTGAAGCAGTAGGAGGGTCAAGGGGTCCAACTATGTCAACCCCTACCCTTTCAAAGGGAACCCCAACCACAGGCAGTGGGATAAGGGGTGCCTTTGGAGTGCCACCTGTTTTGCTACTGGCTTGACAGGTTTCACAGGACTTACAAAATTCTTTTGTGTCCTCAGACATCCTAGGCCAATGAAACAGTGGTACCAATCTGTCCCAAGTTTTCATTTGACCCAGGTGCCCAGCTAAGGGAATGTCATGTGCCAGTGTTAGGAGGAACTTTCTGTACTCCTGAGGAATCACTAATCTCCTGGCAGCTCCAGGTTTAGGATCCCTATGCTCAGTGTACAAGAGGTTGTCCTCCCAGTAAACTCTGTGTGAGTCACTGACATCCCCATTAGCCTGTTTGACAGCTTGCTGTCTGAGACCCTCTAATGTGGGACAGGTTTGCTGTGCCACACTCAGCTCCTCTCTGGCAGGCCCCCCTTCACCCAAAAGCTCAGCAGTGTCTGCTTCCAGCTCCTCTGGTGTAGGTTCTGCACAGGGAGGGAATTCTTCTTCCTCAGAAGTAGAATCCACTGTAGAGGGAGGGATAGTAGGAAGTGGTTTGCTTCTACTAGCCCTAGCTTTAGGGAGCACTTGGTCCATTGTTCCAGGATCCAAGCTTCCCTGTCCTTTTTGCTTTTTGGCCTGAGCCCTTGTCAAAGCAAAAATATGCCCTGGGATGCCCAGCATTGCTGCATGGGCCTCCAACTCCACATCTGACCAAGCTGATGTCTCCAAATCGTTCCCTAATAGACAGTCTACAGGTAAATCTGAAGCTACCACAACTTTCTTTGGACCAGATACCCCCCCCCAGTTGAGATTTACAACAGCCATGGGGTGGCTTTGTGTTATGTTGTGAGCATCGGTTACTTGGTACTGGTGTCCAAGTATGTGTTGTTCAGGGTGCACCAGTTTCTCAATCACCATTGTGACACTGGCACCTGTGTCCCTGTAGGCCTGGACCTCAACACCATTTATTAGGGTTAGTTGCTTGTACTTCTCCAAGTTATGGGGGCAAGCAACCAAAGTGGCTAAGTCAATAGCCCCTTCAGAGACTAAAGTAGCCTCTGTGGTCTCCCTAATTAGACCAACCCCAACTAAATTACCAAAAGTGAGCCCAGCTACTCCCTTGGATTGGCTATTAGTAGGTTTGCTCCCACCACCACTGCTATTAGTAGGGACACTAGGTGTAGCAGTAGGGGTTGTAGTGGTAGGAGCTGTGGTGCCTTTCTTTGGACAACTGGGATCTGTTGTCCAATGGCCTTTTATTTTACATAAATAGCACCATGGTTTCTTTTCCTTGTTCTGATTAAAGGAGGATTTGGGCCCACCACCCCCACCAGAGTGTTTTTGTGGGCCTGATGAAGACTCATTTTTAGATTTGTCCCCACCCTTGTCAGAAGACTTACCATCCTTCTTTTTGTTGCCATCTTTGTCACCCCCTGTATGAACTTTTCTGTTCACTCTTGTTCTGACCCATTTGTCTGCCTTCTTTCCCAATTCTTGGGGAGAGGTCAGATCAGAGTCCACCAAGTACTGGTGCAACAAATCAGACACACAATTATTAAGAATATGCTCTCTCAGGATCAAGTTATACAGGCTGTCATAATCAGTAACTTTACTGCCATGTAACCACCCCTCCAAGGCCTTCACTGCCTGGTCAATGAAATCAACCCAGTCTTGTGAAGACTCCTTTTTGGTATCTCTGAACTTTATCCTGTACTGTTCAGTGGTTAAGCCATAACCATCCAGGAGTGCATTCTTAAGAACTTGGAAATTGTTAGCATCATTTTCTTTTACAGTAAGGAGCCTATCCCTACCTTTTCCAGTAAATGATAGCCATAGGATAGCAGCCCACTGCTTTTGAGGGACATCCTGTACAGCACAGGCCCTCCCAAGTGCAGCAAACCACTTGTTAATGTCATCCCCCTCCTTGTAAGGGGGAACTATCTTATGCAGATTCCTGGAATCATGCTCTTTTGCAGGATGACTATGGGGAATACTGCTGCTGCCACCATGGGTATCTAAACCCATCTTCTGTCTTTCCCTCTCTATTTCTAAAGACTGTCTATCCAAATCCAGCTGTTGCTTCTTGAGCTTCAGTCTGGTTTGCTCCACTCTCAATCTATTGAGCTCCCTTTCTAACAATCTGTCATCAGGGTGGGTGGGAGGGACATTTCTAGATACAGAGGTATGATGGGAATGAACAGAAGGAGACCTGTCCCTTACAAGGGGCACCCTAACAGCTTGGCTACCAGCATAATGTGAGAGCACATCATCAGTATGATGTGATTCAACCTCTGTACCAACTATGCTAGACTGTCTAGTAATGGGCAGGCTGAGAAGTTTCTTTCCTGAACCTTTTCCTGGGGGAGTCCCTGGATCAGATTGAGAACCATTAGCTACTTTTTCTACAGATTGGGCACTTATGGCCTTATCCTGTACTCTAAGCATATTAATTAACAGTTCTAAGGAAGGATTCTTCCCTACACTCAAACCTCTCTCTATGCAGAGACTCCTTGCTCCTTTCCAGCTAAGGTGATCATATGCAAGTTTGGACAGTTCAACTTTTTGGCCTGTGCCAGACATTTTTAGAGAGAGTTAAAGTGATAGACAAAGAGAAAAAAGTTTTCAGAACTTTTTGGAAAGACAGAAAAAACTTTTTAAACTTTTAAGAACTTTTTGAAAGTTTAGAAGTACTTTTCAGCACTTAGAAAAGAGAGAAAAGAGGAAATGCAAAACTTTTTGGCTATGTGTACAGTATATACACTGACCTTGTTTTGTATATTTTTCTCTTATGAAAAGTACAATGACAAGAGTAGTAAGTAGTCTCAAAGCACTTATCCCACCGCTGCACAACCAATGTAGGAGGCTGGACTGGCTTGTAGTGAGTACCAAGGGGTACTTGCACCTTGCACCAGGCCCAGTTATCCCTTATTAGTGTATAGGGTGTCTAGCAGCTTAGGCTGATAGATAATGGTAGCTTAGCAAAGCAGCTCAGGCTGAACTAGGAGATGTGTGAAGCTACTACAGTACCACTTAGTGTCATATGCACAATATCATAAGAAAACACAATACACAGTTATACTAAAAATAAAGGTACTTTATTTTTATGACAATATGCCAAAGTATCTTAGAGTGTACCCTCAGTGAGAGGATAGGAAATATACACAAGATATATATACACAATAGCAAAAATATGCAGTATAGTCTTAGAAAACAGTGCAAACAATGTATAGTTACAATAGGATGCAATGGGGAAACATAGGGATAGGGGCAACACAAACCATATACTCCAGAAGTGGAATGCGAACCACGAATGGACCCCAAACCTATGTGACCTTGTAGAGGGTCGCTGGGACTATTAGAAAATAGTGAGAGTTAGCAAAATAACCCTCCCCAAGACCCTGAAAAGTGAGTGCAAAGTGCACTAAAGTTCCCCTAAGGACAAAATAGTCGTGTTAGAGGGAGAATGTAAGGAAAACACAAATCAGCAATGCAACAACGATGGATTCCTGACTGAGGGTACCTGTGGAACAAGGGGACCAAGTCCAAAAGTCACAAGCAGCTCGGAGATGGGCAGATGCCCAAGAAATGCCAGCGGTTGGTGCAAAGAAGCTCTTTCTAGGCTGAAGAACTGTGAATACTGCAGGAACGACAAGGGCTAGAGACTTCCCCTTTGGAGGATGGATCCCCCACGCCTTGGAGAGTCGTGCAGAAGTGTTTTCCCGCCGGATGGACGCCAACAAGCCTTGCTACACGCAAATCGTTCGTTTTGCGTTTTTGGACGCTGCTGGGGCCCAGGAGGGACCAGGAGGTCGCAAATTGGACCTGCAGAGAGAGGGGACGTCGATCAAGACAAAGAGCCCTCACTGAAGCAGGTAGCACCCGGAGAAGTGCCAGAAACAGGCACTACGAGGATGCGTGAAACGGTGCTTGCCGAAGTTGCACAAGGAGTCCCACGTCGCCGGAGACCAACTTAGAAAGTCGTGCAATGCAGGTTAGAGTGCCGTGGACCCAGGCTTGGCTGTGCACGAAGGATTTCCGCCGGAAGTGCACAGGGGCCGGAGAAGCTTGCAAAGTCGCGGTTCCCAGCAATGCAGCCCAGCGAGGTGAGGCAAGGACTTACCTCCACCAAACTTGGGCTGAAGAGTCACTGGACTGTGGGGGTCACTTGGACGGTGTCGCTGGATTCGAGGGACCTCGCTCGTCGTGCTGAGAGGAGACCCAAGGGACCGGTAATGCAGCTTTTTGGTGCCTGCGGTTGCAGGGGGAAGATTCCGTCAACCCACGGGAGATTTCTTCGGAGCTTCTGGTGCAGAGAGGAGGCAGACTACCCCCACAGCATACACAAGCAGGAAAACAGTCGAGAAGGCGGCAGGATCAGCGTTACAGAGTTGCAGTAGTCGTCTTTGCTACTATGTTGCAGGTTTGCAGGCTTCCAGCGCGGTCAGCGGTCGATTCCTTATCAGAAGGTGAAGAGGGAGATGCAGAGGAACTCGGCTGAGCTCATGCATTCGTTATCTAAAGTTTCCCCAGAGACAGAGACCCTAAATAGCCAGAAAAGAGGGTTTGGCTACCTAGGAGAGAGGAAAGGCTACTAACACCTGAAGGAGCCTATCACAAGGAGTCTCTGGCGTCACCTGGTGGCACTGGCCACTCAGAGCAGTCCAGTGTGCCAGCAGCACCTCTGTTTCCAAGATGGCAGAGGTCTGGAGCACACTGGAGGAGCTCTGGACACCTCCCAGGGGAGGTGCAGGTCAGGGGAGTGGTCACTCCCCTTTCCTTTGTCCAGTTTCGTGCCAGAGCAGGGGCTAAGGGGTCCCTGAACCGGTGTAGACTGGCTTATGCAGAATTGGGCACATCTGTGCCCAACAAAGCATTTCCAGAGGCTGGGGGAGGCTACTCCTCCCCTGCCTTCACACCATTTTCCAAAGGGAGAGGGTGTCACACCCTCTCTCAGAGGAAGTTCTTTGTTCTGCCATCCTGGGCCAGGCCTGGCTGGACCCCAGGAGGGCAGCTGCCTGTCTGAGGGGTTGGCAGCAGCAGCAGCTGCAGAGAAACCCCAGGAAGGGCAGTCTGGCAGTACCAGGGTCTGTGCTACAGACCACTGGGATCATGGAATTGTACCAACAATGCCAGGATGGCATAGAGGGGGCAATTCCATGATCATAGACATGTTACATGGCCATATTCGGAGTTACCATGGTGAAGCTACATATAGGTAGTGACCTATATGTAGTACACGCGTGTAATGGTGTCCCCGCACTCACAAAGTTCAGTGAATTGGCTCTGAACAATGTGGGGGCACCTTGGCTAGTGCCAGGGTGCCCTCACACTAAGTAACTTTGCACCTAACCTTTACCAGGTAAAGGTTAGACATATAGGTGACTTATAAGTTACTTAAGTGCAGTGTAAAATGGCTGTGAAATAACGTGGACGTTATTTCACTCAGGCTGCAGTGGCAGGCCTGTGTAAGATTTGTCAGAGCTCCCTATGGGTGGCAAAAGAAATGCTGCAGCCCATAGGGATCTCCTGGAACCCCAATACCCTGGGTACCTCAGTACCATATACTAGGGAATTATAAGGGTGTTCCAGTAAGCCAATGTAAATTGGTAAAAATGGTCACTAGCCTGTTAGTGACAATTTGGAAAGAAATGAGAGAGCATAACCACTGAGGTTCTGATTAGCAGAGCCTCAGTGAGACAGTTAGTCACTACACAGGTAACACATTCAGGCACACTTATGAGCACTGGGGCCCTGGGTTACCAGGGTCCCAGTGACACATACAACTAAAACAACATATATACAGTGAAAAATGGGGGTAACATGCCAGGCAAGATGGTACTTTCCTACAGTATGCCACCACCAGTGTTCCCTGTAAGGTGCGTGCATGTGCGCAAGCGCACCTGTTCTGCCCCAAGCGCGCAGTGTCTCGTGTGAAGTGCACACACACTTTCACTGCAGACCACAGGAGAGATGTTTTGTGCCACAGCTTTATAAAATGGGAGCAGCTCGAAAACCAGTCATTATCTTGTTGCTGTATTCCTTGGAAGCAGTGGCAGCGAATTCACACCATTGAAGAGGAGAGCACGAGTGTCATGTAAGTAAGTATTCCTCTTCCACGGCAGCCTGTGGGGTTAAGAGGGTCACAAGTTGAGCAGGTATTGGCTCCTGCACATGCCACTTGCTGCATTCATTTAAAAAATAGGAGGCAGGCTGCAGGACTTCTGAAAGTGCGTGGCATGCTTTGAGATGGCACTGCTTTTTGTTAGATAAATACAATTCAACATGTTAAAGAGTGTTTTTTTAATTTAATGGTACTCTCAGCCAAGGCTGGAAAGGTTGAAGGGTGGGGGACGCTTTTGTTACTGGAATCCGCTTTTGTAGCAGTGCAGCAGTTCTGAAAGTACCTGGCACAGAGTTCCTTGTATATCCCATAGTTTTCAGGCAACAATAAAAGTTTCAAGATGCCCCTGGTGAATAATGCACCTGCTGGAGAGCGATTGGAGGTTTGTCTAGTGGCAGCTTTAATTCATAAGGTAGTACAGAGGCTTAAAGTGCCTACAACAAAGAGCATGTACCATGCAGATCACAGAACAGTATTATATGTGTATAGTTTAGTGGAATACTGCTTTTGTCACAGAGACCCTTTTGTTACTGTTCAGTTCATAAGTTACAATCATTTTTTAAAATATGTTTATTGATGATATGATTTTTACTGTACATCACAGTTCATAACAAAGGATTGTACATTCTCTTAGGAACAGCAGTGTGAACATTGGCATTAGGCATCAGTTAAATGATACACATCACTCAGCTTCGTTCCAATTAGTAAACTTCATTCAGATTTCACTTGGTGTGTGTGTTTGTGTGGTGTTGGTCGTGTAGTTTGGTGTTGTGTTTACTTGGTTTCCTTAAGTAATTATGTGATACAATTTTACCAGTAGGGTCTTCACCTATAAACCATTGGGTTCCCCGGATCAGATCAATCCCCACATGTAACTGCAGAGTGTTCATGTCCCGAAGGAAGAGAAGGTAACATGAAAAGTGATGACAAAGTGAACAAGAAAAAAATAGAAAACTTAGCAGTAACTGGTCTCAGAGGGGTCTCGCAGGAGATTTCCTATGGGATGGCATGAGTGAGAAGGTATATAGATGAGCCACTGTCTTGAGGTATTCCAGGGCTTCAATACTGTTGTCCATGTATGTGCTTGTCATGTTCTTTGTTTGTGTATGTTAGCATGGGGTTTGTCCTTCACAGCAGGACGAAAGCATAGGATACAGCAATTTCTCTGAGAGATGCAGGCACTCCTGGAAAGTGATAGTGAGGCAATCATTGAAGGGCCCAACCAAGATTGCCCTGTCCTGGTACATTGTAAGGTCCTCAAAAGCTAATACAGTTGAATGTATAATGAAATATGTGTTGTAGACCGTGTCATTTTTGCCTAGCTTTTCTTGGAAGGAGAACCCTCAAGCCCTCCTTATAGTGGCAGAGCTTGCATGCGAGGTCAGGTTCTTGGTGCACATATCCTAGGCTGCAGCGCACAGAGACCTTTTACTGCTGCACACAGAGGAAAACAATTAGAGGGAACGTTGGCCACCACACGTCCTTCCAAAGTAAAGACCCAAAACACGTAAAGGTATGGTGGCTTCTACAACACTATTTTTATCAGTGTTGTGGTACAAATCACTTATACCTAAATTACCAAAGATTCTGGTGTGAACAGGGGTAAGCCCAATAGTGATAAGAGCAATGTTATTGGAAAAGGAAGCCTCACTCACATAATGTGACATGTTTCATTGTAGTCAACCTCTTCCCACCCTGGTAGGACAGTAAGGCCACAGCAGGCTCAACCTCATAGTAAGCCCAACAGTCTTGAGTGCAGTCCCTGGTTCCCAATATGTCTCTGGAAACAAAGAAAATCAGCTGGTTGGACCCTTGAGATGGGAGTGTCATGGCACTCTCCGTGTGCATCACCTTTGATGTCCCCCTGGACCTTAGCCCATATGTTCTATGATGCTCTCCCACCTACCACCAACATGCACTATCTTTCCAGTGTCATTAGCCTGTATCTCATGTGAGCTTTGTGTGATGCCTTTATGGGCTTCTTCATATGGTATATCACACTCAGGGTTAAGCCATGTACTCTGGGTGATAGTTCTTTCTAGAAGGCCTCTCCCTTACTGAAATCTTGTGACTTTTGGGAGAATGGAGGCCATCTTGGTTGCTGTCATATAAATATTGTGCCTCTTCTGTTATTACCTGGTTGGCTTTGAGACTATTAGGGAGGAAGTATCGCCTTTGGAACTCTGAAATCATGATACCATGAACCTTAGCTGTAAACGATGTCCACCAAGTCTGTACTCCTATTCAGTTTTCATCCTGCTTCGCTTCACCTTGAAACCACGAACAAGAGAAAGACATGACACATTGAAGCAGCACTGTAAAACATATTACCATGCACATGCAAAAAGAAATTACAGCAAATGGAATAAGCAAGGTTACAAATTAGTCAATCTGTTATTTGATTAAAGACATGTTCTAAACAAAGACAATTTGATGAAAGTTGTTTGTTAAGTAAAGTTTTGTTAGATGATGCTCTTGGAAACCACAGAAAGTAATCGAGGTGCATAATAGATGAGACCCCAAACATCCGAATCCTAAAGCATCCTCAAGGACTTGTATCGGTCTACACTGGATATGTACAAAGGGAAAAGCAGAGCCTAGAAATGAGTGGTTTAGTTTCTAACTCATTTTGAAATGTGAGCCAGTCTAATATGTTTTGTATTCCTTAGGGTGAACTAACCTTGGTTACTGAGTCTTTTTCACAAGGTGACTCTCTTGAGAAGCAGAAAGGCGGAGCACACATCCAGAGTTAGCCAATAGAGCTAATAGAAGGGTATCTAGTTTAGGGTAGAAAATAAAGTAGTGGCAGCTTACGATGTGGTCTTCTATAATGTCTAATGTGTTTTCTCTCAAGGGGTTGTCCTATGCACCGATGTCACACAAATGATCATGTAGGGTCCTGATTGAGTAGACAAAATCTGAACTAGAAGTCTCTTAACCCTCTGGAATCACTACAGATCAACATATTCTTAAGTCATGTTAGCAATGAATTCAGTATCTGCTGAAATTCTGCTCCGAAGGTCTTTCAAGATGACAGGACCCAAGGGTCTCTGCGTAGTAGTAACTTAGGAACAGTCCTACTAAAAATATGGATAGTCCCCTGGAAAATAAACCTAGTGTGGTTCTGAGAGCTATCCCCAAGAGGGAGGGATAAGAAACAGTTTAGCTGTTATCAGGCAGCATCAGCAGAAGCTTATGTACTGTAAACATGATAGCTTGGGAGTTGCTCATCAGTTACCCATCACCCTCCTCCCACATTCCAAGGTAACTACAGGTGGGAATTATTTAAGTATCATGCTTGATTTCCAGTCAGAGATCTACTTGCAGGCCATCATCCTTTCCAAATAGTTATTTCACGCTTAATCAGGAGGACTGATTTAATGACTGTCCAGGCTTTAGTCAGAGAGGGACAGCTTTTTTTAAAATCACCTCTGGACCATACATATGAAACAATTACTGTGTCACCAAAGAGCTAGGCTTTTGCTCAGTAACACGGAAATGGATGAACTGTTTTCCTTTTACTTAGTGGGGAAAGGCTGCTTGTGCTTGTGCAGTGAGGTATAACTTGTAATCATGTCTCTGCAGGAAGATTCCAGTGCCAACACTAGGCATATGTCATTTTTTATACATTATGCACTCAGGGTTTTTCAAGTTCAAAGCACTGCTTAGAGGCAGCTTACTAATGACTGTAAATGGCACGATTTTCCACCTGTCAAAGATGGATTCTTCTGAAATGTGCAGGTGACATTTTGGACACAGTCCCAGAGGCCTGCTGCTGCAGTCCTGGTTCCATGTTTTAGAGTCACAGCATGTGCATGGAATGAAGTCCTACTGCAGCGCACATCTGACTTTTATGTCACTGGTGCACGTTTTGAACCATATTGTCCTGGCCTTACTAAGTCTCAGTTGCAAAGCGTTGTAAAACTCAGAAAAGATACAGTAGCAGGGTAGACTGTTGGCACAATCCAAGAAGTGGTCATAAGCTGGGCCACAGGAAAGTTGGATGACTGCCAGTAGCAAGGTCATGATTGTTACACGTCCCGTTCGGTATTCGTGTCGACTATATTGTCTTTAAAGAAGTCTTCTGTTTCAGCATTTAGTAGAAGTATTACATTGCATGGTCTGTCTGAACTTTACCATACATAACTCTACATCAGCTATGGACATTTGTTCAACTGGCAACACGATCACTTGAAGATTGGAAGAAATAAAATGTTACCTACTCTGTTGATTGTGGACTATTGAGAACATACATATACTATTTTTTGAATCCTACTTTTTTGGTGTCCTTCTTGTTAAAAAAAAGGTTGATCATGCAAAAAGATGCTATTGTGCGCTCAAAATATCCTTGTGACTGTAACTTCTTAATAGTTGTTCCTGATCGTATTGCTCACAATCAAATTAGAGCAAAACCTGTATTTGCTTAAATGAAAATGGGATATAATCGATAGTGTGAAAATGCCTTATATATTTCTTATATTTTTAAAAAGAGAACATGTCCTCTGGCATTTGCTGTCAGGCATAGAACGGTACTAAATATGCTCTCAAACATAATGTACAGTGCATTATGTGAACAGCATGCAGTCTCCTGAGCCTAAACCATAAAGGGGCTCAGTTGGCTTACAGACACTTGCCTATCTATCCTCTGTAACCCCTCTGTGTTATCATGCTACTTATTTGGGACTTAATATATGAACTCATAGTGATAATGTATTTTAATTTTTGCGGATGCTCTGGGTATGTCACTGTCTCTGTCAGCTGGTATATAGTAGCTTGAGAGCCTGGTAGACCTTGAATCTTTGAACCGGATATAAACATGGGTGTTCCCATCGGACCTATTTCTCCACTTCATATTATTCATTGCATGCTTTCTAGTAAGCCGAGATGGAAATTGTAATTCTTTCATTAGGTACAAAAAAACAAGACATTTAAAAAAAACATTTTGTTGTTTATTCTATACATTAATGGGTTTGTAAACGCATAGAAAAAACACCTTTGTAATAGTAAAATATACTGCCGTCAGCACGTTAATATTGTGTGCTCCAAGACAGGCAAGTGCATGCATGCAAGTAATATGCAGCTTAGCATTCTCATGAGAGATGTTCAGCTGTGATTGGTCGGTTAGGTGGGCCTGCTTTGCCTGCAATGCCACTCTGCCTTTTTCACTTTCTGTTCATGAATCATAAATAGGTCATGCGGGTGGCAATGCACAAACGCGTTGCATTTCATCCATAGAAAGACATTTGCAATAGTTTGCATTTATCCCGATGCTGCCAGATGTAATGAACTTCGTGTCTTTGTTCGTCACTTAGGTCCAAATTTCAGGAGACGGGAAAATCTACAATTTTAATTTAAAATTGCAGTAATTAACTTTAGCTGTTTAAGTAGCTGATTTTATAAGGGTTTATGTTCAGTTTTCTAGGAGCATTCTAATGTGATATAATTGGACTAACAATACTCCTTGTTTTGCGATGAAATTGTAGAATTAGAAATCCTATCATATTGTAAACTTGAAAAACAAAAGCAAATAAATTGAAAGAAGCAACATTAGCTCATCTAATTTCACAAGACAATCCAGTACTACATCAAGCATATCCCCCACGCTAATTATAAATTATCGTTATTTATCAGTCAAAGGCATCCCAATGCATGTAGGTGATGAGTTAGTTCACTGAAACATTTCTTCATTACAACAAGAAGTCAAACCATTTAAAGATTACCTAAAAACAGATAAAGTAAAAACAATGTTACATGTCCTTGACATCTTTGGAAGATGCATATAAAGATGTTTTTCATATAAAGGTTTTTGTTCTCACAATTTATTACAATGATTAATTAAAACAAACAGAACAAAATAAAAATGGTAAAACATTATGTACAGAAAATTAGAACTGAACACAGCCCTCACTACAAATAAACATGAGTGTTCTTGGTAGAAAGTAATTGGATTGCCAGATTATGATGGGAGTTTTGCTGATCTTGTGCCGTGCTAGATCACACACGGAGGTCTTCTTCCCGATCGAGTTCAGAAACCTTATGCACTCTGGTGAGACAGCACAACTTGTCCCTCTTTTACTAGAGGTAGACTCGATTTTAGGACTCAGTGAAGAGTGTGGTAATCTGATTCATTCAACACAGATTGTTAGAAATTGGGTTTCTGTTTGGCTAGGGTATGCACCTAAGCCAGGCAGAACCCATCCACTCTAGTCAGGGCAAAGGGGTTACACCTCCAAGATAACCCCTGCTCACCCCCCTGGTAGCTTGGGCAGTCAGACCTAACCCAGAGGCAATGTGTAAAGAATTTTCACAACACACGTGACGCAATATATACTCCACAAAGTAAACACAACACTGAGCTATGTGAAAATAAACTATTTCACAACACATCATTAGACCAAACATTACATGTCAGTAATACCCTGCTACCTTAGAAGTTGTCAGAACGTTACACAGGTTACTAATACTCTGCAAGAATAAGCAGTAGTCATAATAGAACACATAAGTACTCAGGATTCTGTAACATAAGCAGTAGTCAGGAATCACATTAAAGGAAAGAAAGGCACTTGTCATAAACACATCATAAATATCCATTAAAGGAACATTAGAGAACATATGGCAAGTCATAAAATCATATTATCCTGTTATGCCCGTAAAAGGAACATTAGCAAACATATATGTAACATCATGAAAATAGGCAGGGTAACATATAAATCAATAATGTCCACACCTGGAACATCAGGCATATGTAAGTCCTTTAGAGAGTACCTGTTTATGATGAAAGGCACTTCCTGTGCCAACAGGATCGATATGGGGGCCCCCCCGGTGCCACATGTTGATCCTGGGGGGGGCAGTACACACCCCCTCGGAGTTCGCAGGTTAAGGCCCCTCCTGGGACCCACGATCCCTTATGTTCTCCCTATGGGCCACTTCAGGCCCTTCCACGAAAGGAAGGGGAGGAAACAAAACAAACGAGAAACCCATCCACAAGGGCACGAGAGCAAGACCTGATGGTGTGGGGGCCTACTCTGAGGCTTCCTCCCGCCCGCGATCTCTGCAGTTAAAAATGGGGGCCCGTGGCCCGGGGGGCCTCCGATGAGGCTTCCACCCCACCCGCCCTTCACCGTGTCCAAGAATCACTGGGGCTTTGTTTGGGCAGGGAGAGCCTCCGATGAGGCTTTCTTCTCCCCCTGCCAGTCCACAAGACAACAGGGGCTACGGTGGAAAGGGGGAGCCTCCGATGAGGTTTCCTTCGCCCACCCAGCCTTTTAATCCAGGCTGCAGCCCGCCCGGACTGTAGCTAGCAGCAGGCACCAGAGTGGGTGCCTCCTTGTGCTCTTTTGGTGGTGCCCCCGGGGGTCACAGGGCTAGCGCATCTCTGGCGTGCTTAAAATAGATAACGCCCGGGTCGCAGCAGTGATCCTCGGAATCGGTAAAATGCTTTCAAGCGTAGGGGGGCAATTAGAAGCACTTGGGTTGTGGCAGTGAATCTCCTTCACAGCGCCTGCGCTAAGAAGTGCAGGGGACACAGGACAAAGCACTCTCTGGGCGGTATATAGCAGAAAAGAAGCACTTTTCGTGCTTTGGTTAGTTACAGGGGCCACAGCACCCTGCCCCTGGGGACAGAAGAGGGGAGGGGAAAATCACAGGGCTAGCAGGCCCCAACAATAGGCTAGCACAAGGGATGGTGGCAGTTCCTCCTAGTGACATCACAAAACAAAATAAAATAATGGACGGAGTGTTGAAACTTTTCAAACACTCACCCCCAGTCACAGATCTGGGTTTAATCCATCGTTATTTTGCTTGCGACATCACCCCAGTTTGAACCCAGTCATATACAAATCAGTTTTGATCCTGTTCCCCCATGGAAACAGTCCAGCCTGAACTGCTAGACCAGGTCCTCCCTGGACAGGAAACAAGCATCCTGGGACCGGTTTCTGGGTATCATCCTCCATCAGCCAGGCTAGCTTGAATCCAGTGGCGCAGTGAGCAAGGGACCCACGTATGGGCATACCCCTGCCATTTAGGGCACACAAAGCAACATCAAAAAAAATAAAAAATGAACACACAACCACCCAAAACAGATCCCCCGCCGCAGCTGGAAGAAGATCATAGAAGACCAGCTGATCTCCACCCTCGCCTGTGCCCAGCCACCCACCACCACCGACCCCAACACAGCCACCCTCAAACTAAGCCAATGAATAGATGACTGCGCCAACACCCTCGCCCCAATCAGGAAACCCTCCAACAACCGCACCAGCACCAAAGCCATCTGGTTCACTGCCGACCTTCAGGCCTCCAAGCGGGAGTGCCGAAGAATTGAGAAGAAGTGGCACCATGAACAAACAGAGAGCAACCACACCACCCTCAAGATAGCCATCCGCACGCACCACCAACTAATCCGGACCACCAAGAGATCCTTCTACAAGGAATGCATCAACAACAACGCGCATGACAGCAAAGAGCTCTTCAGCATCGTCAAGGAACTCGCCAACCCCAGGTCCTGCTCCATCGACCCCCCTCCCTCGCAAGACATCTGTGTCAGAGTCACCAGATCCTCGGGGTCTGTGCACATTCCCAACACGTCCACCACTGAACAGCTCCAAGACTCTGATAGATAAATCACAGAGACTGAGAGAGTTCAAGAGGGGAAGAGGGGATTAGGAAGGGAACAGCTGGGAAGGAGACCTGTAGTAAGAAAAAGGTAAGAACACACAATATGAAAATTATATCTCCTGAAATCAATACTAGACTATGATTCTAAGCCTAGTCACTCTGAAAACATGAACAATCTAAGAGTTAAGTTTAAAATGACTAAGTTTCAAGATGACCAGATACCTGTAAGGGAATCAAGATGAATTAAATGAAAACTTTCTTATTCAAGTACTTTCCTTTACATGAGAATCAGAAAAAACATTCTGACTAAATTTTAAACCAGTCATATAAATCCTGTTTTGAGAATGTATACTAGGCCCATACAATATTGCATCTAGAAACTCTGGCCTTCTGTGTACTCTTAAAATGTTTCAACACAAATTGCGCATATTGCAGATATATATATATATATATTTAGTAAACACCATAAAAGGATTGTGCACCATGAATAACACAATATGGATTCAGGAAACAAATCACATAACTTGTCAACTCGAATATTACATAATAAATATCTTAGAATAGTGGCATACAATAAACAACATGAAATAAACTCGAGGAGAGAATCGTGCGTCTTGCCGATTCGAATGTCACCATGTAAAATACTAAGAAATGGTAGCACGCAATGAATATCAAAGTCAAATCATCATTAATCGAATCGCGCGTCTTGCCGATTCGTAAAACACGATGTAAATGTCAAGAAATAACAGCTCACAATAGATAACAAGATCAAAGTACAATGAAACGAATCGCGCTTCTTTTGCCGATTCTTAAGCCACCATGTAAATGTCAAGAAATGGTAGCGCGCAATGAACAACAAAGTTAAATCCTCATGAAACGAGTTGCGTGTCTTGCCAATTCGTAAAACATCATGTAAATGTCAAGAAATAGTAGCGCGCAATGGACAACAATGTTTAAACACCATAAAACGAATTGCGCGTCTTGCCGATTCTTAAGCCACCATGCCAATGTCAAGAAATGGTAGCACGCAATGAATAACAAACTCAAACTTTTATGAAACAAATCGCGCGTCTTGCCTATTTGTAAACTACCATATAAATGTCAAGAAATGGTAGCGCGCAAGTAATCTGTTACTCATTTAAGAATTAAATCAAGAATATGAAAATTCTCAATAACGGTGTCGGAACAGTCCAACCACCGTCTTACCGCCTGGAACAATGATCACCAATGAAGGATGAAGGGCAGAAGACTGGAAGATCCAAATAGGCCGCCCGGACAGGAGCTCAGGAAGAAGCTGCTGCTCTGCACCGGGACCTCTGAATAGTGAGCACTGGGAGTTGGGCTGGCTCTCTTTTATAGAGTCTTGGCCCAGCCCAGAACCACGCCCAGGTATGTTGCAGGGAAAGTCTCTGGAAGGCCCTGGAAAGGGGCCACACCCTAACACACTCTGAAAACCTGCAGCAATACATTGCAAAGGAACAGTATCTGTAAGCATATTAAAAATAAGTTTTCAGGATTGAACTCTGCAATGCAAAAGGTTAAACCACAACATATTAGCACAATGCATAAATTACGTTGTTTTGAGAGTGCTGGGTTTTTGCATTTTTGTCGCCAATAGAGCGCGTACTGCTCTGGTGTTGACAATCTGCGACTCCCTCTCCACCTTCTTCCACCGCAAGATCACGGACATCCATGACAGCTTCAACACCTCGACCCCCACGACCACCACAGCCACCACAAACTCCAACGCACCCAGCTGCACCAACCTCCTCCTCTCCTGGACCCAACGTCGATGACACCATCAAAACCATGAGCACAATCCACTCAGGATTACCCTCCGACCCCTCCCCCTACTACGTATTCAACAAAGCAAGCTCCATCATCGCCCCCAACTCCGTATGACCATCAACAGCTCCTTTGAGGCTGCCACCTTCCCGGAGAGTTGGAAGCATGCCGAAGTCAACGCCCTGCTAAAGAAACCCAAAGCGGACCCCGAAGATCTCAAGAACTACTGACCCATCTCCCTCCTCCCCTTGAGAAGATCGTCAACGCCAAACTGACTCGCTTCCTGGAAGACAAAAATATGCTGGACACCTCGCAATCCGGATTCCGGAAGAACCACAGCACCGAGACCGCCCTCATCTCTGCAACCGACCACATTAGGACCATGCTCGACAAAGGCGAAACTGCGGCCCTCATCCTCCTAGACGTCTCGGCCTCCTTCGACACTGTATGTCACCACACCCTCCGTACACACCTCCACGACACAGGAATCTGCCACAAAGCCCTGGACTGGATCACATCCTTCCTCTCCGGCAGAACCCAGAGAGTCCGCCTCCCTCCCTTCCTCTCTGAAGCAACGAAGACCATCTGCGGCGTTCCCCAAGGATCCTCACTTAGCCCAACCCTTTTTAACATCTACATGGCACCGCTCACCAACATCGTCCGATCCCACAAACTCAACATCATCTACGCCGACGACACCCAGCTGATCCTCTCACTCACCAAGGACCCCGCCACCGCCAAAACCAACCTCCACGATGGAATAAAGGCCATCGCCAACTGGATGGAGAGGAGCCGCCTAAAACTGAACTCAGACAGGATGGAGATCCTCATCCTCGGCTCCAACCACTCCACATGGGACGACTCCTGGTGGCCTGCCTCCCTTGGAACCGCACCAGTGCCCACCAACTATGCACGCAACTTAGGTTTCATCCTAGACTCAGCGCTCAACATGACCCAGCAAGTCAATGCTGTTTCATCCTCCTGCTTTTTACACCCTCTGCATGCTCCGCAAGATCTTCAGATGGATCCCCATCAAAACAAGAAGGACGATCACCCACGCCCTCGTCAGCAGCAGACTGGAGTACGGCAATGCACTCTACGTGGGAACCACAACCAAGCTCCAGAAAAAACTGCAGCGTATACAGAACTCCTGTGCACGCCTCATCCTCGACATCCCACGCCGCAACCACATCTCAGCCCATCTGAGAGACCTACACTGGCTCCCTGTCAACAAGAGGATCACCTTTAAACTCCTCATCCGCACACGCAAAGCACTCGACAACGCTGGCCCTGCCTACCTCAACGAGCGACTCACCTTCCACACTCCCAACCAATAACTCCGCTCCTCCAACCTCGCTACCGTCCCTCGCATCCACCGAACTACAGCCGGCGGCAGATCTTTCTCCTACCTCAGTGCCAAGACCTGGAACTCCCTCCCTGTCCACCTATGACAGACCCAGGACCTGCTGACCTTCAGGAAACACCTTAAGACCTGGCAGTTAAAGCAGTAGCACTTTTCCCTCCCCCCCCCTTCCTATCAGCGCCTTGAGACCCTAGCAGGTGAGTAGCACGCTTTACAAATGATTGATTGATTGATTGGTTGATATATGGCACCCTGCCTCTAGGGTTAGCTAGGGCCTACCTTAGGGGTGACTTACATGTAGTAAAATGGGAGTTCTGGGCCTGGCAGGTAAATTTAGATGCGAGGTCCCTGTGGCAGAAAACTGAGCACACAGGCCCTGTGCTTTCAGGCCTGAGACAGGTTTGAAAGGCTACTTCAGTGGGTGGCGCAAGCAGCGCTGCAGGTCCACTAGTAGCAGATAATGTACAGGCCCAGGGTATAGAGATACCACTTTACAAGGGACTTATGGGTAAATTATACATGCCAATTAGGCATAAGCCAATCATACAAAGTTTACAAGGGAAAGCACATGCACTTTAGCAATGATTAGCAGTGGTAAAGTGCCCAGAGTCATAACATCAACCAAAAAGGGTCAGAAAAATAAGGAGGAAAAGGCAAAAAGTTTGGGGAATGACCCTGTAAAAGTGCCAGGTCCAACCCAGATCAATAATATGAGAAACATACACAATTGTAAACACCTTGAACAATTTAAACACAAAATCAAACTTCAAGCTGAATAACGTTTCAAAGCTTTATTACAACCACAAAGTCAGTGTAACGTACATGGTGCATAAATCTAAGTTATAAAAATACAGAGATGGTGCACAAATCTAAGTTATAAAAATACATGAAAATCATAGGCTGACAAAACGTCTAAAGAGTTTAAACCTACTAAACATCAATGCTATTAAACACTCCAAGAGGATAACACAAATTAACAAAACTAAAATATGCACATCAAAATCAGATTTCAAAGCAGATGATGGTGACATAAGTAAATAATCAAATTCAATTAATAACATTCAGTTTTCAGGGCTGGGTCATTCTTATCCTTAATACGAATTTGGACTTGCATGTGTGGGGACAGGCTAACAAATGCAAAAAGAAGAGACAAAAAATTATTTCGAAAATCATCTAAATAGGGTAACTCACTAAAAATACAGTGGCATAATTATCTAAGCTGAAAAGGAAACAAGACAGCAAACAGTAAAGCTTTGTCTATTCAGAATGTTCACATATTCTCAGCATCAGTAGACAGCAGCATCAGGGCAGTGCAGAGCTCTGGTTGCACATAGGGCTGGTCAGCAGTTCAGAATTTATTGAGCATATTAGTACTGGACAGTATTAGTAACAGGACATATCGGACTAAAGGGAAACTCACAACATAAAGGCTAAAAAGGTTTGGAGAGGATCAGGAGGTGACAGCATGAACACCAAGAAGAATTCACTGTAAGTTTCAAAAGTCTCTCTATAACTAGAAATGTACATTCAGTTCTGATTGGTTGACTGTGTAAGCCCATCTTGCTCAAGTTGATCAATTTCAAATGAGAATTTTAGACCCCCATCTGGTTTGCAACTATTCTAGACGTCCATCAGGTTTACAACTATTCCAGAGTTTCTCAGGGAAGTCACACAGTTCTGTCAAAATATAACACTTGTTCATCAATTGTAACTTTGCAATTCATTCCCACAGTGTACAGGATGATTCTAACAGTTCTCAGGTGCATTTACCAAAACTAACTCTCTTGTTCAACAGCTGGAACAAATACTGTTATATTTGTTATTAGTTAAAACATGTTATCTGTCTTCAATACAATAGGAAATCACCAACACTTCAGCAACCTAATAATTAATTCAGGATGAAGGGAATTAACCACAGTATGGTTTTCTACATTCATTTGTTGACATGTAATACATCTGTGACATTCTTCTTCGGCAATTAACCTAAACCTGGGATTGTACCATGTCTGTTTAAATGAGTGAATCATTGACCATGGTAATATCTAGCCCTAGAGATAAACAATCTAGCAACACGCCTTTTCCTTCACTTGAAATCCAGATATCATCTTCTTTTCTTTCCTCTGCTCCAACTTCTACATTTTTCCTCTGCTGCCTCTTCCTGTAATCTCTGAACATCCCAGGTATCAACCACTGACACTAGGAAGCTATAATTTGTCTCACTGCTGTCACTTCCACCACCCCACTCTTCATTGAAGGTGATGCAATGGAGTGCACAATAGCTGGTAATATGGTCAGCATAGGAATTTCCCAACGAGATTTAGGGGGTCATTACAACCCTGGCCACCGACAGGCTGGCGGTGCTTCCAGGGGGGCATACGACCGCAGCAGAAACGTTGCAGTGGGAGTAATCCTCCAGGGCAGCGCTGCTTGCAGCGCTGCCCAGGGGATTACGAGTCCCCCTCCCGCCAGCCTTTTCATGGAGGTAAGAACCGCCATGAAAAGGCTGGCGGAAAGGGGAGTCGCGGGGCCCCTGTGCAGATAGTGAAAAGCGCGATGGGTGCAACTGCACCAGTCGCACAGCCGCAACACCGCCGGCTCCATTTGCAGCCGGCTACTGTGTTGCGGCCGAGATCCCGCTGGGCCGGCGGGCGGAAACCAGGTTTCCGCCCGCTGGCCCAGCGGGGATCTCATTATGGCTGCGGCCGCCCGGCGGTCCCAAGGTTGTAATGACCCCCTTAATCATTTGATCTCTGATGTGCAGTACACTTTGCAACCACACTTTTCACAGGTAACCATAATGCATATAATCTGTGTATTCTTTCACCATTTTGAATCGGTGATAGAGATGGGGAGCGACCCCTTAGGCAAGGGTCGCTCCCCTGGTGGGCAAATTTATTTTAGGCCATTTCGGATACCGACCCCCCCCCCCCCCCCCCGGCGCCAGGGATAATTTTTTGTTTTTGTGTGTGTTTCTTTTGTTTTGTTTTTTTGTTGGGTAGCGACCGGGGATCTTTTTTTTTGCGCCAATGTCACGCAAGGGGAGCGACCCCTTAGGCAAGTGTCGCTCCCCGGAGGGTGTGGGAGAGGCGGGGGCAAATTTATTTTAGGCCGTTTCTGCCCCCCCCTTGGGGGCAGATTGGCTGATTTTTGTTAGGCCAATCTGCCCCCATGGGGGCATAAACCACTTAGGCACCAGGGATTGGTGTGTGTGTATGCATGTGTTTTCTTTAGGGGGGCAGCCCCTTGGGTAAGGGTCGCTCCCCATGGGGGCACATTACTGTTGGCCATATCTTCCCCCCATTGGGGGCAAATGGGTCTATTTTTGGAAGGCCCATCAGCCCACAAGGGGGGCAGAAAGCCCACCAGAGGCCAGGAAAGTTGTTTTTTTCAAACATAAGAGGGTGGGGGTATGGCCATACCCCACCCCAAATAAATGGGGCCAAAGTTGTTCTGCCCACCAGTGGGCAGATGGGGCAATTAACCCTGATCCACACCCCGATGGGCAGAAAGTCTACTAGATGCCAGGGAATTTTAAAAAAACTAAAAATATTGGGGTGGTGGCTACCAACCAGTATGGGCCTGGTCAAGCCCCCACCTCAACTGAAGGGGGTAACAGTCTTTTAGCTCTCCCCGCACTCTAAAACATCTTATCCCACAGCAAGCAAGAAGACATTTGATTATTT
This sequence comes from Pleurodeles waltl, assembly GCF_031143425.1. Taxonomy (NCBI): domain Eukaryota; kingdom Metazoa; phylum Chordata; class Amphibia; order Caudata; family Salamandridae; genus Pleurodeles; species Pleurodeles waltl. The sequence goes on from NC_090437.1 coordinate 1,180,328,509, forward strand.
TAGGTGTTAGTTTTATATTTGGGCCATGAACGCTTGGCTTACTTTCAAAATCGTCTCACTTGGAATGGTGAGGGCTGCACTTTATGGACTTTGGGACGCTACCATGTAGAAAAATCCACAAGACCTAGACACATCTGAAAACTAAACATCTGGGTGATTCCAGGGTGGTGTGTTTCACATGCACCCCACACCATTTTTGTACCCACAATTCCCTACAAACCTCCAACTTTGCTGGAAATCACACATTTTTCCCACGTTTTTGTGATGGAACCTTCCAGAATCTGCAGGAATCCACAAAATTCCTACCACCCACATTGTCTCATCTATACCGATAAAAATTCTGCTGCACTTGTCAGCCTAAAAATGTTTTTTTGCAAACTGCCCTTTTGGACCCCCATTGTTTCCCCCTCAATATCAACATATTTTTGGCTCTTCCCTTTCACAAGCACTTGATCCACCTACACAAATGAGATATCATTTTTGCCGGGAGACTTAGGGGAACATTGGGTAGTATGAAATGTGTCCCAGTGCGGTGATCCCACACAGAAATGTGGGAAACATGTGATTTTTTAGATAAATTTGAGGTTTGCTGAGGATTCTGGGTAAGGGGGGGTCCACGCAAGTCACACCTCACTGGACTCCCTCAGGTGTCTAGTTTTTAGAAATGTCTGGGTTTGGTAGCTTTCCCTAGAAGGCTGCTGAGCTCAGTACCAAAAACGCAGGTGCCCCCGCAAAAACAGGTAGTTTTGTATTTGATAATTTTGACGTGTCCAGATAGTGTTTTGGGGCATTTCCTTTCACGGGCAGTAGGCCCACCCACAAAAGTGAGGTACCATTTTTATCGGGAAACTTGGGAGAAAGCAGGGTGGAAGGAAATTTGTAGCTGCTCTCTGATTCCAGAACTTTCTGTCACCGAAATGAGAGGAAAAGGTGTTTTTTCGGCCAAATTTTGAGGTTTGCAAAGGATTCTGGGTAACAGAACCTGGTCAGAGCCCCCACAAGTCACCTGGGGACCTAGGGATTCCCCTAGGTGTCTAGTTTTTAAAAATGCACTGGTATGCTAGGTTTCCCCAGGTGCCGGCTGAGCTAGAGGCCAAAATCCACAGGTAGGCACTTTGTAAAAAACACCTCTGTTTTCTGTGGAAAAATTTGATGTGTCCAGATAGTGTTTTGGGGCATTTCCTTTCACGGGCGCTAGGCCTACACCCACAACTGAGGTATCATTTTTATCGGGAGACTTGGGGGAACGCTGGGTGGAAGGAAATTTGTGGCTCCTCTCAGATTCCAGAACTTTCTGTCACCGGAATGAGAGGAAAAAGTGTTTTTTGGCCAAATTTTGAGGTTTGCAAAGGATTCTGGGTAACAGAACCTGGTCAGAGCCCCAAAAGTCACCCAATCTTTGATTCCCCAAGGTGTCTAGTTTTCAAAACTGTGTAGGTTTGGTAGGTTTCCCTAGGTGTCGGCTGAGCTAGAGGCCAAAATCCACAGCTAGGCACTTTGCAAAAAACAGCTCTGTTTTCTTTGTGAAAATGTGATGTGTCCATGTTGTGTTTTGGGGCATTTCCTGTTGCGGGTGTAAGGACTATCCACGCAAGTGAGGTACCATTTTTATCAGGAGACGTGGGGGAACACAGAATAGCAAAACAAGTGTTATTGCCCCTTGTCTTTCTCAAATTTTTTTCCTTCCAAATGTAAGACAGTGGGTAAAAAAGATGTCTATTTGAGAAATGCCCTGTAATTCACATGCTAGTATGGGCACCCCGCAATTCAGAGATGTGCAAATAACCACTGCTTCTCAACACCTTATCTTGTGGCCATTTTGGAAATACAAAGGTTTTCTTGATACCTATTTTTCACTTTTTACATTTCAGCAAATTAATTGCTGTACACCCGGTATAGAATAAAAACCCATTGCAAGGTGCAGCTCATTTATTGGCTCTGGGTACCTAGGGTTCATGATGAACCTACGAGCCCTATATATACCGGCAACCAGAAGAGTCCAGCTGACGTAACAGTATATTGCTTCCAAAAATCTGACATCGCAGGAAAAAGTTACAGAGTAAAATGTGGAGAAAAATGGCTGTTTTTTCACCTCAATTTCAAAATTTGTTTTTATTTGAGCTGTTATTTTCTGTAAGAAACACTTGTAGGATATACACAAATGACCTCTTGCTGAATTCAGAATGTTGTCTACTTTTCAGAAATGTTTAGCTGTCTGCGATCCAGCATTGGTTTCTCATCCATTTTGGTCACTAACTGGAAGGAGGCTGAAATCACAAAAAATAGTAAAAAATGGGGTGTGTCCCAGTAAAATGTCTAAATTGTATTGAAAAATGGGGTTTTCTAATTCAAGTCTGCCTGTTCCTGAAAGCTGGGAAGACGGTGATCTTGCCATCGCAAACCCTTTATTGATGTCATTTTTAGGGAAAAAAACACGAGCTGCCTTCTGCAGCCCTTTTTTCCAATTTTTTGGAAAAAAAACTAAATTTGCACTGTATTTTGGCTAATTTTTTGGTCTCCTTCAGGGGAACCCACAAAGTCTGGGTACCTCTAGAATCTCTAGGATGTTGGAAAAAAAGGACGCAAATTTGGCGTGGGTAGCTTATGTGAACAAAATGTTATGAGGGCCTAAGCGCAAACTGCCCCAAATAGCCAAAAAAAGGCTCGGCACAGGAGGGGAAAAGGCCTGGCAGTGAAGGGGTTAAAAGAAATCCCCACGTTAACCTATGGGAGCAATAGGCCTTGCAATAGTGAAAAACTAATTTTGCAGTATTTCACTATTAGGACATGTAAAACATATCAGTAAATGCCCTACCTTCTAAATACACTACACCCTGCCCAAGGGGCTACCTAGGGCCTACCTTAGGGGTGCCTTACATGTTCTAAAAGGGAAGGTTTGGGCCTGGCAAGTGGGTGTACTTGCCAGGTCGACATGCAGTTTAAAACTGCACACACAGACACTGCAGTCGCAGGACTGAGACATATTTACAGGGCTACTCATATGTGAGGCACATTCAGAGCTGCTGGCCCACTAGCAGTTTTTGATTTACATGCCCTGGGCACCTCTAATGCACTTTAATAGGAATTTACCAGTAAATCAAATATGCCAATCAGGGATAACCAATCATAATTACAATTTAGATAGAGAACACTTACATGTTAACACTAGTGAGCAGTGATCAAATGCCCAGAGTACCAAAACCAGCAAACTCAAAGTCCAGCACACAGTTAAAAATACAGGAAGAAGAGGCAAAAAGACAAGGGAAACCACGCCAAGGACGCCAGGTCTAACAGAAACCTTATGTTCGTTCTTGCCCAAATAATTCAACAATGCTATGGTATCTTGTCTGCTGGCTTCATGTGTGTTGAATGCAACCATTAAATCACCAATGTATTGTACTAAAGCTGACTGAAATGGCATACTTAAGGACTCCAAGTTCTTTTTCAGGATCTGATTGAAGATGGAAGGTGATTCTGAGAATCCCTGTGGATTGTGACACCAGGAATAGACATGATTGCCAAATTTGAAGAATGTTAAGAACTGGCTTTCCTCTTGAAAAGACACTGAGAAAAATGCTTGGGACAAATGAATAACAGAACACCACTCTGCTTCACATGGAATCTGGAATAAAATAACAGCTTGCTTTTGCACCATGGGACAACATGATACCACAATTGAGATCACCTTTCTCAAATCCTGGACTCTGTGATATTTTCCACTTGGCTTTCACAATCCCACAATAGGAGAATTACAAGGGCTACCCATCACTTCCTATAATTATTGGAATAATTCCCTCAATTACTTCTGGGGTCATGTTATATTGTGGCATCCTGGGAAAGACTGCATTTTGCTTTATAGTCGCTTTGACTGTCTGTACACCTCGTATGAGTCCAACATCTTTTCGGAGAGATCCCAAGCGCTCAACAATACAATGTCTTGTAATTCATCAGGCAAGTCTCTTATTGTCATGACAGAAAACAATTAAAAGAGAGGATACATCTCATCAATCTAGTTGGAAGTGTCACCATCACTATTCATTTCAATTGCTATCTCTTCATGACTACAAGTGATGGAGCATTTTAATTTGCATAGCAAATCTCTTCCTAACAGACTCACAGGACTTGAATCACAGACTCCAGACTACAGATTGGTGCAAATCCTCAAAGGTTCCTATTTTAACTAGGAAGTACTCCATAACGGGATTTAATAGATGCTGGCTTGCTATGCCTGCTACCTGTACAGTCCTTCCAGAAAGGGGCATATTAAGAACTTCTGCAGATCAGAGAGTGGAACGGGTTGCTCCAGTGTCAACCAGAAACTAAACATCATGACCCATAACACTTGCATTCAAATGAGGACCTCACTGATCTACCTCCACTGAAACAGCCAACGCACATTCTTCTTCTTCTGAACTCTCACGCAGGAATTCTTCGTTGACTTCATCATCACTGAAATCCATTGGTGGATATTGTGTGACTAACTTATTTACATTTGCATTTGCTTTTTGGTTTGCATTCTGCTGAGGAACCAATACCTATTCCTGTGCCATCAGAGTATGTGGAATCTGCATTTGCTGTGGGGCCTGAATTTGCTGCTGGAGAAATTATACTTGTTGTTGGGGAACTTGCATTTGTATGCTCCTATAGGAACATTCAAGTTTTGATTTCACAGCCTTTGAACTCTTTGATTTTGAAATTGACTGTTGTCAACCACCCTGCCCCAAATCATTTTATTACATGTACACTCCTGTTTCCAGTGGCAAACGTTCCCGCATGCATGACAAGGAAGCATTCTCTTCATATTCTGAACATCAGCCACATTGACGTTCTGATCTACTCGAACTTCATAACTTCTACCTCTAAACTGAGGCACTATATTGCCCTGCTGTTGTACTCCCTGCATTCATCCTGCATTCAGCATTCGACCTACAAATCTGCTGGAGCCACAATTTCAAGTGTTTAAATCTTCCCACAAACACGTTGAAAGCTTAAAAAACCTCTTCATTTCTTGGTACCATTCCAGTGGCTTCTTCCTCAGCTTCGGGTAATTATTAGTAAATGTCAATATGTAATTTCTGCTCCATGGAACATGTACAAAATTCCCTCCTGAGATTTCTCATGTTGGCATCAGTTTTACAGTTCCCTCAGCCTTCTATACACCATTTGAAGATGCAGTCAGCCTCTTCTTCTGGCCAATCAGCATTCTGCTTACATTCGACCCAGAAATCTGCTGGAGCCACAATTTCAAAAAACTGCTTAAAACTTCCCACAAACACCTTGCAAGCTTAACAAACCTCTCCATTTCTTGGTATCATTCCACTGGCTTCTTCCTCAGCTTCGGGTAATCATTAGTAAATGGCAATATGTAATTTCTGTTCCATAGGACATGAACAAAATTCCCTCCTGGAATTTCCACAGTGGCATCAGTTTTACAGTCCCCTCACCCTGCTGTACACCATTTGAAGATGTAGTCGGCCTCTTCTTTTGGTCTCTATTCTTTGACCATCTGCCTTCTCACCTATCCAATGCTCCACCTGTTTGGATGCTCTGAATCAATTCTCTAATGTGAATTTTCATACCAGGTGACCTCATGTTTGCAAGGTCTCTAGAATCGAATATTAATCTGTAACTTCTTTTTAACTGGATTAATTAATTTCAATTTCATATTCCTCTGCCAAACCAGCTAATTTCCCATAGCTCTATCCTGCACAATGCATAACATCCTTGCACATAAAGATAAATTTGTTTTCATTGTAAGAATCCAATCTATCCAATTCAAATGTTCCCTCAATCATTTCATTCGGTTCCAATTTTAGTCTTGCCATATTCAATGTCTTTTCTCCCTCTGGTGTATTTCTTGAAACTGATACTCCACTTAAACTGTCTAACTATTCAGTTATTTGTTGAGCTGTCAATCCTTGTAAACTAATATTGTTACTAATATCTTGAGGTATAAGCTGTGGAATACTCTATGGAGCTCTCATAGCTTGCTCCTGAACCAGCACAGATGAACCTATTGAACATAGGCTACATGTCATATCAATCAGTGAACCTACTTTATCACACATTTGTTTAGAACCAAAAGAGTTTATAGGGGTTATGGCTGGTACAGTAGTGCTCAGTCTCTCCATTTCTGCATTAGTTCCAAAAGGATAATGTATTGCTGATGATGGATATGGAATCTGTGGACCACTCTCATTATTACCCTGGGCATATAACAGGAGTACTGGACCTATTGTCGTGAACTGTCAATGCATCTGGTCCTGACAAACTTGTTTGACTTGGTTGGAAAAATAGTCTTTTACCTTGTCCAGTTAATACTGTACCAAAAGTCTGATTTGACAGATTTGGGGCAACATTCTGGTGGTGTTGTTACTGGGAAATACACGGGCTTTATCTGTCTCTGATTCACACTCTGTGCAGATGTTTTTTACAGTAGGCGTAGACTCAAATTAAGTCATTGCTGAATTCTGAATTGGCTGTGGCATAACTGGAACTGTGACATTCTGAGCTGTATTGACAAATGGAAGTATCGGATAAACCACTGGCACCTATGCTACTGTAACAGAAGGTACATTTGAAGCTAGTTGAACCTGGCTTTGTACAACTGGAGCTGTGGCAATACTCAGGGCTACATTCTGATTCAGTGATTCAACTGCATTATACAGTAGGGGAAGATTCTTCAAAAGTTGAGTTATAAATTCATTATATGAATCACTTACAGTGGCTGTTGTCCTATTATGTCCATCTAACTTCTGCTCTAGGACTTCTGCAAGTTTCTTTTTGACTTTTGATCTAACATTTACATCACCTTCCTGTGTTATTGCTGGGAATAATTTCACACCATGTAAATTCTCTGCTCCTTATCCCTTTTAGCTTCTGCTAGTGTCTTTTCTGCTTTCCTCATCCTCCTCTAGAACTTCTGATCCTCTTTCTGCCTCACAACTAATTCCCAAATGGCAAGTGTTTCAAACTGCGCAGGTCTAGGAAGGGGTTTTGATTCATACCCCTCCCTCCTCAGATTCTCTAATACCCTTAAATTGAAAGTTTCGTAACAGGGAAAAGCTAAATTACCTTCCTTCTCTGTTATTTTGCACCATTGGTTTACCCAAAGACATGCTAAAACTCCTCCTTCCTCCATTCCTTCAAATGCTGGTGTATCCTCACGTGGAGTAGGCTCACCCCTCTAACTAAAATAAAAACATTTCCTCTCAATGCACTCCATAAAGCTTTGAAAAACTTCATTTTTACACAAATCTAATTCACAAACACAATTCTATGAATCCAAGAAGTAGTTTCAATCCCACAATCATCTTCACGAGTTGTCCTCAGCCTAAAGCAGCGCAGTTTTGTCTACCAATCCGTGCGTGGGTTTTCTCACTGTCCAATCAATCCCAGCGTGGACCAAATGACATCACACTTACAGCTGCGACTCACTTCGGAGCCGTCTCATACACCTCTCACGTATACACCCTAAATGCAAATATTACAAGCACAACCAAAACAAACCTGTCTGCTGACTACAGGTAGGATTTAAACGCTTTGATAGCTGTATAGTTACACTTCCAACTGTGGCACATACACAAGTAAGATTTGACCCACAAATCTCACTCCTGTTGATACAGGTTCTCCCTGTGCACTCAAGATTCACCTAATACCAACCAACAACTCACACACTTAAGGAATCGACTGGTATTGTTGAAAGTGCTCAATCAATCAACACCTCATTGCAGACAATATATTAATCAAGTGTCTCCATACACTAGTGAGGTACTCTGGAGTCTTAGGTTATGCAGGACCCATAAACATCAACAACCATGTGGGCAATTTTTAGCACATAGTGCAACATTCACATGGAGTGCACAAACTCCCCAAACATCTCATACATTACACTTCACCTCAATTTAGCCAAAAGCGCTGCAAGCGCAAACCATACTCAAAACACATACCGTACACCTGAAACACAATGCTGAAATTTCATCTACCCCTATACTTTACCAGCAACAACTCACAATGTGGGCAAAATCCAATTCCCCTCCTTATGAGGCGAGACCATAACTCTGCTACCAATACTGCTGTAGCGCATGCAGAGGTCTTCTTCCTGCCTCTGGTTCAGAAACGGCACATGCTTTTGTGAGATGCCACAACTTGTCCCACTTTCACTAGAGGTCGACTAGATCTTTGGACTCACTAAGGAGTGTGGTGATCAGATTTATTCAACACAGATCAATACCATGAGAAACAGAATTTTTTTCAAACATTATAACCTATTTAACTACAAAATCAAAAACTAAACTGAATAAAGTTTCAAAGCTTTATTACAACCACAAAGTCAGTGTACCTTAGATGGTGCTCAAAACTAAGTTAGAAACATATATGAAATTCATAGACTGACCAAAACGTCTAAAGAGATTAAGCCTACTAAACATCAATGCTATTGAATACTTCAAGAGGATAACACAAATTAACAAAACTAAAATGTGCACATCAAAAACAGATTTCAAAGCAGATGATGGTGACATTAGTAAATCATCAAATTCAAATAATAGCAATCAGTTTTCACGGCTGGGTCTTTCTTATCCCTGATGGGAATTTGGACAGGCATGTGTGGGGGTGGACTAACACATGCAGGCAAAACAAAAAGAGACAAAAAATAATTTGGGACATCATCTAACCAGGGTAGCTCACCAAAAATACACTTGTGTAATCATCTAAGCTGAAAAGGAAACAAGAAATCACTATATATATATGTCTTGTGGGACATCAGAAAGGAAAGATTAATGAATTCAGAAATTTCACAGCTTTTCAGCATCAGTAGACAGCACCATCAGAGCAGTGCAGAAAATGGACCGCACATAGGGCAGGTCAGCAGGTGAACAGCATAAGCAAAGGGACATGCAAGACTAAAGGGAAACTCACAACATAAAGGCTAAGAATGGCAGAAGGCTTGGAGAGGAACAGGAGGTGACAGCAAGAACACCCAAGGAAAACTCACTCTAAGTTTCAAAAGTCTAACCCTAACTAGAAATGTCCATTAAGTTCTGATTGGTTTACTGTGTGGGCCCATCTTGCGCATGTTGATCAATAACCAATGAGAATTTTAGATACCCATCAGGTTTCCAACTATTCCAGAGTTTCTCAGGGAAGGAACAAAGGCCCATATTTATACTTTTTTAGCACCGCATTTGCGTACTTTTTTGGCGCAAAAGCGGTGCAAACTTACAAAATACAATTGTATTTTGTATGTTTGCGTCGCTTTTGCGTCAAAAAGCGGCGCAAATGCAGTGCTAAAAAGTATAAATATGGGCCTAAGTCATCTAAATGAATTAATACAGTTCCACCAAAATATACCACTGGTTCATCAATTGAAACTTTGCAATTCTTTCCTAAGGCGTACAGGTTGATTCTAACAGTTCTCATGTGAATTTAACGAAACTTCCTTTCTTGTTCGACAGCTAGAACAAATACTGTTACATTTGTTATTATTTAGAACATGTTCTCTGTCTTTAATACACTAGGACATTCACCGACACTTCAACATCCTAAGAATTAATTCAGGATAAAGAGAACTGAATGAATTAGTACTTTTCCTCTTACTGCTGCAACAATGAATCTTCAGGCCTAGTCTAGCTAAGAAAGCCTAAATACATATTAATGCAATTAATACATATAAATCCTATTGCACACCTTACAGTTTGAATCAAATATGGAAAGAAAAGTAACAATATATATGACATTAGAAACAGTTTAAAAACACATTTCTGTCTCTACGTTAATAAATTCATTTAATTCAATATAAGTGTAAGTATGATGAATTCATGTTTGCTTAATACTCATAATATACTTCATCTCTACTAATTTTCTGAGATAATACTTTCAATATTAATTCATTTCAGTAGTTCACTTGAATATAAATGCACAACATCTTTCATGGATCAACGCGATGTCAAAAAAAAAATGGAGGTCACAATGTCTGCCATAATTTAAATGTGCACATTTTTACATTTCATGTTAATTTTTCCTTTTAGACTTTTAAAAGAAGGTTTGTAAGTTATCATATTCTAACTCTTATGGTACTAATGTATTAGTAAAATTTGATCTTAACTGCAAGTAACAATTTAAAATGATTACCATTCTCATCTCAGCTCACCATCCATGTTAAATTAATGGAAGTCCTGGGTCTGTCCTAAAAGGTGGCCTTCCTACAGTAGGCCACATAAATGCATACCTAATGCAGCATATGCCTAACCTTGATTAGCACCATGTGACTCATTACACAGGCCAATGATTCAAGACCATGATCAGACAACACAGCAACCCCTTGTTATGAAAAATATGTCTTGTGCCAATTTGAAATCATTTATGTTTATTACCAATGGTAAAATCTATCCGGGAGTCACCGGTGACAAGTGGATTCCCCATCATCCACAATGACCACAAACTACACAAGCAGAGACACTATATACATTAACATGTTTTTAAGTACAATGGTCCAAATGGGATCATGTCATTAGATTGAAACCACTGAGTTACTAAAGGTCAGGATTCTGGAGTCATGAGAAAGTCTCAGACAGATACATAAATGTAAGCTCTTGCTGCTGAGCAAACTAATCTGAAATTAATTGCCACCAACGGGTGACAAGTGGATGCCTCAATAACCACAATGAGCATTAACTACACAAACAGGGACACAACATACATTAACATATTTTTATATAATTTCTTGCCTCAAGAGCAAAGCTTGGAAATGAGAATGTACACATCAAATGGTGGCACAGCTTGAAAGCATGCTTAGCATGAGCATACAGATGGCTGCAGCAATTATTCTAAGACAAAATATTAAATCTAACTCCCTCTTTGTATGTTCCCTAGTCACCACTATTCTTTCCTTAGCACTATGCATGTTATCACTCAATGGAATTATCCAGTTTTTCTATTCTGGGACAGAAAGATGCCTGGATCCTTGAACTGGACTTGCATTGTGAGGAGTTTAGCACACCTTTTTTCCTGAAATTCATTGATGAATTTGGCTAATGAAAGTGCTGGCACTCATGCACCCAGAGGGTTTTGATGTCTACAGCTCACAATGGTTAGTTTGTATGTTCTTAGTCTCCTTCTTTAACTAGAGTAGCTGAAGAATTTGTTCCCAGGTGAAGCCACAAAATAATTTGTATATATTTTAACCTCCTATGCGCAGGTACACTACCAGGCTAAAAGGCTGTATAGAACTAAAAAGATGAATGACATGCTGAAACTGAGAACTGAAAATTTACCCTTAAGTTCACTCGAGTAGACCCAGGAACATGTTTTTTGCTCCATGAACATGACATAGACAGAACATCGTGCACTGGACATATATGTGATTAGTCATGCCAAATGGGGTAGTGAACTTGAAAATGAGCAAACCTGACAACAATCAAACACACCAGGCAGAAATATCAAAATGAAACCAAAAATAGAAGCAAATCACAAAGGCCTGTTGTCTAACTCTTACATTTCACATAAGTAGAGAACATGATTGTCAAGATGCAGAATTTATCACTAAAGAAGAAGAGGAATGTATTCAAGGAATTGGTTTATGGTGCACCAGTAGGGAGTTCTCGATGGTCTTTTTCCACACACCCTCAGTGAGCAAAGAAACAGGGTATGCGGCAAGGAGACATATGTAGTGAAAGCAATAGGGGTGGAGATAGCACTGTGTGGGATATTGAAAAGAAATGTCTGGATGATAGGAGGCATGTGATGGTTAAGTACTCCATTTTAGCAGAAAATATCATGGTTCAGACTATCCCTAGGCTTCAGACGACAGTCATCTGGCTAGGTAAAGTTCCTTCCCTAAATGAAACACCAACATATGGTGGTTTATGGGATACCATGAAACTTGTTACAAGTTACAATAAACCCTTTCTCCTATTGTCTTTATAAAAGTAATTTCCAAAGGCAGGCATTTTTATTTTGTGATATACACTATTTTCAATGTTAGTTTCTGTCCCCTGTTACATTCCTAAATGGCAAGAGTGTCTTGGTGCATGAGCTCAGTCGATTGAGTCCCTTAGACTGTGATTTCCTCTTTATATCTACAGTATTGCATGTCTGTCCTTGCAAATGCTTTACTGGTTTCAAACATTATGCATGCTAAACACAGGAATAGGGTCAAGTATCCCAGAACGACTACAGCAGACATACTGATAGTGAATTAGCAACACACATATGTAAGGCTGCATCAGAAAACAGATAGACAAGTAGAACATGTCATGAGCAATTTGTTCATCTTCCTCAGCCCTTGAGTATGCAAATAGATTATGCCACACACGAGTGCTGTCACCTCCGCGCATACATTGTGGTTCCTGTTCAGAGTCTGCCCACAACTACAAGGGTCCTACTGCGCATAGCATCAATATGCTACATCTTCCCCTTTGTTGAATAAACATGTGTCTGGCATCATTTTAAATCACATCTCTTCAATCAGTCTGCTAGAAGCTCACAATGTTCAGCTGGTTCCTCTGAGGTGATCGAGATCCACCTGTGTCAGGTAACAGTGGTATAGGCTCAGGAGCCAGACCTATGCCTCAAACATAGTTGCAGGTGCTGGTGAGTGTCAAAATTGGTGTTTAAAGTGTGATGTGCCCCAAGTGATGGATTTTCCAGGACGATGTGCTGTTACCATGAGTCCCTTGCATGCCACCAACTTTAAAGGGTCAGTGGCGAACGGGGTGTTCATCTTTCATTTCTGTTTCTGCTTTTCCAATAACCTGTCTCATCTGTCTTCCTGAGTGTGTTGTCACTGATCAGCATACGCTTTCATTTTGCTCCGATGGAAACTTTGGTGTCACAAAGTTTGTCAGCATTCACCAATCATTCGGATGTCATGGAGGTAGCTTTGTTCTGATTGCTCTCCCAAACAACAAGGTAGCTGGGCTCTCACTCATAGTAGAGTGAGGAGTTGAGTGATAGGCCCGGAGGGCCTGGCATATAGGTTGGCTCAGAGTGATTGCTTGCTTATACACTCATTGAATTCCCCTCTTGAGGTTGCCCATGAATCTTTTGACTACACCATTGGCTTGGGACCAGAGGAGTGTACTTTTCTGATGTTCAACTTCGAGTCGCACAAGAAACTCCTTGAACTCTTTGCTGTTGAAGGGTGGGCCATTATCAGATTTGAGGATTTCAAGGATACACCAAATTGCAAAGATGTCATCAAACTTTTCTATGACTTTATCATGAGTTGTTCAGGACATTGTTTCCATGAAAGGAAAACAGGAATATTTGTATATGATTACCATGAGATGCTGTCCGTTTCCTAATGGTATGAAGAGGTCAACTGTTACTTGTTCCCAGGCATAGGCAGGAATGTCAAACATTTCACTGGATGCTGAGTCACCTTGGGGGGCAGGCAATTGCAGATGCCTAAACTATTCCTACCTACACTAAAAGCTAACTATAATTCTGAGTACTAGAACTATCAATCTAATTTTATGAAAAACAGTGAAGGGGATGTCAAGAGAGAGAGTCAACTTTGGGTGACATTTCTCTCCAATGCCTCTTGGCATGTTAGCAAAATTTCCCGAATTCTGTCTTGCTTCTTTTCAGTCCTGGCCATCCTCCTGTCCATTCGATGCAACCATCAATCAATCAATCAACCAAGGATTTTGTAAAGCACAGCACATCTCCGGGTGCTGGAAAAGCTGGCTGCTCCACTGTTCTTTGATCACTTGAAGAGCCAGGTCTTGAGGCCCTTCCTGAATTCTAGGAGCAATAGGCTGGTCCTAAGGTGCAGGGGAAGGTCATTCCAGGTGCAGGTGAGAGAAGGAACATCCTCTGCTGTGTCTTGGCAGATCTGGAGAGTGTCTGCAGGAAGAGAGAGGCAGATCACAAGTGTCTGGTCGGTTGGTGGAAGGTCAAACGTTTTTTGATGTAAGCTTGTCCTTTGTTTTGCACAGCTTTGTATTTTTGTGTCAGCATCTTGAATTGCCATCTTTTCTGACTAGGAAGCCAGTGTAGTTGTCTAAGGTGCAGGATGACATGAGTCCATGTGGGGAGGTCGAGGGTGAGTCTTGCCACAGAGTTTTGTATTATCTTTAGTCTCTTAAGGAGGCGTGTGGTGATTTCTATGTAGAGAGTATTTCTGAAGTCCAGTATGCTGGTGACAAGGGCATAGATGATAGTCTTTCTGCTGTTGATGGGTAGCCATCTAAAAATCTTACGACGCAGGCTTAGGGTGTAATAGCAGATGGATAAGACTGTTTTTATCTGTTTCAGCATGGATACATTTCTGCCCAGGATGATGCAGTGGTTGCTTCCTTGGTCTGTTGGAGTGGGGAATAGGGCTGAGCTCCACAGGCCACCAGGCATTGTTCCATGGTGAGGTGTTGTTCCCTATGATGAGGATTTTTGTCTTGTCTGTGTTGAAACAGTTGTCCTTCATCCACTCGGCAACATTTATCATGCATCTGTGGATGTTGGTTCAGGTGTGTGAGGTGTCTTCTGACAGCGAGAGGATGAGCTGGGTATCATTGGCATAGGAGATGATGTTGAGTCCAAACAATCTCATAGTATTGGCCTGGGGGTACATGTAGTTGTTGAATAAGGTGGGGCTGAGGGATAATCCTTGCACGGCAGTGCAGATGATTTTCTTGGGATCCTATGTGTATGGTGAGAGGCTAATTCTCAGGGTTCTTCTAGTGAGGTACGAGGTCATCCATTTGTGTCAGTATTTGGATAGTGGAGCACTCTCATCATATCTGGTCTCTGTGGTGTGAGATCTCTGTCGGAAAGCCAGGTCTTGATTTCTTTCCAAAGTCCACAAGAAAGAGTGCTTTTCAAAGGTGGAGGGGCAGGTTGTTATGGGTCTTGGTGGTGATGTGGAATAAAGAACGGCCTCTACTGCAGATGGATGTGGGGGCTGTGTGCAAGGGGTAGGGAGGTAGAGCACAGGTGTCTGGCTGGTTGATGGAAGTTCAGTCGGTGATTGATGTAAGCCGGTCCTTGATCATGTAAGGCTTTGTAGACATGTGTGAGGATCTTGACTGACATCTCTTCTGGATGGGTGAACTGACATCTCTTTTGGATGAGGAGCCAGTGGAGCTTTCTGAGGTAGGGGATGATGTGGTTTGCTTGGGAAAATCCAGGATGAGTCTGGCTGCAGCATTTTGTATGGTCTGGAGTCTTTTAAGGAGGTGGGTGGAGATGCCAGAGTAGAGTGCATTGCTGAAGTGGCGGTGACTGGTGATGATGGCCTGGGTGACGATTTTTATTTTGTTGACTGGGATCCATCTGAAGATTCTGCGGAGCATGCAGAGGGTGTGGAAGCAAGAGGAGGTGACCCCATAGATTTTTCACATCATGGTAAGTTTGCTGTTGATGATGATGACGAGGTCTGCACGAGTGGTTGTAGGGCCGAGCTTGGATGGCCACCAGCTGTTGTTCCATATGGATGTGTTTCTCCTGCCAATCAGTACTTCTGTCTTGTCAGAGTTGAGTTTGAGGCAATTAGCTCTCATTCAGTTGGTGGCACTGGTCATGGCATTGCAGAGATTGTTCTGGTGGTGGTGGGGTCTTTGGTGAGCGAGAGGATGAGTTGTGTGTGGTCTGTGTAGGATATTATGTTGAAACTGTGGGATCTGACGATGTTTGCAAAGGGGTTCATAAAAGTGTTGCACAAGGTAGGGTTGAGGGAGGATCCTTGGGGTATGCCACAGATGATGTGTTTGGGTTAGGAGGTGAAGGGAGGCAGTCGGATGTTCTGCATATGTCCTATGAGGAAGGAGGCTATCCACTGGAGAGTGTTGCCCTGGTTGCCAATGTTGTAGAGTCTGTTGATGAGATTGTGGTAAGATATGATGTTGAATGCTGCTGATAAGTTGAGGAGGATCAGGAATGTGCTGTGCCTGCCAGCTGCTATCCACTTGAGCGTCCTGGAGTGGCCTGTGACCTGAAATTCTCTTGACATGCACCCTAAGAACCTATAGCCACAGGGGTCTTATGTGACATGGACCATATAGTGGGTCTCCAAATTTCATAAAACTATGCCTTCTCATACATTTGGCCCATTTTCCTAAAACCAGGGGCAATCTTGTGTATGCACACATAACATGCCAATCTCAGTCCGAATGTCTGTGCCATGTCTGCTGTCATGTTATCTAGTGAGTGAATTGGGCCTCATATTAGGTCAAGTTTAATATATACTTCATGTTTCACAAATTTTGTCTGACATTAGTATGCAATCATAAGTGCAAGTCCATATCTACGTCTAATCTTGGGATAGAGAAATTTACAATATACCATCAGTACAATGACTTCTACAATTACAATATGTCAAACTGACCCAAGTAAGGTCAATGTAATTGTACAACATATCTAGTTGGTCACAATATACAAACATGCAGTTCACTCATACCAGTGATCCCCACTCATTTATATGTGTCAATGGTAATATAAACACATGGCCCAGATATGTACACTTTTGGTCTTGGCATTTCATCATGTAAGGGGGTCAAGGTGATGGTAAAACACATGTGAGATGTGTAAAGGTAAGCATGGTCAGCTCGTATGGCAATGCTTTACTTAAGTAATCTGGAGTTATACAAGGTAGCGCTCATTGCTGGCTTGCTTCACTCTGTGGCAGGGAACCATGCCATAGATGGAAGGCGGGTGTCTCACTGCCTCACATTTATTTTGACTGCAAAATTGAATTAGCATCAGTGCTAGACCTGGAAAAGTGTCATAATGCATCAAGTAAAAAAATTGGGATCTCCAAGCACTCCAAATGAACAAACGTTGAGTATGTGATATCCCCAATCATTATTTTCACAAGGGCCTTTAAAATTCACCCATGCCATCACGTTTCTTCTCATGCTGCAGATGTTGCAGTAGACTTCTTTAGGGCTGGTCTGGTGTTACAATTGTCATATAATAAATTCACCTTGTTATCACATGTACGGAACTGTAGTTCCTCCTTTTCATGTGTTTGCTAGGTTGTTGTTCTACATTAGAAGAGGAGAGTACTCCCGGTTCCTCACACTGTATCATAGGGAAATTCTGGCTTGCTCACGTAAGGTCATTATTCTAAAGAAGTCACACAGGTTCAGATGTCATTGAAAAGAACAAGACTTACTTGTTAAATTTTCCTTGTTATCACACATATGTAACTGTTTTTCCTAAAATCACATGGGATCTCCATTCATTGATGTCAGAGTAGTGGGTTTGGTAAATTAAGTTCGAGCTAGCACTCATCTCTTACCTCTTATTAAGCCTGCTTGTTGTGCATTTGCTTGGTCGCTCATCTACATTAGTATGTCCAGTCTTTGTGAATGTATACCCTAATAAGTATCTTTCATTGTTCTCAAATTGATATAGCATCACCTGTGTTCCATGTAGGGCATATTATTTCTCTAGCGTACAATGTCAATTAAGTATCAAAGTGAAGCATCTAATTCCCAGAATAACATTCAGCCCATAATAAGTGAGTACAAGTGTAACGCATGTTCCGCACACCCATGAATATCGTGCATGTCATGCTTATTTTGACCAGGTGCATTCATTCAGTCAACTGAGATAATATTCACATGGCTTCATTTCCGTCTATAGGTGGATACAAGCAGTGACTGCAACACACAACTCTAATACATTACACCCGTGTATCTAGTGTATGAGAAAGTTAAGTTATTTACATGCATAAATCTGTGTGTATCAATCCAGTCTCTGAATGGAGCTGTATTGAGTAAAGTCTCTATGTCGCTCAGTGCATAGGTAATCATGTTGCTCAACCCCAACCAAATTATAGCCATCCCTAAGTAAAGGGTTTCCATATAATGTCTATCAATTTGCATGTTGTTTGGTAACTGGATAACTGGGGATGATGAGATTTCTGCTTGTCTTCCCTTTCCGAAATGTAATGTTAGGCTGTCTCATGATATATGGTTTGATCTTGGCATCCTCTCTTAGTAGATTGCAATGCCTATTGAGCACCCTGCTAACCTCACCTATGTTCCTGTTGTATGTAATAATGGGTTTTATGGTATCTGAATATGTGCCATCTCTTGTCCTGACTCCTTAATAATTTCCTGTCTATCCAGTTTTAGTGCTCTGTTATAAACAGTCTTGGTTGTCTTTGTGTCATACCCTCTTATTATTCATTTGAGCTTGTTCCAGCAGGGGAAGATCAGGTGGCTCTTTCTCCACCTTGAGCAGCAGACACTTTAGAGCATCTTTAGATAGAGACAATTGGAACTGTTTGGGGGCTGCCATCCACTGCTAGGCCACAGCACAAGATCATTGTCATGTGGACATCCACCCGCACAATGTGCATTAGACATGCTAAGAGGTATTTTTTTGAAGAAACCTTGGATGGATACATTATCTGCGCTACATCCACGCAGCCTCCAGGACATGAGTGTGATGTGTCCACTGTCACTCCATTCCCCATAGAACTGACATGGACACCACTGAGGGAGGATTCGTCACCCCTGAGACAGAATTGAACAGCTATGTATCAGGTAAGTGTACATAAGAAGGAAATGTCTGCATTTCAGACAAATTACTCACACCCCTGTGGAAACACATGCTGAGCTGTCGATTGTACGTTTTTATGGTCTTCTTTCAAGATTAACCAAAATGTGGGCCATAATTTGCACATTCCCATCATCTATCTGTTGTACAATGGTTGCAATGTGATAGCTAACCTGGTGATACTGCCATTAATGTCTATGTAAAGTGTTGTTAGGTATGACACACAGTAATGTTATATGGTATGCCATCCCCATGTTCAAGAGGGATGCTGCAGGAATACTTACCCACACCTGTATTGACAATACATGAACATAACATGCCTCCATTTCAATTTAAAATGAATCAGGTGACATGTGTTGTTCAAAGAATCTGAGTGATCCGTTGCCAGGTGATGAATACCTTCCTATACACATCATATTGTTACAACTATCATGGATCACAAACACTTGTCGCAGACCTACAACCATTTAATCATGACACTTACTTCTGCATTAGGATCCTTGAGGCTGCCAATTTCTCCTTGCGTGAATGGGCAATGCCCACCTGCAAAATATTATTTGATACATTTGCATTAGAAATAGTGCAAGTTCATATCATTCTAATTCTAAGGAAAGAACTATGACATACCAGTGTAATGGCACTTTTCTACACCCTAACACACATATGTGTACATTTTCAGAAAATAGACCACAGCTAGTCACCTTGCAGGGCTGCCCTGCTGGAGGTGAAAGGTCAGAGACATCCCACATCATATGCCAGAATCATGCTCCATGCATGTGCTGTTGTAAGAACTGTTGGCCAGCTTCATCCCATCCCCCTTGCACCATGACACAAGAGTGCAAGCATTAGCACTGGGTAGCCACAAGTGTTCGCTCACTAGGAAAGGATTGAAATGCAGTGTAATATAATAAACACAATGCATTCGTGTCTTTGCGCAGCAAGGTGACTTGCTGTGCTGTGCTTGGTGAAATATTTATAACTGTGCCACTTCATGCATACAATACTAGCCTTGCCACACAGACATACCTTATACCATGTTCAGTATGGATGATGATTTCTATTGTGAATCTAGCTATAGGGCAAAACATTTACACAAAAATGTACACACAAAATGTCCAGTGTGTGCATCACATGAGTGAGGGAAAACAGCAATAGATTATGAATATTATTACCTTGACAAGCCAGAGCCTTCATCAGGGATAGATATTGCTAAATAGTAACCCTCATTTTGGCAAAGGGCTGCTTTGCAATACTTCATGTCAAGTGCTAGCTCACAGTAATGCAAAGCACTAATTATACCAGGTGTGGTGCTCTGTATGACAGTTTGGCGCATCTGCCAACACCTGTCACTCTCTCGTACATTGTGTGGCACAAGACATCCACACATTACAGTTATGTTTTGTGATTGAAATTTATCTTAACTAAATTATCTACTTTACTGCATGCTGATGGTACATCAATACATCTACCAGTCCTCTGATCTCCAAACCCAGTAGGTCCAGCACATCAATCTACCGGGATATAACATCAGCCCAACAATGTTTCAGCTGTGAAACAGTCTGTTCTTCATGGGCCATCTAGGCCATATGATACCACAGCCTCTCCCGGTAAACCCCTAGATTCTAGGGGCAGCAACCTTGGCCCACTCTTCTGCCAGCAGCCAGCATCTGCAGCAGGTCATGCACGATCATCCATATCAATGCACTGATCTCTCCCTTAATGAAGTTCCTGCCTCTTCCCTTCCCAGACATAGACACAATGGCACACACCCTATCAATCCTTAACCTCTTCACTGCCAGGCCTTTTCCCCCTCAGGTGCCGGGCCTTTTTTTGGCTATTTGGGGAAGGGCGCTCTTAGGCCCTCATAACTTTCTGTCCACATAAGCTACCCACGCACGGAATTTGCGTCCTTTTTTCCCAACTTCCTAGGAATTCCAGAGGAACCCAGACTTTGTGGGTTCCCCTGAGAGAGACCAAGAAATCAGCCAAAATACAGTGAAAATTTCGTTTTTTTAAAACAAATTGGAAAAAAGGGCTGCAGAAGAAGGCTTGTGTTTTTTTCTCTGAAATTGGCATTAACAAAGGGTTTGCACTGCTAAAATCACCAGCTTCCCAGCTTTCAGGAACAGGCAGACTTGAATCAGAAAACCCAATTTTTCAACGAAATTTTGGCATTTTACTGGGACATACCCCATTTTTACGATTTTTGTGCTTTCAGCCTCCTTCCAATCAGTGACAGAAATGGGTCTGAAACCAATGCTGGATCCCAGAAAACAAAACATTTCTGAAAAGTAGACAAAATTCTGAATTCAGCAATGGGTACTTTGTGTAGATACTACAAGGGTTTCCTATAGAAAATAACAACTGAAATAAAAAAATATTGAAATTGAGGTGAAAAAAACAGCAATTTTTCTCTATGTTTTATTCTGTAACTTTTTCCAGCAATGTAAGATTTTTGAAAGCAATATACAGTTACGTCTGCTGGACTCTTCTGGTTGCGGGGATTTATAGGGCTTGTAGGTTCATCAAGAACCCTAGGTACCCAGAGCCAATAAATGAGCTGCACATTATAAAGAGTCCAAAATAGGTATCAAGAAAACCTTTGTATTTCTAAAATAGGCACAAGATAAGGTGTTGTGGAACAGTGGTTATTTACACATCTATGAATTGTGGGGTGCCCATACTAGCATGTGAATTACAGGGCATTTCTCAAATAGACGTCTTTTTTACACACTGTCTTATATTTGGAAGGAAAAAATGTAGAGAAACACAAGGGGCAATAACACTTGTTTTGGTATTTTATGTTCCCCCAAGTCTCCTGATAAAAATGGTACCTCACTTGTGTGGGTAGGCCTAGTGCCCGCAACAGGAAATGCTCCAAAACACAAAGTGGACACATCACATTTTCTCAAAGAAACAGAGGTGTTTTTTGCAAAGCGCCTACTTGTGGATTTTGGCCTCTAGCTCAGCCTCCACCTACGGAAACCTACCAAACCTGTGCATTTTTTAAAACTAGAGACCTAGGGGAATCCAAAACGGGGTGACTTGTGGGGCTCTCACCAGGTTCTGTTACCCAGAATCCTTTGCAAACCTCAAAATGTGGCTAAAAAAAACACTTTTTCCTCACATTTCGGTGACAGAAAGTTCTGGAATCTGAGAGGAGCAACAAATTTCCTTCCACCCAACGTTCCCCCAAGACTCCCGATAAAAATGGTACCTCACTTGTGTGGGTAGGCCTAGTGCCCGCAACAGGAAAAGCCCCAAAAGACAAAGTGGACACATCACATTTTCTCAAAGAAAACAGAGGTGTTTTTTGCAAAGTGCCTACCTGTGGATTTTGGCCTCTAGCTAAGCCTCCAACTAGGGAAACCTACCACACCTGTGCATTTTTTTAAACTAGAGACCTAGGGGAATCCAAGACGGGGTGACTTGTGGGGCTTGCACCAGGTTCTGTTAACCAGAATCCTTTGCAAACCTCAAAATGTGGCTAAAAAAAACACTTTTTCCTCACATTTCGGTGACAGAAAGTTCTGGTATCTGGGAGGAGCCACAATTTTCCTTCCACCCAGCGTTCCCCCAAGACTCCTGATAAAAATGGTCCCTCAATTGTGTGGGTAGGCCTAGTGCCCGCGACAGGAAAGGCCCCAGTAGAGAAAGTGGACACATCACATTTTCTCAAAGAAAACAGAGGTGTTTTTTGCAAAGTGCCTACCTGTGGATTTTGGCCTCTAGTTCAGCCTCCACCTAGGGAAACCTACCAAACCTGTGCATTTTTGAAAACTAGAGACATAGGGGAATCCAATACGGGGTGACTTGTCGGGCTCTCACCAGGTTCTGTTACCCAGAATCCTTTGCAAACCTCAAAATGTGGCTAAAAAAATACTTTTTCCTCATATTTCGGTGACAGAAAGTTCTGGTATCTGGGAGGAGCCACAAATGTCCTTCCACCCAGCATTCCCCAAGTCTCCCGATAAAAATGGTACCTCACTTGTGTGGGTAGGCCTAGTGCCCGCGACAGGAAATGCTCCAAAACACAAAGTGGACACATCACATTTTTGCAAAGAAAACAGAGGTGTTTTTTGCAAAGTGCCTACTTGTGGATTTTGGCCTCCAGCTCAGCCTCCACCTAGGGAAACCTACCCAACCTGTGCATTTTTTAAAACAAGAGACCTAGGGGAATCCAAGACGGGGTGACTTGTGGGGCTCTCACCAGGTTCTGTTACCCCGAATCCTTTTTAAACCTCAAAATGTGGATAAAAAAACACTTTTTCCTCACATTTCGGTGACAGAAAGTTCTGGTATGTGGGAGGAGCCACAAATTTCCTTCCACCCAGCGTTCCCCCAAGTCTCCCGATAAAAATGGCACCTCACTTGTGTGGGTAGGACTAGTGCCCGCGACAGGAAATGCTCCAAAACACAAAGTTGACACATCACATTTTCACAAAGAAAACAGAGGTGTTTTTTGCAAAGTGCCTACCTGTGGATTTTGGCCTCTAGCTCAGCCTCCACCTAGGGAAACCTACCTAATCTGTGCATTTTTTAAAACTAGAGACCTAGGGGAATCCAAGACGGGGGGACTTGTGGGGCTCTCACCAGGTTCTGCACCCAGAATCCTTTGCAAACCTCAAAATGTGGCTAAAAGAAACACTTTTTCCTCACATTTCAGTGACAGAAAGTTCTGGAATCTGAGAGGAGCCACAAATGTCCTTCCACTCAGCGTTCCCCCAAGACTCCAGATAAAAATGATACCTCACTTGTGTGGGTAGGCCTAGTGCCCGCGACAGGAAAGGCCCCAAAAGAGAAAGTGGACACATCACATTTTCTCAAAGAAAACAGAGGTGTTTTTTGCAAAGTGCCTACCTGTGGATTTTGGCCTCTAGTTCAGCCTCCACCTAGGGAAACCTACCAAACCTGTGCATTTTTGAAAACTAGAGACATAGGGGAATCCAATACGGGGTGACTTGTCGGGCTCTCACCAGGTTCTGTTACCCAGAATCCTTTGCAAACCTCAAAATGTGGCTAAAAAAATACTTTTTCCTCATATTTCGGTGACAGAAAGTTCTGGTATCTGGGAGGAGCCACAAATGTCCTTCCACCCAGCATTCCCCAAGTCTCCCGATAAAAATGGTACCTCACTTGTGTGGGTAGGCCTAGTGCCCGCGACAGGAAATGCTCCAAAACACAAAGTGGATACATCACATTTTTGCAAAGAAAACAGAGGTGTTTTTTGCAAAGTGCCTACCTGTGGATTTTGGCCTCCAGCTCAGCCTCCACCTAGGGAAACCTACCCAACCTGTGCATTTTTTAAAACAAGAGACCTAGGGGAATCCAAGACGGGGTGACTTGTGGGGCTCTCACCAGGTTCTGTTACCCCGAATCCTTTTTAAACCTCAAAATGTGGATAAAAAAACACTTTTTCCTCACATTTCGGTGACAGAAAGTTCTGGTATGTGGGAGGAGCCACAAATTTCCTTCCACCCAGCGTTCCCCCAAGTCTCCCGATAAAAATGGCACCTCACTTGTGTAGGTAGGACTAGTGCCCGCGACAGGAAATGCTCCAAAACACAAAGTTGACACATCACATTTTCACAAAGAAAACAGAGGTGTTTTTTGCAAAGTGCCTACCTGTGGATTTTGGCCTCTAGCTCAGCCTCCACCTAGGGAAACCTACCTAATCTGTGCATTTTTTAAAACTAGAGACCTAGGGGAATCCAAGACGGGGGGACTTGTGGGGCTCTCACCAGGTTCTGTTACCCAGAATCCTTTGCAAACCTCAAAATGTGGCTAAAAGAAACACTTTTTCCTCACATTTCAGTGACAGAAAGTTCTGGAATCTGAGAGGAGCCACAAATGTCCTTCCACTCAGCGTTCCCCCAAGACTCCAGATAAAAATGATACCTCACTTGTGTGGGTAGGCCTAGTGCCCGCGACAGGAAAGGCCCCAAAAGAGAAAGTGGACACATCACATTTTCTCAAAGAAAACAGAGATGTTTTTTGCAAAGTACCTACCTGTGGATTTTGGCCTCTAGCTCAGCCGCCACCTAGGGAGACCTACCAAACCTGTGCATTTTTTAAAACTAGAGACCTAGGGGAATCCAATACGGGGTGACTTGTCAGGCTCTCACCAGGTTCTGTTACCCAGAATCCTTTGCAAACCTCAAAATGTGGCTAAAAAAACACTTTTTCCTCACATTTCGGTGACAGAAAGTTCTGGTATCTGGGAGGAGCCACAAATGTCCTCCACCCAGCGTTCCCCCAAGACTCCCGATAAAAATGGTACCTCACTTGTGTGGGTAGGCCTAGTGCCCGCAACAGGAAAAGCCCCAAAAGACAAAGTGGACACATCACATTTTCTCAAAGAAAACAGAGGTGTTTTTTGCAAGGTGCCTACCTGTGGATTTTGGCCTCTAGCTCAGCCGCCACCTAGGTAAACCTACCAAATCTGTGCATTTTTTAAAACTAGAGACCTAGGGGAATCCAAGAACGGGGTGACTTGTGGGGCTCTCACCAGGCTCTGTTACCCAGAATCCTTTGCAAACCTCAAAATGTGGCAAAAAAAACACTTTTGCCTCACATTTCGGTGACAGAAAGTTCTGGAATCTGAGAGGAGCCACAAATTTCCTTCCACCCAGCATTCCCCCAAGACTCCTGATAAAAATGGTATCTCACTTGTGTGGATAGGCCTAGTGCCCGCGACAGGAAATGCTCCAAAACATAAAGTGGACACATCACATTTTCGCAAAGAAAACAGAGGTGTTTTTTGCAAAGTGCCTACCTGTGGATTTTGGCCTCTAGCTCAGCCTCCACCTAGGGAAACCTACCACACCTGTGCATTTTTTTAAACTAGAGACCTATGGGAATCCAAGACGGGGTGACTTGTGGGGCTCTCACCAGGTTCTGTTAACCAGAATCCTTTGCAAACCTCAAAATGTGGTTAAAAAAAACACTTTTTCCTCACATTTCGGTGACAGAAAGTTCTGGTATCTGGGAGGAGCCACAATTTTCCTTCCATCCAGCGTTCCCCCAAGACTCCTGATAAAAATGGTCCCTCACTTGTGTGGGTAGGCCTAGTGCCCGCGACAGGAAAGGCCCCAGTAGAGAAAGTGGACACATCACATTTTCTCAAAGAAAACAGAGGTGTTTTTTGCAAAGTGCCTACATGTGGATTTTGGCCTCTAGTTCAGCCTCCACCTAGGGAAACCTACCAAACCTGTGCATTTTTGAAAACTAGAGACCTAGGGGAATCCAATACGGGGTGACTTGTCGGGCTCTCACCAGGTTATGTTACCCAGAATCCTTTGCAAACCTCAAAATGTGGCTAAAAAAATACTTTTTCCTCATATTTCGGTGACAGAAAGTTCTGGTATCTGGGAGGAGCCACAAATGTCCTTCCACCCAGCGTTCCCCAAGTCTCCCGATAAAAATGGTACCTCACTTGTGTGGGTAGGCCTAGTGCCCGCGACAGGAAATGCTCCAAAACACAAAGTGGACACATCACATTTTTGAAAAGAAAACAGAGGTGTTTTTTGCAAAGTGCCTACCTGTGGAGTTTTGCCTCTACCTCAGCCTCCACCTAGGGAAACCTACCAAACCTGTGCATTTTTTAAAACAAGAGACCTAGGGGAATCCAAGACGGGGTGACTTGTGGGGCTCTCACCAGGTTCTGTTACCCCGAATCCTTTTTAAACCTCAAAATGTGGCTAGAAACACTCTTTTTCCTCACATTTCGGTGACAGAAAGTTCTGGTATGTGGGCGGAGCCACAAATTTCCTTAGACCCAGCGTTCCCCCAAGTCTCCCGATAAAAATGGCACCTCACTTGTGTGGGTAGGCCTAGTGCCCGCGACAGGAAATGCTCCAAAACACAAAGTTGACACATCACATTTTCACAAATAAAACAGAGGTGTTTTTTGCAAAGTGCCTACCTGTGGATTTTGGCCTCTAGCTCAGCCTCCACCTAGGGAAACCTACCAAACCTGTGCATTTTTGAAAACTAGAGACCTAGGGGAATCCAAGACGGGGTGACTTGTGGGGCTCCCACCAGGTTCTGTTACCCAGAATCCTTTGCAAACCTCAAAATGTGGCTAAAAGAAACACTTTTTGCTCACATTTCAGTGACAGAAAGTTCTGGAATCTGAGAGGAGCCACAAATGTCCTTCCACTCAGCGTTCCCCCAAGACTCCAGATAAAAATGATACCTCACTTGTGTGGGTAGGCCTAGTGCCCGCGACAGGAAAGGCTCCAAAAGAGAAAGCGGACACATCACATTTTCTCAAAGAAAACAGAGATGTTTTTTGCAAAGTGCCTACCTGTGGATTTTGGCCTCTAGCTCAGCAGCCACCTAGGGAGACCTACCAAACCTGTGCATTTTTGAAAACTAGAGACCTAGGGGAATCCAATACGGGGTAACTTGTCAGGCTCTCACCAGGTTCTGTTACCCAGAATCCTTTGCAAACCTCAAAATGTGGCTAAAAAAACACTTTTTCCTCACATTTCGGTGACAGAAAGTTCTGGTATCTGGGAGGAGCCACAAATGTCCTTCCACCCAGCGTTCCCCCAAGACTCCCGATAAAAATGGTACCTCACTTGTGTGGGTAGGCCTAGTGCCCGCAACAGGAAGAGCCCCAAAAGACAAAGTGGACACATCACATTTTCTCAAAGAAAACAGAGGTGTTTTTTGCAAGGTGCCTACCTGTGGATTTTGGCCTCTAGCTCAGCCGCCACCTAGGTAAACCTACCAAATCTGTGCATTTTTTTAAACTAGAGACCTAGGGGAATCCAAGACGGGGTGACTTGTGGGGCTCTCACCAGGTTCTGTTACCCAGAATCCTTTGCAAACCTCAAAATGTGGCTAAAAGAAACACTTTTTCCTCACATTTCAGTGACAGAAAGTTCTGGAATCTGAGAGGAGCCACAAATGTCCTTCCACTCAGCGTTCCCCCAAGACTCCCGATAAAAATGATACCTCACTTGTGTGGGTAGGCCTAGTGCCCGCAACAGGAAAAGCCCCAAAAGACAAAGTGGACTCATCACATTGTCTCAAAGAAAACAGAGGTGTTTTTTGCAAGGTGCCTACCTGTGGATTTTGGCCTCTAGCTCAGCCGCCACCTAGGGAAACCTACCAAACCTGTGCATTTTTTAAAACTAGAGACCTAGGGGAATCCAAGAACGGGGTGACTTGTGGGGCTCTCACCAGGCTCTGTTACCCAGAATCCTTTGCAAACCTCAAAATGTGGCAAAAAAAACACTTTTGCCTCACATTTCGGTGACAGAAAGTTCTGGAATCTGAGAGGAGCCACAAATTTCCTTCCACCCAGCATTCCCCCAAGACTCCTGATAAAAATGGTATCTCACTTGTGTGGATAGGCCTAGTGCCCGCGACAGGAAATGCTCCAAAACATAAAGTGGACACATCACATTTTCGCAAAGAAAACAGAGGTGTTTTTTGCAAAGTGCCTACCTCTGGATTTTGGCCTCTAGCTCAGCCTCCACCTAGGGAAACCTACCACACCTGTGCATTTTTTTAAACTAGAGACCTATGGGAATCCAAGACGGGGTGACTTGTGGGGCTCTCACCAGGTTCTGTTAACCAGAATCCTTTGCAAACCTCAAAATGTGGTTAAAAAAACACTTTTTCCTCACATTTCGGTGACAGAAAGTTCTGGTATCTGGGAGGAGCCACAATTTTCCTTCCACCCAGCGTTCCCCCAAGACTCCTGATAAAAATGGTCCCTCACTTGTGTGGGTAGGCCTAGTGCCCGCGACAGGAAAGGCCCCAGTAGAGAAAGTGGACACATCACATTTTCTCAAAGAAAACAGAGGTGTTTTTTGCAAAGTGCCTACCTGTGGATTTTGGCCTCTAGTTCAGCCTCCACCTAGGGAAACCTACCAAACCTGTGCATTTTTGAAAACTAGAGACCTAGGGGAATCCAATACGGGGTGACTTGTCGGGCTCTCACCAGGTTATGTTACCCAGAATCCTTTGCAAACCTTAAAATGTGGCTAAAAAAATACTTTTTCCTCATATTTCGGTGACAGAAAGTTCTGGTATCTGGGAGGAGCCACAAATGTCCTTCCACCCAGCGTTCCCCAAGTCTCCCGATAAAAATGGTACCTCACTTGTGTGGGTAGGCCTAGTGCCCGCGACAGGAAATGCTCCAAAACACAAAGTGGACACATCACATTTTTGAAAAGAAAACAGAGGTGTTTTTTGCAAAGTGCCTACCTGTGGAGTTTTGCCTCTACCTCAGCCTCCACCTAGGGAAACCTACCAAACCTGTGCATTTTTTAAAACAAGAGACCTAGGGGAATCCAAGACGGGGTGACTTGTGGGGCTCTCACCAGGTTCTGTTACCCCGAATCCTTTTTAAACCTCAAAATGTGGCTAAAAACACTCTTTTTCCTCACATTTCGGTGACAGAAAGTTCTGGTATGTGGGCGGAGCCACAAATTTCCTTCCACCCAGCGTTCCCCCAAGTCTCCCGATAAAAATGGCACCTCACTTGTGTGGGTAGGCCTAGTGCCCGCGACAGGAAATGCTCCAAAACACAAAGTTGACACATCACATTTTCACAAATAAAACAGAGGTGTTTTTTGCAAAGTGCCTACCTGTGGATTTTGGCCTCTAGCTCAGCCTCCACCTAGGGAAACCTACCAAACCTGTGCATTTTTGAAAACTAGAGACCTAGGGGAATCCAAGAAGGGGTGACTTGTGGGGCTCTCACCAGGTTCTGTTACCCAGAATCCTTTGCAAACCTCAAAATGTGGCTAAAAGAAACACTTTTTCCTCACATTTCAGTGACAGAAAGTTCTGGAATCTGAGAGGAGCCACAAATGTCCTTCCACTCAGCGTTCCCCCAAGACTCCAGATAAAAATGATACCTCACTTGTGTGGGTAGGCCTAGTGCCCGCGACAGGAAAGGCTCCAAAAGAGAAAGCGGACACATCACATTTTCTCAAAGAAAACAGAGATGTTTTTTGCAAAGTGCCTACCTGTGGATTTTGGCCTCTAGCTCAGCAGCCACCTAGGGAGACCTACCAAACCTGTGCATTTTTGAAAACTAGAGACCTAGGGGAATCCAATACGGGGTAACTTGTCAGGCTCTCACCAGGTTCTGTTACCCAGAATCCTTTGCAAACCTCAAAATGTGGCTAAAAAAACACTTTTTCCTCACATTTCGGTGACAGAAAGTTCTGGTATCTGGGAGGAGCCACAAATGTCCTTCCACCCAGCGTTTCCCCAAGACTCCCGATAAAAATGGTACCTCACTTGTGTGGGTAGGCCTAGTGCCCGCAACAGGAAGAGCCCCAAAAGACAAAGTGGACACATCACATTTTCTCAAAGAAAACAGAGGTGTTTTTAGCAAGGTGCCTACCTGTGGATTTTGGCCTCTAGCTCAGCCGCCACCTAGGTAAACCTACCAAATCTGTGCATTTTTTTAAACTAGAGACCTAGGGGAATCCAAGACGGGGTGACTTGTGGGGCTCTCACCAGGTTCTGTTACCCAGAATCCTTTGCAAACCTCAAAATGTGGCTAAAAGAAACACTTTTTCCTCACATTTCAGTGACAGAAAGTTCTGGAATCTGAGAGGAGCCACAAATGTCCTTCCACTCAGCGTTCCCCCAAGACTCCCGATAAAAATGATACCTCACTTGTGTGGGTAGGCCTAGTGCCCGCAACAGGAAAAGCCCCAAAAGACAAAGTGGACTCATCACATTGTCTCAAAGAAAACAGAGGTGTTTTTTGCAAGGTGCCTACCTGTGGATTTTGGCCTCTAGCTCAGCCGCCACCTAGGGAAACCTACCAAACCTGTGCATTTTTTAAAACTAGAGACCTAGGGGAATCCAAGACGGGGTGACTTGTGGGGCTCTCACCAGGTTCTGTTACCCAGAATCCTTTGCAAACCTCAAAATGTGGCAAAAGAAACACTTTTGCCTCACATTTCGGTGACAGAAAGTTCTGGAATCTGAGAGGAGCCACAAATTTACTTCCACCCAGCATTCCCCCAAGACTCCTGATAAAAATGGTATCTCACTTGTGTGGATAGGCCTATTGCCCGCGACAGGAAATGCTCCAAAACACAAAGTGGACACATCACATTTTCGCAAAGAAAACAGAGGTGTTTTTTGCAAAGTGCCTACCTGTGGATTTTGGCCTCTAGCTCAGCCTCCACCTAGGGAAACCTACCACACCTGTGCATTTTTTTAAACTAGAGACCTATGGGAATCCAAGACGGGGTGACTTGTGGGGCTCTCACCAGGTTCTGTTACCCAGAATCCTTTGCAAACCTCAAAATGTGGCTAAAAAATAAACTTTTTCCTCACATTTCGGTGACAGAAAGTTCTGGTATCTGGGAAGAGCCACAATTTTCCTTCCACCCAGCGTTCCCCCAAGACTCCTGATAAAAATTGTCCCTCACTTGTGTGGGTAGGCCTAGTGCCCGCGAAAGGAAAGGCCCCAATAGAGAAAGTGGACACATCACATTTTCTCAAAGAAAACAGAGGTGTTTTTTGCAAAGTCCCTACCTGTGGATTTTGGCCTCTAGCTCAGCCTCCACCTAGGGAAACCTACCAAACCTGTGCATTTTTGAAAACTAGAGACCTAGGGGAATCCAATACAGGGTGACTTGTCGGGCTCTCACCAGGTTCTGTTACCCAGAATCCTTTGCAAACCTCAAAATGTGGCTAAAAAATACTTTTTCATCATATTTCGGTGACAGAAAGTTCTGGTATCTGGAGCAGCCACAAATGTCCTTCCACCCAGCGTTCCCCCAAGTCTCCCGATAAAAATGGTACCTCACTTGTGTGGGTAGGCCTAGTGCCCGCGACAGGAAATGCTCCAAAACACAAAGAGGACACATCACATTTTTGCAAAGAAAACAGAGGTGTTTTTTGCAAAGTGCCTACCTGTGGATTTTGGCCTCTAGCTCAGCCTCCACCTAGGGAAACCTACCAAACCTGTGCATTTTTGAAAACTAGAGACCTAGGGGAATCCAAGACGGGGTGACTTGTGGGGCTCTCACCAGGTTCTGTTACCCAGAATCCTTTGCAAACCTCAAAATGTGGCTAAAAAAACACTTTTTCCTCACATTTCGGTGACAGAAAGTTCTGGTATCTGGGATGAGCCACAAATTTCCTTCCACCCAGCGTTCCCCCAAGTCTCCCGATAAAAATGGTACCTCACTTGTGTGGGTACGCCTAGTGCCCGCGACAGGAAATGCTCCAAAACACAAAGTGGACACATCACATTTTTGCAAAGAAAACAGAGGTGTTTTTTGCAAAGTGCCTACCTGTGGATTTTGGCCTCTAGCTCAGCCTCCACCTAGGGAAACCTACCAAACCTGTCCATTTTTGAAAACTAGAGTCCTAGGGGAATCCAAGACGGGGTGACTTGTGGGGCTCTCACCAGGTTCTGTTACCCAGAATCCTTTGCAAACCTGAAAATGTGGCAAAAAAAACACTTTTTCCTCACATTTCATGACAGAAAGTTCTGGAATCTGAGAGGAGCCACAAATGTCCTTCCACTCAGCGTTCCCCCAAGACTCCCGATAAAAATGATACCTCACTTGTGTGGGTAGGTTTAGTGCCCGCAACAGGAAAAGCCCCAAAAGAGAAAGTGGACACATCACATTTTCTCAAAGAAAACAGAGATGTTTTTTGCAAAGTGCCTACCTGTGGATTTTGGCCTCTAGCTCAGCCGCCACCTAGGGAGACCTACCAAACCTGTGCATTTTTGAAAACTAGAGACCTAGGGGAATCCAATACTGGGTGACTTGTCAGGCTCTCACCAGGTTCTGTTACCCAGAATCCTTTGCAAACCTCAAAATGTGGATAAAAAAACACTTTTTCCTCACATTTCGGTGACAGAAAGTTCTGGTATCTGGGAGGAGCCACAAATGTCCTTCCACCCAGCGTTCCCCAAGACTCCTGATAAGAATGGTACCTCACTTGTGTGGGTAAGCCTAGTGCCCGCAACAGGAAAAGCCCCAAAAGACAAAGTGGACACATCACATTTTCTCAAAGAAAACAGATGTGTTTTTTGCAAGGTGCCTACCTGTGGATTTTGGCCTCTAGCTCAGCCGCCACCTAGGTAAACCTACCAAATCTGTGCATTTTTGAAAACTAGAGACCTAGGGGAATCCAAGACAGGGTGACTTGTGGGGCTCTCACCAGGTTCTGTTACCCAGAATCCTTTGCAAACCTCAAAATGTGGCAAAAAAAACACTTTTGCCTCACATTTCGGTGACAGAAAGTTCTGGAATCTGATAGGAGCCACAAATTTCCTTCCACCCAGCATTCCCCCAAGACTCCTGATAAAAATGGTATCTCACTTGTGTGGATAGGCCTAGTGCCCGCGACAGGAAATGCTCCAAAACACAAAGTGGACACATCACATTTTCGCAAAGAAAACAGAGGTGTTTTTTGCAAAGTGCCTACCCGGGGATTTTGGCCTCTAGCTCAGCCTCCACCTAGGGAAACCTACCACACCTGTGCATTTTTTAAAACTAGAGACCTAGGGGAATCCAAGACGGGGTGACTTGTGGGGCTCTCACCAGGTTCTGATAACCAGAATCCTTTGCAAACCTCAAAATGTGGCTAAAAAATACACTTTTTCCTCACATTTCGGTGACAGAAAGTTCTGGTATCTGGGAGGAGCCACAATTTTCCTTCCACCCAGCGTTCCCCCAAGACTCCTGATAAAAATGGTCCCTCACTTGTGTGGGTAGGCCTAGTGCCCGCGACAGGAAAGGCCCCAATAGAGAAAGTGGACACATCACATTTTCTCTAAGAAAACAGAGGTGTTTTAAGCAAAGTGCCTACCTGTGGATTTTGGCCTCTAGCTCAGCCTCCACCTAGGGAAAGCTACCAAACCTGTGCATTTTTGAAAACTAGAGACCTAGGGGAATCCAATACGGGGTGACTTGTCGGGCTCTCACCAGGTTCTGTTACCCAGAGTTCTTTGCAAACATCAAAATGTGGCTAAAAAAATACTTTTTCCTCATATTTCGGTGACAGAAAGTTCTGGTATCTGGGAGGAGCCACAAATGTCCTTCCACCCAGCGTTCCACCAAGTCTCCCGATAAAAATGGTACCTCACTTGTGTGGGTAGGCCTAGTGCCCGCGACAGGAAATGCTCCAAAACACAAAGTTGACACATCACATTTTCACAAAGAAAACAGAGGTGTTTTTTGCAAAGTGCCTACTTGTGGATTTTGGCCTCTAGCTCAGCCTCCACCTAGGGAAACCTACCAAACCTGTGCATTTTTTAAAACTAGAGACCTAGGGGAATCCAAGACGGGGTGACTTGTGGGGCTGTCACCAGGTTCTGTTACCCAGAATCCTTTGCAAACCTCAAAATGTGGCTAAAAGAAACACTTTTTCCTCACATTTCGGTGACAGAAAGTTCTGGAATCTGAGAGGAGCCACAAATGTCCTTCCACTCAGCGTTCCCCCAAGACTCCCGATAAAAATGATACCTCACTTGTGTGGGTAGGCCTAGTGCCCGCAACAGGAAAAGCCCCAAAAGACAAAGTGGACACATCACATTTTCTCAAAGAAAACAGAGGTGTTTTTTGCAAAGTCCCTACCTGTGGATTTTGGCCTCTAGCTCAGCCTCCACCTAGGGAAACCTACCAAACCTGTGCATTTTTGAAAACTAGAGACCTAGGGGAATCCAATACAGGGTGACTTGTCGGGCTCTCACCAGGTTCTGTTACCCAGAATCCTTTGCAAACCTCAAAATGTGGCTAAAAAAATACCTTTTCCTCATATTTCGGTGACAGAAAGTTCTGGTATCTGGAGCAGCCACAAATGTCCTTCCACCCAGCGTTCCCCCAAGTCTCCCGATAAAAATGGAACCTCACTTGTGTGGGTAGGCCTAGTGCCCGCGACAGGAAATGCTCCAAAACACAAAGAGGACACATCACATTTTTGCAAAGAAAACAGAGGTGTTTTTTGCAAAGTGCCTACCTGTGGATTTTGGCCTCTAGCTCAGCCTCCACCTAGGGAAACCTACCAAACCTGTGCATTTTTGAAAACTAGAGACCTAGGGGAATCCAAGACGGGGTGACTTGTGGGGCTCTCACCAGGTTCTGTTACCCAGAATCCTTTGCAAACCTCAAAATGTGGCTAAAAAAAAACTTTTTCCTCACATTTCGGTGACAGAAAGTTCTGGTATCTGGGATGAGCCACAAATTTCCTTCCACCCAGCGTTCCCCCAAGTCTCCCGATAAAAATGGTACCTCACTTGTGTGGGTACGCCTAGTGCCCGCGACAGGAAATGCTCCAAAACACAAAGTGGACACATCACATTTTTGCAAAGAAAAAAAAAGGTGTTTTTTGCAAAGTGCCTACCTGTGGATTTTGGCCTCTAGCTCAGCCTCCACCTAGGGAAACCTACCAAACCTGTGCATTTTTGAAAACTAGAGACCTAGGGGAATCCAAGACGGGGTGACTTGTGGGGCTCTCACCAGGTTCTGTTACCCAGAATCCTTTGCAAACCTGAAAATGTGGCAAAAAAAACACTTTTTCCTCACATTTCATGACAGAAAGTTCTGGAATCTGAGAGGAGCCACAAATGTCCTTCCACTCAGCGTTCCCCCAAGACTCCCGATAAAAATGATACCTCACTTGTGTGGGTAGGTTTAGTGCCCGCAACAGGAAAAGCCCCAAAAGAGAAAGTGGACACATCACATTTTCTCAAAGAAAACAGAGATGTTTTTTGCAAAGTGCCTACCTGTGGATTTTGGCCTCTAGCTCAGCCGCCACCTAGGGAGACCTACCAAACCTGTGCATTTTTGAAAACTAGAGACCTAGGGGAATCCAATACTGGGTGACTTGTCAGGCTCTCACCAGGTTCTGTTACCCAGAATCCTTTGCAAACCTCAAAATGTGGCTAAAAAAACACTTTTGCCTCACATTTCGGTGACAGAAAGTTCTGGAATCTGATAGGAGCCACAAATTTCCTTCCACCCAGCATTCCCCCAAGACTCCTGATAAAAATGGTATCTCACTTGTGTGGATAGGCCTAGTGCCCG
Source organism: Pleurodeles waltl (assembly GCF_031143425.1). NCBI lineage: Eukaryota > Metazoa > Chordata > Amphibia > Caudata > Salamandridae > Pleurodeles > Pleurodeles waltl. The sequence continues at coordinate 1,180,364,052 of NC_090437.1, forward strand.
CGACAGGAAATGCTCCAAAACACAAAGTGGACACATCACATTTTCGCAAAGAAAACAGAGGTGTTTTTTGCAAAGTGCCTACCCGGGGATTTTGGCCTCTAGCTCAGCCTCCACCTAGGGAAACCTAGCACACCTGTGCATTTTTTAAAACTAGAGACCTAGGGGAATCCAAGACGGGGTGACTTGTGGGGCTCTCACCAGGTTCTGATAACCAGAATCCTTTGCAAACCTCAAAATGTGGCTAAAAAATACACTTTTTCCTCACATTTCGGTGACAGAAAGTTCTGGTATCTGGGAGGAGCCACAATTTTCCTTCCACCCAGCGTTCCCCCAAGACTCCTGATAAAAATGGTCCCTCACTTGTGTGGGTAGGCCTAGTGCCCGCGACAGGAAAGGCCCCAATAGAGAAAGTGGACACATCACATTTTCTCTAAGAAAACAGAGGTGTTTTAAGCAAAGTGCCTACCTGTGGATTTTGGCCTCTAGCTCAGCCTCCACCTAGGGAAAGCTACCAAACCTGTGCATTTTTGAAAACTAGAGACCTAGGGGAATCCAATACGGGGTGACTTGTCGGGCTCTCACCAGGTTCTGTTACCCAGAGTTCTTTGCAAACATCAAAATGTGGCTAAAAAAATACTTTTTCCTCATATTTCGGTGACAGAAAGTTCTGGTATCTGGGAGGAGCCACAAATGTCCTTCCACCCAGCGTTCCACCAAGTCTCCCGATAAAAATGGTACCTCACTTGTGTGGGTAGGCCTAGTGCCCGCGACAGGAAATGCTCCAAAACACAAAGTTGACACATCACATTTTCACAAAGAAAACAGAGGTGTTTTTTGCAAAGTGCCTACTTGTGGATTTTGGCCTCTAGCTCAGCCTCCACCTAGGGAAACCTACCAAACCTGTGCATTTTTTAAAACTAGAGACCTAGGGGAATCCAAGACGGGGTGACTTGTGGGGCTGTCACCAGGTTCTGTTACCCAGAATCCTTTGCAAACCTCAAAATGTGGCTAAAAGAAACACTTTTTCCTCACATTTCGGTGACAGAAAGTTCTGGAATCTGAGAGGAGCCACAAATGTCCTTCCACTCAGCGTTCCCCCAAGACTCCCGATAAAAATGATACCTCACTTGTGTGGGTAGGCCTAGTGCCCGCAACAGGAAAAGCCCCAAAAGACAAAGTGGACACATCACATTTTCTCAAAGAAAACAGATGTGTTTTTTGCAAGGTGCCTACCTGTGGATTTTGGCCTCTAGCTCAGCCGCCACCTAGGGAAACTTACCAAACCTGTGCATTTTTTAAAACTAGAGACCTATGAGAATCCAAGACAGGGTAACTTGTGGGGCTCTCACCAGGTTCTGTTACCCAGAATCCTTTGCAAACCTGAAAATGAGGCAAAAAAACCACTTTTGCCTCACATTTCGGTGACCGACAGTTCTGGAATCTGAGAGGAGCCACAAATTTCCTTCCACCCAGCGTTCCCCCAAGACTCCTGATGAAAATGGTTCCTCACTTGTGTGGGTAGTCCTAGTGCCCGCGACAGGAAAGGCCCCAAAAGAGAAAGTGGACACATCACATTTTCTCAAAGAAAACAGAGATGTTTTTTGCAAAGTGCCTACCTGTGGATTTTGGCCTCTAGCTCAGCCGCCACCTAGGGAGACCTACCAAACTTGTGCATTTTTTAAAACTAGAGACCTAGGGGAATCCAAGACGGGGTGACTTGTGGGGCTCTCACCAGGTTCTGTTACCCAGAATCCTTTGCAAACCTCAAAATGTGGCTAAAAGAAACACTTTTTCCTCACATTTCAGTGACAGAAAGTTCTGGAATCTGAGAGGAGCCACAAATGTCCTTCCACTCAGCGTTCCCCCAAGACTCCCGATAAAAATGATACCTCACTTGTGTGGGTAGGCCTAGTGCCCGCAACAGGAAAAGCCCCAAAAGACAAAGTGGACACATCACATTTTCTCAAAGAGAACAGAGGTGTTTTTTGCAAGGTGCCTACCTGTGGATTTTGGCCTCTAGCTCAGCCGACACCTAGGGAAACTTACCAAACCTGTGCATTTTTTAAAACTAGAGACCTATGAGAATCCAAGACAGGGTAACTTTGCGGGCTCTCACCAGGTTCTGTTACCCAGAATCCTTTGCAAACCTGAAAATGTGGCAAAAAAAACACTTTTGCCTCACATTTCGGTGACCGAAAGTTCTGGAATCTGAGAGGAGCCACAAATTTCCTTCCACCCAGCGTTCCCCCAAGACTCCTGATGAAAATGGTCCCTCACTTGTGTGGGTAGTCCTAGTGCCCGCCACAGGAAATGCCCCAAAAGAGAAAGTGGACACATCACATTTTCTCAAAGAAAACAGAGATGTTTTTTGCAAAGTGCCTACCTGTGGATTTTGGCCTCTAGCTCAGCCGCCGCCTAGGGAGACCTACCAAACTTGTGCATTTTTTAAAACTAGAGACCTAGGGGAATCCAAGACGGGGTGACTTGTGGGGCTCTCACCAGGTTCTGTTACCCAGAATCCTTTGCGAACCTCAAAATGTGGCTAAAAGAAACACTTTTTCCTCACATTTCAGTGACAGAAAGTTCTGGAATCTGAGAGGAGCCACAAATGTCCTTCCACTCAGCGTTCCCCCAAGACACCCGATAAAAATGATACCTCACTTGTGTGGGTAGGCCTAGTGCCCGCAACAGGAAAAGCCCCAAAAGACAAAGTGGACACATCACATTTTCTCAAAGAAAACAGAGGTGTTTTTTGCAAGGTGCCTACATGTGGATTTTGGCCTCTAGCTCAGCCGCCACCTAGGGAAACTTACCAAACCTGTGCATTTTTTAAAACTAGAGACCTATGACAATCCAAGACAGGGTAACTTTGCGGGCTCTCACCAGGTTCTGTTACCCAGAATCCTTTGCAAACCTGAAAATGTGGCAAAAAAAACACTTTTGCCTCACATTTCGGTGACCGAAGGTTCTGGAATCTGAGTGGAGCCACAAATTTCCTTCCACCCAGCGTTCCCCCAAGACTCCTGATAAAAATGGTCCCTCACTTGTGTGGGTAGGCCTAGTGCCCGCGGCAGGAAAGGCTCCAAAAGAGAAAGTGGACACATCACATTTTCTCAAAGAAAACAGAGGTGTTTTTTGCAAGGTGCCTACCTGTGGATTTTGGCCTCTAGCTCAACCGCCACCTAGGTAAACCTACCAAATCTGTGCATTTTTGAAAACTAGAGACCTAGGGGAATCCAAGATAGGGTGACTTGTGGGGCTCTCACCAGGTTCTGTTACCCAGAATCCTTTGCAAACCTGAAAATGTGGCAAAAAAAACACTTTTGCCTCACATTTCGGTGACAGAAAGTTCTGGAATCTGAGAGGAGCCACAAATTTCCTTCCACCCAGCATTCCCCCAAGACTCCTGATAAAAATGGTATCTCACTTGTGTGGATAGGCCTAGTGCCCGCGACAGGAAATGCTCCAAAACACAAAGTGGACACATCACATTTTCGCAAAGAAAACAGAGGTGTTTTTTGCAAAGTGCCTACCTGTGGATTTTGGCCTCTAGCTCAGCCTCCACCTAGGGAAACCTACCAAACCTGTGCATTTTTTAAAACTAGAGACCTAGGGGAATCCATGACGGGGTGACTTGTGGGGGTCTCACCAGGTTCTGTTACCCAGAATCCTTTGCAAACCTCAAAATGTGGCTAAAAAAACACTTTTTCCTCACATTTCGGTGACAGAAAGTTCTGGTATCTGGGAGGAGCCACAAATTTCGTTCCACCCAGCGTTCCCCCAAGTCTCCCGATAAAAATGGCACCTCACTTGTGTGGGTAGGCCTAGTGCCCGCGACAGGAAATGCTCCAAAACACAAAGTTGACACATCACATTTTCACAAAGAAAAAAGAGGTGTTTTTTGCAAAGTGCCTACCTGTGGATTTTGGCCTCTAGCTCAGCCTCCACCTAGGGAAACCTACCAAACCTGTGCATTTTTGAAAACTAGAGACCTAGGGGAATCCAAGACGGGGTGACTTGTGGGGCTCTCACCAGGTTCTGTTACCCAGAATCCTTTGCAAACCTCAAAATGTGGCTAAAAGAAACACTTTTTCCTCACATTTCGGTGACAGAAAGTTCTGGAATCTGAGAGGAGCCACAAATGTCCTTCCACTCAGCGTTCCCCCAAGACTCCCGATAAAAATGATACCTCACTTGTGTGGGTAGGCCTAGTGCCCGCAACAGGAAAAGCCCCAAAAGACAAAGTGGACACATCACATTTTCTCAAAGAAAACAGATGTGTTTTTTGCAAGGTGCCTACCGGTGGATTTTGGCCTCTAGCTCAGCCGCCACCTAGGGAAACTTACCAAACCTGTGCATTTTTTAAAACTAGAGACCTATGGGAATCCAAGACAGGGTAACTTTGCGGGCTCTCACCAGGTTCTGTTACCCAGAATCCTTTGCAAACCTGAAAATGTGGCAAAAAATCCACTTTTGCCTCACATTTCGGGGACCGAAAGTTCTGGAATCTGAGAGGAGCCACAAATTTCCTTCCACCCAGCGTTCCCCCAAGACTCCTGATGAAAATGGTCCCTCACTTGTGTGGGTAGTCCTAGTGCCCGCGACAGGAAAGGCCCCAAAAAAGAAAGTGGACACATCACATTTTCTCAAAGAAAATAGAGATGTTTTTTGCAAAGTGCCTACCTGTGGATTTTGGCCTCTAGCTCAGCCGCCACCTAGGGAGACCTACCAAACCTGTACATTTTTTAAAACTAGAGACCTAGGGGAATCCAAGACGGGGTGACTTGTGGGGCTCTCACCAGGTTCTGTTACCCAGAATCCTTTGCAAACCTCAAAATGTGGCTAAAAGAAACACTTTTTCCTCACATTTCAGTGACAGAAAGTTCTGGAATCTGAGAGGAGCCACAAATTTCCTTCCACCCAGCATTCCCCCAGGACTTCTGATAAAAATGGCCCCTCACTTGTGTGGGTAGGCCTAGTGCCCGCAACAGGAAAAGCCCCAAAAGACAAAGTGGACACATCACATTTTCTCAAAGAAAACAGAGGTGTTTTTTGCAAGGTGCCTACCTGTGGATTTTGGCCTCTAGCTCAGCCGCCACCTAGGTAAACCTACCAAATCTGTGCATTTTTGAAAACTAGAGACCTAGGGGAATCCAAGGCAGGGTGACTTGTGGGGCTCTCACCAGGTTCTGTTACCCAGAATCCTTTGCAAACCTGAAAATGTGGCAAAAAAAAACACTTTTGCCTCACATTTCGGTGACAGAAAGTTCTGGAATCTGAGAGGAGCCACAAATTTCCTTCCACCCAGCATTCCCCCAAGACTCCTGATAAAAATGGTATCTCACTTGTGTGGATAGGCCTAGTGTTAAAAAAAACTGGAGGGAAATGGGAAGGATTATGGTCCAGTGTATATCCTCCCAGTGGAAATATCAAGAAATATGAAATACACTGTTCCAACCAAAAATGAACGAAAACTAATGGCGGGGGTCCTAAATTTTAGGAGCAAGAAACCTCACACATCCATAGGATGTCATGCTTCATCATCGGAACTGCTCCTCGTCAGACCGGCACTGCAATGTCTGACGGGCACCACCCCTGGTGGGGGGGCTCTTTGCCGGAGATCTTTTTCAATAATGGTGCCGTGACCCCGAGGGTGAATGAGTGACAAAGGAGATTGAAAAAAAATCGTGGTTAAAATTGGCTCACAGCACCGCCACTGGGTCAATAGTTTTATTAGACCAGATGGACGGTCAGGACCAAGGTTAAAAAATGAAAATAGTCATAAGAGTGAACCAGAGGTAATGCTCAATCACTCTATAATAAAAATAGTAAAGGGTGGAATTGGGAATTTTCCAAAGCCAACCCTATCATGGGTCAACATGTTTCGCATCCTGGTGGTCCATACGGATCCAGTGATGCTTCATCAGGACCTAGATGACTACGTGTATCTCCAATTTATATGGGCCACATATGTTTCCTAAATCAAGTGTACAGATTACCAGAGGCCAGAGAGTATCTGGGAGAAATAACCGTCACTTACACAAATATGGAACCAGTAGTTCCTAATTGTCGCCCTGTAAATGAAAAATGCACGGATTAATCAGGACTAAAGGCGAGTCATGACCCACTTACTAGAGGTCAATAAACCATACATACATCTCGTGGGAAATGGAGACAACCGTGCTATGCAGTGAGAGTGTCAAACCGTGAAGAAAACACACGCATGCATATGCACAGAATAAAGGCTTACCGTCCTAAATTAGAGAACGAGCTTCCTAGGAACACATAGAACTATGATCCAGCGTAATTATAGTCTATGCAAGAAACGTGAGAGAGATTAAACAAAAAAGATGGAGTACCACGTCGGTATCCAAATAAGTAAAGAGTATAGTAGCATGGAGATGTAGGTATACATAGGAAATCCCTATTCTAATGGTCAAAGGTAGGGAGGCAACGTGGTAAATATCAACAAATTAAATGAAGGTACCAGTCCGGTGTGGGGGTATTAACACTATAAACTGTCCATATTAGGCTGGCAATCAATCAATAGAAAAAGTAGACACAGGTATATGAACCTACACGTATCCATAGGTAACTCCAGACCAAAGTAAATAGCGGGAGTAGAATGCAAACAGTAGGACAAAAAAGATGGAGGAGTCAACAGAATCGAAGAGAAACAGGGGTACTGAGTGAAGGCATGAGCGTCGGGCCCCTAAAGGGTATGTAGGAGGTCCCATAGCAATCTTTGAAAACCAAATGGTGCCCAACTATCCATCACACTAACTACTTAGTACGTAAATGGTTAAGGAAATAACTGAAAAATGTTAGTGGCTGTATGGGAAGAAAGTGAAATCGTTCCTTCGTTCTGAGGAGGGTCCCGATGTGGGAGGACCCGGACCGTCTAGTGTACTCAAGATGAAGCACTTACTTGGCAATTCCGCTGTAGCCGGGCGGGAAACCTACCCAGGTCAGTGGTTCCTGAACAATGCGAGGAACGCCGGCCGGGTCGGTAAAGAACTAAGCGTCCCGGAAACACCACGTGCGTGTTTCCGGTGACGTAAAAGTCAGGCAGCCAGGCAGCGCCCGTGTACTGGGCTCAAGGTAATGAAAAGAGAGGAAGGACTCTAATTCGAGTCCGTAGAAGCCTAAAACACTGGGAACAGACCGATACATTGAAACAAGTCTGACTAGAGGAGACGGGAGAATAAAGAGTATTAATATAGTGAGATTGTCTAAAGGACATTGGTCTAGTAGGAATGTCCCATAGTAAGGAGAAACCGGGAGAAATACGTGAAAAGGGTCACAATCCAACTAAATCAGTCAGAAGACCCAAGGGAGTGTGGCCAGCCCATGGAAGAAAAATAATAATGAGATACAGAGAAAATGTATATATGGCATAGTCATGAACCACAGATAAGTCTGTAGATCAAAAGAAGTCTGTAGATAAAAAATAAAAATAAAATAAAAAAATAATAATTTTTTTGTGGAATTACTTCATTAGACTCATCCATGGAATGTCATCGTTCAATCCAGTCACATAAGTGCGTAATTTAAGCACCCATCGTTGTTCTAACTCAAAAAGGGAGTTGGGTGTATTGCGTGAGTCAATTTGAAGTACGACCCACCACAGGTCGTCTGGGTTATGTCTCCTCTCAAGGCAGTGTAGAGCCAGTTTAGTTGTGGTGCGACCACATCTAATGTTGCTGCGGTGTTCATTGATTCTCAGTTTCACTGCTCTTGTGGTCATCCCTATATATTGTAGATTACAAGGGCAGGTGATCATATAAACACAATTCTTTGTGTTGCAGTTAGTGTGTCTGACTAAATGCCATGTACCTATGGAGTCAAATTCAATGGATTTTAACTGTTTGGTGAGGGCACACACATTGCAGGTACCACAGGGAAAGTGACCGGTCACAGGTGGAATGCCCCATAGTGATTGTAGTCGAGGGGTTGGAAGGGCAGAGTGAGGTCTGGTATGGACTAATAAATCCTTAAAATTAGTGGTGCGTTTGAAAGCGAACAGAGGTTTAGGAATCTGCTCGCCACTGCTACACAAAATCGACCATCTCTTGTTCACAATCTTTTTAATGGAGTTGGAGAGAGGAGTAAACGTCGACACACAGGTAAGTTTGAAGTCTGTGTTACGGGGAGTGTTAGATAGTAAAATGTCTCTATTGTGAGATTTTGCCCGTTTGTAGGCTGCCCTCACCACCGTGTCTGGATAGTGTCGGTTGCCAACTTTATTGGACAGGTCATTGGCTTGAGAGTTGAACATGTGCACGGTACTACAGTTACGTCGAAGTCGGAGGAACTGGCCGAAGGGTAAGTTGTCTCTCAGTGCCTTAGGGTGATGACTCTCATATAAGAGGAGACTGTTACGATCTGTAGTTTTTTTATAGGTATGAGTAAGTAGTTTCCCACCCTCAATGCGAATCATGAGGTCCAGAAAAGGTATCTGAGTGACAGAGACGGAGGATGTAAATTTAAAAAAGGGATTCAGTGTATTGATCCAAGTCGTAAATGATTGTACCTCTGTGAGGGAGCCCTGCCACACGATCAAGATGTCATCAATGTACCTGCGCCAAAGTTTAATGTTGGCCTGAAAAGGGTTCGTGTCAGGGAGTATGAACCGTGATTCAAAGTCGAACATATACAGGCAAGCGAGGCTGGGGGCAAAGGTACTACCCATTGATGTACCGCGGATCTGATGAAACAGGAGATCCTCAAACTGGAAGAAATGTTCTTTCAAGGCAAGGGATGCAAAATGCATAATAAAATGTGCAGGGGAAGTAAGAATTTGACTAGTAGATAAGAGAGCTGTCTCTACAACCTCTAGAGTAGCCTCCTGGGGGATGTTGGTATATAGGGCTTCGACATCCAGGGTAATAAGTGCGTGGACTTGAGTAGTGGAATTGATAGTTTCAATCAGATTAAGGACGTCTTTAGTATCCTTAAGATACGTAGTAGATGTCTGGACAATGGGTTGTAAAAATTTGTCACAAAAAATGGAAAGTGGTTCCAAAACGGAACCTATACCAGAGACTATAGGGCGCCCTGGGGGAGGTATCTTGCCCTTATGAATCTTGGGGAGGCAGAAGTAGGGGATACGTGGATTGATGGTGTCCAGGAATTCTGCCTCTTTGCGTGAGATCCATGTGTTTCCTAGGGCTTCCTCTATCATGCCTCTTATTTCAGTTTGTAGTCTCTTAGTTGGATCAGCGTTGATCTGCGTATAGTAGGTAGAGTCCCCCAGTAGACGAAGACATTCCTGTCTGTAGTCAGAAGCGTTAATTATAACCGTAGCTCCCCCTTTGTCCGCAGGTTTTATGACAATACTCATATCTGATGATAGTGATTTAAGGGCATTTCTTTCAACATTCGAGATGTTGGAAAAACTCTGTTTAGGTTGTAAAGAAGCCAAGTCACTTGATACTGCTTTTTCAAATGCTAGTACCTCGCAGGGCATAGAGGAGGTGGGGGGCATGAACGTAGAAGGTTTGCTGAGGCCTGTATCAGTGGGCTGGTCAGTGTTAGGTCTCTCTCCAAAGAAAAATTGTAGTCGGATCTTTCTGAAGAGACGGGATATCTCACAGTGGAGGCGAAACGCGTCCTCTTGTGGTGTGGGTACGAATCCTAACCCTTTGTTCAGGACCTGTAGTTCGATTGGGGAAAGTAATCTTGATGACAGATTCACCACTAGATCCGATTCGGTGGATTCTTTCCTTGACTGCGGGTTATCATTTGTGGTTCGTCCTGGGCCCAGTGTACCCTTCTGCCTCTTCCTCTCCTTCTGCCTCTTCCCCTGCCCCGGCCGCGGCCTTAAAAAGGCAGATATGGAAGCATGGGGTGAGGTTGGTAAAAGGGAAAGGGCTGTTGCCATGCCAAAGGTTGTCCGGGAGAGTACTGGGGATAGTGATAGAAAGGATGGGAACCATCATCATCCGTACTCCACCCATCAGATGAGGAACTATTACTGTATTTCCGTGTTTTTTTTGTTGATGTAGAGGACTCATCAGAGGAAAAGGAGTGTGTATCAGTGGTAAAGTCATCTGTGATGTAAGGGTAGACTTTTTCACGACTAAACCTCGAGATGTCTTTCTGTAACTTCGTAATTTTCTGTTGAGTCAAGAACTCCCTGTTTTCATTGAGTTCGGAGTTGATTTCTGCTAATCGACTCTTAAAAGCAGCCAGTGAAACTGTAGTCTTGAGGGTACCTTCCATGAGAGAGATTTGTACCGTACCACAGAGGTACAATCATTTACGACTTGGATCAATACACTGAATCCCTTTTTGAAATTTACATCCTCCGTCTCTGTCACTCAGATACCTTTTCTGGACCTCATGATTCGCATTGAGGGTGGGAAACTACTTACTCATACCTATCAAAAAACTACAGATCGTAAGAGTCATCACCCTAAGGCACTGAGAGACAACTTACCCTTCGGCCAGTTCCTCCGACTTCGACGTAACTGTAGTACCGTGCACATGTTCAACTCTCAAGCCAATGACCTGTCCAATAAACTTGGCAACCGACACTATCCAGACACGGTGGTGAGGGCAGCCTACAAACGGGCAAAATCTCACAATAGAGACATTTTACTATCTAACACTCCCCGTAACACAGACTTCAAACTTACCTGTGTGTCGACGTTTACTCCTCTCTCCAACTCCATTAAAAAGATTGTGAACAAGAGATGGTCGATTTTGTGTAGCGGTGGCGAGCAGATTCCTAAACCTCTGTTCGCTTTCAAACGCACCACTAATTTTAAGGATTTATTAGTCCATACCAGACCTCGCTCTGCCCTTCCAACCCCTCGACTACAATCACTATGGGGCATTCCACCTGTGACCGGTCACTTTCCCTGTGGTACCTGCAATGTGTGTTCCCTCACCAAACAGTTAAAATCCATTGAATTTGACTGCATAGGTACATGGCATTTAGTCAGACACACTAACTGCAACACAAAGAATTGTGTTCATATGATCACCTGCCCTTGTAATCTACAATATATAGGGATGACCACAAGCGCAGTGAAACTGAGAATCAATGAACACCGCAGCAACATTAGATGTGGTCGCACCACAACTAAACTGGCTCTACACTGCCTTGAGAGGAGACATAACCCAGACGACCTGTGGTGGGTCGTACTTCAAATTGACTCACTCAATACACCCAACTCCCTTTTTGAGTTAGAACAAAGATGGGTGCTTAAATTACGCACTTATGTGACTGGATTGAACGATGACATTCCATGGATGAGTCTAATGAAGTAATTCCACAAAAAAAAAAAATTTTTTTTTTTTTTTTTTTGATCTACAGACTTCTTTTGATCTACAGACTTATCTGTGGTTCATGACTATGCCATATATACATTTTCTCTGTATGTCATTATTATTTTTCTTCCATGGGCTGGCCACCTTCCCTTGGGTCTTCTGACTGATTTAGTTGGATTGTGACCCTTTTCACGTATTTCTCCCGGTTTCTCCTTACTATGGGACATTCCTACTAGACCAATGTCCTTTAGACAATCTCACTATATTAATACTCTTTATTCTCCCGTCTCCTCTAGTCAGACTCGTTTCAATGTATTGGTCTGTTCCCAGTGTTTTAGGCTTCTACGGACTCGAATTAGAGTCCTTCCTCTCTTTTCATTACCTTGAGCCCAGTACACGGGCGCTGCCTGGCTGCCCACTTTTACGTTTCTGGGACGCTTAGTTCTTTACCGACCCGGCCGGCGTTCCTCGCATTGTTCAGGAACCACTGACCTGGGTAGGTTTCCCGCCCGGCTACAGCGGAATTGCCAAGTAAGTGCTTCATCTTGAGTACACTAGACAGTCCGGGTCCCCCCACGTCGGGATCCTCCTCGGAACGAAGGACCGATTTCACTTTCTTCCCATACAGCCACTAACATTTTTCAGTTATTTCCTTAACCATTTACGTACTAAGTAGTTAGTGTGATGGATAGTTGGGCACCATTTGGTTTTCAAAGATTGCTATGGGACCTCCTACATACCCTTTAGGGGCCCGACGCTCATGCCTTCACTCAGTACCCCTGTTTCTCTTCGATTCTGTTGACTCCTCCATCTTTTTTGTCCTACTGTTTGCATTCTACTCCCGCTATTTACTTTGGTCTGGAGTTACCTATGGATACGTGTAGGTTCATATACCTGTGTCTACTTTTTCTATTGATTGATTGCCAGCCTAATATGGACAGTTTATAGTGTTAATACCCCCACACCGGACTGGTACCTTCATTTAATTTGTTGATATTTACCACGTTGCCTCCCTACCTTTGACCATTAGAATAGGGATTTCCTATGTATACCTACATCTCCATGCTACTATACTCTTTACTTATTATGGATACCGACATGGTACTCCATCTTTTTTGTTTAATCTCTCTCACGTTTCTTCCATAGACTTTAATTACGCTGGATCATAGGTCTATGTGTTCCTAGGAAGCTCGTTCTCTAATTTAGGACGGTAAGCCTGTATTCTGTGCATATGCATACGTGTGTTTTCTTCACGGTTTGACACTCTCACTGCATAGCACGGTTGTCTCCATTTCCCACGAGATGTATGTATGGTTTATTGACCTCTAGTAAGTGGGTCATGACTCACCTTTAGTCCTGATTAATCCGTGCATTTTTCATTTACAGGGCGACAATTAGGAACTACTGGTTCCATATTTATGTAAGATACGGTTATTTCTCCCAGATACTCTCTGGCCTCTGGTAATCTGTACACTTGATTTAGGAAACATATGTGGCCCATATAAATTGGAGATACACGTAGTCATCTAGGTCCTGATGAAGCATCACTGGATCCGTATGGACCACTAGGATGCGAAACATGTTGACCCATGATAGGGTTGGCTTTGGAAAATTCCCAATTCCACCCTTTACTATTTTTAATTATAGAGTGATTGAGCATTACCTCTGGTTCACTCTTATGACTATTTTCATTTTTTAACCTTGGTCCTGACCGTCCATCTGGTCTAATAAAACTATTGACCCAGTGGCGGTGCTGGGAGCCAATTTTAACCACGATTTTATTTCAATCTCCTTTGTCACTCATTCACCCTCGGGGTCACGGCACCATTATTGAAAAAGATCTCCGGCAAAGAGCCCCCCCACCAGGGGTGGTGCCCGTCAGACATTGCAGTGCCGGTCTGACGAGGAGCAGTTCCGATGATGAAGCATGACATCCTATGGATGTGTGAGGTTTCTTGCTCCTAAAATTTAGGACCCCCGCCATTAGTTTTCGTTCATTTTTGGTTGGAACAGTGTATTTCATATTTCTTGGTAGGCCTAGTGCCCGCGACAGGAAATGCTCCAAAACACAAAGTGGACTCATCACATTTTCGCAAAGAAAACAGAGGTGTTTTTTGCAAAGTGCCTACCTGTGGATTTTGGCCTCTAGCTCAGCCTCCACCTAGGGAAACCTACCACACCTGTGCATTTTTTAAAACTAGAGACCTAGGGGAATCCAAGACGGGGTGACTTGTGGGGCTCTCACCAGGTTCTGTTAACCAGAATCCTTTGCAAACCTCAAAATGTGGCTAAAAAATACACTTTTTCCTCACATTTCGGTGACAGAAAGTTCTGGTATCTGGGAGGAGCCACAATTTTCCTTCCACCCAGCGTTGCCAAAGACTCCTGATAAAAATGGTCCCTCACTTGTGTGGGTAGGCCTAGTGCCCGCGACAGGAAAGGCCCCAATAGAGAAAGTGGACACATCACATTTTCTCAAAGAAAACAGAGGTGTTTTTTGCAAAGTGCCTACCTGTGGATTTTGGCCTCTAGCTCAGCCTCCACCTAGGGAAACCTACCAAACCTGGGCATTTTTGAAAACTAGAGACCTAGGGGAATCCAATACGGGGTGACTTGTCGGGCTCTCACCAGGTTCTGTTACCCAGAATCCTTTGCAAACCTCAAAATGTGGCTAAAAAAATACTTTTTCCTCAAATTTCGGTGACAGAAAGTTCTGGTATCTGGGAGGAGCCACAAATGTCCTTCCACCCAGCGTTCCCCCAAGTCTCCCGATAAAAATGGCACCTCACTTGTGTGGGTAGGCCTAGTGCCCGCGACAGGAAATGCTCCAAAACACAAAGTTGACACATCACATTTTCACAAAGAAAACAGAGGTGTTTTTTGCAAAGTGCCTACCTGTGGATTTTGGCCTCTAGCTCAGCCTCCACCTAGGGAAACCTACCAAACCTGTGCATTTTTTAAAACTAGAGACCTAGGGGAATCCAAGACGGGGTGACTTGTGGGGCTCTCACCAGGTTCTGTTACCCAGAATCCTTTGCAAACCTCAAAATGTGGCTAAAAGAAACACTTTTTCCTCACATTTCGGTGACAGAAAGTTCTGGAATCTGAGAGGAGCCACAAATGTCCTTCCACTCAGCGTTCCCCCAAGACCCCCGATAAAAATGATACCTCACTTGTGTGGGTAGGCCTAGTGCCCGCAACATGAAAAGCCCCAAAAGACAAAGTGGACACATCACATTTTCTCAAAGAAAACAGAGGTGTTCTTTGCAAGGTGCCTACCTGTGGATTTTGGCCTCTAGCTCAGCCGCCACCTAGGGAAACTTACCAAACCTGTGCATTTTTTAAAACTAGAGACCTATAGGAATCCAAGACAGGGTAACTTGTGGGGCTCTCACCAGGTTCTGTTACCCAGAATCCTTTGCAAACCTGAAAATGTGGCAAAAAAAACACTTTTGCCTCACATTTCGGTGACCGAAAGTTCTGGAATCTGAGAGGAGCCACAAATTTCCTTCCACCCAGCGTTCCCCCAAGACTCCTGATGAAAATGGTCCCTCACTTGTGTGGGTAGGCCTAGTGCCCGCGACAGGAAAGGCCCCAAAAGAGAAAGTGGACACATCACATTTTCTCAAAGAAAACAGAGATGTTTTTTGCAAAGTGCCTACCTGTGGATTTTGGCCTCTAGCTCAGCCGCCACCTAGGGAGACCTACCAAACCTGTGCATTTTTGAAAACTAGAGACCTAGGGGAATCCAATACGGGGTGACTTGTGGGGCTCTCACCAGGTTTTGTTACCCAAAATCCTTTGCAAACCTCAAAATGTGGCTAAAAAAAAAAATTCCTCATATTTCGGTGACAGAAAGTTCTGGAATCTGAGAGGAGCCACAAATGTCCTTCCACTCAGCGTTCCCCCAAGACTCCCGATAAAAATGATACCTCACTTGTGTGGGTAGGCCTAGTGCCCGCAACAGGAAAAGCCCCAAAAGACAAAGTGGACACATCACATTTTCTCAAAGAAAACAGAGGTGTTCTTTGCAAGGTGCCTACCTGTGGATTTTGGCCTCTAGCTCAGCCGCTACCTAGGGAAACTTACCAAACCTGTGCATTTTTTAAAACTAGAGACCTATAGGAATCCAAGACAGGGTAACTTGTGGGGCTCTCACCAGGGTCTGTTACCCAGAATCCTTTGCAAACCTGAAAATGTGGCAAAAAAAACACTTTTGCCTCACATTTCGGTGACCGAAAGTTCTGGAATCTGAGAGGAGCCACAAATTTCCTTCCACCCAGTGTTCCCCCAAGACTCCTGATGAAAATGGTCCCTCACTTGTGTGGGTAGGCCTAGTGCCCGCGACAGGAAAGGCCCCAAAAGAGAAAGTGGACACATCACATTTTCTCAAAGAAAACAGAGATGTTTTTTGCAAAGTGCCTACCTGTGGATTTTGGCCTCTAGCTCAGCCGCCACGTAGGGAGACCTACCAAACCTGTGCATTTTTGAAAACTAGAGACCTAGGGGAATCCAATACGGGGTGACTTGTGGGGCTCTCACCAGGTTTTGTTACCCAAAATCCTTTGCAAACCTCAAAATGTGGCTAAAAAAAAAAATGTCCTCATATTTCGGTGACAGAAAGTTCTGGTATCTGGGAGGAGCCACGAATTTCCTTCCACCCAGCATTCCCCCAAGTCTCCCGATAAAGTTGGTACCTCACTTGTGTGGGTAGGCCTAGTGCCCGCAACAGGAAATGCTCCAAAACACAAAGTGGACACATCACATTTTCTCAAAGAAAACAGAGGTGTTTTTTGCAAAGTGCCTACCTGTGGATTTTGGCCTCTAGCTCAGCCTCCAGCTAGGGAAACCTACCAAACCTGTGCATTTTTGAAAACTAGAGACCTAGGGGAATCCAAGACGGGGTGACTTGTGGGGCTCTCACCAGGTTCTGTTACCCAGAATTCTTTGCAAACCTCAAAATGTGGCTTAAAAAAACACTTTTTCCTCACATTTCGGTGACAGAAAGTTCTGGAATCTGAGAGGAGCCACAAATTTCCTTCCAGCCAGCATTCCCCCAAGACTCCCGATAGAAATGGTACCTCACTTGTGTGGGTAGGCCTAGTGCCCGGACAGGAAAAGACCCAAAACACAAAGTGGACACATCACATTTTCTCAATGAAAACAGAGGTGTTTTTTGTAATTGCCTACCTGTGGATTTTGGCCTCTAGCTCAGCCGCCACCTAGGGAAACCTACCAAACCTGTGCATTTTTTAAAACTAGAGACCTAGGGGAATCCAAAACGGAGTGACTTGGGCTCTCACCAGGTTATGTTACCCAGAATACTTTGCAAACCTCAAAATGTGGCTAAAAAATTTACTTTTTCCACACATCACATTTGGGCCAAGTGTTTGTGACAAGGAAGTGCCAAAAACCCGTCCAAATTGAGGGAGAACCAAAGTGGGTCCAAAAGGGCAGTTTGAAAAAAAACATTTTTAGGCTGACAAGTGCAGCAGAAATGTTATCGGTATAGATAAGACAATGCTGGGTGGTAGGAACTTTGTGGATTCCTGCAGATTCCGGAAGGTTCCATCACAAAAATGTGGGAAAAATGTGTGCTTTCCAGCAAAGTTGCAGGTTTGCAGGGCATTGTGGGTAAGGAAATGGTGCGGGATGCATGTGAAGCACACCACCCTGGAATCAACTAGATGTTTAGTTTTCAGATGTGTCTAGGTCTTGTGGATTTTTCTACATGGCAGCTTCCGAAAGTAAAAAAAAAATTGCAGCCCTCACCATTCCAAGTGGGACGATTTTGAGAGTTACCAAGCTCTCATGGCCCAAATGTAAAACAAAAAACAAAAATAATCAAATGTCCTCTTGCTTGCCATGGGATAAGATGTTTTAGTGTGCAGTGGAGAGCTGAATGACTGTTAGCCCCTTCGGGCCTAGTTCGGGACCCGAACTGAAGGCCTAGTGCCCGCGACAGGAAAGGCCCCAAAAGAGAAAGTGGACACATCACATTTTCTCAAAGAAAACATAGATGTTTTTTGCAAAGTGCCTACCTGTGGATTTTGGCCTCTAGCTCAGCCGCCACCTAGGGAGACCTACCAAACCTGTGCATTTTCGGGTGGGGGCATAACCAGGCCCATACTGGTTGGTAGCCACCACCCCACTATTTTCTTTTATTGTTTTTATTCCCTGGCATCTAGTAGACTTTCTGACCCCCCCCCGGGGTGTGGATCGGGGTTAATTGTCCAATCTGCCACTGGTGGGCCGAACAACTTTAGCCCCATTTATTTGGGGTGGGGGTATGTCATACCCCCAACCTCTTATTTAAAAAAAAAATCTTCCCTGGTCTCTGGAGGGCTTTCTGCCCCCCTTGGGTAGATGGGCCTTCCAAAAATAGGCCAATCTGCCCCCAAGGGGGGCAGTTATGGCCAACAGTAATGTGCCCCCATGGGGAGCGACCCTTGCCCAAGGGGCTGCCCCCACAAAGCAAAACACACACATACACACACACCAATCCATGGTGTCTAGAGGTTTCTGCCCCCTCTGCGGGCAGATTGCCCTAACAAAAATAGGCCGATCTGCCCTCAGGGGGGGGCAGAAATGGCCTAATAATACCCCCCCCCCCCCGGAGCGACCCTTGCCCAAAGGGTCTCTCCCCAAACATAAAAAAATAAAAATAAACAAAACAACAATTATCCCTGGTGTCTAGTGGTTTTCTGCCCCCCCTGTGGGCAGATCGACCTAATAATTGTAGAAATGGCCTAAAAGCAATTTGCCCCCCTGGGAACTGGCCCTTGCCCATGGGGCCTCTCCCCTTATGCGCAAGTACAAAAAAAAAAAAATCCCTGGTGTCTAGTGGTTTCTGCCCCCAGGGCAGATCTCAAGGCTGATCTACCCCCAGGGGGGGCAGGAATGGCCTAATAATAATTTGCCCCCCCCCCCGGAGCGACCCTTGCCCAAGTGGTCGCTCCCCAAACATAAAACAACAAAAAAACAATAAATACAATTTTCCCTGGTGTCTAGTGGATTTCTGCCCCCCCGGGGGCAGAAATAGACAAGAAACAAATTGCCCCCCAAGGAGCGGCCTTTGCCCAAGGGGCCGCTCCCCTTATGCGCAAGTACAAAAAAAAAAATCCCTAGTGTCTAGTGGTTTCTGCCCCTCCTGGGGGCAGATCGCAATGCTGATCTGCCCCCGGCGGGGGGGCAGAAATGTCTTAATAATAAATACAATTTTCCCTGGTGTCTAGTGGATTTCTGCCCGTCCTGCGGGCAGATCAGCCTAATAATATTAGGCTGATCTGCCCCCGGGGGGCAGAAATAGCCAAGAAACAAATTGCCCCCCGAG
This sequence comes from Pleurodeles waltl, assembly GCF_031143425.1. Taxonomy (NCBI): domain Eukaryota; kingdom Metazoa; phylum Chordata; class Amphibia; order Caudata; family Salamandridae; genus Pleurodeles; species Pleurodeles waltl. The sequence continues at coordinate 1,180,382,662 of NC_090437.1, forward strand.
GAGCAGCCGCTCCCCTTATTGGAAATAACCCCCCCAAAAAAATTCCCTGGTGTCTAGTGGCAGTTCTGCTGCCCTATCGCATCGCTCAGAGAGACATGAAAGGAGAGGAAAGGCCTTTCTTCTCCTTTCATGCCTCTCTGCCCCCTCCACGTGATCGGAGGAGAAATTCTTTTGCATTTCTCCTTCGATCGGCGCTGGAAGCTGAGCTTTCAGCGCCGGGCGGAAGGCCTCTGATGAGGTCAGCGCACAAAGCGCGCTGACGTCATCAGGTGCCATGGGAGGGTCACGGGGGGCTGGGGGTGGAAGGGGAAGCAATTTGCCTTCCATCTCTGCCCAGGGGAGGGGGGGTGCTCGGCCATCAGTGGGGGGAGCGCTAGCGCTCCCCCCCCGGGGGCTCATAGCCAGACAAGATCACCTCGTCCACGGCACACAAGCAGTTCACATAATAGTAAAAAAAAACACCCTTAAAACCCTGAACTATGTCCAAATAATTATTACCTGAAATTGCACAAACACCCTCCAATACAAATAAAAGCCACAAAAAATACACAAAATACAATTAACAGGAACAGACCAGTCACAGACTATACAAAAAAAGTAGCAAAAATCTCTTCAAAGCACCCACATTACTTAATAGACAGGCAGGTTCTCAACATTTTGATTGATTGTTCTGACACATTGCTACACAAACATACATTGTGTGAAGCACTGCACAGTTGCAATTATATAGCAATGCTAAGGGCCACACAATGGCAGTGAAGCATAGGTTCTGACCCACACAACAGCGCAACGTGCCAGTTCTGAAACACATGACAGTGGTAATGTTCTGATTCCAACCCCTTTAACAGAGGTGATGCTCCATTTCAAAAGAAGATGCATGGCTTCTGCTGGAGCAAACACCTTAAGCTTGGTCTGGGTTGGCACCACTAGGCAGGGCAGACTGACAGATGGCAGAGTCCAGTTGCAGAATCATGGTGGTTGTAAGTCATTTATGTCCCTGAGACTTCAGATGAGGAGACCAGGCATATGGCCTTTGGAGTCACTTTGGGTTCAAGGGATGAATGTGCAGTCCTTCTCCCCCAGGCATGGGAACAGAAGGCAGCAGGGCAGCACAGCAAGTTAGGACTCCAAAGATGATAGATCCCACTACAGGATCCAAGTGAATTACCAAGAGACATGCCTGGATGTCAGCCACAGTCATGTGTGCAATTACAGGTTGATCGCAAGCCTTCTTCCCCACTCTTTTGGATTCTATTTTAAGTCCAATCTGTCTTTTCCTGAGATGTGTCCAGGGAAGGCCTCTTCCTTGTGCTCTATCACTAATTCAGAAAACACTTAGGAAGGTGCAGAGACAGCCTGGCTGTCCCATCCTCCAGTGTGTGTCCCACCGAGCTTGCAACTTTTCTGGACTATCAAACTCTGACTGATGGGATTCCTCTACTCCTCATGTTTTCCCCAGGCAGTCATTACTTTGCCCAAGAAAGAACCCAGGGTCCTCCATGTTATATAGCAGTGCAGGAATCTCTGCATCCAATGTACAGTCACAGCACATTCAGTGCCCTGTAGTGTAATCCACGGGTATTATGCTACCACTGGCATACTCATATACAGCACACAATCAGTCAGCACACACTGTTCACTACTACAGTCCCTCTGTACTGTACTAAAGTATGCCACTTTTAACACACACTGCCAGCACACACACATTTACCATGTGAATACTGTTTACACATTTTACCCTATGTGTAGACTATGGCCCTCATTATGACATTGGTGGTAAATCCCACTTACCGCCATGCTGACTGCTGCCAACCGCTATTCGCTAACCATATTGTGACACACACACACCAATCGTCACTATTCACACACACACACACAAATCCGCCACACTGAAGTTCAGTGATAAACTGGCAGTATCAAAACCCACACGGTTACGCCAACAGAACAACGCCCTCAACATTATGACCCACGAATCACCACGGCAGACATACAACGGCGGTAAACCATTGGCGGTACATCCCGCTGCACTCAAAATACACACACACACAAACAAAACAGCACCACACTGGACAATTTAAATAACACACACCTGACACTCATACACACACCACACCCACACACCCACACTACTATAAAACACCCACCCACATTACCCACAACCCCTTATGACAAGAAATAATTCCCAGCAGAGAGAGACAGCAAGAGCACCCACACAACCAGAGCCACATACCACCATCACCTTATACACCACCCACGCACCTTACATCACACACCCCAACACAGCCCCCTACAAATACTCACCCACACCACTCACACTACACCCATGCCACCACAATGACACCCCAGATTCTCTGAGGAGGAGCTAAGGTTCATGGTCGAGGAAATCATCCGGGTAGAGCCACAGCTATTTGGATCTCAGGTGCAGCAGATATCCATTGCTAGGAAGATGGAGCTATGGCACAGAATCATGGACAGGGTCAAGGGATGACATCAGGAAGAGGTGGAACGACCTACAGGGGAAGGTAATTCCATTGCAGCAAGACAACAACTAGCTGTACAGAGGACTGGTGGTGGACCCCCACCTCCTCCCCCACTACTAACAACATGGGAGGAGCAAGTCTTGGCAATCATGCATCCTGAGGGCCTGCCCGGAGTAGCAGGAGGACTGGACTCTGGTAAGTCAACTCTATACTACTATCACCCCTCTACCTGCAAGCCATCACATACTCCCCCGTCACTTCCATCACTCCACCACTACCCACATACCCCACAATCACAACCCACTCATCCCAATGCCAAGCCCTGCATGCCATACCAATGCATGGACACCACTCACAGACCTCCATGGACACCTATCACTACAGCATGCACACTAGAGACAATCAGCTAGCCCACCAAATAACAACTCACACAAGGCAAAGCTGCCAGGGCAATAACAACCATAGAGGGCAACACACCCATGAACAATATGTCACACAGAGAAACAATAACACTGCATTTACATCCCCACAGGTACCCCACCCAATGTCACCAGAGAAGAGGTGCCAGCAACATCCAGTCCCCCCCAAGAAGAGGCCCACAGTGATGACAGAAGCTCTGATCGCCTGCATCTGGATGACCAACCTGGCCCACCAGGGACCTCCGGACAGTTGGTTACCCAGGCCCACTCTCACACCACCACAGAGCCTCCCCCTCAGGAAACATCACCACAGCACCCACCCAGAGGGCCTATATTTCTGTCACCAGGACACATCAATCCGCAGTGTGTCCACCACTACAGGGACCCCAGGGCACACCACAAATCCAAGAGAATCAGGGACCTGGGGTCAGTGGCAGTGGGCACACGGGTCAGGGGACAGAGGCACAGGACAACAGGGAAGCTGGGAGGACTGCTGTGCGCCAGGAGGAGGACAGGCCCAGGGAACCGAATCTCCAGGAGGCACTCTCTGCGATCCTGGGAGCCTACCAACATTCCCAGGATACGCTGGGACAGATTCTGGACAAGATGCAGGAGAACATGCGGCTGCAGGAGGGACAGTACCTGGGGATCAGGGAGGACTTGAAGTCCATTAACACCACGCTGGTCTCCATTGCAGGTGTGCTGGCAGACATGGCTAAAAGTATGAGGGAGGCAGTGGCACCACAGAGGGCCCCTGACACTAGCCAGACTGAACAGCCCTCCACCTCTGCTGCTGCTAGTGGACAGGAGGCCCACCACACGACCAACAGGCCACCAGCACCTCTCCCCCAGCAGAAGGAGAACCACCACGCAAACGTTCCCTGTGATCCAGGCAGAAGCCAGAGACTATGGCCAAGACCCCCACCAGGAAATAAGACTCTCCTGATTGCCCCCCTTTTGTCCCCCTCTGTTACCCTGTCCAACTTGAACTGTCATTGCTTCCCTTCCTATGCCCCCTTAGACATTGCGCCTGTGCTACAAATAGACTGGACTCTAACCTGGACTTTCCTCCATCATCCCCCAGCCCATTGCACTTTCCCCTTTTCATCAGAGCACTGCAATATACACTCTTTGAAAAAAGTATGGAGTATGCTAAATGATTTCAAAATGTACCAGTCTAACAAGGTTCAAACATTGTAATTCAACTGTACATTAATGTTTACATAGGAAAGACCTGCACTGAACACACCAGGAGCAATAGTGGGGCACCAACATCTGCAAAAAGTGATGCCAATGGATACAGTGAGTAGCCATAGCAGTAGGAATTCACAGCCTGCCTGTGATAATGTCACACATCAAACTGTCAATGAAAAGTGAACTAACACTGTCTTACCTGTGTGTGATTGGAAGTGTTGTCCTCATCCTCATCCTCTGCCTCCTCATCTTCACTGTCCAAAGGGTCTACTGCTGCGACACGGCCATCTCCATCCTCCTCCACCTGCAGAAAAGGCAAATGGCGTCGCAAGGCAAGGTTGGGCAACATACAGCATGTCACGATGATCTGGCAGACCTTCTTTGGTGATTAGCACAGGGATCTACCTGTTAGATGGAGACAATGAAACCTGGCCTTCAGGAGGCCGAAGGTCCTTTCTATTATCCTTCTGGTTCGCCCATGTACCTCATTGTAACGTTCTTCTGCCCTTGTCCTGGCATTCCTCACAGGCGCCATTAGCCGTGATAGGTTGGGGTAACCAGAGTCACCTGCAAATATCGAGGGACAACTGTTAGCCACACACTAATCCTTATGGCCCACACCATACCCATACATCAACATCCATTGGGTGAGAACCAGGGCTCACCTATTAGCCACACCCTGTGCCTCTGGAGTTGGCTGATCACATTTGGGATGCTGCTAGTCCGCAGGATAAAAGCATCGTGCACCGAGCTTGGATACTTAGCATTGACATGAGAGATGTACTGGTCCGCCAAACACACCATCTGCACATTCATATAGTGATAACTTTTTTGATTTCTGAAGACCTGTTAATTTTGCTGAGGAGGGGGAGGGGGACAAATGCAATATGTGTCCCATCAATCCCACCAATGATGTTGGGGATATGTCCCATTGCATAGTAGTCAACCTTCACAGTGGCCAAATCCTCCACCTTGGGGAAAACGATGTAGCTGCACATGTGTTTGATCAGGGCAGACAACATTCTGGTCAGCACTATTGAGAACATTGGCTGTGACATTCCTGCTGCCAAGCCCACTGTCACTTGGAAAGTACCAGTCACCAGGAAATGGAGCACAGATAGAATTTGCACAAGAGGGGGAATCCCAGAGGGGTGACGGATAAGAGATATCATGTCAGGCTCCAATTGGGCACAAAGCTCTGTGATTGTGGCCCTGTCAAGTCTATAGGTGAGGATAATGTGCAAATTGACTCTACTATATGACCATCTTACACTTTCCCTTTCTACTGTAATACCTGAGACCTCCGTTTTCAGTAAGGCATGATCTCAAAACCCATTTTCGATAGGGTCATAGCTTTTTAGTTGCAAATTGTGTGAACAAAGGAAGAAATCCAGTCTAGTAGCAGAGTTATATTTGGCTGAATGGCAAGTAAATTCTCAGGCTTCTGGATACTTCTCTCGGCATAAGTCAGCAAGATTAAGGGGGTCATTCCAACATTGGCGGTAAAAGGTGCATACCGCTGTCAGAAGACCGCCAACATACTGCTGCGGCCGCGGTAAACCGCCACGGTCATTCTGACCCACAACACGCAACCCGCCAAAATACAGACACCCACAAAAGTCCGCCACACCAAAGGCCAGCGAGAAACTGGCAATAACCAAACCGACACCGTCACGCCAACAGAAATACACCCACACTATCACGACACACGAATCCACGCTGCGGTCTTTCAAACCCGGTATTCCATTGGCGGTACACACCTCCGCGCTCAAAATACACACACACTTACAAAACACAGCCACATTGGACAAATCCAAATACACACACCTGATACACATACGCACACCACTCCCACACACCCAATTAAATATAAAACACACACCCACATCACCCACAAACCCCCACTCCTAAAAAATCGGGACCACGCACAGAGAAATAGAGAACCGAGCACCCAGACGCGCATATTACTATCACCCAGCAATATTACCATGCACTTCACACAACACACCAATACACATCACCACACTTAGCACCACACAATCCACCCCACACATCACCTACACCACCCCATGGCACCGCAAAGACACCCCAGGTTTTCTGAGGATGAACTCAGGGTCATGGTGGAAGAAATCGTACGGGTAGAGCCACAGCTATTCAGAACACAGGTGCAGCAGACGTCCATTGCCAGGAAGATGGAGCTATGGAGCAGAATAGTCGACAGGGTCAACGCTGTGGACAGCACCCAAGAAATAGGGATGACATCAGGAAGCGGTGGAACGACCTACGGGGAAAGGTGCGTTCCGTGGTATCCAGACACCGCCTTGCAGTGCAGAGGACTGGTGGCGGACCCCCACCACCGCCCCGAGAATTTACAACATGGGAGGAGCAGGTCTTGGCGATCCTGCATCCTGAGGGCCTCGTCGGAGTATCTGGAGGAATGGACTCTGGTAAGTCTCATCTTCACTACTACATCACCCCCACCCCACCAGCATGCCAACTCATACCCTCACCCCCATCACTCCTACTCCTTGCAAATGTCTCACCATCACAACCCACCCATCTCAACACCAAGCCCTGCATGCGACCACAAAGCATGGACACCCATCACCAAAGCATGCCCACTGCATATACCCATCCCCCCCCAGACCACCGTCACAAAAGCCCCCACACAGGAATGCAAGCACTGGGGTACACGGGCACCCACCCATTGCACACCATGGCACACACAGATGCAATAATCATGGTTTTATACCCCTGCAGGACCCGAACGCCACGTCACCGCGCAGGAGGGTCCACAAATGTCCACTCCACCCCCAGAAGAGGCCCACAGAGATGACAGCAGCTCTGTTGACCTGGATCTAGATGACCAGCCCGGCCCATCGGGGACCTCAGGACAGTCGGTTCCCCTCAGACAGCCACAGGCCACAGCAGACCTTCCCCCCTCTGGGAACACCAGCACAGCACCCACCCAGCGGGCCCATACCTCTGTCCCCAGGACACGTCAATCAGCGGTGTGTCCACCACTACAGGGCACCCAGGTTAACCCATCACCCCAACAACAACAGGGACCTGGGGGCAGTGGCAGTGGGCACACGGTCCAGGGGACAGAGGCCCAGGGAAACAGGGGAACTGGGAGGGCTGCTGTGCGACAGGGGGGGGACATGCCCAGGGAACCCACTCTCCATGAGGCCCTCTCCAACATCATGGGAGCGTACCATCATTCCCAGGAGACGATGGCGACGGTACTGGCCCGGTTTCAGGAGACCCAGCTCCTGCAGGAGGAACAGTATTTGGGGTTCAGGGAGGAACTACGAATCATCAGTTCCGCCCTGGGCACCATCGTAGGGGTTCTGAATCTGGTAGTCACCACATTGCGGGACACTGTGGCACCACAAAGGGCCCCTGACACTAGCATGGACCAAGAACTGCCTACCACCTCTGCCGGCGCTAGTGGACAGGAGGCCCCGCCACAGGACCAACAGGCCACCAGCACCCCACCCCCTGCAGAAGGAGAACCACTTCGCAAGCGGCCCCTGAGATTCAGGAAGAAGACAGAGTAAGATGCCAAGACCCCCGCCAGGAAAGGATACCTCCCTGATTGTCATCCCACTGTCCCACATTGTCACCCTGTCCATCCTTAAACTGCCCCAGCTCCACTTTCCACAGGCATTTGGACAATGCACCTGTGATACTAATAGTCGGGACTCTGCCATGGACAATCCTCCACCATCACCCCTCACCAATTTGCAACCACCCACCAACATAGAGCACTGTAATAAACACAGTTATTGCACAAAACAATCAGGAGTCTGGCTGTGATTTTGAACAAATGTATTAGACATTACCGTGCCAAAATGCTTATTTACATTGTGATGCCAACATACCAATGTCACACAGCTGTAGTCAATGGGGAAACAAAGCAGATGTCACACAGTGGGGCCCACATCTCTGAAATCGGAAGGGAAAGTCACAACTCAGTTACCATACACTGGGTGAAAAGGACAGACAGTAGAGAGGTAGTAGTGTTTAAGTACATGTAGTATGCTGGTGTGTATTCTTACCTGTGTGTCATTGGAAATATTGCTGTATTACTGTGTTCCTGTTGTCTATGTCGTCTTCTTCGGCTTCCTCGTCTTCACTCTCCACAGGCTCCACAGCTGCTACAACACCACCATCTGGAGCATCCTCCTGCAGAAAAGGCACCTGTCGTCGCAAAGCCAGGTTGTGAAGCATACAGCAGGCCACGATGATCTGGCACACCTTCTTTGGTGAGTAGAATAGAGATCCACCTGTCATATGGAGGCAGCTGAACCTGGCCTTCAGGAGGCCGAAGGTCCGCTCGATCACCCTCCTAGTTTGCCCATGGGCCTCATTGTAGCGTTCCTCTGCCCTTGTCCTGAGATTCCTCACTGGGGTCAGTAGCCATGACAGGTTGGGGTAACCAGAGTCACCAATTAGCCACACACGGTGCCTCTGGAGTTGCCCCATCACGTAAGGGATGCTGCTATTCCGCATGATGTACGCGTCATGCACTGAGCCAGGGAACTTGGCATTAACATGGGAGATGTACTGGTCTGCCAAACATACCATCTGGACATTCATGGAATGATAACTCTTCCTGTTTCTGTACACCTATTCACTCCTGTGGGGGGGGGCAAAGCCACATGGGTCCCATCAATGGCACCTATGATGTTGGGGATATGTCCAAGGGCATAGAAATCACCCTTCACTGTAGGCAAATCCCCCACCTCAGGGAAAACGATGTAGCTCCGCATGTGTTTCAGCAGGGCAGTCAACACTCTGGACAACACCTTGGAAAACATAGGCTGGGACATCCCTGATGATATGGCGACTGTTGTTTGAAATGACCCACTTGCTAGGAAATGGAGCACTGACAGCACCTGCACTTGAGGGGGGATTCCTGTGGGTTGGCGGATAGCTGACATCAGGTCTGGCTCCAGCTGGGCACACAGTTCCTGAATAGTGGCACAGTCAAGCCTGTATGTCAGTATGACATGTCTCTCCTCCATTGTCGACAGGTCCACCAGCGGTCTGTACACCGGAGGATGCCTCCATCTCCTCGCATGTCCCAGCGGACGGTGCCTATGAAGGACAACAGCGAGCACAGAGTCAATCAACCCACAGGTACGTAACCACAGCTTGCACAGAACACGATTCTTAATCCATAGAATGGCTTGTATGAGTGTTGATGCAAGGCCTAGGTATGTGTAACGCAGTAAAAAGTAAGCCATGTGGGCCCCTGAAATGGCGGCTGCCTGACCTGTAAAGTGCGACAATGGGATGTGAGGTAACTGCGCTGGCATTGCACACCGTGGCGGTAGGCGGTCGAAGACCACGGCGCAATGCAGCATTGGTTAACATTGAACCCTATGGGTCTCAGGAGCCAATGACGATGTGCGCCGGCGGTCGCGGTACACACCGCCGCGGCCCTGACCGACATTTTCTATCTGCTTAATCACTCGATACCTGATCTTCGACAGGAGAGGACCTACACTGCAAGTGCTGCTGTGACCTCGGTCTGGAAGAGACAATGGCTCATGCGACTGGGGAAAGGGCCCCTGCCTTCACTGCGGAGGAGTTGGCTAAACTTGTGGATGGGGTCCTCCCCCAGTACGCGCTACTCTACGGTCCTCCAGACAAACAGGTAAATACACTGGGAGCATGCTGTATGGGCTATGCCTGTGTTGAGTGGGGTGGATGAAAGATGGGGGGGAGGGGAGCGATTGAGGCATGCATCAAACGACGGTGAGAGCATGTGCCACATGGCAAGGGTAGGGATGGGGGGCCACTCACATTGAGGGTGCAGAAGGTAATGACTATTCTTCTCCCCCTGTACATTTCATACAGGTCAGCGCCCACCAGAAGATCGATATTTGGTGTGCCATCGCCAAGGACGTCCGGACCCTGGGGGTCCACCACAGACGGGGCACCCACTGCCGGAAGAGATGGGAGGACATCCGCCGCTGGAGCAGGAAGACGGCGGAGGATCAGCTGGGGATGGCCAACGTGGGAGGGGTGCCAGTCGGACTTTGACCCCCCTGTGTCCCGGATCCTGGCGGTGGCCTACCCCGATTTGGATGGGCACGTGGGCTCACAAGGGGGTGAGTACACTCTCATTCTGCTGACTTTGCGCGCAGTGGAGGTGTCTGGGTGGGGGAGGAGGGCTGTGGGTATCCCTAGGCCAGGGCGATTTCTGTAGGCTAGGCCCATCCGTAAGGCATGGCCCTGTGCCCCCGCCCCCCACCTCTGTAGGGTGCCAAGTACAGCTATTCATGGCCCTGTGTCATCTATGTGTGCAGATGTCATCCATAGGCTTGTAGGCCATGTCCCAGGGATTAAGTAGTCAACCCCAAGTGCGCGTCGTAGTGCAGGGGGCTTCTGTGTCTGTCCTGTCCGCCAACGGTGTCGCCAATGCATGCACTCAACATGTCTATATTCTGTCCCCCCCCCCTTTTTTGTGGTCTTCCTGTTCATGTGTGCATTAGCATCATCAGGCGGAGGAGAAGTGGCATCGGAGCATGAGGGAGCTGCATCCCACATGGCCATGGAGGGCCACGCAACGGACTCCGAATTCACCAGTGGGACGGAGGGCGAGGGGAGCTCCACAGCGGGGACTCGGGCAGACATCAGTGACACCGACTCGTCCTCTGAAGGGAGCTCCCTTGTGGTGGCGGCAACATCTGTGCCCCCCACAACAACAGGTACAGCCGCCACCCACCGCACCAGCACTGCCCATCCAGCAGCCCCTCAGCGTTTGGCCCGTGCCCGCTCACCCAGGAAGGTGGGCATCTCCTTCGCCCCAGGCACCTCAGGCCCTGCCCCAGTCACCCCTGCTACCCTCAGTGAGGAGGTCATTGACCTCCTGAGGACACTCACTGTTGGGCAGTCTACCCTTTTGAATGCCATCCAGGGTGTAGAAAGGGAGGTGCACCAGAGTAATGCATACATGGAGGGCATTCATTCTGGTCAGGCGGCCCTTCAGCGGTCGTTCCAGACTCTGGCCTCGGCACTGATGGCAGCCATTGTCCCTGTCTCTAGCCTCCCCCCTCCAACTTCCTCCACCCATACCCTATCACCTGTACCTCTGCCTATCCCAGACACACAATCAGACCAGCCTGCACACACCTCAACACCCAAGGGAAGCTCAGTCAGACATAAGCACCACACATCCCACAGGCAGTCACACAAGCAACATCCACATACAGACATACCAACACCCACTGCCTCCACTGTGTCCCCCTCCTCCACGTCTCCCTCCTCCCTCCCTGTCACCTCTCCCTTCACACCTGCATGCACAACATCTTCAGCCACTACGTCCCTCAGCAGCACACACACCAGAACACCCCGTACACATGCCGTCACCACCCCCACTGCCATTTACACGTCCCCTGTGTCCTCTCCCAGTGTGTCTGTGACCCCCTCTTCCAAGATACACAAACGCAGGCAGCCACCCACCCAACAGCCATCCACCTCACGACAGCCTCCAGCCCAAGCACCTGCACCCAAAGCCACCAGACTTACAACTCCTACAACCACAACCTCTTCCTCCACTCCCATACCCACTACACCTACCCGTCCCACTGCTCCAAAAAAGTTTTTCCTGTCTAAACTCAACCTCTTTCCACCAACTCCCCCACCCCGTCCATGTCATAGGACTACAGTCAGCACCTCAGCCACGACAAAACCGGCACCTGTCATCACAGTCTGCCATGGACAGTGGAGTGCCCCACCCACCAGGGCAGCCAGTTTGGTGCGAAGCCAAGGCACGAGCAGCCCACCCCCAGAGAAACATCCCAAGATAGGCAGTGGCCAGCGGGAGAGGGTGAAAACACCAGGGACTAAAACCCCTACCAGGGCTCCGGCAGGGAGTGTGGAGACAGCTGGCACACCGCCCAAGGTGGGGAAGGGCAACAGGCGATCAGGGAAGGCTGGGAAGGGCAGCACGCCCGACAACACCGCCATCAGCCCAGCTGGCGAGGAGGGTCCCGTCAGCCCCATCCCAGGTGGGCAGGAGGCCACCAACAGTCCCGGCACAGCTGCCCAGGAGGGCCCCGCCAGCCACAGGACAGGTGGCAAATGACCTCCCCGCCATGGCCGGAACCGCTGAACTGGGCCCTTCATCTCAAGCACCGCTGCACTGGGCACCACCGTCTCAAGCACCGCTACACTGGGCACCACCGTCTCAAGCACCGCTGAACTGGGCCCTTCATCTCAAGCACCGCTGAACTGGGCCCTTCATCTCAAGCACCGCTGAACTGGGCCCTTCATCTCAAGCACCGCTACACTGGGCACCGCCGTCTCAAGCACCGCTACACTGGGCACCGCCATCTCAAGCACCGCTGAACTGGGCACCGCCGTCTCAAGCACCGCTGAACTGGGCCCTTCATCTCAAGCACTGCTGCACTGGGCACTGCCATCTCAAGCACCGCTGAACTGGGCCCTTCATCTCAAGCACCGCTACACTGGGCACCGCCGTCTCAAGCACCGCTGAACTGGGCACCGCCGTCTCAAGCACCGCTGAACTGGGCACCGCCGTCTCAAGCACCGCTGAACTGGGCCCTTCATCTCAAGCACCGCTGCACTGGGCACCGCCGTCTCAAGCACTGCTGCACTGGGCACCGCCGTCTCAAGCACCGCTGAACTGGGCCCTTCATCTCAAGCACCGCTACACTGGGCACCGCCGTCTCAAGCACCGCTGAACTGGGCCCTTCATCTCAAGCACCGCTGCACTGGGCACCGCCGTCTCAAGCACCGCTGCACTGGGCACCGCTGAACTGGGCACCGCCGTCTCAAGCACCGCTGAACTGGGCCCTTCATCTCAAGCACCGCTGCACTGGGCACCGCCGTCTCAAGCACCGCTGAACTGGGTACCGCTGTCTCAAGCACCGCTGAACTGGGCCCTTCATCTCAAGCACCGCTGCACTGGGCACCACCGTCTCAAGCACCGCTGCACTGGGCACCGCCGTCTCAAGCACCGCTGAACTGGGCCCTTCATCTCAAGCACCGCTGAACTGGGCCCTTCATCTCAAGCACCGCTACACTGGGCACCGCCGTCTCAAGCACCGCTGAACTGGGCCCTTCATCTCAAGCACCACTGCACTGGGCACCGCCGTCTCAAGCACCGCTGAACTGGGCACCGCCGTCTCAAGCACCGCTGAACTGGGCCCTTCATCTCAAGCACCGCTGCACTGGGCACCGCTGTCTCAAGCACCGCTGCACTGGGCACCGCCGTCTCAAGCACCGCTGAACTGGGCCCTTCATCTCAAGCACCGCTGAACTGGGCCCTTCATCTCAAGCACCGCTACACTGGGCACCGCCGTCTCAAGCACCGCTGAACAGGGCACCGCCGTCTCAAGCACCGCTGCACTGGCCACTCCATTGCAGGCACCGCTGGCCCATGAGCGCCAGGGGCTGGGCCGCATCTGTGTCGGGCAGGGCTGCACGAGGCACTCTGGGCACCAGGCCCCCTCCAGAACCAGTGGAGACTCTTATCCACTTGTGAGACTGTGGCTTTGCACTCCCCAGGATTGAGCAGTGGGCAGCCCACCAACTGTATAGACTTGTGAGACTGTGGCTTTGCACTCCCCAGGATTGAGCAGTGGGCAGCCCACCCACTGTATAGAATTGTGAGACTGTGGCTTTGCACTCCCCAGGATTGAGCAGTGGGCAGCCCACCCACTGTCTGGACTTGTGAGACAGTGGCTTTGCACTCCCCAGGATTGAACAGTGGGCATGGAGGCCCCTCGTGGATCTGGCGTCGTGCACTCATCTGGCTGAGGTGCCCCCCTCTTCCCCCTGAGGGGCCTGTAGTTTTGCTATCTGATGCCCCTGCAGTGTTCTCTCCGGAGGTATCCTGTGTGGGCTTTGCCCATGTGATTTGGGCCCAGTGGTCCACGGACAATGCCTGCTACAATGTTCGGACTTGTACATTTCTGTAGATAAGAGTTTTTGATGTGTATATATTTTTTTGGGGCAGTATTGCAATATATTTCAATGTTTAGAATCATTTCCTTTTGTCTTTGCATTCTTCTGGGGGGCTTGGGAGGTGTAACTGTGATGTATTGCTATGCATTGATGTGTGTGTTGTAGTGGGTGAGGGTGGGGGGTGGGTGTGTCGCGTATGTGTGTCCCCGTAATTTTTTTCCTCCCCCCTCCCCTGTGTCGTAGGTGCAGTACTCACCGTTGTCTTCTGCGCCGGCGTTCGTGCTCCTGGTAGAGGAGCAGGAAGACTATCGCTGGGAGTATGTGGAGTTCGGGTTCCATGCTGTCCTGGTTCCCCGTGGGGTGTATGGAGGTGAGCGTTTTCCCTTCGAAATGGCTGTTTCCGCCGTGTTTTTATCGGCGGGGCTACCGCCCCGGAAAAGGTGGCGGATTGGTAGGTTGTGATACTGTGGGCGGTACATTGACTCCCGCCTGTCTGTTGGCGGGGACTGCCGCGCTGTTTGTTTGTACCACCGTGGCGGGCGGTGTGTTAATGTGGCGGTCTCTGTTGGCGGTTACCGCATCGGTCGGAATTCCATTTTTTTTACCGCCAGCCTGTTGGCGGTTTTGCCGCCGCTTTATCACCGACCGCCAGGGTTGGAATGACCACCTAAGTATTCTTGCATACTGTGCTAAACAGTTAGCTGTGCGAGGCTTGTTTTGCTTACACTTACATGATAAGGAATCCCGGCCATGGTTCAGAACAGAGTTAAAGCCCCCACCCCCCAAACTTGCTAATCTTGGATTATCAAGCAGGGTCTGACACAATTCCATCAGTGGTGTCGGTTCATTCACCACAGGTGCATATAAAGAGGCACATGTAAGCCTCATTTTAGCTAGCCAGCCGCTAGCTTGATTTGATCCTTCAAGAGTACGGGATTTTTAATTTTCTTACACTCACTAGATCTCCCCAAAAAGTTAGATATAAGGTCTTACAGTGGCTGCTTAAGTGTAAAACACAGATGTTCAAGTGTTATTGCATACCGGTTATTAATAGTGTAACTAAATTGACAGATATATGCATAGGAAATGCACCCTTTTTGGCTCAAAACATCATTTGAAAATGGGTAAGCAATGGGTACCACACAATTAAAGATTTTTACAGACTGGAAAGAATAGGAGGAAGTGGAACCTAGTATTAAGTATTTTAAAGACACTATCCAATGGTCATTTATTCAACTACGTTACTTCTTAAATTAAATTGACACAAATCATATGTCTTCCAGCTTGGATATGGTAGAAGAATTGCTGGAAACAAGAACACATAGGTCCATTAGATGCTGGGCTGCCCTCTTTAGGCAGAAGAAGGTTAATATATTATTCGTTAAGGTCCAGGATAAATGGTTGGCCAAAGAGGGTGCCTCATTGGCAATTTCATTTTGGAATAAAATAAATGAGTTTAATGTCAAATTTCAGACGCATGCAATTTTACACCAAATCGTTATTGTATAGGACACCAGCTTCTCTCCATAAGATTTGGCCCCAAATCCCGAAAAGGTGTTTTTGCTGTCAACGGGATGAGGCAGGAAACTGGTCCTATGCTATATTGAGTTGCTTGAAAATAAGGGGGTTTTGGGCAGACATTGCAAAGTATTGTTTTGATGTACTGGGTTTGCAGACTGTGTTAGATGAACAAGTAGCCGTGTTTGGATATTCAGTTGAAATCATCTCCAGTTCTTTGCAAAAAAAAATATTTTTATTATTGCACTAATTGCCAGGTTACTAATTCTTCCAAATTGGCACTCCAAAACAGTGCAGACAATCCAGCAATGCTTGTCAGAATGGGGAACATTAAAGAACTGGAAAGAAAATATGTGTTAGATTCAGGATCGTATGATAAATTTGTTAAGTTCTGGCAGGGGATTGTGTGAGTAAACTGTAGGTCATATATAGAGGGGTCATTTATTATTTCTTTTAGGCCTAAAACAGAGTAGATTGGGTTTCAAGATGTAACATGTCTGAACGGGAAATGATGATGAGGAATCTGATTCATAATCTTTTATATCTATGATGAACTCCCTCAATAAAAAATAAATAAAAAAAGGAGTAGCTGTATCATGTTTCATATGATGGTAATGGCAATGATAAATCCTCTTTACTGGTGAAGTTGGATTTAATACTACTATTTTAGAAATATCACTTTAAAAATTAAGCATGTCTCTGCTCCCACTGCTCTTTGTGCCTGACGGCCCGTCTCCAATACACGTCTAGACTGGGCTGGGTCACAGCTATATTTGTTCATACCCTCCAGACAGCCACAACACAGGACACTCAATTACACCTGCATTCATCTGCATATCGGTGAGTCTTCCTGGGCAGGATGGATGAGAGGGATTCACAATTACACTCCAAAGGGTAGTGGCCTGATCCCACACAAATGGCTGATTAGCCCCAACTGAAAGTCTGGAGCTAGGGCTGCGATGAAAGTAGAGCCTGTGCACTTCAATGAACACTTCAAGGAACGCACTTTGAAGTCACACCCACTTCAAAGGCAGTTTTGGCTATGAGTACTGGGGCTATGGCCCTAGGATATCAGTATACTTCTGGACTTGGGAAGAACTTTGCTGGGGTAAAAGACTGCTTCTTTGCCTTGCTGAGCTGATCTACTGCCTGCTGATCTCTGCCCTGCTGAGGACAAGGCCTAGACCCATTATGCCGAACCGAAGGGCTTTATGGCTTGTCTCTTGTTCTCCTGCAATCCCACGGACATCAAAGATTGCCTGCAAGTCTCCTGGCACTGCTGGGCCTCAGAAGCAGGTTCTGAGGCTGATTTTTGCTAAAACTGACACCGCCTCGAGTGTGGGAGAATTTCTGCCACATCGCTCTCTCGACGTCTACGCAGAGGCTGTTTGACCGCAGCAGATTCACAGACTGCACGTCCCGATGGGACTCTGTGCAGCTTGACGATGATGAATTGCATTAACTTGAGTGGAACTCGACAACGAAGCAGTGATGCAACTGCGTGGAAACTAGTGATGCAACGTGCCCTCAAGGTCAACGCTTGGCTTCAACAAAGGTACAGTTTCAGAGGAAACCGTAATGGGTTCTGCAGCCGGCCTAACCTCCATCTCGCGCAGCCTGAACTTTGAATTTACACCGGTCCCTTGCAACCTCAAGTAACACTTTGATTGCTAGTGACGTCTAAGCACTATTTCTGATTTAATCCTTAAAAATTCCTATCTCGACTTTCACTGATTGGATTTTTGCATTTTGGTCTTGTTTTACTCAGATAAATATTCTCTAATGCTCTAAATCTGTGTGGAGTCTTTGTGTTTTCATTGTGTTGCTATCTGTGTTGCACAAATAGTTTACACATTGCCTCCTAGATTAAGCCTGACTGCTTTGTGCCAAGTTATCCCTACTTACACAGGGTGCATACCTCTGCCAAACTACAGACCCAATTTCTAGCATTGTCCCACAGCACATTAGTTTTGAGACAGATGTTATGCAATTTTGCACACACTGACATTACTTTGCAGACCATAGGAGGTGAGTACAGGAGTCTTCTGTCTGATTTGTCCATGCAGCTGAAAGAGGACTTTAGGACCCCAAACATTCACTTCACAACATTTCACGTTTTTCTCAGAGCAGAGTTTTACTTTTCTTAGCCCTCCGTCTGGGGATTTTGGAATCAGGCCATGATCCAAGGCTGGAAACCCTATGCTTGGGCACCTGAAAAGTGGAAAAAACCATCGGTCAATGATTTGGTACATTGTTACTTAGCCATAACTAACTATGAGCCTGATTTAGATGTTGACAGTAATGGTCTGCCCATAAACTTTTCAACGGGAAACCTGAGAGCCGCCGTGATGGTCTGCCCTCTGTATTAAGATGACAGAGGGAACATAGGTGAAAAGCTGCAGATGGTCTGCTGTCACCACCAAGAATCTTCACCTGCATTGAAGGTGCAATAGGTAAAAGTGGCTGAAGGCGAGACTAAAGCCACTTTTACTGGTGAGTCACTCATGATATGTAGTCTCACCAATGCAACTATGGCAGCTAAACTTCCACACCTGAGCTGGCAGTTTAGGAGCTATTTAAACATGAAACTCACCTTTTTAACCCTTTCCACATATCCTTTCACCATGAACCTGCTGCTACATGTCCTCCAGTTGCTCCTGGGCCAAATCCAAGATGGAAATTAACCATGTCATCACCGGAACAGAAGGTAAGTCATGGGCATTCCTGTTACCCTCTGAGTTGTAGCTTCACAGTACTACTGGACTTGTGTATGGCTCAATAATTTGAATAAACACCACCATAATGTTGCTCAATGCTGAAGTGTGTAATGTTGAAGAACAGATCTCAAGATATAAGTAGCTCCCACCAATCTGGGATGGACAGCCTTCCTGGGCATTGGAAACCTACACAAAAAGTCTCAACAATCACAAGTAGAAATGTGTCTGTAAAGGTGTGTGCAATAATGTTCCCAAAATATCTTAAGTATCAACTTAAACAGTATACCCAATTGTAACCAAACAATCCCATGATAATGTAGCATTTGCACTACAACATGCTACAGGTGGGCATACATAGAATGTAATACAATTTTACCTAGTCAACTGCAAACATGGCAGAGATGAATAAACGGACACATGTCACCTTGGTATGTGCAATATTTGACACAAACATAAGATCTGTCAAGGAGATCAGATCCTTGGGGCTTGCGCGTGTTCCCAACATGTCCACCTCTTGGCAGCTCGAAACTCCACTAGTTATATAGCACAGAGTTAAAGAATGGCCAAGTGGGGGAATGGGTTTTGGGTTGGGAACAGAGGGGAAGGAGACCTGTGGAAGCAAGAGTTAAACAACACAATTGCAAGATTAATCATAATGACTTTCAATAAGTTTTGTTTCAAATAAACCCTTATACTGAAAACTGGAATGACCTAAGGCTTCACTATAACTAGGCCTCAAGAATTTGGGTACCTGGAAATCAAGAAAAGGTTACAACAATCCAGAATTAACATATTATATTTTTGGAACAATAAATAACACTCTGTTGGATCTGGGTTTCAAGAATACTATGAACATTGAATAACACTCTATTGAATCTGTGTTTTAAGAATACTATGAACCTTGAATAACACTCTATTGAATCTGTGTTTCAAGAATACTATGAACATTGACTAACACTCTATTGAATCTGTGTTTCAAGAATACTATGAACATTGAATAATACTTTCCAATTAGTTCTTGGAATAGTCACTGTATTATAACAAAGGTTAAAGAACACTTGGTTTTCTCTGAATGAATGAACTGTACTAGAACCATGAATAACACTGCTACGTCACTCTCTGATTAAGAGTTTCAAGACTCAAATGCTCAGGGAATATTATGCACGTTAATCAAAACTGCTCATCTAAGTTTCAATGTCTAGAAATGATCGCGCACTCCGCCGATCTGTATTTCAAAAGTTAAACACCAGGAAAGAATTGCGCACTCTGTTGCCGATTCGAACATCTAGATTTTTATGCAATTAAATGATCGCGCACAACGCCGATCTATGATTCAAGATTTAAATGCAGGGAAAAAATTGCGCACACTGGTGCTGATTCAGAATTCACGATATAAATGTCATGAAATGATCGCGCACATCGCCGATCTATGATTCAAGATTTAAATGCAGGGAAAAGAATTGCGCACTCTGATGACGATTCAGAATTCACTGTACAAATGTCATGAAATAATCGCGCACACTGATGATCTGAATGCTACGAAGTAAATGCCTGGAAGGAATCGCGCACACTGTTGCCGTTTCAGAATTCACAATGTAAATGCCATGAAATGATCGCGCGCACTGCTGATCTGAATGTCAAGAAGTAAATGCCTGTAAGGAATCGCGCACACTGTTGCCAATTCGGAATTCACAATGTAAATGCCATGAAATGATTGCGCCCACTGCCACTCTGAATGCCAAGAACCAAATGTCTGGAAGGAATCGTGCACACTGTTGCCGATTCGGAATTCACAATGTAAATGCCATGAAATATTCGCACACACTGCCGATCTTAATGCCAAGAAGTAATTGCCTGAAAGGAATCGCGCACACTGTTGGTTCGGAATTCACGATTCAAAGACCATGAAATGATCGCGCACACTGCCGATCTGAAAGCCAAGAAATAAATGCCTGGAAAGAATCGCGCACACTGCAGCTGATTCGGAATTCACCATGCCAATGCCATGAAATGATCGCGCACACTGCCAATATGAATGCCAGGAAATAAAATGCCGGGAAAGAATCACGCACACTGTTGCCGATTCGGAATTCACAATGCCAATGCCATGAAATGATCGCGTACACACGATTTCAAGTTTAGGCCCAAAAATCGAATGTTACTGGAAAACGGAGTTGGGGGCCCAACCCGACCTACGCCTTACCGCCCTGCCTGAAGATCACCAAATAAGCAAGAGCAGGCCTGGAAATGACTGGTTAGGCCTCCGGGACAGGAGCTCTGGAAAATGCTGCTGCTCTGCACCGGGACCTCTGAATAGTGAGCACATGGAGCTGGGCTGGCTACCTTATATAGAGCCAAGTCCCGCCCACGAGCCACACCCAACCATGCTTCAAGAAAGGCTTCTAGAAAGTCTTAGAATAAAGAACCACACCCTGTAGTCCTGCAAACAAGCCTTGCAAATTAACAATGAATTACAAACAGCATTAATGACTTTTCAAGGTGAAAGTTCTGCAATGCAAAAGGTTAACATACTGCATAGAGACACAATGCATGAAATATGCCTTTGCATAAGGACTGGGTTTTTGCATTTACATCGCCCGTAGAGCGCGCACTGTCCTGATTTTGAGAGTACTCCCCCCTCCCAAGCGCGCTCTAGGGCCTGGTTTGTCTGGATGTAGGCGATGAAAACACCTCACTAGTCGTGGAGCATGAATGTCAGATGCAGAGACCCATGAGTTGCTCTCAGGATTGTAACCTTTCCAAGATATTAGATACCATAGATTACGACATCTAAATTTTGAATCCAGCACCTGTTTAACTTCGGATTCCAATTCTCCCTGTACTAAAACTGGAGCTGGTTGGGAGCGAACCTTTTGGACAGCTCTTTTCAGGAGTGAAGTATGAAACACTGGATGAATACGTAGTGACCTTGGTAACTGCAGTATATAGGTCACTGGATCGATTTGCTGAAGTACTGTGTAATGACCTATGAATTTGGGATTAAACATATGCTTTTTCTTGAAGTTGATATGATGTGTGGAAAGCCACACTCTATCACCTGGCTTACATTGGGGTCCTTCACAATGTTTCTTGTCATAGTGCTTCTTATACGTTTGTTTAGCTTTATCTAGATGTTGCTGGATTTGTTTCTGGGTTTGATGGAGTTGTTGAATCGTCTCTGACACGACTGGTGTAAGTGAACTTTCTTGTGGAATCGTGATTGGCAGGGTGGCAGGATGTAACAATCCTTTTGATTTTGAATGACTTGACTTGATGCGAGCACAAACTTCACAGTTAGCTACCATCTGCTTGACGTCTCTTGTCAAAGTAGGCCACCAAAAGTAGCGTTGGATGAATTCAAGAGTTTTAGGAATACCTGGATGACCTGCTGTAGGTATAACATGCGACCAATGAAATACCAACTTGCGCAACTTGGTAGTTGGGACAAATAAACGGGCATCATGGAAAGGTAGTCCCTGTTTGACTGACCTCTTGGGATCGGCTTGAGCCCATGTCTGCCATTTCTCAATGGTGAAGGAATTATGGATTTCTTCAAAAACGTCTTTGGTTTTTATGATGCAAAGAACCTTATCTGAAGCAATGATAGACTTAGGAGACTGGATTGCGGGTAACATGGTAGATTCTTGTCTGGCTAACTCGTCCGTTTGGTAATTGACTTTGTTGTGTTGCGATAACACTGCCCCAATTGTCATGTGTGAAGCATCTGCTTCTGCTATGAATGGACAGTCAGTATCTGGATGAGTCAAGACTGGGGCAGTGGAGAAGGCTTTTTTGTCAACAACATCAAGGAATGATGAATACTGCAAAGGCAGTGTTACATCTGTTTCAGCGGCTATTGCTTTGTGGGATTTTTGAGGATCTGTGACACTTGATATCTGGAGACATTTTTCAACACACAAGATGGAGGAGAACACGACTTTTCTTTCTGACTAGTTTATTTCAGGGTTATGATAAGTTAACCACGGTAGTCCAAGGATAATTCCATACTGAGGAGCATGGATGACATCAAAGATAATTTTCTCTTCATGCTTGGTATCCTGATTCCCCCCATTACAGATCACCGACAAGGGGACAGTTTGAAGAGTCACTGGGCCTCCAGTTAGGAATTTTCCATCTACGGCTTGTACCATTTCTGGTGTTTTCTTCTTGGTGCATGAGATCCCCCATGTTTGATCCAACTGTGCAGCAACAAAGTTACCAGTAGCCCCAGAATCTACTATGGCTTTTTGTAGATAAGTCTTTTGTTTTACCAGTACTTCTATATCTAGCCTTAGATGTCTTGACTCAAGTTAATAATTTTCTACCATCTTGTGAAGGTTCCATGGTTACACCCAAGAGCAATCCTTCTGTACACCTTTGGTGTTCTATTTTTTCTGCTTGATCTGTGCATTTGCTACAACCTTCTTGATAGAGGTTTGTCTGTCTTTTGGGTTTGCAGGACATTCTCTGGCGAAAAGACCCTTTCGACCACAGTAAAGACATTGGGGGTCATTCCAACCCTGGCGGTCGGCGTTAAAGCGGCGGCCAACCCGCCAACAGGCAGGCGGTCAAAAAATGGAATTCTGACCCTGGCGGGAAACCCTCCAACACAGCCCGCCACTTTAACACTCCGACCGCCACGGCGGGACAAACAGCGCGGCGGTCACTGCCAACAGACAGGCGGCAGACAATGTACCGCCCACACTATCACGACCCACCAATCCGCCACCTTTTCCGGGGCGGGAGCCCCGTCGATAAAAACACGGCGGAAACAGACCACGAACGGGAAAACGCTCACCTCTATACACTCCACGAGGAATCTGGACAGCATGGAACCCGAATTAAACATCCTACCAGCTATTGTCTACCTGCTCTTCTACCAGGAGCACGAACGCCGGCGCAGACGACAACGGTGAGTACTGCACCTACGACACAGGGGAGGGGGGAGGAGAAAAGGTTACGGGCACACACATACGCGACACACCCAATCCCCCCCCCCCCAAATCCCTACACACCAATGCAGAGCAACAAGTCAGAGTGACACCCCTCAAACCCCCCGGAATAATGCAAAGACAAAATAAAAAGATCATTAAAATGTAAGTATATTATAGCATATTTGAAGTTAAGTGAAATATGAAATCTATAAAATAAATATATTACAACATGAACAATATATACATAGTCCAAAAGTCCGGCACATATTGGCAACATTCCATTGTTCGTGGGCCAATGTGCATAAACACATGGGCAAAGCCCACACACGAGACCCGATTCCATTGGAGAGAACACTGCTGGGGCATCAGATAATAAAACGACAGGCACCTCAGGGGGAAGGGAAGGGGGGGCACCTCAGCCACATGAGTCCACGACGCCAGATCCACGATGGGCCTCCATGCCCACTGTACCATCCTGGGGAGTGCAAAGCCGCAGTCTCTCAAGTCTCTACAGTGGGTGGATTGCCCACTGTACCATCCTGGGGAGTGCAAAGCCACAGTCTCTCAAGTCTCTACAGTGGGTGGGTTGCCCACTGTACCATCCTGGGGAGTGCAAAGCCACAGTCTCTCAAGTCTCTACAGTGTGTGGATTGCCCACTGTACCATCCTGGGGAGTGCAAAGCCACAGTCCATCAGGTGGATTACAGACTCCACTGGTTATGGAGGAGGCATGTTGCCCAGAGTGCTTCGTGAAGCCCTGCCCGACACAGATCCGGCCCTGCCAATGGGCCAGCGGTGCTTGAGATGAAGGGCCCAGCGGAGCAGTTCAGAGACGGCGGTGCCCAGCGGAGCGGTGCTTCACAGGAAGGGCCCAGCGGAGCAGTGCTTGACAGGAAGGGCCCAGCGGAGTGGTGCAGAGACGCCGGTGCCCAGCGGAGCGGTGCTTGAGTTGAAGGGCCCAGCGGAGCGGTGCTTGACAGGAAGGGCCCAGCGGAGCGGTGCAGAGATGGCGGTGCCCAGCAGAGCGGTGCTTGACAGGAAGGGCCCAGCGGAGCGGTGCAGAGACGGCGGTGCCCAGTGGAGCGGTGCTTGAGTTGAAGGGCCCAGCGGAGCGGTGCTTGACAGGAAGGGCCCAGCGGAGCGGTGCTTGACAGGAAGGGCCCAGCGGAGCGGTGCAGAGACGGCGGTGCCCAGCGGAGCGGTGCTTGACAGGAAGGGCCCAGCGGAGCGGTGCAGAGACGGCGGTGCCCAGCGGAGCGGTGCTTGAGTTGAAGGGCCCAGCGGAGCGGTGCTTGACAAGAAGGGCCCAGCGGAACGGTGCAGAGACGGCGGTGCCCAGCGGAGCGGTGCTTGACAGGAAGGGCCCAGCGGAGCGGTGCTTCTCACGGCGGGGCCCTGTTCAGCGGTGCTTGTCTTGGCGGGGCCCTGTTCAGCGGTGCTTCTCACGGCGGGGCCCTGTTCAGCGGTGCTTGTCTTGGCGGGGCCCTGTTCAGCGGTGCTTCTCACGGCGGGCCCTGTTCAGCGGTGCTTCTCACAGCGGGCCCTGTTCAGCGGTGCTTGTCTTGGTGGGGCCCTGTTCAGCAGTGCTTCTCACGGCGGGGCCCTGTTCAGCGGTGCTTCTCACGGCGGGGCCCTGTTCAGCGGTGCTTGTCTTGTGTTCCTAGGGAACCAGATCTGGCCAATAATTCCCGCTCAGTCGCCATCCGACCTTTCGCTTGCGGGGCCCTCCTGTGCTGGAGTCCTGGGCCCGTGGGTGTCCACCGTCACACCCCAAATGGGGCTGGTGGGGCCCTCCTGGGCAGCTCGCCTGCTGCCGGACTTGTCCGCCCTGCTGCCCTTGCCCGCCTTGGCAGAATCTCTGGGGCCCTTGCCTCCCTTTGTGGATGGGCCAGGTGACGGTGCAAGGGTGGTGTCCTTGGGGGCAGCCGTCTCAGGCCTGTCGGGCTGGCCCTTCCCTTTTTTGGTTCTTTTCCCAGGGGGTGGGCTGGCTGTCCCCTTGCTGCTGGCCGATGTTCCTGCCCTAGGAGCTGGTGGACTCCAATAGCCCTGAACGATGGTCCTAGTAGGTGCAGGGCTTGTGGTGGCTGAGGTGCTGATTGGAGTCTTATGAGATGGAGGGGGTGGGTCAGTTGTTGGAAAGAGGTCAAGGTTGGAAAGGAAAATCAATTTAGAAAGACAGGGACGGGTAGTTGTAGTGGGTATGGGAGTGGAGGAAGAGGATGTGGTTGTAGGAGAGTGAAGTCTGGTGTATTTGGGTGCAGGTGCTTGTGCTGGAGGCTGTCGTGAGGTGGATGGCTGTTGGGTGGGTGACTGCCTGCGTTTGTGTGGTTTGGAAGAGAGGGTGACAGACACACTGGGAGAGGACACAGGGGACGTGCAAATGGCACTGGGGGTGGTGACTGCACGTGTGTGGACTGTTCTGGTGGGTGTGGTGGTGATGGACGTACTGGCTGATGGTGGTGTGCATGCAGGTGTGAGTGGAGACGTCACAGGGAGGGAGGAGGGAGACGAGGAGGAGGGGGACACAGAGGAGGCAGTGGCTGTTGGCATGTCTGCATGTGGATGTTGCTTGGGTGAATGCTTGTGTGATCTGTGGTGCTTATGTCTGGATGAGCTGCCCTTGGGTGTTGAGGTGTGTGCAGGCTGGTCTGTAGGTGTGTCTGGGATAGGCAGAGGAACAGGGGAGAGGGACTGGGTTGAGGAAGTTGGAGGGGGGAGGCTAGACACAGGGACAATTGCTGCCGTCAGTGCTGAGGCAGCCTGACCCGAATGAATGCCCTCCAGGTATGCATTGCTCCGATGCGGCAGTGGGTGCCCCATCTGTTGTGGACCCCCAGGGCCCGGACGTCCTTGGCGATGGCACACCAAATGTCGATCTTCTGATGGGAGCTGACCTATGTGACATGTACAGGGTGGAAAAAGAAATATCATCACTTTTCTGCATGGTCGATGTGAGTGGCCCTCCCTCCCCAACCTTGCCATGTGGCACATGCTCTCCTCTGTCGTGCTTTGCACTCCTCATTCGCTCCCCTCCCCACCATCTTACATCCACCCCACTCAACACAGGCATAGCCCATACTACGTGCTCCCTGTGTACTTACCTGTTGGTCTGGAGGACCGTAGAGTAGCGCATACTGGGGGAGGACGCCATCAACAAGTTTCTCCAATTCCTCAGATGTGAAGGCAGGGGCCCTTTCCCCAGTCGCAGCAGCCATTGTATCATCCAGACCGAGGTCACAGCAGCACTTGCAGTATAGGTCCTCTCCTGTGGATGATCAGGTCTCGAGTGATTAAGCAGTTAGAAAATGGCGGTCACGCCCGCGGCGGTTCGTACTGCGGCGGTGCGTACCGCGACCGCCGGCGCACATCATCATTGGCTCCTGAGACCCATAGGGTTCAATGTTAACCAATGCTGCTTTGCGCCGCGGTCTTCGACCGCCTACCGCCACGGTGTGCCACGCCAGCGCATTGACCTCACATCCCATTGTCACACTTCACAGGTCAGGCAGCCGCCATTTCAAGGGCCCACATGGCTTAATTTCTACTGCGTCACACAGGCCTAGGCCTTGCATTGCCACTCATACAAGCCATTCAATGCATAGCGAATCGTGTACTGTGCAAGCTGTGGTTACGTACCTGTGGGTTGCTTGACTCTGTGCTCCATGTTGTCCTTCCTAGGCACCGTCCGCTGGGACTTGCGAGGAGATGGAGGAATCCTCCCGTGTACAGACCGCTGGTGGACCTGTCGACAATGGAAGAATGACATGTCATACTGACATACAGACTTGACCGAGCCACTATACAGGAACTGTGTGCCCAGCTGGAGCCAGACCTGATGTCCCCCATTCGCCAACCCACAGGGATTCCCCCTCTGGTGCAGGTTCTGTCAGTACTCCATTTTTTGGCAAGTGGATCATTCCAAACAACAGTGGCCATATCATCAGGGATGTCTCAGCCTATGTTTTCTAAGGTTTTGTCCAGAGTGTTGTCTGCCCTGATGAAATACATGCGGAGCTACATTGTTTTCCCTGAGGTGGGCAATTTGGCTACAGTGAAGGGTGATTTCTATGCCCTTGGACATATCCCCAACATCATTGGTGCCATTGATGGGACCCATGTGGCTTTGGTTCCCCCCAGTGGAAGAGAGCAGGTGTACAGGAACAGAAAAAGTTATCATTCGATGAATGTCCAGGTGGTCTGTTTGGCTGACCAGTACATCTCCCATGTAAATGCCAAGTTCCCTGGGCCAGTGCATGACGCGTACATCATGCGAAATAGCAGCATCCCTTATGTGATGGAACAGCTACAGAGACACCGTGTGTGGCTAATAGGTGACTCTGGTTAGCCCAACCTGTCGTGGCTACTTACCCCAGTGAGGAATCCCAGGACAAGGGCAGAGGAACGCTACAATGAGGCCCATGGGCGAACTAGGAGGATTATAGAAAGAACCTTTGGCCTCCTGAAGGCCAGGTTTAGGTGCCTGCATATGACAGATGGATCCCTAATGTACTCACCAAAGAAGGTGTGCCATATCATCGTGGCCTGCTGTATGCTTCACAACCTGGCTTTGCGACGCCAGGTGCCTTTCCTGCAGGAGGATGGTCCAGATGGTGGTGTTGTAGCAGCTGTGGAGCCTGTGGAGAGTGAAGAGGAGGAAGACGACGGGGACGACACAGACAACAGGGACACAGTGATACAACAGTATTTTCAGTAGCACACAGGTACGAATCAACCACGCCATTTTACATTTACTTAAAGTCTCCTGCCTCTCTACTGTCTGAGTTCCCCCCAGTTCCTGTTAACTGAGTTGTGACTTTCCCTTCCGTTTTCAGAGCTGTGGGCCCCACTGCGTTACCTCTGCTTTGTTTGCCCATGGACTACAGCTGTGTGACAGTGGCATGTTGTCATCACAATGTAACTGAACATTTTTGCACCGTTATGTCTAATACATTTGTTCAAAATACAAGCAGACTCCAGATTTTTTAAGTGCAATAAGTGATTTAATTAAAGTTCTACATTTAGGAACATGATTGTAAAACGGTGATGGGTGATGGTGGAGTAATGTCCATGGCAGAGTCCAGTTCTCAGTCTCACAGGTGCATTGTCCATATGCCTGTGGAAGGATGGAGCAGGGGCAGTTCAAGGTTGGACAGGGTGACAATGTGGGACAGTGGGATGACATCAGGGGGTATCGTTTGCTGGCGGGGGTCTTGGCATCCTACTCTGTCTTCTTGTGAGATCTCAGGTTCCGCTTGCGGGGTGGTTCTTCTTCTGCAGGAGGTGGGGTTCTGGTGGCCTGTCGTTGTGTGGGGGCCTCCTGTCCACTAGCGCCGGCGGAGGTGGTAGGCTGTTCCTGGTCCAGGCTAGTGACAGGGGCCCTTTGTGGTGCCACATGGTCCCGCAATGTGGTGACTATCTGGTTAAGGGCCACGACGATGGTCCCCATTGCGGAACTAATGTTCCTCAGTTCCTCTCTGAACCCCATGTACTGTTCCTCCTGCAGTACCTGGATCTCCTGGAACCTGGCCAGTACCGTAGCCATCGTCTCCTGGGAGTGGTGGTATGCTCCCATGATGGAGGAGAGGGCCTCTTGGAGAGTCGGTTCCCTGGGCCTGTCCCCCCCCCTGTCGCACAGCAGCCCTCCCAGTTCCCCTGTTTCCCTGGGCCTCTGTCCCCTGGACGTTGTACCCACTACCACTGCCCCCAGGTCCCTGTTGTTGTTGGGGTGATGGGTCAACCTGGGTGCCCTGTAGTGGTGGACACACCGCTGATTTACGTGTCCTGGAGACAGAGGCATGGGCCCGCTGGGTGGGAGCTGTGCTGGTGTTCCCAAAGGGGGTTAGGTCTGGTGTAGCCTGTGGCTGTCTGTGGGGAACCGACTGCCCGAGGTCCCCGATAGGCCGGGCTGGTCATTTGGCTCCAGGGAGACAGAGCTGCTGTCATCACTGGGGGCCTCTTCTGGGGGTGGGATGGACATCTCTGGACCCTCCGTGGCGGTGTGGTGGCGTTCGGGTCCTGCAGGGGTATAAGAGTATGGTTATTGCTTCTGTGTGTGGCATTTCGTGTAATGGGTGGGTGGCCGTGTACCCCAGTGCTGGCATTCCCTTGTGGGGGCTTTTGTGACAGTGGCTTGTGGGGGTGATGGGTGTGTGCAGTGGGCATGCTTTGGGGATGGGTGTCCATGCTTTGGGGACGCATGCAGGGCTAGGTTTTGGGATGGGTGGGAAGTGATGGTGAGCCATTTGCAAGGAGTTGGTGTGATGGGGGTGGGGGTGAGGGTGGGGGTATGATTTGGCATGCAGGTGGGGTGAGGGGAATGAAGTAGTGGAGATTTAACTTACCAGAGTCCATTCCTCCGCCTACTCCTGAGAGGCCCTCAGGATGCAGGATGTGCAAGACTTCCTCCTCCCATGCTGTGAATTCTGGGGGAGTAGGTGGGGGTCCGCCGCCAGTCTTCTGCACCGCGATGTTGTGCCTTGATACCATGGAACGCACCGTCCCCCGTAGGACGTTCCACCGCTTCTTGATGTCGTCCCTATTGCCTGGATGCTGTCCCACAGCGTTGACCCTGTCCACTATTCTTTGCCATAGCTCCATCTTCCTGGCAATGGTGGTGTGCTGCACCTGTGCCCCGAAGAGCTGGGGCTCTACCCGAACTGTTTCCTCCACCATTACCCTGAGTTCTGCGTCAGAGAACCTGGGGTGTCTTTGGGGTGCCATGGGGTGGTGTGGATGAGGTGAGGGGTGGTGTATGTGTTGTAGAGTGTGGTGAGTGTGGTGGTGTATGGTGTTTTGTGCGTGGAAATTGTGTGGGTGATGTTGTGATTTGCCTCTGTGTGATGGTCTACTCTATGCTGTGCTCTCTCTCTCTGTCCTTCAGTCGCAATTGTGGTCGTAAGGGTTCGTGGTTGATGTGGGTGTGTGTTTTATATTTAATTGGGTGTGTGGGAGTGGTGTGTGTATGTGTCTCAGGTGTGTGTATTTTGATTTGTCCAATGTGGATGTGTTTTGTAAAGGTGTGTGTATTTTGACCGCAGCGGTGTGTACCGCCAATGGAATACCGCGGTTGAAAGACCGTTGCGGGGATTTGTGGGTCGGAATGGTATGGGCGTATTTCTGTTGGAGTGACGGTGGAGGTTTGGTCATCGCCAGTTTCCCGCTGACCTTTGGTGTGGCGGCCTTTTGTTGATGTCGGGTTTTTGGCGGTTAGCCAGTTGCGGGTCAGAATGACCGTGGCGGTTTACCGTGACTGCGGCGGTGTTATGGCGGGCTTCTGACCGGCGGTAAGCGCCTTTTACCGCTGAGGTCAGAATGACCCCCATTGTCCGTTCTTTCTACGTAGGTCTTTTTCGTCTTTTGTCAAAGGCCACCTGATAGTTCCAATTTCCATTGGTTCAGAACTGTTCTCTCTCTGAAATTTTGATTCTCTGTACTCATGAACACGCCAGGAATTTTTCTCAGTCTTTTTGCGTGTTCCCTGTCGTTCCGCAAGACAATGGTCTAGTCTCAAAACAAGATTTATCAGATCTTGACACTCCGTGGGTTGAGGATCGATCTGAGCAAGAATGTCTTTTAGCTCATCTTTGTGTCCTTGATAGAACCGGGCTGCTTGCTTTTCTTCAGGCCAGGATGTTTCTGCTATCAGCCGATTAAAGCTAGCCAAATAAGAAACTAGGGGCTAGATGTAGGAAGAAAGGAAATTGCGACTTGCAATTTGCGAATCCGTGCGACTCACAAATTGCAACTCGCAATTTGCCATGCAGAAAGGTGTCTCAGACACCTTCTGCGACTCGCAATGGGGTCGCAAAGACCCACCTCATTAATATTAATGAGGTGGGTCGCAGTTTGCGTCCCCATTGCGAGTCTGGGCACTCACGGGGATGGTGGCCTGCTGGAGACAGCAGAACACCATGTCCGTGACAGCTTTTTAATAAAGCCGTTTTTTTTATTTCTCTCTGCAGCCCGTTTTCCTTAAAGGAAAACGAGCTGCACTTAGAAAAAAAAACCGAAACCTTTTGTTTCGGTATTTTTCAGAGCAGGCAATTATTTTTGTTTGCATTCACAAAGGGGAAGGGGTCCCATGGGGACCCCTTCCCGTTTGCGAATGAGTTACCATCCACTTCAAGTGGATGGTAACTGCGAGTTAATTTGCGACCGCTTTCCCGGTCGCAAATGAACTTGCATCGTGTTGCGAGTCGCAAATAGGAAGGGAACACCCCTTCCTATTTGCGAGTCGAAAACGCATTTTGCGAGTCAGTTCCGACTTGCAAAATGCGTTTCTGCATTGCGTAGAGGCTTTTGCGCCTCGCAAACGGCGTTTTTCGCCGTTTGCGAGGCACAAAACCCTTGCTACATCTGGCCCTAGGTCTTTATTGCCTTGCCGCAATTCTAACAGTTCTCGGTCTGCGGATAAAGTGACTGTTCTTCGATCAAACATTCTTTCAAATTCCTGGACAAAGTTTCTCCAGTCATAAAGCTGGGGTCTGTCTTTACGCACAAGAGGGACTGCCCAAGTGGCCGCGTCTCCAGACAAATAGAATAGCAGGAAGGCCACCCTGGATTGGGCATCAGGGAAGATGTTTGGTCGACATGTAAAATGCGATTCTACTTTAGTCAAAAAGGTTTGTGCTTTCTGAGGATCACCCGAAAACCTTTCTGGAGGAGTCAAAGGAATGGGTGTGGGAACTGAGAGTGAAATGCTAGTTGAAGGATTAAGCCCACCCGCACCCAAAGTACTTTGCTCCATCTTTCCAACTCTGTTTTGTAACTGATCCACCCTTTCTGCTAGATTGGCTGCTATATTTTTGGATTCAACTACATCTAATTGGAGCTGCATAACTATCTGAAGTAAATCGTCCCATGGGGCCATATTGAGAACCTAGCGCAAACCAGGAGGATAAAAAATTTGTGGGCTCACTATTCTGTCAAGGAGACCAGATCCTCGGGGCTTGCGCATGTTCCCAACATGTCCACCTCTTGGCAGCTCCAAACTCCACTAGTTATATAGCACAAAGTTAAAGAATGGCCAAGTGGGGGAATGGGTTTTGGGTTGGAACAGCGGGGAAGGAGACCTCTGGAAGCAAGAGTTAAACAACAAAATTGCAAGATTAATCACAATGACTTTCAATACGCTTTGTTTCAAATAAACACTTATACTGAAAACATGAATGACCTAATGCTTCACTATAACTAGGCCTCAAGAATCTAGGTACCTGGAAATCAAGAAAAGGTTATACAAGGTTTTCATATGAACAATCCAGAATTAACATATTATATTTTTGGAACAATAAATAACACTCTGCTGGATCTGGGTTTCAAGAATACTATGAACATTGAATAACACTCTATTGAATCTGTGTTTTAAGAATACTATGAACCTTGAATAACACTCTATTGAATCTGTGTTTCAAGAATACTATGAACATTGACTAACACTCTGTTGAATCTGTGTTTCAAGAATTCTATGAACATTGAATAATACTTTCCAATTAGTTCTTGGAATAGTCACTGTATTATAACAAAGGTTAAAGAACACTTGGTTTTCTCTGCATGAATGAATTGTACTAGAACCATGAATAACACTGCTACGTCACTCTTTGATTAGGAGTTTCAAGACTCAAATGTGCAGGGAATATTATGCACTTTAATCAAAACTGCTCATCTAAGTTTCAATGTCTAGAAATGATCGCTCACTCTGTCGATCTGTATTTCAAAAGTTAAACACCAGGACAGAATTGCGCACTCTGTTGCCGATTCGAACATCTAGATTTTTATGCAATGAAATGATCGCGCACAACGCCGATCTATGATTCAAGATTTAAATGTAGGGAAAAAATAGCGCACACTGGTGCTGATTCAGAATTCACAATACAAATGTCATGAAATGATCGCGCACACCGCCGATCTATGATTCAAGATTTAAATGCAGGGAAAAGAATTGCGGACTCTGATGACGATTCAGAATTCACGGTACAAATGTCATGAAATTATCATGCACACTGCCGATCTGAATGCCACGAAGTAAATACCTGGAAGGAATCGGGCACACTGTTGCCGATTCGGAATTCACACTGTAAATGCCATGAAATCATCGCGTGCACAGCCACTCTGAATGCCCCCAAAAAAAATGTCTGGAAGGAATCGCGCACACTGTTGACGATTCGGAGTTCACAATGTAAATGCCATGAAATGATCGCACACACTGCCGATCTGAATGCCAAGAAGTAAATGCCTGAAAGGAATCACGCACACTGTTGCCGATTCAGAATTCACGATTCAAAGACCATGAAATGATCGCGCACACTGCTGATCTGAAAGCTAAGAAGTAAATGCCTGAAAGGAATCGCGCACACTGTTGCCGATTCAGAATTCATGATTCAAAGACCATGAAATGATCGCGCACACTGCTGATCTGAAAGCCAAGAAATAAATGCCTGGAAAGAATCGCGCACACTGTTGCCGATTCGGAATTCACAATGCCAATGCCATGAAATGATCGCGTACACTGCCGATCTGAATGCCCCAAAAAAATATGTCTGGAAGGAATCGCGCACACTGTTGACGATTCGGAATTCACAATGTAAATGCCATGAAATGATCGCACACACTGCCGATCTGAATGCCAAGAAGTAAATGCCTGAAAGGAATCACGAACACTGTTGCCGATTCGGAATTCACAATGTAAATGCCATGAAATGATCGCACACACTGCCGATCTGGATGCCAAGAAGTAAATGTCTGAAAGGAATCGCGCACACTGTTGCCGATTCAGAATTCACGATTCAAAGACCATGAAATGATCGCGCACACTGCTGATCTGAAAGCCAAGAAATAAATGCCTGGAAAGAATCGCGCACACTGTTGCCGATTCGGAATTAACAATGCCAATGCCATGAAATCATCGCGTACACTGCCGATCTGAATGCCAAGAAATAAAATGCCTGGAAAGAATTGCGCACACTGCTGCCGATTCGGAATTCACAATGCCAATGCCATGAAATGATCGCGTACACACGATTTCAAGTTTAGGCCCAAAACTCGAATGTTACTAGAAAACGGAGTCGGGGGCCCAACCCGACCTCCGCCTTACCGTCCTGCCTGAAGATCACCAAATAAGCAAGAGCAGGCCTGGAAATGACTGGTTAGGCCTCCGGAACAGGAGCTCTGGAAAATGCTGCTGCTCTGCACCGGGACCTCTGAATAGTGAGCACGTGGAGCTGGGCTGGCTCCCTTATATAGAGCCAAGCCCCGCCCATGAGCCACACCCAACCATGCTGCAAGAAAGGCTTCTAGAAAGTCTTAGAATAAAGGACCACACCCTGTAGTCCTGCAAACAAGCCTTGCAAATGAACAATGAATTACAAACAGCATTAATGACTTTTCAAGGTGAAAGTTCTGCAATGCAAAAGGTTAACATACTGCATGGAGACACAATGCATGAAGTATGCCTTTGCATAAGGACTGGGTTTTTGCATTTACGTCACCCGTAGAGCGCGCACTGTCCTGATGTTAACAAGATCCCATCCAACCGTGAAGTGCCAAGTCATCTGTGTAATGCATTTGTGCATATTATTGACACATCATGTCAAAACAAACACAAACGCATTCTCCACTCACAAAAACAAAAACACATATAATTTTGGAGTAAGTGCTGAATGCTTGCATTAAAATTAACATGTCCATCACTAATGTAGAACACTAATGTATGCGTTTAAAAAACAACGAAAATATACAACCTGTGTGTGTCACTGTCACAAAGAGAGTAAGTGCATGGCATGCACATTAGCAGAAATTACATCATCAGTAAACAATTAGCAACAATAAAAAAATAAGGCCAGGACAAAGGTCTTCTAAAAATAATAGTCTTTATATAAGGATGAGATAACTCTCTCAATGAGAAATAAGAAAAGTCCATCTGGGCAGAGTAAAAAACAGTTATACAGAAGTGTTAGCTAATGTTGGCCATAATGGCTGTCAGGCCCATAACTTGCCTTCTATTAACACTGCCAAAATAAACGTCCTCCAGAAGGGGCATCTATGGGGCAGAAAGCAGGCACCTCAATAATCTTAGTGTATATGTGGGGGGGGGCATTCGGTTTGAGATGGGAGGATTTGGGTTCCCAAGGTGAGGGTTTGGGAAGGGTGGGTTTAGAAGGGGTGGTTTTGGGAGGGGTGTTTTGGGATTTGGAAGGGGTGGATTTAAGTTTGGTAGGAGTAGGGTGGGATGTGGAAGGGGTCAGTGCCAGGGAAAAAAGTAGGCTCTCCTTAGGAAATGGGTAGGGTGTTCATGAGGGAGTTGGGTTTGGGAGGTAGCGGGAGTTGCTGTGTCTGTTGTGTGTGTGTGTGTTGAATGTGTGGTTGCTTGAGGGTCTGGTGTATTTGTTGTATCTTTAGATTTGGGTGTCGGGTGGGTGAGTGCGACATTTGTGTCAAGTATGTAGAGATGTGTGCAGTTGATGTGGTATGTTTTGTGAGGTATCTGTGGGTGTACTGGTACATGCATGTGTGGTGTTGGGAGTGCTGACCGGGTGTGTGCAGTGGTATCTGTGGGTGTTGCTGTGGTGGTGGGCCTTGTGTCGTGGGTGTGCTGGTGGTGGGGGTATGTGATTGTGTCATGGTGGGTTGTGACTATGGATGTGCTTGTGGTATGTGTGGGTTTTGCTGTAGTGGTGGGTGTTGTGTCTGTAGGTGTGCTTGTTGTGAGTGTATGTGGTTGTATCATGGTGGGTGCATTGACTCGGGGATGTGCTTGTGGTGGTTGTATGACAGAAACACACATGGCAGAACCACACATGGCTTAATAATGAGGTCGGAACCACGGCCGCGCCTTCCTATGCATGCCTTCACCATGCATGCCTTTGCAAAGAATTTCATTGTAAATGCATGATTAGTAAAGGTATATGTGGTAACGCCATGTGTGGGAGTGTGATACAACCCTCGACCCCGTCGTCCCTGCCCTAAACCCTAAATCCTACCATGTCCTAAAAACTACCCCACCCTGTCCCAAATTCGACCTCAACCCCCCACTCCCACCCTAAACCCTAAACCCTAAACCCTATCCTGCCCTGTCCTAAAACCTACCCTGACCCCCTGCTTTAAACCCTAAAGGCTAGCCTGCCCTGTTCTAAAACCTACCCCGCCCTGTCATAAAAACTACCCCAACTCCCACCCCCTCCCTAAATCCTAAAACCTAAAACCTACCCTGTCCTAAAAACTACCCTGACCACCCGCCCTGCCCTAAACCCTAAACCTACCCCACCCTGTCCTAAAAACTACCCTGACCTATCATAAAAGTTACCCCGACCCCACCCCTGTCCTGGACCCTAAAACCTACCTCACCCTGTACTAAAAACTACCCCAGACTGTGGTGGCTACAGTGTGTGCTTGTGATTTGTGCTCTGTTGGTGTTGAGATGTGCTACTTGTGGTTGTTGTTGTGGGTGCATGTATATGTTTGCATGTGCTTTGGACAGGGTTGGGTTTTGGGATATGGGTTGGGGAAGGAGTGAGAGTCTGGGCATGAGGTTGGGGTGATTGGGAGGCTGCCACTAATGAGGAGGACAGACCCTGGAATGACCGCTCAGGGCCAGATAGGACACTGTGAATGCCATCCAGGTAAGCCAGTACCTGGGTCTTCTGGCTGGCCAGCCCTTGGATGGCATTCAATAGTGTGGCCTGGCCTAAAGCAATCATTCTTAAAAGAACAACAGCCTCCTCAGTGAGCACAGACTGGGACACCGGGACAGGGGCAGAGGTGCCTGTAGCAAAGGTGATGCTGCACCTTTTAGGGGAGTGGCTAATGCCAGCTGAGGGGGGCAAGAGGGAGGATAGAGATTGAAATGGGGACATACAAAGACGCAAGAACAGTCTCTCCAGGGTCCACCCCCACTAGAGACTGGTCTTCATTGGAGGTCTCTCAAGAAAATGGAGAATCTCTGGCGGCCTCTGTACCAGTCGCGTCGCCCTCCATGCCACTGGGTCCATCAGTGTCTGTTGTGTCCACACCCGATCCCCAGTGGCCAGTTTCATCCCCGCTGATGTGGATGCTGTCACCTTCACCTTTCCCAGATGTTGCTGAAAAGACAGCTACAACAGTTCTAGTGTAACTGTGAGAATAAAATTTAACATCTACGTACATCACACAGCATTTGCAACAAGTTCAGACATCCCCATCTCTGCTCCCATATCATGTAAGCATTTGTCATTTATACACTTGTTATATACTCCATACCAAAGGATTTCAACAGCATGAGTAAACACATAGGCCTGGCTACATCTTTAAACCACTGAGGTACAGAGCTAAAGTTGGTTACAACACAACATCTATGTGATGTTACTTTCCATATGCAAATGTCCCTTTCAGTATTACATTGCTCTCCATCATCCATTTATCTTATCGGCAGGACTAAGGGAACCAAAATGTCTGTGGGATGCAAAACTCTCTCACCAATGTGGATACATTCCTGTCTGTTGCTAACAATACACTTTGGCATACAAATTCAGATTGGCAGCACAGACTGGCTTAAATGCACATTTGTGAAGGACTAAGGACTCAGACAGGGGTGGTTTCTCCTATAGGGCTGAGGGGCTTTGCCCTTATGAAAATCCTACATATTAATAGAAAAACTATTTAAAAGATTGATTTGTTCAGAGTACGATTATAATGATTGTAACTCTAATCAAATCAATGCATTTAAGTCTGGGCTGCCTGTCCCAGGATGCCTACTCTGTCTCACTCTGAAGCAGGAGACAGAAGGCACCCCGAGGATCTGTACCTTCTTTGCAATGGATTCCAGATTTCCCGCTACTGATGGAAGTTGACTTGTATAGATTACATAAAAGAACAAGGAAAAGAAATTCAGTGTTACTGTTGGGCAGTACTACTGTGAGATGACATTTTGCAAATTCACACGTACATTCACCAGTTACTAGATTTCTTTACCAGCAAATATTACAGTTACAGTGGAAATACTGATTTGCAGCTTCACATGTTACCTAGTAAAGTCTACAACATCATCTTGACCAGAGCTATGCACCCAAATCTGTTGTGGAGCCACCCCTGATTACTCACAATCATTGTGAGCTACTAAGGACTCAAATCACCTGTACAATTCTTGCACATAATCATACTCACTGCTACAGTGGCTTCCTGCCTAAACTCCCAAGAGTCAGAACCCATGGTGGGCAAGATAGAAGAGCTTCTATGTCAATGAGAGCAGGGATTTGTGGGTTATTTGAACAAGTGTGTTTTGGAATGGGACAGACTGTGATGAATGTTGGTGATCCAGTGTCATCTGAACTTGCTGCACCTAAATAAGTTTACATACATTTGGCTCTATGACATGTTTAAATCATACAGAGCAACCTAATACACAATATGTGCTGGAATCCCATTTGATAGTACAGCATCAGACAACTCCACACCCTCCCTACTTTTCCCTCAACATCACTTTCATTTCATTATGTTGTCAGTCATCGTACTAGTACACTGCCTACTGGCCACTGGTAGTCAGTGGCCTGCAGTTCGTGTGATGAAATAGGATTTGTGTGTTACAGTATAGTTTCAATTTTCAGGTGACTTAACATTGCCATTCACAGATATTTCAGACATTGGTCACAAAAATCTGTGCAACCATATGATTCTGTCAACTCCAATCAAAACACTACCCACATTACTAAAAAGGAACCAAGTAGCCGGTGAATCAGAAAGGACAAGGTTACTCAGTCAGACATTCCCCAATCAGACATGTACCTGTTCTTCTCGGGTCCTATAGAGTTCGCTGCACAGCACCAGAACCTCCCTGGCAAGGAGCTCCAGCTCCTCACAGGAGAAGGCAGTAGCCCTGTCACCTGCTTTGCCTGGCATCCTGGCTCCCAGAGGTCGATAACAGCAGCAAAAAATTAGGACGTCTTGATGACTGAAGTGTTAACAAGTAAGGGAGTGTTTTTCCACAACGCGGCATACAAGTACACAGCGGATGCTATCCTTGTCGGAGAGGGACAAAGCCATTGGCTTTCGTGCGTTGCCGTCAAACATGTTAGCCTATGGCAGAGCCCGTCACGGAGGCTATCACCTACTACATGGTCAACTTCCGCAAGGTCAGGGAGCCACCATTTTAGGGTGTGGAGCTGCACATTTTTTAATTGTTGGTGCATCACCAGCACTCTGAATGGAGGCTACTGCATTTTTAAATGTCAGATAGGAAGGACACTCTTCTTGGACAGATATTACACAATAAAATGTGGACCTTGACTGTGTTTGACCACTTAAGTGCAGCAGAAAAAATTGTTACCTCCATTGACTTTATTGTTTCAAAAATAATTGAAAAATAATAATGTGCAAATAATACAGTTCAAATGTATTATTTACACATAATAACAATCAAATTTAAAAAAGTTTTTTTTAAATAAATTTTTGACTCACAAATATTTGATGTCCATGTGTGTGCATGTATTACCCAATGACATTTCTACTTTTACCAAGAAGTCAGATGAGTTTTAACAATAAAAGTATGGTGTGACCATGACATCTGATCTTTTCTTTTCCATCATACAAACATCTGAACCATGCAATGGGTAGGAGGCAACAGTCTCAGGTGTTATGGCCCTTTCCAGACCTTGCCACCATGGAGGAAAGGGATATCATTAAGCAACATCATCTAAATAGGCAAACATTCATGGATTTGTGTGCAGTTGGAGCCTGATCTCCTGCCTCGTGGTATGAATCCAATAGCCATAACACCAATAGTAAAACTCATCGCAGTACTTCACTTTGTAGCCACTGTCAACTTTCAATACACTGTGGCAGTATCAGGGGCATGTCCCAGCCAACTTTGAGTAGTGTGCTATAAGACGTCCTTGCTTCCTTGATGAAAAACATCAACAGCTACATCTAGGAGGGTAGAGGGACTTACACTTATACTGCAAAGGCTACTGCTTGACCTCCTACAAAGGAATGAGACCCTCCTACAGATCTCCTGGCAAACAGGACTGGGTTGAAAGGGGAACGGGTGCACTTCAAAACAACTCTCTGAAGTCTCATCCACTTCAAAGGCCCATTTGGGTACACATACTGGGTCTGTGACCCCTTAAATAAGACCTACAACTGGACTCTGTCAGAAGGACTGCCATGCTGCCCAAAGGATTCATCTTGACATTTTGGTCTTATTTTATTCAGCAAAATAATATCTGTTTTCCTAAACTGGTGTGGAGTACTTTTTGTGGTGTTTTTATAGTGTTGTTGTATGAGTTATTGCGTAAATGTGGTCAAGCCCCTTCTAAAGAAGCCTAATCTAAATGGAGGGGTCTTTAAAAACTACAGGCCTATCTCGCTCCTTCCCATGATGGCAAAACTTATTGATAAGCAAGTAAATATACAACTATCGGGCTTTTTGGAGGAACATAAGATTTTGCATATAACTCAAATGGGCTTTAGACTGGGCCACAGCACTGAATCTGCCATGATTGCGGTTACGGAAGAAGCGAGAAAACGAATGGACCAAGGTCAGGCAACTGTAATAATAATGCTAGATTTGAGCGCAGCATTTGATACGGTCAATCATGATCTACTCATTCAAAGAATGGAAAATAGTGGGATTAAAGGAAGGGCGCTTAAATGGTTAAGGTCGTTCTTACAAAATAGAACCTTTCAAGTCTTGGATCGCTCTTTTTTCTCAGCCCAGTTGAAACTTTTATGCAGAGTTCCGCAGGGCTCATCTTTGAGTCCCACTCTGTTCAACATTTACATGTCCCCCCTAGCAGAAGTCATAGAACCCTTTGGGGTATCCCTGGTGTCATATGCGGACGACACACAGCTGGTGGTCTCCTTCTCCCCCAATAAGGAGGCGGACAACTTGGCCTTGCCTGCCTGTCTCCAAGCGATTGCTGCCTGGATGACAGAAAGCAGGCTGCAACTCAACGAAGAAAAGACAGAAATTATGTTTTTAGGAAAACTGGCCAACCCTGCTACAAATATAGGACCAGTAATACATTTAGATTACTTACCCCCCCCCCCAAAGCTCAGATTAAAGCCTTGGGAGTTTGGTTGGATCCCAAACTCACCATGGAACATCAAGCCAAGAGAACGTCAGCCACCTGTTTTGGGATTCTGAAACTACTAAGGAAGATTATTGGTCTGCTTCCGCCATTGGCCAAAAGACTGGCCGTACAAGCCCTAATTTTATCCAGATTAGATTATGGAAACAGCCTCTTTTTGGGATCTCCAGTTTATGTGGTTAACAAACTACAGGTGGTACAAAATGCTGCAGCACGTTTGCTCTTTAATCTGCCTAGGACCACATCAGCTAAAAAAGCTCTGATTGAACTGCACTGGCTTCCAGTGGCAAAAAGGATAACGTTTAAGGCTCTTTGCTTCTTCCACAGAGCTTTATATAAAAAGAATCCTCATTATCTAAAATCATTAATTTCACTATACACACCCACAAGAGTTTTGAGATCGGCCTCTAAAGCCCTGGTAGTGGTACCCAAAGTAAAGAGAACATCATGGGGAGGAAGATCCCTGAAGTACCAGGGAGCCAGACTTTGGAACTCTCTGCCCACGAACATTCGCATGATGAATCAGGAGACTGAATTTAGGAAGGCCATTAAAACCTGGCTATTCTAAATTCTTCTAAGTTCCCCTTCTCCAGTGAAGTTTGAGATTCCTCCAGTATGTTCTAAACTTTTCAAACTGATCAGCGCTACGAGGCCTCCGGGTAGCTGGCGCTATATAAGTCACAATAACATAACATAACATAACATAACATAACATAAATACTTAACACATTGCCTTCTAAGTTAAGCCGGTCTGCTCTGTGCTAAACTACCATGGGTGAGCACAGGATAATTTCGGTTGTGTTGTGACTAACACTGGCTAGGATTGTGGTCCCGACTTGGAAAGAGTGCATACCTCTGCCAACTAGAGACCCAATTTCTAACAAAAACCGACTGTGATTATTGCCACTGTTGAAGAATTCAACAATGCCACAGGAAGTCTGCTTCAATGAGGCCCATGGAAGAACACAAAGCAGGCTTTTGTGCTCCTGAAGGCTAGGTTTAGGTGCCTGGACAAGACCAGTGGAGCCTTCCTCTATTCACCCGATAAGCTGTGCCAAATCACAATTGCCTGCTGCATTCTCCATAACATAGCCCTGAGGAGAGACATCCCTATAAATGCAGAGGGGGAAAACCGTGCTGAGCCCCCATGTGAGAATGCTGAAATGCCCAATAAAGATGACAGTGGTGAAAAAGGAGATGACTTATCTCAATATGTGATTGCCCACTTTTTAAAAGTGTAAGTTTACATTTACAAATTTTAAGCTCCAGTGTCAGTACAACGTGTGACCTAGGGAAAACATCTGTCTGGTATTGTGATTTGTTGTGAATGGTCAGTGCAGGAAAGTTGAAGGCAAAGATGTTAGTGGGTCAGAATTTCCCTACATTGGGTAATGTGGTCATTGCCATAGAGGAAATATGTTTGTGCTAAGTATGTGTGTCCTCATGACTTGTCAATTGAGTTTAATTTAATATGTAAGAAATATAATTTCCCATGTTATTCTGTTTCAGGGTCCTTCATCATGTCATCTTCATTTGGATATTTGAACATTGTCACACTTGCTGTGATATGTTGCTGTTTGGAAGTACAAAGTAAATACGTGTTGATCCTGGGACGGACACCCACATGGAATGGGCAGATATTTTGCAGAGACAACTTGCACTCTGATAGTATGGAGGTTCAGAAAATTGTATCTGACCTGTTTTCTGTGTGATGTTGCTGTCAAGTCCATATGTGCCACTTGAGTTGCTCAAACCACATGTGTATGTAGAACCCTAGAATACTGTTCTTCCTTCACATTGGCTAAATCTTCAATTTGTGGACAGTGGAGGAAACTGGTAATACAATACTTTCAATGACTACATTGGAGATTAACACATGTTTGCAACTTGTACACACATATGGAGGAGATGTAACTAGAAGAGAATACCACTTAGAAACACAATACTTCCTATGAAAATGGATGTAACTTTGGACCTGT
Organism: Pleurodeles waltl; assembly: GCF_031143425.1. NCBI lineage: Eukaryota > Metazoa > Chordata > Amphibia > Caudata > Salamandridae > Pleurodeles > Pleurodeles waltl. The sequence goes on from NC_090437.1 coordinate 1,180,425,901, forward strand.
TTTTGTAAGCACAACAACATACATAGATAAACAGTAATGGGCAGAGCCCATGCAAGGGATGATCCATGGGGAATTACACAACATCTGACTATACATTGTGCATGATGTTAGAAGGAGAGCTACAACCATGCTTCAAGTAATTTGTATGACAGAACATATTTTGTATAACAAAAGTAGCTATATTTGTGTTGCTAAGGTTGTTGCAGCATTCTAAATGTCTAACGCAAGTGCAGGACCCCATTAGTGATTAGGGAGGCATAAATAGGTCTGAAACCAGCCTGCACTCCACCAGGGATTCTAGTCAAGCCTTTAGGGTGGAACATTTGCAAGACCTTCTCCTCCAAGGGAAAACGCTGTAATGGGAGAACACTGCCACTTGTCCTCTTGGCCTCCAGGTGATGCTTGGAGGCCAGTCAACAAATTCTTCCCCACAAGTCTTTCATCCTCTTCCTAGTCTCCTCCTGTGTGTGCAGGTTGTAAGCCACAGCATTCACAGTGTCAACTATACTGGTCCACATTTGCCTTTTCTAGGAAATTGTAGTATGTTGGACTTGTGCTCCAAACTACTGAAGCTCTACTGTAATGATTTGATCCACTATAACAGACAACTCTCCCTCTGAAAAATCGGGATTCCCCCTCCCTCCCATAGTGAATTACTGGGAAAAACTAAACTAGTGCCGAAGAAGGTGAGGGAGAATCAACTAAATATAGTTTGGAAAAATACAGAGGGAGAGTAGCACAGTAAACAACCTGTCTCCTATGTGGCAATTCCTGCATCCAAATTGTCTTTTGCAGTGTGATGGCAAAGGATCATGGTCTGAAATTGAGTGTGTTCAATAGTGTTTTGGGAGGTGTGCACAATTGTTCAGTTTACAACAGGTGTGGGTTACTAGCATCAAACCAATGGCCACAGTGATAGTACCATACTGCACGGGTCCCAGGACATACTCCTGCCGTTATGGTTCCACTGCTGGCACATCACCAGCACAACTGTATGATCAAATAGCCTTGGCAGGATGTCTCATTCAGATGGTGACAGAGTGCTAATCGTCGGCTTTGGAGTCTGCCATGCTGGCTGTGAGATGCAGCTTCTGCGACAGAGTACACTCTGTTGTGGCAGTCTTTGGCTTTGATACAATACGTCTAAATATGGCAGACAGGAGACCGCTGACTTTAGCAGTAATACTACAAAGACAAAATTTGGGCCCTATGAGTGTTAAATATGCACGTAAATCCATACAAGTTTCTTTAACTATTAACAGATATGCCTTAGGTACTGTTGAGCATTGCTTTACACATGTATATTAAACATATATATGTCATTTCACATATTCTCCATGGTGTAAGACATACAGCACATTAACATATGAACTTTCATGTTAAACAGCAAGGTGATGGATGGAAAGCTTGAATTAATCTTAGCCACTGGCAATCTCTTGGGCTGCGTCCCAATCTATTCTTGCTTTGCCCACCATGCCACTCCAGTTTTGACCTAGCCATGTGCAAATCGGTTTTGACTGTGCTCACAATGGCAACAGTCCAGCCTGAAGTGCCAGGCCAGGTCCTCCCTGGACCAGAAACAAGCATCCTGGGACCAGTGTCAGGGTATCACCCCTCATCAGCCAGGCTAGCTTGAATCCATTGGCATAGTGAGCACAGTACCCACATCTGGCATACTCAGGGGAGGATCTTGGCCTGGCAGCTTGGGCTGGACTATTGCTGTGGAGAGCAGGGTCAGGGCTGATTTGCATATGGCTGGGTCAAAACTGGAATGGCGTGCCAAGCAATAGAAACAATGGGTTTAGGCCCAGATCTGTGAATGGGGTGAATGTTTGACACTGTTCAGCATTCTGTCCATCACCTGTTCTTTTAGCTTTCATGCTAACTATGAAAATTAATTTAGGATGTTTTTATCAGCAAGATCAGAATTGCACTCAATATGTATGTGAAGTATCAAATTTATGATCAGATTATCTTGCATAAATTTAAACTTATATAGGTAGTGACGGTGTCCAGGTTAGACACTCACACATACATTTGTCATTTTATCCCCTATGATGTCCTTGCTTGCTTACTTAACAGTTACACATTAGTTAGTTATATAGTTTCCTTAGTAAATATTACCAATATTGAACATGTTACATGGATATTTTATTTGAATTGGCTATATTCAAACATCAACTGATGTTTTTTGTACGTCACATTGTCTTATTGAATTTAGATTGACACATAGGTATGACAACGCAGCCCTTTATCATATGGGAAAAATGCTGTAAATATAATGTGTTACAAACCTGTATATAACACTTTCTGTGAACATGCATGTAGGTGATTCTGTACCTATATGCTCTGATTCTTACATAATTTCTTTAGCATGAGACAGCTCCGATTTGGATTAGAAATAGGGGTGAGCTCCGCTGGAGTTTTGCCAATCCGTGCTATGCTTGGAGCACAGAGTTCGGAAAAAACTCTGCCACTCGCCACATGGCAGAGTTTGTCGCCCACCCCTTATTTCAGCAGGTACTAGGAGCCCTGGTCAGCAGTCAACGCTTAGGCTGAAGCACCAGAAGAACTAAATTGCAATGGCCCACATGACACATCCTGGAGAGACTGTCCGATTTAGAAGCACTGGATGTGCAAGTCATGCCTATGTCCACACCCTGAAGGAATATACTGAACAGCAAACAACAAGGGGTTCCGTTTTAGATTTGTTTTATTTGAAGTTATTTCACCAGAAGTGCTGCATCCAGTAATCAGGCACTTCATTAGACCATGGTCACTGGAATGCTTCCTTAGATCAGTGTGTGAATGATTGTTACCAATCAATACATCTCTTTATATATAATGTATAGAGCGCACGTTGTAAATACATTCCATGGATGAGATATAAAGTTGTGGCTTGCCCAGAATAACACTGTTTGCTCAAGTAACAGAGATGGGATTAAAACCCGTTCCCTTGTTTTAAATGGAGTATGATGTCAAGAAGACCACATACCCTTCTTCTGATATCAGGAACTTCCCAACAGGGAGAGGTTGGTCTTCCCCTAGCTCCTCCATGGAGCATGCCATGAATGTGCTATGCCTATCACACCATTGTCAGGCACCTGCATTGTGTAAACTGGACTGTAAAATGCAACAAAACAGTGACTAGAAGCACTTCAAACACCTTAGGGCAACAACAGCATTCATGTGGCACTGGGCTGCCTTTACACACAAACACATATACCTACACAGCTACATCAGCATATACATACACCACAAAAGTACATAGTATAATCATACACACATACATGTTTATGTATATATATATATATATATATATATATATATATATATATATATATATATATATATATATTTATAAATATCTATACATATATATTTATGCACATATATTTATGTTTACATTTATTTTCACACGAGCCTTCAATTCATAACCCTTTTGTTACAAGACAGCGATAAATGATTGTAATTCCAAATGTGCGAGAACACTAGGAGGGACATTTACACAACTGTAAAGGAGCATACATAAATAAGGAGAACAATGGCCTTCCCCTAAGGCTCCCCCCCGTGCTTCGACAAACGTCTTAATAGATGTGCAATGTGTCATGTTGAGATGCACAACACTGCTGTTCTCATCTGAGATGAAACTGGCCTACCTTCCCATTGTCTGTGTGTTTGTTTATGACATAATTTCTCCTTCTGGGCGACGGATATTGCAGAGCCATCATGATTGCCTTTTGCCGGGAACGTCGGCTGCATGAACAACAGCGCTGCACGTTTTATTTCGTGCAATTGTGTCATCAGCGTGCTTAACATTTAAACAGCTCGTGACATTCCCAATGACCGATGGTTCATGGAGCACCCAAGTGTCTCGCTCAATAGAGGGAGGTGTTGCTCTGGGGTGCGGTTACTAAGAGGTCGGGCCTTAAGAGACACTGTTGATACTGAAGCAGAGGTGCTTGGGCTGGGTTTGGATCCGGAGTGTGGTGGATGTGGTGGGCTGGGGGCTTAACGGCTGCAGAGGACAGACTGGAGAGCTCTAGAACTCGGCTGCTGGCTGGGCACTGCTGGATCAGGTAAGCCAAAAGATGAGTTCAACAAAGGGGAGGTCAGTGGCAGAAAAACAGACTTTGCAAGCACAGGATCTACCCTGCAGCAAGAGGATACAGGATACTGAACATTTTGAATACTTAAAAATACTTTTGTGAAAGGTGCCATTGTGTGGCCGACAAACACAATTTATTACAACTGGTTCACTTTACAAGAGCATGTATGGCAGCCCAGAATTCCGCCTCTCACTGAACTCTGTGGAGATACGAGGAGTATTTGGATAGATTGGTGGACTTCAGTGGAATGAAACTCCATGAGCTCAACCCCTAATTATGAGTGCATCATGATACCTTACCTTGATTGTATTTCATCTAGGTTATTTGCTAGTGTAGGACATCTTTGACAAAATATTTATTCATTGTGTCCATTTTACATTAATGGACTGAGATGCAGAAAATGTAGGCTACTTGAGGCAATAAAATGTTCATCTATCACATTGATGAGGTATGTCAATGTGGCTTATCATATATCTGTTGTACATTTGGCGGTAGAATGTTGGAATGCCTAAAAAATATGGTGAACTTCATACTTTTGGTATCACATATATACCTAGAGTTGACATTTAGAAAATATTTGACCCTGTACTTTCAGTGCAACGACATACATGGAATTTAGAAGTTATTTTTCCATTTGTGCTCCTGATACTTTGATCAGCCTAGAGGCATAATGCCCTCTATGACAATATGCTGTGGGTCACATGATTTATTCAACAACCGTTATTTTAATAGAACATTGACATTTAAGCCAGTTGTGCCACACAATTGCACATAACACACCTCTAACTTTGCTAAGATGTATTCATTCTACTTACATTGAATATGATTGTGAATCACAAGATTTGTCAGTTGATTTGATTGACATTGCATAAATTGTGGTTCTGTCCACTCACACAGTATAAGATGACACAGTACTTTTCACTGTGGGATTTCTCCTACTTCCATTGCAGGATCGGTGAGGGAATCACACAATGGGACATCATTGACTACATGTTGGAGTAAGTTACTCCCACGATGTGCAAATGACACAAGATCCATACTCAAACACAGAGATGCCTATTAGATAATTTGTTACAATTTCTTAGTTGGTATAATGTATATTTCTGCTTTCTTTATCAATGAGTAGGCCATTCTTATATCTGCCATTCTGGAACCCCTCATTCATGGTACTGTGGCGGAAGATATACGCATCATGTGCAGTTCCTGGACATTTTTCAAAGACATTTATGAACATTCCATGATGGTCCACTATGGCCTGGACATTTATGAAATAGTTATGCTTATGGTTTCTGTACAGGTGGGATGTTGCTGCAGGGGGCACAAATGGGACATGTGTGCAATCTATGGCACTAAGCACATGCGGAAATTCACCAATGGTGTAAAAGCCTTGCTTGATATCTATTTGGGTAGTTTTAGGGAACAGAAGGTCCTGGGATGTGAGTTTTATGATCGCATCCAAAAGTGATGGGGCGAAGGCAGAAAATGCTCCCTTTGAAACGCCATGCAATCTGAACAATGCTGCTTGGAAGATTTCTGGTGCCAACATTTAGAGCACATCCATCAATTTTGCATGTGCTGGGATGGCATTGGTCCTTGAATTATCTGACTGAAGCCTTGGCCCAATCTGCTCCAGTAATTCCATGATGGACTCCACCTTCAGTCAGTGAAACTGTGTGAATTCCTCCTCCTTGAGGTCAATGAGGGATATGCTCTACAGAAAACACACCCCCTCCTCTTTTGCTGCCTATGTTGTGATCTCCTATATACTCCTAGTTGCAGTATAATTACCTCCATGACATAGTTGATCTTACCTTTGTGTACGGTGATATTATAACTGCGTCATTACCACAGCTTGGGTTGCTGATTCACAGCAATTCTGGCACATTTCTAGCATTGCATTGCTATACTCCATGATACATGATGCAGTGCTATACTGATAAATACCACTGCACTACAGTTGCATTGGAGTTTGCCCAGGAATGCCTACATTGCATGTATTAATTCCATCATGAGGCAGTTGGATTCATGCAGTCCTTAAAAAATGATGCACCTGTGCAGATGTCATTTTTTAAATATGACTTTCTGTTTGTGCCAGCCTTGCGTCACACTACATTATGCAATGCCATCACAACCCTTTGATAAATATGCCCCTAGATCAACAAATACAAGGTTTATATAAGAAAATGAATAGATCATGAGCCCTAGTGCAAGAACTAGAACATCTTGTCTTAGACACAGAAGGTCAGCTGGCCGCAGTTCATGATCAAGTTGTGTTTCTTCCAAAGTAATTGGTAGAAGTGAAATTAAAGTAAGTGGACAGCAAAAATTGTGTGGGGTGGTGTTCATGTACTGTACCAGTTCCTCTTATCTGGTGCACCTTATGATGGATCTCAGGCTCTCTCTCTACCTGACAGTCTCATGTTAAAGTTAAAGGTAAGTTTGTTTGGCTTTGCTGTTTTAAGTATGACTGGTGCCAAGATACTCTGTTGAATAAACAGACCTTATTTATTTTGAAGTTATTCAGAAATGTGTGGGCAGAGGACCAGGTTCTCAACTGGCACTATTGTTCCAAAGTACTGAGAAAGACACACAGAGTGATTGTCTAAGTTATCTCTACAGAACACCTCTACACATATTCCTACAAGCACACTGATCAGTAGTGGTGGTCAAATAACTGAGAAAGGTAGCTGCAGTTCATATAAAATTATTCTCTATTGCATTTCAGGCATCAGTGTAAACACATCTCCTACGTTGGTGCATCTTCATTATATGAAAAGGTTGCTACAATCATAATATTTTGTATAACATAACTGGTTCCTATGTGTGTCCACTTTCCTCATACCTAATTTTGTGGTGGTAATGGTTCTCCCATAAGAATATGACATTTCTTCTGGAAGTGGTGACTTTCTACAAGCAGAATTGGTGTTAACTTAACTCACTGTTATTTTAAATATAATGAAATAGTTAGTATTGTAAAATGGTGATCAATCAAGCAGAATGAGTTCATGGACATTTCAGTGCATTCAAATCTAAGCAAGATGACAGGTGGTAAGAGCCAGACATTCTTATATGCTGTACAGCAGAGCACTTACTTTTTTCACTATCATTCCGATTTGTTGACTCATAGAATCTTTGTATCCCCTTGCACCCAAAAGAAATGTTGGGGTCACCAAGGATAATACCTAATTTTGTGGTGGCTATTTGTTCTTCCATGAGATTATGACATTAGTCCTGGAAGTGTTGTCTTGTTTCTGTTTGAGAGTATGTAACATCTATCATGAATTGTTCCCACGTTGTGTTTGAAAGCTGAACATACAAATGTGTTAAACACAGTAAGGTTAAAGTAACACTGTAGTGTACTTTTGTTGAAACATTGTAATTCTGTGTATGACTGGGACCAAATGCCATAATCCATTCCTATGCCTCATTATGGCATGATTTCATAACTCCCCAAACCAGGACTATACACTTTTCTGCTAACAGAAGCATTGAAGACACCAATATGTATAATATTTTTTCATTTATGTACTGAATGTCACTCCCAATGAATAGACAGGCAACCTTTAATATTGTGATAGTCAGTGGGCCATGATATTGTGTGAATTCTCATTTGGCTTCAGGAAGTTTAATTTATCAAACACATTTGAGTGATGCAGCATCAGCAATCTCAAATATTCTTGGTGAATTTCCATCACGATAATATCCTCCTGTTTCTGGGCATGATGCTCTTACCTTCTTCTAAAAGTGAGTCACTCATTCAAAGTAGATCCTACCACCTCTGTGTCCCCGTCCTCCTCGTCTCCCTCCTCCCTCCCTGTGACGTCTACACTCACACCTGCATGCACCCCAACATCAGCCAGTTCTTCCACCACCAGCAAACCCTCCACTACAGTCCGCACACCTGCAGTCACCACCCCCACTGGCATTTACACGTCCCCTGTGTCCTCTCCCACTGTGTCTGTCACCCCCTCTTCCAAGACACATAAACGCAGGCAGACACCCAAACAACAGCCAACCACCTCACCACAGCCTACGTCCCAGTCACCTGCACCCAAGGACAGCACACCTGGCTCTCATACAACCACATCCTCTTCCTCCACTTCTCTCACCACTACTCCTACCCCTTACCTTGGTCCCAAGAAAAATTACCTCTCCAGTTTTGACCTCTTTCCCTCCCCCGACCCACCCCCTCCAACTGGGAAAAGTCCCAAGGGCACCTCAGCCACCACCAGCCCAACTACTACAGTGCAAGTGGTGCATGGCATGTGGAGTCCACCCTTTGGCGGCAGTAACACTTCGGTGAGCAGCAAGGGGACAGCCAGCCCCCCCCAGGCAAGAGGACCCGGAAATTGAAGGACCGCCGTGAGCGGACAGAGACGGCTGCCCCCAAGGAGGTGACTCCGGCCACTTCACCGGCCACAGCAGCCAGGGGAGGCAAGGGCCCGAGAGCCCCATCTAAGGAGCGGAAGGACAGCAGGGCGGAGAGGACAACCACCAGGAGCGCGGAGCAGGAGGGCCCCACAAGCCCCATCCCGGCTGCAAGGGATGACACCAAAGGGCCCAGGACTCACTCCCCGAAGGGGCCTGACACAGCACGGTCGGAGGGCGAGTGAGCAGGGTGTCCAGGCCAGGTATGACTCCCTTGACATACTGCAAGAGCACCGCTAAACAGGGCCCCGCCGTGAAGACAGGTACCGCTGAAGAGGGCCCCGCCGTGCAGAAGAGCACCGCTGAAGAGGGCCCCGCCGTGCAGAAGAGCACCGCTGAAGAGGGCCCCACCGTGCAGAAGAGCACCGCTGAAGAGGGCCCCGCCGTGAAGACAGGTACCGCTGAAGAGGGCCCCGCCGTGAAGACAGGTACCGCTGAACAGGGCCCCGCCGTGAAGACAGGTACCGCTGAACAGGGCCCCGCCGTGCAGAAGAGCACCGCTGAAGAGGGCCCCGCCGTGCAGAAGAGCACCGCTGAAGAGGGCCCCGCCGTGCAGAAGAGCACCGCTGAAGAGGGCCCCGCCGTGAAGACAGGTACCGCTGAAGAGGGCCCCGCCGTGAAGACAGGTACAGCTGAACAGGGCCCCGCCGTGAAGACAGGTACCGCTGAACAGGGCCCCGCCGTGCAGAAGAGCACCGCTGAAGAGGGCCCCGCCGTGCAGAAGAGCACCGCTGAAGAGGGCCCCGCCGTGAAGACAGGTACCGCTGAACAGGGCCCCGCCGTCTCAAGCACCGCTCTGCTGGGCCCCGCTGTCTCAAGCACCGCTCCGCTGGGCCCTTCCTGTCAAGCACCGCTCCGCTGGGCCCCGCCGTCTCAAGCTCCGCTCCGCTGGGCCCCACCGTCTCAAGCACTGCTCCGCTGGGCCCTTCCTGTCAAGCACCGCTCCGCTGGGCCCCGCCGTCTCAAGCAGCGCTCCGCTGGGCCCTTCCTGTCAAGCACCGCTCCGCTGGGCCCCGCCGTCTCAAGCACCGCTCCGCTGGGCCCTTCCTGTCAAGCACCGCTCCGCTGGGCCCGCCGTCTCAAGCACCGCTCCGCTGGGCCCTTCCTGTCAGGCACCGCTCCGCTGGGTCCCGCCGTCTCAGGCACTGTTTATGGTTCACTGTGCCCACCATGCCTCCTCCTTGACCAGTGGACTCTGTAATCCACCTGAGAGACTGTGGCTTTGCACTCCCCAGGATGGTACAGTGGGCAACACACCCACTGTAGAGACATTGAGAGACTGTGGCTTTGCACTCCCCAGGATGGTACAGTGGGCAACCCACCCACTGTAGAGACATTGAGAGACTGTGGCTTTGCACTCCCCAGGATGGTCCAGTGGGCAACCCACCCACTGCAGAGACTTGAGAGACTGTGGCTTTGCACTCCCCAGGATGGTACAGTGGGCAACCCACCCACTGCAGAGACTTGAGAGACTGTGGCTTTGCACTCCCCAGGATGGTACAGTGGGCATGGTGGCTCCTCGTGGATCTGGCGTCGTGGACTCATGTGGCTGTGGTGGCCCCCCCTTCCCTTCCCCCTGAGGTGCCTGTAGTTTTGACATTGGATGCCCCTGCAGTGTTCTCTCCAAAGGACTCAGGTCTCGTGTGTGGGCTTTGCCCTTGTTTCGCAGAACCTTGGCCCACGTACATGTTAGATTCGTAGGATGTGCAGGACTTGTTACTTCAGTGATACACTGATGTGTATATCTTTATGGTTTTTGTAAATATTTTTCACGGTTGCTCAATTATTTCCAGGTGCTTTTTTTGTAAATTAAAATTTATTCCAAATTTGGTTGTGTCATTGTATTTTTAAAGGGTCTTTGTGTGGTGTCACTGTGACTTCCTGCTCTGCATTGGTGTGTACATATTGGGGGGGTGGGGGGATCGCATATGTGTATGCCCGTAACCTTTCTTCCTCCCCCCTCCCGTGTGTCGTAGGTGCAGTACTCACCGTTGACGTCTGCGCCGGAGTTCGTACTCGTGGTAGATGAGCAGGTAGACGAGAGCAGGTATGATGTTCAATTCGGGTTCCATGCTGTCCGGATTCCGCGTGGAGTGTCTCGAGGTGAGCGTTTTCCATTGGAAATGTCTGTTTCCGCCGTGTTTTTATCGGCGGTGCTCCCGCCCCGGAAAAGGTGGCGGATTGGTGGGTCGTGATAGGGTGGGCGGTACATTGTCTGCCGCCTGGCTGTTGGCGGTGACCGCCGCGCTGTTTGTTTGTTCCGCCGTGGCGGTCGGAGTGTTAATGCGGCGGGCTGTGTTGGCGGTTCCCGCCAGGGTCAGAATTGCATTTTTTTGACCGCCGCTTTATCACCGACCGCCAGGGTCAGAATGACCCCCACAGTCTGGTACATTGCCGATAGACGTGGTAGGAGTTTAGACTTGGCATTCCTGCGTAGGGACATTTTGTGATCACAATGACATGTTAGTTATAAAATCACTTCCTTGTCCCAATACACGGAAGAGGGAGATTCCGACCAGGGAACCACAACTAGACGCTGACTGCCTCGTTGCAGATGCTGAACCAAGATCACAGGTCTTTGCTCAGGTATGAGGGCTGATGTCTCCACAGTGATTCTAATAGGCAAGCTAGAAGCTTAACATGCTGTACTCTAAATAGAACAAGCAGAGGGAGAGTAGAAACTGTTAGACAATATGATAGCTTTGTTCTTATGTTTTACTCTCCTGGTGACTATTTCAATCCTACTGTGTTGTATCGTTCTGGTTATTGCGGCTCACGCCTTAATATCTAAAATACAGTCGTTTTATTAAAACATTATATAAAACTTATACTGTCTTTGTCATTTGTATATGAGATCATATTGGAAATAAGAGAGTTGGTTTGGATCTGAGTAACCACGACTTCCCTGAGAAGTTCCAAAGATGTCATGCGCTCGGCTGCCAAATCATTCCTTCCCCATGGGAGAAATGAGGCACTGCTAGTTGGCCGGAGCAAAAACCGGATTTAGGGTGACAGAGTTCTTTACACGTGGGTCAGACTCAGTCCCCCACACCGTTATAGATCCTGCTACCTAGAAATCCAGTAGTCTCATTTAGAATAATGAGAGCCCACGCGACATGGCGCCGCCAACGTTTGGTCTGGCTCTAATGATTAGGTCCGACTGACTCTCTTGATCTCATATATATTTTGATTCCTCGGTTCTGTTTACGGAGACGTCCGTGGGGCAGAGGGTTTCCGCCGCCACAGCATAGGTGCTTCCTATTGCTTAGTGGTTGGTTGTTCAAGCTTGAACTTTGAAAGGAAAACCCCGATATTGGTGTGCCTTCTCTGACCTAGAGCTATTTTTTATAAATGGCGAATCCTAATGTAGTGAATATAGCAATTAATATGCGTCACCCGCTCACGGGACATCTGTTGACACATCGACTACCAGTCCAGGGGGGTCCAGTCACTTTTGTGGTGGACGCCCATGCAGCCTATAGAACTGAACTTTTTTATTCTTGGGTCGGATTTCCAGCAGTGGATGGGGGAACAAATACTTTTCACGAATACACTGTTGCGAATGTCCCTGGACAATACAGGGCTTACGCTTATTTAGAAATACCTCTATCTTATCAAGAACACCATAATTGGCTTGATGGCGCCCTCCCACACACAGTAGCACAAGTTAGGTTAGGTCCGTTGAGTAATGATGGTCCTACCTGGCCTCTATTGGCTATATATACACCTCATCCTGCGGTTGCTCAATTGGCAGTGGTTGAAGTTCGTCGTTTATATACAGAATTAACGGCTACATATAGACGATTAGTTCAGTTTGCAATGCAGACACTAAATACAACCGCAGCGCGTGCTGCTCCAGCGCACCCACAGGCAGTGGTTCCGGGTATTAATCCGGCCAGTGTACACTCTGTTATGGGTAAAGTACCGGCTAAACGAGAGGAGACTCCATTTTGGTTGGCGCAAAAAATGAATAAGCTGGAAGCAGTATTTCCCCATACGGGACCTCAGGATAAACATAGAATTTTGACGATGTGTTTGCCGTATGGGATGGTTCCTCCGGTGGACCTTTGTAATACCTGGGGCACGGTGTTTGCCGCGTTCTACACTACGGCACACGGTACACCGACATTAGCTAATTTACCGGACGTACTTAAACAGATTCAAGATGAATATGGGGCTGCCCCTGCCTTAGATTTGGGCATGCAGTTGCTGGGCAATTTTGCCACAGTTTCTTCTATTATTTTGAGTAATCTCAAAGGAGAGGCAGTAGCACTAGCTGTGCGAATGCGTGTTCGGGATGTTCCGCTGCTTAATCAGGAGCGGGAGCTTCCGAGAATAATAGCGGAAACATATTCTAGTATTGGTCGAGATAGCCTAGGTGCTAGACCACAGAAACCCCAGTAACAGGGTAAAAATAATAAAGATAATGCTAAACAACAGCAACCTGAGGGTTCGAAGAAGCGCTGGGAAAAGAAACAGCAAACACCTAAGAAAGATGGTGGACAGTCTCCGCAACCGGAGACCCCGCAGAATAATATAATCTCAGGAATAGGGATACTTTGAAAACGCCTGATAGATATCAATATACTGATACACGCCAATCTCGTTCCTTTCAGGACTCCTCGGATAAGAGAAGTGAGAGAGGTGGGCGGTCAGAGCGGAGAACAGAGTACTTGAAACCGAGACAGGATTCACAACGCTCGGCGGAGATTTCTATTAAACAGGAAGAGAAACCGCTGCAACAAAAACAGCAATTTAAAAAGAAGAAAGTGGCAGCAGTCTCAGTTAGACATGCCGCTCAAGAAGAGAGTTCTCTTGACGAACAAGACGTGGGCGTTAGCACTGTTAGACAACGCGGCAGAGGTCACAATAGTTCGCCGGAGTATTCTAGAACATCTGGAGGTGAAAGCAACTGATGACTTCGTACAAGTCGAGACGGCGGACATGCGAGTCTCTGATCCTGATAGAGTATATCAAGTGACTCTGCGAATGGAAGGGGACATTGACCGTATTTTAAACGCCATTTTTTGGGACCATGTGGTAAAATCATATGATGTTCTGTTGGCCGAACAGGATTGGCCACCAGACTTTGTTCGCGACTGTCCGGTTGGGGAGGAGGTTATTACAACTTCCTTCTCACCACTTGTTCCAAGAGAACTAGCGGAGTCCTATAGTAAATCATGGGCTCTAGCACAGGCTCCCGCCCTGTATAGAAATAACGTGGGGTGGGATAGACAATCAACTTATCATGTAATTCCGATAAAGGGCGAACCTCAGCCACAACCGCAGTATCCTATCAAATTTGAAGCAAGGGCATCGGTTAGGAAAATTCTTACTCAATTGGAGTATCAGGGTGTAATTGAACCCTGTGTCTCGCCGATGAATAATCCCTTGTTTCCGGTTGCTAAACCGGACCATTCATATAGGATAGTGGTGGATTACCGACATTTGAATAGTCATACACGCACATATGCAATACAGAATTCACACAGCGCAGCGCTTATGAATAATATAGTGCGTAAAAAATACAAGACAACATTAGATATCTCGAATGGATTTTTCTGCCAGAATATAGCACCCGAGAGTCGGGACTATACCTGTTTCAGTGCGTTTGGCTCTCAGAATTTTTTTTTTCGTTTGCCTCAGGGGTATAAGAATAGCCCAGGACTGTTTTTGGCTCGTGTAACTGAATTGCTGCATGAGTTCGACCCTGAAGCGTTATCATATGTTGATGACATATATCTGACAGATGATGAGATTTTGCAACATCTAAGGCGTGTATCGCGCATTGTTGTGGGGTTTGCTGATATTGGCTATAAGTTTAATTTTAAGAAATCAAAGATTGCCTTCCTCAGCGTCATTTTCCTGGGATATGAGTTGTCGAGTGAGGGCAAGAGCCTAGCGCCACACTTTTTGGAGAAATGTGCTTTATTGCAGCCTCCTAATACGGTTCGGAAGCTCCAGTCATTGTTGGGGTTTCTGAATTTTGGCAGAACTTACATTCCTGATTATGCAACGCGTATAAAACCCTTATACGAGTTGATTCGCCTGAATTTTTTGAGTAGATTTTGGACGATTGAACATACACACATACTACGCGAATTACAAAGTGATCTCTTAGCAGTAAAACACTTACACACACGGGACAATAGGACACATTTAGTCATCAGGGTGATACCTGGGGCTGTTGGGTTTACTTATGTCACCTTTAATGAGGGGGTGACAGTCCCAATTGCATACAAATCTCATTTGTATTCTGCTGCAGAACAACGATTTGCACAAACTGAGAAAATTCTCACTGCAGTACAGATGGCTGTTATTACCTGGCCCAAGGGTCAACGCATCGTTGTCGTTTCCCCAATTCCGGCCTTAGAGGCACTTACAAAAGCGAGTGTTCCAAATTCGAAAGCTTTGCACCCGCGATGGATACAATGGGCTACGTCTTTGACAGCCACTGATGTAGATTACGTATTTGACCCTAAACTGCAGACTCAAGAATTTCTTCAATATGAAATGGAATATCCTGTTCCTGCTGGTACGTTGCCTATTGACCAATATCAAGTGGTCATGTATACCGATGGCTCTGCGCAACCAGCGGTTGGGACTAAACAACAGTATTCTGCTGCATGTGCGGTGGTGAGCGGCACTATGGAGGGGGAAGTACATACTTATACTAAAACCTTGGGAGATTGCACGGCGCAGCTGGCTGAGCTCAAAGCTCTATTGTTAGCATTGGAGCACGCGGATCCGGCGACTTTAACCTTGCTGGTCTGTGACTCCTACTACTGTGTGCAGTCTTTCAACTAATATTTACACTATTGGAAGATGAATGGGTTCAGAGATTCTAAAGGCAACACCATTAAACATAAAGGGGGTCATTCTAACTCTGACGGGCGGCGGAGGCCGCCCGCCAGAGTTCCCCCCTCCAGAACACCGCTCCGCGGTCATAAGACCGCTGCGGTGATTCTGGGTTTCCCACTGGGCTGGCCAGCGACCGCCAAAAGGCCGCCCGCCAGCCCAGTGGGAAACACCCCTCCATGAGGATGCCGGCTCCGAATGGAGCCGGCGGAGTGGAGGATGTGCGACGGGTGCATTTACACCCGTTGCGAATTTCAGTGTCTGCTCAGCAGACACTGAAATTCTTTGTGGGGCCCTCTTACGGGGGCCCACGACACCCCATACCGCCATTCTGTTCCTGGCGGGGGTGTCAGAATCCCCATGACGGCGCAGCAAGCTGTGCCACCATGGAGGATTCTGCAGGACAGCGGAAAACCGGCGGGAGACCGCCGGTTTTCCTGTTCTGACCGCGGCTGAACCGCCGCGGTCAGAATGTCCTAAGGAGCACCGCCAGCCTGTTGGCAGTGCTCCCGCCGACCCTGGCCCCGGCGGTCCGTGACCGCCGGGGTCAGAATCAGGCCCAATACTGTATGTTGTGGGGTAAGGTTGCGGATCTGAAGGAAACGCTTCCTAAAGTCCATGTTGTGCATACACTTGGACACCAGCGCGTTGGAATACACGTTGCTGGGAATACTTTGGCTGATGAAGCCGCGAAATCGGCAGTGGCTGTCGCCACTGTGGCCGCAGTGACTCATTCGAGTTCCAAACCAGGCACAGAAATTTCGGCTGCCATAAAGGCTACGGTTGATGGCAAGCCCTTTCCTAAAGGATTTCCTTCAAAATATAGTTACTGCTTGAATGGTGCGCTGAATGCTACTGTTACAATTCCAGGCATTGGTGTACGTGAGATTCCCAATCAAATTGAGAGACCTCGATTGATTTCTGCAGCACATGAGGGGGTGGCTTCTGCACATGCTGGGGTGGCTGCCACGATTTCACTTTTACAGGCCCGTTACTGGTGGCCTGGTCTCTATAAAGAGACGAAGCAATATGTCCTTTGTTGTGACGTTTGTCAACAAATTAAAGCATCGTCGGCTAGACGCCCGCAGCAGACGCCCCTTCTGATTTCAAATAGACCATTACAGTGTGTGTACTTGGATCATTGTGGTCCGCTGACACCAGATAGTGCATACAAATATATATTGGTTGCTGTAGATTCGTGCTCCAGATTTGTGTGGGTATGGCCACAACGCTCGGCTAGTGCTCGAACTGTTATTAAAGATTTGCGCATCTTTGTCGATATATTTGCAGTTGCGGCTTTTCATTCGGACCAGGGCCCTGCTTTTGCCTCTAAGGCATTCACGGACACCATTGCTTCGTTGGGGGTCCAACTCCAATTCTCGTCTCCATTTCATCCCGAGGGAAATTCTGTCGTGGAGCGTTTAAATCGTGATTTAAAGCAGTCCTTAACGGCCAGAGTTATAGGTACGGGTCGTGGTTGGCTAGCCCACCTATATGGAGTACAGAGAGCACTTAATAACTTGCCTAGAAGGTCACTGGGGGGTCGTACTTCATATGAGTGCCTGTTTGGAACACGAATGTATGTTCCTGATCTAGATGGTCCTGGTGTGGAGGGGGCAGATACGCCCTTTGACATAAATGATCGTGTCACTGTTTTGCAGGATTTACAACAATTCCGTGAAGATAACTCTTCTGCCAGTGCTGCCTCCTCAGGAATTAAGGATGAGCCAGTAACACCTACTGGTTGGATACCAGGATTGGGGATCTAGTGCGTGAAAAGGTCGCTGTTAAAAAAGAATTTGGTCCTTCTTATCGAGAACCTGTCCCTGTGTTGGGGGTGAGCGGCACGAGAACTGTGATTTTACCGCCGCTGCGAGGGGCCAAAGGAAATCGCTTTGTTTCCATTAATAATGTCAGGTTACAACATGTGGCCGATTCTGCACAGCAGACCAAGAGGGACACCCAGTAGTTCCAGAATCCCTCTCACTACTGGGGAAGAAGTCCCGCTGCAGGTGATTTTCACTGACACTGTTTCCTCTCCGAGCTTGGGGAGGGTGGATGATGATCTTGCGATTGTTCCACCGACGGCGATTAATATGGAATCTTTTGATCAAATTGCTGTACGTTCTACTGATGTTTCTGAACATGTGGTTTATAGCGTGCCACAGCGAGAGCCTCCATCTGCTTCTTTGTTCACAGTTGCAACTTTTTGCTAGAACTGTTTCTGGCTGCTTCAACGACGCTGATAATGATGTGTCTGGCTCCTCGTCCTCAATGTCTTCTGTCCACGGTCCACGACGGCTGCTGGGTTGGCTTAAACGCACATATTTTGTTTTTCCTTGGAACTATTTTTGGCTGTTTTTGGCCGTGATGACTCTTTTATTATGGTTGGGATTTGTGGTTACTTTTTTTCTGATAATACATGGTCATTTTCTTCCTGATTGATCTGACATTGAGCACGTGGAGACTGTGTTAAAACCGCATTTTTCGTCTCATATGGTTCGAAGAGACTTGTCCACTGTAAACATTTCTGCGATACCAGTTCCGGATGGAATTGTGTGGGATAAAGTAATGTTTGATATATATGGTCCCACTGAATTGATTCAAATACCGTATGTCCTCAAATTATCAATGAATGATATTGTTATACCTGGCATTGTTTCTGATGATTGGGATGTGAAGACAGTAGATTCTATGCTAACGGATTTGCAATATTATACTGTCTATGACGTTGAAGATGCTTACCAATTTAGAGATAATCATGGTGACATGTTTTGCTACAACTATTACGGACACCATTTTATTCATAAAGCTAGTAGCCCTAAGCACATGTTTAATTATGTGCAATGGGAACATTGCTCGACTCCTCCACAAGGGAGTTCGAAAACGTATTATGATAAATTTGCATATTTTTCTGGGCATGATCAACGGGATGCTAAGTCCTACTATTTTAAAGTTGCACCGTATTCTAATAAGCAAATGTTATTGACCGATACTAAATTACTGTATTCAAATTTGTTTGTATCTAAACTTTCGGTCGAGGGGTATGAATACTGGTTTAAAACTGTTGACTTAAAAAGTGTTTGTGGTTCGAAAAATTGGCAAATGCAAGGCAGGGACACGTTATTTAGAGCATGTATTATCCCGGTGCAGATGATTTTCCTCAATGACACAGTACAACAGACTAGCTGTTTGGGCTTAGCGACAATTAGGGAGTTGACTTTGCCTAGTATACCTGTCCCTTCTAAATTAAAAAATTGGCAGCACTACGTGAATGCTACTTTTAGTGACTTTACACATTGGGTCCAGAATGGTTCGCTTAACACTTCATCGTTACATCCCGGCGGGTGGTTATTATGGCCTGTAGACACTAATGTGTGTCATCAACGTTTTGTCACCTCTTCAGGGGGGTTCAGGACTAGTGGGGCAGTCCCTCGTTACGTATCACCAGAACATGCTGATATTATAACTACATACAGTGTGGGGAAGCTTTGTCAGCAATGGTTGAAGTCATCCACGCTGGATGCAGTTAAGTCACATCTCAAGTTACTGTCTAATGATACTGATTTACAAGATTTTTTGTCAGGTCCCAAAGTACCATGGAAGAAAAGGTTCTTATACGAGGTTTATAATGAGATTTGGAAGCTTTCACAACAAGAGGCTGCAGCCCGGTTGAGGCAGATTGATCAGGAAAATCTGATGCAGACTTTGGGGGTCATTCTGACCCTGGCGGTCATTGACCGCCATGGTCAACGACCACGAGAGCACCGCCAACAGGCTGGCGGTGCTCTCAAGGGCATTCTGACCGCGGTGGTTTGGCCGCGGTCAGAAAGGGAAAACCGGCGGTCTCCCGCCGGTTTTCCGCTGCCCTCAGGAATCCTCCATGGCGGCGCAGCTTGCTGCGCCGCCATGGGGATTCCGACACCCCATACCGCCATCCTGTTCCTGGCGGTTCGCCTGCCAGGAACAGGATGGCAGTATGGGGTGTCGTGGGGCCCCTGGGGGCCCCTGCAGTGCCCATGCCAATGGCATGGGAACTGCAGGGGCCCCCGTAAGAGGGCCCCACAAAGAATTTCAGTGTCTGCTTAGCAGACACTGAAATTCGCGACGGGTGCAACTGCACCCGTCGCACCTTCCCACTCCGCCGGCTCCATTCGGAGGCGGCTTCCTCGTGGGAAGGGGTTTCCCGCTGGGCTGGTGGGCGGCCTTCTGGCGGTCGCCCGCCAGCCCAGCGGGAAAGCCAGAATGGCCTCCGCAGTCTTTCGACCGCGGAGCGGCCATATGGCGGTTCCCGCCAGGCGGGCGGCTCCCGCCGCCCGCCGGCCTCAGAATGAGGCCCTTTGTCTGTTGTTGATAATGGCATGCATACCCTTTCTGACCGTGTTTACACGATTGACAGCATTGTTTCCTCTGCCATTGACATTATTAAATCGGACATGTCTTCTTTATATCATGGGCAGAGTCAGACGCGGTCCATCATGCAGCTGGGTTGGACTCTTCAGACCTTGAAGGCGGGTCGCGTTCCATGGCAGCACGTTCGTGCCAGAGAGATCTTTATCTCTTTCAATTTGACTCGTCAACAACAACTGATGGCTAAAAAGGAAGCGACATATGTTATGTTAAATATTGAGAAATTAGAGAAACTGCCTTT
Organism: Pleurodeles waltl; assembly: GCF_031143425.1. Classification (NCBI taxonomy): domain Eukaryota; kingdom Metazoa; phylum Chordata; class Amphibia; order Caudata; family Salamandridae; genus Pleurodeles; species Pleurodeles waltl. Next base: position 1,180,445,947 of record NC_090437.1, read on the forward strand.
CACGGTAGCTGAGATTCCGTCAGCTGAGTGGTTGATTCATGGGGTTATTAATTTGCCTATCTCCACTTTGCAATTTACTTCTTGTTTGAAGCACATTCCGGTGGGTAGATATGAACTATTGGGAGACAGTTACATACACGAGGTGTGGGAGCTTCCCTTTCAGTACAGATGTGTTAATGGTTTGAAGGAGGTTTTTCTTAGCGGCAGCGAATGCGAAGCTTCTGTCAGCCATTCAATGGTTTGTAAACAGCTGTCCTTGCACGGGGCGTGTAACGCTTCGATTGCTAACTTAGCTTGTTATCTGAAGGGAGTTCCAGTCCCGGTTATTAAAAACACTTTCCAGGTGCTTTCTAACGGCAGTTACATTGTTCTTAACAGCGAACGCTGTTGTGGCATGCATGCCGGAATAGTTTACATCGTCGTTGTCAACAAGGCCGTTACGTGCTGCGGGAATGTGTTGTTTCCCCCCACTCAATTTAGGGAGGTAGCGGACATCTGGCCTCATATTGCTACTTCCAAGGTTGATTTCGACAAGTTGAGTCGGCTAAAAGCTTTATTGTTTCAAAAGCATGTGGCCCTTACATCTGCTAGCGAGACCTACGCACTTCAGGTGGCAAGGTAATCGGCGGAGATACAGTCCCTTTTGAGTACCAACTTTCCAAATCACTTCGGTGAACTTGTGGGACGTATATTTAATGCATCCAGCACTGCTGGTATTGCAAATTTTTTCAAAGCCGTTTGTGTTGGTTTTGCTCATACCTTTTCTTCCATATTCGGTTTGATACCTTCGGCTATACATTCTATTTTCGGAAGCATTTTTGGGGGTTTCCCGATTACTTTGGCTTTATTGGCTGGAGTCTTGCTGTTGTTGCTATTTTTTCGCAATGGCTGTCCCGTCACGACGAGATCCTGAAATTGCTGCTCCCGTCAGCACAGCTGTGTCGTGAACGCATGATGCAGCATTTTGGAGCAACACTCCTGGGACATTTGGAGTGTGACTGGTCTCTGTCATTCAGACCGGTTTTGGATTGTGTGCAACCCGTGTTTCGGTGCCTTTGGTGCTTCTTTGTTGAACATGCACTGGCTCTCTGTCTCTCACTGCAGCACCCTACAATGGTCGATAGTGATCTGTTGATGTTCCCGATTAGGGCTCATTCCCAGACTTGTGCACTACGGATGCGCTTGCTTCGTGAGGCGGTTTATGAGATTCCCTTCCTGGAGGAAGATGGTATTGTCTCTTTCATGAGCCCTGCACGGGGTGCCGCCCTGAATGGTTTTGGGGCTTTGGATCACACCTGCTCCATGGTACTTTGTGGCGTGGATCTTCCGATATTGACATATATCGAAGTGGAGGAACTCCTGCGTTCTATTGCTCCTATCTGACAATTGGATTTTTACGAAATTGACACTATATTGAATTTGGCTTTCTGATCACATGTTACCTAAATTTATGACTTTGTTGTCTTCTCACCTTGTCGAAATAATTGTTTTAGATATTGTTTATATTTGGGGCATCCTTTTATATTATTGGAACCACTTGCTACCGACAAGGGGAGGGTGTAGTGTGGTTAGTTTTACGTATTCATTGCGCTTTAGCTTCGGGCTTTCGGCCTTTGTGCACTTTGCCCTGAATATATTTTATTCATTTGCTGACAGCTTAGAGCCTCTGTGCACTTTGCTCTACATGCTTTTTATTAGGCTTCGTACTGTTATTTTTCAAATAGCCAGTTCTACGGTGGTGTTTTTTATTCATATCACACTGTTTTGCCTACTTCAGCACTGGAGTTCTCCATAACATATTTACTCTGTGCTTCAGTCAAGGATACAGTCTGGTACATTGCCGATAGACGTGGTAGGAGTTTAGACTTGGCATTCCTGCGTAGGGACATTTTGTGATCACGATGACATGTTAGTTATAAAATCACTTCCTTGTCCCAATACACGGAAGAGGGAGATTCCGACCAGGGAACCACAACTAGACGTTGACTGCCTCGTTGCAGATGCTGAACCAAGATCACAGGTCTTTGCTCAGGTATGAGGGCTGATGTCTCCACAGTGATTCTAATAGGCAAGCTAGAAGCTTAACATGCTGTGCTCTAAATAGAACAAGCAGAGGGAGAGTAGAAACTGTTAGACAATATGATAGCTTTGTTCTTATGTTTTACTCTCCTGGTGACTATTTCAATCCTACTGTGTTGTATCGTTCTGGTTATTGCGGCTCACGCCTTAATATCTAAAATACAGTCGTTTTATTAAAACATTATATAAAACTTACACTGTCTTTGTCATTTGTATATGAGATCATATTGGAAATAAGAGAGTTGGTTTGGATCTGAGTAACCACGACTTCCCTCAGAAGTTCCAAAGATGTCATGCGCTCGGCTGCCAAATCATTCTTTCCACATGGGAGAAATGAGGCACTGCTAGTTAGCCGGAGCAAAAACTGGATTTAGGGTGACAGACTTCTTTACACGTGGGTCAGACTCAGTCCCCCACACCGTTATAGATCCTGCTACCTAGAAATCCAGTGGTCTCATTTAGAATAATGAGAGCCCACGCGACAAGCTCAACGCAACTTGTATGGGGAGCACCTACTCTGAGAAGATCTATTTTTTAAATTGCATGCAGGTTCCTTTAATCAATTCTATATTATGAGCACCTTTGGAAAGATTAAAAACAGGTTTAAAAGGTGGCATTGTTAGTGTATATTATGGCCCAAATCACAAGTTGACAGGTTTCAGCCCTACCCCCTGCCCATCTGGGTCATTGGGATTTCTTCAGAACCAATATTTTCTTTAATGCCTTAGTCACAATGGTAATTAACTAAATGAAAATATAGTAAAGTGGTGCAAAATTGTCCCACATATAGAAACGTGCATGTATGTACAAACCATAATTGGGAAATTCTCTATGTTTGCAAAGGGGAGAAGAAAAAAAGGGTACATTTATCATTGTTCAATTGTTGCCACAAGCATTGATCATACCCTATGCTTGTGGCAAGTCATGCACACTCGTGACTTCCATGTGCTGCGCCACTCATTTCTGTCAACACACTCAAGTGAGAATCATTGTCATATGACAGAACACCTCACACGTAGTCCATTGTGAGTTGTAAAAACACTTGAATGTGATAAGATTAAGGCTGTGCTAACTTAACTCCATATTTATATTTTGACACTAGACCCGTCTAGCATCAAAATATCGGAGTTAACACCATTTTAAGGGAGTGTGAACCCACCTTGCGTATTATTGTTCCAATTAGATGCAAGGTAGGCATTCCCTTTCTAAAAATGATGCTAGCCCCTTAGCGCCATATTTAGCTCCCTGCGCCAAAACCACACACACCTAGAAAGCAGACCCAAAAAATGAAAAATGATGCTAAGGCCATTAGTGGCAACATTTAACGCGGTCAGACCAAGCGTTAAAGTGCAGTTAAACACATTTCCTTAGGGAACACCATGGATTCCACCATAGTGTCCCTATTCTGGGCACATAGATGTCCACCCCAAACAGCAGCATCAACCCCACCCAAACCACAGGGACACTGCAGGTGGAGGCAGCCTATCCCAGGTAAGTTCAGGCAAGTATATATTTATTACTACTATGTGCTACTGGGGGCCACTGTCATGTGGCTGCCTGGCTGGCACTGGGTATGTTGGGGTTGTCCCCAGTGGTGGGCATGGGGTTGTGGTAATGACGCCTGTCTATACTTAGATAGGAGTCCGTTTTTGGCTGCTTGTGCATGAAAAAATGACGCTAGGCTGACTAGCGGCAGATATTTTGCCTCTAATCTGCTATTTATTCTACTGCCGTCCAGCCCTGGCTAGCATAATTTTTGATGACTCTAGCCATTGCTTAGCACCATCATGCGTAATTATTTAAAAATAGCGTATAGATGACTCTATGGAATGGCGTTAGCTCACGCTAAATATTTTGACGCACAACTGCACTAGCACAGTTGTGCGTCATTTTTCTTAAATATGGTCCTCAGTGTCAAGGCCTTCACTGCCCAGTTAAATTTCAAGGCTCCATAAGGCCTCCAGAGGAGGATGGACCCTGAAGTCATACACGGCAAGAATACTGACAAAGGTTTGTTTTCATCAGATTCCAAAATGCTAATAAATCAAAGTTGCCACCATGAGAAATACCATTGATGAGGAGGCCATTTTATATTCATATATTTTTGTACTTAGCCTTACTCTTTTTATGTACCAAAATTATATTCCTCTGTTTGTAGGAACTCGTTTGAGTCCACGGAAAGTGTCAGTTGCAGTACGGACAGTAATGGACACTTTTGCTATTGAGTGTTCTTTTCATGGTTCAGAGATCCAGAGTGATGCACTTATCTGTTGCTATTATTTGCACACTGTTATTGAGGCTTAAAGGAAGCAGGTTGACAGCTGAAGTTATACATACTGTAAATACATACTTGTAAATACTGCTGGTTTAGCTCCCTGTTTTGTTTTCAAGGTAAACAATAAGATACTGTAAGAAGTATGTGTTGAAATGTGTCCACAGAACAAATGTAGGGGCATAATTAGTCCCTAGCAACTCCATGCACCCCCTAGTATCATATTTTTTAAGCTAAGGCGGCATCAAGGAGGCCTTTTCCCTATGCCATATTTACAAAGTGCCTCAATGCAAGCATTGTGCCACTTTGTAACCCCTTGCGCCACATTATGCCTGCGCCAGGCATAATGTATGCAAGGGGGGCATTCCCCTTTTAGGAGACCCAAGAAAATGATGCAGTGAAATTTACGAGATTTCACTGCACCATTTTTCCCGTCATTTTTAACGCCTGCCCAAGGCAGGCATCAAAGTGACGCTCCCATTGTTTCCAATGGGACTCCCCAGGCATTGCTGGACTAGCACCATACTTTTAGGTGCTAGTCGACCAATGCACCACAATAGCATAAAAAATGTTGACGCTATTGTGCTAACATACGCCACTGTGCGCCGTATTGTAAACACAGCTCTACCATGGTGACATTAAGGGGGTACAAGAAAAGTGTCTCATCATATGCCTCTTAATCTATTTTTGGCTACCTATATAGGAAGCCTGTCTGACAACCTTCCCGGTGCAGATGTATAATCTCAACAGCCCTATTGACCTTTAATGTTTCCATTCTAAGATCATTGCTATCCATTGTACTCTTTGCATTTATGAAGGATATATATACTTGGTGTTTTGGGTTAGAGAGTGTCGCTCACTCCGTTAACTCGACACAGAGACATAACAATAAACCAATGGCTGGAAAACCTCCCATGATTGACTTCTCCTTTATTTAGAAGAAATAAGATTCTGCTTTATCATCTGGTGAAGAAACCTTGGCTGAACGTGAATCACTCCATCCAGTGCCCAACACAGAGGAGAAGGGTCTACCATGGGCCCCTGTATAACCTGAAGTGCACACCTCAATGATGGGACTGATTTCCTAAATCAACATCTGTGGGGCCCTGCTGAGACTTACACAGAGTGAGTGATTATTCCTTCGTCCTAAAGAACTAGTGAGAGTCAGTCATTGGGTAAGGGTGGCAGAAGGGGTGAAGGTGAGAAGGAGGCACTGCTAAAAGGAGAACAGGGGATTGGGTTCCCAGAGGAAGTTGGTTCTTCACCAGAGGCACTACCAAAGGAAACAAAGGGGTTTGGATTCCCTTGGGAAGATGTTTCTTCCCCAGTACTCGGGGCTGGATCCTCTACGGTACAGGAGATTGGTTCCTCCATGCAGGATATGTGAAGTTCCAAGAGTTTGCCAGAGTTTTTGGAGTGCCTAAAAATGTATAACAACAGGTTAAGCATTTATCCAATGGATCAAAGTTAGCCTTCTTCACCTGAAGGGTCTCCAGCACATAAAATAATGACCAAGGTTTCTATGTCAACATGCTTGATTTTGAACCAATGGCATAAGTATACCAGATAGAATGTTTATTTACAGTTTCCCTTGAAAGAAACTTTAGACTTACCAAAGTTGCAATATTTGAGACATTGCATGAAAAGAAAAACAGGAAATGCAAGATTAAATTGGCACATTTTGACTGCTTGAAAGAATGGGAGTCATATGCAAGACAGTACAAATGTGTAAGCAAGTAAAGGAAATGTTATGCAATACATTCAGACAGGAGTTACAAGAATTCAGACAAGCTCAGAGAATACAGAAGAGCAAGAAATATTGGAGCAAGGACGTTTTAAAGGAAAATAAGGCTTTTGCAGCATGGCCCTGGGCCCCATCAGAAGAGGAGGGGTACCCAATAATTGAGGGACTCATGGACAGAAGGCCTCCTCACTACAGTGCAATTAAAGAAAGTGAGATAGGGAAACCAAACGTAACAGGTTGAAGTATGAAGAATAGAAGAGTTAGAAAGAGGGCCAAAAGTGCAGGCCCGGGAAAGACATCTCAGGAGACTGACACATGCAGAGGATTAGCCCGACAGTTGTTGCAGAGTGGAGATGAATCAATATTCAGTTGCCTGGATGAAATGGGATGAATGGAATGGCATGTAAGGTAGGAGATTTGGGATATTGAAAATACAAAGGTGGTGTCTTTTTACTCCAACAATACTCTCCAACCAGGGAGGACTTAATAAATCCATGAGAGACTGAATGGGACAGAGATCTCCAATGATAGGGTAAAGAAGAATAGGATATAGAGTAAGCTAGAACTTGGATAGAGGAGTCATACCTTTAAATGTGAGAATGGCAGGACCAGGCACATACATGGAGTTGAGAGATAAGGACAGAGAAACAACAGCAGAAAGAAGCCAGATTGCAGAATAAGGCACAGGCAGCAGGCCAAGGGGTTGTTGATGTCTAATTTTCATTGTTGGAGGGGGAAAGCATTATAACCACCCTTACTACCTCAATGACTGTAGAATCCTCCCCTAAATTCCAGTAGATAGCTACCCCCAATAGCACCACCCTACCTAAGCTTTGTCCTATGAGAGAAGCACCAGACAGAACGCCTAAGCAGTGTCAATATTTTTATACCCCTTGGACTAACATGGATTTGTATACTTTCACCAATCATTACCCTCCTTTATGAGAACATACCTATGCAAAGTATAAAAAAGTAGTGCAGGTATTAAAACTTGGTGAATTAACTTGGAAAGAGCTAGACACTATGGCCCTCATTATGACATTGCCGATAAATCCTGCTTATCCCCATGCTGACGGCTGCCAACTTACTGCTGCAGTGGTAAATATCCGTTCACCATATAATGACACACACAAACGAATCAGACAGAATACAGCCATATACACAAATCCGCCAGCCCAAAGGTCAGTGGTAAAGTGGCTGTCCAGAAACCCATACTGTATTGCCAACAAAACAACGCCCACCACATTATGACCCACTAATCACCACAGCGGACATTCAACGGCAGTAAACCATTGGCGGTACATACCGACGCTCTCAGAATGGACACCCACAAACAAAACAACACAACGTTGGCCTATACCAAAAACACACACCTGAGACCCATACACACACCGCACCCACACCACTATAAAACACACTCCCACATTACCCACCACCCCTTACAAACACCAGTTGCCACCAGGAGACCAACAAGAAGAGCACAGAGACAACTAGACACACACCACTTACACCGATACACCCCTCACGCACTCCACATCACACCCCACCACATTACCCAACACACCCTCACCAACACACATCACACAATACCCAAGGCACAACAAAGACACCCCTGTTTCACTCAGGAGGAGTTAAGGGTCATGGTGGAGGAAATTGTCAGGGTAGAGCCTCAGCTCTCTGGAGCACAGGCACAGCAGATTTCCATTGCAAAGAAGATGGAGCTATGGCAGAGAATTGTGGACAGGGTCAATGCCGTGGGACTGCACCCAAGAACAAGGGATGACATCATGAAGAGGTGGAATGACCTACGGGGGAAGGTGCGTTCCATAGCAGCAAGACATCAGCTTGCCATACAAACGACCGGTGGTGGACCACCACCTCCACCCCCATCAGCTCCCAGCATGGGAGGAGCAGGCACTGGCAATACTGCATCCTGAGGGACTTGCTGGAGTTGCCGGAGGACTGGACACTGGTAAATTCCCATTTACTACATATCACCCCCAATACCTGCATGCCATCTCACACCCACAGCCCCACTCCCATCACTCCACTCCATCCCACACAGTGCACCCACACATGTCACTAATCCCAATGCTGAGCCCTGCATGCCATACGAATACATGGACACCCCTCCCAGCCCTGCATGGACACCCATCACTAAAGCATGCATAGCATAGGGAAACTAACAATCCCATAATCCATCACCACACACATGCAAAAGCTGGCAGGGTAACACCAACCATAGAGGGGAAGCTACATAAGAACAAATGTCATACACCTGAAGCATAATACATCATTTACATCCCCACAGGTACCTCAGCCAATGTCAGTGGAGACGAGGTGCCACCACTATCCAGTCCCCAAAAGAAGAGGTCCCCAGTGATGATAGTAACTCTGGACTTCAGGATCGGGAGGACCTACCTGGCCCATCAGGGACCACTGGACAGTCGGTCACCCAAGACCACTCACAGATCACCACAGAGCCTCCCCTATCAGGAACCAACACCACAGCATGCACCCAGCGTACCCACACCTCTGTCCCCAGGACACGTCAATCAGCAGTGTGCCCACCTGTACAGGGACCCCAGGCCACATCTCACAGACAAGACAATCAGGGACCTGGGGGTCAGAGGTAGTTGGCACACGGTTCAGGGGACAGAGGCACAGGCCAACAGTGACACTGGGAGGACTGCTGTGCACCAGGGGGAGGACAGGAGCAGGGAACTGACTCTCCAGGAGGCACTCTCCAAGATCCTGGAAGCCTACCTACATTCCCAGGACACAATGGGCCAGATCCTTGACAATGTGCAGGAGAACAGGCGGCTGCAGGAGGGACAGTATCAGGGGATCAGGGAGGACTTGCAGGCCATCAACACCACCCTGATTTCCATAGCAGGCATGCTGGCAGACATGGCCAACATCATGAGGGAGGCTACAGCACACCAGCAGGCCCCTACCACTAGCCAGTCCATTGACCAGCCCTCCACTTCCGCTGCTGCTAGAGGCCAGGAGGCCCCACCACAAGACCCACAGGCCACCAGCACCCTCCCCCTGCAGAAGGAGAACCACCCTGCAAACGTTCCCTGTGACCCAGACAGAAACCAGAGACAATTGTCAAGACCACTACCAGGAAATGAGACTCTCCTGATTGTCCCCCTTGTGTCCCACTCTGTCACCTTGTCCACCTTGAAGTGCCATTGCTCCCCTTCCTATGTCCCCTTGGACACTGCACCTGTACTACAAACAGAAAAGAACAATACCCTAGACTTTCCTCCATCATCACCCCATTCCATTGCACCTTCCCTTCAATATCTTAGTACTACAATAAACACTCTTGGACAAACTCCGACTACTAGTATTTCATGTATTGCAAATTTGTATTGATTGAAACAGCTACAACCATTGCAAATGAACTGTACATAGTGAGAGTATAGAATGAATGACCTGTTGACCATCATCTCATAAGCCGACGAAACCCAGCTGATCCTCTCCCTCACCAAGGACTCCGCCAAGACCTACCTCCATGAAGGAATGAAGGACATCGCCGAATGGATAAAGAGCAGCTGCCTCAAACTCAATTCTGACAAGACAGAAGTCCTCATCTTCAGCTCCACCCCCTCTGCATGGGATGACTCCTGGTGGCCTGCCACTCTCGGAACCGCTCCGACTCCCACCGACCACACACGCAACCTAGGAATCATTTTGGACCTCTCACTATCCATGACCCAGTAAGTCAACCCCATCTCCTCCTCCTGCTTCAACACCTTCCTCATGCTCCGAAAGATCTACAAATGGATACCCACCGAAACCAGAGGAACAGTCACCCAAGCCCTCGTAAGCAGCAAGACGGACTACGACAATGCCCTCTACGCAGGAACCACGGCCAAATTCCAGAAGAGGTTGCAACACATCCAGAACACCTCCACACGCCTGATCCTGGACATCCTCCGCCACTGCCACATCACAGACCACCTGCAAAACCTGCAGTGGCTCCCTGTCAACAAGAGAATCACCTTCAAACTCCTCACCCACGCTCACAAAGCACTGCACAACACCGAACCAGAATACCTCAACAGACGGCTCTCCTACACCCCAACCCGGCATCGCCGCTCCCCCGACCTTACCTTCACAACCGTCTCACGCATCCCCAGAACTACACCCAGTGGTAGATCATTCTCTCACCTAGCTGCCAAAATGTGGAACACTCTTCCCACCCACCTGCACCAGACTAAAGACCTCCTTACCTTCAGGAAACTTCTCAAGACCTGGCTGTTTGAGCAGTAGCAGCACCACCCCACACCTTCTCCCCTCCCATCCTCAACGCCTTGAGACCCTCACAGGTGAGTAATGCACTTTACAAATCCCTGATTGATTAATTAGTTGCTGACTGTTGTGATCAGGACATTGTTGTTATATCACCAACATCTGTAAAATGACAATCCATAGGTAACAGTAAGTAGGAAAACAAGTGGGTAATGCCAGCATGCCAATGCTAATGCCACTCAGAATACAACAATAGTCATATAAATGTGAAGTTGCACTTTCTCACCTGTGTGTCATTAGAAGTACTGACGGATCACTAATTTTCTGTTGTCCAAATCCTCATCCTCTGCCTCTGCCTCCTCATCCTCACTGTCCTCAGGGTCCACTGCTGCCACAGGGGCATCTCCAGTTTCCTCCTCCTGCAGAAAAGGTACATGGCATCTGAGGGCCAGGTTGTGCAACATGCAGCATGCCACTACTATCTGGCAGACCTTCTTGGGTGAGTAGCACAGGGATCCACCTATCAGTTGGAGGCACCTGAACCTGGCCTTCAGGAGGCCGATGGTTCTTTCAATTATCCTTCTGGTTTGCACATGTGCCTCATTATAACGTTCTTCTGCTCTTGTCCTGGCATTCCTCACAGGGGTCAGCAGTCACAATAGGCTTGGGTATGCACATTTGGGATGCTGCTATTCCTCTGGACAAAGGCATAATGCACCGACCCAGGACACTTAGCATTGACGTTGGAGATGTATGGTCTGACAGGGACACCATCTGCACATTCATGGAGTGGAAACTCTTACGATTCCTGTACACCTGTTCATTTTGCCGAGGGGGGGACAAATGCAATATTTGTACCATCAATCACCCCAATTATATTGGGGATATGTCCCATTGCATAAAACCCGGCCTCCACAGTGGCCAAATCTTCTGTGACATTCCTACTGCCAAGCCCCCTGTCGCTTGGAAAGATCCAGTTGCCAGGAAATGTAACACTGATAGAACTTGCACAAGAGGGGGAATCCCAGTGGGATGACGGATAGCTGAGATCAGGTCAGGCTCCAACTAGGCACACAGATCTGTGATTGTGGCCCTGTCCAGTCTACAGGTGAGTATTATGTTCCTGTCCTCCAGTGCAGCTAAGTCCACCAAGGGTCTCTACACGGGGGTATGTCTCCATCTCCTATTCATCCACAGTGCTAGGTATCTAAGGGACACAAGAGTGAGTAGGCTGTCACAATTTGAACAACTATACCACAGCAGCAGTCCACATTGTGCAATCATGTTTTGGGGCAGTGCAATTTAAAAGTATGTGCCTTTTATCTTGTGACACAGCAATTATAGATAGACCTTTTCAGCCCCCCTGAAATGGCGACCACCTCTCCTGTGTGGAAGGACAGGTGGAAGTGAGGCAATTCCGTCGGCGTTGTGCGCCATGGCGGGAGGCGATCTTGAACCGCCATGCAATTCTTCATTGGATAATATTGGGCTCTATGGTGTACAGTGGCCAATAGGGATGTACGCTGGTGGTGACGGAATACACCGCCGTGGACGTGACGGCCATTTTATTTCCCAATCATCACTTGTTTCCTGACCTTCCACAGGAGAAGACCTACACTGCATGTGCTGCTGTGACCTGTGTCTGGAACCTACCATGGCCTGTGTGACCGGGGAAAGGGCCCCAGCCTTCAATTCAGAGGAGTTGGAACAACTGGTGGATGGGGTCCTACCCCAGTACAGACTACTGCATAGGCCTCCAGACCAACAGGTGAGTACACTGTGGGCACGATGCATGTGGCATGAATGCATGGAGTTGTTTGTGAAGACATCGTGTAAGGGTGGGTGGGGGTGGCTGGATTTCCTCTTGGCGGTGTACATGTTGTGAGCTTAACTATGTGTTTTGCAATGTTGATGGGATTGGGTATGGTGGGCCATGTGTGTGGCAGGCTGGACTGTTCATTTAGTGGAGTTCTCCTGTATGTATTACCTCTGCAGGTCAGCACCCATCAAAAGAAGGGATTATGGCATGCCATCGCCAAGGAGGCATGGACCCTGGGGGTCTATGGCAGGCGGACCACCCACTGTCGCAAATGTGGGGAGAACCTGAGCACAGAAGACCTAGGAGGCCCAACTGTGGATGGCCTCTCAACGAGGAAGGGGTGCCTGTCGCACCCTGACCCCCCTTATGGCTCGCATACTGGCGGTGGCCTACCCTGAGCTGGGTGGGCACTTAAGGGAATCACAGCAGCCAGAAGGGGGTGAGTACAGTGGGTATCATTACAACTTATGGCTGGTGGGGTGGTATCCGGATGGTGGTTGTGTTAGTGGGTGCCCCTAAAGCCAGGCCAGACATAGCAGCATAGGTCCTCTGAAGGGTAAGGGTTGCATGGTAAAAACAGGTAACTTAGCTTGTTAGTATTCACTTCTAGGCAGGGCTGCGTGGGTCCCATTTGTGCTGCAGTTGACGGTGTGTGCTCCTCCTCATGCCTTGGTGACTAGCCATATCACTGGTAGTGCACTGCATAGTGCGTAGGCCTGTTCACTGTGTGTGAGGGTGCTGTGTACGCCAATGGTGGTGTTGATGCAGTCACTGACCCAGTGTATCCTTTGTCTCTCTCACCCTTTCTTGTTTTGTCCTTCTCTCCTTATGTGCATTAGCATCATCTGGCACAGGAGCAGAGGCACTGGCGACAGAGGGAGCTGCATCCCACAGGACCCTGGAGGTAGAGTCCATTGGTGCCGAGGGAACCAGTGGGACAGAGGGCGAGGGGACCACCACGGCATAGACTGGATGGGACAACATAGACTGTGATTCCTCCACCGATGGAAGCTCCACGGTGGTGGCGGACACCTCTGTGACCACCGCAGCTGCAGGTACAGCCGCCATCCCCGTACCAACACCACCCTCCCAGTAGCCCATCAGCGAGTTGCCCATGCCCGCTCACCCAGGAGAGTGGGCATCTCCTTCGCCCCAGGCACCTCAGGCCTTGCCCCAGTGAGCCCTACTGCCCTGAGTGAGGAGGCTATTGACCTCCTGAGATCCATCTCTGTAGGGCAGTCAACCATTATGAATGCCATCCAGGGGCTGGCATCCCAGATGCAGCAATGCAATGCATTCCTGGAGTGCATTCATGGTGAATTGGTGGCCCAACAGAGGTCGATTCAGGCTCTGGTCTCCTCTCTGATGCCAGTCATTGTCCCTGTTTCTGCAGTCCGCCCTCCAACTTTCACTTTCAGTTCCATTCTCCTCAACCCCAACCCATTCCAATCACTCAAACAGATGAGTATGCACACAAGACAACACCCAAGAGTGTCACAAGCAAACCCAAGCACCACACTTCATCGCACTGGCACTCACACAAACACCATACCGTTGCAGACATGACAACATCCACTGCCTCCACTGTCTCCCTCTCCTCCTCCACCTCCCTCCCAGTTACCTCCACACTCACACCTGCATGCATTACAATCATATCCACTACCAGCATCAACACACCAAGCAGAACACACACCTCACTGGCAGACACCTCCACAACATCCATGCATGCGTCCTGTGTGTCCTCTCCCACTGTGTCTGTCCCCCCTCCTAAAGGACACCTCACATTAGCATCAGCCCATGTACCTGCACCCAAATCCAACAGACATACACCTCCAGCAACTACTCCCTCATCTTCCACTCCCATTACTCATGTCTCAAAAAAACTATTCCTTTCCCAAATTGACCTCTTCCCTACACCCGTCCTGCACATATGGGCAGTGTACCAAGGACACAGCCCAGCACCTCATCCAAACAGTCCACAGGAACAGTGGTAGCACCACCTACTCGTGGTGGTAAGGATACAAGACCTACAACACTGAAGGGGAAGGAACCAGCACCACCAGGGATAAAAGGGAAGAGTCCTGCACCAGCTGTGTGGAAGGGGAAGGAGCCTGCACCAGCTGTGAGGAAGGGGAAGGAGCTTGCAGCACCAGGCAGAGAGGGGAAATTCCCATCTACCCCTGCCAGGAAGGGTAAGTGATCCCCAACCCATGAACAGGAGGACAAGAGGCACTCTTCACCAGTGCAAGCTGTCATGCTAACACCGCCACTATCACCAGCTGTCACGGGGCGCCCACCGCCAGTCATGGATGTTCAGCCATCAGTGAGTGCAGGGGCAGCCCAGGAGCCTCCCCCCAACCACCACCACCACCATGCAGCCATCAGTGAGTGCATGGGATGCCCAGGAGCCTCCCCCAACCATTACCAACATGCAGCCATTAGTGAGTGCAGGGGCTGCCAAGGAGCCTCCCCCAACCACCACCACCATGCAGCCATCACGCCGGCAGACGCTATGTGGTCCACTCTCCAGGGGCTACTGTGCGGGCTTCCCCCTCCAGAACCAGTTGAGAGACTGTGGCCTTGCAATCCCAAAGACAAAGCAATGGGCATGTTGCCCCCTCCAGAACCAGTGGGCAAGACACCCACTTGAGAGACTGTGGCCGTGCACTCCCCAGGACAAAGCAATGGGAATGCTGCCCCCTCCAGAACCCGTGGGCAAGACACCCACTTGAGAGACTGTGGCCTTGACCTCCCCAGGACATGGCAATGGGCATGTTGTCCCCTCCAGAACCAGTGGGCAAGTCACCCGCTTGGTAGACTGTGGCCTTGCAATCCCCAGTACAAAGCAATGGGCATTTTGCCCCCTCCAGAACCAGTGGGCAAGACACCCACTTGAGAGACTGTGGCCGTGCACTCCCCAGGACAAATCAATGGGCATTTTGTGCCCTCCAGAACTCGTGGGCAAGACACCCACTTGAGAGACTCTGGCCTTGCACTCCCCAGGACAGGGCAATGGGCATGTTGTCCCCTCCAGAACCAGTGGGCAAGTCACCCGCTTGGTAGACTGTGGCCTTGCAATCCCCAGGACAAAGCAATGGGCATGTTGCCCCCTCCAGAACCAGTGGGCTTGTTGCCGCATCCGGCTGAGGTACCCCACAGGTGCCTGCCTATTTGCAAACTGATTGCCCTGCAGTGTTCTATCCAAATATGCTCAGGATTCGAGTTGGGCCTTAGACTGTGCCCTGTGGCCATGTGGGTCCTTTGAACTTTGGACTGGGCAGTGTCCCTTTTTTGCACATGTGTATATATCTGTTTCATTGCTAAATTGACATTAATTTTGATGTTGATCTGATTACAATCACTTTAGTCAATTCCTGTTGTCCTTGCATTATTCTGCCATTTTTAAGGGACAAGGGGCCTGATTTTAACCTTGGCGGACGGCGGAGGCCGTCCGCCAAGCTTCCGCCGCCAAATGACCGCACCGCGGTCACAAGACCGCGGCGGCCATTCTAACATTTCCTCTGGGCCGGCGGGCGCTCTCCAAAAGAGCGCCCGCCGGCCCAGAGGAAATGCCCCTGCAACGAGGACGCCGGCTCAGAATTGAGCCGGCGTAGTTGCAGGGGTGCGACGGGTGCAGTTTGCACCCGTCGCGTATTTCAGTGTCTGCATGGCAGACACTGAAATACCTTGCGGGGCCCTCTTACGGGGGCCCCTGCCGTGCCCATGCCATTGGCATGGGCACGGCAGGGGCCCCCAGGGGCCCCGCGGCACCCCCTACCGCCATCCTGTTCATGGCGGGTTTCCCGCCATGAACAGGATGGCGGTAGGGGCTGTCAGAATCCTCATGGCGGCGGAGCGCGCTCCGCCGCCATGAAGGATTCCCCCGAGCAGCGGTAAGTCGGCGGGAGCCCGCCGACTTGCCGCTTCTGACCACGGCTGAACCGCCGCGGTCAGAATGCTCGTGGGAGCACCGCCAGCCTGTTGGCGGTGCTCCCGTGGTCGGTGGCCCTGGCGGCCACCGGCCACCAGGGTCAGAATGACCCCCAAAGTGTTTTTGTAGTGCAGCTGGTTGTGTGTATGGTGTGTGTGTGTGTGTGTGGGGGGGGTGTGTGTTGTACATGTGTGTGTCACTCTCATTTTCCTCCCACCCTGTGTGCTAGGTGGCTGTACTCACCGTCATCGTCTTCATTGGCGTTGGTGGTCCAGGTGGAGCATAACGTGAAAGATCATCGGGAAAACTTGCAGTTCGGGTTCCATGGCAGCGTGGCTCTTCCCTGTGTCTCCAATGGTGAGACCTTTCACTTCTGAGATCTGTTTCCGCCAGGCTTTTTTTGGCGTTCCTACCGCCTCGGAAAAGGTGTTGGTTTCCTGTCTCAAAATATGGTGGGCAGTACTTTGCCTTCCGCCTGGCTGTTCGCGGCTACCACTGTGATGGCTGTTTTTTCTGCCCTGGTGGATGGTGTGGTACATTGGCTGTCTATGGGAGATATCACCGCCATGGTCATAATTTGGTGGTAATTACCGCCAGCCTCTTGGTGGTATTACCGCCACTTTATCACCCACCTCCAGGGTCGTAATGAGGACCTATGTTCTCCATATCGATACCTTCTGAGATATGGGCTAAGGGTAAAAAATAGCAAAGGGGAGCGTGGCCACAGCAAGAGCCAACAAGAAGTGACAATGGCTTCCTCTCTGACAGTACTTTGATGTTATCCAAAAGGGTTCTTGTTAGAGATGGGGTCTTTGGTTAGCAGTCAGGTTACCCCCTATCCAAGCAAGGACCCTCACTCTAGGCAGGGTAAGTCACACACAATCCAAATTATCCTGTGCCCACCATCTGGTAGCTTGGCACTGAGCAGTCAGGCTTAACTTAGAAGTCAATGTGTAAAGTATTTGTGGATTAAATCATACAATAACACAACATAGCACCACAAAAATACACAGTGTTTAGAAATATATATAAAATTTATCTGATAAGGTGCAGGTCAAAATGGTCAAAATGCAATAAGTACAGGTTGATATATCACTGAAAAGTGATATAAAGTCCCTCATTACAATCCTGGCGGTAAATCCCGCTTACCGCCGTGCTGAAGGCCGCCAACATACAGTGGCGGAGGCGGAATTCCGCTACAGGTATTACGACCCACATCTCGGAATCCGCCACAATACAGACACTCACACAAGTCCGCCACACCAAAGGTCAGTGATAAACTGGCAATACCAAAACCTACACTGTCACGCCAACAAGAATACGCCCACACTATCACGACCCATGAATCAACACGGCGGTCTTTCAACCGCGGTAATCCATTGGCAGTACACACCGCTGCGCTCAAAATACACACATTTGCAAAACACAACAACATTGGACAATTCGAAATACACATACACACACCACACCCACACACTCACAACACTATAAAACACACACTCACATTACCCACAAACCCTTACAACAAAATTGTTTTGAAAAAGCTGAGAGAGAGAGAATAGCAAACACAACACCAGCATCCACAGGCACACAACACCATCACTCATACAACATCCACGCACCTCAAACAACACACCCCAACACAACACACCACACAGCACAATAAACAGCACCTCACACATCACTCACACAATATCATGGCACCTCAAAGACACCCCAGGTTTTCAGAGGAGGAGCTCAGGGTCATGGTGGAGGAAATCATCCGGGTAGAGCCACAGCTTTTTGGATCACAGGTGCAGCACACCTCCACTGCAAGGAAGATGGAGCCATGGCGGAGAATCGTCGACAGGGTCAATGCAGTGGGACAGCATCCAAGAACATGGGATGACATCAGGAAGGGGTGGAACGACCTATGATATCACTTGATATCACTTGATACCTGACCTTCAGCAGGAGAGGACCTACACTGCAAGTGCTGCTGTGACCTGCATCTGGAAGCGACAATGGCTACAGTGTCTGGGGAAAGCACCCCTGCCTTCACTGCGGAGGAGTTGGAGAAACTGGTGGATGGGGTCCTCCCCCAGTACACACAACTCTACGGTCCTCCAGACAAACAGGTGAGTAAACTGTGTACATGGTGGATGGCACATGATTGTATGGAGTTTCGTGGATGGAAGAGATGTGGGAGACAGGCCAGCATGTGAGGATGGTGTGTGTATGTTTTTCTGGGCCAGGGTGGGAGGTTTGTGGCCAATGTGTGAGAAGAACTGTACGGGGGAGTAACATCCATTTTTACTTCACTATTCCGCTAGGTCAGCGCCCACCAAAAGAAGGGTATTTGGTGTGCCATCGCCAAGGGAGTGCGGACCTTGGGGGTCTACCATAGACGGAGCACCCACTGCCGGAAAAGATGGAAGGACCTGCACCGTTGGAACAAGAAGACGGTGGAGGCCCAGCTGGGGATGGCCTCCCAACGGGGAAGGGGTGCCCGTCGCAGCATGACCCCCCTGATGTACCGGATCCTGGCAGTGGCATATCCTGAGTTGGATGGGCGCTTGAGTGCATCACAGCAGCCACAAGGGGGTGAGAACACTCTCATTCAGCTGACTCGCCGTGCTTGACGAGGTGTCTGGGTGGGGGAGGAGGACTGTGGGTTCTCCTAGGCCAGGGCAGACGCGCAAAGGTAGATCCATTGATTTGCAGGCTCATTCCCAGTCCAACCCCAAAGGTGGTATTTGCTCTCTACACCTAGTCAGGCACCCATCGGTTCTAGCTGTGCATGAAATGGGTCTAGACAGAGTCCTCCATGGGCATGTGCTTTTCCCCTGCCCTATTAGTGCATGGCGTAGTGCATAGGGTTGCTCCCTGTGTGTTGTGTCTGCCAACGGTAGTGGTGTTGCAGGCATTGACCATGTGTCTCCTCTGTCTTCCCCCCCTTTTTTTTGTCACCCTGTCCTTGTGTGCATTAGCATCATCTGGCGGAGGAGCAGTGGCACCGGAGTAGGAGGATGCTGCATCCCACATGGCCCTGGAGTGTGAAGTAACGGAGTCAGAAGGCACCAGTGGGACGGAGGGCGAGGGGAGCTCCACGACGGGGACAGGAGCAGACACCAGCGACAGCGACTCCTCCTCTTATGGGAGCTCCCTTGTGGTGGCGGGCACCTCAGTGCCCACCGCATCAACAGGTACAGCCACCACCCCCCTACCAGCACCGCCCTCCCAGCAGCCCCTCATTGAGTTTCCCGTGCCCACTCACCCACGAGGGTGGGCATCTCCTTCGCCCCAAGAACGTCAGGCCCTGCCCCAGTCAGCCCTGCTGCTCTCAGTGAGGAGGCTATTGACTCCTGAGATTCCTCACTGTTGGGCAATCAACCATTGTGAATGCCATCCAGGGTGTTGAGAGGCATTTGCAGCAAACAAATGCATACATGGAGGGCATTTATTCTGGTGTGGCAGCCCAACAGAGAGTATTTACGGCTCTGGCCTCAGCACTGATGGCAGCCATTGTCCCTGTGTCCAGCCTCCCCCCTCCAACTTCCTCCACCCAGACCCAATCCCCTGTACCTCAGCCTATCCCAAGCACACCATCAGTCCAGAATGCACACTCATCAACACACAAGAGTGGGCAAGGCAACCATAAGCACCACACATCCCACAGGCACTCACACAAGCACTAGACCCATGCAGACACGCCAACATCCACTGACTCCACTGTGTCCCCTCCTCCGCGTCCTCCTCCTCCCTCCCTGTCTCGTCTCCACTCACACCTGCATGCACTACATCTTCATCCACTACGTCCATCACCAGCACGCCCATCACCACACACCACTCACGTGCAATCACCACCCCCACTACCATGCACACATACCCTGTGTGCTCTCCCAGTGTGTCTGTGAGCCCTCCTCCCAAAGTACACAAAGGCAGGCACACACCCACCCAACAGCCATCCACCTCACAACAGCCTCCGACCCATGCACCTTCACTCAAATTCAGCAGATGTACACCTCCTACAACCACTACCTCTTCCTCCACTCCTAAACCCCCTACATCTTCCCGTCCCAGTGTGTCTAAGAAACTCTTCCTGGTCAACATTGACCTCTTCCCTACACCTCCCCCCGTCCTTCCCCTGGGGCCAGGCTGTCCAGGTCCCATCCCAGCACCTCAGCCACCAATTCATCCAGCACAGTGGTCTCAGCAAGTCCGGTCACATCGCGGGCAGCACCCATCAGGGCTGCCAGTGTGCCACCTAGTGAGGCCAAGGAGCAGCCCATTCCACCACCTGCCACGGTGAAGAAGATGCCCACATGCCAGAGGGAGAAGCCGCACCAACCACCAAGCAAGGGCTCCTCCAAGCCAAAAGGGGACAGTGCCAAGGGACCAGCAGCAACATCAAAGGTGGGGAAGGGACACAAGGCGAAGAGCAAGTCAGGACAGGGCACGGAGGCTCCGGCTGAGGGACCAGAGTCACCCCTTCTGTCAACCAGAACATCAACCTGTACGGCGGTGGACACCTCCACCTGCACCACCACCTGCACTGCCACCTGCACCGCCACCTGCACATCTGCTGCCTCAGCAACAGTCCCCAGCATCATCCCCAGTGGGCAGCCGTCCGAGGCTGCAGGAGACGTCCTGCTGTGTCCCTTCACAGGTGCTGACACATGCACCTCCGCCACAGACACCTCCGCAACCACCGCCACCAGCACTGCGATGTGCTCAGAAAGTGTCATAAGTCTTTTGAAAGCAAACAAAGTCTCTTTCAAGCACAAAGTACCTGGTTCGTGTGAAAAATCTCCGCAATTAACTGCAGAGGAGGAGATGCTTGGAAACAAAGGGGTGTGCGTCGATTTCTTGGGCCGCACACAGCAATGCGTCATTTAGTTTTCTCACGCAGGGATGGCTGTGCAGTGATTTCCGGCGCTCTGTCGTGGTTCCTCTTCAGGTTGCGGGGTTTTCAGACGCCATAGGGACGATGTGTTGATTTTCCTGCGCTGGCAGGACAAAGTCACAGGAACTGCATTGATCAGGTGGGCGTTGCGTTGAATTTTCTACCACACGGCAGGCACTGCGCAGGTTCCTCTCTAGAAGTCGGGCCGCGTCGTTCCGGCTCGGCTGTGCGTCGATCCAGTGGGCCGTGCATCGAATTTACGGTTGCTACTCTGGTGCTGCGTCGATGTTCTTGTTGCGAAGTCAGGCCGCGTCGTGCTAGTTCGGCGTGCTGTGACATTTTCTGGCAGGCTGTGTGTCAAATTTTGCCGCACAAGGAGTCCTCCTTGTAGAGATGAAGTCTTTTCGGTCCTGAAACTTCAGGAAACAGGAGGCAAGCTCTATCCAACCCCTTGGAGTGCACTTCTTCACCACAGCCAGAGAGCAGCAAGGCAGCAGGGCAACAGCAAGGCAGCAGTCCTTCAATAAAAGCAGACAGGTGAGTCCTTTGGGCGCCCAAGCAATATTTCTTGGCAGGATGCAGGTTCTGGTTCAAGTTTCTTCTCCAGGAAGTGTCTGTGAGATACAGTGTCTACCCCAAGAAGTGTCTGAAGTCTGTGGTTTTGGGTCATATACCCATTTTGGCCTTTGAAGTAGGCTTACTTCAAAGGAAAGTCTCATTTGTTAGTGAAACCCTGCCTTGCCCAGGCAAGGCCTCAGACACATACCAGGGGGTTGGAGACTGCATTGTGTGAGGGCAGGCACAGCCCTTTCAGGTGCGAGTGACCATTCTTCCCCTCCCTCCTAGCACAGATGGCTCATCAGAATATGCAGGCTACACCCCAGCCCCCTTTGTGTCACTGTCTGGAGAGAGGTACAAACAGCCCAACTGTCAAACTAACCAAGACAGGGAATCCACAAACAGGCACAGTCGCAGAAATGGTTTAAGCAAGAAAGTGCCCACTTTCTAAAAGTGGCATTTTCAAACACACAATCTCAAAACCAACTTTACTAAAAGATGTAGTTTTAAATTGTGAGTTCAGAGGTCCCAAACTCCACATGTCTATCTGCTGTCAAAGGGAATCTACGCTTTAATCATGTTTAAAGGCAGCCCCCAGGTTAACCTATGAGAGAGATAGGTCTTACAACAGTGAAAACCAAATTTGGCAGTATTTCACTGTCAGGACATATAAAACATATTAGTATATGTCCTACCTTAAACATACACTGCACCCTGCCCATGGGGCTACCTAGGGCTTGCGTTAGGGATGTCTTATATGTAGGAAAAGGGAAGGGTTATGCCTGGCAAGTGGGGACACTTGCCAAGTCGAATTTACAGTTTAAAACTGCACACACAGACACTGCGGTGTCATGTCTGAGACATGATTACAGGGCCACTTGTGTGGGTGGCACAACCAGTGCGGCAGGCCCACCAGTAGCATTTGATGTACAGCTCTGTGCACCTCTAGTGCACTTTACTAGGGGCTTACTAGTAAATCAAATATGCCAATCATGGATAAACCAATCAACAGTACAATTTACACAGAGAGCATATGCACTTTAGCACTGGTTAGCAGTGGCAAAGTGCTCAGAGTTCTAAAACCATCAAAAACAGGTCAGGAAAAATAGGAGGGAGGAGGCAAAAAGTTTGGGGATGACCCTGCAAAAAGGGCCAGGTCCAACAGTTCTCGAGTACCTAGATGAGTTGACAGCAAGGAAACGCAGTGATTGGAATAAAATATACCTGGTAGTCCTGAAAAAATATGAAATAGTTCATTGCTATTGTGAGAAGTTAAGGGACGATTTCAAAACACAAAGGGGGTCATTCTGACTTTGGCGGGCGGCGGAGGCCGCCCGCCAAAGTCCCGCCGGCAGAATACCGCTGCGCGGTCAAAAGACCGCCGCAGTAATTCTGAGTTTCCCGCTGGGCTGGCGGGCGACCGCCAGAAGGCCGCCCGCCAGCCCAGCGGGAAACTCCCTTCCATGAGGATGCCGGCTCCGAATGGAGCCGGCGGAGTGGAAGGGGTGCGACGGGTGCAGTTGCACCCGTTGCGATTTTCAGTGTCTGCGTGGCAGACACTGAAAATCTTGGTGGGGCCCTGTTAGGGGGCCCCACGACACCCGTTACCGCCAACCAGGTTCTGGCGGTCAAAACCGCCAGAACAAGGCTGGCGGTAAGGGGGTCGGAATCCCCATGGCGGCGCTGCTTGCAGCGCCGCCATGGAGGATTCCCTTGGGCAGCGGGAAACCGGCGGTACACCGCCGGTTTCCCGTATCTTACCGCGGCTGTACCGCCGCGGTCAGAATGCCATGGGAGCACCGCCAGCCTGTTGGCGGTGCTCCCGCGGTCGTTGGCCCTGGCGGTCCATGACCGCCAGGGTCAGAATGACCCCCACAGTGTGATGAATATAGATAATACTGGCTCCGCTTCAGCCCTTGTGAATGCCCTTGTGCATAGTCTGTAGCCCATTGTTATAAAGCACTTATAAACAGCTATCCCTTTCTGGTCAGTAGAACCAATTGACAAGATAGTGGCTAAATTTCAATATTATTTTGAGTATCACCAGAGAAAAAATACTAAAACAAAGCTCATGGTTCAACAATTACAACAGCTCAATCCTGCTGGTCGGGGAAGGGGATTCTGTGGTAATGTCCAATCCCAGAGAAGTGGAGGTTTTAGGGGATGAGCAGAGAAGGAGGAGGACACCCCCCTAGTCAGATGAGGGATGTTGCATCTGTGGCGCTATTGTTCATTGGAAGAATAAATGCCCCAAAAACAATAATAATCCTAATGATTTTCTGGCTGCTGCAAAAACCCCATGCCAGAACATCTGCATTACATTCCTTCCTCCCATACAGGACATGCCTCTGCCCCAATTAATAGCAATTATTTTTAACAAAGGCAGCAGCAAGCCTCACACCAAATGAAGGCCCAAGACTTGTATGCTGGGGACGTTCTTGAAGCATAGAGGTGCCCCGGAGATGAGCTAGGAGTGGTGGCACCTGTTAGTAGTAGACCAGCAAGGTCCATATGGTCAGGCAGAAGCCAATGGTTGTGATGTCAAGTTTCTCACAGACACTTCTGCCACTTATTCCACATTGTCAGCTACTGATGTTCCCCACCTACCTCACTCGGGGTGTAACTCCCCGTTTCATCTGATACACAAAAGAACCAAGGACCCCTCACACCCTGAAGAATGCTGCTTGGTTCAAGACCAGTGCCAGATTAAGATAATAGTGCAGCCCAGATTTCCTGTTGTACCAAACCCTACCACCATCCTTACCAGTATACCTCTCTCAGCCACATACATTTCTGTCATAGATTTGACAAACACATTCTTCTCCTTACACCCTGATAGCCAACATTTGTTCTCATTTACATTCCAGCAATGCAGTTTTTCATGGACATAACTCCACAGGGATCAATTTATTCAAAAATTCTTAAAGCAGATCTTGATCGGTATTTCTTAGAACCTGCGGTAGCAGTACTACTATATGGGGATGACCTCCTTATAGCAGCTGATACAGAAGAGCAGTGCACATTGGCCACTATAAAACTTTGCTTAACTTGCTGGCCTCTCATAGTCATAAGGCACCTCCAAAGAAATTACAGTTTTGTAGAAAACAGGGGTCCTATTTAGAACACCTGATTTCTAAAGGGGAGAGGAGAATATCACCTGAAGCATTTATACAATAATGCATCGTCCTGTCCCCACAACATAATATGAAGTGCATTCATTTTTAGATATGGCAGGATACTGTGACAATGGATCCCAAATGTTCCCCTTATTTCCAAACCATTACAAGATTTGACACATAAGGTTGTTTCTGACCCTATCCCCTAGATGATGATACATAATCAGAGTTTTTAGACCCTTAAAATGGACCTTTGTGAGCCTCCAGCACTGGGAATCCCTGATAACGCTAAGGAGCTCCACCTTTTTACACATGAACAGGAAGGATGTGCCCTAGCTATCCTCACTCAGGAACACAGGGGCTTCAAGAGACCTTGTGCCTATCTATCTTCAACATCCCATAGCCAGGGCATGTCCCAAATGTCTGACAGTAGCACAGAAGCAGCAGCGGTGTCTGTGGAATAAAGTGAGAGTTTGGTTTTAGGGATACTTTGAATGTGTATGTTCCACCACTCTGTTGATATGTTATAGAACAAAAGCCACACTCAGGCCTCCACCAGGGTAAGATCAAATGACAGAATTACATGATTGCATCCTAGTGACAGAACAACTTGTAAACTTCGTACTTGTATAGCACACTACTCACCCGTTAGGGTCTCAAGGCGCTGTACCATACTGCTGTGGAACCCCTCCTGGCTTCTCCCTGTGAGGTGCCCACTCCTGGGCAACCTCCAAGGTGAAGCCACACATCCCAGTGCCGTTGTGGAGATTAAACAAGCTATTGCCCAGAGTTACAGAGTGGGACCCATGAATTAGATTAGGCACCAATGCGAGAATTATCAGGCCCGAGGAAATTGAGCGCAAGAATTGCCAAGGGAGGAATTGAACCCTGGTCCCGGGCCAGATTTCTGCATCAGGGTCTGCCGCTCTAACCATTGAGCCACACTTCTCCACAGAACAGATGGAAGGCAGAATTGATATGTCCGATAAAGCCCTTAGTGAAAGGGATGCATACTTTCTGGTTGATGGATCACCCACCAGAGAGACTAGAGCAGCTTATGCAAAGAATAGTGGTGACCAGGCAAATATCACACTTATCAGCCAAAGCAGCAGAAATAATAGTTATTACTCAAGCATGCTGTTGGAAAGTGGATTACTGGTAAGGGCAGGTAACCACCTAAACTTAGCAATAGGGCACTAACCTCCACTTAGGTCCAGTTAGGTCTCAATAAATTAAACCCAGCTCAACACTTATAGCTTGGCAACGAGCGACAAGGCTTAATTTAGGAGACAAGTATGTAAAGCATTTAAAAAATCACAAAACAGTAAATAAGTTAAACACAGAATGCAATAAAAATCAAACACCAATTTATAAAAGTGGGTTATATGTCTATCTTTAAAATGATACCAAAATTATTAAAATCGGATAAGGGGAACTGGAGATATTAATTTTTAAAGAATTAATGTTTTCTAGCGCATAGAAGCAACTAGCGCTCACTGGACAGGGGCAAAGTCCAGAGTTCAGGCCACCCATGAGGTAACACGGTTACACTTACTTTCAGAAGTGTTTCTTGATTCAGGAAAGTGGTCTACAGCACCAACCAAGGGTTCAGAGACTCTAGTTTACCTCTTGGGGTCTGGGACTACAACTCCCACAATGCACCTCTTCAACTTATCGAGTTGCTCAAAATATCCCCAAAATTCTGAATCTTCTTCTAGAGGTCCTTTTTGGGTCCCTACAGTGTGCACAACTTGATCCAAGGTTCCAGAAGCTCTGGGTTGCTCCTTGGGAGTTGGGACTACAATTCTCAGAATCCTTAAATGGCCACTGGACACTGGTCAGCTGGGCTCTGCTTGCAGGTCTTGCTGTAGGGGACTCTGGGAAGCTCCTTTGTACCTGTAGCAAACAGGGAGTCCCTTCTTGAAGCAGTAGACGACAGGCAAAGTCTTTTTAGAGGTGAAGCCAAATTGTGCAGCTGGTGCAGTCCTTCAGAGTGAAGGGTCCAGGTGACAGTCCTTCTTCTTCTTTGCCTTGTTCCTTGTAGGGATATGAGGTGTGGGTGCACCTCTGCCATATTTATCCTTACTCCTGGGGTGAAAAGCAGGGGGACCTGACTGTCCAATCACAGGCAGGCTCCTTCCCTCTTTGATGACCATTTCCTGGGAAGCGTGGCAAACTCAATCCCAGGGAGTAACATTCTTTAAAACCCAACATGGCTGAAACTGATTTTTGGAGGTTAGATCTGGCTGAGCCCACCCACCGGTGTGGCTAAAAATCCTAAAAACACACTCTCCTGCCCTCTCCTAATCTAATCAAGAGGGCACCTAATTGTCTGGGGTTGCATGAAATGGGGGAGGTCCTGAGCTGCTCCAAATGTCCTTCCCTGCCTGTGAATACCAGTTTGTCTGCTCTCCCCCCATCCTGTTTCACCATCTGCTGAGGCAGATCTCCTCTCCAGGCACATCATTTGTGTTCCACCCAGACCACTTCACACCTCAAGGCAGTCTGGCCATGCTGCCAGAGTCTGGCCAATCAGAGAAGGGCACTACAGAGCTGAAGTTGGCAACTTTCAGGTAGAGTTTTAAAACTCTTTACCTGAACTAGGTATATTAAATCCAACAATGGCAAGTTTGGAGATTTATTATAACAATTAATTTGATGCCAAACTCAAGGTATCTGTCTCTAATGAAGACTTTGTTAATTAAAATTAAGTCTCCCATTGTAGCCTATGGAGGCCACTCACTACAGTGAGGGAGCACCAATTTAGCCATTTTACCTCACCAGAGCTTGTAAAACATTTTTTATATTGCCCCTGCTTATAGTTACATGGCACCCAACCCTAAGGGCACAAAGGACACACCTGAGGGGTGACTTATATGTAAAAATATGGTAGTTTAAGACTTTGGAAGTACTTTTAATTCCAAAGTCGAATTTGCATATAACTTTAATAAAAAAGTAGCCAGCAAGGCAGGACTGCCTTTAAAACTACACTGGGCTCCTCGCAGTACACCTATGGAGGCACTACCTATGCTGGGGTCCCTAAACCGGAATTCCCTACCATATACTAAGTACTTATAGGTAGGTTGACATAGCCAATTATAATTAGCCTAATTTGAATACTAATTTTACACAGAGCACAGGCCGGCCCTGGGACTGGTTAGCAGTTCCCTGGGCACCATTAAAGTCAAGAAAACACCAGCAAAAAGGGAAAAAGGGGGCAAAAAGGTAGGGGGCCTCTGCAATCAGTCCTGTTTTCTCACACATGTGAACTGAGTGCAAGGTTGACAGTAAACATTTATACTGACAGTCAGTATGCTTTTGAAGTTGCACATGATTTTGGTAAACTATGGGAAGAAAGTGAGTTTTTGACTTCTAGTGGTGCAAGGATAGAACACGGTACCTTGATTGCGTGCCTCCTAAATGCACTAACATTGCCCAAAACCCTTGCAATGTTAAAATGTGCTGGCATTCAGAAAGTGACTGATGCTGTTAGGAGTGGTAATACATTTGCCACTGCACACTGCAAAAATCCACTGCCATAAATGAAACAATTACTATGAATGTGGCTCATTCTGAACAGAAATTGCAGTTGGACTGTAAGGTAAATATGGAGCCCTGCTTAGTGCAACAAATCACAACAGAAGCAGAAGTAGCTGAATGGCAAAGGGAAGATACTGAGGTGGATGGGATTTGGATAGCAATGAATGTAATGTTCAGGTTGCCTGATGCTATGGTGTACAACTTGGCTCTTGTTATTCATGGTCCTGCTCATTTGGGATGAGATGCCATGTGCAGGTATTTTTCCCAATTCCAGTATAATAGGAACTCAACACAGAGACATTGCTGCAGTGAAGCAATAAACCTCTCATGGCTAACTGCTCGTTTATTTAGGACAAAGAAGATTCTGCTTTATCCCTGAGACTTACTTCATCAAGAGTCTACGCCCTGTGTGATACCTACATTGTATCCTCCAAGCCTTGCTTGTTGCTGGATAGTGGAAGAGTACACCACATGCAACAGTCATGCCCCTAATGATCCATTAGGCATTTACCACACATGCACAAGCTGATGTTGAAGATGGGGGGAGGCTGGGAAGTGAAGTTCAGGCCCCCAGCACAGGTTAACGATTACCTTGATTTGCTATTGCATAAGCTATTCTGCACATCCACCCAGACTGGCTGACTATGGTCATACAAATGAGCAAATTGAGCTAACTCTACTTTGGTACTGTGTTTTTTCATATGGTGTATCTTAGTGCATTACACACCGTAAGGCTTCTTGGACAGTGACGTTCCTCTTACTCTGTTTGCACTGTTCACACACGGGGAAGTTGGAGCATAGGGGAAACTGCAGAATGGAGTCCCCTCCATCAACACAAGTTGTTGCTTGACTGACAAGCTGGATATGGTGGTAGCACTCCTCATATTGGGATAACCCTGATTCAATATTATGTTACTTATTGTATGTTCGGTGTACCCCTTATGATATCCTCCATCAAGTATCTAGACCGTACCATATCTAAAGGCAGTGGATGCGTCTCAGGGACCTATGTGCCTCAAGCCGCTTTGTGTTGTGACACCCAAAAAATAGGCGGTATGGTATTACTTTATGTACTAAGTTAGCTCATGTTCATAGCTAATAGTCACGCTTTTTTAGGGACCAGCACACAGAAGAGTAGGCAGTCAGGTTGTCTTCATTACTGGAATTCCACAATACATTCCACAATAGGATGTCATAATTGAGACCCTGGTTATGTGTAAACAGTCTGTTTATACAGCACTCATCCCTTTCCAAATGTATCCTTTCTATGTGTCTGCTCTCCGCATCCACCTGTTCAATCATTACCCATCTGAGCTTTCTCACTGCATGCCCCTTAGAGATGTAATATTCTGCCATTTTTGTTGTGGTCCATTTACAGCACATGTTGCTCTAGTGTTCACAGACCCTCTTACTTTACAGGTAGTCATTTCTATATATCTGTATCCACATGGACATCTGATGATATATATCACCTGTGAATGCAGTAAGTTTGTTTCCCAATCTGCCAGGGAGCAGGTAGGCCTAGGTCATTAGCTTCAAAATGATATTGGTCATCCAATATCCAACTGAAGGAAAACAGCCCCAAAGTTTTACAGAAGAGAAAAAGTTACTGACACTAAATTGTATCAGGAATTGTTTAACAAAAGCATAGTTAAAAAAATCAAAAAGAAACAATTAAAGCAATTAAAGAGGTAAATATGGGTGTAGCTAGGCTGCCACTCAAGATGGCTGCCTAGTCTCGAAGCTCTGTGCCATGGCGGAATTGCCGATTCTTTTTGAAGCACTTCTTGCAACAATGTGCTAGGGTTCAGGCATTCCTCAAGAAGCAGACCACATCCTGACCGGGACATCTACTTTGGCTGACATTTAATGCTGGATTAGACCCATTTCGAGTGGCTAATGTAATGAGGGATGTTGCAGCCACAATGTTGAATTCTGCTGCAGTGGTTGTTTTTATCTCAGCATTATACCTGGTTGTGAGGTACTTCAAAACATAAATAACTTTCCTATGTTGGTGCTGCTTCTCTCCTTATTGCCTCAGGAAGGGTCTTTTTTCATTAAGTTCTTTCTTGCCTCACAATTGTTCCTGTGTACAGATTTGCTATTGTCTCTCTGTGCTTTTGAGAACCCTACATTTTACATTTACTTTTTACTTGAGACATGGAGCCTTGTGACTGTCTAAAGTATTCTATTTAGCTTCTAATATACTGTTCTGTTTTGGACCAAGACATATATGGGCAGGATTAAGAAAGCTTTATTTTCAAGCAGAGGATATTTTGGTGCCATTTCTGATAATCCTATTCCCTTCTTTGCATAATGTCTGTGAAAACATCTTGTCTAACCTTCAACTACTACATTGAACATCCAGCAGGTCCACAGATTAGGCCCACGTCTGTCTTCATCAGATGCTCCGAGAAAACTACAGGTGTCATCAATTTATTCTTGATATTTACAGACTTGTTGAAAGTTTTGAATGTTGCTAAATCTAAGAAACAAATTCTTTGGTCTAGTGTACAGCTGTTCCTGTCACAAGATGTCTCCACAGTTATCCTTAGCGCAGGAGAGACTTCCTTGAATGTCTCCCTGCGCGATCAACTTTAGATGCTTGTTTTGGTTTGTTCCATCCATGCACATTCAAAGTCACATTTCAGCATACCACTACCACTTTTGAGGAGCCAGCTGATCTCAAGAAATATATAAACTTACGCTTGTTGACCTCGATGAGTACTGCTGGATCCTCTTCTACACTGTGACTTTCTGGAAGCATTTATTGTGTTACTAACTCTCTCTTGCTTCCCATATAGGTTGATTGTACGCTCAGTTGGCAATTGCTCAAGTTAATTTATTTTTTACTCTCTTTGCAGGTTCGCAAAATTCTTCATGTCCCTAATTCTCACTATTTTTTGTTTATCTTCCGGTGTGGTATATTGCTCCTGTTGGTTGTGCTGTCTTCATCTGTTGTGTCACCACCCTATTTTCCTTCCTGTTTCTTTACAAGGTACGTATCTAAATAATCGGTTTTTACATGTTTGTGTTCTTTAGCTAAAATTGTTCCTTTTCCTTTCTCTATCCCTTTTACTGTTCCTATTCTAATCCCCTTTTTTGGTCACTATCTTGTATTTGTTTGGTTTCCCTTTTATCTCCCTTATCTCTATCTCCTCTAAACCTAATATTGTTGATCATGGAGCTCTATATTGATTTTCTGATTGTTACTTTCAGAATTATATCTTGGAACATGAAAAGATTTATTAACCCCATCAAAAGACAGAGATTTCTATCCCAGGATCTTCTTCTTCTACAAGAGACACATCTTGCAGAAGCATTACAACTTCAGCTTAGTTGGGTGGGTTTGATTTTTGTCTCTCCTACTCCTAATAAGAAAAATTGAGTTATTATTTTATGTAATAAAAAGCTCAAATGTTCTGTTATTACTCAAGAAACTGACTCAGAAGGACAAGGGTTGATTTTTAAATTGTTGATAAATAATGGTACACTAACAGTGTTTAATGTTTATGATCAGACTTTGCAGGATTAGTCATTCTGCGTACAATACCTAAGAAGTGCCTTCAATATGAAGAAGAAGTTTTTTTAGGAGGAAATTGCAATCAGATTATAGACCCCTTTATAGACTGACAATCTCAAGTTCGTTTGATACCTAATAAAACTCATGAGCAATTTCAGTCCACTATATCCCAGAACCATTCACTACATGCATGGCAATTATGTAACCCCACTACAAAAGAGTTTTCCTTTTATTCTTACCTCTATGGATCTCTTACTCGCTGGGATCATATTGTTCTCCGTCAACCTCTGGCATTGAATCGTATTGCTTCCACCATCTTGCCTATTGTCATTTCCAAATACTTCCCATTTGTTAAAGACTAGGATCTAATCCCACCACTTCCCAAATTGAATCGATGTGGGTTTATTAACTCTATTTTATTGGACCATACATTCTCTTAATCTTTCACGACATTCACTGATGATTTTTTCACACTCAATGCTGATCCTGATACAACCCCTCAAGTATTGTGGGACACTTTTAAAGCCATTGCCCATGATTTTATTATTGACTTTGGATAAAAAAGAAATGAACTTTTTGCTAACCAACGTAGATCTTTATTATCTACCATTAAACGTCTTGGACATCAATTCTGAACTTCAGCCTTAGATTCTACTTTACAGGAACTCGTCAGCGTTAAACTAAACTTTAATGAACTAAGGGTCTGCTTTAAGAAAAGTGGCACTGTACCTAGTGCAGTGCCACTTTTCTTGTGCCCATTAGCGCCCCCCTTACTCTAACATATGTGCACCATTTCTAACATTTGGTGCACTATGGCAGTAGTTAGGGAAACTAGCATCAATGTTTTTGATGCTAGTTTGGAGCTTTGCAGGATTAGCGTAAAAACATTTGACGCAAATCCTGCAAAGCCCGCTGAGGCTCATTACAAATAATGGTGTGCCTCCTTTTAACGCCTGCTGTAAGCAGGCGTTAAAAGTGCCTAAAAAAATGATGCCAAGAAATCTCTTAGATTTGTTTGTGCCATTTTTTATGCCCCTCCTAATGAGGGACCCCCTCCTTGCACACATTATGCCTGGTGCAAGCATAATGTAGTGCACAGGGTTACAAAGTGGCACAATGCATGCATAACAAAATGAAGCTAATGTGGCACAAGGAGGTGCTAGGGGCTATTAAATCTGCTCCTAATTACAGGTAATGCCTCATCTATATAACTCTATAGCAGGGCTCGTTACTATGAAGGTTGTAATAAAGTTGGGAAACTCTTGGCTAATTATATCAAGATTCGAAAGCAGCACTCTTCTATTGAATCTATTCAATCATCTGATGGGACACATGTTTTTAAAGACCAAGACATTTTGGAACAATTTATGAATTTTTATAAAAACGTATATAATCCTGAGAGTCCTGCGGAATCTTCTGTCATTGAAACTTCTCTTAACAGTATTCCTGCTACTTCCCATGATAACATTAATTTTATGTCTTTAGAAAAAGATTAATCAATCTCAGAAATATTCAAGACTCTTGACTAACTTAAGAAAGGCAAATCTCCAGGCCCTGATGGATTTGCAGTAGAATTTTATTTACGTTTTTCAAATCTATTACTTCCCCAACTTTTGAAACTCTCTTTTAATTTTTCCATAATACTGGTGCAGTTGGTGATACTTTTCAAGAAGTAACGTTATGTTTTATCCACAAAGAACATCGTGATCCCTCATAATGTTAAAATTATCCCCCTATCTCTCTTGTCAGTGTTGATTATAACATTTTTGCTAAATTTCTTGCTTTGTGTCTCGAATCATTCCTTTCCAAATTAATTGATAAAGAACACTGAGGTTTCATTAAAGGTAGTCTATCATCTAGATATTTTTTTAATGTTTTAAATAAAGCCTCTTCTCTTTCCTCTTCTTTAGCCGCTGCTGCTAATGATGAGGAAAAGGTGTTTCATAGATTAGATTGGATTTTTCTGTTTAAATCTCCTACTTGCCATGGATTTGGCCCGAAGATTATCTCTTTTCTTTATACGGCTTTTACAGCCTCTGTGTTGTTCAATTGACATGTATCCCAATACTTTCCTTTAAAAAGAGGAGTTCATCATAGCTGTCCATTATATCCCCTTTTATTTGTCCTAGCCCTTGAGCACTTTTTATTTCGTATTCGAAGCAACAACCTCATATCAGGTTTTTGCTATGGTGAAAAACAGTTGAATCTATCTGCCTGTGTGGACGTTTTTTTTTCTCTTCTTTCCTAATCAGGAAGTTACTCTGCCTGCTCTCCTTCAGGAAATCTCTCAATTTTCTGCCATTTCTAGTTATAAAGATAATTCTGACAAAGCAGACATTTTGCCTATTACCAAATTCTGTCTTAAACAGTCTTTTGAGTCCACTGGCTTCCACTGGAATACATCTAAAATTAAATATTTAGGTATTTGGTTTACCAGTTCTATTTCATCTACTGTTACCACCAACATGAAAGATGAATTAACTAAAACTGACACACTTTTTTCTACCTGGAATCCATTATTTCTATCTTCGTGGAGTCATCTTGACTCCATTAAAATGATGGTTACCCCTGTTCTGTCATATATTTTATCCATGATTCCTGTACACATACCATATACCTATTTTAAACAAATTGATTTTCAATCCTCCAAATTTCTCTGGAATAAGAAAAAACCTGGAATCTCCTTATCTCATCTCAAGAAGCCAAAATCAGATGGAGGTGGTAATTTTCCGGATTTTCATACATACCTTAAAGTTTTCTGTTGACAACAAGCTTCTAAATGGCTTCTCTTAGTCTCTTTCTCCTTAACACCTCTATGGCTTGATATCCAACAATGCTTAGTAAAGCCATTTTCCACTCAGGAAGTCCTTGCTTTCTCCTAAAAAAATATAATTACAGTCCCACCTCTATTTAAAAATACTTGTCTTCTCTTAAAACCTTATTATCTCCCACAAACCTTATATTGAGAATTATTTTTGCAATCTACTCATTGGTATAATTATCTTATCACTCTAAACAATAGGCCTTTATATTGGAAATCCTGGAGAAAGAGAGGTGGGTCAAAGATCTATTTGAAGGTATGGCTGCTTGCTCCTTCCCTCAATTCTAAGCAACTTTAAATTGCCCACGATCCTTTTGGCACAAATTTTCACTTCTTCTTTTAGAAATAGTTTTAGATATCCTTCATTCACTTCCTTGCCATTCTCCTACCCTCTCCACCAATTACTCACTTTTACATATCCTTACATTTACTCCTATAGCCTCCCATATTTATAAATATTTTTCACCCCAGATTCTTCACAAGATAAAACTAAAGTACTTCTAATGTGCTTCGGCTATCGCAATCTGGATCAAAATCTGGTCTAGAATGATAATACTATTGAGAACAACTTCTACCAACCAGTCTATGTACTTCTTATATCATAGATTATATCATTCTCTGGCTTCTTCAGCCAATCTTCTCATACACATAAGAAAGCTTGTTGGTAACACGGCCTTTCTCTTGGGGACCTTCTACATCTTCTATTTCTTTTCCCTCACGCAACTGCTTTTTGGAGTCCGGTCCCATCTTACATTATTTTTTAAACTACATTGCCTGATCTCCCCAGCTATCCTTTTTTTAGGAAGCCTATCAGATAGTATCCTGCTGAGCTCACATAAAGAAATGATTGTTTGACCTTATGTTAACATTAGCTTTTCAACAAATCACACTTAACTGGAAATGTGCTACTAATATTTCTTTCAAAGCTTGGTCGTATAAAGATTGTCATTATCATTGTTTAGTTATTGCCTTTGCCTTATCGGGCAGACCACATGTTAATAGACACGTATTTTGGTCTCCATTAACTGATTTCTTAGATCTTAAGGTTAAGCAAATTATAAGTTATATATGCTCTGAAAACATTAAACCGCCATGAACTATAATCTCTGCTATATTTACCTATGTTATTTTAACATTACGTATTTTAGATATTCTAATCTTAATAATTAATGGACACTGTTATTCGATCTTCGTTTGTAAGTTGATATTTTCCCTGCTACCCATTCTTTTCCATCCTTATCCTCCCCATTCCCCAATGAAATATATAGACTGTAAACACCTATATTATTTTCTGCTTTGTTCACGTTTCAAAAGTTGTTTTGTTACTCAAGCGTATGATACTTACTTTTAATAAAGCCGCTTAAACATTAAAGATTTTAAATATACATTAACAAGTAGTTTTTAAGAACTCAATATACAGCCAGGGCTTTTATTTTTAAAAATAAAATGTATGATAACTTAAACAAAGCTAAACACTAAACATGAAGTTCAAACAAACACAATGAAAACCAGACTTTTAATGTACCACTTGCACTAGAGATCTATGTTATAAAATGCAAAGCCTCATCCTGTGATTTTTTGTTAAGAGTTCATAATCTAAAGCACCATGCTACTGTAACTGTTAGATGGTTCCCAGCCTAAAACCACTTTGCATTGTATTTGATTTAGAGTTGCTTCTGCATTTGTGATAGCGTACAATAAAAAAAACCTTTCTATTTTCATTTGTCAGAAAGATCTCAATGTAAAGCCCTTCATGCGGTATTAGCTAACATCTACCTATTGCATTTGTTAGAGATACTAATATAAGCCAATCTTTCATTACATTTCCAGAATTCACAAGGTAAAACCCGTTCCTATTCCTATTGAATTTGTCAGACTTAATAATGTAAAACCACTTCTTATCGCATTTATCACAGAAAATCACAACCCTCTCCCATAATATATGTCATAGAGGCCACTATGTAAGCCCCAAAAGAAAATATCCTCTTCACTCAATGTAGTAAAACCCTTCTACTATCACATAAAAATAAACTAATATTGATCTTGAACTGACCCTCAAGATATGTGCATCACTTCCTGAATAACTTCACCAACAGAATGGTGCTACACAAAAAACAGCTTTGCCTTTTTTCTCCTCCTATCCTTTTCCTGAAATTATAAGAATTTTAAGACAATTTCACTCACCTCCCCCCAAACAAACCACAATATACTATTATTAAGGGCAGATCACCTCACTATTTTCAAGACATTCTACCTTCCAGAATCTTCCAGGACAACATCTATCTGTTTTTCAACTGATGGCACTAATTGATTGATACTCTGCAAAGACAGGAGACATTTCCATTCCTTTTGAATACTGGACAGATATTAACTATTGTAAAAAAAAAACTGGTTATATCTATCCAACCAATATAACTTTTATCCAGTGTCAGATCTGCTGTAGCTAGTTAAAGCCATTGAAAATCCTGTAGAATAACAACTCAGCTCTTACACTGACCGGAACATACTCTTAAGTAAACATCAATAAGACTTTAATGTGGGGACAGATTTACAGAATCAAAACAACCATCTTAAAAATTCTCAACAACGTTCACCCATCTTGGACAATGGCAATGTCTGTCTGATGGTCTTCATTGACCAGTCTGCTACTTTCAATAACAAATATGATTGATAGCAACAACTGAACAATTAAATTGCATCAGAGGTAACATCCTAAACTTGTACTCATCCTTCCTCATAGCTGTCATATTCTTTTAAAAAGTAGAGACTTAAATTCCTCGATTCCCAAACTAATATGTGGGATCTCCTAGTGCTCTAGTCGTGTGCCATTTCACTTTAACATCCATATGCAGCTCTTGGATCAAAAATGAGAAACCTGAGGATACATTTTCACCAATATGCTGATGACAGTCATCAGTACCTAAAATCAACAACCATTATTGACATCAACACCCTAAGAAGATGTTTTTGAAGGGTGTAGCCTTGTATTAAGTGTAACATATTCTTCTACACCTGGACAAAATGGAATTTCTTCTCTATCCTCATTTGAGAAGAAGCTTGGTCCATCTCTCCTGATCCATTTGAAAAGCAAATGGCTTCAATCTGTCACCCATATAATCAGTCAAGTCACTGGAATTCATGAAGGAGCCCCTCACATTACCAAGGTTGCACAAGATGAGAACTACCATATTCATATTTTAAAGAAAATACAGTAGTTATACCCCCTGACCAACTGAAGTCAGCAATAAATGCCCTGTCATCTTGAGATCAGACTTTAGGAACAAATTAATCAAAACTGTCTAATATTTGAATGCTAAATTGTCTTGCAAAGTAAGCAAATTATACTGTATCACTTCAACCAATTACAACTTTTACCTGCTCCCTCTTCAAGCTGGGATTTGCTTCTAACTCCATGTCCTTGCTTAAAAGGCCTTGCATAACAATAGTGCACCTTATTTAGCAGACCTCCTTGCCATATCCGTTGAAACCAGAGGTTTAAACTGTGAAGATTTTTGCTGCCCAAAATCCTTAAATTTGAGACGTCACTAGCAAGAAAGCTGTCCTTCATGCGAACAGTGACTATGACATGGAAGTGTGTCCTAGTTAATCTTAGAACACTTGCACATTTTCTGGCCTTTAGAGGGTCTAAAAATGTTAGTCATTAGAATAACTTCTTACTGCAATAAGCACCTCTTGGCTACTTCTTTTTGTCTCTATATGAAGTTAACATTCAAGGTCTAATCTTGTTGCACTAAACTCTGAATCACTTTCCTCTTTCCCTATCTCCTCTACCTGTTTTCATTCTCTGAAAAGCACCTGTACCACTTTGAATCCAAGATGCACTAAATACATTTCCACATAACTAATAAATACAAATTTATCAGAGATTTCAAAATGTAAATCCTCTTCCTATGGTATTTAATGTTGGGTTGACTATGTACAATCACTTCCTTTTGTATTTGTCAGAGATTTCACAATGAATAAATTAATACTTTATAACCTGAATTTAGAAGTGTCATGGAGCAATATGAAGTTGGTTCTGTTAGATCTTCAACTTTCTTAGGACAGCATAACTGTGTGCCCTTCAGAATTAGAACTTGAAATTGTCCCCCCCCCCGGTAGAATTCTAGGAAAAAGCTTAGTTAGTGGACCTTTTAACTCAAGAGATAAACTGCTGACATTAATTTGATAGAATATCTTAAGCATAGCTTTATTTTTGCTCTAAGGATTGCTTGTAGGAAAATAGGGACATATGTTATCAATTCAGAACCACCTCCATGTGACGCATCTTCAAAGTAAGTCTTCTCATCACAAGCCCCACAACTTGTTTGGAGCCAGCCAGTGTGCTTCAGCTTTGGCTCAGGACTTCACATCACAAGCTCTTCATCAACAGCATCCTCATTGATGATGCATCACCTCGCATTACAGCCTTGCACCTTCCCAGAACTGCTGCTGTGTGATGTAACTTCACACCAGAAAGTCGCATTGCCTTGGCTGCACAACACATCCTCAACACAGGCTCTTGCAACTCTCCACAATCAGGACTTAAGGTACCCCTGTTTATCAGATCTAACTTGGTCCCTGTAGCAGCATGAGCTTCATCATGGTTGGCCTGCATTTGTTAGTTTGTCCAGCTCGACCAGAAAACCACAGTTCTTGCTTTGTGCTTTTGATGGTATTTTCACTTACATCATTAAAATTGCATACCTCCAGTTCTGCTGATTGGCTTTTTGTTGCTTTGGTCTTCAATTATTCATTAAGTTTAACTGTTTTTCTAGATTGATGTGGGATTTTTCTTGTGTTGTGTTTCACTTTATTAGTGTGTGAACGACTGCATAAATACTTTATACACTGCTTCTAAGTTAAGCCTGACTTATTTTGTGCCAAGCTACCAGAGGGTTAAGCACAGGTTAATTTGGCATTTGCTTGTGACTTCACCCTGTGATTGCTGCTTGAATAGGGTTTCACAAACCCCGCTTAAAAAAAAAACAGTAACACAATTCCTTACATATTCTCAATGTATTCATAGCTGGTTGTCTTTTTGCTTAAATTGTACACAAATTTGTGACATGCCATAAATACTTACACAGTTTTAAAAATTAAGAATGACCCAACCATGTAAATGTTCAGTGCGACTAGTCGTCGCAAATTAACATGGTGAACCCACGTGACGTACATGCACACATGATATAGAAAAAACATTGTGTTTTGTAAGTCTCTACATTGCCTTCCATAAATAATAAGGCATCAGGACTTCACTTCATAGATTAAACATGTGTATGGTTCACAAGCTAAAAGTAAAGTATTTACACAACTGGAGTTAGCAAAACATATTTATTGCATGCCACAACTAAGATTTGCTGTAAAACATGATTGAAAGAGCCTTAGCATGTTTTACCATAAAATCACCAAATGCTTCATTTCACATAGTTAAAGGTGAAGGGTTCCTCTGCACATGAATGAATTAGATTTGTAGAGCAGGCCGTTACCTCAGAGGATGCCCTGCCACTTGTGAATCAGGCTGTGGAATGAAGGGGAGAAATACAAAATAGGAAGTGTTCAAATAGTTCAGAAAAATGTACATGTATGTTTAAGTAAAGCCTAACAAAGCAATAATCAACACATATTTCACA
Organism: Pleurodeles waltl; assembly: GCF_031143425.1. Classification (NCBI taxonomy): domain Eukaryota; kingdom Metazoa; phylum Chordata; class Amphibia; order Caudata; family Salamandridae; genus Pleurodeles; species Pleurodeles waltl. The sequence goes on from NC_090437.1 coordinate 1,180,486,131, forward strand.
AAATGTAGCGGTATCAAGAAAGTGTGTCCAGTTGGGCCTGAGAATGAAATAGAAAGAGTTAAAGGTTGTAGAAATATAGATTTAGATGGGAAAGCTACCAGACATGACACTATCTAGGTATTATCCCCCTTAAATATAGACTTCAGACATCATAGTAAGGGCATTTTTAAATGGAAGTCAGGGGAATAATTAGTATTGTAGTTTATGGGAATGAAGAGAAAAGGTTTTTTGTGGATCTGGTTTTACAGATTCTGAAAGCTGTGAAAGAGCAGAACACAACATGATCATGATACTATCACCATTGACTGGGCGCAAATTAATTGTTAAGAGATTCAGAATCATCCTCTACTGTACACAAAAGTAAAAGTTTGTGGAGAAGTGCTGTGGCTGACCACCACATTCAATGAGAGCTTGCTGATAAGGCTATATCCCCTATCAGCCAGTTAGAACAGTCCCCAGAGTTAAATATCCTAATGATGGAATTGTCCCTCTTGCAATCAGAAAGGCATATTTATGTGGCTGTGGCCAAAATGCACACCAGCAAATATATTTTCAAGATGTTATTGTGGATAGATGCCTGAACGTAGTGCAGGGGTGCATCATCTAGTAAATGCTGTGGTAGTCAATGTGCTGCAGAGACATTTCCTGATGCCTTGCATCTAGTGCAGGTCTCCAGTTTGTGTCCTTAGGTAGGGGATGGTACTGTGGCTGATGGCCTTTAGTATCTATGCAAATCACTGGAGGATTGTCACTGCTGCGATGTCAGTACTACCACCTCAGCCTCTCTCTCACTGCAAGCCTGTGCATTTATGATAAGGTATTAACTCCATTGCCCATCATGTCTGCTACAAGAAAGTAGGTGGATTGTTCTTTCTTATCCATAAGCTAATGATAAATAGGTCATGCTTCTGCTGAACATGCTTGATCTGATGAAATATATTGCATCCATTTTGGAGTGTAGGATGTGCTTCTAAATTCCACTATCTATGTATGACTGATGTTCCTCAGTATATCTGTAGATTTCCAAGAGTGGTGCTGACTGCCACAAGAGAGCAATTTACATGTGGGTACTTTCCATGTGGGCACTGTCTGCAGCAAACTAATTCTACTGTGTGGAATCTGCATTATGAATTGATGTAAACATCGTATATGGGTGCCATATTGCAGTGTTGATTTTCAATGTCTATGAGGTTATGGGTACAGCACTGTAACTTACAACACTGTCATTATTTAGCTACAGCTGGTAAAATATTGGTACAATATCATTGTTTGTGATATCACAGCACTGTTGTCATTTGCTGGGATTATTTACTTAATGAAAGTTATAATTTCTTTTCAAGGAAAGCAGTTATAGTTGCTTGCTATGTTCTGAATCACCATTGTCGTAGTTTGACTCTTGTTCTAGACAAGACTACTGGTTTAAGGATGACAGTACTTATGTTAGTAGGCAACTATGCCAGTCCTACAAAAAGTCGTAACTGTTGTCCCAACCCTCTCGGCTCACAAGCAGCACCTCACCAAAAACCCAAACAGTAAAAGGTGATTTGTGGCAGCCTTTACGCATGGACTCAAGAGTGTGACATCTCAGGGAGTGTCGTGGTTAAACAGAGGTTACCCCTTTCTCAGATTAACAACATGTCTCAATCAAGTCTTTGTTGGTGATCTCCAACCCCAGGAAGTGTTGCGTGGGCAACATTCTGTGCACTGATATGGTTAGAGTATTTTGTAGGATATCCTTTTGGAAGAGGCTTGCCTTCAGCCAAAGCTTTTACCGCAGTCAAAATTTCATTATCCAATCTTGTCTGAGAATGAGTCACTACAGCCACAGAAGCTGTAGCTAATGCATATTAGGCTGCTTCATCAGCCAAAGTGTTGCCGATAACGTGTGCTCCTACACGTTGGTGGCCCATTGTATGTACTACATGGACACAAGGTAGCTTATCCTTGAGACCAGCCACCCTCCCCCACAGAATTCTGTGTTTTATGGTGTTCCCTTTGGAATTTCTGAATCCGTTCAATCGCCAATGATTAAGATAATCATTGTAAGACTAGACGCTGTAGTATGAGGCACAGACAATTATAGTCAGTAGTCCTGGCTCTGTATGTTCTAGTGCTAAAAAAGGGCGTTGGGTTCAGCCAGCTGAGCTGTGCAGTCCCCTGCGGTCTGCGTGTAGGTATTGTGAGGATGGAAGACTCCATCCTTCATCACTCCGCTCATAGCTGTGCAAACGGCTGAATATTGATGTTTGGTACCTACAGCTGGTTGTGCTGAACCATCAGTGTAAATGACAGCAGGTATCTGTCAAGTGGCAGAATATCTAGAGGTGCGGGGTACTCATGTTCATAGTGGAGAAATTCTTGTGGCTGAAGGTTTGGATCAAAGATGTAGTCAACATTGGTGGCAGTCAAGGAGGTTGCCCACTGAATCCAGCGTGGATATAATGCTTTAGCGTTAGGAATGCTTGCTTTGGTGACAGCCTCTAAGGCTGGCACCAGGGTAACAACAATGATGCATTTCCCTTGGGCAAGTGGTCTCTCCTTGATGACAGCCATCTGATCTGCAGTTAGAATTTTTTTACGTGGGTGCAAAATGTTGTTTTGCATTGGAGTATAAATGAGATTTATATGCTATGGGCTCCGTGTCGCCCTGGTTAAAGGTGACATAAGTGAACCCAATAGCACCAGCAATTATTCTGATGACCAAATCTGTTTTGTTATTGTGGGTGTGCAAGTGTTTTGCTTCTAGCATGTCCTGTTGCAACTCCCTAAAGATGTGTGTGTGTTCAGCTGTCCAGTGTCTGCTAGGAAAATTAGGGCGTATTAAGTCATAAAGTGGCTTGATATGTTGTGCATAGAGAGTGTTAGGTGAGTGGAGTTGAGCACATTTTTTCAGAAAGTGCGAGGCCAGGCTATTGCCCTCATTTGATAGCTCGTGTCCAGGAATAATACGCTGAGAAAGGATATTTTAGTTTTCCTAAAATTAAATTTGTAGCCAAGGGCTGCAAATCCTAAAAAGTCCAAACTACCCAGGCAAGATGAATGTTGAGGTGGTCATCTGTGAGATAGATGTCATCCATGTAAGACAATGCCTCAGGATCAATATCATGTAATATTGATGTTCCACGGGCTGAGAACAGCCCTGGGCTGTTCTTGTGTACTTGGGACAAATGACAGAAGCATTTTTGAGGGCCAAATGATAATGCACTCAGGTCTGACTTTCGTGTGCTAAGTTCTGGCAGAAAACACAGTTGGCAATGTCCAAGGTTGTTTTGTATTTTTTGCACACTAATTAGTGCTGTGCTAGGTGAATTTTGTATAGCTTATGTTCGTGAATGACTGTTTAAGTGCCTGTTATCTAAGACTATTCTGTAGAAATGGTCTGGTTTTGCACCGGGGAATAACGGGTTATTCATTGCACAGGCACAGGGCTCAATTACTCCCTGGTACTCGAGCTGAGTGAGGATCTCCCTCACTGGAGCTTTTGCTTCATGTTTAACAGGATATTGTGGCTGAGGTTGGGGTGTAAAACTGATAGGTATTGCATGCCAAGGAGAGTCCTTGTCCCAACCTACATGATTGTGGTACAATGCAGGTGCCTGCACTAAAGCCCAATTGACAGCGTAGTCTTGTTTTACCGCTTCTGGAACAAGATCAGAGAAAGAAGGCAAAATGACATCTTCCCCATATGGGAGCTTACGGATGTGCTCGGGAAGCCTGTCCCTTTCGGCCAGTAGGATATCACAACTAAGTTCATCCCAGAATATCACACCAATGGTGCGCTCTACATCTCCCTCAATTTAGATATTTAAATCATAAACCCTGTCGGGTGGGAGTACGCACCCATCCGCAGTCTCAACTGCAATGAAATCACTAGTTGCTGTCGCATCCAGATGATCTTTCAGACTCTGGCGACATATCGTGACCTCTGCTGTGCTGTCTAACAGTGTCACTGCCTATGCCTTGTTTTTTATCAATGTTTTCAATTGTACTGGCATTTTTAACTGACAGTGCTGCCACCTTTTTCTTTTTAAACTGTGGCTTTTGTTGTGGGGACTTATCTTCTTTTTTGTCTGTGACTGTGGTGAGTCTTTCTTTTGTTTCAAGTATTCAGAACATCAATCAGGACAGCCACGTCTCTCGCTATGTCTATCCGGTGCATCCCGAAAGGAACAAGAGAGACGCAAATCAGTATATCTGTCAGGAGGATTTATATTTTCTCTATTTCTGAGAGTATATCTCCTGTCGGAGTTCTCCGGTTGTGGATAATCTGCTCTCTGATTTCGTCTATCTTTAAATTGTTTTTGTTTATCCCAGAGCTTCTTCAAACCCTCCTGTGCTTGTTTAGTACCTTCCTTAGGGGTAGTACTCTGTAGTTGAAGCTTCTTCGGCTTTACCTCACAAGATATCCCGTCCTTTAACGGTATAGGTGTCACAAATAATTTTCTGAAGCTGTTTCTCCTGGTCCAAGTGTGGAATCTCCTGGAGGTGCTGGCGTATAGCCTTTGCGACCGCTTCCAATTTGATTTTATTGAGTATGATTGAGGAGACTGCGTCGAAGTTAAGCATAAATTTCATCCTCAAATCTAGGGCTGGTTGTGTCTCATGCTCATTCTGAATTTGTTTTAACACTGCTCATTCTGAATTTGTTTTAACACTGCCGGCAAATTGGCAAGTGTCGGGGTACCATGTGTGATAGTATAAATTGCAGCGAAGACTGTACCCCATGTGGCTCAGTCATCCACAGAGGGAACCATCCCGAAAGGCAAGCACATTGTGAGAATTCTATGTTTCTCCTCTGGTCCCGTATTGGGAAACACAGCTCCAGGTGATTTGTTTTCTGGGCTATCCAGAATGGGATTTTCTCTTGTTGCGTGGGTACCTTACCCATGATAGTATGTACTGTTTGTGGACTAATCCCAGTAGCCAATTGGTATCCAGCAGGTGCTGGAAGCACTGGTATAATGTTCAGAGTCCACATTACAAACTGAACAAGTTGTCTGTAAAGTGTTACTAGCTCAATTTATAAATTGCGCAGATCTGCTGCCTGCATATTTTGGATACCTGGGTAGGGTTTGTTTTCGGGAAACATAGGCCACGTAGGTCCATCATTACCTAAGGGACCTAATCTCACGGGTTGTATTACATGTGGCAGGGCGCCTTCAAACCAGTTCTGATGCTCCCGATAAGTGAGTGGTTCATGATACTGGTATGCTTGGAACCGATGAGGTACATTTGCAATTCTGTATCTGTGGAATGTGAATGCAGTGTTGTCTTCCTTAGGAAAGTAAACCCAGGAATAAAATGTTTCTATTTGATAAGCTTCACTAACTTCCACTATAAATGTAACATCCACGCCCTCTTCTCTTAAACCATGCTCTACTAGGTGTAACGTTAATGCTTGTCTAGCATTCTCAGAAATTTCTTTGACGTTAGCCATATTGTGAAATGAGTAAAAGAGATGGAACACCAAGTGGGGAGAAAAGTCCTTTTATCAGTACGAGCTCGAACAACCTACAGCCTAATTAGGTGGTCCCTGTTCAGCTGAGGAGGATCTTCCCTAAGGCCACGGATGTCTCCTTATAAAGGTACTTAGGGTACCTGTTGTATGTAAGACAGTGATAGTAGGGTAATCTGTAAATTAGTGCCTAAGCACCATCATTGGTGGCGCCATGTTTTAGTTTGACTCTTGCTCTAGGCAAGACTGCTGGTTTAAGGATGACAGTACTTATGTTTGTAGGCTACTATGCCAGTCCTACAACAAGTCACAACTGTCACCCCAACACTCCCGGCTCACAAGCAACACCTCACCAAAAACCCAGACAGTAAAAGGTGATTTGTGGCAGCCTTTATGCATGGACTCAAGAGCGTGACATCTCAGGGAGTTAAATGGAGATTACCCCTTTCTCGCATTAACATGTCTCAATCAAACACAGGCAATGAAAGAGATACAGTAATAGGTTTTATTTAACAAAACTGCAATCTGCGATAAATTGCATGGGCTGCTATGATTAAAATAATGAACGGTGCAAGAAACAGAATGGTAAAGACAAGAGACATTAATACAAAGACCCCCCACCATCTTGCAATATCATGAAATGACATGAAGTGACATGAGATATGAAATATGTCCTAATACCCTAATGTCATGTACCTAATCTCTAACCTAGAAGAGAGCTAGGATTGTTAAACCTAATCTGCCAATGCATTGTCCGTGAGAAGAGCCCCCAACCCTCGTTACATTGGAATGAGGTCTCTAGCTCAGACTCCGTAGGGACACGAAGACTGGGTCAGCGTCAAGGCGATGATCAGCATCGATAGCAGCGATGGCATCTGGTCGGAATCCCTCTGAATATCTGTCTAAGTGAGGTGCATTTATACAGATCTGCTCGGACCCCTGACGTAGGTCTGTTCCCAAACAATAGATAACAAGACATGCTTGGGACGGCAATTTATGTAAACAATTCCCTTGAAGGCGTGAAGATGGAAAGTACCTAATGTGAACACCTACAGTTTGTTTATCTTTGTCGCTTGATATTGATGCCCCAGCGCGGTGGCACTGATAACATGAAACTAAAATATTGGCCTAACTAGAAACAAGGCAACCATCTTAAAAGATATAATTAAATAAATGCGCTAAAACAGAGCAAGCTAAGTGGGTTAAAATCACTAGGTGACGGGGGCACGAGTATGCAAGCCAAAAGCTAACTCCTGTTTCCCATTAAAACAAGATAGGATTCACTACAACATTTGAAACATAGCATTCCTTTTGTCTCTAAACTGTCTTGTAGTCAATTCAAATAGTTTACTGCTGATCAGGCTTCACAACTCTTTGTTCTACTTAATTGCAGAGCCATCTATAAAGATGAAGAGAGCAAGGTTGGTACCTTCGACCATGGGTCCCCCAAATAAGGAGAAAATAGGATTTGGGGGGTCATTAAACCCCCGGCGGTAAAAACTGCCTACCGCCATGGCGACGGCCACCAAAGGACCATCGCCACGGCTACCAGGCGTCTGCCGGATTATGACCAGAGCCGGATTTCTGCCAGAAGGATGCCGGAAATCTGGCTGTGGCCATGGCAGTGGATGGCGGTGAGGTGGCACTGCTGCCAGCAGCAGCGCCATGCCAGTAGACCGACGCTGTCTGTATTATGAGAATAATACGGCCTGGCGGTGTTCTGCTGGCGATAGCTGCTGCTGGCAGCAGCGCCTCGTCCCGTCTCCTGCCGGAGGACCCCCTGACTACAGGTAAGGTGAGTGCTTCGACAGGGGAGGGAGGTGGGGGTTTTGTGTGTGTGTGTGGGGATGTGTGTACATGTCTGTGCGCGCGTGTATGCGGGTGTGTGTTGCGTGTTGTGTGTGTGCATGTATGGATGTGTGAGTGCATGTAAGTTGAGTTGTGTGAATGTGTTTGTGCAGGTATTTATGTAGTGCCTAACGCCAAGGTTTTTATGGCGGCAAGGATGCCACAAAAACCATGGCGGGTGGAGGGGGGGTCATAATCCCGCAGGCGGGCAAGTGACGCCTACCGGGCTGGAGAGTGAAGTCGGTCGGTGTGGTACATTGGCAGTTTGGCTTTAGCCAAACCGCCAATGTCATAATATGGAGAAAAGTACCGCCAGCCTGTTGGCAGTACTTTCCTCGATTTTAACGCCGACCGCCGGGGTCATAATGACCCCCTTAGTGTTGCTATGGACATGCTCTTGAAAGAATTTGCTACTATCAATGAAGGCACAAAACATGAAGGTGAACACTGATTTGATACATAAATGAAAGGCTATGATTTTTAAAGGCTTCCATGAAGACTCTGGCAGTACCCCTTAGGCTAAGGGCAATATTGAATGACTGTATAACAGTCAAGAAATATTGCTACAACTGTGAAGAAAGTTTTTACAATGGAGACAGATCTGGCTGCATTGGAAAATAGTAAAGGAAGAATCATTCAATCTTCATTCTCCCTGAAGGAAGGGAAGACAACATCAAAACAGTGTGGAATTTCTAGTGCAGCACTCCCAAAGGTTCCAAAAGACTGAGGCCCAGGAATGCACCAGAAAACCCTGCACTGAAGTTGAACACTTTCATTCATCATGGATGCGCCATATTTACAGTTTGGCGCACCATGTCGTAGGGTCCCAGGCTGCATCACAAATTCTGGCGCATCACGGGGAAGGATGGCGCACAGTGTTGCAATGCATCTGTCAGTTTGCCCAAGGTCAATTTGTCCAGTCCAGCTAACCCAACTTTCTCATGTCCATGTGTGATGTGTTGCCCCAGTCCAGGTTGTCCTTTGAATACTGCAGCTTGTGGTCTAATGGTTCACATGAGTGGTCAGGACTACATGTCCCACAATACAAAGCAAAAAACCTGGAATGGAGCAGCACATCATGCACTGACAAGAGAAACCTGTCCAACCTTACTGTTACAATACAGGTACCATGAGACAAATATGTTTGTCTTGTGACTACGCAGCCAGAAGTGGAGTGTGAACTAATGGAATGGATTAGGGTTGCCACAGGATCTCCTTTTTCACCTGCGAGGGGATCCAGGCCTCCAATATGTGGAGTACCTCCAAATACGATCATGTAAACAGCCATGTGTGCAGTCACTAGCGTGAAACAGCAATGCACGCAGCTGTCCTGATGTGCTGGGTCAGATCTCACAGGTGTCATCTGCAATGTCAGAGATAACACTAACCCCTGTCTTGTACAAATGAATATTGGAGGTGGAGGTGAATGCAAGTGATGCTCACCATAGGTCCATGAGTGATTATTAGAATCATAGATGGTGTGAGACCTTGGTGTGTCCCTGGTAGTGTAATGTCATGTAGATGTGGCTGAGCACATTGAACTAGCAGTGTGTCTGAATGGGGAGCCCTTGGATTTCATGGAGGAGCGTGGTGATGTATGTGCAGCAGGGTGGCCCTTGTGACAGTCATGAACTGCCTCTTTTTGATAATGTTGTACTTGTGTAGAAGCAGGAAGGGATGCTGTAGAAGACTACATTTGTGCACTACACTTGACACGTGATGTGGGCCTGGCAGGTAGTGTTGCATGTGTCAGGAGGGAGGCGTAAGCACAAACATCTGACAATGTAAAATATGTCAAAGCAGTAGAATGTTAAACAGGGAATTGTGAAAAGACAGGATGAGTCCATTGGCCAGGATGAAGGGCTGGTTTTAGGGATGGTTGGAGTGTGAAGTATCTGGGTGTGGTTGTGCAACTCAGGTAAATGTTTCAGCTTATCATCACTACCCTATTGGTCAGGTTTGGCATGAACCATAGTTCTGACATACAGAAGAGGCAAGTTGGCCAATTGTATATTGTACCTATTGTTGGGTGTGTCTGTGTCTCCGGGGAATCAGTGTATGATCTGGATGTCATCAGTGTCTGAGAGTAAGTTCTGGTCCTTGGCCCAAATGATGTATGAGAAAGAGAAGTCATGTCCATGTAAAACTGATTAAGGCTGAGTGAAAGGAAGTGTGAAACTCTTCAGAGGACCCACGTGCCTAATTGAAAAATGTTGTAAGATACAGTTTTAGTATGTTTACAAGTATGACAGTGTATATCCCCTCCAGAGATAGTGTACAGTGCTATTGGGAGTACAGACAAATACGTTAAGCATGGTAAAAACATGGCCTTACCCAGTCCTGCTGTGTTACAAGGCTGCTTGCTGAGCAGAGTTGTGTGGATGAGTGTCAAGCATGAGGCCCTTCCCACATGAATACACAAACTGCATGCAATACAACACTGTGAGGCAGATTGTTGTGCTGTACGGTGCGAAAGGCACAGTGACCTACCCCCCAAAAAATGTTACCAAACTGACAGCACATTGTCAGTACATGTGGGTTAAGTAATGGCTCCAGTGTATGCAGGCACCCTAGTGACAGGGTCCGATGTTCTCAGTAGTATTGTCAGTAAATGAACAAATACATCAATATAGCCATGCCATTTAAAAAATGTTTGCTACAGACTAACAGACATCGTTACTTGCACTCACCTTTTCCATTAGGATAGGCCAGCAAGCTGTGTAGCTGCCTTTCAATGTGTTGAATAACACACAAATGGCCCCCTTGCCTCAGAGTATTTATGTGAACAATATACAGGTAGCTCCATTTGTAAAGCTTAAATAGTGAAACGCTGCTTCATTCACTCTTACCAGTACATCTTCAGCATATCTATGTGTAATATGAAGTGAATGTTAAGTCTGTTTGTCTTCTAAAATACTATTGGCAACTATCATAGATCTTAATAAAAATAAATATCCTTCATTGCAGATCAACAGTCAACACTTCCTGTACACCAGCCTGGGTGACTCACCTGTTGGTGAGGAGCTTCTGCCCCCCATGGATGATGAGACATTCCAAAAACTCCTGAATTCCATACAATCTCCTTTTCCGGACCTAGTATGGGATAACAGCGTTGCAGGTTCTCCAGATGAACCACCAGTGAAAGAAAATGCTCCATTTGCCAGTCCAAGCACAGTACCCGCACGTTGTCTTCCAAGGGCGAGTGAGTGGAGTCCAACAGTGGATGGTGATGACTACCTAAACACTACGTAAAAATATCTACACTTATCTTTAACTAACTGCAGCTTGTATGCTAAACCAACTATCCTAAACACTACCTAAAACTAACTTAACTTATCCTATAGTGACTTAAGTACTAGTCACAATTTCATGTTAAACATCAAACCACGCCCTCCCAGCACACTTAGAGTGACGTATTACACCCAGAACACCCAAACCTTTTCTATAACAAAGCCTAAACATTGTCCCCATCCACTAAAACCTTGTAGCATAGAAATATATAAAAACATAAACCTATAAACTATCATTAAAAACTAAAAACGACCTTATCTAAACCTATCATATTAACTAACACCGTAACTGTTGAAATACTGCACTATATAAATATAATAAAACATGATAAATATAAATGTCGGGAAAGCTGCTCCATTGCCTCCTCAAGGTTGGCCATGCACATACGCAAACCAGCCTGCTCCTCCTGAATACCATTCGGTTTTCTATTGACCTTTCTCAGTTCTTTCTTTATGACTTAGTGGAACACCGATTCAGTTCTTCGAGGTTTCCTGGGGCATGTGGGTCTCAGATGTGTGGCTGCAGTGCTAGCCAATGGAGTTGGTAGCTGGGGTGTCTGTTGGTTGTTTGGCTCTGCTTTGTCTAAGCCACTGGCTGAAGAGGGCACTACAGGTGCTGTTGGTTGAGGGACATCCCAGGACCCCCTGCCTTTGCATGTTCCTATAATGTGTGTATCTTTTTGTATGCCTTGGATATAGTTCTTGCATGGCAGAAATGTTCATGCTGCATCTGAATTGTACAGGTTTGGTCAGCTGTCATGTTGTCTAGTGTGAAAATGTAAAACAATAGTTAGCACATGCTGTACATGTACAGGATGTGTGTGAGAAATAGTCTGACATTAAAACACAATCATATGTCCCTGAGCAAACCAATACCAGCAATAGATATGGAAATATGGACACTATATTGTCACTCCATAGACATCCACTGCTTGAGCCAGGAAAACTGATTCAGGTCCCACCTGTGTGGGTGCACGAAATGTAACATTAGTCCCAATGACATAAGTACTATATCATACAGGACTAAAAATCACACTCATGTTTATGTCCATATTTGAATTTGGACACATGGACCTGTTTCACCAAATTTGAGATTTAGAGTTGCATCATGCAATCAATGTGGATTGATTATCCACATACTTGTAAGCGGATAAGGATATATAGTCCAGATACTGTGGTTTGACCTAGCAGACCCCATGTGAAGTATCATAAGCCTGCACACATTGCTGCCTTCACTTACAATGTGTCTGATAGTTAATGAATGGAAAGGGGGTTATCATGCACCTCCTGTAGACCATGATTGGTGAACATTATTAACACTGAGGCTCAGGCGATTGTACAGAAATTTAACAAGCTTTAGATTTGTAGGGAAAATCATTAGAAGTCATCCTTAAACAAGCTTATATACACGCATAATCCCAAGGCTGCATACATCATTAAGTCTACATAGCATCTCAGTAGTGTCTCTATGCTTTTTGTACTACTTATCTGGTCTAAAAAAGATCTGATGATGCATGGACCCTTACACCATTACTATGAGAGAGGCTCAAGTGCCACTGAGGCTGGATTACAACAGATATACCTTGGGGATAGGCTAACACATCGAAGAACTATATGTCCATAGAATAATGAACAAACACCTGAACAGACACATATGTAGGCATCACATGTATTGTCTGCCATGGGACAAAGACATTACTTGAGAATATGTTGGTCCATCAGCAAAAACATATGCTGCAACTACCATATCCAAATTTGCTCAGATTGTGATGGCAAACATGATGCCACTGTAATATGTGTTTACATTTTCTACTTTAGCTTTTTCATACTGCTACAAGGACAGTTCTGTTTTCTACAAATATATTTTATGTAACACAGCAGGTAAGTTTGCCCACCCTTGTGGTCAGCAAAACTGAAATGTCTTATCTGGAGAGCGTGAAAGTATGCACCATGCCTGAAGCCATTATGCTGCACGTTGATGGTACATTTATTGTATAATGACACAGTGTGTAAATCAGATACCATGATACCTATCCTGTCCATGTTTGGTAACAGTGCCTGTGTAGAAATATTGCACATCATCTGTCACTGTGTGATGCATAAACTTGAACATATACAATTGACCCCTGCCCAGACTTCCTTAGCAAAACAGAAATCACTGTGCTATGACATATGTTGACTCCATACTTTCTGGATTTCTGCCATTTGTTGTACGATATAATGTGTTTCTGTGGAACACATGCAGAGTTTGTGCCACATGATTAGCAGTGTGCCCAAGTCCACATGACAATAGATGTGCCACTATCAAAAAATGTATACATGTTTAGATACCGTAGGTCTGCTTACATACACCTTACAGTATCAAATACTTTTGTCAGCTAGCATCACTAAAGGATCAATGGGCAGGTTCTTTTTTGATTCACAGACTGTCAGCTAGTTAGTGGTAGGTAAGTACACAAAACCAAATAACATATCACAAAGATCACACACAGACATCAAAATGGTACAGGAATGCACTTATAACACTTACTGGAGGCATTGGCGTCCAGGATGAAGTCAGCCTCTCCCCAGGTGAACCGAAGATGTCCACGTAGAAGATATGAATGAAGACATAGCCTGGGCAAAATTGTTTACCCAAATATCCACATTTAAAGCTATGCTATCCAAGTATATTGAAGTACACAATAGCTCATACATACATGTCTAAATATTCTCAGATTATTCAATGGCCTAGTCCGCTTGCAGGCCTGACCTGGCTGGATGCAGAAGTTTAGATTAACCCATCATTACAAGCCTGGAGTACGATCCAAGGGTGTGATCTTTTTAGTAATACATCCCAGCATAATTTCAGACTCTAGTGTACCATGAAACATGGTTGACGTGTTTGACCCTAGGAATATCTGAGTGTAGTTATGATGGAAAAGGACAGACATTCACCTTATATAACATCATAGAAGCTATATAAGGGTGTACTGGCACTGGTGTATAGAGTGCTGAGTTGTAGTAAGCTTTTGCACGTTTCAACTTTGTGTAAGGTTGCATGGCTTCTCAGCATATATAATGATGTTTGTTTGGACTGAAAAACACACAGTTCTCCAAATGTAGATAATCATGATGCATGGAAATCTGTGTACATGTACAGCCCACTGCAGCACACATTGAGGAGTACCAATACAAGCATTACCAAAATAGATCTGCAGTTTAGCTGTCAACGTTCTGGGATTTGTTAGCATCCCCGGGTCATTTCAGTAGGTTAACTAAGACAATGCCCCAAAATCTTACTATTTCTGTTATAAGGACAACCCATTAACCATTGAATTGCCCCTTGTGGCAGGGTCTAAAGATTATGCAAATAAACCAGTGCTTGTTTTACGTTTCATTGATGTGAGCACTCTGAGGCTCACTTAGGGCCAGATGTAGCAAAAATGTTGCATGGTGCTGTGGTAGGCTGTGGCGGTACAAAGAGACAAATAAAAAGGGCGGAGTCTGATATGTATATTTTTAGAAAGAAAAACCAAACTTTTATTTCTTTTCTATTTTTAGAGAGCATCCAATGTCCGTTATGTTCTTTGTAGCTTTGTGGGTTTCTTCTCTTGTCTCTATTAATCGTCTTGTTCTTTTCCTTTTCTTTTCCCCCTTCTCTAGGTTCGGCGGACGTCGGGTTGTGGTGCCTCCCGAGTGTTATCGGAAAAGAAAACAACAAACAAAGAAAACGAAGGTGAGTCCTTTTGGGGTAGTCTGGTGGGGTTTCTTTCTTAGAGATACATGTGGGGAGGGACTTTAAAGGGTGGGGGTGAGGATATCCCACTGTGCAGGTGATGGGTCCTGAATATGGTGCCACGGTCCGTCTCTTTTCTCTCTCTCTCTCTCTCTAGTGCCAAGCAAACAGAGAGTTCAGTACTCTCTCCCCAGTGGTTCAGTGCCGTACCACCTCCCCTCTCCCACCTCCCCTGTTCCCTTCCCCTGTGCCCGTGTCACTCTTGGGTTCCCTCGTCCCTAGGAGAGACTGTACCTTAGAGAGCCACGACCCTCCTGGGTCGTGGCGGGTTCCTAGCGTCCTCGGCTCCTTCCCGCAGTTGGAATCGGCTCTGGTTTCCTCTGCTCCTCGGGAGGGTCCGTGGTCTTTCTCCACCGTCGTCTCCGCGTCTCGGGCTCCGTACGTCTTCCTCTCTTCCGTCGTGTTCTTTTCTTCCGGGGTGTTCTTCTCCTCCGTGGCGTAGTCCTTCCTCTCTTGTAGTTGCCATCTCAGGAAGTCATTGTCTACGACGCTTGGCAGTGTTCCCATGTTACTATGGGAACGCGGAAGCGCATTGAGGGAGCCGGTCGAATGGTGTCGGTGCAAGGAGGGAGAGGACGCGGTCACGGAGACCCGTCTACACTCCCCATCCGATGATCGGGACTGTTCGAGGACCGAGGAGGAAGAGGACGGGAATCGAGACAGGTAATCAGCGGGGCCCTGCTGAGAACCTGGGACGTGGCGGACCTGGAAAGTAAAAGGTTACAGTTCTAGGAACCACCGCAAAACTCTGGAATTGGAGTCCTTGTGGGAGGCGAGCCAAGTTAGAGGGACATGGTCAGTGTACAGGATAAACGACCTGCCCAAAAGGTAGTATTGCAAGTTTTCTAAAGCCCATTTTATGGCTAAACACTCTTTTTCAATAGTGGGCGAGTGGCATTCACTGGGAAGAAGTTTCCTACTGATAAAGACAACTGGGTGGTCAAGCCCCTCCTCTTCGGGTTGGGTGAGGACGGCCCCGAGATCGATGTTAGAAGCGTCAGTATAAAGGTGGAACGGTCTAGAAAAATCAGGACATTTTAACACCGGATCAGTGGTAAGAGATTTCTTTAACTGTTTAAAGCTACTATTCTGAGACTCTGAAAATGGAGCTAATGTGGTGGGACGTGGCTTGGCCAGAAGATCAGTAAGAGGGGCAGCGATAGTAGAATATCTGAGTATAAACCTACGATAATAGCCTACCAACCCTAAAAAGGATCGTAGGTCCTTTTTGGTTTTTGTTTTTTTAACTTGCATTATGGCCTCAATTTTATTTTTTTGTGGTTGGAGGGTCCCATTGCCTATCACATAACCTAGATAGGATATTTCTGTATTTCCCAACATGCATTTTGTTGGATTGGCTGTTAGTCCGGCTTTTGCCAGAGCAGTAAACACCTTGTTGAGATGTAGTAAGTGATTACGCCAAGTGTCGCTATAAATGACAATGTCATCGAAATAGGCTGCTGTAAAGTCTTGAAGTGGTTTTAGCAATCGGTCCATTAAGCGTTGGAAAGTCGCAGGGGCTCCATGGAGACCGAAGGGTAAAACCGTGAACTGATAGAGGCCTGACGGAGTTGAAAATGCAGTTTTTTCCTTATCATCCTGAGCGAGGGGAATTTGCCAGTACCCCTTTGTTAGATCAAGGGTTGACAAATATTTCGCCTTCCCTAATTTCTCTAAGACATCATCAACTCAAGGGATGGGATATGTATCAAACAGTGATATATCATTGAGTTTGCGAAAGTCGATGCAAAACCGGATAGACCCGTCGGGTTTCGGGACGAGAACTACCGGGGAATTCCAAGGACTAACAGAGGGTTCAATGACCCCCAGGGTTATCATCTTCTTTATTTCTTCCTCAATAACATGTTTCCGGGCTTCGGGTATACGATAGGGTCGGAGGCGGATAATCCGTCCTTCGGGTGTTTTTATTTTGTGGTATATCAAGGTGGTTCTACCTGGTGTTTCTGAAAAGAAGTGCGAATGTTGTTTTAAGAGTGTGGATAGTTGTCCCTTCTCAGTTTCCGTCAGAGAGTTATTTATGCAGGGATTTCCCTCGGGGTTTTGTTCCTCTAGGGAACATAGTTCTAAGTCTTGCTCTCTGGACAGCGAGATAAAGCATCCGTTAGCTAATCGATTATCTGCCTCTTCTGTTGGTTTCCATTTTTTTTTTTTTTTAGTAGGTTTTAGTTTTTTTTAGTAGGTTTATATGGTACATTTGGGTTCTTTTCGGGTGTGCATTTAACTCTATGAGGTAGGTGACGGGAGAGACTGCTTTAATAACTCTATAAGGTCCCTGCCATTTGGCTAATAATTTATGCTCAGATGTTGGTCGCATTATGAGGACTTGATCGTTCGGGAGAAATGATCGTAACTTACTTCCTTTGTCATAATAGGCTTTTTGATTGTTTTGTGCTTTCTCAAGATGTCTATGTACATCTTCCCATAGGTTTTGTAACTGGGTTTTTAAATTGTGAACATAGTCGAGCAAGGGCTTTCCTTCCTCCCCTTCCTCCTCCCATGTTTCTTCTGCCATGTCCAGAAGACAACGAGGTTGCCTTCCAAAGACTAATTCAAACGGGCTATGACCCGTAGAGGACTGTTCGTGAGACCAGATGGCATAAAGAACCAGGGGCAACTTCTGATCCCAATCCCTTCCGGAGTCATCTACTATTTTCCTTAATAGTGTCTTTATGGTACGGTTATAGCGTTCCACTAAACCGTCCGTTTGGGGGTGGTATACCGAGGTCTTTATTTGAGTAATCCCTAATAATCAACATATCTGCCTCATAAGGTTTGACATGAAAGGGGTGCCTTGGTCCGTAAGGATCTCTTGTGGGAAGCCTGCCCGAGAAAAAAACGTTATCATGGCTTGGGCTACCGTTTTTGTAGTCATACTGGATAAGGGAATCGCTTCGGGGTATCTCGTAGCATAGTCTACTATGACCAGAATATAGGTGTGTCCTCTGGATGAGGGAAGCAAAGGGCCGACTAAATCCATACCCACCCGGCTAAACGGAACTTCAATAATGGGTAAAGGATGTAAGGGTGCTTTCCTGGGTACACCTGGTTCAGTAAGTTGGCACCGAGGACATTGTAAGCAATATCTCCTAATGTGGGCATAGACTCCTGGCCAATAGAACCTCCGTAGGAGGTATTCCTCCGTCTTTTCGCTACCGTAGTGACCCCCACCTGGTTGATTATGAGCTAGAAACAATACTTGGGTTCGATATGGTTCAGGGACAACTAGTTGTTGTTTGGTTTCTCCTGTGGTAGTCGTGGTTATTCTATAAAGAAGATTTTTCTGTATTAGAAAATAAGGACCCACCTCATTTGTGGCTTCTGTTTTGGCTGTATTCCAGGCATGAGCAAGGGTAGGGTCTTCTCTCTGGCTGGTTCGAAAAGTCACCGGTGCGTTACTAATCTCTGCCACTACCTTGTTGTGTCCTGTCTCTTTTCTGGCCTCCTGAAATCGTATTTTCCCCTGTCTTTTCTCATTTCTGGTGAGTTTTCTACGGCTCGGAGGGCATTCAATAAAGCTATTAGAAAATGCTGCTTCTGTCCACCACTCTGGGATTCCCTTCTAGGTTCGGGTTTGGTCTAAGAGATTATAGAACCGGATATAGTCATATACACAGTCTTCAATCAATCGGTCCATAACCCCTACTGGGAGAAAATCGTGATATGGGCCCCATTCCACCTTGACCAATGCTAGGGGATATTTTTCCTTATCGCCGTGTATGCAACAAATAGTGACCCATTGGTTGGAGGCCAGGTCTGTGAGGTCCACTAAATCTTTCCGAATTACAGACTGACTACAACCCGAATCGATTAGGGCAGAGATGGGATTACCGTTTATCTTGATGACCTGTTTAAACTTCGAGTTTCCCTTCCCTGTACATAATACTCTACGACGGGTAACCCCGATTTCCATGGGTCCGACTCCATCTGACTTCCTTCGACATACCCTTGCTATGTGGTAAGGAATCCAAATACTGTTCCAGAATAATTGTTTTTATCACATCTTCTCTGGTTGTCCCTATAGGCCCCAACCATTTCAAGGCTAAGTCTTTAACCCGAAAGTAGAAAGTGCGAGGATCCTCATTCTGGCCCCATTTCACTTTTCGGAACTTCAATCGATAGTATTCTATGTCATGACCAACCCGTTCCAGAATACTCTGCTTTATGTCCTTGTATGGAGTGGTACCGCCCGGATTGGCAGCTTGGTAGGCCGTTTGCAGAATTCCGGTGAGTAATGGCGCGATGTATTGTCCCCATCGGTCCTCCGGCCACTGGGTGGAGGAGGCCACCTGTTCAAAGTTCGTAAAAAAGGAATTCGGGTCTTCGCCTTCCTGGAATTTTTGTAAGACAGAGCTCGGGACATTGGGGTGTACTTTGCTGGCTGCTATGGTGTCTGCTAATTTTTGCAGCGCAGTCTCGTGTACAAGCTGGTTGTTGGCCAAGATCGTAGCTTGGCTTTTTAGGGTGGATTGTAAGGCTTCTCTGTCTTCTTTGGCCTCCCGTTGATGTTTCTCCCACACTAGTTGTAAGTGGCGCTGGCCCTCCGCTAGCTGTTTAATCATGTCCTCGAGGGTTGGTTTTTCGCCCATGGTGTATTCTGCCTAGTAGCCTCTGGGATCTTAAATCCCACTTCTGACACCACTGTGGTAGGCTGTGGCGGTACAAAGAGACAAATAAAAAGGGCGGAGTCTTATATGCATATTTTTAGAAAGAAAAACCAAACTTTTATTTCTTTTCTATTTTTAGAGAGCATCCAATGTCCATTATGTTCTTTGTAGCTTTGTGGGTTTCTTGTCTTGTCTCTATTAATCGTCTTGTTCTTTTCCTTTTCTTTTCCCCCTTCTCTAGGTTCGCCGGACGTCGGGTTGTGGTGCCTCCCGAGTGTTACCGGAAAAGAAAACAACAAACAAAGAAAACGAAGGTGAGTCCTTTTGGGGTAGTCTGGTGGGGTTTCTTTCTTAGAGATACATGTGGGGAGGGACTTTAGAGGGGGGGTGAGGATATCCCACTGTGCAGGTGATGGGTCCTGAATATGGTGCCACGGTCCGTCTCTTTTCTCTCTCTCTCTCTCTCTAGTGCCAAGCAAACAGAGAGTTCGGTACTCTCTCCCCAGTGGTTCAGTGCCGTACCACCTCCCCTCTCCCACCTCCCCTGTTCCCTTACCCTGTGCCCGTGTCACTCTTGGGTTCCCTCGTCCCTAGGAGGGACCGTACCTTAGAGAGCCACGACCATCCTGGGTCGTGGCGGGTTCCTAGCGTCCTCTGCTCCTTCCCGCAGTTGGAATCGGCTCTGGTTTCCTCTGCTCCTCGGGAGGGTCCGTGGTCTTTCTCCACCATCGTCTCTGCGTCTCGGGCTCCGTACGTCTTCCTCTCTTCCGTCGTGTTCTTTTCTTCCGGGGTGTTCTTCTCCTCCGTGGCGTAGTCCTTCCTCTCTTGTAGTTGCCATCTCAGGAAGTCGTCGTCTACGACGCTTGGCAGTGTTCCCATGTTACTATGGGAACGCAGAAGTGCATCGA
The DNA here is from genome assembly GCF_031143425.1 of Pleurodeles waltl. NCBI lineage: Eukaryota > Metazoa > Chordata > Amphibia > Caudata > Salamandridae > Pleurodeles > Pleurodeles waltl. Next base: position 1,180,506,035 of record NC_090437.1, read on the forward strand.
GGGAGCCGGTTGAATGGTGTTGGTGCAAGGAGGGAGAGGACGCGGTCACGAAGACCCGTCTACAGGTGCAAACTGCGAAAATCGCAGTTTGCGCCATGCAAAATGCCGTTTGCGATGCTCATTCACAATTTGCGAGTCGGTGCCGACTCGCAAATTGTGAATGCGACTCGCAAATAGGAAGGGGTGTCCCCTTCCTATTTGCGACTCGCATCGCTATGCTAAATTGCTTTGTGACCGCGAATGCGGTCGCAAAGCAATTCGCAGTTACCACCAGTGTCACACTGAATGTAACCCATTCGCAAAAGGGAAGGGGTCCCCAGGGGACCCCTTCCCTTTTGTGAATGTTGCCAAAAGGGGTTTTTCAGAGCAGGCAGTGGTCCAATGGACCACTGCCTACTCTGAAAAAACGAAACCAAATGGTTTCGTTATTTTTTTTATTTTGCAACTCGTTTTCCTTTAGGGAAAACGGGCTGCAAAATAAAAAAAAAAAACTGCTTTATTTAAAAAGCAGTCACAGACATGGAGGTCTGCTGACTTCAGCAGGCCACCATCCCTGTGAGTGCAGGAACTCGCTATGGGGTCGCAAAATGCGACCCACCTCATTAATATTAATGAGGTGGGTATTTGCGACCCCATAGCGTCTGAGACACCGTACTGCATCCGATTTTGCGAATCGGAAATTGCGAGTCGCACCGACTCGCATTTCCGATTCGCAAAATCGGAAAATGCTACATCTGGCCCTTAGTTCCCTTTAGCACTTTACATCATCTACTTTTATATATTTATCCTAATATAAATTTTGCACATTGCATATTTTTCTTCCATATTGCACATTGCAATATGGATGAAAGCACAAAGGATGCTCACTTCATGTTTATGTTGGGCAGTACTGATGAAGGTACATCACGAAAAACAGACATATAAACCTACTGGTCCACAGATTTCCAGTCCAAGGTAGTCAATCACATCAGCCTCCCAGGATATCACTTCTGCCCATTCATGTTTCATTTGGATGGTAATAGGGTCCACTTTGAAAATTTGGACCAACATGCAGTCTATCCACTGACATACTCTTGAAACACCTCTAACACTAGGCACAGACTTACAGAGAGGAAGAGAAAGTGAAAGTATGTTCACACTTCCTAGGTGGATGTATCCCACCTGTTTTTTAGGGTTGAGCCTGCAAGTGCATGCATTAATACATGTGTCTCCCTCACTAGACTCTGTTGTGTATAGTAAAGGGCTTGGAGGCCGCCTGCCATTTACCATTTGTTGCCTTGCGTAGCACTCTGCTTTACAGGATTGTAATTTATCACTGCATGCCTGGCATTATTTCCGTTCATCTGTGTGGAGCAGGGACCAAGCACAGAGAGATTAAACTTAATCAGTGCCCTTCCGCTGCTCCCTTTAAGACTGAGGTACTCTTTTGTCCTTTTTAAATACTTGTGCCCTGCAAACAGCTGTGTGACTCTCAAAAACATGCCCAACAGGATAAACAAAGTTGCAAAGTTTTATTTTCAACTTTCTTTTATTTTGTCAAGTTGTCTTTTATCACTTTGCTCTCATGCTTTCTTTTGTTTTTGCTCATGGGTGCTGTTATAAAAAGGTGACAATCATCGTGTTCTAAATATTGCAAAGCCACATTGTTTCTTATTATGTGTAATCTCTGAAGTGATGCTTTAACACATAATCATGCAGTACACCACAGTCCACCCCTCTCTAACCTACTACAATCTATTGCACCTCACCCCACACCAACCCACCATACCACACCCTGATCCAATCCACTCCTACCCAGCCCACTCCAATCCTCTCAACCCACCCCAATCTCATCTACCCACTCCAGTTTGCCCCACTCCAAATCAATCTGCCCCACTCCAATCCAAAACAATCTGCTCCACTCCAATCTGCCCCATTCCAATCCAAAACAATATGCAGCACTCCAATCCAAAACACTATGCCTCACTCCCATCTACTCCACCCAATCAGCCCCACTCCAATCCAAAACAATGTGCTGCACTGCAATCTACTGCAGTACAATTCAAAACAATCTGGCCCACTCCAATCTGCCCAACTGCAATCCAAAACAATCTGCCCCGCTCCAATATGCCCTACTTTAATCCAAATCAATCTACCCCAATCCAATCTGCCTCACTCCAATATGCAGCACTCCAATCCAAAACAATCTGTCCAGCTTGAAACTGACTCACTCCAATCAACCCCACTCTAATTTAAACATGTGCCCCACTCCAATCTGCACCAGTCCAGTCTGCCACCCTCCAATCCAAAACAATCTGTCTCACTCCAATCCACCCCACTGTAATTTGCCCCAAATCAATCCAAAGCAATATGCCGTATTCCAATCCAAAGCAATGTACCTCACTCCCATCTACCCAACTCCAATCAGTCCCACTCTAATCCAAAACAATATTCCCCACTCCACTGCAATCCACCTCATCCCAATCCAATCCACCCCACTCCATCACAATTCACCACACTCCAATCCACCCCACTCCCATCCAATCCAATCCACACCAGCCCAATCCAATCCACCACACTCAAATAAAATCCACCAACTCCAATCCACCCTAATACAAACTCACCCACCCTAATCTGCACAACTCTAATGAAATTTAATCTGCCCCTCTCCAATCCAAAACAATCTGTCCTACTCCAAACCTCTTCACTCCAATTTGCCTCTCTCCAATTAATTTCATTCTTCCCTACTCCAATCTGCCCCTCTTTAATCCTAAACAACCTGCCCAAATCCAACTTGCCCCACTACAACCCGCCCCACTCCAGTCCCAAGCAAACCACTCCAATCCAAAACAATCTGCCCTACTTCAATTTGCTCCAATCCAATCAAGTCCACTCCATCCAAACTCACCCCACTCCAATCCACCAGAATCCACCCAGATACAATCTGGTCCACCCCACACCAATTCAATCCACCTCAATTCATCCCAGTCCAATCTACCCCACTCCAACCCAATATACCTCACCCTAATCCAATTTACCCCACACCACCCCAATCCAGTCTGATCCACCCCAATCTAATCCTGCCCAATCCAATCGGACCCACCCCACTCCAATCCATCTCGCTCTAGAGGCCCTACAATGTCAATACCAACCTTTTCAATGGGGATACTAAACACAGGAAAAAGTTGAAGGGGAGCCTTGCATTTCCTCCCACTCTTGCCACTTGCCTGACAAGTCTGGAAAGACCTACAATGTGCCTGTTCATCTACGGCCAATGGAAGTGGGTGACAAGCCTGTCAAAGGTCTTGTCTTGCCCCAGATGTCCATCTGAAGGCACATCATGACCCAGACCTATTAGGAAGGCTCTGAAGCACTGGGGGTACCACCAGCACACAGGCTGACCCAGGCTCAGCAACCTTAGGCTCACTATACAGGAGGCCGTCCTCCCAATAGATCAGGTAAGATCCTGGCTCCTTGCAAGCTGTCTGGTCTACAGCCTGCTGCTGCAGACCCTCCAGAGTAGGACATACTCTCTGTGCCTCACAAAATGCCTACCTGGTATGTCCCCCTTTCTGTTGCCACTGTGACAGCTCAGGGACCTCCCCCAGCTCAGCTACCTGTTCCCCTGTAGGCTCCGGGGCATCACCCTCAGGATCAGCCTCCTCCCAGACTGTGGGACCTTCTGGGGCTGGTTTCCTGTTCCCCTTGCCCTTTCTCCTCCTGGTGGATCCCAGGGCCACTCTTTCAGGCTTCAGAGGCTTCTTACCACCCTGACAGCCTGCCATTGACAGGGTAGATAGGCATACCCACCCAGGCAGACCCAACATCTCCAAGTGTGACCTGTGCTCCACCTCCTGCCAAGCAAACAATCCACATCATTGGTTGGACTCACAGCTACTCACAAGGAACCTGAGACCCCCCCCATTCAAAGGGAACCTGTGCCACTCTGCACAGGCCTTCTGAGTTGTCCACTGCAACTACTTGGTGGAGTACACGGGGATCTATCTGCTCTTCAGCCACCAAATGAATCCTCACTGTAGTTACACTGGCTCCTGTGTCTCTCAGAGCCTCCACCCTCTGTCCATTGATGGTCACCCACTGCCCGTACTTCTTAGTGTTCTCAGGCACCATCTCACTGTCCCCTAGTGAGACAAGGGGCATCTCAGCTGGCTCCCACCCAACTGGAACCAACTCCTCCCCCAAGCTCCACACTGGCAAAACCCTGTGACTGAGCACCAGTGGGTGCCAGTATAACCTTGGGATATGTGGGGTCCCCCTCACATGACCCACCTGGTCACATGCAAAGCACCTGCGGGGACCCATGTTTTTTTCTCACTGGGGGGCTGGGAATCCTTACCCCGTAAGCGAGGTTGGGGCTCTTTAGAGAACTCTCTCTGTTTATCTTTACCCCCCTTTCTTCTGAAAGGGACCCTGCCCACCCTTCGCGTGGTCACCCACATACCTCTTTTGGACCTTGGTGCTCTCACAACGGTCTGCTTCCTGCGCAAGCTTCCAGGAGGCAGTCACCTTGCTGTCAATCAGGTGCTGGCGCAGCTCTGGAAAACAAAGGCTGCATAAGTGCTCCCAAGCAATTAAATTGTAAAGGCCCTCATACATTCTTAACTTACTGCCCTTCACCCAACCATCCAGTGACCTGCAAAAGGAATCTACACACTCCAACTAAGTTTAGGACTCTTTCTTTTTGTAGGACCTAAATTTGAACTTATGCTGCTCAGGGATCAGACCACACCTTGTGAGTAGGGTGTCTTTCATTATGGTGTAGGTGAGTCCCTGAGAATCCCCTAAGAATGTCAGAGTGTCCCTCCCCTCTACCTCAAAGTGCTTTCACAGACCCACCCCCAATGTGCCTCAGGGACCAGGTTCATATGGAGAGCAGACTCATACCCCTTGAACCACAATTATATGCCATCCTCCCTATTATAGTCCTTCACTAAGACTTTAGGAATGCGTACCCTTCTCTCAGGCTGCACTGAGGTATTGCTGCCACCATCCCTACTGGACTGGCTCCTCTGATCCAGCTCCCTCAAGCTGAGCTCATGTGCCAGCAGTAACTTTTTCTCTTCAATGGCCAGTCTCTTTCCTTCCATCTCTATTTTGAGTCTTCCATCGGGGGACTCCTCTCTGTCCTGTCACTCCTCAGGAGTCAGACCCTTGGATGACACACTGCTACCTGCCCTGGAGACCCTCCCCACAGGCATAACAACTCCACCCACTATACCATTGTGTATACTCTGCACTCCCTCATCCTCCTCCTCTGTGTGCCCCCAGCATCCTCGGCTGTCATCCAGGCCCTCAGTGCCTTTTGCTGTTCTTCCTTCCTGGTGGAGCCCTAAATGGGACAGGAAAGATTCTTACAAAACTGTTTAAATTGACCAACTGTGTAACTTTCCAGTTTCCCTAATTCAAAAACAGCTCCAGCTGGTGCATCTTTAGATTGAGACATGATGGCAATCAGAAGTGCAAAGTTCCAAGGAAGAAAGAGAGTTCTCAATGAGAAGTTCAAAAGTCAATAAAAAGATCACCAAAATTAAGGGAGCAGGAAAAAAAGTCCCAAAAGAGCAAAGCAAAGACAAGTAGTATCTGGTCACGTAGTGGTCTGAACTGAAAACAGTAGTGTACACTTAATCACTGTATGTCAAGTACAAATACAAGTCCAGTCCTCAAAGCTGGTCACTAATGTTAGAAATGGGGTCTTTGGTTGGCAGTCAGGTTACCTCCTGTCAAAGCAAGAACCCTTACTCTAGTCAGGACAATGGAGAAACACACTTAGATAGCCCCTATATGCCCCCTTGGTAGTTTGGCACAAGCAGTCAGGCTAATCTCAGAAGTAATGTGTAAAGTATTTGTACCAACACACACAGTAATATAGTGAAAACACTCCAAAATGAACACAACACCAGTTTAGAAAAATAGGCAGTATTTATCTAAATCAAACAAGACCAAAACAGCAAAATCCAACATTCACAAGTTAAAATATGAATTTTCAAAAGAAAAAGAGCCTTACTCCATAGAAAAGAATGGAAATGTTGATTTTACACAAAGTACCTGGTTAGCGTAAAAAATAAAGCCGCACTTGTGAGCGTAGGTTGGAAAAAGCAGCAACACGTTGATTCCTTCCTCGCAAGGGAGGCCATGCGTAATTTCTTCTCTGGTTGGGACGGCGATGCGTTGTTTTTCTCTCTCGCAAGAGAGAGATGTGTCAATTTCCGAATGGAGCACCTCGAATCCGCGCAGAGTGGGGTTGACTTTGACGCCCAGGGACGATGCATGGAAATTCCTGTCACACGGTGTTAGAAAACCGCACTGTGTGGGGTTTGCGTTGTTCTCAGCAGCTGCAAGTGCGTGTTGTGCGTCATTTCTCCAGCCACGATGTGTCGAACTCCCAGCCGCGATGCAGGTGGAGCATCGATTTTAACCGCAAATCCAGCGGTGCCTTGTTTATCTGCCACGTTGCAGATGGTGCATCAAGAAGTTTCCCGCACGGCGTTCTGTGCCTAGATTTTCCACTCTTGTCTGCCACCTTCACCTTTCAGCGACCCAGAGATTGGCTAGAGAACCACTTGGTAGGGCAGGAGTCTCAGTAGACAGTCCAGGTGCTGGCAGAGGAAGTCTGATGGCGCTGAGACTTCAAAACAGGGGCAAGATCAATTCAACCCTTTGAAGACGCTTCACAAGCAGAAATGCAGAACAATGTTCGGTCTTGGTCCCCTTTCACAGGGAGGAACAGCAACTGCAGGATAGCCTAACAAAGCACAGGCAGGGGCAGAACTTCTCCTCAGCTCTTTAGCTTTTCTCCTTGGCAGAGGTCCCTCTTGATTCCAGAAGTGATCTAATTTTCAGGGGGTTTGGGTCCAATACTTATACCCCTTTTTGCCTTTGAAATAGGCTTACTTCAAAGGAAAGTCACTGTTGTTCACAAAATCCTGCCTTGCCCAGGCCAGGCCCCAGACACACACCAGGGGGATGGAGACTGCACTGTGAGAGGACAGGCACAGCCCATTCACATGTAAGTGACCACTCCTCCCTCCACTCTAGCACAGATGGCCCATCAGGATATGTAGGCTACACCCCAGTTCCCTTTGTCTCACTGTCTAGAGTTTAAAAATGCACACAAAGACACTGCAGTGGCAGGCCTGAGCCATGTTTACAGGGCTACTTATGTGGGTGGCACAACCAGTGCTGCAGGCCCACTAGTAGTGTTTGATTTCCAGGCCCTGGGCACCTCTAGTGCACTTTACTAGGGACTTACTAGTAAATCAAACATGCAAATCATGGATAAGCAATTACACATACATTTTACTTAGGAGCACTTGCACTTTAGCACTGGTTAGCAGTGGTAAAGTGCCCCGAGTACCAAAACCAGCAAAAACAGAGTCCACCACACATCATCAACCTGCGAAGCAGAGGCAATAAGTTAGGGGAGACCACACCAAGGATGCCAAGTCTGACACAAACCCACTCCAATCCAACACAACCCAATCCTCTTCAATCCACCCACACCTCTCCAATCCACCCCACCACTATCCAAGCCACCTCAGTCTAATCTAACACACTCAATCCAATCCACCAAAATCAATCCAATCCATCAGACCCCTCCCTAATCCACTCCACCTCACCCTAATCCACCCCACCACTCCCTAGTCCACCACACTCAATTCAATCCACCACACTCAATCCAATCTACCCCATTCAATCCACTCAACCCAAATCCGATGTACCCCAATCAGATCCTTTCCAACACGATCCACCCTACTCCAGTCCATCCCACTCTAATCCAATTCACACCACCCCAATCACCTCCACCCCACTCCAATCTAATCCCTCTCCAGTCAACCCTACCCCTCTAAAACCTATAGCACCCCATTTCAATCTAAACCACCTCACTCCAATCTACCCCACTCCAATCCACCCCACACCACTCTACTCTAATCCACTCACTCTACAACCAATCCAATCCACGCAATCCCAGTTTGGTCCACTGAACTTCCAACCAATCCATTCAGCCTACCCCTCTCCAATCCACCCCAGTCCAGTCTACCCATGCCAATCCAATCCAATCCAATCCACCCAATCCAATCCCCCCACTACAACCCACCCCACGCCAATCCAATCTGCCCCATCTCAGTTCAGTCCACCACACTCCAAACCATCCACACCACCCCACCCCACTCCAATCTACCCCTCCTCAATGTAATCCACCCCACTCCAATCTTCCCCACCTCAATCCACCTCAGTCCAATCTAACACACCCCACTCAATCCAATCCACTCCACTCCAACCCACTGCAGTCCAATCCATCCCACTGCAGCCCACCACATCCCAATACAATCTGCGCCACCCCACCCCACTCCAATCAATATCACTCACTCTAATTCACCACAATCTACTCCAATCCTGACCACTCTATCCAATTCCAATCCACCCCACTCCTTCCCAGTTCTGTCCAGCACACCCTAATCCAATCCATCCAGCCCACCCCACTCCAATCCATTCCACCCCATTCCAATCCAATCCAATCCAATCCAATCAACCCCATTCCAGTCCACTCCATCCCACTACAATCCAATCTAATCCACCCCACCTCACTTCAATTCAATCCATCCATGTGAGAAAACAGGGCTGATTGCAGAGGCCCCCTAACTTTTTGCCCTCATTTTCCACTTTTGGCTGGTGTTTTCCTGACTCTGATGGTCCCCTGGGTACTGCTAACCAGTCCCAGGGCCTGTGCTCTGTATAAAATCAATATGCAAATTAGGCTAATTATAATTGGCCACGTTAACCTACCTATAAGTCCCAAGTATATGGTAGGGCATGTAGGTTCAGGGACCAAAGCATAGGTAGTGCACCCATAGGTGCACTGCTGAGGTGCCCAGTGTCATTTTAAAGGCAGGCCTGCCTTGCTGGCTGCTTTTAAATTAAAGTTACATGCAAATTCGTCTTTGGAATTAAAAGTAGTTCCAAAGTCTTAAACTACCTTATTTTTGTATATAAGTCACCCCTAAGGTGTGCCCTATGTGCCCCTAGGTCTGGGTGCCATGTAACTATGAGCAGGGACCTTATAAAAGTAGTTTTATAAGCCCTGGTGAGGTAAAAACAGCCAAATTTGTTTTTCCCTCATTGTAGTAAATGGCCTTCATAGGCTAGAATGGGGAGACTTTAGTTTAATTATTAAAGCCCCCTTAAGTAATGGATACCAAGAGTTTGGTATCAAATTAATTGTTATAATAAATCCCACAACTTCCAGTTGTTGGATTTAGTATAACTTGTTCAGGTAAAGAGTTTTAAACTTTACCTGAAAAGTTGCCAATTTCAGCCCTGCATTGTTTTTGCTGCTGTGCTCTGATTGGACAACCTCTGGCAGCATGGCCAGGCTGCCTTGATGAGGTGTGAAGTGGCCTGGCTTCACACAAAGAGATGTGCCTGTGGGAGGGAATTTCCCCTCAGCAGATGGTGAGGCAGGAAGGGGGAGGGCTGCCAAACTAGTCTTCAAAGGCAGAGAAGGACATTTGGAGCACCCCAGCAACACCCCCACATCCTGCAACCCCAGACAACTAGGTGCCCTCTTGATTAGATTAGGAGAAGGCAGGAGAGGGGTGTGTTTATGATTTTTAGCCACACCAGTGGGTGGGCTCAGCCAGATGTAACCTCCAAAAAACAGATTCAGCCATGATGGATTTTTGAAGAATGTTGCCTCCTGGGATTGATTTTTGCCACACTTCCCAGGAAGTGGTCATCACAGGGGGAAGGACCCTGCACCTGATTGGAGAATCAGGACCCCCCTGTTTTTCACCCAGGAGTAAGAATAAAACTGGCAGACCTGCACCCACACCTCAATTCCGTACCAGATCCCTACCAGGAAGAACTACAGAAAAAGAAGGACTGCCCTGCTGGACCCTTGGCCTGCACCTGGAACCTGCACTCAGAAGGACTGCACCAGGTGCACACTTGTGCTTCACCACAAGAAGGACTTTGCCTGGCTTCAACTGGTTCAAGGAGGGACTCCCTGTTTGCTACAGGTGAAAAATTGCTAACCAGAGTCCCCTGCACCAACTCCTGAAGAAATCAACCAGCTTAACACTGTCCAGTGGCCAAAAAGGAGTTTGCGCCAGGTGCATTCTGGGAGTTGTAGTCCACACCCCAAGGATCATCTCAGAGCTTCTGGACCCTTGGGGTGAGCTGTGGACCTCAAAAGAACCTTAAAAGAACATCTGGGAGAAGCCCCAGAAGTTTGGAGTACTTTTGAAAAAAAGCTCCATAGAGGGACTGACCCGCCGCAGCAACTCTAGCCGGCTTGCCTCAACCGCGACCCAGCCTGATTTGCAGGTTCGTCCCGGTAAAGAAAATCTCCGAAAAAGAGACTAAGGGGGTCATTACGACCCTGGCGGACGGCGGAGAAACGGCGGTAAGACCGCCAACAGGCTGGCAGTCATGACCATGGCAGTTAGCGCCATGGTCATCCGCCTCTTCTCCGTTCCGCCCGCCAGGGCGGAGACGACCGCTAAGCTGGAGACCTGGGTCTCCAGCCTGGCGGTCGTCACTATACCGCCGGCGGTATTTGGACCCGGCTGACCGCCATGGATTTCATGCGGTTTGGAACTGCCATGAAATCCATGGCGGTAAGCACTATCAGTGCCAGGGAATTCCTTCCCTGGCACTGATAGGGGTCTCCCCCACCCACCACCCCCACCCCGGCTCCCTCCCCTACACCCCCCACCACCCCTGCCACCCCCCAAAGGTGGCAGGACCCCCCTCCCCACCCCTACCCCCAGCATCACATCACCCATTCACACCCGACACGCATACACGCACACACACCGACATTCATGCCAACAGCCACACACACAGTCAGACACGCACATCCACATTCAAACATACACGCACACATCCATACAGACATACCTACAGACATACACGCACTCATTCCCAAACACACAACACCCCCGCAAGCATACACGCACTCACACACCTCCACTACATACTCACACGCACACCCCCATGCACGCACACAACACACAACACCCCCTCTCCCCCCTCCCCTAACGGACAATCAACTTACCTGGTCCGTTGATCCTCCTGGAGGGGACGGGATCCATGGGGACTGCTCCGCCGACACCACACCGTCAACAGAACACCGCCACGCCGAATCACAGGACGTGATTCGGTGGGCGGTGTTCTGTTGACGTGGAGGTGGAGCAATCTCCACTTCCCCACCGACCACCAGTATGGCTGTTGGCGGTTCTCTGTCCGAAAAAGGACTTAGGGCTGCCAACAGTCATAATACGCCGAGCGGAAAACCGCCACCACTGGCGGTCTTCAGCACGGCGGTCCCTCGGCGGTCTTGACAAAAGACCGCCGAGGTCAAAATGACCCCCTATGCCCGAAGGTAAAAAGTTGACCGGGACCTTCCAGCCAGCGTATCCGAGGAGGGCTCCAAGGACGTCAGATCAAGATCCAGGTTTACCCCGGTCGAAGGATTTTCACCTCGAAAAAACGACTAAGTCCGAAGGTAAAAATCTCCACCGAGGATTCCCGCGATGCGTATCTGGAGAAGAGTTCCAGGAGGTCGGATTGGACTGGCAGGTGCATCCAGCTGAAGAAAATCTTCAGAAAAGAGACTAAGGGGGTCATTCTGACCGACCGCGGAAGCACCGCCAACAGGCTGGCGGTGCTTCCTGGGCCATTCTGACCGCGGCGGTAAAGCCACGGTCAGAAAAGGGGAACCGGCGGTTTCCCGCCGGTTTACCCATGGCCCATGGAATCCTCCATGGCGGCGCTGCTTGCAGCGCCGCCATGGGGATTCCGACCCCCTTCCCGCCATCCCGTTCCTGGCGGCATTTACCGCCAGGAACAGGATGGCAGGAACGGGTGTCGTGGGGCCCTTGGGGGGCCCTGCACTGCCCATGCCACTGCCATGGGCAGTGCAGGGGCCCCCTAACAGGGCCCCATAATGATTTTCAGTGTCTGCAAAGCAGACACTGAAAATCGCGACGGGTGCCACTGCACCCGTCGCACCCCAGCAACTCCGCCGGCTCCATTCGGAGCCGGCTTCATCGTTGCTGGGTATTTCCCGCTGGGCGGGCGGGCGGCCTTTTGGCGGTCGCCCGCCCGCCCAGCGGGAAAGTCAGAATGACCGCCGTGGTCATTTGACCGCGGTGCGGTCTTTTGGCGGTCTCCGCCCGGCGGCGCCCGCCGCCCGCCGGGGTCGGAATGACCCCCTAAGTCTGAAGGTCAACTTTTGACCGAGGCCTCCCGCGAGCTGTAGCCGAGCAGGGCTCCATCGCGTCGGCCTTAAACTTTGACTTTGCCCCGGTCGAGGTGCAACCAGATGACCCGATTGCCGCTTTTTGTTTCTAGGCGCTAAAAAACAATAATTCTTTAAAAATTCATATCTCCGGTTCCCCTTATCCGATTTTATTCGTTTTTGTGTCATTTTAAAGATAAAAATATAATCTATTTTGATAAATTGGTTTTGGATTTTTAAACTGTTTCCTGTGTTTTATTTAATTACTGTGTTGTGATATTTGAATGCTTTCCACTCTGTCTCCTAAGTTAAGCCTTGTCGCTCGTTGCCAAGCTACCAAGGGTTTAGCTGGGTTTAATTTACTGAGACCTAATTGGACCTAAGTGGAGGTTAGTGGCCTATTGCTAAGTGTAGGTACCTACCTGCCCTTACCAATAACCTATTTTCCAACAATCCACCCTAACCCTATCATTCCGATCCAAACCACCCACCTCAATCCAAACTAACCCACCCCACTCGAATCCACCCCAATACAGTTACCGCACCCCATTTCACTCCACCCTACTCCAGTCTAATCCACCCCACACCAATCCACCTTACTCCATTCAATCCACTCCGATGTACCCCAATCAGGTCCACCACACTGTACTCCTATCCAATCTATCTCACTACCTCAATCTACTCCTACCCACTCCATCCTATTCCACCCTACTCCTCTCTACAACACTTTCTGCCACTGAACTCTACTCCCCTCTACTCGACTCTATGGCACTCTACTCTCCCTACTCCACTCTACAACAATCCAACAAATGCACTTAATGACACTCTATTCCTCATTCCACTCTGTCACTTCACACCACTAACTTTTAGCCATGCTGGACAGCAGCCACACTGGTGTACAACATGGCAAAACACATTTCCAAATCCAATAGCTCTTGTATAGGCGAGACCTATTGGCTTTAACAATGCTTATTGCATATATGTTGTTTTTTATGACGTATTGGTACAGAAATTTACAATGCGTGATTAACGTACAACGCATTAGCCACAATATATTTTCAGCGCATTGGCATTGATGCACGGCTTCCGACCCATGCAACTGGCACATTGTCTGGGATTCACTTAGGGAATTGTGTAATGCAACAACAAACACCTTGCACTCACTTTCCTTGCTTGCCTTTTCTTACCTGACAGGTTCATTATCTGATATGTGATTTATCAGTGAATATAGTTGCTGGTGCGTGAAGGTTTTCCTTCTTAGTGTTGACATATTTATGTATATAATAATTATTTGGATAACACATAAATATTTTAATGTGCACCTATTTTCCCCAATTTCTATTTGGAGGTTTGTAGTATTCATTGATGAACAAAGTTATCTGCAATCTAAGCAGATTTTCCTCTACTATGTAGTGTTACTATGCCTATGATTAAAACTATTGTATTCCCTATTATGCACAATATCTACATTCAGACCATTTGTCTGGATTCCTGCCATAAGATGTGCTACAGATGGATTACACCCTCAGGAAAGCACAGAGACTGGTTAGGTCAGCCAATCGATAGTATATTGTATTGTATTGTATTGTAATTGTATTTATATAGCGCTTACTAGCCCTGACGAGGCGTCAAAGCGCTTTTCGATGAGTAGCACGCTACTCCGGAACCCAACAAGAATTAGTGATGGATTAGTATCGTTAAATAATGAGTACAGTTTTAGTATTATTATGAGTTAATTTGAGCCGCGTATATGAGAGTTTGTTAGTTAGATTGACTGGAGTAATGATGGGGTGGAGGAGGAAAGAAATCCAGAAGTGTTAATTGGGAGTATATCCTTCATTTACTCAACCCAAAGGCTTGGGATGAGTAAAGGGGGCGGAGGGGGAAGAGTATGTGGAAGGGTTAGGGAGAGCATAGTAGCAGGGTGAGATGAATGCAGGAGAATTTAGTAGGGTTGTGTGGGAGGTCACAGAGGTAGAGTGAGGTTTGGTGAGTTAGATGTGGAAGTGGAGGGAAGTGCTTAGGCAGAGATATTTAGGAGATGAAAGTGGTAGAAGGGATTTGGGATGAGTCAGAGTGAGAATGGAGGATAGTTTGATAGAGACATGACATAAGAGTGATGAGGAGATAAGTGTGATAAGATGAGAGCAGGAATTCATAGATATCTAGTATAACAACCCACCCAGGAGCCATGCAATGATCCACGAACATGCCAAGCACAGAAACAACATATACACATACATACATATATAAATATATACATATATATATATATACACACACACACATGAATACACACACATATGCACATACAATACATAATTAGAATCATGGGTAAAAAATACTTAGTCAGACAGGTTTAAAGAGTGTGTGTGTATTTTATTGTTATGACATAGTAGCAATACATATTTTCCAAAGAAACTATAAATAAATAGAAATATACATATAATCTGAAAAAAAATATTTATCCACATGGGCATATGCAGTTCATAGTTGTTTGAAAAAGGTGGTTATGAAGGAAAGAGCCAACTCTTGAGTAGTTCTCTGAAGACAAGAAAGTTATCTGTGCCTCTTATAGTTGGGGGTAATGAATTTCATAGTTTGGCTGCTTGGACGGAGAAGGATGTCTCACCTATAGTCTTTTTCTTGTATGGTGGTGTTCTAAGGCGGGGTGCCAATCTTGAGCGGAGGGTTCTTTGTTGGATGTATTTGGTAATTTTCTTTCTGATAAAAAGCGGTCCTGTTCCATGTATAGCTTTTTGGGTGATACAAAGCAGCTTGAAAGTGTATCTTCTGGCAACGGGTAACCAGTGTAGTGCTCTCAAGGCAGGAGAGATGTGGGCTTGCGGCTTTATATGTAGTGGTAGCCTGGCTGCGGAATTCTGGATATGTTGTGGTTTTATCATAACAGATAGAGATGATCCATGGTAGAGGCTATTGGCATAATCCAGTTTGGATAATACAAGCGAGATAGTAGCTTGCACCTTGTGTGGAAATCCGAGGTGGGGGAAGATGCGTCGTAAAGTCTTTAAGGTGATGAAGCTTGTGCGTGCTAATTTGTCTACTTGGGCATTCATAGTTAACTTGGAATCCATGGTGATTCCTAGGTTTTTAACTTCCTTGGATAATTGAGGAGGTGGTCCGAGATCGTCAGGCCAGACGCACAGAGGGTCATAATTTTTCCAGTCACCACATATGAGTATTTCTGTTTTGGAGGTATTTAGTTTGAGGTGGCTCCACGTCATCCACTGATCAACGGCTCTGAGGCAACTGAAGATTTGTGAGTTTTCAATGTTTTTGGGGGCTTCTAATTTAAGTAGTATTTGTGTGTCATCTGCATAGTTGTAGCATGTGAGATGGAAATCATTGATCAGTTCTGGTAAAGATATCATATAGATGTTGAAAAGCAAAGGTGAGATGATTGACCTTTGGGGGACCCCTGCTTTTGTGAGGTGGGGTTCGGACGAGAAGGGGGGGCGAGTGGATGATATTCGCTCTTTTTTGAAGATAGGAAGTAATCCAGTCGAGAGCAATCCCTTGTATGCCGGCTTCGTGGAGTCTTTGAGTTAGGGTGTCATGGTCAACCGTATCAAAGGCAGCTGAGAGGTCCAAGAGAAGTAGTGCAGCAACTCCATTTCGGTCGACTGTGTTTTTGAGATCGTCCCAGATTGCCATGAGTGCTGATTCAGTGCTTCTTACTGGGCGGAATCCAGTTTGGAAGTCTGAAAGTATAGAATTGTCTTCAATGAATTGTGACATCTGGGTGAATGCTGCTCTTTCTATCAATTTGCCCAGGAAAGGACCATTTTTGATTGGTCTGTAGTTGTTGGGGTCTTGCGGGTCTAGGTTTGTTTTCTTTAATAAAGGTCGTATGTATGCCTTTTTCAGGTCTGCAGGAAAAGTTCCTGAAGTTAAAGAGTTGTTGATGATTCTTCTTACAGGTGTGGCAGCAGAAGTAGATAGCAGGATGTTCTTGAAGATTTGTGGTGGGCAAGGGTCAGAAGGGCAACCAGAAGGTCTGCTTGCTTTGACCAAATCCATAAATTCATCCTGGGATATTTGTTTGAAGAACTGTAGAGGTTG
This sequence comes from Pleurodeles waltl, assembly GCF_031143425.1. NCBI lineage: Eukaryota > Metazoa > Chordata > Amphibia > Caudata > Salamandridae > Pleurodeles > Pleurodeles waltl. The sequence goes on from NC_090437.1 coordinate 1,180,522,359, forward strand.
GGATGGTTTATTCTTAAAGGTTATTTTAGGAAAGGGGTTGGTGCTGATGGTTTTCTTCTGTTTTAAATAGGAGTCCAATGTGTCTGCCTTGGTTGTGTAGTGAGTTGCCAATTTGTTTGTGAAATCTTGAGTGGTGGGATGACTTCCTTCCATGCATGTAGGTTTTCGAAATTCATAGAGAATTTTATAAAATTCCTTGGTTATAGATTGAGCATTTTGAATTCTGTCTGAGTAGTATCTTTTTTTAGCTTTTTTGATTGATGATTTGTATATCCTGTTAAGTTTGTGTAGCTGCAGTTTGTCTTGACTGTTGTTTGTTTTCAGCCAGGTCTGCTGCAACTTTCTGATTTGTTGCTTTATCTTTTTAAGTTCTGTGTTTCTCCAAGGAGTTGGTTTTCTTTTGTTGTGTTTAGTTTTTCTGAGTGGTATTAGGACATCAAAAGCTTCCTGTAGCCACTCATAAAGTTTAGGTACAGAATTAATTGTATCTAGATCTGTGTTTGCTGTTAGTTGTATTTCTAAGTGATCCAAATTGAGTTTGCTCCATGGTCGATAAGTGTGTGTATGTAAGTAGTTGTGGGATATTTGATCACCTGATGAAGATTTACAGGAGCTATACTACAACACTCCAATGCCACTTCACCAACCCAAAGCACCGGGATATATGATCACCTGATGATTATTTCTGATGTAATATACTGAGTCATATCTTAGAGAAAGAAACAGAGTAATCACAAGCATATTAATTACTCATTTATTATTATGTTATGTTGGGGTTGCGCTCACATACCACTGTTAATCAAGCAGCTATTTGTGCACTTAAGTCCATATGTCTCAACTGTTTCAATTGTTTTAATTTAAAAAAATAGAATCCACACAGTCCTTTAATTTTCACTTTATCATAAGGGGTACAGCCAACATGTTTCGTTCCTCACATCAGGAACTTCTTCAGGTCTACTGAATCTTGACTTACTATCCCAACAATATTGCATCTGCCTGAAGTGAAAGGAGAACTGCATATACGGATGTGTTGATCGTTTAAAATAAGAAACCTTTTCCCGCTGCACCATTCCTCACTGAAGCCCAACCCACCTCTCCAATCGATTCTCGTATTCCGTGGATGACAGCTGGAATAATGGTACTTAGATGGATGGCCATGCCGCCCTAGGAATTGGCAGATATTGCTCCTAGCACCTGATGAAGGGTCTTAAACATCCATTCCCCTCTGCCTCGCTATCAACTCTTAGCACCTACCAGTACAGCGGGGGGAGATTTTCAGTTTTAAAGGGAATGCCAGACTCTTCACTTCTCAAGTCAGTTGCATATGTTTAAGTAGAAACCGCTTGTGTGTTTTGTACCTAGTAAATTCTGGGAGGATTTAATTATTTCTGTGGTGTACAGTGTTAACTTTGGGTTGTGCTAGGCCAATTCTGCATGGACCACACAGATCTCCTTTGTTGGGAGCCACACCCGGGATGCACTGGTGTTGAATCCTGGATGGATCCAGTCATGCTACTGTACCAGGTACCAGACAACGTAAATCTGGGAAGCTTATGGTTGCTATATGCAAACCTGACTTTACCCGTCATACATCGCTCTGCTTCAATGCAGTGTTCATGAGCACCTAATAGTTTGATGCTCACCTTCGACCCACAAGTATAGCATTAAACTCCTCAGCAACACGTAATTTGAAAAGTGTTTTTGGTCTCCTAAGTGGTAGCAAACCTTTGTTCAGACACAATTGCATACTCTTCATATTTATCGTTAAATGTTACCAAGAAAAGTAAATCCTAGCTCTCCAGTGCAGATATCATAACTCAAAGACAGATCATGCCGAAAACTCTGCAATTAACATTTGAAACTCATAAATTCCACACTTTATGAAACACCAAGTCCTGCAAAACATGCGCGAGTGGCGCTGAAACATCACCCTTTACAAAAATGCACTCAAATATAGGACTTTGTACTTTTATTGTGCCATCATTACCACATTTTTCCATTCAGGAACGGATTTGATCTTAATGCCTTAATGATACTCTGAATACAAGAATGGCAATGGCACTTTGAGAAAACCCTTGCATGATCTATTCATCTTATCCAGCCATCTCATACTGGTTCATGTGTTGTAAGCTACAACTGTCCCGTGCTGCGTCTCTTTTGATGTTCCTGAATTCTTAATGTCCAAAGGGCCAGCTCAAAGTACTTGCCAGACAAGCTCTACGACCTGACTGGGAAGATAACTCGGGCACCATTCAACATGCATCCTGTTCAATATCTGCAGTACAGGTGAGTGGTTAGGACACTTTGGGGGTCATTACAAACCTGGCGGACGGTGTTAAAAGTGCGGTAATACCGCAAACAGGCCAGCGGACCAAAAAAGGGAATCATGACCGTGGCAGAAACCGCCAACATAGACAGCCACTTTAACACTCCGACCGCCACGGCGGTACAGACAAGCAGCGCGGCGGTCACCGCCAACAGACAGGCAGAAGACAATGTACCGCCCACAGTATCACAACCCGCCAATCCGCCACCTTTTCCCGGGGCGGATTCACCGTGGATAAAAACACGGCGGAAACAGCTTTTGCAATGGGAAAACGCTCACCTTCTACACATCCCACGAGGAAGGAGGTCACCATGGAGCCGGAATTACAAATCCTACCTGCCCTTGTCTTCCTGCTCATTTACGAACACCAGCAACGGCGGCGCCGAAGACAACGGTGAGTACTGCACCTACGACATAGGGGAGGGGGAAGGCAAAAGTCACGGACACACACGCAACACCCCCACCCCCACCCTCGCACATTACAACCCACACACCAATGCATTTCCTAAATCACAGGGACAACCCACAACCCCCCCGGAAGAATGCAAAGACCAAATGAAATCAGTTAAAAAATTGTAATGTATCAAAATACAGATACCAAATATATACAGATATATATACACATTCCAGCTCTTATACATTCTGAGAAGTAGTGCAGGTATGCACATATCAATGTCCGTGCACCACTGGGCCAAAAATGCATGGGCGAGGCCCACATTAGATACCTGTCCACAAATGGAGAGAACACTGCTGGGGCATCAGATAGAAATACAACAGGCACCTCAGGGGGAAGGGAAGGGGGGGGGCACCTCAGCCGGATGACAGTACCACGCCAGATCCACGACAGGGCTCCATGCCCACTGTTCCATCCTGGGGAGTGCAAAGCCACAGTCTCTCAAGTCTCTACAGTGGGTGGTTTGCCCACTGTTCCATCCTGGGGAGTGCAAAGCCACAGTCTCTCAAGTCTCTACAGTGGTTGGTTTGCCCACTGTTCCATCCTGGGGAGTGCAAAGCCACAGTCTCTCAAGTCTCTACAGTGGGTGGTTTGCCCACTGTTCCATCCTGGGGAGTGCAAAGCCACAGTCTCTCAAGTCTGTACAGTGGGTGGTTTGCCCACTGTTCCATCCTGGGGAGTGCAAAGCCACAGTCTCTCAAGTCTCTACAGTGGTTGGTTTGTGACATCCACCTTACTGTTTAACTGGAAGATTATGGTAGATATGGTGGAAAACCATTATGACACCTGTGATTGCCTGGAAAACATAATTTGCACACTAAATTAGACAACTTCCACCATGTAATGTTGTGGGACAGACATGTGCAGTCTGGCCTATATGTCTGGCAGATTACATGTGGCGCACTCACAATGCTTCCTGCTAAATGTGTTTTGCAAATCTGTTTGCTTATAGTTGGAGCATTGCAAGACCAGCTTGAGTAGCTCTGACAAGTGTGATTAATCATGTGTAGTGCCATATATAGCAAATCACTGCGTAGCCTTACTCTGCACCTGAGAGAGGTTCCTTGACCTTTGCATGTGGGTAGCCATTCAGAACAGATAGTAATCTATGCATTTGCTAAGAGACGACACCAGACAAGCCTGCAAATTCTTCAGGAAGTAGTACCTTCCCAGAAGTGACATTACATAGATTTAGAGCTTGACATCTAATTATAATTTACATTTCACTGTGCCCTATGTACAGCAGCCCACATTTATGGAGCATCATGGCTCACAGCATATATTGGATAGCAGAAAGACACACCATCATGGTCACATATGTTCCTGCATCTAATAGTTGCATCCTTGCCTCATGCAAGCATGCCTGCATGTTTCCTAGGCAGCCAATACAGCCCAGACACAGGGAAAAAGCAAGATTTTAGAGTGTTTTGTAAGATACAGTACCTAATTCTGCAATTTGCCTGCAGACATAGCTGTGGCGGAGGGAGACTATCTGTACTGCAGTGTGTGGCCATGCCTATTATATGGCCATCTGTCTACATATGTAGACTATACTGTGTTCCACATATGTTATAGGGAAAGGAACATTATGAGGTGCAGGTCAGGGGTGAGCGTGTCACACACCAAAGTACCTTTGGCATAGGTGATTGTCCCCTTAGGCATCACTGCAGTGTGACATGGCTAAATAGTCAATTTAACTTGAGATGTTAAAATAACAAAATGTTGCCATACACACGTGATCTCTGTCTTACTCATGTCAATGTCAGTAGCAATATATCTACTCTGAGTGCAGGCCTTTGTGTGGTTGTCTCTTAGTACAAGAATACTGCATTCTCTCACACAGGTATATATAATGGCACATACTCTACTTACATTTCCCAGTTGGGATGATACAAGATTTGTGATCCCCTCAACTATGCACTTTTGCACTCAGGTCAGAGCTAAACAACTCTTGCCATGCAAATGTAAGTTCATCTCCAAATCACTCAATCTGACCTTGTGCAATTTACTACTGTGTATGCAGATACATTTTTGTCTGACTTTTGATCCAAGTGAAATCAAACTATTGAGATCTCAGTATTGTTCAGATGCTCAGATGATAGCATCATACATTTGCAATTTCATATTGCTCTGGATAGTTAGTAACTGTGCAATCTAATCATCTCATAGTGATTATGTTCCTAATTGCATTGCTGTGTAATGCATTGCTATTGTGTATATTATCTGCTGAAACATGATGTGGTATTGCAACAATGGAGCCAGAAATTGGCTCACATGTGCATTTCTTATGGAAAGCCACACATGCATGTATGCTGTCTTTAGAAGTGATAGTTTCTCCATGTTCAAATGACACTAGGCCTTTGTCCACAGTGTCAGGCTTGGCCATAGGGGAGCGGGGCCTAGTCCCAGGGCACCAATATTCCAAGGACGCATCAGTTCAGGCAAAATGCAGCCATTCTGCATGCTTCTACAATGGTGAAACACACTACAATGTAAGGTTTGTCAAAAGTATTGTAGTTGTTGGTTTGTGTTCAAAACTTCAAGACTGCTGGCTAGAAAGCTCGGAACTGCTTAAGTGCATGTTGAAACTTATGTTCAATTTAAGTTTGGTAATGTGGCATGACTGCCCTGTCCCTTCAATGCCCCACACTGCGTCACATTGCATTTCTTTTTGGATAGAATTGATCAATGAGAGGCATAGCTCCATGCTACTCAGTGAGTTTAATGACATGATTGTAACATGATTGTAACTTGTTGAGCCCTAGTTCTAGGAAACAAGATGTGGGTGCCTTACTGTGACTGTGACATAAAAGCATACACAAATATTGGATTCAAAGATTTATTTTCATTTTGAACATTTAAATTTTTAGCAGTTCTTTGTCCATAAAAGTTTTAGTTTCTTAAGCAAAAACATTTTGCACAATCTGTCTACGTTGTTGACTACCAGCCACTATGTGCTGAAGCTCACGCCAATCATCCTTCTCCTCCTCCATTGGCTCCTGATCATCTGGGTTATGGTCCCACAGGACATTTGTCCTTACGCAGATATTGTGGAGGATGGCACAGACTAGTATGATTTTGCAGACGATAGGGGATGAGTATGACAATCTGCCCCTGATAGGTCAAGACATCTAAACCTAGACTTTAGCACACCAAAAGTGCATCCCACAATATTGCGGGTCTTCACCAGTGCCTGATTGTAGTGTCATTCCAGGTCAGTCGGTGGATGTGCTATTGGTTGGTCATGACCCAAGGGTGCGGACCATATCATTGGTCAGCTAAAGTGAAAAAGACATGACACATGTCAGCAACATTTCTGTACATGTTTGTTATGTGACATTAACTCATACGCATTCTTTACAGCGTTATATATTGTGCATTACATATACATTTTGACAAAGGTTTACACATGTCTCTTCCTGTTTTCTGTATAATAGTAAATGATGAACATTGCCTGATACTTTGGACACTTCTACATCCTCACTTTCATGCTTCTCAAGTAGCCTACTGTGATGGGTAGTTAGAGACGTTCTTGCTCGACTCCATGTTATGTGTACTCACTATATGTATTAGGTGACATATTATTGATCAGATTGTTTAGACATTTGGTCCACCCTAGGTAACAAATGACATTGGCAACATGTTAGACACTCACACATACATATCTCCATGTAAAACCACTAAGAGTGTGGGTGGCCTACATGACATTGACATTAATATTTAATAATTCACTGCATTTAACATGTGATTTTGGTGCATACATGTGGTGCAAATCTGACATGTAAAATGAATTGGTATCCAATTTGTTGTCAACCTTCATCTATTGTTTTTAGCTGAGAAGGTGTCATGGTGCACTTTGATTGAGACAAATGTCTTGTAATGTGGGCCATCTTTATGTAGAACACACTGATGGAGTTACAAATACCTGTCTACTAAAAACCTAGACACAATACTTTAGTTTTCACATGTATGTGAATGACTCTAACTTGTAGGACAATCTGCACTTCTAGGCCCTTACTCTGTCATCATTGCTGTGAACACAGAATGTTGATGTTTGTGTACTGAGTACAATCTAGTACCTTGAACAGGTTGCATTTTATTCTATGTTCTTGACTTAACCTAATTCTGACATTTTTCACAGCATTGTGTTGTGTGGATAAGCATTTCATTTGGGTGAATGACATTGCAAAACTGGTTAACTAGCACATTGCTTACATATGTCAATGTGGCGTATTCACTATGTATCTGTATACACCTACACTGTCAGTGTGGGTGAGACATGTATCTGTTTGTAATGTGAATGTCTTAAAGTTACACAGTATAGAATTTCAAAACTTTCTGGGTCCTACACATAATCTTTGTATAGACTACTTCCAGTGTTGATCTTGTAACTTTATACCACATGCAAGTATAAACCTACTTCAATGTGTGACACACATTTATTAATTACAACAGTATTTATTAATCAAAATGTGGACATTTGACTGATCCCAACAGTACATGCGCCAATAAGGAGACACTCATCTCGCAATTATCTATTGTGTAGCCTTTGTATTCATATGAAATTTTCAGGCATACACACAGATATTGACGTAATTCTTTAACCAACACAGATCATGCGGTTCCATCCTTTCACACAGAGTAGAGTGGCATATTACTGATCACAGATGTTCTATAGCTACTGACATAGACAGATCCATAAGGAATGTCACTAGGTGACATTATTAGGTATAGGTTGCTGTACATTGTTACCAATATGTGCACATGACACTATGGGCCAGAAATGTTTGAAGGTGGAACAGTGCAACATATAAAGTCACCTATCTACAGTGCACTTCGTCACTGGGAACGGACAAATTTGCCCAGTATTTTGTCCACGTAGCACTTTCCTGTCCTTTCACCATGTACTGACACAAAATGGGCTGCCTAGCACAAAGCTAGAGACCCTTACACTTTGATGCAAGGATGCCTGTGTTGCATTCAGGTTAAACTTTGTGCGTGAAAAGACATATTCCTGCACATGTATAACCCTTAAAGCCATTGTTAACTATGTATGTGTGACACAAAATGAAGCACACATAGTAAGCAGTAGTGACTCCCGGGACTACAGTTACTTATCCGTCTTACACATCAGCTCGGAGGCCCTTTATCTTGGACACATTCCCAGATTTTCCTTGCTTGGTATAGATGACATATGTCATCAAAGATTTATGGAAACACCAACACAACACAACGTGGCTATTCTGTCATACATTTCTACCTTTTAGTTGGTGTATTGTATAGTTCAGATTAACTTATCCACAAGTAGACAATTCCATATCACCTATTTTGGAACCGCTGGTCATTTATGATGCTGTGCTTGAAGACATGATTCTGTGCCTGAAGATGTGCACTCCTTGGGTATTTGGCTAGCACATTGGTGAATCTACCCAGATGATCACGTTGGCCTGGATGTTGATAGAATATGTGTGTTTCTGGTTGCAGAACAGGTATGCTGTTTCAGCTGGGGGAACCAATTGCACATGCATGCAGTCCCTAGCCCCCAAGACATGTAGAAACCCTGAAATAACATTGAAGCCTTGCTCGGTCCCCACCTGATGTGTCTTGGGGAAGAGGAGATACTGTAGCATGAGGCGAATGATGGCATCCAGGACAGTGGGCAAGAAAGCAGAAAAATATGCCTGTGATATTCTTGCCACTCTTGCTGTTATGACTTGGAAGGACCCAGAACCCAGCATGTGTAGCACAGCTATTAGTTTAATGTTGGTGGACATGACAGTTGATGTCAGCAGGCTTGGTTCAATCTTCTGCAGCAATTCTATGATAGACTCCCTCCTGAGCCTATAGAATTTTGTCACCTCAACCTTCCTGAGATTGATGAGGGAGATTCTCTGGCAGAACACAGACTCCCTCCTCCTTCGCTGCTTATGTGGTGGTGGTCTCCTCACTAGTTCTAGTTGCAGGGTAATAACTTACATGGCATAGTTGAGCTTGTCAAAGTGTTTATGAATGTTCATGTTTATATGGCACAACCACTGCGTAATTTCCTACGTCTGGGTTACCAATGCACAGACATTTATGGTGCATTTGGACTTTGAGTGCCACATCCATACGTCAGCATCCTGGCTGAACTGGAGGCTGTGTTGCTGGTGTCTCAACTGGAGCCAGGACTAGGGGGCACAGAATTGGTATGTAGGTCCTCGGTGCACAGGAAGTGGAGGTGTCCTCATGGTGTGATGTTGTTGCAGCTGTGTAAGGGGTGTAGGTGTGGGCCAAGTTTGACTCACTGGAGCTGCATGTACAGACAGACCAGATGGACCAGTTGGCTTGTGGTCATCCTGACATGCAGCAGTGGAGTCTTCACTGAGGGCTTGCTCCTGGGCTGGAATAGAGGTGTCTGGGCTAGCAGACGGTAGTGCACTGGGCTGGGTGTTTGGACCTGTGGAGGAGACAGAGGATATGTAATTTGTTAGAAATGGGGTCTTTGGTTGCCAGTCAGGTTACCCCCTGTCCAAGCAAGGACCCTCACTCTAGTCAGGGTAAGCCACACACAATCCAAATTATCCTTTGCCCACCCTCTGGTAGCTTGGCACTGAGCAGTCAGGCTTAACTTAGAAGGCAATGTGTAAAGTATTTGTGCAATAAATCATACAATAACACTATATAGCACCACAAAAATACACCACACAGTGTTTAGAAAAATATATAATATTTATCTGGATATCTGCAGATCAAAACGACAAAAGATGCAATAAGAAATTGTAGAGATATCACTGAAAGGTGATATGAAGTGTCTTTAGTCTTTCAAAAGCAAACAAAGTCTCTTTCAAGCACAAATTACCTGGTTTGGAGTGAAAAATCTTCGCAGAGGGCCGCAGATGAGGAGATGCGTGGAAAATGGTGTGTGCGTCGGTTTTGCCACTTCACACACGGACTTGCGTCGTTATTTTTCACGCGGGGAAGACGTTGTGTCGATTTCCGGCGCACGGACAGTCTCCTCTGTGGGTCGCGGGGTTTTCAGACGCCCCGGGGTTTGTGCGTGGAATCCTGGGCTTGTTGTCTGGCTGCGCATCGTTCCGGTGGGCTGTGCGTGGAATGTTCTCCCTCACGGCAGGCGCCGCGTCGATTTCCTCTCTGGATGTTGGGCGGCGTTGTCCAGACGGGCCGTGTGTCGAAGTTCCGGTCGCACCGCAGACGCCGCATCTTTTCCTTGCAAAGTTGAGCGCCGTCGTCCCAGGTCAGCGTGCAGTGAATTTTTCACCGCGGAGCAAGCTGTGTGTCAAATTTTTCGCTGCACAAGGAGTCCAGTTGAAAGAAATAAGTATTTTTCGTCCTGAGACTTCAGGGAACAGGAGGCAAGCTCTATCCAAGCCCTTGGAGAGCACTTCTGCAGCAAGGCAAGAGTTCAGCAAGGCAGTAGGGCAACAGCAAGGCAGCAGTCCTTTGTAGAAAGCAGTCAGGTGAGTCCTTTGAGCAGCCAGGCAGTTCTTCTTGGCAGGATGCAGGTTCTGGTTCAGGTTTCTTCTCCAGCAAGTGTCTGAGGTGGTAGGGCAGAGGCCCTGTTTTATACCCAAATGTGCCTTTGAAGTGGGGGAGACTTCAAAGAGTAGCTTAGAAGTGCACCAGGTCCCCTTTCAGTTCAATCCTGTCTGCCAGGGTCCCAGTAGGGGGTGTGGCAGTCCTTTGTGTGAGGGCAGGCCCTCCACCCTCCCAGCCCAGGAGGACCCATTCAAAATGCAGATGTTTGCAAGTGATGCTGAGTACCCTGTGTTTGGGATGTGTCTGAGTGAATGCACAAGGAGCTGTCAACTAAACCCAGCCAGACGTGGATTGTAAGGCACAGAAAGATTTAAGTGCAAAGAAATGCTCACTTTCTAAAAGTGGCATTTCTGGAATAGTAATATTAAATCCAACTTCACCAGTCAGCAGGATTTTGTATTACCATTCTGGCCATACTATATATGACCTTCCTACTCCTTTCAGATCAGCAGCTACCACTTCAATAATGTATGAGGACAGCCCCAATGTTAGCCTATGAAGGGAGCAGGCCTCACAATAGTGTAAAAACGAATTTAGGAGTTTTACACTACCAGGACATGTAAACTACACAGGTACATGTCCTGCCTTTCACCCACACAGCACCCTGCCCTAGGGGTCATCTAGGGCACCCATTAGAGGTGACTTATATGTAGAGAAAGGGGAGGCTTAGGCTTGGCAATTACTTTTAAATGCCAAGTCGAGGTGACAGTGAAACTGCACACACAGGCCTTGCAATGGCAGGCCTGAGACAAGGTATAGGGGCTACTTAAGTAGGTGGCACAACCAGTGCTGCAGGCCCACTAGTAGCATTTAATCTACAGGCCCTAGGCACATATAGTGCACATTACTAGGGCCTTAAAAGTAAATTAAATAGTCCAATTGGGTATGATCCAAAGTTACCATGTTTAAAGGGAGAGAGCATATGCACTTTAGCACTGGTTAGCAGTGGTAAAGTGCGCAGAGTCTAAAAGCCAGCAAAAACAGTCCAAAAAGTGGAGGGAGGCAGGCAAAAGGTTAGGGGGGACCACCCTAAGGCATGTCATGTCTAACATAATTAAAATAAGGTTTGTACATTTAATGTGTCTTTTTCTAAAAACGGGCCAAACTTAAAACTAGAAAGAGAGTGATAGACTGATTAGACCGTTGTGTTATTTTAATTATTTTACCCATGCAGCCTGATTTACACAGATGAAATCTCCAGTACTGACATCTTAGAGATGTCCTGAAATGCCAACGTGTTATTTCAGATTTGTAGGTTATATGTGACAGACATTGAACCCAACAGAGTGGTGAGGAGATTGGAGTACTGGACCATTCCAAGGCCTAGCAGGCTGCAATACATTGGATACAAAGTGGCTCATAATGCACATGCAACTGTAATTGGTCATCATATAGAAAGTGAACTTTAACTTGTGTGTGGCTACTAATTCCATTTAGCATGCCACAGCATATTTTTGGGTATATTGGATTGAAAAGGTAATGAATAATGTAAGCATTTTCATCAATTCAATGTAGCTATGAGCAGGTGTCAACATGGTTGAGATACAAAAGAAGTGATATTTTAATCCATAGCATGACATGGTAACGGTCAAATGCACTAGTTTTTTAAATGTGGGACTACATCACATTCCACAATTGTTTTTCAGATCCAAAAACAAGTACCATGGTAGTTGTATTCATCTGTTGACACTATAGACAATACTTGTTTAAAAAGTAAGTTGCATATGTCACTTTCAATGACTTTATTGGAGAGTAACACACGTTTGCAACTTGTACACACATATGGATGTGGAAATGAATGTAGTTTTGTACCTCTTTTTGTAAGCAAAACAACATACATTGATAAACAGTAATGGGCAGAGCCCATGCAACGGATGATCCATGAGGAACTACACAAAATCTGACCATACATATTGCATTATGTTAGAAGGAGAGCTACACACATGCTTCTAGTAATTTGTATGGCACAACATATTTTGTGATATCAAAATTAGCTACGTTTGTGTTGCCTAGGTTGATGCATCATTTTAAATGTCTAACTTAAGGACAGGACCCCATTAGTGATTAGGGAGACATACATATGTCTGACGTACCAGTCTGCACTCCACCAGGAATTCCAGTCAAGCCTTCAGGATGGTGGATTAGCAAGACTTTCTCCTCCCAAGACCTTGTAATGGAAGAAGAGGAGAACTGCCACTAGTCCTTTGGGCCTCCAGGTGATGCTTGGAGGCCAGAGAACGAATTTTCCCCCACAGGTCATTCCACCTTTTCCTAATCTCCTGTGTGCGCAGGTTGTTAGCTACAGCATTCACTCTGTCAACTTCTCTGGTCCACATTTGCTTTTTCTAAGAAATTTTAGTATATTTAACTTGTGCTCCAAACAATTGTGGCTCTGCTCCAATGATTTCATCCACCATGACACACAGTTCTCCCTCTGTGAAATGGGGCTTTCTCCTCCCTGCCATTGTGTATTTTTGCTAACCAAATCTAGTTCTCAAAATATGAATGGTACTGAAATAACGTCAATTTAACAAAAAACACAGAAGCAGAGGAAAACAGAAAAAAACCCTGTTGCCTGTTTTGAGCAATCTGGTGCCTCTCTGGTCTGCTGCAGTGCGATGGCAAAGTATAATGGTCTGAAATGGAGTGTGTTCACTCCATTTCAGACCCTGTTCACAATTGTCCAATTTATAACAGGTGTCTGCTACTAGCATCAAACCAATGGCCACAGCCATAGTAATATACTGAATGGGTCCCACAACATATTTCCACAGTCATGAGCCCACCGCTGACACACTGCCAGCACAATTGAGCGCTCGAAATAGGTTTGGTAGGATGCCACCATCAAGATGACGATGGAGTGCTAATCATCAGCATTGAATTTTGCTGAGTTAGCTACATTCTATTTTACAGGTCTGTGGTTTAGCCACAATACATCTAAATACGGCAAGTGGAAGACCGCTGATGTGTTGGTCTTTTCAGGCCCCCGCTGATGTGGCCTGGCGGTAATACCGCCAAGATCTAAATCGGGCCCTTAGTCATTAGTAATGTTTTGAGCAGTGCAACAAGACTTTAAATTCACTCACCAGACACTTCACACCACTTCTTGTTCTGTAACTTACAAGAAGGAACTAAACTTTGTTCTGTTGCAAAGATATTTTGATACTAGCCATTAGTTTTACTCTGCTCTTTGAACCCCACCTACCATCATGCTGTTCAAAACCTTGGCATTGCTCCTTTTGAATTGCTTTCCTATGGTGTATTTCAGAGACAAAAATTTAAGGGAGACCACGCCAAGGATGAAAAGTCTAACATTTATCGATCTATTCCTTTCTACATATTCTAGGTGTATGCATCTTCCCACTCTTCTTTTGACCTTTTTTCCTCTTAAACTCCTCCCTACCTATCCACAGTCCTTCACTTAGGCTCCTCTCTCCTAGATTGAGTCAGTTTTCCATATGACTATCATTTTTTGATTCTTTTACCTGACCTTCGCATTATGAAATAAGTTACCTTATACATATCACTTCATGATTTGTCCGACAGACTGTTCCACTGTGTTATTATTTCGTGTGCTTATGAAGGTAATTTTTTACTAACAGTTTTCCTATAAATCTGCATTTTATCGTTTTTCACAATTTCATGCCACTTTGTTATGCATGTTTTGTTTTTGAATTGCATTTGATTTTGTTTTGCCATCCCCGTATTTTTAATGTTCATATTGTAAAGCGCTCTAAGGCTCACGCACAACATTCTCTCCATATAAAACAGCAAAAAATAAATAGATAAATAAACCACATACAAATAAACGGTGCTATCATTCAAACGGTTAAAGGTTAAGGGGAGTGAATGGGGCAAAGGGCTGATTATCGGATTGGAAGCAGAAGGAAAGTCGCACACAGATAAACAAATACATTTACAAATAAATAATTAATAAACATTGAAATATTAGTTCAAATGAAATGTCATGCTAGGGGCAATAGGTTAGCCCGCAAGGGCACTAATTATATAACATGCACAAGGAACGACATACAGAAACATCAAACAGATAATTAAAATTGTAAAAGATAAAGAAAGAACAGGAAAACTGTTTAACAGGAGAAAATAATTGTATTTTGGTGCTTTCTTAAGAATGGTATGAACTTACATACCAATTAGCCTTTGTGTTTGTGAGGGCTCAAACAAAATGTTAGGAAATTCATAGACATACGTAAGACAGATATGATTCAAATGATAACCGAGAGATTAAAAAAGGGCTTGGAAGAAGACAGAAACAAAGAAAAAGAACGCATATAAATCGATAAACGGCAATTATATGACCGGCAAACTAAGAGAAAATGGAAGAATTCAGATCACCAATTCAAATTCCAAAGATAATTGAAGAAAGCTTACAGAAATATAGCAGACTCAGACACAAAATCAAAAAGAAAGACACTCATTTCAGAGAAAAAAGTAAATAGGAATGGAGAAGAGTCAAACATCAAACAATTGTAGAAGAACTGCCGTACATTATGAAAACTGAAAATCTGAAGTGCAATCTTTATATTACCTCACCACAGTGATTGACTCATATACTGTACTTTAGCGTAGGAACTAATAGCGCCTCATATAACTGTGACACAGCAAATAATGCACTTCATCAATCATTCTTTGAAAATCAGTAACACCAGACAGACTCTCGGAGCACACACTTCACAGTTTAACCAGAAGCCTGGAGGCTTTAAGATATACGACCAAGTCAGTGTTTAATTGTTCTTAAAATATCATCATCAATCATTTCAGCAGCATTTTGCTGCAATCTGTTTTTATAGCGTTACTAGTAATGAATGCAAACAAGGTAGTTTCCGGTTTTCCTAGTTGAAATATCACATTCAATCATTCGGCCTTGGCTTAGACTATTTGTATCATTGATTCCTGTTCTCTAGTGTTGGTGTTTTCTATGTGGTGATATCGGAGCTATTAACTTTCCCATGTTCATGTGTGAGTAGGTCATCCAGTCCAAGTATTTTGGTTTTTTTTCATTTTTGACACGTAGCGTCATTTTCTAATTAGCCACACACACAGAATAGGCTCATCAGGGGTGGCTGCAAGAGGCATTTATTGTTTCGCATTGTCTTGTGCTTTTACTCTGAAACAAGAGTGCACCAACATATGAAACTGGATGTCTCCCCTTGGAGGCCATTTTTATTAATATGTTTATATTTCGTTTAGTAAGAATCGCATCTCATTTTTCAAAAGTGTAAAACAGAGAGTATTGGGTCTGGTTTTGCTGCTTGAAATGTCTGTAAAGAAAAGTCATTAAAGAGCACACAGTAGGGGGTGAGAGCGGTGACTGTATTAACTGACACTGGTAGTCTCTGGGGATGTACCGGTGGTGTAGGTGAGAGACACAGTGGTGCTGTAAGAGTACAAAGGGGCCTTGTTAGACTTTTCATCCTTGGCATGGTCTCCCTTAACTTTTTGCCTCTGTTTCCCAGGTTGTTGATGTGTGCTGGACTCTGATTTTGCTGTTTTTGTTACTCTGGACACTTTACCACTGCTAACCAGTGCTAAAGTGCAAGTGCTCCTATACAAAATGTGTATGTAATTGGTTTATTCATGACTGGCATATTTGATTTACTAGTAAGTCCCTAGTAAAGTGCACTAGAGGTGCCCAGGGTCTGTAAATCAAATGCTACTAGTGGGCCTGCAGCTCTTGTTGTGCCACCCACATGAGTAGCCTGTAATCATGTCTCAGACCTGCCACTGCAGTGTCTGTGTGTGCAGTTTTAACTGTAAATTTGTCTTGGCAAGTGTACCCACTTGCACTTGCCAGGCCCAAACCTTCCCTTTTCTTACATGTAAGGCATCCTTAAGGTAGGCCCTAGGTAGCCCCAAGGGCAGTGTATGGTTAAGGTAGGACATAAAGTAATGTGTTTTATATGTCCTGACAGTGAAATATTGCTAGATTTGTTTTTCACTGTTGCAAGGCTTGTCCTTCTTATAGGTTAACATGGGGGCTACCTTTAAATCTGATCAAAGTGTAGATTCCCTTTGGGAGCGGATGGACATGGAGTTTGGGGTCTCTGAGCTCACAATTTAAAAATACATCTTTTAGTAAAGTTGATTTTAAGATTGTGTGTTTGAAAATGCCACTTTTAGAAAGTGAGCATTTTCTTGCTTATACCATTTCTGTGACTCTGCCTGTTTGTGGATTCACTGTCTGGGTCAGTTTGACAGTTGGGCTGGTTGCACCTCACACTAGACAGTGACACAAAGGGAGCTGGGGTGTAGTCTGCATTTCCTGGTAAGCCATCTGTGCTAGGAGGGAGGGGAGGAGTGGTCACTTACACCTGAAAGGGCTGTGCCTGTCCTCGCCCAATGCAGTCTCCGACCCCATGGTGAGTGTCTGGGGCCTGGCCTGGGCAAGGCAGGATTTCACATTCAAAAGAGACTTTACTTTGAAGTAGGCCTACTTCAAAGGAGAAATTGGGGATAAGAAGAGCACCCAAAACCACAGGCTTTAGAAACCCTTCTGGAAACAAGAGGTACCTCTGCCAGGAGAAGAGCTGAAGAGCTGAGGAAAAAGAGCTGCCCTGCCTGTGACTGTGCTTTGTGGAGCTATCCTGCAGTTGCTGCTTCTGCCAGAGTAAGAGGGCAATTCTGGACTTTGTGTGCCTTCCATCTTGAGAAGAAATCTCCAAGGGCTTGATTTAGAGCTTGCCTCCTGTTGTTTGAAGTCTCAGGGACAGCAAAGACTTCTCTCTGCCAGCACCTGGAGCCTCTGGAGGGACTCCTACTCTGCCCTGTGGTGCCCATCCAGTTCCTGGGACCCTGAAAGGAGAAGCTAGCAGCCTAAAGACAAGGAAATCCACGCACAGAGCGCCGTGCGGGGAAAAGATTGACGCAACTCCGTTCTGCGGCTGAAGAAACAACGCGCCGCCAGCTCCACAGCTGAGAACGCGACCGTAGAATCAATGCACGGAGCAGGAGAAACGAGGCGCAGCATCGCTGACGGATGCTGGGAGATCACAACCTGCTCTGCGGGGTTTTCGGATCATCGTGCGGCTGGATTCCCGACTCAAGTACCACTGTGCGTGGAAAAACAACGCAAGGCCTGCCCGGACCTGAGAGTGCTGACGGGATCGACGCACCGCTCTCCTACGGAGAGAAGAAACGACACGCCCGATCCGGAGAAAGGAGAAACGAAGCATGGTCCCGCTTGTAAGTGGAATCAACGCAAGCCCTTTTTGACATGCACTCGCCTGTGCGAGGTTATTTTTGACACGCACCAGGTACATTTTCACGCTAGCAGCGCTAGTGTGTGTTTAAAACTACTTAAATACTCTTTTAGCATTTTTATTGATAACTTGACTTGTGTATTGTGGAATTTTGTCATTTTGGTCTTGTTTTGTTTAGATAAATATTTCCAATTTTTCTAAACTGGTGTTGTGTCATTTTGTAGTGTTTTCATTAAGTTACTGTGTGTGTTGGTACAAATACTTTACACCTAGCACTCTGAGGTTAAGCCTACTGCTCTGCCAAGCTACCAAGGGGGTAAGCAGGGGTTAGCTGAGGGTGATTCTCTTTTACCCTGACTAGAGTGAGGGTCCTTGCTTGAACAGCGTGTAACATGACTGTCAACCAAAGACCCCATTTCTAACAGGCCTAATGAAAGCAAGGGAAATGCTACTGTTATGTGGTTGGATAGCAAAAGATGGCCATAATTTGGTTGCAGTGGGCCCCACAGATCCTTGTATCGGGGTGCCACTGCTCCTGCTGAACCCATTATGAGACGCCCCTGAAGACACTCGTGGAATCCAAGTAAATTTACTTCTTGGTCCCATGTTCTCAGCTCTTCGAAGGCCCGGTCCATGCTGGAGAAGCTGCAGGGGCACTACGATCACTTCTATACAAGAAACAGGGAGGCATATTTATGATGGCCATAGCACCATCATGCACCACATTTGCATCATTTTTTTTTAAGCAAATGTGAGGTTGAGGTGGCATATCCCATGCACCATGTTTACAAAGTGGTGCAATGCAAGCATTGCAGCACTTTATAAACATTTGCGCTACATTATGCCTGCGCCAGGCATAATGTATGCAAGGGGGGCATTCCCCCATTAGGAGGCCCAGAAGAATGGCGCAGTGAAATTTACTAGATTTCCCTGCGCCATTTTTAGCATCATTCTTAACACCTGCCGATGGCTCCCATTGAAAACAATAGGTTTCCCTGTGCTTTGCTGCATTAGCGCCATAGTTTATGGTGACAATCCAGCAAAGAGCCACATTAGCGCCATAAATTATGATGCGAAGGTGAACACTACAGCCATGGTGCACCATATTATAAATATAAACAAACACAAATGATAGACGGAATGCGGAACCAATCAAGCATTTACCCCATCACAGATCTGGGTTTAATCCATCAGTTCTATTGCTCACCATGCCACCCCAGTTTGGACCCACTCAGAGTACAAAGGGGCCTAATGAAAGCAAGGGAAATACCACTGTTATGTGGTTGGATAGCAAAAGATGGGCATAATTTGACTGCAGTGGGCCATATAGACCCTTGTATCGGGGTGTCACTGCTCCTGCTGAACCCATTATAGCTACGCCCCTGGAAACACTTGTGGAATCCAAGTAAATTCACTTATTTGTCCCAAGTTCTCAGCTCTTCAAAGGCCCGGTCCATGCTGGAGAAGCTGCAGGGGCACTAGGATCACCTCTATACAAGAAACAGAGAGGCATATTCATGATGGCCATAGCACCATCATGCACCAAATTTGCATCATTTTTTTTAAGCAAATGTGACGTTGAGGTGGCATATCCCATGCACCATGTTTACAAAGTGGTGTAATGCAAGCATTGCACCACTTTGTAAACATTTGCGCCACATTATGCCTGCGTCAGGCATAATGTATGCAAGGGGGGCATTCCCCCATTAGGAGGCCCAGAAGAATGGTGCAGTGAAATTTACTAGATTTCACTGCGCCATTTTTAGCATCATTATTAACACCTCCCTACGGCTCCCATTGAAAACAATAGGCTTCCCTGTGCTTTGCTGCATTAGTGTCATAGTTTATGGTGCTAATCCAGCAAAGAGCCACATTAGCACCATAAATTATGATGCTAAGGTGGATACAACAGCCATGGTGCACCATATTATAAATATAAAAAAACACAAATGATAGACGGAATGCGGAACCAATCAAACATTCACCCCATCACAGATCTGGGTTTAATCCATCAATTCTTTTGCTCACCATGCCACCCCATTTTGGACCCAGCCATTTGCAAATCAGTCTTGACCCTGTTCCCCATGTGAACAGTCGAGCCCGAACTGCCAGGCCAGGTCTTCCCGGGACCGGAAACAAGCATCCTTGTACCGGTTTCAGGGTATCACCCTTCACATGACTGGGTCCAAACTGGAATGGCATGACAAGCAAAAAAACTGATGGATTAAACCCAGCTCTGTGACTGGGGGGTGAATGTTTGATTTGTTCTGCATTCCATCCATCATCTGTTGTTTTTGTATTATAAATATGGCTCAACCATGGCATCGTTAGGGAGTTGCAATGCCATAAATATGCCCCAGAGTCTCACAGTAATCCTGCCTTTGCTCTCACATCATGAGTTCTGTATATGGGGGGCAGAAGCAGCCAGAATATGCTGTAATGAAATGCAGGCTGTACTGTTTACTTTGGGCAGGCAAGGAAGGTGTAAGGAAGAGAGCAATGGGAAGAATGCATAACATAAAAAATAGGCTGAAATATCTAGTGTCATGCCGCCCTTCTACACCATCAAACACGAGCAGGCGATACGACCTACTTGTAACTTTCATTCCCTGCTGCCCCATTCTGCACCCCTCTTTCACATGCAATAATAATAAATGTGACTTTGTGTCGCCATCCCACACATGATATAATAAAACATGTTTAGTTTCATGTTCACCTCACCCACCTTTTCTGGAATTGTGACGTTCCAGTTGTCAAAATGAATTGGATTCTATTGGATCCAGTTCAGGCACATTGGTTTGGAAAAGTAGGCTACATATATATGTCAGAAAAAGGGAAAACGGTTAAAGCATACACCCAGCTGAAACCATGAAAATCCATTAGATAACAGCACCAGCTCCAAAATTCTAATAAAACAAAGGGAAACTTTCTCCATCATCATTCTTTATATATTATACAGCTCACATGCTAGTAGTCAATGACATTTACAGTGCACTGGCCCACTGAGCGCATAATTAGGGGGTCAGTCACAAATGAAGGCATCGCTTTTGTCCCATCACTTTTCTTAAAGTTATACATAGAGTGGGCTTCAGAGGAATAAGCAGCTTCATACTATTGTGTTTTGGGGAATCACTCTGCAGCCCAGCCAGTGTCTCTTTTACAATGCATGAGAGAATATTTTCAATCTCAAAAGTGCTATCAATAGTCACACTATTGTGACACTGAATCCTTTTCTCCCACCATTACTCTGGTCTTTGAAACATGCATGCTTAATGAATGTGTCAGGACTTGAGTATGAGACTGTCAATATGATGGGCATTTTTTTTCCAGATCGGGATGGCCCTCAGAACCCTCAGAACTCTTGTAAGGTCAACAATAAAAACTGAGAACTTGCTAGACATCAGAGGACCATCATGCCGTCTCTGTCTCGCCTCCCGTCTCTGTTCCATTCTTATTGTGTCTCTCGCCCTAATTCTTTCTATCCCGCCTGAGTCCTTTCCCACCCTCCATTTCTCTCTTATTATTCCGAGAGTTCACGAGGATTACCAACATCACAGAACGCGGAGTAATGCATATTTTTGATAAGCCATCAAAACATTTTACCAAACGTCAGACTACCATATTCACTGCCACTGCTAAAGAAGGAATGTGGTTGCAGATGATTTTGAGTCAAGCATATAACCTTTTATGAATATGAGTGCCTGGAATCTTTTAATACAGCAGTTTGATAGCATCCTTCTTACGATTTAGCTCAATTTCGCCAGTACTGGTGATAGAGCGTTCCGTCCTAATAAATTACCTGTATTTGGACGCTCTTGGGTCGATGAATCTTTTGACCAAGTGGGGCTCTCTTCACCCGAGATTAGTCAATTTAATCAAATCAATAATCAATAACGAACATAAGCAATGCCCTGATCAACATAACACTTATTTGGACGCTCTTGGGTCGATGAATCTTTTGACCAAGTGGGGCTCTCTTCACCCGAGATTAGTCAATTTAATCAAATCAATAATCAATAACGAACATAAGCAATGCCCTGATCAACATAACACTTCACAATTAATCCAGAAAACATTTCGGCGAACCATGACCTTTCGGCCATGAATAACCACACCAGTTCATTCAAAGTTAATGAATTTATTTCCCTATATTAACAAAGCTAGCACGATATAAATGTGTCTCAACACCAAATGATATATGTAAATGAACATTAATAGCTGTCCATAACGGCGAAAAAGATGCAATCTATGCAGCATTTGAATAACAATGCATTCGATAATAGCAACGCAAACCACTAAAACTATAATCTGTAATGGGCTAATTGCATACATTAGTCAGCATAACAAGGTCTCAAATTGCATCGTGCAACAAATGAATCCTCATCTAACCTCAAATTAGCATCTGCATGTGGGATTTCATGCAAAAACAATTTAGCAACATTGATTTGGAAAACTCCTAACTAGGGCTCTTATCAAAAATCAGCAGTTGGTTACCTAAAAAGAAACACAATGCAATTGTACAATTTCCTTTCATATTTACCAAATTCAATCAGCATTCAAGGAAGTCTTCGTCTCACAGGTACCGGTTGATCAGCATGGGACGGGGCAAAGGGGGCAGGGTGGACGGGGCAATTGCCTCACAGCGGCAAGATAAAAGGACAAAACTACTACTTTATGCAAAGGGGCAAATCAAAGTTAAAGTCTCTAGGGTGAGAATTTCTTAAAGTCTCTTTCTCTCGATTAGAGAAAGCATCAAAGTCTCATTCAAAATGGCATCGAACATCAATTGACATCGTAGAAGATGGCAAAATGACGAGGTCGGCAAGATGGGCCATAATGGCTGCAATGTCCTGCAAATGGCGGGTAATGGCCAATGGGTAATGGCTAATGGCTGCTTTCTTCTTGTGCACCAGGTTTAAATAATCAACAGTTCAAATCCAGTAGGGTCTTCCATTGGAGGGTTCATAGGTTGGCTTCAAATTGTCCAATCAAAAACAACAATTCACAAGCTTCTACCTAGGCATACATTATCCTTGGAGTCGGGAACGTAAGTTGCAACATATTTTACCAATTAACTCACTTTCAGAGCTTCCATTGTCTGCACCTGCAGATTGACCTTGGAGCAAAGAAGAAGATGCCAGGCTGGCACGAAACCTTAAAGATAAGCATGTGAACCGATCTCACTGGAAAAGTACAGCTTCAAGCAAGAATACACGTTTTATTAGCACATTAGAAAAACACGAGCATCTAAACTGTGAGACAAGGCAACTAGGCCGAAGCCTCCACTAAAGTTATGCTAAGTTAAAACATTTCAAACAAACAAATCATGGCACACGTTTACGGTTATGTCAGATTAGTACAATTCTAATACATCACGTTATATAAAGCACGCTTATAAATGTTGGCGAACTACTCTGAGGGCACATTTGTCCCCGTACAATCTTTATTAGTTCGGTTAAAGTCACACTTGATTATTGCAGCACTACGTTTATGCGCTAATAAATGTAAAACCTTCATTTCTGCGTCATCACTGGCATTTCAAGATGTCCACTCCATATCTGACAACCCTTTTCTTTCCCCTTGTTGTTTCTATCGATGGTTGACATTTGTGACAGACATTTTACTAAGCTGCCATTGGTTGAACAGAGTTGTTGAGGCACTTCTGAAAGTAGAACAGGGTCATCAGCTATCCTTGTGAAAGATGCCAGCCATTAAAGAAGACCTGAGCAGCGATGAAAAACACAAATCCGACGTGCCAGTGGAGGATAATGTGAGCCTCCTTAATGACTTCATGTTTACCACAAAGGAACAGGGATGGGACATAGGCTCCTTTGAAGTCACAATTTAAGGGCAGCCCCTTGCATTCCTTATCCAGTCGATATTTTCGAACATTTAGGGCCTCATTTACGGGCCCTAGCAGCACACTGCACCAACGGAGCGCCATTTTATTTTACGCTCCGGTGGTGGAGTGTGCCAGTCCATATTTACAAGACCACGCAAAGCCACCTTACGTGGCATTTCATGGCCTTGGAAATATGGATTCCTTTCACCCATAACACTGAGTGAAAGGGGCGCTCCATGGTTGTTGTTTGGGATGTTCCAACACCGCACCCATGGAACTCGTAGGAATCTGACGCATTCCCAGATTTACATGTCAGGGAAGGCATCAGATTCCTATGCCACCTCAGGCGTGGCATAGGAGTGATACAATGGGGAGAAATATCTTTATATCCCAACATTTGTTCCTCTTTCTATGTGTGCTGCATTTTGCAGCACACATAGAAAGAGGGAACACCTCTTGTGAATGTATTTGTGCGGTAAAGTGTACCTTCCTGCACAAAAACAATCATCCCTACAACGCAGGCACCCTTGCACTATTGTGCAAGAATGCCTGCACTGGCGCATGGCAGCAATTTGTGCACCAGTACAGGGGGAGAGGACAGAAATGTGTTGTATCTTGTAGATACAGTATATTTCTGTCCTTTCCCAGAGGCGCAGAGTGGTTCAGCAAGGCAATTGCTGCGCTGCCCTGCACCACAGGCGTTGTAAATGAGGCCCCTAGTTTCCAATTCATGTCTGTGCAGTTTGGGGATGCCTGTCATGCAAACTGGTTTGGCACCTACATCTTTTCAAGCACGAGGTGACAGTGTCCTGAACACTCCCAAAATCCAATCCCTTTTCCACATTAGACCCATGTAATATGCCTTTTAGGACTATTTAACGTCTGTCGCGGCTCATCATTGTCTCATGATTTCTTACAAGGGGAGATTGGTGGGTCACTTTCTTAAGAGCAAAATCAGAGTTTTTCTAATTAGTAGAGACCCAAACAATTGGCGTGATTTTCATCCGTTGCAAAGATATTCATTTTATTGAATCTAGAAGGATCAAAGGCTGTGCCGGTCCTGCCCTTCTGTGAATCTGTAACCTGGATCAGATAAGTATAGCATTTTTCCGCATTATTTTCTCAGCATCAAACATCTTTTGGGCAGATTTTGTAAAATGCTAAAGCCTCTGTCTGATAGGGGAACCTCTGCCGTGGACACTGTGAATAGGAAAGCTAGAAAATGTATAAATGTGTTGCCGCACAGCTGCCATTCACCCCCTTCCCCGTGACTGCGTTAGAGAAATTATCAATCCTGGTTCCTAAATGTTTTCTGTATTCTGCACATATTCGGTGCAATGCCAGTGACTTGCTGAAGATAGAAAACTGCAGTCCCTGCGCATTCTGAAGATTTGAGAACTAGCCCTAAAAGGCATTTTCACCGCAGTGAAACATGTGCTAATAAATGTACTCCATCTTTGATGCACGCTCAAAACACACTTTCTAAATATGCAATGGTGTGCACAGTTGCATAAGTGTACTTCCTCATAAGCACTATCCTCATACTGCAAAGGTATTTCAGGTAATATTCTAGTCCTCCTGGTCACTCTCCATAGAAGGTCTGCATAGATGGAAGAAAAAGTGCTCTTGTGAGAGCCCCAGGTCTAAATTTGGAAGCAAATTGTTCCAAAGACATACCTTACTTCTCACTAATACATCATATATAATAAGTTAATTAATATACGATGTTATAAATGAAAAAGATGAACACCCAAAAAAATTAAGTTATATTTAATGATCTTACCATTAGGACTAGGCAAAATATTCCGTTCGACTTGCAGAATTAGTGGAACTTTGGCAATTCCTTGTTTCTTTTGTGATGTGGATTCCCAGCTAAATTCCACCAATTGTCACATGGTGGAATTTTTTCTCATGCATGCACCAAAATGGTAAGTTGACAAGCATGAGTGAAAATTTGGTATATCCCATTATGATTTTCAGTCTCTAGAAGGCTATCCGGTGAGTTGTTTCCAACGCAGGTGGTTGCAACCACATTCACAAGGCTGCTGTTCAAGTAGAAAATCTATTCAAGTGGTTGCAAAATCAACTTGATTAGTGGCGCACTGCATAGTGCCGTTCACAGTGATTTTTCAGCACCGAACTCGCTCCTGATGCTAAATCACAACACAAGCAGCGCAACAGGCCTATTTCTGCTTGTTGGCAGAACTTCAGTCAAATTCTGACTGACCTTGGTGATAGGAAAAGCTTAAGTTTTGCTGAGAAGTGAAAACAATGTAACATTACGCTGTCAGGTAGGGTATGTGATTTGCATGAGAAAACATATACACCCTTAATCTTATACATTTATAAGTGGGCCACAATATTGATGATACTGTGGCAGCATTTTCAAAAAAACATATTGGCAGCTTATTTTGAATTTATAACAATATGTAATAAATAACTTTAACTATTTGCTGCTAAATATCTACCAATACGAGTGATCGATTCATTACATATAGGTTAGTGTCATATGTATGCAAACAACAAATGCTTGAGTGATTAATTTATCTATTTTTGAATTACTATGGTTATAAGTAGATTGAACTTGTCTGAACCTGCCTTAAACCCTTGCACACCAGGAAAGAAAGCACAGTGCACGAAATAGACAAAAACACAAAGCAAAGAGGTGCAATGACCAGGATGAAATGTAAGTGGGAGATAGAAAAATTGGAAGTGTACAAATCAAATTATAAATAGTCACAGGCTTTTGTAAAATTCACATTACTTGCTGAAGAATGCAGCATATGTGAAGTAACAAGAAGTGGCACGCTCCATCATTGAGTAATGAGAAGTAAATAAGATACCACAAAGGGCAGTTTCTTCTCGAAGGCGGCTGAGCGTCGCTCCCTCCCGCCCGCTGCGAGCCATGGAGGCAAAAATAAAATGGCAATGAAAAGACTTCATTTTTACCGGTGCAGTGTGCACCAGCACAGTGACATGCAGGGCACTTGCTCTGCTGCAACTGGCAGCAGAGGACTGGAGCAGTGACTTGACTGATGCTCCAAAGTGCGCATGTCATTTTGGCCGGCTGTTATGTGCTGGCCATAGTGACATGCACACTTTGAAGCTCTCCACTCAGCTGTCGTAAGACAGCTGTGTGGAGGCCAAGCACAGGCCTCTAGGGCCTGAAGGAGCGTCCAGCCAAGCTGCTCCATGCAATCCAGGCACTTCTCTCATGCTGCTTAACAGCATGAGAGAAGCGTCTGCATTGGTTAGAGGAGCTCTTCTGGCATCAGAGAAGGCTAAGAGCAGTGAGGAGGATGCACAGCCCGTGATAATTGCCATTTTTCTAAATGTATTTTAAATGTTTAATGCATGTGTGTAATGCATGTGTGTTTAATGCATGTATGTGTGTTTAATGCATGTAAGTCTAGTGATTGTGTTTATGTTTTATTTGGTGTTATGGTTTGGGTTTTGGGTTTTGGAGGGAGGGGTGGTTTGTTGTCAGGTTTTGGAGGGAGGGGGTGTTTTTTTGGTGGGAGAAGCGGTGGAGAACTTCACTTGTCCCACCACTTTCAAAGGGTACAAGCCGCCGCTGGATACCACATTGGATTGTGTCATGATTTACGGTTTATTTTCCATATCACGAAACATAGAGCTGTCGGACGTTGCCACAATGCCATAATTTATTTGTCTACATTCTTGCTCAATGAGTAGTGTGGCTGGAATATAAGTATAATGTGCCATCGTCTTTGAGTGTGTGCATGTGTGTGTGCATGCGCGTGAGGATGTGCCCGCATGCCTGCGCAAGTGCTTGTGTGTGCTTGTGTGAGTTGGTGTATGCAGTTGCCCGTGTGTGTGTATGTCTCATTGCTTCAGTAAAAGCAGTATAGGTGCAGTAAGACAGGAGATAGAAGTACTGAACAACTGTAAGCAACCAAGTTGCCTGCCACTCAGGCCATCTCAGTCCCTTTTTCACAGCTCTGCTTCACACATATGCTTTTCAATTATAATATGCGCCCAGATGTTTCTGTTTTGATGTTTCAGTGCTTTTCTTCCAGCCCTGGGAAAGGAGCTGCAAAGTCATTATTCAACTAATCTCTGTAATGGTTTAACATCGGATCTGCCCTCTGCCTCAGCGCTGGGGCTGGGGTAGCCAACAGCTATATTTTAACACTTCCCTTTCTTTGAACCCTCAATTAACTGGCATCGCTTTCAATAAAAGTTAAAGATAGCAGTTGACTCGAGTCTCCTTCATCCCCCTCCTTCAAGCCCTGAGATTGCGACAGATAAAATGAAACACATTTTCTTCTTGGAAGAGGTATAAGTGACACGCCTCTGTCCGCTTGCAAACTTAACGCCATCAATCATAAGCTATTACAAATTCGTCAGCTTGAATCAATTTTGCCCACAAGTTCAAAAGGAAATACTTATGCCTGGGGTTACTTAGATATGTGCATGTGGATATCATTAAAACGTGTTTTCCTAGGTGCTTTGCATATGTAGCATTTTGTATCCCGAGACACGTTTGCATCTTTTGACATTTAATGTGGTTCTGTGAAAACAACAAAGGTGGTAATTATATACAGTTATATGTTCTGTTCTTCAGCGTTGAGTGGAGAGATCGATTCGTGTACTTACATAGACTGATCCAGGCCCAGCTCCCTCAAGCACTGCCCACCACAAAAGAAAGCAGACTAACAGGCAAAAACGTAAAGCGTGCAGAATGGCCTAGATAGAAGAGGGAGAGGAAAAACTGCAACTGCTCAAATCACCTTATTAAGAGTCACGGGCATTCGGAAAGTTCACATTAAATTAAAAAAAAAGTGTCAAATAATCATTTACATCACGCCTATTCTACTAGAGAAAAAGAGCTCTTCCTATTTGACCTTAGTCTTAAAATGTGTTTTGTTCGTCCGAAAACGTCACTCTCATTAGAAGGCTGATAAGGAACTTCCAACATATGTATATGGGACCCCATCTGGATTCTTAAGTAAATTTTAGCTTTGCTACTAAGCATAACCGTGGCAAAATTCATCACAATGAAGCAATTGAGTTAGTAAACGTGTCTGATGCAAAAGTCAAGGTAGCAAATTTATAAAAATACAGATTCATAGGTATTGGCAAAAAAAATTATTTTTCACTGAGGGGTGACAGCATGATCATGGAAAACAAAACTAAAAATTCAGTCATCTATGATTGTATTGTATCGTGAAATGTATGTGGCGCTTACTACTGCTATGTGGCCACTGAAGCTCTTGGATGCATGGAATGCGCATTACACTACGTAGGGTGCTTGGATGGCAGTGTTGTCTTGTTTTGGTCCTGTGCAGAAAGTGTTACTATTATGTGTGTGAGAACCACCGAAGTGCGGGTAATGTGTTATGGGATGCAGTGCTTAGCTGTGTGATGGATGAACAAGAGTGAGACACGAACGCACAGTTTATGGTTTTCAGTAACCTGGCATGCTTTGAGCAGCGCTGCAGGTTCATTTTGGTGTTTCTTATGTTCATAGCCCACTTAGCAAGATATGTATCAGGCTGTTCATTCTGAGAAATTTTGTTTACAGTTTATGATCCTCAAAAGGTGTAGTTTAAAAGTAGAAGTGGTACAGAAATCTGCTAGGATTGACTCTCTCAATATCATCCCAAATCTGACTGTCTTTGTGAGTTTCCAAGAAGTGGCTCTAGGATGTTGCTAGTCAAGACCAGCAGTGTTCAACTAAGTTAGCGTCCTCCATTTGGCCAAAGGTATATGGCAGATCTCTTCAATTTCCAATAATTCTGTGTCTGGTGTGTGATGGATATGACCCTTAGCAGTTTTGTCTCATATGAGAGTAAGCTTGTCAAGTAGTAAAACAGAATTATTAAGCAGCCAGTATGAACTACAGTCAACTATATGACTGCTGAGTATCATGAAATGAGTTTTAGTGTGGGTTCTATATTTTATTTTAAAAGCAATATATAGCACTTACAGCACCTGACAAGCCGTTGTTGTGCCTTTATGCTGGAAATCACACTGCTCCAGGTCACAGGGTTAATGGAGTTTTTTCTGTAGTTATGTTGGGTTTTGGGGTGAGTCTTGTGCTGAACAGGAACCATTCCATGATTTTACTCCAGTTTCTATGTGGTAGATTGCATTAGTAGGAAATAGGCATGCTCTTTAGTGAAAGAGGGGAAATATTTCTTGCATTGGTTGGCTGAATGAAGAGATGAACCACAAGAGATTAGGTATTGTTAGGTTGCAGGGTATGACTTTTAAAGGAGAGGATGTGATCTGTGAAACAAGGTGTAGGCAAGTTCTAGAGATGCAATAATAAGGATTAACATAAACGTTCATATGATTTAGGGTAGGTTGTACTCAATGGGCGGAGGTATGCAGAGGATGGAAAGGGAGGAGATAGTATTTTGAAAGAAAAAAGAGAGTTGCAATATCATTGCAGGCCATGAGAACACCGAAATGTACATACACCTCATTACCTGTGCATATATAGTATTGCAATAACTATGGTTTCATTTTCCCAGAAATCTGATGGAAGCAAAACACAAAAACACAAAATAGGGGTGTTGTACATTAAATATTTGTGCTGGAGATCCACCTCCAATTTCCCTTGGATGATCGAGAGGAGAACATAGTCTGTTCTTCTCAGGGTAGATAGCACTGGGGTTGGGTCTAATCTGGCACACCTACAGCACTGGCATAATGAAGTGTGAGGTCTTGTATCAGGCTTTCATTTAGCCTTGCTGACGCAGTAATCAGATAAACAAAATGAAAGATCCTGACTAGAAACTCCCTCACCTGAGCAACAGAAACTCTAGCCACACCCCTCTCATTTCCCATTTTCCAAATCAGCAGTGCTCAAGAATACCAAATAATTTGCAGCCCTTTACTAATGAGGCCCTCACTGAATTCTCAAGGGGAGCCCTATCTCCACTCCTTCCCACTACAGCATCTGGTCTCCACCATGTCATAGGGAACCCCAAGATCATTGGGTGAGGACAGGTACAGCCCTATTCAGGTGGAAGTGTAAGCTCCTCCCTCCACTCTAGCCCAGGAAGACCTATCAGGATATGCAGGGCACACCTCAGCTCCCTTTGTGTGACTGTCTAGAGGGAATTCACAAACAGCCCAACAGTCAGTCTGACCCAGACATGTAGTCAGCAGCCTGGCAGAGGCACAGAATGGTTAAGCAAGGAAATGCCCAGTTTAAAAAAATGCATTTTCAAACTTGCAATCTAAAAAATAACTTTACCAGAAGATGTATATTTAAATGGTGAGTTCAGAAGTCCCAAACCAAATATATCTACCTATTACCAATGGGAGATTACACTTAAAAGATATTTCAAGGCAATCCCTATATAAAACTATGGGAGAGATAGGCCTTGCAATAGTGAAAAACAACTTTAGCAGTATTTCACTATCATGACATGTAAAACACACCAGTACATGTCCTACCTTTTGAATACACTTTGCCCTGCCCACAGGGCTTATTTTGGGCCTACCCTAGAGGTGACTTACATGTAGTAAAAGGGAAGGTTTGGGCCTGGCAAGTGGGTGCAATTGCCAGGTCGAAATGTCTTTTCACAAATGCACACACAGACACTGCAATGGCAGGTCTCAGACAGGTGTACAGGGCTACACATGTGGGTGGTACAATCAGTGCTGCAGGCCCACTAGTAGCATTTGATTTTCAGGCTCTGGGCACACACAGTGCACTATACTAGAGACTTGCTAGCAAATCAAATATGTCAATCAGGGATAAGCCAATCACCAATTCAATTTAGACAGAGAACATGTGCACTTTAGCACAGGTCAGCAGTGGTGAAGTGCCCCGAGTCCTAAGATCAGCAAAAACAGATCAGGAAAAAAAGTCAATTTCCAAAAACCCTCCACGTAGTTGGAAATGCTGACTCAGAAATGTTTTACAAGTGCATTCCGGGAAACTTGTCAATGTTGCAGGTCTGCAGGTGTGACCTATGAACTCTTTATGAATTCTAAAAATTTACAAATCAACTCTCAAGGTATATTGAAAACACAGTATTGGTGTTGACATCTGAAATGTTTGTGAATCCATCCCTTTGTGTTTTAAAGACAGGATTCCCCTAAAGTGGGCATGCTGTATGACATTCAGACAAAGATTGGTTGTGAATACCATATTAGGAGAAAGAAATTGTAGGGCAATTTACTAAGAAGTCACTGAATGTAAGGCAGCAAGACAACTTGCTTCGGCACATTGCTTGACAGGGAGAGAGCAATGCATCATATCTGCTAAGATATCATACTTGTCTGCTCTCACCCTATACTGGTGCAGTGTGTGCTGCCTAGTACCAACGCAGGGACACTCAACAAGGAGCAAGGGTGCCTGTATTATGAGCAGGATTGTTTTTGTGCAGGAAGTGATAACTTCCTCCATAAAAGGATCCTGAGAGGCATTTTCCTCGTTCTACATATGTTGCAAAAAGCAGCACACTAGGAAAGAAGAAAATTGTTCTC
The DNA here is from genome assembly GCF_031143425.1 of Pleurodeles waltl. Classification (NCBI taxonomy): domain Eukaryota; kingdom Metazoa; phylum Chordata; class Amphibia; order Caudata; family Salamandridae; genus Pleurodeles; species Pleurodeles waltl. The sequence goes on from NC_090437.1 coordinate 1,180,554,212, forward strand.
CTTGTTAGGCCTCAGTTTGGAAGACGTCCCATTTTGAAACAATCTCAGGTTTATTGACCTTAGTAAACCTGTGATTGCATCAAAATCGATGAGTGAATGTATGGAAACACCCATGCTCCACCCATTGAGTAACTTCTCAATGCACAGAAACACATGGCAGCGATTTGTGCTGTCTTGCGTTACTATGGATTTACTATAGCATGCAGAATCAGGCAAGGTGGCTTTGCCTGGCTTAATAAAATTCACTTAAGGGCTTGTATTGCCTTGCGCTGCCTTGCATGATGCAAGGGCAACACAAGCCCTTAATGAACCTGCCCCTGTATGTTTATGCAAAAGACGATTTCATAATTTAAAAAAAAACCTGTTTTCTGCACTTATGCAGCTCCTTCCTGAATGAAAGCCTGAACAAAGTTTTCCCTTCTCGTTATACCTTAGTTATACCTTAGCTGGTCCCACTTTATGTTGCTGAAGAAAAAGCAATCAAAGTAAAGACTTTTCAGGAAAATCCTTTTTCAACCATAGACAGTGTTAAAACAGACACACTCAAAATAAAGGAATACATCTCATTTTACCGTGGTAATTAGTGCCATGGTGCACTTCCCGAGAGGCTTTTTAAAAACTTTTTCTGGGAATTGATACAACTAGTCCTTAGGATACTATACGGAACCTGTGAAAAAGATTTATGAGAGAATAAGTTGCAATCGGTTGTAAGCTCCGGAAAATGGCAAGGGGTAATGAAAAGCTTCCGCGGACATGGCAGTATACCTACATGGACATAGTGCACCTGAGGACTCATGTACTCTTCTAATGGGCGTGTAGAGCCTGGCACACAATCCTTTTAAGCAGAAATTGAAGTGCAGGTTAGAAAAATTTAATAAGTTTTATAGCCTGAAGATAATTCAATGATTAGGGAAACCAGACATCTTTCTTCACTTCTTTCCTAGATTGAAATGAGCAATATGTCCAGATGTCCAGGCAGTGGCGGCTCCTCCTTTTGGGCCTCGCCCCCCGTCAGGAGCATCGAGGGACAGAGGAGCGGCGGAGGAGGTAAGTGATGTTTTTATTTTTTAATTAAATGTTAATTCCCTCCCTACCCGCCTCCCGCACCTCCCCAACCCGCCCCTTCCGCGGCCCGTGAGCCACTACTGTGTTCGCGATGGGGTTTTCAAACAGGACAAGTGAGGTGAGGTTGTCCCTGGGAGGCAATGACAAAGCACTCCCTAACCGAATGTTATGAGCCCTATTTCCATTTATAAAATGTTTGATGCCACAAAACATTTCTTAAAGTTCAAAGTTTTATGTGCATTCATAAAAAGCTACACCATAATGCAAAATGTCTGATCTATTCAATAGATAAAGGTAATTAACCACCATCTGGACACCTAGACTACGCACATTTTGTAATGAAAATTTGATCCTTAGTTGTAAACTCATGCATGTTGTAGCTAAATCAATAAACATATTGATCTTAAGCCTACCCATTTCATACTTTGAACACTTGTATTACAATCATCAGTTTTTCTTATTATTGAGTAGCTTAACTGTTTCACTAATTTATTGTTGATGTTGACACCAATTTTGTTTTTGTTTTTGTTTTAGGCCTCACTCAAAAAGATGTTGAACTGTTTTGCAGCAGTATAATTACTGAGTTTTCGACGTTCAAAATATATTCCGCATGAAGTCAGCAAATATGGCAAAAGTTTTCACCTGATAGCATTTTCTTCTAATACCCTGCCATATCTAAAAGCTCCGTATGATTAACATGAAGTTGCATCAAAACTCTCCTGACAATTAGGGTGAAGCCAGATTTGAGATAGCACTGGTGTGCCGAAGATAAAATGCAACAAGAGATCTTCCAATTTCAAACCTTCCAAATCCATTACAACTTATGGTCTGCCTATGTTATTCTTAGTGATTATACGTACTTACAGATGTTTATGCCATTGTTTTATCCTGCCACAATTGCACCACATTGTCTTACTTAAACAGCGGCACAGAACAGTCTTCACAACTTTATCCCATGCTCTCTGCATTATATTTCTTTTTGTACCAGCTCCAATAGAACGTTACCTCCCACTCTCACTTTCATAATTTGCACTCCTTCCATTCCGCAGCACTACTCACTTGAATAGAGTCTACAGGCACACAGACTACCAGAGAAGCAACTACATTGAAGAACTCTTTGAACTGTGGATAAAAAGTACTACCTCAAACAAAGACCTTAATTCAATCCAGGATAAGGTTACTTTTTGCCTTAGTCATTAATCTTTCCTTCCTATTGGCAAAATACATTATGTTTGTCTTACAAAGATTTATTTTTAGTTGATTTAAATCATAGCAATTTGTCACAGAATTCAGAAGTATTTTGAACAGTAAAGCAATATGAGATGTTATGTTATGTGGATTCGTAGAGCAAGGCTAATCACCTGTGAGGGATTTGAGGTGCTGAGTATTGCAGGCCTGAAGTGGGGAGGAGATCATGTTTTTTTGGTGGAAGAGCCATGTCTTGTGGTTCCTTCAGAAGTACATGAGGGTTCTGAGGTGTTGTGGGAGGTCATTCCAGGTTTTGGCTGCGAGGTATGGGAAGTAGCATCCTCTGCTTCTGGCCTTCTTGATGTGAAGGAGGTGTGCTCTTGCCTGGGATGCAGATCAAATGTATCTGGTGGGTTGGTAGAAGTTGAGGAGGTGGTTAAGGTACATTGGGTCGGTGTTGTGGAGAGCTTTCTAGGTGTGGGTGAGTAGCTTGAACTTACATCTTTCCTGGATGGGAGCTGGTGGAGGTTGTTAATGTAGTTATTTTGCTGGATGTTCACATGAGTCTTGTGACAACGTTCTGGGTGGTTTAGGGTTGGCATGGAACATGGGCTGGGATTTCAAAGTAGACTGCATTTCAGTAGTCAAGTCCACTTGCGATAAGTAACTGTTCATCTGGTGTTAAGTGGAATCCACTGAAAATTTAGCAAATAATTCAAAGGGTGTGGAAGCATGACATGGTAACGGCGTTGATCTGTCTCATCATAGAGAGGTTGGTGTCTAGCATGATCCCGAGGTTAATGGTGTGGGTACGAGTTTGGAGGGCCACCGAAAGGTGTCCCAGAGGAGTAGTTGTTGCAGAAGATAAGGATTTCAGTTTTGTTTGTGTTGAGCTGGAGTTGGTTGTTTTTCATTGAAGCAACAGCGTTGCTCATGTAGTTGGTGAAGTTTGCGGTGCTGGTTGAGTCGGTAAGGGAGATGATGAGCTATGTGTCATCATTGTAGGATAGTATGTTCTTGCCGTGGCCTTTGATGATGTCCACAAGGGGTGTCATGGAGATGTTGAAGAGTGTTGGTCTGAGTGATGATCCTTGAGGGACTCTGCAAATGGGTTTCTTGGATTTTGAAGTGTAGGGGGTAGTCTAACTCATTGAGTTCCTACCATCAGGAAGAAGGAGGATATCCACTTGCAGGCTGGTCCACAGACACCCAAGTGCTGAATCTTTCTGATGAGTGAGTTATGGGGGACTGTATCAAAAGCTGTGGAGAGGTCAAGGAGGATGAAGGATGAGTGCAGCCATATCTCCTTGGGTGAGGTTGTTTCTGATGTCATTGGGGGCCGCAAAGAGGGCTGTTGCTGTGTTGTGGTTGGTGTGAAAGCCAGATTGAGAGCTGCCTAGAAGTTGATAGAGTTCTAGGTGGTCTGCAAATTGGGTATTGAAGGTTTTCTCCATGATCTTTGCTTGAAAAGGCAGAAGCGAGATGGGTCTGCAGCTACTGAGGGTATTAGGGTCTGCTGTAGGTATCTTCAAAAGGGTGTTAATTTCTGCATTTTTCAAGCAGGACGGGAAGGTGGCAGTAGATATTAAGATGTTGATGAAAGTGGATAATTTATTGGCATATGGCAATTGTGAGTATTTGGGTATAATATATGGAATGACCGAGGAACCCTACCATTCACTACACTCACAAATACTGTCTTGGGTCCAGTCAGGCACGTTTACTTAACCTTAAGCTCAACCCTGGTAGCTGTGGGTGCAAGTAGTAAGGCTTAGCAAAGGAACAATTTGTAAAGCATTTAACAGCATCAAACAACAGAATAAGAAAGTCACACCACACAAAAGAAAAAAAACACTGACGTTTCTACATTTTTGGAGACATTAATCATCAAAATCCTCCAAATGGTTCTGGAGATACAGATTTTAGAAGTAATGAGTGACTTTTATATTAACCACAAAAAAACATTGGCCAACAAAAAGTTTGGAAACTTTTGAAAAGTTTGCAAAAGTTAGTTCAACAGTTTCAGCCCAAGTTGGGTGACCAAGTCTGACAGGACTGAGGTCTACGGACCAGAAAGGATGCTTTTGGCCAATTACCTGGCCACCTGAGTGTTTTTAGAGCTAGATCCAAACTTTACAGGGATGACAATGGATTGGACAATGGATTGGTTCTGATGCTCAAGGATGCTCCTAATGCTGTGTGGTCAATAAGAATAAAGTCCGGTCAAGACCTGGGTCCACAGGTGAGTGGGGATGACTCTGTCCATGGATCTTGGGGTTCCAAGAAGTCCTCTTTGCAGGATTCCAAGGGCTGCTAATGCAGAGCTTGCACTTTTGCAACACAGTGGTCATGGTGCAACTCTTTGGTGGATGCTGGTGTCTCTCTCGGGCAATGAATCCAGTCACAACCAACACTCACAGTTCCAGCAGACATGGGTACACCTTTTGGCTATCTCCGAATTGTCCTTTAGGGTGCCCACCGTCCAGTGCGGCAAAACATCTGTGGTAGCTACCAGACGTGCGTCTTGGGCTCTTTCAGCTTTGATGTCCCCAGTGCCATTCTGGGGGACCAGCCAACTGACCCGTGGAGTTTCTACTTTTAACTGGAACTGGGAGCCAGCTGTTCCCCAAGCTAGGCATGCAGAACAATGTCCAAACTCCAGTAGCTCAAAGTGTAGCAGATGCTGCTGCTCCGACATCACAACTTCTCTTTGTGTGCTTTCAGCGGGTGCAAAGTGGTCTTCTTCTTATCCTTCCTCCAAGTCCAGTGAGTACTGAGGGTCAATCATGACAAGAGTGCCACATTTATCCCAGGAAAGGACCACACTGTCACTGGCCAATGGACTACTGGATCCCCTCCACCATAATTATGAAGCTGCTGTGATGTGTGGCATCTGACTATCCCCCGGTGCCACATTCGTGGCCCCTCCAAGATGAACCAACACTTTCTCTGTCATGAGGAGCAAGGTAGCCTACCCTAGAGGTGTGGCTACCTCAGGACAACACGTCCATGGTAAAACTAGTTTGGGTCGAGTTTCCCCTCTTTGGCCCTGTCTACAAGTTGCCTACAGGAACAAAAGGCATCCTGCTCAGGGCTGTTGACCCGCAGTTCAATCAGAAGTGGCTTCCCTTTGAAGCACACCTTTGGGGTAACCCCCAGGGTAGCACGGAAGGTGACACATCACGGCTGTGGCATAGCCTTTGTTCCTGAGCCTGGTTTACACATCTCATCAGGCGGTCAGAAAGCTGCTTGTGGGTGACTGCCTTTGTGAGGCTACTGGACACGCAGAGCTCAGAGTCGCAACTTTTCTAAAAGTTGTTTACTTTTAATAGTGACATTACTTTCGACTTGGGCATTAGGTTGCATTTAATGCCACGATTATTTAAAAATTTCACATGGCCCAGTTTGGAGTCCCAGTCAAAAGTTATCTTGGTTGGTATGCCGCCCAGTAACTCTGTATTATCCAATAGAGCTACCAACTTTATCCGCAGCAAAATTACAACTTAGAAGTGTTGCTGCTAAGACATATTGTAAAACCTATGTCCTACTTACCAAAATAACCCTCCCTGGACTTTTTAGGCCTCCCTTAGGGTAGACTTACATATCATGTTAAGGGTAGGGGTATTTGCGATTGGTATAAATGGCAAAGTCGAATTGGCAGTGAAAACACTGTCCTTCCAGTCTGCAGTGGAAGGCTAGGAGCCATCTTGTACCTTGTCACACGAAGGATGGCACAAACGGTGCTGCAACCCTGAGTGAACACTTGGGCCTCATTACGACCCTGGCAGTCAAATGACCACCAGGTTCACGGTGGCGGTCAGACCACTGCCAATGCGGCGGTCCGGGCACCACATTGTGACCACGGCACTACTGCCGCGGTTGAACTGCCAGCACCACCAGTTTTCATCTACACGATGGTCTGGTGGTGCTGGCAGTCCTAATCCACCAGGGCAGCACTGCAAGCAGCACTACCCTGGGGATTACGACCCCCTTCTCTGCCAGTGGTTTCATGGCGGTAACCCCCCCATGAAAAGGCTGGCAGAGAGGGGGTGCAGGGTGTGCCAGGAGGGCTCCTGCACTGCCCATGCACTTGCTATGGGCAGTGCAGGGGACTCCCTGGCCAGCCCCATCACAATGCTCACTGTCTGCTCTGCAGACAGTGAACATTGCAACGGGTGCTGGTACACCCTATGCACTACAGCATTGCTGCTGACTTTATTATGAGCTGGAGACAAAACTGTAGGCTGCTTCCAGATGGGCCAGGGGGTGGAAACTGTGTTTTCACCCACTGACCCAGTGGGAAACTTGTAATGGGACTGTCGGCGATGGCTGCCACAGTGGCGGCAACCTACCCGTCGGGACTTTAGAGGACGTCCGCCGAAGTCATAATAGGCCCCTCTGTCTTACATGCTCTGGGTACTCTGGGTACCATATGCTAGGTTGAAATAAGAAAGCCAGGACTTGCCAATTGGGTGTATCCAAATCAGTATGCAATTTGTATGGGGTTAAAAAACTGTCACTAAGGTCTGGTTAGAAGGTTTCAGTGCACTCTCAGAGTTGTTACCAGCAACATCAGTACAAAAATGTGGGGGTAAGCATTCAAAAAGAGGCATTTCCTTACACCAAGATAGACGTATATGTGCATCACAACAAGTGCTCTGTCAGTGCCATAAATTTGTGCAAGTACTCAGGCAAATGTGTACTTGCTTTGCTGTAATGTGTATTCATCGTGGGCGGATAGTAGGTACTCTTCGATGAGGCATTGTTTTATGGTTAGAGTATCTTTAAAAATTCAAATAGCTGTACTTTAATCACCTTTTCAGATAACCTGTTCTTCCACAGAGCATTATTGTATTTCCGAAGAAAGATGTTCTGGACTGCTATACATACAAGGGCATCATTCACAAAGTCCATAAATCCATGATTAAAATTTTGCATGTCATGCACCAAGTACATAATCCTTGAAACTGTAATCTATACATGCCAGTTCAGAGATCACATATCACTCTCTATTGTATTACTTCAGGACTTATGTATAGAAGTACATACAAATTTACAGAAGTCAACTCAAACACATGCCAAAACAATCCCAGAACATGATGGAATACATTGCTTTGGGTCACATTGTATTCCCATCAACATTCTTCCCTAGTCACTGCATAATGTGAATAAAAAACACACTCATTGTACGAATTAATTACCACATCTCTCAATTGTCATTATGCATACATCAGTACCATGGCAAGACGGGCCATTGATTCTCTCTGAAATTCCTCCAGAAGGTATCAAGCTAGTGGGCTACTTTCAGAGCATGAAGGGCTATTATGACCCAATAATGTCCCTATGAGAAATGAGATTGTTGGTTGACTGAGGTGATAGCCCAGGCCAAGGAGCAACCGCAATCATTGTCGGGGTGAGGCACAAGCCAGTCCTAAATTAACCTGTGCTCAGTGCTCTAGTAGCCTTTGTAGAAGGCAGGCCCTCTATGTAGTGTGCAAAACATTGTACACTGTGCAGAGGGTTCCGGCAACTACACATTGGTTTACAGAGGTAAAAAGTAGACCACCTAATGCTCTAATTTTTATGGTAGCTTGGTCGAGCAGTTAGGCTAATCTGTAAAAGCATTTGTTGTACTCACAATATCAATAAATAAAAACATACTCAAATGAATAACTCAAGACCAATGTACAAAAATACTTCACATTTGTAAAACATTTTTATGACCAAGATCATCAAAATCAGGTAAGTACCTTTTAAGGTATGAATTTTCAAAGATTAGAAAATGTCTCAGTTCTAAGCGTAAGTACGCACCATGGGAATCAATGGAGAAATACTATAAAAACGCATATAAATCAAGCAATGCATTTACCAATGTCTTCTCTCGGTTGTAGGTCAAGGTAATCGGTGGGCCCTGTGGACCAGCTGAAGAAGTTCAGGTGGCTTCTGGTTTCGGGAGTAGAGCAGCAGAAAGTCTTTGGAGCTGATGCAAGGCCACTGCGGGGGACCACTTGGAAAAGTACTGCACAGGTGGACTTCAAGGAGAGTCTGCTGGGACTCTATGGGGTTTTGAGGTTGCAAGGGGTGGGGGACGCTTAGAACACAGCTGGATCTTTAATGCAGGGTGGCAGGCTGCAGAGCGAATCGGTGAGCCAAGAGCTGTGTGCAAAGGTGCCAATGGAAGCAGAAGGTAGGTCACTGTGAGGGTCACTTGCAGGTCTGCAAGGTCACTCTGGTGTGAGGTCATGGTATTTTCTGGAAGTCACTCCACTGAGGCTTCCTCTTGGTCCTTTTGCAGTCCCAAGTAGACTGTCCTTCTGGGCGTCCGATGATGGGGGTCCATTACACGGTTCAGCCACTGGAGATTGCAGCGCCACCAAACTTGTATAACTTCTAGGGTTTGTCCTCAGTGTCTGCTGGGTGAAATTTGTTTTGGCTGCAACATCCAGTTCCTTGGTCATAAGCCGGTGAGTGAACTGGATTTCACTGGCCTTTGGGTCTTTGATGCAAAAGAGTGATGCACTCACTCTGACGGTAGATCTTTAGTGAAATGTAGAAGGTTGAAGGTCCTCTGGGGGTTCTTAGCGTCTGTCTGATGTCTGAGCAACCCCTCAGCTGCGATTGTAGAGTCCTGGTGCAACAGGCAGCGTTTGGCACCTTTCTGTTGATGCAGCAGGACTTCAGTTCTCAAGCCTTGTTTTTCTTTTGTTGCTGGTTTTTGTACATCTTTGAAATGTGAATCTCTGGTCTAGGTGAGCCCACTAAATACTGTATTTAGTGGGCGTTTAGGGGAGAACCTAGTAGTGACCAATGGGTCTTCTACCTTAGGGTGTCTACATCACTTTGTGACCACGTCTTGGACCATGACTTGTGAGCAGACAACACTTCCCTATCCCTGATAGGCTCTTTTTCTACCATGCAAGATGGAGGAAAATGAAATGGAGGGGTCATCTTGCATGCAACACCTTAGGGTTGATGCAAGCTGGTGGTGGCCACTCCACTGGTTCTTTGTGTGTTTTCCTGCTGTTGCCCCCACCAAAAGTGGGGGTTTGAAATGGGGTCAGCGATCTGATGCTAGCAGCAGGCCTGGGGGTCAAGTTTCAAAGATAGTAAGCCCTTTGAAGCTTGCAAGCTGGGCAGTGCACATTCATGAGGAGGGAAGTGTGACACTTCCACCCAAGAAGAGCTTTGTTCTGGGACCCAGAGCCCTCACTCCAGGGTTCCAGAATCTTGTCTGGTGGTGGCAAGCTGGGTGTGACTGGCCAGCAACCATGCCAGTTTTAGCTAGCTTTGCAGTGGTCCCTGGGTAAATTTTGCAATAAATCCAATACTGCTACCAGATTGGATTTATCATTCTGAGTTGTTTGACAACCCTGGGTTCAGAGTAACCATCATGCAGCAGTGAAAGTCATACTGACCAGTGTCTAGCATAGGCATTTAAAATGGCTGCTCTGCTCACTTACTATGTCCCAGGTTTGGCAAGGACACAGTAGGAGCATATTGCTGATGCATCTATGCACATGCATACAGTATAGTGCACCCTACTTTAGGGCTGGAAGGCCTGCCAGAGGGGTGACTTACCTATATTGCATGCAGTGTGTAGTGGACAGGGCACACAGGCTGTGTGTCATGTCGAGTTTGCATTTTAGGATTGCACCAAAACACTCAGCCTGCAATGGCAGTGCTGGGTGCATCTGGATGCATGGCCCATGAGGATGGCACAATCTGTGCTGTAGCCTTCACGGGCCTACCCTTAGTACCCCATGCCCTGGGTACATAAGCACCATTTACTCTGCACTTATAGTGGCAGCTAAAGGTATTGCCAATTGCATCAATATCTTTGCAGGCTTAGGGAAAGAACATGGCATTGGAGATCTGGTTAGCATGATCCCAGTACACTCTAGTCCAAGTTGTGAAAACAGAAAATACCAGGGCACTCCAAATGATAAGTCCAGAATAAGCAAGAATCCAAAAGGTTTTAATTCCTTGTGTTGAAAAAAAAGGGTAAGCACATAAATTTTCAAAGACAGCCAAGTAAGCACATCAATTTTGAGAGACAGCCAACACGTGTTTCGTCCAACCGGACTTTTTCAAGGCTGTAACAAGGAAAAAATGACATCTCTTCAACAAACACCAAATGGCATATAAATATTGGATGATTCACACAAAACACAAACGGTGTACAAAGACAAAACATATGATTTTCGTAAATGAAAATATTCGTGGTGCATTCCAAGATTTAAAAGCCATAGAAAACTACGAAAGATTATAGAATAGAGATACTCTCATGCTAGGTGTGAGATAGATAACCACTGCGAGTTATCAACAAGTGGTGTAAAAAGAAATTACGAAAAGTGCAATTGTTAAAATAAGACCCAGAGCGTCAACCGGATGTTAAGTAGTGATGTGAATAGGAGAACTAAGTAAGCCATTCTGCGTAAAACGCTGTAGACCATAGTGGGTTACCCAAAGAGAGATAAGTGCAATAAATATACAGACCATACAGTGGCCAGACAAATGTCAGAAAGAGTGCCGAGAAGGCACCAACGGAATGGATATGTGAGCAGGATGCTACGGTAGGGGCTGGAAAAACAGTCACCCCATATTTAAAAGAGCAACAGAGACCCCCAGAGTGTACAACAGGGTGTGTTGTAAAAACCTAACAAAAAGTTGTAGTAAGGATGGGAATAAATATCCCAAAGCATACCATATAGCTTGATGAGATACTGCGTCCAAAAGGATGTCTCCAATTGAAAGAAAATCGTAGGTCCTGAATGATACAATGGCTGTATAAGCCAAACATCCGAAGTGTTGGGAATTGTTTGTGGCAGGGCCCTGATAAGCCCAAACTTCTATGGAACAAGAGATAATTTAGAGCAAAAAACAGAAAGCCAAAAAAAATAAAAAAAAGCAAAACAAGAAGGGCAGAAACCACCACGCGCCAAGCACATGCAACCGCAGACATGTAGAGGAAAAAAGAAAAAAAGAAGAAATGTGTCTAAACCAAAGAGAAGGTATATAAATCTGTGCATTTTGTATATGTACCACTATAAAAAAAGTGAAAAAAGGATAAGAATAGGGGGATAGAATAATAATTCCCCTCCGTACCGTAATTGGAAGAATTAATAATCAAACCCCAGAGTACCGATATCAATGTTTCAAATGGGAACCCTGAATAATAGATTTATTCTAATATAATTTTTATGTACAAACGTCTAACCCAAGAGAAGGTTCAAAACGCTATGTTAGAAGGGCTATGCGTATATTGGTATGGTAATTTAAAAAAATGTGAATAGAAAAATAGAAAGGAAAAGAATAAGTGTCAAAAACAAAATACGTGTATGTGTACCTCACTCCAGAAAGTAAATACTGGAAGTGAGCAAATATTGGACCGTTCCTACAGAGAAAAGAAAATTTCACAAAAATAAATAATGCCCTCATGTATTCAATAGTTATTAAGCAAGTAAAGAGTCAACCAGTTTATGGAATGCGGGCAGAAATGACACAGGCCAACATTCGGCAACTGCCGAACACCAAAAAGCAAATATCACGAACGGCCCTTACCTGTCCTCTCAACCACCCCGAGAGGCAGGAAAAACAATTAAACGGCGTGCGCGCGGTGTCAGAAGTGAAATAGCCCAGCGCCGTGCCGCGTTATTATGTACACGTGGGGAACTGGCAATGAAAATAAAGAGCGGACTATGTGAAAAAAGAAGAAAGGCAAGGAATAACCGGAGCCTTAGAACGACTATGGGGGCCATCTTTGACGATCTGGCAGATCCTATTAAAGCAATGCAAAGCATATTCAGTATAAGAGCAAAGTGCAAATAGAGTAGTGGCAACCCAGAAAGGTGAAGTGAACATCTAGAAAATGACTTTAAAATGTCAACAATTGCACAACAGGCGTTACTTTTGTGAATCCTACATTGGAGTTGTAATGGTATTAGGATTAGAGAGGAAGTCAAAACAATGGCATTGGTATGAAGGCGTGAAAGGGTTAGAGGTCCAATATATAAATTTTAATGAAAATATATATATATTTTTTTAAATAAACATTTTATATAATAGAAGAGAGCCACATGCAAATTAGGTTAGGCCAAAAAAGAAAAGTAGGTGTACAATAAGGGGAAAACAGACATAGATGTGAATGTTAGTGCGCACACTGTTAGGACTAAGTGACTTGGACAGTTAAGGTAGTGTCATACGTATACAAGAAAACCCCGAATTATTTACATCTACTATGAAACGTGGCATATGATAGCTAGCCTATAAGCGGAGAAAGCCATATTTATGCAACATTATGACAGGAATAAACATGAAACATATGCCACAATGCACTTAATCAATCCAGATTAAGGGTATTGGTACTTAGAATAACGTAGATGTAAATATACCTATTTTCGGGCACATCCCCTGAGAACAAAAAACACGTACTGGAGACTGAAGCACAAAAAATAGGGAGACAGAATATACAACATTACAGGAACACATGTAGGTCCTTATGAATATTCAGGCCCTTTTCCACAGCCCTTAGTTTCATGATCCACCTGCTCTCAAGGCGTCTTAGGGCCAAAGTCCTATTGCCACCTCTCAGTGGTTTATTTATCGAGTCAATTCCATTTATCAAAATGTTCAAGACTTCTCTTTGTCCATGTACCTCATTGTAGTTTGCGCAAATGGATAGTTTGTATTAGAAGACCGGATGGCTCTCAGGTGTTCCTGTATTCTTTCTTTCAGAGGCCAGATGGTGCTTCCAACATAGATGAGACCACAGGTGCATACAATACAATACACAACAAATTCTGTATTACAATTGATGAAATGCCTAATTCTGTGTGTGATATGTGTGTTATACTGAAAACACACTGTCTTGTCCTTAATGTAACTGCAAATATTACAGTGGCCACACTTATATGTGCCTGGTGGGGGTTTGGGCAACCAGGTGTCATTATTAACAGATGGAATAAAACTGTGGCAAAAGTGGTCACGTAGAGTAGGGCCTCTCTTATATATGATGCTCGGTCTTGTTGATAAACCGCTCTTCAGTGTATTATCTGTTAATAGTAGCGGCCAATGTTTACGTATAGTTTAAAAAATCTGTGAACTGAGAGCACTATGATTCATAATGAGAGAGAGTTGTTTGTGTGTCTTCTCTTTTTTGGAATTAATATGGAGGTCAGAACGTTTAATTTTCTTAATCTTATTACTGGCCTCTTTTAAGAGATGGGAGTGGTAACCCCTACAACTAAATTGTAGCTCCATGTTATGCAATTCCTCCTGAAAAATCCGGTCCTCACTGCAATTTCGGCGAATCCTAGTCATTTCCCCGAAGGGGATGGATTTTATCTGGGATCTAGGGTGTGAGCTAGTAGCTAGTAGCATGTAAGATCGCATTGCATGCTGTGGGCTTCCTAAAACGTTTGAAGTGTCATGGGGTGCAGATCTTCCCATGTTCAATGTAGAGTGTAAGATCAAGGAAATTTATGGAAGACTGACTGGCTTCATGTGTAAACTTGATGTTAAAAGTGTTAGCATTGAGATGTTGAATGAAAAAAACTAATGTCTGTGCATCTCCCGACCAGAACACCAAAATATCATTAATGTACCTTCCCCAATACAAGATGTGTTGTGTCAAAGTGGGAGGACAGAATTGCCATACATGTGTTTTTTCCAGGTACCCCATATATAGGTTAGCATAAGAAGATTTTAAATTCCAGTTCCAGGGACACTAAACATGAACTGAATACTTGCTTCCCTTTTGGAAATTACACTTAAAAAATGTGATATGGTAACTCCAATGTTATCCTATGAGAGAGGTAGGTCTTGCAGTACTGAAAAATTAATTGAAGAGTTTTTGACTAGCAGGACTTGCAAAACTAAAAAGTGCATGTCCTTCATGTTAAATACATCACACTCTGGCCACTGGGCTGCCCAGGGCCTATTCTATGGGTGGCGTATATGTATTAAACAGGACGTTTTGGGCCTGGAAAGGAATTTACATTGCCAGGTCGAACTGGCAGTTTACAACTACAAACACAGAGGCTGCATTTGTATGCCTAATTTCTATGCCCCGGGCACAAGTACTGCCACTTCATTAGAGACTTACAAGTAAATTAAATATGTCAGTTTGGTATAAGGCAATGTAACATTTTTTAAGGACAAACTTAAGCACTTTAGCAGTGATTAGCAGTGGTAGAGTGTGCAGGGTGTTAAGGACAGCAAAATAAATTCAGCAAACACAGGAGGTCAAAAGGCAAAAAGGAGGAAAACCATGTCAAGGATGCCAGGTCTAACAGCCCCCAATGACCTCACTAGAGCTGTGGCATCCTGCAGTATGAGGGTGGTTTGATCATTTATGAAAGGTCTGTTTTTGGTTTCCAGTTTAGACATGACCGTACAAATGGCCATGCTGTGGTACACACTAAAATATTGCTGTCAAGTCATGTTTCCATTCATGTCATATTCTCTTCTAGAGATGTTTAAGACACTTTAAAATCAAATATAACTATACATACCAAACATGTAAGTAGATTTAAGTAGCTTAAATTTGGAATTGGCAGAACTGTAAAGACACCATTGCAGGAATATCAGCAGACCTGACCGGAGAAGTTAATAAACCCCAATCATGCTACTGAAAAAAAGGTTGAAGAGAGAAGTGAGTGGGAGAGGCAGATTCATCATGGAGAAAATGGCCAACCATTTGACAAGCATTTCTTTCAGTTACAACATATTGTGACATAATGCACAGAGAAGCATGCAAGTGTAACTCCAATTATGCCAGCACACAATTAGGCAAGGTAGTATTTTGATGGATCCAGTTTGTTCAAGTGCATACTTCCAAAATGTTCGGGTACTGAAAGTCATGAACTATTAAGATGAGCTCTCATTTTCCTTAAGCAACCTATGAGTACAGGATGTCAATTATTTAAGCAAAGGCCATCATATTTTATGCTCAGATAATCCACAGTAAGGTTCCTGTTGGATTTGGTTCTCTATGCATGGTCACCCCCGGTCTTTTTACTTTTACCCCTTCTGTATTCAGAACACATTTTTGGTGGCTTGTTGGACTCTGTGTATGTTAGCACTGCTAACCAGCGCTAAAGTTAATGTGAAGTCTCACTAAAACATGGTACAATTGGCTTACACCTGATTGGTACATTTAATTTACTTGTAAGTCACTCAAATATAGTACCACATGTACAGATATCGGTAATTTAAATGCTACTGGTCGGCAGCATCACTCATTGTGCCACCCACTAAAAGTAGTCATTTAAAACATGACCCAGACATGCCATTGCAGCCTGTAGTTGTGCAGTTTTAATAATGCTATTTTGACCTGGCAAAAGAAACCTTTTGTCAGGCCTACACCTTAATTTTAATACATATATCACACCCCTAATGTAGGCCCTAAATAGCCCATAGTGAAGGGTGCATTGATCTAAGCTTCTGAAAAAATATGTAAATATGTGCATATCAGATTATCTAGAAGGAAATTACTCTACTGGAAACAACACAACATGGCTTTAGACCTGGATTTAGCACTGGGACAGCTTTAATTCCCATCTCAGAAGAAATCTGATCTATAAAGGATAATGGAGGGAGAACAGCAGTGTTCTTGCTTGATCTCTCCGCCGCATGTGATACGGTCAGTCATTCTGTTCCATTAAACAGATTAACTAAGATTGGTCTTTCAGGCCTTGTTCACAAGCTTATTGCTTCTTTCTTAAAGGAAAGAGATTAGTCAGCAGCCCTCGGGATTTTCAATCTAAGTCTTTTTCCCTCCCATGTGGGGTTCCCCAGGGGTCGTCGCTTAGTCCTACTCTCTGGAATATTTATGTGGCCTCTTTGGCCAATCTAATATCATCCTATGGTTTTGCTTCAGCAGTTTATGCCGATGATACACAGATTGTAGTCTCAGTCCAAGGTAATGCTGAAGCGGGTAGCTGAGATGTTAAAAACCTGAATGAATGGATGACCTCAAACTGTATAAAACTCAATTCTGATAAAACAGAAGTGCTTATTTTTTGTAACAACCCCACTTTCTGGGGCCACTCCTGGTGGCCCCCAAATATGGGATCACCTCCAAACCTCAACACTGATTTATCTTATAAGGAGCAGGTTAACAAGCTTTTCTTTATAGTCTTGAGTCAGAAGAAATAGGAGGATTCCTGTTTCTTCCGACTCAAGACTAAAAAGAAAGTGCTCCTTTACATTCCATTTGAGCACCAAAAATTTGTAAGGATGGCTGGGATCATGTCTATGATTGATTACTGTAATGCTCTTTACATGGGAGCAAGACAAACAGTATTAAAAAAAAAACTACAGACTCTGCAAAATGCAGCTACCCTTCTTCTTAAGAAAGTGCCAAAGATTTTGTCAGCAGAAGACCTCCGTTGGCTTCCAATAAAAAAGTGGGTGGCTTTTAAAGCACTGTGGCTGGTTCATAAAGCTCTATATTGTGCTAAACCTGGTTACCTAGGAAAGAAAGTCAGATGGTATAACAGAGCTCGAAACTTAAGATCATCAACATCCTACCTGGTATCAGCTAGCAAGAGAAATAAAGGCCCGTATTTATACTCCATTTGCGCCGAATTAGCGTCGTTTTTTTCGACGCAAATTCGGCGCAAAACTAACGCCATATTTATACTTTGGCGTTAGACGCGTCTAGCGCCAAAGTATGAAGAAAGAGCGTCATTTTTTAGCGTGAACGCCTTCCTTGCGTTAATGAGATGCAAGGAAGGCGTTCCCGTCTAAAAAAATGACGGCGACGCAAATGCGTCGTATTTATACTCCCGGGCAAAAATCACACCCGGGAGGTGGCGGGTCAAAAAAATCCGCATTTGCGCCTGAATTTAACGCCTGGGTCAGGGTAGGCGTTAAGGGACCTGTGGGCTCAGAATGAGCCCACAGGTGCCCTCCCCTGCCCCCAGGGACCCCCCCTGCCACCCCTGCCCACCCCAGGAGGACACCCAAGGATGGAGGGACCCATCCCAGTGAAGTACAGGTAAGTTCAGGTAAGTATAAAATTTTTTATATTTTTATTTTTTTTGTGGCATAGGGGGGCCTTATTTGTGCCCCCCTACATGCCACTATGCCCAATGACCATGCCCAGGGGACACAAGTCCCCTGGGCATGGCCATTGGGCAAGGTGGCATGACTCCTGTCTTTACTAAGACAGGAGTCATGAAATGGCGTCTGGGCGTCGAAAAAATGGCGCAAATCGGGTTAAGACGATTTTTTAGCGTCAACCTGACTTGCGCCATTTTAAGACGCCCTAACATCATTTTTTCACAACGCCGGAGCTGCCTGGTCTACGTGGTTTTTTTCCACGCACACCAGGCAGCGCCGGTCTGATTGCGCCGTCTAACGCCATTCCATAAATACGGCACCCGCATGGCGCTTCAGAATGGCGTTAGACGGCGCAAAGTTTTTTGACGCTAAACTGCGTTAGCGCAGTTTAGCGTCAAAAAGTATAAATATGGGCCGAAGTGTCATGGGGTGGCCGTGGATTTGTCCACACAGCAAGTCAGCTGTGGAATAAAATGCCTCTTTACTTTAGAAATATATTGCATTATCAGAAAAGTTGCAAGCTTTTGTAAACCTGGTTATTTAATACCCTTTTATTAAATTGTTTTAGGGGATCTTAGCCTAGAGTAGATCTTTCTTATTCTTTTATATTGGCCCCGATTTCTGAAATCTTGATATCATTTGCTTTAGGATGCTGTTATTGCTGCGTCAAGATCTTTTTAGCACTAAGACACCCTCAGATATTTGTGCACTTTATAAGTACCATCTCATTCATTCATTCATCCATTTATTCATTCCTGTGTGTGATGTAAAGTGCTCTGTCACCCTACAGTAATAGAGATATGAGAGGTGCTATAGAACAAATAAAATACATGTGGCAGATGGGCTATGGAGAGATGAGAGGCAAATTTGGAGGGTGATTGTGAGGGAATCATTGAAAAGGCTCAACATAGATTTTTGTATCCTGGTGCATAGTAAGTCATAATTTACTTTGCTTTAAAAGCTAATACAGTTGAATATATAATGATAGATGTGTTGTAGAATGCACCATTTTCCCCCAAATTTTCTTGGTGGTAGAACCTCCACCAAACCCCCCTATGTGTAGCGGTCAGGCTTGCTCGCTGCATTCGCTATGCACTGTAAGGGGGCTGGTCTGACAAAATTTGCCAGGGCTTCTTTGGGTTCCTGTCTCTGTCAACTTTAGCTTGTAACAAATGTTGCTTCAGGACAAATCATTCTCAGTAATCTTATCCAGAGAACCGTGATGTAATGTAACTACGGGATAGTGCACACTCTGTCCAGGGAAAGACAGTCTTTGATAATAGCCCAATTAAGATCTAGCTCTGTACTTGACCAGATTTTAATCCATTTTGACTAGCGGTGCAAGATCAACCTGTTGCAAATGTATTCTAACCCCAGCTCTTCGTGGACTACAAATGTGGCTTGTGACTGGGGAATTGACAGCAGTCTTCTTATAAAATTATTTTCTACTTTCTGAGTTTCACTACAGTTCTTGTAACCCCATAAAAAGCTCCCATAGCTAGTGATGGGTATACACTGTATTGGCTGGGCCCCAAGTCTTTTATAAAAATCAAAAACTGAGGCTGCTGATCTAGCCAGCAAATTTCTTTTAGCCCTTTTTTGAGGAGATGAAGAACCCTTTCATCAAAAATTACTCCCAAGTACGGGAAATAAATGACAATGGACCCTTCCTGGCCTTCAACAAAAATGTTTTTCTAGAATGTATTTTATGACCAATAGTCATTGTGTGGGATTCAGAAAAATTGGTACTCATGTCTAAGGAAGCCATGAACTCTATGAAAGAAGCTGTGGTAGGCCCACCACTGTTCTCACGATCAAAACAGTACCATCTGCGTATATGAGAGATGGGATCAGCTGCAACCCAACCTCTGGAATTTCCTTAGAAGTCACACATAAAGATGGGCCTAAGTTGTTAATTTATAATGTGAATAAAATTGGGGATAATATGCAGCCTTGTCTGACCCCTCCCTTTGTGCATCCTTATTGGGGACCACAAGACCCGTTCTGATTATATCTGACTACTACTGAGAGGTCTTAATGGAGTTCATGGAGATAATTGACAATATTATGGTCACACCCAAGTTCAATCAGTAGAGACCATATTTTAGTTCTATTCAGATAGTCAAAGCCCAAGGACAGATCCACGAAGGCTAGATGAATCCACCCTCTTTTAACAACAGTATATTTGTCAATTATCAAATGAAGGTTGAGGCACTGGTCTAATGTTCCCTTTCCCTGTCTGAACGCATATTGAAGACAAGAAATGTGGCTATTTTGTTCCAACCACTCAGAAAGTTTAGCCAGGAAAACCGTGCCCAGGACCTTAACAGCTGAGTCTATAAATAAGAGTGGGCAGTAGCAACGGGGATCAGAACTATCTCTCTTCTTAAACAATTACAGACCACTGGCAGGGACCTCGTCTTGGCCCGGTGCCTTATTCTTAGCCATAGTATTAATAGCCGCCACAACCTATTCCACAAATGGGGAATCATCCTGGGGGTCACAGGAGCGGGGTCAGAGGGACCCCCGTTTGACACCCATGTGTCCCTGAAAAATGTGCTATCCGTACCGCCGGAGAAATTGCACAGGTCATTGCACTATACACAGATGCTCTAGAGAAAAAGGGATTATTAATGATTTCCCCAAATTTAGCAATATTGCTAAGTGTATAAGAATGCTGAAGATACTCCCAGGGTTTATCTTTGATTTATTGATTCCAAATCAACAAAGCATGTTTATAGTTCTTCCTTTAATTTGCTATGCCAAACCTATCCTTAGGGATTCCCTTTTGTGCAGCTAGCAATCTTTGATGGGCCTTGAAACAACTTGAGTCAAACCATCTCTCACCTACACAAGCCTTCTTATTGCCGATATCCCTAAGATAGGTGGCAACATATTGGCTAATCCTTCTAAAAGCACTCAATAGGAGATCATCGTTCATGGTACCCATGGAACACAGATTGATGTCATATTCGCAGGTGGTGTAAAGGGTACTAAAGAAGGAGTTAGGTGAAACCTTACTCTATTTTAGGATATGTCCCTGGTCTTGTGATGCAATATTCCTGTTACTGGGGCCAATATTTTTGCTTAAGTCAAGTTATATGACCTACACCACTCCTAAAACAGGATCATGTAGTTATGACCACTAAATTCAAACCAATGGACCTTAAAGCAACACACAAACCATGCTAAGTAGTCAGAAATAAACATGAAGTCTTCAATAGCATTGCCCCCTCTACCAGTAAAAGTGGGAATATTTTCTCCTTCTATACCATCTCTTGTGGAGCCCAGGGGAAAATCTACAATCATTTCATCAAGCATACTACCCTTGAGGGAGTGCTCAAAGTTGTCACCCAAAGTAAATTCTGTCTCATGTGGATCCTCAAAATTTTGGCAGCCCATATGGCACAAGTGCAAGTTGAAAGCCCCCAACAAGATAATCGACTAAGGTGAGTTATGCGTCTCATCAAATACTTGTAAAAAAAATTGCAAAGCCCACAGGTGCTCTAATGAAGTTTCCTGCACAAAAGAAATATAGAAATTCAGTAATAAAATATTCTGTAAACCCTTGAAGTCTAACTGAACCACCAGCATGTTAGGGGACCAACTTTTTACTTGAGTGGGGATGTAGAGCAAATCCAGGGATATCACAGTAAGCAGGTCTTCCTTTGACCTCTCTGCCGAAGAAGGTATTGCAGGTGAGAAAAAGGCGATATAATCATCCAGAAAGAATGAGTTTTCTGGGTCCAGGTTTCCGGTAGACGTACGATCTGGTAGTCTAAAATTGACAGGAACTGCAATTACTATTGACTTGAAGTTGATGGTAAGCATGTGCAAATTAAAAAAGCACCCCAAATGTCTTTTTGTCAATTGCACCAGAGCACACACATGCCTCTTGGGCATATGTGTGCTCTACATGTGCACCACTATTTTTGGGGTTCACCAAGGGGGGGTCATTGCCATCCTCGGTTTTGCTTTTCACAAATAGCGATTTCCTATTTGTTATTCCTAATAGGAAATTGCTATTTGGGAAATGCAAAACCGCCCCGTTGACACAAATGCAATGGGATTCCTTATTTGCAATTTCCTAATAGCAATTCTGACCCATCAGGAAATCAGTAACTCTGTATATAGCATTTTGCATTTTCTAAATAGCGATTTCAATAAAGTTGCTGTTTAGGAAATGCAAAATTTCATTTTAGTATGTCTGGCCCAGATCTCTCAAGACTGAAATCTGTATCTGAGCAGTAATGGCAATATAATACCCTTACTAAGGGTGTCTAACCTGCCATTATGCCAGATTCCTACACTTCTAGGGTCTTCTAACCCATAAAAAGCTGTGGATGGTTAGAAAAAAACCCTGGAGAAGCACTTTAATTCCCGGACCAATGATACCGTTAATAGCACAACACTGTCTCATATTCCCAGCTGTATCAAACTGACTAAAATTCAACACAGCACAATCCCCTTCAACTGATTTGTGACCAGAAATTAATTAGCCCACCCATCTGGCCATAATTATATCAACACAATAACGCCAACCCATCCCTCCATTAAAAGTGCACCAATGTTTGCCTTTGCGAATAAGTTCCTGGGTGGATTCGACCATTCCCAGTCTCATGGAGGGGATACCCACCAGGACAGCCAGCAAAGGTATAGATTCGGGGGGGGGGGTGTAGTTGTTGGACAGGCCTCTTTGGGTTTGAAAAGAAGGAGCAGCAGCACTTTGTGTGCTGCTTTAAGTGGAGTAGGGGACTTCAGGAGTAATAGTCTGTGCCTGGGGTGGCGGCAAAAAAGCAGGTCTGGCACTTCAGAATGGGCCTCTGGACCAGGATTAGCATTGAAAAGTCTTGCATTTCCCTAAAATGTAGACAGAGAGTGTGGCATGGTCTGTGACATTACTTCATCCGACTGATGATTTCTTCTTATGTTTCCCAAGAGCCTCTTTCTGATAGCAGTCTTGTTGAGTTTGCAGGGCAGTTAGTTTCAGCTTTTAGAAAATCATGGGGCTTGTGCAAAGATGCCAAACAGGCTTCTATTGGTTCCAAATGGTCTTTAGTAGGTCTTAATTGAAATTCAATAATTGCCAAAAAATCTACTATACACGGCCTCATGGTCAACTGTGCCCAAAAATGAAGAAGTGGTGTGTCTTCCAGAACCTAATAGGCCAGACTGTTGTTATGCCCTGGTGACCCGGGCACTTGACTTTTTTCGTTTAGTGGCCAGTTGGATGTGGGAAGCAGGGCTAGTAGGCCTCACAGATGCTGCCGGCAGTTCACAGCCCACTGGAATAGAATATCAACTGAAGCAGCTGAGGTGCCATGCATGGGAGTAGAACCACAGGGGTTATTCATTCCCCAGTGTTTCCTTCAGCAACCTCCTTTATTAAACTTAGGGCTGCTTTATTTGCCACCACCGCAAGACTGTTCCCCTGCCTAAGCGATAGCTTGTGCTCAGTCAGGGCTGTTTCCTTAGACACTACCCCAATAGCATGTCCCAACATAGTGTCAATGCTCGTAGGTTTACATGGTGGGTAGATCATGTGGCTCTGATGGGCACAGATGGGCCCCCTCTTGGCCAGGTCTTTGCCTGGCACATGCCCAGGTGCATCCTATAGTTATCTCGGTCAGCTGTGGTAGCAAGTGGTTTTAAATCACACAGTGTGAGCCTGCCTCCTCTGGGCCAAACAGGTGGTGCCACAAGGCCTGATGGGGGACATAGTCCCACCCCAACAGGTCAGGCATGTGAGTGAGAGAGTCAAAAATAGCATGTTTTCCTTCCCTAAACTTTCAGATGCCTTGTATGAGCTTCCAGCTGCCTGGCCATGTTAATTGCTCTAGCAACACAAAAGGATGATGGACGGAGTGCTGACAATGCAAACACTCACCCCCAGTCACAGATCTGGGTTTAATCCATCGTTCTTTTGCTCACCATGCCACCCCAGTTTGGACCCAGCCATATGCAAATCAGTCTTGACCCTGTTCCGCATGGGAACAGTCCAGCCCGAACTGCCAGGCCAGGTCCTCCCTGGACCGGAAACAAGCATCCTGGGACCGGTTTCGGGGTTTCACCCCTCATCAGCCAGGCTAGCTTGATTCCAGTGGCACAGTGAGCACGGGACCCACGTCTGGGCATACCCTTCCCACTTAGGGCAACTTTAGCAACACAAAAGGATGATGGACGGAGTGCTGACAATGCAAACACTCACCCCCAGTCACAGATCTGGGTTTAATCCATCGTTCTTTTGCTCACCATGCCACCCCAGTTTGGACCCAGCCATATGCAAATCAGTCTTGACCCTGTTCCTCATGGGAACAGTCCAGCCCGAACTGCCAGGCCAGGTCCTCCCTGGACCGGAAACAAGCATCCTGGGACCGGTTTCAGGGTTTCACCCCTCATCAGCCAGGCTAGCTTGATTCCAGTGGCACAGTGAGCACGGGACCCACGTCTGGGCATACCCTTCCCACTTAGGGCAACTTTAGCAACACAAAAGGATGATGGACGGAGTGCTGACAATGCAAACACTCACCCCGAGTCACAGATCTGGGTTTAATCCATCGTTCTTTTGCTCACCATGCCACCCCAGTTTGGACCCAGCCATATGCAAATCAGTCTTGACCCTGTTCCGCATGGGAACAGTCCAGCCCGAACTGCCAGGCCAGGTCCTCCCTGGACCGGAAACAAGCATCCTGGGACCGGTTCCGGGGTTTCACCCCTCATCAGCCAGGCTAGCTTGATTCCAGTGGCACAGTGAGCACGGGACCCACGTCTGGGCATACCCTTCCCACTTAGGGCAACTTTAGCAACACAAAAGGATGATGGACGGAGTGCTGACAATGCAAACACTCACCCCCAGTCACAGATCTGGGTTTAATCCATTGTTCTTTTGCTCACCATGCCACCCCAGTTTGGACCCAGCCATATGCAAATCAGTCTTGACCCTGTTCCTCATGGGAACAGTCCAGCCCGAACTGCCAGGCCAGGTCCTCCCTGGACCGGAAACAAGCATTCTGGGACCGGTTTCGGGGTTTCACCCCTCATCAGCCAGGCAATGCTCACCCATCAAGAATGCATATTGGGCAGACAGTGAACAATAGGACCTGGGTGTACCTGTGAGAGGGTCATCCTCCAAGATGGGAGAGGTGAAGTTATTTCCTTCCCAGTTTATATTTCAAAGGACTGTCTGAAGCACACTCACAAAGGAACTTAACACTAGCATTCTGTCACCCTAGATCTCTTGGGGAAGGAAGGAACTCTCCAGACCCAGATGTAGGGGTGTAGTGAATCCTAGTTCATTTTAATGGGATAACAGGAGTTAGCTTAACCCCTGGCTTGCAGACTCGTGCCCCCGTCACCTAGTGACTTTTAACCTACTTAGCTTGCTCTGTCTTAGCCCATTTAATTATTTAATTCTTCTAAGATGGCTGCCTTGTTTATAGTTAGGCCACTTGTTATGAGTCACATTATCAGTGTCACTGCGCTAAGGCGTCAAGATCAAGCACCAAAGACAAACAAACAGTAGGTGTTCACAATGAGGGATTTTCCCTCTCTATACTTTCAAGGGATTGTTTATATTGATTGCCGTCCCAACATGTCTGTTATCTATTGTTTGGGAATACACCTACGTCAGGGGTCCTTGTAGATCTGTATAAACACATCAAACTTTAGACAGATAATTAGAGGGATTCCGACCGGAGGGCATGGCCACCATCGCTGATATCGATGCTGTAGTCATCTTGACGCTGACCATGTCTTCGTGTCCCTGCGGAGTCTGAGATAGAGACCTCATTCCAAGGTAACAAGGGTTGGGGGCTCCTCTCATGGACATGGCATTGGCAGATTAGGTTTAGCAAACTCAGCTCTCCTTTAGGTAGGAGGTTAGGCCTCTCACATTAGGGTATTAGGGCATATTACATCTCGTATGTCTTTTCTATGCATTGTAATAATGACTCTCATCTTCACAATTCTGTTCCTTGCACTATTCATTATCCTAATCATTGCAGCCCATGCGACTTATCGCAAATTGCAGTTATGTTAAATAAAAACTATTGAAACTCTACTGCATCTTTGTTATTTTGTTATAGCCCAGTTGGCTGAGCTTATAGCTCTTATTCTAGCGCTCGAACATACTGAGCCAGGATGCCGGACTTTAATAGTCTGTGACTCTTATTATTGCATCAAGGTCAGAATGAGGGCCATAGTGTTGTCTGCTATTGATATCACTCAGACAGACTTGTCCCGGTTATATCCTGGGCAAACACAGGTACGCTCCATCATGCAGCTGAGTTGGACTCTACAGACACTGAAAAATGGCCACATTCCATGGAAGTATATTAACGCAAGTGAATTCTTCACTGCTTTTCATTTTTCCAGAGAACAACAGACAATGGCTAAAAGGGAGGCTAGTTTCACCATGCTTCACGTAGAAAGGTTAGATAAATTGCCCTTCACAGTAGCAGAGAGTCCTTCAACTATCTGGCTCTTACATGGCAGAATTAGTTTACCCATTTCAACCTTTCGTTTCTCAAGCTGCCTGAAACATCTTGCAGTGGGAAGGTACGAGCAACTAGGAGATAGCTATATTAAGGAAGAATGGGAGTTGCCCTTTGATTACAAATGTCTGAACGGCGAAACAGAGGTCTTTCTAAGCGGAAGCACATGTGAGACTGCTGTTAGTCATTCTATGATATGCAAGCAGGTGTCCCTTCACGGTCTTTGCAATGCGGGGGTCGCGAATTTGGCCTGTTTGCTGAAGGGTACTCCCGTCCCTTTGATTCGCCCGGTATTTCATGTACTTTCTAATGGAAGTTATGTGGTACTGAACGATCAAAGTTGTTGCGGCATGCGACCAGGAATTGCCTACGCAATCTCGGTCTTGAAGGGCGTTACGTGTTGTGGACATGTTTTGTTCCCCCCACACGAGAGATAAAAGTATCTGACATGTGGCCCCACATAGATACTATCAGTGTGAACTATGACAAGCTGAGCAGTCTAAAGGCGCTATACAGTAGTTTCAAAAACAGGTCGCCTTGACATCCGCAAAGGAGACGTATGCTCTCCAGATTGCGAGATCATCAGTCAAGATACAATCCCTATTAAATACCAACTTCCGCAAGCACTTTGGAGAACTGGTATCGAGAATATTCAATGCTTCGAGCACCACTGGGATTGTTAATTTCTTTAAGGCTGTCGGGTCTGGTTTCGTGTCTATCTTCCAGACTGTCTTGGGAGTCATCCCGTCAGCCATCCATTCACTCTTTTCAAGTGTGTTTGGTGGCTTTCAAATTATTTTGGTTTTGATTGGCGGACTACTACTGCTATTTTTTCTGATTCGCAGTGGTTGTTTCTATCCAGCAACGCAGAGCAATGGAGCCGCTCCCACCAACTCCACTGTGCCGTGAACGCATGGTTCGGATCTTTGGTGCACCCTTGCTGGTGGAATTGGAGCATGACTGGTCGTTGTCATTTTGACCCCTTCTCTGGTGCATACAACCAGTCTTCTGCTGCATATGGTGCCTCTTTGAACATCTGCCTATGGTCTGTCTTGCTGTTGCACCGACATCTCCTCTGGACGACGAACTGCTGATGTCCCCGATGAGGGTTCATACACGGTCATGCCCCTTGAGACTGAGGTTGCTCCGCGAGCCCACCTATGAGCCTTCTGTTTTGAGTTCTATCATGAACGAGGACACTGCAACGAATGACGTTACACCAGAAAATACTGCTGACTACTGCTCTGTGGATCCGTTTGTCCGCCCAGCACTCAATTTGACACCAGATGATGTTGACTAATTTTTGAGGTAATTGGTTGGTGAGTTCGATGACACTCTTCAAGATCATGCGTACAGCAAATAATTTGATGAATTGACTTGCCATTCCTGATTCAAAATTATGCATTTAAATTAACATTGCTTTGGCACGCTGTGCTTGTCATGGTTGACATTAACATCTCTGTATGTGTTTTAGCAGAATTTTTTTTATAACCTTTTTAACACATTTTAAAGAATTTTTAGCTGGTTTTTATGCTTTTAGCTTTTAGTTCAGAGCAATTTTAATGTTTGGGTTCCTGTACCTTCGTCATACCTGTTACGGCAATGGGGAGGGTGTAGTGAATCCTAGTTCATTTTAATGCGATAACAGGAGTTAGCTTAGCCCCTGGCTTGCAGACTCGTGCCCCCGTCACCTAGTGACTTTTAACCTAATTAGCTTTCTCTGTCTTAGCTGATTTAATTATTTAATTCTTCTAAGATGGCTGCCATGTTTATAGTTAGGCCACTTGTTATGAGTTACATATCAGTGTCACCGCGCTAAGGCGTCAAGATCAAGCACCAAAGACAAACAAACAGTAGGTGTTCACACTTAGGGATTTTCCATCTCCATAATTTCGAGGGATTGTTTATATTAATTGCCGTCCCAAGCATGAATGTTATCTATTGTTTAGGAATACACCTACGTCAGAGGTCCTTGTAGATCTGTATAAATACATCACACTTTAGACAGATAATCAGAGAGATTCCGACCAGAGGGCATCGCCACCAGTCGTCTTGGCGCTGACCCAGTCTTCGTGTCCCTGTGGAGTCTGAGATAGAGACCTCAATCCAAGGTAACAAGGGTTGGGGGCTCCTCTCATGGACATGGCATTGGCAGATTAGGTTTAGCAAACTCAGCTCTCCTTTAGATAGGAGGTTAGGCCTCTCGCATTAGGGTATTAGGGCATATTACATCTCGTATGTCTTTTCTATGCATTGCAAGATGGTGGGGGTCTTTGTAATAATGACTCTCGTCTTCAAAATTCTGTTCCTTGCATTATTCATTATCCTAATCATTGCAGCCCACGCAACTTATCACAAATTGCAGTTATGTTAAATAAAAACCATTGAAACTCTACTGCATCTTTGTTATTTATTGCCTGTGTTTGTATGAGACATGATAAATCTGTGAGAAATGGGTAATCTCCGTTCAACCATGACACTCCCTTAGATGTCTTATTCTCGAGTCCATGCGTAAAGGCTGCCACAAATCACCTTTTACTATTGTGTTTCTGGTGAGGTGCTGCTAGTGAGCCGGTAAGGATGGGACAACAGTTGCGACTTGTTGTAGGATAGTCATAGTCGCCTACAAGTAAAGGTACTGTCATCCTTTAACCAGCAGTCTTGCCCAGAGCAAGAGTCCAAACTGCAACAGGGGTAGACTAGAGGTTTCCCCCACTTCAAAGGGTAACACCAAGTATAAATATTGGACCTCCTGAGCCAGTCATCAGTACAGTCCTGGACCTCTGGGCATTCCAGAAGAGGAACCTTTTCCTAAAGAACTGTTGGCTGCTTGAAGCATGGCTTGTTCCCCAGAGGACTGCCCTGCTGATTGAGGCCTGTTCTGTTCTCTGAGAAGGAAGACTGCTCCTGGTCCTTGTCAGGGTGAACCACAAAAGTCACTAAAATACCTTATAATTAACCCTCTGGTAGCTTGGCACAGAACAATCAGGCTTAATTTAGCAGCAATATGTATAGTATTTATGCAGCATTTAAAAAGTAATGAAGTGAAAACACAACACAAGAGTAAGGTTTAAGACATATAATGACACCAAAATGAGAACCATCCAATAATCAGAGTCAGAGTGATGAGTTTTTTTACGTTTTCGTAAAAACAGCAGCAA
This sequence comes from Pleurodeles waltl, assembly GCF_031143425.1. Lineage (NCBI taxonomy): Eukaryota > Metazoa > Chordata > Amphibia > Caudata > Salamandridae > Pleurodeles > Pleurodeles waltl. The sequence continues at coordinate 1,180,583,184 of NC_090437.1, forward strand.
GCAGCACAAAGTGCCTCTTGCAGTTATCAGGCCTTGCTGAACAGGGAGAAAGTCACAAGTTCAGGTCAAACATGACGGAATGTGGGTCAGATAAAAAGGCCAGGTTAACCTTGCTAAAGAGTTACCTTTTCATGTCCTGCATGAAGAGTTCCTTTCACGTTGGCAGGTGCTGGAAGGTGAAGCCTGTTGATGCAAGGAGCAGGTCATTTGTTGCAGACTGTCGCTGTTGTAGAACGTGGAACCAGTCATCACTGAAAGTTCATGCTGGTGGCTGTTAAGGGCTGTCGCTATCTAAACAAAGAGCAGATCCCTCTAGAGCTTTGTGTTTGCAGTCATCGCAGATGGTCATTTCTTGTTACAAAGAGGTTACTTTGTAGTCCCAAGGAGTCCAATATTTCTGTATCTTCTTCTTTCCCTGAAGATATTACACTGATGCCAGTTGAAGGGACTAGAGCCTGGGGAGCACCACTATAGGGTCAGGACTCACTCCAGCAGAGACCAGCAGGAGGGCTCAGGTAGATCGAGGCAAGTGCGGTTGGTGTTAGTATGCAGGGCAATTCCATTAAGACCTCTGGAAGTTTGTTGTGTCCCTGTAGCTACAATTGAGGCCTGCCAACTGACCAGTAGGGTCACTCTGAGTAGCTTAGGTTATACTTCTTTTTTCAGTCTCCAGGGCAGTCCCTCTTCTTCAGACATCAGGACAGTCCTTCTTTTGAATATTCTACAGGGCCAGGAGAATTCTGATGAGATGTTCTGACGGTCCTACCTTTATACCTGGTGGTAGCCTTTGGTCCAGGGAATTCCCTGGCCTACCACAAAAACTGGTTCTGGTCAGTTCTCTTCCTTCCCCTGGTCCTGGATCCAAACTGACAAAGGTAAGGGCAGTCTGGTTTCAGGTTCCTTTATGTGTGCTGTAGGCATGGCCATTTAGAGTGTAATCAGGCCAGGGCACAACTCCTCCCCAGGCATTATGTCAGAAATATCCTCTCCCCTAAAACCTAGGTCTTCTTTTTCCTATATCTAGAAGCAACACACAACCCACAGCAGGAGAGCCATTCACAGTGATGTGAGTCGGTGTACTGGCAGAAAGTTATAGTTGGTTTGGGCAACAAAACTACAAAAAAGCAGGCTTCATACTTAAAGATAATTTTAATTTACAACTCATTTGATTGCAAACATAAGCTCTGTATCTGACCCTAATTTGCTGTTAGCACTTAGCTGTTAGCACTTGTAATAAGGTAACCCAGTGCTAATCTATGTTTCACATGCCAAAACGTGTTAGACATGGCATTATCGGTGTGGTTTTCCCTGTCTTTTAGCCTCTGCCTCCTGTATTTTTGATTTTGTGCTGAATTTTGTTTTTGCTGGTTGTGGTACTTTGGGCACTTTACAGCCTGCTAATCAGTGCTAAAGTGCAAATGCTCCCTGTGTAGACTGTGATTCTGATTGGTTTATCCATGATTAGTGTAAGGAAATGCCTCCTTGGCATGGTTGCCCCCTGACTTTTTGCCTTTGCTGATGCTATGTTTACAATTGAAAGTGTGCTGAGGCCTGCTAACCAGGCCCCAGCACCAGTGTTCTTTCCCTAACCTGTACTTTTGTATCCACAATTGGCAGACCCTGGCATCCAGATAAGTCCCTTGTAACTGGTACTTCTAGTACCAAGGGCCCTGATGCCAAGGAAGGTCTCTAAGGGCTGCAGCATGTCTTATGCCACCCTGGAGACCTCTCACTCAGCACAGACACACTGCTTACCAGCTTGTGTGTGCTAGTGAGAACAAAACGAGTAAGTCGACATGGCACTCCCCTCAGGGTGCCATGCCAGCCTCTCACTGCCCATGCAGTATAGGTAAGACACCCCTCTAGCAGGCCTTACAGCCCTAAGGCAGGGTGCACTATACCATAGGTGAGGGTACCAGTGCATGAGCATGGTACCCCTACAGTGTCTAAACAAAACCTTAGACATTGTAAGTGCAGGGTAGCCATAAGAGTATATGGTCTGGGAGTCTGTCAAACACGAACTCCACAGCACCATAATGGCTACACTGAAAACTGGGAAGTTTGGTATCAAACTTCTCAGCACAATAAATGCACACTGATGCCAGTGTACATTTTATTGTGAAATACACCACAGAGGGCACCTTAGAGGTGCCCCCTGAAACTTAACCAACTATCTGTGTAGGCTGACTGGTTCCAGCAGCCTGCCACACTAGAGACATGTTGCTGGCCCCATGGGGAGAGTGCCTTTGTCACTCTGAGGCCAGTAACAAAGCCTGCACTGGGTGGAGATGCTAACACCTCCCCCAGGCAGGAGCTGTAACACCTGGCGGTGAGCCTCAAAGGCTCACCCCTTTGTCACAGCCCAGCAGGGCACTCCAGCTTAGTGGAGTTGCCCGCCCCCTCCGGCCACGGCCCCCACTTTTGGCGGCAAGGCTGGAGGGAACAAAGAAAGCAACAAGGAGGAGTCACTGGCCAGTCAGGACAGCCCCTAAGGTGTCCTGAGCTGAAGTGACTCTAACTTTTAGAAATCCTCCATCTTGCAGATGGAGGATTCCCCCAATAGGGTTAGGATTGTGACCCCCTCCCCTTGGGAGGAGGCACAAAGAGGGTGTACCCACCCTCAGGGCTAGTAGCCATTGGCTACTAACCCCCCAGACCTAAACACGCCCTTAAATTTAGTATTTAAGGGCTACCCTGAACCCTAGAAAATCAGATTCCTGCAACTACAAGAAGAAGGACTGCCTAGCTGAAAAACCCCTGCAGAGGAAGACCAGAAGACGACAACTGCCTTGGCTCCAGAAACTCACCGGCCTGTCTCCTGCCTTCCAAAGATCCTGCTCCAGCGACGCCTTCCAAAGGGACCAGCGACCTCGACATCCTCTGAGGACTGCCCCTGCTTCGAAAAGACAAGAAACTCCCGAGGACAGCGGACCTGCTCCAAAGAAAAGCTGCAACTTTGTTTCCAGCAGCTTTAAAGAACCCTGCAAGCTCCCCGCAAAAGGCGTGAGACTTGCAACACTGCACCCGGCGACCCCGACTCGGCTGGTGGCGATCCAACACCTCAGGAGGGACCCCAGGACTACTCTAAGACTGTGAGTATAAAAACCTGTCCCCCCTGAGCCCCCACAGCGCCGCCTGCAGAGGGAATCCCGAGGCTTCCCCTGACCGCGACTCTTTGAATCCAAAGTCCCGACACCTGGGAGAGACCCTGCACCCGCAGCCCCCAGGACCTGAAGGACCGGACTTTCACTGGAGGAGTGACCCCCAGGAGTCCCTCTCCCTTGCCCAAGTGGAGGTTTCCCCGAGGAACCCCCCCCTTGCGTGCCTGCAGCGCTGAAGAGATCCCTAGATCTCCCATTGACTTCCATTACAAACCCGACGCTTGTTTCTACACTGCACCCGGCCGCCCCCGCGCTGCTGAGGGTGAAATTTCTGTGTGGGCTTGTGTCCCCCCCGGTGCCCTACAAAACCCCCCTGGTCTGCCCTCCGAAGACGCGGGTACTTACCTGCAAGCAGACCGGAACCGGGGCACCCCCTTCTCTCCATTCTAGCCTATGTGTTTTGGGCACCACTTTGAACTCTGCACCTGACCGACCCTGAGCTGCTGGTGTGGTGACTTTGGGGTTGCTCTGAACCCCCAACGGTGGGCTACCTTGGACCAAGAACTGAACCCTGTAAGTGTCTTACTTACCTGGTAAAACTAACAAATACTTACCTCCCCTAGGAACTGTGAAAATTGCACTGTGTCCACTTTTAAAACAGCTATTTGTGAATAACTTGAAAAGTATACATGCAATTTTGATGATTTGAAGTTCCTAAAGTACTTACCTGCAATACCTTTCGAATGAGCTATTACATGTAGAATTTGAACCTGTGGTTCTTAAAATAAACTAAGAAAAGATATTTTTCTATATAAAAACCTATTGGCTGGATTTGTCTCTGAGTGTGTGTACCTCATTTATTGTCTATGTGTATGTACAACAAATGCTTAACACTACTCCTTGGATAAGCCTACTGCTCGACCACACTACCACAAAATAGAGCATTAGTATTATCTATTTTTACCACTATTTTACCTCTAAGGGGAACCCTTGGACTCTGTGCATGCTATTCCTTACTTTGAAATAGCACATACAGAGCCAACTTCCTACAATTAGCATATTTGATTTTCTAGTAAAGTGCACTATTTGTGCCCAGGGCCTGTAAATCATATGCTACTAGTGGGCCAACAGCACTGTTTGTGCCACCCACATAAGTAGCCCTATAAACGTGTCTCAGACCTGGCACTGCAGTGTTTGTGTGTGGAGTTTTAGACTGCCTATTCGACCTGGCAAATGCGCCTTCTTGCCAAACTCAAAACTTGCTCTTTACTACATTTAAATCACCCCTAAGGTAGCCCCTAGGAAGCCCCATGGGCAGAGGGCAGTGTATTTAAAAAGTAGATCATGTATTAGTGTGTTTTACATGTGCTCATAGTGAAACACAGCGTAATTCATTTTTCATTACTACAAGGCCTATCTCTCCCGCAGGTTAACATCGGGATTGCCTTGAAATATCTTTTAAGTGGAATTTCCCATTGGGCGCAGATAGAAATATGGAGTTTGGGGTTTGTGAACCCACCAATTTAAAAATACATCTTTTGGTAAAGTTGTTTTTTAGATTGTAAGTTTAAAAATACCACTTATAGAAAGTGGGCATTTTGGTGCTTAATCATTCTGTGCGTCTGCCTGGCTGCTGAATACACGTCTGTGTCAGACTGACTATTGGGCTGTTTGAGAATTAACTCTAGACAGTCACACAAAGGGAACTGAGATGTATCCTGCATATCCTGATGGGTCTTCCTGGGCTAGAGTGGTGGGAGGAGCTGACATTTGCACCTAAATAGGGCTGTGTCTGTCCTTATATAATGCAGTCTCCAAACCCCTAAAGTATGCATGGGACCAGGGCTGGAAAGGCAGGGTCTTGTGCACTACAAATACTTTCCTTTGAAGTTTGCCTACTTTAAAGTCAGAAATAAGTATTAGACTTCACAACTTCATAGCATTTCTGAGCAAGAGGAGACTCTGCCAAGGAGAAGAGCTGTGAGGAGGAGTACTGTCCCTTTGCTGTGTGTGCTTTGCTGGGTTGGCCTGCAGTTGCCGCTTCTGCTTTAGAGAGGTCAAAGACTGGACTTTCCTGTGTATCCTGCTTGTGAAGTTTCTCCAAGGGCTTGTACTGAACTTGCCTCCTGTTAAGAAGGACTTCACCTGCCAGTCTCTGGGTTCTCTTGCTGAGGACCATGGCTCACCAGATGGTACCAACTCCAGATCCTGGGCCCTTGCGAGTGAAAGGTGGCCTAAAAACAAGAATAACCTGGCGCACCCACTCTGGATGACTCCAGAACCAGCGTCGCTGCCTGACTCTGTGCCGCTGCCTAAATCCAAAGCTGTGGTCTCCACTGAAGTGCAACAACCGTGACAAACGCCGCAGACCCGGTGCCACTGGCCTGAAGCCACCGCAGCACCCCTCAAGTCCTGCGACATTGTGAGTGCTATGTCACCGATGCCCATGACACCCAACTCCATCACAGTGCCTGTGGCCCCACGGTGTGAGGTTGCCCATTCGCATCTTGACCCACCGAATTTATCAACCCCGCAGGATTGTAAGGAACCAACACCTCAACGCCGCACCACCTCCCCTGTAACTGAAAGGACCGATGCCTCACCTCCCCTGCATCGCAGTAAGGAACCAACACGTCACCTTCCTGGTAGCAGTAAGGAACTGACGCTATACTGGCTCCAGCGATGCTTCACCTCCCCGACTCTGTGCAATGTCTTTGTTTCATTGTTTTCAAAGGTACTGTACCTGGGGTCCGTGCAACACAGTGACCGGCGCCGCACTGCCTCTGGAGAGGTGTCAGACTTTTGGGAACGACTCTGTCAATGACATTCTGATAGCCTCAGTTGGAGCTATTGTGCTTCTAAGCACTTTATTCAGATTTTGGGGCATATTTGCTAGCCCCTGTGGTGCAGGGTGGTGCAGCAAGTACCCTGCGTCACCGGAGAAGGGCTGAAATGCACCATATCTACAAGATACAGAGCATTTTTGTCCTCTCCCTTTGTGCTGGTGCTAAAATTAGAATGCAGCACACAGAATTAGGAAATTGTCATTATTTAATGATTGTTCATATGAAGGAAGGGACACCTTCCTGCATATAAACAATCATTAATGTTGTTTTGCTTTTTCATGTGTGTTGAAGAATGCAGCACACATAGAAAAAGAGCAAACAAGGAGAAAAAAGTATTTCTCCTCATTGCACCACTCCAATGCCACCCCTTGGGTTGGGTTCGTTTTGGCACTGCCTCAGAGTTGCGATTTCTCATAAATCTGGGGCAGTGTCAAAAGTAATGTGTGTTGAGTAAAAACACCCACAGCAACACCCATTGCAAGCCCCTCTGTCACAAAAAACTGCATTGGGGGGCCATATTTACAACCTTTCAGCAACGCAAAGTGGCATAGCGCTACTTTGTAAATGTGGAAATGGGCACAGCGCCACCAGAGCATCGCTAAAAGTGATGCTCCGGTGGCACTAGTGCCTTGAAGATAAGCCCCATAATTTTTGCTTGTGTAAGTTGGATTTTTGTCATTTTGGTCTTGTTTTACTTAGATAAATATTGGCTATTCTTCGAACTTGGTGTCATGTCCAGTTGTAGTATCGTTACTGAGTCACTGTGTGTGTGTGGGTACAAATACTTAACACATTGCCTCCGAGAAAAGCCTGACTGCTCATGCAAAGCTACCAAAGGGATGACGAGGGGTTCTCTTAGGAGTGTGACTCCCTTATCATGACTAAAATGAGGGGGCTACTTGGACAGGGCTAAACTTACTGTCAACTAGAGACCCCATTTCTAACATCCACAGCGGTAAGGATAGGACTTGTACTTGTACTTGACATACAATGGTTGGTGTACACGATTCCCTTAGTGCAGACCACTACATGACCACCTACTTTTTTTTTCCTTTTGGCAGGGTGTAAACTGTTGTTTTTAGCTGGCTTTGTGGCTAAAGACTGTAGTTTGTTGTTTAGGTGGCAGTAGGATGGGTACACATTTTTAAGTGGAGGCTCTTTTTACTTTTATTTCTCCTCCCTATGCTCCGTACCGCAACACCTTCTTTAGGGCTGAGTGCTCTACCTTTTAGAGTTTGGGCAGGGCTACTAGTGCTCCCTTGCCCAATAAATGCAGTAAGCAGCATGGATTCCCATCAGTTCCTGGAATGTGAGTGGTGCCAGCCATTCTTTCCATTTTGTCGCAGCTCAGTCGCAGAGACTATTCTATGGTAATGAAACTTGGCCATGCTGTTGTGGTGAGATTCTGCTCTGTTCCCAGTATGCTAGTTTTATGAAGCCATGCTCTAAATGTAATTTTGAATGTCAGAACAAGCTTGGGTGGTCATTTCGACCTCGGCGGTCTTTTGACAAGACCACCGAGGGACAGCCGCGCTGAAGACCGCCAGTGGTGGCGGTTTTCCGCTCGGCGTATTATGACTGCTGGCAGCCCTCCGTCCTTTTCCGGACGGAGAGCCGCCAGCAGCCATACTGGCGGTCGGCGGGGAAGTGGAGGTTGCTCGACCTCCACCGCCACTTCAACAGAACACCGCCCACCGAATCACGTTCTGTGATTCGGCTTGGTGGTGTTCTGTTGATGGTGTGGTGGTGGCGGAGCAGCCCCCATGGATCCCATCCCCTCCCGGAGGATCAACGGACCAGGTAAGTTGATCGTCCGTTAGGGGAGGGGGGTGGGGGGTGTCGTGTGCCTACGTGCGTGTCGGGTGTGAATGTGTAATGTACTGTTGGGGGTAGGGGTGGGGATGGGGGTCCTGCCACCTTTGGGGGTGGCAAGTGTGGTGGGGGGTGTAGGGGAAGGACTCGGGGTGGGGGTGGGGGGTGGTTGGAGACCCCTATCAGTGCCAGGGAAGGAATTCCCTGGCACTGATAGTGCTCACCGCCTTGGATTTCATGGCGGTTCCAAACCCCATGAAATCCGTGGCGGTCAGCCAGGTCATGATACCGCCGGCGGTATTGTGATGACCGCCGGGCTGGAGACCCAGGTCTCCAGCCCAGCGGTCATCTCCGCCCTGGCAGTCGGATCAGAGAAGTGGCGGATGACCATGGCGGTAACCGCCATGGTCATAATTCCAAATTTTTTACCGCCAGCCTGTTGGCGGTTCTCCGCCGACCGCCAGGGTTGTAATGAGGGCCTTGATGTCTTGTCTGACCACAAGTTGACTTACTCTTAGAGTCATTGGAGGAACCTTTTTAATGGTAAATTAGAGTTAAAGGCTTGCTTAATTAATGCCAGATCCCTTTCCAAATGCAAAATTATATTTGGGATTTGTTAAATAACAATGCCTGGGCTCTTTTTGGTTTTCTCTGAAACTTGGTTTAATGTCAACGCAGGTCCTAATATTGCCCTGGCTATAGCAGAAGGCTATTCAGTCTCCCATGTAGATTGGTGGGTAGATCAAGATGGTGATATCGCTATTATTTATCACTTTAAATTTGGATTTAGCACTACCAAGATAGAGGATTTGGAATTAACTGAGTGGTTAGTTCTCTCCCTCAAGATCTCAGACAAGTTCTCCCTTTTGGTCTATCGTCCTCCTATAGCATCTTCTAAGATCTTGGAAGTTCTAAAATATTCTAATTGTGTAGCATTGGATTTCAATATGCACATGGAAGACTCCAATTGCAGATTTACAGAACTGTTTAGGGGACCTATGACTGATCGCAATTTAGTACAACTAGTCAAGTGTGACACTCATAAATGTGGGCATAACCTTGACATGATTTTCTCTAACTACCCCTCTTTTGCCACTGGGCGTCCTCCTCAATTAGCACTGACTGACCATTTCCTAGTTCCCTTCGACATGTCTCACGCTGTTGCTCAAACTGCCACCACTAGGGCCAAGGGAATTTCTAGACCTTGGCACTCTATTCGTGACTCAAGTTTAGTTGAGAAAGGAAATAGAGGTTGAATTACAACACCGAGGAAAAGCGGGCATGTAACATTGCTCTTTAGCAGTTTCGTAAACACATCCAGAAAGACAAAATAGATTATTTGCCAAATAAATAGCTGCCTCTGAGAATGCTCACAGAACAGTTTGTAAAAACATTGAATTATTCTTGTAGCCAGCAGCTAACAAACATGCTATTCCAACTTCTCAGGTGTTAGCTGAAAATGTATTTGTTTTTTTCATTACAAAGTGAAAAACAATCTGTTCGAACCTCGATAAGTATATGGACTTTCCTTCTTTGAGGTTCAAATGCTGACCCTATGCAGGATAAAAAAAGCCTGCTGCTTGAGTCCTTTGAGAAGGTTACTCTAGCTGAATCTGAATATATCATCGAAAAAGTTAAATCAATTTGCCTTCTTGAAGCTTATCCTCCCTTAATTCTGTCTAGGGCAGTTATTTCAATCAATCCACAGAATAATGCCCTTTTTAACCTATCCTTGGAACTGAATGAGGTGCCAACAATTTGGAAAAAGGCACTTGTGGTGCCTCTTTTGAAGAAAACAATTCCGACCTGCTTATTCTGAGTAATTACAGGCCTATCTCTCTCCTCCCTGTATTGGGGTAGATGCTAGAATCTCTGAAAAAGTGGCAGATTACTAGGCACATTGAACAGAATAATGTTCTTCAGTCTTCTCAGTCTGGCTTCTGAGTGAGTTTTAGCACTGAGCCTGCCCTCTTAGAGGCCAAGGAGTATAATAAATGTAACCTTGACCTGGGAAGATAAGGGATGATCTTTTTATTAGATCTATGTGTCACATTTGACAGATTGGCCCACAAGATCCTCATGCAAAGACTGGCGAAGGCAGGAATAGTGGGCAGAGCCCTAAACGGACTTTGATTCTATTAATTTGTCAGACAGCAAGCATTTTTTCTAATCACCTTTCACCTCACCTCCCAGTTTAAACCAATAAGTTGTGGTGTCCTCAAGGGCTCAGCATTAAGCCCAACTCTCTTAAACATCTACATGGTTCCACTAGCACTGATAGCTGAACGGTGGGGCTATGTAATGTAATGTTTTGAAGCATGTATTGTTTTTTCATAATAGACATACACCTTCACAGTATTCAGAATGTGGGCTCTTAGTACACTGCCATTTGTCTTGGAACTGTGCTGTAATCATATGTCTGTATCATATTAGACAATGCAATGACCTACAAACTATATTGACTGAACCCCTGTAATCATGAATCTGTATTTGATGGCTACTCCCAGAAATAATTCTTAATACAATCATTTCACAGGATACACCTACGCTGTTTATGATTCATTCTTGCCATTTCACTGTGAATGAGCTTGGTGAATACGTAAATAACTTTGTTTACCTTAAACTATATATAACGCAGGGAGAATGTCATTAGATGACATCATTATGCTCAGATTAATTCATGTAAATGTTTCACTTCTAAATAAGAATCCTTGTAGGTACCTTTACCCATTGCACAGCTTACGCTGGCATTACAACAGCTCGATTACACTGTGGTTAGTAAGTTCTAGGGTTATCCTACTGCTGTTGCCGACTGAATGTGCAGCAGTTGCCTGTAACTTAACTCTGACAAATAAGACATTTTAGTGTTTGGTACTCCTTCCCCAGTTGATGCTATGAGACTCTGGCCTTCTGATCTGGGGCAAACCCCCACCCCCACAACAGTTGTCAGTAATCCGGGGGTATTAACTGGATATGGCCCTATCTTTTCAGTCTCAAGTGCAGACCACTGCTGCTACCTGCTTTGGGCTTTTAAAATATATGGGCATTTTCTAAAATATCTTCCTCTAGCCATGTAGAAAGATATTGTACACGCATTAATCACTTCCAGATTGGATTATATCAATGTACTCTATCTGGGAGTCTCTCAGGATCTGCTAAATTGGCTTCAGTGAGCACAGAATGCTGCGGTTCAGTTTGTTTTAAATATTCCAAAAAGAAATTCACTGCACAAGCTCTGAAGCAACTTCAATGATTCCCTGCTAAGTCTAGAATTAGGTTTACAGCACTTATGGTTACGTACAAGCCATTTCACCAAAATGGCCTTAAGTATATCCAGGATAAGCTAAAAACATATTCTCCCTCTAGGACCCTCCTCTCTGCCAATCAGAATTTGCTATGCATCCCCAAAGTGGGAAAACCCAGATCAGGTGGCAGATCCTATTCTTCTTTAGCTCCCAGTCTTTGGAATGATCTTCCATGGCATCTCTGGTCTAGTTGAAGACTTTTGTTTCAGAAAGTGTAATCCTGTTTCTACTTCTAGTACCGGCATAGAGCCAGGATGCCTCTTATGAAGCAGCAGTTGCACTCTACAAATTTATTTCCATTCATTCATTCACTTTGTGTGAGTATATGCTACTGCTGCATCAGACTGTTCAGGGCACAGAGATCTACAAGCCTTTCAAGATTCCTGTTCATGTCACTAAGGCCATGGTTGTCCATGACTTCTTTGTATCCAGTGTTGTCACTTCCAATCTTGGCATTGAGGTCCCCCATCAGTATGGTAATTGCTCCCTCAAGACATTTCTCCAAGATAGGCTGGAGTCTGTTGTTAAACAGTTTCTTCATTGTCTTTGCTGTCATATGTAAGTGCATAGCACTAGATAACATTCATGTTGAGCCTCTTTTTCTTTGTGCAGAAGGTAGCTGATTCTGGGCTAGTCCCATGGGCTTCTCATTCAATCAGAGTTCTGTTTACTGTTGGTGCTAGCATCAGTGTTACTCCCTGAGTGTTTGGGGCATTTTCCTCCTTGTGTCCAGAATATAGCAGCATTCCTCCTGGGGCCAGTGGTTTCTGTCTGGACTGTGTCCGTCTGATCTCACTGATGCCAAGCAATGCAAGGTTGTATTTTTTCATCTTCGCTGCCACTTAAGCTGTCCTGCCAGTCTCGTACATGGTCCTCACGTTCAATGTCATGATAATGATGGTCTTGGTCAAAAGCAGGCGGATCGATTTTGTGACTTCTAGGGTTTGCTAGATTTCACAAGGTGTCACAGCTCTCTGTGAAGGACATTCTTGTCTCCTCGAGGCCAGGATGACTTTTGGTTGTTACTGTAGCTAAGATTTGTTTACATGGTGGGGTAGCTAATCCCATACACAACCTTCCTGCTTTCACATCTTGGCTTAGGACCGGCCATGGTGGAGTTGGTTCCCTGACAGGGAATTGAACCTGGAACAATCTGGTGAGAGAGCCAAATCTCAACCACTAGACCACTCGGGAAAGTCCACAAGAGAAAGGAAAAGAAAGCTGCAGTCAACACCAGCTGAACAAAAGCAGAAAAAGCAAAAGGTCAAGGCAAATACACCTAAACCAAGAAGGACGCAAAGAAAAACTAAAGAGCAGATATGCACAGATCCATAGATGGCCTTACCACAGAAGCCCAAGAAGCAACAAGCCTTGAAAGCTTGAAGGAACTGTGTGACATAACAAGGAAACCCTTTGGCAGACACAAAAAGCCAGAAAGACCTATTAAAGATGAAGCTGGGAAGATAATCATGAACAACGAAGGCCGATAGTAATGATGGGTACACCAATTTGAGCAACTGCTGAACCAGCACGTACCACAGTATCCACCAGACCTAAGGCTGCTGACAAGGACTTGCCAATCAACTTCAGCAGACCAACCAAGGAAGAAATATGGCTAACCATCAATTATCTGAGATATGGGAAGGCATCAGGACCTGACAACATTCCTGCAGAGTCACTAAGGGCAGACATTGAAACATTAGTATACATCCTTTATGCCATGCTTGGAAGGATATGAAAAGAAGAAAAGGTGCCATCTGACTGGAAGGAGGGATATCTCATCAGGATTTCCCGGAAAGGTGACCTGATTAACTGCACAAACTACAGAAGCACAACCCTTCTATCAACCTCAGGCAAAGTGTTCAACAGCGTCATCCTGAACAGAATGAAGAAACAAGGTGATGCTCATTTTTGAGACCGGCAAACTGGCTTCCACAAAGATAGATCCTGCCCAGACCAAAATGCAACACTGCGCATCATCATTGAGCAGTAGATGTAATGGAACACCCCCCTTTATGTCAAGTTCATCGATTATCAGAAGGCATTTGACAGCGAGCTCAGAGAGACCCTTTGGAAACTCCTCCACCACAATGGTGTGGCAGATAAGCCTGTTATAATCATCAGGAACTCTTATGAAGGAATGACCGACAAGACAGTTCACGGAGTACAACTCACAGAAGCCTTTCAAGTGAGGACCAGAGTCTGTCTGAGTTGTTTGCTCTCACCTATGACCTTTTCTCTTCATTCTGTCCATAGACTGGATCATGAACACATCCACAGCAAGGAGAAGAAATGGCATCCAGTGGACACCTTCAACGCAGCTCAATGACCTGGACTTTGCAGACGACCTGGACCTACTCTCCCATCCCCATCTACAGATTAAAGAGAAGACTGACAATGTGGAAAACACATCAGCACATCTTGACCCCAACAGCCACAGGGGAAAAATCAAGATCTGAAGGCTAACAGGGATAGCTAAACTGCAGTCACTCGTACAGGCAATGCACTGAAAGAGTTTGAGGCGCTCACCTACCTGGGCAGTATCACAGACAAGCAGGACAGCATAGATGCTGATGTCAAGCAAAGCAAGGGTTGCCTTCGTTCAGCTGAAGAAGATCTGGAGCTTCAAGGACCTAAAGCTGCAAACCAAGATCAGGCTTCGTAACACCAATTTAAAATTGGTCCTTCTGTATGAAGCAGAAACTTGGAGGACAACAGTGACACCCAACAACAAAGTCCATGCCTTCATCCAAACCTGTCTGAGGAAAATCGCCAAAATCTGCTGGCCAAACACCATCATCAACAATGACCTATGACAGCAGACTTTTTTAACCCCTTGCTTATGCAGATATCATGAAAAGATGCTGGGGCTGGATAGGTCACATCCTCCTCAAGCCTGCATCAAATGCCAACAGGCAAGTCCTGACCAGGAACCCTTAAGGGAAAAGAAAAAGAAGAAGGCAAAGAATCACCTGGCACTGAGGCCATGAGGCTGACTACCAGGGGATGGGTTACACTTAAAGTCAGTTTGAAAGAAAAGCCCAGGAGGGGTAGTAGGCATAAGTAAGTAAGCACCCTGCCCTATGAGGCTTTAAGGCCAACTTAGGGGTGACTTTTAAGTCTTAAAAAAGAAGCTTCAGTTTGGGCAAAAGATCAATTTTGCCAGGTCGTAGTGGCAGTGTAAGACCTCACTACAGGCTGCAATGGCATGCCTAAGACATATTTTACAAAGCTACTTTACTGGGTGACACAGTGTGTGCTGCTGCCCACTAGTAGCATTTAAATTACAGACCCTGGGTACAAGTAGTAGTATCATTTACTAGGGATTTACTGGTAAATTAAATGGGCCTATTAGAAATAGGCCATTTTCCTATGTTGTCTGGAGAGCACACCAGCACCTTATCACTGGTTAGCAGCGGTAAAGTGCACAAAGTTTCATGCCAACAGAAACAAGCTCAGTAAAGTAAGGGAGGAAGGCAAAAACTTAGAGGGAATACAATGCCAAGGATGTCAAGTCTAACAGTTGGGAAAAACTTTGTCAAAATACAGAAGCATGTCAATATCCTGTTAGATTGTAGTGACAAATCTCAGCATCACTGTTACAAATTGGGACTCTAGTTGACAGAGGTATGCACCCTGTTCAAGTAGGGACCACAATCCTTGTCGGGACAAGTCACAACACAGCCTAATTTAACCTGTGCTTACCCTCTGGTAGCATCGCACTGGTCGGATCATTGCATCATCGGCCGTCTCAATTGAGGTGAATGTGATGTGTTGTAGTTTGGCCATGCAGAGCATTGTCAGTGAGTTGCACAGGCTGTAACTCCACTCTCATTGGGCAGCAGCTACATCCTCATAGATGCGATGCACCAATTTTCTGCTGCATTCGGACAATGCATCAATTTCTTTAGAACTCAGCTGCAGAAATCACTTCTGAGGCTCATAGCTCGGATGGGGCAACTCAGGTAAGGGTGAGAGTCACAGAAGGCAGAGTTCAGCAGCACCAGGAGCATTGTGGGCAGTCCTTGATGTCCCTGAAACTGCAGAAGAACAGAGGCGTATCAGCAAGCCTTTGGTGATCACTCTGGTGGGAAGGCAGAGTCCTTTCAGCAGGGTCAGAGAGCAGCAGGCAGTAGGGCAACAAGCAGAAGAGCAGTCCTTCCAGGAAAAACAGCCCAGTTCCGTTCTTTGAGCAGCAGATCAGTTCATCTGATAGACTTTCAGTTCCAGGTCCGGAGGTATCTGATTTTAGGCGGTCAGAGACCCAGTACTAATATCCAAATGTGCCTTTGAAGTGGGGGAGACTTGAAAGAGCGATTCTGAAGTGCACCAGATCCCTGTCAACCCAGTCCTGTCTGCCAGGCTATCTGTGGGGGTTTTCAGTCCTTTGTGTGGGGTCAAGCCACTACCCTTTGAAGTTTAAGTGTGAGAACCTCCTCTGTTCCTGCCCAGGAAGACCCATCAGTATGTTGATGAATGCAGATGCAGTTGAGTGTCCTGTTTTTATAGCTATCTGGATGGAATGCACAATGGGAGATGTCACCCAGCACAGACCAGACTTGGGTTGGAGACAGGCTGGAAGGCACATAGAGCAGTGCAAGCAGAGAAATGCCCACTTTCTAAAAGTGGCATTTCTAAAATAGTAATGTTAAATGTGACTTTATGAGTAAAGAGGATTTATCATTACCATTCCAAAGATATTAAACATGAAGTAGGTACTCCTTTCTGATCAGACAAAAACAGTTTAACAGTATATTAAGGAATTCCCAATGCTGGCCTATGAGAGGAGCAGGCTTCACTATAGTGGAAAGCAACTTTGGGAGCCTTTCACTACCAGGACATGTAAAACTTTAGAGTACATGTCCTGCCTTTGAAATATACTGAACTCTGCCCTGTGGGTCACATAGGGCCTACCTTAGGGGTGGCATATATGTAATAAGAGGGGGGTTTAAGGCTTGGCAAAGGGTTTTAGATGCCAAGCGGAGGTGGCAGTAAAACTGAACACACAGGCCTTGCAATTGCAATCTGTAACTATAGTAACAGTGTAGCATACAAAGAGGATATAACCTTAGTCTTTGCACATCTTCACCTCCACCAGTTAGACCATGTATTAAAAAGATGCTAGGTGCATTGTACATAATGAACATCAATTTCAGTCCAGGATTCTTAAGCACAATGTTTTGTAACTATTGCCAAACTATTGTCCAAAACACTCAGCGATACAATAAAAGTTCCCCAATTCTATGCACCCATGCTCATCTCTTTAAAGTATCATTAAAATCAGAAAAAATGAAAACCAAGCTGTTTCCCCACTAGTTGTGTGTAAAGCTCTGCATTGCTAACATCTATTGTCACCCCGAGTATGCATGCATTTAAACTCAATAATAACAAGTAAGTGAATAAACGTAAATAAAATACAATGATAGCCAGTTTAAGAAATTTGAACGAAATTTGGAACAACAAGTGATTCAAGGTAAATATGGATCAGCCCATTGATAGAACTGTGACCATGAATACCCCAAGGTTGGTGCAAATGTCTTGTGTTCAATATGACCTTGAGATGGGATTAACGTATTTGGAATAGGCCATGTTAACAGGTAGCCAGGTGACAATGATACAACATATGAGTACAAACTTGTTGCTTTTCTTTCTTTTTACAGTTTGCACAAGTAATGCAAGACAATAGGTAAACCAACAGCCAAGAAATTAAGACGTTTGACCATGTGGTAGCAGATGAAGCGACAGAGGAAGATGAGGAAATTCTGGTTCCCCATTCATCTTCCCAGAACCTCCTAATCTCTGCTATGAGAGGCGTGTGAGAGATTGCCCCATCACTGCCCCTCAGCAAAGTTCTGGTAGTAATTTTCTAGGCAAGAAGAAAGTGTAGTGGCAGCGTAATAAATTTCAGCAGACTGTACCTTTGTATATCTCACTTAAGAGAGGATAGAAAGAACCTTTAACCTAACATATAAACTACTCCAATAAACCACTTTTCTGTACTCCGGAATAAAGTGTATGCAGTGTCAACATTTGCAACCCCCTAGCTTCATATGCGTTCCGTAATCTGCTTCTCATCTTCTAAAAATTTAAGATAATTTACACAATCCCATTTCTAGCGAATCTCGACTGTGCTACTATCACTTTTGAACTTAAATCCGCACTCTCTGATCTTAGTCAAATTACTCATCAGGAGGTTTAAACCTATATGCATTCGATTGTTATGAAGAATTGTACTCCTAGACCAAGTTTGTTAATATCTGTTTATTTTATTGATGGGTAACTCAAAAGGTTTGTCCTCTATTAATTTGAATCACTAAGAGTCATATTCACGTTCTTAAAGTTTCCATAAAAGTGTGTCAGTTCAGCTTAACGTTGTAAATATGCATGTATGTTGTATCAAAAGTTTCTCACCAAGTTCGTTGCCTTTACCAACTGCACGGTATGATGGCAACATGCTGTAGTACATATTGTATACGAGTTCAAATAAATAAGATTTCCTCACAAACCACACACCTTTCCAGTCCCTTATCAAAACTCCTCACCTGTCTCCCCGTCCCCTGCGAGGTCCCAAAACAATTAGCAGGCTCCTTAATCACTATTGATGGCCAGCAATTGCAATTGCAGAAGACAACATAGATCAGCCAGGGCCAAAATAGCCTCTTGTTTTAACATGTTCTACTTCACTTTGATTTGAATCATATTAACTTTTTGGAATTTTAATATCTTTGTTCGAAACATATTGTTTTTGGCCCCTATGCCTCTTTAATATTCACGCCCTTAGTAATTACTCTGTTTCATGCTGGCCTGGATTGTGTCAGGGTCTTGCCTTAAAGTTTTTGTTGTTGTTGATTGTTCTCACATATTCGTGTAGCTTTTCCGTTGCCAGTGTCTGCCCTATGAATCTCTTATGAATGCATGTTTTTTCATTAAAATTAAGAGAACAGTTGAAGAAAGCTTATATTAGTTTGGAAAGTAGTACAACAGGTGTATGCTTTCATTTCGTCATAATAGCCTTTGTAAATCAGCCCTGAAATATCCAACACCCTATTAGTAACAGTAAAAAAAGGGAATCGTCTTTCTATTTGTACTACATTTATACAAATATTCCCATTTTACATGTTTGGGGGCCATCGCACTAGGGCAGTAAAACTACTACAGGATTACCATTGTACACACTCCAAAATGCTTTTGTGAATTCCATAAATTGGTCATGTACTGTGGGTGACTGCTCAATGACTGCAATTTATTATAAAATTGAGTTTATGCTTCACATGGACTTGTTGGCAGATGACATCCTAAGGTTAACTGGAGAAAGGGCATAAAATGGGATCAATGTGATACCTACACCACCATGAGTGCATGGGTACTGGTGTCAGTATCTAACTCTCCCAGAGCTTCAGGGACATACATCAATGTGCTATGTTTTAGGTAGTGATATGGAGTTTAGAGGTTTAGGAGATTGTTGAGATTTGCAGTAGTCCTTCGACTTGGGGAAAAGGTTGAGAGAGAGAAAGAAGAACACCAGATAACATCACATGCCCGGTTGCTCAGTTGGGCTTATTCTGCACTAAAGGGGCATTGATATCTAAAAACTAAAGAATGTATTTAGTCTGCCTAAAGGTTGGACATTGAACCTTTAACTTTAAATATAGTCTATGATGTATCTGCTAGCACACTCTGTATTTCACTCACCATTACAAATTGAAATGCAATATTTCTTCTCATCTGAAATACAATTAAGGTTGGTACATAAACTGTGAATCATACTCAGAGTTACAATAGACTGATTGCTCCTGAGAGCTGCACTCCATAATATGGAACACAGCTTCATGCTTAGTTTACGTTCAAAGTGATAAGTGGATAGCTGTGACATGAAAAGCATTTTTTTAGGGAAGGGTGAGTGCTGGGGTGTGTGTTGGCCTCAATCCTCTTTTGGTTGCATGCCAAGGGTCTTAAGGAGACCTTCTCATCCTGTGCTGTTGATGTTCCAATGGTGGGCAGTAAACACATCCTCATGTTACTTTACAGGGATGATGCTGTCCTAAAAAGGAGAGAACACAGAGACAAAACATCCTTTTCAGAAATTTGTCAGTTTCATGGGGTTTCTGGGTCTAACTACAAACCGCTCGAAAAGCTACACCATGCTCTGTGTCTCGAAAAGCTACACCATGCTCCGTGGACCTAAATCTATGAAACCAAGGAGTGTATATCTCGAAGGCCTCCAGGTTGCCTCCACCCAGGATTCTCCTACCTGGGGGTGGTACTTGATGCCAAATTTATTTGGGGTTCATGTGAGTGTCAAGCCACCCAAAGGTTTGCCAGTGTTGCTGACTATATGTGTAGCTTAGCATCTTGCATCAGTAGAAAACCTAAGACCCCCTTGCTGGAGGTATTTAGGAGTAAATGCCTCCCCATTCCTATTTATGGGGCTGGTATCTGGGGCTATTCTAACATTTCCGCCATCCAGACTGAAGAGAACAGGGTCCTATGTTGTCTCTTGGGTGGTTCTCCTGCCTATGCCACTTACATTGCCAACCAGGAGCGTGGTGTTGGGTTTGTTGAAGATGTTGTCAAATTGGCCCCGTTGGTGCTTTGGTGTGCCATTTGGGTGAATCCTCACACAGGCTTAATCAGGAAGGTGATCTTGGATTGCCTTGCTTGTGATAGAGACCAGGTCATTCCCTGGTTGTCATTCATTAAACAGAAAATGTCTGATTTGGGGAGGCCTGAACTCTTTTCTTCCCCCTCTAGCATATCTAAGGTTTACCTAATTTGGGTCAGAAGAGCATTTCTAAGTAGAAATAAACTGCATAGAGAGGAATGAGAATCATCTAACATTTCTATTAGGGAGTATGTTAACCCCCACTATGGAACAGAACCTGTCTTGGACTGATACTACCTGGACGGACTCCTGTTTACTAGATTTAGGTTTGGTATCGTGAGGTGGCATTTAAGCTTTCTGCTGGGTCAATAGGATCCTAGAAGAGTGTTAATCTACACCTGTGACCAGTATTGACCCCGAGAGTCTGCTCCATTTTACTTTATTTTGTATGTATTATAGGGCCTACTCCAAAACGTTTCTAGTCCCAATAATTAGATATTGTGGTGTTAGAAGACGCGCTGCGGCTCTGGTGCATTTGCAATCATTAAACTCCACCGCACTCTTTTTTTAAGTGTGCCCTGGCCAGGGGAAAATCAATGGCTTTTTAATAGCCTGAAGCTATGTGTTGCTAATACTTCCCGCATTGTTTTACCTTAATTTTTACATCATGTATTTATTCATTTGCTGACTGTTTGAGACTTGGAATTGCCTTTAACTGTGTTTTTTTAATATTTGCGTTGTGCTTTTATGGCTGCATTTGTACTGCCAAAATAAAGTCTATTGATTGATTGATCATTTGTTAGTACTGAATGTTTATTATCTAACTCTGGTTATTATAAAATTACTAACATTGATGGCAGCATATCATACAACAATAATTCTGAGGCCATGTACTTTCTAGAGTTTACAAAAATACCTCATACCTCACTTTGTATTTCCTTGTGGAACAATAATTGTTATATATTTCAAAATCCTGAGAGATGAATCCTTGTGAAAATAAACACGTGTAATAGAGTTTGTAATCCTAATGGATGAACCCTTGTTAAAAGAGCAATTTCAGGTCTATATCGGTAAGAAATACTTCACTGGTTCCAAGATGTCTTTCATCGGCTTCACAAAATAACAAAAGATACGTTACCAACAACAGGTTCCAGCTTCCAGCTGCAGCAACCATGAAACAATTAATCAACAAGGAATATATAAACCACAAAGAAATTATATGCTATGCTCTCAATATGGACAACACCACTGTCAAGTCTTATGAAAGACCTGCAGGTTCAAAGTACATGCACTCCTTCTTGCCTTTATATTTGGTGGTTTAATAAATGCATCCTTTTCAGACGTGAATCCTCTGTCCAAGCACTGCTGACGCTCTCAGCATCCTATCATCCTCTTCTGGGCCTAAAGAAATGCACATTCAGGGGATCTGAGTAACATTTCATAGGGAACCAGTGCATAAGAGTAAACCCAGCCCTCACCACATTCTGATATCTACTTGACAGGTGCGACATGGAGGAATACCTGCATAGGCACAGAGATTGCTGTCTAGCCATGTTAAGCGCAATTGTGTTGATCTACTTGAGGTAATCTCCAAGAGGTTTGCAGGAAACCAAGTGATGATGTGGTCTGCCCCTAGAAAATCTAGCTGCCTCCAGAATCATGTTCAACCAATCAGCTGTGCAGGGGATTTGATTAGGCAGACAACATAGTTCTCAAAAACAGTGGACCTTTTGGCTAGGTTTGTGCTACACAAACATCGGACACATGCACACATAAATACATTCATACAATGGCAAAACTAATACTTTTTGTTAGGGGAGGTGTTTGGTAACAATTAGGCAACTTTGTGTTTGTTGCCCTGCAACTGTCCTCGAAAGAAAATTCCACAGTGAAGCAATATTTTGTGCTATAATTGCACAAAAGCTTGGAGTGGAACCCTGATGATGTATAGAATGCATAAGCAGTATTAAGATACTCACTCAAAGAAGATTGTTATGAAAAGAAGTCAAATGATAAAGTATGCATTGTAAGTGGTGAAATTAACAGGTGCTTAAAGGAAATATTGCACCCTAGACTTCTTTTTATAAAATTATATTTTTATTGGATTGTTAAAAAAAGGGTATATGCTAGTACATCATTATTTGGGAACAATAAAAGCCATACATCCAAAACCATGTTGTCAATACTGAAACGTAAAAATAAACGGATGATTTCAGAAGACTATTGAATAGCACTGTGCATTTATGACAGGCTAAGGCATCCAAGCACCATCACTTCATAAACAAGAAAAACATCAATCTACCATAAAAATATGATAATATCATCAAAGTAAATACATCAAAGAGCACATCTGCAGTCAGACAAAAGACTACTTGGCTGCATCACTAAAAACTAATAGGAACCCAAATGGTATAATTTAACCATCCTCAAACTTCCATGAGCTTAATGCACAGCCCACCCTGAAATGAGAAATGAGAAACCATTAAAACAAATTAGAGTCATTGAATGAGGAGGTGACAAAAATTCGACTTCCTCTGTCCCTCTCCATTTCTTCTTCTTACATTTTCGTAATAGAATTGGTACAATGAGGTGTTCCAAACCAATGGTGCTCTCCTTAACCAAACTTAAAACCTATGCCTACATCAGAATTGAGTTTACACAACATTCAAGTGCTGACCCAGAGTTAGGGCCTCATTACGAGCCTGGTGGTCTTCAGACAGCCAGACTTGCGGTGGTGGTTGGACCACCACAGCTCTGACAGTCTGAATGCCAAATTACGACTTTGGGGGTTGGACCACTAAAGGACCGCCATCCATCCCAGCCAGGAGCCTGATGGCAGTCGCCATGCTGAGTACAACACCCTTTTCCACCAGATCTTTCATGGATGGGTGCCTGGCAAAAAAGTAGTGAAGGAGGTCATGGGGGGTCCTTGCACTGCCCACGACCATGTTGTGGGCAGCGCAAGGGCCCTCCTGCCCAACACTGTCAGAATGTACACCGTCTACAATGCAGATGGTGTGCATTCCGACACTGCTGGTCACCCCCTCTGTGCTACGAGATAGCACTCAGCTCCTTTATGAGAGCCGAGTGCTACCTCATAGCACTGTTCCTACTGGACTGACCAGCTAGTGCGCTCTAGTACAATGTTCTTACCGGCCAGACCAGCAGGAACATCAAAATAGGGAAGCCATGGCTGTGGTGTCCTCCCTGTGAGTTTAGTGGTCCTGCGTTGGGACAGCCAAACTCATAATGACCCTGTTAGTCCAAGGAAACACCTCACCAAGAGCAGAAGGACTATTGCTCAGTCAATTCTGCAACGAGGAACTGACCAATGCTCATCACACATTCACAGGTCTAACATCACTGATGCAGGTACAGGCGAAGGAAGACAAGATATAGCATTATACATTTCTGTGTTAGCACTTGGCCATGGCTTATAGTCACAAAGAGTGCCTGGCTATTACCTTGGTAGCTTTTGAAGTAATTTACAATTGCACATTGCTCAAGAATATGCCTTTTGGATATTGTATTATGCTCATGAAGAGTGTTCATGTACATCTTTTTCCTACTATTCTCAGCATGTGTGTGTGAGAGTGTGTGAGTGTGTGTATGCATGTGTGTGTACATATTTGTAATTTTATAAGGTTAATTACAAGGATATGAAACATAAAGTTGACCCTAAGCATGCAAACTTTGGAATGGCATTCATTTGTCCTTGAACACAGTGTAAAGGTTATTGATGGATTCCTTGGATTACAGGGAATCATAAATCTACTCAAACTCATAATCTAGGTATGAATATATTTGTGATTTCAAATTTAGCTTTGTGAACTGTAATGATAACTGGTTAGCTGCATTCATCCAAATCAGAATGTGATAATTCTTAGGTTAGGTCCTTCAGTGAGACTGGGGAACAGTGGCACTTCTTTAAGTCATCAATCACATTATCTAATGATTATTGCAGGCCTTTAACTTCCAACCAATTATCATATCAGTATACTTTTAATTCAAGTATTTGTTGTTTATGTTCGTTTTGGACCTAGTCCAATATTACCTTTCAATATACCTCTAGGTCATGTGATGGCCCCAACTATTGCTTCGTTGTTATAGGTCCTAATTTTGTTTACATATGTCTTGCTATCTTTAAGCAGCATTTCTACCATTAGACTTTCGGGGCCCAATTCACAAAGGCAAATTCAGACCAAAAGTGTACGTTTACCACTTTCGTTATTCACAAAGGTAAGTTACAAGTTGTATCTTTATATCCACACTCAGGCAGCATCTCCACACTCACGGTGGAGACTTCACACTCAAGGCAAAGACTTCACACTTGGGCCAGAGTAATTGTAATTTCATACACCTCCAGACAGTTAATACCACCACCAGCCCTGCACTACAAACCACATAAAAGCAGCATACATTCAAGATACTGGTCTTTCTCCACCCACACTGCCCCTGCCTGCTTTGTGCTTGGAAAACCTCACAACATGCTTCTTTTGAGGAGGAAGAAGAATTATACAGAGGAGGAGACGGGCATGATGGTCAACTTTGTAGTCAGAAACTACAAAAGGTTACATGGCCTTCCAGACTACCACATCTGTGCAACACAGAAGGCAGCCTTATGGCAGCAGTTGTAAACTGCAGTTAGTACATTGGGGATGGACGTCTGGACTGTCAGTGACATAAAGAAGAAGTTGCAGGAAGAGAAGAGGCAGGTGAAGGAGACGTTTACTAGGATAGAGGTGGCTAGAACTCTCCCTACTGGACCAACTGGAACCTGCCTCCAACTCACACCACTTGAGAGGGACGTTCTCTCCAGCATGCACACCTAACTGCTACATGGGCTGTCTGTGACCGATGAACTTAATGTGGAGCCAGGTAATATGTGAAGATTTAAACAATGATTTAAAATGCTAAATGTCTATGATACACTGCAAATGTGACTGTGGAAGTCAGTTGAAGGTTGTTCAGATATTCATAGTCAGCTAGACTCTCATGTGTCTCATTTCTCTATTGCACTATAAGCCCCAGAATCCTTTGTGACGCAAATGGTAACATCCAATTTCTCATTCACAAACAGTGATCCATCACTGTTGGTAATTTTATGTTACACTGGTAAATGGCACAAGACAATGTGCCTGATTCAGTAACCATTACAGTTGTAAATGCAATTGAGCAAATATGTAGATTTTTGTACATAATCATCATTTGTTGGTATGATCTGTTGAGTTCTCATTTTAATTGCTAAATTCAGCCAGAGAAGGATCACACACTGGAGCAGGGGACCCTGCACTTGCAGGGAGGCAATGTTATGGGGCACATCAACCCATCGCCTCCATCACGAACTGGTGTGTCTATATGTCTTGAAGGGGGTCCCTTCTACTACATTGTAATCTGAAAACCCATTGATATTTTACATCCAATCCATCAATACTCTCAAACCTGTGAACTGAACTAGGAAATGTGGTATAATACATGTGTCAACTTGAATGTAAACTAAATCCACTCATTTTATCTCAGGCTCTGTGGAATTGTCCAGAAGAACATCTACTACAGTGATCTCTGCTCCACGGATGGGTGTGACATCTGGCAGGCACCACCCACTGGGTGGATGACAGACCCTGGTAGGTACACTTTAAAAGGATTTCACAAAATGCTCATGGGCTTAAATATTGGATGATATATCAATAGCATGTGCTGTGTGTCTAATATTCCTGTTATCATTCATTTTTATGTGTTCAGACATTGCTCATAAATGTATACTTCTTAACACGTGAGATAATAAAAGGCTTAATCTACATTTAAGTCAAATTAATACAGTATGTACCAAATTGCCTTTATTGTCTCATCTAAAGAGCAGAAGCTACAACTGGCTGGAAAGTCAATACCATGGATACTCTCAAACATTTTCCCAGTGACAAAAATGTATGTTCAGTGATGTGCTGGAGGCCCACACTGATGCCAGCAGGGTAGCAATTGGTGTTTGGGGGGCTTAGGGGTTTGGCAGTAAGGTGGGTGTAGGTAAAGCAAACTATAAACACCTGGTGTCTGAACTGCACAATGTGAAACCTGAAGATGTGTGATTCATCCTTGTTTCACATCATAACTAACATAATTATGTGATCCTAGGCAATTGTTCCATTACACTTTACCTCCTCTTTCATGAATATTACATATCAGAGAGCCTTGAAGTACATGGCTTCAGGATGTGTGCAATACAAAACTTTCTCCAGTATTGGATGTAAAAAATAATAATCTTGTTTATGTTTAATATGAACACAGGCCACCCAAAGAGTGAACTTTACAATTGATTAACCTTTTAATTCACTATTGGCATTATTGTTGTGGGAGTTGAATAACGAATGTTACCAAATTAATCTAAAAAAACAATCCCTTTGAAAAACTACTCTGCAATACACCATTATAATCTGATGTACTAAGGTGAAACAGTTCTGCATGTTAATGCAATTCTCTTTTAGACTGAAGATACTTTTGCACGTATACTAGAAGACTTCTTTACAATTTAAGGTGTTTCTAAAAACACCCCAGTTACATCCTATTTTTAGCCCACACTAACCTTCAAATACACGTTTGCCTGTTAATTTCTTATCTTTTAGATGGCAGTGCTATGTTGAGTTAATAGCTGACCAATGCTGCATTTGAGCAGGGTGGCTGCATGTAAAGGTCAGGAGGGCTGCCTGTGGTACCTGGGCCATACTTTGAGCATTACTAGTCTATACCTATGACATATATATGTAAAATGATTACCATCATCCATTGCATAGAAATATGGATATGTATGGCACATTACAGCTGCTATCAGGACCTCCCCTACGTTCCAGACAACGCCTTCAAGTGTGTCATATAGTGTTGTAAACTATTGATTCTCATAATGTGCCTGTAAACCAACTCTTTGTGAAAGGATATTAGTTGATTTTGGCACTTATTTAAGACATCTGGAAGTAGGTGTGTAGTATGTTCCCAACATAATCAGTAATGTCTGTGTTACACTTGCATGTTCACATATAAATCGTGGTGTCCCTTCCTTATGAAGCTGCTGGATCAAGGCCCACATCTTCTGCAACACACTCAAGGAGCCAGGGTCAGCAGCTGACATCACAGGGATCTCAAACCACACATAGCTGTGGCTGGACCTGGTGAGTATGATTTTACATTGCATATCTCTATTGAACACCTCAGTAATACAGTGTGATCTGTCATGTGTAAGGTTACACAAAAAGGTCACATTTGGAACATCAGATAAACCCAAAGATTGTTTGACCAAACCATTGTGTAGTAGCACATGATATATTATGGATGAGGATGATGAGTCGCTTGAGGAAGCTGTACCATCCACCTGTCCCCACCTCTGGAGGGCGACAGCCAATCAGAGGAGAGAACCCAATCCTCTTCCAAGCAGCTAGGCCTGCTACTAACACTGCAACAGAAGAGGAGGAGGAGGAGGAGGTAGGGGAGGATGAAGAAGATGATCTGGTGCTGGTCGAGGAAGAACAGTCTTGGGAATGCATTGTTGGCACACATGGCAAAACACCAAAGCCTGCACTAGGTCTGGCCAGTATTGCACCTCCCACTTTACCGTGATGATTGCCCACTCCCAGCAGCCAGTCAACCAGTTACAGCATTCACCTACACCTACAAAACCATCCCTCCTCACATCCAAGCTAAATGTGTTTGTCCTCCTACACACTCCTTCCATGACGGTGCATTCCAGGCTTTCTCTCAAGCATCTGAGGGACTTGACACTACCGGTGAGGAACCTGTATCCCCAAGGCACTAATCTCCTTCCCATAGCCTCCCTCATGGCACCCCTTCCTGTGCTGGTGGACCTGACGTTAGTATCAGAGGCCATAAGGGGGCTGTCAGATGGTCATGGTAGTCAGTGGGAGGATGAGTTTTTCCAACTGCAGGCTGATGTGAAATAGGACATTCATGCCATAGGGGTTACTTTGTCTGACATGTCTGAATCACTGCAGGAGGCAAAATGACATCTTATCTATCTATCGGTAAGAGAGTGCAATACACTGTGCCTTGGCCATAAAGATGATGGAGGGCATGTTAAAACTGATCCAAAGTCTTCCTTCACTGTCAGTGCATGGAGGAAGCCAAACACACCTACCTGCACTACGCATCAACCACCCACCTGTACTACAACCTACATAGGCAGCCCCCAATGTCCACAGGCACCACCATTCCCACACATGCCCCTTGCCCAGTCAAACTCCCACCTATACAAGCACCTGTCCCACCTGAGCAGCCACCCTCATCTCTGGAACAGGCACCGCCCCACCTGTACAGAAATCCTCACTCCCACCTGTACAGCCACCTCACCCCTTGTAGAGGCATACCCAAAAGCTGGATAGCCAGATGCACCACACCCACCCACACATCAGCAACACTTCGCTGCATGCATCCTCAATATCACTGGTGTGATGTTGCAAGAGAGATACCTCCTGGTCATTGTAATAAATATGTTCCGCTCTTATTTGTAAATAAAAATATATCTTTCACGTTTCAATTGAGTTGAGTATTAGTTGATGATGGTCAATTGGTTTCTCTGGTTGTAGGCCATATATGTGTAGTCAAATTTGTGTATGTCATGTAAATTAGTAGGACCATATGTGTACGAAGGTATCATGTTGAAAGCGTAGCTAAATGCCTACCAATAAAACTTCCATACTTCAAATACAGCAGATATAATGAAACACACAACTGGTAGATGTTGATTTTTGTCTGTGAGCTGAAGCAGACAATATATCTGTAGCCAATGAAGTGATGGAGACTGGGAAGTAGGCCATATTCCTGGAAAGTACCTCGCAGGACATATGGAATTTGTCTCAATGCTGATCCGTGAGAACACATTCTGCTCAATCTCAGATGCCACCATCACTTACTGGGATACAGCCACAGGAATGACAGTATATATAAAGATTTGATTTCGACAGGAGGGCTGTGGGGTGTCGGGGGCAGATTACTCCCTCTTCTTTTCTGGGCAGGCACATGGAGGGAAGCAGTGGCAGGGGGTGCAGCTGGAGGCCCAGATCGAATAGGGGCTTCAGGAGTTAGAGAGGGGTCGGTGGCAGGCACAGTTGTTGAGGTGACCAGCCCTGGAGACACCACTTAAAAGTCCAGTTCATCTGGGCCAGGGGGAGACCCACATTCTTTCCAACAACTGGGGTGTCACCCTCAGCACCCACCCTTCAATGTCCACAGCCTCTACCTGGGTTGATGTTGCTGCTGGTGTAGATTCTGTAGGATATTGCACTATACCTGTGTTAGTCTTGCTCTCCCTCCTCCTCCTCCTTGCTGGTAGTGCTGAGAGGACATACCTGCTGATGAGCCAAGTTCCACTATCCTGCCTTTGCTCCTGTCTGGATCTATTGAAACAGAAGGCAGACAATCATGTCGAAATCATAAACAATCTCACAACAACAATAAGCAAGTGCTGACTTTATACTTCTTTTGTTTTACTAGGCGATGGAATGTTTTCATACCCAAATGTATGTTTTTTATCACTGTCATGTCCTATAATTACTCACATAATAAAACCTGTCTCAAGTTTGCACTGCATACTCGTTAGTATTTACTAACACCTCATCTTCAGCATTGGTGTTGTTAGACTTTTCATCCTTGGCATGGTTTCCCTTAACTTTTTACCTCTGTTTGCCAGGTTGTTGATGTGTGCTGGACTCTGTTTTTGCTGTTTATGTTACTCTGGGCACCTTACCACTGCTAACCAGTGCTAAAGTGCAAGTGATCCTTTACAAAATGTGTATGTAATTGTTCATCCATGATTGGCATATTTGATTTACTGGTATGTCCCTAGTAAAGTGCACTAAAGGCACCCAGGGCCTGTAAATCAAATGCTACTAGTGGGCCTGCAGCACTGGTTGTGCCACTTTCATCAGTGGCTCTGTAATCATGTCTCAGACCTGCCACTGCAGTGTCTGTGTGTGCAGTTTTAACTGTAAATTCGACTTGGCAAGTGTACCCAATTGCCAGGTCTAAGCCTTCCGTTTTCTTACATGTAAGATACCTCTAATTAGGCCCGAGGTAGCCGAAAGGGCAGGGTGCAGTGTATGGTTAAGGTAGGACATATAGGTGGTCATTACAACCCTGGCGGACGGTGTTAAAGCGGCGGTAAAACCGCCAACAGGCCGGCGGTAAAAAAATGGGAATTATGACCGTGGCGGAAACCGCCAACAAGGACAGCCACTTTAACACTCCGACCGCCACGGCGGTACAGACAAACAGCGCCGCGGTCATCGCCAACAGACAGGCGGGAGACAATGTACCGCCCACAGTATCACAACCTACCAATCCGCCACCTTTTCCGGGGCGGATTCACCGCAGATAAAAACACGGCGGAAACAGCCATTACAAAGGGAAATCGCTCACCTCTATACACTCCACGAGGAAGGAGGTCACCATGGAGCCGGAACTCCATATTCTTCCAGCACTAGTCTTCCTGCTCTTATACGACGATCATCAATGCCGGCGACGAAGACAACGGTGAGTACTGCACCTACGACATAGGGGAGGGGGAGGCAAAAGACAGGGACACACACACGCAACACCCCCTCCCCCACCCCGGCCCTCACCCACTACAACACACACAACAATGCATATCCAAACATTACAGTAACAACCCCCAACCCTCCCGGAAGAATGCGAAGACAAAAGGAAATGAGTGGAACCATTGTAATATATCAAAATACAGTAACCAAATAAATATATATATATATATATGTATATATATATATATATATATATATATATATATATATACACATTAAACAAAATATACACCACGATTAGTAGTGCAGGTAATGCACCATTCATTGTCCGTGGACCACTGGGCCCAAAATGCATGGGCGAGGCCCACACAAGATACCTGATCAAAACGGAGAGAACACTGCTGGGGCATCAGATAGAAATACAGCAGGCACCTCAGAGGGAAGGGAAGGGGGGCACCTCAGCCGGATGAGTGCACCACGCCATATCCACGAGGGGGCTCCATGTCCATTGATGTATCCTGGGGAGTGCAAAGCCACAGTCTCTCAAGTCTCTACAGTGGGTGGTTTGCCCACTGTACCATCCTGGGGAGTGCAAAGCCACAGTCTCTCAAGTCTCTACAGTGGGTGGTTTGCCCACTGGACCATCCTGGGGAGTGCAAAACCACAGTCTCTCAAGTCTCTACAGTGGGTGGCTTGCCCACTGTACCATCCTGGGGAGTGCAAAGCCACAGTCTCTCAAGTCTCTACAGTGGGTGGCTTGCCCACTGTACCATCCTGGGGAGTGCAAAGCCACAGTCTCTCAAGTCTCTACAGTGGGTGGCTTGCCCACTGTACCATCCTGGGGAGTGCAAAGCCACAGTCTCTCAAGTCTCTACAGTGGGTGGTTTGCCCACTGTACCATCCTGGGGAGTGCAAAGCCACAGTCTCTCAAGTCTCTACAGTGGGTGGGTTGCCCACTGTACCATCCTGGGGAGTGCAAAGCCACAGTCTCTCAAATGGATAACAGTCTCCATAGGTTCTGGAGGGGGACTGGTGCCCAGAGTGCTTCATCCTGTCAAGGACAGAGGTAGTGGATGCTGTTCTCCACTGGTTCTGGAGGGGGACTGGTGCCCAGAGTGCTTCATCCTGTGAAGGACAGACGGAGTGGATGCATGTCTCCACTGGTTCTGGAGGGGGACTGGTGCCCAGAGTGCTTCATCCTGTGAAGGACAGACGGAGTGGATGCATGTCTCCACTGGTTCTGGAGGGGGACTGTTGCCCAGAGTGCATCACTCACCCCGTGACGGTCTCAGTTGCGTCACTGCCCCTGCCGCCCATGGGCTAGCGGTGCTTGCGTTGGCGGTGTTTGCCCTGTTCAGCGGTGCTTGCCCTTTTCAGAGGTGCTTGCCATGGCGGTCTTTGCCCTGTTCAGCGGTGCTTGAGTTTGCAGTTTCTGAACTGTTCAGCGGTCCTTGCCTTGTTGAGCGGTGCTTGCCATGGCGGTCTTTGACCTGTTCAGCGGTGCTTGAGTTTGCAGTTTCTGACCTGCTCAGCGGTGCTTGCCTTGCTCAGCGTTGCTTGCCCTGTTCAGTGGAGCTTGCCATGGCGGTCCTTCATTGCCCAGCTGGGCTGGGGCTGGCGGTCCTTCATTGGGCAGCTGGGCTGTGGCTGCCGGGACCCTCCTGGGCAGCTGGGCTGTGGCTGGCCGTGGCCTCCTGGGCACTGACTCTGGTGGTGGCCTCCTGGCCAGTGATGATCGGGCTGCCCTCCAGGGCACTGACTCTGGCGGTGGCCTCCTGGCCAGTGACGATTGGGCTGGCGGTGGCCTCCTGGGCAGTGACGATTGGGCTGGCGGTGGCCTCCTGGGCAGCGGGGATGATGGCGGTCTTCCCCGCCGTGTTGCTCTTCCCAGACTTTGCCGATTTCTTCTGCCCCTTCCTCACCTTGGGAGGAGTCACAGCTGAGTCGACACTACCCCCGGGACCCTTGTGAGTGGCTTTGCTGGCTGTAGTCTTCACCCTCTCCCGCCGGGCACTGTCCAACTTCTGGTGCTTTACAGGGGGGGGACTGGCTGTGCTGTGGCTCCGTGTCACACTGACTGTCCTGGTGGCCGGTGCACTCCACATACCTGTAACAACAGGCACCACTGGTCCCGGAGATTTTTTGGCTGAGGTGCTAGTACGGGACCTATGATTTGGGGGGGGGGGAACAGGTCAAGCTAGGTCAGGAAAAGTTTCTTAGGAACACTGGGACGGGTAGCTGGAGGGGGTTTGGGAGTGGAGTGGTTGTAGGAGGTGTACGTTTGGTGACTTAAAAGTGAAGGTGCATGCGCTGGAGGCTGTCGTGAGGTGGATGGCTATTGGGTGGGTGTGTGCCTGCGTTTGTGAATCTTGGGAGTGGGCGTCACAGACACACTGGGAGAGGACACAGGGGACGTGTAAATGGTAGTGGGGGTTGTGAGTGCACGTGAGCTTGGTGTGGTGGTGGGTGTGCTGGTGCGGGACGTAGTGGCTGTAGTAGTAGTGCATGCAGGTGAGAGTGTAGACGAGACTGGTAGGGAGGAGGGAGACGACGAGGAGGGGGACACAGTGGAGGTAGTGGATGTTGCTGTGTCTGAATGTGTGATGCTTGCGTGAGTGCCTGTGGGATGTGTGGTGCTTATGTTTGCCTGAGCTTCCCTTGTGTGTTGACGTGTGTGCATGCTGGTCTGATGGTGTGCTTGGGATAGGCTGGGGTACAGGGGATTGGGTATGGGTGGAGGAAGTTGGAGGGGGAGGCTAGAGACAGGTACAATGGCTGCCATCAGTGCTGAGGCCAGAGTTTGCAGGGCTCGATGAAGCCTGACCAGAATGAATGCCCTCCAGGAATGCATTTGTGTGTTGCAATTCCCTTTCTACACCCTGGATGGCATTCAAATGGTAGACTGCCCAACAGTGAGTGACCTGAGGAGGTCAATGGCCTCCTCACTGAGGGCAGCAGAGGTGAGAGGGGCAGGGGCTGAGGTGCCTGGGGTGAAGGTGATGCCCACCCTCCTGGGTGAGCGGGCACGGGGCGAAGGCTGAGGGGCTGCTGGGAGGGCGGTGCTGGTAGGGGGGGTGGCGGCTGTACCTGTAGAAGTGGGGGGCACAGATTTCGCCGCCACCACAAGGGAGCTCCCATCGGAGGACGAACCTGTGTCTCTGGTTGCAGATCCTGTGACTGCCGTGAAGCTCCCCTCGCCCTCCGTCCCACTGGTGTATTCGGAGTCCGTGGTGTGGCCTTCCATGGCCATCTGGGATGCAGCTCCCTCGTGCTCCAGTGCCACTGTTCCTCCGCCTGATGATGCTGATGCACACAAGAACAGGGAGACCACAAAAGGGGGGGGACGACAGAAGAAAGACAGGTTGAGTGAATGGCTTACCGCTACCGTACAATACAGACACAGAAGTCCCCTGCACTACGCTGCGCTGTTGGGCTCTACAGATGCAATTCCTGGGATATGTCCTACATGTCTCTGGTCGACATCTGCACACATAGATGACACAGGGGCATGTATACCTGTACTTGGCACTCCAGAGAGGTGGGGTGGGGTGCCACATGGCCTGCATTATGGAGGGGCCTAACCTACGGAACTCGCCCTGGCCTAGGGAAACCCACAGCCCTCCTCTCCCACCCAGACACCTTCACTGCACGCAAAATCCGCTGAATGATGTTGTACTCACCCCCTTGTGTCTGCTGTGATGCCCTCAAGCGCCCATCCAACTCAGGGTAGGCCACCGCCAGGATCCAGAACATCAGGGGGGTCATGGTTTGACGGGCACCCCTCCCACGTTGGGAGGCCATCCCCAGCTGAGCCTCCGCCGTCTTCTTGCTCCAGCGGCGAATGTCCTCCCATCTTTTCCGGCAGTGGGTGCTCCGTCTGTGGTGGACCCCCAGGGTCCGGACGTCCTTGGCGATGGCACGCCAAATTTCCTTCTTCTGGTGGGTGCTGACCTACATGAAATGTACAGGGGAAGAAGAGAAGTCATTACCAACTGCACCGTCAAAGTGAGTGGCCCACATCCCTACCCTTGCCATGTGGCACATGCATTCACAGTCCTTCATGCACACAGAACTGTGCCCCCTTCCTTCTTACAACCAGCCCTCTCCACACAGGCATAGCCCATACAACGTGCTCCCTTTGTACTTACCTGTTGGTCTGGAGGACCGTAGAGTAGCGTGTACTGGGGGAGGACCCCGTCCACGAGCTTCTCCAACTCCTCTGCAGTGAAGGCAGGGGCCCTTTCCCCAGACGCACGAGCCATTGTCTCTTCCAGACCGAGGTCACAGCAGCACTTGCAGTGCAGGTTCTCTCCTGTTGAAAATCAGGTATCGAGTGATTGAACAGCTAGAACATGGCGGTCACGTCCACAGCGGTCAAGTCCGCGACGGTGCGTACCATCACCGCCGGCGTACATCGTCATTGGCTCCTGGGACCCATAGGGTCCAATGTTAACCAATGCAGCATTGCGCCGCGGTCTCTGACCGCCTACCGCGACGGTGAAGAACGCCAGCGCAGTTACCTCACATCCCATTGTCCCACTTTAGAGGTCAGGCAGCTGCCATTTCAGGGGCCCACATGACCTGATTCACAACTGCGTCACACAGACCTAGGCCTTGTCGCACAACACAAATACAGGCCAGATTCTGTGTATAAATGTTGCTCTGTGTAGACTGTGGGTACATACCTCTGAGTTGTTTGACTCTGTGGTCGCTGTTGTCCTTCCTAGGCACCGTCCGCTGGGACATATGAGGAGATGGCGGAATCCTCCGGTGTACCGACCGCTGGTGGACCTGTTGACAATGGAGGAGCGACATTTGATCATCACCTACAGGTTTGACCGTGCCACAATCCAGGAACTGTGTGCCCAGTTGGAGCCAGACCTGATGTCAGCAATCCGCCATCCCACAGGGATCCCTCCTCAAGTGCAGGTGCTTTCAGTGCTCCATTTCCTTGCAAGTGGGTCATTTCAAAGAACAGTGGCCATGGCATCAGGGATGTCCCAGCCTATGTTTTTCAACGTGTTGTCCAGAGTGTTGTCTGCCCTGCTGAAACACATGTGGAGCTACATCGTTTTCCCTCAGGTGAAGGACTTGCCTACAGTTAAAGGTGACTTCTATGCCCTTGGACAAATCCCCAACATCATAGGTGCCATTGATGGGACCCATGTAGCTCTGCCCCCCCCCCCCACAGGAGTGAACAGGTATGCAGGAACCGGAAGAGTTATCATTCCATGAATGTGCAGATGGTATGTTTGGCAGACCAGTACATCTCCCAGGTAAATGCTATGTTCCCTGGCTCTGTGCATGACACCTACATCCTGCGGAATAGCAGCATCCCTTATGTGATGGGTCAACTCCAGAGGCATTGTGTGTGGCTATTAGGGGACTCTGGTTACCCCAACCTGTCATGGCTACTGACCCCAGTGAGGAATCCCAGGACCAGGTAAGAGGAACGCTACAATGAGGCCCATGGGCGGACTAGGAGGGTGATCGAACGCACCTTCGGCCTCCTGAAGGCCAGGTTCTGGTGCCTCCATATGACAGGTGGTTCCCTATTCTACTCACCAAGGAAGGTGTGCCAGATCATCGTGGCCTGCTGTATGCTTCACAATTTGGCTTTGCGACGACAGGTGCCTTTTCTGCAGGAGGATGGTCCAGATGACGGTGTTGTGGCAGCTGTGGAGCCTGTGGACAGTGATGAGGAGGAAGCAGAGGAATAAGACATTGACAACAGGGACTCAGTTATCCAGCAATATTTCCAGTGACACACAGGTGAGAACACATTCCTGCCTCTACAAGTACTTTCACACTTCTAACCTCTATCCTGTCTGTCGATTTCAACCAGTATATGGTAACTGAGTTGTACATTTCCGTTACGGTTTCACAGATGTGGTTACAAACGTGTGTCATCTGCTTACATTCCTCATGGACTTGAGATGTGTGACATAGGTATGTTGACATTACACTTGAGAACGCATTTTGTCACTGTCATTGCTAATACACATTTTCGAAATCACAGACTTACTCCAGATTGTTTTGTGCTTCAAGGGTGTTTATTGCAGTGCTAAATATTGGAGGGGGGTTGTAAAATGGTGAGGGGTGATGGTGGAGAAATGTCCATGGCAGAGTCCAGTCTATTAGTCTCACAGGTGCATTGCCCATATGGGCATAGGAAGTGGAGCTGGGGCTGTTCCAATATGGATAGGGTTACAAAGTGGGACAGTAGGATGACAATCAGGGTGGTCTCATTTCTTGGCGGGGGTCTTGGCATCGTGCTCTGTCTTGTTCCTGGATCTCAGGGACTGTTTGCGGTCTGGTTCTCCCTCTGCAGGGGGTGGGGTGCTGGTGTGGTGGTCCTGTGGTGGTGCCGCCTGTCCACTAGCGCCGGCGGAGGTGGTGGACAGTTCTTCATCCATGCTAGTGTCAGGGGCCCCTTGGAGTGCCACAGTGTCCCTCCTGGTGTTAAGTATCTCCTCCAGAACCCCTACGATGGTGCCCAGGGCGGTGCTGATGGTTCTGAGTTCCTCCCTAAAGCCCAAATACTGTTCCTCCTGCAGGCGCTGGGTCTCCTGAAACTTGGCCAGGACCGTTGCCATAGTCTCCTGGGAGTGGTGGTATGCTCCCATGATGGAGGAGAGGGCCTCGTGGAGAGTGGGTTCCCTAGGCCTGTCCGCCCCCTGTCGCACAGCAGCCCTCCCAGTTCCCCTGTGTTCCTGGGCCTCCGTCCCCTGGACCGTTTGCCCACTACCACTGCCCCAGGTCCCTGTTGTTGTTGGGGTGGTGGGTTATCCTGGATTCCCTGTAGTGGTGGACACACAGCTGATTGACGTGTCCTGGGCCAATGTCTCTCAAGTGGATAACAGTCTCCACAGGTTCTGGAGGGGGACTGGTGCCCAGA
This sequence comes from Pleurodeles waltl, assembly GCF_031143425.1. Lineage (NCBI taxonomy): Eukaryota > Metazoa > Chordata > Amphibia > Caudata > Salamandridae > Pleurodeles > Pleurodeles waltl. Next base: position 1,180,620,283 of record NC_090437.1, read on the forward strand.
GTGCTTCATCCTGTCAAGGACAGAGGTAGTGGATGCTGTTCTCCACTGGTTCTGGAGGGGGACTGGTGCCCAGAGTGCTTCATCCTGTGAAGGACAGACGGAGTGGATGCATGTCTCCACTGGTTCTGGAGGGGGACTGGTGCCCAGAGCGCATCACTCACCCCGTGACGGTCCCAGTTGCGTCACTGCCCCTGCCGCCCATGGGCTATCGGTGCTTGCGTTGGCGGTCTTTGCCCTGTTCAGCGGTGCTTGCCCTGTTCAGCGGTGCTTGCCATTGCGGTCTTTGCCCTGTTCAGCGGTGTCGCTGGTTGCAGATCCTGTGACCGCCGTGAAGCTCGCCTCACCCTCCGTCCCACTGGTGTATTCAGAGTCCGTGGTGTGGCCCTCCATGGCCATCTGGGATGCAGCTCCCTCGTGCTCCGGTGCCATTGTACCTCCGCCTGATGATGCTGATGCACACAAGAACAGGGAGACCACAAAAAGGGGGGGGATGACAGAAGAAAGACAGGTTGAGTGCATGGCTTACCGCTACCGTTGGCGGACAACACAGAAGCCCCCTGCACTACGCCGCGCTGTTGGGCTCTACAGATGCAATTCCTGGGATATGTCCTACATGGCTATGGTCGACATCTGCACACATAGATGACACAGGGGCATGTATACCTGTACTTGGCACTCTACAGAGGTGAGCTGGGGTGCCACATGGCCTGCATTACGAAGGAGCCTAGCCTACGGAACTCGCCCTGGCCTAGGGAAACCCACAGCCCTCCTCCCCCACCCAGACACCTTCACTGCACGCAAAGTCCGCTGAATGATGTTGTACTCACCCCCTTGTGTCTGCTGTAATGCCCTCAAGCGCCCATCCAACTCAGGGTAGTCCACCGCCAGGATCCGGAACATCAGGGGGGTCATGGTTCGACGGGCACCCCTCCCACGTTGGGAGGCCATCCCCAGCTGAGCCTCTGCCGTCTTCTTGCTCCAGCGGCGGATGTCCTCCCATCTTTTCCAGCAGTGGTTGCTCCGTCTGTGGTGGACCCCCAGGGTCCGGACGTCCTTGGCGATGGCACGCCAAATATCCTTCTTCTGGTGGGCGCTGACCTACATGAAATGTACAGGGGAAGAAGAGAAGTCATTACCAACTGCACCGTCGAAGTGAGTGGCCCACATCCCTACCCTTGCCATGTGGCACATGCATTCACATTCCTTCATGCACGCAGAACTGTGCCTCCTTCCTTCTTACAACCAGCCCTCTCCACACAGGCATAGCCCATACAACGTGCTCCCTGTGTACTTACCTGTTGGTCTGGAGGACCGTAGAGTAGCGTGTACTGGGGGAGGACCCCGTCCACAAGCTTCTCCAACTCCTCTGCAGTGAAGGCAGGGGCCCTTTCCCCAGACGCACGAGCCATTGTCTTTTCCAGACCGAGGTCACAGCAGCACTTGCAGTGTAGGTCCTCTCCTGTTGAAAATCAGGTATCGAGTGATTGAACAGCTAGAAAATGGCAGTCACGTCCGCTGCGGTGCGTACCATCACCACCGGCGTACATCATCATTGGCTCCTGGGACCCATAGGGTCCAATGTTAACCAATGCAGCATTGCGCCGCGGTCTCTGACCGGCTACCGCGATGGTGTAGAACGCCAGCGCAGGTACCTCACATCCCATTGTCCCAATTTAGAGGTCAGGCAGCCACCATTTAAGGGGCCCACATGGCCTGATTCACAACTGCGTTACACAGACCTAGGCCTTGTCGCACAACACAAATACAGGCCAGATTCTGTGTATGAATGGTGTTCTGTGTAGACTGTGGGTACATACCTCTGAGTTGTTTGACTCTGTGGTCGCTGTTGTCCTTCCTAGGCACTGTCCGCTGGGACATGTGAGGAGATGGCGGAATCCTCCGGTGTACCGACCGCTGGTGGACCTATTGACAATGGAGGAGCGACATTTGATCATCACCTACAGGTTTGACCGTGCCACAATCCAGGAACTGTGTGCCCAGTTGGAGCCAGACCTGATGTCAGCAATCCGCCATCCCACAGGGATCCCCCTTCAAGTGCAGGTGCTTTCAGTGCTCCATTTCCTTGCAAGTGGGTCATTTCAAACAACAGTGGCCATGGCATCAGGGATGTCCCAGCCTATGTTTTTCAACGTGTTGTCCAGAGTGTTGCCTGCCCTGCTGAAACACATGCGGAGCTACATCGTTTTCCCTCAGGTGGAGGACTTGCCTACAGTTAAAGGTGACTTCTATGCCCTTGGACATATCCCCAACATCATAGGTGCCATTGATGGGACCCATGTAGCTCTGCCCCCCCCCACAGGAGTGAACAGGTGTACAGGAACCGGAAGAGTTATCATTCCATGAATGTGCAGATGGTATGTTTGGCAGACCAGTACATTTCCCAGGTAAATGCTATGTTCCCTGGCTCTGTGCATGACACCTACATCCTGCGGAATAGCAGCATCCCTTATGTGATGGGTCAACTCCAGAGGCACCGTGTGTGGCTATTAGGGGACTCTGGTTACCCCAACCTGTCATGGCTACTGACCCCAGTCAGGAATCCCAGGACCAGGGCAGAGGAACACTACAATGAGGCCCATGGGCGGACTAGGAGGGTGATCGAACGCACCTTCGGCCTCCTGAAGGCCAGGTTCCAGTGCCTCCATATGACAGGTGGTTCCCTATTCTACTCACCAAGGAAGGTGTGCCAAATCATCGTGGCCTGCTGTATGCTTCACAATTTGGCTTTGCAACAACAGGTGCCTTTTCTGCAGGAGGATGGTCCAGATGACGGTGTTGTGGCAGCTGTGGAGCCTGTGGACAGTGATGAGGAGGAAGCAGAGGAAGAAGACATTGACAACAGGGACTCAGTTATCCAGCAATATTTCCAGTGGCACACAGGTGAGAACACATTCCTGCCTACTACAAGTACTTTCACACTTCTACCTCTATCCTGTCGATTTCAACCAGTATATGGTAACTGAGTTGTACATTTCCATTACGGTTTCACAGGTGTGGTTACCAACGTGTGTCATCTGCTTACATTCCTCATGGACTTGAGATGTGTGACATAGGTATGTTGACATTACATTTGAGAACGCATTTTGTCACTGTCATTGCTAATACACATTTTCGAAATCACAGACTGACTCCAGATTGTTTTGTGCTTCAAGGGTGTTTATTGTAGTGCTAAATATTGGAGGGGGGTTTTAAAATGGTGAGGGGTGATGATGGAGGAATGTCCATGGCAGAATCCAGTCTATTAGTCTCACAGGTGCATTGCCCATATGGGCATAGGAAGTGGAGCTGGGGCAGTTCCAGTATGGACAGGGTTACAAAGTGGGACAGTAGGATGACAATCAGGGTGGTCTCATTTCTTGGCCGGGGTCTTGGCATCGTGCTCTGTCTTGTTCCTGGATCTCAGGGACCGTTTGCGGGGTGGTTCTCCGTCTGCAGGGGGTGGGGTGCTGGTGTGGTGGTCCTGTGGCGGTGCCTCCTGTCCACTAGCGCCGGCGGAGGTGGTGGGCAGTTCTTTGTCCATGCTAGTATCAGGGGCCCCTTGGACTGCCACAGTGTCCCTCCTGGTGTTAAGTATCTCCTTCAGCACCCCTACGATGGTGCCCAGGGCAGTGCTGATGGTTCTGAGTTCCTCCCTGAAGCCCAAATACTGTTCCTTCTGCAGGCGCTGGGTCTCTTGAAACTTGGCCAGGACCGTTGCCATCATCTCCTGGGAGTGGTGGTATGCTCCCATGATGGAGGAGAGGGCCTCGTGGAGAGTGGGTTCCCTAGGCCTGTCTCCCCCCTGTCGCACAGCAGCCCTCCCAGTTCCCCTGTGTTCCTGGGCCTCCGTCCCCTGGACCGTGTGCCCACTACCACTGCCCCCAGGTCCCTGTTGTTGTTGGGGTGGTGGGTTATCCTGGGTTCCCTGTAGTGGTGGACACACAGCTGATTGACGTGTCCTGGGTACGGAGGTATGGGCCCAATGGGTGGGTGCTGTGCTGGTGTTACCAGAGGGTGGAAGGTCTGTGGTGGCCTGTGACTGGGTGTGGGGAACCGACTGTCCCGAGGCCCACGATGGTCCGGGCTGGTCATCTGGATCCAGTTGGACAGAGCTGCTGTCATCACTGTGGGCCTCTTCTGTGGGTGGGTTGGAGATGTCTGGACCCTCCTGTCTGGTGACGTTGAGTAGTGGTTCTGCAGGGGTGAAAAAGCATGATTATTGCATCTGCGTGTGTCATGGTGTGCAATGGGTGGGTGACCGTGTACCCCAGTGCTTGCACTCCTGTATGGGGGCTTGTGTGATGATGGTTGAGGGGGGTGTTATGGGTATGTGCAGTGGGCATGCTTTAGTGATGGGTGTCCATGCTTTGTTGTGTCATGCAGGGCTTGGTGTTGGGATGGGTGGTTTGTGTTATTAGTTCATATGTGAGGAGTTGGAGTGATAGGGGAAGGGGTGAGGGTGGGGGTCTGTGGTAGCATGCAGGTAGGGTGGGGGATATGATAGTTAAGATTTGACTTACCAGAGTCCATTCCTCCACCGACTCCTGCGAGGCCCTCAGGATGCAGAATAGTCAAGACCTGCTCCTCCCATGTTGTTAGTTGTGGGGGAGGAGGTGGGGGTCCGCCGCCAGTCCGCTGTACTGCGATGTTGTGCCTGGAGACCATGGAACGCACATTCCCCTGTAGGTCGTTCCACCTCTTCCCGATGTCGTCCCGATTTCTTGGGTGCTGTCCCACTGCGTTGACCCTGTCGACTATTCTTCGCCATAGCTCCATCTTCCTAGCTATGGAGGTGTGCTGCACCTGTGATCCAAATAGCTGTGGCTCTACCCGTACGATTTCCTCCACCAAGACCCTGAGCTCCTCCTCCGAGAACCTGGGGTGTCTTTGCCGTGCCATGGGGTGGTGTATGTGATGTGTGGGGTGGTGTATGTGGTGATAAGCGTGGTGATATGTAGTGGTGTGTGATGTTTTGTGCATGGAAGTAGTGTGGGTGATGGTGTTGAGTGTCTGTGGCTGCTAGTTTGTGGATGGTGGTGTCTCTCTCTCTGGCCTTCTTTCAGATTTTTTGGTCGTAGGGGCTTGTGGGTGATATGGGTGTGTGTTTTATATAGTATTGAGTGTGTGGGAGTGGTGTGTGTATGTGTATCAGGTGTGTGTATTTCGAATTGTCCAATGTGGTGGTGTTTTGGAGATGTGTGTGTATTTTGAGTACGGCGGTGTGCACCGCCAATGGAATTCCGCGGTTGAAAGACTGCCGCGTGGATTCGTGGGTCGTGATAGCATGGGCGTATTTCTGTTGTCGTGAAGGTGGAGGTTTTGTTTTCGCCAGTTTATCACTGACCTTTGGTGTGACGGACTTGTGTGGGTGTCTGAATTTTTTCAGATTTCGGGATGTGTGTCATAATAGCTGTGGCGGATTTCCGCGGCCACGGCGGTGTGTTGGCGGTCTTCTGCATGGCGGTAAGCGGCTTTTACTGCCAATGTTGTAATGACCCCCATAGTGATGTGTTTTATATGTCCTGACAGTGAAATATTGCTAAATTCGTTTTTCAGTGTTGCAAAGCCCGTCCCTCTCATAGGTTAACATGGGGGCTACCTTTAAATTTGATTAAAGTGTAGATTCCCTTTGGGAACGGATAGACATGTGAAGTATGGGGTCTCTAAGCTCACAATTTAAAAATACATATTTTATTAAAGTTGATTTTAAGATTTAGGCCCTCATTCTGACCCTGGCGGTCGGTGATAAAGCGGCGGCCAAGCCGCCAACAGGCCGGCGGTCTAAAATATGCAATTCTGACCCTGGCGGGAACCGCCAACCCAGCCCGCCAACTTAACACTCCGACCGCCACAGCGGTACAAACAAACAGCGCGGCGGTTCCCGCCAACAGCCCGGCGGCAGACAAAGTACCGCCCACTCTATTACGACCCACCAATCTGCCACCTTTTCCGGGGCGGGAGCACCGCCGATAAGAACACGGCGGAAACAGACTACGAACGGGAAAACGCTCACCTCTACGCACTCCACGCGAGATTCCGGCAGTATGGAGCCAGAGTTGCAGGTCATCCCCGCACTCCTATTCCTGCTCATATACCAGGAGCACGCCCGGCGGCGCGGAAGACATCGGTGAGTACGGCACCTACGACACAGGGGAGGGAAAAGATTACCGGCACACACCCACCCACCCACACCCACTACAACACACACATCAATGCATTCCCACAGATCACTGTCACAACCCACAAACCACCCCCCTCCGAAATAATGCAAAGACCAAAAGAAGAGATCTTAAACGGGCAGATATATTGAAAAATAGACAGCAGTAATCCAAATAAATAAATAAACTATGTACAAAATATATACAGCTACTAAATGTAGTCCAACCACTGTCCGTGGATCACAGGGGTCCTGTGCAAAGGGGCAAGGCCCAGTCCCACGACAAGAACTCCACGGAGAGAACACTGCAGGGGCATCAGAAAGAAAATAGGACAGGCACCTCAGGGGGAAGGGAAGGGGGGGCACCTCAGCCACTTGAGTACACGACGCCAGATCCACGAGGGGACTCCATGACCACTGGCCCATCCTGGGGAGAGCAAAGCCACAGTCCAAACAGTCCATACAGTGGGTGGCCTGCCCACTGGGCCATCCTGGGGAGAGCAAAGCCACAGTCCAAACAGTCCATACAGTGGGTGGCCTGCCCACTGGCCCATCCTGGGGAGAGCAAAGCCACAGTCCATACAGTCCATACAGTGGGTGGCCTGCCCACTGGGCCATCCTGGGGAGAGCAAAGCCACAGTCCATACAGTCCATACAGTGGGTGGCCTGCCCACTGGGCCATCCTGGGGAGAGCAAAGCCACAGTCCAAACAGTCCATACAGTGGGTGGCCTGCCCACTGGCCCATCCTGGGGAGAGCAAAGCCACAGTCCAAACAGTCCATACAGTGGGTGGCCTGCCCACTGGGCCATCCTGGGGAGAGCAAAGCCACAGTCCATACAGTCCATACAGTGGGTGGCCTGGCCACTGGGCCATCCTGGGGAGAGCAAAGCCACAGTCCATACAGTCCATACAGTGGGTGGCCTGCCCACTGGGCCATCCTGGGGAGAGCAAAGCCACAGTCCATACAGTGGGTGGCCTGCCCACTGGGCCATCCTGGGGAGATCAAAGCCACAGTCCATACAGTCCATACAGTGGGTGGCCTGCCCACTGGGCCATCCTGGGGAGTGCAAAGCCACAGTCCATACAGTCCATAACAGACCCCACTGCCACTGGAGGAGGCAAGTTGGCCAGAGGACATCCTGCAGCCCTGCCCGAGATAGATCCTGCCCTGCCACGTCTGCCAAAGGGCCAGCGGTTCTTGCCTTGAAGGGCCCAGTTCAGCGGTTCTTGAGACGGCGGGGCCCAGTTCAGCGGTTCTTGAGACGGCGGGGCCCAGTTCAGCGGTTCTTGAGACGGCGGGGCCCAGTTCAGCGCTTCTTGAGACGGCGGGGCCCAGTTCAGCGCTTCTTGCCTTGAAGGGCCCAGTTCAGCGGTTCTTGAGACGGCGGGGGCCAGTTCAGCGCTTCTTGCCTTGAAGGGCCCAGTTCAGCGGTTCTTGAGACGGCGGGGCCCAGTTCAGCGGTTCTTGAGACGGCGGGGCCCAGTTCAGCGCTTCTTGCCTTGAAGGGCCCAGTTCAGCGGTTCTTGAGACGGCGGGGGCCAGTTCAGCGGTTCTTGAGACGGCGGGGCCCAGTTCAGCGGTTCTTGAGACGGCGGGGCCCAGTTCAGCGGTTCTTGAGACGGCGGAGCCCAGTTCAGCGGTTCTTGAGACGGCGGGCCCAGTTCAGCGGTTCTTGAGACGGCGGGGCCCAGTTCAGCGGTTCTTGAGACGGCGGGGCCCAGTTCAGCGGTTCTTGAGACGGCGGGGCCCAGTTCAGCGGTTCTTGAGACGGCGGGCCCAGTTCAGCGGTTCTTGAGACGGCGGGGCCCAGTTCAGCGGTTCTTGAGACGGCGGGGCCCAGTTCAGCGGTTCTTGAGACGGCGGGGCCCAGTTCAGCGGTCCTTGCCTTGAAGGGCCCAGTTCAGCGTTTCTTGAGACGGCGGACGGTCTATGGCCAACTGCTAATTGCCTGGTGGTGCCCTCCTGGGCAGCGGGGATGGTGCTCCTTCACTGCCCACCTGGGCTGTGGGTGGTGGGGCCCTCCTGGCCAGCTGGGCTGGGTCCTCCCTGGGCAGCGGCTATGGGGGTGGTGGGCTCTCCCGGGGCAGCTGTGCCGGTTCCTCCCGGGGCAGCGGCTATGGGGGTTGTGGGCTCCTCCTGGGCAGCAGGCCTGCTGCCTGACCTCTCCAACTTGCTGCCCTTGCCCTCCTTAGTCGTCGGCCTGTGGCCCTTTCCTCCCTTTGGAGCTGTGGCTGGTGACTGTCTCTGGGTGGTGTCCGGGGGGGATGTAGAAGGCGGGCTCCTGCGGCGCCCCTTCCGCCTTCTGCTCCTCTTCCCAGGGGGTGGGCTGGCTGTCCCCTTGCTGCTGGGCGAAGATCCAGACATGCGGGCTGGCGGGCTCCAATACCCCTGCACCCTTGTCAAGGGGGCTGCAGGGCTGGTGGTGGCTGAGGTGCTCTTCTTACCCCGACGAGAAGGAGGGGGGGGGCTCAGGGTCAGGAAAGAAGTTAGTAGTGGTGAGGAAGAGCTTCTTGGGACAATGGAGAGTGGTAGGTACAGTGGGAATGGGAGTGGAGGGAGAGGATGTGGTTGTAGGTGAGTCACGTTTGCTGTCTTTGGGTGCAGGTGCAGGAGGGATAGGCTGTCGTGAGGTGGATGGCTGTTGGGTGGGTGGGTGGCTGCGTTTGTGTGGTGTGGAATAGGGGGTGACAGACACAGTGGGAGAGGACACAGGGGACATGTAAATGGCAGTGGGGGTGGTGACTGCACGTGTGCGGACTGGAGTGGAGGGTGTGCTGGTGATGGAAACACTGGCTGATGGTGAGGTGAATGGAGGTGTGAGTGTAGACGTCACAGGGAGGGAGGAGGGAGACGAGGAGGTGGGGGTCACAGAGGTGGTAGTGACTGTTGGCATGTCTGCATCGGAATGTTGCGTGTGTGAATGTCTGCGTGATCTGTGGTGCTTATGTTTGGATGAGCTTCTCTTGGGTGTTGAGGTGTGTGCAGGCTGGTCTGATGGTGTGGGTGGGACAGGCAGAGGAACAGGAGACTGGGAGGAGGGAGTTAGTAGAGGCAGGCAGGAGACAGGGACAATGGCTGCCGTCAGTGCTGAGGCCAGAGCCTGGAACGATCGCTGATGGGCAGCCTGACCCGAATGAATGCCCTCCAGGTACGCATTGCTGCGATGAACCTCCCTCTCCACCCCCTGGATGGCATTCAAAAGGGTAGTCTGCCCAACAATGAGCGTTCGGAGGAGGTCAATGACCTCCTCACTGAGGGCAGCGGGGGTAACAGGGGCAGGGCCTGAGGTGCCTGGGGCGAAGGAGATGCCCGGCTTCCTGGCAGAGCGGGCACGGGGCGAACGCGGAGGGGATGCTGGGAGGGCGGAGATGGTGCGCTGGGTGGCGGCTGTACCTGTAATGGCGGGGGGCACGGATGGTGCCACCCCCGCAAGGGAGCCCCCTTCCGAGGACGTGTCCGTGTCGCTGCAGGGTCCAGTCGTCCCCGTCGTGGAGCTCCCCTCGCCCTCCGTCTCACTGGTCCAGTCTGACTCTGTGGCATGGCCCTCCTGGGCCATGTGAGATGCAGCTCCCTCCTGCCCCGATGCCACTTCTCCTCCGCCTGATGATGCTGATGCACACAAGCACAGAAAGACAAACAAAAAGGGGGGGGGGAGAGAGAAATAAAGGCATATTGAGTACATGGATCTCCGGTACAGTTAGCGGACATGACAGACACAGATGCCCCCTGCACTAAGTTGCGCACTTGGGGTACGCTACGCATTCCGTGGAACATGGCCTACACGCCTAGAGTTGACAACTGCACCCATGGATGACACGGCCCAGGGATGGCTGTACTGACAAACTACTGAGGGTGGTGGCTGGGGACACAGGGGCTTACGGGGGTGCCCAGCCTACAGATATCGCCCTGGCCTAGGGGGACCCCCAGCCCTCCTCCCCCACCCAGACACCTCCACTGCGCGACAACAGAGTAGATAATGCTTGTACTCACCCCCTTGTGTCTGCTGTGCTGCCCTCACGCGCCCATCCAATTCAGGGTAGGCCACCGCCAGGATCCGGAACATCAGGGGGCTCAGTTGACGGCAGGCACCCCGCCTACGTTGGGAGGCCATCCCCAGCAGAGACTCGGCGGTCTTCTTGGTCCCGCGGCGGATGTCCTCCCACCTCTTGCGGCAGTGGGTGCCCCGTCGATGGTGGACCCCCAGGGCCCGGACTTCCTTGGCGATAGCACGCCAAATCCCGATCTTCTCATGGGCGCGGACCTATGTGACACATAAAGGGAGGGAGAAATACCACGTTCAAGTTTCTCAGCATTTTCCTTTCCAGTGGCCCAACGCCCCCCATCCCCGCCAGGCCCCCCGCCATGCCCCCCGCCATGCCCAACATGCCCCCCATCCCCGCCAGGCCCCCCGCCATGCCCCCCGCCATGCCCCCCGCCATGCCCAACATGCCCCCCATCCCCGCCAGGCCCCCCGCCATGCCCAACATGCCCCCCATCCCAGCCAGGCCCCCCGCCATGCCCCCCGCCATGCCCAACATGCCCCCCATCCCCGCCAGGCCCCCAAGCCAGCCAGTGGCCCCAAATCCATATTGAATTAAACTCACTTGTTGGTCTGGAGGACCGTAGAGTAGCGCATACTGGGGGAGGACCCCATCCACAAGTTTCTCCAACTCCTCTCCAGTGAAGGCAGGGGCCCTTTCCCCAGTCGCAGCAGCCATTGTCCCTTCCAGACCGAGGTCACAGCAACACTTGCAGTATAGGTCCTCTCCTGTGAAAGTTCAAGTCGCAAGTGGATAAGTAGATAGAAAATGGCGGTCACGTCCGCGGCGGTGCGTACCGCGGCGGTGCGTCCCGCCACCGCCGGCGCCCTTCGCCATTGGCTCCTGAAACCCATAGGCTTCAATGTTAACCAATGCGGCTTCGCGCCGCGGTCTTCGCCCGCCGCCCGCCGCGGTGTGCCACGCCAGCGCATTGACCTCACATCCCATTGTCACACTTCACAGGTCAGGCAGCCGCCATTTCGAGGGTCCACATGGCTCAATTTCAACTGCGTCACACAGGCCTAGGCCTTGCATAGCCACTCAGACACGCCATTCACTGCATAGAGAATCGTATACTGTGCTAGCTGTGAGTACGTACCTGTGGGTTGCTTGACTGTGTGCTCCATGTTGTCCTTCCTAGGCACCGTCCGCTGGGTTGGGCGAGGAGACGGATGAATCCTCCCGTGTACCGACCGCTGGTGGACCTGTCGACAATGGAAGAACGCCACATTATCCTGACCTACCGTCTTAACCGTGCCACTATCCATGAACTGTGTGCCCAGCTGGAGCCCGACCTGATGTCCCCCATCCGCCAACCCACAGGGATTCCCCCTCTGGTGCAGGTCATGTCAGTACTCCATTTCTTGGCAAGTGGGTCATTTCAGACAACCGTGGGAATTGCTTCCGGAATGTCTCAGCCCATGTTTTCGAAGGTGTTATCCAGAGTGTTGTCTGCCCTGATGAAATCCGTGAGGAACTACATCATTTTCCCTGAGGTGGGCGAATTGGCTACAGTGAAGGGTGATTTCAACGCCCTTGGACATATTCCCAACGTAATTGGTGCCATTGATGGGACCCATGTGGCTTTGGTTCCCCCAAGAGACAGGGAGCAGGTGTACAGGAACCGAAAAAATTACCATTCAATGAACATCCAGGTGGTGTGTTTGGCTGACCAGTACATCTCGCATGTAAATGCCAAATTCCCAGGGTCAGTGCATGACGCCTACATCCTCAGGAATAGCAGCATCCCTTACGTGATGGAACAGCTACAGAGACACCGTGTATGGCTAGTGGGGGACTCTGGGTACCCCAACCTGTCGTGGCTACTGACCCCAGTAAGGAATCCCCGGACCAGGGCAGAGGAACGGTACAATGAGGCCCATGGGCGTACTAGGAGGGTGATCGAACGCACCTTTGGCCTCCTAAAGGCCAGGTTTAGGTGCCTGCATATGACCGGTGGATCCCTAATGTACTCACCTAAGAAGGTGTGTCACATCATCGTGGCCTGCTGCATGCTTCACAACCTGGCTTTGCGCCGCCAGGTGCCTTTCCTGCAGGAGGATGGTCGAGACGGTGGTGTTGTGGCAGCGGTGGAACCTGAGGAGAGTGACGAGGAGGAAGACGACGGGGCTGAAACAGACAACAGGGACAGAATCATTGAACAGTACTTCCAATAGGACACAGGTAACATTTCAAAGATAATTTAGTAAATGTTAACTACTCTGCAGCATCTCTGCTGCCTGTCTATTTGCCCCAGTGTATGATGACTGAGTTTTGGCTTTTCCCTCCCTATTTCAGATCTGGGGTCCCCACTACGAGTCCTGTGCTTCGTTTCCCCATGGACTACAGCTTTGTGGCAGCTGTTTGTTGACTTCACCATGTACAAGGACATATTTGCACTGTCATGTCAATTACAATCTATTGAAATCACAGCCAGACTCCTGATATTTTGGTGCAAAATAGGTGTTTATTGAAGTGCTCAAAATGGGATGGGTGGTTTCAAGTGGGTGGGGGCTATGGTGAAGGAATGTCCATGGCAGAGTCCAGAGTAACAGTCACACAGGTGCATTGTCCAGAGGCCTGTGGAGAGATGGAGCATGGGCAGTTCAAGGATGGACAGGGTGACAATGTGGGACAGTGGGATGACATCAGGTGGTATCCTTTGCTGGCGGGGGTCTTGACATCCTACTCTGTCTTCTTGCGAGATCTCAGGGCCCTCTTGCGGGGTGGTTCTTCTCCTGCAGGAGGTGGGGGTCTGGTGGGCTGCTGCTGTGCGGGGGCCTCCTGTCCACTAGCGCCGGCGGAGGTGGATGGCTGTTCTTGGTCCAGGCTAGTGGCAGGGGCCCTTGGGTGTTGTTCAGTGTCCGCCCTGCTGTTTACGAGGTCCTGCAGCAGCCCTACCATGGTAACCAGGGTGGTGTTGATGGCTCTGATGTCCTCCCTGTACCCCCGATAGTGTTCCTCCTGCAGCACCTGGATCTCCTGGAACCGGGCCAGTACCGTCGCCATCGTCTCCTGGGAGCGGTTGTATGCTACCATGATGGTGGTGAGGACCTCGTGGAGAGTGGGTTCCCTGGGCCTCTCCTCCCCCCCCTGTCGCACAGCTGCCCGCCGAGTTGCCCTGTTTCCCTGGGCCTCTGCCCCCTGGCCGGTGTGCCCACTACCACTGCCCCAGGTCCCTGTTGTTGTTGGGGTGGTGGGTTATCCTGGGTGCCCTGTAGTGGTAGACACACCGCAGATTGACGCGCCCTGGAGACAGAGGCATGGGCCCGCTGGGTGGGAGCTGTGCTGGTGTTCCCAGAGGGGTTTGGGTCTGTAGTAGCCTGGGCCTGTGTGAGGGGAACCGACTGTCCAGAGGTCCCCGATGGTCCGGGCTGGTCATCGGTGTCCAGGTCGACAGAGCTGCTGTCATCGCTGACGGCCTCTTGGGTGGGGGGTGTGGATAATTCTGGCCCCTCCGTCGCGGTGTGTTGACGGTCGGGTCCTGCAGGGGTATAGAGGTATGGTTATAGTTTCAATGTGTGGCATATGGGTGTATCTGTGGGTTCTCGTGTCCCCAAGTGCTGGCATTCGTGTGTGGGGGCTTTGGTGAGGGTGGCTTGTGGGGGGGATGTGTATATGCATTGGGCATGCTTTGGTGATGGGTGTCCATGCTTAGTGGACGCATGCAGGCCTATGTTTTGGGATGTGTGGGTTGTGATGGTGAGACATTGGCGGGGAATAGGTGTGCTGGGGGTGGGGGTGAGGATGGTGGTGGGGGTGAGGATGGTGGTGGGGGTGAGGGTGGGGGTGAGGATGGGGGTGGGGGTGAGGGTGGGGTTCGAGGATGGGGGTGAGGGTTGGGGTCTGATTTGGCATGCAGGTGGGGGGGAAGCAGTATTGAAGCTTCAACTTACCAGTATCCATTCCTCCGCCGACTCCTGCGAGGCCGTCAGGATGCAGGATGTTCAAGACTTCCTCCTCCCATGATGTGAATTGTGGGGGTTGAGGTGGGGGTCCTCCGCCAGTCTTCTGCACGGCGATGTTGTGCCTGGATACCATGGAACGCACCTTCCCCCGTAGGTCGTTCCATCGCTTCCTGATGTCTTCCCGATTTCTGGGGTGCTGTCCCACTGCGTTCACCCTGTCGACAATCCTCTGCCATAGCTCCGTCCTCCGGGCAATGCTGGTGTATTGTATCTGTGTGCCGAACAGCTGGGGCTCTACCCGAACGATTTCCTCCACCATGACCCTGAGTTCTTCGTCTGTGAAGCGGGGTTGTCTTTGGGGTGCCATGGGGTGGTGTGTATGATGTGTGGGGTGGAGTATGTGTATTTAAGTGAGTTGAGTGTGGTGGTGTGTGTTGTTTTGTGTGTGGATAGTGTGTGGGTGATGGTGTTGAGTGGCTGTGGCTGTTATGTTTTGGATGCTGGTGTCTCGCTCTTGTCTTCTTTACGAATTTTTAAGCGTAGGGGTTTGTGGGTGATGTGGGTGGGTGTTTTATATTGTATTGTGTGTGTGGGAGTGGTGTGTGTATGTGTATCAGGTGTGTGGGATTCAAATCGTCCAATGTGGCTGAGTTTTGTTCGTTTGTGTGTATTCTGACTGCGCCGGTGTGTCCCGCCAATGGAATACCGCGTTTGAATGACCGCCGCGTGGATTCGTGGGTCGTAATGGGATGGGCGTATTTCTGTTGGCGTGGCGGTGGAGGTTTGGTCACCTCCACCTTTCCGCCGACCGCTGGTCTGGCGGTCTGTTGTGGCGGTCGGATTTTCGGAGGTTTGCCTTCTGCGGGTCAGAATGACCGTGGCGGGTTTCCGCGACCGCGGCGGGATTATGGAGGATTTCTGACCGGCGGTAGGCGCCTTTTACCGCCGAGGTCAGAATGACCACCTTAGTGTTTGAAAAAGCACTTTTTTAGAAAGTGAGCATTTTCTTGCTTAAGCCATTTCTGTGACTCTGCCTGTTTGTGGATTCCCTGCCTGGGTCAGTTTGACAGGTGGGCTGGTTGCAGCTCTTACTAGACAGTGACATAAAGGGAGCCGGGGTGTAGTCTGCATTTCCTGATGAGCCATATGTGCTAGGAGGGAGAGGAGTAGTAGTCACTCACACCTGAAAGGGCTGTACCTGCCCTCTCACAATGCAGTCTCCAACCCCCTGGTGTGTGTCTGGGGCCTGGCCTCAGCAAAGCAGGATTTCACAATCAAGAGAGCCTTTCCTTTGAAGTAAGCCTAATTCAAAGGGCAAAATGGGTATAAAAAGGGAAACCAAAACCAGAGACTTTAGAACACTTCTGGAAACCAAGAGGAACCTCTGCCTGGAGAAGAGGTGACGAGCTGAGGAAAAATGGCTGCCCTGCCTGTGACTGTGCTTTGTGGAGCTATCCTGCAGTTGCTGCTTCTGTGTGTGCTAGAGGGCAAAGACTGGACTTTGTGTTACCTTCCTTCTTGTGACGAACTCTCAAAGAGTTTGATTTAGAGCTTGACTCCTGTTGTTTGAAGTCTCAGGGACAGCAAAGACTTCTCTCTGCCAGCAACCTGGAGCCTCTGCTGAGACTCCTACTCTGCCAATTGGTGCCCATCCAGTTCCTGGGACCCTAAAAGAAGAAGCTGGCAGCCCAAGAGTGAGAAGTCCACACACCGACCGCCGTGCAGGGAAAAGATCGACGCAACTCCGATTGACACCCGCTGCAGTAGAAATGTCACACAGCATCGCTGACGGGGGCTGGTGAGATTGCAACCCGCTCTTCATGGTTTCCGGTTCATCGTGTGGCTGGATTTCTGACGCAAACACCACTGGTTGTATAAAAACGATGCAAGGCCTGCCCGGACCCGAGAGTGTTGACGGGATGGAAGCATCGCTCTCCTGCGGAGAGAAGAAACAACACATGCCGACCCAACTAAAGGAGAAATGGCTCAAGATCTCACTCGTGAGTCATATTGACGCATCGCAAGCCCTTTTTGACGCACACTCACCCATGCAGGGTTATTTTTGACGCGCCCAAGGCACATTTTCACGCTAACAGCGTTAGCGTTGTTTTTAAAATTGCATGAAGACTTTTTTTTTGCATTTTTTGTGATAACTTGACTTGTGTATTCTGGATTTTTGTCGATTTGGTCTTGTTTTGTTTAGATAAATATTCTCTATTTTTCTAAGCTGGTGTTTTGTCATTTTGTAGTGTTTTAATTGAGTTACTGTGTGCGTTGGTACAAATACTTTACACCTAGCACTCCGAAGTTAAGCCTACTGCTCGTGCCAAGCTACCAAGGGGATAATCAGGGGTTAGCTGAGGGAGATTCTCTTTTACCCTGACTAGAGTTAGGGTCCTTGATTGGACAGGGGGTAACCTGACTGCCAACCAAAGACCCTATTTCTAACATTGGTGATCAGCGGATTGGATTGGACTTGTACTTGTACTTGACATACAGTAATTAAGTATACACTACTGTTTTGAGTTCAGACCACTACGTGACCACACTATTCTTGTCTTGTGATTTTTGCTTTTCTCTTTGGGACTTATTTTTGTTCTACTTCTTGCTTTTCCCTGGATTTACTTTTTTTGAAACTTCATTTGGGAACTTTTTTTTCTGCCTTTGGAACGTTGCACTTTTTAAAATCTTCATCTTGTCTCAATCTAGAGATGCATCAGCTGGAGTTGCTTTTGACATAGAGAAAGTGGAGATATACACAGTAACTCAGTTGAAGCAATTATGGAAGGATTTTGACTGTCCCATTAAGAGCTCATCCAAGAAGAAGGAGCAGCAAAAGGCGCTGAGGGCCTGGGTGACAGCCAAACAAGCTGGGGGACACACAGATGTTGAGCAGGAAGGGGAGGAAGAGGTGCAAGTCACTCACAATGATGTAGTGGGTGGGCCCGGTCTGTCTAGGGAGAGAGTCTCCAAGACAGGTAGCAGTGTGTCCTCAAAGGGTCTGACACCTGAAGAGTTACAGGACAGACAGGCAGATAGAGAATTCAAATTTGAGCTGAAGAAGCTCAGTCTAGAGATAGACGAGAAAAGGATGGCCATTGAGGAAAGGAAGATACTGCTGGCTCATGAGCTTAGCTTAAAGGAGTTAGATCATAGGAGCCAGTCCAGTAGAGATGGTGGCAGCAACAGTACAGTGTAGCCTGAAAGAAGGGTACACATCCCAAAAGACCTAGGCCCTCATTACAACATTGGCGATAAGTGTCGCTTACCACCATGCTGACTGCCACCAACATACCGCGATTGCGGCGGTATACTGCTCCCTGTATTATGATGCACACATAGAAATCTGCCACTATAGAAACACACACACAAGTCCACCACACCAAAGGTCATGGTAAACTGCCAGTACCAAAACCCACACCATTACGCCAACAGAAATACGCCCAGAGCATCATGAGTCACGAATCACCGCAGCGGACATTCAACTGCAGTAAACCATTGGCGGTACATACCGCCATGCTCAAAATACACACAAACTAACAAAACAACACCACATTGGAAAATTCAAACCAAACACACCTGACACACATATACACACACCACACCCACACACCCACACCAATATAAAACACACACACACACTCTACCCACAACCCTTTATGACCCAAAGAATTTGAGAACTGAGAGAGAGACAAGCCAGGAGCACCCACTGAATCTGAGCCACAAAACACCATCACCCAATACACCATCCACGCACCTCACAGCACACACCCCAACACATCACCCCACACACCCTCACACATACCACTCACACTACACCCATGGCACCACAAAGAGACTCTAGGTTTTCAGAGGAGGAGCTAAGGGTCATTGTGGAGAAAATCATCCAGGTAGAGCCACAGCTATTCGGATCACAGGTTCAGCAGACATCTATTTCAAGGAAGATGGAGCTATGGCGGAAAGTCGTGGACAGGGTCAACACCATGGGACAACACCCAAGAATAAGGGATGATATCAGGAAGAGGTGGAATGACCTATGGGGGAAGGTGCATTCCATGGTTGCAAGACACCAGACAGCTGTACAGAGGACTGGCTGTGGACCTCCACCTCCTCCCCTACAACTAACAACATGGGAGTAGAAAGTCTTGGTGATCATGCAACTTGAGGGCCTGGCAGGAGTAACAGAAGAACTGGACTCTGGTAATTCAAATCTTCACTTCCTTATCCCCCACCCTACCTGCATGACATCACAAACAACAACCCCTACCCGCACCCCCATCACCCCACCACCTCACACATACCTCCATCACAACCCATCCATCCCAATGCCAAGCCATGCATGCAACAACAATGCATGGACACCACTCACAGACCTGCATGGACACCCATAACCACAGCATGCACACGACTGACAATCACTTAGCCAGACAAATCACAACTCACAGAAGCGAAAGCTGCCTTGCTAATAACTACCATAGAGGGAAACATATCATGCACAAGATGGCACACTTAGAAACAATAACACTGCATTTACATCCCAACAGGACCCCCACACAATGTCACCGGAGAGGAGGTGCCAGCCACATCCAGTCCCCCCCAGTGCAGCAGCTCTGCACGCCTGGATCATGATGACCAACCTGGCCCATCAGAGACATCTGGACAGTTGGTGACCCAGGCACAGTCCCAACCCACCACAGAGCCTCCCCCCTCAGGAAACACCACCACAGCACCCACCCAGCGGGCCCATACCTCTGTCTGCAGGACACGTCAATCAGCAGTGTGTCCACCACTACAGGAACCCCAGGCATCTCCACAAACACAGGACGATCAGGGGCCAGCGGTCAGTGGCAGTGGGCACGCTGTTCAGGGGACAGAGGCATATAACAACAGGGAAGCTGGGAGGACTGCTGTACGACGGGGAGGACAGGCCCAGGGAACCCGCTCTCCATGAGGCACTCACCAACATCCTGGGAGCATACCAATATTCCCAGAAGACCATTGGCCAGATACTGGCCAAGTTGCAGGATACCCAGCGGCTGCAGTAGGGACAGTACCTGGGAATCAGGGAGGACCTGAGGGACATCCACACCACCCTGGTCACCATTGCAGGTGGTGCTGGCAGACATGGCCAACACCATGAGGGAGGCAGTGGCACACCAACTGGCCCCTGACACTGGCCAAACCAAAGAACAGCCCTCTACCTCCACCAACGCTAGTGGACAGGAGGCCCCTCCACAGGAACAACAGGCCACCAGCACCCCACCCTCTGCAGAAAGAGAACCACCACACAAACGCTCCCTGCGATCCAGGCAGAAGCCAGAGAACATTGCTGTTAGAAATGGGGTTTTTGGTTGGCAGTCAGGTTACCCCCTGTCCAAGCAAAAGCCCTCACTCTAGTCAGGGTAAGTCACACACAATCCAAGATTATCCTGTGCCCACCCTCTGGTAGCTTGGCACGAGCAGTCAGGTTTAACTTAGAAGGCAATGTGTAAAGTATTTGTGCAATAAATCATACAATACCACCATATAGCACCACAAAAATACACCGCACAGTGTTTAGAAAAATATATCATATTTATCAGGATAATTGTAGGTCAAAATGAATAAAGTTGCAATGTGAATTTGTAGAGATATCACTGAAAAGTGATATACAGGGGGTCATTCTGACCCCGGCGGTCTTCGGCGGGAGCACCGCCGACAGGCCGGTGGTGCCCCGCAGGGCATTCTGACCGCGGCCGCGGTCTCCCGCCGGTTTACCGCTGCCCTTTGAATCCCCCATGGCGGCGCAGCTTGCTGCGCCGCCATGGGGGATTCTAACACCCCCTACCGCCATCCTGTTCCTGGCGGTTCGCCCGCCAGGAACAGGATGGCGGTAGGGGGTGCCGCGGGGCCCCTGGGGGCCCCTGCTGTGCCCATGCCAATGGCATGGGCACGGCAGGGGCCCCCGTAAGAGGGCCCGCAAAGTATTTCAGTGTCTGCTAAGCAGACACTGAAATACGCGACGGGTGCAAACTGCACCCGTCGCACCCCTGCAACTCCGCCGGCTCAATTCTGAGCCGGCGTCCTCGTTGCAGGGGCATTTCCTCTGGGCCGGCAGGCGCTCTTTTGGAGAGCGCCTGCCGGCCCAGAGGAAATGTCTAAATGGCCGCCGCGGTCTTTTGACCGCGGTGCGGTCATTCAGCGGCGGTAGCTTGGCAGGCGGCTCCCGCCGCCCGCCAACATTAGAATCAGGCCCACAGTGTCTTAAGTTTTTAAAAAGCAAACAAAGTCTCTTTCAAGCACAAAGTACCTGGTTTGGAGTGGAAAATCTCCTCAGAGGGTCACAGAAGAAGAGATACGTGGAAAAAGGGTGTGTGCGTCGATTTCTCCCCAGCACACACGGACTTGCGTCGTTATTTTTCACGCGGGGAAGTCGTGCGTCGTTTTCCGGCGCGCGGACAGTCTCTTTCTGTGGATCGCGGAGATTACCAGATGTCCCGGGTCTGTGCGTGGATTTTCCTGCTTGTTTTCCGGCTGCACGTCGTTCTGAGGCCTGCGCGTTGAAATTTCGATCTCACGGCAGGCGTCGTGTCGATTTCTCCCCTGGAGGTCGGGCGGCGTTGTCCTTGTGAAGCCGTGCGTCGAAGTTCCGGTCGTCCCAAAGGCGTCGCGTCGATCAGCGTCGGTGTGCGGCGTTTTTCGCGCCACGGAACAAGCTGTGCGTCGAAAAATTCGTCGCACGGAGCGTCCAAGTGAAAAAGAGAAGTCTTTTTGGTCCTGAGACTTCAGGGAAAAGGAGGCAAGCTCTATCCAAGCCCTTGGAGAGCACTTTCACAGTCAGACAAGAGTTCAGCAAGGCAGCAGGCCAACAGCAAGGCAGCAGTCCTTTGTAGAAAGCAGACAGGTGAGTCCTTTGAGCAGCCAGGCAGTTCTTCTTGGCAGGATGTAGTTTCTGGTTCAGGTTTCTTCTCTAGCAAGTGTCTGAAGAGGTAGGGCAGAGGCCCTGTTTTTTACCCAAATGTGCCATTGAAGTGGGGGAGACTTCATAGAGTGGCTAAGAAGTGCACCATGTCCCCTTTCAGTTCAATCCTGTCTGCCAGGGTCCCAGTAGGGGGTGTGGCAGTCCTTTGTGTGAGAGCAGGCCCTCCACCCTCCCAGCCCAGGAAGACCCATTCAAAATGCAGATGTATGCAAGTGAGGCTGAGTACCCTGTGTTTGGGGTGTGTCTGAGTGAATGCACAAGGAGCTGTCAACTAAGCCCAGCCAGACATGGATTGTAAGGCACAGAAAGATTTAAGTGCAAAGAAATGCTCACTTTCTAAAAGTGGCATTTCTAGAATAGTAATATTAAATCCAACTTCACCAGTCAGCAGGATTTTATATTACCATTCTGGCCATACTAAATATGACCTTCCTACTCCTTTCAGATCAGAAGCTACCACTTCAATACTGCATGAGGGCAGCCCCAATGTTAGCCTATGAAGGGAGCAGGCCTCACAGTAGTGCAAAAACAGATTTAGGAGTTTTGCACTACCAGGACATGTAAACTACACAGGTACATGTCCTGCCTTTCACCCACACAGCACCCTGCTCTAGGGGTTACCTAAGGCACACATTAGAGGTGACTTATATGTGGAGAAAGGGGAGGTTTAGGCTTGGAAAGTACTTTTAAATGCCAAGTCGAGGTGGCAGTGCAACTGCACCCACAGTCCTTGCAGTGGCAGGCCTGAGACAAGGAAAAGGGGCTACTTAATTGGTTGGCACAACCAGTGCTGCAGGCCCACTAGTAGCATTTAATCTACAGGCTCTAGGCACAGAGAGTGCACATTACTAGGGACTTATAAGTACATTAAATAGTCCAATCAGGTATGATTCAAGGTTACCATGTTTTAAGGGAGAGAGCATATGCACTTTAGCACTGGTTAGCAGTGGTAAAGTGTGCAGAGTCTAAAAGCCAGCAAAAACAGTGTCCAAAAAGTGGAGGGAGGCAGGCAAAAAGTTAGGGGTGACCACCCTACGGCTGTCAGGTCTAACATGTGTCCCCCCCAGCTGAAAGTGGGGAGAGCTACCCAACCTCCTGGGAGCTCTCATCGCTAAGGCGGAAGTATCTGGAGAGACCATCAGCATTGGCATGGTCAACCCCGGGGCGATGTTCCACCATAAAGTCCATCCCCTGTAGGGAAATGGACCACCTCAAGAGTTTTGGATTCTCACCCCTCATCTGCATGAGCCATCTGAGGGGCCTGTGGTCTGTTTGAACCCGGAAGTGAGTCCCAAACAGGTAGGGTCTTAGCTTCTTCAGTGCCCAGACCACAGCAAAAGCTTCTCTTTCAATAGCGCTCCACCTCTGTTCCCGTGGTAATAGCCTTCTGCTAATAAAGACTACTGGTTGGTCTAGGCCCTCCTCATTTAGCTGTGCTAGGACCGCCCCTATGCCATGCTCTGAAGCGTCTGTCTGCACAATAAATTCCTGGGAGTAGTCAGGGGCCGTGAGCACGGGGGCCGTGCACATGGCTTCCTTCAGGGAGTCAAAGGCTTTCTGACAAGCCTCTGTCCAATTCACCAACCTAGGTTGTTTCTTGGAAGGGAGTTCTGTCAAGGGTGACACAATGGTACCATAGCCCTTGACAAATCTGCGGTAGTATCCGGTGAGGCCTCAAAAGGCTCTCACCTCAGTCTGAGTTCTAGGTGGTTGCCAGGCCTTGATAGTTTCAATCTTGGCCTGGAGTGGCTGCACCTTGCCACCACCCACTAGGTGTCCCAAGTACACCACGGAACCCTGCCCAATCTGGCACTTACTAGCCTTGATGGTCAGGCCTGCCTGTTGCAGGGCCTGAAGCACCTCCTTGAGGTGGAGCAGGGCTCCTCCCAGCTGGAACTGTAGACAGCTATGTCATCCAGGTAGGTTGCACAGAAGGCATCCTTGCCAGCTAGGACCCCGTTAACCAACCGTTGGAAGGTAGCGGGGGCATTTTTCAATCCAAATGGCATCACCCGGAACTGGTAATGGCCATCAGGGGTTGAAAATGCAGATCTCTCTTTAGCCCCCTCAGTCAGGGCGATCTGCCAGTACCCTGAAGTAAGATCAAACGTACTCAGGAACTTGGCAGCGCCCGGCCTGTCAACGAGCTCATCAGCTCGGGGGATGGGGTGAGCATCGGTCCAGGTGACTGAGTTGAGACCCCGGTATTCCACACAGAACCGGAGTTCTGGCTTCGCACCTGGAGCAGTAGCCTTAGGGACTAACACCACTGGGCTGGCCCAGGGACTACTGGATTTCTCGATAACTCATAAAGCTAACATCTTGGAGACCTCCTCCTTGATGCTGGCTTTCACCTTATCCGATAACCTGTAAATTTTGTTCTTCACAGGGAGACTGTCACCGGTGTCAATGTCATGAACACAGAGGTGGGTCAGTCCAGGAATAAGGGAGAACAGGGGGGAGAACTGCTCCAACAGCTCATAGCAGTCTCCTTTCTGGTTTAGAGTCAGGGAGTCATAGAGGATGACCCTTTTCACTGACCCATCACCTTCTTGGGCAGAGAGGAGGTCGTGGAGAGGTTGACTCTCCTCTTCCATTCCTTCATCTGTGACCAGAAGCATGTTGACCTCAGACCTCTCAAAATGAGCCTTTAGCCGGTTGACATGGAGCACCCTTAGGGGGTTCATAGGGGTTTGGAGGTCCACTAGGTAAGTGGCCTCCCCTTTCCGCTCCTTTACTTCAAATGGGCCAGACCAGCGTTCCTGGAGAGCTCTAGGCTCTACTGGCTCCATTACCCACTTTGTCTCCAGGTTGAAACTCTACCAGGGTGGCCTTCTGGTCATACCAGCATTTCATTACCTCTTGACTGGCCTCAAGGTTACTTTGGGCCTCTTTCCAGAAGTGGGTCATCTGGTTGCGGAGGGCCAACATGTAGCTGACCACATCCTGAGGGGGTGCCTTTGGAACTCTCTCCAACCCCTCCTTGACAATGCTTAAGGGTCCCCTGACAGGGTACCCATAGAGAAGCTCAAAGGGACTGAACCCCACCCCCTTCTGGGGGACCTCTCGGTAAGCAAAGAGAAGGCATAGTAAGAGGACGTCCCACTTACGCCTCATGGCCTCAGGGAGGCCACCAATCATGCCTTTCAAGGTCTTGTTGAATCTCTCCACAAGACCATTAGATTGGGGGTGATAGGGTGTGGTGAACTTGTAGGTTACACCACACGCATCCCACAGACACTTCATGTATGCAGACATGAAGTTAGTGCCTCTGTCAGACACTATCTCCTTTGGGAATCCCACACGGGTAAATATCCCCATCAGAGTTCTGGTCACCACCGGTGCAGTTACGGTCCTCAGAGGGATTGCCTCTGGGTAACGAGTGGCATGGTCCACCAAAGCCAGGATGAACCTGTTGCCTAAGGCAGTTTTGGGGTCCAATGGACCAACAATGTCGATGCCCACCCTTTCAAAGGGGGTGCCAACGACAGGAAGTAGAATCAGGGGGGTTTTAACCCTTTTCCCTGCTTTACCACTGGCCTGGCAGGTAGGACAAGATCTACAGAACTTATCTGAGTTTGTCCTCATTCTGGGCCAATAAAAGTGGGTGACAAGCCTGTCAAAGGTCTTGCCTTGCCCCAAATGTCCTGCCAAGGGAATGTTGTGTGCCAGACCCAGTAGTAAGGTTCGGTAACACTGGGGAACCACCAGCGTACGCGCTGCCCCAAAGGCCGGAACCTTAGGCTCACTGTAGAGGAGATCATTCTCCCACTATATATGGTGATCGCCAGAGGCTTCACCTGCCGCCTGGTCTGAGGCTTGCTTCCTCAGACCCTTTTATAGAGGGACATTCTTTCTGCGCCTTGCAGAATTCCTCCCTGGTGGGTCCACCATCAACTTTCCAGCCAGCAAGCTCCGGTAGGTCACCTAGGGTGGCAATGTCTTCCCCAGTTGGCTCGGGAGCCTCCTCCTCAGGAGCCCCGTCAACCACTGAGGGAACTTCTGGGACCGGTTTCCCGCGTCCCTTGCCCCTCCTCTTGGCAGCCCTCTGGGCCATTGTTCCAGGCTCCAGACGCCCTTGACTTCCCTCTCGGTCAGCCATGGACCTCGTGGTCATGCAGACCCACTCAGGTAACCCCAACATCTCCAGTTGAGATCTGAGCTCCACTTCTTTCCAAGCAGTATGCTCAAGAGCATTGCCTAACAGACAATCTACAGGCATGGCAGGACTCACAGCTACTTTCAGAGTACCAGAGACCCCCCCCCCACTCAAAGGGAACCAGAGCCACTGGTAGGTGACTCTCACGATTGTCAGCGACTATGACCTGGTGGAATGTATTAGGGACTATCTACTCTGTTGACACCAGCTGACTCTTGATAGTAGTCATACTGGCTCCTGTGTCACGCAGAGCCTCCACCTTCTGCCCATCAATGGTGACCCACTGCCTGTACTTGGAAGTATTTTGGGGCATGTGGGCTTTGGGTGCCATTTCTCCTTCTCCCAGGGACACTAGGGAAATCTCTACCTGTTCCCAAAAGCTATCTGGGTCCATCTCCCCCCCGAGCGCTACACTAGTCAACCCAGGTGTCTGTCCGGTAGTGGACGGTGCTCTCTTGGAGCACTGGGGGTCACCTTTATAGTGACCATACTGGTAACACTCCATGCATTTGGGGTTGGATTTCCCTGACCTATCATATGTCCCTGGCTTTTTCCCAAATCTGGAAAAGGAATGGTTGCCACCCCCTCCCTGGGAATTCTTTTGGGGGCCTTTGGAGAGTTCCTTATCTGTAAGTTTATCTCCCCCCTCTTTCTTCTGTTGGGAACCCTGACCACCTTTGTGGGTGTCCCCCCCAGGTACCTTTCTTGGACACTCTGGTGCTAACCCAGAGGTCCGCCTCCTCAGCAAGCTTCCTGGGATCAGTCAGCTTACTATCCACTAAGTGCTGGCGCAACTCTGTAAAAGTAGTATTAAGCATACGCTCTCTCAGAATCAAGTCATATAACCCTTTATAATCATCTACTTTGTTGCCCCGCACCCATCCATTCAGTGCCTTACTGGAAAAGTCAAAGAAATCTACCCATGTTTGTGTGGTTTGTTTGGTGCTGTCCCTGAACCTCTGACGGTATCCCTCAGGGGTCAGCCCAAACTTGGCAAGTAAAGTGGCTTTCTGAAGTGGGTATGTGTTTTGATCAGGTTGATCCAATGTGAGAAGTGTGTCCCTCCCCAATGGTGGCACATAACCCCACATAGCTACCCCCCATTGCCCTTCACGAACCTCATGGGCCCTTAGTGCAACTTCATAAGCAGCTAACCATTTATCTATGTCATCTCCCACCACAAAACTGGGCACCACATTTTTGGGTATACAAACCTTCTTTTCTCCAGCAGGTCCTGTCTGTATGCTGCCACCATTATTGCTGGATTCAGACTGTCTCGCCTTGATCTCCAGCTCTTTGAGACTCAGTTCATGAGCCAACAATAGTTTCTTTTCAGCCAAAGCTCTCTCAGCTTCCACCTGTTTGGCTGCTCTTTCAGCTTCAGCTTGTTTGGCTTCTCTTTCAGCTTCAATTTGTTTGGCTGCTCTTTCAGCCTCAGCTTGCTTGGCTTCTCTCTCAGCCCTTCTTTCCTCCTGTTGAGCCTCAATGTTCAGTTTTGCCATTTGCAATTGGAACTCCCTTTCCTCTCTCCTTTCCTCTGCGGTCAGGCTTTGCACAGAGACACTGCTCCCTGGTCTGGAAGGGGGCACAATTGCAGTGGTAACATCATCCACAGATAGCAACAAATCCTCCGAAGGGCCATTTTCTGGCTCCTCTTCCTCTTCTAAATGGGCTTCTGCCCAGGCCCTCAGAGCCACATGAAAGTCCTCCTTTTTGGAGGCCCCTTGGGTGGGTACCCTCATTGCCCTGCAGAACCCTTTTAGCTGTTTGACCGTATATGTATCCAACAGGACTAGGTCAAAGTCTCCCATTTGAGACCCAGTCAGAGACATGTTGAGTGAGGATTTAGTTTTTGAAAATTGTCAGGAAGAAAAAAAAACGAACTTTTGCAAAAAGAGATAAAAATCAAGTTGACCTTCAACTGTGGGTAGGTAATGAAATACTTAGCTACTGTATGTCACTGCACAAACACAAGGCTTATCTGGCTGGGCTGACGGGTGCCTCCTTGGAGCCTCTCACACCTGCAGTACTTGCAGAAACCCCAGTGGCTGTGGACTGGATGGATGAGGTGCTGGGCTGGGTTCTGGACACCCTAGCCTGAGGTGAAGGATTGGGGGAGGGGTAGGGAATAGGTCAATGTTGGCGAGGAAAAGCTTCTTAGGGACACTGGGTCGGGAAGAGGGTGAAGGTTTGGGAGTGGAGGAAAAGGGAGTGGTTGTAGGAGATGTCAGTCAGCTGTGTTTGGGTGCAGGTGCATGGGCTGGATGCTGTTGTGAGCTGGATGGCTGTTGGGTGTCTGTGTGCTTGCATTTGTGTTCTTTGGAAGGAGGAGTCATAGACACAGTGGGAAAGGACATATGTGACCTGTGCATGGATGTGGGGGTGGTAACTGCCAGTGAGGGGCGTGTTAGGCGTGCTGGT
Source organism: Pleurodeles waltl (assembly GCF_031143425.1). Taxonomy (NCBI): domain Eukaryota; kingdom Metazoa; phylum Chordata; class Amphibia; order Caudata; family Salamandridae; genus Pleurodeles; species Pleurodeles waltl. The sequence continues at coordinate 1,180,647,931 of NC_090437.1, forward strand.
GATGGAGGTAGTGGATTAGGATGTTGTGCACGGAGTTGTGAGTGGTGATGCTACTGGGAGGGAGGTGGACAAGGAGGAGGAGGGGAAAACAGTAGAGGCAGTGGATGTTGGTGTGTATTCATGTGGATGGTGGGTGTGTGAGTGCCTGTGAGATGAAGTGTGGTGCTTGTGTTTGCCCGAGCCACTTCTGTTTGTTGATTTGGGTGATTGCTGGTCTGAAGGTGTGCTTGGGATAGGCTGGGGTTGAGGGGATTGGGACTGGGACTGGGTAGAGGAAGTTGGAGGGGTGTGAGGCTGGAGACAGGGACAACGGCTGCCATAAGTGTGTAGGCCAGAGCCTGGAATGCTCTCTGTTGGGCCGCCACACTAGAGTGAATGCCCTCCAGGTATGCATTTGTTTGTTGCAAATGCCCTGCTACATCCTGGATGGTATTCAGTATGGTTGACTGCCCAACAGAAAGGGATCTCAGGAAGTCAATAGCCTCTTCACTGAGGGCAGCAGGGCTGACTGGGGCAGGGCCTGAGGTGCCTGGGGCAAGGGAGATGCCCACCCTCATGGGTGAGCCGGCTCAGGAAACATGCTAAGAGGCTGCTGGGAGGGCGGTGGTGGTACGGGGGTGGTGGCTGTACCTGTAGTTGGGGTGGTCACAGAGGTGTCCACCACCGCCAGGGATCTGCCATCGGAGGAGGTGTCGCTGTCGGTACTGTCCCCTCCTTTCTCCGTCGTGGTGCTCCCCTCACCCTCTGTCCCACTGGTCCCCTCACCGTTGGTGGATTCGGCCTTCAGGCCTATGTGGGATGCAGCTCCCTCCGTCGCTGGTGCCTCTGCTCCTCCGCCAGATGATGCTAATGCACACAAGGACAGGGTGACAAAACAAAAACACTTCATCTCACAGGCACTCACACACCCACCATCCACATGAATACACATCAACATCCACTGCCTCTACTGTTTTCCCCTCCTCCTCCTTGTCCACCTCCCTCCCAGTAGCATCACCACTCACAACTCCGTGCACAACATCCTAATCACCAGCACGCCTATCACTACACGCCCCTCACTGGCAGTTACCACCCCCACATCCATGCACAGGTCACATATGTCCTTTCCCACTGTGTCTATGACTCCTCCTTCCAAAGAACACAAATGCAAGCACGCAGACACCCAACAGCCTTCCAGCTCACAACAGCATCCAGCCCATGCACCTGCACCCAAACACAGCTGACTGACATCTCCTACAACCACTCCCTTTTCCTCCACTCCCAAACCTTCACCCTCTTCCCGACCCAGTGTCCCTAAGAAGCTTTTCCTCGCCAACATTGACCTATTCCCTACCCCTCCCCCAATCCTTCACCTCAGGCTAGGGTGTCCAGAACCCAGCCCAGCACCTCATCCATCCAGTCCACAGCCACTGGGGTTTCTGCAAGTACTGCAGGTGTGAGAGGCTCCAAGGAGGCACCCGTCAGCCCAGCCAGTGTGCCAGCACCACCTGCCAAGGCCAAGAAGGGTCCGTCTCCTAGCAAGGGCAAGAAGGGGACACCAGCCAGCAAGGGGAAGGAGGCACAACCAGCCAGCAAGGGGAAGAAAATGACACCAGCTGGCAGAAGCAAGGAGGCACCACCATCTGCCAAGGGCAGGAAGGGGCACACAACACCATCCATGGCACTTCAGCCATCCGAGGCTGCAGGTGAAGGCCTGGAGGCTACCACCACCACTGACAGCACCACCACCTGCACCGCGGCCAGCTCCCCCATTTTCCCTCCTTTTGTATATATTGTATATATTGTACATACTGTTTATTGATTTAAGTACATATTTTTGTAAAACTGTACTATTATACTAATTTTACTCCATTCCTTTTGTCCTTGTGTTATTCCTGAGGGTTACGGGGTGTATATGTAATGTTGCATCGTTTTGTGTTTATGGTGTTGGGGGTGGGGGGTGAAGGTGTTGCGTGTTGCCTGTTCCTTTTCCTCCCCCCGTTTTCGCCGGAGTTTGTGTTCTTGGTGTATGAGAAGGTACACCAGCATTGGGAAAAAGTGCAGCTCGGGCTCCATGGCATTGTGGTTCTTCCTTGAGTGTCGAGAGGTGAGTTGTTTCCCTTCAGTGTTCTGTTTCTTCTGTGCTTTTGATGGCATTGGTAACCCCCCAGAAAAGCTTGCGGATAGAAGTGTTATAATGCAGTGAGCGGTACATTGTCTTCCGCCTGGCTGTTGGCAGTTACAGCCATGGTGATTGTTGCTACCGCCGTGGTGGTCAGTATGTTAAAGTGGCGGTTTGTGTTGGTGGTTTCCACTGTGGTCATGATTAAAAAAAAATTACCCCCGGCCTGTTGGCGGTGTTACTGCCGCTTTATCACCGACCGCCAGGGGTTTTAATGAGGGCCCTAATGAAGGATTACAAGCGGGAGGATGACATATACTTGTGGTTCAAGGGGTATGAGTCTGCTCTCCACATGAATCTGGTCCCTGAAGCTCATTGGGGGGCCGGTCTGTGGAAGCACTTTGAGGTAGAGGGGAGGGATACACTGACAGCCTTAGGGGATGCTCAGAATCTCACCTAAACTATCATGAGGGATGCCCTACTCACCAGATATGGTCTCACCCCTGAGCAGTATAAGGATACGTTTAGGTCCTATAAGAAAAAGGAATCCCAAACATGGTTGGAATGTGTTGATTCTTATTGAAGGTCACTGGATGGTCGGGTGAAGGGCAGTAAGGTAACTACATATGAGGGGCTTTACAATCTGATTACTTGGGAGCACTTGTACAGTTTATGTTTTCCAGAGCTGCGCCAGCACCTGATTGACAGCAAGCTGACTGATCCCAGGAAGCTTCCACAGGAAGCGGACTGCTGGAGAGCACCAGGGTCCAAAAGAGGTATGGGGGAGACCACGCAGGGTCCCTCTCAGAGGAAAGGGGGGTTAAGGGTAAACAGGGGGAGTTCTCTAAAGGGCTCCAAACTGATTCCCTGGGTAAAGATTCCCAACTCCCCAGTGAGAGTAAGCCATGGTTCTCCAAAGGGAAGCCAGTGGCAGGGAGACCCCCACGTAAGTGTTATGCATGTGACCAGGTGGGTCATGTGAGGGGGGACCCCAAATGCCCCAAGAGTACACCGGCACCCACTGGTACACCGTCCCAGGGTTTGGCTAGTGTAGAATTTGGGGAGGAGTTGCTTCCAGGTGGGTGAGAGCCAGCTGAGATGACCCTTGTCTCACTAGGGGACAGTGAGATGATCCAGAGAAACCTTGTGCCTGAGAACACTAAAAAGTACAGGCAGTGGGTGACCATCAATGGACAGAGGGTGGAGGCTATGAGAGACACAGGAGGCAGTGTGACTACAGTGGGTAGTCAGCTGGTGTCTGAAGAGCAGATTGATCCCTGTGTACTTCACCAAGGAGTTGCAGTGGACAACTCAGAGTTCCTGTGGAGAGTGGCGTAGGTTCCCTTTGAATGGGGTGGTCTTAGGTTCCTTGAAGGTAGCTGTGAGTCCAACCATGCCTGTCGATTGTTTGCTAGGCAATGACCTGGAGGATTCTCCTTGGAAGGAGGTGGAACACAGGTATCACTTGAAGATGTTGGGTCTGCCTGGGTGGGTATGCGTATCCACCCAGTCAATGGCAGCCCGTCAGGGTGGTCAAGAGCCCCTGGAGCCTGAAACAGTGGCCCAGGGGACCACCAAAAAGAGGAAGGGCAGGGGGCGAGGAAACTGGCCCCATAAGTTCCCATGGTCCGGGAGGAGGCGGAGCCTGAGGGTGATGCCCCAGAGCCTACTGGGGAACAGGTGGCTGAACTGGGTGAGGTCCCTCAACTGTCACAGTGGCAGCAGGAAGAGGGGACCACCAGGGAAGTATTATGTGCAGCACAGAGGACATGCCCAGGCAGCTGGCAAGGAGCCAGGATCACACCTGATCTATTGGGAGGATGAGCTCCTGTATAGTGAGCCTAAGGTTCCTGAGCCTGGGTCCGCCCGTGTGCTGGTGGTACCCCAGTGCTTCAGGGCCTTCCTACTGGGTTTGGCTCATGATGTGCCTTTAGCTGGAAATTTGGGGCAGGACAAGACTTTGAGAGGCTTGTCACCCACTTTTAATGGCCCCTAATGCTCATGCTTTTGGATGCACATTGCAGGTCTTGCCAGACTTGTCAGTCAAGTGTGCAAGAGTGGGGGGAAATGTAAGGCTCCCCTCCAACCTTTACCTGTGGTGGGCCATGCTTTGATGGGGGGTTTTACCCGCATGGGGTTCCCCAAGGAAGTGGTATCTGGAGAACCTGGAAGCAAGCCAGGAGGACATGAAACGCTGCTATGACCACAATGCCACTCTCGTCGAGTTTCAACCTGGGCAAAAAGTGTGGGTGATGGCACCATGGAGCCTAGGGTGCTCCAGGACAACTGGACTGGGCCATTTGAGGTGGTGGAGCGCAAGAGTGAAGTCACCTACCTGGTGGACTTGCAGTCTCCAAGGAACCCTTTAAGGGTCCTGCATGTCAACTGCCTCAAGCCGCACTTTGAGTGGGCTGAACTGTCCATGCTCCTTGCGACAGATGATGGGGTGGAGGAGGAGAATGAGCCTCTTCCTGACCTCCTGTCTGCATGGGAGAAAGATGTGTCGGTGGAAGGAGTGATCCTCACCCCCTCCCTGACTGAAGAGCAGCAGAGTGACTGTAGCCAGGTTTTGGGACAGTTCTCCTCACTGTTTCCCTGATCCCAGATGTCACACACTTGTGCTCACATGATGTGGACACTGGGGACAGTCCACCCACTAAACAGAAGGTTTACAGGGTGACTGGTAGGATTAGCGCTTGCATTAAGGATGAAGTATCCAAAATGTTAACCCTAGGGGTTATTGAGCATTCCAGCAGTCTTTGGGCCAGCCCAGTGGTATTGGTCCCAAAGGCTGCTGCAGCTGGTGCCACTCGAGAACTCAGGTTCGGTGTGGACCACTGGGGACTGACGTACACCCCATCCCCTGAGCTGATGAGCTCATTGACCAGTTGGGAGCATCTGAGTACTGGCAGATTGCCTTAACTGAGGGGGATAAGGAGAGGTCAGCATTTTCTATCCCAGATGGACACTTTCAATTTAAAGTGATGCCATTTGGGATGCAGAATGCCCCTGCCACCTTTCAGAGGTTGGTCAACCAGGTGTTGGCTGGGCTGGATGAGTTCAGTGCCGCCTACCTGGATGACATTGCTGCGTTTAGTTACACATGGGAGGAACACCTGCAACGTCTCTGGAGAGTGTTAGAGGCCCTGCAGAAGGCAGGCCTCACTATTAAGGCAAGAAAGTGCCATATAGGGCAGGGTTCGGTGGTGCACTTGGGACACCAGATGGGGAGCGGCCAGGTGGCACCCCTACAACCAAAGATTGATACCATTCTGACTTGGGAGCCTCCCAAGACCCAGACTGAAGTGAGAGCCTTGTTAGGTCTCACAGGATACTACAGGAGGTTTGTCAAGGGGTATGGTACCATTGTTACCCCCTTGACTGACTTGACTTCTAAGAAGCAACCCAGGAAGGTGATCTGGACAGAGTCTTGCTAGACCACTTTTGATGCCCTGAAGGCTGCCATGTGCACAGCATCTGTGCTGAAGGCACCTGACTACTCCAAGGAGTTGTTGTGCAAACAGACACCTCAGAGCAAGGTATTGGAGCAGTACTCTCACAGCTTAATGAAGAGGGCCTAGATCAACCTGTAGCCTTCATTAGCAGGAGGTTACTTCCCAGGGAACATAGGTGGAGTGCCATAGAACGTGAAGCGTTTGCTGTTGTCTGGGCACTGAAGAAGCTAAGACCCTACTTGTTTCGGACTCACTTCCAGGTTCAGACTGACCACAGGCCCCTCATATGGTTAATGCAGATCAGGGATGAGAATCCAAAACTGTTGAGGTGGTCCATTTCCCTACAGGGGATGGACTTTACGGTGGAACACCATCCTGGTACAGAACACGGCAATGCCAATGGTCTGTCCAGGTTCTTCTGCTTTAGTGAGGAGAACTCCCATGGGATTGGGTAGTTGCTCCACACTTTCAGCTGGGGGGGACACGTGTTAGACTTTTCATCCTTGGCGTGGTTTCCCTTAACTTTTTGCCTCTGTTTCCAAGGTTGTTGATGTGTGCTGGACTCTGTTTTTGCTGTTTTTGTTACTCTGGGCACATTAGCACTGGTGCACTTTACCACTGCTAACCAGTGCTAAAGTGCAAGTGCTCCTTTGCAAAATGTGTATGTAATTAGTTTGTCGATGATTGGCATATTTGATTTACTATTAAGTCCTTAGTAAAGTGCACTAGAGGTGCCCAGGGCCTGTAAATCAAATGCTACTAGTGGGCTTGCAGCACTGGTTGTGCCAACCACATAAGTCGCTCTGTAATCATGTCTCAGACCTGCCACTACAGTGTCTGTGTGTGCAGTTTTAACTGTAAATTCGACTTGGCAAGTGTACCCACTTGCCAGGCCTAAACCTTCCCTCTTCGTACATGTAATACACCCCAAAGGTAGGCCCTAAGTAGCCACAAGGGCAGGGTGCAGTGTATGGTTAAGGTGGGACATATAGTAAGGTGTTATATATGTCCTGACAGTGAAATATTGCTAAATTCGTTTTTCACTGTTGCAAGGCCTGTCCATCTTATAGGTTACCATGGAGGCTACCTTTAAATCTGATTAATTAAAGTGTAGATTCCCATTGGGAGTGGATAGACATGTGGAGTTTGGGGTCTCTGAGATCACAATTTAAAAATACATCTTTTAGTTAAGTTGATTTTAAGATTGTGTGTTTGAAAATGGCACTTTTAGAAAGTGAGCATTTTCTTGCTTAAGCCATTTCTGTGACTCTGCATGTTTGTGGATTCCCTGTCTGGGTCAGTTTGACAAGTGGGCTGGTTGCACCTCTCACTAGACAGTGACACAAAGGGAGCCGGGGTGTAGTCTGCATTTCTTGATGAGCCATCTGTGCTAGGAGGGAGGGGAGGGGAGGAGTGGTCACTCACGCCTGAAAGGGCTGTGCCTGCCCTCACACAATGCAGTCTCCCACCTCCTGGTGTGTGTCTGGGGTATGGCCTGGGCAAAACAGGATTTCACAATCAAGAGAAGCCTACTACAAAGGGCAAAATGGGTATAAGAAGGGAACCCAAAACCACAGACTTTGGAACACTTCCTTCTTGTGAAGAACTCTCCAAGGGCTTGATTTAGAGCTTGCCTCCTGTTGTTTGAAGTCTCAGGGGCAGCAAAGACGTCTCTCTGCCAGCACCTGGAGCCTCTGCTGAGACTCCTACTCTGCTAAGTGGTTCCCATCCAGTTCCTGGGACCCTGAAAGGAGAAACTGGCAGCCCAAGAGTAAGTAATCCACGTACTGACCGCCGTGCAGGGAAAAGATTGACACAACTTTGATCTGCAGCTGAAAAATCGATGCGCCACCGACTTCGCGGCTAAAAATCGACACTCGCCTGCAATACGACCAGAAGATCAACGCCCGCGGCTGGAGAAACGATGTGCAGCATCGCTGACGGAGGCTGATAAAATCGCAACCAGCGCTGCATGGTTTTTGGATCATTGTGCAGCTGGATTTCTGACACAAACACCACTTGGCTTGTAAAAACTATGCAAGGCCTGCCCGGACCTGAAAGTGCTGACGGGATCGAAGCATCATTTTCCTGTGGAGAGAAGAAACAACGCACGCTGACCCAACTAAAGGAGAAATGCGCAAGGTCTCGCTTGTGAGTGATATTGACGCATCGCAAGCCCTTTTTGACGCACACTCACCCGTGCGGGGTTATTTTTGATGCGCTCAAGGTACATTTTCACGCTAACAGAATTAGCGTTGTGTTGAAAATTACATGAAGACTCCTTTTTTGCATTTTTAGTGAAAACTTGACTTGTGTATTGTGGATTATTGTCGTTTGGGTCTTGTTTTGTTTAGATAACTATTCTCTATTTTTCTCAACCGGTGTTGTGTCATTTTGTATTGTTTTCATAGAGTTACTGTGTGTGTTGGTACATATACTTTACACCTAGCACTCTGACGTTAAGCCTACTGCTCGTGCCAAGCTACCAAGAGGGTAGGCAGGGGTTAGCTGAGGGTGATTCTCTTTTACCCTGACTAGAGTGAGGGTCCTTGGTTGAACAGGGGGTAACCTGACTGCCAACCAATGACCCCATTTCTAACAGGTGTGATGTAAGTTTCTGGACACTTAGTTATCTTCCAATGTAAAAGTTTACAAGTTAAGATGGGACACAGTCTGGATGGATGTATCCACAAGTAAAAGTGGATCTAGGAGTATCCTGTAATGTGCGGTCTGAACTGTCTTACACTTACTATTAAATTTCATTTGTTGTGTAGCATACTGAAACACTACATACAGGCAAAATAGGGTGTACATATACAAACAAGACATTGGATATGACCTTGGCTAAGATGTGAGTCCAAATATTTGAATATCCCTTGAGAACATCAGACAGTCTACATGGCAAGTGCTTCACGTAGCATGACATGACATCTTCATCTGTGCTGTATACTGGTAACCACATGTGCATAGTTTGAACTGCAACCTAGATATTAGAAATGACATACATGCCACTGCAGAGAAGATGTGTGTCAGTCATCCATCTCTGATAAGTTTGTGTCATTTTGAGTGAGACAACTATTACAAAGTCAGCCTTCACTTCATTACCCAACAATATTATGTTCAACCTAGAAATAAATACATACAAAAAGCATACATGATCCACCATCCAGCATCCAAACACCTCACATATCAACACAAGACATTGTGCAAGCCATTCCTGCAACATTGGATACAACAGCTATAAAGTCCTTAGTTGAGTACTCATGATATTGTAAGTGCATGTATTCATTAACATGCATCTGTAATGGGAAAAAATCCCATTGGCTTTTAGTACACTACAAGTCCCAGAATTGTCTCATTAGACGGCATTCCCATTGCTCCAAAGAGGCTTAGACCTTACAAGTAATGTAACCATTAAGCAGAGAAGGTGAAAGGTGCCAAAGGACACACATAAAAAGCATACATGATACAGCATCCAACACCCTAACCCCTCACATACCAACACTAGACATTGTGCAAGACATTTCTGCACTATTGGAAACACAGCCATTATAAGGTCCTTAGTTGAGTAGTCATGCTATTATAAGTGTATGTATTCATTAGCATGCATCTGTAAAGGAAAAATATCCCATTGGTCTTTAGTACATCACAAGTCCTAGAATGACCTCATTAAACAACATTCCAGTTGCTCCAAGAAGGCTTAAACCTTTTAAGTCATGTGACCATTATGCATTATAAAGTATGCTGTAACATCTCTTTCACCACTCACATCATACTACCAGACACATAAAGCAGTTCATGCGCTTACCAGGCATCTGCGGCAGGTACTCCTACAGCAGAGCATGGATGGTATACCTGGCTGTTCTCAGAACCCTCCTGTTATGTGGACTAAGGCGAGGCCTATGCAAGCGTGGTTGGTAGGAGAGGCTCATTAGGCCCTGGGCCTTTATTCATGCATAGCATCCCAGGTCCTCCCAGTGCTTCCTACACATTCGGGCCTGCTGATGGTATACGTCCACTGTCATGCAACGTGCTGCGATGTCTTGCCAGATTCTGGTGGGTGCTGTAACACTCAGCTGTCTCTCTGGGTCCCCATAAAGCTAAAGGTACTTATCAAGCACCCCTGTTTCGCTTAAAGAGGGTGCCTTGTCATCAAGTCCTTCAGACATGCTGGGGACAGGTTAGGCACACAGAACAGCAGGATGGCAGAGGATCCTGTTTGGAGGTGAGGATGGCTCACAATGATTATAAATCGCTGACAGCAGGTTCTTGTGATAACATTTCTGCTGTTTATTTCCTATTTGTCATTTCCTATCTAATATGGTTGGGCTCCGGCCCAACAGTGGAGTCTCTGATTTACTATGAAAAATAACACACAGGCAATAAAAAGCAGGTGTCTCAGTATATAAAGTTGCAGACAGCCATTTTAAAGCTTATTCTGAGCCATCCTCACCACCAATCTAAATGGCCTGCCATTTTGCAGCTTGATTAAGCAGAGGTAACTGTAAGGGGCATAGGTATGAGAGTGTTGCATCACATTTGCAAAGTGGTACATGAATTACACAAAGTTCAAAGTCAGATTTATGAAGCTATGCAGCGACACTTTTCATCACTTTTAGTGGCCTCATAAATCTGGAATAGCTCTACACAATGCAAGTTGCTGTGTTGCACTACTCTGCCCTTGGTATGCATTGCATGGACGTTGTGGTGAGTGTTACCATGCAACACCCATGGATTTTGACACATCCCCAGATTTTGAAGACAATATAAACCTGGGCTTGAAGTGCTATGAGGAGAAGTATCACTATTTCTCCTCCTTTTGTCCTTATTTCATGTGTGCTGCTGAATGCAGCACATATAGAAAAAGGTAATACGTTTTTCAGGAATGTGCTTGTGCAGGAAGCTGCCTCTTCCTGGACAAACACAATCCTGCATTAAACTCATGCGCTCTTGCATCATTGTGCAAGGGTGCCTGCGTTGGCTGTAGGCAGTCCATTAGGATGTAGCGCAGGGGGAAAGGACAAAAGTGCACTGTCTGCCTTTGATACAGCACTTTCCTCCCCGTTCCCAATGACGCAGTGCAGCACACCAAGGTGAGTTGCTGTGCTACACTGCTACACTTTTTAGTAAATATGCCACCAAGTTCATTACAGTGCCTGACACCCCCATGTCACTTGTATGTAAGGGCCTCTGTCCAAAGTAGAGTGTGCCACAAAGCAAGCCACATATAATCAATGGGGATTGTGTTTTTGTATGGATTATGGAAATCTCAAAAATTTCAGTTTGACATTTACTTGTACTGTTTTCAGTTTCACATATACCTGTAGGGTTCCTTCTTGTACACAATGCCAAACCTCACTGACTCTATGCATGGGTATCAATTCTTGTGGCACTTGTTGCGGACAAAGTTTAAGATATCCATTGTTTGGCATGATCTCACAAATGCATTGACCTATAGGGCCATATGTACGAAAGCTTTTTCCCATAGATACAGAATGGGTAAAATCCTTTGGTACATCTGGCCCATACTCCCATTTGGCAGTGGAGTCATTTGCGACTTTGTCAATACTAATCACTCACATGGGCACAAAATCTGTAACAGGGACTTTTGACTCCTGAAAACATCTTTTGTTGACAAACTAGTTCTATGACTTACGCAGTAGTCATAGGATTGAATTATGAACAGAGTGTTAAATGTCCACCGATCATCATTGACAATGGACTGTGCAACCACATAAAGTCCATAATACAACTAGTAGCTCAAGAGAAAATTGTGTCAACCAGCTGGTCACACACCTGCATAACCTGCCCTCTGTTAGGTACAATGGCCCTGTTCCCGGGATTCAGACATTGGTGAGGATTCAGAGGTATGTGTAAGCCCTGACATACTGCAATGTAATGTAAGACACAACAGGCTACTATTATCTTGCACAGAACTTCAGGGGAGTACAGTTTCGCACCCCCTGTATGGTCAAGACACCTGAATCTTGACTTTAGGAGTTCAAAAATGCACTCTATGATGGCTTGTGTCCGTATGTGTGCTCTACTGTACCTACGCTGAGGTACAATGATTGCACGTCTGTATGGTGTGAGGAGATGAGGGATGAGTGCAAATGCAGCATCACCTGAGGAACAAAGTGCACAGATTTTGGTGCATATTTCTGGTGGATTTATAAAGTTACTAAGATGTGAAATGGTGCATCTAGTGTCTGTTGGTATTATGTATGTGTCAAAAGAAATATTAAAGGTGATGGATATGCATTAAAACAATTTTACACATATACAAACTTGTCTGCTGTTTGAGTACTTACCTAGAATTCCCCTAGTATCAGCCGCCGGGCAAGAGGTGACCAGCTACCTATGTAGCTGTGATGTGTACTGCCTGGGAACACTGCATGCACATCTGTAATATAGCCACTGGCATCACACACACCCTACACATTGATGGAGTGCCAGGGCTGTCTATTGCAGAAGATGTGGGCATTGTGGTGAGGTGGCTGAAGTGCCACATGAGTGCCATCAATTGCATCAACCACACATGGGAAGTGGCATAAGATGTAGAAATCCCTGGCAACCCTTTTCCTTCCTACCAGTGTGTGTGGCATACATATGTTGTGATGCACCCTCCTATTTATGCAGCTCAAAACTTGATACGAGGATCACAACTGGCTTGCCTGTAAAATGGCAACAATGTCACTGGACACCCTCTGGAATGAGCCAGTGGCAGGTGCTAAGATCTTGACATAGGCTGGGATGGCGTGGGAGCGGCAGGTCACAGACTCAAGATCATGCTCCCACTCAGAAACTTTCTCCAAGATGACATAAGGGGAAAATGGAATCTGGGCCTGACATCTTGGCGGGAGTTCCCAAAGAGGTTAATCCTTTATCTGAACGTCCTGTCTGCTCTCCTGGAGCAGGCCCTCATACCAGCTCCCCTTGCTGCCTGGAGCCTCCTGTCCCTGCCATCTCCACCAAATTTGTGTGAGTTGGTTGCAGGTTTGCAGGGTGTTTCCATGCTCCTTGGATCTTTTCCTGTTTTGTGCCCCTGTGTCTGTCTCTCAGTGTTCCTTCTGTTACTCCTCTATTTTCCTTGATTCTCCCTTCTGTTTTCCTTGTCTTTTTCCTTTTTTTCTTTGATTTCTCCTTTCTGTGCCCCTTGGGTTTGCGCTCAACCCCTGCTGCCTTCCTCCCCTTTTTTTCCACCCGCCTTCATCCTCCCCGCACCCTTCTCACCACAGGACCTACTTAATGATGGTTGCTGTGCGACCGTGCTGCGGGTGCACCATCTGTGCCCGTCCGCACCCAGACCCCCGCAAGCTCCAGGAACCCCATATCTCCCACCATCCGCTGATACTCCACCTCTGAGCTTCGAGATCTGGTCCCCAGGAAGCACAACAACAACTGCTGCTGTACCTGACCCCCGACCACAATTACACATTTCACCTGTCTCCAATGCCACTTCACTTGCACCGCTGACACTTCCACTGGCCCCACACCGCCTCCCTCCCTGTTACCCCAATGCCTATTGCTCACCATAACCAATCTCAACCCGGACCTGATGTTTCTCACCGAAACCTGGCTCACACCCTCATCGACCCTCAACATCACCTACGCCACTCCACAAGCCTACCAGCTGATTTACAAAGACCATCACAACAAACAGGGAGGAGGCATTGCCATCATACATACGGACAGCCTCCTGTGCACCACCTTCAAGGAAGAAACATCTCAACTCATAGAACACCTCAACTTCCTAGTCCAAACCAATGCCAAAACAACCATCAGGGGAACCCTCACTTATCAACCCCTGACCCCTCCCCAGCCTTCTGCAAGGCTATCACCGAACTCATAGCCCCTTTTGCCATCGACTCGAAACACTACATGTTTTTAGGAGATCTCAACTTCCACCTAGATGACCCCAATGACTACAACTTCTCCAACCTCCTAAACAACCTAGGCAACATCAGACTCAAACAGATATTTGCCAGCCTCACACACACTGTGGGACACATCCTGGATCCCATCTTTACAGCCAGTGACAGAATCAAGTTCTCCCACACAACAGGGCTCACATGGACCAACCACCACATCTTGCATTTCACAATAACAAGCAGATCGGAGCCCTCCACCACCCCCCTTCCCAGCAAAATCTGCAGGTGGGGAAAAATCATGGAAGCTCAATGGACCACCACCCTCAAATCCAGCAGACACAACCCCTCTGGCAACCTTAAGAAAGACACCCTCAACCTATCCGTGTGGATCCTCAACAGAGTCAACAAAGTTGCCCCCACAAGGAAGTCTATCACCACAAGATCAAGCAAGCCAGCCAGATGGTTCTCCCCAAACTCCACATACTCCAGAGAGAATGCAAAAGGCTAAATAACAGGTAGCTCATGAGCAGAGACCAAGCACACCGTACCACCTAAAAAGATGCACTAACCAAATACCACCGCTGGCTTAAAGAAACAAAAAAGGACACCCCCCTCAGCTGCATCAAGGAATCCACCAACTGCCCCAAGGACCTTTTTAAAATCGTCAAAGAGTTCTCCTGCTGAGCAGCCACAGAAAACATCATCTAACCCTCCCAGAACCATTGTGACATGATAGCTGACTACTTTCATGAGAAAATCACAGCCATCTACAGTAACTTTGCCCCCAAACCCACAAGCATCGACCACCTTCTGACACCACCAGATGACACCACCAACCACCTGATCATCAACTGGAAGCCACTATCCACCCAAGCACTTCTTTAACCTGGGCCAGAGGGAAATTAGCAGCATCTTTGTACCCATACTCAACACATCCATCGGGATTGCCACCATCACCGAAGCATAGAACCAAGCTGAAGTCTAACTACTCCTGAAGAAATCCTCCAGCGACCGCAATGAACTCAAAATCACCCTCTGATATCTCTAATATCTCTGCTCCCTGTTCCAGCCAAGGTTCTGGAAAGGGTCATCACCCAACAGGTCTCCAAACACCTGGAAAAGTACAGTCTACTGGACACTTCCCAGTGCGGTTTCTGAGCAAACCACAGCACCGAGACTGCCTTGATTGCTGCAATGGATGACTTCAGAGCCCTCCTCGACCACGAAGAGAAGACAGCACTGATTGTCCTCGATCTTTCTGCTGTATTTGACACCGAGTCCTACTACACCGTCATCTCCAAACTACTCTACCTCTGGATCTGAGGCAATGCCCTCAGATGGATCCACCCCTTTTACACATGGCACTCGCAGAGGATCCATCTCCTACCTTTCACCTCCAAACACAAGAACATCATATGTGGCATCCCCCATGGATCCTCACCCAGTCCCACTCCATTCAACAGCTACATGATACCGCTGGCAGAGATCATTCATTCACACAGACTAAACATCATCTTATAAGCCAACAACACTCAACTCATACTCTCCCTGTCTGAAAACCATGCCACCCTGAGAGCCAACTTCAGCAAAGCTGTTATCCTAGTCACAAATGGATGAGATCCAACTGCCTGAAGTGGAACATGGACAAGAAGGAGGAGATGGTCTTTGGAAACAACACCTCCCCCTGGAACGACACCTGGTGACCCTCCACCCTCAGACAACCCCTGAGCCCTACTGACAATGCCCAGAACCTCGGCTTCATCATAGACAACAAACTCACCTTCTAGCAACAGATCAATGCAGTGGCCTCCTCCTGTTTCCACAGCCTCTGCATGCTACAGAAGATTTTTGATGGACCCTCATCGAAGCCAGAAATACAGTAACTCAATCTCTCATCGCCAGCAAACTAGACTATAGAAACACCCTCTATACCGGACTTCCTGCTGTGATCCTCCACCACCTCCAAATCATCCAGAATATTGTGGCGAGACTCGTCCTGGACCTGCCCAGCTGGACCAGGATCACCACCCACCTCAGAGGTCTCCACTGGCTTCCCGTACACAAAAGGTGCAAATTCAAGGGTCTCACCCTCGTGTATGAGGCCCTCTACAACATCGGACCTAATCTCATCAACCACAGACTCTCCTTTCACCAACCCGCCAGGGTACTCCCCTCTTCCTCCCTCGCTCCAGACCCACGATTGTGCCGCAGTTGCTGTGATGGGCGCTCCTTCTCGTACCTCATCACCAAGCTCTGGAAAACCTACCCCCTCACCTGCATACCACACACTCCCTCCTCGACTTCAGGAGAGATCTTAAGACATGGCTTTTTGATAAGAGACTTTGATTCTGCAGTGACAACCCTCAACACCTCGATACCCCTGGGGTGAAAAGCCACACTTTACAAGCATGTTGAATGATTGATTGATTGATTCTCCTCCTCTTTCTCCTCACATCATTCTGTTACATGAAAAGGGCAACCCAACAAACGTATTCAGCAACATATTGCATGGTCTGCAACTGTTTGTGTGTGGCAGCTCTAAATATAGATATGCAGCCAGGCTGTGCATGGCTAACAACTTCCAGCTGGGTGGGGGGATGGTAATCACTGATACAGTTGTGTGTGTGTGGTGTGTTTGGGAGAAACGTAGGAATCTGATGTCTGTTCATAGATTTACAGTTTGATTGTTTGTTGAAGACTTTACATGACCAAAGACTGTGTGTTAAATGTGAAACTGTAGAAAAGGTGTTTCTTTGAACTTGTGATATTTCTCAACATTCCTGTAGTGGTTTGTGTTTTTGAAAGGTCATTTACCACTGCAGTACACACCCTACACATTCACATATGTAATTGCCCAGTGCCTACATGTAGCTATTTCATATTTTCAGTGATGCATTGTGTACTATTTTGGCTATATATCTAGATTTTTTTGTGTTCCGGCCCGAGTGCTAAGTTTCTGCCCCGAGTGAGGAGATTCTTTTGACGTAAAGATACTACTCATAACTTACCTTTGTGAATACCGAAAGCCGTAAACTTAGACTTTTGGTGTAAGTTAACCTTTGGGAATTGGGCTATTTGTGTACACCTACCTTTGTTTTGCATTGTTTAATTTTCTTGTGTCAATATGATTTTTTCGGCATGCATAAGAGTGGGTATTGTAATAGGTGACTGTTATTATGGCCTTTTCAGGAATAGGGTTAGGTGGGCTGCAGTGTTTATAAATGTGCTTCTACTGGTTTATTCATTAGTATGTGGGCCCTTGCGATTTCTGAGTTTACAATTGGACCGCCATTATCTACTACCTGGGCTTTGAAGCTGTTGCTACCATTCTGTATTTGTTCCATGCCAGTTAACCTTATTTATACATTTTTGGGGCGCATGTTAGGCAAGCCACGTTCTGCTACATTTGGTTGTGTGTTAAGGGGCGGCTATAATTTAGATATATTCAGGAAAGGAAGTTTGATGGTGTGTGCTTATGCGAATATACTGGATTTTTCAGTGCTTTGCTTTGACTTTGTGTCTGTTGTGGATGTTAAATTGACATGTCGATTTCTGACACTTTCCATGTTTTGCAACTGCATATTTTTAATTCTTTAAAAATCTGTATTTCTGTTTGGAGGTTTATTAAGGATAGATTCTTTAGGGTGTACCTCCTATTTGGCTACAACGGAGGTATCCAGAATCCATACACCTTTACACATCACGGTTGCATGAAACATTTTTTTTTTTTATAGGCTTGCAAGGTGAATGAAGGGGAAGGCAGCCTCGAATATATAGCCAGGTAATCTAAAATCCATCTGTACACTATGATTTAAGGGTCTGACTAAACCTACAAAATAATATGTAAAGGTAAAATGGAAACATCCTGGTGAATCGACCTCCTCGAATAAAACCAAGTCTTGGCAGGTGTGGTAATTCCATTTATAAGGATGGCATGAAGAGTAAATGTTGGGCATAATAGTAGACCCATAAGCTTTAGAGCAGAGGTGTCATACATAAGCGAACAAGATTTGCTGAAGAAGAAAATTACACAGAATTCTATATCTGAAAACTAATGATATTCAGGCTCTCCATTGCGGGATTGCCTGATAACGAGTATTTGAAGATATTTTATGTAGATTATACAAGAAGGGGTAGGTGCTGAAATGGTGGCAGGTACACCAAACCCTTGCAGTCTTTCCAGAAAAGAATTGTTCAAGATTAGTTCTTCACTTTGTACCCGGTTGCACAATTCAGTCCATCGATCCCATAGACTGGAAGACTGTTAAATTCATCCGCTGTAGAAATACACAAAGGAGAGCTAAAACACAGCACTTAAGGGGCCCTACGAGGGAAATAGACATGAAATGAGGCATCCCTGGAGACCTCACTAAAACTACAGACCACTATAAAAAATAAACACTGAAAAAGGCTTATCACTGTTGATACTGAACGCAGTGCAATTCTGAAAGTATCCAAACCTTAGATTAATTTTCGTCTCAAGTTGTGTCCCAGACCTCATGGGACTGCCCACTCTGCTAGGTGCTAAATCTAACACGGAACTCGTCATCCCCTCCACCGCACTTGTCATTGATTTCCGCAGTAAGTGCTTCTATAATCAACTCATTTATTTCCAGAGGGCATTGCTAGTAATTTGCAGCAGCAATAATCCCTAAAAAATATCTTAAATTATGCATGATTTGGAGTCGCAAATAAAAATGCATAATGTTCAGGCAGAGCTGTTCTGAAAATGCTCCCGAATTTTGAAAAAATATTTTGCTAGAAAATATTGACTTTTGTTTTCAAATAGCACATTTAAATGCTTATTAATACATGTATCAAGTATGGGTGTAATTATTATTACTGTTATTATTATTGTTAGTATTATTATTATTGTGATTGTTATTGTTGTTCTTATTATTATTAGTAGCAGAAGTAGCATGCTCCAGGCGTCTTCAAAACAAGCCATAATCCCTTGAATGAAATCAGTGCTTTCAGAGTGTGAAATGTGCCATCGGGTAAAATAAATGTTTTTGATGTATTGTTCTCATAACAAAAAGCAGGCTACAGCGTTATGAAAAAAACGAAAATAATATTAAAATGTTACTTTTTATAGAATGTGCAAGAGATCAAAATGTCAGAATGTGATTCCAAGGACAATGAGCATTTGAAGCTTCCCTCTACCAGAAGAGTCATGTTTCAGAAAACGTAGGGGCCTCTTGGCTCACAGAGGAATCCTCGTGTTCACTATTCATGTAGTGGGCAGTTATTAGAGAGATGCTCCTCGTTGGGATCAAGTATCACTGGGTTTCTCTTATAGAAACTATTAGTTGTTTGAATGGGTTGTTCACTCCTGACCATTGTTGTTCTGGTTCCCCTGCTTGTGCTGGGGGAGAATATGTGAGGCTCAGGTAAGAGTAGAAAGCTTTTGATCTTTTATTTATTTATTTTTGCAGTTCTATATAGCGCAAACTCTACACAAGGTATTGGAGCGCTTTACATGAGTACCACTTACCTTACCCAAGGTCACATTTATTTTTGATAACCACCAGAGAGTAATTGATTTGCCCAGAATCACAGGATGTTAGCCATGCCCTAGAATCTACCAGCTCCAAAGTCGGCAGCTCTGCCTGTGATCAGGAAGTTTGGTGACCTTTGTTATGGCTCAGTTTAGAAGTAACACCCTGTCTAAAACTCTCTGCTTTAGAGTGACCACCTCCCTCCAGGTCGATGAGGATGCTGTTTGCCGTCCAGAACTTTCGTGTGACAAACTAATGCATTCCGAGTGTTGTAGTCACATTTTACTTCCAATGAAATATTTAGACTAAGACACATGAAAACAATGATTAGTAGGTGAAATATACAGGTCTGACATAGTATCTAATAAACTGAATTGAACTGGCCAGCCTACTCTGCTTGCTTTTGAGATTTCCTTAGGCTCCAAGATTTGGAAGGGATTCTAGCTTTTATGTGAGATTCGTATAAAAGCCACACCCGGCCTGCACACGCTGATTGCCTTTGAAAAATGTTATCGGGGTAGCAGCATCTCATTTGACTCTAGCTCATCCCAGGGTTTTGCCTGCATTTCTAGAGCACTTCATCATGTTCTTCAGTGTCATCTACAGAGTTCCAGTTCCAGCACCTACATCATAGCCCTTCCTTTGGTACCTACTGGAAGGTCAGGATCATGTAAGATTAGATAGTTGTTCAATTGTGTAGGAAAGTACCATCTTGCCTGGCATGTTACCCCCATTTTCACTGTATGTATGTTTGTTCTTGCCCATGTGTCACTGGGATCCTGCTAGGCTGTGCCATTTTTCACTGCACATAAGTAACTTATAAGTCACCTATATGTCTAACCCTCATTTAGTGAAGGTTAGGTGCCAAGGTACTTAGTGTGTGGGCACCCTGGCACTAGCCATGGTGCCCCCACATCGTTTAGGGCAAATTCCCCGAACTTTGTGAGTGCAGGGACACCATTACACGCGTGCACTACAAGAGGTCACTACCTATGTGTAGCGTCACAAAGGTAACTCCGAACATGGCCATGTAACATGTCTAAGATCATGGAATTGTCACCCCAATACCATTCTGGTATTGGGGAGACAATTCCATGATCTCCCGGGTCTCTAGCACAGAACCCGGGTACTGCCAAACTGCCTTTCCGGGATTTCCACTGCAGCTACTGCTGCTGCCCACCCCTCAGACAGGTTTCTGCCCCCCTGGGGTCTGGGCAGCCCAGGCCCAGGAAGGGAGAACAAAGGATTTCCTCTGAGAGAGGGTGTTACACCTTCTCCCTTTGGAAACAGGTGTGAAGGGCTGGGGAGGAGTAGCCTCCCCCAGCCTCTGGAAATGCTTTGATGGGCACAGATGGTGCCCATCTCTGCATAAGCCAGTCTACACCGGTTCAGGGATCCCCCAGCCCTGCTCTGGTGCGAAACTGGAAAAAGGAGAGGGGAGTGACCACTCCCCTGACCTGCACCTCCCAGGGGAGGTGCCAGAGCTCCTCCAGTGTGTCCCAGAGCTTTGCCATCTTGGATTCAGAGGTGTTGGGGCACAATGGACTGCTCTGAGTGGCCAGTGCCAGCAGGTGATGTCACAGACCCCTCCTGATAGGTGCTTACCTCTTTCAGTAGCCAAGCCTCCTTTCTTAGCAGCCAAACCTCCTTTACTGGCTATCTAGGGTCTCTCCTCTGGGCTATTCCTCTGATAATGAATGCAAGAGCTCACCAGAGTTCCTCTGCACTTCCCTCTTCGACTTCTGCCAAGGATCGACCGCTGACTGCTCCAGGACGCCTGCAAAACCGCAACAAAGTAGCAAGACGACTACCAGCAACATTGTAGTGCCTCATCCTGCCGGCTTTCTCGACTGTTTTCTGGTGGTGCATGCTCTTAGGGCTGTCTGCCTTCACCCTGCACTGGAAGCCAAGAAGAAATCTTCTGTGGTCAACGGAATCTTCCCCCTGCCAACGCAGGCACCAAACTTCTGCATCACCGGTCCTCTGGGTTCCCTCTCATCCTGACAAGAGTGGTCCCTGGAACACAGGAGCTGGGTCCAAGTGTCTCCCACAGTCCAGTGGCCCTTCTGTTCAAATTTGGTGGAGGTAAGTCCTTGCCTCCCCACGCCAGACAGCAAACCTGTGTGCTGCGTGATTTGCAGCTACTCCGGCTTCTGTGCACTTCTCCAAGGATTCCTCTGTGCACAGCCTAGCCTGGGTCCCCAGGACTCCGTCCTGCAGTGCTCAACCCGCTGAGTTGGACTTCAACGTCGTGGGACCCTCCTTTTGTGACTCTGAGTTCACATATCTTCTAAGTGCCTGTTCCGGTACTTCTGCGGGTGATGCCTGCTTCTGCGGGGGCTCTCTGAATTGCTGGGCGCCCCCCTGTCTCCTCTTCCAAGGGGCGACATCCTGGTCCTTCCTGGTCCCCAGCAGCACCTAAAATCCTCAACCGTGACTCTTGCAGCTAGCAAGGCTTGTTTTTTCGGTATTTCTGCCTGGAAACACTTCTGCAACATCCAGCACGCCGTGGGACATCTTCCATCCAAAGGAGAGGTTCCTAGCCCTTTTTGCTGCTGCAGAATCTTCGGCTTCTACCACCCGTAGGCAGCCCTCTTCCACCTTCATCCGGGGTTTAGTGGGCATCTGCCCCCCCCCCCCCGGACACTTTTGTGACTCTTGGACTTGGTCCCCTTCCTTTACAGGTCCTCAGGTCCAGGAATCCGTCTTCAGTGTTTTGCTGGTGCTTGTGGTTCTTGCAGAATCCCCTATCACGACTATTGTGTCTTTCTGGGGTAGTAGGGTAACTTTACTCCTCTTTTCAGGGTCTTGGGGTGGGGTATCTTGGACACCCTTACTGTTTTCTTACAGTCTCAGCGACCCTCTACAACCTCCCATAGGTCTGGGGTCCATTCGTGATTCGCATTCCACTTTTGGAGTATATGGTTCGTGTTGCCTCTAGACCTATGTCCACCTATTGCATCCTATTGTGATCCTACATTGTTTGCACTATTTTTCTTATTGTTACTTACCTGTTTTGGGTTTGTGTACATATAATTTGTGTATATTACTTACCTCCTAAGTGAGGGTATTCTCTGAGATACTTTTGGCATATTGTCAGTAAAATAAAGTACCTTTATTTTTAGTAACTCTGAGTATTGTGTTTTCTAATGATTTTGTGCTATATGATATAAGTGGTATAGTAGGAGCTTTGCATGTCTCCTAGTTCAGCCTAAGCTGCTTTGCCATAGCTACCTTCTATCAGCCTAAGCTGCTAGAAACACCTATATTCTACTAATAAGGGATAACTGGACCTGGCTCAGGGTGTAAGTACCACAAGGTATCCACTATAAGCCAGGCCAGAATCCTACACTTAGGGATTAAGTTTCAGAACTTGTCTACTGTATATAAACTATATCACATTTTATGGGGTGCTGCAGTATCTTTGGTAGCCCGAGTTCCAACACCACTACCACCACAACACATTTGGAACTAGTGCACAAATTGTAAACTTCTACCTAGTGTTACAGAACAACACACTTTGGCCCTCATTACGAGCCTGGCGGTCTGTGACCGCCAGGCTCGCGGTTGGCGGGAGCACCGCCGACAGCCCGGCGGTGCCCCGCAGGGCATTCTGACCGCGGCGCTTTGGCCGCGGTCAGTGCAGGAAAACCGGCGGTCTCCCGCCGGTTTTCCGCTGCCCGTTGGAATCCTCCAAGGCGGCGCAGCTTGCTGCGCCGCCGAGGGGATTCCGACCCCCCCTACCGCCATCCAGTTCCCGGCGGTCCGCCTGCCGGGAACCGGATGGCGGTAGGGGGGGTCGCGGGGCCCCTGGGGGCCCCTGCAGTGCCCATGCCACTGGCATGGGCACTGCAGGGGCCCCCGTAAGAGGGCCCCTAAATGTATTTCACTGTCTGCTGCGCAGACAGTGAAATACGCGACGGGTGCAACTGCACCCGTCGCACAGCTTCCACTCCGCCGGCTCGATTCCGAGCCGGCTTCATCGTGGAAGCCTCTTTCCCGCTGGGCTGGAGGGCGGCCTGAAGGCGGCCGCCCGCCAGCCCAGCGGGAATGTCAGAATTACCGCCGCGGTCTTTCGACCGCGGAACGGTAACCTGACGGCGGGACTTTGGCGAGCGGCCTCCGCCGCCCGCCAAGGTCAGAATGAGGGCCTTTATCTTGTCACGTAGAGCTCAAAACTCATGGTGTTCTGGGCAGGTTACCAGTTGTCTAGGTGCTATTGATGCTGCTTTTGATTCTTAATATTTTTAGAACTTCAGAACTATGAGTTTTTGTCTCAAGTGCATGTGATAATGACAAAGAGGTTTTGTTTGCATTTGCCATAATTGTGTTTATGTTAAGTGAGTAATAGCTTCAATACACTTGCATTCACTTTAACGTATTACAATCACAGGGCATTTGAACACCTATGGGCTTCTTGTACTGCACACTATGATTTACAGAGAAGGCAGTGCAAGCTTCTTTAGCAGTTATACAACCAGAGAGAGAATTCATAGGTTCATTGTGGAAAATGTACACTGATCCTTGCTGATGTAAAGATTGCTATATATCTGGTTACCTTTAGCACCATAGTAATCTTATGCTCAATATATCACATTCAGATCACATGACATGACCAGACTCTGGACACATACTATTGTAAAGGGTGTAGATGAACCGCTTCAAGAGGTAAATTCACATTATGTCTCTCATTATCTTTTTCCACTCAAGTGTGGGGCGTTCCCGGTGATTTTTAATAAAGACAGTTTCAAGTTTGTCACAGAGTGGTGGATCCTTATCGCTGCTGTAGGACCAATGACTCTCTGTTCAGGTTAAGCCTGTCCTTCTTCACCAACCCAGTGACAGAGATGTCTGGGGACAGGCCTCTTGCTTGTGATGAAGGAATATTTTGCTCCACCACATGCCACTGATGGAACTTAGATTGATATACTTAACTGTGTACTCGCACTTCTAGTTCCAAAAGCATATAATGTGGTGTACTAGCTAATTGTAGTAAAAGGAACCTTTCTCCCGACACAAATGTCAGGGAACTGAGATCTGAAGGCACTTATCATGTGAACAAGAGACACAAGTCTCTGTACACATGCATTGGGACTGGTCTATCTTTCTGATAAGAGCAACTGATCAGGTCCAATATACAAGCAATAAGTATGCTCTATGGGTCTGAGCCATATCCTTTGCATCTTGTGCCACTAACATGCTTTCGATCGGGCATCTCCAAATGTGATTAAGAATTATATGCTTCCCTGGAAAAGGTTCAGTTTGGCCTCGATGTCTCAATCAGGCAATATGCAGATGACACTTAATTTAACCCGTAAATGTTTTTATCTTTCACATATATGCCTTTAAAACTTAATGAGATTAACTGCCCCACATTCTTGACTATGCAGACACGGCTTAACGATTGATATATAAAGTGACACAAAACAAAGAGAGTTTGGTGGTTTCATGTAACACCAAAACAAATCTGACCACCAAAGTTTTACAGTTCTCCAACCAATGTAACTCACAGCATTTCAAAGCTGAAGCTTTTCAGCGTGCATGTAACACAAAAATATCATTTACCCATTTTTATGGGTTATCCAAGACACAAACAATGTCCCAGGACAGAAAAGGAAGGAAGAGTGGGAACGGTCGGGTGCAGAGTGAGAGAGAGAGAGACTGAAAGAGAAGATGAAAGACATAGAAATATAAAGAAAGAGAAGGTAGAGGGAGTACATAGATAGGAGGAAATTGGTAAGTAGCCAAGCATCAAGACAGGAAGTGAAAGAATGCGAAAAAGAGATAGAGAGAGGCAGAAAAGCAAGAAAAAAGTTAGGAGAGATATAGAAACATAGAGCCGCATCAAGAGCATTTTCTGGGGTGCTCTGCCCCTTTGGACCTGCACTGTATCTGGGGACTCATTCCTATATCTACCAACATGCCAGCTCAGGATGTTGCCAGCAGAGCACCCACCCAGCGGGCCCATACCTCTGTCCCCAGGACACATCAAGCAGCAGTGTGTCCACCACTACAGGGAACCCAGGCTAACTCACCACCCCAACAACAACAGGGACCTGGGGGCAGTGGCAGTGGGCACACGGTCCAGGGGACGGAGGCCCAGGAAAACAGGGGAACTGGGAGGGCTGCTGCGTGACAGGGGGAGGACAGGCCAAGGGAACCCACTCTCCACGAGGCCCTCTCCAACATCATGGGAGCCTACCACCATTCCTAGGAGACGATGGCAACGGTACTGCCCAGGTTTCAGGAGACCCAGCGCCTGCAGGAGGAACACTATTTGGGCTTCAGGGAGGAACTCAGATCCATCAATTCCACACTGGGCACCATTGTAGGGGTGCTGAAGGAAGTCCTCAACACCAGGAGGGACACTGTGGCACAACAAGGGGCCCCTTACACTAGCCTGGACGATGAACTGCCCACCACCTTCGCCGGCGCTAGTGGACAGGAGGCACCGCCACAGGACCACCACACCAGCAACCCACCCCCCTGCAGTGGGTGAACCACCCCGTAAACGGTCCCTGAGATCCAAGACAAAGACAGAGAACGATGCCAAGACCCCTGCCAAGAAATGAGACCACCCTGAATGTCATCCTTCTGTCCCACTTTATCACCCTGTCCATCCTCAACCTGCCCCAGCTCCATCCTATGCCTATTTGGGCAATGCACCTGTGAGACTAATAGACTGGACTCTGCCATGGACATTCCTCCACCATGACCCCTCACTATTTTACAACCCCCTCCACTATTGAGCACTTAAATAAACACCGTTGAAGCACAAAACAATCCGGAGTCAGTCTGTGATTTCAAAATAGTGTATTAGCAATTACAGTGTCAAAATGCTCTTTCAAAAGTAATGTCAACATACCTATCTCGCACAGCTCTAGTCCATGAGGAAACAAAGCAGATTTCACACAGTGGGACCCACATCTGTGAAATCGTAAGGGAAAGTGACAACTCAGTGACCATACACTGGGTGAAAACGACAGACAGTTGAGAGGTAGTAGTGTTAAAGTGCATGTTGTAAGCAGGTTTGTATTCTTACCTGTGTCTCACTGGAAATATTGCAGGATCATCGAGTTCCTGTTGTCGATGTCCTCTTCTTCTGCTTCCTCATCTTCACTGTCCACAGGCTCCACAGCTGCAACAACACCGCCATCTGGACCATCCTCTTGCAGAAAAGGCACCTGTCGTCACAAAGCTAAGTTGTGCAGCATAC
Source organism: Pleurodeles waltl (assembly GCF_031143425.1). NCBI lineage: Eukaryota > Metazoa > Chordata > Amphibia > Caudata > Salamandridae > Pleurodeles > Pleurodeles waltl. The sequence continues at coordinate 1,180,674,072 of NC_090437.1, forward strand.
AGCAGGCCATGATGATCTGGCACACCTTCTTTGGTGAGTAGAATAGGGATCCACCTGTCATATGGAGGCACTAGAACCTGGCCTTCAGGAGGCCGAAGGTCCGCTCTATAATCTGCCGAGTTCGCCCATGGGCCTCATTGTAGCGTTCCTCTGCCCTTGTCATGGGATTCCTCACTGGGGTCAGTAGTCATGACAGGTTGGGCTAACCAGAGTCACCTGCAAATGGCGAGGAACAACTGTTAGAAACACACTAACCTGTAGGGATATCCCCAGACCCAGACAACCATTCCCGCTGACTTGCTTCCAGGTGCTCACCTAATAGCCACACACGGTGCCTCTGGAGTTGCCCCATCACATAAAAGATGCTGCTATTCCGCAGGATGTAGGCGTCATGCACTGAGCGGGGGAATTTGGCATTAACAATGGAGATATACTGGTCGGCCAAACACACCATATGCACATTCATTGAATGATAACTCTTCCGGTTTCTGTACACCGGAGGATGCCACTATCTCCTCACATGTCCCAGCGGACGGTGCCTATGAAGGACAACAGCGAGCACAGAGTCAACCAACTCAGAGGTACGTACCCACAGCTCACACAGAACACGAATCATAATCCGAAATTTGGCCTGTATGAGTTTTGAGGCAAGGCCTAGGTATGTGTGACGCAGTTAAAAATTAAGCCATGTGGGCCCCTGAAATGGCGGCTGCCTGACCTGTAAGGTGGGACAATGGGATGTGAGGTAACTGAATTGGCATTGTACACCGTCGCGGTAGGCGGTCGATGACCGCGGCGCAATTCTACATTGGTTAACATTGGACCCTATGGTCCAAGGAGCCAATGACGATGTGCGCCGGTGGTGACGGTACGCACCGCCGTGGACATGACCGCCAGTCTCTATCTGTTCAATCACTCAATACCTGATCTTCGACAGGAGAGGACCTACACCGCAAGTGCTGCTGTGACCTCGGTCTGGAAGAGACAATGGCTCATGCGTCTGGGGAAAGGGCCCCTGCCTTCACATCAGAGGAGTTGAAAAAACTTGTGGATGGGGACCTCCCCCAGTACACGCTACTCTACGGTCCTCCAGACAAACAGGTAAGTACACTGGGAGCATGCTGTATGGGCTATGCATATATGGAGTGGGGTGAATGAAAGATGGGGGGGAGATTGAGGTGTGCATGAAACGACGGTGAGTGCATGTGCCAGATGGCAAGGGTATGGATGGGGACCAATGACTGTGACGGTGCAGTTGGTAATAACTTCTCTTTTCCCCCTGTACAATTAATGTAGGTCAACAGCCATCAGAAAAAGGATATTTGGCGTGCCATCGCCAAGGACGTCCGGACCGTGGGGGTCTACCAAAGACGGAGTACCCACTGCCCTAAGAGATGGGAGGACATTCGCCGCTGGAGCAAGAAGACGGCGGAGGCCCAGCTGGGGATGGCCTCCCAACGTGGGAGGGGTGCCCGTCGCACCATGACCCCCCTGATGTTCAGGATCCTGGCGGTGGCATCCCTAGAGTTGGATGGGCGCTTGAGGGCATCACAGCAGCCACAAGGGGGTGAGTACACTCTCATTCTGCTGATTTTGCGCGCAGGGGAGGTGGGCTGTGGGTTTCCCTAGGCCATGGCGAGTGTGCTAGTTAGGTCCCCTTGTTCTGGCAGACCCTGTGGCACCCCACCCCACCTATGTACAGTGCCAAGTACACCTAGTCAGGCTCCTGTGACATCCATGTGTGCAGATGTCGGCCATAGCCTTGTAGGCCATGTCCCAGGGATTGAACAGTGGACCCCAAGTGCGTGGCGTAGTGCAGGGGGCTTCTGTGTCTGTCGTGTCCGCCAACAGTAGCAGTAATGTATGCACTCAACATGTCTTTCTTCTGTCGTCCCCCCCTTTTTGTGGTCTCCCTGTTCTTGTGTGCATTAGCATCATCAGGTGGAGGAGCAGTGGCACCGGAGCAGGCGGGAGCTGCATCTCACATGGCCCTAGAGGGCGAGACTACGACTCGGAGTTCACCAGTGGGACGGAGGGCGAGGGGAGCTCCACGGCGGGGACAGGAGCTGAGACCAGTGATACGGACTCGTCCTCTGATGGGAGCTCCCTTGTGGTGGCGGCCACATCTGTGCCCCCCGCATCTACAGGTACAGCCGCCACCCCCCCTACCAGCACCACCCTCCCAGCAGCCCCTCAGCCTTTTCCCCCGTGCCTGCTCACCCAGGAGGGTGGGAATCACCTTCGCCTCAGGCACCTCAGGCCCTGCCCCAGTCATCCCTGCTACACTCAGTGAGGAGTCCATTGACCTCCACAGGTCTCTCACTGTTGGGCAGTCTACCATTTTGAATGCCATCCAGGGTGTAGAAAGGCAGTTGCAACAAACAAATGCATTCCTGGAGGGCATTCATTCTGGTCAGGCGGCCCTTCAGCGAGCTTTTCAGACTCTGGCCTCAGCACTGATGGCAGCTATTGTCCCTGTCTCTAGCCTCCCCCCTCCAACTTCCTCCACCCAGACCCAATCCCCTCTACCTCAACCTATCCCAAGAACACCTTCAGACCAGCTTGCACACACGTCAACACACAAGGGAAGCTCTGGCAAACATAAGTACCACACATCCCACAGACACTCACGCAAGCATCACACACATGCAGACACACCAACATCAACTGCATCCACTGTGTCCCCCTCGTCCTCGTCTCCCTCCTCCCTCCCAGTCTCGTCTCCACTCACACCTGCATGCACTACATCTACAGCCACTACTTCCAACACCAGCACACCCACCAGCACACCCCGCTCACATGCAGTCACCACCCCCACTGCCATTCACATGTCCCCTGTGTCCTCTCCCAGTGTGTCTGTGACGCCACATCCCAAGATACACAAACGCAGGCACACACCCACCCAACAGCCATCCCCCTCACGACAGCCTCCAGCGCATGCACCTTCACCCAAAGTCACCAAAGAAACACCTCCTACAACCACAACCTCTTCCTCCACTCCCAAACCCCCTCCAGCTCCCCGTCCCAGTGTTCCCAAGAAACGTTTCCTGTCCAACCTTGACCTCTTTCCCTCACCTCCCCCATCCTGTCAGTCTCCTAGGGCCCAACTCTCCAGGTCCCAACCTAGCACCTCAGCCACAACATCTCCGGGACCAGTGGTGCCCGTAGGCACGGAATCTGGAGTGCACCGGGCAGCAGGGCAGCCGGTGTGGCACGGAACCACAGCACCAACAGTTCCCCACCTGTGAAGCATCAAAAGTGGCCAGTGCCCGGCGGGAGAGGGGGAAGACTCCAGCCACCAAAGCCGCTCTCAGGGGTACAGGTGGGAGTGTGGAGACAGCTGCAACACCTTCCAAGGTGGGGAAGGGCTACAAGAAAGTCAGCAAGTCTGGGAAGAGCAGCACGGCGGAAAAGACCGCCATCATCCCCGCTGCCCAGGAGGCCACCACCATCATCTCCGCTGCTCAGGAGGCCACCGCCATCATCCCCGCTGCCCAGGAGGCCACCGCCACCAGCCCTTCAGCCCAGGAGGCCACCGCCAGCACCAGCCCTGCTGCCCAGGAGGCCACCGCCAGCACCAGCCCAGCTGCCCAGGAGGCCACCGCCAGCACCAGCCCAGCTGCCCTGGAGGCCACCGCCAGCACCAGCCCTGCTGCCCAGGAGGCCACCGCCAGCACCAGCCCTGCTGGGCCTGCCCGGACTGCCAGCACTAGCCCCACTGGGCCAGACAGGACCGCCAGCACCAGCCCCGCTGGGCCAGACAGGACCACCAGCAGGTGAGTCACTGCCAAGGACCCCGCCACGACACCTTCCAAGGTGGGGAAGGGCCACAAGAAAGTCAGCAAGTCTGGGAAGAGCAGCACAGCGGAGAAGACCGCCATCATCCCCGCTGCCCAGGAGGCCACCGCCATCATCTTCGCTGCCCAGGAGGTCACCGCCATCATCCCCGCTGCCCAGCAGGCCACCGCCACCAGCCCTTCAGCCCAGGAGGCCACCGCCAGCACCAGCCCTGCTGCCCAGGAGGCCACCGCCAGCACCAGCCCAGCTGCCCAGGAGGCCACCGCCAGCACCAGCCCAGCTGCCCAGGAGGCCACCGCCAGCACCAGCCCAGCTGCCCTGGAGGCCACCGCCAGCACCAGCTCTGCTGCCCAGGAGGCCACCGCCAGCACCAGCCCTGCTGGGCCTGCCCGGACTGCCAGCACTAGCCCCACTGGGCCAGACAGGACCGCCAGCACCAGCCCCGCTGGGCCAGACAGGACCACCAGCAGGTGAGTCACTGCCAAGGACCCCGCCACGACACCTTCCAAGGTGGGGAAGGGCCACAAGAAAGTCAGCAAGTCTGGGAAGAGCAGCACAGCGGAGAAGACCGCCATCATCCCCGCTGCCCAGGAGGCCACCGCCATCATCTTCGCTGCCCAGGAGGTCACCGCCATCATCCCCGCTGCCCAGCAGGCCACCGCCACCAGCCCTTCAGCCCAGGAGGCCACCGCCAGCACCAGCCCTGCTGCCCAGGAGGCCACCGCCAGCACCAGCCCAGCTGCCCAGGAGGCCACCGCCAGCACCAGCCCAGCTGCCCTGGAGGCCACCGCCAGCACCAGCCCTGCTGCCCAGGAGGCCACCGCCAGCACCAGCCCTGCTGGGCCTGCCCGGACTGCCAGCACTAGCCCCACTGGGCCAGACAGGACCGCCAGCACCAGCCCCGCTGGGCCAGACAGGACCACCAGCAGGTGAGTCACTGCCAAGGACCCCGCCACGACACCTTCCAAGGTGGGGAAGGGCCACAAGAAAGTCAGCAAGTCTGGGAAGAGCAGCACAGCGGAGAAGACCGCCATCATCCCCGCTGCCCAGGAGGCCACCGCCATCATCTTCGCTGCCCAGGAGGTCACCGCCATCATCCCCGCTGCCCAGTAGGCCACCGCCACCAGCCCTTCAGCCCAGGAGGCCACCGCCAGCACCAGCCCTGCTGCCCAGGAGGCCACCGCCAGCACCAGCCCAGCTGCCCAGGAGGCCACCGCCAGCACCAGCCCAGCTGCCCAGGAGGCCACCGCCAGCACCACCCCTGCTGGGCCAGACCGGACTGCCAGCACTAGCCCCGCTGGGCCAGACAGGACCGCCAGCACCAGCCCCGCTGGGCCAGACAGGACCACCAGCAGGTGAGTCACTGCCAAGGGCCCCGCCACGACAAGCACCACTGAACAGGACACTGCCGCCACAAGTACCGCTGAACAGGACACTGCCACCACAAGCATCGCTGAACAGGACACTGCCGCCACAAGCACCGCTGCCAAGGACACCGCCGCAACAAGCACCGCTGGCCCATGAGCGCCAAGGGCACTGACACTACTGAGTCCGTCACGAGAAGGATGAAGCACTCTGGGCACAAGGCCCCCTCCAGAACCAGTGGAGAGATACATCCACTACCACTGTCCTTGGCAGGAAGAAGCACTCTGGGCACAAGGCCCCCTCCAGAACCAGTTGAGAGATACCTCCACGACCACTGTCCTTGGCAGGAAGAAGCACTCTGGGCACAAGGCCCCCTCCAGAACCAGTGGAGAGACTTGAGAGACTGTGGCTTTGCACTCCCCAGGATTGAACAGTGGGCATGAGGCCCCCTCGTGGATTTGGCGTTGTGCACTCAATCGGCTGAGGTGCCCCCCCCTTTCCCTTCCCCCTGAGGTGCCTGTTTTATTGCTATCTGATGCCCCTGCAGTGTTCTCTCCGTCATGTTCAGGGATTGAGTGTGGGCCTCGCCCATGCCGTGTGGGCCCAGTGTTCCACGGACTTCAATGGAGCACTACCTGGACTACTATTCTTGGTGTATATATTTGTGAATAGTGTATATATATTTTTGCGTCCTGGATTTTAATATTTTACAATGGTTACACTCATTTGCTTTTGTTTTTGCATTCTCCCAGGGGGTTTGGGGGCTGTAACGGTAATGTATCATGCTGTATTAGTGTGTGTGTTGTAGTGGGTGAGGGTGGGGTGGGGGTGTTGCGTCTGTGTCCCTGTTTTTTCCCTCCCCCCTCCCCTGTGTCATAGGTGCAGTACTCACCGTTGTCTTAGCCGCCGGCGTTCATGCTTCTGGTAGAGGAGCAAGAAGATAAGGGCTGGCAGAATCTGGAACTCGGGTTCCATGGCGTCCGGATTCCTCGTGGGGTGTGTAGAGGTGAGCGTTTTCTCTTCGAAGTCCTGTTTCCGCCGTGTTTTTGTTTGCGGTGAATCCGCCCGGAAAAGGTGTCGGATTGGTAGGTTGTGATACTGTGGGCGGTACATTGTCCTCCGCCTGTCTGTTGGCGGTGACCGCCATGCTGTTTGTTTGTACCGCCGTGGCGGTCGGAGTGTTAAAGTGTCTGTCTTTGTTGGCGGTTTCTGCCACGGTCGTAATTCCAATTTCTTTACCGCCAGCCTCTTGGCGTCTTACTGCCACTTTAACACTTACCGTCAGGGTTGTAATGACCACCAATGTGTCCTTTAAGGACTACATCTGTGCCACAATACTGGATCCACAATACAAAAAGAAGCTGCCCACTTTCATTCCTTTTATAGAAATGGATGTATTTATTTGCATGACTTGGGTCTTCAGAAAAGCAAATGATGCAAATCTGAGCCTATGGCTGAAGTTGGACCCCTGCCCACACCATATCTTCAATAAGGCAAACATCATCATCGCCCCCCACCTCAGCAAAACCATCAACAGCTCCTTCGAGTCAGCCACCTTCCCAGAAAGATTGAAGCACGCAGAAATCAACGCCCTGCTGAAGAAACGAAAGGCAGACCCAGACGACCCCAAGAACTACCGGCCGATCTCCCTCCTCCCCTTCCCAGTCAAGGTCATCGAAAAATTTTTAAATAGCCAACTATCCCGGTTCCTGGAAGACAGCAAGGTACTCGACACCTCCCAATCCGGATTTCACAGAAACCACAGCACTGAGACTGCACTCATTGCTGCCACAGACGACATTAGGACCATGCTCGACGAAGGAGAAACAGCAGCACTTATCCTCCTGGACCTCTCCACAGCTTTCGACATGGTATGTCATCACACTCTCCGCACACGCCTCCACAACGCTGGAATCCGTGACAAGGCACTCAACTGGATCTCGTAATTTCTCTCAGGCAGAACCCAGAGAGTCCGCCTCCCACCATTCCTGTCAGAAGCCTCCAGAATCATCTGTGGCATTCCCCAAGGATCTTCGCTCAGCCCCACGCTCTTCAACGTTTACATGGCCCCCCTCGCCAACATCGCACGAACCCACCACATCAACATAGTTTCCTACGCAGACGACACTCAGCTCATCCTCTCCCTCACGAAAGACCATACAACTGCAAAGAACAACCTCCACAACGGACTTCACGTCATCGCCAGCTGGATGGAATCAAGCCACCTCAAGTTAAACACAGACAAGACAGAAATCCTCATCTTTGGCACCAACCCCTCAACTTGGAATGACTCCTGGTGGCCCACCTCCCTAGGAACCGCGCACTCACCCACCACCCACGCACACAACCTAGGCTTCATCTTGGACTCCACACTCAGCATGAGTCAGCAGGTCAATGCCATCTCCTATTCCTGCTACAACACTCTCCGCATGCCCTGCAAAATCTTCAAGTGCATTCTCGTAGAAACCAGGAAAACTGTCACCCACGCATTGGTCAGCAGCCGATTGGACTACGGAAACGCCCTATATACAGGAACAACAACCAAACTCCTAACAAATCTGCAAAGAATCCAGAACGCATCCGCCCGCCTCATTCTGGACATCCCACGCCGCAACCACATTTCCCCCCACCTCAGAGACCTTCACTGGCTACCAGTATCAAAGAGGATCACCTTCAAACTCCTCAACCACGCACACAAGGCCCTTCACAACACAGGCCCAGCCTACCTCAACAACAGACTCACCTTCCACACCCCCACCCGCAATCTTCGCTCCGTCAGCCTCACCCTCGCCTCCATCCCCCGCATCCGCCGCACCACCGCCGGAGGAAGATCCTTCTCTCACCTAGCCGCCAAGACCTGGAACTCCCTACCGCTCCACCTTCGTCAGACCCAAGACCTCTTGACATTCAGGAAACACCTCAAGACATGGCTCTACAACCAGTAGCTCCCCCCCCCCAGCGCCTTAAGGGGTGATTAGTGCACTCTATAAATCCTTGATTGATTGATTGAAGTCCTGAAGTGTAGCCTTCAACCTCTCCAGAGGGCAGTGCTGTTGGCTCACAGTCTCTACAGTAGCAATCAACATAACCAGCTAACCACTTCAAGGTCACTGCCAAACTCCTCTATGGGCTGGTTTCACTCAGCAGGACCTAGGTCAAGTGCAAAGATGCAGGCACAGCAAGTGGCAGCACCAATGTCCATTCAGATGATGGTCCAAGACTATCAGGAAGGCCCAACAGAGGAGTACCTGGATCAATACCCATTGTTCTATTGTCCAGGGTTTGACAAATCTTCAGAAACTGTTGCAGACCTTATGCTTTTTCCTCATTGGCTGATGACGCAAAGTTTCTTGATGATTCTTTAATGGGGAGCAAAGAAAAAAGAGGGACCACAATACGTGTTTTTCACCATTGCGCAGTGTACTACTGGTGTATAAGTGCATAAGAAGGCTGTAGCTGTTTAAATTATATGGCTGGCTTTTAATTTTGTAAGGGCAAAATATTGTTTAGACTATACTTAGGGACTGATTTAGATTTCAGTGGGCTGGTTACTAAGTCACAACAGTGATGGATATCCCATCCGTTGAAATATAAATCTCAAAAGGAAGTAATGGGATTTAAATTTCGGCAGAGAAGATATCCGTCAATGTTGTGAGGGAGTAACTTGTCTGCCAATATCTAAATATGGCCGTTAGACTGTCTTTTGTGTTTTAAGGGTAAATATAATGTAGTATTTTTACAATGGTACATCTTTAATATAAAATGAATGCAATTACAAAATAAAAATTCTCAGGAATATAAGCAAGCACTCCAAGTTTCCAAACTTTAGGTAATCTTGGATTGCAACACAAGCCCAATATACCACAGCGTCCTCATGCCTGGAGTATTTGTATATATACCTGATAGTTTTTATGTTTTAATTGTATTCATTTTGTAATTGTAACGTGGGGAATGATGATTGGTTTTAGGTATGTTTTATAGGCCCTGATGAAGTTGAACGAAACGTGTTGGCTGGATCTACTTGGAATAGGAGTTTAAAAAAGGGAAAATACAGAAACAAGCCTAAAATAATTGGATGAAAGTTATTTCTAATGGATTAGTGTCCTCATTACTGTGACAAGTGGAAATAGCTCAACATAGATCATATAACCGGGTCAACAGATGATCCAGGATAAGTGTGTATGCTCTCCTCATGATTGGAAATTTGGGATAGTTGGTTGGTAGCATTTGAAACTAGAGGACTGGGCACGGTATCTTTAATACATACTGTGAACTGACCTGTGGTGCCCAACTTAACTACGATTGCATGTTCGGAGCTACATACATCTTTAGCACATTTTTATTTCTGTAAGTACTGAGGTACTTTTTAGGTAGTACTACGGTACTCCACAATCTTTTTCTGAAACATATAAAGTAATAAAACTACTTTCACATACCTTTAAACACTTACACAAATTGAATTATCCCTTCCTATCTATCTATAAAACAGTAGTACACTAAGGGCCAGATGTAGCAAGACATTAGCGCATCGCAAACGGCGAAAAACGCCGTTTGCGAGGCGCTAATGCCCTCCTGCGATGCATAAACACGTATTGCGAGTCGGTACCGACTCGCAAAATGTGTTTCAGACTCGCAAATAGGAAGGGGTGTCCCCTTCCTATTTGCGAGTCGCACCGCGATGTAGAGTTGATTTGTGACCGCGAATGCTGTCGCAAATCAACTCGTAGTTACCATCCACTTGGAGTGGATGGTAACTCATTCGCAAACGGGAAGGGCTCCCCATGGGACCCCTTCCCCTTTGTGAATGCTCACAATAAGTTTTTTTCAGAGCAGGCAGTGGTCCTATGGACCACTGCCTAATCTGAAAAAAAAAGAAACTAAAAGGTTTCGGTATTTTTTCTATTTGCAGCTCGTTTTCCTTTAAGGAAAACGGACTGCAAAGAGAAACAAAAAAAACTGCTTTATTGAAAAGCAGTCACGGACATTGTGGTCTGCTGTCTCCAGCAGGCCACCATCCCCGTGAGTGCCCAGACTCGCTATGGGGTCGCAAACTGCGACCCACCTCATAAATATTTATGAGGTGGGTCTTTGCGACCCCATAGCGAGTCACAGAAGGTGTCTGAGACACCTTTCTGCATTTCCTTTTGCGAGGTGCAAATTGCGAGTCGCTGGGACTTGCAATTTGCACCTCGCAAAAGGAAACCTGCCTACATATGTACACATCAAACCCAGAACACAGACTAAGGGCCTCATTATAATTTCGGCAGACAGTTTAAGCCGTCTGCTGATACTCTGACAGGGTGATTGCCGCCAATGTGGCTACCTTCCTGCCTGGACCGTTACGAGTTTCCCACTAGGTCAGTGGGTAGGAACCTGAGTTTTGCCCGCCGGCCTAGCTGGAAACACGGGGCCCCACTGCATCTGTTCTCCGCCAGTCTTTTCACGGCGGTCCTACCGTCATAAATGTTGAATCACTTGGCTTTGCCAGTGCTTGTTTATTTTCATGCTTCCCATAATCTTGTTTGATTTTCCATTAGGAATATTTTTTAGAATTACTGCCATGCATCAACACATTTTACCAAATGACACTTCAAAGAAATAGCACCTAAAATTTCATGGCAGCAAAATGTTTTTTTCTTACTTTCATTTTTAGCTAAACATTTTATTTTGAGCTTCTGCAAACATTTGCATCTAATCAGAGATAATTCTGAGAGTATTATATTTAGCCTCATATTGTTAAACTTTTCAAACAAGTGTACACTTTTTCTTTTTTTACTGGAACCACTGTCAGTAGTGCAGTGTGACCTTAAAACATGTATTTACAGCTCACCCTAGTAATGAAGGCTTTCAATTAATGAACCATAAATACAAGTCTGAACAGCATTAGTGTATCGACACGCATATTACCTCAACTGGAAACAGTTCCCTTCTCTTTAAACTGCCCACCAAAGGGTTGTGCTTCAGGGGATTGGGCTTACTTTTCCCAACGACAAAATAAACATGAAAACCTGTTGCCCTTGACACCAAACAATAGGTCCTGGGTGATAGGAATTCCACTTCCCTGATGACACACCAGTCCACTGTATGACACATCACTCCACTCCACTCAACACTTCATGCCACTCCACTCTGTGACATGCCACTACACTGTATGTCATTCCATTCTACACCCCTCCATTCTAACATACCCAGCAACATGCTACTCTACTGCATGATACCTCACTCCACTGACACATTATTCTAGTCTATGCTGCACCATTCCACTGTGCTCCACTCCACTCTACAACACTTTCCTCAACTGTACTCTACAACACTCATTTTAATGACCCTCCATATGACTTGAAACACTTTGTTACTGAAAATAAAAACCGTTCTAATTCAATGAAAGAAACATGGGTTATAGCTTAGTTATGATTAGGAAAATAGTATTTACTATTTCTGTACTAACCAAACTTAAACTACGCTAACATTAGAAATTCTAAGGTTATATTTATGACTTAAATTTATAACGTAGGCACAACTTCAAATAACTATGGGGGTCATTCCGACCCCGGCGGTCAAGGACCGCCGGGGCCGGGGATGCGGGAGCACCGCCAACAGGCTGTCGGTGCCCCGCAGGGCATTCTGACCGTGGCGGTTTGGCCGCGGTCAGACAAGGAAAACCGGCGGTCTCCCGCCGGTTTTCCGCTGCCCTGGGAATCCCCCATGGCGGCGCAGCTTGCTGCGCCGCCATGGGGGATTCCGACCCCATAAGAGGGCCCCACTTTGTATTTCAGTGCCTGCTTTGCAGACACTGAAATACATCGCACTGCACCCGTCGCACATACCCACTCCGCCGGCTCCATTTGGAGCCGGCTTCCTCGTGGGGAGGGGTTTCCCGCTGGGCTGGCGGGCGGCCCTCTGGCGGTCGCCCGCCAGCCCAGCGGGAAAGCCAGAATGGCCTCCGCGGTCTTTCGACCGCGGAGCGGCCATTTGGCGGCTCCCTGCAGGCGGGCGGCTCCCGCCGCCCGCCGGGCTCAGAATGAGCCCCTATAACTCCCACACCTTCGTACATAGTGTTGTCAACTCCATAGCCACATTACACTACATCAACTAGAACATACTCCTTTATTATGCACTGCTTATATACTTCCAGATATTTCATCATTTATACTATATGAAATCAGCATTCATAACAACATTTATGACATGCCAAATCACATATTTTTCATGAACACAGAGTGCCCTTGCCAGGTTTTCTCATAACAAGAATATGGGGTTTTCAGCATACAAATCATGCCCTGATTTAGAACAGAAGCAATCACAGTTTCTTTAGAAGGGTGTACTGGGCTGTCTTAGGAGTATTTATGACTTCAGTGTAATGGTAACAGTCAGAATGTTCAACATTGATCCAACTTCGTTTGGCCTTTTGGACCAGACATGACTAGGTAAAGAGAATAGGTCCTCTATAGGAACATTGGCATTCTGTTGAGTAGTTTGACAAGCTGAGAACTTAGATGGAAGGGCAGTGGCTTCTCCCTGAATGATTTGTGGGGTCTCTAAAAAATGACCAGTCATGTTGTTATGAAAGATTCTGTTTATTTGACAAGATATTATCCTAACATAATATAGCAAGAGTAGGGGTGTTTTTTAGAAAAGCATGCTTATTAGTTAGCATTCCTATGGTCACTGAAATACATATTATACAGGTATGAGTATTTATGCCATTTGAAATTTGGCTGCTTGGACCACTTTACCTTTGAAGGAAAGTTCTTGAAAATGCAACATTACAAGGCCTGATTTTGCTGCCACTGTATCAAATAAAAAGTGTCCCTCTCTTTCCCTTGTAGTAGCTCTTCAAAAGTGCTTTTCTATCTAAAGGGGTGAGGGACCTTTGGAAGCAGTGTATTCCAACGGTGCTGTCATGTTTCTGCACCTAAGCATTTTAGAAAGCATTTTGTGGAAAAGGATTGTTTTGTATGTTGCAAATGAGGACAGGGATTGGAGGACACTACTAAAATTGCACTATTAATTGTATACTCCTAAGGGTTGTAGTGACAATGTTCAGAGGTTGAAGAGAACCTACTCATGATAGTGAATCTTAATGGGGCACTTGTTCTTTCAATGACCTAATCTCCAGCAATTGTGTCACAAAAATATTGGGCAAAGGAAAAATCCTTCCCTAGTTCCTCTCCACTGCCTTCTACCTTTATTATTTCATTGCTCAAATTGTGTAATTTACCCTCTCCATTTGTGTTCATAAAGGTTTAAATCTGCAAAGCTATTCATTTAATTATCAGCTTGTGATCTTTTTTTCCTTAGCATGAAAGTTGGCAAACTTCCCACTTTCAGAATTGTCTCACTCTTCTAAACAATGCATATCAATTGAAGGTGTTTGCTAATTTGGGGTTACAGTCTAGCCACATACTTAGCCACCAGGACTGACTGAGCTGTTTTAGCAGCCTTCTCATAAACAGAATGTCTTTCAAAAAAACACTGAAAACATATAGCATAAACATTAGTTGATTCCATCATCTCCACTTTACAAGCATTTATCTTTGCCAGTTGGTTTTCTTAGCAAAAAGAACAGATGATTGACAGAATGATGAACAAATCAAACATTTACCCCCAGTCACAGATCTGGGTTTAATCCATCATTTTTTTTTTGCTCACCACGTCACGCCAGTTTGTACCCAGCCATATGCAAATCAGTCTTGACCCTGCTCCCCATGGGAGCAGTCCAGCCCAAAATGCCCAGAGAACAAAAACCTAAAAGAGGTAAATCAGTTCTTATTTTCATTTGACATATACGTTGTTGGCCAGAAGATAATGAATGCAATGACCCTTGGCCATTTCTCCATTGACTGCTATATTTTGGCTGATTTGTTCATTGGACATACCTGACTTATATGGGCTGCCCCATCCATTATTTCCACATCCTATCCTCCTCTAAGGCACTTTTCCTGCTGATTAGTATTTTACTGTAAACTTTGTGTAAGTAGGATTCCTCAATTGTTTCTAGCTACATCAGGTGTCTGGTGTTATGATTCAAAGTATAAATGGGACATCCTCTCCTCATGTTTTTCTTTGCACAATTTTGCTTTCTGTAGTATTCTGCAGTATACACAATTTACTCAGAGCTTTTCTACATAGCGTACGTTCTCTGTTTCCTTATGAACATCTCTTTGTTTCTTTTTACACTCACACTGGTAGTATCCTGATGCTCTTTTTACTTTTCACATCCCCTTTTTTCAATTCAGACTTAGAGTTCACTATACTTTTTTGAATGTTTATGTCTGGGCACAGTCAGCTGCAATATACTCTTTCTTCTCCTTGGACATCCATCCACAATATAGAAAAACACCCCGTATTACCAGAATCTGTTGAACCAATATTCTATGGTCACTTTAGTTGGCTGCCTGCCAACGCTGGGATTGCATTCTCTCTACTTTATGAATATAGTATTATTAGACAATCAGGGTGTTCTATAGTTCAGAATGAAGTGGTGCCACAAACCAACAGAGAGCAACCACGCCGCCCTCAAGACAGCCATCCGCAAGCACCACCAGCTCATCCGGCCCACCAAAAGATCCTTCTACAAAGACTGCATCGTCAACAACGCCCATGACAGCAAAGAGTTCTTCAGCATCGTCAAAGAACTCACCAACCCCAAGTCATGCGCCATCGACCCCCATCCGTCGCAAGACCTCTGCGACTCCCTCGCCACCTTTTTCCACCTTTTTCCATCGCAAGATCACAGAAATCCACGACAGCTTCAACTCCTCACCCCCCATCACCACCACGGCCACCACCAACCCTGACGCACCCAGCCACACCAACCTCTTGCTCTCCTGGACCCACATCAGTGACGAGGACACCATCAAAACTATGAGCACCATCCACTCCGGCTCTCCCTCCGACCCCTGCACCCACCATGTCTTCAACAAAGCGAGCCCCATCATCACCTCCCAACTCCTTATGACCATCAATAGCTCCTTCGAGACCGCCACCTTCCCAGAGAGCTGGAAGCATGCCGAAATCAATGCCCTACTGAAGAAACCCAAAGTGGACCCTGAAGACCTCAAGAATTACCGACCCATCTCCCTCCTCCCTTTCCCGGCAATGGTCATCGAGAAGATTGTCAATGGCCAACTGACCCGCTTCCTAGAAGACAACAACACGCTGGACACCTGCCAATCAGGATTCCGTAGGAACCACAGCACTGAGACTACCCTCATCGCCGCAACCGATGACATCAGGACCATGTTCGACAAAGGCGAAACCGCGGCCCTCCTCCTCCTGGACATCTCGGCTACTTTTGACACCGTCTGCCACCACAACCTCTGCACTCGCCTCTACGACGCAGGGATCTGCCACAAAGCTCTGGACTGGATCGCGTCCTTCCTCTCCGGCAGAACGCAGAGAGTCCGCCTTCCTCCCTTCCTGTCGGGGGCCACCATAACCATCTGCAGCGTTCCCCAAGGATCTTCTCTCAGCCTAAATCTTTTTAACGTCTACATGGCACCGCTCGCCAACATTGTCTGATCCCACAACCTCAACATCATCTCCTACGCCGATGATACACAGCTGATCCTCTCACTCACCAAGGACCCCGTGACTCCCTAAACCAACCTCCAAGAGAGACTACAGGTCATCACCATCTGGGTGGAGAAGAGCCGCCACAAACTCAACTTGGACAACACAGAGATCCTCATCCTTGGCTCCAACCACTCCGTGTTGGATGACTCCTGGTGGCCAGCCACCCTAGGAACCGCACCAACACCCGCCACCCACGCACTCAACCTAGGCTTCATCCTAAACTCATCACTCACCATGACCCAGCAAGTCAACGCCGTGTCCTCTTCCTGCTTCAACACCATCCACATGCTTCGCAAGATCTTCAGATGGATCCCCACTGAAACAAGAAGAACGGTTACCCCCGCCCTCGTCAGCAGCAGACTGGACTACAGCAATGCACTTTAAGTAGGAATCACAGCCAAGTTCCAAAAAAAACTACAACATATGCAGAACGCGTCTGCATGCCTCATTCTAAACATCCCTCGCCGCGACCACATCTCAGCCCACCTCAGAGACCTGCACTGGCTTCCTGTCACCAAGAGGATCACCTTCAAACTCCTCATCCACGCTCACAAAGCTCTTCACAACACAGGCCCGGCCTACCTTAACGAGCGACTGACCTTCCACTTTCCCACCCACCAACACCGCTCTGCCAACCTTGCCCTCGCTGCCGTCCTTTTCATCTATCGAACTACAGCCAGCTGCAGATCCTTCTCCCTCCTCGCCGCCAAGACCTGGAACACCCTCCCTGCCCACCTTCGACAGACCCAGGACCTCCTGACCTTCAGGAAATGCCTCAGGACCTGGTTATTCAAGCAGTAACAGTCCTTCCCTCCCCCCCTCAGCGCCTTGAGACCCTAGCGGGTGAGTAGCATGCTTTACAACTGTTTGATTGAGAATGTGGTGCATAGAATGTATTTCATTATGTCTCTATTCTGGCTTTATGTTATACTATAGAAGGATATCCCGTGGCTGATGTACATAAGAAAGGTAGCTTATCTCCTGGGGCGTCCGGATATGTTTGAGGCTCCTGAGGGTCTGACCAGCCGTGATAAACATTGAGTCAAGGCAAACTTTCTGAAAATTCTGGGGGCTAAAAGAGAGGAGGAAGCCCTAAGGAAAAAATCGGTAATAGAGTTTGTCATGATAAAGATGGGGGTGGGCCTTGAGCCCTACCTGTTAGAGAAAAGGAACGTGAGGGAAAAGTGCTTGATTACGCGATTCCGTCTGGGGATTGTGAGGAGTAATTTATGTTTTCCACTGGGTCAGTATGATGAAAAATCTATTGGCCTCTGTCCCTGTGATGGTGTGTCTGCACAGACTTTAGTTCATTTTACCATGTTTTGTGACTTTTATGCACCTTTTAAGCATCGGTTTTTACTCCCCTTGCTGAGGTTGAAGGGATTTGTGCAATATCAACCAGCTTTTATGTGGCTATGTATGGCCTCGGATGCATTGGTGTGGAGTGGGCTGGGGTCCTTTTTGAAAGGTGCTATCTCCTGGCGGAATTGATTAGAGCATTTCAATTAATGTTTTTATAACTTTTAAATCTGACGTTTTTATCACCTGTTAATGACATTTTTATGGTGTTTAAATATTGATGGATGGTTTCTGGGTGTTATCTATGTATTTGTATATGTGTTATTTATTCATTTGTATGGTTGATTACTTCATACCGAATAAAGATTATTGATGATGATATACTATAATTATGTTTTCTACATTATAATTGTAGATTTTTACTATGTGCCTTCATAACCTTGAAAAAGAAGAAACACATATAAGCTATATAGATGACTGGCTTTTCTTGATGTGTCTTTTATCCATATATAGCCTTGTTCTCCACCAAGTTACTTTTTCAGTTTGTACTCTTTTGTACCACTATACAGATTGTTTCATTTGTCCATATCCCTTAGTGCTCATATCACTATTCCTTCTGTTTGCCTATTAACATTCTACACCTCTCTCTATGGTAATCATTCAATCCACTCTGCTCCTGGTCAGTGAATGTGTCATAGTTTAATTATTTGACTAAGTCCTAGTCCTATCATTCCAATATGTCATTCTTATGCCTCTCGTAATAGAGCCACACTTGCCTTAGTCTGCTGCCATTTTTGCTCTAAAACACGATGTGGAAGAGAGGAAAAGGACGACTGCAGCAGGGAATGTAAATATGGTGGTGTTTTTGTTAATGCTAGAGTACCCAGAGGGGAACGCACTAGATAAAATTTTTATCTTCCCTGCATGTACGAAGGGACCCTTCTCCAATGGCTTGTACATTTTTATTAATAGCGAGGGTAGAAACATGTGAATGTGATGCTGCTTTGTGTGAAGAAGAATTCAACTGTGATTCTGCCAATGTGGAGGAACTACTGCTTCACTTTGAGCTTCTTGACAAGCTGGGTAGACATAGGCCATCATTACAACCCTGGCGGACGGTGTTAAAGCGGCGGTAAGACCGCCAACAGGCATGCGGTAAAAGATTTGCAATTACGACTGTGGCGGAAACCGGCAACAAAGACAGCCACTTTAACACTCAGATCGCCACGGCGGTACAAACAAACAGCGCGGCGGTCACAGCCAATAGACAGGCGGGAGACAATGTACCGCCCACACTATTATGACAGGCCAATCCGCCACCTTTTCCGGGGCAGATTCACAGCGGATAAAAACACGGCGGAAACAGGACTTCGAAGAGAAAACGCTCACCTCTACACACCCCACGAGGAATCCGGACGCCATGGAACCCGAGTTCCATATTCTGCCAGCCCTTATCTTCTAGCTCCTCTACCAGGAGCATGAACGCCGGCGGCGAAGACCACGGTGAGTACTGCACCTACGACACAGGGGAGGGGGGAGGCAAAAAACAGGGACACACACTCGCAACACCCCCACCCTCACCCACTACAACACACACTCTAATACATGATGATACATAACAGTTACACCCTCCAGCCTTCCGGAAGAATGCAAAGACAAAATGAAATGATTGTAACATTGTAATCTATTAAAATACAGTACTCCAAAATATATACACCAATAATGCAAGTTCAGGTATTGCACCATTTATAGTCCGTTGACCACTGGGCCCAAAATGCATGGGCGAGGCCCACACTCGATACCAGATCAAAACAGAGAGAACACTGCAGGGGCATCAGATAGCAATACAACAGGCACCTCAGGGGGAAGGGAAGGGGGGCACCTCAGCCGGATGAGTGCACAACGCCAGATCCACGAGGGGGCTCAATGCCCACTGTTCAATCCTGGGGAGTGCAAAGCCACAGTCTCTCAAGTCTCTAAAGTCTCTACAGTGGGTGGTTTGCCCACTGTTCAATCCTGGGGAGTGCAAAGTCACAGTCTCTCAAGTCTCTACAGTGGGTGGTTTGCCCACTGTTCAATCCTGAGGAGTGCAAAGCCACAGTCTCTCAAGTCTCTACAATGGGTGGGTTGCCCACTGTTCAATCCTGGGGAGTGCAAAGCCACAGTCTCTCAAGTCTCTCCAGTGGGTGGTTTGCCCACTGTTCAATCCTGGGGAGTGCAAAGCCACAGTCTCTCAAGTGGATAACAGTCTCCACTGGTTCTGGAGGGGGACTGGTGCCCAGAGTGCTCATCCTGTGAAGGACTGAGGTAGTGGATGGATGTCTCCACTGGTTCTGGAGGGGGACTGGTGCCCAGAGTGCTTCATCCTGTGAAGGACAGAGGTAGTGGATGGATCTCTCCACTGGTTCTGGAGGGGGACTGGTGCCCAGAGTGCATCACTGACCCCGTGATGGACCCAGTTGCGTCAGTGCCCCTGCCGCTCATGGGCTAGCGGTGCTTGAGTTGGCGGTGCCCTGTTCAGTGGTGCTTGAGTTGGCGGTGCCCTGTTCAGCGGTGCTTGTGCTGGTGGTGCCTTGTTCAGCGGTGCTTGAGTTGGCGGTGCCCTGTTCAGCGGTGCTTGATTTGGCGGTGCCCTGTTCAGCGGTGCTTGAGTTGGCGGTGCCCTGTTCAGCGGTGCTTGTGCTGGCGGTGCCCTGTTCAGCGGTGCTTGAGTTGGCGGTGCCCTGTTCAGCGGTGCTTGATTTGGCGGTGCCCTGTTCAGCGGTGCTTGAATTGGCGGTGCCCTGTTCAGCGGTGCTTGATTTGGCAGTGCCCTGTTCAGCGGTGCTTGTGCTGGCTGTCCTTCATGGCCCAGCGGGGCTTGTGCTGGTGGTCCTTCATGGCCCAGAGGGGCTTGAGTTGGCGGTGCCCTGTTCAGCGGTGCTTGTGCTGGCGGTCCTTCATGGTCTCCTGGGCAGC
Source organism: Pleurodeles waltl (assembly GCF_031143425.1). Taxonomy (NCBI): domain Eukaryota; kingdom Metazoa; phylum Chordata; class Amphibia; order Caudata; family Salamandridae; genus Pleurodeles; species Pleurodeles waltl. The sequence continues at coordinate 1,180,694,070 of NC_090437.1, forward strand.
TGGGCTTGTGCTGGCGGGGCCCTCGTGGGCAGCTGGGCTGGGGCTGGCAGGGCCCTTCTGGGCAGCTGGGCTGGGGGTGGCCTCCTGGGCAGCGGGGATGATGGCAGTCTTCTCCACCGTGCTGCTCTTCCCAGACTTGCCGGGTTTCTTTTGGCCCTTCCCCACCTTGGGAGGTGTAACAGCTGAGTCCACACTCCCAACGGGGCCCCTGGGAGCGGCTTTGGTGGCTGGAGTCTTCCCCCTCTCCCGCCGGGCACTGGCCAACTTCTGATGCTTCACAGTTTGGGAACTGGCTATGCTGTGGCTCCGTGCCACACTGGCTGTCCTGGTGGCTGGTGCACTCCACATATCTGTGACTACAGGCACCACTGGTCCCGGAGATGTTGTGCGTGAGGTGCTACTTCGGGACCTATGAGATGGACGGGGTGGGGGAGGTGTGGGAAAAAGGTCAAGGCTGGACAGGAAAATTCTTTTGGACACACTGGGATGGGTAGCTGGAGGGGGTTTGGGAGTGGAGGAAGAGGTGGTGGTAGTAGGAGGTGTACGTTTGGTGACTTTGGGTGCAGGTGCATGCGCTGGAGGCTGTCATGAGGTGGATGGCTCTTGGGTGGGTGTGTGCCTGCGTTTGTGTATCTTCGGAGGGGGCGTCACAGACACACTGGGAGATGACACAGGGGACGTGTGAATGGTAGTGGGGGTGGTGACTGCACGTGAGCGGGTATGCTGGTGGGTGTGCTGGTAAGGGACGTAGTGGCTGTAGAGGTAGTGCATGCAGGTGTGTGTGTAGACGAGACTGTGAGAGATGAGGGAGACGACGAGGAGGGGGACACAGTGGAGGCAGTGGATGTTGGTGTGTCTGCATGTGTGTGATGCTTGCGTGAGTGCCTGTGGGATGTGTGGTGCTTATGTTTGCCTGAGCTTCCCTTGTGTGTTGACGTGTGTGCAGGCTGGTCTGATGGTGTGCTTGGGATAGGCAGAGGTACAGGGGATTGGGTCTGGGTGGAGGAAGTCGGAAGGGGGATGCTAGACACAGGGACAATGGCTGCCATCAGAGCTGAGTCCAGAGTTTGAAAAGCTCAGTGAAGGGTCACCTGACCAGAATGAATGCCCTCCAGGAATGCATTAGTTTGTTGCAACTGCCTTTCTACAGCCTGGATGGCATTCAAAATGGTAGACTGCCCAACAGTGAGTGACCTGAGGAGGTCAATGGCCTCCTCACTGAGGGCAGCAGGAGTGAGTGGGGCAGGGCCTGAGGCGAAGGTGATGCCCACCTTCCTGGGTGAGCGGGCACGGGGCGAAGGCTGAGGGGCTGCTGGGAGGGCGGTGCTGGTAGGGGGGGTGGCGGCTGTACCTGTAGATGCGGGGGCACAGATGTTGCCGCCACCACAAGGGAGCTCCCATCAGAGGACGAGTCTGTGTTTCTGGTCTCAGCTCCTGTCCCCGCCGTGGAGTTCCCCTCGCCCTCCGTCCCACTGGTGAATTCAGAGCCCATAGTGTGGCCCTCCATGGCCATGTGGGATGCAGCTCCCTCGTGCTCCGGTGCCACTGCTCCTCCGCCTGATGATGCTAATGCACACAAGAACAGGTAGACCACAAAAAGGGGGGGAGACAGAATAAAGACATGCTGAGTGCATGGATTACCGCTACTGTTGGCGGACAAGACAGACACAGAAGCCCCCTGCACTATGCCGCGCTCTTGGGCTCTACAGTGCAATTCCTTGGAAATGGCCTACAAGGCTATGGACGACATCTGCACACATAGATGACTCAGGGGCATGAATGGCCGTACTTGGCACTCTACAGAGGTGGGGTGGGGGGACACAGGGCCATGCCTTATGGAGGGGCCTAGCCTACGGAACTCTCCCTGTCCTAGGGAAACCCACAGCCCTCCTCCCCCACCCAGACAACTCCACTGCACGCAAAGTCCGCTGAATAAGAGTGTACTCAACCCCTTGTGTCTGCTGTGATGCCCTCAAGTGCCCATCCAACTCCGGGTAGGCCACCGCCAGGATCCTGAACATCAGGGGGGTCATGGTTCGACGGGCACCCCTCCCACATTGGGAGGCCATCCCCAGCTGAGCCTCCGCTGTCTTCTTGCTCCAGCAGCGTATGTCCTCCCATCTTTTCCGGCAGTGGGTGCTCCGTCAGTGGTAGACCCCCAGGGTCCGGACGTCCTTGGCGATGGCACGCCAAATATCTTTCTTCTGGTGGGCGCTGACCTACATGAAATGTACAGGGGAAGAAGAGAAGTCATTACCAACTGCACCGTCAAAGTGGGTGGCCCCCATCCCTACCCTTGCCATGTGGCACATGCACCCACCGTCTTTCATGCACGCAGCACTCTGCCCCCTTCCTTCTTACATCCAGCCATCTCCACACAGGCATAGCCCATACAACATGCTCCCTGTGTACTTACCTGTTTGTCTGGAGGACCGTAGAGTAGCGTGTACTGGGGGAGGACCCCATCAACGAGCTTCTCCAACTCCTCCGATGTGAAGGCAGGGGCCCTTTCCCCAGACGCACAAGCCATTGTCTCTTCCAGACTGAGGTCACAGCAGCACTTGCAGTGTAGGTCCTCTCCTGTCGAAGATTAGGTATCAAGTGACTGAAGAGATAGAAAATGGCGGTCACTTCCGCAGCGGTCACGTCCGCGGTGGTGCGTACCATCACCGCCGGCGTACATCGTCATTGGCTCCTGGGACCCATAGGGTCCAATGTTAACCAATGCAGCATTGCGCCGCGGTCTCCGACCGCCTACCGCGATGGTTTACAACGCCAGCGCAATTACCTCACATCCCATTGTCCCACTTTAGAGGTCAGACAGCCGCCACTTCAGGGGCCCACATGGCCTCATTTTATACTGCGTCACACATACCTAGGCCTAGTCTCAACACACATACAGGCCACCTTTTGTGTTTGATTGGTGTTCTGTGTAAACTGTGGGTACGTACCTCTGAGTTGTTTGACTCTGTGGTCGCTGTTGTCCTTCATAGGTACCGTGCGCTGGGACATGTGAGGAGATAGCGGCATCCTCCGGTGTACCGACCGTTGGTGGACCTGTCGACAATGGAGGAGCGACATTTGATAATCACCTACAGGTTTGACCGTGCCACAATCCAGGAACTGTGTACCCAGTTGGAGCCAGACCTGATGTCAGCAATCCGCCCTCCCACAGGAATCCCCCCTCAAGTGCAGGTGCTGTCAGTGCTCCATTTCATTGCAAGTGGGTCTTTTCAAACAACAGTGGCCATGGCATCAGGGATGTCCCAGCCTATGTTTTCCAACGTATTGTCCAGAGTGTTGTCTGCCCTTCTGAAACAAATGCGGAGCTACATCGTTTTCCATCAGGTGGAGGATTTGCCTACATTGAAAGGTGATTTCTATGCCCTGGGACATATCCCCAACATCAAAGGTGCCATTGATGGGACCCATGTGGCTTTGGTCCCCCCCCCCCACAGGAGTGAACAGGTGTACAGAAACCGGAAGAGTTATCATTCTATGAATGTAGAGATGGTATGTTTGGCAGACCAGTACATCTCCCATGTGAATGCCATGTTCCCTGGCTCAGTGCATGACGCCTATATCCTGCGGAATAGCAGCATCCCTTATGTGATGGGTCAACTCCAGAGGCCCTGGAAGCAAGACAGTGGGAATGGTTGTCTGGGGTTATCCCTACAGGTTAGTGTGTGTCTAACAGTTGTCCCTCGCCATTTGCAGGTGACTCTGGGTACCCCAACCTGTCATGGCTACTGACCCCAGAGAGGAATCCCAGGACCAGGGCAGAGGAATGCTACAATGAGGCCCATGGGCGAACTAGGAGGGTGATCGAGCGGCCCTTCGGCCTCCTGAAGGCCAGGTTCAGGTGCCTGCATATGAGAGGTGGATCCCTATTCTACTCACCAAAGAAGGTGTGCCAGATCATCGTGGCCTGCTGTATGCTTCACAACTTGGCTTTGCGACGACAGGTGCCTTTTCTGCAGAAGGATGGTCCAGATGGCGGTGTTGTGGCAGCTGTGGAGCCTGTGGACAGTGATGAGGATGAAGCAGAGGAAGAAGACATGCAGAACAGGGACTCAGTGATCCAGCAATATTTCCAGTGAAACACAGGTGAGAATACATTCCTGCCTACTACGTGTACTTTTACACTACTACCTCTATCCTGTCTGTCGTTTTCACCCAGTGTATGGTCACTGAGTTGTCACTTTCCCTTACGGTTTCACAGATGTGGGTCCCAACGTGTGTCATCTGCTTACATTACTCATGGACTAGAGCTGTGTGACATAGGTATGTTGACATTACTATTTCAAGAACATTTTGTCACTGTAATTGCAAATACACTATTTCGAAATCACAGACAGACTCCAGATAATTTTGTGCTTTAGGTGTGTTTATTTAAATGCAAATTATTGGAGGGGGAAGTTAAATGGTGAGGGGTGATGGCAGAGGAGTGTCCATGGCAGAGTCCAGTCTATTAGTCTCACAGGTGCATTGCCCATATGGGCATAGGAAGTGGAGCTGGGGCAGTTTAATTATGGACAGGGTGACAAAGTGGGACAGTGGGATGACAATCAGGGTGGTCTCATTTCTTGGCGGGGGTCTTGGCATCGTGCTCTGTCTTGTTCCTGGATCTCAGGGACCGTTTGCGGGGTGGTTCTCCCTCTGCAGGGGGTGGGGTGCTGGTGTGGTGGTCCTGTGGCGGGCGTCCTGTCCACTAGCGCCGGCAGAGGTGGTGGGCAGTTCATCGTCCATGCTAGTGTCTGGGGCCCCTTGGAGTGCCACAGTGTCCCTCCTGGTGTTGAGTACTTCCTTCAGCACCCTTACGATGGTGCCCAGGGTGGAGCTGATGGTTCTGAGTTCCTCCCTGAAGCCCATATACTGTTCCTCCTGCATGCGCTGGGTCTCCTGAAACTTGGCCAGTACCGTTGCCATCGTCTCCTGGGAGTGGTGGTATGCTCCCATGATGGAGGAGAGGGCCTCGTGGAGAGTGGGTTCCCTTGGCCTGTCCGCTCCCTGTCGCACGGCAGCCCTCCCAGTTCCCCTGTGTTCCTGGGCCTCCGTCGCCTGGACCGTGTGCCCACTGCCATTGCCCCCAGGTCCTTGTTGTTGTTGGGGTGGTGGGTTATCCTGGGTTCCCTGTAGTGGTGGACACACAGCTGATTGACGTGTCCTGGGGACGGAGGTATGGGCCCGCTGGGTGGGTGCTGTGCTGGTGTTTCCAGAGGGGGAAGGTCTGTGGTGGCCTGTGCCTGTGTGAGGGGAACCGACTGTCCCGAGGCCCCCGATGGGCCGGGCTGGTCATCTAGATCCAGTTGGACAGAGGTGCTGTCATCACTGTGGGCCTCTTCTGTGGGTGGAGTGGACATGTCTGGACCCTCCTGTCTGGTGACGTTGGGTAGGGGTCCTGAGGGGTGGAAAGGCATGATTATTGCATCTGTGTGTGGCAGGGTATGCAATGGGTGGGTCACCGTGTACCCCAGTGCTGGCATTCCTGTGTGGGATCTTGTGTGATGATGGTTTAGGGAGGTGTATGGCTATGTGCAGTGTGCATGCTTTGGTGATGGGTGTCCATGCTTTGTTGTTGCATGCAGGGCTTGGTGTTGGGATGGCTGGTTTGTGATATTGGTACATTTCTGAGGAGTTGGAGTGATAGGGGTGAGGGTATGTGATCGCATGCAGGTAGGGTGGGGGATGTAATAGTTAAGATTTGACTTACCAGAGTCCATTCCTCCACCTACTCCTGCGAGGCCCTCAGGATGCAGAATCGCCAAGACCTGCTCCTCCCATGTTGTTGGTTGTGGGTGAGGAGGTGGGGGTCCTCCGCCAGTCCGCTGAACCGCCAGGTGGTGTCTTGAGACCACGGAACGCACCTTCCCCCGTAGGTTGTTCCACCTTTTCCTGATGTCCTCCTGATTTCTTGGGTGCTCTCCCACTGCGTTGACCCTGTCCACTATTCTTCGCCATAGCTCCATCTTCCTTTCAATTGAGGTGTGCTGCACCTGTGATCCAAATAGCTGTGGCTCTACCCGGACGATTTCCTCCACCATGACCCTGAGCTCCTCCTCCGAGAACCTGGGGTGTCTTTGACATGCCATGGGGTGGTGTAGGTGATGTGTGGGGTGGTGTGTGTGGTGATATGTAGTGGTGTGTTGTGTGAGGTGCGTGGAAGTTGTGTGGGTGATGGTGTTATGTGCCTGTGGATGCTGTTGTACTTGCTGGTGGTGTCTCTCTCTGTGCTTCATTCTCAATTTTTGTCATAGGGGTTTGTGGGTGATGTGGGTGTGTGTTTTATATAGTATTGGGTGTGTGGGAGTGGTGTGTGTATGTGTCTCAGTTGTGTGTATTTCGAATTGTCCAATGTGGTTGTGTTTTGTAAATGTGTGTGTATTTTGAGCGTGGCGGTGTGTACCGCCAATGGAATACCGTGATTGAAAGACCGCTGCATGGATTCGTGTGTCGTGATAGTGTGGGTGCATTTCTGTTGGCGTGACGGTGGAGGTTTTGTTTTCGCCAGTTTATCACTGACCTTTGGTGTGGCGGACTTGTGTGGGTGTCTGAATTTTGGCGGGTTCTGAGATGTGGGTCATAATAGCTGTGGCGGAATTCTGCAGCCGCGGCGGTGTGTTGGCGGTCTTCTGCACGGCGGTAAGCGGCTTTTACTGCCAATGTTGTAATGACCCCCATAGTCTATACCACAAATTTTCTCCATCAGACAGTCTTCTTCATCAATGTTATCATCAAGAACCTTGCCTCAGTCCCTTGTTCCTTTGTCAGTCCTTGGTAGAAGACGAGATTTCTTCGGAGATTTATTCAGTAGGTCCTCTAACTTCCATCTTGTATCTAACAACTCCTGAATTCCCATTTCATGTGTTCATACAGTAATTACCTCATAACACTGGAGGTAAGTATCATGCTGATCTGAACAAAACATATTATATATACCTAATTTCAGGTAACCAAATCAGACTAGATTATACTCTATTTCTACAGTGAAAACACAAATTCTTCAACCAGAGACCTTTATTTATCTGCATGTAATGAGTTGTCCTTAAGTGGCTCCAGAACTTCCCTAGCTCTTTCAACCCACCCATCTCTGTTCTGGTGCACTCATTTCATGGATGATCTAACACTTGAGGACATACATTTCTGATACTTGTGGAAAAAGAAACAGTAAGGGATACACACTAGAAAATGGAAACAAAATATTTTCAAATAAGCCACATAATGGAACACAGGCATACTTTAAATATATCCTCACCACTCATTATGATGATAAGAAAGTCAGAAACAGATGCTGGAATTTTGTTGAGGCTAGTGTAGATTAATCCAGGGGTCACACTGTGGTGAATCCATTTTCTTTTCCCTCGGGACACAGGAGTCAGCTAAGACTTTGACTTGCAGGCCTGCTGCCCCTGTCACCTAGTGACCTTTTACCTTCTTAGTATGCTCTGTTTTAATCCATTTATCTTATTATTTATTTTGGCTTTTTACCATTGCTTACATTTTATGAGAAATGTTTTGATTTTCATTATCAGTGCCATTCTGAGAAGATGTCATTATCGGGATCAGTGATACACGCAGGTATTGTCATTATGGGCCTGATTCTAACTTTGGAGGACGGTGTTAAACCGTCCCAAAAGTGGCGGATATACCACCTACCGTATTACGAGTTCCATAGGATATAATGGACTCGTAATACGGTAGGTGGTATATCCGCCACTTTTGGGACGGTTTAACACCGTCCTCCAAAGTTAGAATCAGGCCCTATGTCCCTTTTTCACTTCTGTGTGATAGGAAGATCATGTGCACTTGTTAGGGATTGTTTATGCATTTGCTGACACACGTCTGCCACATTATCAGTTGTTTAGGAACATACCTGCATCAGGGATCCTACATGATCTGTATAAATACACCTCACATAGACAAGGTCATTAGAGGGGTCCCTTCTAGATGCCATCTATGCTGCACGTCACCTTGCTGCAGAACTCAGCCTTTGTGTCTTCACGGAGTCTGACCTAGAGACCTAATTTCAAGGTAACAAGGGTTGTGGGGGCGCTTCTCATGTACATGGTACTGTCAGATTAAGTTAATCATACTGTACTCTCATTAGGGTAGCGATTAGGTTTTCTTGGTTAGGAATTTTATATCTAATGTTTATTGTAAGATGAAGGGGGATTCCATATCCACAACTCTCAACTTCACAGTTCTATTTTTATCGCTGTTAATTATCCTAATTATTGCAGCACATGCATTTTATCGTAGATTACACTCTTTTAAATAAATATATTGAAAACTTTCCTGCATCTCCTTCACTGTCTTTGTGTGTATGAGACTTGTTGCTAATGAGAGAAAAGGGTAACTTCCACTGCACCACAACTTCCTTGAGAGGAATTAGAGTCCATGCTTTAGGCTGCCAGAAATCATCTTTACTGTCTGAGTTTTGGTGAGGTACTGCTTGTGAGCCAGGAGGGTTGGGCAACAGTTGCAACTTGTTGTAGTAGTGACTCAGTTGCCTACAAACCAAAGTACTGTCATCCTTAAACCAGCAGTCTTGCATAGAAGCGAGAGTCCAACTACGACAAGACACACAAGAAAATCTCTTACCTCTTGTTTGGTAGCTTAGGTTTACCCCGGGAATTACTCAAACAAGGGCACACTTGAACTTACTGTTTTGCCATTTGGTTACTCCAATTCACCCTCTATATGCCTCCAGATTGTCTAAGGGGGAAACTCAGGTTCGCTCTCAATAACTTGCAAGAGAGTCTGATATCAGCATGTAGAATTTATTTACCACATAACAATCGCCGGAGGACTTCTGCTCTGCTAGTAAATCTAAGCAAGATGGGTGTGTTACCAACATATATCTAGCTTTCAGTGAATCTTTCTCAACTGTTGTCCTGCCCCTGATCTCAACCTTTATTCTGATATTGATCACAGGTTTATTTTTTAAGAATTACATTTGTACCACAATTCTTCTTTTTTGCAAAGTTGCCTACAATTCAATGAAAAGCTGATGCCTATTCTGAAATGGCCTGTTGTCTTTTTTCCTCATTTACTGCATGTTTATCAGAACTGCCTGACCTGCTCAAATCCTCTAAAACACTGCTGGTAATTTTCCATTCATACTCACCAGAAAGTTATACATTGATTACTTTTCCCACAGTTGTGGAAGGTGCAGACAGGTAGGGTGATAAATATCCAACTTCAATGGCTAACAGTCTTTCTTCTTTAATACCAAATTAAAAATAGCTTATAAGAAAATGTACAAACATGTAGAGACAAGGTTAGCAGACTAGTAAGGTTTTTAGTAATAGTTCCCGAGATCCTGTTAAAGTGTCATACTAAATAAATAACAAACAGTGATTCTTTTTAGAGCCGACTTAAAGCCATGATCAGAAATTACTCAGGGTGTAAGGCAAATGAGTAGAGAAGTTAGGGGGAACGGTGTCATCCCACATACGTAGAAGTTTAAATTGAATTACCCTAAGATTTTTAAAAAATAAATCAAAAAGCTGATCATGCAGAAATTCAGAGGAAGCAACAGAGCTGTACTAACAGGCATAATCGCCATAATTATAAACAACAGTAAAGACTTATTTAGATTGATTTGAGAGCTGACTAATATAAGCAGACATATCCTTGGTGCTTGTATCTCGACAGCTAACTTACACTGCTTGAAGACCCTCTAGTAGAGAGGTATGCATGGGCAAAATGGTGCGCTAAAAATTGAGATAAACTTTAGAATAACTCATTGGGAAAAGCTTTGGTTAGGAGAATAGGTGAAAATTGACTCTATGTAGCAGAGTTAATTCTGATGAGTTGGGATCCAGGCCTGTGAGAGCTGCAGTGAAATTGTTTTTTTGTGTTTAAAATATTTTATTATTATATATAGTATAACAAAACAATTACAGCATATATTAGTAATATGAAATGATGAGCATTGCACTGAAAACAATATGCATTTTTAAACTAGCAAAAAGGGATTTTTTTGAATTTCTTCCTTAATTTAGTAACCTCACCATTTGTAACAGACACTTTTTGTAGGCTATAGCAACTTTCCGAGACATTTTCTTAAGGGCATAGTGGCCATCAGAGTACAAAACCAATCAGTTCTGTTAATTTTATGAACAGAACAAACACTATTTCACTATTATAACATAATTTGAAGTATTAATCTAATTTAGCAGAATTTGTTTTAAAGGAATTTCAATAGAAATGTTAAGATGTTTGTCTTTCATGTGAAGATATGTAAACTCAACTACTAAGAATGACATTGTGTAACAACAGTGAAGCATTGGTTTAAAAACCAGTGCATTACTCTTTTTCCAAACTTTCATCTAAATTTCCTTTACAAAAGAACAATTGAAAATCATGTGTATAAAATATCCAGGAGTGCAAGAGCATGACCAACAAGAAATAGATATAGAGTTCTTATATTTATTTATTAAGACCAAAGTCCAAAAAGCTGAATGTCCTATTAGAAATAAAATAAAACAATTGGGAAACGTTAGCAGCACAAGATGTTGAAGCAACCTCAGAGCATATTTTGCTCGATTTAAGGTCATTGGCCTTAGACATTTTCAGCAAAGAGAAGATAGTTGAAGCTTAAGTGGGGTAGCAAATCAATATTATTATATAAGGGGTATGTAAGAACATCATGGATGAGTGGACGAGTGCTGCAAAATATTAGAAATAATTTACTTTACTGTATCCTATTGACTCCAACATGACTTAGACAAATTGGATTAATCTCCACTTCAAATAAATGATGTGTCCAAAAGATAGCTACTTCAAATTATGTTTTTCAAAATATAGGGGGTCATTACGACCCTGGCGGACGGTGTTAAAGGTGCAGATATGTACACAACAATGTCCGTGCAACAACAGTCCAAAAATGCATGGGCGACGCCCACAAGAAATACCTGACCAAAATCGGAGAGAACACTGCCGGGGCATCAGATGGAAATAAAACAGGCACCTCAGGGGGAAGGGAAGGGGGGGCACCTCAGCCAGATGAATGCGAAGCCAGATCCACGACGGGGCTCCATGCCCATTGATGTATCCTGGGGAGTGCAAAGCCACAGTCTCTCAAGTCTCTACAGTGGGTGGTTTGCCCACTGTGCCATCCTGGGGAGTGCAAAGCCACAGTCTCTCAAGTCTCTACAGTGGGTGGTTTGCCCACTGTGCCATTCTGGGGAGTGCAAAGCCACAGTCTCTCAAGTCTCACAAGTGGGTGGTTTGCCCACTGTGCCATCCTGGGGAGTGCAAAGCCACAGTCTCTCAAGCCTCTACAGTGGGTGGTTTGCCCACTGTGACATCCTGGGGAGTGCAAAGCCACAGTCTCTCAAGTCTCACAAGTGGGTGGTTTGCCCACTGTGCCATCCTGGGGAGTGCAAAGCCACAGTCTCTCAAGTCTCACAAGTGGGTGGTTTGCCCACTGTGCCATCCTGGGGAGTGCAAAGCCACAGTCTCTCAAGTCTCACAAGTGGGTGGCTTGCCCACTGTGCCATCCTGGGGAGTGCAAAGCCACAGTCTCTCAAGTACATGCAGGTCTCCACTGGTTCTGGAGGGGGACCGGTGCCCAAACTGGATTAGACTCCACGTGAAAGTACCTGTCCTGTCCCTGTCCCAGCTGCACATGGAATAAGGATGCCTGATGTGGCGGACTTTTCATTCCTACACGGTGTTTGCCCTGTTCAGTGGTGCTTTGCCATGGCGGTCTTTGCCCTGGTCAGCGGTGCTTCACTTTTCTGTCTTTGCCCTGTTCAGCGGTGTTTTGCCATGGCGGTTCTGGACAGTTCAGCGGTGCTTTGCCATGGCGGTCTTTGCCCTGTTCAGCGGTGCTTTGCCATGGCGGTCTTTGCCCTGTTCAGCGGTGCTTTGCCATGGCGGTTCTGGAAAGTTCAGCGGTGCTTTGCCATGGTGGTCTTTGCCCTGTTCAGCAGTGCTTCACTTTGCTGTCTTTGCCCTGTTCAGCGGTGCTTTGCCATGGCGGTCTGGACAGTTCAGCGGTGCTTTGCCATGGCGGTCTTTGCCCTGTTCAGCGGTGCTTTGCCATGGCGGTCTTTGCCCTGTTCAGCTGTGCTTTGCCATGGGGGTGTTTGCCCTGTTCAGCGGTGCTTTGCCATGGCAGTCTTTGCCCTGTTCAGCGGCGCTTTGCCATGGCGGTTGTGATACGGACATTGGTGTGTGCCATGACGATCTCCACACTGGACATTGGTGTGTGGCATGACGATCTCCACACTGGATATTGGTGTGTGTCATGACGATCTCCAAACTGGACATTGGTGTGTGGCATGACGTTCCATCATTGCCCAGCGGGGCTGTGGCAACCTGGCCCCTCCTGGACTGTGACTCTGGTGGTGGTCTCTGGACCAGTGACGATACTTGGGCCCTCCTGGGCTGTGACTCTGGCGGTGGTCTCCTGACCAGTAACGATACTTGGGCCCTCCTGGGCTGTGACTCCGGCGGTGGTCTTCTGACCAGTGACAATACATGGGCCCTCCTGGGCTGTGACTCTGGCGGTGCTCTCTGGACCAGTGACGATACTTGGGCCCTCCTGGGCTGTGACTCTGGCGGTGGTCTCCTGACCAGTGACGATACTTGGGCCCTCCTGGGCTGTGACTCTGGCGGTGGTCTCTGGACCAGTAACGATACTTGGGCCCTCCTGGGCTGTGACTCCGGCAGTGGTCTCTTGACCAGTGACGATACTTGGGCCCTCCTGGGCTGTGACTCCGGCGGTGGTCTCCTGACCAGTGACGATACTTGGGCCCTCCTGGGCTGTGACTCTGGCGGTGGTCCCTGGACCAGTAACGATACTTGGGCCCTCCTGGGCGGTGACTCCGGCGGTGGTCTCCTGACCAGTGACGATACTTGGGCCCTCCTGGGCTGTGACTCTGGCGGTGGTCTCCTGACCAGTGACGATACTTGGGCCCTCCTGGGCTGTGACTCTGGCGGTGGTCTCTGGACCAGTAACAATACTTGGGCCCTCCTGGTCTGTGACTCCGGCGGTGGTCTCCTGACCAGTGACGATTCTTGGGCCCTTCTGGGCTGTGACTCCGGCAGTGGTCTCCTGACCAGTGACGATACATGGGCCCTCCTGGGCTGTGACTCCGGCGGTGGTCTCCTGACCAGTGACGACGATGCTGGCGGTTGTGTTTCGACCGCCGGACATGATGGCGCACTTCTCCGCCGTGACAATCACAACAGGCTGGGCAGACTTCCTCTGGACCTTCCCCACCTTTGGTGGAGTTACAGATGACTCACCAACCCCCTTCGATCCCATGTCACTTGTTGTCCCACCAGGGGTCTTAAGACGGTCCCGTCGTCCACTCTCCATTTTAAGAGCCTTTACAGGGGGTGGGCTGCCAGTGCCTTGACTCCGGGTCCTACTGCCTGCCCTGGTGGACGGTGCACTCCAAAAGCCTGGAACAAGCACCACCGGTACTGGAGGCTTTTTGGCTGAGGCGCTACGATGGGACTGATGAATTGGAGGGGGGCAAAAAGGTCAATTTGACAGAGGGACAGTTTCTGACAAACACTGGGATGGGTAGCTGGAGGGGGTCTGGGAGTGGAGGAAGAGGAGGTGGTTGTAGGAGGTGTCAATGTAGCTGTTTTGGGTGCAGGTACAGGTACTGGAGGGGGCGTCACAGACACACTGGGAGAGGACACAGGGGACGTGTAAATGGTAGTGGAGGTGGTGAGTGCAGGTGAGCGGCTTGTGGTGCTGGGTGTCCTGGTGCGAGTCCTAGTGCCTGTAGATGTGGTGCATGCAGGTGTGTGTGTAGACGACACTGGGAGGGAGGAGGGAGAAGAGGAGGAGGGGGACACAGTGGAAGCAGTGGATGTTGCTGTGTGTGTATGTGGGTGAGGCTTGCGTGAGTGCCTGTGGTGTGTGTGGTGCCTATGTTTGCCTGAGCTACTTGTGTGTGTTGACTTGTGTGCATGCTGGTCTGTAGGTGTGCTTGGGATGGGCTGGGGTACAGGAGATTGGGTCTGGGTGGAGGAAGTTGGAGGGGGGGGGCTAGACACAGGGACAATGGCTGCCATCCATGCTGAGGCCAGAGATTGCAGGGTTCGCTGAAGGACAGCCTGACCAGAATGAATGCCCTTCAGGAATGCATTACCGTGTTGCAACTCTCGTTCTACACCCTGGATGGCATTCACAATGGTAGACTGCCCAACAGTGAGTGACCTGAGGAGGTCAATGGCCTCCTGACTGAGGGCAGCAGGGGTGACTGGGGCAGGGCCTGAGGTGCCTGGGGCGAAGGTGATGCCCACCCTCCTGGGTGAGTGGGCACGGGGCGAACGCTGAGGGGCTGCTGGGAGGGCTGTGCTGGTAGAGGGGGTGGCGGCTGTACCTGTAGAAGTGGGGCGCACAGATGGTGCCGCCACCACAGGGGAGCTCCCATCGGCGGACGAGTCTGTGTCGCTGGTTGTTGATCCGGTGGCCGACGTGAAGCTCCCCTCGCCCTCCGTCCCACTGGTGCATTCAGAGTCTGTGGTGTGGCCATCCATGGCCATATGGGATGCAGCTCCCTCGTGCTCCGGTGCCACTGTACCTCCGCCTGATGATGCTGATGTACAAAAGGACAGGGAGAGCAGGAAAAGGGGGGGAGACAGAAGAAAGAGAGTTTTAATGCATTGCATTCCGCTACCATTGGTGGACAAGACAGACGCAGCAGCCCCCTGCATTACGCCTTGCTCCTGACCTCTGCACATCTAATTTCTGGGACATGGCCTACATGGCAATGTTGGAAATCTGCGCACATGGATGCCACAGGGGCAACTATACCTCAATTTGGCACTCTGCTGAGGTGGGGTTGAGTGCCACATGGCCTACATTACGGAGGGGCCTTGCCTACCTAACTCGCCCTGGCCTAGGTACACCCACAGGCCTCCTCCCTCACCCAGACCCCTCTAATGAGCGCAAAGTCCGCAGAATGAGGTTGTACTCACCCCCTTGTGTCTGCTGTGATGTCCTCAAGCGCCCATCCAACTCCGGGTAGGCCACCGCCAGGATCCGGAACATCAGGGGGGTCATGGTGCGACGGGCACCCCTCCCACGCTGGGAGGCCATCCCCAGCTGAGCCTCCACCGTCTTCTTGCTGCAGCGGCGAATGTCCTCCCATCTCTTCCGGCAGTGGGTGCCCCGTCTCTGGTGGGCCCCCAGGGTCCGGACTTCCTTGGCGATGGCATGCCAAATGTCCCTCTTCTGGTGGGCGCTGACCTACATGACATGCACAAGGAAAGAGGAACAGTCATTACCAACTGCACCGTCAATGTGAGTGGCCCCCTCCCTACTCTGGCCATGTGGCCCATTCATTCCCATGCATTAATGTTCTATGAACTCTGGCCCCTTCCCTCTTCCACCCAGCCCTCTCCACCCAGGCCTAGCCAATACAACGTGCTCCCTGTGTACTAACCTGTTGGTCTGGAGGACCGTAGAGTAGCGTGTACTGAGGGAGGACCCCATCCACAAGTTTCTCCAACTCCTGTGCAGTGAAGGCAGTGGCCCTTTCCCCAGACGCAGCAGCCATCGTTACTTCCAGACCGAGGTCTCAGCAGCACTAGCAGTGTAGTTCCTCTCCTGTCGAAGGTCAGGTATCTATTGATTGAACAGATAGACAATGGCGGTGACGTCCGCGGCGGTGACGTCCGCGGCGAGGCGCATCATCACTGCCAGCGCACCTGTTCATTGGCTCCTGGGACCCATAGGGTCCAATGTTAACCAATGCAGCATTGAGCCGCGGTCTACGACCGCCTACCGCGATGGTGTGCAACGCCAGCGCAGTTACCCCACAATCCCATTGTCCCAGTTTAGAGGTCAGGCAGCAGCCATTTCAGGGGCCCACATGGCTTCATTTACTACTGCGTCACACATAGCTAGGCCTATACTCAACACACATACAGGAAGGGGTTTTGTCTGGTGTAGTCTTGTGTGTAACTGTGGGTACATACCTGGAGGAATAGTGACAGGTTCTTCGCTGTTGTCCTTCGTAGGCACCGTCAACTGGGACATATGAGAAGATGGCGGAATCCTCCGGTGTACCGACCGCTGGTGGAGCTGTTGACAATGGAAGAGAGACATGTCATCGTCACCTACAGGTTTGACCGTGCCACAATCCAGGAACTATGTACCCTGTTGGAGCCAGACCTGATGTCACCGATCCGCCATCCGACTGGAATCCCCCCTGACGTGCAGGTGCTGTCAGTGCTCCATTTCCTTGCAAGTGGGTCTTTTCAGACAACTGTGGCCATGGCATCAGGGATGTCCCAGCCTATGTTTTCCAACGTATTGTCCAGAGTGTTGTCTGCCCTGCTGAAACACGTAAGGAGATACATCATTTTCCCTGAGGTGGAGGATTTGCCAACAGTGAAAGGTGACTTCTATGCCCTTGGACATATCCCGAACGTCATAGGTGCTATTGATGGGACCCATGTAGCTCTGGTCCCACCCCACAGGAGTGAACAGGTGTACAGGAAGCGGAAGAATTATCATTCGATGAATGTCCAGATGGTCTGTTTGGCAGACCAGTACATCTCGCAGGTAAATGCAATGTTCCCTGGCTCAGTGCATGACGCCTACATCCTGTGGAATAGCAGCATCCCTGATATGATGGGTCAACTCCAGAGGCACCGTGTATGGCTATTGGGGGACTCTGGTTACCCCAACCTTTCCTGGCTATTGACCCTAGTGAGGAATCCCAGGACCAGGGCAGAGGAACGGTAAAATGAGGCCCATGGGACTAGGAGGGTTATTGAACGCACCTTCGGCCTTCTTAAGGCCAGGTTCAGGTGCCTCCATATGGCAGGTGGATCCCTATTCTACTCACCGAAGAAGGTGTGCGACATCATCATCGCCTGCTCCATGCTCCATAATTTAGCATTGCGACACAGGGTGCCTTTTCTGCAGGAGGATGATCCAGATGACGGTGTTGTTGAAGCTGTGGAGCCTGTGGAACGAGTGGACAGTGATGAGGATGTAGCTGAGGATGAAGAAAACGACAACAGGGAGTCAGTCATACAGCAATATTTCCGGTGACACACAGGTGAGAACATTTTCTGGTTTAACATTACATTAACTTTCAAACTTCTACCTCTATCCTGTACCTCCATTTCACTCACTATTTGTTAATTGAGTTGTACCCTTCCATTTCAGTTTCACAGGTGTGGTTACCTACGTGTCAACTGCTTGCATCCTTCAAGGGCTTGTGATGTGTGACATTGGTATGTTAGCCTTACAATGGGTAACCCATTATGACACTGTAATTGATAATACAAAGTTCCAAATCATAGACTGACTCCAGATTTCTTTGGCTTTCAAGGGTGTTTATTTAAGTGATAAAAAATCAGGGAAGGTTGTAAACTGGGGATGGGTGATGGTGGAGGAATGTCCTTGGCAGAGTCCAGTCTATTAGTCTCACAGGTGCACTGCCCATCTGGGCATTGGAAGTGGAGCTGGGGCAGTTCAAATCTGGACAGGGTGACAAAGTGGGACAGTGGGGGGACAATCAGGGTGGTCTTATTTCCTGGCGGGGTCTTGCCATCTTGCTCTGTCCTGTTCCTGGATCTCAGGGATCTCAGGGCCTGCTTGCGTGGTGGTTGTCTGTCTGCAGGGGATGGGGTGCTGGTGTGGTGGTCCTGTGGCGGGGCGTCCTGTCCACTAGCGCCGGCGGAGGTGGTGGGCAGTTCGTCGCCCTAGAATAACTCATTGGGAAAAGCTTTGGTTAGGGGAATAGGTGAAAATTGACTCTATGTAGCGGAGTTAATTCTGATGAGTTGGGATCCAGGCCTGTGAGAGCTGCAGTGAAATTGTTTTTCTGTGTTTAAAATATTTTATTATTATATATAGTATAACAAAACAATTACAGCATATATTAGTAATATGAAATGATGAGCATTGCACTGAAAACAATATGCATTTTTAAACTAGCAAAAAGGGATTTTTTTGAATTTCTTCCTTAATTTAGTAACCTCACCATTTGTAACAGACACTTTTTGTAGGCTATAGCAACTTTCCGAGACATTTTCTTAAGGGCATAGTGGCCATCAGAGTACAAAACCAATCTGTTCTGTTAATTTTATGAACAGAACAAACACTATTTCACTATTATAACATAATTTGAAGTATTAATCTAATTTAGCAGAATTTGTTTTAAAGGAATTTCAATAGAAATGTTAAGATGTTTGTCTTTCATGTGAAGATATGTAAACTCAACTACTAAGAATGACATTGTGTAACAACAGTGAAGCATTGGTTTAAAAACCAGTGCATTACTCTTTTTCCAAACTTTCATCTAAATTTCCTTTACAAAAGAACAATTGAAAATCATGTGTATAAAATATCCAGGAGTGCAAGAGCATGACCAACAAGAAATAGATATAGAGTTCTTATATTTATTTATTAAGACCAAAGTCCAAAAAGCTGAATGTCCTATTAGAAATAAAATAAAACAATTGGGAAAAGTTAGCAGCACAAGATGTTGAAGCAACCTCAGAGCATATTTTGCTCGATTTAAGGTCATTGGCCTTAGACATTTTCAGCAAAGAGAAGATAGTTGAAGCTTAAGTGGGGTAGCAAATCAATATTATTATATAAGGGGTATGTAAGAACATCATGGATGAGTGGACGAGTGCTGCAAAATATTAGAAATAATTTACTTTACTGTATCCTATTGACTCCAACATGACTTAGACAAATTGGATTAATCTCCACTTCAAATAAATGATGTGTCCAAAAGATACCTACTTCAAATTATGTTTTTCAAAATATAGGGGGTCATTACGACCCTGGCGGACGGTGTTAAAGGTGCGGTAATACCGCAAACAGGCCGGCGGACAAAAAAAGGGAATTATGACCCTGGCGGAAACCGCCAACAAAGAAAGCCACTTTAACACACCGCCCGCCACGGCGGTACAGACAAGCAGCGCGGCGGTCACCACCAACAGACAGGCGGAAGACAATGTACCACCCACACTATTACAACCCGCCAATCCGCCACCTTTTCCGGGGCGGATTCACCGCGGATAAAAACACGGCGGAAACAGCTTTTGCTATGGGAAAAAGCTCACCTGAACACATCCCACGAAGAACGAGGAATCCATGGAGCCCGTACTCCAAATACTCCCTGCGCTTGTTTTTCTGCTCCTTTACGAACAACAGCTACGTAGGCGCAGAAGATACCGGTGAGTACTGCACCTACGACACGGGGGAGGGGGTAGGCAAAAGTTAGGGGGACACCCACCAAACAAACCCACCCCCACCCTCGCATATCACAACATACACACCAATGCATTATAAAAAATCACAGTAACAACCCACAATCCCCCCGGAAGAATGAAAACACAAAGCCAAATTCGGGCAAACATTGTAATGTGCCAATATACATGTCATAAAAAAATATACAGATAAATATTTCTCAAAATTACTCTTATTTACACATACAATCCGAGAAGTAGTGCAGATATGTACACAACAATGTCCGTGCAACAACAGTCCAAAAATGCATGGGCGACGCCCACAAGAAATACCTGACCAAAATCGGAGAGAACACTGCCGGGGCATCAGATGGAAATAAAACAGGCACCTCAGGGGGAAGGGAAGGGGGGGCACCTCAGCCAGATGAATGCGAAGCCAGATCCACGACGGGGCTCTATGCCCATTGATGTATCCTGGGGAGTGCAAAGCCACAGTCTCTCAAGTCTCTACAGTGGGTGGTTTGCCCACTGTGCCATCCTGGGGAGTGCAAAGCCACAGTCTCTCAAGTCTCTACAGTGGGTGGTTTGCCCACTGTGCCATTCTGGGGAGTGCAAAGCCACAGTCTCTCAAGTCTCACAAGTGGGTGGTTTGCCCACTGTGCCATCCTGGGGAGTGCAAAGCCACAGTCTCTCAAGCCTCTACAGTGGGTGGTTTGCCCACTGTGACATCCTGGGGAGTGCAAAGCCACAGTCTCTCAAGTCTCACAAGTGGGTGGTTTGCCCACTGTGCCATCCTGGGGAGTGCAAAGCCACAGTCTCTCAAGTCTCACAAGTGGGTGGCTTGCCCACTGTGCCATCCTGGGGAGTGCAAAGCCACAGTCTCTCAAGTACATGCAGGTCTCCACTGGTTCTGGAGGGGGACCGGTGCCCAAACTGGATGAGACTCCACGTGAAAGTACCTGTCCTGTCCCTGTCCCAGCTGCACATGGAATAAGGATGCCTGATGTGGCGGACTTTTCATTCCTACAAGGTGTTTGCCCTGTTCAGTGGTGCTTTGCCATGGCGGTCTTTGCCCTGGTCAGCGGTGCTTCACTTTTCTGTCTTTGCCCTGTTCAGCGGTGCTTTGCCATGGCGGTTCTGGACAGTTCAGCGGTGCTTTGCCATGGCGGTCTTTGCCCTGTTCAGCGGTGCTTTGCCATGGCGGTCTTTGCCCTGTTCAGCGGTGCTTTGCCATGGCGGTTCTGGAAAGTTCAGCGGTGCTTTGCCATGGTGGTCTTTGCCCTGTTCAGCAGTGCTTCACTTTGCTGTCTTTGCCCTGTTCAGCGGTGCTTTGCCATGGCGGTCTGGACAGTTCAGCGGTGCTTTGCCATGGCGGTCTTTGCCCTGTTCAGCGGTGCTTTGCCATGGCGGTCTTTGCCCTGTTCAGCTGTGCTTTGCCATGGCGGTCTTTGCCCTGTTCAGCGGTGCTTTGCCATGGCAGTCTTTGCCCTGTTCAGCGGCGCTTTGCCATGGCGGTTGTGACACGGACATTGGTGTGTGCCATGACGATCTCCACACTGGACATTGGTGTGTGGCATGACGATCTCCACACTGGATATTGGTGTGTGTCATGACGATCTCCAAACTGGACATTGGTGTGTGGCATGACGTTCCATCATTGCCCAGCGGGGCTGTGGCAACCTGGCCCCTCCTGGACTGTGACTCTGGTGGTGGTCTCTGGACCAGTGACGATACTTGGGCCCTCCTGGGCTGTGACTCTGGCGGTGGTCTCCTGACCAGTAACGATACTTGGGCCCTCCTGGGCTGTGACTCCGGCGGTGGTCTTCTGACCAGTGACAATACATGGGCCCTCCTGGGCTGTGACTCTGGCGGTGCTCTCTGGACCAGTGACGATACTTGGGCCCTCCTGGGCTGTGACTCTGGCGGTGGTCTCCTGACCAGTGACGATACTTGGGCCCTCCTGGGCTGTGACTCTGGCGGTGGTCTCTGGACCAGTAACGATACTTGGGCCCTCCTGGGCTGTGACTCCGGCAGTGGTCTCTTGACCAGTGACGATACTTGGGCCCTCCTGGGCTGTGACTCCGGCGGTGGTCTCCTGACCAGTGACGATACTTGGGCCCTCCTGGGCTGTGACTCTGGCGGTGGTCCCTGGACCAGTAACGATACTTGGGCCCTCCTGGGCGGTGACTCCGGCGGTGGTCTCCTGACCAGTGACGATACTTGGGCCCTCCTGGGCTGTGACTCTGGCGGTGGTCTCCTGACCAGTGACGATACTTGGGCCCTCCTGGGCTGTGACTCTGGCGGTGGTCTCTGGACCAGTAACAATACTTGGGCCCTCCTGGTCTGTGACTCCGGCGGTGGTCTCCTGACCAGTGACGATACTTGGGCCCTTCTGGGCTGTGACTCCGGCAGTGGTCTCCTGACCAGTGACGATACATGGGCCCTCCTGGGCTGTGACTCCGGCGGTGGTCTCCTGACCAGTGACGACGATGCTGGCGGTTGTGTTTCGACCGCCGGACATGATGGCGCACTTCTCCGCCGTGACAATCACAACAGGCTGGGCAGACTTCCTCTGGACCTTCCCCACCTTTGGTGGAGTTACAGATGACTCACCAACCCCCTTCGATCCCATGTCACTTGTTGTCCCACCAGGGGTCTTAAGACGGTCCCGTCGTCCACTCTCCATTTTAAGAGCCTTTACAGGGGGTGGGCTGCCAGTGCCTTGACTCCGGGTCCTACTGCCTGCCCTGGTGGACGGTGCACTCCAAAAGCCTGGAACAAGCACCACCGGTACTGGAGGCTTTTTGGCTGAGGCGCTACGATGGGACTGATGAATTGGAGGGGGGCAAAAAGGTCAATTTGACAGAGGGACAGTTTCTGACGAACACTGGGATGGGTAGCTGGAGGGGGTCTGGGAGTGGAGGAAGAGGAGGTGGTTGTAGGAGGTGTCAATGTAGCTGTTTTGGGTGCAGGTGCAGGTACTGGAGGGGGCGTCACAGACACACTGGGAGAGGACACAGGGGACGTGTAAATGGTAGTGGAGGTGGTGAGTGCAGGTGAGCGGCTTGTGGTGCTGGGTGTCCTGGTGCGAGTCCTAGTGCCTGTAGATGTGGTGCATGCAGGTGTGTGTGTAGACGACACTGGGAGGGAGGAGGGAGAAGAGGAGGAGGGGGACACAGTGGAAGCAGTGGATGTTGCTGTGTGTGTATGTGGGTGAGGCTTGCGTGAGTGCCTGTGGTGTGTGTGGTGCCTATGTTTGCCTGAGCTACTTGTGTGTGTTGACTTGTGTGCATGCTGGTCTGTAGGTGTGCTTGGGATGGGCTGGGGTACAGGAGATTGGGTCTGGGTGGAGGAAGTTGGAGGGGGGAGGCTAGACCCAGGGACAATGGCTGCCATTCATGCTGAGGCCAGAGATTGCAGGGTTTGCTGAAGGACAGCCTGACCAGAATGAATGCCCTTCAGGAATGCATTACCGTGTTGCAACTCTCGTTCTACACCCTGGATGGCATTCACAATGGTAGACTGCCCAACAGTGAGTGACCTGAGGAGGTCAATGGCCTCCTGACTGAGGGCAGCAGGGGTGACTGGGGCAGGGCCTGAGGTGCCTGGGGCGAAGGTGATGCCCACCCTCCTGGGTGAGTGGGCACGGGGCGAACGCTGAGGGGCTGCTGGGAGGGCGGTGCTGGTAGAGGGGGTGGCGGCTGTACCTGTAGAAGTGGGGCGCACAGATGGTGCCGCCACCACAGGGGAGCTCCCATCGGCGGACGAGTCTGTGTCGCTGGTTGTTGATCCGGTGGCCGACGTGAAGCTCCCCTCGCCCTCCGTCCCACTGGTGCATTCAGAGTCTGTGGTGTGGCCCTCCATGGCCATATGGGATGCAGCTCCCTCGTGCTCCGGTGCCACTGTACCTCCGCCTGATGATGCTGATGTACAAAAGGACAGGGAGAGCAGGAAAAGGGGGGGAGACAGAAGAAAGAGAGTTTTAATGCATTGCATTCCGCTACCGTTGGTGGACAAGACAGACGCAGCAGCCCCCTGCATTACGCCTTGCTCCTGACCTCTGCACATCTAATTTCTGGGACATGGCCTACATGGCAATGTTGGAAATCTGCGCACATGGATGCCACAGGGGCAACTATACCTCAATTTGGCACTCTGCTGAGGTGGGGTTGAGTGCCACATGGCCTACATTACGGAGGGGCCTTGCCTACCTAACTCGCCCTGGCCTAGGTACACCCACAGGCCTCCTCCCTCACCCAGACCCCTCTAATGAGCGCAAAGTCCGCAGAATGAGGTTGTACTCACCCCCTTGTGTCTGCTGTGATGTCCTCAAGCGCCCATCCAACTCCGGGTAGGCCACCGCCAGGATCCGGAACATCAGGGGGGTCATGGTGCGACGGGCACCCCTCCCACGCTGGGAGGCCATCCCCAGCTGAGCCTCCGCCGTCTTCTTGCTGCAGCGGCGAATGTCCTCCCATCTCTTCCGGCAGTGGGTGCCCCGTCTCTGGTGGGCCCCCAGGGTCCGGACTTCCTTGGCGATGGCATGCCAAATGTCCCTCTTCTGGTGGGCGCTGACCTACATGACATGCACAAGGAAAGAGGAACAGTCATTACCAACTGCACCGTCAATGTGAGTGGCCCCCTCCCTACTCTGGCCATGTGGCCCATTCATTCCCATGCATTAATGTTCTATGAACTCTGGCCCCTTCCCTCTTCCACCCAGCCCTCTCCACCCAGGCATAGCCAATACAACGTGCTCCCTGTGTACTAACCTGTTGGTCTGGAGGACCGTAGAGTAGCGTGTACTGAGGGAGGACCCCATCCACAAGTTTCTCCAACTCCTGTGCAGTGAAGGCAGGGGCCCTTTCCCCAGACGCAGCAGCCATCGTTACTTCCAGACCGAGGTCTCAGCAGCACTAGCAGTGTAGTTCCTCTCCTGTCGAAGGTCAGGTATCTATTGATTGAACAGATAGACAATGGCGGTGACGTCCGCGGCGGTGACGTCCGCGGCGAGGCGCATCATCACTGCCAGCGCACCTGTTCATTGGCTCCTGGGACCCATAGGGTCCAATGTTAACCAATGCAGCATTGAGCCGCGGTCTACGACCGCCTACCGCGATGGTGTGCAACGCCAGCGCAGTTACCCCACAATCCCATTGTCCCAGTTTAGAGGTCAGGCAGCAGCCATTTCAGGGGCCCACATGGCTTCATTTACTACTGCGTCACACATAGCTAGGCCTATACTCAACACACATATAGGAAGGGGTTTTGTCTGGTGTAGTCTTGTGTGTAACTGTGGGTACATACCTGGAGGAATAGTGACAGGTTCTTCGCTGTTGTCCTTCGTAGGCACCGTCAACTGGGACATATGAGAAGATGGCGGAATCCTCCGGTGTACCGACCGCTGGTGGAGCTGTTGACAATGGAAGAGAGACATGTCATCGTCACCTACAGGTTTGACCGTGCCACAATCCAGGAACTATGTACCCTGTTGGAGCCAGACCTGATGTCACCGATCCGCCATCCGACTGGAATCCCCCCTGACGTGCAGGTGCTGTCAGTGCTCCATTTCCTTGCAAGTGGGTCTTTTCAGACAACTGTGGCCATGGCATCAGGGATGTCCCAGCCTATGTTTTCCAACGTATTGTCCAGAGTGTTGTCTGCCCTGCTGAAACACGTAAGGAGATACATCATTTTCCCTGAGGTGGAGGATTTGCCAACAGTGAAAGGTGACTTCTATGCCCTTGGACATATCCCGAACGTCATAGGTGCTATTGATGGGACCCATGTAGCTCTGGTCCCACCCCACAGGAGTGAACAGGTGTACAGGAAGCGGAAGAATTATCATTCGATGAATGTCCAGATGGTCTGTTTGGCAGACCAGTACATCTCGCAGGTAAATGCAATGTTCCCTGGCTCAGTGCATGACGCCTACATCCTGTGGAATAGCAGCATCCCTGATATGATGGGTCAACTCCAGAGGCACCGTGTATGGCTATTGGGGGACTCTGGTTACCCCAACCTTTCCTGGCTATTGACCCTAGTGAGGAATCCCAGGACCAGGGCAGAGGAACGGTAAAATGAGGCCCATGGGACTAGGAGGGTTATTGAACGCACCTTCGGCCTTCTTAAGGCCAGGTTCAGGTGCCTCCATATGGCAGGTGGATCCCTATTCTACTCACCGAAGAAGGTGTGCGACATCATCATCGCCTGCTCCATGCTCCATAATTTAGCATTGCGACACAGGGTGCCTTTTCTGCAGGAGGATGATCCAGATGACGGTGTTGTTGAAGCTGTGGAGCCTGTGGAACGAGTGGACAGTGATGAGGATGTAGCTGAGGATGAAGAAAACGACAACAGGGAGTCAGTCATACAGCAATATTTCCGGTGACACACAGGTGAGAACATTTTCTGGTTTAACATTACATTAACTTTCAAACTTCTACCTCTATCCTGTACCTCCATTTCACTCACTATTTGTTAATTGAGTTGTACCCTTCCATTTCAGTTTCACAGGTGTGGTTACCTACGTGTCAACTGCTTGCATCCTTCAAGGGCTTGTGATGTGTGACATTGGTATGTTAGCCTTACAATGGGTAACCCATTATGACACTGTAATTGATAATACAAAGTTCCAAATCATAGACTGACTCCAGATTTCTTTGGCTTTCAAGGGTGTTTATTTAAGTGATAAAAAATCAGGGAAGGTTGTAAACTGGGGATGGGTGATGGTGGAGGAATGTCCTTGGCAGAGTCCAGTCTATTAGTCTCACAGGTGCACTGCCCATCTGGGCATTGGAAGTGGAGCTGGGGCAGTTCAAATCTGGACAGGGTGACAAAGTGGGACAGTGGGGGGACAATCAGGGTGGTCTTATTTCCTGGAGGGGTCTTGCCATCTTGCTCTGTCCTGTTCCTGGATCTCAGGGCCTGCTTGCGTGGTGGTTGTCTGTCTGCAGGGGATGGGGTGCTGGTGTGGTGGTCCTGTGGCGGGGCGTCCTGTCCACTAGCGCCGGCGGAGGTGGTGGGCAGTTCGTCGTCCTGGCTAGTGTCAGGGGCCCCTTGGAGTGCCACAGTGTCCCTCAGGGTCTTTTGAATGTCCGTCAGCACCCCTACGATGGTGCCCAGGGCGGAGCTGATGGTCCTGAGCTCCTCCCTGAACCCCAAATACAGTTTGTCCTGCAGGGGCAGGGTCTCCTGCAACTTGTCCAGGACCGTGGCCATCGTCTCCTGGGAGTGGTGGTATGCTACCATGATGGAGGAGAGGGCCTCGTGGAGAGTTGGTTCCCTTGGCCTGTCCTCCATCTGTCACACAGCAGCCCTCCCAGTTCCCCGGTGTTCCTGTGCCTCCGTCCCCTGGACTGTGTGCCCACTACCACTGCCCCCAGGTCCCTGTTGTTGTTGGGGTGGTGGGTTAGCCTGGGTTCCCTGTAGTGGTGGACACACCGCTGATTGGCCTGTCCTGGGTAGGGAGGTTTGGGCCCGCTGGGTGGGTGCTGTGCTGGTGTTACCAGAGGGTGGCAGCTCGGTGTTGGGCTGTGGCTGGGCAAGGGGAACCGACTGTCCTGAGGCCCACGATGGTCCGGGCTGGTCATCAGAATCCAGAAGGGCAGAGCTGCTGTCGTCACTGTGGGCCTCTTCTGGGGGTGGAGTGGTGTTGTCTGGACCCTCTGGTGTGGTGACGGTCCTTCGGGTTCCTGCAGGGGTATAAGAACATGATTATTGCATGTGTGTGTGTGTGTCATGGTGTGCAATGGGTGGGTGTTTGTGTACCCCGGTGCTAGCATTCCAGTGTGGGGGCATGTGTGATGATGGTTGGGGGGGTGTTCTGGGTATGTGCAGTGAGCATGCTTTAGTGAGGGGTGCCTATGCTTAGTTGTGTCATGCAGGGCTTGGTGTTGGGATGGGTGGTTGGTGTCATGGGTAGATTAGTGAGGATTTGGGGTCATAGGGGAGGGTGTGAGGGTGGGGGTGTGTGATAGCATGCAGGTAGGGTGGGGGATGAGATAGTTAAGATTTGACTTACCAGTGTTCGTTCCTCCACAGACTCCTCCAAGGCCCTCAGGATGCAAGATGGTCAGGACTTGCTCCTCCCATGTTGTTAGTTGTGGGGGAGGAGGTGGGGGTCCGCCACCAGTCCGCTGCACTGTGATGCTGTGCCTGGAGACCATGGAACGCACCTTCCCCCGTAGGTCGTTCCACCTCTTCCTGATGTCCTCCCTATTTCTTGGGTGCTGTCCCACTGCGTTCACCCTGTCGACTATTCTTCGCCATAGCTCTATCTTCCTGGCTATTGATGTGTGCTGTACCTGTGAGCCAAATAGCTATGGCTCTACCCGTACGATTTCCTCCACCATGACCCTGAGCTCCTCCTCGGAGAAGTGGGGGTGTCTTTGGCGTGACATAGGGTGGTGTGTGTGAGGTGTGGGGTGGTGTATGTGGTGATGAGTGTGGGGCGTGTAGTGGTATGTGGTGTTTTGTGCGTGGATGTTGTGTGGGTGATGGTGTTGTGTGCCTCTGTGTGATGGGGTTGTCAATAACTGTGCTGTCTCTCTGGCCTTCTCTCAGAAATTCTGGTCGTAGGGGTTTGTGGGTGATGTGGGTGTGTGTTTTATATTGTGTTGGGTGTGTGGGAGTGTTGTTTGTATGTGTCTCCGGTGTGTGTATTTTGAAATGTCCAATATGGTGGTGTTTTGTAGATGTGCGTGTATTTTGAGCGTGGCGGTGTGTACCGCCAATGGAATACCGCGGTTGAAAGACCGCCGCGTGGATTCATGGGTCGTAATAGCATGGGCGTGTTTCTGTTGGCGTGGAGGTGGAGGATGTGTTTCCGCCAGTTTATCGCTGACCTTTGGTGTGGCGGTTTTGTGTGGGTGTCTGAATTTCGGCGGATTCCGTGATGTGTGTTATAATAGTTGTGGCGGTCAACCGCGGCCGAGACGGTGTATTGGCGGTCTTCTGCACGGCGGTAAGCGCCTTATACCGCCAATGTTGTAATGACCCCCATAGTTTTGTTATTATTCTTTATATGTTGCTAATAGCATATAGGTGATGCAACAATTTTATTGTTATTCATATTAACATTACAACCTAGGTACATAAGCTTGATATATTCTACATATAGATTTATTGTTCAGGAAGCAAAAGAGGGGGATTTGTGTTGTAAATAAATAAGGGCCTTCTGTACAAATCATTGATTACAAACTACTGGTTGCAATATCTTTTTACCAGTGTGGAGTTTTGCAGTCTGACCTCTGTATTATAAGGTTGGTTTGCAAAATTCCCATTTGGAGTGAGTCAAAATCCAACCTAGCTCATACGTAGGCGACAAATTGTGACCTACTCAATTGAATGTGTTTTGCTGTGCTAAGCAGACCACTATGTCTCTGATCGCCTTTAAATTAAACCTTTTTTCAATGCAGTTCATTTCCTTTAAAGGAAACAGGGCTTTGGTAGTTTGTTAGATAGTTTGCGGTGATCCTCTGAACAACACTGCCCACTCCCCACTTCCCCCACCAAAATGCAACCCAAAACAATCATTAAGAACTTCACAACATTTTTTAAAAAAAACTACATTTATTGAACTATCAATTATCAACTCCGAAACTCCTCTCCTCACTAATGATCCTGCACAAAAATCCAATAACTTCTGGTCCCAATACAAAGAAATTTCACAAACTCATCTATGAAAACCCTATCCAAAATGAAAATATCCACTCAGTTCTTTGATCTCATCACCAGTTCTATCGTGAAATAAACTAAACCAATGCTGATACCATTATGTACAAAACGTATTAATACTTTGCCATCTCAAGGCACTGTACCAGAAAATCTAAACTACTATTGCCCAACCTTGCAACTCCCCTATCTAGCCACAGCCCTTAAAAGCTGTCTGGAATCCCAAATTAAACAAAACACATATGACAATTACCTACAAGAGCATGTTCAATGCGGCTTTAGAACATAACGCAGTACAGAAACTACTATCCTACACTTTGTTGATGATGCCCTCATCATGTTAGATGATGGAGAATCATACCTCCTCACCCTTATGGACCATGCTCAAATGGTACAACTACTATCTAGACAGTCGATCTCAAAGCACAAAAGTGCTCGGCTCCACCTCTATATGCATGCCATTTCCACAAGGAGTATGCCAAAGCTTTATCCTCCCTCACCTTTAAGCTTCTATAGAAACCCCGTTAGTGCTCTTCTAAACAAATCCAAAATCTCATACTAGAAAGTCTCTTCACCCAAGGAATAATATTTTTCTCCCTTATAACTTGTTTTTTACTTGGACAGAAACCTTCACCCTCAAACATGCATACACCACATAACA
Source organism: Pleurodeles waltl (assembly GCF_031143425.1). Lineage (NCBI taxonomy): Eukaryota > Metazoa > Chordata > Amphibia > Caudata > Salamandridae > Pleurodeles > Pleurodeles waltl. Next base: position 1,180,723,603 of record NC_090437.1, read on the forward strand.
AAAGGAGCACAGCTCCAAATCAAACTACTAAGAGGAGTAAAACAGTTCCTTCTTCCTCAGAACTTCAGACAGATAGTTCGATCTCTTATTCTATCTAAACTAGAACTGCATTTCTAACTGGGATAACTAAAGCAGGGTTGTATCCCTAAAGCAGCCATTCTCGCTGCAGGTATCACACACAAGAAAATATGATCACATCAATTCGTCATGATTCCAATAAGCAGGCTATCAATTGAAGACAGAAGTATTCTAGGTATCATGACATTGAGCTGCGTTATTCACAAAATTCTGTACACAAAGACCCCAATCTGTCTGACTGAGGAACTGAGCATCTTAGGAAGGAAACACTTCCTGCAAACCAAAAGTAAATTCCTACATGAATATCTCACTGCAAAAGAAAAGCAAAACTCAAAGACGCCTTCTCTACATGCACCCATAGGCTCTCGAGCTACATTCCCTCTTCTATCACAACAAATCCCTCTCTCTGAATTTTCAAATGGGGATGAAAAAGTTAGTCTTCAAACAAATTCTCCTCAATGTCCTGCTACGTTTTCATAGTAGCTAAATCTCGAAATTTAGTACAACCCAAATACTAAATACGCATAAATATGTAGATAGATTTAAAACTTGTCTTCCTAGATCCCATATACATGAGAGAACACCACTGATCTGACAACTACTTCTGCTAACATGGCACAAGCACAAACTGAAAACTCTCTAACCTCTGGATCCCACTAAAACAATTTGATGACTCCTAAATCTAAAATGGTACAAACACTATGCGAGCCTCATTAACCTTTAGAGTCAAACAAGAAACAACATGGATGAAATCACATCCTTAAACCACCCAGTCACACATGGGAAAAGACTGCACTTCAAGCAATCCTAGCCATCTACACCGTGAACTACAGAGCTTCTCCTTCCTCAGAACTTTATTGCTTACAATAAAAAAGGGAACTCTTTGGACCTCCTGGAATGAAAGAAACATTGACCCATGGGCTAGGGTAAACTAATGTATAATGCTACATATGACTACATATATCTAACAAAAGACATACTATAAATTGTATCTGCACATGCTATATAAAACCCTCAGATAAATAAAGGAAAAGAGGTCGGAGAACAAGTGAAAGAGTGCGAGTGTACTCTTTGCTAACAAAGGCAGAGGAAAATTAAGTGTAATGGCACGCTTTGATTGCAATCTTTGAAAACAAAGGCAGAAGGAGCAAGTCACCCTCACACAACTTACTAAAGAAGGAATGAGCTTCGTTGAAAGTAAAGAAAAGTAGTTATTTGCAGTGGAAGGATACTGCTCAGCCGCCAATCAAAAGCGAGGGAAAAGAAGAAATACTCCAGATGCAAGGAAACCTTAAGAACAGTGAGGAAAGGCATCCAATAAACAGCAGAGACCTGGCATAGATAAGAAAGACACCAAGCATGAGCAAGGGGCTGACGCCAGTTCTGCCCTAAGTAGCATTGTATTCAATGTTGTTTATGACAGGCACCTGAAGCTCTCTGTAGTGAGACAGCAAAAAACATCAATTGGTATTTCCAACTGAGACCAGCCCTGTATTCCTCATTTGTTTAATAATGCTCCAGGATGCGCGTTATGCAGAAATTAAAATATATGAGCGTGACCATGTAAAAGACCTGGGAAGTGTAAATAACGTACCTTTAGAGATGTGAGATGAATTTAACCTGACTTCAAAGCATTAAAGGCCTAAATGCCCTAATTTCTACAGCGAACGCATACACTCACAGCTACAAGTTGAAAACAGAAGCACAGTGAGAACACAGTTAAGTGTACCAAACCATGTCCCGAGACAAAGGTGAAATATTGCTTTCTAAATGACAGGATTCTTAAAAGCTTTCAATGCTGCACCAATACACATTCACACCATATTGCAACCCCTGCAGTTCTATCTATATACAACTAACAATACGTGCTATCAGAACAACTATATATGTGTTGTGACAGAGGGACAAAAATGAAAAGAAATTTAAATCAAAGGAGATGAAAAGCTGGAACGTTTCCACTTGCTGGCGTTTAATTGCTGTCAAGTGAGTTCAAGACGTTTTGCAAAGATCTCGCATTTTCTCTCGTGGCATCGCTTTTTTTTCTTACATTTCTCATGCATACCATTTTCTGTGAATCTCTGCTTAGCAAATATTAATTTACCCTCAATTACTAATGACAAGTGAGGGAAACTCTTGCATTCATCAGCCCCATAGCCTCGGGGCATGCGATTGCCCTTCAAAGCGTTCAACCATTCAGCAATTAGAATTAATGGTTACTCCAGGCTAAAGGCTGAGGATCATGCAATCCACTTCTTCTCGAGCTGCTTTCTCCAGAGTGACAATCCTGGTGGTCTTACCAACTACTGGCTTCAAGGAGAGAGGCATCAAAGCAATTGTGCGCAGTGGACACGTTGAAATGACTTAGCAAGCATATTTTTCTTGGTTATTAATCACCGAACTTCTTTTGAGTGGTAGAAAAAAAACATTATTTTTCCTATTTGATTCCACAAGAAATAAAGTGGTATCCTGGAGACTTTACATCCCTGACATGTTTATAATATTCCGCTGCTTCAGTTTGCCCAAATGCTGACTGTAAAATCTATATATAGATGCCAGTTTTTGTCCGCTTTCTTTCGCTATGCGTATTTTAACAGAAGAAATCATCATTTAGTTGATTCAGAGCGCATCTGTGGAATAATGCCTGGATCGACAAGTAAATCGTAATGTAAATATTATTGCTCGTTAGTTTATCTTCAGTACAGTGATGGGCGATGGAGCAGATTGCTGGCACTTAATCATAAATGGAGTCAGGCAAGGAAACAAGCAAACAAATATAAGGAATGCTGCTTCATAGGTGTGAGCATTTTTATAGCATCAACATGAAGTGTTTAAGAATATGCATGTTCAAAAACTCACAAATTGAGTGCAACACGGACGGATGCTAAAAATATAAGATAAAAGTCCGGGTCTTACCCTTGCACTTTTAATAGTCTCAAATTACTATTATATGTAACTCATTCAGCAAATGATGCCAAAGTACATAGATGGTCTTGATTCCTACGACTACGTCGAATGAGACACTGAAAAACATAACAATCCAATAATTCTTTATCTTCAGTTTAAATATTTTATTGCACTCAGGTGATCGTCGCCTTTGTGGAAACGTTGGGAACATGCAACAAATAGGAGCAGAACGAAAATGTGTGAATGTACACAGGATTTAAAGGAATTGGGAAACACCTCCCACTCACTTCCTTGATATGACTGAGCAATTTAGCAAGTTTTCTGGCATTTACCAGAAAGACAAGGAAAAGAGGAATGGGAGAGAGGGAAGGGAGTTTTCAAAATATGCAACAAGCTAGAATCAGAAGAACAAACACGGGAAAAGTCAATAGATCTGACATTTACTGATAGACTTTTGGCGTTGTCAATGCTTATTTTGTTAAGCTTTTTGTAAAACTTTATGGGTGAGCGGGGCCAGTAATCCTGTACCAATAAGAAATAAAACATCGAATAATAACTTAAACCTTTTTTGGCTTCGTAAAACACATTGCCATAGTAATCCCTGGCGCTGAACGGAACTACATTGTGTGTGAATGAACAGAATGTTAAAGAGCAGAATGTGGTCAGTGTGCAACACGAATGGTCAAAGGCCCTGCACCCAATTCCCCACAGGTGGCCAATCCTGTGTCACCCACAAAACCCTTCTTTTTGGCTAACTCCAAATAGCTGGCCGACTCCGCGCAAACACACACAACAGCACACGGACACCCACCGAAAGTTTTTTTTTTTTGTCCCACCGTAATCTTGTGATCTTCTGAGAAGTTCACAGTAATATTGTGGTACTTCTGAAAAGGTCCACAAAGACTACCATGAAAGTTCATGGCAATTCCACTTTTTTTCTTTTTTTTTACCCTAGGAGGGTGTCCCCTATGGTTACCTCCATACGGTTCAGGGGATCAAAGTACCAGTACCCTGCTCCCTTTTATGTTGTTTTTTTCAGAACATAGGAAACAAGTCCCTAGTCCTAAAATGGTGGGCACAACATTTGTCTTTATATTGCAACCAGACAATGACATCCCTGGGTCTTGAGGGACCAATCTCGGTCACACAGATTCAGCCAATTGGTATACTTCATTTGCCGTTTAGTACCTCAGTACTCCCTTCATACTTCCTCAGTAGTACCTCATCACTAGATGTCTGTAAATTTTGAAGCATAATTATTCTCAAATGTCTGAACGGATTAACACCAATCACAAAAAGCACACTTTCTGTGTAAAAATCTGACTGTAAATTTAATGTTCCATTCAGTGATTTAGGCTTGTTAGCGCGTCTGACCTTAACAAGTAAGCTTACAAGGGGACGTGAATAGGTTGATGAACCTTTTGACTCACAATTAAGATGTTCTTACCATAGCTCCAGTACATAATCAATAATCAATACTCAATGATCAACAACAATCAATAATAGTGATAATTAATGGACTCAGTCAATAGTGATAATTAATTGAGACAATTACTGACTCCATTAATTCAGTCATGAATAACCTCACCTGTTAGTAAAAGTTAGAATATATATTGAATATATATTTCCCTATATTAACAATACTAAAGTCATGTAGATTAATCTCAAAATCAAATGAAACACATACAGGAACCATACTGGATGTTCAAAGCGGCGGAAGAAATGTAATCTAATCAAAGCTTGAACTACAACACATTCTAAGTTTATGGTGCAAATCAGTAACAAAGTCAACTGCGTCAAAGTAATCACATACATTAAGTTTAGCAGAGAAATTCATCAAGCATTAATCCCTATTAGCATAATTTCATTAGTGAGGATCCTTAACTACCACCAGATTAGCATCAGCATGTCGGGCTTCATGCAAAACAATTTAGTAACACAAATTTGGATTGGAAAAACATCTAACGATAGCTCTATCAAAACAATGCAGTTGGTACCTAGAAAGAAAAAGCGAGTATGCATAATAATCAACAGTCTCATCTATAATACCTATCCTCAGTGTGGATCTGCAAGCAGAGTCAGTCTTCATCCTCAGGACATCAGTCTATCAGCAAGACATCAGGATTCAGCATCGAAGTTCAGAAAACGCAAGAAGAACAAGAATAAACCTTTTGACCAGCAAGAAAATGGGAAAAGATGGCAATGGAAAAATGCAAAATGCTTAAGGCAAACTTCAAGGGCAGAATGCTGGGGTTCTTCTCAGTGCAGAGTTGTTAAATTAAAACTACTAAAACTACTTCCCAAATCCCTATTGGTCAGTTAATCGCATGTTCACACTTTGTCCAATAAGACTAAATCTCCAAATCTATGAATTCTACTATTACTCCATTCACGTCGTTGATTGGTTGTCTGGCAATGTCCTCATCATCCGGCTTGTCAGGTAACAATATTGTTGCAGCTTCCACTCCAGTCAGTATCTCCATTGTTCTTCTCCTGAGCGCTACCTCCCCTCCATGCTGGCAGCAGGCAACAGGCTTGGAAGCAGGTACACCGTGCCAGAGTGTCAGCTGCATTGGAGGAGCGTGTGCAGGTATGTGCGGTGCACCAGCCAGGTCCAGCAATCCACTCAGCAGCTGACGGACTGCTTGGTGGATATCCTCGACTGGTAGCAGGATCTAATTGACCTGTTAGGTGTTGTGATTCTGGGACTCTCTCAGAATTAACTACATTATTTGTTGTGTTTGTGTTCTATAGTGCTAACTTTTTCTGCATAGCATTTTTTTCACGCTCAGAAGTAAATTACGTTTAGTTTATGTGAAGAAAATTATTATGTGAACAAGATTGAGCTAGTCAGGTTCTCAGCTTTACCTCATCATACTCGTCAGCATCCACTTTTGCTGATTATTGTTGAGTTAGTGTTCGCTGTGACTTTCTTTATGTAGCTTAAACAATCCCAATCAATTTCACAGTGATGTGTAGTACTAGTATGCATCTGTGCATTGCAAAAAGGTGAGACTGAGTTGGTCTATCAAGGAGGTTGAGAAATGAGAATAGAATCAAAGACCATTCATTCCAATGCATTATTTTCAAATGTCATTTTTATTAGGTGCATTTGGAATAGGGATTTTAGAATTAGTATAGCCAACCCAACAATAGTTGATACCACATGCTGTGACGCCACAAAGACCAGCGGCCTCCCACTTGCGGACCGCAGTCGGATCGGCAGTCCACGTTTTGGGCGGCCGTTCCTGCCGCAGGCCACTTTTCAGTTTGCAACCTGTTTTTTGGGCCGCAGTACGACCTGAAACTTTCCCTTTGGACTTTGTTTCACTCTGTGCCCACCTTTTACCCCCCTAGTTTTACTTACCTGTTTCTTAGTGTTTTTCTTATTTTCTTATTTTTTCTCTTTTTCTTTTTTGTTCCTTCTTGGCCATATTTACTCTTTCCCAGGAGTCTGTGTTTCCTTCCCTGCATGCCTTGCTCCCAATTTTTTATATTACGGCTATTTTTCCATTCACTTTAATGTGGCTTTTCCCAATACAAGATGATGACTTTCTTACCTCCTGCATGTCACTTCCTGCATGTCACTTCCTGTTTGTCAGTATATTAGCATAGTTGGTCTTCTGTTCCTTGCCTTGGAAACACTTCCGTTCCGGTTGTGCTCTTCGCTCCTGTATCCTGTGATTTTGGACTTCACCTGCTTTTCCCTGTTTGCAGTTTTTGTTTCAGACTTTATTGCCTCATTTTTTTCTTTTCTTTATATCTTTTTCAGGAGTTCTTTGATCTGAGGTTTTTCCAAAGATGGGTTTTTTCCTCTGGGACTCCTTTTGGAGGTTATGGCCTGCTTGGTGTTCTATTATCAGCAGCACCGTGGAAAGGGTCGCCCCTACCTTGGTCACTCCAGAACAAGCAAGCAACCTGGTGGTGCCCAGAGACTGGCAAATTACAGCGGTAAGAAGCGTTTAGGTCGTGACACATGCGATCTGATTCAGATAAGTATGTTACTGCATTTGCCTTTTATAACAATTTTGTGGAAATTAACTGCACCACTAGTCTACTTTTTTATCTTTTTTATTTCTTACATCAGCACCCTAGGGCAGGAAGAGGCACAGTGCCGAGATGGGTCTGGAAAGAGCTGGGGAGGAGGAAGAGAAGGAGAAGGAGGAGGCACCGACCACCAGCGCCACTGCTGCAGGATCTGCTCACCCCAGTAAGGTCTGTTATTTAATTATTACTAATATTTTCCTTACTTTTACCTCTGCCCACTTTTAAACTACTTTTATTTTGCCTTCTTAATTTTTTTATACTGTATCCTTTTTTTCAATCTCTCCTATCCAATTTTAGTTTAATTCATGTTCACCCTGCATCATCCTTTTTTCCCTTATTACACTTTTTATTTTGGTAGCTGCCTTTTTCTGGTCTGTATTAGCCTGTACATTTCTTCTGGTTTGTTGGTAATCTTTTCTCTCCCCCATATATGTTGTGGTACCCTAATACTAATAGCAGATTTTTGGTACTTTACTGTCTACTGTGAAGATTCCAGGCCCAAGGAAGCCAGTATTATAAATAACATTCAGTGTGTATGTTTGTTGGAAAGTCTTTCTTTTTCTTGCTCATGCTCTACAGTTAACAAGAGAGTGGCCATGGTCATGGACCTCCTCCCAGCCCCCAATGTTCTGCTGTGTAATTCATTTGTACAGTATGCCAGCAGTTCCCATGACAGTGTAGCATGGCTGCAACGTATGTGCTCCCACTGAATTTGCCAACCAACACCATATGTCTTTCATTGACCATTACTATTCCACCCCTCCAGTGTGCTTCAATGATTCAGAATCATCATCCTTATAGGCTATAGCTCTGCCCCTCCATTACGAATAGTTTTGGTTAGCTTGACTACCTGGCTTTTTTAACATTGTGAACCAACAAAATACCCAGAGTGATATTTTTGATAGAAGATACTGCAGTGCTAACCAAACTGTAATGATGTATTGTGGTTGAATTTTTTGATTAAAAAAATCGTGGGGAGGCGTATTTGGCATCTACAAAATGTACAATGTTTTTTCTAGCCACACAGAGTACTGCCATCTCAAGTGCTTCTGTAGGAGCAGAAGAAGCAGGGTGAGAAGCGACGGCAGGGACGGGCAGTGGTAAGTCTCATTGCTTGCTTATTTACAATTGCAATTATACTCACTAGCTACAAGGGCGACTTTGTGACTTGTGATCGTGAACCCACGCTTTACCAGCAACAGCAGTGGTTGAGTTATGGCCTCTTCTATCTGCAACTCAGCAAACGCTCACATAATGTACACTAAAAATGATGGCTTGATAGAAACCGGAAAGTACAGAAGGTTAAAAGAAAGTATGGGTGATACAAGTGAAAGGAAAGGATGCATGGGTGGGTGAAAGGATGTGTGGGTGAGTATTGGGTAAATGAATGGATGGGTGAAAGTATGATTGAAAGAAAGGGTGAATACTGAATGGATGGATAATGGATTGGACATTTTGGTGAAAGACTGGAAGTGATACAGTAAAGCTCAAATCATGGTGGTCATGGGTCATTATAAGAGGACGAATGAAAGAATGATTGAATAATTGCTTGGATGAATAAACAAGGGAGCTCTTATGGAGAGTGGCATGCTGCTCATCTACTTTGCTTAATTTGTTCTATGGTTCTCAAAGCTATTGTCCAACGTGGGGAGTATTTTTATTTTTGTTCTAATCCCTTGACTCACTGTTTTTTGTTAAGCAAAGCAGAGATGTATCCCACCCATCATCATTCATCGATCCCCTCTCTGCCCAGGGCATTTTACCACTCATAACCCAAATGCAGTATGGTTCAATTCATGACTGCAGTGTTAGCTGTGCAATGTGTGCCTGCTTCAGTAAATGTAGCATTTACAAAGTTCTTAATGCATTCCAAACCAAAAGCACAAGGTGTGTTTCCTTTTGCCCCCTCAGTCACCTCTTAGTAATTCACTCCTTTAATCTTTCCTAAGTTTTTCTGCCCCAGCCTAACAAAAACTTTAAAACTCCATAGTTGGCATGTGCCACATTTCTATGGCCACGAGAAGTGATTCCAAAATTTATTTCATGGTTTCCCATGACAGATTTATTTTATGCCTGTTCAGAATTTTCCCTTTAGAGTTTCATTCATTACAGTGGCTGAATAAGCAAAGCTTAGGCATGAGATAAATCGATGATCAGTGGCCCCCTATGTTTCATAGCAAAAGCTCTACCTACCTGCCTAATCTCTCTGCCTTACCCTGCAGTAGAGTAAGTCATGTTTCCTTTCCTTACTGCCCAGCAAATGAATGTCTTTGAAATATTTTTTTTGTGGTGGGCAAGGCCTGTGAGTAAAGTGGGACCAAGTGCCTCATTTGATTAAGTTTGGCGAAAGGGATACTCGGTGACGAACATGCCAAATGCAATCTATATAGCCCGTTCGTTCCCCAGTTGAGCAGTGTGTCCTATTCCCCACCATCTACTTGTGGCAGAAAGGATAATATTATACACATTTTATATGTGAAGTGTGTGACAAAGTATATTATTTATTATTCATTTACCCATTTGGAGTCATGGTTAGAAATAGAAAGGCATTTGGAGAAAGCAGGGCCATTGGAAATAAATAGATAATTGTCAACTATAGCTGCCCCAGCTGCAAAGAGTAGCAAAGTACCCGAAGAGCTGGCTAGCATGCCTCCAGTAATTTAGCAGCACAACAACTTGTACTCCATAGTGCTTAATGCCTTACTCAGAAAGGTAATTTATTTTTATTTTTCCACTCATCGTGTCTGTTTATTTACTAAAAAAGCCTTTAAAAAGAAAGAAAAATCACAGTTGTTTTAATCCTGTTGTGGGTGGAGAGGGTGGGAAGGGAGTTGGGACTGGGTTTTGGACTTTAAACTTTCTCTGTGAACTTTTTTTGACTTTTGCAGAATGTTGCTCAGCTAATAGATAATCATGAAGTGAGTGGGTGTCAGTTTCACTACATCTGCCCCAGCAAGTGTGTGATGCATTTATGGTTTCAAATTAAGTCACACCTCAACAAATCACACAGCCCAGATGAAGAGGGTTATGGGCTTGATGAATGGATGGGAAAGGGGATTAGGGGAAAGGTGTGACAAAGACAAACACTACAAAAAAGAAATCACAACAATAATATTTGTCGGGGCATTGAGCAACACACCATCATCAATCTGTTGTGGAAGGAAATGATAAAGAAATTAGTATAACACAGTTGAGTTCAGGGCAAACTGTCCTCCTGCCCCAGAGAGACCCAATATAGAATAGCTCCAAATTCTATGTCTCCTAAGTTTGAAAATTACAAATTATGAAGGATTGAAGTTAACCCACTCAGTTTTGATTGTAAAAAGGAACATGAAACTGTATTGCCAAGTTGGGCGGTGCAACACCATTCTTCTTAGAATGTCCATTACTTGCGGGTGCCTGACTGAGCATCTCCAGTAGGAAAGCTGGAGTGTTGAGCTTTCACCAAGTTGTGTTCCTGTAGGAGAGGGCTAGGAGAAGACCTGCATATTGAAAAACAGTAACTGTATTATAGAGTAAAGGAGAAGGACAAACAGACACAAAGATGAGCTTCATGAGAAGTCATCAGTATACAAAGAAGACTCAGAGACAGAGCACGAACATAAAGAGGATTTTCACGTTTGAGTCAGCAATGCAGCAAACACACACTCAGCAGCATTTCCCAGAAACATGCACCTCTTCAGTCTATAGTGCTGAGTGAGTACTAATCCTCAGAGTCTTCACCACCATCATGGTTTCTCTTTGAAGTTGATAAGTTTTTCCTTCTAGCTGTCGAGGTAGACCCATCCTTCCATCCTCCTCCTCCTTCTCCTGATTCTGAGTAACTCTGTAAAACAAATAGAGAAATAGAATTGGAGTATTATGTGTAGATTTGTGTTTGGTAACTAAAGTGACGTGCCTGGTCTCTGAGGAACCAGAAAAAAGGAGTGGGCCCTGCAGGTGAATTTCCATAAGTTTGAAAGACCAATCACTTTCAGGAAAAAAATGATCAGCCTCCAAACATTCCAAATCATGGAAATCAAGTTTACAAATTTGTTGAACTCCCTCCCTCACTGTCAGCCACCATATTTATCATCAATCCTCACTCACAATCACTCAATATATCACCATTCATTTGTGCAATAGTTATTAGTTACCTCTTCCAAGCCAAGCACAGTGGTAATATAAAATATTAAATCCTCCTTGACTATAACAACACATTGGAAATTTGCCATTGGCAGTCTATTAGTTGAGGATCTTCTGTGGCAGCACGGCTGGATGAAGTAAAAATAAAAAATAGATAGGCAATGGCATGTGAGGGAGGCAGGATTTGTCCTGAATGCCCTGAAGGGAATATGGGGCTTATTCACTGCACAAAAGTCCATCTTCAATCCGGCCATATATGTGATTATTATAAATGTTGGGGAGGCATAAATCTGGCACAAACAATGTTACACTAGCTATGTCATTTAGTTTTTGAAAATAAATAAATAAAAAAGGAAGTCAATGTGAAATAACTCAAAAGTTCTATGGTGCCACTGGAGCACTCTGTTAGGGAAGTAGTGTTCACCCTCAATCTCAGGTGGTTCACCAAGAAGTTGTTCAGCAAACACTCCTGATTCTGACCGATCATCCTCTTCCTCCTCCTGTGGTGTTTCTGGAACAGTGTAATTAGGTGGTATAAAATGCTGGTTCAATTTGATCATGGTTAATGTCCCAACATTTTGAGACAATAGACTGGTCATTCTCAAAACATCTTCCTAACTATAAACATAGCAGCCATTTTAAAGAAATAATTAAATAAATGCGCTAAAACAGAGTAGGCTTAAGTAGGTTAAAAGTCACTGGGTGATGGGGGCACATGCCTGCAAGCCAGAATGCTAAGCCATCTCCTGATTCCGAATGAAACCAAATAGGATCCACTACACCCTCCCCATTGCCAGACAAGTATGATGCCATAATAATGAGGCCAGAGAAGGTGAATGAACCCAAGCAAAAATGCTCTGGACTAAAAACAAGCTAAAATCATATTCAAATATAACTGAAATTTAATTCATAATTTGTTCAAAATAGCTAAAACATACAAACAGACAAAGGGGGTCATTCCAACCCTGGCGGTCGGTGATAAAGCGGCGGCCAACCCGCCAACAGGCACGCGTTCAAGAAAATGGAATTCTGACCCTGGCGGGAACCGCCAACACAGCCCGCCACTTTAACACTCCGATCGGCACGGCGGGACAGACAAACAGCACGGCGGTCACCGCCAACAGGCAGGCGGCAGACAATGTACCGCCCACCCTATCACAACTCACCAATCCGCCACCTTTTCCGGGGCGGGAGCCCCGCCGATAAAAACACGGCAGAAACAGACTACGAACGGGAAAACGCTCACCTCTACACACTCCACGAGGAAGGAGGACAGCATGGAACCCGAATTAAACATCCTACCAGCTATTGTCTACCTGCTCATCCACCAGGAGTACGAACGCCGGTGCAGACGACACCCCCCAAACCCACCGGAAAAATGCAAAGACACAATTAAAATGATCTATAAAATATATGTATAAATAGCTCCATTGAAGTTATGGGAAATATGCAATATGAAAGATACAAAATAAGGAATGAACATAGTTAAAAATATATACATAGGCAATAAGTCCTGCCTCTTCTGTCAAAGTTCCATAGTCCGTGGGCCAATGTGCACAAACACATGGGCAAAGCCCACACAGGAGACCAGATACCATTGGAGAGAACACTGCTGGGGCATCAGATGATAAAACTACAGGCACCTCAGGGGGAAGGGAAGGGGGGGCACCTCAGCCACATGAGTCCACGACGCCAGATCCACGAGGGGCCTCCATGCCCACTGTCCCATCCTGGGGAGTGCAAAGCCACAGTCTCACAAGTCTCTACAGTGGGTGGCTTGCCCACTGTGCCATCCTGGGGAGTGCAAAGCGACAGTCTCTCAAGTCTCTACAGTGTGTGGCCTGCCCACTGTTCCATCCTGGGAAGTGCCAAGCGACAGTCCATCAGATGGATTACCGACTCCACTGTTAATGGAGGAGGCATGGTGCCCAGAGTGCTTCGTGAAGCCCTGCTCGACACAGAACCGGCACTGTCAATGGGCCAGCGGTGCTTGAGACGGCGTTGCCCAGCGGAGCGGTGCTTGACAGGAAGGGCCCAGCAGAGCGGTGCTTGAGACGGCGTTGCCCAGCGGAGCGGGGCTTGACAGGAAGGGCCCAGCGGAGCGGTGCTTGACAGGAAGGGCCCAGCGTAGCGGTGCTTGAGATGAAGGGCCCAGCGGAGCAGTACTTGAGATGGCGGTGGCCAGCGGAGCGGTGCTTGACAGGAAGGGCCCAGCGGAGCGGTGCTTGAGATGAAGGGCCCAGCGGAGCGGTGCTTGACAGGAAGGGCCCAGCGGAGCGGTGCTTGAGATGAAGGGCCCAGCGGAGCGGTGCTTGAGACGGCGGTGCCCAGCGGAGCGGTGCTTGACAGGAAGGGCCCAGCGGAGCGGTGCTTGAGATGAAGGGCCCAGCGGAGCGGTGCTTGACAGGAAGGGCCCAGCGGAGCGGTGCTTGACAGGAAGGGCCCAGCGTAGCGGTGCTTGAGATGAAGGGCCCAGCGGAGCGGTACTTGAGATGGCGGTGGCCAGCGGAGCGGTGCTTGACAGGAAGGGCCCAGCGGAGCGGTGCTTGAGATGAAGGGCCCAGCGGAGCGGTGCTTGACAGGAAGGGCCCAGCGGAGCGGTGCTTGATATGAAGGGCCCAGCGGAGCGGTGCTTGAGACGGCAGTGCCCAGCGGAGCGGTGCTTGACAGGAAGGGCCCAGCGGAGCGGTGCTTGAGATGAAGGGCCCAGTGGAGCGGTGCTTGACAGGAAGGGCCCAGCGGAGCGGTGCTTGACAGGAAGGGCCCAGCGGAGCGGTGCTTGAGATGAAGGGCCCAGCGGAGCGGTGCTTGACAGGAAGGGCCCAGCGGAGCAGTTCTTGTCACGGCGGGCCCCTGTTCAGCGGTGCTTCTCACGGCAGGGCCCTGTTCAGCAGTGGGTGCTTCTCACGGCGGGGCCCTGTTCAGCGGTTCTTGTCACGGCGGGCCCCTGTTCAGCGGTGCTTCTCACGGCGGGGCCCTGTTCAGCGGTTCTTGTCACGGCGGGCCCCTGTTCATCGGTGCTTCTCACGGCGGGGCCCTGTTCAGCGGTGCTTCTCACGGCGGGGCCCTGTTCAGCGGTTCTTGTCACGGCGGGCCCCTGTTCAGCGGTGCTTCTCACGGCGGGGCCCTGTTCAGCGGTGCATTTAACAGCGGGGCCCTGTTCAGCGGTTCTTCTCACGGCGGGGCCCTGTTCAGCGGTTCTTGTCACGGCGGGCCCCTTTTCAGCGGTGCTTCTCACGGCGGGGCCCTGTTCAGCGGTTCTTGTCCCGGCGGGGCCCTGTTCAGCGGTTCTTGTCATGGCGGGCCCCTGTTCAGCGGTGCTTCTCACGGCGGGGCCCTGTTCAGCGGTGGTTCTCATGGCGGGGCCCTGTTCAGCGGTTCTTCTCACGGCGGGGCCCTGTTCAGCGGTGCTTCTCACGGCGGGGCCCTGTTTAGCGGTTCTTGTCACGGCGGGGCCCTGTTCAGCGGTGCTTGTCCTGTGTTTCTAGGGCGCCAGACCTGGCCAAGACTTCCCGCTCAGTCGCCATCCGACCTTGCGGTCGCGGGGCCCTCCTGTGATGGAGTCCTGGGCCCGTGGGTGGCGTCCGTCACAACCGGAATGGGGCTGGTGGGGCCCTCCTGGGCAGCTCGCCTGCTGCCTGACTTCTCCGCCCTGCTGCCCTTGCCCTCCTTCGCTGAAGCTCTGTGGCCCTTGCCTCCCTTTGATGATGTGGCAGGTGACGGGGCAAGGCTACTGTCCTTGGTGACAGCCGTATCAGGCTTGTCGCGCCGGCCCTTAGTTTTTTTTGTCCTCTTCCCAGGGGGTGGGCTGGCTGTCCCCTTGCTGCTGGCCAATGTTCCTGCCCTAGGAGCTGGTGGACTTCAATAGCCCTGCACTATGGTCATAGTAGATGCAGGGCTGGTGGTGGCTGAGGTGCTTTTTTGACTCTTACCAGATGGAGGGGGTGGGTCAGTGATTGGAACGAGCTCAAGGTTGGAAAGGAAAAGCACTTTGGAAGGACAGGGACGGGTAGGTGTGGTGGGTATGGGAGTGGAGGAAGAGGATGTGGTTGTAGGAGAGTCAAGTGTGCTGTCTTTGGGTGCAGGTGCTTGTGACGGAGGCTGTCGTGAGGTGGATGGCTGTTGGGTGGGTGGCTGCCTGCGTTTGTGTGGTTTGGAAGAGGGGGTGACAGACACACTGGGAGAGGACACAGGGGACGTGTAAATGGCAGTGGGGGTGGTGACTGCACGTGTGCGGACTGTAATGGAGGGTGTGCTGGTGATGGAAGTACTGGCTGATGGTGGTGTGCATGCAGGTGTGAGTGGAGACGTCACAGGGAGGGAGGAGGGAGATGAGGAGGTGGGGGACACAGAGGTGGTAGTGACTGTTGGCATGTCTGCATCTGGATGTTGCTTGGGTGAATGCTTGTGGGATCTGTGGTGCTTATGTCTGGATGAGCTGCCCTTGGGTGTAGAGGTGTGTGCAGGCTGGTCTGATGGTGTGGATGGGATAGGCAGAGGAACAGGAGACTGGGACTGGGTGGAGGGAGTCAGAAGAGGGAGGCTGGAGACAGGGACAATGGCTGCCGTCAGTGCTGAGGCCAGAGCATTGAACGATCGCTGATGGGCAGCCTGACCCGAATGAATGCCCTCCAGGTATGCATTGCTCCGATGCACCTCCCTTTCTACACCCTGGATGGCATTCAAAAGGGTAGACTGCCCAACAATGATGGTCCTGAGGAGGTCAATGACCTCCTCACTGAGGGCAGCAGGGGTAACTGGGGCAGGGCCTGAGGTGCCTGGGGCGAAGGAGATGCCCGCCTTCCTGGCCGAGCGGGCACGGGACGAACGCTGAGGGGCTGCTGGGAGGGCGGGGCTGGTGCGCTGGGTGGCGGCTGTACCTGCTGTGGCGGTGGGCACGGATGTTGCCGCCACCGCAAGGGAGCTCCCTTCCGAGGACGTGTCGGTGTCGCTGACGTCTCCACGGGTCCCCGTTGTGGAGCTCCACTCGCCCTCCGTCTCACTGGTGTACTCGGAGTCTGTTGCATGGCCCTCCGGGGCCATGTGAGATGCAGCTCCCTCGTGCGCCGATGCCACTTCTCCTCCCCCTGATGATGCTAATGCACACATGAACAGGAAGACAAAGGAGATGGGGGGGAGGAAAAATGAAGACAGGTTGAGTGCATGCATTGGCAACACCGTTGTCGGAGAGGACAGACACAGAAGCCCCCTGCACTAGGCCGCGCAATCAGGGTACACTACTCAGTTATTGTGACTAGGCCTACAGGTCTATGGATGACAAATGCACACATGGGTGAGGCCGGACCATTGATAGCTGTACTTGGCACCCTACAGAGGTGGGGGGCGGGGGCACAGGGCCATGCCTAACGGAGGGGCCTAGCCTACAGAATGCGCCCTGGACTAGAGATAGCCACAGCCCTCCTCCCCCACCCAGACACCTTCACTGCGCGCAAAGATAGCAGAATGTGCTGATACTCACCCCCTTGTGTCTGCTGTGATGTCCTCACGCGCCCATCCAAATCGGGGTAGGCCACCGCCAGGATCCGGGACATCAGGGGGGTCAATTGGCGGCTGGCACCCCTCCTACGTTGGGAGGCCATCCCCAGCAGAGACTCGGCGGTCTTTCTGGTCCCGCGGCGGATGTCCTCCCACCTCTTTCGGCAGTGGGTGCCCCGTCTGTTGTGGACCCCCAGGGCCCGGACGTCCTTGGCGATGGCACGCCAAATGTCGATCTTCTGATGGGCGCTGACCTATGTGACATGTACAGGGTGGTAAAGGAAATCTCATCACTTTTCTGCCTGGTCAATGTGAGTGGCCCCCCCCTCCCCAACCTTGCCATGTGGCACATGCTCTCATCTTTCGTGCGTTGCACTCCTCATTCGCTCCCCTCCCCACCATCTTACATACATCCCACTCAACACAGGCATAGCCCATTCAACGTACACCCTGTGTACTAACCTGTTGGTCTGGAGGACAGTAGAGTAGCGCATACTGGGGGAGGACCCCATCAACAAGTTTCTCCAATTCTTCAGAAGTGAAGGCAGGGGCCCTTTCCCCAGTCGCAGCAGCCATGGTATCTCCCAGACCGAGGTCACAGCAGCACTTGCAGTATCGGTCCTCTCCTGTGGATGATCAGGTCTCGAGTGATTAATCAGATAGAAAATGGCGGTCACGCCCACGGCGGTGCATACCGCTGCGGTGCGTTCCGCGACCGCAGGCGCCCCTCCTCATTGGCTACTGAAACCCATAGGGTGCAATGTTAACCAATGCGGCTTAGCACCGCGGTCTTCGACCGCCTACCGCCACGGTGTGCCACGCCAGCGCATTGACCTCACATCCCACTGTCACACTTCACAGGTCAGGCAGCCGCCATTTCAAGGGCCCACATGGCTGAATTTTTACTGCGTCACACAGGCCTAGGCCTTGCATTGCCACTCATACAAGCCTTTCAATGCATAGCGATTCGTGTACTGTGCAAGCTGTGTGAACGAACCTGTGGGTTGCTTGACTCTGTGCTCCATGTTGTCCTTCCTAGGCACCGTCCGCTGGGACTTGCGAGGAGAAGGATGAATCCTCCCGTGTACCGACCGCTGGTGGACCTGTCGACAATGGAAGAACGACATATCATACTTACATACAGGCTTGAAAGAGCAACTATACATGAACTATGTGCCCAGCTGGAGCCAGACCTGATGTCCCCCATCCGCCAACCCACAGGGATTCCCCCTCTGGTGCAGGTTCTGTCAGTACTCCATTTTTTGGCAAGTGGGTCTTTTCAGACAACAGTGGCCATATCATCTGGGATGTCTCAGCCTATGTTTTCTAAGGTTTTGTCCAGAGTGTTGTCTGCCCTGATGAAATACATGCGGAGCTACATTATTTTCCCTGAGGTGGGCGATTTGGCTACAGTGAAGGGTGATTTCTATGCCCTTGGACATATCCCCAACATCATTGGTGCCATTGATGGGACCCATGTGGCTTTGGTTCCCCCCAAAGAAAGTGAGCAGGTGTACAGAAACAGAAAAAGTTATCATTCGATGAATGTCCAGGTGGTCTGCTTGGCTGACCAGTACATCTCCCATGTAAATGCCAAGTTCCCTGGGTCAGTGCATGACGCGTATGTCATGCAAAATAGTAGCATCCCTTATGTGATGGAACAGCTACAGAGACACCGTGTGTGGCTAATTGGTGACTCTGGTTACCCCAACCTGTCGTGGCTACTGACCCCAGTGAGGAATCCCCGGACCAGGGCAGAGGAACGGTACAATGAGGCCCATGGGCGAACTAGGAGGATCATAGAAAGGACCTTCGGGGTCCTGAAGGCCAGGTTTAGGTGCCTGCATATGACAGGGGGATCCCTAATGTACTCACCAAAGAAGGTGTGCCATATCATCGTGGCCTGCTGTATGCTTCACAATCTTGCTTTGCGACGCCAGGTGCCTTTTCTGCAGGAGGATGGTCCAGATGGTGGTGTTGTAGCAGCTGTGGAGCCTGTGGAGAGTGAAGAGGAGGAAGACGACGGGGACGACACGGACAACAGGGATACAGTCATACAACAATATTTTCAGTAGCACACAGGTAAGAATCACCCACGCCATTTTACATTTACTTAAGGCCTCATGCGTCTCCACTGTCTGTGTTTCCCCCCAATTCCTTTTAACTGATTTGTGACTTTCCCTTCCCTTTTCAGAGCTGTATGACCCACTGTGTGACTTCTGCTTTGTTTGCCCATGGACTAAAGCTTATTGAAATTGGTATGTTGTCATCACAAAGTAACTGGACATTATTGCACCGTTATGTGTAATACATTTGTTAAGAATACAAGCAGACTCCTGTTATTTTAAGTGCAATAAGTGATTTATTTTAAGTGCTACATATAGGTACATGATTGTAAAACGGTGATGGGTGGGGGTGGAGTAATGTCCATGGCAGAGTCCAGTTCTCAGTCGCACAGGTGCATTGTTCATATGCCTGTGGAAGGATGGAGAAGGGGCAGTTAAAGGTTGAACAGGGTGACAATGTGGGACAGTGGGATGACATCAGGGGGTATCTTATGCTGGCGGGGGTCTTGCAATCCTACTCTGTCTTCTTGTGAGATCTCAGGTTCCGCTTGCGGGGTGGTTCTTCTTCTGCAGGAGGTGGGGTTCTGGTGGCCTGTTGTTGTGTGGGGGCCTCCTGTCCACTAGCGCCGGCGGAGGTGGTAGGCTGTTTCTGGCCTGGGCTAGTGAAAGGGGCCCTTTGGGGTGCCACATGGTCCCGCAATGTGGTGACTATCTGGTTAAGGGCCACGCCGATGGTCCCCATTGCGGAACCGATGTTCCTCAGTTCCTCTCTGAACCCCATGTACCGTTCCTCCTGCAGTGCCTGGATCTCCTGGAACCTGGCCAGTACCGTCGCCATCGTCTCCTGGGAGTGGTGGTAAGCTCCCATGATGGAGGAGAGGGCCTCTTGGAGAGTCGGTTCCCTGGGCCTGTCCCCCCCCTGTCGCACAGCAGCCCTCCCAGTTCCCCTGTGTTCCTGGGCCTCTGTCCCCTGGACGGTGTGCCCACTACCACTGCCCCCAGGTCCCTGTTGTTGTTGGGGTGGTGGGTCAACCTGGGTGCCCTGTAGTGGTGGACACACCGCTGATTGATGTGTCCTGGTGACAGAGGCATGGGCCCGCTGGGTGGGAGCTGTGCTGGTGTTCCCAGAGGGGGTTGGGTCTGGTGTAGCCTGTGGCTGTCTGTAGGGAACCGACTGTCCTGAGGTCCCAGATGGGCCGGGCTGGTCATCTGGGTCCAGGGAGACAGAGCTGCTGTCATCGCTGGGGGCCTCTTCTGGGGGTGGGATTGACATCTCTGGACCCTCCGTGGCGGTGTGGTGGCATTCGGGTCCTACAGGGGTATAAAGGTATGGTTATTACTTCTGTGTGTGGCATTTCGTGTGATGGGTGGGTGTCCGTGTACCCAAGTGCAGGCATTCCCTTGTGGGGGCTTTTGTGAGGGTGGCTTGTGGGGGTGATGTGTGTCTGCAGTGGGCATGCTTTGGTGATGGGTGTCCATGCTTTGTGGTCGCATGCAGGGCTTGGTGTTGGGATGGGTGGGTTGTGATGGTGAGCCATTTGCAAGGAGTTGGTGTGATGGGGGTGGGGGTATGATTTGGCATGCAGGTGGGGTGGGGGTGGGAAGCAGTAGTGAAGATTTGACTTACCAGAGTCCATTCCTCCGCCTACTCCTGCGAGGCCCTCAGGATGCAGGATGTGCAAGACTTCCTCCTCCCATGCTGTAAATTCTGGGGGAGTAGGTGGGGGTCCGCCGCCAGTCTTCTGCACCGCAATGTTGTGCCTTGATACCATGGAACGCACCTTCCCCCGTAGGTCGTTCCAGCGCTTCCTTATGTCATCCCGATTGCGTGGATGCTGTCCCACCGCGTTGACCCTGTCCACTATCCTTTGCCATAGCTCCATCTTCCTGGCAATTGTGGTGTGCTGCACCTGTGCCCCGAAGAGCTGGGGCTCTACACGGACTATTTCCTCCACCATGACCCTGAGTTCTGCGTCAGTGAACCTGGGGTGTCTTTGGGGTGCCATGGGGTGGTGTGGATGAGGTGTGGGGTGGCGTTTGTGGTGATGAGTGTGGTGCATGTGGTGGTGTGTGGTGTTTCGTGCGTGGATTCTGTGTGGGTGATGGTGTTGTGTGCCTCTGTGTTGTGGGATTGTCTATTCTGTGCTCTCTCTCTAGCCTTCGTCAATAATTTCGGGTCGTAGGGGTTTGTGGGTGATGTGGGTGTGTGTTTTATATTGTGTTGGGTGTGTGGGAGTGGTGTTAGTATGTGTATCAGGTGTGTGTGTTTCAAACTGACCAATGTGGCTGAGTTTTCTATGTGTGTGTGTATTTTGACCGCGGCGGTGTGTACCGCCAATGGAATACCGCGTTTGAAAGAGTGCCGCGTGGATTTGTGGGTCGGAATGGTATGGGCGTATTTCTGTTGGCGTGACGGTGGAGGTTTGGTCATCGCCATTTTTTCGCTGACCTTTGGTGTGGCGGACTTTTGTGGATGTCGGGTTTTTGGCGGTTTGCAAGTTGCGGGTCAGAATAACCGTGGCGGTTTACCGCGGCGGTGTTATGGCGGTCTTCTGACCGGCGGTAAGCGCCTTTTACCGCCGAGGTCAGAATGACCCCCAAAATGTCGACCAGGACAAGTACAGCAGGCCAAAGTTAAAGGCAAAGTTGGCAAAACTTTCAAACTTTTGAGTAAGCCAATGGTCAAATTCATTTAACAGTAGTCATCATCTTGAAGAATGTCTTTGTAGCTATCAAAAGAAAGGGCATCCAGGAAGGAAACCACATTGTCTGAGGCACTGGTGGAGCAGCAAGGCACACCGAAGGAAGATGTTCAAAGAGGTACCAGGTGCAATGAAAGACTTGTTGCACACACCATAAGACTGGTCAGAATGACAGTGACCAATCATGCTTCAATTCTTCCAGCAACGGAGCACCAAAGAACTGTACCATGCGATCACGACACAGCTGGGCTGGTGGTAGGTACTTCCACCATTCCACTTAGCTGGGAAGGCACAGCCACTGTGTATCAGAAACAGCAGCAGCAGTATCCAGCCAATCAATGTCAAAGTCACAGGAAACCCACCAAGCAACCTTGAAAAGAGTGACTGGATGGCTGAAGGGATGACTCTAAAGACAGTCTGGAAGATGGACACAAATCTAGACCCAACAGCCTTAAAGAAGTGCACAATCCCTGTAGTGCTCAAAGCATTGAATATTCTGGATAAGAGCTCTCCAAAGTGCTTGGGGAAGTTGGTACTTAATAGGGATTCTATCTCGGCCGATGATCTTGCTATCTGGAGACCATAGGTCCCTCTAGCTGATGTCAACGCAACTTGTTTCTAGAACAGTAGCACCTTTAGTCTGCTCAGCTTGTCATAATTTACATTAGTAGTATCATTGTGAGGCCACATCTCTTGTGTGGGGGGGCAATAAAACATGTCCGCAACAAGCTACACTCTTGTGTAGGCAATTCCTGGTTTCATACCGCAACATCTCTGTTAGTTCAGGACCACATACCTTCCATTCGAAAGTATATGAAATGCTGAACGAATCAAAATGACGGAAGTACCCTTCAGAAAACAAGCCAAGTTCGCAACCCCCGCATTGCCAACTCCATGAAGGGACATCTATTTGCAGATCATTCAATGACTAACAGCAGTCTCACATTCGCTTCCACTGAGAAAGACCCCTGTTTCGCCGTTCAGACATTTATATTCAAAGGGCAGCTCATACTCTTCTTTAATGTAGCTATCACCTAGCTGCTCGCATCTGCCCACGGCAAGATGTTTTAAGCATGTCGAAAAACAAAAGGTGGAATTGGGCAGATTTATAATGCCATGTAGGGGCCATACTATTAATGGACTTTCTGTAACTGTGAAAGGCACTTTTCTATATGAAGCATGGTGAAGCTCGCTTCCCTTTTAGCCACTGTCTGTTGTTCCCTGGATAAATTAAAAGCAGCAAACAGGTCACTACCGTTAATGTAGTTCCATGGAACATGGCTATTTTTCTGAATCTGCAGTGTCTAACCTAACTGCATAATGGAACGGAATTGGCTTTGTCCATGGTGTAAAAGGGACATGTCATTCTGAATGATGTCTATCACAGATGTTGAATTTCGCTGGTGTGGGAATACTGGGTGCATTCATTTCCTTTATTTTTGCTAAGCCTAGGCAGAATGTCTGTTGAATTGTGTCATTTCAAAAGATCACTTGGACAGAAATAAGACACGCTTTAAATAGAGCTTCTCTACCCTGAATTTGCCAATTGTGTGTTTCCCATACACTTTTTACATCAACAGTTTTTTTCCAGTACTCGTATCCTTCAACTACAAGTCGGGAAACAAAGGAATCTGAATAAATCAATGTTGTGTGTGTTAGCAAAATTGTCCTAATTTTAGAAGGTGGTAAGTTAAAATAGTTTGATTCTGCATTCTTAATGTCATCCCCAGAAAAATCTGTGAATTTATCTAAATAAATCTTTGGGCCTCCCACAGGCAGATTTGAACAGTGTTCCCACTGTGTGTAATTGAATACTGATCTGTGTCTAGTTGCTCGGTGCAGGTAGTAGTGTCCACAATTTTTATAACAGTTCATTTCCCCACAATTCTTAGTGTTAGTGTACACACCATTACTTTCAAATACAGTATAATCCTGCATTTCAGCTAGCATGGAATCAACTGTTTGAATATACCAGTCATCAGAAACAACACCAGGAGTATTTACATCTGTCATTGAAATTTTGAAAACATATAGAATTTGAATGACCTCAGAAGGCCTGTATATATCAAATGGAACTTTGTCCCACATAATCCCATCAGGAATTGGCACTGCTGAAATGTTCACAAGGGCCAAGTCTCTTCGGACCTTGTGTGAGGAAAGATATGGAGTTAGAACTTTATCCACAGACTCAACAGAAGGATGTTCAGGAAGATAATGGCCATTTGTAAGGAGAAACAAAACACTAAACCAATCCACAATAGAAACGTAAGCAATGTCAGAAATATCCACAGATAATTCAATGGATAAATTAAATAGTTATCTTTAAGTCATATGTACAGCTTATGGCCCTCATTACAACATTGGCGGTAAATCCCGCTTACCGCCGTGCAGAAGACTGCCAACACACCACCGCAGCCGCAGAATTCTGCCACAGCTATTACGACCCACAGCTCAGAATCCGCCAAAATCTAGACACCCACACAAGTCCGCCACACTAAAGGTCAGTGATAAACTGGCGATAACAAAACCTCCACCGTCACACCAACAGGAATACACCCACACTATCACAACCCACGAATCCACACGGGCGTCTTTCAACCACGGTATTCCATTGGCGGTACACACCGCCGCGCTCAAACTACACACACATTTACAAAACACTACCACATTGGACAATTCAAAATACACACACCTGATACACATACACACACCACAATACAATATAAAACACACACCCACATTACCCACAAACCCTTACAACCAAAAATTTGGAAGAAGCAGAGAGACAGAAAAGCAAAGACCACACCAGCAGACAGAGGCACACAACACCATTACTCATACACATCCACGCACAAAACACCACACACCCCTAAACATCACCCCACACATCACAACACACACCACCTCACACATCACCCACACCACCCCATGGCACCACAAAGACACCCCAGGTTTTCTGAGGAGGAGCTCTGGGTCATGGTGGAGGAAATCATCCGGGTAGAGCCACATCTATTCGGATCACAGGTGCAGCACACCTCCATAGCTAGGAAGATGGAGCTATGGCACAGAATCGTGGACAGGGTCAACGCAGTGGGACAGCACCCAAGAACACAGGATGACATCAGGAAGAGGTGGAACGACCTATGGGGGAAGGTTCGTTCCGTGGTCTCAAGACACCACATTGCAGTTCAGAGGACTGGCGGCGGACCCCCACCTCCTCCCCCACAACTAACAACATGGGAGGAGCAGGTCTTGGCTATACTGCATCCTGAGGGCCTTGCAGGAGTAGCTGGAGGAATGGACTCTGGTAAGTCAAATCTTTAACTACCATATACCCCATCCTACCTGCATGCTATCACATACCCCACCCTCACCCTCACCCTGATCACTCCAACTCCTCACATATGTCCCACTATCACAAACCACACATCCCAACACCATGCCCTGCATGCAACAACAGAGCATGGACACCCATCACCAATGCATGTCCACTACACATACCCACACAGATCCCCAAACCAAATATCACACAAGGTCCTACACAAGAATGTAAGCACTGGGGTACAGGGTCACCCACCCATTGCACACCATGGCACACTCAGATGCTATAATCATGCCTTTACACCCCTGCAGGACCCCAACCCAACGTCACCGGACAGGAGGTTCCAGACATGTCCACTCCCCCCACAGAAGAGGCACACAGTGATGACAGCAGCTCTGTCCAACTGGATCTAGATGACCAGCCCGGCCCATCTGGGACCTCAGGACAGTCGGTTCCCCTGACACAGTCACAGGCCACCACAGAGCCTCCCCCTCAGGAAACACCAGCACAGCACCCACCCAGCGGGCCCATACCTCTGACCCCAGGACACGTCAAGCAGCAGTGTGTCCACCACTACATGGAACCCAGGCAAACCCAAAACCCCAAGAACAGCAGGGACCTGGGGGCAGTGGAAGTGGGCACACGGTTCAGGGGACAGGGGCCCAGGAAAACCGGGGAACTGGGAGGTCTGCTGTGCGACAGGGGGAGGACAGGCCCAGGGAACCCACTGTCCAACATCATGGGAGCGTACCATCATTCCCAAGAGACGATGGCAACGGTGCTGGCCAAATTTCAGGAGACCCAGCGGCTGCAGGAGGAACAGTATTTGGGGTTCAGGGAGGAACTGAAATCCATCAATACCACCTGGGCACCATCAAGAGGGTGCTGAAGGACCTTGTGAACACCAGGAGGGACACTGTGGCACAACAAGGGGCCCCTGACACTAGCCTGCACGATGAACTGCCCATCACCTCCACCAGTGCTAGTGGACAGGAGGCACCGCCACAGGACCACGACACCGGCACCTCACCCCCTGCAGATGGAGAACCACCCCGCAAGCGGTCCCTGAGATCCAGGGCAAAGACAGAGAACTATGCCAAGACCCCGCCAAGAAATGAGACCACCCTGATTGTCATCCTTCTGTCCCACTTTGTCACCTTGTCCATCCTTAAACTTCCCTAGCTCCACTTCCTATGCCCCTTTGGACAATGCACCTGTGAGACAAATAGACTGGACTATGCCATGGACATTCCTCCACCATCAACCCTGGCCACTTTAATACTTACTCCACCATTTTGCACTTCAATAAACACCCTTGAATCCCAAAACAATCTGGAGTCAGTCTGTGCTTTCACAAATGTGTATTTGCAATAACTGAGGAAAATACAAATGTCCATTCAATTTGTCAACATACCTATGTCAAACAGCTCTAGTCCATTCGGTAACATACCAGAGGTCACACAGTGGGACCCACATCTGTGAAATGGAAAGGCAAAGTGACAAGCCAGGGCCCATACACTGGGTGAAAGTGACAGATAGATGATAGGTCTTACAATTTTATCAGATGTAGGAGGCGGTGATGTCTTCATACCTGTGTCAAACCGGAAGTATTGCTGGATCACAGTGTTTCTGTTGTCTCTGTCCTCTTCTTCTGCCTCCTCTTCTTCACTGTCCACAGGGTCCACAGCTGCCACAAGACCCCCTTCTGGACCACCCTCCTGCAGAAAAAGCACCTGTCATCGCAAAGCCAAGTTGTGCAGCATACAGCAGGCCACGATGATCTGGCACACCTTCTTTGGTGAGTAGTAGAGGGAACCACCTGTCATATGGAGGCACCGGATCCTGGCCTTCAGGAGGCCGAAGGTCCTCTCTATGACTCTCCTAGTTCGCCCATGTGCCTCATTGTAGCGTTCCTCTGCCCTTGTCCTGTGATTTCTCACTGGGGTCAGTAGCCAAGACAGGTTGAGGTGCCAAGAGTCACCTGCAAATGTCGAGGGACAACTGTTAGACACACACTAACCCTTAGGGACAACCCCAGACCCAGACAACTATTCACACGTTATAGGGTCCTTGTCCTCACCTATTAGCCACACACTGTGCCTCTGGAGTTGCCCCATCACATAAGGGATGCTGCTATTCCTCAGAATGTAAGCGTAATACACTGAGCCAGGAAACTTGGCGTTCACATTGGAGATGTACTGGTCTGCCAAACACACCATCTGCACATTCACAGAATGGTAGCTCTTCCGGTTTCTGTACACCTTTTCACTCTTGCGTGGGGGAACCAAGGCCACATGTGTCCCATCAATGGCACCTATGATGTTGGGGATATGTCCCAGGGCATAGAAGTCACCTTTCACTGCAGGCAAATCCTCCACCTGAGGGAACACGATGTAGCTGCGCATGTGTTTCAGCAGGGCAGACAACTCTCTGGACAACACGTTGGGGAACATTGGCTTGGACATCCCTGATGCTATGGCCACTGTTGTTTGAAAGGACCCACTTGCCAGGAAATGGAGTACTGACAGGACCTGCACTAGAGGGGGGATCTCTGTGGGATGGCGGATAGCTGAAATCAGGTCTGGCTCCAACTGGGCACACAGTTCCTGAATTGTGGCACAATCAAGTCTGTAGATGACTATTACATGTCTCTCTTCCATTGTTGACAGGTTCACCAGCGGTCTGTACAACGAAGGATGCCGCCATCTACTTACCTGCCCCAGCGGACGTGCCCTATGGATGAGAACAGCGAGCACAGAGTCAGCCAACAGTGAGGTAGGAAAAATACAATTTTATTGCACACATTTGTCAATCTGCTATGTGCCTGTCTCTGTGTGTATGCAAGGCCTAGATATGTGTGATGCATCTAAAATTAATGCCATGTGGCCCCATGAAATGGCGGCTCCCTGACCTGTAATGTGTGACAAGGGGATATGAGGTAACTGCGCTGACGTTGTACACCGTCGCGGTAGGCGGTCGAAGACTGCAGCGCAATCCTGCATTGGTTAACATTGTACCCTATGGGTCCCAGGATCCAATGACGATGTACGCCGGTGGTGACGGTACGCACCGCCGCAGACGTGCCCGCCATTTTCTCTCTGTTCAATCACTTGATACCTGATCTTCGACAGGAGAGGACCTGCACTGCAAGTGCTGCTGTGACCTCAGTCTGGAAGCGACAATGGCTCATATGACTAGGGAAGGGGCCCCTGCCTTCACATCGGAGGAGTTGGACAAACTAGTGGATGGGGTCCTCCCCCAGTACACGCTACTGTACGGTCCTCCAGACAAACAGGTGAGGACACTGTGAGCATGCTATATGGGCAATGCCTGTTTGGAGCTGTGGATGGAAGATATGGGGGTGGGGGGAATGAGGCCTGCATGATCGGACAGTGAGTGTATGTGCGTCTGGGCAAGGGTGGGAACGTGGGCCAATGACTGTGATGGTCCAGACGGTTACAGTTTTTCCTTTTGCCCTGTACTATTCTTCTAGGCCAGCGCGCACCAGAAGAAGGATATTTGGTGTGCCATCGCCAAGGATGTCCGGACCCTGGAGATCCACCACAGACGGAGCAGCTACTGCCGGAAAAGATGGGAGGACATTCGCCGCTGGAGCAAGAAGACAGCGGAGGCCCACCTGGAGATGGCCTCCCAACGTGGGAGGGGTGCCCGTTGCACACTGACCCCCCTGATTTTCCGGATCCTGGCAGTGGCGTATCCGGAGTTGGATGGGCGCTTGAGGGCATCACAGCAGTCACAAGGGGATGAGTACTGTCACATCCATCTGACTCTGCGCGCATTGGAGGTGTCTGGGTGGGAGAGCTGGGCAGTGGGTTCCCCGAGACTAGGGCGAGCTTTGTGGGCAAGGACCCTTTGTGAGGCAGGCTAAGTGGCACCCCAACCCCACCAGTGGTAAGAGCCATCAACACCTAGTCAGGCTCCTGTGACTTCAAGGTGTGCAGCAATCGGGCATAGGCCATGTACCCCATGTCCCTGTGATTAATTAGGGAACTCTAAGTGCATGGGTAGTGCAGAGGGCTGCTGTGTCTGTAGTGTCCGCCAACGGTAGCGGTATTGCATGCACTGAACATGTCTTTCTTCTTTCTTCCCCCCCTTTTTGTGGTCTCCCTGTTCTTGTGTGTATTAGCATCATCAGGCAGAGGAGCTGTGCCACCTGAGCAGGAGGGAGCTGCATCCCACATGGCCCTGGAGGCCGAGACAACGGAGTCAGAAGTCACCAGTGGGACGGAGGGGGGGACAGGAGCAGAGACCAGCGACACCGACTCCTCCTCTGATGGGAGCTCCCTTGCGGTGGGGGCCCCTCTGTGCCCCCGCATCAACAGGTACAGCCGCCACCCCCTACCAGCACCGCCCTCCCAGCAGCCCCTCAGCGTGTGTCCCGTGGGCGCTCACCCAGGAGGGTGGGCATCTCCTTCTCCCCAGGCACCTCAGGCCCTGCCCCAGTCAGCCCTGCTGCCCTCAGTGAGGAGGCTATTGATCTCCTGAGATCCCTCACTGTTGGGCAGTCTACCATTTTGAATGCCATCCAGGGTGTAGAGAGGCAGTTGAAACAGACAAATGCATACCTGGAGGGCATTCATTCTGGCCAGGCAGCCCAACAGAGAGCATTTCAGGCTCTGGCCTCTGCACTGATGGCAGCCATTGTCCCTGTGTCCAGCCTCCCCCCTCCAACTTCCTCCACCCAGACCCAATCCCCAGTACCTCAGCCTATCCCAAGCACACCATCAGACCAGCATGCACATACCTCAATACACAAGGGTGGCTCCGGCAAACATAAGCACCACACATCCCACAGGCACTGACACAAGTATCATACCCATGCAGATATGCCAACATCCACTGCCTCCACTGTGTCCCCCTCCTCCCTCCCTGTCACATCTCCACTCACACCTGCATGCACTACATCTTCAGCCACTACCTCCATCACCAGCACACCCATCACCACACACCGCTCACGTGCAGTCACCACCCCACTACCATTCACACAACCCCTGTGTCCTCTCCCAGTGTGTCTGTGAGCCCTCCTCCCAAACTACACAAACGCAGCCACACTCCCACCCAACAGCCATCCACCTCACGACAGCCTCCAGCCCAGGCACCTTCACCCAAAGTCAGCATACGAACACCTCCTACAACCACTACCTCTTCCTCCACTCCCAAACCCCCTCCATCTACCCATCTCAGTGTGTCAAAAAAGCTTTCCTGTCAAATGTTGACCTCTTCCCTACACCTCCCCCCCCGTCTGTCCCCTAGGGCCCGCCTTTCCAGGTCCCAACCCAGCACCTCAGCCACCACATCACCGTGCACAGTGGTGCCAGGAATAGCCAGATTTTGGAGTGCGCCAAGCAACTGGGCTGCCAGTGTCCCAAGGAGCGAGCCCAAGAACATTCCCCCACCTCCAAAACAGAAAAAGTTGCCCACATTCCAGAGGGAGAAGGCCAAAACACCTGCCACCAAGGGCTCAGCCAAGACAACAGTTGGGAGTGGCAAGACAGCTCTGCCACCATCCATAGTGGGGAAGGGCCTGAAAAAGAAAGGCAAGTCAACGTCGCCGCCAACCTGCACGGCGGACAAGACCGCCACCGGCACCGTCACCAGCACCCAAGATACTGAGCCCTTCACCAGCACCGCAGACACTGTGCTCTTCAGAAGCTCCGCAGTCAGTGAGCCCACCACCAGCACCGCCACTCATGATACCGCCGCCAGCACCGAGGTCAGAGAGACCGCCACCAGCACTGCCACTCATGACACCGCCGCCAGCACCGAGGTCAGTGAGCCCGCCACCAGCACCGCTGCTCATGACACCGCCGCCAGCACAGAGGTCAGTGATCCCCCCACCAGCACCGCCGCTCATGACACCGCCGCCAGTGAGCCCGCCACCAGCACTGCTGCCCAAGCACTGCCGCTACTGAGCCCACTGCCAGCGGCCACGCCACATCCTGAGCCAGTGGCACCACCGCAGACATGGCTGCCATTCCCAGTGGTCATTTGTACGAGGCTGGTGGTCAGTTCCAGGGGCCTGGGCAGCTTCCATGTTGCCCCGCCGTCATTGGACTGTCACATCCACTACCTCAGTCCTTGGTAGGATGAAGCACTCTGGGTACAAAGCCCCCTCCAGAACCAGTGGAGAAAGGCATCCACTACCTCAGTCCTTGGCAGGATGAAGCACTCTGGGCTCAAAGCCCCCTCCAGAACCAGTGGGGATTCACATCCACTACCTCAGTCCTTGGCAGGATGAAGCACTCTGGGCATAAATCCCCCTCCAGAACCAGTCGAGAAAGGCATCCACTACCTCAGTCCTTGGCAGGATGAAGCACTCTGGGCACTAAGCCCCCTCCAGAACCAGTGGAGAAAGGCATCCACTACCTCAGTCATTGGCAGGATAAAGCACTCTGGGCACAAAGCCCCCTCCAGAACCAGTGGAGAAAGGTATCCACTACCTCAGTCCATGGCAGGATGAAGCACTCTGGGCACAAAGCCCCCTCCAGAACCAGTGGAGATTCACATCCACTACCTCAGTCCTTGGCAGGATGAATCACTCTGGGCAAAAAGCCCCCTCCAGAACCAGTGGAGAAAGGCATCCACTAACTCAGTCCTTGGCAGGATGAAGCACTCTGGGCACAAAACCCTCTCCAGAACCAGTGGAGATTCACATCCACTACCTCACTCCTTGGCAGGATGAAGCACTCCGGGCACCATGCCCCCTCCAGAACCAGTGGAGAAAGGCATCCACTACCTCTGTCCTTGGCAGGATGAAGCACTCTGGGCACAAAGCCCCCTCCAGAACCAGTGGAGACTGTTATCCACTTGAGAGACTGTGGCTTTGCACTCCCCCTGATAAAGCAGTGGGCAACACACCCACTGAAAAGACTTGAGATACTATGGCTTTGCACTCCCCAGGATAAAGCAGTGGGCAAACCACCCACTGGAGAGACTTGAGAGACTGTGGCTTTGCACTCCCCAGGATAAAGCAGTGGGCAAACCACCCACTGGAGAGACTTGAGAGACTGTGGCTTGCACTCCCCAGGGTAAAGCAGTGAGCCACCCACCCACTGAAAAGACTTGAGAGACTGTGGCTTTGCACTCCCCAGGATAAAGCAGTGGGCAAACCACCCACTGGAGAGACTTGAGAGACTGTGGCTTTGCACTCCCCAGGATAAAGCAGTGGGCAACCCACCCACTGAAAAGACTTGAGAGACTGTGGCTTTGCACTCCCCAGGATAAAGCAGTGGGCAAACCTCCGACTGGAGAGACTTGAGAGACTGTGGCTTTGCACTCCCCAGGATAAAGCAGTGGGCAAACCACCCACTGGAGAGACTTGAGAGACTGTGGCTTTGCACTCCCCAGGATACATCAATGGGCACGGAGCCCCCTCGTGGAGCTGGCATCGTGCACTCATCCGGCTGAGCTGCCCCCCCCTTCCTTCCCCCTGAGGTGCCTGTTTTTTTTCTTCCATCTGATGCCCCTGCAGCGTTCTCTCAGTTTCGATCGGGTATCTTGTGTGGACCTCGCCCATGCATTTTGGGCCCAGTGGTCCACGGACTATATTGGTGCAGTACCTGGACTTGATTTGTTGGTGTAAATATTTGTTTATAGTGTATATAAAATTTTGACTAATGGATTTTACATGATTACAATCGTTCAACTCATTTCCTTTTGTCATTGCGTTCTTCCAGTGGGGTTGTGGGGTGTAAATGTGATGTTTCAGCATGTATTGGTGTGTGTGTTGTTGTGGGTGAGGGTGGGGATGTTGCGTGTTGCATGTGAGTGTGTCACTCTCTTTTCCCTACCCCTCTCCTGTGTTGTAGGTGCAGTACCCACCGTGGTTGTCGCCAAAGTCGGTCGTGTTCCTGGTAGAGGAGCAGGAAGACAATCGCAGGGAGTATTTGGAGTTCAGGCTCCATGGCATCCTGGTTGCTCATGGGTTGTGTAGAGGTGAGTGTTTCCCCTTCCAAGTCCTGTTTCCGCCGTGTTTTTGTTCGTGTTGAATCTGCCCCGGAAAAGGTGGTGGATTGGCCTGTCATAATAGTGTGGGCGGTACATTGTCTTCTGCCTGACTGTTGCCGGTGACCCCCATGCTGTTTGTCTGTACCGCCGTGGCAGTCGGAGTGTTAAAGTGGCTGTCTATGTTGGCGGTTTCCACCGTGGCCGTAATCCCATTTTTTTTCCGCCGGCCTGTTGGAGGTCTTACCGCCGCTTTACCACTGACTGCCAGGGTTGTAATGAGGGCCTATGTGTCTTTGAAACAGTTTCAGAAGCAGGCGAGGATGAAGTCGATGAAAAGCCATCAAGGTCAATGAAATAACCAGAAACAGTCTCTGCAAACACAGGAGCTGGTGCATTACTGGTGGATGGATCCACTTCACGTGGAGGCTCATAGTAGACAATGTCATCTGTTTGTGTTGAGTTTGAGTACCAGACAGCCACATCTTGGACAGGTGTTGTTGGTGAAGTGGTAAAAGCTAATTTTCCACCCTCCCCATTATCGAGGAGGCATTTGTAGCATCAATGTATATGCTGTTGTAGTCAGAAGTGTTGTTGTTTCTGCTTTGAAGAGGTATGTCCTGTTGGGTAGTGAGAGGGGACCGGGAACTACCTAAGGGACTGCAGGATCGACCACATGGTGTAGTTTGATGTTGTCAATGGAGATGAATCTGTTTACTTTGGAACCAGGCAGCAGTGGTAAGATGACAGTTCTGGTACCTTATATTCCCCAGACTTGGACCAGTGCTCTGTAGATGGGCTAAATTCCTTCTTCACAGCAATCTTCTCACAAACCAGATCCTCGAATTCAGGAATCAAGCCAGCAGAAGTTGTTGGCAAATCCCTTATTCCTAATGTGGCAGCACTGGCAGATGAATTATCATCACAAAATTGCTGAAGCTCCTGTAAGTCAGTGAGATGTTCATTTATGTCAAAAGGTGTATCTGCTACCACCAAACCAGGCCTTCTATTTCTGAGACGTACATAGGTATCCCAAAGAGATCCTCATACGTCCCAAGGACCTTCTTGGCAGATTATTCAGTGCTCTCTGGACCCCAAATAGGTGATGAAGCCAACTGCGGCTAAAACCTAATACTCTAGCTGTTCAGGACTTATTTAGATCTCGATTCCTCCCCTCCACAACCAAATTCCCCTCTGGATGGTAGGGTGCGAGGTAATTGAGTTCAACGCCCATCGTCCTCATGGTGTTCCTGAATGCCTTAGAGGCAAAGGCAGGGCCCTGGTCTGAATGGAATGCTGCAACCGCATATGTACCGATAAAAATCAGCAAGTCTTTTATAACAGTTCGAGTGTCAGAGTTCTGTGTTTTATGGTGTTCCCCTTTGAGTCTCTAAACCAGTTCAATCGTCAATGATTAAGATAATCATTATAGGACTGGACAAAGTAGTACAAATCACAGAAAATCAATGTGAGTTGTCCTGGATCTGTATGTTCTAGCACTAGAATAAGCGCTTTAAGTTTAGCCAGATGAGCTGTGCAGTCCCCCAGGGTCTGTGTGTAGGTATTGTGAGGGTGAGTTATATCATCCTTGATCACTCTGCTTACATCTGTTCAAGCAGCTGAGTACTATTTACAGCTGGTTGTGCTGTACCATCAGTGTAAAGGACAGTATGGTATCTGTCAAGCTTTAAGATTTCTAGAGCTGCGCGGTACTCCTGTTTGCATTGGAGGAATTCTTGTGTTTGTAACTTTGGATCAAAGATGTACTCAACATCGGTGGCAGTCAGGGAGGTTGAATCCAGAGTGGATGTAATGCTTTAGTGTTGGCCTCTAAGGCTGGCCCTGGGATAACAACATTAATGTCTTTCCCCTGGGCAAGTGGCCTCTCCTTGATGACAGCCATCTGTACTGCAGTAAGATTTTTTTCTATGGGTGCAAAGCATTGTTCTGCATTGGACTAGAAATTTGATTTATATGCTATGGGCACTGTGTCGCCTTTGTTAAAGGTGACCTAAATGAACCCAGCGGCACCAGCAATTATTCTGATGACCAAATTTGTTTTGTTGTCACGTGTGTAAGTGTTTTGCCTCTACAATGTCCTGTTGCAATACTCTAAGGATTCAGGTGTGTTCATCTGTCCAGTGTCTGCTAGAAACATCAGGGCATATTAAGGCATAGAGTAGCTTGATGCGCTGTGCATAAACAGGAATCTATGTTCTGCTGAAGTGAAAGAAACCAAGTAAGGACTGTAGTTTCTTGATTGTATTGGGTGGCTGGAGTTGAGCACACTTTTCTGAAAAGTGCAGGGTGAGGCTCTTTCCCTCATTTGATAGCTCATATCCTAGGAACAAAACACTGAGAAAGGCTGTTTTAGTTTTCCTAAAATTAAATTTATAACCAAGTGCTGTGAATACCAGAACGATCTGATCGACCCTGGCAAGATGAATGTTGAGGTTGTCATTTGTGAGATAGATGTCATCCACATAGGACATGATATTGATCCTGAGGCATTGTCCTATGTGTCAGCTAGAAAAATCAGTGCGTATTAGGCCATAGAGTGGCTTGATGCTTTGTGCATAGTCAGGATTTTATGTTCTGCCGAAGTTAAAGAAATTCTTTTAAATAGTGCGGGCCAGGCTCTTGCCCTCATTTGATAGCTCATATCCCAGGAGCAATACACTGAGAAAGGCTATTGTAGTTTTCCTAAAAGAGCAATGGGGGATAACGGGTTATTCATTGCGGAGACACAGGGCTCAGTTACCCCCTGGTACTCGAGCTGAGTGAGGGTCTCCCTCACTGGAGCTTTGGCTTCGTGTTTGACAGGATATTGGGGCTGAGGCTGGGGTGTAGACCTAATCGGTATTACATGGTACGGAGAATCCTTTTCCCAACCTACATGGTTGTGGTATAGCGCAGGTGCCTGCGTTAAAGCCGAGTTGACAGCGTAGGCTTGTTTTACCACTTCTGGAACAAGATCAGAGAAAGAAGACAAAATGACATCTTCCCTATGTGGGAGCTTACAGATGTGCTCAGGTGGCCAGTCTCTCTCGGCCAGTAGGATATCAAAACTGAGTTAATCGCAGAATATTATTCTAAAGGTGCGCTCTATGTCTCCCTCAATTTGGATATTTAAATCATACAACCTGTCGGGTGAAGTCTTGAATGCAATGAAGTCGCTGGTTGCTTTGGCATCCAGGTAATCTTTCAGACTCTGGCAACATATAGTGACTTCTGCGGCACTGTCCAGCAGTGTCACAGCCCACATCTTGTTCTTCAGCAATGTTCTCAAGTTTACTGGCATTTTTAATTGAGAGTGCTGCTACCTTTTTCTTTTTAAACTGTGGTTTTTGTTGTAGGGACTTGTCTTATTTTTTGTCAGAAGACCGCAGTGAGTCTTTCTTTTGTTTCACGTAGTCAGGACATTGCTCTGAGTGGCCCACTCTCCTGCTACGTCTATCCAGTGCGTCCTGAAAGGAACAAAAGGGACGTGAATCAGTATATCTGTCAGAAGCTTTTATATTTTCTCTATTTCTGAGATTATATCTCCTTTCAGAGTTCTCCAGATGTGGAGAATCTGCTCTCTGACTTTGTCTGTCTTTATTTTGCTTTTGTTTATCCCAGCACTTTTTAGAACCTTCCTGTGCTTGTTTGGTATCTTCCTTAAGGGGTGGTACACTGTATTCCAGGCTTTTTTGGTATGGCTCCAAAACTATCCTGTCCCATCCTAGTATAGGTATTGGAAATTATTTTCTCCTGTTCCAAGTGTGGAATCTGTCGGAGACGCTGGCTTATTATTAGTAAGTATTATCGAGGAGACTGCGTCGAAGTTATGCATCAGTTCCATCCCCAAATCTTGGGCTGGGGAAGCCCCGTGTTCGTTCTGAATTTGTTTGAACACTTCCGGTAAATTGGCAAGTGTAGGGGTACCATGTGTGGCAGTGTAGATCACAGGAAAGACTGTACCCCATGTGGCGCAGTCATCCACTGAGGAAACCATTCCGAATGGTTAGTACATACTGAGAATTCTATGGTTTTCCTGTGGTCCATTTGGGAAACACAGCTTCCAGCTGATTAGTTTTCTGGGCTATCCAGAACAAGATTTTCTCTAGTTCCGTGGGCACTTTGCCCATGATAGAATGTACTGTTTGTAGATTAATCCCAGTAGTGGCCAATTGATATCCAATGGGTGATGGTGGTGCTGGATGCCCTGGTGTTGTGTTTAAAGCTTGCATTCTGAACTGAACAAGGCATCTATATAGTGTTACTAGCTCATTGTAAAGATTGAGCAGATCAGCTGCCTGCATGTTTTGTACACTTGGGCGTGGTGCATATGTGGCAAACATTGGCCATGTTCGTCCGTCACTACCTAAAGGACCTAATCTCATAGGTTGTATTACGTGTGGTAGGGTGCCATTAAACCAGTTCTGATGTTCTTGATAAGTAATCGGTATTTCAAGATACTGGTATGCTCAGTTCTGCTGTGGTACATTTGCAATTTTATATGTGTGTAATATAACTGTACTGTTATCTTCCTCTGGAAATGTAACCCAGGAATAGAATATTTCTGTTCGGTAAGCTTCAGTAGCTTCTACAATGAATGTAACATTGCTGTCCTCATCTGCCAATCCATGCGCTATAAGGTGTAGTGTTAATGAATGTCTGACTTTCTTGGGAATATCTATCCATTAGCCATATAATGAAATGGGTAAAGAGACGGAACACCAAACGGAGAGAAAGTCCTTTTAAGAGTTCGAGCTCAAACAACCTACAGACTCGTTAGGTGCTCCCTGTTCAGCTGAGGAGGATCTTCCCAAAGACCACAGATGTCTTCGTATGATGGTACTTAGGGTACTTGTTGTGTGTGAGACAGAGGTACTCAGGGCATCCGTAAATTAGTGCCAAAACACCATTGTTGGTGGTGCCATGTTGTAGTTGGACTCTTCCTCTAGGCAAGACTGGTGGTTTAGCACTTTTGTTTATATGCGCCTAGGTCAATCGTGTAACAAGTCGCAACTACCTTTTTCTCACATGAATAATCAAGTCTCAGTCACACACAGGCAATGAAGGAGATGCAGTAAAGTTTTAAATAGGTTTTATTAACAAGCTAAGTAGGTTAAAAGTCACTGGGTGACAGGGGCACAGACCTGCAAGCCAGAAGGCTACGATATCTCCTGATTCCCAATAAAACCAAATAGGATCCACTACACTTACTGGACCACTGCCAATGCCCGAAGAAGTTAGTTGGGTGTGTTGATTGCTTCTCTGCAGTGCATATTTCTACTGAGGTGTGGGATGGTCCATGGGCCTTACAAATATGGGAGCTGGTGGTGCAGCCTGTGCTACATCCTTCAGGGCAGGTTGAATAGTAATCTCAGACTCCTCTGTGCCAGCTTTCACAGTGCCTAGCTCATCATCATCACCTCACCATCATCCCCTTCCGTGATTCAAAGGCTTTCTGGAACTTTTCTTTTCCTTTCCTTTGCCTTTTCTGGCATCTTCTGGCCTCTGCTGGGGTCCACTCCATATCCCTATCATCATCATCAGAAGTGGTGTTTGTAGAAGATGGTAGAGTAGTAACCTTCCTTTTTCTTGCTGAAAATCTGGGAGCCATTGTTTCTAAAAGAGGAGGTTCTTGCTCAGCAGGACGTTTGACCTCCTGTTC
This sequence comes from Pleurodeles waltl, assembly GCF_031143425.1. NCBI lineage: Eukaryota > Metazoa > Chordata > Amphibia > Caudata > Salamandridae > Pleurodeles > Pleurodeles waltl. The sequence goes on from NC_090437.1 coordinate 1,180,761,970, forward strand.
TGCTCCAACCTTGGGAATATCTGCTATTGCTGACTTTGGCTGCTCTTTACTGTGCTCTGTTTCCTGAAACAATTGGGTACTACTTTGTAAAAGGGACAAATCCAATTCAAAGTCACTGCTCGTCGGCATCGCCATGATTGCAGTGGCTGCCTCACTGACAGACATGTTCATGGGCTTAGGTTGGGTTGGTGCTGTAGATGTGGGAGTGCTCCTCCAAGATTCCTCCTCATAGTCCAGTGTAGCAGGCAGACTTCTCCCGAAAAATGTTGAGGTCGGCACGCCGCTGGTGGATAGCTGCTTATTCTCACACAAAACTTTCTTGGGAGAAACTTTCTTTTGGGCCATATTAAAGCTCTCAGTTGGCAGAGGAACTCAGCTGCACAAGTGTAAGAGACTGAAGGACTAACTGCACAGTTCTCCTCTTTGGCAGTACTGCTGGTGATGTGACATCTCTTCTCTTGTGCACCTAAAAGCAACCAAGCACGAAAAACATGTAGTGAGTGAAACATGGCACTGCAAATAATACAGATAAGAGCAATTGTGTGTGGTTAGTTACTTATGTAATAAATACCAATTTAAATACTAATTCCATGTAAAGTAAAACCAGACCACCACACCATAAAATTTCATTTCAAATCAGGCAGCACATCATGCATATAAAACTATGTGCTTTATCTCCATCTGTTTTAAAGGAGACACCTGTAATAGTCAGAGAGAGGGCATGGGTAATAATCCTTAAAAAAACAATGATGGCAGTTAGAAATTGGGTCTCCAGTTGACAGAGGTATGCACCCTGTCCAAGTAGGGACAACAACCCTAGTCAGGGTAAATCACAACATAACCTAAATTATCCTGTGCTCACCCTCTGGTAGCTTGGCATAGAGCAGGCAGGCTTAACTTAGAATCCAATGTGTCAAGTATTCCTACAATAACTTATACAGCAACACAACGAAAACCCCACAAAAAGTACTCCACACCAGTTGAGGACAATAGATAATATTTAGCTGAATAAAATGCGATCAAAACAACAAAAATCTAATTTGCACAAGTCAATATATCACTTTTTAAAGGTTTAAATTAATCTCAATCCCTAAGAATCATGGGGTTGTATCCTTTTAGCACAAATTACCAGGGATGCGTCAAAAATAATGATGCAGTGGGGGAGCAGAGGAGAAGATGTGTCTAAAAGTAAAGCGATGGATCGCTTTTTCCAGCGTGGCAAAGGAGATGCATTTTTTGTTTCAATGCTGCAAGGCGATGCATCAGTTTCCAGGAGGGCAGACTTGGTTCCTCACTGCGATGTGGGGATATTTTGAGGTCAATGGTTAATGCATGGAAAACCTACAACATGTTGAGCAGAGGCAACAGGTGCAGTGTTTATCCAGCAGGCGATGTAGTGATTTTTCAGCCTTGAGGCAGGAGCTGTGTTGTTCCAGCAGGCGTTGCATAAAATTTTGGAGGCGTTGCATTGATTTTTTGACATGCAAAATTATTTTTTTATTTGGTGAAGTCTTTGATAGCCCTGAGACCTCAGAACAGGATGCAAGCTCAATCCAAGCCAATGGAGAGCACTTGAGGAGGAAGGCAGAGACCTTCCAGCAGAGTCAGTGGTCAGCAGCAGGCAGGACAACAAGCAGGCCAGCAGTCCTTCCAGTAAAGTAGTCCAGATGAGTCCTTTGGGCAGTCAGGCAATCCCTCTGACAGAGTCCAGTTGAAGGTCCAGAAGTTTCTGATTTGGTGGGGTCACAGACCTACTACATATGTGCACAATGAAAAGTACCTTTGAAGTGAAGGAAACTTCAAAGAGTGGTTTTGAAGTGCACAAGTTCCCCTTTCAACCCAACCCTGTCTGCCAGGAGCCCTGTGGGGGTTATCAGTCCTTTGTGTGGGGCTGCAGACCACTGGTCTTTGAAGTGTAAGAGAGAGCCCCTCCACCCTTCATGCCTAGGGAAACCCATCTGTATGTAGATGAATACATAAGCAGTTGAGTATCCTGTACTAATGGCTGTCTGGGTGGAATGTATAAGGGGCCCTGTCAACTAGCACAGAACAGACGTGGATTGGAGACAGCTTGTTAGGCACAGATGGCAGTAAGTGCAGAGAAATGCCTACTTGCTAAAGGTGACATTTCTGAAATAGAAACGTAAAATCCAACTTTACCAGTAAGTAGGATTTCTCACTACCATTGCAACCCCACCAACTATGACAAGTCTATTCCCCTCTGTTAGGACTCACACACGCACGCTTCTTGCTGATCCCTCACAAAATAAATCAGCATGTATGAAAAAAGATGAAACATGTCATAACTGTTTTTGCAGCACAGCACTTCCCTGTGACTTATGAGGAAAATGATCTTCTATCTGAAGACCGAATATTACATTGCATGTTTGTTTATATTGATAAAAGCAAGTCTTGTCCCATTTCTGAACTGTGTGCCAAGTGGTTTATGGAGTCATCACATTCCTTCATATGAATCATCAGAAGTGTTTGATGACTCATCACCAGCATGTGTCTGATGACTTATCACTAGCACACCAGTCTATAAATAGAACTGCCAAGGTGTTTCCTGTGCTTGGCTTTGAGTCCTCCTTCACTTGCAGGTGTTCTTGGTTCAGCTGGAATTCAGTGATTTTTTCTGGAGTCCTCTTTTCAGGGCAAGGCTTCATCGGAGCCTCCCTCTCTGGAGCGGATTACTTTCTCAGCAGATGGAGAATTTACGAGCAGTATTCCATCGTCCTCAAATAATCAAAACATTGCAGGAGAAGTCGGTTCATGAGTAATTCCCCTCTCGTCTCCCCGTTTTTCAGCTTTCTTGAGGTTAGTGGCCTTTTGGTGCATTATGAAAGACATTTATTGATGCTGAGAACCCCGTGATACACAACTATTTTACAAAAACAGCTTGAGAAGTATTTTTAAAAGCAGCATTGAAGTTAAGTGTTGTAAACTCCTGAAGGCATCGCTTGATATTTATGCAAACTTAAACGTTTATTCTGATTGTTTTGGATAGCGTCTATCGTGTGAAAACGAATAACAATAGACAAGTTAATAAGTTTGATTTTATAACGATTTTGTTGTGAGTTTCAAAAGTGTGCTTAATAGTTGAGCAATCGAGCGCTAATAATTATTGTGACTTTGCTGAAAGACTCTGTGATTGCCCAATTAAATGATAATAATTATTGTTATTTTGCTGAAAGGCTCTGTGATATTTCTAGTTCTTTTGTTTTTGATTTGTATTTGGTCTTAGAATTCCTGCATCAAGCCCTGAGGCAACTTTCTTAGAACAACAGTGACTCTCCTTTGTGAATCAATGTTTTTGTTTCTCTTCTCTTCCCAAATCCCTGTTCCCTATCCCTTTCCCCCGGAGGCTATTCGCTCATTCCCTGTTCATTTCACATACAAGAGAATAGTGGTTAGGGGTGAGAGTTTTATTCTCTTTGTTCCCGTAGAACCTGGAATTCAGGTGAGTGGGCATGGTCTTATCAGAAAACCAAGCCCATGAAAATTAAGGGCCTGATTACAACTTTGGAGGCGGTGTTAATCCGTCCCAAATGTGACGGATATACCACCAGCCGTATTACGAGTTCCATAGGATATAATGGACTCGTAATACGGCTGGTGGTATATCCGTCACTTTACCATCACTTTTGGGACGGATTAACACCTCCTCCAAAGTTGTAATCAGGCCCTAAGTCCGCCCGAGCTAAGATCCCTAAGACAGAGGTCAACATGGAGGATCTTGTGTAGTCTCTGATGCAGGTTCAGGCTGAGGTAGCACAATTGTGGGAGGAAAATGATTCCCTTACAGAACAACTTGAGGGATACAAGATTAGAGGGGAACCATGGTTAGGTGCAATTCATAGAACAGACAGACCCTTTCTAAAACCAGCAGCCTTTGTTCCTAATAAACCTACTAAACCTGAAGAAGCAACACCTATGAAATGAACTGTAGTGACACTTACACCCGTTCCATTGGCTCCGTCTGAAAGATTCATTGGCAAAAGTATTAAATTTGATGTATTCGTGAAGGAATGTGAATTGCAGTTTTTGTGTAGGCCTGCAGCTTTTCCGGATGATGCTGCAAAAGTTGCTTTCGTTATTTCGTACCTTGCAGGGAATGCTGATAAATAGTCTATCCCCTTAGTCCAAAACGATGACCCTCTTTTGTATAGTTTTCCAGAGTTTCAAGCCCAAATGAAGAAACTTTTTTCTCGACGCACCTTCATGCACTCCAGTGATACTGAGTTATTGAATTTGAAACAAGGAAATGAAGACCTCTCAACATACTTAACCACTTTCAATGGATTAGCATCAGAAACCCATTGGCCAGAGAGTAAAAGAACCTCATTATTTTATCGGGGACTTCGAGATGAGTTGAAAGATGTTTTGTCTTAGATAGTAGAACCGCCCGAAGATTGTGGCAAATTTATCAATTTAGTTGTTAAACTTGATCATCGATTAAATAAAAGAAAAGGTGAAAAAGGTAGAGGAGTTAATACACTTCTTATTGTTGTTCGTACTGAGAAAAAAGAAGAGACTAAGAATCAGGAATGTAGTGAACCAATGCAAATAGGGGGTATCCATTCTCTGTTATGCTTAGAAGAAAATGAGAGGAGACCTTCTTTGAAATTATGCCTCTATTACGGCAAAGCAAGTCATTTTGCACAAGAATTCCCTGTGAGACCCGAGATCAAGGCACTAATACCCAAAAAGACAGTAGCTTCAGGAAACCTTTCCAGTGAAAATTCTGAAAAACTAGATAGCCCAAGGAAAAGTGAGCTCTATCCTTTGGGCAAAAGACAAAAGACCTCAAAGGGTTCCACATTTGCTCTTCTTGGACTTCCACGTCATTTCCTAATGACAGTGACCATGATTTTTAAAACCCAATTAAGAGAAGTTTAATCTATTCTCTTGACTCTGGGGATAATTGTTTGGATATTTCATTAGCCAAAAGGTTAGGGTCACTTTTCTCCCCAAACAAAAACCTGAGGCCGTTCGGGCCGTCAATGGTACTGAATTATCCTCAGGATTAATAATTTATTATTCTGAACCTATTACAATAGTCTGTGACAATGGTCACTCTGAATCTATTAGGTTTGATGTAATTGAAACTCCTACTTTTGGAGTTATCTGAGGAGTACCCTGGCTTCAATGGCATACCCAAGGATGGATTGGGATATAGGGACTGTGACACTAAATTCTCCATTTTGTCTTCAGAATTGTTACCAAGAGGCAACAAGCTGGGATTCTCCCTTGTTATGTATGGTCTTCTCATCCACCAGCGACAGTTTGCTTCCGGAACACTATCAGGAGTTTGCAGATGTGTTAGATAAGGTTCAAGCAACCAGTTTACTACCTCATCGTAGTTTCAATTGTAGAATTGATTTGGTTCCAGGGGCCACACTACCTTGTAGTAGGATATATGCTCTATCGGAGGCAGAAACAAAGCTTGGCAATTGGCTTCATTTGCCTTTCTACTTCCCCTGTTTCGGCTCCTTTGTTTTTTGTCCCAACGAAGAACGGGGATCTTAGGTTCTGTATTGACTATAGAGCCCTCAATAAGGTGACCATAAAAAACAAGTACCCTCTTCCTCTGATTCTGGCCCTTCTTAACCAACTTCACAAAGCCACAATCTTTACCAAACTTGGCCTTCGTGGAGCTTACCACCTCATCAGAATACGTGAGAGGAGCGAACGGAAAACGGCTTTTTGTACAAAATACAGGCCCTCATTCCAACCGCGGCGGTCAATGACCGCCGGGTTGGTGGACCGCGGGAGCACCGCCGACAAGCCGGCGGTGCTCCAATGGGCATTCCGACCGTGGCGGTAAAGCCGCGGTCGGACCGGCAACACTGGCGGTCTCCCGCCAGTGTACCGCCGCCCATTGGAATCCTCCAAGGCGGCGCAGCTAGCTGCGCCGCCGAGGGGATTCCGACCCCCCCTACCGCCATCCAGTTCCCGGCGGTTCTCCCGCTGGGAACCGGATGGCGGTAGGGGGGGGTCGCGGGGCCCCTGGGGGCCCCTGCAGTGCCCATGCAAATGGCATGGGCACTGCAGGGGCCCCCGTAAGAGGGCCCGCTAGTATTTCACTGTCTGCATAGCAGACAGTGAAATACGCAACGGGTGCCGTAGCACCCGTCGCACCTTCCCACTCCGCCGGCTCGATTACGAGCCGGCTTCATGGTGGGAAGGTCGTTTTCCCCTGGGCTGGCGGGCGGCCTTTCGGCGGCCACCCGTCAGCCCAGGGGAAAAGTCAAAATACCCGCCGCGGTCTTGCGACCGCGGTACGGTATTTTGACAGCGGGACTTTGGCGGGCGGCCTCCGCCGCCCGCCAAGGTCCGAATGAGGGCCACAGTATTTTTGAGTATTGTGTGATGCCGTTTGGTTTGCGTAACGCCCCCGCGGCATTTTAATTCTTTATAAACAATGTTCTTAGTGAATTTGTGGATTGCTTTGTCATAGTCTATATAGATGATATTTTAATCTACCCACACAATAAAAAGGAACATGAGAATCATTTTTCCGCTGTGTTACACAAATTACGTGGACATAATTTGTATGCCATGTTAGAAAAATTTCAATTTCATGTTCCTCAAGGGGAATTTCTAGGGTTTGTTTCATCAAAACAAGGGGTCCAAATGGATTAAAAAAAGATTGATGCTATTTTACAATGGCCACAACCCACAAACGTAAAAGAAATTCTGATTGTACTTGGCTTTGCTAACTTCTATCGAACATTTATCTCCCATTTTTCTGACACTGTAGCCCCACTTACTCAATTGTTATGAAAAGGAGTTCCTTTTAGGTGAACTCCTGAAACACAGCAAGCTTTTGACTCATTAAAAGGGAGTTTTACTACTGCATCCATATTAAGGCATCCTGACCCCCTCTCTACCTTACTATGTACTAAGTACTACGTTCCCGGCAAAGGTACTCGAGAAGATCATCAACAGGCAACTGTCCCACCACCTGGAGGAAAACAACACTCTGGACCTGTCTCAATCCAGCTTTCAGAGCAATCACAGCACTGAGACGACCCTCATCGCAGCAACCAACAACATCCGGACCCTCCGGGACAAAGGCGAAACAGCAGCCCTCATCCTCCTGGACCTCTCGGCCACCTCTGCCACCACAACCTACGCACACGCCTTCAGGACGCAGGGATCAGTGACAAGGCCCTGGACTGGATCACCTCCTTCATCACCGACAGAACTCAGAGAGTCCACCTCCCACCATTCCTATCTGAAGCCATCAAGACCATCTGCCACATACCACAGAGCTCCTCCCTCAGCTCGACACTCTTCAACGTCTACATGGCACAGCTCAGCAAAATCGTCCTATTTCACAACCTCAACATCATCTCTTACACTGATGACAGCAAGCTGATCCTCTACCTCACCAAGGATCCCGCCACAGCAAAAACCAACCTCCACAAGGGAATGAAGGCTGTCGCCAACTGGATGAAGAACAGTTGACTAAAACTTAACTCAGATAAGACAGAGGTCCTCCTCCTCGGCCCCACCCCCTCCGCTTGGGACGCCTCCGTGGCCGCACTTGCTGGGAGCCACACCAACGCCCACCAACCACTCCCATAACCTGGGTTTCATCCTTGACTCATCGCTCTCCATGACCCAACAAGTCAACGCTGTCTCGTCCTCCTGCTTCAACACCCCCCGCATGCTCTGCAAAATCTACAGGTGGATCCCTACCAAGACCAGAAGGACGGTTACCCAGGCCCTCATCAGCAGCAGACTGGACAACAGCAACGCTCTCTACGCGGGAACCACAGCAGCTCTCTAGAAAAGACTGCAGCGGAGACAGAACGCCTCCGCACGCCTCATCCTCAACATCCCCCACCACAGCCACATCACAGCCCACCTGAGAAACCTACAATGGCTTCATGTCAACAAAAGGATCACATTCAAACTCCTAGCCCACGCCCACAAAGCACTCCACAATGCCGGACTAGCATACCTCAGCGATCATCTCACCTTCTACAGCCCGAACCGTCAGCTCCGCTCCACGGAACACTCCCTCGCCACCGTCCCATGCATCCACAGGTCAACATCCGGCAGCAGATCCTTCTCCAACCTCTCGGCCAAGACCTGGAAAACCCTCCCCATTCACCTACAGCAGACCAAGGACCTACTGACCTTCAGGAGACTATCCAACACCTGGCTATTCGAGTAGTAGCAGCTCCCCCCTCCTCAAAGTGCCTTGAGACCCTCACGGGTTAGTAGCGCACTCTACAAATACACTGATTGATTGTTAGAAGCAGATGCTTCACAAGCGCCAGTAGGTGGAATCGTTTCTCAGCAAAATTCTGAAACTAGGAATATGCATCCAATAGCCTTCTTCTCTAAAAAAACATTTACCGGCGGAACAAAACTATACAGTAGCTGAAACAGAACTTCGAGCCATAAAATTGGCCTTTCAAGAATGGAAACATCATTTGTGGGAGCACGTTTTCTCATTACTATTTATTCAGATCTTAAGAACTTACAATTTTTTAGATCTGCAAAAGTACTTACCCCATGATAAATGAGATGGGTTTCTTTCTTTAATTAATTTGATTTCATAATTACTTATAGACCCGGTACACAACAATTTAAGGCTGGCACCCTGTCACATCTCCAAAACACCACAACCCAATCAGATACAAGTCAAATAACACCGATTCCAATGATTCCCCCAGAAAAAATTATAAGTAGTTGTTCGGACGAGCTCCCATTCCTGAACACATCCAAACAAGAATTGCAGAAGGAAAATATGGAACAATGGTTAGCACATCCAATACATTTCTGACAATCTATTTTATCATGATTATACTTTGTTTATCTCTAAGAATCTGAGAGAGCTGGTTATTCAATGGTGTCATTCATCCTCCTTGAGTGGACATCCTGGAGTGCAGAAGACTAAGGACGTGTGCACATGACGGTTCTGGTGGGATTCCCTAGATGCAGACATAAAGGATTTTATACAAACATGTCCCGTATGTGCTTGTAGCAAACCTTCACACACCACCCCCAAAGGAAATGTCATTCCTCTACCAGTACCGCAAGCTCAATGGCATAATACTAATATGGATTTTGTAACTGATCTACAGAAAGATAAGGGGAATACATGTATACTAGTGGTAGTGGATTTATTCTAAAAAATGTCCCAGTTCATTCCTCTCACTAAACTCCCAACTGCATATTGTCCTGCTTCATGACCTGCCAACTCTAATTATCTCTGATCGACCAACAAAATTTGTGTCTAAATTTTGGCATGAACTATGGGGGTCATTCTGACCTTGGCGGTAAAATGCGCTTACCGCCGGTCAGAAGACCGCCATAACACCGCCGCGGTAAACCGCCACGGTCATTCTGACCCGCAACTGGCAAAGCGCCAAAAAACCGACATCCACAAAAGTCCGCCACACCAACGGCCAGCGTTAAACTGGCGAAGACCAAACCTCCACCGTCACGCCAACAGAAATACGCCCATGCCATTACGACCCACGAATCCACGCGGCGGTCTTTCAACCGCGGTATTCCATTGGCGGTACACACCGCCGCGCTCAAAATACACATACAGCTCCAAAACACAGCCACATTGGACAATTTGAAATACACACACCTGAGACACATACACACAACACTCCCACACACCCAATTAACTATAAAACACACACCCACATCACCCACAAACCCCTACGACCACAAATCAGAGACGAAACCCAGAGAGAGACAGCACAGAATAGAGAACACCATCACACAGAGGCACACTACACCATCACCCACACAACAACCACGCACAAAACACCACACACCACTACACTCACCACACTCATCACCGCAAACACCACCCCACACCTCATCCACACCACCCCATGGCACCCCCAAGACACCCCAGGTTCTCTGACGCAGAACTCAGGGTCATGGTGGAGGAAATAGTTTGGGTAGAGCCCAAGCTCTTCGGGACACAGGTGCAGCACACCACCATTGCCAGGAAGATGGAGCTATGGCAAAGAATAGTGGACAGGGTCAACGCTGTGGGACAGCATCCACGAAATGGGGACGACATCAGGAAGAGGTGGAACGACCTACGGGGGAAGGTGTGTTCCATGGTATCCAGGCACAACATCGCGGTGCAGCGGACTGGCGGCGGACCCCCACCTCCTCCCCCAGAACTTACAACATGGGAGGAGCAGGTCTTGGCGATCCTGCATCCTGAGGACCTCGCAGGAGTAGGCGGAGGAATGGACTCTGGTAAGTCTAATCTCAACTACTTCATCCCCCCCACCCCAGCAGCATGACAACTCATACCCCCACCCTCACCCCCATCACAGCCAATCCTTGCAAATGTCTCACCATCACAACCCACCCATCCCAACACCAAACCCTGCATGCCACCACAAATCATCGACACCCATCACCTAAGCATGCCCACTGCACATACCCATCTCCCCCACAAACCGCCGTCACAACAGCCCCCACAAAGGAATGCCAGCACTGGGGTACACGGGCACCCACCCATTGCACGCTATGGCACACACAGAAGCAATAACCATACTCTTATACCCCTGCAGGACCCGAACGCCACCACACCGCCCAGGAGGGTCCAGAAATGTCCATCCCACCCCCAGAAGAGGCCCCCAGTGATGACAGCAGCTCTGTCTCCCTGGACCCAGATGACCAGCCCGGCCCATCGGGGACCTCAGGACAGTCGTTTCCCCTCAGATAGCCACAGGCCACAGCAGACCTACCCCCCTCTGGGAACACCAGCACAGCACCCACCCAGCAGGCCCATGCCTCTGTCTCCAGGACACATCAATCAGCGGTGTGTCCACCACTGCAGGGCACCCAGGTTAACCCACCACCCCAACAACAACAGGGACCTAGGGGCAGTGGTAGTGGGCACACGGTCCAGGGGACAGAGGCCCAGGGAAACAGGGGAACTGGGAGGGCTGCTGTGCGACAGGGGGGGGACAGGCCCAGGGAACCCACTCTCCACGAGGCCCTCACCTCCATCATGGGAGCATACCACCACTCCCAGGAGACGATGGCGACGGTCCTGGCCAGGTTCCAGGAGATCCAGGTACTGCAGGAGGAACAGTTTATGGGGTTCAGGGAAGAACTGAGAAACATTAGTTCCGCAATGGGCACCATCGTTGTGGCTCTCAACCAGATTGTCACCACATTGCGGGACCATGTGGCACCACAAAGGGCCCCTGTCACTAGCATGGACCAGGAACAGGCTACTACCTCCGCCGGTGCTAGTGGACAGGAGGCCCTGACACAAGAACAACCGGCCACCAGAACCCCACCTCCTGCAGAAGAAGAACCACCCCGCAAGCGGGCCTGAGATCTAGGAAGAAGACAGAGTAGGATGCCAAGACCCCCACCAGGAAAGGATACCCCCTGATGTCATCCCACTGTCCCACATTGTCACCCTGTCCAACCTTAAACTGCCCCTGCTCCACCTTCCACAGGCATATGGACAATGCACCGGTGAGACTGAGAATCTGGACTCTGCCATGGACATTCCTCCACCATCACCCATCACCGATTTTCAACCATGTCCTAAAATTGAGCACTTTAATAAACACACTTATTGCACAAAAATAATCTGGAGTCTGCCTGTATTTTTGAAAATATGTATTAGACATAAACGTGCCAAAATGACCAGTTACATTGTGATGATAACATACCACTGTCACACAGCTTTAGTCCATGGGCAAACAAAGCAGAGGTCACGCAGTGGGGCCCACATCTCTGAAATTGGAAGGGAAAGTCACAACTCTGTTAGCATACACTGGGTGAAAAGGACACAGTAGAGAGGCAGGAGACTGTAAGTAAATGTAAAATACCGGTGTTGATTCTTACCTGTGTGTTATTGAAAATACTGCTGTATCACTGTGTCCCTGTTGTCTGTGTGGTCCTCTTCGTCTTCCTCCTCTTCACTCTCCGCAGGCTCCACAGCTGCTACAACACCACCATCTGGACCATCCTCCTGCAGAAAAGGCACCTGGCGTCGCAAAGCCAGGTTGTGAAGCATACAGCAGGCCACGATGATCTGGCACACCTTCTTTGGTGAGTACATTAGGGATCCACCTGTCATATGCAGGCACCTAAACCTGGCCTTCAGGAGGCCGAAGGTCCGCAAGATCACCCTCCTAGTACGCCCATGTGCCTCATTGTACCGTTCCTCTGCCCTTGTCCTGGGATTCCTCACTGGGGTCAGTAACCACGACAGGTTGGGGTAACCTGAGTCACCAATTAGCCACACACGGTGTCTCTGTAGTTGTTCCATCACATAAGGGATGCTGCTATTTCGCACGATGTACGCGTCATGCACTGACCCAGGGAACCTGGCATTTACATGGGAGATGTACTGGTCAGCCAAACAGACCACCTGGACATTCATGGAATGATAACTTTTTCTGTTCCTGTACAACTGTTCACTTTCTCTGGGGGGTACCAAAGCCACATGTGTCCCATCAATGGCACCAATGATGTTGGGAATATGTCCAAGGGCATAGAAATCACCCTTCACTGTAGGCAAATCCCCCACCTCAGGGAAAACGATGTATCTCCGCATGTGTTTGAGCAGTGCAGACAACACTCTGGACAACACCTTTGAAAACATAGGCTGAGACATCCCTGATGAAATGGCCACTGTTGTTTGAAATGAGCCACTTGCCAAAAAATGGAGTACTGACAGCACCTGCACTAGAGGGGGGATCCCTGTGGGTTGGCGGATGGGTGACATCAGGTCTGGCTCCAGCTGGGCACACAGTTCCTGTATAGTGGCTCGGTCAAGCCTGTATGTCAGAATGACATGTCGTTCCTCCATTGTCGACAGGTCCACCAGCGGTCTGTACACGGGAACATTCCTCCATCTCCTCGCAAGTCCCAGCGGACGGTGCCTAGGAAGGACAACAGCGAGCACAGAGTCAATCAACCCACAGGTACGTTCCCACAGCTTGCACAGTACACGATTCTCTATGCATTGAATGGCTTGTATGAGTGTCGATGCAAGGCCTAGGCATGTGTGATGCAGTAGAAATTAAGCCATGTGGGCCCTTGAAATGGCGGCTGCCTGACCTGTGAAGTGCGACAATGGGATGTCAGGTCAATGTGCTGGCGTGGCACACCGTGGCGGATGGCGGTCGAAGACCGCGGCGCAAAGCCGCATTGGTTAACATTGAACCCTATGGGTTTCAGGAGCCAATGACGAAGTGCGCCGGCGGTCACGGTACGCACCGCCGCGGACGTGACCGCCATTTTCTATCAGCTTAATCACTCGAGACCTGATCATCCACAGGAGAGGACCTATACTGCAAGTGCTGCTGTGACCTCGGTCTGGAAGATACAATGGCTGCTGCGACTGGGGAAAGGGCCCCTGCCTTCACTTCTGAAGAATTGGAGAAACTCGTGGATGGGGTCCTCCCCCAGTATGCGCTACTCTACGGTCCTCCAGGCCAACAGTTAAGTACACTGGGAGCATGCTTTGGGGGCAATGCCTGTGTTGAGTCGGGTGGATGAAAGATGGTGGGGAGGGGAGCGATTGAGGCATGCATCAAACGACGGATGAGAGCATGTGCCACATGCAAGGGTGGGGATGGGGGGCCACTCACATCGAGCATGCAGAAAATTATGACAATGTTATTTCTCCCCCTGTACATGCCACATAGGTCAGCGCCCATCAGAAAATCGACATTTGGCGTGCCATCGCCAAGGACGTCCGGACCCTGGGGGTCCACAACAGACGGGGCACCCACTGCCGCAAGAGGTGGGAGGACATCCGCCGCGGGAGCAGGAAGACCGCGGAGGCTCTGCTGGGGATGGCCTCCCAACGTAGGAGGGGTGCCACTCGTCAATTGACCCCCCTGATGTCTCGGATCCTGGCGGTGGCCTACCCAGATTTGGATGGGCGCGTGAGGACATCACAGCAGACACAAGGGGGTGAGTACCAGCACATTCTGCTATCTTAGCGCGCAGTGGAGGTGTCTGGGTGGGGGAGGAGGGCTGTGGGTATCCCTAGGCCAGGGCGATTTCTGTAGGCTAGGCCCCTCCGTAAGGCATGGCCCTGTGCCCCCGCCCCCCACCTCTGTAGGGTGCCAAGTACAGCTATCCATGGCCCTGTGTCACCTATGTGTGCAGTTGTCATCCATAGGCTTGTAGGCCAAGTCCCAATGATTGAGTAGTGTACCCCAAGTGCGCGGCGTAGTGCAGGGGGCTTCTGTGTCTGTCCTCTCCTCCAACTGTGTTGCCAATGCATGCACTCAACATGTCTTTATTTCCCCCCCCCCCTTTTTTGCTGCTCTTCCTGTTCATGTGTGCATTAGCATCATCAGGCGTAGGAGAAGTGGCATCGGAGCACAAGGGAGCTGCATCTCACATGGCCCTGGAGGGCCATGCAACCGACTCGGAGTTCACCAGTGAGACGGAGGGCAAGGGGAGCTCCACAACGGGGACACGTGGAGACATCAGCGACACAGACACGTCCTCGGAAGGGAGCTCCCTTGTGGTGGCGGCAACATCTGTGCCCACCGCAACAACAGGTACAGCCGCCACCCAGCGCACCAGCTCCGCCCTCCAAGCAGCCCCTCAGCGTTCGCCCCGTGCCCGCTCGCACACGAAGGCGGGCATCTCCTTCGCCCCAGGCAACTCAGGCCCTGCCCCAGTTACCCCTGCTGCCCTCAGTGAGGAGGTCATTGACCTCCTCAGGACGCTCATTGTTGGGCAGTGTGAGAAAACAGGGCTGATTGCAGAGGCCCCATAACTTTTTGCCCCCATTCTCCTCTTTTTGCTGGTGTTTTCCTGACTTTGATGGTGCCCTGGGTACTGCTAACCAGTCCCAGGGCCTGTGCTCTGTGTAAAATGGATATGCAAATTAGGCTAATTATAATTGGCTAAGTTAACCTACCTATAAGTCCCTAGTATATGGTAGGGCATGTAGGTTTAGGGACCACAGCATAGGTGGTGCACACCTAGGTGCACTGCTGAGGTGCCCAGTGTCATTTTAAAAGCAAGCCTGCCTTGCTGGCTGCTTTTAAATTAAAGTTATATGCAAATTCGACTTTGGAATTAAAGGTACTTCCAAAGTCTTAAACTACCTTATTGTTACATATAAGTCACCCCTAAGGTGTGCCCTATGTGCCCCTAGGGCTGGGTGCCATGTAACTATAAGCAGGGACTTTATAAAAATAGATTTATAAGCCCTGGTGAGGTAAAAACAGCCAAATTCGTTTTTCCCTCATTGAAGTAAATGGCCTTCATAGGCTAGAATGGGCAGACTTTATTTTAAATTTTAAAGTCTCCTTAAATGTTACATACCAAGAATTTGGTATCAAATTGATTGTTGTAATAAATCCCACAACTTCCAGTTGTTGGATTTAATATAACTTGTCCAGGTAAAAAGTTTAGACTTTACCTAAAAAGTTGCCAATTTCAGCTCTGCATTGTTTTTGCTGCTGTGCTCTGATTGGCCAGCCTGCAGCAGCTTCTGCCAGGCTGCCTTGATGAGGTGTGAAGTGGCCTGGCTTCACACAAAGGAATGTGCTTGGGGGAGAGAATCTCCCCTCAGCAGATGGTGAGGCAGGAAGGGGGAGGGCTGCCAAACTGGTCTTCAAAGGCAGAGAAGGACATTTGGAGCACCCAGCAACACCCCCACATCCTGCAACCCCAGACAATTAGGTGCCCCCTTGATTAGATTAGGAGAGGGCAGGAGAGGGGTGTGTTTATGATTTTTAGCCACACCAGTGGGTGGGCTCAGCCAGATGTAACCTCCAAAAATCAGATTCATCCATGTTGGATTTTTAGAGACTGTTGCCTTCTGGGATGGATTTTTGCCACACTTCCCAGGAAGTGGTCATCACTGGGGGACGACCCTGTACCTGATTGGAGGATCAGGACCCCCCTGCTTTTCACCCAGGAGCAAGGATAAAACTGGCAGACCTGCCCCCACACCTCAGATCCCCACCAAATTTCAAGAAGAAAGAACTTAAGGAGAAGAAGGACTGCCCTGCTGGACCCCTGGCCTGCACCTGGAACCTGCTCTCAGAAGGACTGCACCAGCTGCACACCTGGGCTTCACCACAAGAAGGACTTTGCCTGGCTTCAAATGGTTCAAGGAGGGACTCCCTGTTTGCTACAGGTGAAAAATTGCTAACCAGAGTCCCCTGCACCAACTCCTGAAGAAAGCGACCAGCTGACCACTGTCCAGTGGCCAAAAAGGAGTTTGCGCCAGGTGCATTCTGGGAGTTGAAGTCCGCACCCCCAAGGACCATCACATAACTTCTGGACCCTTGGGGTGAGCTGTGGACCCCAAAAGAACCTTAAAAGAACATCTGGGTGAAGCCCCAGAAGTTTGGAAAAGATTTGAGAATTTTTGGAAAAAAAGCTCCAGAGAGGGACCGACCCGCCGCGGAAATTCTAGCCGGCTTGCCTCAACCGCGACCCGGCCTGACTTCGTGGTTCGTCCCGGTAAAGAAAAACCTCCAAAAAAGAGACTAAGTCCGAAGGTAAAAAGTTGACCGGGACCTCCCAGCCATCGTATCCGAGAAGGGCTCCATGGACGTCGGATCAAGATCCAGGTTTACCCCGGTCGAAGGATTTTCATCTCGAAAAAACGACTAAGTCCGAAGGTAAAAGTCTCCACCGAGGAAACCCACATCGCGTATCCGGACAAGGGCTCCAGGAGGTCGGATTCAACTGGCAGGTTCGTCCCGGTGAAGAAAAACTTCAAAATAAAGACTAAGTCAGAAGGTAACTTTTTAACCGAGGCCTCCCGCGACCTGTAGCCGAGCAGGGCTCCATCGCGGTCGGCCTGAAACTTTGACTTTGTCCCGGTCCTGGTGCAACCAGATGACCCGATTGGCGCTTTTTGTTTCTAAGCGCTAAAAAAATAGTAATTCTTTAAAAATTCATATCCCCGGTTCCCCTGAACTGATTTTAATCGTTTTTGTGTCATTTTAAAGATAAAAATATAAACTATTTTTATAAATTGGTTTTGGATTTTTAAACTGTTTCCTGTGTTTTATTTGAATACTGTTTTGTGATATTTGAATGCTTTACACTTTGTCTCCTAAGTTAAGCCTTGACGCTCGTTGTCAAGCTACCAAGGGTTGAGCTGGGATTAATTTACTGAGACCTAACTGTACCTAGGTGGAGGTTAGTGCCTTGTTGCTAGGTGTAGGTACCTACCTGCCCTTAACAATAACCCATTTTCCAACATAATTGGAAGCAGTGACGGGATCCTGTACTTGTGTTCAATATCACGTTACAGTTTTAGGTAAAACAAATAAAAAATCCTTTAAATTGTCCTAGTGCAAAAATTGTTTTTAATTTTTAATTTGGATTAATTTAAATTATTGAATTTTTGTAATTTTTCTAAATTCTTGTTTCCAATTTTTGCAAAAAGTTTTTGTTGACACAAAACTAGGGAACCATGGAGCTTGATCTGGCTAGCCTACCCACACTGACAGTAGTCCAGCTTAGGGGGTTGTGTATTGAAAGAGGGTTGCCTGCAACCACTGATCTCAGGAAGCAAATCCTGATCACATCCCTGACAGCATGGGCTGAGGCCCAAGAGGTAGAGTCAGAGGAAGCTCCAGAGGAGGGAGAAAGAAGGGAGGATGCAAGCTCTAACCACTCAGGGGAGGGAAGGCATCTGAGCCCAAGTGAGGATGAGGAAGAACGGTCCTCAGTAAATACAGTCACTAGGGGCAGATCCAAAGCTAGTGGTGGGAAAGGGGTCCTTTCAGGGGGAGAGAACCCATCCATCAGAGAAAGAGAGCTGGAGGCCCAGCTAGCATACATAGCTTTGGAAGCAGAGAAGCTGGCCCTAGAAAAGAAAAAGTGGGCATACAAAGAGAAAAGAGATGGAGGCAGCGATAAAGAAGCTGAGGTGTCCATGGGTGGGGGAGTTTGCCTCAGATTACCCAAGGGGGTAGTTCCTGCTTATGTAGAGGGGGATGACATAGATAAGTGGCTGGGGGCCTTTGAGAGGGCACTCCAAATGAGAAGGGTTAGGCCTCAATACTGGGGTTCCCTTTTGTGGGAGTTGGTCCCCAACTCAGGGAGGGATAGGCTTCTGACCTTAAGGGGGGAGGAGGCAGATTCATACCCTAGTATGAAGAGGTGCTTAGCCAAGAAGTTTGGTCTGACCCCAGAGCAATATAGAATGAAGTTCAGGGACACCCAGAAGGTCAGTACCCAGTCTTGGGTTGACTTTGTGGACATTTCACTAAAGGCACTAGAGGGCTGGATTATTGGTAACAAAGTAGATACTTATGAGGGGTTATACAATCTGATCATGAGAGAGCACATCTTGACCAATTGTACCCAAGAAAGGTTATGCCAGCATCTAGTGGACTCTAAGCAGACCAACCCTAGAGAGCTAGGGGAGGCAGCTGATGAGTGGTTGAGAACCAGGGTGGTTGTCAAGTCCCAGGGGGGAGACTCCAAGAAGGGGGGGACAGGTCCCCAAAAACCTAAGGAGGGAGGTGGTAAGCCCACCACAGAGACTCCCTCTGTACCCCAGAACCCTAAGAAGGAGGAGAGTAAATCCCACTCTGACCAGCAGAGACAGTTAGACCCAGGGTTAAAAAAGCTCTTGGACAGTAGGGCTTGCTTTGACTGTCAGCAGACAGGTCACTTCAGAGGAGATGCAGCCTGTCCAAAGAAGGTGGTTAGCATTGGGCTGTCCAGTGTAGCCATGGAGGAGGATTCCTCAGATGATGAAGTCCTCTTAGCATTGAGCTGGGAGACAGGACCAGATGGTAAGCTGGTGATCCCTGAGGGTGGAAGTAGGCACTTCCACCCCATTCAGGTGAATGGGATCCCTACCACTGGCCTGAGAGACACCTGTGCCAGTCACACTATAGTGAGTGACCGGTTAGTGACCCCAGACATGTATGTCCCAGGAAAGACAAAGAAAGTCAGGATAGCCACAGGGGAGGTCACCTCCAAACCAGTAGCCATAGTGCCCCTAGAGAGGGAGGGTATCCTTGACTGGATTAGGGTGGTAGTCAGTGCTGACCTTCCCCTAGATTGTATCCTGGGCAATGACCTCCCAGAGGTGAGTCTGGTCACAGATGGGGTGGTCGCCCAGGGCGCCCCCCCAACCCAAAGTCCTGGGGAGTCAATCCCTACAGTTAGGAGACAGGGGTCCCCAAGAAAAGGAAAGAAGAAAAGGAAGGGTAGGCCACTCTTAAAGAGAGTTCCAGGGAGCCAAGGGCCTTCTGCCCCAGTAGGGGGGGAGCCCAGAGTTGGCACTGGTGAGGCCTCACCTGACCCCAAGGAAGTCCTGAGTAGTCAGGCAGCTGTCCAGATGCAAGGTGTTGCCCCTGCACTGACAGAAGGGAGAGTGGAAGGAGGGTGTCTGCCACAGGAGGTGGTAGCCCCCCACTCTAGACAGCAAGAGGGGTGCCAGGACCCCAAAGAAGCCCCTAAAGCAGCTCAGCCACCTGTCAGTGGAGAGCTTAGGGTGTGGTTCTGGGTACTGACAGCTGTCAGTAGCCTCTGCTGGGTGCTAGCATTCCTGGCAGCACTGTACTTGGCCTGGGAGGCAGACCCCAGGGCCAATAGCAAAGTAGGCCCCCTGACCCTATTGGTCATGGTGGGGTTGCTCAAGTGTTGGGTGACCTCTTTGGGTAAGCTAGGTGTTGCCCTAGCAAAGTTTGGAGTAGGGGAGGTGGGCACCTCACTACCCAAGTTGGCAGAGAGAAAGGAGGAAGACCCCCCTACAGGGAAGTTTCAGTTTGAGTTGGGTCCTTTTACTGTTGGGATGGCTTCACTACCCATAGGGAGTGACCCTGACAGGAGGATATAAGGCAGAGTAGGCCCTGCAAAGGGACAGCTAGTTTTCTTCACTGTCTTCCTCGCCTAACAAGCCAGGAAGACTCTCCCAGGGTTGGGCTGAGTCTCCTGGGCGTGTGGGCTGGGGGCGGGGGTTGTGTGAGAAAACAGGGCTGATTGCAGAGGCCCCATAACTTTTTGCCCCCATTCTCCTCTTTTTGCTGGTGTTTTCCTGACTTTGATGGTGCCCTGGGTACTGCTAACCAGTCCCAGGGCCTGTACTCTGTGTAAAATGGATATGCAAATTAGGCTAATAATAATTGGCTAAGTTAACCTACCTATAAGTCCCTAGTATATGGTAGGGCATGTAGGTTTAGGGACCACAGCATGGGTGGTGCACACCTAGGTGCACTGCTGAGGTGCCCAGTGTCATTTTAAAAGCAAGCCTGCCTTGCTGGCTGCTTTTAAATTAAAGTTATATGCAAATTCGACTTTGGAATTAAAGGTACTTCCAAAGTCTTAAACTACCTTATTGTTACATATAAGTCACCCCTAAGGTGTGCCCTATGTGCCCCTAGGGCTGGGTGCCATGTAACTATAAGCAGGGACTTTATAAAAATAGATTTATAAGCCCTGGTGAGGTAAAAACAGCCAAATTCGTTTTTCCCTCATTGAAGTAAATGGCCTTCATAGGCTAGAATGGGCAGACTTTATTTTAAATTTTAAAGTCTCCTTAAATGTTACATACCAAGAATTTAGTATCAAATTGATTGTTGTAATAAATCCCACAACTTCCAGTTGTGGGATTTAATATAACTTGTCCAGGTTAAAAGTTTAGACTTTACCTAAAAAGTTGCCAATTTCAGCTCTGCATTGTTTTTGCTGCTGTGCTCTGATTGGCCAGCCTGCAGCAGCTTCTGCCAGGCTGCCTTGATGAGGTGTGAAGTGGCCTGGCTTCACACAAAGGAATGTGCTTGGGGGAGAGAATCTCCCCTCAGCAGATGGTGAGGCAGGAAGGGGGAGGGCTGCCAAACTGGTCTTCAAAGGCAGAGAAGGACATTTGGAGCACCCAGCAACACCCCCACATCCTGCAACCCCAGACAATTAGGTGCCCCCTTGATTAGATTAGGAGAGGGCAGGAGAGGGGTGTGTTTATGATTTTTAGCCACACCAGTGGGTGGGCTCAGCCAGATGTAACCTCCAAAAATCAGATTCATCCATGTTGGATTTTTAGAGACTGTTGCCTTCTGGGATGGATTTTTGCCACACTTCCCAGGAAGTGGTCATCACTGGGGGACGACCCTGTACCTGATTGGAGGATCAGGACCCCCCTGCTTTTCACCCAGGAGCAAGGATAAAACTGGCAGACCTGCCCCCACACCTCAGATCCCCACCAAATTTCAAGAAGAAAGAACTTAAGGAGAAGAAGGACTGCCCTGCTGGACCCCTGGCCTGCACCTGGAACCTGCTCTCAGAAGGACTGCACCAGCTGCACACCTGGGCTTCACCACAAGAAGGACTTTGCCTGGCTTCAACTGGTTCAAGGAGGGACTCCCTGTTTGCTACAGGTGAAAAATTGCTAACCAGAGTCCCCTGCACCAACTCCTGAAGAAAGCGACCAGCTGACCACTGTCCAGTGGCCAAAAAGGAGTTTGCGCCAGGTGCATTCTGGGAGTTGAAGTCCGCACCCCCAAGGACCATCACATAACTTCTGGACCCTTGGGGTGAGCTGTGGACCCCAAAAGAACCTTAAAAGAACATCTGGGTGAAGCCCCAGAAGTTTGGAAAAGATTTGAGAATTTTTGGAAAAAAAGCTCCAGAGAGGGACCGACCCGCCGCGGAAATTCTAGCCGGCTTGCCTCAACCGTGACCCGGCCTGACTTCGTGGTTCGTCCCGGTAAAGAAAAACCTCCAAAAAAGAGACTAAGTCCGAAGGTAAAAAGTTGACCGGGACCTCCCAGCCATCGTATCCGAGAAGGGCTCCATGGACGTCGGATCAAGATCCAGGTTTACCCCGGTCGAAGGATTTTCATCTCGAAAAAACGACTAAGTCCGAAGGTAAAAGTCTCCACCGAGGAAACCCACATCGCGTATCCGGACAAGGGCTCCAGGAGGTCGGATTCAACTGGCAGGTTCGTCCCGGTGAAGAAAAACTTCAAAATAAAGACTAAGTCAGAAGGTAACTTTTTAACCGAGGCCTCCCGCGACCTGTAGCCGAGCAGGGCTCCATCGCGGTCGGCCTGAAACTTTGACTTTGCCCCGGTCCTGGTGCAACCAGATGACCCGATTGGCGCTTTTTGTTTCTAAGCGCTAAAAAAATAGTAATTCTTTAAAAATTCATATCTCCGGTTCCCCTGAACCGATTTTAATCGTTTTTGTGTCATTTTAAAGATACAAATATAAACTATTTTTATAAATTGGTTTTGGATTTTTAAACTGTTTCCTGTGTTTTATTTGAATACTGTTTTGTGATATTTGAATGCTTTACACTTTGTCTCCTAAGTTAAGCCTTGACGCTCGTTGCCAAGCTACCAAGGGTTGAGCTGGGATTAATTTACTGAGACCTAACTGTACCTAGGTGGAGGTTAGTGGCTTGTTGCTAGGTGTAGGTACCTACCTGCCCTTAACAATAACCCATTTTCCAACATAATTGGAAGCAGCGATGGGATCCTGTACTTGTGTTCAATATCACGTTACAGTTTTAGGTAAAACAAATAAAAAATCCTTTAAATTGTCCTAGTGCAAAAATTGTTTTTAATTTTTAATTTGGATTAATTTAAATTATTGAATTTTTGTAATTTTTCTAAATTCTTGTTTCCAATTTTTGCAAAAAGTTTTTGTTGACACAAAACTAGGGAACCATGGAGCTTGATCTGGCTAGCCTACCCACACTGACAGTAGTCCAGCTTAGGGGGTTGTGTATTGAAAGAGGGTTGCCTGCAACCACTGATCTCAGGAAGCAAATCCTGATCACATCCCTGACAGCATGGGCTGAGGCCCAAGAGGTAGAGTCAGAGGAAGCTCCAGAGGAGGGAGAAAGAAGGGAGGATGCAAGCTCTAACCACTCAGGGGAGGGAAGGCATCTGAGCCCAAGTGAGGATGAGGAAGAACGGTCCTCAGTAAATACAGTCACTAGGGGCAGATCCAAAGCTAGTGGTGGGAAAGGGGTCCTTTCAGGGGGAGAGAACCCATCCATCAGAGAAAGAGAGCTGGAGGCCCAGCTAGCATACATAGCTTTGGAAGCAGAGAAGCTGGCCCTAGAAAAGAAAAAGTGGGCATACAAAGAGAAAAGAGATGGAGGCAGCGATAAAGAAGCTGAGGTGTCCATGGGTGGGGGAGTTTGCCCCAGATTACCCAAGGGGGTAGTTCCTGCTTATGTAGAGGGGGATGACATAGATAAGTGGCTGGGGGCCTTTGAGAGGGCACTCCAAATGAGAAGGGTTAGGCCTCAATACTGGGGTTCCCTTTTGTGGGAGTTGGTCCCCAACTCAGGGAGGGATAGGCTTCTGACCTTAAGGGGGGAGGAGGCAGATTCATACCCTAGTATGAAGAGGTGCTTAGCCAAGAAGTTTGGTCTGACCCCAGAGCAATATAGAATGAAGTTCAGGGACACCCAGAAGGTCAGTACCCAGTCTTGGGTTGACTTTGTGGACATTTCACTAAAGGCACTAGAGGGCTGGATTATTGGTAACAAAGTAGATACTTATGAGGGGTTATACAATCTGATCATGAGAGAGCACATCTTGACCAATTGTACCCAAGAAAGGTTACGCCAGCATCTAGTGGACTCTAAGCAGACCAACCCTAGAGAGCTAGGGGAGGCAGCTGATGAGTGGTTGAGAACCAGGGTGGTTGTCAAGTCCCAGGGGGGAGACTCCAAGAAGGGGGGGACAGGTCCCCAAAATCCTAAGGAGGGAGGTGGTAAGCCCACCACAGAGACTCCCTCTGTACCCCAGAACCCTAAGAAGGAGGAGAGTAAATCCCACTCTGACCAGCAGAGACAGTTAGACCCAGGGTTAAAAAAGCTCTTGGACAGTAGGGCTTGCTTTGACTGTCAGCAGACAGGTCACTTCAGAGGAGATGCAGCCTGTCCAAAGAAGGTGGTTAGCATTGGGCTGTCCAGTGTAGCCATGGAGGAGGATTCCTCAGATGATGAAGTCCTCTTAGCATTGAGCTGGGAGACAGGACCAGATGGTAAGCTGGTGATCCCTGAGGGTGGAAGTAGGCACTTCCACCCCATTCAGGTGAATGGGATCCCTACCACTGGCCTGAGAGACACCTGTGCCAGTCACACTATAGTGAGTGACCGGTTAGTGACCCCAGACATGTATGTCCCAGGAAAGACAAAGAAAGTCAGGATAGCCACAGGGGAGGTCACCTCCAAACCAGTAGCCATAGTGCCCCTAGAGAGGGAGGGTATCCTTGACTGGATTAGGGTGGTAGTCAGTGCTGACCTTCCCCTAGATTGTATCCTGGGCAATGACCTCCCAGAGGTGAGTCTGGTCACAGATGGGGTGGTCGCCCAGGGCGCCCCCCCAACCCAAAGTCCTGGGGAGTCAATCCCTACAGTTAGGAGACAGGGGTCCCCAAGAAAAGGAAAGAAGAAAAGGAAGGGTAGGCCACTCTTAAAGAGAGTTCCAGGGAGCCAAGGGCCTTCTGCCCCAGTAGGGGGGGAGCCCAGAGTTGGCACTGGTGAGGCCTCACCTGACCCCAAGGAAGTCCTGAGTAGTCAGGCAGCTGTCCAGATGCAAGGTGTTGCCCCTGCACTGACAGAAGGGAGAGTGGAAGGAGGGTGTCTGCCACAGGAGGTGGTAGCCCCCCACTCTAGACAGCAAGAGGGGTGCCAGGACCCCAAAGAAGCCCCTAAAGCAGCTCAGCCACCTGTCAGTGGAGAGCTTAGGGTGTGGTTCTGGGTACTGACAGCTGTCAGTAGCCTCTGCTGGGTGCTAGCATTCCTGGCAGCACTGTACTTGGCCTGGGAGGCAGACCCCAGGGCCAATAGCAAAGTAGGCCCCCCGACCCTATTGGTCATGGTGGGGTTGCTCAAGTGTTGGGTGACCTCTTTGGGTAAGCTAGGTGTTGCCCTAGCAAAGTTTGGAGTAGGGGAGGTGGGCACCTCACTACCCAAGTTGGCAGAGAGAAAGGAGGAAGACCCCCCTACAGGGAAGTTTCAGTTTGAGTTGGGTCCTTTTACTGTTGGGATGGCTTCACTACCCATAGGGAGTGACCCTGACAGGAGGATATAAGGCAGAGTAGGCCCTGCAAAGGGACAGCTAGTTTTCTTCACTGTCTTCCTCGCCTAACAAGCCAGGAAGACTCTCCCAGGGTTGGGCTGAGTCTCCTGGGCGTGTGGGCTGGGGGCGGGGGTTGTGTGAGAAAACAGGGCTGATTGCAGAGGCCCCATAACTTTTTGCCCCCATTCTCCTCTTTTTGCTGGTGTTTTCCTGACTTTGATGGTGCCCTGGGTACTGCTAACCAGTCCCAGGGCCTGTACTCTGTGTAAAATGGATATGCAAATTAGGCTAATTATAATTGGCTAAGTTAACCTACCTATAAGTCCCTAGTATATGGTAGGGCATGTAGGTTTAGGGACCACAGCATAGGTGGTGCACACCTAGGTGCACTGCTGAGGTGCCCAGTGTCATTTTAAAAGCAAGCCTGCCTTGCTGGCTGCTTTTAAATTAAAGTTATATGCAAATTCGACTTTGGAATTAAAGGTACTTCCAAAGTCTTAAACTACCTTATTGTTACATATAAGTCACCCCTAAGGTGTGCCCTATGTGCCCCTAGGGCTGGGTGCCATGTAACTATAAGCAGGGACTTTATAAAAATAGATTTATAAGCCCTGGTGAGGTAAAAACAGCCAAATTCGTTTTTCCCTCATTGAAGTAAATGGCCTTCATAGGCTAGAATGGGCAGACTTTATTTTAAATTTTAAAGTCTCCTTAAATGTTACATACCAAGAATTTAGTATCAAATTGATTGTTGTAATAAATCCCACAACTTCCAGTTGTGGGATTTAATATAACTTGTCCAGGTAAAAAGTTTAGACTTTACCTAAAAAGTTGCCAATTTCAGCTCTGCATTGTTTTTGCTGCTGTGCTCTGATTGGCCAGCCTGCAGCAGCTTCTGCCAGGCTGCCTTGATGAGGTGTGAAGTGGCCTGGCTTCACACAAAGGAATGTGCTTGGGGGAGAGAATCTCCCCTCAGCAGATGGTGAGGCAGGAAGGGGGAGGGCTGCCAAACTGGTCTTCAAAGGCAGAGAAGGACATTTGGAGCACCCAGCAACACCCCCACATCCTGCAACCCCAGACAATTAGGTGCCCCCTTGATTAGATTAGGAGAGGGCAGGAGAGGGGTGTGTTTATGATTTTTAGCCACACCAGTGGGTGGGCTCAGCCAGATGTAACCTCCAAAAATCAGATTCATCCATGTTGGATTTTTAGAGACTGTTGCCTTCTGGGATGGATTTTTGCCACACTTCCCAGGAAGTGGTCATCACTGGGGGACGACCCTGTACCTGATTGGAGGATCAGGACCCCCCTGCTTTTCACCCAGGAGCAAGGATAAAACTGGCAGACCTGCCCCCACACCTCAGATCCCCACCAAATTTCAAGAAGAAAGAACTTAAGGAGAAAAAGGACTGCCCTGCTGGACCCCTGGCCTGCACCTGGAACCTGCTCTCAGAAGGACTGCACCAGCTGCACACCTGGGCTTCACCACAAGAAGGACTTTGCCTGGCTTCAACTGGTTCAAGGAGGGACTCCCTGTTTGCTACATGTGAAAAATTGCTAACCAGAGTCCCCTGCACCAACTCCTGAAGAAAGCGACCAGCTGACCACTGTCCAGTGGCCAAAAAGGAGTTTGCGCCAGGTGCATTCTGGGAGTTGAAGTCCGCACCCCCAAGGACCATCACATAACTTCTGGACCCTTGGGGTGAGCTGTGGACCCCAAAAGAACCTTAAAAGAACATCTGGGTGAAGCCCCAGAAGTTTGGAAAAGATTTGAGAATTTTTGGAAAAAAAGCTCCAGAGAGGGACCGACCCGCCGCGGAAATTCTAGCCGGCTTGCCTCAACCGCGACCCGGCCTGACTTCGTGGTTCGTCCCGGTAAAGAAAAACCTCCAAAAAAGAGACTAAGTCCGAAGGTAAAAAGTTGACCGGGACCTCCCAGCCATCGTATCCGAGAAGGGCTCCATGGACGTCGGATCAAGATCCAGGTTTACCCCGGTCGAAGGATTTTCATCTCGAAAAAACGACTAAGTCCGTAGGTAAAAGTCTCCACCGAGGAAACCCACATCGCGTATCCGGACAAGGGCTCCAGGAGGTCGGATTCAACTGGCAGGTTCGTCCCGGTGAAGAAAAACTTCAAAATAAAGACTAAGTCAGAAGGTAACTTTTTAACCGAGGCCTCCCGCGACCTGTAGCCGAGCAGGGCTCCATCGCGGTCGGCCTGAAACTTTGACTTTGCCCCAGTCCTGGTGCAACCAGATGACCCGATTGGCACTTTTTGTTTCTAAGCGCTAAAAAAATAGTAATTCTTTAAAAATTCATATCTCCGGTTCCCCTGAACCGATTTTAATCGTTTTTGTGTCATTTTAAAGATACAAATATAAACTATTTTTATAAATTGGTTTTGGATTTTTAAACTGTTTCCTGTGTTTTATTTGAATACTGTTTTGTGATATTTGAATGCTTTACACTTTGTCTCCTAAGTTAAGCCTTGACGCTCGTTGTCAAGCTACCAAGGGTTGAGCTGGGATTAATTTACTGAGACCTAACTGTACCTAGGTGGAGGTTAGTGGCTTGTTGCTAGGTGTAGGTACCTACCTGCCCTTAACAATAACCCATTTTCCAACATAATTGGAAGCAGCGATGGGATCCTGTACTTGTGTTCAATATCACGTTACAGTTTTAGGTAAAACAAATAAAAAATCCTTTAAATTGTCCTAGTGCAAAAATTGTTTTTAATTTTTAATTTGGATTAATTTCAATTATTGAATTTTTGTAATTTTTCTAAATTCTTGTTTCCAATTTTTGCAAAAAGTTTTTGTTGACACAAAACTAGGGAACCATGGAGCTTGATCTGGCTAGCCTACCCACACTGACAGTAGTCCAGCTTAGGGGGTTGTGTATTGAAAGAGGGTTGCCTGCAACCACTGATCTCAGGAAGCAAATCCTGATCACATCCCTGACAGCATGGGCTGAGGCCCAAGAGGTAGAGTCAGAGGAAGCTCCAGAGGAGGGAGAAAGAAGGGAGGATGCAAGCTCTAACCACTCAGGGGAGGGAAGGCATCTGAGCCCAAGTGAGGATGAGGAAGAACGGTCCTCAGTAAATACAGTCACTAGGGGCAGATCCAAAGCTAGTGGTGGGAAAGGGGTCCTTTCAGGGGGAGAGAACCCATCCATCAGAGAAAGAGAGCTGGAGGCCCAGCTAGCATACATAGCTTTGGAAGCAGAGAAGCTGGCCCTAGAAAAGAAAAAGTGGGCATACAAAGAGAAAAGAGATGGAGGCAGCGATAAAGAAGCTGAGGTGTCCATGGGTGGGGGAGTTTGCCCCAGATTACCCAAGGGGGTAGTTCCTGCTTATGTAGAGGGGGATGACATAGATAAGTGGCTGGGGGCCTTTGAGAGGGCACTCCAAATGAGAAGGGTTAGGCCTCAATACTGGGGTTCCCTTTTGTGGGAGTTGGTCCCCAACTCAGGGAGGGATAGGCTTCTGACCTTAAGGGGGGAGGAGGCAGATTCATACCCTAGTATGAAGAGGTGCTTAGCCAAGAAGTTTGGTCTGACCCCAGAGCAATATAGAATGAAGTTCAGGGACACCCAGAAGGTCAGTACCCAGTCTTGGGTTGACTTTGTGGACATTTCACTAAAGGCACTAGAGGGCTGGATTATTGGTAACAAAGTAGATACTTATGAGGGGTTATACAATCTGATCATGAGAGAGCACATCTTGACCAATTGTACCCAAGAAAGGTTACGCCAGCATCTAGTGGACTCTAAGCAGACCAACCCTAGAGAGCTAGGGGAGGCAGCTGATGAGTGGTTGAGAACCAGGGTGGTTGTCAAGTCCCAGGGGGGAGACTCCAAGAAGGGGGGGACAGGTCCCCAAAAACCTAAGGAGGGAGGTGGTAAGCCCACCACAGAGACTCCCTCTGTACCCCAGAACCCTAAGAAGGAGGAGAGTAAATCCCACTCTGACCAGCAGAGACAGTTAGACCCAGGGTTAAAAAAGCTCTTGGACAGTAGGGCTTGCTTTGACTGTCAGCAGACAGGTCACTTCAGAGGAGATGCAGCCTGTCCAAAGAAGGTGGTTAGCATTGGGCTGTCCAGTGTAGCCATGGAGGAGGATTCCTCAGATGATGAAGTCCTCTTAGCATTGAGCTGGGAGACAGGACCAGATGGTAAGCTGGTGATCCCTGAGGGTGGAAGTAGGCACTTCCACCCCATTCAGGTGAATGGGATCCCTACCACTGGCCTGAGAGACACCTGTGCCAGTCACACTATAGTGAGTGACCGGTTAGTGACCCCAGACATGTATGTCCCAGAAAAGACAAAGAAAGTCAGGATAGCCACAGGGGAGGTCACCTCCAAACCAGTAGCCATAGTGCCCCTAGAGAGGGAGGGTATCCTTGAATGGATTAGGGTGGTAGTCAGTGCTGACCTTCCCCTAGATTGTATCCTGGGCAATGACCTCCCAGAGGTGAGTCTGGTCACAGATGGGGTGGTCGCCTAGGGCGCCTCCCCAACCCAAAGTCCTGGTGAGTCAGTCCCTACAGTTAGGAGACAGGGGTCCCCAAGAAAAGGAAAGAAGAAAAGGAAGGGTAGGCCACTCTTAAAGAGAGTTCCAGGGAGCCAAGGGCCTTCTGCCCCAGTAGGGGGGGAGCCCAGAGTTGGCACTGGTGAGGCCTCACCTGACCCCAAGGAAGTCCTGAGTAGTCAGGCAGCTGTCCAGATGCAAGGTGTTGCCCCTGCACTGACAGAAGGGAGAGTGGAAGGAGGGTGTCTGCCACAGGAGGTGGTAGCCCCCCACTCTAGACAGCAAGAGGGGTGCCAGGACCCCAAAGAAGCCCCTAAAGCAGCTCAGCCACCTGTCAGTGGAGAGCTTAGGGTGTGGTTCTGGGTACTGACAGCTGTCAGTAGCCTCTGCTGGGTGCTAGCCTTCCTGGCAGCACTGTACTTGGCCTGGGAGGCAGACCCCAGGGCCAATAGCAAAGTAGGCCCCCTGACCCTATTGGTCATGGTGGGGTTGCTCAAGTGTTGGGTGACCTCTTTGGGTAAGCTAGGTGTTGCCCTAGCAAAGTTTGGAGTAGGGGAGGTGGGCACCTCACTACCCAAGTTGGCAGAGAGAAAGGAGGAAGACCCCCCTACAGGGAAGTTTCAGTTTGAGTTGGGTCCTTTTACTGTTGGGATGGCTTCACTACCCATAGGGAGTGACCCTGACAGGAGGATATAAGGCAGAGTAGGCCCTGCAAAGGGACAGCTAGTTTTCTTCACTGTCTTCCTCGCCTAACAAGCCAAGAAGACTCTCCCAGGGTTGGGCTGAGTCTCCTGGGCGTGTGGGCTGGGGGGGGGTTGTGTGAGAAAACAGGGCTGATTGCAGAGGCCCCATAACTTTTTGCCCCCATTCTCCTCTTTTTGCTGGTGTTTTCCTGACTTTGATGGTGCCCTGGGTACTGCTAACCAGTCCCAGGGCCTGTACTCTGTGTAAAATGGATATGCAAATTAGGCTAATTATAATTGGCTAAGTTAACCTACCTATAAGTCCCTAGTATATGGTAGGGCATGTAGGTTTAGGGACCACAGCATAGGTGGTGCACACCTAGGTGCACTGCTGAGGTGCCCAGTGTCATTGTAAAAGCAAGCCTGCCTTGCTGGCTGCTTTTAAATTAAAGTTATATGCAAATTCGACTTTGGAATTAAAGGTACTTCCAAAGTCTTAAACTACCTTATTGTTACATATAAGTCACCCCTAAGGTGTGCCCTATGTGCCCCTAGGGCTGGGTGCCATGTAACTATAAGCAGGGACTTTATAAAAATAGATTTATAAGCCCTGGTGAGGTAAAAACAGCCAAATTCGTTTTTCCCTCATTGAAGTAAATGGCCTTCATAGGCTAGAATGGGCAGACTTTATTTTAAATTTTAAAGTCTCCTTAAATGTTACATACCAAGAATTTGGTATCAAATTGATTGTTGTAATAAATCCCACAACTTCCAGTTGTTGGATTTAATATAACTTGTCCAGGTAAAAAGTTTAGACTTTACCTAAAAAGTTGCCAATTTCAGCTCTGCATTGTTTTTGCTGCTGTGCTCTGATTGGCCAGCCTGCAGCAGCTTCTGCCAGGCTGCCTTGATGAGGTGTGAAGTGGCCTGGCTTCACACAAAGGAATGTGCTTGGGGGAGAGAATCTCCCCTCAGCAGATGGTGAGGCAGGAAGGGGGAGGGCTGCCAAACTGGTCTTCAAAGGCAGAGAAGGACATTTGGAGCACCCAGCAACATCCCCACATCCTGCAACCCCAGACAATTAGGTGCCCCCTTGATTAGATTAGGAAAGGGCAGGAGAGGGGTGTGTTTATGATTTTTAGCCACACCAGTGGGTGGGCTCAGCCAGATGTAACCTCCAAAAATCAGATTCATCCATGTTGGATTTTTAGAGACTGTTGCCTTCTGGGATGGATTTTTGCCACACTTCCCAGGAAGTGGTCATCACAGGGGGACGACCCTGTACCTGATTGGAGGATCAGGACCCCCATGCTTTTCACCCAGGAGCAAGGATAAAACTGGCAGACCTGCCCCCACACCTCAGATCCCCACCAAATTTCAAGAAGAAAGAACTTAAGGAGAAGAAGGACTGCCCTGCTGGACCCCTGGCCTGCACCTGGAACCTGCACTCAGAAGGACTGCACCAGCTGCACACCTGGGCTTCACCACAAGAAGGACTTTGCCTGGCTTCAACTGGTTCAAGGAGGGACTCCCTGTTTGCTACAGGTGAAAAATTGCTAACCAGAGTCCCCTGCACCAACTCCTGAAGAAAGAGACCAGCTGACCACTGTCCAGTGGCCAAAAAGGAGTTTTCGTCAGGTGCATTCTGGGAGTTGAAGTCCGCACCCCCAAGGACCATCACAGAACTTCTGGACCCTTGGGGCGAGCTGTGGACCCCAAAAGAACCTTAAAAGAACATCTGGGTGAAGCCCCAGAAGTTTGGAAAAGATTTGAGAATTTTTGGAAAAAAGCTCCAGAGAGGGACCGACCCGCCGCGGAAATTCTAGCCGGCTTGCCTCAACCGCGACCCGGCCTGACTTCGTGGTTCGTCCCGGTAAAGAAAAACATCCAAAAAAGAGACTAAGTCCGAAGGTAAAAAGTTGACCGGGACCTCCCAGCCATCGTATCCGAGAAGGGCTCCATGGACGTCGGATCAAGATCCAGGTTTACCCCGGTCGAAGGATTTTCATCTAAAAAAAACGACGAAGTCCGAAGGTAAAAGTCTCCACCGAGGAAACCCACATCGCGTATCCGGACAAGGGCTCCAGGAGGTCGGATTCAACTGGCAGGTTCGTCCCGGTGAAGAAAAACTTCAAAATAAAGACTAAGGGGGTTATTCTAACTTTGGAGGAGGTGTTAATCCGTCCCAAAAGTGACGGAAAAGTGACGGATTTACCACCAGCCGTATTACGAGTCCATTATATCCTATGGAACTCGTAATACGGCTGGTGGTATATCTGTCACTTTACCGCCACTTTTGGGAAGGATTAACACTCCTCCAAAGTTAGAATAACCCCCTAAGTCAGAAGGTAACTTTTTAACTGAGGCCTCCCGCGACCTGTAGCCGAGCAGGGCTCCATCGCGGTCGGCCTGAAACTTTGACTTTGCCCCAGTCCTGGTGCAACCAGATGACCCGATTGGCGCTTTTTGTTTCTAAGCGCTAGAAAAATAGTAATTCTTTAAAAATTCATATCTCCGGTTCCCCTGAACCGATTTTAATCGTTTTTGTGTCATTTTAAAGATAAAAATATAAACCATTTTTATAAATTGGTTTGGGATTTTTAAACTGTTTCCTGTGTTTTATTTGAATACTGTTTTGTGATATTTGAATGCTTTACACTTTGTCTCCTAAGTTAAGCCTTGACGCTCGTTGCCAAGCTACCAAGGGTTGAGCTGGGATTAATTTACTGAGACCTAACTGTACCTAGGTGGAGGTTAGTGGCTTGTTGCTAGGTGTAGGTACCTACCTGCCCTTACCAATAACCCATTTTCCAACAGGCAGTCTACCCTTTTGAATGCCATCCAGGGGGTAGAAAGGGAGGTGCACCGGAGCAATGCATACCTGGAGGGCATTCATTCGGGTCAGGCTGCCCATCAGCGATTGTTCAACGCTCTGGCCTCAGCACTGACGGCAGCCATTGTCCCTGTCTCCTGCCTCCCTCCTTCAACTTCCTCCACCCAGTCCCACTCCCCTGTTCCTCTGCCTATCCCAGACACACCTACAGACCAGCCTGCACACACCTCAACACCCAAGGGCAGCTCATCCAGACATAAGCACCACACATCACACAAGCATTCACACAAGCAACAGCCACATGCAGACATACTAACAGCCACTGCCTCCTCTGTGTCCCCCTCCTCCTCGTCTCCCTCCTCCCTCCCTGTGACGTCTCCACTCACACTTGCATGCACAACATCATCAGCCACTACGTCCATCACCAGCACACCCACCAGAACACTCCGCACACGTGCAGTCACCACCCCCACTGCCATTTACACGTCCCCTGTGTCCTCTCCCAGTGTGTCTGTCACCCCCTCTTCCAAACCACACAAACGCAGGCAGCACCCACCCAACAGCCATCCACCTCATGACAGCCTCCGTCACAAGCACCTGCACCTAAAGACACCACACTTGACTCTCCTACAACCACATCCTCTTCCTCCACTCCCATACCCACTGCACCTACCCTTCCCAGTGATCCTAAAAAGTTTTTCCTGTCCAAAATTAACCTCTTTCCATCACCTGACCCACCCCCTCCATCTCGTAAGAGTCCAATCAGCACCTCAGCCACCACAACCCCTGGACCTACAAGGACCATAGTACAAGGATATTGGAGTCCACCACCTTCAAGGGGAGCTACATCGGCCAGCAGTAAAGGGACAGCCAGCCCACCCGCTGGGAAAAAAAACAAGAAAGTCAAGGCCCGGCGCGAGAGGCCAGAGACGGCAGCCTCCAAAGGCACTACCCTGGCACCGTCAGGAACTGGGGTGCCACCTGGCACATCTACAAAGGGAGGCAAGGGCCACAGAGAATCACGGAAGGATGGCAAGGGCAGCACGGCCGACAAGTCTGGCAGCAGGCGAGCTGCCCAGGAGGGCCCCACCAGCCCCATTCCGGGTGTGAAGGAGGACACCCACGGGCCCGGGACTCCAGCACAGGAGGGCCCCGCAAGCGAGAAGTCGGATGGCGAGTGAACTCCATATATTGCCCGGATATGGTGCCCTGGAGACACATGTCAAGAACCCCTGAACAGGGCCCTTCAAGACAAGCACCGCTGAACAGGGCACCGCCGTCTCAAGAACCGCTGAACAGGGCCCTTCAAGACAAGCACCGCTGAACAGGGCACCGCCGTGTCAAGAACCGCTGAAAAGGGCCCTTCAAGACAAGCACCGCTGAACAGGGCCCTTCAAGACAAGCACCGCTGAACAGGGCCCTTCAAGACAAGCACCGCTGAACAGGGCACCGCCGTCTCAAGAACCGCTGAACAGGGCCCTTCAAGACAAGCACCGCTGAACAGGGCCCTTCAAGACAAGCACCGCTAAACAGGGCACCGCCGTCTCAAGAACCGCTGAACAGGGCCCTTCAAGACAAGCACTGCTGAACAGGGCCCTTCAAGACAAGCACCGCTGAACAGGGCACCGCCGTCTCAAGAACCGCTGAACAGGGCCCTTCAAGACAAGCACTGCTCCGCTGGGCCCTTCATCTCAAGCACCGCTCCGCTGGGCCCTTCATCTCAAGCACCGCTCCGCTGTGCCCTTCATCTCAAACACCGCTCCGCTGGGCACCGCCGTATCAAGCACCGCTCCGCTGGGGCCTTCATCTCAAGCACCGCTCCGCTGGGCCCTTCATCTCAAGCACCGCTCCGCTGGACCCTTCATCTCAAGCACCGCTCCGCTGGGCACCGCCATCTCAAGCACCGCTCCGCTGGGCTCTTCATCTCAAGCACCGCTCCGCTGGGCCCTTCATCTCAAGCAACGCTCCGCTGGGCCCTTCATCTCAAGCACCGCTCCGCTGGGCACCGCCGTCTCAAGCACCGCTCCGCTGGGCCCTTCATCTCAAGCACCGCTCCGCTGGGCCCTTCATCTCAAGCACCGCTCCGCTGGGCACCGCCGTCTCAAGCACCGCTCCCCTGGGCCCTTCATCTCAAGCATCGCTCCGCTGGGCCCTTCATCTCAAGCACCACTCCGCTGGGCCCTTCATCTCAAGCACCGCTCCGCTGGGCACCGCCGTCTCAAGCACCGCTCCGCTGGGCCCTTCATCTCAAGCACCGCTCTGCTGGGCACCGCCGTCTCAAGCACCGCTCCGCTGGGCCCTTCATCTCAAGCACCGCTCCGCTGGGCACCGCCGTCTCAAGCACCGCTCCGCTGGGCCATTCATCTCTGCACCGCTCCGCTGGGCACCGCCGTCTCAAGCACTGCTCCGCTGGGCCATTCATCTCTGCACCGCTCCGCTGGGCCCTTCAAGTCAAGCACCGCTGGCCCATTGGCAGAAGGGGCAGGCCCGGATCTGTGTCGGGCAGGGCTGCACGATGCACTCTGGGCACCATGCCTCCTCCAGTACCAGTGGAGTCTGTAATCCACTTGAGAGACTGTGGCTTTGCACTCCCCAGGATAGTACAGTGGGCAACCCACCCACTGTTATCCACTTGAGAGACTGTGGCTTTGCACTCCCCAGGGTGGCACAGTGGGCAAGCCACCCACTGTAGAGACTTGTGAGACTGTGGCTTTGCACTCCCCAGGATGGGACAGTGGCCATGGAGGCCCCTCGTGGATCTGGCGTCGTGGACTCATGTGGCTGAGGTGCCTCCCCTTCCCTTCCCCCTGAGGTGCCTGTAGTTTTTCTATCTGATGCCCCTGCAGTGTTCTCTCCAATGGATTCGGGTCTCCTGTGTGGGCTTTGCCCATGTGTTGAGGCCCCTTGGCCCACGTACAATGACTGAAACCCAATTTAGACAGGACAATTTACAT
Source organism: Pleurodeles waltl (assembly GCF_031143425.1). Classification (NCBI taxonomy): domain Eukaryota; kingdom Metazoa; phylum Chordata; class Amphibia; order Caudata; family Salamandridae; genus Pleurodeles; species Pleurodeles waltl. Next base: position 1,180,797,990 of record NC_090437.1, read on the forward strand.
ATGTGTATATAGTTATAGATGTTGGAAATAATTTTTTACTTAGCCTTACAATATATTTGAATTTCATGATCATTTTATTTTGTCTTGGCATTCTTCCGGGGGGCTTGGGGGGTGTCACTCTGAGTTGTTGCTCTGCATTGATGTGTAGGTAGTTGTGGGTGAGGGTGGGTGTGTCGCGTATGTGTGTGCCCGTAATCTTTTCTCCTCCTCCCTCCCCTGTGTCGTAGGTGCAGTACTCACCGTTGTCTTCTGCGCCGGCATTCGTGCTCCTGCTAGAGGAGCAGGTAGACAATAGCTGGTTCTGGTTCCATGCTGTCCAGATTTCTCGTGGAGTGTGTAGAGGTGAGCGTTTTCCCGTTCGTAGTCTGTTTCCGCCGTGTTTTTATCGGCGGGGCTCCCGCCCCGGAAAAGGTGACGGATTGGTGAGTTGTGATAGGGTGGGCGGTACATTGTCTCCCGCCTGTCTGTTGGCGGTGACCGCCGCGCTGTTTGTTTGTCCCGCCGTGGCGGTCGGAGTGTTAAAGTGGCGGTCTGTGTTGGCGGTTTCCGCCAGGGTCAGAATTCCATTTTTTGGACCGCCTGCCTGTTGGCGGGGTGGCCGCCGCTTTAACACCGACCGCCAGGGTTGGAATGACCCCCTATGTTCTTCTCTTCGTATTGACCATCGATTATACTCTGCACATCATTCACAAACTGATGGTCAAACAGAGAGAACTAACCAAACCAGGGAACACTTCCTACTTTGTTTATTTTCCACCTTATCTAGCAGTTGGTTGCAAGCACTCCCCTTAGCCAAATTTGCATATAACAACAGCGTTCATTTGGCACATAACATGTCACTTTTTTATTGTAATCTAGGCCCATGTGCATACCATGCCTGCCATCCCAAAAGGTACCTGCAGTACATGCACATTTATCTGAAATACAAAACATCTGGAATAAGACCCAAAAAACCCTACTTGACACCAAGAAAAAGATGAAAGAACAAGCAGACAAACACCGTACATCTGCACCAACATATGCAGAAGGTGATCAGGTATGGCTAAGCTCCCGTTCATTATCAATACCCAGGGTTCTTAAACTACAGCCTTGGTTCATAGGTCCCTTCACCATCTTCAAAGTTATCAACCCTGCAGCTATGAAACTGAACCTTCCCAGTAAACATAAAATGCATCCAGTATTTCATGTCTCATTGCTCAAACCATTTCTCCCCACCACTCAAACTATTCCCCCACCACCTTCCCTACTTAGGGATAATCATGAAGAATTGAAAAGTCCATCGCATTGTTTATTCTAGTAGTCGACAAGGCCGTCTCTTTTATCTAGTAGACTAGAAAGGCTACCCGCCCGAAGAGCAGTCGTGGGAACTAGCCACCCATGTCAACGCCCCACAGTTAGTAGTTTACTTTCATGCACAATACTCCTACAAACCATGGCCAGTGAAAAGGCCTTTGGGGGGAGGTACTGTTAGGACTCACACTCTCACAAGCACACTTCTTGCTGCTGCTCCTTCTCAAAATAAATCAGCATGTATGAAAACATGTCGTGAATGTGTTTACAGCACAGCACTTCCTGTAACTTGTGAGAAAAATGATCTTCCATCTGAAGACCGAATATTACATTGCATGTTTGTTTATATTGATAAAAGCAAGTGTTGTCCCATTTGTGAACTGTGTGCCAAGCGGTTTATGGAGACATCAAATTCCTTCATATGAATCATCAGAAGTGTTTGATGACTCATCACCAGCATGTGTCTGATGAGTCATCACCAGCACACCAGTCTATAAATAGAACTGCCAAGGTGTTTCCTGTGCTTTGCTTCGAGTCTTCCTTCGCTCGCAGGTGTACCCAGTTCAGCTGGAGTTCTGTGATTCTTTCAGGAGATGTCTTTTCAGTACATAGCTTCATCAGAGCTTTCCTCTCTGGAGAGGATTACTTTTGCAGCTGCCGGAGAATTTACGAGCAGTATTCCATCTTCCTCAAATAATCAAAACATTCCAGGAGAAGTCGGTTCATGAGTAATCCCCCTCTTTTCTCCCCGTTTTTCAGCCTTCTTGAGGTTAGTGACCTTTTGGTGCATTATGAAAGACATTCGTCGATGCTGAGAACCCCGTGATACAAGACTATTTTCCAAAGACAGCTTGAGAAGTATTTTTAAAAGCAGCATTGAAGTTAAGTGTTGTGAACTCCTGAAAGCATGACTCAATATCTATGCAAACTCAAACATTTATTTTGGTTATTTTTGAGTGAGTCTATTGTGTGAAAATGAATAACAAAAGACAAATTCATAAGTTTGATTTTATAACGATTTTGTTGTAAGTTACAAAAGTGTGCTTAATAGTTGAGCAATTGAGCACTAATAATTATTGTGACTTTGCTGAAAGACTTGGTGATTGCCCAATCGAATTATAATAATTATTGTTATTTTGCTGAAAGACTCTGTGATATTTGTAGTTCTTTTGTTTTTGATTTGTTTTTTGTCTTAGAATTCCTGCACTATGCCCTGAGGCAACTTTCTTAGAACAACAACAGAGACACTTCTTCGTAAACCAGTGTTTTGTTACTCTTCCCTTCCCAAATCTCTGTTCCCTATCCCTTTCCCCCCAGAGGCTATTAACTCGTTCCCTGTTCATTTCAGATACAAGAGAATAGTGTTTAGAGGTGAGGGTTTTATTCGCTTTGCTCCTGTGGAGCCTGGAATTCAGGTGAGTGGACATGGTCTTGTCACCATCAGATCAGAAATTACCACTTAAACGCAATCAAGGGAATCTCTCACACTGGCCTATGAAAGAGGCAGGCTTCACAGTAGTGAAAAATTACTTTAGGAGTTTTCACTACCAGTGAAATGTAAAATGTATAAGTACAAATATGCACCCGCCCTATGGGTTCACCCAGAGCCTACCTTAAGGGTGACTTAGTGTACAAAAAGGGGAATCAAAGCTTGTCATGTAGTTTTAAATGGCAAGTCAAAGTGGCAGTGAACTGCCCACACAGGCCTTGCAATGGCAGACCTGAGACATGATGAAGGGGATACTTATGTGGGTGGCACAATCAGTGCTGTAGGCCCACTAGTAGCATTTAATTTACAGGACCTGGGCACATCTAGAGCACCTTACAAGGGAACGTATAGGTAAATTAACTATGCCAATTGGGTATGAGCCAATGTTACCATTTTTAGGGGAGAGAACCCAAGCAATTTAGCACTGGTCATCAGTGGTAAAGTGTGCAGAGTCCTAAAACCAGCAAAAATTAGATCAGAAAAATGGAGGGAGGCAGGCTGAAAGTTGGGGGAAGACCACCCTAAGGCTGTCGGGTCTAACAGTGTCATGGTGGTCCAGGGGAAATGGAATAATCAATAAAAAATGAATTATTCTTCTTATTTGCCTGTAGTGTACCACACCCAAGGTGTCCAAGAGGAACTGGAATTAGTATACACCTAAAGAAACCAAATGATGTAGCGTGAAATATATATATATATTTTTAATTAGAAAACAAAACTAAAAATGTTAATAAACAACAAGAAATTAAAACATTAAAATAAACAAACAAAAAATTAAAATGAATACAAAATTAAAACAAAAAATAAAATAAAAACTAAAATAAAAATTATAACAAAAATTCAAAAAAATGAAAACTTTAAATAAACAAATGATCAATAATTGCTTATATTTAAATGGAAGCCTATGACAAAGTCACGCTGGCTGGATACATAAAATGGCTGCCAGCCACATGGTCAAACAACAACAAGGAGCAGGAAGGCATGGCAATCAAAGAACACATGCATGCCTATGGTAAAGGGACACTAGCAGAATGCACAAAATGACCATCAGACACAACAACAACTACAAGGAGCAAGGAGGTGATCGCATCAAAGAAAACATGCATGCCTATGGCAAAGACACCCTGGCTGGATGCACAAAATGGCTGCCAGCCACAGGGTGAAACAACAACAAGGAGGCATGGGGAACAAAGAAGACCCCATGTGAGCCAATGGCAGACACACTGTTTGGATGCAAAATATGGCTGCCAACCACATGGTAAAACAACAGCAATGAGCGAGGAGGCTTGGCAAACAAAGAACACTTACAAACCTATGGCAAAGGGACACTAGTTTGATGGACAAAATGGCTGGCAGCCACATGGCCAAGCAAGAACAAGAAGAAGCAAGGAATCATGGGGAACAAAGAATAACCCATGCAAGCCTATGACAAAGACACACTGGCTAGAGGTACAAAATGGCTGCCAGCCGCATGGTCAAACAATAACAAGGAGCAAGGAGGATTTGCAAGCAAAGAACACATGCAAGCCAATGGCAAAGGGACACTGGATAGATGGACAAAACGGCCACCAGCCACATGATCAAATTACAACAGCACGAAGCAAGGAGGCATTAAGAACAAAGAAGATCCCATGCATGTCTATTGCAAAGACAAACAGGCTGGTTGTACAAATTGGCCATCAGCCACATGTTCAAATAACAACTGTGAACAAAGAGGCATGAGGAACAAAGAAGACATGCAAGCCTATGGAGATATAGTACACAAAATGGCTCCTGTCTGCATAGTATGGAGCACAAACATAAATGGTGGATGATCACACACACACACACACACACACACATGTACACATACACACATGCACACACACACACACATGCACACACACACACACATACACTGGTCTTAAGGAGGCATGGTGGTAACACTGAAGAAAACACTAACAATAATTTAGCAATGCAAAACTCGAAACTTACACTGATGACTATTAATACTGGGCCTACTGGCTGGATGGCCCTTTGAAAATGTAGACCAAATAGTAAAGTATTACTGCAGATATTACAAACATATAGGAAAGGTACTGAGCTATGCAACAGTTTTCCTTTACAAAAGAAGAAAAATCAATGAAATGCAAAATAAATGTTAACTAGGCTCATACTTAAACTCCAGGTGACCCACCACTATAAAATTTTGAAATCAAATTAAAAATACAAAGAAATACTGGTGCACACCCAAGCAAACAAACAACACCCATATTCAATAGTTTTGGAACTTACCTGTGTGATTTAAAAAAAACTAAGTCCTTAAATCTAAAGGTATATCCAGGAGACAAAGAAAGTGATCCTTCCACCTCGAAATCTAAGTGAAAAGTAACCAGGGGATGGACCAAGCACTGGGGGGAGCCTGCTGGACAGGAACAGGAGGTTGGAGTCTCTGGATCACTTCTTTCATTTTTGAAAAAAACAGAAAAATGGCTTCTGACAACTTGAAGGGTCAATTGGAGAATAAAATCCACTCAAAAATCTCTTTTTGACTAGATTTAGATGTAGCTCGAGTAGAAAATCTACCCCAGGTACATTCACACTCACAAGCAGGACTGTTTTGGCCACTGTTGCAGCTGGAAGCCATGCAGGTAAACACAAAGGCCCTCATTATGACATTGGAGGCAAATGCTGCCTACTGCCATGGCGACGACAATGTATGTTGGTGTGTTGCGGTATGTATGAGTGCATGCGTGGGTAGATGTGGGTATGCATGTGTGTATGATTGTGTATGTGTGTAGGTGTGTAAATGTGGGGGCGGCAGGAGAAGGAGGGAAGGGTGGAGGAGGACTCTGGGGAGGGGCAGGGGGCAGGTGAGACCCCTATCAGTGCCAGGGAAGAGAATCCCTGGCACTGATAGTGCCTACTGCCATGGTTTTCATGGCAGTACGCTTGCCACGAAAACTATGGCGGTAGGGGGGGTCATAATCCCGGCGGTGGGATTGTGACGGCCGCCAGGCTGGAAACCGAAGTCTCCAGCCCAGTGCCCGTTACCACCCAGGCGGCCAGAGTGGTAGATTGGCAGTTTGGCTTGAGCCAAACCGCTAATGTCATAATTTGGGAAAAGATACCTTTCCCAAAATTACCGCCGACCACCAGGGTCTTAATGAGGGCCAAAATCTTGTGCGCATGACCGGAAACAGTGCAAGTGAACGCAAAGTCTCATGCACGCTCACTAGCAGCCTGAAAGTATAGTGGCACTCTCAAGAGATCACCAAAACCAAATCTAACATGTGTGAATGAACTCTGTTCCACGCTGGATTGCGGAATTTGGGAACTCCGTGCTACTCTGCGTAGGTCACACTGCTCAATTTCCGCAAACTCGGGCAGCAGAGCTGAGTTCAATATCCAGGTCCAGTCAATAATAATCTCTGTTGGGGAAATTCCATTGGCCCTGCTTTGCTTCATTCTTGTTATGGGGGCTAGGTCCATCTACACAAGCAGGGTAGCATTTTAATCAGAATAAGTAGAAGGAATGCTGATTTCTGAGAATTCTGAGGATCCCTGCAGGTCCCTGGAGTTTACATTATAGAAATGCAAGGAATGTGTGATTTTAGGTAATGTTTGAGGTATGTGAGGTAATAAGGATTTGAAATCTTTGTGAGATCCACATGAGTCACACCACCATGGACTCAGCAGGGTGTCTGTTTTTCAGAAATGTGTGGGCCTAGTAGTTTTGCTTAGGTGTCAGCATGAGTCCGGGCCACTTACCATAGCAACCTTCACTTCCAAAACAGATCAGTTTTTTGACAGGATATTTTGATGTCTCCATACTATGTTTTCAGCTTTTTCCTGATGCAAGCGCTAGGCCCACCAACACAAGTAGGATATTTTTTTATCTTAAAAAGTGGGGGAATGCTGGGAGGTAAGAATTTTCTGGATCACTGTGGGATATGGAAGCATGGGTTACAGAAAAGAAAGGAAAATATGTGATTTGCTGCAAACTTTGAGGTCTACAGGAGATTCTGAATTAGAAAATGCATTCTGGGTACACATGAGCTACCACCTTCTTTGACTCCCATAACACCCATACATGTTTTTCAGAAATGTCTGGGTATTGTAAGTTTCCCCAGGTGATGGACGATCTAAGTCCAAAACGCACAGCCATTCACCATAGCAAAAGGGTTGATATTTGGATTTACCCTCACTCTCCTGGTCCATAGGTAAAAACAACACCTGAAAGAAAAACTTGCTTTCGATGGCCATTGGGATCAGGATGCTATAACCGTCAGAGGAGCAGAAAAACGGTTGAGGCTTTAGGGTTGAGGGTTGAGCATGATGTAAGAATGGGGCAAACTTCACCCCATTATTTTATAAAAAAATATTCTTGCCATTCAGAGGGTTTTCTTCTCCAGCTGGGGACAAACTGGGGCCAAAATTCCTTTCTGCCCATTAGGGGATAAGAAAGACTGGTTTACCTGTTTTGAGGTTGAGACCTGTTAGAAATGGGGTCTTTGGTTGACAGTCAGGTTACCCCCTGTTCAAGCAAGGACCCTCACTCTAGTTAGGATAAAAGAGAATCACCCTCAGCTAACCCCTGCTTACCCCCTTGGTAGCTTGGCAGAGCAGTAGGCTTAACCTCAGAGTGCTGGGCGTAAAGTATTTGTACCGACACACACAGTAACCAAATGAAAACACTACAAAATGACACAACACCAGTTTAGAAAAATAGGAAATATTTATCTAGACAAAACAAGACCAAAACGACAAAAATCCAACATACACAAGTCAAGTTATGATTTTTTAAAGGTTTAAAATAAAAAGAGTCTTTAGGTAGTTGTAACAACACACTAGCGCTGCTAGCGTGAAAATGTACCTGGTTTGCGGCAAAAATAACCCCGCACGGGCGGTGTGCGTCGAAAATAACCCGGCACGGGTATATGCGTCGAAAACAGCTCGGCTCGGCGAGGCGCGTCGAAAAAGCCAGCCACGCGACGGTCCGAAGTCCCGCGGCGCTGGTTGCGATCTCTCAGCCTTCGTCAGCGATGCTGCGCGTCGTTTCTCCTGCTCCGGGCGTCGATTCTCCGGTCGCGTTTCCAGCGGCGTCGTTTCTCAGCTGCGGAGCCGGCGTCGCGTCGTTTTCTCAGCCGCGATCGGATTCGCGTCGATCTTTTCTCCGCACGGTGCTCGGTGCGTGTATTTTTGTCCTTAGGCTGCCAGCCTCTCCTTTCAGGGTCCCAGGAACTGGAAGGGCACCACAGAGCAGAGTAGGGGTCTCTCCAGAGACTCCAGGTGCTGGCAGGAAGAAGTCTTTGCTATCCCTGAGACTTCAACAACAGGAGGCAAGCTCTACATCAAGCCCTTGGAGATTTCTTCTTCAAGATGGAAGGCACACAAAGTCCAGTCTTTGCCCTCTTACTCTGGCAGAAGCAGCACTGCAGGAAAGCTCCACAAAGCACAGTCACAGGCAGGGCAGCACTTGTTCCTCAGCGATCAGCTCTTCTCCAGGCAGAGGTTCCTCTTGATTCCAGAAGTGTTTCTAAAGTTTGTAAGTTTGGATGCCCTTCTTATACCCATTTTAGTCTTTGAAGTCACCTTCCTTCAAAGGGGACTCACACCTTCTTGTGAAATCCTGCCTTGCCCAGGCAAGGCCTCAGACACACACCAGGGGGTTGGAGACAGCATTGTCAGAGGCAGGCACAGTCCTTTCAGATGAGAGTGACCACTCCACCCCTCCCTCCTAGCAGAGACGGCTAATCAGGAAATGCAGATTACACCCCAGCTCCCTTTGTGTCACTGTCTGGTGTGAGGTGAAAAACAACCCAACTGTCAACCTGACCCAGACAGGGAATCCACAAACAAGGCAGAGTCACAGAATGGTTTAAGCAAGAAAATGCTCACTTTCTAAAAGTGGCATTTTCAAACGCACAATCTCAAAATCAACTTTACTAAAAGATGCATTTTTAAATTGTGAGTTTAGGGATCCCAAACTCCACCTGTCCATCTCTTCTCTAGGGGAATCTACACTTTAATCATATTTAAAGGTAGCCCCCATATTATCCTATGAGAGAGAGACAGACCTTGCAACAGTGAAAACGAAATTGGCAGTATTTCACTGTCAGGACATATAAACCACATTACTATATGTCCTACCTTATCCATACACTGCACCCTGCCCTTGGGGCTACCTAGGGCATACCTTAGGGGTGCCTTACATGTAAGGAAAGGGAAGGTTTAGGCCTGGCAAGTGGGTACACTTGCCAAGTCGAATTTACAGTGTAAAAATACACACACAGACACTGCAGTGGCAGGTCTGAGACATGATTACAGAGCTACTTATGTGGGTGGCACAACCAGTGCTGCAGGCCCACTAGTAGCATTTGATTTACAGGCCCTGGCACCTCTAGTGCACCTTACTAGGGACTTACTAGTAAATCAAATATGCCAATCATGGATAAACCACTTACATACAATTTAAACAGGAGAGCATATGCACTTTAGCACTGGTTAGCAGTGGTAAAGTGCTCAGAGTTGAAAAGCCAACAGCAACATGTCAGAAAAATATAGGAGGCAGGAGGCAAAAAAGTCTGGGGATGACCCTGCAAAAGCAAAAGTCCAACACGACCCCCTACCAGCCTAAAGTCAGGGGAGAACAATCAATACCTTGAGGTACTTCCCTGATTGGGGGGATAGAACAAGGACCCAGGCCCACAACAGCAGGGGCATGTTCCAGTTCTACGCCTTCCTGACTCCAGTTGGATCCCTCTGTCCATACTCTCAGGGCCCACTAAGCTAACCCATGGGGAACCTTTCTCCACATCTACAGACACCATCTGTGCAACACCTAACTTTACTTTGCTCACAGATGTATTGCAATGGGCAGATAGTACCACCAGGGCCAACACAGTGGTGTTGCCCACTCCACCCCCGGGGTGTGACTCTCGTCCTCCCCCCCCCAGGGGCAACTCTGTCCACCAGGACAGTAAGCCACAGTGGCCCCAGACAACTGTCAGGGATGAGAGCCCGACCTCAGGCCTCTCTAACCACTGTGACTGTGGAGAGTGGGGGGTGGTAGCCCCAGGTTCCTGGCACCCTTTGACCACTCTCTCTTCCACCAGGTCAGGGATGACAACCTGACCCTGGTCCTCCCCTCTGGGGCTCTGTACCCTCCCTGCAGAAGCGGCACCCCCAGAGTCCAAAACTGTCAGGGTGCTTGTAGAAGCAGTCCTGCACAATTCTTCCATCAGTGCAGGGATGTTAACCTGCAACTGATCCTCCAACCTGGGGTCTGTACCTTCAGGTTGGACCAGGGCCAGGGGTGAGGCTTCCCTCCCCCTGCCCTCTCTTCTGGGGTCCTGAACCACCCAACTAGGAGCGGCCCCCCCAGAAGACAACATGGTAGGGGCACTGTTAGCAGTAGCCCCTTCCTCCAGGTCAGGGGGGACACCCTTAACCTGGCCTCCCAATCCAGGGTCTGTACCCACAGACTGGATCACTGCCTGGCAAACCAGGACTTCTTGGGGGGCATACCTACCCCCTACCAGGTCAGAGTTTACCCTCTGAACCTGGTCATCCAACCTAGGGTCACCACCCTGCGGTTGAACCACTGCCTGGCACACCAGGACTTCCTTGGGAGCACACTTACCCCCCATCAGGTCAGAGTTTACCCCCTGAACCTGATTATCCAACCCAGAGTCACCACCCTGCGGTTGAACCGTTGCCTGGCACACCAGGACTTCCAGGGGGGCACACTTACCCCCCTCAAGGGACACACTGTCCCGAAGGGCCACACAAGAGTCTGGCTGGCGCAGGTCTCCTGACCTCTGCCCATCTGACAGAGTCTGGATTCCCCCCAGCCCAGAAATGGTCTCACCAAGGTCATTCATGGGGGGCTCTGCTCTCAGAGCTGACCCCTGACCCTCCAGGTTCTCCACTGGGGTCCGCAACCCCCTCTCAACCCTCTGTCTGGACTTCTGCAACCCCTCACTAGGAGTGGTACTGCCAGACACCAGAACTGGTGGGACGCTGGCTACAGCCGCCCCCCCAAGTTCTCCTGACACTGTGGGGTCTCCCTCAACAGATGGCCCTATGGTACAGGCTAGGCTCCCCTCCTGGGGTTCCCGCAGAGAACCCTCCAGGACCTGGGACCGGATCTCGGGCACCTTGGGCCTCAACCCATCCCCATTCCCTCTCCTCTGAGACTGGACATGGGGTCCCTCACCCATCCCACTACACTGGGACCTACCTGGGACGCTACAATCCTTCCCTACCTCACCTGGTTGGGAACTACCTAGACCACTCCTCTCAGGAGCACCCCCAAATGCCTCTTCAGACTCTCTGGTACTCACCCAGAAGTCTGCCTCCATTGTAAGCTCCCTGGGGTCAGAGAACTCACACTCCACCTGGTGTTGGCATAGCTCTGGAAAATAAGGACTAGACATATGCTCTCCAGCAATTACATCACTCAGCCCCTCACATGAATTAACCAAAGTACCCTTCACCCAACCATCCAGTGACTCTGCTTTGACAAAGCACCCCACATCACCCTCCTGAGACTGGTGAGACAGTACCTGACTGTCCCTGACACTCAACCCACACTCTTCTGGGATGTCTTCACACTCCATAACCAGGACTTCTACCTGGGGGGAACCCCTCTCCCTGTCACTCTCAACTAGAGTCAGTAGAGTGTCCCTCCCACCAGTAGGAATATGACTCCCCATGCCAGTTCCCCAATCCACCTCAGGGACCCTGTGCATCACTGGAGCTACCTCATACCCCTGAACCTCCTGGCGTGTGTTAACTCCCTCCTTCAAGTAGGGCACCACCTCTCTGGGCATGTGTACTTCTGCAGCATCACTGGATATACAATTGTTGCTGCCACCATTCCAGCTGGACTCAGCCCTCATGACTTCCAGCTCTTTCAATTTAAGCTCGTAAGCATAAATCATTTTTTTAATCTCTAAGTCCCTCCTCCTTTCTTCCAACTCCTTGAATCGGCGAGCCCTGTCTGCCCGTCTGTCCTGTAACTCTTCAGGAGTCAGACCCTTGGGTGACACCCTGCTATCCCTCCTGGGGACCCTCCCCCCAGGCGTAACAGGTACCTCCACTACACCACTGTGTATCCTCTGCACTTCCCCACCCACATTCTCCTCCTCTGTGTGCCCTCCAGCCTTCTTGATTGTCACCCCGGCCCTCTGTGCCTGTTGCAGCTCCCCCTCCCTGGTGGAGCTCTCAGTGGGACAGTCAAGATCTTTAAGGAACTGTTTCAATTGAGCAACTGAGTACTCCTTCAGTCTCTCCATTTCAAACACAGCTCCAGCTGTTGCATCTCCAGATTGAGACATGATGGTCACAAGTGCAAAGTTCCAAAGGCAGAAAAAAATAATTTCCCAATGAAGTAAAAAGAATCAGTCAAGGGATCAGCAAAATCATGGAAGTAGAATAAAAAGAGTCCTTAAGAGAAAAATCAAAAGATCACCAAACAAGTAGTATGTGGTCGCGTAGTGGTCTGAGATCAAAACAGTAGTGTACACTCAATTACTGTATGTCAAGTACAAATACAAGTCCAATCCCGACCGCTGGTCACCAATGTTAGAAATGGGGTCTTTGGTTGACAGTCAGGTTACCCCCTGTTCAAGCAAGGACCCTCACTCTAGTTAGGATAAAAGAGAATCACCCTCAGCTAACCCCTGCTTACCCCCTTGGTAGCTTGGCAGAGCAGTAGGCTTAACCTCAGAGTGCTGGGCGTAAAGTATTTGTACCGACACACACAGTAACCAAATGAAAACACTACAAAATGACACAACACCAGTTTAGAAAAATAGGAAATATTTATCTAGACAAAACAAGACCAAAACGACAAAAATCCAACATACACAAGTCAAGTTATGATTTTTTAAAGGTTTAAAATAAAAAGAGTCTTTAGGTAGTTGTAACAACACACTAGCGCTGCTAGCGTGAAAATGTACCTGGTTTGCGGCAAAAATAACCCCGCACGGGCGGTGTGCGTCGAAAATAACCCGGCACGGGTATATGCGTCGAAAACAGCTCGGCTCGGCGAGGCGCGTCGAAAAAGCCAGCCACGCGACGGTCCGAAGTCCCGCGGCGCTGGTTGCGATCTCTCAGCCTTCGTCAGCGATGCTGCGCGTCGTTTCTCCTGCTCCGGGCGTCGATTCTCCGGTCGCGTTTCCAGCGGCGTCGTTTCTCAGCTGCGGAGCCGGCGTCGCGTCGTTTTCTCAGCCGCGATCGGATTCGCGTCGATCTTTTCTCCGCACGGTGCTCGGTGCGTGTATTTTTGTCCTTAGGCTGCCAGCCTCTCCTTTCAGGGTCCCAGGAACTGGAAGGGCACCACAGAGCAGAGTAGGGGTCTCTCCAGAGACTCCAGGTGCTGGCAGGAAGAAGTCTTTGCTATCCCTGAGACTTCAACAACAGGAGGCAAGCTCTACATCAAGCCCTTGGAGATTTCTTCTTCAAGATGGAAGGCACACAAAGTCCAGTCTTTGCCCTCTTACTCTGGCAGAAGCAGCACTGCAGGAAAGCTCCACAAAGCACAGTCACAGGCAGGGCAGCACTTGTTCCTCAGCGATCAGCTCTTCTCCAGGCAGAGGTTCCTCTTGATTCCAGAAGTGTTTCTAAAGTTTGTAAGTTTGGATGCCCTTCTTATACCCATTTTAGTCTTTGAAGTCACCTTCCTTCAAAGGGGACTCACACCTTCTTGTGAAATCCTGCCTTGCCCAGGCAAGGCCTCAGACACACACCAGGGGGTTGGAGACAGCATTGTCAGAGGCAGGCACAGTCCTTTCAGATGAGAGTGACCACTCCACCCCTCCCTCCTAGCAGAGACGGCTAATCAGGAAATGCAGATTACACCCCAGCTCCCTTTGTGTCACTGTCTGGTGTGAGGTGAAAAACAACCCAACTGTCAACCTGACCCAGACAGGGAATCCACAAACAAGGCAGAGTCACAGAATGGTTTAAGCAAGAAAATGCTCACTTTCTAAAAGTGGCATTTTCAAACGCACAATCTCAAAATCAACTTTACTAAAAGATGCATTTTTAAATTGTGAGTTTAGGGATCCCAAACTCCACCTGTCCATCTCTTCTCTAGGGGAATCTACACTTTAATCATATTTAAAGGTAGCCCCCATATTATCCTATGAGAGAGAGACAGACCTTGCAACAGTGAAAACGAAATTGGCAGTATTTCACTGTCAGGACATATAAACCACATTACTATATGTCCTACCTTATCCATACACTGCACCCTGCCCTTGGGGCTACCTAGGGCATACCTTAGGGGTGCCTTACATGTAAGGAAAGGGAAGGTTTAGGCCTGGCAAGTGGGTACACTTGCCAAGTCGAATTTACAGTGTAAAAATACACACACAGACACTGCAGTGGCAGGTCTGAGACATGATTACAGAGCTACTTATGTGGGTGGCACAACCAGTGCTGCAGGCCCACTAGTAGCATTTGATTTACAGGCCCTGGCACCTCTAGTGCACCTTACTAGGGACTTACTAGTAAATCAAATATGCCAATCATGGATAAACCACTTACATACAATTTAAACAGGAGAGCATATGCACTTTAGCACTGGTTAGCAGTGGTAAAGTGCTCAGAGTTGAAAAGCCAACAGCAACATGTCAGAAAAATATAGGAGGCAGGAGGCAAAAAAAGTCTGGGGATGACCCTGCAAAAGCAAAAGTCCAACAAGACCCATTTCCAGTGTATAAATCCTGCATCTTTCTTTTGTCCCAAATGTAAAATCCATGGTGTCTAGTGGCCTTTCTACACATGGGGCAGATTTGGGGCACCCACCCCACTAAGAGAAACATCTTATCGGGCCCCTGGGGGGGGGGGGGGTAGAAATACATTTTTGTACCTTCAGGGGAGGGAGAAGGGTTCTATGCCATGATAGGCCACCCCATCCTTCTGTTTGTTTTGGCACCCTTTTATAAAATCCTGGTGTCTAGTAGACTTTATGCCCCTCCTGGTGCACATAGGGGACAACTGCCTTGCTGCCTCTAGGAAGCAGAAGCATTGGTTTGCCCCTTTTGGTGTGAGAGATGACCCAATGCCATAGTGCAACCACTGCACCCTTTCATTCTAAACTCTAAAATATGAATTTAATAGACACAATGCCATATTTAATAAAATCAATATTCTTTCCTGTTTCTTGACAATATTCAGGTCTGCAAGATTTTTGTCTTGATTTTTGTGTAACTTATATACAAAGAATATAAAGGTAATATTTCTGTACCCAATATTTTTAGTGAGACCTTTATGTCATCATTTTTTTGTTTTCAATATACTCTTCAAATAACTGTACTCTGTGATTGGATAAGCAATGACCAACTGTAACACAGGTAAACACTGAAGGAATAGTTTTTAATAGACACAATAGGAAGAGGCAAATGTTGTGCAACTTTCTATGGTTGTATGGTTCACATTGCAGATAGTTCTTGCTTAGTATTTGGTGCCCTTGCATGTTGTTCTTTTTCCCTTTGCTCTGAACCCCTTTTGAATTCCATTTTCTTGATTCTGCTGCCTCCTGTCAACTATATTTTCTATGAGTTGACCATTAGAGTGAATTGATAGTAAATTGAGTACTTCAATCATGGTTCTAGTTATACCCAAACTAAAGTTATGCATTATAAGATGCTATAATGTACCCCAGTGCTTTTCTATGGGAGAGCTAGCCTTGCCACAACAGCGAAAAATGACTTTGGAGATTTTTCTCTGTCAGGACATGTAAAACCTAAGTACACATGCCCTACCTTTTGAATACCATGCATTCTGCCTACGGGCATTTAGGCCTACCTTAAGGGTGATCTTTTTTTTTCCAGGTCAATTTTGCAATTTTAAAATCTCATACTCAGGCCCTCATATGAGTGTGGCGTTCTTGAGACCGCCATCATAGAGGCGGTCCGACTAGCACATTACGACCGTGGTGGAGCCACCACGGTCCGATCGCCGGCACTGCCAGGTTGCCGCCAGTTGACAGCTTGGCGTTGTCGGCGGTTGCGCACTCCAGATTACGA
The DNA here is from genome assembly GCF_031143425.1 of Pleurodeles waltl. NCBI lineage: Eukaryota > Metazoa > Chordata > Amphibia > Caudata > Salamandridae > Pleurodeles > Pleurodeles waltl. The sequence goes on from NC_090437.1 coordinate 1,180,813,791, forward strand.
GTCCCCTTTCCACCAGCCTTTGCATTGACGAGCCGATGTCAATGTTGTGGTGAGTTTCCCGCTAGGCTGGTGGGTGGAAACTCTGTTACCGCCCTCCTGCCCAACGGGAAATTCACAATAGGGCCCGGGGAGGGACAGCCGCATAGGCAGTCATCCCGACGCTGTAATTTGGTGGGTGGCCTCAGCCACCTGCCAAAGTCATAATGAGCCCCTCAGGCTGCAGGGGCAGGCATGGATACATTCTTTAAATTATCACCACAGTGGTGGAACAGTAGATGCTGCAGTTCACTGGTGACATTGAACATACAGGTCCTGGATACACAGAGTACTGTTTGGTGGGGACTTAACCAGTAAGTTAAATATTCCAATCAGTGATTAGAAAATTCTACATGAGTTTAGGAGTCAGAGCACATAAATTGGACTCCCAAGTGTCCTTACACCAGCATTAAAAGCTAGCAAAGGTGGTGCTGGTGACATTGCAAAAGAGGCATTATCTCACAACAGAAATTTTGGAAATAATATCAATGACTATATTTGTAATCGTTAGCATCTTAACTGTAAAATAACTCTGGCGACTATGTCAGAACTCAAGAGAAACATATCTGGAAAGAGGGCAGTTGATTTCCTGTCCCCCAAAATTTGCCATTATGGAACAATGCTTGTCAAACCATCTGGGTATGGGAGTTCCTAGTTCTTCTAGTTCTTCTAGGACTTGAAACTTGCATTCTGTAGAAAGAGTTTAATCTCATGTGGGTCACATGTGTGATTCATTTGTCAGGTTCAGTGGCTTTTGAAAGCTACAAAAGAACATCATATCCATTTGTTAGTAGGGCATAATGATCACTTGCTCAGGGTGGGGAGTAAGGGCAATGCAGCCAACAAAGTTACAAAAAATGCACACTGCTATACCATGTGTACACATGTAAAATATCATTGTGCCAGGCATATGCAGTATAGAGGAGCAATTTATTCAGCAAGTTTATCTAAATCTAAATTATCCAGCAAAGATGCAAATTGCACAGTACATTTTCTGGCAGTATTGTTTTCATCCTTTTGAGCAGGATATATTGAGCCCCATTCAAAAAGCTAAGTCTGCATGTGTAGATCTACTCAAATGTAGTTGTACTCCAGCACCTAGGTACAACTTTACTTGTTTGCTGTTTACCATTCCTTATCATGGGTTTATACTTAGATGTAGACTTAAGTGTCTCCACCCTCTCCAGTGAAGGGGTGAATACTCCTCTGACTGGATTTATGAGTGTACTTGTAGGAAATGGCCCTTTCTGCAGGGCCATCCCCAAACCTTTTGCCCTCCTCCTTCTCTTTTTCAGACCCTGTTTTTGTTGGCTTTAGAACTCTGGGCACTTTACCACTGCTATTCATGGCTAAGGTGCATGTGCTATATGTCTGAAACATGGTTACATTGGCATCCCCATGATTGCCATATTTGATTTACTGTTAAGTCCCTAGTAGACTGAACTATGGGGGTCATTATGACCCTGGCGGAAGGTGGAGAAGCGGCGGTAAGACCGCCAACAGGCTGGCGGTTTTACTTTGTGGAATTATGACCATGGCGGTTACCGCCATGGTCATCCGCCGGTTCTCCGTTCCGCCCGCCAGGGCGGAGACGAACGCCGGGCTGGAGACCTGTTTGTGGAGATCTACACCACCACGAGGGCAGAGATCTTCCTAGAAAAATGTTAAACAAACACCAACTTTACAGTAAGCTGTACAGCAATTTATTGTTTTTTAAGTAATAATTGTGAAAAATATTTTGTAATGAAAATCAACCACTCTCACTAAAATATTAATTCTGAACAATACTGTTATATGATTAGTTTAACAGTTTGTGATTTTATAAAAATGTAATTTTAAAAAAGTATTACTAAATAAAAAACCTTTAGCATCACACAAATTATATTTTGTTAACTAAAAAATACATACATATATTTTGTAGCTAATAAAACATAATACTTATTCAATTAAACATGTGTGTGTATATGTGTTTATATACGTAGGTAGTTACAGTAAGGACCATGTTTCTAACAAGGAAGGATTTTTTGACTTGCCTATATCTTTGGCACCGTTTTACAAATCTTCACAAAGAGTGTGTCGGTAATTCTTGTTGTGCATAGGAAGTTTTGAGGTGATCTGTCAAGCAGGAACTGGACCCATGTTAATTCCCATAAGAGTTTTGAACACGACTACAGCTCGAACCGCTAGATGCTCGAACCGCTAAAGGAAATCCACATTTGTATATCTAGGGCCACAGATTCTCCCAGGGGACTTTGCGGATAATAAAAGCTCATGCAGAGATCTGCAGAGTTCTGATTGGCTGCCAACACTTCAGTCAGAAAGTGTTGGCAGCTGTCGTGATGGGGCCACTCACCTGAAAAGCAGGATGTCTGCAGTGGCGATGGTATGCCCCCGACCTCCTGTAACACTCTTGGCACTTCTTGGTGGACACAGAAACCTCCGGCAGGTGTCCCAAAAGGAAAGGGGGAGTGGAAGAGAAAGAGACAAAATACTAAACTTATTGGTGATTACGAAGTCAAACTTGTTAAAGAATAGAAGCCAGCATAATTGACGAGGTGTCAGGACCTTGGTCGCTTGAAAAAACTGTAAATTACGGTGATCTGTGTAAATAGTTATGGTGTGTCTAGCTCCTAGTAGGTGTTGATGCCATTCCTGGAAGGCAAGCTTGATGGACAGAAGTTCCCGCTCGGCTACCGTGTAATTTTGCTCTGCGGGTAGCAATTTCTTTGAGAAGTACGCTACTAGATGGAAATGCCCAGACTCAGGATTTTGTTGGGATAAGACACCACCCACTGCCATTTGGGAAGTGTCTGATTACACGAAAAATGGCTGAGCAGGGTCGGGATGATCGGGAATGGGTGCTTTAGTGAATGTGTTTTTAAGATGTTAGAAGGCTTTCTCAGCTTCTGCATCCTAGACGAACTTAACCCCCTTTCGTAGGAGACGAGTTATGGGAGATACCACAGTAGAAAAGTGGGGTATAAATCTCCAATAAAAAATTTGCGAGGCCCAAAAACTGTTGATCGATCATGGGGCTACCCAATCCAGGATGGCCTGTACCTTGGACCTATCCATTGAAATTTCATCGGGAGTGATCACATATCCCAGGAATTCTACAGTTGTAGCGTGAAAAACACATTTTTCCAGCTTGGCGAAGAGATGATGCTCACAAAGCCATTGTAAAACTGTTCTTACATGCCCTGTATGTTCCTCAGTGGAAGACAAATATATCAAAATGTTGTCTATGTATACCACTACACAGATATCCAGAAACTCCTGCAGCACTTCAATGATGAACAATTGAAACGCTGCAGGAGCGTTACACAACCCGAAGGGCATCACTGTGTACTCGAAGAGTCCGAATTTAGTTTGGAACGCTGTCTTCCAGTCATCCCCCTTCATCACTCTGATCAAGTGGTAGGCGCCCCGGAGGTCGAGTTTAGTATAAATGATCGACTGACGTACCTGATCTGAAAAGTACCGGGATCAACGGAAGAGGATACCGATTTTTTATGGTTACTTTGTTCACTGCGCGATAATCTATACAGGCACTCAGCTTGCGATTCTTCTTGGGAACGAAGAACAAAGATGACAATACTGGTGACGTTGAATGATGAATGAAACCTTTAGCCAATAGATCATCCAAGTAGTCTCCCAGGTATCGATTCTCAGGCTCAGAAAGGGCATACACCCTACTACATGGTAGCGTTGCCCCTGGAATCAAGTCTATACGACAATCGTATGACCTATGTGGCGGCAGCTGGGTGGCCTTCTGTTCACTAAGACTTCATGGAAGTCTTTATATGGTGCAGAAATGGCCAGTGTGTCGTCCGGCTTGATAGCCGCACTATGTGTGGACGCACAATGCAAGGTTGTCACTAGTAATGGTTTGTCTTGGTAACAGGAGTGCCAGCAATGTTTAGAGTCTAATGTCACTGTCCTTGCTGCCCAGTCAATTTTGGGATTGTGTAACTGAAGCCCCAAAATGGCTCCGAATACTGGGGTATCTATGAGGTCAAACTGAATTTGTTCTGTATGGTTGTTTGCACAAAGCATGGACAAGTGTGTTGTTTGATAAACGATAAGCCCGGAGGACAATTCTGAGCCATCGACGGCTCTGACTGGCTCCTGGACATCTTTTCTGACAGTTGTAATATTTAGGGTTTCAGCCAAACCCAAGTCTAAAAAGTTTCCGGTAGCCCCAGAATCAAGCAATATGGAAATGACCTTAGGAACCTGAGGGGACAACACTAACGTCACAATAAGGGTTAGATGTCGAGGTACTGGACTGGTGGTATTAGCCAGAAGATGTGAGACCATATTGAAAGAAGCGCTCCATAAAATGGCCTCAGAAATTATCCAGCCAGTTAGATTTCTACCTGGTCAGGAAGAGAGAATTCAGGCCCTGTTACCGCTCTGATGGCTTTCTTTGGAGCAGTAGGCTTGTTAGGGCATTCCTGAGAAAAATGCCCTGCCTTACCGCAGTATAAACACAGTTTCAATTTTTTCCTACGTTCTTTCTCTTCCTTAGATAGTGGGCCCCAATTTAAATGGGCTCAGGTGTATTATGAGTGGGAATGGTGGACTCCTTTTTCTCAGTTTTGAGCACCACTAAGCATGTGTCACCTCAGAATTTTTCTCCCTTACATTCACTCAAGTGGTGATCCAATCGTACCACCAGGTCAATGAACTCGGAACACTCCGTAGGAGGTTCCACAATTTGGGCTAGAACATCTTTGAGATCGTCCCGAAGGCCACGATAGAAGAGGGAGGTCCTCTTCTTCTCGGGCCACTCAGTCTCTGCCACCAACCGACTGAAAGAGGTGATATAGGACAGTAGATCCTTGTTTTCATGACGCAAATTCAGCAACTCTTTGTCACTGGCTTGCACAAAGAGTTGTTTGGTGAACAGATTCTGCAAGGCTTCCTTGAATCGGTTGAAATCATACAGTATAGGGTCATTGCGCTCCACCTGCGGAACAGACCAATTAGCTGCATTGCCTCCCAAATAAGAGATAGTAAAAGCTACCTTTGCAGCATCGTTGGGGAATGCAGCTGCTCTACACAAAAACTGTAGCTGGCACTGGATAAAAAAAATGTTGAACTTGGCACTATCTCCCAAAAACCTTTCTGGAGGAGCTTAGGGCACAGGGGTTGGTGTTGTGACCATTACCTGCATGGGTTGTGTGGTGGAAGTCGTTGGGCCTGAATCAGCTCTAGGAACATAATTAGACAGGTCTAACCGAGGTGCCTGTAGTACTGGAGATCTTTGTTTTAGTTTGACTCCTCCCCAGGGGGTGTCTTGTGGTTTATACCGCTGTAGTTCAGTGTACAACTCTAGGTTTTCTTGCTTTAAAGAAAGTCCTTACTTCTGTAATCCCGCTAGGGCCCTAGTTAAATCTAATAAAGATGGAGCATCCTGATCAGCTGGTAAAGCCTGTGCTAAACCTTTGAAAGTACCCATTGAGGAATCTATTGCCCAGGCAGCCCTGTATGTTGTGGCTTGGCTTTATGTCATGACGGGCCACTCACCTGAAACGCAGGATGTCTGCAGGGGCGATGGTATGCCCTCTGACCTCCTGGAACACTCTCGCCACTTCCTGGTGGGCACAGAAATCTCCAGCAGGTGTCCCAAAAGGAAAGGGGGAGTGGAAGAGAAAGAGACAAAACACTGCCATGTCTTGCTGGTCCAGCCAGGCACCCTGTATCTTCGGGGGGCAGGTCGTTGTTGACAGAGTGATAGTAGAGTTAGTGCACTCAACTTCCTTGAAACTGAATCTCTCTTTCAGATATGGGCACGGGAGTGTTAGAAGAACACTAGGATGCTCCAGCACTTTTTTTTGATAATAATAACTGTTGGCACAATTACTAACACTGCATTACTAAAAACCCAAACTGAGTACCATAACAATAAGTACTGCAACACTAGGGCTGGCTTCACAGAGATTCACTGTTGCACACTACATTTAGAACTGTGGTTGCACTTATCACGCACGAGAAAGACAAACAAGGGCATTAATTATATCACGTATAACTTTCCTGCATGCATAGGGTTAAACTAAAAGGAACAAAAACAATCCAAGAAATAAAAATGTCCACTCTGGGTTTAAACAGTTAGGATGGCACAGTTTGGTTTGGTTTCACTGTGTGTGTGAAAAACCCTTCAAAAGCAAATTCCTCAAACCTGAAACACAGGCATGAATGACACAACTTAAATCCAAGAGTTATGCTATTAGAGAAAGAAAAGTCACATAAATGCTCTTTTAAAATTGCACTGTCAATTTTTGTAGTACTTGAGCTCAAGCAGATTGCCTGAAGCACATTTAGGCAAGTAACTACAATAATAATGTAGAATGTTCAGAAATGCATTTGTCTCTTCAAGATAAGCACTCTGCCAAAATACGAGGTCTGAAATACACCAGCTGTTCTAGGAAAGCGCTGCGCTCAAAAGCAAACTCCCTGGAGAATAATAGTCACTTAGCTCCAGTCTTTTCGGGAGTGCTGGAGTAATGCCTGGTGTCAGCTGGTACAGGAACGAAGAAAAGAATTGCCTCCAAAGTCTTGAATATGAGAATGACAGCAGGGGCTGGACTGCCAAATCAGATGCTGAGATCAGGAAGCAAAACAAAGACAAGCGGGGAGGCATGCTTCACTCTGCTATTTATAGCCAATCAGGAAAGCAGTTGTGTTTCCACAGGTGGATGAGTCACCACACCCAATTGGAAGCACATGTCTACACCACACCCAATTAGAAGCACATGTCTACACCTGCTCACATTAGCAAACAAGCATTGGTAAAACAAGCATTGATAAAACTAATTGTTTAACACTGCACATTATGTTTACTTATAAACATGAAGGTTTAACCGACAACAGAGATATGATTTAACCCTAATCCCTCGGGATGCTGACAGATAACGCAGGAGGCACCTTGGAGATTCCTGACAGCAGCCATCTCGGGATTCAGCTTCAGCTGAGTCCTGGAAAAAAAAGCTAAAAAAAGAAAAGGGGCCAGGGTAGAGCTACCCTGACCCCTTAGCTCTTGTGCTGGTATCCCAGAGGGACCCTGCTAGGGCAAAACAGCAATTTTTACTAAAAGGTTTGGTGTGCATTTTCAAGGAATTCTCAAATTTGCAGCTGAAATGTTATTTTTTTTAAAAACAAGCGTGGTCTCCCCACTTGTGTTACTAAAGCTCAGAGTCGGCCAAGGCCTGAGGGCATGTAAAAAAAAAAGAGGAGGTACACGGGCGCCCCAGGGCTTATTTTTGCCCCAGGGACCGCCACCTCCTTAGGGCAAGGGCCCCCCCCCAACCATGGGAACACCACCTCCCTGGGGCACCTGATGAAATAAATGCAGGGGTGCGACGCAGCCCCCTGTGACTTCAGGGACCACCACCTTCCTGGGGCACATGATGAAATAAACATGGGGGCCTGTGTGGCCCCCTACAGCCCCTGGCTCTGCCATCTCACTGGGGCACATGATGAAATCGATGCAGGTGGATCTGCGTGGCCCCCGCAACCTTGGGGACCACCATCTCCCTGGTGCACATGTTGCATGCTTTCCCTGATTTCACAGCCCCTTTTTGTGTATGCCTGCTGCGTGCCTGTCACTCCTTCTCACTGTTTGTACCGGGTTCTCAGGCCCATTGTGAGCCGCATCCCTTTCTATTTTTATTTTTTATGTTGTCTGGTTTTCTGTTATGAAGGATTCATTTCTTTTCCAAGGCTCTCAGCCCAGTTGTGGGCATGCTGGCTGCTTCCCTGTCCCTCCTTATCACTGCTTTCCCTGGGCTCTCAGCCATATTGTGTGCATGCCGCCGTCTCTCTCCTTCTCAGTGCCCTCCTTGGCCTCTCAGCCCCTTTGTGTGCTTGCCTGCTGCCTAACTGTCCCTCTTTCTCACTGCTTTCCAAGGGCACTCAGGCCTGTTGTGTGCATGCCTCATGGCTGTATGTCTCTCCTTCTTATTGCTTTGCCCAGGCTCTCAACCCTGTTATGTGTGTGCCTGCTGCCTGCCCCTCCTTCTCAATACAATCCCAAGGCTCTCAGCCCTGTTGTGTGCATGCCTGCTGCCTGCCTGCCCCTCCACACTGCATTCTCTGACTCTCAGCCCCATTGGGTGCATGCCTGCTACCTGCCTCTTGCTCCTTCTCACTGCTTTTTCTGGGCTCTCAGACCCATTGTCTGTGTGCCTGCTGCCTGTCTGTCCCTCCTTTTAATTGCTTTCCCTGTTCTTTCTGCCCCATTGTGTGTGCACCTGCAACCTGCCTGCCCCTCCTTTTCACTGTTTTCTCCAGGCTCTCAGCCCTATTGTGTGCGTGCCTGCTGCCTGCCTCTCCTTTCTTTTCACTGCTTTTCCCGGGCTCTCAGCCCCATTGTGTGCATGCCTGCTGCCTGCTTGTCTCTTCTTCCCACTGCTTTCCCCAGGCTCTCAGTCCCATTGTGTGCTTGCCTGCTGTCCACCTATCCCTCCTTCTCATTGCTTTCCGCGGGGTCTCAGCCCCATTGTGTGCGTGCCTGCTGCCTCCCTGTTCTTCCGTTCTGGCCATGATGCTCATTTCACAGAATTTAAACCTCAACAGGAAACACTTACAAACATGAACATAGCAAGTGCCCTAGTTGAACTTCACTTCTGGAAAGGACAAATGAGCCAAACTCCTAGGTCTGGTGAGGGGAAAGCAATTGTGTTTACTCTGCAATTCCATATTGAAAAATGATCTGAAATCCTTTGTGGAGGTGAATGTAACTTTCATCTATTTAAGCAAAATCAGACACTCACACCCACTTTCACACCCAGACAGACACTCTAACAACCACTCTCACACCCAGAGATACCCTCTCACACCCAGAGAGACAGGCCCTGTGGCCAACTCCCACTGCGCACTGCCTTTGGCTGTGTGCAGTGTGGGGTTGTGTCATTAGGGGTGTTGGCCACAGGCCAGGCCCTGCAGTCAACCCCTGATGTGCATGGCCAAGGGCCATGAGTGGAGTTGAGTTGGGAGGTTCTGGGGGTTAACTGCAGGGTCAGGCCCTGCTGCGGCCAACTCCTGCCACCACAGCTGAAGACTGTGGAAAGTGGTGATTGGATTAAAGTATAGTAATAAAAATTACTTTACGTTGAAAATAAACGTAGAAATCTGTTGAAAAAAACAAAGGTTATAGGGATTTTATAGATGGATTCTGACTTTACTCACACAAAACCAGAGAAATTTAGCAGTTATAGATAGAGTTATTGCAAGTAATGATAACTAACAGCCTAAGGTTATTATATTTTGCGCCCTCACCATGTACTGCTAATTACTCCAGATATTAGAGCACTCATGATAACTAATATAACATCAATAAAAATATCCATGAAACATTAGCCATCAAATTATCGAAGAAGAAACTGTGCATGGCGGGGGCGCGAGTTATAGTTACCTGAGGCAGCAAGTTATAGTTACTTGAAATTACTCTAACTATAACTGGTGAATTTCTCCGGTTTTGTGCGACTAAATTCAGAACCTAACTATAACGTCCCTGTAACCATTGTTTTTTTAATGTTTTTTTAAGTGAACATATATATATATTTATATAGTAATAATGCTTATTTTATGTTATGTATGTTTTTATTTACATTGCTAAATTAATTTGCAGGGTATTTAGCTTCCCTAAACAAACATAAAAGGTAGATCTGTGTCTCACATAGCATTTTGTCTATCTTTCAATGCAGATAACATTTCTACAAAGTGTCAGTGTTATAGCCTCAGTTTCTTTCTTTGTAATAGTACCAGTGGTTGGCCATGTGTGGTGCGTTTCTGCTCTAAGGCAAGGCTGGAGTACATTTAAGCCTTTTTGTCATGATTAAGACTACATAAGAATTAGCATAGTATGTTGTGAAATGCATTTGCCTTACTCTTATGCATGCTGGTAAGTGTGTTGTATTGACAGGTCATTCATTAAACCCCTCCTTTAATTTCCCTAAACCCCTCCCACCCAAGTGGTTACTAGAGCGACATTTTAGATCGATTCCAGATCCACCACCTCAGAAGTTTTTTTACCTCCTTTTTCTTTTCTCCTCCAATCAACACCATTCAGGTCTGTGTAGTCTTTAATCTGGTTCACTCCATATACAGCCTTGGTTTATTCCTTTTAACCTTTTTTTCCTCTGATTGTTTCTTGCTCTATTCTTTTGGCAGCACTACATTGTTTGCATGCAATTTTGTCCTGATAACGGCCTTGAATAATTGTGGCTGAAGCGTCTTAATTTAAAACAGCAAATTCCATCTTATGATTTCTTACATGATATCTATAATTCTTTTGCTTCATTGCATTCATGTATTAAAGCCTTAAAATCATTGCTCACATGCTGTTTACTCCCCTTGTGAGATTCACATGTGCTGTTGACCGGCACTTGTTCGCAAGCACTATGTATTTACCTTCTTTCATTCACTGCACTTGATTCAATTAAATGTTGATGCTGCTATATGTTGTATTTCTTGATTATGTAATACAATTGCAGTAATTTCCATGGATTCTTCCAGCTGTGAGTCCTGCCCTCCCAAGTGGTGTCAACCCAGAACTTAGCCCTTGGAAGTAAGCCTGAAGGTGCTCTGCCAGCTGTGGTCCCAGCTGAACAGATGCAGTACCACATATCACCTCCACATTGGAGCCGCTGTGTGACACATTGCCTCACAGAACCCAGCATCAGAACCACTGCACAATGCATCCCTAATGCAGGAATTTGCTTTGCAGCTCACAGCCATCTTAGAACTGCCACTGCACCTAGTGCAGATCTTCAAATCACAAGCCCCTCGTCAACGGCATCCTCATTCACAATGCAGGACTTTACATCACAGCCACGCAGCTTCTTGGAATGGGAAACATCCTAAACAATGAGTTGCAAACAACCCAGATGTTTCCTACGCAAGCGGAACAATGCTTGCCGGAACAACGTATGCCTTTTTCTCTGCCTTAACCATGCATTTACCAAACTATGCATATGCGTGGTTAAGGCAGAGAGCTCGGGAGAGAACGTGGTGAGGTAAGTGGGGCTGGGGAAGGTGTTGGGGTAGTTTTTGTGGGTGGGTGGATTAAGGGCTTGGATGGGCGGGTTGGACTCTTTTTTTTAAGCGCGGGGTGGGAGTTTGGGGAAGTTTAATTTTTAGGGCTTAGGGTGGGTGGGGGACTCGGTGGTTTATTTTTTAGGGGTAGGGTGGGGGTTGGGGTATTTTTTTAGGGCTTAGGGGGTGTGGGTTATTTTTTTTTAGGAGCAGAGAAAGGTTTATGGAAGGGCGGGAGGAGAGGAGGAAGCATCAGGAGAGGACGCGGTGAGGTAAGTGGGGTGAATTTAGTGCTTAGGGTGGGTGGGGGGGTCAGGGTAGTTTATTTTTTAGGGGTGGGATGGGGGTTCGGGTAGTTTTTTCAGGGTGTACAGTGTGTGGGGTGTCAATGTAGCTTATTTTTAGGGGTGGGAATGGGGAGGTAGGGTAGTTTATTTTTTAGGGGTGGGGAAGGCTTCAGGAAGGGAGGGAGGAGAGAAGAGGAGGAATGATTAGGAGAGGGTGCGGTGAGGTAAGTGGGGTTGGGACAGGGTTTGGGAGCTAGATTTTAGTAATGGGGTGGATTTAGGGCTTAGGGTGGGTGGAGGGGTTGGGATGGTTTATTTGTTAGGGGCAGGAGTGGGGGCTCAGAGTAGTTTATTTTTTAGGGCTTAGGGTGGGTGGGGTGTCGGCTGATCAGTTGATCACCACCCTCTCCCGGAACCCACCTATCGACACCAACTATCGACACCACCGACACAGCCACCCACAACCTCAGGCAATGGATCAACGACTGTGCCAACACTCTCGCCCCGATCAAGAGACCTTCAAACAGACGCATCAACAGAAAGGCCATCTGGTTCACCGCCGACCTCCAAAAATCCAAACAAACATGCCAAAGACTCAAGAAGAAGTGGCGCCATGAACAGACACCGGACAACCACCCAGCCCTCAAGAACGCCATCCACAGACACCACCAACTCATCCGAACCGCCAAGAGAACCTCCTTGAAAGAACGCATCGACAACAACACACACACCTATAAGGAGCATTTCAACATCGTGAAGGGACTCTCCAACCCCGGTTCCAACGGCAACGACATCCCACCATCGCAAGACCTCTCCGACTCCCTAGCCACCTTCTTCTACCACAAAATCGCAGACATCCATGACAGCTTCAATACCCACCCCCCGGTCAACCACCAATACCACAGACTCACCGCCCCACAGCCACACCAACCTCCTGCTCTCCTGGACCCACGTCAATGACGACGACACCATCAAATTCATGAACACCATCTACTCCGACTCACCATCTGACCCCTGCCCTCACTACATCTTCAACAAAGCGAGCTCCGTCATCGCACCCCAACTCCAGAAGATCATCAACAGCTCCTTCGAGAACACCTGGACCTCTCGGCCGCTTTCTTCACCGTCTGCCACCACACCCTATGCACATGCCTCAATGACACAGGGATCCGCGCCAGAGCCCTGGACCACCTCCTTCCTCACCGGTAGAACCCAGAGAGTCTGTCTCCCTCCATTCGGCTCTGAAGCTACCAAGATCATCTGCGGCACACCCCAAGGGTCTTCCCTCAGCCTGACCCTCTTTACATGACACCGCTTGCAAACATCGTCCGATCACACAACCTCAACATCATCTCATATGCTGATGACACTCAGCTGATCTTCTCCCTCACCAAGGACCCCACCACCGCCAAAACCAACCTCCATGAAGGAATGAAGGCCATCGCCGAATGAATGAAGAACAGCTGCCTGAAAATGAACTCTGACAAGACTGAGTTCCTCATCCTCGACTCCACCCCCTCCGCCTCGGACGACTCCTGATGGCCTGCCACAATGGGAACTGCACCGACACCCACTGACCACGCACGCAGTCTGGGGTTCCTCCTGGACTCACCACTATCAATGATCCAGCAAGTCAACGCCTGTCTGTTCCTCATGCTTCAACACCCTCTGCATGCTTTGGAAGATCCAGAGATGAATCTCCACCAGAACTAGAAGGATGGTCACCCAAGCCCTCGTAAGCAGCAGACTGGACTATGCCAGTGCCCTCTACTCAGGAACCACAGCCAAGCTCCAGAAAAGACTGCAACACATACAGAACGCCTCTGCACGCCTCATCCTGGACATCCCCCGCCACAGCCACATCACAGCCCACCTGAGAGACCTGTACAGGCTCCCTGTCAACAAGTGAATTACATTCAAGCTCGTCACCCATGCTCACAAAGCACTGCACAACGCTGGACCAGAATACCTCATCAGATGACTCAACTTCCACACCCCAACCCGCCAGCTTCGCTCCGCTGACATTGCCCCCACCACTGTTTCACGCATCCATAGAATGACTGCCGGGGACAGATCATTCCCCCACCTCGCTGCCAAGACGTAGAACACCCTTCCTATCCACCTGTGACAGACACAGTAGCTGCTAACCTTCAGGAGACACCTCAAGATCTGGCTATTCAAGCAGTAGCAGCATCCCCCCAATCGCCTTGAGACCCTCACGGGTGAGTAGTGCGCTTTACAAATGCTGTGATTGATTGTCGGGTAGTTTACTTATAAGGGGTGGGGGAAGGTTTTAGGGCTCAGGGTGGGGGAAGGTTTTAGGGCTCTGGGTGGGTGGGGAGTGTCACAGTAGTTTAGTTTTTAGGGCCAGGAGGTTGGGGTTGTTTTTTTGTAGGGCAGAGGTTGGGGTTGGGGTAGTTTTTGTTAGGGCTTAGGGTGGTGGGGGACACAGAGTAGTTTAGTTATTAGGGGTGAGGGAAGGTTTTAGGTCTCAGGGTGGGTAGGGGTGTCTGGGTAGTTTCCTTATTAGGAGAGGGGGTAGCCTCAAGGTGGGTGTGGGGGTTGTGTGACAGAGCCACACATGCCTTTTCCACACATGCCTTTACTAAGCATGCTTTTACAACAAAATTCATTGTAAAGACATGTGTGATAATGGCATGCATGGAAAAGACGTGGTGGTGGTACCAACCGCGTTGTTAAGGAATGCATTGTTCCTGTATTCATGGTTCTGTCATACAACCTCTTAGAGCTGACACTTCACAATGCATCTCCACACCAGGATCTTTCATCACCTCAGCGGCGCAATGCATCCTCGATGCTGGATATCCTAACACTCTGCAACCAGGATTTAAGGTACTCTTGTTCAGCAGGCCTAACATGGTCCCTGTAGCTGGCCCATGCTCCATTGCAATCAGCCTGAACTTGTGAGTTTATTTTGGTCTGGCATGACCAGATAACCACAATTGGTACTTTGTGCTTTTTGGTGCTATTATCCCTTAAAATGTCATATCTCCAGTTCTACTGATTGGACTTCCATTAGTTTGATACTAAATTATTTATTACATTTTACTATATTGTTCTAAATTGGTGTGGGATTTTTCTTGTGTTTCACTTTATTACTGTGTGAATTGCTGCATAAACACTTTACACATGACTTTTAAGGTAAGCCTGGTTGCTATGTACCTTTCAAGGATTGTTGTTACTGCTTGAATCATGCTTCACCACCCTCAGCCAGTAACCCAGTTTCTTACAAAGGTTTAGCCAAAGTAACTGAGGATAATTATTCCAATAGACTACATCCTCCAAGCTAGGCAAGACACAACAACAACCATATCAATCACCCTATTTTAAAGCGTGTACTCAAGCGGAAGGTGGGTTGGATTTACACCTACCCACCCAAAAAAATGAGGGGAAAGGTGGCAGTGGGCATCTTGTGCGCGTCATGTTCTCTGCTCCATGTGATTATGGGAGAAGAGATGTCTTTCGTGTACGAAACTGTGAACAACAGAATTCAACAAATGAATGTTACCAAAAAAATGATTTACATAAGTAAGCTTTATCTGTCTTTTACAATTCTGCAAGTGAAACGTAGGCTGTTACATGAGAGGATAAAATTGTCCAGAGCGTATCAAATTGTTAGTTCTTTTAATAAATGATTAATAAACTTACTTAGTACTAATGAAAACCCATCTAAATCACTTATATGCCCATCAACCGCGTAATAGTAAAATCATTTAAATGCATTCACCAAAAATAGATATGAATGCAAAACAGTGGATCATATAAGCTTTTGTAAATGTCGACATTAAGAAACATTAAAAGAGTAAAGATAAATAATATTTTCATTGCTTGTGCGAATAAATGCAGATGCAATCGATTCCGGAAAGGAAGAATACACCATTATGCACATTAAAAGGTCATTTGATAATGTGCAGGCCCTGAAAAACACTTGGCAACACCTCTTGCTTTCACGGTTTTGCCCCGAGGTTTCTTCATCTTGAAGCTCTGGCAGCCTTTAGCTTTGACAGATTAACACATAGAAAAAAACGGTCACATTTCCATTTTAATCCAGATGTCGTGAACTCGCCGCTAAATCCCAAGCAACAACGGCAATCAATGCATCATGTAAACATAATGGCGTAGTTCAAATAACACCACATCCCTTCTCTGTTCTATCAAAGCGTTAATGTGAAAACCAGAAATCAGGCATAAAATGGACCGTAATTAATACATTTTTTCTAGGGTTTCATAATTTTTTTAAGGCACATCTACTTGTCCGGAAAGAATTCTGCTAATTTAACCTAATTTATTGTAAATATCTATTGCCTGAACATTTTTGTTAATTTCGCAAAGGTTTTACGCATTACCACAAATGCTTTATATTTGTAGCATAAGCACGGGGCAAATACTTGTGAAAATATAAAACAACTCCTTGAGCAGATTAGAAGGAATTCATGTCGATTTCTGCTGCTAGATATTTTAAAAATGTGTGGCTGCCATTTGTTTATTTTTAGTCAGTATTAATAGTACTTTTCACATTTGTTTGAAATGTTTTATATTTTATGTGTATGTATAATATAGTGGGTATGTGTTTGTCTGGTATATTTTACAAAATTCTCCGAAGGACATATATCCTTTCTTTATCATTTTTAAATTTGATGTTCTGATGATCTAAAGTGTGAAAGTCTGATCACATTATACATTGCTTTGCATCATCATTTAAAAAAAGTAGCAGATCCTTGTGGCATTAATTACAAGAGTTAACTGGGAGCAGACAGAATTGATTTTGGTCCAAAATGAGGATGGGATATTTAAAAGTAAAGTGCCTCAATCAGGTAAACATTAAACCATTGAGGGCAACGATGTTACTCTAAGGGGCATATTTATACTCCTTTTGCGCCGGAATTGCTTCGTTTTTTTTTACGCAATTTTGACGCAAAACTAACTCCATATTTATACTTTGGCCTTAGACGCGTCTAGCGCCAAAGTCCATGGAGTTAGCGTCATTTTTTAGAGTGGACACCTACTTTGCGTTAATTATATGCAAGGTAGGCGTTCCCGTCTAAAAAATCAACTCCGAGGCATGTGCGTCGGATTTATACTCCCAGGCAAAATTCACGCCCGGGAGTGGGCGGGTCAAAAAAAATTACATACGGCCGCTTTTGCGTCGTTTTTTTGCACCTGCAAAAGGCAGGCGTTAAGGGACCTGTGGGCTCTGAAGGAGCCCAGAGGTGCCCTCCCATGCCCCCAGGGACCCCCCCTGTCACCCTTGCCCACCCCAGGAGGACACCCAAGGCTGGAGGGACCCATCCCAGGGACATTAAGGTAACTTCAGGTAAGTTTTTTTTTTTTTTTTGTCATAGGGGGGCCTGATTTGTGCCCCCCTACATGCCACTATGCCCAATGACCATGCCCAGGGGACAGAAGTCCCCTGGGCATGGCCATTGGGCAAGGGGGCATGACTCCTGTCTGTGCTAAGACAGGAGTAATTTCTATGGGGGTTGGGAGTGAAAAAAAATGGCGCAAATCGGGTTGAGGCGAAAAAATTGCCTCAACCTGACTTGCCCCATTTCTTGACGCCCAAGCCCCATATCCCCCTACGCCGGCGCTGCCTGGTGTACGTCTTTTTTTTTAACGCACACCAGACGGCGCCGGCGGCTAACGCCGGCTAACGTCATTCAATAATTACGGCGCCCGCATGGTGCTTCAGAATGGCGTTAGCCGGCGCTAATTTTTTTGACGCAAAACTGCGTTAGTGCAGTTTTGCGTCAAAAAGTATAAATATGGGCCTAAGTTTTCTTTTGGCCTGTTAGGAAAAAGCAAATAGAATTTTCCTGAAAAGTCAAAGTCACTTGCAGCAGGACTGCCTGGTTCAAAAAAAATTCTGGAAAACAGAAAATGGTGTTCTTTCTTAGTTTTGTAACCTGGACGGCCATGCATCTCATGAGGAGGATGTGGGCGGAATATACAATATGTTACACACTTCAGCCAATGACACTATTGAGAACCTGGATAGGTTTCCGGTGATGTAGTTGGCTGAGGCTCCACCATAAGCAACTAATTAAGTCCTTCACCTGTAAATGATGCATGGAAACGGTGAGGTAGACAGATTGAAATGCAACCAATTCTTAGCACATTTCCCATGTACTTCCACCTCTAAATGACCATCATAGCCTGGTGTCTCATACTTGAAAAGTAGAGTATTATTAACAGTAAGTAGCAAATGTGCATGGTATGATGCCGTTTAGACATGAGTAGAAACTATATTATAGTAGAAGTGTCTGCTTTATCATCTTTAGTTCTTTTGCAGATTGTGACTTTGCTAAAACTCCACTTTGATTGCATCTGACATAGTAAACCTACATTTAAAGATGGATATTCTATTTATTACACCCAGCAAACAACTGGTGATAATTGCATATGTACAATTACCCTAATCAATAAAGCGGTGGATAATCTTTAAATGCAAATATTGTCTGCGAGGATAGCATCTGTTTGAGTAACATTTCTGAAAGAAGGTACCGCGTGTCACACAAAGCATGGAATCTAGCATATAAGAATGTGATGTAGTATTAGGAATCACTATTTGAAAACACACACTGTAATGCCTTTCCTAGAACAGTGCAGCGTATACATTTCATTCAAACGTGTTGCGCAGCAGTTTAAAGATTTCCTGGCTGGTCACTAGTTGTTGAATGATCAATAATATCCACAGACACCTCGAACATTAGCTGGAACGATTAAAGAGTGGTCCTGTTTGATAGATAAAAAAAACTGGTAACACCAAGCAGGTCAAGTGGGATTAGCGGAAAATTGGAGTCTACAGAGAGTAAATGCACACAATCATGTTTTGTAAATTTGAAGGTATCATCCATGACAGAACCTCCGGTGACCTTCGGATATAACAAGGGAAATTAATCAATTTCTTAACTTTTTGTTCATGATCTAGGCAGGAAAAAGAAAAGGGGTAAGGCTATTAATGTTAGGGAAGCTCAATTCCAATTAGAATATTCCGTTTTATGTAAATATGCAAAAAGGGTTTAAAACTAATAATTGTACTAGTATGACACGTATTTACCAGGCGGAAAGGCTGAGAGCATAAGAAAATCACAGGGACATTATAAGAAAACAATAAACAAGATGAAAGTGAAAGACGGGGGAATTGATGCATGTAGGGGTATCTGAAAATGATAGTGAGAGATTTTGGCGGTTGGTTGTGAAGGGTGTGATAAAAAAAGTAGACGGCCAACCTTGTGGGGTTTATTAGATTGTCACTGTATGCTGGTTTGAATCAAGTCTCTGTGATCCTGGAGATTTTATTTAAAAAAGCGGAGGTTATTTCAATTCTTAAGAACTTAAACTGGTGAAGGGGAAGGAAGATGGGGTGGGGGGAGGCTACCATGGATTATTGAACAGACCTGGACAGGTGGAATCGTTGCCAGACTGGCTGTAATGGGCATCAGCCGTTTCCCCAGCAGAATGGAAGAGTGCTTCCTGGGGGCTGGCTTTGTTACTAGGGGATCGGGTTATCGCTGAACTGAGAGGCACTGTGTTTTGCAAAATGTTATGGATTTAAAAGCACCCTGAGGAGTTCCTTTTATATCCAGCAGATTTCAGGCCACAATAAAAAATTCAAGATAACGCAGGTGAATAATATTCCTGATGGACAGGGATCAAAATATTGTCTAGAGGCAGTTTTAACTCATTTAAGGAAGCACAGAGGGTTGACATGCCTGCTGCAAAGAACACTTGCCATCCATACAGTAGAACTTCATTCCATGGGGATAGCTCAGTGGGTTATGTAATGTTAATTTAATTTATTTTGCACATAAATCATCCAAGGAGGTGTATCATAGAGACCCTTTTGTTCCCTGCACTACATAAATTAAATTGTAATATAGCACAGTAAGCTATTAACTGCAATTAAAGTGCTGCATACAAACTGCATAACACAGGTAAGAAAGTTATTATTTTTCCCAGTCTTTCATCATCCTAATGTTGCTAAAAGGGGTTTGTTTGGGTAGAGATACATTATTGTTAGTAAAGCCAACCCTAACCAGTGTGTTACATTTTGAATCCTGAGTTTGTGTTACTCCAGACCAAAACCCTTGTACTGGTCATGTTTGCTTGCTGTGCACGCTTGTTCTGCAAAATTTACCAGGGCTGCTTTGGGTTCCAAATCCGGCTCCTGGAGAAATGATGTACTAGTGGCATTGTTCTTAGCAATATTTAAGACTCAGGGCTTAGGAACCGGTACACAAATGGGTGGGCAGAATATTTAATATTCTAGAAAGCCCTGTTTATCTAACACTAAACAAAATGGCTTTGTTTACTTTATTCTCAACCATCATACAATGTTGTCAACTTCTCCCACTGCGAAATTTAGGAAAAAACACCTCCCCCATGGCCAACATCATGCACCAGCGGGCCCCTACCACTAGCCAGTGTGCTGACCAGTCCTCCTCATCTGCTGCAGCTAGTGGACAGTAGGCCCTGCCACAGGACCACAGGGCACCAGCACCCGTACCACTGCAGAAGGAGAACCACCCCACAAATGTTCCCTGTGACCCAGACAGACACCAGAGACAGTTGCCATGACCAAGACCACTGCCAGGAAATGAGCCCCTCCGGAATGTCCCCCTTGTGTTACACTGTGTCACCATGTCCACTTTGAACTGCCATTGCTCCCCTTACTATGGCCCCTTGGGCACTGGACCTGTGCAACAAACAGACTGGTCCACTACACTGGACCGTTCCCAACCATCACCCCACTCTATTGCACTTTGCATTGTATACCTGATTATTAATAAACACCCTTGGACAAAGCTTGAGTAATAGTGATTTATCTGGAGGAAATGTACAATGTATTTAACTGTATTGAACTGCATTATCCTGTGCAAATGTCCTGTAATATGTTGATCCACCAGCAGTCTGTACACATCACAGCATTACACTGTTGTAACCACACCAACATCTTCAATAAGGGAAAGCATAGGTGACAGTCAGTTGGGATGCAAAGGTAGTGACTAGCATTATGTTACAGCCACACAGCACAACACTTAAATGGAGAAATGTTTAGTTCAACAGTCTTTCCTGGGTGTCATTGGAAATACCACTGTATTATATGTGTCCTGTTGTCCACATCCTCCTCCTCTTCCTCCTCCTTACTGTCCTCACTGTCCACTGCTGCCACAGGTCCATTGTCACCCCCTCCTCCTGCATATTGGGAGGCACCTGAACCTGGCCTTCAGGAGACCGAAGGCCCTTTCAACAATCCTCCTGGTACGCCCATGAGCATAATTGTACCTATTCACAGCCCCTGTTCTCGGATGCGTAACAGGGTTCAAGAGCCAGGACAGGTTTGGGTAGCCAGAGTCACGTGGAATAAGTGAGGAGCACACATTAGCCTTGCACAATGGCATAGGGTATGACTCCTGAAGGCATATACTGACAAACATTGGGTGGGGACACAGGCTCACCTATAAGCCACACTCTGTGCCTCTGTAGTTGTGCCATCAGCTGTGGGATGCTGCTATTCCACAGGACAAAGGCATCATGCACCAACCCAGGATACTTGGCAGTGACGTGTGAGATGTACTGGTCAGCAAGGCACACAATCTGGACCTTGAGTGAGTGGAAACTCTTCCTATTCCTGTAAACCTGTTCATTGGCCCTGGGGGGACTAAGGCAAAATGGGTGCCGTCAATGGCCCCAATCACATGTGGTATTTGTCCCATTGCATAGAATCCAGCCTTCACAGTGGGCAAATCATCTACCTGTGGGAACATGTTTTTGAGCAAGGCAGACAAAACCTGTCAGGGTCTGTCAGGGAGACTGGATCCTCGGGGTTTGCGCCTGTTCCCAATATGTCCACCTCTTGGCAGCTCCAAACTCTACTAGCTAGTATAACACAGAGTTAAAGAATGGCCAAGCAGGGGATGGGGTTTTAGGTTGGGAACAGCGGGGAAGGAGACCTGTGGAAGCAAGAGTTAAGAACACAGTAGCAAGATTATTCACATTGATTTTCATAAACTTTGTTCCAAATATTAATATACTGATAACATGAATGATCAAGGGCTTTTCTATAACATGACCTTCTTAGCACTGGGTACCTGGAAAATAAAGAAGGATTATGCAACCTTTCATTTGAGCGTTTTTAGAATAACATCTTATGCTCTGGACATTGAACTTTCTCAAGTTGGTTCTTGAAATAGCAACTACGTTATAACAAGAATCAACGAACAAATTAGTTTTCATGAATGAACTGCAATAGACTCATAAATGATACTGCAAGGTCACACTCTGTTCTGCATTCTAGAATTCAATTGTCTAGAAATTATTATGCACTTTAATACCAAACTATGCATCAAGATTTCAATGCCTAGAAATGATCGCGCACTCTGCCAATCTGAAACACAAGAGATAAATGCCAAGAATGAATCGCACACACTGCTGCTGATTCAAAATCAAGGTTTAAATGCCAAGATATGATCGCGGACTCTGCCGATTTGAGCTGCAAGAGTTATTTGCCAAGAATGAATCGCGCACACTGTTGCCGATTCGTACATCAAGATTCAAATGCCATGAATTGATCGCGTACGCTGCCGATCTGTACTGCAAGAGTTAAATGCCAGGAATGAATCGCGCACACTGTTACTGATTCGTACATCAAGATTCAAATGCCATGAAATGATCACGTACTTTGCCGATCTGTACTGCAAGAGTTAAATGGCAAGAATGAATCGCGCACACTGTTGCCGATTCGTACATCAAGATTCAAATGCCATGAAATGATCGCGCACTCTGCGGATCTGTACTGCAAGAGTTTAATGCCAAGAATGAATCGCGCACACTGTCCTGATGTTGACAAAACCCTTGCAAGCACATTAGAGAACATTGGCTGTGACATTCCTGCAGCTAAGCCTCCTGTCACCTGGAAAGAGCCCATTGCCAGGAAATAAAGCATAGAAATACCTGCACAAGAGGGGGTATTACTCTGGTGCAATGGATAGCATTTATCAGATCAGGCTCTAGTTGTGCACACAGCTCTGTGATTGTGGCCCTGTGCTGATGATAGGTGAGTATGATGTATCTGGCCTCCATTGCAGGGGTGCTGGGTGACATGGCCAACATAATGTGGGAGTACACAACCACCAGTGGGCCCCTACCACTAGCCAGTGTACTGACCAAACCTCCACATCTGCTGCAGCTAGTGGACAGTAGGCCCTGCCACAGGACCCCAGGCCACCAGCACCGGTACCCCTGCAGAAGGAGAGGCCTCCTCCTCCTATTCCTCCACAGTGGTTGGTACCTAAGTGACCCAAAAGTAAGAAGGGACTGACAACAGGAACTATGGACACACAACATCAGAGTCCACGGAGCAAGTTTGTATGTTGGATACTTGAATTGTTTAGGTGTGTACAGTTGACTCCAATGACACACTTTTAAATCAATACATGTGTACTAGCAGTAGAAAATGGCAACAGCCTGTCCTGTATGCAGGGACAGGTGGACGTTGCCTCACTTCGCCGACGTTAGGCGTTTTTGCGTTGGCTCTCATTATCCGAAATGAGACTACTGGATTTTTGGGTATCAGGGTCGTTCTTGGTGTGGGGGACTAAGTCTAACCCACGGAGAAGGATCCCTGTCACCCTCAATCCGGTTTTGCTCCGGCTAACTAGCAGTGCCTCATCTCTCCCAAGGGGAAGGGATGATTGGGCAGCCGAGCGCATGACATCATAGAGCTTCTCAGGGAAGTCGTGGTCACTCAGATCCCAACCAGCTCTCTCATACACAGGGTGGTCTCATATACAAATGACAAATGCAGTTTAAGTTTTATAGATTGATTTAATAAAACAACTGCATTTTAGTTAATAAGGCGTGAGCTGCAATAACCAGAACCATACAACACAGTAGGATTGAAATAGTAACGAGAAGACTGAAACATAAGAATAACGCTATCATAGTGTTAATAGGTTACGTTCTCTCTACTAAGTTCTATTTTGAGCACAGCATGTTAAGCCCCAAGCTTGCCTTTCAGATTCCCCGGGAGGACATCAACCCTCATACCTGAGCAAAGGCCTGTGATCTGGATCAGCATCTGCAACAGGGCAGTCAGCGTCTAGTTGTGGTTCCCTGGTCGGAATCTCCCTCTTATGTGTATTAGGACTAGGAACTGTTTTTATAACTAACATGTCAATGTGCTAACAAACGTCCCTACATAAGAATGTGTATCGTCTACAAACCCAAAAGACTAAACTCCTACCACGTCTATCAGCAATGTACCAGAATGTATCCTTGACTGATGCACAGAGTGAGCAAGAATGTATTATTTGAGAACTCCGGTGCTGAAGTAGGCTAAACAGTGTGATATAAGAAAATAAAACAAGACCGTGAAACTGGCTATTGAAAAATAACAGTACGAGGCTGAATAAAACGCATCTATAGCAAAGTGCACAGAGGCCCAATGCTTTAAGCAAACTAATAAAATGCATCTAGGGCAAAGTGCACAAAGGCCTAATGCTTTAAGCGCACGCGCAAAGGCTACATAAAAATGGCTACACTACAGCGTCATGGCAGGAGGTGTTTTGCACCGCCATGCAATTCCTCATTGGCTAACATGGGTATCCATGGAGTTCAAGAACCAATGATGATCGACGCCAGTGGTGACAGTGTTTACCGTCGGGGACGTGACAGCCATTTTCTTCCTACTACTTCACTTGATTCCAGACTTTCCACTGGACTACATCTCCACTGCATGTGCTGCTGTGACCTGTGTCTGGTACCTGCCATGGCCCATACCTCAGGGGAAAGGGCCCCAGCCTTCACGTCGGAGGAGCTGGAGAGACTGGTGGATGGGGTCCTACCCCTGTATGGGCAGTTATATGGGCCTCCAGACCAACAGGTGAGTACATCATGTGTATGTTGCAAGCAACATGGCTGCATGTAGATGTGTGTGTGCTGCCAGTGGGTCAGCTGGGGGGTATGGCTGGTGGCAGTGTAAATGCAGAGGTACAGGTCATGTGTGTGCTTGATGAGGGGCAAATGCAGTATGTAGCCCATATGTGTGACAGGCTGCATTGTCTCATTCATGGTGTCCCTCTGTCGGTGTTTCCTCTGCAGGTCAGCATCCATCAGAAGAAGGGGTTGTGGCGTGCCATCGCCAAGGACATGCGGACCCTAGGGGTCCATAGCCGGCGGAGCACCCACTGCAGGAAATGGTGGGAGGACCTGAGACGCTAGGCCCAGAAAACCACGAAGGCCCAGCTGGGGACGGCCTTCAAACGAGGACCCCCATAATGGCCCGCATGCGGATAGTGGCCCACCCAGAGCTGGATTGGCACTTGAGGGCATCGCAGCAGCCACAAAGGGGTGAGTAGAGTGTGTGACAACCGTCATTTGTTGCCTGGCATGGGATTTGGGTGCAGGGTTCTAGTCAGTGGATGTCCCAATATGCCAGTTTAGACAGTGCTGCGTGGTCCAGCTTAGGTATTTTGGGTGTAATGCATATTTTGATAGCTAGGTAGCTGGCTTTCCAGGGCAGACAGGGCTTAGTTGGTCCCAGTATGTGTGCAGATTAGACATTGTTTGAGTCTTACCTACTGTAGTACCTAGCCAGGGTATGCCAGTGTGGTCCATACAGCCCATTCTTAGTTCCAGTGAGTGATGGTGATGTGTATGCCATCTGTGCTGTTGGTGCTGTGATTGACCCTTGTTCCCTTTCATTTCCCCCCTTCTCTATCCTTTTGTCATCCTGTCCATGTGTGCATTAGCATCATCTGGTGAAGGAGCAGGAGCACCGGTGAGTGAGGGCGCTGCAGCCCACGAGACCCAAGAGGCAGAGTCCACCGACGCTGAGGGACTAGTGGGATGGAGAGCACCCCAGGGGGGACAGGAGCTGATACAACTGACTCTGATTCCTCTTTCAATGGGAGCTCCCTGGTGGTGGCGGACCCATCTGGGACCACCCCAGCTACTGGATCTTCTGCCACCCCCATACCAGTACCACCCTCCCAGCAGCCCCTCACCCAGCCCATCACCCATTTGCCCATGCCCGCTCACCCAGGAGGGTGGGTGTCTCCATTGGCCCAGGCACCTCAGGCCCTGCCACAGTCAGCCCTGCTGCCCTCAGTGAGGAGACTATTGACCTCCTGAGAGGCATCTCTGTAGGGCAGTCAACCATAGTGAATGCCATACAGGGGCTGACATCCCAGATGCAGCAATGCAATGCCTTCCTGGATGGCATTTCAGGCTCTGGCCTCCTCTCTGATGGCAGCCAGTGTCCCTTTTTCTTCCGACCCCCTCCAACTTCCTCTTCCCAGTCCCAGTCTCCTCTCCCCAAACCCATCCCACACACACATTCTGACAAGCATGCACCCAAAGCAACAGACAAGACTCATACAAACAAACACAGGCAGCACAATTCAGTCCACAAGCACACACACAGCCAACACACAGATGCATGCAAAACATCAGCCACTGCCTCCATTGTCTCACCCTCTTCCTTCCTCACGGTCACATCAGCACTCACACCTGCATGAACAGCATCAACAGTCCGAGAACCTGCCACCTGCACAATCTTTCCCACAGTCACCACAACAGCAGACCTGCAGACAGGCACCCCAGACACCACATGCGCAGTCACCACCACCACCATCACCACCTCACGCAGCACACCCACCTCACTTGCAGACACCACCACAACATCTATGCACATGTCCTGTTTGACCTCCTCCACCCTGTTTGTCCCCATCAAAGACACCCAAATGCTCGCACTCAGAACTCCAACAGACATCTACCTCACACACGCACACTGTCCATGCACCTACACCCAAGTCCAGCACACCTCCTCCTCCTACAACCACTTCCTCTACCTCCACTCTTAAACCTGCTCCCACAGCCTGACCCACTGGTTCTAAGAAGTTTTTCCTTACCCGCTTTGACCTCTTCCCCCCTTCCCCCTGCCCTGCCCATGAGACAAAAGTCCACTGCCCCCAGACCAGTACCTCCAGCACCAAATCAAGCCCTGTTCCACCCCCTAAGACTTCAGATGTCACTAAGGGACACATGGGTGGCACTTCAGTCCCCCAACCGAAGCCCACTCCTCTGCCCCCAAAATGGAAGGGTAAAGACCCGCCCCTCCCAAACCCAAAACGAAGGACTCCCCTCCCAAAAAGAAGTCCCCCACCCACAGAGGTTCCTGCCTATTTATAACATGATGCCCCTGCATAGTGAAGTCCCAATGTCGTCAGGAGTCAAGTTGGGCTTTGGACTTTGCCCTGTGGGCATTTTCAGACTTTGGACTGGCCAATGGCCCTGCCTGTAAATATGTATTTCTGTATTATTTCAATTCGGGCTCTTCATTCAACAGGATTACAGTGGTTGGAACAGAGGTATGTGTCCTAGCTTTCTTTGCTCCTGGGTTCTGTTACTGCCAATTTACTCTGCATATAGTTGTGGGTGTGTGGTGTGTGTATATGGTGTGTGGTGTGTATGGGTGTGTCACTCTCACCTCCCCCATCCCTCTCTCCCTTGTGTGCTAGGCAGCTGTACTCACCACCCTCTTCAGCGTTGGTGCTCCTAGGAGGGATCACCACCATGGTCATTACCTGTGGGCTGGAGGCGGTACTGTCATAATGACCACCTATATGTCTACAAAATAGGGTGTACAGATACAAACAAGGACCTGAATATGACATTGTCAAAGAAGAGAGTAAACATATTTAAATATCCCTTGAGAACATTGGACAGTGTACATGCCAAGAGCGTCATTACCATGTAAAACCATCTCCGTCTATGCTGTATACCATTAGGTGCATGTGCATAGTTCGGAGTTTGACCAGGTAAAAAGAAATTACATATTTGCCACTGCATTGAAGATGTGTGTGTATGTCCTCTTTCAAATCTTTATTTTATTTTGATTGAGACAAGTGTCACAAAGTCAGACCTTATTTCATGGACACAAAATATGCCATTCATCATATGAACAAATTGACACAAAAAGCATGCATGAGATAATATGCATGCCCAAAAGCACAAGCCCTTCCTTCCTCATTGGATACAACAATTATGGGGTCCTTTGGAACCTAGATCTGTTTCCATTGGTGCATTTTTCTTGAAAATGCAGCTAGATGCTAATATTACCCCAGTTGTGTCTACTACACTACAAGTGCCAGAATGCTCTCATAAAGCAGTCTTTTAATTGCTACAAGGAGAACATCACCTCATAAATACCATAACCATTACAAACATAGGGTGTATGCAGACAAATAAACATGAAGTAACTTGACTTTCACCTCTCACATCATATTATCAAACACATAAAGCAGTTCTTGCTCTTATCAGGTCAGCTGCTCAAGCTCCTCCAGCTGAGTATGGAGGGTCGGCCAGACTATTCACAGGACACAGTAGAGTAACGTGATGAGGGTCTATGGACATGTGGCTGGAAGGACAGTCCTAAGAGTTCCTGGGCTTTGATAGGGACCCAGCATTGCATGTCCTCTCAGCGCTTCTTGCACATTCGAACCAGCAGATGGAAAACACCCACTGCACTGGAGAGTGTGGAGATGTCTTCCCGAGCATGTGTGCTCATTGGAATACACAGCTGCTCCTCCGGGTCCCCAATAAGCTGAGGGCACTTATCAAGCACCCCTTCTGCTAGGATGTTTAAGTCTGTCTCAATGAAAAGGGGGTGCCTTGTCATCAAGTCCCACAGCCATGTTGAGCACAAGTCAAAAACACAGAGCAGCAGGATGGCAGAGGATCTTGTCTGCAGGAGAGGGTGACTCAGAATGATTGTAAAATGGCTGTGAAGAGCCTCTGTTTATGAAATTCCTGCTGTTTACTTCCTGTGTGTCATTTCCTGTATGAGATTATTGGGTTCCAGCCTGAGTAGATGTCTCCTCCCCAAGTAAGGAATCTCCGCTCCATGAGGCAGAGACTCCATGGTTGGGGTGGTGATTCTGTATTTTGGTAGCAAAGCTGTAATATGATCTAGAAAATTATACAAGACAACCAAAAGGCAGGAAAAAATACTTGCCATGACACACAGCCAGTTTGATTTTTCTCTGAGCCATCCTCAACACAAACATTAGAGCAAAGCAGTACTACAGATGCATTGAATCCTGTAATTACCACACAAGATGGTACATGCATGCCACAATGCTCTATGTCATGATCGGCTTAGATAACCTCATAAATCAGAAGTACCAGAATGCTGCACATATTGCTGCATTACACTATAGTGCCCTGGCTTGCAATGATTATTTACGCGCAAAACACAAAGATTTGGACACATCCACAAATTTCTAAGTTTATGTGACCTTGAAAAAACACTACAGCCATACACTACCACCAAGTGAGGCATAATGATAGGCCAAATCACTATTTCTCCCATGCAGCACACATAGAAAGAGGCTAAAGCATCCCAGGTTAGTATATGTGCAGGATGGTGCCTTTTCAATAACAATTGTGCAGGCGGAACATGTACCCTTGCACCATTGTGCAACGGTGCCTGCATTGGCACTAGGAACACCATTTAGTCCCAGCTTAGGGGAAGAGGGTATGAATGCACTATTGCCCATATTTATACTTTTTTAGTGCCGCATTTGCGCCGCTTTTTGATGCAAAATGGCGCAAACGTACAAAATATAATTTTGCAAATGCAGCACTAAAAAAGTATAAATATGGGCAAATATGCCTCAGAAATTGCACTTGCCTGACCTTTCAAAATTACAGAGTGCAGTGCAGCAAGTTGACTTGCAGCGCAGCACTGCACCATCTCTTATCATATTTGCCCAAGGATCATTACACGACCTATCACCTGCGTATTATGGCCTTTCTCCACCATACAGTCTGACACACAGCCAGCCTCCTCTCAGCAATGAATAAGGTGTGCTTGTTTGAAGTGTTGTTTTTTCTCAAAATGTTAACGGCTTACATTTAATTATACGCTTTTCAGTTACGATTCTAACTTTTCAATCTTGGACCCAGTGTAAAACGTAAATGACACTTGTGTGCAGGTTGTTGTGATTTGGGTAAACTTCTGTGCAGCTAGCCAGCTTGCAGCGTTCGTCTGCATCCTGGTTAAATGGTAGAAAAGCAGCATATCTCCAGCATACTGTGCATTATAGGCCTTCAACCAGCACTGACCTAATCCCAAACAAGAAACCCATGCACCATGGTGCAAGAAAATCTGTTTTACATGCAGGGTTGTTTTTATGTAGTAAGGGGCACCTGTAAGTGCAAAAGCAATCCTGGGAGGCACATTCCTCTATGTGTACAGCACAATGCAACAGAATTCCACTAATGACAAAAGGATGTCAAAGAAATGAAGTTACTCCTCAATGCGCTTCCCCTGGGGAGGCATAAGGTTATAATGCATCCCTCAGGATTACAAGTTCTTGTGAATCTGGGTAGGCATCTTAATCCATGGGCTTTGGGTCAGAACATAGAACACCTCCCTTGTGCAGAGTGAGATAATGCAGCAATTTGCCCGGCCTTGCCTCAGTCCATATTTATGGGGGCCATTCCAAGCCATGCAAAGTGATCTGATTGCAGGGTCAGCACTGCCATTCCATTACTGAAGGAAATGCTACAGTGGCACGAGGGGCTCATGGAGATGGTCCTTGGTAGGTGGAAAGTTTAAGCGGTTCATTGTCCGGGATGATCACACAACTAAATTGACATGTACTCTCCGAAGGCAATGGAGTCATTTGCATATTTGTCAGCACTGCACACTGACATGTTCACAAAATCTGTAGCAGAGCCTGATATGACTCATAAATGCATCTGTTGTTGAAAAACTATGGGGGTCATTCTGATGACCGCCAGGGTCGACGACCACGGAAGCACCGCCAACAGGCTGGCGGTGCTTCCTTTTGTATTCCGACAGCCGCGGTCGCCCAGCCGGGTCCGGCGGTTTCCCACCGGATTACCCCCGGCTGGGAGAATCCTCCATGGCGGCGCTGCTTGCAGCGCCGCCATGGGGATTCCGACCCCCTTCCCGCCAGCCTGTTTCTGGCGGTTTTCACCGCCAGAACCAGAATGGTGGGAATGGGTGTCATGGGGCCCCTGGGGGCCCCTGCACTGCCCATGCCACTGGCATGGGCAGTGCAGGGCCCCCCTAACAGGGCCCCAGAAAGATTTTCACTGTCTGCATTGCAGACAGTGAAAATTGCGACGGGTGCAACTGCACCCGTCGCACCCATGCAACTCCGCCGGCTCCATTCGGAGCCGGCTTCATTGTTGCAGGGCCTTTCCCGCTGGGCCGGCGGGCGCTCCTTTGGCGGGCGCCCGCCGGCCCAGCGGGAAAGCCAGAATGGCCTCCGTGGTCTTTTGACCGCGGAGCGGCCAAGTGGCCGTTCCCGTTTGGCTGGCGGCTACTGCCGCCAGCCAAACTCGGAATGAGGGCCTATGTGTGTTGTTTACAGAGAAGTCTCAGGATGGAATTATGGACAGCGTTAAATGTCCACCAATTATCATTGACAACATGGTGTGCATTCACATAAAGTTCGCACCACAAATAGTTGCTCATGAGAAAATAGTATCAGCCAGATGGTCACGCACCTGCATAGACTGCCCACTATTGGGTCCAATGGCCCGGTTCTCTTGATTCAGATCTAGGTGACTGTTCAGAGAAATATGTAAGCAATGATTTAAAAAGTTGTGTAAGAGATCAACAGACTACTATAATCTTGCACACAACTTCAAGTGAGTACAGCAGCATGCCTCCTGTACGGTCAAGGCATCTGAAATGTGACTTTAGAAGTTCAAATGTACGATTGATTATGGCTCTTGTCCGTATGTGTGCCTTATTGTACCTCTGCTATGACTCGGTGGTTGCACATCTGTATGGTGTGAGAATAGGGGACAGTGCATTGAATGAGGGAGGAAAAGTACAGATTTTGGTGCATGTCCCAGTTGCATTTATTAAGTTACTGAGAGATAAAATAGAACATGCCGTGCCTGTTGGCATAATGCATGTGTAGCAAAAAATCATTTACATTGTGAAGGGTGTCTATACACATATGCAAACCTCTTTAGTTTGTGCTAATAACACACGAGCAACGGTACGGGTGGCACACGGCCGGGCCCGATTACGCTTCACACACATCGGTCCTATTTACCTATCCGGTCTCTTGACTACCCGTTTTAATTATCATAATTTTTCCATATCACACTGGCACACTATATGCCTTGTGTTAGTTATACAGTGTATTATCACCTCTGCTCCATCGGGAATATAACTTTGGCTCACTATATGCCTTGTGTTAGTTACACTTTGTACAATTACTTTTGCTTCATCGGGAAGACATTCTTGCCCTGAGGAAGCCCATTTGTATTGGGCGAAACGCGTTGGCTGCTTTTTCCTTTTGTATTCCATGTGACGTCAGAAATAAAACACCGTCTAAAGACGACTGAGAGAAGCTTCGTATTAGTATCATTTTTTACAGTTATTGGACTTACCTGGCCTACTGTGGCTGCTGTACGTTGTGGAGTGGTGCACCCCCTACATTTATTAGCATTGTTGGGGCCCTATTTGCCCCTTTGGCTCTTCTTTGCAGGAGGGGCCTGGGTTGAGTTTCACACCAGCTTTTCCAAATAACTATTGTTTTTCACTGGGTATATATCGGGATTGATGTGTGTTCTTTAGGTCTGCTGCATCCTGTTCTCATTACCTCTGTAGTTTGTGTTTTTACCCAGAAGCCACATGTTGCTGAATTTTCCCGTTGCCAGTCGCCGGGTCATATGTGACCTGTGGGATAAGTAGCTGTCATGTGTACTACCGGGGAACACTGCATGCACATCTATGAAACTGCCACTGTCATCACACATACCCAGCATATTAATGTGATGTCTGATGCAGATGATGTGGGCATTGTGGCAAGGTGGCTGAAGTGCCACATGAGTGCAATCAATTGCACCAACCACATGCGGGAAGTGGGACAAGATGTAAAAATCCCTGGCAACCCTTTTCCTTCCTGCCAGTGTGTGGTTAATACATATGTACTGATGCATTCACCTATTACCCAACACAAGCATCTGGACGGGTGACCTGTGATATGGCCACAATGTTACTGTACAACCTCTGGAATGATCCAATAGCAAAGAAATGAAGAGCTGCTAGGATCTTGAGATAGTCTAGGGTGGCATGGGAGTGGCAGGGCACAGAATCAAGATCCTGCTGCCACTCAGAAACCATCTCGAAGAAGGCATAAACCTGAATATTGCTCTGCCATCTTGGATGGACACCACAAAGGGATTAATCCTTTACCTGAAGATCCTTTCTGCTCTCCTCCTCCTTCTCCTCACATCATTCCCTAGCATGACAAGGGCAAACCAACAAACACATTAAATGACATATACAATGGTCTAAAAGTGTTTATTTGTGGCAGCTCAGCTTTTATGTCTGCAGCCAGGCTGTGATTGGCTAACCACTTCCATCTTGAGCTGCGTGGCAGGATGGTAAGCACTGACACAGGTGTGTGGGGGGGTGTATTTGTGAGGAATTTAGGATTCTGAAGTTTGTTCATAGATTTTTAAGTGGTAGATTACCTTAAAAATTCGAATGTTTGTGGAAGACGTTACATGACCCATAACTGTGGGTTAAATGTAATACTGTTAAGAAGGTGTTTATGTGATATGATGTAATATTTAAACAATCTTGTAGTGATTTGTATTTTTTACAGTACATTTGCCACTGCAATACACACCCTACACATCCACATATATATGCCCAGTGCCTACATATAGTTATTTCATGTTATCAGCAATGTATTATGTGCTAATTTGTTTGTACATTTAGAATTTTTTTGTTTTCCAACTCAAGAGTAGATGCTCTGCCCCATGTGCGGAGTCTCCGTCCGAGCGCAGAGTCTCTGCCCGGAGAGCAGACACAAATATACTACTCGTAAATGACCTTTGTGAATTCCCAAAGTGGTAAACTCAGACTTTTGGCCTAAGTTTAGACCAAAAGTGTAAGTTTACCTTTGTCAATCGAGCCGAATATGTGTTGTCAATATGTGTGTTGTTCTTCATGGATCACCCTTTGCATTTGCCTTGTTGTTTTTTTTTATGTATTTTGTTGCAGTTAAGGTAACAAGTTCCAACCTCCGCCTAATTTCAAATGAAGGAATAGTGCTTCACCTATTTACGTAATTTTCATATGTGTTTTCATATTGTAAATGTCTAATCATCTTCACTGCTTATTTATTTACTAGATATGTTCAACTCACAATTTTGAAAGTGTTGTTAATGTTGGATTGAAATGACAACAACTACCATGATGACTTGTTTTTATTTATGACAAATAATAGTTTAAAGCAATGTTGGTCATTTTCTCTTTTCCTCTATTTATGCGCATATGTGAAAGTGTCATGCATGTGTCAATCTCAATTTTATGCTATGTATAAAAATGTCATTATTTTATTTTATTTTGTATGTTATTGCTATTTTATTGAATTGATGGGATTGGTTTCACTAATCAAAGTATATTAACTTGAAGATTTTCATTTATGTCATGTTGTATGCTGAATCTAAGTTGAATTGATAATAAATGTACTTTGCAAAGTTTATATGATAAATAATGCTAAAATCCTTCTAAGTTATGTAATAGCCTGAATTTTAGACTGCTAGGTCTTGGAATGGTTTAGTTCTCATTTCTTCTCACTACTGTGTTGGGATGAATGTTTGGTATACTTTATATACACTTTCTAAGTAAACTTTTTCTTCTCAGGACATCTAGTCACCTGCTTTTTTGAAGTTTGTATGTGTGTAATTTTAACTGTGTAATCACCAAAAAGCCACTGGAAGGTCCACTCATACTATTAATTATCTTTTCACTCTTAAGTTGCTTCGTATGAAGCTCAAACCTGATTTTGGTTTTCATGTAATCCATATTAGGTCTAACATCCAGAGTATGTGGACAACCATCTACCACTGAGAATACCTCCACTCCAGACCAGGATCAAGCTTTCACTGAGGACATCTCTCCTGCAAGTCAGGTTGATGAGGATCTTCCTGGTCCATCTGGTCTGTCTGGGTAGAGAGCTCCAGTGAGTCTCACTCGCCCACAGTGACATCTCCTACCCCAGCTGTTACCATATCTCAGCCTATGGATACCTCTACTTCCTGTGTCTAAAGGAACATCACCCAAAACTCGTACCCTCTCTCTTGGATGCCATTGAGCCAACACCACAGGCACCTCCAGTTCATCCCGGACTCAGTGGGATAGGGCTCATTGACTCAAGGGCACAGGGTGGTGGGGGTCAGGTTCGTGGGGGGTTTGTGGAAGGAAATCTGTGGGCTAACAAAGTGAGGCCACTGGTTTCACTGTCACTCAGGCCACCATTGACCAAGCCTTGGGATCCCTACATCAGTCAGTCCCAACACATGATGGGCCAGGTCCTTACAGAGCTCTGGGAGATAAAACAGTTGCAGAAGGAGCACAACGTACAAATGCAGAATCTTAATACAAATTTGAGTTCCCTGATTGAGGTGCTGTTTGATATTTGCCACAACATGCGCAGGGCATTTGCAGTAACATCTACTCCTTTCTGTGGTCCTACAACATCTGGTCCAACTATACCTGCCTCAGCCACAGAAAGGGAGGCCCTGCCACAAGACGAAACACCTGCACCCACCTCAGTCCCCGCAACGTCCTACACCTCTGCACCCAGGACACGTCAATCAGCACAGGCACCCCAGTCCACACCTCACAGCGAAGACAACCAGGGACGAGGGGGCAGTGGCAGTGGGCACACCGTTCAGGGGACTAAGGCACAGGGGGACAGTGATACCCGGAGAAAAGCTGTGCACCAGGGGGAGGACAGGCTCAGGGAACCAACTGTCCTGGAGGCACTCACTAATGTCCTGGGGGCCTACCAACAATCCCAGGACAAGATGGGCCAGATTCTTGACATCATGCAAGAGAACCAGTGGCTCAAGGAGGTACACCATCAGGAGATCAGGAAACATTTGCAGGCCCTCAACCCCACCATAGTCTCCATAGCAGGGGTGCTGGCTGATATAGCCAAAATCATGAGGGAATATACAGCAAACCAGTAGGCCCCTTCCAGTAGCCAGTCAACTGAACAGCCCACCACATCTGCTGCAGCTAGTGGACAGGAGGCCCTTCCACAGGACCCACAGGCCACCAGAACCCCTCCCCCTGCAAAAGGTGACCCAGACAGATGCCAGAGACACTTGCCAAGACCAAGACCACCACCAGGAAATTAGGTGCTCCTGAATGTCCCCTTGTGTCCCACCCTGTCACCTTGTCCACTTTGAACTTCCTTTGCTCCCCTTCCTATGGCCCCTTGGACACCGGACCTGTGCTACAAACAGAATGGACCAATACCCTGGTGTTAGAAATGGGGTCTTTGGTTGGCAGTCAGGTTACTCCCTGTCCAAGCAAGGAGCCTCACTCTAGTGAGGGTAAGTCCCCCACAATCCAAATTATCCAGTGCCCACCCTCTGGTAGCTTGGCACTGAGCAGTCAGGCTTAACTTAGAACGCAATTTGTAAAGTATTTGTGCAATAAATAATGCAATAACACAGTATAGCACCACAAAAAATACACCACACAGTGTTTAGAAAAATATATAATATTTATCTGATAAGATGCAGGTCAAAACAATCAAAATGCAATAAGTATGTTGAGATATCACTGTAAACATGATATAAAGTGTCTTTTAGTCTCGTAAAAAAAACAAGTGTCTCTTGCAGTGCAAAGTACCTGGTTTGCATTCAAAAATCCTCGCAAGGGACTGCAGAGGAGGTGATGCGTGGAAAACGGGGAGATGTGCGTTGGTTTTGCCCGTTCTCTCATCGACTTGCGTTGTTATTTTTCACCCAGGGAAGGCTTTGCGTCGATTTCCAGCAAACCTACTTGGATCCTCTTCGAGGTGGGGGGTTTTCAGATGCCCTGGGGTCGATGTGTGGAATCCTGGGCTTGCGGAGTGAAGTCACATGCGTTTCTCTTTGGAAGTCGTGCTGCGTCGTGCTTGGTTGGCTGTGTGTCGATCAGGTGGGCCGTGCATTGAAGTTGCGGTCACTACGCTGGCACTGCATCGATCTTCTCCTTGTGAAGTCGGGCTGCGTCATTCCGGTTCAGCGTATGGTGGATTGTTCACCGCGGGGCAGGTTATGCGTCATTTTTTGCAGGCTGTGCATCAAATTTTCACTGCACAATGAGTCCAGTTGCAGGAGTGAAGTCTTTTTGGTCATGAGGCTTCAGGAAACAGGAGGCAAGCTCTATCCAAGCCCTTGGAGAGCACTTATCAGCACAGAAAGAGAGCAGCAAGGCAGCAGGGCAATAGCAAGGCAGCAGTCCGTCTCAGAAAAGCAGTCTAGGTGAGTCCTTTGGGCAGCCAGGCAGTTCCTCTTGGCAGGTCTTGTTCAGGGATTCTTCACCAGCAGGTTTCTTGTCCTGAAGTGTCTGTGAGGTAGAGTGTCTATCCCAAGAAGTGTCTACATTCTGTGGTTGTGGGTGCCCTTCTCATACCCATTTTGGCCTTTGAAGTAGGCTTACTTCAAAGAAAAGTCTCTCTTGTTTGTGAAATCCTGCCTTGCCCAGGCAAGGCCTCAGACACATACCAGGGGGCTGGAGACTGCATTGTATGAGGGCAGGCACAGCCCTTTCAGGTGTGAGTGACCACTACTCCCCTCCCTCCTAACACAGATGACTCATCAGGATATGCAGGCTACACCCCAGCTCCCTTTGTGTCACTGTCTAGGGAGAGGTGCAAACAGCCCAACTGTCAAACTGACCCAGACAGGGAATCCACAAACAGGCAGAGTCACAAAAATGATTAAGCAAGAAAATGCCCACTTTCTAAAAGTGGCATTTTCAAACACACAATCTTAAAATCAACTTTACTAAAAGATGTATTTTTAAATTGTGAGTTCAGAGATCCCAAATTCCACATGCCTATCTGCTCCCAAAGGGACTCTACGCTTTAATCATATTGAAAGGCAGCCTCCAGGTTAACCTATGAGAGAGATAGGTCTTGCAACAGTGAAAACCGAATTTGGCAGTATTTCACTGTCAGGACACATAAAACACATTAGCATATGTCCTACCTTAACCATACACTGCACCCTGCCTTCGGGCTACCTAGGGCCTACCTTAGGGGTGTCTTACATGTAAGAAAAGGGAAGGGT
The DNA here is from genome assembly GCF_031143425.1 of Pleurodeles waltl. Classification (NCBI taxonomy): domain Eukaryota; kingdom Metazoa; phylum Chordata; class Amphibia; order Caudata; family Salamandridae; genus Pleurodeles; species Pleurodeles waltl. Next base: position 1,180,851,317 of record NC_090437.1, read on the forward strand.
TAGGCCTGGCAAGTGGGTAGTGGCAGGTCTGAGACTTGATTACAGGGCTACTCATGTGGGTGGCACAACCAGTGCTGCAGGCCCACTAGTGGCATTTGATTTACAGGCCCTGGGCACCTCTAGTGCACTTTACTAGGGACTTACTAGTAAATAAAATATGCCAATCATGGGTCAACCAATCAACAGTACACTTTACGCAGAGAGCATATGCACTTTTGCACTGGTTAGCAGTGGTAAAGTGCCCAGAGCCCCAACGCCAACAAAAACAAGTCAGGAAAAATAGGAGGAAGGAGGCAATGACCATGCAAAAAGGGCCAGGTCTGACACCTGGACTTACATCTACCATCACTCCATTCCATTGCACTATTCCGTCTATACATTTCACTACAATAAACACCTTTGAACACAACTTGAGTGATAGTGCTTTATGTGATGAAAATGTGCAATTATGGTAACAGTTACATCTTGTGCAAATGACCTGAACACTATGATAGCATACAAATAATGACCTGTGTCTGTCTGTAGTCATCACATCAGTACACAGTTATTATAAAACCAACATCTGCAAAATGAGAAGGCATAGGCGACAGATGCAAAGGAAATTAATAACATCCTGCTACAGCCACACTGAAAATATAAATAATCAGAGGAATGGTCATTCCCACTGTCACACCTGTGTGTCATTGGAAGTATTGATGTATAACTGATGTTCTGTAGTCCACAACCTCATCCTCTCCCTCTTCATCCTCACTGTCCTCAGGGTCCACTGCTGCCGCAGGGGCATTTAAAGATCTCCTCCTCCTGCAGATAAGGCACATGTTGTCTGTGGGCCAGGCTGTGCAACATGCAGCATGCTACAACTATCTGGCATACCTTCTCTGGGAGTAGCACAGGGATCTACCTGTCAGATGGAGGCACCTGAACGTGACCTTCAGGAGCCCGAAGGTATGTTCTATGATCCACCTGGTTCACCCATGTGCATCATTCTACTGATTCTCATCCCCTGTCCTGGCATTCCTCACAGAGGTCAGGAGCCACGATAGGTTTAGGAAGCCAGAGTCACCTGCAAGTATTGAGAGACAAACATTAGCCTTACACAATGGAATGGGGATAGCTCCTGAAGGCATACACTGACATACATTGGGTGGGGATTCTGGCTCCCCTATTAGCCACACCCGGTGCCTCTGTAGTTGTGCCATCACATTTGAGATGCAGCTATTCCTCAGGACGTAGGGGTCATGCACCAACCCAGGATACTTGGCAGTGACATGGGAGATGTACTGGTCTGCCAGGCAAACCATTTGGACATTGAGTGAGTGGAAACTCTTCTGATTCCTGAACACCTGTTCATTGTGCCGGCGGGGGACAAAAGCAATATGTGTTCTATCAATCGGCCCAATAATATTTGGTATATGTCCCATTGCATAGAATTCTGCCTTCACAGTGGCCAAATCTTCAACTTGGGAGAAAGCAATGTAGCTACACATGTGTTTGTCAAAGGCAGACAAATCCCTTGCCAGCACGAATGAGAACATTGGTTGTGACATTCCTGCTGTCAAGCCCACTGTCACTTCGAAAGAACCAGTTTCCAGGAAATGATAGAACTTGCACAAGAGGGGGATCCCAGTGGGATGACGGACTGCTGATATCAGATCAGGATCCAATAGTGAACACAGCTCTGTGATTGTGGCCCTGTTCAGTCTGTAGGTGAGTATTATGTGCCTGTCCTTCAGTTGTAGCCAAGTCCACAAGGGTTCTGTACACAGGGTCTTGTCTCCTCCTTGGACCGCCGTGGACGTGACCACTATTTTCTGACTGAAACCTCACTTGATTCCTGCCTTTCTACAGGACAACACCTCCAATGCATGTGCTGCTGTGACCTGTGTCTGGATCCTGCCAGTGCCCGTGTGACCAGGGAAAGGGCCGCTGCCTTCACTTTGGTGGAGCTGAAGCGCTTGGTGGATGGGATACTACCCCAGTATGGACAGCTATATGGGCCTCCATACCAACAGGTGAGTACACAATGGGCACGATGCATGTGACAAGGTTGCATGGAGATGTTTGTGCTAGCAGTGTGTCAGTTGGATGGGGGGTATGTCCTGTGGTAGTGTACATGGTGGGCGCCGGGTGATGTGTGTGCCAGTGGAGATGGAAATGGTATTTGTGGCCATATGTGTGAGAGGCTGCATTGTATGGTTAATGGTGTCCTTCTGTCTGTATTACCACTGCATGTCAGCACCCATCATAAGAAGGGATTGTGGCGTGCCATCGCCAAGGGCCAGCAGACCCTGGGAGTCTATAGTAGGCAGAGCTCCCACTGTCGGAAAAGGTGGGAGGACCTGAGATGCTGGGCCCGGAAGACCGCAGAGTCCCAGCTGGGTATGGCCTCCCAACGAGGGCGGGGTGCCTGTAGGAACCTGACCTCCTGATGGCACGCATACTGGTGGTGGCCTACCCAGAGCTGGATGTGCACTTGAGGGCAGCAGAGCAGCCACAAGGGCATGAGTACAGTGAGCATGACAACAATTATTGTTGGTTGGCATGGGATCCTGGTGGTGGGTTTCAGTTAGTGGTTGCCCCTTAATGCCAGGTCAGCCATTGCTGCATGATCCAGCTCAAGGTAAATGGGTGTATAGCAAAATCTAGTAACCTAGCTAGTTTGCTTCCATGTCAGAAAGGGCTTAGTGGTTCCCAGGAGGGGTGCAGTTGGTGGTGGTTGGCTCTCATCTTGCTGTGGCACATAGCTAATGGAATGGCAATGCATAGTGCACAATCCTCATCCCTTTGTGTAATGGTAATGTGCATGCCAACTGTGGTGTTGGTGCTGTAATTGACCCAATGCTCCCTTTCTCTCTCCCCCCCCTATTTTCTTCTGTCGTCCTGTCCAGGTGTGCATTAGCATCATCTGTTGGAAGAGCAGGGGCACCGGCGACTGAGGGAGCGGCATCCCATAGGACACAGGAGGCAGAGTCCTCCAATGCTGAGGGGACCAGTGGGACGGAGGGTGAGGGGAGCACCACAGCAGAGACAGGCGGTGACAACACTGACTCAGATTCCTTCTCCGATGGAAGCTCCCTGTTGGTGATGGACACCTCTGGAACCACCCCAGCTACAGGTACAGCCACCACCCCAGTACCAGCACCACCCTCCCAGTAGCCCCCTCCACTGAGTTGCCCGTGCCTGCTCACCCAGGAGGGTGGGCATCTCCTACGCCCAAGGCACCTCAGGCCCTGCCCCAGTGAGCCTGCTGCCCTCAGGGTGGAGGCTATTGACCTCCTGAGATCCATCTCTGTAGGGCAGTCTACCATTGTGAGTGCCATCCAGGGTCTGGCATCCCAGATGCAGCAAGGCAATGCATACCTGGAGGGCATCCATGGTGGGTTGGTGGCCCTACAGAGATCGTTTCAGGGTCTGGTCTCCTCCCTGATGGCAGCCAGTGTCCCTGTTCCTTCCATCCCCCCTCCTACTACCACTTTCCAGTCCCAGTTTCCTCAACCCCAACCCATTCCAGGCACAGATACAGACAAGCATGCACACAAAACATCACACAAGAGTAGCTCAGTCAAACACAGGCAGCACACTTCAGGCCACAAGCGCTCACACAAACAACAGACAGTTGCACACACAATCACATCCGCTGCCTCCACTGTCTTCCCCTCCTCCTCCTCCCTCACAGTCACATCCGCACTCACACCTGCATGCACTGCATCAACGGCCACCACCACATTCACCACATCAAGCAGCACACACACCTCACTTGCAGACATCTCCACAACACCCATCCACACGTTCCCTTTGTCTTTTACCACCCTGTCTGCCCCCCAAGGGACACAAACGCACGCACTCAGACACACAACGGCCATCCACCTCACACACGCACACTGTCCATGCACCCAAGTCCAGCAGATAGATACATCCAACAATCACTCCCTCAACCTACTCTCCCATCCCTCCTCCCACATCCCACCCCAATGCCCAAAGCTTTTCTTTGCACATCTTGACCTCTTACCTCCCCCTCCACCCCCGTCCTGCCTGTAAGAGCAGGGTCCCAATGACCCAGCCCAGCACCTCAGCCAAACAGTCTGCCACTGCTCCCATCAAATCATCAGCTGCTGGCACAAAGGGGTCCCAGAGTGTGACGGCTGCCACTTCTACTGAGAGCACACCTCCGGAAAGGGAGGACTATGGTGGTAAAAAGCGAGGGACAGGAGACGGGGACAGTGGAGGCAACTCCTAGTCCTGGAGGCAAGGACACAAGTGACATGTCAAAGGCCACGGGGACCCGTCACAAGAGGGGACACATGGATCCCTCTCCACCTCCAAAGATTGCCAAAGATCTCCCTCCACCAGCAAAGAAAGAGAAGGTTCCCACTCAACCACCAATGAAAGGAAAGGTTCCCACTCAACCACCAATGAAAGGGAAGGTTCCAACTCAATCACCAATGAAAGGTAAGAGGCCCAATCCACCATTAGAGGGCAGGGAGCCTCCAGCACTGGTACAGCAGCCCTCACCTCCAGCTGAAGCACAGAAGCCCTCGCCCCCAGCACAAGCACAGCAGCTCTCACCTCCAGCTGAGGCACAGGAGCCCTCACCTCGAGCACAGGCACAGGAGCCCTCACCTCCAGCACAGGCATAGCAGCCCTCACCTCCAGCTGAGGCACAGGAGCCCTAACCTCCAGCACAGGCACAGAAGCCCTCACCTCCAGCCCAGGCATATAGGCTACCCTCCAGGTGTTGTGTAGCCATTTTAGTTATAGCTCCATGCACGTTGTTTTGACACACTAGGCCGCTGTGCACTTTAACCTAGATATATTTTATTCAGCTTCTATTTATTATTTTTACAATAACCATTTTTACTGTCTTGTTTTATCTTCATCTATCTTAACTGTTTTTGCCTAAGCCTGCACTCTGTTCTCAAACAAGACATTCTTGATCACTCTGTGCTTCATTCAAGGCTGCAGCTCGGAACATTGCCGGTGAACATGGTAGAAGTTTAGTCTCCAACATTCGTAGAAAATACACATCCTTACGTAGGGACATTTTGTACAAACATCAGCTGTGTTATTATATAAACACTTCCTTGTCCTTTACACATTCGAGGGAAATTCCAGCCAGGAAACCACAACTGTATGCTGATTGCTGAATGCTTCGTACAGATGCTAACGCAGACCACAGGCCATTGCTCAGGTATCGGGGTTGATGTCTTCCAGGGAGAACCTGAAAGGCAGAATTAGAGCTTAACATGCTGTGCTCAAATTACAACCTAGATAGGAAATAGTCCATCGATCATAGTGACAATATGATAGTGTTGTTTTTCTGCTTCATTCTTCTTGGCCCAATTTTAATACTGTCATGTTGTGTCATCCTGGTTATTGCAGCTCACACTTTGCTATCTAAGATGCAGTTGGTTTATTAAATTCATTATTGAAACATATACTGCTTCTGTTTGTCATTTATATATGAGACTAAGTTGTAAATGAGAGTACCGGATGTGACCTGAGTGACCACGACTTCTCTGAGAAGCCTAGTATGTCATGCGCTCGGCTGCCCAATCATCCCTATCCTTTGGTAGAGATGAGGCACTGCTAGTTAGCCGGAGCAAAACCCGGAATGGAGCGACAGGTGTCTCCCTCAGTGGGTTGGACTTAGTCTCCCACACCGTGGGCGATTCTGCGTCTTAAAATCCAGTAGTCTCATTAGAATAATGAGAGCCTACGCGACACAGGGACTGTGTTACAAGGAGCCCCCCCCAGAACCAGTAGGCAAGTTTCCCACTTCAGAGACTGCGGCTTTGCACTCCCCACCAAAGACAGATGTGCATGGAGCCCCCGGTTCAGCTGAGGTGCCCCCCACCCCACCCCCTCCTCCCTGAGGTGCCTGCCTATTTCCAACATGATGCCCCTGAATAGTGGATTACCGAGTGAGTCAGGAGTCAATTTGGGCCCTGGACTGAGCCCTGTGGCTATGTGGCCCTTATGTACTTTGTACTGGCCATTGGCCCATTCTGGACATTGTCGCCTGCTTTAATTTTCGAATTACAATTAGGCTGTTGGCATCAAATTACAGTGTTTGTTGATAATCATTGTGGTCCTTGTTTCATTTTGACATGTGTCCAGTGACATTGATTTAACTCTGCAGCTGGTTCTGTGTATGGAGTGTGTGTGAATGGTTTGTGTTGTACGTGTGTGTGTGTGTCACTCTCCTTTTCATCCCTCCTTCCCTTGTGTGCTAGGTGGCTGTACTCACTGTCATAGTCTTCATCTGCATTGGTGTTCCAGGAGGGCCATGACATAGAAGAACATCGGGAAGACTTAAAGTTCCGGTTCTATGGCAGCAGCTGAGTCATCTATGTGCTTGTTGGTGAGTCTTTCATTTTCTGTGTTCTGCTTCTGCAGTCCATTGATGGTGTTGGTACCACCCAAGAAATCCTGGTGGTTTGCTGTGTCAAAATATGGCGGGCGGTACCCTGTCTTCCACTTGGCTATTGATGGCTACCGCCGAGGTCGATGGTGTTAACGCCCTGGTGGTTGGTGTGGTACATTTGCTGTCTATGGGAGGGATCACCGACATAGTCATATTTTGTCAGTAATTACTGCCCGCCTGTTGGTGGTATTACCACCACTTTAACAGTCAACGCTAATGTCATAATGACCACCATAGTTTTTCAACAACAAATGTATTTATGAGTCTGGTGCAGATTTTGTGAATAGTCAGTGTACAGTGCTGACAAATTTGCAAATGACTTCATTGCCTTCGGAGAGTACATGTCAATTTAGTTGTGTCATCATCCTAGACAATGAACCCCTTAAACTTTTCACCTAGCAAGGGCCATATACATGAGCCGCTTGTGCCACTGTAACATCTCTTTCTCTAATGGAATGGCAGTGCTGACCTTGCATCCAAATCACTTTGCATAGCTTGGAATGGCCCCATAAATATGGACTGAGGCAAGGCTGCTCAAATTGCTGCATTGTCTAACTCTGCACAAGGGAGGTGTTCTATGTTTGGACCCAAAACCCATGGATTTAGACACCTACCCAGATTCACAACAACTTGTATTCCTGAGGAATGCATTAAAACCTTATGCCTCCCCAGGGAAGACGCAACAAGGAACAATCTCATTTTTTCACATCCTATTGCCATTAGTGGAATTGTGCCGTATTGGGCTTTACACATAGAAAGGGAAATATGCCTCCCAGGATTGCTTTTGCAATGACAGGTGCCCTTTACTACACAAAAACAACCATGCATGTAAAGCAGACACGCTTGCACCATGATGCATGGGTTTCTTGTTTGGCATTAGGGCAGTGCTGGTTGAAGGCCAGTAATGCACACTATGCTGTAGATATGCTGTGTAATGCCACTTCACCGGGACACAGGCCAGCGCTGCAAGCTGGCTAGCTGCACAGAAGTGTGCCCAAATCACAACAATCTGCACCTAAGTGTAATTTATGTTTTGCACTGGGTCCAAGAATAAAAAGTTAGAATTGGAACTGAAAGGGGTATAATTTAAAGTAAGCCGTTGACATTTTGAAAAAAAAACAACACTTGAAACAAGCACACCTTATTCATTGTTGAGAGAAGGCTGGCTGTGTGCCAGATTGTATGGTGGAGAAAAGCCCTATTACATAGGTGACATGGGGGTGTCAGGCTGTGTAATGATGATCCTGGGGACAAATATGATAAGAGATGGCTCAGTGCTGCGCTGCAAGTCAACTTGCTGCCCTGTACGCTGTAATTTTGAATTGTCAGGCAAGTGCCATATCTGAGGCATCTAGTGCATTCATTCCCTCCACCCCTAAGCTGGGGCTAAATGGTGTGCCTAGTGCCAATGCAGGCACCCCTGCACCAGGGTGCAAGGGTGCCTGTTCTGCATGCACAATTGCATTTGTTCAGGAAAAGGCACCATCCTGCACATAGACTAACTTGGAATGCTTTAGCCTCTTTCTATGTGTGCTGCATGGGAGAAATAGTGATTTGGCACATCATTGTGCCTCACTTGGGGTAGTGTATGGCTGTTACATTTTTTCAAGTTCTCATAGCCTTATATATTACATTGGTAGTACGATTCGTCCTTTAAAAAACAGAATCCAGGAACACTTCAGGAACATACGTAAGTCCGATACCCAGGCACCCATGGTTGAACATTTTATTAACTGTCATCAACACCAGCGCACTTTCACGTTCAGTGGCTTACGATGCATTAAACCCTCTCCAAGAGGAGGTAACATACTACTGCGACTACGCCAAGAAGAAAGCTGCCTAATCATCAAATATGATACAGTCAACCATGGCCTCAATAAAGACCATGAATGGCATTTTTGGCTTATGTAAACAACAATGAGGTTTTTTGCTTTATTTGTTTTATTTTCTCTTGTTTTCTAGGAATTGTATTTTGTATTATGTTAACACTTGTCAAGCCTTATTTTAGATATTACAACATTGTATTGTCTTTGGTGCACTCTTAGCGACCTTATTGTGTACTTTTTCTCCCTTAGGGTCTATCTACCCCAATCTTATATATTTTCAGACACACACAAAAACTCTGTTCTTCGTTTTCTCTCTCTATCTAGTCTCTCTTTCCTGTATTTTACCTCTTTTTCCCCCCCCAACTCACTTTCTCCTTACAGAGTGGTCTATAATATTCTTATATAATTTTTATTCACTTTCTTCCCTTTTTCTTTTACTAAGCACTGGACCATTATAAAATGGTACCATTTGGTCCCCAAAGACGATGGGCCTTAGAGTTTTGATGATTAATTTGCCACTCAAATATGGCACTCGCGTTTTCTTTTTCTTTTTTTCTTTGCTTACTAAAATGTCGCCCATCACCTTTAGGATCGTCGAGTCCGTAGTTTGTTTTTAATTTAAACACAACGACGCGATAGGATCGTTCCTTTAGCCACAGGTATCTTAAACGCGACCCCGACACGTACGCGCCCATCCTGTTTTTCCAGAGGATAGCCGCGTACATGCGGCTTTCCGCTTTTCTATGCACTTTTCAAGGTGAGAATGGCAGCAATTCTGTTTACTAGCATACGTCTTATTAACATTCAGGGATTTACTGCTCACATCATCCAGTCCTTAATATTAGGTTTACCTGATTTTTAAATACATTTTACTTCCAATTAGTGGTCTTCCTGATCTATATATTTTTCATGAACATCGAATATTTGTTTAAACGGTTAAATACACGTGATGTGTTTCTCTTAGTCAGCAATTTACTTACCACATGTGTTACGATTGTTATATCAAGCTTATTCTACATTATTACCTCCAAGCCTGGTATACTTCAATATTTGACCTTGTTTCTTTACAGAACATGTCTAACTTATTATTGAAATCATAAATGGTTGCCTTATCTTTAACGGTATGATTGCAAATTTTTTCTATTTTCTCTATCTCTTTTTTCTATATTTTCTATATTTTCTTATCTTTATTTCTCATTGGTAAGCATTGTCTTACTTTATATTCATATCTTTATATCTTTTGGGCAACTTTAGATCTCGGTGTACCAGGGCACCACAACGGTTAACTGACACTAACCTCCTTTTGTATTTTTCCCTTCAAACTAGAATGACACTAGCTGAATGACCCTTGGTTACTGTTTTGGTTTTATTAACTCTTGCTGTTTTCACAGATTTCTTTTTTTTTTTTTTTCTCTTTAACATCACAGATTCTGACAAATCATAGACTCTGTAGCACGCTTGGTTTCTGATCTCTTCATGTTTTTCTTCTTGATTCTGTCGGAAAAGTCTAGCCTTGAATCCCACCCCAATCACTCACTAACTCGTCTCACGCCTGGTTTCAGTAATCTTTCTGACTCGGGACAATCACATCAGAAATTTTTCGCACGGGATCCGCTGTTTGGCTCACCATTTGGTGGTGTCTGATGGTGTTTGTTCTCTTTTCACTATATCTGACCAACCTTATTAGAGAAATTGATCTTTCCTTTCTTTTCCAGCCTTGAGAAAGCCCCGGCGTATATAGCCAGAGGGGGCGAAACACGTGTCGGCTGATCACCATTTTTCTCTGTCATCGTTTTGGATAATGCTTTTGCTTTGAACAAAAATACTTGTTGAACACATGGAATCAATACGTTTGTCAGCACAACAATGAAATAAATCTCTAATTTGATAACGTCAAGAACTGTTTGAGTGGGACTTTACCTAGTTTTTGTACCTTATAAATTTGTGTATGTGTCCAAATCTTTTTGTTTTGAATGTAAATAATGACTGCAAACCAGAGCACAGTAGTGTAATGAAGCAATGTGTGCAGTGTTCTGCTACTTCTGATTTATGAGGCTAACTAAGCCGGTCAAAATTGCTTGTTTTTGCTTCTTATATCTGACATAGAGAACTGTGCCATGCATGTACCACTTTCAGCTGTAGTACTGTTTTGCTCTAATGTATGTATTGAGGATGACTTAGAAAAAAATCAAACTGGCTGTGTGTCATGGTAGGTACTTTTTTTCCTGTCTTTTGTTTGCCTTGTATCATTTTCTAGATTAGATTATATTCCACCTTTGCTGCCAAAATGCGGAATCTCTGCCCCAAGCATGGAGTCTCTGCCATGAGTGCATACACTGCGGAGTGCAAAGACTCCTTACCTGGGGTTGAGACTTCTCACTCAGGCTGTAACCCAACAACTCCATTCAGGAAATGACACACAGAAAGTAAACAGCAAGAAGCTCATAACAGGAAGCTCCTAGCAGCCATTATACAAATCTGAGCCATCCTCTCCTGCAAACAGGATTCTCTGCCACCTTGCTACTCTGTGTTCTTGACTTGTCCTCAACATGGCTGAGGAGTTTATGACAAGGCACCCCATTTTCATCAAGACAGAATTAAACATTCTAGCGGGGGAGGGGGTACTTGATAAGTACCCTCAGCTTTATGGGACCCGGAGAAACAGTTGAGTATTGCAGTGAGCACACGCTTTTGGGACAACATCTCCACACGCTGCAGTGCAGTGGGTGTTTTCCCTCTGCGGGTCCGAATGTGTAAGAAGTGCTGGGAGGACCTGTGATGCTGGGCCCGTATCAAAGCCCAGGAACGCTTAGGACTGTTGTTACAGCCACATGTCCATAGGCCCGTCTCAGCTTACTGTACCGGAGGGTCCTGTGCATAGCCTGGCTGACCCTCCATGCTCAGCTGGAGGACCCTAAGCAGCAAAGACCTGATAAGGTCTGGTAGTATGATGTGAGGGGTGAAAGTGATGTTGCTTCATGTTTATTTGTCTGCATACATCCCATGTTTGTAATGGTTACAGTACTTATGAGGAAATGGTCTCCTTGTAGCAATTAAAAGGCTGCTTTATGAGGGCATTCTGGGACTTGCAGTGTAGTAGACACAGGTGGGGTAATAGTAGCATCTTGCTGCATTTTCAAGAAAAATGAATTACATATTTTGTGTCAATGAAGTAAGGTCTGACTTTGTGATACTTGTCTCAATCAAACCAATATGAGGACATACACATATCTTCAATGCAGTGGCAAATATGTAATTTCTATTTCTCTGGTCAAAGTCTCAACTATGCACATGCGCCTAACAGTATACAACATAGACGGAGACGTTTTTACATGCTAAATGAGGCTCTTGGCATGTACACTGTCCAATGTTCTCAAGGCATATTCAAATGTTTTCCTCACTTCTTTGACAATGTCATATTCAGGTCTTTGTTTGTATCTGTACACCCTATTTTGCAGTTATGTAGTGCTTCTGTATACTACACAACAGATTACATTTGCTAGTGAGCATAAGGCTGTTGACAATGCCTATTCCCATATGAATCCACTTTTAGATTTGGCTAAATACATCCTGACTGGCTGTGTCCTATACCCACTTGTGAACTTTTACATAGGAAATTAAGTGTTTCAGTGTCCAGAAACTCACAACACACAGATGCTGAAGGTGAGGGTAAGTATTGAAGGGGATACGGAGCAACCTTGAGACAGATGTAATTGCGTGTCTAATATCAGGACTTTACAGTGAAAATACACATAATTTTGGCCTGCCAAAACATTGCATTGCCCAGTGAGGACAAACAGTTAAAAAGTGAGTACTTGCTTAATATTGTTGGGAGATTTTGGTTCATTTGCACACCAGCTACATAACTGTTTGCCTTCTATTTCAGTGGATGGGGCTGACAAAAGGACATGAACTTAGGACCAGGGGCAGGAAAGTGTCAGGAAAGTGGAACCTCAGCTTGGAGGCAGGAACAACTTCTAAATACAAGCAGTGAGGAGGAGGAGGAGGGAGATGAAGACCATGTTGTGGGAAGTGCACCCACCCGGACCGAAGCTACAACAGCAACATCATCAGCTCAGGTAGAGGCTGCAGACATGAAAATGGGAGACGTTGAGAGGGACACCACCAACCGGGGGGAGAATATGGGCCTCCCCCTGGCCAAGAAACCTGGCCCAGAAGACTACGACTTTGATGTTGTGTTCTCAGGACAGACCCCATTGCCATCTACAACTACTCCTGACCCCTCTCTTACTCTAGCTGCAGCCCCTGCCACTACTCCTCCTCCATGTGCCTGACAGATGAGCTGAGGGAGGACCTTCATCCCTCTTGTTTGACCCAGACCCCTCCATGTACTGTGATTCATCGGGCTGCTTCACAGGAACTGGTGCTGGTACTGCAGGTTGAGGGAAATGTGTCCTATCAGATCTTACTCAAGATCTGCGACGAGCTCTATATGGTCAGAGAGGCACAATATTGAGACATGGCTCACCTCAGTGCCTCCATCACTTCCTTGGGGGCAGTTCTTTTTTCTGTGTTGGACCAGCCCCCCACCACTGTTGTTGTGTCTTCCAGTTCATCTACTTCTCTGTTCCTCCTGCTACCTCCTGTACCACTCATGTTGCCTGCTCCCGTGGGCATCTGGTCCTGCCCCAACCAGCCAAGAATAGTCCTCTGAGGATTTGGACATCATTGTGAAAGATGGCCATGAGGATGGACAGTGTCTGGATAATGTTTGGACAGTGGACTATTTTTGGGTTCCTCCCTTGTACGTAGAAGGGTTTGCCCAATGCTTCCTGATGTGTTCAATTTATTCTGTCCAACTCCTTCCAAGTCCCCCTGCCCAATCTGTTTTTAGATACTCTTTGATTTCCTTTCTGTGAAAAATATACATCTCTGTGTAGTGTCTTTCATTATATTTGCCATATTCTAAATATTATACTTATGTAGATGTTTTATACACACTTTTCAAAACATGTTTGGCCTACAACCAGATTGATCAGTTGACCATCATCAACTATTACTCAACTAATTTGAATTGTGAAAGCTAATTGTATTTACAAAGTGTAGTAAACATATATTTGCCAACAATCATGGGGGATCCCTCTTGCAACTCCACAATTGTCGTGGTGAGAACATATGTGAGTAAGTTTTAACATGTTGGTGCTGATGTGTGGGTGCGTATGGGGCCTGTGCCTGTACAGGTGGTGAGTGTAACTGTATGGGGGTGATGATGGCAGTACAGGTGGGGGATATGCCTGTACAGGGGGTGATGGTGGATGTACAGATGGAGGATGTGCCTGTACAGGGACTGATGGCAGCTGTACAGATGGAGGACATGACTTTCAGGTGTTGATGGTAGCTGTACAGGTGGGGGATGTGCCTGTACAGGGACTGATGGGGGCTGTACAGGTGGGGGGTGTGACTGCACAGGGACTGATGGTGGCTGTACAGGTGGGGGACCTGACTGCACAGGGACTGATGGTTGCTGTACAGGTGGGGGGGATGTAACCTGGACGAGGCTGATGGTTGTTGTACAGGTGGGGGAACATGACTGTGCAGTGGGGCATGTGCAAAGGGAGTAGTGCCTTATAGGTTTGGGGTGTGCCTGTGCAGGTTTTGGCAATAGGGGCTGGGTGTGACATGGTGCAGGTAGATGTGTTGGTTCCCCTCCATGTGTTGACTGTGAATGAAGGCTGACTTGATATCAGTTTCAGTATGCCCTCCATCATCTTCATAGCCAAGGCCAGGTGTCTTTCACTCGCTTCCCTATGTCTGGCAGTGATGCCAATTATCTTCTTTTGAATATCTTGCAAAGATTTATCTATCTTGTCCAAGACGTGGGTCATTCTGTGGGCCATCTGAGGGAAAGTGCACATGTGCTGTAGTGAGTCTGAAACATCAGTCAGAGTAGCCCCTTTGGTATGAATGTCCTCCCTAACATCAGCCTGCTGTTGAAAAAAATCCTCCTTCCACTGGCCACTATGACCATCCACCAGCCCCCTCCGCCTGGGACGGGCTTGGATACCACTATCCGGTCCAGCAGAAGATGGGAGGCTGTAGAGATTGGTGCCTAGGGGATAGCTGCTCCTTACCAGGGGTAGGAGGTCCCTCAGCTGGCGGAGAGAAGGCGTGGGATGCACTTTCAAGGGAGGAGTGTTTAGGGGAACCAACACTTCTGACCTGTGAAGGATTGATGTTTATGTTGGGGTATGTGAATACTGTGGCTGGTTGGCTGACTGCTGGGAATGGACAATCCTCGGGGTGGAGTGGGAGGCGCTATGATGGCTGGAGAAGGTGTGGCTTAGATTGTTTCCCCAGTGGGCCAACAATGGTGGGCAGGGTATCAGCCTCATCATCCTCTGCAAACAGCAAAAGATATTTTTCGCCATCCTTTGCTTCCTCCTCCTCCCCTTCCTCATCCTCCTTCAGTACATCACTCGCAGCAGACAAGGCTGCTTGGAAGAGGAGAGGGTTCTCCCCTTGGATTGCCTGTCACCCACCACTGGTAGATGGGAGCCCTCTCAAAAGCAACTCATCATACTCAGTATCTGGAAGACAGAGGTTGCAACAGAATAAATATTTGCCTTAGAGTAGCACGTGGTGATGAAAAAAGGGGTGATTAAAATGATCTGTACATCCCCGGATGACCAACATGTGATCAGGTCTGTGCACACATACACATGACATCCCACACTGTAGCATTGAGGTATTCAATGCAGATGTGTACTGCAAAAGCAAGCTCACCAGCTCCAAGCACAGCTCTGTGTTGTATTGAGATCCCCCTTGATGTCAGCTAGTGAATGTGGCTCCTCGAGAGTGTAGCAGAAGTTGTTTTCCTCTATCCAGCAGCTTGAGAAGAAAGTGACAAAATCTTAATGTTCTCCATGACTCATTTGTTCGCATGCACACCAACTTCAGACGCCATGCAAAAGTGTCTCAATCTACTAATGTAATTCCCCAAGTATTCGGTCATTGTGAATTAATTTTGATTAAATGGTTTACAACACTGTATTGCACCCTTACCTGATTGATGGGTGGCAATGGGTTTGACTGCTGCAGCCAGGATGCCTCTCACACCCCTGGATGATGTATTTGAGAACATTGAGGATGTCCTGATATCAGCTGTAACATGGCATACATGTCCATATTTAAGTGCAAGGGATGATGCTAATTAAAATATGGGGGTCATTATGAACATGGCGGGAAAACACTGTTGGATGCCGTGGCAACGGTGAATAGAAGACCACCAGTGGCGGTGAACAGAAACCCATCACATAAAGATGCCAAAAACAGATTCCGCCAAAATTCTGCTACCACCAGCCACCGCCAGGGCCTTGTTGGCAGAAAGGCTGAACATTCCACCCCACCACAGCCAAGCACATAAATCCCCCGCCCTCCAAATAATGATGCACAAATCACTGCAGCAATTAGTGGATGCCGAACGACCATTGGCGGTACAGACTGCCACGGCCAGCAATAGGACCCAACTGCGAGAAAAGCATTCATTGGCAAGTTTGGAACCCACACACCTGACACACATCCACAACGCTATAAAACATGCACAGACACACCCCACAATCCTTTGCATTGCCAATAGGAGAAGCCAGACTGACAACACTACACGCAGACACTGAATGCAACATCACACAATTCACACACCCAACCACACAACATCATCTTCACCAATATCCACACAAAACACCACCCACAACACACACCATAGCACCCCTTAAGCACCCACGCTTCACAGAAAGGAAACTAAGAACAATGGTGGATGAGATACACAAGGTTAAGCCACAAATCTTCGGGCACAGGTCCAGCACACACCCATCGCCAGGAAGGTGGAGCTATGGAAGACTATAGTGAACAAGGTCAACGCTGTGGGAAACCATCCACGCACGAGGGATGACATCTACAAGAAATGGGCGGGAAGGTGAGGTCAATGACATTGACGCACAACATTGCAGTCCAGAAGACTGGGGAAGGACCCCCATCTACACCCCCCCTACTACACCGACTGGGAGGAAAAGGTGCTGGCCATCCTGCACCCTGAGGGCCTCATTGGACACACTAGAGCAGAGGTCTTCAATCTGGGGGTCGGGACCACCAGGGGGGCCGTGGAGTCCTGGAAAGAGGGTCCCGCAGTCCCCCAGCCGATCCTAAAAATGCCTCAGCTGAACTTTGAGTCTCCTGTGCTGAGGCCTTCCCAGGGGTCTGCTTCCTGAATGAAATGCAAATGTGCTCTATGAGCTCATCTGCAAATGTAAAGGGTGCTTGGGAGCAGCTTTAAATGATGGAATCACTCAAAGCTTTGGGACAACAAATATTTATTCTTTTTGAGGGTAGTGCAAAGAGTTAACAAGTGGGCTGTGAAGTGCCTGCTTTTAATTGTAATTGTATTTCCACAGTGCTTACTTCACCTGGAGGTGTTGAAGGGACAGCTATAAAAAAAAAAAAAAAAAAAAAAAAGAAAAAGGTATTGCATATGCTCTGGTATTACTTAAATCTACATTTTGGAACCACAGTTTTGTCTTAAACCTTTTTGTAGTGGCCTATCTTATACTGTGTGTAATGCAAGTATAAAACAATGCCTCACATATTCACAGTGCTTTCTGTCACAGTCTGTGACCTCATGGCACTAAAAATACACAAGTCACTATTCTCAACTGCACTAACCAAGATTTTGTTCTTTCGCTCTCTGGTTACTCGCAGACCTCTGCAGTGCATTAACTAACAGAGGTTTCATAATGCACTACAGTGCATTTACCAATAAGTAACAACTTTCTTTTATTTATTTTTCATTTAAGCTGGCTGTTATTTTATATGTAGCTATCTGACAGTGAAAGACCTAAAAAAAACGTAGAGAATATTTTGAGTTTATTTATGAGAAGCTTGCGCTGCTGGAGCATCACCTTTTTTGATGCTCCAGGGGCACAGGCCTCTCAATCATACCTATGAGGTGACGCAAAGCCTTCCTGAGTGGCTTTGAATGGCGTTGTAGATATGGAGAAAGGCAAAGCAGCGCAAGCTGCTGAATTGCCTTACTTTGCGTCGGGGAGGCGTTCCATGGGAGTAGTGGTAGGTGTTCCCATGCAACAGGCATTGATTTTGACGCTGCCCCAGATTTACAAAATCACGTAAACTGGAGCAGTGCCAAAACCTTATGCCTCCCCAGAGAGGCATAATGAGGAGAAATGTTTTCATTTCTCATTGTTTTTTCCTCTTTCCGTGTGTGTTGCCATCTGCCGCACATATAGAAATAGGTACAATGCCTCTCTGGATTGTTTTTGCGCCGGAAGATGCCCCTTCCTGCACAAATACAATCCTGCCTATATTGGCGCTAGGCAACAATTGTGCTCCAACGCGGGGGAAAGGACAGAAATGCACTGTATTTCATAAATATGGTGCATCACTGCCCTTTTGTATTGGCGTGGGGCAGTGTAGCAAGAAGACTTGTGGCACTCTCCTTTGCCAAATCCTCATAAATGAGTACCTTTGTTTTTAGCCACACCCTTGACCACACCCCCACACTCACTGATCTTTGGTTTGCTAAACACTGTTTAATATTATTTCCTCACAGTAAAAATGATTTGCTGTGGGAAATAGGGACATTTATTATTGTTGATGATGAGGTGTACCAGCTTCTAGAAATTTTGATCAGAATGGGGTCCTTACACCTAAAGATTTTTAAGAGGGGGTCCTGGCATCAAAAAGTTTGAAGACCTCTGCACTAGAGGAATGGACTCGGGTAAGACATCTACAATTACCCCATATCCACCACACCTGCAATGCATGCACCACCTCACCCCTCCAACTACCACAAGGATCCACCACACCGTGGCCTCAATCACCACATCCAGGCACCTTGCATGCCCACAAACCCACCAACAGGCCCACATCCCTCCCCCTGTGCACAGCCAACCACCCCTACAAGGTATCACAATGGCACTACACTACCCACAATGCACAACCACATCCCATGCAAAATGCTATGGTAACCCCACAAAAGGACCCTGTGTGGCCCAACAGGAAAAAAACTGCATAAAACAGGGCAGAGCTGTGCATCCTCATCCAAATTAGTAAATATAACTTACATGTCCATTCCCCCTCACAGGCACCACTACCCATGCCACCCTGATGGAAAGGCCAAGAAGTGCCAGCGCCCCACATGGAGATAGCGGCACCACTCAGGACACTGGAGAGGGAACTGTGGATGCTGAGGAATACCCTGGCCCACCATATAGTCCTGGAATGTCACCCTTCTGAAGCCCCACCTAGGATACCACTGACACCCCTACCACCCAGCCACCAATATCTGCACATGCCAAACTACCCCACACCAGTGTGCCCAGGCCACAGACTGGTGGAACACAAGTACAGAGGCCACAGTCTCCACCTACCCTACCAACAGGTAGGATGACGATGGCCCCAGTACAAGTGGTACCACCAGACCTCTGCAGGGGACACAAGCACAGGGGTCTAGGCCCAGTGGGAGGGTATCAGTGGCCCAGGGGGGAGGTCCTGGGAGCATACCACCATACCGAAGACAGGATGGGCCAGATCCTGGCCACCCTGAGCAGAGTCCAAGGCTGCAGATAGCCCAACATCAAGAGACCATGGAGCAGTGGAAACAACTCAATGCCACCATGGCCACTATTGCAGGGGTGCTGCAGCACCACCACCCAACCCAGCCCGAGACCCCAACAAACCAGGATGCCCCTACCACTGACCATGACACAGACCAGCCATCAACCTCAGCAGCAGCAACTGGACTGGTGTCAATGTCTAAGGACACACAGGAGACCAGCACCCCTACCTGTACAGCCCAGCACCAGACACTCAAACAGTCCCTCAGACCCAGATATGGCACTGGATCACCTGCCAAGAACAAGGCACCCTCAAAGAAGTGAGTCTGACCTTAACTGCCTCCCAAGTGTACCACTGTCCTACCATCCTCACCGGCCAATAGCAACTCAACAACTTGCAAGGTACAGATGGACCTATACCCACTGCCACCACTCGCCCAGCCCATGTACCCAGTATGGACATCCACCATTAGCCCACTCCCTATCACTATAATGCACACCAATGGAATCCTGACAACAAATAAAACACATGTACACCAATTCCTATGTCCCCTGTCATTATGTTGAATCAATTGTAAGTGTGAATGCATTTGCCAGCTAAATTCAATAATCAGACTTTTATTGCATGAATTGTACCCCATGCACAACATTGTATGGAGTAAACAGAAATGTACACCATGTTGGTTATCATGGCACATGGCACCTTAAATTAATGTAACGGTGTCAATGACTACAGACTCCACAGCCCCATAGTGAATAAGTCAGACTGACAATATGTAGTGCAGACATCATCAGTGAACAGTACCTCATAGTCACTGGAAGTACAGTTGGATCAGTTGGACCCTGGAGTGAACATCTTCCCCCTCTTCATCCTCACCATCACTCTCATCCCCTCTCAGAGGAAGCAGGTTTGGATATACAGCACCCTCCTCCTCCAGTAGGGGGATAGATTTCCTCACAGCCACATTGTGCAGCATGCAGCAGGCCACCACTATTCTACACCTTCTCAGGGCCATAGCACATGGATCCCCCAGAGAGATGGAGACAACAGAATCTAGCCTTCGGGAGACCTATAGTGCACTCTATCAACCTCCTAGTATGTCCATGGACCTCATTGTAATTCCTCTCTGCATCTGTCCTAGGAGTCCTCACTGGTGTCAGGAGCCAATGCATGTTGGGGTAGCTAGAATCACGTGCAAAAGTGGGCGAAACAGGACTGTAACAAACTACCATCCTCTGTCCCCTTGTAGTTGTTCCATCATGTGTGGCACACTGCTGTTCCTCAGGACAAATGAATCATGGACTGATCCAGGGAACATGACATTCACATGTGAAATGTACTGGCCTGCAGTACACACCAATTGTATGTTCATTGAGTAGAAGTTCTTCCTCTTTCTGTACACCTGTTCACTTACTCTTGGGGGGATGAGAGCTATGGGGGGGGGGCATCGATGGCATCTATCACATGGGGAATCTTGGCAAAGGCATAAAAGTCTGACTTGATGACAGGGAGTTCAACCCTTTAGGGAAACTTCACATATGTCTGCAGGTGTACTTCAAATGCATTCAGGAATTTGGACAGGATAAGGCTAAACATTGGCTGTGAGAACCCTGCACCCATGCCCACCATCACCTGAAATGAGCCTATAGCCAGAAAATGGAGTACAGAGAGCACTTGAACTACAGTAGGGATTGCATGATGAGTCTGATTTGCCGATCTCTGTACAGGATCCAGTAATGCACAAAGTTTATGGATAGTAGCACGAGTGAGTCTGTAGTTGAAAATGATGTGATGTTCCACCATGGTCTTCAAATCAACAAGAGGTCTGTACACAGATGGGTCCTTCCCTCGCCACATGGGTCTGTACCTAGGAGGAGTGGAGAACACATGTGAGGGACACACATTCATTTGCACAACCTGGTGTGTATAAAACACTGCTCAATCAATCAATCAATCATTAAATTTATAAAGCACGCTATGTACCCGTTAGGGTTTCATGGCGCTGAGGGGGGGGGGCTGCTGCTATTGGTCGAAGAGCCAGGTCTTGAGGAGTCTCCTGAAGGTGAGGAGGTCCTGGGTCTGGCGCAGGGGGGTCGGGAGGGAGTTCCAGGTCTTGGCGGCGAGGTAGGAGAAGGATCTGCCGCCGGAGGTCTTGCGTTGGAATCGGGGAACGATGGCGAGGGCGAGGTTGGCAGAGCGGAGTTGGTGGGAGGGGACGTAGAAGTTGAGTCTGTTGTTCAGGTAGGCGGGTCCGGCGTTGTGTAGTGCTTTGTGCGCGTGGGTGAGGAGTTTAAAGGTGATCCTCTTGTCCACGGGGAGCCAGTGGAGGTCCTTTAGGTGGTGGGAGATGTGGCATCGGCGGGGTATGTCGAGGATCAGGCGGTCAGATGCGTTCTGGATGCGTTGGAGTCGTTGGATGTCTTTTGCTGGAATGCCTGTGTAGAGTGCGTTGCCGTAGACAAGTCTGCTACTGACGAGGGCCTGGGTCACCGTTTTTCTGGTTTCCGTCAGGATCCACTTGTAGATTCTACGGAGCATGTGAAGGGTGTTGAAGCAGGAGGAGGAGACTGCGTTGACCTGTTTGGACATGGTGAGGGCGGAGTCGAGGATGAAGCTGAG
This sequence comes from Pleurodeles waltl, assembly GCF_031143425.1. Taxonomy (NCBI): domain Eukaryota; kingdom Metazoa; phylum Chordata; class Amphibia; order Caudata; family Salamandridae; genus Pleurodeles; species Pleurodeles waltl. Next base: position 1,180,872,773 of record NC_090437.1, read on the forward strand.
GTTGCGTGCATGGTTGGCTGGAGTAGGGGGAGGTCCCAGCACGGTGGGCCACCAGGAGTCGTCCCAGGCCGAGGGGGTGCGTCTGAGGATGAGGACTTCCGTCATGTCGGAGTTTAATTTCAGGCAGCTGTTTCTCATCCACTCGGCAATGGATTTCAATCCCTCATGGAGGTTGGCTTTGGCGGTGTGTGGGTCATTGGTGAGGGAGAGGATGAGCTGGGTGTCGTCGGCGTAGGAGAGGATGCTGAGGTTGTGCTGACGGGCCAGTTGTGCGAGGGGTGCCATGTAGACGTTGAACAGCATTGGGCTTAGCGAGGAGCCTTGGGGGACGCCGCAGATGAGGTTGGTGGCTTCGGAGCGGAAGGGTGAGAGTCGGACTCTCTGGTTTCTGCCGGAGAGGAATGAGGAGATCCAGTTGAGGGCTTTGTCTTGTATTCCAGCTTCGTGGAGACGAGTTAGTAGGGTGCGGTGGCAGACCATATCGAAGGCAGCGGAGAGGTCTAGGAGGATGAGGGCTGAAGTTTCGCCGTTGTCCATTTGCTGTCTGATGTCATCTGTGGCGGCGAGGAGCGCAGTCTCGGTGCTGTGATTGCGTCTGAATCCGGATTAGGAGGGGTCTCGGATGGAGTTGTCCTCGAGGTAGTGGGTGAGCTGGGCATTGACGATCTTCTCGATGACCTTTGCCGGAAAGGGGAGGAGGGAGATCGGGCGGAAGTTTTTGAGGTCGTTGAGGTCAGCCTTGGGTTTCTTGAGGAGGGCTTGGATGTCGGCGTGCTTCCAGCTGTCCGGGAAGGTCGCAGTATCGAAGGATAGGTTGATGATCTTACGAAGTTGGGGGGCGATGGTGGAGTCGGCTTTGTTGTAGACGTGGTGTGGGCAGGGGTCTGAGGGGGATCCTGAGTGGATGGAGTTCATGGTCTTTCGGGTTTCGGCATCATCTACATGGGTCCAGGTGATGAGGCGGTCGGCGTAGGAGGAGTTGTCGGGGGTGGGGTCTGGCAGAGGTGTGGTGTTGAGGCTGTCGTGGATGGCGGCGATTTTCTGGTAAAAGAAGGTGGAGAGTGCATCGCAGAGTTTCTGGGATGGTGGGACGTCGTTGACGTTGGAGTTGGGGTTGGAAAGCTCCTTCACGATGCAGAAGAGCTCCTTGCTGTTGTGTGCGTTGTTGTTTAGGCGTTCTGTGAAGTGGGAGCGTTTGGCGAGTCGGATAAGTTGGTGGTGCTTGCGGGCTTCCTTGTGGGTTGCCAGGCTGTCGGGTGTGTGCTCGAGAAGCCATTTTTTCTTAAGTTTCTGTCAGGTGCGTTTGGAGGTGATCAGTTCGTCTATGAACCAGGCTGCTTTTTTCTTTTCTTGGTTGACGGTGGGCCTCTTGAGTGGTGCGAGGGTGTTGGCGCAGTTGAGCATCCACTGTTGGAGGTTGATGGCGGCGGAGTCCGGGTTGGTAGGGTCGGTCGGCGGGTTCTTGGCGAGGGTGCTGGTTAGTTGGTCCTCGGTGACTTTGCCCCAGCGGCGGTGCGGCGGTAGTGGGGTGCGCTGGTGTTCAGTGTGTTTCTTGAATGTGAAGTGGACGCAGTGGTGGTCAGTCCAGTGGAGTTCGGTGGTGTGGCTGAAGGAGATGTGGTTGCTTGCAGTGAAGAGTGGGTCTAGAGTGTGACCGGCGATGTGGGTGGGTTTGTTGACCAGTTGTCTGAGTCCGAGGTTGGAGAGGTTGGTGGCCAGTGATGCGGTGTTGGCGTCGTTGTTGTTCTCCAGGTGGAAGTTGAGGTTTCCAAGGAGGATGTAGTCCGTTGAGGCGAGGGCGTGGGTGCTTGCGATGTCGAAATGGTGTCACTGAAGAGGGCTCTTGGACCTGGAGGTCGGTATATGAGAGTTCCTCTGAGGGTAGTGTTGGGGTCCGTGTGGATCTGGAAGTGAAGGTGTTCAGCTGTCTTGAGGGTGTCGTCCGTGTGGGTGTGGATCTTGAGGGTAGATTTGTGGACGATGGCTATTCCTCCACCGATTCCGTTGGTGCGATCTCTTCTGGTGATCTTGTAGCCGTCAGGTATGGAGATGGCGATGTCTGGGCCGAGGAGTCGTTCCACCAGGTTTCGGTCAGGAAGGTTACGTCTGGGGCGGTGGTGTCGAGCAGGTCCCAGAGCTCGATGGCGTGCTTTCGTCAGAGCGTGTGTTGAGGAGGATGCAGTGGAGGTGGTTGGTGTTGGTTGTTGCAGGCTTCCTTATTCTGTTACAGGTGAAGTTGCAGGTGCGGCAGGAGAAGGGTCCTTTGGTGTGCTTCGGAGTGGCCTGGAAGCAGGCTGTGGAGGAGCCAGGGTTGAGGGCGAGGAGTTCGCTGGCCCGAGTAGCGAAGGCTGGTGGTGCGCGGGGCGTGCAGACCAGGGGGGTGGCGCTGGACGCGGTCCAGGCGCAGACGGGCTTGCCCCTGGGGCGCCTCTGGGGCGCCAGCGGCGCGCCCGCTGCGCGGATGCGCAGCTCTAGCCATTAAGAAGGGAGGAGGGAGGGAGGAGCAGCTGGGAGGCGGGAGGGAGCGGCGAATGGGGGCGCGAGGGGGGCGGGACCGCAGGGAGGCAGCGGCAGGGGAAGCGGCAAGGGGGAGCGCCTAAGGGGCGAAAAACCAGGTAAAAAAGGCACAAAAGTGAACGATAAGCACAAGTCAAAAACAGTCACAAATACGGTAAAAAGGCACAAAGTACAAGTGGAAAACAGCAATCAGAAGGGGCACAAATGGGGGCAAGAGCGCAATGAGGCAAGGCGCTGAAAAGTAAAAACACTTACAGATACGGCAAAAGCGGCAGATTGCACACGGGTCTAGCGAAGCTTGCCAGAGCCCACTAGACACCAGGGATGAGGCGCAGGAGGATGCCTGCGGTGGAGGAGGGCCTCGAACACGCTAGCAGCAGCGTGTGCAGGGGTCAGGGGCACAAGACAGCAAGGTGGTGCTGCGGACGTGGGGGGCGAGCTCTAGACCAAAAACAGGTCAGAGGTCGCGCACCCTTGACGCGCAGCACCAGCCATTAAGAAGGGAGGGGGGAGGGAGGAGCAGCTGGGAGGCGGGAGGGAGCGGCGAATGGGGGCGCGAGGGGGGTGGGGCCGCAGGGAGGCAGCGGCAGGAGAAGCGGCAAGGGGGAGCGCCTAAGGGGCGAAAAACCCGGTAAAAAAGGCACAAAAGTGAACGATAAGCACAAGTCAAAAACAGTCACAAATACGGTAAAAAGGCACAAAGTACAAGCGGAAAACAACAATCAGAAGGGGCACAAATGGAGGCAAGAGCGCAATGAGGCAAGGCGCTGAAAAGTAAAAACACTTACAGATACGGCAAAAGCGGCAGATTGCACACGGGTCTAGCGAAGCTTGCCAGAGCCCACTGGACACCAGGGAAGAGGCGCAGGAGGATGCCTCGAACACGCTAGCAGCAGCGTGGGCGGGGGTCAGGGGCACGAGACAGCAAGGTGGTGCTGCGGACATGGGGGGCGAGCTCTTGAACAACATATAGATTACACACAACCATTGTAGAATGTACAACTGGAGTGACATGTTTGAACAGATATGCCTGGAGTGTTGAGGGCAATAAATAGTCATTTGGACATGAGAATGAGGGCTGGGGTCCATAGGGCCTGCATGGGGCCCATGACCAGGAAATATCTGCGTGGTACTAGCAAAATGACAGCCCCCTGCCATCCAGATATGTAGCAGTGCAAGTGACCTCATACCGCTAGTGGTTGTTGTAATGGGGTAAGGCAGTGTCCACAGCCGTGCATCCATTCATTGGTTAACATACTTGTCAATGGGGAATATGGGCCTGTCATGATCGCCGCCGGAGATGACGGTGCACACCGCTGCGGAGCATACGCCATTTATTCACACCAGGTTCACTTGACTCCCGGCTTCCGATTAGAAGTACTCCACTGAGTGTGCTGCTGTGTCCTGTCTCTGGTTACCCAAATGGCACTTGTCACAGAGGAAAGGGCCTGGCCTTCACCACGGAGGAGCTGGAGAAGCTGGTGTACGGGGTCCTACCCCTGTGTGCCAAGTTATATGGGCGACCAGAGGTGCAGGTGAGTAGGCGGATGGCGTGCATGGATGTGTGTGATGGTGGTGGATGCCTGGATGCATGTGTGCACGATTTGTAACTGCACAGGTGTTGAATGTTTGACAATCAGCGTGAGTGAGGTGGTGGAATGATGTTGTTAAGTGTTCGTCCATTAGGGGACATATAGCCAGCGGTATCAAATTGATGCATTTGCCAGCTAAATTCAATAATCAGACTTTTATTGCATGAATTGTACCACATGCACAACATTGTGTGGAGTAAACAGAAATGTACACCATGTTGGTTATCATGGCACATTGCACCTTAAATTAATGTAACAGTGTCAATGACTACAGACTCCACATCCCCATAGTGAATAAGTCAGACTGACAATATGTGGTGCAGACATCATCAGTGAACAGTACCTCATAGTCACTGGAAGTATACTTGGATCAGTTGGACCCTGGAGTGAACATCTTCCCCCTCTTCATCCTCACCATCACTCTCATCCCCTCTCAGAGGAAGCAGGTTTGGATATACAGCACCCTCCTCCTCCAGTAGGGGGATAGATTTCCTCACAGCCACATTGTGCAGCATGCAGCAGGCCACCACTATTCTACACCTTCTCAGGGCCATAGCACATGGATCCCCCAGAGAGATGGAGACAACAGAATCTAGCCTTCGGGAGACCTATAGTGCACTCTATCAACCTCCTAGTATGTCCATGGACCTCATGGTAATTCCTCTCTGCATCTGTCCTAGGAGTCCTCACTGGTGTCAGGAGCCAATTCATGTTGGGGTAGCTAGAATCACGTGCAAAAGTGGGAGAAACAGGACTGTAACAAACTACCATCATTAGCAGACAGCCTGGCGGTCAGCTATGAACAGAAAAAGTGTCAAACACACTCACCTATGAGCCATCCTCTGTCCCCTTGTAGTTGTTCCATCATGTGTGGCACACTGCTGTTCCTCAGGACAAATGGATCATGGACTGATCCAGGGAACATGACATTCACATGTGAAATGTACTGGCCTGCAGTACACACCAATTGTATGTTCATTGAGTAGAAGTTCTTCCTGTTTCTGTACACCTGTTCACTTACTCTTGGGGGGATGAGAGCTATGGGGGGGTGCATCGATGGCACCTATCACATGGGGAATCTTGGCAAAGGCATAAAAGTCTGACTTGATGACAGGGAGTTCAATCCTTTAGGGAAACTTCACATATGTCTGCAGGTGTACTTCAAATGCATTCAGGAATTTGGGCAGGATAAGGCTAAACATTGGCTGTGAGAACCCTGCACCCATGCCCACTGTCACCTGAAATGAGCCTATAGCCAGAAAATGGAGTACAGAGAGCACTTGAACTACAGTAGAGATTGCATGATGAGTCTGATTTGCCGATCTCTGTACAGGATCCAGCAATGCACAAAGTTCATGGATAGTAGCACGAGTGAGTCTGTAGTTGATAATGATGTGATGTTCCACCATGGTCTCCAAATCAACAAGAGGTCTGTACACAGATGGGTCCTTCCCTCGCCACATGGGTCTGTACCTAGGAGGAGTGGAGAACACATGTGAGGGACACACATTCATTTGCACAACCTGGTGTGTATAAAACACTGCTGTACAACATATGGATTACACACAACCATTGTAGAATGTACAACTGGAGTGACATGTTTGAACAGATATGTCTGGACTGTTGAGGGCAATAAATAGTCATTTGGACATGAGAATGAGGGCTGGGGTCCCTAGGGCCTGCATGGGGGCCATGACCAGGAAATATCCGCGTGGTACTAGCAAAATGACAGCCCCCTGCCATCCAGATATGTAGCAGTGCAAGTGACCTCATACCGCTAGTGGTTGTTGTAATGGGGTAAGGCAGTGTCCACCGCCGTGCATCCATTCATTGGTTAACATAGTTGTCAGTGGGGAATATGGGCCTATCATGATCGCCGCCAGCGATGACGGTGCACACCGCTGCGTAGCATACGCCATTTAGTCACACTAGGTTCACTTGACTCCCGGATTCCGTGCATAGAAGTACTCCACTGAGTGTGCTGCTGTGTCCTGACTCTGGTTACCCAAATGGCACTTGTCACAGAGGAAAGGGCCCGGCCTTCACCACGGAGGAGCTGGAGAAGCTGCTGGACGGGGTACTACCCCTGTGTGCCAAGTTATATGGGCGACCAGAGGTGCAGGTGAGTAGGCGGATGGCGTGCATGGATGTGTGTGATGGTGGTGGATGCCTGGATGCATGTGTGCACAATTTGTAACTGCACAGATGTTGAATGTTTGACAATCAGCGTGAGTGAGGTGGTGGAATGATATTGTTAAGTGTTCGTTCATTAGGGGACATATAGCCAGCGGTATCAAATGGGCATTGTCTGACCTCTGTGTTACTTTTCTGTGTGTCCCGTACCGGTCTTCGCCCATCAGAAGAGGGGACTCTGGCAGGCTATCACCAGGGAGGTGCGGACCCTGGGGATCTACAACCAGCAGAGCACCCACTGCATGAAGCGGTGGGAGGACCTGCGGCGCTGGCCCAGGAAGACCTGCGAGGTCCAGCTAGGGAAGTCCTCCCAACGAGGAAGGGGTGCCCATCGGGCCCTGACCCCCCTAATGCACTGCATTCTGGTGGTGGCATATCCAGACTTGGAAGGGCGCTTGAAGGCTGCACAGCAGACACAAGGGGGTGAGTACCAAGACCATTTTATGCCTCTTTGATGGATGTCTGAGGGTGCAATAGTATGTATGCTGTCCACGGCAGGGACTCTGACCGGTGTCTTAAAGCAATACAGCCCCCATGGGCAATTAGATGATCTGGGGCAGGTCTGCAGTTCTTCAGGTCCTTCTGTAATGTGGGAGATGGCTGTATAATAGGGTTGTGGCCACTAGTCAAGGGCATAGGCATGACTATAGCTGTAGGTGCCGCGTGTTGGTGTACTACCTGGGTGGAAGTATGAGTTTACCAAATATGTACATCCATTGAGGTGTTAAAATATTTCTCTTCTGTTTTGTCCCCCCACCCCTGTACTCCTGTGTTGTCTGTGTATATCAGCATCATCTGGCAAGGGAGCAGTGGTACTGGCGAGTGGGGATGCAGTGGCCCACAGTTCCAAGGAGGCAGAGTCTACAGACGCCAAGGGGACCAGTGGGTTGGACAGCGGGGGAGGACCACGGGGGAGGCTACTACCACTGGAAGTAGTGACACTGATACCTCCTCCGATGGGAGTTCCCTGGTGGTGACAGACCCTAGTGGGCCCACCCAATCTTTGACATCTTCCGCCACCCCCATACCATCACTGCCCTCCCAGTTGCTCAACACCCAGTTGCCCTTGCCTGCTCACCCAGGAGGGTGGGCGTCTCCTTTGACCCAGGCACCTCATTCCCGGCCCCAGTAAGCCCTGCTGCCCTCACTGAGGAGGCTATTGACCTCCCGAGGACCATCTCTGTAGGGCAGACAACCATCATGAATGCCATCCAGGGACTAGCATCCCAGATGCAGCAGTGCAATGCATACCTGAAAGGCATTCACAGTGCCATGTCTGGCCTACAGAGATCTTTTCAGGCTCTGGCCTCCTCTTTGACGGCAGCCAATGTCCCTGATCTTTCCGTCCGCCCATCTACCACCTCTACCCCTTCCAGCACCCCTCTCCCTTCACCCATCCCAAGCACATGTTCAGACAGCCATGCACACACCACAACACACAAAAATATGCAGAGAAACACAAGCATCACACTTCCCACCACAGGCATACACACAGCCAACATACAAAGGCACACACTTCCCCCAGTGTGACCACCTCCCCCGCCTCCCTGTCTGTCACCTCTACATGCACACTCACATGCACTGCACCCTCAGTCACTGTTGCTGGCCCCATTCTTGCAGTCAACACAACATCAGCCATCCAGTAATGCACCCCAGACACCACACCTGCACTCACCACAATGACTTTGAGTGACACTTTCAGCACACTCACCAAACTTGCAGACACCTAGACAACATCCATTTACACTGGCTGCCTGTCTTGTCCCACTGTGTCCACCCCCCTCCTCCCAAGACACTCAAACGTTCCCAGACACCCACCCAACACACATCCGCCACACTTCAGCATAATATACAGGCACCTGCATCCACGTCAAGCACACCTACACCTGGTACAACAACTCCCTCTACCTCCACTCCCACACCTTCCTCCATGTCCATCCCCAGCTGCATCTAAAAAAAATTTCCTGTCCCACGTTGACCTTTTTTAACCCACTGGCCCACCCCGTCTTGCCCCTAAACATGCCCCCCTCCTTGCCCTGTCCACTCCTTCCACATCCAAGTCTGCCCCTGTCTGCCCTTCCCATTCCTGTGCCCCTTCCCCAGTAAGCAAGAAGCCCTGTGCTGGCCCTGGTCCATCTGGCACTCCCCGGTCCAAGCCGCTCCCCCATCTTCCAAGGCTAAACTCAAACCCCCTCCACCTCCCAAATGTAAGCCCAAGCCCCCCCTCCCAGATGTAAGTCGCCACCCCGCCACCCCCTTCCCCTGTTCCCTGAGGTTTGCCAGACCAGACTGACGGCGTGTTGATGGTAGTTACTGCCACCGCCGGCAGTGCGGTCTTTCGGGCGGTGTTCATAATGTGGGCCTATATGTCTAAGTCACAGGTAAAAACAGTGATATGTAATTTATGGGCGGGGTGTGCATGTAGCCCTCCTGACAATTACATTGGTACAACTGGTCAACAATAACACTGGGCAGCTGTTGACTTAATACAGCAGTGACATCAACCAGATTTCACATTAACGGGCAGCCCCTAGAGCAGGTGAAGGTCTCTGGTAGATGGGATGTCCCTCTCAAGTGGGGCGAGATGAAGGCGGGCTCCAGTTGGGCCAACAGGGAGAGCTCTGGCCACTTCTGTGCTGCTGTACTTCTCTTTCTTATGCCTCTTCCCACCCTGCCATTTCTTCTTTAGGTCTGTTACTGTATGGACATCCTCCCCTACTGCAGTGACAGCAGTGGCCAAATGCTGCCATAGGGCTGGCTTCTGTCTGGCACTGCTGCTTTAGGGGGGAGACCATGCAGCCTTTTGTAATGCCTCTCTATGAACTTACGTATCATGGTGGTCTCCTCCTCAGTGTAATTTACTTCCTCCTCAGGGGTATCATGTCTTCAGTTTTTCCAAGCACAGAGCATGCAGGTGCAGTGCTGGTGTGGAAAGAACAGAGGCTTGGATGTGATCTGTTTTTGTCTGTTTTTTGGTGCAGGGTTGCAGATGGTATTGTTAGTCTGCAGGTACGTGGAATTACAATAAATCCGCCCTGAATGTGAATTCTCTACCCAGAGTGTGAAGATTCTGCCCCGAGTGCAAAATCTCCTCCCCTTGTGTGCAGAATCCACCCAAAGTGCAAACGTAAAGGTGCTATTCATCAATGCCTTTTGTGAATTCCCAAAGTCGTAAACTTAAATTTTTGGTTTAAGTTTAGACCAAAAGTCTAACTTTACCTTTGTGAATCAGGCCCATTGACCATTAATAAAATGAAAGATACTATCATAATGCTATTAAGTTGATGATAATAATACATTAGGAAAATTAAATTTTGGGTTCATATGATTCACAAAGGCGCTAAACACATTAGCAACAGCTAACTTAAAAGCAAAAATGACATTTATGTTTAGTGAGACATGTATAAGTCTAACTTACCAATCTCCACCACACCAGGTATTCCTGACACGCCTTCAGATTATAGGATCTGCAAGACCCTCTTCTCCCAGGGAAAATTGTGACAGGGGGGCTGGGAGAACCACCACCAGTCCTCTGGGCCACCAGGTGCTGCTTGGAGGCCAGGGAACGCATTCTCCCCTTTAGGTCATTCCACCTCTTCTTAATTTCCTCCTGTGTGCGCAGGTTGCTTACTACATTATTCACTCTGTTAACTATTCTGGACCATTTTTGCTTTTCCCGAACTATGGTTGTATTTTGTACTTCGGCTCCAAACAATTGTGTATCTCCTCTAATGATTTCTTCCACCATGACCAAATACAAATGAAAAGAAACAGAGGGAGAGAAAAAAAGAGTTTTAACCTTACTTCTGTTTGGCAATTTCTGCAGCAAAATGCTGTTGTGCAGTGGAATGTCAAAGGATCATTGTCTGAAATGAAGTGTGTTTTATAGTGTGGGTATGCAGGTGTTAACAATTATCTAAAAGACATCAGGTGTGTGCTGCTAGCATCCATCCAATAGCCACATATATAGTACAATGTTGAATGCATCCCACTACTGACTCCAGCCGTTAGTTATTTGCTGCTAGATTAACGCAAGCACAATGGTGAAATTTAAATATGCTCAGTGCAATCCCGCCATCCTGATAGCAATGGAGTACAGTTAGCCAGCATAGGAGTCCACCGAGTCGGCAGCTAGAAACCGCTTATGCCACGGAGTGTACTCCATCAGTGTGGATGGCGGTTCAACAGCCACACATCTAAATACGGGTGTCGGAAATCCTTCAACTCGACTGAGTACTTGAAACCTCCACCACGGAGGGGGGATGGAATTCCCTTCAAGATCTAAATCAGGCTCTTAGTGTAGAGAAAGCACACTAGAGCTACTAATCTAAAAGGGAAGCATATTAAATGTAACATACTAATTTTAAACTATTAATAGTAAACATTATAAATGTAAAGAAATATAATCATCAACTGTCTTCCAAAAAGTTTGGTAAGCAGAAATATTATGAATAGCATCCTTAGGAGTTAAATTAGCTCCATATCTAGAAAATATAATCCTGGCCCACCGTTTGTACTAATGATAAAGAAGCATTTATCTAATTTGTTGCAACTGATTTAAGAGCAGAAGACAACAAAAATCAACACAGTGACACAGCCATGAAAAGGCTAGCGGAGAACAAAGCCGTAATTCGCAGGGCAGCGCTGCATGCATCGCTGCCCTTTCGGTTTACGATCTCCGCCCGCCATCCACCCGTCGGGATCACCACTCCCAGCTGAGATGTCAGAACCCTGGCACTCTGAACTTCCGGGGTCTTTATGTGGCAGTCGGACCGCCACAGCAGTGACGGTCCTGGCTGCCACCGCAGGGCTGGCAGGCTTAAGACCACCAGCCTTGTAATCGGCCCCATTGTCTCCATTGAAATGCATTGTAGTGAAAGCCTTTTAGATAGTTTTCTTTGTTGTTGGTGGTCGTACCACATAAAGTTTAAAAAATGTGGTTTGTTCTAAGCTAATTTTACCCTGTGAAAGATGCTGATTCCCTACAGAGATTTAATGAACAATCTTTGAGAAAAAACATGTTTTGTTTTTCTATTTTCTCCTACAGGCTAAGGAAGGTGCTCCAGAACCAAATTGAAGGTACTCTAGAAACATAAACATACATTTTATTTCCCAGCCATGTGAGAAAAAAGTCTGATATCCGGGGTAAACATTTTCTTCCAACAGGTGCAGCAGTCTGTCAGTTGATTTCCAAGTGTTGTACTGCAGCTTCACCATAGTGTTCTAATGAACAGCTATATCACTAGCATGCTATATTTAGGGCAAATGTTTGATACACCTCAATGCTATTATGATGGAATCAAAGCTGTAAAAGTAAACATATCTCCTACAGAGGCTATTGCAGTAAATGGACACAATGAGGGTTTTTTTTGCCATGCAAATCATGGTTAGGGCTTTAGAAAGCTAAAATCGCATTGCTATGAGTTTCCAATTATCTTTCTCTTTCATGTCAGTAAAACATTCTGACAATTAGAAACAAGTACTTAAAACACCAGCAGCAATATGTCAGTTAAATCACTAGAGAGCAACTGCACCTTCACCTCAGGGTTCTAATGACAAACTAAGGTGCTAACATGTTGTGACCAAGACAAAACTGTAGCACTCCTTAAAGACATTTTGTTAGAATAGGAAATGTTGAATTTAAACTCTTTCCTGGGGAGCAGGCTGAAGTAAGTGAGCATTGAGTAGATGATGCAGGTAAAAAGTGTAAGGGGAGGTACGTGTCTTTATTACCAAGATGCATAAGAGGCTAAACCACACTTTACCCATCTCCTCAGTTGCTTAACAAATCCCTAATTTTAAATGAGGAACATTTTGGTAGACAATCTTTGTGTGCTTTCTGGTTTGCCCCCAGCACAGAGGTGGACATGAGAAAAAATAAAAATGTGTATGCCTATTGCTATGGGCATTTCTGTACTAAAAACAACACTGCAATTTGTGAATTTGTATTTTCTTGGTCTTGATTAAACTAGGCCCAAACTAGGCCTAACTTCCATTTTGAATCTCAATGATGTGTGTACTTTCATTTTTCTCTTCACCACACATAGTAAAATGTGCACTATAAAAATGCTATATGTTGCTATGCTGTTCTTGAAGCAATCTAAAGGAGGCCTTTTGATACAAATTCAAGGATTTTCCGGACTGTGAATGTAGGACTAGTCATGATATGAGATTATAATTGCTTACATATATGCCAAAATGGATTATGCTTTAGGGTAGATGGTAATCCACCACATGTAATATTGTCACTATTCTTGCTAGGTTAAATAAAGGTTTAAATCTAATATGCCTAATCCCTCAGTTTATTCCCTATGCAATGTGTTTATAATACCTTTTGACAAATGATTGTGTTACTTCACTAAGTTTTATTCTTTGTTATGCTACATCATGTATAGTTTCCCCACATACCTTACACTGTTGTTGGGTAAGCAGTTGGAATTCAGTCCTTCAGCATCTGCCCTCAGCTACCAATTCAGGTGTCTAACTCCACCTGCACCTGTACCTGTACTTTATATACCTTTATTATTATTGGCAGTGTGTTATGGAGCGGGCACATTCAACTCCACTTCCATACACCTATACGCTCACACTCATCCATACACACATTCACTCACAGTCATCCATATGTACAGTCACTCACCCATACTTGCACGCATCCATACTTATATGCTCACATGCATACACACTGACATACAGACAAGCATTCATTGCAACATTCATACACGCATTCACTCACATGCATACTAGCACGCATACACCATAACACTCACAGACGCATTCACACACGCACACACACATTCAAACGCAGAGGCAGACACCATACACAACATCCCCCCTCCCCTGTTGGGCACCCGACTTACCTTGTCTGGTGAGGAGGTCGTCCGACAGGGAACGGGAAGGGACGCTGCTACAGCCTGCAGCACCCCACCAGCAGGACACCGCAAGGCCGTAATAATGGTCATAATACAGCTGGCGGCATCCTTCTGGCAGGGCGGTGCAGGTGGTAGCACCGACCAGACGTCTCAACTGCCGGCATGGCTACTGTCGGATATCAGCCCTAAATGTGTCAGAAATCCATCACTGACCATATTATGGCAGGCGGAAGACCACCAGCACCGGCGGGCTTCTGGCACCAGTGGTATCGGTGGTCTTAGGAAAAGACCGCTGATGTCACAATGAGGGCCTTTATCTGTAACTCCAAACACCAGAACATTGCTCTCTTCTCGAAAGACCGCTGTTTGTCAATTACAAAATTACAAAATGAAGTTAACTCACCTGCGGGAATAGAATTTGTCAAGAAATGGGGAGTAGTGAGAGTGAAGGGACTGCAACTCCTAGGGGGCACTGTTTATCCAACTCCAAACACCAGACTAGTGTTCTCTCCTCAAAAGTCCCCTGTCTCTTAACTCTCTGCTGAAATGTACTCACCTGGAAGGAAACCATTTGTAAAGTATGTGTAGTACAGGAAGTGATCTGACTGCTAATGCCAGGAGGCCCTTTTCTGGAAAATAAAACAACAAAATAGTGTTCTCTTGACCAAGGACATCTGTATTTTAACCCCAATTGAAATGTACTGACCTGTGAGGATACCATTTGTACAGTGTGTAGTACAGGGAGTTACGTGACTGTAACTCACAGTTGGGTCTCTTACTGCCACTCCAACCACCAGTCCAGTGTCCTCTTCTTCAAAGACTCCTGTTTGGGAAATCACATAAGAAGTGTACTCACTGGAGGATGACATTTGTCAACTGTATGAAGTAGAGTAAGTGACAGTTGTTGTGTAGCCATTTTAGCCATAGTTTTATACCCATTATTTTTGCAAACTATGCCTGCCCCTATGCACTTTAACCTAGATATGTTTTTTTTTAGCTTTGTTATATTATTTTAACAGTAGCCACATTTGCGGTCATGTTTTATTTTTTCTATCTAGCTGTTCTTCTCCTAGGTCAGCACTATAGCCCTCATTTGGTTACTGCAGGCCGAAGACCGCCAGTGCAGGCGGTCTCCCGCCAAGCGTAATATGACTGCTAGCAGCCCTCTGACCTTTTTCAGACTGAGAGCCACCACCAGCCATACTGGCAGTTGGCGGTGAAGTGGAGGCTGCTCCACCTCCACTGCCACGTCATCAGAACACCGTCCACCGAATCACAACCCAGGATTCAGTGGCGGTATTCTGGTGATGCGGTGCTGGCGGCAGCAACCCCCATGGATCCTGTTCCCTCCCGGAGGATCACCGGAACAGGTAAGGTGATCGTCTGTCAGGGGAGGGGTTGGGGGGGTGTTGTGTGTTGTGTGCGTGCTTGAGGTTGTGAGTGTGTAGAGGGGTTGTGTGAGTGCATGTATGCATGTGGTGGGTGTATTGTGTGTATGTGAAATGTGATGAATATGTCTGTGTGCATGTGTGCATGTATGTGTGCGTGTATGAGTGGTGTGAGCGTGCATGTAGGGGGTGTGGGGTGTCTGTGTGTGTGTCTGGTGGGGGCAGGGGTGGGGAGGGGGTCCTACCACCTTTGGGGAGTGGTAGGGGGGTCGTGGGTGTTGGGGGAGGACTCAGTGCCTATCACCATGGATTTCGTGGCGGTATAAAACCCCACGCAATCCATGGCGGTATGCAGGGTCCTGATACCGCCGACAGTCTAGTAACGGCCGCCGGGCTGGAGATCGAAGTCTCCAGCTCAGCGGTTGTTACCACCCTGGCGGTCGGAGTGTAGAAGTGACGGTTTGGCATAGTGGTAACCGCCATGGCCATAATTCCATTATATTTTCCGCCGGCCTGTTGGCGGTATTATCACCACTTTTACTCCGAGCGCCAGGGTTGTAATGAGGGCCTATGTTCTTAAACAAGACATTTCTTTCACTCTGTGCTTTTCTCAAGGCTGCAGTAAGATACGTTGCAGGCAAAACTGGTACGCTTTTCTCCAATGTTCAAAGAGACATACACACTCTTACATGGGGATACTTTCTTGGAACAATCAGTTGTTTTGTTATAAAAACATTTCTTTGACCCATGTACGTTAGAGGGAGATTCCAGCCAGATGACCACAACTGTATGCTGATTGCTGACTGCTTCACTGCAGCTGCATATGTAGACTACAGGCCTCTTGCTCAGGTATGAGGGATGATGTCTTCCCAGGGGAAACCTGAAGGGCATAATTAGAGCTTAACATGCTGTGCTCTAACATAGCCTAGGTAGGAACTATCCTTAAAAACCCAAGGGCCAGATGTATCATCACGGCCCTTTGCCAGTCAGAAATAGCGATTTTTAAGAAATCACTATTTCCGACTCGCAAAGGGCCATGTATCACAGTTGCGATTCGGTAATAGCAATTTCTTAAAAATCGCAAATGCTATTACCGAATCGCAAATTGCGATATCGGCCCCATTTGCAGCTATGGGCCTGTTGGCCCATAGCTGCAAATTTTTTGCATTTCCAAAATTGCGATTTCTGAACCAGAAATCGCAATTTTGGAAATGCAAAAGCCCAGGGTGCTCGGGGCCTAAGGCCTCCTCTGCCGCACCCCAAAAATGTTTTGGGGGACATGTAATGTGCACACATTGCCAAAAGGGCATGTGTGCTTTACATGTTCAATTTAAAAATGCATTTTAAATGCATTTTTAAATTTGCACCTGGTTACCACCTGGTTTCATTTCATGGTATTTTGCATGTGCAAAATGCCATTCTGTGAAAAATCGCAATTTGCTATTTTTTGCAGCATCGCCTTGCGATGTGGATTTTGTGAATCGCAAATTGCGACTCCCAAAACCAGGTCACCAAGCAAGAAATCGCAATTTTTGCGATTTCTTATTTGTGGTCTGCGAATGCCTTTCATGCATCGCAGACCACTTTTTTGCACTCGCAAACGGCCGAATTTTGCGATTCGCACTGTTTGCGAGTGCAAAAATATTTCATACATCTGGCCCTTAGTGACAACATGGTAGAATTATGCTTGTGTTTTACTTTCCTTGTCACAATTTTAATCCTATTGTGCTTCATCGTCCTAGTTATTTCAATACATGCCTTATTATCCAAGATGCAGTTACTTCAGTAAAACCTTATTCAGCTATATTCTGATTGTCCTTGCATATGTGAGACTAATGTGACTGAGAGAAATGGATGACATCTGCGTGACCATAATTACCCTGAGGAGTCAATTATGTAATGCGCCCGGTTGCCCTAATCATCCCTGCTCCTGGGTGAAGATGAGGCACTGCTAGTTAGCCGGAACAAAGCCCGGATTAGGCCGACAGATGTCACATGGTGCAGGATTGGACTCAGTCTCCCAGAGTACAGGTGATTATGATGCCCAAATCCAGTAGTCTCATTAGGATATTGAGAACCTATGTGACATGGCAACGCCAACGTTTGGTCAGGCATTAATTTTCGGGTCCTCCTGAATATCTCTGTCTCACTACATGCAACGACATCTCAGTATTATTTACGGAGACGTCTGTGGCATTGAGGATTTTCCTCCTCAGCTAAGTAGGGAGTACCTAACTAAACTGTAGGTTGTTCAAGCTTGAACTCTAAAAGTATTATCCCCATTTGGTGTGCTTATCTCTGAACAAAATTTACCATTCACCATGGCAAACCCGTAATGGGTAGCAATTGTACTTAATATGCGAGCACCCCTTACCGCCCATTAACTGGCACTTGACCTAACGGCCCAGGGGGCTCCAGTTACATTTGTTGTTGAGGCTCATCCAGCCTATAAAGCAGAAACTTTATATTCTTGGGTCACATTTCCAGCAGTCGAAGGGAACACAAAAACATTTCACCATTACACACCTGCAAACATACCTGCACAATACACAGCGTATCCATATTTGGAAATACCTCTATCTTATCAAGACCATAATATTTAGCTTGATGGCACCCTACTACATACAGTCCTACAAGTAAGGTTAGGTCCTTTAAGTAATGATGATCCTACCTGGCCTTTATTGGCCCCATATATACAGCGCACCCTGCGACAGCAACCTTGACGGTAGCTGAGGTTTGCCGCTTATATACTGAGCTTATGGCAATATGCAGACTATTAGTATAGTTTGTAATGCAAACATTAAATACAAACTCAGCATGTTCTAGCCCAGTGCAACCACATGTAGCAACAGCAGGCATTAATCCTGCAACTGTACATTCGATCATGTGTAAAGTACCCGTCAAATGGGAAGAGATTCCGTTTTGGTTAGCTCTAAAAATAAATGCACTGGAAGCATTATTTCCCCATACGGGACCTCAGGATAAGCATAGAATATTAACCATGTGCTTGCCATTGGGATGGTTCCCACAGTAGATAAATGCAATACTTGGGGAACGGTATTTGGCATGCTCTATACTACCGCACACGGTGCACTGGCACTTGTTAAAACAAATTCAAGATGAATACAGGGCAGCCCTAGACTTGGGGATGCAATGTATGGGCAATTTTGCCACAGTATCTTCAATTATATTAAGTAACCTTAAAAGGGAAGCAATTTTGCCACAGCATCTTCAATTATGTTAAGTAACCTTAAAAGGGAAGCAGTTGCACAGTGCATATGCGGCTCCGGGACGTTCCTCCATAGGATCAAGAACTTGAGCTGCCAAAAGATTATTGCAGAGCCCTAATCTCTAGTATTGGTCAAGACAGTCTAGGGGCCAGACCCACAAAACCACAGTTTTAGGGTAAACCTAATAAAGATTCTACCAAGCAAACACCTGAGGGTTCTTAAAAACACTGGGATAAAAAAAAAAAAACACCTAAAAAAGAAATGGGAGGATCTCCGCACTCGAAACACATCAGAATAGACATAGGCTCTCATTCCGACCCTGGCGGTCCAAGACCGACAGGGCCGCGGGCAACGCAAGCACCGCCAACAGGCTGGCGGTGCTTCATTGCCCATTCTGACCACGGCGGTAAAGCCGCGGTCAGAAAAGGGGATCTGGCGGTTTCCCTCCAGATTTCCCCTGGCTGGGCTGAACCTCCATGGCGGCGCTGCAAGCAGCGACGCCATGGGGATTCCGACCCCCTTCCCGCCAGCCTGTTTCTGGCGGTTTTTACCGCCAGGAACAGGATGGCGGGAACGGGTGTTGTGGGGCCCCTGGGGGCCCCTGCGCTGCCCATGCCACTGGCATGGGCATTGCAGGGGCCCCCTAACAGGGCCCCAGCATGATTTTCACTGTCTGCATAGCAGACAATGAAAATCGCGATGGGAGCTACTGCACCCGTCGCACACCTGCAACACCGCCGGCTCCATTCGGAGCCGGCTTCTGTGTTGAGGCCCTTTCCCGCTCGGCCGGCGGGTGCTAACTTGGCGGGCGCCCGCCGGCCCAGCGGGAAAGTCAGAATGGCCCCGCGGTCTTTTGACCCTCATAATCTCAGAAATAGAGATAATATAAAAATGTCTGACAGACATCAATATACTGGTACACGCTAATCTCATTCATTTCAGGATTCACTGGAAAAACGCAGTGAGAGAAGTGAGCGGTCAGAGCGAAAAACTGAGTACGTAAAAATCAAGACAGGAATCACAACAGAAGTTTCTATTAAAAAAGAAGAGGAACGTCCTTAACAAAAATCCAAATTTAAAAAGAAAAAAGTGGCAATTCGTCATGCTACTCAAGAAGAGAGCTCTATTGAAGAACAAAACGTGGACACTAGCTCTACTAGACAGCATAGCAGAGGTCACAATAGTTTGCCGGAATCTTCAAGACCATCTGGTGGTGAAAGCAACTGATAACTTCTTACAAGTTGAAATTGCAGACATGCGTGTCTCCACGTCTGACAGGGTGTGCAAAGTAATGATACAGTTAGAAGGAGACACTGAACGCACAATTGACACAATCGACCGCATCTTTAACATTTATGAAATTTTACTGGCCAAAAAGGATTGGCCACTTGAATTTGTTCATACTTGCCGATATGGGGAAAAGGTTATCAAACCTTCTTTCTTGCCTCTTGTTCCCGATGAGCTTGCAGAATCCTATGCCATTATTTGGGAATTGGCACAAGCACCCGCCTTATATCGCAGCCATGTAAGGTGGGATAAAGATTCCCCCTATCATGTAATTCCAATAAAAAATCAACCCCAACCTCAACCCCAATACCGAATAAAACATGATGCTAAAGCAACCGTGAGGGAAATCCTCACACAACTAGAGTACCAGGGTGTAATCGAACCCTGTGTCTCACCAATGAATAATCCGCTATTCCCTGTAGCTAAACCAGACCGTTCATACAGAATAGTCTTAGATTACAGACACTTAAACAGTCATACACGCACATATGCTATACAAAACTCTCATAGCAATGTACTTATGAACAACTTAGTGCACAAAAAATACAAAACAACATTGGATATTTCCAATGGCTTTTTCTGTTAAAATATAGCGCCTGAGAGTAGAGGCTTAAGACGTTTCAGCGCACTAGGCTCCCAGAAAAAGTCTGTTGTTTACCACCGGGGTACCAGAACATTCCAGGACTGTTTGCAGCTCATGTAACTTCAATATTGCACGACATTAACCCTGAAGCATTGCCCTATGTAGATGATATCTACCTTACACACAATTACTGCAACATCTAAGACAGGTAGCCCGCATTGTTGTAGGATTTGCCAAATTCGGCTATAAATTCAATTTAGGTAGCCTTCTTTAGCATCTTGTTTCTGGGATATGAATTATCAAGTGAAAGAAAGAGCCTAGTGCCACAATTCTTAGAAAAATACGCACAGTTACAACCTCCAAATACCATTAAAAAACTCCAATCACTATTGGGTTTTCTAAATTTTGGCAGAACATACATTCCAGATTACGCATCACACATAAAACCCTTATATGATTTAATACATCCTGACTTTTCCAGTAAACTCTGGAAAGTTGAACACACATGCATAAACAATGGACAATAAAAAAAACATCTGGTCATCAGAGTAATTGCTGGTGCCATTGGTTTTACCTATGTAACATTCAATAAGGGTGAGACAGTCGTCCCGATTGTATACAAATTACATTTGTACTCAACAGCAGAAGAACGATTTGCTACCACTGAGAAAATTCTCACTGCTGTTCAGATGGCTGTCAATAAAGAAAGACCACTAGCCTAGGGGAAACACATTATTGTCATATCTCCAATTCCAGCCCTCGAGGCTGTTACCAAAGCCAGTGTTCCAAACACTAAAGCATTACATCCACGTTGGATCCAATGGGCAACGTCTCTGACAGCCACTGATGTTGACTATATTTTTGACCCAAAGTTACAAACTCAAGAATTTTTACAATATGAACTAGAATACCCAGTTCCACCAAATACATTGCCTATCGATCAATATCAAAGAGTCATGTACACCGATGGCTCAGCACAACCTGCAATAGGCACACAGCATCAATACTCAGCTGCTTGCACAGTTGTAAGCAGCTATATGGAGGGTAGTAAATTCTATCCACAATACATTTACGCAAACCCTAGGGGATTGCACTGCACAACTAGCAGAGCTAAAGGCTCTGCTGATGGCACTGGAACATAAGGATCCTGACCAGCTAACACTGATTGTCTGTGATTCATACTATTGCGTCCAGTCCTTCAATGAATATCTGCATTACTGGCACCAGAATGGGTTTAGAGATTCCAAAGGTAACACCATCAAACAGACTTCTGTGGGGGAAGTAGCAGATCTGAAGCAAATGCTACCAAATGTCCATGTTCTACGTGCACTTGGACACCAGCACGTTGGCATACACATTGCTGGAAATACACTGGCTAATGAAGCAGCCAAATCAGCAGTAGCTACAGCTTCTGTTGCTGCAGTTAATCGTTATAGAACGAAACCGGACGATGAAATACTGACTGCCGTGCAATCCTCGGCTGATGGCACACCTTTACCTAAAGGATATCCCATCAAATATTCCTACTGGATGGGAGGCTTCCTTGACGCAGAAGTAAAAATACCAGGTCTGGGAGTTCGAGTAATTCCCAATAAAGACCTAAGACCAGAGTTGATCAAAGCAGCACATGAGGGGGTTGCCTCTGCCCATGCTGGTGTGCGAGCTACAAAATCATTATTGTAAGCTCGTTATTGGTTGCCAGGTCTATACAAACAGACCAAGCAGTATGTTCTTTATTGTGATATCTGCCAACAAATTAAGGGGTCCACCGTCAAGCGCCCACCACAGTCACCCCTCCTAATTTCTAACAAACCATTACAATGTGTGTGCTTGGACCATTGTGGCCCCCTGACACCCGACAGTGCATATAAATACATCTTAGTCGCTGTTGACTCCTGCTCCAGATTTCGATGGGTGTGGCCACAACGCTCGGCTGACGCTAGGACTGTTATTAAAGATTTGTAAGTCTTTACCGGCGCATATGCAGTTGTGGCTTTCCACTCAGACCAGGGCCCTGCTCTCACCTCAAGGGCATTCAGGGACGCGGTGGCTTTGTTAAGGGTCCAACTTCATTACTCGTCTCCATTTAATCTCAAAGGAAATATTGTAGTGGAGTGACAAAACCAAGATTTAAAGCAATCCTTAACAGCCAGAGTATTAGGTACGAGTCGCAGTTGGCTTAATCACCTGTATGGAGTCCAGAAAGCACTTAATAAGTTGCCTAGAAGGCCCCTGGGGGATTGTACTTCCTACGAGTGCCTGTTTTGAACTCAAATGTATGTTCAAGATCTTGATGGTTCTGGTGTGGAGGTGGCAGAAACACCTTTGACATAAATGAACACGTCACTGTTTTGAAGGAATTACAACAGTTCTGTGATGCCTCCTTAGGAATTAATGATGTACAGATAATATCGACCGGCTGGATTCCAACGGTTGGGGATCTAGTACGTGAAAATGTTGCTGTGAAAAAGGAGTTTGGTCCTTGCTATCATGCACTGGTTCCAGTCATGAAAATACATGGTACCAGAACTGTTAGTCTACCACTGCTGCCTGGTTCTCAAGAAAATCACTTTGTCTCCATTGACAATGTCAAGTTACACCATGTGGCCGATCCTGCACAGCAGACCAAGAGGAACAACCAGTACTACCAGAATCCCTTTCACTACTGTTCAAGATATCCCTGTACAAGTTTTGAACAGCAATGCTCACACCTCTCCGAGCTTGGGCAGGGTGGGATATGATCTTGCATTAGTTCCACTAACATCTGATTCGACCTCTTCACAAACGGATGATGTCATTTATTGTGAACCACCGTGGGAGACTTCTAGCAGTCCTCCTCCTTCTAATATGGCTCCAGTTTTTGCATGAACTGCTTCTCGATACTTTGCCGACATCACTGACTCCTTTTCGGACTCATCTGCCTCTTCTGCATCTGAATTGTCAAAAACACGTAAAATGATGAATTGACTTAAAACAAATTACTCTATTAGCTTTCCTTCTTTGGATTGGCTTTGCTATTAGTTTCTTTCTGTTGATACATGGTCATTACCTTCCTGAACAATCAACAGTTGAACTGGTGGATGAGGTCCTAAAACCCAATTTTTCTTCTCACAAGGTCCGCAAAGACTTGTCTTACGTGAACATTTCCGCTATTCCAATTCCTGATGGGATTGTTTGGGATAAAGTCACATTTGATATATATGGATGTCATTCAAATACCATATGTGTTTCAACTGTTTATGAATGATGGAATAATACCCGGTGTTGTTTCTGATGACTGGGATTTGCTATGATGACTGAGTTGCAGTATTTTACTGTATTTGAAAGTGAGGATGTTTATCAATCCAAAGAAAATTATGGTGACATGGTTTGCTATATTTATTATGGACACCATTTCATTCACAGAGCAAGTACCCCAAAGACTATTTTTAACTACACACAATGGAACGTTGTCCAACTCCACCACAAGGGAGTTCTAAAACATACTCTGAAAACTTACATATTTTTCTGGTCTTTGTTTGTCTCTGTACACCCTATTTTGCAGTTATGTAGTGATTCTGTATACTACAGAACAGATGACATTTGCTAGTGAGCATATGGCTGTTGACAATGCCTATTCCCACATAAATCCACTTTTAGGTTTGGCTAAATACATCCTGACTGGCTGTGTCCTATACCCCTTGTGAACTTTTACATAGGCATTTAAGTGTTTCAGTGTCCAGAAACTCACAACACTCGGATGCTGAAGTTGAGGGTAAGTATTGAAGGGGATAGGGAGCAACCTTGAGACAGATGTAATTGTGTGTCTAATATCAGGACTTTACAGTGAAAATACACGTAATTTTGGCCTTCCAAAACATTGCATTGCCCAGTGAGGACAAAGGGTTACAAAGTGAGAACTTGCTTAATATTGTTGTGAGATTTTGGTTCATTTGCACACCAACTACATAACTGTGTGCCTTCTATTTCAGTGGACTGGGCTGCCGAAAGAACATGAACTTAGGACTAGGGGCAGGAAAGTGTCAGGAAAGTGGAACCTCAGCTTGGAGGCAGGAACAACTTCTAAAAACAACCAGTGAGGAGGAGGAGGAGGGAGATGAAGACCACATTGTGGGAAGTGCACCCACCCGGATCGAAGCTACACCAGCAACATCATCAGTTCAGGTAGAGGCTGCAGACATGAAAGTGGGAGATGTTGAGAGGGACACCACCAACCAGGGGGAGAATATGGTCCTCCCCCTGGCCAAGAAACCTGGCCCAGAAGACCACGACTTTGATGTGGTGTCCCCAGGACAGGCCCCATTGCCATCTACAACTGCTCCTGACCCCTCTCTTACTCTAGCTGCAGCCCCTGCCACTACTCCTCCTCCATGTGCCTGACAGATTAGCTGAGGAAGGACCTACATTCCTCTTGTTTGACCCAGACCCCTCCATGTACTGTGATTCATCGGGCTGCCTCACAGGAACTGGTGCTGGTACAGCAGGTTGAGGGAAATGTGTCCTCTCAGAGCTTACTCAAGATCTGCGACGAGCTCTGTATGTTCAGAGAGGCACAATCTTGAGACATGGCTCACCTCAGTGCCTCCATCACCTCCTTGGGGGCATTCCTTTTGTCTGTGTTGGACCAGCCCCCCACCACTGTTGTAGTGTCATCCAGTTCATCTTCCTTCTCTGTTCCTCCTGCTACCTCCTGTACCACTCATGTTTCCTGCTCCCGTGGGTGTCTGGTCCTGCCCCAGACAGCCAAGAATAGTCCTCTGAGGATTTGGACATCATTGTGAAAGATGGCCGTGAGGATGGCCAGTGACTGGATAATGTTTGGACAGTGGACTATTTTTTAGTTCCTCCCTTGTACGTAGACTGGTTTTCCCAACGCTTCCTGATGTGTTCATTTTAGTCTGTCCAACTCCTTCCAAGTCCCCCTGCCCAATCTGTTTTCAGATACTCTTTGATTTCCTTTCTGTAAAAAATATACTTCTCTGTGTAGTGTCTTTCATTATATTTGCTATATTCTAAATATTATACTATGTATATGTTTTATACACACTTTTCAAAACATGTTTGGCCTACAACCAGATTGATCAGTTGACCATCATCAACTATTACTCAACTCATTTGAATTGTGAAAGCAAATTTTATTTACAAAGTGTAGTAAACATATATTTGCCATCAATCATGGGGGATCCCTCTTGCAGGTCCACAATTGTCGTGGTGAGTACATCTGTGAGTAAGTTTTAACATGTTGGTGCTGATGTGTGGGTGGGTATGGGGCCTGTGCCTGTACAGGTGGTAAGTGTGACTGTATGGGGGGTGATGATGGCAGTACAGGTGGGGGATATGCCTGTACAGGGACTGATGCCAGCTGTACAGATGGGGGATGTGACTTACAGGCGTTGATGGTAGCTGTACAGGTGGGGGATGTGCCTGTACAGGGACTGATAGGGGCTGTACAGGTGTGGGGTGTGTCTGCACAGGGACTGATGGTGGCTGTACAGGTGGGGGACCTGACTGCACAGGGACTGATGGTTGCTGTACAGGTGGGGATGTAACCTGGACGGGGCTGATGGTTGTTGCACAGGTGGGGGAACATGACTGTGCAGTGGGGGCATGTGCAAGGGGAGTAGTGCCTTGTAGGTTTGGGGGGTGCCTGTTCAGGTTTTAGTAATAGGGGCTGTGTGTGACATGGTGCAGGTAGATGTGTTTGTTCCCCTCCATGTGTTGACTGTGAAGGCTGACTTGATATCAGTTTCAGTATGCCCTCCATCATCTTCAGAGCCAAGACCTGGTGTCTTTCACTCACTTCCCTATGTCTGGCCATGATGCCATTTATCTTCTTTTGAATATCTTGCCAAGATTTATCTATCTTGTCCAAGACGTCTGTCATTCTGTGGGCCATCTGAAGGAAAGTGCACATGTCCTGTAGTCTGAAACATCAGTCAGAGTAGCCCCTATGGTATGAATGTCCTCCCTCACATCAGCCTGCTGTTTGAAAAAATCCTCCTCCCACTGGCCACTATGACCATCCGCCAGTCCCCTCTGCCTGGGACGGGCTTGGATACCACTATCCGGTCCAGCAGCAAGGGGGGTGGCAGATGGGAGGCTGTAGGTCAGAAATTGGTGCCTAGGGTATAGCTGCTCCTCACCAGGCATAGGAGTTCCCTCAGTCGGTGGAGAGAAGGCCTGGGATGCACTTTCATGGGAGAAGTGTGTAGGGGAACCAACACTTCTGACCTGTGAAGCATTGATGTTTATGTTGGGGTATGTGAATGCTGTGGCTGGTTGGCTGACTGCTGGGAATGGACAATCCTCGGGGTGGAGTGGGAGGCGCTATGATGGCTGGAGAAGGTGTGGCTTAGAACGTTTCGCTAGTGGGCCAACAATAGTGGGCAGGGTATCAGCCTCTTCATCCTCTGCAAAGAGCGAAATATATTTTTCGCCATCCTTTGCTTCCTCCTCCTCCCCTTCCTCATCCTCCTTCAGTACATTAATCTCAGCAGACAAGGCTGCTTGGAAGAGGAGAGGGTTCACCCCTTGGATTGCCTGTCACCCGCCACTGGTAGATTGGAGCCCTCTCAAAAGCAACTCATCATACTCAGTATCTGGAAGACAGAGGTTGCAACAGAATAAGTATTTGCCTTGGAGTAGCACGTGGTGCAAAAAAAGGGTTGATTAAAATGATCTGTACATCCCCAGATCACCAACATGTGATCAGGTCTGTGGACACCTACACATGACATCTCACAGTGTAGCATTGAGGTATTCAATGCAGATGTGCACTGCAAAAGCAAGCTCACCAGCTCCAAGCACAGCTCTGTGTTGTATTGAGATCCCCCTTGATGTCAGCTAGTGAATGTGGCTCCTCAAGAGTGAAGCAGAAGTTGTTTTCCTCAATCCAGCAGCTTGAGAAGAATGTGACAAAATCTTAATGTTCTCCATGACTCATTTGTTCTCATGCACACTTGACACACACATCACTGATTATCTTGCCAACATTTTCCACACCAACTTCAGACGTCATGCAAAAGTGGCTCAATCTACTAATGTAATTCCCCAAGTATTCGGTTATTGTGAATGAATTTTAATTAAATGGTTTACAACACTGTATGGCACCCTTACCTGATGGATGGGTGGCAATGGGTTTGGCTGCTGCAGCCAGGATGTCTCCCATAACCCTGGATGATGTATTTGAGAACATTGAGGATGTCCTGATAGCAGCTGTAACATGGCATACATGTCCATATTTAAGTGCAAGGGATGATGCTAATTAAACTATGGGGGTCATTATGAACATGGCGGGAAAACATTGTTGGCCGCCGTTGTGATGGTGAACAGAAACCCATCATATAAAGATGCCAAAAACAGATTCCACCAAAATTTCTGCTACCACCAGCCACCGCCAGGGCCTTGTCGGTGGAAAGGCTGAACATTCCACCACAGCAAAGCACACAAATCCCCGCCCTCCAAACAATGATGCACAAATCACTGCAGCCGTTAGTGGATGCCGAACGACCATTGGAGGTACAGACCGCCACGGACAGCAATAGGACCCAACTGCGAGAAAAGCACACATTGGCAAGTTTGAAACCCACATACCTGACACACATACACACCACTATAAAACACGCACAGACACACCCCACAATCCTTTGCATTGAAAATAGGGGAAGCCAGGCTGACAACACTACACGCAGATGCTGAATGCAACATCACACAATTCACACACCCAACCACACAATAGCAGCCTCACCAATATCCACATAACACACCCCCCACAACACACACCATAGCACCCCTTAAGCACCTACGCTTCACAGAAAGGGAACTAAGAACAATGGTGGATGAGATACTCAAGGTTAAGCCACAAATCTTCGGGGCACAGGTCCAGCACAGACCCATCACCAGGAAGATGGAGCTATGGAAGACTATAGTGAACAAGGTCAACGCAGTGGGAAACCATCCATGCACGAGGGACGTACAGGATCCAGTAATGCACAAAGTTCATGGATATTAGCACAAGTGAGTCTGTAGTTGATAATGATGTGATGTTCCACCATGGTCTCCAAATCAAAAAGAGGTCTGTAAACGGATGGGTCCCTCCCTCGCCACATGTGTCTGTACCTAGGAGGAGTGGAGAACACATGTGAAGGACACACATTCATTTGCACAACCTGTTGTGTATAAAACATAGCTGTACAACATATAGATTACACACAACCATTGTAGAATGTACAACTGGAGTGACATGTTGAACTGATATGTCTGGACTGTTGAGGGCAATAAATAGTCATTTGGACATGAGAATGAGGGCTGGGGTCCATAGGGCCTGCATGGGGCCCATGACCAGGAAATATCTGCGTAGTACTTGCAAAATGGCAGCCCCCTGCCATCCAAATATGTAGCAGTGCAAGTGACCTCATACCGCCAGTGGTTGTTGTAATGGGGTAAGGCAGTGTTCACCGCCGTGCACCCATTCATTGGTTAACATGGTTGTCAATGGGGAATATGGGCCTTTCATGATCGTCGCCAGCGATGACGGTGCACACCGCCGCGGAGCATACGCCATTTAGTCACACTAGGTTCACTTGACTCCCGGATTCCGTGCATAGAAGTACACCACTGAGTGTGCTGCTGTGTCCTGACTCTGGTTACCCAAATGGCACTTGTCACAGAGGAAAGGCCGGCCTTCACCACAGAGGAGCTGGAGAAGCTGGTGGACGGGGTACTACCCCTGTGTGCCAAGTTATATGGGCGACCAGAGGTGCAGGTGAGTAGGCGGATGGAGTGCATGGATGTGTGTGTGATGGTGGTGGATGCCTGTATGCATGTGTGCACGATTTGTAACTGCACAGGTGTTCAATGTTTGACAATCAGCATGAGTGAGGTGGTGGAATGATGTTGTTAAGTGTCCATCCCATAGGGGACATATAGCCAGCTGTATCAAATGGGCATTGTCTGACCTCTGTATTACTTTTCTGCGTGTCCCGTACAGGTCAGCGCCCATCAGAAGAGGGGACTCTGCAGGCCATCACCAGGGAGGTGTGGACCCTTGGGGTCTACATCCAGCGGAGCACCCACTGCATTATGCGGTGGGAGGACCTGCGGCAATGGGCCAGGAAGACCTGCAAGGTCCAGCTAGGGAAGTCCTCCGAACGAGGAAGGGGTGCCCATCGGGCCCTGACCCCCCTAATGCACTGCATTCTGGTGGTGGCATATCCAGACTTGGATGGGCGCTTGAAGGCTGCACAGCAGACACAAGGGGGTGAGTACCAAGACCATTTTATGCCTCTTTGATGGATGTCTGAGGGTGCAGTAGTATGTATGCTGTCCACGGCAGGGACTCTGACTGGTGTCTTACAGCAATACAGCCCCCATGGGCAATTAGATGATTAGGGGCAGGTCGGCAGTTCCTCAGTTCCTTCTGTAATGTGAGAGATGGTTGTATAATAGGGTTGTGACCACTAGTCAAGGGCATAGGCATGACTATAGCTGTAGGTGCTGCGTGTTGGTGTACTAGCTGGGCGGAAGTATGAGTGAACCAAATATGTACATCCATTGAGGTGTTAAAATATTTCTCTCCTGTTTTGTCTCCCTACCCCTGTACTCCTGTGTTGTCTGTGTATATCAGCATCATCTGGCAAGGGAGCAGTGGCACTGGTGAGTGGGCCACAGTTCCAAGGAGGCAGAGTCTGCCGACGCCAAGGGGACCAATAGGTTGGACAGCGGGGGGAGTACCACGGGGGAAGTAGTGACTCTGCTACCTCTTCCGATGGGAGTTCCCTGGTGGTGGCAGACCCTAGTGGGCCCACCCAATCTTTGACATCTTCCACCACCCCCCATACCATCACTGCCCTCCCAGTTGCTCAATACCCAGTTGCCCGTGCCCGCTCACCCAAGAGGGAGGGAGTCTCCTTTGCCCCAGTCACCTCATTCCCGGCCCCAGTAAGCCTCCTGAAGACCATCTCTGTAGGGCAGGCAACCATCATGAATGCCATCCAGGGGCCAGCATCCCAGATGCAGCAGTGCAGTGCATACCTGGAAGGCATTCACAGTGCCATGTCTGGCCTACAGAGATCTTTTCAGGCTCTGGCCTCCTCTTTGACGGCAGCCAGTGTCCCTGATCTTTCTGTCCCCCCGCCAACCACCTCTACCCTTTCCAGCACCCCTCTCCCTTCACCCATCCCAAGCACATGTTCAGACAGCCATGCACACACCTCAACACACAAAAAGCATACAGAGAAACACAAGCATCACACTTTCCACCACAGGCATACACACAGCCAACATACAAAGGCACACACTTCCCCCAGTGTGTCTACCTCTCCCGCCTCCCTGTCTGTCACCTCTACATGCACACTCACATGCACTGTACCCTCAGTCACTGTTGCTGGCCCCATTCTTGCAGTCAACACAACATCAGCCATCCAGTAATGCACTCCAGACACCACACCTGCACTCACCACAATTACTTTGAGTGACACTTGCAGCACACTTACCAAACTTGGACAACACTGGCAGCCTGTTTTGTCCCATTGTGCCCACCCCCTCTCCTCCCAAGACACTCAAACGTTCCTAGACACCCACCCAACACACATCCGTCGCACTTCAGCATAATGCACAGGCACCTGCATCCACGTCAAGCACACCTACAACTGGTACAATAACTCCCTCTACCTCCACTCCCACACCTTCCTCCATGTCCAACCCCGGCTGCACCTAAAAAAAATTTCCTGTCCCACGTTGACCTTTTCGAACCCACTGACCCACCCCGTCTCACCCCTAAACATGCCCACCTCCTTGCCCTGTCCACTCCTTCCACGTCCAAGTCCGCCCCTGTCCGCCCTTCCCATTCCTGTGCCCCTTCCCCAGTAAGCAAGAAGCCCCGTGCTGGCCCTGGTCCATCTGCCACCCACCGGTCCAAGCCCGCGCCCCACCTTCCATGGCTAAACCCAAACCCCCTCCATCTCCCAAACGTAAGCCCAAGCCCCCCCTCCCAGATGTAAGTCCCTACCCCGCCACCCCCTTCCCCTGTTCCCTGAGGTTTGGCAGTCCAGACCGCCGGCCTGTTGGTTGTAGTTACTGCCACCGCCGGCGGTGCGGTCTTTCCCGCCGTGTTCATAATGAGGGCCTATATGTCTAAGTCACAGGTAAAAACAGTGATATGCAATTTATGGGTGGGGGTCTGAATGTGGCCCTCCTGACAAGTACATTGGTACAACTGGTCAACAATAACACTGGGCAGCTGTTGACTCAACACAGCAGTGACATCAACCAGATTTCACATTAACAGGCAGCCCCTAGAGCAGGTGAAGGTCTCTGGTAGATGGGACGTCCCTCTCAAGTGGGGTGAGATGAAGGCGGGCTCCAGTTGGACCAACAGGGAGAGATCTGGCCACTTCTGTGCTGCTGTACTTCTCTTTCTCCCGCCTCTTCCCACCCTGCCACTTCTTCTTTAGGTCTGTTACTGTACTGCAGTGACAGCAGTGGCCAAATGCTGCCATAGGGATGCCTTCTGTCTGGCACTGCTGCTTTAGGGGGGAGACCATGCAGCCTTTTGCAATGCCTCACTGTGAACTTACGTATCATGGTGGTCTCCTCCTCAGTGTAATCTTCTTCCTCCTCAGGGGTAGCATGTCTTCAGTTTTTCCAAGCACATAGCAGGTAGGTGCAGTGCTGGTGTGCAAAGAACAGAGGCTTGGATGTGTTCTGTTTTTTTCTGTTTTTTTGGTGCAGGGTTGCAGATGGTATTGATAGTCTGCAGGTATGTGGAATTACAATCAATCCACCATGAGTGTGAATTCTCTACCCAGAGTGTGGAGATTCTGCCTGAGTGCAGAGTCTCCGCCCCTTGTGTGCAGAATCCACCCACAGTGCAAACGTAAAGGTGCTATTCATCAATGCATTTTGTGAATTCCCAAAGTCGTAAACTTAAATTTTTGGTTTAAGTTTAGACCAAAAGTCTAACTTTACCTTTGTGAATCAGGCCCATTGACCATTAATAAAATGACAGATACTATCATAATGCTATTAAGTTGATAATAATAATACATTAGGAAAATTAAATTTTGGGTTCATATGATTCACAAAGGCGCTAAACACATTAGCAAGAGCTAACTTAAAAGCAAAAATGACATTTATGTTTAGTGAGACATTTATAAGTCTAATTTACCAATCTCTACCACACCAGGTATTCCTGACACGCCTTCAGATTATAGGATCTGCAAGACCCTCTTCTCCCAGGGAAAATGTTGACGGGGGGCTGGGAGAACCACCACCAGTCCTCTGGGCCACCAGGTGCTGCTTGGAGGCCAGGGAACGCATTCTCCCCTTTAGGTCATTCCACCTCTTCCTAATTTCCTCCTGTGTGCGCAGGTTGCTTGCTACATTATTCACTCTGTTAACTATTCTGGACCATTTTTGCTTTTCTGAACTATGGTTGTATTTTGTACTTTGGCTTCAACCATGACTGACAATTCACCCTCTCTGAAACAGGAATTTCTCCTTCCTGCCATTATGTGTGAATGAAAATAAATTAAACAAAGACCCACAAGTTATAGACTAAAAAAATACAAATGAAAAGAAACAGAGGGAGAGAAAAAAAGAGTTTTAACCTGACTTCTGTTTGGCAATTTCTGCAGCAAAATGCTGTTGTGCAGTGGAATGTCAAAGGATCATTGTCTGAAATGAAGTGTGTTTTATAGTGTGGTATGCAGGTGTTAACAATTAGCTAAAAGACATCAGGTGTGCGCTGCTAGCATCCATCCAATAGCCACATATATAGTACAATGTTGAATGCATCCCACGGCTGACTCCCGCCGTCAGGTATTTGCTGCTAGATTAACACAAGCACAATGGTGAAATTTAAATATGCTCAGTGCAATCCCTCCATCCTGATAGCGATGGAGTACTGTTAGCCAGCATAGGAGTCCACTGAGTCAGCAGCTAGAAACCGCTTATGCCACGGAGTACACTCTATCAGTGTGGATGGCGGTTCAACAGCCTACATCTAAATACGGGTGTAGGAAATCCTTCAACTCGACTGAGTACTTGAAACCTCCGCCACGGAGGGAGGACGGAAGTCCCTTCAAGATCTAAATCAGGCTCTTAGTGTAAGGAAAGCACACTAGAGCTACTAATCTAAAAGGGAAGCATATTAAATGTAACATACTAATTTTAAACTATTAATAGTAAACATTATAAATTTAAAGCAATATAATCATCAACTGGCTTCCAAAAAGTTTGGTAAGCAGAAATATTATGAATAGCACCCTTAGGAGTTAAATTAGCTCCATATCTAGTAAATATAATCCAAGCCTGCCGTTTGCACTAATAATAAAGAATCATTTTTCTAATTTGTTGCAACTGATTTAAGAGCAGAAGACAACAAAAAATCAACACAGTGAAACAGCCATGAAAAGGCTAGCGGAGAACAAAGCTGTAATTCACAGGGCAGCGCTGCATGTACCGCTGCCCTTTCGGATTACGATCTCTGCCCGCCATCAACCCGTCGGGATCACCAATCCCGGCTGAGATGGCAGAACCCTGGCGGTCTGACCTTCCTGGGTCTTTATGTGGCATTCAGACCGCCACAGCAGCGGCTTAAGACCACCAGCCTTTGTAATCGGCCCCATTGTCTCCATTGAAATGCATTGTAGTGAAAGCCTTTTTTTCATAGTTTTCTTTGTTGTTTGTCATTGTACGACATAAAGTTTAGAAAATGTGGTTTGTTCTAAGCTAATTTTACCCTGCGAAAGATGCTGATTCCCTGTAGGGATTTAATGAACAATCTTTGAGAAAAAACATGTTTTGTTTTCCTATTTTCTCCTACAGGCTAAGGAAGGTGCTCCAGAACCATATTGAAGGTACTCTAGAAGCATAAACATACATTATCTTTCTCAGCCATGTGAGAAAAAAGTCTGATATCCGGGGTAAACATTTACTTCCAACAGGTGTAGCAGTCTGTCAGTTGATTTCCAAGTGTTGTATTGCAGCTTCATCATAGTGTTCTAATGAACAGCTATATCACTAGCATGCTATATTTAGGGCAAATGTCTGATACACCTCCATGCTATTATGATGGAATCAAAGCTTGAAAAGTAAACGTATCTCCTACAGAGGCTATTGCAGTAAATGGACACAATGACGGGCTTTCTTGCCATACAAATTATGGTTAGGGCTTTAGAAAGCTAAAATCGCATTGCTATGAGTTTCCAATTATCTTTCTCATTCATGCCAGTAAAACATTCTGACAATTAGAGTGAAACAAGTACTTACAACACCAGCAGCAATATGTCAGTTAAATCACTAGAGAGCAACTGCACCTTCACCTCAGGGTTCTAATGACAAACTAAGGTGCTAACATGTTGTGACCAAGACAAAACTGTAGCACTCCTTAAAGACATTTTGTTAGAATAGGAAATGTTGAATTTAAACTCTTTCCTGGGGAGCAGGCTGAAGTAAGTGAGCATTGAGTAGTTGATGCAGGTAAAAATGGTAAGGGGAGGTACGTGTCTTTATTACCAAGATGCATAAGAGGCTAAACCACACTTTACCCATCTCCTCAGTTGCTTAACAAATCCCTAATTTTAAAAGAGGAACATTTTGGTAGACAATCTTTGTGTGCTTTCTGGTTTGCCCCCAGCACAGAGGTGGACATGAGAAATAATACAAATATGTATGCCTATTGCTATGGGCATTTCTGTACTAAAAACAACACTGCAATTTGTGAATTTGTATTTTCTTGGGCTTGATTAAACTAGGCCCAAACTAGGCCTAACTTCCATTTTGAATCTCAATGATGTGTGTACTTTCATTTTTCTCTTCACCACACATAGTAAGATGTGCACTATAAAAATGCTATATGATGCTATGCTGTTCTTGAAGCAATCTAAAGGAGGCCTTTTGATACAAATTCAAGGCTTTTCCTGACTGTGAATGTAGGACTAGTCATGATATGAGATTATAATTGTTTGCATATACGCCAAAATGGATTATACATTAGGGTAGATGGTAGTCCACCACATGTAATATTGTCTTTATTCTTGTTAGGTTAAATAAAGGTTTAAATCTCATATGCCTAATCCCTCAGTTTATTCCCTATGCAATGTGTTTATAATACCTTTTGCCAAATGATTGTGTTGCTTCACTAAGTTTTATTCTTTGTTATGCTACGTCATGTATAGTTTCCCCACATTACGTTCAGGTAGGCCATTCATTATCCACTTTGAGCACCCCACTTTTTGCGTGTGCTCCGACCCTGACGAATGCCCCTGACCTACCAGCACCTAGTGAGGGCAGAAACATGTTGGTCATCCACTTTTGATTTTAGACTCCAGGAGACATTACCCTCCAACGAGCCTCTTCCCCTTGCTTTTAGTCTTACCAGCATGCACCTATATTAAAACTAGCAGCAACTATCAGTGACATGCTTGGTAATTTTATTACTCACCTCATCTGGATCTAAGTAACTATCCAGTAAGTTTAATTTCAGTACTCCCTCTGGTTCTTTTAACCAAGAGGTTGAGTCCGCCCAAGCAGTATCATCTTGCTTGGGTGGGGCTAGGTGGCCATATGATGAAGCATGACACTATTATGTGTGTGAGACCACCTAGTCCGTAAGGGAGACTCCCCCTTCCCCTGTGGGACTACACAGCAACAAAACCCCCCCCTGTCTGGATATTCTCCAACAATGATTCCCTCGCGTTAGGATCCAAAGCGACCTAACCAACACCGATTTAAGACTGACCCAGTCTTACTTTCGGTTCCCTACTACCCCACACCTTTAGTGATTATAGTTTCCCCACATACCTTACACTGTTGTTGGGTCAGTAGTTGGAATTCAGTCCTTCAGCATCTGCCCTCAGCTACCAATTCAGATGTCTAACTCCACCTGCACCTGTACCTGTACTTTATATGCCTTTATTATTATTGGTAGTGTGTTATGGAGCGGGCACATTCAACTCCATTCCATACACCTATTCACTCACACTCATCCATACACACATTTACTCAGAGTCATCCATATGTACATTCACTCACACATACTTGCACGCATCCATACTTATATGCTCACATACATACATACTGACATGCAGACACGCATTAATTGCAACATTCATACACGTATTCACTCACATGCATACTAGCACGCACACACCGTAACACTCACAGACGCATTTACACATGCACACACACATTCAAACACAGAGGCAGACACCACACACAACATCCCCCCTCCCCTGTTGGACACCCGACTTACCTTGTCTGGTGGGGAGGTCATCCGACAGGGAACGGGAAGGGACGCTGCTACCGCCTGCAGCACCCCGCCAGCAGGACACCGCAAGGCCATAATAATGTTCATAATACAGCTGGCGGCATCCTTCTGGCGGCATGGCTACAGTCGGATATCAGCCCTAAATGTGGCAGAAATCGAGCACTGACCATATTATGGCAGGCGGAAGACCACTAGCACCAGCGGGCTTCTGGCACCAGTGACATCAGTGGTCTTCGGAAAAGACCGCTGATGTCATAATGAGGGCCTTTATCTGTAACTCCAAACACCAGAACATTGTTCTCTTCTCGAAAGACCACTGTTTGTCAATAACAAAATTACAAAATGAAGTTAATTCACCTGGGTGGATAGCATTTGTCAAGTAATGGGGAGTAATGAGAGTGAAGGGACTGCAACTCCCAGGGGGCACTGTTTATCCAACTCCAAACACCAGACCAGTGTTCTATCCTCAAAAGTCCCCTGTCTCTTAACTCTCTACTGAAATGTACTCACCTGGAAAGAAACCATTTGTAAAGTATGTGTAGTACAGGAAGTGATCTGACTGCTAATGCCAGGAGGCCCTTTTCTGGAAAATAAAACACCAAAATAGTGTTCTCTTGACCAAGGACATCTGTATTTTAACCCTCAATTGAAATGTACTGACCTGTGAGGATACCATTTGTACAGTGTGTAGTACAGGGAGTTACGTGACTGTAACTCACAGTTGGGTCTCTTACTGCCACTCCAACCACCAGTTGGTTACTCCAGGCCAGAGACCGCCAGTGCAGGCGGTCTCCCGCCAAGCGTATTATGACTGCTAGCAGCCCTCTGACCTTTTTCAGACTGAGAGCCACCACCAGCCATACTGGCAGTCGGCGGTGAAGTGGAGGCTGCTCCACCTCCACGTCATCAGACCACCGTCCACCGAATCACAACCCAGGATTCAGCGTGGCGGTGTTCTGGTGACGGGGTGCTGGTGGCAGAGCAGCCCCCATGGATCCCATTCCCTCCCGGAGGATCACCGGAACAGGTAAGGTGATCGTCCGTTAGGGGATGGGGATGGGGGGTGTTGTGTGTTGTGTGCGTGCATGAGGTTGTGAGTGTGTAGAGGGGTTGTGTGAGTGCGTGTATGCATGTGGTGGGTGTTTTGTGTGTATGTGAAATGTGATGAATATGTCTGTGTGCATGTGTGCACGTATGTGTGCGTGTATGAGTGGTGTGAGCATGCGTGTAGGGGAGTGTGGGGTGTGTGTGTGTGTGTGTCTGGTGGGGGCAGGGGTGGGGGTGGGGAGGGGGTCCTACCACCTTTCGGGAGTGGTAGAGTCATGGGTGTTGGGGGAGGACTCAGGGGAGGGGAGGGGGAGGGAGGAGAGGGAGACCCCAATCAGTGCCTGGGAACGAATTCCTTGGCACTGATAGTGCCTATCGCCATGGATTTTGTGGCGGTATAAAACCCCACGCAATCCATGGCAGTATGCAGGGTCCTGATACTGCCGGCAGCCTAGTGATGGCCGCAGGGATGGAGACCGAAGTCTCCAGCCCAGCGATCGTTACCACCCTGGCTGTCAGAGTGTAGAAGTGGCGTTTTGGCATGGTGGTAACCGCCATGGCCATAATTCCATTTTATTTTCCACCAGCCTGTTGGCGGTATTACCACCACTTTTACTCCGACCGCCAGCATTGTAATGAGGGCCTATGTTCTTAAACAAGACATTTCTTTCACTCTGTGCTTTTCTCAAGGCTGCAGTAAGATAGGTTGCCGGCAAAAGTGGTACGCTTTGTCTCCAATGTTCAAAGAAACATACACACTTTTACATGGGGATCCTTTCTTGGAACATCAGCTGTTTTGTTATAAAATCATTACTTTGACCCATGAACGTTAGAGGGAGATTCCAGCCAGATGACCACAACTGTATGCTGATTGCTGACTGCTTCACTGCAGCTGCTTATGTAGACTACAGGCCTCTTTCTCAGGTATGAGGGATGATGTCTTCCCAGGGGAAACCTGAAGGGCATAATTAGAGCTTAACATGCTGTGCTCTAACATAGCCTAGGTAAGAACTATCCTTAAAAACCTTAGTGACAACATGGTAGCATTATGCTTGTGTTTTACTTTCCTTGTCACAATTTTAATCCTATTGTGCTTCATCGTCCTAGTTATTTCAATACATGCCTTATTATACAAGATGCAGTTACTTCAATAAAACCTTATTGAGCTATATTCTGCCTCTGATTGTCCTTGCATATGTGAGACTAATGTAACTGAGAGAAATGGATGAGACCTGAGTGACCATGATTACCCTGAGGAGTCATTTATGTAATGTGCCCGGTTGTCCTAATCATCATTGCTCCTGGGTGAAGATGAGGCACTGCTAGTCGGCCCGAACAAAGCCCGGATTAGGCTGACAGATGTCACATGGTGCAGGATTGGACTCAGTCTCCCACAGTAAAGGTGATTCTGATGCCCAAATCCAGTAGTCTCATTAGGATATTGAGAACCTATGTGACATGGCAACGCCAACGTTTGGTCAGGCACTAATTTTCGGGTCCTCCTGAATATCTCTGTCTCACTACATGCAAAGACATCTCAGTACTATTTACGGAGACGTCTGTGGTATTGAGGATTTTCCTCCTCAGCTAAGTAGGGAGTACCTAACTAAACTGTAGGTTGTTCAAGCTTGAACTCTAAAAGTATTATCCCCATTTGTTGTGCTTATCTCTGAACAAAATTGGGTAGCAATTGCAGTTAATATGCGAGCACCCCTTACCGCACATTTACTGGCACATGACCAAGGGGGTCCAGTTACATTTGTTGTTGAGGCTCATCCAGCCTATTAAGCAGAAACTTTATATTCTTGGGTCAAATTTCCAGCAGTCGATGGGAACACAAATACATTTCACCATTACACACCTGCAAACACACCTGCACAATACACAATGTATGCATATTTGGAAATACCTCTATCTTATCAAGACCATAATAATTAGCTTGATGGCACCCTACTACATGCAGTCCCACAAGTTAGGTTAGGTCCCTTAAGTAATGATGATCCTATCTGGCTTTTATTGGCCCCATATATACAGCGCACCCTGATGCAGCAACCTTGACGGTAGCTGAGGTTTGCCGCTTATACACTGAGCTTACAGCAATATACAGACTATTAGTATAGTTTGTAATGCAAACATTAAATACAAACCCAGCATGTTCTAGCCCAGTGCAACCACATGTAGCAACAGCAGGCATTAATCCTGCGAGTGTACATTCGATCATGTGTAAAGTACCCGCCAAATGGGAAGAAATTCCGTTTTGGTTAGCTCTAAAAATAGGTGCACTGGAAGCATTATTTTCCCATACGGGACCTCAGGATAAACATAGCACATTAACTATGTGCTTGCCATTTGGGATGGTTCCCACAGTAGATAACTGCAATAATTGGGAACGGTATTTGCCATGCTCTATACTACCGCACACGGTACACCGACAATTGGCAATCTAATGTAAGTGTTAAAACAAATTCATGATGAATACGGGGCTGCCCCAGCCCTCGACATGGGGATGCAATGTATGGGCAATTTTGCCACAGTATCTTCAATTATATTAAGTAACCTTAAAGGAGAAGCAGTTGCACTAGCAGTGCGTATGCGGCTCTGGGACGTTCCTCCATAGGATCAAGAACGTGAGCTGCCAAAGATTATTGCAGAGACCTACTCTCTAGTATTGGTCAAGATAGTCTAGCGGCCAGATCCACACAACCACAGTTTTAGGGTAAACCTAATAAAGATTCTACCAAGCAAACACCTGAGGGTTCTTAAAAACACAGGGATAAAAAACAACAAACACCTAAAAAAGAAAGGTGAGGATCTCCGCACTCGGAGACCCTTCAGAATAGACATAATCTCAGAAATAGAAATAATATAAAAATGTCTGACAGATATCAATACACTAATACATGCCAATCTCATTCCTTTCAGGATTCACTGGAAAAACGCAGTGAGAGAGGTGAGCTGTCAGAGCAAAGAACTGAGTATGTGAAACCGAGACAGGAATCACAACGCTCAACAGAAGTTTCTATTCAAAAAGAGGAGGAACATCCTCAACAAAAACCCCAATTTAAAAAGAAAAAAGTGGCACCAGTAGCAATTCATCATGCTACTCAAGAAGAGAGCTCTATTGAAGAACAAGACGTGGACACTAGCTCTACTAGACAGCGCAGCAAAGGTCACAATAGTTTGCCGAAATCTTCAAGAGCATCTGCAGGTGAAAGTAACTGATAACTTCTTACAAGTTGAAACTGCAGCAAGCGTGTCTCCACGCCTGACAGGGTGTACAAAGTAACGATACAGTTAGAAGCAGACACTGAACGCACAATCGACACAATCGACCGCATCTTTAACATTTATGAAATTTTACTGGCCAAAAAGGATTGGCTACCTGAATTTGTTCATACTTGCCCATATAGGGAAGAGTTTATCAAACCTTCTTTCTTGCCTCTTGTTCCCGATGAGCTTGCAGAATCCTATGCCATTATTTGGGAATTGGCACAGGCACCATCCTTATATCGCAACCACATAGGGTGGGATAAAGATTTCCCCTATCATGTAATTCCAATTAAAAATCAACCCCAACCTCAGCCCCAATACCCAATAAAACTTAATGCTAAAGCACCCGTGAGGGAAATCCTCACACAACTAGAGTACCAGGGTGTAATCGAACCCTGTGTCTCACAAATGAATAATCCTCTATTCCCTGTAGCTAAACCAGACCGTTCATACAGAATAGTCTTAGATTACAGACACTTAAACAGTCATACACGCACATATGCTATACAAAACTCTCATAGCAAGGTACTTATGAACAACTTAGTGCGCAAAAAATACAAAACAACATTGGATATTTGCAATGGCTTTTTCTGCTAAAATATAGCGCCTGAGAGTAGAGGCTTAAGACGTTTCAGCGCACTAGGCTCCCAGAAAAATTCCGTTGTTTACCACCTGCATACCAGAACATTCCAGCTCGTGTAACTTCAATATTGCACAACATTAACCTTGAAGCATTGCCCTATGTAGATGATATCTACCTTACACACAATGAATTACTGCAACATCTAAGACAGGTAGCCCGCATTGTTGTAGGATTTGCCAAATTCGGCTATAAACTCAAATTAGGTAGCCTTCCTTAGCATCCTGTTTCTGGGATATGAATTATCAAGTGAAGGATAGAGCCTAACGCCACAATTCTTAGAAAAATGCGTACAGTTACAACCTCCAAATTAAAAAACTCCAATCACTATTGGGTTTTCTAAATTTTGGCAGAACATACATTCCAGATTACGCATCACACATAAAACCCGTATATGATTTAATATATCCTGACTTTTCCAGTAAACTGTGGACAGTTGAACACACATGCATAAACAATGGACAATAAAAAACATCTGGTCATCAGAGTAATTGCTGGTGCCATTGGTTTCACCTATGTAACATTGAATAAGGGTGAGACAGTCATCCCGATTGCATACACATTACATTTGTTCTCAACAGCAGAACAACGTTTTGCTACTACTGAGAAAATTCTCACTGCTGTTCAGGTGGCTGTCAATAAAGAAAGACCACTAGCCTAGGGGAAACGCATTATTGTCATATTTCCAATTCCAGCCCACGAGGCTGTTACCAAAGCCAGTGTTCCAAACACTAAATCATTACATCCACGTTGGATCCAATGGGCAACGTCTCTGACAGCCACTGATGTTGATTATATTTTTGACCCAAAGTTACAAATGTAAGAATTTTTACAATATGAACTAGAATACCCAGTTCCCCCAAATACATTGCCTATCGATCAATATCAAAGAGTCATGTACACCAATGGCTCAGCACAACCTGCAATAGGCACAAAGCATCGATACACAGCTGCTTGCGCAGCCGTAAGCAGCTATATAGAGGGTAGTAAATTCTATCCACAATACATTTACGCAAACCCTAGGGGATTGCACTGCACAACTAGCAGAGCTAAAGGCTCTGCTGATGGCACTGGAACATAAGGATCCCGACCAGCTAACACTGATTGTTTGTGATTCATACTATTGCGTCCAGTCCTTCAATGAATATCTGCATTACTGGTGCCAGAATGGGTTCAGAGATTCCAAAGGTAACACCATCAAACAGACTTCTGTGGGGGAAAGTAACAGATCTGAAGCAAATGCTACCAAATGTCCATGTTGTACATACACTTGGACACCAGCACGTTGGCATACACGTTGGCAGAAATACACTGGCTAATGAAGCAGCCAAATCAGCAGTAGCTACAGCTTCTGTTGCTGCAGTTAATCATTATAGAACGAAACCGGACGATGAAATACTGACTGCCATGCAATCCTCGGCTGATGGCACACCTTTACCTAAAGGATATCCCATCAAATATTCCTACTGGATGGGAGGCTTCCTTGACGCAGAAGTAAAAATACCAGGTCTGGGAGTTC
This sequence comes from Pleurodeles waltl, assembly GCF_031143425.1. Lineage (NCBI taxonomy): Eukaryota > Metazoa > Chordata > Amphibia > Caudata > Salamandridae > Pleurodeles > Pleurodeles waltl. The sequence continues at coordinate 1,180,915,181 of NC_090437.1, forward strand.
GAGTGATTCCCAATAATGACCTAAGACCAGAGTTGATCAAAGCAGCACATGAGGGGGTTGCCTCTGCCCATGCTGGTGTGCGGGCTACAAAATCATTATTGTAAGCTCGTTATTGGTGGCCAGGTCTATACAAACAGACCAAGCAGTATGTTCTTTGTTGTGATATCTGCCAACAAATTAAGGGGTCCACCGTCAAGCGCCCACCGCAGTCACCCCTCCTAATTTCTAACAAACCATTACAATGTGTGTGCTTGGACCATTGCGGCCCCCTGACACCTGACAGTGCATATAAATACATCTTTGTCGCTGTTGAGTCCTGTTCTAGATTTCTATGCGTGTGGCCACAACGCTCGGCTGACGCTAGGACTGTTATTAAAGATTTGTAAGTCTTTACCGGCACATATGCAGTTGTGGCTTTCCACTCGGACCAGGGCCCTGCTCTCACCTCAAGGGCATTCAGGGACGCTGTGGCTTTGTTAAGGGTCCAACTTCATTACTCGTCTCCATTTAATCCCAAAGGAAATATTGTAGTGGAGTGACAAAACCGAGATTTAAAGCAATCCTTAACAGCCAGAGTATTAGGTACGAGTCGCAGTTGGCTTAATCACCCGTATGGAGTCCGGAGAGCACCTAATAAGCTGCCTAGAAGTCCCCTGGGGGATTGTACTTCATACGAGTGCCTGTTTTGAACTCAAATGTATGTTCCAGATCTTGATGGTTCTGGCGTGGAGGTGGCAGAAACACCCTTTGACATAAATGAACGTGTCACTGTTTTGAAGGAATTACAACAGTTCTATGATGCCTCCTTAGGAATTAAGGATGTACCGATAATATCGACCGGCTGAATTTCCAACGGTTTGGGATCTAGTACGTGAAAATGTTGCTGTGAAAAAGGAGTTTGGTCCTTCCTCTCATGCACTGGTTTCAGTCCTGGAAATACATGGTACCAGAACTGTTAGCCTACCACCGCTGCCTGGTTCTAAAGAAAATCGCTTTGTTTCCATTGACAATGTCAAGTTACACCATGTGGCCGATCCTGCACAGCAGGCCAAGAGGAACAACCAGTAGTACCAGAATCCCTTTCACTACTGTTCAAGAAATCCCTCTACAAGTTTTGAACAGCAATGCTCACACCTCTCCGAGCTTGGGCAGGGTGGGAAATGATCTTGCATTAGTTCCACTAACATCTGATTCGACCTCTTCACAAACGGATGATGTCATTTATTGTGAACCACAGTGGGAGACTTCTACCAGTCCTCCTCCTTCTAATATGGCTCCAGTTTGTGCATGAACTGCTTCTCGATACTTTGCCGACATCACTGACTCCTTTTCGGACTCATCTGCCTCTTCTGTATCTGAAGTGTCAAAAACACATAAGCTGATAAATTGATTTAAAACAAATTACTTTATTTTCCCATGTAACTATCTGTGGCTTTCCTTGACTGTATTAGGTTTCCATCTTTGCATTGGCTTTGCTATTACTTTCTTTCTGTTGATACATGGTCATTACCTTCCTGAACGATCAACAGTTGAACTGGTGGATGAGGTCCTAAAACCCAATTTTTCTTCTCACAAGGTCCGCAGAGACTTGTCTTACGTGAACATTTCCGCTATTCCAATTCCTGATGGGATTGTTTGGGACAAAGTCACTTTTGATATATATTGCCCGATGGATGTCATGTAAATACCACATGTGTTTCAACTTTTTATGAATGATGGAATAATACCCGGAGTTGTTTAATGTGACTGGGATTTGCTATGAGGACTGACTTGCAGTCTTTTACTGTAATTGAAAGTGAGGATGTTTAGAAATCCAAAGAAAATTATGGTTACATGGTTATCTTTAATTATTATGGACAACATTTCATTCACAGAGCAAGTACCACAAAAGACAATTTGTAACTACACACAATGGGAACGTTGTCCAACTCCACCACAAGGGAGTTCTAAAACATACTCTGAAAACTTAAATATTTTTCTGGTCACAATGTTAAAAATGCGGAGTCATATTATTTTAAAATTCCATTTATGAAAAAGTTACATATATTATTGACAGATACAAAATTCATTTATTTTGGTTCTTTTGTTTCCCGGTTAGCTACAGAAGGCTATGAATATTGGTTGAAGTCGATTGACGTAAACAGTGTGTGGGGAACAGAAAATTGGCAAATAAGAGGAAAGGAAGCTTTGTTTAGACCATGCCTGATACCTGTTCAAATTATATTTTGAAATTAAACTGTACAACAGACAAGCTGTTTAGACTTAGCAAAAATTAAGGATTTGAATGCTCCCAGTGTTCCTACCCACGCAAAATTTTACAAATGGCAAAAGTACATTAATGCAATTGAAGATTAGCTTGATGAATGGGTCCAAAATGGCATGTTTAATGCTTCACTTTCACGTCCTGGTTGGTGGTTATTGGACCAATAGATAACAATAGGTGTTATAAATGTTTTGTAAACTCCACAGGGGGTTTTAGTACACGTAGGCCTGACCCTTGCTTTGTGTCATCTAAACACACAGGTATAATAACAACATATAGGGGGTTATTTCAACTTTGGAGGAGGTGTTAATCCATCCCAAAAGTGGCGGTAAAGTGACGGATATACCACCAGCCGTATTACGAGTCCATTATATCCTATGGAACTCGTAATACGGCTGGTGGTATTTCCGTCACTTTTGGGACGGATTAACACCTCCTCCAAAGTTGTAATAACCCCCATAGTGTATAGAAACTATGCGAGCAATGGTTGAAGAGTTCCTCACTAGATGCTATTAAAGAACACCTCAGCCTCCTGTCTAATAATATTGACTTACAGGATTTCCTGTTAGGCCCTAGGATACAATGCAGAAAATACTTCTTCTATGCAGTCTATAATGAAATTTGGAGGCTTTCTCAACAAGAAGCTGCTGCCCGTTTAAGGCAAATAGATCAGGAAAATTTACAGAAGGCCTTAGCTATTGTAGGTAATGGGATTAATACCCTATCCGACTGAATATACACCATGAACAACATTGTTTCTTCTGCAATAGACGTAGTACAGAGGACATGTCCTCTTTACACCATGGACAGAGTTAACTAAGATCCATTATGCATTTAGGTTGGACACAACAAACAATGAAAGCAGGTCGCTTTCCCTGGCAACACGTAAAGGGACATATTTTCTAAGTTTAATTTAATGCCACAACAACAACTAATGGCTAAGAAGGAAGCAACTTATGTCATGTTAAACACTGAGAAATTAGAAATATTGCCTTTTACTGTGGATGCAATACCATCTGCTGAGTGGTCAATACACGTGGTCATCAATCTGCCTATTTCAACACTGCAATTCACATCCTAATTAAAACACATTCCAGTGGGTAGATACCAAAGGCTAGGAGATAGTTACATACACGAGGTGTGGGAGCTACCCTTCTTGTACAAATGTCTCAGTGGCATGAAAGAGGTCTTTCTTTAGGGTAGTGAAAGCGAGTCATCTGACAGCCATTCAATGGTTTGTAAACAGCTGTCCTTGCATGGGGCGTGTAATGCTTCGGCAGCAAACTTGGCTTGTTATCTGAAGGGAGTCCCAGTCCCCTTGATTAGACCTGCATTCCAGGTGCTCTCGAATGGCAGCTATGTGCTCCTTAATAGTGAGAGGTGTTGTGGGATGCGAGCTGGAATAGTTTATGTCGTTTCGGTCTCCCAAATTGTTACATGCTGCACGAATGTACTTTTTCCTCCTACATGACAGAGGGAAGTAACTGAGATTTGGCCCCGTATCGCTACTTCAAATGTGAATTTTGACAAGTTGAGTATACTCAAGGCTTTATTGTTTCAAAAACATGTGGCGCTTACATCTGCACGCAACTCCTATGCGCTTCAGGTTGCGAGGTCATCCATAGAGCTGCAGTCCCTTTCAAGTACTAACTTTCTGAGATACTTTGGTGAACTCATAGGATGGATATTTAATGCATCCAGTACTACTGGAATTGCTAATTTCTTTAAGGATGTTGGTTCTGGTTTCGTTAACATCTTCTCCTCTATATTTGGCTTAATACCTTAAGCCATCTACTCTATATTCTCCAGTATTTTCAGGGGATTTCCGATAACCTTGGCTATAATAGGTGGCATCTGGCTATTGCTACTTTTTCTCCACAATGGTTATCCTGTTAAAACAAGGAGGACTGAAAGCGCTTCCACCAGCGCAGCTGTGTTGTGACCGCATGATGCAGTACTTTGGTGCATCACTCCTAGAGCAACTGGAGTGCGAATGGTCTCTGTCATTTAGACCGGTTTGTATTGAGTGCAGCCCATGTTTTGTTGCCTCTGGTGCCCTTTTGAATGTGCACTTGCTTTCATTAGGTGCTGATATGTTAATGTTCTCACTGGGGGCTCATTACAAGTCATGTGCTTTGATGGTTCAGAAGCTGTTTATGAGGTGCTCCTTGTGGATCGTGCAGCTCTAAACTCACTGTTGGGCACACCACGGAATGCTGCTGCCTTGGCTGGAGCTCAGGCTTTGCAACACGAATGCTCCTTGGTTTTCCTTGGAGATGAACTTCCTTCTTTACCATCTGAAGTGGAAGATTTCCTGTCTTCAATTATCCCAGATTCAATTAGCGACCTTAAAAATGACTCTGACTTTTGAAATTCAGCTTTTTTTTATGCCTCTATAGACATCTTAAATTGTCCTTTTAATAAATCCTCATGAGTCTTTTAACTTGCCATTATTTACATTCCCATAATATGCCTTAGGATGAATTTTAGTAGCTTTTGCATATATAATTAGGCTTTGAACCACCTTTGAACCATCAAGGGGAGGGTGTTGTGTAGCTATTTTAGCCATTGTTTTATGCACGTTATTTTAGCAAACTAGGCCTGCCGCTGTGCACTTTAAACTAGATATGTTTTCTTTTAGCTTCATTATATTATTTTAACAGTAGCCACATTTGCGGTCTTGTTTTATTTTTTCTATCCAGCTGTTCTTCACCTAGGTCAGCACTACGTTTTTAAACAAGACATTTCTCTCACTCTGTGCTTCCTTCAAGGCTGCAGTAAGATAGGTTGCCGACAAAAGTGGTACACTTTGTCTCAATGTTCACAGAAACATGCACACTCTTATGTGGGGATCCTTTCTTGGAACATCAGCTGTTTTATTACAAAACATTACTTTGACCCATGTATGTTAGAGGGAAATTCCAGCCAGATGACCACGTCTGTATGCTGATTGCTTCGCTGCAGCTGTTTATGTAGACTACAGGCCTTTGGCTCAGGTACGAGGAATGATGTCTTCCAAGAGGAAACCTGAAGGGCCTAATTAAAGCTTAACATGCTGTGCTCTAACATAGCCTAGGTAGGAACTATCCTTATAAACCTTAGTGACAACATGGTAGCGTTATTCTTGTGCTTTACTCTCCTTGTCACAATTTTAATCCTATTGTGCTTTATCGTCCTAGTTATTGCTGTATGTGCCTTATTTTCCAAGATGCAGTTACTTCAATAAAACCTTATTGAACTTTACTCTGCCTCTGATTGTCTTTGCATATGTGAGACTAATGTAACTGAGAGAAACGAATGAGATCTGAGTGACCACGATTCCCTTGAGGAGTCATTTATGTAATGTGCATGGTTGCCCTAATCATCCCTGCTCTTGGGTGGAGATGAGGCACTGCTAGTTAGCCGGAGCAAAACCCGGATTAGGCCAACAGGTATCACATGGTGCGGGATTGGACTCAATCCCCCGCAGTACAGGTGATTCTGATGCCAAAATCCAGTAGTCTCATTGTGATAATGGGAACCTACACAGCAACAGGACTGCTAAGGCCAGGAGGCTCTGTTATTGTTACAGAGTCCTCAGGTTCAAAGACCCCTGTTTGTCAACTCCCAATTGATGTGTACTCACCTGGGTGCATAGAATGTGTATAGTGGGGGGGTGTAGTACAGGGACTGCCATGACTACATCTCATAACTGGCACTGTTTATGTAACTCCAAAAACCAATGGTCACTTGCTCAAAACCATCTGTTAGTAAACTCTCAATTGAAGACTGCTCACTAGTGGGAGGACACTAGTCAAGTGTGTGTACTAGAGTAAGTGACATAACTGCAACCTATAGCAGGCCCTGTATCTGTAACACCAAACACCAGAACAGTGTTCTCTGATTACAAAATGAAGTTAACTCAGGTGGGGGGGGTAACATTTGTCAGGTAAGGAATAATAGTGAGAGTGACAGGACTGCAACTTCCAGCAAACACTATTCCTCCAACTCTAAACACCAGATCAGTGGACTCTCCTAAAACAACCCCTGCATCTGCACTCTCTATTGAAGTGAGCTCATGTGGGAGGAAACCATTTGTAAAATGTGTGTAGTACAGGGAGTGATCTGACTGCTAATTCCAGGAGGACCTGTTTCTGGAAAACAAAACACCAACACAGTGTTCTCTTGTCGAAAGACCCCTGTGTCTTAACCCTCAATTGAAATGTACTGACCTGCGAGGATACCATTTGTACAGTGTGTGTAGGACAGGGAGTTACATAACTGCAACTCACAGTTGGATCTCTTACTGTCGCTCCAACCACCAGTCCAGTGTCCTCTTCTCCAAAGACTCCTGTTTGGGAACTTACATAAGAAGTGCACTCACTAGGGGATGACATTTGTCAAGTGTATGAAGTAGTGGGTGTGACACGACTGCTAAGGCCAGGAGACACTGTTACCGTTACTCCACTCAGCCAGCCCAGTGTCCTCTGCTCGAAGACCCCTCTGTCAACTCCCAATTGAAGTGTACTCACCTGGGAGGATATTTGGCTAGCTTTGGAACTAGTGGGAGTGACTTGAATGTAAAGCCCAATGGGCCCAGTTCTGCTAACTCCAGTCACAAGCCCAGTGCCCACTTGCCACAATGCATCTGTAAGTGAACTCACAAAGGAATTTTTTTCACCTGAGAGAATAATATTTGGCTGGTGTTGGGAACTAGTGGAGTGACCTGAATGCAAAAGCTAAATGGGACCTGTTTTGCAAACTCTAATCACCATCCCAGTGTCCACTTGCCCCAACACATCTGTTAGTGAACTCACAAAGGAAGTTTACTCACCTGTGAGGATAACATTTGGCTACTGTTGGGAATTAGTGGAGTGACCTGAATGTAAAGCCCAATGGGCCCTGTTTTGCTAATTCGAATTACCAGCCCAGTGTCTATTTGTCCAAATGAATCTGTTAGTGAACTCACAAGGAAGTTTACTCACCTGGAGGATACTATTTGGCTAGTGTTGGGAGCCAATGGAGTGACCTGAATGCATCTCCCAGGAGGCACTGTTCAAGTGACTCCAAATAGCAGAACATTGATCACCTGTCACAACAACCTTGCCTGATCACGCTTAAATTATGTTTATTCACCTGGGAGGGACCAAGATGCAGATCATGGTCAACTCAGAGATGTGGCTGGCCACCTAGCTCAATCTTGAACTGCTAAACCAAGATGAAACTATTGAGGACAGGAAGGACAGCCCACCCAGTGTGCAACATAAATGAACAAGATTGCTTGCTACTGTTTCAATTGTTGCTAGGTAGAGATGAAAGGCCATGTGAAGCAAATGATAAAGACACAAGATACTAGTGCAGGGAGGGATGTGTTACAGATACAGTGTCCTGCTAAGGATTACAACCAACTTGCACAAACACATTAGGACAAGTGTCTGGTTACACCAAACATTTTATTTCACTGTGCAACACATAGACTGTCCATATGTCTGGACTGTCATAGCAAAGAATGGCTGACACATATTGTGTCAAGGCAGATATACAGCAGCACAGTCCACCAGGCCACAGAAGGAAGGGCCTTGTCAGACTTAATTTTTTAGAATAGGCAGAGGTCTGAATGGTGTCACCAGCTTGAGCCTTAGCACATACCAAAACCAAGTTATCCAACATCACATAAACCAAGATACAGACTGAGGGCAGTACAACAGTTGCTGATCACAGGTCCATCATAATCAAATGACCATGTGTTAGACCTGACAGCCTTATGCTCTCTCCCTTAAGCATGGTAACATTGGTTCATCCACAAATGGCATATTTGATTTACTTATAAGTCCCTAGCAAAGTGTACTACATGTACCCAGGGCCTGTAAATTAAATGCTACTAGTGGACCTGCAGCACTGATTGTACCACTTGCATAAGTAGCCCCTTAACTATGTCTCATGCCTGCCTTGCAAGACCTGTGTGTACAGTTTCACTGCCACTTCGACTTGGCATTTAAAAGTACTTGCCTAGCCTTAAACACTACTTTTTCTACATATAAATCAACCCTAAGGTAGGTCCTTGGTAACCCACAGGGCAGGGTGCTATGTAGGTAAAAGACAGGACATGTTCATATGTGTTCTATATGTCCTGGTAGAGGAAAACCCATTAATTAATTTTCCACTACTGTGAGGCCTGATCCTTTCATAAACTAACATTAGCGCTGCCCTCATATACTTTTTGAGTGGTAGATTCTGATCTGAAAGGGGTAACCAGGTCATATTTAGTATGGCCAAAATGGTAACAGAAAATCCTGCTTTTGGTGAGGTTGGATTTAATATTTCTACTTTAGAAATGCCACTTTTAGAAAGTGAGCATTACTCTGCACTTAAAATCATCTGCACCTTACAGCCTGTCTCCAATCAACGTCTGGTCTGTGGGAGTTGACAGCTCCCTTGTGCATTTCATCCAGACAACCACAAACACAGGATACTCAGTCACACCTGCACTCATCTGCATACTGAATGAGTCTTAAAGGGTGGAGGGCCTGACACTTACAGCTCAAAGGCCAGTGGCCTGCCCTCACACAATAGACTGATCAACCCCCCACTAGAACCTTGGTAGACAGGACAGGACTGAAAGGGGAACTTGTATACTTCAAAACCATTCTTTTAAGTATCTTCCATTGCAAAGACATTTTTGGGTATTTAAACTGGGTCTCTGACCCCACCAGCTCAGACACTTCTGGATCTATGTGAGAAAACAGGGCTGATTGCAGAGAACCCCTAACTTTTTGCCCCCATTTTCCACTTTTTGCTGGTGTTTTCCTGACTCTGATGGCACCCTGGGTACTGCTAACCAGTCCCAGGGCCTGTGCCCTGTGTAAAATCAATATGCAAATTAGGCTAATTATAATAGGCTAAGTCAACCTACCTATAAGTCCCTAGTATGTGGTAGGGCATGTAGGTTTAGGGACCACAGCATAGATAGTGCACCAATAGGTGCACTGCTGAGGTGCCCAGTGCCATTTTAAAGGCAAGCCTGCCTTGCTGGCTGCTTTTAAATTAAAGTTATATGCAAATTCGACTTTGGAATTAAAAGTAGTTCCAAAGTCTTAAACTACCTTATTTGTACATATAAGTCACCCCTAAGGTGTGCCCTATGTGCCCCTAGGGCTGGGTGCCATGTAACTATAAGCAAGGGCCTTATAAAAGTAGTTTTATAACCCCTTGTGAGGTAAAAACAGCTACATTCGTTTTCCCTCATTGTAGTGAATGGCCTTCATAGGCTAGAATGGGGAGACTTTATTTTGATTTTAAAAGTCCCCTTAAGTAATGGATACCAAATGTTTGGTATCAAATTAATTGTTATAATAAATCCCACAACGTCCAGTTGTTGGATTCAATATAACTTGTTCAGGTAAAGAGTTTTAAACTTTACCTGAAAAGTTACCAATTTCAGCCCTGCATTGTTTTAGCTGCTGTGCTCTGATTGGCCAGCCTCTGGCAGCCTGGCCAGGCTGCCTTGATGAGGTGTGAAGTGGCCTGGCTTCACACAAAGAGATGTGTCTGTGGGAGGGAATTTCCCCTCAGCAGGTGGTGTGGCAGGAAGGGGGAGGGCTGCCAAACTGGTCTTCAAAGGCAGAGAAAGACATTTGGAGCAAACCAGCAACACCCACCACATCCTGCAACCCCAGACAACTAGGTGTCCCCTTGATTAGATTAGGAGAGGGGTGTGTTTATGATTTTTAGCCACACCAGTGGGTGGGCTCAGCCAGATGTAACCTCCAAAAATCAGATTCAGCCATGATGGATTTTTGAAGAATGTTGCCTCCTGGGATTGATTTTTGCCACACTTCCCAGGAAGTGGTTATCACAGGGGGAAGGACCCTGCACCTGATTGGAGAATCAGGACCCCCCTGTTTTTCACCCAGGAGCAAAGATAAAACTGGCAGACCTGCACCCACACCTCAGTTCCCTACCACATCCCTACCATGAAGAACTACAGAAGAAGAAGGACTGCCCTGCTGGACCCCTGGCCAGCACCTGGAACCTGCACTCATAGGACTGCACCAGCTGCACACTTGGGCTTCACCACAAGAAGGACTTTGCCTGGCTTCAACTGGTTCAAGGAGGGATTCCCTGTTTGCTACAGGTGAAAAATTGCTAACCAGAGTCCCCTGCACCAACTCCTGAAGAAATCAACCAGCTGGCCTCTGCCCAGTGGTCAAAAAGGAGTTTGCGCCAGATGCATTCTGGGAGTTGTAGTCTGCACCCCCAAGGATCATCTCAGAGCTTCTGGACTCTTGGGGTGAGCTGTGGACCCCAAAAGAACATTAAAAGAACATCTGGAAGAAGCCCCAGAAGTTTGGAGAACCTTTGAAAAAAAGCTCCATAGAGGGACCGACCTGCCGCGGCAACTCTAGCCGGCTTGCCTCAACCTTGACCCGGCCTGATTTGCTGGTTCATCCCGGTAAAGAAAATCTCCAAAAAAGAGGCTATGGGGGTCATTTTGACCCTGGCGGTCTGAGACCGCCAGGGCTAAAATGACGGAAGCACCGCCAACAGGCTGGCGGTGCTTCCTGGCCTATTACGACCACGGCGGTAGCGCCGCGGTCGCACCACCGGGGCCGGCGGTTTCCCGCCATTTTAGCCCCGGCGCTGCCTTGGGGATTATGACCCCCCTACCGCCAGCCTGTTTCTGGCGGTTTGCACTGCCAGGAAGAGGCTGGCGGTAAGGGGTGTCCTGGGGCCCCCTAACAGGGCCCCGGCCAGCTTTTCACTGTCTGCATAGCACTGCAACTGCACCCGTCGCATGGCCGCAACACCGCCGGCTCCATTAGGAGCCGGCTCCTATGTTGCGGCCTCATTCCCGCTGGGCCGGCGGGCGCAAACTTGGTTTGCGCCCGCCGGCCCAGCAGGAATGTCATAATGGGGGCTGCGTGAGTGCGGCCTCATTGGCGGCCGCACGGTGGTTACCGCCAAGGTCGTAATGACCCCCTAAGTCTGAAGGTAAAAATTTGACCGGGACCTCCCAGCCAGCTTATCCGAGGAGGGCTCCAATTACGTCAGATTGAGATCCAGGTTTACTCCGGTCGAAGGATTTTCACCTAAAAAAAACGACTAAGTCCGAAGGTAAAAATTTCCACTGAAGGCTCCCGCGATGCGTATCTCGAGAAGAGTTCCAGGAGGTCGGATTGGACTGGCAGGTTCATCCCGCTGAAGAAAATCTTCAGAAAAGAGACTAAGTCGGAAGGTAAACTTTTGACCGAGGACTCCCGCGAGCTGTAGCCAAGCAGGGCTCCATCGCGGTCGGCTTTAAACTTTGACTTTGCCCCGGTCGAGGTGCAACCAGATGACCCGATTGGCGCTTTTTGTTTCTAGGCGCTTAAAAATTCATATCTCCGGTTCCCCTTATCCTATTTTATTTGTTTTTGTGTCATTTTAAAGATAAAAATATAATCTATTGTTATAAATTGGTTTTGGATTTTTAAACTGTTTCCTGTGTTTTATTTAATTACTGTTTTGTGACTGCTTTACACTCTGCTCCTAAGTTAAGCCTTGACGCTTGTTGCCAATCTACCAAGGGTTGAGCTGGGTTTAATTTACTGAGACCTAAGTGGAGGTTAGTGGCCTATTGCTAATTGTAGGTACCTACCTGCCCTTACCAATAACCCATTTTCCAACATTTTTGGTGCGCAGTGGTGGGATCCTGTACTTGTGTTCAGTATCACATTACAGTTTTAAGTAAAACAAATTAAAAATCCTTTAATTTGTCCTAGTGCAAAAATTGTTTTTAATTTTTAATTTGGATTAATTTCAATTATTGAATTTTTGTGATTTTTCTAAATTCTTGTTTCCAATTTTTGCAAAAAGTTTTTTTGTTGACACAAAACTAGGGAACCATGGAGCCTGATCTGGCTAGCCTACCCACATTGACAGTAGTCCAGCTTAGGGGGTTGTGTACTGCAAGGGGGTTGCCTGCAACCACTGACCTCAGGAAGCATGTCCTGATCAAATCCCTGACAGCATGGGCTGAGGTCCAAGAGGTAGACCCAGAGGAAGCTCCAGAGGAGGGAGAAGTAGGGGAGGATGCTAGCTCTAACCACTCAGTGGAGGGAGGGCATCTGAGTCTAAGTGAGGATGAGGAAGACCGGTCCTCATTACATACAGTCACTAGGGGCAGACTCAAAGCTAGTTGGGGGAAGGGGGTCCCTTCAGGAGGAGAGAACCTGTCCCTCTGGGAAAGAGAGCTGGAGGCCCAGGTAGCATTTATAGCTTTGGAGGCACAGAAGAAAAAGAGGGCAAAGAAAGAGAAAAGAGATGGTGGCAGTGACAGAGAAGCTGAGGTGTCCATGGGTGGGGGGTTTGCCCCAGATTACTCAAGGGGGTGGTTCCTGCTTATGTAGAGGGGGATGATATAGACAAGTGGTTGGAGGCCTTTGAGAGGGCACTCCAAATGAGAAGGGTTAGGCCTCAATACTGGGGTTCACTTTTATGGGAGTTGGTCCCCAACACAGGGAGGGATAGGCTTCTGACCTTAAGGGCGGAGGAAGCAGATTCATACCCTAGTATGAAGAGGTGCTTAACCAAGAAGTTTGGTCTGACCCCAGAGCAGTATAGAATGAAGTTCAGGGACACCCAGAAGGTCAGTACCCACTCTTGGGTTGACTTTGTAGACACCTCACTTAAGGCACTAGAGGGCTGGATTATTGGTAACAAAGTAAATACTTATGATGGGTTATACAATCTGATCATGAGAGAGCACATCTTGACCAATTGTACCCAAGAAAGGTTACGCCAGCATCTAGTGGACTCTAAGCTGACCAACCCTAGAGAGCTGGGGGAGGCAGCTGACGAGTAGTTGAGAACCAGGGTGGTTGTCAAGTCCCAAGGGGGAGACTCCAAGAAGGGGGTGGTCAGGTCCCCAAAAACCTAAGGAGATAGGTGGTAAGCCCACCACAGAGACTCCCTCTGTACCCCAGAACCCCAAGAAGGAGGAGAGTAAATCCCACTCCCACTCTGACAAGCAGAGACAGGGAGACTCAGGGTAAAAAAAAGCTCTTGGACAGTAAGGCTTGCTTTGACTGTCAGCAGACAGGTCACTTCAGAGGAGATGCAGCCTGTCCAAAGAAGGTGGTTAGCACTGGGCTGTCCAGTGTAGCCATGGAGAAGGACTCCTCAGATGATGAAGTCTTCCTAGCAGTGAGCTGGGAGACAGGACCAGATGGTAAACTGGTGATCCCTGAGGGTGGGAGTAGGCACTTCCACCCCATTCAGGTGAATGGGATCCCTACCACTGGCCTAAGAGACACCTGTGCCAGTCACACTATAGTGAGTGACCGTTTAGTGACCCCAGACATGTATGTCCCAGGAGAGACCAGGAAAGTCAGGATAGCTGCACTCAGAAGGACTGCATCAGCTGCACACTTGGGCTTCACCACAAGAAGGACTTTGCCTGGCTTCAACTGGTTCAAGGAGGGACTCCCTGTTTGCTACAGGTGCAAAATTGCTAACCAGAGTCCCCTGCACCAACTCCTGAAGAAATCAACCAGCTGGCCACTGCCCAGTGGCCAAAAAGGAGTTCGCACCAGGTGGATTCTGGGAGTTGTAGTCCACACACCCAAGGATCATCTCAGAGATTCTGGACTCTTGGGGTGAGCTGTGGACCCCCCAAAAGAACCTTAAAATAACATCTGGGAGAAGCCCCAGAAGTTTGGAGAAGTTTGGGGAACTTTTGAAAACCGCGGCAACCGCAGCAACTCTAGCCGGCTTGCCTCAACCGCGACCCAGCCTGATTTGCTGGTTCGTCGCGGTAAAGAAAATCTCTGAAAAAGAGACTAATTCCGAAGGTGAAAGTTGACCGGGGCCTCCCAGCCAGCGTATCCGAGGAGGGCTCCAAGGACGTCAGATCAAGATCCAGGTTTACCACGTTCAAAGGATTTTCACCTCGAAAAAACAACTAAGTCCGAAGGTAAAAATTTCCACCGAGGGCCCCCGGTGATGCGTATCCGGAGAAGAGTTCCAGGAGGTAGGATTGGATGGGCAGGTTCGTCCCGCTGGAACAAATATTCAGAAAAGAGACTAAGGAGGTCATTCTGACCCTGGCGGTCCATGACCGCCATGGCGGAGGGCGGCGGAAGCACCGCCAACAGGCTGGCGGTGCTTCCTGGGCAATTCTGACCGCGGCGGTAAAGCCGCGGTCAGAAAAGGGGAGCCGGCGGTTTCCCGCCGGTTTCCCGCTGGCCCAGGGTATCCGCCATGGCGGCGCTGCTTGCAGCACCGCCATGGGGATTCCGACCGCCTTCCCGCCAGCCTGTTTCTGGCGGTGTCTACTGCCAGAACCAGGATGGCGGGAACGGGTGCCGTGGGGCCCCTGGGGGCCCCTGCACTGCCCATGCCACTGGCATGGGCAGTGCAGGGGCCCCCAAACAGGGCCCCACAAAGATTTTCACTGTCTGCTTTGCAGACAGTGAAAATCGCGACGGGTGCCACTGCACCCGTCGCACCCCTGCAACTCCGCCGGCTCCATTCCGAGCCGGCTTCATTGTTGAAGGGGCTTTCCCGCTGGGTCGGCCGGCGGTCTTCTGGCAATCGCAAGAATTCTTTAAAAAATCATATCTACGGTTACCCTTATCCGATTTCATTCGTTTGTGTGTCATTTTAAAGATAAAAATATCATCTATTTTTATAAATTGGTTTTGGATTTTAAACGTTTTCCTGTGTTTTATTTAATTACTGTTTTGTGATATTTGGATGCTTTACACTCTGGGGGTCATTACAACATTGGCGCTAAAAGCCGCGTACCGCCGTGCAGAAGACCACCAACACACCACCGCGGCCGCGGAATTCTGCCACAGCTATTATGACCCACAGCTCGGAATCTGCCAAAATTCAGACAAGCCACACCAAAGGTCAGTGATAAACTGGCGAAAAAAAATCCTCCACCGTCAAGCCAACAGAAATATGCCCACACTATCACGACACACGAATCCACGCGGCGGTCTTCCAACCGCGGTATTCCATTGGCGGTACACACCAACGCGCTCAAAATACACACACATTTACAAAACACAACCACATTAGACAATTAGAAATAAACACACCTGATACACATACACGCACCACTCCCACACACCAAATACAATATAAAACACACACTCACATCACCCACAAACCCTTACGACCACAAATCACGAATGAAAGCCAGAGAGAGACACCACCATCAACAACACTAGCATCCACAGGCACACAACACCATCACCCACATAACTTCCATGCACCTCACACAACACCCCACTACATATTAGCACACTTATCACCCCACACACCACCCCACACATCACTTACACCACCCCATGGCACGGAAAAGACACCACAGGTTCTGCGGAGGAGGAGCTCAGGGTCATGGTGGAGGAAATCATCCGGGTAGAGCCACAGCTATTCGGATCACAGGTGCAGCACACCTCAATTGCAAGGAAGATGGAGCTATGGTGAAGAATAGTGGACAGGGTCAACGCAGTGGGACAGCACCCAAGAAATCGGGAGGACATCAGGAAGAGGTGGAACGACCTACGGGGTCTCCAGACACCACCCGGTGGTTCAGCGGACTGGCAGCGGACCTCCACCTCCTCCCCCATAACTAACAACATGGGAGGAGCAGGTCTTGGCGATTCTGCATCCTGAGGGCCTCGCAGGAGTAGGTGGAGGAATGGACTCTGGTAAGTCAAATCTTAACTATTACATCCTCCACCCTACCTGCATGCCACCACATACTCCCACCCTCACCCCCATCACTCTAACTCCTCCCAAATGTCCCAACATCACAAACCACACATCCTAACACCAAGCCCTGCATGCAACAACAAACAACAAACAACAAAGCATGGACACCCATCACTAAAGCATGCCCACTGCACATACCCATACACCCCCCTAAACCATCATCACACAAGGTCCCACACAGGAATGCCAGCACTGGGGTACACGGTCACCCACCCATTGCACACCATGACACACACAGATGCAATAATCATGCTTTTATATCCCTGCAGGACCCCTACCCAACGTCACCGGACAGGAGGGTCCACACAGTCCACACCACCAACAGAAAAGGCCCACAGTGATGACAGCACCTCTGTCCAACTGGATCTAGATGACCAGCCCGGCCCATCGGTTCCCCACACCCAGTCACAGGCCACTACAGAGCTTCCCCCCTCTAGAAACATCAGCACAGCACCCACCCAGCGGGCCCATACCTCTATCCCTAGGACTGCTGTGTGTCCACCACTACAGGGAACCCAGGCTAACCACCACCCCAACAACAACAGGGACCAGGGGCAGTGGTAGTGGGCACACGGTCCAGGGGACGGAGGCCCAGGAACACAGGGGAGCTGGGAGGGCTGCTGTGCGACAGGGGGCGGACAGGCCCAGGGAACCCACTCTCCACAAGGCCCTCTCCTCCATCATGGGAGCCTACCACCACTCCCAGGAGACGATGGCAACGGTACTGGCCAAGTTTCAGGAGACCCAGCACCTGCAGGAGGAACAGTATGTGGGCTTCAGGGAGGAACTCAGAACCATCAATTCCACCCTGGGCACCATCGTAGGGGTGCTGAAGGAAGTACTCAACACCAGGAGGGACACTGTGGCACTACAAGGGGCCCCTGACACTAGCCTGGACGATGAACTGCCCACCACCTCCGCCGGCGCTAGTGGACAGGAGGCACCGCCATAGGACCACCACACCAGTACCCCACCCCCTGCAGAGGGAGAACCACCTCGCAAACAGTCCCTGAGATCCAGGACATAGACAGAGAACGATGCCAAGATCCCCGCCAAGAAATGAGACCACCCTGATTGTCATCCTACTGTCCCACTTTGTCACCCTGTCCATCCTTAAACTGCCGCAGCTCCACTTCCTATGCCCATTTGGGCAATGCACCTGTGAGACTAATAGAATGGACTCTGCCATAGACATTCCTCCGCCATCACCCCTCACCATTTTACAGCACCCTCCAATATTGAGAAACTAAATTATCACCCTTAAAGCACAAAACAATCTGGAGTCTGTCTGTGATTTCAGAATACTGTATTAGCAATAACTGTGGCAAAAAGCTTTTTCATTGGTAATGGCAACATACCTATGTCACACAGCTCTAGTCCATGAGGAATCAAAGCAGATGTCACACAGTGGGACCCACATCTGTGAAATCGTAAGGGAAAGTGACAACTCAGTGACCATACACTGGGTGAAAACGACAGACAGTAGAGAGGTAGTACTGTTTAAGTACATGTAGTAGGCAGGTTTGTATTCTTACCTGTGTCTTACTGGAAATATTGCTGGATACCTGAGTCCCTGTTGTCCATGTCTTCTTCCTCTGCTTCCTCGTCTTCACTGTCCACAGGCTGCACTGCTGCAACAACACCGCCATCTGGACCATCCTCCTGCCTAAAAGGCACCTGTCATCGCAAAGCCAAGTTGTGAAGCATACAGCAGGCCACGATGATCTGGCACACCTAATTTGGTGAGTAGAATAGGGAACCAGCTGTCATATGGAGGCACCGGAACCTGGCCTTCAGTAGGCCGAAGGTCCATTCGATCACCCTCCTAGTTCGCCCATGGGCCTCATTGTAGCGTTCCTCTGCCATCGTCCTGGGATTCCTCACTGGGGTCAGTAGCCATGACAGGTTGGGGTAACCAGAGTCACCTGCAAATGGCAAGGGACAACTGTTAGACACACACTAACCTGGAGGGATATCCCCAGACCCACACAACCATTCCCTCTGACTAGCTTCCAGGTGCTCACCTAATAGCCACACACGGTGCCTCTGGAGTTGACCCATCACATAAGGGATGATGCTATTCCGCAGGATGTAAGCGTCATAAAACTGAGCCAGGGAACATGGCATTCACATGGGAGATGTACGGGTCTGCCAAACATACCATCTGTACATTCATCGAATGATAACTCTTCCGGTTTCTGTACACCTGTTCACTCCTGTGGGGGGGTACCAAAGCCACATGTGTCCCATCAATGGCACCTATGATGTTGGGGAAATGTCCCAGGGCATAGAAATCACCTTTCACTGTAGGCAAATCCTCCACCTGAGGGAAAACGATGTAGCCCCGCATGTGTTTCAGCAGGGCAGACAACACTTTGGACAACACGTTGGAGAACATAGGCTGGGACATCCCTGATGCTATGGCCACTGTTGTTTGAAATGACCCACTTGCAAGGAAATGGAGCACTGACAGGACCTGCACTTGAGGGGGGATTCCTGTGGGATAGCGGATAGCTGACATCAGGTCTGGCTCCAACTGGGTACACAGTTCCTGGATTGTGGCACGGTCAAGCCTGTATGTGATTATCACATGTCTTTCCTCCATTGTCGACAGGTCCACCAATGGTCAGTACACCGGAGGATACCGCCATCTCCTCACATGCCTTAGCGGACGGTGCCTATGAAGGACAACAGCGAGCACAGAGTCAAACAACTCAGAGGTACGTACCCACAGCTTACACAGAACACCATTCATAGTCAAAAAGTGGCCTGTATGTGTGTTGAGTCTAGGCCTAGGTATGTGTGACGCAGTTGAAAATGAAGCCATGTGGGCCCCTGAAATGGCGGCTGCCTGACCTCTAAAGTGGGACAATGGGATGTGAGGTAACTGCGCCTGCCTTGTACACTGTTGCGGTAGGCAGTCGAAGACCGCAGCGGAACGCTGCATTGGTTAACATTGGACCCTATGGGTCCCAGGAGCCAATGACGATGTTCGATGGCGGTGACGGTACGCACCGCCGCGGACGTGACCGCCATTTTCTATCTGTACAATCACTTGATACCTGATCTTCGACAGGAGAGGACCTACACTGCAAGTGCTGCTGTGACCTTGGTCTGAAAGAGACAATGGCTCAAGTGTCTGGGGAAAGGGCCCTGCCTTCACATCGGAGGAGTTGGAGAAACTCGTGGACGGGGTCCTCCCCCAGTACACGCTACTCTACAGTCCTCCAGACAAACAGGTAAGTACACTGGGAGCATGCTGTATGGGCTATGCCTGTGTGGAGAGGGGTGGATGTACGAAGGAAGGGGGGAGAGTGTGGCGTGCATGAAACGACGGTGAGTGCATGTGCCACATGGCAAGGATAGGGATGGGGGCCAATCACTTTGACGGTGCAGTTGGTAATAACTTTCTCTTCCCCCTGTACAAATCATGTAGGTCAGCGCCCACCAGAGAAAACATATTTGGCGTGCCATCGCCAAGGACGTCCGGGCCCTGGGGGTCTACCACAGACAGAGCACCCACTGCCGGAAAAGATGGGAGGACATTCGCCGCTGGAACAAGAAGGCGGCGGAGGCTCAGCTGGGGATGGCCTCCCAATGTGGGAGGGGTGCCCATCGCACCATGACCCCCCTGATGTTCAGGATCCTGGCGGTGGCGTACCCGGAGTTGGATGGGCGTTTGAGGGCATCACAGCAGCCACAAGGGGGTATGTACACTCGCATTCTGCTGATTTTGCGCGCACTGAAGGTGTCTGGGTGGGGGAGGTGGGCTGTGGGTTTCCCTAGGCCAGGGCGAGTTCCGCAGGCAAGGTCCCTCTGTAAGGCAGGCCATGTGGCACCCCCCCCCACCTATGTAGAGTGCCAAGTACACCTAGTCATGCCCCTGTATCATCCATGTGTGCAGATGTCGTCTATAGCCTTGTAGGCCATTTCCCAGGAATTGAACAGTGGAGCCCAAGAGTGCGGCGTAGTGCAGGGGGCTTCTGTGTCTGTCATGTCCACCAACGGTAGCGGTAATGCATGCACTCAACATGTCTTTCTTCTGTCGCCCCCCCCCCCTTTTTGTGGTCTCCCTGTTCTTGTGTGCATTAGCATCATCAGGCGGAGGAGCAGTGGCACCAGAGCACCAGGGGGCTGCATTCCACATGGCCATGGAGGGCCACACTACGGAATAGGACTTCACCAGTGGGACGGAGGGCGAGGGGAGCTCCACGGCGGGGACAGGAGCTGAGACCAGTGACATGGACTCGACCTCTGATGGGAGCTCCCTTGTTGTGGCGGCAACATCTGTGCCACCCCCATCTACAGGTACAGCCACCAAACACCCTTCCAGCACCGCCCTCCCAGCAGCCCCTCAGCCTTCGCCCGTGCCCGCTCACCCAGGAGAGTGGGCATCACCTTCACCTCAGGCACCTCAGGCCCTGCCCCAGTCACCCCTGATGCCCTCAGTGAGGAGGCCATTGACGTCCTCAGGTCCCTCACTGTTGGGCAGTCTACCATTTTGAATGCCATCCAGGGTGCAGTTGCAACAAACAAATGCATTCCTGGAGGGCATTCATTCTGGTCAGGTGGCCCTTCAGCAAGCTTTTCAGACTCTGGCCTCAGCTCTGATGGCAGCCATTGTCCCTGTGTCTAGCCTCCCCCCTCCAACTTCCTCCACCCCGACCCAATCCCCTGTACCTCAGCCTATCCCAAGCACACCTACAGACCAGCATGCACACACGTCAACACACAAGGGAAGCTCAGGCAAACATAAGCACCACACATCCCACAGGCACTCATGCAAGCATCACACACATGCAGACATAGCAACATCCACTGCCTCCACTGTGTCCCCCTCCTCCTCGCCTCCCTCCTCCCTCCCTGTCTCGTCTACACTCACACCTGCATGCACTACCTCTACAGCCACTACGTCCCTCTTCAGCACACCCACCACCACTCCCCGCTCACGTGCAGTCACCACCCCCACTACCATTCACACGTCCCCTGTGTCCTCTCCCAGTGTGTCTGTGACGCCCCCTCCCAAGATACACAAACGCAGGCACACACCCACCCAACAGCCATCCACCTCACGACAGCCTCCAGCGCATGCACCTTCACCCAAAGTCACCAAACGAACACCTCCTACAACCACAACCTCTTCCTCCACTCCCAAACCCCCTCCAGCTACCCGTCCCAGTGTGTCCAAAAAACTTTTCCTGTCCAACCTTGACCTCTTTCCCACACCTCCCTCACCCCGTCCGTCTCATAGGTCCCGAACTAGCACCTCAGTCACAACATCTCCGGGACCAGTGGTGCCTGTAGTCACCGGAATATGGAGTGCACCGGCCACCAGGGCAGCCAGTGTGGCACGGAGCCACAGCACAGACAGTCCCCCACCTGTGAAGCATCAGAAGTTGGCCAGTGCCCGGCGGGAGAGGGGGAAGACTCCAGCCACCAAAGCCGCTCCCAGGGGTACAGGTGGGAGTGTGGAGTCAGCTGCGACACCTTCCAAGGTGGGGAAGGGGCAGAAGAAGGTCAGCAAGTCTGGGAAGAGCAGCACGGCGGAGAAGACCGCCATCATCCCAGCTGCCCAGGAAGCCACCGCCAGCACCAGCCCAGCTGCCCAGGAGGCCACCGCCAGCACCAGCCCAGCTGCCCAGGAGGCCACAGCCAGCACCAGCTCAGGTGCCCAGGAGGCCACCGCCAGCACAAGCCCAGCTGGCCAGGAGGCCAACGCCAGCACCAGTCCAGCTGCCCAGGAGGCCACCGCCAGCACAAGCCCAGCTGCCCAGGAGGCCACTGCCAGCACAAGCACAGCTGCCCAGGAGGCCAACGCCAGCACCAGCCCAGCTGCCCAGGAGGCCACCGCCAGCACAAGCCCAGCTGCCCAGGATGCCACCACCAGCACCAGCCCAGCTGCCCAGGAGGCCACCGCCAGCACCAGCCCTGCTGCCCAGGAGGTCACCGCCAGCACAAGCCCCGCTGGGCCATGAAAGACCGCCAGCAAAAGCCCTGCTGGGCCATGAAGGACCACCGCCAAAAGCCCCGCTGGGCCATGAAGGACTGCCAGCAAAAGCCCCCTAGGCCATGAAGGACTGCCAGCACAAGCCCCGCTGGGCCATGAAGGACCGCCAGCAAAAGCCCCGCTGGGCCATGAAGGACCGCCAGCAAAGCCTCGCTGGGCCATGAAGGACCGCCAGCACAAGCCCCGCTGGGCCATGAAGGACTGCCAGCAGAAGCCCCGCTGGGCCATGAAGGACCGCCAGCAAAAGCCCCGCTGGGCCATGAAGGTCCGTCAGCAGCTGAGTCACTGCAATGGAGACCGCCGTCTCAAGCACCGCTGTACAGGGCACCGCCATCTCAAGCACCACTGAACAGGGCACCGCCACCTCAAGCACCGCTGAACAGGGCACCACCGCCTCAAGCACCGCTGAACAGGGCACCGCTGCCTCAAGCGCCGCTGAACAGGGCACCGCCGTCTCAAGCACCGCTGAACAGGGCACCGCCGCCTCAAGCACCACTGCACAGGGCACCGCCGCCACAAGCACCGCTGAACAGGGCCCCGCCGCCTCAAGCACCGCTGAACAGGGCACCACCATCTCATGCACCGCTGGCCATTGAGCGCCAAGGGCACTGACGCTACTGAATGAGTCACGGGCAGAATGAAGCACTCTGGGCACCAAGGCCCCTCCAGAACCAGTGGAGAGATCCATCCACTACCTCTGTCCTTAGCAGGATGAAGCACTCTGGGCACCATGCCCCCTCCAGAACCAGTGGAGAGATCCATCCACTACCTCTGTCCTTAGCAGGATGAAGCACTCTGAGCACCATGCCCCCTCCAGAACCAATGGAGAGATCCATCCACTACCTCTGTCCTTAGCAGGATGAAGCACTCTAGGCACCATGCCCCCTCCAGAACCAGTGGAGACTGTTATCCACTTGAGAGACTGTGGCTTTGCACTCCCCAGGATGGAACAGTGGGCAAACCACCCACTGTATAGACTTGAGAGACTGTGGCTTTGCACCCCCCAGGATGGAACAGTGGGCAACCCACCAACTGTATGGACTTGGGAGACTGTGGCTTTGCACTCCCCAGGATGGAACAGTGGGCAACCCACCCACTGTAGAGACTTGAGAGACTGTGGCTTTGCACTCCCCAGGATTGTACAGTGGGCATGTGGCCCCCTCATGGATTTGGTGTCATGCACTCCACCAGCTGAGGTGCCCCCCCTTTCCCTACCCCTGAGGTGCCTGTTCTGTTGCTCTCTGATGCCGCTGCAGTGTTCTCTCTGTCATGGTCGGGGATCTTGTGTCGGCCTCGCCCATACCGTGTGGGCCCAGGGTTCCGCTGACTTTATTTGAGCACTACCTGGACTACTATGCTTGGTATATATTTTGTACATGGTGTATATATATATATTTTTGCCTACTTGATTTTAATATATTACAATGGTTACACTCATTTTCTATTGTCTTTGCATTCTTCCTGGGAGGTTGGGGGGGTGTAACTGTGGTGTATCAATATGCATTAGTGTGTGTGCTGTAGTGGGTGAGGGTGGGGGTGTTGCGTGTGTGTGTCCCTGTTTTTCCCTCCCCCCTCCCCTGTGTCGTAGGTGCAGTACTCACTGTGGTCTTGGCCGCCAGCGTTTGTTCTCCTGGTAGAGGAGCAGGAAGACTATTGCAAGGAGAATTTGGAGTTCCGGGTCCATGGTGTCCTCGTTCCTCGTGGGGTGTGTAGAGGTGAGCGTTTTCCCTTCGGAATTCCTGTTTCCACCGTGTTTTTATCCGCAGTGAATCCGCCCTGGAAAAGGGTGTGGATTGGTGAGTTGTAATAGTGTGGGTGATACATTGTCTCCCGCCTGTCTGTTGGCGGTGACCGCCGCGCTGTTTGTTTGTAAGGACTTTCCTCCAAAAGTGCTCTCTTTGGCGTTTTTACCTTATTTTATTCAGATACATATTATCTATTTTTCTAAACCTGTGTGGTGTATTTTTGTGGTGTTTTCATTGTGTTATTGAATGATTTATTGCACAACTACTTTACACATTGCCTTCTAAGTTAAGCCTGACTGCTTAGTGCCAAGCTACCAGAGGGTGGGCACAGGATAATTTGAATTGTGTGTGACTTACCCTGACTAGGATTGTGGTCCCCACTTAGACAAAGGTGTATACCTCTGCCAGAGACCCCATTTCTAACACCATGCATCTGGTGGTGTGACACAAACATATGTCAGTGTTGTAGCACAGGCACTGTGGCTTGCAATGATGAAACATATCTTTAGCTACATATAGGTCATACAAGAAGACTGTTTAGCCTATGTGAAGGGTGACTGCCTGGCTTGCACTTGAGTACATATTTCATGCCCACATGATCACAGACATGATGCAATAGGCCCAATTCAGCACAAAAAACAAGTATATAGTGCACTTCAGACCTTCCACCTTAAGATTGTTCATGCTGCCGTGGCACAAGTCTCATACACACCAAATCGGTGACCTACATTACCTGGGACAGTCCATGTCCACTTCCTATGTCACAACAGCATCAGATACCTGCCAATATCACAACTCTGATATGCCCACATGAGGATCTCATGGTGAAGGTACCTGTAGAAAGAAAAACAAGGAGTAGAGATTGAAAACATACCTTTTACACAAATCACATAACAAGCATCTGGAAATGTGGTCATTATTGCAATGAGACTGACACGAACAAAGCAGCTACATCAAGGTGGGTTATATCAAAGTCTCACTCTTCAAGCACCCTTTGGCTGACTATAACAGAGAATTAGCCTCCCAGTGTTTTGCCAAAACACTCTATTCCACACATTCTGACAACTACAGTTCTTCGTACAGAAACTAATTTAATCACGACATACTTACACTCAAGGAAAGTGGTTGTTGATGATGTCTTCCCACAAGTCAGCTCCTTCCTCTTCACCACTGTAATCCTCAATTGCATTTCAGGAGGCTCATCCGGTGGCACTGCAGGCTCCCCCTCCTCTGAGATATTCCTCTGCAGGGCAATGTTGTGGAGCATGCAGCAGACCAAAATGATCTGACACACTTTACCGGGTAAATAGAGGATGGCTCCACCAGTGAAGTCCGACACCTAAATATGGCCTCAAGGAGCCCAAAACTTGCCTTGTTCTTACATGGACCTCTTTGAAGTGGACTTCCTCTGGCATAGTTGGATTCTTAATTGGCGTCAACAACCAAGGACAGTTTGGATATGGAGAATCTCCTGTTAAGGAATGTGTCTTGTGTGCAACTATGAGTCCCTCTTATCAGAATTATCGCCCCAGACATTGCACACTCACAAACAGGACAGATGTTACTTACCAACCAGCCAGGTCCTCTCTGGTACAGTCATGACATCAGCTGGAGGATATTGCTGTTCCGCATAATGAAGGTATCATGGTTTGAACCCGGATAAAAGGCACAGACCTGTGAAATGTATAGGTCCGGCAAACATACAACTTGGACGTTGATGGAATGGAAGCTCTTCCTGTGCCATCAATAGCCCCAACAACATGTGCAATGCTTGCAAAACCATAAACGTCAGTCTTTATATGGGCTAAATCCTCACATCGGGTAAACTGTATATAGCTGTCCAGGTGTTTCAACATTGCTGAGAGGACATCCTTCAACACCAGACCGAACATAGGTTGGGACATACCATCAGTTTGGGCCACTGTATGTTGGAAGCATCACATGGCTAGGAAGTGCAAAACTGACATCACTTGTACAATGGGTGGTATGCTGGATGGATAGCTAATAGCTGGCATCAGATCTGGTTCCAACTGATAACATAAGTCCTCTTTTGTTTTGCCGATCCAGACAATAGAGGAGTATGACTTGGCATTCTTCCATGGTCTGAAGGTCTGGGAGTGGACAGTAGACAGGTGATTGTCGTATCCTCCCTCTCCCTGGATACCTGTATATGACAAGAAATTAGTTCTGACATTAGTCATTGTGTCCACAGCAACATACATGATACATGTCAAGGATAGCATGTGACAAGACAATTTAGAATGGATGGACATGGCAAACAGTACACATCACAGCTGCTAATGACACAGGGGGCACATGTTACCCCCTTGGTTTGCCACACATTTACACATCATGTATCTGGACCTAAACCAAAGTTATGCATCACAAATGTGACTCAGAATGTGACTGGATGTCCTGAGTGCAAAAATTACATTTGACGAAGGTGGATTGTGCCCCACTGTAAATTGCCATCTGTGCTCTGAAACATGTTACAATGAGGTTTAAGTAGTAGGAGCACCATAAGGAGACAGAATAAGTGTTTTTTTGTGCCCAATACAACATTTTCTGATATGTGATGTAGTTTTTAAAGCCCAATCCTGCATTTCAGGCCTCTACAATGGCAGCTGCTTGACCTACTCCACTGGACATTAGGAACCGCCTGTGACTGCCGGCGAAAGTCGTCATGGCCGTACACGGTTGCAACTGTGGTGGACACAGCCATAGGCTAATGTTGCCAGTGGCGGTCATGGGCCAATGCCTGTGTTTGCCGCTGGTGATGACCACATATGCGGTGGACGTGACCGTCATGTTCTGCAAAATCCCTCACTTGACTCCTGGCACTGCTGCCAGCAACACCTCCACTATAGGGCTGCTGTGTCCCATCTCTGGGAGCAATCATGCCACATACAGCAGGTGATAGGGCCCCATCCTTCTCACTAGAGGAGTTGGAGAGGCTAGTGACTGAGATTCTACCCGTGTATGGACATCTCTTTGGTGCACGAGAGGAGCAGGTAAGTGCTTTGTGTGTACTGTTTTCTCTTTACTTCATCATCCTTTCCCTTTTTACAGGCTAGAAGTTGCCCATGTGTACCAAATTGAATACTCATGTGTCTCTAGGTTCAGTCTATGCGGCATCAATGGGAGAGTCGATGTGCAGATATTGGTGGCCAGTGCCATATGTTGAGTTCATTCACATTATGCGGTGTGTGCTTTTTTTGTGTTCGCTGATCCACCTTGTGTTTGATGCATAGTATTATGTGAGGTAACATTATAGCCATCAACTGTCATCTATTTCTAATGAATGTTGTATATGTAAGACAACATGTATGTACATGACAGATAGAGCTGAGTAAGCATGCTGTAGTTGTGAGTAATATGAGCTAGGTGTATGATTTTTTTCACATAACTGCCCTTACTAGACTGTTGTTTATAGGGCATGTCATCCCTCTCTCTGCCCTTTATGTTGGCACACACACCATATGCCAATTTGCTGTTGTCTACATGATGTGCTGTAATGCATGGAAGTGATGGGGATGTGGTGACATGTAGATTATGTCTGCTCGGCCTGCAGAGACCAGGGCCTGTTAGTTGTATCTCCCAGTATGGGTCCTAGTCTAGGCTGTAGGGGAGTCACTGTGGTTATGCAACTGTGGCACTGTGCCCACTCCCTGTACTCCTGCAGGGCCTGTTATGTGACTAATATGAGGCTCTGTTGTAAGATGCTGCATAGAATGCTTCATTCCTTTGATCAAACTAGGAATGGGTACAGGGTTGGGTTACTGATCTGTGACAGATGTGTACTTAGCATCAGTGTCAATGTGTGCCTCTCACTCCTGACAGATCCCTTAATCCCAGAGCCCCATTTAAACCTTTCTACGGGTCATATTTGTCCTCTGCAGGCTCATTGCATAACTGACATTTCCACAGTGCAAACAGTGTGTGGATTCCTGAGAGACTATGCTACGTGACTCAGTAGCTTGGTCACGTAGCAGAAACTGGACAATGCATGCTTTTGTCTGTTGGATGCAAATGCTGTATGATGGACACAGATGTCCAAGAGCATGTTCTGTGGTACAGATACATAACACAGAACCCCACTCCCTGAAGTGGTATGAGTCTGCATTTGGTAATTGCAAATGTCCACACATGGACAGGCTAGACACTTTCTGTCCCCACCATGCCAGTCCCTTCATTGTTACCCATGTGTGATGTTTGCGTTTGTACTCTGGCAGTAGCCTGCAGGGGCTGTATGTAGGGAGTCCTTCTCACAGATTGTAGATGTATTGGTCCATTCATGCCTAAGGAGTCTACCGTTCAGAAGCCACAAAGGTGTGATGTGTCTCATAGTTGCTCACATCAAAGTCAGATTGCTAGAGCATGTCCCACAAGACGTCAGTAAGCCTGCCTAGTCATGGTAGGGCCTGATCAGGTTGGTGGGTTGGTCTGCAAATTGGACATGTATGTCTGTAGTTATAGCCCTGTACTTATTGGCTTGGATGTGTCACACTTTGGGAGTATTGACAAACTAGGAAATATTCAAGCTTGATGTAACTGACATGTATGTGACACCGATCTGGGAAGAAACATGTGATCATGATCCCTTGATTTGTCTTTTGCATCCATGAAAGTCAACACCTGTCAAAAGAAAGGGATATGGAGAGTCATCGGTAAGAAGGTGCAGACCCTGGGCGCCCACAGCAAGTGGAGCGCCCATTGCAGAAAGAGGTGGGAGGACTTGAGATGCTGGACCCAGAAGATTGCAGAGGGCCGGCCGAAGCTGTCCTCCCAATGTGGGTGGGGTGCCCATCAGACCATGACACCCCCCAATGGTCTGCTTTCTGGCAGTGGCCTATCCGGAGCTTGATGGGCATTTGAGGGCAGCACAGCAGACACAAGGGGGTAAGTACCAGGCATATTCCTATCTGTCACATTGATAATCCGACTGCTCCCCCTGACAATTCGGGATGAGCCATGTGTTACACAGTAGTTGAGAGATTGTTTGTATCATGTCATGTGTTTTATACTGATGTGCCTTGCCTATTCAAATTCAAATTCAAATTTATTATTATTATCAGTGCATCTAGTTAATGAAAACCATTGCACTTATACACAGTGAAACAGTGAAATCAGACCATCATTCTTCAGAGATAATAGAACCATAACAATTAAAACCATGGAGTAATGTCCCATTCAAAACAGGTGTCGTAGGTGCTGGGTTGTTATAGTGTTAGCTTCCGGGCTGAAGCCTTGTTACAGAGTCTTGTTGTCAGACGTGAATGCATTGGCCAGGGCATGCTCCACGCCCTCCAAATATCTCACTGTATGGGCAATCAGTTTTTGGTTGATGGAGTTAAGGCAGATTAATGATGCTTCTCTGCATGTAGGACCCCCAGTTGAACCCACAGTGCTGTTAGGAGCCTGAAACACTCCTCCAGGGTCCTGGGGCACAGGCAGAGCACGCTGGGCACTGTTTCGGGTGTTAGCCCACAAATCCGGCAGAGTCTGTCCTTTGGTGGTCATCGTCATGGCCTCCCATGTATTCCTACTGGAAGGACCCCCAGGTAGTAGAGAAAGAACTGCCTCTTGGTGCTGTAGGTTAAAAATTGCCCAGATATGACTGAGGAGCTAGGATCTTGTAGCTGTTCAGGACTTGCCAGGCATGGTGCATTTTCTCGAGGTCTGTCTTGTCTTCAGTGAGGGACAGAAGCGTTATTGTATTTCTGGTTAAGATTTTGAAACATTTGTGGCTAAGCTCCAAAGTACCAGGCCTCTCGATGTCGAACTGCTTTTTGAAGAGTCAAGGTATATTCTCCCCGGTGATCGGGGTTCCATCATTATTTCTTCCCAGACATCATGGTTTATGGTGTTTGTGGCCGCAGCCCTTGTTTCATGAAGAAAGTTGATAAAAGCTGCTCTCCTTGGTATGGACTGTTTGAGTAGGCTGAACTCCAACCTTATCTATGCTGGTGATGTATGCGTTGGGAGCTTGAACAATTACCTGTGGATGCTTACTACTGGTTCATCCATGGCCTTTGCGTCCGTGCCACGGAGTGCAACACTGCCATAGGCTAATGTTGCAATCACCTTGACTCTTGCTACTTCTAGCAGTGGGCTGAGTGAGTATTTGTTCAGTTTTGTTGACAGAGTCTGTAGCCCCATGGAGAGTGCACCCCCTTCTGTCTTATTTGTTCTTTATGACTGAGAAAGGAGCGGTGGTGGTCAAATACAAGGCCTAGATATTTATAAGTTGTTGCTTCTTCAAGTGTGCTTCCACTCAGCCCCATGTTGTTGCCCCCTTTTGGTATCTTTTATCAATTATCATGATTTTGTTTCTTTTTGTGATAGATTTGTAGCTCCTTCTCGAGGACATAATCATCAGTGGCTTTCAGGATGCATTGCATGCCTACCCTTGTTCTGCTGAGCCGCACAGCATTGTCTGCATATAGCAGGCTTGACAGTTGCTTCTTTCCCAACCATGGTGTGTGGGAGTTGACTGAAGATAGCGCCTTTGAAAAGTCTGTCATGAAGAGATTAAAAAGAGTGAGGGCCAAGACACAGACCTGTTTTAGGCCTTTTGTCATTGGGATCTTCCTGGCTACGTTTGACCTGTTGTCCAGTTTAATCCTGACCCACGTGCTGGTGTATAGGGTCGAAATTGCTTTCAACAACTGCTGTGGGGTTTGCCAGCTATTCTCCCAAAGTCTATTTCTATTGATGCTGTCAAAGGCTGCTTTGAGGTAGGTAAAGCAGAGATAGAGTGGGAGCCTTGTGGCCTTTGAAGAGTTCAATATGAGGGATAATGCAATAATGTTAGTGTCCCTGCCTGAATTACTGGTGAACCCTGTTTGGTTTGCGGGGATTACTGATTTTTGACCGGCCCAGTCGACCAGGTGTTCCAGGAGAGTGCTAGCTTAGTACTTTGCTTTGCTGTCTATAAGTGTGATCAGGCAGTGGTTGCTGGGGTTCGACTTCTTGCTGCTGTTATATATTGGAGCGATTATGTATCCCCTCCAGGATTCCAGGATTGGTTCCCCGGACAGGGCGCGCTTGAAGAGGAAGGCCATGGCCACACCCCACTTGGGCGGGTCCAGTTTATAGATGGCCTGAGGAACTCTGTTTGGGCCGGGGATTCCTGTCTTTCTCTCTCTGCCTATTAGCCGTTGGATTCCTGCACAGGAGATGGCTAGTTCACTGTCCACATTGCTGGAGTTGTCGGTGGCTGGGTTGCTGGGATGGTGAGGTGATCTTCGACGCCTTTGGTTTGCTGGAAGTGTAATTTCAGAAAAGATGCCTAGTCCGCCTCCAAGATATTTGAGTCTGAGATTGGGCCTTGTTGGTTTTTCAGGGCATTTACAGTACCCACAGAATTGGCTGACGTTCTTGTGTTTTATGTCTCAGATGAGTCTGGCCCAGAATTTTTCAGTGTGTAGCCTTCTGATCTCCCAAACCGCCTGTTTCAGCATTCCTTTTGCTTGTTTCAAATTGATGAGGTGACATTCTTGTTCGGGAAACCGGCGGACCAGCCAGAGTGCTTGATTAACTTTCCTCTTTAACTGTTTCAGACTATGCGAGGAGTGAGCCTTCTTTGTGGCCCGTTGGAGTTGGCACTTGGTGGCTGTGGCGTTTCTGGCGAATTGCTGGGTGTATAAGTGAATGAAAGCCTCCCATTTACCTTTAGTTGACCCTTCTCTTTTTTGGGAGGCTTTTAGGTGCTTGTCAGCTTCCTCGCCAGAGGAGCTAGGGAAGTAGCTGTCCATTTGATTCTTTTCAGCTGGCACAACTGTTGGGTGCCAGCAGGTGCCGTGCTGGTCATCTGGAGGGCTGGTGTAGAGGTGAAAGCCACTTCCTGTGGCAGGTGATCGCTTTCGGGCCTTAGACCCATTTTGAAGGAAGAGACCATTAGCAGCAGTGATAGGGAGAACTAGGTGAAGTCTATTAGAGAGTTTCCATTTGAAGCATGGAATGATAGGGAAGGGGGAATATCTTCACTGAACTGCCCATTTAGTGCACTGAGACCTGAGAGACTCAAGAGGGCCAACTAAGGCTGTTCCTATGTTGCTTCTTTTCGCTGTTTTAATCAGTGCTTGTTCAAGAATATACCACTGGGTTTCCTGGGCGGCAATGACCTTGTTAGTGTCTGACCCTCCTAGCTAGTTCATGTTGAAGTCCCCTGTTATTAGTAGTGGAATTAGTGGGTGGGAACCAGCCACTTGAGTGATATGGTCCACAGCAGGTTTGACAGTTCATTTTGAATTTTTCACCTCAAAGGTATGTATATGTTGACTGAGATTAGCCCTTGTTTCTCCCTTCTGTGTTGCTAGATTAGGTGTACAGTGAGGAATAGGTCAAAGTCCGAGAAGAGCATCTTGCAGCTGGCCTTTAGAGCAGTTGATAAATAAACCATCAGGCCCCCTTTCCATGGCCAAATTTGCCTTCCTAAGTGGTGGGAAGGAGAGCATAGGAATAGCCCGGGATAGGAATTGGCTCCAGGGCCCAAGTTTCTTGTAAGGCGATGATCAAGAAGCCTTGGAGGGGATAAGTGTGTCAGGATCTTGCAGTTTGGCCTTTAGCCAGTGAATGTTACAGGAGCAGAGCTTTAAGCAGTGATAGTCAGGGGCCTCCTTGCCCCCTGGGGTGGAGATTCAGTTTGTAGTTTGTACCTGGTTGAGGATGCGGGCTACCTACCCCCAGTCATCTCTCTCATGGCTGTCCTTCTGATTCGGTGCTTGATGTATGGGCCGGGCACACCTTGTGGAGTTTGGGCCCAAGGGCGGACCTCACGCTCCCCGAATAACCATGTGCCTTGCCTATTGTACCAGAGACCAAGGACAAAACTGGGTGGAATCCTCAAACCACTTGCTCTGAATGGACCATATATGGCTGTCTACAGTTATCAATAATGTACTGTTTGTGGTTGTAGTATGTGTAATTTGTATGCAACAAATCACTACTCCTCAGTGTTCCAGGCCAAAGGTAAGTAGATGATGGATCACTGCCTTCAGCCATGTGTCTGTGTAAATGTGTATGTTAGCATCTGCTACCCAGAACCTTGTTTTCTTCAGTGTATGATGTGTGCTGGTACCTCACTGCAGTCTGTAATGTGAAGGTGTCCAACATACATGTGACCTTGTTTTTGGATGCAGGTATAGATCACTATTTTCCCTTGGTAAGTGGGGAATGTCCATTGATATGTATTTTGTGCCATCACTGCTGCCAACATATCTTGTGCCTACATGTCAGGGTGTCTTTGTTTTTAGAAAACATTTTTCACCTGCAGTTTCATGCATGGTCTGCCTATGTAGATGGGATGATGTCTGTATTCCCTCACGTAGATGTGTGTGGCACACTGTTTGTGGAATGGAACATTTACAATGGGGTTACGTTTCAGGTTGTGCCACATTCATGAGTGTGCCACCATTGTGTATTGCTGACACATTCCCTCATTCATCATAGTATGTCATCTGGCATCTAGAACTGCAGTAGCACTGAGGGACATGACAGGCCTAGAGTTTTGAGCCAGGTGTGAATAGCTGTGACCTTGATGTGGCATTTGGTGGGAAAATACACTGCACATGTGTAATTGTTAAGGTATGTGCCCTGACTGTTGGCATGCATCATGGAGTGACTTGCAGTGTTTGGAAACAGACATTCATCCTTAGACAGACATCTGGGTTTGCATGGCCAAGATGGGAACAGTGATGTTGCTTCCTACTGGACAACCTGTTTAGGGCCTTTTACAAGTCTTTGCAACTTTGGTATCTCTCCAAAATGGGAAAGACTAATGGCTTCAAATGAAGCACTCAGGGAATGTCATTGTGAAGGGTGCCAGACATTAGTGGTGATTATTCTGGGGCTTGCTGATTTATTGTGCTGTGTAGTTTAGGGACATATCTCCCTGAGATATTGGACATGATGTCTACAGTGTTCATTTCCATGCCACATGTTTGACCTATCTAGGTAACATTGATACTATTTCCTTGACTTTAATGGGACAAATATCACTTGGTGAAGTCACATGGGTATGTCCATGTCACCTTCTCCAAGCTATTGTACTTTTCTCATCTACATTGCTGAATTGTGGCGCATCATTTCTTATTGTTGGGTCAATATGCATGTGACAGATAGATATGTGCATGACCTTGTGTGGGATCTATGGCAATGGACTTTGCACTGGATTGCTATTGTATGCCAACAGATGACTGAGTTCTGCTCCATGGGACAAAGCTTTGAGGGTGATGAGGTGTTCTAGTTGTTGAATGGTTATTGTGATTGCACAGATGATTCAGCCAGGCAATTGTAGTCTTCTGAGATCCAGAATTTTCTGTGGGCAGCTGTTGATAATTCAGATAGCATGTATGCATATGGTGTGGCACATGTATGGGCCACTTATGCGAAGTTTATTGCTGTGGCCTACTTGACATAATCGCAAGCTTTGCTAATCAGAGTTGTTCAAGATTGATCAGCAAGTGGAGGAGACAGGGCAGAGCTGAGTGGGGAAGCAGCTGGACATGGGACCTAGGGTCAAGATACCCACCCACACAGAGCAACGCAGTGGCCTGGAGGACGAGTGGCGTGCCATGGGGGAGAATGGATCTACATCCTCAACATCATTGGATTCCTTCTACAGTGGCTACTCTCTAGTGGTGGCAAACCCATTGGGCATCCCCCTGTACCATCCTCATCTGCCAGCTGCCCATTCTATCACCACCCTCTCTGTTGCTCCCCACCCAGTTGGCTGTGTCCGCTCACCCAAGGGGGTGGGCATCTCTTTTGTCACAGGCACCTTCGGCCCAGGCCCTGTTAATCCTGCTTTCCTCACTGAAGAGGCTATTGACCTCCTGAGAAGTATCTCTGTGGGTCAGTCAGCCATTGTGAATGGTATCCCTGGATTGGCTACCCAACTACAACAGACCAATGCATTCTTGCAAGGTATTCATTGTGCATTGTCTGGCCTACAGAGGTCACCGGTGGTAGCCAGTCACCCCCCACTTTCCTCACCCCTCCAACTTCCTCTTCCTACTCCAAATCCCCCTTCCCCTACCTACCCAAGACCCACAGACAGATCCATAGGCATCCACATCAACAAGAGGGGCACACCCCCCGGTCCCAGTCTGTCCCTTCCACCTCCAAGGCCTCCCCTGCCCCTCTACAAGCACCCATACCTCTGCCCTCAAGAAGAAGCCCACCCCTCCCAAAAAAGATCACCCCTCCCAAGTCCAAGCCCAAACGCCCCTCCGAAAATACGACCCCGACTGCCCCACCTTATAATTCCTGAGGTGCCTGCACCCTTTGATGCTCCTTCCTGTTGAGGTTCACTGGCAGTACTGGGAGTCAAGTGTGAGTACATTAATGTGCATGGGCAATTTATCATGGACTGGCCAATGGCCTTGGACATGTTTCATCTGGTTTTGAAATAAACTCAAAGAGTTGTTTTGTTTTGGGTACACATGTGTCCTACAAGTCCTTTCCTACATTAATGTTCCTTAGTGATTTGCGTAAGATTCCTACAGCTGTGTGTGTTCAGCCTGCTTGCTGATCCATTTGCTGTTGTTTGCTGTATCTGACTTTGTGGGCAGTGTTGTTGTCCTCCAAGAGAAGGGTATATGTTGAGTGTATGGATATGTGGATGTAAATGCAACGGTGGTGTCAAGGCATTGTGTACTGTTTGTTCACGTAAGTATTCCATCTTGTGTTATGCAATGTGAGCATGTATGATGTTTGTTAGCATAGTGTTCTTTGTCTATTTGTCTCTCTGTATATTGTGCATGCCATTGTCCTTCCATAATGCTGTGCTGTGAGTGTCCATTGCAGGGCTGTTTAATGGTAGTGCTGTTTGTGTTTCATGCCACATAGATACATATGTGTGTGGTAGGTGATGACAGTCCCTGGCCAGAGCTGAATTTGAGGGTGAGAGTTGTTTTTCTATGTGTGATATTTGTATGTTATTGGTGATGTGTGAGACAATGTTGTGTGGGCTTCACTGTCCCTCTGCGTGAGATGTGTGGCCATGTGTTTTTGGGTAGTGTGGCAGTGCAGTGTGGGTGGGCTGCCCAAAGTGGGGTATATTGTGACTGTGGACCAGGGACTGCCAAACTCGTAATGAGGACTTAAGCTTTTTTAGAACATAAAAGCAAACAACAAAACTTCTACAAACCAAAGAAACTGTAAAATCTTTGCTAAAAGAAAGGTAAGCAATTTAAATATCAATAGTAAGCACAAATGTTTCAGAAAAACATAAAAAGCAGAACATATCTTTAAAATTTCTTTCGAACCTTAGATACACGACAAAGAAACAAAGACCACACCAAACCTGAAAACCTCTAAAAGCCAAAATCGAACTGCCTTCTCCTACTACCTCCTGAAAATGTGCATGACTTCTACACTTCAATTATACAATTACAATATTTTTCACAAAATGAGAAAAAATTGGTTCCGCTTCTAAATTATTCTGAAGATACATAGATCGCTCATCTAAGCAGGTCAGGTCATATGTCCCATTGACTGCTACTCGGCATTCTTAAAAGGAGGTGCAAAAACCAGTAATACAATAGAAAGTTGGCATAATTCAGTCAACAATTAAATAGAAAAACTCACACAAACCACCCTAATTTTTTCGAAAATGTGAAAAAAGAACAAAGTTTCCTGGAACTGAGAATGGTGAAATCATTGCCAGGTAGTCTGAATCTTCGAATATCCAAAAATGTAGAGATATGTTGAAAAGACTATTGGCAAAGATTCATCAATTTCCATTGACCAAATATACAATACTGCATATATTTTACACTACTAACACAAACTAATAGCTTCTTTAATTAATTAAAACAGTACTTGATGTTCTACCTGTAATTGTCGTCTTTCTTCAACTCTTGGTGATATTTTAAGAAACCTCTCACCAAGAGTCTCAAATATTTCAACAATTCAAAGAGATCAACATAAATGTTTTTTTTTGTTTTTTAAATAATCAAATAAAAAATCAATTATTCACTTTAAATTTTTCGACAATCCACAAATAAGACACTCTAAAAACCAAAATACCTGAAAAAAGATTTGTTCAAAAATGTAAAAAAGCATTAAATCCCTAGTGAAACCAGAAGCCAGTCAAAAATGTCCAGAATTGTTGCTTCGAAAACATTGCTTTCTTCTTCCAAAATTGAAGAACAATAAAAAACAATGCAACAAATGTTAAATGTTACTTTTAATTCAACTGGGTTTTAAAAAGTTGTGAACATGTCTCCCAACCCTTTTTAAACCTATGTTGAATTAAGAAACAACTATGCTGACATACTCATATAAAACCAGCTGTATGGGGAGGTAAAACTGGTTAAAACACAAATAACATACATTCTAATTAAATAACAACTATCTACATCCCTCCATCTCTTCTTACAACAACTTTGGTCACCAACATGTGTAAAAAACTAAATAAATTGCTCTTATCTGAATGAAGTACCTCCTTGCTTCCGATCTTGACGATGCTCCACCAACTATAGAACAGACACTGAACTGATTACGTAAAGGTGAGAAACAACTGGCAAAATTTTAGATACTGTAAATACGTCTGTTTTTCCTGAAGTAAAAGTATGATTTATATTTTTTTTAAATAAGGTATATTATATTTTATGTTTTAAATATTTGTAATAAAACATAATAATCAGAATAATGGATTTATTACAACTAAACTTAGTGTGCTTTGTAAATTTGTAATCAAATTAATTAAATTAGTAATAAATTATTGTAAATTTCTAAAAAAAGATTTTCCTGTTGTACTGCTTTTAAAAATTATTTATCACCTTTTACATGTGTGCTTCGAATATTATTTACATATACATATTTTTAAATATGTTATAATCATTTTTTTAATTAATACGTAGGTACCACAGTGGGTAGCTAAGTTGTAATATGCTTCCCCACATATTACTGTTATACCCCTTGCATTCCACTCCTCAAACTTTATTTTCATATATTTAAATTCGTTTTTCTAAATTATTTTTAAAATATTGAAACATTTACTAAATGGATTACTTAATTAATACACATGTATCACAATTGATACCTGAGTATTAAAACACTTCCCCACTCATTACCCCTATATCCCTTGCATCTTGCTCCTAAAACCTTTATATGATCTGGCAGCTGAGTGTCTTCTTTGATGAGGCATGAACTTTCTCCCAGAGCTTGTGTTTGAGGAGATATTTTGTTCCTCTGGCAGAATGACTATCTGCCCTACGCCCAGGAACTTGAAAAGAGACCTGTTAGTTCACAGACTGATTCTAAGGGTCCTTCTTTGTTTCCCCAGCCAGTTAGGCACCAATCTCACTCGGAGAGGTTCTGCCCTAGAGTGACCACATAGGAGTGGTTGCTAATTTTCCTAGCCATTCCGCTGGGGTGGACACAGGAGTTCTGCATGGAAGAAGAAAGGTTCTGCCATCTTTGTTTTAGGTAGGAAGGGACACTGTGGGATTGCTTGTAGTAAGGAACACAAGAAATGCTGCAACAGTGTGTAGGTTACCCCTGAACGTTTTACCCCATGCATGAGGGAAATACCAGAGGTTTCCCCCACCCTCAGGCTGGTGCCAGGCATAAATGTGGTATCGCAACACAACAAGGTGATGGACGGTGTGCTGAAACTTTTCAAACACTCACCCCCAGTAAACATGGCATCATCATGAAATCAAGGGGAGGAATTCAGAAGAGATCCAGGACCATATTTACAAGGCCCATGGTGCGGGGCGGCACAGAAAGTGCTTTGCTGCGCCACCCTGATCCACTGGAAAAGGGCAGAAATGCACCATGTGTACAAAATACTGTGCTTTTCTGTCCTCTCCCCCTGCACACGTGCACATACTGCTGCCATGTGCCAACAGAGGCACCCTTGTATCATGGTGCAATGGTGCCTGCGTTGTGGGGATGATTGTTTTTGTGCAGGATGGGACCTTCTGTAGTGTGGTTAGTTTTAAGTATCCTTTGCGCGTTAGCTTCAGGCTTTAGGCCTTTGTGCACTTTGCCCTGGATGTATTTTATTCATTTGCTTGCAGTTTAGAGCCTCTGTGCACTTTGCTCTAAATGCTTTTTATTAGGCTTCGTACTGTTATTTTTCAAATAGCCAGTTCTACGGTTTTGTTTTTTATACATATCACACTGTTTAGCCAACTTCAGCACTGGAGTTCTCCATAACACATTCACTCTGTGCTTCAGTCAAGGATACAGTCTGGTACATTGCCGATAGACGTGGTAGGAATTTAGACTTGGCATTCCTGCGTAGGGACATTTTGTGATCACGCTGACATGTTAGTTATAAAATCACTTTCTTGTCCCAATACACGCAAGAGGGAGATTCCGACCAGGGAACCACAACTAGACGCTGACTGCTTCGTTGCAGATGCTGAACCAGATCACAGGCCTTTGCTCAGGTATGAGGGCTGATGTCTCCCCAGTGATTCAGAAAGGCAAGCTAGAAGCTTAACATGCTGTGCTCGAAATAGAACAAGCAGAGGGAGAGTAGAAACTGTTAGGCACTATGATAGCTTTGTTCTTATGTTTTACTCTCCTGGTGACTATTTCAATCCTACTGTGTTGTATTGTTCTGGTTATTGCGGCTCACGCCTTATTATCTAAAATACAGTCGTTTTATTAAAACATTATATAAAACTTATACTGTCTTTGTCATTTGTATATGAGATCATATTGTAAATGAGAAGAGTTGGTTTGGATCTGAGTGACCACGACTTCCCTGAGAAGTTCCAAAGATGTCATGCGCTCGGCTGCCGAATCATCTCTTCCCCGTGGGAGAAATGAGGCACTGCTAGTTAGCCAGAGCAAACACCGGATTTTGGGTGACAGAGTTCCTCACACGTGGGTCAGACTCAGTCCCCCACACCGTTATCGATCCTGCTGCCTAGAAATCCAGTAGTCTCATTTAGGATAATGAGAGCCCACGTGACATGGCGCCGCCAACGATTGGTCTGGCTCTAATTTTCAGGTCCGGCTGACTCTCTCGGTCTCATATATATATTGACTCCTTGGTTCCGTATACAGAGACGTCCGTGGCACTGAGGACTTCCACCACCGCAATATAGGTAGATCCTATTAATTGCGGTTGGTTGTTCAAGCTTGAACTTTAAAAGGAAAACCCCGATATTGGTGTGCCTTCTCTGACCTAGTGCTATTTTTTACAAATGGCAAATCCTAATGTAGTGAATATAGCAATCAATATGCGACAACCGCTCACGGGACATCTGGTGGCACATGGCCTGACGGTCCAGGGGGGTCCGGTCACTTTTGTGGTGGACGCCCATGCAGCCTATAGAACAGAACTTTTTTATTCTTGGGTCATATTTCCAGCAGTTGATGGGGGTACAAACACTTTTCACGAATACACTGTTGCGAATGTCCCTGGACAATACAGGGCTTATGCATATTTAGAGATACCTTTATCTTATCAAGAACACCATAATTGGCTTGATGGCGCCCTCCCACACACAGTAGCACAAGTTAGGTTAGGTCCACTAAGTAATGATGGTCCTACCTGGCTTTTATTGGCTACATATACACCTCATCCTGCGGCTGCTCAGTTGCCAGTGGTTGAAGTTCGTTGTTTATATACAGACTTAACGGCTACATATAGACGATTAGTTCAGTTTGTAATGCTGCTCCGGCGCACCCACAAGCAGTGGTTCCGGCTATTAATCCAGCCACTGTACACTCAGTTATGGGTAAAGTACCGGCTAAACGTGAGGAGACTCCATTTTGGCTGGCGCAGAAAATTAATACGCTGGAAGCAGTATTTCCCCATAAGGGACCACAGGATAAACATAGAGGGGGTCATTACGACCCTGGCGGAACAAGTCCGCCAGGGCCGTGGGACGCGGTGGCACCGCCGACAGGCCGGCGGTGCCCCGCGGGGCATTCTGACCGCGGCGGCTCAGCCGCGGTCAGAGAAGGGAAACCGGCGGTCTCCCGCCGGTTTCCCGCTGCCCCAAAGGAATCCTCCAAGCCGGCGCAGCATGCTGCGCCGGCATGGGGATTCCGACTCCCCCTCCCGCCATCCAGTTCCTGGCGGTTCTCCCGCCGGGAACCGGATGGCGGGAGGGGGAGTCGCGGGGCCCCTGGGGGCCCCTGCCGTGCCCATGCCACAGGCATGGGCACGGCAGGGGCCCCCGTAAGAGGGCCCCTAAAAGTATTTCAGTGTCTGCAAAGCAGACACTGAAATACGCGACGGGTGCAACTGCACCCGTCGCACCTTCCCACTCCGCCGGCTCTATTACGAGCCGGCGTCATCGTGGGAAGGGAGTTTTCCCCTGGGCTGGCGGGCGGTCTTGTGAAGACCACCCGCCAGCCCAGGGGAAAACTCGGAATACCCTCCGCGGTCTTACGACCGCGGAGCGGTATTTCGGAGGGGGAAGCCTGGCGGGCGGCCTCCGCCGCCCGCCAGGCTCGGAATGAGGGCCAGAATGTTGATGATGTGTTTGCCGTATGGGATGGTTCCTCCGGTGGACCTTTGTAAGACCTGGGGCACGGTGTTTGCCGCGCCTCACACTACGGCACACGGTACACCGACATTAGCAAATTTACCGGAAGTGCTTAAACAAATTCAAAATGAATATGGGGCTGCCCCTACCTTAGATTTGGGCATGCAGTTAATGGGCAATTTTGCCGCAGTTTCTTCTATTATTTTGAGTAATCTCAAGGGAGAGGCAGTAGCACTGGCAGTGCAAATGCGTCTTCGGGAAGTTCCGCAGATTTATCAAGAGCGGGAACTCCCGAGAATAATAGCGGAAACATATTCCAGTATTGGTCACGATAGCCTAGGGGCTAGACCACAAAAACCCCAATTGCAGGGTAAAAATAATAAAGATAATGCTAAACAACAGCAACCTGAGGGTACTAAAAAGCGCTGGGAAAAGAAACAGCAAACACCTAAGAAAGATGGGGGACAGTCTCCGCAACCGGAGACCCCGCAGAATAGGTATAATCTCAGGAATAGGGATAATTTGAAGACGCCTGAAAGATATCAATATACTATTACACGCCAATCTCGTTCATTTCAGGACTCCTCAGAGAAGAGAAGTGAGAGAGGTGGGCGATCAGAGCGGAGAACTGAGTACGTGAAACCGAGACAGGAATCACAACGCTCAACTGAGGTTTCTGTTAAAGAGATAGAGAAACCGCTCCAACAAAAGCAACAATTTAAAAAGAAGAAAGTGGCAGCAGTCTCAGTTAGTCATGCCGCTCAAGAAGAGAGTTCTCTTGATGAACAAGACATGGGCGTTGGCACTGTTAGACAGCGCGGCAGAGGTCACAATAGTTCGCCGGAGTCTTCTAGAGCATATGGAGGTGAAAGCAACTGATGACTTCATACAAGTCGAAACGGCGGATATGCGAGTCTCTGATCCTGATAGAGTATATCAGGTGACTCTGCAATTAGAAGGGGACATTGACCGCATAGTACACGCCATCTTTTGGGACCATGTGGTAAAATCATATGATGTTCTGCTGGCCGAACAGGATTGGCCACCTGACTTTGTTCGCGATTGTCCAGTGGGGGAAGAGGTTATTGCACCTTCCTTCTTGCCACTTGTTCTGAGAGAACTTGTGGAGTCCTATAGTAAATTATGGGCTCTTACACAGGCCCTCGCTCCATATAGAAATAATGTGGGGTGGGATAAACAATCACCTTATCATGTAATTCCAATAAAGGGCGAACCTCAGCCGCAGCCGCAGTATCCTATCAAATTTGAAGCAAGGGCATCGGTTAGGAAAATTCTTACGCAATTGGAGTAACAGGGTGTAGTTGAGCCCTGTGTCTCGCCGATGAATAATCCCTTGTTTCCGGTTGCCAAACCGGACCATTCCTATAGGATAGTGGTGGATTACAGACATTTGAATAGTCATACATGCACATATGCAATACAGAATTCACATAGCGCAGCTCTTATGAATAATATAGTGCGTAAAAAATACAAAACAACGTTGGATATCTCGAATGGATTTTTCTGCCAAATTATAGCGCCCGAAAGTCGGGACTATACCAGTTTCAGTGCGTTTGGCTCTCAGAAAAAGTTTTGTCGTTTGCCTCAGGGGTAGAAGAATAGTCCAGGACTGTTTTCGGCTCGTGTAACTGAAATTCTGCACGAGTTGGACCCTGAAGCGTTGTCATACGTTGATGATATATATCTGACAGACGATGAGATACTGCAACATCAAAGGCGTGTATCGCACATTGTTGTGGGGTTTGCTGAAATTGGCTATAAGTTTAATTTTAAGAAATCGAAGATTGCCTTCCTCAGCGTCATTTTTCTGGGATATGAATTGTCGAGTGAGGGCAAAAGCTTAGCGCCTAATTTTTTGGAGAAATGTGCTTTATTGCAGCCTCCTAATACGGTTCGGAAGCTCCAGTCATTGTTGGGGTTTCTGAATTTTGGCAGAACTTACATTCCTGATTATGCTACGTGTATAAAACCCTTATACGAACTGATTCGCCCGAATTTTTCGAGTAGATTTTGGACGATTGAGCATACACACATACTACGAGAGTTACAGACTGATCTCTTAGCAGTTAAACACTTACACACACGGGACAATAAGACACATTTAGTCATCAGGGTGATACCTGGGGCTGTTGGGTTTACGTATGTCACCTTTAATGAGGGTGAGACAGTCCCGATTGCTTACAAGTCCCACTTG
Organism: Pleurodeles waltl; assembly: GCF_031143425.1. Taxonomy (NCBI): domain Eukaryota; kingdom Metazoa; phylum Chordata; class Amphibia; order Caudata; family Salamandridae; genus Pleurodeles; species Pleurodeles waltl. The sequence goes on from NC_090437.1 coordinate 1,180,958,622, forward strand.
TATTCTGCTGCAGAACAACAATTTGCACAGACTGAGAAAATACTCACTGCAGTACAGATGGCTGTGATTAAAGAAAGACCGCTTGCCCAGGGCCAACGCATCATTGTCGTTTCCCCGATTCCGGCCTTAGAGGCTGTTACAAAAGCGAGTGTTCCTAATTCGAAAGCTTTACACCCGCGATGGATACAATGGGCTACGTCTTTGACAGCCACTGATGTAGATTACATATTTGACCCTAAACTGCAGACTCAAGAATTTCTTCAATATGAAATGGAGTACCCAGTTCCTGCTGGTACGTTGCCTATTGACCAATATCAGGTGGTCATGTATACCGATGGCTCTGCGCAGCCGGCGGTTGGGACTAAACAACAGTATTCTGCTGCATGTGCGGTGGTGAGCGGCACTATAGAGGGGGAAGTGTTCTGCCCACGACATACTTATACTAAAACCTTGGGAGATTGCACGGCACAGCTGGCTGAGCTCAAAGCTCTATTGTTAGCATTGGAGCACGCGGATCTGGCGATTTTGACCTTGCTGGTCTGTGACTCCTACTACTGTGTTCAGTCTTTCAATGAATATCTGCAGTATTGGAAGTTGAATGGGTTCAGAGATTCTAAAGGCAACACCATTAAACATAAATTGTTGTGGGGTAAGGTTGCGGATCTGAAAGAAACGCTTCCTAAGGTCCATGTTGTGCATACACTTGGACACCAGCGCGTTGGAATACATGTTGCTGGGAATACTTTGGCTGATGAAGCTGCAAAGTCAGCAGTGGCAGTCGCCACTGTGGCCGCAGTGACTCGTTCGAGTTCCAAACCAGACACAGAGATTTTGGCTGCCATACAAACTACGGCTGATGGCACGCCATTTCCTAAAGGATTTCCTTCTAAATATGGTTACTGCTTGAGTAGTGCGCTAAATGCTGTTGTTAATATTCCAGGCATTGGTGTACGTGAACTACCCAATAAAATTGAGAGACCTCGATTAATTTCTGCAGCACATGAGGGGCTGGCATCTGCACATGCTGGTGTGGCTGCCACGATTTCACTTTTACAGGCTCGTTACTGGTGGCCTTGTCTCTATAAAGAGACAAAGCAGTATGTCCTTTGTTGTGACGTTTGTCAACAAATTAAAGCTTCGTCGGCTAGACGCCCCTTCTGATTTCAAATAAACCTTTACAGTGTGTGTACTTGGATCATTGTGGTCCGCTGACACCAGATAGTGCATACAAATATATATTGGTTGCTGTAGATTCGTGCTCCAGATTTGTGTGGGTATGGCCACAACGCTCGGCTGACGCTCGAACTGTTATTAAAGATTTGCGCATCTTTGTCGATACATTTGCAGTTGCGGCTTTTCATTCGGACCAGGGCCCTGCTTTTGCCTCTAAGGCATTCAGGGACACCATGGCTTCGTTGGGGGTCCAACTCCAATTCTCGTCTCCATTTCATCCCGAGGGAAATTCTGTTGTGGAGCGTTTAAATCGTGATTTAAAGCAATCCTTAACGGCCAGAGTTATAGGTACGGGTCGTGGTTGGCTAGCCCACCTGTATGGAGTACAGAGAGCACTTAATAACTTGCCTAGAAGGTCACTGGGGGGTCGTACTTCATATGAGTGCCTGTTTGGAACACAAATGTATGTTCCTGATCTAGATGGTCCTGGTGTGGAGGCGGCGGATACGCCCTTTGACATAAATGATCGTGTCACTGTTTTGCAGGATTTACAACAATTCCGTGAATACAACTCTTCTGCAAGTGCTGCCTCCTCAGGAATTAAGGATGAGCCAGTAACTCCTACTGGTTGGATACCCAGGATTGGGGATCTAGTGCGTGAAAAGGTCGCAGTAAAGAAAGAATTTGGTCCTTCTTATCGAGCACCTGTCCCTGTGTTAGGGTTTAGCGGCATGAGAACTGTGATTTTGCCGCCGCTGCAAGGGGCCAAAGGAAATCGCTTTGTTTCCATTGATAATGTCAAGTTACAACATGTGGCCGATTCAGCACAGCAGACCAAGAGGGACACCCAGTAGTTCCGGAATCCCTCTCACTACTAGGGAAGAAGTCCCGCTGCAGGTGATTTACACTGACGCTGTTTCCTCTCCGAGTTCGAAAACGTATTATGATAAATTTGCATATTTTTCTGGGCATGATCAACGAAATGCTAAGTCTTACTATTTTAAAGTTACTCCGTATTCTAATAAGCAAATGTTATTGACCGATACTAAATTACTGTATTCAAATTTGTTTGTATCTAAACTTTCGGTCGAGGGGTGTGAATACTGGTTTAAGACTGTTGACTTGAAAAGTGTTTGGGGTACGAAAAATTGGCAGATGCGTGGCAGGGACACATTATTTAGTGCATGTATTATCCCTGTGCAGATGATTTTCCTCAATGACACAGTACAACAGACTAGCTGTTTGGGCTTGGCAACAATTAGAGAGTTAAATTTGCCTAGTATACCTGTCCCTTCCAAATTAAACAACTGGCAGCACTATGTGAATGCTACTTTTAGTGAATTTACACATTGGGTCCAGAATGGTACGCTTAACACTTCATCGATACATCCGGGCGGGTGGTTATTATGGCCTATAGACACTAATAAGTGTCATCAACGTTTTGTCACCTCTTCAGGGGGGTCCAGGACTAGTAGGGCAGACCCTCGTTACATTTCACCAGAACATGCTGATATTATAACTACATACAGCGTGGGGAAGCTTTGTCATCAATGGTTGACAATCCACGCTGGATGCAGTTAAGTCACATCTCACGTTACTGTCTAATGATACTGATTTACAAGATTTTTTGTCAGGTCCCAAAGTACCACGGAAGAAAAGATTTTTATACGAAGTTTATAATGAGATTTGGAAGCTTTCACAACAGGAGGCTGCAGCCCGGTTGAGGCAGATTAATCAGGAAAACCTGCTGCAGACTTTGGGGGTCATTCCTACCCTAGAGGTCTATGACCGCCAGGGTAGGTGACGGAGGAAGCACCGCCAACAGGCTGGCGGTGCTTCCGGGGGCATTCTGACCGCGGCGGTAAAGCCGCGGTCAGAAAAGGGAAGCCGGCGGTTTCCCGCCGGCTTCCCACTGCCCCAGGGAATCCTCCACGGCGGCGCTGCAAGCAGCGCCGCCATGGGGATTCCGACCCCCTTCCAGCCAGCCTGGTTCTGGCGGTTTTCACCGCCAGAACCTGGCTGGCGGGAACGGGTGTCGTGGGGCCCCTGGGGGCCCCTGCATTGCCCATGCCAGTGGCATGGGCACTTCAGGGGCCCCCTAACAGGCCCCCACATAGATTTTCAGTGTCTGCGTGGCAACTGCACCCGTCGCACCCCTTCCACTCCGCCGGCTCCATTCGGAGCAGGCATCCTCGTGGAAGGGGGTTTCCCGCTGGGCGGGCGGGCGGCCTTCTGGCGGTCGCCCGCCAGCCCAGCGGGAAACTCAGAATGACCGCCGCAGTCTTTTGACCGCGGTACGGTCTTCTGGCGGTTCCCGCTTGGCGGGCGGGGACCGCCGCCCGCCAATCTAGGAATGAGCCCCTTTGTCTGTTGTTGATAATGGCATGCATACCCTTTCTGACCGTGTTTACACGATTGACAGCATTGTTTCCTCTGCTATTGACATTATTAAATCGGACATGTCTTCTTTATATCATGGGCAGAGTCAGACGCGGTCCATCATGCAGCTGGGTTGGACTCTTCAGACCTTGAAGGCAGGTCGCGTTCCATGGCAGCACATTCGTGCCAGGAGATCTTTGTCTCCTTTAATTTGACTCGTCAACAACAGCTGATGGCTAAAAAGGAAGCGGCGTATGTCATGTTGAATATTGAGAAATTGGAGAAACTGCCTTTCACGGTTGCTGAGATTCCGTCAGCTGAGTGGTTGATTCATGGGGGTATTAATCTGCCTATCTCCACTCTGCAATTTACTTCTTGTTTGAAGCACATTCCGGTGGGTAGATATGAACTATTGGGAGATAGTTACATACACGAGGTGTGGGAGCTTCCCTTTCAATACAGATGTATTAATGGTTTGAGGGAGGTTTTTCTTAGCGGTAGTGAATGCGAAACTTCTGTCAGCCATTCTATGGTTTGTAAACAGCTGTCCTTGCACGGAGCGTGTAACGCTTCGATTGCTAACTTAGCTTGTTATCTGAAGGGAATTCCAGTCCCGGTTATTAAAAACACTTTCCAGGTGCTTTCTAAAGGCAGTTACATTGTTCTTAACAGCGAACGGTGCTGTGGCATGCGTGCCGGAATAGTTTACGTTGTCGTTGTCAACAAGGCCGTTACGTGCTGCGGGAATGTGTTGTTTCCCCCCACTCAAATTAGGGAGGTGGCGGACATCTGGCCTCATATTGCTACTTCCAAGGTTAATTTCGACAAGTTGAGTCGACTAAAGGCTTTATTGTTTCAAAAGCATGTGGCCCTTACATCTGCGAGCGAGACCTACGCACTTCAGGTGGCAAGGTCATCGGAGGAAATACAGTCCCTTTTGAATACTAACTTTCCAAGTCACTTCGGAGAACTTGTGGGTCGTATATTTAATGCATCAAGCACTGCTGGTATTGCACATTTTTTCAAAGCCGTTGGTGTTGGTTTTGCTCACACCTTCTCTTCCATATTCGGTTTGATACCTTCGGCTATACACTCTATTTTCGGAAGCATTTTTGGGGGTTTCCCGATTACTTTGGCTTTATTGGCTGGTGTCTTGCTGTTGTTGCTATTTTTTCGCAATGGCTGTCCCGCCACGACAAGATCCTATATTGCTGCTCCCGTCAGCGCAGCTGTGTCGTGAACGCATGATGCAGCATTTTGGAGCAACACTCCTGGCCCATTTGGAGTGTGACTGGTCTCTGTCATTCCGACCGGTTTTGGATTGTGTGCAACCCGTGTTTCGGTGCCTTTGGTGCTCGTTTGAACATGCACTGGCTCTCTGTCTCTCGCTGCAGCGCCCTCCAGTGGTCAATCCTGATCTGTTGATGTTCCCGATTAGGGCTCATTCCCAGACTTGTGCACTACGGTTGCGTTTGCTTCGTGAGGCAGTTTATGAGATTCCCTTCCTGGAGGAAGATGGTTTTGTCTCATTCATAGGCCCTGCACGGGGTGCCGCCCTGAATGGTTTTGGGGCTTTGGAACACACCTGCTCCATGGTACTTTGTGGCGTGGATCTTCCGATATTGACATATATCGAAGTGGAGGAGCTCCTACTTTCACTTTCACACATAAGCTTTATTCGGCCGACAGACCATCAAAGCATACAATACAGTACGATATGAATATAAATAAACATCATAATATCATAGGAAAATTTAAAAGAAGAAAATAAAATCCATTTTTGCCCGACTAGTAACAATTTCAAATCATTGTAAATAAAAAATACGTATGCGCCATGCCATTACTAAGAACTTACTTACTGCATAAATTGTCACTTTTGAATTGTGGCTTTTTAAAATCCTCAAAGCTAAAAAACATTTCCTTAAGTTCAGTTCCCGACAGATTTTGTGAATCCATTTAAACCTTGGGGTTGAGTAAGCGGGACAGAAAAACATAAAATGTTCTATTGTTTCAGAAGAAGTGCCACATGCAGGACAAATATCAGAGCTTGACTTAGGTCCCCATCTGCTCGTCAAGGCCTTCAAAGGTAATGTTCCAAATCGAAATCTGGCATACAAGCTTTTGCCTAGTAAGTCAGGTATTATATCTAGATATAGTTCGAACTCTGGGTACCATTTAAAGTCAATAAACAAATTAGTTAAATGACCATTCGATTTTTGAGAAATGTAATTATTACGTATGTGGGACCAGTAAGCTCCCTTCAATACTTTTACATGGGACTTCACAAGTTGCTGGGGATTCTCCCAAAAGTTCCTCAATCCCAGCGTGCAAAGCCAGCTGGATACGTGTTTGATCCATGGGATTGACGTAGAGTTAGGGCTTTTTAACAATTCTAATAGAGAAAACTTATATATGGCCAGTTCGGGAACTACCCAAAGCCTCACCCAATATACTATAGGCCGTAAGATAATTAAATCAGCTATTCGTTTAAACCCTAGGTCTAAAAATAGGGGGGTTAATGGGGTACTAGTAGGGCAAGCACAGCTATTCTCAGTTTTGGTTATCCTACTATTATCTGCCATGCCCCAAATCTCTGCGCCGTAGACAGCAGCACCCTGTGCCTTAGCCACATAAATCTTTACTGCTGGAGACACAACTTTAGCGATCGTATTCCTATAGAGGCGCAATATGTATGCTGCCCGATGTTGCAAAAGCCCAGCACTCTTGCCAACTTGTTCCTCCCAAAGGAGTGTATCTGTTAGTCTTACACCCAAGTAATCAATGGAGCTAACCTGGTCCAAAATGGCTCCATCTAACCTAATAGTGCATTTCTTACGAGGGCCAGAGCGAAGCACCATCAATTTCGTTTTCTTCAAGTTCAGCTCTAAACCAAAATTCCAGCAGAATGATTTAAATCTGTCCACAAGAATTTGCAACCCCATAGGGGTTTTTGAAATCAATAGAGAGTCATCCGCAAAAAGGAGAATTGGAATTTTCTGATTGACTAGTGTGGGAGCATCGTTCTGGCATATCATTAGTTCTTGGACCAACTCGTTGATGAATAAAGAAAACAGAAGTGGTGCAAGCACACATCCCTGACGGACACCTCTTTTAATGGGAAATTTATTAGTCAATTCACCTTGTTTATCCCATCTTACTTGCGCGTAAGTGCCTTCGTGCATGCGTATTAATAGATGGATAATATCTGGTGGTGCCCCTATTTTGTGTAACACTCCCCAAAGCTTATCTCTTGGGACCAAATCAAAGGCAGAACGGTCAACAAAAATGACGTATAGAGTTTGCTTTGCCAAGACTACATATTTCCAGTGTAGCACGGTCAACCTGAAAGCCAGGTCAACCGTGCTAACTCTAGAGCGGAACCCTGCCTGGAGCGGTGAAAGGATCTGCTGCTCCGACACCCAGTTCGACAGTCTAACTAGCAACTGTTTAGCAAAGATTTTTTGTAAATTGTCGATTAAACTGACCGGTCTGTAATTGATTGGAAGATTTACATTACCCTTTTTGTAAATTGGGATAATTTCTGCGCCCTTCCACGTCTCAGGGATCTGCCCTCCTTTTGTGATTTTATTTGACAGTAGATTGATATACCAGGTCCATATAGATGGCTCTGATTTATAAAGGTTGCCTGGAATTTTATCAGGACCTGGGGCTTTACCTGACTTTAAAGAGTTGATAGCCTCTGCAGTTTCTTCGAGGGAGAAACAAATATAACTCTCAGGGTTATATGGATTCCCATCAGGTGGAGAAGTGGCAGGGTTAGCAGTTTGTAAAATTAGAGGGTCTAATCCCACTTTATCACAGTCAACAGCCCCAGTGGGGATAGCTCCTACTTTCTATTGCTTCTGTTTAACAATTGGATTTTTTTACCCTCTCCTGCAAAATTGACTTTATATTGAATTTGGCTTTATCGTCACATGTTTCCTAAATGTATGACTTTGTTGTCTTCTGACCTTGTCGAAATATGTATATAATTTTAGGTATTGTTTATATCTGGGGCATATTTTTATATTATTGGAACCACTTGCTACCGACAAGGGGAGGGTGTAGTGTGGTTAGTTTTAAGTATCCTTTGCGCGTTAGCTTCAGGCTTTAGGCCTTTGTGCACTTTGCCCTGGATGTATTTTATTCATTTGCTTGCAGTTTAGAGCCTCTGTGCACTTTGCTCTAAATGCTTTTTATTAGGCTTTGTACTGATATTTTTCAAATAGCCAGTTCTACGGTTTTGTTTTTTATTCATATCACACTGTTTAGCCTACTTCAGCACTAGAGTTCTCCATAACACATTCACTCTGTGCTTCAGTCAAGGATACAGTCTGGTACATTGCCGATAGACGTAGTAGGAATTTAGACTTGGCATTCCTGCGTAGGGACATTTTGTGATCACGCTGACATGTTAGTTATAAAATCACTTTCTTGTCCCAATACACGCAAGAGGGAGATTCCGACCAGGGAACCACAACTAGACGCTGACTGCTTCGTTGCAGATGCTGAACCAGATCACAGGCCTTTGCTCAGGTATGAGGGCTGATGTCTCCCCAGTGATTCAGAAAGGCAAGCTAGAAGCTTAACATGCTGTGCTCTAAATAGAACAAGCAGAGGGAGAGTAGAAACTGTTAGGCACTATGATAGCTTTATTCTTATGTTTTACTCTCCTGGTGACTATTTCAATCCTACTGTGTTGTATTGTTCTGGTTATTGCGGCTCACGCCTTATTATATAAAATACAGTTGTTTTATTAAAACATTATATAAAACTTATACTGTCTTTGTCATTTGTATATGAGATCATATTGTAAATGAGAAGAGTTGGTTTGGATCTGAGTGACCACGACTTCCCTGAGAAGTTCCAAAGATGTCATGCACTCGGCTGCCCAATCATCTCTTCCCCGTGGGAGAAATGAGGCACTGCTAGTTAGCCGGAGCAAACACCGGATTTAGGGTGACAGAGTTCCTTACACGTGGGTCAGACTCAGTCCCCCACACCGTTATCGATCCTGCTGCCTAAAAATCCAGTAGTCTCATTTAGGATAATGAGAGCCCACGCGACACTTCCTGCACAAAAACAATCAATGGAGGTGATTTCCTCCTTCTATGTGTGCTGCAAAAAACCACATTTACAAACCATTCCGGGGATTTCCCTCTGGTCATTACAGTATGACTTGTGAAGTTTATGTGCCATCTGTATGCCACACATTATGTGATGAATTTGCTGCTACTGTATTTTTAAGGTATTAGATATGGTACATTTTAACACTCTTGTTTTAATACATGACCCATGTCCTTGAATTGTTTCTGAGAGCAGATCGGCAATGGAGTACACAATGGCCCAACACCATTTTTTTTTCTTCATTGGAACACTTTGTCTCACCATCTCGGTTTGTGCTGTAGCTTCCCACTTCATGAAGCAAGATATAAACTATCATGCTGCATGACCACACCGCTGGTGAGCCAAAGGCATGCCAAAGACAAGCCCATCTGTGCCCATATGTGCCGGTACCACATCCAGCAACAAACTCGCTGACCAGCAGTTCTCAGAAATTAGAACTTACACTCTCCTGGAGCTTCTTTTACTTTTGCCCCAAAGTAACTGAAAACCACTGAATATTAAAAGTATGCAAAATAGTCAGATTGTTTGTCCTAATGGTCTTATAACCTATAGCTAGCCTCACTTAGCGAGCAGGGTAGGGCTATCACTGCTAGGTCTCTCAGGTCATAAGCATGAAAAGCCACTGAAAACTATCTTAATTAACCTCAAATAGAAATACATTTTGTCACAGGTAATGCACTGGATGCTGTTTTTTTACAGAAACCTGGCCGGGAGTAAGTTTATCCCTGGATATTGCAGAAGCTATAAAGGTGGGGTATGCCATGGTCCATCATGGTTAGATCGCAAGAAAGGGGAGAGGTAGTCTCTTGGGAGCCCCCACCTCTAGGCTAACTCCAGGCAAGACCTTGGGATTCTGGTCTCAGAGAAAGGTGGTGGCTTGAGTCTATCTGGGAGCAAATGACGCTCAATGCTGGTTGGACTCCTGGGCAACATAACAAAAATGTTTCTCTGGGCCCAATTGATAGAAGACATTCCATATGTTAATTTGGGCCATATGTACGATAGCTTTTTCCCATAGACACAAAATGGGTAAAATCCTTTGGTACATCTGGCCCTTTATGTTGTGTTATGTTATGTTATGTTATGTTATGTTATGTTATGTTATGTTATGTTATGTTATGTTATGTTATCTTAGCTTATCCTATTCAGATTTGTAGTGTGCACTATCACCCGGGGAGGTAACCTGGTGCTGAGCAGGTGTTATCCTGCACTCACCTAGGGCCTAGTGGGACTACTCGAAAAGCCAGGTCTTCAGCTTCTTGCAGGATTAAGGAAGTGAGGAGGAGGCTCTCATGTGTAGCAGCAGGTCTGTCCATGCTTCTGAAGTGATGTAAAAGAAGGCTTGGCTGCCCGATTTCATTTTCCGTATGCGTGGATTTGTGCAAGTAAGAGTCCGGATGAGTGGAGGTGTCTGAAAGGTTTGTGAAAGCAGACTTGATTGTTGAGGTATGTTTGGCCCATTCTATGTAGTGCCTTGAAACTATGGGCGAGGAGTTTGAATTGTGCTTGTTTGTGAATGGGGAGCCAGTGGAGGTCCTTCAGGCGTGGTGATGTGAGAGCAGCGAGGGAAGTTGAGCATGATTCTGGCCATCGAGTTCTGAATGGCCTGCAGCCTTCTGGTAGGTTTTTGTTGCTCCCGGTATAGAGGATGTTCCCATACACCAGCTTGTTTGTGCCCAGGGCTGGTGAGACAGTTTTCTGGGCTTTCCGGGTGCTTTGTTGTGGTAATCCCTGACTTAGCTGTCTGGCTGCTACAGGACCACTGGATGATAGTGGCAGTCACTATGCTATATTAATGGTGGGACGACTGTCACTCATTTTATAAGAAAACTCAAAATATTGAAACCCTGTGCATAATGAGGTTTTGCATTTTGTTAATTAAAAAAACTCCTGCCTTGTGAGTGGTTTATCTGAACAGAAAATGTTGCAGAATGTGGACTTTTAAGAAACAGCTATCTATCATAAGATATGTTTCACAGATACCACTTCCTTTTTTATACCAACGTGATGTAGATAAAGTCGAGCGATATTTATTTTCAGGCAGTCAAAATGTTTTGTTCATATGTAGATTTTGCTAGTGAAAATGGGTAATTGTATGTGTTCTTTTCTCTTCCTCCTGGTGGTAATTACCCCTTGGCTGAATTACAGTCTATTGCTCTTTTGCCCACCTAGCTGCCTCAAACAGAAACCAGCCATATGCAAATCGGTCTTAACCCTCCCCTAATAAGAACAGTTTAGTCTGAACTGCCAGGTCCGCTGCTCTTTGAAGGGGAACACAAGCAACTATAGACCGGTTTTGTCATATTTGTGGATCATTAGTAGGGTGCAGCTTTGCTCCAGAGGCACAGTGAGCACAGGTCCTACACCAAGCATAAACGCTCCACTTAGGGTATGCACTGCACTATATAAAAATAATATGACACTGCAAAGTTCGTTTATTCCCTCTAATACCTCAAAAGGAATCCCTGGTGAGGCGTATGCCAATGTTTTGCCTGTTCCTCCTTTTCACTTGTGAGAATGATATACCCAGGCTTTTTAGAGCGTTTCACCTAATTGCCTTATGCAGATTTCTTCCCCATCAACCCCTTTTTTCAGAAGTCATCTAATTTTCCAAAATGGGCCTATTGGCCATGGGGAGACAACGAACTGCTAAGTGGCAAGCAGAAAATTTACCTTGGCCTAGCAGGTTAGCTTAAAACCCAAATCCAACTACCTTATGAAATGCATGTAGGTCAACATTTACAAATGGGATAAAGTACCCCGTGTCGTATATAATAAGGAAATTACAAACCACCGAGAAGTTCCAAGACAATATAGAGGAATGAGGCTTAAGGACTTGGAGTTGAGAAGTAGGAACTAAAAGTAATCCTGGAGAAGCTATCAGCGTACTGTGTGAGAGTTGTATTTCGGTTTGCTAGTTTCCAAAAGATTTAAAGATATATATTGTATATAGATATACAATTATGTGTTTTGCCCCGTTTTCTTGACTGTATTGCTTAGAATTTCTCTATCCATCCAGCAATAAAAGTTATACTTTTCTCTAGCCTCCTGCGGGCTGCTTACCCTGTGTTCCACATGCCACTTTAATGCTGCGCTGGATGGGAGATGAGCTGTACTAAAAATGCTAAGCATGGAGTTTTCAAATCTCAGGTTCGGACTCCGCCTCATTAGTGTAAAGTGCGACCAGGAATAGTAGCTCTAAGAGTACAGAGGGTTTGGGGCAAATAACCGAGCCATTCACCAGAGGTGAACCCACACCTCCCTGGAAAATAAAAAAGCGACTGAGAAACATGGAAAACATATTCATTTAGAATCATAATAATAGAATTACCGATTGACAGTAATCTCATATTTAAGATGCAATTCCGATTTGAGTCACATCAATCATGAATGAGATATTCAAAGGGGTTCCGGTTATGGTTTTGGTACAAGTCATCCAAGTGTCACATTCATCAGTTCTTGTGACAGTACAAAGGGTCACCAAAAGTGTCACACGACTCAGTTTCAGCTTCAAGTGCTGAGCAAATGACTGTTTGCTCAAGGGCAGTTGCATACCAGATTGTTGCATTTCAAGCAAGATCATTTCTTCACAAAGGAGTCAAGTACTGTATATCCAGCACGAGTGACATTGCAAAGAGACCTGCCCAGAGTGAGACGGCAAACCTCGCTCATGCCCGCGAGTGCTCTTTCGGGGAAATTATTGCTCTGTGTGTAAACTGAGAGACCTTGTGATCGCAGAGCTCTCCCACAGACCCAGGAACATTCGCAGCTTACACTGACTGACAGGTGTATTTAAGTAAAGAAACGTGTGCAGCTATCTTTAGGTCTCTGAGGGATAAGTTACCTTTAATTTAAAAGAAAAGAGTATGCGCCGACCTGGGGAATGACATCCATCAATGTGGTGTGTGATGCCATTTAGTACATGAAAAGGCATCTGACATCCTGTCAGCGTGTCCATAATATACTGTTTGTTATCAGATACTAGTATGGGGACTTACATTCCACTGAAGGAAAATTGAAGTCAGCCTTCCAGCCGACGTAGCATCGACTGTGAGAAGTCAAAACATTTTCAAAGGAGAACGAACGCAAACTACTGCGTCGACCCATGCGCCTGTTTAGGTGCAATACTGCAACTGTTTAAGAGGCCCGCAGCTTCTACCCCACTGGTACATGCATTTGGACACTTCCCTCAACATTTACCACAGATTGTTATAAAGAGTAGCAGGGCTGCAGCAATGGCTCCAGAAGAGAGAGATGTAATGAAATGCACTTGCTTGCCCATACCTTAGATGTCTAGACGGCACCGCCTCAGCTTTGATCACTGATAAAAATCTTAAATGTTGCCAGCGCCCGGCTTTTGTTTCTGTTTACAGGCGTCCGCCAGGCCCCCTGGCTCTGACATCCAGTTCAAAGAATTCCATGCTCTGCCAATGTAAAAAGAACCCTACCGACTTAGAGGAATTTGCATTAGTGCAAAAAAAAAAAAAAAAAAAACGTATACACACAGGGCACATCCCTTCTGCCTCTATAACTGAGAATGGATCAATCAGTACTGTTATTGTGTAATTCTGAGTTTTCTTCCAACCACCACAGTAAAACGTATGGGTCAGCCCATGTCAACCATTATTACTCGTCTCTGTGGGTGACAACTTTCTGCCCAATCACAGTGGTGTCAGCCACACAGACTAAAGGAACTGTTGAATAAATGTGTTATTTTTTCCAAATCATTTTATTTACTTTTTATTAATCTTTGTCATATTTTGCGAGGCTGGGCAGCTCGCCAGACACTGCTACTGTACTCTCGCTGTTTCTTTCAGTGCACTGTGTCCAATGTTGGTACTACATGATGTACCCATTTTTGAACTGGCATTAAAACCATTAAATGATCGTCGCCCATGTTTGTACATCTGCATGTATGCCTGCACACACACACTCACAAGCCATCTTTGAATGTTTTTTACTTTGCAAAACATTCAACGCTTGCACATGCGCATAATTAGGTGTCCAGCTGTCCAAGTTGTTTCCAGACAATGGTTACAAGGAGCATTTAAAGCTGGCCTCCCAGGTGTGCACAGGCATGTTTGTGAGCACACAAGCACCCATCTTTACATTGTTTTGTAATAATGTTTGCAATGTCACAACATATGAAGCCAAAAGTAAAAGTACCGGGGTTCCCAATGCTGAATTGTGTATGGTTACTGTAGGACCCGGACCTCTCTGTAGCGTCACTACCAAACGTTCTGCCTTTTTCACTCTATTTTGTAATGAATAAGTTTTCGTTGGCCTACAGATTCTGTGCACCTTACCACTGCTAACCAGTGCTAAAGTGCTTGTGCTTTCCTTTTTCAATATGGTGAGATTGGCCTACACCTGTATGCCTATTCAATTTACCTATAAGTCCCTTCTAGAGTGGTATTTCATATACCAGGCCCTGTAAGTTAAATGCTACTAGTGAGCCAGCAGCACTTATTGTACCACCCACTTAAGTAGCCCCTTAAAACATGTCCCATGCCGGTCATTGCAGCCTGAATTCAGTTTTAAACTGCCATTTCTCCTTAGCAATATAACTTCCTTGCCAAGCCTTACTCTCCACTTTTACTCCTTATAAGACTCCTCTTAGGTAAGTCCTAGATAGCCCATAGGGCAGGGTGCATTGTATTTAAAAGGTTGGGCATGTAGTTATGAGTTTACATGTACCGGAAGTGAAAACGTACAAAATTTGATTTTCACTACTGTGAGGACTACTTGTACCATGCAATAACATTGGATTGCCTTATTACAATAAAAAAAAAAAGATCTAACTTTTGACTGAGGACAGATATGCTTTTTCATTTGGTATGTATTAAGTTGTACTTAAAAATCCTCTATAACAGTAAAGTTGGATTTTAAATTACAATTTTGAATGTATCACCTTCGGAAGGACTCTCAGAGGACTGCCTGCTGTGTATCCACAAGATTGCTTTTCTGCATCTAGAAGGACTGCTTTGTTGCCTGGAGCCTGCCTTGAACCCTCGGAGTCCTATCCTAAGACTTGAGCCCTGCTTCTCCATCTAAAACCAGGACTACCAGAGGGACTCCAATGGCTGGTTGTTGGTCTCCTCTTCAGAGTCACAGGGACATAACAGTCTCCCACCATCATGAACCCGTACCTGGATCCATCCTGAGTGAGTCCTAACCGCTGAAGTGGTGCCCTTCCAGTTCTGGACCCTTGGTGGTGGTGCTAAAGGTGCCTAGATAGTTAAAATTCAAAACTTGGGACTTTTAGTTAAAACATTCCTGAGAACGGAGGGAAGACTAACTTGCTTGTTGATGCACTCACAGCCCATCGCCGGTCGACCTGAGTTTGTGGTAGCCCCTGCTATGTTCTTTTCTACAGCACCAAATCCTGTTAAAATGTCCTTCAACAAAGGGGTATCCAGCCTCCTGGAACTTTCATAGGTTACAGCCTCCTGCCACATTCTACGTGAGATTTTCAACTTCCAAAAAAGTGACTACGTCCGAAAAAGAAATTTTCACAACTTCATCCAGCATTTCTATTGAGATGACGCCCTTTTCTCAGACACTGCCTGCAGCCTTGCTCTACGGAACTCTACCTTATCAAAACTTTCTTTAACATTTTTTCTTCTAAGTCCGAAGGTAAGCACTGACTGTGTCCTATCCACTTCTTGTATCCAACCTGCGCTCCATCCTCAGACAGATTTTTTTATTTTGACCCAGTCTCGTGGGACTAGATGTCCCCACTTAGTGCATTAATCTTTTAGCCGCTAGTTTTTACTAAATGTTTTAAAATTCATAACTTCAGTTATACTGACTGGACTTTTGCCATTTTCATGTCAAATAAATTATTAAAATTTACTCTGTTTTACTAAACATGTGTGGGATTTCTCTTGTGTTGTGTTTTCACTTTATTTCCGTTTGTGTGCTGCACAAGCACTTTACACATTGTCCCTAAGTTAGGCCTGACTGCTTTTTGTGCCAAGCTACCTAGGGTTATGCACAGGTTAAATTATGACTTTTTGTGGTTCACCCTGCCAGTGAGTGTGGCTCTCGCTTCACCCCATTCCACCAACAACTCAATTTCTCAAAGTTCCATCATATGATAAGGAGCAAATCTTTTTTATGCATTTTTCAAATGCTAAAGACGGGACTATGTTTGAGGCAAATCAGCCTATTCCATTTTTTTATTAACCTAGTAGGAGATGAATTTCTTTCTGAAAGAACTCTTTCTCTATGGCATGGTTTTCTTTGTTAAACCCTTTATTGCACATGCCAAAAAATATTTACACAATACACAGAAATGGCTCCAATCCATGCTGCCCATGCAATAAAGTCAAGCAACATTATCATATAACTGCTGCACGACATTAAAAGGTATCTGCACTAAAATGCAGCAGCATATATTGCACATCAGAAAAGCTATTCTGATTGCTTTAGTATGTTATTTCACAGTCTGACATTCAAATTGTAACTAATTCTCCATATGCACATCCATTTTTTATTTGCTCTTTAAATAACGAATTAAAGAAGACCACCAGACCTGCATGCACACTCAGAGCTTTCACCCTAAAGCTCAAAGGGATTGTATACCGTTTGGCCAATTCTTAAGATTGAGGAGAAACTGCACATCTCTGGATGATTTCTATAAGCATTCTAATGTGTTAAAACAAAAGTTGAAAAATAGTGGATATCCGAAAAAATTAATCAGTCACTCTTTTAAGAGAGCCCGGTTTTATGATAGGGACAGTATGTTCATTCAGGATAGGAAACGTAAAAGTAATGAACGGATAGTTTATGTTAGTCAATTTAGTGCATTTAGCAATAAAATCAAGAATGTGATAAATAGGAACTGGCATTTATTGGAGGCTATAGATGAAACGAAGTTGGAAAAGCCCCTTTTCGCTTTTAGACGTAACCAGAACTTGAGAAATAGGTTGGTCCATACATACAGGGAGGAACGACAAATTAGACAGTTGGGAATGACCGATAACATAATTAGAGGCAACTACAAATGTGGCAATTGCAGTTGCTGTGATCAATGTTTAGAAAAGAAAAATATTGAACTCAATGGAGTAAACATTACCCCTAATACTTTGAACAATTGTTGTAGTAAAAATGTGGTTTATTTGATCCTTTGCCCCTGTGGATTAGGATATGTGGGGGAAACGGGCGTGAATTGCGGGTTCGTTTATGTGAACATAGATCTGCTATTAGAACCAGAAAGATCAACGCACCTTTGGTAGAACATTTTATGAGAAGTGAACACTTAGAAACAGATTTCAAGTGGTTCATTTTAGAAAAAATATTTCAAAGGAAGAGAGGGGGTAAAAGTGAATTGTTTAGGAAAAAATGTGAATGGTGGTATATTACCAGGTTTAATACAATTGAAATAGGTCTAAATTGTAAAGAGGAAGGACTTTATTTAGAATAGGTTGCTATGAATTGTTCTAGTTGGCCGTTCCTAATGATGGTCGTTCTCCAGTATGTTGGAGATGGCTATTCATTATGTTAATTAAGAATAGAGACAGGTTCATGTCTGTACGTATATATGACATATTTTAATTTATTTATGGATGGATGGCCAGTTGTTGTATATTTATTTATAAATTATTTCAGGTTTTTGATAATAATTTTATTGAGCAAGTGTTGCTTTGTTGCATTTTTAGAATTGAGGGATAACTTCGATATGGTGCGGTTCTTTAGCTTTTAATGAGCATTGTGACACCCAGTTATTGATTATGTCTTTTAGATTATGCAGTAATGATTTTTTGATTGCTGTTTGTGTCCCGTAATTAGTGATTAAATCTTTGTTTTGGCAGATTATTGTATTGGGCATATCGCGGCATGTCGGATATTCCAAGATGGCGCCGGTGTGGTGCCGTGAGTGACATTCTAGTGGTTTGGGGCCTATTCTCTGAGGGCAGGAAGTGAATCCGAAAGAACAGGAAGTGTTTCTACTTCCTGCCTTCAGGTTTATGGAGCAAGCACGGGTATAAAGGGACGGTGTTCAGGCAAGTCCGGCTCTTCTTTTTAAAAAAAAGTTAAGCGTGGAAATAATAAGATTAACAAGAACGCCGACTCTAAGGTAAGTAGGGGGCTCCGTATGTGTAAGAGGGGAAACGTCGTTTTTCCTGAGTTTTACAACATAGTCAGAACCCAATAATATGTTATAAGTTGCTACACAAGGGTACGCGCGGTCAGCCTAGAGCATAGCAATGTAGCTTGATTATAGAATTTTACAAAAGGGTACGAATCTATTTATTTAGAACCAGCACATTGAAATGAGGTGATTTTTAGGATTTTTAGCTTTTAGAATTTTATGTAGTGTAGCTATAGGGGGGTGTCTAATAATGACGAATGTACTCTGAGAGCACTATTGTACTCTGTAATTCATTTTATTTCATTTTTATTGTAGAATTAAGATTTGAACCAGTTGAATAATTTTTGGTTCTGCCATATTTTATCTCTATAAATATTTGGACTCCATGGTAAGTCCTGTGACTATGACAGAAGCATGTCAGAAAACTGAAGAGAGTGCGGTCATGCTATGTAATTAAAAACACCCCTTGGAAGTGCATGTTGGACACATATAAACTGGGGACGTTTGTTTTGGTTTTGTGTAAATAAAATAATGATTTTTACACTTTTTATGCACTTATGGGTATGAGATTGTATCATCTAGGATCCTCACCAATATTGAGATTGAGGTGCTGGAGATGGGCTTTAGATTATGCAGTAACGATTTTTTGGTTGCTGTTTGTGTCCCGTAATTAGTGATTAAATCTTTGTTTTAGCAGATTATTGTATTGGGCATATCCCGGCATGTCGGATATTCCAAGATGGCACCGGTGTGGTGCCGTGAGTGACATTCTAGTGGTTTGGGGCCTATTCTCCGAGGGCAGGAAGTGAATCTGAAAGAACAGGAAGTGTTTCTACTTACTGCCTTAAGGTTTATGGAGCAAGCATGGGGTATAAAGGGATGGTGTTCAGGCAAGTCCGGCTCTTCTTTTTTTAAAAAAGTTAAGCGTGGAAATAATAAGATTAACAAGAACGCCGACTCTAAGGTAAGTAGGGGGCTCCGTATGTGTAAGAGAGGAAACGTCGTTTTTCCTGAGTTTTACAACATAGTCAGAACCCAATATTATGTTATAAGTTGCTACACAAGGGTACGCGCGGTCAGCCTAGAGCATAGCAATGTAGCTTGATTATAGAATTTTACAAAAGGGTACGAGTCTATTTATTTAGAACCGGCACATTGAAATGAGGAGATTTTTAGGGTTTTTAGCTTTTAGAATTTTATGTAGTGTAGCTATAGGGGGGTGTCTAATAATGGTGAATGTACTCTGAGAGCACTATTGTACTCTGTAATTCATTTTATTTCATTTTTATTGTAGAATTAAGATTTGAACCAGTTGAATAATTTTTGGTTCTGCCATATTTTATCTCTATATATATTTGGACTCCCTGGTAAGTCCTGTGACTATGACAGATGCATGTCAGAAAACTGAAGAGAGTGCGGTCATGCTATGTAATTAAAACACCCCTTGGAAGTGCATGTTGGACACATATAAACTGGGGGACGTTTGTTTTGGTTTTGTGTAAATAAAATAATGATTTTTACACTTTTTATGCACTTATGGGTGTGAGATACTATGATAAATTCCCATCACTACACTGGTTATCACATGGTGTTTGGGCCCAAGTGTGATGATGGATAATGGATTGATCGTCTTCTTTTTATCTATATAGAAACACAATCCATAAAGACGGTGGATGTTAAGGAAAGTATCTGTATATATCAATGTGGATGTTGTGTATTGGTTTTTCTGGAGGTGAGTGGTTGAGACTGTTTTAATGGTTGCTTTTATATTTTGTATGAAGTTTTTTATACATAGATGTTATTGTAAATGGACAGTAGATTTGGATATTGAAGGGGGTCAATGTAATTTCTTTTTGTGATGACATATATTAGAAGAATCTGGAAGAATTCGGATAATCAGATAATTTAAAACAAAATCTTTAAGAGGGATTTATGATGGATCTGTGGATTGGATATGTGAAAATATATTTATATTCAGTTTATTATGTTGTTATATGTAGGTGTGAATGAATAACTTTGGGGAGTACAATATTCAGTCCTGAAGAAGGTGGTGAAAAAGGTTTGGAAGCCCACCGAAACGCGTCAATGCTTTACTTTTACTGGACCCATAGAAGGAGGACTCTATCGAATAAAGAGTATTGATAATTATCGATAGGCCGATTCCTATCAATATTGGGACAGTTTTATTCTATAGACTATTGTATATGTCTTTTTTGGTTTCCCCTCTATGTATTTGTACTCAATGTCAATTTTATATCTTTGATGTTTTAATATTTATGTGTTTGTTTTGTCATTGGATGATTTGAGAATTTGCTTGGAATTTTATAAAATATTTAATTTCGACTCTTCGGATTCTTAGTTGATTAACAGAGAGATTTACTGTTTGCATGAGTAAGGTGTGATTGGATTAGTTTGCCCGGTGGGGGTTTCTTCTATATACACACTCACAGCAGCCATCTGTTGAAAAGTAGAATGCCCTAGCAAAGCCTACACCTTTCACACACAAGACTCATTGGCTTTGCCAGCTCTTTTTGTACTTTTGCATATATGAAAATTTGGGTGTATTTAGCATGAAACAAGGTATGAGTATGTGGTTGGGTAGTGGTGCAAGTGTGTGTGTATTCACAGAGAATAAACTATGACACCTTTGTGCTGCATTAACACCTTGAAATAAATGTATGCCTAGAAAGTATACTTTGCCAAACAACAGTAGGTTATTGTTAAGGTGAACATACAATGTTGTGAAGTACCTTAGTATTTTCATGACACTGGTTTGCTGATCACAGTGTACACATTATTTGAGGTTGGAAATACATTTACCCAATGTCTAATTTTGATATTTATTCTTGCCACTGTTGTTACTAATTGCAGGGTGAAAAGATGAAGTTAGTTAACAAGGGAGTTTGTGAATAGGACGAGGAAAACCAAACTCTCCCCTAGGGTAATTGTAGACCATTGTTGTAACCCCATTAGCGTACAATCCCTACTTGTGTGGAGTAAAATGGCATCATACTCATTTCTCCAAAAACAAATGTGATAGACAACTGCTGATCAGGAGAACTCCACTGGTTAAGTGAAGAGAGATATAAAAGAGTGTTGTGAACAGTGCTACATCTTAGGGTGTAGGATTAAAGAGCACATTTGCAAAATAAAACAACACAGCAGACTAACTATGATCTCCAATACAATTGGACCAAGCAGAAACAAAAGCCATTTGTCCCACGGAAGACCTAGATATCTCAGAAAACATATTGCCAGGCAACATGGGCTTCACTTAATATTTAACACTTTACTATGTAACTTCTGATCCACATCCCTTGTATGGGTACTGCCTTTTGTGGTGACATTGCTAATTCTGGTATAAATTTTACATCTAACATCCTGTAGTCTTTGTTATATAAAACTAGACCCGGTTTTCCTTGAAACATGTTACAATGCACATGCAGGTATGGATGTCTCAATTGGAGCAGTGCAGAAAGATTTGGCAGAAGGAAATGTACATACACATGTAAGTTAAAAATAAGAACAAAGTACAGCAATCACTTTGACTCCAAAGTGAGAGACACAGTAAAACAAGACAGATTCAACAGAAAAGGAGAATGAAATGGACATAAAAATGAAGCACATGATAACACTGCATTGATGGCATTATATTTGCTGAGGTTGTTCAAGAAGGTGTTCATAGGTATCAAATGAAGCATCACATCAGCCTTTTTAAGTTGACTTAAGTTTGAGGTGACTCTGTTGGTACTTTCCACCAACAATAGATGATAGTTGATCATGTTCAAACAGTGTGTGCTAAAATGATTGCCACTGCTGTGAAGGAGAATACAGATTATGTTATAGTACAATGTTGTTAATTTATAATAATGCTACAGTTGTGAATTCCACACACATGGTAAAACAACCATATCTGATGACATCCACAAAAGATTCCGTAACTGAAATGTAGTTGCAGGTTGAACAATGTCCTATGACTTAACCACATCTCTCTTTACCAACACACTATGTACTGAAGTTATGAATCTAAATCATGCATTCTTCTTCATTTGTTCATTCCTGATGTAATTATGTTGCATTATTCTTGAAGAATCGGGAGTCATAGCTGCATGTTTTTATGAGTTTACTAACGAAAACAGGATATAATTAGACACAATTCTCGACCATCAGAATCTAATTGAATTTGGCATATCAGGATACATGAGTCCGCTGCTCAATTTGATGTCAGACCATGCTCTCCTAGAAATTTGTATACTCATAAACTCTACAGAAGGAGATTTCAATTTCCTGTCCAATGCTTATGGATTGGAATCCATGATCAACTACTTTTTGGTTAGTCTAGGTTTACTGTTTGAAGTATCAGTATGTGACATCAGGTAAGGTTGACTACCTGATTAATCTCTATTATGCTAGAGATTGTTCTAGAGTTCATGGTGCTCACTTTCAAAAAGAGGATAATGAACATCTACAATAATGATTGTCAGTGTAGAAATGAATATTAAAAAGGTTGATGTGCACCATGAGGCATTCACATATAAAACTGAAATCACATTGCTATTATCAAATTCACCTGTCATGAACTCTCCATCAACCCTGACTCAGAAATGCATGGTTAGACAGGCTCTGAGACCTAGGCCTGATGTTACTGATTGATAGGTCACAGGTGGGGCAGCATGTAGACCACAGACAAATGCACAAACAGGAAACTCAGATCGATCCCACAGATATGCACACCAACACCAGAATAATCCCAGATTGGCTCCCATAAAGCACACATGGCTGGAGGGGTGTGCACATTCACAAAATACCATAAAGTCAAATACCACATGCAGTTAGGAACACTCAGCCAATCATAACATAGCAACCACATTAACACACCACGATCATGCTCCCCTCATGCCAGACATCTGGGCACATTACCCACTGGCCTTCACTGTGTCCATGCAAGGTCGAGGCCCACCTGTATTTGTTATCAGGGACCTTATTTATGACTCCAAGACAACTGCTCACATTCATTACTTGAAAAGGAATGCTGAAACTCTTTTCTGGTACCCAGAGAAATGTATAAAACACTGTTCAGATCTGTTGTACTTTGAGACAGTCTCAGACTTCATTTTTCTAACTCTTCTCCCGGCCATAATGTTTAAGTAAACCAACTGTTCCTGTTTTGCCAAATGTCTCTTGTCTTCTGTTTTATTAAGATAAATTCACATTCAAGCAACAAAACAAAGTCTGTGGCAACAAAGCCTACTTAGACCTGAATGAACACTAGCAGCCAAATCTTTTATAAGAGGGTCTGATTTCGAGTTTGGTGGAGGGGTTACTCCATCACAACGGTGATGGACATCCAGTCCACCAAAATATAAATTCCAGTTTATCCTATGGGATTTATATTTTGGTGGATGTGATATCCGTCACCTTCATGACTGAGCAACCCCTCTGCCAAACTCGAAATCTGTCCCAGTGCCAGTTGTGGCCGGAAAAAGAAGTAACAGCAAAACAAGAACACCTGAGAAGAAAATAAAATCTCCTCCATTCCAATAACACAGCACATCAACTGCTGGAGTTCGTAGAATTTTGACTCAAGTGAAACATTATCTGAGCTATCTTTTTTCTCCAATGCATAATTAGCACTAAATAGACTAAAAATGCTACACTATGAGCAGGATGAGAATGCAAGTCACTTGCTGTCCTTGTAATTGAAGCAACTGGCAAGTAATTCATTGATCCAGTAATTAAAAAGATGTACAGATAGATTGATAATACACCTAGGAGAAATATCTGAGGAGCTCACAACCTGTTTCACTGGGCTTTCCACTTCTGAAGGCAATCAATCAATGAACAAAAAATTATCTCTAGAAATTCTACAATTACCTGTGCTGACGGCAAAGCAGAAGGTAATCTGGAAGAAGGCATAACAGTTGTGGAAATCTTGAAAGCAAATGAATCCATGAGCACTGGAAAAGCCTGTGGGGAAGATGATTTTCTAATCAAATTCTGCAAGATTATCATACCTACGATTACTCCATTGTTCTGCAGAGTATTCACGGACACAGCTGAAAATGGAGAAATCTGCGATGAATCCAAGATTCATTACAACATTGATTCCCAAACCCCTGAATGATCCATTAAGCTATGCATTTTACAGGCATTAAAATACTGCCAACAATAATAACACTGAAGATACTGTTAGACCTGTTAGCCTTAATGTGATATTCCTCCAAACCTTTTGCCTTAGTCCTGCATATTGTTCTGTTCTCATTTTTGTTGGCCTTAGGACTCTGTGCACTTTACCACTGCTAGCCAGTGCTAAAGTGCTTGTGCTCATTCATTAAAACATGTAAACAACGTCCTGTCCCCAGCTGGAATATTTAATTTACATATAAGTCCCTAGTAATGTGGTACACCATGTACCAAGGGCCTGTAAATTAAACACTACTAGTGGTCTTGCAGCACTTATTGTGCCACCCACTTAAGTAGCCCTTAAGGTGTGTCTCAGAACTGCCATTGCACCTATGCATGCAGTTGTAAACTGTTATTTCGACCGGACAAAATAAACCTTTTGCGAGACTCAAATTTACCTTACCTTTTAATACATATAAGTCATCCTTAGGTTAGTCCCTATACAGCCCACTAAAAATTAGGACCTTTAATTTCAAGTTTTACATATCCCGGTAATGAAAAACTCCTATATTCATTTTACACTACTTCAAGGCTCGCTTCTCCTATAGAATCACATTGGAGGTACCTTATTACAACTAATAAGCTGTAGCATTCATATGGGAACAGGTAAACAGATCATGTTTGGTGTCTTTGTAATTATAATGAAAATCCTCTTTTATGGTAAAGTAGGATTTTGAATTACAATTTTGAAAATGCCACTTTTAGAAAGTTGCCATTTAGTGCTTGCAGCCTGTCTCTGGGTCACATGACTGGGTGTAGTTGGCAGTCTGTCCTTGTGTATTCCTCCTAGACAACCAGTCACAATAGAGAGCTTAGGTGTGCCTGGATGAGCCATCACTGGCAGGATGGGAGGACATATTTAGATACAGCCACACTAACACATGAATAGGCTGTGTCCTGCATTCATATAAAGATTGCATATACCCTGTAGTTAGTCTGGAGCCAGGGCAAGAGAGGCAGGAAACCTGAGCCTCTAGGAGATTTTCCCACATCGAAGAATGTACCTGGTATAAATATTGGACTTCAGACACCATCTCTTCAGTACACATCTGGACCTGTGGATACTAAAGAAGGAGAAGTGTTGTGCTGCTTTGCTGTCAGAAGGACTGGTACCCTACTACTCTGCTGGTCTGCTACCTACAGATCTGCTTGATGAGAAGGAAGATTGGACCTGTACCCTTCATCCCAGGATGAAGTGAGTCCATGGATCAGTCAGGTACCCTCCTCTACTAAGTTACAGGGACATAACAAGCTCCAGATGCTCCCTGCAAATACCCAGCTAACCTGCTGCCTGGACATGCAACTGGACCTGCCAGAGCTCTGTTGGCTGCTGCTGGAGTGAGATCCTGGTCCCCAACTAGTGCCCCTCAGGTCCTGGACCCTTGGTGTGGCCTCAGTGGAGCTACCTGATGTTTTTGAATTCTTTATGAATCTCAATGTGCCTATTCATACAAGATCTTGCCACCCATGCTGCCTGCCAACTTGAGATTCTGGCAATCCTGACTACGCTACAGCAACCATCAATGACGCCTGGCAGTGCAAGATCCTCACTTCACATTACAGCGTGAATAGCTCACAGGGAACTGCCAATGTGGAGCTCCAGCAAAGGCAATCTGCGATGCCTACAGGAACTTCCTACTACATCAATGACCATCCGCAATGCTCTCCCTGCTCCTTGCATTCACTTTCACTGCAAAATAAACTTGTTGCAATTGACTTTGAAGATAGCTCTTCAGCCTGACTAACCTGGGTCTCTTTATCCATCCCACACTCCATTACAGTGAGCCTGAACTTGTGACTTTTACCCGGCCTAACATCACCAGTTAGCCATGAGTGGCGCTTTGTGCTTTTGGCACTATTTTCACTTAAATATTTAAAATTTCATTGCTCTGGTTCAACAAATTGGATTTCCGTCATATTTGTGGCAAAATATTTAACACATTTTAAACTATTTTTCAAAATTGATGTGTGATTCTTCTTGTGTTGTGTTTTCACTTTAGGACTGTTTGAAGTGCTGTAGGAATACTTTACCCATTGCTTCTAAGTTAAGCCTGACTGCTCTTTGCGAAGCTACCATGGAGAACAGGTTAATTTGGGTTTGCTTGTGAATTCACCCAGAGAAGGAATGAAGTTGCTACTTCAGTAGGATTACACTCCATTCAACCAGTAACCCAATTTCTCATAGCTACAGAAAGAGATCCCTCTACTGACTCACCAGACTCAAACAGGCTGTGTCCCAGGTAGGACCTGGAGATATGACATAAGATCTCTATTACACATCATTTGGAGTGTGAAGAATGAACAGGGTGAGAAGGCAATCCTATATGCAGATGCTAAGAAAGCAGTTGACCAAGTGAAGTAGGGTTATCGTTTCAGCATACTGAGGAAGGTCAGATTGGGCCCAATATTTATCCGGAAGGTTCTTTGGCTGTACCAATTACCTACAGCTTCAAAACGCTTTAATGGTTGTACATGTCAATTTTTCCAGATATTCAGATATGTTTACGCCTTCTGTTTTCTATCCTGCTCTTTGTGGTGGTACTTGAATCCCTAGCATTCATCATAGGCTAAACAAAGGGGTTGAAGGGTATTATCTCCCTTAAAGGAGAATCAAAATTATGGTTCCACATGCTGGATATCCTGCTTACACTATTTGATCTCTTGAATGTCATACTTGTACTACTAAACCTAGTATGAAGCATGTTCACCTTCTCCAGATACAAAATGATCTGTCTGACAATTGAAGTGATGCCCATGAAAACTACGAAGAAGGAAGACTCACTGGGTAGATAGTTTTTGATGTGGCTTTCCAGGTAGATAAAATACTTAGAAATCTTACTGTGTTGCAACTTCTCAGACACAATCCATGAAAATGTCAATAATTAGCTATCTAAAACCATCAGAGGCTTTACTAAATGAGCAATACTACAGCCATCACGTTAAGGTAGGATCCAAAGTTCAAAGATGGAAGTGACTTTCAGGTTTAAGTTCATATTTGGAATATTGTCAATAGGTGTGTCACTTAAATGGCTGTTGGGAACAAAAAAAGAATTAAAATCCTTCATATGCAGTAAAGAACCACAGTATCTCCAAAAGTCCAAAGTGTATGCCACCACTTAGTCTGGAGGAGTAAGACGTCAGCATACTGATTATTCTTACAAAATATGGTAATTGATCCACTTGTTTTACCAGTTCTAGTCAAATCCAGAGACTGCATTGCCACCTGACGGTTGACCTCGTTGGGCTGGCAATCCGGTATTGAAGGGTACCGAATGGTGAAACAGTCATGTGACCCAGATGTTTCCTCCCTAAATGAAAGAGAGGGTGTGGAATTTGACCCATAAGCTAATGATCATTATCAGCTTTTCACATAGTAAAGACCAATCTAGAACAAAAGATAGGCAATCGATCAGTCAACTGGACACAGGGGTCAATCAAAGGGATCCTAGTTATAAGGAAGACGGAACCATCCATTGAGGTGCAATAAGGGGAGATTTCCCCAAAATCAGCACTGTGGGTATCTACAATTTAGACATTGCCTATGCAGTATACTATGTACTGGAACTCATAAGGCCATAAAGTCTACTATATACAGTTATTTGAAGCAAAGTTGTGACATTCAAGGAGTGATTCTGGAATCTGCAATCTTTTATTTAAAGAATTGTATACTGAGACACTGAAGTGAAAACACATGGATAAATGATAACCCATACTGAATAACAGATACACAGAACATAAATTGACAGAACCACTACATCCATGACAGAGGCCTGGAATTCTGTATCTTTAAAATCCTTCAGGACTGGGAATGCGCCCTACACAACAAAGGAATAAAGCAACTCTGAGTCCTGACTCTCACTGTTGGCGGTGCAATGAGATGGTCGTGTACATTTTGTGTATTGTGTGTTTATGTCCTTTTTTAACCGAGCTTTGCAAGTGTATATGGTTCACTGTGCAAAAACATGGGATGCATTTTTTGCAGTCTTCTGCAAAACGCAGTTCATTTTTAGACACTCTAGCTAAATGCAGACAATACCAACTTATCAACTTGAGAGAGGGGAATATTTAGAAGATAATCATGAACCACCTGTGCATTAAACGAGGATGATCTGGTCTGGGCAACGATCAGTCCTGTGAGGTTTACAGGATTTGTTGTTTATTAGTGAGCTCCAACTCCTTTCACCACGAATGGACGGACACAATAATTCACTCTATACATTCTTAAGACTTTGTTAAAAACAACGTCCTAACTTAGTGGGATAATGAGTAACTAACGAAACAAATCAACATAGTGCCACAAATGCAATTAATAAGCAGAAAATTAAATAGACTTGAAACAATGTGGCAGTATTTCATATGTTCATTTCTTTATACGTTGGAATCAATTTCTGTTCACCAACCTCTCCCCTCTACCTTCCAAGCTGTCTTAGCACTCATAGTGTCAGCATTAGTTTCTAGTTCAACAACAGGCCTGTTCTGCACTTCAAGAAAATCATGTTGTGTCTCTGTCCTAGTGAACTGCGAAAACTAGGTAGTTGCTGAGAAGCCACAGGCCTTCACTGGGGATGCCTGAAGCTAAAGCTTGCACAAACCAAGTTTCCTAGAAAACGAATTTCTGCGTAATACATATCTGAATCAAGTTAAAATATACTGTTCTGGTTATTTTGAAAAGGGCAGACCTTCTGCAAAATGATGTAAAATGCATATTAATATATAATTAATCAATGTACCATCATACTATTATAGAGCAAATGTTATATATTGTATGTATGCAATCAAATACTAAATCCAACATTCATTTATAATTGTTAAATACTCACTGAGACACACGTATAAAGGAATATATGATATGCCATTGTGGTAAACAAGCAGGAAAACACAAGGAATACATGACATACGTGTCGTTAAATTGACCCTATCACAGGTGATACTTCAAGATACTCCAGAGATTCTGGGACTGAACAGCCAAAAAAGATAGTTGAACACAACACTAGCAGTGGCAAGAATGTGCATACTGCACAAATGTATATCGAGAGCTCTCCCCCCCTCATATGGACTGGTATAAAGAGCTCTCTCTCATGGCCTCCTATGAATGCACTGAACATAAACCAGTTGATCATCTTAAAATGGCGAGGCAATTGGTGGTGCCTTTGTGAACCTATAGAAACTAATCTCTATCACTAATACATTTTCTTGTTCATGAAAGTTGAATTCACTGATGTTTGTGGGGTGTGTATCGTTGACGCCAAGGAGACGGATCCCGCAAGTCCCAATGGAGAACTGGACGAACTCACTTTGCTCCTTTGTATCTTGCTACTGACGATGTTCTCCCGCGGGAGAATGGAATTCATTTAACACAGACACCTTTTTGGCTTAATTTTCCTTTTAATAGCGTTTTACCCCTGTATAGGATTCAGTAATCCCTCACAATTTCAATATTTGTTTAAGCATAACATATATTATCTTTACATTAGGAAACCTGATGTAAATGGTACGTCTAGGGAACTGTTTCTCCTCTTTACACTATCGATTTAATTGAGATAACTTGCTAGATTTGGCAAGCGTAAGGTCTGCCAGAAGATGAACATTGTGTAATGTATTTTCACATTGTGTGAATATTAGTTATAATAGAAATACAATAAAAGGCAAACTGCAGTAGCTTTGTCGGAGGTTAAAGCACAACATCACATCGATACTGGGTTGAGTGCATTCACTGACTAAGTTGTATGAAAGACAAATGTGTTGTATTACAGTGCAAGTTTGCTTTTTCAAAGTAAATCCTTCATCCCAGTATGTGAGAGGCATGCTCTGTAGATTCAAGTGAATAGTTTACTGGTGACATTGTGTTACTTCAAACGGAGACAGAAACACAAAGATAGGGAATGAGGCACAGTTGAGAAAGGGGCACAGGGACAAGAAAAAGACATAGCGACACGGAAACATCTTACAGCTCGACAGGGGCATAAGGACA
Organism: Pleurodeles waltl; assembly: GCF_031143425.1. Classification (NCBI taxonomy): domain Eukaryota; kingdom Metazoa; phylum Chordata; class Amphibia; order Caudata; family Salamandridae; genus Pleurodeles; species Pleurodeles waltl. The sequence goes on from NC_090437.1 coordinate 1,180,988,552, forward strand.
TGAAACTGGGATGCAGACACGTTAGGACATGGTTCTTTCACCAGGGAGATAGAATGAAAAACATAAAAAGAGGAATTGGGACCAGAAAACAGAAATAGTATCAATGATACAGATGCAGCGCAAGGCTACGTGTTACCATTCAACCAGCACTCCCTGCTCAAATTCCAAGGAATTTTGTTTTGGTTAATTTCGCACAGGCTAAATTGTTTATATACGTGTCATCACAGGTACACTGTCATATACATACTGATATTCTTATTGTTGGTCTTGGTAAAGATTTCTGGCAAGAATAAAGAACCATTTAATGTTCATTCATGGGTTCATGCCCATGCACATGGATATATATTCTACACAGAATGGATGGATGCTGTGGTGGGCCATGGGGGCATTATTTCTTCGCTGGGTGCATGCTGATGGCCGTTACATGTACTGGTGCTTATGGACTTATAAAAGTATGTTTTATGTAACTGTGAAATGCTTTGCCTGCATATCAGGCCGCATGGTACTGTGTGCATTTGACCAGCCTGGTCCTGAACCTTTAAATTAGAACACTCCCAATTGGAGATGAATCTGGGGCTGTGTGTGAGAAGACATCATATGTGAAATAAAGGTTAGTCATAAGTGTGTGATAGAGTCTGATGCAAGTTTTTCACCAACTGTTTCTAATCACCCTGTGTCAGTTATGTGATCCCACAGAGACTTCCAGGCTGCTGTATTAATGTTGTAAGAACCTACATTTAACAAGCATTGGCAATGCCAACAGGTCTGACTTTAAATAAGTGTTGTATGACAATGTGAAGTAGTGCAAGTAGATAGTACGGGAATGGATTCATTTTTGTGTGGTAGTAAACAACTGTAAAATAATATTGGTGTAGGATAAAAGGTCTGGTGAGAGTTGTACTGTCAAGCCAGAAATAAAAATCCATGTAGGTTACTGACCGTCCATCTGTGCTGCTGCCAGAGAAAAACACCATGTTATCTAGGTATCTTAGACAGTTTGGTAGCATTGAAATATCATGTGTGTGCTCCTGAAAGCTGCAGCTCAGGCAGCTGGGTAAATAAACAAAGGGGCAGATGTACAAAGCTTTTTGCATGTCGCAAACAGCGAAATTCGCTGTTTGCGCCATGCAAAAAGCACATTGTGATGCTCCTTCCCATTTTGCAAGTCGGTAACCTGGTTACCGACTCGCAAAATGGGAATGCGACTTGCAAATAGGAAGGGGTGTTCCCCTTCCTATTTGCAATTCACATCGCGATGTGGAATTGCTTTGTGACCGCGAACGCGGTCGGAAAGCAATTCGCAGTTAGCACCCATTTCAAAGGGGTGCTAACCCATTCGCAAAAGGGAAGGGGTCCCCATGGGACCCCTTCCCCTTTGTGAATGGCCCTGAAAACATTTAGGACCACTGCCTGCTCTGAAAAAATGAAACACAAACATTTAATTTTTTCGTTTGTGTTGCAACTCGTTTTCCTTTAAGGAAAACGGGCTGCAATACAAAAAAAAAACTGCTTTATTGAAAAGCAGTCACAGACATGGTGGTCTGCTGTCTCCAGCAGGCCACCATCCCTGTGAGTGCTGCAAAACGGAAGGGAGTCGCAAATTGCGGCCCACCTCATTAATATTAATGAGGTGGGTCTTTGCGACCCCCTTGCGATTCGGAGATGGTGTCAGGGACACCATCCTGCATCCGGGTTTGTGACTCGCAAATTGCGAGTCGCTCAGACTCACAATTTGCTAGTCGCAAACTCGGACTTTGCTACATCTGGCCCATAATGATCACAACTGTGTGGCAGGCAAGTACTTTTATGTGGGAGCATACAAAATCTGTCCATTAAAAATATGTGCTCTGCTGCCAACATGTGGGCGGAGACAAAGCTTTTTTCCTTATGATTCTCACATTATTGTCATTCCAGACCACTAAAACGAAGTCTGTTGCTCAACATCACCTTTGATGTACCTCTTTCTCTTCATGTCTGTTACATTGTTATACACCTCTGATATATGCTGATAGTATACTGCATCCGCAGAGTTAGATGGTGATGAATGTGAATATTAGTTATTTATGTTATTGGAGTGATTTCTTATAGATGCATGAGATTTATTCCTACGTGCAAGTCTTACATGCAAGTCTTACACAGCATTGAACACTATACCTATGCATATTGTTATGCATTTTTCTGTCTTCATCACACTATTTGGGCAAAATAGCATGTAATATATGTTTTATATGCCATTGTGGGTCCTTGAATCTAGAAGGTTGTTAGTTACACATCAACAACTTTGCATTTACACATTTTGGAAATCACATATCCAGATCATTTTGTGAATCGGCTCAGAGAGGTCTTATATAAGTGCACTCAACGGTACTCAGAGACAAATCAAAAAACGAGGCATAAAAAGACCGCACATACTTGAGTTCAGCTGTGACAAAACTGATCTTCACCACAGACAGCAGCACAACCTACAACAGTTAAGGAAACAAGGCTGCACAATGGGAATAGACTACCACTGTGCCTTGAGGTCAGTGATGGCCAGTATTCAGTCACAATGAAGCATAGTGATGAGAGTCTATTGAAAGATTAGTGGATTGTAGTTGAGTGATTGAGTAAATGATTAAGTGATTGAGTGTGAGATAATGAGTGAGTGAGTGAGAAAATTAGTGAGTACATCAGAGTGAGTACATAAGTGAATAAGTGAATAAAATAATTGATAAAGCACCTATTTTTGACTATCAGCATTGAGTGCATTTAGATTTGTAGAATGACAGTTGTACACGCTTCATAAATGAAAAGTATAATCATATGTCTCATCGTTTAATCTCATGCTTCTTGGCATCTTGCTCTTAGCTGACAGTTTACGCAACTTGTCACAACTGTTTGTTTGAATATACCTTCCGTCCAGGGGTATCTGGGGGTGTCGCAAAGCCCCTTTCAGTGTAGTGAGGAGGTACCCTTCAGAGGACCGCCACTTTAAATCTAAGGCTATGAGTATCTATGTGATATGGGAGTCTCAGGGGCTTCTCAGCACATTCTGTTTTGTTACAACTTCACTGCAACTATAAATCATTATTAAGACGATATTTAGGACAGAATGTTTTATGGCAGAAGATATTCTGACAATAATATTCTGGTACCTTCTTAATGTAAGCTTAGACATCTGACTTGCTGAAGAAGTTCTTGTTCACTCCTCCTACTTGATTTCTTAGTGTGTATGTTGATGGAATACCATGTGGAAGCTCAAATCATACTCAACACATTCATACAACTGTAGGTCAAGGCCTAAAGTAGTTTACATCTTGTGTTCTTTTATGACTGACAAATTCGGTTCAGCTCCTCTGGTCCAAGCATTCTTCACATGGCCTCAGGAGTGTCCCACAGGTCTATTCTATTTGTCTTAGCATCTTATTGGACCCAATATAAGAAAGAGGAGTCTGGACATTCCCATTCACCAGTATGAAGGTTACTGATGCGGTGCCATTGAGAAATGGATTTGCAATCCCGATTAAAATGCACTCAATAAAAATAGATTCTGCTTGATCTCTTCCTCCACTACTCATTTATTTTAGGATTGGTTTAATTCAGTGTATTTCATGGCATCACAACTTCATATGTTTCCGCATTACTAGGGAAAATTAAACATGCAAAATGATTCCTGATGGTGTGTGACCCTGTGCTTAGGATCATTTTAGTTTTTTTTCCCTGACAAACCAATCTAAGCACATTCAAAAAAGCCTTATTGCTGGACTTTTTGGACACAGCATTGGGTGGTAACACGTTTCACTTATTCCAACTACCAATATAGTGGCCTAGACCTTCGGTTTTATGAATGTATCTGCACAAGCCAGATATGTTACCTGATTTAATTGATGAAAATTCTCCTTTCTCACATGACTACCTGATCTATCACTGTTTTTGTGCCACACCACACAAATGGGTATGTTTTCTAAAGTTCCGCGGGGGCACCACAGTCCTAAACCTTTTTTATGCTACAAAATATATGCCTGCGTCACTAAAGTTGTTGTCTCTGGTTAGGGCATAATTAAAGCTCAACGTCAGAAAAAACAAACATCACATTGTCTTAATCCTGGAATGAAAATTTTAAAACAGACTTAATACGCAGACAAATATTAATAAAACAGGACTCTTGTAAATAGGTCACTGGCACATTCAAACTTTAAAAACCAACAAACAAGGATCAACATTATGCACTCTCTAGACACACTCTTTAAAATACTTATATTTACCCATTGGCTTTCATCTCCACTCTCTTCTGTTTGTGGCTTACATTTGACTCTGGCTTTTCCCCATCCCTTCTATCGCTTTCCTCCCTTACTCCCTCTTCTCTTGTTAAAGATAAAATTGGCATTACCCAATTATATCAGTATTCTTGACATTCTGCATCCCTCCTTTCGGAGTTCACACCATCACTCGGCAGTCATAAGGAAGCTGCATTCATTGATACAACTATTTACAGTTTAGTAATTGTAAGCAGTTTTTAACAAAGCAGTTTTTCTTTGTGAAAGCAAAGTGGCAACTCGACATCGTGTTTTGTTATCCAATCGAAAACAGTTCTCGTGTGTCCACTCTAGACAACGTGCAGAAATAGTGTCTCCCATTCATCCCGCAAACTAGGCCAGAAAACAAGCCAGTCTAATATCTCTTACTTTAGAAAATATGTCCGAACACATAACAATAGCAGAGCCCATTGCCAAGAAAGTCTACTTGACATGACTTTCATCACTAAGTGCTCTTAATTCCTTCTATCCTCAACATTATTATACAAGGCAAATCAACATTTCAGCTAAACCTATTCGGCTGAATGATACAACAGATGCCCTCATTGTAAGCGAAGTTTAATTAAAAGCAGATAAAAATCAAGAAAATATTTCTCGCATTCTTTCAAAATGGAACAAAATGTGCCTACAATTGCAGGTTGAAAAGGAGCTGTCTCTCTGTTTGCTAGGGGCAGACTGTGGAGGTATTGTCTGGCTTTATCTCTATCGTCCCCGTCTGTCATATAATCCTGTTAAAATCTAGGGCGCCATTTCAACCTGAGACCTTCCAAACAAAAACTCAATCTCCTACACATAACGCGGTCATCAGCTTTTTTTATGGCACTTTCTATATTTTATGTAACTGAAGCATACTTCAATAAAGTGCTGGCGGCTCTGGTGGTAACAGAGCTGTGACATGAATGGGTCATGATACCATGCTCAAAAACGTACTCCAAGTCCAACATGTCCCATAAAAGACAAAACACCTGCACACAAACTTAAAAGATCTCTGAAAAGATAAATAATCCAATCGTGACCCCTTTTCAAAGGAAATGAACACTATTCAACGAGCACTCACCCCCGTACTCTTTAGCTCCTGAACAATAACAGTATAAATCTCATGGACAAGCAAACAAAAGTAACTCATGATAAGGCCTGCGTTAGAAATCTTACCTTCTTTAATTCTGAAGGTACTTGTTTTACACTTTTTTCAACAATGGCTTTTTGGTACATGATATGGTGTGACACTGCTTCAAGCTGTAATACAAGCCTAAATTGCACATATAATATGTACTAAGATTAGTACTCTTAACAAAGGCTGACAAACAGCAATGGCAAGTGATTTATTTGTTCACACTTCTAAAACAAGAAGCTTTATACAGCCAACATTCATTCATTTCGTCTTTTCTGTTTGTTATTTTTTTACACAATAAGTTGGCTGTTTGTTCTCGAAACAGTTACAGGTACGTAGCTTTTTTTTATTTCAGAAATTGCCAGTAATGTACCATAAAGACCTAGCAGTTACAACGCAATGCACGTTTTTTGCTATAGGTCAAAAAAACTTTCTACCGATTATTTTCTTGCAAATACCTCTTGCTCATGCTAGTCTTGATTTCTTTTAGTCCCAGCACTTTAATGAACATTAAGCTCTCTACAGGAAATCAAGTATTGTAAACTATGAGGTTGTTGGACCCATGAAAGCAATCATGCTCGCAAGAACTTAGGGAATACACTTCTAAATGTTAAATGCTGGATAACAGCATCTTCCTTTACACACGTTTGTGGGTTTTGTCAGTTATAACGAACTTGTGAGTATGTTTTTGTATAGCAAAAAACTATAACCTGAGGATCCCAGAACTCAATATCTGGAAAAGATGCTTTCACAGAGAGAAAGTCATGACAACAAATGAACCTTCAGACTGTTTACAGATAGTGTGATATGTGTACACAATTTAATGGCATTTCACAATACCCACGGCCTACAGCGCTGGTATATTTTGGTATCAATAAGACATTTTTACCGGTAGCTGGTTAACAGTATTGATGGCTTACTCCGGTTCTATCAAAATAATTTTTGTCTAACTAAAGAACTGTAAATGTAAAAGAGAGTCTACTGGAAAGAAATGTAAATTGTTCGAAGAAGCAGAGGAGCATACACAGAATCTCCGTTTCGAATGGAAATAATGGCACTACGTAATTGACTATAAATGTGGGACTGCAAAATATGATCATACAACATGTCCCCAAATCTCACCAGAAAGCTTTTAATCCCTGACATATAGATCTGTAACAATAAAAATTAAACCCAATCCTTTCGCGTGTGAAACAATATTGGCAAAGCCAATCGGTCTGGCATTATTTGTCAGTCTTTTGGCTTTGCCCATCCTTGTTTTGTTTCATCATTGGTTTTACGAAGCATCATTGTGGGGGAGCTGCTGGGCCATTGCCAACATAAAAAGAGCAGCATGATGTCTTCCCCAGTAAAGTTTGCCAATGGCTGAAGTGGGTTGACCAACTGTTCCATCCTGTATGGTGTAGTGCTGTAATATACATGACACAACAACAGAGAAGCAGAAGAAGAGGACTGGATGAAGGCCCTTATAAGTATATTATATATACAAATTCAGCAAAAGAAAAAAGATCTTGCTTAAACTAAACAGTGAATAAAGGAAAGAAAAACAGTTTTTTGGTCTTAAAAATGCACGTAATACAACAGTAGCTTCAAGTATTACGGAAACTACTTTTTGAATTAATATACTTCTTGTGAAAGAGCAGAATGCTGCCACTGACAAACAAACGTTTTTGAAGCACAGGCTCCGCATTTGTTTTTTTATAGGCCCCCATTTGGCCCAGGTCCCGGGAACATTACAAATTTTGTGTGGGGGGTTGGGGGGCTCCTGGCCCCCCACAGTCCTAGGAACCACCACCTCCCCAAGGCTTTTGTTTTAAAAAATGGAGGGGCACGGCCCCCGCTGCCCTGGGTACCGCCGCCTCCCCAGGGCTTTCATTGCTATATATATGCAGGGGGGGCAGGGCCCCTATGCTGCCCTGGGGAGGGCTTTCATTTTTATAGATGTGGGGGCACTGCAACCCCCCCCCCCACTGCCCTGGGGACCATCACTTCCCCAAGGCTTTCACCAATAAAAATGTGGGGGCCAATGGCCTCCCCCGCTGCCCTGGGGACTGCCACCTCCTCAGGACTTCTATTTGTATATATGCAGGTCGCGTGCCTTCCCCAAGGCCCCGGGAACCACCACCCCCTGGGGGTGAAATGGAATGATTTGCGAGGGACACATGACCCCCCTTTCCTCCTCCCCCCGCTGCCCTGGGGATCACCACCTTCCCGGGGCAAATATTTAAAAAAAGAAAGGGTGTCCCTTTGGGACCTTGTTGGAGGTGGGCCGAGCAGTGCACCTAGTGGAGCAACTGAGGGCCCTGGGGACTGCCACCCTGAGGGCCGGCTCCTCAGTGCCCTTGGGTGCCCACACCTGGGTCAAAGCTGTTTGCTGTGGCTTGGCTGCAGCTCTACAGCCGAACCACAACAAACACTTCAGATTTTGAGAGCAGGACCTTTAAGGCAGTCCCAGAAAGTCCACAAAGGGCTAAAAAATAAAAAAATAAAAAAAATAATACATAATAAAACCTCATAGCTCAGTGTGAAGGTTGCAGACGTTCACACTGAGCTTTGGGGGTATAGGTCCAGCTGGACTCATTTACATTTTTTTAAATTATTATGCAAACAAACATTTTTTATTTTAAATTGGAAACAAATAACTCATTCTAAGTATATCAAACATCAAAGACTAAAAAACTCTATCTGTCTCTCTCTCTCGCTCACTTTCTTTCACTTTCCCTGTCTCTCTTACAATCAATTCTCTAAATGAGGCACTCATTCAGACGCTCACGCACCCACTCACAGACCAACTCAGACACTTATGCACCCATTCACGGACCCACACTCGCACTTGTTTTTAAATAAGCCCCCGGGTGGGCCAGGTCCCGGGGGCAGTGTTTTGTTTTTAATATGGAGACCTCCAGGTCCACCCACACCTGGGGGATCACCGCCTCAATAGGATGAAATGCTTTTATAATGTGGGAAATGCCTGATGGCCTCCCCCATGCCATGGTGACCACCACCTCCTGGGGAATTACAGATATTGGGTGCGGGACACGTGGGCCCGAGGACCACCACCTCGCTGGGGCAGTTAAGCAATAAGGTGTGGGGGGCCCGTTGGAAAATAGTAGAATATTTAAAAGGGGTCTGCTTCAGACTCTTGTTAGCCCCAGGGACTAACACCTCCCGGGGCAATACATGTTGGAGGGGGACTGCGTGGCCCCCTTGAGGAGCTACTGATGGCCCTGGGTACCGCTATCCCCCAGGGCTGGCTCCTGCTATGTCCCGGGGTGGCCATAGCTGTTTGCTGTGGTTTGGCAGAAGCTTTGACAACTTCATCCAAGTCACAACAAACACTCCTGCAGGTCCCTCTGTCAAAAAGCAGAGTTTTCATCTCTGCTCCCTGCACACAGATATGCGGGCGGGGAACAGAGATGAAAGCATTGCTCCAGCAACCAGGCAGCCTCTGTTAAAAGCAGCTGCCTGCTTGCCGAAGCAATGGGCCTGTAGGGGAGGCCTTGAGGCTCCACCCGCAGTCCCAGATAGCCCGTAAGGGCATATAACAAAATAAAAACAATAAATATAGTCAGGGACTGCGAGGAGGCATTGAGGCTCCCTCATGGTCCCAGATAACCCGTTGGGGCATATTACAAAATAAATAAATAAATATATTCAGGGACTGCTGGGAGGCCTTGAGGCTTCCCTGCGGTCCCAATTAGCCTGTAAGGGCACATTACAAAATAAATAAATAAATATATTCCGGGACTGCGGGAAGGCCTTGAGGCTTCCCTGTGGCCCCAGATAGCCCATAAGGGGCTAAACAATAAATTTGCAACAAAAATTAAATAGCTCGCAGACCTTCACACTGAGCATTGAGGGTTCAAATCCAGGTGTGTCCCTGTTCTTTTCCATCATTTCTTTAATTTATCTTTATTCAAATGTTTAAGGCTCATACTGAAAGGTGATCTTACTCTTTTTAATTGACATATACATTTTCATTTTGAATTTGAGCAGAAATATCTCATTCTAAATATATCATCCATCAAAGTCTAAAAAACTCACTGTCTCCCGCTCTTTCTCTATCTCTCTCTCTCTATTCCAATCTCTTTCTCTCACTCACATGCCCACTCAGACCCTTACCCAGCTACTCACAAAACCCCTCAGACACTCATGTACCCACTCACAGTCCCACTCAGACCCTCGCGCGCCCACTCACAGCCCCACTCAGACCCCACAAATTATTGGCACTCATGACATCTTGGACAACATAATTGATAATATCAATGTAATATTTGCAATAACTTTTTTGGCAAAAACACTGTGCAAGGTGTTGAGCATGAGTTATAGTTACTTGAGATAACTCTAACTAAATCTCGTCTCGATATGTTTAAAATGTGAGCCTAACTATAACATCCCTGTAACATTTGTTTTTTTTAGTGAATATTTTATATATAGACAGGTTTTGCAGAAAGCGTGAGTGAGGTATATGAGAGAGGAGTTTGAAGGGTAGAAGTGTGGTGAGCGATAATCATCTAAATGTTTTGAAAATTCACAAAGTCAGGACTATGTTGGTCTTGACAAACATCTTCTATGCATTTATTATTATCCCTAGAGAGATCAAATCAGATTAAAAAAAATTCAGAACATATAGTAGCCATTAAAAGGAATCATTCAATTTCCACTAAGCAGACAACATCTATGAGTGTCAGAAAATCCAAGAATGGGTATGTCTATGACTACTAGTACTTATGTATATCATTCCACTAAGCAGACAACATCTATGAGCGTCAGAAAATCCAAGAATGGGCAGGTCTATGACTACTCGTACTTACGTACATCATCCACCAAGCATGTGTACATCAGCCATTCACCTGCCAAAGCCGCCACTGGTAGCTTTTAACCATATCAGTTCATGTTAGGAGAGCTGCTAATGAGACCAGCTAACTTCAGGGATTCTTTATTCTCTCAGACTTATGAATGCCTAATCCTTTGGAAGGTGCAAAAGCAATTTGAACTTTTAATAATCATGGTTTTATTAATTATAGGCTGGTTGAATTAACCACTCTTTAGCTATGTACAAAGGAGGCAATTCTTCTTCCCTCAGACTTATGAATGCTTTGTCCTTTTGAAGGTCCCAAAGTGATTTGAACTCTTAATAATCATGGTTTTATCAATTACGGGCTGGTTGAACTAACCACTTCTTTATTATGTGCTAGTGTCATGTACAATTTTACACATGTAATGATTTTAATTAATCAAACATGTATTATTAATAAAAGTATCTGACTACTCGTACTAGAATATCCAACTACTTTGTAAATTGGATTACTACCCTTATGATGCCATCTTCTTTCTATGAATGAGCCTTTTTTAACAAACTCCAACTTCATCTCCTTTCATAGGGCCTCATTACAAGTCTGGAAGTCTTAGGAAAGCCAGACTTGTGTTGACAGTCGGACTGCCAAATTATGACCAGGGTGGCGGAAGTCATTGTAGTGGTGAGCCCCAGCAGTGCTGAGTTCAACGTCTCCATGCTTCACTCCTGCAAATGCAGACTCATGCAGAACAGAGACACTGCTGGTGGTGGGAGGAATCGTTGAACTCCAAACACCGAGCCTGAACTCCAGTGTGTGGTGTTCAGTGTTTGGCATGTCCTGGTTCCCTGCAGCAGGAGGATTACGGGGGGTCATTGGTGTCCTTGACCCCTGGCGGCCTGGGTCCTGGATCTTGACCGCTGGAGGCGGGCAGAGCCGCTGAAATCAGAGCTCAGGTTGAGCCTGAGCTGAGTCTGCTATGTGGTGTGCGGCATGCCATAGCTTGACTCTGCTTGCCTCAGAGGACGTGGGAGGCCACAGGAATCCACAGGAACCCTATATATATATATATATACTGGATTTGGATCCCTGAACTTAAAGTGGCCTAGGAGACTCGGCCATTGGATTTTGTTCAGCCTCATGTTACCCCCTCTACTCCTCGTATTAGCTGAGCCCCTGTTCCTGACTGGGAGCCCTTTGGAGTTTTTTGGCTCAAGGACGTTATGAGTCAAGCTGAAATTAAGTGGAGTGATGTGGGGACTGTGAAGTGGGTGGAAGCTTAGGCTGCAGGCAGCCAGAGTTGGGAGGAGGCGGCTGGTCTTAGGCCAGTGCGGCTTGCACGGGCTGTGCAGTCCTGCGCTGCCCTTGCTCCCATGTTCCCACTTATACCCTTGTACGTTTTAAGCTGCCATACCCCCTCCACAAGCTGTTCGACGTAGTGTTGTGTCAGTGTCACTGAACAAGACACTGGGAAGTTACATCAACTGTTCCTATAGTGTATTGGTTATCCTAAAGGGAGTGGCCTAAGAACCGAACCCGCCATGAGGTCTGGAAAAGCAAGGAAAGATCCTGTCAACTCCCAAAAATGCAAGAAGTGCTGTCATGGGGACGTAATGCACAGTGCATCAGCTCAGCAGTCATCAGGCCCAGTGAGGGGGTTCAGCCCTCCTCCTTCAGTCACAATGTGGTAGCGACCTCTCTGAGTGTTTTACATGTCGATGAATGGTTTAATACCCAAATCTTGAACCCCTACATTCCTGTAATTAATTTGCCTCAATCAAGCTAGCTGTAGCCTTGTGAGTCCCCTCTGTTGGCCTATTTACCAAAAAAAAAACTGCTATAGTGAAGGTGAGCGGTGGAGCCACTCAGCCCAATTTGAGTTTGGACCCCCGTCCGTTGTCTGCTGCCACAGAGGCATTAACTAATGCCTGCCGATCTTTGCAAACACATGCACTAGTACATCGGTCTCTATCACCAGTCATTTATTTGGACCATTCTGGCTCAGCAAGCCCTACAGAGACAAGGGAGGCTCCCATTAAGCTGTTAGTCCCTAAAGACAATCTAATGTTATTTGATGTCACAGGTGGTCGATTCGGTTGTGGTTTTACTGAAGAATTAGTTGTCTCCAATAGTACTTTCAAATGACCACTTCTTTGTTGCCATGGATTGGGTTGCCTCCCCTGCAGCTCCTTCTTGGGAGAATATGCAGTGTTCGATCAGGCAAGATTGCCAGCAGGACCATAGTATGGCTTATTTGACTAGCCCCCCGTCGCACACTAGACTCGCAGTCCAACTGGCAGTATTCTTCCTATGCTTCCTATGAGATCTCTCAGCTGGGCATGTAATGGCAGCTCTCAAATAGAGTTTAATGATAGTGAGCTCAATGATCTATCGTTCCTGGATCTATCTTGCCTGTAAACTGAACCCATGGAAGGCGCTGATATCCAACTTAATGCTGTGCCTAACTCTGTGCCCACATCTAGTGGCCCCATTTGGTCTCAATTTCTCCAAACTTTGCAATCTACTGTCTTGACCCTGAACTATCACTCTGATAACCTAGATGTGCAAGTCGAGTTGTTGAATACATTAGCCACTTATGTAGCAGGGATTGATCTTAAATTAGAAATTATCAGACCGTAAATGAGAGCCAACTTCTGATTGCAGAAAGTTTATTGTCTCTCTCTGCCTTTTTTATCTCAATCTTAGCTGAATTTAAGAAGTTTTCATCCTGCTTCGTGCCCTCAGTCACCCCACTGAATCTGAAGCTTCATTAAGATGCGGCATAACACTGGATGATTATTTTCATTCAGGAAGGAGTTAATTGAACACCACTTCGAGTTGTCTTGTTGATACTAGGGTCCCTGAGCAATGCACCCCGGCCAGTTTAATTAATCTGAAGACTTCTTCACCTGGAGTGTAAACCATGGATGTAGTCTTCTCCTCTCATCCTAACTCTGTGCCCCAAGTTGATTCCTTAAAATGACCCCCACTAGGGTGCGACTTGGGAGCCCAGTATCCATTAAACAAGAGGGAAAAAAGGCTTTGCAAACAATGGAGCAAAAGGTGGAGCCCACCATCCTTCGAGACTTCAAATAAAGACAATCAATCCACCCAACATGACTCGTGACAGTGCCAGAGGTGACTAACTTGATCCCGTTGTCTAATTCTTCCACGAATAACCAGGATGGCCTCTTGCTACCTAATGAGCCTGATCCTCTGATCAGTGTTGCTACCAGAGGAGACAGAACTCATCTTAGAGAATCGCCTGGTCAGGCCAAGAAAGATAAAGCCGACTGTCTTGCTGTTCCTACTGTAACAAGCTCAGGGGGACATGGCTCCATGGGCTTCACTGTTACATTACCAAACCCTTTAGTATCCCACGATTTTGCCATCTGTAATGTCGTGGATTTGAGAGCTCCCTCCCCCCTGGGATGCCTTCCAAGAGTCAAGGAAGCCAGTCCCCCCACCATTACCTTGACATCAGGACCCTTTTACTGAGGTCGCAATGACGGGGCCAGAGACTCTCTAAGGCTCTTCCAGCTTGACGATCTAGCCCCATCAAAGGCTGCCATTACGCACTTCACGGACTCCATTCAACTGTACAACTACTAAACTACTCTTTATACTGAAATATTGCTCAAGCGGTGCCCATGATATTCCAAATAGAGGGAATATATTAAAACTCTTTAAAGCCATCACAGAGCTGAGTGACATCAGATCTAGTGACATAGTTTCTATCGAATTTCTCATCAAAAGGGCTTATGGTCACGGGAATCTATCCTGGTCTCACTGAATTCTGCTACTTTAGGGCAGTCAATTCTTGCTAGAAAAGACACTTTCCACTCCTGGGGCATCACGATTATCCCACATAAGATCTCTGGTTATCTTGCGTTTCCATCTCATCCTTCTAGTTTAAATCCTTTCTGTGTACTGAAGCCATTTTCAATTTTGAAAGGTGCTCAAGGCTGCACCCGTACCTTTACCAGCACTGGAAGGATTAGTGCTGGTAACCAACTGGGGGCCAACTGGGACTGGTTGCCATCCACTTTTCTACATGGGCGACCCGAATGATCACCGCAGGAGGTGCCCTTTTTGCTAATGTCTGATCGTTTGTCTTTGTGCTCTTGGAATATTAATAGGGTTGTTCATAAGTTTGAGTCGGCCGACAGTGTCCTTTTTAATTGTTACAATATAATTACTTTATAGGAAACATGGGTTGAGGTCAGTTGCCTACTGTTTGGGTTTCTGGCAGTCTGGAAATCTGCCTGCAGAGATAAGAAAAGCGGACATGCGAGGGAGGGTTATCCGTTCATGTTGCTGTTAAATTAAAAGGTGATATTACGCCATTGGTTTGGGATGAGAATTGGGTCCAGGGGATTAAGATCTGCAATTGGAGTGAGCAGCAAACCCTCCATGTGATCAATGTTTATATTGCTCCAGGTACCAAGGAAAAAAAAGGGAAGCTATCCCGTCTAATACAATAGGTGACTTAGCTGGGAATCCTCCACATGCTGATTATCTGGTAACTGGGGACTTTAATACAAACTTGTTCCAGGACAACTCCGAAGCACTTGAAGGTCCCGAACTTTGTATCCACCAGTTAGTCCCTAATCAGTTGAGACCCTGGGGTTTTCCTTATAGTGCTTTGGGGGAGTATGTGGTAATGCATTTCAACAGCATGAGCTTCAAAGTTTTGAATGGTCGTCTACAACAAGAGGTCCATTCATGTTGGACGAGATCTAATTTGGCAAACTTACTTATAATTTGATTATACTATATGTAACATAGAATTGCTCCCCTCTATCGAAAAGTTCTCAATTTCTTCCCGGTGTGTGAGTGATTATCGCCCCCAGACTGTAATTATATAATCTAGGGTGAATAATCATGCTGAGGTCTGGCCGGTGGGAGGCGGTGTATGCCTTGAGTCCTTAATACGCCTCAAGTGGAGGCCTTCCTCTACCAGCACAGTAATGGCTGTGTGGGCTAACTTCTTTGAGTCCGATGTGGCTAGCTGTAAGTCCCCAGTTAAGCTTTGGGCCAAATTTCTTGTTTTCCTATGGTCAAGGTGTTATCATCCTGTACGCACTGCCATTTTTTCATCATATCTTGTTATTTGAAGGAAAACCCAGAAGCTAAAGAAAGTTTGTAATAAGGCTGCTAGGGCAATTAGGACAAGCCCCGACTCTAGGGTATTACTCAATAAGTTTAAGGATTTTCAAAAAGGCTATAGGAAGGCTGTTTATGAAGAAAATCAGGGAGGTGCCTTGTTTTGGGTGAAACTTATGAGTGCCAGTAAGGACTCGAACTCAAGAAAGTTTTGGTCTCTTATCAATAGTCTAACAAAGATCCATTGGTGGCATGCCTCTTCCAATATTTCGGAAGGACATTGGACTGCTTTTTGACTAAATATTTTCCAACAAATGTGTGTGCTGAAATCAGCCGGGTATAGGGTTCATCTTTCTAGAGTAGTCTTGGCTAATTTGTAGCCTCATTTTGTAGCGTATATGTTCCCCCCTTCCCCAGGAGCTATAGTCTTCTCCCTGCAACGGCTCCAGTTCATTATTTGTAAGGCAGAATGGGACGGCGCTCCGGGCCCCAATGGTCTTCTGCAGATGCCGTTTAAACAGGACATTCCCTTTTGGGCAGCTCACCTTGCAAATCTTTTTGATTATTGTGTTTGGTCATCAAGGATTCCAGAGTCCTGGAGTGGTGCTATAGTTCACCCAATACACAAAAGTAGTTCATGGTGTGATCCAGCCAAATTTAGGCTGATTGCTCTCCTTGACAATGAGGTTTTATGCTAGTCATCTGCAGGAAGACCTTCGATCTTGGGCTGAGTCGAATTTCGCAAACAGGTTTTTCTGCTGCATCAGGTACATCCAGAAACTTATTAGCCCTGTCTATTCTGATGTATAAGAGAAATTTATCAGGCTCTGTGTTGCATTTCTGCTTTGTTGATTTTAAAGCAGACTTTGATCAGGTTGCAAGGAGCTCACTGTAGGTTAAATTACGTAACTGTGGAATTTCATGTGTGCTCCTGGGAGCCATTATAGAATTACATACAGACACCGGGGTTCGTATTAAATTAGGGGATGGTCGCTTCACTTCTAGGAAAATTCCCACTTTTCGCTCTGTGAAGCAGGGCTGCGTCCTTGCTCCCCTGCTTTTTAATCTATTTATTGCAGACCTGTCTGCTGCTCTTGACACCCTCAATGCTCACCCATCTAAGATCGGTGGACTTCGGCTTAGCCATTTGCTCTATGCTGATGATCTGGCAATGTTTAGCTATACCAGGGTTGGCCTTCAACAGTTGCTCAACGAATCTGCACTTTATACAGCTGTGAACAATTTGGAAGTAAATTTGCTCTACATTTGCAAAATTTCCTTTGGTAGGAAAAAGCAGTTGGGAATTAGCTGGTTCTATAAGAGCAACACACTTATTTCGGATGTGTCTCATAAATATCTAGGTGTGCACCTTGATACACGGGGCAGCTTTGTCAGGCACAGGAAGGAGATCGAAGTTAAAGCTGTAGCTCTGCAGTTGGCCTTCTCTAAATTAGTCAGTACTGAAAATTATTCCCTCACTGTCCTATGGTCAGGAAGTGATGTTGAACAATGGTTCTTGTCAGCTAAACAGGTTGGTTACTAAGATTTGCAAGAGGGAATTTTCATTTACCTCAATCTGCATCTTCCGCACAGGTGCGGTTGTAATTTGGTCTGATAGACCAGCAGGCAGAAGATGCAGGTGCCTACAAGTCAGTCCTGTGGCTTGAAATTACTGCGACTGAGGTAAAAGGGTCCTTCTACTGCCTTTTGACCGATTACTGATGGCTACTAAGTATTGACGATCTCTGGGCCAATAACCCTTCTCTTCTTCTTTTAAATTGGGTATCAAAAAGAGTATTCAGCTGTGGTCTTACCATTCTGATCGAGCTTTTCTCGCTAAACGTAAGCACGCCTGGGTGGTCATCAACTAATTTCAGCCAGGTATTCCAGCCGGATATCTCTATTATTCTTATGGTATCCATTTGAATGAGAGATTTCTGGCCTTAAGGATGGGCGATTGGCATTTTTTGAAGCATTCACCCTCATGGAGGTTAGTCCCTGGGGATGGTGTTATGCGTAGGGGCTGTGGCAGTGGGGAAGAATCCCTCGAACACGGGGTCTGCTTGTGTCCTTGTCCTCTTCAGGAACGTAGATCCCTGTTGCAAAATTAGTGGAGTGAAATGGGGGCTTGTTTTTGTTGGCAGGCTGTCATTATATCTTTGGACCCTAGGAATACAGGGGGTCATTCTGACCCCGGCGGGCGGCGGTTGCCGCCCGCCTGGCGGGAACCGCCATTTGGCCACACCGCGGTCAAAAGACCGCTGGTGCCATTCCAACTTTCCCGCCGGCCCAGCGGGAAAGGGGCCTGCAACACTGAAGCCGGCTCCGAATGGAGCCGGCGGTGTTGCAGGTGTGCGACGGGTGCAGTTGCACCCATCGCGCTTTTCACTGTCTGCTAGGCAGACAGTGAAAAGCAGGCTGGGGCCCTGTTAGGGGACCCCTGCACTGCCAATGCCAGTGGCATGGGCAGTGCAGGGGCCCCCAGGGGCCCCAGGACACCCGTTCCCGCCAGCCTCTTCCTGGGGGTGAAAACCGCCAGAAACAGGCTGGCGGGAAGGGGGTCAGAATCCCCAAGCTAGCGCTGCCCTGGAGGATTCTCCCAGCCGGGGGAAAACCGGCAGGAAACCGCAGACCCGGCTGGGCGACCACGGCTGTACCGCCGCGGTCGGAATGACGTTTGAAGCACCGCCAGCCTGTTGGCGGTGCTTCCGTCATTCGCGACCCTGGCAGTCTATGACCGCCAGGGTCGGAATGAGGGCCACAATGTTCAATGTTCTGCTGATTAAATTTATTAGGGTTCTTCATGCTAAATTCCTTCAGAGCACTGCAAGCAGGGACTAATGATGTGTGGAAATCCTTTCTGCTCTTGCTCTGTTGGGTTTTGAATTATTTCGTATAGTTACTGAGTTTTAACCTTGCACTTTGATTTTTGATACCAATGCACGTAAGCACTTTAAGGGTCTTGACTATTGTTAGTTTTATGTTTATTATTGATTAGATGGGCGTTTGGCCTGCCAGTGGGCCTAAAAGTCTACTCAATTAGAATTATTTGCAATGTCATACCTTTTCAATTGGACCCCCTGTAATTGATGTAAAAATAGATAAATTATTGAAGTATTCATTATGTATTTTATGCCGGATTTTAACACCATGTTTATTGTTTGATTGGGGCTCTCAATCGTGTACTGTAGCACTTGATCATCTCTGGTTTTAAATTGTAAGGGATTTCATTATCTGTACAATGAATATTTTTCAACAGTCACAATGCCACCATGCTGAACACGAGTCTAGTTTCTGCCATCCTTTTCATGGCGTGGACCCTGCCATGAAAAGGCTGGTGGAAAGCCAGTGCTGGGAGCCACAGGGGGCCCCTGCCCAGCACCCTCAGAATGCACACTGTCTGCTACAGCTGACAGTGCATATTCTGAGAGTACTGGGAGCACCCTCTGTGCGATGGCAATGGCCTCGGCCACTGGGCTGACTGGCAGAAACCTCAGTTTTTGGAGGTTTCTGCCAATCAGCCCAGTGGAAACCTTGTAATTTACCCAGGGGGAAGACCGCCAGTTCTGTGGCAGTCTCTTCTCCATGGGGCTGGTGGGCTGATGGTTGGTCCGCCAACCTCATAATGACGGCCCTAGTCTCAAATTAGAGAACTCAGTCTAAACCTAATTCATACTAAAAGTCTAGCGACAAACATGATGTAGATGTCCAGGTGTTTCAACAATGCATACAGTACATCCTTCAAAATCAGACTGAACATGGGCTGAGACATCCCTGCTGTAAGATCCACTCCGTTCTGGAAGGACTCTGTGACCAAGAAGTGTAGCACTGACAAAACTTGAACGAAGGAAGTTATGCTATAGGGATTGCGCGACAAATAGTAACCTCTGAGTAACTGTACAGAGCTATCACCACATGTTCTTACACAACTCAGCTCATATGCACAATATGTCACCCAAACATGAGGGCAGTATGTACAAATGTACTGCACAAAAGGGGGGAAAGTATATGACGCACATTTGGAAATAGCACCATACATGAAATGTGCTCAAAATGGCAGGTGCCTGACTTTGACAGGTGGAAGTGACCTAAGTCCGCCGGCAGAAGTCATCATGGTGCTAGGCGGTCGATCTCCTGCGACCACCAATATGTATGTCAGTGAGGTGCAGTATAATCCTTCCCATCTAGTGTTCCCAGGTACACTAATCCTGTTAGTGTTTTATGTACCGCTAAGTTGTTATACCACTGCCATTACAATGGATCTGACCTATGTGCAACATTGGGCCTGAACTATTAGTTACAGAACCAAGTTATCCAGTGTCTTGATACAGTTGTATACTTCATATGAGGCAGGCATCCCATTCCGGCAGTTGGCAGCGCCAATATAGTACTGTCCCCATGCAATTTGAGGAGGTGCCCCCATTGACAATTCAACATCATACAGTGGGGTATGTGAAGTTTATAACAGATGGACATCCAACAATGGGAAACTCATGTGTTTATGCCCTTTCCATTTCTTGACACTACATTGACATATGGGCATATAAATTGTGTCCCAAATCCTTTGTTCTTGATTAGGTAAGTGTCTAGGCAGTTTTACGCTTGGACAATGTGCTTTGTCCATGCTACATATGCCAATGCCATACCTATAAGAGTACTACAAATGGGTTGACCTACCCATATTATGTCTCAAAGGAAACTTGATGGCTGATAATGAATAGTGGGCTATTCATTGCTACACTTACATTAGCTTATATGTGCTGTTTGGACAGGATTTAGTCTTGGCTCACCTCTATTGAGCCACATATAATAGTTTAGGTTTACTTCCATTTCACAAACATGTGTTGTTGTGGGATATGCTATCAGTTACATTGCAGTCGTGTAGGTGCATGTGTCATTTATGTTTACATAGGTTTTCAGTGGGGTGAGTGTTTTGTCAGTACTTTTTTCATGGGTAGCACGTCCGCTGTGAGTGAAGTATGTGTACACATGCTGTCATGTTGTGACTCTGATTCAACATGTCATGTGGAATTTTATGAGCCCTCCTAAAAACCGTGGGATCTCCATGGTTTGTTGTTGTAACTAAGCTCACTGTTATTGTCTGTGGATGTATCATGGGTGATAGCTAGCCCACAGTTGCAGTACATGGAGTCACGTTATATTTGGCTATGTCTGTGAATAGGGACTGCAGAAAATCGTGTCAGATTTGATACAGGTATTGACATAGCTGTTCTCCAGACTTGGAATATCAAATAGAGATGGACACTATGGGGCTTATTACGAGTTTAGCGGTTCCACAACCGCTATGTCAATGGTGACGGCCGAACCACCAACAGGCTGGTGGAGGAGACTGCCAAATTATGAGGTACTACCAACATAAAACAGCCAAATCACCGCTGGCACCGCCAGTGCTTTAAGGCCGCCATTGGTGACGGTAGCCACCTGTAGGCTGGCAGCGACTATGTTTCATTTTACAAGGTTGCACACTACCAAGGTATCCGCCGTAGTTCCACCACCATGGAAACACAGACGGAAACCAACTTTATAAAAGGAGACACGCACCTTCAGGAAGCCATTCTTGTCCGGAGCCGTCATTGAACCAGAACTACACGTCCTCCTGCTGCTCCTGCTCGCCCAAAAACTTCAGAACGAGCAATGATGTTGACGACAGCAACCGTGAGTACACACACTTACCTGTCACCGTTGTAAAATGTCATAGTACCTATGCTCAAACAACACACAAATCGGGAGCGGGTGGTGAGGGCGACACACACACATAACCCCACATCAACACTCACACTCACACACAGCCATATGCACACCCGCATATACAAGGTACACACCCTACAGCCATCACACACACATCTAAAACACTCATCAACCCCCAGACACACAGCACCGGCACAGTCACAGATAAAAACACACACCATCAGCAAATGACATAACTACACCACAATTGCTACATCATCAAAGCATTGTCAAGGACACACAACAGACAATACCCCTTGACAAATCATACATAAAACACCCAGTACCACCACCAGGGAACAAACACACACAACCACACATCCAGAAAATACAGCACACAACATACCCGGCAAACACACTTCACAACGTATCTGACATACCAATCTCCACACACACTCCTGCACACAGTCCAAGCACACAAAAGCACACAACACTTCAACAAACACATGTCAACACAAACACCACACAACACTACAACATGTCCACAACAAACACATGACCATCACACAACACACCCATCACTCGTGGACAAATGCAATGAGCACAACCACACATGCTGCCCGAACAAAACAGGTAGCACAACCACCACTGACAAACAAATGCTCGCACACAATGTCAGCCGAGACCAAAACTGCCCTATGTAAAGAAATGCAGGACAATGATATGATGTAGAAACCAACAACAAGTTGGTCCTAATATATATTACGAGCATAAATGAAAGATCAATGTCCAAGGCCAGAGGCCAGTCGAACAAATATGAGTGCAACATGCACGCAAAGCACATGTTTGTGCCCCAAACTTGACTACTGATTGCCATGTAAGCTCCACAGGTAGGGGGCATCAAAGGGGCAGGCAGGCACCTCAGGGGTAAGGGGGCAGGAGGGCGGTCTTGGGCTTTGGATTGGGAGGGGGACCTTTGGGTTTACGTTTGGGAGGTAGGCTTAAGTTGAGGCTTGGGTACTCTTGGAGGGGTTGACTTCTTGGTGGGGGAGGGGCATGGATACTAGCAGGGGGCCAGGGGGGGTATTTGAGGTGGAAGGGCCACACTTTGGGAGGTACACAGAATGTTTAGGGGTATCACATGGTAGGAGAGGAGTAGGGAAAAGGGAAAACTCCAAAAGAAAAGCTTTCTTTGACATACGGGGTCAGTCATAGCAGAAGTGTTTGGGTGGAGGGAGAGGGAGTGGTTGTTAGAGAAATAGTTGTGGATCTCTTGGGTGCACGTGTGTGTAAGGTATGCTTATGTGTGGTGGGTGGCTGTTGGGTGAGTGAGTGTAGGTGTTTACATGTTTTGGAAGGAGGGGGGGGAGGTGCTGGGAGATGCCGTGGTGGATGAGTGACTGTCTGTTGGAGTGGTGACTGAAGGTATGGTGGATGTGCTGCATGGAAGAGTGTCAGTGGTTGTGATGTCTGCGGATGTGGTGACTGGGATGGATGTCTGAGCGTCTGTTCTTGTGATGATTGTGGGTAAGATAGATGTAGTGGCTGGATCTATAAATGTTGGTGTGGTGTCTGCAGGTGTGTCTGATGTCATGTCTGTGATCTGTGTTGCTGGTGGTAGTGGGGGTTTTGGATTGGGAAGAGGATGGTGGACGGGGGACGGAAGACAAAGGGTGAGTGCCGTCAGTGTGGAGACCAGAGCCTGAAAGGATCTCTGTAGGCTAGCCAGGGCACCATGAATACCCTCCAGGAACACATTACTCTGTGTTGCCAGTCCCTGGATGGCATTCACAGTGGTCAACTGACCCACAGAGATCAACCTCAGGAGGTCAATAGCCTCCTCACTGAGGGCATCAGGGCTGACAGGGGCAGGGACAGAGGTGCCTGTGGCAAAGGAGATGCCCATCCTCCTAGGTGAGTGGTCACTGACAAGTGGGTGAGGAGCCACAGGAACCTCGCTTGTCTAAAGGGGGGTGACAAACAAAGATGGCGCTGGGCTGGCTCAGATGAGTCCACCACTGCCAGGGAGTGGCCACAGGAGGAGGATTCCGAGAGTGATCATGTAGATCCCATCTCCCCAGTGGCAGTCCCCTCACCCTCTGGGTCACTGGGTCCCTCGTTGTCGGTGGTCTCAGCACTCTGGGTCCCATGGCCTGCTGCATCCCAACTCGTCTGTGCCCTGTCTCCTTTGCCTAACGATGCTGATGCACATAGGGAGAGAGAGGATCATCACATTCTTCACATACACATATTACAACATGCACAACTGTAAACATACGTCTCCTGGCAGGGAGGTCACAATTTAAAAACCTCAGATCCCACATCATGTCCAAATATGATACTTCAAACTACCCCATTTGTCAAATACAGCATACACTGTCCTTCAAGTTATCAGTCAAAGGAAATGCAGTTGACAGATAATACCATATCATGGCTACTCCGACTACACACCTGCCTAGTCCATCACCAAAAGTCATGTTCCATGCAAGGAATGTCATTTCTCATCACATACGAGACAGCACCTAGCCTTCCAAATACATGCCTCGCTGATCTTTCTGCACATACAGGGTCTGATTACAAGTTTGGCAGTCTTGTCACCTCCGTCATGTTGGCTTGCGAAACCCTGACTGCCAACTAGGTGGTCTGCCAGCCGAATTACAATGTTAGTGGTTTGCTCAACTAGAGACCGCCAGAGTCCCGTTGACACCACCAGCCATTTGCCAACTGCCTTGACAGTGGCTGGGAAAAAGCAGCTGTCAGAGGGTAGTATAGACAAGGGGTCCACCGTCCACATTACGATGTGCTTTTCCGTTGAGCCAACTGTGGTGTAGAGGCCACCTGCTTTGAGATGGCAGAGTCAAAGGAAATGGGGCGCTCGCTCCCCCCATTTCCCTCTTTTTCCATTAGTCTCTGATGTGGACCCCTTAGTCCAGGCCCTCCCCCTACACAGCAGCAACGTCACCCCCAAACCCCCCGAAGAAAATACAGGTAAGTACTTTCTGCATTTTTCTGCCATTGACTGGACTGGGCAAATATGGCCCAGTCTCCAGCAAAGGAATGGTACACATACAAAGTATTTTTACACATGTGTCATGTATATATGTACATTTCTGTCAAAATGAACACATATGCATTGACACAAATATAAAAATATACCTTGTACTGCTGACTATGTTCCCGCCATCAGGAACACCATTGTTGGGCCAGTGGCAAAATTGTAAAATGGCGGGCGGGAGACCATCGACTCAGTGGTCATTTTGGGACCACCCCCTTGGTGGTATGTCTGTCCTATGACCAAACCCGTAAACAGATCCTTAATCTTTATATTATAACCAAAATTAATAAAAATTGGCGTGTTACTAAATTGTTTTGGACAAAACTAGAATGTCCATTTAAAAAAGGTTGGGTCATAGACTGCTTCCATGTCATCAAAATGATTTGCGTAACTAGTAATCAGACTATTAGAGGGGCTGTAAGAACAAATGATTCCATACAGGGATGGTATATTTTCTTCAAGTACTATAGGTAAATTCCTTCCCAATTTCTATAACTTTCTGTAAATTTTGAGAAAAAAAAGCAATGTCTCCCAGAAATGAGACATGCACAATTAGTCTACAACTCTAGATTAAAAAAACACATATCAACTGACAATTCTTTTCAAAAGCTTCTAGGCTTAGGCCTCCAAAACATTTTGTCCACATAATGTATCTATGGCATAACCCAGCGTTTCTGGATTTTCCTTTGTGGGGACAGAGTAAATGGTGAAAATAGAGCTACATTTTGTGTTTTTGGAAAAAATATGGGAAAAGTGCTCTTGTTTTTTTTTCATAGAAATCGTAGCAACAAATGTTTTGCTGTACTAAAGTCCACATCTTTCCAGCTTTCAGAAACATGCAGAGCTGAATCCCCAAAACGTTTTTTCACCACAGTTTTGGGATTTTTCAAAGAAGTAGCCCATTTTTTGTATTTTTCCTATTTTTTGTGCTATCATCCTACTACCAGTTTGTGGTGGACACAAGTGTGAAACCCAGGGGTGATCTAGGAAAGCTATCTTTGGCTGAAAAGTAGACATAATTCCAAATTCAGCAAGGTGTCATATGTGTTGATACCCCAAGGTTTTCACAAAACAATTAAGGTCCTGATTACGATCTCAGTGGCATTGCCATCGAGACTGCCAATACGGTGGTATTAACATTATTAACATACTCCCCTTTTACATCAAATTAATTTTATTTCTAATTATTAAAAATATATTTAAACTAGAAACCTAAATATTGAAATACTCCTTATCCATTTCCCCTTTAATCCTAATATCCCACTCCTTGTATTTATTTTTTAAGTTAAAAACTATGGGCCCGATTCACAAAGGTAAACTTAGACAAAAAATCTAACTTTACTCTGTGTAAAGTTAGACATTTGGTCTAAGTTTAGACTTTTGGTCTAAACTTGAACCAAAAGTCTGAACTTAGGCCCATATTTATGGAAGGTTTGCGTCACCCTGGTGCCATATACTTTGACGCTAGACTTATGTAGCGCCAGTTTTGGAGTTTATACCATTTTTAGTAAGCGCCAACCCACCTCACGTCAATGAGATGCAAGGTAGGCATTTCCTTCCTAAAAAATTATGGCAGCCCCACAGCCCCATATTTAACTCCTGATGCACAAACGACGCACAACTGGGAGGCGGGTCTAATTAATGGCGCTAATCCTGTTTAACGCCATTATTTAAGGCCTGGTCAGAACAGGCATTAAAGTGTAGGTAGGCCCATTTCCATGGGGAAACACCAATGAATGGGCACAAAGGTGCTCATCCCAAGCCCCATGCACAACACCACCCACACCACAGGGACACTACAGGATGATGGGGCCCATCCTAGGTAAGTTGCAGGTCAGTGTTTGTGTACGTGTGTGGTGTGTACATGGGGCCCCCTGCCTGGCACTGGTCCAGGGGACACTGGTCGCTTGTGGTGGGCATGGGGCTAGAGGTAATGACTCATGTCTATACTTAGATAGAAGTCATCTTTTGGCAGCTCGTGCATCAAAAAATGACACTAGGCTGACTAGCGGCAGATATGTTGCCGCTAACCAGCCTAACATCATTTCTGACCCACTAACACCATTTCCTCTAACGTCATCCCTCACCGGCGAGCGTCTTTTTTAGAGATGCTAGCCATTCCTTATCGCCTTCGTGCGTCATTTTATAAATATGGCACACAAATTGTGTTAGGGAATGGCGTTAAACAAAATGTGTTAGCGAAGATGTGCACCATTTTTCATAAATATGGGCCTTAATGCCTTATTATGAGGCTGGCAGGCCAAAGACCGCCAGTCTCACGGTGGCTCTCAGACCGCCGTAGCTGTGGTGGTCTGACCACCATGTTACGAGGTGGGAAGGACCAGCCAACCTACTGCCATCCATGCCAAGATCAGTGATCCTGATGGCCTGACAGCAGTCCTGATTGTAATCAGCCAGGGCGGAGAAAAACTCAGTGCCACCCTGCTGATTACAACCTTGTTCTCTGCCAGCTTTTTCATGGTGTTTCAAACGCGATGAAAAGGCTGCGAGAAAACATGTGTAGGGGGGCCACAGGAGGGCCCTTGCACTGCCCATGTCTATGGCATGCATATACATGAAAAAAACATATGGGGGGTCATTACAACCCTGACGGTCGGTGTTAAAGCGGTGGTAAGACTGCCAATAGGCCGGCAGAAAAAAAATTGAATTACGATCGTGGCGGAAACTGCCAACAAAGACAGCCACTTTAACACTCCGACTGCCATGGCGGTACACACAAACAGCGCGGCAGTCACCACCAACAGACAGGCGGGAGACAATGTACCGCCCACAGTATCACAACCTATCGATCCGCCACCTTTTCCGGGGCGGATTCACCGCAAACAAAAACACGGCGGAAACAGGACTTCAAAGGGAAAACGCACACCTCTGCACAACCCATGAGGAACCAGGACGCCATGGAACCCAAGCTCCACATTTTACCAGCCTTTATCTTCTTGCTCCTCTACCAGGAGCACGAACGCCGGCAGCGAAGACCACGGTGAGTACTGCACCTACGACACAGGGGAGGGGGGGGAACAGTGACACACACATGCAATACGCAACACCCCCAGCCCCACCCTCAACCACGACAACACACACACTAATACAGCATGATACATTACAGTTACACCCCCCAACCCCTCCCGGAAGAATGCAAAGACAAAAGGAAATGAGGTGAACGATTGTAATATATTAAAATTCAGTAGTCAAATAATATACATACACTATTTACAAATATATAGACCAAGAATATTAGTCCAGGGTATTCCACCCTTAAAGTCCATGGACCACTGGCCCCCAAATGCATGGGCGAGGCCCACACAAGATACCCGAACATGACGGAGAGAACACTGCAGGGGCATAAGATAGAAATAAAACAGGCACCTCAGGGAGAAGGGACGGGGGGGACCTCAGCCGGTTGAGTGCACAACACAAAATCCACGAGGGGGCCCCATGCCCACTGTTCAATCTGGGGAGTGCAAAACCACAGTCTCTCAAGTCTCTACAGTGGGTGGGTTGCCCACTGTTCAATCCTGGGGAGTGCAAAGCCACAGTCTCACAAGTCTCTACAGTGGGTGGTTTGCCCACTGTTCAATCCTGGGGAGTGCAAAGCCACAGTCTAACATATCTCTACAGTGCGTGGTATGCTCAATGTTCAATCCTTGGGAGTGCAAAGCCACAGTCTCTCAAGTGGATAACAGTCTCTACTGGTTCTGGAGGAGGCTTGGTGCCCAGAGTGCTTCATCCTGCCAAGGACAGAGGTAGTGGATGTGATACTCCACTGGTTCTGGAGGGAGCTTGGTGCCCAGAGTGCTTCATCCTGCCAAGGACAGAGGTAGTGGATGTGATACTCCACTGGTTCTGGAGGGGGCTTGGTGCCCAGAGTGCTTCATCCTGCTCGTGGTGGCCTCAGTAGCGTCAGTGTTTTTGGTGCTCATGGGCCTACCCACAAGAATCCCCCCTTAAATGCAGGTGCTGTCAGTACTCCATTTCCTTGCAAGTGGGTCTCTTCAAACTACAGTGGCCATGGCATCAGGGATGTCCCAGCCTATGTTTTCCAACGTGTTGTCCAGATTGTTGTCTGCCCTGCTGAAACACATGCGGAGCTACATCGTGTTCCCTCAGGTGGAGGATTTGCCTACAGTGAAAGGTGACTTCTATGCCCTTGGACATATCCCCAACATCATAGGTGCCATTGATGGGACACATGTGGCCTTGGTCCCCCCGCAAGAGTGAACAGGTGTACAGAAACCGGAAGAGTTACAATTCAATGAATGTGCAGATGGTGTGTTTGGCCGACCAGTACATCTCCTATGTTAATGCCAAATTCCCTGGCTCAGTGCATGGCGCTTACATCCTGCGGAATAGCAGCATCCCTTATGTGATGGGGCAACTCCAGAGGCACCATGTGTGGCTATTAGGTGAGGATATGGACCCAATACAGTGTGACTAAGTGACTGGGTCTGCAGATGTCCCTAAGAGTTAGTGTGTGTCTAACAGTTGTCCCTCGCCATTTGCAGGTGACTCTGGGTACCCCAACCTGTCATGGCTACTGACCCCAGTGAGGAATCCCAGGACTAGGCCAGAGGAATGCTACAATGAGGCCCATGGGCGAACTAGGAGGATTATACAGCGGACCTTCGGCATCCTGAAGGCCAGGTTCCGGTGCCTCCATATGACAGGTGGTTGCCTATTCTACTCACCAAAGAAAGTGTGCCAGATCATCGTGACCTGCTGTATGCTTCACAGCTTAGCTTTGCAACAACAGGTGCCTTTTCTGCAGGAGGATGGTCCAGATGGAGGTGTTGTGGCAGCTGCGGAGCCTGTGGACAGCGAAGACGAGGAAGCAGAAGAAGAGGACATAGACAACAGGAACTCTGTGGTCCTGCAATACTTCCAGTGAGACACAGGTAAAAATACAGACCTGCCTACTGATGTACTTTAACACTACTACCTCTCTACTGTCTGCTCTTTTCACCCAGTGTATGGTCACTGAGTTGTCACTTTCCCTTACGATTTCACAGATGTGGGTCCCACTGTGAGACATCTGCTTTGTTTCCTCATGGACTAGAGCTGTGTGACATAGGTATGTTGACATTACAAATTGAAAAATAATTTTGTCACTGTAATTGCTAATGCACTATTTCGAAATCACAGACAGACTCCAGATTGTTTTGTGCTTTAAGGGAGTTTATTTAAGTGCTCAATATTGGAGGGGGTTGTAAAATGGTGAGGGGTGATGGTGGAGGAATGTCCATGGCAGAGTCCAAGCTATTAGTCTCACAGGTGCATTGTCCAAAGGGGCATAGGAAGTGGAGCTGGGGCAGTTTGAGGATGGACAGGGTGACAAGGTGGGACAAAGGGATGACATTCAGGGCGGTCTCATTTCTTGGCGGGGTCTTGGCATCGTTCTCTGTCTTTGTCCTGGATCTCAGGGACTGTTTGCGGGGTGGTTCCCCCTCTGCAGGGGGTGGGGTGCTGGGGTGATCGTCCTGTGGTGGTGCCTCCTGTCCACTAGCGCCGGCGGAGGTGGTGGGAAGTTCATCATCCAGGCTAGTGTCAGTGGCCCCTTGTTGTGCCACAGTGACCCTCCTGGTGTTGAGTACTTCCTTCAGCTCACCTACGATGGTGCCCAGGGTGGAATTGATGAATCTGAGTTCCTCCCTGAAGCCCAAATACTGTTCCTCCTGCAGCCTCTGGGTCTCCTGAAACTTGGCCAGTACTGTTGCCATCGTCTCCTGGGAATGATGGTAGGCTCCCATGATGTTTGAGAGGGCCTCGTGGAGAGTGGGATCCCTGGGCCTGTCCTTCCCCTGTCGCACAGCAGCCCTCCCAGTTCCCCTGTTTCCCTGGGCTTCTGTCCCCTGAGCGGTGTGCCCACTGCCACTGCCCCCAGGTCCCTGTTGTTGTTGGGGTGGTGGGTTATCCCGGGTTCCCTGTAGTGGTGGACACACTGCTGCTTGACGTGTCCTGGGGACAGAGATATGGGTCCGCTGGGTGGGTGCTGTGCTGGTGTTTCCAGAGGGGGCAAGCTCTGTAGTGGCCTGTGCCAGTGTGAGGGGAACCGACTGTCCTGAGGTCCCAGATGGCCCGGGCTGGTCCTCTAGATCCAGTTGGACAGAGCTGCTATCATCATTGTGGGCCTCTTCTGTTGGTGGTGTGGACATGTGTGGAACCTCCTGTGCGGTGACATTGGGTAGGGGTCCTGCAGGGATGTAAAAACATGATTATTGCATCTGGGTGTACCATTTTGTGCAATGGGTGGGTGACCGTGTACCCCAGTGCTTGCATTCCTGTGTGGGACCTTGTGTGATGATGGTTTAGGGGGGTGTATGGGTATGTGCAGTGCCCATGCATTGGTGATGGGTGTCCATGCTTTGTTGTTGCATGCAGGGCTAGGTGTTGGGATGTGTGGTTTGTGATATTGGGACATTTGTGAGGAGTAGGAGTGATGGGTGTGAGGGCAAGGGTGGGGGTTTGTGATGGCATGCAGGTAGGGTGGGGGATATAGTAGTTAAAGTTTGACTTACCAGAGTCCATTCCTCCAGCTACTCCTTTGAGGCCCTCAGGATGCAGAATAGCCAAGACTTGCTCCTCCCATGTTGTTAGTTGTTGGGGAGGAGGTGGGGGTCCGCCGCCAATCCTCTGAACCGCAAGGTGGTGTCTTGAGACCACGGAACGCACCTTCCCCCGTAGGTCGTTCCACCTCTTCCTGATGTCATCCCTATTTCTTGGGTGCTGTCCCACTGCGTTGACCCTGTCCACTATTCTTCGCCATAGCTCCATCTTCCTAGCTATGGAGGTGTGCTGCACCTGTGATCCGAATAGCTGTGGCTCTACCCGGATGATTTTCTCCACCATGACCCTGAGCTCCTCCTCAGAGAACCTGGGGTGTCTTTGCCGTGCCATGGGGTGGTGTGGGTGATGTGTGGTTTGGTGTGTGTTGTGATATGTGGGGTGATATTTAGTGGTGTGTTGTGTGAGGTGCGTGGACGTTATGTGTGTGATGGTATTGTGTGTCTGTGGATGCTTGGTTGTAGATTGTAGTGTCTCTCTCTGGCTTTCTGTCGCATTTGTGGTCGTAGGGCTTTGTAGGTGATGTGGGGGGGTGTTTTATATTGTATTGGGTGTGTGGGAGTGGTGTGTGTATGTGTATCAGGTGTGTGTATTTTGAATTGTCCAATGTGGTAGTGTTTTGTAAGAGTGTGTGTATTTTGAGCGCAGCGGTGTGTACCGCCAATGGAATACCGCGGTTGACAGACCGCCGCGTGGATTAGTGGGTCGTGATAGTGTGGGCGTGTTTCTGTTGGCGTGAAGGTGGAGGTTTTGTTTTCGCCAGTTTATCACTGACCTTTGGTGGGGCGGATTTGTGTGGGTGTCTCAATTTTGGCGGATTCCGAGCTGTGGGTCTGTGGCGGTCTTCTGCACGGCGGTAAGTGGCTTTTACCGCCAATGTTGCAATGACCCCCATAGTAGGGATACATTATAAATATGATTTATCTACCACAGAGTACATATATTACCCATGGAACAGGAAATAATTTTAGCCAACAAGTTAAATTATTATGCTCACACTCTTGAATACCTTCCAAAATCTTGATATATTTTTTCAACACGACATAAACACATTAAATCTCAACAAAAGACACAATTTTACATTGAAAAAAACACAAAAACATGAAGTCTAGTCTTCTACTACTATCTTCCTGTCTAGGGTGTACCTATGAATCAACAGCATTCCTTAAAGAAGTAGTCTCTCAAGGCTGTCCAGTGAGACAGCTTAAGCTTTACTCTTCCAATTATATATGTTGACGCATTTTGGCCTTCTCATTACACTCCTCTTCAGGACAACAAAATGGAAGACATATCCATCAGAAACAATTCCCGAAGATTCTACTTTGGCACACATTAATTGCCCCTGGTAAGCGCCTGAAAATAAACGTGCTCGCTGGAGTGAACACCTCTCCTCTGTGGCGGTGCATGCATTAAATGCGTGATCACAGAGTAGTGATTTATTGATGGATCTTTCTTCCATTTTGTTGTCCTAAAGAGGCCTGTAATGAGAAAGCCGCAATGCTTTGACATATATATTTGAAGGAGTCAAGCTAAATCGGTATGTGGAAACAAAATGTATTCAGAAGGCATTTCCGGAATGGAATATATGAGAGAACATTGTTCTATCTCACAGGATTATTATTATTATGATTATTATTATTATTGTTGTTGTTATTATTGTGAGTACTAACAGTAATAATAACAATAATAATAACAATAATATTGATGATGATGATAATAATAATAATAATAATAATCATAATAATCATAAGAATCATCATAATAATAATAACCACTATCATAATAATCATCATCATAATAATAATCGCCGTTTCACTATTGATAAAAAATGCAGACATATTTGCCTTCACAGCAGTTTGACAGGTGACAGTAAATCAGCATGGACCATAAACAAAGTTTTACCATAAAATGTATACAACACTACCAAAATACCAAAAATAACAATATCAACAACAATATAGTCACTAACACATTAAAAATACAACCATATTCAAATTACATTAGATAGCTAATTAAAAATGTCTTAAACTACTAAATAACATTTTGAAATATTCAAAATCATTTACTCACCATATAATTATAAAATAAGTTAGTTATCAATTGTTTTACAGTAACATAAAATAATAATTACACTTACAAAATTATCAAAGATATCGTTACTCCACATTTAATATAAAAATGACATGAAAACAATGAATACCTATATTTAAAAAGCAATTACTATTTAACATATTACATTTATTTTAATAAATGCAAATAAATATATTTTTAGAGTTGGTAAAAATAGAAATATTTTAAATCAATTAAATGGAAATATTTAGTATATTTAACATTAACAAACAAGCACAAATTAGTGTCCACCTAATAAGGAATAAACAAACCAAAACAAAATCAATCACAAGAAACAACAATAAAATTAAACCTTAACCCCTTCGTCGCCACGGACGTAATGGTTACATCAATGGCTGCGCCCGTGTGGCACCATGGACGTAACCATTACGTCCTGTCACCGGCCCACGGGGGAAGCGCTAGCGCTCCCCCCGAGGGCCACCCCTCCACGCCCCCAGGCCAGGGCTGAAAGGGGAATCCCTTCCACCCTCGACCCCCCACCCCCGTGACGTCAGCGCGCAATCGCGCGCTGTTTGTCACAGGGCCTCCTCCCATCGCGCTGGAAGCTCAGCTTCCAGCACGATCGGAAGAGAAATGCTTTGGATTTCTCTTCCGATCACGTGGGGAAGGCCGAGAGAGGCTTCAAAGGGAAGGAAAGTTATTTCCTTCCCTTTGAAGTTTCTCTCTGCGTTTTGGCAGCCGGATTGAAAGCAATCCGGCTGTCATAACGCCCACTAGGCACCAGGGATTTTTTTATTTTTTATGAAACTGACATAAGGGAGCGACCCCTTGGGCAAGGTTCGCTCCCGGGGGGGGCATTCTTTTTTTAAGGCCTTTTCTGCCCCCCCTGGGGGCAGAAACCTCTAGGCACCAGGGCTAATTTTTTTTTTTTGTTTAGTTTTTTGTTTTAGAGGTGGGGAGCGACCCCTTGGGCAAGGGTTGCTCCCAGGTGGGGCATTTTTTTTTAAGGCCTTTTCTGCCCCCCCTGGGAGCAGATCGGCCTATTATTAGGCCGATCTGGCCCTAGGGGGGGCAGAAACCTCTAGGCACCAGGGATACATTTTTTTGTTTTGTTTTGTTTTGTTTAGTTTTTTGTTTTAGAGGTGGGGAGCGACTCCTTAGGCAAGTGTCGCTCCCATAGGGGGCAAATTATATTTAGGCCATTTCTTTCCCCCTTGGGGGCAGATTGGCCTATTTTTATGAGGCCAATCTGCCCCCAAGGGGGACAGAAACCTCTAGACACCAGGGAGTTTTTAATTTTTGTTCATGAATTTCACGTAAGGGGAGCGACCCCTCAGGCAAGGGTCGTTCCCCTGGGGGGCAAATTTATTTTAGGCCATTTCTGCCCCCCAGGGGGGGCAGCTCTGCCTATTTTAATTAGGCCGATCTGCCCCCAAGTGGGGCAGAAACCACTAGGCACCAGGGATCTTTTTTTTGCGCCGTCACGCAAGGGGAGCGACCCCGTAGGCAAGGCTCGCTCCTCGGGGAGGGGTGGGGGGGCAAATTTATTTTAGGCCATTTCTGCCCCCCTGGGGGCAGATCGGCCTATTGTTATTAGGCCGATCTGCCCCCAGGGGGGAGGAAACCTGTAGGAGCCAGGGCAATTTTTTTTTTGTTTTGTTTGTTTGGTTTTTTTTAGATGGGGAGCGACCCCTTAGGCAAGGGTCGCTCCCCTGGAGGGGCAAATTGTATTTAGGCCATTTCTGCCCACTTTGGGGGCAGATCGGCCGATTTTAGGTCAATCTGCCCCCAAGGGGGGCAGAAACCACTGGACACCAGGGATCTTTTTTTTTTGCGCCGTCACGCAAAGGGAGTGAACTTGTAGGCAAGGGTCGCTCCCCGGGAGGGGGTGGGGGGCACATTTATTTTAGGCCATTTTTGCCCCCCCTGGGGCCGGCTGAGCTAGAGGCCAAAATCCACAGGTAGGCACTTTGCAAAAAACACCTCTGTTTTCTGTGAAAAAATGTGATGTGTTTTGGGCCATTTCCTTTCGTGGGAACTAGGCCCACCCACACAAGTGAGGTACCATTTTTATCGGGAGACTTGGGGGAATGCGGAGTGGAAGGACATTTGTGGCTCCTCTCAGATTCCAGAACTTCTGTCACCGAAATGAGAGGAAAAAGTGTTTTTTTTGCCCAAATTGTGAGGTTTGCAAAGGATTCTGGCCCCACAAGTCATCCCATCTTGGATTCTCCTAGGTCTCTAGTTTTCAAAAATGCACAGGTTTGGTAGGTTTCCTTAGGTGCCGGCTGAGCTAGAGGCCAAAATCTACAGGTAGGCACTTTGCAAAAAACACCTCTGTTGTCTGTCAACAAATGCGATGTGTCCACGTTGTGTTTTGGGGCATTTCCTGTCGCCTACCCAAACAAGTGAGGTATCATTTTTATCAGGAGACTTGGGGGAATATAGAATAGCAAAACAAGTGTTATTGCCCCTTGTCTTTCTCTACAT
This sequence comes from Pleurodeles waltl, assembly GCF_031143425.1. Lineage (NCBI taxonomy): Eukaryota > Metazoa > Chordata > Amphibia > Caudata > Salamandridae > Pleurodeles > Pleurodeles waltl. The sequence goes on from NC_090437.1 coordinate 1,181,023,742, forward strand.
TTTTTCCTTCCAAATATAAGAGAGTGTGTAAAAAAGACGTCTATTTGAGAAATGCCCTGTAATTCACATGCTAGTATGGGCACCCCGGAATTCAGAGATGTGCAAATAACCACTGCTACTCAACACCTTATCTTGTACCCATTTTGGAAATACAAAGGTTTTCTTGATAGCAATTTTTTACTCTTTATATTTCAGCAAATGAATTGCTGTATACCCGGTATAGAAGGAAAACCCACTGCAGGGTGCAGGTCATTTATTGGCTTTGGGTACCTAGAGTTCTTGATGAACCTACAAGCCCTATATATCTCCGCAACCAGAAGGGTCCAGCAGACGTAATAGTATATTGCTTTCAAAAATCTGACATTGCAGGAAACAGTTACAGAGAAAAACGGAGAGAAAAATTGCAGGTTTTTTCACCTCAATTTCAATATTATTTTTTTCCCGTTGTTATTTTCTGTAGGAAACCCTTGTAGGATCTACACAAATTACCCCTTGCTGAATTCAGAATTTTGTCTACTTTTCAGAAATGTTTTGGTTTCTGGGATCCAGCATTGGTTTCATGCCCATTTCTGTCACTGACTGGAAGGAGGCTGAAAGCACAAACAATCATAAAAATGGGGTATGTCCCAGTAAAATGCCAAAATTGTGTTGAAAAATTGGGTTTTCTGATTCAAGTTTGCCTGTTCCTGAAAGCTGGGAAGCTGGTGATTTTAGCACTGCAAACCCTTTGTTGATGCCATTTTCAGGGGAAAAAACACAAGCCTTCTTCTGCAGCCCCTTTTTCCCATTTTTTGTTGTTGAAAAAAACGAAATTTTCACTGTATTTTGGCTAGTTTCTTGGCCTCCTTCTGGAGAACCCACAAAGTCTGGGTACCTCTAGAATCCCTAGGATGTTGGAAAAAAAGGACGCAAATTTGGCATGGGTAGCTTATGTGGACACAAAGTTATGAGGGCCTAAGCGCAAACTGCACCAAATAGCCAAAAAAAGGCTTGCCACCTGAGGGGGAAAAGGCCTGGCAGCAAAGGGGTTAAACAAAGTACTCAGTATAAATAGCTTAATTATTATAATTAAGGAGGAAGATCAGACGTTTAACTGTTTACTTGATCTTATAGAATAAGGAGGTAGCAAGCCATGTCGTGTAGAGTGAGTTAAAGATTATGGAACCCCAGGAAGTTGCGTAACTGAAATATATGGCAATGGACAGTCATTTGTACATAACTAGTAGATTTTGAATGGCTGAATATAAGTAGCAACTTGGGCATGAAGGTTTTGGATTTGCTAGGTTGACTAGAGTAAATGTTTGAAAGTCAGGGATTAAAAAAAGGGATCTGCGGTAGGTTTTCAAAGAAGGTAGGTTTGCACAGTGGTCTCTTTTTAACCTCAGCGAAAAATGTGTTTGGGTAGCTCTAAAAGATACACGCTTAGCAGATGGTAAATGGGTAATTCATCTGTTGTAGTAATGAAAGATTTAAGTGACATGGTGGGATTAAAGAGCATGCAGATATTATAGCTGTTCTTGAAGGGATCAGTGTCTTAGTAGAAAATTGATGAAGGAGGCAGGTTCATAGGTGGCCAAAAGATACATTGTCACTTTTAGAGGACTTCGGCATGAGTCATGAGTGAAAAGACAGCCATTCAGTTACAGATTGCTGTAAGGCAGCATCCCACCTTTACTTGGAGTTTAGGGGTAAGTATCGACCTGGGAATAACATGTGAATAAAATGTAGGGCCTCATTATAAGTTTGGTGGTCTGTGCACTGCCATGGTGGTGGTGGCTGTCCGACTGCCATCCGCTTGGCAGTCGGACCACTGTATTAAAAGACATGCACACCTATTGAGCAAAGACAGCACATACAGGCAGGCAGAACCTGTGTTTCCTCCAGACACATTATGACGTTGCACACCGCCAGTGTGTACGTGGCAGTCCAACCACCACATCCCAGCAGGTAGCAATGGAGAGTATAAATGGAGCAACTCACTGCAGGGAGAGATACACGTCCTGTACCGCCATGGAGCCTGTCACACACTTCCTGCTGCTGCTGCTGCTGCTGCTCATCAATGGAGACCAAATATTCATTCCGCTGTGGACTTAACCAACAGTAAGAACACACACCTACCAGTGTCAATACACTCAACAAAAGATCATTGTGCCGTCATCCACATGATATAGGGCTCAAGCTAAAGGCACCTAGTCTACATGTCATTATGTCCACAGTTGGAGTCATTCACACAGAATGACGCATTCTCAGCCATTAAATGCCCCCTTTGCGCAGGTCACTCACACTGCACTGACACACTACACAAAAACACACACCTGCATATCCTAGGCACAGAGACAGCAAAGTGTTCACAACATTGTGTCACACAACACCAAAAACACAGCAACATCACATCTACCAATACAGCTGACACCCTCACATTACAAACATGCCATGGAGTGTCATCAGATTTAACATACATATATATATGGCTGTGTCATTGAATACAAACACCACTCTCATTAAACAGCCCTGTAATGGACCCACACATCACCCACATTGCAACAGAATGGAAGGACAATGGGATGCACAATAGTCAGAGAGACAAACATCCAACGCTCACCATGCAAACAATACCCGCACAATAGGAATGGAGGCATCAGGATGACTTAGGGAGGGATGCTACACTGTGACACATATCACTTTGCACACACCCCTAAAACAACATTTGTACAGGGACTGGCCTTACATATATCTAATAGACAAACAGTACTAGAGCCAAGTGACGCCTAACTGCAGAATGTGGAAGTGAGAGTCAAGAAAGCACATGCAACAGCAACTGCATGGGACATACATCTAGAAATAGCTGCAAGGTACACATAGGAAAATGGGTACACGTACAGCCAAATGCAAAGGAAGCTAGCACAATTGAACACCCTCCATGTCTGCCCAAAGAATATTCAAGCCTCCCAACATGAGTCCAATATACAATCCATATCGGGAGTACAAGTCTAACACCATACATGCTGACATTGGACCACACAAGATGAAATACTTACCATACCAAAGAGAACACACTGCAATGACACCCCAATTGCATTAACAAACACATATCCATACAGTCAACATCTACCCCTGTCCTGGGTCACATCAGCACTGCCCACAAAGTCAAATGTTCCTAATGACACCTAGGGCATCAACAATCAAGCTGAAACACACAGAACTGTAGGCAGACAACACAAGTTGCTCAGGAACAACATAAAGGTAGAAAGGGAATTTCAGGACAAATATATACCCAAACAAACAGCAACTTGGGTTCACTAAAGGCAGAATAATAATAATATAAGGCCATTGACCAGTCTATTTGAAAATCTCTGCACAGTATTGTGCCCACACTTGACTCCTATTACTGCCAGTGAACCTCCAAAGAAAGGGGCATCAAGTATGTAGGCAAGCACCTCAGGGAACATGCTGGGTGGGTTGCATTTGAGATGGGTGGGTTTGGATTTGGAGGGGTGGACTGTTTCCTAGGAGGGGTGGGATTCATCTTGGGGGGAAAGGTATGGGTGCTTGCAGGGAGGACAGGTGTGATGGGGAAGACTTAGATGTGGAAGGGATGGGTTGAGATGTGGGTGGGGACCTCATGGGTTTTGGAGTGTATTTGGAGCTAACAGGGGAAAAGGCAAGGTAAAAAAGAAAACTTCCTTTCGAACACTGGGACGTCATCAGACGGGGTTGGGGATTTGGAGGTTTAATGTGTGTTTGTCTGGTGTGTCAGTAGAGATGTCTTGGGGGTTTGCATGTGTGAGGTGTGCTTCTGTTTGGGTGGTGTCTGTTGTGTGTATGAGTGTGGGTGTTTGTATGGCTTGGGGGGCTATGAGGTACAGGTGTTGGGAGATAGAGTGGTGGATGTGTGTGTGTTTGCTGGAGTATGATGGATGTGGTGGATGTGTGTGTGGCTGTTGTGGTAGTGCCTGTGGGCATGCTTGATGTGGTGTGTGGGTCAATAGGGGTGGTGGGGGTGTCTGCTGAATTGGTGGCTGATGTTGGATTTGTGGGTGTATAGTAAGTGCCTGCATGCCGGAGTGGCTTGTGGTGTTTGTGGTTATCTGCGCTGCTTGTGTGTGTTGAAGTGGGTGCGTGTGGATGTGTGTTTGGTATAGGTAACGGAATGGGGGATTTGGATTGGAAAGAGCGAGGTGGATGAGGTGGAATGAGGGGAGTGACTGGCTGCCGTCAGTGAGGAGGCCAGAGTCTGAAAAGATCTCTGTAGGCCAGACTTGGCACTATGAGTACCTTCCAGGAAAGCATTGGTCTGCTGACGTTGGCTGGCCAACCCTTGGATGGCATTCACAATGACAGTCTGGCCCACAGAGATGTTCCTCAGGAGGTCAATAGCCTCCTCACTCAGGGCAGCAGGGGCAACAGGGGCTTGGGCGGAGGTGTCTGTGGCAAAGGAGATGCCCACCCTCTTGGGTGAGCAGGCACAGCGAACCAGGTGGGGAGCAACAAGGAGGGTGGCGATGGAACTATGGGTGTCTGACAAAGATGGTACAGGAGTAAGTCCCATTGGGTCACTACTACTAGGGTGTGGCCACTGAAGGTTGAATCTGATGATGAGGATGTGGATCCGGTCTCCTCCATGGCAGTCCCCTCACCCTCCACATCACTGGATCCCTCCATGTCGGTGGTGTCTTGACTGGAGGTACCGTGGCCAGATGCTTCCCCACTTGGTTGTGCCCTGCCTCCTTCACCTGCCTGGGCTAGTGCTGCAAATACAAAGAGAAACAGGGTCACCACATGTTCCTGATCCCACTTGAAAACAGCTGTGATTAGCAAATATTACCATGATGTCAAGTAGGCCCCAGTAACAAACTCAATCAAAGTGGCCCCTACATATACCATACCATGTGCATGCATGCCACCTGAACTGTCAGCAGTTGCCCACAGGAAAGTCACGATCTCAGTCAACTACAATTGCATGTCTGAAGTTGTGGCCATTGATCAAGTAGGAGGCCACTTCACCTTCAATGCCATGCCTCATAGAAGATACCTCAGTTACCTTTTGTCATACAATAGTAGCCCAAAACCCACTTCATTCCCACAGATCCCACACAAGGTCATGCAGACTGTTCTTCACAACAGTGTGAAATGAAGGTCCCAGAACATGCCATATTGCTGACAACAATACAGTAGCCTGAACAAGGTGACATGGAATTACATATGTCACACATGAAACATATCAACAATGCACACTTCACCAAGTTAAATTAGTCCCAATGGAGACATTGAGGTAGTACTAATGTTTCTCAGATATGCCACATATTTGGCATGGAAACGTACGCCGTAGACATAATATGCAAATCAACAGGGATATATGTCCCTAAAATCCACAACACCATGAATCAGCAAGCCCCAGGAAAAACACCATTAATATCTGGTACCCCTTACAATGACATACTCTGATTGCTTCAGTAGACATCATTAACCCTTTGTATGTTGGAGAGGCTGGTGATGTGCAAGTACTTGTAGAAGGACTTCATCATGTTGCCCAAAGGGAAGATACATCACTTACTCCATTTTCGTCCTGCAAACTCAGATGCCTGTATATGAATGGTTGTACCCAACTACATGTAATTCTAACATAACTGCAAGTCACTGCATGGTGCATGCCAACAGTTACCCATTACACATGTGCAGTGCATTTTGCTACATGATGCCATGTCAATGGCCTGGGAATGCACATCATGGACTAAACAATCTAGTCATCCATGTCTTGTCCCTCATTGCTACTGTAGTTGTACATGCCAAATTACATGCAATGACGGGTAAGAGTATGTGTCAGCCAACAATCAATGGTCACACGTTCCTGTCTGTGGCACTACATGAAATGTAGCCGAATGGCAAATCTCCTATTCCACACACAGGGTGGCATGTGAGGGAATATATAAATCATCCCAATGACACAAGTAGACCATGCATGGCACATCAGTGTATACATTTTGTCAAAGGAGAAAAGGATATGTTAACATGCAGGCACAAGGAATATAGGCAACAGTGACGGCATATAGATCATGCCAGTCGGCATTCACCAACTTACCAAGGAAAAGTATTCATCTGTAGTTGCACCCAAAGTAAAATGTATGTTCTGGCACAATTATCATGGCCAGCTTCACCTTACAGACAGTACTGAGGCACCAGAATCATTCACACAGTGGAGAAAAGTAGCCTCTGAGAGGCAGATGCCAATATACTCATTTCACCAGACACATGGCTGAGGACAGTGATCTATGACTTCCTTAGCATTGGCCTGTTACACTGAGGAGTAGTGGTCTATTGCATAGAATTTACACCCACTACAGCAAGCATTACTTGATTGATCAATGCACACAGCCACATGTTGCCCCTGGAGAGCAAATTGGTTGTGGATTGTACATAGTTGTGTCCTAGGTGCCATGGCCAATAGGCAAGGCACATCAGTATGACCCACATGACATATCTTCAAAAACAGTCACTCATCTACCGTATCACACATGGCTCATCACTAATCGTCAGGAGGAGATGTCAGTACCTAACACATTAACTTGGTAATGCTACAGGCAGGATTTGCCCTGTACTTACCCCTTTGTGGGTGCTGTGTTCCCCTCAAACGTCCATCAAGGTCTGGGCACACCACCTCCAGGATATGGGACATTATTGGGGTCATGGTCCGATGTGTGCCCTGCCATCGCTGGAGGACAGGCCCAGCTAGACTTCTGAGATCTTCCGGGCCCAGTGTCTCAGGTCCTCCCACCTCTTGCGACAGTAGGCATTCTGTTAGCTACACCTTCCGGGCAATGGCTCTCCACATTTCCTTCTTCTGATGGGCATTGACCTGCATGGATGTAAGAGACAAATCAAGAGATTACAAACACAAGTTTTCGCACAAATAGTTGAGTCACATACATGTCAGAAACACCACGCTAGAAATTGTCAATGTGTGAACACACCACCAGTGTAAAGCACACAAGCCAATAAGTATAGGAGCATGACTACAGCCATTTGTATCCATCTACAGACTAACCCACTACCCTGCTCAGGGCCTACAATAACTAAGCAAGCATACTAACATCGGGTAGCTCATGCTCAAGCAACGTGTAATGTGATGTGAGCCAAAATGAAACACTACACACATATGTGTCTTCAGAAGGGTAAACTCCTTAGGTCTGAATGGACACTCACACTCTGTAAGATTGACTCATTGCATACAGTCCCTACAGGCCACTTCCACAGTACAGACTTCACCATTATACATGAGTAACAATGCAGTGCTGGCATGGATATAGAAAGTGTATTCATTATACATGTGTAGACATGTGGCATAACAAATGCAGACTCATGCCACTTCAGGGGGTGGATTCTGTGGTATGTACCTATACCACCAAACACTCCTTTGGACATATGTGTTTATCCTAGAGAGATGGCATCCAACATACAAAGGTATCAATTGTAGAATTTCTGCTTATGTGATCAATGTTCTGACTCACATATCATGGCCTCTCAACACACTGTCTGCACTGTGGGATTGCCATAAGTGCAATAAGCCTGTACAGGACAAATATGACTTTTGTGAAGGTGAAAACAGAGCTGTTGGAGGAAGGGACCTGTTTTGAGTCAAAGACACACATTGACAATGAGGCAAAATGCACATATGAACTACTTATGGGCTACACCTCAGTACCCATTCCTAATCTAGTAAATGGACTGAAGCATTCATGGCACATTTTGCCACTAAAGCATCATATTGTCCACATGACAGGATCTGATGGTGTAAATGGAGTAGGCAGAGTGACACAGTTGCAAAGCCACAGTGACTCTCCGACAACCTGGACTAGGTCCCATACTGGGAGATACAACTGACAGGCCCTGGTCTTTCCAGGCTGAGCATACAGAACCTACATGATACTCAAAATGTCATCATTGGATGGCAGTAAATTCTCTTACCTTGTTATATGCATCCAACACAAGGAGGATCAAAGACCTCAAAAACCTCACACTATACAATGTGACTAAATTTAACATATAGTACTGGCCACCAATATCTGCACAATGTACATCCCATTGATACCACACAGACTGCAACTACAGGCACATAAGAAGTCTTACTGGCACACAGGGGCACATTGTAGCCTGTGAGGAGCAAAAGGATGGTGTCAAAGAGAATCTATTATGTCTATGAGAATCTTACCTCCTCCTCTGATGAGCCCTAGAGCTTTCCGGGGTAGGCCGCATCAACAAGCCTCTCCAGCTTCTCTAGAGAGAAGCCCGGGGCCCGTCACCTGCTAGACGTGGCATGACTGCTCACAGAGGTGGCCCACAGTAGCTTAGGTAGTGGAGGTGTTGCTGGCAGCAGTGTCAGGAGTCAAGTGAGTGAACGTGTACAACATGACGATCATGTCAGCCACATACATGGTAATCACAACCAGCAGACACAGCCATTGGGCCGCGACGGCCACAGGCAACAAAGTCACCTATTACTTATCCAATCTGCATACACCAATTGTATAAATCATGTCAGTTTTGGACTTCTTGGCCACAGGGTCCTTACAAAATACAGTGGACCTATCTGCTGGTACGCATCCCAACCTATTATCAGTCTGGTGTTGAAGGATTTCCTCTCAGCAATGTTGAAACACATTGACATCTATATCAGGTTCCCCTGACATGAGGAATTAGCCAACTTGAAGGCTGACTTTTATGGCTTTGGCTGCCTTCCATATGTGTTGGGGGCCATTGATGGCACACATGTTGGCTTGGTGCCACTGCATTCCACTGAACAAGCCTGTCACAACAGAAAGAATGTCCATTCCATCAATGTGCAAGTTGTCTGTTTAACGAATCTCTACATCTAACATGTCTTAGCCTGTTATCCAAGATCAGCCCATGATTCCGTCATAATATGGAAGAGCACTGTTAGAAATGGGGTCTCTAGTTGGCAGAGGTATACATACTTTTTCAAGTAAGGGCCACAATAGCAGTCAGATTAAGTCACAACACAATCTAAATTATCCTGTGCCCATCCTCTGGTAGTTTGGCACTGAGCAGTCAGGCTTAACTTAGAAGGCAATGAGAAAAGTATTTGTGCAATAACCCATACAGTAACAAATTGAAAACACCCCAGAAAACAGATTATATTTATCAGAATAAAATAAAGTTGAAACAATGAACATCTAATATACACAAGCAGAGTTATGAATTTTTAAAGATGAAATCCCACTAAAATGCTTACAAACACAATAGCTCCAACTGAGGCTATCACAGTGTCATTAAAGGAGTCCTTCCCAGTAATCCGACGCCACAGGTGCTGTTCACGGAGCCCCATGAACCCCCTGGTACATTACCCTTTGAGAACAAATAAACAAAGATGGAGTTGGGGAAATTAAGCATTGCAGGGGCCGGTGTGGCGACAGGCCCTTACGGCATCTGAGAAGATGAGGTGTCGGTTCCGAACGTTGAGGCCGGTGGAGGCCAGACGTCAGTTTTGTCAGGTTGCAGGGGGAGCTGGTATGGCATCGTCAGTGATGCGTCAGTCCCTTGTGACCCACAGGGTCAATGGATCCAGTTGGTCAATACATGATGTGTCAACTTCGTGGAGTCGCGGTGAACCTGCCTGACGTCAGCCGTGTTGCTGCAACGTTGGACTTGTGTTAGAGGCCACAAACTTTGTGTGCAGCGATGTCCACAGAGTAGGAGAAGGCTGAGGCATCATTGGTGACATCCCTGAAGTCGTTCCTGGCATCGCTGAAGTCAGAAAAGTAGCTAAGAGCTAGTGGGTGAAGTATTTTCTGTCACTGAGACTTCAAAACAGAAGGCAAGTTCAATCTCAGCCCTTGGAGGGCACTTTTGGGGAAGGCAGAGTCCTTCCTTAAAAGTCAGAGGTTAGCGGGGCAGTAGGGCAACAGCAGGGTAGCAGTCCTTCTCAGCAAAGCAGTCCATATGGGTTCTTTGGGTTCTTTGGGCAGCCAGGCATCTCCTCAGACAGAGTTCAGGTGTAGATCCAGAAGTGTCAGATTTGGTGGGGTCAGAGACCCAGTTTATACCCAAAATGCCTTTGAAGTGAGGTAAACTTTAAAGAGAGGTTCCGCTTTCAGCCCAGTCCTGTCTGCCAGGATCTGTGTGGAGGGTTATCAGTCCTTTGTATGAGGGCAGGCCACTGGCTTTCAAAATGTGAGTGGGAGCCCCTCCACTCATCCTGCCCAGGAAGACCCATTCGGTATGCAGATGAATGCAGATGTGACTGAGTGTCCTGTGTTTATAGTTGTCTGGGTGGAATGCACAAGGGGAGCTGTCAAACAGACATGGATTGGAGACAGGCTGTAAGGCACAGATGGCAGTAAGTGCAGAGAAATACCCACTTTCTAAAAGTGGCATTTCTAAAATAGTAATATTAAATCCAACTTCTCCAGTAAGCAGGATTTTCTATTACCATTCTGGCAATACAAAACAAGACATGGTGACTCCTTCCAGATTAGAATCTACCACTTAAGAGTATATGAGGGCAATTGTAATGTTAGTCTATAAGAGGAGCAGGCCTCACAGCAGTGGAAAATTAATGTATGAGGTTTTCATTATCAGGACATGTAAAACACATAAGTACATGTCCTGCCTTTTACCTAAATAGCATCCTGCCCTATGGGTAACCTGAGGCCTACCTTAGGGGTGATTTATATGTAGAAAAAGGGGAGTTGAGGGCTTGACAAGTAGTCATGAATGCCAAGTCGAAGTGGCAGTGAAACTGCACACACAGGCCTTTCAATGACAAGCCTGAGACATGGTTAAGGGGCTACTTATGTGGGTGGCACAATCAGTGCTGCAGGTTCCCCAGTAACATTTCATTTACAGGCCCTGGACACCTGTAGTGGACTTTACTAGGGACTTACAGGTAAATTAAATATGTGAATTGGGTAGGAACCAATGTTACCATGTTTAAGGGAGAGAGCATATGCACTTTCGCACTAGTCAGCAGTGGTAAAGTGTGCAGAGTCCTAAGACCAGCAAGCACAGGGTCAGAAAAATGGAGTGAGGCTGGCAAAAAGTTGGGGTATGACCACCCTAAGGATGTCAGGGCTAACAAGCACCATACCCCAGCTGATGTCACAACTGCACCCAGAAAGGGCCTGGCTGGTTGGTAAGTCACGTCTCTCCTGATTGTGTGTGCAATGTCAGGTGCTACAATCATGAAGTGAGTGACACATTGTTGCACTTATGTTCAATTCCTTAACAGGAGACTCCACATATCCAAACTGCCCTTGTTTGTTGACACTGGCGAAGAATCCAACGAGGCGGCAGTGGAGCTGGCTTTCGAGCTCCTGAAGGCCATATTTTGCTGTCTGGACAGGACTGGTTGAGCCCTCCTCTACTCACCCAAGAAAGTGTGTCAGATCACTGTAGCATTCTCCACAACATTGCCCTGTGGAGGAATATCCCATACATTCACAGAGAAGGGGGAGCCTACAGTGCCACTGGGTGTGACTCCTGCAATGCCAAGTGAGGATTACAGTGGTGAAGAGGAAGGAGCTGACTTGTGGGACGATTTCATCAACAGCTACTTTTCATGAGTGTAAATATGTCATGTGATGTAATGACTAGTGGTGGGCGGAACTTGTGGAGTTCTAATCCATGGAATTCCACGGAGTTATCTAAAAACTCAGTGAAATTCCACGCAGTTCAGTGTGCGGCGGAATGCCACCCATTGCTGAGCAGCTGATGCTTACCCAGTCTCCAGCTCTCCCTGCTCGCCTCAGCAGCGTACCTCATAACACCACTTCATTTCTCAAGGACTCTGACGAGACAGGTTCTTTTCAAGTGGAGCTCTGACGGCAAGTTTCCCTTTTTTCTGAGCATAGACCCCCCCAACCTCGCTCGTATGCAAATACTGGCCATGCTCCATGCCTGCCCCCGTGTGCACATGGTAGAGAAAGTGACACCAGGGTCTGAATGATGTCTGGGTCCAGGGTCCCCATTGCCAGCGACCTGGCTGTCTGCCTCCCTCTGCCTCCCCTTTGCCCACCCACTCCTGGGCTGCTGAGGACAGTGAAAGGAGAGAGGAGAGTAAAAGGAGGGAGGTCTGCAACCAGAGTTGGTGCCCATGCAGCCTCTCAGCAGAGGCTTGCAGCAGTCTGACACCGACCTGCGGAAAGCAATGCCTTAGCTAGGGTTCCCCTTGCCTGTTGTAGAGCAAATGTTTTCTTCATTTTTGGGCCGAGTATAAAATGCCTAGCCTTGCCTCCCACTGGGCTCTAAGGCACTGTGTCAGGCCTCACACATCTCTATGTGGCAGGGGCTGCCAGGCTACCACTCAGCAGCAGCTGACGCTAACCCAGCCTCTAGCTCTCCCTGCTGGTCTCAGCACTGTGCCCATAACACCACTTCCTTTTTCAGGGACTCTGGGGAGATAGGTGCTTTTCAAGTGAAGGTCTGACTGCAAGTTTCCCTTTTTCTAAGGACATACCCCCCTCATATTCAAATACTGTCCCGGCAGATTGCCCCCGTGTGCACATAGAAGAGAAAGCAATATCAGGGTCTGAATGTTGTCTGTGTCCAGAGTCCCCGTTGCCAGTGACCTGGCCCTTTGCCTCCCTCTGATCCCCTGCTCCTGGGCTGCTGAAGACAGTGAAAGGAGGGAGGCCTGAAACCAGAGCTGGCACCGGTGCAGCCTCTCAGAAGCAGTTTGCAGCAGCTTGACGCCGACTGGCAGAAAGCACAGTCTTAGCTAGGGTTCCCCTTAATCCATAGAGTGTGAGGGGCAGTAACAGCAGGAGGAGGGAGGGTGGGGCGCTCGACCACCAGAAAGATTTATCGGAAGGCTCAGACATGTGCCGATTAGCCCAAAAGTGAAAGGAAGGAGAGCACATTGACATTTGCTCCTAGTACAGAGTACAGACCGGATGGTGCTACTGGTGCATCAGTCATCGCTGCTCCGCTGCCAACTACCAGAGGTTTTTTTCTGAACTCCATGCTCCTCTTGGAGAGCAGAGTGCAAAAACTCTGTGAACTCCTTCAGCAAAGCGGGGTTCACCACCCACCCCTAGTAATTATTGTGACTGTCTAATGAAGTGTAGTTGTGCAAATGTGTCGAGTTGAGCATTTTGGAAACAGCTGGGGAGCTGGTACTTTGCAATATTTAGCCAAAGGCTGCTTGAGGAGATAGCTTTTGACACATCCCCACCTTGATGATGATGTTGCTTTGTTTGTGTCAGTCTCCATGCAATGTCCTTTGCAATGTACTTTGATTGGCAATTGTTGGCTATGTAATTTGTGTAATCTGTATAGTTTCAAGCCTATATGCCTTGTTTTGTTCTTTCTACAGGTCCCTTTGCCCTGACATATTCACGTAGCATTTCAGAGTTGTGATATTGGCAGGTATCTGATGCTGTTCTGACATACAAAGTGGGCATGGATTGTTCCAGGTAATGTAGGTTGCACAGTTTGGAAGTATGAGACCTGTACCAAGACAGTTTGCACAGTGTTTGGGTAGAAGTACTTGTTTAGTGTGTTGTGGTGGACCTGATGCATCACGTGTGTCATCATGTAGTCAGAAAATATGTAGTCCTACCTTTTGACCGAGTCATTTTTCCTTCACATGGACTAAACACTCTTTTTGTGTGACCTGTATATAGCTGTAGATGTGTTTCATCATTGCAGGCCATAGTGCCTGTGCCACAACACTGACATATGTTTGTGTTATACCAGCAGATGCATGGAAACTGGATATTGATATCTCTGTGATCTGGGACTGTTGCACTGCCATCTGTCTGTATGTTGGATTATGTGATGTTGGATTACTTTGCCTTGGTATGTGATAGGGCTCAAGCTGCTGACATCAACTACTTTAATATTTGCCTATTCTACAGGACAATGTCTGTCAAATCCTTTCATTCATGGTCTTGGGGGTCTGAACCTGTAAATATGTTCATTTACTCAGTATGAGTCACTCATGTTTGATTTCCAATAGTACAAACACATTGACAGCCTATATCTGAACAACGCAATAAAACTTTTCCTTTGATCAGATACTTGTACTAATGTGTTGGTGTGTAATGGTTGTAATAATGACCTGGACACTGTGTACCTGTAACATATCCCTGATTGCAGAGGGTGTGGGGTGTATCTGGAAATGGAGGTGTTCCATGAGTGGGGAGGATCCTTACCCAGTGGCTCTTCATGGTCTCCATCCTATAAAGCTATAAAGGATGTTCTGTCGCAGGGCTAGGTTGTGGAGCATGCAGCAGGCCATGGTGATCAGACACACCTTCCTGGATGAACAGAGGAGGGCTGATCCAGTTTTATCCAGGCACCTAAATCTGGCCTTCAGGAGCCCAAAAGCCATCTCCACACCAGGGCCGGTTGGGATAGGCTGATTCTCCTAGACAGAAAACTGATATAATTAGAACAATAAGTTGGAAACTTCCTAATTATAATATCAGACATTACCGACACAAAGTTAGGACCGATCATACTTACTGTTAGACCTGACAGCCTTAAAACGGGCTTTCCCCAATGTTTTTCCTGCCTCCCTATATCTTTCTGATCTCATTTTTGCTGGTTTTAGGACTCTGCACACTTTACCACTGTGACTAGTTCTAAAGCTTGTATCTTCATTGTGTGGTTCATGTAGTCTTATCTGCATAGCTAAATGAGCAATTTAAGCAAGCAGACAATGAGTTTGTGATGAGTGAATTTATTACAATGCTAATACAGATAATACATTTTGGACAGAAAGAAACAAAAATTAAAAGTGAAGGGGTCAGTCATGGTGACTGAAATCATTGGAGTAGGTGCCACACCATTGGGAGCCCAAAGTCCAGAGTACTCCTCCCATTGGAACTAGTAAGTTGTTTAGGATCAGTCAACAGAGAGAATGTGTGACATACAAAGGAAGTCCTTTAGAAAGAGATCACTTGCTAGCAGTGGTGGGTGTCTTGCCATCCGTTCCTTCTGGATTCTTTGCAGGACATCCCGGCTTGCGGGCGGGAAGGATCTGCTGCTACAGAAGGAGTGTGTCTAGGGCTGGTTCTTCCTCTGGCAAGGCCTTCATTCCAGTGGCTGGCATCGATGTTGATGTGCCTAGTGTTGATGAACCAAAGAAAGCGGTAAACTGTGGCTGAAAAGCCCTACTCAGGGTGGTAAGTATCTCCCTCAACACCTCTGTTAGGGAGGCCATGTTGGTATGGTAGGCCTCCATCTCCTCCTGCATGTCTCTTTGCATGTCGCCCTGTAGCTGCTTGATTTCCCGGAGTTCGATCAACACCTGGCCCATCTTACATTGGGACTCCTGATAGACCCCCAAGATGTGGCTGATGGTGTCCTGGATAAGCCCAGCCCCAGTGGCCTTACTCCGCTGGCCCAAAGCATCGATCCCACATACCCCACCCCAGCAGGCCTGTGCCCTGGCCACAGGGTGCCCTCTCCAACTTGTTGCTGGACCCTCATTGTTGGAAGTGTCATGCAGCAACTCATGATCCAGGACTGGGGTTCACGAGATGGTAGACACTGTGCTAGGTTCACAGGTTGGGGAGCGAATGGTTGCCTGTGATGTTGAGGCAAATGGTCTGGGAGGAAATGAAGTTGTGGGCACAGTGAGACTCATTGTTGCCATCTGACCAGGTTGCCCAGATGGGCCAGAGCCATCCGCCACATCCAGATGTCCAAGAGGGTCTTCTTCACTGAGGAATTCATCCAAGGAGATAGTTGCAGTCTGTTCTGTGTCCACAACAGCAGCTCAACCTGTTGATGGTTGTAAAGTGACATCTACCTCCAATGGTTTAGAGTTACAGTAAGCAGAGACCTTGCACAAAGTTAAGTGGCAGTTAATCCTATTGTGCCAAGTAACCATGGTATTGGGTATATATTGACATTAAAGGTATGAAACTTGCCAATTCATGTTGACTAAAACAGCTGCTGAAAGGTGCAGATCATTTACACTTTGGAGGATGGTCCAAAAATGACATCTTGCCACCAGTGCAGGCAAAACAGTGGCTAGGCAAGATATGGCTTCAACCGTTTGCAGGCCTATTTGAATGTGATGCAAGCAAACCCAGAATTTTGTTGAATATGTGACTGGAGTCTTCATGTGCACAGTGCAGTGACCTCTGTTGAAGCATCTTGAGGCCTTATGAATGCTTGATATTCATACTGGGTAAGGTGTCATTCCTGTCCTCAAATATTTCATCTTCAGTTAGCAAGTCAAGATGGAGCTATGTTGACCGATACGTCTCTGATTTGGGCATGATCTGTGCTTGATCTCTCCCACGTGATTATACTTTATTTGAGAGTTGACAAATAAGGGTATTTGGACAAGTGGCCACTGTGCTGGTGGTTGGAGTAAGAGTAACAGGGCTTCCTGGGAGTTGCAGTCGGGTCCCTCCCTCTATTTCCCAACACTTGGTATCGTCCCAGGTGAATACACCTAAATGAGAGTTAAGGGACAGGGGTCTTTGGGCAAGTAAACACTGGTGTGGTGTTTGTAGTAATAAGCACAGGACCTGCTGGGAGTTGCACTCAGGTCAGTCCCTCTACTTTACGCACTTGACAAATAGTATCTTCCCATGTGAGTTAACTTAAATTGGGAGTTGCTAAACAGGTGTATTTGGGCAAGTGAACACTGGTCTGGTGTTTGTAGTACCAGACACAGGAGCAAATTGTAAATTACACTGTTCCAAATGGTCAGAAAAATTTAAAGAAACACAACTAATCTACAAGGAGACGAAGATAGTCAGGAGCAAAACAGCCCTCACACATCCAATAGGATGTCAAGCTTCATCACTGGGCAAGCTCCTCATCAGACCGGCATTGCAATGTCTGACGGGCCACCCCTTTCAGAGAAGGAGGTAGCACTTAGCTGGAGATTTTACCCCCCATGGCGAGTGTGCCCATAATAGACACAAACTGTAGATGTGTGTAGGAGAGAAAGAAAGTGAAACGTAATATTTGCTCTAAGCCATAACCGTCATATTTAATAATTCAGAAGATGGTCCACGCCAAGGTTAAAAAAAGAAGTGGGGAGTGCTTGTAGAGGTAATGCTCAGCCACACTCACACGCAATATGTGTAAGGAAGATGAATACTCTCCAAATTCCTATAGAGCTAGGTCGACATATTTTGCATCTAAGTGGCCACAAAGGATCCAGTGATGCTTCTTCAGGATCAAAAACATAACTTCTCCTAATAATAGTGCCCAGGCCCAATTAGGATACCGTGGATTAGATAATAACTGGTAACTTACTCATACCAGCAGCTCGTCAAGGTCAGTCTTAGTCAGCAAGTCGCCATGTAGAATATAAAAATCAATAGTACATATGCTAATGAACAGGTTGTGTTTCGAAAAGTGATTGGAAGTAACATATGGCTAACGTTAAGTAACCACTGTGCTCGTGAAAAGTAAAGGCAGTCAAGGGAAATGCAAGCTTACCATCCCCAATTAAAGCATAGGCTCCATAGGAATACACGTGCCCAGAAATAGGTATACGGTGCTGGGCAGAAATAATATACAGAAAACATAAATTTTGCAAAGCATGAACAAGTCACGCAGGTAGTCATTCAATGATGTGAATCATAACTCACTCATATTTACAAAAATAAACATCCAAAACCACATGGTACATTCATATAACAGTATTCAGTTAAGTGTGGCCCAATCAGAGTCCTATAAAGAACTAGAGGTGTCACCCAGCACAATCACAGGAAATTTAAAATTGGGATTTGAAAAAACCACAGTAGATAATATTGAGCAAACAATAGATAATGTGAGCAAACTAATGTGCGCAGGCTAGTTAGCACAGACGACAGAAATTGGATCATCATAGCCACTCAGATGTGAATCATCACAGATGTGTATATGGTAAAGGGAAGAGTCCTGGATTACAAGGTACTTACTCACAGTTTACCCATTTCTAGCCGGGGACCTACCTGGGGGCCGCATTCCTGCAGACAGCTATTGAACGTGACCTCGGCGTATTTAACACAAAACGGGCTCGGTAGTACACGGAACCCAGAAGTATTCTCGGCGTTCCTATTGGTTGAGCCTGATCATGTGTCCCAAAAGAAACTCAAAATAGAAAACAGACTGGTAACAGGATGAAAACCAGTCCAAGGAAGCTGAGCCAGTGTTCTTATTGGTTATATTTAGCCATGTGGGCCAGACGGCAAAAGAAACAGAAACAGGTCTGCAAGAAAAGGTATTCGGAAAATAGGCATATGCGTGTGTCATACTAATGGAAAGGGCTATAAATTGTAGCCTGATCGTGGCTGCTATAAATCATGGATGAGATAAAGTCTATCAGAAAACAGATAATAGCCAATACTAAAGAAAATATATTATGAGAATATGATAATTTATAGGTTGGGACTTACAACATTGCAAAAGGTAATAATGGTGACATGAATAGTCACCTAATATAGAAAATAAAATGAAAGGAGATAGAGCAACAGTCTCCACTTATTGTGAGAATAAAAATGAAGTAAAGAGACTTTCATCTTTTCTCTCCTACACACATCTATAGTTTAGGGCAGACTCGCCATGGGGAGTAAAATCTCCCGCTAAGTGCTACCCCCTTCTTTATTACAGTGCTGGTCTGATGAGGAGCTTGCCCAGTGATGAAGCTTGACATCCTATTGGATGTGTGAGGGCTGTTCTGCTCCTGACTATCTTCGACTCCTTGTAGATTAGTTGTGTTTCTTTTCATTTTTCTGACCATTTGGAACAGTGTACTTTACAATTTGCTTTTGGTTAAATTAGGGAGAGTGTACACTGTACCAGTAATCTCCCTGTTCCCTCCTTCCTCAATTATATTTGTGTAACAGACACAGGGCCTGCTGAGAGTTGCAGTCTGGTCAGTCCCTCTACTTCACATCCTCCCAGGTGAGTACAATTCAACTGGGAGCTGCCAAATAGGTATATTTGGGCATGTGAACACTGGTCTGGTGTTTGTAGTAACAGACACATGGCCTGCTGGAAGTTGCAATCAGTTCAGTCCCTCTACGTAAAACGGTTGACAAATAGTATCCTCCCCGGTAAATAAACTTCAATTGGGAGTGGCCAAACAGGTATATTTGGGTAAGTGAACACTGGTCTGGTGTTTGTAGTAACAGAACCACGGCCTGCTGACTGAGAGTTGCTGTCAGGTTAGTCCTTCTACTTCACACATTTGACAAATAGTATCCTCCCATGTGTGTAAACTTCAATTTGGAGTTGCCAAACAGGGGTATTTGGACAAGGGTACCCTGGTCGGGTATTTGGAATTACAGAAACAGTGCCTCCTGAGAGTCGCAGTCATGTCACTCTCCCTACTACACACACTATACACATGGTATCCTCCCAGATGAGGTACGGGTCTAGCGCCAAAGTATAAATATGGAGTTAGTGTTGCACCGAATTAAAGTAAAAAAAAAATGACGCTAATTTGGTGCAAACAGAGAACGTGACATGGTAAAAAAAAATGGATGACAGTGACTTACTAAATAGGGGAAGTGCAAAAGAGAGTGAATGGACAAAAGTGTGTGCAGGGTGCTCTATGGGATGGCAGAAAAAATAGGGGCGCCCATAATATAAAAAAATTGGGAAATGGTGGTCAGTGTTCTTTCTCGTGCAGTGGGAATGCAAAAGATTGTGGTCTGTGAAGGGATGTGGTTTAGAGTGTCATTTGCATCTGTGTCTGCTGTGGCAATGTGTGCCAGCTGTGTTGTTTTTCAATTAATCCAATGTGAAGTTGTCTGTAACTTTGCTGACCACGAACCAATATAGTTCGGACCACCATTGGTTGACCGCCATGATGGGAACGCCACAGCAACTGTGTGCATGTAATATCCTCTTTGATTGGTCATGGTGCTGAGGGTACTGGTGGTTAGACCTTCTATTATCATGCTGCCGCGCCGCTGAGGGTCTGCCTTTTTTGCTTGGTGATCAGCGGTTCTGCCTGTGTAACTCATAATAGGATGGTCTGTGGTCTTTTCAGGATCGCCAACATGGCTGTCTGGCCGTCCAACTACCAAACTCGTAATGAGGCCCTTAGTCTTCTGTACCATTTCAGTTCAGGAACTTTTTCAAAGTTTCTTCTTATCGTCGCTCAAGGCTGTAGGACTTGATATCCAGCCTCGCAGACACATTCAATAAAACACAATATTAGAATACACATGAGGATATTTACACCCTGTACACACTGCATCTCAGAATTTGAGTTGGCTTTCAGCTTAATTAAAAAACAATGTTGAATCTTTGGAACCGAATATTGTCAATTGAGGGATATAAATAGGTTCACGACCTATGTCTCATACAAATGGTACTGAAACCCTTTTGGGGGTTTAAAATTGAAGGAACATTATTTTAAACATATTGTTATGACCCTTGACTACCAGAAGACATTTTTATTTTATCTTTTATGTATATTCAATTCGATATATATTTGATTTGGACATGAGTCCGTGCAAACAAATCCAATGAGAGAAATGTAATTATACAATGTTTCCAAATTACAAAATATGCTTAACGGTACTTACACGGTACTTCCAAATTTGATATCTTGGTTGCACTGATAAATTGTCCTAATGCTTGACGTGGCTGACATGAAAACAATTAAAATAATGATAATGCCTGATTTGACAGGTCCGCAACATATAGGGCATGATTTAGAGGTTGGCGGAGGAGTTACTCTTTCATAAACGTGACGGATATCATGTCCGCAGTATTACAAGTTTCATAGGCTGTAATAGAATTGTAATAGAGTAGACAGGATATCTGTCATGAGTTTAGGGGTCATACCGCCAGACCGCAGTGGTGGTGTTCCCAGGTACACCCATGAGTTGGAGGTATTTTGCATGTCCAATTACAATGCATCCAGTCTGAACTGCTGACTGCGTTGACAGTGTGTGTCCCACCTGCGAAATGGCAGACTGCAAAGCTGGCTACTCGTACTCAGTTGCCATATCTTCCTGCCAAGCAGATTATGAAAACACAATGGCACCGTTGGTCCCCTTGCTGGTGGTTCCCTGGTGGCGGTAGGCCGTCCCAGTACTCACTCAGCACAGCACCATAACAGTGGCCATTGGATGGATACAAATACAACACACCTGATATCCATTGACCAAGTGGATACACCTGCAAATTACAATATAAAACACACCCCAATCCAGACCATTATCTTTTGCCAATGCACCGTAGCACAGCTATTTGGACACAACATTTTGGTGAAAGAAGACAGGCCTTTTTTCCCAATCCCTGTTACTGCTCACCACAAACTTTGCCAGCACATTTTCTTATCATCCCTCTGTGTATGTTTTGTTGCACTGTCACTGACTTTAAGTTGGGGATATGTGACAGCCAAAAAATCCATGTTTTGCAGAGGCAGGTTTGGAAGTCATAGTGGATGAAATCATAAGAGTAGAGCCACAGTTATTTGGAGTATAAGTCCAAAATAACAATATTAGTCTGAAATGGGACATGTGTTCCAGAACAGTAGACAGATGAATGCTGTAGGTACAACCTTGCGCACACAGGAGGAAATTGGGAAGAGGTGGAAAGTCCTGAGGGGGGAGGATTCATTCCTTGGCCTACAAAGAACTCCTGGAGACTAATAGGACTGGTGGTGTTCCTCCCAACACCACAATCAGATAGTTTGTGTAGGAGGAGAAGGTCATGCAGGTCCTACATCCTGAAGGCTGGACAGGAGTCTTGTTTTTGCCTTTGTGTTGTCCACCTAGTTTTCTAACATGCAATCCCAAAAGTATCAGAGACGTTGATTTTTCTTTGTCAATGTGTATTGTTGCATGTGAGGTCACATGTATCAATCAGCATCACATGTCACATGTCACAATGGTATCTGTAAGTGTATTCCCACAAAAATCTCATTTTAGAACCCATGATATATGTCAATATGTAAATATATATTTTCCATCCCAACTGCATTTTGTGAACAGGTATCTTATACTAACCTTTTGTACGTGTTGGCAAGTAGAGATTGAAATTACTACAACTACCATGAGGCCCTTTTTTTGCAACTCTAAACATAACAAAATTGTGATTTTACCCATTCTTAATTGTCTGACATATCATGACTGATGTTAATTTCTCACTGAATGATGAATCTAAATACAATACTCTACTCAGGGACATGTCTGCCTACCTTGTTTTATGTTGTCCTGGTCTTCTCAACTGAAACAATTCATGGAATGAGTGACACCAATCCAAATATGTGGGCCAAATATTTGCAATGCGTGAAGTTAACAAAGCAGATCAGAAGCTGCAGGTGACCCATTGACTCTGCACTGCTCATATGACGACTAATGCTAAATATACAACTAAGTTGTGTGATTGCCTGTTTTTGTACACAGCTAGGCCTTGAAATGGTCATATACACATGTTAACTCTCAACTGTGCTGGCTTGAATGTTTGGGAGATGTCATGTTCATCGCTCAATCCAAAAAACAAAATTTCAGGACATCTAATGAGCTGCTTAGTTCAAGTATATGTATTTAACATATTTAATATCTACAAATGTCTTGTCAACAGGTTTAATACCACTGAAATATATCACAATAGTAATGTCTACCTATTTTATTTTCTTCTAGGTTTCTAATTACTGTGTCACAAAAGATTAGGATGCAGATACCACACTTCCACTAATAAGTGTTCTCTATTTCAGAACAGGTCTATCTGGAAGAGAACCAGCCAGAGCTTGGACACAAAAGATACACACACCCACCCTGGTGCCACGCCTTCAGGGATAACAATAGTCCTGGTGATCTGGATGAAAATGACAGTGCTGGTCCATCTGGTCAGCCTGGACATACAGCAACAGTGTGTCTCTCTGGGCCCACAAAAACACCATCCTCCCCAGCTACAACACCTCAGCCAACATCATCCACCACAACCTGTGTACCTAGCACAGTTATGACCATCATGTGCTCTGCTGCGCCAGATCCTGATGTGACATTTACTACCCCAGTTACAGAGAAGCCAGGAACCAGTAGGAGTGGGCTTCCTGGGCCAAGGGCACAGGCATGTGGTGGGAGAAGTCATGGGAAGGTAACTGTGTGTTGACAGGGTGAGGCCACTGGGGCTATCACACCCAGGACACCATTGGCTACGTCTTGGGAGCCTATCATGAGTGCCAGGTTAAGACTGAAACCTGGGAGATGAAGCAGCTGTAGAGGGACAGACACCATTAGATGGGACCCATGACTCCAACATGCACTCACTAATTCGGGTGTCGCTGGACATTCAAATCAACCAACTTCCCCTTCCTGTGGTCCTACTACATCACAGCCATCAACATCTGCTATAGCCACAGGAAGGGAGGCCTTGTTAGAAGACTAAATACCTGCAGACATCGCTGTCCCTGCAGCTGTGGTTTCCCCTCCCCCTACTGGCAAGCAGGGACATCCCTGAAAATTCTAGGAGGTAAGGATGGCAAGATCTCCACCACCACCAGCAACAAACCTCAAACCTAATTTTCTCCAGTGTATATAACAAATCCACTCTGTGGACTATTTCTGGACACCTCTACCTTTCTGATAACAGTAGTAGTTTGGTAATTGGACTCCAAACAATTTTACAATTACAACTATGGCTTGATTCACTATGACTGACTTCTTCACATTTCAGTTTCCATGTTTGTTTTTCACAATGTTTCTTTTCTCCTTGTTCACTAAAATACATCCATTAGACGGAAACTCATTGCCTGCTGCAGTATTTCTCACATCTAGCAATGCATTTATCTATTTCCACATTAACTTGACAATGGCATTAATATCTATTTATATGAGCATTGATTTGTTGGATATACACAATGTTTAACTCTTATCATTTATGATACCAATAATCTGTGCCAGTGGTCACAAATTAATTTACAGACCTTAACAGATTGGAAGGAGGGGATACATCTCAAAATTTTCCATTGACTAAGCAAAATAAAATTGGTTTAGGTCATCTGCTGGAGCCATATCACCTAGCCCACAAAGGGAATCTCTCAATACAAACACATGGCAGTACTACATTTTCTGATCACAGGATCATTCCAATCCATATTTCAGTATACAGTGGAATGTCACAAACATATATCTGTGTTGTGCTACAAGCACCATGCCCTACAATTATGAGACACATCAAGAGCTACATACACTTCACACACAATGGGGATTTAGCCAATGTGAATGGGTTAATAGCATGATTTGGCTCCAGAAAAACATTTTGTTGGAGCACATGATGGCAAGTCTGCCATACACAGGAGCAACCCATGTCCCCATTGTACTTCCAGACAGCATCACATACCTGTAAATGTCACAACTCTGAAACGTCCAAATGAGGATGCCATGGTAAAGGTACCTAAAACAGACAAAAAAAGAAAATTAGCGTCAAACCATACAGATAAGACAATTCACATAGTCAGCTCCAGGAGAACACAGTCCATGCCAACAATCTGAGCAAAACAAAGCAAGACAAAGGAAATGACCATGTGTCATAACCTTGTTCATCAACGACCTTTCACCTGGATTACCCAGAGTTTACCCTCCCTGATATTTTCCCCTAACATACTCCTCTTGTCAACACAACAAGAGTTGTTGTAACAGTCAAAGTTATGACATGTGGCAAAAATACTCATATTGATTAGAAGAAGGTATTCATGAGATTTTGATGCACGTCAGTTCGTTCCTCTTCATCATTATCATCATAATTTGCCATCCCAGGATCAAATCAAGTCAGATCAGGGTTTATAAAGCACAGCTACTCACCTGGAAGGCCCTTAAGGCACTAAGGGGGTTTGTCCTCTGAGCTTCAGTTGAAGAGCCAGGTTTTAAGGTCCTTCCTGGATTAGGGTAGCGATGGTGACTGCATGTGGTACAGGGGCAGGGTGTTTCAGCTCTTTGCCGTGAGATAGGCAAAGGATCTCCCACCAGCCAAGGTCTTCCATATACAGAGTATGGTTGCTAGTTCTTGTTGAGTGGAGTGTAGAGGTATGGGGGGAGTGTAAGGTGATGCAGTGTTTGAGGTTGGTGGGTCCTAGGTTGTGGACGGCCTTGTAGGCATGGACAAGGAGCTTTAAGTTCATTCTCTTCTCAATACGGTGCCCATGGATGTCTCTTAGGTGACTGGAGATATGTTCGCAGTAGGGAATGTCCAGGATGAGTCTTGTGGAGGCGTTTTGGATGCAGTAACTTCTTGAGGCTCTTCTGGGTGGTACCGGTGCAGTGGACATTCCCATAGTTGAGTCTGCTGATAATCAGGGCATGGGTTACAGTTTTGCGGCAGTCCTTTGGGATCCATTTGTAGATCTTCCAGAGAAGTTGGAGTGTTTGAAAGCAGGAGGATGGGACTGAGTTGACCTGGCAGCTCATGGTGAGTGATGAGTCTAGGATGACGCCGAGGTTGTGTGCGTGATCTGTTGCGGTGGGGGGGGTGCCAAGGGTCGATGGCCACCAGAAGTCTTCCCAGGCTGATGTGGATGGTCCCAGGATAAGTATCTTGGTCTCGTCAGTTTTGAGCATGAGGCAGCTGTCCTTCATCCAGGTGGTGACAGCTTTCATCCCGTTGTGGAAATTCTTCTTGGCAGTGAGATGCTCAGCTGGGTATCTCCGGTGTAGGAGACAATGTTCAGTCCATGGTCCTTGATGATGGATGCGAGAGGAGCCATGTAGACATTGAAGAGTGTGGGGCTCAGGGAGGAGTACTGTGGAACTCCGAAGCTGATCTACGTAGGTTCTGACAGGTAAGGCGGGAGTCTGACTCTGTGTTCAGCCCGACAGGATGGAGCGTATCCATTGTAGGGCCTTTCTGCGAATGCCGGCTGCATGGAGCCTGGAGCAGAGGGTGAGGTATGAGACCGTGTGGAAGGCAGCCATTAGGTCAAGTAGGATGAGGGCTGCTGTATGGCTGCGGTCGAGGATCAAGTAGATGTCATCTGTGACAGCAAGGAGGGCGGTCTCGGTGCTGTGATTGCCCCTAAAGCCTCATTGGGATGTGTCCAGGATGTTGTTGTCCTCATTGTGCTTACGGAGTTGAGCGTTATTGGCCTTTTTGATGACCTTGGCTGGGAAAGGCAGCAGACAGATGGGGCATTAATTCTTGAGGTCCAGGGGGTCGGCCATGGGTTTCTTCAAGAGCGGGCAGATCTTGGCATGCTTGCAGTCCTCTGGGATGGTGGTAGTCTCTCTGTAACAGTTGAGGGTGTGTCGGAGCTCGTGTGCGACAGATGTGTTGGTCTTGTTGAAAATGTGGTGAGGACAGGGGTCTGTAGGGGCTCCAGAATGGATGCTGCTGATGATGGCACAGGTCTTGTCTGTGGTGAGGGTGGTCAGGTGGTGAAGGGTCTGTGGTGGTTCCATGGGACGGATCAGGGGGTTGTTGGAGGTCTCGTAGGTTCTTGGGATCCGTTGAACATGTCTTTGATTTCCTAGTAAAAGAAGATGGCTAGCCTGTCGCAGAGGTCTTGAGACAGAGGGATGCTTGCTGTTTCTGATTGGGGGCTGGCAAAATCTTTGACCAAGGCAAAGAGCTATTTGGTGTTGTGAGCAGTGGCGTTGATGTGGTCCTGCAAGGTGGCTTTCCTGGTGACTCTGATTAGGTGGTGGTGGGATTTGGTGGCCACTTTCAAATCCTCAAAGTCTTCAGGGGACTTGATGTTCCTCCATCTTCTCTCTAACCAACTTCAGGTGCACCTGGAGTCCTGGAGTGCGGGGGAGAACAAGCTGGCCTTCTTGAGGTGGTGTTTAGCTGAGGTCTTAAGGAGAGGTGCTAGTGTGTTGGCACATTCAGAGACCCATCAGTGGAAGTTCTGAGCTGAGATGTTAGCTTCTACTGTAGGGGGTGGGGGAGACTTGCTGGGGGTATTGGAGAGTTGTTCACTGGTATCCGGTTCCATTTTCTGCTTGGGGCTTGGAGTGTGTGGAGGTGGACAGTCAGTGAGGTGATGATGAAATGGATGTAGTGGTGACCAGTCTAGTGAAGTGTGGATGTGTTGTGGACGGTGATGTTGTTGCTGGTGGAAAAAATGGCATTGAGCATGTGTCCTGCGATGTGTGTAGGCAAGGTGACCCGTTGCTTTAGTTCTATTGTGGCGAGGTTGTAGATCAGGGAAGTGGTGTTGATGTTGCCACTTTTGTCAATGTGTTAGTTGAGGTCACCGAGGAGGAAGTAGTTTGAGGATGCGAGAGTCTGAGGAAAAATGATGTCGACAATGGAGCTGCTGAAGACTGGATGTGGGCCAGGGGACCTGTAGATGAGGGTGCAGCAGAAAGTTGACTTGGGTGTGGCGTGTATCTGGAAATGATGTTGTTCCATGAAGGGGGAGGATCCTTACCGGGTGGCACTTCATGGTCTTGATCCTATAAAGCTGTAAAGGATGTTCTCTCGCAGGGCTAGGTTGTGGAGCATGCAGCAGGACTCCCTCTATTTTCTGAACTCATTTTTGCTGGTTTTAGGACTCTGCACACTTTACCACTGTGACCAGTGCTAAAGTGCTGTCTCCCTTAAATATGGTAAGATTGGCTCATACCCAATTGTCATATTTAATTTACCTGTAAATCCCTAGTAAAGTGCACTAGATGTGCCCAGGGCCTCTAAATGAAATGCTGCTAGTGAGTCTGCAGCACTGATTATGCCACTCACATAAGTAGCCCCTTAACCATGTCTCAGGTCTGTCTGCCATTGCTAGGCCTGTGTGTGCAGTTTTACTGCCACTTCGACTTGGCATTTAAAACTACTTGCCAAGCCTTAAATTCCCCTTTTCTTCTATATAAGTCACCCCTAATGTAGACCCTAGG
Organism: Pleurodeles waltl; assembly: GCF_031143425.1. Lineage (NCBI taxonomy): Eukaryota > Metazoa > Chordata > Amphibia > Caudata > Salamandridae > Pleurodeles > Pleurodeles waltl. The sequence continues at coordinate 1,181,051,509 of NC_090437.1, forward strand.
TAACCCAAACAGTATGTAAGTAAAAGGCAGGACATGTACCTATACGTTTTACACATCCTGGTAGTGAAAAATTCCAATTCATTTATCACTATTGTGAAGCCTGCTCCTCTCATTGGCCAGTATTACAGATTCCCTTATATACTTTCAAGTGGTAATTTCTGATCTGAGAGGAAAATACTTTTCATATTTGTATGGTTGGTTAGATAGTAAGAAACACTACTTACTGGTGAAGTTGGATTCTACTATTTCAGAAATGCCACTTTTAAAAAGTAGGCATTTCTCTGCACTTACTGCCATCTGTGCCTTACAGCCTGTCTCCAATCTTTGCATGGTTTGTGCTGGTTGACAGTTCCCCTTGTGCATTCCACCCAGACAGCCACAAACACAGGATACTCTGCTGCATCTGCTTTCATTTGCATACAGATGGATTTCTCCAGGCAGGAAGGGTGGAGGGGCTCTCTCTTACACTTCAAAGGCCAGTTGCCTGCCCTCACACAAAGGACTGATAACCCCTCACAGGTCGCCTGGTAGACAGGGATGGGATGAAAAGGAAACTTGTGCACTTCAAAACCAATCTTTGAAGTTTCATCCACTTCAAAGGCACTTTTAGCACTTCCAAACAAGCTAGGCCCTCTCAGGTAGTAATTGTTACACCACCTGGGTTACAGTGCTTTACGTCATGGCAAAGGAATCTATGGATGATCCAGAGAACTGGGCACAGATGTTTGAAATATACAAATCAGACAAGCAGACAACTTAGACGTTGATAGAAAGGAACTTCTTCCTGTTACAGTACACTTATTCCTTGGCCTGCAGTGGTACCAAAGCAAAATGGGTGTCGCCAATGGATCCAGCTACATGTTGTAGCCTAGCTATTTCATGGAATCCAACCTTCACATTGGCTAAATCCTCACATCTGGGGAACTGAATGTAGCTGTCCAGGTGTCTCATCATTGCTGAAAGCTCATCTTTTAGTACACAACAGAACATTGGTTGTGACATACCACCCCATTTTGCTACTATGTATTGAAAGGAACCTGTTGCCAGAAAATGCAATACTGCCATAACTTTCACAATTGGCGTGATACATGTTTGATTGGGGTTTTGAGGCAGGAGATCAGACTTCAACTGATGACACTATGGTTTGCCTATTCAAACTAAACTTGCAGATGATATCCCTTTCTTCCATGGTCTGAAGGTCTGGAAATAGGCGGTCATCTCCCTCTCCCACGGTACCTATGTGTGAATTGAAAACAGTATCAGGTGTTAGTACATAACCATCCCATATAGCAATATACACATATTACTTCTAAAGACTGTTTTGTGCAAAATCCCTCACCAATCCCCATTGTGGTCTTGACATGTGTATTGATCATTACTATGCAAATAATACATCTTGGAGGTATCATTTGCACCAGTTGGTATTAATATTTTATTTCTGACAAAATACCGTCTACAGCGGTTTACACTGCTAATCTAGCCTATATGCACAATAACCCACTAGACAAATGAAAAATGGAGTCAAATGTAAATGACAATATATTTGGACATATTTACACATGTAATCGCTCATTTGGAGTGGTGGTTATGCAGTTAACAGTCACCAAACAGTGCTTTCACCCACTAAAATGGTGGCTACCTGACCTTGCATATTGGACATTGTTCATGTGACGCTGCTGGTGGAAGGGGACTGCGCAGTGGGCGGTGGACTCTACGACGGACACAACCATAGACCAATGTTGGTAATTGTGAGAGTAGAGGGCCACTGGCAGTGTCCATATACGCGGATGACCGCATATGTCGCATACCTGTGCATTGCGGTTTCAAAAATACCTCACTTGCCTCCTGACACTGCTGCTATTAACACCTCCTCCATTTTCAGCTGCTGTTCGTCACCTCTGGGAGCAATCATGGCAGGCCAAGGAGGTGAGAAGTCTTGTGCCTTCTCTGCAGAGGAGCGGGAACTGCTGGCTGATTTGGTCCTTTCCCCGGTATTGCCAGCTCTAAGTCTCATCAGAGGAACAGGTAACTATCTTACAGACATATGTATCCTTGTTTTACAACATCATTTCTATGCCTACAGGCTACAATGTGCCTTTGAGTTAAAGTGTTAAGTCTGATTACTGGTGTAACCTTTGGTGATCCCTACATAGGACAACAAAATCACTTATTGACCAGCGGCACTACACATTGTGTACTTAACATCACCAGTGGTATGTGTGAGGTGTGGAAAGCCCTAGATTCTATTGTGGTGCATGTAGGCATCTGTGTATGTATACATTTCAAGGTACCTAGGATGTATTTAGTATTCAGACCTTGCTAACTGTGCACACAATTGAATAGCCTTTACAGCATGAGCTGTGGATATATTCTAGACAAAGCAGTTGAGGTTGATGTTAGGTAGGTGTATTCCCACATATCTCTCAGCCTAGATGAAACCTCACCAAACTGTTGTCTGTGAGCTACCAGTAGCTCATAGCCCCTTCCGAGAGCCACATAGCCTTGATCACTCATATTGGAAGGCCACAAGCTGCAATTTAACATGTTGAATTGTTGGAAATATGATGTTAAGGTGGGATTAGCATGTCTTTCTTCAAGGGAGCAAGTCCTGACAATGAGTTGTACCCAGTCATAACCATGGGCAAGGCTGCTGCAGAGGTTGTGTGTCACTACAACTGATTCACAGAGTAAAATCCCTGTAGATCTGTGGATCCTTGGATGATCACTAAAAGATTTTTAACAAACAATAGTAGCACTGAGTGGTTTTACATGTAATACATTAGCAGTGGTGACTAAGGTAATCACTTTGACCTGATAGTTCATTCCACTGACCCACATTGTCAATGTGTCTCATTTAATAATGACAGACCCCTTACACCTACAGGTATGGTTTTAATTTCCATGTGTAATGCTTGCACTGTACAAGCCTATTTCACATCTGACACATTAACAGCACAGATTGTTGTTTTCTTCTGAAGAGGTTTTGATATATGAATCACTCATTATTTTACATTCAACCAAACAAGAAATACAATGTTATTTTGAGGTAATTCCTGTAATAGTGCCACATATGGCAAAGGTGTTGTCCTGTGATGATAGTATACTATAAAAACACTATCAGACATAGTATGATATTATGTTAAGTTGTCCACATGTCCATATATCACCAGAGAGGCAGCTATCACTGACTCACAAGGCAGCCCTTCCATTGTGAACTTAGTCTTAGGATGTAGTCCGTACTATAGTTTGAGGTTCTATGGAAAGTATGCATCAAGACAATGGGCCTGGTTGTAAAGACATCTGCACAATAATGCACAAATAGTGTATTCTTTGTAAAGCTCACAATGGTGTTGTCACATAGTATACCCAATCACAGTACATGTTTGATGGGCTAGGGCTACATGATGTTAGTGGGCTGGCTTAGTTAGTATAGGACATGACCAGCGATGAGAGTGGTCAGCAGATGACTACTTAAGTGTGTATTCATGTCTTTGTAGTGCTCAACATGTGAAAACTACACATTGGGGGTCATTACAACATTGGCGGCAAAAGGCGCTCACCGCCGTGGAGAAGACCGCCAACACACCGCTGCGGCTGCGGAAAACCGCCACAGCTATTATCACCCACATCTCAGAATCCGCCGAAATTCAGACACCCACACAACTCCGCCACACCAAAGGTCAGTGATAAACTGGCGAAAACAAAACCTCCACCGTCACGCCAACAGAAACACGCCCATGCTATCACAACCCACGAATCCACGCGGCAGTCTTTCAACCGCGGTATTCAATTGGCGGTACACACAGAGCGCTCAAAATACACACACATCTCAAAAACACCACCACATTGGACAATTCCAAATACACACACCTGATACACATACAAACACCACTCCCACACACCCAACACAATATAAAACACACACCCACATCACCCACATCACCCACAAACCCCTACAACAAAAAATCAGAGACGAAGGCGACAGACAGAGAGCACAGCAATAGACAACCCCACCACACAGAGGCACACAACACCATCACCCACACATCATCCACGCACAAAACACCACACACCACTACACATAACCACACTCATCACCACATACACCACCCCACACATCACCTACACCACCCCATGGCACGCCAAAGACACCCCAGGTTTTCGGAGGAGGAACTCAGGGTTATGGTGGAAGAAATCGTACGGGTAGAGCCACAGCTATTTGGAGCACAGGTGCAGCACACCTCTATAGCTAGGAAGATGGAGCTATGGCGAAGAATCCTGGACAGGGTCAATGCAGTGGGACAGCACCCAAGAAATCGGGAGGACATCAGGAAGAGGTGGAACGACCTACGGGGGAAGGTGCGTTCCGTGGTCTCCAGGCACAACATCGCGGATCAGAGGACTGGTGGCGGACCCCACCTCCTCCCCCACAACTAACAACATGGGAGGAGCAAGTCTTGACCATTACGCATCCTGAGGGCCTCAGAGGAGTCGGTGGAGGAATGGACACTGGTAAGTCAAATCTTAACTATCATTTCCCACACCCTACCTGCATGCTATCACACACCCCCACCCTCACCCCTTCCCCATCACGCCAAATCCTCACTAATGTACTAATAACACAAACCACACATCCCAACACCAAGCCCTGCATGACACAACAAAGCATGGACACCCATCACTAAAGCATGCCCACTGCACATACTCATAACACCCCCTAACCATCATCACACAAGCCCCCACACAGGAATGCTAGCACTGGGGTACACTCCCACCCACCCATTGCACACCATGACACACACAGATGCAATAATCATGTTTTTACACCCCTGCAGGACCACTACCTAACGTCACCAGACAGGAGGGTCCAGACATCTCCACCCCACCCACAGAAGAGGCCCACAGTGACGACAGCAGCTCTGGCCAACTGGATCCAGATGACCAGCCCGGACCATCGTGGGCCTCGGGACACTCGGTTCCCCTCGCACAGGCACAGCCCAACACAGACCTTCCACCCTCTGGTAACACTAGCACAGCCCCCACCCAGCGGGCCCATACCTCCGTCCCGAGGACACGCCAATCAGCTGTGTGTCCACCACTACAGGGAACCCATGATAACCCACCACCCCAATGACAACAGGGACCTGGGGGCAGTGGTAGTGGGCACACGGTCCAGGGGACGGAGGCACTGGGACACAGGGGAACTGGGAGGGCTGCTGTGCGTCAGGGGGAGGACAGGCCAAGGGAACCCACTCTCCACGAGGCCCTCTCATCCATCATGGGAGCATACCACCACTCCCAGGAGACGATGGCTACGGTACTGGCCAAGTTTCAGGAGACCCAGCGCATGCAGGAGGAACAGTATTTGGGGTTCAGGGAGGAACTCAGAACCATCAGCTCCGCCCTGGGCACCATCGTAGTGGTGCCGAAGGACATACAGAACACCACAAAGGACACCGTGGCACTCCAAGGGGCCCCTGACACTAGCATGGACGATGAACTGCCCACCACCTCCACCGGCGCTAGTGGACAGGACGCCCCGCCACAGGACCACCACACCAGCACCCCACCCCCTGCAGATGGAGAACCACCCCGCAAGCGGTCCCTGAGATCCAGGAACAGGACAGAGCACGATGGCAAACCCTCGCCAAGAAATGAGACCACCCTCATTGTCATCCCACTGTCCCACTTTGTTACCCTGTCCAAATTCGAACTGCCCCAGCTCCACTTCCTCTGCCCATATCCCCCCTCACCATTTTGCCACCCCCTCCAATAATTAGCACTTCAATAAACACCCTTGAACCACAAAACAATCTGGAGTCAGTCTGTGATTTTTAAAAGTTGTATTATCTATGACAAGGACAAAATCCTTTCGAAGATTGTAATGTACACATACCTATGTCACACATCACAAGTCCATGAAGGATGCAAGCAGATGACACACGTTGGTAACCACACCTGTGAAACCGTAATGGAAATGTACAACTCAGTTACCAAATAGTGCTTCAAATTGACAGACAGGATAGAGGTAGAAGTGTGAAAGTAAATGTACTAGTAAAGAAATAATTCTCACCTGTGTGTCACTGGAAATATTGCTGTATGACTGAGTCCCTGTTGTCAATGTCTTCTTCCTCAGCTTCCTCCTCATCACTGTCCACAGCCTCCACAGCTGCCACAACACCGTCATCTGGACCATCCTCCTACAGAAAAGGCACCTGGCGTCACAAAGCAAGATTGTGAAGCATAGAGCAGGCGATGATGATCTGGCACACCTTCCTTGGTGAGTAGAATAGGGAACCACCTGTCGTATGCAGGCACCTGAACCTGGCCTTCAGGAGGCCGAAGGTGCGTTCGATCACTCTCCTAGTCTGCCCACGGGCCTCATTGTAGCGTTCCTCTGCCCTGGTCCTGGGATTCCTCACTGGGGTAAGTAGCCATGACAGGTTGGGGTAACCAGGGTCCCCTAATAGCCACACCGGTTGCCTCTGGAGTTGATCCATCACATAAGGGATGCTGCTATTCTGCAGGATGTAGGCGTCATGCACAGAGCCAGGGAACATAGCATTTACCTGGGAGATGTACTGGTCTGCCAAACATACCATCTGTACATTCATCGAATGATAACTCTTCCCGTTCCTGTACACCTGTTCACTCCTGCGGGGGGACCAGAGCTACATGGGTCCCATCAATGGCACCTATGATGTTAGGGATATGTCCAAGGGCATAGAAGTCACCTTTAACTGTAGCCAAATCCTCCACCTGAGGGAAAACGATGTAGCTCCTCATGTGTTTCAGCCAGGCAGACAACACTCTGGACAACACGTTGGAAAACATAGGCTGGGACATCCCTGATGCCATGGCCACTGTTGTTTGAAATGACCCACTTGCTAGGAAATGGAGCACTGATAGCACTTGAGGGGGGATTCCAGTGGGATGGCGGATTGGTGACATCAGGTCTGGCTCCAACTGGGTACACAGTTCCTGGATTGTGGCACGGTCAAACCTGCAGGTGATGATTAAATGTCGCTCCTCTATTGTCAACAGGTCCACCAGCGGTCGGTACACCAGAGGATTCCGCCATCTCCTCACATGTCCCAGCTGACGGTGCCTAGGAAGGACAACAGCGACCACCGAGTCAACCAATTCAGAGGTATGTACCCACAGCTACACAGAACACGACACAAAATACAAAATAGTTTCTGTATGTGTGTTGAGAGTAGGCCTAGGTATGTGTGACGCAGTTGCAAATGAATCCATGTGGGCCCCTGAAATGTCGGATGCCTGACCTCTAAAGTGGGACAATGGGATGTGACGTAACTGCGCTAGCATTGTACAACGTCGCGGTAGGCGGTCGTAGACCGTGGTGCAATGCTGCATTGGTTAACATAGGACCCTATGGGTCCCAGGAGCCAATGACGAAGTGCACCGGCGGTGATGATACGCACCGCCGCGGACGTCACCGCCGCGTACGTGACCGCCATTTTCTATCTGTTCAATCACTCAATACCTGATCTTCGACAGGAGAGAACCTACACTGCAAGTGCTGCTGTGACCTCGGTCTGGAAGAGACAATGGCACGTGCGTCTGGGGAAAGGGCCCCTGCCTTCACTGCACAGGAGTTGGAGAAGCTCGTGAACGGGGTCCTCCCCCAGTACACGCTACTCTACGGTCCTCCAGACCAACAGGTGTGTACACAGGGTGCTAGTTGTATGGGCTATGCCTGGGTGGAGACGGCTGGATGTAAGTAGGAAGGGGGCAGAGTCCAGCGAGCATGAAGGAGTGTGAATGTATGTGCCACATGGCAAGGGAAGGGATGTGGGCCACTCACTTCGACAGTGCAGTTGGTAATGACTTCTCTTCTTCCCCTGTACATGTCATGTAGGTCAGCACCCACCAGAAGAAGGATATTTGGCGTGCCATCGCCAAGGACGTCCGGACCCTGGGGGTCCACCAGAGGCGGAGCACCCACTGCCGGAAAAGATGGGAGGACATTCACCGCTGGAGCAAGACGGCAGAGGCTCAGCTGGGGATGGTCTCCCAACGTGGGAGGGGTGCCCGTCTCACCATGACTCCCCTGATGTTCTGGATCCTGGCGGTGACCTACCCTGAGTTGGATGGTTCATGAGGGCATCACAGCAGACACAAGGGGGTGAGTACACTCATATTCTCATGACTTTGCGCGCAGTGGAGGGGTCTTGGTGGGGGAGGAGGGCTGTGGGTTTCCCTAGGCCAGGGCGAGTTCCGTAGGCTAGGCCCCCCAGAATGCAGGCCATGTGGCATTCCACCCCACCTCTGCAGAGTGCCAAGTACAGGTCTACATGCCCCTGTGTCATCTATGTGTGCAGATGTCCACCATAGTCATGTAGGCCATATCCCAGGAACTGCATCTGTAGAGCCCAAGAGCGCGGCGTAGTGCAGGGGGCTGCTGTGTCTGTATTGTCCACCAACGGCAGCGGTAAGCCATGCACTCAACCTGTCCTTCTTCTGTCCCCCCCCCCTTTTTGTGCTCTCCCTGTTCTCTTGTGCATTAGCATCATCAGGCGGAGGTACAGGGGCACCGGACAACGAAGGGGCTGCATCCCACATGGCCATGGAGGGCCACACCATGGACTCTGAATACACCAGTGGGACGGAGGGCGAGGGGAGCACCACGGTGGTCACCGGATCAGCAAACAGCGACACGGACTCGTCCTCCGATGGGAGCTCCCTTGTGGTGGCAGCAAAATCTGTGCCCCCCACTTCTACAGGTACAGCCGCCACCCCCCCTACCAGCACCGTCCTCCCAGCAGCCCATCAGCCTTCGCCCTGTGCCCCCTCACCCAGGAGGGTGGGCATCACCTTCGCCCCAGGCACCTCAGGCCCTGCCCCAGTCACCCCTACTGCCCTCAGTGAGGAGGCCATTGACCTCCTCAGGTCACTCACTGTTGGGCAGTCTACCATTGTGAATGCCATCCAGGGTGTAGAAAGGGAGTTGCAACACAGTAATGCATTCCTGGAGGGCATTCATTCTGGTCAGGCTGCCCTTCATCGAACCATGCAATCTCTGGCCTCAGCACTGATGGCAGCCCTTGTCCCTGTGTCTAGCCTCCCCCCTCCAACTTCCTCCACCCAGACCCACACCCCTCTACATCAGCCTATCCCAAGCACACCATCAGACCAGCATGCACACACCTCAACACACAAGGGCAGCTCTGGCAAACATAAGCACCACACATCCCACAGGCACTCACACAAGCATCACCCACATACAGACACAGCAACATCCACTGCCTCCACTGTGTCCCCCTCCTCGTCGTCTCCATCCTCCCTCCCAGTGTCGTCTACACTCTCACCTGCATGCACTACAACTACAGCCACTAGGACTCGCACAAGAACACCCAGCATCACAACCCGCTCACCTGCACTCACGACCCCCACTACCATTTACACGTCCCCTGTGTCCTCACCAAGGTGACTGTGACGCCCCCTCCCAAACGCGGGCACACACACATCCAACATCCATCCACCTCACGACAGCCGCCAGAACATGCACCTGCACCCAAATCATCAAAAGTTACACCTCCTACAACCCCCTCCTTTTCCTCCACTCCCAGACCCCCTCCAGCCACCCATCCCAGTGTTCGTCAGAAACTTTTCCTGAGCAACCTTGACCTCTGTCCCACCACCCCACCCTCCCGTAGTAGCACCTCAGCCAAAAAAACGTTTGGTACCAGCGGTGGCTGTTAGAGGTATGTGGAGTGCACAGGGCACCAGGGCAGGCAGTGTGACACAGAGCCAAAGCACTGCCAGTCCACCCCCTGTGAAGCACCAGAAATTGGACAGTGCCCGACGGGAGAGGGTGAAGACTCCTACAGACAAAGCCGCTCACAAGGGTCCCGGGGGGAGTGTTGAGTCAGTTGTGACTCCTCCCAAGGTGGGGAAGGGGCAGAAGAAGTCTCCAAAAGTCAGGGAAGAGCAGCACGGTGGAGAAGGCCGCCATCCTCCCCGCTGCCCAGGACGCCACCGCCAGCCACATCGTCATTGGTGTGGAGACCACTGCCAGAGTCAGTGCCCAGGAGGGCAGCAACATCGTCACTGGTCAGGAGACCACTGCCAGAGTCAGTGCCCAGGAGGGCAGCAATGTCGTCACTGGTCCGGAGACCACTGCCAGAGTCAGTGCCCAGGAGGGCAGGAGTCAGTGCCCAGGAGGCCAGCAACATTGTCACTGGTCCGGAGACCACCGCCAGAGTCAGTGCCTAGGAGGGCAGCAACATCGTCACTGGTCAGAAGACCACCGCCAAAGTCAGTGCCCAGGAGGGCAGCAACATCGTCACTGGTCCGGAGACCACCGCCAGAGTCAGTGCCCAGGAGGGCCCCGACAGCCACAGCCCCTCTGGGCAATGAGGGACCGCCGTGGCACACACCGCTGCACAGGTCAGAGACAGCAAACTGAAGCACCGCTGAACAGGCCAAGCACCGCTGAACAGGGCAAAGACCGCCATGGCAAGCACCGCTGAACATGGCAAGCACCGCTGAACAGGCCAAGCACCGATGAACAGGGCAAAGACGGCCATGGCAATCACCGTTGAACAGGCCAAGCACTGCTGAACAGGGCAAAGACCGCCATGGCAAGCACCGCTGAACATGGCAAGCACCGCCAACTCATGCATCGTTAGGCCATGTGCGGCAGGGGCAGTGACAGAACTGGGACCGTCACGGGGAGAGTGATGCACTCTTGGAACCAGTCCCCCTCCAGAACCAGTGGAGAACAGCATCCACTCCGTCTTTCCTTAACAGGATGAAGCACTCTGGGCACCAGTCCCCCTCCAGAACCAGTGGAGAACAGCATCCACTCCGTCTGTCCTTAACAGGATGAAGCACTCTGGGCACCAGTCTGCCTCCAGAACCAGTGGAGAACAGCATCCACTCCGTCTGTCCTTAACAGGATGAAGCACTCTGGGCACCAGTCCCCCTCCAGAACCAGTGGAGAACAGCATCCACTCCGTCTGTCCTTAACAGGATGAAGCACTCTGGGCACCAGTCCCCCTCCAAAACCAATGTAGACTATTATCCACTTGTGAGACTGTGGCTTTGCACTCCCCAGGATGGTACAGTGGGCAAACCACCCACTGCAAAGACTTGTGAGACTGTGGCTTTGCACTCCCCAGGATACACCAGTGGGCAAACCACCCACTGCAAAGACTTGTGAGACTGTGGCTTTGCACTCCCCAGGATGGTACAGTGGGCAAACCACCCACTGCAAAGACTTGTGAGACTGTGGCTTTGCACTCCCCAGGATAAACCAGTGGGCAAACCACCCACTGCAAAGACTTGTGAGACTGTGGCTTTGCACTCCCCAGGATAAACCAGTGGGCAACCCACCCACTGCAAAGACTTGTGAGACTGTGGCTTTGCACTCCCCAGGATAAACCAGTGGGCAAACCACCCACTGCAAAGACTTGTGAGACTGTGGCTTTGCACTCCCCAGGATACATCTATGGGCATGGAGCCCCGTCGTGGATCTAGCGTGGTGCTGTCATCCGGCTGAGGTGACCCCCCTTCCCTTCCCCCTGAGGTGCCTGTTGTATTTCTATCTGATGCCCCTGCAGTCTTCTCTCCGTTTCTGGACAGGTATCGTGTGTGGGCCTCGCCCATGCATTTTGGGCCCAGTGGTCCACGGACATTGAAATGTGCATACCTGCACTACTAATCGTGATGTATATATTTGGAATGTGTATATGTTTATGTATATATGTGCTTACTGTATTTTGATACATTACATTGGTTGTACTTCTTTTCCTTTTGTCTTTGCATTCTTCGAGGGGGGTTGTTCCTGGGATGTTTGGTAATGCATTGGTGTGTGTGTTGTAGTGTGAGAGGGTCGGGGTGGGGGTGTGGCTGTTGCGTGTGTGTGTCCCTGACTTTTGCCTCCCCTATGTCGTAGGTGCAGTACTCACCATTGTCTTTGGCGCCACCGTTGCTGATGTTCGTAAAGGAGCAGGAACACAATCGCAGGGAGTATTTGGAGTACCGGCTCCATGGTGCCCTCCTTCCTCGTGGAGTGTGTTCAGGTGAGAGTTTTCCCATTGCAAAAGCTGTTTCCGCCGTGTTTTTATCCACGGAGAATCCGCCCCGGAAAAGGTGGCGGATTGGCCTGTTGTAATACTGGGGGCGGTACTTTGTCTCCTATCTGTCTGTTGGCGGTGACCGCCGTGCTGCTTGTCTGTACCGCCGTGGCGGTCGGAGTGTTAAAGTGGCTGTCTATGTCGGCGGTTTCCGCCACGGTCATAATTCCTTTTTTTGTTCCGCCGGCCTGTTTGCGGTATTACCGCCGCTTTAACACCGACCGCCAGGGTTGTAATGACCCCCATTGTGTGTTAACTTTTGATCTATGCTTGTGCTAGTTGTAGACACATTTTGTGACAAGAGAAGAGATATTCAGTAAATTGAAGTGATATACTGTTTTTTTACTCTCTTGTATCCATACAGGTCAACACCCATCAGAAGCGCACCATTTGGAAGGCCATTGCCCGGAAGGTACAGACTCTGGGGGTCTATCGTTGAAGCAGTGTCCATTGCAGGAAAAGGTGGGGGGAGCTGAGGTGCTGGATCGGGAAGATCACAGAGGTCCAGCTGGGGAAGTCCTCCCAACGTGGACGGGGCGCATGCCACAAGCTGACCCCCCCCATGGCCCGCATACTGGTGGTGGCATATCTGGAGCTTGATGGGCATTTGAGGGCCCAACAGCAACTACAAGGGGGTGAGTCCTGGCCAGAGTTGTCCATGTTACCATGCGAACTTTTTTGTTACAGGCAGCTATTTGTCCATCAACATTGAGGGTGGGCAATGTCCAACGCACAAGAGTCCTGGATTGTGCTTTGCCTAATGGCCTTATGACCAGGATCCCAGCAGAGTCAAGTGCACTACCAATTTGCTGTTTTGAGTAGACACATGGGTGAGTAAAGTCACAATCACCTCTTGGTGTTTGATGTTCTGGGTGAAGGTTGTATTAAACAGGACACTTGTCTTCATTGTGTCAGGAGTGATGCTCCCTGACTACTATGGGGTTCATAATGACCCCGGCGGTAGGTGATAATGTGGCGGTAGTACTGCCAACAGGCTGGCATTACATACCGCTACATTATGACATTGGCGTGATGGCTGCAGCCCACCCGCCAATTTACAGTTCCTACCGCCATGGTGGTAGCAGCTGCCGGGCCGGAGATAATCTCCAGCCCGGAGGCCGCTAATGTACCGCTGGCGGCATTTTGAGCCTGCCTACTGCCATGGACCAGATGCCCCCTGCTTCCCCCTCCATCAACGTGCCCCCCTTCTAGTCCCCCATAAACGCACACTTGCAGACACGCACCACGCATACACACATTCATTCACGCATGCATCCATTCATTCTCAAACACATCCATACACACATTCAGACTCACATGCAGACAGGAATTCACATTTCCTTTTGAACACCCATTCTCACACATGCATACACCCACAATACTACACACACAGTCGCACTCATGCACACACTTGCACGTACATGCACACAACACCACACCCACAAACACAACACCCCCACCCCCCTCCCCTGTCCGAAGCCCAACTTACCTGAATCCAGGGGGTCTTCGGGTAGGGAACAGGACAGGCCGCTGCTACCGCCAGCAGCGCCCGCCAGCATAACACCGCCAGGCCGTATCATGTGTCATGATATGGCTGGCAGCAGTCTACTTGCGTGGCGCTGGTGGTGGTAGCAGCACCACCTTATCAATATCTGCCAGTGTTGCCACAGCTGGATTTCCGCCCTTCTTGTTGTGGAAATCCAGCTGTGGTCATAATTTGACGAAGGGACGGTAGCCACGGCGACGGTCTTTTGGCAGCCGTCACTGCGGCAGTAGGCAGCTTTTATCGCCAATGTTGAAATGAGGGCCTATGTCTCATGTGATGCTAGCCATATTACATGTGACATAGCATACAGTGCACTTTTGTTGCAGTGACTGGACATCACTTCCCATTGGTAACCTGGGGTTCAACAGTAACATGTGTGCAATCATCACTGGTGATATCAGCATTAGTGCCCACATGTTGCCTGGCGTACCTTTCCCTGTTGTAGTTTCATCTCACACTCAGTTTTACAATGTCATTGGTGGTTGCATTACTAAAAGGTGTGGTGATGTGCCATCCCATTAGGACTGAAGTGTATTCACCTCTTCATGTCATAGATATTCACTGACACACAACAAACTTCACAAGTGTATTGGCTTTTAGGAATGCAATCTAAGAATGGTGTTGTCACCAGTACCGAGCAGGATTAGGGATGTTCATAGGAGCATATGGACTATTATGATGTGTGCATTTGTAGTATATCTCTCAACACTTAGGACCTGATTCTCTATAGCCTACATCTTTATGCTATGTGTGATATGTAGTGGAGCTACCTCAGTTCAGCTTTCATTTTACCATCTTGACCATGGGCATATGAGGAAGTATCAAGGAAAAAAAATAATATCACTGTGACTTGTGCCTTTGCATGTGACATGATATCTGCAATAGCACTTTTTGCTGAATGACTCACCCATCATCACATCATGATGTTGTTTCAGGGAAATGTGCATTAGCTGAATTCAGGGGCATGTGTGGCCACTGTGGAAATGTATTTTTGGCAGCCATCATATCTTGTGCCTTCAGTTCAGTATGGTATGCAACTATAGGAAAGAGGGCCACATACCTGGGGAAGCAGCTGGCCACAGTGGTTCCCGTTATGACTTCACTTACACAGAGGGACCCTGTGGCCCATAGGGTATGGAGGGTGCCATGGAGGATCTAAGCTCAACCTCATCATCTTCTGAGTCATCCTCCAGTGGATACTCCTGAGTGGTGGCGGACCCCACAGTATCTGTTCCTACTTCATCCATGTCTGTTACCACAGTTCCATCTCCACCCTCTCTGTTGTCCCCTGCCCAGTTGACCCGGCCCGCTCGCCTAAGAGAGGAGCCATTTCCTTTGCTCCAGGTACCTTAACCCCTGCCCTCCCCACTGCACCACGTGAGGAGGAGGATATTCTCCTCCAGAGAAACATCTCTGTGAGTCAGACTATTATTCTAAATGTCATCCAGGGGCAAGGCAGCCATCTGCAGCAGATGGTGGCCTACCTGGAAGCCATTCACAGTGCAATATCTGCCTACAGAGATCTTTTCAGGCTCTGTCATCCTCCCTTAGCACAGCCTCCCATCCCCCCAACCTTGTGTCTCTCCCCGCCCCTTTCCAATACCAATTCTCACACCTTTCCATAGCACAAAAAGGCATTTACATACACTTACTCATACAGACCCAAGCGGCATATCCACATATAAGCATAAACACCAAATAAAACAGGCACTCATCGAAACAGACAGACACTGCACCCACTACCACACTCACAGGCACCCTCACTGCCATCACATCCACAACCACCATTGACAACACCACTCCCCCATCACATCCTCACACAGAACAAATGACAGCACATATACACATGCATAAACCATACCCCCATTACCACATCTACAGCCAGCACAGACAACACCACACCCCCCACCCACCGTCACATCCATTCACACACCACAAACAACCACACTTACTGTCACCACCACATCAACATCCACAACTTCCACACCAAGCACTACCACTGCAGCAACATCCACTGATCCACCATTCCCTTTGCACATACCTAAGAAACACATACACAAACAATCAGGCACCTAACAGACACCACAGATCCAATACACACTCATACTTGCAGCACATACACCTAACACACATGCACCTCTACCCACAACAGACCCAAGCACATTAGACACAGTCACACCCTCTCCCTTCAAGACCCCAATGCTTCTCATTCCCACTCCTAAACACCCTATTGAAGATATTTCATTTTCCGTGGCCATTAATCCTACCAGACCTCACCACTCCCAAGACGCTTCCTACCCCTCCCACACACAAGACCACCTCTCCCACCTCTAAATCTACCCCTATTATCCACTGCTTCCAAGTCACAAGGCACTTGAGCAAAATATTAATCAACCCTTCAACTTCCCAAACCCCCTCCTAAAAGTAGGTTCACCCATCCCTCCCCATTCCACTTCCCAAAGCCCAACTTCTAAACGTAGGTTCACCCCTTACTCCTCTCACCCACCAACTACTATAGCCAGGAAACCCCTCCGAAATCCAAATGTCCCACTCCAGAATGAGAGCTTTGACGTGTGTGCGCTGCCTAATGAATGCCCCTATGTGTAACACAGGCCCTCATTATGACATTGGTGGTAAACGCTGCTTACCACCGCAAGTGAAGTCCGCCAACATACCGCCGCGGTGGCGGATAGCCATTCGCCATATTATGACACACACACACCAATCCGACAGAATACTGCCACATACACAATCCGCCAGCCCAAAAACCAGTGCTAAAGTGGTGGTACCAACACCCATACTGTTACGCCAACAAAACAACGCCCACCACATTATGACCCACAAATCACCAAGGCGGACATTCAACGGTTGTAAACCATTGGCAATACACACCGGTGCAATGAGAAGGGACACATAAATACATAACAACACTACATTGGCCAAAACTGAAATCACACACCTGACACTCATTCACACACCACACCCACCCACCCACAGCACCATATAACACCCACCCACATTACCCTGAACCCTTTACAAACACCAATAATGGCCACCAGTCTGAATCCAAGCCGTGCAGACCAGTGGTGCCCCATTCTGGGCCCGCAGTCAGATCGACAGTGCTTGTCTCGGACAGCCGTTTCTGCCGCGGGCCGCTTTTCAGTCTGCGACTTGTTTTTCGGGCTACAGCACAACCTGGGACCTTTTGTTTTGGCCCGGAATCTCACAGTATCCGCTTTTTATCCCCTTAATTGTTCTTACCTATTTGTTGCTGTTTTTCTTCTTCTCTTCTTTTTTCCTTTTTTTTTCCTTTTTGTTTCTTCTTTGGCCTATTTTCTCTTTCCCAGAAGTCTTTGTTCTTTCACTGCATGCTTTGCTTTCTATCTTATACTATGGTTATTTTTCCATTTATCTTTATGTGGCACTTCCCAATCCAAGATGGTGTCTTTGTTACTTCCTGCAAGTCACTTCCTGTCTTGTCTGTACATAAGCACAGTTAGGGGGTCATTCTGACCTCGGCGGTAAAAGGCCCTTACCGCCGGTCAGAAGACCGCCATAACACCGCCGCGGCCGCGGTTAACCGCCACGGTCATTCTGACCCACAACGGCCAAACCTCCAAAAATCCGTCCTCCACTGCAGCCCGCCACATCAGCGGGCAGCGAGAAACTGGAGATGACCAAACCTCCACCGTCACGCCAACAGAAACACGCCCATGCCATTACGACCCACGAATCCACACGGCGGTCATTCAAACGCGGTATTCCATTGGCGCTACACACCGCCGCGGTCAGAATACACACACAGCACCAAAACACAGCCACATTGGACAATTTGAAATACACACACCTGATACACATACACACACCACTCCCACACAATCAACCAACTATAAAACACACACCCACATCACCCACAAACCCCTGCGACCATAATTACTGAGAGAAGAAGAGAGAGACACAGCAGACAATCCATAGCAAGACACACTGAGGCACACTACACCATCACACACACCACATAGTAGCACAAAGCACCACTCACCAACATACTTATCATCACATACACCACCCCACACCTCACCCACACCACCCCATGGCACCCCAAAGGCACCCACGCTTTTCGGACCAAGAACTCCGGGTCATGGTGGAGGAAATCCTAAGAGTGGAACCCCAGCTCTTCGGCTCGCAGGTGCAGCACACCAGTATAGCTAGGAAGGCGGAGCTATGGCAGCGGATCGTGGACAGGGTCAACGCGGTGGGACAGCATCCCAGGAATAGGGAGGACATCCGCAAAAGATGGAACGACCTACGGGGGAAGGTCCGATCGATGGTCTCCAGGCACAACATCGCGGTCCAGAAGACTGGCGGCGGACCCCCACCCACCCCTCCCGAATTCACATCGTGGGAGCAAGACGTCTTGAACATCCTGCATCCTCAGGGCCTCGCAGGAGTAGCCGGAGGAATGGACTCTGGTAAGTCCAATCTCAACTACTATATCCCCCCCACCCCACCAGCATGCCAACCCACACCCCCACCCTCACCCCCAACCCCCCAGCACACATCCTCCCTGACAATGTCTCACCAGCACAACCCACCCATCCCAACACCAACTCCTGCATGCCAACACAAATCATGGGCACCCATCACCTAAGCATGACCACTGCACTAACCCCCCCCCCACTAACTACCCTCACAACACCTCCCTCAAGGGAATGCCTGCACTGGGGGACAAGGGCACCCATAACACGCACGCTATTGCACACACAGAAACAATAACCAAACTCTCTTACCCCATGCAGGACCCGAACGACAACACACCAGCCAGGAGGGTCCAGAAGTGTCCATCCCACCACCGGAACAGGCCCACACTGAGGATAGCAGCTCTGTCGACAGTGAACCTGATGACCAGCCCGGACCATCGGGGACCTCTGGGCAGTCGGTTCCCCTCAGGCAGCCACAGGCCACACCAGACCCGACCCCCTCTGCCAACACCAGCACAGCTCCCACCCAGCGGGCCCATGCCTCTGTCTCTAGGACAGCTCAATCAGCGGTGTTTCTGCCACTACAGGGCACCCAGGCTAACCCAACACCCCACCAACAACAGGGACCTGGGGGCAGTGGTAGCGGGCACACCGTCCAGGGGACAGAGGCCGGGGGAAACCGGGCAGCTCGGAGGGCTGCTGTGCGACAGGGGGGGGAGGAGAGGCCCAGGGAACCCACTGTCCAAGAGGCCCTCACCACCCTCATGGGGGCATACCACCACTCCCAAGAAACGATGGCGACGGTACTGGCCAGGTTCACTGAGATCCAGGCACAGCAGGAGGAACGCTACATGGGGTTCAGGGAGGAGCTGAGAATCTTCGGGACCGCAATGGGGACCATCGTCCTGGCCCTCCACAGGATAGAGGACGCGTTGCGGGACCATGGTGCACCACACAGGGCCCCTGTCACTAACCCGGACCAGGAACAGCCTACCACCTCCGCCGGCGCTAGTGGACAGGAGGTCCCAACACCTCGACAGCCCCCCAAAACCCCACCTCCTGCTGAAGAACAACCACCCCGTAAGAGGAGCCTGAGACCAAAAAAAAAGACAGAGTAGGATGTCAAGACCCCCGCCAGCAGGACATACCCCCTCAAGTCTTCCCACTGTCCCACATTGCCACCCTGTCCAACCATGAACTGCCTATGCTCCATCCTTCCACAGGCAAAAGGACAATGCACCTGTGAGACTGAGAACTGGACTCTGCCATGGATATTCCTCCGCCCCCACCCATCACCCTTAGAATCACATGTACCGATATCTAGCACTGTAAATAAATCACATTTTGCACACAAATCTGTTTTGAGTCATGCTGTATTATTAACAAAAGTATTACATATTACTGTTCAATTTCTGTTCTGTCAATTAGTCATGACAACATACCAATGTCAATACGCTGTATTTAATGGGCGAACCAAGCAGAAGTCAGGTACTGAGTCAGACAGCACTGAGAAGGGAAGGGAAATGCAAAAATTAATGAAAAACATCTGTGGGGAACTACAGAAAGTACAGATGCAGGAGGCTATAAGCAATTGTGAAATGGCGTGGGTGATTCTTACCTGTGTGTTACTGGAAATACTGTTGTATCACTCTGTCCCTATTGTCTGTCGTCCTCAGAGTCTTCCTCCTCTTCACTCTCCACAGGCTCCACGGCTTCTACAACACCACCATCTGGACCATCCTCCTGCAGGAAAGGCACCTGGCGTCGCAAAGCCAGGTTGTGGAGCATACAGCACGCCACGATGATATGGCACACCTTCTTTGGTGAGTACATTAGGGATCCACCTGTCATATGCAGGCACCTAAACCTGGCCTTCAGGAGCCCAAAGGTTCGCTCAATCACCCTCCTAGTACGCCCATGGGCCTCATTGTACCGTTCCTCTGCCCTGGTCCTGGGATTCCTCACTGGGGTCAATAGCCACAGCAGGTTGGGGTAACCAGAGTCACCTATTAGCCACACACGCTGTCTCTGTAGCTGTTCCATCACATAGGGAATGCTGCTATTTCGCATAACATACGCGTCATGCACTGACCCTGGGAACTTGGCATTTACATGGGAGATGTACTGGTCAGCCAAACAGACCACCTGGATATTCATTGAATGGTAATTCTTCCTGTTCCTGTACACCTGTTCATCGTCATTTGGGGGGACTAAAGCCACTTGGGTCCCATCAATTGCACCAATGATGTTGGGGATGTGTCCAAGGGCATAGAAATCAGCTTTCACTGTAGGCAAATCACCCTCCTCTGGGAAAATGATGTAGCTCCGCATGAGTTTCATCAGGGCAGACAACACTCTGGATAAGATCTTGGAAAACATAGGCTGAGACATCCCAGATGACATGGCCACTGTTGTCTGGAATGAGCCAGTTGCAAAGAAATGGAGGACAGACAGAACCTGCACTAGAGGGGGAATTCCTGTGGGTTGGCGGATGGGGGACATCAGGGCTGGCTCCAGCTGGGCACACAGTTCATGGATGGAGGCTCGGTCAAGTCGGTATCGTAGTATTATGTTGCGTTCTTCCATTGTGGACAGGTCCACCAGCGGCCGGTACACGCGAGGATTCCTCCTTCTCATCGCTAGTCCCAGCGGACGGTGCCTAGGAAGGAGAATATGGAGTACAGAGTCAATCCACTCACAGGTACGTACAACACAGCTTGCACAGTACAGGTAAATGTATGGTTTGATATGTTTGTATGTGTGCCATTGCAAGGCCTAGGCCTGTGTGACGCATTAGAAATTAAGCCATGTGGGCCCTTGAAATGGCCGATGCCTGACCTGTGAAGTGGGACAATGGGATGTGAGGTCACTGCGCTGGCGGGGCACACCGTGGCGGTAGGCGGTCGAAGACCGCTGTGCGAAGACGCATTGGTTAACATTGAAGCCTATGGGTTTCAGGAGCCAATGACGATGTGCGCCGGCGGTCGCGGGACGCACCGCCGCGGTACGCACCGCCGCGGGCGTGACCGATTTTTTTTTAATCTGCTCAATCATTCGAGACCTGATCATCCACAGGAGAGGACCTATACTGCAAGTGCTGCTGTGAACTCGGTCTGGAAGTGACAATGGCTGCTGCTACTGGTGAAAGGGCCCCCGCCTTCAGTTCAGAAGAGTTGGAGAAGCTCGTGGACAGGGTCCTCCCCCAGTATGCGCTACTCTACGGTCCTCCAGACCAACAGGTGAGTACACTCAGTGCACATTGAATGGGTTATGCCTGTGTGGAGGGGGGGGATGTAAGTTGGTGGGGTGTGGAGGGAATGAGGAGTGCAAAGCACGACAGATGAGAGAATGGGAACCATGACAAGGTTGGGGAGGGGGGGGCATGTACTCCAAACATGCAGATATGTGACGGTTTCTCTTTCCCACCCTGTACATGTCAAACAGGTGAGCGCCCACCAGAAAATCGATATTTGGCGTGCCATCGCCAAGGAAGTCCGGAACTTGGGGGTCTACAACAGACGGGGCACCCACTGCCGCAAGAGGTGGGAGGACATCCGCCGCGGAACGAGGAAGACCGCAGAAAAACTGCTGGGGATGGCCTCCCGACCTAGGAGGGGTGCCAGTCGCACCATGACCCCCCTGATGTCCCGGATCCTGGCGGTGGCCTACCCTAATTTGGATGGGCGCTTGAGGACAGCACAGCAGACACAAGGGGGTGAGTATCCGCACATTCTCCTATCTGTATGCGCATTGGAGGCGTCTGGGTGGGGGAGGAGGGCTGTGGGTGACATTAGGCCAGGGCGCTCTCTGTAGTGTAGTCCGCTCCCTTAGGCATGGCCCTGTGCCCCCGCCCCCCACCTCTGTAGGGTGCCAAGTGCAGCTACCCATGCTCCAGCATCACACATGTGCGCGTGTGTTGTCCCTAGACCTGTTTGCCTAGTCAGAAGTACTGAGTAGTGTACCCCAAGTTCGCGACTTAGTGCACGAGGCACCTGTGTCTGTCCTCTCCGCAAAGGGTATTGCTAAGGCATGCACTCAACTTTGTTTCATTTCTCCCCCCACCCTAAATCTTTGTCTTCTTGTGTTTTAGCATCATCAGGCGGAGGAGATTTGGCGTCGGAGCAGGAGGGAGCTGCAGGTCACAGGCCCCGGTGGGCACTGACACAGACACCGAGGGCACCAGTGATCCAGAGGGCGAGGGGAGCACCACAACGGGGGCCGGTGGAGACACCAGCGACATGGACACGTCCTCGATTGGGAGCTCCCTAGCGGTGGCGGCACCATCTGTGCCCCCCGCAACAACAGGTACAGCCGCCACCCAGCGCACCAGCACCGCCCTCCCAGCAGCCCCTCAGTCTTCGCTCCGTGGCCGCTCGGCCAGGAAGGCGCGCGTCTCCTTCGCCCCAGGCACCTCAGCCCCTGCCTCTGTTACCCCTGCTGCCCTCAGTGCGGAGCTCATTGACCTGGTGAGGACGGTCATTGTTGGGCAGACTACCCTTCTGAATGCCATCCAGGGGGTGGAAAGGGAGGTGCATCGGAGCAATGCCTACCTGGAGGGCATTCATTCGGGTCAGGCTGCCCATCAACGAGCGTTCACTGCTCTGGCCTCAGCATTGACGGCAGCCATTGTCCCTGTCTCCAGTCTCCCTCTTCTATCTGCCTCCACCCTTTCTCTGTCTCCTGTACCTCAACCTATCCCATCCACACCATCAGACCAGCCTGCCCACACCTCAACACCCAAGGCCAGCTCATCCAAACATAAGCACCACAGAAAACACAAGCATTCACCCAAGCAACACACAGATGCAGACATATCAACAGTCACTACCACCTCTGTGTCCCCGTCCTCCTCGTCTCCCTCCTCCCTCCCTGTGACGTCTACACTCACACCTGCATGCACCCCAACATCAGCCAGTTCTTCCACCACCAGCAAACCCTCCACTACAGTCCGCACACCTGCAGTCACCACCCCCACTGGCATTTACACGTCCCCTGTGTCCTCTCCCACTGTGTCTGTCACCCCCTCTTCCAAGACACATAAACGCAGGCAGACACCCAAACAACAGCCAACCACCTCACCACAGCCTACGTCCCAGTCACCTGCATCCAAGGACAGCACACCTGGCTCTCATACAACCACATCCTCTTCCTCCACTTCTCTCACCACTACTCCTACCCCTTACCTTGGTCCCAAGAAAAATTACCTCTCCAGTTTTGACCTCTTTCCCTCCCCCGACCCACCCCCTCCAACTGGGAAAAGTCCCAAGGGCACCTCAGCCACCACCAGCCCAACTTCTACAGTGCAAGTGGTGCATGGCATGTGGAGTCCACCCTTTGGCGGCAGTAACACTTTGGTGAGCAGCAAGGAGACAGCCAGCCCCCCCCCAGGCAAGAGGACCCGGAAATTGAAGGGCCGCCGTGAGCGGACAGAGACGGCTGCCCCCAAGGAGGTGACTCCGGCCACTTCACCGGCCACAGCAGCCAGGGGAGGCAAGGGCCCGAGAGCCCCATCTAAGGAGCGGAAGGACAGCAGGGCGGAGAGGACAACCACCAGGAGCGCGGAGCAGGAGGGCCCCACAAGCCCCATCCCGGCTGCAAGGGACGACACCAAAGGGCCCAGGACTCACTCCCCGAAGGGGCCTGACACAGCACGGTCGGAGGGCGAGTGAGCAGGGTGTCCAGGCCAGGTATCACTCCCTTGACATACTGCAAGAGCACCGCTGAACAGGGCCCCGCCGTGAAGACAGGTACCGCTGAACAGGGCCCCGCCGTGAAGACAGGTACCGCTGAACAGGGCCCCGCCGTGAAGACAGGTACCGCTGAACAGGGCCCCGCCGTGCAGAAGAGCACCGCTGAACAGGGCCCCGCCGTGAAGACAGGTACCGCTGAACAGGGCCCCGCCGTGAAGACAGGTACCGCTGAACAGGGCCCGCCGTGCAGAAGAGCACCGCTGAACAGGGCCCCGCCGTGAAGACAGGTACCGCTGAACAGGGCCCCGCCGTCTCAAGCACCGCTCCGCTGGGCCCTTCCTGTCAAGCACCGCTCCGCTGGGCCCTTCCTGTCAAGCACCGCTCCGCTGGGCCCTTCCTCTCAAGCACCGCTCCGCTGGACATCGCCATGTCATGCACCGCTGCGCTGGGTCCCGCCGTCTCAGGCACTGTTTATGGTTCACTGTGCCCACCATGCCTCCTCCTTGACCAGTGGACTCTGTAATCCACCTGAGAGACTGTGGCTTTGCACTCCCCAGGATGGCACAGTGGGCAATCCACCCACTGTAGAGACTTGAGAGACTGTGGCTTTGCACTCCCCAGGATGGTCCAGCGGGCAATCCACCCACTGTAGAGACATTGAGAGACTGTGGCTTTGCACTCCCCAGGATGGTCCAGTGGGCAACCCACCCACTGTAGAGACATTGAGAGACTGTGGCTTTGCACTCCCCAGGATGGTACAGTGGGCAACCCACCCACTGTAGAGACATTGAGAGACTGTGGCTTTGCACTCCCCAGGATGGTACAGTGGGCAACCCACCCACTGTAGAGACATTGAGAGACTGTGGCTTTGCACTCCCCAGGATGGTCCAGTGGGCAACCCACCCACTGCAGAGACTTGAGAGACTGTGGCTTTGCACTCCCCAGGATGGTCCAGTGGGCAACCCACCCACTGTAGAGACATTGAGAGACTGTGGCTTTGCACTCCCCAGGATGGTCCAGTGGGCAACCCACCCACTGCAGAGACTTGAGAGACTGTGGCTTTGCACTCCCCAGGATGGTACAGTGGGCATGGTGGCTCCTCGTGGATCTGGCGTCGTGGACTCATGTGGCTGTGGTGGCCCCCCCTTCCCTTCCCCCTGAGGTGCCTGTAGTTTTGACATCAGATGCCCCTACAGTGTTCTCTCCAAAGGACTCAGGTCTCGTGTGTGGGCTTTGCCCTTGTTTCGCAGAACCTTGGCCCAAGGACATGTTAGATTCGTAGGATGTGCAGGACTTGTTACTTCAGTGATACACTGATGTGTATATCTTTTTGGTTTTTGTAAATATTTTTCACGGTTGCTCAATTATTTCCAGGTGCTTTTTTTGTACATGAAAATTTATTCCAAATTTGGTTGTGTCATTGTATTTTTAAAGGGTCTTTGTGTGGTGTCACTGTGACTTCCTGCTCTGCATTGGTGTGTACATATTGGGGGGGTGGGGGGGTCGCATATGTGTATGCCCGTAACCTTTCTTCCTCCCCCTCCCGTGTGTCGTAGGTGCAGTACTCACCGTTGACGTCTGCGCCGGAGTTCGTACACGTGGTAGATGAGCAGGTAGACGAGAGCAGGTATGATGTTCAATTCGGGTTCCATGCTGTCCGGATTCCGCGTGGAGTGTCTCGAGGTGAGCGTTTTCCATTGGAAATGTCTGTTTCCGCCGTGTTTTTATCGGCGGGGCTCCCGCCCCGGAAAAGGTGGCGGATTGGTGGGTCGTGATAGGGTGGGCGGTACATTGTCTGCCGCCTGGCTGTTGGCGGTGACAGCCGCGCTGTTTGTTTGTTCCGCTGTGGCGGTCGGAGTGTTAATGCGGCGGGGTGTGTTGGCGGTTCCCGCCAGGGTCAGAATTGCATTTTTTTGTCCGCCGGCCTGTTGGCGGGTTGGCCGCCGCTTTATCACCGACCGCCAGGGTCAGAATGACCCCCTTAGTCTTCTATTCCTTGCATTGCAAACATTTCCGTTCAGGTTGTGCTCCTCGCTCCTGAATCCAGTGATTTGGATTCTACTTTTTTTCCTGACTTCAGTTTCTGTTCCAGTCCTTTTTGTGCCTCAATATTTTTTCTTTTCTTATTTTTCAGGAGTTCCTTGATTAGAGGTTTTTCCCTGCCGGGTTTTTTTCCTCTGGGACTCATTCTGGAGGTTACGGCCTCTGCTTGTTGTTTTATTATCAGCAGCACCATGGCTACTGGAAAGGGTTGCCCCTACCTTGGTCAATCTAGAACAAGCAAGAAACCACGTGGTGCGCAGAGACTGGTGGATTACTCTGGTAAGAAGTGTTCAAGTCACGACAGATTGCAACACCAAACATTTCTGCATTGCTCTGGAACCATGGAAGGTCCACCTGAAGATGTAGTGGAACCAGCACAGTCTATGCTTCATACCGTACAGCAACAGGCACAGGAACTAAAACAACTGCGTACCAAAAATACCGCTCTAAGACAAGCTCTGGTGTCTCGATCCATTGATGTGCCTACTGTCTCTGCCTCTACACCAGGCTATTCTGGAGATCCTAACAAATTGAAGGAGTTTCTGGACTCTTTAACAGTATATTTTGCATTTCGAACCTCTCAGTTTACCCAGGAAAAGACCAAGGTTGTTTTTTTGATAAGCTCCCTGGCTCCCAGCCTTAGCCTGGGCAAACCGTGACACAAGACCACTGAGACAACTACACACACACCACAAACACACACACATCTGTCACACACCACACAACCACACCCCAACACATTACTCAACACCCTCCCACCAACACACACCACATAACAACCATTGTCCCACTAATCACCCTAGTTTCACTGATGAGGAGTTGAAGGTCATGGTGGAAGAAATAGTCAGGGTAGAGCCACAGCCCTTTGGAGCACAGGTACATCAAATATCCATTACTAGGAAGATGGAGCTATGGCGGAGAATCGTGGACAGGGTGAACGCCATGGGACAGCATCCAAGAACAAGGGTTGACATCACAAAGAAGTGGAATGACCTATGGGGGAATGTACATTCGGTGGCAGCAAGGCACCAGCTCGCCATCAAGAGGACTAGCGGTGGACCCCCGGCCCCTCCCCCCAGCTCACAGCATGGGAGGAGAAAGTCTTGGCAATACTGCATCCTGAGGGGCTCACTGGAGTTGCCAGAGGACTGGACACTGGTGGGTCAATATTTACTACCTATCCCCCATACCTGCATGCCATCACCACTACTCACCCTTCCACCCATCACTCCACTCCACTCTCTTCCACACAGAGCACCAACACAGACAACCCTAAAAGCCAAGCCCTGCATGCCATACTCACTGCAAGTGTATTCCTCCCAGCCCTGCTTGTACACCCACCACCAATGCATGCACAGCATGGAGAACTAACAATCCCACAATGCATCGCCATACACAAACAAAGGTGGCAGGGCAACAGCAATGATAGAGGGGAAGCCAGGGATGCACAATTTGTCACAGACATGAGGCATAATACATCACTTACATCCCCACAGCTGCACCAGCCAATCTCAGCAGAGAGGAGGTGCCACATCTAACCAGTTCCCCAACAGAATATGCCCCCAGTGATGACAGTAACTCTGGACTTCAGGATCTGGATGAATTACCTGGCCCATCATGGACCACTGGTCAGTTGGACACCCCAGCCCACTCAATGTTCACCACAGAGCCTCCCCATCAGTATCCAACACCACAGCACCCACCCAACATCCCCACACCTCTGTCCCCAGGACACGTCAATCAGCAGTGTGCCCACCTGTACAGGGACCCCAGTCCACACCTCACACCCAAGACAATCAGGGTCCTGGGGTCAGTGACAGTGGGAACGCCGTTAAGGGAACAGAGGCACAGGGCTACAGGGACACTGAGAGGACCGCCGTGCACCGGGGAGGACGGGCCCAGGGAACCGATTAATGTCCTGGGGACTTACTAACAATCCCAGAACAAGATAGGCCAGATTCTTACCAACATG
The DNA here is from genome assembly GCF_031143425.1 of Pleurodeles waltl. Taxonomy (NCBI): domain Eukaryota; kingdom Metazoa; phylum Chordata; class Amphibia; order Caudata; family Salamandridae; genus Pleurodeles; species Pleurodeles waltl. Next base: position 1,181,079,342 of record NC_090437.1, read on the forward strand.
CAGGAGAACAAGCGGCTGCAGGAGGAACTCCATCAGGAGATCAGGGAGTATTTGCAGGCCCTCAACACCACCATGATCTCCATAGAACGGGTGCTGGCAGACATGGCCAACATCATGGGGTAATGGGCAGCACACAAGTGGGTCCCTAACACTAGCTAGCCTACTGACCAGCCCAACACATTTGTTGCAGCTAGTGGACAGGAGGCCCTTCCACAGGACCCACAGGCCACCTCCAGCTGCAGAAGGTGAACCACCCTGAAATGTTCCCTGCGACCCAGACAGAAGCCAGAGACACTTGCCAAGACCAAGACCACCGCCAGGAAATAAGACCCTTCTGAATGTCCACCTTGTGTCCCACCCTGTCATCTTGTCCACTTTGAACTGCCTTTGCTCCCTTTCCTATGGCCATTGGACACTGGACCTGTGCTACAAACAGAATGGAACCATACCTTGGACTTTCCTCTACCATCAACGTATTCCCTTGCACTTTCCAATCAATTATTTGCACTACAATAAACACCCTTGAACACAAATTGACTGATAGTGTTTAATGTGATGAAAATGTGCATTTATAGAAACAGTCACATCATGTGCAAATGATCTGAAAACTTGGATAGCATACAAGGAATGACCTGCAGCTTTCCGTAGTCATCACATCTGTACACTGTTGGAAATATCACCAACATCTGCAAAATGAGAAGCCATTGGTGACAGTCAGTAGAGATGCAAAGAAAGTGAATGCCATCCTGCCACAGCCACACAGATAAAACAATAGTCAGAGGAATGGTCAGTTACTCTGTCTCACCTCTGTCTCATTGGAAGTATTGAAGTATAACTGATGTTCTGTTGTCCACATCCTCATCCTCTGCCTCCTCATCCTCACTGTCCTCAGGGTCCAATGCTGCCACAGGGGCATTTCCAGTCTCCTCCTCCTGCAGGTAAGGCACATGTCATCTGAGGGCCAGGTTGTGCAACATGCAGCACTACTATCTGCCACACCTTCTCAGGTGGGTAGCACAGGGATCCACCTGTCAGATGCAGGCATCTGAAGTTGGCCTTCAGGAGGCCGATGGTCATTTTAATTACTCTCCTGGTTCACCCATGTGCATCATTATAACAATTCTCAGCCCCTGTCCTGGCATTCCTCACAGGGGTCAGGAGCCACAATAGGTTTGGGTAGCCTGAGTCACCTGCAAGTATTTAGGGACAAACATTAGCCTACACAATGGTATGGGGTTAACAGCAGAAGGCATACACTGACATACATAGGGTGGGCAGTCAGGCACACCTATTAGCCATACTCTGTGCCTCTGTAGTTGTGCCATGAAATGTGGGAAGCTGCTATTCCTCAGAACAAAGGTGTCATGCACCGACCCAGAATACTTGGCAGTGACGTGGGATTTGTACTGGTCCACCAGGCATACCATTTGCACATTGACTGAGTGTAAACTCTTCTGATTCCTGAACACCTGTTCATTTTGGTGGGGGGGGGAACAAAATATGTGTTCTGTCAATCGCCTGAACAATATTTGGTATATGTCCCTTTGCATGGAATCCGGCCTTCTGAGGTACTGGGTTTTTCAGAACCGGTACTGATCCGGTAACCCAGTGGTGCCAGGGTACACCCAAAGACCTCGGGTACTTTCCTGATTCAGACCACAGAAACTCAGAGTCTTCTAGGTGAAGTCAAAGATCGAATTTATTGGCTACAACCAAGTAACAAGCGTCCTAGAAGTACAACAGCACGGTTTGTATGTTCTCAGGAGACTGTGTGTCAATGCAAAGTCAGGTTTCCTTATATACAGTTTTTTAAGCTTCAGGCAAACATTCTTGACATTTTGGTTGGTCATTCACATGTTTTCACTACAAAGGAAAAAACAGTGTCATGATGAAACCTCATATTTCATGTCATCCAACCCATAATAAATTATCGGCAAGGCCTAGTATTTTACATCAGATAAGTGTGGACCCCCAATAAAAACGGGCACCTCCCCCTCGTAAAGTAAGAAGAAGAAAAGAGCAGGTGCAGGTGTGAGCAAGATTAGGCAGGGTGTGTGAGCGATAATAAGGGTTTTATGGCATGGTGTGCCTTGATGCTATCTGATTCGGCCACTGGGAGAGGGACTGACCAAACAGGTTTGGCCTGAGGCATTGGTTCCAGCTTGCCCAGGTCAGAGAAAAGTCAATCAAGGTGTACGTGTCCTTGGAATCAAATCTGACTGTATTATAAGCCTATGTGAGGGCAACTTTTAAAAATGGCTGCCGTGTATAAAATGGGAGCCACAAGTGCAGGACGAAAATGGCGATTTCGAGGTGAAAACGCTGCTGGAATTGAGCGAAAAATGCTCATGATTAGTGTACTAGTCATTATCGGTCTTTTGATACTAAAATCGTACTGCTGTGGCAAAGTAAATTACATGGGTCCAGAATTTTTAGAACCACACTTCACAGTGGCCAAATCTTCAACCTGGGGGAAAGCGATGTAGCTGTATATGTTTGACCAAGGCAGACAGAACCCTTGCATGCACTATTGAGAACATTGGTTGTGACATTTCTGCTGCCAAACCCACTGTCACTTGGAAAGAACCAGTTGCCAGGAAATGGAGCACTGATAGGACTTGCACAAGAGAGGCATCCCAGTGGGATGACGGATAGCTGATATCAGATCAGGCTCCAATTGGGCACACAGATCTGTGATCGTGGCCCTGTCCAGTCTATAGGTGAGTATTATGTGCCTCTCCTCCAGTGTAGCCAAGTCCACAAGGGGTCTGCACACGGGGGCTTGTCTGCTCCTCCTATTCATCCGCAGTGGTAGGTAGCCACAATTTGTACAATGGAGCCACCACCTCAGTGTACATAGAGCATTAATGTGATGGGACAGTGGGAATGGCAATGTCTGTGCAATCATCAGCAATGATGCAGTTATGGATTATCTGAATGTTGTCCACCACCATTAAATGGTGACTGCCTGTCCTGTATTTAGGGACAGGCTGAAGTGAGGTAACTCCGCCGACGTTGGGCATCATGGCAGAAGGCGGTCTTGCGCCGCCATACAATTACTCATTGGCTCATGTAGGGCTCTATGGAGTACAGTGGCCAATGGGGATCAGCGGCGGCAGTGACGGTGTACACTGCCGTGGATGTGACCGCCATTTTCTATCTAAATCCTCGCTTGATTCCTGGCTTTTCACAGGAAAACACCTACACTGCGTGTTCTGCTGTGACCTGTGTCTGGAACATACCATGGACCGTGTGACAGGGGAAAGGGCCCTGGTCTTCACTTCGGAGGAGTTGAAGAGTTTGGTTGAAGGGGTCCTACCCCAGTATGGACTGCTGTATGGGCCTCCAGACCAACAGGTGAGTATACCATGGGCACGCTTGATGTGCCAAGGCTGTATGGAGATGTGTGAGCAATTATCGTGTCATTTGGGGGTGGTATGTCTGTTGCCAGTGTACATGGTGGGCTCCAGCTCATGTGTGTGCCAATGGAGATGGAAATGGGATTTGTGGGCCATATGTGTGACAGGCTGGATTGGATGTGTAATGGTGTCCTTCCGTGTGTATTACCTCCACAGGTCAGTGTCCATCAGAAGAAGGGATTGCGGCACACCTTTGCCGGGTGGTGGCTGTAAGTCATTGGGTGCCGCGTCAATGCCAGGTCAGACATTGCAGCCTGACCCAGCTCAAAGGTAATGGGTGTATAGAAAATTCAGGAAACCTAGCTAGGTTGAATTCCAAGTCAGACAGGGATTAGTGGGTCCCAGGAGGGGTGCAGTTGGCGGTGTTTGGCCCTCATCCTGCTGTGGCACCTAGCCAATTGGTTGCCAGTGTGGTGCATAGTGCTCAATCCTGAACCCTGTGTGTGATGATAATGTGAATGCCATCTGTGGTGTTGGTGCTATAATTGACCCAGTGTTCCCTTTCTCTCTCCCCCCCTTTTTCTTCTGTCATCCTGTCCATGTGTGCATTAGCATCATCTGGTGGAGGAGCACCGGCACCGGCAACAGAGGGAGCTGCATCCCACAAGATCCAGGAGGCAGAGTCCACCGATGCCAAGGGAACCAGTGGGACGGAGGGTGAGGGGAGCGCCACAGCAGAGACAGGAGGTGACAACACTGACTCTGATTCCTCCTCCGAGGGAGCTCCCTGGTGGTGACCAACACCTCTGGGACCACCCCAGCTCCAGGTACAGCCACCACCTACTGTACAAGCACCACCCTTTCAGTAGTCCTTCACCAAGTTGCCCGTGCCCACTCACCCAGGAGGGTGGGCATCTCCTTCGCCCCATGCACCCTAGGTCCTGCCCAGTGAGCCTACTGCCCTCAGTGAGGAGGCTATTGACCTCCTGAGAACCATCTCTGGCATCCCAGATGCAGCAATGCACTGCATTCCTGGAGGGCATCCACAGTGGATTGGCGGCACAACAGAGACCATTCAAGTCTCTGGCCTTCTCTCTGATGGCAGCCATTGTCCCTGTTCTTACCGTCCCCCTCCAACTACCACTTCCCAGTCTCCTCAACCGTAACCCATGCCATGCACACATACAGACAAGCATGCACACAAAACATCACACAAGAGTAGCACAGTCAAACACAGGCAGCACACTTCAGGCAACAAGCTCTCACACAAACAACAGGCAGTTGCATACACACCAACATCCACTGCCTCCACTGTCTCCCCCTCCTCCTCCTCCTCCGCCTCCCTCACAGTCACATCCGCACTCACACTCCATGCACTCCTTGAACACCCAGCACCACCATCACGACACCAATCAGCACACGCACCTCACTAGCAGACACCTCCACAACATGCATGCACACGTCCCCTGTGTCCTCTCCCATCCTGTCTGTCGCCCCCTACTAACGGACACAAACGCCGGCACTCAGACACCCAACAGCCATCCACCTCACATCAGCACACTGCCCATGCACCTGAACCAAAGTGCCGGAGATGTACTCCTCTAAAAACCACTCTCTCAACCTCCACTCCCATTCCTCCTCCCTCATCCCACTCCACTGTCCCTAAGAAGCTTTTCCTTGCCCAACTTGACCTCTTCCCTCTCCCTCCATTCCCCTGATCCTGCCTGTAAGAACAGGGTCCCATTGACCCAGCCCAGCACCTCAGCCTAACAGTCCACTGGGACAGTGGAGGCAAGAAAGTGAAGGATCCCACTCCAGCAGCCAGGAAAGTGAAGGATCCCACTCCAGCAGTCAGGAAAGGGAAGGATCCCACTCCACCAGCCAGGAAAGTGAAGGATCCCACTCAACCAGACAGGAAAGTGAAGGATCCCACTCCAGCAGCCAGGAAAGGGACGGATCCCACTTCATCAGCCAGTAAAGAGAAGAATCCCACTCCACCAGCCAGGAAAGGGAAGGATCCTACTCCACCAGCTAGAAAAGGGAAGGATCCCACTCCACCAGCCAGGACGGGTAAGGTTCTCACTCAACCACCATTGAAGCAGCGGTTCCCACTCAACCACCAGTGACAGAAGAGGTTCCCACTCAAACACCAATTACAGTAATGGTTCCCACTCAACCACCAATGAAATGCAAGAAGCCCTCACCTCCAGCTGAGACAATGCAGCCCTCACCTCCAGAAGAGACTGCCCAGGAGACACCTCCCCCAGCAGAGACAATGCAGCCCTCACCTCCATCAGAGACTGCCCAGGAGACACCTCCCGCAGCAGAGACAATGCAGCCCTTACCTCCATCAGAGGCTGCCCAGGAGACACCTCCCCCAGCAGAGACAATAAAGCCCTCACCTCCAGCAGAGGGCATGTAGGCCACCCTCCAGGGACTGTTGGACAAAGAGCCCCCTCCAGAAGCAATCGGCGAGTTCCCCACTTCAGAGACTGTGACCTTGCACTCCCCAGCAATGGGAAATGGGCATGGAGCCCCCTCCAGAAGCAGTGGGCGAGTTTCCCACTTCAGAGACTGTGACCTTGCACTCCCCAGCATTGGGAAATGGGCATGGAGCCCCCTCCAGAAGCAGTGGGTGAGTTCCCCACTTCAGCTGAGGTGCCCCCCTTCTCCCTGAGGTGCCTACTCACTTCCAACATGTCGCCCCTGCACAGTCTGGTGCTGTGAATGTCAGAATCAAGTGGGGGCTTGGACGCTGCCCTGTGGCAATGTGGGCCTTTTGTACTTTGGACTGGGCATTGGCCCTTTCTGGACAGTGGTTCAAGTATAATATTTGTCACATCGGTACTAATGGTGGTTGTTTGTCATGCAAATACATTTTCAGTTCTGCCTTACTGTTGTCAGAGCATTATTATGACGTGTTTCCTGTGACATTGTTTTTCATCTGCAGCTGTTTGTGTGTATGGTGTGTGTGTGAATTGTGTGTGTTGTGCATGTGTGTGTCACTCTCCTTTTCCTCCCTCCCTCCCTTGTGTGCTAGGCGGCTGTCGAGATGGGGGCACTCACCTGAAAAGCAGGATGTTTGCAGGGGCAATGGTGTGTCTAACCTCCTGGAACACCTCTCGGCACTTCCTGGTTGACACTGAAACCCCAGCAGGTGTACCAAAAGGAAATGGGGAGTAGAAGAGAAAGAGACAAAACACTGCAGCGTCTTGCCGGTCCAGCCAGGCACCCTGTATCTTTGGGGGGGCAGGTCGTTGTTGACAGAGTGATAGTATAGTTAGTGCACTCAACTTCCTTGAAACTGAATCTCTCTTTCTGATATGGGCACAGGAGCGGTAGAAGGACACCGGGATGCTCCATCACTTTTCTTGGATAATAATAACTGTTGGCACAATTACTAACACTGCATTACCAAAAACCCAAACTGAGTACCATAACAATAAGTACTGCAACACCAGGGCTGGCTTCACAGAGATTTACTGTTGCACACTACAATTAGAACTGTGGTTGCACTTACCATGCACAAGAAAAACAAACAAGGACATTCATTGTATCACATATAACTTTCCTGCATGCATTTGGTTAAACTAAAAGGAACAACAACAATCCAGGAAATGCAAATGTCCACTCTGGGTTCACACAGTTAGGGTGGCACAGTTTGGTTTGGTTTCACTCTGGTTGTGAAAAAAACCCTTCAAAAAGCAAATCCTCAAACCTGAAACACAGGCATGAATGACACAATTTAAATCAAAGAGTTATGCTGTTAGAGAAAGAAAAGTCACATAAATGCTCTTTTAAAATTGCACTGCCACTTTTTGTAGTACTTGAGCTCAAGCAGATTTCCTGAAGCACATTTAAGCAAGTATCTACAATAATAATGTTGAATGTTCAGAAATGCATTTGTCGCTTCAAGATAAGCACTCTGCCAAAATACGAGGTCTAAAATACAGCAGCTGTTCTAGGAAAGCGTGGCGCTCAAAGAACAATACTAGTCACTTAGCTGCAGTCTTTTCCAGGATGCTGGAGGAATGCCTGGTGTCACCTGGTACAGGAACGAAGAAAAGAATTGCCTCAAAAGTCCTGAATATGAGGATGACAGCAGGGGCTGGACTGCCAAGTCAGATGCTGAGATGAGAAAGCAAAACAAAGCCAAACAGGGAGGCATACTTCACTCTGCTATTTATAGCCAATCAGGAAAGCAGTTGAGATGAATCACCATGCCCAATGCCTACACCTGCTCACATTAGCAAACAAGCATTGGTAAAACAAGCATTGATAAAACCAATTGTGTAATACAGCACATTATGTTTACTTAGAAACATGAAGGTTTAACCAAGAACAGAAATATGATTTAACCCTAATCCCTGGGGATGCTGACAGATAACGCAGGAGGCACCTTGGGAATTCCTGACAGTACTCCCCACCAAGGACCCTATCAAAGGGCGAGGTTTGGAATGGTGCAGGAGATGGAATTCTTTAGTAAGGCATGAAGCATGAACTGTGGATGCTGGTTCCAAGGAATTGTCCTCAGGCCCATAGCTCTTCCAAGCCAATAAATAATGTAGAACACCACGGACGTGCCTGGAGTCAAGAATTTTGGCCACTTCACATTCCCATTGCCCATGTACTTTTACCGGAGGAGGTGGTGGGGCATCGCGGGAATCAGGGGAATAGGGACCGAGTAAAGACACATGAAACACGAGGTGTACCTTGAAATCATCTGGCAATGTCAGTTCTACTACCACAGGATTGATGATTTTGGCAATAGGAAAGGGGCCTAGAAATCAGGGGTTTAATTTTCCGGATTCTGCAAGATGGAGATTTTTTGATGAGAGACACACATGATCTCCTATCTGATAAGAGGGAGTAGGTCTCCTTCTTTTGTCTGCTTGTTTTTTTTACTTGATTTTGGTAGAGTTTTAAATGGTCTTGTACTTGACAATCTTACAAGACCACCAGGTACCTTACTGGAAGAACCCAAACAGACAGGTATACAGAAAAGAGCACGAAGCAAGGAAGCAAGACATCGAGAACAGATCAAGACTTAATCGTTAATTTATCTGACATCACACTATCAAGTGCTCAGATTGAAATACATAACAAGGGTCTATCTTTTTGTCAAACAAATAGCTGGGATCTTGTTCAAACAAAAATTGATCTGTTTAAGTTTATTAGGAAACTTAAACTTAAATCATTTTTTTCAACAACAGTTTCCAATCTATCTTTAACGGAACCGTCACCTAGTCCAAATGAACTCAGCCACAGATTTAGAAGCAATATGCCTACTAAACAACCTTTCCAATATTGAAGAACAAGATCTAACAGTTAATGATATAGCTCAGGAATTAGGTCTTGAAACTTCATCATACAAATCATTTGATCTTCCTAATAAATCCACATTTACACCAATCAGGGGAATAGGGACGGAGTAAAGACACATGAAACACGAGGTGTACCTTGAAATCATCTGGCAATGTCAGTTCTTCTACCACAGAAATGATGATTTTGGTAACAGGAAAGGGGCCTAAAAATCAGGGGTTTCATTTTCTGGATTCAGCAAGATGGAGATTTTTTGATGAGAGACACAGGAGATCTCCTATCTGATAAGAGGGAGCAGGTCTCCTTCTTTTGTCTGCTTATTTTTTTTACTTGATTTCGGTAGAGTTTTACATGGTGTTGTACTTGTATTTGAATCTCCTGTAACTCTTTATGGTGTTTCTGTACTGATGGGTCTCTTGTGGATTTTTGGGACCCAGTTATAGGTAGCATTCTTGGGTGCAGACCAAACAAACAGTAAAATGGGGATACTCCTGTAGCTATGTGGACACTGTTGCTATATACAAATTCAACAAGAGGTAAAGCCTTATCCCACTCAGTAGACCATTTGTCATTGTAACATATCAGGATTTGCTCCAGTGACTGGTTGGCACGTTCCGTCTGCCCATCCGTTTGGGGATGATATGCAGAGGACAAACAGACATCCATACCGACAGAGGAACAGAAGCTATGCCAAAGCTGTGATATAAATTGGTGGTCATGATCGGAAACAATTGTGGTGGGCAACCCATGAAGCCATACAATATGTTGGACAAACAAATCAGAGAGCTTGGAAGCCGTAGGGAGGCATTTTAATGGAACAAAATGAGCCATTTTAGTTAGGTAATCTACAACCACCCATATGACAGTGTGTCCATTGGAAGCTGGGAGATCAGAAATAAAATCCATACTTATGGTATGCCATAGGGCCACCGGATATTGGCATGGGAAGTAACAATCCTGTGGCTGGAGTATGTGGGGTTTTAGCCCGAACACAGGTGGAACAAGTCTGGATGTAGCTTCTGACATCCTGCACAAGTGTGGGCCACCAAAACCATCTTTGACAGAGATCTAACATCTTTTTCTCACCCGGGTGACCTGCGAGGACAGAATCATGTCCCCAATGTAACACTGTATCCAGTAATTCTTTGGTAGGGACGTACAAATGATCAGCATGGTATTATGAACCCTTTTTTTCATACACATCAGTTGAACAGGGAACCTTGTGTTGGGCTACCTGTATTTTCCCAAGGAACTCTTGGGAAGTGCACACAGCCACAATTTTTTTCTGGGGGTATAATGCTTCTGACCTGTTCTAGCACAACATCAGAGGAGAATCCCATCCTAGACAACCTGTCTGCCTTTTGTTGTGTAGTACCAGGCCAATAGGTGATTATGAAGTTAAACTCATTAAAGAATAAGAAGCCAGCGTAATTGACGAGGTGTCAGGGCCTTGGTTGCTTGAAAAAACTGTAAATTACGGTGATCTGTGTAAACAGTTATAGTGTGTCTAGCTCCTAGTAGGTGGTGACGGCAATCCTGGAAGGCAAGCTTGATGGACAGAAGTTCCAGCTCCGCCACCGTGTAATTTTGCTCTGCAGGTAACAATTTCTTTGAGAAGGAAGCTACTGGATAGAAATGCCCAGACTCAGGATCTCAATGGGACAAGACACCACCCACTGCCATTTGGGAAGCATCTGCTTCCACGACAAATGGCTGAACCGGGTCGGGATGATGGAGAATGGGTGCTTCAGTGAATGTGTTTTTAAGATGTTGAAAGGCTTTCTCAGCTTATGCATCCCAGAGGAACTTAACCCCTTTTCATAGGAGACGAGTTATGGAAGATACCACAGAAGAAAAGTGGGGTATAAGTCTCTGATAAATATTTGTGAAGCTCAAAAACTGTTGCACTTCCTTGATGGATCTTGGGGCTACCCAATCCAGGACAGCCTGTACCTTGGACCTATCCATTGGAAATTCCATTGGGAGTTATCACATATCCCAGGAATTCTACAGATGTAGCGTGAAAATCAAATTTTTCCAGCTTGGTGAAGAGATGATGCGCACAAAGCCGTTGTAAAGCCACTCTTACATGCCCTAAATGTTCCTCAGTGGAAGACGAATAGATCAAAATGTCATCTATGTATACCACTACACAGATATCCAGAAATTCCTGCAGCACTTCATTGATAAAAAATTGAAACTTTGCAGGAGCGTTACACAACCCGAAGGGCATCACTGTGTACCCGAAGAGTCCGAATTTAGTTCAGAGCAACGTCTTCCATTCATCCCCCTTCATCACTCGTTTCAAGTGGTAGGCACTCCTGAGGTCGAGTTTAGTATAAATGGTCGACTGACGTACCTGATCTAAGAGTACCGGGGTCAAAGGAAGAGGATACCGATTTTCTATAGTCACTTTGTTCACTGCGCGATCATCTATACAGGTGCGAAGCTCACGATTCTTCTTGGGCACGAAGAACAAAGATGATGATACTTGTGACGTTGAATGACGAATGAAACCCTTAGCCAATAGATCATCCAGGTAGTCTCACAGGTATCGATTCTCAGGCTCAGAAAGAGCATAGACCCTCTTTCATGGTAGCGTTGCCCCTGGAATCAAGTCTGTCCGACAATCCTATTATCTATGTGGCAGCAGCTGGGTGGCCTTCTGTTCACTAAAGACATCATGGAAGTCTTTATACGGTGGAGAAACTGCCAGTGTGTCGTCCAGCTTGACAGCCGTAATATGTGTGGACCCACATTGCAAGGGTGTCACTAGTAATGGCTTGTCTTGGTAACAGGAGTGCCACCAATGTTTAGAGTCTAGTGTCACTGTCCTTGCTGCCCTGTCAATTTTGGGATTGTGTAACTGAAGCCAAGGTATCCCCAAAATGACTCCAAATACTGGGGAAACAATGAGGTCAAGCTTGAATTTGTTCTGTATGGTTGTTTGCACAAAGCATGGACAAGGGTGTTGTTTGATAAACGATAAGCCCGGAGGACAATTCTGAGGCACCTATGGCTCTGACTGATTCAGGGACGTCTTTTCTGACAGTTGTAATATTTAGGGTTTTAGCCAAACCCAAGCCTAAAATGTTTCCGCTAGCCCCAGAGTCAAGCAATATGCGAATGACCTTACGAACCTGAAGGGACTAAACTAACGTCACAATAAGAGTTAGATGTTGAGGTACTGGACTGGTGGTATTAGCCAAAAGATGTGAGACCATATTGAAAGAAGTGCTTGATAAAATGGTCTCAGAAGTTATTGAGCCAGTTAGTTTTCCGGCTTGTCAGGAAGAGAGAATTCAGGCCCTGTTACCACTCCGATGGCTTTCTTTAGAGCAGTAGGCTTGTTAGGACATTCCCGAGCAAAATGCCCTGCCCTATAGCAGTATAAACACAGTATCAATTTGTTCCTACATTCTTTCTCTTCCTTAGATAGTGTGCCCGCACACTGCCAATTTGCAAGGGCTCAGATGTATCATGAGTGGGAATGGTGGACTCCCTTTTCTCAGTTTTGAGCACCACTAAGCACGTGTCACCCCGGAATTTTTCTCCCTTACGTTCACTCAAGCAGTGATCCAATCGTACCACCAGGTCAATGAACTCGCAACACTCCGCAGGAGGCTCCACAATTTGGGCCAGAACATCCTTGAGATCGTCCCGAAGGCCACGATAGAAGAGGGAGGTCCTCTTCTCCTCAGGCCACTCAGTCTCTGCCACCAACCGATTGGAAGAGGTGATATAGGACCGTAGATCCTTGTTGCCCTGGTGCAAATTCAGCAACTCATTGTCACTGGCTTGCACGAAGAGGCGTTTGGCAAACAGTTTCCGCAAGGCTTCCTTGAACCGGTTAAAATCATACAGTATAGGGTCATTGCGCTCCACCAGCTGAATAAACCAATTAGCTACAGTGCCTCCCAAATAAAGATAATAAAAGCTACCTTTACAGCATCGTTGGGGAATGCAGCTGCCCAACACAAAAACTGTAGCTGGCACTGGTTAAGAAAAATGTTGAACTTGGCACTATCTCCAAAAAACCTTTCTGGAGGTGCTGAGGGCACAGGGGTTGGTGTTGTGACCATTACCTGCATGGGTTGTGTGGTGGAAGTCATTGGGCCTGAATCGGGTCTAGGAACATAATTACGTGGGTCGAACCTAGGGGCCTGTAGTACTGGAGATCTTTGTTTTAGTTTGACTCCTCCCCAGGGGGTGTTTTTTTTCATACCGCTGTAGTTTAGTATGCAACTGCAGGTTCTCTTGCTTTAAGGAAAGAACTTCCTTCTGTAATCCCACTAGGGCCCTAGTTCAATCTTATAAAGATGGAACATCCCGAGCAGCTGGGAAAGCCTGTGCGAAACCTTTGAAAGTACCCATTGAGGAATCCATCACCCAGGCAGCCCTGTATGTTGTGGCTTGGCTTTATGTCGAGACAGGGCCACTCACCTGAAAAGCAGGATGTCTGCAGGGGTGATGGTATGCCCCGACCTCCTGGAACACCTCTCAGCACTTCCTGGTGGACACAGAAACCCCAGCAGGTGTCCCAAAAGGAAAGGGGGAGTGAAAGAGAAAGAGACAAAACACTGCAACATCTTGGCAGTCCAGCCAGGCACTCTGTATCTTCGGGGGGGGTAGGTCGTTGTTGACAGAGTGATAGTAGAGTTAGTGCACTCAACTTCCTTGAAACTGAATCTCTCTTTTTGATATGGGCACGGGAGTGGTAGAAGAACACCGGGATGCTCCAGCACTTTTCTTGGATAATAATAACTGTTGGTGCAATTACTAATACTGCATTACCAAAAACCCAAACTGAGTACCATAACAATAAGTACTGCGACACTAGGGCTTACTTCACAGAGATTCACTGTTGCACACTACAATTAGAACTGTGGTTGCACTTATGATGGACAAGAAAGACAAACAAGGGCATTAATTATATCATCTATAACTTTCCTGCATGCATAGGGTTAAACTAAAAGGAAAAAAACAATCCAGGAAATACAAATGTCCACTCTGGGTTCAAACAGTTAGGGTGGCACTGTTTGGTTTGGTTTCACACTGTGTGTGAAAAACCCTTCAAAAAGCAAATTCCTCAAACCTGAAACACAGGCATGAATGACACAATTTTAAATCCAAGAGTTACGCTACTAGAGAAAGAAAAGTCATGTAAATTCTCTTTTAAAATTTCAGTGTGACTTTTTGTAGTACTTGAGCTCAAGAAGATTTCCTGACGCACATTTAGGCAAGTAGCAACAATAATAATGTAGAATGTTCAGGAATGCATTTGTCTCTTTAAGATAAGCACTCTGCCATAGCTGTTCTAGGAAAGCGCGGCACTCAAAAAACAATACTAGTCACTTAGCTGCAGTCTTTTCCGGTGTGTTGGAGGAATGCCTGGTGTCAGCTGGTGCAGGAACAAAGAAAAGAATTGCCTCAAAAGTTCTGAATCATAGGATGACAGCAGGGGCTGGACTGCCAAGTCAGATGCTGAGATTAGGAAGCAAAACAAAGCCAGACCGGGACACATACTTCACTCTGCTATTTATAGCCAATCAGGAAAGCAGTTGAGATGAGTCACCACACCCAATTAACAGCACATGTCTACATCTGCTCACATTAGCAAACAAGCATTGGTAAAACAAACATTGATAACACCAATTGTGTAACACAGTACATTATGTTTACTTAGAAACATGAAGGTTTAACAAGGAACAGAGATATGATTTAACCCTAATCCCTGGGATGCTGACAGGTAACGCAGGAGGCACCTTGGTGATTCCTGACAGGGGCTGTACTCACCCTTGTCGTCTTTGTTGGCGTTGGTGTTCCAGGTGGAGCATGGCATAGAAAAGCATCAGGAAGACCTGCAGTTCCGGTTCCATGGCAGCGTTGATCTTCTCTGTGTTTCTAATGGTGAGTCTTTGGTCTTCTGTGTTGTGTTTCCACCACGCTTTTGATGGCGTTGGTACCTCCCCAGAAATCGTGGCGGTGTGCTGTGTCATAATATGGTGGGTCGTACCTTGTCTTCTGCCTGGCTGTTGAAGGCTACAGATGTTGTCAGTGGTGTTAACGCCCTGGCGGTTGGTGTGGTACATTGGCTGTCTATGGGAGTTGTAACTGCCGTGGTCATAATTTGGCGGTAATTACCGCCAGCCTGTTGGCGGAATTACCGCAACTTTATCACTCACCGCCAATGTCATAATGACCACCTCAATGTCATTGTGTATAGCCATTATGGCAGGTTATACTACACATATGTTTATAGTGTACTTTGTTATGTACATGCACAATTTGAAATGGTATGTGTTGGTGATAGGCTTTTCTGGGCAGGCATTAATCATGGTGCTGAGCATTTGCACCACCTAACTGCTCTGCTTTGAAACATTGGGATGTGGGACTGCAGGTGTGTTATTTTCGTCCTGATTGCTGTTCAACATGATGTGGTTTGTATGTTTGAAGTTTGGGATCAGTGCAGGACTCACACAGGTCAAGGGGAAGTGTTCCATGGATGGATATGAGGGATGTATCCACATTTGGCCAGATATTGATTTGGGTGGTATTTCAAATCGTAAGTGTTTCAGCTTGCTTGTTCAATGTTACTTGCACTTCACTTTATGATGTATGTTGGACATGTGTTGACTGTGTGCAAGTTTGTTATTTGTTCACCCACACTTGGATGGTGGTTGGTTGTCATCCCTTTTTGTCTCCTGTTTAGTGACATGTGTCCGTTCTTTTGTTAGTAGCTTACACCTACTTTAGTGGTAAGTGGAGAATGCTGTTACTGATGTTAACAAGTGTAGAGAGGTCCAAAGCTCCCTTCCCTATCAAATGCCCTATTTAAGACAAATTTGAGTGGGAACCCAATGTTCAGAGGTATGGACCAAAACCCCCTTGTAAATAAATCCAAGGCTTATGAAGAGATGAGAACCCACATTAATAGATTTTTTATATATGCAGAAAGTATTTATTTAGAAGTTCATAGATCCATTCTTAGTGCGGTAAGTAGAGGTTAAACAGTCATTGATACATGGGTATATCTAGGATTAAAATGTGTATAGAACATTTGCAGCAGTCGATGAATATAATGCAGTTGTAGCAGCCAACACGTGTTTCGTCCCCTATGGTAATTCCACCTGGGGCTTTCTCAAGGCTACAAAATAATTCAGAACAAGCAAATTAAGGTCGCTGAGAGACCTATTTGAAATAATTTAATGATAGATAGAGTTTGAGTATGCAATATGACATGCATAGCTGTGACCATCCCATTCTTGTCATCGATGAGCTAGGTGTAGAGAAGGAATCATTAAGAAGAAAAGGAAAAATAATGTTTTGGTGTAATACCAAAAAATTTATTATGAATAAGTTATACTAGTCCATAGTTAACAGATTGTGACTGTTAGAACTATCATGAAGAAGAAAACTCATTAAGGATCATCCATGAAAGAAAGTGTGTATTAATGATGTTGTGAACATGCTTCTTAGTAATCATAATTACAGTATTTTAAAAGAATTTCAAAATATTTACGAAGAATTACTGGCACTACGTAACGGCCATTCATGGTAAATATGAGTTAATAATCCGTGAGCATAATTAAGTCTTAGTGAGCTTTTTTATAAATAATTCAGAGACGGAATGGTGAAAATCAAAAAAGTCATACCAGTATAATAGTCAATGTTATAACATCACATCATTATGGCCAATGGTCTATAATATTGAAAGAAGAAATTGAAAATAATAAGAACTTAATGGGAAATAATCTTCTTAACTTCTGTCATTAATAATATATAATGAAAGGCGAGCATCGTATAGTTATATTATATTAGAATAGGAAAATTAATAAGATGGAGTGCACACTTCACAAACTCCTTTAACACTGTATAAAATGTCTACTGGACGTACATTATGCATTTATTCCAAGAATTGAAAATTAATTTCTCTTTATGTTTATAAGGAAACTTAAATAGTGGGAGGCCAAGTCTCAGAATCTCTATTTCTCACTTCAGTAAAAAATTATGAAATCCTTAACAATATTATAGACCGGTATGAGGAAGACATTATTCAGAGAAAGAATAGAAAATTCAGACGAGACCTAACTGATTATCAATTAGGTAGAGTTTACACCTTTGGGAAACAATATGATAACATTAGGGACTCCAACCCTGCCACAGAATTACCCAGTTGCTCTGAAACCATTCCTTCCTCAGATATTGAATCATCAGAAGAAATTGATAAACGTCCTCTCAACAAACCTACTGTAAATGTTTCAGAGGAAGTCAGAAGACATCGCCTAGGTACCACCCTAGACAATCGTACAAGACCACCAGGTACCTTACTGGAAGAACCCAAAGAGACAGGTGTACAGAAAAGAGCATGAAGCAAGGAAGCAAGACATCGAGAACAGATCAAGACTTAATCGTTAATTTATCTGACATCACACTATCAAGTGCTCAGATTGAAATACATAACAAGGGTCTATCTTTTTGTCCAACAAATAGCTGGGATCTTGTTCAAACAAAAATTTATCTCTTTAAGTTTATTTGGAAACTTAAACTTAAAACCTTTTTTTCAACAACAGTTTTCAATCGATCTTTAACTGAACCGTCACCTAGTCCAAATGAACTCTCAGCCACAGATTGAGAAGCAATAGGCCTACTAAGCATCCTTTCCAATATTGAAGAACAAAATCTAACAGTTAATGATATAGCTCAGGAATTAGGTCTTGAAACTTCATCATACAAATCATTTGATCTTCCTATTAAATCCACATTTACACCAATCAGGGGAATAGGGACGGAGTAAAAACACATGAAACACAAGTTGTACCTTGAAATCATCTGGCAATGTCAGTTCTTCTACCACAGGAATGATGATTTTGGCAACAGGAAAGGGGCCTAGAAATCAGGGGTTTAATTTTCTGGATTCTGCAAGATGGAGATTTTTTGATGAGAGACACAGATGATCTCCTATCTGATAAGAGGGAGCAGGTCTCCTTCTTTTGTCTGCTTGTTTTTTTTACTTGATTTCGGTAGAGTTTTAAATGGTGTTGTACTTGTATTTAAATCTCCTGTAACTCTTTATGGTGTTTCTGTACTGACGGGACTCTTGTGGATTTTTGGGACCCAGTTATAGGTAGCATTCTTGGGTGCAGACCAAACAAACAGTAAAATGGGGATACTCCTGAAGCTATGTGGACACTGTTGCTATATACAAATTCAACAAGAGGTAAAGCCTTATCCCACTCAGTAGACCATTTGTCATTGTAACATCTCAGGATTTGCTCCAGTGACTGGTTGGCACGTTCCGTCTGCCCATCCGTTTGTGGATTATATGCAGAGGACAAACAGACATCCATACCGACAGAGGAACAGAAGCTATGCCAAATCCGTGATATAAATTGGTGGTCATGATTGGAAACAATTGTGGTGGGCAACCCATGAAGCCATACAATATGTTGGACAAACAAATCAGAGAGCTTGGAAGCCGTGGGGAGGCATTTTAATGGAACAAAATGAGCCATTTTAGTTAGGTAATCTACAACCACCCATATGACAGTGTGTCCATTGAAAGCTGGGAGATCAGAAATAAAATCCATACTTATGGTATGCCATAGGGCCACCGGATATTGGCATGGGAAGTAACAATCCTGTGGCTGGAGTATGTGGGGTTTTAGCCCGAACACAGGTGGAACAAGTCTGGATGTAGCTTCTGACATCCTGCACAAGTGTGGGCCACCAAAACCATCTTTGACAGAGATCTAACATCTTTTTCTCACCCGGGTGACCTGCGAGGACGGAATCATGTCCCCAATGTAACACTGTATCCCGTAATTCTTTGGTAGGGACGTACAAATGATCAGCATGGTATTATGAACCCTTTTTTTCATACACATCAGTTGAACAGGGAACCTTGTGTTGGGCTACCTGTATTTTTTCAAGGAACTCTTGGGAAGTGCACACAGCCACGATTGTTTTCTGGGGTTATAATGCTTCTGACCTGTTCTAACACAACATCAGATGAGAAACCCATCCTAGACAACCTGTCTGCCTTTTGTTGTGTAGTACCAATCAATCAATCAATCAAAGGCATTTGTATAGCGCACTGCTCACCCGGAGGGTCTCAAGGCGCTGGGGGGGGGGGAACGCTACTGCTCGAACAGCCAGGTCTTGAGTTGCTTCCTGAAGGCGAGATGGTCTTGCGTTGTCCGGAGGTGGATGGGGAGGGAGTTCCATGTCTTGGCTGCCAGGTAGGAGAAGGATCTTCCTCCGGCGGTGATTATGAAGTCAAACTCGTTAAAGAATAGAAGCCAGCGTAATTGGCGAGGTGTCCAGGGCCTTGGTTGCTTTAAAAAACTGTAAATTACGGTGATCTGTGTAAACAGTTATAGTGTGCCTAGCTCCTAGTAGGTGGTGACGCCAATCCTGGAAGGCAAGCTTGATGGACAGAAGTTCCAGTTCCGCCACCGTGTAATTTTGCTCTGCAGGTAACAATTTCTTTGAGAAGGAAGCTACTGGATGGAAATGCCCAGACTCAGGATCTCGATGGGACAAGACACCACCCACTGCCATTTGGGAAGCATCTGCTTCCACGAAAAATGGCTGAGCCGGGTCGGGATGATGGAGAATGGGTTCTTCAGTGAATGTGATTTTAAGATGTTGAAAGGCTTTCTCAGCTTATGCATCCCAGAGGAACTTAACCCCCTTTCATAGGAGACTAGTTATGGAAGATACCACAGAAGAAAAGTGGGGTATAAGTCTCCGATAAATATTTGTGAAGCTCAAAAACTGTTGCACTTCCTTGATGGATCTTGGGGCTACCCAATCCAGGACGGCCTGTACCTTGGACCTATCCATTGGAAATTCCATCAGGAGTTATCACATATCCCAGGAATTCTACAGTTGTAGCGTCAAAAACACATTTTTCCAGCTTGGTGAAGAGATGATGCGCACAAAGCCCTTGTAAAGCCGCTCTTACATGCCCTAAATGTTCCTCAGTGCAAGACGAATAGATCAAAATGTCGTCTATGTATACCACTACACAGATATCCAGAAACTCCTGCATCACTTCATTGATGAAAAATTGAAACGCTGAAGGAGCGTTACACAACCCGAAGGGCATCACTGTGTACTCGAAGAGTCCGAATTTAGTTCGGAACGACGTCTTCCATTCATCCCCCTTCATCACTCGGATCAAGTGGTAGGCACTCCGGAGGTCGAGTTTAGTATAAATGGTCGACTGACGTACCTGATCTAAGAGTACCGGGATCAACGGAAAAGGATACCGATTTTTTATAGTCACTTTGTTCACTGCTCGATCATCTATACAGGCGCGAAGCTCGTGATTCTTCTTGGGCACGAAGAACAAAGATGACGATACTGGTGACGTTGAATGACAAATGAAACCCTTAGCCAATAGATCATCCAGGTAGTCTCACAGGTATCGATTCTCAGGCTCAGAAAGAGCATATACACTCTTACAGGGTAGCGTTGCCCCTGGAATCAAGTCTGTATGACAATCGTATTACTTATGTGGCAGCAGCTGCGTGGCCTTCTGTTCACTAAAGACATCATGGAAGTCTTTATACGTGCAGAAATGGCCAGTGTGTCGTCCAGCTTGACAGCAGTATTATGTGTGGACCCACAATTCAAGGGTGTCACTAGTAATGGCTTGTCTTGGTAACAGGAGTGCCACCAATGTTTAGAGTCTAGTGTCACTGTCCTTGCTGCCCTGTCAATTTTGGGATTGTGTAACCGAAGCCAAGGTATCCCCAAAATGACTCCAAATACTGGGGAATCAATGAGGTCAAGCTTGAATTTGTTCTGTATGGTTGTTTGCACAAAGCATGGACAAGGATGTTGTTTGGTAAACGATAAGCCTGGAGGACAATTCTGAGGCACCTATAGCTCTGACTGGTTCAGGGACGTCTTTTCTGACAGTTGTAACATTTTGGTTTTTAAACAAACCCAAGTCTAAAAAGGTTTCCGCTAGCCCCAGAGTCAAGCAATATGGTAATGACCTTACAAACCTGAAGGCACAACACTAACGTCACAATAAGAGTTAGATGTCGAGGTACTGGACTGGTGATATTAGCCAGAAGATGTGAGACCATATTGAAAGAAGCGTTTGATAAAATGGTCTCAGAAGTTATTGAGCCAGTTAGTTTTCCAGCTGGTCAGGAAGAGAGAATTCAGGCCCTGTTACCACTCCGATGGTTTTCTTTGAAGCAGTAGGCTTGTTAGGACATTCCCGAGCAAAATGCCCTGCCTTACCGCAGTATAAACACAGTATCAATTTGTTCCTACATTCTTTCTCTTCCTTAGATAGTGGGCCCGCACACTGCCAATTTGCATGGGCTCAGATGTATCATGAGTGGGAATGGTGGACTCCCTTTTCTCAATTTTGAGCACCACTAAGCGTGTGTCACCCCGGAATTTTTCTCCCTTACCTTCACTCAAGCAGTGATCCAATCGTACCACCAGGTCAATGAAATCGCAACACTCCGCAGGAGGCTCAACAATTTGGGCTAGAACATCCTTGAGATCGTCCCGAAAGCCACAATAGAAGAGGGAGGTCCTCTTCTCCTTAGGCAACTCAGTCTCTACCACCAACCGATTGAAAGAGGTGATATAGGACCGTAGATCCTTGTTGCCCTGGTGCAAATTCAGCAACTCATTGTCACTGGCTTGCACGAAGAGGTGTTTGGCAAACAGTTTCCGCAAGGCTTCCTTGAACCGGTTGAAATCATACAGTATAGGGTCATTGCGCTCCACCAGCGGAATAAACCAATTAGCTGCAGTGCCTCCCAAATAAGTAATAATTAAAGCTACCTTTACAGCATTGTTGGGGAATGCAGCTGCCCAACACAAAAACTGTAGCTGGCACTGGTAAAGAAAAATGTTGAACTTGGCACTATCTCCAAAAAACCTTTCTGGAGGTGCTAAGGGCACAGGGGTTGGTGTTGTGACCATTACCTACATGGATTGTGTGGTGGAAGTCATTGGGCCTGAATCGGGTCTAGGAACATAATTACGTGGGTCGAACCGAGGGGCCTGTAGTACTGGAGATCTTTGTTTGAGTTTGACTCCTCCCCAGGGGGTGTTTTTATACCGCTGTAGTCTAGTGTGAAACTCCAGGTTCTCTTGCTTTAGGGAAAGAACTTCCTTCGGTACTCCCACTAGGGCCCTAGTTCAATCTAATAAAGATGGAGCATCCCGAGCAGCTGGTAAAGCCTGTGCGAAACCTTTGAAAGTACCCATTGAGGAATCCATCACCCAGGCAGCCCTGCATGTTGTGGCTTGCCTTTATGTTGAGACAGGGCCACTCACCTGAAAAGCAGGATGTCTGCAGGGGCGATGGTATGCCCCCGACCTCCTGGAACACCTCTCAGCACTTCCTGGTGGACACAGAAACCCCAGCAGGTGTCCCAAAAGGAAAGGGGGAGTGGAAGAGAAAGAGACAAAACACTGCCACATCTTGGCGGTGCGGCTAGGCACCCTGTATCTTCGGGGGGGATAGGTCATTGTTGACAGAGTGATAGTAGAGTTAGTGCACTCAACTTCCTTGAAACTGAATCTCTCTTTTTGATATGGGCACGGGAGTGGTAGAAGAACACCGGGATGCTCCAGCACTTTTCTTGGATAATAATAACTGTTGGTGCAATTACTAATACTGCATTACCAAAAACCCAAACTGAGTACCATAACAATAAGTACTGCGACACTAGGGCTTGCTTCACAGAGATTCACTGTTGCACACTACAATTAGAACTGTGGTTGCACTTATGATGCACAAGAAAGACAAATAAGGGCATTAATTATATCATCTATAACTTTCCTGCATGCATAGTTTTAAACTAAAAGGAAAAAAAACAATCCAGGAAATACAAATGTCCACTCTGGGTTCAAACAGTTAGGGTGGCACTGTTTGGTTTGGTTTCACACTGTGTGTGAAAAACCCTTCAAAAAGCAAATTCCTCAAACCTGAAACACAGGCATGAATGACACAATTTTAAATCCAAGAGTTATGGTACTAGAGAAAGAAAAGTCATGTAAATTTTCTTTTAAAATTTCACTGTGACTTTTTGTAGTACTTGAGCTCAAAAGATTTCCTGACGCACATTTAGGCAAGTAGCTACAATAATAATGTAGAATGTTCAGGAATGCATTTGTCTCTTTAAGATAAGCACTCTGCCGTAATACAAGGTCTGAAATACACCTGCTGTTCTAGGAAAGCGCGGCACTCAAAGAACAATACTAGTCACTTAGCTGCAGTCTTTTCCGGTGTGTTTGAGGAATGCCTGGTGTCAGCTGGTACAGGAACAAAGAAAAGAATTGCCTCAAAAGTCCTGAATCATAGGATGACAGCAGGGGCTGGACTGCCAAGTCAGATGCTGAGATTAGGAAGCAATACAAAGCCAGACAGGGACACATACTTCACTCTGCTATTTATAGCCAATCAGGAAAGCAGTTGAGATGAGTCACCACACCCAATTAGAAGCACATGTCTACATCTGCTCACATTAGCAAACAAGCATTGGTAAAACAAACATTGATAACACCAATTGTGTAACACAGCACATTATGGCGGTCATTCTGACCGCGGCGGTCGGCGGTCGCCGCCCGCCAAGCGGTTCCCGCCAAAAGACCGCGGCGGCCATTCCGGCTTTCCCGCTGGGCCGGCGGGCGACTGCCAGAAGACCGCCGGCCGGCCCAGCGGGAAAGCCCCTTCAACAATGAAGCCGGCTCCGAATGGAGCCGGCGGAGTTGAAGGGGTGCGACGGGTGCAGTGGCACCCGTCGCGATTTTCAGTGTCTACAAAGCAGACACTGAAAATCTTTATGGGGCCCTGTTAGGGGGCCCCTGCACTGCCCATGCCAGTGGCATGGGCAGTGCAGTGGCCCCCAGGGTCCCACGACACCCGTTCCCGCCATCCTGTTCCTGGCGGTAATTACCGCCAGGAACAGGATGGTGGGAAGGGGGTCGGAATCCCCATGGCGGCTCCCTTGGCCAGCGGGAAACCGGCGGGAAACTGCCGGTTCCCCTTTTCTGACCGCGGCTTTACCGCCGCGGTCAGAATCGCCCAGGAAGCACCGCCAGCCTGTTGGCGGTGCTTCCGCTGCCCTCCGCCCTGGCGGTCATGGACCGCCAGGGTCGGAATGACCCCCTATGTTTACTTAGAAACATGAAGGTTTAACAAGGAACAGAGATATGATTTAACCCTAATCCCTGGGATGCTGACAGGTAACACAGGAGGCATCTTGGTGATTCCTGACAGGGGCTGTACTCACCATAGTCGTCTTTGTTGGCGTTGGTGTTCCAGGTGGAGCATGGCATAGAAAAGCATCAGGAAGATTTGCAGTTCCGGTTCCATGGCAGCGTTGATCTTCTCTGCGTTTCTAATGGTGAGCCTTTGGTCTTCTGTGTTGTGTTTCTACCATGCTTTTGATGGCGTTGGTACCTCCCCAGAAATCGTGGCGGTGTGCTGTGTCATAATATAGTGGGTCGTACCTTGTCTTCTGCCTGGCTGTTGAAGGCTACAGATGTTGTCAGTGGTGTTAACGCCCTGGCGGTTGGTGTGGTACATTGGCTGTCTATGGGAGTTGTAACTGCCGTGGTCATAATTTGGCGGTAATTACCGCCAGCCTGTTGGCGGAATTACCGCAACTTTATCACTCACCGCCAATGTCATAATGACCACCTCAATGTCATTGTGTATAGCCATTATGGCAGGTTATACTACACATATGTTTATAGTGTACTTTGTTATGTACATGCACAATTTGAAATGGTATGTGTTGGTGATAGGCTTTTCTGGACAGGCATTAATCATGGTGCTGAGCACTTGCACCACCTAACTGCTCTGCTTTGAAACATTGGGATGTGGGACTGCAGGTGTGTTATTTTCGTCCTGATTGCTGTTCAACATGATGAGGTCTGTATGTTTGAAGTTTGGGATCAGTGCAGGACTCACACAGGTCAAGGGGAAGTGTTCCATGGATGGATATGAGGGATGTATCCACATTTGGCCAGATATTGATTTGGGTGGTATTTCAAATGGTAAGTGTTTCAGCTTGCTTGTTCAATGTTACTTGCACTTCACTTTATGATGTATGTTGGACATGTGTTAACTGTGTGCAAGTTTGTTATTTGTTCACCCACACTTGGATGGTGGTTGGTTGTCATCCCTTTTTGTCTCCTGTTTAGTGACATGTGTCCGTTCTTTTGTGGGTAGCTTACACCTACTTTAGTGGTAAGTGGAGAATGCTGTTACTGATGTTAACAAGTGCAGAGAGGTCCAAAGCTCCCTTCCCTATCAAATGCCCTATTTAAGACAAATTTGAGTGGGAACCCAATGTTCAGGGGTATGGACCAAAACCCCCTTGTAAATAAATCCAAGGCTTATGAAGAGATGAGAACCCACATTAATAGATTTTTTATATATGCAGAAAGTATTTATTTAGAAGTTCATAGATCCATTCTTAGTGCGGTAAGTAGAGGTTAAACAGTCATTGATACATGGGTATATCTAGGATTAAAATGTGTATAGAACATTTGCAGCAGCCGATGAATATAATGCAGTTGTAGCAGCCAACACGTGTTTCGTCCCCTACGGTAATTCCACCTGGGGCTTTCTCAAGGCTACAAAATAATTCAGAACAAGCAAATTAAGGTCGCTGAGAGACCTATTTGAAATAATTTAATGATAGATAGAGTTTGAGTATGCAATATGACATGCATAGCTGTGACCATCCCATTCTTGTCATCGATGAGCTAGGTGTAGAGAAGGAATCATTAAGAAGAAAAGGAAAAATAATGTTTTGGTGTAATACCAAAAAATGTATTATGAATAAGTTATACTAGTCCATAGTTAACAGATTTTGACTGTTAGAACTATCATGAAGAAGAAAACTCATTAAGGATCACCCATGAAAGAAAGTGTGTATTAATGATGTTGTGAACATGCTTCTTAGTAATCATAATTACAGTATTTTAAAAGAATTTCAAAATATTTACGAAGAATTACTGGCACTACGTAACGGCCATTCATGGTAAATTTGAGTTAATAATCCGTGAGCATAATTAAGTCTTAGTGAGCATTTTATAAATAATTCAGAAACGGAATGGTGAAAATCAAAAAAGTCATACCAGTATAATATTCAATGTTATAACATCACATCATTATGGTCAATGGTCTATAATATTGAAAGAAGAAATTGAAAATAATAAGAACTTAATGGGAAATAATCTTCTTAACTTCTGTCATTAATAATATATAATGAAAGGCGAGCATCGTATAGTTATATTATATTAGAATAGGAAAATTAATAAGATGGAGTGCACACTTCACAAACTCCTTTAACACTGTATAAAATGTCTACTGGACGTACATTATACATTTATTCCAAGAATTGAAAATTCATTTCTCTTTATGTTTATAAGGAAACTTAAATAGTGGTAGGCCAAGTCTCAGAATCTCTATTTCTCACTTCAGTAAAAAATTATGAAATCCTTAACAATATTATAGACCGGTATGAGGAAGACATTATTCAGAGAAAGAATAGAAAATTCAGACGAGACCTAACTGATTATCAATTAGGTAGAGTTTACACCTTTGGGAAACAATATGATAACATTAGGGACTCCAACCCTGCCACAGAATTACCCAGTTGCTCTGAAACCATTCCTTCCTCAGATATTGAATCATCAGAAGAAATTGATAAACGTCCTCTCAACAAACCTACTGTAAATTTTTCAGATGAAGTCAGAAGACATCGCCTAGGTACCACCCTAGACAATCGTACAAGACCACCAGGTACCTTACTGGAAGAACCCAAACAGACAGGTATACAGAAAAGAGCACGAAGCAAGGAAGCAAGACATCGAGAACAGATCAAGACTTAATCGTTAATTTATCTGACATCGCACTATCAAGTGCTCAGATTGAAATACATAACAAGGGTCTATCTTTTTGTCCAACAAATAGCTGGGATCTTGTTCAAACAAAAATTGATCTCTTTAAGTTTATTAGGAAACTTAAACTTAAATAAGTTTTTTCAACAACAGTTTCCAATCGACCTTTAACTGAACCGTCACCTAGTCCAAATGAACTCTCAGCCACAGATTTAGAAGCAATATGCCTACTAAGCAA
Organism: Pleurodeles waltl; assembly: GCF_031143425.1. Lineage (NCBI taxonomy): Eukaryota > Metazoa > Chordata > Amphibia > Caudata > Salamandridae > Pleurodeles > Pleurodeles waltl. Next base: position 1,181,106,165 of record NC_090437.1, read on the forward strand.
CCTTTCCAATATTGAAGAACAAGATCTAACAGTTAATGATATAGCTCAGGAATAAGGTCTTGAAACTTCATCAAACAAATCATTTGATCTTCCTATTAAATCCACATTTACACCAATCCGGGGAATAGGGACGGAGTAAAGACACATGAAACACGAGGTGTACCTTGAAATCATCTTGCAATGTCAGTTCTTCTACCACAGGAATGATGATTTTGGCAACAGGAAAGGGGCCTAGAAATCAGGGGTTTAATTTTCTGGATTCTGCAGGATGGAGATTTTTTGATGAGAGACACAGATGATCTCCTATCTGATAAGAGGGAGCAGGGCTCCTTCTTTTGTCTGCTTGTTTTTTTTACTTGATTTCGGTAGAGTTTTAAATGGTGTTGTACTTGTATTTAAATCTCCTGTAACTCTTTATGGTGTTTCTGTACTGACGGGACTCTTGTGGATTTTTGGGACCCAGTTATAGGTAGCATTCTTGGGTGCAGACCAAACAAACAGTAAAATGGGGATACTCCTGTAGCAATGTGGACACTGTTGCTATATACAAATTCAACAAGAGGTAAAGCCTTATCCCACTCAGTAGACCATTTGTCATTGTAACATCTCAGGATTTGCTCCAGTGACTAGTTGGCACGTTCCGTCTGCCCATCCGTTTGTGGATGATATGCAGAGGACAAACAGACATCCATACCGACAGAGGAACAGAAGCTATGCCAAAGCCGTGATATAAATTGGTGGTCATGATTGTAAACAATTGTGGTGGGCAACCCATGAAGCCATACAATATGTTGGACAAACAAATCAGAGAGCTTGGAAGCCGTAGGGAGGCATTTTAATGGAACAAAATGAGCCATTTTAGTTAGGTAATCTACAACCACCCATATGACAGTGTTTCCATTGGAAGCTGGGAGATCAGAAATAAAATCCATACTTATGGTATGCCATTTGGCCACCGGATATTGGCATGGGAAGTAATAATCCTGTGGCTGGAGTAAGTGGGGTTTTAGCCCGAACACAGGTGGAACAAGTCTGGATGTTTTTTCATACACATCAGTTGAACAGGGAACCTTGTGTTGGGCTACCTGTATTTTCTCAAGGAACTCTTGGGAAGTGCACACAGCCACAATTGTTTTCTGGGGGTATAATGCTTCTGACCTGTTCTAGCACAACATCAGAGGAGAAACCCATCCTAGACAACCTGTCTGCCTTTTGTTGTATAGTACCAGGCCAACAGGTGATTATGAAGTCAAACTCGTTAAAGAATAGAAGCCAGCGTAATTGGCGAGGTGTCCAGGGCCTTGGTTGCTTTAAAAAACTGTAAATTACGGTGATCTGTGTAAACAGTTATAGTGTGCCTAGCTCCTAGTAGGTGGTGACGCCAATCCTGGAAGGCAAGCTTGATGGACAGATGTTCCAGTTCCGCCACCGTGTAATTTTGCTCTGCAGGTAACAATTTCTTTGAGAAGGAAGCTACTGGATGGAAATGCCCAGACTCAGGATCTCGATGGGACAAGACACCACCCACTGCCATTTGGGAAGCATCTGCTTCCACGAAAAATGGCTGAGCCGGGTCGGGATGATGGAGAATGGGTGCTTCAGTGAATGTGTTTTTAAGATGTTCAAAGGCTTTCTCAGCTTATGCATCCCAGAGGAACTTAACCCCCTTTCATAGGAGACGAGTTATGGAAGATACCACAGAAGAAAAGTGGGGTATAAGTCTCCGATAAATATTTGTGAAGCTCAAAAACTGTTGCACTTCCTTGATGGATCTTGGGGCTACCCAATCCAGGACGGCCTGTACCTTGGACCTATCCATTGGAAATTCTATCAGGAGTTATCACATATCCCAGGAATTCTACAGTTGTAGCATCAAAAACACATTTTTCCAACTTGGTGAAGAGATGATGCGCACAAAGCCGTTGTAAAGCCGCTCTTACACGCCCTAAATGTTCCTCAGTGGAAGACGAATAGATCAAAATGTCGTCTATATATACCACTACACAGATATCCAGAAACTCCTGCATCACTTCATTGATGAAAAATTGAAACACTGCAGGAGCGTTACACAACCCGAAGGGCATCACTGTGTACTCGAAGAGTCCGAATTTAGTTCGGAACGACGTCTTCCATTCATCCCCCTTCATCACTCGGATCAAGTGGTAGGCACTCCGGAGGTCGAGTTTAGTATAAATGGTCGACTGACGTACCTGATCTAAGAGTACCGGGATCAACGGAAAAGGATACCGATTTTTTATAGTCACTTTGTTCACTGCTCGATCATCTATACAGGCGCGAAGCTCGTGATTCTTCTTGGGCAAGAAGAACAAAGATGACGATACTGGTGACGTTGAATGACAAATAAAACCCTTAGCCAATAGATCATCCAGGTAGTCTCACAGGTATCGATTCTCAGGCTCAGAAAGAGCATATACACTCTTACAGGGTAGCGTTGCCCCTGGAATCAAGTCTGTACGACAATCGTATTACCTATGTGGCAGCAGCTGCGTGGCCTTTTGTTCACTAAAGACATCATGGAAGTCTTTATACGGTGCAGAAATGGCCAGTGTGTCGTCCAGCTTGACAGCAGTATTATGTGTGGACCCACAATGCAAGGGTGTCACTAGTAATGGCTTGTCTTGGTAACAGGAGTGCCACCAATGTTTAGAGTCTAGTGTCACTGTCCTTGCTGCCCTGTCAATTTTGGGATTGTGTAACCGAAGCCAAGGAATCCCCAAAATGACTCCAAATACTGGGGAATCAATGAGGTCAAGCTTGAATTTGTTCTGTATGGTTGTTTGCACAAAGCATGGACAAGGATGTTGTTTGGTAAACGATAAGCCCGGAGGACAATTCTGAGGCACCTATGCCTCTGACTGGTTCAGGGACGTCTTTTCTGACAGTTGTAATATTTTGGGTTTTAAACAAACCCAAGTCTAAAAAGGTTTCCGCTAGCTCCAGAGTCAAGCAATATGGGAATGACCTTACAAACCTGAAGGCACAACACTAACGTCACAATAAGAGTTAGATGTCGAGGTACTGGACTGGTGATATTAGCCAGAAGATGTGAGACCATTTTGAAAGAAGCGCTTGATAAAATGGTCTCAGAAGTTATTGAGCCAGTTAGTTTTCCGGCTGGTCAGGAAGAGAGAATTCAGGCCCTGTTACCACTCCGATGGTTTTCTTTGAAGCAGTAGGCTTGTTAGGACATTCCCGAGCAAAATGCCGTACCTTACCGCAGTATAAACACAGTATCAATTTGTTCCTACATTCTTTCTCTTCCTTAGATAGTGGGCCCGCACACTGCCAATTTGCATGGGCTCAGATGTATCATGAGTGGGAATGGTGGACTCCCTTTTCTCAATTTTGAGCACCACTAAGCGTGTGTCACCCCGGAATTTTTCTCCCTTACCTTCACTCAAGCAGTGATCCAATCGTACCACCAGGTCAATGAAATCGCAACACTCCGCAGGAGGCTCAACAATTTGGGCTAGAACATCCTTGAGATCGTCCCGAAAGCCACAATAGAAGAGGGAGGTCCTCTTCTCCTTAGGCAACTCAGTCTCTACCACCAACCGATTGAAAGAGGTGATATAGGACCGTAGATCCTTGTTGCCCTGGTGCAAATTCAGCAACTCATTGTCACTGGCTTGCACGAAAAGGTGTTTGGCAAACAGTTTCCGCAAGGCTTCCTTGAACCGGTTGAAATCATACAGTATAGGGTCATTGCGCTCCACCAGCGGAATAAACCAATTAGCTGCAGTGCCTTCCAAATAAGTAATAATAAAAGCTACCTTTACAGCATCATTGGGGAATGCAGCTGCCCAACACAAAAACTGTAGCTGGCACTGGTAAAGAAAAATGTTGAACTTGGCACTATCTCCAAAAAACCTTTCTGGAGGTGCTAAGGGCACAGGGGTTGGTGTTGTGACCATTACCTGCATGGATTGTGTGGTGGAAGTCATTGGGCCTGAATCGGGTCTAGGAACATAATTACGTGGGTCAAACCGAGGGGCCTGTAGTACTGGAGATCTTTGTTTTAGTTTGACTCCTCCCCAGGGGGTGTTTTTATACCGCTGTAGTCTAGTGTGCAACTCCAGGTTCTCTTGCTTTAGGGAAAGAACTTCCTTCGGTACTCCCACTAGGGCCCTAGTTCAATCTAATAAAGATGGAGCATCCCGAGGAGCTGGTAAAGCCTGTGCGAAACCTTTGAAAGTACCCATTGAGGAATCCATCACCCAGGCAGCCCTGCATTTTGTGGCTTGGCTTTATGTTGAGACAGGGCCACTCACCTGAAATGCAGGATGTCTGCAGGGGAGATGGTATGCCCCCGACCTCCTGGAACACCTCTCAGCACTTCCTGGTGGACACAGAAACCCCAGCAGGTGTCCCAAAAGGAAAGGGGGAGTGGAAGAGAAAGAGACAAAACACTGCCACATCTTGGCGGTGCAGCTAGGCACCCTGTATCTTCGGGGGGGATAGGTCATTGTTGACAGAGTGATAGTAGAGTTAGTGCACTCAACTTCCTTGAAACTGAATCTCTCTTTTTGATATGGGCACGGGAGTGGTAGAAGAACACCGGGATGCTCCAGCACTTTTCTTGGATAATAATAAGTGTTGGTGCAATTACTAATACTGCATTACCAAAAACCCAAACTGAGTACCATAACAATAAGTACTGCGACACTAGGGCTTGCTTCACAGAGATTCACTGTTGCACACTACAATTAGAACTGTGGTTGCACTTATGATGCACAAGAAAGACAAACAAGGGCATTAATTATATCATCTATAACTTTCCTGCATGCATAGGGTTAAACTAAAAGGAACAAAAACAATCCAAGAAATACAAATGTCCACTCTGGGTTCAAACAGTTAGGGTGGCACTGTTTGGTTTGGTTTCACACTGTGTGTGAAAAATCCTTCAAAAAGCAAATTCCTCAAACCTGAAACACAGGCATGAATGACATAATTTAAATCCAAGAGTTACGCTAATAGAGAAAGAAAAGTCATGTAAATTCTCTTTTAAAATTTCACTGTGACTTTTTGTAGTACTTGAGCTCAAGAAGGTTTCCTGATGCACATTTAGGCAAGTAGCTACAATAATAATGTTGAATGTTCAGAAATGCATTTGTCTCTTCAAGATAAGCACTCTGCCTTAATACGAGGTCTGAAATACACCAGCTGTTCTAGGAAAGCGCGGCACTCAAAGAACAGTACTAGTCACTTAGCTGCAGTCTTTTCCGGTGTGTTGGAGGAATGCCTGGTGTCAGCTGGTACAGGAACGAAGAAAAGAATTGCCTCAAAAGTCCTGAATCATAGGATGACAGCAGGGGCTGGACTGCCAAATCAGATGCTGAGATTAGGAAGCAAATCAAAGCCAGGCAGGGACACATACTTCACTCTGCTATTTATAGCCAATCAGGAAAGCATTTGAGATGAGTCACCACACCCAATTAGAAGCACATGTCTACATCTGCTCACATTAGCAAACAAGCATTGGTAAAACAAACATTGATAACACCAATTGTCTAACACAGCACATTATGTTTACTTAGAAACATGAAGGTTTAACAAAGAACAGAGATATGATTTAACCCTAATCCCTGGGGATGCTGACAGATAACGCAGGAGGCACCTTGGTGATTCCTGACGGGGCTGTACTCACCCTTGTCGTCTTTGTTGGCGTTGGTGTTCCAGGTGGAGCATGGCATAGAAAAGCATCAGGAAGACCTGCAGTTCCGGTTTCATAGCAGCGTTGATCTTCTCTGTGTTTCTAATGGTGAGTCATTGGTCTTCTGTGTTGTGTTTCCACCACGCTTTTGATGGCGTTGGTACCTCCCCAGAAATCGTGGCGGTGTGCTGTGTCATAATATGGTGGGTCGTACCTTGTCTTCTGCCTGGCTGTTGATGGCTACAGACGTTGTCAGTGGTGTTAACGCCCTGGCGGTTGGTGTGGTACATTGGCTGTCTATGGGAGTTGCAACTGCCGTGGTCATAATTTGGCGGTAATTACCACCAGCCTGTTGGCGATATTACCGCAAATTTATCACTCACCGCCAATGTCATAATGACCACCTCAATGTCATTGTGTATAGCCATTATGGCAGGTTACTCTACACATATGTTTATAGTGTACTTTGTTATGTACATGCACAATTTGAAATGGTATGTGTTGGTGATAGGCTTTTCTGGACAGGCATTAATCATGGTGCTGAGCACTTGCACCACCTAACTGCTCTGCTTTGAAACATTGGGATATGGGACTGCAGGTGTGTTATTTTCATCCTGATTGCAGTTCAACATGGTGAGGTTTGTATGTTTGAAGTTTGGGATCAGTGTAGGACTCACACAGGTCAAGGGGAAGTGTTCCATGGATGGATATGAGGGATGTATCCACATTTGGCCAGATATTGATTTGGGTGGTATTTCAAATGGTAAGTGTTTCAGCTTGCTTGTTCAATGTTACTTGCACTTCACTTTATGATGTATGTTGGACATGTGTTGACTGTGTGCAAGTTTGTTATTTGCTCACCCACACTTGGATGGTGGTTGGTTGTCATCCCTTTTTGTCTTCTGTTTAGTGACATGTGTCCGTTCTTTTGTGAGTAGCTTACACCTACTTTAGTGATAAGTGGAGAATGCTCTTACTGATGTTAACAATTGTAGAGAGGTCCAAAGCTCCCTTCCCTATAAAATGCCCTATTTCAGACAAATGTGAGTGGGAACCCAATGTTCAGGGGTATGGACCAAAACACCCTTGTAAATAAATCCAAGGCTTATGAAGAGATGAGAACCCACATTAATAGATTTTTTATATATGCAGAAAGTCTTTATTTAGAAGTTCATAGATCCATTCTTAGTGCAGTAAGTAGAGGTGAAACAGTCATTGATACATGGGTATATCCAGGATTAAAATGTGTATAGAACAGTTGCAGCAGCCGATGAATATAATGCAGTTGTAGCAGCCAACACGTGTTTCGTCCCCTACGGTAATTCCATCTGGGGCTTTCTCAAGGCTACAAAATAATTCAGAACAAGCAAATTAAGGTCGCTGAGAGACCTGTTTGAAATAATTTAATGATAGATAGAGTTTGAGTATGCAATATGATATGCATAGCTGTGACCATCCTATTCATGTCATCAATGAGCTAGGTGTAGAGAAGGAATCATTAAGAAGAAAAGGAAAAATAATGTTTTGGTGTCATACCAAAAAATGTGCAGGCATAATGTAGCGCAAAAGGTACAAAGTGGCACAATGCATGCATTGTGCCACTTTGTAAATATGGTGCTGGAATTTTTGCCTCGTTGGGCCACATTAGCATTAAAAAAACTACGCTAATGTGGCGAAGGAGGTGTTAGGGGCTCTTAAATATGCCCTTGAGAACCTCCGGTGATGGACAACCTTAGACCAAAATCAAAAGCTTTAGATTTCTTTAGCTTTTTGCAGACAAACCAACAATAGTATTAGGATAATAGAGTGATTTTAATAAATAAAGCAAGACCAAAATGACAAAAAACCACTTAGTAGAACTAGAGAAATTGAATTAATTTTTTTTTTTGATAAGTATCTGGTCACGCGTAATTGGGACAAAGTCATAAGTTCAGGCTGACTGCGATGGGGTGCTGGCCAGGTACAGGGCCAGCACCCCTAGGCCTGCTGAACAGAGTGACTTAAGTCCCAGTTTGTTGAAAATTGTGTAGATCCAAGTCAAAAATTCATCGTGCCGCTGAAGCAATACATCAGTTCTGAGATGCGGCAAGCCACTAGTACAAGGTCCTGTTGTGTTAATGTTGAGGATCTTGGTGAAGAGGGCTTGTGTCAGGTAATTCAGTATTATGAAACCAAATAGGAAGCACTGACATTCTTGACAGGATTGACGGTCTGAGGACTAATTCGCAAATGCCCAACTGTGTTAACCCTGATGATTGTTGAAAAAAAAACACCAAGAGGAAGCATTAAAGGGAAAGAGGAGAAGAAAACAAAGTACGTAGGGGAAGAGAAGCCCCTCAAGTGTCCAATCCAATCTGCCTTTGTCTGTCCTCCTGAATATCTGTTCTTAGGAAACGCAGTACAGGGACCCAGTGTATGGACTGGTACCATTAAGTTGCCAGTTTCCTTGACAGATTACTTGTTTAATCTAGTCAACCTCTAGTTTCTTTCATGTGCTTATAATGTCCTTACTAGTGGTTATGAGTACCTGGTGCTGTGGAACTATAGCTGTTTAGGTTGACTTAGTTTTTTCAGATTCATGGCTTACTAGGGCAGAGTGTAGTAGACAAACAAACTCAATTGGTGGAATAAGAACAACTTGTGGGTTGGAAGCTCATTAATTTAGAGCTAAAGGCTGCGTTTCAATAATGGATTCTCATTTGCACTTCAGTCACACTATTGGCCATCTCACACTCACTACTCACTCATACTATGGATTCTTCCACCCACCACATTCATACCGATAAACTCTCGGTATTGCATGGCTTGAGCTTGTTTTATATTCTTCTGCTTTTGCAGGACCAACTCTCATACCAGACTTTTGCTCGTATTCAATTGCCCCACAGCTGGCTGCAATTTGTGGTTCAGGTGAAATGTTCCACCAAGTCCTAGGTTTAAGGCTTGCAGTCTTTTATCTATTACTTTCATTTCCGCCTTGTCATAATCTTTTTATTGCCCCAGAATTTGCAAGTATGGTCACTCAATTTTGTACTTAGCTTGTTTCTCCTTTTCTCTTTTGTAGGTAATTGCGTCGGGCCCCAGGGTTACCACTGTTGGAACTTTGCAAGTGATGATTGGGCTGCACAGGACCTTAATTTATCAATGCAGAAAATTCAGGAGGCTCAGGAGGTCTTACTGCTTCAGGAACCATATTGCCAAGCCAGTGGAGTTTACGGAATTCGGGCACTACGCGCTATGCAGAGTAGCGTGGAGTTTCAGAATTCCACAATCCTGCATGGAGTGGAGTTCATTCGCGCAAGTGAGGTTGGGTTTTGGTGCTCTCTCACAAGTACGCAAGTACAATACTCCTGGGCTGCTACCGGGCGTGTGCCAGACTTGGACTGTTTGGGCTGCACATGCGAGACTTTGGCCCTCATTACAACCCTGGCGGTAAATCCCGCTTCCTGCTGTGCAGAATACCGCCACATACCGCTGCAGCCACGGAATTCCGCTTCAGGTATTACGACCCACAGCCCAAAATCCGACACAATGCAGACACCTACACAGGTCCGCCACACCAAAGGTCAGTGCTAAACTGGCGATACCAAAACCGACACCATCACGCCAACAAGAATACGCTCACACTATCACGACCCACGAATAAACGCAGCGGTCTTTCAACTGCGGTAAACCATTAGCGGTACACACCGCTGCGGTCAAAATGCACACACACTAACAAAACACAACCACATTGGACAATTCAAAATACACACACCTGATACACATACACACACCACACCCACACGCCAAATCCAATATAAAACACACACCCGCATTACCCACAAACCCTTACTACCAGAAATTTGAAAGCAGGCCAGAGAGAGACACTACCTAAAACAACATCAGCATCCACAGACACCCAGCACCATCACCTACACAACATCCACGCACCTCAAACAACACACACCAACACATCCCCTCACACATCACAACAAACACCACCTCACACATCACCCACACCACATAATGGCACTTCAATGACACCCCAGGTTCTCTGAGGAGGAGCTCAGGGTCATGGTGGAGGAAATCGTCCGGGTAGAGCCACAGCTATTCGAATCACAGGTGCAGCAGACATCCATTGCAAGGAAGATGGAGCTATGGCGTAGAATTGTTGACAGGGTAAAGGCAGTGGGACAGCATCCAAGAACACGGGATGACATCAGGAAGAGGTGGAACGACCTGGGAAGGTGCGTTCGTGGTATCCAGACACCAGATTGCTATACAGAGTACTGGCGGTGGACCCCCACCTCCTCCCCTACAACTAACAACATGGGAGGAGCAGGTCTTGGCAATTATGCATCCTGAGGGCCTCGCATGAGTAGCAGGAGGACTGGATTTCGGTAAGGCAAATCTTTACTACCTTATCCCCCCACCCCACCTGCATGCCATCACCTACTCCCACCATTACCCTCACACCCATCACCCCAACAACCCCCATATACCCCACCAACACAACCCACACATCCCAAAACCCCATCACCCAAGCATGTCCAGTACAGAGACTCACTCTTGCCCCAAAATCACCAATCACACAGGAGTAGAGGGTCACTCACCCATTGCATATAATGGCACACACAGATACAATAACTATGCATTTATATCCCAACAGGACCCCTACCTAACGTCACCGGACAGGATGTGCCAGACGTATCCAGTCCCCCTACAGAAGAGGTCCACAGTGATGACAGCAGCTCTGCACGCCTGGATCAAGATGACCAGCCCGGCCCATATGGGACCTCAGGACAATCGGTTCCCCTGCCACTGTTATAAGCCACCACAGAGCCTCCCCCCTCAGGAAACACCAGCACAGCACCCACCCAGCGGGCCCATCCCTCTGTCCCCAGGACACGTCAATCAGCAGTGTGTCCACCACTACAGGGAACCCAGGCAACCTCACTAACACGGGACGATCAGGGACTTGGGGGCAGTGGCAGTGGGCACACGGTTCAGGGGACAGAGGCACAGGACAACAGGGAAGCTGGGAGGACTGCTGTGCGACAGGGGGAGGACAGGCCCAGGGAACCCACTCTCCACGAGGCACTCTCCAACATCATGTGAGCTTATCCTCATTCCCAGGAGACCCTGGCAACGGTACTGGCCAAGTTTCAGGAGACCCAGCAGCTGCAGGAGAAACACTACCTTTGGGATCAGGGAGGACTTGAAGTCCATTAACAACACCCTGGTCACCATTGCAGGGGTGCTGGCAGACCTTCTCAACACCAGGAGGGACACAGTGGCACAACAAGGGGCCCCTGACACTAGCCTGGACGATGAACAGCCCTCCACCTCCACCTCCACCGGCGCTAGTGGACAGGAGGCACTGTCACAGGCAAAACGGGACACCAGCACCCCACCCCCTGCAGATGGAGAACCACCCCACAAATGGTCCCTGAGATCCAGGAACAAGACAGAGAACATTGCCAAGATCCCTGCCAGAAAATGAGACCCCCCTGAATGTCACTCTTCTGTCCCACTATGTCACACTGTCCATCCTTCAACTGCCATTGCTCCACTTCCTATGCCCCTTTGGACAATGCACCTGTGAAACCAATGGACTGGACTCTGCCATGGACATTCCTCCACTATCACCCCAGCCCATTTGACAACCCCCCCCCCACTTATTAGCACAGGAATAAACACACTTCAATCACAAAACTATCTGGAGTCAATCTGTGCTTTCACAAATGTGTAATTGCAATAACTATGGAATATAGCAATGTCAATGTACTTGTTCACGTACCGATGTAACACAGCTGTAGGCCAGCAGTAAACACAGCAGATGGCACAAAGTGGGACCCAGATCTGTGAAATAGAATGTCAAAGTCATAGGTCAGGGTCCATACACTGAATGAACATGAGAGACTTATGCTAGCTCAAACAATAGTATGAGATGTGGGAAGCAGTGACATCTTCTTCCCTGTGTCTCACAGGAAGTATTGCATGATGATGTTGGTTCGGTTGTCGATATCCTCTTCTTCTGCCTCCTCTTCTTCACTGTCCACAGGCCCCACAGCTGCCACAAGACCACCATCTGGCCCATCCTCATGCAGAAAAGGCACCTGTCGTCGGGTTGTGCAGCAAACAGCAGGCCACGATTATCTGGCACATCTTCTTCGGTGAGGAGTATAGGGAGCCACCTGTCAGATGGAGGCACTGGAATCTGGCCTTGAGGAGGGAGAAGGTGCGTTCGATCACCCTCCTAGTTCGCCCATGTGCCTCACTGTAGCATTCCTCTGCCTTTGTCCTGGGATTTCTCACTGGGATCAGTAGCCACAACAGGTTGGGGTAACCAGAGTCACCTGCAAATGTCGAGGGACAACTGTTAGACACACACTAACCCTTAGGGATAGCCCCATAACCAGACACCTATGTCAACTGTATTTAGACCTTGGGCTCACCTTTTAGCCACACACAGTGCCTCTGGAGTTGCCCCATCACATAAGGGATGCTGCTATTCCTCAAAATGTAAGTGTCATGCACAGAGCCAGGATACTTGGCATTCACATGGGAGATGTACTGGTCTGCCAAACACACCATCTGCACATTCATCGAATTATAGCTCTTCCGGTTTCTATACACCTGTTTATCCCTGCGGGGTGGGTACAAATGCCACATGTGTACCATCTATGGCACCAGTGATGTTGGGGATATGTCCCAGGGCATAGAAATCACCTTTCACTGTGGGCAAATCCTTCGCCTGAGGGAACAAGATGTAGCTGCGCATGTGTTTCAGCAGGGCAGACAACACTCTGGACAACACATTAGAGAACATTGGCTGGGACATCCCTGATGCCATGGCCACTGTTGTTTGTAAAGACCCACTGGCCAGGAAATGGAGTACAGACAGTACCTGCACTAGAGGGGGGATTCCTGTGGGATGGCGGATAGATGAAATCAGGTCTGGCTCCAACTGGGCACACAGTTCCTAGATTGTTGCACAATCAAGTCTGTATGTGACTAGAATGTGTCTCTCTTCCATTGTCGACAGTTCCACCAGGGGTCTGTACACCGGAGGATGCCGTCATCTCATCACCTGCCCAGCGGACATGCCCTATGGAGGAGAACAGCGAGCAGAGAGTCATCCAACACTGAGGTATCACAATGTGTATTTGCTGAAAAGTTATTAATCCGCAATGTGCCAGTATCTATCTATATTCCCAGCCTAGGTAGGTGTGACGCAGTTAACATCCATCCTGTGTGGCTGCCTAACCTGTAAGGTGGGACAAGGGGATATGAGGTAACTGCGCTGGCGTTGTACACCGTCACGGTGGGCGGTCGAAGACCGCAGTGCAATTCTGCATTGGATAACATTGGGCTCTATGGGTCTCAGGAGCCAATGACGATGTACGCCGGCGGTGACGGTATGCACCGCCGCAGACGTGACCGCCATTTTTCGGTCTGTTCACTCACTTGATAGCTGACCTTCAACAGGAGAGGACCTACACTGCAAGTGCTGTTGTGACCTGTGTCTGGAAGCGATGATGGCTCATGTGTCTGGGGAAAGGGCCCATGCCTTCACTTCAGAGGAGTTGGAGAAACTAGTGGATGGGGTCCTCCCCCAGTACACGCAACTGTACGGTCCTCCAGACAAACAGGTGAGTACACTGTGAGCATGCTGCATGGGCAATGCCTGTTTTGAGTGGTGTGGATGGAAGATACATGGGGGGGACTGAAGACTGCATGTGCGGATGGTGAGTGTAATTTCCTTTCCCCCTGTACCATTCCTCTAGGTCAGCGCCCACCAGAAGAAGGGTATTTGGCGTGCCATCGCCAAGGACGTCCGGACCCTGGGGGTCTACCACAGACGGAGCACCCATTGCCGTAAAAGATGGGAGGACCTGCACCGCTGGAGCAAGAAGACGGCGGAGGCCCAGCTGGGGATGGCCTCTCAACGTGGGAGGGGTGCCCATCGCACCATGACCCCCCCTGATGTTCCGGATTCTGGCGGATGGCGTATCTGGAGTTGGATGGGCACTTGAGGGCATCACAGCAGCCACAAGGGGGTGAGTACACTCTCATTCAGCTGACTCTGCGCGCATAATGAGGTGTCTGGGTGGGGGAGGTGGGCAGTGGGTCCCCCTAGGCCAGGACGAACTTGGTAGGCAAGGTCCCTTGTGAAGCAGGCTATGTGGCACCCTAACCCCACCAGTGGTAAGAGCCATCTACACCTAGTCAGGCTCCTGTGACTTCCAGGTGTGCAGCAATTGGTCTTAGGCCCGTACCCCATGGTCAGCTGAAATTTCTAGGAACTGTCAGTGCATGGCATAGTGCATAGGGCTGCTTCCTGTGTGTTGTGTCCGCCAACGGTAATGGTGTTGCATTCACTGAACATGTCTTTCTTCTGTCTTTCCCCCCCTTTTTGTGGTCTCCCTGTTCTTGTGTGCAATAGCATCATCAGGCGGAGTATTGGCACCGGCGCAGGAGGGAGCTGCAACCCACTTGGCCCTGGAGGGTGAAGCAACAGAGTCTGAAGCCACCAGTGGGACGGAGGGCGAGGGGAGCTCCACGGCGGAGACAGGAGCAGACAGCAGTGACAGCGACTCCTCCTCTGATGGGAGCTCCCTTGTGGTGGTGGGCACCTCTGTGCCCACCGCATCAACAGGTACAGCCACCACCCCCCCTACCAGCACCCCCCCCCATCAGCCCCTCAACGCGTGTCCCGTGCCCGCTCACCCAGGAGGGTGGGCATCTCCTTCGCCCCAGGCACCTCAGGCTCTGTCCCACCCAGCCCTGCTGCCCTCAGTGAGGAGGCTATCGACCTCCTGAGATCCCTCACTGTTGGGCAATCTACCATTGTGAATGCCATCCAGGGTGGAGAGAGGCATTTGCAACAAACAAATCCACACCTAGAGGGCATTCATTCTGGGCAGGCAGCCCAACAGAGAGCATTTCAGGCTCTGGCCTCAGCACTGATGGCAGCGATTGTCCCTGTGTCCAGCCTCCCCCTCCAACTTCCTCCACCCAGACCCAATCCCCTGTACCCCAGCCTAGAGAAAGAGTGGCTCAGGCAAACATGAGCACCACACATCCCACAGGCACTCACACAAGCACCATCCCCATGCAGACACAGCAATATCCACTGCCTCCACTGTGTCCCCCTCCTCCACGTCCTCCTCCTCCCTCCCTGTCGCGTCTCCACTCACACCTGCATGCACTACATCCTCAGCCACAACCTCCATCACCAATCACCAGCACGCCCATCACCATACACCGCTCACGTGCACTCACCACCCCCACTACCATTCACACATCCCCAGTGTCCTCTCCCAGTGTGCCAGTGAGCCCTCCTCCCAAAGTACACAAATGCAGACACACACACACCCAACAGCCATCCACCTCACAACAGCCATGCACCTTCACCCAAATTCAGCAGACGTACACCTCCTACAACCACTACCTCTTCCTCCACTCCCAAACCCCCTCCATCTTCCCGTCCCAGTGTGTCTAAAAAACTCTTCCTGGCTAACATTGACCTCTTCCCTACACCTCCCCCCCGTCCTTCCCCTAGGGCCAGACTTTCCAGGTCCCAGCCCAGCACCTCAGCCACCACCTCCCCAGACACAGTGGTGCCAGCAACTGCGGGGTCATCGAGTGCGCCACCCATCAGGGCTGCTAGTGTGCCACGTGGCGAGGGCAAGGACATTCCCCCACCTGCCAAGGTGAAAAAGGTGCCCACATCCCGGAGGGAGAAGCCAAAAATACCAGCCACCAAGGGCTCAGGAAAATCAAAAGGGGATAGTGGCAAGACAACTGAGGCACCATCAAAGCTGGTGAAGGCCCAAAAGCAGAAGAGCAGGTCAGGAGAGGACATGGTGGCACCGACTGAGGGACCAGTGTCACACTTTCTGTCCACGACCACACCAACCTGTATGGCAGCGCACACCGCTAGCTGCCCCACCACCACAACCACCACCTGCGCCGCCACCTTCACCACCCCCGGCACGTCTACCGCCTCAACGACAGTCCCCACCCTCTTCCCCAGTGGGCAGCCATCCGAGGCTGGAGGAGACATCCTGCTTTGTCCATCAGAAGGTGCTGACTCATGCACCGCCGCCAGCACCGCCGCCAGCACCGCCCCCAGCACCGCCACCTGCACTGCCCCCGGCACGTCTACAGCCTCAGCCACAGTACCCAGCCTCTTCCCCAGTGGGCAGCCGTCCGAGGCTGCAGGAGATGTCCTGCTGTGTCCCTTAGCAGGTGCTGACCCATACACCGCCGTCAGCATAGCTGCCACAGACCCCGCCGCAAGCACCGCCACCACAGACACCGCCGCAAGCACTGCCACTGGCCCCGCGGCATCCTCGGACACTGGCACCACCGCTGACATGGTGACCATCCCCAGTGGTCAGTCGCCTGAGGCTGGAGGAGAGTTCCTGGACCCTGGGCAGCTTCCATGAGGCATGACTTCCATCTCTGTTTGTACCTGCAGGTGGAAGGCGGAGCCGCAGCAGTGTGGGGTATGTTGCTGTCTCCATGGCGTATCATGCTACCTGAACCTCGCCAATCTCATGGCACACACACCCAGGTGAGGGAATTGAACCGGCCACACTGTACGTGGAGTACTCTGGGCACCAGGCCCCCTTCAGAACCAGTGGAGTATCACATCCACTACCTCAGTTCTTGGCAAGATGAAGCACTCTGGGCACCTGGCCCCCTCCAGAACCAGTGGAGTATCACATCCACTACCTCAGTCTGTGGCAGGATGAAGCACTCTGGGCACCAGGCCCCTTCCGGAATCAGTGGAGTATCACATCCACTACCTCAGTCCTTGGCAGGATGAAGCACTCTGGGCACCAGGCCCCCTCCAGAACCAGTGGAGTATCACATCCACTACCTCAGTCCTTGGCAGGATGAAACACTCTAGGCACTAGGCCCCCTCCAGAACCAGTGGAGTCTGTTATCCACTTGAGAGACTGTGGCTTTGCACTCCCCTGGATAAAGCAGTGGGCAACACACCCACTGGAGAGACTTGAGAGACTGTGGCTTTGCATTCCCCAGGATAATGCAGTTGGCAAACCACCCACTTGAGAGACTTGAGAGACTGTGTCTATGCACTCCCCAGGATAAAGCAGTGGGCAACCCACCCACTGTATAGACTTGAGAGAGTGTGGCTTTGCACTCCTCAGGATGAAGCAGTGGGCAAACAACCCACAGGAGAGACTTGAGAGACTGTGGCTTTGCACTCCCCAGGATAAAGCAGTGGGCAACCCACCCACTGGAGAGACTTGAGAGACTGTGGCTTTGCACTCCCCAGGACAATGCAGTGGGCAAACCACCCACTTGAGAGACTTGAGAGACTGTGTCTTTGCACTCCCCAGGATAAAGCAGTGGGCAACCCATCCACTGGAGAGACTTGAGAGACTGTGGCTTTGCACTCCCCAGGATGCAGCAGTGGGCAAACCACCCACTGGAGAGACTTGAGAGACTGTGGCTTTGCACTCCCCAGGATAAAGCAGTGGGCAAACCACCCACTGGAGAGACTTGAGAGACTGTGGCTTTGCACTGCCCAGGATAAAGCAGTGAGCAAACCACCCACTGGAGAGACTTGAGAGACTGTGGCTTTGCACTCCCCAGGATACAGCAATGGGCACGGAGCCCCCTCGTGCAGCAGTGGCGTTGTGCGTTCATTTGGCTGAGGTGCCCCCCTCCCCCTTCCCCTGAAGTGCCTGTTTCATTTTGATCTGATGCCCCTGCAGTGTTCTCTCCATTTCCAGTCAGGTATCTAGTGTGGGCTTCGCCCATGCATTTTGGGTCCAGTGGTCCACTGACAATGATTGGTGCACTATCTGGACTTGTGTAGTTGGTGTACATATTTGTATATACTGGATTTCGAACTTTGATAATGAGATTTCACATGATTACATTTGTTCAAATAATTTCCTTTTGTCCTTGCATTCTTCCAGGGGGTGGGGGGAGTGTATATGTAATGTTGCTGCATGTATTTGTTTGTATGGTGTTGTGGGTGAAAGTGGGGGTGGGGGTGTTGCGTGTTGCATGTGTGTGTCACTCTCTTTTCCCTCCCCCTCCCCTGTGTTGTAGGTGCAGTACTCACTGTGGTCGTCGCCGTCGTCTTTGGTGCTCCTGATAGAAGAGAAGGAAGACCAGCATCGGCAGCATCTGCAATTCGGGCTCCATGGCGTCCTGGTTCCTTGTTGGGTGTGGAGAGGTGAGTGTTTTCCCTTCTGTGTACTGTTTCCGCCGTGATTTTGTTCGTGTTGGTTCCACCCCGGAAATGGTGGCGGATAGGTGTCTTGAAATACAGTGGGCCGTACTTTGTCTTCCGCCTGTCTGTTGGCGGTTACCCCCGCGGTGTTTGTTGCTACCGCCGTGGCGGTCGGAGAGTTAAAGTGGCTGTCTATGTTGGCGTTTTCCGCCATGGTCATGATTCAATTTTTTCCCCGCCGGACTGCTTGCGGAATTACCGCCACTTTAACACCGACCGCCAGGGTTGTAATAAGAGCCTATGTTTTCCAAAGAGTTAATCTGTGCCACCCTACGTGATCCACTCTACAAATTTTTTTTTGCTCTTTCTGAAAGGGATGTTTCAAAATACAAGAGGTTGATTGTTGGGCAAGCCAGAGAACTGGAAGAATGGCTAGAACTTAGAGTCCTACTCTACAGTTCTGGGGTTTCACCTTCAACTTCCAGAGAGGGTAGTCTTGTCTCACAGCAGCCAAAACCGGTAACAAGAACAATGACAAAAACAGCATCAGAAGGATTAGACCCAACCTCTGCATTGGCTTCATTTCAAATGGCAGTTATTAGGTTCATTGCACAGGGAAAGACAAAAGAGGTTGAGCAAGTGGCTGCACCAATGACACTTCAGAGGATGTTCCAGGAGTGTCTGCATAATCCAAAAGAGGAGTAAATGGATTAAAACCCATTCATGTATTAATATGGGAAGATGCACCAATGGGCAAAGCTCAGCAGGCTAGCAATAAAGTATCTGGCTTGTCCTGTAGTCAGCGTGACTGCTGAACATGTGCTCAGTGCCAGTGGTGCAGTTGTAACAGTAAGAAAGACCAGTCTCACACCTCAAAACAGGGAGAGATTAACCATGACCTAAATGAACCAACATTTTATGCTACCTGAATAAACCATTACCGAAACACCACAGGAGGCGGAAGAGGATCATTGGTCAGAATTTAAATCAAGTGTGATTGCCGGCCAACTTCTGAGCGAACCACCTGCGTTTAAGGATGAACTCTACTTCCCGGACTGAGTATGTCAGTGCCACCATAGAACTTTTTAATTATTTCTCATTGAACTTTTTTCTTTCTTTGCAAAAGAAAATTAAATAACATGCTGGTGGATCGTTATGCTTGTGTCAAATTTATGCTGCCCCACCATTTTTTAGTCACATATATCTATAGCTGGATAGTTTGACCCATGTGTAGTGAAGAAGCCTTCACATTCCCTTCAGGATATTGGAAAAGATGCCTGCCTCCCTCACATGCTATTGCCTATCCTCTTACTTAAACCACCTAGCATGGCTGCCCCGTAAAATTATTGTTTAAAAGACTGCCAGTGCCAATGCCATATTCCAATGTGTTGCTACCACCAAAGAGGAGATAATATTTTGTTCAACCACTGTGCTTGGATTGGAAGAGGTACCTAACTACTAACTATTGCACCAATGAGTGGTGATATATTGAGTGATAGTGAGTGATGATTGATGATGTATGTGGTTGTTGACAGTGAGGGAGGGAGTTCAACAAATTTGTAAACTTGTTTCCGATGATTTGCAGTGTTTGGGGGCTGATGGGTGATCATTTTTCTTGAAAGTGAGTGGCCTTTCAAACTTAGTGAAATTTACCTGCAGGGTCCACTCCTTGTTTCTGGTTCATCAGACCAGACCATTCACTTTAGTTACCAAACACAAATCTACACAAAATACTCTAGTTCTGTTTCTCTATTTGTTCTTCAATAGCATTGCACTACACAAGTCTACCTTGCTCAGTTTGAGACTAGGACGGAGTTACTCAGAATCAGGAGGAGGGGGATGGAAGGACTCAGGGTGGGACTACCTCAACAGCTAGAAGAAGAGAAGGAGTCTCTGTTTCTCTACATTTGATCTTTATGTTCAGTCCTGTATCATGGATGCCACTTCTAGAGGGAGAAGAAGAGATCCAGAGAATTAACTATTAAAAAGGCGCTAACGCATTGTGTGCACTCAAAAGGCATTTATTTGTGAAAATCTGACATTTGTTGACTTGATATTCGACAGTTGGATGTTTCGGAGCACCTCACCTGGCACATCATTGGCATTTAAGGTCACTGAGATGCTCGCCGCTTGTCGTGTATTAATGCTTATCATTATTGCTTTCTATATATTGCAGAGAGGAAATTCTTTTGTGCAATTATTATGAAAACAATGCATTGTGAATACGTTTGTTATTGTTTATTATGACATTTGCTTAATTCTACATTGATACTGGTGATACAGAGCGTTCTGTGTACGACCTGAAAGTTTGCCATTGCAATGCTCAACTTACGCTGTGATGTAACAGTGATAAAACTGATCACTTGAGTTTTCAACATTAACCTCATGTTCCCAGAGTGATGCAAACCTAGTACTGTGTTCTTTTGATACTAACCCTATGTTCCCAGAGTAATGCAAACCTTGTACTGTGATCTTTAGCTATTAACCCTATGTTTTCAGTGTGATCAAAAGCACAAATTGTGTTCTTTGGAATTCCAAGTACAGTGTGGTAATTAACCTATGAATGTCTCCAAACCCTAATTATATGAGAATTTGTTGTCATTATTTGTTATCTATTTAAATGTCTATGAAGTCGAGTGAGTTAGCACCTTGGGAAATCTCAACAAGGTAAATCAAGTAAGGTATCCACCGTCTACAAGAACATATAGGTAGGTGTTAATTTAGGTGACATGATGCCAGTATAGGGTCATAGTGGGAATAGTAATAAATACTTTAGGAGGTTCCAACTTCCTATTAAATTACAGGTAATATACATTGTTTCCTGAAAATTCCTAAAGAAGGTGGGAGACCAATCTAAAGCGGAAAAGGGGACCCAACACGAACACTTACCTTGCACATAGTAGTTAGAGAGTAGTATATACATGGGTTAAGACTAATGAGTTTTTTGACTGATGTGTAATTTGTCATATGAAATTCCAGCTCTTCGAGAAACATCACTATTCGTGTGGATCCGGACCTGCATCTCCAGTGTTTCTCTCTCTCTTTTCATCCATCCCCTTTTCCCTGGGACATTCCGGTGCTGATCACATGCATTTAAGTGGGAGGCACGCAACATCTAGGAGGAATTGGAAATAAGCAACTTAGTCAACATTGTGTCTCCATGGGCAAACAAGTTTGGGCTTGACAGACCAGGTCTGGAGTGGCACCACTTGGCAGGGTAGTCTCAGAGACAGCCGAGTCCAGTTTGCTGATGCAAGGTTGTTTGAAGCTTGTTATATCCCTGAGGCTTCAGATCAGAGGCCAGCCATCTTCTCTTAGGCCCATAATTATACTTTTTTAGCGCTGCATTTGCGTCATTTTCTGACGCAAAAACGGCGCAAACTTGCAAAATACAAATGTATTTTGTAAATTTGTGCTGTTTTTGTGTCAAAAAGTGGCACAAATGCGGTGCAAAAAAAGTATAAATATGGGTCTGAGAGTCACTCTGGGTGATGCGGTCAAGAGATGCAGGTCCAGTCCTTATCACCTAGGCAAGAGGCAGCAGATCAACACAGCAAAGCATGAGTCCAAAAGATTTCAGTCCAACAGAGTGGCAGTCCTTCAGCAGCACAACAGTTCTTCTTCCTGTCATAGTATCCACAGGTCCAGAAATGTACTAAAATTGTGGGGTCCGAGGTCCAATGTTTATACCCAGCTGTGCGTTTGAAGTGGGGGAGAAGCCTCTAGAGATTTTCCTTTAAAGTTCCCAGGCATCCTGCCTTCTCTGTCTTGGCTTCAGACTTACTTATAGGGGTATGAGGCCCTTTGTGTTGAGGTAGGATGCACCCTATTCAGACGTGAGTGGGGCTGTGCCCAGCTCCTTCCTCACATCCTGTCAATGATGGCCCATTTAAATGTCCTATTCTGTGTGGCTGTCTAGAAAGAATACAAAAAGCCCAAGTGTCAGCTACACTCAGTCATGTGACTAGAGACACGCTATAGGCACTAAATGAATAATGCAGAAAAATGCCAACTTTCTTAAAGAGGCATTTACGGAACAGCAACTTAATGTCCAACTTCACCGTAAGTTAGGATTTTAAATTGTGATTCCAGAGACACCAAATTTCAAATGATTATCTCTTCCCAAGGGTAGGTCGCTCCCCCTGCCGCTGCAGCTCCTCCAGCTCCTCCAGGTTCCTGAGTTCCTGAGACCCACCTCACAGTAAGTACCCCCCACCTCCCTGCCCCTCGCCCTGCCCCGCGCTACTCACCCTCTCTCCTGCTCCTGCTTCTTTTCTTCTTTTCTTCTTCTCTGTTCTTCCTCCTCGCTCCTCCTCTGTAATCTTCTTCTGTACTCTTCTTTTCCCCGTCTGCTCTCTTCTTCTGGGTGCTTCTCTGCCTCTCCTGTTCGTCTCTCTTCTTCCTCATCTTCTTCTGTGGTCTTCTGCCTGTCTTCTGCCTTCTGTTCTTCGTATCTTCATCTGTGATCTTCTGGACTCCTGTTCTTCTGTTCTTCTGTTCTTCTGCTCTTCTGTTTCTTCTGTTCTTCTGGTCTTCTGTTCTCCTGTTCTTCTGTTCTTCTGTTCTTCCGGTCTTCTGTTCTCCTGTTATTCTGTTCTTCCGGTCTTCTGTTCTCCTGTTCTTCTGTTCTTCCGGTCTTCTGTTCTTCTGCTCTTCTGTTTCTTCTGTTCTTCTGGTCTTCTGTTCTCCTGTTCTTCTGTTCTTCTGTTCTTCCGGTCTTCTGTTCTCCTGTTATTCTGTTCTTCCGGTCTTCTGTTCTCCTGTTCTTCTGTTCTTCCGGTCTTCTGTTCTTCTGTCTTCTGTCTTCTATCTTCTGTCTTCGGCTCCTCTGCCTCCTGCGTCTTCTTCTCCCCGCGCCTGCCCTCCTGCTCCTGCCTCATCCCCCTCCCTCACTCGCCTCCCCCTCTCTATCACCCCTACCTACCCCGTTCGCTATCTACCTCTCTCACTCCTCCTATCTACCTATCTCTCTATCTCTCTATCTCACTATCTAACTCCCTCACTCTCCACCTCCTCCTATCTACCTATCTCTCTATCTATCTATTTCTCTATCTATCTATTTCTCTATCTATCTACTTTCTCTATCTATTTCTCTATCTCTCCCCCTTCCCGCCACCCCCTCTATTACCTATCTTCCTATCCTCTCACTCTACCTCTCACCCTCACCCACCTCTACAACCCCCCTCCCCTATCTTCACAACCCTACTCCTATCTCTCTCCCTAATCTCCTAAACCTCCTAAAATTCACCCCCTCCACCCTTAAACCCCCCTCCCCAGCTCTTCTCACTCTACCTGTCCCCCCCCTCCCTCGCGCTTTCCCGCCGCGACCACCTGCACGCCCCCGCGCTCCCATTCGACCCCAGCTGACCCCTCCCCCAGTCGCGCAGCGGGCGCGCCGATGGCGCGCCAGAGGCAAGCCCGTCTGCGCCCGTCCGCGCCTGGCCCGCGCCCAGCACCACGACCCCTGGTCCCCAGCTCTCCCAAGCCCCGCTGATCCGCTACGACCCCACCAGCCTCCACGCCCTCAACCCAGGGCGCTCCAACACCTGCTTCCAAGCTCACCCCAAACGCACCCATAGACCCTTCGCCTGCAACTCCTGCAAACGCATCTTCCACCACGCAACTACCACGACCACAAGCCCACGCGCCATCAACCACCTCAAGTGCATCCTGGTCAACGCTCGTTCCGTCCACAAGCACGCCGTTGAACCCTGGGACCTCCTGGACTCCACAGCACCGGACGTCGCCTTCATCACGGAGACCTGGATGAACGTCTCCTCTGCTCCAGACATCGCCACCGCCATCCCCGAAGGCTACAAGATCTCCAGAAAAGACCGCACCAACCAAGTAGGAGGAGGTATCGCCATCGTCTTCAAAGACTCCATCAGCGTCACCACCTCCACCGAAGACACCCCTCTCGCCGCTGAACACCTGCATTTTCAGATTTGCACCGACCCGAGGACCACCCTCAGAGGATCCCTCGTCTACCGTCCTCCCGGACCGCGCGCCCCTTTCAGCGACGCCATCGCCGACTTCATCTCCCCGCACGCCCTCGCCTCGCCGGACTACATCCTCCTAGGCGACCTCAACTTCCATCTGGAACAAAACAACGACCCCAACACCACCACCCTGCTCGACAACCTCGCCAACCTCGGCCTCAAGCAACTGGTGAACACCGCCACCCACATCACCGGACACACGCTTGACCCCATCTTCTCCGCCAGCAAACACGTCTTCTTCAGCCACACCTCCGCTCTACACTGGACCGACCACAGCTGTGTACATTTCACATTCCGACGCGAGACCCGCCACCTCCGCACTCAACCCATCCCTCGTCGACAGTGGAACAAAATCCCTGAAGAGCAACTCTTCTCCGCACTCGCCGCCAACCAACCAGCGCTCAGCCTCACGAACTGGATCTCCAACTGCGCAGACAACCTTGCTCCCCTCAAACGCACGCATTGACAGGCCAACACCAAAAAACCTCTCTGGTTCTCTGACACCCTCAAAGAATCGAAGAAAACTTGTCGCGCACTCGAGAAGGCCTGGCGCAAGGACCATACCGCTGACAATATGACCACCCTCAAGAACGCTACCCGCGAACACCACCACCAGATCCGTGCTGCCAAAAGGAACTTTTTTACCGACAGACTGGACAAAAACAGCCACAACAGCAGAGAACTTTTTAGCATCGTCAAGGAGTTCTCCAACCCCAACGTCAACGCCAACGCCGTCACGCCCTCACAAGATCTGTGCAACTCCCTCGCCATCTTCTTCCATCGCAATATCAGCGACCTCCACGACAGCTTCGGACACCAGACCCAACCAAGCATCACCGAACCCACACCTCCGACCATCACCCTCAACGACTGGACCCACATCAACACCGAAGAAACCAAAACCACCATGAACTCGATCCACTCCGGCGCTCCATCGGACCCCTGCCCTCACTTCATCTTCAATAAAGCCGACGGCATCATCGCCCGCACCTCCAGGCCGTCATCAACTACTCTTTTTCTTCTGCTACCTTCCCCGAATGCTGGAAACACGCCGAAGTCAACACACTACTAAAGAAACCTACGGCTGACCCGAGCGACCTGAAAAACTTCCGCCCCATCTCGCTCCTCCCCTTCCCCGCCAAGGTAATAGAGAAGGCCGTCAACAAACAGCTGACCACCTTCCTGGAAGACAACAACCTGCTCGACCCTTCACAAACCGGATTCCGAACCAACCACAGCACTGAAACCGCCCTCATCTCAGTCACAGACGACATCAGAACCCTGATGGACAACGGTGAAACAGTCGCCCTCATCCTCCTCGACCTCTCGGCTTCCTTCGACACCGTCTGTCACCGCACCCTAATCACCTGCCTCCGCTCCACCGGGATCCAAGGCCAGGCCCTGGACTGGATCGCCTCCTTCCTCTCAAACCGATCCCAAAGAGTCTACCTCCCTCCGTTTCGCTCAGACCCCACCGAGATCATTTGCGGCGTACCTCAAGGCTCATCACTCAGCCTGACACTCTTCAATGTCTACATGAGCCCCCTCGCCGACATCGTACGCAAGCACGACATCATCATCACCTCCTACGCCGACAACACCCAACTTATACTCTCCCTCACCAAGGACCCCGCCAGCGCCAAGACCAACCTACAAGAGGGCATGAAGGACGTGGCAGATTGGATGAGGCTCAGCCGCCTAAAGCTGAACTCTGACAAAACGGAAGTCCTCATCCTCGGAAACACCCCGTCCGCTTGGGACGACTCCTGGTGGCCCACGGCCCTCGGCACCGCACCGACCCCCGCAAACCACGCCCGCAACCTCGGCTTCATCTTGGACCACCTTCTCACCATGACCAAGCAAGTCAACGCCGTGTCCTCCGCCTGCTTCCTCACCCTCTGCGTGCTCCGCAAGATCTTCCGCTGGATCCCCGCCGACACTAGAAAAACCGTGACCCACGCCCTCGTCACGAGCCGCCTGGACTACGGCAACACCCTCTATGCTGGGACCACCGCCATGCTCCAAAAACACCTGCAACGTATTTAAAACGCCTCGGCCCGCCTCATCCTCGACGTACCCCGCAACAGCCACATCTCCGCACACCTGAGACACCTGCATTGGCTCCCAGTCAGCAAAAGGATCACCTTCCGACTTCTCACCCACGCACACAAAGCCCTCCACAACAAGGGACCGGATTACCTCAACCGTCGCCTCAGCTTCTACGCCCCCACCCGTCTCCTCTGTTCCTCGGGCCTCGCGCTCGCTGCCGTCCCTCGCATCCGCCGCTCCACGGCGGGTGGGAGGTCCTTCTCCTTCCTGGCAGCAAAGACCTGGAACTCCCTCCCCACCAGCCTCAGGACCACCCAGGACCACTCCGCATTCCGGAGACTCCTAAAAACCTGGCTCTTCGAGCAGCAGTAACCCCTCCCCTTTTTTTCCCCTAGCGCCTTGAGACCCGCACGGGTGAGTAGCGTGCTTTATAAATATTAATGATTTGATTCCCATTTTAACAAGTAATAAGGCAACTATAATGTTATCTTATGGGAGAGATAGGCCTTGCAGTAGTGATAACCGAATTTAAGAGTTTTTCATTACCAGGACATGCAAAACCTAAAAGTACATGTCTACATGTATTTAGAGGAGAGAGCATACGCACTTTAGCACTGGTTAGCAGGGTTAAAGTGCACAGAGGTCTAAGGCCAACAAAAATTAGTTCAGCCAAATGCAGCACCGACGAGTACGAGATACGTTCAGGAAGGTAAAAAGTTGGACGGGAACCACCCTTTGGCTGACAGGGCTAACAATAGCCATGAAAAATCATTGATGCAGTACTTTTATACAAAACCTGGGATAGGGTTTTAATGATAGGATGGTTGAAAAGTTTGGAGTTCAACTATTACTCATTTTATGCAGCTAATTTTAGATTAATGCATTTTTATTCAAGGTGTATCTGTGTTATACTTATAAGATAACTAATATGTTTTATCCAACTTTGTCATCTTTCTGTTTAGAAGTCAAAAAGAGATGCTAATTGATTGATATCATTTTATGATTGTAGTTTGCCCCAGTCTCGATTTATTTTGATAGGACATTTTTAAATTCATTCGTTTTATGCTGAAAATAAGGATCAACTTGGATCCTTATATGATATTGTTAGGCTCCATTATTGGCATATATGAATTAGATTTCTCAGAAAAAGAGTTCATATCCATTTGTGTGCCAACTGCATGTTCTCTTATTGCTCAACATTTGAAGTCAACAGAAGTACAGTTGTTCATAATTTGGAAGGCAAAAATGTGTAAAGTTATGAATCTGTAATCATTGCAAGCTTTAAGAACCAATAACTATTAAAAGCTTTTTACAGTATTGACATTTTTTAAATAAAATATTCTAGTTTATGGGGGTCATTCCAACCTCGGCGGTAAAAGGCGCTTACCGCCATGCAGAAGACCGCCATAACACCGCCGCGGTAAACCGCCACGTCATTCTGACCCACAACAGGCAAACCGCCAAAATACAGACATCCACAAAAGTCTGCCACACCAAAGGGCAGGGAGAAACTGCCGATGACCAAACCTCCACCGTCACGCCAACAGAAATACGCCCACACTATCACGACACACGAATCCACGCGGCGGTCTTTCAACCGCGGTATTCCATTGGCGGTACACACCGCCGCGCTCAAAATACACACACATATACAAAACACAGCCACATTGGACAATTCGAAATACACACACCTGATACACATACACACACCACTCCCACACACCCAATACAATATAAAACACACACCCACATCACCCACAAACCCCTACTCCTAGAGATTCGTGAACACGCACAGAGATAAGAGACCCAAGCACACAGACGCGCAATTCACTGTCACCCAGCAATACTACCACGCACGTCAAAATACACACCAATACACATCACCACACTTAGCACCACACAATCCACCCCACACATCACCCAAACCACCCCATGGCACCGCAAAGACACCCCAGGTTTTCTGACGCTGAACGCCAGGGTCATGGTGGAGGAAATTGTACGGGTAGAGCCACAGTTCTTCGGGACACAGGTGCAGCACACCACCATTGCCAGGGAGATGGAGCTATGGAGCAGAATAGTGGACAGGGTCAACGCTGTGGGACAGCACCCAAGAAATCGGGACGACATCAGGAAGCGGTGGAACGACCTACGGGGGAAGCTGCGTTCCATGGTATCCAGGCACAACATCGCGGTGCAGCGGACTGGCGGCGGACCCCCACCTCCTCCCCCAGAATTTACAACATGGGAGGAGCAGGTCTTGGCGATCCTGCATCCTGAGGGCCTCGCAGGAGTAGGCGGAGGAATGGACTCTGGTAAATCATATCTTAACTACCTCATCCCCCCAACCCCACCAGCATGCCAACTCATACCCCAACCCTCACCCCCACCCCCATCACACCTACTCCTTGCAAATGTCTCACCCTCACAACCCACCCATCCCAACACCAAGCCCTGCATGAGACCACTAAGCATGGACACCCATCACCTAAGCATGCCCACTGCACATACCCATTCCCCCCCCACAAACCACCGTCACAAAAGCCCCCACACAGGAATGCAAGCACAGGGGTACACGGGCACCCACCCATTGCACGCTATGGCACACACAGAAGCAATAATCATACTATTATACCCCTGCAGGACCCGAACGCCACGTCACCGCGCACGAGGGTCCACAAATGTCCACTCCACCCCCAGAAGAGGCCCACAGTGATGACAGCACCTCTGTCTCCCTGGATCTAGATGACCAGCCCGGCCCATCCGGGACCTTTGGACAGTCGGTTCCCCTCAGACAGCCACAGGCCACAGCAGACCTTCCCCCCTCTGGGAACACCAGCACAGCACCCACCCAGCGGGCCCATATCTCTGTCCCCAGGACACGTCAATCAGCGGTGTGTCCACCACTACAGGGCACCCAGGTTAACCCACCACCCCAACAACAACAGGGACGTGGGGGCAGTGGTAGTGGGCACACGGTCCAGGGGACAGAGGCACAGGGAAACAGGGGAACTGGGAGGGCTGCTGTGCGACAGGGGGGGGGACAGGCCCAGGGAACCCACCCTCCACGAGGCCCTCTCCTCCATCATGGGAGCATACCACCACTCCCAGGAGACGATGTCAACGGTACTGGCCAGGTTTCAGGAGATCCAGCTTCTGCAGGAGCAACAGTATATGGGGTTCGGGGAAGAACTAAGAAACATCAGTACCGCCATGGGCACCATCGTAGTGGCTCTGAATCAGCTAGTCACCACATTGCGGGACACTGTTGCACCACAAAGGGCCCCTGACACTAGCATGGACCAAGAACTGCCTACCACCTCCGCCGGCGCTAGTGGACAGGAGGCCCCGACACAAGACCAACAGGCCACCAGAACCCCACCCCCTGCAGAAGGTGAACCACCCCGCAAGCGGACCCTGAGATCCAGGAAGAAGACAGAGTAAGATGCCAAGACCCCCGCCAGCAAAGGATACCTTCCTGATTGTCATCCAACTGTCCCACATTGACACCCTGTCCAACCTTACACTGCCCCTGCTCTACTTCCCACAGGCATCTGGACAATGCACCTGTGATACTGATAGTCTGGACTCTGCCATGAACAATCCTCCACCATTACACCTCAACGATTTGCAACCACCCACCAATTTAGAGCACTGTAATAAACACACTTATTGCATAAAAGAATCTGGAGTCTGGCTGTGATTATGTACAAATGTATTAGACATTACCGTGCCAAATGGCATATTCACATTGTGATGCCAACATACCAATGTCACACAGCTGTAGTCCATGGGGAAATAAAGCAGATGCCAAGGCGTGGGGCCCACATCTCTGGAATCGGAAGGGAAAGTCACAACTCAGTTACCATAAACTGGGGAAAAGGACAGACAGTAGAGAGGTAGTAGGGGTTAAGTATATGTAATATGCCAGTGTGGATTCTTACCTGTGTGTCATTGAAAATACTGCTGTATTACAGTGTTCCTGTTCTCTATGTTGTCCTCTTCGCCTTCCACCTCTTCACTCTCCACAGGCTCCACAGCTGCTACAACACCACCATCTGGACCATCCTCCTGCAGAAAAGGCACCTGGCGTCGCAAAGCCAGGTTGTGAAGCATACAGCAGGCCACGATGATCTGGCACACCTTCTTTGGTGAGTACATTAGGGATCCACCAGTCATATGGAGGCACCTAAACCTGGCCTTCAGGAGGCCGAAGGTCCGCTCGATCACCCTCCTAGTTCTCCCATGGGCCTCATTGTACCGTTCCTCTGCCCTTCTCCTGGGATTCCTCACTGGGGTCAGTAGCCATGACAGGTTGGGGTAACCAGAGTCTCCTAATAGCCACACATGGTGCCTCTGGAGTTGACCCATCACGTAAGGGATGCTGCTATTCCGCATGATGTACGCGTCATGCACTGACCCAGGGAACTTTGCATTAACATGGGAGAGGTACTGGTCAGCCAAACACACCATCTGGACATTCATGGAATGATAACTCTTCCTGTTCCTGTACACCTGTTCACTCCTGCTGGGGGGGACCAAAGCAACATGTGTCCCATCAATGGCACAAATGATGTTGGGGATATGTCCAAGGGCATAGAAATCAGCCTTCACTGTAGCCAAATCCCCCACCTCAAGGAAGACGATGTAGCTCCGCATGTGTTTCAGCAGGGCAGACAACACTCTGGACAACACCTTGGAAAACATGGGCTGGGACATCCCTGATGATATGGCCACTGTTGTTTGAAATGACCCACTTACAAGGAAATGGAGTACTGACAGCACCTGCACTAGAGTGGGGATCCCTGTGGGTTGGCGGATTGGTGACATCAGGTCTGGCTCCAACTGGGTACATAGTTCCTGTATAGTGGCTCGGTCAAGCCTGTATGTCAGTATGACATGTCTTTCCTCCATTGTCGACAGGTCCACCAGCGGTCTGTACACGGGAAGATTTCTCCATCTCCTCGCATGTCCCAGTGGACGGTGCCTATGAAGGACAACAGCGAGCACAGAGTCAATCAACCCACAGGTACGTAACCACAGCTTGCACATAACACAATTCCCAATGCATTGAATGGCTTGTATGAGTGTCGATGCAAGGCCTAGATATGTGTGACGCAGTAAATAAGGGATGTGGGCCCTTGAAATGGCGGCTGCCTGACCTGTGAAGTGCGACAATGGGATGTGAGGTCAATGCGCTGGCGTGAGACACCGTGGCGGTAGGCGGTCGAAGACCGCGGCGCAAAGCTGCATTGGTTAACATTGAACCCTATGGGTCTCAGGAGCCAATGACGATGTGCGCCGGCGGTCACTGTACGCACCGCCGCGGTACGCACCGCCGCGGGCGTGACCGCCATTTTCTATCAGCTTAATCACTTGATACCTGATCTTCCACAGGAGAGGACCTACACTGCAAGTGCTGCTGTGACCACGGTCTGGAAGAGACAATGGCTCATGCGACTGGGGAAAGGGCCCCTGCCTCCACTGCTCAGGAGTTGGAGAAACTCGTGGATGGGGTCCTCCCCCACTATGCGCTACTCTACGGTCCTCCAGACCAACAGGTAAGTACACTGGGACCATGCTTTGTGGGCAATGCCTGTGTTGAGTCGGGTGGATGAAAGATGGTTGGGAGGGGAGCGATTGAGGCATGCATCAAACGACAGATGAGAGCATGTGCCACATGGCAAGGGTGGGGATGGGGGGGCCACTCACATCGAGCATGCAGAAGATGATGATTATTCTTCTCTCCCTGTACATGTCACATAGGTCAGCGCCCACCAGAAAATCGGTATTTGGCGTGCCATCACCAAGGACGTCCGGACCCTGGGGGTCCACCAGAGACGGGGCACCCACTGCAGGAAGAGATGGGAGGACATCCGACGCTGGAGCAGGAAGACGGCGGAGGCTCAGCTGGGGATGGCCTCCCAACGTGGGAGGGGTGCCAGTCGTACTTTGACCCCCCTGATGTCCCGGATCCTGGCGGTGGCCTACCCCGAGTTGGATGGGTGCGTGAGGACATCACAGCAGACACAAGGGGGTGAGTACACTCAAATCCTGGTGACTTAGCGCGCAGTGGAGGTGTCTGGGTGGGGGAGGAGGGCTGTGGGTATCCCTAGGCCAGGGCGATATCTGTAGGCTAGGCCCCTCCGTAAGGCATGGCCCTGTGCCCCCGCCCCCCACCTCTGTAGGGTGCCAAGTACAGCTATTCATTGCCCTGTGTTATGTATGTGAGCAGAGGTCGCCCATAGGCTTGTAGGCCATGTCCCACGGATTGCGTAGTCGACCCCAAGTGCGCGGCATAGTGCAGGGGGCTTCTGTGTCTGTCCTGTCCGCCAACGATGTCGCCAATGCATGCACTCAACATTTCTTTATTTTTCCCCACCCCCCTTTTTTGTTGTCTTCCTGTTCATTTGTGCATTAGCATCATCAGGCGGAGGAGAAGTGGCATCGGAGCACGAGGGAGCTGCATCTCACATGGCCATGGCGGGCCATGCAACTGACTCGGATTTCACCAGTGAGACGGAGGGCGAGGGGAGCTCCACAGCGGGGACTCGTGCGGATGTCAGTGACAGCGACTCGTCCTCTGAAGGGAGCTCCCTTGTGGTGGCGGCAACATCCGTGCCCCCCGCTACAACAGGTACAGCTGCCACCCAGCGCACCAGCACCGCCCTCCCAGCAGCCCCTCAGCGTTTGCCCCGTGCCCGCTCACCCAGGAAGGTGGGCAACTCCTTCGCCCCAGGCACCTCAGGCCCTGCCCATGTCACCCCTGCTGCCCTCAGTGAGGAGGTCATTGACCTCCTGAGGACGCTCATTGTTGGGCAGTCTACCCTTTTGAATGCCATCCAGGGTGTGGAAAGGGAGGTGCACCAGAGTAATGCATACCTGGAGGGCATTCATTCAGGTCAGGCTGCCCATCAGCGATCGTTCAACACTCTGGCCTCAGCACTGATGGCAGCAATTGTCCCTGTCTCTAGCATCCCCCCTCCAACTTCCTCCACCCAGACCCAATCCCCTGTACCTCTGCCTATCCCAGACACACCATCAGACCAGCCTGCACACACCTCAACACCCAAGGGAAGCTCATCCAGACATAAGCACCACACATCACACAAGCAACATCCACATGCAGACATACCAACACCCACTGCCTTCACTGTGTCCCCCTCCTCCTCGTCTCCCTCCTCCCTCCCTGTCACATCTCCACTCACACCTGCATGCACAACATCTTCAGCCACTACGTTCATCACCAGCACACCCACCAGAACCCCCCGCACACGTGTAGTCACACCCCCACTACCATTTACACATCCCCTGTGTCCTCTCCCAGTGTGTCTGTCACCCCCTCTTCCAAGCTACACAAACGCAGGCAGCCACCCACCCAACAGCCATCCACCTCACGACAGCCTCCAGCACAAGCACCTGCACCCAAAGACACCAGACTTCAAACTCCTACAACCACAACCTCCTCCTCCACTCCCATACCTACTACACCTACCCGTTCCTCTCTTCCTAAACTTATTTTCCTTTCCAAACTTGACCTCTTCCCAACAACTCCCCCATCCCGTCCATCTAAAAAGACTCCAGTCAGCACCTCAGCCACCACAACAGCGGGCCCTGTGAAGACAGTCTGCCATGGACTGTGGAGTCCCCCACCCTCAAGGGCAGCCAGCTCAGTAGGGAGCCAAGGCACGGGCAGCCCACCGCCATAAAAACATGCAAAAATTGTCAGTGCCCGGCGCGAGAGGCCTAAAACACCTGCAACCAAAATCCCTACCATGGCTCCGGCAGAGAGTGTGGTGCCACCTGGCACACCGCCAAAGGTGGGGAAGGGCCACAGGCGATCAGGGAAGGCTGGGAAGGGCAGTACGCCCGACAAGACCACCAGCAGCCCAGCTGAGCAGGAGGGCCCCGCATGCCCCATCCCAGGTGGGCAGGAGGACACCAACAGGCCCGGGACTGCAGCCCAGGAGGGCCCCACCAGGCCGATCCCAGGTGGGCAGGAAGACGCAGCCAGCCACAGGTCAGGTGGCGAATGACCTCCACGCCATGGGCTGATCTGCTGAACTGGGCACTCATCCGAAGCACTGCTCCGCTGGGCCCTTCATCTCAAGCACCGCTCCGCTGGGCACCGCCGTCTCAAGCACCGCTGAACTGGGCCCTTCATCTCAAGCACCGCTCCACTGGGCAC
Source organism: Pleurodeles waltl (assembly GCF_031143425.1). Classification (NCBI taxonomy): domain Eukaryota; kingdom Metazoa; phylum Chordata; class Amphibia; order Caudata; family Salamandridae; genus Pleurodeles; species Pleurodeles waltl. The sequence continues at coordinate 1,181,140,274 of NC_090437.1, forward strand.
TGCCGTCTCAAGCACCGCTGAACTGGGCCCTTCATCTCAAGCACTGCTCCGCTGGGCACCGCCGTCTCAAGCACCGCTGAACTGGGCCCTTCATCTCAAGCACTGCCCTGCTGGGCCCTTCATCTCAAGCACTGCTCCGCTGGGCCCTTCATCTCAAGCACTGCTCCGCTGGGCACCGCCGTCTCAAGCACCGCTGAACAGGGCACCACCGTCTAAAGCACCGCTGAACTGGGCCCTTCATCTCAAGCACCGCTCCGCTGGGCACCGCCGTCTCAAGCACCGCTGAACTGGGCCCTTCATCTCAAGCACCGCTGGCCCATTGGCGGAAGGGGCAGGCCCGCATCTGTGTCCGGCAGGGCTGCACGAAGCACTCTGGGCACTAGTCCCCCTCCAGTATCAGTGGAGACTGATATTGACTTGCGAGACTGTGGCTTTGCACTCCCCAGGATGGCACAGTGGGCAAGCCACCCACTGTAGAGACTTGAGAGACTGTGGCTTTGCACTCCCCAGGATGGCACAGTGGGCAAGCCACCCACTGTAGAGACTTGAGAGACTGTGGCTTTGCACTCCCCAGGATGGCACAGTGGGCAACCCACCCACTGTAGAGACTTGAGAGACTCTGGCTTTGCACTCCCCAGGATGGCATAGTGGGCAAGCCACCCACTGTAGAGACTTGAGAGACTGTGGCTTTGCACTCCCCAGGATGGCACAGTGAGCAAGCGACCCACTGTAGAGACTTGAGAGACTGTGGTTTTGCACTCCCCAGGATGGCACAGTGGGCAACCCACCCACTGTAGAGACTTGAGAGACTGTGGCTTTGCACTCCCCAGGATGGCACAGTGGCCATGGAGGCCCCTCATGGATCTGGCGTCGTGGACTCATCTGGCTGAGGTGCCCCCCTTTCCCTTCCCCCTGAGGTGCCTGTAGTTTTGCTATCTGATGCCCCTGCAGTGTTCTCTCCGTTGGAGTCAGGTGTGGCTTTGCCCATGTGATTTTGGCCCAGTGGCCCACGAACAATGGCTGATACACATATCGGACTGGACAATTTATGTATATAAAGTTTTAGATGTGTGATATATGTTATACTCAGTCATACAATAAATTTCTAAGTTTATAATCATTTACTTTTGTCTTTGCATTCTTCCACGGGGTTTGGGGGGGGGGGGGTAACTGTGATGTGTTGCTATGCATTGATGTGTGTGTTGTAGTGGGTGAGGGTGAGGGTGGGTGTGTCGCATATGTGTGTCCCCGAATATTTTTGCCTCCCCCCACCTCTGTGTCGTAGGTGCAGTACTCACCGTTGTCTTCTGCGTCGGCGTTCGTGCTCCTGGTAGAGGAGCAGGAAGACCGTAGCTGGGAGGATGTGGAGTTCGGGTTCCATGCTGTCCAGATTCCTCGTGGGGTATATGGAGGTGAGCGTTTTCCGTTTGAAATGTCTGTTTCCGGCGTGTTTTTATCGGCGGGGCTACCGCCCCGGAAAAGGTGGCGGATTGGTGGGTTGTGATAGTGTGGGCGGTACATTGTCTCCCGCCTGTCTGTTGGTGGTGACCGCCGCACTGTTTGTTTGTCCCGCCGTGGCGGGTGGTATGTTAAAGTGGCGGTCTCTGTTGGCGGTTTCCGCCAGGGTCGGAATTGCATTTTTTTTACCGCCAGCCTGTTGGCGGTTTTGCCGCCGCTTTAACACCGACCGCTAGGGTTGGAATGACCACCTATGTATTTATGAAGATTTTTTGTAACATGTATAACTACATTTCTTCCTCAATAAAAAAAGTGAAAAAAGTTAGCGTAAACCACAGGATTGGAACTTACGAACTGAGCACCAGGAAACCATCAGGCCCAATGCTGCTGAAAACAAAAGATGACTAACTGAATGCAGTGCAGTTCACAAAATCAGTCTCAGGAAGAAGAAAATTGGGAGTAGAATAGTTTCTGGTCTACTGTAACAGATGGGTTAGGTAATCTAAGCCACTGGAGCTCTCCAGTCAGACAAAAGTGGATTCAGGAATGCCAATGCAGCCTTAAATAAAAATAGGACCAATGATCACTACTATGTCCTGACTTATTTGCAAAAACCGTCAGACACATTGGGAGAGAATGAACCAGAAGTATTTAGATTAAAGTCCTACAAACACCTTGTATTTGATACTTTTAGCGATACGCAACTGCTACAGTGGGAGTTGATCTTTGAGACTGAGATGTATAATATTGTTATGAGTAAACATCAAGCAACTTCACAAACAACACCAGACATGATAACAAAAACAAAGATGTGTAAAAAATATAGAGGGAAACAAGCCTCGAAGCTGACCAGGATGGAAGACCTCCCTTGTTCAGCCAGAATTCTGACCTCAAGGAAATCACCAGCAACCACAGCGACCACAGACCCAAAAGCAGAAGCGTGAGCTTAAAGAATCGAACTCTGTACAATACTGCAACAACAGCAATGAAGCAGATGACACCAGATGTGTAGTATCTTGCACCTACTAACAACTAACATGGCATGAGACTACTCTAAAGTGTGTCTCCTGGAGTTGGGCTGCTCTCAGGCCAGGAGACACTGGAAGGAGAGTTCATACCAAGGGCTTTAAGTGGGCTGGGACTCTTTGGGATGCAGACTCAGTGTTCAATAAAAATGGCCATTTAAAAGGGTCCCTGTCAGACCCTATGTTCATATTCTTAACATTACTGGTAAAACATACTGATCGATTTCTGAACAATTAATTTAAAAATGTTTAGATAATTCATGACAGAAATGTAGTTCCTGTTTATATTCCACGATTGACATAATTTTGCATTCCCTAACAGTGGAATCAATTTCCAGCATGTGGTGTTTCTGTTTTTTTCATGTAGAATATTACTCTTGTATAGGTCACCCTTACTGAGCCACCTTTCATTGTTTATAATGGGCCACAACTGAGAGGTCTGGGTAACATATTGATGCTCTACACACTAGGACCCTTGTGGTTCTAGGCAGACTCTGAACAGGAGCTACGTGATATGCCGGGGAAGTGTCAGGGTGTGATTCTGAGAATTATGATATAGTGAGAAGTGTGTGAATTGATGTTGGAGAACAAAGACATGCTCAACTGCAGCTCCCATGTGTGGCATGATCTGTTTCCATGCTCCAGGGATGGGCAAGACACTACAGTCTGGGTCTAGGGTTGAAGACACTACAAGTGTCTCACAGTGCCTGTCGGTGGGTCGAAAAGGTGTTCAGAGTACTTGCACATCAGAGCATTGATCTCTCTGAAGAACGCACAGAGCAAAAGTCAAGTATTCTAGTTGGAATGGTGATTATATGCAAATGAATGTGAAGGAGGTGCAAACTTGTCAAAATATGTCAAAATATTGACTAGATGAAAGGAAACACCGTACTTACCGTTGAGTGGTGTGTTGTGTGTTTTGGGGTGGTGAAGTGGAGATGTAAGGAAGTGCATCTAGGAGAGACTGAAAAGAGGTTGCTGAGAAGAAAAGAAGATGAGGTATAAGATGTATTTAGTTGGATGAAATGTCAAGAGAAAAAGGATGTATATGTCTAACTTTAGAATGAAGTTAACTGGAGTATTTGACACACTCTGAGGATCAACAAGCCTCAGTAATGTTTAACTCATAGTCTCACAATTTCAGAATTGAAACTTTTTCAATATTATTTACAACAAAACCGTTGTTACTCATTTATCTTACACAGCTAACACCAATTTAAGTGTATGTCAATTGTGTTATGTGTCTGGATGAAATATCAGAAATCACAGGGAGGATCCAAAATACTGGTCGGGTGGCACACTTGGTAATCCTAGAAGTGTGCTTACATGTTTAAGCCATGGCCTTAATTACATAGGCAAGTCCCTTTTTAGAAATACCACTTAAAGTGCTTATCACACTCACATTGCTAGTGCAAACTCAAGGAGTTTCCCTGGAAATCCTGAGAACCTATACCTCTGAATGACATAACAGAGAGGAGGTGTTAGAAAGTGGGTCTTTAGTTGCCAGAGGTATGCACCCTGACCAAGAAGGACCACACTCCTAGTCAAGGTAAGTCAGATACACCCCCTAAATTAACCTGTGCTCACCCTCTAGTAGGTTGGCACAGAGCAGTGAGGCCCAACCCTAAGAGGCAACGTGTAAGGTATTTGTGCAGAACTTAAATTACAGTAACACAGTGAAAAAACACAAAAAAGACCCCTTAAAGGTTAGAAAAATAGAGAATATAGGGCCAGATATAGCTATGGGTTTTTCCCATTATGTGTCAATGGGAAAATGTGTTTGTGCATATGGCCCATAGATCTGAGTAAAACATGACCAAAACAACAAACATCCAATAAGTAAAACTCAAGATATACGTTTTTTAAAGAATAAACTGTGATGTAGTGCTTAAAAGTCAATAGCGCTAAAAGGTTACTTGAGGTTGTGCTAGACCAGGGTAGATCCAAATCTGAGGCTGATCACAATGGAAAGCAAGTGGGCTACAGGACCCACACAGGGCACGCTGAAAAGGACCTTGGATGGAGGACTGCCTCAATGTCGAGGAGAGGATGCAGAGCCGATGCGTCAGTTCTGATCCGGGCAGTCCAGGGGATGTATAGTCATCGAGCCGTGCACTCATCGAAGCAGGGCCCTCAAATTATGGCATCAAACTGTCTGCAAAGGTGTTGATGCTTCATCATTGAGCTGCACAGCAAAGGCGATACAGGGTCCTCTCAATCAATAGTAGAGAAAATGCATCAGCGTCAAGGGATGATTCAGCCGTTCCGATCGGCACAACAGCGTTGATGCATCGTTTTTTTGTAGAAAAACAGCTGCAGAGCCCGATTTCAAGGCTCGGGACTGATATGGCACTTCCTGGTGGGACAGGGATCACACTTGGCAGGTTCCAGCAGCTACAGCAGAGTTGGGGAAGTCTTTGATGGCCCTGAGATAACAGACCAGGAGGCAAGCCAGCAAGCCTTTGGAGTCATTTGGTCCTTGTGAAGATGTAGAGGGTTAAGTCCAGTCCTTCTCACTCCAAAACAAGAGGCACCTTGCCAAGGCAGCAGTACGGTTAAGCTGAGTGGCAGTCCCTCTTGACAGTACAGCAGTCCTTCTTCCTGACAGAATGTCCTGAAATACAGAAGTGTACTGATTTGGTGGGGTTTGAAGTCCAGTTCTTATAACCAGATGAGCCTTTGAAGCGGGAGAGATTTCAAAGAGAAGCCTTTGAAGTGCACAAGGTCTCTGCCCATCCTTCCCTGGCTCCAGACACTCTACAGGGGGTTATCCAGCTCTTTGTGTGGGGACAGGCAGAGCCCTATTCAGGTATAAATGTCAGCTCCTACCTCTCATATAGCTCAGGAAGGACCATCTGCCTGGTGATGGACCATCAGCCCCCCCAGCTCCCTTTGTGTGTGACTGTCTAGAGGGACTGCACAAAGCTCAGCTGTCACCGACCCCAGACAAATATTCAGAGACAGTCAGAGTCACGGAATGGTTAAAATAAGAAAATGGCAACTTTCTAAAAGTGACATTTTCAGACTTACAATTTAAAATCTAACTTCACCATAAGGTCTGATTATTTAATTGTGAGTCCAGCTATATCAAGCTCCAAATACCTATCTTTTCCCAATTGGAAGTTACACTTAAAGGGTGCGTTAATGAAACCCCAATGCTAATGTATGGGAGAGAAAGGCCTTGCAGTAGTGAAAAACAAATATAATAGTTTTTTACTACCAGGACATGTTAAACTTAAAAGGACATGTCCAACTTTGTAAATACACTGCATCCTGCCCTTGTGGCTAACTAGGGCCTACCTTGAGATGACATATGTAATGAACAGAAAGGTTTGTGCACATGGGTGCAAGTGCACTTGCCAGGTCGAAATGGCAATTTAAAACAGCATTGTCAAGCCTGATACATGTTCAAAGAGCTACTGTAGTGGGTGGCAAAAACAGTGCTGCAGGTCCACTAGTCACATTTAATTTACAGGCCCTGGGCACATATAGTGCACTTTACTAGGGACAAGTAAACTAAATATGCCAATTGTTAGTAAGCCAATATTACCATGTTTTAGAGTACAGAACACCTGCAATTTAGCACTAGTTAGCAGTGGTAAAGTACAAAGAATCCTAAAGACAGGAAAAATAAAGTCAGAAAAACAGGAGGTCAGAAGGCAAAAAGTCAGAGGAGCAATGCCAAGGATGCCAGGTCTAACACGTGACAACCCCTCAGCTTAAAGTGGGAACCATCTGAGGGGCCTGTGGTCTGTCTGAACCTGGAAGTGAGTATCAAACATACATGATTTTAGTTTCTACAGTGCCTACACCACAGCAAAGGCTTCTCTTTCAAGTGTGCTCCACCTCTGATCCCTGGGGAATAACCTCCTACTAATAAAAGATATAGGTTGATGCAGACCCTCTTCATTTAGCTGTTAGAGAACAGTCCCTATGCTCTGAAGCATCTGTCTGCACCACAAATTCTTGTGAGAAGTCAGGGGCCTTGAACAATGGTGCTGTGCACTTGGCCTCTTTCAGGATGTCAAAAGCTGTCTTGCATGCCTCTATTCAGATGACCTGATGTGGCTAATTTTTGGAAGTCAGATCTAGGGTTGCAACAATGTTGCCCTATCCCTTGATGAAGCGCCTGTAATAACCAGTGAGGCCTAAGAAGGCTCTCACTTCTGTCGGGTCTTGGAGGTTCCCTAGCCAAAATAGTTTCAATTTTGGCCTGGAGGCCAGCTGGAACTGAAGACTTTCACGTCTTGTAGGTAGGTGGCACTGAAGTTCTCCAGTCCAACTAGACTTGGTTTACCAACCCATGGAATGTGGCAGGGATGTCTTTAACCCGAAGGGTGTGACCTAGAACTGGAAGGGCCCTTCTGGTGTAGAGAATGCAAACCTCTCAAGGCAATCTGCCAGTACCCAGACTTGCTGAGGAACTTGGCAGCTCCTAGCCGATCCATAAGCTCATCAGCTTTGGGGATGGTGTGTGCATCGGTCTTAGTGACTGCATTGAGCACAAGGTAGTCCACACAAACCCAGAGTTCAGACATGACACTTGGCAAGACAGACTTGGAGACCGGCACCACCGGGCTGGCCCAAGAGCTATTGTAGGGCTTTTTCACCCCAAGTGCCAACATTTTGGAGATGTCCTTCTTAATGTTAACCCTCACTTTGTCAGACAATCTGTAAATTTTGTTTTTCACAGGTGGACTGTCCCCAGTGTCAAAAACATGAGTGCAACATGTGAGCCCTGGGGTAAGTGAGAAGAGAAAGGTAAACTGCCACAGCAACTGGCAGTCGTCCCTCTGTTGCACTACAGGGGAGATGCTGATATCCTCCATCAACCCATCCTGCTATTTGGAAGATAAGAGGTCAGGGAAAGGTTTACTCTCCACTTTCATCCCATCATCAGTTACCAAGAGCATGGTAATTTCAGCCCTCTCAAAGTGGGGCTTGAGGCGGTTCACATGCTGAACCCTCAAAGAGTTTTGAGGTCCACCAAATATATGACATTGCTCTTCTGCTCTTTTACCTCATGAGGCCAAGACCAGGGGTCTTGCGGAGCAAGGGGTGCCACAGGCGGCAACACCCACACTTTTTTGACATTCTAAAATTCCACCACACTGGCTTTCTGGTCATTCCAGCATTTCATGTTCTCCTGGCTGGCTTCTTGGTTCTCTTGTATGAGCTTCCTGAAGCACACTCTCTGGTTGCAGAGGGCCAGCATGTAACTGAAAACATCCTGGGAGTTCTCATTGAAGCTTGCTCTGAACCCTCCTTTACCAAACTGAAAGGCCCTCTCACAGGGTGCCCATACAGAAGTTCAAAGGGACTGAAGCCAACCCCCTTCGGGGGTACCTCCATGTAGGCAAACAACAGGCATGGTAGGATGACATCTCACTTATGCCTCATGGGTTCGGGTAGACCCATAATCATGCCTTTGAGGGTTTGGTTGAATTCCTCAACCAACCCATTGGCTTTGTGGTGGTAATGAGTGGAGAGCATGTATATTACCCCACACTCCTTCCACTTGGCCTTCATGTAGTTAGACATGAAGTTGATACCCAGTCTGATACCACCTCCTTGGGGAAGCAAACATGGGTAAAGATCCCCATCAATACCCTGGTCACATCAGGTGCAGTCACTGTCCTGAGAGGGATAACATCTGGGTAACTGGTGTCATGGTCCAGCAAAACCAGAACAAATCTGTTGCCCATGGCTGTCTTGGGATGCAGAGGCCCCACAATGTTGATGCCAACCAGTTCAAAAGGGGTTCTAATGACAGGGAAAGGTTGTAGGGGAGCCCTGCACTTCCTGCCGTACTTGCCACTCGCCTGGCAGATAGGACAGGACCTACAGTATGCAGCTGAGGCCTTCTTCATTTGAGGCCAATAAAATTGGGTGTCAAGCCTGTCAAAGGTTTTGTCTTTCCCCAAATGACTTGCCAGTGACACATAATGTACCAGACGCAGTAGGAAGGTCCTGTAGCACTGGGGGACTACCAACACACATGTTGCACTAGGCACTAGGCTTCAGTATACAGGACATCATTCTCCCAGTAGATTAGGTGCTTACCAGAGATGTCACGAGCTACCTGAGCCTCAGCCTGCTGCTGAAGACCCACAAGAGTAGGGTACTCCTTTTGCACCTTGCAGAACTCCTTCTGGGTAGGAAACTCTTCCTGCTAGTAGTTGGACAGCTCAGGCAGGTTTCCCAGTTCAACCACTTTCTCCCCTGTAGGTAACAACCCACATCCCCAGGATCAGCCTCCCCCAGATTGTGGAAGTCTCAAGTGGGTTTCCTGTGCCCCTTGCCCTTCTTCTTCTTGGCAGTACCCTAGGCCATTTTTCCAGGCTCCAGGTCCTTCTGATTCCCATCTCCAGCTGCCATGGACTGTGTGGTCAGGCACACCTACTCAGGCAACCCCAGTATTCCCAATTGTGACCTGAGCTCTATCTCCTTCCATGGTATACTCCAGGTCATTGCCCAGCAAACAATCAACAGGTATAGATGGACTCACAGTTAGCTCCAGCTGACCTGCAACCCCTCCAACCTATTCAAAGGAAATCAGAGCCACTGGGAAGTGGCTCTCATGGTTGTCAGTTGCAACAACTTGGTAGAACACATTAGGGATTACCTGATCTAAAGACAAAAAGATTACAGCTGATGGTTGTCATGCTGGCTCCTGTGTCTGAAACTGATACCACTTCACAGGAACCTTCCCTGCAGATTTATTATCAGGGAACCACTTCCTTTTCTTCTCAGTTAGAGGAAGGGAACATGACCCACAGAACTAATTTAGGGCCTCTTTGAGAACTCCTTACTCTTTGTGTCCCTGTCCCCTTCTTCTGGTAAAGACCCTGCCCACCCCTTGGGCTGATCCCCTTATATACCATTATAATGGACCCTGGTGTTGACCCAATGGTCTCCCTCCTTAGCAAGCTCTCTCAGGTCAGTGAGCTTACTGTCAACAGGGATATTGGTGCAGATCTATAAAACAAAGACTGGACAGGTGCTCTGTTGCCAACAAATTGTACAGCCCCTTGTAATCTTTTACCTCACTGCCCTACCTCAACCACCCAGTGCCTAGCAAACGGAATCTACACAATCCACCCAGGTCTGTTGGGATAGCTTCTGACTGTCCCTGGACTTTAGCCGGTAATTCTTTGGAGTCAGACCAAAGTTCCTGATTAGGGCCTCCTTCAAGGGGGAAGGGATACTTCATCCTGTCTCTTCCTTCTAAGGCCAGTAGAGTGTCCCTCTCCTCAATTATAATACTCCTCCACAGACTAGCTCTCCAATCCTCCTCACAGACCCTGTGCGTCAGTAAAGCAATCTCATAGGCCTCAAACCATCTGTCTATGTTTTCTCCCAACACAAAGTCAGATACCAGAGCTTTGGGTATGTGGACTCTCCAGTCAGAGGATACTGAAGATTTGCTGCCACCATCTTGCCTGGACTCATCCCTCTTGGCTCTGATGTCTAGCTCTCTTTGACTCAACTCTTGGGACAAAATCATTTTCTTCTCCTCTATGGCCAATCTTTTTGCCTCCATCCCTTTCTCCAGCCTGAGCTTAACCAGCTCCAACCTCCACGTCCTCTCCTCGCTCCTATCCTCCAGCTCCTCGGGGACAGGCCTTTTGATGAAATGCTGCTCCCTGGCCTGGGAGGAATCACTGCTCCTTGCAAGGTATCATCATCCTGGGTCCCAGGCAGTCCCAGATTCTCCGCTGTATGCTGGTCAAGCTACTCATCATCTTCAACTTCCACATCATCCTGCTCTGGGGGCTTCTGTGCTGCAACCCTAGTTTATATCCAGGCTCTCAGCACTTTTGCAGCTCCATCTTCTTAGTAAAGCCTTTGGTAGAAACCCCAAATGCCTTGCGAAAATGCTTGAACTGCGTCTCTGTATACTTCCCCAACTCGTCCAACTCAAAATCCAGGTTAGTAGATGCAGGTGCAGTTGTGGGACCTTCAAAAATGCCAATCAGGGATAATTGAAAATGAAAAATGGCAATCAGACAGAGGAGAAAAATTGCCAAAGGGTAACAGAGGCAATTGGTTCAAATCGGGCTAGATGTGGGAGGTAGGGTCACCAAATTACTGTAAGGTACAGCACAAACACAAGTCCTATCCTCACCGCTGATTACCAATATTAGAAATTGGGTCTCTAGTTGGCAGAGGTATGCATCCTATCCAAGTAGAGACCACAATCGTAGTCAGGGTAAGTCATATTCATACCCTGAAATGTGTGCACCCTCTAGTAGCTTGGCACAGAGCAGTGAGGTTTAACGTGAAAGGCAATGGGTAAAGTATTTGTGCCACACTTAAATTACAGTAACACAGTGTAATCACCACAAAATAATATTTATGTGAGTAAAACAAGAAAATAACAAAAACCCAATAAGCAGACCTCAAGTTACACATTTTTAATGAATAAACTGCAATATAGTGCTTAAAAGTCGAAAGGGCTAATAGATTACTTGAGGTCACTCTAGACCGGGGTAAATCCAAATTTCAGGCTGAATGCAATGGAAGACAGGCCGGCTACAGGTCCTTCATAGGGCCCACTGAAAAGTACCCTGGATGGAGGGCTGCGTGGATGTCAAGGAGGCAATGAGAAGGCGATGAGTCATGGAAGCAGTCTCCTCGAAGTGCTGCACCAAACCTTCTGCGATGATGATGATGCGTCGTCATTGAGCCATGCAGCAAAGGCAATGCAGGGTTCTCAACCTCAGTGGCAGGGACCATGAATCAGCATCAAGGGATGATGCGGCCCTACCGATCAGAGCAACAGCATTGATGTACGCTTTTTGTAGAAATACTGCTGCTGAGTCCCCTTTCAAGGCCCAGGACTGGATTGGTACCTCCTGGCAGGACAGGACTCTCAGTTGGGAGAGTGCAGCAGCTACAGCAGAGTTAGGGAAAGTCTTTGATGGCTCTGAGACTTCAGAACAGGAGGCAAGCCAGCAAGACTTTGGAGTCACTTGTTTCTTGTGTGGATGTAGAGAGTTAAATCTGGTCCTTTTCACTCCCAGGCAAGAGGCAGCAAGACACAGGCCAATACAGCAATGCAGTTCAGCAGAGTGGCAGTCTCTCCTAGTTGAACAGCGGTCCTCCTTCCGGGCAAAATGTCCTCAGACCTGAAAATGTACGGATATGGTGGGGTTTGGGTTCCAGTACTTATACATAGTTGAGCTTTTGAAATGGGGGAAGCTTCGAAGAGAGACCTTTGAAGTGCACAAGGTTCCTGGCTGTCCTGCCCTGGCTCCAGACACTCTTCAGAGGGTTATACAGCTCTTTGTGTGGGGACAGGGACAAATTTATTCAGATGTAAGTGTCAGCTCCTTCCTCCCATCTAGCCCATGAAGGAACATCAGCCTGATGATGGACCATCAGGATGTAAATGTCATACCCCAGCTCCCTTTGTGTGTGACTGTCTAGAGGGAATACACAAAGCCCAGCTGTCACCTACCCCAGATGTATATTTAGAGATAGGAAGAGGCACAGATGGTTAAAGTAAGACAATGCCAACTTCTAAAAGTGGCATTTTTAGACTTACAATTTAAAGTCCAACTTCACCATAAGTTGGGATTTTTAATGCTGAGTCCAGAGACACCACGCTCCAAATTTCTATCTTTTCCCAATTGGAAGTTACACTTAAAGGCTCCTTCGAGGTAACCTCAATGTTAACATATGGGAGAGATAAGGCTTGCAGTAATGAAAAGGTAATGTAATAGTTTTCTACTACCAGGACATGTTCAACTTAAAAGTACATGTTCAACTTTTTTAATACACTGCACCCTTCTTAGGTGTGACTTTTACTTAATAGGAAGGTTTGTGTCTGATAAGTGGGTGCACTTGCCGGATCAAAATGGCAATTTCAAACTGCACACACAGGCTCTTCCGTGGCAGGCCTGAGACATGTTTGAAGGGCTACTATATGGGTGACACAATCAGTGCTGCCGGCCCACTACTAACATTGAATTTATAGGCCATGGGCACATATAATGCACTTTGCTAAGGACTTACAAGTAAATTAAGTGTGCCAATTGTGGATAAGCCAACATCACCATGTTTTAGAGTACAGAGCACCTGCACGTTAGCACTGGTTAGCAGTGGTAAGGTGCACAGCATCTTAAAGCGAACAAAAAAATAAGTCAGAAAAACAGAAGATCGGAATGCAAAAAGTCCAGGGAAGCCACGCAAAGGATGCCAGTTCTAACCGCAAGCAAAAAACACAACGCTGAAAACGGACTGTCACCAGTAAGTCTTGCGATGTAGCAACCAGCCAATGAATGAGGACGAAAGAAAATAGGATGTGGAAGGGGCAGAGGGTCATTATATAGTGCTTACTCCCTTTAACGACGTATTGAAATAATGTAGCCATAGGGGTGGAACTAAACATTTTAAAACATTTTGGGAGGTAGCAAATAGTTGATTTTCTCCAGACTGAGGTTCCCTCTCATGCAATATGGAATAGGACAAGAAAGACAGATAAGGAGGTAATGCAAAGTTGTTTCAATCTATTCTAAGTCACACAGAATGGTAGTGAATACCTAAAGTCTTGCTTTCTGTTGATTTCTAGAAGGGCACGGAGTATTTTCTGCTTTTTCAACATGCAGCGATCGCCGGATATTGGTGAATTATATCTCGAAAGCCAGGTTGTCATTTCTGTTCCTAAAACCTTCATAAAGTGGTATTTCTCTTGCATTTTACATGACTCCAGGGCGTGCAGCTCTCGCCTGTCAAGTCTTTTCAAATCACTTACCGTTTACTGGAACAGCACTACACGCAGGCGATTTTGCTGCTCACCCAGCGTAGTGTTTTGTATCACAGCTGCTACAGCATCGCCGACTCTGCGCGAAGAAGCACTTCTCACCAATTCATTAGCGCAGAGAACCAGAGAAACAACACATTGCTTTGAGGAGCACGCTCACTTAGCTCTTGGAAGAAGAAATCAAGGAAACCGTCGAAAGTGTGCTGGGTCAGTAGGACAGGGGGAGTCCGGAAACGACGTCCATGTGTAAAACACTTCAAACCACACTGTTTTAAGAATAATGCGCGCATTTCTCTAGAATTGGGTATTTGGTGTATATAGACGACGTCTCGGTATGTGACTTCACAAATTACTGTCTAAAGTGCTAAGCAATTGCCTATGGAGTACAGAGCTGTGTATCCACTTGCCGCACAACTGTTCATCTTCACAGTGCACGGATCGTGCATAATAGGAAATAATTATCAATTCGGTGATTGCGATCAGTCAGCGGGTGCATGAATGGCACTAATCCGATTGGACAGTTACAATTCAGTTTACTTAAACTAACGGACTCCTGCATCCGTCCATTTTGAATCTTATGCATAAAGCGTAAAAAATAACATGAGCACATCTTGAATCGGATCAGCATAGTAAATATTACATCGTACTATTCCCCAATGAATATATCTCTAACTCCGATTTTTTTTTGCACAATCAATTGTAAAAGAAGTTTTTTTTTTTATATTCCCAACAAACCGGCCATTGCAGAAGGTCACAAATCCTTTCTCTATCAGATGTCTTTCAAATGTGTTGCATTAACCCACAACAGGGCAGATATAGTACACCGCCCTGGTACCATAACAGTTCCTTTAATTGTTATATTTAATCAACAAAGCACACCTTAAGAGTGTTGTAGTGTGGCCACCAATGGACGGATCTTTTGAAAGTACAATGAATTAAATTTGACTATGTAAAGTAAAATGAGGTTCCACCGAGGGATTTTATTCATGAGATTGAAACTAGACATCTGCACAAGACCTCTGCCTTTCTAGTTTCTTACTGGTTGATATTGTGATTTCAAATGAATAGGCGGCAAAAACCAGTAGTCAAAACAGTTGTCCGAGTGTTAAAGCTTTGGAAGACTTCAGAAGTGAAAGTTTCTATGATTGGGGAACACAGTGACAGGGTGCTATGCTTTGATGAGACAATATATGCACATTTGAAAGGTGGCATTCACCATTAAAACCTCTTAATCGAAGACGGTATAGTCTCTGTAATATGTACCTCCAGCCTCATAAAATGGCTGATTAGTGACCGGAAGCAATTCAATGGGTGCAGACCTAAACCTATCTTGTAGGAAGAAAAATGCATGCCTTGGCAGTCCAAAACTTAGGTCTTTCCATTCCCTGTAATGTAGTAGTCGCCACTATTTGGGAAAAACCTTAAATAATTAATCAATAGACATTTGCAAACCCAATAAAACCCTGAACTTATTGTATTAAAGAGGGTGCAGGACACTGTAAAAAGCCATCGCTTGCACCTTATCATGTTGCTTAGTTAAATCTGCATGACAGATCGCAAGATCTAAAAACTAAATGAGAGTTATATGAATTCATATTACTGTCGGTTAATTTCGTTAATTTCGTTATTAGTTGTGAAATATGTATTCCATCCCAGCTAATAAATCCAGAACGTTCTCTTTAGTGGGAATCAAGCCCTCCATTTAAGTAACTGACTTGACAATATATCCACATTTGAAAGGTGGCATTCATCATTAAAACTTCTTATGGTAGCAAATCAGAGCAGTCCAAGGCCTACTCCAGAGAGGTCGTGTAGTCTAGTACCATAAGCTCCCTGTTATCCAACAACACTTGTTAAATACATTTCTAATCAATGCCTTTTTATAAAACGGAAATGTATTTGATTACACACACACTGCTACGTAATATGCATTAATTACAAGAATATGCAAACAGGTAAATGGGAGACACCCTCAGAACAGTTCACAGCCAATGAAAAAACATAATTACAATCCTTTTACCTATACTAGAGACAATATAATTGTCAATAAGGCCGCTCTATTGGCTTTGTCAGTGTGCCACCACATTTGCAAAGGCATGTAATAATCCATTGTTAAAATCAATAGGGATGGTGAAAATATCTTTAACACTATTCACTGTAATAGAAAAGCTTGCATTGTCTATCATTAACATTGTCAATAAAGCATTGTATTGAAAATGTGCCCCAAAGTGTTATTTCTATCTTTAAAGTGCTGTAACTGCAGCCTTAGGGCCAAAAAACAGAAGTCCATACATTCCACAGCACATATACAGAAGTAGATACTTCTGTAAACCTCTCCTGGGGCATCAATATCATCACCTAGAGACTTGGAGCAACTTTGAAGGGCCACCATCTGGGGACCGCTGCAGATCCTGCAGCCCTCCACAACACTTTGAAACAGTTAGTGTTGGCTCTGCCCATTCAAGATTTGCACATTTGAGCCATCTTGGATGTGTATGGGGAACGTCTAAGCCCTGGTTTGAATATTTTATATTTTATATTTTTGGGGTTGCTTTTCTTTTATTTGATGTCACACACCACGTGCAATCCTCTTTTATTATTAATAAACAAGGTACTCATTGGTATCAGGTGCTGCTGTTGTTGGGGGTCATGGGAGAATCCCAAAACCCATGCAGCCCCTGCAGTCTCCCTTCCTGGATGACATGCAGGAGCCTTCCTCTCACTTACACACGGGCAGGAGCAGTCTGATCTTTGTTTCCTGCAGGAACCGTGATACTAGTGCTTTTTAACTGGTCTGTCCTGCATTTTTGAGTACAGGTGGCTTACAATATTGAGAAAAACTGTGAATTCTGATATTTTTACCTTCTGTAACATAAACATAAAACAGCAACTATGTGAAGATATTATTCCAAATGACTAGATAGCTGGTTAAATCATTTCAGAATGATTTAAAGATCAGAGTTGTAAAATAATCCTGATATGTTATTGTAGACAGTCCCCACAGTATAGACACTCAGGAGAGGTAAATTTGGGTTTTTGAGGTAAGTATTTATTAGTAATTTGAAATAAGAACTGATGAATAGTCAGTACGACGTTTAGCGCTGGTTTCTTCTCTGGAGTGGTGAATATCTTCCTTCTAATCTGTGTCCCTTTTCTTCCTTTTCTCTAGGTGGCGTACCGGATCGTCCTCATCAGGTCCCGGATGTGACATACAAGAAAAAGGGAACACATACCGCTGGTGAGTGGAACGGACGCCTTATACCACGTCTTCTACTTATATGTTTTACTGGGGAAAAGGTTTAAGGAGGGGGGGGGGGGTTTATGTGTGATATAGGTGCCAGTGAGGACTTCAGGGCTTGTGTATATTCCGTACTTTACCCTTTTGTGCTCTCCCGGTGCTCTCTAAAGTGCCCTTCTCTCCTCCCTCCCCTCACCCTGCCTCCCTCCCTTCCCCAGCGTTTCTCCCCTTTTACTGTGCCCCTCGGTTTGTCCAGAAGGACCGTACCTTGTAGAGCCACGACCCTCCAGGGTCGTGGCTGGCTCTGTGGAGGTCCTCTCGTCGGTCTGGGCTGGTCTCCCCTGCTTCCGGTCGGGCGCTGTTCCTCTGGGTTCGGGTTCCGCCGCTTCCAGGCCACTGGGGTCCTCCTCCGATGTCCTTGTCGCCGTCTCTCTCTTCCTCCTTAGGTTCGCCGTCGCCGCCGTCGTTCTCCTTCCTCTCTTCCTTCCCGGCTCTCCCCCTCTCGACCGGAGCTTCCGTCTTTTGGCCGCCTGGTGGCCAATCCGGAGCCTCCTCGTCACCGGAGGTTGCCGAGGCAACCTCAGGACGCTGGCCTCGTTGCGGACGCGTTTCCAGGGGAACCTGGGAACGCGGCCGTAGCGGTTCCGTTTCTGCCGGTACCCCGCTGTTGCCCGGGGCGGCCCGGTCACACACCCTTCCCCAAGAACTGTCCTGCTCCAGGACAGGCGAAGACAGAGGAAATCGGGACAGATAATCAGCGGGGGCCTGGTGAGATCCAGGGACGTGCCGAACCTGAAAGGAGAATGGTTGCAGTTCAAGGAACCATCGCAGTATCCTGGAGTTAGAATCTTTATGCGCAGCCAGCCACGTAAGAGGAGCGTGATCCGTGAATAGTATAAACGGCCGCCCTAGGAGATAGTACTGCAAACAGTCAATGGCCCACTTGATAGCCAAGCACTCTCTCTCTATAATTGGATAGTTACGTTCCCGGGAAAACAGTTTTCTACTGATGTAGACCACCGGATGGTCAAGCCCCTCGCTATCTGGCTGAGTCAGAACCCCTCCAAGCCCAACATCCGATGCGTCAGTGTAGAGGTGAAACGGCTTCGTAAAATCTGGGCAGTGCAGGATGGGATCGGAGGTTAAGGAAACTCTCAACTGTTCAAAACTCGCGTTTTGCGTCTCCGAAAAAGGCAAAAGTCGATTGGGATATTGTTTAGTGAGTAGGTCCGTAAGAGGTGCTGCTAAGGTGGAGTAATGTAGAATGAAGCGCCGATAATAGCCCACTAATCCTAAAAAGGAGCGTAATTCCTTTTTCGTGTGTGGCAGAGGGGCATGTAAAATGGCATCCACCTTCCCATTTTGAGGTTGTAGTGTACCCTGATTAATCCGATATCCCAAATAGGAGATGTCGGTTTTACCTATCACACATTTCTTGGGATTGGCCGTCAAACCAGCAGTTTGAAGGGCTTGGAATATTCTCTGTAGGTGTATTAAATGGTCCTCCCAGTTTTCACTAAATACGACTACATCATCTAGATATGCAGCGGAGAATGCAGGATAGGGTTTTAGAATCCTATCCATTAACCTCTGAAAGGTTGCAGGGGCTCCATGAAGCCCAAAAGGCAGTACTGTGAATTGATATAACCCGGACTGGGTAGAAAAAGCTGTTTTTTCTCTATCTGGAGGAGCTAAGGGAATCTGCCAATACCCTTTAGTTAGGTCGATAGTAGACATGTATTTTGCTTTCCCTAGTTTTTCGAGAACATCGTCCACCCTAGGGATGGGATAGGTGTCGAATAGGGAGTTTGAGTTAAGTTTGCGGAAATCTATGCAAAACCTGACGCTACCATCATGCTTCGGTACTAGGACAACCGGTGAACACCAGGGACTAGTGGACGGTTCGATGACCCCTAGGGATAACATTGTTTTGATTTCTTCTTCGATTATGTGTTTTCTAGCTTCTGGAATACGATACGGGCGTTCTCTGGTGATCTTCCCGGAGCTTGTGCGTATATTATGGTGAATTAAAAACGTCTTTCCTGGTTTCTCTGAAAAGAGTGGTTGCCATTGTTTTAAAACCTTAAGGGCTTGTTGCTTTTGCCCTTCAGGTAAAGTATCGTCTACTATGGGTAGGGTACTTTCAGTATCGGGGTTGGTAGGGTAGAACTCGATATCTAGGGTCTTGTCGGGACACACAAACTGACCCATTTCTATGGAACGTTCAGGTTGTGCGGGGGTCTCCCATTTTTTTAGCAGGTTTACATGATATATTTGTGTTTTTATTGGACGGGAGGATATTTCGATAAGGTAGGTGACAGGGGAAACTGCTTTGATTACTCGATATGGGCCCTGCCATTTGGCCAGGAGTTTATGGTCGGAGGTGGGTCTCATTATTAGGACCTGGTCCTCGGGTTGGAAAACCCGTAGTTTACTTCCTTTGTCATAATAGGACTTTTGTGTTTGTTGGGCCTGTTCCAGGTTTGCGTGTACGTCGGTCCATAAGCTGTGTAGGTGGTTCCTCAATTTTTTCGCATATTCTAACAAAGGAGTCCCTGCTTCCTCAGCCTCGGCCTCCCAGGATTCTACCGCCATGTCTAAAAGGGAACGAGGTTGGCGTCCGAAGACCAACTCAAAGGGGCTATGCCCCGTGGATGCTTGCTCATGTGTCCGTATGGCGTACAACACTAGGGGTAACTTTTGATCCCAATCCTTCCCTGTCTCATTGATAGTCTTTCTCAGCAGGGTTTTAATGGTTCGATTATATCTTTCGACTAATCCGTCCGTTTGAGGATGGTAAACGGAGGTTCTGATCTGAGCTATCCCCAATGTTTTACACACTTGTTTCATTAAGGTGGACATAAAAGGGGTCCCCTGGTCCGTGAGGATTTCATGTGGAAACCCAAGACGAGAAAATACGTTAATCATAGCTTGGGCCACTGTCTTGGTTGTCATACTAGTCAGGGGAATGGCCTCTGGGTATCGTGTAGCATAATCTACAATGACTAAGATGTAGGTGTGTCCTTTTGACGAAGGAATCAAAGGTCCCACTAGATCCATCCCTATTCTTTTGAACGGGATATCGATGATGGGAAGGGGTAGGAGAGGCGCCTTCCTAGGCCGACTAGGTTCGGTTAACTGACAACGGGGACATTGGGCGCAATACCTACGTATGTGGGCGTACACTCCAGGCCAATAAAACCTTCTGAGCAAATATTCCTCGGTGTTTTCTCTCCCAAAGTGTCCTCCCCCTGGGTGATTATGAGCTAGTGTAAGAACATGTTCCCGATAGTGGGTAGGTACCAGAAGTTGGCGTTTACGTTCTCCCCCTCGTGTGGTAGTAACCCGATATAATAAGTTTTTTTGCACTATAAAGTAGGGACCCACCTCTTCTGTCTCCTCTGTTACTGCCGACCTCCAGGCATTGTTAAGGGAGGGGTCCTCTCTCTGTTGTTGGACAAAAGTACTAGGAACTTCATGAATTTCTGCCACTATCTCTCCATAGGTGTTGTCACCTTTCGTCTTCCGATAGTCCCCTTTTCCCTGTCGTTTCTCTCTTCGTGACAACTTTCTATGATATAGCGGACACTCAATATCACTCTCTGAAAAAGGTGCCTCTCCCCACCAATCCTTAGTTTGTTTGCTATCTCTGACGTAGTCTAATAGTTCTTGGAAGTGGATGTAGTCTGTCCCAATGATACATTCCTCGATTAACCGGGGCATTATCCCCACTGGGAGGAAGTCCTGATAGGGTCCCCACCTGATCTGGAGTACCTGTATAGGATACTGGGCCTTGTCCCCGTGTATGCAACATATAGATACCCATTGTTTCTCTTCTATATCATTATTTATCACGTCTTTCCTAATTACTGATTGGCTGCAGCCGGAGTCAACCAGGGCATATACACTTTTCCCGTCCACTTGTATCATCATTTTAAATTTTAGGGCGCCCTTCCCAGTACATAACACCCTTCGCCTTGTCATCCCTATCTCCATTGGTTCTCCCATTTCTTGTTTCTGGGGACACATACGTGCGATGTGTCCCCATTCGCCACAACTATAACATTGGGGTCCCATGGTAGGCGGGCCTTCAGGAATCCTACGTGGTACTAGATAGTCGGGTGGACTTTTTACAAATGTCTTTGGGGTCGGTAGAACTGGTTTAATGATACTTCGCGTGGGACAGTTTCTGACATCGGTGGATCGATGAAAAGCACAGGCCAGATCGATGGCCGTCTCAGTATCCACTTTTGGGTGTTGTCTTATCCAGTGTTTTGTGGATGGAGGTAGACCATCTAGATATTGTTCCAGTATAATGGTTTTGATGACTTCCTCCCGACTATCTCCAATATGGCCTAACCATTTTAATGCTAGATCCTTCACACGAAAATAAAAGGTTCTAGGATCTTCGTTGGTGCCCCATTTGACTTTACGAAATCTCATCCTGTAATATTCTGTGTCGTGACCCACCCTTTCTAGTATACTTGTTTTTATGTCTTGATAGGGGGTGACACCACCTGGGTTAGCGGCTTGATATGCTGATTGTAAGAGACCGGTGAGCAGGGGGGCCACATATTGTCCCCATTTATCTTCTGGCCATAGGGCGGAGGAGGCTACCCGTTCAAAGTTGGTGAAAAAGGATTCCGGATCCTCTCCCTCCTGATACTTCTGTAATACGGAACTAGGTACATTCGGATGTACCTTACTAGCGGCGATAGTCTCCGTTAGTTTTTTCATCGCACTTTCATGGACTAACTGGTTGTTCGCCAGTATGGTCGCCTGGCTCTTCAGAGCAGATTGTAAGGTTTCTCGGTCTTCTTTGGCCTCTCTCTGTTGGGCCTCCCATACTAGTTGTAAGTGTCTTTGCCCTTCCGCTAGTTGCTTAATCACGGTCTCTAATGATGGACTCTCACTCATTGTGTATACTGTCTGGACTGTTTTATGGAGAGGGATTAGAAACAAGATCCCACTTCTGACACCACTGTAGACAGTCCCCACAGTATAGACACTCAGGAGAGGTAAATTTGGGTTTTTGAGGTAAGTATTTATTAGTAATTTGAAATAAGAACTGATGAATAGTCAGTACGACGTTTAGCGCCGGTTTCTTCTCTGGAGTGGTGAATATCTTCCTTCTAATCTGTGTCCCTTTTCTTCCTTTTCTCTAGGTGGCGTACCGGATCGTCCTCATCAGGTCCCGGATGTGACATACAAGAAAAAGGGAACACATACCGCTGGTGAGTGGAACGGACGCCTTATACCACGTCTTCTACTTATATGTTTTACTGGGGAAAAGGTTTAAGGAGGGGGGGGGGGGTTTATGTGTGATATAGGTGCCAGTGAGGACTTCAGGGCTTGTGTATATTCCGTACTTTACCCTTTTGTGCTCTCCCGGTGCTCTCTAAAGTGCCCTTCTCTCCTCCCTCCCCTCACCCTGCCTCCCTCCCTTCCCCAGCGTTTCTCCCCTTTTACTGTGCCCCTCGGTTTGTCCAGAAGGACCGTACCTTGTAGAGCCACGACCCTCCAGGGTCGTGGCTGGCTCTGTGGAGGTCCTCTCGTCGGTCTGGGCTGGTCTCCCCTGCTTCCGGTCGGGCGCTGTTCCTCTGGGTTCGGGTTCCGCCGCTTCCAGGCCACTGGGGTCCTCCTCCGATGTCCTTGTCGCCGTCTCTCTCTTCCTCCTTAGGTTCGCCGTCGCCGCCGTCGTTCTCCTTCCTCTCTTCCTTCCCGGCTCTCCCCCTCTCGACCGGAGCTTCCGTCTTTTGGCCGCCTGGTGGCCAATCCGGAGCCTCCTCGTCACCGGAGGTTGCCGAGGCAACCTCAGGACGCTGGCCTCGTTGCGGACGCGTTTCCAGGGGAGCCTGGGAACGCGGCCGTAGCGGTTCCGTTTCTGCCGGTACCCCGCTGTTGCCCGGGGCGGCCCGGTCACAGTTATTCTTTTTTCTCCTCCTAGTTTTTAGCTGTTCCAAAATAGGCAAAAAGGTAAAAGGAAAACAAATTGGCACTGCTTTTTCTAAGTAAGATGCCAACCCTACCATCCCTCCAGATGCTAGCAGTGCTTAGCTGGGCACTGTTTTTCTGCTTGGGGGATGCCCAGAACACAACAATTGCACTGGGGACCATGAGATGGGGCCCCACGGCCAAAAGTGGCTCTGGGGAAGGGTCCACACTCATACCCCCTCTTCATGTAAAATATCATGAAGGAGGTTGTGCCGTCCCATAGTAGCATGGCTCTCCCAGGGTGATCTTCACTTTTCCAGCTGAACACTATGCACTCGAGTTCTGGTCTGATCTCCCCTTGAGACTGAGCTTTAGATGCTGTTTTCTCCAGTCCTGTAGGGCTGATTTGCTTCATGTAGTTGTTGGCTGGCTCCCTGGGCCCAACTCTAGTCCCCAGAAGCATTGCCTGCAGGCCTTCATTTTTGGGGATCTAATCCTTAATGCAGTACAATACAAGCCATTTATAAAGTGCACAGCTGCCTCTGGAGAGGTTCCATTGCTGAATCCTCTAAGGATATAAAGTAAAATCTAGTAAGACATAGAACAGGGAGTGGGAGAATGACAAGCCTGGATCAAATAGGATCTGCTCCAGAAGTTGTCCCTAAAAGGTTTGAAGTTTCCTAAAAAAAATCCAAGAGGTCTTCACATCCATCCATAGAGGGAGCATTGTTTTTTGCATTGAGGAAAGTAAGAAGTTCACACTTTTGAACAGCTGTCAGGGTTTATCAGCCACTTCAGTAATGGAGGATGCAACAAAGGTTTTTTCAGCCTTCCGAATAGAGGTGTGATAGCTTTTCAAAGTGGCCCGATAAATTGTTTTGGCTCCGTATCATACACAGACCTCCATTTCTGCTCTAACATATTACATAGCAATTTCTCCACCTTTAGTGCATCTGAGAACCATGGAGCGCATGGCTTGGATCTTTTTGTAGTTTGAGATTTTATAGAAGCAATAGTATCTAGGGCGTTGACCAGCCATCATGTTCTAAATCTCCTGTGCCATTACAGGGGATAGCCTGTAGCTCTTCCATAAGTTGAGAATCTGAAATTTTATGCCATAGTCTGGAAGTTATCTTCATCAGCACTTGTGCACTGCAAGGAACTGAAGAAAGAACATAGAAAGGAACCAAAAAGTGGGTAGACCAAATAAGCTTCAGTACAGGTTTAACCAGGACTGTCAAGAGGGTTAGAAAAAATTAGATCCATTGTATGTCTTGCTTTGTGAGTGGGAACCTTTGCTAGTTGTTCTAAATTAAAACCTTCCAGCATGGTCAAGAACTGCTTTGCAGGACTATTATTCGAGTCATCCACATTTATATTGAAGTAACCTAATACCAAAAAATTGGTGTGCAGAAGAGATAGTTGACCTAGCACATCAAATAATAACTTTAAAGAGTCAGCCGAACCTTCAGGGGGTGGTAAATGAAGGATTCAGATAGGGCAAAGGATGGAGATGAAATAGTAGTAAAAGTGAGCCCTTTAATATGATTTACGTTTGTCAAGTTTAAAACAGAAAAAGAGTAGGAAGAGTAATGTATAATTGCCACCTCACTCCATGTTTGTTCACCCAATCAATATGTTTAATTGAGAAGTCAGGGGTGATAGCCAGTGCAATGTCAGCGGCCGAACAATCCTTGACCCAAGTTTCAGTAAGAAATATCTAGTCGCAATGGTTCTCGGCAAGATCATTGTTCCCTTTCTCAGAACTGTCTTCTTCCTGGGCTCCTGATGCTCTCACCTGCTTGGTAGTCACCTTCCACAGCCCCTCCATAGCCAACAAGCAGAACACCCTTCCTGCCACACTCTCCAGGCCCCACAGCCTCCTGGCCACTTACAGGTCACCTGTATAGCAACAGAGTCAGAACCACTGTCCTTAGAAAGTTGCACTCCTACTTGACCAGTCCATAGAAGTTTCAGGAAAACACTCTGAAGGTGCCAAAGCAGGTACATTTTCCCTACCATCAAGGAGCATAAAGAGGCCAGTGCCACTGGCCATGAACAGATATATGCTAGTCATGGGTGTCAGCAGAAGTTTCTGAGTTGCAAAGTCCATCCTTGTTTCTGGGGACTTGGACTTTTACAGCCTGAAGAGTGAATTAGCATATGCATATTTCCTCTCCACTCATTCCTTTCTCACAAACTGGGCCAAGCACTATTAATGACTCTTTTTGTGTTGGAAGGCCTTTGATCTTCCTTCTTCCAGCATACTAATTAACTTGTCCCAGAAGGGGGAACAAAGACCCGGATTCCAATTATGGCTGAGCCAGGGAAATATGACAATTCTCAATGTGGAATGAGTATAATTATCACACACTTGCTTACCATACAATTCATACCTAACTGGAATCTTTAGGGCTAAGTATGGCCCAACTGTGTGGTGACATACACTTTCCCATACCGTAAAATACAATGACCACACAGGCCTTCAGTAAGCATTACGGGCCTACACTATGAATGTCCACTCACATTATAAGGCCAACACTAGAGAGGATACCATTCCCTGAAGAGTCACTTATGCGACAGGCTAAACATTCGGGGCATATTTACAAGGACACAGGGCAGCACCGCAAGCCTTCTTGCTGCGCTGCCCTTCATCAACAGAAAAGGTCAGGAATGTGCCATATCTACAAGATATGGTGCATTCCTGTCCTTTTCCCCTGCACTGGTGCACAATGGGCTTCCATGCGTCAATGCAGGCACTCTTGCACCATGGTTCAAGGAAATCTGTGTTGTGGGGATGATGTTTTTGTGCAGGAAGGGACAACTTCCTGCACAAAAACAATCACGAGAACTGTTTTCCTCTTTCCATGTGTGCTGCAGAATGCAGCACATAAAGTCAAAAAAAGAGGGAAAATAAAGGTAAACTTTGCACTTGTATAGTGCTCTACTCACCCGTTGGGGTCTCAAGGTGCTGTACGCATACCGCTGTGGAACCCCTCCTGGCTTTTTCCCTGTGAGGCGCCTACTCCTGGGTAACCCCCAGGGTGAAGTCAGGCATCCAAGCGCTGTCAGGGCCATTGTGGAGATTAAGCAAGCTACTGCCCATAGTTACAGAGTGGGACCCATTAATTAGATTAGGCACTGAGGCGAGAACTATCTGGTCCAAGCGAATTGAGCCCAAGACCCACCAAGGCAGGAATTGAACCCTGGTCCCGGGCCAGATCTCTGCATTAGGGTCTGCCGCTCTAACCATTGTGCCACACTTCTCCACTCCGAGGAGATCCTCCTCATTAGGTATTCCTCCTCATTGTGCATCCCTTAAGCCTCCCCCTAGGCGGCATAAGGGGTTTGCTGCATTCCCAGGTTTACAAATCCTTGTAAACATGGGAATGCATCAAAATCCATGGGCGTTGTATGGGAACACATACTGCAACACTGATGGAATGCATCTTTGATGCAGTGTAAGACAATACAGTAACTTGCTCTGCATTGCGTTACTCCATATCTAAAAGGCCATGAAAAGCCATGAAAAGTGGCTTTCCTTGACCTTGTAGGTATGGGCTTGCAGCTTGTGCCGTCGAGGCATCAAAAAAGTGACAATGGTGGCGCAAACCACTTTTAAATAGATCCCTCCCTCTGCTCATGGTGTTGGTGACATTCGGGAAATCCACGCTATGCGTATAACACAGAGTTCTCTCTAAATTCTGTCATCTGGCATTTGGTGGATTTTTGTTTTCATTGCTGCATTTGATATTTGTTTTGGCATGCGCTGGTGAGCGCCACAATACTTTTTAGCTGTTTGCGAGTGCACACAAGATTTTGTGCCTGCTAGTGTGGCTTCCTGTTGCTATGGCACCTTTCAGTGACTTTTTCATGACACTGGTGACCGCGAGAGACCGTAAGTGACCACGGGTGCACCTCAAGCAAATTCTCTACTTGAGAAGTGGCTAAATCTACTTGAAAGGATGTTTTCAAGTTCATATTCTACTCCAATGGACTGTTAAAGATGTTCGTAGTGTGATAAGCCTTTTTTAAAAAAAATTAGTTTATTTTTCAACGGGTAGAAAGTACCCGAGAGACTGGAACTTACAGCTCCTGTCCAGAAGGCTCCTCCCAGTGCTTTGTTCATGTCCTAGTCACTTTTCACTTGGATTTCGATGTTGAAGGATCACTCTCTTTGTCTGCTGCATGTATATCATTGGATATAAGAACTTTTTTATT
Organism: Pleurodeles waltl; assembly: GCF_031143425.1. NCBI lineage: Eukaryota > Metazoa > Chordata > Amphibia > Caudata > Salamandridae > Pleurodeles > Pleurodeles waltl. Next base: position 1,181,166,918 of record NC_090437.1, read on the forward strand.
TTAAATCAAAAGTAGGTTAAAAACACTAGTGTATAACGGTGTTGTATGTTTTATAGGGCATACACCAGTATTTCTTTGTTTTAAATTTGATTGTGGTGGATGGCCTGGAGTTTTAGTAGGGGCATAGTTATTTTTTGCATTTCTTTTTTCATTTTTTGTAATGGGAAAATGTTGCACAGCTCAGTACATTTTCATGTGCGTTACATTTGCAATTTTAATTTATTTTACCATGTGACCTAGTTTGTCAATAGGCCATCCAGCCAGTAGGCCTAGTACTAGTCATCAGTGCATGAAAGAATTGTTTCTATGGTATATGTTGTTTTAATTAAAAAATATTATTTAGGGCAGGGATATTTGTTTATATAGTTGGGGTAATATTTGATGCCATGGGAGGATGTGTTTTGTTGTAAAATTTGTATAGCTTGATTAATTTACGTTTTTGGCATTGTTGAATTAATGGTAGTGTTTTCTTCAGTGCTACCACGCCTCCTTTGTCTGGCCAGTGTGTGTGTGTGTGTGTGCGCGTGTACTTGCCATAGACCGCAACTTGTCTTTGTTCTCTATGCCATGTGGCCAGTGACCATTTTGTGCAGTCAGTGTCAATAGGCCTGAATGTGTTCTTTGTTTTCCATGCCTCCTTGCTTGTTGGTTGACCATGTGTCTGGTGGCCATTTTGTATAGTCAGCAGTGTGCTTTTGCGTTAGGCCTGCATGTGTTATTTGTTGAGGCCATGCCTCCTTGCTTGCTGTTGTTTGTTAACCATGTGGCTGGTGACCATTTCGTGTAGCCAACCTGTGTGCTTTTTCCATAGGCTTGCATGTGTTCTTTGGGCTCCGTGTCTCCTTGCTTAATGCAGTTGTTTGACCAGCTGGCCAGCAGCCATATTGTGCAGCTAGTCAGTGTGCTTTTACCACAGGCCTGCATATGTTCTTTGTTCTCCAGGCCTCCCCTTGTTGCTTGCTGTTGTTTGATCATGTGGCTGGCAAATATTTTGTGCAGTCAGTCAGTGTGCTTTTGCCGGATGCTTGCATGTGTTTCTTGTTCTCCACGCCTCCTTGCTTGCAGTTGTTGATTGACTATCTGTGCAGTAGCCATGTTTTTGCAGCCATCCTTTATTCTAACTCTCAAAGCCATTTTCTAGGGAGATTTATAGGCGAAGGCTATGGCTTTTTGTTAATGTTTTTACTCTTCCCTGATATCAGTAGAACAGAACAACATGCTTGAGGATCATTGTAATATATGGATTTTATGATTATGTTGAAAAGTGTTTAATATGATATGTTTTTGTTTGCATTTTGTAACTGCACCTCCTTGCCTCCCAATGGTTTCTTGTAGTTCCATATTGCACCAGCAATTACATTTTGTTTATTATTTTTTATTTATTTTGTAAAAAATGTATTTTTTAAATTATATAAATTTCATTTTTTAATTTTGTTTTTTATTTGAATTGTTTAATTTCATTTTTATTTTGTTTTGCATTTTGCCTCCATCCATCCATCCCCTGATTGCCATAGGTGCACAGCCGGACAACAGCATTCATTTTTTAAGTATTATTTAATTTTTCCCTGGACTACTTACCTGCCATGGTAGGCACACACACAGCAGCATCATTTATTTTTTAAGGATTATTCCGTTTCCCCCAGACTGTCTTGCCTGCCATAGGCGCACACCAGAGTTCATTTATTTAATGTTTATTCCATTTTCCCATGCACCTCCCTGACTGCCACAGGTTCTGCCTTAGAATAGATGTACATAAAGCAAAGATTATATCTATATGTCGTTATCCTGATTGGAAATGTAATTTTATGTTATGTTGCTGTGGTTTGATTTTGGAATTGTTAAATTCTCTATTGTTGTGAATTATTTAGGCTAATAACTTAAGTAACCAACCACACAAAATGGCATTGTCTTGCTTTGTCTGTGCTAATTCACACTCAAACAACCATGCTTCTCTAAATGTTTTTCTACCCTGTTTGGTTTTAGGTGCACAACACACAGCACCCACAGTACTGCCAGAGAGAATGCCTGTACAAGGTGACTTGACCACACAACACGTGATGTGAGTCCCCCAATCTCTCCTGCTTGTGCAACTCAGTGCCACCACCAACTGACAGCTTCAGCATGGCCCCAAAGAAAGGTGCTGCCAAGAAAGAGGCCAGTGAGAAGAAGCTGCTTTCCACCACTGGTGTGCCAACCACTCTCTTTCTTCCGAAAGTTAGGCCTGCCAGGGGGCAAGTTCGGAGCAGCACTTCTGCATCAATGGCACCACCTCAACCTCAAGCATATTTGTAAGGCCCCTGCTGAGACCTGCATCCACCCCTACCTCAGTAGAGGTATGCACTGCAGAGAGGCAATCAACTACATAAGCATCTACCTCCAGTTCTTCAGGCATTGGTATACGTAGAAAGTTCTCCTCTCCAGTTTGGGACTCTTCATTATTAATAGCAAGCAGGAGGACAACATTGTGATGTACTCTATTTGCCACACAAGGGTTTGTGGAGGTAAGCCTGGTTCACAATATGGTACTGAAGGCCCAAAAACCAATATGAAAAAATATCCGGCAATCCCGTGGGAGGAGCACCTTAAAAAAATTACTGCAGGTGGTGGTAGTCAAAGTAAGGAGAGTGGGAAATCAGCTTCGATCACGATAGGAGGTGAAGATGATAAGGAAGGAGAGGTGGAAAACCTTCATGCAAAGCAGCCCTGTGCCCAGCAGTGCGCCTGTTTCTCCATACTCAGCAACCTCGAAATAGCACAAGAGTCAGATGGAGACATTGCAGTAAACAGTGACTACCCTAAGATGCACAGTGAGTGTAGCAGCTCCTACATCTCACAAGCCGCCTGCGTCAGTGGCACAAAAAATGAATAAATTCCAGGCTACTATTATGGACATGTTTAGGCAGGAGGGACTTACGACCGCAACCACCCAATGGTACCTTTGTACAATGGGAAGCTGGCTAAAATATTAGCTCTGGACCTCCTCCCTTTTCTTTTGTGCAAGGAGTGGGATTTTTTTAGAATTTGTGGTGGCCATCTGCCCGAAATGGAAGGTTCTCAGTTGGACCTATATTGCCAGGGTTGATGTTACAACACTCCATCACAATGTGCTGCAACTGTTTGGACAAGCTTTGCAGCATAGTGCTGTTCACACTATTCACTTGACAACAGACATGTGGACCAGTTGTCAATCAACTGATTACATATATATCACTGCACACGGGATTTCATTTGCGGGGGTAAGGCAATCACTATCTACAGGTCTTGGTGCTGAAGAAAGTTTTAAGAGCTTTTGGCGGCATGCAACAGCAGCCATATTCGCCATGGAGAGATCCCGTACAGCTACAAATATATTTGCAAGATTTTGACAGCAGTGTGTTTGAATTATTGTGATCCAGAGGTTTCAGAATTGGATTTGTTGCCATGGACAATTACAGTAACATAGTTAAGGCCATGAAAGATGGTGGCTATTTCAGAGTCCTGTGTTTGTTGCATTACATCAACCTGGTTCTGCAGGGCTTTCTAAAAAAAGAAAGCATAGCCAGCAACATACTAACCACCTGCAGAAGAATCTGCACTAATTTCAGCCATTCTTTTAAAGCCCAGAAGGAGTTGAGGATCATCCAGCTTGCTAATAGAGTACCAGTTAAATAAAAGAGGCGCCAACACAGTGAAATTCAGCCTTGCCACGTCTGTTTGAGTAGTACAGACAGATCAATGACCATGTCATTCAAAGAGGAAGGGATACAGTTGCGAAAAGCATGACCATGGATGCGGACGAATAGGGACTCGTTAAATGTCTGACACAGATACTACTTTCTATCAAGGTTTTCAAATGGGAAATCAGCAAGAAGGACAGTACGATGGGCCAAGCTATCCCATTGTTGCATCTGCTACGAGATCAGTTAAAAAAGGTCTCGCAATGTTTCGCAGTTTAGAACAAAAATACAGAAGCCATGCCTTGGTTGATTGCTGAATCCTTCAGTTGTCTGTTAATACAGGCTGCAAAAAGTCATTGTTTTGTCCAAAATACTTTATCAATGGTATAAAAAATACTGTCTACTTTCTCTCCTTTTTCAGAAGGGGATGTTTCACAATCCAAGACATGGATTGTTGAGCAAGCCAGAGACCTGGAAGAAGAATGGCTGGAAATTAGAGTCCTACTCTAGGGCAGACGTTCTGGGGTGCCGCCTTTAACTTCCTTGGACTAGGGCAGTCCAGTTGTCTCACAGCAGCCAACACCAGCAACAGGAAAGCTGGTAACAGCAGCAACAACAGGAACATAGGAACAGAAAAATAAGCCGCAACCTTTACATTGGTTTGGTTTCACATGGCAGGTATTAAAATCTAGTGCAGAGGTGAAGGCAAAAGAGGTCAGGCAAGTGGCAGCACCAATGACCAATCAAAGGATATTTCAGTAGTGTCTGGATGACCCTAAAGAGGTCAATGTGGATCAAAGCCCATTAGTGTACTGGTATGGGAAGATGTGCCAATGGCCAGAGCTTAGCAGCGTGGTAATAAAGTGTCTTGCCTATAAAAAGTCCTGATGGGTGATGCTTTTTCCTGAAGGTGATTGGCCCTTTCACACCTGCACGATAAAGTGTCTTGCTTGCTTGCATGGTGGCCAGTGTGTCTGCTGAGCATGTGTTCAGTACAGCTGGCGCAGTTGTTACAGTGAGAAGAACCAGTCTCTCATCTCAAAACTTGCTGAAATGGACTATGATAAAAATGAACTAACACTTCATGCCACACAATTATTCTGATTCTGAAATACCACAGGAGGAGGAGGGTAATTGATAAGACTCAAGTGTCTTAGCTGAACAACTTCTGGGCCAACCACCTGAGAATAAGGACAAACTCGATTTCCCTGACTGAGTAAGCCACCATAGAACTATTTAATTATTTATGTTGAACTGCTTAGCCAAAAAAGGATATAGCTAGTGGAACATTATATTTGTCTATGACTTGTGCAGCCTCACCAGTTTTAGGCACATGTCTGGCCGGATTGGAATTGGACCAGTGTGCAGTGAAGAAGCATCCCCATTCACATCAGGACATTGGTGCCTGCCTTCCTCCAATGCCTATCCTTCTTTTTCTCATCACCTAGCAGGACTGCCCCAGAAGAGCATTTCATTTAAATGACTGTTAAATTCCAATGTGCTTCTTGCATCATACTTGTCTGAAATTGATTGTAAATTGCTCTTACTTTTCACTTAATCGATCTGCTGTGACTGATAAAATGTATGATTGCAGAAGCCTATGCCCTTGCTCTGCCTCTGAGTCTTGGTAGTTGGTACACTCCTCATGAACCTTACCTTCTGTCCTTCTCCTTGCCTCTACAATATGCTTTCTGCTTTACAATCTGCAGGCCTCTTTTTATCCTGCACACAAGGCAACTGCTCCATAACACTTCTGCTCACCTTACTGGACTGGTTCAGTCAGGTACCCAAGAGTGATGGGCATTCCGGGAAGGATGCAGATGCACCGCCCAATTTAGCAATAGTGTCATTTTTTTTAACAATCACTGGCCCATATTTAAGAAAAGTTTGCTCTTCCTTTGCGTCATTTTTTTGATGCAAAAGTGGTGCTAACATACTGACATATTTCTATTTTTACGCTAGACCTGTCTAGTGTCAAAATATCTGAGTTACAGGAAGGGGAGGGCTGCCAAACTGGTCTTCAAAGGCAGGGAAAGACATTTGGAGAACCCCAGCACCTCCCTCACATCCTGTAAATCCAGACAATTAGGTGCCCCCTTGATTAGATTAGGAGACGGCAAAAGTGGAGTGTGTTAAGGATTTTTAGCCACACCAGTGGGTGGGCTCAGCTAGATGTAATCTCCAAAAATCATGTTGCTCCCTGGGATTGATTTTTGCCACACTTCCATGGAATTGGTCATCACAGGGGGAAGGACCCTGCACCTGATTGGAGAACCAGGACCCCCCCCCCTGTTTTTTACCCAGGAGTAAGGATGAAAGTGGCAGACCTGCACCCACTTCTCTGATCCCTACCAAATTCCAACAAGGAAGAACTACAGAAGAAGAAGGACTGCCCTGCTGGACACCTGACCTGCACCTGGGCACTGCACTCTGGAGAACTGCACCAGCTGCACACTTGGGCTTCACCACAAGAATGACTTTGCCTGGCTTCAACTGGTTCAAGGTGTGGCTCCCTGTTGGCTACAGGTGAAAATTGACCAGCTGACCACTGTCCAGTGGCCAAAAAGGAGTTTGCGCCAGGTGCATTCTGGAAGTTGTAGTCCACACCCTCAAGGAGCAGCTCAGAGCTTCTGGAACCTTGGGGTGAGCTGTGGACCTCAAAAGAAGATCCAGAAGTTTGGAGAAGTTTGGAGAACTTCTGGAGAAAAGCTCCATAAATGGACTGATCCACCACGACAAATCTAGCCGGCTTGCCTCAACCGCGACCCGGCCTGACTTGCAGTTTCGTTGCGGTGAAGAAAATCTCCAAAAAAGTGACTAAGTCTGAACGTAGGAAGTTGACCGGGACCTCCCAGGCAGCGTATCCGAAGAGGGCTCGAGGGACATCGGATCAAGATTCAGGTTTGCCCCGGTCGAAGGATTTTCACCACGAAAAAAACAACTAAGTCCGAAGGTAAAAATCTCCACAGAGGACTCCCGTGACGAGTATCCGAGGAAGAGTTCCAGGAGGTTGGATTGGACTGGCGACTTGGTCCCGCTGAAGAAAATCTTCAAGAAAACGACTACGTCCAAAGGTCAACGTTTGACCGAGGCCTCCCGCATGCTGTAGCCGAGCAGGGCTCTATCGCGGTCAGCCTCAGACTTTGACTTTGCCCCGGTTAAGGAGCAACCAGATGACCAGATTGGTGCAATTTGTTTCTAAGCATTAAAAAGCATTAATTCTTTAAAAATTCATATCTCCGGTTCCCCTTATCCGATTTTATTAATTTTGGTGTCATGTTAAAGATAAAAATACAATCTAGTTTTATAAATTGGTGTTGGATTTTTATTCTGTTTTGTGTTTTACTTATTTATTGTATTGTGATTTTTAAATGCTTTACACATGTCTCCTAAGTTAAGCCTTGTCGCTCGTTGCCAAGCTACCTAGTGTTGAGCTGGGTTTAATTTATTGAGACCTAACTGGACCTAAGTGGAGATTAGTGGCCTATTGCTAAGTGGAGGTACTTACCTGCCCTTACCAATAACCCATTTTCCAACAACATGGTTGACACTGTCTAGCGCCTCTATGGCACACATCAGTGTCACATAACTCATGGCTATGTGGCTCTTGAAGGCCTAGATCCATGCACTACAAAATCCAACCCCTTTCCCCACATCATCTCCACGCCTGGCAAGATGTATGCAAGGAGGCCATGCATATGGTAGGGGCTGTTTCCAAATGCTGCATTAGAAATATAGGAACTAAACTGTGTCACATCTCAGGCAGGTAGCTGCTACACCAGCACTGAGCACGTGTGACAAGGGGGAACACCATTGGTATCAATGGACCTTCATTGACAGTTCAGGGTTAGTAACCAAAGTTTGAGCCAAAGCCTAAACCGTATATCAATGGTATTTAAAACCGGCACCACCATTGGGCCCAATCCTGCCACATGGTGTGCTGTACCTTAATATAGCATGCACATGTTGGCTGTGCAGTGTGCTAATGGTTGCTAGACAAGTGAAGCAGCAATGGGTGCTGATCCACTCTCCATACATATCGCCCATAGCCAGGATTTAACAATAAAATGGAAGAATGCACCACCAAATAAATGTCTGTCTGGAATGTAGGCAGACTCTGTCTCACTCCCTATGTACATTCTAACACACTTGTCACGCAAATCTGCTGTCTTGACACATGCATGCAGCTAATTCAGATATACATGTGAAGACTGATGTACAGGTGTACCACCTAGGGAGGAAAGGGTCTGAAATTTCCTACAATGGTTGACATGTGCCAGCAAGGTAACCTAGTATTGCCTGTATGATACCATCACACACTGCATATGAAAACACACCTCTCACTGACACACACATGCCTGACCAAGAGAAAGTTACCTAGTGTGACACAATTCCCTAAAATGCCTAGGTCTCTTATATGTCACTCAGGTGTGGGATGTGAAAGTATGTCTAGCAATGTCCAAACATGTTACAGACCCATCCTAAATTGTATGTGTGAAGAAGGAGACATATATCTTGCATGTGGCAATTCAAAAATCCTCCTCTGAGCTGATTTCCACACTAATGAGATACACTCTTAGTGACAGTGACATTGGTTGTGGAATGCAGAATTGAGTGCATATCCAGTAACACCAAAGGATATGGAAGGACAGCTGAGACAATCCCACAGACACTTGGAGATACAACATGGGGTGGTCACTTGGAGACCACACAAGTGCTGTGGCAGGAGTACTATCATGTGTGTGTGGAAGTCATGTAATGGGAGGGAAAGTATCATGTAGCCAGTAGTAGATGTGTATATCTTCAAATTACACAAGTCACATGTAGCATCCTGTCAATGTATGACCGGACAATGCTGCAGTAGAAGATGTGTACAAATTGTAAGCAGGCTAAAGAATGTCAGCAATGTAGGATCAACTATATTCCTAACAAGATTTGCCGTAAATGTTGGAGAAGGTATACACATAGACAAATACTGACTGTGCAACACAACAATGTCACAATGTGATCACCCAACATATGTTCAGAGAGGATGCCTAGGTCAGTACATAACCCACTCATGTTTGCTACAACCGCAACATTGTAGTTGCCCATTGAATACTATTCTGACAGTAGGCAGTGACAGATGACATCATCTATCCCCTGGGTTGTACAAACATTACAAGTTACAATAGAAATACAAGCCCTAACCAAGTTGCAAATGGAAATTAATAAGAATGTATTACCATGTCTGTCAGACCATGACAAATGATGAGACATGTCATAAATATACAAGTAGCCAGTCCTCTCTACATGATAGGGCAAGCCTGACATCAAGTACTCTGAAGGAAAATTAAAATCCCAGGACATTTGTTCACATATGTACATGTGTCAGTCTGCAGGGGACTGTGCATTGCTGTGCTGAAGAGCAATCATGATGAAGCTAGATCCCCGCCCAACACCCCTTAACCCTAATGCTGAGGCTACATTGACTCTTGACACAGTCAGGGGCCTGATGCATGTGCCCAGTGGACTGAGCAGCGTGGACCATCATCAACCTGCCCCAAAACATGCAACCAAGGGTTTGTGTGGGCATAAAAATTCCCACAGTAGTAATGATGACTAGGCTGCCATTATTGCCTCATTGCAACACTGCTACACAGTTGTATGCCATTGTATGTGACAGTCATAACAAGCATGTTGTGGTCGATTGCAAGTACCTAGTATGTGGCATACACACATATGTCTGCTATCTCTGTACATATATACCACTTAAATGGCACAGGCCTGGTATTGTGTATTGGAGTCTGCACAAAAGCCAACTTTCCACTGATGAAAATGCATTTGGATCACATGATCATTGACAGAATTAAATGACCATCAGATGTGTTCCCACATATGAAACATAGGTGGCACTGATATGACTACACAGCCATTTAACAAAGTCCAACATGTGTCCATGCAGGAAAATAGATATGTGCGGTTTCATATACCATAAACACACCTCTGTGGCAAATTTTACAAATATGAACCTACACATGTCTTTCCACACATACCAACTTTCATTCACAATGTGAGTACACCATCTCCTACATCGTAGATACATGGGGAACTATGGCCCTCATTCTGACCTTGGCGGGCGGCGGAGGCCGCCCGCCAAAGTCCCGCCGTCAGGTTACCGTTCCGCGGTCGAAAGACCGCGGCGGTAATTCTGACTTTCCCGCTGGGCTGGCGGGCGGTCGCCTTCAGACCGCCAGCCAGCCCAGCGGGAAAGAGGCTTCCACGATGAAGCCGGCTCGGAATCGAGCCGGCGGAGTGGAAGCTGTGCGACGGGTGCAGTTGCACCCGTCGCATATTTCACTGTCTGCGCAGCAGACAGTGAAATACATGTAGGGGCCCTCTTACGGGGGCCCCTGCAATGCCCATGCCAGTGGCATGGGCACTGCAGGGGCCCCCAGGGGCCCCGCGACCCCCCCTACCGCCATCCGGATCTCGGCGGTCCGACCGCCGGGATCTGGATGGCGGTAGGGGGGGTCGGAATCCCCGCGGCGGTGCAGCAAGCTGCGCCGCCGCGGAGGATTCAATGGGGCGGCGGTACACTGGCGGGACCCCGCCAGTGGTGCCGGTCCGACCGCGACTTTACCGCCGCGGTCGGAATCCCCATTGGAGCACCGCCGGCCTGTCGGCGGTGCTCCCGCGGTCCTCCGCCCTGGCGGTCAAAGACCGCCAGGGTCAGAATGACCACCTATATGTCACAGGTGTAGTAGAGCATCATGAAGCCAGAACCTAACAACACACCACAGTGTGGACACACAAGCACTCACATTGCCAGGGGTAACATGAAATCAAACCAGCCAAAGTCCACTGCATCCTTTGAGTACGATTTGTTTGGACATAGCCCATCATATCTACTGTGTTGCTGTTAAACATACATTTGGAAATCAGACATTAGTATGTGGTAGACCCACAAATATGTGTTAGATCACATACGTACACTCCTGTTATACATTTGGTAACATGTATGTGGACAAAGTCTAGCAACACATGCACATATGCAAACGGTATCAGTCATCACATCCATCACACAAACATGCAAATATAATGGCAATATGTACCGATGTTACAATTAAGATATGAACACACATGCACACACAGGTAGCCATACCATACTGACTACATACATGCATAGCCCCTCTGACATGGTATGTGAATCTGGGTGCACTGTCAGCCTTTACATTAAAATCCACACATTCCCGTTATGCAGCAACAATTTTGACACTAACAGCAACATTTCATAGTCCGCTATGACAAAAAATGACACCGGGCCCCTGAGCGTTAGTCGCAAGTCCACAGGCCTTGTCAGGCTTCATGGGAAGGAATACCACGCATGACTGTCATGCATCACATTTTATGATGCAAACTCCAATGCTTCATACTTTGCTAATCAAAAATATGATACCTGGCCCCTGCGCATCAATCGCAAGTCTTGAGGCCTCTTCAGCCTCAATGGGGAAAAATCGACGCATGACTGTCATGCTTCAAAACAAATGACGCATATCAGAAAACATGATGCACTGGCCCAGGTAGTGATGAAACAAGACTTCCTGGCTGCATACATTGTACAGTGATTTTTGTCTGTGACTGTGTGAGGGTGTGTGGTGCTGGTGGAGGATTGGTGTTGTTGGAGAGCTTTGTGCTGTTTCCTATTGCTGTTGTGTGCTTTTTGTCTTTTTCCTCAGTCTCTTGTAGTGTTTTTGTCCTGTATTTGTCATTGTATTGTGGGGTCTTTGTTCAGGTAGCATAGTTTGTTGGGGTATTTGGGGTTAGGGTGGGTACTTATATAATTAGATTTTTTAGGCTCTTACATTTGCAGTTAGCTCATACTGCATAATGTCTGGGAAAGAGAGGGCAACGAAGATGATAACAGATGAACTGGGTATGTTCATCTAGCTGTTGCAGCTTTACCTTTCCATAATGCTAGTTTTGGGTGCCCGCGTAATACACGGCTACCCAACAGAGGCAGAGAAGCTGTGGGGGGCATGTTGCTCCACCACCTATACAGAATATTTGGAGTTGTGCACACCAACTACCAGTTGAAATACCGTTGGGCTGACATCATAGCACAGGAGAAGGATCTACTGGATCACCTGGGGATTCAGATTGGTGGATCAGTTGGTAAGTACCCCATTAGAATTGCAACATCCTTATTTCATGTGCATGACAGGCAGTCATAAGGTTGAGTGCAGCATGTTTTGCCAAGTGTCAGGTCAGGTTGTTTTGGACCTGATTTAAGAGTCCCTAGTGCCACCTTAGGGCTGCCATTGTGAAATACATATTTGACACTAAGGCAGCACTGAAGTGATATCTTCCCCACGTCAAGTTAACAAACTAGTGTGATGCATGCATAGTGCCACTTTGTTCCCTGTGAGGGGGGCAAAATAAATGGCGCCAGTTTTTCCCCACACTTTGAACACCTGCTCAGAGCTGGCATTAAAATGGGGCATACCATTATATATGATGGGCCCCATGTGCTCTGCAGGAGTTGTGGCAATTTTTTGGTGCTACTTCTGCAGAGTGTATCATTTGCGTCTCTATAAAATAACGTGATTGCCCCATTCCCTGCGCCACATTGCGCCGTATATTTTATACGTCGCACACATGGTGAGAGAAAAAGGGGCACTAAGGGGTGTGGGGACAGTTGTGATGCACTAGGTACAGCACCACTTTCATTAAATCTGCCCCTTTGTGTCTTTTGCCAATGGCATTTAAGTGAACTTAGCTATGCACCGGGTCCTGACATTGTGTGTCACCTACACCCCATAATGTTTCTATTATCCGACACACATGTGCTGAATTTGTAGTACAGGTCTTCTCTGTTTTAGTAGCAGTAGGGGGCAAGCCTGCATCCGAGTCAGCACTAGCATATTACTCAGAAGCCTGCACCAATGTAGGCATACTTGGACCACAGTGCAAGTGTGTCTGTGTTGAGGGGAGTGTATATGCACAGGTTGGTATCCCTTCCTGGACATAAATGGTCTACTATGGTGGCAATGGGTGCCCACACAGTATTGGCAAGACATCCGTAATGTTATTCAGTTAATGTGCAGGAAGGGGCAACTACGTAAACATAAGGAAACTACCATGGCATTTTAGCTCTAGTGTATTTGCCTTGAAATGGCACACATATTAGAAACAAGGAACAAGGATGTATCAATGCATCCCTCAACACTTTGCTGTGCTCACACCACTCCTGGGCAGTTGTTAGTGTTTGGGCTCTGATAATGAGTAAGATATCTTCAATATCTGGGGAAGGGTCAAAAGCAATGGGTGTTACAATGGGACGGCCACTGCAACAACCATTGCATGCCCCTCTATGCAGAATACTGTGTCATGCTGACCCATATGGACATGGTGGTGCAATGCAACAAAACAGCTACATGACAAATCCATGTACATATGGCGCAGTAAAATGCACCACAGGAGCGTCAGGAAAAGAGATGCTTTGGTGGTTCCAGGGCCTCCATTATCTGGCCCTTTGTCTCACGGACAGATTATAAATTGTTTGCAGTTGTTATGACCTACCACTAAGTTGACTTGCTTACTCAGCTTAACAAGTTGAATGTGAAACTGTTGTCCATGCACAGAAGTATCCAAAAATCACTTAGCTATGTTTTCCTGTTATGTATTGCAGGTGGGCCTCCACCCTAAACCAGTGGAGAAGTGTCCCGATTTGAAGACCGAGATGCAGCCTGTAAGTGTTGCCTTGTGCACCACATGTGTCATTCCAGGATTTTGTGTAAGAGGGTCTGTAGTGTGCAATGCAATGATGAAATGTATTGTGTGACCAATCAGATGATGTCATCTGAGTTAGGATATGGACATCATATCTGATGCTACCTTGAGAATGGAGAATGAGTCGGTTGTTGCCCAAGTGCCAACATGTGCTGCTATGGAATTGTGGGTGTTATACATTGATGTCAATCATGATATGTCTCTGAGCTGCTGTTTCTTTTATTAGCATGCCTGTTACCAACATATTTGTCACAGCACTTTTTACAACACTGTGTACCACACATAGCTTTCAGTTACTCAGACACCGGTACAAATGATGTTCATGTGTTGAGGTCTCTAGGGGGCTTATGTAGGAGCCACTTGCACCCACTGGTGCCTCACTGCTCTTCAGAGTTAAAGTGAAGCAGCAGTCGTGCAAGGAGCTTTATTGTGCTGGCCAACAGTCAGTTGAGTACACAATGAAAATACAACTCTGTTTCAGATGGTCGTAGGACTTGTCTACGGATTGTAGCAAGCTAGATGTTTGCAGAATTACCAACATGGTCTACATATCATGATATTTGTCAGTGATCTTGGTCACATCACATGTACATAGAATGTTAATGCTTAGTGTGTACCTGGTACTTAGGAGATGTCTGACATGCATGTGCAGATGTTGTTCAATAAATAGGAATAATGTAGCTGCACCAAGTTCAGTGCCAATTTTTCTGTGCCCCTTAGGGCACCCATACAGCCGCCATGTGTGTGCCATATTATACAATTTGCACACCATAACACAGGGTAGGGGGCAATAGGCACAAAGACAACATAGATGTACTATTCAGGCTTTGTCCAAGCTATATGGGCACTACGTCTGACTTGTACATGTGGGCCCATTGTGAGCAATGGTGTGCCCGCTTGTAACCTGTACTCTGAGTAGGTGTTAACCCAAGGACACATGAATGATGATTTGCCAAACCTTAGATTTTCTGGTGGGAAGTTTCCTGCCCCCCCAATCAGATGACCCCCACCTTGCATCCATGATGCCTGGCCAAGGCTTGATGTAGCACCAGGGGTGTCAAAGTGGTGGATTGCATACATTGTGCCGCTTATTGACAATGGCACAGGGATTCCAGACTTGTTGGGCCACTTCTTCTCCACTAGTTTGATGACACAAATGTTGACCACGGTCACAGTAGTCCACTTACCTCTAGGCCCTGATGGTCAAAAATGGAAAGCCATTACCCCAGTGACAGTTACATGATACCGTAGATGGCTGGTAGGAAGTTAGTATAGATTTGGATTTTGTCAGTGTTGTGGAATGTGTGGTGGACAGCATGTGTCATCTGAGTATGCTGTGTACATTCCATGTCTGTTCTGCCTCCACCCAATGGTGTAGTTAATGCCATGTTCTCCTCATGTTTCAGCTGCCAATTTGACCCTCTCCCAAAAAACATGTATTTGGGAAGAGGGTTGACAGGTACAGACACATCAAAGAGGTACAGACCGGGTACCAAAGGATGGAAAAGAAATATAGAAGGGAGAAATCCACTGGGGCTTGCCGTGAAGTTTCTCATGGGGGACCTCCGCTATAGCCCCCAACTGTGCAGGGCACATTTGGGAAGAAATCTGGAGTCAGGGGGAACTCTGCTGGCCCTTACCCCTCCACATCTACTGCACCTATCTACCTGTCCAGCCACAAAAACAACCTTTGAGGCCGTCATGAGATGGGACATGGCAGCCATGATGGCAATATTGGATAAATTAGAAAAAGACTATGCCAGGAATTACAAATTGCTTACGTACTGCAAGAAGAAATTGAAGAAGATGTGAAATATTTATGTCATAGCCTCCCACTTCCTTCCCTTGTCCCTTTTACAACTATTAACTTTTTTAGTGGGTTTTAGGTGGGTGGTGTTAGGTGAGTAAAATTGAGTAGGTTTGGTTTAGGTTAGTGTAAGTATTGGTGGGAGCGTGGCATTTAGTGTATTGTTTATTTGGGAGTTGGATGGGGGTTATGTTGGGGTTTCTATGATAAAAAAATAATCTAAAATAACTTACAAAAAATATATATTTGCTTAGGATATAGGTTAAGTTAGTACATGTGTAGCCTTGGTTTATGTTGTCCTACTCATATCTTGTCTCTCAAGGGAGGTAAGGGACAATGTTTAGAGAGTGGCATTTCATGTATAAGATACGTTTAGAATAGGATAGATAGTTGTAGGTGTAAGTTAAGATAATTTAGTTTAGGTTAGTTTAGTGTAGGGTAGTGTATAGGTTAGGTTTTGATATGATATCCTTAATATGTTTTAATAAATCCTGTTAGTATTTGACAATTATCTCTCCATGTTGATTGAGTGTCTGGGTGTTCTCATGTGTGTTCACTGGCCAAGTAGGAGGAATGTCCTAGGGTAAGCTTTCTGTCTTTATGTCAATGGGTGACTATGTGAATCCCCTATGACCAAGGAGCTGTCAGATTGGCAGCTAAATGACATCAGCTACTCAAAACATTTGTCATCCACAGTTCCAGCCATTCACATTGTGTATGTCTACAGAATCTTTGACAGGTAAGTATGGAACTTCAGTTGTCATTGCTTGGGTCTGGCAGAATTATTGGTGGAAAATGTAGCACATAATCCATTTTAGGGTCTGTGTCCTGCCACACTGATGAAATTCACCTCTTCTGAACCACACATATTAGTGGTACTGGTGCTCTCAACTGGGTAAATTACCAGACACTTGGTTCTGACTCATACATGCCAAATGTCAACTTCCATGGATATCTGTTCAACATATGTATTTAAGGCTCTGTAAGTTGGTTGTAGCCCACAACACCATCATTCACCTTTTTCATGTTAGGATCCTAGTGATTTCTAGATCCTCATAATGCAGGGTTCTGTCAGGACTGCCTGGTCTTGTGTGTTGGTATCTGGGTGGTTCATGTGGAGACACTGCAACGCTGTGTATCTGAGGTGGTATCAGGACGGAACCTTGGATCATCCTGGAAAGTCTCTTCATTGATGGTCGGCAGCTGGTCATCCATGTCATCTGTAAAATCCAGGGCAGAAAGGTCGGCAGGCGCCAAGGCATCATCCTCTGCAAAGAGATTGTGCAATGTCAATCTTTGACTGTGGTGGCTGTTGACATGGCACATCATTTACTTGCTACTGGAGGCTCAGTGACATGTTAGAGGCCCCAGGTTGAAATTGTGAATTATGTGTTGCTTTGTGCATCACACATGGGGCATCCTTTCAAGGTATTTTGTGCTTTGATCCCACACCACTAACTTCCTTGCAGGCTCCTTGCCCCTGTCAATGACACCATGGTGGCACATAATTTACCTTCCTATTCACCATGGTGGACATTTCCGCAGTAGTGTAATGTGTACTGCCACTCTTTTGGTGCTATAATGTATTGGCATCATGCATGATGGTACCAGTGCAGCAAAGTACCAATGCTTACAATGCTTGTGTTACATTCTCATCTGCCTGTAGCAGTCCCCACATGTGATAAATGGAAGGGACAGTCTAACCATTAGGGATTGTCTGCCCCATTATCTGTCCCTCTGTATATTTGGGACATTTCCTTGCAAACAGCGTATCTGCCACATGCATACGTTGGGCTAAGGATGTAGATTGTGGATCAATGCATGCATTTTGAGATTTTGTTGATGTGGCACAAGGGGACTGTGCAGCTTGATTCCACATGGGCAACTATTTGTATAATGATACAGTTGCATTACAGCTAGTGACAATGTGCCAGTAGTGCAATGTTGATGCCACCTGTGACAGTTCTTACTCATGTAGACGTCCCATTAAGCAGCACAACAACCAGTCACACAACACAGTCAACCTTGTTACATGGTGAAACTGCAGCTACTTGTACAGCTGCACAAATGACGGTTACAGACATGCCCCATGTGTTGTATGAGTTCACTTTTGTGCCCATTCCAAAATAGCGCATGGAGGTGTGTGGAGTTTTTGTTGGTCCACCCTGCGCACTTTAGGTTCCACATGTTGCACACGTACGTCCTGATTTTTTCTCAAGCGGCCCAGCAGCAATATAAGTAGCATGGTGTTGTGCCACTTTTGAAACCCAGGGATGTTTCATGTTTACTGGAGTACAGCACATGCCTGCATTTTCCTCTTCGTCTGTGCAGATTTGTTCTCCCTTCCTGTTCATGTGCAGGAAGATGTGCCTTCCTGCACATGAATAAGCAATTATGGCAAGGTGGCATTTCTATGTGCACTGCAGGATGCAGCACACATGAGAAGGGCAGGTCACAAGGAGAAAGGCAAGTATTTTGCCTTGTTGCACCATCCTAACACCACCCCTGGGGTGGTGTTGACTCCTGTCACAGTCTGTGATTAAAATGTTGTATTGGATATGGGGCATTAACAATATGCAATGGGTGTTGTTGTGGCATAAGCCACAGCCACACCAATTGCACGTCCCTTCCAGGCAATATGCTGCATATGTACAAGGTGGTGTAATGCCATAGTATGTGGCTTATGTCCACGTTATGTATATGTCGGAGTGCATTGCTCAACCAGAGCATCACTACAAGTGTGGCTGGAGTGGTGATGGGACATTTTGATTCAGGGCCTATGTGTCCCAATGCAACCCTATAGCATGCATTGAGTGTGTCCTATGTGCCTCCTGCATCTGCCTTTTGTGAGATTTCAGACAGTCCCCCCTGCATTTGTGGTAGTTCTTGGTAGAATGCACTGTCCTGTCCTGAGATTCCAGTAACCAGCATCTCCGGGACGACCTTTGCCACCATCTCCTCCAGCTCATTCAGGTCCTCCTGTGGAGCGGGACTTCCAACTCCAGTCTGCAGTGCTGCTTTTGGTTCCTGGCCAGTTTCTCCTTAGTTCTGCAGTTGCAATCCTGCCAGTGCTTCTTGCAATCTGGGACAGTCCTCCTCACCTCTACCCCACTTTTGACTTTGTCTACTACTGCGTTATAGCCTCTCTCCTACATATTGGCAATTTGGAGGTGATGAAGAGCTAGTGTTGGTGCTCCTTCACCTCTTTAACCAAGATGTCATGTTCCTCCTCACTAAAGCACTAAAGCTTTCTCTTCTCCTTCTCCTGGGACTTTTCTGGACTCTCCTGGCTGGTACTTGGCTGATTGTGATTTCCCTTGGGTTTCTCCTGGCCTGCATTATCCATCTTGTCTTCCCAAATGTTTTTATCTTGCTCACGCATTTTTTTTTACACAAATGCAGTTAAATCTGGAGCTCACCCATTTTGCGTCATTAACGTCATTTTTTCTTACGGCATGTCACAGTGGTTCCTTAGTGCCATCATCCATCATTCAGTGATGGCACTAGGGAATGACGTTAGCACTCTGTAAATTGTTTGATGCACAACTGCACTAGAGCAGTTGTGCATCATTTTTCTTAAATATGGCCCATAATTTTTACAACTGTGTGGATTCATTTCAATCCTCCATAATTTGTAGGCTTTCAAACCTAGATGACAGAACCTTTAAATATATAATAATCTCTGTTGCTGAAGAACTGCTGCCAATGGATTCAGCTGAACTGTGTCATAATCATTTCTTCATTTCCTTCTACAACAGATTGATGTTGTTGTGCTGCTCATCGTCTCCCTGATGAATATTGCTCTTGTGTAGTGTTTGTCTTTGTCACACCTTTCCTCAAATCCCCTTTCCCATCCATTTATCAAACCCCTAACCCTCTTCCCCATGGCTGTGTTTTTTATTGAGATGAATAAATTTACATCATAAATGGATCACACGCTGGGGGTAGATGTGGTGAAATTAACACCAACTCACTGCAAGATCTTCTATTAGCTGAGCAATAGTCCACACCAGCCCCACTTGCCCACCCTCACATAATAGGGATTTAGATCTAGACATTATTCATCAACATCATCATTCAGGCCTTGTGTTGCGTAAATGCTTAACGTTGTTGACTCTGAGTCCACTTCTGACTCGAGAATTTTGCAACTTTAGTTTTAATTAAATAGATCAGGCATTATTTTCCTTGTTGTGTCATGGTGGTAGTAAAGCAAAACACAAACGCTGTGGGATAGCGTAACTGGATGGACGGAATGCGGAACCAATCAAACATTCACCCCAAGTCACAGATCTGTGTTTAATCCATCCATTATTTTGCTCACCATGCCAACCCAGTTTGAACCCACCCATATGCAAATCAGTCTTGACCCTGTTCCTCATGGGAACAGTCCAGCCCGAACTGCCAGGCCAGGTTCTCCCTGGACCGGAAACAAGCATCCTGGGACTGGTTTCGGGGTTTCACGTGGGTCCCTTGCTCACTGTGCCACTGGATTCAAGCTAGCCTGGCTGATGAAGGGTGATACCCTGAAACCGGTCCCAGGATGCTTGTTTCTGGTCCAGTGAGGACCTGGCTTGGCAGTTTTGGCTGGACTGTTCCCATGAGGAACAAGGTGAAGACTGATTTACATATGGCTGGGACCAAACTTGGGTGGCATGGTGAGCAAAAGAACGATGGATTAAACCCAGATCTGTGACTGGGGGTGAGTGTTTGCTTTGTTCAGCACTCCGTCCATCATCCTTTTGTGTTGCTAAAGTTGCCCTAAGTGAGAAGGGTATGCCCAGACGTGGGTCCCTTGCGCACTCTGCCACTGGATTCAAGCTAGTCTGGCTGATGAAGGGTGATATCCTGAAATAGATCCCAGGATGCTTGTTTCCGGTCCAGTGAGGACCTGGCTTGGCAGTTCGGGCTGGACTGTTCCCATGAGGAACTGGGTCAAGACTGATTTGCATATGGCTGGGTCCAATCTGGGGTGGCATGGTGAGCAAAAGAACGATGGATTAAACCCAGATCTGTGTGATCTGGGGGTGAGTGTTTGCATTGTTCAGCACTCCGTCCATCATCCTTTTGTGTTGCTAAAGTCATGGTGGTAGTAGTCTGGTATCAGTTTTTTTAAAGGTATGATATAAATATAAAACCCACTAACTCTCTATTTTTCTTTTAATTTAGTTGCCTGTGATGGACAATTCTTTTGGTTAATCTTACAGTTGAAGCTCACCTAGGTGGGAGTGGAACCTCGCTTGTTTTGATGCCTTCCCTGTTAGCTCACTAGTCTGCTACTACTACCTCCACCATTAAGAATACACCTTGGGAAACCCTGCAGTGACTTTTGGAACCTCGAGAGAGGTAGCAGTCAATGATTTATGTTTTCAGGAATGGGAACTATGGAGTGAAGTGAACTAGTTTCATTTTTTTTGTAAATATCTTTATTGGTGTAATTGACTAAATCTACATATTTGGATTACAATAGCCACTTTGTTTCAGGGGAAGGAAGTGAGATACATTTCAGTTGAATGTGTCTATATAGCCACCAGATGCACACATACTGGGACCACCCTCCTTCCCGGCAGAACTCAACTCATGGGTAGGCTAAAACACCTAGTTCGGTAAAGATATAACACTTACCAATAGGGGGCCAACCGCACATTTTTTCTTTTGTTTGTCTTTTCTACCAACATTTCAACAAATGCCACAACTGTACTCAAATGTTAATATGAACTATATCAATCAACAAAAATAGGAAAACAATAGCCCGGCCCCGCGCCCCAACTTAGGGTGTGTGTGTGTGTGTGTGTGTGTGTGGTCAGGGCACAGTCCAATACTTCTCAATATCCAGCAATGATTTTGGTACTCACAAAATACTTCACAGCCAGTGGATAATTCACCACTAGTATTTCCCTGATGATGTCTCTTGAGTAGTTCCTAAACCTAGCTCCCCAGACTTTCACACTCATGGACTGATTACAAGATTGGTGGTCTGAGGACTGCCACTGCTGCAGTGGCAGTCAGACAGCAGTGGTTGCGGTGGTCCAAACATCACATTAAGAGGCTGGTAAGCAGACCCTCCAACCTACCACCGTCCCTGCCAGGATCTTCGATCCCGACAGGCTGACGGTGTTTGCAGGTTGTAATCAGCCAGGGTGGTGCTGGACACTGCATCACCCTGCTGATTACAACCTTGTTCTCTGCCAGCCTTTTCATGGTGGTACCACCACCATGAAAAGGCTGATGGAGAACAGATGCAAGGGCCACAGAGGGTCCCCTGCACTGCTGATGCCCTTGGCATAGGCAGTGCAGGGGTCCCCCTGCCCAGCACCCATGAAATACGCACTGTCTGCTATGCAGACAGTGCGCATTTCGAGGGTGCTAGTGCACCCTACGTGCAGCAGCATTATGGTCGGCTCAGCTATGAGCTGGCGACAATGTTGCCGCCACTTTCCCGCTGGGCTGATTCTGCCTGTCAACCCACAGGGAAAGTCTTGATGGGGCCGTACTACTGTTCCCGTCTGCCAAACTCGTATTAGGGTGCTAAATGAGATGTCTGATGGTGAAAAAAAGAGAAGGAATCCCATCTATATATTGTCTCTCAGAGTTAGAGAATGAGCGTTCAAGGGAGGCAAATTATTTTTTTTTTGCTTCAGGTTTTTCCAGGTAAGTGTTCCAACAGTCCAGTGGACTGGCCCATCCCCTTCATAAGCAGTCTGTGTACCATTAGTTTGACTGGTACCCATCGGAGCATGTCAGCTCACCAACGCTTGAGCGAGGGTGCTAAGGCCGATTTCAGAGGCCATTGTGGTGCATCATTTAGCCAAAATTAATGCCAAATTCTGGAATCTCAGCAGGCACTTGTTTTTTTGGTTATAGACACTGAATCAAGTGAGCACGTAAGTGGATCTGGCAGAAACAAACAGCTTGCCATTCAAATGCCATTTGTGTCATCTGTTCCCAAAAGGGGTGTATCAGTGTACTTGACCATACCATGTAAGGAAAGTCAGTGTCATCAAACCTGCACCTCGGGCATGTGCTAGAGGCACCTGGGAATATCCTGCTGATCCTGTGTGAGGTGGGATGTGCATGGTGTAAGCAGCGGAACTGTATAAGATGCAAGCATTGGACCATCTGTTTATCTGCGATGTCAGTCCTGAGTGTCAATTTCCACCAGGTTCATAGCTTTCCATGTTCCCCAGCTGTACTTCCACACAACACTGATTATAGGTGTGTGATGGCCTTTGTTGTATCCTCCCCTTCATGGCCCCCTCAAGAGGCGCCCTCATGGGAGGCTATTCCTGGTCACATCACCAAGTCTTATGCTTCACACCCCATAGGGGTGAATATAGCAAAAACTGCTCCGGTCCTAGTCATGTTTTATTGCCAAAGCATCAAAGGCACAGAATCACTGTTCAGTCACCACATCCACCCAGGTTGTGATTCCCGTTTCCTTCCAGTCACAGACACAATGTGTCGCCCTCAAGCTTGCTTATTCTGGTATGGCCTAAATCGAAAGACTGGGTGCATAGGGCGTACAATGTTGCCCGTCACCTGCATACTGTCTCTAGGTATGTAACACCATTTGTAAAGGCACACTATACATATTTTATGGCGGGCAGTTTCAAAGAGCCTGTGCAACAATGATCTTTCCGCTAGTTTACCCAGAATGCCTGCATTTTCAAGGGACGCGCTCCTGCAAGCCACTGCATTGGCCACTGCAGTTGCAGTGCAACATAGTATTGTTTTTCAGTAAGGGGCATCAAGGCCACCTTCATCCAAAGGGATAAATAAATGATGAAGAGCTGCTCGCCTTCTGCTATTGCCCCAAATCAAGTCAGTCAGCACACACTGTAGATCTGTGATGAAGATCTACCGAATGATCAACAGAAGGGCGACAGAGATGTATAAGATTCAAGGCAGGACCAACATTTTGTCTTGTTGATCCTACCCATTTTCTACAGATGTCATATAACCCCTCATCAGCTGCTGCACCTGTACTAACATCTTTGAGGAATGACCTACATTCCTCGTAGTAGATTTATCAAGAAGAGGGTCTAATAATACATTAAATTCACCCCAATCACAATTGGCTGCGTTATCCCCAATAGCTGAAAATACAAAGCTTGTAAGGGTCATAAATATTAGAAACACAAAAATCTACTATTGCATACCATGTGCTATATATCCAAAATCTTGCTTCCCCTCTGAACAACGTGTCTGATCTCGGAGGCCCTTCTTTCTCTGTACCTATGTTGGTTCTGCCCTTATTTTTTGCATCTAAGAGGATTTGTGAAAGAAGGGGAGATTTATCTGCCTCTTTTCCTATCTGAACTTTGAAAAATGACCGCAAGGAGGGTATAATTTTAGTGTTAAACAGAGAAACAGAATTTACAGCTCCTGTAATCATTCTCCTTGATTTCTCTCTACTCTTGATTGAGGGAGGTACCAATGAAGCCAGAGGATGTTCTAAAACCTGACAACTCAGTGGGCCAGTGTTTTTACCAACAAAAGTAGTTGTTACCGCGATTACTACCCTACCATGCACTGACCTCTTCCCTATGCCTTATTTCAGTTTGGCGGACTGTGTTGATTAGCTTTTGCTACAGCTTGCACGACTCCCAGTGGTAAACTCAGGGTTAGTTAATATCATTTGCTGACTTCCTCGAATTTGCAGATGCCACCTCTGATGCCCTAGGTAAACCCGCGAACAGCCTCCACCCTTTGCTGACGCTGCCTTGTGTACCTGGAGGAAAATTCTATCTAAATGTTGTTGATATCTGTGGAGGCCAGAGGCTTCCTACCTTTGCAATGCAACGCTATCATTGAGGTTGCGGGCATCGAAGAAATGCTGGCTGCTCTTCCCAGCATCCTCACTAATCATCAAAACCTCTCCCAATGGCCACTTCAACCTCTCTGCCACTACCCAAGTAAGCTTCGCCCTACATCCACGCTGTCACACATGCATTAGCAACCCCAGAAGAGGGCTCTCCCAACTGGCTAGCTAGCTGGTCACCATGTTCCCCTAATGCCCAAAACATGCATCAGCATCTGTTCAATTGTGGACAGAGGAGAAAATGCTGCACTTATACTGCTTGACCTCTTCACGGTGTTCAACACTGTCTCTTACGGTACCCTCATTACCAGACTTCAAGAATCGGGAGTCCAAGGACTCACAGTAAGTTGGATCACCTCCTTCCTCTTCAACAGAGCACAAGGTGTCAGACTCTCCTCTTTCACCTCCAAACTCAAGAGGTCACCTGCAAAGTCCCCCAGGGCTCCTTTGTGAGAAAATGCCTTTTTTGGCATGGTTAGCCCCCACATTTGGCCTGGTATTTGATGTAGCCTAGAAGTTCACCAGGTTCTCTAGGTTAGAGTTCTTTCCCTAAACTGTTGTGATGCATTGGCACAATTGGCAACACCTTTAGCTGCCACTATAAGTCCCTAGTAAATTGTACCTAGGTGCCCAGGGCATGTGGTACTAAAAGTAGGCCCCTGAGGGCAGCAGTACTGATTGGGCCACCCTCTAGGGCCATGCATCCAGATACACTCAGTTGTACCATTGTATGGTGAGCGCTCTGTTGCAAACATAAAATAAAAACTAAACATGGCACACTGCCTGTATGCCCTGTCCACTATACACTACATGTACTATGGGGAAGACACCCATTTGGCAGGCCTTCCAGCCCTAAGGCAGGTTGCTAAATACTGTATGTGAGGGCATAGCTGCATGAGCAATATGCCCCCACTGTGTCCTTGTCAAACCTGTGACATAGTGTGTGAACAGAGCAGCCATTTTAATACATGTGATGGACACTGGTAAATACGAGTTTCACAGCTACATGATGACCACTCTGAACCCTGAGTTGTTTGCAAACAACTCAGAATGCTAAATCCAAACTGGTATCAGTAATGAATTTACTATCAAATGTACTCAGGGGTCACCTTAGAGGTGTCCCTGCGAATGCTAACTACCCTGCCATGGTTGGTGACTGGACCTGATCAGCCTGCCACCGCCAGACACAAATCTGCACCCCTGGGGAACTGGGAGCTGCCCAAACTTCTCCAACTCTGTTCAGTGTTTAAGTAGCACCTCTCTTCTGCATTATAAGAACCCACATCAACATCACCTCCTATACTTATGACCTTCAGCTCATCCTCCCCCTCAGCTACGCACACAAGAACAACTTCTCTGCCTGCATGTCCGACATAGCAAACTGGATCCGAGAGAATTGCCTTGAACTCAACCGGGATAAAGCAGAGATCCTGATCATCAGAAACAAGAACTCCCCCTGGGACTCCTTCTGGTGGCTAGCTGACCTGAGTCCTTTGCCCACTCCCACAGACCACACCAGAAACATTGGCATCATCCTTGCCAAAAAGCTCTTGATAAACATACAGGTCAAAGCCGTGATTGCATCCTGCTGCGGCATTCTCGGAAAAATCTTTAAAAAATCTTCAGATGGCTCCCCATGAACACTAGATGTATGACCACTCAGGCTCTCATCACCAGAAGACTCGATAACAGCAACAAACTACAGATTGGCATCTCCAGTCAACTCTAAATCATCCAGAACACCTCTGCCAGACTTATCCTAGACATCTCTGGAAATGTTTAGCTAAGCTGCCCTGCTGACAGTCTGGGTTCTGGGCGAATTCCAGATTACAGCGAGTTCACTATTGTAGGGTTTCCCTAAAGCTCCTCTAACTGGAGCCCATAACCTACAGATTGCATTCAAAACCATCAATCTGACCTGTTTAAAGAACCTGGGATAGCTGAGCTTATGCAAGAACTGCCTAATCCCAGTGTTGTATGTAACTCATTTGATAAACTATTGGGGACTGGAGGTTTCCTGTTTTTTAACTCCTTCATAGCACCCCTTGCCTCCTCCGGACTTACCTCCTGATTTAGCCCTGGTTTGGAATCAGAGGCATGTCTCGGAAGTGGGAATTTCTAAAGTCAACTTTCAATTTGGTCTTCTATCACCTCCAAATCATCTGTGTATATTTCTTGGCAGAACTTAATGCAGGCCATTTCTATGTCTCTATCCTCTGTACACCATTTTCCTGTCACCCTATCTACAGCCCCCTGATGGCATTCCTAACACTCCAAATGCTGTCTGTCTAGTTTTATTGGCTAATAGGTTTCCACATCCTTCCCCATCCTTCATCATACTCATGATGGGCTGGCTTACTTGCTTCCCATTTCTTACACATGATGTCTTTCAGATACTCAGCAAGCTTTTCTTTAGCCATTCTAATTTTATTTGATCAAACAACTGCTTCCTATGCTCCACATTGTAGATCACTATCCCTCTGTTCTCTTCTGATGTTCCTCTCTAAATTGCTAAGCTTGCACTTTTGCTCTTTGTACTGATATGCCACTGCATTTATGACTCTACCACTAATTAAAACCTTAAAAGCATCCCAAAACAAGTGCAAAGGAATCCGACCTCTCATTTATTAAAAGATTCCCATTGTATCTTGTTTCAGCTGCGTACCTACCATCTGATCTGCCAATAATTTCCAGTCTAAAGTCTATTTTAGGACTACCTATCCTTTTCCAAAAGCAGATCACATTTGACTGCAGAATAATCAGACAGATGCTCAGGGAGGTGGCTTATCCCATTCACTCTACTGGTCAATCTAACATCCAAAGAGAAGAACTTTACTCTAGATCTGAACCATACTTCTTATTATGAAAGGTGAATGTTTTAGAATTACCGACCCGTTGTCTCCAGATATCACATAGGTGGTCATTCTGACCCTGGCGGTTGTAAACCGCCAGGGCAGAGTGCCGCGGAAGCACCGCCAACAGGCTGGCGGTGCTTCATGGGCAATTCTGACCGCAGCGGTAAAGCCGCGGTCAGAAAAGGGCAACCGGCGGTTTCCCGCCGGTTTACCCCTGCCCCAAAGAATCCTCCATGGCGGCGCTGCTCGCAGCACCGCCATGGGGATTCCGACCCCCTTCCCGCCATCCTGGTCCTGGCGGTAAAAACCGCCAGGAACAGGATGGCGGGAACGGTTGTCGTGGGGCCTGTGGCAAGGGCAGTGCAGGGGCCCCCCAACAGGGCCCCATGATGATTTTCAGTGTCTGCCTAGCAGACACTGAAAATCGCGACGGGTGCCACTGCACCCGTCGCACACCAGCAACTCCGCCGGCTCCATTCGGAGCCGGCTTCATCGTTGCTGGGGCTTTCCTGCTGGGCGGGCGGGCGGCCTTTTGGCAGTCGCCCGCCCACCCAGCGGGAAAGTCAGAATGACCGCTGCGGTCATTTGACCGCGGTGCGGTCTTCTGGCGGTCTCCGCCCGGCGGGCGGCACCCGCCGCCCGCCGGGGTCGGAATGACCCCCATAATCTCAGGTCCTTCATCAGCATCTGCACCTGTACTAACATCTTTGGGGATCTGCTCATATTTCTCATAGGTGATTTATCAAGAAGTGGGTCTAATAAAACATTACAATTGGCTCCATTACCTGAGTATCTGACAATACAGAGTTTGAAGAGGGCCAGGGTCATAAATATTAGGACCACAAAAATCTACTATTACATACCATGTGCTATATATGCAAATCTTTGCTATGAGCAAACGTCCCACATGATCTGTGTATGGTCACCCAGGTTAGCATGTGCAAACCGCTTTATCAAAATCGCCATCACCTTTGAATATCACATCTGATCTGTACATAAAAAGTCCCTAATCCTTCTTTCCACCATTACAGCTTCCACACACTCCTTCTACATTCAATGAGTTGATGTGGTCTTACATATTCATGTATTTGTCCAGCGTAATGCCTAATGATCTAGTGGAGTCAACAGCATGAGGGGTGCAGTTGAGTGCCATTAGTTGTTTGAGCCAATCTTCTGCGGGGCAGAGTGGTTACGGGGGGGTAATAAGGAGAAATTCCACCTTGACTGCATTTAGCATAAGATGATTGCTTGATAACCATTGTTGAGTTTTCAGTAGGACACAATTAAGAGTTTTGATATTATCGGCTGATGAAAGTTTCAGTCAGGAATCATGCACTGCAAGAGAGATTTGTGTACAATCTTAGACCAGAGTGGGATAATGGAAGATATAAGCTCTTTGAAGAACTTGGTGGGTAAAGGATCATTGTAGTGGTTTGAAAGTTTTAGTGATGGTATTATTTTGAGTAGTTTGGTATTGCCTGCTAGTCTAAAGGTACTTCCATGTCTCATTATGTTTTTTGGTGATATAATCCATAGATCCAGAAAGAGGGGAACTCAACAGGGGAAGTCAGGTAGAGGTACAGGTTTGGGCCTGACTATGAGGATTCAGGGAGGAGGGTTGCAATTATAGCTACATTTTTCTTGTCTTATCACTGTGTGGAGAACTCATCAGCACTAGGAAGTGAATTCTTGTTTGCAGGGGGTGGTTACTTGAATAGTTAACTTGTTTGATTAAAGTTTTTTGGGTCTGTTTTTAACGTCATCCAGTTGCGTCCTAAAGTGGACAGCTTTGATGCTATGGATAAGACTGTTATATACATTTCTTGCAATTCTCAGCTATGTAAGGTGTTTTAAGGAGGGGGAGTTTCTCCACGATATCTAAGCACATCTTAGTTTGTGTTGTTACTCATTAAGTTAGGCATTGAAATATGGTTTGGAATGTTTTCTGGGCACTGAGTTGTATCGGAGCAATCAAGTATATACATCATGGATTGGATGTAATGCTCCATTAGGTCATTCAAATTAGTCACGCTAGAGGGTGGGGGAAGGAGGTTGTTGATAATAAAAGTTAAATCATCAGCGTTAATATTTCTGAAATCTCTAGTCTATTGTTTGGTCTTACAAGGTTGGCCTTGTCTAATCAACACCTTTCCCAAGATGAGAAACGAGATTAGATAGTGATCTAGCCAGTCACAGGGTGAAATTGCTTCTAGTTGTATGATGTTATCCTTAGCTATTATGAGATCAAGGGCGGAGCCTTTATTGGGGGTGGATCTATTGCAAGACTGGGTCAGGTTTAGGTCTGATGGGAAGCCCTTTAAGGCATTCATTAAGGGATCATTATCATCATTCCAATGTAGGTTGAACTCATACAGGAAGATTTGATTAAGGTGTTGATCAGATTTAGAGGATATAGGCCCTCATTACGACATTATAACAAAAGACCGCTGTTGTGATACCTGCTAACATACCGCCGCAGAGGCGGCAATCTGCCCACTGGATTACGACACACAAACACAAAACCGACAGAAAGCAGCCACAACAACAATTCCGTTAGACCCAACGGAGGTGAAGAACTGTCGGACCCACCACCCTCCCCGCTACTCCTGCAACACACCACACTCCAAATTATGAACCACAAATCATCACAGCAGACACTCAACGGCGGTCAGCCATTGGCAGTGCAGACCGCCACAGTACAATTGGCCACTCCACACCAACAGAAGCCAACATTGGCCAGATTGGAAAAACCCATACCTGATACCTATCCACATACCATACACACCACACACACCCACTAACAGCCCTATAAACCCCCCCACACACAACCCACACTTCTTTTCAAACTCAAAAATCTAGCTACACCTTGCCAACTCGAATATCTCTAGAACTGCACACACAAACAACAGCCACCTATACACCCGCATGCATCACACACCACACACCATAACTCCACACCTAACACCATTTGTACAACACACACACTACACCCACTACACAATAGGCATGTCCCCACAAAAGAACCCCAGCTTCACTGATGAAGAGTTGCGGGTGATGATGGAAGAAATCATCAGGGTAGAGCCACAGCTGTTTGGTACACAGGTACAGCAGATATCCATTGCCAGGAAGATGGAGCTATGGCGGAGGATTGTGGACAAGGTGAACTCTGTGGGAACCTATCCATTTACAAAGGAGGACATAAGAAAGAGATTGAACAACCCACGGGGGAAGGTGCGTTTAGTGGTCTCCAGGCACCATGTTACCATCATGAAGACTGGCATTGGACCCCCACCTCCTCCCCCACAGTTGACATAATTGGAGGAGAAAGTCTTGGCTATCCTGCATCCAGAGTGCCTCAATAGAATCTCTGGAGGGCTGCACACTGGTAAGTCAACATTACTAACCCACTACCACCAATGGCTGCATGGCATGTCACCCCCTCGCCCTGACTCCCTTCACCCCACTCCATCCCATTCAGAGAACCACTCCCCATTACCACCCTCAACTGTGTATCCCTGCACGCCCTACCCAATGCAAGCACGCCCTACCCACTGCAAGCACATCCCTCCCAGCTCTGCATGCACACACAACAGTAACGCATGGGCAGCGTGTAGCACCACCAATCCCACAATCCATCACCATACACTAACCAAACATGGAAGGACAACACCCATCCCATAGGGAAAGCCAGAAATGCTGAATTAGTAACTGACAATGACTATAACAAATCATTTACATATCCACAGGTACCCCAGCCAATGTCAGCGGTGACCATGTGCCACAGCATCCAAGTCCTCCACCAGAACAAGCCCTCAGTGATGATACCAACTCTGGAAGTCTCTATTGGGATGATCTCCCTGGCCCATCTGGGACCACTTGTCAGTCGGGTACCAACACCCAGTCCATCACTGTGCCCCTCCAACTGACTCCAATACCACAGCAGCCACCTAA
Source organism: Pleurodeles waltl (assembly GCF_031143425.1). NCBI lineage: Eukaryota > Metazoa > Chordata > Amphibia > Caudata > Salamandridae > Pleurodeles > Pleurodeles waltl. Next base: position 1,181,197,776 of record NC_090437.1, read on the forward strand.
CATCCCCAAACCACTGTCCCCAGGACACGTCGATCAACAGTGTGCCCCCTACACAGGGACCCGAGGCAACACTACACAGGCAAGATGTTGAAAGTCCTAGTGTTAGTTCAGGGGGCAAAGGCACAGGAGGCCAGGGCCAGTGGGAGGTTAGCTGTGTGCCAAGGGGAGGCCCAACCCAGGGAACCAACTGCCTAGGAGGCACTCACACTTGTCGTGGGAGCCTACCAGAAATCCCAGGACAGGATAGGCCAGGTGATTACCATCTTGCAGGAGAACCAGCAGCTGCAGGGGGAACACCACACCTCAAATGTTCACTGCGACCCAGACAGACACAAGAGACTGTAGCCAAGACCCAAACCACTGCCAGGAAATTAGCCTCTCCTGGATGTTTCCCTTGTGTGCCACTGAGACACCTTGGTTCCTTTGGACCGCCATTGTTCCTTTTCCTATGGCCCCATGGATACTGGACCTGTGTTACAAACTGACTGGGCAACTACACTGAAGATTTCAACCACCATCACCCCACTCTATTGCACTATCCCTTTATTTACAACAGTATGCAATGTCTTGACCTGCATTATCCTGTGCAAATGTCCTGTAAAGTGTGAATCCATCCACCAAATGTGTGAAAGCAGTCTGTAGTCATCACATTAGTTCACAGTTGTGACCACACCAACATCTGCAAAAAGGGAAAGCATTAGTCTCAATCAATTGAGAAGTAAAGGTAGTACAGCAACATAAGCCCCTGTAATATAACAGCCTACATTCAGGTGGTCACTTTTACTTTGCACAGCAATTGACTCCAAACACCATAAGTGAGAAGAAACAACCCATTTCAGGCCCTTACAGAAGATGCCACAGTATTAGTTATGCCATTTTGTCAGCATGCCAATCCCTCCTCTGGACCACATTGTCTGGGCCACACTGTCAGGGAAATTGAAGTCACAGAGCGGTTGTGTCAGCACATTGTAAGTCACATTACATTACTAGTACCACATGCTAAGTACTGCATAGGATGAGGACACAGTTGCAGTGCGCATGTATGTGAGAAAGCTAAACATCTGACACATTGCTTCAGCAGAATAAGCTTGTTCACTATCACCATAACACTGGCACGACTTACCACAGATGGAACAGTGTCAGGTCATGTAATACACGCATTTGTGCTTGGCACAACACAGCAGCCACACAGCACTTAATTGTAATGGAGGTATGGACAGAAGTTCCTTCTTACCTTAGTGTCATTGGAAGTACTGCAGTATCAGATGTGTCCTGATGTCATCCTCCTCCTCAGCCTCCTCACTGTCTTCAGTGTCCTCTGCTGCCACAGGTGCATTGTCTTCCCCCTCCTCCTGAAGAAATGGCACATGGCGTCTGAAGGACACATTGTGCAGCATGAAGCAAGCCACCACTATCTGGCAGATCTTCCCAAGGGCGTAGAGTAAGGATCCACCAGTTACACGGAGGCACCGGAACCTACCATTTTAGTATCCCAAAACTATGTTCAATGATCCTTCTGGTACACCCATGTGCTTCATTGTACCGAATTTCTGCCCCTGTCCTCGGATTCCTGACTGGGGTCAACAGCCAGGACAGGTTTGGGTAGTTGGAGTCACCTGGAAGTAGTGAAAGACACACATTACTCATGTACAATGGCAGAGGGTACAACTTCAGGTGGCATACAGTGACATACATTGTGTGAAAACTCATGCTTACCTATGAGCCACACTCTTTCCCTCTGTAGTCGTGCCATCACCTGTTGGACGCTAATATTCCTCAACACATATGCATCATGCACAGATCCAGGAAACTTGACAGTAATGTGGGAGATGTACTGATCTGCAAGGCACACCATCTGGACATTTATTGAGTGGTAAATCTTCCTATTCCTGTAGACATGCTCATTTGTCCTGGGAAGGAGAAAGGCAATATGAGTCCTATCAATGGCCCCAATCACATGTGGTATGTTTTCCATGGTGTAGAATGAAGCCTTCACAGTGGGCAAATCTTCACTCTGGGGGCATGAGATATAGTTGATCATCTGTTTCAGCAAGACAGCCAAAACTCCTTTCAGAATCATTCAAAAACATTGGCTGTGACATTCCTGCAGCCAAGCCCACAGTCACCTGGAAAGAACCACTTGCCAGGAAGTGTAGCACTAACAGTACCTGCACTGCAGGGGGTATTGCTGTAGTGCTACGGATATCATGAATCAGATCGGGCTCCAATTGTTGACACAGTTCAGTATTTGTGGCCATGTCCAGACAATAGGTCATTATGATATGCCGTTCTTCCAGTGTAGCCAAGTCCACTAGGGGTTTGTACGCTGGGGCTTGCCTCCTCCTCCTCTTCTGCAGTGGTTGGTATCTAAGTAAACCAAACATCAGAAGTGAGGATGGCCCAGAAGACTGGGGAGGCCCAGCTGGGGACATCCTCCCAACGAGGCAGGGGTGCCCGTTGGACCTTGACACCCCTAATGGTCCGCATACTGGCGGTAGCCAATCTGGAGTTGGATGGGTTCTTGAGGGCAGCACAGCAGCCACAAGATGGTAAGTACACACTGTACAGAATTATTTCTTGATGTCTGCCATAGTGGATGGGTGCAAGGTTCCAATCAGTGGATGGCCCAATATGCCCATTTAGGCAATCTTGTAGAGTTTAGCCATGAAGAGTGGTATGTACATTTGGTATTGACAAGTAGGTGGCATACCATGGCAGACATGGCTTAGTGAGTCCCAGTAGGTGTGCAGATGGTAATGTTTGAGTTCATTTCTGCTGTTGTTCCCAGGCAATGGTTTCGTATTGTGGTTCATAGTGCACAGTGTTAGTCCCAGTGAGTCCTTGTGATGTGGATGCCATATGTGCTGTTGTTGCTGAAATTGACCCTGTGCTCCCTTTCTTTCTCCCCCACCCTCTCTCCTTTTCTCATCCTGTCCTTGTGTGCATCAGCATCATCAGATGAAGGAGCAGGGGCACCGGTGAGTGGGGGAGTTGTAGCCCATGAGACCCAGGAGGCAGAGTCCACCGACACTGAGGGGATCAATGGGTTGGAGGGCGAGGGGAGCACCACGGGGGAGACAGGAGCGGATACTACTGACTCTGATTCCACCTCTGATGGAAGCTCCCTGGAGGTGGCGTGCCCCTCTGGGACCACCCTAGCTACATCATCTTCTGCCACCCCCATACCAGCACAGCCCTCCCAGTAGCTCCCCACCTAGTTGCCTGTGCCCGCTCACCCAGGACGGTGGGCGTCTCCTTCGCCACAGGCACATCAGGCCCAGTCATCCCTTCTGCCCTCACTGAGAAGGCTATTGGCCTCCTGAGATCCATTTCTATAGGGCAGTCAGCCATAGTGAATGACTCCCAGGGGCTGGCATCCCAGATGCAGCAATGCAATGCCTACCTGGAGGGCATTCACAGTGGCCTGGCTGCCCTACAGAGATCATTTCAGGCTCTGGCCTCCTCTTTGATGGCAGCCAGTGTCCCTGGTTCTTCCATCCCCCCTCCAATTACCTATTCCCAGTCCCAAAGCCCTCTCCCCCACCCATCCCAAACACACAATCAGGCCAGAATGCACCCAAGAAAACAGACATGACTCGCACAGACAAGCACAGGCACCACAGATCACACCATAAGCATACACACAGCCAACACACAGTAGCACACACAACAACAGCCATTGCCTCTACTGTCTCCCCTCCTCCCTCCTGCAAGTACTGCATCTTCAGTACCAGATCCTACCACCTGTACAGCCTTGCCTACAGTCACCACAACAGCAGACAAGCAGACTAGCACCCTATTCACCACATGTACAGTCCTAACCGCCACCATCACAACCACATGTAGCTCACCCACCTCACTTGCAGACAGCACCATAACATACATGCACATGACCTGTTTGTCCTTTCCCACCCTGTCTGCCCACCCTCTCCAAAAACACAAATGCTTCCACTCAGACACTCAACAGCCATCCACCTCACACACATACACTTTACAGGCACCTGCAACCCAGTCCAGCACACCTACTCCTCCTACAATCACTCCCTCTATCTCCACTCCCACACCTGCTGCCACACCCCACCCTATTAGACCAAAGAAACCTTTCCTTGCCCCCTTGACCTCTTCCCTCCTCTCCCCGTCCTGCCTGGAAAAGGAAGGTTCCGCTACCCCAGCCCAGTACCTCCAGCTCCCAGTGCGCTCATGTCCCTCCCCCTGCAGCAGAACCTACCACTAAGGGGCACAAGACTGCCACTCCGACCCCCTGCTCCAAGCCCACTCCTCCACCCCTAAACAAAAGAGCAAGGACCGCCTCCTCCCAAACCCAAGTCCAAGGTCCCCCTCCCAAGAAAACACCCTCTCACCCCTCATCCCCCAGCCCCCTGAAGTGCCTGCCTTCTATCATGCTGTCCCTGCCCAGTGGAGTGACTTGGGCTGTCAGGAGTCAACCTGGGCCTTGTACCTTGCCCTGTGGTGGGGGGAATGGTTTTCTGGCAGCCTGAAGATGTCACCCGCCATGGTCGGTGGTCTGACCACACCGGCGATTCAGGTGGTACATTGACTGTCTATGGGAGGGATCAGTGCCATGATCATAAATTGGTGGTCTTCGCCGCCAGTCTGGTGACCGTACTACCGCCATCGCCGACGTGGCGGTCAGCTGACCACCAACATCAAAATAAGGGCCATAGTCTCCATTATGTATTTGATGAAAGTAAGGTTATTTCCAGGGCGTGGTAGATTATCTTTAGCTTGCATACCAACTTGTCATTGTTCCAAATTTCAAAGCAGAGGTGTTGGAAGGAGGGCAAAGGGCAGTTTATGCCTGTTTAAGGGTGAACAAGGAGCAATAGATACATGCTGTGCTGCCTCCAACCTTATCAGGTCTATCCAATTAAATGATGTTGTAGTTGGGAGAAACTAAAATGTCCAGAATAGGTGAGGAGATATCTTTGAGCCATGTTTCAGTTAAGATCAGTAGGTTAGGTTCTTGTGCAAGAATGAGGTTGGCAATATTAACAGCATGCCGTACCACTGTTCTACAGTTAAGAAGTATAGATTTGATATGTGATTCAGTTACTACATCTTCTTGGTGTGATGTGGGGATAAGTAATAGATTATCCTTGTTCATAGTTCTCAGATTCAGAATAGGTTCTCTAAATTGGCCAGAGGGAATAGTTTGGATATTGGTCGACGAAGGTGATGGATCATTATGGGTTGTGTTGTAAGATAGCAGAAGGTAGTAAATGCCAGCATCAGAAAGATGGTCAGTAATTCTTTGGGGTCTGGAGTAGTGATTGAGAAGAGTCCTTGATCTCCAGTTAAGGCCAGGATTGGGGTTCATGGTCGAGGTTTCATGCAAGTATTTTCTAGTTTTGTGGGAAGGTTGAATTGTTTCATGTCTGGGGTTCTGTTAGTCTCATAGGACAGGTTGGGGTTCCATAACTTCTCTACCCTCCAAGAGTAGCAGGTTCTGAAGTTTGGCTTTGACCAGTTGTAGACCATTCTTAAGATCAGCATGCTTATCCTCAATGGAGGGAGGGTCTGAAGCATGTATGGGTGGGCTGTGGTTAGATGGCGAGGGTGATCCCTCATAGTCAGGAATGGTAGTCAGTACGTTGGATTGATCGTTGGAGGTTAAGGAAAGCATAGGGTAGGTGACAGGAAGATGATGCGGACTCTTAACTTGTGTAGAGCAGGTGGAACACAGTAAAGTGTTAGGCAGAGGGTTCAGAGTAACTTCATCAGCTGATTTCTTGTGTTGTAGGGGAGTTACAACCAGAGGGTATGTGATCCCGGTGGAAGAGTAAGGCGCCAGTTAGGATAAAGATGTTGTGGTAAAAGGGTTATTAGTAGACTTGCAAATCTCCAGGTTGTTGTAGATTGTGGCTTTGGAACAATGAGAATTGTGTTTCAATCTATTGCAAACAGAGGGAGAAAGCAAGTCACTCAAGTTGGTTCTAGGAGAGGTGCCGGAGTCTGTATGGTTTGGTGAGGTAGAAGGGACAATATTACAATATTCAACAAGGTATTTTTAATCATCATAAAGGTATTGTCAAACTGTTCTAGATTTTGATCCAATGTTTGTATAAGGCCTTGTTGTAAAAGGAGATGGTTATGTTGGCCTTGAAGACAGATGAGGGTGTAATGTAGATTTGCAAACTGTGCTGTATTTTCCTAGTTTTTTAGTTCAGAGCATAGATATTATGAGTCTTCTCCATTAAGCTCTTCTTTTGGAGTAGAAGATTAGGACATTCACCACAACTCCTTTTGAAGTACAAAAGTGATCGCCAGAGGTTAGCTTTTCAGGATAATGCTAGAGTAGTTTATCCTTGAAGTTCTAAGCAGCGTTATTTGATAGGTTAGAGGGGTAGTTAATCTTGAAAGCATTACAACTCACTAGTGACAGCAGGTTGTCATTGGGACTAGTATTGTTTAGATTCATGGTAGTGACAATGGTATGAGATGACTAGCAGTTTAGGGTGGACAATTGATCATCGGTGATCCTTACAGGAAGTATGCCCTAAATACTATGAGCTATGGTGGAAAATGGTAAGAAGGTGGGAGGGTGGATGGAATTTGAAAAACGCTAGTGGCTCTTCACAAGACCATTACAAGATGGCCAACCAATTTGCAAGGGCAGTATGTTATTGGTCAGCTAATCCTATTTTCATTTCTAAGCCTTGAATTGTATACAGTCCTGCTTCAGTTGTGATTAGTCCTGTTTTCCGTTCTGTGCCTTGAATTGTATGCAGTCCTGTTTCAGGTGTGATTAGGAGAGAAGGACGCCATTTTGGGAAGGGACCTTCGTGGGGGACCCAAAAATTAAGGAACAGACTGGACCATAGAGACCTCAACAATAGACTACAAAGCTGGGCAAGGTCAACAGGACACCCAAAAGGAACTGCAAAATGGAACCAGAAACAGACAGGACCCTTGATCTGAGCTTTGCTGCCCAGTGGACAAGAGTAACGTAGAGACAGTCCACATTAGAGGCACCAGATGAAAAACAAAATGGGCGCGCCTGCCCAAGGCAAACTCCATATTGCATGACCAGTCAGGGGTCGCGAGTGTGGATAAGTTTAAAGTGCACTCAGCTCGAGGGAATAAAACCTGTTAGGGGGCTGCCTGAGCAGCCATCATCCAGCCCAGGCAAATATGAGTGAACGCAGCATCGCCCGTGGCACCAGGGCTCCAGAACTGCAGCACCTCGGCTCAGATCAGCCAGCAGCAGCAGGGAGAAAGCGTCAGTAGCAAAAGGTGACCAGGGCACCAAGGGCCATCCACCGGCTCCACAACCCATGCACTGTATCGCTCGCTGAACACTCAGGTCCAGTCACTCACAGGTTCCATCCTATATCTCTTGGTGTTGGTTTATTTGTCCTGAACGTTCTGGAGGAGCAGCAGGCATCTTCATCACTGCTCTCGTCGTGCGCACTTAAAGGTGCCATATTGGTTCTCCTGTGCCTAAGCTGAGTTTGCAACAGGCCACATTGGACCCTAATTTTCCTGGTCTGCCCCTCTCCTTCATTGGTGCTCCGGTGAGGCAGAGACTCCAGTCAAAAGTCTCTCCCCTAATTCTACCTCAGATTCTTCCTCAAACCGGGCTCTCTACCTACCCCTGCTCTCCTCGGGTGGAGGGCGTGCTGTTCTACTGTCTTGATGGGCTTCCAGGGTACAAGCAAGCCCTTTCTCTCCTCTGGTTCATGTTTTTATTCTAAATCTCACCTAGATTGCCTCCTTCGTTCTGAGCTATGCACTGCTCTTCTTAGTTGGGACATGCCTTCAACCTTGCTCTCTGTTGGTTTTTAACCTAGCTAAGTGTACCTTGTGGCTCACTCCTTTGCACTGGATCCTGGAGGACTGGGGCCTCTTTTATCACCCCTGCTAGTTGTCTCATTGTCTAGAACCACTATGAGTGTGTGTTCTCTGTGCTACTGAAATTTGGTTACCTGAACACGATGGACTTTGGGCTGAACTTCGTGGAGCTCTAGCGCTGTACTGAGGTGGTGCTGGGATTGCATGGGATTGTTGGCTTGTTAGTCTGTCATGTCTAGACCTGACAGCCTTTTGTTTGGAAGGGTCCCCCTGGGCGCCCTCTACCGGCAGGTTGGTGTACCCTAGTGCAGGGATAGAAGGCATTGGGAAGAGCACCTCCATACCTACATACGGCAGGGGAGGTGCAGCTGCCTTGCTTACTGGTTTTGGTTTAGTGTCATCGGACTGGGCTTCCTCAAAGATGGCCCATAACTCTAGTAATGCCTCTACTTGTTCCTTCTTTTTCCCTGTGTATTTTGTTCATATGTATGTTCTTGTGTGTTCTAATATGTTGGTGTCAAAGATTCCCTATTTTACCTAGGGAAACGTCTGTGCCTTAGTGTGTGTGTACAATTTATGACAAAATTTTCTAAGCATTTTTGCCTGCATGGGGAGCCTGTTTTCCATATGTTTTAGGGGTGATTCCATGATGAATTTGGTTAGTCTTTTATGGGATAGTTACTCTTTTCAGTTTTGTTGTTTTTGGGGGATCCTAAACTACACACATTCTAATTTCTCTGTTTTAGAGGATTTTTAAGTTACTCTGGTAATGGGCAAATATGCACATAGTTCTACTCTGGTAGTGGGAAATATATCCAAATGGATTACTAGTTCTACCCTGGTAGTGGAAAATATATACACAGGGGTTACTAGATCTAATGAGATAAACATTATTCACAGACAAATCAAAAATAAACACTTAACAAAAGAAACATGAATGCATATGATGTATGACAACCTAGGAAAAAGTACAATTGTTAATTCAAAACAGGATGAAATATGGCATCAAAATAGCAAGGCTTTGGCAATAAAAAGTAATTTGTAAGAATCAGCAATGTCTTCATTAAGTCATCAACAAAACACAACACTTAAGGCAAACCACAGTTACATACATTTTCTGGTATAGCACATTGAACCACAACACTCAAGACAAATTACAGTCACATTAATTTACCAGTGTCACAATATCAGAGTGACACCATTTCAACTTGCACAAAGAAAAGCTGACAAGGCACAAAAAAAAAAGGGGATGGTCTGTCAGAAATACCTTAGTCCCCTACTAACTCATGCTATCCAGTGACCAGGAGAAGCTCTGCACTGTGCTCGGGAATAAGTAAGCCTGATAATCTTGTTGAGAACAGCTCTGGGGCAAAGATAACAATAATTTATATGGAGAAAGAAGGGAATAACTTCAACAACCATAGGCCCTTCTTGGCCAAACACAATCTATGCCTAATCTCCTGGATCCCAATCGTGTGAATTTATCTTAGAAAACAAACAACAAGAGGTGTCTGGCAATACAGGAGCAGTTCATTTAATTAAACTTTACGGCCTGGAGAGTAGTTACAGAACCTAGGTCTGAGCACTGTCTCTGAATGGATATACATGTGCAGTAGGTTTTATTCATTACTCTGAATTCCATAAAATAATAAAAAAAACATTCCTTTCATGGTTAAAAATGTGAACAGCTGTCATGGAGTCATAAATACAGTTCCAGAAAATGAATGCAGGTGGGCCTTGACCTTGCTTGGACAAAACGTGGGCCAGTGCGCACGTGTCCAGATGTCCGGCCTGAGGGACGCATGTCTGCTGCATGTGCTGGGAGTGTTGTGTTCTGACTGGCTAAGTGTTCCTAACTATATGTGTCATCTAACTTTACAGTATTTTTTGGAATGCACACATCCCTTTGGTGATGTGAGTTTTATTGGGGTCAATCTCTGGGTTCCATTGTGATATTGTTGTGGCTATCTGTGGGATAGGATCTAGGTTTTCGTGTTTGCGAGTTTCTCTGTCGGCTGTTACATCACCTGTGACCTGTCAGTCAGATACTTCTGAGCCTTGCTGACCTACGTGCCGGGGTTGACAGAGAGTTCACGAGAGGAGAATCAAATTACGATGATATTATTTTGTTTGTATATATGAATGTATCGCTGTGTGCATCGACAATATTAACAGGAATATAAAAGAAGACATGCAATGCCACAAGTAAGGTAAATGTGTATTGAGGGATGCAACATTTGTAAGGTTATGTATATAACAATGAACATTACAAAATGAACCTTACAACACAGGTAGGTACAACAAGGTCCCATATTAAAAGTTTTACAACACAGTTCTTTACAACACAACTTATAAATCACATAATTTGTATCTCACTTACAAATGGAAGAGTTTAAAGGTTAAGGGTAGTATGGTTTCATGGGTGGCTAGAGGTAAAGGGGCAAGTATTTTTGAGGTTCAGGAATGGGTAGAGGTAAAGGGAAGTAAGGGTTTTTTGGATTCAGAGGTGTGCAAAAGTAAGGGGAAGTAAAGGGTGCTTTTGGGTTCAGTGGTAGAAAGAGGTAAATGGGTTAGGTATTTTAGTGTTACAGGGTTGGTAAAGGGAGATTAGGGCTCCTTCAAGTTCCTCTGTGGATAGGTGTAATGGGAGGTAAGGGGTTATTAGGGTTTAGAGTAAGCCCGGGTGGTAAACTCCAATCTGCTCATGGTGTTTTAGGAATTCAGGCCCTTGTCTCTACGCTGAGTAGTACGGAGATCTGAAATTCTAATAGCCTGCACAAAGCTGAGTTCTTTCTGTTCGTGCATGCAAGATTTGTACTTAGTGATAGCTCACGCGTTCCACAATATTCTTAGGTCGCTAGCGAGCGTGCATAAGATTTCGCACCCGCTTGTTCTGCTTCCGGCCGCAAAGGCAACAATATAGTGCCTCAAGCAAGTGCACCTAGAGTTGTTTGTAAAGATGTTTTGGAGTGGATTTTCTTCTCCAACGGATCATTTAAGGTGTTTTTCAGTGAAAGAAGGCTTTGTTTTAATCTTTTTTTCCAACAGGAAGGAAATGCCCTAGAGACTCCATTTTAAAGTTCCTTACCAGCATGTTCCTCCCAGTGCTGTTTCCATCTCACGGCATATTTTTACTTGAATTTTGAGGAGGAAGGATCCCTCTCTTTGTCTGCTGGTTAGATACCTTTGGATTTAAGGACTTTGTTGCATATTGGTGTTGTTTGTTTGATAGGGCATGCACCAGTATTTCTTTATATTTTATTTTTACAATTCATTGTGGTGGGTGGCCTGCCCTTTAAGTAGGGGCCTAGTTACTTTGTTGCATTTCATTGTTCACCTTTTGTAAAGGAAAAATGTTGCACGATTCAGTTCCTGTTCTCCATGTTTGTTACATTTGCAGTAATCATTGATTTTACTATGTGGCCTAGTCTTCCAAAGGGCAATCCAGCCAGTAGGCCCAATACTAATCATCAATGCATGAGAGAAATGTTTCTTGGTATACATTTTTTAAAACATTATTTAGGGCAGGGATGTCATTGGATCAAATTAACAATGTTGGCTTTTGTTTGTACTTCATGTTTCTTCTGCAAAAAGTGTAGATAGTGTAGATTGTGAGGTACATTTTAATGCCATAGGAGGATGTGTATTGTTTGTTGTTATAGCTCAGTTAGTTTTCATGATTTGCATTGTTGAAATAATTGTAGTGTTTTCTTCAGTGTTATTATGCCTCCTTTTCTGGCCAGTGTATGTATGTGTGTGTGTGTGTGAGAGAGAGAGATAAAGCGTGTTTGTCATCGACCACCATTTGTCTTTGTTCTCCATGCCATGTGGCCAGAGACCAATTTGTGTAGTCTGTGCCATAGTCCTGAATGTGTTCTTTGTTCTCCATGCCTACATGCTTGATGCTGTTGTTTGTCCATGTGGCTGGTTGGTATTTTGTGCAGCCACTCACTGTGATTTTGCCAAAGGCTTGCATGTGTTGTTTGTTCTCCATGTCTCCTTCCTTGCTGTTGTTGTTTGATTATCTGGCTGGTGGTCATTTTGTGCATGTGAAACATGTGCCTTTGAATCTGGTTTGGTTGCACTGAATTAGTCTGGAGATCATCTATCTTAGGAGTGATATACAGAATAGGATCCCAGCCGGGAGCAGAATATTACCCATGGCAACAATACTGTAAAAGTTGTATTCAGAGCTTTGTATTTTTAAGTTTACTTTGCAAGGAAGACTTGCATATCTTCTTTGTTTCCCATGCCTCCTTGCTCGCAGTCGTTCTTAGACCATGTGGCTGGTGGCCATTTTGTCATCGAGCAAGTGTGCTTTTGCCATAGGATTCCATGTGTTCTTTGTTCCCCATACTTCCTTGCTCACTGTTGGTATTTGACAATGTGGTTGGCGGACATTTTACGCATCCAACCAGCATGCTTTTGCAATATGTGTTCTTTGTTCTCCATGCCTCCTTGCTCTCTGTTGTTGTTTGTCCATGTGGCTGGTGGCCATTTTGTGTATCCAGTCAGTGATCCTTTGCCATAGGCTTGCATGTGTTCTTTCTTTGTTCCCCATGCCTCCTTGCCCCTTGCTGTTTTACCATGTGGCTGGTGGCCATTTTGTCCATCCAGCCAGCTTCCCTTTGTAATAGGCTTGCATATGTTCTTTGTTTTCCATGCTTCCTTGCTCCTTGTTGTTGTTGTTGTAGTACCATGTGCCTAGTGGCCTTATTGTGCATCTGGCCAGTGTGTCTTAATCAATCAATCAAATAATTTCTTAAGCGCACTACTCACCAGGTCGGGTCTTGAGGCACTGGGGGGGGGGGGGAAGTGGCCGGTTACTGCTCTCGAAAAGTAATGTTTTTAGGTGCTTTCTAAATGTTAGTAGGTCTTGGGTCTTACGTAGGTTAGTGGGGAGGGAGTTCCAGGTCTTTGGCGGAGAGGTGGGAGAAGGATCGGCCGCCGTAGGCGGTGCATTGGATGCTGGGGACTGTGGCAAGGGTGAGGTCGGCAGAGCGGAGCTTGGGAGTAGATATGTGGAAGTTTACTTGTTCGTTGAGGTAGGCTGTTCAAGTGTCGTGGAGGGCCTTGTGAGCATGGACGAGGACTTTGAAAATGATCGTTTTGTTGATGGGCAACCAGTGTAGGGATCTGAGGTGGGTGGATATGTGTTGATGGCCAGGGAGGTTGAGGATAAGTCGTGGATTCGCTGGAGTTTTCTTTGAAGTTTGGCTGTGGTACCAGCGTAGAGAGTGTTGCCGTAGTACAGTCTGCTTTCTAATAAGGGCTTGGGTGACTGTTCTTCTTGTTTCTATGGGTATCCATTTGGAAGTCTTGCGTAGCATTTGAAGGGTGTTGAAATAAGAAGATGATATGGCATTGATTTGCCGGGCCATAGAGAGGGATGAGTCCAGTATGGTGCCAAGGTTGCATGCGTGGGTGGTAGGTGGTGGGTGCTGGGGGTGGTCCGAGGGTGGTGGGCCACCAGGAGTCGTTCCATGCTGTCTTGTTGGGGACGAAGATGATGATCTCTGTTTTGTTGGAGTTCAATTTGATGTGGCTTGTTGTCATCCATTTGGCGGTGTTGAGGAGTCCGGCGTGCAGGTTAATCTTGGCAGTGGCTGCGTTCTTGGTGAGGGAGATGATGAGCTGGATGTCGTCAGTGTAGGAAAGTACCATCTTGCCTGGCATGTTACCCCCATATTTCACTGTATATATGTTGTTTTAGTGTATGTGTCACTGGGACCCTGCCAGCCAGGGCCCCAGTGCTCATAAGTGTGCCCTGTATGTGTTACCTGTGTTATGACTAACTGTCTCACTGAGGCTCTGCTATCCAGAACCTCAGTGGTTATGCTCTCTCATTTCTTTCCAAACTGTCACTAACAGGCTAGTGACCAATTTCACCAATTTACATTGGCATACTGGAACACCCTTATAATTCCCTAGTATATGGTACTAAGGTACCCAGGGTATTGGGGTTCCAGGAGATCCCTATGGGCTGCAGCATTTCTTGTGCCACCCATAGGGAGATCTGACAATTCTTACACAGGCCTGCCAGTGCAGCCTGAGTGAAATAACGTACACGTTATTTCACAGCCATTTACCACTGCACTTAAGTAACTTATAAGTCACCTATATGTCTAACCTTTACCTGGTAAAGGTTGGGTGCTATGTTACTTAGTGTGTGGGCACCCTGGCACTAGCCAAGGTGCTCCCACATGGTTCAGGGCAAATTCCCCGGACTTTGTGAGTGCGGGGACACCATTACACGCGTGCACTATACATATGTCACGACATATGTATAGCGTCACAATGGTAACTCCGAACATGGCCATGTAACATGTCTAGGATCATGGAATTGTCACCCCAATGCCATTCTGGCATTGGGGAGACAATTCCATGATACCCCGAGTCTCTAGCTCAGACCCGGGTACTGCCAAACTACCTTTCCCGGGGTTTCACTGCAGCTGCTGCTGCTGCCAACCCCTCAGACAGGTTTCTTCCCTCCTGGGGTCCAGCCAGGCCTGACCCAGGAAGGCAGAACAAAGGTGTTCCTCAGAGAGAGGGTGTTACACCCTCTCCCTTTGGAAAAAGGTGTCAGGGCTGGGGAGGAGTAGCCTCCCCCAGCCTCTGGAAATGCTTTGATGGGCACAGATGGTGCCCATCTCTGCATAAGCCAGTCTGCACTGGTTCAGGGATCCCTCAGCCCTGCTCTGGCGCGAAACTGGACAAAGGAAAGGGGAGTGACCACTCCCCTGACCTGCACCTCCCCTGGGAGGTGCCCAGAGCTCCTCCAGTGTGCTCCAGACCTCTGCCATCTTGTAAACAGAGGTGCTGCTGGCACAATGGACTGCTCTGAGTGGCCAGTGCCAGCAGGTGACGTCAGACACTCCTTCTGATAGGCTCCTTCAGGTGTTGCTAGCCTATCCTCTCTCCTAGGTAGCCAAACCTCCTTCTCTGGCTATTTAGGGTCTCTGCTTTGGGGAATTCCTTAGATAACAAATGCAAGAGCTCATCAGAGTTCCTCTGCATCTCTCTCTTCACCTTCTGCCAAGGAATCGACTGCTGACCGCGCTGGAAGCCTGCAAAACTGCAACAAAGTAGCAAAGACGACTACTGCGACCTTGTAACGCTGATCCTGCCGCCTTCTCGACTGTTTTCCTGGTGGTGCATGCTGTGGGGGTAGTCTGCCTCCTCTCTGCACTAGAAGCTCCGAAGAAATCTCCTGTGGGTCGACAGAATCTTCCCCCCGCAACCGCAGGCACTAAAGAACTGCATCACCGGTCCTCTGGGTCTCCTCTCAGCACGACGAGCGAGGTCCCTTGAACTCAGCAACTCAGTCCAAGTAACTCCCACAGTCCAGTGACTCTTCAGTCCAAGTTTGGTGGAGGTAAGTCCTTTCCTCCCCACGCTAGACTGCATTGCTGGGAACCGCGTGTGTTGCAGCTTCTCCGGCTCCTCTGCACTCTTCCAGGATTTCCTTTGTGCACAGCCAAGCCTGGGTCCCCGGCACTCTAACCTGCAGTGCACGACCTCCTGAGTTGTCCTCTGGCGTCGTGGGACCCTCTTTTGTGATGTCGGGTTCACTCCAGTTCACTCCACTTTGTAGTGCCTGTTCCGGCACTTCTGTGGGAGCTGCTTGTTTCTGAGAGGGCTCCTTATCTTGCTGGGTGCCCCCTCTGTCCCCTCACACAATTGGCGACATCCTGGTCCCTCATGGGCCACAGCAGCATCCAAAAACCCTAACCACGACCCTTGCAGCTAGCAAGGCTTGTTTGCAGTCTTTCTGCACGGAAACACCTCTGCACAACTCTTCACGACGTGGGACATCCATCCTCCAAAGGGGAAGTTTCTAGCCCTTGTCGGTCTTGCAGAATCCACAGCTTCTACCATCCAGTGGCAGCTTCTTTGCACCCACAGCGGGCATTTCCTGGGCATCTGCCCACTCCCGACTTGATCGTGACTTTTGGACTTGGTCCCCTTATTCCACAGGTACTCTCGTCAGGAAATCCATCGTTGTTGCATTGCTGGTGTTGGTCTTCCTTGAAGAATTCCCCTATCACGACTTCTGTGCTCTTTGGGGAACTTAGGTGCACTTTGCACCCACTTTTCAGGGTCTTGGGGTGGGCTATTTTTCTAACCCTCACTGTTTTCTTACAGTCCCAGCCATCCTCTGCAAGGTCACATAGGTTTGGGGTCCATTCGTGGTTCGCATTCCACTTCTAGAGTATATGGTCCGTGTTGCCCCTATCCCTATGTGCCCCCATTGCATCCTATTGTGACTATACATTGTTTGCACTGTTTTCTACTGCTATTACCGCATATTTTGGTATTGTGTACATATATCTTGTGTATATTTGCTATCCTCATACTGAGGGTACTCACTGAGATACTTTGGCATATTGTCATAAAAATAAAGTACCTTTATTTTTAGTACATCTGTGTATTGTGTTTTCTTATGATATTGTGCATATGACACTAGTGGTACTGTAGGAGCTTCACTCGACTCCTAGTTCAGCCTAAGCTGCTCTGCTAAGCTACCTTTTCTATCAGCCTAAGCTGCTAGACACCCCTCTACACTAATAAGGGATACCTGGGCCTGGTGCAAGGTGTAAGTACCCCTTGGTACTCACTGCAAGCCAGTCCAGCCTCCTACATTGGTTGTGCAGCGCTGGGATAAGTACTTGCAACTACTCACCACTTTGTCATATTGTACTTTTCATAAGAGAAAAATATACAAAACAAGTTCAGTGTATGTACACCTAACCAAAAAGTTTTGCTTTTCTTCTCTTACTCTTCTTGCTAAGTGCTGAAAAGTACCTCTAAACTTTCAAAAAGTTCTTAAAAAGTTTTAAAAGTTTTTTTTCTGTTCCTTAAAAAGTTCTAAAAACGTTTTCTTTCTTTTTCTGTCCCTTAAACGCTTTCTAAAAATGTCTGGCACAGGTCAAACTGTTGATCTGTCCAAACTTACTTATGATCACCTTAGCTGGAAAGGAGCAAGGAGTCTCTGCATTGAAAGAGGTTTAGGGGTAGGGAAGAATCCCTCTAGAGAACTGTTGGTTAATATGCTAATTGAACAAGATAAGACCTTAGTTGGCACTTCTGTTGAGAAATTAGCTGATTGTTCCCAATCTGACCCTGGGGCACCCCTAGCAAAAGATTTAGAAGGGCACCTTCCCAACCTGCCCATTAGCAGGCCACCTAGCATAGCTGGTACTGATGTGACTTCACATCACAGTAAGAGTGTTACTTCTCATCATAGTGGGAGTGTTACTTCTCATCATAGTGGGAGTGTTACTTCTGTTAGCCAGGTTGTTAGAGTGCCATCTGTTAGGGCCAGGTCTCCCTCTGTTCATTCTCACCATACTTCTGTGTCAAGGCATGCCCCACCCACCCACCCTGATGACAGAGTGTTAGAAAGGGAGCTCAATAGATTGAAAGTGGAAGAATCCAGACTGAAGCTCAAGAAGCAACAGCTGGATTTAGATAGGCAGTCCTTTGATTTAGAAAA
This sequence comes from Pleurodeles waltl, assembly GCF_031143425.1. Lineage (NCBI taxonomy): Eukaryota > Metazoa > Chordata > Amphibia > Caudata > Salamandridae > Pleurodeles > Pleurodeles waltl. Next base: position 1,181,215,084 of record NC_090437.1, read on the forward strand.
AGAAAGACAGAGGTTTGGGTTAGGACCCCATGGTGGCAGCAGCAGTATTCCAAATAGTCATCCTGCAAAAGAGCATGATGCTAGGAATCTGCACAAGATAGTTCCCCCTTACAAGGAGGGGGATGACATTAACAAGTGGTTTTCTGCACTTGAGAGGGCCTGTATTGTACAGGAGGTCCATCAATGGCAGTGGGCTGCTATCCTATGGCTATCTTTCAGTGGAAAGGGTAGGGATAGGCTCCTTACTGTTAAAGAAAGTGATGCCAATAATTTTACAGTTCTTAAGAATGAACTCCTAGATGGTTATGGCTTAACCACTGAACAGTACAGGATGAAGTTCAGAGAAACCAAAAAGGAGTCTTCACAAGACTGGGTAGACTTTGTTGACCATTCAGTGAAGGTCTTGGAGGGGTGGTTACATGGCAGTAAAGTTTCTGACTATGAAAGCCTGTATAACTTAATCCTGAGAGAGCATATTCTTAATAATTGTGTGTCTGATTTGTTACACCAGTACCTTGTAGACTCTGATCTGACCTCTCCCCAAGAATTGGGAAAGAAGGCAAACAAATGGGTAAGAACAAGGGTGAACAGAAAAGTTCATACAGGGGGTGACAAGGATGGCAAGAAGAAGGATGGTAAGTCTTCTGACAAGGGTGGGGACAAATTTAAAAATGAGTCTTCATCAGGCCCACAAAAACACTCTGATGGGGGTGGTGGGCCCAAATCCTCTTCAAATGAAAACAAAGAAAAGAAACCATGGTGCTATTTATGTAAAATAAAAGGCCATTGGACAACTGATCCCAGTCGCCCAAAGAAAAGCACCAAGCCTCCTGCCACTACAGCCCCTGCTGCTACACCTAGTGCCCCTAGTAATAGCAGTGGTGGTGGGAGCAAACCTACTAATAGCCAATCCAAGGGAGTAGCTGGGCTCACTTTTGGTAATTTAGTTGGGGTTGGTCTTGTTAGGGAGACCACAAAGGCTGTGTTAGTCTCTGAGGGGGCCATTGATTTGGCCACCTTGTTGCTTGTCCCCTTAATATGGATAAGTACAAGCAACTACCCCTAATAAATGGTGTTGAGGTTCAGGCCTACAGGGACACAGGTGCCAGTGTTACCATGGTAATAGAGAAACTGGTCCACCCTGAACAACACATACTTGGTCACCAGTACCAAGTAACCGATGCTCATAACAACACTCTTAGCCACCCCATGGCTGTTGTGAATCTCAACTGGGGGGGGGTTACTGGTTCAAAGAAAGTTGTGGTTGCCTCAGATTTACCTGTAGACTGTCTACTAGGGAACGATTTAGAGACGTCAGCTTGGGCAGAAGTGGAGTTGGAGGCTCATGCAGCAATGCTGGGCATTCCAGGGCATATTTTTGCTTTAACCAGGGCTCAGGCCATAAAGCAAAAAGGACAGGGTGACTTGGATCCTGGAAGAATGGACCAAGTGCTCCCTAAAGCTAGGGTTAGTAAAGGTAAAACTCTACCTACTATCCCTCCCTCTACAGTGGATTCAACTTCTGAGGAAGAAGAATTTCCACCCTGTGCAGAACCTACACCAGAGGAGCTGGAAGCAGACACTGCTGAGCTTTTGGGTGAAGGGGGGCCTGCCAGGGAGGAGCTGAGTGTGGCACAGCATACCTGTTCCACACTAGAGGGTCTAAGGCAGCAAGCTGTCAAACAAGCAAATGGGGATGTCAGTGACTCTCACAGAGTTTACTGGAAGGGCAACCTTTTGTATACTGAAGCAAGGGATCCAGATTGGTGATTCCTCAGGAATACAGAAAGTTCCTCCTAACTCTAGCCCACGACATTCCCTTAGCTGGACATTTGGGGCAAATGAAAACTTGGGACAGGCTTGTCCCCTTGTTTCATCGGCCTAGAATGTCAGAGGACACAAAGGAATTTTGTAAGTCCTGTGAAACCTGTCAAGCCAGTGGCAAAACAGGTAGCAGTCCAAAGGCACCCCTTATTCCACTGCCTATGGTTGGGGTTCCCTTTGAAAGGGTAGGGGTTGACATAGTTGCCCCCCTTGACCCTCCTACTGCTTCAGGCAATAGGTTTATCTTGGTGGTAGTGGACCATGCCACCAGATATCCTGAAGCAATTCCTCTAAGGACCACTACAGCTCCTGCAGTGGCAAAGGCCCTCCTGGGAATCTTTTCCAGGGTGGGCTTCCCAAAGAGGTGGTATCAGACAGGGGAAGCAATTTCATGTCTGCTTACTTAAAGGCCATGTGGAAGGAATGTGGTGTGACATACAAGTTCACCACACCCTATCATCAACAAACAAATGGACTGGTTGAGAGGTTTAATAAAACTCTCAAAGGAATGATTATGGGACTCCCTGAAAAACTCCGCAGGAGATGGAATATCCAGTTACCTTGCCTCCTTTTTGCTTACAGGGAGGTACCCCAAAAAGGAGTGGGCTTCAGCCCCTTTGAACTCCTATTTGGACACCCTGTAAGAGGTCCTCTAACACTTGTTAAGGAGGGTTGGGAACAACCTTTAAATGCTCCAAAGCAAGACATAGTGGACTATGTACTTGGCCTAAGATCTAGGCTGAGTACATGAAAAAGGCCAGTAAAAACCTGCAGGCCAGCCAAGAGCTCCAAAAGCAATGGCATGACCAGAAGGCTGTTTTGGTTCAGTACCAACCAGGGCAGAAAGTGTGGGTCTCGGAGCCTGTGGCCCCAAGAGCACTCCAAGACAAATGGAGTGGACCCCACATAATTGTTGAAAAGAAGGTAGAAGTCACCTACTTAGTTGACTTAGGCACTGCCAGGAGTCCCCTTAGGGTGCTCCATGTCAATCGCCTGAAACCCTACTACCAAAGATGGTAAAAGGGAAATGAGATTTTGTGTTGACTACAGAGGTCTCAACCAGATAACCAAAACTGATGCTCACCCTATACCCAGGGCAGATGAGCTAATAGATACACTGGCATCTGCCAAGTATCTAAGCACCTTTGATTTGACTGCAGGGTATTGGCAGATCAAGTTATTAGAGGATGCAAAAACTGCATTTTCAACCATTGGAGGGCATTACCAATTTACAGTAATGCCTTTTGGATTGAAAAATGCACCTGCCACTTTTCAGAGGTTGGTGAACACAGTCCTGCAAGGGCTGGAGGCTTTTAGTGCAGCATATCTAGATGATATAGCTGTCTTTAGCTCCAGCTGGGATGATCACCTGGTCCACCTGTGGAAAGTTTTGGAGGCCCTGCAAAAGGCAGGCCTCACTATCAAGGCTTCAAAGTGCCAGATAGGGCAGGGGAAAGTGGTTTATCTGGGACACCTGGTAAGTGGAGAACAGATTGCACCACTTCAGGAGAAAATCCAAACTATTATAGATTGGGTTCCCCCTACAACTCAGACTCAGGTGAGAGCCTTTTTAGGCCTCACTGGGTACTACAGGAGGTTCATAAAGAACTATGGCTCCATTGCAGCCCCTCTTAATGACCTCACATCTAAAAAAAAATGCCTAAGAAGGTATTATGGACAGCAAACTGTCAGAAAGCTTTTGAGGAGCTGAAGCAGGCCATGTGCTCTGCACCTGTCCTGAAAAGCCCCTGTTACTCAAAAAAATTAATTGTCCAAACTGATGCATCTGAATTAGGGGTAGGGGCAGTCTTATCACAACTTAATTCTGAGGGCCAGGATCAACCTGTTGCTTTTATCAGCAGGAGGTTGACCCCTAGAGAAAAGCGTTGGTCTGCCATAGAGAGGGAAGCCTTTGCTGTGGTCTGGGCACTGAAGAAGTTGAGGCCATACCTGTTTGGCACTCACTTCATTGTTCAGACAGACCACAAACCTCTACTTTGGCTAAAACAAATGAAAGGTGAAAACCCTAAATTGTTGAGGTGGTCCATATCCCTACAGGGAATGGACTATACAGTGGAACATAGACCTGGGAGTACCCACTCCAATGCAGATGGACTGTCCAGATATTTCCACTTAGACAATGAAGACTCATCAGGTCATGGCTAGTCTTATTGTCCTTCGTTTGGGGGGGGTTGTGTAGGAAAGTACTATCTTGCCTGGCATGTTACCCCCATATTTCACTGTATATATGTTGTTTTAGTGTATGTGTCACTGGGACCCTGCCAGCCAGGGCCCCAGTGCTCATAAGTGTGCCCTGTATGTGTTACCTGTGTTATGACTAACTGTCTCACTGAGGCTCTGCTATCCAGAACCTCAGTGGTTATGCTCTCTTATTTCTTTCCAAATTGTCACTAACAGGCTAGTGACCAATTTCACCAATTTACATTGGCATACTGGAACACCCTTATAATTCCCTAGTATATGGTACTAAGGTACCCAGGGTATTGGGGTTCCAGAGATCCCTATGGGCTGCAGCATTTCTTGTGCCACCCATAGGGAGATCTGACAATTCTTACACAGACATGCCAGTGCAGCCTGAGTGAAATAACGTACACGTTATTTCACAGCCATTTACCACTGGACATAAGTAACTTATAAGTCACCTATATGTCTAACCTTTACCTGGTAAAGGTTGGGTGCTAAGTTACTTAGTGTGTGGGCACCCTGGCACTAGCCAAGGTGCTCCCACATGGTTCAGGGCAAATTCCCCGGACTTTGTGAGTGCGGGGACACCATTACACGCGTGCACTATACATATGTCACGACATATGTATAGCGTCACAATGGTAACTCCAAACATGGCCATGTAACATGTCTAGGATCATGGAATTGTCACCCCAATGCCATTCTGGCATTGGGGAGTCAATTCCATGATCCCCCGAGTCTCTAGCTCAGACCCGGGTACTGCCAAACTACCTTTCTAGGGGTTTCAATGCAGCTGCTGCTGCTGTCAACCCCTCAGACAGGTTTCTGCCCTCCTGGGGTCCAGCCAGGCCTGGCCCAGGAAGGCAGAACAAAGGTGTTCCTCAGAGAGGAAAAAGGTGTCAGGGCTGGGGAGGAGTAGCCTCCCCCAGCCTCTGGAAATGCTTTGATGGGCACAGATGGTGCCCATCTCTGCATAAGCCAGTCTGCACCGGTTCAGGGATCCCTCAGCCCTGCTCTGGCGCGAAACTGGACAAAGGAAAGGGGAGTGACCACTCCCCTGACCTGCACCTCCCCTGGGAGGTGCCCAGAGCTCCTCCAGTGTGCTCCAGACCTCTGCCATCTTGTAAACAGAGGTGCTGCTGGCACACTGGACTGCTCTGAGTGGCCAGTGCCAGCAGGTGATGTCAGAGACTCCTTATGATAGGCTCCTTCAGGTGTTGCTAGCCTATCCTCTCTCCTAAGTAGCCATACCTCCTTTTCTGGCTATTTAGGGTCTCTGCTTTGAGGAATTCCTTAGACAACGAATGCAAGAGCTCATCAGAGTTCCTCTGCATCTCTCTCTTCACCTTCTGCCAAGGAATCGACTGCTGACCGTGCTGGAAGCCTGCAAAACTTCAACAAAGTAGCAAAGACGACTACTGCGACCTTGTAACGCTGATCCTGCCGCCTTCTCGACTGTTTTCCTGGTGGTGCATGCTGTGGGGGTAGTCTGCCTCCTCTCTGCACTAAAAGCTCCGAAGAAATCTCCCGTGGGTCGACGGAATCTTCCCCCTGCAACCGCAGGCACCAAAGAACTGCATCACCGGTCCTCTGGGTCTCCTCTCAGCACGATGAGCGAGGTCCCTTGAACTCAGCAACTCTGTCCAAGTGACTCCCACAGTCCAGTGACTCTTCAGTCCAAGTTTGGTGGAGGTAAGTCCTTGCCTCCCCACGCTAGACTGCATTGCTGGGGACCGCGTGTTTTGCAGCTACTCCGGCTCCTGTGCACTCTTCCAGGATTTCCTTTGTGCACAGCCAAGCCTGGGTCCCCAGCACTCTAACCTGCAGTGCACGACCTCCTGAGTTGTCCTCCGGCGTCGTGGGACCCTCTTTTGTGACTTCGGGTTCACTCCGGTTCACTCCACTTCGTAGTGCCTGTTCCGGCACTTCTGCGGGTGCTGCTTGTTTCTGAGAGGGCTCCTTGTCTTGCTGGGTGCCCCCTCTGTCCCCTCACACAATTGGCGACATCCTGGTCCCTCCTGGGCCACAGCAGCATCCAAAAACCCTAACCATGACCCTTGCAGCAAGGCTGTTTGCGGTCTTTCTGCACAGAAACACCTCTGCACAACTCTTCACGACGTGGGACATCCATCCTCCAAAGGGGAAGTTTCTAGCCCTTGTCGTTCTTGCAGAATCCACAGTTTCTACCATCCGGTGGCAGCTTCTTTGCACCCACAGCTGGCATTTCCTGGGCATCTGCCCACTCCCGACTTGATCGTGACTTTTGGACTTGGTCCCCTTTTTCCACAGGTACTCTCGTCAGGAAATCCATCGTTGTTGCATTGCTGGTGTTGGTCCTCCTTGCAGAATTCCCCTATTACGACTTCTGTGCTCTTTGGGGAACTTAGGTGCACTTTGCACCCACTTTTCAGGGTCTTGAGGTGGGCTATTTTTCTAACCCTCACTGTTTTCTTACAGTCCCAGCGACCCTCTGCAAGGTCACATAGGTTTGGGGTCCATTCGTGGTTCGCATTCCACTTCTAGAGTATATGGTTTGTGTTGCCCCTATCCCTATGTGCTCCCATTGCATTCTATTGTGACTATACATTGTTTGCACTGTTTTCTATTGCTATTACTGCGTATTTTGGTATTGTGTACATATATCTTGTGTATATTTGCTATCCTCATACTGAGGGTACTCACTGAGATACTTTGGCATATTGTCATAAAAATAAAGTACCTTTATTTTTAGTATATCTGTGTATTGTGTTTTCTTATGATATTGTGCATATGACACTAGTGGTACTGTAGGAGCTTCACTTGTCTCCTAGTTCAGCCTAAGCTGCTCTGCTAAGCTACCTTTTCTATCAGCCTAAGCTGCTAGACACCCCTCTACACTAATAAGGGATACCTGGGCCTGGTGCAAGGTGTAAGTACCCCTTGGTACTCACTACAAGCCAGTCCAGCCTCCTACAGTCAGCGTAACAAAGGATGGTGATGCCTTGGGGTCGGAGGATGTTGGCGAGAGGAGCCATGTAGATGTTGAAGAGGGTGGGGCTGAGGGAGGATCCTTGGGGGACCCCACAGATGATCTTGGTGGCTGTAGACCGGAAAGGAGGGAGACGAACTCTTTGGGTTTTTTTGGAGAGGAAGGAGGTGAGCCAGTACAGGGCCTTTAGGCGAATTCCGGAGTCGAACAGGCGTGCGCGAATAGTTTGGTGGCATACTGTATCCAAAGCTGCAGCGAGGTCTAGGAGGATGAGGGCGACGGTCTCGCCCTTGTCCACTCTGGTCCTGTTGTCGTCTGTGTAGGCGATGAGGGCGGTCTCAGTACTGTGGTTCTTGCAGAATCCAGATTGGGAGGTGTTGAGTATGTTCTTTTCTTCAAGGAAGTGAGATAGTTGTGCGTTGACTATCTTCTCGGCGACCTTTGCGGGAAAGGGGAGAAGAGAAATAGGACAGTAGTTTGTGAGATCTTCCGGGTCTACTTTGTTTTTTTTTAGAAGAGCGTTGACTTCGGCATGCTTCCAAATGTCTGGGAAGGTTGTGGTGTCGAAGGAGCTGTTGATGACGGCGCGGAGCTGGGGAGCGATGATTACGCTGGCCTTGTTGAAAATGTGGTGGGGGCACAGGCCTGTTGGGGAGCCTGAGTGGGTGGAGGTCATGGTTTTGCTGATTTCTTCATCGTTGGTGGGGGTCCAGGTGTTTAGTCGGTTGGTGCGGTAGGGTGTTGTGGTGTTGGTTGTGTCGGTGGTGGGTGTTGATGATGAGGGTGTTGTGAAGCTGTCGTGTATGTCTGCGATTCACGGTGAAAGTAGTTGGAGAGGTAGTTGCAGAGGTCTTGGGAGTGTGGGGCGTCGATGGTGCAGGATTTGAGTTTGGTGAATTCTTTGATGATGGCAAAGAGTTCCTTGCTGTTGTGTGTGTTGTTGTCTATGCGTTCTTTGTAGAATGATCGTTTGGTGGTCCGGATGAGTTGGTGGTGCTTGTGCATGGCTGTTTTGAGGGCGGAGAAGTTGCTCATTGAGAGTTTTTGGCACCAGGCTTTCTCAGTTTTTCGGCATTCTCGTTTGGAAGATTGAAGTTCTGTGGTGAACCAGGGGGGGGTCTTGGTGGTGTGGGTGTTGTTTATTTTCAATGGGGCGAGGGAGTCTGCGCATGTTTCTAGCCATCATGTGAGGTTGTGGGTGGCAGTGTTGCGGTCATTGGTGATGGGCCGTAGAGTTTGTGAGAGGTTGGAGATCAGGTGTTCCTTGGAGATCTTGTTCCATTTGCGGTAGGGTGTGGTGAGTTGTTGGTGGTGAGTGGTGGCCATATCTTACATACAAACATTGTAAATTATTGATTATTTGTTTACGTGAAGTTTATATATATATTTTTTTTTTTAATCTATTTTAATGATTTATTCTATTCTTGTTTAATGTAATTTTGCATTGCTTTTTTGATTTTCATTAAATGTAATTTGCTATTTTAGTTTTTGGTTTTAATTTGTAATGTTATTTTTTTATTTATTTTTTATTAATTTTAGTTAATATTTTAATTTGTATTTTTTGTGTGTTTTTTTCTACTTTTTTATTTTAATTTTATTTAATTCTGCATTTTACTGTGATCCATCCATCCTAATCCATTCCTCCGTCCATCCACCCATCCACCAAGCTGCACAGCTGCACTACAACATTCTGTTTCTTTAGGTGTATAATGATTCCATTTCTTCCTGGACACCATGGTGGCAGCGCACTGCAGACAAATCAGTAACATAATTAATTTTCATCATTATTCTATTTCCTGTGGACCACCTTGATGCCATAGGTTTTGCAAGGATTATTCAGTGAATCCATGTCTCTGACTACTCCAGGTGTCACCTTTAAAGCAGATCTGCATGTTGTGCTGCCTGATTTAAAATGAAAATTTATGGTGTGGTGGTGTGGTTTGACCTAACAATGTTTGATTAAGTTTGTATTTTTTTTTCATAAGTAACCAACTGCACTATGATTGAGTTTGTCTATACTATTTCAACCTGCAGCAAGGCCTTATTTCACTAACTACATCCTTTTCTTGCTTGATTGCTTTTAGGTGCCCAAGAGAAGAGACCTCACATCACCCACAGTACTGCCAAGGAGAAGGTCTTACAGTTACTTCGGTCGTCCAAACTCTTCCGCTTGTGCATCTTAGTGCCACTGCAAAGTTAGAGCTTAAGATGGCCCCTGAGAAAGTTGCTCCCAAGAATGTGGTCAGTGAGACGAAGCAGCTTTCCACCAGTGGTTTGCCAAGGGCAACCTTCTTCGGGAGATGTGTGCCTGCAACCCCGGCCTCGGAGAGGAACCTGGGAACAGCACTGCCACATCAACAGCATCACTCCAACCTAACCCCAAGACCATGTCTGTCAGTAAGGAAGCCACTGCAATCACAGTAACACCAACAAGCAGTGACGTTGAATTGGAATTGTCCCTTTCACAAAGTGGTACCAATCGTTTCAGGAAACAGAGCAAAGAGGACAGCAGCCACAGCCAGCAATAGTAGATCTTCCCAAAATTGGAGCAGAACAGGAGGTCGAGCTTCCTGCTAAGCAAGAACCTCCTTTTTTATGAATCAATGACTGCCAGATCTTCACAAAAAAAAAGAAGGGTACTACTCCACCATCTTCTCAAAGCACCATTTCTGATGACAATGATAGGGATATGGAGTGGATCCCAGCTGAGTTTGGGAGATGCCAGAAAAGCCAAGGAAAAAGAAAAGTTCCAGAAAGCCTCAGAATTATAGAGGGGGGTGATAATGAGGAGGATGATGACGACAAGCCAGTCATTGTGGAAGCTGGCACAGAGGAGTCTGACATTACTGTCCAGCCTGCTTTGAGGGATGTGGCACAGACAGCACTGCCAGATCCCATATTTGTAAGGCCCCAGCAGAGATCAACACCAAACCCATACCTCAATAAAAGTATGCACTGCAGAGAGGCAATTGACACACCCATCTACCTTCAGTTCTTCTGCAAGCATTGGCCCAATAAGAAAGTGCTCCTCCCCAATTTTGCACTTTTTTATGTTTAGCAAACAGGAGAAGAACATTACAATATGCTCTGTTTGCCACACAAGTGTTCATCGAGGTAAGTTTGGATCACCTTATGGTACTGGAGGCCAGATGGCCCTATGAAAAAACATCACGCAATGCGATGGGAGAAACACCTTGAAAAAAATTGCTGAACATGGTCACAGTGGTGAAGGTGAGGAGAGCTGAGAAACATCAGCTACAACTGGTGAAATCTCTGTGAAAGATGAGGAAGAAGAGGGCGACATCATCACACAAAGCTGACCTGTCCCCAGCAGTGCACCAGAATCACCTGCCTCAACAACCTCACAATGGCACAGGAAGACTCCGAGTCAGAAGGACACACCACGGCATGCGGTGACTGCACCATGACACACATTAAGTCTACCACCATCTACTACCACCTTAATCTCAAAAGTCGCCTCCGTCATTGGTACCACTAAAGAAGATAATCCAGGCTACAATTGCAGGCATGTTTAGACAGGAAAGGTCCTACGACTGCAACCACCCTATTTGACGTTTATGCATTGGGAATCTGGCAAAAATGATAGCATTGGACCTCCTCCTTTTTTCCTTTTGTAGAAGGAGTGGGATTCTTAGAGTTTGTGACAGCCATCTGCTTGAAATGGAAGGTTGCAAGTTGGACCTATTTTGCCAGAGTTCTCCAGTGCTGTATCACAATGTGCTGCAATTGGTTGGACAAGTTTTGCAGCAAAGTGTTGTCCACACTATCCACCTGATGACAAATATGTGAACCAATTGTCAGGCTAGTGATTAAATGTGCATCATTGTGGAGGAAAAGTAAAAGCTATCTACAGGTCTCGTCCATGAAGAAAATTTTAAGAGCTTTGGGCGACATGCAACAGTAGCCATGTTAGCCATGAAGAAATCATACACAGCTGCAAATATCTTGGATGAGTTTAATAGCAAGGTATCTGAATGGCTGTGACCCAGAGGTCTCTGAACTGGATTTGTTGTAATGGACAATAGCAGTAACATAGTCAAGGCCAAGGCAGACTTTGGGGGTCATTCTGACTTTGGCGGGCGGCGGAGGCCGCCCGCCAAAGTCCCGCCGGCAGAATACCGCGGCGCGGTCAAAAGACCGCCGCGGTTATTCTGGGTTTCCCGCTGGGCTGGCGGGCGACCCCCAGAAGGCCGCCCGCCAGCCCAGCTGGAAACACCCTTCCATGAGGATGCCGGCTCCGAATGAAGCCGGCGGAGTGGAAGGGGTGCGACGGGTGCAGTAGCACCCGTCGCGATTTTCAGTGTCTGCATGGCAGACACTGAAAATCTTGGTGGGGCCCTGTTACGGGGGCCCCTGCAGTGCCCATGCCATTGGCATGGGCACTGCAGGGGCCCCCAGGGGCCCCACGACATCCCATACCGCCATCCTCTGCCTGGCGGCCAAAACCGCCGGGAACAGGATGGCGGTATGGGGGTCGGAATCCCCATGGCGGCGCAGCAAGCTGCGCCGCCATGGAGGATTCCCCAGGGCTTTCTGACCGCGGCTGTACCACCGCGGTCAGAATGCCCAAGGGAGCACCGCCAGCCTGTTGGCGGTGCTCCTGCGGTCGTTGGCCCTGGCGGATTTTACCGCCAGGGTCAGAATGACCCCCTTTGTCTATTTGAGGGTCTTGTGTTTGGCACACTGCATCAACCTGATTATGCAAGACTTTCTCAAAAAAGAAAACATAGGGGGTTATTACAACTTTGGAGGAGGTGTTAATCCGTCCCAAAAGTGACGGTAAAGTGACGGATATACCACCAGCCGTATTACAAGTCCATTATATCCTATGGAACTCGTAATACGGCTGGTGGTATATCCGTCACATTTGGGACGGATTAACACCTCCTCCAAAGTTGTAATAACCCCCATAGTCAGCAACATACTCACCACCTGCAGAGAAATCTGTACCTATTTCAGCCACTCTTTTTAAGCCTGTAAACAGTTATAGATTATTCGGTGTGGTAACAGAGTACCAGTTAAAGAGCTGGTACAGAAAGTGTTACACTTTGGAACTCAACCTATTATATGTTTCAACTCCTGTTTGAGCAGTACAAACCAAACAATGACTATGCCATTCTTAGAGGAGGGGATGTAATTGTGACATCTATGACCATGTATGCGGACAAATAGGGGCCTAGTCAAATGCCTGACACTGATGCTACTCCCTTTTGGTGTTTTCACATGGTAAGTTACCAAGGAGGCCAGTACGAGGGGTCAAGTTATCCCATTGTTGCATCTGTTACAGGACCAGCTAAAGAAGGTTTCGGAAAGGTTCTCACTTGGAAATATGAATGAAAACCCATAAGTACATGCCTTGGTTGAGAGCCTAAGCTATTGCTTGACTTGAAATGCAAGGCTACAAAATGACATTATCTCATCCAAACATTACATCTGTGCCACCTTACTTGATCCACGCTTAAAAAAATATTTCCTCTTTCATTCCTTTTTCTGAAGGGGGCGTTGTCTTACTCCATACCTACAAGGCCATGAAAAGCCATGCAGAGTGGCTTTGTATGGCCTTGTAGATACGGGTCAGCAGCCTGCACCACTGGTGCATCACTTTTAGTGCTGCTTGTAAATATGGGCCTCAATATGCCAGTGCCACCATAGAACTTTTTAATTAGTGTCTCCCTCACATGCCATTGCCTATCCTTTTCTTATATCACCTATCAGGGTTGCCCCAGAAGATCATTGATTAAAAGAAAATGACAATGACAAATTCCAATGTGTAGGCAATGGAGGAGATAATATTTTGTTCAACCTCCGTACTTGGATTAGAAAAGGTAGCTACTATCTATTGCACCAATGAGTGGTGATATACTGAGTGATTGTGAGTGATGATTGATGATGTATGTGGTGGCTGACAGTGAGAGAGGGAGTTAAACTTGATTCTGATGATTTGCTATGTTTGGTTGCTGATGGGTGATCATTTTTTCCTGAAAGTGATTAGTCTTTCAAAATACTGAAATGTACCCGTAGGGCTAAATCCTCTCCTTTTTACTTGTTCCTCAGGCCAGGCTAGTCACATTAGTTACCAAACACAAATCTACACAAAAATACTCCAATTCTGTTTTTCTATTTGTTCTTCAACAGCAGTGCACTTCACTATACAGGCCTACCTTGCTCGGTTTGGGACTAGGATGGAGTTCCTCAGAATCAGGAGAAGGAGGATTGAAGAGCTCAGGGTGGGACTACCTCAACAACTAGAAGGAGAAAGGCATCGACTTCAAAGAGGAAACTTGATGATGGCGAAGATGATGGTGGAGACGCTGAGGCCTAGTACTCACTCAGCTCTGTGGACTGTAGAGAGGTGCATTCTTGGGAAATGCTTCTGAGTATTTGTTTGCTGCATTGCTGCTCAAACGTCAAACTCCTCCTATGTTCTTGCTCTGCCTCTGATTCTTCATGGTACACTCCTGACTCCTCATGAAGCTTATGTTGCTTAATTTGTCCTTCTTCTTTAATGTATAATACAGTTACTGTTTTTTTCAGTATGCAAGCCTTCTCCCAGCCTTCTCCTGCATGAACAAAACTTGGTGAAAGTTCAAGAATCCAGCTAACCCACTGGACGGGTTGAGCCAGGCGCCCAAGAGTGACGGACATTCCAAGAAGAATGGAGATGCACTGCCCAATTTGGTAATACAGTATCATACTCCTTTTAACAATCATAATTTCAATCTTCCATAATTTCAAACTTAGGAGACATAACATTTAGGCTCTCTATAGGTTAGAAGGACTATTTGCAATGCATTTAACTGAACTGTGTCATACTCACCCCTTCATCATTTTTGTCTACAACAGATTGATGATAGTGTGCTGCTCAGTACCGCCATGAATATAGTAGCATTTGTCTTTGTCACACCTTTTCCATCCATTCATCGATACCATGACCGTCTTCCCACGGACTGTGTGATTTATTGATGAGTGACTTCATTTTACACCATAAATGGATCACACACTTACTGGGGCGGATGTGGGGACAGCAACACCAGCTCACTGCATGACCTATTACCTGAGCAATATTCCACACCGGCCCCATCAACATCATCATTCATGCCTGGTGTTGTGTCTTACATACACTCTTAACCTTGTCCAACCACTCTTGACTCTAAGACCACTTCTCCTGACTCCATAATTGTATTTCCTAAGTTCAGTTTTCAAATACTAGCTCCCCACCATTGCTCAGAGGAAGTTGCTATTGCTAGTTTTTATTATCATATCAGGTCTTCTTTGTTGTGTGTCAAATACTGCCCTTGTAGTCTGGTCTAAGGCTTCCTAAAGTTATGATTTAATATGACTCATTAACTCTCTGTTTTCTTTCAATCTAGTTGACAGTGATGGACAGCCCTTGGATTAATCCTGCAGTATGAGTTCGCACAGGTGGAAGTGGTACCTTCTGTCTTCCCTTTTAGAGTAGTAGCCTGCTACTACTACTACTTACCACCCCCTTAAAATTAAAATGCCATCTAGGGAAAAACCCTTCAGTAAAAAACTCCCATGGGTCGCCTAGTCAGGTAATAGAAGAACTATGGATTGAAGTGAACTTGCTTAGTTAGTAATTAACTCTTACTGAAGAAGATGTTGTCTATATGTATGTTGGTTTTGTAGGTGAAATAGGCAATGCCAATGATAACCTAGTAGTCAATATAATTGCAGAAGGCAATACAGCAAGAGTATAAGTAAATTACATACACGTTTTTAGTAGATTAAAAAAAATTGCTACACTAAAAGAGAGCAGTGCAAACTAAAACACCAAAATAAATATTTGAGGCATAAATCAAGTAATATAAATGATCCCCTTTTTCTTTTTAACAAATACAAAAATCCACCCTTTCCACTCACAACAGGCCCACTTCTCTCCCCAAACAAATAGCCCAATGCGCGAAATGTCCAATGAAAAGACCAATATGAAATGTTTTGAAAAACCCTCACCACCCTCTCCTCCCACAACAAGTCCCTCCCACAAAATCAACAAAATTAAAAAAGGGGCTCAGAAGAGGGACCTGTCTATATGGGTCCTATGCTGGTGTGGGCTCTGCTTGATAGTAGGTAGCTGGCTCTCTACCTGGTCTATCCGCTGCCGGATATAGTGAAGCAATGCCCTGTCAGAGCAGGAGGGGGCAGCAGCAGGTGCATTCAGGGACCCTGATGTAGTACTCAGGAGGCTGTACATTGTGGCTGGAGAGCTGCTGAGCTGGATTCTGTTATGCCACGGGCCCCCCGGCCCGGGCAGGGAAACCGGTTAGGGCCTCGGTTGGAGTCGCGGTCTGTGTTTCCACCTGCGGAGCTCGCCGCGGCCCTTTTTTCAGGCCAAATATCATCCGAAGCCCAGAAATGGACATCTGGCCTACCCATGTTCAGGGCGCAGCGCGGCTCCAACATTAGGAGTATGCACTCCCTCACTCCTCACTTACCTGGTGTCTTGCATTTTTTGGGGATTCTTTCTCTTTCTTTTCTCTAAGTAGGAGCCATATTATCTTTCTCCCAGCATGCCTTTCTTCTTTTCTTCTTCCCTGCATGCATCTGTCTCCCTTTCTAATATGGCATCCTCATCTATCTCATTCTATAGCTTTTTCTCAATCCAACATGGCGTACTTGCTTTTTCCTGTATGTCACTTCCTGTTCAGGGGTTTTTAAGGAGTTGGATTCTTGTTCTACATGCGCTGCAACACTTTCTTTGGTGGTGATCACGCTCTGGTTATTTTCTTCCTATTCCAGCCTGTTTTTCCCAGCTTTCTTCTAGTTATTTTTTTCTGACTTGGAAGTCTGATATTTTGTACACGTCTTTACTTTTGTTCCAGGGAGTTCCTGTCATAGAGAATTTTTTCCTTTGGGGTTTTTCCTCTGGGACTCCTTCTGGAGGGCACGGACATCTGTTGACGTACCATCGTCAGCAGCACCGTGGCTACCGGAAAGGGCTGTCCTTACCTTGGTCAGAGCAGGACCTGCAAGAATCGAGGTCGTCCTTCTGTTCCAGCTGACAAAGGCCACAAGCGAAGTATGGACCGTGACAGATTCTGGGTCTAAGGCAGCTATTTCATCATCTTCCTCCTCCAGGACCACCAGCCACCGATATTTGGCCTGGATGTTCTCCACCCTTTGCCACCACAGATGGGCCTCTATCTTCTACCTGATTGGTGGTCATCTGCCTGGACTAGCTATATCAAGAAAAACATATAAAAAGCAAAACAAATTGTAAGCAATGCTCTGAACAAAAACGTCTTGAAAAGTAGGTAGTGGGTGGCACAGTAGCACTACATTGCTGGTTCCCTAGGGACATTGAAATTTGATGTGATTATGATTAGGAGAGTCACAGGACCAATTGTATTTGTTTACCCACACATGCCTCAAATTAAAAGCACTGACTGTGTGGTAGAAAAGAATGAAGGCAGAATAACACCAAATAAAAAAAACTGTGGTTTCGTTTTTTTTCTTTTAAAGGTTTTTCTAGTAACTAAACAGACACGTTTATTGGAAAAATAGAAATGAATTACCTTTCATTTATGAGTAAGGCATTATGCACTATGGAGTATAAGTTGTTGTGCCAAATTAATGGAGGCGTGCTAGCCAGTGCTTCATGAACTTTGCTACTGTCTGCAGTTGGGGCAACTGTAGTTATCTATCTTTAATTCCAATAGACCTGCTATTCTCCAAATGCCTTTAACATCATTTCTACCCTGACTCCAAAGAGGCAGATTAATGAATAAGATACGACACACATGTCATGTATAAAATGTGGATATATTTATCCTGTCTGTTGTAAGTGAACAGTGTGGAAACGATGCACTGTACTACAGGGAAAGGAATGGGGTGCAAAGATTGTATTTGGCATGTGTTTTCACAGAGTATCCCTTACACCATAAAGTCAGGCACTTACTAGTTCTACTTTACATACTGGCCTCGCCCACCACCACAAATTATTTCCAACAAAGTAATTCAAGGGAAATTAAACTTGACTTACTCTAATGCAGAGTAAGACAGAGGGATTGTGTGGGTAGGTAGCACTTTTGCTATAGAAGAGAGGGGTGTCACTGATCATCGAATCATTGTGTGCCTAAGCTTTGGCTTATTCAGTCACTGTATAGACTAAAGTATAAAGGGATGAATTTGAATAGTTTTAAAATAAATCTGTTCTGGGAAACCATGAAATATATTTTGGAAACACTTCACATAGCCATAAAAATGTGGCACATGCCAAGAATGGATTTTTCAATTTCTGTAGTAGGCTGTGATGGAAGAACTTAGGAAAGAATAAAGGAGTGAAGTACTAAGTGATGATTGAGTAAGCGAATGGAAAACAACACACCATGCGTGTTTGGTTTGAAAATGAATTAAAAACTTTGCAAATGCCACTGAAGCAGACACACATTGCATGTCCAAAACTGATGTTTCATGTATCATTTGAGTAGTATGTGAGATTGTGTGCAGTGCTGTTGTGCCCCAGGGGTAGGGTGTGTGTTGTGTGATAGGTATGTGTGTGTAGCTGAAATATTAGTGTCATGGTACTGTGTCTGTGGTGTTGTGACTGGAGGTCCCGTGGCCAGAAGCTTCCCCACTCGGCTGTGCCCCCTCTCCGTCACCTGCTGGTGCTGATGCTGAAAACAGATAGTCATCACATTTGCAAGATAGCATTTCCATCATAAATCAGACACCCACCCACCCAGCCACAGCACTATAAAACACCCACCCACATTAAACACAACACTTTACGAACATGAAAAATAGCCAAGAGATAGCCACACAAATCATAGCAACAACTACACACACCACGAACACTCATCCATACATGACGCACCCCACACCCCACCACATTATACAACACCCACTGCACAACACACACCACACAACACCCATGTCCCCACAAAGGCACTCTTGTTTCACAGATAAGGACTTGCGGGTCATGGTGGAGGGAAGAAATAGTCAGGGTAGAGCCACAACTGTTTGGAGCACAGGTACAGCAAATCGTCATTGCAAGGAAGATGGAGCTATGGTGGAGAATCGTGGACAGGGTGAACACCGTGGGACAGCATTCAAGAACAAAGGACGACATCAGGAAGAGGTGGAATGACCTACGGGGGAAGGTACATTCCATGGCAGCATGGCACCAGCTTGCCATCCATAGAATTGGTGGTGGACCCCTACCTCCTCCTCCACAGCTGACAGCATGGGAGGAACAAGTCTTGGCAATACTGCATCATGAGGGACTTACTGGAGTAGCCGGAGGAGTGGACACTGGTGAGTCAAAATGTATTACCTATCCCCCCAGATACCTGCATGCTACCACCACCCCTCACCCTGACACCCACCACTCCACTCCATTCCACACAGTGCACCACCACAATTGACTAACCTCAATGCCAAGCCCTACATTCCATACCCACTGCATGAACATTCCTTCCAGCCCTGCATGTACACACACCACCAATGCATGCACAGCATGGAGAACGAACAATCCCACAATACATCACCATACACAAACAAAGGTGGCAGGGCAATAGCAACGATATAGGGGAAGCTAGGGATGTCGAAAATGTCACAGACATGTAGCATAATATACCACTTACAGCCCCACAGGTGCCCCAGCCAATCGCAGTGATGAGGAGGTGCCACGGCTACCCAGTTTCTCAACAAAAGATGCCCCCAGTGATGACAGTAACTCTGGACTTCTGGATCTGGATGAACTACCGGGCCCATCAGGGACCACTGGTTAGTCGGCAACCCCAGCCCACACCCACTTCACCACAGAGCCCCCCTCTTCAGTATCCAACACCACAGCAGCCACCCAACGTCCCCAAACCTATATCCCCAGGACACCTCAATCAGCAGTGTGCCCCCCCTGTACAGGGACCCCAGTCCACACCTCACAGCCAAGACAATCAGGGTCCTGGGGTCAGTGGCAGTGGGAACACTGTTCAGGGGACACAGCACAGGGGGCCAGGGATGGTCCTGGGGCAGCTGTGCACCAGGGGGAGGACAGGCCCAGGGAACCGACTGGCCAGGAGTCACTCACCAATTTCCTGGGGCCTTACCAACAATCCCAGGACAAGATGGGTCAGATTCTTAACATCATGCAGGAGAGCCAGTGGCTGCAGAAGGTACACCATCAGGAGATCAGGAAAGATTTGCATGCCATCAACACCACCATGGTCTCCATAGCAGGGGTACTGGCAGAAATGGCCAACTTCATGAGGGACTACACAGCACACCAGCAGGCCCCTTCCACTATCCATTCAACTGAACAGCCCTCCACATCTGCTTCAGCTAGTGGACAGGAGGCTCTGCCACAGGACCCACAGGCCACCAGCACCCCTCCCCCTGCAGAAGGTGAACCACCCCACAAACTTTCCCTGCAACTCAGATGCCAGAGACACTTGCCAAGACTAACACCACTGCCAGGAAATGAGACCCTCCTGAATGTCCCCCTTGTGTTCCACTCTGTCAGTCAGTCAGTCAGTCAGTCAAATAACTTTATTCGGCAATTGCCATAAAAGTACAAACCAAGACACATTTCCCAATCTATAAATAGTAAAATAAAACTTTAAAACCATTACTGGAAGCACCAGATGAACATCCAATCTGAAACCCCTTGACATACATAGATAAATATACTAGACATGATTAAAAATCACAAAGTCAGAAAAGTACAAATGTTAGCGTTAAAAAGATATACTATACGTACATAAAATATTTAAAAAGGAGTAGGCCTTTTCCTAATACGTAAAGAAGCTGTGACAAAGTCTAATACATGGTGACAAATTTGGATATTAGGCAATCTCTGAAGGTATAGCAGGGCTTCCTTATAATGAATAGGTCTAAAAAGACGTAACGTGGGTAAAATAAAGGCCCCTCTAGGTGCAGCATATAAAGGGCAAAGAAGAAAAAAATGCAAAGTGCTCTGGGTTGATTTGGAGTCACAGGGACAAAGCGGTAAATCCTTTTTCCAGAAACATGGTTCAGGGAAAGCTACCTTAAAATGAATTAGATTAAGTCTAAAAAGTGTTAAAAAGGAAATTATTTTAAAACTTGAAAACCAAGACAAATAGGGTTCAAGGCATGGAACAGTCACAATCCGAGAATAAGAATCAAAAGATTTCAATTTCAGGGAACTATAAAATCTCAGCTCTGATATGTGCTTGGAATAAGTAGACTTCAAAACAGACCTAGAGTTTGTGGTTAATAGATGGGGATCATCAAACATATATCTAAGCCCTAGGTTCTCAAAGGAGTTTTGCAGAAACATAAGCCAGGGAATCCTATTTGAGTATTCCAATTGAAGACAATCAGTGATACAGTCTTGGACCAAACTTGCCATAGGGTTTGACCGACATTTGATCCACAGCAGTACGGGAGCCATAAAGACCCTGTCCTCCAAAAAGCACTGACCCAGTTCTTCATGGCAGATTATGTTTGCGGTGCATTTTGGAACCAACAATAATCTGCGCAGGAATTTATTTTCTACACTCTGAAGAGACGGTATTTTATTATAGCCCCAGACGCCTGCCCCATAAAGGACTGATGCAGTGCATTTGGAATTATAAAGAGTTTTCAACTGAGCAGGGGGTCTGTGACCTAGTTTATTTGAAAAGCGAAAAATTGCTTCATTGTTCCTTATCAACTGTTGGAGCTTAAAATTAATGTGTGTCTTCCAGGACAAAAAAGAACTCATGTACATGCCTAGATAACAAAATTCTTTGACCTTATTAAGAGTGTGCCCTCCCATAGAAAATAGTTTAGACTTTGTATTGCGTGGGCCACAAGTCATAACAAAAGTCTTTCGGTAATTTACTTTCAGATCCAGATTCAGCATAAAATCGTAAAATACATCCAGTAGTCCCTGTAAACCGTTTGCAGTACGGGCAATTAAAACTGCATCGTCAGCGTATAATAAAACTGGAAGGTGTCTCTGACCCATCTTCGGTATGTCCTTTGCATGTTTTAAAAGTGAATCATAGAGCCCATTTATATAAATCAAAAAGAGAAAAGGGGCTAAGATACATCCCTGCCTTACGCCCCTAGTTGACGGGATGGGGGAGGTTCTCTGCCCATGTGAGCCGACCTGAACAGAAATTGTTAGGTCTGTGTGTAGGCGTTTAATAAGCTCCAATAGAGGCAGATCACAGCCTAAGGCTTCCAAAATTTGCCATAACTTTGACCTATTAACCATATCAAAGGCACTGGTTAGATCAATGAAAGCCATGTGAATAGACTCTTTTTTGACTGTCACATATTTGCTGAGTATCAGCTGCAAGTTTAAAACTTGCTCAACTGTGCCTACACCAGGTCTAAAACCAAATTGAATAGGGGATCAAATCTGGGCCTCGGACACCCAGTCTTCTAACCGGGACAAGATCACACTACCTAAAATCTTTGCCGTCTAATCAATAAGAGAGATTGGTCTGTAACAGGAAGGATCTTGTCTATTACCTTTTTTAAAGATAGGAACAATAATGGCCGATTTCCATGAAAGGGGCACGTTACTGTTTACCACACTATTCAAAACATTTGTAACTAGCGGACCCAAAGATCAATTTCTGATTTAAAAAGATCAGCGGGAACCCCATCGGGCCGGGAGCTTTTCCCTGCCTTGATCTATTAATAGCATTTTTGACCTCGTGGAGGTCAAAAATAATGTTTGGGGCCTTAGTTTTGGAATCTAAATTGAAAAGTGCAGGAGGATTTACATGCGAATTCTCATAGATTCCTGAACAGAAGACTTTCCTAAAATGAGTTAACCAGACATCCTCAGTAATAAGACAGTCATCGGCCAAAGAGTGGTGACCAGAAAAGTATGAGTGATTAATCACTTTCCAAAATTTAGAAGTGTCCTTCTGCTCAGATGCAGCCAAAAGATCGCCCCAGACCCTGGACCTAATTTCTGATTTCCGTTTGTCAATGGCAGCCTTATAATCAACTCTGGCTAATTTAACTAATTGACGGGAGATAGGAACTGCTTTAAGTGCATCTTTGAGTTTTTTGTGGGCAGATGAACACGCGGAGTCGAACCATCTGTGGGCCGCCGGCCCCTTCGCAGGCCTGTCCACCGCCAAGGCGCGTGAAATGTCAGTGCTTAAAAATTAAAATTCACGCACTATGCGGTCAGAATCTAACTGCTGGGAGAGACACATCTGAATCGAGTCCGACCTACTTCTTACAATTTCCTGGTTAAAAAGTTTTGGATCTATTTTGTCCCATTTTAAACGTATGCCACAGTTTGGATTATAAACAGTAGCAGCGCTCAAGCTTTTATTTTTGGGTGCCTGAATAATTTTTAGGTCCAATATAATACTAAGGGGGTTATGATCACTCGCACAGTGGGGCGTAATCTTGAATTCTTGAATTACGTAAAAATCAGAGGAGCTGATAAGTATGAAATCGATAATACTCCCCCTCAAATTCCCTGTAAAGGTTGGTATTTTGCAGGCGTCAGGGGCCAATTTCTCGGTAACATGGACCAAGTCAAATTTACAAGTAAAAAGGTTTAAGGCATCTCCTTCAGATGTATGGTTAAAATGAAATACTGACTCTCTGCCCTCAGCAGGAAAGGCACACAGGTCCATGTGTTCTTTGCTGCACAGAGGAGTGTTGAAATCGCCCACCCATAAAATAATTAGGTCACTATTCTGCAAAGCATGTGAAGAATCTATAAAATCCGTTACCTCTTCCAAATGACCCATAAGGAGGCCCCGAGGGATATTGTTATAAAAGTTTAAAATAAGGATATCCTTTTGGCCGCAAATAGAGACTAGGACAACCATAAAATAAAGGGAAGACCAGATTAAAGACACTTTTAAAAGCGGGAGATGTATGGAAACGAGAACTAAGAGGCCGCCACTAGCTCTCCCCATCTGGGAGGTTAATGCCGGCTTACACAAAGAGGTGAAACCGTTCAGGAGGAACGTATCTTTGGACCAGGTCTCCTGTAGACAGATTATATCGTAGGAGGAAATGAAGCTCTTCCAGTCCGAATTGTCAGATTTAGATCGCAACCCTGCTATGTTCCAGCTAAGCAGAGTTAATGGTCTAGACACAGGACATGGCATTAGAACTTTAGTATTTATAGGAGCTTTTAGGTCCAAATCAGGCTTTCCTGTGTCCCAGATACATTCAGCGTGGACATTCCCAGCCTTTGGTCTCTCCTTTTTAGAAGAACAGGGGTGGGTCACCGATAGTCAATCGTTCACGTCAAGGTGACTGAGAGTCGAGAACCGGTTGCTAGAGGGTACATTTACCTGTAAATGAAGCCTTTCAAAATCTGGTCTGCGAATACTAGAATTAGTGACAATGCGGTTTGGTAGGAGCACAGGGTCGTAAAAATGATACAGGGGATGTATTTGAATCCTGTTAGTTGACATTTTACAGTAGTCCAAATTGGTCAAAAAATTGTCTACTGAACGAGGATTAGCAAAATTTAAATCAACATAGTCTCCCTCCTCCAATACTTTGGAGTGTCCTACCCTCCTCACTCTTCGGGCCATGAGAATCTTATCATTGTGGAAACAATTGGATTTGAAATTGAAGTTCAACCAGTGACCAGCTTTTCTAATTAGGGAGTGGGTATCTTCTTGTTTGGAGCACTCCAGAGGAGGAACATTTGAGAGAACCAGAACGTACGGGTTGCAGGCAGGTGGTAAATGTAAAGAGTCTGCATGGTTAGTAAGTTTAGTAGGATCTTTGTCATGCGTTCTAGAGGAATAAACTTCCCTTACCGGCCCTGATGCAGGGTTGTCAGCGAAAGGTCCTTGACCAGAGACGGTTCGTGGATCAGGCAAAAAATTACTTACTCCTTGGGGTACCAAAGTAGGGGGAGGAGTAGACTGATGTGCTGGTTCGGGGCTATGAAGTATTCCGGTGCATAAAGGACCTGGTTTTAAAAAACTAGATAAAAGCCTGGTCACATCGTTACAAAAGCAATCGAGCTTCCTAGCGATCAAGGTGGAAATTTTTGCCTCAAGAGTTGCGCAAAAGGATTTGAGTGTCAAGTCAATAAAACTAGAAAGATCTTCAGGAGCATCCTTACTCGGAGGGCATTCGGGGAAGGAGACCAGGGGGATTGGGGGTTGGTCACTATGGGCCAGGTAGGTAGGTAGATTCTTATTGGAGCCCAGGGCCTTTTTTGTATTTTTCAGCTTTTTCCCGGCTCTCCTCTTCTTCAAAGGGGGAGAATCGGCCTGAGAGCAAGAGCTTTCAGGAGGAGGAATAGCTAAAAGGAGAGAAGAATTAATTTGGTCAGTAGTGGGGAGTATATCGGCGCCCAACTGGCTGGTATTCAGAGGCGAGATCAGTGATGAAGGACCAGTCCTTGGAAAAGTGGAAATATGGATGGTAGGTTCCAAGGGGGGGTGTTGAACAGTACTTTGGACAGCCCCAATCCTTTCTTCTACATGTTCAAGTTCGGATTCAATGGCCCCCATCACAGAAGATAAATAACTAGTAATGGAGGACTGAAGGGAGCTGGACCCGGCTTCCCCCTTCTGAACATTAGACTTTCTTTTCCCCATATTTGGTAACAAACTCACACAGTATCTGAAACAGCACCCCGATGGAGATTCCACAGGCAGAAGAAGTAGACGTTAGGGGGGGGGCCCAGCCCGGCCTCTTCCGGTTGATGACGGGCGAAGGACGGGCCCGCCCTTGGCCCGGGCTTCGCCCGGGCGCCGCCCGCGCGCTTCCCGCGCAGCGGGAGTGCGGTACAGATTTAAAGGGCTCCTGCCCCTCCTCCGGTCACAGCGCTTCCCGCGACGGCGGGAGCGCGATTTACAAAATTAAAGGGCTCCTGCCCCTCCTCCGGTCACAGCGCTTCCCGCGACGGCGGGAGCGCGATTTACAAAATTAAAGGGCTCCTGCCCCTCCTCCGGTCACAGCGCTTCCCGCGACTGCGGGAGCGCGGTACAGATTTAAAGGGCTCCTGCCCCTCCTCCGGTCACAGCGCTTCCCGCGACGGCGGGAGCGCGATTTACAAAATTAAAGGGCTCCTGCCCCTCCTCCGGTCACAGCGCTTCCCGCGACGGCGGGAGCGCGATTTACAAAATTAAAGGGCTCCTGCCCCTCCTCCGGTCACAGCGCTTCCCGCGACGGCGGGAGCGCGGTACAGATTTAAAGGGCTCCTGCCCCTCCTCCGGTCACAGCGCTTCCCGCGACGGCGGGAGCGCGATTTACAAAATTAAAGGGCTCCTGCCCCTCCTCCGGTCACAGCGCTTCCACTGATGGTTTTGTCCCCACGAGCTGTGAACACCGAACAAGCTATAAATGCTTACGGCCTCATAGCACTCAAAAATTAAATGTATCCCCCTAAACTGTTACCCCACACCCTTTTAGAGGCAGATGACGGACAGCACACCGATCATGTAACTGTGCAACAGGTCCGCATGTGACAAGCTCCTTGACTCCGACCTTCCAAAGATGGCTTCCTTCGGTGTCCACTCTGTCACTTTGTCCACTTTGAACTGCCATTGCTCCCCTTCCTATGGCCCCTTGGACACTAGACCTGTACTACAAACAGACTGGACCACTACCCTGGACTTTCTTCTACCATCACCCCATTCCATTGTACTATTCCTTCTATATTTTTCACTTCAATAAACACCCTTGAACACAACTTGAGCGACAGTGATTTATGTGACAAAAATGTGCAATAATATCAATAGTAACATCTTGTTCAATTGTACTGAACTTTGTGATTGCATACAAATATTGGCCTGTAGCTGTCTGTAGTCATCATATCAGTACACAGTTGTAATAACACCAACATCTGCAAAATGAGAAGGCATAGGTGTCAGTCAGTTGAGATTTAAAGGACGTGACTAACATCATGCTACAGCCTCTGAAAAGATAAATAATCAGAGGAATGGTCAGTTTCACTGTCTTATCTTTGTGTCATTGGAAGTATTGCCGTATTACTGATGTCCTGTTGTCCACATCCCCATCCTCTGCCTCCTCGTCCTCACTGTCTTCAGGGTCCACTGCTGCCAAAAGAACATTTTCACCCTTCTGTAGATAGGGCACATGTCGTCTGACAGCAAGGTTGTGCAACATGCACAATACAATAGCTATCTGGCAGACCTTCTCAGGGGAGTAACACAGGATCCACTTGTCAGATGGAGGCATCTGAACCTGGCCTTCAGGAGGCCGAAGATTCGCTCAATTATCTGCCTGGTTCGCCTATGAGCATCATTAGAACTATTCTCAACCCCTGTCCTGGCATGCCTCACAGGGGTCAGAAGCCAGGACAGGTTTGAGTAGCCGGAGTCACCTGCAAGAATTGAGGTATGTTAAAAATTGGGTCTTTGGTTGACAGTTTGGTTACCCCCGTTCAAGCAAGGACCCTTACTCTAGTCAGAGTAAAAGAGAATCACCCTCAGCAAACCCCTGCTCACCCCTTGGTAGCTTGGCAAAGCAGTAGGCTTAACTTCAGAGTGCTAGGTGTAAAGTATTTGTACCAACACACACAGTAACTTAATGAAAACACTACAAAATGACACAACACAGGTTTAGAAAAATAGGAAATATTTATCTAAACAAAACAAGACCAGAATGACGAAAATGCACAATACACAAGTCAAGTTATCAATAAAAATGCGAAGAGTCTAGTTTTAAACACACACTAACACTGTTAGCGTAAAACAGTACCTTGGGTGCATCAAAAATAACCCTGCACGGCTGAGTGAGCGTCAAAAAGGGCTTGCAATGCGTTGATTGCACTCACAAGTGGGACCTTGCGTTGTTTCTCTTTCGCCGGGTCCGGGTGCGTCGTTTCTTCTCTCAGCAGGAGAGCGATGAGTTGATCCGGTCAGCACTCTCCGGTCCGGGCAGGCCTTGCGTTGTTTTTACACGCCCAGCTGTTTTTACACGCCCAGCGGTGCTTGAGTCGGAAATCCAACCGCACGATGATCTGAAAACCACGCAGCGCAGGTTGAGATCTCTCAACCTCCGTCAGCGATGCTGCGCGTCATTTCTCCTGCTCCGTGCACCGATTCTTCAGTCACGTTTAAGGCAAGCAGCGATTCTTAGTTGCGGAGCCGGCAGCGCATCATTTCTTCAGCCGCAGATCAGAGTCGCGTCGATCTTTTCCCCGCACAGCACTCTGCGCATGGATTTGTTTTTCTTTAGGCTGCCAGCTTCTCCTCTCAGGGACCCAGGAACTGGATGGGCACCACAGGGCAGAGTAGGAGTCTCTCCAGAGACTCCAGGTGCTGGCAGAGGGAAGTCTTTGCTGTCCCTGAGACTTCAAACAACAGGAGGGAAGCTCTAAATCAAGCCCTTGGAGAGTTCTTCTCAAGATGGAAGGCACACAAAGTCCAGTCTTTGCCCTCTTACTCTGGCAGAAGCAGCAACTGCAGGATAGCTCCACAAAGCACAGTCACAGGCAGGGCAGCTCTTCTTCCTCAGCTCTTCTCCAGGCAGAGATTCCTCTTGATTTCCAGAAGTGATCTAAAGTCTGTGGTTTTGGGTGTCCTTCTTCTACCCATGTTGTCCTTTGTAGTTGACTTACTTCAAAGAAAAGTCTCTCTTGTTTGTGAAATCCTGACCAGGCCAGGCCCCAGACACACCAGGAGGTTGGAGACTGCATTGTGTGAGGGAAAGCACAGCCCTTTCAGGTGTGAGTGACCACTCCTCCTCTCTCTCCTAGCACAGAGGGCTCATCAGGATATGCAGGCTAGACTCCACATGTCTATCCGCTCCTAAAGGGAATGTACACTTTAATCATATATAAAAGCAACCCCCATGTTATCCTATGAGAGGGATAGGCCTTGCAACAGTGAAAACCGAATTTAGCAGTATTTAATTGTTAGGACATATAAAACACATTAGTATATGTCCTAACTTAACCATACTCTGCACCCTGCCCAAGGGGATACCTAGGGCCTACCTTAGGGGTGTCTGATATGTAAGAAAAGGGAAAGGTTAGGCCTGGCAAGTGGGTACACTTGCCAAGTCGAATTTGCAGTTTAAAACTGCACACACAGACACTGCAGTGGCAGGTCTGAGAC
The DNA here is from genome assembly GCF_031143425.1 of Pleurodeles waltl. Lineage (NCBI taxonomy): Eukaryota > Metazoa > Chordata > Amphibia > Caudata > Salamandridae > Pleurodeles > Pleurodeles waltl. The sequence continues at coordinate 1,181,243,131 of NC_090437.1, forward strand.
CTGATTACAGGGCTACTCATGTGGGTGGCACATCCAGTGCTGCAGGCCCACTAGTAGCATTTGATTTACAGGCCCTGGGCACCTCTAGTGCACTGTACTAGGGACTTACCAGTAAATCAAATATGCCAATCATGGAGAACCAATTACATACACATTGTATATAGGAGCACTTGCACTTTAGCACTGGATGGCAGTGGTAAAGTGTCCAGAGTAACGAAAACAGCAAAAACAGAGTCCAGCACACATCAACAACCTGGAAAACAGAGACAAAAAGTTAGGGGAGACCACGTCTAGGATGACAAGTCTAACAATCATGGATCTCTGTCGTAAGTTGGAGCCAGATCTGATGCCTGTCATTCATCATCCCAATGGAATACCACCCATTGTCCAAGTCTTGTCAGTGCTGAGCTTTCTGGCCACGGGCTCCTTCCAAAATACAGTGGCCCTACTGCAGAGATGTCCCAGCCTATGTTCAGTCTTGTTTTAAAGGCTGTACTGTCTGTATTGTTAAAACACCTGGACATCTACATCCGATTTCCACAACGTGAACATTTGTCTCATGTGAAGGCTGATTTCCATGGTTTGGCACTTATCCCACAAGTAGTGGGAGCCTTTGATGGTACTCATTTAGCCTTGGTTCCCCCACATGGCAATGAACAGGTCTATCGGAACAGGAAGAACTTCCACTCCATAAATGTCCAAGTAGTCTGTTTGGCGGACCTCTACATTTCCCAAGTATGTGCACGGTACCCAGGTTCAGTCTATGATGCCTTCATCATGTGGAACAGAACTATCACACAGCTGATGACACAACAGTACCCAGAGAAGGCCTGGCTGGTTGGTATGTCACATATGTAATTTGTGTTAGTATGCTATGTCTTCTGCCAAATGTAATTATGCCCTATACTAATGTTTGCACACATGTAACGATTACTTACGGGGGACTCTGGCTACCCAAACTATCCCTGGTTGTTGACACCAGTGAGGTACCCAACCACGCCAGGGGAATTCCACTTCAACAGGGCCCATGGAAGGACCCGGCGTGTCATGGAGTGGGCTTTTGGGCTCCTGAAAGCAAGATTCTGTAGTATTGATAAGTCTAGTGGAGCCCTCCTCTAACCCACCACCAAAGTGTGTCAGATCATTGTGGCCTGCTGCATGCTCCACAACCTCGCCCTGAGGCATCAGATCCCATTCATCCTAGACGAGGGGGAGCAAGCAGAAATGCCAAGTGAGGATAACAGTGATGAGGATGAAGGTGGAGACAGCCGGGCAGATCTCATCAATCAAATCTTCACCTTAGTTTAAGTATGTGATGGTCCTTAATTTGACTGACTCAGCAGGGTAGTGTGGGGGTCAGGAATGTTTGAGAAGGATCTTGTGTGACCATCAGACAGGTTATTTGTTGCTTAGCAGTATACAGCTCAGGTTTTCAGGCAAATTAGGACATGGAGTTGTGACTTTTGTGATAATCTTTGTTATGGGCAGTCAAAATGCACATTCTGAGTAACCATTGTGTTTGGAACATGTATTTCTAGGTCATGTTTGCCTTTACCTGGCTAAACTCTTTGTTCAGGACTATTTCCAACCACATCTCTCGCAATGCCGTCCTTATGTTGACATTTCCGAATTGTGTGATTGGCAGGTGGGTTTAGCTGGTCTGACATGTCATTGACCCAGGAACTGTGTAATATAATTTTGGTGGTGTATGAGTCCAACAACCAGGCTGTCAGGACAGTGGGATGTCAGTGTTGTGTTCTACACAATAGACCTGCTTGCATTGTTATCTGGATCCAATGGTGTCATGCGTATGATCATTTATCTTTCAAACATGTCTTCCAGAGCAGTCCATTCACTCATCCTTATCATTGTTTTGGTAATGATACTATTTGACTTCTATGAAGCTGTCAATGTGTTTCCTTATTGCAGGCCACTGTGCATGTGTATCAAGACTGACATGCGTGAGTAGCATGCCTACAGATACCTGACCATGGTAAGTGGAAGGTTCCCTGACTGGGGATAGTTGTACTGAACTCTCTCTGTATTATGGGGTACGTTGATTTGGTAGGCGTGTATAGGTATGTAATAAGGGTTTAGCTAATGACAATTTCCAATAAACTGTTTGCCTATTCAGATGGACAAAGCTGACATGCCCCTTTCTTCAGTGGTCTATGGGATGTTAGTTACTGACACCTATGCAGACGTAAAAAGGTGTAAAGACTTTCTTTACTATGAGACCCCTGATATTTGACCAGCCCATGTGCAGTACAGTGCAATAAATGGGAATTGATGATTCTCCAGTTGTGTCATTGTGTTTGTATTGATCCCAGGCATGACCGTGCCACCGTACGGTGGGTGTGTTGTGCGGGTGTGGGATGAGTGTTGTGTGAAGTGTGGAGGGCGGCCTAATCTATGGTACTATGTATCTCTGCTTTTTGGCTCTGGCTTCTATGTATTCTTGTTGGAAAGGACAGTGGTGTATGAAGGGGTGTATTTTATAGTGCAGTTTGTAGGTGTGTCAGGTGTGTGGATGTGTGTCAGCTGTGTGGAATTTGAGCTATCCAATGTAGTGTTGTGTATCACTGTGCTGACTGCCGACAGCTGCAGTTTGTACCCTCATTGGTTGTCCACCATGGAAGAACCGCTTTTGTGATTTATGAGTCGTAATAGGTTTGATGGTTGTTTGACGGGCTGGCGGTGCTGGTGGTGGGACCTCATTCCCACCTTCCAGAGTCCTGGCTTTGTTGTTTTTTTGGATGGGTTTTGGCAGTCCTGTCTGTGTAACCCATAATACGGCAGTCTATATGACCGCCAACATGGTGGTCTTTTAGTGGCACTACCATGTCAGTCTGGCTGTCAGACTGCCAAACCTGGAATGAGGCCCTATATGTTTTTTAGATGCCAGGTACACCTTCCCTTAATTTGTTGAATGAAAATAATGCAACCGCAATACATTGTTACAGTTTGGTTACCACTGCAGTATCTTCTATCAAAAATATCACTCTGGGCATTTTGTTGGTTCACAATGTTGAAAAAGCCAGGTAGTCAAGCCAAACAAAAACTTTGTGTAATGGAGGGGCAGAGCTATAGCCTATGATGATGATGACTCAGAATCATTGAAGCTCAATGAAGGGGTGGGATACAAATGGTTAACGAAAGGCAGAAAAAAAGATAATGCAAAGATGACAGGAATTAAACATAAATTGGATAGGGAAGGGAGACAGTATAAAATAAGCATTTCTAATGCAAAAGGTCTTGCATTTATTTTGAGTTAGCGCTATTGGCATTGTAAATTCAGAACTGGACGTTTCTTGCCACATAGATTGGTCAACCCTGTCTCATAATTTCATCTTTTCCTGCCATGTTTTGGTGGTCACTTGTGGCTACTGACATCAGAAATCACAAGCCCTTGAAGAGAGACGAGATTACTGCACTACATCTCGTTGTGTAAACTTCTGAACAGAAATTTGAAAATAAGGCTGGAAAAGTATTTTATTTTTATTTTAACAGAATAAAAAGTCTTGCAAGCATTCTTGCCTCACATTCCAATGAGCTGAGAAGATTTCTGGCCCCAATAAAGGAGATAATCAATGCCTTCTGTGTGATGTCGTGAGTGCTTGCAGGGAGGGACACTGGAGACTCGAGATGGGATGAGAGCCTAAGGAAGTTTCACATCATTGCTTCTAGGTTTAGCTACATTCTACCAGAAGGGGCTTAATGTGGCTTTTGTGAGCAGTGAGCCAGAGGTAAACGAGGACAGGACTGGAATAAAGCTAAAATAAATGTCATTTACATGGGGGAGATGGGAGGAACGGAATGCTGCAATAAAACACATGCAGCTACCATCCTAAAACACTCACAGTGAAAGGGGAGCACTAGAGACATAGTAAAAATAGTCTCACACAGCAACAGAAAAAGAAACCAAAGTGGAATAATACAGTAGTTAGTCACTGCTCTGAAACTGAGAAAGGAGGGAGAAAAAGGCAGAACTGACCACTAGCGAGCAAGAATTTTTAAAGGACACTGCAACCAACAAATTAAATTGCTTTAACCCATAAGAGGTATACTAAAAGTATACATGAGGTTGAATGCTTACGTGTGACCTAAAAAGTAAACAAAGCAAAACTAAAAGTAGTATTATAGTGGGCAGAGGTAAAAGTTAGGGAAATTATAATAATATTAAATAGTAGGACTTACTGGGACGCGCATAGCTCTCAGCATTGGTGCTGGTGTTTGGCGCCTCCTCAGCTCCTTCGGACGCACCTCTGTGTTGCCTCTCTTCTTGCCTTTGAGTGCTGATGTAAGAATTAAAAAAGATAAAAGAAAATAGATTGGTGGTACCTGTAATCTCCACTAAATTATTATATAATAGGCAAATGCAGTAACATTGTACTTAGATCAGATCACCTATGGTACTAGTATGATCGATTTTCGTTGAGTTAGCTATACTCCTAAAATCCCTATTCCAAGTTTCCTTAACAAAAACTTAGGCCCTCATTACAACCCTGGTGGTAAATCCCACTTACCGCCGTGCTGAAGGCCGCCAACATACTGTGGCCGCGGCGGAAATCCGCTACAGGTATTAAGAACTACATCTCGTAATACGCCACAATACAGACACCCACACAAGTCCGCCACACCAAAGGTCAGTGATAAACTGGCAATAGCAAAACACACATCATCACGCCAACAGGAATACGCCCACAGTATCACGACCCACAAATTAATGCAGCGGTCTTTCAACCGCGGTAAACCATTGGCGGTACACACCGCAGCGCTCAAAATACACACACACTTACAAAACACAACCACATTAGACAATTCGAAATACACACACCTGATGCACATACACACACCACACCCACACACTCACACCACTATAAAACACACACCCACATTACCCACAACCCCTTACAAAGACATTTTTCTGAAGAAGCAGAGAGACAGAATAGCAAACTCAACACCAGCATCCACAAGCACACAACACCATCACTCATACAATATCCACGCACCTCAAACAACACACCCCAATACAACACATCACACAGCACAACAAAGATCACCTCACACATTACCCACGCCACATCATGGCACCTCAAAGACACCCCAGGTTTTCTGAGGAGGAGCTCAGGGTCATAGTGGAGGAAATCATCCCAGTAGAGCCACAGCTTTTCGGATCACAGGTACAGCACACCTCCATTGCTAGGAAGATGGAGCCATGACGGAGAATCGTCAACAGGGTCAAACCAGTGGGACAGCACCCCAGAACACGGGATGACATCTGGAAGAGGTGGAATGACCTACGGGGGAAGATGCTTTCTGTGGTATCCAGACGCCAGGTAGCAGTACAGAGTACTGGCGGTGGATCCCCACCTCCTCCCCCACAACTAACAACATGGGAGGAGCAAGTCTTGGCAATACTGCATCCTGAGGGCCTCACAGGAGTAGCAGGAGGACTGGACTCTGGTAAGTAATATCTTTACTACCATATCCCCACCTGCATGCCATCACATACCCCCACCCTCACCCTCCACCATCACAACCCACCCATCCCAATACCAAGCCCTGCATGCACCACCTATGCATGGACACCCATCACCAAAGCATGTCCACTACAGATACCCACACAGCCCCCAAAACACTAATCACACAAGGGCAAACACAATAATGCAAGCACAGGAGTAGAGGGTAACTCACCCATGGCACAAGATGGCACACACAGATACAATAACTATGCATTTACCCCCAACAGGACCCATACCCAACGTCACCTGACAGGAGGTGCCAAACATATCCAGTCCCCCCACAGAAGAGGCCCACAGTGACGACAGCAGCTCTGCACGCCTGGATCTAGATGACCAGCACAGCCCATCAGGGACCTCTGGACAGTCGGTTCCCCTGCCACTGTCACAAACCATCACAGAGCCTCCCCCTCAGGAAACACCACCACAGCACCCACCCAGCGGGCCCATAGCTCTGTCCCCAGGACATGTCAATCAGCAGTGTGTCCACCACTAGAGGGACCCCAGCCAAACCCACCAACCCAAGACAATCAGGGACCTGGGGTCAGTGGGCACACAGTTCAGGGGACAGAGGCATAGGATAACAGGGAAGCTGGGAGGACTGCTGTGCGACAGGGGCAGGACAGGCCCAGGGAACCCACTCTCCACGAGGCACTCTCCAACATCATGGGACCATACAATCATTCCCAGGACACCATGGGCACGGTACTGGCCAAGTTTCAGGAGACCTAGCGGCTGCAGGAGGAACACTACCTGGGGATCAGGGAGGACTTGAAGTCCATCAACAGCACCCTGGTCACCATTGCAGGGGTGCTAGCAGACCTGGCCAACGCCATGAGGGACACAGTGGCATACAAACGGGCCCCTGACACTAGCCTGAACGATGAACAGCCCTCCACTTCCGCTGGCGCTAGTGGACAGGAGGTCCCACCACAGGACCAGCAGGCCACCAGCACCCCACCCCCTGCAAAAGAAGAACCACCCCGCAAATGGTCCCTGAGATCCAGGGAACAGAGAACATTGCCAAGACCCCGCCAGGAAATAACACTCTCCTGATTGTCACCCTTTTGTCCCACTTTGTCGCCCTGACAACTTTGAACTGGCATTACTCCACTTTCTATGCTCCCTTGGACAATGCACCTGTGAGACCAAGAGACTGGACTCTACCATGGACATTCCTCCACCATCACTCCAGCCCATTGCACACACCCCTCCACTTATTTTCATAGAAATAAACACTCTTGAATCACAAATCAATCTGGAGTCAGTCTGTACTTTCACAAATGTGTAATTGCAACCTCTCAGAAATACAGCAATGTCAATGTTCATGTTCACATACCAATGTTACACAGTTGTTGGGCAGCAGTAAACATAGCAGAGGGGACAACGTGGGACGCAGATCTGTGAAATGGAAAGGCAAAGTGACATGCCAGGGTCCATACACAGAGATAAAAAGGCAGATTTATGCAATGTCCTATAGTAGTATTATATGTGAGAAGCAGTGCCTTCCTCTTACCTGTGTCTCACTGGAAGTATTGCACAATGATGTTGTTTCGGTTGTCTATATCTTCTTCTTCTGCCTCCTCTTCTTCACTGTCCACAGGCTCCACAGCTGCCACAAGACCATGATCAGGCCCATCCTCCTGCAGAAAAGACACCTGGTGTCGCAAAGCTAGGTTGTGCAATATACAGCATGCCACGATGATCTGGCACACCTTCTTCGGTGAGTAGTATAGGGAGCCACCTGTCAGATGGAGGCACTGGAATCTGGCCTTCAGGAGGCCGAAGGTGCGCTCTATTATTCTCCTAGTTCGCCCATGTGCCTCATTGTAGAGTTCCTCTGCCCTTGTCCTGGGATTTCTCACTGGGGTCAGTAGCCACGACAGTTTGGGGTAACCAGAGTCACCTGCAAATATCAAGGGAGAACTGTTAGACATCCTCCAACCCTTAGGGACTCTCCCATACCCAGACACCTATGTCAACTGTGTTGGGACCTTGAGATCACCTATTAGCCACACACGGTGCCTCTGGAGTTGCCCCATCACATTACGGATGCTGCTATTCCTCAAAATGTAAGCGTCATGCACTGAGCCAGGATACTTGACATTCAAATGGGAGATGTACTGGTCTGCCAAACACACCATCTGCACATTCAAAGAATGGTAGCTTTTGCGGTTTCTGTACACCTGTTCATTCCTGTGGGGTGGGACAAATGCCACATGTGTCCCATCAATGGCACCAATGATGCTGGGGATATGTCCCAGGGCATAAAAGTCACCTTTCACTGTGGGTAAATCCTCCACCTGAGGGAAAACGATGTAGCTGTGCATGTGTTTCAGCAGGGCATACAACACTCTGGACAACACGTTAGAGAATATTGGCTGTGCCATCCCTGATGCCATGGCCACAGTTGTTTTGAAAGGACCCACTGGTCAGGAAATGGAGTACTGACAGGACCTGCACTAGAGGGGGGATTCCTGTGGGATGGCGGATAGCTGACATCAGGTCTGGCTCCAACTGGGCACACAGTTCCTGGATTGTGGCACGATCAAGTCTGTAGGTGATAGTGATGTGTCTGTCTTTCTTTGTCGACAGGTCCACCACGGGTCTGTACACCGGATGATAACGCCAGCTCATCACTTGCCCCAGCCAACGTGCCATATGGAGGAAAAGGGTGAGCAGAGGGTTATACACCACATCGGTTTCACAAGGGTGTTTAGCAAAATCGTGATATAATCGGTGTGTGGCGCTGTCTGTCTGTATTCCTGGCCAAAAGTCCTCTGAAGCAGTTAGTTGCCCTGCCATGTGCCCCCCTGAAATGGCAGCTGCCCGCCCTGTAAGGAGGAACAAGGGGAAATGAGGTAACTGCGCTGGCATTGTGCAGCGTCGCAGTAGGCGGTCAAAGACTGCGGTGCAATTCAGCATTGGTTATCATTGGGCCCTATGGGTTTCAGGAGCCAATGACAGTGTATGCCGCCGGTGAAGGTACACACCTCCGCGGACGTGACCGCTATTTTCTATCTGTTCACTCACTTGATACCTGACCTTCAACTTGAAGAGGACCTACACTGCAAGTGCTGCTGTGACCTGTGTCTGGAAGCGAAAATGGCTACAGTGTCTGGGGAAAAGGCCCCTGCCTTCACTGCGGAGGAGTTGGAGAAACTGGTGGATGGGGTCCTCCCCCAGTACACGCTACTCTATGGTCCTCCAGACAAACAGGTGAGTAAACTGTGTGCATGGTGGATGGCACATGAATGTATGGAGTGTCGTGGATGGAAGAGACGGGGGCAGAGACCAGCATGTGAGGATGGTGAGTGCATGTTTTTCTGGGCCAGGGTCGGAGGTTTGTGGCAATGAGTAAGAAGAACCAGACAGGGGAGTAACATCCATTCTTACTTCACTATTCCTCTAAGTCAGCGCCCACCAGAAGGAGGGGATTTGGCATGCCATCACCAAGGAAGTGCAGACCCGGGGGGTCTACCATAAACGGAGCACCCACTGCCGCAAAATGTGGGAGGACCTGCGCCCCTGGACCAAGAAGACGGCGAAGGCCCAGCTGGGGATGGCCTCCCAACGTGGAAGGGGTGCCCGTCGCACCATGACCACCCTGATGTACCGGATCCTGGCGGTGGCATATCCTGAGTTGAATGGGCGCTTGAGGGTATCACAGCAGCCACAAGGGGTTGAGTACAGTCTCATTCAGCTGACTCTGCGCGCTTCATGAGGTTCCCGTAGGTCAGGGCAGACGCGCCAAGGTAGATCCATTGTTTTGCAGGCTCACTGCCACTTCAACCCCAAAAGTGGTAGTGGCCCTCTACACCTAGTCAGGCTCCTGTGGGTTCCAGCTGTGCATCAAATGGGTCTAGGCACAGTCCCCCAGGGGCATGTGCTTTTCCCCTGAACTGTTAGTGCCTAGGCTAGTGCCTAGGGCTGCTCCCTGTGTTTGTCACCCTGTCCTTGTGTGCATTAGCATCCTCTGGCGTAGAAGCATTGGCACTGGAGCAGGAGAGAGCTGCAACCCACATGGCCCTGGAGGGTGAATTTATGGAGTCTGAAGGCACCAGTGGGACGGAGGGCGAGGGGAGCTCCATGACGGGGATAGGAGCAGACACCAGCGACAGCGACTCCTCCTCTGGTGGGAGATCCCTTGCGGTGGCGGGCACCTCTGTGCCCACCGCATCAACAGGCACTGCCACCATCCCCCCTATCAGCACGGCCCTCCCAGCAGCCCCTCAGCGTGTTCCCCGAGCTCGCTCACCCAGGAGGGTGGACATTTCCTTCGCCCCAGCAACTCACGCCCTGCCCCAGTCATTCCTGCTGCCCTCAGTGAGGAGGCTATTGACCTCCTGAGATCCCTCACTGTTGGACAATCAACCATTTTGAATGCCATCCAGGGTGTCGAGATGCATTTGCAGCAAACAAATGCATACCTGGAGGGCATTCATTCTGGCATGGCAGCCCATCAGAGAGCATTTCAGGCTCTGGCCTCAGCACTGATGGCAGCCATTGTCTCTGTGTCCAGCCTCCCCCCTCGAACTTCCACTACCCAGACCCAATCCCCTGTACCTCAGCCTATCCCAAGCACACCATCAGACCAGCATGCACACTCATCAACACAGAAGAGTGGACATGGCAAACATAAGCACCACACATCCCACATGCACTTGCACAAGCACTAGACCCATGCAGACACACCATCATCCACTGCCTCCACTGTGTCCCCCTCCTCCACATCCTTCTCCTCCCTCCCAGTCTCGTCTCCATTCACACCTGCATGCACTACATCCTCAGCTACTACCTCCATCCCCAGCACGCCCATCACCACACACCGCTCATGTGCACTCTCCACCCCCACTACCATGCACATGTCCCCTGTCCTCTCCCAGTGTGTCTGTGAGCCCTCCTCCAAAAATTACACAAACGAAGGCACACAGCCACTCAACAGCCATCCACCTCACAATAGAATCCGGCCCATGCACCTTCACCCAAATTCAGCAGATGTACACCTCCTACAACTACTACTTCTTCCTCCACTCCCAAACCCACTCCATCTTCCCGTCCCAGTGTGTCTAAGAAACTTTTCCTGGCTAACATTGACCTCTTCCCTACACCTACCCCCCATCCTTCCCCTACGGCCAGGATGTCCAGATCCCAGCCCAGCACCTCAGCCACCAAATCCTCCAGCACTGTGGCCCCTGCAAGTTCTGTAACCCATCAGGGCTGCCAGTGTGCCACCTAGCAAGGCCAAGGATCAGCCCATTCCGCCACCTGCTATGGTCAAGAATGGGCCCACATGCCATAGAGCAAAGCCGCACCAACCAGCCAGCAAGGCCTCCTCCAAGCCAAAAGGGGACAGTGCCAAGGGCCCAGCAGCGACATCCAAGGTGGGGAAGGTACACAAGGCTAAGGGGAAGTCAGCACAGGGCATGGACCCTCCGACTGAGGGACTGGTGTCACCCCTTCTGGCAAACAGAACAGCAACCTGTACGGCGGTGGACACCGCCACCTGCACGTTTGCTGCCTCAGCAACAGCCCCCAGCATCATCCCCAGTGGGTAGCCATCTGAGGCTGCAGGAGACGTCTTGCTGTCTCCCTCCACAGGTGTTGACACATGCACCACCGGCAGCATCTCCGCCACAGACACCGCCGCAACCCCTGCCACCAGCCCCGCGACGTGCACAGACAGTGCCACCACAGCCGACATGGACAGCATTCCCAGCGGACAGCCGTCCAAGGCTGCAGGGGACGTCCTCGACCCTGCACAGCGTACATGAGGCACCACACCCAGCACTGTTAGTACCAGCAGGCGACAGGCAAAGTCGCAGCAGGGTGGAGTGTATCTCTGATTCCATGGAGTATCATGCTACATGTTCCCAGGCAATCTCTTGGCATGCACACCCAGGTGAGGGAATGGGACCTGACACACAGTATGTGTAGCACTCTAGGGACAAAGCCTCCTCCAGAACCAGTGGAGGAAAGCATCCACTACCCCAGTCCTTGGCAGGATGAAGCACTCTGGGCACAAAGCCCCCTCCAGAAACAGTGGAGAAAAGCATCCACTACCCCAGTCCTTGGCAGGATGAAGCACTTTGGGCACAAAGCCCCCACCAGAACCAGTGGAGAAAAGAATCCACTACCCAGTCCTTGGCAGCATGAAGCACTCTGGGCACAAAACCCCCTCCAGAACCAGTGGAGAAAAGCATCCACTAGCCCAGTCCTTGGCAGCATGAAGCACTCTGGACACAAAGCCCCCTCCAGAACCAGTGGAGAAGAGCATCCACTACCCCAGTCCTTGGCAGGATGAAGCACTATGAGCACAAAGCCTATTCCAGAACCAGTGGAGAAAAGCATCCACTACCCCAGTCCTTGGCAGGATGAAGCACACTGGTCACAAAGCCCACTCCAGAACCAGTCGAAAACCGGCACCCACTAGAGAGTCTGTGGCTTTGTACTCCCAGGACCAAGCAGTGGGCAAACCACCCACTTGAGAGACTGTGGCTTTGCACTCCCCAGGACCAAGAGTGGGCGAACCACCCACTTGAGAGACTTGAGAGACTGTGGCTTTGCACTCCCCAGGATAAAGCAGTGGGCAACCCACCCACTTGAGAGACTGTGGCTTTGCACTCCCGAGGATAAAGCAGTGGGCAAACCACCCATTTGAGAGACTTGAGAGATTGTGGCTTTGCATTCCCCAGGATAAAGCAGTGGGCAAACCACCCACTTGAGAGACTTGAGAGACTGTGACTTTACACTCCCCAGGACCAATCAGTGGGCATGGAGCCCCCTCGTGGAGCAGTGGCGTCGTCCCTTCATCGGGCTGAGGTCTCCCCTCCTCCCCTTCCCCCTGAGGTGCCTGTTTATTTTCAAGCTGATGCCCCAGCGATGTTCTCTCCGTTTAGAGTCAGGTATCATGTGTGGGCTTCGCCCATGCATTTTGGGACCACTGGTCCACGGACAATGATTGGAACACTATCTGGACTTGTGTAGTTACTGTACATATTTGAATATAATGATCAGTTACAGAGCTGTTTCCATATCTTATTTTTCAATGATTACACTTGTTACAATCATTTCATTTTGTACTTGCGTTCTTCCAGGGGGTGACGGGGTGTAAATGTAATGTTGATGCATGTATCTGTGTGTATGTTGTAGGTGAGGGTGGGGTGGGGGTGTTGCGTGTTGCGTGTGTGTGTCAATCTCTCTTTCCTACCCCCTCCCCTGTGTGCTAGGTGCAGTACTCACCGTGGTCATCGCCGCCGTCTTTGCTGCTCCTGGTAGAAGAGGAGGTAAACCAACATTGGTAGCACCTGAAGTTCGGGTTCCATGGCATCCTGGTTCCTCGTTGGGTGTTGAGAGGTGAGTGGTTTCCATTCCATGCTTTTGATGGCATTGGTACCGCCTCGGAAAAGGTGGCGGGTTGGTGCCTTGTAATACAGTGGACGGTACATTGTCTTCCGCCTGTCTTTTGGCGGTTACCGCCGTGGTGTTTGTTTCTGCCCCCGTGGTAGTCGGAGTGTTAAAGTGGCTGTCTGTGTTGGCGGTTTCCGCCATGGTCGTGATTCCCGCCATATGTTTTCCCACCGTATTACCGCCGCTTTAACACCGACCGCCAGGGTTGTAATGAGGGCCTTAATTTGAACTATGCATTGCAATTAATGCTCTTTGATTTTATTCTCATTTCTCAACCCCATAGATGGACCAACTCAGTCTTCCTTTTTTGCAGAGTATAGATGCATACTGGTACTACACATCACTGTAAAATAGTTTGGGACTGTAGAACTACATAAAGAATGTCACAGAAAACACTAAGGGCCAGATGTAGGAACCAGTTTGCGACTCGCAAACAGCAAAAATTGCCGTTTGTGAGTCGCAAACCGGAGTTTCCTATGCAGAAATGCATTTTGTGAGTCAGGACCGACTCGCAAAGTGCATTTCTGACTCGCAAATAGGAAGGGGTGTTCCCTTCCTATTTGCGACTCGCAGTGGTATGCAATTCCATTTGCGACCGCGTATGCGGTTGCAAATGGAGTCGCAGTTACCATCCACTTGAAGTGGATGGTAACCCACTCGCAAATTGGAAGGGGTCCCCATGGGACCCCTTCCCCTTTGTGAATGGACCCCAAAATATTTTTTCAGGGCAGTTAGTGGTCCAAGGGACCACTACCTGCCCTGAAAAAATTCTGAAATAAAAGGTTTTGGATTTTTTTTTAAGTGCAGCTCGTTTTCCTTTAAGGAAAACGGGCTACACTTGAAAAAAAAAAAAACTGCTTTATTTACAAGCAGTCACGGACATGGAGGTCTGCTGACTACAGCAGGCCTCCATGTCAGTGAGTGCCCTGAGTCGCTATGGGGCCGCAATTTGCGACCCACCTCATTAATATTAATGAGGTGGGTCTTTGCGACCCCATAGCGACTCGCAGACGGTGTCTGAGACACCGTTCTGCATAGCAAATTGCGAGTTGCAATTTGCGAGTCGCTCGGACTCGCAAATTGCAAGTCGCAATTTGCTTTGTACCTACATCTGGCCCTAACTCACTGATATCACTAATTCATTATGACAGGAAGACAGGGGAGTCTGCAATTCAAGGGCTTGTTATATTCAGCCAAAGTGAGTGTCTACGAGTATGATGATGTACCACCGAGCACCTGCCTAACTTTAACTGAATCACATAATAAATAATACTCTTAATGTAAGCTAAATATAACTAATCTCTGAAAGTGAGCAGTGTGCTAATCGGAAAAAAAAGTTAGCATTGTTGAACACAAATACAAATAATATAGTTACTACTCATTGAGCCCCGGAATCTCCGTGCCTAGTATGTCAAGCAAGTGCTGCTTGCAGTCGATGACATCCACCCAGCAGTGCGTCAGCTGCTGGGTGCCGATGGGGTGGGGATGCACATAGAAAACCAGTGCTGCCACCTCCTCCTCACAAAAGATGGGCCAGGGATGCACCCCTTGGCAGTGCTACATTCAACAAGCTAGACAGCTGCTGCTGGTTGCCCGGGGGGGCCTGTCATTTCTGTTCCCATGTTCGACGGCGCTGCCCTGCTGTGCCATGGTGCTGGGTGGTGGGTTAAAGTAAAGAAGCATGAGAAGGAGGAAGGAAGGAAGAAATAACTAAGGAAGTAAAGAGCAACTAAACAAAAATACAAAAAATCACTAAAAGCATGACAAAAATGAAAAAAATGTAAAAATGCACAGGCACAAAAAGACACCCTACTTGAATAAATTAAAATGAGTGGTGGGGGGTAAGAGGTGGAGGATTGAAAAGATTATTAAGGGATAAAAAAATAGGCACACCACCATAAACAGAGTGAAAAACAAGATGGGAATACCTATGTGAACCATGTGGTCCTGCATGTGAGCAATTTTGAACGCAAGTACGTACTTCGCATAGTGTTTGACCGAAAACACAATGTGAATGGGTGCAACAAGGAACTCTACTCACCTGCAGAACTCTGTGTAGCGCAGGGGAGTTTTTTTGCCACTCCACAGAGTTTCGCAAAGGGGACCCCAAGCATTCCTCCCAAGCCTACTTTTGGCAAAGGCTTGCATGTACTTTTGGTTCTCCATGCCTCCTTGCTTGCTCTTATTGTTTGTAGGACGATGTGGCCAGCAGCCATTTTGCCATCTAGCCAGTGTCCCTCGTTGTTCGCTGTTGGTGTTTGATTTTTCCATAGGCTTGCATGGATGTGATATTAGTTTAATATTATGCTTGAGTATCATTGTAGTATATGAATATTATGAATATGATTATGATGAACATTGTTTTATATTACATTACATGCATTTGTTTGCCTTTTTCAATTAAACATTCTTGCCTCACAATAGGTTTCTCATACTCTCACACAAACATCAGCAATTAATTATTGTTTTGAAAAAAAAAATGTATTTACATTTTTTAATTTCAATTTTCTATCTTAATTTTATATTTTATTTTACTTTTTGAAAATGTTTATTTTTGAATTACTTTAAATTTATTTTTACATGTATTTACATTTTTGTTCCATTTTCTGTTCTTTCTTTTTTTTGCAGTTTGCTTTGGTCCATCAATCCACCATAAGGGCACAGCTGCACAACAGCATTCATCTTTTTTAGGTTTAATTTATTTTCCTCCTGGACACCCTGCTTGCCATAGAGTAGGTGCACTGCAGACACATTATTCATTTTTTATAACGATTATTCCATTCCCCACCGGACCACTTTATCTGCCATTGGTGCATACTAACCTTCAATTTTTTAGGGATTATTCTATTTACCCTTGCACCTCCCTGACTTCTGACTACCACAGGTGTCTCCTTTAGAAAAGATGCAATAAAGCAAAGGGCTAAATCTGTATGTTAAGTTATCCTGATTGAAAATGAAATTTTTGGTATGGCTATGAAGTTTGACTTTAAAATGGTTGGGTAAATTGTAATTTATTACCTAGGTAGCCAACCACACTAAATTATATTGCCTTTGTCAGTAGTAATTCAAACTGCAACAATGTCACATTTCACTAAATGTTTTTCTTTTGCTTGTTTGCTTTCAGGTGCACAGGGGAAGAAGAGACATCACCCAAAGTACTACTAAACAGAAGGCTTGTGCAAAAAAATGAGACATCACATCAGTCATCCAATCCCTTCCACTTATGCAGCTTAGTGAGAGCTTTAAGTTGGCACCAGAGGAATTTGCTGCTTAGAATGTGGTCAGTGAGAATAAGCTGCTTTCCATCACTGGCATGCCAACTACAACCTTTTTTGGGAGACCTGGGTCTGCCGCACCGGCCTCCAGGAAGCAGCACTCCTGCATTAACAGTACCACCCCAGCCTGAGCCATAGCCCATGTCTGTTAGCGAGGCAGCAACTGCAATCATGGCGATACCAACAAGCACTGACGTTGAATTGTATTTCTCCTTTTCCCAAAGTTGTACCCAAATGTTTCAGGAAACAGAGCAAAGTGGACGGCAGCCACAGCCGGAAATAATAAATATTCCTGAAGATGGAGCTGAACAGGAGGTTGAGCTTCATGCTGAGCAAGAATCTCCTCTTTTAGAATGATTGGCTCCCAGATATCCAGCAAGCAATAAAGAAGGGTACTCCACTATCTTCCCCAAAAACCAATGCTGATGATCGCGACATGGAGTCGATCCCAGAAGACTCTGGGAGACACCAGGAGAGGCAAAGGAAAATAAAAGTTCCTGAAAGCCTTAGAATCATGGAAGGGGTTGATGATGAGGATGACGACGACAAGCCAGTCATTGTGGGAGCTGGCACAAAGGAGTATGACATTACTCCTCCTATTCAACCTTCTCCAAGGGCTGTGACACAGGTAGCACCGCCTGCATTTCAGGAAGGCAATTAACAACACACCCGCCTACCTCCAATTTTTCTTCAGGCATTAGAACTGGCCCACTAAGAATGTACTACACCCCAGTTTGGGACTTTTTTACACTTAGCAAACAGGAGGAGTACATTGCAGTACATTGCAGAACATGAGTGTTCATCGAAGTAAGCCTGGTTAACGTTATGGTACTGGAGGCCAAACAACCCATATAAAAAACATCGTGCAATCCAGTGGGAGGAGCATCTTTAAGAAATTGCTGAACGTGGTGAAGGTGAGGAGCGCTGGGAAACATAAGCTAAAAGTCTAATCACAGTGGGAGGTCATGAGGAAGAAGAGGGTGACTTCTTCATCCAAAGCAGCCCTGACCCAGCAAGGCACCAGAATCACCTGCCTCGGAGACCTCAAAATGGCACAAGACTCAGAGTCATATGGAGACTCCACAGCATACAGTGACTGCCCCAAGACGCACATTGAGTCTACCACCACTTATTTTTTTGAAAGTCACCTCCGTCAGTGCCCCAGAAAAGGAGAAAATCCAGACTACTATTGCAGGCATGTTTAGAAAGGGAGGCATACAACCACAATCACCTAATGGCACCTTTGTACAATGGGAAGATGCAACAATTTAGCACTGGACTTACTCCCTTTTTCTTTTGTGGAAGGAGTGGGATTTTCAGTATTTGTGATAGCCATCTGCCCAAAAGGGAAGGTTCCAAGTCAGACCTATTTTACCAGAGTTGCTATTCGAGCGCTGCATCACAATGTGCTGCAATTGGTTGTACAAGCTTTGCAGCAAAGTGCTGTTCACAGTATACACCTGATGAAGAGACTTGAAGATTACTTGTGCATCACTGTGCACTGGATCTCTTTTGTGTGGGTAAGGCAACAGCTATCTACATCTCTTCGCCCTGAGGAATGTTTTAAGAGTGTTCAGTGACATGCAACAGTAGCCATGTTCGCCATGGAGAAACCACATATAGCTGCAAACATCCTGGACGAATTTAACAGCAAGGTGTCTGAGTGGCTGTGACCCAAAGGTCTCCAAACTGGATTTGTGCCATGAACAAATATATAGTTAAGCAACAGAAAAGCATGATGGACAGAGTGCTGAAATTTTTCAAACACTCACCCCCAGTCACAGATCTGGGTTAAATCCATTGTTGTTTTGCTGACCATGTCACCCCAGTTTAGACACAGCCATGTGAAAATCAAGCTTGATCCTGCTCCATTTGGGAACAGTCCAGCCTGAAGTGCCAGGCCAGGTACTCCATGGGATCAGTTTGGGGGTGTCACCACTCATCAGCCAGGCTAACTTAAATCCAGTGGCATAGCAAGCAAGGGACCCACATCTGGGCATCACCTAGTCACTTAGGGCATTTTTTAAAAACACAAAAGGATGATGGACGGAGTGTTCAAACATTTCAAACACTCACCCCCAGTCACAGATCTGGGTTAAATCCATAATCCTTTTGCTCACAATGCCACGTCCAGTTTGGACCCAGATGTTTCAAATCAGTCCTGACCCAGCTTCTCATGGGAACAGTCCAGCCCGAACTGCCAGGCCTGTCAATAGCCAGACTAGCTTCAATCTAGTGGCACTGTGAGCAAGGGACCCACATCTGGCATACCATAGCCACAGCTAATTTTAGCAACACAAAAGGATGAAGGATTGAAAGCTGAAACTGTTCAAACACTCACCCCCAGTCACAGATCTGAGTTAAGTCCATTGTTCTTTTGCTCAACATGCTGCCCCAGTTTGGACCCAGCCATATACAAATCAGTCCTAACCCTGCCCCCCCCCCCCAGGGAAACAGTCCAGCCTGAACTACCAGGCCAGGTCCTCTCTGGATTGTAAACAAGCATCCTGGGACCTTTTTCAGGGTACCACTTCTCATCAGTCAGGCTAGCTTAAATCTAGAGACACAGTTAGCAAGGGACCCCACGTCTGAGCATACCCTAGCCACTTAGGGCAATTTTAGCAACACAAACAGACCCAGCAATACGCATATCAGTTTTGACTTTCCTCTCCTTGGGAAGAGTTAAGCCCGAAATGCCAGCCCAGGTCCTCCCTGGACCAGAAACAAGCATCATGGGACTAGGCTAGCTTGAACCAAGTGGTACAGAGAGCAACAGACCCACATCTGGGCATATCCTGGCCATTTACAGCACCTTTAGCCCAGAACTTTCCTATTGTGTGACACTCCAGTTGATCATGTCTTATTTAAATGAGGCCTGATGTATGCAACTCTGTACATCTGTACATGGACACTTTCATTAGTGTGGAAATGCAAATCCACACCTGAAGCACAGCTTCTTCTTGCTTAGATATCACTTTGTGTCCTGAAGTCTTTTGTTTCAATTACTCTTCACACTCATGACAAACTCGCTATCGGCACCTGTGGCCTCCATGATGCCAGCTTGAATCTCTGCTCGCTCCTCAGATCTGGCAGCCATCGACACTCACTGCATACTAAGGGCCTCATTAAGAGTTTAGCCATCCTGAGACCACCAAACTCTCAGTGGTGGTCCGATCACCGCAATCCTGGGGGTCCGATTGCCAGATTAGGATCCTGGTGTTCGGACTGCCAGGAGACCGCTGCCTGCTCACGGGATCCTGACGAGTTGGCGGTGGTGAAAGTCGTAGTCAACCACGGTGGTGCTGAGTTCGGAAGTGCAGTGCTGATTAGGACTTTCCTTTCTACCAACATTTCATGGTGGGGTCCCCTCCATGAAAAGGTTGACAGAAAGGTAGAGTTGGGGGCCACTGTGTCTCCGACATTCACAGAAACATACATATCCTTAAATGGGGACCTTTTCTTAGAACATCAACCATTTTATTATAAAAACACTTCTCTGTTCCATACATATTAGAGGGAGATTCCAGTCAGATTCCAGTCAGATGACCACGGATGCATGCTGACCGTTGAGGGTCTTCACTACAGCTGCTTGCTTAGACTGCTGAATCCCTGGCCTACATGGGACAACAGTCTTCCTTGCTCAGGTATGGGGGTTGGTGTCTTCCAAGGGGAGAAACCTGAAGGGCAGATTAGGGCTTATCACGCTGTGCTCTAACATAGCTTATGTAGGAAACAAAATATTATTCCTAGTGATAGTGTGGTAGGACTGTTTTTGTGTTTTACTCTCCTTGTCACAATTTTGATTCTAGTGTTTTTCATCATCCTAGTTATTGCAGTACATGCCATTTTATCTAAGATGCAGTTACTTCAATAAACATTGTTGAACTATACTCTGCTTCTGTTTGTCTTTGTCTGTGTGAGACTAATGTAACTGAGAGAAAGGGATGAGATCACGATTCCCCTAAGGAGTCCTCAAAGTCATGCGCCTGGTTGTCACAATCATCCCCACTCGTGGGTGGAGATGAGGCACTGCTAGTTGGTCAGAAAACCCGGATTAGGCCGACAAGTGTCACATGGTGTGGGATTGTACTCAGTACTCCACAATTCAGGTGATTCTGCCACCCAACACAGTAGTTTTATTAGGATAATGGGAAGCTATGCAAGATTCCGGAGTGCTGGTGTTGTGGGGGGCCTCAGCATTCTCAGACTGCACACTGTCTGCTATGGCAGACAGTGCGCATTCCTAGGGTGCTGAGTCTGAGGGCATTGGCCTTGGCTCCGTGAGGGAGCTGAGGCCAATGCCGCTGCACTATGTCCGCCGGGCTGACCGGCTGGAATCTTGTAATATGACGGTGGTGAGGCTGCCAGCTTGACAGCTGCCTCACCTGTCACTACCATATTAGAGTTCAGCGGTTCAGCCGCTGAACTCATAATTGGCCCCTAAACGTTTCACTCACCATTCTTCATCTGAACGAATTAGACAAGCATCCATCGATCACTCTAAGCCTCATGGCTTCTCCATCATTAAATGCATTGAACCTACACAGTTTGATATGTGAGACAAGCCTTTCCACAAATTCATCAATTATTTTGCCATCTCTTTGATGTTCTTGCCTGAAAACATATTGTTGGATTAAACGTGATATTTAAAGCAATCTTACTCTGACAGTATGTGACTTCTTCATCTGCTCTTGGCATTTTCTTGACTTCTTTCACACCAAGGTTTTTTAGATATTTGATAATCTTCCAGTTATCAGTCTCTTGAAGTGCATTTATGAAATCTTTAAGTGTCTCTATCCATGTAGTCCATCTATTACCAATATTTTGCTTTGTGGCAGTGCTGAATGGCAATGGTGGTTTGAGACAGCATTGTAACTGCTCATGGGAGTGGCTGACATCAAGGGTGGTGCTCTGTCAAACTCTGTCTACTGTCCCTGGGAATTGGCATCATCACTGAGGCCCGATGATGTTTCAGCCTCCAGGTCATCTAAGACAGTCTTTGAAGTTCATCACATATGGAGACCTCTGAAATTGCTCTGAGCCGCCACCGGCAGCTTTGATGGTATGCCGCTTCAGGTATCAGACAGCTCAGTATGAACAATCCAAGTATTTCTTCTTGGGCCCCCCTGCCCGGTGCTGAGTTCATAATGCTCCACTTATTACGACTCAGGTAAGAGTGATAACAGTATGTGCGTTTTTTACTTGTTTTGTCAGACAGCACTATTTGATATCTGATAATTGTCTTTAACTGTGCTTTGTATACCTGATTGAGTTCTCCTTCAGCATTACTGTACTGTATATTGTATAACTTTATTTTGCATGGCAGTGCGGTACACTTTTGTAGGACCTTTGTAGTACTTTCTTGACTAACAATGAATATACTTTTCTGTGAAGCTTTCTTTCCAGTCACTCACCTCACACCAGCTGGAGTTGTGCTTTGACTCCACATAACCCAACCATCGACTTGGCACTTTGACAAAGGCACACGTGGCACGCATGAGCAGTTTGCCTTCACCAATGAAAATGCACCATTAAAGTACTTTCTTCTTTGGTTTACTTGTCCCCTATCTCATCGGCAGTGTCTTCCTCAGCCTGGTACCTACTGAATAACTAGGCCAAACACATAGCTATAAATCACACATCTTTATTCCTCTGCATGTACCTGTGAAATTCCATTCTAAACCAAGCTTTCGCACACTGATATGGAGTCCTTGGGAACCAGAAAGGTTACGTTCTAAATCAGGAAAGACACTAAAGCCCTGACATGCAAGGAGGTTTTTCCTTGGCCCTGGGCCCATTGATAGATTTCCCCTGCCATCACAGCATGGCAGTCATTGGCAGGGGAATTCAATAATGGTCACCCTATCCTACATTGGACAGGGTGACGGACACTATGATCTGGAGTTTCAGTGATGGACAGGCTGCCAGATCAAGGGTTTCCACTGGCAGATACACCTGAGGTTCTAATAGCTTAAACTGATTGTACGACGAAACAACGACTTCAAAAACAACTACTGCCTTAACACCGAGGTCGGAACACCGACCTCGTTGCTACTACTAATGATTTTACCACGAATGCCTTAACAAAGATATTTCGTTGTAAAGGCATTCCTGATAAAATCATTAGCAATAGGCACCATTCACCCTACATCCCTCACCCCACCCCCCCAACCCCACCCCAAAACCTAAAACCACCTGACCCCCCACCCACTACCCAAAACCAAAAACGCCCCACCCCCCCAACCCCACCCTAAAACCTAAAACCCCCTGACCCCCCACCCACTCCCCAAAACCAAAAACGCCACACCCCCCAACCCCACCCTAAAACCTAAAACCCCCTGACCCCCCACCCACTCCCCAAAACCCAAAACGCCCCACCCCCCCAACCCCACCCCAAAACCTAAAACCCCCTGACCCCCCACCCACTCCCCAAAACCAAAAACGCCCCACCCCCCCAACCCCACCCTAAAACCTAAAACCCCCTGACCCCCCACCCACTCCCCAAAACCAAAAACGCCCCATCCCCCCAAACCCCACTCTAAAACCCCCTGACCCCCCACCCACTCCCCAAAACCAAAAACGCCCCACCCTCCCAACCCCACCCCACCCCAAAACCTAAAACCCCCTGACCCCCCACCCCCTCCCCAAAACCTAAACCCACCACTTACCTTCGCCAACTCCCTTCTTTGTACCTTAACCACGCATGTTTGTTGTTCAGAACATACGTAGTTAAGGCACAAAAAACTAGAGTCGTGGTTAAAAAAAGCATTGTTGCGCTTTCGTTAACCACGACTTTCGGAAAAAAAAAGTCGTTAAAAAGGATGTTTCCCGCTTAAACTCACTGCTCTGCCCACTTTTAAATGAGGTAAGTAAACCAAGAGGCAGTTTAGAGGTGGACAGCACTTGGCCAAATTCTAGATGACCCCCTAAATGTCCAATAAAGGATCTTAAGGCAGTATGCTAATATTCTTGTATTGTCCGCAGTAGATGCACAACAATAATGACAATTTTATATATTCAATGCAAAATACAGGCATATACTACATGCATAAGGAGATACATTTGATGGATTTATTGCCTATGTATCAAAGGCTTGCATCACTCTGGCACTTTTTCTCACATAATAATTATACAAAGGGATTTACCCATCTGGTGTAGTTCTGCATAAAAGTGGCTTTACAGAGTTAATGAAGCAGTCTTTTTAGCCTAAAGTAAAAACAAGGGAATGAGGTAATTCTTACTGACAGCTCATAGAGTGAGTTAGGTGAGTTATTGCTTATTAATGGGAGTAATTGCTCCTCATCCTACACTACAGTCCAGAAGAAACACATCCTAAATCGCAGTTTAAATTCTCTAGGAGCTAGTATAAAAATGTTTATGTTTTGAATGTGATTATAGTGATTCTTATTTAGTAAATTGAAGATGTATGCAGCCAGTTTCCTGCAAAAAGGAAAAAAGAGTTTTTGATACGTTCTTTCAGAGAGTTTAAACTTTTTTCATCACCAATCACATTACTATATTGTGGATTCAACTGAAGAAAATGACGAACGGGCTGGAACAGAGTCAATGAATATGGGCGAGAAAGAACCGCTGAAGAAAAACATATGCAGTGTAGAAAAGATAGGAATCAGAGCACCTCAGACAAACTGAAGGTTAAAGGCACTAAGGGCCAGATGTCCGACCGTATGCTTTGCAACTCACAATTTGCGATTCATTTGCCAGTCGCAAATTTCGAGTTGCAAAACCAAATGTACAACAGTGTCAACAACACTGTTTACGATTCCTAATTGGGTCGCAAATGACCTACCTCATCAATATTCATGCGGTAGAGCCCAATTTGTAACCCCATTGGGAATGGCCAAGCTCACAGGGATAGTGGCCTGCTGGGGACAGCAGACAACCATCTCTTTGACTGCTTTTGAAATAAAGCAGTCTTTTTTTTAATACATCCCATCTTCCTTAAAGGAGAACAGTATGTATTTTAAAAAAAAAAAGAAAAGTTTTCTATTCATTTTTTTAACAGTAGGCAGTGGTCTGTGGGACCATTACCTGCTCTGAAAAAATATTTTCTCTTCCATTCGCAAAGGGGAAAGGGTCCCATGGGGACCACTTC
This sequence comes from Pleurodeles waltl, assembly GCF_031143425.1. Taxonomy (NCBI): domain Eukaryota; kingdom Metazoa; phylum Chordata; class Amphibia; order Caudata; family Salamandridae; genus Pleurodeles; species Pleurodeles waltl. The sequence goes on from NC_090437.1 coordinate 1,181,267,451, forward strand.
CCATTTGGGAATGATTTACCACCAATTTGAAATTTATGGTAACTGCAATTGTTTTGCGACCGCAATCGCGGCCACAAAGCAATCATACATGCCACTGCACATCTCAATTAGGAAGGAGCACCCTTGGAACGTCCCTTCCTAATTGTGAATCACAATCCCTATTTAGCAAGTCAGTATTTGCATGCCGGCTCTCAAAATAGTGATGGCGCATTAGAAAAGACTATTTTGTGGTTGCACAAGACAAAATTTGCATTTTGTGACCGCAATATCATGTCGTACATCAGGCCCTAAATCAGTGAAATACTCATAAAAGGAAAGGGTAGGGAAGAGCGAGAATCAGACGCAAAAAAAGAGAATATGTAAGGATAGTGTGAGAGAAGAAAGAGAAAGAAAAAGGGAAAAATAATCCCTGGAGTTGATAAACAGGATGTGGTGATTAGCGCTAAGTGAGAAGAGAAATAGTGAAAGGGGAGGGCATGTTCAATAAGGACTAAGAGAAGGTAAAGTAAAATAAAAGAAAATAAAGGAGTAGTGTTTGAAAGGCTGACTAGAGAAAACGGGTGACTGTTTGGAAGACTGTGAAAGAAAGAAGGCAATATGGATTTAAAAGAGGAATAAAATCTTTGTAAAATCAGTGAAAAATGTCAGCATGAGAAGGACACTGTCATGAGAGGTGATAGGGAAAAATGAGTGATAGGTAGCAGAGAGAGAGAAATGAATATTTGTTCACATTAATTTCTACTTCAAGTTCGTATTTCAGAACAATTTAGATGCCTCTAGTCAAAAGTACCCCTAGATCACTGACCTAGTGCATTATTAGAGAATCCTTGCTGACCCTAAAGATAGGAAGACCCTAAAATGATCTTTTCGATCCTAGTAACCCCTAAACCTGCTTAGTGACTGGTGGTAGAATATTTATGGTTTTATGGTGACTTTGATGTAGAAAGAGCTCATGACTCATGATCCCCATGTAAATCAGGCCTTGTGACCTCTGATAAAATTGACTCTTTTATTGAAAATTCTATAATCAATGGTAACATCTAGCTTCAGTGAAGCTAGTGCTAGAGTATCTATGCTTGTTCATAAACAACTTATTGTTATATGAAGAGCAAAACAATTATGTCAGAGAATCGCCATATCATCTCAGGCTGCTGGAGTAGGATACAGAAGATTTCATGTGAGGATAGCTCTCTAGATTGTGAACAAATGCCACTTTTTGTTCTGGCTGAATTTTGTTGCTGGTTTCGGACTGCACACTGGGACATTGCTGACCCATGCCCAATGTATGTGCTTTGGCCCCAAAACAGATCAGAATTGGCTTAACCCTAATTGGCCTTTCTTATAACACAATAGTACATGGCGTCCCACAACACTCCCTTGCCATAGAAATATAAATGCCACCTATGAATCATAGCACTGCAGTGCCAATCACTAATGTGACCAGGCATACCTCACTTCGGGCCTGCCACTGCAATCTGGCAACTGCTGTTTAAAAACGGCAGCCTATCCTATCAAAATAAACTCTTTTTGAAAAGAGAAAACCTTTCTTTTAAATTTTGATGACACCTTTATGTAGGCCTTGTAGTCCACAAAGCAGGATACATAGAATTTAAAAGTAGCATTCCCTCATAGTTACAAGCTTCTAAAAGCTATTTTCACTGTACCAAGGATGGATGTCCCAAAAGGAAACTGTGGGATGCATTATTACATTTATTAATGCTATCCTCGGCTAGAAAACACCTGGAAAATGTAATTCATTAACTCATTGTGATATTTATTGAAAGGCCAATTCACTAACGAAGTTGGGTTTTTAAAAATAATAGGGTAAAGGTACTTTTAGGAAGTTACTTTTTCCCTACCTAAAGCCTCTGGAGTCTAATTAGCATTATAATCCAGCTTTAGCCCTTTGAGTGCTACAGATCTGAATGAGGAGTGAATACTGCTCCCAGAGCAGAAACAATGGCCTGTGTGTGGGTAGATGATACTGTTCATAATACAGGATGAGCATTTGAGCAGTGCCCAGGAACTTCAAAAAATGCCTCCACTGTCACAGGTAAATGTTAGCTGACATGTAGGCACATCATTTCAGGCTGGTGGAGTAGGATATACAAGATTTCATCTGAGGACAGCTCTCTGGATTGAGAGAAAACTCTCCTTTTTGTTTTGGCTGAATTTTGTTGCTGGTTGTAGACTGCACACTGGGACATTGCTGACCCGTGCCCAATGCATGTGCTTTGACCGCAAAACAGATCATAATTGGTTTAACCCTAATTGACCTTTCTTTTAACACAAGGTACATGGTGTCGCACTACACTCCCATGCCATGGAAAGGTAAATGCCACCTATGGATCATATCACTACAGTGCCAATCACTAATGTGACCAGGCATACCTCACTTCAGGCCTGACACTGCAAGCTGGCAACTGCTGTTTAAAACGGCAGCCTATCCCATCAAAATAAATTATTTTGACAGGAGAAAACCCAGTCAGGCAAACTTCAGTCTTAGTAGTCCACAAATGAAGGGTTGCTCACTTTTCCTGGCCACAATTATGTGGTAGGCACACATGTTCTGCACAAGGGGAAAACGGTTTCACTAGTTTTGGATTTAGACACAGAGGGGCACAGTGAGATAGTTTAAAGTAGAGCACACAGGAAAAGCTGTAAAACTGGGTATGATAACCCACAGGAAAATATACCCTATTAGTTAGGGAGGAGCCAGGAGTTACCCCATCAACAAGCTGGTGTCAGGCAGGCATAAATTTAGAATCCCTAGTGCCCTCCTCACAACACTCTGGAACTGTGGCACAAGAGAAGATCTGCACATGCTGTTTGAGTCCTGAGAGGAGAACTGAAGTACTGGACCTGCTACCACATGTACCCAGGACAAAGAAGTGAACTCCAAAACTCAGTTGGCTGACCTCCTGTTAAGCTACAGAAACACAAAAAGCTGCAAGAACCTTTTCTTGAAGCAGCCCAGTTGACCAGCTGCAACTGGACCTGCCTGCGCTCTGCTGGTGGCTTCAGCTGGAATGGGTCTTGACCCCAGCTGTTGTCCCTCAGGGCCTAGGAACTTCTGGCATTCTGTAAAACCTGGGATTTAAAAACATTTTGACACAAATGACCTCCGACAGACCAGGACTACCCCCTAAGTCAATCCAAGCAAGGTGCTTTGCCATTGCTCAGAAGATTCAGGTTTCCACCACTCAGCTATTCCAGCAAATGGGTTTCAGCAGGACCTCACAAAGAAGGTATTGGGCCTTGTGGAGGACTCTTCATCTACAGCTTTCAAACTTTCCCTGTTTAAGGAAGCTGAGCTTTATAAAAGTGACTTGACAAGGCGAAGGTAGCAAAAACATCTGTCTGCAAAGAAGACTTTCCTAGGAGCACATTTTGAATTTTCCCTCTCAGAACATTTCCCACATAACCAGTGGCTTCACAAGGACCTCGTCCAATGCTTCTAAAATCGTGGAGCCCTTCTTGATACAGCCTGCTGCCTTGTCCCCCAGATGAACTTTGAATTCTATTTTCAAGACTCAGTCGAAGGGTAAACTACAACCTGGTCAAACCTGGTTGATGTACACAACCCTGGCTCCATCCCGATCAAATCACACATAGGACTTGGTCTACCATGAAAAATTGACCCACATTGGCGTGTAATGATTTTTAGTGCTATGAAACAATGATCTAAAAGTTTAAAAATTAATTATTTGGTTTTTCCTTATTGGAGTTTTGTTGTTCTAGTGTAATTTTGCTCATTCAATATTTCTGTGTTTTCTGAATTGGAGTGGGATTTTTATTGTGTTGTGTTTGCAACGTTTTGAGTGATTTGGTACTTTTAAATGGTTTAAACATGTTTTTTAAGTTAAGCCTGTCTGCTCTGTGCCAGTGTTACCAGCGTTTGAGCTCAGGTTTAAATACTAACATTTCTTGTTACAACCTATTGGTATTGACATCAAAAAACTGGATCAGGAAGTACATATCATGCCACTTGAGTGGTGATACTGAGCTCCAATGCTTTGTGTATTCGTGTGATCCTGGTCCTAACAAAGTAGTCACAATAATAACTGTGGTGGACTCCAATCCACCTCAACTAATAATCCACTTTCTCACACAGTAGTTTTTCTTTGCATGATGAAGTATTAGCACCATTTGCTACAATGCATATTTGAAATAGTACAAGCCTGTTGTCCAGAGTCATCTATATCTCACCAGCAAATGGAATGTGATCCAACCTGAGTCATAAGAATTACAAACTTGAAAGGTGCAACTAAACTGATTAGCAGTCATTTATCACCTAGGCCCCACCACCAGCACTAATAGCCCATCAACTAACCACTGAACCTATTACAAGTTCAAAATTACAGTGGCAGTCATGCTGTGGCGGTCCTTCAATGGCAGTCCGAACCACGGCGGTCCACGGCCACCACAGTAATACACAAGACCGCATTGTATGGTTTTAAAGCAACACTGCTGGCACACATTCACACCCCTGATGCACCTGCAAAAGACACTATAAAACACACCCTTTCACACACCACAATCCTTTGCAACTCGTATGCAAAATACACCATCCAGAGCACCTAAAAAAAGAAAATTTCCAATTTAATTGGCACCCCTCCATCTCTCACTGAGCAAATATCCCACACCCTCAACACACCCACATCACACCTATTTGCACCCCTCCACTCCATTTACTACCTGTCACCTTCTCAATTCCTAGCGCTAATCTTTATTATTGATGATTTCATTTCACCACCATGTCACCCCAGAAAAATTCCCATTGCTCCAAAGATGAGTTAAGAGTCATGGTGGATGAAATCATTAGAGTAGAGCCACATCTATTTTGACCCCAAGTCCAGCACACTACTACCGCAAGGAAAATGGGAATGTGGCAATGGATAGTTGACAGAGTGAATTGTGTAGGCCCCACTCTGCGCACAAATGACAACATCAGGAAGAGGTAGAAAAACCTCAGGGGGAAGGTCCATTCCTTGGCATCCAGGCATCAGGTGCATGTCCAGAAGATTTACAATGGCCCCCACCTCCTCCTTTATAACTCACATCCTGGGAGGAAAAGGTCTTGGCCATCCTGCATCCAGAGGGCTTGAAAGGGAATACCTGGGAGAAAGGAGTCGGATAAGTCACAACAATAAAAATGGCACCAACATGTATTGGCATGCATGCTCACTGCTCACCTTTTGCCACCCTTACTGTCGCCCCACTCAACAGTCCAGTGTCTACCTGTCCGCAGACCCGTCTGTCCTCCAACATGTAAACTAGACTCACCTGGGGGAACTACATCTCGGTATATTGGATTTAGTTCAGGGATTGACAGCGTTACAAATTCCAGCAGGCACTGTTCCAACGTTACTAAAACCAGAACAGTGCAGCTTACTCAAATTTAACAGTTAGTACAAACTCTGCATTGGAGTGTACTCACCTGAGAGGATGGCATCTCTATAGTTTGTGTGTAGGAAAGGCACTGACAGCAATGCTAAGGCCAGTAGGCCCTGCTACTCTCACTCTATTCAGCCACAACACTGTCCTCTGCACTATGACCATTCTCCCTCTACACACCCATTAATCTGTACTCACCTGAGAGGATGTCATCTGTATTGTCTGTGCGTAGGACAGGCACTGAAAGCAATGCTAAGGCCAAGAGACCCTGCTACACTCACTCTACTCAGCCACTATGACCCTTCTCCCTCTACTCAACCATTAAACTGTACTCACCTGAGAGGATCGCTTCTATATAGTCTGTGTGTTGGACAAGTATTGACAGCAATGCTAAGGCCAGGAGGCCCTGCTTCTCTCACTCTACTCAGCCACAACACTGTCCTCTACCACTATGACCCTTCTCCCTCTACTCAACCATTAAACTGTACTCACCTGAGAGGATGGCATCTGTATAGCCTGTGTGTAAGACAGGCAATGCCAAGGTCAGGAGGCACTGTATACCCTAATCCAAAAATCAGCCCACTGTGCATCTTTTCAAGCATCCCTGTACGTGTAATTGCAATGGAACTGTACTCACCTGAGAGTATGACTCACGTATATTGTGTGTATGTCTTGAAGTAACATGACTGTATCTCCAAGTAGGGCCTGTCCCTCTAACTCCAAGAACAAGGCCAGTGTCCATATTACAGTGTGCATCTGCCTGTGAACTCACAGATGAATTATACCCACCTGGGAGGAATTAAGGTACAGATCAGCGTGCACTATATGTTGTGACTAACCACCTAGATCCATCTTGAGCAGCTATGCCAAGATGCCAAAAATGTGGACAGGAAGGACAGCTCAAACTGTGTTCCAAAAACATTAAAGACAGATCAAAGCACCACAATGCATCATCTGAATGGTATTAGCAGTAGACATATTCCAAAACCACTGACCACATGATGACAACTATCACATAAACAACAAGGTTCTGGATCTGCCTGCATGACAGTCAACTAGGTCTTAAGCTGACCTAAATCACATCCTGCCAAGCCACGGTTTTCACTGCAATGCTGGCTAGATATAAATCTATGACCATCCCTCCAAGTGCTAATAAACTCAGACATCCTGAAGTTAGTTGACTGTCATGCAGGCAGACCCACAATAGCAACATGGCCTCTGTAATAGGGGTGCTGAGAGACATCAACATCACCGTGAGCAGGGATTGCCAAAATCAGACCCCTTCCATATGCCAGTCAATTCGAGCCCCTTCTACATCTGTGGCAGCCACTGGAAGGGAGGCTCTGCCAGGGGAAGGGCCTGCCTCAGAAACCCCTGCGTCTGTAGCTGAAGAACCCCCCGCAAGCGGGGACATCCACCCAAGCATCCAGGAGGTATGGATGGCAAGTCACAAGCTACTGACAGGAAGTGAGCCGTTCCTGATGAAATTCTTTGTGTGACACTGATTCACTCTGTTGACTATTCTCCAAACACTTTCCATTTTCCATGCTAGTAGGACACTGGACTTCAAATCTTTTGGCATCTGCTATAATGATTATATCTACTATGACTGTTTCTTTCACTGTCAATTTATTTTTCAGAGTTTCACCTTTATTTCGTGTGCACATGTAAATAAACACACCTAACATTAAAACAATGCCTATTAGTAATTTGACATCATTGTGAGAATGTGAATGTTAAATTCATGTGATGTCAATGATGAATACATAAGTTGCTAATTGAAGGAGGGATATGTCACGGGTAGTGGCATGCAGAGGATTAGTCCCAAAACAATGACACAAGTGACTTAGTCATACCAAACATTTTTATTGCACTGGAAATGACTGGACTGTCATAGCCAAGAATAGCACAACTATGTTAAGTCAGGCTAGATATCTCAAGGTACCGTCCACAGACCACAGAAGAAAGGGATCTGTCAGACCTTGTCCTGTAGAATAGGCTAACAAATTACTGGATGTTTTCACCATCTTGAGTCATACCGCATACCACCATCACACAGACAGAGGATAGTACAACAGTCCCTAATCATAGGACCATACTATTACAATGAACAAGCATCTGGTAGTATGGTGGCACAGACACTTTGGCCTGCAATGAGGAAACACTTCGACAGCTCCATACAGGTCATACAGATCAGAAGATCGCAGAGGCTGGGGCTGTCCTCCCATCATGGGTGGGGTACCCGTTGGACCATGACCACCCTATTGGCTCGCATTCTGCGGTGGCATAACCGAGGCTAGATGGGCTTTTGGGAGCAGAACAGAAGCCTCAAGGGGTAAATTCCCAGAGAATTACTGCTTGTCCTATTGCCAGGCAATTGTGTGGGGTACTGACTGCTCCCCCTTACAATAAGAGATCAGCCATTTGTCACACAGTGTTTGAGAGATTATTGGTATTGACATGCCATGTGCATCTGACTGGTGTGCCTTGCCTTCTGAGCAAGGGACCTAGTACAAACCTCGGGGGAATTCACAAACCACTTACTCTGCAGGGTCCAAAAATGGCTGTGTCCACTCCTCGTTCATGTTATATTTGTTGTTGTAGTGGATGTTAATTGTGAGCCAATAATCACTTCCCCTAAATGTCACAGACAAAAGTTAATTGTATTATGGGTAACTGTCCTCTGCCATGTGGCTGGGCAAATGTGTATGTAGACATCTGACGCTCAACAGCAAGTTATCCTCAGTATATGATGGGTACTGGTGCCTCACTGCACTCTGCTCTGTGCCCATCATATATGTGACATGCCTTACCCAGAGAATTGTTTGCAGATGTAGCAAACCATTTTCCCTTTGTAAGTGGGAAATGTCCATTGGCATGAATCTTGTACTAGGACTGTTGCCCACATTCATTGTGCTTACATGTCAGCAGGTGTCCTTTTCCCTTTAGGAACCATTCATTATCTTAAATGTCAGGCATGTCCTAGCCATATTGATGGTCTGATGTCTGTATTCCCTTACATACATGTGCTATAAAAAATGTTAGTGGAATGGTACATTTACAATGGCGGTACATCCCATGTTGTGTCACAGACAGAAGTGTGTTGTATTGTGTATTGTTTGAAAGATACCTTCATACATCATAGTATATCATTTGGCTTGTAGAACTGCTGTAGTAATGATGGATGAGAGTTGACCCAATCTGTCTTTATCTATGTCCTTGATGTGGCATTATGTTGAAGAGTTTACTGCGCATTGTGTATTGATTGAGGATTGTTCCCTGACTGTTGTCATGCATCATGGAGTGCCTTGCAATGAAGTTGACATCCCATGTGTTTGGGTTGATGCATTCATTCAGAGATAGTTACCATGTTCGGCATGTCCAAGATGTGCGTAGTGATCTTGCTTCTCATTGCACAACAGGATGGAGTCCCTCCATTTGTGACTGTGAGTTATGTGTCTCTACAACATTAAGGGACAGATGAGTATTACTGACACACTCAGATGTTGCCACTATCATGAGTGTCAGACATTAGTGGTGACTATCCTGGGGATTACTGATTCTTTATTGTCTATATCCTTGAGACATTACTCCCTGACATATTGAACCTGATATCAGTGGTGTTCCTTTCATTGACACATGTAAGGCTTCTCTGTGTGACACTGATAGTACCTCCTTGACTCTATTATGACAGGTGTCCCTTGTAGAGCTGTACATTGTTGACATGTCCATTATGACATGTGTATTTCCATTTCAAATACTCTAGGACATTGCACTTTTGTATCAGAGTCACCAGGGTGTCATTGGCTTCATCCCAAATTGTTGGTACATCATGAAAGTGCAAAATGGATGTGTGCACAGACTTGTGTGTGAAAATTGGGTGTGTACTTTCCAATAGGATACTTTTGTTAGCTACAAGTTAACTGCAGTCTGCTGCATGTGGCACTGTATTGGGGATGGAGAGGTCACCTAGTTCAGTATGGTGAAGGGTTTGCCCGACTTCATCCATGCAATTGTAGTAGTCTGACATTCTGATTTTCTTGTGGGTAACTTTGGGAAATCCAGATGGCATGCAGGCATATGTTATGGCATATGTATTTGCCACTTAGGTGTAAGTTGTTGCTGAGTCCTACTTGACCTGCTAGTATTCTTTGTCACTCAGAGTTGTGGTTGAAGTGTTCTCAGGTACATGTTGTGACCCTATTTCTCTTTATTGTTGCAGCAAAGAACACGAAAACAAGCAGAATAAAAACATGAACACATTGTATAATGTGAGCATGGGAAATTACTCACAGCTTTTAAAGTGGCAGTGGCTAATGCTAAACTAAATCCAAGAGGCAAAAAGAAGTTGGTGGTCACTAATGTGACTGTGTGCTGCTAGGCTAAGTGCAACGTGGAGTCAGTGGTCAAAACACAAATATCATTGCACTCCACCCTTTTGACCAATGGCTCATATACACTATACTCCTAAAATCAACTTATTTTTTTTCTTTTAAAACATTACAAGCAAATTAGGTATGCATTGTACACAACAACATAATGAAATGACAAGAGCACATTCAGATATTATAAACATCTAAACCAGGCACACCTACAATAAAAAGACTTAAGCCTAGATACTCTGATTGGGATAATAATTGAATCACAGTCTTCACTTAATTGAATAGTGTCTCTAAGAAAACGAGTTGGTATAGAGTTGGATGGAAACATCATGAGTCCTAATCATGTAAAGGTAAACGGTCCACCTGTAATGTTTGCTGGAATGTAAGTAAAAGTGAGGTTCTCATATGAGAATAGTCAGCCAACTGGCAACTTAAACATGATTAATGTGACTGGCAGCAGTCACCAGGTGATAACAAGCCATGTTATTGGTTCCATTAGAATTGCAATCAAACAGGTTGATAGGACATCCATGGTGCTCTTCATTATTCCAATCAATCAATCAATCAATCAATCACAACATTTGGAAAGCGCACTACGTACCCGTTAGGGTTTCAAGGTGCTGAAAAGGGGGGGGGTGTTGCTACTGGTCGAAGAGCCAGGTCTTAAGAAGTCTCCTGTAGGTGAGAAGGTCCTGGGTCTGTCGCAGGGAGGTCGGGAGGGTGTTGCAGGTCTTGGCGGCGAGGTAGGAGAAGGATCTGCCACCGGAGGTATTGCGCTGGATGCGGGGGACGATGGCAAGGGCGAGGTTGGCGGAGCAGAGTTGGCGGGTGGGGGCGTAAAAGTTGAGTCTGCTGTTCAGGGAGGCTGGTCCGGTGTTGTGGAGTGTCTTGTGGGCGTGGGTGAGGAGTTTGAAGGTGAGCCAGTGGAGGTCTCTCAGGTGGTGGGAGATGTGGCAGCGGTGGGGTACGTTGAGGACCAGTCTGGCGGAGGCGTTTTGGATGCGTTGGAGGCGTTGGATGTCTTTTGCTGGGATGCCTGTGTAGAGTATTCTAGCCGTAGTCTAGTCTGCTGCTGACGAGGGCCTGGGTCACCGTTCTGGTTTCCGATGGGATCCATTTGTAGATTCTGCGGAGCATGCGGAGTGTGTTGTAGCAGGAGGAGGAAACAGCGTTGACCTGCTTGGACATGGTGAGGGCGGAGTCGAGGACGAAGCCCAGGTTGCGTGCGTGGTTGGCTGGCGTTGGCGGGGCTCCCAGCGCGGTGGGCCTCCAGGAGTCGTCCCAGGCGAAGGGGGTGTGTCCGAGGATGAGGACCTCCGTCTTGTCGGAGTTCAACTTCAGGCGGCTGTGTCTCATCCACTCGGCGATGGACTTCATTCCCTCGTGGAGGTTGGCTTTGGCGGTGTGGGGGGCTTTGGTGAGGGAGAGGATGAGCAGGGTGTGGTCGGTGTAAGAGAGAATGTTGAGGTTGTTCTGACGGGCCAGTTGTGCGAGGGGGGCCATGTAGATGTTGACCAGCGTCGGACTCAGTGAGGAGCCTTGGGGTACGCCGCAGATGATGTTGGTGGCTTTGGAGTGGAAAGGAGGGAGGCGGACTCTCTGGGTTCTGCCGGAGAGGAATGAGGAAATCCAGTTGAGGGCTTTTTCTTGTATTCCGGCTTCGTGGAGGCGTGTTAATAGGGTGCGATGGTAGACCGTGTCAAAGGCTGCGGAAAGGTCCAGGAGGATGAGGGCTGATGTTTCGCCGTTGTCCATTTGCTGTCTGATGTCATCTTTGGCGGCGAGGAGTGCTGTCTCGGTGCTGTGGTTGCGTCTGAAACCGGATTGGGAGGGGTCCAGGATGGAGTTGTCCTCGAGGTGGTGGGTAAGCTGGGCGTTGACGATCTTCTCGGTGACCTTCGCCGGGAAAGGGAGCAGGGAAATCGGTCAGAGGTTTTTGAGGTCGTTGGTGTCTGCCTTGGGCTTCTTAAGGAGGGCGTGGATTTCGGCGTGCTTCCAGCTTTCCGGGAAAGTTGCGGTTTCGAAGGATAAGTTGATGACCTTTCGAAGTTGGGGGGCATGATTCCCATGCGTAACCTTGATCTGTGAAGCACAACTTGCACCAAATAGATCCATAGGTATTGCCCTTTCAAAACCAGCATAAGTGTTGCGCAACGTGATTTATCAATCAGGTTCAGGTTGGGAGTGCTGGCCCTCCCGACCGCACACACACACGCCCGATTGGAGACCACTTAGCACACTCATGGTCATAGGCAAATCATAGTATGATCTGTAAAAGAAACAATTATGATCTTTCTTGTAAATAACATTTGTCAGCTGAAATGTGCTGCCATTTTCCTTTCCTAGTTTCATGATCAGCAGGACATTATTAGGGCTCTTGGCTATAATGTCTGCAGGTTCTGGAAGGCCATTTGGGGGATTCCACCCATACCTTAGCACCAGGGTTTTTGTTAGTTGAACCAAAACCTCCCTTTCCTTGTACTGTCACAAGGGCTGGTGAAGTCCCCTTCCAGCCCTCCATACACTGGACTTATGACAAGTTGGGCAATTTTGAAAGCATGTAGGTAATGACTTGCAGATTCTGGTGTGGCTCTGTAAGGAGCTGAAGCTCTAAATTTTATTTCCCAGTACACAATGGTGTTGGTGGCCACGCAAAGTTGTATCAGGAGAGTTTCACAATTTTGTAATGGTCTGTTATTCAGAATGTGGAGGGCTTCATTTAAATGCTCTCTTCTGTTTTTCAGAGTCCCATCAGATAATATTTTAGTCCAGAACCCCAGGGACACTCCTGTTCTTCTCTGCTTTTGCCACCCTCTCCAATCTACACATTGTCCCTGGATAGTTACATACAACACAATGTCTCCTTCCTGCACTGTCCACAAGTCTAAAACCTGTTTAATTATTTATTTTGCTAAATCAAAAGCACACTGCAGCTCTTCACCCCATTTAAACTCATGTTTTTTTCTTGATACTTTGTACCAAAGGGTTAAGATTTTTCTCAGATTAGGGTCATGCTGTCTCCAAAAATCAAACAATCTGAATCGCTGTGTCTCTTGCTTAGTGCGAGGAGTAGCAAACTTCAAAATCTTTTGTTTTACCTGTAGCAACATCTCTCAATGTCCTGGCCACATTTTACTCTGCAAAAGCTCAGTTAACATATAGTTAACATCCTTAACTTCTTGCTAGGTGTAATCTTTTAAAGAATGCATTTCAACTCCTGCCAAAATCTGTGGGCTACTCTGTATTTTTTATCTAAATATTGGCTGAGCACAAACTATGTTCTGCTCATGTAGCTCACACTGGCCTCCACCTTTTATAACCTTCTCATTACTGGAATGTGAAAAATCAGCTTTCCCTGTGATGGCTTGGTAGATATCAGCCTTATCTTGTAATAACTTATTCTGACAAGACAGCATAGCTACAGTATTTATTGTGTCAATAAATTGTTCCTCTAATTTCTTTTTTTCAGCTTCTGTTTACATCTCTCATGCATTTTTCTGTAAGCAGACAAAAGTATCCAAACCCTCCTTCTAAGAACAAAAGGGACATCATTCCATTCAAAACGCACCTATTTAAAACATGTAAAAACATTCAATAATTTTGTTTTATCCAAACACTGATCCCAAGATGTAGAAAGTCTTGATAAACAAGTAAACACATTTGCCAAGACATCATAAGGCATTTTAATTTCACATGCATTAACAGAGAAGGTTTGCGGTGCTTCCTTTAACTCTCTGAATAAAAACGTATTTTCACTTTTAAATCATACACTTTTAACCGCCAACCTCCCTTGTACGACTACCGCAAAATGTTTTGCTTCACTTATGACCAAGATGAAACACTCATGCACTGACAAAAATTCACTTCGCAAGGTTCGTAAAGGAAATTAGCATGCTAAAAGCACACGGTTAAAAATTTTCACAGCAATGAAATGAAAACATGTACAGATGATTCTCCACTGCAGTATACACAGAAAATCTATGTATCACCATGTGTGTGTATATATATATATATATATATATATCCATATATATATATATATATATATATATATGTCACAATGAAAAGCAGATAACCAGAATAAAAAAATATGCATCACCCTGAGGCAAGGGCACATCTGCTTCATCTCCCTCCTCATCAGATCACCAGATCCCAGAATCGATCATGGAGAGAGAGAGATTAATTATCCTCACGGGAAGGATGACACACCTCAGCGTCCTGAGCATGTCTGAGATCTGAATCACTCACTGTCCATCTGGTCTCAGTAGGTCTTATACTTTGAACAAACAAGAGAGGAGCATTCTAGAAACTCCCTCTCATAAGTTTAGCATTAAAAAAATGCTGATTACTTTACGTCAGCTTTGAACAGAACAAGTCAGGACTTGGCCAAAATTCCAAGGTGCCCGGAATCAAAACAAAACCGTTCCCTGCTGTCCTAGTACATTCTTACCAGCCTAAGCCCTTGGTGGGAAAAGAACACGAACAAGCAGCATAAAAACATGAGCACATTGTATAACATGAGCATGGTAATTACTTACAGCTTTTAACGTGGTGGTGGCTAATGCTAAAATAAAGTCAATAGGCAAAATGAAGTTGGTGGTCACTGATGTGATGGTGTGCTGCTAGGCTAAGTGCAACATGGAGTCAGTGGTCAAAACACAAATATCATTCCATGCTCCCATCCCAACTGTTTATGTATTGTTGGTATGATGTACTTTGTCTATTTTATCTATTTGTCTCTGTCTTTTGTGTATGATATTGTGCTTCCATTGTGGTGTGATGTGTGTCCCCAATGCAGGGTTGTTTCATGGTGGTGTTGTATGTATTCAGTGCAACATCAAGTGTGGCCAGTCCCTGGCCAGTGTTGAATGTGCGTGTGTGATTTGTATATGTGCTTTAGGTGCGTTGTTGTTGCTGTGTGGGACTATGTTGTGTGGCCTTCATTGTCTCTGTGTCTCAGCTGTGTGGCCATGTGTATTTGTGTATTGTTGCAGTGCCCTGCGAGTGTGCCTCCCAAAGTGTGCGTATGTAGATAGTGTGTAGATGTCCATGTTGCTGTTTGTCAGTGAGTGTGGGTTACATAAGACGTGTATCTGCTGCCTGTGGCACCCCCTATGATGTGTTTGCCAGCGCTACAAGCTGTTTTCAATGTTAAAGATACCAGTAGGTGCTGTCATCCACGGCGGTGTTGATTTTGTTGTCTTTCGACGAGCATGAGTGGCGGCATAACGTTTCCGAAGGGCTCCATGGTGGCTCCAGATTTGTGAAGCTGTCTTCAGGTGAGTGTATGCCTTTATACTGTCAGTTTCCGCCAGCTTCTTCATGGTAGTTGGACTGCCATGGTTATATTCGGAGGTGTGCAACCTCATTATGACTCCAGCGGAAACATAGGTTACGGTGGCCTGTTTGTACTTCCGGGTGACTGTGGTGGTCTGTGCTGGATGACGGTGCTGGTGGACCGCGGGCAGTCTTCTATTTCTAAGACCATCACTGCCAAAATGGCAGTCACGGGACCGCTAAACTCATAATGAGGCCCTAAGTTTGTTAAAACCACAAGTTAATCTATCTTGACCTTACCAAATGGATGGATAGGCACAGCATAGAAGTAGATTGCCAGCAAGTCAGATCCAGGATGTGAATACATTCCTGTGTTCCTTTAGCTGTCCCTCTGACTTTGTGGGCTCTAGCTAAAGTCCCAGTATGAACACTCAATTAAGGCCTTGGTGTCAAAGTATAGAAACAGAAGCAGTACATTCATCATGTTCCAGTTAGATAACCTCAAATAGTTTGAATAAAAGGAAAAGAGGAAAACAGAGAAAAATAATATATTAGTAATTCCCAAGGTCAAGGTTGTCGATCTTGTCAGAGAAGAGGATACAGTAAAAGCAACTCCATTTACTCGTCCATACGTACCCCAACAGAAAGTGCCACATATGGAAAATATAGGCCTCAGGTAGTCTCCAAACATCTTTAATGCGTATCAGTATCATACGAGTATGTGCTTCAGATCTCCTTGAAGAAGTAAACTTGATTTCAAAATGTGTACATTTTCCATAATAAATGGCCATAGTCCCTTTGTTTCTGTCCATTCCTGCATTGTCAGGGAGAAAAAGACTTCCAGTGCCTCAGTATGCATAGATACGAACTGCAAGGGCCAAATCCAGCCACTTTTTTCCTGTGATTGTTGATGCCCATCACTAGGAATGGGTGGTGAGCTCCAATGGCAGAGTTCATGGAGTTTTTGGCACTCCGTGCTTCTCTTGGAGCATGGAGTTTGGCAAAAACTACTAACCAGGCCTGACCCTGCTTAGCACTTCAGCGATCAGGTGCATTCTGCGCCAGGGTGGTAGGGCAGGTGGCACTCCACACACAGAACACCATGGGATTCCACAGAGTTTTCACCCAATTCCGCCGAATTCCACTGTATAGAGCTCTGTGCGCTCCTCCCACCACTATCAATCACATCTCCAATGTCATGTGAGTTCTAAAGAGGGAGCCTGATCACTTGTTAACCTTAATTGGGACCATATATCATCCCAGAATTTCTTCAGGATTGAGTAGAACCATACGATATGACCCATGCCTCCGATTGGTTGGTTCCATCTCTAGCATCGCAAAGTAGGGGAGAGTTTGGCTCTGTGAAGTTTGTATGGTGATCAGTGCCAGTGTTGGATAGTTTTATAGTAGCTGAATTTTAAGTGGGTCTCTCTCACATTGTTTATGAAATAAATAAGACCATTCATCTTTTGTACATATATTTTTTTTTTTTACTTTGGCTGTCATTTAAGCCATTCCAGCTTCATGGTTGATTTTGAAATAGCCTCATAAAGTCCTGATACAGGTTTGTTTGTCTACCACTCACCTTTTTCCAACTCGGGGGACAACACTGGAGCTGATGTTGGACCTCCACTCCCTCTTAGGAAGACGCAGGACCCAGAGACAGTATACCTAGATCAAGGAGACTTCCAGAGAGGGAAGGTGGAAAGGGACAAAATATTAAAAGAAAACTTGCAGAACAGGTTCTGCTCAGCAATGGTATTTCTCTGCTTAACAGGATTGTGACTCCTGTGACCTTCTGGGTATGCTAAAGTGGACGTTTTAGGGACCAGCACCTCTGGTTTCGTGCAGACACAATGCACTAGGAACCACAAGAAGAGGCAATTACTGTCAATACATCAACATGCCTTCTATGCAGCTTACAATGTAATGCTTCAATAATCAACACTTACAAGTTTCTTCATAATCACAGCATAAGAGCAGAATAACAAGGTACTCAGATGAGAATCTTCTGAGATTCTTGAGGGAGAACTTGAAGTACTAATTGGAATCTATGGCGTTCCCGGGGTAAACTCAGAACAAAGAATAAAGTTACTGGCACTCCCAAGGTTATACTTGATACATGGATTGGAGTCTGGGACACTCCCAGGGGATACTAGAAACAAGGTTGCTCTAGATACATAGGTTAGAATTTACACAAACTCTCAGTTTGAGCTAGAGGCTTAGAACAAGGTTACTCTCAGCACAAGGTCAGAGTTACTGGCACTCTCAAGGTTGTACTCAAAAAATAGTTGGAGTTTGGGACACTTCCAATGTATGCTAGAAACAAGGTTACACTTAATGCACAGGTTGGAGTCAGGGACACTCTCAAGGTATGTTAGAAAACAAAGTTACACTTGGTACATAGGTAGAAGTTACATTATTCATTCAGAATTCAGTCTTTAGTTCATGAGCAACACAGTTCAACCCGCAAGGTATGGAGAGAGGGCTCAAAGCCGGGAGAAGCTAGGAACACTGAAGGAAAATACAGAGAAGGAGCTGGAGCAAAGTCTAGAGTCTTGAAGGGGTTGACAGACAAGTCTGCAACTACCATGAAGGATTAGTGTGCACTAACCTGAAGGGAAAGTAATTAGCCTTGTCTAGTACTTTAACTGGAGTTCAAAGGCAGTAGGCAAGCCGGCATTAAAAGCTCAAGAAGAGGAGGAATCATAGCTCATTCATAAAGGGAGACACTAGAAAAATCGCAGAAGTCAGGATCCCGGAGTCATCAGAAAGGCTTGAAAGACTAGAGCTCTGGGAGTTTCTGGGTGACCGAGGAGATGAATGCAAGGAAGAGGCTTGCGAAGGACTGGAGTGCTGACAGTCTGGATGACTTAGGAGATGAGTTCAGGGGCAAAACTTGTGCTGGACTGGAATGCAAAAAGATCCTTGTGACTCACGAGATGAGTGCAGTGACTTTGATACATAGAACTTTGCTAAGCAGCTACCAAGGGATTTTTTTATACGGGGAACCAAGAGTATTCCAGTAAGGCATGTGTCCCATGTGGAATCATGGAATCTCCCAATAAACCTGGGGAAAATCATGTGTTTCATAGAACAGATTTGAAGCCTAGCAGGCAGCAGGTACAAACAGTAATTGACAACAATAACAAGTACAACGGAAGCCAAGTGCATGATGGTACAATCCAATGGTTCACAGTGGAAACATGACTATCCTAAATAGGCCTGTGATATCTGCAGGTGCTAACAAGCCTAAACATCCATAGCAACAGCACAGAAAGGTCAATGGTTCAGGCTTTCTGGGAGAGGGGAGCCATAGTGTATTAGAGACAGAAAGGTGACAGAGGAGAAGGAATGACATTAGGCCAATGAGTATTACCGACCTCACATAGAGCACAAGATTGGGTTGTGACATTGTATTGCCTTCTCACATCATTAAATAGATGTTTCAGGTAGAGCTCATCAGGTTGGCTATACATCTGCCTACTTTGCTGCACAAGCAATATTTAAAAAGAATACTCTGGCCATGTTGGGATGATCAAGGGCAAATTTTTCTTGCCGCTTTATACAGATTTTAAAAACACCTTCTGAAACTAACTGCTTAAGAGACTTAGGCCCTCATTACAACCCTGGCAGTCGGTGTTAAAGCAGCGGTAAAACCGCCGACAGGCCGGCGGCAAAAAAAAATGGAATCACAACCATGGTGGAAACTGCCAACATAGACAGGCACTTTAACACTCCGACCACCACGGCGGTAGAAACAAACACCGCATCGGTCACCGCCAACAAACAGGCGGAACACAAGGTTCCACCCACTGTAGTACAACACGCATATCCGCCACGTGGTGGTACCAAAGACATCAAGAGCAAAGCGGAAACAGGACTTGGAATGGAAACCACTCACCTTTCAACACTTTACAAACAACCAGGACGCCATGGTGCCCGAACTACAGGTCCTGCCCATGCTGGTCTATCTCCTCTTGTATCAGGAGCAGGAAAGACGCCAGCGACGACCATGGTGAGTAGTGCACCTAGCACACAAGGGAGGGGGGAGGGAAAAGAGAGTGACACATACACGCAACACACCACCCCCACACCCCTCCACCCTCACCCACAACACCATAAACACAAATATATGGAGCAACATTACATATACACCCCGTCACCCCCTGGAAGAACGCAAGGACAAAAGGAAATGATTGTAACAAGTATAATCAATTAAATATCAGATAGGCCAAAATCAAAAATCAGTATATACAAATATGTACACCAACTACACCTGTCCGGATATTAATTAAATAATTGTCCATGGATCAGTGTCCCAAAATGCATGGGCGAAGCCCACACAAGATACCTGACTCCAAACGGAGAGAACGCTGCAGGGGCATCAGATGGAAAATAAACGGGCACCCCAGGGGGTTGGGGGCACCTCAGCCAGATGAAAGGACGATGCCACTGCTCCACGAGGGGGCTCCATGCCCACTGATTGGTCCTGGGGAGTGCAAAGCCACAGTCTCTCAAGTCATTCCAGTGGGTGGTTTGCCCACTGCTTTATCCTGGGGAGTGCAAAGCCACATTCTCTCAAGTATTTCCAGTGGGTGGTTTGCCCACTGCTGTATCCTGGGGAGCGCAAAGTCATGGACTCTCAAGTCTCTCCAGTGGGTGGTTTGCCAACTGCTTTATCCTGGGGAGTGCAAAGCCACAGTCTCTCAAATCTTTCCAGTGGGTGGTTTGCCCACTGCTTTATCCTGGGGAGTGCAAAGCCACAGTCTCTCAAGTCTCTCCAGTGGGTGGTTTACCCACTGCTTTGTCCTGGGGAGTGCAAAGCCACAGTCTCTCAAGTCTTTCTAGTGGATGGGTTGCCCACTGCTTTATCCTGGGGAGTGCGAAGCCACAGTCTCTCAAGTGGATTACAATCTCCACTGGTGTTGGGGGGGGGGCTGTGTGCCCAGTGTACCTCATCCTGCCAAGGACTGAGGTAGTGGATGCCTTTCTACACTGGTTCTGGAGGGGGCTTTGTGCCCAGAGTGCTTCATCCTGCCAAGGACTGGGGTAGTGGATGCTGTTCTCCACTGGTTCTAGAGGGGGCTTTGTGCCCAGAGTGCTTCATCCCGCCAAGGACTGAGGTAGTGGATGCCTTTCTCCACTGGTTCTGGAGGGGGCTTTGTGCCCAGAGTGCTTCATCCTGCCAAGGACTGGGGTAGTGGATGCCTTTCTCCACTGGTTCTGGAGGGGGCTTTGTGCCCAGAGTGCTTCATCCTGCCAAGGACTGAGGTAGTGGATTTGAATCTCCACTGGTTCTGGAGGGGGCTTTGTTCCCAGAGTGCTTCATCCTGCCAAGGACTGGGGTAGTGGATGCCTTTCTCCACTGGTTCTGGAGGGGGCTTTGTGCCCAGAGTGCTTCATCCTGCCAAGGACTGAGGTAGTGGTTGTGAATCTCCACTGGGTCTGGAGGGGGCATTGTGCCCAGAGTGCTTCATCCTGACAAGGACTGAGGTAGTGGATGTGAATCTCCACTGGTTCTGGAGGGGGCATTGTGCCCAGAGTGCATCACACGCAGTGTGGCAGGTCCCATTCCCTCACCTGGGTGTGTGTGTCATGAGATTGCCTGGGAACAGGTTGCATGATACTCCATGGAGGAAGAGACACACTCCACCCTGCTGCGACTTTGCCTGCCACCTGCAGGTACAAACAGTGCTGTGAGTCATGCCTCATGTATGCTGGGCAGGGTCCAGGACGTCTCCTGCAGCCTTGGATGGCTTGCCACTGGTGATCATTGCCATGTCAGCTGTGGTGCGACTGTCTGAGCACGTCGCAGTGCTGGTGGCAGTGCTTGCGGCAGTGTCTGTGGCGGAGGTGCTGGTGGTGGTGCATGTGTCTGCACCTGTTGAGGGACACAGCAGGACGTCTCCTGCAGCCTCGGACGGCTGCCCACTGGGGCTGATGCTGGGGACTGTTGGTGAGACAGCAGACGTGCAGGTGGCGGTGCTGGTGGTTCTGCTGGTGGCGGTGCTGGTGACAGTGCAGGTGGCGGTGCTAGTGGCGGTGTCCACTGCCGTACAGGTTGATGTTCTGGTTGAAAGAAGGGGTGCCTCTGGTCCCTCAGCCGGAGCCACTGTGCCTTCTCCTGACCTGCTCTTCGGCTTGTGTCCCTTCCCCACCTTTGATTTCGCTGCTGGTGCCTTGCCACTGTCCCCTTTTGGCTTGGAGGAGACCTAGCTTGCTGGAAGGTGTGGCTTCTCCCTCCTTCATGTGGGCACCTTCTTCACCTTGGCAGGTGGCCGAATGGCCTGCTCCTTGGCCTCAGTAGGTGACACACTGGCAGCCCTGATGGGTGGCAGCCATGATGTGTGAATGGTAGTGAGGGTGGTGAGTGCACGTGAGCGGTGTGTGGTGATGGGCATGCTGGTGATGGAGGTAATGGATGAAGATGTAGTGCATGCAGATGTGAGTGGAGACGAGACAGGGAGAGAGGAGGAGGACGCGGAGGAGGGGGACACAGTGGAGGCAGTGGATGTGGATGGAGGTAGTGGATGAAGATGTAGTGCATGCAGATGTGAGTGGAGCAAAGGCAGGGAGAGAGGAGGAGGACGCGGAGGAGGGGGACACAGTGGAGGCAGTGGATGTTGGTGTGTCTGCATGGGGATGGTGCTTGTGTGAGTGCCTGTGTGGTGAAGTGTGGTGCTTGTGTTTGCCTGAGCCACTTCTGTGTGTTGATTTGGGTGATTGTTGGTCTGAAGGAGTGCTTGGGATAGGCTGGGGTTGAGGGGATTGGGACTGGGTAGAGGAAGTTGGAGGGGGGAGGCTAGACACAGGGACAATGGCTGCCATCAGTGCTGAGGCCGGAGCCTGAAATGCTCTCTGTTGGGCCGCCTGGACAGAATGAATGCCCTGCAGGTATGCATTTGTTTGCTGCAAATGTCTCTCAACACCCTGGATGGCATTCAAAATGGTAGGTTGCCCAACAGTGAGTGATCTCAGGAGGTCAATAGCCTCCTCACTGAGGGCAGCAGGGCTGACTGGGGCAGGGGCTGAGGTACCTCGGGCGAAAGAGATGCCCACCCTCCTGGGTGAGCGAACACGGAAAACTCAATGAGGGGCCAATGGGAGGGCAGTGCTGGTAGGGGGGGTGACGGCTGTACCTGTTGATGGAGTGGGCACAGAGGTGCCCGCAACCGCAAGGGAGCTCCCATCAGAGGAGGAGTCGCTGTGGGACTATGCCTAACCCCATTTGCTGCACACCTGGAACCCACAGGAGCCTGACTGGTTGTAGATGGGCACTACCACTATTGGGGTTGGAGTGCCACAGAGCCCTCCTAACAAGGGACCTACCCTACCAAGATCGCTCTGGCCCAGGGGAACCCACAGCCCACATCCCCCACCCAGACACCACGTAAAGCGCTCAGAGTCAGCTGAATTAGACTGTACTCACCCCCTTGTGGCCACTGTGATGCCCTCAAGCGCCCATCCAACTCTGGATATGCCACCACCAGGATCCGGTACATCAGGGGGGTCATGGTGCAACGGGCACCCCTTCCGCTTTGGGAGGCCATCCCCAGCTGGGCCTGTAGGAAAGTACCATCTTGCCTGGCATGTTACCCCCATATTTCACTGTATATATGTTGTTTTAGTTGTATGTGTCACTGGGACCCTGCCAGCCAGAGCCCCAGTGCTCATAAGTGTGCCCTGTATGTGTTACCTGTGTTATGACTAACTGTCTCACTGAGGCTCGGCTATCCAGAACCTCAGTGGTTATACTCTCTCATATCTTTCCAAATTGTCACTAACAGGCTAGTGACCAATTTCACCAATTTACATTGGCATACTGGAACACCCTTATAATTCCCTAGTATATGGTACTGAGGTACCCAGGGTATTGGGGTTCCAGGAGATCCCTATGGGCTGCAGCATTTCTTGTGCCACCCATAGGGAGATCTGACAAGTCTTACGCAGGCCTGCCAGTGCAGCCTGAGTGAAATAACGTCCACGTTATTTCACAACCATTTACCACTGCACTTAAGTAACTTATAAGTCACCTATATGTCTAACCTTTACCTGGTAAAGGTTGGGTGCTAAGTTACTTAGTGTGTGGGCACCCTGGCACTAGCCAGGGTGCTCCCACATTGTTCAGGGCAAATTCCCCTGACTTTGTGAGTGCGGGGACACCATTACACGCGTGCACTATACATATGTCACGACATATGTATAGCGTCACAATGGTAACTCCGAACATGGCCATGTAACATGTCTAAGATCATGGAATTGTCACCCCAATGCCATTCTGGCATTGGGGAGACAATTCCATGATCCCCGAGTCTCTAGCTCAGACCCGGGTACTGCCAAACTACCTTTCCCGGGGTTTCACTGCAGCTGCTGCTGCTGCCAACCCCTCAGACAGGTTTCTGCCCTCCTGGGGTCCAGCCAGGCTTGGCCCAGGAAGGCAGAACAAAGGACATCCTCAGAGAAAGGGTGTTACACCCTCTCCCTTTGGAAAAAGGTGTCAGGGCTGGGGAGGAGTAGCCTCCCCCAGCCTCTGGAAATGCTTTGATGGGCACAGATGGTGCCCATCTCTGCATAAGCCAGTCTACACCGGTTCAGGGATCCCCCAGCCCTGCTCTGGCACGAAACTGGACAAAGGAAAGGGGAGTGACCACTCCCCTGACCTGCACCTCCCCTGGTAGGTGCCCAGAGCTCCTCCAGTGTGCTCCAGACCTCTGCCATCTTGGAAACAGAGGTGCTGCTGACACACTGGACTGCTCTGAGTGGCCAGTGCCAGCAGGTGACGTCAAAGACTCCTTCTGATAGGCTCCTTCAAGTGTTGCTAGCCTATCCTCTCTCCTAAGTAGCCAAACCTCCTTTTCTGGCTATTTAGGGTCTCTGCTTTGGGGAATTCTGGAGATAACGAATGCAAGAGCTCATCAGAGTTCCTCTGCATCTCTCTCTTCACCTTCTGCCAAGGAATCGACTGCTGACCGCGCTGGAAGCCTGCAAAACTGCAACAAAGTAGCAAAGACGACTACTGCGACCTTGTAACGCTGATCCTGCCGCCTTCTCAACTGTTTTCCTGGTGGTGCATGCTGTGGGGGTAGTCTGCCTCCTCTCTGCACTAGAAGCTCCGAAGAAATCTCCCGTGGGTCGACGGAATCTTCCCCCTGCAACCACAGGCACCAAAGAACTGCATCAACGGTCCTCTGGGTCTCCTCTCAGCATGACGAGCGAGGTCCCTGGAACTCAGCAACTCTGTCCAAGTGACTCCCACAGTCCAGTGACTCTTCAGTCCAAGTTTGGTGGAGGTAAGTCCTTACCTCACCACGCTAGACTGCATTGCTGGGAACCACGTGTTTTGCAGCTACTCTGGCTCCTGTGCACTCTTCCAGGATTTCCTTTGTGCACAGCCAAGCCTGGGTCCCCGGCACTCTAACCTGCAGTGCACAACCTCCTGAGTTGTCCTCCGGCGTCGGGGGACCCTCTTTTGTGACTTCGGGTGAGCTCCAGTTCACTCCACTTCATAGTGCCTGTTCCGGCACTTCTGCGGGTGCTGCTTGCTTCTGAGTGGGCTCCTTGACTTCCTGGGCGCCCCCTCTGTCTCCTCACGCAATTGGCGACATCCTGGTCCCTCCTGGGCCACAGCAGCATCAAAAAACCCTAACCGCGACCCTTGCAGCTAGCAAGGCTTGTTTGCGGTCTTTCTGCACGGAAACACCTCTGCACAACTCTTCACGACGTGTGACATCCATCCTCCAAAGGGGAAGTTTCTGGCCCTTGTCGTTCTTGCAGAATCCACAGCTTCTACCATCCAGTGGCAGCTTCTTTGCACCCACAGCTGCCATTTCCTGGGCATCTGCCAACTCCCGTCTGATTGTGACTTTTGGACTTGGTCCCCTTGTTCCACAGGTACTCTCGTCAGGAAATCCATTGTTGTTGCATTGCTGGTGTTGGTCTTCCTTGCAGAATTCCCCTATCACGACTTCTGTGCTCTCTGGGGAACTAAGGTGCACTTTGCACCCACTTTTCAGGGTCTTGGGGTGGGCTATTTTTCTAACCCTCACTGTTTTCTTACAGTCCCAGCGACCCTCTACAAGGTCACATAGGTTTGGGGTCCATTCGTGGTTCGCATTCCACTTCTAGAGTATATGGTTTGTGTTGCCCCTATCCCTATGTGCCCCCATTGCATTCTATTGTGACTATACATTGTTTGCACTGTTTTCTATTGCTATTACTGCATATTTTGGTATTGTGTACATATATCTTGTGTATATTTGCTATCCTCATACTGAGGGTGCTCACTGAGATACTTTGGCATATTGTCATAAAAATAAAGTACCTTTATTTTTAGTATATCTGTGTATTGTGTTTTCTTATGATATTGTGCATATGACACTAGTGGTGCTGTAGGAGCTTCACTCGTCTCCTAGTTCAGCCTAACCTGCTCTGCTAAGCTTCCTTTTCTATCAGCCTAAGCTGCTAGACAACCCTCTACACTAATAAGGGATACCTGGACCTGGTGCAAGGTGTAAGTACCCCTTGGTACCCACTACAAGCCAGGCCAGCCTCCTACAGGGCCTCTGCTGTCTTCTTGCTCCAGCGGCACAGGTCCTCCCATCTTTTCCGGCAGTGGGTGCTCCGTCTATGGTAGACCCCAGGGTCCGCACTCCCTTGGCGATGGCACGCCAAATCCCCTTCTTCTGGTGGGCCCTGACCTACAGGAAAAGTGAAGTTATAATGGATGTTACTCTCTTGTACATTTTTTCTCATACATTGCCCACAAACCTCCCACCATGGCCCAGACATACATACACACACCATCCACACATGCTGGCCTGTCCCCCCGTCTCTTCCATCCACAACACTCCATACCATCATGCGCCATCCACCATGCACACAGTGTACTCACCTGTTTGTCTGGAGGACAGTACCGTGGCGTGTACTGGGGGAGGAACCCATCCACCAGTTTCTCCAACTCCTCCGCAGTGAAGGCAGGGGCCCTTTCCCCAGACACTGTTGCCATTGTCGCTTCGAGACACAGGTCACAGCAGCACTTGCAGTGTAGGTCCTCTCCTGTTGAAGGTCAGGTAACAAGTGAGGGAACTGATAGAAAATGGCAGTCACGTCCGCAGCGGTGTGTACCGTCACCACCGGTGTACATCGTCATTGGCTCCTGGAACCCATAGGGCCCAATGATAACCAATGCGGAATTGCGCCGCGGTCTTCGACTGCCTACCGCAGTGTACAACGCCAGCGCAGTTACCTCATTTCCCCTAGTCCCACTTTACAGGTTAGGCAGCCGCCATTTCAGGGGGCCACATGGCAGGCCAAATAACTGCGTCACACCTATTTAGGCCATGAATACGGACAGACAAAGGCACATAGAGAAATTTTAATGTTTGTGCTAAACAGCCTTGTGAAACCTATGTGTTGTATGACCCTCTGCTCACTGTTCTCCTCCATAGGGCACGTCCGCTGGGGCAGGTGATGAGATGGCGGCATCCTCCGGTGTACAGACCCCTGGTGGACCTGTCGACAATGGAAGACATACACATTATTATCACTTACAGACCGGATCGTGCAACAATCCAGGAACTGTGTGCCCAGTTGGAGCCTGACCTGATGTCAGCTATCCGCCATCCCACACGAATACTCCCTCTAGTGCAGGTCCTGTCAGTACTCCATTTCCTGCCCAGTGGGTCTTTTCAAACAACAGTGGCCATGGCATCAGGGATGTCCCAGCCAATGTTCTCTAACGTGTTGTCCAGAGTGTTATCTGCCCTGCTGAAACACATGTGCAGCTACATCATCGTTTTCCCTCAGGTGGAGGATTTGCCCACAGTGAAAGGTGACTTACATGTCCTGGGACATATCCCCAACATCATTGGTGCCATTGATGGTACACATGTGGCATTTGTCCCCCGCCGCAGGAATGAACAGGTATACAGAAACTGGAAAAGCTACTATTCAATGGATGTGCAGATGGTGTGTTTGGCAGACCAGTACATCTCTCATGTGAATGCCAAGTATCCTGGCTCAGTGCATGACGCTTACATTTTGAGGAATAGCAGCATCCCTTATGTGATGGGGCAACTCCAGACGCACTGTGTGTGCCTAATAGGTGAGCCTAAAGTCCCAACACGGTTTCAATTGCTATCTGGGTATGGGAGATTCCCTAATTTTGGGAGGATGTCTAACTGTTGTCCCTTGATATTTGCAGGTGACTGTGGTTACCCCAACCTGTCATGGCTACTGTCCCCAGTGAGGAATCCCAGGACAAGGGCAGAGGAATGCTACAATGAGGAACATGGGCGAAATAGGAGGACAATAGAGCGCACCTTCGGCCTCCTGAAGGCCAGATTCCGGTGCCTCCATTTGACAGGTGGATCCCTATACTACTCACCGAAGAAGGTGTGCCAGATCATCGTGGCCTGCTATGTTTTTACCAGGTGCCTTTTTTGCAGGAGGATGGGCCTGATGGTGGTCTTGCGGCAGCTGTGGAGCCTGTGGACAGTGAAGAAGAGGAGGCAGAAGAAGAAGATTTAGACAACCGAAACAACATCATCATGCAATACTTCCAGTGAGACACAGGTAAGAGGATGGAACTGCTTCCCACATCTCATTCTGTTGTAGGACCTAGCATAAATCTGCCTTTTTACCTCTCTGTATTGACCCTGACTTGTCACGTTGCCCTTCCATTTCACAGATCTGGGTCCCAATTTGTGCCCTCTGCTAAGTTTACTGCTGGCCTACAGCTGTGTAACATTGGTATGTGAACAAGTACATTGACATTGCTATATTTCAGAGATGTTGCAATTACACATTTGTGAAAGCACAGACTGACTCCAGATTGTTTGGTGATTTAAGGGTGTTTATTTCTGTGCTAATAAGTGGAGGGGTGTGTGCAATTGGCTGGGGTGATGGTGGAGGAATGTCCATGGCAGAGTCCAGCATCTTGGTCTCACAGGTGCATTGTCCAATGGGGCGTAGGAAGGGGAGCAATGGCAGTTTAAGGTGGACAGGGTGACAAAGTGGGACAGAAGGGTGACATTCAGGAAGGTCTTATTTCCTGGCGGGGGTCTTGGCAATGTTCTCTGTCTTGTTCCTGGATGTCAGGGACCGTTTGCGGGGTGGTTCTCCTTCTGCAGCGGGTGGGATTCTGGTGGCCTGTTGGTCCTGTGGCGGTGCCTCTTGTCCACTAGTGCTGGTGGAGGTGGAGGGCTGTTCATCGTCCAGGCTAGTGTCAGGGGCCCGTTTGTGTCCCACTGTGTCCCTCTTGGTGATGACAAGGTCTGCCAGCACCCCTGCAATGGTGACCAGGTTGTTGTTAATGGACTTCAAGTCCTCCCTGATCCCCAGGAAGTATTTCTCCAGCAGCCGCTGGGTCTCCTGAAACTTGGCCAGTACCGTGCCCATGGTCTCCTGGGAATGGTGGTATGCTCCCATGATGTTGGAGAGTGCCTCGTGGAGAGTGGGTTCCCTAGGCCTGTCCTCCCCCTGTCGCACAGCAGTCCTCCCAGTTTCCCTGTTCTCGTGTGCCTCTGTCCCCTGAACCGTGTGCCCACTGCCACTGACCCCAGGTCCCTTATTTTCTTGGGTTGGTGGGTTTGCCTGGGTTCCCCGTAGTGGTGGACACACTGCTGATTGACATGTCCTGGGGACAGAGGGATGGACCCGCTGGGTGGGTGCTGTGCTGGTTTTTCCTGAGGGGGAGGTTCTGTGGTGGCTTGTGAAAGTAGCAGGGGAACTGACTGTCCAGAGGTCCCTGATGGGCCGGGTTGGTCATCTTGATCCAGGCATGCAGAGCTGTTGTCATCACTGTGGGCCTCTTCTGTGGGGGGGCTGGATATGTCTGGCACCTCCTGTCTGATGACGTTGGGTATGAGTCCTGTTGGGGTGTAAATGCATAGTTTTAGTATCTGTGTGCCATCTTCTGCTTTGGGTGAGGTACCCTCTATTCCTGTGCTTGCATCATTGTATTTGCCCTTTTGTGATAGTTGGTTTGGGATCTGTGTGGGTATCTGTACTGGACATGCTTTGGTGACGGTGCTCCATGCATAGGTGTTGCATGCAGGGCCTTGGTATTGAGATGTGTGGGTTGTGATAGTGGGACATATGTGAGATGATGGAGTGATGGGAGTTAGGGTGGGGGTATGTGATGGCATGCAGGTGGGGTGAGGGGGTATGGTAATATAGATATGACTTACCAGAGTCCAGTCCTCCTGCTACTCCTGCGAGGCCCTCAGGATGCAGTATTGCCAAGACTTGCTCCTCCCATGTTGTTAGTCGTGGTGGAGGAGGTGGGGGTCCACCGCCAGTCCTCTGTACAGCAATCTGGTGTCTTGAAACCACTGAACGCACCTTCCCCGTAGGTCGTTCCACCTCTTCCTGATGTCATCCAGTGTTCTTGGATGCTGTCCCACTGCGTTGACCCTGTCAACGATTCTCCGCCATAGCTCCATCTTCCTAGCAATGGAGGTATGCTGCACCTGTGATCCGAAAAGCTATGGCTCTACCAGGATGATTTCCTCCACCATGAAAACCTGGGGTGTCTTTGAGGTGCTGTGGGTGATGTGTGAGGTGCTGTCTGTTGTGATGTGCGGGGGGATGTGTAGGTGTGTGTTGTTTGAGGTGCGTGGATGTTGTTTGGGTGAAGGTGT
The DNA here is from genome assembly GCF_031143425.1 of Pleurodeles waltl. Lineage (NCBI taxonomy): Eukaryota > Metazoa > Chordata > Amphibia > Caudata > Salamandridae > Pleurodeles > Pleurodeles waltl. The sequence continues at coordinate 1,181,297,152 of NC_090437.1, forward strand.
TGTGTACCTGTGGATGCTGGTGTTGTGTTTGTTAATCTCTCTCTTTGGGCTTCTTCAAAAATTGTTTGTTGTAAGGGTTTGTGGGTAATGTGGGTGGGTGTTTTATAGTGGTGTGGGTGTGGTGTGTGTATGTGTGTCAGGTGTGTGTATTTGGAATTGTCCTATGTAGTTGTGTTTTGTAAGTGTGTGTGTGTATTTTGAGCGCGGCAGTGTGTACTACCAATGGATTACCGCGGTTGAAAGACCGCTGCGCTGATTCGTGGCTCGTGATAATGTGGGCGTATTCTTGTTGGCGTGACGGTGTAGGTTTTGCTATCGCCAGTTTATCACTGAACTTTGGTGTGGCGGACTTGTATGGGTGTCTGTATTGTAGCGGACTTCCGAGACGTGGGTCGTAATACGTGTAGCGGAATTCCACCGCCGCCACAGTATGTTGGCGGTCTTCAGCACGGCGGAAAGCGTGATTTACCGCCAGGGTTGTAATGAGGGCCTTAATACTCTTTAGTTCCCAAAAGGACAATTAAGCAGTTCAATTCTGATGCTGAGGTCAATCATTAAGCCATAAGGCAGCTTGCATATACAGATAACCATTTTGTTTTATCGCTATATGGCAATCAAACCAAATCCTGATATAACTGATGCATTTTCCTCAGTTAGAAGTTTGTAAATTGTATGAGAGGCATTTTCACTAGAGGGCAATATTATATATCCAATGGTGAACAGAAATTGCTGTCCTGTTCTGGCCATTTGAGCTAAGGGTTCCACTGCTACTGCAAAGAGGAGGGGAGATAATAGGCAACCCTGTCTGGTGCCCCTACCAACCTGGAAAGGGTCAGACACAGTACTGCCTGTCCTCACTCTCACGGTAGGGTTAGTATACAGCAGTTTTTTCCAGCTTACAAATCCCTCTCCCAGTCCCAACTTTAGCATGACCTATTCCAGATAGTCCCACCTCAGGCTGTCAAAGGCTTTCTCAATGTCTGCTGATATAATCACTGTTTGTGCCATTGTGGGGATATGGAGTGTAGTACTGAAACCAAGCGCCTAATATTTTGAGCTGTACTACGTTGTGGGATGAAGCCTGATTGGTCTTGATGGATTAATGAGGGCATATGAAATAGAAATCTATTAGCTAGTATCCGTTTTAAGATTTTATAATCCATATTAAGCATGGATAGTGGTCGGTAGAAGCAGACATCTGTAGGTGGTCTGTCTGGTTTCAGGAGAGGTACCATGATGGCTTCGTTAGTGGACGGAGGTAGGCTCTTGTTGTTCTATGCTTCTGCGTATAATGCGCAGAGATGTGGGGCTAGTAGATCCTGGTATAGGTTATAGAACTCTAAAGGGAGTCCATCAGCACCCGGGACCTTGCCCTGTGCCATACTTTGAATCGAGGCCTTGATCTCCGCGATTGATATTGGTACAGCCGTGGTCAAAGTCTCCTCATGTCCCAGTTTAGGGAGGGCAAGTTCCTCCAGCTAGTGCAACTGGGAGTTAGTTAGGGTTTCAGAGGGAGGCGCATATAACATAGAATAGTATCTAGCAAACCAAGTGTTTATCTCTTTCTGACTATAGATGCCATTACCTGGGGTTTCTTCAATTTTGACTATGACTGTTTGTTGTTTCGGTGGGTTAGCGAGCCAGGCTAGCAAAGTGTCTGCCTTGTCTCCCTCTGATTGTTGTTTGATTAAGTACTGCTTGTATTCGAAGCGAGTTAGTCTTGTGTTTGTTTCAGTAATTTTAGCTTTGGTTTCAGTTAACAGAGAGGCCACGTCTGGTTGTTCAGGGCACCTACGTTCGATTTCTCTAAGGGAGACTCCAGTCTCCGGAGCTCCAACTCCAGTGACTTTCGAACTCCTATATTCTCGTTAATGCATGTGCCTATGATTACTGTTTTGAACGTTTCCCACTCAATGGATCTAGAGGACGGCGTCTCTGTATTTATTTAAAAAAATTCAACAATGGTTGTATGTAGGAGGTGTTTAAATGCTTCATCATCCAACATTTCCGTCCTAAGGCGTCATGTTGGAATTGTTGGTCTCTCTCTTCCCCAGGTCAGCGAGACTATTAGAGGGTTATGGTCTGAGATTGTGCGGCAAAGGTATTCGGCTGCTATCACATCACTTTGTATTTCTGGGGATGCTAAAACAGTGTCAAGTCTAACATATAAATCGTGTACTGATGAGTAGTATGAGTAATCCCGTGTGTTCGGGTTAAGTTTCCTCCAGCTGTCTCCAAGCTACCAATATTGCTGCCAGTCTGCGAATGATTTGGCAGTTTTTGGGGTCTGGGACTGAGCTAAAGGAGGGTGAGATCTGTCCAGATTACCATTTGCTATGCAATTGAAGACCCCCCAATTAAGTTTGGACCTGCCAAGAGTGGGCCTATTTCCAGGGATAGCTTGTCAAAAAAATTCCCTTGTTCTTGATTTGGTGCGTATATGCCTCCTATAGCTACATCATTTCCCTCCAGTCTCCCAGCTACTATTACGTATCTCCCCTCTTTGTCTACAGTCTTGTGTAGTTTTTGGAAGGACCACTAGGGCGGATCCATAGCATCACTCTAGCGAATGTTGAGTAATTAGTGGCAATAATTTGGCCTCTCCATCTTTTTTTAAGGGCGCTGACTTCCTGCTCCACCAGATGGGTTTCTTGCAATAGAGGTATTTGTATTCCCCTGCGCTTCAATTGGCTATACACCTTGTACCGTTTAGACATATTGTTTAAGCCCCTGACATTCCAGGGGATTATTTTATACTTCGTGGTCATAATCCTGGTTTCGTTGTATGTAGCGGCTGTGGTAAGTGCCCATTCTGGGGTGTTTAGACGTGTGTTTCGTCAGTGTATTTCGAATGCGAGAGCTATCGGTTTCAATAATGGCAAGTGCATGAGCTATTCCCTTTTCTAATTTAATAAACTGAACTCCCAACTCCCTCTCCCCAGGACCGGTGACCAGAACTATCCCCGTCCTAACCATTGTATTATTTCCTAGTGACCTATAGGTGAGAGGCGTGTCAGAGACCAAGAGCAACGCTCTGGGCCATTCCCGGGACCCAGCTCATCTATATTAGCTGCCCATAGAGTCATTATTCCAGTTATGTTGCGTTCAGCAGTTCAAGTGTTTTCTTTTCCTCCCTGTCTTAGCAAGTTGGTGGGGTTCGTATCACAATTCACATGTTTCCAGCTTTACTTTTAACAGGTCATATAATGTCTTCCAATTATCCTGGGGTAACTTCAGGCAGACTGGTGAGGGTATCCCTTGAGGAGATTGAGGAGTTTCCGCAGCTTGAGTCATGGTCCGAGGTATTTCCAGATGCTTGGGACAAGGGAAAGGCTCCTCCGCTCAGTGCTGCCGCATCATCCACTGCTTCGCGCTTTTCTTGGAGGGTTTGGTGCCTCGGGGGCGACCTCCGTGCACCGTTTAGTGGATCTGCTGCGTTTCCTGACGGAAGTGCAAGGAGTTTTGCGATAAGGGTTGGAGGTGGTAAAATTCGAGGAGTCCAGCCATTCCTCGGCTAATTGCGGTGATGTGAAAAAGTGTGTTTTGCTTTCATACTCTACTCTAAGTTTGGCTGGGAAAAACATTGCGTATTTTATTCCATTTTCGCGAAGTATGCATTTGGGGTTGTTGAAAGAGGCCCTTAGTGTTTGCGTTTCTCTTGTGAAATCTGGGAAGATCATGACTCACTGTTTTTTTTAGTGTGATTTCGCCTTTTAAACAGGTTTGAGATAGGATATACTCTCTGTCTTTGAAATGAAGTAGTTTCGCCACTATCGGGCGTGGTCTCATTACAGGGGGAGGGGGTCTGCTGGGTACTCCATGGGCTCTTTCTATTGTAAAGAACGGTGAGAGGCCCTCAGGGACCACAGTTTCTTTGAGCCAGTTTTCCAAGAAAGATTCCATATTTGCTGCCGATATCTCCACCCCCTCCGGGAAGCCGATCAGTCTAAGATTACTCCTGCGGGCGCGGTTTTCGGCGTCCTCAGATCAGGCCTCCAGAGTTTTTACCCGGGAGGTAAGTTCTATGAGTTCGGTGATGGAGGAATTCTGCATTGAAGTTATTTGTTCAAGAGTCTTCTCGTTCATTCCTACTTTTTCCTTAAGTCTACGGTGGTCATCATGCAGCAATGAAAGGTCCACAGTCAGGTTGTCTATTTTTTGCTCGAGGGCTTCGCGTGATTGCCTGATGGCTTGAAGGACCATGTCTAGTGCCGTCTCCCGGTGTGTTGAGCTGTCCTGGGAGGTTAGTGTAGTGGATTGCTCAGGCAGCCTGGTTATTGTAGTTTCTTCCAGGTCTTGCCCATCACGTTTTTTCAGCTTTCCCATTGCTCTGATCTAGTGGGTAATTATAAAGGGAGGTGTATTTGTTTTTACACCAAAGTTTTTCTGCTGGGAGGGCCCCTCTGTTATCCCCGGAATGCACTGCAAGACTCCTAGATGGGAGAGGTTAAAATGCTGCGAGGGTGAACTAGGTGTCTACTTCCCATCCACTTCAGTTGAGTTTCTCTCACAGGTTTGGAGCCCTCAGGTGGGGGGAGAAATATTCAGGGATCCCCAGGGACTCATGTTTCCAGCAGACCGGATGGGGGCAGATCCTCGGTTAACTGGTAGTCGCGCTCCCCCCTCACCCTTATCGGAAGTCTGTATTCCTTAAGATTGCTTTTATTTGAGGGATATGCACGGGAAGGGCGTGGTTTTCGAAGCAGGGCAAGCCTTTTCTCGGGGGCCCCCGCTTATGTTCATGTGGGGAGGGCTGTTCATGGCACTCTCAGTGCTTCATCAACTTGGGATTGCTGGCCATGGTTTTGGCGGTGGTCGGTTAGGTTTTGACTGGGTGGGTCATCCCGCTCCTTCCCGCACGCACCGCCGCCCCCTTCTCTTACCCTGCTCCTCTGTCGTTTTCTCCAGGGGAGGTGAGGGGGCTCGCCGTCAGCGCGGGTCTGCTCCGGTGAACGGGTGCGAGTTCTCCGCGCCCTCAGGTCCTCCGCGCTTGCCTCCCCAGGTACAGCGCTCCGTAAAGCCGGTGCCCAGAAGCAGCCGCCATCTTGTTTTCTCGCAGTCATGGGGAAGATTTCAGATTTCTCCCCGGCCGCAGGTCGATTCTTTTGGGCGTCTTCCCCTCAGGATCTATGGGATTTCCTGGAGCTGGGATGCTGTTGTGAGGCCGGTTCCGGGCTTTTTAATGCTCTTAATTTAGCTGGGCCCCGTTCACCACCTCGGAGCGTTGCGATAGGCGTGCGGCTTCATCGGCTGCAGGCCACACCCCCCATGCACGCATGTACATACAGTCAATCTATGCTGTACGTGTTTGTGGGCCCTTTGCTACTAACTTTATTTTCCAAAATGAACTAGCAGTTTACAGAGTAATTTGAGCAGCTGTAACTTGGATGATGTCATCAATAATATCATCAGCGATGTCATCAATGTCATTTTACATAACATGACATTTGTAGTATGAGAGGTCATAAGTAGTGCATGGGAGGGGTATAAGTTATACTTAGCTCACTGAACTATAGCTGTCAGCTGGTGAATTTCAGTGTTGTCTTGTTTTTGTAAACATTAGATTTCACATTATAACAAGACCTAATTATAATGTTACTTTAACCTTAGTTTTCTTCAGTGAATTTCAAGTTTTTTTTTTAACAAAAAGTAATCTTCTATTGCTATACGTAATGCCAACCCTCACCACAGTGGAGGATTGTCCACAGGTCCTGGGGTCTAGGAAGTAAACCCCATATTGCGCACGGCCTTTGGTTGTGCACAACAGGGGATTGGCAACAGTACCTGCGCTATACGAAGGTCTGTGGCCAACCTTCCTAGAGCCAGCAATGTTTCATACTACTAACATGGAAGAAGCGGGGCCAAACAAGCACAGTTTCTAGGTGATTTTGTGCCTTTGCATAATCAGCAGCAATTAAAAGGGAAAACTGTGTAATTGTAATATTTCTAAAGCATGTTTAAGCAGAAGGCATCTAAGTGCAGAGCTGAAAGAGACTGGGTGAAATATTAATACCCAGAGGAGAGAGAACCAACACAGTCCACCAACTCATAGGACGGGCTAATTAGAGAATAACCAGGTTTTAAAGTGTTTACGGGATATCAGGGATGTCTTTAAGGACCTGATAAGTTTTGGAAGGGAATTTCACAGCCTGGTGGCCACCACTGTGAAAGTGGGTCTCCCCACCTAGCTTTCCTGCACCTAGGAACCACCACCTTCCATTGACCCGCAGATCACAGAGGCCTCCTAGGAAAATACCAATTAAAGGCCTTTCTGAGATAAGACAGCCCCTGCAAGTGAAGAGCCTTGTAGACCAAGCAGAGAACTTTAAAAACCACCTGCTTCTGAACTGGCAGCCAGTGTAGAGACCTCAAACCCTCCTTGACTGAACAATGTTTAGGTACTGCAAGGACCAAGCAAGTGGTTGCATTTTGGATGATTTGAAGCTTGTTTATGGAGAACTGGTTAATATTTAAATACAGGGCATTGTAGTAGTCTAGGCACGAGGTGATAAGCATAATGACCACTGGCACCCTAAGCTCTTTTGGGAGAAACAGCAGAATCTTTCTCAAGATCTTGATCATCCAGAAGCAAGAACTCACAGTTCTATTCATCTGGGTGTCAAAGGTCAAGGTGTTATCAAAAATTATAGCAACACAAATTACCCTCAGGTTTCTGGCCATAGACACCAGGGTAGGTATGGTATCACACAGTTCTAGTCAGCATCTGCTATTCCAAATTAAACTATACCTTCTGAAGACAAAGATCTTGGTTTTCTCCAATTCATTTTAAGCCAGTTCTCCCTCATCCATCTGCTGATCTCCATCATGCAAGTCCTGAACTTGTCCACCATCTCTTCGCAGTTGTCAGAGATGTGAACAATAATCCGAGTGTCATCAGCAGTTAAAGACACCAGAAAACCAAAAGATCAATTTAGCTTCGCCAAGGAGGGTGACATATCAATTAAAACAGATCAGGCTTAAAGAAGACCCTTGTGGGATCCCAGTGTAGCTCTGAAATTCCCATGGTTGACTATAAGCATCGTATCTGACAAGAAGGATTCCAACAAAGTAGGTGCCTTGTCCTTCAACCCAGCCTGACGCAGCCTGATGCACTAACAAAGATGGAGATAAGGAGTCAAAGGCTGCAGACAGGTCTAGCAGCACAAAGATAGCTGCACTACCCTGGTCAACTTTCCTGCAAATAGAGTCAGCAGTTGCTATAAGCGCCAATTCAGTGCTGCGATTTCTCTGTGAGAGTGGTCCAGGAGTTCTTGATCCAGGAGAAACTTGGCTAATTCCAGATTTATGTGCTTCTCTAAGATTTTAGCTCGAGCATGCAGCAACGAAATAGGGTGCAAGTTTTTTAGGTTGCTAGGGTCTCCCCCTGTTTTCCTCTTCAGAGCGATAACAACTGCCTCCTTCCAACCATGCGGGTAAACTCTGGACTCCAGAACCTGCGAATAGACCTTCTTCAGGGACTGGCTGCAGGACACTGGGTGGACAGGCATCGTTCGGTATCCCCGAAGTAGAACCCCTCACCAGAGTCTTATTTTAGGAGCAAGAAGCAGGACAAAACTGGTTAAACATCTGGGGTTAGGTGGTTCAGGAATCACACCTTCCTCTTAGAGAGCTGAGGCCCTCTCCTCACCCTCTTCCAACCTGAGTTACTGGCAGTATCCAGAGGCGAATTCCCAGGACTATCCACAGACTCTGGAAAAGCTGCAAAGATCTTCAAGATCTTACCTTTAAAGAACTCCACAACCTTCTTACAAAAAGCCTGAAGGTTCTCCACTGCCTGGTGGGTGGGAGGCACTATGAGGGCACACATGGTGCTAAAAAGTTATTTTGGGATGTTAATAGCCAACCTGATCCTCTGGGAGAAATACACAGCTTTTGCCTTCTTGATCGCCTGTTTATATTTGATAATGAGCTTCCTATGTTTTGATTAGAAGCCAATCTCCAACTGCATTTCTGCTTCTACACTGTCTTTGAAGCTCTTTCAGCCCGTCAGAGAACTTAGGAGCAGAGGGTTTCTTCCTACCTTTAGGTCAGATTTTGGCTAGAGGGGCAACCTCCTCAATGGTTGACCTCACCAAATTGTTAAACTTCTCTGCCAGTAAACCTGGACACTCAAGGGCTTTCTCTTTACATTTTCACATGTCATATGAGAAATTGCCAGCCATAGTTTTCACCCAATGTCCCATGTGTGCTTGTAACTTACACATACTCTGATCTGACCAACTTAAATGCACAGAATCGCCAAAAGTCAGGGCCCCATGATTACAAAAGATTCTATCCAGCATATATCTGGCTTTGTGATTCAGGGTATTAACCTGCTGACTAAAGCCAAAACTAAGCATGAGGTCAAGTAGTACCCTAGTATCACGGTCACTCTCTTCTTCTAAATGGAAATTGAAATCCCCCAATATGGTAAAACTACCACAGGAGACAAAAGGCTCACATATTTGATGCCAGTTCAAAATGAACTGCTTTTGGGACCTGGCGGATGAAAGAACGCCAAAAACACAGAATGTTTATTTTTAATACTAAATTGCACCACCTCACAATTCGCCCCTGATATTGACATGCTGTAAAGTACAGCTCAAATGTTCCCTAAAAATAATGGCCAAACCTCCACCCCTCCAAACCCTTCTCCCCAGTCTCACCACTGCCAAAACCTGGTGGAGTAGTAACTGCTAAATCCGGGCCAGAATATTCCTTGGTCCATGTCTTTGTAACAAAGAGGTAGTCTAGCTGCTCTGTCCCAGTTCACTACTAATCTCTAGACTATGCATTAATTAATGCACAACGTATGGCCTCTTCTGTCCTCCTTATTCCCCATAATACCCCTCTGTCCTATTTCCTGGGGTAGCCACCTCAGAGGACACCATCTGCCCAAATTTAGCCCTCCCAGCAGTCCAATTACACAAAGGACAATCCCATAGTCCCACCATCCTAGGATCTAACACTTCCCTTTCACCACACCTCACCTTCTGTTTCAAAGTCATAGGAGTCAACATTATGTAGCTCAGCCAATGTTTAGCTGTTCTCAAATCGGCAGCATCCTTGGCCCCTGGTCCCATTCGGGCATGGACGGGCGCAGACCGGCTTGCCTTTGGTGCACCTTTGGTACACAATTGGTGCGCCTGATGTGTGCGTACACTGCACATCTGAGCATCGGGTGTTTAAATCCCTGAGGACAGCACATATTGCAATAGGGAACGTCAAAGAACTAGAACATTTCCTTCTGCAGAACAAAATAGGGTGGTGGCAAACAGAGACGGTTGCCTGAAAAACTAGTGAACCCAGAAGGTGGGCTCTAACAGACCCAATCATATGCTGCCCTAAAAAAGTACAATTGAAAGACAATGGCACAATAAATTTAACTGAGTGAAAATGAAATCTGGTGCTAGCCTGCACTGGCCAACATTGACACCACAGACTCACCATCCATGTGTCTGCACATACGAGCATCAGGGCATATAAATCCCGGAGGCTGGCACATACTGCAAGAGGGAGCTTCAAACAACTAGAACACTTCCTTCTGCAGAACGAAGTAGCATAGTGGCAAACAGAGATGGCCACCAAAGAAACAGTGAACCAAGAAGGTGGGCTTTATCAGACCAGATCCTATGCTGCCCCCTGAAAATACAATTAAAAGACAATGGCCCAGTAAATCATAACAAATGTAGTAACTGACTTCAACTGAGCTAAAATGAAATCTGGTGCTAGTCTGCACTGACCAACACCACAGACTCTCCAGCCATGCATCCGCACATCAGGGTGTTTAAATCCCTGAGGCCAGCACATACTGTAAGAGGGAGCGTCAAAAAACTAGAACGCTTCCCTCTGCAGAATGAATTAGTCTGGTGGCAAACAAATATGGCCACCAGAAAAACAGCAAACCCAGAGGGTGGGCTCTAACAGACCCAAACCCATACTGCTCCCACAAAATACAATTAAAAGACAGTGGCCCTGTAAATAAAAACAAATGCAGTAACTGAAATCAACTGAGTTAAAACTAAATCTGGTGCTGGCTTCCACTGGCTGACACTGACAAAAACAGACTCACAGTGGATTCTGCCCTCTGACCAAGAGACAACAAGAAATAACCCACTCATCTTGGACAGTGACTACTGAAGAGATTGCACTCCAATAACTCAATGATGCATTCACCTCTATCATGGATTTCAGATTGCTTTTTGATGTAAAATTGTAAGGAAAGCATACTGTCCATCAGCCTGAAAAATTATGGGAACATCGTTGCACACTACTAACGTGAATGGTGCCAAATGGAAGAAGTTTGTAGGTTATTTGGCACTTTATTGTTAAAGGGGAGAGGAACCATGCAGCCTCTCTCCCCAAGCCTTCAAAAGGCCCTGGAGACCCTATGCGCTTGGGCTGTTTTTTTTTAGGGGAGGGTAGCAGCAAGGCCCTCTCCCGAGTCTATTATGGTCCTGGTGACCACATCGCCCAGGGCCTCTATTTTAAATTGGTGTGTAACATGGAGCCCACCCAGGGCACCCACCATGCACAACATTGGGAGGACCAGTGACCGCATGGCCCCAGCCAGCTCCCGCCCGCATGGAGCGGCTATTTATGCTGCTTTCTCCAAGTGGAAACAATACATTGATCTGTTTCCCTACCCGTATCAGTGCAGGCAGATAAACACATCAAGAGCTAGCTTCCAGCTGGCAGGAGCATTTTTAAAGCTGGGAGCAGACTTTGGGCCTCATTATGAGTCTGGCCATCTTAGGACCGCCATGTTGGCAGTGACGGTAGTACTGCCAACAGGCTGGCGGAGAAGACCGCCAAATTATGACCATGGCGGTATTCACAACAGAATACAGCTCAACCACTGCCGGCACCGACAGTGCGGTCTAGCCACCACGAATGATGGTAGCCACCTGCAGGCCAGCGGAGACCATGATTCCGCCTGACATATTAAGAGGTTGCACATCGCCAAAGGTTCTTGTGTGATCCACCACCAAGGAAACCCAGGCGGAAACCAACTGTATAAAAGGAGATACTCACCTTCAAGAAGTCATACTCACCCAGAGCTGCCATGGAACCAGAACTACACGTTTTCCCACTGCTTCTGGTCACCCAATACGGAATCTGCGACGACGAAAGCTACCGTGAGTGCACACACTTACTTGTCACTGTTGTAAAATGTCAAAGTACCTACTCACTCACCACAAAACAATCGGGAACGGGGGGACGAGGGCGACACACACAAGTAACCACACACTGACACGCACACTCACAGATAGCCACAAACACACATGCATAAACACAGTAAACACACTACGGCCATCACACACACACACGTCAATAACACACAACTACCCCCCAAAAACACAGCACCAGCACAGTCACACACAACACACAACACCACCAGATGACACTGCAACACCATCAAAGCACTAGCAAGCACCCATAACAGACACTATCCATTGACAAATCACATAGACAATACAACGTACCACGAACAGGGAACGAACACATACTATCACGCAACCAAACAACACAGCATTCGACATACCCTTACACACACAAATCACAATGTATCTGAGATACTATTCACCATACCATATTCACGCACACAGTCCAAGCACACAAAGGCACTCAACACTGCAACAAACACACGTCAACAAAAACACCACTCAATACATCACAACATGTCTCCAACATACACATGGCCGTCACACAACACTCACCCATCACGGGGGGGCAAATGCACTGCACACAACCTCACATGCTACCTAGACAAAACAGGTAGCACAACCACTACTTACACACAAATACTCACACATAATATTAGCCAGGAACAGATATGCCCTAACAAAAGAAATGCAGGACAAAGATGTAACTTCGAAACAACAACTGGTTGATCCAGTTACATAATAAAGGAATAAATCATTTGAAAATGTCCAAGGCTTGAGGCCAGTCAAAAACAGCAATGTGCAACATGCACACAATGCCCATTTGTATGCTCCCAATTTGACTCCTGACTGCCATGTAACCTCCACAGGTAGGGGCATCAAGGGGACAGGCAGGCACCTCAGGGATTGGGGAGGAGCAGGAGAGGGGGTTTGGGCTTTGGTTTGGGAGGGGGACATTTGAGTTGTGGCTTGGGAGGGGGGTGTTTAGGCCTAGGCTTAGGGGACGGTTGGGTACTCTTGGGAGGGGTAGACTGCTTGGTGGGGGGCATGGGTACTTGCAGGGGCGGCAGGGGAGGTCTTGGAGGTGGAAGGGATGGTTCGGGGGGGAAACAGACCCTTTAGGGGTCTCATGGGGAAAGAGGAGTAGAGAAAAGGTCAAAACATGAAAGGAACACTCTTTTACATACACGGGGATGGTCATCAGAAGGGGGTTTGAGAGTGGAGGGTGAGGGTGAGGGAGTGGTTGTCTGAAGCATCGATGTGGGTGTCGTGAGTGCGTGTATATGGGAGGTATGCTTGTGGGTGTCGGTTGGGTGGGTGAGTGACGGCATTTATGTGTACAGGACTGACAGGGTGGAGGTGCTGGGGGATGCTGTGGTGAGTGGGTGACTGTATGTTGGGGTTTTGACTGACGGTATGGTGGATGTGCTGCATGTAGACATGTTAGTGGTTGTGGTATCTGCGGATGTGGTGACTGGGGTGGATGTACCAGGGTCTGCTGTTTTGTGGTCTGTGTGTAAGATAGGTGTAGTGGATGGATCTGTGAAGGATGCTGTGGTGCCCATAGGTGTGTCTGGTGTACCGTCTGTGATGCTGTGGGTGCTGGGGATGTCAGGGCAGGTTGTGACTGTTTCTGTGTCTGCAGGTGTATGCTGTTTATGTACATGTGGTTGTCTTATGCTGCTTGTGATTATCTGAGATACCTTTTAATGTTGAGTTTGATGTATGCTTGTCTGTATGCTTTAGCTGGGCCAGGGAAAATGGGTTTGGGATTGAGAAGAGGAAGATTGGGGGGTGGAAGACAAAGGGTGACTGGCTGCCATCAGTGTGGAGGTCAGAGCCTGAAAGGATCTCTGTAGGTCAGCTAGTGCGCTGTGAATGCCCTCCAGAAATGCATTACTCTTTTGGACTTGAGTTGCTAATCTCTGGATGGCATTCATGATGGTCGACTGACCCACAGAGATTGACCTCATGAGGTTAAAAGCATCCTCACTGAGGGAAGCAGGGTTGACAGAGGCAAGAGTAGAGGTGCCTGCGACAAAGGAGATGCCCACCCTCTTGGGAGAGCGGGCACAAGCCAACAGGGTGGGGAGTTACAGGGAGGGCAGTGGTAGAAAGGGGGTGGCAGACCAGATGGTACTGAGGTGTTCCCAGGTGGGTCCACCACTACCAGGGAGTGTCCACTCGTATGATGTTGATTCTGTCTCCACAGTGGCACTTCCCTTGCCCTTCAGGCCACTGGGTCCCTCGCTGTCAGTGGTCTCAGCACTCCGAGTCCCATGGTCAGCAGCTTCCCCACTCACCTGTGCCTGTCTCCTTTGCCTGCTGATGCTGATGGAGCAGAGAGAGAGGAAAAGAGAGTGAGAGGGTAATTACATTCTTCACACACACAAACATTACAACATGCACAACAGTAGCTATACATCTCCTGCTAGGAAAGGCCCAGTCAAATACCCTTCATAGCCTACATCATGTCACAAGAAGATACTTCCAAATTTCCCATTTGAGAACAGTCTCACCGACAATAGAAGCCAACCATCTGACCACTACTTGACCATCCCATCAAATTACCTGTTACTCAAAATCATCATGCACTAGACGGATTGGCTAAACCAAAACATTTATCCCCATACAGCTTATCACTGTCCATCATAACACCAGTCTAAGGAAATGCATGTAACTGATAACACAATATCATGCCTACTCCGACTCCACACCTGCCCAGTCCAACACCAGAAGTAATGTTCCATGAAAGGTAAGTCATCATACTTCACATACGACACAGCATCTTGTCTTCAATCAAATGTTTAACTGATCATTCTGTGCATTACTTACACAATGGCATACATTTCTGAGGAATACACATGTGTCATTTCCATGCAGTGGGCATCACTAATTCACAGTACATGTCTGGGAAACATCAATCCCAATACTAGCTACAGAAATATCAGGAGTTTCTGCACCCTTTAATCAGATGGAATGTCACATATACAACAACTCAATGTACTGCAATTAGGGGCTACCTAGCACACAGGATACATCCACAAACAACCACAGGGAACATAGTTGCACCAACAAAACTATGGACATCATATATTGTTCTTAAAGGACTTATATCATTCCACCAGACACGCTGAATAGAAGCCTCTATGATAACATAAGAATACCTATATCACTAACAACTGTCCTGTCGTGATCCTCACTACCAAAATACAGAGTTTACACTTACACAACTGATTACTAGTGTACCCAAGAAAGACACATGCACCTAGTGTTGTAAGTATTATTTCACTTACAACATATCCCACAACACCTACAGGTGTATGTGATATGGAACATCTGCTACTCCATTATGTCAGGCAGAAATAAGCATAACCATAACAATGACTATCCAAACAGCCTCAGACCAGCTTAGGTAAGTCTGGGAAAAAGTAGACAACAAAATATAATCAGACACAAAGTATCACTTGCACTCATATAGGTGTGTATTGGAAAATGGGTTATTGGTAAGGGAAGGTAAGTACCTACATTTAGCGATAGGCCACTAAACTTCACTTAGGTCCAGTCAAGTCTCAGTATATTAAACCTAGCTCAACCCTTGGTTAGCTTGACAACGAGCGACAAGACTCAACTTAGGAGACAAAGCGTAAAGCATTCAAATATCACAAAACAGTAATTAAATAAAACACAGGAAACAGTTTAAAATTCCACAATCAATTTATAAAAACAGGAAATATTTTCAGCTTTCAAATGACACCAAAACGAATAAAATCAGATAAGGGAAAAGGAGATATGAATTTGTAAAGAATTATTGTTTTCTAGCGCATAGAAACACAAAGCGCCTATCTGGTCATCTGGTTGCACCTCGATCGGGGCAAAGTCAAAGTTTAAGGCCGACCGCGATGGAGCCTGGCTCGGCAATAGCCAGCGGGAGGCCTTGGTCAAAAGTTTACCTTAGGACTTAGAGGTTTTTCTGAAGATTTTCTTCAATCCAATCCGACCTCCTGGAACTCTTCTTCTGATACACGTCGCGGTAGCCCTCAGTGGAGTTTTTTACCTACGGACTAAGTCATTTTTTTGAGGTAAAAATCTCTCAACCGGGGCAAACCTGAATCTTGATCTGACATCCTTGGAGCCCTCATTGGATATGCTGGCTAGGAGGTCCCGGTCAACTTCCTCCGTTCAGACTTAGGGCCTCATTCTGAGGCCGGCGGGCGGCGGTCGCCGCCCGCCTGGCGGGAACCGCCATATGGCCGCTCCGCGGTCGAAAGACCGCGGAGGCCATTCTGGCTTTCCCGCTGGGCTGGCAGAAGGCCGCCCGCCAGCCCAGTGGGAAACCCCTTCCCACGAGGAAGCCGGCTCCGCATGGAGCCGGCGGAGTGGGAAGGTGCGACGGGTGCAGTTGCACCCGTCGCGAATTTCAGTGTCTGCTAAGCAGACACTGAAATTCTTTGTGGGGCCCTCTTACGGGGGCCCCTGCAGTGCCCATGCCATTGGCATGGGCACAGCAGGGGCCCGCAGGGGCCCCACGACACCCCATACCGCCATCCTGTTCCTGGCGGGCGAACCGCCAGGAACAGGATGGCGGTATGGGGTGTCGGAATCCCCATGGCGGCGCAGCAAGCTGCGCCGCCATGGAGGATTCCTGAGGGCAGTGGAAAACCGGCGGGAGACCGCCGGTTTTCCCTTTCTGACCGCGGCCAAACCGCCGCGGTCAGAATGCCCTTGAGAGCACCGCCAGCCTGTTGGCGGTGCTCTCGTGGTCGTTGACCCTGGCGGTCAATGACCGCCAGGGTCAGAATGACCCCCTTAGTCTCTTTTTTGGAGATTTTCTTCACCAGGACGAACCTGCAAGTCTGGCCGGGTCACGGTTGAGGCAAGCTGGCTACAGTTCCCACGGCAGGTCGGTCCCTCTATGGAGCTTTTTTCAAAAAGTTCTCCAAACTTCTGGATCTTCTTCCAGATGTTCTTTTAAGGTTCTTTTGAGGTCCACAGCTCACCCTAAGGTTCCAGAAGCTCTGAGATGCTCATTGAGGGTGTGTACTACAACTTCCAGAATGCACCTGGCGCAAACTCCTTTTTGGCCACTGGACAGTGGTCAGCTGGTTGGTTTCTTCAGGAGTTGGTGCAGGGTAATCTGGTTTTCAATTTGTCACCTGTAGCAAACAGGGAGTCCCTCCTCGAACCAGTTGAAGCCAGGCAAAGTCCTTCTAGTGGTGAAGCCCAAGTGTGCAGCTGGTGCAGTCCTTTAGAGTGCAGTGTACAGGTGCAAGTCAGGGGTCCAGCAGGGCAGTCCTTCTTCTGTAGTTCTTCGTGGTAGGGATCTGATAGGGAACTGAGGTGTGGGTGCAGGTCTGACAGTTTTATCATTGCTCCTGGGTGAAAAACAGGGGGGTCCAGGTTCTCCAATCAGGGGTATGGTCCTTCTCCCTGTGATGACCACTTCCTGGGAAGTGTGGCAAAAATCAATCCCAGGGAGCAACATTCCTCAAAAATCCATCATGGCTGGAAGTGATTTTTGAAGGTTACATCTGGCTGAGCCCATCCACTGGTGTGGCTAAAAATCCTAAACATACCCCTCTCCTGCCCTTTCCTAATCTAATCAATGGGGCACCTAATTGTGTTTGCAGGATGTGAGGGTGTTGCTGTGTTGCTCCAAATGTCCTTCTCTGCCTTTGAAGACCATTTTGGCAGCCCTCCCTCTTCCTGCTTCCCCATCTGCTGTGGGGAGATCTCCTCCCCCAGGCACATCTCTTTGTGCTGAGCCAGGCCACTTCACATCTCATCAAGGGAGCCTGGCCAGGCTGTCAGAGGCTGGCCAATCAGAGCACAGCAGCAAAAACACTGCAGGTCTGAAGATGGCAACTTTTCAAGTAAAGTTTAAAACTCTTTACCTGAACAAGTTATATTAAATCCAACAACTGGAAGTTGTGGGATTTATTATAACAATTAATTTGAAACCAAACATATGGTATCTGTTACTTAAGGGGACTTTGAAAATTAAAATAAAGTCTCCCCATTCTAGCCTATGGAGGCCATTCACTACAATGAGGGAAAAACGGATTTGGCAGTTTTACCTCACCAGGGCTTACAAAACTATTTGTATAAGGTTCCTGCTTATAGTTACATGGCACCCAGCCCTAGTGGCACATAGGGCACACCTTAGGGGTGACGTATATGAAAAAAATAAGGTAGTTTAAGACTTTGGAACTACTTTTAATTCCAATGTCGAATTTGCATGTAACTTTAATTTAAAAGCAGCCAGCAAGGCAGGCCTGCCTTTAAAATGACACTGGGCATCTTAGCAGTGCACCTGTTGGTGCACTACCTATGCTAGGGTCCCTAAACCTACATGCCCTATCATGTACTAGGGACTTATAGGTAGGTTGACTTAGCCAATTATAATTTGCCAAATTTGCATACTGATTTTACACAGAGCACAGGCCCTAGGACTGGTTAGCAGTACCCAGGGCTCCATCAGAGTCAGGAAAACACCAGCAAAAAGTAGAAAATTGGGGCAAAAAGTTAGGGGGCCTCTGCAATCAGCCCTGTTCTCTCACAGTATGGCATTGGCCTATCTAGAATGGACAATACACATTGGCTGAGAGTTAGGCAGCCTAGCTACATGCCACTACAACAAACACATTGGGATACACGTTCATTTTTAAACATGTTAATGCAATACCTTGAAATGTGAAGGTCTAATGGACTATATGAGGTCCACATTGTAGGATATTCACCCTTATCAAACTTAACATTTCCCTTTGTATGAATATAACATGAAGATGAGGACACCTCAAATCTCATATGGACAGGACTAAGTTGGCCATAACAAAAGCCAGATTTGAATGAAAGCCTCACATGAAGTGTACTAATATTTCAGGACCCAGGATTACTCTGCCCTGTAACTCATCTGTCAGACTCAATGTTGCACATAGAGCAGATCCGGTGAAATAGGAATGGTGAGACACCTTAGAGCAACATGACTTACCATTTGGATGAATGACCCTGGGACCACTAGGTGGGAAGGATGACACAGCAGGGAAGAATTATATATGGCTGAATAGTCACACATATAACTCAGTCACATGTGCATCTCCACATGCAGTCATACCATTTGCTACATACAGGTGATCAACATGTTTCTATGGACATTACAATGGCCACAACTGTGTCTCCATATTGGCTAATCGAGTACCATGTATTCCCAGTAGTCCACATACCTGTAGCACCTACAACATCTTCACAGCTGCAATACTTAGACAGCATACAGTAAAATATCAGTGGAAAGTACATGGGTTCTGTCAGTACTTTCCCCCTTGTGGCTGCTGTGCTGCCCTCAAATACCCATTCACCTCAAGGTAGGCTACCACCAAAATGCGAGCCATTAGGGGGGATCAAGGTCCGACAGGCACCCCTCCCTCATTGGAAGGACATCCCAGCTGGGCCTCAGCAGTATTCTGGGCTCAGCGCCTCAGGTCCTACCACTGCTTCCTACAGTGGGTGCTCCGCTGGCTCTGGACCCCCAGGGTCCGTACTTGATTGGTGAGGGCACACCAGATTCCCTTCTCCTGAGGGGTGTTGACCTGCATGGATGACACAGACAAAAGCAGAAAGCCATGTTCACATGCACCATACCAATAGTAGTGGACAGAACACATCAGTAAAAGCAAGTAGGCACACAACCTAATCCTTTCAGCTCACACTCCCTCTCGAAAGACCATCTGCATACATCAACACCTTCACTCATTTACATAAACAGTACACGTTCATTCACCACACCTATCATACATTTGTATGACATTGGACTCACCTTCTCCTCTGGTGCAGCATATTGCTGTTCATACAGGGGTAGGACCTCCTCTACTAGCTTGTCTAGCACTTCATGGGTAAAGGCAGTGGCCCTGAAAGCTTCCAGAGGCAGTACACAGCAGTTCAGGTAGTGGAGGTCTTGCAGGGAGTAGTGTCAGAAGTGAAGTGAGCAATGCTGCAGAAGATGGCGGTCACACCCCGATGTACATGCAGGTCACCGTCGGCGGACATTGCCACTGGCCCAAATCCGCCAAAGGCAGCAATGTGTTCCAATGGCAAATAACAGCGTGGTTGTGACTTGTAACTGCCTACCACCATGACAACTTCTGCTTACGGACTTAGGTCACTTCCATATGTCCAGCACAGTAGGTCAGGTGACTGCCATTTTGAAAACATTTCATGTATGAAAGTATATATTGATCTGCGTCATTAACTATGACCCATATTGTGCAGTACATCTGTAAGTCCTGCTCTCATGTCTAGGTGACTTTTTGTGCATCTGTGCTATCAATGAAGTGTTGTTGGAGGACATGTGGTGACAGTACTACTCAGAGGTCCCTATGTGTTTCAAAATTGTCGATAATGTCCCAAAATATGTGTGACACATGCCTAAACAATTCGTATTACAAACATGTCCAATACCAGGTGAATTATTAAGTGTAATCCCATATTTAGTTGAGGCAATGTGGACCAAGGAGGGTGTCATCGGATGCATAGCTATGTGCTGTACTGTATATGTCAGAGGTAGTAGCCATACTCGGCAGCTGTTATGTGTGAGTAATGTATTAAACTGTACTTGATGTGTGCATGCAGCATGTCACATACTATGTTTACATGTTTTCCCATAGTTACCCTGCCATGAGGAGAGGTAGATGACCACCACTGTACCGTCCACTAGTAGACCTACACACCATGGAGGAAAGACATTGTATTTAGACATATCTTCTGAATCGTCCTACTATCATGGATCTTTGTAAACAGATGGAGCCAGATCTGTTGCCTACCATTTGCAATCCCAGTAGCATACCTGCCATCATTCAGGTCTTGTCAGTGCTACACCTCCTGGCCACTGGCTCCTTTCAGAATACAGTGGCTCTAACTGCAGGGATGACTCAGCCCATGTTCAGTCTGGTTTTGAAGGATGTACTGTATACATTGTTAAAACGCCTGGACAGCTATATCAGGTTTCTCCAACATGCAGATTTGGCCTATGTGAAGACTGACTTTTATGCAATGGGACACATTTCACATGTGGTTGGAGCCATTAATGGCACGCATGTAGCCTTGGGTCCCCCCAGTGCCAATGAACAGGTATATAAGAACAGGAAAAACTACCACTCCATCAACGTTCAGGTGGTGTGTCTGGCAGACCAGTACATTATACAAGTCACAGCAAAGAATCCAGGATCAGTCCATGTTTCCTTCAACATATGGAATAGCAATGTCCCCCTGCTAATGAGACAACCCTACCCAGAGAGGGCCTGGCTGGTTGCTAAGTTAGAATTGAAATGTGTGTTTGCAATGTGTGTTTCCTGCCACCACAATGTAGCATGTCCTACATACATGCTTGTGTTGTTCTACCATTTTGTTCACTGGGGACTAAGGCTATACACATCTTTCTTGGCTGTTGACACCAGTAAGGTACCCAACCACGCCAGGGGAAGTCTGCTACAATGAGGCCTGCAGGAGGATAAAGCTTGTAATTGAGCAGACGTGTGGGGTCCTGAAGGCAAGATTTAGGTGCTTTGACTTATCAGGAGAAGCCCTCCTCTATTCACCCTCTAAGGTATGTCAAATAATAGCTGCCTGTTGCATGCTCCACAATCTTGCCCTGAGATGTCCGTCCCCATTTATACCAGTTGAAGGGGAGGCAGCAGAACCTGTGGGTGGAAATGTAGGAATGTCAAGTGATGAAGAGCCAGAGGAAGATGAAGCAGGAGACTCTAGGGCAGATCTCATCAATCATTACTTCAACTGACTAATAGGTATGTGAAGTTGACATAATGTTTTGATGTAATTGTGCAAGCAGATGTTGATGGGTAGCACGTCATTTCCTTTCTTGCATCATCTGTGGGGTGCAGTGAGTTCCAATTCCTATGAGTGCGTTGTGAATGCAGACTGAATGTTTGTATCCTGTACAGGACAGAGTGAGCTACAATATCATATTGTAACAGCAGATGCAAATTTACACTTCTGGACATGCCTTCTTTGATGTGAGGATTGTATTGTGCTATGTCCTGTCCCTTTTTCCTTTCACTCACAGATTGCCCTAGATCCAGTTTGCCTCTGCAACCTTGGCTAATGTAAGACAGTGTCAGGAGCAGATAAGAACTGGTGATATTAGTGTTGTGTAAGTGGGGCGTAACCAAGATTGTTATACTGTCCAGACACTGGAATTTCTTTCACCTGTTAGGTACAGGAGGTTGTCAAATGATGTATTTTGTGTCTGGAGGTTTCCTGGTCTGTTGAGGCCCCATCCCCTGGCCCACAGCATTCTTCCCACACACCATACCGCCACGTGCCTATGCCCGTGGCACAGTGTGACCACAGTAAATGGTGACCCAGGTTCATCATTGTCAGAGTGGCATGTTAGACTCAGGTACCTGTACTGTGGGGCACACAATAGTTAATACAGTTCTTGGGACACAGGTTCGAGGAAGAATGGTTGCCTGTGATGTCAATGCAACAGGGCTGGGAAGAGTTATTGTAGGCAGGGTGAGGCTGAGAGTGGTTGATTGACCAGGTGTCCCAGAGCGGCCAGGTTGTTCGTCAGTGTCCAGACATCCAAAGGTGTTGTCCTCACTGGGGCCTTCATCTAGAGCGGGAGTGACAGTCTTTGGTATCCTCTCCATGGTGGCAATGGCAAGGTTACCTGTGGAAAGAGTGAGACACAGAGTTCAAGTTAAAATGGCTGTATTGTTGAATTTGTGTGAGATGTTAAGCATACTTTAGTTGTACATACAGCTCTGTGACTTGATTTCCATACTCCATACTCCATGTAAAGAGTTTGGTAGTGATGGTACTGTAGATATTGTCTGATTATGGATGTGACTGTTCACCTCTGTTACTAGTGAACAGTCAGGCATGCTAGATGGCACAAATAAGAGCTGTACAGTGCAGAATGGTGTCATTGTAGGGCCACAGTATATGAGTAAGCAAGGGACATTGACCTGTATCTGAATGTACTGCATGTGCATGGACTCAGACATCTGACTTTCTAATTCAGGTGAGTCTATCTATAGCTGGGGATCTTTAATCTGTGGCCATTATTAATGGGTATACAGCTATAGCTGTGTTGTGCCTGGGATGCAGGTGTGAGTGAGCCATAGCATTTCTGTCATTGTCATGTACTATTCCACACTAGCACAATCAAGATGGTGTGGATGTTAAATTAGTTATACATGCAGGACATGTGATATTTTGTGCACATTACAGGCGTTCACTATGATAGAATGGTACATTCTGGGAGTTTTAGTGATACGACTGGCCAGTAGTTCACATGCCATTTCCAAAGGTTGTGAGGCCATATGATTTCAGTCGAGAGATGGCATGACAGAAAGGGGTATTAGGTGATTGGACAGAGGTGTAGTGGGTGGATGTTAACTGGAGTGGGTTTAGGTGGTGAGGGAGCATGCAGGAGAGAGAACTATGTGACATGATTGTTGGGGGTACTTACCAGACTCCTCTCAGGCCCTCAGGATGCAAGATGTTCAAGACCTTCTACTCTCATGATGTGAAAGTAGGGGGAGGAGTTGGCAGCCCACCGCCAGTCTTCTGTATGGCTAGCTGGTGCCTGGATGCCATGCAGCAAACCTTCCCCCTGAGGTAATTCCACCTCTTCCTGATGTCCTCCCCTGTGCATGAATGACTGCCTACAGAATTGACCCTGTGGAATATTCCTTGCCACAACTCCATTTTCCTGGCAATAGATGTGTGTTGGACCTGTGCTCTGAACAGGTCTGGCTCTACCTTTACAATTTCATCCACAATGGCCCTCAACTCATCTGTAAAATGTGGGTGTTTTTGTGAGGACATGGTAGTGGCTGTGGAGACGAGGTGTGGGGGTGTTGTAAGTGAAAGGGCGTAGTGTTTGGTAAATGGTGAGGTGTAGGTGCTGTGGTGTGAGTGGGTGAAGGTTGTAGCAGATTGTGTGTGCTAGTGATGCGTGTAATATGATTGTTGTGCTGATGTGGGGTGAGTGCTGACTGATACGTGTATGTGTGCCTATGGTGTAAAAGGCCAAAATCTATATTTTTTCACTTCTCAGTGTATGTGAATGGCGTTCTGGATGCAAAGGATTGTGGGTTGGTTAGGGGTGTGTTTTTATAGTGCAGTGAGTAGGTGTGTCAGGAGTGTGGATGCGTGTCAGGTGTGGGGTATTCAAACTATCCAATATGGTGTTGCCTTCTGACTGAAGTGAGTTGAGTCCGCCGTGGTTCACTCCACCAATGGTTTTCCACCATGGAAGAACCGCTGTTGTGTGTTGTGGATCGTAATTTGATGGGAGGATTTTTTTCAGGCTGGTGGTGCTTGTAGTGGAACTGCCTCTTTTCCATCCTCCAGTGTCCTGGAGGTTTCTGCAGTGTGGCTGTTTTGTGGCAGTGTTCATACTGTGACTCGTAAAATGGCGGTTGTATGACCACTAAGTTGGCAGCCGCCACCACAGCGGTCTTACAGTCAGACCATCAAACTGGTAATGAGGCCCTTTGTGTTTGCTCCTGTTTGAAAGGAATTTTAACATGATTCAGCAAAGCAGGACCAAACACCAGTTTCCCTGCCTGTACCATTGTGAGAAGGGAAACTGCTGTGTCCCGGGTGTGGCCACCCTCCCTTTTAATGTAAATGGTGACCCTGGAGGATGGGGCCCTCAAGGCCTTTTAAAGGCTGAGGGAGAGAGGTCCCCCTCTTATTTTAGAAGTTTGGCCCCAGCTGTGAGCTCTCTCAGGCCTGTATTGGCTTTGGGGGGAGGTGTGCACCCACCTCCTTTTATAAAAGGAGGCCTCAGAGTTGGGCTTCCTAGGGCATTTAATAACTAAGGGAGGTGGGACGTGCCTTCCTCCCCTTATGAAAGGCAGCCCTGAGGTGACCTCTTCAGGGTGCGTGCAATGGCTTGCAAAGCTGTATCCCCCCTTAACTAATGTGGAATAAATATTGTGTTAAAAACTCCCATGGAACATGGGAAACACATGTTTTTAGAACCCCCCTTTTTCTTGGGCACTGGTTGACGGATCACCCCAAAAGTTCCCATGCACAACAAGAATCACAACACTTTTTTGGGAAAATTTCGTGACGATTCATCAAACAGTGCCAATAAGATAGGCAATGGAAACATGGCTGTAACTATGATTACTTATTGGCGAGTAAATTCAGAACCTAACTATAACGTACCTGTAACGTTTGCTTTTCTGTAAATTTCTATCCATACGCTAATCCAACCACTGCTGTGGTTGGCCGCAGGCCCTACACTCAACACCTATAACAACCCGACCCCATGCTGTGCACAGCTGAGTTGGCATCAGGGCCTCACCCGCAGACAGGCCAGTGCAGCCAACTCCTATGATGAGCAGACCCCACACTACACACGCCTATTGGCTGTGCACAGCGGGCATTGGCTGCCAGGCCTGGCCTTTGCACCCACCGCCAAGCTGCACACTGCCTTCAGCCATGTGCAGTATGAGCTCAGATGTAGTGGGTGTTTTTTTTCCCTTTTTTTCTTGATCCGTGGATCCAACTGTGGATTCGCAGATCCACTGATCCAGCCATAGATCCGCAAATCCACAAATTGGGTGGAAAAAAAACAATTGGGCACTTTTTTGCCCACAACCTCTATGTTTCCTTTGTGGTCAGGATTCCTGCATGCTGACCTCCTGTGCATTTTTTCTCTGATCATTTCCCACCCCCAAGCCAATGCAATAAAAGAAAATGGCAGCCGCAACTTTTCAATAACTACCTAGTGGCAACATCCCGCCATTAGGATATATATATATATATATTAGTGGCGGTCACAGCTAGGTAGTTATGGTTAAGTTAAGTTTCTATATAAAAAGCATTTTTTTACTTGCCTATATTTTTGGTGCTGTTTGACAAATCTTGACAAAACTTTCCAATAAATGTGCCAGTCAGCTGCTGCCTGGAAAGTTTCAGGGTGATCCGTCCAGGAAAAGCCGAGAAAAAATGTAGGGTCCAAAACACGTTTTCCCCATTCATTTTTCCATAGGGATTTTGAACAGCGAAAGCACAAAAACTACTGGACGGAAGGTAGGACCTGGTCCAGAAAGAGTGTTTTTTTTTTTGTTTTGGTATAATTCCGTTCAATAGTTTTTGCGAAATTAAGGGGGAAACAAATTTGGATATCTAAGGACGCTAATGATCTTGTGCTGAGATCTGATTGGATGATAACACTTCAACAACAGAAGCTGTTGAAGTGTTGGCAGCCATTTTGGGATTTGGCTTCAGCCAAGTCCCCAAAAAAAGTTTTTAAAAAAACCAAAAGGGACCAGGGTACGAACATCCTCACCCCTTAGCTCTGATGGCGGGGTCCCAAAGCGACCTCCTCAGGGATAAAAAGCCTTTTATTTTTTACTTTACGAGCGGAAACGCGTTAGATCTGCGATTCCACTCGCAAAGTTTTTTAAAAAACAAAGCGTGCTCTCCCACGCTTCTTTAGTCTAATTCCCCTGCGTTGACCAAGTCCTGGGGGCTTTTAAAAAAAAAGCAGGGGGGGCCCTCCTTGCCCCGTCCTGATGCCCCTGGTACTGCCACCTCCTCTGGGATTTTTTTTTTGTATGCAGGGAGGCCTGTGGCCCCCCCGTGCCTTAGGGACTGACACCTCCCCAGGGCTCTCGTAGTGTACGTGAGAGGGCCTCCCAGCCCAAGCCCGCTGCCCCCGGGAACCACCTTCTCCCTGGGGCAAGCTCGTAATTTATGAGGAGGGGTCCCATGTGGCTCACCTGCTGCCCTGGGGACCACCACTCCCAGGGCAACTCTATATTTGGATTGGGGGGCTGCGTAGCCCCCCACTGCCCCGGGGACCACCCCGAGGCAAATGTTTACAAAAACAAAGGGGGTCCCTATACGACCCCGTGCCCGGGGACCACCACTTCCCGGGTCCAAGGTCTTTTTGGAGGGGGCCGTGTGTGAAGGTGACAGACTATGGGGGTTCCATTCAAGATGGAGTCATTGCTTTTTTTTTTATAAAAAAAATAATACTTTAAAAAATATATTAAATACATTTTTTTGTTAAATCCAACAAAAATATCTCACTCTAAGTTTATGAGATATTAAAGCCTAAAACATCTCTCTTTCTCTCTCACTTTCTTTTTGTCTTTCTTTCTCTCTTTCAATCACTTTCTCCCACTCACACACCCACTTAGACACTTACGCACCCATTTACAGACCTACTCAGACATTCACACACCCACTCAGACACTCACTCACTCACAGACCCACTGACACCCTCATGCAGCCACTCACAGACCTGTACACACACACTGAAGCACCTCCTAAAACACTGATGTACACACTCTCACATCCAGACAGACAATCTGACAGCCACTCTCACCCCAAAAACACCCTCTCACATCTATTTTCACACCCAGAGGAGGCGCGGCTAACTCCCGCCATGCACAGCGCTGTGTGCAGAGTGGGTTTGGGAGGAAAGGGGGTGTTGGCCGCAGGGTCTGGCTGCAGGCCAGGTCTTGCGGGCAAACTCCCTGTGCATGGGTGAAGGAAGAGCACGGTTGGGTGCTTATAGGAGGTTGGCCTCAGGCCCTGTGGCCAACCGACACCGTGCACAGCCAAGGGCTGTGAACGGCGGTGGTTGGATTAATGTTTAGTAATAAAAATTACTATTCATTAAAAAAACATAGAAATTCACTTTAAAAACCATAGGTTACAGAGACGTTATAGTTAGGCTCACATTTTAAATGTACAAAACCATAGAAATTCACCAGTTATAGTTATAGTTACCTCAAGTAATTATAAGTCACGCCCTAAGGTAACTATAACTCATGCCTTCGCCATACGATAAATTACACAACCAGTTTAAATTACACACCTGAAAACTTCCAAAAAGCAAGTAAAGAGATGTCCTGAAAAGAACAATATTATTTAGAAAGCGTACATAAAATATTTCAAACATATAACACAACACAGTAGAGAGGAGAAATTAAGACTAATTAGAACTAATATGCAACTTAGAAAGATAAATAGCATTAGTCAACATATAAACATTGCAAACTACATTTACTATCGATACAGCGTATGTTCATCATATAACATTTCTCAAAATCTTTAATTTACAAAGAGTCCTCAGCATCAAGTCCTGCATGAAGAGCCCAGCTGACCAGTGCCCAATGGGAGTAATGACAGTTACTAGTAGGTAATTCAGGCATTATCAACTTTTAGGTCATTCCCCATCTGGCTTCAGTGTGTTCCAATATACTGATTTTTGTCTCCAGTGGATCTTTATTGAGTTTTGTAACAAGATATCACACATTCACTGCATACACCTACATGAGATTCATTACATTTGTGAGAGATTGTCACCATATTGCGTGCCATTTGCCATTTGTTTTCCCATTGTATTCTAATATTGGTGTAAAACAGAAAAAAATATACTGAACCATTATTACAGTGTACCTATTTCTTTCCAAATGAGGAGGTTCTAAAGCAGTTTGTCTTCAAGAGTCTCAATGTGTGAGGAGGGAGGACGCAGGGTAGCCATGTGTACATCCGTTCCAGTATACTGATGTCACCTAATCCTATACATATAAACTGCAAACACAGATTTGATTTAACTAGCATGGTCATTTAAATGAGCTTCTATTTACATTTATTAATGTCACCTGGAGGGTACAGAGTACCACATGTACAAGAATTCTGTTTGCAACTTTCTAATTGCGAATCTTTGAAGGAAGTCACAAAAAGCAATGTACTAAAGTGTAACAGAGAGATTTAGCAATTCCCAGTGTGTCTCAAATGGACCTACCCAATCAATACTCATGAGGTAGTTTGCAATTTTCGACCCATTGGGAATGACCTAAAATCACAGGGCTG
Organism: Pleurodeles waltl; assembly: GCF_031143425.1. Taxonomy (NCBI): domain Eukaryota; kingdom Metazoa; phylum Chordata; class Amphibia; order Caudata; family Salamandridae; genus Pleurodeles; species Pleurodeles waltl. The sequence continues at coordinate 1,181,325,186 of NC_090437.1, forward strand.
GTGGCCTGCTTCAGTCAGGAGACCACCATGTCTGTGAATACATTTTAAATAAAGCATTTTAAAAAAAAATCATTTTTTGAGAGTAGCCTGTAGTTCGTGGGAACACTGCCTGCTCTTTAAAAGTCTTTGTATACACATTCACAAAGGGGAAAGGGTCTCTTGGTGACCACTTCCCGTTTGTAAATGGGTAATCACCAACTTGAAGTTGTGGTAAACTGCAAATGGTTTTCAACTGCATTCCTGTCGCAAAATATTTATACATCCCCCTGCATGTCTCCATCAGGATGGAACACTCTTAAAAGCCCCCCTACTAACAATTAATCGTAATCCCTATTTTGCTATTCGGTTATGGATTACTGAATCACAAAATAGAGTTGGTACATCCAATATTGGTTTTTAGCAGTCACAAGTTGCCTGATTCTGGGAATTAGCAGTACATGGCGAGGACTTGAGTTAATATTACCATAGGGCATGATTTATAGTTACTTGCAATAAATCTAACTACACAAGGGAATCTCTATGGTTTTGTACGTTTAAAATGCGGACCTAACTATAACGGCCCTGTAACCTTTGGTTTTTCAAGTTAATTTCTATGTTTTTTATATTCTATTTCCTAACTATAACGTCCCTGTAACCTTTGTTTTTTTCAGTGAATTTCTAGGTTTTCTTTCAACACAAAGAAATGTTCACTTCTATACATTGATCCAACTATCAACTGCGGCCAGGCACTGTGGCTAAAGTGTTGTAACCACCCTACATTGAGCCATGCAAGGCCTTCAGCCATGTGCAGTGGGGTTGGCCACAGAGCCTGGCCTGTGACCAGACCTTGTGGCCAACACCCCTAACCATCCAACCCCACACTACGCATGGCCTTTGGCTATGTGCAGCGGGAGTTGGCTGCAAGTCAGCATGGCCCCCACCTGGCCTAAACATTTTATTATTTGGAGGGGAGGGGGACTGCAGGCCCCCTCCCCATGCTGATCTCAGCCCTGTGGACCCCATCCCAAAAGGCCTGGTCATGTTCCTGGGTGGCCCCAGGACACCCAGTCACCACCATTGGGGACCACAGGGGGAGAATGAAGGCCCCCGCAGTCCCAGCCGCCCCCCCCTCCTGGTGGAGAAGGTATTGCTGTCACAGACAGGAAGCCGCTAAACATGCAGCTCCCTGTTTGTGAGAGCAACAGTTGATGGTGGGTGGGTGGTGGTCCCCAGGGCTGTGGGTCAGCAATGGACACCCTATCTTATTTAAATTTAGCCCAGGACAGGTGGTGGTTACTGGGACTGTGGAGGGCCCACTTGCATGTTATTATATATTCTGCACTACTGAGGAGGTGGTCCCCGGAGCTGTGGGGGGGGGCTGGGTAGCCCCCCACATTTAATGAAATGTTAGCCACGGGAAGGTGGCGGTCCCTGGGGCTACATGGGGGCTGGGTGGTCCCACGCATTTGATTACATATCCTGTCCTGGGGCAGGGGGTCCCCATATTTAATGCTGTGTTTGGCCCTGGGGAGGTGGCGGTCCCTGGGATTGTGGGGGGAGCCCTAAAACTGTTTGGTCCCAGGAAAGTGGCAGTTCCAGAGGCTGCATCCACCCCATGTTCAAAATTTCAATGTCAATGCCCCTGAGACCTGGTCTATCCGGGGGCTGTTTAAAAAAAAAATGCTTGAGCCTGTTTTTTTTTTTTTGTTTAATTTTTGCCAGATCCACAGATCTGCTGTGACTTCTACTGACATTTTTTTTTTTAAAGCTTTTTTGCTGGGGGGAAAGGTGTACCTACTCCGGTGCATGTTCTTTTTTTAATCTTTTTTTCCTGCATTATGGCTGTCAACACTTCCTTTTTAAAGTGTTGTCAGCCAATCAGATCTCAGCACGAGACTAGGAGAGTTTCTAGTTTATGTCCCTATATATAAAAAAATGTTTTTTCTTTAATTTCTCAAAAAAAAACTGATTTACACCGAATAACTAAAAGAGTGCTTTCTGGACCAAGAGCTACCTTTCAGCCAATTTTGGTGTATTTCCGTCCAGTGGTTTGAGCGCTATTCCTGTTTAAAATCCCTATGAAAAAATGCATGGAGAAACCCCCCTTTTTTCTCAGTCCCTGCTTGATGGATCACCATCTGTCCAGCTTCCAGACAGCTGTTGAAGTAAGTGTCATTTTTTTTAATCTAGAAAAAATCATGAAGACTCATCAAACAGCACCAAAGTTATTAGCAAAATACAAATGCTTTCCATACAAACTAGGACCTAATGATATATATATATATATATATATGTATATATTATATAAAAATATATATAAATATATATATATTATTTTTCATATATATGTGTATATATATACATATATGTATATGATATATAGATTTATATATATATATATATACGTGTGTGTGTTTGTGTGTATATATACAGTATATATATGATATATATTTATATATGTGTGTGTGTGTGTGTAGGGTCATTCCACTCGATATATATAGAGTGAATGACAGATTAGCTACATAGGGAGGGAGGAGAACGAGGACCCTGGGAAGAATGGAAGATCGATTGTTGCAAGATGGGGTAAACATTACTTGAACAGGAATGGAAAGAAGAAGCTGGTCCAAAGAGCATTAGAAATGGTCATAAAAAAACGTACATGCTTGGTGTTCAGAGAGCAGCTCAGGTGGATAAATGGGAGAAAATTATTTAAAGTGGCTGGATAAAAGACTGCATAGAAAAGCAAACATTTTCAATGCAACAGGTCTTGCATGAGCTCGAGTTAGAGCTATTAGCATTGTAAACTCCGAACCGGATTTTTTCTTGCCACATAAATTAAAAGGAAAAAAATGCAGCACGATCGTGCTGGGGTCTACACAGTGCGATCGCACTCGGTTTTTCCGTTTTAAATTTCAGCACGATCGTGCTGCATTTTTTTCCTTTTAATTTATGTGGCAAGAAAAATCCGGTTCAGAGAGATAGAGTAGTCCGGAAACCAGCCTGAGAACATCGAGCCTCATATGTTTTTAGTAGTTTACCGGTGCTGTGTAGATGGGCTAAACACCGGAAAAGGCATGACGTATGCATGCCTTCCACAAATGAAAGCAAGTGGATTTTAAAAGGCAAGCCCACAAACCAATGAAAGTGACTGACGTGACATAGGCGTGGTTGGAAGCCCAAAGAGCGATTACTACAGGGGACGGAGTGCTTTGCGCTCACCCCTAATAAGGGCACAGAGGTATATGATGTGAATTAAAACATAAGCATTGGAAAAGTGCTCTGCATTTTAAAAATGGGGTAGCATTTATAATTAACAATAAAACTTGGGGACAGTTGCTTTGATCAGATCATAAGTTGTTATTCAAGGTATCAAACGTAATTCATGGAAAGGTCACTCCTAAGGCCACTGTAAACATGATTACAGCCCTGTTGTCAGCCCTGTTATATTTACAGACTTACTGCTATTCAACACCATCAAGCTTCATTATCTAGTTCCACCTACTATGCCAAAGGAAGTAATCTATGTTTTTTTGCCACATCATCTAACAAAGATTTACATTTGGAATGTGATGCAATTTTATCAAAAGACTATTGCAGCCATACAGGTATGAAATATATCAGAACAATGTAATCTGCATAAAGGATGTTATGTATCTGGTGTGTTACACACTGGTGGGAATATGTTACCCTTTGAGGTCAATATTCAGGGCACCAACAAATTAGTTGCTTACGAAGGGCTTTATAAAAAAACGGCAGGAACCTCTCTGGAGATACCTTTTAACTTAAGTTATTTCCACAATATGACTGCGCCAAAAACCTGGGAAAATCCATGTATGAAGAGTGCAGTAGCCATCTTTGGTTGTTTTTTATTTTGCTTTAATAAAAATCATTACCAAGTAGCTTCTGTGAACGTGTGCCTGGGCACAGCAGCTAATTTTGACTCATTTCTATTAAGGATTTCCTTAAATGTAACTCAGAATAACAATACTTTTGAAACTACTGTACATTTATGAAGGGAAACGTAACTACTGGCAATAAGGAAAAGGTAAAAATAAAAATGTAAATGTACAAACATTTCCTTTGGAAAGTCTCACTACCCATTGTAAAACAAATGTAGTACTTTTAAATATGAGATCTGTCTGTTAAATGCTTCCTGCACCTCTAAAAACCTACTCAAATACATTTGAATGGAAGATTAGAAACTTTTTTGAGATCTATCAATATGTTGCTATTATAAAATTAGGGAGGTTTTAAGTGACAGGGAAGTTGGGTATGCTGAGTAAATTGAAAGAGATGGTGAACTTAGGTAAGAATCTCTCCCCTTAACCATTTCTAATTACATTGAAAATATATCATGCCTCAAACGACTTCACAGGTTTTTAACCAGCTGATTCATTTATGCATTAAAACCTCAATACTCATTTACTGTAGCCTGTTCAACAGGAAAGGTTTTAAATACAGCCACTCCTTTTCTGAAAAATGGCACTTAGGAGTGACTCCTTTTTGTCTTGAATGCTTTGGTTGTTTATTAGAAATTTGTGGAGAATCTACAGTAGATGGCTGAGAAGTCAACTGAGACTTCTGCTGGTGCTGGATGTGTGTTACACCTTAATTTCTATGCAAAAAGAACCCAACAATGCTGTTCTCTTACTGCTGTCTCTTGCAAACACTCCCGCTTCCGATTCCAACATTGTGACATTCAGGTGTGCCTAATGTTTGTCATGAATGTAACATTTTAGTGCCCTACTTGTTCATTAGTACTCTCTACTAAAGCTACAATCAAATAGTAGGGAATGTCAGTTCTTAAAGCTAAGAATGTAAATAGAGTAATGATTGTACTGAAGACAAGGAAGCCAGCATTAAACAAGGAAGCCAGCATTAAACATTCTTTCTTTTATTTACCACTTTGCAGCTATTCAAAGAGCAATGTAGTGTAGAATCTTCCATGAATGCTCAATAAAACCTGAACACTTCAGCTCCACATAAGACCCTTGTCCTCCATCTTCTTTCTTTTTTTGGTGCTGCTCACAATATATTATGTCATACCGCTTTATACTGCACATGGTTGCCTGGACAAGGTCTTCCAAGTGCTCCTGATGTATTAGTCAATGAACAACGTTCTCCTGCCTAAAACAGCCAGGTCCTTAGTTGTTTTTAAAAACTGAGGTGATTAAATACATTCCTAAGGTGAATCAGAAGATTGTTCCAATGATTAGGTGCCAATACACGAAAGGATGACCTCCCTGTCTATCCAGCTTAAAGCTAGGGGGAGATCAGTGGATCTCAACAGTCTAGATGGGCAGTAAGGGTGAAGCAGTGAAGACAGGCTAGGCACAGTTGCCTTACTGAAGATTCGAAGATCCACGCATAGCACCTTAAATTGGGTACCGTTCTCCAATGGGAGCCAATGTAAGTTGCTGGGTTGCTGAGACACAGAGCAGGTTCTTGGTATCTGTCATAGCAGTCTGGCTGCCTCATTCTGGATAATCTACAGTCTCTTTTTCACATAGCCAGAAGTGCCCAGATACAGAATTTTACAGTAGTTTAGCTGTGAGATGATTAAAGAGTGAATGATCATCTTCTTCATTTATAGGATGAAGAAGCCCAGGATCGTTCTCAAGCTTGTTAAAAAGCCAAAACAGCAAGATGCTAAAGCTTTAACGTGTTGCTCAAAAGAAAGCATACTGTTAGAAATTGGGTGTCTGGTTGGCAGAAGTATATGCCCTGCCCAAGCAGGAACCACAATCCCAGTCAGGGTGAGTCAGACACAAACCATAAATTAACCTGTGCTCACCTTCTGGCAGCTTGGCACAGAGCAGCCAGGCTTAACTTAAGAGGCAATGTATAAAGTGTTTGTGCAACACTTCAAACAGTAACACAAGGAAAACACCACAGAAAGACTCTACACCACGTTAGAATAATAGATTATATTCATATGAATAGAATAAGACCAATACAACAAAAACCCAATAAGTAGAAGTTGAGATATTAATTTTTGAAGAATAGATGTAGTGCTTAAAAGCATAAAAGCGTCAACCGGAGCTATCTGGATGTCCTAGACCTGGTCAAATCTGAAAATTGAGGCGGATCACAATGGAGCAGGATACAGGGACCAGTCTTGACCAGCTGAAACTGTACCTTCATTGAGATTTGAGTCTATGTCGAGAACAAGATGTGAGCAGCAAAGGAGGTGACCCGTCGTCGTTGATCCTTGGATGGAGGTGATGCATCGGCTCCATGTCAGGCAAATTAGGAGATACTTTGGAAATGGAAGTGATGCTCCGTGCATTCAGTGATGAAATGTTCCTGATCCTTGAAGAAGCAACGATGCATTGATGTTGTTTAAGATACACTTGTTCCGAGAAGAGCAGAGGCATCAATACTATGGTTTTGAACTGAGGCAGCACTTTATACCCACTTCCAAGGGCCCAGACTGGAATTACACCATTTGGCAGGCTAGACTCGCAATTGGCAGAGTCCGGGTGCTATAGGTGATGAGTTGGAAGTTTTTTGTGCCCTGAGACTTCAGAAGAACAGGAGGCAAGCTAGCAAGCCCTGGAGTCACTGTGGTTTTGGGATCAAGTGTTGTGGATCCAGTCCTTCTGACCCAGGCAAGTAAAGCAGCAGGTCAGCCCAGCATGAAATCAGTTCAGCCTGAGCAGCAGAGCAGCAATATACCAGTCCCTGTAGAAGCATAGCAGTCCTTCTGCCTGGCAGAGTAAGCACACGACCAGAAGGGTACTGAAGTTGTGGTATTTAAGGTCAAGTATTTATACTTTGGTGCCCTAGCTGTGGAAGGTGGGAGAAGATTCTAGACGGCACCAATGCATCGATGCTTCTTGAAGTACAAGGAATCTATTTCTGCCCTTGCCCTCACACCAAGCTGGCTGGAGTGACAATACAGGGTTGATATTGTGAGGAGACAAGGCACAGCCTATTCAGGTGCAAGTGAGTCTGTGCTTAGCTCCACCCCCAATCAAGCTAGTTAATGGCCCATCAGGGCCCATTAAGTCACACCTAAGTTTCTTTATATGTGGCTGTCTAGAGGGAATGAACAAAGCCCAGCTGTCAACCCACTCTAGACCTGTACTGGGGTCTGGCTGCAGGCACACAGGGCTAAGAGCGGGAAAATGCTCACTTTATCAAAGGGGCATTTTCAAAATTGTAACAGAAAATCTGACTTTACAACAGAAGAGGATTTATCATTACAATTCCTTAGGTACTAAACATGACAGATCTATCCGTTTTTAATAAGGACTCACAGCATAATATATAAAATCCCCAATGTTATCCTATGAGAGTGGTAGGCCTCATAGTAGTGAAAAATGAATTTGGGAGTTTTCATTACCTGGACATGTAAAACGTAAAAGTATATGTCCTCACTTTAAATTACACTGCACCCTGCCCTATGGGCAATGTAGGGCCTAACTTAGGGGTGACATATATATATAATAAAAGGGGTGCTTAATGCTTGGCAAGAGCTTTTAAATGCCAAGTCAACATGGTAGTATAACACTGCATCCAAGCTGCAATAGCAGGCCTGGGACATGTTTTAAAGTGATACTTACATGGGTGGGACACACAGTGCTGCAGACCAACTAGTAGCATTTAATTTACAGGCCCTGGGCACATGTAGTGGATTTTACTAGGGACTGATAAGTAAATAAAATTTGCCAATTGGGTATATTCCAATCAAACCATGTTTTAGGGAGAGAGTACACGCACATTAGCACTGGTTAGCAGTGGAAAAGTGCACAGAGTCCTAAGGCCAACAAAAACGAATTCAACAAAAAGTGGACGTAAAATGCAAAATGTTTGGAGAGGACCCTGCAGAGAGGACAATTTTCAACAGGCAGTTTAGACTAATCATGCAATAGTTGGATAGCTTACTCCCTCTCACCCTTTGGTCCGATCTATTCAATAGGTTAATGTAAAAGCCACAGACAGAAGTGGGAATGTGGGGCATAAGTTAAATAGCTGAGAGGTGGTGTAGTGAAGGCTTTGCATGCCTACACAGGTACAGCCCCTCTCTCCGGGTGCTTTCCGGGCAGGAATTGTCACTGATGATCTTGCTTTTGGTGTGCCTTTGGCTTGGCATCAGAGCATCCATGCAACAACCCATTTATTGATGGCGTATGGGGCTTGTTCATGAGGTTATGTGACAGCACATTAGAGCGCACACCACCAAAACACTCCCATCTCCAGTGGTCCAATCGAAATGGCTTAAATCAGGTAATCTGCCTCTGCAAATGACCGCGGACTGGGGAGAGTTCTATATTACACAAAAATTCTCCAACAGTATAATTTCCTCAGAGCCAGTTAAACAGAAATTCAGTTCAAGTAAAAAAAAAACACTTAAAATTGCCTTTAGACCATAGAAGAATGACTAACACTGAATTAAGCTGAAGCATCTGCCCAATATGAAACATTCAACACATCTTAACCCACTTGTGTTAAGTTACTCGCTTGAAACAATTAATCACTGATTGTCCGAAGCAAACAACCATTACAAAAATTACCCAAGAAACTGATTTTGAAACCACACTCAATGAGAGTGTCCTCATTTTCAAAACATTCATCTTATTGTATTCATCACATTGCAGTTCAAACAAATTCAATAAATATAATTAATACCAGCACTCACCGATTTAACACGCCAAAGGAGAGAGGGTGGGTGAGATAATGACAGCCTTCTTGTCTAGTAATAAAATCAACATTCATTTTACACTGCGAGCTTTGAGAATCAGCATTTCATTGCAAGACATGAGGCCAGAATGGTACATGTTAAAGGTTTTCAAAACAAAGCCTTCCACATCATCCACATGATTCAAATAAAACATTTTAAATAATCTAGCATTTGACCAATCATCTGCCTTCATGTTTTCCAGCCTACCCATGTACAGAAACAATTACTAGCAACAGTGCCTTTTACTGACTGAGCCTTAAACATAGACAAATGTATGCCTGGTTCCTGCATCATTGACATAGCCCATTTTTCAATAGTTGCTGTTGAAATAGGTGTGAATAGCCTTAAATAAAAAGTTAAAGGCCGATGCACTCCTACTCCCCTATTTTCCTTAATTTAACTTTCATGTTCCTTAATACAGCTCACTAGACTCAATTTGGATTCTCGTCAAAACTAGGTTAGAAGACTAACTTTAACATGGTCGTCATCCTCCTTAAAAAACACACAATTTGGTTTGTAATACCTACTTCTTAATTCCGGTGCCTTTACATCAGAAACCTTTTTAAAGGAAAGCAAACAGAGTGTTGCGTTAGAGCCAAATATTAATTTATAAGCCACTCCTTAAACAATCTGAAAATCAATCAATCAAACAAACAATCAGTTTTTGTAAAGTGCGGCTATTCATCCGTGAGGGTCTCAAGGCCCTGGGGGCGGGATGGGGGGGTCAAAGGATAGATCCTCATCCGAAGAGCCATGTCTTGAGGGTCTTCCTGAAGATGGTGAGCGATGAGCTTTGTCAGAGGTATAGGCGCAGGTTGTTCCAGCTCTGTGCTGCGATCTAGGTGTCCTTCAGTGCTGGTTTTTCGAGGGTTGTGGCCAGAGCCAGTTGAGTGTAGCGGAAGGATCTGGTGGGGGTGTGGAAGGAGACGCAGTAGTTCAGGTAGGCTGGTCCGACGCTGTGTGTGGCTTTATCAGTGTGAGTGAGTAGCTTGAAGGTGATTTCTTTTTCTATCGGGAGCCAGTGGAGGGTCCCCAGGTGGTGGGAGATACGTTCTTGGTGTGGGAGGTTTAGTACATGTATGGTGGCGGTGTTCTGCATAAGTTGCAGCTTTTTGATGATTCTCGTCATGGTGCCAGTGTAGAGAGCGTTGCCGTAGCCACGCTTGCTTGTGACTAAGGCGTGGGTGACTGTCCTCCAGCAGTCTGATGGGATCCATTTGAAAATTTTCTAGAGTTTGCAGATGGTGTGCCAGCAGGAGGAGGTGACTGAGTTTATCTGTCAGGTCATAGATAGGGAGGAGTCGATAATGATGCCTAGATTGCGGGCATGCTCAGTCGGTGAAAGCGGGGTGCTCAGAGATGTGGGCCACCTGGAGTCGTCCCATGCTGAGGTGGCGTTTCTGAAAATGATGATCTCTGTCTTGTCAGAGCTGAGCTTGAGGCAGCTTTCTCTAATCCAGGTGGTGACGGCTTCCATTCCTGAGTGGAAATGATGAGTTGTGTGTCATCAGCGTATGACACGATGACCATTTCGTGGCTTCTGACGATGGCAACGAGTTGGGTCATGTATATGTTGAAAAGAGTTGGCCTCAGAGAGGATCCATGGGGGACCCAGGAGCTGACTCCTGTGATGTGTAGGGAGGGAGCCTGACCCTCTGAGTCCTTCCAGAGACGAAGGAGTGGATCCATTTCAGGGCTATTCCGTGGATTCCTATGTCATGGAATCTGGTGCATAGTATGCTGTGAGATACTGTGTTGAGGCCGCTGAGAGGTTGAGGAATATAAATGCTGCTGTGTGGCTGCAGTTTAGAAGTGATCGGATGTCATTGGTGGCTGCAAGAAGAGCTGTCTCTGTGCTGTGGTTGCTGCGAACCCTGGACTGGGATCTGTCCAGAGAGTTATTGACCTCAATGAAATGTCATAGTTGTGTGTTGATGGCTTTCTCCAGTTCTTTGGCTAAGTAGGGTAGCAGCAAGATGGGCCAGAAGTACTTTAGTTCTGATAGGTCAGCCGAGGGTTTCTTCAGGAGGAGGCGTACTTCGTGTGTTTCCAGTCCTCAGGGGAGGTGCCAGTGTTTATTGAGTGGTTTATTGTGTTCCGGAGCTCGGCCAATGGATGTGCTGGCTCTGACATAGATGTGGTGCGAGAAAGGGTTCCTGGGGGCTAAGTAGTGGGTGCTGTTCATGATGCTTTCTGTTTCCTCCATGGTGAGCGTGGACATGCTGAGGATGGTCTGGGTGGGTTCTAGGGGGTGGGGTTGGTTGTAGTTTCTGGTGTTGGGTTGGTTTTCTAGGAGGAAGCTGTTGTAGATGTCTTAGCTCTTGTGGTGGAAGAAGGCAGAGAGTTTGTCGCAGAGATCTTGCAACAGGGGATGCTTGTGGCTTCGGAGGTCGTATTAGTGAATGCGTTGATGACTGAGAAAAGTTCCTTTGTGTTGTGTGTGGAGGAGCTGATGCATTCCCGAAGTGCGTTCTTTCTTGCGTTCTTCATGTGTTTGCGGTAGATGGCGGTTGCGGCTCTGAAGGAGGTGAGGTCTTCACTGGTTTGGCTATGCCTCAATTTTTTCTCTAGGCACCTGTGGGTGCGTTTGGATTCTTGGAGTTCGGTGGCGAACCAGCTGGCTTTGGTTGGTACGCGTTTGGCCGATGTCAGACAAGGAGGCTAGAGTGCCGGCGCATTTGTTGATCCATCTGTTGAGATTGCGTGCTGCGGTGTTGGCATCATCGAGGGAGACGGGAGGGATTTGGCGAGAGTTGTGGTGAGTTGCTCTGTGGGAAGCAAAATTAACATATTCTGATTAACATTAAAATGTACATTTTCTACCAAAGTTCCTGTTATGCACAACTGAGACTCCACTAAACATGCTTCCTGACTCACCATCAAAATATCACGTAAGCAAATTATCAGACTTAATCCACATTCCCATAGATAACCTACCTCAAAACCTGGTCTCAAAAGTTTGGCAAAACACCATGGTGCTAACGGCCAAATGATAAACCATGAAATTCATACAACTGCCCTTTTCACCTGCATTTTATGAACTCCTGATTTGGGCAATTGAAACCATAAAGTAAGCTTCCTTGTGATACAATTTTACCATTCCGTCGACTTCCTGTACAAAATATCTTAGAGGAACACCCTCTATCTTGAAATGGTTTTGAACATAACTTTAACTGCGTTATATGAAGCTTTCGGGTGTAGGGAGTACATTCTGCTTATTGTGGCTGGCACTGAAGTTGCAGTTCCTGCATGAAAAAAGGTCCGTGGGTATCGTTGGGGGATGTGGTGCAGCAGCTGCTGAGATGTCTGGTGTTGAGGCGGTGGAGGGTTACGGTGTCGTAATGGATGATGGCCAGGGGATGGCTCAATGAAGATCCAGAGTTCCTGGTGCTGGGCGCGGTCAGGGGATGGACGGTCGCAGACGGGCTTGCCTTTGGCATGCCAGTGGTGCACCCGCTGCGCACAGCCAAGCTGCGGCCGCCATTAAGAAGGGGAGGGGGCCGGTTAACTGGGAGGCAGGTGGGCGCGAAAGGTGCTTCATGGGGGGACAAGGGCAGGGCCGCAGGGGAGGAACGATGCAGGAGGGTTAAGGAAAGGACAGAAAAAGAGAAAACAAGCCAAAAGTAAAAATAAGTGAAAGATAAGGCAGAAGTATAGAAGCAGGAGTAAAGGAGAGATAGAGAGAGATACTTAATTGTCAATGGCCACTAGACCACCAGGGATGAGACGCAGGCAGGAGCCTGTGGGTTGACGAGTGCCTCGAACTGAGAGTCAGTCAGGCTCTCAGGTTATTCCCAGGCAAGGCAGAGGCAGCAGCAGCCAGAGGAGCTGGGGAGGGCAGCAGACACTAACTTTAACTGCGTTATATGAAGCCCACAACCCTTGCCTTTCTTTTCCCATAAAAACAGTACACTGACAAAACCCTTGCCATTGTTTCTCACCTTGACAACAGCATCCTAGTCTAAATTAATTTTTAATCACCTTCTCCTCTACAATGTACTTCAATTCTTCCCTGAACTCCGAGGTTCTTTTGCTTGCAATGTGATAAATTTGAAGTCTGTCTTGTGATCTTTTACTCCCGTTTTTTCTACCAATTTTCCAGAAATGTCCTCAATCTTCCTCCCACCTTTCCATGGGAAGAACGGAAAATTAGCTTGATACTAACTTCGCCCTTTATTTCTCTGCTTTTCTTACCCTCTAGAAACTTTACTGCTTCCTCTTCTGCCTCTTTGTGGAATGAAATCAGCAGTGTTTTGGAAGCCTCTATAGGAGCATCTCCCTTGGCTGTTCTGGGATTTATAGTATAAGTGGTCAAAAGGTTGCCCTCAAAAAACATTGTTACGGGAGTCCTTCCGCTTCACCTTTTGGGCTTTATCAAGAGTGGCAAATGTTGCTACATATTTCGCATGGGATTTTCCCATCCCTCTCCCCAACTAAGGACCTTTAGCCTCTTTGTCTCCTTGTTCATCTATTTGTTGTCCGAATCACCCAATTTTGGACTTAATCTTAAAAGAATCTACCTTTTTGCGATGTGACCGGCATTAGGGTTACCTATCAAAAATAGCACTCTTTGATGCCACCCTCTTAGTAATAGCAAATCTAGTTTCTCTGCTTTGATATTTGACTCTTCTACCAAGTATACAAGGCAGGCCAACCGTCGAAAGACATCTAAATGTTTATGTTCACATTCTTTTAGTGAAGTTCTGAACCTTTTATAGGACTCCTTCCTAGGTTAAAAAAAGTTATTAATTCTGGATCCAAATTTGTAGTCATATAATCCATGTCTCCAATCACAGGGCATGACCATTTAGCTTTCATCACACCCCTCACTTCCTTTTGCAAATAGATATATTCCATGCTACGAGAATGCCTTATATCGTTTTAATCAAACAAAGCTCTTCCAAAGGATCTGTTACATATTATTGTATTATTATTACCTCATTATCCTTAAATTAGTTCTAGAAGAGGTTTTTTTTAAATGTAAGTCTAAAGCATTATCATCCATTTCTAAATTCAAATAATCTCACACAAAAGCTATCAGAGAAGAAAGATTTTGAATAGTTTTATCCTGCCTTTGAATTTCACTTTGGACAGCCATCCCCATTGAGCCATTAAAGACTCTTCTTTTTCTTCCCTGAAACATCAGGAAAATCCAGATGTTTCCTCTTACTTGAACACTTTTTTCCACAAATCTTCTGTAACCTACCCTCGCCCTTCAATACGGATGAGAACTCCTCATCTTTCTCATTAACCTCTCCCTACTGTTAAAAAGAGTGTTTACCATAGCTTGTACTGATTCTTTAATCCCTTTACTGATTAGTGTCTTAATAATTTTTTTCCAGCACATTTTCCAGAAATAAGACCGTACTACCCTGACACATTTGTATGTATCTTGTAAACCACTGGTCATAAACAATTGAACCATGTCAAAGTGGTTAATGTAGATAATTATAATAATAAATTGGCCACCATAAACTACTCCAATATCACAATAAAAACTATGCTTATTTATGTAAAATATTTAAGAAATCTAATTAGAAAATAACACTGTCTCTAAAGGGCATGGGTTGACGCTAGTAAAGCAGATTGACAACTGACAGTCGTGTGCACCTGCACCCAAACACCGTTGGGAACAAATACTCAACTCCATGCACAACTTGTAAGTGATTACGAACGCCCCGTAATCAAATTAGCGCCTATGGCTTCCCCTGCTGTGCTTAACCAACCCAAAGTGGCAAGACTGGTAGCTGCATGCGAACCTGTGAGCTCCAAATTCAAAATGAGCCCCTCCCTACCAACAGCTGCACCATAGATGCATATAGGAACTTTTACTTTAAAGAAGTATGCACCACACCCCAGGTACACACTCATTCTTAAAGAGTAAATACATCTATTTTGCAGAAATTCTCAAGGTCATTCACATAAACAATGTCTAACTAGTTCACATGCTATAATGCCTCTTAAAGAAGGCATCCTAGCACACGTAAACAACCTTTAAATTGGACGTTTCAACTAATAACGAAAATATTAACAAACTTAAACATACTGTAGATCATTCCAAATAAAACTAGTGGAGGTAAAGTCAAGTGCATACTTATCTTGTTCAGAGTAGCAAACATAAGAGGAATAAGGTATAGGCTAGGGGGATTATGTGGTGCTGCAGTGTTCTGTTTTAATTGTATATTCATTGAAGGTTCTCCATTCCAATGCTCGTTGAACTGCTACAGAATGTTAAATAAAATAAAGTATGCATAATACCAGCTTCCTGTCTTCCCATACAATGAAATGACAGGCTGCTGACTGCTTTTGGAAGTACACGTTTAACTCCGAATGTTCACAGAAGTCAGAATAAGATATTTTGGCATGTATAGAAAACATGTTCTCATTTAAACTTTCAGAGCACCTTTCGCAACTTCTGTGACAAAATGGTTCATTCAATCCTATCAAAGGGTCAGCATTTTGACATGGTAAAAGCACTTGAGCATGATACCAGCATCAAATGATTTATATTGTAACTAATGTCTGTTCTCTTTTTTGTGACCCTCAAAACAAAGCATTAAGTGCATTACAATGGGATAAAAATGATAGAGCCTTATCACAAAAAAATCCAGTAGGTATATTTTACGGTGTGTTCGCCTCAGTAGTTCCATGAAAAATACAGCATCCAACAAATCATTTTTGTGATTTTCATCCCAAATTTTAAGCATCTGTTCTTACAATAGCAATATCATCCAACGGGGAAGTAACTTCCTGGTAGTTATTGACTAGGGTGGAGTATGGACTTTGGCTTCACCTTGAAATTTTCTGACTCTACCCTAGTCAATAACAATGCCGCCCCCCTGGATAATATTGTTAAAATAAAAAGAGTGCACTCAGTCAACAACATTCCAATTTGATTCTAAGTCCCACCTTCTCCAATGAAATATTCAAATTTTAAAAAACAGGTCGACACAAACAGAACCATTTCCTACATGCTAATAAATGCAAATATTTAATTTACATTAAAAAATTGACATTATTTGTAGAATAAAAATACTTCATCCATCTGCACGGGAAGTGACAATACTGGATTTTGCATCATCTATCTGCACAGGAAGTGACATCATGGGTTTCCCATTAAAACGGTCTTTAAAAGAAATCAAGGAAGAGGACTAATTTCCTTTATCTATCTGCACAGAAATTGATATCACCGTGGTGGCCCTAAACTTACAACTTTCACCTTGTTTCGCATGATCCATTCGCACAAGATGTTACATCACTGGATTTCCTTTCTACTTTTGCAGCACAGTCTGCTTGCCTTACTACAAACCATCCTAAAATGTAAGGTTCTGAGTAAAATTCAACATGGCAGCACCCTTGCTTTATTAGATGTTTCTGCAGACTCAGCCAGGGTTGCGTTTGGAGAAACCATACTAAACTAGCTCTAGGGCCAGCTTCAGCTCCCACTGAGCTTATGGCAAACTGGCTATAGTTAGCATAGGAAACAAAGGCATCCCTTCCCCATGTCTCCTTTTACACTTATCTATGAATGAGCATGTCCCACCCTTGTCACTTTAAAACTACTGAAGTTCCTGAACCCTTCCCAACTCCCTTTCCTAGGGTGAGAGGAGTCACAAACACCCAGGTCTTCCTGCCAAAAAGCAAATTACATTACCTCTGTTCTTGGAGCACTGTTACAGATCATTAAGGGGAAGCCCTGACATGGGCCAGTAGATGGCAAGTTAAAGATAGCTAGCCTACTGGAGGTTCATGCAGACAAAAACGTTTCTATTACTAAATATTATTCAAAGGCATGGCTTTTCCAGTGGATTGAACTTCTAATAAATTTAATTTTAATGGTATAATCATCTTTGTAGCTTACCCCAAACCAAAGATATCAGAATTATTATTGTATCTGAACTTTAGTTTTCTTTACATGAGCAGCTATACCTATGCACAGTGAAATAGATTTGGGAGGCTAATATCTATAAGTACACAAGAAAACTATATTCTTGTACGCAAACTGGTTTCCGGAAGGGTTATGGCACAGTGATTAATATCGTCATGTTAAGTGACATCGCCAACCAAGCAAAATACTTAAAGAAAAAGCTACATCTATGCTTCGTGGACTTCAAAAGGGCCTTTGATCAGGTGGACAGAGCAATTCTTTGGAGCAAACTTCAAAGTTAGGGCTTGCAAGAACGGATCCTTAGGAGCATCGAAATGTTATATGACAAAACTTGGGTGCAGGTCAAGGTGGCAGATGGCTCATAAATTTCGTGGAGGATACCAACAAATATAGGTTTAAAACAAGGCTGCGTTCTGGCCCCCGCACCTCTTCAACCTCTTCATGGCGGATCTCTCCCCAAAGCTGGACGCAACCAACTCAAACTCTCTAAGGATGGGAAGTTTGTCTACATCGCATCTTTCGTATGCTGATGATATCATTTTATTGAGCCACACGAAAATAGGGCTGCAGCGACTGGTCAGTACCCTGGGCGACTTTGCAAATACAAATAAACGAGAAATCAACACCATAAAGACTAAAACTATGTCTATAGGATGCCCTTTTAATTTTGCAAACAAAATAAAGTTGAGCGGCATTACTCTTGAAATGACTCGCTGCTACAAATACTTGGGTTTTACTATAGACAACAAAGCCAACCTCGTGCCGCAAAAGCAGTACATTGCACAGAAGTGTAAAGCCCTGGCGTTCGCCTTTTGCGCTCTAGCCAAAAGACTAAAAGGGCATTCGTACAAACCATTACTGTCTGTTATGTCGGCCAAATTCTTTCCAGCTATTAAAAATGGAAGCGCAGCCCTATACAGGAAAGACGCCTTGCTTCTGGATCAAAAACAAATAAAAACTTACAAGCAAGTCTTTAATCTTCCTCATACTGCTTCCCAAGCACAGGTCAGGTTAGAATTTGGTCCCAAACAACAGCAGCTGGACAGGAAATCTCATACATGAAAGACCTGGTATAAAATAAGCAGAAACACAGCTAGCCCTCTAGTTATGGCATTATGGAATTCAGTGAGTAATAACCCAAAGTCAGTATATAATAGGTATCTGCAAAAGTCCCTACAAGAGACACAAATGATGCACCTAAGGGACTCTAATATCTCATATCCCCTCGTGTGCCATGTGTTAAAAAAGGAAATAGACCTGCAATCATTTTTAGACGCTAATACTAAATTTGCGCACCGCTCGCACGTCTGGTTTCTTATGCACACTTATACTACCCTGGCACCATCGCAATACTTGACCTTAACTTTTGCAGTTCACATCAAACATCGCCTGCTAGCGCTTCGTTTAGGCACTTTATCATCTAGAGCGCATCAACCGTCGTGGAAGAATGAAGGTGAGACGTCTTGTAGGTTATGCAATGGTGCCAAGGAGGATATGGTCCACCTGATCTGTATTTGCCCGGCCTTAAAAGAAGCTCGTCGACAACTGTTAAAACCAGTTTTAAGAGGAATGGGATTCATTCTTGTCAGCCAGCAGTGATGTCAATGTTTGACTCAATCGATCCCCAAACAATCTGCAGACTTGTCAAACTTTTGACTGCACATACTACAAGCGTAAATTTGCTATCTGGGATACATATTTAATTGACAAGATCGAAGAGTTTTTTCACTTTAGTTATTTTACTAATTGCTTTATTAATGTTTTAAAATGTTATTTAAAAAAAATATATTATTACAATATTATTGTTCTTTTTTTTGCTAAGATTTTAACCCCTTAGCTGCTGGGCCTTTTCCCCCCCCTAGTGCTGAGCCCTTTTTTGGCTATTTGGGGTAGTTCGCGCTTAGGGCTTCATAACTTTTTGTCCACATAAGCTAACCACGCCAAATTTGCGTCCTTTTTTTCCAACATCCTAGGGATTCTAATGGTACCCAGAGTTTGTGGTTTCCCCTGGAGGAGACCAAGAAAATAACCAAAATACAGTGAAAATTTCGTTTTTTCCCAAAAAATGGGAAAAAAGGGCTGCCGAAGAAGGCTTGTGGTTTTTTCCCTGAAAATGCCATCAACAAAGGGTTTCTGGTGCTGAAATCACTATCTTTCCACCTTTCAGGAACGGGCAGACTTGAATCAGAAAACCACATTTTCCAACACAAATTTGGCATTTTACTGGGACATACCCCATTTTTACTATTTTTGGTGCTTTCAACCTACTTCCAGTTAGTGACAGGAATGGGTGTGAAACCAATGCTGGATCCCGGCAAGCTAAACATTTCTGGAAACTAGACAAAATTCTGAATTCAGCAAGGGGTCATTTGTGTAGATCCTACAAGGTTTTCCTACAGAAAATAACAACTGAAATAAAAAAATATTGAAATTGAGCTGAAAACAACAGCCATTTTTCTTTATGTTTTACTCTGTAACTTTTTCCTGCAATGTCAGATTTCTGAAAGCAATATACTGTTTTGTCTGCTGGACTCTTCTGGTTGCGGGTATATAAAGGGCTTGTAGGTTCATCAAGAACCCTAGGTACCCAGAGCCAATAAATGAGCTGCACCCTGGAGTTGGTTTTCATTCTATACTGGGTATACAGCAATTCATTTGCTGAAATATGAAGAGGGAAAAAGAGATATCAAGAAAACCTTTGCATTTCCAAAATGGGATCAAGATAAGGTTTTGAGGAGCAGTGGTTATTTGCACATCTCTGAATTCCGAGGTGCCCATGCTAGCATGTGAATTGCAGGGCATTTCTCAAATAGACGTCTTTTTTACACACTCTCTTATATTTGGAAGGAAAAAATGTAGAGAAAGATAAGGGGCCCGCTCCAAGGCCTTACATTTGACGGGGGATGATAAAGCACCATCATTAGACATTCGTAGTAATGACCCGAGCGCGGTAGATGCTGGATGCACAACCGTGGTGATAAACCAAGATAAATGTACGTTAGAACTTATGTCATGGAACGTTGCCGGCCTGGCAAAGAAATTAGATGATGGTGAATGGGCCTCTTTTATTAAAAAAATAGACATATGTCTGTTTCAGGAAACTTGGGCGGAGGATGCTACTAATATAGATGGATTTCTATCATTTAGCGCACCTGCTATACCTCCAGAGAAGGGGAGGGGCCGGGCAAAAGGTGGGCTCTTATTACTTGTTAACAAGAATCTGCAGTGTGACTATAAGCTTTTTGAAATTGATTCTGTAGATCTAAAAGCCATGTGTATTACGTTCAACAGAAGATAATCAATTGTTATTGTTAATGCTTATATACGATCGGTCCCATATGGCTCTGAGTCCCATACCCTGGCTATTCTGTCCGAATTTGTAGGAAGCCTCCACCCCTCAACTATTCTAATCATAGCTGGAGATTTTAACTGTACCTTCGAGCCTTCTATTCTCATAAGTGGTTTAACTGATGAAGAAGATGAGCAGTGGGGGATCCCACAATTATCCACTACCCGGCCTTGCAAAAAATCTCGGGTGGCCATGCAATTAGCCACATTATGTTTAAACCATGGGCTTAGGGCCTGTAATGGTAGAACTCCATCTGATATGAACAGCGCACCAACTTTTAAAAGGGGCATGTCTATAAGCACTATTGATTACTTCTTGGTCGATGTTAGGTTCTGGCCCCATTTGGTAGATATGAAAGTAGAAGTGAGATATGATAGTGACCATTTCCCCTTGCTCCCTACCCTTTCTGGAGAAATGTTCAGGAGAACACTTAACAACTATGCTACAATAATTCCGCCACCTTGCTGGAACAACAAATTCACTAAGATTACTTGGCCAAAAGTGATGTCCAACCCTCACCATATTAGAGCAATATATCAAATGTTCTTAAATAGTTTGGCTGAGTACGAAGATCAGGCTGTGGGGAATATTCCGATTCTCAAAATACATGACAGCATGACTACTCAGCTACGGGGGTTCTTTTATAAAACAAGGCGGTCAAAGCCACATGAAGGGAAAGGGGCACGCAAGGGATGGTTTGATGAGAGGTGCTCAAAGGCTAAGTCTGGGTTAAGAGTAGCAGTAATGTCTGGTTCCCAGGGGGAAATTAAACAAGCTAGGTCCTTATACAAAGTAACTTTGTCTAATGCAAAAAAGCGGTGGGAGGATTCCCTGTGGCAGGAATTATTAGATGCTTCCAGAGGGAAGAATAACAAGCGTTTTTGGGAACTTCTGTCTGAAAGAGAAAATGGAGGTGGGAGTTGTCCCAGCAACCAAATTCAACCAGAAAGCTGGGTAGAGCATTTTACTACTCTTTATGCCCTACCAGAGGGCCCAATGGACACCAATGTGGTCCACTCTCCAACAAAACTGTTGGAATCAAATTCCAGCATGGCCCTCCAAGTGGAGGCCCAGTGTGTCCCTGAGGGTTGCCTCATCTTTAAAGTAGAAGAGACCCTTGAGGCTATAAATAGCCTAAAACCTGGCAAAGCACCTGGACCAGACAAGCTTCCTGGAGATCTTTATAGATCGGAACCATATATCTGGTCCTGGTATATTAATGCCATCTCAAATAGCATAGCTGCAGGGGGGCAAATTCCAGGTACATGGAAGGGGGCAGAGATCATACCCATTTACAAAAAAGGAAATGCTAATCTTCCAGCTAACTATAGGCCAATTAGCCTTATAGACAACCTACAAAAGATCTTTGCTAAACAAATTTTTCAGAGGCTAATCAATTGGGTTGAGGAGTACCAAATCCTTTCCCATTTACAGGCAGGGTTTCGTGCAAAAACTAGCACGATAGACCAGGTCTTTCGATTGGCCATATTGCATTGGAAATATGTTCTTGTTGCCAAGCAGTGCTTGTATGTGGTATTTATAGACCTGCGATCGGCTTTTGATCTGGTCCCAAGAGCCAAACTGTGGGAAGTACTGGGTAGATTGGGAGTCCCAGAGGATCTATTACTCCTGTTAAAACGACTACATGAGAACACTTATGCCCAAGTGAGGTGGGGTGAACAAGGCGAACTGACAGAACAGATCCCAATTAGAAGGGGAGTTCGCCAAGGTTGTGTGCTAGCCCCCCTACTGTTTACCATATTTATCAACGAAGTAGTAAAGGCTGTGTCCATAGGCCAGAATGATGCCCCTTCCCTGAATACACAAAAAATCCCCATCCTGCTCTTTGCCGATGATTCACTTCTCATTTCTAAGACACCAATGGGGTTGCAAACCCTTGTTGACCGGTTTAACCAATTTTGTAGCGATCATGGGTTGGAGGTTAATATTAACAAAACAAAACTGATGGTGTTATCCAAGGAACCTAGGAAAAAATGTTCCATTCATATTGAGGGAGTACCGTTGAAGGAAGTAAGCTCTATAGATTACCTGGGAGTTAGGCTAACTAGCAAACTATTATGGGAAGAGCAGATTACAAAAAGTGCAGGGCTCCTACAACACAGAGCCTCATCTATATTGCGTTTCTATCAAAGCACCTCTACAAAAGTTGTTTCCCCAGCAATAAAAATGTATACAGCTAAGGCTCAAAGTGCAGCCCTGTACGGAGCGGAGGTATGGGGTTACGTTAACTGTAACAAGATCAGTGTGGGGGAAAACAATTTTGCAAGGGGTTTAACTGCATGTCCACGCACCACACCCCTGCTTCCATTATTTCTAGATCTGGGGTTAAGCCGAGTAGCAGATCTAGCTACTCTAAGACCTCTCCTTTATTGGATCAGGTTATGGATAACCCCCGAACTAGATATATATAAGACCTCATTACTCGATCTATTGAAATGCCAAAACGCTATTACTCTTCCCTGGATTCGCCATGTGGCCCACTGGCTTCGGCTATTGGGTCTGGGTGATTATTGGGAAAATCCCCATAAATTAGAGAGACGGCATAAAAACGTTTTAAAGTTAACCTATTGGTCTTATGTTAAGGATAACTACATAACCCACAAATCCCATGGTCGCTTTATTAATTCCTTCATTGATATTAAATGGTCCCCAAAGTTTGAATCCTATCTGGATGTTATACCGGATTTGCAGGGCAAGAGCTTATATGCAAGGTTTCGTTTTGGCTCTTTGCCCTTGATGTCATTGATCCATAGCTGGGGGTCGATTAATCTTCCCGATATATGCCCTGCCTGTGGCAGTACTTTCAAAACCATTGAGCATTTCATGTTCTTCTGCCCAGCCTATGCGATTCCGCGATTAAAATGGATTCGCAATATTTGCAGGGACATGGGATTCAAGAACTGCTCTTTGGCTCTACGGGTTCTAAAAAGCCATAATTCAGCCTACGTAATTCTTTCAGTAAGCAAGTATTTAGCAACAGCTTGGCGCATACGATGCCATCTTCAAAAAGTAATTTAAGGTCTCATTTCTTTTATAGATAAGTTTTAGAGTCATATGTGTAATTCAAGTTATTGTTTTAATGTTTTTACACCAATTTATAGATGTGTATTTATTTATTTACTTAGGAATTATTTATTATCTTGTTTTTATGTGCTTTTATGGTCATTGATCGAATAAAGCTGATGATGATGATGATGATGATAAGGGGCAATAACACTTGTTTTGCTATTCTATGTTCCCCCAAGTCTCCCGATAAAAATGATACCTCACTTGTGTGGGTAGGCCTAGCCCCCGCGACAGGAAATGCCCCAAAACACAACGTTGACACATCCAATTTTTTGACAAAATACAGAGCTGTTTTTTGCAAAGTGCCTACCTGTAGATTTTGGCCTCTAGCTCAGCCGGCACATAGGGAAACCTACCAAACCTGTGCATTTTTGAAAACTAGAGACCTAGGGGAATCCAAGATGGGGTGACTCGTGGGGCTCTGACCAGGTTCTGTTACCCAGAATCCTTTGCAAACCTCAAAAAGTGGCTAAAAAAACAAGTTTTCCTCAAATTTCGGTGACAGAAAGTTCTGGAATCTGAGAGGAGTCACAAATTTCCTTCCACCCAGCGTTCCCCCAAGTCTCCTGATAAAAATGATACCTCACTTGTGTGGGTAGGCCTAGCGCCCGCGACAGGAAATGCCCCAAAACACAACGTGGACACATCACATTTTTTCATAGAAAACAGTGCCTAACTGTGGATTTTGGCCTCTAGCTCAGCCGGCACCTGGGGAAACCTAGCAAACCAGCACATTTTTAAAAACTAGAAACCCAGGGGAATCCAAGATGAGGTGACTTGTGGGGCTCTGACCAGGTTCTGTTACCCAGAATCCTTTGCAAACCTCAAAATGTGGCTAAAATAACACGTTTTCCTCACATTTCGTGACAGAAAGTTCTGGAATCTGAGAGGAGCCACAAATTTCCTTCCACCCAGCGTTCCCCCAAGTCTCCCGATAAATATGATACCTCACTTGTGTGGTTAGGCCTGCTGCCCGCGACAGGAATAGATCACACAACGGTCAATGTTGGTCCTTACGTGAGGCAGCTGTTGACCCTGGGGTGATCCATTCCTGACACAGGCACTAGGTGTAGGCACTCAAGTGGGGTAGTGTTTTCATCAGGACAGGTGGGGAGTCACTGGGTGGTAGGAATGTTGTGGATCCCAGCATATTCCTGTAGTTTGTGTGACAGAAATGCAAGAAAAATTGAGTTTTTTTCCAACATTTCAGCTTTGCAGGGAATTCTGGGTAAGAAAACTTTGGGGAATCCACACAAGCCACACCTCTGTGGACTCCCCCGAATGTCTAGTTTCCAGAAATGTTTGGGTTTAGTGTGTTTCTCTATATGACCACCGAATCCAGGACCAAAAACACAGGTGCCTGCCTTACAAAACCAGTTTGTTTTGCCATAGATAATTTTGATGTCTCCACAATATGATTTGGGTAGTGGAATTTGGGGCTGAACTAAATTGGGGAGCTCCCAAGACAGCACTCTCTCTCTCTCTCTCTCTCTCTGCTTGCCGCCGCATTCACCTGCTCTCTGGGTTGGCCTAACCCACTATTACCCAGTTGCACGAACAGCTTGCGAAGGGACAGCAGGACTGTCTTCATCACCTCCCTCATAATGTACTGGAAGAGGAGTTATCGAATGGGACTCCTCTGACTGAAAAATCACTCCCAGAGTCTGCGCCATTGTCCTATCCCTCAGATACTGTCTCAGTATCTGATGTCTCAGTCTCTGATCCTATGTCAGAGCGGTCCTCTATAACCCGAGTGCAGGCAGCAGTCACCAATCAAGATGCCATCTCTGCTATTGGCTAAACTGTTGCTCTAAAACACTAGCCTACGTAGACAGTCACAAAATCAATGGCATGTGTGAGATACGTGCAACAGTAGAGGCCACCTTATCTGCGCTTCTTCCCTCAATCAGCACGTACTTTCAAGACACTCAAAAAACACCTTGTCACATACCATTCGTCACAGTCTTTAGCACCTCCTGCGCCCAGTCCAACAATCATTATTGGTGCTCCCACTCCCTCCTCCTCGGATTCCCTCATTACCACCCAGCAAAAGTGCCCTTCATCTCTCCATAGCCGCCCTCCACCCCGCACATACATTTCATTGGTATTATAGCGCAGGTAATGGCTGACTTTACTAATGTACTCAGCTATTTACATAAAATACAGATTTGCTCTTTGCAGTAGGCATATAAACCTTCTGCGCTTCTTTATGGCACTAAAACTGCCACTAGACAAGTCGGACCCTTTTCCCCCCAGTGAAACCACACACATATTGACAAAAGTGATATATATATGACAGCCAACCACCTGAAACTCAACTCAAGCAAAACCGAAATAATCCTCTTTGGCCCACAAAAAAACACCTGGGACCCCTCATGGTGGCCCACCACGCTAGGCCCTGCACCCACCCCCGCCAACCACGCACGCAACCTCAGCATCATCCTAGACTCCTCCCTCTCAATGACCCAACAAATCAACGCTCTCACCTCCTCATGCTTCAACACACTCCGTATACTGAAAAACATTCAAATGGATCCCCACAGAGACCAGAAAAACTGTCACTCACGCACACATCAGCAGCAGGCTTGATTATGGAAACACCCTCTACGCCGGCACCACTCTAAAACTCAAGCGCAAACTACGCGCATCCAGAACTCAGCAGCACGACTCATCCTCGACCTCCCCCGACACGAACACATCTCTCCACACCTCAAATCCCTCCACTGGCTCCCCACTGACAAAAGGATCACCTTCAAGATCCTCATCCTCGCACACAAATCACTCCACAACACAGGCCCTGCCTACCTCAACAAGAGTCACCTTCCACACCCCCACACGAAACGTCCGCTCAGCTGACCTCTCTCTCGCCTCTGTCCCCCGCATCAAACACACCACCACCGGGGGCAGATCCTTCTCCTACCTTGCACCCAAAACCTGGAACGCCCTCACAACCCACCTTCACAAGACCCAAAACCTACTTCTTTTCAGGAAGGGCCTCAAAACCTGGCTTTTCGAACAGTGAACCTCCTAGCCCCTTTCCCTCCCCCCATCCCCCCTCCAGTGCCTTGAGACCCTCACGGGTGAGTAGCGCGCTTTATAAATCTTTGATTGATATATATAGATCTACCTCTATATATATATATATATCTATCTACATAGATATATCTATAGATATATATCAATGTACATAGATATATCTATCTACATAGATATATATATATAGATCTATATATACATCTATTTTTTTTAGTTGTTGTATGGTTTCCTTGGGGGCCAAAATGGCCCCCAGGGAAACCCTACAACATCTAAAAAAAAAGATATTGCCCCCACAGGGGGTCACCCTGCCCACGGGCGACCCCCTGTCATTTTATTTTTATTTTAGGGGGCACTTACCTTTTTTTTTAATAAAAAATATGCCGGGGGGGGCGGCCCGTTTTCCAAGGGGGCCGCCCCCCAAAGTGAAATCCCTGGCGTCTAGTGGTGTTTCCTGGCCCCCGATCGCAGCTGTGCTGCGATCGGGGGCCAGGAAACACTTTCAGAAGGCCTCGTAAGAAAGGGGAGACTCTCCCCTTTCTTACGAGGCCTTCTGAAACGGAAACCTGAAAGTGTTTCCTGGCCCCCGATCGCAGCACAGCTGCGACCGGGGGCCAGGAAACACTTTCAGGAAGGCCTCGTAAGAAAGGGGAGACTCTCCCCTTTCTTACGAGGCATTCCCGAATGTGGGAAAGGCCGTTTTCCCCATCAAAGCAGGAAGCGGCTGCAAGGCTGCTTCCTGCTTTGATGGGGAAAAGACCTTTGAAACGTCAGCGCGCCTCGCGGCGCGCTGACGTCACAAAGGGGCGGGTGGGGGGTGGGGGGGAGACACGGAAGCTTCCGTGTCTCCCGGTGGAAGGTCAAAAAAAAAAATAATCCTCGGGTGTGACGCACCCGAGGATTTATTAATACCCTTCCTGGTGTCGCCCACTGGTCGTGACCCGCACCAGGGAGGGTGTGTGGGCGTCGGCCACTGGCCAACGCCCGTATCAAAAAGGTTAATTAATCATGCAAATAAACAAATAATTAAGAATTAATTATATACTTTTATGCACCACTTTTAAATACTAGGCACCCTACCTTGTAGGCTGCAATGCTACAGCGTCTTGAGACCCTCACTGGTGAGTAGCCACACTTTACAAATATTGATTGATTGATTGATTGAATGCTTGTTTAAGGGAGACATGTTATATGTTAAAAGGGTTATTTTGACAGGTCGGCTTACATGTGTAAAAGTTGCATCAATCAGGATATATATATATATATATAGGCCTAAAGCCATGATTTGTCAGTTAGGTAGACAGCACAACAGGTGCAGTCCACAGTTAACATTTAGTTTCCAATGCCAGTAGAGTAACTTCCTATACCACTTACTGTGG
Source organism: Pleurodeles waltl (assembly GCF_031143425.1). Taxonomy (NCBI): domain Eukaryota; kingdom Metazoa; phylum Chordata; class Amphibia; order Caudata; family Salamandridae; genus Pleurodeles; species Pleurodeles waltl. The sequence continues at coordinate 1,181,352,587 of NC_090437.1, forward strand.
CATTAATTAAAATCACATTTCTTAATTGGGAGTTAGCAAATGATGTTGTTTTAGGAGTCTGAGCTTTATATACAATGAGTTCTGGATAGCAGTACCACAATATTAGATCGAAAACTAGGAGCATATATCCACATTACACGGGGGTGACCACGTTAAAATAGGTACTTCTCACCACTGCACTGAAAACATATTATTCATTTTTAAGCACTGCAATTACATTTTTGCCACAGACCTTGTTATGTTGTGTTGTGTTGTTTTTCTATGCAGATTCATAGAACACACTCTCACTCAGGAGATAATCCTGGTGCAGAGTAGCTGTGAGTCTAGCCAAACCTGGGGCCTCATGAGACTACTCTAAAAAATATGTCTTCAACTTCTTCTGGTGGCATTCAAGAAGTGAGTGTGTATTAGCAGGCTGCTACATGCTCTAGTACTGATGCAGCAGAAGGCTTGCCCACCTGATCAGGATTTGCATATGCTATGCATGGGATGTATTTAAGTAGGAGCCCGGATTGGCACAGGTGACTTGAAGGTCTGTGAAAGCAGATGTGATTGAGGTATGCTGGACTAGGTTTATGTACTGCCTTAAAAGTGTGGGTGAGGAGTTTGAAATGTGCTCTTTTATGTATGGGGAGCCAGCAGAGCTCTTTCAGGTGTGGTGTGATGTGAGGGTGGTGTGGGAAGTTGTAACTGATTCTGGCTGCTGAGTTCTGAAGGAAAAAGAAAATTGTTGCCCACCTCTACTCTGTACACTTTACCCTTGCTAACTAGTGGTAAAGTGATTATGCTTCCCCTTCAAACATGATGACATTTGTATGCAATGATTGGCATGTTCAACATACTCATATGTCACTAGTATGTATTACAAAATATACGCAGAGCCTTTAAGTTAAATGTCACCAGTGGACTGCAGCACACAGTGTGCCACCCACTGCAGTAGCCCAAGAAACCCAGCCCCAAACTTAACCTTGTAGCTCGTCAAAGCAACATTGAAACTGCAAATTTGACCTGTGACAATAAACCCTGTTCACAGGTCTAAAGATTTCCATTTAAATAATAATAAGTCACTGTGACAAATTGGGTTTTTGGTGGAGGGAGTTGAAACCCTATGCAAGCAACAACAAAATCCTTGTCAGCATGAACCACTAAAAGTACTAAATTAACATGCGTCTCACCCACTGGTAGCCTGGCACAAAAGCAATCAGGCTAAATGTGCAGGCAATTTGTAAAGCACTAATGCAGCACACAAACAATAATAGCATGAAAACACAACATAAGAAAAATCCCAAAACTATTTAGAAAAATAGAGTCAAACCTAGTAAATTATTTGACATAAAAATTACAAAAATCCAATTGGTTCAACTGGAGATATGCAATTGGAAAGATTTAAGGTATGCATAGTGCTACTTGAGGCTATCTAGTCATGCGAGACCAGGTGAAAGTTACAAGTTCAGAGAACCATGATTGAGTGCAGGCTGGATACAGGGACCAGGTTAGTCCTCCTGAAAGAGTTGCCTTCTAAAGTCCAGCACAAAGAGTTTAATTCATGGTGAATGAGCCCGCGAGGAGCAGGGACAGTGTTACAGTTCATTATCACTGGAGAGAGACCATCCTAGAGGGCATTGTGGACGTTGTTGCTGGATATTTGCATTGGCAGTCACCAGGGCTGTTGATGATGTAGCACATAGTGCAGATCTTGTGTTGCTAGTTGTGTTCACCGGAGTTTCATGTTGGTGGTTAGCATAGGCTCAAAGATCTAGGCCTGAACTCGCTAGTTCATGGTAACAAAGAGCCCAAAATTTCAGGATTTCTTCTTTTCTTTCAGGAGGAGCTCAACTGATGCCACAGCATGAGTCCAGGAACTGTGAGGCACCTCTTGGGGATCAGGAACTCACTCCAGCAGAGGCCAGCAGGGCTCGGGGAGGTCCAGGCAGGTCCAGTTACAGCAGTTCAGCTGGCCAGTTGCAGAGAGGCCTCTGGAGCGTGTTGTCTCCATGTAGCTCAGAACAGGAGGTCAGTCATCTGACCCTTAAAGTCAATTCAGCCTGGGATGAAGGGTGCAGGTCCAGTTTTCCTTCTTAGCAAGCATGGCAGGCTTAAGCAGCAGTGCAGCATGCCGTCCTTCTTCTGCAGTATTCACAGATCCAGGAGTGTACTGAAGAGTGGGTCTGAGGGTACCTTTTTTATGCCTGGTGCCAACTTTAAAGTGGGAGAAGCGTCCTGAATTTCCCTTTACAGAGATGTCTGGAATTTCCTGCTCTGCTCCCAGTCTGTCTGGGGCCACAGTAGGCTTGTGTGAAGTCCTTTGTGTGTGAGATGAGCCAGTGTCTTTGAAGTGCAAGTATGGTTGGTGACTGCTCTGTTCCATCCTGCCAGAGATGGCTCATCCAGCCAACTCCTACTCCCCCTATTGTGATACTGAGTGGGAGGAATGCACAAAGGCAAACTGCCAACTACACCTAATCATATGACCCAGGAACAGGCAGCAGGCACCAAAAGTGGCATTTTCAGAATTGTGACTTAATATCCAACTTTACCATTAAAGAGGGTTTTCAATTACAATTCCTCAGACACCAAACACAACTTCTCTACCGGCTCCCAATCAAATGTCATCACTTATTAATTGAAATAAGATAACTCCAATGTTATTCTATGGAAGAAGCAGGCTTTGCAATATTTTATGAATTTGAGAGTTTTTACTACCAGGTCACGTAAAACCTAAAACTGCATGTATTAATGTTTAAATACACAACACCTTGTGCCTTGTTTTGGCATACCCTAGAGGTGACATATATATTAAAAAGGAAGGTTTGGACCTGGAATAAGGTTTAGTTTGCTAGGTTAAATGGCAGTTTAAATTTGCATGCACTGGCTGAGAAGACAGGCCTAGGACATGCTTCAAAAGCCTACTTAAGTGGGTGGCACAATAAGTGCTGCAGGTCCACTAGGGGCATTTAATTTACAGGCAATGGGTACCTGTAGTAGCAATTAGTAAGGGTGTACCAGTAAATTAAATGTGCCAATTGGTTGTAAGCCAATGTCATCATGTTTAAAGCACAAGCATGCAAAATTAAATATTAATACTGTAACTCTGAATTGAGACTAGCTTAAAAAACAACTTTTTAAAAATAGTTATAAAAAATCTAACTCAATGGTGAATTCAGATTTTTCAAGATATTACGGGCAAGTTACTTTTAAAAAGTTACCTTTGCCCTGCCTGAAGTTGGTGGAAGCTAAATCTACACTTTGCTGTCAGGCTTCTAGCAGCTAGTAATTAGCATTTCAATAGGCATGAATAAGGCATTAACTTACCCCAGCCAGGAATGAAAGGCTTGACTGTTGGAAGATGTTGTGCCCTTGACACGATGGCCTGTGGACTGGAACCAAGGACTTGAACTTAAAAGAGTCCTATCCTGTCAGAAGCAGATGTGGTTAACACCCTGGCCAGCATCCTTATTTTATCCCCCCATGCCAGACTGACCTCCCTCATAGTGGGTCTCTTGTTGATATAACAGTGACAGATCCTGCTGCAGGGTCAAGACCAGCTTGACAGGTCTGCTGGGATTTTTCATATGACATTTGGTGTGCACTTTAAATGAGGGAAAAAGAATGGCAAAAGCATGTGTCTATCCACTGTCAGGTTACTGGCAGCTCAGCTTTGGTTTGTCAAACCTTTGTCCCTGAGCTGATTAGAGGTAGAGAAGCTGCCTGTAACTGGATTTTAGAGCTCCATGAAGGAATAAACTAGGAATATCCTAATACACCCCCACACACCCATATCCTCAGATCCCAAGTTTAATGTGGCTGAAGACTTTGGCCATTTTAAAAATACCCAAAGTGGCTAGGGTTAGTCCTGGGAACTTCACCCCATTGGTTTGGATGACATCAGTGGTCACTCCTACCTACAAGCTTATATCAGGCATCAATGTGGTATCTCAAGGCACCAAAATATGAACACTCTTGAACCTGTTGGAGATTATGAGAGAAGTAAAGCTGCTGTCTGAGACCAGAGAAGAGCCTGGAAGAATGGACCTGCTCTCCACCTTGTACCCAGGACAAGGAATTGTCAATGTTTCATTAGGCTACCCCCTGTAACAGTGTTAGGGACACCATAAGCTACAAAAGGCCTTTTCCTTCAACTCTGCAGCTACCCAGGGCAACTGGACCCTCTCATGTGCCACTGTGAGTATCTCTAAGTGCCTTCTGTGAGGTCCTCAGGATCTTTATTGTAATCCTGTGTTTGATTGGGACTTGAAAGACTAACTTTTGAAGGTAAATTGATTGACCACAATGAAGCTGGTTTGTGTATTCAAGCTTGGCCCATCGTGGTCATCCTCAAATTGTGGCTAGGTTCCAGGCGACGATGACCATTGACTATGATTTTCACTTCATAATTGTTGGTGCTGGTACTACTTGAGACTTTAAAAATTCATATCTCTGGTTCCCCTTATAGGAATTCTGTCATTTTGGCATAATTTCAATTATAACATTTTGCACTATTTTAAAAAAATTGTTTTGATATTTGTATTGTTTCGCATTTTGGCTCAAGTACTGTTTTAGCACTGTATAAATGCTTTATATACTGCCTCTACATTAAGCCTGTCTGTTCTGTGCCATTGTTGCACATGGGTGGATTTCAGATTTATTTAGGGATTGTGATTATTTCTTGAGGTGGGGACTTATCTCTTTAACTGCAACCCAATTTCGTACCCAGAAATCAGAGGCCAGGACAGCTTTTATGCTTTTTAATGTCCTCTTGTTCCATGGTGCTCTCTTTGCACTCTATGGACCTTTATTTTGTACGAGCAGAAGCACTGAATATGCCATACTGCTATCATGCTGCACCAAAACCTCATGAACCCCTGCCAGGGTAATCTGCATTAAAATCTGTTTCTTAGAAAAAGTCCAACTTGCATATGAATGACAAACAAGTAAAACTTTACCAATTGTGCCTCAACTGTGAGGTGATGGGTTCTGCCCATCAAGTCCACCCAGAGTGTTTGCATTTTGAACACTCAGTTTCTGAATGTTTTACTATGGATTAGCCTCACGACTGCTGACTTACCCATGGTGAACTTACAGTCAATTGATTGCTCATGTTATGTTGCCTCCAATGTCTGCCTTTTAAGAGAAGGCTTCTGCATAATCATTGTATGAGGCGAGATTTATTTGAACGTTTTACTTTTAATGTGCCTTGCTTAGAAAATCTACCACAAACTCGGAAAAAAATATATCTGCATTTGAGTTTAATTGTTGCTCATTGTTAGACTGCATCGCCCCAATAGTAAATATAACTCCTTCCAGTGGGGGGAATGCTACACACCTTCATACCCCATGTTCTACATCTAGCTGTCTAGCTTCAGTCATGATTATATAATTGTTAGGAAATCGGCCATAATTTGTATGTCCTGCACAAGTAATGTATCCAAGTTTGCCATCCACTGGGAACCAAACACCGTATTGTAGTGCTTGACTCTCACAGGGTAACAGAGCAGTGCAGTCCAAGGCCTACTCAAGGGAGGAGGTATTGGCTAGTAATCACATTTCACTGCCACTCTACTCAATAATAACACTCAATAAATAATTGCCCAGTCTGTGCTTTTTCTTTTGAAAAAGAAAAAGTACATTTATTACACACACAATTCAATATTATGCAGTAATTTACAAATATATATATATATATATATATATATATATGTATATATATATATATATATATATATATATAGTCAACCATGACCCTCAATGGGCAATATAAACACATCAGATAAGTCTATATTGATCAACAAACCATATATCAAACATCCTTGTTTTAGAAGGAATTGCAGTAATCAGTAATACCCATGTGTAAATGTGCTTAATAATGTTAATTGTATGACAAAAACCCCTTGAGGGGGAAGATGCAATGCCTTTGCAGCCACCCTGCATTCTTTTTTATGTCATTAGTGGTGGCCCCTCTCTCCTAGGGCTACCACAAGCAACAGAAATGGGACTGGCCTGCCACAGATGGTGGGACTGTGGTAGCACTCCCCCTTCCTCCTTTTACTTGTCATGGCCCAGAGTTGGGGATCCTGGGCCCCTCCTCCAATCCTCAGGGGGCACAATGGCACACCCTGCATTCAGTACAGTGGTGAGGACCCAGAATTAGAGGACCAGGTCCCTGTGTGTGTAATCTGACCCAGGGTTTGGGATCCACTTGTCCTTTGAAGTCTGGAGAGCGGGCCTTATGCGCATACCCTCCCAGGATTAGCGTCAACACCCGAGGCCTGGCTGGGCAGTGGAGCTCTATGCACTTTGGGATCACACTGGGGGACAAAGGTCAAAACCTTCTCCTCCTTACATCTCGGGCCCTATTGGGCTGTTTTCTGTATTCCTGGGCTGATTTCTATCTTTGTAGTGAGCCCTTGATGCCTGAATTGGTTTCCTCAGGTCTTCTGGCCTCTAAGGTAGCAAACTGGGAAGGGACCTGGTTCCAGTGGGTCACTGAACCAGCCTTTTTCTGGAACCTCTCTCCTCCTTGGGGCAAAGGTCTAGACTTTCCTCGAGCTAGTCCTTGGTGGGTGACCAGCTTCCCTTGTCATGGGGCGAGACACAATGGTCCTGTGGTCAACTGCCATCAGAGTCCTTATTCTAGTAGGGCATCAGGGGGTTACTTCGTCCAGTTGTCCATGGCTGCTGCCTCCAGTCCAAGTGTCCACCAGATAAACACAATCAGGAGAAAGCATGCCCCCTTGTGCAAGACCTTTTAAGTGGGGGCAAAAGGTTCTAGAAGCTAGGCACCTCTGGCCTATCCTGGGGTGCCACATCACCTCACCGCCCCGTCCCATTCCTTTTGCATGTCATGCTGGGGCAAGTCAAATCGCCTCTGTGCACCTCAACTTTGCCCCTCACTGACACTACTCACAGTGCCTTTCCCCCTAAGACTTCAAAGGGAAGCCCCCTACTGGGTTGGACATAGGCTGGCCCATTCATGGTTCAGAGTGACAGTTGATTGATTGATGCAGATCCTTCATTCACACCCCCTTGTTTCTCAGGACCTGAGCAAAGCAATAGAGCACCCTTTGTTCCAGGCTTCCTGTGTGCAGTTGCCAGGCTGTGCACGACAGACATGTAGCCCTCATACTTGCTCACATGTAACCAGACATGTTCCCCTTACTTTTGCTGTGTCACAGTGGCCTTATCTTAAAAGGAATGCACTGGTGGTAACGTGCAGTCACTTAATGTAAATGTACTGTGGACGAATCACCAGTTATGAGGCTAATCCACAGTAAAATCTGGGCAGAACCTCACAGGTTTGTCATGATAAGTGTATTTGTATAGTGCATTGCCACCATTTTTATGATTCCATCATGTTTGCAGAAGTTGGAGCCCTTTGCTGTTTTCGGATTCTTACTCACTAGACACAAAGTTGACTGTTGAACTTGTGTTTGTATATGTAGGAAGTTGCCTCTGTATATACTATTTCAAAGTAAGAGATAGTGTGCACAGAGTCCAAGAGTTCCCATTAGAGGTAAGATAGTGGCAAAATTAGATAATTCTAATGCTCTATTTTGTGGTAGTGTGGTTGAGCAGTAGGCTTATCAGAGGGTAGTGTTAAGCATTTGTTGTACACACACATGCAATAAATGAGGAACACACACTGAAAGACTTAACTCAAGGTAAATCATTTTTGTGGTAGTGTGGTCGAGCAGTAGGCTTATCAGAGGGTAGTGTTAAGCATTTGTTGTACACACACATGCAATAAATGAGGAACACACACTGAAAGACTTAACTCAAGGTAAATAGTTTTTATATAGAAAGATGTATTTTCTTAATTTGTTTTAGAACCACAAGATTCAAGATTTGAAGTAAAGACATAAAATGCAAGGTACTCCACACAGGTAAGTAAGGAACTTTGAATTAGAGCAGTATCATACACAGTTTTAGTTAAAATGGCAATAAGCTATTTTAAAAGTGGACACACTGCAAAAACCAACAGTTCCTGGGGGAGGTAAGTATTGGTTAGTTTTTCAGGTAAGTAAGTCACTTACAAGTTCAAGTTCCTGGGCATAGGCAGCCCACTGTTGGGGGTTCAAGGCAACCCCAAAGTCACTGCACCAGCAACACAGGGCTGGTCAGGTGCAGAGGTCAAAGGAGGACCCAAAACACACAGGTGCCTATGAAGAACAGGTATGCTCCGGTTCCAGTCTGCCAACAGGAAAGTACCTATGTCTTCGGAGGGCAGACCAGGGGGGTTTGTAGAGCATTGGGGGGTAAACAAGTAGGCACACAAAATACACCCTCAATGGCACAGGGGCAGCCGGGTGCAGTGTGCAAAGCAGGCGTCTGGTTTTGAAGAGGAATCAATGGAGAGACCTGGGGGTCACTCTAGCGGTGCAGGCAGGGCACAGGGGGGCTTTTTGGGCCAGCCACCGAATGGGCTAAGCAGAGGGTCACCTGGGGGTCACTCCTGCACTGAAGTTTGGTTCCTTCTGGTCCTGGGGGCTGCGGCCGGAGTGCTTCGTCCAGGCCTTGGGTTCCTTGGTTCAGGTAGTCGCGGTAAGGGGGAGCCTCTGGATTCTCTCAGCATGCGTCGCTGTGGGGGTCCAGGGAGGTCATCTCACGTTCCTCACGAGGTTGCAGTCCCCTGGGTGTCCTCCCTGTAGTGTTGGTTCTCTAGATCTCGAGCCGGCGGCGTCTGGTGTAGAGTGTGAAGTCTCACGCCTCCAGTGGGAAAAGTGAGTTCTTTCAAAGTTGCAGGAAAGTTGCAAAGTTGTTGCTGTTTCTGAACAGTGCTGCTGTTCTCTGGAGTTGCTTGGTCCTTCGGGTTCAGGGCAGTCCTCTGAGGCTTCAGAGGTTGCTGGTCCCTGTTGAATGCATCGCTGTGCAGGTTCTTTGAGTCTGGAGACAGGCCGGTAGGCTGTGGCCAAGTCAGTTGTCGTCTCCGTTGTCTCTGCAGGGCTTTTAGGTCAGCAGTCCTTCTTCATGCTTGTAGGTTGCAGGAACCTGATTTCCTGGGTTCTGGGTTGCCCTTAAATACTCAATTAAGGGGTGTGTTTAGGTCTGGGGGACAGTAGTCTGGGGTCCTGGCTACTATCCTGGAGGGTGGCTACATCCTTTATGTGCCCCCTCCCTGAGGGGAGGTGGGCACATCCCTAATCCTATTGGGGGAATCCTCCAAAATCAAGATGGAGGATTTCTAAAGTCAGGGGTCACCTCAGCTCAGGACAGCTTAGGGGCTGTCCTGACTGGTGGGTGACTCCTCCATGTTTTTCTCAATATCCTATCCTGCCTTGCCGCCAAAAGTGGGGGCAGTGGCCAGAGGGGCAGACATCTCCAGCAGCTGGGCTGCCCTGGGGTGCTGTAACAAAAGGCATGAGCCTTTGAGGATCACCGCCAGGTGTTACAGTTCCTGCAGGGGGAGGTGAGAAGCACCTCCACCCAGTGCAGGCTTTGTTTCTGTCCTCAGAGAGCACAAAGGCTTTCACCCCAGGGGGGCAGAAACTCATCTCAGTGGCAGGCTGGCACGGACCAGTCAGTCCTGCACTGAAGGACTGGATAAAATACAGGGGGCATCTTCTAAGATGCCCTCTGTGTGCTTTTTGTAATAAATCCAAAACTGGAACAGTGTGGGTTTATTATTCTGAGAAGTTTGATACCAAACTTCCCAGTATTCAGTTTAGCCATTATGGAGCTGTGGAGTTTGTTTTGACAAACTTCCAGACCATATACTTTATATGGCTACACTGTAAACAATGTCTAACAATAGACTTAGACACTGTAGGGGCATATTGCTCATGCAGCTATGCCCTCACCTGTGGTATAGGGCACCCTTCCTTAGGGCTGTAAGGCCTGCTAGAGGGGTGACTTACCTATGCCACAGGCAGTATTTTGTGTGTATGGCATCCTGAGGGGGATGCCATGTCGACTTTGCCTTTTTCTCCCCACCAACACACACAATCAACAATGGCAGTGTTATGTGTAGGTGAGGGGTATCGTAGGGTGGCACAACATGTGCTGCAGCCCTTAGTGACCGTCATTGGTCACAGGGCCCTTGGTACCACTGGTACCTTTTACAAGGGACTTATCTGTGTGCCAGGGATGTGCCAATTGTGGAAACAATGGTACATATTTAGAGAAAGAACACTGGTGCTGGGGCCTGGTTAGTAGGGTCCCAGCACACTTCTCAGTCAAGTCAGCATCAATATCAGGCCAAATGTGGGGGGTAACTGCAACAGGGAGCCATTTTCCTACACAAGCGCCTCCCCCCCAGCCCACAGGCCAGGAGACTCAGCCAAAGCTAGGGGAATCTTCCTAGTCTGTCAGGTGAGGAAGAATAGGGAAAAGAGGCTGGTTTGTTGCAGGACCTGCTCTGCCTTACATCCTCCTGTTCAGGTAATTCCCTCCGGGGAACTGACCTACTTCCAGTGATAGGACCTAGTCTGAATTGCCCCTTGTCTGTGTTTTTAATGTCTTCACCCGTTCTCTCTATTTTGGGGTTAGAGGTATCCACCTCTGCTAATCTTTTCTTAGCCGGGGTCACCCCTAGCTTACCCAAAGAGGTTACCCATAGCTGGAGTAACCCCACCATGACCAACAGGGTCAGGGGGCCTAACTTTCTATTTGGCATGGGGTCAGACCACCATGCCAAGGACAGTGCAGCCATAAAGGCTAACACCCAGCAGAGGCCACTGACAGCTGTCAGTGCCCAGAACCACATCTTTAGCTCTTCACCTACAAGTGAAGGGGCTAAATACAGGCTTGTTTGGGTTTAGGGTGCCTGTCTGCTGTGTTAGAGTGGGGGGTTACTACATCTTGTAGTAAACATCCTCCTTCTACTATTTCTTCTGTTAGCTGAGGAGCCAACCACTCATGCTTAACAGATACCTGACTAGCCAGGACTTCTTGTGGGTCAGGTTGGACTTTACCAGGGCCACTTTTGGAGTTCCCCATTCTGGAACAGGATCTCCCTGGCTTGCTGGAACCTTGGCTAAAGGTTGTCCACCTGCCCTGCTCTGTTTCTTTTCTTTTTCTTCTGGGGCCTACTTGCAGTTACTGCAGGGGTAGCACCTCCAGAATCCTTGGGAGAGGACTGGCACTGGACCAGTTCCTCTCTTGGGCTCTGACTAACCTCTGGCTAGTCATTTCCAAGGAGACAATCAAGGGGGAGGTCTGTACTGACTACCTTCTCCAGCTAAAAGTCCCACCCACGTCTAAGGCACAAAAGCAATAGGACTATCAGTGACCCTGTCTGGGCTAACTCTTACTCTGGCAGTCTCACCTGGGATGTACTGGTTTGAGAACTCCAGCCTGTCATTCACAATAGTGTGACTGGCATAAGTGTCTCTCAGGGCAGTGGCTGGGATTCCATTCACCAGTAGGTGGTGAAAGTGTCTTCTTCCCTTTGGAATCTCCAACTCACCTGTTGGGCCCTTTTTCCAGTTGAAGGCTATGAAGTCCTCCTCATCTGAGGAGTCATCCCCAATGGCTACACTGGTCACCCCTGGGATTTTGCTAGGGGGTTTGTTTTTGGGACAAGACGTGTCCTTGGTGTGGTGCCCTGTCTGTCTACAGTTTTGGCACCATGTCTTAGTGGCATCCCAGTTCTTACCCTGGTACCCACCTTTGTTTGGGGGTTTGTCTTGGGGCCAGCCCACCTGGTCTGGTTTTTGGGGGCCTACAGAGGACTCTTTTTCTTTGTTTATAGTGCCACCCACTTTCTCCTGGGGAGGCTTTGTAACCCCTTTCTTCTGGTCACCCCAGTGGGAGTTTTGGTTACCCTAGTCTTGACCCAGTGGTCTGCCTTCTTTCCCAATTCTTGGAGAGAAATTGGACCTAGGTCTACCAGATATTGATGCAACCTTTCATTGAAGCAGTTACTTAAAATGTGTTCCTTCATAAACCAATTATAAAGCCCATTATAGTCATGCACTTCATTTCAAGTTACCCAACCATCCAGTGCTTTTACTGAGTAGTCTACAAAATCAACCAAGGTCTGGCTCGAGGATTTTTGAGCCCCCTGAACCTAATCCTGTACTCTTCAGTTGAGAATCCAAAGCCCTCAATCAGGGTAGCCTTCATGAGCTCATAGGATTCTGCATCTTTACCAGATAATGAGGAGTCTATCCCTACACTTTCCAGTGGCATTTCCCAAAGGAGAGCACCCCAGTGAGGTTTCTTTACTTTTCTGGTTGCACAAGCCCTCTCAAAAGCTGTGAACCATTTGGTGATGTCATTACCATCTTCATATTTTGTTACAATCCCTTTGGGGATTTTTAGGATGTCAGTATTCTCTCTGACCCTATTTAAGTTGCTGCCACCATAGATGGGAGCTAAACCCATCTTTTGTCTTTCCCTTTCTATGGCCAGGAGCTGTCTCTCCAAAGCCAATCTTTTTGCCATCCTGGCTAACATGAGGTAATCTTCATTTAGGCTGCCCTCAATGCTTCCAGGTCTCCCCTGTGGAAGAACCAGTCTCCCTGGCCTATGCTTGTGGAGTCAGGGTTTGAGAGACCCTGTTCTCCCTAATTAGGACAGGAGGGAGGGAATCATCCTCCTGGTCACTAATTTCCCCATCTGTAGGAATATCCTCAGAGGGGTGGTCCTTTGCAAACTCTGCCAAAACCTCCTGGAGCTTTACCTTGGTAGGGTTGGGTCCAGTTTTTATATTTTTGAGCTTACAGAGAGTCCTTAACTCTGACATCCCTAGATGCAGGTAAGGGGTGAGGTTGAGTTCCACCACCAGCTCATCTGTGCTAGACATTATTTCTCTAAAAGATGGTATAACTTCTTAAGAATCTAAAAACGACTTCTAGAACTTAAACCCAAACTTTAGCAAACTTTTAAACTCTAAAAGAAATGCTAACAGGGACTTACAGAAGAAGACCCTAGCAGGACTTTTAAAATTTTAGAAAAATAGCTCACATTTAAAAAATCTGTTTCTAATGACAATCTTTGGAATTTAGTTGTGTGATCAGGTATTGGCTGAGTAGTCCAGCAAATGCAAAGTCTTAGACCCCACCGCTGATCCACCAATTTAGGAAGTTGGCTCTGTATATACTATCTCAAAGTAAGAGATAGTGTGCACAGACTACTAGAGTTCCCCTTAGAGGTAAGATAGTGGCAAAATTAGATAATTCTAATGCTCTATTTTGTGGTAATGTGGTAGTGTGGTCGAACAGTAGGCTTATCAGAGGGTAGTGTTAAGCATTTTTTGTACACACACAGGCAATAAATGAGGAACACACACTGAAAGACTTAACTCCAGGCCAATAGTTTTTATTTAGAAAAATATACTTTCTTAATTTATTTTAGAACCCCAAGTTTCAGGTTTGAAGTAAATACATAAAATGCAAGGTACTCCACACAGGTAAGTAAGGAATTTTGAATTAGAGCAGTAACATACACAGTTTTAGTTAAAATGGCAATAAGCTATTTCAAAAGTGGACACAGTGCAAAAATCAACAGTTCCTGAGGGAGGTAAGTATTGGTTATTTTTTCAGGTAAGTAAGGCACTTACAAGGTCAAGTTCCTGGGCATAGGCAGCCCACTATTGGAGGTTCAAGGAAACCCCAAAGTCAATGCACCAGCAACACAGGGCCAGTCAGTTGCAGAGGTCAAAGGAGGGCCCAAAACACATAGGCGCCTATGAAGAACAGGGGTGCTCCGGTTCCAGTCTGCCAACAGGTAAGTACCTGCGTCTTCGGAGGGCAGACCAGGGGGGGTTTGTAGAGCACAGGGGGGGACACAAGTAGGCACACAAAACACATCCTCAGTGACATAGGGGCGGCCGGGTGCAGTGTGCAAAGCAGGTGTTGGGTTTTGAAAAGGAATCAATGGCGGGACACAGGGGTCACTCTAGTGGTGCATGCAGGGCACAAGGGGGCTTCTCTGGCCAGCCACCGACCGGGCTAGGCAGAGGGTCACCAGAGGGTCACTCCTGCACTGGAGTTCGGTTCCTTCTGGTCCTGGGGGCTGCAGGTGCAGTCCTTGGTCCAGGCGTCGAGTTCCTTGGTCACGGTTGGGGGAGCCTCTGGATTCTCTCTGCAGGCGTCGCTGTGGGGGTCCACGGGGGTCGTCTCAGGTTACTCACGAGGTCACAGTCACCTGGGAGTCCTCCATGTAGTGTTGGTTCTCTGGATCTCGAGCCGGGGGCGTCTGGTGCAGTGAATGAAGTCTCACGCTTCCGGCAGGAAGAGTGAGTTCTTTCAAAGTTGCAGGAAATTTGCAAGGTTGTTGCTGTTTTTGGACAGTGCCGCTATTCTCTGGAGTTTCTTGGTCCTTTGGGTTCAGGGCAGTCCTCTGAGGCTTCAGAGGTCGCTGGTCCCTGTCGGATGCGTCGCTGTGCAGTTTCTTTGAGTCTGTTGACAGGCCGGTAGGGCTGGGGCCAAGTCAGTTGTCGTCTACGTTGTCTCTGCAGGGCTTTCAGGTCAGAAGTCCTTCTTCTTGTTGTAGGTTGCAGGAATCTGATTTCCTTGGTTCTGGGTCACCCCTAAATACTCAATTAAGGGGTGTGTTTAGGTCTGGTGGGCAGTAGCCAATGGCTACTGCCCTGGAGGGTGGCTACACCCTCTTTGTGCCTCCTCCCTGAGGGGAGGGGGGGCACATCCCTAATCCTATTGGGGGAATCCTCCAAAACCAAGATGGAGGATTTCTAAGGCAGGGGTCACCTCAGTTCAGGCCACCTTAGGGGCTGTCCTTACTGTTGGGTGACTCCTCCTTGTTTTTCTCATTATCCTCTCCTGCCTTTCAGCCAAGAGTGGGGGCAGTGGCCAGAGGGGCGGACATCTCCACCAGCTGGGATGTCCTGGGGTGCTGTAACAAAAGGCATGAGCCTTTGAGGCTCACCTCCAGGTGTTACAGTTCCTGCAGGGGGAGATGAGAAGCACCTCCACCCAGTGCAGGCTTTGTTTCTGTCCTCAGAGAGCACAAAGGCTCGCACCCCAGGGGGACAGAAACTCATCTCAGTGGCAGACTGGCACAGACCAGTCAATCCTGCACTGATTGACTGGATATAATACAGGGTGCATCTTCTGAGATGCCCTCTGTGTGCATTTTGTAATAAATCCAACACTGGCATCAGTGTGGGTTTATTATTCTGAGAAGTTTGATACCAAACTTCCCAGTATTCAGTGTAGCTCCCAGACCATATACTTAATACACTGTACTTACAATGTCTAACAATAGACTTAGTGGGTCATACCGACCCCGGCGGGCGAAAAGGCCGCCCGCCGGGCCAGCGGGAAAGACCCAGCAACGATGAAGCCGGCTCCGAATGGAGCCGGCGGAGTTGCTGGGGTGCGACGGGTGCAGTGGCACCCGTCGCGATTTTCAGTGTCTGCCAAGCAGACACTGAAAATCTTGCTGGGGCCCTGTTAGGGGGCCCCACGACACCCGTTCCCGTCAGCCTCTTCCTGGCGGGAAGGGGGTCGGAATCCCCATGGCGGCGCTGCTTGCAGCGCCGCCATGGAGGATTCCTTTGGCCAGGGGAAAACCGGCGGTAAACCACTGGTTTCCCTTTTCTGACCGTGGCTTTACCGCCGCGGTCAGAGTTGGCCAGGAAGCACCGCCAGCCTGTTGGCGGTGCTTCCGTGGTCGTTGGTCAGAATGACCCCCTTAGACACTGTAGGGGCATATTGCTCATACAGCTATGCCCTCACCTGTGGTATAGGGCACCCTGCCTTAGGGCTGTAAGGTCTGCTAGGGGGGTGACTTACCTATTCCACAGGCGGTATTTTGTGTGTATGGCATCCTGAGGGGAATGACATGTCGACTTTGCCTTTTTCTCCCCACCAACACACACAATCTACAATGGCAGTGTGCATGTGTTAGGTGAGGGGTCTCTTAGGGTAGCACAACATGTGCTGCAGCCCTTCTGGATCTTCCTTGGTCACAGGGTCCTTGGTACCACTGGTACCTTTTACAAGGGACTTATCAGGGATATGCCAATTGTGGAAACATTGGCACATTTTTAGTGAAAGAGCACTGGTGCTGGGGCCTGGTTAGCAGGGTCCCAGCACACTTCTCAGTCAAGTCAGCATCAGTATCAGGCAAAAAGTGGGGTGTAACTGCAACAGGGAGCCATTTTCCTACAGTATATCATACTTTTTTAATGGTAACTGATATTAGACAGTAGTCCACAAGTTAAAGGTAGATAAATATATATTTTTAGTGATTGATTGGAATAGATAGAGGCAGTACAGGTCTTGTTATTGTTCTATATGGAGTGTTATGTGAATTGCTATGCATACAAAAGATGGAAACAATACCAAATTATACCAAAGTCATATTTCCTTTTTCTGCTAGAGTATTTGGTTGTCTACTGCTTGGATTCAGATAACTGAGAAGTTTGAAGGCATTCTTGCACATTGCATACCATTCCATATGCATGTGTGTTTGGTAGGTTTCTATCTTCTTAAGGATAGTTAATATGTTGTCAGGATTAGCATAATTAAGTTTCTATCTCCTTATTGATAGTTAATATGTTGTCAGTATTAGCAAATTTATGCTGAATTCTCATTATGAATTCCAAAAATTCAGTTCACACTATAATACTCCAGCGGCATAAGACAACCTGCACAGTGAGGAAATTGTTTTTCAGTTTATATTCTTGTAATACTAGTATATAAAATGCAATTTTACACATAAACCCTCATATATAAACAAAAGTATTATAATTGCAAACAAAATTAATTTCATATGATGTAAAGAAGTGAAGGAATTAACGTGTTTTAGTTAGGCAACATGTCTGTATTAATCTTCATTTTGAACAAGATGGATTCTATCTCTGTCCTTGCCCACTTCTACACACATATCTCCCCACAGGCTTTGCAGAGCACGCAATTTTGCTGATGATGTGATTGTTTATTTCTCTTGCACTTGTTGCTTTCCTAGTGTTAAAGTTGTTATGGTGAAGGTGTACTTTTTCAGCAAGTATCTATCTCATTCATTTTCTTCACTGGGTTCATTCACTTCGAGAACTTTATATTGTGTGAATGTTTCATATCTATTTAAACATCTCTGAATGAAATTAGCTTAGAGAGTGTTGAATAGGTTTTTTAGAATTGTGATGGTGCTTGTGTGTTGAGGTAATGATGTGTATTATTCCTGTGTTTTGATTTGCTGATGAAATTACAGTAGACTTTTACTCACACCATGATGGGCCTGCAGTATTGCTAATATTCTATGAAAGAACTGTGTATAAAAACCCTTTGTTTTGGGGGTGAGCCAGAGATTTTCCTGAGCTCTTCCATGCTGCTAAGGATACTGCTTGATTCTCCTATGATTTTGCTGCCCTTTGAAACTTTGAATATTTTGTGATTTTTACACACTCTGTATAACTTTGCATCTGAGAGCCTCGATGGCATTGACCCGGTACCGATTATTTTGAATTTTTGTAAAAAAACAACAACTCTTGAACACTCTTTGATCTAGAACTCAATTATTGAGTGTACCCGTTAACTTACTGAACTGTGTTGCTCATCTAATAGATGTTTGGGGAAGGCCCTTAACGCAGGGGTACATTGCCTCATGAAATTAAGGTTTATCACTATCTCTGATACAGTAAAGTCTGGGAGAAATGAATGAGGCAAATTTTAGGGTAGCCCAAATACCGGATACAATTTTGCTCCTACAACAGGGTATGGCAAGCAGGGAAGAATTAGAAATTGGGTAGCAAAAACACTAATCGCTGGAAAAGGTATTAGCCAGCCCATAATATGTGCTACTAATAAGCACCTTGAAACCATGGCTAAATACTGAATATTGATCCTCATTCCATTCCCCAAGAAAGGCAGGGTATGTTATAGGTTTGACCAACTGTGCCTCTTGCTGGCTATCTCCTACTGTACCCATGATCTTGGCATGGACAAGGGACCTAGTAGAATGGGCCCGGGCGCAACTGAGACATATGAGAGAAGTTTGTATGGACCAGCAGCTGGAGGATGATTACATCAAGAGTACGACAGTATGGTGCATGAAGCAGCTGAAGGAAAGGAGAAGGTGCCGACAGCTGAGGCACCAGATAAAGCGCTACAAGCCCTGTAACAGGGCTAGTAGAGGCATCCATTGTAGTGTCATAAAAGAGTTCATGACAGAACTCTTTTGGCTCCTGAAAGACCTGGTAAAGTAATGACACGTGCTAGATCGTGGTGAAGTTAATGCAGGTTTAGAATGCTGAGTTTGTGGTCAAAAGCAGATGAATAAAGACATGTAATGCATAGCTCCATGTGTGGCCTATTCATTGGTGGGTACCCATGCAGGGGAGGACACTACAAATTGGTGATGAGATAGGGGATAAGTAACCTGAAGATCGACATTGCTCTACCAGAGAGTTAGCAGTAGTCCAAGCAAACTGCTCGTACGTGCCATGTATGTCTTCGTCAAAGTGCAGAAGATTAATAGCTGGTGCATGTGGAGTCAAAGCACAAATCCAGCTGGTGTGAAGCATTTGAAGATGAAGAAGGCTTTACTGAGAAGCCTACGTGTTGATGGGCAAGAAAATAATCGCAAGGCCATACAGAAAGGCACCACGCAACTAAGCAATATAAAGCTATTCAGTGCATGGAGTGATAACAAAAAGGCGTCCATAACCAGATAAAGAAAATAGCACTAGCTGACTGAACAACAGATAATCAAGCATACTGTTGACACAATTACTAGAGCCTCAAGCAGAAGAACTCCACAACCTCAGTGGCAGGTGAGAAGACCCAAGAAGAAGCACAGGGGTTGTGCTTACTGCGTTGTCTAATACCTAAGGAGACACACCACCATTACTACTGGATGGTGACTCAGCACAACTCCAAAAGTCTCCAGAATGTAAAGGGTTTCAATTGAGACCAAGAAAGAGGTTACATTTATATGGTTTGTTCAAGATGATCTAGCCACCAGTATGTCACAAGGCCTTAGAAACCGTGTGCACCAACCAATTCACCAAAAACACCAGGTGGAGCTGGAGAGAGGTCAGGTTGCAGTGTCAACCAATCCAAGGAACAGTTATAATACTGCCGCCTTCCTGAAATCACCACCACCCTTTGATACTGCAAAAAGCAAAATATTGGTGAGAGATGGAAGGCCTGTTTAGAGATGTATGATGATTTCAGTGACGCACAAGAAGAAACAGCTAAAACAAAGATTATCATATACCTCAAGAATCTTGCTTGTGATGGTGTAAAAAAGTCATAAAGAAAATGCTGCAAGCTGATGACGTTACCTACTGTCAACTGTCAAATTAAAGAAGCCATGAATCTTGAATTCAATCCAATGCTGAATGGAGATTACGAAAGATGCATTTTCAGTCAACAATGACAAAGAGTTGTTGAAATCATAGATGAATTTGTTGAGAGACTGGATACACTCATAAAACACTGAAGATTCAATTAATTTAATGACGAAGAAGCAATACGTCTTGGATGTATTGGGGGATGCCTGTCAGGTTCATGCAGATGACGAATGCTGAGAGAAACTCTTATGGCCTGATTTAGAGTTTGGTGGAGGGTTGGCTCCATCACAACAGTGATTGATATCACTCCTATCAAAATTTAAATCCCATAGGATATAATGTGATTTATATTTTGGTGAATGTGATATCCATCACCGTTGTGACGGAGTAATGCCTCTGCCAAAGTCTAAATCAAGCCCTTAGTCTGGAGCGAGCTCTCATGGCTGCTAAAGAGCGTACCGATCGACAAGCTGCTGACGTGGCAGCATGAGGTACCCAAAGGAAGTCAGTCATGAACATGAAAAGCAATCAAAAATGCAAACCTGAGGGACACAAGGTGATGTCTCCACAGAAAAATAAGTTGTGTTTCAGATGTGGGTTCTCATTTCCACATCAAGGTAAATGTCCTACCATTGGAAAGATATGCAAAGGCTGTGGTAAAGAGAAGCAGTTTGTGATGGTTTGCAAGGCAAAGAAATAAGTAAGTGTGTCACAGGGAGAAGACAAAATGGCTGACCGAATATTCCAGAAACTATGCTTGACGTGCACCAATATGGCCAAGCAACAACATCAGTTGAGACAAATTGACACAAAACGAATCCGATCATCATGTAAATCATAGCCAATAAGTTAATTTGTATCAATATCAAGTGAAAGTGAAGACGATGGTTGCGCAATGTCTATGTTTACCTCAGAAAATGTGCACATGTTGGACTAGCTGCATGCAAAGAAAAACACCAGACAGAGACAAGTTGTCATGAAAAAGCATCAGTCATTCCAACATTGTCCAGAGATTAAGCTGAAAATAAATGGTTGTTCCATACCTTTCATCGTAGACAGTGGTGCATCAATAAATATTATGCGTGAGGAGAAATATATTTCTATTACAACGACTGACGCCAAAGAAAACCAAGGTATACGCATGGACTACATCAATACCCTTGAAAAGTGAAGGTTCATTCGTAGCGACTATGAAACACAAGAAAATAAAAAAAGTGCAAGTGCCCATTCATGTACTTCAGGGTACAACGTCATGTGCCTGTTTACTCTAATATCAGTGATCTACAATATGAATGCTCATCAAAAAATATTAAGTCAGTTCACTTCATTATTTAATGGATCCGGAAAACTTAAGACTCAGAAAGTATAATTGAATATCAGTGAGGATGTTCATCCTGTTGCTCAAAGACACAGATGAATTGTGTTTCATTACCAAAAGCCATTGAAAAGGAATTTGAATCATTACATAAGTATGATACCATTGAGCGTTCTACTGGTTTGACGCCATGGGTTTCTCCAACAGTGGTAGTACCAATAAAGGACAGTTCTGGAGCTGTATGCATCTGCATGAATAAGCATTAAACAAACAAGGCAATTGAAAAAGAACAACATACAGGTCCACACATTGCTGACATGATAACACAATTGACTAGTGCGAAGATCTTATCTCACCTTGATTTAAATAAATGATATTGTCCATCGGAACACAAGAAGAGAATTGTAGGCACATTACAACCTTTCCTACACATATTGGTATGTTTCAATACAAAACACTATGTTTCATTGTGTCATCAGCTGCAGAGATTTTTCTAGTTGTCATCAGACCTATCATACATCCTATTGTTAAATGCTTTCAACTATAGCGATGACATATTAGTTTTTGGAGCTCCACAGTAGGAACAAGACAAAGCTCTCAGGAAAGTGTGTTGTTCACTTGTTGGTACAGGTTTTTCGTTAAATGCTGAGAAACGATCATTCAATAAGAGAAAACTAAAATTCTTTGGCCATGTCTTTTCTGATGGAGGCATGACACCAGATCCAGCCAAAGTTCAAGTGCTGTCAACTGCCAGCCACCCACAAGATGTTTCTGTGTTACATTCATTCCTTGGCATGAACAGTTACTGTTCCAGATGTATACAAGATTTTGCTGCTGTGAATACTCCATTGAGAGAGTTGCCGAAAAATAATGTTTCATTTCACTGGCCACATGAACGGGATCACAATTTTAAGAGAATCAAACAAGCTGTTGGAAATGCTATTGAAATGTCATATTTCAATTCAAAGCTACATACAGAAGTTAGGCGCAATCCTTGCACAGCACAGTGGTCATTCAAATACTCTGACATATTGTGGCTTATGCAATAAAAGGTTTGTTTGAGACTGATTGTGCTTACTCACAACCTAAAAAATAAAGTTTAGCAGTGGTTTGGGCTTATGAACATTTCCACATGCTCCTGTACAGAAAACTTTACACGTTTGTGATAGATTATCATGCATTGCTGACCATCTTTGGCCAGCTAATGGCCAAGATGCCTCCACGCATTGAAAGGTGGGGCTCTATGATTACAAGAATACAAATGCACAGATGTACATCATCCAGGAAAAGATCAAAGCCTTGCCAACTACTTCTCTAGAGTGCCTATATAGTGTCAAGGTACCAAATCTAAGACAACTGAGGCCTAAATAAACTTCACTGTGAAGTCAAACACATTAGATGCAATTTTGTTGGAAAATATTGTCACTGCCATGAGTCACGATAGTGACATATTAAAACTGAAAGACATTATCACACATCAGTCATGGAACCAACATACTCAACCTCTTACCAATGACAGCCAGTACCAGAAGTATAAAAATGTCAAAGATGAACTGTCTGTAACACAAGAAGGAATTATCCTGATGGGTTCAAGAATTGTTATTCCAGAGAGTCTGCGACAACAGATAATCAAAGTAGCCTATGAAGGACATCGTAGAATTGCTGCCGCTAAACTAGATCTCAGAGATCGAGTCTGGTTTCCTCATCTCTATGAATGCATTGAAAGACATTTAAAGGCCTGTCAGCTATGCAACTGCCTGTCATCAACAACCACTCAGCACCCCTTAAATATGTCAGAGTTGCCAAAGCATGCATCGAAAAGAATAAATTTTGACTTTTTTCAGTCCACTTGACAATGGACCTCACCTGATGGTGATTGTGAATGAACACTCTTGATTCCTATTAACTGAAGATCTCTCATCTATCACTTAGGAAAGAATCATTGAGAGATTAGATGGCATCTTTGTGACATGGGGCATTCCTACAATTTTAAAATCTGACAATGGCCCACCTTTCAATAGTCAAGAATTCAAGACTTTGGGGGTCATTCCAACTCTGGCGGGCGGCGGAGGCCGCCCGCCAGAGTTCCCCCGACAGAACACCGCTCCGCGGTCTAAAGACCGCTGCAGTGATTCTGTGATTCCCGCTGGGCTGGCGGGCGACCGCCAGAAGGCCGCCCGCCAGCCCAGCGGGAAACCCCTTCCCACGAGGAAGCCGGCTCCGAATGGAGCCGGTGGAGTGGGAAGGTGCGACGGGTGCAGTTGCACCCGTCGCGAATTTCAGTGTCTGCTAGGCAGACACTGAAATTCTTTGTGGGGCCCTCTTACGGGGGCCCCTGTCAATCTGCTTACTGTGAAGTATCAGAAGGACACACCTCTTTAGCCACAGGCTGGGGAGGATGCTACATCCATTCTAGTGAGACAATGCCAGAACTGTGGAGTATAAGACTACAGATATGGGGAGAGCCATACGATTGGTGATGGCGCTGGATGGAGCCCTGTCCATGGGCCTGAAGCAGGAGATTGAGACACTGGGGGCCTGATTTAAGAAAAGGGGTGCTGCATTCATAGAAGCACCACTTTTCTTGCGCCCCTTAGCGCCCCCTAACGGCACCATGTGTGCACTGTATTTCACATATGGCGGTAGTTAGGGAACTAGCATCAAAATCTTTGAAGCTAGTTTGTCGCTTTGCAAGATTAGCGTCAAAAATGTTGACGCTAATCCTGCAAAGCACATTGAGGCTCATTGTACACAATGGTGTGCATCCTTTAAATACCTGCTCTGTGCAGGCATTAAAAATGCTGCAAAAAATGTCACAAAGAAATATTTTAGATTTCTTTGCTCCATTTTTTCCAGCCCCTCTAAAGGGGAAACTCCCCCTCGCATATATAATGCCTGGCACAGGCATAATGTGGCACAAGGGGTTACAAAGTGGCACTATGCATGCATTGCACCACTTTGTAAATCTGGTGCTGCAATTTTGTCCTCGTTTGGCCACATTAATGTAAAAGAAAATTACGTTAATGTGGTGCAAGGAGGCGCTAGGCCCTTTTAAATCTGGGCTGATGTGCCCCGCTGGGGATGTGATGGACAAGGGACAGTGACCAAGACCTATAAGACCATATTATGGGAGTAGAGAATCCAACCGCTCCCCCTGGTAAAAATATGAAGGTGGCTGGAAATAATGGCACTACACATACATTGGCACGGCTGATAGTTATATGTTATTGTGTTATTAACAGTGATTATTTAAGTTCAGATGCATATGTGTGTTACATGATTAACCTTAAAAATAAAGGTGTTAAACATTTGCTGCATTTACTTACATTAGGCATCATTCAAAATAGTACAGGCACTTGCCAATATCCTTCAGTTGTGGGTTCAAGTGAAACATGATTCATTAGCCTTCCAAGTGCATTATGGTTACTGTGGTCCATTGATCAGTATAGGGAAAGGTGTGGAAGACATTGTGACGCGAAGGGTTAATTAGCTTGAGCAGTGTAGATGAGTGTAAGGCCTGTTGAAACCCCCCCGCCAAACATTGTGGAAAAGTTCATGATATTATTTTCAAGCTTGTTTGTGTAGAAGACTCTGTCTCAACCTTGAGAACGAGAGTACAGGGCGAAGATGGAATGAAAACAAAGGCTGGAGAAGGGCAGAGCAGCCAAGTGCTGATAACATAGCTAGAAACTGCCAGAAAGAGATAGAATCCAAGCTTCGAGTTATTTAAGCACTGAAGTGTGGGTGAGGGATTTGAAGATCGATGATGGAGTTGTGAAAGCTCCCATGGCCCAGAGCTGCCTCCCTGTTTGCTGACCGTGATGCTTGAGGGGGAGAGAGGACCAAGCAGGCGGTAGAGGGCTTCCCAGCATTACGTGGACTAAGTTAAGTTCCACACAGGGATGAAAGGCCTTTGTTTCTCTGCTCTATTATTATGACTGATTATTTATGCTTGCACTGTGTTTATAACCTGAAGTATTCAGCTCGTTTAAATTTTTCCTTTCTAAACCTCGTAGTGTGAACCTGCTATAATAACTGAAACATGCATTTTGGTGTGCAGTAAATTAAAGCTTATCTGAAGTATTCAACTCATTTATATTCTGCTTCCTGAATATCTTAGTGTGATGCATTTTGGTATACAGTTAATCAAAACTTATATCTGTCAATGAACTCTTTGCTTATATATATATATATATATATATATATATATATATATATATATATATATATATATATATGCATAGATGCTCTTTGTAGTGTACTTATATATATATATAGATGCTTTTCATTGCTATTCTTATTCTACTATTGTTAATGTGCTAAATGCCTACATTTACCTGCACTTCTAGTAAAGCTAAATTGTATTTATAATTGGTGTGTGGTCCTTCATTGAGCGTCCTTATTGACTTATACTGAATAGGTGTCAACCAGTCACCTGGATAAGACATTTGGTACCAGAAGTGGGGCAAAAGTCAATAATGCCTCTTTGGGGATGTAAGAAAAGTGAGGCAGAGAGCGGAAGGCAACATGGGGCAGAAGCCGGATCCATTCCCGGGTGGTTAGCAACTGACCCGTTCTCTGGTGTGGCAGGACTCCTGAACCGGTGGGCAGCGCCGGTGTTATGGGAGACATTAGATGAGAAAGTGACTCCTCTCTTAGTGGAAAATGCGGTTGAGAGTGTGAAGCTAAGAGGGGCGAAGCTGGAGCTGAAAGCAGCAGGGCAAGTGGGATGGCTTTTCCTGTCTGTGCTCCGTACGGTATACAGGAAAACATTAACACAAGATGCAGAGATAAGAAAACTGCGGGATGAGGTTGCAGCCTTACAGGAAAGGCAGTTACTTATGAAAGAGACCATAGAAAGTGCAGTGACCCGGGGTGATCAAATGGAGGCAAGGTGCACGGCATTAGCAGTACGAGTAGCAAAACAGAAGAGTAGGCAGAAGCCTAAAATGCCCTCAACTGTGCAAGTGAGGGCGCTGATACGCAAACAGAAGAGTAGGCAGAAGCCTAAAATACCCTCAACTGTACAAGTAAGGGCATTGGTACGCAAAGAAAATTGGGAACCATATACTTGGGATGAAACAGTCTTAGATAATGATGACTGGAATTGGGAGGATGAGGTGGAAGTATGTGTAACAGAACTAGGTGGAGTTGAAAGTGGAGAACGATGTGTAGGTGAAATTGAAGGTGAAAAGGGAGTGAATGGTGGGCAAATACAGAATTCTCGTTTGGTAAGAGATTATACGCAGAGCGAGTTGTTGGAAAGAACCCGTATGTTTAGGCAGATGCCTTCAGAGCCTTTGTTTAAATGGTTGGTGAGACCGTGGGACATTGGAGCAAAAGATGCACTACAGAATCCTTTTACGGTAGGTCCCATCACAGAAGGAGACCCGTTTGAGCTGGACATGATAGTACAGGATGATGTAGATGATGTAGTGATGTGGAGCCTATGGCAGAGGCAGGGAAAAAAGAGGGTGCCACAAGATTGGGCCTTATTGGAAATAGAACGCATAACTGATGATCGGCCGGTCACTTTAAAAACATGGGTCCCCTTACTAGGTTGGACAAGAGAAGGAGGGGTTGGCAATAAAGTAGGCAGAGCGCAGGAGTTTGCCATTGTGAAGTGGAAATGGTATCTGCAGCAGAGGGCAAAACCAGGACCAGCAGGAGTGTCGAAGTTACAAGAAGATAAGCTGGGGGCAGTGGACTTGCGGGCAATGGCCCCTGCGCCAGATCCCTCTGAAATGGAATCCTCACCATTTAAGACAGTCCCGCCTTTTGAACAACTCACCAAAGAAGAACGGCAAAATGCAAGGGTCACAGATGGTACCGCCCGGTACTACCGGTACTATCAAGGAAAAAGACAATGACAAACAGTCATCTGCTGCGAGGAGGGGATAATGAATCAAGCCAGCTTGCAGAACTGCAGGGGGTAGCAGCAGTGATCGAACAAGTCCCCATCGGAGAGAAAACATTTGTGTACACTGACAATCGGGCCACTTACCAAGGACTAGTAAGCTGGGCCCGACTTGGTGCAAGGATGGATGGAAAATTAAAGGCACCCCCATTTAGGGAGGCGAGCAGCTATGGGAAGAAATGTGGGAGAAAGGGCAAAAATGTCAAATCTATGTGGGACATGTGGATACCCATTGCCCATCGGACACCTCACTTGCATCTCTATTCGACAACACCGCAGATCAGATGGCCAAAACACGAACAGTGGTCATCAATGAGGAGGCTGAAGCTGCTCTAGCAAACTGGGCCCATGCAACATCTGGACATCTAGGAGAGAATGGCACTTATGCATGGGTACAGCAACAACAGATTCCAGTTACTAAAGAACAGGTACAACAAGCAGTAAAAGAGTGCCCCACATGCAACCAGATAAGACAAATGCCCCTGCAAAAGAAGCCTAGCGACCATATCAGAAGAGGAACCACAGCTGCTACAGTGTGGCAATTGGACTATATTGGGCCGCTACCAAAGGAAGGAGGAAACAACTACGTATTGACCATGGTGGACACCTACTCTGGCCTTATGTTGGGTATGCCCTGTAAGTCTGCAGACAAAAAGTCTACTTTGCAAGGGCTAAACTACCTGATAAAACATTATGGGGTACCTGATGAAATCCAAACAGATAGGGGCACACACTTTTCAGATAAAACAGTGCAGGATTGGGCACAGGAACAGGGAATTCTGTGGATTTTACACCTTAGTTATTATCCACAAGCTGCAGGCATGATTGAGAGATATAACGGATTGTTGAAAGAACAGCTAACAAAGTTATCTGCACATCAGACTCTAAAAGGATGGAGTAGTAATTTAGACAAAGCCTTGTTCGAATTGAACAATAGACCAGTTGGGCAGCAGACTCCTTTCATTCGGATGACAGGGCATGATAAAGAAATCACCCACACAATGATTTTCTGGAAAACAGACCCTCGAGCTTGATTACCTTTACAGGCTACTTCTGGCAGTATAGGACTGGACCTGTTTGCTCCAGAGGATGGAGAAATTCCCGAAGGACAGGTGAAAACTGTTCCATTAGGAATAGGAGTAAGAGTAACACCTGGAACATATGGTAGAATTGCCCCTCGATCCAGCCTAGCCATCAAGGGAGTGTCGGTGCTAGGGGGAGTCATAGACCCAGATTTTAGAGGAGAGGTTGAAGTAGTATTACTGAACCAAGGAGATGTTACTGTATCTTATCAAGCACATGACAGACTTGCTCAATTGATTTGTGAACAAGCATATACCCCCCACATTGAAGAAAGATCTGCCCCCGATAACACCCAGAGAGGTGAGGGAGGATTTGGAAGCACAGGAAGAAGAGTATGGGTGCATCATCCAGGGAAAAAGCCAGAGGCAGGAGAGATATTGAGTCAAGGGGTGGGGAGTACGTATATTGTACTTTTAAAGAACTCTAATGTACCTGTATTTGTACCTTCAGTGAGACTTACCCCACGGTCATAAACGATGACATCTGCATTGATGATAGCAGAGAATGCCGTTACGGACCTTCATGTCACTTGTGCACCTCAAGCCGCTAACGTAACTGATGACCGGGGAAATGTTTCACTTTGCAACGTGGAGGTACCTGGAGGCAAGTGGATGGCTGCCAAAGCTGTGACCTGGAAGGTAACTGGACAGCAAATCTGACATGCCAACGGACTGAACAAGGTGAAGGAGACGCCAGCAACAGTACAGGCTTTGAGTTATATGCTAAACCTGATATGTAAATATTGTGATACCAGGACACATGGCGGTTGTTACAATGAACAATAGAACACCAGCCTTCATGTTTTATGTAACCGAAAGACGCATGGTTAACAACTTAAGCAACGTTTCTATAGTGCGATATAGAATAGGATGTAAGCAAGTTCTGCATGCAAGCATAATTAATCGTATTGTGTTACAGATAAATATTGCCAAGGGGAATGTCTCAAAGTATGGTCCATTATGTGCACCATGGATACCACAGTTATGGCCCTTGCCAAAGTTACGCAATAGAAGTGATCTAGGGTCCTTGATAGCTGGGGCCACCGGAATCGGGGTAGGAGCCCTGAATTCTTTTGATGTTGAAGCCATTAGGAATAAGCTATCTTCTACGGGATATAGTACAGGAGAGGCCATAAAAGTAATTTCTCAATGGGGGCCCACACACTCACAAGAAGTATGGAAAGTCCTGCGTGGGTTGTATCGCGATTGGCAATGGCATAATTTCACTTATGAACAATTCAAAAAAAAAAAAAAAGATTTTAAAACCGACAAGCAGCGTCCAAGGGCATCCAGTGCATACTATGGCAAAGCATTGTTAATCTACAGTATTGTCAACACCGGAGCAGTGCGCGTGCTGTTGGCGACAGAAATGCAGAGACCCAGCAATCTCAAAACAAAGTAGTTTATGCATTGTGCTGATATGTTGTGGTTTAGCCTTTTGCATTGCAGAGTTCGATCCTGAGAACTTATTTTTATTATGCTTGCAAGTGCTGTTCCTTTGCAATGTATTGCTGCAGGTTTTCAGAGTGTGTTGGGGTGTGGCCCCTTTCCGGGGCCTTCCGGGGACTTTCCCTGCAGCGTGCCTGGGCTTGGTTCTGGGCTGGGCCAAGACTCTGTGGGGGGGGGGGGCGGCCCTGCTCCCGGTGCTCGTTGTTCAGAGGTCCCGGTGCAGAGCAGCAGCTTCTTCTCGAGCTCCTGTCCCTGCGGCCTATTTGGATCTTCCAGTCTTCTGCCCTTAATCCTTCATTGGTGATCATTGTTCCAGGCGGTAAGATGGTTGTTGCACTGTCCGGACACCGTTATTGAGAATTTTCATATTCTTGATTTAATTCTTAAATGAGTAACAGATTACTTGCGCGCTACCATTTCTTGACATTTATATGGTAGTTTACAAATAGACAAGACGCGCGATTTGTTTCATAAATGTTTGACTTTGTTATTCATTGCGTGCTACCATTTCTTGACATTGGCATGGTGGCTTAAGAATCGGCAAGACACGCAATTCGTTTTATGGTGTTTAAACATTGTTGTCCATTGAGCGCTACTATTTCTTGACATTTAGATGATGTTTAATGAATTGGTAAGAGGCGCAACTTGTTTCATGAGGATTTAACTTTGTTGTTCATTGCGTGCTACCATTTCTTGACATTTACATGGTGGCTTAAGAATCGGCAAAAGAAGCGCGATTCGTTTCATTGCACTTTGATCTTGTTATTTATTGTGAGCTGTTATTTCTTGACATTTACATTGTGTTTTACGAATCGGCAAGATGCGCAATTCGATTAATGATGATTTGACTTTGATATTCATTGCATGCTATCATTTCTTGGTATTTTACATGGTAACACTCGAATCGGCAAGACGTATGATTCTCTCCTCAAGTTTATTTCATGTTGTTTATTGTATGCCACTATTCTAAGATATTTATTATGTAATATTCCAGTTGACAAGTTATGTGATTTGTTTCCTGAATCCATATTGTGTTATTCATGGTGCTTACTATATATATATATATGTATATATATATATATATATATATCTGCAATATGCGCAATTTGTGTTGAAACATTTTAAGAGTACAGAGAAGGCCAGAGTTTCTAGATGCAATATTGTATGGTCCTAGTATACATTCTCAAAACAGGATTTATATGACTGGTTTAAAATTTAGTCAGAATGTTTTTCTGATTCTCATGTAAAGGAAAATACTTGAATAAGAAAGTTTTCATTTAATTCATCTTGATTCCCCTACAGGTATCCGGCCATCTTAAAACTTAGTAATTTTAAACTTAACTCTTATATTGTTCACGTTTTCAGACTGACTAGGCTTAGAATCATAGTCTAATATTGATTTCAGGAGATATAATTTTCATATTGTGTGTTCTAACCTTTTTCTTACTACAGGTCTCCTTCCCAGCTGTTCCCTTCCTAATTCCCTCTTCCCCTCTTGAACTCTCTCAGTCTCTGTGATTTATCTATCAGAGTCTTGGAGCTGTTCAATGGTGGACGTGTTGGGAACGTGCACAGACCCCGAGGATCTGGTGACTCTGACAGAATAGTGAGCCCACGAATTAATGTCCTCCTGGCTTGTGTATGTTCTCAGCATGGCCACAGTAGACGAGTTAGTCAAGGCTATCACCCAGCTCCAAGGAGAGGTGGTATCATCCAAAGAATTGACAACTAGCTTAGCAAAGAGAGTGAGTCAGTTGCAAGATAAGGTAGAGAAGAAGGAACAAAGTCCCACAGGTGTGTCTTGGCCAGTTACTTCTTCTCAAGCATCTGGAAGTAATCTGATTTCCCTAAATGTTCCTTCTGCAATTCCTTTAGCTCCCCCAGAATGTTTCTTAGGTGACCCTTTGAAAGCACAATCTTTCCTGGTTCAAGTGGAACTACACTTCACCTGCAGACCAAATACTTTCCCCGATGCCCAGTCCAAAGTAGCTTTCTTGTTATCATATCTGTCTGGGGATGCAGCTACTTGGGCAATTCCTCTTGTGCGTAAAAATAGTCCCTTGTTGTACAACTGGAGAAATTTTGTTCGTGAATTTGAGAGAGTTTTTGATTGTAGAACTGTAACATAGTCAGCAGATCGTGAATTATTAGATTTACGCCAAGGGAATCAAGACCTAGTGTTGTATTTAGCCAACTTTAACCGGCTGGTTGCTGAGACATCCTGGCCTGAAGAAAAGCAAGTGGCCTCCTTTTCAAAGGCCTCAAAGAGGAACTAAAAGATATCTTAGCGCAAATCGACCCACAACCTACAGACTGTCAAGAATTAACAAATCTTGTCTTGAGACTTGATCATCGTTTAGCAGAACGTAAAGGAACGCGCAAAAAGATTGAAAAATATTCATGGCGCGTTCATGATAACAGAGACTCAAGAACTCTGAAAGAAAGAACGCCGAACCAATGGAAATTGGAACCATCAGAAGACCTTTGACCGAAGATGAAAAGGACCTATGCAGAAAAAATGGACAATGTCTTTATTGTGGGCGAAAAGGTCATTTTGCCAAAAATTGTCCAATCAAATCAAAGAACAAGCAAGGTCCAGTTCAGAAGGTCGCAGCCAAAGCACCAGTCGAGTTGGAAAACTAAAACACCCAAGATGCAGAGAAGGGTTGCTCTTGGGTGTCACCGTGGACCCTTCACAATCTAGACATCTTAAACTGGAAATAAAAGTTCAGGTCAAGAAAAAGATCTATTTCAAGAAGGCTCTAGTCGATTCTGGGGCTAGTGGGAACTTTGTTGATGTCCAATTGGTTCGTGCATGGGGGATCCCATGTATTGAAAAGAAGACCCCAGAAATCATCCAGGCAGTCGATGGAAAACTCTTGACTGGAGGTCCGGTAACTCTTCAGACTATCCCCTTGTCAATGATTTGTGAAGATAAGAATCAAAGAAAGAAACATAAAGAGAAAATCATCCTTGACGTGATCCATGCTCCCCAATATGGGATTATCCTCGGCTTGCCATGGTTAACTCATCAAAATCCGGAGATCAGTTGGGCAGAATGAAAAATTGTGTTCTCATCTGCGCTATGTAACGAACAATGTCTCCAAAAGATTCAAGTACCAAAAGTTTGCAACTCTTACATAGCTACTGCCGCGGAGAAAGAACTTCAGCTGCCCAAACAATATTCATCTTACAAAGATGTATTTGATGAGAAAGGAGCAGAGACTCTAACTCCTCATAGATCCTATGACTGTCGAATTGATATAGCCCCAGGTGCGATACTTCCCAACTGTCGTGTATATGCCCTGTCAGAACATGAAAATCAACATTTACGTAAATACCTAGATCAATGTTTGGAGAATGGCTTCATTCGCCCCTCTAAGTCTCCTGCAGGTTCGCCTTTGTTTTTTGTTCCAAAAGCTAATGGAGAACTTTGAACTTGCATCGACTATAGGTGTTTGAACAAAGTCACCATCAAGAATAAATATCCTTTACCCCTAATTCCGGTCTTATTGGAACAAGTAAAGAGAGCAAAAATCTACACGAAGCTTGACCTTCGAGGTGCTTCTCATTTGGTCAGAATGAGAGAGGGTGACAAATGGAAAACAGCGTTTAAGACAAGATATGGCCTTTTTTAATACACTGTCATGCCTTTTGGTCTGTGTAATGCTCCGGCAGCATTTACATTTTTCTTGAATGACGTTCTTAGAGAGTACCTCGACATATTTGCCACAGTGTACATCGATGACATTTTGATCTACTCAGACAATGAAAATGAACATGTCCAATATGTCAAGAAAATTCTTGCTGCCCTTCGAAAACATCATTTATATTGTAAACTAACCAAGTGTGAGTTTCATGTTACCACAGTTGATTTGTTAGAGGTTATTCTTACCCCTCAAGGTATGGTGATGACAGAAAAGAAAGTAAAAGCCGTATCTGATTGGCCCACCCCAAAGACTGTTTGTGATGTACAATGTTTCCTGGGGTTTGCAAATTTTTACCGGAGGTTCATAAATCATTTCTCCCAGACAGTGGCTCCAATCACTAAGCTACTAAGAAAGAAAGAAAAGCTTGTATGGTCCCCAGAAGCTGATCAAGCCTTCTCGACTTTGAAGGAAGCTTTCTCCACTGCCCCAGTCTTGACCCATCCTGATGTGAATCAACCTTTCATAGTGGAAGCTGATGCTTCAGATGTAGCAATAGGAGCCGTCTTATCACAACGAAATAAAGACACTGGTCAACTTCATCCTGTAGCTTATATGTCTTGGAAGTTGAACGAAGCTGAACAGAACTATGTCATTGCTGAAAAAGAGCTTCTGGCAATTCGTGACGCCTTTAAAGAATGGAGACATCATTTGTTGGGTGCCAAATACACTGTCACAGTATATACTGATCATCGTAATCTTCAATTCATGAGTTCCGCCAGACTTTTGACCCCTCGGCAATTACGCTGGATGCTTTTTTTTGCCAAATTTTATTTTGTAGTAAACTTCTGGCCTGGTAAAGATAATTGCAAGGCTGACGCCTTGTCCCGTCAAGAGTCTACCACGTTGCCTGCATTTCAAGCCTCCAGAGCTATCATTGCTCCTGACAAGGTTCTATGTATCATAAAAACTGAAGATTTCTTTGAAGAAATTTGCAACTCTTTTACTGTTGAAAAATGGCAAACATGGGCCCAAGCAGATCCCAAAAGGTCAGTCAATCAAGGTTTACCCTTTCATGACGCTCGTTTGTTCGTACCCACTACCTAAACTTTGCAAGATAGTGTTTCATTGGTTGCATGTTATACCTACGGCAGGTCACCCAGGTGCTCCTAAAACTCTTGAACTGATCCAACGCTATTTTTGGTGGCCTACCCTAACAAAAGATGTAAAAACAATGGTAAACAACTGTGAAGTTTGTGCTCGCATTAAAACAAGTCATTCAAAACCAAAAGGGTTGTTACATCCACTTCCAACCCAAAGTCGTCCATGGGAGCACATTTCTTTAGAATTTATTACCGGTCTGCCAGTGGTTCAACAGCATTCAGTAATTCTGGTGGTAGTAGTTAGTCTCACGAAATATGGACATTTCATCGCCTGTAAAAAATTTCCCACTTCTAGTGAATTGGCAACTATTTTACTGAACAGAGTGGTTCGTTATCATGGACTGCCAAAGGTTATCCTCTCCGATCGGGGTCACAATTTTCTGCCAATTTCTGGAAGACATGGTGTAAAACACTCCAAGTGACATCTACGCTATCTACTAGTCACCATCCTCAAACAGATGGTCAAACGGAGAGACTAAGGGGGTCATTACAACCCTGGCTGACGGTGTTAAAGCAGCGGTAATACCGCAAACAGGCCGGCGGACAAAAAAAGGGAATTATGACTCTGGCGGAAACCGCCAACATAGACAGCCACTTTAACACTCCGACCGCCACGGCGGTACAGACAAGCAGCGCAGCGGTCACCGCCAACAGACAGGCGGGAGACAATGTACCGCCCATAGTATCACAACACGCCAATCCGCCACCTTTTCGGGGGCGGATTCTCCGTGGATAAAAACACGGCGGAAACAATTGCTGCAATGGGAAAATGCTCACCTGAACACATCCCACGAGGAAGGAGGATAGCATGGAGCCGGAACTCCAAATCCTACCGGCCCTTGTATTCCTACTCATATACGAAGACCAATGGCTGCGCCGGCGACGACAACGGTGAGTACTGCACCTATGACATAGGGGAGGGGGGAGGCAAAAGTTAGGGACACACACACGCAACACCCCCACCCCCACCCTCGCATATTACAACACACACCCCAATGCATTCACAAAAATCACAGTAACAACCCACAACCCCCCCGGAAGAATGCAAAGACAAAACAAAATCAGTCCAAACATTGTAATGTATCAATATACATGTCTCAAAAATATACAGATATATTAAAAAATCATACAAAAGTATATACAGTACGAGAAGTAGTTCAGATATGCACATAGAAATGTCAGTGCACCACAAGTCCAAAAATGCATGGGCGAGGCCCACAATAGATACCTGTCCACACACGGAGAGAACACTGCCGGGGCATCAGATAGAAATACTACAGGCACCTCAGGGGGAAGGGAAGGGGGGGCACCTCAGCCGGAGGAGTGCAAAGCCAGATCCACGACGGGGCTCCATGCCCATTGATGTATCCTGGGGAGTGCAAAGCCACAGTCTCTCAAGTCTCTACAGTGGGTGGGTTGCCCACTGTACCATCCTGGGGAGTGCAAAGCCACAGTCTCTCAAGTCTCTACAGTGGGTGGGTTGCCCACTGTACCATCCTTGGGAGTGCAAAACCACAGTCTCTCAAGTCTCTACAGTGGGTTGTTTGCCCACTGTACCATCCTGGGGAGTGCAAAGCCACAGTCTCTCAAGTCTCTACAGTGGGTGGTTTGCCCACTGTACCATCCTGGGGAGTGCAAAGCCGCAGTCTCTCAAGTCTCTACAGTGGGTGGGTTGCCCACTGTTCCATCCTGGGGAGTGCAAAGCCACAGTCTCTCAAGTCTCTACAGTGGGTGGGTTGCAAACTGTACCATCCTGGGGAGTGCAAAGCCACAGTCTCTCAAGTCTCTACAGTGGGTGGGTTGCCCACTGTTCCATCCTGGGGAGTGCAAAGCCACAGTTTCGCAAGTAGATAACAGCCTCCACTGGTTCTGGAGGGGGACTGGTGCCCAGACTGGATTAGTCTCCCCGTGGAAGTTCCTGTCCCGTCACTGTCTCACCTGCACATGGGATAACGATGCTTGATGTGGCGGCCTTTTCATTCTTACCCGGTGCATACCCTGTTTAGCGGTGCTTTGCCATGGCGGTGCATGCCCTGTTCAGCGGTGCTTTGCCATGGCGGTCTCTGGTCTCTTCAGCGGTGCTTTGCCTTGGCGGTTCAGGACTCTTCAGCGGTGCTTTGCCATGGCGGTCTCTGGTTTCTTTAGCGGTGCTTTACCTTGGCGGTTCAGGACTCTTCAGCGGTGCTTTGCCATGGCGGTCCAGGACTCTTCAGCGGTGCTTTGCCTTGGCGGTTCAGGACTCTTCAGCAGTGCTTTGCTATGGCGGTCTCTGGTCTCTTCAGCGGTGCTTTGCCTTGGCCGTTCAGGACTCTTCAGCGGTGCTTTGCCATGGCGGTTCAGGACTCTTCAGCGGTGCTTTGCCATGGCGGTTCAGGACTCTTCTACGGTGCTTTGCCATGGCGGTGCATACCCTGTTCAGCGGTGCTTTGCCATGGCGTTCTCTGGTCTCTTCAGCGGTGCTTTGCCATGGCGGTTCAGGACTCTTCAGCGGTGCTTTGCAATGGTGGTGTCTGGACTGGGCATTGGTGTGTGGCATGATGTTCTCTGGACTGGGCATTGGTGTGTGGCATGACGTTCCCTCATTGCCCAGCAGGGCTGTGGCAGCCGGGGCCCTCCAGGGCACTGACTCCGGTGGTGGTCTCCTGACCAGTGATGATACTTGGGCCGTCCTGGGCACTGACTCTGGCGGTGGTCTCCTGACCAGTGACGATACTTGGGCCCTCCTGGGCAATGACTCTGGCGGTGGCCTCCTGACCAGTGACGATACTTGGGCCCTCCTGGGCAATGACTCCGGCGGTGGTCTCCTGGCCAGTGACGATACTTGGGCCCTCCTGGGCACTGACTTCCTGGGCACTGACTCTGGCGGTGGTCTCCTGACCAGTGACGATACTTGGGCCCTCCTGGGCACTGACTCCGGCGGTGGTCTCCTGACCAGTGACGATACTTGGGCCCTCCTGGGCACTGACTCCGGCGGTGGTCTCCTGACCAGTGACGATACTTGGGCCCTCCTGGGCACTGACCCTGGCGGTGGTCTCCTGACCAGTGACGATACTTGGGCCCTCCTCGGCAATGACTCCGGCAGTGGTCTCCTGACTAGTGACGATAATTGGGCCCTCCTGGGCAATGACTCCGGCGGTGGTCTCCTGACCAGTGACGATACTTGGGCCCTCCTGGGCACTGACTCTGGCGGTGGTCTCCTGACCAGTGACAATACTTGGGCCCTCCTGGGCAATGACTCCGGCGGTGGCCTCCTGACCAGTGACAATACTGGGGCCCTCCTGGGCAATGACTCTGCCGATGGTCTCCTGACCAGTGACGACGGTGCTGGCGGTGGCGTCCCGACCGCCGGGAAGTATACCCCTCTTCTCCGCCGTGCTGCTCACACTAGGCTGTGCAGACTTCCTCTGGCCCTTCCCCACCTTTGGAGGAGTCACAGCTGACTCTGCAATCCCCCTGGAACCCCTGTGAGTTGTTTTGCCTCCAGGAGTCTTCACAGGGTCACGTCGGCCACTTTCCAATTTCAGAGCCTTTACAAGGGGTGAGCTGCCAGTGCATTGGCTCCGGGTCACACTGCCTGCCCTGGTGGCCGGTGCAGTCCACACACCTTGAACAGGCACCACTGGTTTTGGTGGCTTTTTGGCTGAGGCGCTACAACAGGACTGATGAATTGGAGGGGGTGGCAAAAAGGTCAACTTTACACAGGGACAGTTTCTGACGAACACTGGGGTGGGTAGTTGGAGGGGGTCTGGGAGTGGAGGAAGAGGAGGTGGTTGTAGGAGATGTCACTTTAGGTGTTTTGGGTGCAGGTGCAGGTACTGGAGGCTGTCGTGAGGTGGATGGCTGTTGGGTGTGTGGGTGCCCGCGTTTGTGTACTTTCGGAGGGGGCGTCACAGACACACTGGGAGAGGACACAGGGGAAGTGTAAATGGGAGTGGAGGTGGTGAGTGCAGGTGAGCGGGGTGTGGTGCTGGGTGTACTGCTGCAAGTCCTAGTGCCTGTAGATGTAGTGCATGCAGGTGAGGGTGTAGACGACACTGGAAGGGAGGAGGGAGACGACGAGGAGGGGGACACAGTGGAGGCAGTGGATGTTGCAGTGTCTTCATGTGGGTGATGCTTGCGTGTGTGCCTGTGGGTTGTGTGGTACCTATGTTTGCCTGAGCTACTTTTGTGTGTTGAGGTGTGTGCATGCTGGTCTGTAGGTGTGCTTGGGATAGGCTGAGGTACAGGGGATTGGGTCTGGGTGGAGGCTAGATACAGGGACAATGGCTGCCATCAGTGCTGAGGCCAGAGATTGCAGGGTTTGCTGAAGGACAGCCTGACCAGAATGAATGCCCTCCAGGAATGCATTACCGTGTTGCAACTCACTTTCTACACCCTGGATGGCATTCACAATGGTAGACTTCCCAACAGTGAGTGACCTGAGGAGGTCAATGGCCTTCTCACTGAGGGCAGCAGGGGTGACTGGGGCAGGGCCTGAGGTGCCTGGGGCGAAGGTGATACCCACCCTCCTGGGTGAGCGGGCACGGGGCAAACGCTGAGGGGCTGCTGGGAGGGCGATGCTGGTAGGGGAGGTGGCGGCTGTACCTGTAGAAGTGGTGCGCACAGATGGTGCCGCCACCACAAGGGAGCTCCCATCGTCGGACGAGTCCCTGTCGCTGGTTGCTGATCCGGTGGCCGACGTGAAGCTCCCCTCGCCCTCCGTCCCACTGGTGCATTCTGAGTCCTTGGTGTGGCCCTCCATGGCCATGTGGGATGCAGCTCCCTCGTGCTCCGGTGCCACTGTACCTCCGCCTGATGATGCTAATGAACAAAAGAACAAGGAGAGCACAAAAAGGAGGGGGGAAGACAGAAGAAAGACAGGTTGAGTGCATGGCATACCGTGACAGTTGGCGGACAATACAGACACAGCAGCCCCCTGCACTACGCCGTGCTCCTGGCCTCTACAGATGCAATTCCTGGGATATGGCCTACATGGCTATGGTGGACATCTGCACACATGGATGCCACAGGGGCATCTATACCTGTACTTGCAACTCTACTGAGGTGGGGTAGGGTGCCACATGGCCTGCATTATGGAGGGGCCTAGTCTACCTATTTCTGCCTGGCCTAGGTACACCCACAGGCCTCCTCCCCCACCCAGACCCCTCCACTGCATGCAAAGTCAGCAGAATGAGAGTGTACTCACCCCCTTGTGTCTGCTGTGATGCCCTCAAGAACCCATCCAACTCGGGGTAGGCCACCGCCAGGATCCTGAACATCAGGGGGGGTCATGGGGCGACAGACACCTCTCCCACGTTGGGAGGCCATCCCCAGCTGAGCCTCCGCCGTATTCTTGCTCCAGCGGTGAATGTCCTCCCATCGTTTACGGCAGTGGGTGCCCCGTCTCGTGTAGACCCCCAGGGTCCGGACGTCCTTTGCTATGGCACGCCAAATGTCCTTCTTCTGGTGGGCGCTGACCTACATGACATGCACAAGGGAAGAAGAGAAGTCATTAACAACTGCACCGTCAATGTGCGTGGCCCCCCTCCCTACCCTAGCCATGTGGCACATACATTAACATGCATTAATGTTGCCTGAACTCTGCCCCCTTCCCTTTTCCAACCAGCTCTCTCCACCCAGGCCTTCCCCATACAACGTGCTCCCTGTGTACTAACCTGTTGGTCTAGAGGACCGTAGAGTAGCGTGTACTGGGGGAGGACCCCATCTACCAGTTTCTCCAACTCCTGAGCAGTGAAGGCAGGGGCCCTTTCCACAGACACAGCAGCCATCGTCGCTTCCACACTGAGGTCACAGCAGCACTTGCAGTGTAGGTCCTCTCCTGTCGAAGGTCAGGTATCTAGTGATTGAACAGATAGAAAATGGCGGTGACGTCCGTGGCGGTGAAATCCACGTCGGGACGTATCATCACCGCAGGCACACTTCCTCATTGGCTCCTGGGACCCATAGGGTCCAATGTTAACCAATGCAGCATTGCGCCGCGGTCTACGACCGCCTACCGCAACGTGTACAACGCCAGCGCAGTTACCCCACAATCCCATTGCCCCAGTTTAGAGGTCAGGCAGCCGCCATTTCAGGGGACCACATGGCTCCATTTACTTCTGCATCACACATAGCTAGGCCTACACTCAACACACATACAGGAAGGGTTTTGTGTCTGGTGTCGTGTTCTATGTAACTGTGGGTACATACCTGGAAAAAAGTTGACTCGATCCTCGCTGTTGTCCTTCCTAGGCGCCGTCAGCTGGGACATTTGAGACGATGGTGGAATCCTCCGGTGTACCGACCGCTGGTGGACCTGTTGACAATGGAAGAGCGACATTTAATCGTCACTTACAGGTTTGACCGTGCCACAATCCAGGAACTATGTACCCAGTTGGAGCCAGACCTGATGTCACCAATCCGTCATCCCACTGGAATCCCCCCTGACGTGCAGGTGCTGTCAGTGCTCCATTTCCTTGCTAGTGGGTCTTTTCAGACAACAGTGGCCATGGTATCAGGGATGTCCCAGCCTATGTTTTCCAACGTGCTGTCCAGAGTGTTGTCTGCCCTGCTGAAACACGTA
Source organism: Pleurodeles waltl (assembly GCF_031143425.1). Classification (NCBI taxonomy): domain Eukaryota; kingdom Metazoa; phylum Chordata; class Amphibia; order Caudata; family Salamandridae; genus Pleurodeles; species Pleurodeles waltl. The sequence continues at coordinate 1,181,392,920 of NC_090437.1, forward strand.
AGGAGATACATCATTTTCCCTGAGGTTGAAGATTTGGCTACAGTGAAAGGTGACTTCTATGCCCTTGGACATATCCCCAACATCATAGGTGCTATTGATGGGACCCATGTAGCTCTGCCTCCCCCCACAGGAGTGAACAGCTGTACAGGAACCGGAAGAGTTATCATTCTATGAATGTACAGATGGTATGTTTGGCAGACCAGTACATCTCGCAGGTAAATGCAATGTTCCCTGGCTCAGTGCATGACGCCTACATCCTGCGGAATAGCAGCATCCCTGATATGATGGGTGAACTCCAGAGGCACCGTGTGTGGCTATTAGGGGACTCTGGTTACCCCAACCTTTCCTGGCTATTGACCCGAGTGAGGAATCCCAGGACCAGGGCAGAGGAACGCTACAATGAGGCCCATGGGCGGACTAGGAGGGTGATCGAACGCACCTTCGGCCTCCTGAAGGCCAGGTTCAGGTGCCTCCATATGACAGGTGGATCCCTATTCTACTCACCGAAGAAGGTGTGCCAGATCATCATCGCCTGCTCGATGCTTCACAATCTTGCTTTGCGATGCCAGGTGCCTTTTCTGCAGGAGGATGGTCCAGATGACGATGTTGTGGCAGCTGTGGAGCCTGTGGAGCCTGTGGACAGTGATGAGAAGGAAGCTGAGGAAGAAGACAACGACAACAAGGAGTCAGTCATACAGCAATATTTCCAGTGACACACAGGTGAGAACATTTTCATTTTTAACATTACATTCACTGTCACACGTCTTACTCTATCCTGTGTGTAATTTACTGGGATTATTTTGTAACTGAGTTGTTTCTTTCCATTACGGTTTCACAGGTGTGGTTACCAACGTGTGTCATCTACAAGCATCCTTCAAGGACTTGTGATGTGTGACATTGGTATGTTGTCTTAACAACTATAAACGCTTTTTGACACTGTCATTGTTAATATATTTTACAAAAACAGAGACTGACTCCAGAATGTTTTGTGGTTCAAGGGTGTTTATTTAAGTGCTCAATATTGAAGGGGGGTTGTAAAATGGTGAGGGGTGATGGTGGAGGAATGTCCATGGCAGAGTCCAATCTATTAGTCTCACAGGTGCACTGCCCATCTGGGCATAGGAAGTGGAGCAGGGGAAGTTAAAGTATGGACAGGGTAACAAAGTGGGATGGTGGGGGGACAATCAGGGTGGTCTCATTTCCTGGCGGGGTCTTGCCATCTTGCTCTGTCCTGTTCCTGGATCTCAGGGACCGCTTGCGTGGTGGTTGTCCATCTGCAGGGGGTGGGGTGCTGGTGTGGTGGTCCTGTGGCGTGGCATCCTGTCCACTAGCGCCGGTGGATATGGTGGGCAGTTTATCGTCCATGCTAGTGCCATGGGCCCCTTGGAGTGCCACGGTGTCCCTCAAGGTCTGCTGTATGTCCTTCAGCACCCCTACGATGGTGCCCAGGGCAGAGCTGATGGTCCTGAGCTCCTCCCTGAATCCCAAATACTGTTCCTCCTGCAGGTGCTGGGTCTCCTGAAACTTGACCAGGACCGTCGCCATCGTCTCCTGGGAGTGGTGGTATGCTCCCATGATGGAGGATAGGGCCTCGTGGAGAGTGGGTTCCCTTGGCCTGTCCGCCCCCTGTCGCACAGCATCCCTCCCAGTTCCCCTGTGTTCCTGTGCCTTCGTCCCCTGGACCGTGTGCCCACTACCACTGCCCCCAGGTCCCTGTTGTTGTTGGGGTGGTGGGTTCTCCTGGGTTCCCTGTAGTGGTGGACACACAGCTGATTGACCTGTCCTGGGTACGGAGGTTTGGGCCCGCTGGGTGGGTGCTGTGCTGGTGTTACCAGAGGGTGGAAGGTCAGTGTTGGGCTGTGCCTGTGCAAGGGGAACCGACTGTCCCGAGGCCCACGATGGTCCGGGCTGGTCATCAGGCTTTAGTAGGGCAGAGCTGCTATCGTCACTGTGGGCCTCTTCTGTGGGTGGAGTGGAGATGTCTGGACCCTCCGGTGTGGTGATGGTCCTTCGTGATCCTGCAGGGGCATAGGAGCATGATTATTGCATGTGTGTGTATCATGGTGTGCAATGGTTGGGTGTTTGTGTACCCCAGTGCTAGCATTCCTGTGTGGGGGCTTGTATGATGATGGTTAGGGGGTTGTTCTGGGTATGTGCAGTGAGCATGCTTTGGTGAGGGGTGACCATGCTTAGTTGAGTCATGCAGGGCTTGGTGTTAGGATGAGTGGTTTGTGTTATTAGTACATTAGTGAGGATTTGGGGTGATAGGGGAGGGGGTGAGGGTGGGTGTGTGTGATATCATGCAGGTAGGGTGGGGGATATGATAGTTAAGATTTGACTTACCAGTGTCCATTCCTCCACCGACTCCTCCGAGGCCCTCAGGATGCATGATGGTCAAGACTTGCTCCTCCCATGTTGTTAGTTGTGGGGGAGGAGGTGGGGGTCCGCCGCCAGTCCGCTGTACCGCGATGTTGTGCCTGGAGACCGCTGAACGCACCTTCCCCTGTAGGTCGTTCCACCTCTTCCTGATTTCCTCCCTATTTCTTGGGTCCTGTCCCACAGCGTTGACCCTGTCGACTATTCTGCGCCATAGCTCCATCTTCCTGGCTATGGATGTGTGCTGCACCTGTGAGCCAAATAGCTGTGGCTCTACCCGTACAATTTCCTCCACCTTGACCCTGAGCTCCTCTTTGGAAAAGCGGGTGTGTCTTTGGCGTGCCATGGGGTGGTGTGTGTGATGTGTGAGGTGGTGTATGTGGTGATGAGTGTAGTGATGTGTAGTGGTGTGTGGTGTTTTGTGCGTGGATGTTGTGTGGGTGATGGTGTTGCGTGCCTCTGTGTGGTGGGATTGTCTAATCAGTGCTGTCTCTCTGGCCTTCTTTCAAAATTGTTGTTGTAGGGGTTTGTGGGTGATGTGGGTGTGTGTTTTATATTGTATTGGGTGTGTGGGAGTGGTGTTTGTATGTGTATCAGGTGTGTGTATTTGGAATTGTCCAATGTGGCAGTGTTTTGGAGATGTGTGTGTATTTTGAGCACGGCGGTGTGTACCGCCAATGGAATACCGCGGATGAAAGACCGCCACGTGGATTCGTGGGTCGTAATAGCATGGGCGTGTTTCTGTTGGCGTGGAGGTGGAGGTTTTGTTTTCGCCATTTTAACACTGACCTTTGGTGTGGCGGACTTGTGTGGGTGACTGAATTTCGGCGGATTCCGAAATATGGGTCATAATAGCTGTGGCGGAATTCCGCGGTTGCGGCGGTGTATTGCGGTCTTCTGCACGGTGGTAAGCGGCTTTTACCGCCAATGTTGTAATGACCCCCTAAATCAGACTTTGAAACAATACCTACGTGCCTACGCTGAAAAGGCACTTCATTCTTGGACATCTATGCTCTGGTTAGCTGAGTTAGCTTACAATAACTCATTCCACACTTCTATTGGCGTTACACCCTTTTTTGGTTTATTTAGCTATCATCCTGACACCTTCCCCATCACAATTCCTCAAGAAAGTTCTCTTCCTCCAGCTATGTCAGAACCCATTCAGCATTTACATCAAACCCAGAAACTGATTCAACAGCATTTAGAAAAAGCCAAACAAAAATATAAAAGGCATAATGACAAGAAACATTGTGAGGGACCACAATATCAACCAGGTAACAACGTGTGGCTTTCCACAAAACATATAGACTTCAAGAAGAAGCACATGTTTAACCCCAAATTCATAGGCCCTTATACTGTCCTTCAGCAAATCAATCTGGTGACCTATAAACTACAATTGCCCAGATCCTTACGGATTCATTCAGTGTTCCTCACTTCCCTCTTGAAAAAGGCAGTCCAAAAGGTTCACCCTCATCCAGCTCCTGTTCTAGTACAAGGGGAAGAAGAATACGAAGTCAAGAAAGTGTTGGATTCTAAACTGAGAGGGCGTAATCTATGGTACTTAATCTCATGGAAAGGTTATGGTCCTGAAAGTAACTCATGGGTTTCCGCATCTGATGTTCATGCTCCAGTACTTGTGAGATGCTTTCATCGTCTTAATCCAAGCAAACCAGGCCCTAGAGCGCGTCTGGGAGAGGGGAGTACTGTCAACACCGGAGCAGTGCGCGCTCTGTTGGCGACAGAAACGCAGAGACCCAGCACTCTCAAAACAAAGTAGTTTATGCATTGTGCTGATATGTTGTGGTTTAGCCTTTTGCATTGCAGAGTTCGATCCTGAGAACTTATTTTTAATATGCTTGCAAGTACTGTTCCTTTTCAATGTATTGCTGCGGGTTTTCGGAGTGTGTTAGGGTGTGGCCCCTTTCCGGGGCCTTCTGGGGACTTTCCCTGCAGCGTGCCTGGGCGTGGTTCTGGACTGGGCCAAGACTCTATGGGGGGGGGCGGCCCAACTCCCGGTGCTCGCTGTTCAGAGGTCCCGGTGCAGAGCAGCAGCTTCTTCCTGAACTCCTGTCCCGGCGGCCTATTTGGATCTTCCAGTCTTCTGCCCTTAATCCTTCATTGGTGATCATTGTTCCAGGTGGTAAGACGGTGGTTGGACTGTCCCGACACCGTTATTAAGAATTTTCATATTATTGATTTAATTCTTACATGAGTAACAGATTACTTGCGTGCTATCATTTCTTGACATTTATATGGTAGTTTACAAATAGGCAAGACGTGCGATTTGTTTCATAAATGTTTGACTTTGTTATTCATTGCATGCTACCATTTCTTGACATTGGCATGGTGGCTTAAGAATCAGCAAGACGCACAATTTGTTTTATGGTGTTTAAACATTGTTGTCCATTGCGCACTACTATTTCTTGACATTTAGATGATGTTTTATGAATTGGTAAGACGCGCAACTCATTTCATGAGGATTTAACTTTGTTGTTCATTGCGTGCTACCATTTCTTGACATTTACATGGTGGCTTAAGAATCGGCAAAAGAAGCGTGATTCGTTTCATTGTACTTTGATCTTGTTATTTATTGTGAGCTGTTATTTCTTGACATTTACATCGTGTTTTACGAATCGGCAAGACGCGCAATTCGATTAATGATGATTTGACTTTGATATTCATTGCGTGCTACCATTTCTTGGTATTTTACATGGTGACACTTGAATCGGCAAGACGTATGATTCTCTCCTCGAGTTTATTTCATGTTGTTTATTGTATGCCACTATTCTATATATAAGATATTTATTATGTAATATTCCAGTTGACAAGTTATGTGATTTGTTTCCTGAATCCATATTGTGTTATTCATGGTGCACAATCCTTTGATGGTTTTTACTGTATGTATATATATATATATATATATATATATATGCAATATGCGCAATTTGTGTTGAAACATTTTAGGAGTACACAGAAGGCCAGAGTTTCTAGATTCAATATTGTATGGTCCTAGTAAACATTCTCAAAACAGGATTTATATGACTGGTTTAAAATTTAGTCAGAATGTTTTTATGATTCTCATGTAAAGGAAAATACTTGAATAAGAAAGTTTTCATTTAATTCATCTTGATTCCCCTACAGGTATCCGGCCATCTTAAAACTTAGAAATTTTAAACTTAACTCTTAGATTGTTCATGTTTTCAGAGTGATTAGGCTTAGAATCATAGTCTAGTATTGATTTCAGGAGATATAATTTTCATATTGTGTATTCTAACCTTTTTCTTACTACAGGTCTCCTTCCCAGCTGTTCCCTTCCTAATCCCCTCTTCCCCTCTTGAACTCTCTCAGTCTCTGTGATTTATCTATCAGAGTCTTGGAGCTGTTCAGTGGTGGACGTGTTGGGAACGTGCACAGACCCCGAGGATCTGGTGACTCTGACAAGTATGCTGACTTTAATGCAGAATGGGGACAGCCTCAGGGTGAATATTGGAGACAACAATTGCAGTTGCCTGAAGAAATATAAGTAAAGCCCATACAGTTTCACAGTGAGGAAGAAATGTGTTATGCTCTTTTTGATATAGTAAGAAGTGATTTTCCACCTGACATATGGTGCCCCTTTATATTGCTCCCCGTAGTGATAAGTAAAAGAATAGTGGATACCTCACACTGACAAAAAGTAGATTGATTAAACAAATCACACTGTAGATCCCACTAGATGTGCAGATTGGTCTAAGGGGTGGGTATGTACCCACACTGGACGGGTGCTAGATCCATGTCTTCACACAATACCGGGAGAATGTGAATGGTTACCATATCCTATTAAATGGCACAGACTTATATCAGATAGGGACAGAGAGTATATGTTATGTCATTAATCATCCCTTACTTATTAACTGATTTATACAAACCACCGGAGAGCAAGTAATGTGTATGCGCAATATTACCAGCATTATTGACATAAGCACTCACATCTTGTACCGATCGACTAAGTACACCATAATCACATTACAGATGCAAATGCGTGCGCAGTTAGAGTTGAACATCTCGCTTGTTGTTAAGCTACCCAGTTTAGAGGCAATCAGGCACTACGCACAAGTTACTTTTAGTAAATTTGATATGGCAGATAAATACACCAAGGATACAGCCATACTGATGACCATAAACGCTAAACAGCTTATGCACACTGCTTCATGCATCCAGCAAATAACTGAGCATCATTGGTATGACATCATCTTAGGCTGGCTGGGCACTAGGAGCTATGAAGACGCTAAATATACAACAGCTAATTTGGTTATTGATTGTTTGTGTTACGCTAATGACTATACTATGTAGACTATGGGGGTGATTCCGACCCTGGCGGAGCACCGCCAACAGGCTGGCGGTGCTCCTTTGGGCATTCTGACCGCGGCGGTACAGCCGCTGCTAGAAATGGAAAGTCGGCGGTGTACCGCCGACTTTCCGCTGCCCAGGGGAATCCCCCATGGCGGCGCAGCTTGCTGCGCCGCCATGGGGGATTCCGACCCCCACACCGCCATCCTGTTCCTGGCAGTTTCGACCGCCAGGAACAGGATGGCGGTGAGGGGTGTCGTGGGGCCCCTGGGGGCCCCTGCAGTGCCCATGCCAATGGCATGGGCACTACAGGGGCCCCCGTAAGAGGGCCCCACTTTGAATTTCAGTGTCTGCTTAGCAGACACTGAAATTCACGACGGGTGCTACTGCACCCGTTGCACACCTTCCACTCTGCCGGCTCCCCTCGTGGAAGGGTGTTTCCCACTGGGCTGGCGGGCGGCCTTTTGGCGGTCGCCCGCCAGCCCAGTGGGAAACCCAGAATGACCGCTGCGGTCTTTTGACCGTGGTACGGTCTTCTGGCGGTTCCCGCTTGGCGGGCGGCTCCTGCCGCCCGCCAAGCCTGGAATGACCCCCTATATGTATACACAAAACAGCTTCATACTAAAGATGCAGGCGCTTAGAATAATGCTGACCAGTATTAGTAGCAACCTAGCTAGCGGAATGTCAAAGTAAATGATATCCGTTTCAACATGCATCACGCTCATCTAAGGGGTGGAGTGATCAGCATAGGGAAAGGTGCGGGATACATTGTGACGCGAAGGGTTAATTAGCTTGAGCAGTGTAGATGAGTGTAATGCCTGTTGAAACCCCCCCACTCAAACATCATGGAAAAGTTCATGATATTATTTTCAAGCTTGTTTGTGTAGAAGACTCCGTCTCAACCATGAGAACGAGAGTACAGGGAGAGGATGGAATGAAAACAAAGGCTGGAGAAGGGCAGAGCAGCCAAGTGCTGATAACATAGCTAGAAACTGCCAGATAGAGATAGAATCCAAGCTTCGAGTTATTTAAGCACTGAAGTGTGGGTGAGGGATTTGAAGCTCGCAGATGGAGTTTTGATAGCTCCCATGGCCCAGCGCTGCCTCCCTGTTTGCTGACTGTGATGCTTGAGGGGGAGAGAGGTCCAAGCAGGCGGTAGAGGGCTTCCCAGCATTTCGTGGACTAAATTAAGTTCCACACAGCGATGAAAGGCCTTTGTTTCTCTGCTCTATTATTATGACTGATTATTTATGCTTGCACTGTGTTTATAACCTGAAGTATTCAGCTCGTTTATATTTTTGCTTTCTAAACCTCATAGTGTGAACCTGCTATAATAACTGAAACATGCATTTTAGTGTACAGTAAATCAAAGCTTATCTGAAGTATTCAGTTTGTTTATATTTTGCCTCCTGAACATGGTAGTGAGAGCCTGCTGCAGTAATTGAAACGTGCATTTTGGTGTGCAGTAAATCAAAGCTTATCTGAAGTATTCAACTCATTTATATTCTGCTTACTGAATATCGTAGTGGGATGCATTTTGGTATACAGTTAATCAAAACTTATATCTGTCAATGAACTCTTTGCTTATATATATATATGCATAGATGCTCTTTGTAGTGTACTTATATATAAAAGATGCTTTTCATTGCTATTCTTATTCTACTATTGTTAATGTGCTAAATGCCTACATTTACCTGCAATTCTAGTAAAGCTAAATTGTATTTATAATTGGCGTGTGGTCCTTCATTGAGCGTCCTTATTGACTTATACTGAACAGGTGTCAACCAGTCACCTAGATAAGACATCCATCTATTGCAAAGTTGCAGTTCATCCACTGAAGTAAAGCTTGATAAATATTCATTTATTTCAATATTTTTATTTCTTAACTTGAAAGCTATTCATTTTTAAAAATCTTTAATTTTCTTAGCCCCAGAAACATGTTTCTCTTTTTTGTGGCTCTTTGTTGGAGCACCCCAGGTACTGAGTACCAAAATGATGGCAGCATAACATTTAAAAACCAATGCCTTCTTAGCATTACTTCAAGGGACATATTCCTATTTTTCTACATTGGCAGGAACTGCCATGATGGCTGTCCCTGTCAATGTACAGGATTGTCCACAATGCCAGTGAACAGCATAATCTTTGGCAGTCTGAGCTGTTTTGGGATGACAGACCTATAGTCCTATGCCTTCCGGATTGACATACCTCTTTACTCACAATTGGGTGCTAACATTCGTATTCCCTTAAAATCATCTTCTATTTCACTATCCTCAAAAATTCCTGATAGTGAGATTCAAAAAGTTCTATTATATATACAATAATAATAATATTGTAGAAAGATGGGTTTCTCTATGTAATTGTGCATTTAAAGGTCCTGATATTGGAAAATTAGCCTATTCGAACAGACTGTACCAGTAAAATGGCCAATGTGTAATGTTATGATCTATTTGAATTTGATTCAATTGCTTCACCTAAATATTCAGTTATTTTTTATATGGCCTGCTTGACCACTCACAATCCATACCTCAATTTTACTGCCAAGACATTATTTTTAGGGCCAGAGTATTTCATGCAAAATTGTAATTCAGAAATTTTCACCTTGAAGCACAATCATGATCCATCCTTCCTTTTACAGTAAAAACTAAAGCACAATTATCTTCAATTCTAGGTAAATATCAGGAATTTTATGATTTATTCTCAAAACCAAACAACTCTTTTTACCACCTCATGGGGACTTTGGGCCTTGTCTAGGGTTTGGCGGACTGTTTTTTTGTCCATCAGGATGACAGAGTACTTTTCTCAGGCACACTGACAGGCATTCCATCCACCAAGTTTTGAGAAGCCCATTTGTCCCATGGACATCTCTATCTATTGGCAGGAAACGCCTTCACAACAATTCCTATCAATGTCAGAAAAGTTTATGAATGGCTTCATCAGCATGACAGCCATCTGTCAAACCTTTCCAAAGCTTTACATTTTTCAAAAACAAGCTTCCTTTTGAACAATGTAAAAACGAATGGCCCCCACATCATGGGAGTTTTCACCCAAGTAGTGGGAGTCATATTTTCTTTCTCACTTTCCTAAGATGGTCACCAAAAAAAGCAATTGGACCACCCAGTCGAAATCAAGTGGACAGTTGGATGGCTTGCCTCTGACAGCCCATACTCTGTTGGGCTTTTGGAGGAGTATGTCAGCAATGAAGCCAGAGTTGGTGGATCATCAAGCACTAAATTAGAAAGTCAGACCAAATGTTTGGGAGTGGGGAACTTTGTTACAGTCCCTTTAAATTTAAATTTCAATTAATTCTGGAGATACATGGAAAAAAGCTTACATTATGAATTAAGAGCAACACCATTATGACTCTGCAAAGCCCTAGCATGGATTCATTTCTTCCAATCTACTTTTGCATTCTTTCATAGCTTTTCAAAATTATGTTTTAATGTTCCCTTAATATCCAGTGGATAAGGACAAGAAGGATAAGAAGACTCCAATTTCAAATAAATGACAATGCGCCTTTAGGTTACCAAACACAATTACACAAACTTTGTGATCTCGATTGTTAATTTACTAATGGAAGGGAACACATTTCATATGACTTCAGAAGCCCCTAAAGCTGTTAAAGAACTAAAAGAGAACTTATCCAAGGCACAGGTTTTCCTTCAGCTTGATGCATCCTACCCCTTCTCCACAGGAAAAGATTATTCTAACTAAGCCACAGAAGCAGATCTTGTTTGAAATGATAGAAAATATAAAAGCCTATAGTCTCCTAGTCATGAAAACTCGTTAAATATTAAAGAAACTATTGGGTTTTCAGAATAACAGCTCCTGGCAATGAAAGATCAATTCAAAGAGTGGAGACACTTTTCTTCAGAACACAACGTAGGTAAAGTTCAGAACAGATTAGAGAACTCTTGAATTTCCCTTGCAATAGGAGTGTAGGAGCAATTGGCAGGCCAGAGGGCCTTTCTTTTTCCAAAATTGTTTCGACTATACCCTATTTGAGAGACACCTATTCTTCCATCATCATCTTTAATTACTATTATATTAACATCTGCTCAAGAAAGAAACCCTCCACATGAATAACTATTTCTGTTTTTCTAAAAAATATTTATGAAATTAAATTCAGATTATTTTTGTGAAGATTAAATTACAAAATACATTTCCACCTAAAGTAATGAAACCATTCTTTATTATGCATTAGTATTTATTAGATAGATAGAATTACTTTATTCAGACAATCAAGTCCATCAAAGTGAATGTGAGCAATTTAAGGGAAAAGATGTACAGAACTAACACCTGATTCTTAATTAATTAAAATACGGTAAAAGCTAAATAGGGCTCAATTTAATCACCAATGTAAAGTGTAAATGTCAGTTTGCAGAATCCTGATTGTTTGCATTGAAATATGCCAAAACATATAGGCCCTCATTACAACATTGGCGGTAAATGCTGCTTACTGCCGTGCTGACGGCCGCCAACAGACCATGACCATGGCGGTATACCACTACAGGTATTATGACCCACAAAGAGAAATCCGCCACTATACAGACACCCACACCAGTCCGCCAGACTAAAGGTCAGTGATAAAGTGGCGGTAGCAAAATCCACACCGTTACGCCAACAGAAATACACCCACATCATCATGACCCACGAATCACTGCTGCAGACATTCAACCGCGATAAACCATTGGCGGTACAGACCGCTGCACTCAAAATACACATACACTAACAAAACTACACCACATTGGACAATTCAAACTACACACACCTGACAAACATATGCACATCACACCCACACACCCAATCCGATATAAAACACACACCCACAATACCCACAACCCCTTACAACTAAAATAAATATTGCCAACTGAGAGAGAGACAAGCCAGGAGCACCCACTGAATCTGATCCACATAACACCATCACTCATACACCATTCACGCACCTCACAGCACACACCCCAACACAGCACCCCACAGACCCTCACAAAGCCACTCACACTACACCCATTGCACCACAAAGACACCCCAGGTTCTCAGAGGAGGAGCTAAGGGTCATGGTGGAGGAAATCATCCGGGTAGAGCCAGAGCTATTTGGATCACAGGTGCAGCAGACGTTCATTGCTAGGAAGATGGAGCTATGGCGGAGAGTCATGGACAGGGTCAATGCCGTGGGATAGCACCCAAGAACAAGAGATGACATCAGGAAGAGGTGGAACGACCTACGAGGGAAGGTGCGTTCCGTGGTAGCAAGACACCAGGTAGCTGTACAGAGGACTGGCAGTGAACCCCCACCTCCTCCCCCACAACTAACAATATGGGAGGAGCAAGTCTTGGTGATCATGCATCCTGAGGGCCTCTCAGGAGTAGCAGGAGGACTGGACTCTGGTAAGTCAAACCTTGACTACTTTACCCCCCCACCCTACCTGCATGCCATCACAAACTCATACCCCTACCCTCACCCCCTTTACCACACCACCTCACAAATATCCCACCATCACAACCCACCCATCCCAATACCATGCCGTGCATGCAACACCAATGCATGGACCCCCATCACAGACCTGCATGGACACCCATCACCACAACATGCACACTAGTGACAATCACTTTGACAAACCAAGCATAACTCACACAAGCCAAAGCTGCCTTGCTAATAACAACCATAGAGGGAAACATATCCACGCACAAGTGGCACACGCAGATAAATTAACACTGCATTTACAATCCCACAGGACCCCCACTCAATGTCACTGGAGAGGAGGTGCAAGCCACATCCAGCCCACCCCCCCCGAAGAGGCCCACAATGATGACAGCAGCTCTGCACGCCTGGATCACGATGACCAACGTAGCCCATCAGGGACCTCTGGACAGTAGGTGACCCAGCCACAGTCCCAAACCACCACAGAGCCTCCCCCCTCAGGAAACACCACCACAGCACCCACCCAGCGGGCCCATTCCGCTGTCCCCAGGACACGTGAATCAGCAGTGTGTCCACCACTACAGGGACCCCAGGCAACCCCACAAACACAGGACTATCATGGACCTGGGGTCAGTGGCAGTGGGCACATGGTTCAGGGCACAGAGGCACAGGACAACTGGGAAGCTGAGAGGACTGCTGTGCGACAGGGGGAGGACAGCCCCAGGGAACCAACTCTCCACTAGGCACTCACCAACATCTTAGGAGCATACCACCATTCCCAGCAGACCATGGGCTAGATATTGTACAAGTTGCAGGAGACCCAGCAGCTACAGGAGGAACAGCACCTGGGGATCAGGGAGGACATGAAAGACATCCACACCACCCTGGTCACATTGCAGGGGTGCTGGCAGACATGGCCAACACCATGAGGGAGGCAGTGGCACACCAACGGGCCCCTAACTCTAACAAAACTGAAGAACCGCCCTCCACCTCCGCCAGCGCTAGTGGACAGGAGGCCCGCCACAGGACCAACAGGCCACCAGCACCCCACCCCTGCAGAAGGAGAACCACCCCGCAAACGGTCCCTGTGATCCAGGCAGAAGCCAGAGAACATTGCCAAGACCCCCCCAGGAAATAGGACTCTCCTGATTGTCACCCTTCCGTCTTACTCTGTCACCCTGTCCACCTTGAACTGCCACTGCTCCACTTCCTATGCCCCTTAGGCCAATGCACCTGTGATACAAATAGAATGGACTCTATCTTGGACTTTCCTCCATCAGCAACCCAGCCCATTGAAATACCCCCTACTCCTATTAGCACATAAATAAACACCCTTTGAACAAATTCAAGTATGGAGACTGTGAATTCTATGACAAATGTATTAGTTTCACAAACTGTAAACATTGCAGTGGGCAGCAGTAAACACACCAGGAACCAGAGTGAGCACAGAGATCTGAAAATAGAGATGCCAAAGGGTACAGTAAGTGGCCATGGAAATAGGGAAATTAGGATGCCATGTTCAATGTCAAACACAATACTGCAATGGAAGTTGAAGTTACAGTTTCTTACCTGTGTGCCACTGGAAGTACTGTTGAATGTACTTCTATTGTCCACATCTTCTTCCTCTGCCTCCTCTTTGTCACTGTCCACAGGCTCCATCGCTGCCAGATGACCATCTCCAGGCTCATCCACCTGCAGAAAAGGCACCTGGCGTCTCAAGGGCCAGATTGTGCAACATGTAACATGCAGCGATGATCTGACACACTTTCTTGGGTGAGTAGTACAGGGATCCACCTGTCAGATGGAGGCACCAAAATCTGGCTTTCAGGAGGCCAAAGGTTCTCTCAATGATCCTCCTTGTTCGCCCATGTGCCTCATTGTAACGTTCCTCTGCCCTTGTCCTGGCATTCCTCACTGAGTTCAGTAGCCATGAGAGGTTGGGGTAACCAGAGTCACCTGCAAATATTCAAGGGATACCTGTTAGTCACACACTCACCCTTAGGGCCAAACCCACACCAATATACCGACTGGGTGGGGACCATGGGCTCACCTATTAGCCACACCCGGTGTCTCTGGAGTTGAGACATCACATATGGAATGCTGCTATTTCTCAAGATAGAGGCATCATGCACAGACCCAGAATACTTGGCATTGACATGTGAGATGTACTTGTCCGCCAAACACACCATCTGCACGTTCAGAGAGTAAAAGCTTTTTCTATTTCTAAATCACTTGTTCATTTCTCAGGGGAGGGACAAATGCAATATGTGTACCATCCATGGCACCAATAATGTTGGGGATATGTCCCAGGGCATAAAAGTCAGCCTTCACTGTGGCAAAATCTTCCACCTGGGGGAATACGATGTAGCTGCGCATGTGCTTCAGCAGAGCAGACAACACTCTGGTCAACACGTTTGAGAACATTGGCCATGGCCTGTGCCCCCCTGAAATGGCAGTTGCCTGACCTGTGAGGAGAGACAAGTGGAAATTAGGTAATTCCGCTGGCGTTGTGCCCTATGGGTTCCAGGAGCCAATGGCGATGTACGCCAGCAGTGACGGTACGCACCGCCGCGGACGTGACCGCCATTTTCTATCTGTTCACTCACTTGCTACCTGACCTTCAACAGGAGACGACCTAAACTGCAAGTGCTGCTGTGACCTGTGTCTGGAAGTGACAATGGCTCGAGGTTCTGGGGAAAGGGCCCCCACCTTCACTTTGAAGGAGTTGGAGAGACTGGTGGATTAGGTCCTACCCCAGTACACTGAACTGTATGTTCCTCCAGACAAACAGGTGAGTACACTGTGAGCATGATGTGTGGGTCATGAACGTATGGATTTCTGTGTAAGCCCGTGTAGGGCGGGTATCTGAGGGGTCCAGGGCAGAGTGCTGCATGTATGGTGGGGAATGTATGTGCGTAAGGGGATGGGAGGGATATGGTGGGACATGAGTATGACAGTCCGGACAGTATGACTAATCCCTTTTCTGCTGTATTTTTATTGCAGGTCAGTGCCCATCAGAAAAAGGGTATTGGGCGTGCCATCACCAAGGAGGTGCGGACCCTAGGGGTCTTTGACAGGCAGAGCACCCACTGCTGCAAATGGTGGGAGGACCTGCGCCGCTGGACAAGGAAGACAGCGGAGGCCAAGCTGGGGCTTGCCTCCCAACGAGGAAGGGGTGCCCATCGTACCCTGCCCCCCCTAATGTTCTGCTTCCTGGCAGTGGCCTATCTGGAGTTGGATGGGTGTTTGAAGGCACCACAGCAGCCACAAGGGGGTGAGTAGAGATTCAGAATCATGACTTTGTGCTCGTTAAGGTTTTACCTGGGTGGGGGATGTGGGCTGTGGGTGCCCCTAGGCCAGGGTGAACATGGCAGGGTATGTTCAATGATGGTCAATATCTGATGCATTCCAACCCCAATAGTGTTAGTGGGCATCTACTACTGGACTTGGTCCTGTGGGTTTCAGGTGTGCAGATAATGGCATTAGGCATTGTACCCCATGGGCTGGTGACTAGCATTGTAACTGGTAGTGCATGGCCTAGTGCGTAGGGCTGATCCTGTGTGTTGTGTACGCCAACGGTAGTGTTGTTGCTGGCAGTGACCAAGTGTATCCTCTGTCTCTCCCCCCCTTTTTGTTTTGTCACCCTGTCCTTGTGTGCATTAGCATCATCTGGCAGAGGAGCAGAGGCACCGGCGATGGAGAGAGCTGCATCCCACATGGGCCTGGAGGCTGAATTCATCGATGGTGAGGGCACCAGTGGGACGAAGGGCGAAGGGAGCACCACGATGGAGACAGGAGGGAACACTATCATCAGTGACTCCTCCTCCGAAGGAAGCTCCCTGGCGGTGGCGGACACCTCTGTTCCCACCCCAACAACTTGTATAGCCACCACCCTCCGAACCAGCACCGCCCTCCCAGCAGCCCCTCAGCGTGTTTCATGTGCCCGCTCACCCAGGATGTTGGGCATCTCCTTCGCTCCAGGCACCTCAGGCCTTGCCCCAGTCAGCCCTGCTGCCCTCAGTGAGGAGGCTATTGACCTCCTGAGATCCCTCTCTGTTGGGCAGTCAACCATACTGAATGCCATCCAGGGTGTAGCAGGGCATTTGCAACAAACAAATGCATACCTGAAGGGCATTCACTCTGGTGTGGCGGCCCATCAGAGAGCATTCCAGGCTCTGGCCTCCGCACTGATGGTAGCCATTTTCCCTGTCTCCAGCCTCCCCCCTCCAACCTCCTCTACCCAGTCCCAATACCCACAACCTCAGCCAATCCCAAGCACACCTTCAGACCAGCAATAACCCAAATCAACACACAGAAGTGGTTCAGGCAAACACAAGCACCACACTTCATCTCACAGGCACTCACAAAAGCACCATCCCCATGCAGACAAACCAACATCCACTGCCTCCACTGTATCCCTCTCTTCCACGTCATCCTCCCCCCTCCCAGTAGTGTCTCCACTCATACCTGCATGCACTACATCCTCATCCACTACCTCCATCACCAGCACGCATATCACTACACGCCCCTCACTGGTAGTCACCACCCCCACATCCATGCACACATCCCCTGTGTCCTCTCCCACTGTGTCTGTGACCCCTCATCCCAAAGTACACAGACGCAAGCACACACACACCCAACAGCCATCCACCTCACAACAGCATCCAGCCCATGCACCTGCACCTAAACACAGCAGACTGACACCTTCTACCAACACTCCCTCTTCCTCCACTCCCAAACCTTCACCCTCTTCCAGCCCCAGTGTCCCTGAAAAACTTTTCCTTGCCAACATTGACCTAGGGGCCAGATGTAGCAAGCATTTTGCATGGTGCAAACTGAGAAAATCGCAGTTTGTGCCATGCAAAATGCGAATGCGATGCTCATTCACAATTTGCGAGTCGGTACCGACTCGCAAATTGTGAATGTGACTCGCAAATAGGAAGGGGTGTTCCCTTCCTATTTGCGACTCGCATCGCTATGCTAAATTGTTTTGTGACCGCGAATGCTGTCGCAAAGCAATTCGCAGTTACCACCAGTGTCACACTGGTGGTAACCCATTCGCAAAAGGGAAGGGGTCCCTATGGGACCCCTTCCCCTTTGTGAATGTTGCCAAAAATGGGTTTTCAGAGCAGGTAGTGGTCCAATGGACCACTGCCTACTCTGAAAAACTGAAACCAAATGGTTTCGTTATTTTTTTTATTTTGCAACTAATTTTCCTTTAAAAAAAAAAAAGCTCTATTTAAAAAGCAGTCACAGACATGGAGGTCTGCTGTCTTCAGCTGGCCACCATCCCTGTGAGTGCAGGGACTCGCTATGGGGTCGCAAAATGTGACCCACCTCATTAATATTAATGAGGTGGGTCTTTGCGACCTCATAGCGACTCGCAGACGGTGTCTGAGATACCGTTCTGCATCTGAATCGCAAATTCAGATAATGCTACATCTGGCCCCTATTCCCTACCCCTCCCCCGTCCTGAACCCAGCTCAGCACCTCAGCCACCCAGTCCACGGCCACTGTGGTTTCTGCAGCTGTGAGAGGCTCCAAGGAGGCACCCGTCAGCCCAGCCAGTGTGCCAGTGTAGGAAGGTCCTCCTTTTTGCCCTGGTCACCCGCACACTTTTTGGACAGGTACTGCTGGTTACTGACTCTTGGCTGTGCCCTGGGTACTGCTCACCAGTCCAAGGGCCAGTGCTCTGTGTAAAGTGGATATGCAAATTAGGCTAATTATAATTGGCTAAGTCAGCCTACCTATAAGTCCCTAGTATATGGTAGGGCATGTAGGTTTAGGCACCAGACCGTAGGCAGTGCACCCATAGGTGCACTGCTGAGGTGCCCAGTGTCATTTTAAAGGCAGACCTGCCTCGCTGGCTGCTTTTAAATTAAAGATATATTCAAATTTGGCTTTGGAATTAAAAGTAGTTCCAAAGTCTTAAACTACCTTATATTTACATATAAATCACCCCTAAGGTGTGCCCTATGTGCCCCTAGGGCTGAGTGCCATGTAATTATAAGCAGGGACCTTATCAAAATAGTTTTTAAGCCCTGGTGAGGTAAAAACAGCCAAATTCGTTTTTCCCTCATTGCCCTTCTTAGGCTAGAATGGGGAGACTTTATTTTAATTTTAAAAGTCCCCTTAAGTGACAGATAATAAGAGTTTGGTATCTCATTAATTGTTATAATAAATCCCACAACTTCGAGTTGTTGGATTTAATATAACTTGTTCAGGTAAAGAGTTTTAAACTTTACCTGAAATGTTGCCAACTTCAGTCCTGCATTGTTTTTGCTGCTGTGCTCTGATTGGCCAGCCTCTGGCAGCCTGGCCAGACTGCCTTGATGAGGTGTGAAGTGGCCTGGCTTCGCACAAAGAGATGTGCCTGTGGGAGGAGATCTCCCCTCAGCAAAGGGTGAGGCAGGAAGGGGGAGGGCTGCCAAACTGGTCTTCAAAGGCAGAGAAGGACATTTGGAGCAACCAGCAACACCCCCACATCCTGCAAACCCAGACAACTAGGTGCCCCCTTGATTAGATTAGGAGAGGGCAGGAGAGGGGTGAGTTTAGGATTTTTAGCCACACCAGTGGGTGGGCTCAGCCAGATGTAACCTCCAAAAATCACTTTCAGCCATGATGGATTTTTGAGGAATGTTGCCTCCTGGGATTGAATTTTGCCACACTTCCCAGGAAGTGGTCATCACAGGGGGAAGGACCCTGCACCTGACTGGAGAATCAGGACCCCCTGTTTTTCACCCAGGAGCAAGGATAAAACAGGCAAACCTGCACCCACACCTCAGATCCCCATCAGATTCCAACAAGGAAGAACCAAAGGAGAAGAAGGGCTGCCTGCTGGACCCGTGGCCTGCACCTGGACCCTGCACACTGAAGGACTGCACCAGCTGCATACTTGGGCTTCACCACAAGAAGAACTTTGCCTGGCTTCATCGGGTTCAAGGAGGGACTCCCTGTTTGCTACAGCTGAAAAATTGCTAACCAGAGTCCCCTGCACCAACTCCTGAAGAAATCAACCAGCTGACCACTGCCAGTGGCCAAAAAGGAATTTGCGCCAGGTGAATTCTGGGAGTTGTAGTCCTCACCCCCCAAGGATCATCTGAGAGCTTCTGGAGCCTTGGGGTGAGCTGTGGACCCCAAAAGAACCTTAAAGAACATCTGGGAGAAGACCCAGAAGTTCTGAGAAGTATGGACAACTTTTGAAAAAAAGCTCCATAGAGGGACCGACCTGCCATGGCAACTCTAGCCGGCTTGCCTCAACCGCGACCGGCCTGATTTGCAGGTTCGTCCCAGTGAAGAAAATCTCCAAAAAAGAGACTAAGTCAGAACGTACTAAGTTGACCTGGACCTCCCAGCCAGAGTGTCCGAGGAGGGCTCCAAGGACATCGGATCAAGATCCAGGTTTAACCCAGTCGAAGGATTTTCACCTCGAAAAAACAACTAAGTCCAAAGGTAAAAATCTCCACGAGGGCTCCCGCGATGCGTATCCGGAGAAGAGTTCCAGGAGGTCGGATTGGACTAGCAGGTTTGTCCCGATGAAAAAAATCTTCAGAAAAACGACTAAGTGCGAAGGTAAATGTTTGACCGAGGCCTCCCACTGGCTGTAGCCGAGCCAGGCTCCATTGCAGCCGGCCTTAAACTTTGACTTTGCCCCGGTCGAGGTGCAACCAGATGACCTAATTGGCGCTTTTTGTTTCTAGGCGCTAAAAAATCGATAGTTCTTTAAAAATTCATATCTCTGGTTCCCCTTATCCGATTTTATTCATTTTTGTTTCATTTTAAAAATAAAAATAGAATCTATTTATATAAATTGATTTTGTATTTTTAAACTGTTTCCTGTGTTTTATTTAATTACTGTTTTGTGATATTTGAATGCTTTACACTGTGTCTCCTAAGTTAAGCCTAGTCGCTCATTACCACAGCTACCAAGGGTTGAGCTGGGTTTAATTTACTGAGACCTAACTGGACCTAAGTAGAGGTTAGTGGCCTATTGCTAAGTGTAGGTACTTACCTGCCCTTACCAATAACCCATTTTCCAACATTTTTGGTGCGTAGTGGTGGGATCCTGTACTTGTGTTCAGTATCACATAACAGTTTTAAGTAAAACAAATTAAAAATCCTTAAAATTGTACTAGTGCAAAAATTGTTTTTATTTTTGGATTAATTTCAATTATTGAATTTTTGTGATTTTTTTAAAATTCTTGTTTCCAATTTTTACAAAAAGTTTTTGTTGACACAAAACTAGGGAACCATGAAGCTTGATCTGGCTAGCCTACCCACACTGACAGTAGTCCAGCTTAGGGGGTTGTGTACTGCAACCACTGACCTCAGGAAGCATGTCCTGATCAAATCCCTGACAGCATGGGCTGAGGCCCAAGAGGTAGACTCAGAGGTAGCTCCTGAGGAGGAAGAAGCAGGGGAGGATGCTAGCTCCAACCACTCAGCCTAAGTGAGGAGGAGGAAGACAGGTCCCCACTGAACACAGTTACTAGGGTCATACCCAAAGCTATTTGGGGGAAGGGGGTCCCTTCAGGAGGAGAGACCCTGTCCCTCAAGGAAAGAGAGGTGGAGGCCCAGCTAGCATTTATAGCTTTGGAAGCACAGAAGCTGGCCCTAGAAGAAAAAAAGTGGGCAAGGGAAGAGAAAAGAGATGGTGGCAGCGACAGAGAAGCTGAGGTGTCTATGGGTGGGTTTTTTTACCCAGATTACCCAAGGGGTGGTTCCTGCCTATGTAGAGGGGGATGACATAGATAAATGGCTGGGGGCCTTTGAGAGGGCCCTCAAGAATAGGAGAGTCAAGCCTCAGTACTTGGGTTCACTTATTTGGGAGTTGGTCCCCAACTCTGGGAGGGATAGGCTCCTAACCTTGAGGGGGGAGGTGGCAGATTCATACCCCAGTATGAAGAGATGCTTGGTTAAAAAGTTTGGTCTGACCCCAGAGCAGTAGAGGCTCAAGTTTAGGGACACCCAAAAGACAAGCACCCAGTCCTGGGTGGACTTTGTGGACATCTCAGTTAAAGCACTAAAGGGCTGGATACAGGGCAACAAGGAAAGTACCTTTGAGGGGCTCTAACCAATTGTGTCCAGGAGAAGCTCTGCCAGTATCTAGTTGACTGTAAGTTGACCAACCCCAGAATTAAATGTGGGATGAGTGTGGTGTTACTTATAAGAGAGCTGGGGGAGGCAGCAGATGACTGGTTAAGAACTAGGGTTAACCAGAAACCCTCAGGGGGTGATCAGAAAAAGGGAGGACATGGTTCTTCTCAGGGGAAGAACCAAGGGAAAGATGACAAAAAGCCCAAGGAGTCCTCAAAAGAGTCCCCAAAAACTTCTCAGGGTGGGGGAGCCCGAGCCATTCCACTTCTAAGGGGAAAGGGTATCAGAGGAAGCATTATGATCCTGTTAAAGCAGGAAAGTTTCAGGAGCTTGCTAAAGCCGGCAAGTGTTTTGAATGCCATCAACCTGGACACAAAAGAGGAGACGCTATCTGCTCCAATAAGCACCCCACTGGTGGGCAATCCCAGGGGATTGCTAGCGTAGGGATGGGGTTGGAAGTTGGCCCAGGGCTGGGATCAGGGTACACAGAGGTCACCTTAGTATCCGTGGGTGGGGTGTACATTGCAGCTATGGCCACCTTATCTCCCAGCATGGAGAGGTATAGGCAGAGGCCTAAAGTCAATAGGACTGAGGTGAAAGCTCTGAGAGATACAGGAGCCAGTGTGACAATGGTCACAAAGAAGCTGGTTTCTCCAGAACAGGTCTTACCTGGTGTTTTCCACCAAGTGACTTATGCAGATAGCAGAACCCAACTCCATCCCATGGCCATGGTGAGCCTGGAATGGGGAGGTGTGACTGGCCCTAAGAAGGTAGCTGTAGCTCCTGCCCTCCCAGTAGAGTGTCTGCTGGGAAATGATCTTGAAGCATCTGAGTGGTCAGAGGTGGAGAGAAGGGTCCATGCACAGATGCTGGACCTCCCTGAATGGGTGTGTGCTGTGACCAGGTCACAGGCAGCACAACAGGGAAGTGCTGGACACTTGGACCCTGGAACAATGGGCCAAGCCTCCAAGAAGAAGAGAAAGGGCACTGGGTCTGGTTTGCCAGCCCCCACAAGTACAGAGGATCAGGAGGAATTCAAACCTGAGGGGGAGGATCTGACCTCTGAGGGAGGGCCACTTCCCCTGCAAGCTCTGCTGACTTGGCAGAACTGAAAGGGACAGGTGGGCCCACCAGAGAAGAGTTGTGCCTGGGACAAAGAGAGTGTCTCACTCTTGAGGGCCTAAGGCAGACTGCTGCCAGGGAAGAACAAGGGGATAACAGTGGTACCCATAAGGTTTACTGGGAGGATGGCGTTCTCTACACTGAGGCAAGGGACCCCAAACCAGGGGCAACCAGGAGAGTAGTGGTCCCCAGAGGTATAGAGAATTCCTCCTTACTTTAAGCCATGATATTCCCTTAGCTGGACATTTGGAACAGACCAAGACCTGGAACAGGCTGGTCAACCATTTTTATTGGCCCCAAATGTCAGAAAAAGTCAGGGGGTTTTGCAGCTCCTGTGATACCTTCCAAGCCAGTGGCAAGGCAGGGGCAAGCCAAAGGATCCCTTTATACCACTGCCAGTGTTAGGGACTCCCTTTGAGAGGGTGGGGATTGACATTGTTGGTCCCCTAGATCTACCAACTGCCTCAGGCAACAGGTACATTTTGGTGGTTGTGGACCATGCCACCAGGTACCCTGAGGCAATACCCCTCCGAACAGTCACTGCTCCCACAGTGGCTAGGGCCCTACTTGGTGTGTTCACCAGAGTAGGATTCCCAAAGGAGGTGGTTTCAGATAGGGGCACAAATTTGATGTCTGCCTATCTGAAAGCCATGTGGGATGAGGCTGGTGTTACTTATAAGTTCACAACCCCCTATCATCCACAGACCAATGGTCTGGTGGAAAGATTTAATATGACCCTGAAGGGCATGATCATGGGTTTGTCTGATAAACTCAGGAGGAGATGGGATGTTCTCCTCCCATACCTACTGTTTGCCTACAAAGAGGTGCCACAGAAGGGGGTTGGATCCAGCACCTTAGAGTTACTGTGTGGGCACCCTGTAAGAGGCCCATTGTGCTTGGTGAGAGAGTCTTGGGAGAAGCTTCTCAAAGAGTCCAAGGACAATGTGCTAGATTATGTGCTGGGCCTGCGGTCAGGCATGGATGAGTACATGAAGAAGGCAAGCAGAAACCTGGAGGCCAGCCAAGAGCTCATGAAGCTCTGGCATGATCAGAAGGCTACCATGCCTGAGTATCACCCAGTACAGCTGATGTGGGTTTAGGAGCCCATGGCTCCTAGGGCACTTCAGGCCAAATGGACTGGGCCCTATCCAATTGTGGAGAAAAAGGGTGAGGTCACCTACTTGGTGGACCTTGGCACCCCCAGGAATCCTCATAGGATCCTGCATGTCAACAGATTGAAAACCCATCAGGACAGGGCATACATGACCATGCTGATGGTCACTGATGAAGGGAAGGAGGAGGAGAGTGATACCTCTGCCAGACCTCCTGTCCTCAAATGAACAAGATGGGTCAGTGGAGGGAGTGGAACTCTCTCCCAAGTTGACAGACCAGCAACAAAAAGACTGCAGACAAGTTTTGGAGCACTCTGCTAGTCTGTTCTCCCTGACCCCTGGGCTCACCAATTGGTGTGTCCATGACATTGACACTGGTGACAGCCTACCTGTCAAAAACAAGCTGTACAGGCTGTCTGAGCAAGTCAAGGCCAACATCAAAGCTGAAGTGGCTAGGATGCTGGAGCTCAAGGTAATTGAGCCCTCTGACATTCCTTGGTCCAGTCCAGTGGTATTGGTGTCCAAACCTAATCCCCAAGGTGGGAAGAAGGAATTGAGATTTTGTGTGGACTACAGAGGTCTAAATGCAGTCACTAGGACTGATGCTTACCCCATACCTAGTGCTGATGAGCTCATTGATAGGTTGGGGGCTGCCAAATTCCTGAGCACGTTTGATCTGACCTCAGGATACTGGCAGATTGCCTTGAGTCCAGGAGGTAAGGAGAGGTCAGCATTTTCCACACCAGAGGGCCACTTTCAGTTCAAGGTGATGCCCTTTGGCCTGAAAAATGCTCCTGCCACCTTCCAACTGTTGGTGAATAGAGTCATGTCTGGTTTGGAATCTTTCAGTGCAGCTTATCTGGATGATATAGCTGTATTTAGTTCCACCTGGGAGGACCACCTGGTCCACCTGAAGGAAGTGCTTCAGGGCCTGCTCCAAGCAGGCCTGACTATCAAGGTAAGCAAGTGCCAGATAGGGCAAAGCTCAGTTGTGTACCTGGGCCACCTTGTTGGTGGAGGCCATGTACAACCTCTCCAGCCCAAGATCCAGACTATCCTAGATTGGGAGGCTCCTAAAACCCAGACTCAGGTCATGGCCTTTCTTGGCCTGACTGGGTACTACAGGAGGTTTGTTCAGAATTATGGGACCATAGTGGCCCCTCTGACTGAGCTTACCTCCAAGAAACAGCCCAAGAAGGTCATTTGGACCCCAGAATGTCAGAAAGCTTTTGACACCCTAAAACAGGCTATGTGTTCAGCACCAGTGTTACTGGCCCCTGATTATAGCAAGGAGTTTATAGTGCAAACAGATGCTTCAGAGGACGGGATTGGGGAAGTGTTAGCACAAGTTAATGAAGAGGGCCAAGATCAACCAGTTGCCTTCATCAGCAGGCGACTACTCCCCAGAGAGAAAAGATGGAGTGCCATTGAGAGGGAGGCCTTTGCTGTGGTATGGTCCCTGAAGAAATTGAGGCCATACCTGTTTGGCACTCACTTCCGTGTACAAACTGACCACAGACCTCTCAGATGGTTGATGCAGATGAGGGGGAGAACCCAAAACTGTTAAGGTGGTCCATTTCCCTACAGGGGATGGGCTTCACAGTGGAGCACAGACCTGAGACTGCCCATGCCAATGCAGATGGCCTTTCCAGGTTTTTCCACTTAGCTGATGAGGACTACCAGGGTGTAGGTTAGTATCCATCACCTTTCATCTGGGGGGGGCAGTGTAGGAAAGTGCTCCTTTTTGCCCTGGTCACCCCCACACTTTTTGAACAGGTACTGGTGGTTACTGGCTCTTGGCTGTGCCCTGGGTACTGCTTACCAGTCCCAGGGCCAGTGCTCTGTGTAAAGTGGATATGCAAATTAGGCTAATTATAATTGGCTAAGTCAACCTACTTATAAGTCCCTAGTATATGGTAGGGCATGTAGGTTTAGAGACCACAGCATAGGCAGTGCACCAATAGGTGCAATGCTGAGGTGCCCATTGTCATTTTAAAGGCAGGCCTGCCTTGCTGGCTGCTTTTAAATTAAAGTTATATGCAAATTCGACTTTGGAATTAAAAGTAGTTCCAAAGTCTTAAACTGTCTTTTTTATATATATAAGTCACCCCTAAGGTGTGCCCTATGTGCCCCTAGGGCTGGGTGCCATGTAACTATAAGCAGGAACCTTATAAAAATAGTTTTATAAGCCCTGGTGAGGTAAAAACAGCCAAATGTGTTTTTCCCTCATTGTAGTGAATGGCCTTCACAGGCTAGAATGCAGGGACTTTATTTTAATTTTAAAAGTCCCCTTAAGTGACAGATACAAAGAGTTTTGTATCAAATGAATTGTTATAATAAATCCCACAACTTCCAGTTGTGGGATTTAATTTAACTTGTTCAGGTAAAGAGTTTTAAACTTTACCTGAAAAGTTGCCTACTTCAGCCCTGCATTGTTTTTACTGCTGTGCTCTGATTGGCCAGCCTCTGGCAGCCTGGCCAGGCTGCCTTGAAGAGGTGTGAAGTGGCCTTGCTTCACACAAAGAGATGTGCCTGTGGGAGGAGATCTCCCCTCAGCAGATGGTGAGGCAGGAAAGAGGAGGGCTGCCAAACTGGTCTTCAAAGGCAGAGAAGGACATTTGGAGCAACCCAGCAACACCCCCACATCCTGCAAACCCAGACAACTAGGTGCCCCCTTGATTAGGGTAGGAGAAGGCAGAAGAGGGATGTGTTTAGGATTTTTAGCCACACCAGTGGGTGGGCTCAGCCAGATGTAACCTCCAAAAATCACTTTCAGCCATGATGGATTTTTGAGGAATGTTGCCTCCTGGGATTGAATTTTGCCACACTTCCCAGGAAGTGGTCATCACAGGGGGAAGGACCCTGCACCTGACTGGAGAATCAGGACCCCCTGTTTTTCACCCAGGAGCAAGGATAAAACAGGCAAACCTGCACCCACACCTCAGATCCCCATCAGATTCCAACAAGGAAGAACCAAAGGAGAAGAAGGGCTGCCTGCTGGACCCGTGGCCTGCACCTGGACCCTGCACACTGAAGGACTGCACCAGCTGCATACTTGGGCTTCACCACAAGAAGAACTTTGCCTGGCTTCATCGGGTTCAAGGAGGGACTCCCTGTTTGCTACAGGTGAAAAATTGCTAACCAGAGTCCCCTGCACCAACTCCTGAAGAAATCAACCAGCTGACCACTGCCAGTGGCCAAAAAGGAATTTGCGCCAGGTGAATTCTGGGAGTTGTAGTCCTCACCCCCCAAGGATCATCTGAGAGCTTCTGGAGCCTTGGGGTGAGCTGTGGACCCCAAAAGAACCTTAAAGAACATCTGGGAGAAGACCCAGAAGTTCTGAGAAGTATGGACAACTTTTGAAAAAAAGCTCCATAGAGGGACCGACCTGCCATGGCAACTCTAGCCGGCTTGCCTCAACCGCGACCGGCCTGATTTGCAGGTTCGTCCCAGTGAAGAAAATCTCCAAAAAAGAGACTAAGTCAGAACGTACTAAGTTGACCTGGACCTCCCAGCCAGAGTGTCCGAGGAGGGCTCCAAGGACATCGGATCAAGATCCAGGTTTAACCCAGTCGAAGGATTTTCACCTCGAAAAAACAACTAAGTCCAAAGGTAAAAATCTCCACGAGGGCTCCCGCGATGCGTATCCGGAGAAGAGTTCCAGGAGGTCGGATTGGACTAGCAGGTTTGTCCCGATGAAAAAAATCTTCAGAAAAACGACTAAGTGCGAAGGTAAATCTTTGACCGAGGCCTCCCACTGGCTGTAGCCGAGCCAGGCTCCATTGCAGCCGGCCTTAAACTTTGACTTTGCCCCGGTCGAGGTGCAACCAGATGACCTAATTGGCGCTTTTTGTTTCTAGGCGCTAAAAAATCGATAGTTCTTTAAAAATTCATATCTCTGGTTCCCCTTATCCGATTTTATTCATTTTTGTTTCATTTTAAAAATAAAAATAGAATCTATTTATATAAATTGATTTTGTATTTTTAAACTGTTTCCTGTGTTTTATTTAATTACTGTTTTGTGATATTTGAATGCTTTACACTGTGTCTCCTAAGTTAAGCCTAGTCGCTCATTACCACAGCTACCAAGGGTTGAGCTGGGTTTAATTTACTGAGACCTAACTGGACCTAAGTAGAGGTTAGTGGCCTATTGCTAAGTGTAGGTACTTACCTGCCCTTACCAATAACCCATTTTCCAACATTTTTGGTGCGTAGTGGTGGGATCCTGTACTTGTGTTCAGTATCACATAACAGTTTTAAGTAAAACAAATTAAAAATCCTTAAAATTGTACTAGTGCAAAAATTGTTTTTATTTTTGGATTAATTTCAATTATTGAATTTTTGTGATTTTTTTAAAATTCTTGTTTCCAATTTTTACAAAAAGTTTTTGTTGACACAAAACTAGGGAACCATGAAGCTTGATCTGGCTAGCCTACCCACACTGACAGTAGTCCAGCTTAGGGGGTTGTGTACTGCAACCACTGACCTCAGGAAGCATGTCCTGATCAAATCCCTGACAGCATGGGCTGAGGCCCAAGAGGTAGACTCAGAGGTAGCTCCTGAGGAGGAAGAAGCAGGGGAGGATGCTAGCTCCAACCACTCAGCCTAAGTGAGGAGGAGGAAGACAGGTCCCCACTGAACACAGTTACTAGGGTCATACCCAAAGCTATTTGGGGGAAGGGGGTCCCTTCAGGAGGAGAGACCCTGTCCCTCAAGGAAAGAGAGGTGGAGGCCCAGCTAGCATTTATAGCTTTGGAAGCACAGAAGCTGGCCCTAGAAGAAAAAAAGTGGGCAAGGGAAGAGAAAAGAGATGGTGGCAGCGACAGAGAAGCTGAGGTGTCTATGGGTGGTTTTTTTTACCCAGATTACCCAAGGGGTGGTTCCTGCCTATGTAGAGGGGGATGACATAGATAAATGGCTGGGGGCCTTTGAGAGGGCCCTCAAGAATAGGAGAGTCAAGCCTCAGTACTTGGGTTCACTTATTTGGGAGTTGGTCCCCAACTCTGGGAGGGATAGGCTCCTAACCTTGAGGGGGGAGGTGGCAGATTCATACCCCAGTATGAAGAGATGCTTGGTTAAAAAGTTTGGTCTGACCCCAGAGCAGTAGAGGCTCAAGTTTAGGGACACCCAAAAGACAAGCACCCAGTCCTGGGTGGACTTTGTGGACATCTCAGTTAAAGCACTAAAGGGCTGGATACAGGGCAACAAGGAAAGTACCTTTGAGGGGCTCTAACCAATTGTGTCCAAGAGAAGCTCTGCCAGTATCTAGTTGACTGTAAGTTGACCAACCCCAGAATTAAATGTGGGATGAGTGTGGTGTTACTTATAAGAGAGCTGGGGGAGGCAGCAGATGACTGGTTAAGAACTAGGGTTAACCAGAAACCCTCAGGGGGTGATCAGAAAAAGGGAGGACATGGTTCTTCTCAGGGGAAGAACCAAGGGAAAGATGACAAAAAGCCCAAGGAGTCCTCAAAAGAGTCCCCAAAAACTTCTCAGGGTGGGGGAGCCCGAGCCATTCCACTTCTAAGGGGAAAGGGTATCAGAGGAAGCATTATGATCCTGTTAAAGCAGGAAAGTTTCAGGAGCTTGCTAAAGCCGGCAAGTGTTTTGAATGCCATCAACCTGGACACAAAAGAGGAGACGCTATCTGCTCCAATAAGCACCCCACTGGTGGGCAATCCCAGGGGATTGCTAGCGTAGGGATGGGGTTGGAAGTTGGCCCAGGGCTGGGATCAGGGTACACAGAGGTCACCTTAGTATCCGTGGGTGGGGTGTACATTGCAGCTATGGCCACCTTATCTCCCAGCATGGAGAGGTATAGGCAGAGGCCTAAAGTCAATAGGACTGAGGTGAAAGCTCTGAGAGATACAGGAGCCAGTGTGACAATGGTCACAAAGAAGCTGGTTTCTCCAGAACAGGTCTTACCTGGTGTTTTCCACCAAGTGACTTATGCAGATAGCAGAACCCAACTCCATCCCATGGCCATGGTGAGCCTGGAATGGGGAGGTGTGACTGGCCCTAAGAAGGTAGCTGTAGCTCCTGCCCTCCCAGTAGAGTGTCTGCTGGGAAATGATCTTGAAGCATCTGAGTGGTCAGAGGTGGAGAGAAGGGTCCATGCACAGATGCTGGACCTCCCTGAATGGGTGTGTGCTGTGACCAGGTCACAGGCAGCACAACAGGGAAGTGCTGGACACTTGGACCCTGGAACAATGGGCCAAGCCTCCAAGAAGAAGAGAAAGGGCACTGGGTCTGGTTTGCCAGCCCCCACAAGTACAGAGGATCAGGAGGAATTCAAACCTGAGGGGGAGGATCTGACCTCTGAGGGAGGGCCACTTCCCCTGCAAGCTCTGCTGACTTGGCAGAACTGAAAGGGACAGGTGGGCCCACCAGAGAAGAGTTGTGCCTGGGACAAAGAGAGTGTCTCACTCTTGAGGGCCTAAGGCAGACTGCTGCCAGGGAAGAACAAGGGGATAACAGTGGTACCCATAAGGTTTACTGGGAGGATGGCGTTCTCTACACTGAGGCAAGGGACCCCAAACCAGGGGCAACCAGGAGAGTAGTGGTCCCCAGAGGTATAGAGAATTCCTCCTTACTTTAAGCCATGATATTCCCTTAGCTGGACATTTGGAACAGACCAAGACCTGGAACAGGCTGGTCAACCATTTTTATTGGCCCCAAATGTCAGAAAAAGTCAGGGGGTTTTGCAGCTCCTGTGATACCTTCCAAGCCAGTGGCAAGGCAGGGGCAATCCAAAGGATCCCTTTATACCACTGCCAGTGTTAGGGACTCCCTTTGAGAGGGTGGGGATTGACATTGTTGGTCCCCTAGATCTACCAACTGCCTCAGGCAACAGGTACATTTTGGTGGTTGTGGACCATGCCACCAGGTACCCTGAGGCAATACCCCTCCGAACAGTCACTGCTCCCACAGTGGCTAGGGCCCTACTTGGTGTGTTCACCAGAGTAGGATTCCCAAAGGAGGTGGTTTCAGATAGGGGCACAAATTTGATGTCTGCCTATCTGAAAGCCATGTGGGATGAGGCTGGTGTTACTTATAAGTTCACAACCCCCTATCATCCACAGACCAATGGTCTGGTGGAAAGATTTAATATGACCCTGAAGGGCATGATCATGGGTTTGTCTGATAAACTCAGGAGGAGATGGGATGTTCTCCTCCCATACCTACTGTTTGCCTACAAAGAGGTGCCACAGAAGGGGGTTGGA
The DNA here is from genome assembly GCF_031143425.1 of Pleurodeles waltl. Taxonomy (NCBI): domain Eukaryota; kingdom Metazoa; phylum Chordata; class Amphibia; order Caudata; family Salamandridae; genus Pleurodeles; species Pleurodeles waltl. Next base: position 1,181,423,597 of record NC_090437.1, read on the forward strand.
TCCAGCACCTTAGAGTTACTGTGTGGGCACCCTGTAAGAGGCCCATTGTGCTTGGTGAGAGAGTCTTGGGAGAAGCTTCTCAAAGAGTCCAAGGAGAATGTGCTAGATTATGTGCTGGGCCTGCGGTCAGGCATGGATGAGTACATGAAGAAGGCAAGCAGAAACCTGGAGGCCAGCCAAGAGCTCATGAAGCTCTGGCATGATCAGAAGGCTACCATGCCTGAGTATCACCCAGTACAGCTGATGTGGGTTTAGGAGCCCATGGCTCCTAGGGCACTTCAGGCCAAATGGACTGGGCCCTATCCAATTGTGGAGAAAAAGGGTGAGGTCACCTACTTGGTGGACCTTGGCACCCCCAGGAATCCTCATAGGATCCTGCATGTCAACAGATTGAAAACCCATCAGGACAGGGCATACATGACCATGCTGATGGTCACTGATGAAGGGAAGGAGGAGGAGAGTGATACCTCTGCCAGACCTCCTGTCCTCAAATGAACAAGATGGGTCAGTGGAGGGAGTGGAACTCTCTCCCAAGTTGACAGACCAGCAACAAAAAGACTGCAGACAAGTTTTGGAGCACTCTGCTAGTCTGTTCTCCCTGACCCCTGGGCTCACCAATTGGTGTGTCCATGACATTGACACTGGTGACAGCCTACCTGTCAAAAACAAGCTGTACAGGCTGTCTGAGCAAGTCAAGGCCAACATCAAAGCTGAAGTGGCTAGGATGCTGGAGCTCAAGGTAATTGAGCCCTCTGACATTCCTTGGTCCAGTCCAGTGGTATTGGTGTCCAAACCTAATCCCCAAGGTGGGAAGAAGGAATTGAGATTTTGTGTGGACTACAGAGGTCTAAATGCAGTCACTAGGACTGATGCTTACCCCATACCTAGTGCTGATGAGCTCATTGATAGGTTGGGGGCTGCCAAATTCCTGAGCACGTTTGATCTGACCTCAGGATACTGGCAGATTGCCTTGAGTCCAGGAGGTAAGGAGAGGTCAGCATTTTCCACACCAGAGGGCCACTTTCAGTTCAAGGTGATGCCCTTTGGCCTGAAAAATGCTCCTGCCACCTTCCAACTGTTGGTGAATAGAGTCATGTCTGGTTTGGAATCTTTCAGTGCAGCTTATCTGGATGATATAGCTGTATTTAGTTCCACCTGGGAGGACCACCTGGTCCACCTGAAGGAAGTGCTTCAGGGCCTGCTCCAAGCAGGCCTGACTATCAAGGTAAGCAAGTGCCAGATAGGGCAAAGCTCAGTTGTGTACCTGGGCCACCTTGTTGGTGGAGGCCATGTACAACCTCTCCAGCCCAAGATCCAGACTATCCTAGATTGGGAGGCTCCTAAAACCCAGACTCAGGTCATGGCCTTTCTTGGCCTGACTGGGTACTACAGGAGGTTTGTTCAGAATTATGGGACCATAGTGGCCCCTCTGACTGAGCTTACCTCCAAGAAACAGCCCAAGAAGGTCATTTGGACCCCAGAATGTCAGAAAGCTTTTGACACCCTAAAACAGGCTATGTGTTCAGCACCAGTGTTACTGGCCCCTGATTATAGCAAGAAGTTTATAGTGCAAACAGATGCTTCAGAGGACGGGATTGGGGAAGTGTTAGCACAAGTTAATGAAGAGGGCCAAGATCAACCAGTTGCCTTCATCAGCAGGCGACTACTCCCCAGAGAGAAAAGATGGAGTGCCATTGAGAGGGAGGCCTTTGCTGTGGTATGGTCCCTGAAGAAATTGAGGCCATACCTGTTTGGCACTCACTTCCGTGTACAAACTGACCACAGACCTCTCAGATGGTTGATGCAGATGAGGGGGAGAACCCAAAACTGTTAAGGTGGTCCATTTCCCTACAGGGGATGGGCTTCACAGTGGAGCACAGACCTGAGACTGCCCATGCCAATGCAGATGGCCTTTCCAGGTTTTTCCACTTAGCTGATGAGGACTACCAGGGTGTAGGTTAGTATCCATCACCTTTCATCTGGGGGGGGGCAGTGTAGGAAAGTGCTCCTTTTGTGCCCTGGTCACCCCCACACTTTTTGAACAGGTACTGGTGGTTACTGGCTCTTGGCTGTGCCCTGGGTACTGCTTACCAGGCCCAGGGCCAGTGCTCTGTGTAAAGTGGATATGCAAATTAGGCTAATTATAATTGGCTAAGTCAACCTACTTATAAGTCCCTAGTATATGGTAGGGCATGTAGGTTTAGAGACCACAGCATAGGTAGTGCACCAATAGGTGCACTGCTGAGGTGCCCATTGTCATTTTAAAGGCAGGCCTGCCTTGCTGGCTGCTTTTAAATTAAAGTTATATGCAAATTCGACTTTGGAATTAAAAGTAGTTCCAAAGTCTTAAACTGTCTTTTTTATATATATAAGTCACCCCTAAGGTGTGCCCTATGTGCCCCTAGGGCTGGGTGCCATGTAACTATAAGCAGGAACCTTATAAAAATAGTTTTATAAGCCCTGGTGAGGTAAAAACAGCCAAATGTGTTTTTCCCTCATTGTAGTGAATGGCCTTCACAGGCTAGAATGCGGGGACTTTATTTTAATTTTAAAAGTCCCCTTAAGTGACAGATACAAAGAGTTTTGTATCAAATGAATTGTTATAATAAATCCCACAACTTCCAGTTGTGGGATTTAATTTAACTTGTTCAGGTAAAGAGTTTTAAACTTTACCTGAAAAGTTGCCTACTTCAGCCCTGCATTGTTTTTACTGCTGTGCTCTGATTGGCCAGCCTCTGGCAGCCTGGCCAGGCTGCATTGAAGAGGTGTGAAGTGGCCTTGCTTCACACAAAGAGATGTGCCTGTGGGAGGAGATCTCCCCTCAGCAGATGGTGAGGCAGGAAAGGGGAGGGCTGCCAAACTGGTCTTCAAAGGCAGAGAAGGACATTTGGAGCAACCCAGCAACACCCCCACATCCTGCAAACCCAGACAACTAGGTGCCCCCTTGATTAGGGTAGGAGAAGGCAGAAGAGGGATGTGTTTAGGATTTTTAGCCACACCAGTGGGTGGGCTCAGCCAGATGTAACCTCCAATAATCACTTTCAGCCATGATGGATTTTTGAGGAATGTTGCCTCCTGGGATTGACTTTTGCCACACTTCCCAGGTAGTGGTCATCACAGGGGGAAGGACCCTGCACCTGATTGGAAAATCAGGACCCCCCTTTTTTTCACCCAGGAGCAAGGATAAAACTGGCAGACCTGCACCCACACCTCAAATCCCCATCAGATTGCAACAAGGAAGAACCAAAGGAGAAGAAGGACTGCACCAGCTGCACACTTGGGCTTCATCACAAGAAAGACTTTGCCTGGCTTCAACTGGTTCAAGGAGGGACTCCCTGTTTGCTACAGGTGAAAAATTGCTAACCAGAGTCCCCTGCAGCAACTCCTGAAGAAATTAACCAGCTGACCACTGCCCATTGGGCAAAAAGGAATTTGCGCCAGGTGCATTCTGGGAGTTGTAGTCCACCCCCCCAAGGGTCATCTCAGAGCATCTGGAGCCTCGGGGTGAGCTGTGGACCCCAAAAGAACCTTAAAAGAACATCTGGGAGAAGATCCAGAAGTTTGGAGAAGTTTGGAGAACTTTTGAAAAAAAGCTCCATAGAGGGACTGACCCGCCGCGGCAACTCTAGCCAGCTTGCCTCAACCGCGACCCGGCCACATTTGCAGGTTCGTCCCGGTGAAGAAAAACTCCAAAAAAAGAGACTACGTCCGAACGTACTAAGTTGCCCGGGACTTCCCAGCCAGCGTGTCCGAGGAGGGCTCCAAGGACGTCGGATCAAGATCCAGGTTTACCCCAGTCGAAGGATTTTCACCTGGAAAAAACAACTAAGTCCGAAGGTAAAAATCTCCACGAGGGCTCCCGCGATGCGTATCCGGAGAAGAGTTCCAGGAGGTCGGATTGGACTAGCAGGTTTGTCCCGATGAAAAAAATCTTCAGAAAAACGACTAAGTGCGAAGTTAAACCTTTGACCGAGGCCTCCCACTGGCTGTAGCCGAGCCAGGCTCCATTGCAGTCGGCCTTAAACTTTGACTTTGCCCCGGTCGAGGTGCAACCAGATGACCTAATTGGCGCTTTTTGTTTCTAGGCGCTAAAAAATCGATAGGTCTTTAAAAATTCATATCTCTGGTTCCCCTTATCCAATTTTATTCATTTTTGTTTCATTTTAAAAATAAAAATAGAAGCTATTTATATAAATTGATTTTGTATTTTTAAACTGTTTCCTGTGTTTTATTTAATTACTGTTTTGTGATATTTGAATGCTTTACACTGTGTCTCCTAAGTTAAGCCTAGTCGCTCATTACCAAGCTACCAAGGGTTGAGCTGGGTTTAATTTACTGAGACCTAACTGGCCCAAAGTAGAGGTTAGTGGCCTATTGCTAAGTGTAGGTACTTACCTGCCCTTACCAATAACCCATTTTCCAACATTTTTGGTGCGTAGTGGTGGGATCCTGTACTTGTATTCAGTATCACATTACAGTTTTAAGTAAAACAAATAAAAAATCCTTAAAATTGTACTAGTGCAAAAATTGTTTTTATTTTTGGATTAATTTCAATTATTGAATTTTTGTGATTTTTTTAAAATTCTTGTTTCCAATTTTTACAAAAAGTTTTTGTTGACACAAAACTAGGGAACCATGAAGCTTGATCTGGCTAGCCTACCCACACTGACAGTAGTCCAGCTTAGGGGGTTGTGTACTGCAACCACTGACCTCAGGAAGCATGTCCTGATCAAATCCCTGACAGCATGGGCTGAGGCCCAAGAGGTAGACTCAGAGGTAGCTCCTGAGGAGGAAGAAGCAGGGGAGGATGCTAGCTCCAACCACTCAGCCTAAGTGAGGAGGAGGAAGACAGGTCCCCACTGAACACAGTTACTAGGGTCATACCCAAAGCTATTTGGGGGAAGGGGGTCCCTTCAGGAGGAGAGACCCTGTCCCTCAAGGAAAGAGAGGTGGAGGCCCAGCTAGCATTTATAGCTTTGGAAGCACAGAAGCTGGCACTAGAAGAAAAAAAGTGGGCAAGGGAAGAGAAAAGAGATGGTGGCAGCGACAGAGAAGCTGAGGTGTCTATGGGTGGTTTTTTTTACCCAGATTACCCAAGGGGTGGTTCCTGCCTATGTAGAGGGGGATGACATAGATAAATGGCTGGGGGCCTTTGAGAGGGCCCTCAAGAATAGGAGAGTCAAGCCTCAGTACTTGGGTTCACTTATTTGGGAGTTGGTCCCCAACTCTGGGAGGGATAGGCTCCTAACCTTGATGGGGGAGGTGGCAGATTCATACCCCAGTATGAAGAGATGCTTGGTTAAAAAGTTTGGTCTGACCCCAGAGCAGTAGAGGCTCAAGTTTAGGGACACCCAAAAGACAAGCACCCAGTCCTGGGTGGACTTTGTGGACATCTCAGTTAAAGCACTAAAGGGCTGGATACAGGGCAACAAGGAAAGTACCTTTGAGGGGCTCTAACCAATTGTGTCCAAGAGAAGCTCTGCCAGTATCTAGTTGACTGTAAGTTGACCAACCCCAGAATTAAATGTGGGATGAGTGTGGTGTTACTTATAAGAGAGCTGGGGGAGGCAGCAGATGACTGGTTAAGAACTAGGGTTAACCAGAAACCCTCAGGGGGTGATCAGAAAAAGGGAGGACATGGTTCTTCTCAGGGGAAGAACCAAGGGAAAGATGACAAAAAGCCCAAGGAGTCCTCAAAAGAGTCCCCAAAAACTTCTCAGGGTGGGGGAGCCCGAGCCATTCCACTTCTAAGGGGAAAGGGTATCAGAGGAAGCATTATGATCCTGTTAAAGCAGGAAAGTTTCAGGAGCTTGCTAAAGCCGGCAAGTGTTTTGAATGCCATCAACCTGGACACAAAAGAGGAGACGCTATCTGCTCCAATAAGCACCCCACTGGTGGGCAATCCCAGGGGATTGCTAGCGTAGGGATGGGGTTGGAAGTTGGCCCAGGGCTGGGATCAGGGTACACAGAGGTCACCTTAGTATCCGTGGGTGGGGTGTACATTGCAGCTATGGCCACCTTATCTCCCAGCATGGAGAGGTATAGGCAGAGGCCTAAAGTCAATAGGACTGAGGTGAAAGCTCTGAGAGATACAGGAGCCAGTGTGACAATGGTCACAAAGAAGCTGGTTTCTCCAGAACAGGTCTTACCTGGTGTCTTCCACCAAGTGACTTATGCAGATAGCAGAACCCAACTCCATCCCATGGCCATGGTGAGCCTGGAATGGGGAGGTGTGACTGGCCCTAAGAAGGTAGCTGTAGCTCCTGCCCTCCCAGTAGAGTGTCTGCTGGGAAATGATCTTGAAGCATCTGAGTGGTCAGAGGTGGAGAGAAGGGTCCATGCACAGATGCTGGACCTCCCTGAATGGGTGTGTGCTGTGACCAGGTCACAGGCAGCACAACAGGGAAGTGCTGGACACTTGGACCCTGGAACAATGGGCCAAGCCTCCAAGAAGAAGAGAAAGGGCACTGGGTCTGGTTTGCCAGCCCCCACAAGTACAGAGGATCAGGAGGAATCCAAACCTGAGGGGGAGGATCTGACCTCTGAGGGAGGGCCACTTCCCCTGCAAGCTCTGCCTGACTTGGCAGAACTGAAAGGGACAGGTGGGCCCACCAGAGAAGAGTTGTGCCTGGGACAAAGAGAGTGTCTCACTCTTGAGGGCCTAAGGCAGACTGCTGCCAGAGAAGAACAAGGGGATAACAGTGGTACCCATAAGGTTTACAGGGAGGATGGCGTTCTCTACACTGAGGCAAGGGACCCCAAACCAGGGGCAACCAGGAGAGTAGTGGTCCCCAGAAGTATAGAGAATTCCTCCTTACTTTAAGCCATGATATTCCCTTAGCTGGACATTTGGAACAGACCAAGACCTGGAACAGGCTGGTCAACCATTTTTATTGGCCCCAAATGTCAGAAAAAGTCAGGGGGTTTTGCAGCTCCTGTGATACCTTCCAAGCCAGTGGCAAGGCAGGGGCAAGCCAAAGGATCCCTTTATACCACTGCCAGTGTTAGGGACTCCCTTTGAGAGGGTGGGGATTGACATTGTTGGTCCCGTAGATCCACCAACTGCCTCAGGCAACAGGTACATTTTGGTGGTTGTGGACCATGCCACCAGGTACCCTGAGGCAATACCCCTCCGAACAGTCACTGCTCCCACAGTGGCTAGGGCCCTACTTGGTGTGTTCACCAGAGTAGGATTCCCAAAGGAGGTGGTCTCAGATAGGGGCACAAATTTGATGTCTGCCTATCTGAAAGCCATGTGGGATGAGGCTGGTGTTACTTATAAGTTCACAACCCCCTATCATCCACAGACCAATGGTCTGGTGGAAAGATTTAATATGACCCTGAAGGGCATGATCATGGGTTTGTCTGATAAACTCAGGAGGAGATGGGATGTTCTCCTCCCATACCTACTGTTTGCCTACAAAGAGGTGCCACAGAAGGGGGTTGGATCCAGCACCTTAGAGTTACTGTGTGGGCACCCTGTAAGAGGCCCATTGTGCTTGGTGAGAGAGTCTTGGGAGAAGCTTCTCAAAGAGTCCAAGGAGAATGTGCTAGATTATGTGCTGGGCCTGCGGTCAAGCATGGATGAGTACATGAAGAAGGCAAGCAGAAACCTGGAGGCCAGCCAAGAGCTCATGAATCTCTGGCATGATCAGAAGGCTACCATGCCTGAGTATCACCCAGTACAGCTGATGTGGGTTTAGGAGCCCATGGCTCCTAGGGCACTTCAGGCCAAATGGACTGGGCCCTATCCAATTGTGGAGAAAAAGGGTGAGGTCACCTACTTGGTGGACCTTGGCACCCCCAGGAATCCTCATAGGATCCTGCATGTCAACAGATTGAAAACCCATCAGGACAGGGCATACATGACCATGCTGATGGTCACTGATGAAGGGAAGGAGGAGGAGAGTGATACCTCTGCCAGACCTCCTGTCCTCAAATGAACAAGATGGGTCAGTGGAGGGAGTGGAACTCTCTCCCAAGTTGACAGACCAGCAACAAAAAGACTGCAGACAAGTTTTGGAGCACTCTGCTAGTCTGTTCTCCCTGACCCCTGGGCTCACCAATTGGTGTGTCCATGACATTGACACTGGTGACAGCCTACCTGTCAAAAACAAGCTGTACAGGCTGTCTGAGCAAGTCAAGGCCAACATCAAAGCTGAAGTGGCTAGGATGCTGGAGCTCAAGGTAATTGAGCCCTCTGACATTCCTTGGTCCAGTCCAGTGGTATTGGTGTCCAAACCTAATCCCCAAGGTGGGAAGAAGGAATTGAGATTTTGTGTGGACTACAGAGGTCTAAATGCAGTCACTAGGACTGATGCTTACCCCATACCTAGTGCTGATGAGCTCATTGATAGGTTGGGGGCTGCCAAATTCCTGAGCACGTTTGATCTGACCTCAGGATACTGGCAGATTGCCTTGAGTCCTGGAGGTAAGGAGAGGTCAGCATTTTCCACACCAGAGGGCCACTTTCAGTTCAAGGTGATGCCCTTTGGCCTGAAAAATGCTCCTGCCACCTTCCAACTGTTGGTGAATAGAGTCATGTCTGGTTTGGAATCTTTCAGTGCAGCTTATCTGGATGATATAGCTGTATTTAGTTCCACCTGGGAGGACCACCTGGTCCACCTGAAGGAAGTGCTTCAGGGCCTGCTCCAAGCAGGCCTGACTATCAAGGTAAGCAAGTGCCAGATAGGGCAAAGCTCAGTTGTGTACCTGGGCCACCTTGTTGGTGGAGGCCATGTACAACCTCTCCAGCCCAAGATCCAGACTATCCTAGATTGGGAGGCTCCTAAAACCCAGACTCAGGTCAGGGCCTTTCTTGGCCTGACTGGGTACTACAGGAGGTTTGTTCAGAATTATGGGACCATAGTGGCCCCTCTGACTGAGCTTACCTCCAAGAAACAGCCCAAGAAGGTAATTTGGACCCCAGAATGTCAGAAAGCTTTTGACACCCTAAAACAGGCTATGTGTTCAGCACCAGAGTTACTGGCCCCTGATTATAGCAAGGAGTTTATAGTGCAAACAGATGCTTCAGAGGACGGGATTGGGGAAGTGTTAGCACAAGTTAATGAAGAGGGCCAAGATCAACCAGTTGCCTTCATCAGCAGGCGACTACTCCCCAGAGAGAAAAGATGGAGTGCCATTGAGAGGGAGGCCTTTGCTGTGGTATGGTCCCTGAAGAAATTGAGGCCATACCTGTTTGGCACTCACTTCCGTGTACAAACTGACCACAGACCTCTCAGATGGTTGATGCAGATGAGGGGGAGAACCCAAAACTGTTAAGGTGGTCCATTTCCCTACAGGGGATGGGCTTCACAGTGGAGCACAGACCTGAGACTGCCCATGCCAATGCAGATGGCCTTTCCAGGTTTTTCCACTTAGCTGATGAGGACTACCAGGGTGTAGGTTAGTATCCATCACCTTTCATCTGGGGGGGGCAGTGTAGGAAAGTGCTCCTTTTTGCCCTGGTCACCCCCACACTTTTTGAACAGGTACTGGTGGTTACTGGCTCTTGGCTGTGCCCTGGGTACTGCTTACCAGTCCCAGGGCCAGTGCTCTGTGTAAAGTGGATATGCAAATTAGGCTAATTATAATTGGCTAAGTCAACCTACTTATAAGTCCCTAGTATATGGTAGGGCATGTAGGTTTAGAGACCACAGCATAGGCAGTGCACCAATAGGTGCAATGCTGAGGTGCCCATTGTCATTTTAAAGGCAGGCCTGCCTTGCTGGCTGCTTTTAAATTAAAGTTATAAGCAAATTCGACTTTGGAATTAAAAGTAGTTCCAAAGTCTTAAACTGTCTTTTTTTTTATATATAAGTCACCCCTAAGGTGTGCCCTATGTGCCCCTAGGGCTGGGTGCCATGTAACTATACTGTAAGCAGGAACCTTATAAAAATAGTTTTATAAGCCCTGGTGAGGTAAAAACAGCCAAATGTGTTTTTCCCTCATTGTTGTGAATGGCCTTCACAGGCTAGAATGCGGGGACTTTATTTTAATTTTAAAAGTCCCCTTAAGTGACAGATACAAAGAGTTTTGTATCAAATGAATTGTTATAATAAATCCCACAACTTCCAGTTGTGGGATTTAATTGAACTTGTTCAGGTAAAGAGTTTTAAACTTTACCTGAAAAGTTGCCTACTTCAGCCCTGCATTGTTTTTACTGCTGTGCTCTGATTGGCCAGCCTCTGGCAGCCTGGCCAGGCTGCCTTGAAGAGGTGTGAAGTGGCCTTGCTTCACACAAAGAGATGTGCCTGTGGGAGGAGATCTCCCCTCAGCAGATGGTGAGGCAGGAAAGAGGAGGGCTGCCAAACTGGTCTTCAAAGGCAGAGAAGGACATTTGGAGCAACCCAGCAACACCCCCACATCCTGCAAACCCAGACAACTAGGTGCCCCCTTGATTAGGGTAGGAGAAGGCAGAAGAGGGATGTGTTTAGGATTTTTAGCCACACCAGTGGGTGGGCTCAGCCAGATGTAACCTCCAATAATCACTTTCAGCCATGATGGATTTTTGAGGAATGTTGCCTCCTGGGATTGACTTTTGCCACACTTCCCAGGTAGTGGTCATCACAGGGGGAAGGACCCTGCACCTGATTGGAGAATCAGGACCCCCCTTTTTTCACCCAGGAGCAAGGATAAAACTGGCAGACCTGCACCCACACCTCAAATCCCCATCAGATTGCAACAAGGAAGAACCAAAGGAGAAGAAGGACTGCACCAGCTGCACACTTGGGCTTCATCACAAGAAAGACTTTGCCTGGCTTCAACTGGTTCAAGGAGGGACTCCCTGTTTGCTACAGGTGAAAAATTGCTAACCAGAGTCCCCTGCACCAACTCCTGAAGAAATTAACCAGTTGACCACTGCCCATTGGGCAAAAAGGAATTTGCGCCAGGTGCATTCTGGGAGTTGTAGTCCACCCCCCCCAAGGGTCATCTCAGAGCATCTGGAGCCTCGGGGTGAGCTGTGGACCCCAAAAGAACCTTAAAAGAACATCTGGGAGAAGATCCAGAAGTTTGGAGAAGTTTGGAGAACTTTTGAAAAAAAGCTCCATAGAGGGACTGACCCACCGCGGCAACTCTAGCCATCTTGCCTCAACCGCGATCCGGCCACATTTGCAGGTTCGTCCCGGTGAAGAAAAACTCCAAAAAAAGAGACTACGTCCGAACGTACTAAGTTGCCCGGGACTTCCCAGCCAGCGTGTCCGAGGAGGGCTCCAAGGACGTCGGATCAAGATCCAGGTTTACCCCAGTCGAAGGATTTTCACCTCGAAAAAACAACTAAGTCCGAAGGTAAAAATCTCCACGAGGGCTCCCGCGATGCGTATCCGGAGAAGAGTTCCAGGAGGTCGGATTGGACTAGCAGGTTTGTCCCGATGAAAAAAATCTTCAGAAAAACGACTAAGTGCGAAGGTAAACCTTTGACCGAGGCCTCCCACTGGCTGTAGCCGAGCCAGGCTCCATTGCAGTCGGCCTTAAACTTTGACTTTGCCCCGGTCGAGGTGCAACCAGATGACCTAATTGGCGCTTTTTGTTTCTAGGCGCTAAAAAATCGATAGTTCTTTAAAAATTCATATCTCTGGTTCCCCTTATCCGATTTTATTCGTTTTTGTGTCATTTTAAAGATAGAAAATAATATCTATTATATATAAATTGGTTTTGGATTTTTAAACTGTTTCCTGTGTTTTATTTAATAAGCCTTGTCGCTCGTTGCCAAGCTACCAAGGGTTGAGCTGGGTTTAATTTACTGAGACCTAACTGGACCTAAGTGTAGGTTAGTGGCCTATTGCTAAGTGTAGGTATTTACCTGCCCTTACCAATAACCCATTTTCCAACAGCCAGCAACAACTGTGAAGGCCAAGAAGGGTCCACCACCTGGCAAGGGCAAGAAGGGGACAGCAGCTAGCAAGGGGAAGGAGGCAGAACCAGCCAGCAAGGGCAAGTCAAAGACTCCAGCTGGCAGAAGCAAGGAGGCACCACCATCTGCCAAGGGCAGGAAGGCGCACAGAACACTAGCCATGGCACTTCAGCCGTCCGAGGCTACATGTGAAGGCCTGGAGGCTACCACCACCACTGCCAGCACCGCCACCTGCACCGTAGCCAGCACCGCCACCTGCACTCCCGCCAGCAGCACCACTGCCAGCAGCAGCAGCCCCGGGCAGCCATCCGAGGCTACAGGTAAAGGCCTGGAGGCTACCACCACCACTGCCTGCACCAACACCTGCACCGCGGCCAGCACCGCGGCCAGCACTGCTGCCAGCAGCACCACTGCCAGCAGCAGCAGCCCCAGTGGGCAGCCGTCCGAGGATGCAGGTGAAGGCCTGGAGGCTACTACCACCACTGCCCGCACCGCCACCTGCAGCGCAACTGGCATACACTGAGCAGCCGTCACCACTTGAGAGCAGTGTGTAGAGGTGATTACATGGGCTGGAGTGCGTTCTGGCCCCTGCAACACCTGTCAGTGTGACACCCAGGTGAGAGACTGTGACCTTGCCCCATCCAGGATGAAGCACACTGGGCAAAAGGCCCCCTCCAGAACCAGTGGAAGAATGTATCCACTCACTGCATCCTTCCCAGGATGAAGCACACTGGGCACCAGGCCCCCTCCATAACCAGTGGGCAAACCACCCACTTGAGAGACTGTGGCTTTGCACTCCCCAGGACCAATCAGTGGGCAAACCACCCACTTGAGAGACAGTGGCTTTGCACTCCCCAGGACCAAGCAGTGGGCAAACTACCCACTTGAGAGACTGTGGCTTTGCACTCCCCAGGACAAGCAGTGGGCAAACCACCCTCATGAGAGACTGTGGTTTTGCACTCCCCAGGACAAGCAGTGGGCATGGAGCCCCCTCCAGGCCAGTGGATTTGTACTATCTTCCTGCAGAGGTGCCCCCCATTCCCCGTCCCCCTGAGGTGCCTGTGTGTTTTTGACCTGATGCCCCTGCATTGTTCTCTGCGTATTGAGGCAGGAGTCAAGTGTGGCCTTGGCCTATGTGTTTTGGCCCAGTGGACCACGGACATTTTGGAGTGGGAATTGCCCCTCCTTTTGTATATATTGTATATATTGTACATACTGTTTATTTCTTTATGAACGTATTTCTAAAAATTACTAATAGTACATTCATTTTACTCCATTCCTTTTGTCCTTACGTTATTCCAGAGGGTTACAGGGTGTAAATGTAATGTTTTTGCATGTGTTTTTGTGTATAGTGTTGGGGGTGAGGGTGGGGGTGTGTGTGTTGCATGTGTGTCACTCTTTTTTTCCTCCCCCCTCCCCTGCGTGCTAGGTGCAGTACTCACTGTGGTCGTCTTCGCTGGCATCATGTTCCTGGTGTATGAGAAGGTACACCAGCATGGGGAATATCTGCAGTTCGGGCTCTGTGGCACCTCTCGACACTTCCTTGAGTGTCGAGAGGTGAGTCGTTTCCCTACAGAGTACTCTTTCTGCTGTGCTTTTGAGGGCGTTAGTACCACCCCGGAAAAGCTGGCGGACAGGCGTGTTGTAATGCAGAGGATGGTACATTGTCTTCTGCCTTGCTGTTGGTGGTTACTGCTGCGGTGTATGTTGCTACCGCCGTGGCAGTCGGAGTGTTAAAGTGGCTGTCTGTGTTCGTGGTTTCCACCATGGTCATGATTCAATTTTTTTTACCACCGGCCTGTTGGCGGTATTACCACCACTTTATCACCGACCACCAGGGTTGTAATGAGGGCCATAGTCCTTGATATAATTACCAGTATAAAGTGCAAACGAATTTACAGAATTGTAATTATTATAAATCAATAATCAGTGGAAAATTAAGGGGATCCAGTTTTGGCCTATTGTTTCTACTACTGAATGACAACCTTTAAATACTTTTGTCAGCACCTACAAGAAAAAAGCCTGTATAAATGAGCCCTAGGTGTTTAAAATACCACAATGGTATATGAAGTGCTGTGCTGTAAGAGGGTAAAGTGCTACATCTAGTGCCAATATGTAGTATAGTTATGTTTTTTGCAGGACAAGTGACAGCTCTGCATACATAAAGGCTGGAGAATTTAAGAAATTAGATAAATATGTCTTCACAGTGAACAAAATATCTATGCCCTATCCACCACTGATATTGTATAAATAAGAATACTAAATAATTTACACTTAAACAATCTGTGATCATAGCAGAGCGAGGTGGGCTTTTACTACAAAGCGAGAACCAAAAATGTGAAACCTTACAGCTCTAACACAAGCAAACTCAAGGAATGATAATTGGACATACTGCAATAATCAGTTACTAGTCATTATATTCCTAATGGTGTCAGGACAGCATAAGTTGTCCATTTAATACAATCATCAAATGCTGATCAGGATAAAAATGACAACCTTCCTCTAGCAACCTGACCGATGTGTCTGTCAATAGTCCTTTATTCTACAAATGACATCCACACTGGGTGAGCTAGGTTCCTAGGGATACAGCTGATTAAGCTTTGTTCCTTAATGCTTTATCACCTGTGTTCAGGTATTTTATGAGACTTGCACTTACTTGCCCATGTGCCACTCTCAGGAGGAAAACAACAGCTGTCTGAACAGACCATAACCCATGATTAATCAGGGGCCTTCAAAGGTGTATGCAGGTCCTTGATTGTGGAGGGCTTTGTAGGTGTGGATCAGCATCTTAAATTGCCATATTTTCTGAATGGGAAGCCAGTGGAGTTTCTTGTGGTGTGGGGAGGTGTGGGCCTGTTTGGGGAGGTTGAGGATAAGTCTGGTAGATGAATGTTGTATGGTCTGTAATCTTTTCTAGAGGTGAGTGGTGATTCCCATGCAGAATGTGTTGCTGTAGACCAGCTGAACTATATTTTATAAAAATATTATTGTACTTTAACATTTAATGCAACAAAGGTTCAAAAGGTATTTTATTACTGATAAATATCTATGTTTCTACAAAGTTACATTAAATATATTATTCATATTTGTATCTAGCGGGCCCAAAAAGACCATCATGTTGGCGGTATTCCGCCTGTCATATTTAGATGTTACAGTTCTGCATGTGGACTGAATGACAGCGGTTTACTGATAGCAGATGTCGACGAGACTCAATAGACATTGCACAATGGCAGGGGCTATGCAAGGGAGGAAAGTGACACACACATACTATCCCTTAGCTTAGGGGTACCCCGGCTCTACACATTACACAACACAGACACACAATTACCCATTGCCAGTCCGACACATCATAACCCGTACACGCTGAAAACACACATTGAGAAACTTCTGTGCCACAACATACACACACCATTGACACTTCACCCACACACCACACAAACACAACAAACAACACAATTTCACACTGAGCTATGCAAACATACTCAAACACTCATACAACTATAAACATCACAACAATGACCACCACACAACAACACTCACCTGAGTGTAATTCACAGCAACACAACATGCACAACAATATCAGTGACATACATACAGACACAATCACATCACACACACCCGCTCCCCTACCTTAACCAGCCAATTGCATAGCATACAAAAATACATGTCCTGACTAACACACGCAACTCACAGCACAACATGCCAGGTAAAGTTCTCCTGGCAACGTGTACAGATGGACACAGTTGACTGGTGTGACTGTACCATCATTATGGTGACGCATTCATTTGGCAATAAATAATGGCCCCATATTGACAGCTGTGTTTGTGATCTGTGTTGTGTACCAGTGTGTCCCCACCCACGTCTGACCCACTTGAGTCCCCGACATATGGATGCCACAGTGATTAAAGAAAAATTATTGTGACATGTATATGCCTCTTGGGTCCCTTCCGTCGTACAGTGCTCACCCAACATACCCTGGCAATGCGGTATCCCAACTTTTAAGTCCATCGAAGGATAGGTTGTGTTTTCTCCATGGATCAGCAACAGCAGTGATCAATCAATCAATCAATCACAGACATTTATAAAGCGCGCTACTTACCCGTTAGGGTTCCAAGGCGCTGAGGGAGGGGGGGGAGGGGGAGACTGCTACTGCTCGAAGAGCCAGGTCTTGAGGAGTCTTCTGAAGGCGAGTAGGTCTTGAGTCTGTCGGAGGTAGGTAGGGAGCGTGTTCCAGGTCTTGGCAGCGAGGTGGGAGAAGGATCTGCCGCCGGAGGTGGTTCGTTGGATGCGGGGGATGGTGGCGAGGGCGAGGCTCGCGGATCGCAGTTGGCGGGTCGGTGTGTAGAAGTTGAGTCTGTCGTTGAGGTAGGAGGAGCCGGCGTTGTGGAGTGCTTTGTGTGCGTGGGTGAGGACCTTGAAGGTGACCCTTTTGTCGACGGGAAGCCAGTGGAGCTCTTTGAGGTGAGGGGTGATGTGGCTGTGGCGGGGTGCGTTGGTGATGAGTCGGGCTGAGGCGTTTTGGATGCGTTGGAGGTGTTTTGCGGGGATTCCTGCATAGAGTGCGTTGCCGTAGTCCAGTCTGCTGCTGACGAGGGCGTGGATCACTGTCTTCCTGGTGTCGGTCGGGATCCACTTGTAGATCCTGCGGAGGGTGTTGTAGCAGGAGGCGGTGACAGCGCTGACTTGTCTGTCTATGGAGAGTGCGGAGTCGAGGATGAATCCCAAGTTGCGGGCGTGGTCGGTGGGCGTCGGGGCAGTTCCAAGGGTGGTGGGCCACCACGAGTCGTCCCAGGCGGAGGGGGATGTCCCGAGGATGAGGATTTCTGTCTTGTCGGTGTTGAGTTTCAGGCGGCTATTTCTCATCCAGTCGGCGACTGCTTTCATTCCCTCGTGGAGGTTGGCTTTGGCGGTGGCAGGGTCGTTGGTGAGGGAGAGTATGAGCTGGGTGTCGTCGGCGTAGGTGATGATGTTGAGGTCGTAACGGCGGGCCACTTGTGCGAGGGGGGCCATGTAAATGTTGAACAGCTTTGGGCTCAGGGAGGAGCCCTGGGGGACGCCGCAGATGATGTTGTTGGCTTCTGAGCGGAAGGGTGGGAGGCGGATGGTCTGTGTCCTGCCGGAGAGGAAGGATGAGGTCCAGGCTAGGGCTTTTTCCTTGATGCCGGCTTCTTGGAGGCGTGATAGTAGGGTGCGGTGGCAGACCGTGTCGAAGGCCGCGGAGAGGTCTAGGAGAATGAGGGCGGAGGTCTCGCCGCGGTCGAGTTGGCGTCTGATGTCATCTGTGGCAGCGATGAGTGCGGTCTCGGTGCTGTGATTGCGTCTAAATCCGGTTTGTGAGGGGTCGAGGACATTGTTGTCTTCGATGTGGCATGTCAGTTGAAGGTTGACGATCTTTTCTGTGACTTTAGCTGGGTAGGGGAGGAGGGAGATGGGGCGGAAGTTCTTGAGGTCCTTGGGGGTCAGCTTTGGGTTTCTTGAGGAGGGCGTTGATGTCTGCGTGCTTCCAGCTTTCCGGGAAGGTGCCTGTTTCGAAGGAGGAGTTGATGATTTAGCAGAGTTGGGGCGCGATGATAGAGTCAGCTTTGTTGAAGATGTGGTGGGGGCAGGGGTCAGTCGGTGATCCGGAGTGGATGGAGTTCATGATTTTGCGTGTTGCGTCGACGTTGGACCAGGCAGTGATGGGGTTGGCGATGCTTGGGTTCGGGGTGGTGACGGAGGTGGGTGTGGTCGGGGTGTTGAAGCTGCTGTGGATGTCGGCGATCTTGCTGTGGAAAAAAGCGGCGAGGGAGTCGCAAAGTTCCTGAGAGGGCGGGATGTCGTTGACGTTGGCGCTGGGGGTGGATAGTTCCTTCACGATGCGGAAGAGTTCTTTGCTGTCGTGTGCGTTGTTGTCTAGGCGGTCTTTGAAGGAGGACCTCTTGGTGGTCTTGATGAGGTGGTGGTGTCGGCGGGTTGCGTCTTTGAGGGCTGCGTGGTTGTCCGGTGTGCGTTCTTGGAGCCATTTCTTTTCCAGTTTCCTGCAGGCGCGTTTGGAGGCCAGGAGTTCGTCGGTGAACCAGGAGGCTTTCTTGCTGGCGAGGTTGCTGGGGGGTTTCTTCAGTGGGGCGAGGATGTTGGCGCAGTTGTTGATCCATTGTCTGAAGTTGCAGGCCGCGGTGTCTGGATCGGTGGGTTCGTTCGGTGGGTTCTGGGAGAGGGTGCTGAGAAGTTGTTCTTCTGTGACTTTGCCCCAGTTGCGGCGGGGGAGTTGGCGGCTGTGGTGGTGTGCAGTGTTTTTTTTGTAGGTGAAGTGGATGCAGTGGTGGTCGGTCCAGTAGGGTTCGGTGGTGTCGTTGAAGGTAACGTGGTCGCTGGTGGAGAAGATGGCGTCCAGTGTGTGTCTGGCGGCGTGGGTAGGTGACGTGACGAGTTGTCTGAGTCCGAAGTTCGTGAGGTTGCTGATTAGCGTGGTGGAGTTGTGGTCGTTGTTCTCGAGGTGAAAATTTAGGTCCCCGAGGAGGATGTAGTCCGTGGAGGCGAGTGCGTGGGTGCTTGCAAAGTCAGCGATGGCGTCGCAGAACTGGGCTCGTGGTCCGGGGGGTCTGTAGACGAGCGTTCCTCTGAGGGTGGTGTTGGGGTCGGTGTGGATCCGGAAGTGTAGAAGCTCTGCGGTGATGGCAGGTGTTGTCCAGTTATGTCCAGTGGAAGACAGGGATGGAAAGTGGGGAAAAGGTGAGTTTTGGCCCCCTTCTCCCAGTACGCCAACTAAGAAGTGGCGAACGGACCACCACTTTTTTCATGGGAAGGCCCATCAAAATCTGCATGATGGGAAGGCTGGCTGCGGTCCCGCTGACATCTCCTTTTACCTTTCCCGCTGTTCATGGGGGTGGTATATCTTGATGAAACAGTGGTTCGAATGCGGTCTTTTGTCTATGGGACCAACAACATTTAAAGACGGCGGGTGGACTGTGGCGGACGGGTTTCCAGATCTAAATCAGACATCTATACGTTTGTGGGTTGGTACACAACCCTCCCTCAATCACTCCCTAGAACCCTCCCTAAATCCTTCCTTAATCCTTCCCTAACCCTCTGTAACCCCTGCCCAGTCCTCCATTAACCCTCCAAATTAGTGGTGAGTATTCACTATAGTCCAGCAACTCCCCCATCCTTCCACATTTACAATTAAAACATTAACTTAGATGTGTAGAGACTAAGCAGTTGGGGTGGTGATCGCCACACAGAAAAAGATAGGAGAGGCGGCTGTGGAAACGTTTCACGTTTGTTTGTGACTTGCATTTTCTAGAACATTTGTGGAATTGCACAGCATTACAAACCATACTACAAAATTGAGTTTATGAATACCTCCTGTATTTAACCATGTATCATATTTCTATCACGTATTAGATTTTTATCACTCTACCCAAGATATACTTAATAGAGACACCGCCTGACATCCTCATGCGAACAAACTAACACCCTATAATAAGCATAGAAACTCAATAGCACATCCTTACTATCACACAGACCCAACATCTTAGAATCGCTCAGGACAAGCTAGCTTAGGCATACCACACCTGCACAGCATTGCATCAATCCTCTATAGTTGCCTAACAGTGTCAATCAAGGGAATAATTCAATCTGGCTGCGAAATTGCCTGTAGTTTACTGCAGTGAAATGGTTGTTTTCAATGCGTTTTCAATTACATATGTTTTTAGCCATCAATGCATTGGAAGTTATATGAATTGTTTTGATAATCATTTCAAAGCCAATATTGGCATCTTAAGTACTTTAAATAAACTATTGGGGAATATTTATAAGCCCATAGCACAACCTTTGCCACATAACCATCATTTTTTTAACACTGATGTGGCCCAACGAGGCCAAAATCCTCACGCCATATTTACAAAGTGGCACAATGCATGCATTGTTCCACTTTGTAACCCTTTGTGTTACATTATGCCTGCGCCAGGCATAATGTATGGAAAGGGGGAGTTCCCCTGTTGGGGGGGTGTGGTCGAAAAAATGGTGCACGGAAACCTAAAAGATTTCCTTGCTTCATTTTTTACGGCACTTTTAACACCTGCTCTGAGCTGGCATTGAAAGGGGGATTCCATTATTCATAATGTGCCCCTATGTACTCTGCAGGAGTAGCACCAATATTTTGGTGCTACTCATGCAGAGTTCATCAATAGTGTCAATAAAAATGATGCTTTTGCCCCCTACTGTGCGCCATGATGCACAGTATCTTAGAAACGGGGCACACATGGTGGTGGTAGGGGGCCACTGAGGGGCACAAGGAAGGTGGCGCTGTACTAGGTGTAGCGCCACTTTTCTTAAATATGCCCCAGAATGATTTGCTGTCGTACCACACCTGCCTATTCTTGATGATGTAATATCTGGTTTACATTTCACATTTTCTAGGTACAGGAACCATTCAACAGTGCAGATAAACAACTTTTCATTAAAAAAACAATTTACTCCTAGAGCTAACATTAGCTTATTTGTATTTGCTTGAAATTCTACCTAAATTCAGTGATTCACACTGCAGTTGATTTTGTAACATATTTGCTGTCATTGATGTGGGTAGCAAATACCCACTGTTCTAAATTGAATTTTAGTAGACTTTTTCATCAAAGATTCCGACCCCCTTCACCCTATCGCTCCCTCCTGCAAGGACGTGTCTAATCAGCAACTGTTTTCACTGGCCACTCCACATTACTGTACCTGCTGAGTGGATTTGCTGATGTACTTACTTAGAGTTCCTAATTGACATACAGGTTCACTTTGCTGTTGCCTTTTAGGAACATGTCTAGACAGTATCCAAGATCTAAGGGCAAGATTAATTCATTAGGCTAACTGAATAATTTATATCCATTTAAAAAGCAAATGAATGCAAAGGTGTTCTTGTATGATTATTGCTTTCATGGATTTTTCAGTAAGAACCAAGGCATACATTAATAACGGACCAAGTACCTTTAATGACATTTCCAGTGGCTGCCCTGTGGCTATTAAGGCATGCTCCCATTATAAGAAGTATAGATTTTTCCATTGGACAAATTTGTTGGTTAAGTTGTTCGCTACAGCTAGGGTCCACTCAGGGCAGAAAATGGCCATTAATATTATGAATGGTGTGGTCAAACAATTTCGGAGCAGACTGAAAATTCATTGTACCTTGCCTATTGCATTTAAGAAAAACAAATACTTTCAAAGTTGAGCTATTTCAGTTTCAGTTTAAAATGCATAGAAGTTTGTCACACTATACATTTTCAAATATCTTCAATGTCATTTTGTTGCATGTCACTTTTGAAAAAAAAGGTGCTAATATGCTGGTACTAATTTTCTGCCTTCATTTTGATTTGCTTCTCTCAGGACTTTAGCCGAGTGATAGAAATTGTGCCTCTTTCCTGCTGAAACATCTTGTTCCTCCAGCGGCTTTCAATATAATCAACCATGATTTTTTTTTTTTTTGTGTGTGAAATTTTATATACTGCACAGCTTTGTCAAACAAATTCTTCTTCTTATTATTATTAGTATCATTATTATTATTATTATTATTATTATTATTATTAATATTATTAATATTATTATTATTTGAACTCTAAATACCTGTTGTGCGTTTTGCATGCCCTTTGGGTGCCTAGTTAGATATGTTTTATATGTTAGATATGTTTTATGCCTCCTTTTTTAGCCCTGGTGTTAGCCAAGATCTCCTGATTTTACTGATATATGTATACTGCACTTACATAAATGCTCTTTCAGCCACCTCTTTTCATCCATTGGTATGTTGCTGTGTCATTCACATTTTGCTCCCATCCACTGCAGCATACATCATGGGGCAATGGGTCAGCCTACTTCAGCCACTGGTTAACTATACTTTGAATGACAGCATTTTGCTTGTTCACAATGAGCTCATCCACACACAAGATAGTTCCCTTCAGTGCCAGTGCATGTCTTTTACTTTATAATTACTATACTGCTGCCTTGGTGTTTAGAGCCTGAGGTGAAAGTAGGACCTTTCTACCAGATGTGATCATAGGCCCCACTCCATGATTTATCAGCTCCTGTCTCCTGCCAACTCTGTTGTAAACTCCTTTTGAATTGTCCTTTATTTGCATGACTACAGGTATTTCACAGCATAACATATTACTTCCATTTGAAACTGTTCTGTATAAATTTATTGGCCCTCATTACAACCCTGGCAGTAAATGCCACCTACCGCAGTGCAGACGGCCGCCAACATACTGTGACCCCAGCGGTATTCCGCCACTGGTATTATGATCCACATTGAGAATTCCGTCACTATAGAGACACCCACAAAAGTCCACCAGCCCAAGGTCAGTGATAAACTGGCAATAGCAAAACCCACACCGTTACACCAACAGGAATACGCCCGCAGTATCAGGAACCACGAATCCCCGTGGCAGTCTTTCAATCACGGTAAACCATTGGCGGTACACACCGCTGCGCTCAAAATACACACACAGTAACAAAACTATACCACAATGAGCAATTCAAACTACACATACCTGACACACATACACACGCCACACCCACAAACACCCCATCTAATATAAAACACACACCCATATTACCCACAACCCCTTACAGCGAAAAAATAGACAACAGGCAGAGGGAAACAAACCAGAAGCACCCACTCAATCAGAGCCACAGAACACCATCACCCATACACCATTCACGCACATCACAGCATACACCCCAACATATCACCCCACACATCACCCCACACATCCTCACACATATCACACACACCACATCCATGGCACCCCAAAGACACCACCGGTTGTCTGAGGAAGAGTTAAGGGTCATGGTGGAGGAAATCATCCGGGTAGAGCCACAGCTATTCGGATCACAGGTGCAGCAGACGTCCATTGCAAGGAAGATGGAGCTATGGCGGAGGATCGTGGAAAGGGTCAACGCCGTGGGACAGCACCTAAGAATGCGGGATGACATCAGGAAGAGGTGGAACAACCTACGGGGGAAGGTGCGTTCCGTGTTTGAAAGACACCAGGTAGCAGTACAGAGGACTGGCGGTGGACCCCCACCTCCTCCCCCACAACTAACAACATGGGAGGATCAAGTCTTGGCGATCATGCATCTGAGGGCCTCGCAGGAGTAGCAGGAGGATTGGACTCTGGTAAGTCAAATCTTAACTACTTTATCCCCCACACCCTACCTGCATGCCATCACAAACGCATACCCCTACCCTCACCCCATCACTCCACCACCTCACATATACCCCACCATCACAACCCACCCATCCCAATACCAAGCCATGCATGCAACAACAATGCATGGACACCCATCACAGACCTGTATGGACACCCATCACCCTAGCATTGCCAGTAGAGAGACTCACCGAGCCCACAAAATCACCACTCACACAAGGCCAAGCTGACAGGGAAATCACAATCATACAGGGAAACACACCCATGCACAAGATGGCACACGCAGACACATTAACAATGCAGTTGCATTCCCACAGGACCCATACTCCACATCACCGGAGAGGAGGTGCCAGCTACATCCAGTCCCCCACCTGAAGAGGCCCACAATGACGACAGCAGCTCTGCAAGCCTGGATCAGGATGACCAACCCGGCCCCTCTGGAAACTCGGGACAGTCGGTTCCCCTGCCACAGTCCCAACCCACCACAGACCCTCCCCCCTCAGGAAACACCAGCACAGCACCAACCCAACGGGCCCATGCCACTGTCCCCAGGGCACATCAATCAGAAGTGTGACCACCACTACATGGATGTACGCCGGCGGTGACGGTACGCACCGCCGCGGACGTGACCGCCATTTTCTATCTGTTCACTCACTTGCTACCTGACCTTCAACAGGAGAGGACCTACACTGCAAGTTCTGCTGTGACCTGTGTCTGGAAGTGACAATGGCTCATGTGTCCGGGGAAAGGGCCCCTGCCTTCACTGTGGAGGAGTTGGAGAAACTGGTGGATGGGTACACATTACTCTACGGTCCTCCAGACAAACAGGTGAGTACACTGTGAGCATGATGCGTGGGACATGAATGTATGGAATGCTGTGGATGTAAGTCACATGTTGGGGGGTGCTGAGGTGGCCTGGCCAGAGTGCAGCATGTAAGGGGGTCACTGTCTGTGCGTCAGGGGATGGGTGGGAACTGGTGGGCAATGAGTCTGATTGTTCCGGACGGGTGAATAATTCCCTTTTCTGCTGTCTTTTCCCTCCAGTTCAGCACCCACCAGAAAAAGGGTATTTGGCGTGCCATCGCCAAAGAGGTGTGGACGCTGGGGGTCTTTGACAGCCGGAGCACCCGCTGCCGCAAGAGATGGGAGGACCTGCGCCGCTGGGCAAAGAAGATGGCGGAGGCCCCCCTGATGTTCCGCATCCTGCCGGTGGCCTATCCGGAGTTGGATGGGCACTTGAAGGCATCACAGCAGCCACAAGGGGGTGAGTACAGATTCTGAAAGCTGACTTTGCGCGCGTTAGGAGGTACTTGGGTGAGGGATGTGGGCTGTGAGTTCTCCAAGGCCAGGGTGAACATGGACGGGTAGGTCCCTTGTTGGGCAGGCTCTAGAGCACTCCTACCCCATTATGTAAGTGGCCATCTACTACTGGGCAAGGACCTGTGGGTTTCTGGTGTGCAGATGCTGGCATTAGGCATTGTACCCCATGAGCTGGTGACTGTCTTAGTAAATGGTTGGGCATGGCCTAGTGCATAGGGCTGCACCCTGTGTGTTGTATACGCCAACGGTAGTGGTGTTGCTGGCATTGACCAAGTGTGTCTTCTGTCTCTTCCCCCCTTTTTAGGGTAGAGCCTGCGTTGCATGTGCCCGCGCATGCGTATCGCAGCGAGACTCTTTAGAATGCAGAAAAGGGCTCGGACCCTGTCAATGTCACGTCAGTGTTTTTTATTGGTTCGTGGGCTTGCCTAATAAAATCTGCTTGCTTTCATTAGTCGAAGGCACGCATATGTCATGCCTTTTCCGGTGGTTAGCCCTCCTCGAGCGCAGCGACCAAGTACAGAAAACATGCGAGGCTCGCTGTTTTCCATCGGGCTCGTGAACTTCTTTTTCTCTAATTTACGAGCGCGATCTCACTTGGCAGAAGTCGAGCGCTTTACATAGTTAATTGCACTTTTTCGGGTTACGTATATAAATGCACTTTTGCCCGATAGGTGAAAAGTCGGGTTAGTAGTTTACAACGCTATCAGCTCTAACATGAGCAAACGCGAGACCCTTTGCATTGCAAATGCTTGTTTGTTTTGTCACCCTTTCCTTGTTTGCATTAGGATCATCTGGAAGAGGAGCAGAGGCACCGGCAACGGAGGGAGCTGCATCCCACATGGGCCTGGAGGCCGAAACCACCGAGGGTGAGGGCACCAGTGGGACAGAGAGCGAGGGGAGCACCTCGACGGGGACAGGAGGGGAGACCACAGACAGCGACCCCTCCTCTGATGGATGCTCCCTGGCAGTGGCGGACACCTCTGTGCCCACCCCAACAAGAGATACAGCTGCCACCCCCCTGCCAGCATCACCCTCCCAGCAGCCCCTCAGCATGTTTCCCATGCCCGCTCACCCAGGAGGGTGGGCATCTCCTTCGCCCCAGGCACCTCAGGCCCTTCCACAGTCAGCCCTGCTGCCCTCAGTGAGGAGGCTATTGACTGCCTGAGATCCCTCTCTGTTGGGCAGTCAACCATACTGAATGCCATCCATGGTGTAGCAGGGCATTTGCAACAAACAAATGCATACCTGGAGGGCATTCACTCTGGCGTGGTGGCCCAACAGAGAGCATTTCAGGTTCTAGCCTCAGCACTGATGGCAGCCCTTGTCCCTGTGTCTAGCCTCCCCATCCAAATTCCTCTACCCAGACCCAATCCCCTCAACCCCAGCCTATCCCAAGCACACCTTCAGACCAGTATTCACCCAAATCACCACACAAAAGTGGCTCAGGCAAACATAAGAACCACACCCATGCAAACACACCAATGTCCACTGCCTCCACTGTGTCCCCCTCCTCCTCATTGTCCACCTCCCTCCCAGTAGCATCTACACTCGCACCTGCATCCACTACCTCCATCACCAGCACGCCCATCACAAAATGCCCCACACAAGCAGTCACCACCCCCACAACCATGTTGCAGAGAAGCTCAGGGGTCCAGACGGAAAACTTCCTATAAGAAATGCCGTTTTATAAGGCTGTGGGAACTTGTCACCAGAGGGCCTGGGCCCCAGCCCTCCTCAAGCAGAGATACTGTACTATAAGTTGGTGAGATCCCACTTAAACAGTGTCATAAGTCAAGTTCATCATATTGTTTATTATGAAATAAAGAACTTTGGAGTAAATACGAGAATCGTAGTATAATCTTTAATTCAGCCAATGTTCATCGAAGTATCAGCCAACACGTGTTTCGCCCTTTGTTGCGAATACGCCAGGGCTTTCTCAAGGCAAGTCACATAAGGTAGAAAATTCCTCTGATACAAATACCACAAATGTTGATGATAATCTTTTAGAGCACACGCCTTGGAATATCAGTGTTCTCGTATCTTTAAAAGACCCTGGTTTATTCCGGAGAAGTAGTGATATTACAGCTTCATAGGCACCGAGTTGTGTAACACAACGTCAGTTCTCCAAAATCCACCCCCACAACCATGCACACATCCCCTGTGTCCTCTCCCAGTGTGTCTGTGACCCCTCCTCCCAAAGTACACAAACGCAATCACCCACCCACCCAACAGCCATCCACCTCACAACAGCATCCAGCCAGGGTGCCCAGATCCCAGGCCAACACCTCAGCCAACAAGTCTGCGTCCATTGTGGTACCTGCAACTCTCAGAGGATCAAAAGGGGCACCCGTCAGGCCAGGCAGTGTGCCACCGACCCCTGCAAAGGACCAAACCATTCCGCCACCTGCCAAGGTGAAGAAGGGGACAGCATGCAGCAAGGGCAAGGGCAATGAGCACGACCCACCCATCAAGGCCTCCTCCAAAACTCCATCTGCCAGAGCCAAGGTCCCAGCAGCATCTGCCAAGGTGAGGAAGGGTCAGAAAAGCCCAGGCAAGGCACTTTAAGCCTCGGAGGCTCCAGGTGAGGGTCTGGTGCTCACCATCAGAACCGACAGCCCCGCCACCTGTACCGCGGCCAGCACTGCCACAAGCACCGCCACCTGCACCGCCACCTGCCCCTCCACTGCCAAAACTACTGTCAGGAGCAGCATCCCCAGTGGTCAGCCGTCCAAGGCTGCAGGAGACCATCTGGTGCCTCCCTCCACCACTGGCAGCACCGGCACCTGCACCACGGCCAGCACAGCCAGCATCCCCACCGCAAGCACCGCTGCAGGCACCACCACCTGCACCGTTGACAGTAGGACCACTACCAGCAGCAGCAGCCCCAGTGTTCATCCGTCCGAGGCTCCAGGAGATTGCCTGGAGCCTCCCACCACTACTGGAAGGACCCCCACCAGCACCGGCACTACCAGCAATTTGCAGCCTTAGTCGCCGCAGGATGGAGTTCGGCCCTGCCTCCATGGAGTATCATGCTACCTCGTCCATGCAAATCTCGTGCCTCAGACACCCAGGTGAGGGAAGGTGAACTGCCACACCCCAAGTGCTGCATCACTGGGCACAAAGCCCCCTCCAGAACCAGTGGAGAAATGCATCCTCTCACCCTATCCTTGGTAGGATGAAGCACACTGGACACAAAGCCCTCTCTAGAACCAGTGGAGAAATACATCCACTCACCCTATCCTTGGCAGGATGAATCACACTGGGCACAAGGCCCCCTCCAGAACCAGTGGAGAAATGCATCCACTCACCCTATCTTTGACAGGATGAAGCACACTGGGCACAAAGCCCCCTCCAGAACCAGTGGAGAAATGCATCAACTGTACCTATCCTTGGCAGGATGAACCACACTGGGCACAGAGCCCCCTCCAGAACCAGTGGAGAAGCCATCCACTTGATAGACTGTGGCTTTGCACTCCCCAGGACCTAGCAGTGGGCATGGAGCCCCCTCGAGGAGCAGTGGAGTTATTCCATCTTCCGGCTGAGGTGCCCCCCCTTCCCCGTCCTCCTGAGGTGCCTGTGTGTTTTCGACCTGATGCCCCTGTAATGTTCCCTCTGTATTCAGGCAGGAGTCAAGTGTGGGCTTGGCCCATGATTTTTGGACCAGTGGGCCACAGACATTAGCAAAGGATAATGTACGGCCTTCTTTAAAAAAAGAAAAAAAAATGATAAGAGAATATAGGGTGGTACAGAGTATATTTGAACATATCTTCTGGGTGTCACAGTAGATATATAGGTGTGTTTAAACTAAAGAATATTCTGCTAAATAAGCTATGGGATCATGGGTGAATGAATGGAGGGGAGATAGAGAGAGGGGGGTGGGAGAAAAAATTATTCATATGGGGTGTAGAGGAGAAGGAAAAAGGGTGGGGCAAGGGGGAGAGAGAGATTGGGAAGAAGACGGGGTGGGCAGTTTGGGGTCAACACGTCAAGGTTATTAAGGGAGTATATCGATTACTTCCTGTCTGGTGTGAGTTATCATGTAGAGTTGCGTAATGATGTTTGCATGCCTAAGTAGTTTTAGTGGTTTTAGTTTTAGTGTGAGGTATAGGGTCTAGTGTGTAGAGAGGGGTAGAACAGGGGAGGGGGAATCAAGGGGTGTCTGAGTAAGTATCCTTAATGAGTTTTTAATGTTCTAGGGACGAATCCTTCATTTCTGCACTGGGTAGTCAGGAACAAGTTGGATGGGGGAAGGAGAGAATTATTCGGTACGTGATTAAGCATTCTGGGGTGGAGGGTGCTTTCCGAGGCGGATAGTCTGGGAAATGGAGGGGAGGGAAAGAAAGAGAGAGCGGGAGGGAAGAGGGGAAGAGGGGAAGAGGGGAAGAGGGGGGAGAGGGTTCTGGGATAACAGCTGCCGTCTGCCGACTATCCACCAGCTGCCTTATGGTCCTGTCAAGAAAGGGCTCCATACCTCTGTGAACAGAGCTGCTTAATCCTGTAGATTGTAGATTACTCGTTCATGGGTAGCAGTTTGGAACATAGCTGTCATCCATTCTGCCGGGGTTGGGGCGATACTAGAACTCCAGTGTCAGAGTATGCAGATTTTAGCTATAGCAATTGCTGTATGGAGCAGTCGTTTCAGGGGTCGTGTCAGGGAGGGGTATGGGCGCGTGTCGTGAAAAAGGATGAGTGATGGCGGAGTCAGATGTGGTAACTCTATGGAGTCCGCCAGTGTGTGGCACACAGCTTCCCATAGGGGCTGGATTGTTGGGCAGTGGCATAAAATATGTAGTAGGTCGCAATGGAGGTCTGCGCATCGCCAGCACTTCGCATGTGGCATCAGGCCTGCCCTGAAGAGTTTTATGGGGGTCCAATACCAATCTTGGAGAACTTTAAATAGGCAGAATTTCAGTCGGGCCTCACGGATACCCCTATCAGGGGCATCTATTATGTCCGACCATTCTTCTTCAGTGTAAGTGACCTCAAGTCGATCCTGCCACTTTAAGCGCAACCGTTCAAGGAGGGGCTGCGAGTAAAGATGGTTTGTTAGCTCTGCGTATAGGCAGGCCATAACGCCTCTGTGACGACCCCAAGTCTGTAGGTAGGTGACAATGGGCGAGGCTTTGATCGTCCACAGGGGGGTTCCCAGGGCTTTGCGCATGCAATGCTTGAGCTGTATGTATCACCACTCTTGATGTTGTGAATGTCAAACTCTTCCCGTAGAGTGTTGAAGGGTCGGCATCAGTCGCCATCTGTGATTTGGGCTATATTGCGGCTACCGGCGTTGTTCTATTGGGGCCATCTGAGGGTGTTTCCCCCTATTTTTATACTTTTGTTTCCTTCTATAGGGGCCCGGGCGTGTAAGAAGGGGTGTATGCACAAAAGGCGGTGAGCTCTGCACCTTGCTGTGTTTGTTACCATAAGGATAGGGTTGGACAGGTGGGGACAGTCAGCGTATATCCCTCCTAGCTCTAGTTTCTCCATGGCTACCCACTGTGGGGGATCCGGGGTTCCTGGGAGTGTGTAGGCTAGTTGCGATAGTTGCAGGGCTAGTGCGTATTGTTCTACTGAGGGGAGTCCTAAGCCTCCATAGGATTGTCGTGCCAGTATTGTTGCAGGTTTCAACCTTGGGTGTGTAGAGCCCCAGACGAAAGTCCTTATTGAGGCATCGATCATTCGGAGAGAAGAAAGAGGCACTTGTAGAGGGAGCATGTGCGGGAGGGTGACCATCCTGACCACCTGTGTCCTACCCCACATGGATAGGCCCAGTAGTGACAACTTGCCGAAGTCCTGTTTCATCCAGGATATAAGAGGGTTTAGATTATCCTTCACCAGGCCTCGGTTGACATATGTTCCCAAATTTGAGGTGAGCCGGGGTCCATTTGAATGGGAGGCCATGAATTGCGGCTCTCGTTTTTACGCGGGAGAGGGGTAGTGACTCGCTCTTGACCCAGTTTACCCGATATCCGGATAGGGACGCAAAGCGCTCTATGATGGAGAGCAGTAATGACAAGGATCTTTCTTGGTTGGACAGGGTTAGCAAGATGTCGTCAGCGTAAAGGTAGATTTTGGAGGAACCCACAGTTAAAGGGATATCTTTTATCTGTTGGGAGTTCCGTATAGTAGCTGCCAGAGGTTCCATTGCTAGCAGGAATAGGAGCGGTGATGGGGGACAACCCTGTCTTGTGCCTCTTCCAATGGGAATGGATCTGATAGAAAGTCCCCGCAGTTAACTTGCACCGTAGGATGGTCATACAGTAATCGGACTTTGGCGATAAATTGTTCTCTGAGACCAAAATGTTTCATGGTAGCAAACAGGTAGGGCCATTCGATGCGGTCAAATGCTTTCTCTGCGTCGAGGGATAGGGCCAGGGCTTCCTCTGGTAGGTGTAATGATTCAAATAGGGTATAACAGAGAGTGCGCATATGATTTCTGGAGGTGCAGCCTGGTACGAATCCTACCGGAGTGTTATGAATCAGGGACGGTATCACTTTACGTAGCTGTGCCGCTAGGATGCTGACTAGAAGTTTGACATCTCCGTTCAAAAGGGAGATAGGGCGATAGCTGCCACAGAGTAGGGGGTCTCTCCCTGGTTTGGGCAGGACAACAATTGTAGCCTTGTTGGACAGAGCGCCCATGGAGCCTTCCTGACATGCCTCCGTGAGTGCCTCCTGCACTGCAGTGGTTGCCTCTTCCCCTGCCTATCTATAAAATTCCACAGGGAATCCATCCTCTCCCGGGGACTTGTGGTAGGGGAGGTTCGCAATGGCTTGCGTTATTTCTTCCCTGCTTATGTCGCCCTCTACAAGAGCTCGGCCTGCCTCCGAGAGACAGGGTAGATTGGCCGTGGTAAGAAATGCCTCAGTCTGTACGTGGTCGGTCGTTGTTTCAGGGGTATAAAGATGTTGGTAATAAGCGGCAAATTTGTTTACAATGTCTTGCGGGCGGGTTAGTTAGTTAGTACTGCTCCTGAAGAGGACGTTATGGCCAGGATGGCGGAGGCAGCTTCTCTCTGTCGGAGTTGTGCCGCTAGAAGGCGTCCTGCCTTCTCGCCTTGCTCATAGTGGCGACCGCGTAGTCTTTGTAGCGCGGATTCCGCCTGCGATGTATAGAGCTCGTTATGTGCCATTCAGGCCTGTTCGAGGGAGTGACGTAGTGCGGAGGACTGCTGGGCGGTGTATTGTTTGGTGAGGCTCTGGATCGTGTCTTCGAGCTTACGTTGGTGAGTCTCCCTGTCTTTGTTAGCTAGTTCTGCATCACACATCATATTCCCTCTCAAAGTTGACTTTGCCGCTGCTCATAGGACACGTTTGGAAGCCACAGTACCGTTTTTTCGGCCATGTATGTAGACACATGAGTACTAATTTGTTCTTTCCCTTGGGGAGAGCGGTGTCTATGCACCGCAAAGCGCCATGGTTTGCGACCGGGAGAGGCTAGACCTGCTTGGATCAAAAGTAGGATCGGGGAATTATCTGAAAGTCCACTGTCCAGTATGCTGTTGTTTTGTATTTGGGGGATTATGGTGTGTGATACGAAGAAATGGTCCAGGCGAGACTGGGTACCGTGGACAGACGATAGGAAAGTATATTTCTTATCTTTTGGGTGTGTTAGTCTCCAGCAGTCGACTATGCCTGCATCAGTGGTTAGGTCCATCAGCAGTGCTCTATCGTGATTATTACCCGTATCAATGGGGCCTGTCCTGTCAAGTATGGCATCTCGGGAGAGGTTCCAGTCTCCCCCGATAATGTAGCGGGTGGTCCCGATTTCGGTCAGGAGACAATTTAATTGTAGGAAAAAGGAGGGCTTGGTGCCAGTTGGCGCATAAACGGAACCCACACATAGAAAAGTATCTCCTAGCTTTAGTTTGGCGAATATATATCTCCCCTCCGCATCGTTCCATGTTTTAATGATTGTAACCAGGAGGGATTTACGTAGCAGTATCGCTACTCCGTATTTGCGAGGTGTGCCACCGCCGGGCTCCTGGGCTGTTGGGCAGCAGCTAAAGGAGACCCTTCCCACCCAGTCCCGTCTAAGTTTGCTGGACTCCGGGTTGTCAAGGTGTTTCTCTTGGATCAGAGCTGTGTCCGCTCTTTTAGATTGGAGATAGGACAGCAGCTTTTTCCGTTTAATGTAGCTTGTCATGCCGTGCACATTCCAGGAGAGGATTCGTAGTGGGTGTGTCGTGTCATTCCCTGACATGCTTAATGGTAGGGTGAGGTCTCATCGATTCCGAGAGTAGTAGCAGTAGGGAGGGGGGCAGCTTCAGCCGTTGGGGTGGGGGCTATACCTGCTGCGATGTGGTGGCTTGGGAGGAGGGCAGCTGGTGGGGGTCATGTGTTCCTACGGAAGAGAAAGTGGGAATAGGAAAGGTTGAGAGAGAAGGGGGGAGAGAGAAGAGGGGGACAGAGAGGGAGGATAGAGGGGAGGAGAGAGGTTGTTGCCGGTAATATATGGAGTAAAGTAAAATAAAGTAAAGTAAAGAAAGAAAAGAAAGAAAAGAGGGGGAAGGCTAGGGGTCCGATGTCCCCTGAGGATAGATCTGTAAACGGCGAGTCCGATTCCTTTCGGAGCTGCTCCCGGCACCGCCGGTGGGATCTCGCCCGCGGAGGCGGGGGGGGGAAGAGGGTCAGCCACCATCGGCTTATGACAAAAGGTTTCACTAACTCCGGAGGGAAGGGGAAAGCCACGGATATGTTGCAGGGGGAGCTTAAGGGGGGGTAATAGTGATGATAGTAATGATGATCGGGGTTTGTTATCCTGGGTGAAAGTCGGGGGGTGGTGCAAGAGCAGTGGGGACGGCTTAGTGTATAGGGTATCTATGTTTTGCTGGGTGGGTAACATCTTGTTATTATGATGGTAGGTGGGGGGCTGGTGTTCGTATGGGGGGACGTACGGTGTCTAGCACGGTTTGCATGCTCTCAATGGTGGGGTAGTGGGAAATCGTTATACTTGGTTAGTGTTGTCATGTCGGGTCCTGCACCATAGGAATGATTTGATGGGGAGGGGGTGGGGGATGATGTTTATGGGGAAGGGGAGGGGGAAGTTTATGATGATGGGGGAGGGGCAAGAAGAAGGGGGGGTTTGGGGGTATAGGACAGTGTTGGGCCAGGAGGAGGCTTTGAAGTATACTTATGTATAACAGCTTAAATACTTCCAAACTTACATAAAATCACTATAACATGTCGCACAATATCTCAGTAACATGATATAACATAATATCATACCATACTATCGCATTTTCGTCTGTTAGGCTTTGTATCATAAGACATATTTTATCTTATCTTTGGCCTATGGGTAAATAGTGGGAGTTAATAGGTCCTGGTCTAAGTACAGACAGTGTGAACTTCGTGATAGGCTGGATATAACGTGTTGTATTATTGCATCATAATACTGTGCAGTACATTAAAGGGTCGCCAGTTTGTAAGCTAGACATTTGATAATATCATGATAGGGCGGGGCCCTGTCCCATGTGTGAGCTGCGGGTGTCATTGGAGTCTAGTCTGAGTGCAGATATGTGTGCTCGGTATTAGTCTATGAATAATTTATATTATGTTATTGCAGTTTATAGCAGTACATTGTAGGGGGTATGAGTGTGTTAGTCGTCTGTTGGCAAAGGATTTGACAGCTATGAGGAGAACGCAAGTGTGAAGTTCGGGTAAGTATTCATCTATCCGTGAAGTTGATTGCAGTCGTATTCCATAGGACAGTGTTGTGCCAGAAGGCGTCTTTAAGGTATACTTATTTGTGTTATCTTATATTTTATGCTTTCTGTCTTATGTAATATCTTTGTGATATATAACATGATGTATCTTTGACATGGTATCTCTTGTAACAGAGTTTCGTACCGTGCTATCGTACTGTCATGTGTTAGGCTTTGTGTTGCAGAGCATGTTTTAGTTTTGGCCTATGGGTGAGTAGTGGGAGTTAGCAGGTCCTGGCCTAAGTGCTAACAGTATAGACTTCGTGCTAGGTTAGATATAACTTGTGTTGTATCATTGCGGTATAATGCTTTGCAGTACGATAAAGGGGTTTCAGTTTGTTTATTAGATGTTCAGTAACATCGTTATAGAGCAGAGCCCTGTCCTATGTGTAAACTGTGGGTGTCAGCAAGGTCTAGTCTGGGTAATGATATGTGTACTCTGTATTATGCTAGAGGTGGTTTGCGTTACGTTGTTACGATATATAACCTTATATTATATTGTGGAGGGTATCGGTATGCTAGCCGTCTATTGACAATGGTATCAACAGCAATAAGGAAGACACAGATGCAAAGTCCGGGTTAGTACTCATCCATCCGTGGAGTTGTCGGCGATCGTGCTTCGGTGTTCTCGCAGTTGTCTCGCATATGTGCTGCATCAGGTAACCATCTCAGGGGGATGCAGTTGTCGGTTTTAGAGGTGAACAAGATTTGTCTCTTTCCGATAGCTGGGTGTGAACTGCCACAGCGTGCAGGACCTGACCCCTGTCATTGTGCGATCTGGCTGGTCTCTCCAAGTCCCTGCCCCTAGGGCAGTTTCTCCAGTCCTGGGGGAGAGATTCCACTATCATTGTCATCCCCTGAGGTATCTTGTGGTCGGTTTGTGCTAGCAGAGTCCATGGCCTGATGCTGGAAGGAGTCCAGAAAAAGTCTCAGTTCTTCAGGGTTGTAGAAGTCTTTGGATACCCCGTTTTAGGTGACCCACATTCTCGCGGGGTCAAAAAGGCTGTATTTCATCTCCAGTTGGCGAAGCCGGGGTCTTAAGGCTAGAAAGGTCTTTCTGCGTTCGTTTGTGTCTTTAGAATAATCGGCCATTATTCGGATGTCATGTTGGCCTATTCGAAAGGGTCCATGACTTCGTGCCTGGAGTATTTGCCGGGTCTGGTTATGGCGTAGTAGGCATGCGATGATTGGTTGAGGTCTTATCGGGGCGTTTCGGGCCTACTCTATGTGCTCATTGGAATTCCAACGGTGAGTCAAAGGTCAATGAGGTCAGTTTGGGAAGGGTAGTAGCCCAGAAAGGCCTGTATATCTGTTCCCTCTTCGTTTTCCGGAATCCCTCACAGGCGGATGTTGTCTCTTCGGCTTCTGTCCTCCATATCTGTTATTTTGCTCCTGAGGTAGAGGAGATCATGATCTTTGTCCTGGGACGTGGCTACCTGCGTTTCAAGTGTCCCCATACAATGTTCCAATCCTGTCACCTAAGATTGGAAGCCTGCAATGTCTGATCGCATGGATTTGGTCTCCAGGGTCAGTGAAGATATGGAAGCGTCCATCCCCTCTATCCGGCGGCTAACGGCGGTGATCCCCTGTAGTATCCGTTCCATGGTTGTGGACTGTTCTTTGACGGACATCGCAGTGGGCTGGGTTGGGGGTAATGATGCGTGGGGTCCTGTCGTAGTGGAGGTTGGGCGTTTATGGTGGAGTGCCTCTGAAAATAATAGTTGCTGTGCCGGCTTACCAGTAGGTTTATGATTTGGCTTGCCACTGGGCATTGCAGTGCCAGCCTGCAAGAATTGCCCGGTTGAGTCCAAGACCCTCCTCGGGATCCGGTGGGAGTAGGGGTGCAAGGATCAGTCAACACTCATCTCTCCCCTTTTCTTTTTTTTTCTTTTTTTTTCCTCTGTCTTTTCTTTTCTTTTCTTTTCTTTTTTCTTTTCCTCCTTTATTTGTACTGAACTAGTGGACGCTGCGGCATACAGCCATCATCTGTTGTCACCAGGCAGGAGGGTTATGGCGATAAGGGCGCAGGGATGATTAAGCAGGTGTGGGGCCCGGAATAATCCGGGTGTTGAGATGGCATTATCTAGTGCTTGTTGCGCGGCTTTGGAGGGTGCGAGGCATTAATAGGGCAGTGTCCACTGTTTACCTTCGTTGTTAAGCTTCGTTAAGCTTTGGTTTGGCTTGCTGTTGCAGAGCTAGCCTCCAGTTAGGATGCGGGGGGAGTATTGGAGATAGGACGGACAAGTCCCTCTTTATGTTACATTATCACCGGCCCATCTCAGCCAACGGCGTGTACTCCTGGATGTCTTTTCCGATGTTGGAGCCCAGTTGATGCCTGTGGGTGCTGGGGGCCCTTGATGCTGCTCTGGTATCTGGGTAGCCTGGGAGGGGGAGGAAAGCGGCGTTGGTCCCCGCCCCTCTTTGCTTGCTTTTTTCCTCTTCCTTTTTTTTTTTTCCTCTTCTTCTCCCCTCTTGCCTTTTGGGGGGGGGTGCGTAGTGCCTGTCTCTACCCGGTAGCTGGTTTCTCCCTTTTCTTTCTTGTTTTTGTTGGTATATTATTTTTTTGTCCTTTCATTTTTCCCCTCAGAGGAAGGGGGGGAGCGCGATGGTCAGGTGATGGGGTGGCGCAGCGCCTCTTGCCAGTGCTGGGGCGCGAGGGTCAGTACCTGTGGAGCCGGGTGATGCTGTGCCGGTCGAGCCGATCTGCCTCAGGATCTGAGGATGCGACTCCGCCCCCTCGACAGGGCCTCTGATACCGAGACGTGCTGCGGACCCTCTGGTGCACCGCAGCGGGTCTCCTCTGTAGGGGTCGGGGGCTCGACGCACTGGGAAGGTCTCCGAGGCCCTCCGTGTTGGTTTTTCTTTCTCTCAGCGAATCAGCCGCTCCAATCCACCTGGGGCTGCAGAGATGCGACTCCACCCCCCAGTTAGGCCTCCGTTGTCGAGGCGTGCTGCGAGCTGTCGGGTTCATAATGTCGGGCCTCCTTAGCAGGAATCGGGGTCTCGGTGCTTCAGGAAGGGCTCAGGGGTCATTTGAAATGTTTGTTCGGCGGCCGCTAAGCCCCCGCCGCCTCCCCGGGATCGCCCCAGCACGGAGCTCTCGGCTTAGGCGGCCATCTTTCCTCGTGGCCAGGCCACGCCCCAATGTACAGCCTTCAGTACATATTGTCAATATTTGTATATACTGTTTTTCTATTCGTTAGGTATATCTGCCTATTCCTAAAATATCACTGATTTCACTCAATTCCTTTTGTCCTTGCGTTCTTCCAGGGGGTCACGGGGTGTAAATGTACTGTTGTTGCATGTGTTTGTGTGTATGGTGTTGTAGATGAGGGTGAGGATGCGGGTGGGGTGTTGCGTGTGTGTGTCACTCTCTTCCCCCCCCTCCCCTGTGTGATAGGTGCAGTACTCACTGTGGTCGTTGCCGCCGTCTTTGATATTCCTCGTGTATGAGGAGGTAGACCATCGTGGGCATGACCTGTAACTCGGGCTCCATGGCATCCTGGTTCTTCGTTGAGTGTCGAGAGGTGAGTGGTTTCCCTTCCAAACACTGTTTCCGCCGAGCTTTTGATGGCGTTGGTACCACCCCGGAAAAGCTGGCAGATTGGCGGGTTGTAATGGGGTGGGCGGTACATTGTCTTCCGTCTGTCTGTTGGCGGTTACCACCACAGTGTTTGTTGCCACCGCCGTGGCGGTCGGTGTGTTGAAGTGGTTGCCTGTGTTGTCGGTTTCCGCTCTGGTTGTGATCCCATTTTTTTTTACCGCCAGCCTGTTGGCGGTATTACCGCTTTAACACCGACCGCCAAGTTTGTAAAGAGGGCCATTGTCTTTATACTTTGCATGCAGTAAACAAACAGAGTTTCAGTATTATATGTGTGAATTAATAAGAAGTCAATTATTCAGAAAAGGTATACTTTGGACTGAATGTCACCAATTGTTTTTTTAATAAACTTAGCTCAGAAGAACCTACCTGTATAGTGTGTAAATTGCAGTACTTTTTTGAATTATTTACTTCTTACTTTTTTCTTTGTTCTCCTCTTCCTTTGATTCTAGTGTCATTCTTTCTTTGTTTCTTTCTTCTATCCTCTTGCCTTCTTTCGTGCCTTCTACCCTGCCTTCTTCATCTTTCTTTCCTTCTATTCATCCTTCGTCATCTGTCTTTCTTCTTTTCTTTCTTTCTTTCTTTCTTCCTGTCTTTCTTTCTTTCTTTGTTTCTTTCTTTCTTAAACTATGTTACTTATCAAGATTCTCAGCCACATTTTATCCATTTGCCTGTGGTTGTGTCATTCACATTTTTTCCAACTCACTCAAGCATGTATCAAGAGTGTCAGCCCACTTTAGCCATTGCCTAAATTCACCATAATTTACGGCATGGTGTCCATTTAAAATGAGCACATCCACACACAAAGTAGTTCACTTCACTGTCACCGAGTACTATGGTAATGTGTTGGAGTTTTTAGACCAAAAACCATATTTGCCTTTAGTCAATGTTTTTCTTTAGATTGACAAACACCCAACAACTTCCTGAAATAAAAGTTTTGCAAAAGTCAAGACAAAACAAAACAAGATTTGCCAAAACTCAGGCGGACGACATGCAACCTTTTGGCTTTGCCAAAACATGTTACCAAGCTGGTTTAATTGAAGTGGCATCGTGACATTGTAGTTGCCTGCAATTGAGTGTTAGGCCTATAATTTTTCTTGTAATGATAACCATAATAATAATAATAATAATAATAATAATAATAATAATAATAATAATAATAACAAAATGCATTCCACAACTGAAAAGCTGTTATTTTGCATATATGATTAGGAAACAGCCTCATCTGTGAACATTGTATGCAATTCAAATTTGTATTCTGAGAATATGCCTGGCACTTTTAGCTGGCACATGTTTTCTACTTATTTTTGTGACATATGATATTAAAAAAAAATGAATAAACAATCATTGCACCAACTAATTCTCCAAGGCCAAATCTTTTTGCATAGACACGTTTTGATCCTGTACATATGGACATCAAAAAAGAGTCACGCTGTTAGATTCACATGTGTCCATTCCTTCAGTACAGGGAAAATAAAGTCAGAGAATTCGAAAGGCTTTGCACGAGGTCATGGACAAAATGAATGTCAACCATTATTCACAAATAATTTACATTTGAAGTAAGCTTCCAATTTTCAACCCAGGTTTGTTGGTCTATGTGCTCAGTCAGTGCGGCGGGGAGCTGAGGGATGTGGGCCACCAGAAGTTATCCCAAGCTGAGGTGGCGTATCTGAAGATGATGAGCTCAATCTTGTTAGAGTTGAGCTTGAGGCAGCTTTCTCTCATCCAGGTTGCTTCTATTCCTCAGTGGAAGTTCCTTTTGGCCGTGTCTGGGTCTTCACTGAGGGAAATTATGAGTTGTGCGTCATCAGCATATGACACAATGTTCATACCGTGGTTTCTGATGATGGCTGCAGGAGGGGCCATGTATACATTGAACAGTGTGGGACTCAGTGAGGATCCTTGGGGGACTCCACAGATGACGTCTGTTGGTCTGGATGTGTAGGGCAGGAGTCTGACACTGTGGGGGTCATTCTGACCTCAGCGGTAAAAGGCGCTTACCGCCGGTCAGAAGACCGCCATAACACCGCTGCGGTAAACCGCCACGGTCATTCTGACCCGCAACTGGCAAACCGCCAAAAACCCAACATCAACAAAATTCCGCCACAGCAACGGCCAGCGAAAAACTGGCGATGACCAAACCTCCACCGTCACGCCAACAGAAATACGCCCATGCCATTCCGACCCACAAATCCCCGCAGCGGTCTTTCAACCGCGGTATTCCATTGGCGGTACACACCGCCGCGCTCAAAATACACACACCTTTCCAAAACACTACCACATTGGACAATTCAAAATACACACACCTGAGACACATACACACACCACTCCCACACACCCAATACAATATAAAACACACACCCACATCACCCACAAACACTTACGACCACAATTGCGACTGAAGGACAGAGAGAGACAGCACAGAATAGAGTAGACCATCACACAGAGGCAAATCACAACATCACCCACACAATATCCACGCACAAAACACCATACACCACCACACTCACCACACTCTACAACACATACACCACCCCTCACCTCATCCACACCACCCCATGGCACCCCAAAGACACACCAGGTTCTCTGACGCAGAACTCAGGGTCATGGCGGAGGAAATAGTTCGGGTAGAGCCCCAGCTCTTCGGGACACAGGTGCAGCACACCACCATTGCCAGGAAGATGGAGCTATGGCAAAGAATAGTGGACAGGATCAACGCTGTGGGACAGCATCCACGAAATCGGGACGACATCAGGAAGCAGTGGAACGACCTACGGGGGAAGGTGCGTTCCATGGTATCAAGGCACAACATCGCGGTACAGCGGACTGGCGGCGGACCCCCACCTACTCCCCCAGAATTCACAGCATGGGAGGAGGAAGTCTTGCACATCCTGCATCCTGAGGGCCTCGCAGGAGTAGGCGGAGGAATGGACTCTGGTAAGTCAAATCTTCACTACTTCATTCCCCCCACCCCACCTGCATGCCAAATCATACCCCCACCCCCATCACACCAACTCCTTGCAAATGGCTCACCATCACAACCCACCCATCCCAAAACCTAGCCCTGCATGCGTCCCCAAAGCATGGACACCCATCACCAAAGCATGCCCACTGCACATACCCATCTCCCCCACAAGCAACTGTCACAAAAGCCCCCACAAGGGAATGCCAG
Source organism: Pleurodeles waltl (assembly GCF_031143425.1). Taxonomy (NCBI): domain Eukaryota; kingdom Metazoa; phylum Chordata; class Amphibia; order Caudata; family Salamandridae; genus Pleurodeles; species Pleurodeles waltl. Next base: position 1,181,464,410 of record NC_090437.1, read on the forward strand.
CACTGGAGACAGTCGGTTCCCCACAGACAGCCACAGGCTACAGCAGACCTAACCCCCTCTGGGAACACCAGCACAGCTCCCACCCAGCGGGCCCATGCCTCTGTCTCCAGGACACGTCAATCAGCGGTGTGTCAACCACTACAGGGCACCCAGGTTGACCCACCACCCCAACAACAGGGACCTGGGGGCAGTGGTAGTGGGCACACGGTCCAGGGGACAGAGGCCCAGGGAAACAGGGGAACTGGGAGGGCTGCTGTGCGACAGGGGGGGACAGGCCCAGGGAACCGACTCTCCAAGAGGCCCTCTCCTCCATCATGGGAGCATACCACCGCTCCCAGGAGACGATGGCTATGGTACTGGCCAGGTTCCAGGAGATCCAGGTACTGCAGGAGGAACAGTACATGGGGTTCAGAGAGGAACTGAGAAACATTAGTTCCGCAATGGGGACCATTGTCGTGGCCCTTAACCAGATAGTCACCACATTGCGGGACCATGTGGCACCACAAAGGGCCCCTGTCACTAGCATGGACCCAGACCAGGCTACCACCTCCGCCTGCGCTAGTGGACAGGAGGCCCCCACACACCGACAGGCCACCAGAACCCCACCTCCTGCAGAAGAAGAACCACCCCGCAAGCGGTACCTGAGATCTCACAAGAAGACAGAGTAGGATGCCAAGACCCCCGCCAGCAAACGATACCCCCTGATGTCATCCCACTGTCCCACATTGTCACCCTGTCCAAACTTAAACTGCCCCTGCTCCATCCTTCCACAGGCATATGGACAATGCACCTGTGAGACTGAAAACTGGACTCTGCCATGGACATTACTCCACCATCACCCATCACCGTTTTACAATCATGTCCCTAAATTTAGCACTTTAATAAAATCACTTATTGCACTTAAAAAATCTGGAGTCTGCTTGTATTTTGAACAAATGTATTAGACATAACGGTGCCAAAATGTTCAGTTACATTGTGATGACAACATACCACTGTCACACAGCTGTAGTCCATGGGCAAACAAAGCAGAGGTCAAGCAGAGGTCACGCAGTGGGGCCCACAGCTCTGAAAACGGAAGGGAAAGTCACAACTCAGTTAACAGGAACTGGGGGGAAACACAGACAGTAGAGAGGCAGGAGACTTTAAGTAAATGTAAAATGGCGGGGTTGATTCGTACCTGTGTGCTACTGAAAATACTGTTGTATCACTGTGTCCCTGTTGTCTGTGTCGTCCCCGTCGTCTTCCTCCTCTTCACTCTCCACAGGCTCCACAGCTGCTACAACACCACCATCTGGACCATCCTCCTGCAGGAAAGGCACCTGGCGTCGCAAAGCCAGGTTGTGAAGCATACAGCAGGCCACGATGATATGGCACACCTTCTTTGGTGAGTACATTAGTGATACACCTGTCATATGCAGGCACCTAAACCTGGCCTTCAGGAGGCCAAAGGTCCGCTCAATCACCCTCCTAGTACGCCCATGGGCCTCATTGTACCGTTCCTCTGCCCTTGTCCTGGGATTCCTCACTGGGGTCAGTAGCCACGACAGGTTGGGGTAACCAGAGTCACCAATTAGCCACACACAGTGTCTCTGTAGCTGTTCCATCACATAAGGGATGCTGCTATTTCGCATGATGTACGCGTCATGCACTGACCCAGGGAACTTGGCAGTTACATGGGAGATGTACTGGTCAGCCAAACAGACCACCTGGACATTCATCGAATGATAACTTTTTCTGTTCCTGTACACCTGCTCACTTTCACTGGGGGGAACCAAAGCCACATGGGTCTCATCAATGGTACCAATGATGTTGGGGATATGTCCAAGGGCATAGAAATCACCCTTCACTGTAGCCAAATCGCCCACCTCAGGGAAAACAATGTAGCTCCGCATGTATTTCATCAGGGCAGACAACACTCTGGACAAAACCTTAGAAAACATAGGCTGAGACATCCCTGATGATATGGCCACTGTTGTTTGGAATGATCCACTTGCCAAAAAATGGAGTACTGACAGAACCTGCACCAGAGGGGGAAACCCTGTGGGTTGGCGAATGGGGGACATCAGGTCTGGCTCCAGCTGGGCACACAGGGGGTCATTCTGACTTTGACGGGCGGCGGAGGCCGCCCGCCAAAGTCCCGCCGGCAGAATACAGCTGCGCGATCAAAAGACCGCCGCGGTAATTCTGAGTTTCCCGCTGGGCTGGCGGGCGACCGCCAGAAGGCCGCCCGCCAGCCCAGCGGGAAACCCCCTTCCATGAGGATGCCGGCTCCGAATTGAGCAGGCGGAGTGGAAGGGGTGCGACGGGTGCAGTTGCACCCATCGCTATTTTCAGTGTCTGCTTGGCAGACACTGAAAATCTTGGTGGGGCCCTGTTAGGGGGCCCCACGACACCTGTTCCCGCCAGCCAGGTTCTGGCCGTCAAAACCGCCAGAGCCAGGCTGGCGGTAAGGGGGTCGGAATCCCCATGGCGGCGCTGCCCGCAGCGCCGCCATGGAGGATTCCCCAGGGCAGCGGGAAACCGGCGGGACAGCGCCAGTTTTCCATTTCTGACCACGGCTGTACCGCCGCGGTCAGAATGCCGATGGGAGCACCGCCAGCCTGTTGGCGGTTCTCCCGCGGTCGTTGGCCCTGGCGGTCCATGACCGCCAGGGTCAGAATGACCCCCACAGTTCCTGTATAGTGGCTCGGTCAAGTCTGTATGTCAGTATGACATGTCTTTCTTCCATTGTCGACAGGTCCACCAGCGGTCTGTACACGGGAACATTCCTCCATCTCCTCGCAAGTCCCAGCGGACGGTGCCTAGGAAGGACAACATGGAGCACAGAGTCAAGCAACCCACAGGTACGTAACCACAGCTTGCACATTACACGATTCGCTATGCATTGAATGGCTTGTATGAGTGGCAATGCAACGCCTAGGCCTGTGTGACGCAGTAGAAATTAAGCCATGTGGGCCCTTGAAATGGCAGCTGCCTGACCTGTGAAGTGTGACAATGGGATGTGAGGTCAATGTGCTGGCGTGGTACACCGTGGTAGTAGGCGGTCGAAGACCGCGGCGCAAAGCAGCATTGGTTAACATTGAACCCTATGGGTCTCAGGAGCCAAAGACGATGTGCGCCGGCGGTCGCGGTACGCACCGCCGCGGTACGCACCGCCGCGGGCGTGACCGCCATTTTCTATCTGCTTAATCACTCGAGACCTGATCATCCACAGGAGAGGACCTATACTGCAAGTGCTGCTGTGACGTCGGTCTGGAAGATACAATGGCTGCTGCGACTGGGGAAAGGGCCCCTGCCTTCACATCTGAGGAATTGGAGAAACTTGTTGATGGGGTCCTCCCCCAGTATGCGCTACTCTACGGTCCTCCAGACCAACAGGTAAGTACACTGGGACCATGCTTTGTGGGCAATGCCTGTGTTGAGTGGGGTGGATGAAAGATGGTGGGCAGGGGAGCGAATGAGGCATGCATCGCACGACAGATGAGAGCATGTGCTATATGGCAAGGTTGGGGAGGGGGGCCACTCACATCGACCATGCAGAAAATGATGATATTTATTTTTCCACCCTGTCCATGTCACATAGGTCAGCGCCCATCAGAAGATCGACATTTGGCGTGCCATCGCCAAGGACGTCCGGACCCTGGGGGTCAACAACAGACGGGGCACCCACTTCCGCAAGAGGTGGGAGGACATCCGCCGCGGGAGCAGGAAGACCGTGGAGGCTCTGCTGGGGATGGCCTCCCAACGTAGGAGGGGTGGCTCCCGTCAATTGACCCCCCTGATGTCCCGGATCCTGGCGGTGGCCTACCCCGATTTGGATGGGCGCGTGAAGACATCACAGCAGACACAAGGGGGTGAGTACCAGCACATTCTGCTATGTTAGCGCACAGTGGAGGTGTCTGGGTGGGGGAGGAGGGCTGTGGGTATCTCTAGGCCAGGGCGATTTCTGTAGGCTGGGCCCCTCCGTAAGGCATGGCCCTGTGCCCCCGCCCCCCACCTCTGTAGGGTGCTAAGTACAGCTATCCATGGCCCTGGGTCACCTATGTGTGCAGTTGTCGTCCATAGGCTTGTAGGCAAAGTCACAATAATTGAGTAGTGTACACCGAGTGCGCGGCGTAGTGCAGGGGGCTTCTGTGTCTGTCCTCTCCGCCAACGGTGTCGCCAATGCATGCACTCAACATGTCATTTTTTCTCCCCCACCCCCCTTTTTTTTGGTCTTCCTGTTCATGTGGCGGAGGAGAAGTGGCATCGGAGCACGAGGGAGCTGCATCTCACATGGCCCCGGAGGGCCATGCAACCGACTCCGAGTTCACCAGTGAGACGGAGGGCGAGGGGAGCTCCACAACGGGGACCCATGGAGACGTCAGCGACACAGACACGTCCTCGGAAAGGAGCTCCCTTGTGGTGGCGGCAACATCCGTGCCCACCGCTACAACAGGTACAGCCGCCACCCAGCACACCAGCTCCGCCCTCCAAGCAGCCCCTCAGCGTTCGCCCCGTGCCCACTCGGCCAGGAAGGCGGGCATCTCCTTCGCCCCAGGCACCTCAGGCCCTGCCCCAGTTACCCCTGCTGCCCTCAGTGAGGAGATCATTGACCTCCTCCAGACACTCATTGTTGGGCAGTCTACCCTTTTGAATGCCATCCAGGGTGTAGAAAGGGAGGTGCACCGGAGCAATGCATACCTGGAGGGCATTCATTCGGGTCAGGCTGCCCATCAGCGATCGTTCAACGCTCTGGCGTCAGCACTGACGGCAGCCATTGTCCATGTCTCCTGCCTCCCCCCTCCAATTTCCTCATCCCAGTCCCACTCCCCTGTTCCTCTGCCTATCCCAGCCACACCTACAGACCAGCCTGCACACACATCAACACCCAAGGGCAGCTCATCCAGACATAAGCACCACAGATCACACAAGCATTCACACATGGAACATCCACATGCAGACATGCCAACAGCCACTGCCTCCTATGTGTCCCCCTCCTCCTCGTCTCCCTCCTCCCTCCCTGTGACGTCTCCACTCACACCTGCATGCACACCACCATCAGCCAGTACGTCCATCACCAGCACACCCACCAGAACACTCCGCACACGTGCAGTCACCACCCCCCCTGCCATTTACACGTCCCCTGTGTCCTCTCCCAGTGTGTCTGTCACCCCCTCCTCCAAACCACACAAACGCATGCAGCCACCCACCCAACAGCCATCCACCTCACGACAGCCTCCGTCACAAGCACCTGCACCCAAAGACAGCACACTTGACTCTCCTACAACCACATCCTCTTCCTCCACTCCCATACCCACTGCACCTACCCTTCCCACTGCTCCTAAAAAGTTTTTCCTCTCCAAAATTAACCTCTTTGCATCACCTGACCCACCCCCTCCATCTCGTAAGAGTCCAAACAGCACCTCAGCCACCACAAGCCCTGCACCTACAAGGACCATAGTCCAGGGTATTGGAGTCCACCAGCTTCTAGGGCAGCAACATCGGCCAGCAGCAAGGGGACAGCCAGCCCACCCCCTGGGAAAAAAACTAAAAAAGGGAAGGGCCGGCGCGAGAGGCCAGAGATGGCAGCCCCCAAAGGCACTACCCTGGCACCGTCACCTGGCACATCCACAAAGGGAGGCAAGGGCCCCAGAGAATCGGCGAAGGAGGGCAAGGGCAGCAGGGCGGACAAGTCCGGCAGCAGGCGAGCTGCCCAGGAGGGCCCCACCAGCCCCATTTCGGGTGTGAAGGAGGACACCCACGGGCCCAGGACTCCAGCACAGGAGGGCCCCGCAAGCGAAAGGTCGGATGGCGACTGATCGGAAAATATTGGCCCAATCTGGTTCCCTGGGAACACATGTCAAGCACCGCTGAACAGGGCCCCGCCGTGACAAGCACCGCCGAACAGGGCCCCGCCGTGACAAGCACCGCCGAGCAGGGCACCGCTGTGACAAGCACCGCCGAACAGGGCCCCCGTGACAAGCACCGCCGAACAGGGCCCCGCCGTGACAAACTCCGCCGAACAGGGCCCCGCCGTGACAAGCACCGCCGAACAGGGCCCCACCGTGACAAGCACTGCTGAACAGGGCCCTTCCTGTCAAGCACCGCTCCGCTGGGCCCTTCCTGTCAAGCACCACTCCGCTGGCCCCTTCCTGTCAAGCACCGCTCAGCTGGGACCTTCCTGTCAAGCACTGCTCCGCTGGGCCCTTCATCTCAAGCACCGCTGCGCTGGGCCCTTCCTGTCAAGCACCACTCCTCTGGGCCCTTCCTGTCAAGCACCGCTCCGCTGGTCCCTTCCTGTCAAGCACCGCTCCGCTGGGCCCTTCCTGTCAAGCACCGCTCCGCTGGGACCTTCATCTCAAGCACCGCTCCGCTGGGCCCTTCCTGTCAAGCACCGCGCCGCTGGGCCCTTCATCTCAAGCACCGCTCCGCTGGGCCCTTCCTGTCAAGCACCGCTCCGCTGGGCCCTTCCTGTCAAGCACGGCTCCGCTGGGCCCTTCATCTCAAGCACCGCTCTGCTGGGCCCTTCCTGTCAAGCACCGCTCCGCTGGGCCCTTCATCTCAAGCACCGCTCCGCTGGGCCCTTCCTGTCAAGCACCGCTCCGCTGGGCCCTTCATCTCAAGCACCGCTCGCCCATTGGCAGGGCCGGATCTGTGTCGGCCAGGGCTTCACAAAGCACTCTGGGCACCATGCCTCCTCCAGAACCAGTGGAGTCTGTAATCCACTTGATGGACTCTGGCTTTGCACTCCCCAGGATGGATCAGTGGGCAACCCACCCACTGTAGAGACTTGTGAGACTGTGGCTTTGCACTCCCCAGGATGGTACAGTGGGCATGGAGGCCCCTCGTGGATCTGGCGTCGTGGACTCAACTGGCTGAGGTGCCCCCCCTTCCCTTCCCCCTGAGGTGCCTGTAGTTTTACTATCTGATGCCCCTGCAGTGTTCTCTCCAATGGAATCGGGTCTCGTGTGTGGGCTTTGCCCATGTGCTTAGGCCCATTGGCCCACGAACAATGGATGATAGCCAATATGGGCCGGACTTTTGACCTATGTATATATTGTTCATGATGTAATATATTTTATTTATGTATTTCATATTTCACTTAACTTCAATTATGCTATAATATACTTCATTTTTAATGATCATTTTATTTTGTCTTTGCATTCTTCCGGGGGGGCTGGGGGGTGTCACTCCGACTTGCTGCTCTGCATTGATGTGTGTGTTGTAGTGGGTGAGGGTGGGGGTGGGTGTGTGGCATATGTGTGTCCCCGTAATTTTTTGCCTCCCCCCTCCCCTGTGTTGTAGGTGCAGTACTCACTGTTGTCTTCTGCGCCGGCGTTCGTGCTCCTGGTAGAGGAGCAGGTAGACAATAGCTGGTAGGAATTGTAGTTCTGATTCCATGCTGTCCAGATTCCTCGTGGAGTGTGTAGAGGTGAGCGTTTTCCCGTTCGTAGTCTGTTTCCACCGTGTTTTTATTGGGGGGCTCCCGCCCTGGAAAAGGGGGAGGATTGGTGAGTTGTGATAGGGTGGGCGGTACATGGTCTGCCGCCTGTCTGTTGACGGTGACCGCCGCGCTGCTTGTCTTTACCGCCGTGGCGGTCGGAGTGTTAAAGTGGCAGGCTGTGTTGGCGGTTCCCGCCAGGGTCGGAATTCCATTTTTTGGGCCGCCTGCCTGTTTGCGGGTTGGCCGCCGCTTTTACACCGACCGCCAGGGTTGGAATGACCCCCTGTGAGTCCTACCAGAGAGGAAGGAGTGGATCTATTCCAGAGCTCTTCCCTGGATTACTATGTTGTGGGGTCTGGTGCGTAGAGTGCTGTGGGAGACCATGTCGAAGGCTGCTGAGAGTTCGAGGAGTATAAGTGCTGCAGTGTGGTCACGGTCTAGGAGTAATCGGATGTCGTCGGTGGCTGCCAGGTGGGCTTTCTTTGTGCTGTGGTAACTGCAGAAACCAGACAGGGAGCTGTCCAGGGAGTTGCTTGCCTCAATGAAGTTCCATAGTTGTGCGTTAATTGCTATCTCAAGTACTTTTGCGGGGTAGGGTAGCAGCGAGATGGGCCGGAAATGCTTTACTTCTGATGGGTCAGCCAAAGGTTTCCTCAGGAGAGGCCATATTTAGGAGTGTTTCCAGTCTTCGGGGACAGTACCAGTGTTATGGGGCATGTCATTGTGTTTCAGAGCTCGGGGGCAATGGATGAGATGGCTCTGATGTACAAGTGGTATGGGCAGGGTTCCATGGGGGCTCCAGAGTGGGTGCTGTTCTTGATGCTGATTGCTCACATGGTGAGCGTGGACCAGCTGTGGATGGCCTGGGTGGGTTCTGAGGGGTGGGATGGTCGCAAGTTCCTGTGCCAAGATTTTCTGAGAGGAAGCTTTTGTATATGTCTTGGATTTTGCAGTAGAAAATGGTTGTGTGTTTGTCGCAGAGGTCCTGCAACGTTGGGATGCTGGTGGCTTTGGAAGGGGAATTTGTGAACTCGTTGATGACTGAGAAGAGTTCCTTAGAGTTGTGAGCAGAAGAGTTGATACAATCGCGGAGTGTGTCATTCCTTGCGCTCTTGATGTGTCGGTGGTGGGTGGCGGTTGTGGCCCTGAAGGAGGTTAGGTCTTTGCTGGTTTGGCTGTTCCTCCATTTTTTCTCTAAGCGTCTGCGGGTATGCTTTGATCCTTGGATTTTGGTGGTGAACCAGCTGGCGTTCCTAGGTACGCGTTTGGCCGATGTCAGCCAGAGGGGGCTAGAGTGTTGGTGCATACGGTGATCCATGCGTTGAGATTGTGCGCGGCTCTGTTGGTGACATCATAGGGAGGGATTTGGTGAGAGATGAGGTGAATTGCTCGTTGGTGATTTTGTTCCATTTCCTGTGATGGGTCCTCGGGGTGAGGCTGCTGGGTGCGGTGATTGTGAAGTGTATGCAACGGTGGTCTGTCCAGTCTGGGGTGGAGATGGTCTCGATGGTGATCTGGTTGCTTGAGGTGAAGATGGGGTCCAGTGTGTATCCTGCGATGTGTGTGGGTGCAGAGATCAACTGTCTGAGGCCGAGGGTGTTGAGGCTGTCGAGTAGATTGGTGGTGAAGTCGAAAAAAGGGGCAATTTGTGGAGCACACGTATATACAGAATTTCTAGCTGTCAAACATACTGGATTCAATAATCTATACACACTGGCAAAAACATATGAAATTACAGTACACACATAAAATTCACACAAAAGACAAAAGCAAATTATCAATTGGTATGTGGTGAATATATATAAATCTATTTAATATACATAGTTGTATCCATTGCAAAATACAATTCTTGACACCCACAGTTCAGCTTATGGTAGTTCAGCTACGAAGCTTGCACTACCCTAACCCCACGAAGAAAACACTACTATTGATGCAGTGAGTAAGGGAACTTGCTCTTTGGATTCAAAGGCTTTTGGAGCAGGATTGCCCTTTGACTTCTCTTAGGCCTAAGGGGGGCTTGAGCAAAGCTATAGAGGCTCTGAGCACTGCTTGTATGTGGGAATGGGCCTGGAGATTCACTCTTTGCTGGACCAAATGAAAATACTACTGACTGTCTTGCCATCATCAGGACCATTAGTGCCACAAAGGGTTGCTGGTGTTACGAAGAGTGGACTGCCCCCCAGAAAAAATAGAAGCTAGTCTCAGCTACACACAACGGGAGGTGCCACATTTGAAGACACCGTGCAAGGCTTCATTTACAGTCCCTTTCTATTTTGAGATGAAAGCATTGGTGTAAAATCCATTTCTGTAAATTTAAATGGAATGGGGTTAAAATTAGTTCAAATATCATGTTGAACTGACTCCATAGACACACAGGAGCAGCCTTACTAAGGCTCATACAGTGCTGCATTGTGTACAGTGCTTAATTTGTAAATAAAAACGTACGGCTGCTGCAATTAAATGTGTGAACACAGAATACTGAGGCAGTAAGCCATCTCGAGCCTCTTCAATCCATTTAAAGCCACTCTCTGCCCATTCAGCTCACTCTTGCAGCGTTCGGCTTCCTCCCATTGTGACGTTTTTCATTTTTCTCTTCGTTTTTCCCACAGCTGCTTTTGCTCGCAGTAAATGCTTGAGGCAGAAAAATAAGTGCCGGTTCTATAAGTGCCGGTGCTCCCCACTAGAACCAACAAGCGAAAATTAAGCACTGATTGTGTAGCATTGCATGAGAAAACGCTGTACTACGTTATGTTGCTTTCGTGCTGCATAGATGCACTCTATTTACAATATGGTACACCAAGACACAAAGACGACGATACCATGACTCAGCATGACACAAAGTTGTTTTTGCGCAACGAGACAGAAAGCAATTCCTATGTGTGTGATGCAAATTTAACCTATGTGCTGCACATCACATTTCTGTGTTGGAAATCAGCTTTCAGACGTGCAAGATCCAATTGAGTCATGCATGACTGTAAACTTCCACCCATTTTCATGCATTAGTTTGTTCATTGTTTCATGGCAAATGTAGAAGGTGCTATCTGTAAGAACTGTCAAAAGAAGGATGAAAGGTCTGTCCTGGAGAGGAGAAGAAAATGGAAATTAACTTACATTAAGAGAAAAGGCAGATTTGATATCCGAAGTTATCAAAAATGAAAAAAAAATGTTTATGACCTCAAAATTTCGATTACCTAAAAATGATGCTTTATAGCAAACAAAAGTGGACAAAATAAATTGTGAAGCACCAACCGGGGGACTGTAGTTGAATGTTAAAAAAGGTGGCATGATCATAAATGCAGGGCTGTAGAGAAACTGGGCAGGAATTTGAAATGACAACCGGAGGTTATTACACCTCTGTTGGATAGGTGCATCCTTTTGACACAAACTCAGGTTTATAAGTCTTTTTAAAATCTGTGTTTGCTTCAAATTAAATGCTGGATGCATGGGCACGCCCATACCTCACCAATGTAATGCTTTATTGATGCAAAGTAGTTCAAGGCAGCGCTATGTGGCATCAAGTGGCACTGTGTGACTTACTAAATGTGAAAAAATATTTTTCACCATGGCTGCCCCATACAGTTGATGCAACCCTCATGCAAAAGCACATTATGTCTCGCCCACAATTATTACCCATAATTTATATTATAAACTGTGTTGCAATTACTATATTTCTGCTCAGATTTAAAGTTTCAGACAATGCACTCCTGTACCCACTGATACTGTGATGTGTTCCATGACCAGTGGGTGGAGGGAAACTGCTGTATTCTCTAAGATATGGGAGTATTCTAATTTCTCCCTATTGCTGCAGCAGAGTTAGACTGCTGTGCACTATATACCCCCACTGCACCATAGTGCAAAGATGTCTGCATGAGTGTAGCATATGTGTTGTCCAACAAGGGTACCCTTCCAGTGCAAAATTGTATTGTTGGCCAAACTTTAGAACTTTTGACACATCGTATGTGTGCTGTATAAGGCAGAACACATCTACATTGTGAAAAGTTCTGAGAACTAAAAGCATTTAATGTATAATTTCAAGTGGTATTAATTATTGTTTAAAAAACTTGTCCACTATTGTTGATAGACAGGGTTTAGCCTAAAACAACATGAATGGTTGCCTGTGAACATCCATGTACCACCCATGGAATAGACTCTTCATGCAGAGTAATGCAAAGCTGCACTTTGCACTGCTTTTCTTCACCTTTTTCTTTCAAATACAATATTTGTAAGTGTCAGGCATTTTCATCTCTCTACCTCTTTAAACATGTCTCAAGCCTGGCATTGAAGCCTGAATGCAGTGTCACACTCCCATGTCGACTTGGCGTTCAATATCCCTTGCTAAGAGTTACACTCTCTTTTATTACATATGAGTCAACCCTAAGGTAGGCCCTAGATAGTCCATATGGCAGGGTGCTATGCAATTAAAAGGTAGGACATGTGCCTTTCAGTTCTATATGTCATGATTGTGAAAAACTCAGAAATGTGTTTTTTCACTATTGTGAAACCTACATCTCTCATATGATAACATTGGGGATTTCTTATTATATTTACTAAGCTGTAATTTCTGATTGGGTGGGGTAGATATGTAATGTTTTGTACCTATTTAATTGTAATGATAAATCTTCTTTAATGGCAAAGTCAGATTTATTATTACAATTTTGGTGACGTGATGAGGAAGAAGAGGAGAATGAACCTCACCCTGACCTCCTGGCCTCCAAGGAGATGGATAAATGAGTGAAAGGTGTAAACCTCTCTCCTACCCTGTCTTAGGAACAGCCGAGGGACTGTTACCCCTTGATGGGACAGTTACCTTCTCTATTTTCTCTCACTCCAGAGTTACACATCTGTGAACCAACAACATTGATACAGGGGACAGCCCCCCTGTCACAAACAAAAGGAAACAGGCTGTCTGACAAAGTGACAGCCAGCATCAAGGAAGAAGTCTCCAAGATGTTAAAGCTATGGGTGATTGAGCCTTCCAGTAGCCCTTTGGTGCTGGTACCAATAGCTGCCCCACCTGGCACTACCCCAGAACTCCAGTTCAGTGTGGATTACAGAGGGCTCAACTGAGCAAGCAAGACTGATACTCATCCCATTTCCCAGGCTGAAGAGCTCATTGATAGGTTAGGGGCTGCCCAATTCCTGAGTACCTTTGATCTGACTTCAGGGTATTGGTAGACTGCGCCAACTGAAGGAGACAAGGGGAGGTCAGCCTTCTCAACTCCAGAGGGCCATTACCAATTCAAAGTGATGCACCTTGGATTAAAGCATGGCCCTGCCACCTTCTAGAGGCTGGTGAACCAGTTTTTGGCTGGCATGGAGGCCATCTGTGCTGCTTACTTGGATGACATAGCTGTTCTGAGTAACAGCTGGATGGACTACCTATTTTACCTTTAAGAAATGCTTCAGGCCTTGTGAAATACAGGTCTGAGTATCAAGGTCAGTAAGTGCCAGGTAAGGCAATGGTTTATGGTGTACTTAGGATTCTAGGTGGGCAGGGGTAAGGTGCAGTCCCTCCAGGTACCCCCAAAGACTTAAAGTGAGGTGAGCTCCTTCCCTGGCCTCACAGGATATTACAGAAAGTTTGTCAAGGGATATGGCACAATTGTTGCCCCCTTGACTGAGCTAACTTCTAAGAAGAAGCCAAGAAATGTGATTTTAACAAAGGCTTGCCAGAAAGAATTTGACTCTCTGAAGCAAGGCATGTGCAGAGCTCATGTGCTCAAGACCCCTGACTTCTCAATTTTTTCAGTACTGGTTTTCATACTATGCAATAAATTCAATTCATACCTTAGACAAAAATCATTTGACAGTCTCTTAAAACCAACCTTTAAGTCACTTTATAACTTTAAGCCTGATTTAGATCTTGGTGGTGAAGGTTCCGCCGTTTACTTTTCAATTGAAAACCCATCTGCCACTGTGACAGTTTGCCAGCTGAATTTAGATGTTGGCAGTCCCATAGTCGAAATACTGCATTTGAACCATCGCCTCTGCCAAGAAACACCACCCACATTGCAGGCAGAAAGGGGAAAAGTGGGTGCTGGTTGGACCCCACCCTTACATTTGGATGTAACTTACTATCAAGTAAAAAGTGGTGGTCCAACCTCAACTTCTGAGTTGGCAGATTGGGGGTAAAAAGAGGTGAAAATGCACCTTTTTTTCCCATTCCGCCTCCATCTTCGACTGGAACAACAGGACAATACCTGCCGACACTGTAGCCACAACCCATGAACAAAGCACAACCTTCCATTGCTGGACTCCAAAGTAGGAATGCTACATTGCCAGGGTGCGTTGGGTGGGCACTACATGGAAGGTCAGGAACACTGAAGGCATTTACATGTTACAGTAATTTCTTAAAATCACTGTGACATGCATATGTCAGGGAGGATGTTGTGTCACACATGTATGGGGTCACACTGGCAAAACACACACATCACACACATACACAACTGTCATTGTGGTGTCATCAGTCATTGCAAAACACTCACACTGGACAATGGTGTTCATGTTTGCGCATTTCAAGTGGACCTGTATGGGTATATTTGTGCTATCTGTTGTGTATGTGAGACAGTATGTATGTGTGAGTGTATGTGTGTGTGTGTGGATTGTCTGTTTGAGAGGGATGTAGCTGGAGTGGGTGGTGTGATTGTGTCTGTATGTGTGTCACTTGCATGTGAGACTAATGTTGCTGTGTATGTTGTGTTGGTGTGTGACACATTCGGGTGAGTGTTGCTGTTGTGTGGTTGATGTTTTTGAGATGTGTGGTTGTGTGTGAATGTTTGTGTAGCTGAGTGTTAAGTTGTGTTGGTTGTTGGGGTTGTGTTATGTGTGGGTGCAGTGTCAATGGTTTGTATATGCTGTGTCTTGGATGTAGGTCAATGTGAGTTTTTGGCATGTATGGGTTGTGTTGTGTTGGAATAGCAATGGACATAAGTGTGTATGTAATGTGCTGTGCAGTGTGTAGTGCAGGAGTACACATATAGATAAGGTACAGTGTGTATGTGTGTTACTTACCTCTGTTCCATAGCCCCTGCCATTGTACGAAGTCAATTGGGTTCTGCCGCCATCTTCCCCTGTCAGCAATTAATCATCAGTCCACCGTTTGCAAACCTGTAATATCTAGATATGGAGGGTGGAATTCAGTTGGTAAAAATCAGGCCCTCTGTAGTGTTCTTGGGGTAGGGCTCAATGTAAGTTTCCAACCACAAAATTGGATCAATGCATGCCAATTGCCTCAAATAGCATAAACATTCATCCAATGTTAGGGTTCTAGTGTTCAACATTCAGATTTGTATCTGCTTTGTAGTTCAAATATGCTTTGTTTACACAATGTTGTTACCCATTTCCTAAAATGAGCATGAAACTGGAATGGTGATTCTGTTATTTTGGACAGAAAGTAGCATGAATCTGCCTAATGTTGTCCAAAAACACCTTCTTTACCAGACTGCCATTGGTAGTGTTTGTCTAGTACTCATTTTTGTCTTTAGTATTATGGAAGTGTTTGACCAATACAGACTCACAAATACAAGAAATAGCCAACAACTGTAAGAAACAAAAACTCTAACATATGTAATGTATCCTCAGACTAATGGTAAATATGTACCTATAAATAAAAATAGTATTCTGAAACACCACAACCTACATATTAGTTCTTCAGAAGGCTGTCAAACTAATGTTTCTTGCTCAGTTCTTCAGTTGAAAGACACTCAGTGAAGAATGTGGTCAATCTACATTGCTGTGAGCTAACATCCAAGCTATGACACACTAGCGTTGGCAGGTTCTCAATGTTATTCAGTGGACTTGTGACATGCAAGTTGGTTCAGTGCTGTAGTGAGCTACTCAGACTCACTTACCCTAAAGCCACATCCGTATATTGGCCAGTCTTACTTGTTTTCAATGAAGTTCATGAACAATATTGTTGGTACTGTGTCAGTTGCTCTCCAGTGAACAAAGTGTGTATGGTATGCCAGAGATGGGGTGCAACTACAGTGATCCTCTTGTCATGTGTGATTTGTTTTCTATAGTCCTGGGCCTAGGAGTCATATTTTATGCCAGGCTACTCCACAGTGATATACAGCTAAAGTTTCTTCACCTCTAGCTCCTCATTGTATAATACATTTTAAGGTACACTTGTGATTTCTTGTTCCTTTCTTTGAAATTTCTCTTTTGATGGTTGTGTACTTTGAAGTGCTTCCTCTTGGGCATGCTCTTCAACAAGACAGCAGTGTGTCACACCAGGGAAGTCTACAAACTGGATATTCCCATCACAGACCATTGTAGTTAGTATAGGTTGATACACGGATGCCCAACTCAGTGACATGTGCACCGCTATATGAATCCCTTACTATCCCATTCCCTTACTTACATGACCCACACAGTTTCACCAGTGACATTCTTGCAGAAACAATGACGTAGAGTGATGGCCATCGCTCTTCTTTCCTCTAGTGTCTGTCATACACATAATTCCACAATGCATCCATTGTCAATTCAGTGTGTTGACCTTATACAAATTGAGATGGAGCTCCACCTACACCCTGAGTGATAGTACATTGGTCACACATGCATCTATTGCATTTAACCTCATAAAGCAATGTAAGTGTCCTAAACCAAGGAGCACCACAAGAGATCCCCAACAGCACATTTACTGATCAAAATATTCACAAAAAGGAGACAACCGCCCAGGACAATGAGATCATCACGGTCAATACATCATGTAATCAATACATCCCCCATTATATATGACAGTGCAATCTTTACCCAACTTAACCTTCATCACCATATAGATGTCCTATCCCTAATTTTCACCAAATGTATCACAATCCAAACTGATCCCAAAAAACATAATGCTTCATTACAAATAATTAGCAACAATATCAAAACTCAAATACTCTATCCCTTTCGTCACTATGTAAGTCACATTCCCTAATCTACGTCCCATGTTGTAACAGGCATTTCACATTTCTACTGGCAAAAGGAGTCTCAGTTGCAAAGCATCCTCTGTGTAAGGGACATCCCTCCCTCTCAAATTCAGTGTGATCAAATCTCCTCTTTTTTCAAAGAGAAAATATTAGCTATCCAATGGGACTTCATAAATATTGTACCCCCATGAATGATACTGTTCTGAATACCTCCTCCAAAGTAGAGACTGAAACTTTGACAGCCCTTCAGGAATTCATATTAGCCCTGTCACTCCAGGCCATTCTGTCCTATAAATCACGATCCCCCAATGACTCCTTTTTCCTTCTCATTTTTCACAAAGTTGTGGACATTGTCAACCTTGTGATTAACAAAATTCTGAATACCTCACTAGCTACCACTGAGGACCCACCAGACTGGAATTTGGCAGTTGTTAAAACTCTCCAAAAAAACCCTGAGCAGACCCCACAATACTGTCCAATTTTTGCCCCATCTCTCTACTTACCGCATTGAGGAAAATGCTTGAAAAATTGGTTAATGGCCAATTAGTTGCCTTTTTAGAAGACATGAATGTACTTCATCCATGACAGTCTGACTTTTGTCCAAGCCATTCCACAAAATCAGCCATGCTGGAATTAGCAGACACCTTAAATTTGACTTTGAATGTGGGAAATAATGCAGTGTTGATTTTATTAGATTTATCTGCTGGATTTGACACCATCTCACACGACATGCTGCTCTAACGTAGAAAGGCCTGTGAGATCTCTCAAATCAGCCAGTCCCAGATTAAAGTCTTCCTAATGGATCATAAACAAGCTGCTTCGTTAGGACCTTTTTTATCCCCAGAAGGAACTGTGACATCAGAATCAGTGATTCCATAGGGCTAATCTCTTAGCCCTGCAATATTTAATATAGATATGACCTCCCTGATTTCTTTGGTCACTTCCTTTGAAATAGAAACCACCTTTTACGCTGGTGATATGCAGCTGATTTTATCTCTGAACAAAGCTTCCATTGGCTCTGTGCTCAATTTTAAAAACTGCCAAAGGTAAGGTTTGGGACCCATTTGCGAATGGGTTACCGTCAATTTGAAATTGGTGGTAACTGCAAATGTTTTGCGACCACATTCATGGTCACAAAACAATCATACATACCTCTATGATTCGATCATAGGAATGGACACCCTTGACACGCCCCTTCCTAATACCGAATCAGTATGTAGTCGTAAATCCAAGTTACCGAATCGCAAATTGGATTTGTTACATACCAAAATGCAGTTTTTGAGATCGCAAAAGGCCCTTTGGGGCATTTGGTATAGCAAAACAGTTTGATACCTCTGGCCCATAGATTCTTCTTTACAGGATATGCAGTGTTGCCTCTGGAAGTTTCTTGACACAAAGCAATTGATAGAAACTCGGGTGCAGTTTAAGTAGGCTACCACACCCAAGATGGCCACCGAGAAACTTGTCTCCATGACTGCACATGGTGTCAAGGGGACAAATACATCACAGCAACAACACAAATGATACAGTATATCTACCATCAATAACAGCTTATACCACTCATAAATCCATAAGCACAAAACATATGTACATAAGTGCGGGTGCATTGGTTGGCGGGTGGTGTTTTACAATGTAATCATAAGCCATGCTTGAATAGGTAGGGCTAGGCAAGTTGAGAACAATGACATTCACACATATTGCATCACTACACATAAAAAAGGCCAAAGGTTTTAATGGCATCCAAGTCTCATGTCCTGGAGTGGAGGTCACACAGCTAGGACACAGTAGATCCTTCAGGGACCTACCCTTCCTAAAGATCGCTCCGGGGTTCCTAAAGATATAATTTTTTTAACCAGGGACTCTTAATAAAAGATGCCAATGCACCTTAAGAATCCTACAAATGTCATATTTATCCATGGTCTATTTAGTAATGAAGGGTGTCCCCCAATGCTTTGAATTCCTACTACCCTCCTTCATTTTCAGTGCCCTCCTTAAAGATCTTCTGTATTTTCCTCTCATCTGCTCTCAGTGTTCTCAGTAGAGCTTGATTGAACTCGCAGAGCTATATAAAGACCAAGCAAGATAATGTGCAGTTCTAACTAAAGAGGTAGCAGTTAATAGCACAAAGACTTCTTCGGCATCTCTCTATACATGTCACTCTCCCTCACACTTCCCTCCTCTCTTGCCGCCCCTGTCTCATATTCATGGCTCCCTGGTTTCCCCCGCCTTCTTCCACAGCTTCTCCTTCCCCTCCACCCTTGTTCTGAATGTGACAGCTCAGCTGATTATGGAGACAGAGGCCCGAGAAGTCTCAACCATGGCATAGGGGTGGCCTTGTCATGCAAAGCAACCATATTTTCAGTTTCTCACCTGTCGTCCACTCCATCAGACAGACCCGTGCCTCAGGCGGCACTGGCAGGTCCCTGGAGAAATGTTAACCACATACAATACAGCCTGCATTCAATAGCCCACCCACATGGGGCCTGCAAGTACTGATGGCTTGTAATAGGAGATGGCAGGGCATCTCAGAAAGCCAAAGCCCAAGTCAACTAAGTGCCGGTTTTGAGTTTGAGCCACATCACAGGCAAGTGACATTGGATCGCCTTAATTATCAAACTCTCATGAAAGGTGAGTGCACTAGTATTGTTGCAATCCCTTCAGTATTACAGTGTCCCCTCAAAAGACTGTTGAAACAAATACAATTCCTGGCAAAAGAAACCTAAAACAAGCCCAACCACACAAAACAGAAAATGGGTTACAAAAATACACAAAAAACATTAGAATTAAAAAATATTCAGCAAGTACAATTTTTATTTCAAGGAATCTGTGGCAGGTGCAGATCACTTAATTGCAGGGTGAGCAACTGTGCATATCACCGAGAAGAGTAGAGCACCCCTTGGGTGACGCTTCACATGGCAGAAGGTGGAGTTTTTGCTAAACTCTGCACTCCATGAGGAAAACTCCACCGGCAGAGAGAAGTTCACCGCCCACTCCTACTCCTACACATCATATCCTCATTTTATGAACATGCACTTGGCACTCATTTTATTGGTCTCAAACCTGATCTGCTCACTGAACTTCTGTCCAATATGGACCATTTTCCCATATGGGATATAGTTGACAAGAGATTTTGGATGGGCACTAGAACCATGCAGAATACTATTGCACCCAGTTGTCTTTCTAAACATCTGGCTGTGCACAACACCATCCTTTACATAGAATTGTAAGTCAAGGAAGTACATTTTTTCTTTATTAAAATTGATTGTTAGTTTGTTATTGAAAGGAGTGTCATTGAGATCCCCAAATTATGTGTATAATTGATCAACCAAATCTGTCCTTAACACAATGATATCATCAATATACCTCCCTAAAAAACTATGGGCCTCATTATGACATTGGTGGTAAATGCCACCTACTGCCACGGCGACGGCTGCCAACATACCGTCGCCATGGCTACCAGCCACCAACCACATTATAACCATAAACGGAATACCACCAGAAGGCTGGGGGTATGCGTCGACAGTCATGGCGGCAGATAGCGGTAAGGTGGTGCTGCTGCCAGCAGCAGCGCCATGCCAGAAAAACACCTCCTACCATATCATGAACGATGATACAGCCTGGCAGTGTTTTGCTGGCGGACAAGGAATTCCCTGGCGCTGATAGTGCCTACCGCCATGGTTTTTGTGGCAGTAAGATTGCAAATGAAAACCATGGCGGTAGGCAGGGTCATAATCCAGAGGGTGGGATTGTGACGGCCGCAGGGCTGGAGAACTAAGTATCTAGCCTGGCAGCTGTTACCACCCTGGCGGACGGAATGGTACATTGGTGGTTTGGTTTGAGCCAAGCCACCAATGTCATAATTTGGGAAAAGGTATCGCCAGCCTGTTGGATGTACCTTTACCTAAATTACCGCTGTCTGCCAGGGTCGTAATGACTTCCTATATACTTAGTCCAGGGGGAGTCCCATCGACTCCATCGACTCCAGGTGCACTCCCGCTCATACCAGCCCATAAAAAGGCTGGCATAATAGGCAGCAAACCTGAAGCCCATCTCCTTACTCTGTAATTGATGGTACCAATGGCTATCATGCATGTTAAGAATCTCCATGATCATCAAATTCTGTTCATAGCAGTCAGCTTTACTGATTATCAAGAATGTATTGACCGACAAAAGTCAAATCTTTCTGAATACATGTATATAGGCTGATTACATCAAATGCCATGAACTTAAAATTTTCATTCCATGACGTGTTGTTAAATTTGTTAAAAATATCCTTTCCATCCTGAGTATAAGAATGAAGGTTACTGACAAAGCCCTGGAGATAAATAGCTACATATTTTGATAACCTTTTAGCTGGAGATCCAGTGCCTAATAAAAATGAATCTTCCAGGTGGAAGCCCCCTCAGTTTTGGGAACTTTGGGGAGTATGCAGTTCCATGGGAATCAGGAACTTCTTACATGTCAGTATTTAAAATCCTTCTCTGATTGCAAACATCTGCCTTTCCAATCACTCAACTTCATATTGGCAAATACAATCAGATCCTTCATTGGTTTGAACTCAATTAATTCATAATACTGTTTGTCATCTAACTGTCTATCCATTTAATTCAAGCAATCCTATTTTTTTAAATCAACAACATTGACTTCCTTCTCAGCCTTGATTGTGTCCACTACCCTCATCAACATTCTCAGCAACATCTAATCTGTTCAATAATGTTTTCATAGTAACACTTTCATCATCCTCTAATAAGAGTAACAATTGCAGATCATGAACAGAACATTAGGAACAGTTTGCACTGGAGGTGGCATTTTAGCAATAACAGAAGGTGGTTTATTGGGACATTGTAGAATTCATTTAATTTTAAAGAACAAGTAAACTTAAAAAGGTCTACATGTATATCAACAGGGTCCCACACTTGCATGTTGCCAGATAGCGTTCTGCCGTGGAGTGCGTTACATGCTGTAACCGTAAGCCCTGAAGAAGTCCGTTAGGATGAAACGCGTTGGCTATGGCTATGGATTAGTTATTATTATTGTGGATGAATAAAGAACAAAAGTTTTTATAAGAACTTTACTGAATTATGTGATTTGTGAAGTTTTGTGGACATTAATGGACACATGGATGTGCTGGGTATTCCTTTCAATGTTATGAGCCTTTGGCTATTTTGAGGTCTAGGTGGATGGCCCTCATGACCCGTGCACCAAAAGTGCCATAAATCGTACACAACGAATATAAGAAGAAGGTGTGGTATCAATTCACCTTGACCCCTAATTTTTTCATTTTAAAGGGTCCCATTCTTGGTAAAGACAAAAACTCCAACCCATACTGATTTCATTTTTTTCATCCTTATCTAAAACTCTGAGGGCCCAAGTCACAATGGTAAACTTAGACTTTTAGTCTACGTTTAGACCATAAGTCTAAGTTTACAACTTTTCAGTATTCACAAAGGTAAGTTGCTAGTAGTATCTTTATGTCCGCACTGAGGGTGGAATCTCTGCACTCAGGCAGAATCTCCGTCCCGAGTGTGGAGATTCCACTCCCCACCTGGATTTTAATCCTTGCACCTGGATTGTACTCTCCACACCTGGAGTGGAATCGCTGCACTCAGGGCAGATATCTGCCCGAAGTGTGGAGATTCCGCCCCAAGTGGAGAAGGAAAAATACTACTGTTACCTTTGTGAATATCAAAAAGTCGTAAACTTAGACTTTTGGTCTAAACATAGACCAAAAGTCTAAATTTACCTTTGTGAATCGGGCCCTGAGAGATTAATAATCCCAAATCTCTTCACGACTTTCAACAACAATGTCTGAGAGATTGAATACATTTGGATTACAGATATCACCATGTGTTTGCACTGCATTGAAACCCAATTCTGTATTTAGGTTTATAGGAGTGGCTTTGAACTCCTGGTTTCACTATTCTTTTCCCCTATCAACCTTCTTTCACATCATCTGGTTTTGTGTCTTTTGTGTGCTGCTTGTTCCCTCTGTGTAAACTCTCTAATTCCCTTAAAAAATAGGAAGGACCTTGTGATGTAGCAGTGTCCTGAGTTTTATTATTTGATGCAACACTATCAGCTGAAGTTAAGGACCTGCTACTTGCTGAACATAGTTCAGTACTTTCGTCATGTCCTCTTTTCCTATCACCAACCACATTGACATCATATTTTCTTGCAAAAGTGTAAATCCTACCCTACCTATAATCACAATCATCTTGTTGTACCTTTCTTAACTTGTTGTCATTCAAACACTCCTGAAGGCCCTGTATTGTCCTTTTCAAAATGTCATAATTCTTATCAATTTCATACTTCAAGTCCGTTTACTCTATGTTGTTTTCCAATTTTTCAATTTCAGACTTTAATTTGGCTATTTGTTTAATTAATAAGCACATCATAGAAAACAAAGCATTTTGTAAATTATTTTCCAGGACATCTAAAAGATCTTCATCAAGATCTTCAAATGTTGGGAAAAACAATACCCGTAAGACCCTCTGGGTCTTTTTATTATCAAAATAATACTGCAATGTAATCCCATCCCGCCATCTTTCAGGCTCCAGTTTCTTTAAAAGTTCTAGTTTCTGAAATGTCACTTTCAGTCCTTCTTTATGATTACCTCTGGTTACTACTGAAGTTGATGTAGTCCCCATTGCAAAATATGTGGTAATTCCTCTTGTGTGCTTAATCTTAGACATGGTAGTGAACCATTCTCACAGTATCAGTGTGATAATCCAGGGAAAGCAAGTGCAATACCACCTGCAGAATTTGCAAACATCCAAGATCAGAGGCCATGCAAACTAGATCGAACTTCCCAAAGCATTCCCTAATGGTAAATTCAGTACACAAATTCCATAGTATCGGAAGCCAAATTATACTACTGCAAAGCATGTCAATATAGAATTGCAAAATTGACGATGCACCCAAAACAAAGAAGTTAAAAGTTCTTATGACTTTAATATATTTCCTCTAACATATTTAATTCCAGATAATTAAAAATGGTTACAGCCAACGCATTTAGTTCAAAATGCAAACTTCTTCAAAGCTGCATTACAATATATAAAACCACATATATAATCATTTATCTCCAAAAACATGGATACACATTAAAAAGAACAAAGATGTTACACTTCATACCCCAACACCACACAACCCCCAAATGTGTGTTATTAGTTAAAAATATTCAGTTAAATTTCTAAAAATTAAGATTTTATACAAAAAACAGTAACATATGAAACATTTAATCCTGTTAATATGATATATATATTACCAAGAACAACAACATTGCATGTCTGACAGACAGAGGACAATATTTCCCTCGTACCCTTGCCTTTCCCTCAAATAAAAAATTGCATAAGGGGGCATCCTTTATTGTAAACCTCACCAGTTGTTTCTTTCAAATAATCATGTCTTCATTAGCCAGTGTAATGCAAAGAATATACTAATCATGCAGTCACATATCAAATTCACTTGCCAATATCTTCAATCTTCTTAATATAATTATGATCTCTATTTTGTGTGGTAGTACTCTGTTTACATCCATATTTTGCAGGTTAATTGTACCCCATGTCAACACCTGATGATTAAAATATGATTTAATTATTTATCAAGATTAAAATTGAATAACTAATCATTAGAAACATGTCCTCATACATTAAACTCCTTACACCATACAGTCCAACTTTGATGTCCCAATAAAAAACACAAAATCCAACGCCTAACCATCATGTTCAATATACCATATTCTCATCAATCGCGTCTAACTCCAAACCCAAGATGAAGCATAAATATAGCAAAGCAAGAGGGCAACACATCTCTACCAGTACATCCACAGCAAGTAGGCAACAGTACAGGACAATATGATCATCAAGGTAAATACATTGCTTAACCCCAAAAAAATCATCCTAAAACATACAACCTGTAGAACACAATCCACACAGGGTCAACCCACCACAACTCCCACATAACTATATGCGCCATATGGGAATGGCCACAAAATAAAACACATACAACCCTTTGGAGCATGTCTGTGAAAATCATGTGTACAGCTGTAGAAGTAGCTGCAATCTCACCATCTGACAAGATAGAGGCCCTCATTATGATCCCGCCATTGATGGTGGTGTGAACCGCCAGACGCCATACTGGCAGGTGGTGGCGGAGGTGGATGCTGCTCCACCCTCACCGCCACATCAGCCAGACACCGCCACGCCTATTATGATGCAGTAATAGGCATGGCGGTGTATGGAGACGAAGCGCTGCCAGGTGAGCAGCATCCAGGGAGCCCGTTCCCTTCCGGAGCAGCGCCACGGGAAAGGGAAGTGCTGTCCGAGAGGGAAGGGGAGTTGGGGTGTGTGTGGATTGATTGAGTGCCTGCATGGGGGTGTGCCTGTGTGTGTGTCTGCATGTATGTATGCGTGTGTGTCTGTCGTGAATGGGTGCATGTGTGATTGTGGGTAGTGGTGCACATGTGTGCATGTGTTCAGATTTGTGCATGTATGCTTGGGGGGGGTGGAGAACGTGTGGGAATGTCAGTATGTGTGTGAATCAGTGTGTGCATGTGTGGATGCTTGCATGTTTTTTGGGGGGAAGGGGTGAGGGGGTCCTGAACTGAGGTGAGGGGTGGGGAATGGTGAGGGGGGTTGGAGAGGGCCTACAGGGAGATCGGGGAGAGGAGGGGTGGGGGTAGGCCTAGAGGTGTGGGGGGATGGGTGGGGGTTGTGGCAGTAGGGGGGCTTGCATGTCACATTCTGGTGACAAGACTGAAAATCCCTGTCACCAGTATGCTTTACAACAGGGATTACCTAGTGGGTTATCCCGCCAGGAAATCCCTTGTGGAAATGGGATCATTATCGCACAGGTGGTCTATGGTCGACCGCCGGGTCGACCTGGCTACCTTCGGCCCAGCGGTCGACTCAGCCCTGGCGGTGGGTGGTAGTGAACTGGCTGCTTGGCTTTTCTGTTAAAGGATGACATTGTTTAAAATCAACTTGGCAGGCTGAGTGAGCAACTCAACCTAGTGGTAGATCAGACCAACTGTCAAACATCTATGACCAGTCAATCACACAAGGGCCCTCATTACAACCCTGGCGGTCAATGGTAAAGCGGCGGCAATACCGCCAACAGGCCGGCGGTTAAAAAAAATGGAATCACGACCATTGCGGAAACCACCAACACAGACAGCCACTTTAACATTCCGACCACCACGGCGGTAGCAACAAACACCGCAGCGGTAACCGCCAACAGACAGGCAGAAGACAATGTACCACCCACACAATTACAAGGCACCAATTCGCCAACTTTTCTGGAGTGGTACTGTTGGAAAATGGGTTATTGGTAAGGGCAGGTAGGTACCTACACTTAGCAATAGGCCACTGATCTCCACTTAGGTCCAGTTAGGTCTCAGTAAATTAAACCCAGCCCAACCCTTGGTAGCTTGGCAACGAACTACAAGGCTTAACTTAGTAGACAGAGTGCAAAGCATTCAAATATCACAAAACAGTAATTAAATAAAACTCAGGAAACAGTTTAAAAATCCATAACCAATTTCATAAAAATAGATTATATTTTTATCTTTAAAATGACTCAAAAACGAATAAAATCGGATAAGGGGAACCGGAGATATGAATTTTTAAAGAATTATTGTTTTCTAGCTCGTAGAAACAAAAAGCGCCCCGGTCGCACCTCGACCGGGGCAAAGTGAAAGTTTAGGGCCGACCGCGATGGAGCCCAGCTCGGCTACAGCCCACAGGAGCCCTCGGTCAAAAGTTTACCTTCGCACTTAGTCCTTTTTCTGAAGATTTTCTTCAGCGGGACGAACCTGCCAGTCCAATCCGACCTCCTGGAACTCTTCTCTGGATACGCGTCACGGGAACCCTCAGTAGATATTTCTACCTTCGGACTTAGTCATTTTTTTGGAGGTGAAAATCCTTCGACCGGGGTAAACCTGGATCTTGATCCGACGTCCTTGGATCCTTCCTCGGATACGCTGGCTGGGAAGTCCCGGTCAACTTCCTACGTTCGGACTTAGGCCCTCATTCTGACCCTGGCGGTCGGTGATAAAGCGGCGGCCAAGCCGCCAACAGGCCGGCGGTCTAAAATATGCAATTCTGACCCTGGCGGGAACCGCCAACACAGCCCGCCGTATTAACACTCCGCCCGCCACGGCGGTACAAACAAACAGCGCGGCGGTCCCCGCCAACAGCCAGGCGGCAGACAATGTACCGCCCACCCTATCACGACCCACCAATCCGCCACCTTTTCCGGGGCGGGAGCACCGCCGATAAGAACACGGCGGAAACAGACTACGAACGGGAAAACGCTCACCTCTACGCACTCCACGCGAGATTCCGGCAGTATGGAACCAGAGTTGCAGGTCATCCCCGCACTCCTATACCTGCTCATATACCAGGAGCACGCCCGGCGGCGCGGAAGACATCGGTGAGTACTGCACCTACGACACAGGGGAGGGAAAAGATTACCGGCACACACCCACCCACCCACACCCACTACAACACACACATCAATGCATTCCCACAGATCACTGTCACAACCCACAAACCCCCCCCCTCCGAAATAATGCAAAGACCAAAAGAAGAGATCATAAACGGGCAGATATATTGAAATATGTACACCAGTAATCCCAATAAATAAATAAACTATGTACAAAATATACACAGCTACTAAATGTAGTCCAACCACTGTCCGTGGATCACAGGGGTCCTGTGCAAAGGGGCAAGGCCCAGTCCCACGACAAGAACTCCACGGAGAGAACACTGCAGGGGCATCAGAAAGAAAATAGGACAGGCACCTCAGGGGGAAGGGAAGGGGGGGCACCTCAGCCACTTGAGTACACGACGCCAGATCCACGAGGGGACTCCATGACCACTGGGCCATCCTGGGGAGTGCAAAGCCACAGTCCAAACAGTCCATACAGTGGGTGGCCTGCCCACTGGGCCATTCTGGGGAGTGCAAAGCCACAGTCCATACAGTCCATACAGTGGGTGGCCTGCCCACTGGGCCATCCTGGGGAGTGCAAAGCCACAGTCCATACAGTCGATACAGTGGGTGGCCTGCCCACTGGGCCATCCTGGGGAGTGCAAAGCCACAGTCCATACAGTCCATACAGTGGGTGGCCTGCCCACTGGGCCATCCTGGGGAGTGCAAAGCCACAGTCCATACAGTCCATACAGTGGGTGGCCTGCCCACTGGGCCATCCTGGGGAGTGCAAAGCCACAGTCCATACAGTCCATACAGTGGGTGGCCTGCCCACTGGGCCATCCTGGGGAGTGCAAAGCCACGGTCCATACAGTCCATACAGTGGGTGGCCTGCCCACTGGGCCATCCTGGGGAGTGCAAAGCCACGGTCCATACAGTCCATAACAGACCCCACTGCCACTGGATGAGGCAAGTTGGCCAGAGGACATCCTGCAGCCCTGCCCGAGATAGATCCTGCCCTGCCACGTCTGCCAAAGGGCCAGCGGTTCTTGCCTTGAAGGGCCCAGTTCAGCGGTTCTTGAGACGGCGGGGCCCAGCGGAGCGGTGCTTGAGACGGCGGGGCCCAGCGGAGCGGTTCTTGAGACGGCGGGGCCCAGTACAGCGGTTCTTGAGACGGCGGGGCCCAGCGGAGCGGTGCTTGAGACGGTGGGGCCCAGTTCAGCGGTCCTTGCCTTGAAGGGCCCAGTTCAGCGGTTCTTGAGACGGCGGGGCCCAGCAGAGCGGTTCTTGAGACGGCGGGGCCCAGCGGAGCGGTTCTTGAGACGGCGGGGCCCAGTACAGCGGTTCTTGAGACGGCGGGGCCCAGCGGAGCGGTGCTTGAGACGGCGGGGCCCAGTTCAGCGGTCCTTGCCTTGAAGGGCCCAATTCAGCGGTTCTTGAGACGGCGGGGCCCAGCGGAGCGGTTCTTGAGACGGCGGGGCCCAGCGGAGCGGTTCTTGAGACGGCGGGGCCCAGTACAGCGATTCTTGAGACGGCGGGGCCCAGCGGAGCGGTGCTTGAGACGGCGGGGCCCAGTTCAGCGGTCCTTGCCTTGAAGGGCCCAGTTCAGCGGGTCTTGAGACGGCGGGGCCCAGCGGAGCGGTGCTTGAGACGGCGGGGCCCAGCGGAGCGGTTCTTGAGACGGCGGGGCCCAGTACAGCGGTTTTTGAGACGGCGGGGCCCAGCGGAGCGGTGCTTGAGACGGCAGGGCCCAGTTCAGCGGTCCTTGCCTTGAAGGGCCCAGTTCAGCGGTTCTTGAGACGGCGGGGCCCAGCGGAGCGGTTCTTGAGACGGCGGGGCCCAGCGGAGCGGTTCTTGAGACGGCGGGGCCCAGTACAGCGGTTCTTGAGACGGCGGGGCCCAGCGGAGCGGTGCTTGAGACGGCGGGGCCCAGTTCAGCGGTCCTTGCCTTGAAGGGCCCAGTTCAGCGGTTCTTGAGACGGCGGGGCCCAGCGGAGCGGTTCTTGAGACGGCGGGGCCCAGCGGAGCGGTTCTTGAGACGGCGGGCCCAGTACAGCGGTTCTTGAGACGGCGGGGCCCAGCGGAGCGGTGCTTGAGACGGCGGGCCCAGTTCAGCGGTCCTTGCCTTGAAGGGCCCAGTTCAGCGGTTCTTGAGACGGCGGGGCCCAGCGGAGCGGTTCTTGAGACGGCGGGGCCCGGCGGGGCCCAGCGGAGCGGTTCTTGAGACGGCGGGGCCCAGTACAGCGGTTCTTGAGACGGCAGGGCCCAGCGGAGCGGTGCTTGAGACGGCGGGGCCCAGTTCAGCGGTCCTTGCCTTGAAGGGCCCAGTTCAGCGGTTCTTGAGACGGCGGGGCCCAGCGGAGCGGTGCTTGAGACGGCGGGGCCCAGCGGAGCGGTTCTTGAGACGGCGGGGCCCAGTACAGCGGTTCTTGAG
Source organism: Pleurodeles waltl (assembly GCF_031143425.1). Classification (NCBI taxonomy): domain Eukaryota; kingdom Metazoa; phylum Chordata; class Amphibia; order Caudata; family Salamandridae; genus Pleurodeles; species Pleurodeles waltl. The sequence goes on from NC_090437.1 coordinate 1,181,493,613, forward strand.
ACGGCGGGGCCCAGCGGAGCGGTGCTTGAGACGGCGGGGCCCAGTTCAGCGGTCCTTGCCTTGAAGGGCCCAGTTCAGCGGTTCTTGAGACGGCGGGGCCCAGTTCAGCGGTCCTTGCCTTGAAGGGCCGAGTTCAGCGGTTCTTGAGACGGCGGGGCCCAGTTCAGCGGTCCTTGCCTTGAAGGGCCCAGTTCAGCGGTTCTTGAGACGGCGGGGCCCAGTTCAGCGGTCCTTGCCTTGAAGGGCCCAGTTCAGCGGTTCTTGAGACGGCGGGGCCCAGCGGAGCGGTTCTTGAGACGGCGGGGCCCAGTTCAGCGGTTCTGGAGACGGCGGCCGGTCTATGGCCAACTGCTCATTGCCTGGTGGTGCCCTCCTGGGCAGCGGGGATGGTGCTCCTTCAATGCCCACCTGGGCTGTGGGTGGTGGGGCCCTCCTGGCCAGCTGGGCTGGGTCCTCCCTGGGCAGCGGCTATGGGGGTGGTGGGCTCTCCCGGGGCAGCTGTGCCGGTTCCTCCCGGGGCAGCGGCCTGCTGCCTGACCTCTCCGACTTGCTGCCCTTGCCCTCCTTAGTCGTGGGCCTGTGGCCCTTTCCTCCCTTTGGAGCTGTGGCTGGTGACTGTCTCTGGGTGGTGTCCGGGGGGGATGTAGAAGGCGGGCTCCTGCGGCGCCCCTTCCGCCTTCTGCTCCTCTTCCCAGGGGGTGGGCTGGCTGTCCCCTTGCTGCTGGGCGAAGATCCAGACATGCGGGCTGGCGGGCTCCAATACCCCTGCACCCTTGTCAAGGGGGCTGCAGGGCTGGTGGTGGCTGAGGTGCTCTTCTTACCCCGACGAGAAGGAGGGGGGGGCTCAGGGTCAGGAAAGAAGTTAGTAGTGGCGAGGAAGAGTTTCTTGGGACAATGGAGAGTGGTAGGTACAGTGGGAATGGGAGTGGAGGGAGAGGATGTGGTTGTAGGTGAGTCACGTTTGCTGTCTTTGGGTGCAGGTGCAGGAGGGATAGGCTGTCGTGAGGTGGATGGCTGTTCGGTGGGTGGGTGGCTGCGTTTGTGTGGTGTGGAAGAGGGGGTGACAGACACAGTGGGAGAGGACACAGGGGACGTGTAAATGGCAGTGGGGGTGGTGACTGCACGTGTGCGGACTGGAGTGGAGGGTGTGCTGGTGATGGAAACACTGGCTGATGGTGAGGTGAATGGAGGTGTGAGTGTAGACGTCACAGGGAGGGAGGAGGGAGACGAGGAGGTGGGGGTCACAGAGGTGGTAGTGACTGTTGGCATGTCTGCATCGGAATGTTGCGTGTGTGAATGTCTGCGTGATCTGTGGTGCTTATGTTTGGATGAGCTTCTCTTGGGTGTTGAGGTGTGTGCAGGCTGGTCTGATGGTGTGGGTGGGACAGGCAGAGGAACAGGAGACTGGGAGGAGGGAGTTAGTAGAGGGAGGCAGGAGACAGGGACAATGGCTGCCGTCAGTGCTGAGGCCAGAGCCTGGAACGATCGCTGATGGGCAGCCTGACCCGAATGAATGCCCTCCAGGTACGCATTGCTGCGATGAACCTCCCTCTCCACCCCCTGGATGGCATTCAAAAGGGTAGTCTGCCCAACAATGAGCGTTCGGAGGAGGTCAATGACCTCCTCACTGAGGGCAGCGGGGGTAACAGGGGCAGGGCCTGAGGTGCCTGGGGCGAAGGAGATGCCCGGCTTCCTGGCAGAGCGGGCACGGGGCGAACGCTGAGGGGCTGCTGGGAGGGCGGAGATGGTGCGCTGGGTGGCGGCTGTACCTGTAATGGCGGGGGCACGGATGGTGCCACCCCCGCAAGGGAGCCCCCTTCCGAGGACGTGTCCGTGTCGCTGCAGGGTCCAGTCGTCCCCGTCGTGGAGCTCCCCTCGCCCTCCGTCTCACTGGTCCAGTCTGACTCTGTGGCATGGCCCTCCTGGGCCATGTGAGATGCAGCTCCCTCCTGCCCCGATGCCACTTCTCCTCCGCCTGATGATGCTGATGCACACAAGCACAGAAAGACAAACAAAAAGGGGGGGGGAGAGAGAAATAAAGGGATATTGAGTACATGGATCTCCGGTACAGTTAGCGGACATGACAGACACAGATGCCCCCTGCACTAAGTTGCGCACTTGGGGTCCGCTACGCATTCCGTGGAACATGCCCTACACGCCTAGAGTTGACAACTGCACCCATGGATGACACGGCCCAGGGATGGCTGTACTGACAAACTACTGAGGGTGGTGGCTGGGGACACAGGGGCTTACGGGGGTGCCCAGCCTACAGATATCGCCCTGGCCTAGGGGGACCCCCAGCCCTCCTCCCCCACCCAGACACCTCCACTGCGCGACAACAGAGTAGATAATGCTTGTACTCACCCCCTTGTGTCTGCTGTGCTGCCCTCACGCGCCCATCCAAATCAGGGTAGGCCACCGCCAGGATCCGGAACATCAGGGGGCTCAGTTGACGGCAGGCACCCCGCCTACGTTGGGAGGCCATCCCCAGCAGAGACTCGGCGGTCTTCTTGGTCCCGCGGCGGATGTCCTCCCACCTCTTGCGGCAGTGGGTGCCCCGTCGATGGTGGACCCCCAGGGTCCGGACTTCCTTGGCGATGGCACGCCAAATCCCGATCTTCTCATGGGCGCGGACCTATGTGACACGTACAGGGAGGGAGAAATACCACGTTCAAGTTTGTCAGCATTTTCCTTGCCAGTGGCCCAACGCCCCCCATCCCCGCCAGGCACCAAGCCAGGCCCCCCGCCATGCCCAACATGCCCCCCATCCCCGCCATGCCCCCCGCCATGCCCCCCGCCAGGCCCAACATGCCCCCCATCCCCGCCATGCCCCCCGCCATGCCCCCCGCCAGGCCCAACATGCCCCCCATCCCCGCCAGGCCCCCCGCCATGCCCCCCGCCAGGCCCAACATGCCCCCCATCCCCGCCATGCCCCCCGCCATGCCCCCCGCCAGGCCCAACATGCCCCCCATCCCCGCCATGCCCCCCGCCAGGCCCAACATGCCCCCCATCCCCGCCATGCCCCCCGCCAGGCCCAACATGCCCCCCATCCCCGCCAGGCCCCCCGCCATGCCCCCCGCCAGGCCCAACATGCCCCCCATCCCCGCCATGCCCCCCGCCATGCCCCCCGCCAGGCCCAACATGCCCCCCATCCCCGCCAGGCCACCCGCCATGCCCCCCGCCAGGCCCAACATGCCCCCCATCCCCGCCAGGCCCCCCGCCAGGCCCCCAAGCCAGCCAGTGGCCCCAAATCCAGATTGAATTAAACTCACTTGTTGGTCTGGAGGACTGTAGAGTAGCGCATACTGGGGGAGGACCCCATCCACAAGTTTCTCCAACTCCTCTCCAGTGAAGGCAGGGGCCCTTTCCCCAGGCGCAGCAGCCATTGTCCCTTCCAGACCGAGGTCACAGCAACACTTGCAGTATAGGTCCTCTCCTGTGAAAGTTCAAGTCGCAAGTGGATAAGTAGATAGAAAATGGCGGTCACGTCCGCAGCGGTGCGTACCGCGGCGGTGCGTCCCGCCACCGCCGGCGCCCTTCGCCATTGGCTCCTGAAACCCATAGGCTTCAATGTTAACCAATGCGGCTTCGCGCCGCGGTCTTCGCCCGCCGCCCGCCGCGGTGTGCCACGCCAGCGCATTGACCTCACATCCCATTGTCACACTTCACAGGTCAGGCAGCCGCCATTTCCAGGGCCCACATGGCTCAATTTAAACTGCGTCACACAGGCCTAGGCCTTGCATAGCCACTCAGACACGCCATTCACTGCATAGAGAATCGTTTACTGTGCTAGCTGTGAGTACGTACCTGTGGGTTGCTTGACTGTGTGCTCCATGTTGTCCTTCCTAGGCACCGTCCGCTGGGTTGGGCGAGGAGACGAATGAATCCTCCCGTGTACCGACCGCTGGTGGACCTGTCGACAATGGAAGAACGCCACATTATCCTGACCTACCGTCTTAACCGTGCCACTATCCATGAACTGTGTGCCCAGCTGGAGCCCGACCTGATGTCCCCCATCCGCCAACCCACAGGGATTCCCCCTCTGGTGCAGGTCATGTCAGTACTCCATTTCTTGGCAAGTGGGTCATTTCAGACAACAGTGGGAATTGCTTCTGGGATGTCTCAGCCCATGTTTTCGAAGGTGTTATCCAGAGTGTTGTCTGCCCTGATGAAATCCGTGAGGAGCTACATCATTTTCCCTGAGGTGGGCGAATTGGCTACAGTGAAGGGTGATTTCTACGCCCTTGGACATATTCCCAACGTCATTGGTGCCATTGATGGGACCCATGTGGCTTTGGTTCCCCCAAGAGACAGGGAGCAGGTGTACAGGAACAGAAAAAGTTACCATTCAATGAACATCCAGGTGGTGTGTTTGGCTGACCAGTACATCTCGCATGTAAATGCCAAATTCCCAGGGTCAGTGCATGACGCCTACATCCTAAGGAATAGCAGCAACCCTTACGTGATGGAACAGCTACAGAGACACCGTGTATGGCTAGTGGGGGACTCTGGGTACCCCAACCTGTCGTGGCTACTGACCCCAGTAAGGAATCCCCAGACCAGGGCAGAGGAACGGTACAATGAGGCCCATGGGCGTACTAGGAGGGTGATCGAACGCACCTTTGGCCTCCTAAAGGCCAGGTTTCGGTGCCTGCATATGACAGGTGGATCCCTAATGTACTCACCTAAGAAGGTGTGTCACATCATCGTGGCCTGCTGCATGCTTCACAACCTGGCTTTGCGCCGCCAGGTGCCTTTCCTGCAGGAGGATGGTCGAGACGGTGGTGTTGTGGCAGCTGTGGAACCTGAGGAGAGTGACGAGGAGGAAGACGACGGGGCTGAAACAGACAACAGGGACAGAATCATTGAACAGTACTTCCAATAGGACACAGGTAACATTTCAAAGATAATTTAGTAAATGTGAACTACTCTCCTGCATCTCTGCTGCCTGTCTATTTGCCCCAGTGTATGATGACTGAGTTGTGGCTTTTCCCTCCCTATTTCAGATCTGGGGTCCCCACTACGAGTCCTGTGCTTCGTTTCCCCATGGACTACAGCTTTGTGGCAGCTGTTTGTTGACTTCACCATGTACAAGGACATTTTTGCACTGTCATGTCAATTACAATATATTGAAATCACAGCCAGACTCCAGATAGTTTTGTGCAAAATAGGTGTTTATTTAAGTGCTCAAAATGGGATGGGTGGTTTCAAGTGGGTGGGGGCTATGGTGAAGGAATGTCCATGGCAGAGTCCAGAGTAACAGTCACACAGGTGCATTGTCCAGAGGCCTGTGGAGAGATGGAGCATGGGCAGTTCAAGGATGGACAGGGTGACAATGTGGGACAGTGGGATGACATCAGGTGGTATCCCTTGCTGGCGGGGGTCTTGACATCCTACTCTGTCTTCTTGCGAGATCTCAGGGCCCTCTTGCGGGGTGGTTCTTCTCCTGCAGGAGGTGGGGGTCTGGTGGGCTGCTGCTGTGCGGGGGCCTCCTGTCCACTAGCGCCGGCGGAGGTGGTTGGCTGTTCTTGGTCCAGGCTAGTGGCAGGGGCCCTTGGGTGTTGTTGAGTGTCCGCCCTGGTGTTGACGAGGTCCTGCAGCAGCCCTACCATGGTAACCAGGGTGGTGTTGAGGGCTCTGATGTCCTCCCTGTACCCCCGATAGTGTTCCTCCTGCAGTACCTGGATCTCCTGGAACCGGGCCAGTACCGTCGCCATCGTCTCCTGGGAGCGGTTGTATGCTCCCATGATGGTGGTGAGGACCTCGTGGAGAGTGGGTTCCCTGGGCCCGTCCCCCCCCTGTCGCACAGCTGCCCTCCGAGTTGCCCTGTTTCCCTGGGCCTCTGCCCCCTGGCCGGTGTGCCCACTACCACTGCCCCCAGGTCCCTGTTGTTGTTGGGGTGGTGGGTTATCCTGGGTGCCCTGTAGTGGTAGACACACCGCAGATTGACGCGCCCTGGAGACAGAGGCATGGGCCTGCTGGGTGGGAGCTGTGCTGGTGTTCCCAGAGGGGTTTGGGTCTGTAGTGGCCTGGGCCTGTGTGAGGGGAACCGACTGTCCAGAGGTCCCCGATGGTCCGGGCTGGTCATCGGTGTCCAGGTCGACAGAGCTGCTGTCATCGCTGACGGCCTCTTGGGTGGGGGGTGTGGAGAATTCTGGCCCCTCCGCCGCGGTGTGTTGACGGTCGGGTCCTGCAGGGGTATAGAGGTATGGTTATAGTTTCAATGTGTGGCATATGGGTGTATCTATGGGTTCTCGTGTCCCCAAGTGCTGGCATTCGTGTGTGGGGGCTTTGGTGAGGGTGGCTTGTGGGGGGGATGTGTATATGCATTGGGCATGCTTTGGTGATGGGTGTCCATGCTTAGTGGACGCATGCAGGCCTAGGTTTTGGGATGTGTGGGTTGTGATGGTGAGACATTGGCGGGGAATAGGTGTGCTGGGGGTGGGGGTGAGGATGGTGGTGGGGGTGAGGATGGTGGTGGGGGTGGGGGTGAGGGTGGGGTTCGAGGATGGGGTTGAGGGTTGGGGTATGATTTGGCATGCAGGTGGGGGGGAAGCAGTAGTGAAGCTTCAACTTACCAGTATCCATTCCTCCGCCGACTCCTGCGAGGCCGTCAGGATGCCGGATGTTCAAGACTTCCTCCTCCCATGATGTGAATTGTGGGGGTTGAGGTGGGGGTCCTCCGCCAGTCTTCTGCACGGCGATGTTGTGCCTGGATACCATGGAACGCACCTTCCCCCGTAGGTCGTTCCATCGCTTCCTGGTGTCTTCCCGATTTCTGGGGTGCTGTCCCACAGCATTGACCCTGTCGACAATCCTCTGCCATAGCTCCGTCCTCCGGGCAATGCTGGTGTATTGTATCTGTGTGCCGAACAGCTGGGGCTCTACCCGAACGATTTCCTCCACCATGACCCTGAGTTCTTCGTCTGTGAAGCGGGGTTGTCTTTGGGGTGCCATGGGGTGGTGTGTATGATGTGTGGGGTGGAGTATGTGTAGTTAAGTGTGTTGAGTGTGGTGGTGTGTGTTGTTTTGTGTGTGGATAGTGTGTGGGTGATGGTGTTGAGTGGCTGTGGCTGCTAGTTTGTGGATGCTGGTGTCTCGCTCAGGCCTTCTTTCAGAATTTTTTGGCATAGGGGTTTGTGGGTGATGTGGGTGTGTGTTTTATATTGTGGGATTCAAATCGTCCAATGTGGCTGAGTTTTGTTCGTTTGTGTGTATTCTGACCGCGGCGGTGTGTCCCGCCAATGGAATACCGCGTTTGAATGACCGCCGCGTGGATTCGTGGGTCGTAATGGCATGGGCGTATTTCTGTTGGCGTGGCGGTGGAGGTTTTGTCACCTCCACCTTTCCGCCGACCGCTGGTCTGGCGGTCGGTTGTGGCTATCGGATTTTCGGAGGTTTGCCTTCTGCGGGTCAGAATGACCGTGGCGGGTTTCCGCGGCCGCGGCGGTGTTATGGCGGTCTTCTGACCGGCGGTAAGTGCATTTTACCGCCGGGGTCAGAATGACCACCCATGTCTCTTTTTTGGAGATTTTCTTCACCGGGATGAACCTGCAAGTCAGGCCAGGTTGCGGTTGAGGCAAGCCGGCTAGAGTTGCTGCGTGAGTCTGTCCCTCTATGGAGCATTTTTTCAAAAGTTCTCCAAACTTCTCCAAACTTCTGGATCTTCTCCCAGATGTTCCTTTAAGGTTCTTTTGGGGTCCACAGCTCACCCCAAGGTTCCAGAAGCTCTGAGATGATCCTTGGGGGTGTGGACTACAACTCCCAGAATGCTCCTGGTGCAAACTCCTTTTTGGCCACTGGACAGTGATCAGCTGGTTGATTTCTTCAGGAGTTGGTGCAGGTGACTCTGGTTAGCAATTTTTCACCTGTAGCAAACAGGGAGTCCCTACTTGAACCAGTTGAAGCCAGGAAAAGTCCGTCTAGTGGTGAAGCCCAAGTGTACAGCTGGTGCAGTCCTTCAAAGTGCAGGGTCCAGGTGCAGGCCAGGGGCCCAGCAGGGCAGTCCTTCTTCTTCTGTGGTTCTTCCTTGTTGGAATCTGATGGGGATCTGAGGTGTGGGTGCAGGTCAGACAGTTTTATCCTTGCTCCTGGGTGAAAAAAAGGGGGGTCCTGATTCTCCAATCAGGTGCATGGTCCTTCCCCTGTGATGACCACTTCCTGGGAAGTGTGGCAAATATCAATCCCAGGGGGCAACATTCCTCAAAAATCCATCATGGCTGAAAGTGATTTTTGGAGGTTACATCTGGCTGAGCCCACCCACTAGTGTGGCTAAAAATCCTAAACACACCCCTCTCCTGCCCTCTCCTAATGTAATCAAGGAGACACCTAGTTGTCTGGGGTTGCAGGATGTGGGGGTGTTTCTGGGTTGCTCCAAATGTCCTTCTCTGCCTTTGAAGACCAGTTTGACAGCCCTCCCCCTTCCTGCCTCACCATCTGTTGAGGGGGGATCCCCTCCCACAGGCACATCTCTTTGTGTGAAGCAAGGACACTTCACACCTCATCAACGCAGCCTGTCCAGGCTGCCAGAGGCTGGGCAATCAGAGCACAGCAGAAAAAATAATGCAGGGCTGAAGTTGGCAACATTTTAGGGAAAGTTTAAAACTCTTTACCTGAACAATTTATATTAAATCCCACAACTGGAAGCTGTGGGATTTATTATAACAATTAATTTGATACTAAACTCTGTGTATCTGTCACTTAAGGGGACTTTTAAAATTAAAATAAAGTCTCCCCATTCTAGCCTATGAAGGCCATTCACTACAATGAGGGAAAAACGAATTTGGCAGTTTTGACCTCACCAGGGCTTATACAACTATTTTATAAGGTCCCTGCTTATAGTTACATGGCACCCAGTCCTAGGGGCACATAGGGCACACCTTAGGGGTGACCTATATGTAAAAATAAGGTTGTTTAAGACTTTGGAACTACTTTTAATTTCAAAGTCAAATTTGCATATAACTTTAATTTAAAAGCAGCCAGGATGGCAGGCCTGCCTTTAAAATGACACTGGACACCTCAGCAGTGCACCTACCTATGCTGTGGTCCCTAAACCTACATGCCCTACCATATACTAGGGACTTATAGGTAGGTTGACTTAGCTAATTATAATTAGCCTAATTTGCATTTCCACTTTACACAGAGCACCAGCCCTGGGACCGGTGAGCAGTACCCAGGGCACAGCCAAGAGTCAGTAACCACTAGCACCCAGCTTCCAAAAAGTGTGGGGGTGATCAGGGCAAAAAGGAGGACTTCCCTACAGGTACCAACGCCATCAAAAGCACGGCGGAAACAGTCTTTGGAATGGAAACCACTCACCTCACGACACTCAACGAGGAACCAGGACGCCATGGAGCCCGAGTTACAGGTCCTGCCCATGTTGGTCTACCTCCTCATCTACCAGGAAAATCAAAGACGGTGGCGACGACCACGGTGAGTACTACACCTAGCACACATGGGAGGGGGGAGGAAAAAGAGAGTGGCACACACTCGCAACACGCAACACCCCCACACTCACCCACAACAGCATACACACTAACAGATCCAACAACATTACACATACACCCCATAAGCTCCTGGAAGAACGCAAGGACCAAATTAAATGAGTTCAATGAGTGTAATAATCAAAAATTCAGATAGTGCAAGATAACTTGAAATAATCAATATATACAAATATTTACAGCAAGTACACAAGTCCGTATACTGTTCCATTAAATATCCGTGGACCAGTGGTCCCAAAAAGCGTGGGCGAAGCCCACACAAGACACCTGCCTCAAAACGGAGAGAACACTGCAGGGGCATCAGGTTGAAAAAAACACAGGCACCTCAGGGGGAAGGGGAGGGGGGCAACTTAGCCGGATGATGGGACGACGCCACTGGTCCTCGAGGGGGCTCCATGCCCACTGCCTGGTCCTGGGGAATGCAAAGCCACAGTCTCTCAAGTGGATGCCCTGCCCACTGCTTGGTTCTGGGGAGTGCAAGGCCACAGTCTCTCAAGTGGGTGGCTTCTCCACTGGTTCTGGACGGGGCTTGGTGCCCAGAGTGCTTCATCCTGCCAAGGACTGGGGTTGTGGATGCTTTTCTCCACTGGTTCTGGAGGGGGCTTGGTGCCCAGAGTGCTTCAACCTGCCAAGGACTGGGGTTGTGGATGCTTTTCTCCACGGGTTCTGGAGGGGGCTTGGTACCCAGTGATGCTGCACCTGGGGTGTGGCAGTTCCCATTCCCTCACCCGGGTGTCTGAGCCATGAGATTTTCAGGGAACAGGTAACATGATAGTCCATGGAGGCAGAGACACACTCCACCCTGCGGCGACTTAGCCTGCCAACTGCTGGTAGTGCCAGTGCTGGTTGTGGTGCCAAATGCAGTGTGTGCAGGGTCCAGTACATCTCCAGCAGCCTTGGACTGCTGCCCACTGGGGATGCTGCTGATGTCCGCTGTAGTGGCACTGGCTGGGCACATCACGGGGAGGTGGCTGCAGCGGTGTCTGCAGCGGAGATGCTGCCGGTGGTGCAGGTGCCTGCACTTGTGGAGGGAGACTCCACGCCATCTCTTGCACTCTCAGAAGGGTGCCCTCTGGGGATCATGCTAGTGACTGTAGTAGAGGCGAAGACATGCAGGTGGCGGTGCAGGTGGCTGTCGTTGCGGCGGTGGCAACCGCCGTACAGGGTGCTGGTCTGTCTAGCAGAAAGGGTGACACCAGTCCCTCACCCGGATGCTCCTTGCCCTGGGCTGACTTCCCTTTGCCCTTGTGTCCCTTCCCCACCTTGGAAGTCGATGCTGGGACCTTGGCATTGTCCTCTTTGGTCCGGGAAGAGGCCTTGCTGGGTGGTTGGTGCAGCTTTTCTCTTTCGGGCCCTTTCTTTACCTTGGCAGGTGGCGGAATAGGGTGGTCCTTGGCCTCACTAGGTGGCACACTGGCAGCCCTGATGGGTGCCGCCTTCGATGTTCCCAGACTTGCAAGGGCCACACTGAACGAGGATTTTGCGGCTGAGGTGCTCAGCTGGGATCTGGACATCCTGGCCCTAGGGGAAGGACTGGGGGAGGTGTAGGGAAGAGGTCAATGGAAGCTAGGAAAAGTTTTTTTGACACACTGGGACAGGAAGATGGAGGGGGTTTGGGAGTGGAGGAAGAGGTAGTTGTTGTAGGAGGTGTACGTCTGCTGAGTTTGGGTGAAGGTGCATGGGCTAAAGGCTGTTGTGAGTTGGGTGGCTGTTGAGTGGGTGTGTTTGCCTGCGTTTGTGTACTTTGGGAGGAGGGCTCACAGACACACTGGGTGGTGATTGCACGTGAGCGGACTGTGGTGATGGGTCTGCTGGTAATGGAGGTAGTGGCTGAAGATGTAGAGTATGCAGGTGTGAGTAGAGACAATACTGGGAGGGAGGTGGAGGACGTGGAGGAGGAGGACACAGTGGAGGCAGTGGATGTTGGTGTGTCTGCATGGGTATGGTGCTTGTGTGAGTGCCTGTGGGATGTGTGTTTGCCAGAGCCACTTTTGTGTGTTGATGTGTGTGCGTGCTGGTCTGATGGTGTGCTTGGGATAGGCTGAGGTAGAGGGGATTGGGTCTGGGTAGTGAAAGTTGGAGGGGAGAGGCTGGACACAGGGACAATGCCTGCCATCAGTGCTGAGGCCAGAACCTGAAATGCTCTCTGTTGGGCCGCCACTCCAGAGTGAATGCCCTCCAGGTATGCATTTGTTTGTTGCAAATGCCTCTCGACACCCTGGATGGCATTCAAAATGGTTGACTGCCCAACAGTGAGGGATCTCAGGAGGTCAATAGCCTCCTCACTGAGGGCAGCAGGACTGACTGGGGCAGGGCCTAAGGTGCCTGGGGCAAAAGAGATGCCCACCCTCCTGGGTGAGCGGGCATGGGCAACACGCTGAGGGGCTGCTGGGAGGGCAGTGTTGGTAGGGGGGTGGTGGCTGTATATGTTGTTGCGGTGGGCACAGAGGTGCCTGCCACCACAAGGGAGCTCCATCAGAGGAGGAGTTGCTGTCGCTGGTGTCACCTCCTGTCCCTGTTGTAGAGCTCCCCTCGCCCTCCATCCCACTGGTGCCTTCAGACTCTGTACATTCACCCTCCTGGGCCATGTGGGTTGCAGCTCACTCCTGCTCCGGTGCCACTGATCGTCCGCCAGATGATGCTAATGCACACAAGGACAGGATGACAAAACAAAAAGGGGGGGAAGACAGAGGAGAAACATGGTCAATGCCAGCAACAATACCACTTATGCCTAAGCCCATTTGCTGCACACCTGGAACCCACAGGAGGCTGATTAGTTGTAGATAGCCACTACCACTATTGGGGTTGGAGTGCCACAGAGCCTGCCTAACAAGGGACCTACCCTACCAAGTTCGCCCAGTCCGATGGGAACCCACAGCCACTTCCCCCACCCAGACACCTCGTAAAGCGTGCAGAGTCTGCTGAATGAGACTGTACTCACCCCCTTGTGGCTGCTGTGATGCCCTCAAGCGCCCATCGAACTCCGGATATGCCACCACCAGGATCCGGTACATCAGGGGGTCATGGTGCGACGGGCACCCCTTCCACGTTGCGGCAGTGGGTGCTCCGTCTATGATAGACCCCCAGGGTCCATACATTAATGTCACATCCACCATGCACACAGTGTACTCACCTGTTAGTCTGGAGGACCGTAGAGTAACGTGTACTGGGGGAGGACCCCATCCACCAGGTTGTCCAACTCCTCCGAAGTGAAGGCAGGGGCCCTTTCACCAGACACTGTTGCCATTGTTCCAGACTCAGGTCACAGCAGCACTTGCAGTGTAGGTCCTCTTCTGTTGAAGGTCAGGTATCAAGTGAGTAAACACACAGAAAATGGCGGTCACGTCCGAGGCGGTGCGGACCGTCACCGCCGGCGTACATCGTCATTGGCTCCTGGAACCCATAGGGCCCAATGATAACCAATGCTGAATTGCGCAGCGGTCTTCGTCTGCCTACCGCAACGCTGCACAGCGCCAGCACAGTTACCTCATTTCCCCTTGTCCCTCCTTACAGGCCAGGCAGCCGCCATTTCAGGGGGGCACATGGCAGGGCACCTAACTGCGTCACAGGAATACGGACAGACAGTGCCACACTCTGATTTAATCACAATAGTGCAAAACACCCTTGTGCTACCTGTTTGGTATATGACCCTCTGCTCACCCTCCTCTTCCATAGGGCACATCCGCTGGGACAGATGATGAGATGGTGTCATCCTCCGGTGTACAGACCCCTGGTGAACCTGTCGACAATAGAAGACAGACACATCATTATCACCTACAGACTTGATCGTGCCACAATCCAAGAACTGTGTGCCCAGTTGGAGCCAGACCTGATGTCAGATATCTGCCAACCCACAGGAATCCCCCCTCTAGTGCAGGTCCTGTCAGTGCTCCATTTCCTGGCCAGTGGTTCCTTTCAAACAACAGTGGCCATGGCATCAGGGATGTCTCAGCCAATGTTCTCTAATGTGTTGTCCAGAGTGTTGTCTGCCCTGCTGAAACACATGCACAGATATATCGTTTTCCCCCAGGTGGAGGATTTGCCCACAATGAAAGGTGACTTCTATGCCCTGGGATATATCCCCAACATCATTGGTGCCATTGATGGAACACTTGTGGCATTTGTCCCACCCCGCAGGGATGAACAGGTGTACAGAAACCTCAAAAGCTACCATTCCATGATTGTGCAGATTTTGAGGAATAGCAGCATCCCTTATGTGATGGGCCAACTCCGGAGGCACTGTGTGTGGCTAATAGGTGAGGCCAAGGTCCCCACACAGTTTGAATAGGTGTCTGTGTATGGAGTAGTCCCTAAGGGTTTGTGTATGTCTAACAGATGCCCCTCGATATTTGCAGGTGACTCTGGTTACCCCAGCCTCTCATGGCTACTGACCCCAGTGAGGAATCCCAGGACAAGGGCAGAGGAATGCTACAATGAGGCGCATGGATGAACTAGGAGGATTATAGAGCGGATTTTCGGCCTCCTGAAGGCCAGGTTCTTGAGCCTCCATCTGACAGTTGGCTCCCTATACTACTCACCGAAGAAGGTGTGCCAGATAATCGTGGCATGCTGTATGTTGCACAACTTGGCTTTGCGATGCAAGGTGCCTTTTCTGCCGGATGATGGGCCTGATGTTGGTCTTGTGGCAGCTGTGGAGCCTGGGGACAGTGAAGAAGAGGAGGCAGAAGAAGAAGATATAGACAACAGAAACAACATCATCATGCAATACTTCCAGGGAGACACAGGTAAGAGACTGGCACTGCTCCTCTCATATCAGACTACCGTATGACATTGCCTAATTCTGCCTTTTACCTCTGTGTATGGACCCTGACAGTTCACTTTGGCTTTCCTTTTCACAGATCTGGGTACCACATTCTGCCTTCTGCTATGTTTACTGCTGCCCAACAACTGTCATTCTTTGGTATGTGAAAATGAACATTGCCATTGATATTTGTTGAAGAAGTTGTAATAAAACATTTGTGAAAGTACAGACTGACTCCAGATTGTTTTGTGATTCAAGGGTGTTTAATTCAGTGCTAATCTGTGGAGGGGTATGTGCAATGGGCTGGGGTGATGGTGGAGGAATGCCCATGGTAGATTCCAGTTTCTTTGTATCACAGGTACATTGTCCAAGGGGGCATAAGAAGTGGAGTAATGGAAGTTCAATTAGGACAGGATGACATAGTGGGACTGAAGGGTGACAATCAGGAGAGTCTTTTTTCCTGGCGGGGGTCTTGGCAATGTTCTCTGTCTTGTGCCTGAATCACAGGGACCATTTGCGGGGTGGTTCTCCTTCTGCAGGGGTGGGGTGCTGGTGGCCTATTGGTCCTGTGGCGGGACCTCCTGTCCACTAGCGCCGGCGGACATGGAGGGCTGTCCATCGTTTGGGCTAGTGTCAGGGGCCCGGTGGTGTGCCACTGTCTCCCTCATGGTGTTGGCCATGTGTGCCAGCGCCCCTGCAATGGTGACCAGGCTGGTGTTAATGGACTTCAAGTCCTCCCTGATCCCCAGGTACTGTTCCTCCTGCAGCCACTGGGTCTCCTGAAACTTGGCCAGTACCGTGCCCATGGTCTCCTGGGAATGGTGGTATGGTCCCATTATGTTGGAGAGTGCCTCATGAAGAGTGGGTTGCCTGTGCCTGTCCTCCCCCTGTCGCACAGCAGTCCTCCGAGTTTCCCTGTTGTCCTGTACCTCTGTCCCCTGAACCGTGTGCCTACTGCCCCTGACCCCAGTTCCCTGATTGTCTTGGATAATGGGTTTGCCTGGCGTCCCTGTAGTGGACACACTGCTGGGGACAGAGGGATGGGCCCGCTGGTTGGGTGCTGTACTGGTGTTTCCGGAGGGGGGAGGTTCAGTGGTGGTTTGGGACTGTGGCAGGAGAACCGACTGTCCAGAGGTCCCTGATGGCCGGGCTGGTCATCTTGACCCAGGCGTGCAGAGCTGCTGTGGTCACTGTGGGCCTCTTCAGTGGGGGGACTGGATATGGCTGGCACCTCCTGTCCAGTGACGTTGGGTAGGGGCCCTGTTGGGGTGTAAATGCATTGTTATTTTATCTGTGTGGGCCATCTCCCTTGGACATGCTTTGGTGATGGGTGTCCATGCAGGTCTGTAATGGGTATCCATGCATTGGCGTTACATGCAGGGCTTGGTATTGGGATGGGTGGGTTGTGATAGTGGGGTAGCTGTGAGGTGTTGGGGTGATGGGTGTGAGGGTAGGGGTAGGAGTTTGTGATGGCATGCAGGTAGGGTGGGGGGATATAGTGGTAAAGATATGCCTTACCAGAGTCCAGGCTTCCTGCTACTCCTGCGAGGCCCTCAAGATGCATGATCGCCGAGACTTGCTCCTCCCATGTGGTTAGTTGTGGGGGAGGAGGTGAGGGTCCACTGCTAGTCCTCTGTACGGCTACCTGTTGTTTGGATACCACGGAACGCACCTTCCCCCGTAGGTCGTTCCACCTTTTCCTGATGCCATCCCGTGTTCTTGGATGCTGTCCCACTGCACTGACCCTGTTGACAATTCTCCACCATAGCTCCATTTTCCTAGCAGTGGATGTCTGCTGCACCTGTGACCCGAATAGCTGTGGCTCTACCCGGATGATTTTCTCCACCATGACCCTGAGCTCCTCCTCAGAAAACCTGGGGTGTCTTTGAGGTGCCATAATGTGGTGTGGGTGATGTGTGAGTTGATGTTTGTTGTGCTGTGTGATGTGTTGTGTTGGGGTGTGTTCTTTGAGGTGCGTGGATGTTGTATGAGTGATGGTGTTGTGTGCCTGTGGATGCTGGTGTTGTGTTTGCTATTCTCTTTATCCCTGCTTCTTCCAAAAAAGTTGTTGTAAGGGGTTGTGGGTAATGTGGGTGTGTGTTTTATAGTGGTGTGAGTGTGTGGGTGTGGTGTGTGTATGTATATCAGGTGTGTGTATTGTGAATTGTCCAATGTGGTTGGGTTTTGTAAATGTGTGTGTATTTTGATCGCGGCAGTGTGTACTGCCAATGGTTTACCACAGTTGAATGACCGCTTCGTTGATTCGTGAGTTGTGATAGTGTGGGCGTATTCCTGTTGGCGTAACGGTGTAGGTTTTGCTATCGCCAGTTTATCACTGACCTTTGGTGTGGCGGACTTGTGTGGGTGTCTGTATGGTGGCGGATTCCGAGATGTTGGTCGTAATACCTGTTGCGGAATTCCACCACGGCCACGGTATGTTGGCGGCTTTCAGCACCACGGTAAGCGGGATTTACTGCCAGGGTTGTAATAAGGGCCATAGTCTCAGATACTGGAGACCCTGGCACCTACAAACCATCACTTTCACAGACATTCCTGTGCTGCTTTTCACTGCACTATATATACATGGCATTGTCATGCATGTGTATTTTAGCTTTACATCTCCATGAACATATGGGACTGCATTACACTGTATACTGCATCTGAGGGCCATGCAATGGTTGTTGCAGTGGTCATCCCATTGTGACAGCCACAGCTTTTGAGCCTGCCCCAGTTGTTGAGGACATCTACCTCATTGTTACCGCAAATAAGCGAAGAACTGCCCAGTGGTTTTGTGAGTTTTCCTGAGTGTTGAGGAATGCTTTGATACATCCTTGTTTGTAACTACTAATATGTGTGTGCCGTAACAAGGCGCACACACGAACAATAATGCCATGGGAGTTTACTTATGTTCATTCAGTTGTACCTACCTGTACACTAACTGATTGAAATTATGGATGTATTAACAATACTGTGTGGCCAACCATTGTTGGCATGGTATCCCAGTATTTGTCCAGTAAGTGATTAGAACATGCACATAGACATATGCCTCAACACAGGCACACTTGTCCTGTGGTCCAAGGATGCGTGTGTTGGTGCAGGTTACTGAGTAGTGTGCCAGTGATGGTGCAGATGCAGGGGAGACCCATACTGTCAGTACGATGTGGCAGGCCCTTGGTACAAAATCAGCACGTGTGTGGGGGTAATAGACAAAGTTAGGAATGTATGTGACACCCAATGTACAGGAAGAAGAAAAGTGCATATTCAAGCTCCCTTACATGGCCTTGGTCAATTACACAAAGGGATGGATTCAAGGAAAATGGTGCTGTACCAAGTGCATTACTACGGTCCTTGTGGCTCTTAGTGCACCCCTTTCCCCCGTCAAGTGTGCACCTATTGAGAAATAAGGCACAGCATGAGGCAGGTAGGGTCCAACTGCATCTATTGCATATGGAGGCAAATTATGTACTCAGCAGCAGTAGCAGCAAAACTGACCATCACGACTTCTGCTAAGTACATAGGGGCCCATCATATACATTGATATGCCCTCTTACAACACCTGCTCTCAGCAGCCACTCAAAGTGGATGAAAAATGTCATTAAGTTATTTCTCATAGTTTCCAGAGACTTGTACATTTTCCCCCCAAACCAGTGCTGGGCCCCCCTCCCGTACATGATTCATGGCGCAGGCCTCATGCTGTGCTGCTCAAAACAGAGGTGCGCTATGCATGCATCACAACACCTTGTTATGGTTGTACAGGGAAGATGGCACTTCTGCCCTGCCTCTGCTTCATAAATGTATATTACAATGGCAGCGCTTATGTGGCGCAGGGGCTCATAATACAGGCAGCATACGACATGTCCAGATCCTTAGACAAAACATGCAGCACTCAACTCTATCAGCACCTGTCATGCACATGCAAATAATGGTGTTGGTATGGAAATGGGATACTTACCAACTGCTCCACCAATCTTAATCCCCAGGTGATCCAGTAAATCTTGCTCCTTAGCGAAAGGGTCAGCCAAATGGTGTTTTAGTTGGTGGTCATTGCATCCGGTGCCAAAAACTCAGGTCAGGTACCTTGTCCCACTGCAGCTTCCTGGCCTCTCTGAGGGAGCCCTGGATTACATGGCCACCAAGGACAAGCATCATAGGGAGGTAATGTTGGACAAGCTAAATGAAGCCGTCCATCTCATCTGCAAATATCTTGCCCATCCTCCTTTTCCCTGACATCATGCAGTGCAAAATAACTGCAAATTAAGTTGCAGGAAAAATAAGAAAACCTAATACTACCCCAACTACCCAAAAAAATATCATACCCCTAGACAAACAGCCAACAATAAAGTGACAGATACGGAACAAATACAACAAAAAAATGATTAGAAGACTAAAAATACACAGCAGCAACAGGACACAGCACAAAAACACTCCAATAGCTCCAAATCCCCAACAGCACCAGCTCCAAACAGCCTAACACAGTTTTTTCATGTGTGCTACTTCTCGCCTTGGTATGTCTTTCCTGTTTTTAGTGTGTGACTATAAGGGGACACTCCTCCTCCCATAGACCTGGGGCAATTAGCCCAGCAGGAATAGGGTAAAATAATTATTTTCCCTCCCCCGCATCTGGGCTTTATACCCCACATATAGTGTAATTTATTTGCATTGTCATTGCATGTTCTTGTGTTTGTTTAAGCATGCTGTGTCACTTTCTCATGTGCTGTGGTTTGCCGTGTTACACCTTGATGAAACTTTATAATTAGTATCGTTTTGTTTTGGTTTTATTTAGTCCCCCATGTTTGAGCTTTCCACATGTAGGATTTCCTCTTTATTAATATTAGAGCACCTCCTAATGAGATAGCCCTACAATACACCTTCCCTCTACAGTTGCATATTTAGGGGCATATTTATACTCTGTTTGCGCCGGAATTGCGTCGTTTTTTTTTACGCAATTCCGACGCAAAACTAACTCCATATTTATACTTTGGAGTTAGACGCGTCTAGCGCCAAAGTCCATGGAGTTTGCGTTATTTTTTAGCGTGGACACCTACTTTGCGTTAATGATATGCAAGGTAGGCGTTCCTGTCTAAAAAATGGACTCCGAGGCATGTGCGCCGTATTTACACTCCCGGGCAAAATTCACGCCCGGGAGTGGGCGGGTCAAAAAAAATGACATCCAGCCTCTTTTGTGCCGTTTTTTAGTGCCTGGTCAGGGCAGGCGTTAAGGGACCTGTGGGCTCGGAAGGAGCCCAGAGGTGCCCTCCCATGCCCCCAGGGACACCCCCTGCCACCCTTGCCCACCCCAGGAGGACACCCAAGGCTGGAGGGACCCATCCCAGGGACATTAAGGTAAGTTCAGGTAAGTATTTTTTTAATTTATTTTTGTGTGGCATAGGGGGGCCTGATTTGTGCCCCCCTACATGCCACTATGCCCAATGACCATGCCCAGGGGACAGAAGTCCCCTGGGCATGGCCATTGGGCAAGGGGGCATGACTCCTGTCTTTGCTAAGACAGGAGTCATTTCAATGGGGGTTGGGAGTCGGAAAAAATGGCGCAAATCGGGTTGAGGCGAAAAATCAGCCTGACTTGCCCCATTTTTTGGCGCCCAAGCTCCATATCCCCCTACGCCGGCGCTGCCTGGTGTACGTCATTTTTTTTCACGCACACCAGGCAGCGCCGGCGGCTAATGCCGGCTAACGTCATTGAATAAATATGGCACCCGCATGGCGCTTCTGAATGGCGTTAGCCGGCACTAATTTTTTTGACGCAAAACTGCGTTAGCGCAGTTTTGCGTCAAAAAGTATAAATATGGCCCTTAGTGTATAAATTTAGGGATCCTATGCCCTGAAGAATGCACCTAGACCTACTTTGGCTCTTGGTAGTAGGCAGAAACATCTTGGCCATTAATTAATAAATAGGTGGCCCTTCGAGCCATTATCCTCAATAGGTGTCCCATCCCTTGTTTTTAGTCTCACCAGCAGTCACCACGAATAAAGGTGTACTATCACACAGGTGACTGACTAGGTGTTTTTATTCTTTCTGTAGCACAACTGGATCCCTTGTTTATCCAGATAACTTTAATCTCAGCACTCCCTCCGAGTTCTATTAACGGTGAGGTTGAGTCCTTCCAGGTGGCATTGCTCTACCCGGAAGGGGCTAGGTGGTCATATGATGAAGCAAGACACTATGGTGGTCATTACAACCCTGGTGGACGGTGTTAAAGCGTCGGTACAACCGCCAACAGGCCGGTGGTAAAAAAATTGGAATTACGACCGTGGCGGAAACTGCCTCCAAAGACAGCCACTTTAACACTCCGACCGCCACGGCGGTACAGACAAACAGCTTGGCGGTCACCGCCAACAGACAGTCGGAAGACAAAGTACTGCCCACAGTATCACAACCTACCAATCCGCCACCTTTTTCAGGGTGGATTCACTGCGGACAAAAACACGGCGGAAACAGGACTTCGAAAGGAAAACGCTCACCTCTACACACCCCACGAGGAATCCAACGCCATGGAACCCGAGCTGCACATCCTGCCAGCCCTCATCTTCTTGCTCGTCTACCAGGAGCACGAACGCCGGCGGCGAAGACAACGGTGAGTACTGCACCTACGACACAGGGGAGGGGGAGGGAAAAAACAGACACACACACACGCAACACCCCCACCCCCACCCTCACCCACTACAACACACACACTAATACATATTTATACATTATAGTTACGCCCCCCGAACCCCCCGGAAGAATGGAAAGACAAAAGGAAATGAGTATCCCCATTGTAATATATTAAAATCAAGTACGCAAAAATATATATATACACCATAAACAAAATATACACCAAGCTTAGTAGTCCAGGTAGTGCTCCAATGAAGTCCGTGGAACACTGGGCCCACACGGTATGGGCGAGGCCCACACAAGATCCCCGACCATGACGGAGAGAACACTGCAGGGGCATCAGACAGCAAGTAAACAGGCACCTCAGGGGGAGGGAAAGGGGGGGCACCTCAGTCGGTTGAGTGCACGACGCCAAATCCACAAGGGGGCCACATGCCCACTGTTCAATCCTGGGGAGGGCAAAGCCAGAGTCTCTCAAGTCTATACAGTGGGTGGGTTGCCCACTGTTCAATCCTGGGGAGTGCAAAGCCACAGTCTCTCAAGTCTAAACAGTGGGTGGGTTGCCCACTGTTCCATCCTGGGAAGTGCAAAGCCACAGTCTCTCAAGTCTATACAGTGGGTGGTTTTCCCACTGTTCAATCCTGGGGAGTGCAAAGCCACAGTTTCTCAAGTCTATACAGTGGATGGCTTGGCCACTGTGCAATCCTGGGGAGTGCAAAGCCACAGTCCCCCAAGTCTCTACAGTGGGTGGTTTGGCCACTGTGCAATCCTGGGGAGTGCAAAGCCACAGTCTCTACAGTGGGTGGTTTGCCCACTGTGCAATCCTGGGGAGTGCAAAGCCACAGTCTCTCAAGTCTCTACAGTGATGGTTTGCCCACTGTTCAAACCTGGGGAGTGCAAAGCCACAGTCTCTCAAGTCTCTACAGTGGGTGGGTTGCCCACTGTGCCATCCTGGGGAGTGCAAAGCCACAGTCTCTCAAGTGGATGACAGTCTACACTGGTTCTGGAGGGGGCATGGTGCCCAGAGTGCTTCATCCTGCTAAGGACAGAGGTAGTGGATGTATCTCTCCACTGGTTCTGGAGGGGGCATGGTGCCTAGAGTGCTTCATCCTGCTAAGGACAGAGGTAGTGGATGGGAATATCCACTGGTTCTGGAGGGGGCTCTGTGCCCAGAGTGCTTCATCCTGCTCGTGACGGACTCAGTAGCGTCAGTGCCCTTGGCGCTCATGGGTCAGCGGTGCTTGTGGCGGCGGTGCCCTGTTCAGCGGTGCTTGTGGTGCCCTGTTCAGCGGTGCTTGAGGCGGCGGTGCCCTGTTCAGCGGTGCTTGAGGCGGTGGTGCCCTGTTCAGCGGACCTTGAGGCGGCGGTGCCCTGTTCAGCGGTGCTTGTAGCGGCGGTGCCCTGTTCAGCAGTGCTTGAGGCGGCGGTGCCCTGTTCAGCGGTACTTGAGGCGGCGGGCTCCTTTGCAGTGACTCAGCTGCTGGCGGTCCTCTCTGTCCCAGCGGGGCTAGTGCTGGAGGTCCTCTATGGCCCAGTGGGGCTGGTGCTGGCGGTTGCCTCCTGGGCAGCGGGGATGATGGTGGTGGCCTCCTGGGCAGCGGGGATGATGGCGGTGGCCTCCTGGGCAGCGGGGATGATGGCAGTCTCCTCCGCCGTGCTGCTCTTCCCAGACTTTCCGGGTTTCTTGTGGCCCTTCCCCACCTTGTAAGGTGTCGCAGCTGACTCCACACTCCCACTGGGACCCCTGGGAGCAGCTTTGGTGGCTGGAGTCTTCCCGCCGGGCACTAGCCAACTTTTGATGCTTGACAGGTGGGGGGCTGTCCGTGCTGTGGCTCCGTGCCACACTGGCTGCCCTGGTGGCCGGTGCACTCCAGATTCCGGTGACTACAGGCACCACTGGTCCCGGAGATGTTGTGGCTGAGGTGCTAGGTTGGGACCTGGAGAGTCGGGCCCTAGGGGACGGACGGGGTGGGGGAGGTGTGGGAAAGAGGTCAAGGTTGGACAGGAAAACTTTTTGGGAGACACTGGGACGGGTAGCTGGAGGGGATTTGGGAGTGGAGGAAGAGGTTGTGGTTGTAGGAGGTGTTCATTTGGTGACTTTGGGTGAAGGTGCATGCGCTGGAGGCTGTCGTGAGGTGGATGGGTGGATGGCTGTCGGGTGGGTGTGTGTATGCATTTGTGTATCTTGGGAGGTGGGTCACCGACACACTGGGAGAAGACACAGGGGACGTGTGAATGGTAGTGGGGGTGGTGTGTGTGCATGCTGGTCTGAAGGTGTGCTTGGGATAGGCTGGGGTACAGGGGATTGGGTCTGGGTGGAGGACGTTGGAGGGGGAGGCTAGACACAGGGACAATGGCTGCCATCAGTGCAGAGGCCAGAGTCTGAAAAGCTTGCTGAAGGGCCACCTGACCAGAATGAATGCCCTCCAGGAATGCATTAGTTTGTTGCAACTGCCTTTCAACACCCTGGATGGCATTCAAAATGGTAGACTTCCCAACAGTGAGGGACCTGAGGAGGTCAATGGCCTCCTCACTGAGGGCAGCAGGGGTGACTGGGGCAGGGCCTGAGGTGCCTGGGGCAAAGGTGATGCCCACCCTTCTGGGTGAGCGGGCACAGGGCAAAGGCTGAGGAGCTGCTGGGACGGCGGTGCTGGTGGGGGGGGGGCGGCTGTACATGTAGATGCGGGGGCCCAGATGTTGCCAAGGGAGCTCCCATCAGAGGACGAGTCCGTGTTGCTTGTGTCAGCTCCTGTCCCCGCCGTGGAGCTCCCCTCGTCCTCCGTCCCACTGGTGAACTCCGAGTCCGTAGTGTCACCCTCCAGGGCCATGTGGGATGCAGCTCCCTCGTGCTCCGATGCCACTGCTCCTCCGCCTGATGATGCTAATGCACACAAGAACAGGGAGAGCACAAAAAGTAGGGGGGAACAGAAGAAAGACATATTCAGTGCATGCATTACCGCTACCGTTGGCGGACACGACAGACACAGAAGCCCCCTGCACTACGCTGCGCTCTTGGGCTCCACTGTTCAATCCCTAGGAAATGGCCTACTAGGCTATGGACGACATCTGCACACATGGATGACACAGGGGCATGACTAGGTGTACTTGCCACTCTACAGAGGTTGGGTGGGGTGCCACATGGCCTGCCTTACGGAGGGACCTTGCCTACTAAACTCGCCCTGGCCTAGGGAAACCCACAGCCCTCCTCCCCCACCCAGACACCTCCACTGCGCGCAAAATCATCAGGATGAGAGTGTACTCACCCCCTTGTGGCTGCTGTGATGCCCTTCCAATGTGAAGGCAGGGGCCCTTTCCCCAGACACTCGAGCCATTGTCTCTTCCAGACCGAGGTCACAGCAGCACTTGCAGTGTAGGTCCTCTCCTGTCGAAGATCAGGTATCGAGTGATTGAACATATAGAAAATGGCGGTCACGTCCGCGGCAGTGCGTACCGTCACCACCGGCGTACATCGTCATTGGCTCCTGGGACCCATGGGGTCCAATGTTAACCAATGCAGCATTGCGCCGTGGTCTTCGACCGCCTACCGCAGCGGTGTACAATGCCGGCACAGTTACCTCACATCCCATTGTCCCACTTTAGAGGTCAGGCAGCCGCCATTTCGGGGGCCCACATGGCTTCATTTTTAACTACATCACACATACCTAGGCCTTGACTCAACACATATACAGGCCACTTTTCGGATTGGGATTTGTGTTCTGTGTAAGATGTGGGTACGTACCTCTGAGTTGTTTGACTCTGTGCTCTCTGTTGTCCTTCATAGGCACCGTCCGCTGGGACATGTGAGGAGATGGTGGCATCATCCGGTGTACAGACCTGTCGACAATGGAGGAAAGACATGTGATCATCACATACACGCTTGACCGTGCCACAATCCAGGAACTATGTACCCAGCTGGAGCCAGACCTGATGTCAGCTATCAGACATCCCACAGGATTCCCCCCTCAAGTGCAGGTGCTGTCAGTGCTCCATTTCCTTGCAAGTGGGTCATTTCAAACAACAGTGGCCATAGCATCAGGGATGTCCCAGCCTATGTTTTCCAACGTGTTGTCCAGAGTGTTGTCTGCCCTGCTGAAACACATGAGGAGCTACATCATTTTCCCTTAGGTGGAGGATTTGCCTACAGCGAAAGGTGATTGCTATGCCCTGGGACATATCCCCAACATCATAGGTGCCATTTATGGGACCAATGTGGCTTTGGTCCCCCCCGCAGGAGTGAACAGGTGTACAGAAACCAGAAGAGTTATCATTCGATGAATTTGCAGATGGTATGTTTGGCAGACCAGTACATCTCCCATGTGAATGCCAAGTTCCCTGGCTCAGTGCATGACGCCTACATCCTGCGGAATAGCAGCATCCCTTATGTGATGGGTCAACTCCAGAGGCACCGTGTGTGGCTATTAGGTAAGCACCTGGAAGCAAGACAGTGGAAATGGTTGTCTGGGTCTGGGGTTATCCCTACAGGTTAGTGTGTATAACAGTTGTCCCTCGCCATTTGCAGGTGACTCTGGTTACCCCAACCAGTCATGGCTACTGACCCCAGTGAGGAATTCCAGGACAAGGGCAGAGGAACGCTACAATGAGGCCCATGGGTGAACAATGCGGATAATCGAGCGGACCCTCGGCCTCCTGAAGGCCAGGTTCAGGTGCCTCCATATGACTGGTGGATCCCTATTTTACTCACTAAAGAAGGTGTGCCAGATCATCGTGGCCTGCTGTATGCTTCACAACTTGGCTTTGCGACGACAGGTGCCTTTTCTGCAGGAGGATGGTCCAGTTGGCGGTGTTGTTGCAGCTGTGGAGCCTGTGGACAGTGAAGAAGAGGAAGCAGAAGAAGAGGACATGGACAACCGGGACTCGGTGATCCTGCAATATTTCCAGTGAGACACAGGTAGGAACACAAACCTGCCTACTACATGTACTTTAACACTACTACCTCTCTACTGTCTGTTGTTTTCACCCAGTGCAGGGTCACTGAGTTGTCACTTTCCCTTATGATTTCACAGATGTGGGTCCCACTGTGTGACATCTGCTTTGATTCCTCATGGACTAGAGCTGTGTGACATAGGTATGTTGACATTACAATTGAAAGAGCTTTTTGCCACAGTAATTGCTAACACACTATTCCGAAATCACAGACTGACTCCAGATTGTTTTGTGCTTTAAGGGTGTTTATTTAAGTGCAAAATATTGGAGGGGGTTGCAAAATGGTGAGGGGTGATGGTGGAGGAATGTCCATGGCAGAGTCCAGTCTATTAGTCTCACAGGTGCATTGCCCAAATGGGCATGAGAAGTGGAGCTGGGGCAGTTTAAGGATGGACAGGGTGACAAAGTGGGACAGAAGGATGACATTCAGGGTGGTCTCATTTCTTGGCGGGGGTCTTGGCATCGTTCTCTGTCTTTGTCCTGGATCTCAGGGACCGTTCGCGGGGTGGTTCTCCCTCTGCAGGGGGTGGGGTGCTGGTGTGGTGGTCCTGTGGCAGTGCCTACTGTCCACTAGTGGTGGGCAGTTCATCGTCCAGGCTAGTGTCAGGGGCCCCTTGATGTGCCACAGTGTCCCTCCTGGTGTTGACTACTTCCTTCAGCACACCTACGATGGTGCCCAGGGTGGAATTGATGGATCTGAGTTCCTCCCTGAAGCCCAAATACTGTTTCACCTGCAGGCGCTGGGTCTCCTGAAACTTGGCCAGTACCGTTGCCATTGTCTCCAATGATGGAGGAGAGGGCCTCGTGGAGAGTGGGTTCCCTTGGCCTGTCCTCCCCCTGTCGCACAGCAGCCCTCCCAGTTCCCCTGTGTTCCTGGGCCTCCGGCCCCTGGACCGTGTGCCCACTACCACTGCCCCCAGGTCCCTGTTGTTGTTGGGGTGGTGGGTTAGCCTGGGTTCCCTGTAGTGGTGGACACACTGCTGATTGACATGTCCTGGGGACAGAGGTATGGGCCCGCTGGGTGGGTGCTGTGCTGGTATGACTGTCACATACAATGGCATACCACTGTGTAGCAGTGTTGCAGTCTGGCATAGATGGCAGCCTAATCTTCATCACTACTGTGGGATTTTTTATGCCAACACAAACCCATGGTTGCATGTGAAGGGGAAGGCTTCAGATTACTCAGTCCACTGTGCACATGCATCAGCCACATACCAATGTCATAAGTTTATGCAGCCAGAGCATTGGTGTTAGGGTGTTTTGAGCAGGGATCTAACCTCTTCATGATTGTTAATCAGCAAAGAAATGCACAGTCCCCTGCATACAGACACATGCACAATTGTGATTTTTTCCTCTGTGGTTCTTGATATCAGCCTTCCCCTATCACGTACAGAGGACTGGCTTCTTGTATGTGTGAGACATGACTCATCATGTGATGTCCTTGGTAATTTCCATAGTCAGCTTGGTTAGGGGTTGTATATTTGTTGTGACTTCTTTTTTGGGAACGTGCCAGGGGACAGATGGTGCTATCATGCCTGTCATGTTGGCATGCAATGGGCAACTACCAGGTGATGGATGTGGCAAAAATGACTGGGTTATGTACTGACCGAGCCACCCTCTCTGTATATATGTTGTATGTTCACATGTAGACATTGATGTGTTGCACAGTCGTTATTGGTCTGTGTGTGTTCCTTCTCCACATTTTCCCGCATTACTTGTAAGGTATATTTTGTGTCCTACATTGCTGCCATTCTGTAGGCTGCTTACACTTTGTACACATCTTCTCCAGCAACATTGTCTGGCCAGACATGGACAGGATGCAACGTGTGACTTGTGTAAATGTTAGATGAACACATCTTCCACTACTGGCGACATGATTGTTACCGTCCCATTGCCGGTATTTTACTGGTGTAATACATGATATTACACCAGCCTCAGGATTTGTGTCGTCTCACAGTGACCCCATGTTGTATTTCAAAGTATCTGTGTGTATCTCTCAGCTGTCCATCCACATTGTCCATTGAACATGGGTATGCATTGACATTTTTGGACATTGCTGGACATAGTTGCACATCCCACCTGATTTCCATGTTGGATCCCAAACCATGTTTGGAATAATTTGTTACTGTTGGTACCTTGCTCTTGGTCTGGCATGTGAGTGACAAAGAGTGGTGTGTATTAGTAAGTGCTGTGTGACGTTGTTATACAGAGCTTACTAGGTAATCATGCTGACACATGTCAACCATTGTTGATACTAGGAAACCCTTTGCTACTTAGGACATACACCACATATCGATCTTCACATGTATATCTGGAATTGCTGTAGACGTGAGTAAAGGCAGCAGATTTGTGTGACAAGTTTGCATCTTATGTTCATAGAGAGTGTAACACACTCTGCCTGCATTCCACCCAGACAATAATTTGGTGGTGCATTGTCCCATTTTATTATTTGATTCTGACAATGGGTCATAGGTTTGGATAGTGAATCAGCACACACTGCTGTTTCATTTGTCTGGCAACCCATTGCGCACTCCACAGCCAACGTATGTGTGGCATTAGTGAGGTACTGCCCAGCATGTGTCAGGGTTGTGCCCAATGGCAGCACCAGGACATAATCCCATAGATACACAGTGCAGGCTCTGCCTCTAACATTGGTTACAAACCGTGTACAGTTACTGAAGGTCCATAGTTACCAATGATGTTCCACCCTTGTCACATATTCACAGTGCAGGCGAAGCAGCAATCCCCCTGAGATGTAACAGTGTTCAGTTCCCACATTACTTAAACACCATTTGATCACTGCCCCTACCTTATGTATGCCTCCTTTGCATACATACCGGAAGGCATGGTGATGATGTGGGGTTAAGGCTAGGAATTAGCACATTGGCCACTTGACGGTACATTATGGGGGTCATTCTGACCTCGGCGGTAAAAGCCGCTTACCGCCGGTCAGAAGGCCGCCACAATACCGCCGCGGCCGCGGTCAGCCGCCACGGACATTCTGACCCACAACTGCAAAACCTCCGAAAATCCGCCCTCCACTGCAGTCCGCCACATCAGCTGCCAGCGGTAAACTGGAGAAGACCAAACCTCCACCGCCATGCCAACAGAAATACGCCCATCCCATTATGACCGGCAAATCGACGCAGCGGTCATTCAACCGCGGTATTCCATTGGCGGTACACACCGCAGCGGTCAAAATACACACACCTTTACAAACCCCTACCACATTGGACAATTTGAAAGGCACACACCTGAAACACATACACACACCACTCCCACACATCCAATACCATATAAAACACACACCCACATCACCCACAAACCCCTACCAACAAAAACCAGAGACGAAGGAGAGAGAGAGACACATCAGAGAATAGAAAGCCAGACACACAGAGGCACACCGCAACATCACACACACCACATAGAAGCACAAAGCACCACACACCAACACACACATCATCACATACACCACCCCACACCTCATACACACCACCCCATGGCACCACAAAGGCACCCACGCTTTTCGGACCAAGAACTCCGGGTCATGGTAGAGGAGATCATAAGAGTGGAACCCCAGCTCTTCGGCTCACAGGTCCAGCACACCACCATAGCAAGGAAGGCGGAGCTCTGGCAGCGGATCGTGGACAGGGTCAACGCGGTGGGACAGCATCCCAGAAATCGAGAGGACATCCGCAAACGATGGAACGACCTACGGGGGAAGGTGCGCTCGATGGTCTCGCGACACAACATCGCAGTGCAGAAGACTGGTGGGGGACCCCCACCCACTCCACCCAAATTCACAACATGGGAGCAAGAGGTACTCAACATCCTGCATCCTGATGGCCTCGCTGGAGTACACGGAGGAATGGACTCTGGTAAGTACAAGGCCAACCACTTCACCCCCCCCCAGCATGCTAACCCCCACCCTCACCCCCAACCCCCCAGCACACATCCTCCCTGAGAATGTCTCCCCAGCACAACCCACCCAACACCAACCCCTGCATGCCACCCCCAAACTATGGACACCCATCACCTAAGCATGACCACTGCACATACCCATCACCCCCCCCAAAAAAAACACCCTCACAACACCTCCCCCAAGGGAATGCCAGCACTGGGGGACAAGGGCACCCATAAAACGCAAGCTAATGCACACACAGAAACAATAACCATACCCTCTTACCCCATGCAGGACCCGAACGACAACACACCGGTCAGGAGGGACCAGAAATGTCCATCCCACCCCCGGAACAGGCCCCTAGTGATGACAGCAGCTCTGTCGACCTGGAACCTGACGACCAGCCCGGACCATCGGGGACCTCTGGGCAGTCGGTTCCCCTCACACAGACACACGCCACTGCAGACCCAACCCCCTCTGGGAACAACAGCACAGCTCCCACCCAGCGGGCCCATGCCTCTGTCTCTAGGACAGGTCAAGCAGCGGTGTGTCTACCACTACAGGGCCCCCAGGGCAACCCACCAACCCAACAACAACAGGGACCTGGGGGCAGTGGGAGTGGGCACACCGTCCAGGGGACAGAGGCCCAGGGAAACAGGGCAACTCGGAGGGCTGCTGTGCGACAGGGGGGGGAGGAGAGGCCCAGGGAACCCACTCTCCAAGAGGCCCTCACCACCATCATGGCTGCCTACCACCACTCACAAGAGACGATGGCGACGGTACTGGCCAGGTTCCAGGAGATCCAGGCACAGCAGGAGCAACGCTACATGGGGTTCAGCGACCAACTCAGCAACATCTCAACCGCTATGGGGAGCATAGTCCAGGTCCTGAACCGCATAGAGGACACGTTTCGGGACCATGTGGCATCACACAGGGCCCCTGTCACTAGCCAGGAACAGGAACAGCCTACCACCTCCGCCGGCGCTAGTGGACAGGAGGCCCCACCACAACGACAGCCCACCAGAACCCCACCTCCTGCTGAACAACAACCGCCCCGCAAAAGGAGCCTGAGATAAAAAAAAACGACAGAGTAGGATGTCAAGTCCCCCGCCAGCAT
This sequence comes from Pleurodeles waltl, assembly GCF_031143425.1. Taxonomy (NCBI): domain Eukaryota; kingdom Metazoa; phylum Chordata; class Amphibia; order Caudata; family Salamandridae; genus Pleurodeles; species Pleurodeles waltl. The sequence goes on from NC_090437.1 coordinate 1,181,524,450, forward strand.
CACATACCCCCTGAAGTCCTCCCACTGTCCCACATTGCCACCCTGTCAAACCTTGAACTGCCCCTGCTCCATCCTGCCACAGGCATATGGACAATGCACCTGTGAGACTGAGAACTGGACTCCGCCATGGACATTACTCCACCCCCACCCATCACTGTTTCACTATCATGTACCAATATCTATGCACTAATAATAAATCACACATTGCACTGAAATCAATCAGGACTCAGCCTGTCTTATTTACAAATGTATGACACATTACATATCAATTACGTATTGTGAACATTGTGAATTACACATACCGAGGTAACTTAGCATTAGTCCATGGGCCAACCAAGCCGAGGTCACGCAGTGGCTCATACAGCACAGAAAAGGGAAGGGAAAATCAAACATCATGTTCATAGGTCTGGGGGGAAACCGACAAAGTTGAGATGCAGGAGGCTTTCAGGAAATGTAAAATGGCATGGGTGATTATTACCTGTGTGCTACTGGAAATACTGTTCTATTACTCTGTCCCTGTTGTCTGTGTCGTCCTCTGAGTCTTCCTCCTCTTCACTCTCCGCAGGCTCCACAGCTACTTCAACACCACCATCTGCACCATCCTCCTGCAGGAAAGGAACCTGACGTCGCAATGCCAGATTGTGAAGCATACAGCAGGCCACGATGATGTGGCACACCTTCTTTGGTGAGTACATCAGGGATCCCCCAGTCATATGCAGGCACCTAAACCTGGCCTTCAGGAGGCCAAAGGTCCTTTCGATGATCCTCCTAGTTCGCCCATGGGCCTCATTGTACCGTTCCTCTGCCCTGGTCCGGGGATTCCTTACTGGGGTCAGTAGCCAAGGCAGGTTGGGGTAACCAGAGTCACCTATTAGCCACACACGTTGTCTCTGTAGCTGCTCCATCACATAGAGGATGCTGCTATTTCGCATCACATACGCGTCATGCACTGACCCTGGGAACTTGGCATTTACATGGGAGATGTACTGGTCAGCCAAACAGACCACCTGGACATTCATCGAATGATAACTTTTTCTGTTTCGGTACACCTGCTCATCGTCTTTTGGGGGTACCAAAGCCACATGGGTCCCATCAATGGCACCAATGATGTTGGGGATATGTCTAAGGGCATAGAAATCACCCTTCACTGTAGGCAAGTCACCCTCCTCTGGGAAAATGATGTAGCTCTGCATGAGTTTCATCAGGGCAGACAACACTCAAAATCTTTGAAAACATAGGCTGAGACATTCCAGATGACATGGCCACTGTGGTCTGGAATGACCCACTTGCCAAAAAATGGAGGACTGACAAAACCTGCACCAGAGGGGGAATCCCTGTGGGTTGGCGGATGGGGGACATCAGGGCTGGCTCCAGCTGGGCACACAGTTCATGGATAGTGGCACGGTCAAGTCTGTATCGAAGTATTATATGGCGTTCTTCCATTGTCGACAGGTCCACCAGCGGTCGGTACACGCGAGGATTCCTCCTTCTCATCCCAAGTCCCAGCGGACGGTGCCTAGGAAGGACAACATGGAGTACAGAGTCAGCCAAACCACAGGTACGTACAGACAGCTTGCACAGTTAAAGAATGGCAATGGGTTGAAAGGCGTGTATGTGTGGCAATGCAAGGCCTAGGCCTGTGTGTCACAGTCAAAATTAAGCCATGTAGGCCCTTGAAATGGCGGCTGCCTGACCTGTGAAGTGGGACAATGGGATGTGAGGTCAATGCGCTGGCGGGGCACACCGTGGCGGTAGGCGGTCGAAGACCGCGGCGCAAAGCCGCATTGGTTAACATTGAAGCCTATGGGTTTCAGGAGCCAATGACGAAGTGCGCCGGCGGTCGCGGTACGCACCGCCGCGGTACGCATCGCCGCGGGCATGACCGCCATTTTCTATCTGCTTAATCACTCGAGACCTGATCCTCCACAGGAGAGGACCTATACTGCAAGTGCTGCTGTGACCTCGGTCTGGAAGATACAATGGCTGCTGCGACTGGGGAAAGGGCCCCTGCCTTCACGTCTGAAGAGTTGGAGAAGCTCGTGGATGGGGTCCTCCCCCAGTATGCGCTACTCTATGGTCCACATGGAATGGGCTATGCCTGTGTGGATTGGGGTGGATGTAAGTTGGTGGGGTGGGGGGCGAATGAGGAGTGCAACGCCCGACAGATGAGAGCATGTGCCATATGGCAAAGTTGGTGGGGGGGCCAATCACATCTAACATGCAGGTCATTGATGATTTCCTCCTTTCCACCCTGTACATGTCAAATAGGTCAGCGCCCATCAGAAGATCGAGATTTGGCGTGCCATCGCCAAGGAAGTCCGGAACTTGGGGGTCCACAACAGACGGGGCACCCACTGCCGCAAGAGGTGGGAGGACATCCGCCGCGGAACAAGGAAGACCGCAGAAACACTGCTGGGGATGGCCTCCCAACCTAGGAGGGGTGCCAGTCGCACCATGACCCCCCTGATGTCCCGGATCCTGGCGGTGGCCTATTCAGAATTGGATGGGCGCTTTAAGACATCACAGCAGACACAAGGGGGTGAGTATCAGCACATTCTCCTATCTTTCTGCGCAGTGGAGGCATCTGGGTGGGGGAGGAGGGCTGTGGGTGACATTAGGCCAGGGCGCTTTCTGTAGTGTAGTCCTCTCCCTTAGGCATGGCCCTGTGCCCCCGGCCCCCACCTCGGTAGGGTGACAAGTACAGCCATTGAAGGTCCAGCATCTCCCATGTGCGCGTTTGACGTCTCTTGGCCTGTTGTCCTAGTCAGTAGTACTGAGTAGTGTACCCTGAATGCGCGGCTTAGTGCATTAGGCTCCTGTGTCTGTCCTCTCCGCCAACGGTGTTGACATTGCATGCACTCAACCTGGTCTTCTTTTTTCTCCCCCACCCTTTTTCTTCATCTTCTTGTGCATGTGTGCATTAGCATCATCAGGCGGAGGAGATTTGGCATCGGAGCACGAGGGAGCTGCAGGACACAAGGCCCCGGTGGGCCCAGGAACAGACACCGAGGGCACCAGTGATCCAGAGGGCGAGGGGAGCACCACGACGGGGACCGCTGGTGAGAGCAGCGAAAGCGACACGTCCTCGGATGGGAGCTCCCTAGCGGTGGCGACAACATCCGTGCCCCCCGCCTCTACAGGTACAGCCGCCACCCAGCGCACCAGCCCCGCCCTCCCAGCAGCCCCTCAGTCTTCGCTCCGTGCCCGTTCGCCCAGGAAGGCGCGCGTCTCCTTCGCCCCAGGCACCTCAGCCCCTGCCCCTGTTGCCCCTGCTGCCCTCAGTGCGGAGCTCATTGACCTGGTAAGGACGCTCATTGTTGGGCAGACGACCCTTTTGAATGCCATCCAGGGTGTGCAAAGGGAGGTGCAACAGAGCAATGCGTACCTGGAAGGCATTCATTCGGGTCAGGCTGCCCATCAACGAGCGTTCACTGCTCTGGCCTCAGCACTGACGGCAGCCATTGTCCCTGTTTCCAGCCTCCCTCTTCTTACTGCCTCCAGCCTTTCTCTGTCTCCTGTTCCTCAGCCTATCCCATCCACACCATCAGACCAGCCTGCACACACCTCAACACCCAAGAGCAGCTCATCCAAACACAAGCACCACAGATCCCACAAACACTCACCCAAGCAACACCCAGATGCAGACATACCAACAGCCACTGCCACCCCTGTGTCCCCCTCCTCCTCGTCTCCCTCCTCCCGCCCTGTGACGTCTACACTCACACCTGCATGCACCCCAACATCAGCCAGTGCTTCCATCACCACCTCACCCTCCAGTACAGTCCACACTCGTGCAGTCACCACCCCCACTGCCATTTACACGTCCCCTGTGTCCTCTCCCACTGTGTCTGTCACCCCTCTTCCAAGACACACAAACGCAGGCAGCCACCCACCCAACAGCCATCCACCTCACGACAGCCTACAGCACCAGCACCTTCACCCAATGACAGCACACCTGACTCTCCTACAACCACCTCCTCTACCTCCACTTCCATCTCCACTTCTCCTACCCTTTACCTTGGCCCTAAAAAACTTTTCATGGCTAACCTTGACCTCTTTCCCCCCGATGAGCTCCCCCATCCATCTTCAAAGAGTCCCAAGAGCACCGCAGCCACCACCAGCCCAGCTTCGGGTGTCACTGTTGTGCATGGGTTTTGGAGCCCACCCTTTGCCAGCAGTGACACATCGATCAGCAGCAAGGACACGTCCAGCCCCCCCCCCGGCAAGAGGACCCGCAAACACAAGGGCCGCCGTGCGAGGACCGACAGGGCTGCCCCCAAGGAGCAATGTGCAGCCACTTCACCACCCACACCATCTAGGGGAGGCAAGGGCCCGAGAGCCCCATCAAAGGAGCGGAAGGGCAGCAGGAGCGCGGAGAAGGTGGACCCCACATGCCACATCCCAGCTGGGAAGGAGGACACTAAGGAGGCCAGGAGTCCGTCCCCGAAGGGTCCAGAAACGTCACGGTCCGAGGGCGACTGAGCAGGGAGTCCAGGCCTGGTCTGGCTCCCTTGACCTGCTGGATGAGCACCGCTGAACAGGGCCCGCGGGGCAGAAGAGCACCGCTGAACAGGGCCCGCCGTGGAGAAGAGCACTGCTGAACAGGGCCCGTGGTGAAGAAGAGCACCGCTGAACTGGGCCCCGCCGTGAAGATAGGCACCGCTGAACAGGGCCCGCCGTGAAGATAGGCACCGCTGAACAGGGCCCCGCCGCGGAGAAGAGCACCGCTGAACAGGGCCCTGCCGTGCAGAAGAGCACCGCTGAACAGGGCCCGCCGTGAAGATAGGCACCGCTGAACAGGGCCCGCGGGGCAGAAGAGCACCGCTGAACAGGGCCCGCCGTGGAGAAAGGCACCGCTGAACAGGGCCCGTGGTGAAGAAAAGCACCGCTGAACAGGGCCCCGCCGTCAAGATAGGCACCGCTGAACAGGGCCCGCCGTGAAGATAGGCACCGCTGAACAGGGCCCCGCCATGCAGAAGAGCACCGCTGAACAGGGCCCGCCGTGAAGATATGCACCGCTGAACAGGGCCCGCGGTGCAGAAGAGCACCGCTGAACAGGGCCCCGCCGTCTCAAGCACTGCTCCGCTGGGCCCTTCTTCTCAAGCACCGCTCCGCTGGGCCCTCCGTCTCAAGCACTGCTCCGCTGGGCCCTTCATCTCAAGCACCGCTCCGCTGGGAACTGCCGTTTCAAGCACTGCTCCGCTGGGCACCGCCGTCTCAAGCACCGCTCCGCTGGGCCCTTCTTCTCAAGCACCGCTCCGCTGGGCCCTTCTTCTCAAGCACCGCTCCGCTGGGCCCTTCTTCTCAAGCACCGCTCCGCTGGGCCCTTCTTCTCAAGCACCGCTCCGCTGGGCACCGCCGTCTCAAACACCGCTCCGCTGGGCCCTTCATCTCAAGCACTGCTCCGCTGGGCACCGCTGTCTCTCCACCTCTCCGCTGGGCCCTTCCTCTCAAGCACCGCTCCGCTGGGCCCTTCTTCTCAAGCACCGCTCCGCTGGGCCCTTCCTCTCAAGCACCGCTCCGCTGGGCCCTTCTTCTCAAGCACCGCTCCGCTGGGCACTGCCGTCTCAAGCACCGCTCCGCTGGGCCCTTCATCTCAAGCACAGCTCCGCTGGGCCCCGCTGTCTCTCCACCTCTCCGCTGGACCCTTCTTCTCAAGCACCGCTCCGCTGGGCCCTTCTTCTCAAGCACCGCTCCGCTGGGCACCGCCATCTCAAGCACCGCACCGCTGGGCACCGCTGTCTCTCCACCTCTCCGCTGGGCCCTTCCTCTCAAGCACCGCTCCGCTGGGCCCTTCTTCTCAAGCACCGCTCCGCTGGGCCCTTCCTCTCAAGCACCGCTCCGCTGGGCTCTTCTTCTCAAGCACCGCTCTGCTGGGCCCTTCTTCTCAAGCACCGCTCCGCTGGGCCCTTCTTCTCAAGCACCGCTCCGCTGGGCACCGCCGTCTCAAACACCGCTCCGCTGGGCCCTTCATCTCAAGCACTGCTCCGCTGGGCACCGCTGTCTCTCCACCTCTCCGCTGGGCCCTTCCTCTCAAGCACCGCTCCGCTGGGCCCTTCTTCTCAAGCACCGCTCCGCTGGGCCCTTCCTCTCAAGCACCGCTCCGCTGGGCCCTTCTCCTCAAGCACCGCTCCGCTGGGCACCGCCGTCTCAAGCACCGCTCCGCTGGGCCCTTCATCTCAAGCACCGCTCCGCTGGGCCCCGATGTCTCTCCACCTCTCCGCTGGGCCCTTCTTCTCAAGCACCGCTCCGCTGGGCCCTTCTTCTCAAGCACCGCTCCGCTGGGCACCGCCATCTCAAGCACCGCTCCGCTGGGCACCGCTGTCTCTCCACCTCTCCGCTGGGCCCTTCCTCTCAAGCACCGCTCCGCTGGGCCCTTCTTCTCAAGCACCGCTCCGCTGGGCCCTTCCTCTCAAGCACCGCTCCGCTGGGCCCTTCCTCTCAAGCACCGCTCCGCTGGGCCCTTCTTCTCAAGCACCGCTCCGCTGGGCCCTTCTTCTCAAGCACCGCTCCGCTGGGCACCGCCGTCTCAAACACCGCTCCGCTGGGCCCTTCATCTCAAGCACTGCTCCGCTGGGCACCGCTGTCTCTCCACCTCTCCGCTGGGCCCTTCCTCTCAAGCACCGCTCCGCTGGGCCCTTCTTCTCAAGCACCGCTCCGCTGGGCCCTTCCTCTCAAGCACCGCTCCGCTGGGCCCTTCTTCTCAAGCACCGCTCCGCTGAGCCCTTCTTCTCAAGCACCGCTCCGCTGGGCCCTTCTTCTCAAGCACCGCTCCGCTGGGCACCGCCGTCTCAAACACCGCTCCGCTGGGCTCTTCATCTCAAGCACTGCTCCGCTGGGCACCGCTGTCTCTCCACCTCTCTGCTGGGCCTTTCCTCTCAAGCACCGCTCCGCTGGGCCCTTCTTCTCAAGCACCGCTCCGCTGGGCCCTTCCTCTCAAGCACCGCTCCTCTGGGCCCTTCTTCTCAAGCACCGCTCCGCTGGGCACCGCCGTCTCAAGCACCACTCCGCTGGGCCCTTCATCTCAAGCACTGCTCCGCTGGGCCCCGCTGTCTCTCCACCTCTCCGCTGGGCCCTTCCTGTCAAGCACCGCTCCGCTGGGCCCTTCCTGTCAAGCACCGCTCCGCTGGGCACCGCCGTCTCAATCACTGTTTATGGTTCACTGTGCCCACCATGCCTCCTCCTTGACCAGTGGAGACTGTCATCCACCTGATGGACTGTGGCTTTGCACTCCCCAGGATGGTACAGTGGGCAGCCCACCCACTGTAGAGACATTGAGAGACTGTGGCTTTGCACTCCCCAGGATGGTACAGTGGGCAGCCCACCCACTGTAGTGACATTGAGGGACTGTGGCTTTGCACTCCCCAGGATGGTACAGTGGGCAGCCCACCCACTGTAGAGACATTGAGAGACTGTGGCTTTGCACTCCCCAGGATGGTACAGTGGGCAGCCCACCCACTGTAGAGACATTGAGAGACTGTGGCTTTGCACTCCCCAGGATGGTACAGTGGGCAGCCCACCCACTGTAGAGACATTGAGAGACTGTGGCTTTGCACTCCCCAGGATGGTACAGTGGGCATGGTGGCTCCTCGTGGATCTGGCGTCGTGGACTCATGTGGCTGTGGTGCCCCCCCCTTCCCTTCCCCCTGAGGTGCCTGTAGTTTTTACATCTGATGCCCCTGCAGTGTTCTCTCCAAAGGACTCAGGTCTCCTGTGTGGGCTTTGCCCTTGTTTCTCAAAACTTTGGCCCACGGACATGATGAATTCGTAGGATGTGCAGGACTTGTTACTTCAGTTATACACTGATGTGTATGTCATTAGTTTTCTTGTGAATATCTTTCATGGTTGTACGATAATTTTCAGGAGCTTTTTGGTACATAAATATTTATTCCAAATTTGATTATGTCCTAGCATTTTTCTGGGGTGTTTGGGTGGTGTCACTGTGACTTGTTGCTCTGCATTGGTGTGTACATAGTTGGGGGGGGGGGTCGCATATGTGTGTGCCCGTAACCTTTCGTCCTCCCCCTTCCCGTGTGTCGTAGGTGCAGTACTCACCGTTGTCGTCTGCGCCGGACTTCGTACTCGTGGTAGATGAGAAGGTAGACGAGAGCAGGTAGGATGTTTAATTCGGGTTCCATGCTGTCCTCCTTCCTCCTGGAGTGCGTAGTGGTGAGCGTTTTCCCGTCCGTAGTCTGTTTCCGCCGTGATTTTATCGGCGGTCCTCCCGCCCCGGAAAAGGTGGCGGATTGGTGAGTTGTGATAGTGTGGGCGGTACATTGTCTGCCACCTGGCTGTTGGCGGTGACCGCCGCGCTGTTTGTTTGTACCGCCGTGGCGGTCGGAGTGTTAAAGTGGCTGTCTGTGTTGGCGGTTCCCGCCAGGGTCAGAATCCCATATTTTTTACCGCCAGCCTGTTGGCGGGTTGGCCGCCGCTTTAACACCGACCGCCAGGGTTAGAATCACCCCCTATATGTTGTGGTGCATGGATCTAGGCCTTTAACAGTCACACGCCTATGAATTGGGTGTCACTGATTTGTGAAATGGAGGCAGTAGACCTTCTTACATCACAAACAATGTTGCTACTATACTTGTAACTATTGTGATTCTTTCCTGCTCTCTGAGGTTTGAGTTACATTCCAATGGTATATGTAGTGGAAAATGAGTAGAACAAGGAGATTCAGGTGCAAAGTATTTTATTGATGCTATTTCAGTGTGATGATGATTGTACAGTCGCTATGTGTAAATGTTCTGCACTATGTGGAGTCTCCTGCAGAAGTGTTATGTAGTTCCCCCTCCAAATGTGCTGCAGCATTGTCATCATTCTCCTCGTTGGGGACTTCACCGAGTTCATCCCAGGAAACATTTGTCCGTATACAGATATTATGCAGGATTGCAAGTCAGTATGATCTTACATACCGGTGGTGGAGCATACAACAGGCTTCCTTCTGTCACGGCCATGCACCTGAGCCTTGACTTCAGAATCCCAAATGTCCCCTCCACCACATTGGGTCTTCTTCTGTGCTTTTCATTATATGCATGCTTTTCCACCGTTGTGAGATTAGCCAATGGAGTCATAACCCATGGCTGTATGCTGCAACTTTTACGGGCTGCAAAGGAATGAGAGAAGATGTGTTGGTAAAGCTTGATAGTGATTTGGAAAATACCATGTCAGTTGTTAGTTCTAAGTGGAGTGGTGACTCAAACTTGCTTCTGGTATGGTGAATGCCCCTGTTTTGTGGAATAATGTAATAGGTCTGTGTTGATGGACATGGCAATCTTGGGCTGTGTCTCAGGGACCTGGGAATTGTCAAATTAAATCCAAACTGATGGTTAAACCATTGCAAAGATGTGTTGTTTGGACTGTATTTGAGGCAGTGTCCTATTGTTGGATGGAACCTACCACCTCCTCACACCACAGTGGTGTCATATGTAGAGACACCATGGTAGCTCTACAATGCCAACCTCTGGCCTCCATGTTACCATGTGGCACTACGCATGCAGTACAAAATTGTGACCCTTTGTGGCAGATGATGGCTGTGCCAGCCATTAAGTGTACAAGGGTGTGAATCACACATTCATAGGATGATCAAATTTGGTGCAGTGGAATCTCCTAGCTTCCAATACATGATTTCCCACAGACTCTTTCAACACATGCATAGTGCAGGCTTTGGGAGGGGAACCCCATTTTTTTTACACGGGTCCCAATGTATGGTGTATAAAAGGTCTAGTATGTCCTCTATACTCCTACAGAGTCCTACTATGGCATCCATTATCTTTACAGTATTGCACAAACTCTGCACCATGGTGGACTGTTTCTTGTATATGGAACACACACTCTGGTGTTAGGTGGTGCTAAGGGGGGTATGTGAGGTGGCACTGGAGTAGGTGCTGCACCATTTCTCATGATTCTGTCCCATGGTTTTTCATGGCAGGTTAATTTGTTTTCCCATGTGACACAATGCAGCAGACAGGTGAATGTGTACACTACAGATATGTCAGGTATGTGTAGGTGATATGTACTTGGTAATGGCACCACTTGGATGGCATTTGATATTGGTGGAGCCAAAGGCTTACCATGATTAATGTGGGACTGTGCCTATATGTGACTTTCTTTACATGGCCATGGCCTATGCTATTCACATAGCTGAGCTATTCATTGTCTGGTGTAATGTGTGTGGGATCTGTACTTAGTTGCCAACCAGTGGACACTTGTAGTGTTTTGTGGCCAGCTTCTGTACGCAAAGGGGACAGAGCTCCACCTGTCCTCACTTGTTGTGCCAGTCATGTTGTGGCTGTGTTATGTACATGTGGGTGTATGTGTGTGTGATGCGCAATGATTGTGGGGTAGTATGGAATGTTCAATATGTGGTGTTGTCTGTACATCTGTGTTCCCCCTGCTCATGTGTATTTAATTTGGTGTATATCTTGTTTGTCCTACATGGTTGTTGTGATATGTGTCTGTATGCGTGTTGTGTGCACTGATTGGTATGGTGGCTTACCTACGAGTAGACCATTGCCATATTGCCCATCCTGGAACCACTCATTGATAGTGGAATGGTGGAATATGTAGGCATCATGGACGCTGCCAGGATATTTAGCTAGGATATAATTGAAGAGGCCACGGTGGCCCACAATGGCCTGCACTTTGATCGTATGGGTGTGCTTGCGGTTCCTGTTTAGATGTTCAGTTGCTGCAAGTGGCATCAGTTCAACATGGGTGCACCCAGCACATGTGGTAACCCAGAAATTAGGTAGAAACAGAAGCAGATGTGGTGGGGTGTGAGGTATATGATTCCGTCTGGACCTTAGAAAGGAAGACCGAGAAGGATGGCTGGGAGATACAACCCACTTGTGCACCCATTGTCTGAGAAGATCCAGACGTCAGCATATGGAGGATAGTGAGGAGTCTGGTCATGGGTGGAAAGGTTCTTGGAGTTTCCACCCTTGCAGTGATGTCTGGTGCAATGTGGTGCAGCAGGCGTACAATGGACTACCGGTTCAGTCAGTAAGTCCTGACCACATCTTGTTCCCAGAGCCCAAGGATGGCTGTACGCTGTGTGAAGATCCTCTCTCACCTTCTGTGCTGCCTTTGTGGCTGTTGTGGTGGTGTTTGGGGTTGCTCCGGTGGTGGGGGCGGGAACTTCTGTCTTCGCTAATGTCTGCGGTGTGTGCTAAGCTTAAGTAGTACCACTTCCATGTTGTCCTGGAGGTTGCAAATGCTCCTTCTAGGTGTTTTCCTTAAGTGGTGGTGTGTGGGGCTCTTTTTAATGTCTGGTTTGACCAGGCACTACATTTTGACGCTAATCGGCCCTTGGCATCGTTTTTGAGGTCCGCTCCCTTGGTGTACATCGTTTTTGCATCTGGAGGTAAATATTTATTTTTTTGACGGAACGCCTGCCTTGCAAATCATTGTCGCAATGTGACGCAAGGTGGGTTGGTGTTTCCAGAAAATGAGCTAACTTATATATTTTGACACTAGACAGGTCTAGCGTCAAAATATAAATGTAGCACCACTTTAGCGTACAAAAATGACACCAAGACGGCACTAACTTTCCATAAATATGGCCCATATTTTTGAGATATATATTCGCTGTAGACATTAGCGAGTTTTAGATGAGGACATTTTGAGGCTCAGTATTATTTGGTTGATGAACTCTACTCCATCAGGGTGGCAGAGTTCAATAGTAATAATCTTTATTGTATATGTTAATTAAAACCTTTAAGCTGTACAGTAATGACAAAAACATTGAGGTTTATATTAGAAAGCAGAGTGCTGGAACATTATAAGAGAAGCGTAGTAAAAAATAATATATGTGTAAATGCAAAATTATCAAAAAGTGCCTTCAAATGCTCACAACACAATAATTTGATCTGGCACATTTAGTAAAGTGTGGGTGCAAACAAATTGCAGCTATCTGCTCATGAAAATAAGTGACATTAACATTATTAAGCACCAAAGTTGCGAAAAGCAACAAACTGGGTATAGATGGGACCTTCACAAAGACAAACATCAGAGCTTTAACCAATAAGTGAGCACACAAGAGACAGCTTTCAGGGTGGCTTCCATGGGAAAAAGGCTTTAAATGTGCTGGTACAGATCATGAGTAACGAGCTGGGTGGCTGCAGGTTATCCGTGAGCCATAATACATGGTACTGCAGAACCACCCGGTAAGCTCTCTGGGCCTTTAAACCTTTTATATGCAAGGATGACAATTTAGTCTCCTGGATATTTGAGGTGGTATTGTCGGGGTTGAGGGCTGCTATCATGCCCTGACGGCAGGTTCATACTCCTAGACTGTTCCACTCGCCCATGGTCTAGTTTTATTCTCATTCAAAAGGGCTCAGCAAAGGTACAGGACATGCTCGAAGGATTCGTCAGGGTGGCCGCAGCCCCTGCATTTGAACCCCTGCTTTGGATGTCAGCAGCGAGATAGATGATTCACAAATAGCCACTCACCTAGCCTGAGAGCCATGAATCTTAGTTTCAGATGGTTAGCATATGTGCAGGCGAGGTCTGGGGAGGGGAATACGGGCTGAAAATGAGTTGATAACTGCCCATGCCTCCTTGCATTTGGGTAATATTGCTCTGTCTGAATGGTAGGACAAGAGGCAGGCATGTTTTGTAATACTCAGTTTAAACACTGATTGACTCTGAGTTATGTCCCAGAGATTGTTTGCAATCAGAACCTGCTTACAGTCCTTTAAAAACTGGTTGTATGATCCACCTGGCCCACTGGTGCTGATGTAGGCCCATAACAGGGCCTCAAGAGAATCAGCTCTGACCCCCACAGCTTGTGCCACAGATTAAACAAGGCTCCAGTGCCAACAGTTGGTTGGTCAAGAAGGCCAAGTTCCAGCCTTATCTTGGCGCCGATGAAGACTTCGGCAGCTTCAGAACACATACTGTATATAAATCCTTGTGATGAGCCTGTTCTGTAAGCTGCTGTCCTTGCCCAAAATTATTTCAGTGCCAAAGGTTAATGTGGGAGAAACCTTTGCTCACATGACTTCTAACAGGGGGAGAAGCTTGGCCCTAACAACAATTTTGAAAGTTTAGATAGAGTCCTCCTGAAGGGTCACTGCCTTTGTTTAGTGAACATATTGAATAGTAAGGGGGCTAGCACACATCCCTGTTTAACATCCTGTGATGTTGGAATTTCCTGGACAAATGAAAACCATCCCCTAACTTGACTCCTAGAGGTTCGAGGGGATTCCCCACTTTTTTAGTTTCACCCAAAGAGCTACTATTTGTACACAGTCCAATGCCACCTTGAAGTTCACAAAGCAGCAATGTAGCAGTGAGTGCAAGGAATTTGCATTTTCTGACAGAATTGATTTAGCTAGCAGGTTAGTTAGTGTACCAGACCTGGCTTTGAAACCTGTTTGATTTTTTGGGACAAGCCCTTGCAGCTCCATCCACAGTTTCAAGTCCTCCAGGAGCAGGCTGGCACAGTACTTGGCCTTGTTGTTGAGTAGCTTAATCAGCTTGTAGTTGCTGGAATGGATTATTGCCCCACGCCACAAGTTGATATGGTTGAGCTCTGCAAGCAGTAGTCAAGGAGCTTGGTTAACCACCCATCCCAAAACAGCGTGTTCAGTTTAAAAAGGCCCTGTGGCAAGCCATTGGGCCAAGAGGCCACATTTGCTACTGCCTTCAATATGACAGAATTCAACCTACTGGTCAAAAGGTGTATTTTGGAAGCAGAAGCGGGATGATGGTCTTGCCCTTGAGACAGATGCTCAGTGGGATTTACAGATGGACTTGCTGTGCCACGAATGGAAGAACAGTCTTTAACTTTGCATGAAAGGAAATGTCTCATAAGAAACGTAGCCTATTCTGACTGTCATGTTCACACTGCCCATCCCACGCATTCCATTCATTTGTTTGTTCACCAGAGCCCAGAAGTTTTTGGAATTGGGCTGTCTATTTGTGCATAAGAGAGTAAATCAATAGTTTTGTAATCGTTTTTGTTTCTCTACATAAATTGCCTGTCTGTAGCTTCTCTGTGCCAACTTGAATGCGTCCATTAACTCTGTGGCCCTTGGTCTCTTCCAAGCATCCCTCAGGGCCTTGTTATGTGCTTTCTTTAGGGCCTGTGTCAGTTCAGAGACAGCGCTTGGTTTTGGGTGAACATGACAGTAGGCTGCCCATTGAAATTTAGCAAGCAATTGTGTAAAGAGACTCGACCATTCCTCTGTAGAGGATCCGGAACATGACTTGGCTCAGACAGTGAACTGTACACACCCTTCCACGATTGTGTTACTGATATAGGAACTCCAACTAGATGTTTTAGGTTTTGGGAGCGAACTCCATCATGCATAACCCTGGATGTGATGTGGTATGCTAGCTTGGGGGCAATGGTGATTATCTAAGGGTGATGCTCACTCTCTGTACAAGGGACAATACAGTAACTTTCAATGAATGTGAGCATTTCCGTATTGCAGATGATGTAGTCTAACTAGCAGCATGTTTTCCTGTCAGTTCTTGTCCAGTTTGATGGCATGTCATGTGGAAACTGGCTGTTCAACACTATGTAGCCAAGACTGTTGAGTTGCAGAACTAAGAATTCAATAAATGCGCTTTGAGAGTGGCCCCTTGGCCCTGATTTCTCCATGGTGTCCTGAGGGTACCCCAATTCGGTACCCGTCAAGGTCCTCAAAGCTCTCCTGAAAGAGATTATTGGTATTGAAGTTCCCCGTAATCAAACTATCAGCTTGGGGGAAGACTCCAACAAGGGCACCTAAAACTGTTATTAAGTGGTTGAGCTTTGACCACTTTTTTTTATTACTGAGGTTGATATAAATGATGATTATCAAGAGGGGCCCTGCAGTCTCCAAGTGGTGATTTGGATTCCTAACAACCAGCTATCTTGAAATCTTAATAAGTCAATGTTGCTTTGAAGATTACATGAGAAGTATAAAGATGGACAACGTTTTGGTCTGCCACACTTGTGCTCTAATTCCAATATTCAATGAAGCCATTTATGGCAAGACACTGCTTGGCCCATGTTTCCTGCAGTGCCAGGATGCTGTGGACTGTTCAAAAAGTGAGTAGATGAGGAGACTACATTTTCTGCAGGAGTCCATTGATTTCCAGGAGCACTATGTTGACGAGACCAACATAGAATGCTTGGATACCAAATCTTCAGGTCAGTCCAAGCATCTGCTGGACAAAGCTGTGAGCAACCAGTTCCAATCATTCTCAAGTAGAGAAGTGGCTGTCGCATTTCATGTTCTGCCATTTGTGACATCCTGGCCTTGGGCACTTTTTAAGACTGAAAATTGTTTTTTTTTACAGCACTCAAGGATGGACTGCAGTTTAACCAACACAACTGGGTAACCAATAATTTTAACCAGGCAGATTCTAATGCCCCATGCAGTAAGAGTCTCTGAACAGGTAAAATAGTTTGGGCCCAGGTAGGTGGGATAAATGTTACAAAGGTGGCTTCTGAAGTTTGAGAAATTCAATTGACATGATGTTGCACGATTCCAGTCCGTCCAACACAGGAGTTACATTTAGTAGTCTTAAAATGTTTTCCCTATTAAAGATGTTGTTGGTCTATGTGCCTAGTCGGTCCTGCAGGTATTTCAAGATTTTGCAGGGTAGTAGCCTGCCTTTGCTCCTTGTCCAGATGCCTTCTGAGGGGAGCCGAGGACAGGGGGCATAAAATGATGTAGGTGGTTTCAGATGCTCCTATGAGTACCTGCTAACCACTCGTTGTCTCACCCTTCTCGCTGGCTACCTATCTTCCTTCTGTGGCAAGCTGCAGCCTCTGTCCTACTTCCTGATGCACTCACTAGCACAGTGTCAGGTGTTGGGCTGCAACGTTGAGCCATAGATGCAGTCGTGGTCACAGATGCAGACAGGGCAGTCGAGGCAGCAATCCAGCAGTGGAGGACTGGAGCCATGGGGCAGACGAGGCACAGACAAGACATGTAAGGTACATGGGGCTGAAGCCAGAGCCGAATGGGGCCTGGCAATAGCACAGCTGACCTGCTCTGAAGACAACTAATTAATTCCCTGGCTCATGAGCTTCAAAGCAATTATCAGTGACAGAGTAAATTACACTGACATCCTGATGGAGTACTCTTCTACCAGATTTAGAAATGCTGTCAGCATGATGGACATCCAGGCAGTTTCTGTGAAGGTTTTGGAACTTTGCTGTATGGTTCTGTACGGCAGGGATTCAGTTTCTTTTATTTTTCAAAAACAAAAACAAAGCCAAAAGTGTGTTTTTGTTTTTGAAAGTAAATGTCAATGGCCTATTCACTATGGGAGCCATCTCCCATGGTGAGAGGGCCTGTTTAGGTGTTTTACTGGCCGTTAAAGCCAGGATTTTCCTGGTGGGGAAGGCAGTAAAAAAACAGCCATATGTCTAAATTGTTGGGAGGACATATAGGGGGTCATTACAACATTGGCGGTAAAAGGCGCTTACCGCCGTTCAGAAAACCGCCAATACACCGGCGCGGCGGCGGTAGTCCGCCACAGCTATTATGAAACACATCTGGGAATCCGCTGAAATTCACACACCCACACAACTCCGCCACACCAAAGGTCAGTGTTAAACTGGCGATAACAAAACCTCCACCTCCATGCCAACAGAAACACACCCATGCTATTACGACCCACGAATCCACGCGGCGGTCTTTCAACTGCGGTATTCCATTGGCGGTACACACCGCCGCGCTCAAAATAAACACACATCTCCAAAACACCGCCACATTGGACAATTCCAAATACACATACCTGATACACATACAAACACCACTCCCACACACCAAACACAATATAAAACACACACCCACATCACCCACAAACCCCTACGACCACAATTTCGAGACGAAGGCCAGAGAGACAGCACAGATTAGACAACACCACCATACAGAGGCACACAACACCATCACCCACACCACATCCACGCACAAAACACCACACACCACTACATATCACTACACACAACAACACTCACACCGCCCCACACATCACACACACCGCCCCATGTCACGCCAAAGACACCCCCGCTTCTCCGAGGAGGAGCTCAGGGTCATGGTGGAGGAAATCATCCAGGTAGAGCCACAGCTATTTGGCTCACAGGTACAGCACACCTCCATAGCCAGGAAGATGGAGCTATGGTGAAGAATAGTCAACAGGGTCAACGCCTTGGGACAGCACCCAAGAAATAGGGAGGACATCAGGAAGAGGTGGAATGACCTATGGGGGAAGGTGCGTTCAACGGTCTCCAGGCACAACATCGCGGTTCAGCGGACTGGCAGCGGACCCCCACCTCCTCCCCCACAACTAACAACATGGGAGGAGCAAGTATTGACCATCATGCATCCAGAGGGCCTTGGAGGAGTCGGTGGAGGATGGGACACTGGTAAGTCAAATCTTAACTATCATATCCACCACCCTACCTGCATGCTCTCACACACCCCCTCCCTCACCCTCTCCCCTATCACTACAACTCCTCACTAATGTACTCATAACACAAACCACACATCCCAACACCAAGCCCTGCATGACACAACTAAGCATGGTCACCCCTCACCAAAGCATGCTCACTGCACATACCAATAAAACCACCCTCAACCATCATCACACAAGCCCCCACACAGGAATGCTTGCACTGGGGTACACGCTCACCCACCCATTGCACACCATTACACACACACATGCAATAATCATGCTCTTATGCCCCTGCAGGAACCCAAAGGACCGTCACCACACCAGAGGGTCCAGACAACACCACTCCACCCCCAGAAGAGGCCCACAGTGACGAGAGCAGCTCTGCCCTACTGGATCCTGATGACCAGCCCGGACCATCGTGGGCCTCGGGACAGTCGGTTCCCCTTGCACAGGCACAGACCAACACCGACCTTCCACCCTCTGGTAACACCAGCACAGCACCCACCCAGCGGGCCCAAACCTCCCTACCCAGGACAGGTCAATCAGCTGTGTGTCCACCACTACAGGGAACCCAGGATAACCCACCACCCCAACAACAACAGGGACCTGGGGGCAGTGGTAGTGGGCACACGTCCTGGGGACGGAGGCACAGGAACACAGGGGAACTGGGAGGGCTGCTGTGCGAAAGGGGGCGGACAGGCCAAGGGAACCCACTCTCCACGAGGCCCTATCCTCCATCATGGGAGCATACCACCACTCCCAGGAGACAATGGCGACGGTCCTGGACAAGTTGCAGGAGTCCCTGCACCTGCAGGAGGAACAGTATTTGGGGTTCAGGGAGGAGCTCAGGACCATCAGCTCCGCCCTGGGCACCATCGTAGGGGTGCTGAAGGACATACAGCACACCTTGAGAGACACCGTGGCACTCCAAGGGGCCCCTCACACTAGCCAGGATGATGAAATGCCCACCACCTCCGCCGGCGCTAGTGCACAGGACACCCGGCCACAGGACCACCACACCAGCACCCCACCCCCTGCAGACGGACAACCACCACGCAAGAGGTCCCTGAGATCCAGGAACAGGACAGAGCAAGATGGCAAGACCCCCGCCAGGAAATGAGACCACCCTCTTTGTCCTTCCACTGTCCCACTTTGTTACCCTGTTCATACTTAAACTGCCCCAGCTCCACTTCCTATGCCCAGATGGGCAGTGCACCTGTGAGACTAATAGACTGGACTTGGACATTCCTCCGCCATCACCCCTCACCATTTTACCACCCCCTCCAATATTTAGCACTTCAATAAACACCCTTGAAACACAAAACAATCTGGAGGAGTCAGTCTGTGATTTAGTAAATATGTATTATCAATGACAGTGTCACAATGCGTTTCCTATTGTAAGGCTAACATACCTATGTCACACATCACAAGTCCTCGAAGGATGCAAGCAGATGACACGTTGGTAACCACACCTGTGAAACCGTAATGGAAAGGTACAACTCAGTTACCAAATACTGCTTGGAATCGACAGACAGGATAGAGGTAGACGTGTGAAAGTTAATGTAATGTAACAAATGAAAATGTTCTCACCTGTGTGTCACTGGAAATATTGCTGTATGACTGACTCCCTGTTGTCGTTGTCTTCTTCCTCAGCTTCCTCCTCATCACTGTCCATAGGCTCCACAGGCTCCACAGATGCTACAACACCGTCATCTGGATCATCCTCCTGCAGAAAAGGCACCTGACGTCGCAAAGCCAAATTATGAAGCATCGAGCAGGCGATGATGATCTGGCACACCTTCTTCGGTGAGTAGAATAGGGAACCACCTGTCATATGGAGGCACCTGAACCTGGCCTTCAGGAGGCCGAAGGTGCGTTTGATCACCCTCCTAGTCCACCCATGGGCCTCATTGTAGCGTTCCTCTGCCCTGGTCCTGGGATTCCTCACTGGGGTCAATAGCCAGGACAGGCTGGGGTAACCAGAGTCCCCCAATAGCCATACACGGTGCCTCTGGAGTTGACCCATCAGATCAGGGACGCTGCTATTCTGCAGGATGTAGGTGTCATGCACTGAGCTAGGGAACATAGCATTAACCTGGGAGATGTACTGGTCTGCCAAACATACCATCTGAACATTCATAGAATGATAATTCTTCCTGTTCCTGTACACCTTTTCACTCCTGTGGGGGGGGAACCAGAGCTACATGGGTCCCATCAATGGCACCTATGACGTTGGGGATATGTCCAAGGGCATAGAAGTCACCTTTAAATGTAGGCAAATCTGCCACCTCAGGGAAAATGATGTATCTCCTTACGTGTTTCAGCAGGGCAGCCAACACTCTGGACAGCACGTTGGAAAACATAGGCTGGGACATCCCTGATGCCATGGCCACTGTTGTCTGAAAAGACCCACTAGCAAGGAAATGGAGCACTGACAGCACCTGCACGTCAGGGGGATTCCAGTCGGATGGCGGATTGGTGACATCAGGTCTGGCTCCAACTGGGTACATAGTTCTTGGATTGTGGCACGGTCAAACTGGTAGGTGACGATGACATGTCGCTCTTCCATTGTCAACAGGTCCACCAGCGGTCGGTACACCGGAGGATTCCGCCATTTTCTCACATGTCCCAGCTGACGGTGCCTACGAAGGACAACAGCGACAAATCAGTCAGTATTCCTCCAGGTATGTACCCACAGTTACACACAAGACTACACCACTCACAAAACCCTTCCTGTATGTGTGTAATGAGTGTAGGCCTAGCTATGTGTGACGCAGAGGTAAATTAAGCCATGTGGGCCCCTGAAATGGCGGCTGCCTGACCTCTAAACTGGGACAATTGGATTGTGGGGTAACTGCGCTGGCGTTGCACACCGTCGCGGTAGGTGGTCGTAGACCGCGGCGCAATGCTGCATTGGTTGACATAGGACCCTATGGGTCCCAGGAGCCAATGAACAGGTGCGCCGGTGGTGATGATGCGCACCGCCGCAGACGTCACCGCCGCGGACGTCACCGCCATTTTCTATCTGTTCACTCACTAGATACCTGACCTTCGACAGGAAAGGACCTACACTGCAAGTGCTGCTGTGACCTCGGTCTGGAAGCGACGATGGCCGCTGCGTCTGGGGAAAGGGCCCCTGCCTTCACTGCACAGGAGTTGGAGAAACTCCTAGACGGGGTCCTCCCCCAGTACACGCTACTCTACGGTCCTCCAGACCAACAGGTTAGTACACAGGGAGCACGTTGTATGGGCTAGACCTGGGTGAAGAGGGCTGGTTGGAAGAGGGAAGGGGGCCGAGTTCATAGAACATTAATGCATGGGAATGAATGGGCCACATGGCCAAAGTAGGGAGGGGGCCACTCACATTGACGGTGCAGTTGGTAATGACTGTTCCTCTTCCCTTGTGCATGTCATGTAGGTCAGCGCCCACCAGAAGAGGGACATCTGGCGTGCCATCGCCAAGGAGGTTCGGACCCTGGGGGCCCACCAGAGATGGGGCACCCACTGCCGGAAGAAATTGGAGGACATTCGCCGCTGCAGCAAGAAGACGGCGGAGGCTCAGCTGGGCATGGCCTCCCAACGTGGGAGGGGTGCCCGTCGCACCATGACCCCCCTGATGTTCCAGATCCTGGCGGTGGCCTACCCAGAGTTGGATGGGCGCTTGAGGGCATCACAGCAGACACAAGGGGGTGAGTACACTCTCATTCTGCTGACGTTGGGTGCAGTGGAGGTGTCTGGGTGGGGGAGGTGGGCTGTGGGTTTCCCTAGGCCAGGGTGAGTTCGGTAGGCAAGGCCCCTCCATAATGCAGGCCATGTGGCACTCTACCCCACCTCAGCAGAGTGACAAGTACAGGTATAGTTGCCCCTGTGGCATCCATGTGTGCAGATGTCCACCATTGCCATGTAGGCCATATCCCAGAAATAACATATGCAGAGGGCAGGAGCACGGCGTAATGCAGGGGGCTGCTGTGTCTGTCTTGTCCGCCAACGGTATCTGTATGCCATGCACTCAAACTCTCTTTCTTCTGTCTCCCCCCCCTTTTTCTGCTCTCCCTGTCCTTCTGTACATCAGCATCATCAGGCGGAGGTACAGTGGCACCAGAGCACGAGGGAGCTGCATCCCACATGGCCATGGAGGGCCACACCACGGACTCTGAATGCAACAGTGGGAGGGAGGGAGAGTGGAACTTCACGTCAGCCACCGGATCACCAAGCAGCGACTCGGACTCGTTCGCCAATGGGGGCTCCCTTGTGGTGGCGGCACCATCTGTGCGCCCCACTTCTACAGGTACAGCCGCCACCTCCCCTACCAGCACCGCCCTCCCAGCAGCCCCTCAGCGTTCGCCCCGTGCCCGCTCACCCAGGAGGGTGGGCATCACCTTCACCCCAGGCACCTCAGGCCCTGCCCCAGTCACCCCTGCTGCCCTCAGTGAGGAGGCCATTGACCTTCTCAGGTCACTCACTGTTGGGCAGTCTACCATTGTGAATGCCATCCAGGGTGTAGAATGCATTCCTGGAGGGCATTCATTCTGGTCAGGCTGTCCTTCAGCGAACCCTGCAATCTCTGGCCTCAGCACTGATGGCAGCCATTGTCCCTGTGTCCAGCCTCCCCCCTCCAACCTCCTCCACCCAGACCCAATCTCCTGTACCCCAGCCCATCCCAAGTACACCTACAGACCAGCATGCACAAAAGTCAGCACACACAAGTAGCTCAAGCAAACATAGGCACCACACAACCCACAGGCACTCACGCAAGCCTCACCCA
Organism: Pleurodeles waltl; assembly: GCF_031143425.1. Classification (NCBI taxonomy): domain Eukaryota; kingdom Metazoa; phylum Chordata; class Amphibia; order Caudata; family Salamandridae; genus Pleurodeles; species Pleurodeles waltl. Next base: position 1,181,546,621 of record NC_090437.1, read on the forward strand.
CATACAGACACAGCAACATCCACTGCCTGCACTGTGTCCCCCTCCTTCTCTTCTCCCTCCTCCCTCCCAGTCTCGCCTACACACACACCTGCATGCACCACATCTACAGGCACCATGAATCGCACAAGGAGACCCAGCACCCCAAGCCGCTCACCTGCACTCACCACCTCCACTGCCATTTACACGTCCCCTGTGTCCTCTCCCAGTGTGTCTGTGACGCCCCCTTCACAAACTACACAAACGCCGGCAACCACACACCCAACATCCATCCACCTCACGACAGCCACCAGTACCTGCACCTGCACCCAAAACACCTAAAGTGACACCTCCGACAACCACCTCCTCTTCCTCCACTCCCAGACCCCCTCCAACTACCCATCCCAGTGTACGTCAGAAACTGTCCCTCTGTAAAGTTGACCTTTTTTCCCCCACCACCCCCTCCAATTCATCAGTCCTGTCGTAGCACCTCAGCAAAAAAGCCTCCAATACCAGTGGTGCCTGTTCAAGGTTTGTGGAGTGCACCGGCCACCAGGGCAGGCAGTATCACCCGGAGGCAAGGCACTGGCAGCCCACCCCCTGCAAAGGCTCTAAAATTGGAGAGTGGACGACGGGACCGCGTCAAGACTCCTGGTGGGAAAAAAACTGACATGGGTTCCAAGGGGATTGGAAAGTCAGCTGTGACTCCACCAAAGGTGGGGAAGGGCCAGAGGAAGTCTGCCCAGCCTGTTGTGAGTGTCACGGCGGAGAAGGGCGGCATCATTCCCGGCAGTCGAGACACAACCGCCAGCACCGTCGTCACTGGTCAGGAGACTACCGCCACCGCCAGAGTCATAGCCCAGGAGGGCCCAAGTATCGTCACTGGTCCGGAGACCACCAACACCGCCAGAGTCACAGCCCAGGAGGGCCCAAGTATCGTCACTGGTCCGGAGACCACCGCCAGAGTCACAGCCCAGGAGGGCCCACGTATCGTCACTGGTCAGGAGACCACCGCCATAGTCACAGCCCCGGAGGGCCCAAGTATCGTCAATGGTCCGGAGACCACCGCCGGAGTCAGTGCCCAGGAGGGCCCCGCCAGCCACAGCCCAGGTGGGCTATGGTGGAACGTCATGCCACACACCAATGCCTAGTGTAGGGAACGTCATGCCACACACCAATGTCCGTACCAGAACTGCCATGGTAAAGCACCGCTGAACAGTCCAGGACCGCCATGGCAAAGCACCGCTGAACAGTGCAAAGACCGCCATGGCAAAGCACCGCTGAACAGGGCCAAGACCGCCATGGCAAAGCACCGCTGAACAGGGCAAAGACCGCCATGGCAAAGCACCGCTGAACAGTCCAGAACCGCCATGGCAAAGCACCGCTAAACAGGGCCAAGACCGCCATGGCAAATCACCGCTGAACAGCAAAGACCGCCATGGCAAAGCACCACTGAACAGTCCAGAACCGCCATGGCAAAGCACCACTGAACAGGGCAAAGACCGCCATGGCAAAGCACCGCTGAACAGGGCCAAGACCGCCATGGTGAAGAACGCTGAACAGGGCAATCACCGTGTGGGAATGAATAGACCGCCACATCAGGCATCCTTATCCCATGGGCAGCTGGGACAGTGACAGGACAGGAACTTTCACGGGGAGACTCATCCAGTCTGGGCACCAGTCCACCTCCAGAACCAGTGGAGACATGCATCCACTACCTCAGTCCTGCACAGGATGAAGCACTCTGGGCACCAGTCCCCCCCAGAACCAGTGGAGAATGTTATCCACTTATGAGACTGTGGCTTTGCACTCCCCAGGATGGCACAGTGGGCACCCCACCCACTGTAGAGACTTGAGAGACTGTGGCTTTGCACTCCCCAGGATGGCACAGTGGGCACCCCACCCAATGTAGAGACTTGAGAGACTGTGGCTTTGCACTCCCCAGGATACATCAATGGGCATGGAGCCCCTTCGTGGATCTGTCTTTGCAGTCATCCGACTGAGGTGTCCCCCCTTCTCTTCCCCCTGAGGTGCCTGTAGTATTTCTATCTGATGCCCCGGCAGTGTTCTCTCCGATTGTGGTCAGGTATCTTTTGTGGGCCTCGCCCATGCATTTTTGGACTAGTGGTGCACGGACATTGTTATGTATATATCTGCACTACTTCTCGTAATGTATATATTTCTGACTGAATTTCGTATTTATCTGTATATTTTTGAAAGACATGTATATTGCAACATTACAATGTTTGAACGGATTTCGCTTTGTCTTTTCATTCTTCTGGGGGGATTGTGGGTTTTTACTGTGATTTTTGTGGATGCATTGGTGTGTATGTTGTAATATGCGAGGGTGGGGGCGTTTGGTGGGTGTCCCCCTAACTTTTGCCTCTCCCCTACCCCATGTCGTAGGTGCAGTACTCACCGTTGTCTTCGGCGCCTACGTAGATGGTGGTCGTAGAGGAGCAGAAAGACAAGGGCAGGGAGTATTTGGAGTTCCGGCTCCATGTAGTCCTCGTTCCTCGTGTGATGTGTTGAGGTGAGCATTTTCCCATTGCAGAAACTGTTTCCGCCGTGTTTTTATCCACGGTGAATCCGCCCCGGAAAAGGTGGCGGATTGGCGGGTTGTAATAGGGTGGGCGGTACATTGTCTTCCACCTGTCTGTTGGCGGTGACCGCCACGCTGCTTGTCTGTACCGCCGTGGCGGGCGGTGTGTTAAAGTGGCTGTCTTTGTTGGCGGTTTCCGCCTGGGTCATAATTCCCTTTTTTCATCCGCCGGCCTGTTGGCTTTATTACCGCAGCTTTAACGCCGTCCGCCAGGGTTGTAATGACCCCCATAGTCATTTATCTGACAGCCCTTACTCCCTCGGACAAACAGAGAAGTTTGCAAATGGTGGAGCCAGAGTAGTCTGCCAATGACAAACTATCTTCTGCCTGTGTATAATTTCGGTGGGCAGACCATTATGTTGGTGGTAAGGATACTCCATCACCATTGTGACGGGGTATGCTTACCGCCAACATATGAATCAGGTACTTGGTTTTTATAGATGTGTCTATTAATAGGTAGGGTGTTAGTGTTGTTATGTGTATAAAAAATATGTATGTGTTAATTATAAAGTTAGTTGTTAAATGTGTAGACATCTTTATATGTTTATAGAAACATTTTGAGTGGGTCATAAGTGTGCTCCGGTTGTGAGATTTATTGTTATAAGTAAGATTATTAGATAATGAAGTATTAGTTCGATGTAGTTTAGATTAGGATAGTATTTTGGAAGTGTTTTTGGTGTTAATATTTGATATTTAAGGTTCATATGTTAATAAATGTGAATTCAAACATGTATTGCTTTATTTCAGATTCATTGATGGCATGATTTTACATGATTTTTTAAATTCTTAAAATATACATATATTTGTGTTCTCAGAATTGATACATACAATGTAAGTGACTTGTTATTTAAGACTGGAACATAGCTTGACATGTTAAAGATATTACATCCACATTACCCAATGCTGAATTTTAAGATCTACTATTTTAAAACACACATTGCACACATTTTAAAACACATGGCATATTCACTACATTTTATTATTGATGTCACAGGAGTTTTTTGAGCCTCCACAATTGTAAAATTCAATTTTAATTTACAAAGCCATGCAAACTAATTTAGTAAACCTTTGTGTGAATTGATAAATTAAATGTGACACAACTCAGCACATATGCACCATGTAGTAGTTTCATAGGTGGCACACGTCCATTCACGTGTATACATATCTCAGTTTGACCCGGCACAGCAAACTCAAGCGCTTCAAAATAACTGTGTGCATGTTATAATATGTACAAAATAAGCTATTTAGAATTTACATTTTGACAAATGAATATACCACACACTATGGACATTATGAGGGATAACAGCTAACTACAATACTGAGTCCAAGAATAAAGCACTTTACTATGAACATTTGGTTTTGAAAGGATACATTTAATTGACAACTCATTTTACAAAAAAATATGGAACCACAGCAAACAAGCAAATGTACATCAAATTCTTAATTGTTGTAAAATATATTATAATGAAGAACATAACAAGTTACAAATAATATTGAGCAACATTTTGAAAAACAAATCACAGCATTTGTTATTGAACATTTAGGTTGGCTAAATTAACATTATTACTAATCAAAAAATAAAAATTACTCAGGCACTGACACCGGCTGCAACTCCAGCGGATAGACCAGGTATAGAGAACATGCTGTAACACAGATCACAAAAAAACGGTGAGGGACACACCTATGGGAACCAGGGGGTGTCCTACAAAGTGAGAACAACTGCTTGGCGCAGGAGACCCCAATTGCTACACCTTTCCAGTCATCGAACCCCCAAGTCAAACTGGACTTAATCCTAGGCACAGTGAGTACTTCCCATCAAATAATAGAGAGTAAGATAAATAAAGTCTACATGGACTTGGGTATACTTTGGGATGACCTTCATAAACTAGCGGACAGATTGAAGTGCAATGAGGATATTGAATATGCCGCACAACCTCATCCTCGGAGAGTGCAAACTCTGACAACACAGTACAGGGCTTAACACTTGGGTCCCAGACTGGTTGACCTCTCAGGCTTGGTGGGAATGAGTCGCTACCACCTACGGGATGACACTGCAGTGGAGGTGCATTGAAAGCGCAAAAGGCCATTAATGACTGCCTATGGGCCGGAAGGCGTACCTTCCTGCACAGAAACAATCATTAAATAATGACGATTTACCTCTTTGATGTGTGCTGCATTCTGCAATACACATAGGAGTAACAATTCACTAATATTGATTGTTTATGTGCAGAAAGGAACACCTTCCTGCACATGGACAATCATCCCTGCAACGCAGGCACCCTTGCACTATGGTGCAAGGTTGCCTGCACTGGCGCTAGGAAGCTAAAGTTAGTGTCAGTACTAGGGGAAATACAGGGATGTGCCACATTTTGTAAATACAGTGCATCCCTGTGTTTCTGAAGTGACACATCGCAGCACTGCCAATTTTGATACAACGTTATGCTGTGCCTCTTCCTTGTAAATATACCTTTAAATGTGCTGCTCTGGGAATTGGCATAGAAGAAAACTGTGCATTTCTGCGCACACTTCGGGAGCCTACTAACAAAGGTGGACTAGGAGTCCCAAATTATGAGCTTTATTATTCTGCAGTGCAGCTTCAGTGGTTGGCCAGATGGATGGTAAGATCAGGTTTAGATAAACTGGGATAATTCAGAGAAGCATGCAGGCAGGTTGCGCTTCTGGCGCTGGTCATGGGGTGGTTAAACTTGCCCCAACTTGTAAGGTAAAGCTCCTTCACATTGCTCTCAGCTGCTTGTGGTGGGCACTCCATCGTGTTGGGTCCACCCCCCCCTGTATACCTAGGCAATTGCAGTAGTGGGCCTGCCAGTTCGCAGGTTGTTTTTTTTTGTTGATGATTCAGTTACTTGCGGCCTGGATGGCTGCAGATAAAGTGACCCTGAGCAACTCCTTCTTGAAGGACTCATTCTGCACACTGGAGGAAATTCAAGTTCCTACCCTAAGCACTGTTTGATGCAGACATTGCCCCATCTTTTTGGAGCTCTTTATCCTTAAGTCACATGTTTAAGAAAAATATACATCTTTCTTAGACATGTGAGACTAAAGTCTGACATTCTCAGTAAAACATTTACTTTCAACAGGACCAGCCTGTTAGTTGATTCCCTTGTGTTCTACTCAGTCTCCCAGAGTGATCTAAAGAACAGAGGTAACAGTCTTATTTATGACAAAAATGTAGCTCACGTGAATCCATCTTGATTGAATCAAACTGGTAAAATGTAAAACATTTAATTTAGAAAGGAACAAACTGAGGGGGTCCATTTTGTCAAAGAAATTATGGTCAGTGCCGTAGAAAGAAAAATTAGGACAAGTTTTGCATGAGTTCTCAAATATCTTCAACTTCTAATTCAATCAAACATTTTGACATGAAGACTGAAACATGCACTTCCAAACCAGCAGCAGACTACCAGTAAACTTCTTGATGATCAGCAGCTTTACTACAGTGTCCATAGGAGCCATTAGAGTGCTAACATTCTGAATTTATGTAAAAGGTGTGGCACATCTGAACGCCAACTTGATGGAATCAAAGTGGAAAACTGAAAGCATTTTCTACTAAGGGTACTGCAGTAAATGAGGACATTAAGGAGCTTCACAACAAACAGCTATGAGTAAAAAGAGCCCGAATGTAGCCCAAATATCACCCAAATGTAGCCCAAGTATAACCTAATGACAGAAAAGTGCAAAAGACTTATTTGTTTTTTGTTTTTTTTGCAGTTTTATATGGCGCAGACTTGACCGAAGGTATTGTAGTGCTTTACATGAGCATCAGTTACATTACACAAGAACACATTCATTTTGGTTTTAGACATGGGAAGATTAAGTGATTTGCCCAGAATCACGGGATGTCGAGCCAAAAACGAACCTGGTTCCCTAGTTGCAAAGTCTGCAGCTATGGCCATAACACCCTATCCTCTCCCCTTCCTCTCACTTAAGTGTACCAAATAATCAAGTGATCAGCTGGATAAAAAACATAAAGATGTAAATAATTTAAAAGTGCTTTGTCGCTATTTGAGAACTCAGAAAATGCATGCTAATTTTAGAGCACTAACCATAATTCCTATGGGAATAAGACCCTCTAATTTTTTATTTTCTAAATGAAGTGCTTTAGGTATTACTGTTTTGATGATGATTGCATCATTATGTGAGGTGTGCCACACTTTTGTAACACAAATGTTAAGAATCTAGTTGTTCATTAGACTACTGTGGAGAGGCTGATAGCAGGGGCACGGACTCGGATAATCGAGAGCAGGGAGGAGACTGCAGAGAGGCAAGTTGAGCATGCTGGGTAGAGGCAGCACAAGGGACTATGGATGTCAGGGGAAAGAGGGACAAGGGCATCAAACCCACCATGCAGGGCAGGCAAGAGAGGCTATGGCAATATAGCAGACCACTGGGAGCAAAAGCAAGAGGCTATGGCAGTACAGCCATACATGCCAGCAGAACCGATTCAGGCAGGAGACTCCTAATGTTTTTAAGCCCAAAAGGGCTTTAATTTATCTGTCTCCTACCTAAAATCTCCTATTTTTCAATGGAAGTCAATGCAGAAAATCAATTCCCCAGTTGTTTTTCAAAATCTTTCTTTTATCTGGTTCAAAATGCTAGCAAGTATGGTTATTGGATCACGGATGGCAGGAGGAATGGGGTAGGGACATGGACGTGGATAACAGAGGGCAGGAGGGAGAAGGACTGGGGCACTAAACTGACCCCACAGGGCAGGCGTCAGGTGTTGCAGCAGCACAATACACCACATAGGACAAGCAGAACGGCAGTGCAACACAATGGACCATGCAGTGCAATAGGGAGGGGACAGGGTCATGCACATGGACAACAGAGAGTAAAGGGGAAAGAGTCAAGGGTAGCAAGCTGACCATACTGGACAGACAGGAGTGGACAGTTGCAGCATAACAGATCATGAGGGGCAGAAGGGAGGGGACAGGGGCATGACAAAAGACCAGAAAAGGCAGAAGAAGGGGTTAGGGGCCTGCACATTGGAAACAGAGGGCAGGGGGCAGGAGGGCAGGGCAGGAGCAGCAAGCTGACCATGGAGGCAGACAGGATGGTCAATGGAAGCACAACAAACCATGAAGGGCAAAAGGGAGACTATATTGACATACACCCCCACAATGGAGGGAAGGTGGGAGGATTTCTGGGGCAGCAAACTGACCACACAGGGCAGGTGGGAGGGGCTGCAGCAACACAAAAGACCATATATGGCAAGCAGGAGTTTTATTTGCAGCACAACAGCCATGGTGGGCAAGAGGAAGGGGGCAGGGGCATGCACAAAGAACCATGAAGGACAGGAGGGAGGGGTAGGGGACAAGATAGGCAAGGGAAGTAGCTTCACAACAGGCCAGGAAGGGCAGGTAGGGGGAGCAGTTGCAGAACAGCAGAGCATGGGGGGCAGAAGGAAGTGGCTGCAAAATTGGCCATTGAGGACACGAGGGAGGAGAGAGGGGCAATGAACCCAGGCAGGGTGGAGGTGGCAGGGATAATCAGCCATCTGACCATGCTGGGCAGGTGGGAGGGCAGTGGCAGCCCTACAGAACACTCAGAGTAGATAGGATAGGCAGTGGCAGGCCCATGGACCATGGTGAGCAAAAAGGAGGGAGCAGGGACATGCACACAGACATCAGAGGGCAGGGGAAGGAGGTTAGGGGCAGCATGCTAAGCACAGAGGCTAAGCAGGAGGCTAACTATGGGGAATAGAATAGGGCAACAGTGGGCAAGAGGAGTGGACAGAAACATCAAGCTAAATGGATGGAAGTTGCAGCACATCGGACTAGGAAGGGCAGGAGAAATGGGACTGGTGCATGGAGTCAGACAACAGAGAGTAGGGAGAAGGTGGATGGAGTAGAAAGCTAACTGTTTAGGATGTCAGGAATGGCAGTAGCAGAACAACAGCCAGACAGGACTGCAATGAGAGAGCAGGGGCATGGATTTGGACAATAGATGGCAAGGAGGAAGGGGGAGGAGAGGTAGACTTGGGTGGGAGCAGCAGAATGCCAGGCCAGGCCCTGAGTCCAGCCCTCCACACCACGAATTGTGATGGGCATCGTACCTATCAATAAAAGCCCCAGAAATTCACTGAAAAAAAAACAAAGTATGGAGAGACTTTCTAGTTAGGAAATAGAATTAAAAAACTTAGAAATTCACTAAAAAGTCAGACGTTACAGGGATGTTATAGCTAGGCTCACAATTTACAGGCACAAAAACATTTAAATTCAGCTGTTATAGTTAGAGTTATTACCCCAGATATTACATCACTCAAGACATGTTCTATGACATCATTGATAATGTCACTGTAACATTTGCAGTAATATTTTTTATAAGAAAACTGTATGTGTATATATATATATATATATAAATATATTTATATATATAGCTGTATAAATATATATATATGTATATATATGCACTTAAAAGAAACTGAGGTAACAGGGATGTTATACATTTTAAACGTACAAAACCATTGACACCAGTGATAGTTACTTGAGGTAACTCTAACTATAACTGGTGAATTTCTATGTTTTTGTACATTTAAAATGTGAGCCTAACTATAAAGTCCCCGTCACCTTAGTTTTTTTAAGTGAATTTCTGCTTTTTTTAAATTCTATTTACTAACTATAACGTCCCTGTAACCTCTGTTTTTTTCAGTGAATTGCTGTTTTTTTTTAACGTATAGTAATTTTCATTACTATACGTTAATCCAACCACTGTGGCTAGGCCCTGAGGCCAGTATCCTAGCAATCAAACAATGAAAAAGTGATAAATAAGGCACAGGTGTTCAGGACACTTCTACATTTAGAAGCAAGACCCCTCACACATCCACTGCATGTCATGCCTCCTAGCACCTAACTTTGCACTGTGCACAGCCTTCGCCCATGCACAGCAGAGGTTTCCCGCCAGACCCTGCAGCCAATCCCCCTAATCACCCAACCCCATGCTGTGCATGGCCATTTTGCCATGCACGGCAGGAGTAGGCCGCTGCCTCTCTGTTTGTGAGAATAGGTGTGAGGGAGTGTATCTGGGGGTGAGAGTGGCTGTGAAACTGTATGTCTAGTTGTCAGAGTGCAAACATCAGTGTTTCAGTAGGTGCATGCATATGTGTGTGGGTCTGTGAATAGGTGCATGAGGGTGTCAGTGTATCTGTGAGTGGGTGTGTGAGAGTCTGAGTGGATCTGTGAGTGTGTGCATAACTCCCTGAGTGGGTGTGTGAGTGCGTGCATGAGGGTCTGACTGCGGCTGTGAGTGGATGCACAAGGGTTTGAGTGGGTCTATGAGTGGCTGTGTGAGTGGGAGAAAGAGACTGAAAGAGAAAGATAGAGAGAGAGAGAAAGAGAAAGACAGTGAGAGGAAATAAGATAGAGAGCTTTTTTAGGCTTTAATGGATTACATACTTAGAATGAGATATTTCGGCACAAATTGAAAGCACAAATCTATTTGTCAACCAAAAAGAGTAAGATCACCTTTCAGTATGAACCTTAAACAGTTGAACAGAAAAAAAGAGGGAAACAACCAGGGAGACACCTGGATTCAAACCCTCAATGCTCAGTGTGAAAGTCTGAGACCTTCACACTTGAGCTATTTCGTTTTTTTTTCCTTTTGTTTTAGCCCTTAATAGGTTTCCTTTATTTTGTAATATGTCCTTACGGACTATCAGGGACCATGGGGGAAGCCTCAAGACCTCCCCTGCGGTTCCTCACTATTTAAAAAAAAGTTTTACACTAAGCCCTTTACGGGCTATCTGGGACTGTGAGTGGAGCCTCAAGGCCTCCCCGCTGGTCCCATTGCTCCAGGATTTGTCAAACGTCGCCAAAGATATAGGCCAGTAAAAAAAAACAATTTAATATGAAAATTAGGTCCTAACTATAACTACCTAGTGGTGACCTCCACTAGGTATATATATATGTATATATATAAATATATGTGTATATATATATATATATATATATATATATATATATATATATATATATATATATATATAACTGTCAATACTAACTGGTCAAAACTGAAAAGTACATGTCTTACCTTTAAAGAGAGAATCCCATACCTTTGTTTTTTGTCACTTCTTCGGGGTGAGGTTGAGGTTGGTGTCCAGTGTAAATCTGAGTGATTTGGCATTATGTGAACATTTGGGTTTGAAGCTGTTAAGGTTCATGCCATTGAGCCAGGTTTGTACTGTTTCTTTTTTCTTGTTCTTGGCAAATAACAAAAAATCTGTCTTGGTTGGATTGAGCTACAGGTAGGAGCTGGACATTCAGGTCTGGAAGATTTGTCAGCAGTTTTTGAGGCACCAGCTTGTCTGAAGCAGAAGAGACTTTCAAGTGGAGTAGCTAATATTGGAAAACACGTACAAGAATGGGACATTAATTGGTAGCCTAACATGCGGCAGCTACCTCTGAGCCCACATCAACAATTAAATATTGCGTGTGTGGTTAGATGATTAACTATTCTTTAAGCTAGATATGAAAGCGCGTCGTGTGGAGACTGGTGAGGGCAGGAGCCCTTTAAATTTCAATCGCGCTCCCGCCGTCGCGGGAAGCGTGTCGTGTGGAGACTGGTGAGGGCAGGAGCCCTTTAAATTTCAATCGCGTTCCCGCCGTCACGGGAAGCGCGTCGTGTGGAGACAGGTGAGGGCAGGAGCCCTTTAAATTTCAATCGCGCTCCCGCCGTCTTGGGACACGCGCGGGCGGCGCCCGGGCAAAGCCCGGGCCAAGGGCGGGCCCGTCCTTGCCCGTCATTGCCAGGAAGAGGCAGGGCAGGGCCACCCCCCTGACATTTTTCCTAAAAGACCTTTGGATTTCTGGACTAGGCACCTACAAGCGTAGGGCTGCCTGAAGATACTGTGTTGATTTGTTTGCTCTCCTTTCTTTTTAACCTTCTCTTCCAACTGTCGCGCTGTGTTTTGCTGAGGGGGCAGGAGCCCTCTAAATTTTATCATCTCGATCGGACTGGCCGTGAGGCCTATTTCACGAAGGAAGCTTTTGTCCTTCGCCTGCCATCGACGGGAAGAGGCTGGGCTGGGCCCCCCCTCTCTAACTTCGTGCCCTAAGCTGGTCCCCTAGTGACTAGAACCCCTTTCTTCTTTTGTATTAAGGAAAATGGTTTCATACATACGAATACAGCTCCCTGAGCTACCGGCCATTACGTAAAACATGGGTAGAAGGAAACACTCAAAATTAAATAACTCAACAAATTTAAAAGACAGTTCATCTATATTAAAATACATCTCTGGGGCGATGGGAATGATAGATAAGCAAATCGCCACCGTTGAAGGTAAAATGTCATTATCTAAAGAGCAATCTCGTGATTCATTAGGGTCTGTACCACCGCAACATAACTCCCCATCTAGTGAACTTGGGGATGGACATTCAAAAGTAAGGCTTACAAATGGCTGTATCAAAGACTCTTCGAACTTAATCTATTCCATGGATGAAATATCCCCTGTTGCTAAGCGACCAAGGAAACCGGAGACGGGCCTGGTGGACAAGACCTAAAAAAAACTAGAAACACCAGTGATAGACTTAATAACTACTCCAATTAAAAAACATTCAAAAAAACTAACACGGAAGAAACCCTCAACCTTAGCAGGAGACACTATTCGATCACTCCTTATAAACCTCCACGAGATAGTAAATTCATTGAAATTATCTATCGGAGCCACTCTGGACTCAATGTCGGAGCGCCTAAAGGGGGTGGAGTGTAGTCATGAGGCAGGCCTTGAAACAATAAAGTCCTTACAACGGGAAGACACGCACTTTACAAACAAGGATCCCAGAAATACATTACAGTCCTCAGAACATGAGAATAACACACAATCCATCCCGTACAATAGGCCAATCAGTATACATCGGAACGTTAACTTCCAGAATGAGTCCCAATCTCAACCAATAGCTCCTTCTTTGAACCAATATAACCAACCCTCTTTTTCATCTATTACACCACATAATCTTTCTCCAGATAAAAAAGTTCTAAATCCCACTCTATGTAAGACAGCAAGTAGTGTCATGCGTAGGGCAGTGAATACCTATCCCTATTTAAATCCAGGGAGAAATTCAACTATCAGGCCTAGATCCCCGAATCTCGCTTACCTCCCTAGTGACCTGTTACATCTTCCTCCGGAGGCTACACCATATGTTGTGGGCTTGGCCAATGTCCCACCGATAGATGGTCAACAACGAGAAACATGGACGGCCTTGAGAAACAAGGCCCTCAATTGGATCGGGGCCCGAATGGGCCCTGGAACGGTGAGGACTCTTTTTGATGATATAAAAATGGTCAGAAGAATTAAATGGATAGGAAACAGCAGGAAAGCGCTGACTGGAGATTGTGTGGTCCTTTCTTTTGGTTCACCGAATCTAGTGAATAGGATTATTCATGACTTAGGAGCCAGACAAGTTACCTTACAAGGAATCTCGCTACTACCCCTGGGTTATTTCTATCAAAGACCAGAGGGGAATAACTCCATCTATTCACAGCGAGCTGTAGCACCCTCATCCAGCCCAGACTCATCTATAACGTGCAACAGATTCTATCCTCTTTCAACGCTGGAAAATATAGATTGACTCAATATGAAACAGTTAGCTCTCCATGATAGAGTAGCACAGATAATACATATACCAGGGACGGACCTACAAAAGGAAGGTACACCACATACAACGGTTCCCATAAGGAATGAGATATTACCTCATCTAAGGCAGTGCGATGATGATTCCAGAAATATACCAAATACAACTCATGGCGATATCCCCCCTCCTTCCCCAAAGGACCAGCCCTGCAACTTTAAACAGAATCTTAATCAGAAATCTGAAATAGTCTTACTATTTTGGAATATTGCAGGTCTAGCAAATAAGTTAGGCAATGTTAGGCATGAGTCATTATTAACTTTTATAATAATGTTGCTCCAGGAGAATTCTCCAACATTCTCGTGGAAATGGGAAATGACCTAAAAAAATATATGTGAAAAAAACAACCGCGAGATCCTATTGGTTTGGGGTGGTGATTTTAACGTCCATCCGTGTAAAGAAACTTCAGATAAGATATGTGGTTGGGTCTCGGAAGATGTAGATGCAAGCCTCCATTTTTCTCACAACACTCAAGGAGATTGAATTAATCTATTGGCTCAAACCTATAACCTATCCTTTGTAAATGAATTATTTCTGGATGAACCACAGTTTAAACCAACGTATAATGGAAGGGGCGTAAATACTGTGATCGATTATGTCCTAATGTCAATCCACTTCGCACACTATCTTACAAACTACACCTTGCATGACATCGCAGTTAGTGATCACTACCCCCAGAGTATGAATCTCCTACTATCCCACCTTTTAGCAGCTAGGGAAGATAGTATTACACTGGTAGACGATATTGAACTGGTGCCGCGCAATGGATACACTATGAAGTGGTCACAGACAGACCCCAAGTCTTTGTTGAAACAGAAAATATGCCAATGTAAACACGCTTTCGCAGACTGTTTAAGAGAGAACCCACAACCAGGGCAATGTCTAAGTGCGTTTACGATGATTACTCAAACCATAAAAGAAGCCCTCACTATCAGAAGTGGCAAGATAGGGAAAAAAAGAACGTGCGGATGGTTTGACCATAATTGCACCCAAGCACATAAGAGACTGAAACAGGCTTTAAATGCCCAGAAAAGGTGCTTAAGTGATATCCGTAAACGCAGACAGGAATATAAGACAGCAATAAAGGAAAGGAAACTGACTATGAAAACAACCTTGTGGGAAGCTCTGCATATAGCAAGTCTTAAGAAAGATAACATACTCTTTTGGCAGACAATAAATTCCCCCGTGTAAGGGGAGAAAGACATTCCCAGAATGGAAATCGCCATCTCTGAAGAAGACTTGGTTGCATATTTCTCCAAAATATACTCATTGGCGAGTGATATAACAGACCGTACACATGATCATGATTCACAGGAAGGGCCGCGCCTGGTTATAACCCCCCAATTTAGCCTTCAGGAGGTAGAGGAAGCTATAATAATAAGCAAATCAGGGAAAGCGCCGGGCCCTGATGGTGTTCCGATTGACATATTCAAGGCCAATATAGAGCTGTGGGGGCCTGTACTGACGCAGACATTGAGGGCTATCTGCATATGCGGACCCCTACCATCTTGGAGAGATTCCAACATTATCCCAATATACAAAAAGGGTGACCGCCTTAATCCAGCCTGCTATAGGCCAATCTCCCTGCTGGACACAACAGCTAAATTAGCAGGGAGAATAATACTGAATAGGCTGCAAAAATGGGCGGAAGAAAAGAACGTTTTATCCCCGGTCCAGTATGGATTCAGGAAAGGAATCGGAACAGTGGAGCAAAGTTTAAATTTAAGTCTCATTATTGGAAAGTATACTAAGATCAGAGCAGGCAATCTCCACCTGGCCTTTATTGATTTATCATCAGCTTTCGACTGTGTAATTCATGACAAATTATGGGACATTTTAAATAGCATGGGGGTAGAACCGGCCTTAATTCAATTTATTCGTCAAATGTATACAGGGTGCAGAGCAAGAGTGAGGTATGGCTTAAAAGGGGAATGTACTCGCCCCTTTGGTCTATACAGAGGAGTGCGCCAAGGCTGCGTTCTCGCTCCGCTCCTATTTTCAATATATATAAATAATCTAGATAAAGAATTGGCCACTAAGTGTAAAGATCTACCCCAAATAGACAACCGACCCGTTCCGGCATTACTCTACGCAAACGACGCAGTATTAATGGCCAGGACCCCAATAGATCTCCAGAAACTCCTAATTACCTGCATCACATATATGTCACAGCTGGGTCTTACTGTCAATCGCTCCAAAACTTTTATCATGAACTGTGGAGGGAAGCGCGGTAAGACTTATAACATCACTATTGCAGAAAGCAAGGTCGAAACCGCGCAAACCTTTTCGTACTTGGGCATAATGTTCGATAAGCTGGGTTCCTGGGCCAACTGCAGGAAGACGAAGAGAGTGCACCTGATCAAAACAACGATGGCATTACGACTCTTCTCCAAAAGGCTTGGGGGATTACACCGTCAAACATGATAAAGATTTATAAAGCTAAGTGTATTCCGGCAGCCACGTATGGGGCAGGAATTTTGGGGACATACAAATTGTGATTTAATGCAGACAGTGGGAAACGATTTTTTTAGACACCTGCTGAGGGTACCAAATGGCACTGCATCGTATGTCATTCATTCGGAACTCGGGGTTCCCTTTATTGTAGACTTGATAAAGATCCAGCCACTGTTATTATGGCATAAAGTTTGGACCTCGGAACATACCAGTTTTAATAAGGTTATTGTGACTGATTGTACGAAGTCATTATATACATCAAGGGTACCATGGTTAAAATACATTATGACCTTTTTTGAAAAAATGGGCAATAAAGACTACTACACAAACCCACTTCCGCTGGGGAAGATATCTAGGAAGGACCTGAGTATTCTGGCATTAAAGTATCTAGAAGACATACGTTGGAGGGCTGAATAAAAATTCAGGCTAGATACGTTTCATCGTCTAGTTTCATTTCCAATTATGAACGATTGGTCTACCTCATTAAAAGCATGCCCCTGTGATGCAAAGACACCTCAATCCACAATTCATGTGATTTTATTCTGCAATTTCTATGCCCACCAGAGGAAGCACCTAGTAGTTCCACTTTTAAGGTCAATCAATCTCCCCCAATGTCGCACAGCCTATGCCTGCCTTCAGTCACTATCTTCTTTAGAGATCTGTGGAACTTTGGCTAACTTTTTATGTACTGTATTAAAGATAAGGAAATCTATGGGGACTGTAATGTAATTGTAATTTATTGTAACAGGGCTTTTTATCGATCCACCAGACAGTTTATTGTTGTGTGCTTTTTATTCTTTTACTATTTTTTTTTATACATATTGAAATGTATTATAATTGGAGATTGTTTATGACTTGTAGTACTTTTATGACTTGTTGAAAGTCGAATAAAGTTTTTGTAATAATAATAATAATAGATATGAAAGCCTAGGCATCTGGCTGTTTTGGCATACTGAGAAGCTTGAAAATTATTGTAGGCCTCTTCTGCTCACCAGTGTGGAACATGATTATTTAGGCCTTAATCATCTTGTGCCTTGACTACTACAGCATCTTATTTCTGCATACCTTTGGATATATGAAAAAGAGAGTGAACATTATCCAGAGCATGGCAGCAAGACTGTTATGCCAGTTGCTGAGATTCCATTCAGTTTCTCAGCAACACCACAATTTACATTGGCTCCCTGTGGAGAAGAATACACAGTTAAAGGCAATTAAATACATGGCCCATTATATCTTTACTAAGATGAGTGTACCAAACCTGTTTCCTTGCTTCAGCCTTATCACTCAACTAGGATGTTAAGATCAGCCAACCACATTCTGGCAGTTATCCCATGCTTTATGCTGGCTAGAAAGAGGCCGGGTCTTTTTATGTCATGGACCACATGTTATGAAATAAATTACCTATTCACTTAATGAAGTTGTCCAATCATTTTACTTTTGGGCATTTGCTTAGGCATACTGTTTCTCTTGTAGAACTTTCAAAAGGGGTGCAGGAAAAGCCCTTGTTTGGGCAGCCAAGTGCAGTATAAATCATAGTGACATAAAGTAACATATTAGTGACTCTTGGTGCTGATGTGTGTGAACACTGATCATCAACTCCATGTTGAGATCGAAGATGACAGAGGACAAGTTTGGAACTCTAGGGTCCTCCACAGGTGACAGCCATCTTTTGAGACCTGGAAGTGCCCATGTGAACAAACTGATGTTGGTTGGAAAGGCAGGAGAAGAGCCAGTGAATGGCCTTACTGGTCAATCACAACACCGGACTACAGAATATGTTTATGGGTTGGATGGTCTGCTATGTCAAAGGCAGGTGAGAGGTCCAGTAACAAATAAAAGGCAGGGGTCATCTTCATCTAAAGGTCAGACTCTTGTTTACAAAAATCTATAGTCTGTCTGGAAGATACTATTCTTTGCAAAAGTCAGATTAAGGACAGGTTCTCGGCACCTGGTGGATCAAGTAGAGAAATATACATTTCTGCACAATGGCCATCAAAAGAGAAACTGCATGCCCCACTGAACATCAATAAAGAACTTGGTAACAGGACATAATTTTCCCATATAGAATCATCATTCTCACCTTATTTGTGGTCTCTGTTATGGCTGATCACATGTTATTTGTCATTTGGCTTAAATGATATACAGGAATGTTTTATATTGTCTGCATTAGTATAAGTAACACACGAGAATAGAGACTTAGTTATCCACCAGATCCAAGACTACCATCATGCAGTTCATCCCTTTTTTTTAGTACTTTTTTAATGTAGAAGTGAAACCACTAATTTGACCTTGGCCCTAACTTCACACGTTCACATGGAGCATTACTTATGACCACACCTTCCTCTAGATAGTACTACCAAAGGATTATGGGGGTCATTATGTTCTTGGCGGGATGCCCCGCTGCCAATTGTGCCGGCGGTCAATGAAAGAATGTGCCATGCTGGTGGTCTGTGGCGGGGATGGATGTTGCTCCACCCTCACTGCCACATCACGCCATACACTACCACACCTATAATGAAGCAGTTATGGGTGTGGCGGTATATGGAGAGGCGGTGATGGTGGGGGAACAGCATCAAGGGAGCCCGTTCCCTCCTGGAGCAGCACGACGGAAGAGGTAAGTGCTGTCCGAGAGGGAAGGGGGGAGGGGTGTGTGTGAGTTCATGACGGTGTGCATGAGTGTATGTGGAGGGGATGTGTGTCTGAGTGCATGTATGCATGTGTGCATGCACATGAATGGGTTCATGTGGTTGTGGGGGGTTGGGGTTTTGGGGGACCTGTATATAGGGGTTAGGGGGATGGTGAGGGTCGGGGTGGGGGGACCAACATGGGGTTTTGGGGAGGAGGGATGGGGGGTTGGTTTTTGGGTTTGGAGGTGGGGCTTTTCTAGAGGTGTGGGGGGTGGGTAGGGATACTGGAAAGGGGAGGGGCCTGGCATGTCACATAATTATTCCTGTCACCCGTATGCTTTCTGCCAAGGATTACCTGGTGGGGGATTTCCCCAGGAATCCCTGGTGGAAATGGGATCATAAGCCCACTGCCTGTCTGGCCTCCACCGCCGGGTCGAATGTGCTCACAGTCGGCCTGACGGTCGATTCTGGCCTGGCGGTGGGTGGTAGTGAACTGGCTGCTTTGCTCAGAACTATGTTCAGAAGATAGTGGTCTGGAACTCCATGCCGTTGGTAGTAATGACCACCACCGCCGGCGTGGCGGTCCAGCACCGCCATGTTCATAATGACCACCTATGTACCAATTCAGACGACTTTGTGAGAACACAATAAGGAATTTTGAGTCTAAATCTGACACCGTTGAATACTCTTACTACTATGTGGAAAAGCAGATTACACTATTATTGGCACTGTGACTTTTTTCTAATCCTTGGACTGTCTAACTCAGAAACCCATACTGCAAACTGTAGAAGGGGTCTATTTACTTCTTTTTTCATGGATTCATTGACATACAGGAGATTCTACTTACGATGACGTATGCTAATAGTTGTCCAACAACCTTGAATTCAGAAGATTCTATAAGAAGCAGCAGATAACTGCGAAATCATGTGACTGTGTCAGGAAGAGTTAGTTGATGTATGAAAAATAAAACATGATATCCTTACACATAGATTTTAACGTTGCTAGACACATAGAAAATAGAGGATTTTAATTGCAGTGGGATGGGGTGGATTATAATTATTGTTGATATTGGTAGAGTCCTGCAGTATTCATTCATGATTACAATCAAAGAATCATTGTAGCTACTTAAGTGCTAATAAGTTATACAAGTTTCAGTAATTAAATAGAAAATTATAATTTTTTACTAAGTTAGTTCATTGTGAATTTTCATAAAGTTTACTGGTTCATTCATACTTCCTGTAGCTGTAGCTGACTTGTGATAGCTATTGGTCAGAGAAAGGATGGGGTCCATAACAGTGGCACATTTTGGTCTCCTACTTAAAAGCTGTTATTGGGCTCAAC
This sequence comes from Pleurodeles waltl, assembly GCF_031143425.1. Lineage (NCBI taxonomy): Eukaryota > Metazoa > Chordata > Amphibia > Caudata > Salamandridae > Pleurodeles > Pleurodeles waltl. Next base: position 1,181,566,264 of record NC_090437.1, read on the forward strand.
ATTCCTCATCAGGGGCAACCTGGTGGCTATTTCCTATTTGAATTTCACAAGACCAGATAGACAAAAAGAAAAGCAAATCAAAGGCTTAAACTGCCTTGGGCAGGCATTGAAAATGACGGAAAAAATGGCAACGTGAAATCTCGTACATTTGACTGTGCTATTTTTCAGGGCCTCCTAACAGGCGAACGCCCCTCTTGCATACATTTTGCCTAGCACAGGCATAATGAGGCACAAGTGGTTACACCCAGGCGTAATGTTTGAATTGCGCCACTTTGTGAGTCTGGAATGGGGAAAAGGCCTCCTTGTTGCTGCCTTAGCGTTAAAAAACAATTACGCCAGGTAGGCACAAAGAGGTGCTACGGGCTTGTAAATATGTCCCTTTAGCTCTTAACCTTGTATATTTGGAAGTAAAAGGTGCCACTGTATTCCCTTTTGGGAACCAAGTACACATAGACCACGTTTTCTTTTTTACGACTGATTGAATGATTATAGTCCTTCTCAAGATTTAAAAATTCCAATTGACTAGGAAACTCAAACCATTTATAATCTTCCTCTGGACTCAAGAAACCTTCACAAGAACAAAGCTCTAAAAAAATGATCCACCATGGACGCAGGACTCAGACTCTTCGGAGGTCCAGTTTAAGAGGCTATAGTTACATCCATAGTGCACGTCCTTTCACACATGTGAAATCAGTTGCCAAATCTAGATAATTACCAACTATCACCATACTTGCAAAGGAATCACATTTACCTATTTGACTGCACTTCAATCTTTAAACAGCTGAAAATGTCTGTATTTTCCTTCTGTTGAAAAATCAATCACTGTCATTGGATAGGGACTGTTTAGCCAATACTATATTATTTGCTATGCGAGGCACAAATACCTTTACGTCAAAAGTAAATACTGAATGAGCTGTGGGATATATTTTCCATCTATTTAAACCCAACTGAGATTATTGGGTCAGCGTCAGTACTCTAGCATGTAAGATAAAACACACTTTTTTCCTTAGAGTACCCATGCTTCTCACTTTAAGAGGTTGTTTGGTACAGCTTAGCTTTTTCTTATAAAAACATTCAATACCCTGTCAGTTTTCTTCCTTACACTTTCTATTATAGCCGTGCCATATTCATCAACCTGTGTAATAGTTTATTTTCAAACTATGGTGGTCATTATGAACATGGGGGGAAAGACGCACCACCGGTGGTGGCAGTAACTACACCAACAGGCTGGCTGTCCGGACTGCCAAATAATGAAGCACCTGAGAAACAGCAAGCAAGCACCTGAGAAACCGCCAGCATAGGAGTGCAACATCGACGGAAGAGGCCACCCACAAGCCGACAGAAAGGCCCCACCCGCCCAACAAATAATGAAGCACAAGACTGCTGTCAGTTCTGGGGCGGGAACCACTGCAACACAAAGCCTGGCGGAAACAAACCAAATAAAAGGAAACACTCACTGTAGACACACATAACACGCCGAAGCTGAGATGGAGAGAGAATTGGAAATCATGCCAGTGCTGCTCCTTGCCATCTGCCTCCACAGCCGTGACCGCCGACGAAGATGACGACGGTAAGTGCCACAACCTACTAAACAAGAGAAGAAAGGGCACAGTTACACACACATGCAACACACCCCCAACCCCTCACACCATCACAAGCCATACACACCAGAACAAGAGGTACTTACCAAACAAAAGGCCAATACAACCTGCCTAAAGTACACACATGTGCACGTCACCCCCCCACAATAAAACGATGAACCACGTCTCCAGATTGTGCCAACAGCAACACTGGGCACTCAAACTTGAATAAATAATGAAAAATGTAATGTCCAAATAAGGCCATTGGCCAGTCCAACTGTAAAAGGCTGAAGGGCCCAAATGGCCCGATCTTGACTCCCACATGTGCACATGGTACTCCACCACAAAGGGACATCAATGGGGCAGCCAGGCACCTCGGGGAACAGGGGAAGGGGGTGGCGGGGGTGGGGACTTATGTCTTGGAGGGGGGGCGTGGGCTCATGTTTGGGAGGTGAAGGGGGCTTGGGTTTGCTCTTGGAAGGTGGGGGAGCGGGCTTGGAATGCGGGGTGTCAGATGGACCTGGGCCAGCATGGGGCTTCTTGCTCACTGGGAAGGGGCACTGGAATGGGAACAGCGGGCTAGGGTGGACTTCGACGTGAAAGAAGTGGACAGGACAAGGAGGTGGGCACGTTTAGGGATGAGACAGGGTGGGCCAGTGGGTTCGAACAGGTCAACACGGCACAGGAAAAGTTTTTAGCGGCAGTTGGGGTAGACATTGAGGAAAGTGTGGGAGTGGAGATAGAGGGAGTGCTTGTAAGTAGTGTAGGTGTGCTTGACGTGGATGCCGGTGCCTGTACAGTATGTTGAGGTGTGGTGGACATGTGTTGGGTGGGTGTCTGGGAACGTTTGAGTGTTTTGGGAGGAGGGTGTTGAACACAATGGGACAAGACAGGCTGCCGGTGTACATGGATGTTGTCTGGGTGTCTGCAGGTCTGGTCAGTGTGCTGCATGTGTCAGTCAATGTCATTGTGGTGACTGCAGGTGTGGTGTCTGGGATGCATGAATGGATGTCCGATGTTTCTGGTGACTTCAAGAATGGGGCCAGCAGCAGTGACTGAGGGTACAGTGCTTGTGGGTGTGCATGTCGATGTGACAGACAGGGAGGCAGGAGAGGTGGACACACTGGGGGAAGTAGATGTTGTAGTGTGTGCTTTGGTATGTTGGCTGTGTGTATGCCTGTGGTGGGAAGTGTGGTGCTTGTGTTTCTGTCTGTGCTTCTTGTGTGTTGAGGTGTGTGCAAGGATTCTGGAAGGGGCAGAGGTGGTTGAAGGGGGGATGGAAAGACCAGGGACACTGGCTGCCGTCAAAGAAGAGGCCAGAGCCTGAAAAGATCTCTGTAGGCCAGACATGGTACAGTGAATGCCTTCCAGGTATGCATTGCATTGCTGCATCTGGGATGCTAGCCCCTGGATGGCATTCACAATGGGTGTCTGCACAACAGAGATTGTCCTCAGGAGGGCAACAGAGCTGACTGGGGCAGGGGACAAGGTGCCTGGGGCGAGTGGGCACGTACAACTGGGTGGGGAACAACTGGGAGGGTGGTGATGGCATGGGGGTTGACTGAAGATGACACAGAATGGATGGGCCCACTAGGGTCCGCCACCACCAGGGAGCTCCCGTTCGAGGAGGTATCCGAGTCACTACCTCCAGTGGTAGTAGCCTCCCCCGTGGTACTCCCCTCGCCCTCCAACCCACTGGTCCCCTTGGCGTCAGCAGACTCTGCCTCCTTGGAACTGTGGGCCGCTGCATCCCCACTCACTGGTGCCACTGTTCCCTCACCAGATGATGCTGATGTACACAGACAACACAAGAGTACAAGGGTGGGGAGAAAAAAAGTGAGCGATATCTGTAAATACATGAATGGATGAACAAACTTGGTGCACACACACTCCCACCAGCTTATACACCTACACATAGCACCTAGTTATGCCTATGCCCCTGACTACTGGTCACAACCCTAGCATACAACTCTTCTCCCACATGACACAAGGACCTGATGAACTGCAGACCTGCCCCTAAGCATCTAATTGCCTATGGGGGCAGGACTGCTGGCAGACACCTGTCAGAGCACCTGGCACTAGACAGCATACATACTACAGCACCCTCAGACATTAATCAAAGAGGGATGAAATGGTGTTGGTACTCACCCCTTTGTGGCTGCTGGGCAGCCTTCGAGCACCCATCCAAATCTGGATATGCCACCGCCAGAATGCAGCACAATAGGGGGTCAGGGCCTGACGGGGACCCCTTCCTCGTTGGGGGGACTTCCCTAGCTGACCCTTGCAGGTCTTCCTGGCCCAGCGCTGAGGTCCTCCACCGCTTCCTGCAGTGGGTGCTCCGACGGTTGTAGACCCCCAGGGTCCTCACCTCCCTGGCGATGGCCTACCAGAGTGCCCTCTTCTGATGGTATGGGACACACAGAAAAGAAACACAGAGTTCAGGATATTGCCATGTGATACCGCTAACTATACGTCCAGGACTGTGTGATGGACCAGGGTATTCCTCACTGTCCACACTTCCCTCTCCAGTGTCTTGAGTGTGGCCTCTGTCTCCATGTGGGGCACTCCCACTCCTTGGCCTTTCCATCAGGGTGGCATGGGTGGTGGTACTTGTTGAGGGGAATGGACAAGTATGTTACATATACTAATTTGAATGGGGATGCTCTGCTCTGCCCTTTTTTGTGCAGTTTATTCCCCTGTTGGGCCATGCAGGGTTGGGGTTGCTATTGCATTTTGCATGGGATATGGAGATGCATTGTGGGTGGTGTAGTGCCATTCTGATTCCTTGCAGGGGTAGGGGGCTGTGCACAGGGGGAGGGATGTGGGCCTGTTAGTGGGTTTGTGGGCATGCAGGGTGACTGGATGTAGTGATTGTGACCTGGGCACCAGACAGACCCCAACTACTCAGCCACCACCAACAGATGTGGCCCAATGCCCCCAAACCAGTGTCCCTCAAGCCCACCTATACAGTGACCGGAGTCACCACCTGTTACCAGGCAAGACAATGAAGGTCCTGGTGCAAGTGGGAGTGGGCACACTGTGACAGGGTCACAGGCACGGGGCCCGGGCCAGTAGGAGGGCATATGTGGGATAAGCAGGGAACCAAACCAGGGTAGCAACTGGCCAGGAGGCAATTTCTCAAATCCTGGCAGCATACCAGCACTCCCAGGATGGGATGGACCAGATCTTGCCCACTTTGCAGGAGATTCAGAGGCTGCAGAGTGAACACCATCAGGAGGCCATAGAGAAATGGCAGGCCCACAATGCCACCATGGCCTCCATCAAAGGGGAACTGCAGGACATGACTGTATTCCTCAGTGAGATCTCCACCCACAAACAGGCCCTGTCCACAAGACACGAGACACCCTAGCCCTCCACATCTACTGCTGGTAGTGGACTGGTGGCCCAGCCAGGGGATTCGCAGGACACCAGCACCTCTTCCTCTGCTGCCCAAGAACCCCCTTGCAAATGTGTCCGGCCAACCAGACATATCTCAGACACTGTAGCCATGACCAAACCCACTGCCAGGAAGAGATCTTTTCCTGAACTGTCTCCCTTGTGTGCCAGTGGCATACCTTGTTGACTATCTACTATCCATGCTCCATTTCCCAATGGCCTCATAGACTCTGGACCTGTGCTACCAACAGTTGTAAACATCAAACTGACTATTTTGTCCACCATCTGCCCACCCCTTGTATTTCCCCATCCCTTATTTTGCTGCACTTAATAAACACTGTACATTCACACCCAATGTTTATGTGCTTTATTCACAATGCATGCATTTGATTAATTACTTTCTCAATGTAAAATGTTGAAACAGTACAAGAAATTGGCTAGGGTGAATGTCTGCAGGCATGTAACATTCTAAATCTTAGAAAAATCTAAGAAATGGTTTCCTGACACTTGCACCAGGAATGCCCTAATCCTCCTTGTACACGGCATAGAAAAGGCTATCCCACCATAGGAAGACCTGTGAGGAACAGATATGTAGCATACATTAAGGTACGGTTTGTTCAATGACACATGTACCTGCTTTGTGTCCAAACTTGCACATCATTGCCAGAGTACTCTCACTTCTTGACTGACCAGTATTACCATTTGTCAGTTGCACTACACACCAGTTATGAACTCAAATATGCATCTTTATACATAGATTAGTACAATTGTAGGGCCATCTGCTTCAGCTGAGGTGACCTCAACCCACATTGTGAGGGACACTAGGTTGGTGTGTAAGTACTGAGGAGATGTTCTGTCACAAGTACTGTCAGCAAAACTGGCCCACACCCTCTATTCATGCAGCATGTCCAAACAGTCCATACATGTTAAGGCAGGGAACACATCCACGAAAACAAAACGTCTGTGTGTGAACAACCTTTGAGAGTCATAAAACACACGAAGCAGTAAGGGGTATGTGACAGTAAATACATTGCACCACACACGCACTGCTGTGTTTCCAGCATTAGTTGTACATTCTTACAATTGTACACAAATCTACATAGGCAATGTTGTGGGAAGCATTAGTCAAAATGTACCTTCAACTCCTTGCAAGTATAGGTGAATGAGCAGAGTTCTCAAGTCCACATCATCCTCCCCTTCTTCATCTGTCCTCTGTACCCTCAGCTGCCACTGGTGGATCAGGTCCTTCCTTCTCTTCTAGTAGGGGTACAGGTCTCCTTAGTGCCAAGTTGTGAAGCATAGAGCAGGCCACTATGAGCTGGCAAACCTTGTTTGGGGAGTAGCACAGGGGTTCGTCTGTCAAATGCAGGCACCGGAATCTTGCCTTCAGTAGGCCGAAGGTCCTCTCAATGATACTTCCTGTCCTGCCATATGCCTCTTTGTAGCAAATGTCACCCCCTGACTTGGGATACCTCACTGGTGTCAACAGTCAGGACAGGTTTGGATAGCCAGAATCACCTGGGAAGAGTAGGAATACATAGTACATGTCATCATTGTGCAGAGGGTAAAGAGTAAGAAAGGCAGGTTGTTAGCTACTGCACTCTCACATCTCACTCACCCACAAGCCAGACTCTCTCTCCTTGTCATTGTGCCATCAGGTATGGGACACTGCTGTTCCTCAAAATGTAAGAGTCATTCACAGATACAGGGAATTTGACAATCACTTGGGAGATGTTCTGGTCTGCAAGACACACCACCTATACATTAATGGAATGATAACTTTTCCTATTCCTGTACACTTGTTCATTTACCCTAGGAGGAATCAAGGGAATATGGGTGCCATCTATGGCCCCAATCACATGTGGAATGCGTGCAATGGCATACAAATCAGATTTTACAGTGGGCAAGTCACCAGTTTGGTGAAATTTGATGTAGCTGTGGAGGTGTTTCAGCAAGGCAGTGAGAACATCCCTTAAGATGTTACTGAACATTGGCTGTGACACATCTGCTGCTAAAGCGACTGTCGACTGAAATGATCCAGTGGCCAACAAATATAGCACAGATAGTACCTGCACAGTAGGGGGAAGAGCATAGGGATTACATAGAGCTGGCAGTAGATCTGGCTCCAATTGGGTGCACAGTTCACGTATGGTCATCCGTTTTAGACTGTAGGTCAGTATGATGTGTCTTTTGTCCATGATTGCGAGGTCAACTAGGGGCCGATACACCGGTGCATTTCTCAGTCTCTGCATGAGTCGATACTTAGGAAGGGCCAACACACATATGTCAACACACCAACACATTACGAATGATGTCAACACACACACACAACTGCACAAATGTAGCCTTCATATAATGGAAGGGTAGTTACAGCTAACATTGTGACAATCAACTTGTGATCACGGTGCTATGCAACCTACAAATGCAGCTAACTGATGCCACACATCACATATGGCATGTATTGCTATGTATGAGTGATGTGCCTAATATGTACAAGAAGATATGACATCATGGAGGGCGCATAGAGACTGCACTCTATAACATTTTACACTTCAAATGGACTTCATCTGTCCTACATGCTGAGGACAGATGGAAGTGACATGACTCTGCTGGTGTAAGTCGTCATGGAGTTAGGCGTGCAATTCTTCATTGGTTAACATTAGTGTCTTTGGGGAATAGGGACCAATCATGATCGCCGCCGGAGTTGACAGTGAGTACCGTTGCGGTCGTCACCCGCCATTTTTATTTCCCATTGCCACTTGACTCCTGCACTCACCACAACTCCACTGCGTGTGCTGCTGTGTCCTGCATCTGGTCATGAATATGGCATGTGCTACAGGGAGGAGCTGACCAGGCTTGTGGATGGGGTCCTACACCTGTATGCCAAATTCTATGGGCAACCAGAGGAGCAGGTGAGTGGATTAACAGTGTCCTAGCAATGAGTATGATTGCTTTGGTGCCTGTGTGTGTGAATGTTAGATTACCAAGCAAATAGGAGTAGTGGAGTAGGCCATTAATGTGTACCTGAAGGAAGATGATGGAATTTATGGTGGCCTACTGTCAGTACGATTGTACCGTATGTCAGCATGCGTGGGGTAAGTCTACAGTAATGTGTATTCCTATGTGTGTCCCATGCAGGTCAGTGCCCATCAGAAGAAGGGTTTATGGCAAGCCATCGCAAAGGACATGCAGACCCTGGGGGTCTATAGCCGGTGGAGTACTCACTGCAGGAAATGGTGGAGGACCTGAGACCCGAGCCCAGAAGCATGTGGAGGCCCAGCTGGGGACAGCCTCCCAACGAGGGAGGGGTGTACGTCGGACACTAACCCCCCTAATGGCCCGCATACTGGTGGTGGCCTACCCATCCTTGGATGGGAACTTGAAGGCATCACAGCAGCCACAAGGGGGTGAGTTCTTACACTGTCCTGCATACCAACTGTATTGGAGGGATGGGAGGCAGTGTGGGAAAATTATGCTGTTACAGTGACTCATAGGTGTCAGGGCATGCAGGTGTTCAGCTTCTTGACTGGGTTATATTACCTTGTTGTGTAGGGGGCATTTGTATACAGGTAAGGTGGTAACTGGGTATTACAGTTAGTCAGGTAGTGTTCCTGTTGTCTTGCTAAGTGACGTAGTGGTACTCAGAATACCTGCATATTAAATGAATACCTCAGTTGGAGTTGCAGGACATATACAATTAATCTGTAGAGCACCACTGTAAGTGTAGTGCACTCCAAAGAGGCAGGTGTAATCGCTATCAGTGGTTCATTCCTTTAGTGCAAAGACTATGGTAAGGTGAGGTCTGAGACTGAAGTGTACTGCATGTGTGCCTACCTGCATTATAGTGGAGTTGCTCACATCCTGCATCCCTTTCTTTGTCTCCCCCTCCCTCTCTGTTTTCTTGTGTCCTTGTGTGCATCAGCATCATCAGGCAAAGAAGCAGAGGCACCAGTGAGTGGGGATGCTGCAGCCCATGGAACCCAGGAGGCACAGTCCACCGATGCCGAGCGAACCAGTGGATTGGAGGGTGAGGGGAGCTCCATGGAAAGCCTACTACCACTGCAACATCAGACTCTGATTCCTCCTCCGATGGTAGCTCCCTGGTGGTGGCCGACCCCTTTGGGATCACCCCGACATCTTTGTCCACCAACCCCCCCAGCACTGCCCTCCTAGTAGCTCCCCACCAAGTTGCCTTTGCCCCCTCACCCAGGAGGGTGGGCGTCTCCTTCGCCGCAGGCAGCTCAGCCCCTGCCCCAGTCAGCCTTGCTTCCCTCAATAGGGATGGTATTGACCTCCTGAGAACCCTCTCCGTGGGACAGACAACCATTGTGAATGCCCTCCAGGGGCTGGCATCCCAGATGCAGCAAACCAATGCCTACCTGGAAGGCATTCACAGTGCCTTGTCTGGACTCCAGAGATTGTTTCAGGCTCTGGCCTCCTCTTTGATGGCAGCCAGTGTCCCTGGTACCTCCGTCCTCTCTCCAACCAACTGTGCCCCATCCAGCACCCCTCTCCCCTCACCCATCCCAAGCACACAAGCCAAACAGCATGCACACAGAAAAACACACATGCCACACAACGACATACACAGACACCACAAGTCACAGAGCAGCCATGCACACACTAAACATACAGATGCAAACACAACAACAGCCAAGTCCTCCACTGTCTCCCCCACCTCGTCCTCCCTCACAGTGACCTCACCACACACACCCACAAGCACTGCATCCTCACTCTCAGATCCTACCACCGTTGACACCGTCACTACAACAGCAGTCACCCAGTCATGCACCCCAGACACTACACCCGCACACGCCATTTTTTTTTAAACATCTTTTTATTGTTTTCTGCACATCAAACAACAGCAATTACAGTTTGTCATGATAGAATTTAGTTGATCCAACATAACATAAAACGTAAATAACAATAACAACTCAGGTCTAATCTCGTTCCATTGTACATGTTTTGCATCTTGCAGTTAAATCACATGCTATAACTAGTATCATACTTAGCAGCTGGTGTACACCCTCCTGTCTTTTACATCTTGTTTACAGGTGAGTCGGGGCTCAGATCGCAGTATCGCCTATTTGTGTATGTGTGCACCAATTATGCATGTTACATCCGTGTAAGTTATCCTTGTTCCATGCGTGGTTATATGTGGTCTGTACCCTGTATACCTTTCCAAGTTTCTACCAGGTTTCATGGTGGGCGCTCATCGTTTTTAACCTCCAATTTGGCAACAAATGTTTCCAAAGCATCGCACCCAGTGTGTTTCTGACCTTCATCTAATAGCTGACGTAGTACCTGATATTCTGTGCGTGCCCAGTGCATTGCTAAGGCGCGCCACGTTTTCAAGTCCGGTGCTTTAGGGGCTTTCCAATTCATAGCAATCAACCTTTTATACATTATGAAAGCTAGGTCTGCAAACCTGTGTATGCATTTATGCTTTTTATGCCTTTTCCTGACTCCCAGTAAACAGGAGCCGGGATCTAGTATGAAAATAAAGTCTGTGATATCTGAAATATCAGCCACTACCCACGCCATTCCTGGGGACCGCACTCCCAGACCATATGGTAAAAGTTGACTGATGGGGAACTACATCGAGGGCATTGGAAGTTCGCCCAAGGAAACATGCGCTTAAGCCGCGCAGGTGCGAGGTATGTTTGATGTGTGTAGTTAAATTGAGTGTATCTAAACCTGGGGTTTCTTGACACACTGCGAGTATGATTTAAAGCCTTGGACCAATCTTCAGCTGTCAAGTAGTTTGGTAACACAGTGTTCCATCGATTTCTAACATTTTTTAATCCATTTATAGGGAATGTGTTTAAGACTTTGTACGTGTTTGTTATAACTTTGTTTTGATTATCGTATGATAGCATGTGGTATAACGCTGGGGAAGTAATAGGTTCCTGGTCCCCCGATGTCCACGCCTTCTTGACTAAATGGCAAATAGAATAATATGCTGTAAATTGGCCTGTTCCTACTGAGGTGAGGTCTCTCATGGATTCAAATGACATTAGCTTTTCTTCCTCGAAGCAGTCTCCCACCGTTAGTATGCCTGCCTCTGCCCAGGTTGCGGCGGAGTACATGCCAGCTATGTTCCCCTTTACTGGGAAATGTCCCAGTGGGATAAGGGGGGAGTATGGGATCCCCTTTCGACCCTTTTGGACGTATCTTGTCCAGCATTCGTGTGCGGCTATCATTAATAGATTACCGGTTGTCCCTTTTGCCAAGGTATTTGACAGCCATGTAAGCAATGGTTTGCCATGTAGCTGCTTCATGATCCATGAAGTTTCAGCCGATTCGGGTCTGTGTATCCAGTTTAGGATCCACTGCAGCTGTGCAGAGGCAAAGTACAGTTCAAAGTTTGGGGCTCCCAGTCCTCCCTCGCTTAGTGGGCGCTGTAGTGTGGCGAGAGCCACTCGAGTCCTACCCCCCCATATGAGTCTCAGTAGGGCTGCGTTCAATTCTCGGAAAAAGCTTTTAGGCACTGTAACCGGCAATGCTGCAAAGAAGTATAGAATTCGGGGGAGTAGTAACATATTCGCTATTGCCACTCTGCCTAGTGGCGATAGTGGGACCCACAAACACCATAACAACCATTACAGACACCTGCAGCACACACACCAGACATGCAGACATCACCACAACTTACATTCACACAAACTATTTGCCCTCTCCCACCCTTTTTCACCCACCTCCTCCCAAAACAGGTAAATGCACCCACTCAGGAACCCCACATTCATCCACCACACACAAGCAGACTGAGCATCCACCTGCATCCATGTCCAGCACGCCTACATGTTCTACGAACACTCCCTCTACCTCTACTCCCACATCTGTTTCCACTGCCCCTCTTGTGCTCCTAAAAAATAATTTCCTTTCCCAAGTTGACCTGTTTGAACCACCTGGCCCACCCCGTTTTATCCCTGCGCGTTCCCATGGCCTCCTCAAACCCACTATCCTCCACTTCAGAATCTTCCCTAGACCTTCCTTACTATTCCCATGTCCCATCCCCCTCCAAGAAAACACCTGTCAAGAGGCCTGATCCCGCTCCAAACCACCGATCTAAACCCACAGCCCCTCCATCAAAAGCTAAGGCCAAGCCCCTCCCTCCCAAGCTGAAGCAAGCCCCCCCTCCCAAGCCAAAGCCCAAGCGCCCACCTCCCACGCAGGAGCTCAAGCTCCCCCTTCCTAACCTGATCCCCACCAGTAACCCCTCCCCATGCACCTTGAGGTGCCCTGTCCCATTAATGCCCCTGCCCTGTGTAGACCATGGTCGTGTCAGAAGTCAAGTTGGGGGCCTTGTTCGGACTGTTTGGCTACATGGTCATGGACCTCAGAACAGCCCAATGGGTCCATTTGTAAATAGTTCCCGTTTCCCCTTTTGTTTTGCACAATAATATATCTGGCCAACCTGCACAGTTGGTGCACTTTAATCAAGTTGTCCTGCATTTTACTTTGGCTGCCTCGTGCGCATCTGTGCATGTGTACTGTGCTTGTGTGGGAACATCACTTCTATTTTTCACTTTTGCCCCTCTCAGTATTTGTTTGTGCAATGATGTTTGTGTGGTGATGGGTTTGGAAGTTGGTGTGGATGGTATGTGTGTGGGCAATTGATTGTGATGTGTGTTCAGTTTTTGTGCATGATGTGGCTGGAGTGAGTGGTATGGACGATGATGTCATGGTATGGTACCAGTGTAGGTGTGGAGGGCACTTGTGGTTGTGTGCCGTATGTGTGTCTGATATGCTGTCTTCTGTCTGGTGTCTGTGTTGGCAGTGGTTTTGTGTTTGGTTTGTGTGTGGCTGGGTCTGAGGGTCATGACGTTTATGGTTGGTGTTGTTTGGTGTGTGAGTGTCGTTTATGGTGGACGTGGTGTGTGCTCTGGTTGTGCGTGAATGTATTGTCAGTGCTCATGCATGTGTGTATGTATGTTTGTATATGGGTAGAGGTGTTGCTGCGGGTGTATTTGTGTGTGGGCGTGGCAGTCGGTGTCGGTGTGTGTGTGGCATGTGGGATTGTCCCCTTCCTTTCTTTGCGTGGTAGGTGGGGTACTCACCGGTGTCATCTTCGTGGGTGCTGTATGTCCTGGAGGTAGATTGCAAGTACCAGCATCGGGAAGATCTCCAGTTCACGCTCCATGTTGTCGCCAGCCTCCTTTATATTCCTACTGTGAGTATCTCCTTATGTACTGTTCCTTTCCACCAGGCTTTGAGTGAAGGTTGGTCCTACCCGGAAATCATGGTGGTGTGCTTATCCTTAATACGGTGGGCAGTAAGGTCCTTTCCGCCACCCTGTAGATGGCATCTGCCGTCGTCATCGGTCAGCCCGCACTGGCGGTACAGGCAGTGTACTGGGAGTGTACTGGCCTGTTCACCGCCACAGTCATAATGAGGCGGTCTGCATCACCAGCCTGTTGGCAGTTGGATCGCCACCGTCGGCGTAGCAGACTTGTTTCTGCCAGACTCCTAATGAGGGCCTAAATGTCGTATGGGACTATGGTGTGTATTTATATTTCCCATATATATGAGAAAGATACAGCTGCCAGGACGACCAGTGTCCTCTGCCTGCCCTGCAATATAAACTCACTGCAACACATGGCAAGGAAAAGTACTTTCACCATATAGGACACCTATTTTTTCATATGGATCTCACCTCTAAAGTGAACCATGTAAGGCCAGAAGGTGAGGTTTATGATATATATATATGAAAGTGGCAATTATATATTTAAAATGTGTAAACTCCCAGTGTCTGAGACTGTAAAAGATTTTTAACTGTATATGTCCAGCTACATTTTATAAATGACAGGCCTAGGCGAAATTGAAATATTTAAATGCACATTTCCACCTAGGAAAATGCTAGCATACTCCTTTAAAGCTCTTCATTACCTTAATGTTCAAAATCTGATTTAATGATGGAATTGGATTTTTTATAAATGATTAGGATACGTAACGTTGCTGACCTAAAGATGACAGGAACAGCTCTCCTATTTTTTCACAAGGCTCTCCTAAAATGCTGCACTCTGATCACAGTATGAGAGATTACCAATACTGTGGGAGGAGAGGTAATCTTTAATGACGTGACTAAGTAGCTAAATAGAGACCGGTCTGATGTCAGAAGGACTGTGCCATATTGAAGCAAAGGCTGTGGATAATTTTGCAGTAAGGTAAAGATGAAGTGTTGCAAAAGGAGGTCAGGTACTGCAAGAAAATATTTAAGAATGGGATGCAGAATTTCTCCAACTATTAAAATGCTTAGGATAAATTTGGATCCTCAGCCACCACAGCCTCAGAGCACTACTGGACACGCAAAGTCTGCAGCATAAGAAGAAAAAGCCCTGCTGGAAAAAGAAGATCCCAGACTTCTGACTGCTACTGCTACTCAGGGACAGGAACTGCTTTCCAAGGGTCAGATGACTGATCTCCAGGCTGTATGCTTCAACACTCAAAAAATAGAAAGAATCCTGACTACAAAAGGACTCAGCTGACTATGGAGAACTGGACCCTGCAGCAAGACCTGGGGCCTTATTTATACTTTTGGGTGCACTGCACTAATGCAGCTTTGCACCAAAACGTTTTGCACCGGCTTGCACCATTTGTTAGCACCAGCTGGGCACCATATTTATGGAATGATGAAAGCAGGTGCAAAGGGTAGGCTAGCATAAAAAGAAATGATGGTAGGCAGGTTAGAGTCAAAATAAATGACTCTAACCAGATTAGCGTACGTTTTTGAAGCTAAGGGGTATATTTATACTCTGTTTGCACTAAATTAGAATCATTTTTCTTTACTCTAATTCGGTGCAAAACTAACTCCATATTTATACTTTGGTGCTAGACCCGTCTAGCGCCAAATTTATTGAGTTAAAGTCATTGTTTTGGAAGTGGAAACCTACCTTGCCTTAATGAGATGCAAAGTAGGCGTTCCTGTGCAAAAAATGACTCTATGGCCTTAACGCCATATTTATAATCCCACGCAAAAATGGGAGGAGGGGTCAAGAAATGGTGCAAAGCTTGCTTTGCCCCATTTTTTAAAGCCTGGGCCAGGGCAGGCTTTAGGGGACCTGTTGGTCTATTTCCATGGTGGAACACCATAGAATAAGCCCACAGGTGCCTTCCCCAAACCCCAGGGGCACCCCCACCCACACCAGAGGGACTGCGGGGGATGGGAGACCCCAACCCAGGTAAGTACAGTTAAGGATTGCATTTTATTTTTTAAAGTGCCATAGGGGGCCCTGAAATGGGCCCCCATACATGGCACAGGCTGCAATGACCATGCCCAGGGGACCCTTGTCCTGAGCTGGCCATTGGGGTGGTGGGCAGGAGTCATGTGGCATGGTAGGTTTAGCACCATAAAATGATGCTACGCTGGTTAGAGTCTTTTTTTTTTTACTGTAACCTACCTAAAGTCATTTTTTGGTGCTAAACCCTCTTTTTTTATACCGCCAGCCCCACCCGACTAAAGTCATTTCTTTTTACTCTAGCCTACCCTTTGCACCGGCTTGGACCATTCCATAAATATGGTGCCCGGCTGGTGCACTGAAATGGTGCAAGCCGATGCTAAACTTTTTGGTGCAAAATTGAGTTAGTGCAGTTTTGCAGCAAAAAGTATAAATAAGGGCCAATATTTTGTAAGTTTGCGCCACTTTTGCGTAAAAAAATCCTACATTAATGTGGCGCAAAAAAAGTATAAATCAGGGCCTTGGTGCTAGACGGGTCTAGCACCAAAGTATAAATATGGAGTTAGTTTTGTACCGAATTAGAGTAAACAAAATGACGCTAATTCGGTGCAAACAGAGTATAAATATGCCCCAGAGTATTAATATGCCCCTAAATATGGCATTAAGGCCATAGAGTCATTTTTTGCACTGGAACGCCTACCTTGCATCTCATTAAGGCGAGGTAGGTCTCCACTTCCAGAAAATGACTTTAACTCCATAAATGTGGCGCTAGACGGGTCTAACACCAAAGTATAAATGTGGAGTTAGTTTTGCACCTAATTAGAATAAACAAAAATGACGTTAATTCAGTGCAAACAGAGTATAAATATGCCCCCTGGTGTCTAGAGGTTGACCTTATGGGTAAAAGCTGCAGGACAGACCAGAAGTTGTAGTGTGATTTAGTATTGTTTTTTTCATCTCTGGAGGATCAGACAAGGTTGTGAGGCTTGCCCAGGAAGGTCGCTCCCAGGGCCAGCAGCAAAGCCAGTTGTTTTTTTGCCATGTGGAAAATAGACTCAAGGAGACCTCTCAATAAGGTATGCTGTGTCCAGAATCTGTGCTAGCTACAGCATCCAGTCTTGTCAAGCTTTCACTTCTAAAAAAGTGAGAACGTCCGAAGGCAAACCATGATGAGGTGGTAAATCTATCCAACAAAGCATCATCTGTGGGCACAAAATCTATCTTTGACCTATGTGGATCTTTTGCAAAAACAACCAGATGATGGATGGAATGCTTGAATTAATCTCAGCCAAAAGGGATTGCTCAGGGCTGCATCCCAATCCATCATTTTTTGCCCACCATGCCACCTCAGTTTGGAGCCAGCCATATGAAAATCAGTCTTGACTCAGATCCTCATAGGAACAGTCCAGCCTGAACTGCCAGGCCACGTCCTCCCTGAATGTGACAACAAACAACCTAGGACCGTTTTTGACCTAGTTAGGCCAGGCAAAGCTTGGTTCCAGTGACACAGTCAGCCCAGGACCCACGCCTGGACATAAATGGCAATCTTAGGATGGCAAATACAAAAACAACAAGGGGATAAATGTAATGCTTGATTTAATCTCAGACACTGGTGATCACTCGGGCTTCATCCCAATCCATTGTCTTTTGCCCACCATGCCACCTCAGTGTCCGCCCAGCCATATGCAAATAAGTCTTGACTCTGTTCCTCATGGGAACAGTCTAGCCCAAACTGCCAGACAAGGTCTTTCCTGAACTGGAACACAAGCAATGTAGGACCAGTTTTGCCCTAGTTAGGGCCTTTCATAAAGATATAGCTTGGTTCCGGTGGCACAGTGGGCCTGGACCCATGCCTGGGTATACCCAGCGCACTTAGGTGGCAAGTGCAACAACAACAAGGAGATGGATGAATGGAATGCTTGAATCAATCTCAGATACTAGCGATCACTATGGGGCATAACCCAATCCACAGTTTTTTGCCCACTGTGCCACGTTACTCTGGAACCAGCCACATGCAAATCAGTCTTTACCCTTCTCCTTATGGGAACAGTCCAGCCCAAACTACCAGGCCAGGTCCTTCCTAAACAAGAACACAGCAGCCTAGGAACGTCTTTGCCCTAGTTAGGGCTCTTGAGCTAGGTATAGTTTGGTTCCAGTGGCACATTGAGCCTGGAACCCACATCTGGGCATACTTGGAGCACTTAGGGTGGCAAATGCAAAACAACAAGGTGATGGATGGAGTGCTTGAATTAATCTCAGCCACTAGGGATTGCTTTGGACCACATCCCACTTCATTATGTTTGGCCCACCGTACCACCTCAGTTTGGACCTAGCCATATGGAGGTTTGTCTTGATCCTGCTCCTCATGGGAACAGTCCAGCCTGAACTGTCAGGCCAGGCCCTCCCTGAACCAGGACACAAGCAACATAGGACCTATTTTGCTCTATTTAGGGTTCTTCAGCCAGGTATAGTTTGATTCCAGTGGCACAGTGATTTGGGGCCCCCATGCCTGGGCATGCCCAGCACACTTACGGAGGCAAATGCAAAACCAACAAAGTGATGAATGGATAGAATGCTTGAATTAATCTCAGCCACTGGTGATTGCTGAGGCCATATCCCAACCTACTAATGGATTGGAATGTGGACCGAATGATTGGCAATGGCTGAGATTAACTTAAACATTCCATCCATCACCTTGCTGTTTTTAGTTGGAGCTTTTGGTGCCAGAATGAATGGCTTTAGCTGGAGCCTGCGTATAATACAAACAAAGTAAGGGACCCTCACCAGCCACAGTCTTAGACCTTGATGTTCTGGAAGATTTTCAGTTTTGTTTCAGAGCCTAAGTCTGAAGGTAAAAAAACAGACAGGGATGACTTGCTTGGTGTCTCAAACCATCACAGTTGGCCTAGATTAGAGTCCAGGTCGCATTCATCTATGGACTATTGTTCTCAATGGTGCTTTTTTTGTCTAGATGATTTTGTTTTAGAACCTTCATAACCCTAGTTTCCTATAGCCTATTTAGTGATCTTTAGGTCAGATGCATTAATGAATTTTGCTTTTCGAATCCTGCAGCTCACAAAATCATACCTCCTCTTTTTCTTGTGTACTACCTCAATTTTGCGATTTGGAAAACATTTTCCAAATTGAAAAATGGGATTAGTGACCTATAACAAATCACAATTTGAAAGGGGTGTTAAAGGAGCATTCCTTTCAAATTTATTGAGAGTCGGTATGATGTAAATGGATTGCTTTACAGTTCCCATCGCAAAGCATTGATCAGTTACCGACCCTCAAGTTATGTTAGTAACTGAGTTTCAAAGGATTCCTTCCACTGTGTATATTAGGGTTTCAATCTAAAGGGAAGGAAACTGCATGGTCCATCGGACCACTGCATGCTCACACTGAAGTTTTTGATACAGAAAACTTTCTTGTTGTTAAAAAAAAGCAGTCCCAGATCTTTTAA
This sequence comes from Pleurodeles waltl, assembly GCF_031143425.1. NCBI lineage: Eukaryota > Metazoa > Chordata > Amphibia > Caudata > Salamandridae > Pleurodeles > Pleurodeles waltl. The sequence goes on from NC_090437.1 coordinate 1,181,584,881, forward strand.
GCAACATGGGCTGCTTTAGAAAAATTAGGGGCCTGTTAAGAAGAGCCCTGCTGGAGCATAACTTTTTCAAATTCTTCGGTGGCACAGGCCTCTCAATCATATCTGTGAGGCGGCCAAAGCCACCCTGCGTGGCTTTGCATGGCCTCATATATATGGAGTAAGACAAGGAGGCCCAAAGCACTGCCCTGCCTTAATCTACGTCAAGGAGGCAATCCATGGGCATTGCGGTGGGTGTTCCACACAACACCCATGGATTTTGATGCTGCCCCAGATTTACAAAATCATGTAAACCTGAGGCAATGCCAAAACCTTATGCCTCCCCGCAGCAATTGTAACAAATAGGAGTCAGAACCACGGATGCTGGAACCACGCACGCCTAAACAATGAGGTCGGAACAACAACTGCATTGGTACCACAAATGCCTTTCCCACAAATGCCTTAACAATGTTTTCTTGTTGTAAAGGCATTCCTGGTAAAGGCATGCGTGGAACGGTATGCGTAGTTCCAGCATACGACTCTCCACACCCCAACCCCTCACCCCTAAAACAAAGGTACCTCAACCCACCACCCCTACCCTCAAAAACAATTCTACCACAACCCCGACCCCACCCCTAAAACTAACCTGCTCCTAAAATAACCGCGACACTCAACCCCCCTAAAAATTAAAAATACCCCACTCCCCCACCCATGCCCCTAAAACTACCACCACCCTGCTGCTAAAAACTAAAAATACCCAGACCTCCCCACCCCGCCCCTAAAACCACCACAACCACCCACCCCCCAAAATCTAAACTACCCGACCTCCCACCTCGCCCCTAAAAACTAAAAATGCCTTGACCCCTCCACCCCACCCCTAAAACTACAGTGACCTCCCACCCCTAAAATCTAAACAACCACCACCTCCCACCTGCCCTTAAAACTAAAAATACCCTGACCCCCCACTCCTGCCCCTAAAACCACAGTGATCCCCGCCCCTAAAAATACCCCATTCCCTCTAAAACCTAAACTACCCCGACCCCCCACCCCTGCCCCTAAAAAATAAAAATACCCCAACCCCCTCACCCCTGCCCCTAAAACTACTGCGACCCGACCCCCCTAAAACCTAAACTACCCGGCCCGCCCTTAAAAACTAAAAATGCCCGACCCCCCACTCTGCCCCTAAAAAAAAAACACTTACCTGATCGCGTCCTCCAACGATGAAGAAGCCGACTCCCTTCTTCTGTGCCTTAACACAGTTCAGCACAAGTGTGGTTAAGGCACAAAACAACAAAGTTGTGATTAACGAAAGCGTTGTTCCGCTTTCGTTGTTCACGACTTTGTTGTTCCGGAGTCGTGGTTGGGGATGTTTTCCAGTTGTAACAAGGAAACATGCTTTTATTTCACCTTGTTTTTCCTCTTTCCATGTGTGCTGCATTCTGCATTCTGCAGCACACATAGAACGAGTTGAAAAGCCTCCATGGACTGTTTTTGTGCAGGAAGGTGTCCCTTCCTGCACAAAAACAATCCTGCGAACAATGCAGACACTAGGAACCAAATTGTGCTCCTGCACTGGCAGAAAGGACAGGAATGCACTGTGTCTTGTAAATACACTGCATTCCTGCCCTTTCGATTTGGCATAGAGCAGTGCAGCAAAAAGACTTGTGGCGCTGCCTATGCGAAAACTTTGTTAATAAGGCCATTCGTTTTGGAATGCAGTCAGAGGTATGGCGACCATTTTTGACCACTTTTTTCAAATCAAATCTTAGTACTTCTTAGTGTCTATCTGTTCATTTAAATTTTCTCTATGTTTCTAAATTGGGTTTACAATTTCATTGTTCTATTTCTTTAGTCATAATGCTTAAACTTGATACAGATTTTTCACTAAATTACTAGCAGCTTGTTCCATAGATACAATAGGTTGAGCATGATTTACCTCTGAGATGTGTCTAAACCAGCTAGATTGTGTTCAATAAGTTGGCATGGGTTACAACATCCTAAATAATTAATGTAATTATTGTAATATCTAACAATATTTGCATACTTTTTGCTAAGCCACAATAGGGCATATTTACAAGAAAGTGGTGTATCATGGCAGACGTTAGCACAATAGTGTCAAAACATTTGACGCTATTGTGGCACTTTGCTACACTAGCATCAAAAAGCTTGATGTTAGTAGGCCTATTGAACATAACGGTTGCGTCATTTTAACACCTGCTCTGAGCAGGCGTTAAAATGACTGAAAAAATGGTGCAGTGAAATGTTGTAAATTTCACTGCGCCATTTCTTTGGGCCTCCCTGCACCGCAACACCCTTGTTGCATGCATTATGCCTGACGCATGCATAATATGGCGCAAAGGGGTCGCAAAGTGGTCTAATGCAAGCATTGGGCCACTTTGTTAATATGGCATGGCAGAAAAGCCACCTTAGTGTCAAATAAATGATGCTATGGCGGCATTAAGGGGGTGCAAGGGCATGTAAATATGCCTCTTTATGTGAAGAACAGGTTTTATAGCTCAGACCTAGGGGAAACAGGGGAGAAGGGAAGGAGAGGTAGACACACTTTTACAGCCAGAGGCAATAACACCACCTGATAGAATATATGCACAGATATAAGTTAATATGGCTTTTATATGATGTAAACATATGTATAAACCGATTATAGCTGATACAATATTATATTCACTGATGCAGGTTACAGGGACCTTTGAGACACGGTGTGAGCCGAATTAGACTTCAGGTGGTACTGACAAGAAGGTGAAGAGAAGCAGCTAGAAGATAAGTATTTGCACATGTAGGAACAAATGGGGACAACCAGGAAGAGAACCAGAAAGAAAGTAATAAAAAAGCCAATTATTCTCTCGGATGTGACGCTGGTGACAATGAACTAATGGCAGAAACCCAACAAAACGCACAGCTGCGAGACAACTTGGTGCCGTGTGTGTTTATTCTCCCAAGGCTGAGCTGCCACTTCTGACCCAGTAGTTTCAGTACAGGTCACTGGACTTCATATATGTTTCGGAACCCATGTTCTGAGCATTCAGGAAGTGCACCATCTTGGATTGGGTTGAACAACAATACATAGTCCACGGTTAAGAACCTGGATACCACAGAATTAACTGACTTGATATGTAATTTATTTGGCCTCTTTGACCTTGATACAAAGATCGCTTTGCAATCCTGTAAGACTGATTTTTGACACTAGGTGGCCCCTATGCTCCCTGTTTTTAATTTAAGATTGCTCTTCTGAGCAAGTTCAGTACAGGTACACAGGTTGACCGCCAGTGTGAATCAATGGCTAAATAAGAGTGTGGATTTCAAGATGCATAAGTAATAGGACCCTAATCCTACTTTAGGTTAGCCCTGCCACTTCCCCATGTGTGATTATCAACATCTTAACCCCTAGCTCCAGGACAGAACTACTTGCATCCTTTGAAGAACTTCTGGTTGGTCAGGGACAATACTATTTTGATTAAGTTCCTGATGCTAAGTGTAGGTCCTATTGACAGATTTCTATGCTGTAGTTTGTTTTTTGATTCTATGCAATCTTACCTTTGCTCCCTCAAGACATTCCTGGTCTTGCACAAGTTTTAAGTTTATTTGTAAATGTGTCCCCATCTTGACAATGACTGGACTACAAACAATTCATTATTTCTAAAGGTCGCCTTTTCTTTGTATTAAGTGCTAACCCTGAATGGATATCTAGATCCCAAACTTCTTTCCTTTCTTGCGAGTGGATAAAATCCAAACTCCACTGTCTGCCTAATGACCTGACCTGCATAATGGAAAAATGAGAAAGAGAAAGTGAGAGTGCTAATTATAATTAATATTTGTTAGAAATGGGGTCTTTGGTTGATAGTCAGGTTACCCCCTGTTCAAGCAAGGAACCTCACTCTAGTCAGGGTAAAAGAGAATCACCCTCAGCTAACCCCTGCTTACTTGGTACCTTGGTAGCTTGGCAGAGCAGTAGGTTTAACTTCAGAGTGCTGGGTGTAAAGTATTTGTACCAACACACACAGTAACTTAATGAAAACACTGCAAAATGACACAACACAGGTTTAGAAAATAGGAAATATTTATCTAAACAAAACAAGACCAAAACGACAAAAATCCACAATACACAAGTCAAGTTATAAATTAAAAAGCAAAAAGAGTCTTTATGTAGTTTAAAACACACACTAACACTGTTAGAGTGAAAATGTACCTTGGGTGGGTCAAAAATAACCCCACACGGGCGATTGCACTGGGGTCAGGGGTGAGTCTCTCTCTCCCCTGCCCCTTCTCTCAGGGTTCTGCACCCTCCGCTCAGGGACAGCAGGGGGGGTGATTGGGCAAACCGCCCCCCCCCCTTCAGGTCAGGGTTTACCCCTGCATCTGATCCTTCAGTCAAGGTTCTGAACCCACAGACAAGACCACTGCCTGGCAACCCAGGACTTCCTGGGGGGCATACCTACCCCCCACCAGGTCAGAGTTGACCTTCTAAACCTGGTCATCCAACCCATAGTCACCACCCTGCGGTTGAACCACTGTTGGCACACCAGGACTTCCTTGGGAGCACACCTACCCTCCATCAGGTCAGAGTTTTCCTCCTGAACCTGATCATTCCACCCAGAGTCACCACCCTGTGGTTGAACAATTGCCTGGCACACCATAACTTCTAGGGGGGCACACTTAACCCCCTCAAGGGACTTACCGTCCCCAAGGTCCAGAAAAGAGTCTGGCTGGCACAGGTCTCCTGACCTCTGCCCATCTGACAGAGTCTGGACTCCCCCCAACCCAGAAATGGTCTCACCAAGGTCATTCCTGGGAGGCTCTGCTCTCAGAGCTGACCCCTGACACTCCAGGTTCTCGACTGGGGTCTGCAACCACCCCCCAATCCTCTGTCTGGACTTCTGCACCCCCTCAATAGGAGTGGTGCTGCAAGACACCAGAACTGGTGGGACGCTAGCTACAGCCGCCTCCCCCCCCCCATTCCAAGTCCCCAAGTTCTCCTGACACTGTGGGGTCACCCTCAGCAGATGGCCCTACGGTACAGGCTAGGGTCCCCTCCTGGTGTTCCCTCATGGAACCCTCCAGGACCTGCGACCGGATCTCGGGCACCTTGGGCCTCAGCCCATCCCCATTCCCTCTCCTCTGAGATTGGACATGGGTTCCCTCACCCATCCCACTACACCGGGACCTACCTGAGACACTACAATCCTTCCCTACCTCACCTGGTTGGGAAATACCTAGACCTCTTCCTTCAGGAGCACCCCCAAATGCCTCTGCAGACTTTCTTCTACTCACCCAGAAGTCTGCCTCCATTGTAAGCTCTCTGGGGTCAGAGAACTCACACTCCACCTGGTGTTGGCGTAGCTCTGGAAAATAAGGACTAGACCTATGCTCTCCAGCAATTACATCACTCAGCCCCTCACATGAATTAACCAAAGTACCCTTCACCCAACCATCCAGTGACTTGGCTCTGAAAAAACACTCCACATCACCCTCCTGAGACTGGTGAGACAGTACCTTACTGTCCATGACACTCAACCCACACTCTTCTGGGATGTCTTCACGCTCCATAACCAGGACTTCTATCTGGGGGGAACCCCTCTCCCTGTCACTCTCACCTAGAGTCAATAGAGTGTCCCTCCCACTAGTAGAAATGTGACTCCCTGTGCCAGTTCCCCAATCCACCTCAGGGACCCTGTGCATCACTGGAGTTACCTCATACCCCTGAACCTCCTGGGTTGTGTTAACTCCCTCCTTCAAGTAGGGCACCACATCTCTGGGCATGTGCACTTCTTCAGCAGTACTGGATACAAGATTTTTGCTGCCACCATCTGAACTGGACTCAGCCCTCATGGCTTCCAGCTTCAGCTCTTCACAGCTCAGCTCTTGAGCTGCCAACCTTTCTTTTTTCAGGGCTAAGGCTCTCTTCTCCTCAGCCCTTTCAAGCTCTGCATCTAGCTCTTCCAGACTCCAGATTTGAGCTAGAAGCCATTCATCTCTTTCTGTTTCCTCCTCCTCAGAGTAGTCTTCCTTCTCAGACTCATTTGGTGGCGTTGCCTGACAACGTTTCAACTCATACAGAAACAGGGCTGACTCAAGATCCTTCCTTCTGGATTTCTTGTTCACAGCCAGTCCCCTTTCCATGCAGAATGCTTTAGGCTGCCACTTTTTATAGGTAAATAGGTGCCAGAAATTAACTTCCATTCAGCAAAGGCTTCACAACCAAAAACCAGAGTACCAAATATTAGCAATATTTCCAGGAGGACATCAGAGAACAAAAAGCAGGATGACAACAAAAGTAGTACGTGGTCACGGAGTGGTCTGAACTCAAAACATTAGTGTACACTTAATTTCTGTATTTCAAGTACAAAAACAAGTCCAAATCCCAACCGCTGATCACCAATGTTAGAAATGGGGTCTTTGGTTGACAGTCAGGTTACCCCCTGTTCAAACAAGGACCCTCAATATAGTCAGGGTAAAAAAGAATAACGCTCAGCTAAGCCCTGCTTACCTCCCTTGGTAGCTTGGCAGAGCAGTAGGCTTAACTTCAGAGTGCTAGGTGTAAAGTATTTGTACCAAACTGCACAGTAACTTAATGAAAACACTACAAAATGACACAACACTGGCTTAGAAAAATAGGAAATATTTATCTAAACAAAACAAGACCAAAACGACACAAATCCACAATACACAAGTCAAGTTATCAATTAAAATGAAAAAGAGTCTTTATGTAGTTTAAAACACACACTAACACTGTTAGCGTGGTAATGTACCTTGGGTGAATCAAAAATAACCCCGCACGGGCGAGTGTGCATCAAAAAGGGCTTGCGATGCGTCGATTTCACTCACGAGCGAGACCTTGCATTGTTTCTTCTTTCCTCGGGTCGGGGTGCATTGTTTCTTCTCTCCGCACGAGAGCGATGCATCGATCCATTCAGCACTCTCGGGTCCGGGCAGGCCTTGCGTTGTTTTTACACGCCCAGTGGTGTTTGTGTCGGAAATCCAGCCGCACGACGGTCCAAAAACCATGCAGCATGGGTTGCATTCTCCCAGCCTCCGTCAGCGATGATGCGCATTGTTTCTCCTGCTCTGTGCATCGATTCTTCGGTCGCGTTTAGTGCGAGCATCAATTTTCAGCCGCGGAGCTGGCAGCGCGTCGTTTCTTCAGCTGCATATCAGAGTCACACAGATCTCTACCCCGCACAGCGCTCTGTGTGTGGTTTTTCTTTTCTTTAGGCTGCCAGCTTCTCCTTTCAGGGTCCCAGGAACTGGATGGGCACTACAGGGCAGAGCAGGAGTCTCTCCAGAGACTCCAGGTGCTGGCAGAGAGAAGTGTTTGCTGTCCCTGAGACATCAAACAACAGGAAGCAAGCTCTAAATCAAGTCCTTGGAGATTTCTTCTCAAGATGGAAGGCACACAAAGTCCAGTCGTTGCCCTCTTACTCTTGCAGAAGCAGCAACTGCAGGATAGCTCCACAAAGCACAGTCACAGGCAGGGCAGCTCTTCTTCCTCGGCTCTTCAGCTCTTCTCCAGGCAGAGGTTCCTCTTGTTTCCAGAAGTGTTCTAAAGTCTGTGGTTTGGGTGCCCTTCTTAAACCCAATTTCTCCTTTGTAGTAGGCCTACTTCAAAGTAAAGTCTCTTTTGAATGTGAAATCCTGCCCTTCCCAGGCCAAGCTCCAGACACTCACCAGGGAGTTGGAGACTGCATTGTGTGAGGACAGGCACGGCCCTTTCAGGTGTAAGCGACCACTCCTCCTCTCCCTCCTAGCAGAGATGGCTCATCAGGAAATGCAGACTACACCCCAGCTCCTTTTGTGTCACTGTCTAGTGTGAGGTGCAACCAGCCCAACTGTCAAACTGACCCAGACAGGGAATCCACAAATAGGCAGAGTCACAGAAATGGTATAAGCAAGAAAATGCTCACTTTCTAAAAGTGGCAATTTCAAACGCACAATCTTAAAATCAACTTTACTAAAAGATGTATTTTTAAATTGTGAGCTCAGAGACCCCAAACATCACATGTCCATCTGCTCCCAAAGGGAATCTACATTTTAATCAGATTTAAACGTAGCCCCCATGTTAACCTATGAGAGGGACAGGCCTTGCAACAGTGAAAAACGAATTTAGCAATATTTCACTGTCAGGACATAAAAAACACATACACATTACTATATGTCCTACCTTAACCATACACTGCACCCTGCCCTTGGGGCTACCTAGGGCCTACCCTAGGGGTGCCTTACATGTAAGAAAAGGGAAGGTTTTGGCCTGGCAAGTGGGTACACTTTACAGTTAAAACTGCACACACAGACACTGCAATGGCAGGTCTGAGACATGATTACAGAGCTACTTATGTGGGTGGCACAACCAGTGCTACAGGCCCACTAGTAGCATTTGATTTACAGGCCCTGGCACCTCTAGTGCACTTTACTAGGGACTTACTAGTAAATCAAATATGCCAATCATGGCGTAACCAATTACATACAATTGATACAGAGAGCACATGCACTTTAGCACTGGTTAGCAGTGGTAAAGTGCTCAGAGTCATAAAGCCATCAGCAATAGGTCAGAAAAATGGGAGGCAGGAGGCAAAAAGACTGGGGATGACCCTGCTGCAAAAAGGGCAATTTCCAACAGTCACACTTTGAGACCCACTAGGAATCACAACCATCAATATGATGGTGGTCTGCTGAGGTCAGCAAACCACCATATCTGTGACTGCTTTTCAATAAAGTCATGTTTTTTTTTAAATGTAACCCATTTCCTTAAAGGAAAACAATGTGCGTTTAAAAAGAAAAAATGAAACCTTTAAGTTTTTATTAAGAGTAGGCAATGTTCGATGGGACCACTGCCTCCTCTTAAAAAATATTATTATTTGCATTCTCAAAGGGGAAGGTGTCTCAAATGGGTTACCACCAGTTTTAAACTGGTGGTAAAGTATTACTGTTTTACGACCGGAAATCGGTCGCAAAACAGTAATACATATACCGATTCGATATATAGAAGGGATTCCCTAAACACGCCCCTTCCAAATAACAAATCAAAAATGCAAAATGCGATTTGGTAACAAGTTACAAAATAACCTCCGTGCATGTGTCGTAGGCCATGTCATAGTGGTCCTATGTGGGTGAAGTGAACAGTGGGTGAAGATGGTGGTCTCATTTTATTCCAGGGCTACACACCATTGTCAGGAATCCTTGCAGCCCCCCCAGTAGGGACCACAACAGCCCATTAATCTCTAACATGAAACAGCTATGTTGGGCACACCCCATTTCCACCTCCCGCCCACTCGTTTACTTGATAGTAATTTGTATATCAGTTTGAACCCAAAAAAATGTGATGGGATTTTTGAGTTGTTAGGTTGAAACACTACAGTGACAGTACACCTGGAATGAGTGATATTGCATACTCATTGCCATTACTACTGAGCTCATAGAAACTCCCGCATTGTAATACAGTATTGCAGAATTCTCGGTGCTGTGAGTACGGTAATTTCAGGTGAAGCATCACTACACCATTAAGTGTTTTTAAGCATGTTACAGAGAATACCTTGGAGAAAGATACTGGTGCACTGCTTACTGTACATATCCCCACATTCTGTGCACTTTCAAAACTTTTTGTTGGTGAATTACATCATTGGAAATTTCGGAGGATGAGGGTTTTAAATGAGGAACTCAATCCTAATTCATCAAGTGAATTGTGATTTTCTCATAATTGAAGAGAATTTAAGGTGAATAATGCCAACATTAAATACCTATTGCTATGTACTGTACATGCCTGCGAGGCTAGGAATGAAGACAATTGTAGCCATGAATACCAGGGTGAAACCATGGGGAATAACAGGATGTTTGAATATCTCTTCAAGGTCTTAAGGAGAAATGTTCTGACATGCGAATTGTTATCAGTTTGTATGGAATTATCCAAGCACGACAGGAAACAACTAACAAGGATTGATCGGGGGCAATTATGATCTCAGTTCCCATTTTCTGTATTCTGGTACTGTATACTCTGACTGTCACTGTTTTCATATTGTTACAATGTATAAGGTAGTACCTTATGTATGTATATGTTTCTTCAGGAGTGAACTAATAATTTAGGATAAGATAAAAGCAAAAGGTACATCTTATAATACAACCGTTTTTACAAACGCAACGCTTTTAAGCCCTGATTTATACTTTTTGGTGCAAAACTGCACTAATGCTGTTTTGCACCGAAAGGCTTAGAACCGGCTTGCACTATTTCTGTGCGCCAGCTGGGCACCATATTTATGGAATGGTGCAAGCCGGTACAAAGTGTAGGCTAGTGAAAAATAAAATGACATTAGTCGGTGGGGCTGTCGGTATGGAAGAAGGGGGCTTTGCACCAAAAAATGACGGTAGGCAGTTTAGGGGCAGAATTATACTTTTTGAAGCAAAACTGCGTTAGCACAGTTTTTTGTGAAAAAGTATAGCACAGACTAGCACCATTCCAAGATGCTGTCCGGGCCCAATATATATGGAATGGCGCTAGCCAGCACTAATGCCCTGTCAGCATCCATGGAAAGGACGTTAACAGGGCTGGGGATGCATAGGGGAATCCGGGGCTTGTGCGCCAAATTATGGCGCTACACTGTTCAGAGGCAGAAAAATCACCTCTAAGCAGTGTAGTGCCATTATTTAAGGTCCCCATCCCCCTGTGCTGGATTTTAGCACGGGGGATAAATATGGCGCAAAGGCCATATCGTCCTTTACTGGACGGGACCGCCTACCTTGCATCTCATTGATGCAAGGTAGGTTTTCCCGTCCAGAAAATTTAGATAACTCCATAACTTTGGTGCTAGACCTGTCTAGTGCCAAAGTATAAATATGGAGTTAGGTTTGCGCTGAGTTAATGTAAAAAAATGACGCTAATTCAGCGCAAACCAAGTATAAATATGGGCCTTAGAGTAAAAAAAATGACTCTAACCTGCCTAGAGTCATTTTCTGGTGCAAAACAATCCATACTATATGACTCCTATCTTAGAAAAGACAGTAGTCATGCCCACCACCCCAATGGCCAGCACAGGGGACCAGGGACCCCTGGGCATGGCCTTGGCACCCAGTGCCATGTGGGGGGCCTTTTCAGAACCCCCAATGGCAGTAAAAAAATAATAATAATACTTACCTGTACTTACCTATACTTACCCGGGATGGGGTCCCCCATCCTGCGCTGTCCCTCCGGTGTGGGTTGGGGTGTCCCTGGGGCCTGAGGAGGACACCTGTGGCCTTATTCCATGGTGTTCCACCATGGTAATAGCCCCACAAGTTCCCCAATGCCTGCCCTGACCCAGGCGTGAGAAAATGGTGCACAGCAAGCTTTGCACCATTTCTTGACCCCTCCTCCCCGTGCATATTTTTTGCACAGGATGATAAATAAGGCGCTAGGGCCTTAGAGTCATTTTTTGCCTGGGAACGCCTACCTTGCATCTCATTGACACAAGGTAACTTTCGGCACGCAAAAAATGACTTTAACTCCAATATTTTGGCGCTAGACATGTCTAGCGCCAAAATATAAATATGTAGTTAAGTTTGCACCTGATTTGCATAAAAAACATGACACAAATCCGGCGCAGAGTATAAATATGCCCCTTAATGCCTACATTTCTTCATACCTTCAAAAATTCAAGAGTTTTTCGAAAAGGTTTAAACGTTAATTTAAAATTTTTGGTTTGCTCTCATTTGTTGCTTGTTGCCTTGTGCCAATGTGTTTGCCTTGTCAAAGTTATGTTCATAGCTCTATGATTGGGCATGGTCAAACAACTTATAAAAAAAAAAGGTTTGAAAATGCAAATATTGCAATGACTGTTAATGTTAGCCTTTCATGCCTTTTAAGTCTAGATACGCAGGGCTTCAACTGGAGAGGGTGTAAATGGAAAATCCACCCAAAAAGTTGATTTCTTGTTCACTCTCTTCTTTCTTCTCCTGCCTCATGTAATGGATGCCAGGAAGAATGCCATGTTTCTTCTTCTGCTCTGCCATCAGAATTACTCTCTTTGTTGCGCTGACACCAATGGAAATGGTATCTGTGGGTGAAACAATTTAAGGCGCCTCATCACTGCCACTTTCACCAGCGTCCTTTCTGCCCTACGCACTGGGATAAGGCACCCGGACAAAAGGGATGCTTGTTACGTGTTTCTGAACATTAAAGCCCACTTTAATTATTTTTCCAGGAGGCTTGTAATTGACAATAGATGCCAGCATGTTATGGTGGAGCTACCCTCATCGTTCACATAGTTAAGGGTGGGCAAACATGCGATTTGTTTAGAGGGGACAATATCCACTATACCATTGGTACTCGCAAACATTTTCCCAGGGGCCAAACAGTTTGGTCTGTGATGTGACCGAGGGCCGCATGAATGCCAGCGGAACGGCGGTCCGGGGAGGGGGTTGGGAGGACTGGCGGTTAAGTATTGGTAGGTGAAGTGAAGGGTAAACATCTAGAGGCTGAATTGAGCAATATGAAACTAGAAAACCTGGGATTATTATTAGCTTCCCCACTTTTCCAAATTGTGTGATCCTAGGCAATTGCTTAATTTTAGGTTCAGGGTCTGCAACGTACAAATCTGCTTCCCTGTTTGATTTAATAAACTATAATTTTGTTCATCTATAATAGGAAACCAGGCCACTCAAAAAGTGCACATAACATCTGACTTGCTTGTTTAATTCACTATCGGCATATTTGTCTGGGTAGAAGTGAAAATTAATGTTTCTAAATTTTTGTTTGAAAACTATCATAATCAAATTAATACTTCTCATTGCACTTATACAATAAATTATACTTAGGTGAAATGGACTGCTTGCTTCATACACCTTTTGAATTTTGAAGTGACATTTATATTTGTAAATTTTTGCCACAATATGTCTTTATAAATGAACTTGCTGCTAAAGTGAAGCTTAGAATTCCCTGGTTACTTTTTTTCCTTAACACCAGTTAACCTTAAAATAAACAATTGCCTCTATATTTACGATCGAGTGAACAGCAGCCCTGTACTTCTTTTGTCCAGGGGGGCGCATGTAAAGGTCAAGTGGGCTGCATGCGGCCCACGGGCCGTACTTAGAGTATCCATGCACTATACCAATGTACAAGTTATAATTAAGCTGCATTTGAGTTACTACAACAGTTTGGCGACGACATCTACCTGGAATTTATGCAGGTTCGTTTAATCCTTTTTAGCAATATATGGCATCCCGCTCCATTTGATTTAAGTTTGTAGTTTCACTTTATTAGATGATATCCATTTTTGTTTCAGTCTTTTTTTTAAAACATTAAAAAAACAAGGCGCCCAAAGGAAATGACGTACTAATGTTTATGTCAACATAAATGAATAGTTTAGAGCCCCTGAATTCAATTCAATTACTACGTGATGAAACTTACATTCTACTAACATGGGGCCAGAGAGAGCCAGGCATAGAAACAACATATTTGATTAAACAAAAAGATAGTTAGCTTGTAAGTGTAGATTTAGTATTCATTCAATTTAAGGAAACGTTGGGATTTTGCTTACTGTTCTTCCACAAATGAGATTCATTGGAAGGGTATTTACAAGGATTGACCCTGGTTAGAGATTCACTAAGTATGTATCATTTCAGCATGTCACGCTCAGCTTAGTACTGGAAAATGAGTTGAGAGGAGTATGGCAGTTGCTGGACAATTCTGACTCTTCAAACATCCACACTTGTTAGACTTATCAGCCTTAGAGTGGCCTTCCCTTATCATCCTATTTTTCTAAATTCTTTGTTGATGGCATTAGGACTCTGTGCACTTAACCACTGCTAACCAATGATATGTGCTTGTGTTCATTCACTAAAGAATGGTTATATTTTGCCTGATTGGGATATTTAATTTACTTACAAGTTCCTAGTAAAGTGGCATACCATATGCTCAGCACCTGTAAATTAAATGCTGCTAGTGATCCCACAGCACTTATTGTGACACCCACTTAAGTAGCTCCTTAAAACATGCCCCACGCCTGCCATTGCAGCATAGACTACAACCTGACAATAAAACTCCCTTGACAAGCATTTGACTCATCAAAGTCACCCTTAAAGTAGGCCATAGCGTAGCTTATATAATCTATATTAACATGAAATGTTTATGAATTAATGTGTGATAATGCCACATAGAAACTGCAATAGTAATTTTGTTTAAATGTGCACCTGAAATATGACCACAGGGAGTGCCCGCCAAAGTATACGTGGACTAATAATAATGACTAAAATGTTTATGTATTATTATATTGACTAAGTTATACTCATTATTAATAATTGTATCATTGAATTTGTGCATTGCTGGACATGTACCTATACGTTTTTTTATGTCCTGGTAGCAAATATTCCAACGCTTGTTTTTTACTACTGCGATGCCTACCTCTCCCATAGGATAACATTGGGTTGCCCTATTACATTTATTAAGTGCTAACCTTTGATGGGGAACAAGTTAACATTTCAAGTGGCTGATAAACTGTAATTAAAATCCTCTTTAGTAGTAAAGTTTGTTTAACTTACAAGTTTAAAAATGCCACTTTTAGAAAGTTGGTATTTTAATGTCCTAACTATTCGGTGCCTGCAGCCTGTTCTGAGACACATATCTGGGTGTAGTTGGCAGTTGGACTATGTTTATTCCTCCCAAACAGTCACACAAGAGAGGGATTAAGGCCCGTATTTATACTCCGTTTGCGCCGAATTAGCGTCGTTTTTTTCGACGCAAATTCGGCGCAAAACTAACGCCATATTTATACTTTGGCGTTAGACGCGTCTAGCGCCAAAGTATGGGCAAATAGCGTCATTTTTTTGCGTGAACGCCTTCCTTGCGTTAATGAGATGCAAGGAAGGCGTTCCCGTCTAAAAAAATGACGACGACGCAAATGCGTCGTATTTATACTCCCGGGCAAAAATCACGCCCGGGAGGTGGCGGGTCAAAAAACCCCGCATTTGCGCCACTATTTAACGCCTGGGTCAGGGTAGGCGTTAAGGGGAAGGTGGGCTCAAAATGAGCCCACAGGTGCCCTCCCCTGCCCCCAGGGACCCCCCTGCCACCCCTGCCCACCCCAGGAGGACACCCAAGGATGGAGGGACCCACCCCAGGGACATTCAGGTAAGTTCAGGTAAGTATAATTTTTTATATTTTTAATTTTTTTTGGGTGGCATAGGGGGGCCTTATTTGTGCCCCCCTACATGCCACTATGCCCAATGACCATGCCCAGGGGACATAAGTCTCCTGGGCATGGCCATTGGGCAAGGGGGCATGACTCCTGTCTTTACTAAGACAGGAGTCATTTCAATGGCGTCTGGGCGTCGAAAATAATGGCGCAAATCGGGTTGAGGCGTTTTTTTTGCCTCAACCTGACTTGCCCCATTTTAAGACGCCCTAACGCCATTTTCCCCCTACGCCGGCGCTGCCTGGTCTACGTGGTTTTTTTCCACGCACACCAGGCAGCGCCGGTCTGCTAGCGCCGGCTAACGCCATTCCATAAATACGGCGCCCGCATGGCGCTTCAGAATGGCGTTAGACGGCGCTAAATGTTTTGACGCTAAACTGCGTTAGCGCAGTTTAGCGTCAAAAAGTATAAATATGGGCCTAAGTGTGCCTGGATGGGCAATCACTGACAGGATGGTAGGGCAGAGCTGGGCAAAGCTCCATTTGCAACTGAATAGGCCGTGCCCTTCCTTCACACAAAGATCACGTCACCACTGCATTGTTTATGCAGTTAGCTTGGAGCCAGAGCAGGGGAGGCAGGACATTTCAGGTACTTAAAAGAGAATTCTCTAGAAATGTCTACTTCAAAAAGGCACCATGGAAATTATAGGGCCCTCAAACCAACTCTTCAGTTCACTTTCTGGACCTGCAGAAGGACTCTCAGAGGACTGCCTGCTGCTGTGGCCTGTTTTGTTCATCAGTAGTCTGCTTGGCTGTACTTGGAAGTACGGTTCTGCTGCCTGAAACCTGCCTTGAACCCTCAGAGGCTTAACCTGCTGCATTACACAATGGCACTTTTCCATAGGAAATAGATTTTTCGATATGCTAGATCTTTAGTGCTATTTGGCAAATCTTCATGAAACTATCCACAAAAAAAGGTTACCACAACTTAGCTCCTTCTGGAGAAGTTTCAGGGTGGTCTGTCAAGCAGGGGCCAAGGAAAAAGAGGGAGTTCCAAAATGCATTTTTACCCTGCAATTTCCCATAGCTAAATGGAACAGTGCTGGGGCAAAAGTAGCTGGATAAAATTACACCAAATTTGTCAGAAAGCTATATATTCATATAAAAGGCATGCATTTTGTGCTTTGGGGTATATCTGTCAAGTAGTTTTTGAGAAATTGTTAGGTAGCTAGCGATGTGGTGCTCCGTTAGTACTACCACCGAGGACCACAAGCTCAGAACATGTGATCTGATTGACTGGCTTCAACATGAAGAGAAAATTGCAGCTGCCATTTAATGCCTCAGAGTCCCGATCCTTGTTTTGTGGAAAATAAATGAAAATAAGGAATAAGAGGGCAGGGTAGGAGTAGCCTGACACCCTGTCCCTTGTGTAGTGTAGGGGTTCCAGAGGAACACCTCATAGGGTCAACTTAAAGATTTTTTGTGGTGCCACTGTACTGTTGTACTGTAAATTTGCTATAGTACTATGCACCACCAAACAGGAGTGTGGCACCTTGGGATGCTGGCCAGTAATAGGGTCTTGGCTGCCTGTGAGGGGGTTGTGGCATTGCCCTCCAGCCAACCACATTCTGAACATGATTGAAGGCCATTGAGATACCTTAAGTAACTATAACTCACACCCTCATCATGAACTGTTTATTACCTCACATATTACACCACTCATGACATGTTCTATGACATTATTGATTACATCAGTGCAACATCTAAAATTACATTGCTAAAGACAACACTATAGTCACTTGAGTAAATAAAACTGAAGAATTTCAGTGTTTTTTTAGTGTAAAATGTAAAGTTTTATCTGACATTTTCAACTCTATGTCAAATTTACCTTTGATTATTGTGTGAATATGTATACATAGGAAATGAGGAGGAGAAGGACAGTCACATTACCTGTGTGGTGTGGCTCCTTTCGATTATCTTCTGCCATCTCTTCATCTATTTGAGGTGCAGTGTGAAATTGTTGACTAAAAGTGTGTACAGCTTTATTTTGACAGTAGTGAAAATGTATGTAGCTAGTGGAGGAGCAATATCATTTGTAGGTAATAATTGTTTGGACAGGGAACTATTTTTAGGGCTAATGTTATGCAAGAATAGAATTAGTTACTTAAGGAGTATGTTTTGTTGCCTGTAAATTATTGTGGGCACGATCCCCGCATGGCACAATCTCTGCCATGTGCCGTCACAAATGTGGAGATTTCACCACAAGTGCGGAGACTCCACACTCATAACTTTTCCACACTTAAGTCCCTTTGGGATTGTCTTTCCTTCATTTAGCATAACTAAAAAAGATGGCCAGGAAGGCCAAGACTGTAGCTCAAGATACTCAAGAGATGCTACATCTGGGTGTGGTAAGTCAGGTTTTTATCTGTTTCATCTTACTGGAGTTAACATACATGTAATCTTAACTGATGTAACATGTATCATGGACTTTCTATATTTTTTCTATTTTACCTCACATCCCCTCATCTAATTTAATCTTCATTAAGAACACACTTCTCTGTATTTTTTACTATTGCTCTCTGATTCTGCAGCCTTCTTGGTCCTGTTTTGTTAGCTTTTTCTTTCTTTACCCTCTTGTTTGACTATGGCATCAACTTGTCCCTTATTCCTTGTTTACATTTCTTATCTACACTCTCTTCTACTACTAATTTCCCCGGCAGTAATTTCTGATTTGTTAAGTGTTGTTTTTTACCTTGTACAAACACTGTAGTTGGTAATGATATTGCTAAGTGTCTTTTGTGTTTGTCCAAAACCTACACAGGCCAACACAGTGGAGAAGGGCTATGAATACTGAGATGAACATCATGTAGACGCTACTTAAATGACTGCTGCTGGCATGAGTGGTATGTCTTTCTAAATGACAACTACTGTTTTTGTTAACATATTTTTTCCTTCCTTAATTCCAAATCCAGTCTGCAACTGTCCACCTTCCCCTGGGTTTCTGTCAATACCTGTCTACCATTTAAGTAATGTATTGGGTAAGGTGTGTGTTGCTGAGACCTCCTGGCATTCATAATTACTATTGTGTCCCATCCTAGTACATGGCACATTTCTTCCACAACCTTTTCCTGAATTTCTTTTTATCTTATGCCATCTCCTTCACTGAAATGTCTTCTACCCTCCTTTAACCACATGATGTGTGAATCAAATGACCCAACCTCAACATAGTAAACCTAAACCTAGACCAAGCCCTGGCATTTTTGACCTTACTTAACACTGACTTTCTTCCTAACCCAGGAATAATATATTTTTGGCACTCTAATGATTTCTCAGGAGTAGGATGAGAGAAGGGTGAGGGAAATAATTATTGCTGTTATATAATGTATCTGCCAATAGTTGTCCAAAAACATGTCATCTGCCTAGGTTAGCTCAGTTAATATTATATGATACAAATAGTTTAGTCACCTCATAAATTGATTTAATTTACACTTTTCATCACTTTTAATAAAAATAAAACATTGTTTAGCTATGCTTATTCATTAATGAATGACACATAATGCATTGCAAATAGTAGAATATGATCACAGAATCACAAAACATCCATTGGCCCTAGAAAACTGATTATACAAACAACTCCTTGCAGTGTGTACTACAAGTCATGTTCTTTTCTTCCTCCTCAGGCAATCCAACTATTGACACTGCCATTGGTTAGAGGTGGTGGCTCAGCTGCATCTTCAAAAAAACGCGGCCATAGCGACTGTCTTCTGCAAGCTAGTGCTACTCGAGGAGGAGGCAGTGGCAGCCATTGCCTCAAGGCTCCCTCAGGCTGAGAAGAGGAAGCTCTACTGCCAAGGCACTGCCGGATTATGATTTCAGCATCCAGCAGCACCTGCACCCCAGAGGAGCCCACCCCACTTCACAGATGTTTGCTTCCTTCTACATATAATAAAATGCCTGGGGGATGTCAAGGCTTAGCAAACCAAAATGTTCAAAAGACTTAATCAAATAGAGGGCGAAGTGGTAGCTTTTAGGATTTTTGATAATTTAGGGAGGGTGTGGGCTTATAGTGAGTTGAGAGAGTGACAGTTGGGGAAAGGGTAGTTTTTATCAGGAGGATCCTTTGTGATGTTTTAGGAAGGGTGTGAGCTGTTGTGGGTGGTGAGAGTTTTTTTTATTTTTTCTTAAAAATCAATACTTACTTTTTTACTTTTTATTAATTATTATGGTTACTTTTATTAATTATTATGGTTGCTTATTATTAGTATGGTTATTTGTATCATTTGTTATACTTTTTACTATAATATCTGCAAAACAGGATGCTCCACTTACCACAGTCAGAACAGATGATGAGCCCCAAACTAGGCCCATCACAAATAAATTGTCCAATAGTTCTTACCCCATGCCTTCTTGCTAGCCTACTCTGTCTGCTTGATTTAAACTCTCTTACCTATGGTTAGCCTCAGTGCATGCCTCCAGTCCACTGTCTTTCAATCATCATTGGAAAACTGATGATGCATTGCCCTCTCTTCATGACGATATAATCTCAGCGCCTACCTTTCAAACAGATGGTAGTAATAATATCCGTGCAGTGTCCTATCCTCTGCACCTAGGACCATATTTATGGGCAATTGGTGCAGGGCAGCTCTGCAAGTCATCTTGCTGTGCTGCCCTATGCCAATATGAAAGGGCAAGAATGCACAGTATTTGTGAAATACTGTGCATTCCTGTCCTTTCTCTATGCAATGGTGCACAATTAGCTACTTAGTGGCAACACAGAAACCCTTGCACTATGGAGCCAGGGTGTCTGCGTTGCATGGAAGATTGTTTTTATGGAGGAAAAGGCATCATCCTGCATCTCCAGAAATAAAAATATGTCTCCTCGTTACGCCACCCATGGGGACGCTCAAGGTTAATGTAAATCCATGAGTGTTGAAGAGAAAACCCGCCAAAACATTAATGGAATGCCCCCTGGTGCAGAGTAAGGCAACACAGAGCCTTAACCTGCTCTGCCTTACTCCATATCTATGAGGCCATGTAAAGCCACACCCAGTGGCTTTGTCTGGTCTCATAGATATGGCTGAGAGGCTTGCGCTGCTGGAGCATCAAGCAAAGCGACTCCCCGGGGGTACAAGCCTCTCGTAAATATGCCACCTAGTCACCACTCAATGCTATGACTGAATAATACAAAAATCAACTACAGGACACATATTTATAAATAAAATGCATTCTGCTATTTCCTGTCCAACCCAGAGCTCAAATACTTCTGCCTTTCAGTTCTTCTTACCTGAGCAAAAATGTATTGCCTGCCACCTCCCTCAACTTCCTGATGATGCAGGTATTTCAGGTTTCTCTAAAGGCACTAATGGTCACATGTACAAATGATTGGAATTTCGATTTACTAATTGTGATTCCATGCAAATCGCAATTAGGGAATTGCAGTTCCAAATGTACAATTCTCCATTGAGTTTCTTTGCGATTTCCAGTGGGTCGTAAATAGACCTACCTCATTATTTTAAATGAGGTAGGTCACAATTTGCGACTCACTGGGAATCGCAAAAATCACAGGGATGGTGGTCTACTGGGGACAGCAGACCACCATGTCTGTGATTGTTTTTTAATAGAGCAACTTGTTTTTATAAACGCTGCCCATTTCCCTTTAAAAAAAACAGGATGCATTTAAAAAGCAAAAAATGAAACGTTTCTGTTTTACTTTTTAAGAGTAGGCAGTGGTCTGTGGGAACACTGCTATCTCTCTTAAAAAACGTTTTTGCATGCATTCACAAAGGAGAAGGGGTCCCTTGGGATAATGGGTTACCACCAATTTGCAACTGGTGGTAACTGTGATTGTTTGGGGGCCACATTCACAGTCACAAAACAATCATACATACCACAGCAAGTCGCTATTAGGAAGGGACACCCTTGGCACGCCCCTTCCTAATTGCGAGTTTCAAACCCATTTTGCGATTTGGTAAATAGATTACTGAAACACAAATTTGGGTTTGTACATAAGGAAATGCTTTTTCTGCAAATTGGGCTATTTGCAACCAAGAAAACATTATGAACATCCGGCCCCCAACTGCTGGTGGCCCTAACAGGCCCAAACAGGGAATCACATGAAAAATAAGGTTCTCTATGGAGTAGGTGAATCAGCATAGAAGGATTCTGATTCTGCAACATCAAACAAAAATTTTAAATAAGTGGAAAATTAAAGACAGAGACCACCGTACATCAACACTGTGTACAGGTGGACTCATTTACTATAACCATAATGAACATTCAAGTCAAGGAAGGAGGTTAGGTTTGGTAGGCTCATGAGGTAGATTGAATCTGAGTGTGGCATAGATTGTGGAATAAAACTGATATACTGCCTATCCTTGGGTTACCATTTTTATTTTTCATTCTGTGCAGTATGAGGCCTCTCTCTGGCCTGGATAAGGGGATGATGTAGGCAAATTAACATGTTCTGCACCAAGGTCCCCCTAGATGTCTGCATTGGGGTCCCCCGGCTAGATTCATTGGAAAAAGGACATTTCTTCTGTTCCTGTGCTGCCCCGAGCTGAAGTTGCAATTTGGAGTCTAAAGCAAAGCTCCAAAACCTGGCACACAAGATGGCGGCACCCAACCTGCTGCAACCTCGCTTCCTGTGAGGCCTGCAACCAGGGAATAGGGCATAAAGACTGCACACCAGGTGTGGGACGTCGACTGAGACCCCCCCTGCACTAACAAAGGGATTCCTGTTGGTGGTTTGGATCCTGCGGATGGGTGGATACCCTGAGTCCCTGACCAAGGGTAGCAGGACCTCCAGACGCATGTGGACGCAGCAGTGAACAGTGGCTTAAGACAATGCTATCCCGGGTGAGAAGAAAGCTGCTGGTATGAATGTTGGCCTCTGCGGGCCTTATTACAAACCGCCTGAGTGTGAGATGTGCGCAGAGAAAGTAACGGAGGAACTGTACACCGTTCCCTGCTCCTGACTTGCTTCTGCAGGCGGCTTGAGGGCTTTGGTCCTAGTGAAAAAACCCAGAGACACAAAGCAGCTGCTGCAGTGACCCCCCTCCCTCCCTGTGCAGCTTGGGCCAACTCTCACTATAAACATGCTGTGAAGTGACAGGATTGGGTCTGTTCCTGTTAACCAGTGCCTCGCTTAGTGAATGGAAGGCTTTATTTTGCTGGGCGCCAACCACCCTTCTGGCAGTGACATCAGTGCTTTTGTACTTGTAGCTTGCAATACCTGGAGAAGCAGATAGATAAAAGGGATAATATCAGGCTCATAGCAAGACATAGGGATTACTTGAACATTGGGGAGAGACTGCCTGAACTATCTCTCTGTGCCATAATAGTGGTGGACTAAGATAGCATGGTGGAAGGTGATCTGCAGACCACCACTGCCTAGCATCTCCCCTGTAACTGAGTACAGCACCTGCCTGCTCATACTACAAGGCACCTTGGGAGTTGAAACAATTGTTCTCCAACCATCACAGGGCATTACATGAGTCCAGAGCCTCTGATGCAAGATGAAGCCTCACATTCCAATAGCTACTCACAAGGTGACCCTGGACACCATCCTGCAAGCTACTGCAGCATTCCACGAAGCCCTAGAACTTAAAATAAATACAATGGTTAATCATATAGGTTTATAAAGGAATGATCACCAGCGTGTGGCGGACAGGGTCTCCACCAATGAATGAACACTAGAGGAGATACCCCCTAAGTTATCGCAAATGGTTAAGAATATGTCCACCATGGGGGTAAATAGTGAGGGCACCGGAGGCTCTTATAGAGGATGAACAAAACATGGACAGAAGGAGTATCATATGGGTTATTGGGCTCCCAGAATGTGTTGATGGCCTAGGAGTTAACATGACTGATTTCCTGGAACAGCGGCTCCGCGATAATGTGACCCCAAAAGGACTCTGCCCAGATTATATGCTGGGACGTGCCCACAGGGTGCCTTCCAGACTTCCCATACCTGTAGCGGCCCCCCGACCAGTGGTTGCCAAGTTGTTACATTTCAAGGACTGGGACTACATCCTCGCACAGGCAAGACTTAGGGGAGACATAATGGTAGATAACCACACTGTCATTTTATTTCCTAATTTTACACATAAAGTCCAGAAACAGAGAGATTAATTAGCAGATGCCAAAAAGAGACTGAGAACCCTTTGGATTAAATATGCTATGTTCTTCTCTGCTAAACTCAGACTCACGTACAACGATGGAGTGCATTTTTCTCATGTCCTCCGCAACTCTGGGACTGGATCGAGACACTTCCTCAATGGGTAGACATGGGAATCTTGTGGCTCCTAGAAAAAATCAACAAAACCATCACGAGAGGACACATGCTAGAGAGCTAGAGCTGCTCCCTCCCGCATCCAGGTGTTACAGGAATGCCATAAGGTGGTGAAAATATAGGTGGATCGCAGTGGAGCAAACTCTGACTCAGGCCTAGATTTGGACAAAGATGCAGGGAGAGACGTGGATTCTGACGGTACATCGGTCTCTTCCTTTGATCCTGCACACTCACACCAAGTGATAACTCTTGCAACTTCAGATGGAATCATTACGACTGGTACTATTTCCCAGGTGTTTGACACAGCAAGTAAATTGAGAGAGGCTGATTTGCGACAATGTACTTGATGCATGCGGGGAACTCGAGGGGCATTGGTTTGGATGTCTTAGACATAGCTTCTTTACACAACTGAGCAAACTAATGTGATGTATCTGGCCTGATCAGATGACCTTTATTCTGAATTATTCGAACCTGTGTGAGGCCTGGGAAGTAGAATTTGGGTCATTTCACTTTACCAACATTATAGGTGGCATGACGTGATACTGGGAGGAGATTAGTTGAGTGTTTCCCCCAACTTTGAAGTTGTGCATTGTAAGAGTGCGCAAACGTTACAGGTTTGCTTGACAGCTTGGATGGGTAGGTTTTATTTCCTTGTCCTGGGGTTAAGGAGTTGGGGTGTTTTTGTGGTTCTTGGGAATTTGTGTTGGATGGCCTTCGTCAGTTTACCACCATAAAAACAACCAGGAGCTATCCCCTTGGACCTGCATGGATCTCAGGCTCACTGGGCCTCACAAAGGCATCCTAACTAACCTATAACTTTGTCAGCTGGAATGTCAAAAGAGCTACTTCCACTTGAAAAGGAGGGGGGACATGTGGCCTTACTCAAGGAAACACACTTTACAGCCCCAAACTTGACACAATAAGGTCACAGTTGCCAAAATGTTGGCTCTGCCACTTCTACTCTATTTTTTCTACCCTGCGAGTTTATATTTCCTGATTCATGTTCCATGAACTAGATTCGTTCTTACTTAAGCTTATCTGGAGGTCAGTCAGACGGAGAGTGACATTAAGTAAACTATAGCACCCAACTCTGGAAGGAGGCCTGGTGGCACCTGATATGGAACCTACTACTTGGCAGCTCAGCTCCAGTAGTTCACCCAATGGCATAATGCACAAATCCTTCTTGTGGGTGAGGTTCCTCATGGAATCCCAGCTTTTGGCACCATGTTTCATATCCTACTAGCACGCAGCGGGCCAACCCGGACGTGGTCCATGGACCGATAGGTTAAATGGTGCTGCTGGCTGTGCGGCCTGCAGCTAACCTGAACTACCTCACCATATTCCCCAGATTTTCCTCTAAAGTGTCTGTCCTTGTTGCCTGGAGGAAGAGCCCTACAGGGCCTGACAGAATGGGCAGCTTAAGACATTGCTCAGGTGGGAGACTTGTACAGAAACAGGTAGCTACTATTCTTTAAGTAACTCATTGAGGAATTTTGATTACCGCAAGGGCTATTTCTCCTACTTTGGACAATGGTAGATACAATTAGGGAGCCCTGGGGGCAGGACACAGTGGAACCCACTACTGACAATGCTGTCAGGTGCTTTGCACTACGATCAGCAGAATTGAAGCTGTCACACTACTGTGCCAGGCACTACGTGTAGACATGCTAAACTCCCTGGAGAGTCTCTGCCTCAAATGGGAGGAAGATGTAGGCTCCCCTGTCACGGAGGTACAATGGGCTTCTATTCTGTCTCACACCTATGCAGTATCAAGGAACTCCAGGTTTAAACTAATACATTTCTAAATTTGCACAGGGCATGCCTTACTAGGTAAAATAACTAGAATGTTTGGAACTGTGGAGGCCTGTTGCTCGTGATATAGCGAGCAGGGGACTGAACTACTTCATATGCCATGGTCCTGCCCGGCCTTGCTTGAGTTCTGAGAGGGGGTGTTTACCTGAGTCACAGAGGTTACTGATAGAATGGTTCCTTGTGCACCACTGGCTAGTCTCGTGAAGGGATTTCCTTGCCCTGGCAAACTTAAGATCATTGATTTTGCCCTCTTGTTAGCAAAGCGGGAAATTATATCACATTGGAAAGCACCCAGAGGTCCTCGTATAGATAAATGGAACGAAAGCCTGCTCCTATGGGTGGGCCTTGACTGGCAGATGTTGTTCTGGGAGGTAACAAGAGGGCAGTGCACTATAGATAAAGCTTGCACATGGGACCACTTAGTTGATTGTCTAAAAGCATAATTGCAGATGACTTCACTGACACTTCCCTCATGACCCCACATGACTCTGAGGTAGAGGATACCCTGGCTTCTTAATTTATTATCCTCGGGTGCTGAGCACCTGCAACTGTTACCACACAATGTGAGAACAGGGTACTAACCATGGTAGGCGGCAGGCAGAGGCTTGGGGTGGGAGGGATTGGGGTTGCCTTATTTGTTTATTACAAGTAGTGTAGAAAATACAGTGGGTTGCCGTATAGAGCTATCAAATAAATCACTAGTTAAAACAAACTGTCCAAATTGTCAATGAAACAACACGGTGCATAGAGTTTAACTTGCTTTCTGTCATTTGCATGACTTGTACAGCTATTGACTGCCTGTATGTTGAAAATAACAAAATCTGTTAACAAACAAAAACATGTTTGCAACCTTCCCTTATAAAAGTTTAACTATTTGAGATCTGATGAGGCTGAAGATAGGTAGCAACATGACAGAAATAGCAATGCTTGGGGATAGATTATTGTCATAGCAGCTGGCGTTAACCACAGAGCAGGAGTATTACAGGGGTTCTATTTCCTTACCGAAGAGAAGATCTGGAGATTGAGAAAAGAAAATGACAACATTCGTGAGTCAAGGAAGGTGTGCAAGCCAGTGCTTAATTTGTAAATAAAAAGGTGCCGGTGCCCAAAGACGACCTCTTAAACACACAGCTGCTGCAATTAAATGTGCGAACAGGGAATACTGAGGCAGCGTAATCCTGAAGCCATCTCGGGCCTCTTCAATCCATTTAAAGCCACTCTCTGCCCCTTTAGCTCACTCTTGCAGCTTTCTACTTTCTCTCTTTGGGACGATTTTTCAGTTGTCTCTACCTCCGTCTTTTCCAAATGTGTCTTTTGCTCGCAGCAAATACTTCAGGCAGAAGACTAAGCGCCGGCCCTCAAAAATAAGTGCTATGCACAGCACCAGAAACGACAAGCACAAATTAAGCACCGGTGCAAGCACGCATTTAGCTAAGTAATCTACAATCAACTGGTACAACTGATCCCAGACAACTAGCTGCGATTACACTGAATGACTGTTCACCCAACAATTAAAAAGTTATTTCTGAGCCAATCGTCGCCATGATTGGTGTTCACTACTTTATTTTTTTCACTCGAGCCACTAGTTTGCATTAATATGTATAACAAATACTCGGGCGTGAAAAAAAGGACAACCGGGTCAGAAGCACTTTGCTGAGCTCGGCCTGCCAAAATTCCTTCAAATATCGTCTGGATTCATGCTGCCTGTACCCTCGGCACTGCTGGGGGAATTCTCCTGATGCACTGGGGTCCATTACAGTAGCTCTGTGTGTGCAGGCCGCCTGGGACTCATTGGACGGGTGGAGAGCATGGGCGTAGGAAGTGTGGGGGACGCGGGGGATGTATGCCCCCCAGATTTTGGAGGGTGGGGGACATGGGGGACGAAGGTGGGGGGGACAAGGGGACACAATAATTTCCCCTCTCACATCTGTCATTCAGAGGGCCATTAGCGCACAAAAGCGCTACTTACGATTGCCCTGTACAGACAAATCCTCCAAGCTGATGGTAACCAAATGAAGGTGAGTCAGGAGGCCCCATGCGCCCTCTGCCCTTTTGTCCTGTTCTAAGGGTGCTCATAAGAACAAAGGGCACAGGAGGAGAAAAGAGTTTTGGATGATTACTGTCACCTGCTGCCTTGAAGAGGAGCACTGCAGGATGCCTTCAAGAGGAGCTGCAAAACAATGAGGAAGATCTAAAGAGAGAACAGAGTACCACTCACCGTGATGCCTGCAGGCTAGAAAGGAGACTCTGTGAAACACAATATTTGTATTTACCTAAGATCACACCAGTTGGTGAAACAGTGAAGTCGACACTGAGCCCAGATTTTACATTTTTACACAACAATTTAGCTATTAGAAGGGTATATTTTTCTAACATTTATGTTTAATGTTTTGTTTTCTAGGTAATGAAGTGCTTCATTACAGCGTGGCTAACAGGGAGAAGCCATATTTCATTTTGGGCCGTTATGCCTAGCGTTATTATTTATGTTGTTATCGTTACATACTTCAGCATATTGAAGTATATTATCTTTTCTCTATCTTTTCTTCACTCTACTCCGAAACAATCTACCCTATGCCACTGCACCCTACACCACTTTTCTCCACTCTGTGCCACTCTACGCCACTGCAATCTATGCTGTACCACTCCACACCACTGCAATCTATGGTATTCTACTCTAACCATTGTACACCACACCCCTGCACTCTGCCAGTGCACTATTCACCACTTTACTCAAAACCAATGCACTCTATCCCACTGCCAATCTACTCTGCACCACAGCACTCTATTCCACTGTACTCTGCACCACAGCACTCTATGCAACTGCACTCTATGTCACTCTACAATACACCTCTGTACTCTGCGACCCTCTAATCTGCAACATTGCACTTTCTGCCACTGAACTCCACGCCACTCTACTCTGCACCACTGCACTCAATGCCACTGTGCTCTGTCCCACTGCACTCTTTTCTGCACCACTGCACTGTAATCTACTTTACACCACTCCACAGTAGGGCACTTCACTCTACTTTGAAATCATCTCCTCCATGCCACTGCAATCTACGCAACTCTACTCTATGCTATGCCAGTCTAATCTATCTTGCACCACGCCAATGTACCCTGCACCACTCCAATCTGCTCTGCACCGCTCTATGCTACTGCACTCTACATCACTATGCTCCACTCTGCAACAATCTACTCTTCACCACTATACTGTACTCTGCAGCAATCTACTCTATGCCACGGCACTCTATGCAACTCTAATCTACTCTGCACCTCTGTACTCTAAGCCACTCTTCTCTACTCTGCATCACTGCAGTCTACACCAATGCATTCTATGCCACTCTACTCTACACCACTGCCCTTTATGACACTCTACTCTGCAACACTGCACTCTGCCACTGAACTATACTCCTCTCTACTCTGCACCACGGCACTCTACTCTGCACCGCTCAACTATATGCCACTCTACTGCACTCTAAACCAGCGTACTATATGCCACTACACTCTATGCCACTCTACTCTGCATCACTGCACTCCACCACTGCACTCTACACTAGTCTACTCTACCTTGCACCACTCCACTCTACCATGCACCGCATCACTCTGACACAGTACTCTGAACCACTGCAATCTATTCTGTGCTCCCCTCTACTCTTCACCACTCCACGCTACTGCACTGTACGCTAAACCAGTGCAGTATTCGCCAATGCACTCTACACCACTTTACTCAAAACCAATGCACTCTATACCACTACACTCTACACCAATCTAGTTTGCACCACTGTACTCTATGTCACTTCACTCTAGACCACCCAACTCCACTCTATGACACTTCACTATGACATTACACTCCATGATATTAGACTCTGACACTCTATTCCATTAAACTCTAACACTTTCTCCACTCTGTAACTCCCTACACAACTCCCTATACGCCACTCCATTCCACTTTACTCCACTGTATGCCACTCCACACCACTCTATGCCACTTCAATCTACGATACTCTGCTCAATGCCACTGCACAACCCTCTACGCCACTCCAATATACAACAATGTACTGTGCTCAACAACACTCTACCCAACTTTCTCTATGCTAGTTCACGTTACTTTACTTCACTCTACTCCAGTTCACTCTTCTTTATGCCTTTCCACTCTACGACACTCTGCCACTCCACTCTATGACACTCTATTACACTGTGACACTACTCCACTCTAATACTACTTTATGGCATTGGCGCTTGATTAGAGATTCAGATCTCCATTGATTGCCTTCTCACTCATATGAGACGTGAGTCCTATTTATCTTCGCCGTTATGGTTACAAGCACTCTGTAACCCTTTTAACTCAAGCTTAACGAAGGCTTAGGATGATCCTGATACTTGTCTAGGGGATCAAAATATTGTCGGCCAAAGTACCTTGACTTGAATTTGTGATATTGTACATAAGTTGGCATTAGCATAGGCACTATGAGCTAATGACTTCTTGATTCACTATTTGAGTCATTCATGTAAAAGTCAGTGTATAAAAGCTTGTAAATCATTGTTGTGGATGCTAACCTTGTAGGAAAGTAGCCTCTTTCTAGCTCGGTTACCCCCACATTTGGCCTGTTTGCCAGTGTGTTTGCGTGTGTTTACTGGGATCCTGCTAATCAGGACCTCAGTAGTTATGCTCTCTCCCTTAAATTATGGTTTTTGCATACTGGTAACCCAGTATTTCACCCAAAATTGGCATATTGGTGCCCCCTTATAAGTCCCTAGTATATGGTACTTAGGTACCCAGGGCATTGGGGTTCGGTGAGATCCATATGGGCTGCAGCATTTCTTTTGCCACCCACAGGGAGCCCATGCAAAGGCTTCTGCAGGACTGCTATTGCAGCCTGCGTGAAAAGGTGCATGCACCCTTTCACTGCCAGTTGCACTGCACCAGGTCACTTATAAGTCACCCCTATAGCAGGCCCTCCAGCCCTGTGGGCAGGGTGCAGAGTAACTGTGTGTGAGGGCACCCCTGCACTAGCAGAGGTGCCCCCACGACCTCCAGGACCATTTTCCCAGACTTCCTGTATGCGGGATGCCATTTTACACATGTACTTGAAATAGGTCACTACCTATTCCCAGCTACATAATGGTAACTCGGAACATAGGTATGTTTAGTATCAAACATGTTGGAATCATAACCCAAGGCTTTTGCAAGCATTGGTTGTATGATTTTATGCACTCTGGGGGCTCCTTAGAGGACCCCCAGTATTGCCATTCCAGCCTTCTGAGGTTTTCCAGGCAGGCCCAGCTGCTGCCACCTCTCGGACAAGTTTCTGCCCTCCTGTTGCTTGAGAAGCTCAAGCCCATGAAGGCAGAACAAAGGATTTCCTTTGGGAGAGGGGTGTTACACCCTCTCCCTTTGGAAATAGGAGTTACAGGCTTGGGAGGGGTAGCTTCCTTCCCCAGGCCACTGGAAATGCTTTGAAGGGCACATTTGGTGCCCTCCTTGCATAATCCAGTCTACACCGGTTCAGGTACCCCCTGTCCCTGCTCTGGGACGAAACTGGACAAAGGAAAGGGGAGTGACCACTCCCCTGACCATCACCACCCCAGGTGTGGTGCTCAGAGCTCCTCCAGAGGGTCCCTGTGTTTTGCCATCTTGGATTCCAAGTTGGCAGCAAACTCTGGGAGCATCTGAGTGGGCAG
Organism: Pleurodeles waltl; assembly: GCF_031143425.1. NCBI lineage: Eukaryota > Metazoa > Chordata > Amphibia > Caudata > Salamandridae > Pleurodeles > Pleurodeles waltl. The sequence goes on from NC_090437.1 coordinate 1,181,615,747, forward strand.
TGCCAGCAGGTGGTGTCTGAGCCGTCCCCTGATAGGTGCTTACCTGTTTAGCTGACCAATCCCCCTTTCATGGCTATTTAGGGTCTCTCCTTTGGGAGGTTCTTCAGATTCGGATTGCAAGACTCCAGCAGGAATCCTCTGCATCCTTTACTTCACCTTCTCACTGAAGAAACTGCATCTGGACCCTCCAGGAACTCCACAAACTGCAACAACGAAGCAAAGACGACTTCTGCAACATTGTATCTTCAGCTCTTGCCAGCATATGCAACTGTTTCCCGGTCGTGCATCCTCAGAGGACAGCCTGTCTTCAGCCTGCACCAGAAGAATGAATGAATCTCCCTTGGAGTGAAGGAGTCACTCCCCTGCTTCAGCAGGCACCTCTCTTCAATGACGACCATCTGCTTAGGTCCCCTCTCCTGTTGAGTTGCATGGATCCTACATCATGGGTGGTGGACTGAAGTGGTCCCGATGGTCCTGACGTCCTACTGACCAACTTTGGTGGAGGTAAGAGCTTGCCTTCCCACGCAAGACAGTAACTCTGTTCACCACGTGTTTTTCAGTTGCCAAGGCTTGTTGGCATCCTTCTATGAAATTCCTTGTGCACAATGTAATTCTGGCCCCCAGCACTCCTTCCGGCAATGCACAGCTTCCTGAGCGGTTCTCTGGCGGTGTGGGATCCTTTGTTTTTGTGCTGCGTGGGCCTCCTTTTGCATCTCCTTTGTCCCTGTGCTGGAGGACTCCTGTGTGCACTGGCTGGTCTTCTGTGGGCTCTCTGAGTTGCTGAGAGCCCCTTCTGACTCCTCCTCCTGGGTAGAGTCCACCAGGTACCTCCTGGTCCCAGGTAGTGCAATTTTTCGCTAACCGTGAGCTTTGCGTGTGCCAAGGTTTGTTGGCAGAATCCAGCGACGCAACCAGACTGCAATCATCCATCCGGTGTGGGATATCATCTGCACCAACCAGGAACCCGCATCCATCTTCTTGGGTGCAGTACTGACTGTTGTTCTTCACCAGTGGTTCTTCTTTTGCACCTTGATTCAGGTTAGCAGGGGCTCCTGTCCTCCCTGGACTCTTCTGTGCTTCTTGGACCTAGTCCCATTCTTCCACAGGTCTTTAGGTCTAGGAATCCACCCTTTGTGTCTTGAAGTATCTTCTGGTTCTTGAATTATCTTCTTTCTCGTGTTCATGTGTGTTCTAGGAAAGTTACTGTCATTTACTCCTGCTTTCCTTGGCTCTGAGGTGGGTTCTATTACTTACCTTTGGTGTTTTCTAATACTCCCAGCGCCCCTCTACACACCACACTTGTCTAGGTGGGAAACCAACATTCGCATTCTACTTTCTTAGTATATGGTTTGTGTTTACCCTAGGCCCATTTCTAACCATTGTGATTTTCACTAATTGCACTTTTCTAACTTTTTATTGCTATTGCTGCATACTAGTGTATATAATTGGTGTATTACTTACCTCCTAAGGGAGTATAGTCTCTATGGTATTTTTGGCATTTGTGTCACTAAAATAAAGTACCTTTATTTTTGTAACACTGAGTATTTTCTTTCATGTGTGTGAGTGCTGTGTGACTACAGTGGTATTGCATGAGCTTTGCACGTCTCCTAGATAAGCCTTGGCTACAGCTACCCCTAGAGAGCCTGGCTTCTAGACACTGCCTACATTTCACTAATAAGGGATAACTGGACCTGGTATAAGGTGTAAGTACCATAGGTACCCAATACAAACCAGGCCAGCCTCCTCTAAACCACTGTACTATATAGGTTACTTTTTACATTTTTCTTGTAATTGGTGACATTGGGTCATCCAGATAACTTGTGTAATGCCCGAATACCAGTCTTTCTCGATTTCCCCTGTTGATGTTTTCCCACTACATTTGATCTTTTATATTGTGATTGAATAAATGTATGAAACAATCCATTTGCATACTACTTTAATATCATTGTTTATGGGAGTGGTGTTGCATTTTATTCAAGGGACCACTGTTCCTTTAAAGTTAGTTTACTGCTCCATTTTAGGACACCCTACTTACTCCATGACACTACACCACACCAGTCGATGACACATCATTCTCCTTTATGCCATTAACTTTGAGCCATGCTGAATAGTAGTCTCACTAGTGTACAGCATGGCTAAAACACATTGGCAAAGGCAATAGAACTTGCATAGGCGAGACCTATTGGCTTTGCCAATGCTTGTTTATAAGGTATGAACTTCAAGGTGACTTGCAATATCCTTATGTACGCAGGGGGTATTCTACCCCATATAATACATGGTCACACCACCAACTTTCCCACAAACCACTTAAAACCTTAGTGCATAGCTTCTGGCATTCAAAGCTATGAAAGTAGAGCAGAAGAAAGAAAAGCAACATTCCATTTTTTGCTTTAAACAGCTGCATTAATTATGCTCTGTGACCTGGTCTGCCTTTTACCTTGGCTGCTAGCTCTGGCAGAAGGCATTGTAATGTCAGAACTCGACTGTAATAACCCTATCATAGTCATTTTCCGATGTCTTTTCTTTATAATCAGTGAATGTCTTTTCTTTACAAGCAGTGACTTGGTGCATCCCAAACAGCCGTTTCTAGAGAAATTAGTGACTGCAGTTTATACAGAGATTAGAGAATCCATGTTTATACAGCCTGTAACTGCAAGAGCTTCTTTAGTTGAAATGCTTCTAGTTATGACTGATGTGGAGCTGAGCTTCCCAAGATCACACACAGGAGTAGAAGTGTTATTAGAACTATGGTTTCCGAGCACAGTTTACAACTCTTGTACGTAATCGCTTTTGATATCTCCAGTGCGGTTCCAATTGGCATGAGGCAAAGAGCATGGTGGGTGTGGGGCGCAAAGGGTATGTTCTTCCTTTTTACCCTCCTACCTTTATTTGCTTGGTGCATGAAGATGCAAGGTTAATCAACATGTTATTTTCACATTTTAGCTAATTACTTTGTGAATGTAAATAACAATTAAAGATACTTTCAGACTGTGAAAACATGCCTTCCTTTCTCCCTATTTCACTTCCAATATATATGATTGTGTATATTTATTGGAGCCTGCAGTTCGTAAACAACGAGCGATTTGTATAGGGTTGATTGAAAGTCCCCAAGGCTGTCCCTGCCCCCCCCAGAAATGTATTGTCTCCTACGCCCCTGGTGGAGAGTGCAGGGAGCTGGCTATAACATGAGACAGCGCCGGCAGCACGGCTGTGGGAGCAAGGGCCCACGGCGTGTTAGGGAATGCAGCACACTTGGATACAGAGGTGCTGTGGAGCTCCCTGGACAACCAGATCATCAGGGGATTACAGGAGCCACTAATCATAGCACACAGTGGCCCTGTTAAGGACACAAATCGAGTGGTGTGGCCTACGTGCGACCCCCGGAGGGCTCTTGCAGGCCACTATAAACGAGAGCTCGCTGAGCAGAGGAGCTCAGGAGCTGACCGAAGGACTGGAGGTGCCTCCTCCTGGGTGCCCAGATCTCCAAATAGTGGACACAAGAATAACAAGACACGTAGGAGCACATGCTGGAGCACTGTGAAGGGGCCTTTGCGAGTGCACAGGAGCTCCGAGCTGTGAAGGGCAGAAGTGTTCTTAATCCAGAAATGGCAATGCTGCAAGGGAGGTGAGGCCCTGTTACCAGCCATAGGGCCAGATATAGGAAGATTCCAAATTGCGAGTTGCAATTTGCGAGTCCCAGCGACTCGCAAATTGCAACTCGCAATTTGGAATGCAGAAAGGTGTCTCAGACACCTTCTGCGAGTCGCTATGGGGTCGCAAAGACCCACCTCATTAATAATAATGAGGTGGGTCGCAATTTGCGACCCCAAAGCGAGTCAGGGCACTCACGGGGATGGTGGCCTGCTGGAGACAGCAGACCACCATGTTCGTGACTGCTTTTAAATAAAGCAGTCTGTTTTTTTCAAAGTGCAACCCGTTTTCCTTAAAGGAAAACGAGCTGCACTTTGAAAAAAAAACTGAAACCTTTAGTTTCGGTATTTTTCAGGGCAGGTAGTGGTCCATTGGACCGCTGCCTGCCCTGATTTTTTTTTTTTTTCCAGACACAAAGGGGAAGGGGTCCCCGTTTGCGCCTGGGTTACCATCCACTTCAAGTGGATGGTAACTGCGCTTTCATTTGCGACCCCAATCGCGGTCACAAATGAAAATGCATAGCATTGCGAGTCGCAAATAGGAAGGGAACACCCCTTCCTATTTGCGAGTCGGAAATGCATTTTGCGAGTCGGATCCGACTCGCAAAATGCATTTCTACATAGCAAGGTGGCTTTTGCGACTCGCAAACGGCGATTTTCTCCGTTTGCGACTCGCAAATCCCTTGCTACATCTGGCCCATAGTCCCTTCATTAACCTAGACAGACAGGTGCTTTGTCCCTGAGGTGGGGTGTTAAGTTGTGGACTACTTGTGGCCCCCAGGGACATTGCCATCTTAATCTGATGGAGAGACAGTCTACAACATATGCCTACATACTGGATCTGCCAATCGGGCTGATCATGCATTGCTGCTTACTTAGTGAGTTGGAGGCTGCCCCCCTGGGACTGGATCTGGTGCATCTGGTGGATTAGGACTGCAGGGGATATCTGCGGGATGAGGAGTGAGTGCTGAAGTTGATAAATGATGTTGGATAGTTAGCGGAAGAGGGGCCCTAAGGTAGATAAAATATACTGAGATCTTTCCAGTTGACCCCTCCCACCCACTGTGAGACTTACTAGGTGGACTATGCCCTAGCTCCCTAAATAGAGGGTGGAATCCTACTTAGCGACAGCTATTGGCACAGATCAGCAGGGAGCAAAAGGAGAGTAGCGACCTGGAGCTGAGGCATTCAGACTGCAACATTGTACTAACCAGTGGCATAAGAAAACTGGAGAGGGCCCCCCTGCAAAGAGCATGGAGGGGTTCCCCTCCACACTCACTCTTCAGCTGTCAGGCCAGAGTGCTGTTCTGAAGGGGGCCCCCTGGAGCTTGGGATCCCCCCGGCACTGCAGAGGCTGTGGCAGCCTTTGTTACACCACTAGTACTAACTCGCAGAACCAGGGACTGGTGGACAGATTGCAAAGACATCTGGAGCTCCACTGCATTTCTGTGAATTGCTGGGTTAAGGAGCTGATTAGTAGACGTGATAGTGTGACCCAAGGCACCCAAATTCCTGGGATAATACTCTTCAAATGCAACAAAACAAGCATCCCACATGGATCTGTTGGAGGACCCCATGACCAGGCTGCCTGTTACCCTCCGCAATCTTTCTGTGGAGTTTGACAGAACCCTACAGGCCATATCCGACATGACGGCCACCCTGAGGGCCAAGATCGACACAGTCTCAGAGTAGACTATCACAAACTGATGGAGAGGTTCGACCAATCGGAGTCAGCCCTCACCAGCATGTGCCCTACCTTCCAGACTCTCCAGACACAAGTACACGACCTGTATTTCCTGTGGGAACAGTCCCTTCCCTAAACCTAATTGGCTATTTTCCTTCTATCTAAGATGGAGGAAAATAAAGTGGAATGTCCACTTTGCAGGCAAAACCCTGTGGGTGGTGCATGCCAGGTGGGGCCACTCCTCCTACCCTTTGTGTGGTTTTCTACCTTTGCTCCCACCAAAAGTGGGTGTTTGCAAAGGGGCAGGCCATCTGCTGCTAGCAGCAAGACTGGGGTTCAAGTTTGCAGGGCAGTAAGCCCTTTGAAGCTCACTGCCAGAGCAGTGCACATTCCTGAGGGAGGGTGTGTTAGCTCCTCCACCCAGGAAGGGCATTGTTTTACAAACCAGAGAGACAGGGCTCTCCCCCAAGGTTTGTATATTGGCTGTCTGGAGGTGACAGGCTGGATAGAACCAGTCAGCAACCATGCAAGGGTAGTTAGCTTTTTCAGGGGGCACCTCTAAGTTGACCCTTGGGTACATTTAGGGATACATCTAATACTGGTACCACTTTGGATTTATTATTCTGAGGTGTTTGATAGCAAACAGCACAGGGTTCAAAGTGGCCATCCTGTAGCTGGGAAACTCATGTTTACCAGTGTCCAGCACATGTATTGAAATGGCTGCTCTGTTCACGCACTAGGTTCCATACACATAACACATGGGTGAACAACAGAACACCTCTGCATCTCACTACAAGATGCTGACATGGAACATATGCGGCATGGCTACAATCACAAAGCACTGTGAGATACACGCATATCTTAAATATCATCATATACACGTGACAATCCTACAAGAGACACACTTTACACAACCAGTACTTGATGGGATGAGAACTAGATAGAGGGGGCAGGTGTATGGCACCACTTTGTCTTGCTGAGTAAAAGGTGTACTGGTGTGGGTCGCACCAGGAGTTCCCTATGTGGTGGAGTCGCATAAGATTGATACAGAGGACAAACTTTTGATTCTCGAAGGACAATTGGATCGCCTTCCATTGGAGATAGTGGAGATATAGTCCTCAAACTTTGGTCAACTGGTGTTCCTCTGCCCTCTTCCCCCTGCACTACTGTGAGATCCCTAATCACTGTGAATCTGGGGTAGATAATATAATTGTGTGCCTGACGTGCTCAAGGACAGATCGATCTCTCCTTTGGAGTGCATGCGTGTATTCGGGTGATGCGCCACCTTCAGGATTGGATAGCCCAACATTGCTTGTGTGATGTCTGACACTTACACAAACCCACAAGTGAATACTCTTATTACTCACAGGTCTATGATACTCACACCAAATTGGATCTCTTTCTCATCAGTGAGTCTCGGGCGGGTGGGTCAGAGGCGGAGAATACTTTCAAATCACTCCACACTTCTATTTACTATTACACAGGGGAGGAAACGATTAAAGATTCCTGTATGGAGGCTCCAGACTGAGGCCCTTCTTGACCCTCCGTATAGGGACGACCTCTTTAACTTGATCCTTACCAATTTTGAACCAAATACCAAAACAGTGACATTGAGGACACTAGAATGGGAAGCTCTTAAGGTAGTGGTGCAAAGTAATTGTCTGGGAGCGTCCTGAGGGGTCCGTAAGGTTCTGACAGTCAAGCTCTCCAGAATGGAGGAAAAGAAGAGAGAACTGGAAAGGGAGGAGATATGCCAGCCTAACTATATGGAACAACTTTGTTCCCTGGTGGGGGGGGGGGGATAAAGAGACACGACTAGGGAGACATGAATATAGGCAAAGTCTGGCCATCGTGCACGCTGAGGGAGACCGGTCTGGCAGGCTACTAGCCTGGCAAGTTAAGGAAAACATATTAGCAGTCAATAGGAGCCCTACAACTGCCAAATGGTAGGGTGGTTAACACACAGGCAACCACCAAGACTGCACTCAAGGAATACTACAAGTCATTATACACAGCAATACCTATGCCTCACGTTGACCAAGTTGCGGACATATTTTCGCAGCCTGGCACTGCCCACTTTATCATTGACACACAGGGAGGAATCGAAAGCACCCCTACAGCTGGTCGAGATCAAACTAAACATAGGACAGATTGCCAGGAGCAAGACCCCAGGCACCGATGGGCTCCCCATCAAATACTATGCGCAGTATGCAGCCTCACTGACACCTAAATTGCTAGAGGTCTTTAATAAGGCTTGACAAATGGGCCATCCATCAGAAATCCTCAGAGAGGCACTAATAGTAGTGCTACTCAGACCTGATCAGGATCCTCTGAATATCCGTTCCTACTGCCTACTATCCCTATTGAACCTAGATTGTAAAGTGTTGGAGAAATTATTGGCTAACAGGCTGCTCTCAGTAATTGATATTCTAGTGCACACAGACCAATCAGGCTTTTTCTCTGGTGCTAACACTTTATCAACATTCACCAACTACTCCGGTTAATTGATATGGCCCCTGAAAACGGCAAAGGATTATGTTCAGTATCACTGGACATAGAGGAGGCCTTTTATACTTTAGGATGGGAATTCATCATGGCCACATTTGTGCAAATTGTTTTTTGCCCCATTATTGTGAGTTGGAGCAGGTCCTTATACGGGACCCAGACTGCAGGAGTGCGTACAGGCATTACTATCTTAGGCGCCTTCGATATTCACAGGGACACCAGGCAGGACTGCCCATTATCACCTCTACTATTCACCCTGGCAATGTAACCCCTGGCATGTGAACTGTGTCTTCAAGCATGACAGTGAGGTATACCAGTTCAGTAGGAACACCATGTTGTCTCACTATATGCTGTTGACACGTTGTTGTTTCTATGAGACACATCCTCCACACTCCCAATCTTGTTGAACCTGATGGATAACTTGAGGGAGATATCAGGATTGTGGGTGAACTGGGACAAATCATGCATATATCAGTTGATACCGGTGCCTGCACCAGAACGAGGTCTCCTCCTGGGATGTCGACTGAAGTGGTGCTACGACATCTTCAGATGCTTAGGAGTACAGATTTACCATAATCCTGAAGACCTTAGAGATTAATTACAATCTTAGTAGGACCCTGAGGAGGGTCTGCAAGTCTGTTCCTTTCTGGACCTCCCTTCCGCTGTCCCCAGTGGGACCGGTGGTGAGACCAAAGATGCTGGTATTGCCTCAGCTCCTATGTTATGTTTCTACTCTCCCACTATACCTCACCAAGGCTTTCTTCAAGGAAGTACACAGTATGCTAATTAAGTTTATCTGTAGCGTGTGACCCTATCAGTGCTACAGAAACTGCAACTAGAGGGGGGACTAGGCGCACCCAATTTAGAATGGTACTCTGCAGAAGCCAAGCTTCAATGGCCAATGTGGTAGCTAAGCACAGGTGCCTGTCTCGAAAGACTACCGACTTTGAGTGCGCTCAGTGGTGCCAAGATATATACATCACCACAATCCAGACACATAGCAGAAAGCAGACAGATGAGGGTGGCCTGACAGTGATGGGCGCGATTTGTGATGGGACACGTGGGTTACCCTATTCTCCCCTCAGTCCAATATGGCAGATAACGGTTTTAGAAACTATAATCAGCAGAATAGATGTGACTGCCTGGAAACCACAGGTATCTTGACTTTGGGTGACCTATATAGGGAGGGAGACCTTAAGACTTTCCAGGACCTCAGTGATGGGTGTGGGATACCAGTAGGGCACCTTTTTACATATCACGTAATTCAGCATAAAGAACTAGCTGCATGGGGGTGGAGGAAAGAGAGCCTTCCTGCTCCCAGATACTACACACTTTGCTTCCACATGGGGGCTCACAGCATGCTAAGCTTTTACATAGCCCTACAAATTGCAGCATCTGAAGAGCTAATACAGGCATGGGTAAGGTGGGGCATGGTATTGTCATATCCATTAACCAATAAACAATGGACACAGGCAATGAGAGAGCTTAAGGAAACGTTTCAGAACCCACGATTTCGACTACACATTTCAGTTACATACACCAAGGCATATCTGTCTCCATAAAGAATTCAGCGTATGTACCAGGAAGTGGCACCAGGCGGGCTTTTATCACATGACGTGGGAATCACACATGGGAAAAGGTCACAGAGATCACAAGTGGCATAGTAGACCACACACTACCATTCACTCCAGAGTCCTGTATGTTAGGAATGCAAACATGAACATCCTCAGGCAAACACCAGCATTCATTCTTTTTAAGCGCCAAACAGGAATGTACTGGAACGCACTGGGTGCTCCTGACACTGTAGATTGGTGGAGATCATTCCTACTGTGGACTCAAAGCTGACTATTATACAAAAAGGAGGCTGCAGGACATAACCACAGGAGCAGGGGATTGCCAGGATGTATACTTGGTGAAGGTGGAGGCAAAAAATGATGAACGTCCTGCTTGAAACAGGGGCCTAGACTGGAGAATATTAATATGCCAGTTGCGGACATATACTGAATGAACTGCTCATAAATGCTTCCATGGACTTGATAAAACTGTGATAACTTGGGTCCAGGGACAGGTCTTAGACCTTCTAGACTGTGTCTCCACTTGTGTACCATCTCCACGAGTAATCCTATACATTGATACCCTTACTGCGCGCCATTTATTAATGTAAATATTGCTGCTAATAATTAAATGTCAATTGAGAGAACTATCTCCTTTTCTTTTTGTCCTTCACTTCCATGTTTCTCTATTGGTTCAACCTCTCCTTTTAATTACTCTTATTCTTGCTTACTTAACTGTTGGTACTGCTATATTTATCTTGAAGAGATATGTTATATTGGATGTGTTATATTGGATGCCCTTTTGGCTAGTACTATGTTATGACTTTAAAATTAATCAATATATATATATATATATATATATATGTATCCTAGTGACAGTAGGAATAATTGAATAGCGGAATTACACCAAATTTGGTAGAATGGTACCTCTTGTTAGAGAAAGAGCCCTTTTTGTTATTTGAAGTGAATCCGTTCAGCAGTTTTTGAGAAATGTAAGCAAATCCAAACTTGTATATTTAGGGACACAAAGGATATGCAACCCCTCCCGATCTTGTGCAGAGATCTGATTGGCTGATAATACTTCAACAACAGTGTTGTCAGCCATCTTGGGACTCGGCTGTAGCAGAGTCCCAGAAAAAATATTAAAATATACAAAGTGGGCCAGGTTATGAACACCCTGACCCCTTAGCTCTGGTGGTTGGGGTCCAAAAAGACCCCCCTGGGCTAAAAAGCATTTTCTTTGATTTTAAGATCGGATCCGCGGATCCACTGTAAAATAAAAAAACAAACCTCGGCCTCCCATGCTTCCTTATTATAAAGCCTCTGGGTGGGCGCCGCATGCCCCTGGGTTGCCCTGGGGACACCACCTCCCCAGGGCTGTAATGATATGCGGGGGAGGGCCCACCCCTCCTGCTCCCCCGGGGCCCACCACCTCGATGGGGCATTTAAGAAATGATATGCGGGAACCACCAGCCCCTGGGGGAATTAAATCAAAGAAAGGGGGTCCCTTTAGGATCCCCATTAGCCCAGGGCACCACCACACTCTGGGGCTACACTGAATTTTGAGCAAGAGGGCCATGCGGCCGCTGCGCCCCGGGAACCACCACCTTGGGGCAAATCTTTAAAAGAAAAAACGGAGTCTCTATGGGGCCCCAAAGCCCAGGGGACCACCACCCCCTGTGTCTTCTATATAGATATATGCAGGGGGGCCCATGCTCCTCCAGGCCCTGGGGACCACCACTTCTTGGTGCTGTGCAAACATTGGAGGGGGGGCCACACACCCTCCCTCTTGAAGTCATTGATGGCCCTGGGGACAGCCACCCCCCAGGGCCTGCTCCTGCTATGTCCCAGGAGTGCCAACCCCAGGACATAGCTGTTTAATGTGGCTTGGCTGCAGCTCTGCAGCTGCAGCCAAGCCACAGCAAACGCTTTGGGTTTTGGCAGCGGACCTTTAAAGCAGGTCCCGCTCTCAAAATCCGAAGCTTTCATAAAGAGATTAAGGGGGTCATTCTGACCCCGGCGGTCTGAGACCGCCGGGGCCAGGGTCGGCGGGAGCACCGCCGACAGGCCGGCGGTGCCCCGCAGGGCATTCTGACCGCAGCGCTTCGGCCGCGGTCAGAAGAGGCAAACCGGCGGTCTCCCGCCGGTTTACCGCTGCCCTTTGAATCCCCCATGGCGGCGCAGCTTGCCGCGCCGCCATGGGGGATTCTGACACCCCCTACCGCCATCCTGTTCCTGGCGGTTCGCCCGCCAGGAACAGGATGGCGGTAGGGGGTGCCGCGGTGCCGTGCCCATGCCAGTGGGCACGGCAGGGGCCCCCGTAAGAGGGCCCCGCAAAGTATTTCAGTGTCTGCTAAGCAGACACTGAAATACGCGACGGGTGCAAACTGCACCCGTCGCACCCCTGCAACTCCGCCGGCGGTGCGGTCATTCAGCGGCGGTAGCTTGGCGGGCGGCTCCCGCCGCCCGCCAACATTAGAATCAGGCCCTAAATGCTTTAGCAAGCATGGAGCTGTTTTCAATGAGTGGGTGAGTCAGTGCATGGATGATGTCATCAGTGATGTCATTTGAGATGTCATCAGTAATGTCACCAGTGATGTCACTGACCATTTCATGAGTTATGGAATCTTTGAGTCATAAGCAATGCATAAGGGAAGTGCAAGTTATAGTAACCTAACATAACTATAACTGCTGAATTTCTATGATTTTTTTATTCTTGAAATGAGAGCATAACTATAACTTCCCTCAACCTTTGTTGTTTTTTTACTCCCTTTAATTTGCAGTTTATAAGGGGAGATATCTTCTTTTGTTTCCCGTAGAAGTAGATAGATGTTCCTTATTCCGCTTGTTCTTACTAAGACTTGCAGATTTTATTTCTTCCTTCAAAAACAAATAGGCCTATGAAGCAAGAAAATAAAAAGTATTCCAGTCTTAGTGCCTGATTTAGAGTTTTGCAGGTGGGTTACTCCATCACAAACGGGACAGATATTCAGTGGATCTTATTACGTTTTCCATCGTATGTAATGGAATCACAATACAATGGACCGGATATTTGTCTCATCTTTGACAGAGTAACCTGATCTAACAAACTCTAAATTGGGCCCTAAGCCTAGGTAAACAGAGAAGTGTTAGAAGAATCAAGAGATGCTGACATGCAAGGCACCAAAATGCTTATTAAGTAACAGTGCCAGCTTTCATACTGAATCAAATGATCACCCATGCGTGAAATACCAAGTTTTCGTAAGCTAGGTACCTCACATATATAAAAGTAATCCTTGTTTGACATACATTGATTGAAGTCACCTGTTACTAGTGTGGTATCCATCTGTCTATCAAGGCTTCATTTTTTCCTAAGGAAGCTATGCATATGAACTGTGCAGTACAGGCTTTTCCATTCTCACTTATATTGTAGCATGCGAATACAGGTTTAAACAAAGGAGGCAGGCAACTGTGTTTTTCAGGAAAGTGTCTGGAGGCTTCCATTGCTAACGTAGACATCATTAATTGCACATTACCTAGCCTATGGTTGATTCTAAGATTGTATTCTTTTTTATTTGTTGTCACCACTAATCATGATTTAGTAACAATCAGGCCAAATGATTATGGGCCAGATGTAGCAAAGGGTTTTACCCATTCTGTGTCTATGGGAAAATTTGTTGATACATATGGGCCTATGTCACCTGCGGTTGTTTACCTCTGTAGTGAACACTTTTCCAAGTTTATTTATATTAGCTGTGCACAAAATCTATGAATTTTTATTTTTGTTCCATTTTGTTTGTTTTTTTGTTTTCGACTAAAGCCTGTTCTGTTAGGTTATTGATCATTTTTTTAATTTGGAAAGTCCTCTAATTCAGAGGAGGCATCTGGAGAATGATCACTCGTCACACTTATAATGTACAAGAAACTTCACTCGCTCATAGTTGACCAAAGCAGCTGCTTCTACATTAACAATGGTAGATATTTGACTTTTTCCAAATGTTTCTACATAATGTGCAGCAACGGGATCACTTGGCTCATAACCCTGTCCCCCTTGTGTGAGAAAGTAGCCTCTTTCTAGCCTTATTACCCCCACTTTTGGCCTGTTTGTGAGTGTATGTCAGGGTGTTTTCACTGTCTCACTGGGATCCTGCCAGCCAGGGCCCAGTGCTCATAGTGAAAACCCTATGTTTTCAGTATGTTTTGTTATGTGTCACTGGGACCCTGCTAGCCAGGACCCCAGTGCTCATAAGTTTGTGACCTATATGTACGTGCTAACCAGAACCTCAGTGGTTATGCTCTCTCATTTCTTTCCAAATTGTCACTAACAGGCAAGTGACCAATTTTACCAATTTAAATTGGCATACTGGAACACCCTTATAATTCCCTAGCATATGGTACTGAGGTACCCAGGGTATTGGGGTTCCAGGAGATCCCTATGGGCTGCAGCATTTCTTTTGCCACCCATAGGGAGCTATGACAATTCTTACACAGGCCTGCCACTGCAGCCTGAGTGAAATAACGTCCACGTTATTTCACAGCCATTTTACACTGCACTTAAGTAACTTATAAGTCACCTATATGTCTAACCTTTACCTGGTAAAGGTTGGGTGCTAAGTTACTCAGTGTGTGGGCACCCTGGCACTAGCCAAGGTGCCCCCACATTGTTCAGGGCCAATTCCCCGGACTTTGTGAGTGCGGGGACACCATTACACGCGTGCACTATAAATAGGTCACTACCTATGTATAGCTTCACAATGGTAACTCCGAATATGGCCATGTAACATGTCTAAGATCATGGAATTGCCCCACCAATGCCATCCTGGTATTGGGGAGACAATCCCATGATTCCCCGGGTCTCTAGCACAGACCCGGGTACTGCCAAACTGCCTTTCCCGGGGTTTCACTGCAGCTGCTGCTGCTGCTGCTGCCAACCCCTCAGACAGGTTTCTGCCCTCCTGGGGTCCAGCCAGGCTTGGCCCAGGAAGGCAGAACAAAGAACTTCCTCAGAGAGAGGGTGTTACACCCTCTCCCTTTGGAATAAGGTGTCAGGGCTGGGGAGGAGTAGCCTCCCCCAGCCTCTGGAAATGCTTCGATGGGCACAGATGGTGCCCATCTCTGCATAAGCCAGTCTACACCGGTTCAGGGATCCCTCAGCCCTGCTCTGGCGCGAAACTGGACAAAGGAAAGGGGAGTGACCACTCCCCTGACCTGAACCTCCCCTGGGAGGTGCCCAGAGCTCCTCCAGTGTGCTCCAGACCTCTGCCATCTTGGAAACAGAGGTGCTGCTGGCACACTGGACTGCTCTGAGTGGCCAGGGCCAGCAGGTGACGTCAGAGACTCCTTCTGATAGGCTCCTTCAGGTGTTGCTAGCCTATCCTCTCTCCTAGGTAGCCAAACCTACTTTTCTGGCTATTTAGGGTCTCTGCTTTGGGGAATTCCTTAGATAACGAATGCAAGAGCTCATCAGAGTTCCTCTGCATCTCTCTCTTCACCTTCTGCCAAGGAATCGACTGCTGACCGCGCTGGAAGCCTGGAACACTGCAACAAAGTAGCAAAGACGACTACTGCGACCTTGTAACGCTGATCCTGCCGCCTTCTCGACTGTTTTCCTGGTGGTGCATGCTGTGGGGGTAGTCTGCCTCCTCTCTGCACTAGAAGCTCCGAAGAAATCTCCCGTGGGTCGACGGCATCTTCCCCCTGCAACCACAGGCACCAAAGAACTGCATCACTGGTCCTCTGGGTCTCCTCTCAGCACGACGAGCGAGGTCCCTTGAACTCAGCAACTCTGTCCAAGTGACTCCCACAGTCCAGTGACTCTTCAGTCCAAGTTTGGTGGAGGTAAGTCCTTGCCTCCCCACGCTAGACTGCATTGCTGGGAACCGCGTGTTTTGCAGCTACTCCGGCTCCTGTGCACTCACTGAGGATTTCCTTTGTGCACAGCCAAGCCTGGGTCCCCAGCACTCTAACCTGCATTGCACGACCTCCTGAGTTGTCCTCCGGCTTCGTGGGACCCTCTTGTGCAACTTCGGGTGAGCTCCGGTTCACTCCACTTTGTAGTGCCTGTTCTGGCACTTCTGCAGGTGCTGCTTGCTTCTGAGTGGGCTCCTTCTCTTGCTGGGTGCCCCCTCTGTCTCCTCACGCAATTGGCAACATCCTGGTCCCTCCTGGCCCACAGCAGCATCCAAAAACCCTAACTGCAACCCTTGCAGCTAGCAAGGCTTGTTTGCGGTCTTTCTGCACGAAAACACTTCTGCACGACTCTTCACAAGGTGCGACATCCATTCTCCAAAGGGGAAGTTTCTAGCCCTTGTTGTTCCTGCAGAATCCTCAGCTTCTACCATCCAGTGGCAGCTTCTTTGCACCCACAGCTGGCATTTCCTGGGCATCTGCCCACTCCCGACTTGATCGTGACTCTTGGACTTGGTCCCCTTGTTCCACAGGTACTCTCGTCAGGAAATCCATCGTTGTTGCATTGCTGGTGTTGTTGTTTCTGGCAGAATTCCCCTATCACGACTTCTGTGCTCTTTGGGGAACTTAGGTGCACTTTGCACCCACTTTTCAGGGTCTTGGGGTGGGCTATTTTTCTAACCCTCACTGTTTTCTTACAGTCCCAGCGACCCTCTACAAGATCACATAGGTTTGGGGTCCATTCGTGGTTCGCATTCCACTTCTAGAGTATATGGTTTGTGTTGCCCCTATCCCTATGTGCCCCCATTGCATTCTATTGTGACTATACATTGTTTGCACTGTTTTCTATTGCTATTACTGCATATTTTGGGATTGTGTACATATATCTTGTGTATATTTGCTATCCTCATACTGAGGGTACTAACTGAGATACTTTTGGCATATTGTCATAAAAATAAAGTTCCTTTATTTTTAGTATATCTGTGTATTGTGTTTTCTTATGATATTGTGCATATGACACTAGTGGTACTGTAGGAGCTTCACTCATCTCCTAGTTCAGCCTAAGCTGCTCTGCTAAGCTACCTTTTCTATCAGCCTAAGCTGCTATACACCCCTCTACACTAATAAGGGATACCTGGGCCTGGTGCAAGGTGTAAGTTCCCCTTGGTACTCACTACAAGCCAGTCCAGCCTCCTACACCTTGTCAACTTCATGTGTCAAATCTCAAACATCACTAGCATTTGGATCAAGGACTCGACAATTCCCCATTTGTCAACATCTGTCATTATGGCTTTGACACTTTCATCCCATTCCTTTGTAGTTTCCGATCATTACTAGACCGATACTGCTCAATCAGGCATTCACAATGTTACTGCCATGTCCGTGGCAGCAACTCCAATACTGAGTCTTCTGGCTTGAAACCATTCATAGACTTTAGTTTTAAAATCTCCCATGGTATAGACAGCTATATGGAATTTCTCCATGGAGAACATTGCAAGTGAAACATGGCGCCAAATTCTTTGAAAAGCATCCTAAATGTTGAGGTCAGTGATAATTCTTTGGTGAATGCCCTTGAAGGAGACCCAGTATGATGTGATGCACATGTAGCCTGTGGCCTGACCACTGGCCAAATGGTTGTTGTGAGGTAGTTACACTGAATAGTTATCTCTCCTTCATTGCTTTGTCAACCAATTCCACCACTTGATGATGCAGCACTGGCACAGCAAACAGTGGAAACATGAGTTTGGCCTCAAATCTTCCATTTTAGGCAACTATCACTAACATTTTGGCCAGTTTCCCATTGCATATTGGTTTGGTGGCATGGATACTTCTTGCTGAGCCTAGATTTGATAGTTGGGTGTTATGACTATTCCCTTTTGCAGATACTTGTTATGATCCCAGCCAGATCCTGGCCTCATGCCGCTCAGACACCCTCCATCCTTCCTGACCTCATATTTCTTAGCCCCCCTCGAACCCATATCTCATGCTTCCACATCACTACTTGATATACTATAGGGCATGTGGGATGTTTTCTTAACATGCCCCTGTCTGTATAATTGACACGTTTATCAGTCATAATTTGACACGATATGGGACATCCATATCCCTTGTGGAAGTGTAGGACCTATGTACACGTGCCTCTCGTAGTGTGAAAAACCTCATATCACTGCAATTAGTGGAGGACCCGTATGCATGTGTCTCACATAATGCAAAAAACACATTTTCACCAAGTGCAGCAAGATCCTGCAAGATCAAGCAGGCATGTGTTTTGGCAACCATCTTGGACCTCGTGGTATAAAGATTGCACCAGATAGTGCTTAGTCTCATCTAGAAGAACTCACCTGTGCCTCTGATGCTTGATGGTGTCTCCCAGCGGCACTCCTGGTTTCCTTGGATCCACAACAGTACCACTTCATCTGAACGTGAAGAAAAACAGAAAAAAAAGAGATTACTAACATAGGTGCCAACGTACGTTCTCAGTGTGGCATGCTAGTCATTCTAAAGTAACACTGGCCGGTGATTCTAACCACTTACAGATTTCATTGCGTTCTTCAGGGCTGTTTAACTCAAAGAAAATTCTATACTACTAACAGTGCATTACCCCTGGAATAATTCTCAAAAGTCAAACTTTTGTGCTGTGAATTTCAAAAACTTGATTGCACAACCTCAATGACTTAAGCGGATAGCTTACAACATTGATCAGAGTGGGAGCTCACATTGTTTCAGCTCCTCTTCTATGTTTTCAGTTAGTGTGTTTTATGTTATTCTTTTGAGTCTACCACAAGTGAGAATGCATGTGTACGGAAAATGTGACTAGTGCTTCCAGAAGACTGTTAAGACGTTTTGTTTTGGTTATTCAGTGCAAGCCAGATGTACAAGTGTCAAGGTGAGCACTAATTGTTTGTAGCAGGTCCTCCTGAATGCATAAACTGCAACATAATATTCCAATTTGCAACATAGCAATCCAGTGAGGAGGAAACAGCAGTGACTAGGAGAGGCATCCAGACCGCAGTGCATACTATCTTTCTATCTGTCACTCCCAACCTCCCTTCCCTTTGGAGACTGCCACCAGTGGGGGGTTCCACTGGCTGTTACTGAGGGAAGGAGGTGCAACGTCACCCCATCCAAACTAGCTGCAGTACAGTTGAGTGGCTTTGTGACAAACTTGAGAATACCCTTACAAGTGATTTACCGGTTGGAGCAGATTATCTGCTTGGATGCTTGTGGGGTGTCTGTATCAGTCTTTTCTTTGAACCAATGCTGAGGTTGCTGTAGCTGATGACTGCACATTATGTGCAAAAGTCACAAGTCTGATTTGCATGGACTCTTCTTCCTCACCACCACCTATTTCTGTCAGCTCAACTTCTTCTCTATCACGATTTGCTATCTTTTTGAGGTGCTCTTCCAATAATATTGTGTGTTGATTTTTCAGATAGGCCACTGGGTCAACCTGGTTTACCATGACTCACTGAGGAACAAGCCAATGCCTGAGGAACATGTTGTTGCAGATCTAGCCAGTTTTATTTGCCTTTTTCTTGGTAGGGCTATGCCCATGGCAGGAGTGGTGGTTGATGCAGGTTCTTGGCCTCTCAAAAAGATGGAAGCAGGTGATGTTGGTTGTACTGCATACCTGAGAGCAGTATGAATTGAGGTGACCTGCACATAGACTGTGACATGCTAAAGACGAACAATCACTTTGCTCATCATCTTTCTTACATCCCAGGCTTTTGAGAACCTTCCTTTACACTTGTTTCATGTGGGTCTCAATCTAGTTTGAATTCATGCTAAAGTCATCAGAGGGGGGCTTGCTGAAGATTGGGGAGTGCTGTTTCTTTAAGTTGTATTAGACTGTGAAGCACCCATATCTATTGGAAGAGCAGTCACAACAACATCTTGCTCAGCAGCAAGCTCATGATAACGTATAGCAGGCTCTGGTTGCTGTTGAGTTTCCTGTGAAGATTCCATTTGATGGTAGGATAGTTCAATTTCTGATTCCTTTCTCTCAGCTGTGATTACATTCACTGCAGCGCTGAGAAACATATGTATCGGTCCAGGGATGATATTCCTCCCAGCCTCCTCCTGCCTTGAGAAGAGAGAAGGTAGTATATTGCATTTCCAGGAAAAGGACGAGGCCTTGATATCATTGGTGGCACAGGCTTCTTCTGCTCCTCACTGGTCACTCTTTTGGCAGGAACCTCCTTCATTGGGGCCATCTTTTTTACTTCTTGTATGTATCAGCAACAAGAACTAAAGCACTTAGCAGAAAGATCTTGTAGAGGTCTGGGAAATAACAAATAAGGAAGAGAGGGAGGTTTGGCAATATTTGTAAATGTAATACAGGTCATAAATAATAACCCTTATTATTATAATAATATTATAAAAAATTATTCAATAAAAATACCAGGTGTCCCTCCATGGTCATGGAGGGACATGCAAAAATGTAATAAATTGTGTTCCCCGTAATTGTGTTCCTCCAGAATCCATGGAAGCCCAATAGGAGGCAATTATTTAATAAATAGTTGGTGCCTTTCCAGAGCCCATGGCATCTCTATGTGAAGTGGAGAGGAGGCAAGTGTCAAATGCAAATCAAATAAACAAATTAATAAATAGCTGGTGTCCTCCAGGGCGGATGGGACCCTCATGGGAGGTGCGGTGCAGGTACAAATTGAATGAAGTAATCAAAGACAATCACTGTGTTCTATGGCTTACCACAATCACCTACAATCACAAATAAATCTATCAGGAAACACACATTAGAAAAAAGCAAAACATGAAAAAAACATAATGGGCTTCTTCTTATATCAATATGCCTTGGAAATGGAATATAATGATAATAATGTAATTATACCACTGACTATTTATTTGGAGTGGGCAACTGCCCACTTTAGGAAATAATTACATCTGTTGTCAGGGTGAAGTCTTAAATCACTTAATTAGCCAGAGCTTGATTCCCTGGTGATTATGGCACAGAGCAGATAAACTTAAATTAGGGCAATGTATAAAGTGTTTTTGCAGTATCAAAACAGTTAGAAATGGGGTTTCTGGTTTACCAGGGTATGCACCTCATTAAGGCAGAACCTACCACTCTACTCAGGGCAAGAGAGCTACACTCCCAAGACAGCCCCTGCTCACCCCCTTGGTAGGCTGGCATGAGCAGTCAGGCTTATCCCAGAGGCAATGTGTAAAGTGTTTGCACAACACACACAACACTAGTGACACAATAAATACACCACAAAGGATACTCCACAACAAGTTATATAAAAATAAACTGTATTGCACAAAAATCATTAGGCCAAACACGACATGTATCGGTAATACCATCTTATCCAAGCAGTTGTCAGAACATCACGCAGGTTACTAGTACTTTGCGAACACAAGCAGTAGTCAGATAAACACATAGGTTACTACTATTCTGAAACACAAGCAGTATTCAGGTCATCATTTTCACAAAAATGCACATGTCATAACAAACACATTATCATGAGGGCCAACACATCATCCTGAATATACATATCATGGAAACATTCTTATATGGTAGGTCATAAACTCATTTGGTAATACTCCTCCTGCAAATATACACTCCCCTTCTAACAGGTTAATCATTTCATGCCCCCATCCAGGCGCTCCTGCACTCCTCTTGGGGGTAATGTGGTAACTAGAGGTGGCTGGGCAGGCACGGGACCTCCGTCGAGGGTCTTCTCTTGTCCTGCTAGCCATAATGTGCTGCCAACTAACAGTGTTCTGAGGGCTACCTTCTCCAGAGTCAAGGCCTCCCCTCACAGTATGGGCAACATTGGGGGTGGGGAGGGGCCCCTGCACCTACTCCCTTGGCTGGGGAGACCCCTCTTCATCTTCCCACATAGGGAACAAGGAGACTTTCCTTACACAAGGCCCCCGCCGGTGGCACCCAAGGCCATGCAGTTCCCAGCTGCATAGATCATCAGAGCATTGGTGCTCCTAAACTGATGTCCCACCTGGAGGAGGGCCCCCAAACCTCTGGCATTGGCAGGGAGGCTACCGTCGGTCCTGCCTTCTATCAAGTATCCCCACTCACCAGTGAGGGCGGCCCACGGGCATGCAGCACTGCTTCCAACTGCTGGGGGACTGCCCAGCGAATCGTTCTATCTCAGGCTCCCCCGTCAGTCTCTCAGGGGCCCAGGGGCCGGGGGATAGGGGGCAGCACTTCTCTCATGCCCGGCTGGCTCCTACGTTGGCAAGGGTACGGCAGTCTCCTGGAATCAGCAGAAGGGTCGCAATGCTCTTCCTGGTGGTGCAGCCGGGCCACAGCAGTGAGAGCACCAAAGCAGGTGCCTGTCTGTGCCCTGGGGGGCACCTCCAAGAGCACGCCTCATCTGTGCCAAGGCCTTCACTGCCGGTGGCTTCTCTTCACCTCTACAGCGTCGCATAGTCAGGAGCCCTAACAACACTGCCCTTCCCTGCGCCTCCAAGACAGTGGGATGCAAAACAAAAGCGCACTCCATGCACTGGAGGGACGTGCTCTTCAAATACTTTAAATCCAAGGGAATAAAGTGCTTTCCTTGTGCTGAAATAGGGAAACACACAGCACTCTCCCTCACTGAAGCAGGGAAACACCAAAGCGCTCCTTCCTTATTGAACTTCTCTGGCAGGTTCACGAGGTGTCTAAAGATGTGGTGGACAGCCCCCTGTACATATGCTCATTTTGTGTAGCTTCCACAAAAGGGGGATGGGGGCTCCAACCAGCACTTCCCAGTTCCAGGAATGTCACCTTTCTACGCCAGCTCTGGCTCCAGCTATCAGTAGGGGGTAAACAAGCCTTTTGTGTGAGGCCAAGGCACAGCCTTTACAGATGTAGGTGTGTCCTGCTTCTACCTCTCTCCGCCCAGGAAGATCATTCAGTATGCAGATGTTCTCTTGTTAAACTTCCATCCTCCCTGTGTTCAGGCTGTCTGAAAAGTATGCACAAAGCCCAGCTGTCACTCTGCCCCAGACGTGGATTTGAGTCAAGTTGTAAAACACCAGGGCCATAAGCACAGAGAAATGCCCAATGCCCACTTTCTAAATGTGTCATTTCTACAATGGGAATAAAAAAAATCCACCCACACCAGTAAGCAGCATTTCTCACTACCATTCGAACCATACAAAACATGCCCATTCCACCCCTCATAGATCAGACAATATCACTTAGACATCTGTTAGGGCATTTCCAATGCATTCCTATGAGAGGGGCAGTGATCACAGTAGTGAGAAACTAAATAAGTGGTTGTCACTACTAGGACAAGTAGTACAGAAAGACATATGCCCTACCTTTTACATGCACATCACCCTACCCAGAGGGCTAGGTATGGCCTATCTTAGGGGTGACTTACATGTAGTAAAAAGGGAGTATATAATCATAAGGGGGACAGGGAATTTAGATGGTCCAGTGTACAGTATCCCTAATTATAATATTTGAAACAAGTAAGAGTACACTGTTCCAAAAAGGAAGAAATGAAATTTAGATATACCATCAGGCACTTCTATAAATCGAAGCAAGAGTCCTCACACATCTTGTTAGATGTCATGCTTCATCATAGGGCTCGCTCCTCATCAGACTGGCGCTGCAATGTCTGACGAGCCCCACAAGGGGGCTCTTTGCCGGAGATCTTAATTGGTGATATGTGCCATAGTAAAGAGCATGGAGGAGTAAATTTAAACCCACTGGCAAAGATCGAGAAACAAAAAACAGGAGAGGGAAAAGTTTAAAATTGGCTCAGGAACATCCAAAACCAGCTTTATTAATTGTAGCGGGGTCCCGGTCAATGTTAAAAACACTGTGGAGTAAAAGGGAAATAATGTTCCGGCACTCCACCTTAATAGTAGTGGACGAAACCTGCTTCAACCACTAAATAAAGGGAGTTCAGCAGTGATAAAGTGCCCAGAGTCCTACAGCCAACAAAACGAGGTCAAAAGACTAGGAGAAGAGAGGCAAAAAGTTTGGGGATGACCCAGCAAAAAGGGCCAGGTCCAACAAAAGTTAAAACACTAAGCAACAAAAATCACAAACTGAATAAGAACAACAGAGTACAATTTAATAAACACGTCAACAAAAGTACAAAAATACATTAAGAGAACCAGAGAGATGATTTTTTAAAAGTTTTTAGTAGAAATAGTGCCAAAGAACACAAAGCACCAATAATAGTCCATGGCCACAGTAGACCGGGATCTAATCGTGTTACAAGATGATATAAGGCTGACCGCAATGGAACCCTGATTAGATACACAAATGGACTAGTCCACTGGTAAAAAAGCTGAAAGTTTAAATTCGATAATTTTCTTAAGTCCTAATTCCAAAAAGGACTTTGTCACTTTTGTTAGTTGAAAATCGTCTCCACGCTGAATGAATCTGAAGTTGTAGCTGTCACCATGGAATTGCAGGTCAGATATTATACACAGGTTGGTCCTGTTAATGCTCTGGAGCTTTTCAACTTTGTTTTGAAAATCTTCCCAACACAGAAATTAACTTTGTCATTTTTTGGAGGTTCAGAGATCTCTGCATGGGTCAAAGTTGAAATTAAATTTGATGCAGTGGTATTCCGAGTTGGATACATTTCGCAGTGGGTACTACTGAGGCTCTGAAGTTTCCAAACTTTGGACCAGATGTAGGAAAAAAGCAATTTGCGACTTGCAAATTGCGAGTCCCTGCGACTCGCAATTTGCAAGTCGCAAATTGCTATGCAGTACGGTGTCTAAGACACCGACTGCAACTCGCAATGGGGTCGCAATGACCCACCTCATGAATATTCATGAGGTGGGTCGCAAATTGCGGCCCCATTACGAGTATAGGCACTCGCTAACATGGAGGCCTGCTGACGTCAGCAGACCTCCATGTTAGCGACCTGCTTTTAAATAAAGCAGTTTTTTTTTTTTTGAAGTGTAGCCCGTTTTCCCTAAGGGAAAACGAGCTGCACTTTAAAAAAAAACGAAATCTTTAGTTTCGTTTTTTTTCAGGGCAGGGAGTGGTCCGTTGGACCACTCCCTGCCCTGAAAAAATATTTTGGGCTCCAGTCACAAACTGGAAGGGGTCCCATGGGGACCCCTTCCAATTTGCGATTGGGTTACCATCCACTTGAAGTGGATGGTAACTGCGATGCCATTTGCGACCGCATATGCGGTCGCAAATGGTATTGCATCCCAATGCGACTCGCAAATAGGAAAGGAACACCCCTTCCTATTTGCGAGTCTGAAATGCATTTTGCGAGTCGGTAACGACTCGCAAAATGCATTTCTGCATTGGGATACGCGTTTTGCGACTCGTAAACGGCAAATTTTGCCGTTTGCGAGTCGCAAAACGTTTGCTACATCTGGCCCTATGTTCTAAACTTTAGAAACCACTGCATACCACTTGGCACCCTTACATACTCTGCAGTGATTAAAAGCTTAATCATTGCAGAGTATGCAAGGGCATCAAGGCCCATATTAATACTTTTTAGCACCACATTTGTGTCATTTTTTTTATGCAAAAGCGGCGCAAACTTCAAAAATATAATTATATTTTGTAAGAGTGCATCGCTTTTGAGTCAAATGCAGCACTAAAAAAGTATGAGCCTAAGTGATATCGGGCCCCACTCTTTTCTTAGGCAATATGCATCCTCACACCCATTTTTGGATGCCCTCTGCATCCATCGAGGTATTCCGTGGATTCTGGAATGATCTTCATGTAATTCTGCATGTCTCTAGAGGTCAAATGGTGTGTGAGTGTGCTTCCTTTATTCCCAAAGTTGTGCTGAAGCAACAACTGTGACGCCATTCACGAAGAAACCAGATTTCAACTTAAAATATCTAACCCTTACTTAAACCCTGACCTTTACAGGCCAAATGCATTGATCTTTGCAGGCCAGTGGAGGTGACACTAGTAGGAGTGATCTGCTGGTGCAAGTAGCAGTCAGTTAAAAGTAGACAGGTCTTCTGTCTTCTATGTTCTGTATATCTTCAGTTGTAGTGAGGGTTCACTTCCTTTTGATGAGCTATTTGATTCATGCACTGCGTATAAGTTTTTGTGTTGGTTGAATGGTTGACTTCTTTGGACTGTAGTCAAAAATGTTGATTATTTTGTTGTTCTGTATGTACACCATGTTGGCTATGGAGAGGAAACATCCTTAACTATCCCTCATGATGTGGAGGAAAATCACTGCATGTAGCAGCATATTTTGTGGGTTTTTTTCTGAAGCATCTGAAGAAGGTAGCGTCTGTTTTTGGAGAAAACCAAAATTCCAATAGGTCTGCAAGGGTTTTTCAGGACATTGACATGAAAGCCACTTCATGTTTGCACCAATAATATATCCCATGACATACCAGGAGATTAATGAAATCCCAGATCTTATACCCAGATAGTCAAGTTAAGGCACAGATTACAAATAAAATATGAATCAATTTACAATCTAGAAGGCACAATCATTCCAACATGTCACTTCACTTTGAAAGCGTTTACGACAGCTAAGCTTTAAACGTGCACACAGATATTGAATGTGCTTACAGATTCAGGGTAAACCTAGTCTCATTGTGTAATATGTAGACAGAACAAAAGGAAATAAATTAATATTTTATCTTAACGACCTCAACATGTTAGTGCTCTGCGACAGCTAACAGATGAACTTAATGCATTTTAACTTTAAACAAATTAATAGCATAGGTGAAAATGTTGTTTTGTTACTGATTGAGTACATACCATTTGTGAAAGGTAAAGGGATAATAGTGTAAATATCTAAGTATACCTTGGCATTTCCAGCCTTTCTCAATGCAATTATTTTAGACTGGAAGAGTGAATGAGAAACTAAATGTATCTCCTTTCATATTCTCCCAGGATACTTCCTCATAGAATATACCTGATAGATAGTCCATTAAGACGTCAGTGAGATGCCAGTGACTCGAAATGGGGAATGCTATTGTTTTCGGAATAGCTGGTAAAGGCAGAGGTACATATGGCCCTCTTCTGCTGATACGCAAACATTGCTGCCCAGGCAAAGGCATGAAGTCTTGTTGGAACTGAAACGAACCTTGGCACATGGATATGCATATCAGATTAAATATTTTGAAAATGGGAATGTTAGGCTGCTGGACCACAAGTAGCAACTTAAGGAAAGACTTGAAAATGAGCCAATCAGCTTGTCATCATTTCCTTTAAAAATGTCTGTATTTTCAAACACAATAAATTCGTGTTTCTCTTGAAAAGACACAGAAGAGATATCCTCGATGTTCAAGTGCCATTCCTATTGTGAAAACGTAGCCAACAAAAACGAGAGAGGCAATTCCATGATTTATCCTCATGCATTGTGTGTTAATTGCCTAATGTGTGTGCCTAACTATTTTTAAAAAAATGCCAGGGATTATAATAAAGTGTCTGGTATTTCCTCATTCAAGAATTAAAGATAAAGCCAAGACGCTTATTTGGAGGAGATGGTTGAATCTGAATGATTGGTGCTCAATGACATGTTCCTAATAGCCTAAGGAGGAACTGGGACTTGGTAAAGGGCATTGCTTTTGCAGAATACCAGATCCATAGAAAAACTGGGTGTGATTTCACTGCTACAGTGGAAGACTTGGAAGTCTTGCCAAACTCTAATATGACTGAAGCTTTGGAGATTTAAGCTTAAAGGTATTTTGTCCACGGAGCCAATCCCCGATGCTCAGATAGCCTCATCTCCTTCCTTCTTGGCCTAATCTGTTACACTGGTATCCCACAAAAGTCCCAGAGTGAAAGTTTACTTTTTTTACTGTTTCCCTTGGAGTAACACAGTTTTCTATTGACAATATGTTACTGACTGTCCTCAATGATATATATTGAAAATTGTTAGTTATGTATGTATCTGGTATTTATATAGTGCAAACCAGCCAAAGGGCAGTGGAGCATAGTACAGAATCAAAAGCAAATATACAGTCAATGTGTGATAGAACGATTACCTGGTTTGCAGACCGTTACTACATCATGATGTACTGTTGTTTATAGAAGTGCATCATCAGCTTCTTCTTATATTGGAGCAGGGTTGCAGCAGTACTGATGGATTTTTAACAGTGTTTTCTGAACCTAATATCAAACTGAATATTAGCTTGAATGTAAAAAGAAGAGGTTTAAACAGTAATGTTGGGATAAAGGTATTCTTCTTGGTCGCTATGATAACTTCCATATGCTCTTAAAGACACATGATTCTACACACAAGACAATTCTATGGTCTATTATGAATTGAAGAGAGAATCGTTCAATAACTGATAGAAGACATTTAAATATCAGCCTCCTATGGTTACTTGACTCAATTTGAAACACATTTGGATGTCAGGGGTAATTATATGAATTAATGTACCAGTGGCATTCCAAAAAATAGACAAGAACAACATTGGATTTTGCTTCATAGAGTTTAAGAGCATAAATATTTTTCTGCCCTGCATTTGACAAATACTTTTAAAGATCAAGGCAAGGTATATTTGCTTTATGACTATCCCCAGGATGCGTCCAAAGTATTGGGTTCCATTGAAGTACCGCCTTCACATACAGAGTTTCCTTTATTCTTACAGTCTTTATTTTTACTTTTAAAAAATTGATTTTTAGGCTGTGAATTATTGGCACAATCTTCTACTTTCATTAGTTGACTTAGGAGCTCAGTTAAAGTCTGGTTAATTATTATGGTGCTGTCTTCATATTTTAACTTCTCCTTTGATCTAAAGGGACATGTAGATACCCTTGGAATAATTACTGAAGATTTAATATTGTGCCTTAGGACTTATACAGTGTAACATTTTGACTTGGAAGCAATAGACTTGTCATTCAATTTTATGAGTGACCCTCTAGTGGTACATCCATAATACTTTTATATTAATTTATGCCAACCATTTTTTAGGCTTCGAGTTTATTACCTCTTGACTTTATTGTATTGTATTTGTTCATTCCATAATCCCCAGCATCTTTGGTAGGTTAACGTCTCATAGCTGGCTCATGTAACCAAAGGCGGCTGGAAGGGCATTTAATGCAAACTTTGTGCCACTTTTGTTTAGGGTGCTGTATAGACATATCTGTAGTGAATTAATATTATACGCGATCTCCAACTGCTGTTATGAGACTGTTTCTTTCATAAGTGTTTTTAGGAAATCTGGATGATGTGTCTTGTAGGCTTAAATAATTACCAAGGTTTGGAACCTTACCTAATAATAAATTACCATCTAGTCACCATGCAAAAACGGCATATGACTACTTACTCTCAGCAAAGGTTAAAGCCTTTAGGTCACATTTAAAATTGGGTAATAATGTGACATCCTCTGATTGCTAGAAGATTTCTTCCACCAGAAGAACATGGTGGTCAATCCAGTGGTCAATTTAGCAATTCCATCAGAAATCACAGTGTTTTCCATTACACTCCAACTCTTTATCATACCCTAGACCTGCTGCTCACAGCTGTTCAGAGCCTTGTTTACGCTCATATTATTGCTAAGTAAAGTGAGTTCTGCTTTTAGTCTCAATAGTAAACCATCAATCTACTGAATTCAATGCATGAAAGCTAAACCAAATCAAACTACATAGTTGTTGCTTTCTTTTTGATGTACTGCTTTCTGACCACTGCCCAATGCAATCTTCTTCCCTCTGTGCTCTCCTAGTGGTCATGGTACAGAGTTATCAGCAAATGATGAAGTGTCTTACTAAAATTCGTAAGTGGGCGACATGACATCCACTTATGTGAAAAAATCCAAGCAGAAGCAATAAAAGGCCTTCCTACACAACAGAGTGATATTTCTGCTCAAATTTCCTTCCTCACCCTACAAATTCCACCATCCCTTCTTCACCTGAATCTTTGGGGTACATGTTTAACCTTGCCCATGTAAACTTCCTCAATATCTCTGAGATTTGCTCTAGCCCCTCCTTTAACTAAGTTTTTGGTCACTTGCGTGTGAATAGCAAACTATAGTACTGCAAGACTCACCTAACTGATCTTCCACACTAGTTGTAACTGCTCGGGAAAGCCTTTAATTGAGTCACATGGGGCCTCTTAAAGCTCCCTAGATTTCCAAACCCCTCCTCTTTCACTAGGTTGAATGGCTATGAGTGTACAAAGAGCCCTATACAGATGTATGATTCTTGTCCACTACCAGGTACAAGAAAACTTTGACCGTACTACTCACCCCAAAAGCAGACACTGCCTCGCAACCTCTAAATTCCATTATGCCAACTGCATATTCAGTTCATTTTCCCACCTGGCACGTATTCAATGAAAACATTTCAACCTAGACCTAAGGCTACCTACCTAATGCTCTATTCCTCGAAATTGCTTTTTCTCATATTTGAAGATATCTATGACTGGACAATTCTGTCCCACTTATGGAGTGATTGTCTCTGCTTTTTAATGTGCTCAGTGGGCACGTCTACTCTCTCGTTTGCTTCCCCTTGTTCTCTCTGCTACAGGGTACGTGATTGATGTCTGTTTGCCATTAAATGCATATCTTTCTTTCCCTCTGCTTCCGATTACTCGAATCGGTGGCTCCGTTGTTCTTAAGTGAAATAAATACAACCGAAACATTAGGTCTAAACAAATTGTACACTCACACTGGA
Organism: Pleurodeles waltl; assembly: GCF_031143425.1. Classification (NCBI taxonomy): domain Eukaryota; kingdom Metazoa; phylum Chordata; class Amphibia; order Caudata; family Salamandridae; genus Pleurodeles; species Pleurodeles waltl. The sequence continues at coordinate 1,181,645,576 of NC_090437.1, forward strand.
AACTTATTTTAGAAAATGTGTTCTGTTCCTCGAGGAAATGCTGGAGGTATCTCATTCCACTGATATTTTACATAAATACGAGGCTCCATTAACTAAACCTCACGCAGTAGGTAGATAATATCTTGCAAAAATTCCATCAACTCAGTCTTGAGAACATTAAAATAATTATTTCATATCCAATCATTAAACCCTCAGCACTGCATTACTGCTTTCATCTCTGACTTTTAGATCTAAATGGCATGTGATAATGGCCGCATTTCTATTTTTCCTTCATCACCCCATTTACATGTATAATCTCTAATCTCCTTAATGAAAGGAGCACCATTGATACTGGACAGAAAGGTAAGTACCAGAGAAGAGACACAGTTATGAGGTTTTGTAGAGTTGGAAAGGTGCGTTTGTCCAATGAACAGTAAAAAGGAAGCTTAAAAAGTTATTCACATCTTTTTATATACACAAATGTCTATTTTTTCTGAATTTATCCCAATTGAAATGAATAATGCCAGCGTCACGAGAGTATGAACAGTACTATTGTCTACCCAAACTGCCAACTCCTGGTTAATCGGGGATTCGAGTCAAGGGAGTGCTGTGTTTCTAATGGCAAATAACAAGTAATTACAGCTGGACCGGGGTCTCACTTGAGACCTGCCATCGCCAACCTAATTACATCCCAGGAAGACAAAGGGATTCTGTTCAGCTGTTATCCTCAATGGCTGAGCGAGCAGAATAGGGACGCTAGCTGCACACTCCTCGCCAGCAGAACACGAGCCTCAACTTCAGCATAAAAGACTGGCGAGAGGTGTTTGCCCTGAGCCAAAGTAGAAACTACAGAAACGAAATATAATATTTTCCCAACATCAAAATGCAAAACAAACATTCCTGGTATGTTGGATTGTTTGTCAAATCTCTAAGGGCCAGATGTTACATTTTTCACAATAGCGATTACCTAATTGCGATTTTTAAATCGACTTACCTCATCAATATTCATGAGGTATGTCCCAATTTGCGAGCCATTGCGAATGGCTACAATCACAGGGATGGTGGCCTGCTGGGCTCAGCAGACCACCATGTCTGGGACTGTTTTTCAATAAAGCAATCTTTTTTTTTTTTTAAATGCAGACCGTTTTCCTTAAAGGAAAACTGGATGCATTTAAAAATGAAAAATGAAAAGTTTTCTTTTCATTTTTTAAGAGTAAATAGTGATCCATAGGGCCACTGATTGATCTTAAAAAAGTTTTTGCATGGATTCACGAAGGGAATGGGTTACCACCTACTTGAAGTAGGTGATAACTGCGATTGTTTTGTGACCGCATTTACGGTCACAAAACAATCATACATACCTCTGCGATTCGGTATTAGGAAGGGACGCCCTTGACACGCCCCTTCCTAATTCCGAATCAGTATGTAGTCGCAAATCCAATTTGCAATTCGGTAACAAGTTACCGAATAGCAAATTGGACTTGTTACATACCAAAACGCATTTTTGCGATCGCAAACGGCCCAACAGGCCTGTTGGCTCTCCAGCTGCCTAGGTTCCAAAAAATGTTTGAGACATCTGGCCCTAAATTCCTATTTTCACTCCCAGATGCCCACATTCACAGTTGATATTAAAAATATTGTTGTTTGCAATAAAAGAAAACATTTGGGCTTCAATTTGGTCTACATTTTATTTATTTTTATATACTTTAGGCCCTATTATCGAAAGGAATTGTAAAAATACAGCATGAGATACATATTTCCCCCTACATATTTTTTCATGTTTTCCTGTTCACAAATATTGCCAGAAGTTGCCCTCAAAAACTGCCCAAGGTGCAGGTTTCCAGACATACTATTGGGAGGACCATATGATATCTCCCAAGGGTTACTATTACCCCCTGTGTTGAATTCTACATAGCATATGCTTCCAAAATGGAGTCATGGAACCTTGTGACTTTAGTGTCATTTTTCTTTTGGGAACCACCAGACGGGGGCTTGGCTCTTTTTAACCAATTAATTAATTCAGGACATTAATATATTTACTTTAAAGGTTTGGAAGAGACACGCCAGCTCCCCCTAATGTATCGCCAGCAGGCAAACCAGCACTGTGTGAATCTCAGCCTACATTCATCCTTTCTGAATAAACTTAAATATTATATTTTTATAGAGTAAACAAAGCCCGGAGGTATCAGAGCGCTTAACATATGAGTAGAATACCAGGATTCTACTCATATAACGAATACTGCAACATTTTGTGCACAGTTGAGTAAATCACAAATTGCCAATAAGTAGTCCTGACAAAAAAGGGATGAAGTTAAAGATGAAACAAAGAGGGGACTAAAATGGAAAACATACTAGCAATACATACGTGCATCACATCACACATCAGGCCACATATTTTGGGGGCACATTTAGAGTTGCAGCGGTCCAATCTTTGTGGACCACTGTCCACTTGTTTGCTACAGAAGGTATTAATTAAGTTCAGTAGCAGAACACTGCAAAGCAGAAACTCATTTACCCTATAAGAGGCATTTGGTAAGTCAATGACAATGCAGTGGCACTGCTCCCCTTTCACTGGACTTCGTAGGCCACTTACCTAGTGCTGCTGCATTTTGAATCATGTTATTCTCTTTTTAACTTATTTGATGGTATTGCTCATTTCTGGAGCCTAACCAAAATTCTGTTAATAAATCTTCCCTGTAGTACTCAGTGTATCTATGTGGCGAAAGTTCCTTTAATTATTTATTAGACCCATCCTTGTGGATTGCTTCCACTAAAGCATCCCTTCGTAGATATCCGGCATATATTTATTTTCCATACAGGTATGATTGCCAGAATTGAACAGAATTGTCTGCATCCTAGTGATATGATTCTATAAATGACAGGAAAATCTACCTGAGTCGAATACTGTGGAAGCTTGAAGTACATTTATAATCCATTTCTTGACTGTGGAGTCCTTAATTTCATCTGTATCCATTACATCAACTAAAGCAGGTTTCAGTTAGACCTGTCAGCCTTAGGGCGATCAACCCCCAAACCTTTTGCCTTCTCCCTACCTATTTCGCTGAATTCATTTTTGTTGGCCATAGGACTCTGTGCAATTTGTCACTGCTAACCAGTGCTATTTACTTGTACTCACTCCCTAAAATATGGTAAAATTAACTTACACCCAATTGACACATTTAATGTAGATTTTTCTAGTAAATTGAGAAGGAAAGTCAGTTTTAATAAATACACAGAGGCAAGTATTATGCGTCTCTATTCTTGATTAATTAAAATAGCACTAGTCAAGAACGTAAAAAGAGCTCCAAATTTAATCAGGCTTGGGAACAGTAAGCCAATGGGAAGCAAACAGTAGTATTACAATATACAAATCAGGGCCAAGGGAACACCTATAATATCTAACTTGACTGTAAACAGCCCTGTTTTCTGGCGCAAGTAGTTAAAAGTAGGTATTTAGCAGAGGACATTGAGCAACACAATGAAAATAGCCAAGACAAATATAAATATATCTTGAACAACGTCTAGAAAACCGGGAACAAACAGTAGAGAAGATGCCATGGGAGAAGTGTGGAACAGGATAGGAGAGTTTCCCGCGGCAGGATCCAAGGATGTAGAGTGGAGGCAATCTGAATGCTTCTTATGTGGATGCAGGTGTTGGAGTAGATGATACTCTTAGGGCAGGAAACAAACACTGGATTAATAAAGTGTTGCAGCAGGATAGCACTTGCCCCTGTGTCTTTAATAAAATTAAGACTTTCCTTAATAATTTACTAGTAAAACCTACATTTAATGGCATATTATGCTTATTTAAAGCATATTAATTACTACAGAAGAGGCAGTGTTAACAGCTTTACAGTAGAAAGTGTGAAAAGTAACATAATTAAACCAGTCAGCCGAAAGTCCTCTAAGCGTGAACCGACCCAGAAGGCTTTGGAAGCCAAAGCTCCCCAGGGCAATTGGCACCGAAAATGGGGGTATCAGTCCCAGCAATGGACATGTCCCATTTAACCCAACAGGTGAGTGTTGGAGGGGAGACTGGTTTGTAGGGGACCCTGAAGGAAATAAGGAGTTGAGAATCACAGGATGTTCTGAGATGTATGTTTTTATTTTTGTTTATACGTTTTGAGACAATTAGTTTTTGTACGTTTGTGATGTTGAAGAGAATGCCTGTTGGAGTAAAATGATGAGAAGAAATATCTAATGTTTTTAACTGGGCTGAGAGCATTTTAAAAGAGAGAGAAACATTTTCAGACCCAGAAATGAAAATTTGCATATCACATTGGCATCCCATAATTGACTGTAGTTTGGAATAGGAGTATTGGATTTTTCCCTTTTCCAGGGTCATCCCCAATCTGTTTGCCTCCTGCCTCCTATTTTTTTCTGACCTGTTGCTGTTGGCTTTTGAACTCTGAGCACTTTACCACTGCTAACCAGTGCTAAAGTGCACATGTTCTCTGTGTAAATTGTATGGTTGATTGGTTTATCCATGATTGGCATATTTGATTTACTGGTAAGTCCCTAGTGCAGTGCACTAGAGGTGCCCATGGCCTGCAAATCAAATGCTACTAGCGGGCCTGCAGCAGTGGTTGTGCCATATACATTAGTAACTCTGTAAACATGGCTCAGGCCTGCCACTGCAGTGTCTGTGTGGGCAGTGTTAAACTGTAAATTGGACTTGGCAAGTGTACCCATTTGCCAGGCCTAGACCTTCCCTTTTCTTACATATAAGACACCCCTAAGTTAGGCCCTAGGTATCCCCAAGGGCAGGGTGCAGTGTATGGTTAAGGTAGACCATATAGGAATGTGTTTTATATGTTCTGAAATACTGCTAAATTTGTTTTACACTGTTGCAAGGCCTGTCCCTCTCATAGGTTAATATGAGGGCTACCTTTAAATATGACTAAAGTGTAGATTACCTTTGGGAGTGGATAGACAGGTGGAATTTGGGGTCTCTGAGCTCACAATTTAACAAGACATCTTTTAGTAAAGTTAACTTTTAGATTGTGTGTTTGAAAATGCCACTTTAAAAAAGTGGACATATTCTTGCTTAAACCATTTCTGTGACTCTTCCTGTTTGTGGATGCCCTGTCTGGGTCAGTTTGACAGTTGACAGTTGGGCTGGGTGCACCTCTCTAGACAGTGACACAAAGGGAGCTGGGGTGTAGTCTGCATTTCCTGGTCAGCCATCTGTGCTAGGAGGGTGGGGAGGAGTGGTCACTCACACCTGAAAGGGCTGTGCCTGCCCTCATACAATGCACTTTCCAACCCCCTGGTGTGTGTCTGGGGCCTGGCCTGGGCAAGGCAGGATTTCACAAACAAGAGAGACTTTCCCTTGAAGTAAGCCTATTTCAAAGGGCAAAATGGGTATAAGAAGGGCACCCAAATCCACAGACTTTAGAACACTTCTGGAAACCAAGAGGAACCTCTGCCTGGAGAAGAGCTGAATAGCTGAGGAAGAAGAGCTGCACTGCCTGTGACTGTGCTTTGTGGAGCTATTCTGCAGGTGTTGCTTCTGCCTGTGCTAGAGGACAAAGACTGAACTTTGTGTGCCTTCCTTCTTATGAAGAACTCTCTAAGGGCTTGATTTAGAGCTTGCCTCCTGTTATCGAAGTTTCAGGGACAGCAAAGACTTCTCTCTGCCAGCACCTGGACCCTCTGCTGAGACTCCTACCCTGCAAAGTGGTGCCCATCCAGTTCCTGGGGCCCTGAAAGGAGAAGCTGGCAGGCCAAGAGTGAGAAATCCACGCACAGACTGCCATGCGGGGAAAAGATCGATGCAACTCCGATCCGTGGCTCAAAACTCGGCGCGCCACCGGCTTAGTGGCTGAAAATCGACACTCGCCTGCAATGCAACTGAAAGATCAATGCACATGGCCAGATAAATGACGCGCAACATTGCTGACTGAGGCTGGTGAGATCGCATAATTGGTTGTCTTAGACCAATCCTGTAGAAAAGCATCCATTGCTAAGTCTAATGGATCCTGACACCAGCTGAAAAGCAGAGGAAGATGAGAATTTGGAAAGGCCCCCATCTGTGATATAGCAGATTGAAAATATAAAAATGGAGTCTCCAGTCGCTGTAGTAGTGAAGAAAATGAGAATGCTTGTCTGCAACATTGTTGAGGCTGCTTGACAAAAAGTCTGTGCAAACAGATAACTTCCTTCTTATGAAGAACTCTCTAAGGGCTTGATTTAGAGCTTGCCTCCTGTTATTGAAGTTTCAGGGACAGCAAAGACTTCTCTCTGCCAGCACCTGGACCCTCTGCTGAGACTCCTACCCTGCAAAGTGGTGCCCATCCAGTTCCTGGGGCCCTGAAAGGAGAAGCTGGCAGGCCAAGAGTGAGAAATCCACGCACAGACTGCCATGCGGGGAAAAGATCGATGCAACTCCGATCCGTGGCTCAAAACTCGGCGCGCCACCGGCTTAGTGGCTGAAAATCGACACTCGCCTGCAATGCAACTGAAAGATCAATGCACATGGCCAGATAAATGACGCGCAACATTGCTGACTGAGGCTGGTGAGATCGCATAATTGGTTGTCTTAGACCAATCCTGTAGAAAAGCATCCATTGCTAAGTCTAATGGATCCTGACACCAGCTGAAAAGCTGAGGAAGATGAGAATTTGGAAAGGCCCCCATCTGTGATACAGCACATTGAAAATATAAAAATGGAGTCTCCAGTCGCTGTAGTAGTGAAGAAAATGAGAATGCTTGTCTGCAACATTGTTGAGGCTGCTTGACAAAAAGTCTGTGCAAACAGATAACTTCCTTCTTATGAAGAACTCTCTAAGGGCTTGATTTAGAGCTTGCCTCCTGTTATTGAAGTTTCAGGGACAGCAAAGTCTTCTCTCTGCCAGCACCTGGACCCTCTGCTGAGACTCCTACCCTGCAAAGTGGTGCCCATCCAGTTCCTGGGGCCCTGAAAGGAGAAGCTGGCAGGCCAAGAGTGAGAAATCCACGCACAGACTGCCATGCGGGGAAAAGATCGATGCAACTCCGATCCGTGGCTCAAAACTCGGCGCGCCACCGGCTTAGTGGCTGAAAATCGACACTCGCCTGCAATGCAACTGAAAGATCAATGCACATGGCCAGATAAATGACGCGCAACATTGCTGACTGAGGCTGGTGAGATCGCATAATTGGTTGTCTTAGACCAATCCTGTAGAAAAGCATCCATTGCTAAGTCTAATGGATCCTGACACCAGCTGAAAAGCTGAGGAAGATGAGAATTTGGAAAGGCCCCCATCTGTGATACAGCACATTGAAAATATAAAAATGGAGTCTCCAGTCGCTGTAGTAGTGAAGAAAATGAGAATGCTTGTCTGCAACATTGTTGAGGCTGCTTGACAAAAAGTCTGTGCAAACAGATAACTTGTGAAGCAGAAAGGATTCTCTTAAGCTTTTTGTGAGTTTTTGCCAGGTGTTTGGATCTTGTACCACCGAGATCGTGGATGTATCTTACCAATGAAAGATTGTCCATTCAAATAAGAATATAACATTGCACTCTGGTTTTTACAAAACATTTGATCACAAAGGAGCCTGTAAGCATCTCCAAACTGGCTCTGTGTCCCCATGGGCAGATCTTCAGCATCAACGGAGGCACTATCCAAACTGGCTGACTCAGCTGTATCGAGGATACGCGACAGAGGACAAACATTGCCCAGCATTTTGTCTTGACACATAAACCTGGCCTTATCTACTCCCTTCCATGGAGCTTTGCCACATTTTGATAAAAAGGTTCATGTATTGGGATCAAATGTTGTGGTAGACTTCATCTGAAAAGGGAGGGAAGGACTGGGACTTTGGATTTTAGTTTGTCTCTGGTTTGTTTATCTCAAGATAAATTGAATTTGGCAGAAATATATTCCTCCACATGGGTGAACAAGAGCCACTCTGTAGAGCTAGGGAGGTGAATTAAGTTCGAGTCACACATAGGTTGACCTTCGCATCCTAAGTTGTTGTGGAGTTAAAGGTATCCTTAGAGGTGGAAGCCTTTTTTCGTTTCTTTGCCTGATAACCTGACCAGAAGTCACAGTAATCCACCTCATCATGGTCATCATCAGTTTTGGGGTAACCCATATCATCATCGGCATCAGGGGTATCAGATATTACAATTTTTTAATTTCTGTTCTTGACATTTTTTGTTTTGTTTTTGTGCTTGGCAATTGAAGTATTCCCCTCCTTAGGAGGAAGCCTTGAAGGAGCTTTGCCCTTAATCCCATGTGAGGAATTCTCACTAGTCAATAGTGCATATTTTGTTTCAAAATTCCACTTTAATTTGGCTGAGCCGATGGTTGAATAACCAGGCTTCGCATTTTCTGCTTTCCCAGACTGGGCCAACATAGTCTGAGACATTAAATTGAGCACAGTATGTTCACCTTTTCTTGTGACCTTATTTATAGAAGTTGAAACAGCTTGAGCCATAGAGAATTGTATGAAGCCATTTAAGTTATTTTTTAAATCCTCCCCATCATCATTACTGTAATAAAAAATGGAAGAATTGCCCACTTGCATTAATTAGAATGTGTAATAAACAAAGTAAATGGGCCAAATAGGTTAAGAACAGTGTGGGAGTGAAGGGGTTAACAGGGAATTTGAAGGAGAGTTTCATGGAGAAATCTCCACAAGAGGGAGGAGCTGCTAAATGAATATTATTTCCAAAAACAAATGCTGTAATATTTAAAATACTATAATAATTGGGGCCGAAAATGATAATAATACTTATCTTGACTGTGAGCAGGAAGAAAAGATGGTTGTTTGCAGTCATTAGGTGGCCCTGATTAATAGATTGTAATACTAGTGTTTTCTGCCTATTAGCTTATTGTTACCAAGCCTGATGGGTTTTGTAGTTCTTTTTACATTCTTGACTGCTGCTATTTAAATGAAGCTACAATAGAGAAGCATAATATGATCCTGCAGGCTTGCCATTACACTTACTTGTAAGTTTATAGTAAAGTGATGCTACCTGTATGCAAAGCCTGTAAATGAAATGCTACTGATGGGCCTGCAGCACTTATTGTGTCGCCCACTTCAGAAGCCTCTTAAAACAAGTCTCAGGCCTGAAGTTGCAACCTGCATGCAGTTTTAAATTGCCAATTTGACGTGGCAGAATAACCCCTTTGCCAAGCCTAAAACTCTCTTTTTCTTTCATATAGGTCACGCTAAGTTAGGCCTTAAACACTCTGTAGGGCAGGGGGCATTGTATTTAAAAATGTGGACGTTGATTTTTAAGTTTACATGTCCTAGCAGTGAAATATTCCTAAATTTGTTTTTCACTACTGTGAATCCTATCTCTCCCATAGGGTAACATTAGGTTACCTTATTATATTTAATAAGTGATGCCTTTTGTTAGGGAGAGGTAGGAATGTTATGCTTGGTCAATTATACTTCAAAACCATCTTTAATGATAATGTCAGATTTTAAGTCACCAGTTCCGAAAATGCAACATTTAGAAAGTTAGCATTCTCTTGTTGTAACCATTTGGTGCCTGCAAGCTGTTTTCTGGATTGCATAGCCAGGTGCAGTTGGCAGTTGGCTTTTGTATAGTCCTCCCAGACAGTATCACAACATATGGTCTAAGTGTTGGCAGGATTGGCCATCCTGGTTTGATGGGGGGTGGAGCTGTCAAACCACACATGCACTTTAAAGGCACTGGCCCAGCTCACACAAAAAGCACTTCACAATAGTCTGTTGTGCCCTCATACATTCGAGGATAATGGCAGGGAGGCAGAAAATTTCAGACAGTTCTTTGAGGGGAGAACTCCAGAAGCTTCTCCGACTTCAAAAGGGGCACCAGGTATAAAAGTTGGTCCCTCTACTGATCACATCTGGACTTGTGGAAGACTCAGAAGAAGGAACAATCTGCTGCCCTGCTGCAGGAAGGACTGCCCTGCTACCCTTACTGCAAAAGGACTGCCCTGCTGCCTGAGGGAAGAAGCCTGGACCTGCTCCTTGAATCCATACCCCCAGATTCACTCCCACGACCAGCTCACTGGCCTCCTGTTCTGAGATACAGGGACATAATAAGCTCCAGAGACATGTCCTGATCCCAAAAAAGTGCCTGCCTGGTCTGGACCCTTGGCTGGCATCAAAGTGTACTCTTTCTGACCCAACTGTAAGTTCCCTCAGAACTGAAGCAGCATGACACAACTCGATGCAGGACCTCAATCTCTGCCTTCGCAGCTCCTCATCAGAACAATACAGCATGATGCAACTGAATGCAGGATCTTGCATTACAGCCTTCGCAGCTCATCATCAGAAATGACGCAGCGTGGTGCAGTGCTCCACATCAAGGACTTAAGGTATAATTCTCAGTGGGACTAACCTAGTCCCTGTATCTGGCCTGTACTCCATTGTGATCAGCCTGAATTTGTGCCTTTATCGACTGAAAACCCAAGTGTGACCTTTGTGCTTTTAGGCGCTATGCTTACTTTGGAATTGCATATCCACTGTTCTACTTATGGGGCTTTTGTCATTTTGTTGTAAAATTATTTATTGAAAGTTACACTATTCTTCAAAAGTGATGTAGGATGTTATTTTGTTTTATGTTTTCACTTTCTTGCTGTTTCTGTGGTGCATAGATACTTTAGACATTGCTTCAAAGTTACGTATGACTGCTTTTGTTCCACGCCACAAGAGGGTTAAACACGGGTTAATTTAGTGACTTTTTGTGGTTCAACCTGGCAAGGATTGTGGCTATTGCTTGAGTAGGATTCCCCCCACTTTGCCAACAACCCAATTTCTCACAGTTTCCAAGTAGTTTGTCCACACTTCACTATTAATGCAGTCACATCATTATAGTTATATTTCTGCACTGCTTTCAAGGCAAGTTTCCAAAAATGTACACTATCTTTCGAAAATAGTCGTGTCTAACATATTATGTTCCCAGTTGTTGCCTAAGTTTAGTCTTTTCTTATTTCGAATATTTTTCTCATTGTACTACAAAACGTGTTTACATAATAGGCCACTTCATAAGAAATATCCCCTAGTTTTTGCATTTTCCAAATCACTGCTGCGATTAAGCACCTCTTAGCTCCAGCTTTGGGGATGTACCACTCAGGTGTATTAATTTTTGTTCTGACCATAGCTAGCTTTGGCCATTTTGTTTGGAGTAAGTTGATAACTCTCCCTGACAATCTTTCATGAAAAGTCATCTCCTCTTTAATAAATTATGTTTTTGTGTTTAAATATGTCGCAATGGCTTTCAGAGTACCAAGCATAGTTACTGAGCTCAACTTCTTAGCCATTTCATTAGGCTATTTTACCACTTCAAACCTTTTCTCATCAATCTTCATAACCCAATTAATGATAATAGTAAATGTCTGTCTTCTTGACAGAAAGAAGCACTGGATTCTGTGATCACTCTTAAATCTCTCACAATCAGGACGTGTCATTATGAACTGCAAAGTTGACAACACCAAGAGCTCCTTCATTGCCAAACTGGACTTCCATAATTGCAAAGATGAAAACAGAACAGAGGTCATTATTCTCTGTGAATTCTTCAAAACTGGATTTTCTACCCCCTCAACATAAGTGTGGCTTCCTACAACGTGTTTTTCTTAAGAAGCTCAGGAGCTTTGGATTGGTTTCACCAATAAATGCAAGAAAATACATTTTGCAAACAACCACAAAGTGAGTAAAATTAAAACATCATCAATAAATAAAAAGATCAGCACATGTTGTCACACCACCAATGTATATCTTCACTTCCATCAAGTATCGTATTGACAACATCATAAAAAGCCAGTATGAGTACATAGGTGAACCATAATCTTAGATCCCGGCCTGGATTGTTATCTCCATCTGTGAAGGAAGGTGAATTTGGGCTCTCCAGAATGCTACAGTAATGCACTCTTCACAAACATTTTATGCAATGACTCTTTCCTAATTTTAATTACTTTTGGAGCATTCTGTTGATTATCATTTATCTCTATCAGCTGTCATATATTTGACACAAAATGAATAAACTGCAATGGTTTCCTGGCCATTATATTTCAAACTCGTTAATGTATGTTAACATCCATAGTATTTACCGTTGAGTCAATAATTTTTGTTAGGTTTATGCTGTTATAAAACTTCATTATTAGTTAAAAAAATTCCTGAAACAAAGTAATTATGTAAACTCATTGTTAAGCCTACAGAACACAGAGATGGAGAAATCCAAGGTGGCAAAATGTTACTTTCCTTTACTGAAGCATTTTTCCACATTGTGGGATCAGATGGGAAAGGCTTCACCAAAATTCACGTAAGAATTTCATTGGAATCGAATAATTTAAATATTTATAAAATTTAGGATTGCAGAAATACATGATTATTAATACCCTTAGAATTGCAGAAATACAAGATTGTTAGTACCGTTGCACGTTCAGGCATGCATCATTATATACAGAAATATCCAATTTTCCCCAATTTTACTAATTCCTTAAGATAGTTGAGGAACCTAAATAGACTGTGTATCTTTGAAGTATATTAACAAGTAATCTGCTCCTTAAAGCAGATTGACATTTACCCTGTTTAAAAAAAAACCAAAATTATTCATTTTACTAAAGGTAGGCTCCAATACCCTTTTAACTACACAATTTTAACTCAAATTATACTTTATTTTTTGTTCACTAAAGTTAAGCTTTTTGCCATAAACTTAAGTCTAATCAGTTTCCATATATCCTTCAATAGCAAGACCTCAAGCAGAAATACTTTTTTGGATGCTTTATATGATTAAAGAAGGTTTATTTGTTACTACTGCCTCCATTTCAATAGTATAGGTCTTTGGAAAATGTACAGGGGCTGGGAAATGTGTGGCAGCATCTTGGATGGTAACATAAGAAAGATAGACCTGAAGGTAAAGTTATGGATAACATTCACTTCATATTTGAAAGATATGGTGATTGACTTGTGTATTTCTTGGCAAGGCATTTTTATTAAATGATAGGGAAATGGGGAAAGATCAGTATCTTTGCTAACTGATGACAAGGAGCAAAGCAGATAAACTGATGATTTATTAAATATATAGATTTTTTTAACTACATGAATTTATATTTTTATATCATTTTTATTAACCTAAACATTTATTCATATTGGATGGATTTCTTCCATATTTTAACACAAGAATATCTCACAATGATCCCTTTTATGGAGCTAAAGTACTTTCCCATTGCAGAACTCAAATACTTTATGCGGTCTCTAAAAAACGTGGTTTCATATAATCCGATTCATTAAATGACACTATATTAGGTGATAAAGATCAGCTCATTACCTACTAACATTTACAGACGTCTCTCTTCTATTAACTTATCTATGAGATATCATGGAATATTATACATCATGACGCCATTCCTGCTTCAAGTTACATGAGAAGTAGTTTAATGCACTGCTTCTTTCATCTGGGCTAAACACTCTTATGTGTTTATCAACATGATACTGTTTACAAAAAGCACACAATTACTTTTAAGTATCATAAAGACTTTTTAAGACTGTCAAGACCTTAGTAGCATGGGCCAAGCTAAAGCATTATTTTGAGGGAGGTTCTGAGTTACTGGGATGTACATGTTAAGTAAGCAGTACATTTAAAATATTAAGGAATGTATTATTGAAACCATCAAATCAAGTCAAATCATTAACATTTATAAAGCGCGCTACTCACCCGTGCGGGTCTCAAGGCGCTAGGGTGAAGGGGGGTTACTGCTGCTCGAAAAGCCAGGTCTTGAGGAGTCTCCGGAATGTGGAGTGGTCCTGGGTGGTCCTGAGGCTGGTGGGGAGGGTGTTCCAGGTCTTGGCTGCCAGGTAGGAGAAGGACCTCCCACCCACTGTGGAGCGGCGGATGCGAGGGACGGCAGCGAGCGCGAGGCCAGTGGAACGGAGGAGACGGGTGGGGGCATAGAAGCTGAGGCGACGGTTGAGGTATTCAGGTCCCTTGTCGTGGAGGGCTTTGTGTGCGTGGGTAAGAAGTCGGAAGGTGATCCTTTTGCTGACTGGGAGCCAATGCAGGTGTCTCAGGTGTGCAGAGATGTGGCTGTTGCGGGGTACGTCAAGGATGAGGCGGGCGCAGGCGTTTTGAATACGTTGCAGACGTTTTTGGAGTTTAGCGGTGGTCCCAGCATAGAGGGTGTTGCCGTAGTCCAGGCGGCTGGTGACCAGGACGTGGGTCACGGTTTTTCTGGTGTCGGTGGGGATCCAGCGGAAGATCTTGCGGAGCATGAGGAGGGTGAGCGAGCAGGCGGAGGACACGGCGTTGACTTGTTTGGTCATGGTGAGAAGAGGGTCCAAGATGAAGCCGAGGTTGCGGGCGTGGTCTGAGGGGGTCGGTGTGGTGCCAAGGGCCGTGGGCCACCAGGAGTCGTCCCATGCGGTCGGGGTGTTGCCGAGGATGAGGACTTCCGTTTTGTCAGAGTTCAGTTTTAGACGGCTGAGCCTCATCCAATCTGCGACGTCCTTCATGCCATCTTGTAGGTTGGTCTTAGCGCTGGTGGGGTCCTTGGTGAGGGAAAGTATAAGTTGAGTGTCGTCGGCGTAGGAGGTGATGCGTACGATGTCGGCGAGGGGGCTCATGTAGACATTGAAGAGGGTCGGACTGAGCGAGGAGCCTTGAGGTACGCCGCAGATGATCTCGGTGGGGTCTGAGCGAAAAGGTGGGAGGTAGACTCTTTGAGAGCGGTTGGAGAGGAAGGAGGCGATCCAGTCCAGGGCCTGGCCTTGGATCCCGGTGGAGCGGAGGCGGGTTATTAGGGTGCGGTGACAGACAGTGTCGAAGGCAGCCGAGAGGTCGAGGAGGATGAGGGCGACTGTTTCACCGTTGTCCATCAGGGTTCTGATGTCGTCTGTGACTGAGATGAGGGCGGTTTCAGTGCTGTGGTTGGTTGGGAATCCGGATTGTGACAGGTCGAGAAGGTTGTTGTCTTCCAGGAAGTTGGTAAGCTGTTTGTTGACGGTCTTCTCTATTACCTTGGCAGGGAAGGGGAGGAGCGAGATTGGGCGGAAGTTTTTCAGGTCGCTTGGGTCAGCCGTAGGTTTCTCTAGTAGGGCGTTGACTTCGGCGTGTTTCCAGCTTTCGGGGAAGGTAGCAGAAGAAAATGAGGAGATGATGATGGTCTGGAGGTGCGGGCGATGATGTCGTCGGCTTTATTAAAGAGGAAGTGAGGGCAGGAGTCCGAGGGGGCGCCGGAGTGGATAGAGTTCATGGTGGTTTTGGTTTCTTCAGTGTTGATGTGGGTCCAGGCGTTGAGGGTGATGGCCGGGGGTGTGGGTTCGGTGATGCTTGGTTGGGTCTGGTGTCCGAAGCTGTCGTGGAGGTCGGTGATCTTGCGATGGAAGAAGTTGGTGAGGGAGTTGCACAGGTCTTGTGAGGGCGTGATGGCGTTGGCGTTGGGGTTGCAGAACTCTTTAACGATGCTGAAGAGTTCTCTGCTGTTGTGGCTGTTTTTGTCCAGTCTGTCGGTGAAGAAATTCCTTTTGGCTGCGCGGATCAGGTGGTGGTGTTCGCGGGTTGCGTTTTTGAGGGCGGTCATGTTGTCAGCGGTGTGGTCCTTGCGCTAGGCTTTCTCGAGGGTGTGACAGGTTTTCTTCGATTCCTTAAGGGTGTCAGAGAACCAGAGAGGTTTTTTGGTGATGGCCTGTCGATGCATGTGTCTGAGGGGAGCAAGGTTGTCTGCGCAGTTGGAGATCCAGTTCGTGAGGCTGAGGGCTGTGTCGCTGGGGTCGGTGGTGAGGGTAGGTTGGTTGACGGTGAGCGCGGAGAAGAGCTGTTCTTCGGGGATTTTGTTCCACTGTCGACGAGGGGTGGGTTGAGTGTGGAGGTGGCGGGTCTCGCGTCGGAATGTGAAGTGGAACAGCTGTGGTCGGTCCAGTGTAGAGCGGAGGTGTGGATGAAGGAGACGTGTTTGCTGGCGGAGAAGATGGGGTCAAGCGTGTTTCCGGCGATGTGGGTGGAGGTGTTCACCAGTTGCTTGAGGCCGAGGTTGGCGAGGTTGGCGAGGTTGTCGAGCAGAGCGGTGGTGTTGGGGTCGTTGTTCTGTTCCAGATGGAAGTTGAGGTCGCCTAGAAGGATGTAGTCCGGCGAGGCGAGGGCGTGCGGGGAGACGAAGTCGGTGATGGAGTCGCTGAAAGGGGCGCGCGGTCCGGGGGGACGGTAGATGAGGGATCTTCTGAGGGTGGTCCTGGAGTCGGTGCGAATCTGGAAATGCAGGTGTTCAGCAGCGAGGGGGGTGTCTTCGGTGGAGGTGGTGACGCTGATGGAGTCTTTGAAGACGATGGCGATTCCTCCTCCTACTTGGTTGGTGCGGTCTTTCCTGGATATCTTGTAGCCTTCGGGGATGGCAGTGGCAATGTCTGGGGCCGAAGAGGCGTTCATCCAGGTCTCCGTGATGAAGGCGACGTCCGGTGCTGTGGAGTCCAGGAGGTCCCAGAGTTCAACGGCGTGCTTGTGGACGGAACGAGCGTTGACCAGGATGCATTTGAGGTGGTTGATGGCGCGTGGGCTGGTGGTCATGGTAGTTGTGTGGTGGAAGATACGTTTGCAGGAGTGGCAGGCGAAAGGTCCATGGGTGCGTTTAGGGTTGAGGGCGTGGAGGGTGGTGGGGTCGTAGCGGAGCAGAGGGGTTTGGGAGAGCTGAGGACCAGGGGTCGTGGCGCTGGGCGCGGGCCAGGTGCGGACGGGCACAGACGGGCTTGCCTCTGGCGCGCCAGCGGCACTGTGGTGCAGCGGCCGCCATAAGAGGGGGGGGGAGGGGTCAGCTGGGGGCGAATGGGAGCTGGGGGCGGGGGCGTGCAGGAGGTGGCGGCGGGAAAGCGGAATGGAGGGGGGGACAGTTAGAGGGGAGAAGAACTGGGGGAGGGGGGTTTAAGGGTGGTGGGGGGTGAGTTTTAGGAAGTTTAGGAGTTTTGGGAGAGAGATAGGAGTAAGATTGGGAAGATAGGGGAGGGGGGTTGTAGAGGTGGGTGAGGGTGAGAGGTAGAGTGAAAGGATAGGGAGATAAGGGTGGTAACAGAGGGGTAGGCGAATTATAGTTAATATAGTGTGACTATTTAGTTGAAGACACTGTGGCCCTCATTCTGACCTCGGCGGTCTTTTCGCAAGACCGCCGAGTTACCGCCACGGTGAAGACCGCCGACCGCGGCGGTATGCCGCTGCGCGCATTCCGACCGCTGGGAGCGTTCCGCCGGGAAACCGCCGGCAGCCAGACTGGCGGTCGGCGGGAAAGTGGAGACTGGTCAACCTCCACCGCCACGCCAGCAGAACACCGCCCCCAGAATTACGACCCACATTTCTGTGTGGCGGTCTTCTGTTGGCGGTGTGCTGTCGGCAGTCACGTCCCTATGGCTCCCGTCGCCTCCCGGAGGACCAACGCACAAGGTAAGTTGATCGTCCGTGAGGGGAGGGGGTGGGGGGGTGTTGTGTGATGTGTGCGTGCATGGGGGTGTGCAGATGTGCATGTTGGGGTGCGTGCATGTCGGGGTGCGTGTATGTGCATTTCGGGGTGGGGGTGGGGAGGGGGTTCGTACCACCTCTGGGGGGTGGCAGGGGGGTGGAGGGGGTGGGGGGAGGACTCGGGGGGGCAGTGGGGGGTGGGGGGGGGACCCCTATCAGTGCCAGGGAAGGGATTCCCGGGCCCCGATAGTGCCTACCGCCATGGTTCGCATGGCGGTTCCCGACCGCCAGAAACCGCGGCGGTAAGCAGGGTCATGATACGGGTGGCGGTCTTGGGGCGACCGCCGGGCCGGAGTGCGCAAACTCCAGCCCGTCGGTCATGACCGCCGTGGCGGTCGGAGTGGGGAAGTGGCGGTCGATCGCGGCGGTGACCGCCGCGGTCAGAATGCCATTTTTTGGACCGCCGGTCTGTTCGCGGTCCGACCGCCGCCTCTCTGCCGACCGCCAAGGTCAGAATGAGGGCCTGTGTGTGGATGTGCTCGAGTTATAATAACTTGAAGATGTTGCATCCATTTTAAATAGAAGGTATAAGATTAAGTTTAGACATTTACATTTTAGTGTGCTTTACCTTTTGTTTGTAGCTAAAGAAATAATAAGGTTATATAAATTTAAAGCTGGCCCATATATGCATATATACACCAAAATAAGAAGCACTTAATGAGTGGCATGGGGTAGGCCTCAAGCCAGGCCCTGCCACCAAGTTCCGCCATGCAGGTCTTCGATCTGTGCATGGTGTGGGGTTGGGTGAATATAGCAGATATGCTGCAGGGCCTTGCCGATGGCCATGGCCGGCACACATCCCCCACCTCACATGGCCAAAAGGGCAAGTGTGGCATGGAGTTGGGTGGCTATAGGGAGTTGGCCATTGGTCCTGGCTGCAGGGGGTGGTCAGATTAACTTAAAGTAACTACATTTACTTTACTTTAAAAAAAAATAATAGAAATTCACAGAAAAATGTTACAAGGAAGCTATAGTTAGGAAATTTACTTTTTTTAAAACATAGTAATTCACTTAATAAACCAAAGATTACAGAGACGTTATGGTTAGGCTCACATTTCAGACTTACAAAACAATAGAATTTCAGCTGTGATATGTAGAGTTATTTCAAGTAACTGTAACTCATACCCTGAGGTATGAGGTGAGCGAAACTCTGCTGATTACAACCTTGTTCTCCACCAGCCTCCTCATGATGGTACCACAGCCATGAAAAGGCTGGCAGAAAACAAGTGCAAGGGGATTCAGGGGTGGCCCCTGCACTGCCCAGGCCCACGGCATGGGCAGTACAGGGGCCCCCCTGCCCAGCACCCTCAAAATGCACACTGTCTGCTGTGCAGACAGTGCGCAATTCAAGAGTGCTGGTGCCATCCGCGTACGGCAGCACTGCCGCCGGTTCTATTATGTGTTGGCGGCAATGCTGCAGCACCTTTCCCACTAGGCTATTGGGTGGGAATCTTGTTTTCCCAATCGTCTGCCCCATGGTAAAGTCGTAATAGGGCCTGTGGGGAGACCGCCACCTCGAGAGCCATCTCCTCACCACGGGTCGGCAAAGCAGACCCCCAAACTCATAATCAGGCCCAAAGTCTTTGTGGAAAAGTTTTAATTATTTTTGAAGGATGATTTTGACTCCAACACTACTCCTGATCTTCCAATTCATATTATTTGGGATGCCTTTAAGGCAATGTCTAGAAGATAGATTATGGGCTATGTTGCTGCCAAAAAGAAAAAAGCTCTCAAGGAGTCCTCACTCTTGCTTTCATCTAACAAACAACTTGAACATGAATATGATACATCCAATAATGATGCCACCCTGAAGTGCCTTATTTAAGCTAAGTTGGATTTCAATAAAAGATCGACTGATGAGGCATCTTTTACATTACATTACATCAAACATGAATGCTCAGTTTTGCAGAGGGTGCAATACAGCTAGCAATCTGCTTGCTGATTATCTCAAGGTTGAATCACAAAAGTCCAAAATAGTTAGCATTACAGATGACAATGGTATCAAGCGTTTTAGGGATGCTAAACTTTTTAAATCTTTTACAGATTTGTATAAAACTTTATACACACCAGAACATTCCTCTTCAGATGTAGCACTAGACTTTTTCTTTGATTCTGTTCCACCATGTCACCATCAGTCACAGGACTTTTCTGTTCTAGATAAAGACGTATATATCTCCAAATTAAAGATGGCGCTAACTAAATTACTCAAAATCTAAGCCCCTGGATCAGACGGTTTCACAGCTAAATTTTACTCACGTTTCACGCACATTTTGCTCCCTCATTTGCTCTCTCTGTACGAATACTTTCTCTCCAATAATGAGGCTCATGGCACTTGTTTGGAAGCATGCTGTGTTGGATCCCAAAAGAAGACAAAGATTTCTCCTCTTGTGCAAACTATAGACCCATTTCTCTCATAAATTTAGACTGCAAACTTTTTGGAAAACTTTTAGCCCTTCAAATCAATCAATTTATCTGAGATTTTATTGTTCTGAAACAAACCAGCTTTGCAAATGGGCAGATATGTAACTGATAATTCTAGAGCTCTTGTGTACATTTTACACCTTGCACCAAAAGGTTCTACACCTATGGCCGCTATTACATTAGATGGAAAAGGCATTTGACATTGTGCACTGGCATTTCATGATGCATGCGCTCAAATGGCATGGTTTTGGTCCTAGTATTTTAAAATATATTAGCCTTGCTCAACTCTTCTCCAAAAACCTCAATGGTCATAAATGGCATTCAATCCTCATACTTTTCTCTCTTACTTGATACCTGACAAGGGGGTGTCCACTATCATCTTTACTTTTTATATTGTCCTTGAAACCTTTTTTTCATACGTTATGTCATTCGCCTTCCTTTCAAGGTGTTACACACAAATCACTAAATCAAATTCACTGCTTATGCTGACGATATTGTCCTATATGTATCTGATCCACAAACGTTCATACCTGCCTTTGCAGATCTTTTAACTGCCTTTCCAACTTATCCAGATACAAATTAAACTTCACTAAGTCTGAGGTTCTTCCGATAAATAAATATTGTTTTAAGGAAATGTTTGTGGATAATTGTTTTAAGTGGAATTCTAAGTATATGATAAACATAAATATATTCCATTTCAATCATAAAAATTATATAAATTTGGCTGATGCTCACCAAAGAATTATTCAAATGTCAGAGAAGGGGTTACCTCTGTACTTGTCTTTGCGGGGCAGGAAAGACACGATCAAAATGATGACGCTACCGGTTATTCATTTTTATCTATCTTGTCAAAGCAAATATGGCCTCTCCTCTGCTTCCGCTCTTAAATATGAATCTCTGAAAAACGTTCTTGCACAACACATATCCGCCCTCACACAGGAACTTTCTCCCACTCCCACTCTATTTCCGGAGCAGATTAACCTTTCCTTAGCTTTCAAAGCCGCCTATATCCACTAACATCTTCACTATACTCGTTCAACTTGTCCTAAATCTAAAATAGAGTTATTATGGGAATAAGAATAACAACACTAATTTTCCTAAAAAACCTGGAATTTTATTTGGCCTAAAATCCATCACACCTCTTGTAATGCCATCACTAAGCAAACCCTATATTACTTCTACAATATGTTGTTTTTAACCCCAACCTCTCTTCATAAATACAGTCCAAACATAGAGAACACATGTTGGACGTGCAAAATAACATATATGCATCAGTTTTTCACTGCCCATCAATTAAATCCCTTTGGCTGAAGGTCTGTGAAACAATTTTTACAATTTGTTCCATTATTTTTCTTTTTGAGATTCAATCTATTATTTTGGGAAGTTCTTCTCATAATTGGATTGACATTCGCCAACTGGGTACATTTGAGGACTTACTTTTTGCCATTACTTTACAAATAATTACAGCCATTTGAAAGGATGGTATTAAAGTTACTTTTAACAGATGGTGACATTTACTCTGCCATCATCATAGACTCCATAGAGCCTTTGCTACTCCTACGCAACAACTTAATCAGAAGAATACTTTTTGGTTACCTCTTTCCACATACTTATCTAGTAAGTCTGCTTAGATCCATGATAGAAGTAATGTATTCCAGCCGCCTTGACTTTCTTTTATTTTGTACAGAACTGCAATCCCTTATACTTCCATCAATTATTTGACAACCACATTAATAACTGATACCTTTAAGGTTGTATAACTTTACTGTCCCCTTTCTCTCTTTCTCTCTCTCTTCCTTTTTCTCTCTTATTCATTTCTTTTAGTTTCTCATCCCACACAAAATACAAAATATAAATTACGGTATCACTAAGGGACTCTTTTGCGTAGTTCTTTTTATTAGTCTATAATTTTACAGTGTATTACATTTTCTGTTTATTACTGCTTAAGCTGTATTTTATATTATTGCATTAATTTTGTATAATTTTTGCCATAAACAATAGACACGTTTATTATGATGCACTCTTTGTTCACAAAGTTTAAATAGAGCTTCTTTAAAACTAAAAAAGGATGTCAAAACAAGCCTAAAAATATAATCGAAAAACGCTCTTGCTACTCTTGTTGAATTAAGTGCACCGAAAACGTGAATACTCGCCTAAGATCAAATGAAAATTCTCATGACTAATCCAATGAGGTCTTTTTGTTTGATGAATGTCACGAAAGCTTCGAGCCCTGCTCCGGTTTCTCCACACATGAGCTGACAGATTCGGATTGACAGCTGCAAGTGTGCTGCCTTTTCTGCTCTGAACTTGTTACTCATCTTGGGCAATAAGAGAGCAAAACGTGAGCAATGTCCGCCCCACAGCTCACTTAAACTTTTAATAGTCTTGTCAGACACAATAATCTTCCAGATATGAATTTAAATAGCATTGATTTTATATTTAATGAAAAAAACAAATCCTATAATTGTAGTAATTAACCGTTCTCTTTCATAAAACTGACAAGCATTTTTGAGCACCAGAGCTACGGGCTTCCTTCAATAAAAGAATTATAAATGACCTAGGAAATTACCCAATTATCATCATCTATTATTTTCTGTTCTGTTCTGAAAACATATTTTCCCTTCTATTTTTACCTATTTCAGTAAAATATTCTACTACTTGCTGCTCTTGTATTTTAGATTTTGAACACATTAACAGCATACAAAAAAGGCATTTAGCTAACCATGGTGGATAAGACGGTTAGCGAGTTTTTTGTTTAGTTCTATTGAATATAGAATAGAAAAATACTGTTCCCTAAACGCTTATGCAACGTTTTTGGTTTTTAGAAGCGAAAAGGGGGTTGGCCATTTATGTTAAAGAAAACGTATAGATCTTATAGTAGGAATCAGGTGAAACACTTCTACATAAGCAGCTGTGGAGATTCATACACATATCGGGGTGGTACCCCATAAGCCTTCATAAAAAAGCTAATCTTCACCAATACATGAGGATTGGTAGATTTGCAATTGAAAGCATGCGAGCCAGCCATTCACCAAGCTAATGGATGGATGGATGGACGGATGGATAAAAATCATCATAATTTCTTATTAATCTATGTGCATAAAAAGAGGAAATCACCTATTGTACATCAGTCAATAAAAGTACAACAACAAAGGTGCAGAATAAATTGCTTGTGCTTTAGTAGAAAAAAGGACAAAATGTATTTGTGGCTGCTGCCCATGTTGCTCATAATTAAAGTAATGGACTGTGCAAAAAGTGTTTAAGGTTTGAGCTGGAGCCTGTTATCATGTTACACCTGCCTTGATGATAATATGTAACTACATTATAGTTGCTCTTGACTCAGTTCTTTGATGGCCTTTTTAATTAATTTTAGAATGCGTCCTGTGTTGGTTTGTGCCTTTTAATAGTAATATTAATGCGAAAAAGCTTGCAATATATTGTGTGATGAAGCGGGATAGAAAATGTGTTAACATAGAAAATAATGCATGCGTTTGAAATGTGCCCAGGGGGAGTGGTTACCAACATATACAAAGACTAATGAAAAGGCTTGTTAATTCTGAATTATTATGCAATAATGTTTGAATTTGTATTAGTATATCATAATTAGGGTTGTGTGTTAAGAATTTGCTTTATTAACTTAGCGAGGGCTTGGGTCTAGCTGCCTGGCCTCATATTGAATTGTATTTTCTAAATGTGTAGTGTGCTGCTTTTCCTGAAGGACACAAAGCTGTATTTTTCCAGGAGTTATATGTGTGTGTGGCCGTAGTAAATTCTTTCTCATGAGAACCGGCTTGCTCAAGGCGATGTTCTTGCTAGATGCAACAGAGTAATTTGTAACAGGTGCAAGGTTACCCGTACTAGGAGAAGACAATGAAGACACTGACTGGAGCGCAACCTGTAACATTTTTTAACTGACATTCCAACTGTTGAAGACGTCAATAACGTGGACCAATCCATGACATGGGAACTGCGAACTGTGGAAAATTCTAGCAAGGTGCTTACCAAATAATTGGTCAGAGATAATGATTCACCAAACTTTATCCAATGAGGAATTATGGAATAGTTAGACAGTTTTGATTTAACGGCGTAACCCGAGAAAAACGGGATCACACTTTCACTTACATTTTGACTCTTACCCTTGCCATTTTGCCATTCCTTTTGCTATGAGACTTTTGCTAAAGGACTTTTGCTAGTTGCCATATAATAGTTTAGTTACTCTGTCATCTTAAACCATCCTCTACTCCATTCTTGCCTGATGCTAACTTCCCCTCCATCTGAGGGAAGTAATTGTTACTTAGCTATGCTATCTTGAGACTTTGCTCCGTCCTATCTCTGCTGATGGTGAATCGACTGATGTCCTGAGGAAGAAGACTGATGCTGCTTGCTGATCTGTTGGGTTGGTAACTATCTGATGCAAATTGTGATTGTCTGTTTGCCTTTTCTTTCTAGCCACCAACTGCTATTTTGATAGAGGCCTTAGTTTAGATGTTTTCCAAATTCGTGTTCACTAAATGTTTTGCATGAAGCCCAACATGCTAATGCTAATTCGTGGTTAGATAAGGCATTCACTAATACTTCGTACAAATAGACAAATAATTGAGATCTTGCTTTGTTGATTCAAGTACTAATGAGACGCTGCTAAGTTTGATTCATATTCATGATGTGCATAAATACTGAATTAATATAGCCGATGCATTGATTAAGTTGTGCTCTGATTACTAATCGGTATTGTTTTCTGATGAGTTTATTACTATTGAGACTAATTGATATGATATTAGATTGTAACTAATAGGGAAATAAATATCCTAACACTAATTATAACTGGTGTGTTTATTCCTGACTAAAAGGTCATGGTGTGTTCTAATTTTCTATTCCTACTGATTGTTCATTGATTATTGATTGTCATTATTGATTAATTATTGATATTGTTGGTTGATGATTTATGAGGAAAATACTTCGTACTGGGAAGTCTCCAAATGTGGTCCAAAGGTTTGTCGACTGAGACGCGTCTCCTTGTAAGTTTACTTATTAAGGCTCTGACGTGCAAAAAGTTTTTGGTAGCAGAGGATGGTTTGGCCCTTTGGGGCCCCAGTACGAAGGATCACGGGGTGCGAGAATTAACAGTTTTGTAGCAGTATGGCCCCGGTACGAAAGATCAACAGTTTGGTAGAGGTTGATGGGGTTGGTCCTTTGAGGTCCTGGTACGGAGGGTTTGGTGGTAGCCAAGGTGTACCGAATAAATTGGGTTTTGTGGGGTTTTCTTTTTCAATGATGCAAATTGGAGGGATGATGTGTCCCTAAGTCCCAAATGACTTTCCCGGAATCTCGGAGCTTGCTGAAGGGAGTTTGAGTATGTTCTCGGCGTTCTAGTGACAGTGTGAATGAAGTAGTTTTTGCTCTTGCACAGCTTATGCATATAGCAGGTGAATTGTGATGTTTGTGAGGATTTTAGGCCAGATGATGATGTTTTAGTAGGAGTGGGCGTACTCCGCAGTATGAGAGTAGGTTAATCATCGAACTTCATGTGAGTGTGGTGCTTTGTGCTAAAAAATTATCCACATGGTTGTTGATGATGTACGGACCCTGCGTGGTCTAAGGCTCCGGAGTATATTGATAAGTGTATGAGACACTTGGTTTATGTTGTAATTTGTGCGGTTTAATAGGTCGATAGTGAAGTTGATGAGTCAAGTTTGAGTCAAAGTGAGTGAATCAAAACTTCGATGGAGATTTGTTGAGTTCTAAAGTGAACTAGAACAATAATCCATTGACAAGTCGAGAGAAGGATTTGTGGGTCAAATTTTGCTTGCGAGTGCGGGATCTGAGAAGGAGAGAGTAGCGGCAGAGGCTAAGGGAAATCTCTGTAAAGTTCTGAAGCAAATGTGTTACCCTTCCTGTAGTAAACTGGCAAATCTGAGTTTTATTTTGGTTGGTGCTCGCAATATATTGCATTAGTTTTGTGTGAATCGAGAGTGAGGAGACAAGCCGCAAGACTTTGTCAGCCGCAGTGCGTGTGAGTGTAATGTCATTGGAGCCGCGCTGGGATAGGTTGGTTAGTGAGAAGGGTCGCGCACGGATTGGCAGCTGTCCGTGAGAGGCAATTGGTTGAGAAGGTAGGCGAAGAGAGTTCTGGAAATTAAAGTCACTTCCTGATCTGATTGTGAACAAAATAAAAGACGTAAAGTTGAAATTTTTCAAGGCTTTAAAGAGCGCTTTGAGGGGAGATGTATATATTACCCCGAGTGTAGGGGAGGTTCCACCGCCCGAGGGTACACCGGCTTATATTGTAATGGAGGATAGCCCAAGAGGGTGAAGGCAAAGGGAGGAAAGCTACTCGTAAGACTGACAAACGTCCTTCCAGAGACAAAGAGGCTAGAAAATCCTCGATAGGGACAGAGGATTCAGATGATGATGAATTCCTTAATCAGTTACTAAATGATCGTCCACCACCATATGTGGCAGACGAAAATGGCCCGAGTACCAGTGTATGTCCTACAGGTTCGATACAAGAGAAGGCGACAATGAATCCGACACAGGTTAGTCCTGTTTCAACACAAGTTCCGATGCAGAGTAGTTTTGGCATGCCCGCCCCCTAGGTTATGCAACATCAGTTGCAACCGCCACAGGTTCAGAGGCTTTACCCTGATGTACCCATTTTGGAGACTGCCACTAATCTGATGGTGCTGACAGAGTCGGTATGTGCGAAACCAAATTTGATTCAGACTGAACCGACTCCACTTTTACTGCCCCAGGTGCCTCCGCAAATGATCCTGAGATACACTTCGGTCACAGGACAGCAGTCAGACATAACGGCAGTGATGAGCCAGAATATGGGAGTTAGTCTTCCACAGGTTTTGGGAAATAGACAGACACTAGATGCCATATCTTTGCCTATTACAGTTGGTCCACCAGTACCATTGTATGCGCAGGCAAAGCCTAGAGTATGCGATCAAGGAGTAATGACACAAGATGTGACAAGAGGAGGGTTTGTAGGAAGCTCCCAAGGGACAATTCCAGTGGAACCGACATTTGAAGGATCTAGATCTTTGTTAGATTTCAGTCCGATTCGAGACTGTTGACACCGCAGATCTTGAATGTGAATGTACCACAGACACCTTTAGTGCAAGCTGGGAATATTTCAATGCAAGGTTTAACAGCACAGCAGCTGACCGACTGGTTAGACAAGCTTAATACTCCACAGACTGCTCCTGTAGCAGCAGGGAAAGCGGATGGAGAGGAGTACCTGAACCATATGAGGCTGGGTATGGAAGCCAATGAACTTGTTAAAGGGAGCATGGGTGTGAACAGGCATACACGGAAGCAGAGTTGAGGTACTTGTGCCCAAAGATAACTAGAGAAGTGAGCAAAGTGCACCAGAGGTTGGCAAACTTAGCAGACATGTACAGTATAGACTTAGAGAATACCAAACATTTGAAGAGTGTTGGACCTGACATGCCTTAGGGTGGTCACCCCTAACTTTTTGCCTGCCTCCCTCCACTTTTTGGACTCTGTTTGGCTGGCTTTTAGACTCTGCGCACTTTACCACTGCTAACCAGTGCTAAAGCGCATATGCTCTCTCCCTTTAAACATGATAACTTTGGATCATACCCAATTGGACTATTTAATATACTTATAAGTCCCTAGTAATGTGCACTGTATGTGCCTAGGGCATGTAGATTAAATACTACTATTGGGCATGCAGCACTGGTTGTGCCACCCACTCAAGTAGCCCCTTTACCTTGTCCCAGGCCTGCCAGGGCAAGGCCTGTGTATGCATTTTCACTGCCACTTCGACTTGGCATTTAAAAGTACTTGCCAAGCCTAAAGCTCCCCTTTTTCTACACATAAGTCATCTGTAATATGTACCCTAGGTAACCCCTAGAGCAGGGTGCTGTGTGGGTAAAAGGCAGGACATGTACCTGTGTAGTTTACATGTCCTGGTCGTGTAAAACTCCTAAATTCGTTTTTACACTACTGTGAGGCCTGCTTCCTTCATAGGTTAACATTGGGGCTGCCCTCATACATTGTTGAAGTGGCAGCTGCTGATCTGAAGGGAGTAGGAAGGTCATATTTAGTATGGCCGGAATGGTAATACAAAATCCTGCTGACTGGTGAAGTTGGATTTAATATTACTATTTTAGAAATGTCACTTTTAGAAAGTGAGCATTTCTCTGCACTTAAATCTTTCTGTGCCTTACAATCCACATCTGACTAGGCTCAGTTGACAGCTCCTTGTGCATTCACTCAGACACACCCCAAACACAGGGTACTCAGCCTTACTTGCATACATCTGCATTTTGAATGGGTCTTCCTGGGCTGGGAGGGTGGAGGGCCTGCTCTGACACAAAGGACTGCCACACCCCCTACTGGGACCCAGCAGACAGGATTGAACTGAAAGGGGACCTGGTGCACTTCTAAACCACTCTTTGAAGTCTCCCCCACTTCAAAGGCACATTTGGGTATAAAACAGGGCCTCTGCCCTACCACCTCAGACACTTGCTGGAGAAGAAACCTGAACCAGAACCTGCATACTGCCAAGAAGAACTGCCTGGCTGCTCAAAGGACTCACCTGTCTGCTTTCTACAAAGGACTGCTGCCTTGCTGTTGGCCTGCTGCCTTGCTGAACTCTTGTCTGGCTGCCAAAGTGCTCTCCAAGGGCTTGGATAGAGCTTGCCTCCTGTTCCCTGAAGTCTCAGGACCAAAAAGGCTTCTCTTTTTCGTTTGGACTCCTCATGCGCCGAAAAATTTGACGCACAGCTTGCTCCGCGGTGAGAAAATCACTGCACGCCGACGCTGCCCGACGCGACGCCTATGGGGCGACCGGAACTTCGATGCACGGCCTCGCATGGACAACGCCGCCCGGCTTCCAGAGAGGAAATCGACGCAACGCCTGCCATGAGAAAGAAAATTCCATGCAGAGCCACCCTGAACGATGCGCAGCGGGATAACAAGCCGAGGAATCCACGCACAGACCCTGGGACATCTGGTAATCCCGCGAACCATAGAAGGAGTCAGCCCGCGTGCCGGAAAACGACGCACGTCTTCCCCGAGTGAAAAATAATGACGCAAGTCCGTGTGTGAAGGGGCGAAACCGATGCACACACCATTTTTCTTCCCGCAGAACAACGCACGTCTCCCCGCGTGAAAAATAACGACGCAAGTCCGCGTGTGAAGGGGCGAAACCGACACACACGCCATTTTTCCACGCATCTCCTCCTCTGCGGCCCTCTGCGGAGATTTTCCACTCCAAACCAGGTACTTTGTGCTTGAAAGAGACTTTGTTTGCTTTTTAAAGACTTAAGACACTTTATATCACTTTTCAGTGATATTCCTACAAATTCTTATTGCATCTTTTATTGTGTTGATCTACAAACATCCAGATAAATATTCTATATTTTTCTAAACACTGTGTGGTGTATTTTTGTGGTGCTATGTGGTGTTATTGTATGATTTATTGCACAAATACTTTACACATTGCCTTCTAAGTTAAGCCTGACTGCTCGTGCCAAGCTACCAGAAGGTGGGCACAGGATAATTTGGATTGTGTGTGACTTACCCTGACTAGAGTGAGGGTTCTTGCTTGGACAGAGGGTAACCTGACTGCCAACCAAAAACCCCATTTCTAACAAAGAGGAGTTACAGATTAGATTTTGAGCCAAAGGATTTTGAACACATGAGGACTACTGGAATGAAAGCGCACTTCAAGGAAATACTGCAAAGTGCACAAGTTTGGGGAGCCTTAGAGAAGTGGGAAGGCAGATGGGCAAAGAAAAGAGATAAGAGGAAGAGTGATTGTATAGAACAGTCAGCTAAAACAGTACCGGATACAACTACGGTAAAGATGTTACCAATGAGAGAGACTGCCAGAGGGGTTCTTGTCCATGTACCGTGGACTAGAGGTGATATTCTGTCATTTACGAATGATTTCCCCAGGGAGAAACCAATAGAGCGGTATCAGCAGACAGACAGGTTTGTGAAGCTTGTGAAGTGTCTTTGGGAATACCTGAATACTCTCTCTGAGATCATCGTTCTAGCTGATTTGTGGATTGAGTGCAAAAGGAGCGTAGATTGGCCGACTGAGGAATCAGCAAGGGACAGAAGCACAGGTGCGCCGTCTCCTGATGTGATGAAGTATTATTATAAGGTGATTGAGTTTCTGAAAACGAGGGTTTCGACGAAGAATATTGATTGGCAAAGGATTGATCGAATGGGTCAGGAAGTCAAGGAGTCGATACATGCCTATTATGAGAGGTTGTTGAAGGTGTTTAAACATTACAGAGGCACAGAGGTGATTGAGGCGAAGGGCATGAACCATCTTGTGTTCAGATTCGTGGAAGGGTTGAGACCTGAGATTGGCCAAATGATTAAGAATCATTTGATTTGCTGGCAAGCAAAGCCGCTTGATGAGGTGTTGCAGTATGCAAAGTACTGCAGCGATGAGATTGAGTTGAAGCAGAGAAAGTTGAAGGAGAAAGCGATGGTGATACAAATTAGGGCAGCACAGACAGGGATGCAGGGAGGTATTCTACAGCAGGTGATACAGCAGCCGCAGGGAAACAGGATATTTCAGGCACAGGTGAGAGGTGGAAGTTGCGGAGGTATTGTGAACCGTGGTCCAGACTTGAATACTGCAGTAGTTCAAAACGATGCACAGGGAATGAAGAAGCTGTTACCTTGTCATGCTTGCGGGGTCTTTGGACACTGGAAGTGGGAGTGACCAATGATGGTGAAGATGGGTGTTGTTCAACAAAGCAATGATGTCAGTTCATTCCTAAATATGAGAGGAGCAAGATCCAAATCTAAATTTTCAGAATAATGCAAATCAAATGCAAGGTTTCCAATCCATGCAGCAGGTGCAGATGCCACATATACAGCCAATACAGTTACAACAGGTGCAACAGCAGGTACCCATGGTACCTAGACAGCAAATGCAAGTGCCTTTACCTCCAATGGAACAGCAACAGGTGATGCTTCCTCAACAGGTCACGGGTAAGAGAATGAGTCAGAATCGCACAGTGCAACAATACCCATTGCATGGTGAGAATGGAATAAACGATGAATGGTCGGATGAGAGTTCAGACGGAGAAGAGTGCAGGCTTGCAGCGTCCTTAGAGGTAGATCAGAGAGGACCCTATGTTCAGAGGAAGGTTATGGGTCATAAGGTTTCATTCTTGGTTGACACAGGAGCTACTCACTCCACAGTGAGAAGTGCAGAGGTTCTGAAACTGCCCCTTTCGGGACGGACAGTTAAGGTAGTAGGAGTAGCAAACCAACTCCTGACTAACCAATCTGGTTCAGGTTGAGCTTGGCACTTTCCAAGGATTACACAGATTTGTGGTTTACGATTCAAGTCCCGTATCCCTATTGGGAAGAGACTTATTATGCAAGACGTGGTGTTCAATCACCTATTCCAATGAGGGAATTGAGGTCCAGACAAACAGTGATGATGAAAGGGAGGAACAGGTTTCAGAGCCTGAAATTGAGACTACAGATGAGGAATATCCTCTGATTAACTTCTTTCCGATGTTCACAGTGGCTGGTCTCCCGGCAGACTTACAGGGAACAGTTCAAGAAAAGGTGTGGGATTTGACAGGGAAAGAAATAGGGTTGATAAAAGGAGTAGAGCCAGTCAAAGTCAGTGTGAAGCCAAACGCTGTGTTCCCCCAGATACTGCAGTATCATATGGCGCAAGATGTCCTTGTAAAGGTTGCGCAAATCATTGCAGAATTTGTGAAACAGGGAGTTTTGAAAGAGCTGCTGAGCAGTCCATGTAAGTCACCAATAATGGGACTGAGAAATCCTTGTGGGAAGATCCGGATTGTCCAAGATTTGAGAAAGATAAATGACATCATGGTGAACTGTTGCCCAGTTGGTGCCAAATCCAGCTGTGATTATGTTTTAGATTCCATGTGATGCAGAATGGTTCACAGTAATTGATCTGTCTCAAGTGTTCTTTTCCGTGCCTCTTCATGAGGACAGCCAATTTCTCTTCTGTTTTAAATTCTTGGACAAGGTTTACAGTTGGTGCCGAATTCCTCAAGGGTTTTCGGAATCAGCTACCATATTCAATCAGATACTGAAGAAAAGTTTGGAGTCATTGGAGCTGCCTTTCCAATCAACTCTAGTGCAGTACATTGATGATCTGTTGATTGCATCCAAAACAAGGGACAAGTGCAAGTATGATTCGATTGCCTTCCTGAATCACTTGGGGAAGAATGGGCACAAGGTGTCCCCCAAGAAATTGCAAAATCGTCAGAAAGAAGTGAAGTATTTGGGTCATCAAATTGAGAAAGGGTCAAGAAAGTTATCCAGAGAAAGAATAACTGCAGTATTACTGATGAATCCCCAGATGACACAGAGAGATGTTAGGATGTTTCTAGGAATGGTGGGTTACTGTTGCCAGTGGATCCCGAATTTCTCAGTTGTTTCCAAGCCATCGCAGAGGCTGATGGTCAAAGAGGGTCAGGATGCTATAGTTTTGGGAGAGAAGGAAATGAGAGCATTTACTGAGTTAAGGGAGAGAATGTGTAGGGCTCCAGCTTTAGGTATGCCTGATTACACGAAGTCTTTTGTTCTGTCATGAACGTGATGCATGTTCTTTGTCTGTCTTGACACAGGTCCATGGAGGTGTAAACCGACCAGTAGCATATTTTTCAGCTACTTTGGACCCAGTTGCAGCAGCCTTACCGGGTTGTCTGCATGCAGTCGCAGCAGTTGGACAAAGCCTCACACAGTGTGAAGGCATAGTGATGGGACATCCTTTAACTGTCATGGTCCCTCACTCAGTCGAAATCCTCCTAACCCGAAAGAAGACACAGCATATGACTAATAAGAGATTGACCAAATATAAAACGATTATATTGGGGTCACCAAATGTAACGTTAAAGAGATGTACAGTGTTGAACCCAGCAACTTTGCTTCCAAGTGAAAAAATAGTAGTTGAGAATGTGGAAGATGTAGAACATGATTGTCTTGAGGTAACAGAAATGTGCACCAAACCGAGACCTGATATTAAAGATACCCAATTGGAAGAAAATGACCAAATTATCTTTGTCGATGGCTCATGTTTGAGAGACTCAGTAGGAGTGCTGAGAGCCGGATATGCTGTATGCACGATTTCCGCTATCCTGGAAGCGTCCTGGCTTCAAGGAGTGTATTCCGCTCAAGTAGCTGAGTTGGTAGCTCTTACCAGGGCTTGCCATGTCTCTGCTCAGATGAGGGTCACTATTTATATGGATAGTCGAGTTGGATTTCGGATTGTTAATGATTTTGGCCAACTGTGGTCACAGAGGGGTTATTTGACCTCTTCTGGTTCGCCAGTGAAAAATGGTGAAAGAATAAAGGAGTTGTTGCATGCGATTCAGTTACCTCATGAAATTGCCGTGGTGAAATGCAGTGCACACCTGAAGTTCTAAGACTTTGTTTCAATGGGAAATGGATATGCAGATCAAGTCGCAAGGTTTTGCGCATTGAACTATATATCATTTAAGGATCAATGGGAATTGTTACCTGAAAAAGAAAATGAGACGTGCATAGGCTATACATTGAGGATGATTGACATGTTAGAAGAGTTGAAATTGTTTCAGGACCGTGCCAACAAAGATGAGAAACGCTCTTGAGTTAGGATGCAATGCATACAAAGGCCAGATGATTTGTGGGTTTCAGAGGAAGGGAAAATGGTCTTGCCGAACAGTCTTTTGTCACAGTTTGCGAGATTTTATCATGACCAAGCACACATTGGGAAGGATGCCATGATCAGGTTGCTCAAGATTAACTGGTTTAACCCAAAGTTTAGACAAGCTGCAGAAGTGATTTGCCACCGTTGCGTCATCTGCCAACAGATGAACGCAGGGAAAGGGACAGTGGTGAATTTGAGCCACATTGGAAGAGCTGGAGGTTCATTTAGCAGAATGCAATTGGATTTCATTGAGATGTCTGTATGTGGAGGTTTGAGGTATGTGTTGGTGATTGTATGTGTCTTTAGCTATTGGATTGAAGCTTACCCTACACGTCGAAATGACAGCCTCACAGTAGCGAAGTTGTTGCTTAGGGAACTGATACCGCATTTCGGTTTCCCGATCTCTTTAGAATCAGATAGGGGAAGTCACTTCAACAATGAGGTGGTTAGGTTACTGTGTGCAGCATTGAACATTGAGCAGAAGTTGCATTGCAGCTACCGCCCTGAGGCATCAGGACTAGTGGAACAGATGAATGGTACTCTGAAGTCGAGAATGGCGAAAATGTGTGCAGCCACGAATTTGAAATGGCCCCACGCACTACCTTTTGTGTTAATGTCAATGAGAAATACACCTAACAAGAAGACAGGACTGTCTCCGCATGAGATTCTCATAGGTCGAGCTATGAGACTGCCCGCAGCACCTGCGAATGCTCTTGTGAATATCACAGATGATATGGTGTTGGACTACTGAAAGGGTCTGGCTGATGTGGTCCCCTCTTTTTCTCACCAGGTGGAAGTTACCACCCTGCCACCGATTCATGATCCCAGACACAACCTGAAAGCTGGTGACTGGGTTGTCATCAAGAAACACGTAAGAAAGACTTGCTTGGAGCCACGTTGGAAGGGACCTTACCAAGTGATACTAACAACTACCACTGCTGTGAAGTGTGCAGGAGTTCCAACCTGGATCCATGCCAGTCATACGAAAAAGGTGACGTGTCCAACTGATGAGGAAGTTGAGTTGTTGAAAGTACCAACAACTGACAGGGAAGTCTAAGGGCCAGTGAGTGATCGAAGGGGAACTGAGAAAGAAGGAGAGCCCGTTGAGGACAGCTTGGTCACTCCAGTAAGAGACAAGGGAGAAGAGATCCAGAGGGGTGACGGTGAGCCTATCTCAACTGAGGCAGCAGGGGAGCCTAGTCAAATGAAGGTTCTCCCAAAAGTAGATGATTATGAGAATGAGCTAGAGCACTTGACAGACCCAGAAAGTGAAGGAGTTGAGGCGGAGGAGAGTCAGAGTGTCCAGACTCCTCCTGAGCAGATTGCAGGTCCATCAAGCAAAAACACCATAGAGCAACGAGAGAAAGAAGGGGTGCACAGGAAAGACCAAAGACTAAAGAGTCACTGAAAGGAGACAAGTGGCCAGAGTTACAAGTGAAGAGGAGAGAAGTGATTGTCAAAGATGCCATAGAGGAAGAAGTAGATACGACAAGGAGAGAAGATCTAAGTGAAGGAGAGTTGCAAGGTGATCGCAAGTTGAAAAGGAAGAGAGTAGCAAATAGAAGGTACGCAGGTCCTGAATGGGCGTATGCAACTACAGCCGAATGGCAACATGAGTTCTTGGTGTTTTGTTTTGATAGAGAAGTCCCAGGTCAATACTCTGGCACCTGAGTCTGGCAGATGGAAAACTGAAATTGGTGTAAAGATTCGAGACAAGATTGAAATTGAGAAAAGGGACTAAGGAATTTACCGGATGAGACTTTGAAAACTTGAATTGACTTTTGGAAACCAATTTTGACAAGCTGCTAACCTGAATTGACAAGAGATCCTGGGAGTGAGATTGAAAGCTGTAAATAATTGCTGAAAGAAGATTTTGCTTGTTTTGACTTTGATGCTGAAGACATTTTTTAACTATCCTCTGTTGTTGTTTTAAATAACCATTCTTCACTTTCTGATTCTTTACAAATCATGGATAATACTAGCAGGAGAATAGAGGGAGTAGGCGTTGTAAATACTTGGGTGTTGGTCTAGGCGTTGTGTGTGTGGTTTTCATTGTGGTTGTGATTGTGGGTGTGACGCTAATGGATAAGAGTGGGACTAACAATGCTTCATTTCCTGAAACAACTACTGCACTAACAGCTTGGGAGAGGTTTGAGCTGGATGAGAGATACTTACATGAGGGAACTAATGCAAAAGGGGAACTTTCTACCAACGTTTTCTATCACCTGCTGAGTGAATATGTCAATACAATGGATGCAAAGGATTGCTTTGTGTGTACACAGATTCCTATCTCGGTACAAGAAGGGGTTACCTATCATAGCTTACCACTAACCTATGGGATAAGTTGTAGTCTGTTACTAGCTAAGATTTTACAACCAAGAGGAGATCCAGTACTTTTTTTCTAATCATGACTTTGTGTTTTCTTATGTGCCTATAATAGAGGATTGAGTGACGTAGCTAAATACTACAGAATAAAATTAGTTAAAGGATTCTTTGAGCCGACACTGGAAATTAGTACATCTTATGCCCACCTCAATAACTTGACATGCTTGTTCACACCGGTAGAGAAAAGCTTTGTAGATCACACGGATGACAGAAGAAGGGCATTAAAGGGAAAATTAGAAAAAGGATTACAGCAGCAAGCTTTTGCTAGTAGTGAAGGTTATGGCACAGTTAGAGAGCAAGGGAAGTTAGCTTTAGATGCATTACACATAGGGAAGCTTTGTATATCTAGGCCGAAATCATATTATGACAACATGTTTGTGGGAATGAGTGAATGTAAGCATGTGTTTTTGTTTCAGAGTAAATGGAAGTTCATGTTAAATAGACAGAATCCGGCGATCCCAGGGATCGACTGTATATGTGGGCTTAATGCTTATTACTGTCTTCCAAAGGGATGGTATGGGACATGTTATTTGGGGATAGTTTTCCCAAAGCTATACCAATTAGATGACTTAAAGAAGTTTCCGAGATTGTCTGAATTACATCGTACTAGACAGATGAGAGAGACCGCTTCTGGTGTAGTGGGAGACATATTTGGGGTGATAATTCCTTCAGTGGGAGTTATTTTAAACTCAATAAAGATTCGAAAGTTGTCTACTATTGTGGATAACATGCTGACAAATTTTTCAGGAGCTATACTCCTAATGGATACTGAACTTGCTGCAGAGAGGGCTATGACTCTTCAAAACAGGCTGGCTTGCGACATTCTTTTAGCGCAATATGGCAGAGTTTGTAAGATGCTTAATGAGAATCATTGTTGTGCATATATACCAGATAATAGTAATCAGATTAGAAGTATGCTTACTAATTTGACTAAGGGGTAGTACAGACTTGAAGGAATTGAAAGAACCTGGTGTTTGGGAAAACGTTGGAAAGGGTTTTGCTTCAGTGGGGAATTGGCTTAGTAACATTTGGCATGGGATATTGTCTAAAATAATACAGGGGATATTGATTGTTATAGCTTGCCTATTTGGATTGTGGATAGAATGTAAAATTAGCAAAAGTATAAAATTGAATAAGGAGAAAAATAATAAGAGGAGGGAAGAAAAGGAAAGGGAAAAATTGTTTAGGGAAAAATTCAAGGGGAAGCCAATAAGGGAAGAGATTGAAATGACGGAATTTTAACTGATGTAAAATTTGTGGGGAAAGGTTTGTGTGATGGCAAGAGTCATCAGAGGAGGGATTGTTGGAGTGTGCCTTTTAAAAGCAATATTAATGCGAAAAAGCTTGCAATATATTGTGTGATGAAGCTGCATAGAAAATGTGCTAACATAGAAAATAATGCACACGTTTGAAATGTGCCCACGGGGAGTGGTCACCAATGTATACAAAGACTAATGAAAAGGCTTGTTAATTCTGAATTATTATGCAATAATGTTTGAATTTGTATTAGTCATAATTAGGGTTGTGTGTTAAGAATTTGCTTTATTAACTTAGCGAGGGCTTGGGCCTAGCTGCCTGGCCTCATATTGAATTGCATTTTCTAAATGTGTAGTGTGCTGTTTTTCCTGAAGGACACAAAGCTGTATTTTTCCAGGAGTTATATGTGTGTGTAGCCATAGTAAATTCTTTCTCATGAGAACCGGCTTGCTCAAGGCGATGTTCTTGCTAGATGCAACAGTGTAATTAGTAACAGGTGCAAGGTTAACTGTACTAGGAGAAGACAATGAAGACACTGACTGGAGCGCAAACTGTAACATTTTCTACCTGACATTCCAACCGTTGAAGACGTCAATAACGTGGACCAATCCGTGACATGGGAACTGTGAACTGTGGAAAATTCTAGCAAGGTGCTTACCAAATTATTGGTCAGAGATAATGATGCACAAAACTTTATCCAGTGAGGAATTAGGGAATAGTTAGACAGTTTTGATTTAACGGTGTAACCCAATGAAAATGGGATCACACTTCCATTTACATTTTGACTCTTACCCTTGCCATTTTGCCATTCCTTTTGCTATGAGACTTTTGCTATAGGACTTTTTCTAGTTGACATATAATAGTTTAGTTATTCTGTCACCTCAAACCATCCTCTACCCCATTCTTGCCTGATGCTAACTTCTCCTCCATCTGAGGGAAGTAATCGTTCCTTAGCTATGCTATCTTGAGACTTTGCCCCGTCCTATCTCTGCTGATGGTGAATCAACTGATGTCCTGAGGACCAAGACAGACGCTGCTTGCTGATCTGTTGGATTGGTAACTATCTGATGCAAATTGTGATTGTCTGTTTGCCTTTTCCTTCTAGGTACCAACTGCTATTTTGATAGAGGCCTTAGTTTAGATGTTTTCCAAATTTGTGTTCACTAAATGTTTTGCATGAAGCCCAACATGCTAATGCTAATTCGTGGTTAGATAAGGCATTCACTAATAGACAAATGATTGAGATCTTGCTTTGTTGATTCATGTACTAATGAGACGCTGCTAAGTTTGATTCATATTAATGATGTGCATAAATACTGAATGAATAAAGCTGATGCATTGATTAAGTTGTGCTCTGATTACTAATCGGTAGTGTTTTCTGATGAGTTTATTACTATTGAGACTAATTGATATGATATTAGATTGTAACTAATAGGGAAATAAATATCCTAACACTAAATTTAACTGGTGTGGTTATTCATGACTGAAAGGTCATGGTGTGTTCTAATTTTCGATTCCTATTGATTGTTCATTGATTATTGATTGTCATTATTGATTATTTATTGATATTGTTGGTTGATGATTTATGAGGAAAATACTTCCTACTGAGAAGTCTCCAAACGTGGTCCAAAGGTTTGTCGACCTAGACCCGTCTCCTTGTTAGTTTACTTATTAAGGCTCTGACGCGCTAACACCTGTCAGCTGGCTAGAGGACCCACTGAGACAACATATGACCACCTCATTTCAAGATCCTATATTCAGTTGGCAGAATATCATCGGAGCTAATATTTTCAGAGTAAAAAACGTTTCTAGCAGATGGTTCATAAAGTTTAAACAAGAGGGCTGAATTTGCTTTCTTTTTAGTCTAATGCGGTAGATGGTAATTTTTTTTGCTTCACTAGCACTTTTGTCGGGCCTTTTCTTGAAGACTGGTTTCCCAAAACTAGTTTTTCCTCAATAATTTAAAGCGACAACTTGAGCTGTTTGTTCCACGTGTTTGACTCATATTTTATTACCTGCCATAAGAGGAGTTTCATCGATTTTGGGAGTGTTCAGAATAGGAAATGAACTTGGAGTGGAGAGCAGGCTCTAGCCTTGTTAGATTAAATTCCAAGTGGATTTGAGATTTTATTACAAGATCAGAGGCTCATATTATGCAGTTTTTTCTTACTTTAATTTTAACAGCGGCCAAGAACAAAACTACATTTCCCAAGAAAAAATGAAAACTACAAAGTGACAGCACAATGAGAAAACAACCAAGGGGACGCATCAAGAAAAGAGGACTTGTTGTTGCCAGTCAATATATTAGTAGCTGTACTCGATGTCCCATTAGTTGTTTTCCCATTGTGATCTCACTTTGTAGTTTTCATTTTTTCTTGGGAAATGTAGTTTTATTCTTGGCTGCTGTTAAAATTAAAGCAAGAAAAAACTGCATAATACTAGCCTCCGTGTCTTTAATAAAATCTAGCCTTTCAGACACCAAGGCTAGGAAGATCTCAATTGCGCCGTGGAATCTGGAAGAAGAAGAAGACATTGGTAGTGACTACATTGTGCCCTTTCCAGACAGCTGCTAATCTGGTTCCTAAATGTTATCAGTCCATAGGTCAGCGTCAGTATTAGTTTACTCCCTATAATGTGAGACAACATTGTTGTGTCTAGGGCAGTCATATTTTACAGACATTTTTGGAAAGCAGAATTCAATACCTGAGCCGAGATCGTCAATAATTTCAGATGTGCCTTTTTACACCCTCTTTCATCAATCTATATTCCTAGATATTTATAAGAAGTTATCCTTTCAACCTTGCTTCTTGCGGAAACCAAACACTCTTTTTGCTCAGCCTCTGGTCAAAGATTATAACCTTAAGTTTAGAGCTGTTGATTTTCTAAGCTGCTGGTATTGCAATAGAAGGTGACTGCATCTAATGTTCTTTGAAGCCCTCTGGATGTTTGATGTAGTATTATTATTGTAAGAAATTGGGTTGTTGTTTGACTGAGGTGAAGGCCCTGGTCAAGCAGCAACCACAATTCTTCTCAGGATGAAGTCACAAGCAATCCTTTAATTAACCGGTGCTCAACCCTTGGGTAGCTAGGCACAGAGCAGTCAGGATTAACTCAAAGGGAATGTGTAGAGTACTTATGCAACACTTCAAACAGTAACACAATGAAAACACACCACAGAAGGATCCCACACCAGTTTAGGTGAATAATTTTAATAAATAAAATAAGGTCAAATCAACAGAAATTAAATCAGTAGAACTTGAGATATTATATTTTAAAGATTTTAGCAAAAATAGCTCCAAAAGGTGTAAAGCAGCAACTGTAAATATCTAATTGCACTGCACTGCACTGGACTAAGTCACAAGATCAGACTGACCTCAATGGAGTACGGGCTGGCATAAGAACCCAGTTAGACCAGCAGAACAAAGTACCTTCAATTCTGGTTTGTGGAACATGGAGAGGATCCATGTGAAAATGCGTCATGGGGCCTGCGCAATGTGTCGGTTCCGAGGTGAGGCTGCAGTGTGAGGTCCTGCATCATCATTGAAGATCCCGCCGATGAGGGAATGCAATGCAAAGTCCGGCATAGAGGATGTGGTGCACACAAGGAGTGCAAGGGATTGCACCAAGGATCCATGTGCAGCAGTGGTTCTAATGAGGTGACGGGCTATGGTGCATGGGATGCCCTGCACAGCAGAGGAGATTGGCCAGTTATGCTGGGTCCATACAAGCTGACAGAACACTTTAGACCCACTTTCAAGGGTCAAGGACTGGGGTGGTACTATTTGGCAGGGAAGACTCACAAATGGCAGAGTCCAGGTGCAAGGTTGTTGGAAGCCTCTTGTATTTGATCTAGGTACAAGAGATGCAGGTCCAGTCCTTCTCACCCAAGCAAGAGGGCAGCCGGTCAGCATTGCAGGGCAGCAGTACTTTCAGAGTAGCAGTCCAGCAAAGTGGCAGTCCTTTCAGCAGCACAACAGTACTTCTTCCTGGCAGAGTATCCACAGGTTCAGAAGTGTACTGAAGAGGTGGTTACTGTGGTCCAATATTTATAGCCAGTTGTGTCTTTGAAGTGGGGAGAAACATCTAGAGGCATGCCTTTGAACTGCACAAGTGCCCTGCCTTTCTTGCCCTGTCTTCAGGCTAGCTACTGAGGGAATGCATCCCTTTGTTTGAACGTAGGACACATTCTATACAACTGTAAGTGGGTCTGGGTCCAGCTCCCCCTCCCATCCTGCCACTGATGTCCCATCCAGCCCCACCTAGGCTCCCTACTGTGTGGGGTTGTGTAGGAGGAATACACAAAGCCTAACTGTCAACAACACTTAGGGCCTCATTACGACCCTGGTGGCCGTCGGTAAGCTGGCGGTGTTCTGCCAGCTATTATGACTATAGCGAAATGGGCACGGCCATACCACCGGCCCCTCCATTATACAAGCTGGGAATTATGAGTCCCTGACCGGCAGCCTGGCCATGGCGGTAAACACCGCCATGGAAAGGCTGGCAATAAGGGGGACTTGGAGTGCCCCTGGGGGCCCCTGCACTGCCTATGCACTTGGCATGGGCAGTGCAGGGGCCCCCGGACATAGCCCCATCGCACATTTCACTGCCCGAATTTTGGGCAGTGAAATGCACGACGGGTGCTACTGCACCCGCCGCACATCAGCATTGCCACTGGCTCTATTGCGAGCCCGCAGCAATGTTGATGCGACTTTCCTCTGTGCCAGCGAACGGTAACACTGTTACCGTCCGCCGGCCCAGCAGAAAGGTCAAAATAGGGAGCCAGAAATACCGCCAGCACTGGCGGTATTATGGCACCCGTTGCCTCGGTGGTCTTCTGAGAAGACCGCTGAGGTTGTAATGAGGGCTCTAGTCATGTGACCCAGAGTCAGGCTGCACGTTCCAAATAGCTAAGACAGGAAAATGAAAACTTTCTAAAAGTGACATTTTCAAAATGGAAATTTAAAATCTGAATTATCATAAGTTAGTATTTTTAATTACAATTCTAACAACACCAATCATGAAGATTTACCTGTTATAGTTTGGAAGTTGCAGATTATTACATGTAATAAGGTAACTCCAATGTTATTCTATGGGAGAAGTAAGCCTTGAAGTAGTGAAAAATAAATTTAAGAGGTTTTCACTACCAGGGCATAGAAAACTTAAAAAGACCACCAGAGTGACTCCAAGGGCTCATTGGCTGGCCTCCTCACCTGAGCCTCAGGGACAGAAGGCTCCAACAACCTCACTCCCTGGGACCTGGAGCCTGCCATTTGTGAGTCTACCCTCCCAAGTAGTGCAACCCCAGGTTGGACCCTTGGAAGTGGGCCTAAGGTGCTCTGTCAGTATCTGTGAGCATCTGTGATGCAGGCC
The DNA here is from genome assembly GCF_031143425.1 of Pleurodeles waltl. NCBI lineage: Eukaryota > Metazoa > Chordata > Amphibia > Caudata > Salamandridae > Pleurodeles > Pleurodeles waltl. Next base: position 1,181,688,082 of record NC_090437.1, read on the forward strand.
TTCACAAACCTCTTTGATGGCAGCCTTGACGACAATGCCGAACTCCACATCGCAGACTCACAGCTCCCTGGAACTTATGCATGACCCTGACTGCATTACACATCCTTGATGCCAGACTTTGCATCTCAAGCCCTCAGCGACAGGATCCTCAATGGAGACACAGGACCTCGTATTGCAGCCTCACCGCAACTCGGAACTATTGCATCACATCGGTTTGGCACATCAACGCAGATCCTCGCAATGCTCCTCAAACCTGGATTGTTCAGCTTGCCTAACTGTGTACATCTAGCCGGCCGGCGCTCCATCATGGTCGGCCTGAACTTATGACTTTGTCCCGGTTTGGTGCAACCAGATATCCACAATTGACACTTTGTGCTTTTTGGTGCTATTTTACCTGAAATCTTCAAACTTGCATATCTCCAGTTCTACTGATGAGTTTTTGTTACTTTGGTCTTGTTTCATTTATTAAAGATACCTTTATTTTTCTAATATGGTATAGAATCATTTTTGTGCATTGTATTTAGTTTATTCTTGTTTAAAGTGTTGCACACATAATTTACACATTGCCTCTAGGTTAAGACTGACTGTTCAGTGTCCAACTACCAGATGGTTTAGCACAGAATAATTTAGAGTTGGCTTGTGGCTCACCTTGACAAGGATTGTGGTTGCTGCTTAACCAGGGCTCACACCCCAGTCAACCAACAACCCCATTTCTTAAAACACTAATTTGGAAGGTTGAGTTTACCATGATGTATGTCTAACTCATGGCCAAAGGATCACTGTAGATGACACTGGTTAATGAACTGAGGCACCTGATTGTTTTGTTAACTCAGTTAGTCAGTGTAGCTTATATCAGGTATTGCTTTGATCCAATTTAATGGTATTACATATTAGGTCAACCAATCATGAAGATTTACCTGTTATAGTTTGGAAGTTGCAGATTATTACATGTAATAAGGTAACTCCAATGTTATTCTATGGGAGAAGTAAGCCTTGAAGTAGTGAAAAATAAATTTAAGAGGTTTTCACTACCAGGGCATAGAAAACTTAAAAAGACCACCAGAGTGACTCCAAGGGCTCATTGACTGGCCTCCTCACCTGAGCCTCAGGGACAGAAGGCTCCAACAACCTCACTCCCTGGGACCTGGAGCCTGCCATTTGTGAGTCTACCCTCCCAAGTAGTGCAACCCCAGGTTGGACCCTTGGAAGTGGGCCTAAGGTGCTCTGTCAGTATCTGTGAGCATCTGTGATGCAGGCCTTCACAAACCTCTTTGATGGCAGCCTTGACGACAATGCCGAACTCCACATCACAGACTCACAGCGCCCTGGAACTTATGCATGACCCTGACTGCATTACACATCCTTGATGCCAGATTTTGCATCTCAAGCCCTCAGCGACAGGATCCTCAATGGAGACACAGGACATCGTATTGCAGCCTCACCGCAACTCGGAACTATTGCATCACATCGGTTTGGCACATCAACGCAGATCCTCGCAATGCTCCTCAAACCTGGATTGTTCAGCTTGCCTAACTGTGTACATCTAGCCGGCCGGCGCTCCATCATGGTCGGCCTGAACTTATGACTTTGTCCCGGTTTGGTGCAACCAGATATCCACAATTGACACTTTGTGCTTTTTGGTGCTATTTTACCTGAAATCTTCAAACTTGCATATCTCCAGTTCTACTGATGAGTTTTTGTTACTTTGGTCTTGTTTCATTTATTAAAGATACCTTTATTTTTCTAATATGGTATAGAATCATTTTTGTGCGTTGTATTTAGTTTATTCTTGTTTAAAGTGTTGCACACATAATTTACACATTGCCTCTAGGTTAAGACTGACTGTTCAGTGTCCAACTACCAGATGGTTTAGCACAGAATAATTTAGAGTTGGCTTGTGGCTCACCTTGACAAGGATTGTGGTTGCTGCTTAACCAGGGCTCACACCCCAGTCAACCAACAACCCCATTTCTTAAAACACTAATTTGGAAGGTTGAGTTTACCATGATGTATGTCTAACTCATGGCCAAAGGATCATTGTAGATGACACTGGTTAATGAACTGAGGCACCTGATTGTTTTGTTAACTCAGTTAGTCAGTGTAGCTTATATCAGGTATTACTTTGATCCAATTTAATGGTATTACATATTAGGTCAACCATGATCCATTGTAATGACACTCAGTTTAACATCCTAAGATGAAGGTAGGCTGAGCTGTCTGTGCCTGGATTTGAATCTCCAACTCACAGGGTACAGTGCCACACATTAACTCCCAGAGTCTTCTTATATGGTTAGGTAGTCAATGAAAGGCCCACACTCATTCACTTGCTCACTCACCTGACATTTCACAGTCCTTATGATACCATATTGAGTTTAGAAATGGGCTGGGTGCATAGCAAGACCCACATGGTTTATTTATATACCCCTGGCATCTTTCATTCACTTTGACCAAGAGACGACTTACCCAGTGGCTTGGTGTTACTCAATTGATATTGGTGCCTTGCAGAGTGGGAGGGTAATGGACATGGCAATGCTCCGCCAAAGTTACACTAATGAAAATACCCTGCAGAACACTAATTCGATTTTATATCCTTAATCTACTACCACTAAAGACGATGCATGCATTTAATTGACAATATTTTCTTCTCATTAGTGCTGCATTGCAATGGACCAAATTTTTCCATTAGGAATATGGATAAACCAATAGTTGGAACAACGTTTCCACTGGCATTTTATGCTGAGCCTTCTTCTACAGTGAGATGTGTCTGCAGTAGCACACATGCCCTTTAGGGGAGAACTGCTGGGTGAACAAAACTGCTGCCATCAGTGCAACAAGAGGATTAAGTAGCTGTTGTGCCCAACCTGTCTTCAAGTATCCAAACTACTCATTGGCTCCTCTTAAGAGACCCCCCTACTAATTTATACTGTACTAGCAGACATAAAATAGCTTATTCAACAATCACTTATATAGACATGCTTCACATCAAATTAGTTTATAGATTTCTTTTACTTAGAAGCAGAAAAAAGAAAATTGTCATCTATACAGGCAGACACACAGTGCTTTTCGCATCATCTCTGAAAAGCATTAGAATTGTAATTACTATTTCAAACTTCAGTTATATGGGGAAATATCAAGCACCAAACAACGCCTACTTAACCTTAGCACTGGCTTGAAGGAAGGTATCATGCAAATGGCAACAAATGGATATCACTCACATATGTGAGTGACTCAACCATTAAAGTGTGAATTATCTCAACACAACAATACAAGTCCTGCATGACAAGTGTTGATGAGTTCTATAGCGGTGGAATTAAACTTCTTGTTTTACATGCACAATGGTCAGGACTCAACCTCAACATTTCTAAAGCAACCATATGTTGTACAAAAAGTCTACTAGCCCTGTAGAACTTATAACATGCACATATACTGTGAAGTCATTGAGACAAAGCCAAACGGATTAAAAATTACTATTCAAACACACACATTGAAATCCTAAAAGTAGGACAGTGATGAACTATGGGGCTAACAGAGTCCCTGGCTGGTGGCTGCTCCAAAAGACATCAGCCGTGGACAGAAGATGGCAACCTAACAGACCCAGAATTAGCTGGCATACGAAAACCTAAAATTTCAAGCATAACTGTTTATGCTTTGTTCTGAGTTTTTTAAAATGCTGCATGACTATTGGCTCTGCACATTGTATGTTATAACATGTAATGTGCCTTTCCGTGCCCTTAATTGTTGGTGCACTCAGAAAAGCAATGCCTTTTGTGCCCTCTCTATTTGCTAAGTAACTTCACTGCTGTCCACTTGAAGACAGACTCAGATCAATGTAGGTGTTTTGGTTGTAGAGCTATGACCTTCCTGTGCTTCCCCTTCTCCTTCTCACTGCTGCAAGCTTTACTTGGGATGAGTGAGGACACCAGGCCTGTCTCAATTTTGTTATCCAGGGAATCTGTATCGGCAACATGCCCTGGTAGGCTGTGAAGGGAAAACACACCACTTGGGCCTGTGACCTTTATCTGTGCACCATAGTCTGTGTGCAGATAATGAACATTGCCACTGTTGGGTGTTGTTTTTTTTTTAGGCTTGTCAGCACAATCAAGCATTGGACATGAAGCATTGTCACTGTATGTTGGTTAAAAAGACTAAAATCACCATGAATTGCCTTTGTTTATAACCCCAATATCCAGTTCACTAAGTTGCAACCCGGCACATCCCTAACACATAAATGCAGAGCCAAAGCTTCTACTGAACCTAGAGTAATATGTGATGAATTCAACCTCTTCTTGCTTTAAAAAAATGATCCATGCTAGGATATGTATTTGTTTAGCAGCAGTCTGTCCTATTGGGCACAGTGGCCTATTGGGCAGAGGGGCCAAACCCCTCATCTTTTACTGGGGTGGATTGGTGGGCAAAAACTGTGCATTAAACCCAGATCTTTGTGACTGAAGGTGAATGTTTTGCATTATTCAGCATTCTGTCCATTGTCTGTTCTTTATGCTTTTGTCACTCTAAGTGGGAGGGGATTTCCCAGATGTGGGTTATGTGCTCACTGCACCACTGAATTCAAGCTAGCCTGGCTGATGAGGGGTGTTACCCCTGAACAGGTCCCAGGAAGCTTGCTTCCAGTCCAGGAGGACCTGGCCTGCTGTTCATGCTAGACTGCTCCCATGGAGAGCAGGGTCAATACTAATTTGCATATGCCTGCATCCAAACTGGGGTGGTGTGGTAGGCAAAAAAACAATGGATTAAGCCCACACCTTCTTGACTAGGGGTGAATGTTTGCATTGTTCAGCATTCCTTCCATTGTTTGTTATTTTTGGAATAATTATATCCAGCAAGCAACACTTCTTTCTTGATGCCCAGGCCTGGCTTGCAAATCAGCAAAGACAGCTCTCTGTTACATGGTCAATACTCTACATGTCAAAGGAGCAAAATGTAGCACCGCTTGACGTATGTTCCATCGGCTGGAAAGGAGCACAAGTCAGTGTGTAAGCCATATGCAAAGACTCCTACATATCTTCACATTGTAAAATAGCACATCAGTTAGAAAGCACACAATATATGCAAATTTTGTTATCACGCTTTGTACCGGGAATGCTGTAATTTTCAAGTTGCATGTTAGACCTGTTAGCCTTAGGGTGGTCTTCCCCCAAAATATTTGCCTGTTTGCCTATCATTTTTGTCCTATCTTTTTGTTGGCCTTAGGACACTGAACACTTTACCACTGCTGACCACTGCTGAAGCACATGTGTTTCTCCCCTAAACATGGAAAACTGGTGTATCCACAACTGGCATATTTAATTTTCTTCTAAGTACCTTGTAGAGTTGTATACCATATACCCAGGGCCCATACATTTAGTGTTACTAGGGGGCCTGGAGCACTGATTGTGCCACCCACTTAACTAACCCTTTAAACATGTCTCAGGCCTGCCACAGCAGAGCTTGTGTGTGCAATTTTACTGCTACTTCAACTTGGAGTTTAAAACCCCTTGATAAGCCTTAAACTGCCCTTTTATTACATATAAGTCACGCTGAGGTAGGCCCTAGGTAGCCCATACAGAAGGGTGCTATATAAGTAAAAGGCAGGACATGTACCTTTAAGTCTTACATGTTCTGGTAGTGGAAAAACTACCAAAGTATTGTTTTACGATTGTGAGACCTTTTCCATTCATAGGCCAGCGCTGAGAATTACTTAATATGCTTTTAAGCTGTAATTCTTGTTCAGAAAGGAGTAGCTGCTCATGTTTCATATCATTGGAATGGTAATGATAAGTTCTCTTTACTGGGAAAGTTGGCTTTAACATTACTTTTCAAGAAATGCCACTTTTAGAAAGTTCTGGTGTACATGACAGCTGCACTTTGTGCATCCTCGGTGGAAAGCCACAAACACAGGAAGGTTAGGTGTGCCTGAGTACTCATTTGTATTCATCTGCATTCTGACGGCTCTTTCTGGCTAGGAAGGGAGGAGGGGTCTGACACTTAAACCTGAATAGGGAGTGTCTGTCCCCACACAAAGGGCTAAATATCCCCTACTGATGGTAGGAGCCAGGGCTGAAGACTAAAGGACCTCTGTGCATATCAAAGACTGTTCTTTGAAATCACCTACAGTACTGGATCTGTAAAGAACTCTTCCAGGAGTAAGGATTGTTGTGCTGCAAGGAGTGCCACTCTGCTGGACTGCTTTTCAAAGAGGACTGCTCTCTGCTTTGATGAGTTACCCAGCAGCCTGGTGATCTCTGTCCTGCTAAAGAAGGACTGGAGCCCTCTCATCTGAACCCAGAATGTCTCCTAGGGCTTGCTGCTTTGCCTCCTGTTCTCCTGCAGTCTGAGGGACATCAAAGACAGACTGCAACCTGCAGCCAGCACCTGGGCTTTGCCTGCTGTGGGTCCTACTCTGCCAAGTGGTGCCAATCCTGTTCCACGACCTTGGAAGCGAGTATCTGTGCTGCTACCTAAGGAAATTCATGTGTTGATGTCGCTGTACTTATCCAAACCAGTGCATTTCCACTCGACTCCAACGCATTGCTGCTGTTGCCCGAGCTGTGGACACTGCCTTGCTGACTGCTCAACACATCGTCCCTTGATTTCGCCACACCTTTGACCTGCGTGGCTCAACACCTAACATTGCCTGATCTTTGACGCAGCCTTGATGCTGCAGCAGCTCGGAACCGACGCATCACCTACATCTCCTAGATCGACAGCAACGCATCTCCTCCTCTGCTGAACGCATTGAGTACTCGACTTCGATGCTTCTTCCATCCAAGATACTTTCTCAGTAGACCCTGTGCGGGTTCTGTAGCCAGCCTGCCCTCCATCACGCTCTGCCTGAACTTTGGATTTACCTGGTCTAGCATGACCTCAAGTAACCTTTAGTGCTACTGACTTCTAAGCATTATTTTGGGTTTATTCTTTAAAAATTCATAACTCGATTTCTATTTATTGGATTCTTCTCTTTTTGGCCTTGTTTTACTCATAAAAATATAATTTATTTGTGTGGAGTACTTTCTGTGGTGTGTTTAGGGGATTAGTGTGTCTGTGTATTGCCCAAATACTTTATAACTTGCCTCTTTAGATAAGCTTGACCGCTCTGTGCCGAGCTTACAGAGTGTGAGCAAAGGTTATCTCTAAGTGTGTATATAGCTTACCTTGGCTTGAAATGGCAATTCCTGCTTGTTCATGGTGCATACTCTGAGAACTAGAAACCACAGTTCTAACACTGTCATGAACATGCTTCAAAATGAATGCAGTTGTACATATGAGATGCAACGTGTTGTATTTGTGAAATGCTTGTTTACCCACCGTTTGGGGCATCTTGTGACCGAATAACAAATGTCTATTGTTATGTAATTCAATTAGACTCATTTTATTCAACTCAGATGGATGAAAGCTTGAGTGGACCTGCAAGAATTTGAACCTGTGGCCATGAGATCAAACTAAAATTGCTGAAATGGATGCATTAGTCCACAGAGTCATCAGATCCATCATGTACAGCTCAAAATAAAAACAAAGAAATTCATACAAGAGCACAATCCGTAGACTATCAGAGCATGAGATACAAATCTACTAGTGCACTATTTATGAATATGTGTTTATGTAAAATTATAAATGGTCAGCAATCACAAACCCCCCATATAAAAATGTAATCAGTGTGTTTTGAACATTATGCAAATCAGAAACACATGATATTATCATAAATACTTTTTTCCATGCTTGTCTTAGACTTTGGTGAAATTCCACGCATGTGGATAGTGTGATATTTTACATCAACAATGCACCAGTGTAATTTCACTCAAACGGCTCCCAGCCTTGAATTGACACTCCAATGTTTCTGACGTGATTTGTGATGTATTGTCTTGGTATGATTCTGTCTACATAGAAAACAAAAATGTAATGTGGCACATCAGAATCTTAGGATATATTGCCATCCACACATCTTCATATATACATGCCACAGTGTTGCATATCCCTCAGAAGAAAGGTCTCTGCAAATTCTGACAATGTGATAAGTGTACTTCACAGACTGTCAGATCTTTTGTATCACTTGATGCTGACAGCTACACTGATGCATGGTTGTCATGCATCAGGTTCTTTGAACACTGATTTGTTTAATATATATATATAGACCTATTTGAAAAGTGTCAAATGTGGATCTTTGATAGGGAAAATGGCCATGGATAGGCATTATAGGTGCTTAACTAATGTGTTGCAGACATTTGCTGACAGTTGAGGTCAATCTACTGGAACTGCAAATTAATCATATATTACAAGGACATACATGATTTTTTTAAACAACCATATTCAATTGACACTGTTTAACATTTGCCTGACATACTAAATTGCATGACTTCAACATTGCAGATCATCAATACAGTGGTAAATGAAGATAAATCGAAGGGGGAATGAATAATTGGATGTGAAAGATAAGTACAGTGTTATTTGAATCACAATTTTTCCTTATGTTTGTAAGGAAGAAGGTTCTGACTGCCCTAATCCCCTGAGATTGTTTTTTATTTCGGTCTGCCTGCTTTTGTACCTCTTCTGTGAATGAAACACGAAAATGAAGTCTCACCTACTCTAAGCGCCTGCTAAAATGGGTTATAGTGATCGCACCAGCGCCTGCCTTTAAAGTTAAGGCCCACTGCTGTGCAGCTGAGATAAGAGGTTCAGCACTAATTACATGTGAACTTGTGTGCACATACATGCAGAGCTGTGCAGGCTGAGTGAAGGAGATTGTTGTTTGACTCAGACTGGTACACGCGCACAGGTAGCCTGATGCAGATGAAAGCCAGGATAAATATGTTAGGGTCTGCACAGGCCTTCTACCTAGATTGGGTATCCAAACAGAAATGTCTCCTTTATTTTTGACTAATGTGTAAGTCTGCAGTGCTTCACTGAAATTCCAATTATAATATAGGTGAAAACTGAACAAAGCATAACTTTGCATTGGGTTAACCTAGGAAAATAAGCAATGTGACTTTCTCTATGCTTTTTGTTTTTTGCAATATTTTCTGAGTCAGCCCTAACACATTTGTGGCTTTTAAGTAACCTGCTGGACCATTTTAATTACTGGCAGTTCAAAGCTGCGTCTAGAAAATAGGCCTGTTTGAATCGGTTTCGTCTCCACCTAGCAGATGAAGAGGAGGGGTGGGAAATCTGCATAGGGAGTTAGCTCACTTTCATTGTGAAGTCTCGGCATGACCTTCTCATAGTGACAAAGGGGAACTCACATAACTCTGGCACCAGTCACACCAGGGTTCCTTTTGAAGTATTTAAGTGGGCAAGCAATAAAGGGTAGAACTTAGTTGCAGGGGCAGGTCTTGTGGACCACAACTTAATTTATCTACCTTATAAAATCAAACTATGTTGTAATAGGGACTTACCAGACTGTGGGCTGATTCCAAGATGTGCCTGATGAGGCTGGGGGTGGGGGGAGTGACATCTCTGGATTCAACTGAGGCACCCACCTTCTATAACTCTCATGTTTCACTTTTAAACCTCTGCACAAGAAAGAGACTGATAAAAAGAGGAAACTACAGGAGGAGAAAGACAGACTCATGATGTGGATACACCCTTGCCTGGCAAGTACTCATGGCTGTACCTCTCGGGACTCTGTCGACTCTTTCTCCAGGACAGTGGCACTGGTGATCTCGTCACTTCCTTTGTGTGACAGTAGAGGGAGGACTTGCTATGGATCTTGAAGAAAATGGTTTCCTTGGAGATCTGTGTACCAATTCTGCCTGGAGATGTCCTCGGAAGGAGTAGTACATACTCCTAAAAGGCACACAGGTGATCTTTAAGTGCTCAACATTCCTTGAGACCTGGAAAGAGCAGGCAGGCACTGTAGCCTGTCTTGAAAGGCAGTGGGTGCTTGTGCTGCTGTAGGACATTTTTGAAAAAAGAGTTATAGTAGTTCAGGGCAGGTGGGTAGATTTCTGTAAATCTTCCTCTTCTGAAGAACAGCAGACTGTAAATAAAGCTCCAGCAGGAAGCCATGAGCTGGGGAAAGGCGTTTGAAAAACTAGAAAGCAACCATAGAAGGATGTAGAGGCCACAAATCCCTACTTTGATGGTCCTGATGGCAAGAACATGTCACCACCAGTACTGGGAGGAGACAAACAAAACAAACACAAAAAACGCTGATATTTTTATCCTTTGTCTGCCATACTTGGGCACGGCTTTCCTGAAGGGTCCTGAACTCATTGAGCTGAGAAAATCACTAGGAGCATCCCAGAGGAGGGTAGAGGGGCATCCCAGATGCTTTTGGGCCTTTAAGGAGGATTGCATGAGAAGGCCGTCAGGTATTTGGGGCTACAAGAAGAGTGTTGGATCTCCACATGTATCCTCACATTATTTGAGAAAACAACTCAATCTGAGTGTCCTTGGTTCCAAAAGGAATGGCCCAAGAGACATTTTCATCCAAAACAAACACTCCTGGAGCTGGAGCCTTTGTCGCAAAGCTCTGGAGTACATTGACCTTAAGTGTTAGGACAACTGAGGATGCAAGCTGACCAGGTTAATATAAAATAAGACATTTATTTGACATGGTTACTATTTAATATTTCAGTGTTACATTACGTGCACATGAGTTTTAAGGTCAATCTATTTTGTTGGTACAGAAATGACAGTGGTAGCTAGTTCATAGTTCTAATAACATAAAATGTTCCATAATATTGAAATGCATGATGGTTGAAGGGCATAAGATCTGCAATTGACTAATATGGTGGCACACTGATGAAGCCAATAAGTCTGACTTTTGATAATTGCATCCCCATGTTTTATGTTGGGCACGTGGGGGGTATGGTGTTTTTAGGGATTATGGCGTGCTAGTGTGCAGACTGATAAAGGAGCCTCTGCCACAGGGTATTGCTTGACATTTGTGACCTTTCTTTGCTGTGCGAACCCTTGAGGTTGTTAGGCCCCTTAGAGGGTGCACATATGCAGATTCACCTGCCAGTTTGTATAGAATTGTTAATTTATGATAAGTATTTAAAAGTGTGTTTACTTTTTATTTTTAACAGATAAAGTACTGATTGGACAGCGATTTACGAATGTATGATGGAACAACGAATGCTGGAACATGCATGCCTGAACAACCCAGTCGGAACAACGACTGCGTTGTTACCATGAATGTGTTTACCACAAATGCCTTTACAATTTTTCGCTGTAAAAACATGCCTGGTAAAGGCATGTGTGGGAACGGCATGTGTGTTTCTAGCATGCAACCACCCACCTGCCCTAAGCCTCAGACGTACCCCACCCCTAATACTAAAACTACCTTGACCCCCCACTTCTGAAACAAAACTACCCTGGATACCATTCACCCACCCTGTGCCCAAAACCCTTCCCCGAGCCCCCATCTGCTCTAAAAACAACCAACCCTGCACCCCACACACAAAAACCAAACCACTCTGATCACCCCACTCCTCCCCCTTAAAACCAAAGTACCCCGATCTCCCACCCCCTAAAAATTTAACTACCTCGATCCCCACCCCCAAAAACCAAACTACCCTCACCCCACACCCTGAAAAACCAAACTACACCGACCTCCACCCCCAAAAACCAAACTACCCCGATCCCCCACCCCCAAAAACCTAACTACCCTGACCCCCCACCCTGAAAACTCAAACGACCCCGACCCCACCACCCCAAAAAAGTACCCTGACCCCCATCCCCAAAAACCTAACTACCCCGATCCCCCACCTCCACCCCTAAAAACCACTCTACCCGATTCCCCACCCCCAAAAAACCAAACTACCCTGATCCCCCACCCCAAAAACTAAATGACCCTGATCCCCCCACACCCATAAACCAAACTATCCCACCCCCGGCCCAAAAACAAAAGTACCCCACCACCCTGGAGACCTTCCACCCATGCTGAGCCCTAAACCCTTCCCCGACCCCCCATCTGCCCTAAAAACAACCAATCCCCCACCCCACATCCAAAAACCATACTATTCCGATCCCCCACCCCCAAAAACCAAACTACCCTGATACCACACCCTGAAAAACCAAACTACACCGACCCCCACACCAAAAAAACAAATTACCCCGATCCCCCACCCCCAAAAACCTAACTACCCTGACCTCCGCACCCTAAACACCCAAACTACCCCGATCTCCCACCCCAAATACCAAACTACCCAAATCCCCACCTCAAAAACCAAACTACCCGACCCCGCCCCAAAAACCAAACTACCCCGACCCCACCACCCCCCAAAAACAAGTACCCTGACCCCCTACCCCAAAAAACCAAACTACCCCGGCCCCCACCCTGAAAACGCAATCTACCCGATCCCCCACCCCAAAAACCAAACTACCCCAAATCCCCTCCCAGAAACAAAACTACCACGACCCCCGCCCCAAAAACACAACAACCCCAACCCCTCCACCCCCCCAAAAAAGTACCCTGACCCCCACCCAAAAAACCTAACTACCGATCTATCCTTATCCCCACCCACAAAAAACAAACTACCCTGATCCTCCACACCCAAAAACCAAACTACCCCGATCCCCCCACCCCTATTAACCAAACTACTCCGCCTCACCCCAAAAACAAAAGTACCCCACTACCCTGGATACCTCCCACCCACACTGAGCCCTAAACCCTTCCCCGACCACCCATCTGCCCTAAAAACAACCCACCCCCCTCCCCCACACCCTCAAAAACCAAACTACTCTGACCCCCACCCCAAAAACCAAACTACCCTGACCCCACACCCTGAAAAACCAAACTACCCCACCCCAAAAACCAAACTACCCCGATCCCCCACCCCAAAAACCAAACTACCCCAAATCCCCATCCCAAAAACAAAACTACCCCGACCCAAAAACAAAACTACCTTGACCACACCCCCCAAAAAAAGTACCTAACCCCCCACCCCCAAAAATCTAACTACCCCAGTCCCCCCACCTCCCCCTAAAAACCACTCTACCCCAATCCCTCACCCCCAAAAAACCAAACTACCCTGATCTCCAACCTCCAAAAACCAAACTACCCCACCCCACCCCAAAAAGAAAAGTACCCCACCTCCAAAACAAAACTTCCCAGACCCCCACCCCTAAAAACCAGAACTACCCCAATCCCCATACCCCCACCCTTAAAAAACCAAACTACCCCAACCCCCCACCCCTGCCCCAATCCCTTAATCCACCGCCACCCCCAAAAACAACCCCCCAACCCTGCCTCAGCCCTACTTACCTGACCGCATCCTCTCCCGATGTACTTTCCCTTTTTCTCTGCCTTAACCACGCATGTGTGTTGTTGAGCACATGCGTGGTTAAGGCACAGAAAAAGGGAGTCGCTGTTAATGCAAGCATGGTTCCGCTTGCATTAACAATGTAATCGTTGTTTGGGAGTCGTTGTTCTGGACGTTCCCCACGATTTACTAATGGTTGTTTGTTCTGTTGCAAAGTTCTGAGTCTGTAGCCCAAACCACCTCCCGTTAGGCTATACTAATGCCAGCTGCCCAGCATAGTATTATGGCAGGATACATTTATCAATTGATGACATCCTCAACTAAATACTACACATGTGGACTCGCTTCAATTGAGCGAATGCTCGTATCTGGTAGTTTGCTTTGGTTTAAAATACAGAAGGTCCAAGATGAATCAAACAGTATGCGTTTGCAACTCCACAAAGCAGTCTCCTCACATAGTTGCCTGATTAATCCTAAACAGTTTTACATTTGTGCCTCAATTCATGGGAGCTGTATGTTGACAGCCACAACAGCAGCTCCTGTGGGCTTTACACCTGTCTAAGTTAAAAAGGTAGGAAAGTGAGAATCATTTTGTTTGGGAAAATGGTTTGATCCGTGCGTGATTTAAGTTGGTAGCTGGTTGCAAAATTTAGCAGCATCCATTTTTCAAACTATTATTGCCATTTGTTTTTTGACCCAGGACTCAGTCAAGGCTGGTGGCTCAGAGATTCATGTTGCGAACTGGTTGTGATGGTTTCCTTCTTAGGATATCAGCTGTCAGTAGGTTGAATGCAAGGGTATGTCATCTGAAGAAAGTGTTGTATGTAATAATCCCCAGGGAGTGAGACATTCTTGTTGGTCTTGCAATTAATGGATAACACTACGAAAACATAGGTTAGGTAATGAGTGGAAATACTGTAATTAGTGTTTTTGGCACACTAGCATCTCTTTATCTGGCTGCACTCTCAGTTACTCTAAGGTGATTTGTTACTCAATTTGTTTTGTAACTCTGCAAACACAATGAAAAGAATGCAACCACGCATTTTACATAAAAAGCGAAAAGGTTCTGGTTTGTCCGAACAGTAGGACATTTATTTATATATAAAAACATGCCAAACACAATATTTGGCAATGGTCTATTAGCCTATAAAATAGTACATAATTGAATTCAAATATGCAATATAACCTTAAAAAAACAAAGGAAAATATTTAAAAAACGTGACCCGGATTAATTTGAATGATATAAACAATGAAATACGTTTAGGAAAGACGAAACAATGGATTTGATTGCTGCTAGAATATATGTAAAGGCCTCTTAATGCAAGAGTTGTTTTTCTGTTGGATCAAATAGAGTTCTTATCAACAAGAAATAGCAGCCTTGCATCAACAAAGAACGTTTAGCGCCTGGACAGTCGTAGATGAACATTTCGGCTTTTCTTAAATATGCAGCATCCTGTTATAGGACAAGAGAATAATTATGAATGGAAGCACTTGCATCTCCAAACAAACAAATATTCGTAAACACTAAAATGTACAGCAAATGTTCTTAGAAGAAAGTAAATTAACTCTCTTTATAATATAGAAAGTAAAAAATCTGTGTTCATTTTAAATGGAGCTGTGAAAAGAATAAATGCATTAATTAATTGATCGTATTAAATATATGTATACATTACATTGACAAAAATGACACATAATTAATTCAAAATACAAATGTTTAAGTAATTGGATCGGACCCCTGGTTAATTAAGATGAGCGAAGTAGAATCATTAGCAATTGATTTTGTAACTTACAAAAAGTCAAACTATCAATATATTGTATTCTAAAATGGAACATTCCTGTATTGATCACTCAGTGAGTGAGTGACAGTTTTTCTAGTGTTGCTTGGGAGCCATGTAAAGGTCTTCCTCAACATCTTCAAGGTGTGGAAGCAGGAGGATGTGACAGCACTCACTTGTGCGGTCATGTCCAGTTTCCTTTCAAGGTGATACTGAGATTTCTGGCACAGGTGGTAGTGGTGGGTGTGAGTCTCACATTGGCTGGCTACCAGGTGGAGTCCTATGGTAAAAGGTTCTTGCCAAAGACCACTACTTCTGTCTTGACAGCGTTGAGCTTGAGACTGTTCGATTTAGAGGCAATGTATAAAATATTTATGCAGTACTTAAACACTAATAAGATGAAAATACAACACAAGGAAAATCACAAACCAATTTAGAAAAAAAGAGAGTATTTTAATAAATAACATGACAAAAATCTAGTATGAATTATAAAAGATTGTATTTAAAAATAGGGCAAAAAAGTAGTAAGCGCCAGCCGCATTCAACTGGTCACTCTAGACCAGTAAAAAGGTAAGATTTAAGGCTGATCGCAGTGGAGCGTGGGTCGGGCAAAGACAAGGTTTGTCACAGTCATAAAGTTACCTTCTAACTTAGAAACTGTTATGGAAGTTGAAAGTCTTCAATGGGGCCAGGCAGCCAACTGGATCAGAGAAATAGCTCAATGGTGATGGAAAACTTCTGTGGGGGATCTTGGAGTTGATCATAGGTTGCTTGACATTGTGTCCTGTGAAGCTGCTGATCAGGTGCTGCTCCACATGCAATCCGGCAAAGCAATCTAAGATGGTTTTCAGCATCTATGCTCAATGTGGAGACCAGTGAAGCGTTCAGTTAGGAGGGGCACACTCTGATCACTACCAAAGATCCAGTACCTTTGAAACAGTACTTGGGGATTAGGTCTCACTCCCACAGTGGTCAGCAGAGGGGACCAGGTAAGGTCCAGTTGGGTCTGGTCAGCTAGAAAGGAAGAAAAGGCCTCTGTAAGCTTGTTGAAGGCCTGTAGCTCAAACAGAGAGTCAGCCAATTGCCCCTTGGGATGCACTTCTGGGGTTCTGTGTTTAAAGCATACGGGTTCTTCAGAAAGTAAGGTAGTCCTTCTTATTCTTCTCAGAAGTGCTCCTCAGGGCACAAGGGATGTTACATTTATATCCAGTACCAGCCTGTGGGTGGGAGCAACCCGGGACAAACTCGAGTCAATGAGGTCAGAGTTACCAGCGGTGACCCTACCTACTTTTAAACTGCTTCTTGAGGGATTTACTGCAAACTATTCCACTGTGTCCCTCTATCCCTAAAGCCAAGATTGCAAGATCTTTCAGAGCTCCCTGGGCACAGCCAGACTTGTGGTTATCATAATAGGCAAACACTCTCTTCTGGTCAGTCTGAACCATTTCAGGGGCATCTCACCCATCCCCTGGGTTTGGTGCTAAGCTTACTAGAGGGACAAAGAAAGGAGCCAGGCCTGGTGATAGTGTAGACCGCTTTGAAGTTCAACTAGTCCTGGGGCACAAACCCCCAGACCATCATCTCAGAGAAAGACAAATACATCTCCACACCCAAGCACTTTATCCTCAGTTTGTGACCATTGCACATCTGACCACAGGGGAGATATAAGCAGTGAGGTGACAGTTGAATGTTGGCAGAAATGCCTCCAGAGGGTCAGGTAGGGACAGACAATGTTTCTAAAAAATACCTTTTACAGTATAGTTATCCAAAATTAAATTCCAGCATTAATTTGGATTTTGATTAGCTGTTAGGATGAGTCTTTGAATTATATTTTTAGCTGATTCCAAGCCAAGACAAAGTTATCAGTATATGGTGTTTTAAATTATTCCAATGTTTTCTTAAGGGGCAGCTAACCTTACCAGATTGAAAAGGGCTTTTGGGACATTTTCACTGTCAGGACACATACAACATTAATTTCAACATGTCCTACTTTTAAATACAGCACGCACTGCCTTACTGGGCAATACGACTTACCAGGTGGTTTTATATATATATATATTAAGATTTACAAAGAAGGATTAGGCCTGTCATAAGGGGGGTTTTAACACGTGGAACTGACAGTTTAAAAAATCTGCACAGAACGGCTGCAGTGGCATGCTTGTAGATATGCTTTACAATGCTACTGTATTAGGTGGCACAATGAGTGCTACAGTAGCATTTAATTTACATGTACATTTAGTACTATATACTAGGGACTTATAAGTAAATTAAATGTGACAATCAGGTACATGACAATTTCGGCTCTTTTTTAAGGGAAAACACATTGCATTGCTCTTGGTTAGTGTGTTGAGTCCCAAACTCATCCAAAACAGCTCAGGCAAACATCTGGGCGAATACCACACAAAACATGGTCATTTCCAACAATGAGCTTCTCTAAGACCTTGACTGGGCATGGTAGAAGGGAGATCAGTCTGTAGTTAGTGAGCAGGGCTTGGGCTCGCAGAGGGATTATTCAGAAGGGGAGTGATTGTTGCGTGGTTCTAGGCATCCAGGAAGGTGGCTGAGATGATGGAGGCATTCAGGACGGGTGTTAGTGCTTTGCTGATGGCTAGCATTCCTTTGGAAAAGCATTGTGGAGGCAAGGGTTTGATTGGGCCTTGGAATGGTTGGACTTCATGGTACACATGGGCTAATTCATGGTGACAGTGGGCCATAAATACTGCAAATCTTGAAAGTCTGTGTTTATACAATACTACTTTTCTTCTCATATTATTATTCCCATTATTATATTCCTTGCACACAAATTCCCTTACTATGTATTTGCCTATCTAGTTATTTCTCTAGCCTTACTGTACTAGAGAAAAATAAATTGAAAATAAATAAAATAAAATCTATAAATAAAATTCAAATAATAATTAAATTAAATTAAAATAACTAATAATAAATAAATAAATAAAAAAATTCTATATATATGTAAAATAAAATAATAAATACATAAAAAATACTATACATTTTACTGTCTTTTGCGCTTTACTCTGTCTACCCATCACCCTATGTTTCTATCAATCTATTGTCCATCCTGATTCTGATTCATCCCAAACCCATTCTACAACTTTCAACTCCAAATTAACCCTGCCTAAGCTCTTCCCTCCTCTCCCGCATCTAGCTCACCCCAAACCTCAGTTTATGCCATGCTCTCCCAAACAACCCTACTAAATTCTCCTTCATTTATCTCACCTTTGACTCATCCAAAACCCTTCCTGCTACTATGTTCTCCCTAACCCTTTCCACAGACTCTTCTCTCCTCCATCTCTCCTTCACTCATCATAAGCCTCATCCTATTACTATAAACTACCAATTAACACTTCTGGATTCTTCACTCCTCTATTGCTCCATTACTCTAGTCAATCCAACTAACAAACTCACATATCCTCTGCTCAAATTAACTCATAATAAAACTAATACTGTACTCATATTTCCCCATACTAATCCACCACTAATTTCTCTTGGGTTCCAGAGTATCTTCCTACTCACTGAAAAGTGATTTGACACCTTGTCAGGGATTGTAAGGCCTATATAAATACAATTACAATTACAATAAGGTCAGAGTTATTTGTCTGGGTGAGACGCGAAGTTGAGTAGCAAGGTACACTGATTCAGTTGAGGATCGAAGCTGCAGTATGTAGTGGCAATCTTGTTGCAGAAGAATTCAAAGGGCTTGTTGCAGAGGTCATGTAAGGGGTTAATGCTGCTGGAGGTGGCCGTGGGTGGAGAGAAATCTTTAATGATGGACAAGATTTCCTTGCTGCTGTTAGTGCTGTTATCGATGTGGTCTGTTAATTCTGTGTGCTTGTTGCTCCAGATTTGTTGGTGGTAGTCTCTCAGAGTTGATATGAAGATTTCTTTGACTGTGGTATTTTGGCTCATTCTCCACTTGCACTCTAGTTGCTTGTGGTGATGTTTCGTCAGCCTGAGTTCCTTTGTCCACTAGCTGCCTTGTAGTCAGATGGTAACAATTGTGTTGCACTGAGTGTAACCAGTGTGTTGGTGCATGCAGTGATCCATCTTGTAAGAAATTGGGCATTGGTTTAGGGGGTGGAAGCCCCATTCTGGCAATAACCCAGTCCTTTTCAGGGTGATCCATAAAAGTACCTAAATTAACCAGTGCTTAACTCTCTGGTTGCTTGGCACAAAAGCAATGCATAAAGTATTTTTGCAGCACACAAACAGCAATAAATTGTAAAATGTAATGAATAGAATGACACCAATTAATTAAATCAGTAGAGCAAGACTAATGAATTTTTAAACTTTTTAGCACAAAAAAGAGCTTAAAAGATCAAAATGCCAACCTGAGTTATGTGATTGTGCAAGACTCAGGCAAAATCAAAAGATAAGGCAAACCTTGATGGAGTGTGGATTGGACACAAAGGGTGGATTGAGCCTGGTCTCAGCTTTTTTCAGGACCTGGAAGAAATTTTGAAGAAAAGTTCCTGAGAAGGTAGGTGGTGATCGAGAAGGAGCAGTCATCATCGGGAACCACTGGAAAAGGTTGTGTTGAAGATTTTTACCTTTGGACTTTCTCACTGTTTTGGAAGTAAAAAATCTCCAAAGCTGTAAGCTGTTGCCAACAAGGGTTCCATGAGGCAGGAAACCTTTGCCGAGAGGTCCTGCTAAACATGATTTCCTGCTGCTAAGAACATAGCGGGAGCTACTATGAAATCAGGCTGACTGATGATGTATCTTGCATGGATCTGCTGGCAGGTAGATCCCAGTCTTCTGTTGTTTCTCAAGTCCCAAGTTATAAAATTAGACAGAAGCAGGACCTCTAACACCACTTCCAATGATCCAGGACCTTTGCTGCAACACTTGGAGGGCTAAGACTCACTCAAGCAGAGGCCAGGTATGGGGTTCAAG
This sequence comes from Pleurodeles waltl, assembly GCF_031143425.1. Taxonomy (NCBI): domain Eukaryota; kingdom Metazoa; phylum Chordata; class Amphibia; order Caudata; family Salamandridae; genus Pleurodeles; species Pleurodeles waltl. Next base: position 1,181,707,970 of record NC_090437.1, read on the forward strand.
GCCGCAAGAGCTTGTTTAGTCCCAGTAGCTTACACAGGATGCCAGACTAATAGCCTTTGGAGTCACATCTGGTGGTTCTGGGCTTATGGCAATGTTCAAGTTCTCTTTTAAGCAGCAAGACAGACCTTCAAGCAGCAGCAGAGTCCTCTGATAGCAGCAGGCCAGTCCTCTATGGGTTCAGGCAGTCCTCTGAAGTTTTCCACAGGCCAAAGAGTGTACTGGTCAGAGGATCCAATATTTATACCTAGTGCCAGCCTTTAAAGTGGGGGCTTCGCTATAGTACCTCTACAACTGGATCTGGAAAGTTCTTCCTTATGCTGTCAACGCTACAAGATGTCTGGGATGACAAATGACTGGTGTCAGGTTCTTTTGTGTATGCTGGAAGCAAGCCACAATGAAGTGTAAGTGGGGCAGGAAACAGCTTTGCCCTCAGTCATCCTGGCAGCATGACTCATCTTGCTCACACAAAGTTTTTTATTGTCTTACTGAATGGGTGGAATACGCAGAACCCAAGAGCTATTTGCAGTCATGTGACCCAGGACACTTGCAGAAGCATTAATGGTTAGGACACAAAGATGTCCACTTTCAAAAAGTGCTATTTTCAGAGTACTGACTTAAATGTGACATTTCATTAAAGAGGGTATTAAATTGCAATTCAATTGAGTTTAAACATAGCATTACTACCTGTGCCCAATCAAATATTTACATTTATAAAATGTAATGAGATAATCCAGTGTTATCCAATTGGTGAGATAGGTCTTACAATAGTGAAAAACAAATTTAGGAGTTTTTCTACTACCAGGACTTATAAAACATAGATCCACATGTCCTACTCCTTAAATACAATGTAAACAGCCTTATGGGCCTTTAGGGTTTACTGAATCTGATCAATGACACTGTGGTAAACAATATCATTAAGAAAAATATTGTTTCAAATTTATTGTTTACCATAATATTGAGTTTCTATACTTATAATGGAAAGTACCAAAATATCAGAAAAAATCGGTTGCCACTAATATTGTCCAAAAACATTCACAAAAATATTTTTTTCAATATAACTAGAAAGAAAAGTAGTAATTGTTAATATATACCTTTAATATATTGTAAATTAAATAAATTCCACTACTATTCAATATTATATATATATATATATATATATATAATAGATATAGATAGATAGATACATATATACATATCTATCTATCTATCTATCTATCTATCTTTCTATATCCCTCTATCTATCTATTTATATATATATATATATATATATATTTGAACACAAACGTAAATGTGTATTTATATATCTATTAATTTCTATATGTATACACATATTAAAGAGTAGCACTAGTGGGTAGTTATGGTTCGGATTGTGTTTCCATAGGAAATTGCTTTTTTGTTTTGCTAATAACTTTGGTCTTGTTTGATGACTCTCTACAAGATTCTCTCTCTTTCTCTTTTTTACCTAATTTGTGCATGGAAAGTTTCAAAGTGATACTTTAAGTGGGAGCTGAGGAAAAAGGGGGCTCCCAAAAAACAAATTTCCCAATGCATTTTCCATAGACTTTTTTAGGCAGCACTATTGCAAAAGGTACTGAATTACACCCAATTTGACATTAAGCTAGATCTTTACTCCAAAAGCATGCGTTTTGTGATTTGGTGTAAACATGTTCAGTAGTAGTTGAGAAATTAAAGTAGCAAAATATTTGCATATCTGGACAATTATAAAAAAAAGAGCATTCTGATTGGCCCAGGGAGTTTTTTCCCCCTTGGTCTAATTTGCTTCTGTGGGAGTCAGGCTCCCGTTGGAGCGCCCACTCTGACTGGCTGGTCAGAACCAAGAGAAAAATGTTGTTGGCAGCCATTTCAGGACTCAGGGACTTAGGGCCTGATTTAGAGTTTGGCGGGTGTGTTACTGACTTACAAATGTGGTGACCTTTGTGACGGAGTAATCCCCTCTGCCAAACTCTAAATCCTGCCATTAGTCCTGTCCTGAATTTTTAAAACAAATATGAACTAAGGGGGTAGGAAAGGGATACCCCATATCCCTAGGCCTTGTGGGGGTCTCAGAGGGAATCCTGTGAGATTGAACCACTTATCATAATCTCCTACAAACCCAGTAACCCACAACTAATAAAATAACTTACATAAATCAGTATTTAATTATTTGCATAATTAACAATCAATTAATTTTTAATTCTTGAAAACATTAATAAAATTCCCAATCAATCCACCTACAAACCAAACAACCCACTACTAATGTATAAGTTAAATACATAGGTAATAGACTAGTACATAATTGACAATAAATGATATAATGAATTAACAATTAAAAACTAATTGACATTTTTCTAACCTAATTAAATTCACACCCTATACCCTACAAGCCCAACAAACAACTACTAGAATACAACTTAGTACAACTAATATTAAAACTAAATTAAACATTTTAATTTTAAATATTTAATACATAAAAATATTAAAAATAAATAACAATAAATTAAAGCTATTTATAATTGAAATAACTTCCCACCCAACCACTATGACACTACAAATTACAGATAAAATTAAAATAAAAAACAATTATAATTACATACTAAATTTTTGAAAAATAATAACAAATATATGAACAATACTAACATCTATGATACTAAAACTTATCAAAACACTTTTTACAAATATTTTTATAAAAAATATTACTCACCAAAAAATATATATTCTTTACAATAATATTCCATACCGCATCACCATATTTTTCTGCCATATTTTTAAGTTCCAATATTTCATCCTCAATATGTTTTCATAACACTGGACCAAATTTAGGAGTGACTGATATTTATTAAAAAGGAACATTTAGGCCTGGCAAAAGGTTTAATTTGCCAGGTCAAAATGGCAGTTTAATACTGCACAACAAGCTGCATTGGCAGGCCTGTCTCAAGTGGGTGGCTCAAGGTGTGCAGACCCACCTGCAGCATGTAAATAACAGGTCCTGGGTACCATGTAGTACCATATAGTAGGGACTTAATTAAATGTGTCAATCTAGTGTAAGCCAGTTATTCCATGTTTCAGAGAGAGAACACAAACATTGGTTAGCAGTGGCAACATGTCCTAATGCCTTCAAACTAAATTCAGAAAAACAGAAGCGGTGAAGGCAAAACATTTGGAGGAACAACACACCAAGGTTGTCAGGTCTCACACTTCTGTTGATGGCTTCTGGTAAGCTGTTTGTATGAATGGTCAGTGCTCAGCGACAGCGGAAGTCCAGTCCTCCTCTGTGATGTTTTTCCAGCTACAATAAATAAAAAGCAAGGACAATTTAGCTTTCAATGGGAAAAGCTGCAGTAAATAGCACTGCCACAAATATGTTAAATACCACCCTAGAACAAATACCATATAACAATTATTTACACCTGTGCACACATATAACAACTACAACACAGGAAATTTGAATCAACTGCTTACAAAAAAACTGCATGCAAACCAGCTTTTGCTGTAACACCATTACTGATGTAGTTCTTATAAGACACATCATGATGCTGCCCCAGACACAAATACTACAGCTACATGCCAAGCATCAGAGCACACAGAACTGGGCTGCACTGTAATAACCAAGGAGGCTAAACTATATGAGGGCACACAGGTTTGAGATGTCATAGCTAGATCATCTTCCCATTACACTAGCTAAGGTACTTATCACCCACAGACTTGACATGGACACCATATGTTTGCTGAATTTACTAGTATATGCTCTGGATCCTCATTATCTCTACTCCTTAAATTGTTCAAGTTCTTGAATTCCTAGCAATAAGCAATACATAGCAAACCGTGTCACTGGTGGATGGAGTTCACAATCCATGTTTCTCAAAATACTCAACCAGGTCACGTCAGCTTTGCCCAATGAAAGAGGAATGCACATGGCATTTCCCTTAACTAACATGCTACGAGTGTGTTAGAGGCCCTGGATTGCACACTTGTTGGACAAGCAGTACCAAAAACACATGAACAGGTGTACTGTAATACGTATAATTAAAATTTAAATGGTTTGTGGTGCTGCTTTTTTACCCACTATTGTGCCAGGTTCCCTGGCTCAACTCAAGATGCCAAGGTGCTTCATCAAAGCTGTCTTCCAAATACCATGAAAAGATGCTACCCCCATTTCGTACCTTGCTACTTCGTAGGTGTATATTATTATTAAGTAACTAAAATGGCAGTAAAAAAGAAGTGTTTTTCACCATAGTTGCCAATTAGATACATTATTGTTCTACACACATGTATGAGTGTATGTTGAATTGGCATTAGAAGCAGTGTGAAAAATAGGTATTAAAAAGGAAGCTCTGCACTAAAAATCAAAGCACAGCAATTCTGATACGTCTGTACTGTCCCTTTGCGTGTCTGAAATCATGGCTAATGACACCTGTCTGAGAAACAGTCACAGTTGAAGACCAAATATTACAATCATGCGCATGGTAGAATTCAAAATAAAAAAGAATGATCATTTGGTCTGTTAAAGGCACAGGTCAGGAGCTGAAGGTGTCCTAGAGTACATGCCTTATAAGGTATTCTTTAAGATTTTAATTTGCACCACGCTAGATAGTGTGATCTTAAGGTGACAAATTTCCATGCCAGATGACATGCATAAAAATGTCAGCAGCATTGATGATGACGATTCAGAAAAGGAAAAACTAAACCAACAGAAAGGCAGTGTCCAGGACACCAGAGATAGCTTTATTGTTAATTATTTGTTTTAAATCCTCATATATATTTGACTCATTATACAATAAAGTAAGGCTTCACTTGCAGAACTACTTTTATCTTCATGAAAAAAATATTTTGAAGTCTTCAGCTTTAGTCCCAATTTATAAAGAAAATATTTTTCTGGCAAGTTCACATCACTATCTAATGTAAAATGTGGTTTATGTCTTATGCGACAACACATCATCAGCGACTCAGAGGTTTAAAGTGTTTTGTTGAACACCATACATGCAAAGGAAAATTAAAATATCCAGAAAATGGTTCATGAAAATGCTATTGATATATAACTCTTTTTATTCTATTGTTGGCTCACACAAGGGTGCACCAGATTGGGCCTATCCTGCAGATTACATAATGGAGGAGAAGAATGTGTGAATGGTAGTATTGATGAAGTAATAGGCAGACTTGATAGTGTCCATAAGCATGCCCTGTGGTTTGCTGAGTAATATCAAATTCTTCTGCATTAGAAAATCCAACGCTTTCATGTTCTTCAGTCACATGTAGGGACCTCAGGTCAACTTGTGTTTATGATGGAGCCACTAATTCTGTGTCATTTTCATCCTAGTGGACTATATGTAAACACATCCCTGGGAATCCACTATGTCGTTGGACCTAATGTTCACTTCTATGTCAGCATTGTTTTCCAGTGGAATTACTGTTTGTGCTTGTTGACTACAAGGAACAGTTCTGACTGATTTGGTCACTGATGGTGTGTACTTCAAGGGTGTATCTATTGAAGATGGACAGGTTAGAATCATCATGTTTTCAGTGGTTAGGACCTTCATGATCTGTGATGATTCAAGGATAACATTTGTCCCACAACTGCCTTTTTCTTCAATATGTAACAGCACTGTCATGGTGGATTTACTACCTGTTATGTCAGCTTGTTTCTTATGTCCGAGTAAATGTATCTTGATGGTACTTGAAGCCTTTAGCAGCACAGAAAGATGTGCCTTGCTGGAGGGTTTTGGCATGGACACTACAGAATGTTGTATCATGCTTGAATTCCTCCAAAGTCCAACGTGTTCCCCTGTGTGGCTAGGTTTGGAGTGGAAATATTAAATCTAACCACTTCTGAGTCCAACACATTTCCTAATGGGATTAAGTGTGTAGTGGGAATAGTAAATCTGATCCCCATCAAAGTCCAAAACATTCCTACTGTAAGTATATTTGGAGAGGGCCAGTAACTCCAGCACATCCAGTGATAATTTTTGGAGTTAAAATTGTAAATTTGATACCTCTACAGTCAAACAAATTACCTTGCTGTAGCTACATTTGGAATTCGAACAGTAAATCTAATATCTCCAAATTGCAACACTTTCCCCACTGTGGAAAATGGAAGTAGTTTGAAGTGGGAATAGTAAATGGAACTCCTCCAGAGCCCAACGTACTTTCCAAAGTGATTAGATGTGGAGTGGGAATAGTAACTCTGACACCCAGAAAGGCCAACATTTTCCCCAGTGTGGCAAATGTTGGAGTGAGAATAGAAACACTAACACCCCCAAAGTACAAAATATTCCCCAATATAGCTAGTCTTGCAGTGGGAATAGTAAATCTAACTCCTCCAGAGACCAACACTTTTACCAGTGCAATTAATTTGCAGAAGACATAGTAAATATTATACCCACAAAGTTCAAAGGTTTCTCCAGTGTGTCTATGTTTGGAGTGACAATATTTAACCTCTTAGCTGCTTGGCCTCCCCCCACCCCCATTGCTCAGCCCTTTGTTGGCTATTTGGGGTAGTTTGCGCTTAGACCCTCATAACGTTTTGTCCACATAAGCTATCCACACCAAGTTTGCGCACTTTTTTTCCAACATCCTAGGGATTCTAAAGTTACCCAGAGCTTGTGGGTTCCCCTGGAGGATATCAAGAAATTAGCCAAAATACAGCTTGTGATTTTTTCCCTGAAAATGGCATCAAGAAAGAATTTGAAGTGCTAAAATCACCATCTTCCCAGCTTTCAGGAACAGGCAGACTGGAATCAGAAAACCACCTTTTGCAACACAATATCCCATTTTTACTAATTTTTGTGCTTTCAGCCTCCTTCCAGTTAGTGACAGGAATGGGTGTGAAGCCAATGGTGGATCCTGTAAAGCTAAACATTTCTGAAAAGTAGACAGAATTCTGAAATCAGCAAGGGGTCATTTGGGTAGATCCTACAAGGTTTTCCTACAGAAAATAACAGCTGAAATAAAAAATATTGAAATTGAGCTGAAAAAAACAGCCATTTTTCTCCACTTTTTCCTGCAATGTCAGATGTTTTTAAAGCAATATACGATTACATCTGCTATACTCTTCTGGTTGCGGGGATATATGGGGCTTGTAGATTCATCAAGATCCCTAGGTACCCAGAGCCAGTAAATCAGCTGCACCTTGCAGTTGTCTCACTTCATACAGTCCCTATAAGGCAACTTCCTTAGTACAGGCTCCACCCTTACACTTGAGTGACACTGAAGGGGGTGGCATGGTGGGTACAGAAGTGTTTTCACTCCGCATGTGTGGACATGTGTCCTACCAAATTCAGACTCATGCCACTTTGGGGGGGTGGCTGTGGTATGTATCTGTACTACAGAACACTCCTTTGGACATATGTGTCTAAACTACAGAGGTGGCATCCAACATACAAAGGTTTGCATCGCAAAATTTCTGCTATGTAACCAAGCTACTGAGTTGCATGTCATGGCCTCCCAGGAATCTACACACTGTCTGCACTGTGGATCTGTCATTTGTGCAATAAGCCTGTACAGGACCAATATGACTTTTGTGAAAGTGACAATATAGTTGTGGAGTAAGGGCCCTGTCATGAGCCAAAGACACACATTGACACCTGCTGGACATGGCATGATTGATCCAGAGGTGGCACACAGCAGTTCAAGTACTGGAGGTGTTGCTGGCAGCAGTGTCAGGAGTCAAGTGACTGATTTTGCGTGGTCAACACCCCTGATGGACACAGCCATTGTGCTGTGACCGCCACAGGCAATAATGTTAGCCTATGGCTATGTCCACTGTGGATGGGACTGCCTACTGTGCAGACAACCTCTGCCGGAGGTCGTGGACAGTTTCTAGTGTCCAGCAGAGTAGTTCAGACATCCGCCATTTTGGTAGTCTGAAATACTGTATGAGGCTTCGTAAACTGTGTCACTCCTACAATATATGTGTTGGATCACCACAAACATCCTTATTTGATCTTGTTATGTAGGTCCTACTACAGAACCACAAGTGTAGTGTGTTGCAGGGCACAGATGTCATATGATGGCGGAGCACGGTCCATCACCACCAACAGTATTTTTGGTGGTCGGAAAATACAGTCACATTTCAAGGGGCAATTGTGTAGCAGATAGTTGGGTTTTGCCCAAATCCATGTTGTGGACACATGTGTTGATAACCATAGGGGTCAAATGTGACCCTTGAATAATTGCCAGCTGGGATGTGTATAATGTGTCATGTCTATCCAGCCAGAAATGCTTTGTCACATGATATTGTTGGCATGTATTATATGCGTTGCTATGGTCATACTGACTAATGTTACAGATTATGGGGGTTATTCCAACTTTGGAGGAGGTGGTAATCCGTCCCAAATGTGACGGATTTACCACCAGCCGTATTACGAGTTCCATAGGATATAATGGACTCGTAATACGGCTGGTGGTATATCCGTCACTTTACCGTCACTTTTGGGACGGATTACCACTTCCTCCAAAGTTGGAATAACCCCCTATGTCTTGTCACACATAGGTACCCTGGGAGAGTGAGGATGTTACAACCTCCTTTGGGCTGTGGTGGGCCTGATGCATCATGTATGTCATCATACGATCATAAAATATGTAGTCCTAGCCTACGACCAAGTCAATTTTCCTTCACATTTGCTACACACTCTTTTTATATGGCCTGTATGTAGCAGTAGATGTATTTCGTCATTGTAGGCCACAGTGTCTGCGACACAACACTGACATATGTTTGTGTCATACCACCAGATGCATGAGCATTGGATTTTGCTAGCTCTGTGATCAGGGACTATTGAACTGCCATCTGTCTGTAACTTAGATTATGTGATGTTGAATTACTCTGGTGTGGTACGTGATAAGGCCAAGCTGGTGACATCAGCCACATCAATGTTCATCTATTCTACATGTCAGTGTATGACAAATTCCTTCCTTCCATGGTCTGGGGGTCTGTACCTATCAATTTGTTCATTTATTAAGTATGGGTCAGTCATTCATGATTTTCAATTGTTCAGGCATACTGACCACCTATGTGCTGAACACTGTAATATAGGTTTTATTTTGAGCAGACACTTGTATGCATGTGTTTGTGTGGGAGGGTTATTATCCTGAGCTGGGCCCTGTGTACATGCAACATATCCCATCTTAAGCAAGTTCCTTGGATCTTCATTGTATGGTTCACATGGTCTGACATATCTACATGGTGAAATCTGAAATCAAAATCAGGGGACAATGAGTCAGTGAAGGGTGATTTTATTGGACATCTAGATAGAATATACATGACATGACTCAACAAAAATTCAAATGTGAAGGGATCAGTCATGTGAATTAAATCATTGGAGTAGATGCCACACCACTGAGAGTCCAGAGTGCTTCTCCCACTGGAAATGATAGGTGGCACAGGATTAGTACAGAATGAATTTGCAACACATAAAGGAGGTCCTTAAGGAAGAGGGTTATTACCGGCAGTGGTGGGTGTCTTGCCATCTGCACTACCTGGATTCTTTGCTGGTAGTCCCCACTTACATGGGGGATCTGCTGCTACAGTGGTAGGGGTGTCTAGGCTTGTTGTTCGTTTGACAGGACCTCCCTTCCAGTGGCTGGCACCGATGTTAATGGGCATGCTGTTGATGAGCCAAAGGAAGAGGTAGTCTTAAGTTGAAACGCCCTGTTCAGGGTGGTGTGTATGTCCCTCAATACCCCTGTTAGGGAGGCCATGCTTGTATTGTGGTCCTCCATCGGATAGGCAGACTGCATTTATGTTTGAGCATGCATTTGTATTTTGGAACACACCATGGATTCTGATTTTTTTTTTATATTTTACCATTTCTAGGCCCCATTTGCACATGTGGAATGTGATGGGCCTTGGTGACTGTGATGTTGGGTCCAATGATATAACTTGGGAGTGCTAAAACTAGGATACTCTGGGTATTGAATGTTGGTGGGGTGCATGAACAAGACAGTGGCAAAGGGTGAACTGTGCACATTCATGACATTGCAATTTTGTGAAAGTTTTTGTGTTGTAACTTGCCAGCCCCACTCCCCCAGATATTCCTGTGAAGCCCGCAGGATGCAGGATGGTCAAGACCTTCTCCTCCCAGAAAAAGAGTATTAATAGGGCAGTAGGTTGGCCACCGCCAGTCTTCTTGGCTGCTGCTGGTGCCTGGAGACCAAGGAAGGGACCTTGTCCCTGAGGTCGTTCCACCTCTTCCTATTGTCCTCCCTGGTGAGCAGGGTGGGGCATACAGCATTTACTCTGTTGATGATCCTGTCCCACATTTAAATTTTCCTACTGAGAGGAGTATGATGGACTTTGTGCTCCAAACAATTGTGACTCTACTTTTTTAAAGTGACATGATGGCAAAAAAAAGAAAAAGAGTGACAGGGACTTACTTAAAAGGGGAAGTGCAATAGTGTGTGAATGGACAAAAGTCTGTGTGTACATGGTGTTCTATGGAATGGTGAAAAAAGGGGTGCCTAATGTATGTACTCAACACAAAAACATGCTTGGGCTTTTTTCCAGTGGAAATTCAAAGGATTGTGGTTTGTGAAAGGGTGTGTTTTATAGTGTCCTTTGCCGGTGTGTCCACTTGGCCAATGTGTGTCAGCTGTCATTTTTCAATTCATCCAATGTGCAGTTGTCTGTTACTTGTTGATCACAAACGATGGTGGTCAACCACCATTGGCTGACCGCCACTAGGGGACTGCCACTGTGGAACTGTAATATGCTCTGTGGTTGGCTGTGGGGTTGACGGCGCTGGAGGTCAGATGACCTATATCAAGGCCACTGCACTGCTGGCTGTCTGTCTTTTTTGCTTGACTGTTGGAGGTCCTGACTGTATAACTCATTGTACAAATTTATAATGAGGCCCTAAGTCTTATCCCTCTGCAGCCCACCATTTTCACCTATGGAGGTATGTTTGGAGTTGAGATAGTAAATTTGACATCTCTAGAACAACGTTTGTTTTTTGTAGCAACCTTTGGAGTGGGAATAGTACATCTGAGACTCTACAGTCCAGCACTTCCCCCGTGTAGTTTAGTTTGAAATTTCAGTACTTAGTATTATTTACTTAAAGTCATACAGTAATTAAAAATATTGTATTACAATTTTATTATTTTGCATTTATTGTAATGATACTTTAGACAGTATATTTTAATAATCTCAATTTATAAGCAGAATAATCAATATTATACTGAATAGAGGTTCTTTTTCACTTTTCACTTTGCATGACTTAAAAGTATTAATATATAGATATAAAGTAACATATAGTTATTTGTTCTGCTCAACATTGTATTAGCAAATAGGTTTAAAAAGATTTTGATGTACACTTAAGACATATTTTAATTGAGTGTAATTTTTTTATATTTATAAATAAAGTACAGACATTACGTTTTATTTATCAATATTTTAATGCATATCTGTGTGTGTGTGTTTGTGTGTGTGTGCGTGTGTATGTGTGTACAAAACCAAAGGTTCCAGTGCTGTTATACTTAGGTATAATAAAAGATCTGTTTTCATTCTTTTTTTAAAACCCTTAAATGATCACTGGAAAAACAAAGGTTATAGGGACATTCTACTTAGGAAATAGAATTGAAAAAACCCACAGAAATTCACTTAAAAAACCAAAGGCTATAGGGACATTATAGTTAGGCTCACATTTTAAATGTAAGGAACCATAGAAATTCATCAGCTATAGTTGAGTGGGTGTGAGAGTGGGTGCGTGAGTGGCTGAGTGGGTCTGTGAGTGGGTGTGGGAGGGTCTGAGAGGGGCTGTGAGTGGGTGTACGAGGGTTCAAGTGGGTCTGTGAGTGGGTGCGTGAGTGTCTGAGTGGGTCTGTGAGTGGCTGCTTAAGGGTCTCAGTGGGTGTGTGAGTAGGAGAAAGAGACTGAAAGAGAGAGAGTGAAAGAGAGTGAGAGGAAGAAAGACAGAGAATTTTTCCGGCTTTGATGTGTGATATACTTAGCATGAGATATTTCTGCACAATTAGAAAAGAAGAATGTATTTGTCATTTAAAAATAGTAAGATCACCTTTCAGTATGATCCTTAAAGATACGCAGGTGAAAAGAAATTAAAGTAGGGAAATAACTCCTGATACACCTGGAGTCGAATCCTGAACTATCAGTATGAAGGTCTGTTACCTTCACTGTTAGGCCACATTTGGATTTTTTTTAAATTATTATTTTCTTTGCCCTTTATGGGCTATCTGGGCTTACAGGGGGAGTCCCAAGGCCTCCCATGCGGTCCCATTTATTTATTTATTAATTGCGACCCTTTATGGGGTATCTGGGGCTGTGGGGGATCCTCAAGGCCTACCCCGCAGTCCCACCCCTTTTTTATTTTTTTATAATCTTCATGCCCTTTATGGGCCATATGGGATCACGGGGGATCCTCAAGGCCTCCCCGTGGTCCCTACTCATTATTTTTTTTGCATTATATTTGGCTCTTTATGGGCTATCTGGAACTGCAGGGGAGCCTCAAGGTCTCCCCCGGGGCCCCATTGCTCCAGCAACCAAGGAGCTGCCTTAAGTAGCAGCTCAGTGCTTGCTGAAGCAAAGCTTTCATCTCTCTTCCCTGCATGTATATATGCAGGAAACAGAGATGAAAACTCTGCTTTTTGACAGCAGTACCTGTTTGACAAAGCTTGAGCCAAGCTACAACAATCAGCTATGCCCCGGCGTTGATCGCCACTGGACATAGCAGGAGATTGCCCTGGGGGTGGTGGTCACTAGGGCCATCAGTGGCTCCTCGAGGGGGGGCACACAGCCCTTCTCCAACGTGATAGCCCCAGAGAGTTGGTGGTCCAGAGGGCTTGGGGGTCCAAAACAGACCCCCTTTGCAAAGTTTACTATTTGTCCACAGAGAGGTGGTGGTCCCTGGGGCTGACTAAATCTAATTAATGCCATGGGGAGGTGGTGGTGGTTCACGGGGATGTGGGGGGTTGGTGCCCCCCCTAGTTTAAATATTTAAAGCCAGGGGAGGTGGTGATTCCCAGGGCTACGGAGGGGCCATGCAGCTCCCCTGCACACTATTTAAATATAGCCTCAGGGAGGTGCAGCCACTGGGGCTTGGGTGGGATGGGCAGCTTCCTGTTACAAGTAAACGTTGCCCTTTGGACTTGGCCCATTCGGGGGCTTGTTAAAGACGAAGTGCTTCATTTTTAAAAAAACCAATTGCTGGATATGCAACGAATCGCAGCAATTACAAAAAAACAAACTGCTTTTTAGCCCTGGGGGTGGTCTCTTTGGGACCCAAGCACCAGAGCTAAGGGGTCAGGATTCTCGTACCCTGGCTCCTTTTGTATTTTGTATTCTTTTTTTCTGGGACTCGGCTGAAGCAGCATGGCTGACAACACATCTTTGTTAGAGTGTTGTCAGCCAATCAGATCTCCGCACAAGATCGGGAGAGTTCGCAAATCCTTCGCATCCCTAAATATACAAATTTGGATTTTCTTCAATTTCTCAAAAACTACTGAACGGATTTACACCAAATAACAAAAAGGGTTCATTCTGGACCATGAGCTACCTTTCTGCCAAATTTAGTGTAATTACATCCACTGGTTTTGGTGCTATCGCTGTTCAAAATCCCTATAGAGAATTGAATGCGGAAAATGTGTTTTGGGACCCCCACCTTTATATATATATATATATATATATATATATATATATATATATATATATATATAGAGAGAGAGAGAGAGAGAGAGAGATGTTATCAGTGATGTCACTGACCATGTCATGAGTGATGTAATATGAGGGGTCATAAGCAGTGCATTGCAGGGGCTTAAGTTACAGCTGGCTCAGGTAAGTGTAACTGCTGAATTTCACTGGTTTTGTACAACGGAAATGTGAGCCTAACTATAACGTCCCTGTACCCTTTGTTTCTTTCAGTGAGTTGTTATGTTTTTTCAAAATTGCATTTCCTAACTATAACATCCCTGAAACCCTTGTTTTTTTCAGTTAACCTATAATATTCCAGATTGGCTTTGTGAGTGGTTGTATAGGTAGGTGAGCAGGTGTACGTGTGGCTGTATGGGTCTGAGAGTGGGTATGTTATTGGCTCTGTGACTGGGTGCATCAGTACCTCAGTGGGTATGTGAGTGGGTGCATGAGTGCCAGATTGAGTCTGTGAGAAAGTGCATGAGAATCTGGGAGGGTCTGTGAGTGAGTGCATCACTCTCTGAGTGGGTCTATGAGTGGTTGTGTGACCTTGTGTGGGTTTATCAGTGGGTGAATGAATGTCTGAGATGTTGTGTTAGTAGATGTGTGAATGTCTGAGTGGGTCTCTGAGTGTGTGTATGATTGTCTCAGTGGGTGTATGAGTCGGAGCATGATTTTATGAGTGGGACTGAGTTTGAGTCTGCGACTAGCCGTATGAATGTCTGACTGATTGTCTGAGTGCATTTGAGAGTGTGTGTGATTGTCTGTGTGAGTATGTAGGTAGGTCTATAAGTGACTTGGCAATAAAGAAACTGCATCTGCCCATTTATTCAACAAGTGTCCACTGTTTTGCACAAAATCTCCATGCAACTGAAGTACTTTCTACTGGTTAGTTAGTAACAGATACTTTGTTCAATATATGTTCAGTTGACATTCTACAGTGCAGTTGTGTAATTGACCACGAGGAAATGTGGTCAGCAACCTTGTGTGCATTTAGCAATGTGGTTCTGGCCAGGAGTCCATTCTTGGCTCCACCAGCCTGCCTCCGTGACCCTGACCCCGCCGTCTGCTGCTGGTAGCAGTTCGAGGCCCTCCACCACCCGCAGGCACCCACATGCGCCTCATCCCTGGTGCCTAGTGGTAGGCTCACGGTATCTTTGCTTTGTTCCTGCTTATTCGTTTTTATAAATCTGTTTTTCGTTCACCGTACCACCGAAAAATCTTTTGTGCCTTTGTAATTGCCCTTTTTCATTTTCTGTGCCTTTTTTTCATTCCCGACCCGCTCAGCCAGCTCTTCCTGCTCTCCCGCCCCTGCCGCTGCATCCCCGCCCCCTCACGCACCCATTGGTCCCTCGCCTCCCACCTCCCAGCTGCTCCTCCCTCCCACCTCCCCCTCTTAATGGTAGCCTCTGTGCGGCCTTGCCACTGGCACGCCGGAGGCGCACCAGAGGCAAACCTGTCTGCGCATGTCCGCGCCTGGACCGCGCCCAGCCCCGGTCCCCCTGGTCCTCGCAACTCTAAGCCCCCCAGACAACACTACTCAGCCACCACACTACACGCCCTCAAACCAGGTCTACACCCCACCTGTGCCCAAGCCAGCACCAGGCACACACATGGACCTTTTACATGCTATACCTGCCGGTTCTACAGCAGCCCCACAAACATCTTAAACACCCACACGCCCCACACCAACCCCTACACTCCTCACAACAATGCCAGTGCGCTCACCAGCAACAACAATACCACTACCCATGACACCTACACCCCCCACAACAACACCATCATGCACCACAACAACAACACCAAAAACACCCATTCGCCCCACGCCACCCCCAACAAGCCCCACAACAACGCTAGCACGCTCCACAACAACACTACCACAACACACATCAACACCCCCCCACAACACCAACGTGCACCACTACAACATCAGCAGTCGCAACCACCTCAACTGCATACTCCTAAACACACGCTCCATACACAAACATGACATCGAACTCTGGGACCTGATCACATCACACTCCCCGGACATTGCCTTCCTCACAGAAGCTTGGATGAATCCTCATCCGAGCCCGACATAGCCTTAGCCATCCCAGAAGGCTACAAAATCCATCATTGAGATCGTCTAAACAAACCAGGAGGTGGCATCGCCATTGTACATAAAAACACCATAAAGATCACCACCAACACACTTGACAACCTTGACAGCACAGAACACCTACACTTCCTCATTCACATAAACACCAACACCACCCTCAGAGGTACCCTCATTTACAGACCACTGGAACCTCGCCCCTTCTTCTGTGACACCATCGCTGACACCATCAGCCCCCACGCCCTCACCTCCACAGACTACATCCTCCTTGGTGACATCAACTTCCACCTGGAGAACCACCATGACCACAACTCCACATCCCTTCTAGACAACTTCACAAACCTAGGACTCAAGCAAATAGTCACATCACCCACCCACTCAGCAGGACACATGCTAGATGCGATCTTCACTTCCAGCAACCACATAACCTTCACACACACCACTGAACTCCACTGGACCGACCACCACTGCATCCACTTCTCCTTCTCAAAACCCACCACACACCACCACCACCAAACCACACCCTAGTTCATGTGGGACAAGATCCCCCCAGAACACCTGAACGCCCAGCTTGCACAAAACGCTCCCCCTAACTATAACGACCCCAACATTGCTGCCCATAACCTCACACAATGGAGAACAACCTGCACAGACTCCCTCGCCCCTCTTAGAAGAAACATTTCCACTTGCACCATCAAGTACGCCCCTTGGTTCACCACTAAACTCCAAGCGTGAATGTCACAAAACAGAAAAAGCTTGGCACCAGGAACCCTCCATGAACAACTTCTCCACCCTCAAAACCACCATGCGCAAACACCACCAACTCATAAGGACCACCAAAAGGGCTTACTACAAGGAACGCATAGACAGTAATTCACAAAACAGCAAAAAACTCTTTACCCCACTCACAAACAGAACTTCTGCAGCTCCCTCTCCAACCACTTCCACTCCAAAATCCTAGACATACACAACAGTTTCACGCCACCAGCACCCACCACATCCAACACCGACATGGCCAACAACAACACACCTCCCCTCCTCAACATACTACACACCTGGGCCCCCACCAGTGATGAAGAAACCGAAGCAACAATTAACTCCATCCACTCAGGCTCCCCCTCGGACCCCTGCCCTCACCGCATTTTCAACAAGGCCAGCCCAAGCATCGCTCCCAAACTTTGCGCCATAATCAACAGCTCCTTCAACGCCGCCACCTTCCCTGACTCATGGAAGCACGCATAAGTAACTGCTCTCCTGAAAAAACCCAAAGCAAACCCTGATGACCTCACAAACTACTGCCCTATCTCCCTTCTCCCCTTCCCCGCCAAGGTTGTTGAGAGGTTAGTGAACGCCCGCCTGTCTCACTTCATAGAGGATAATAATGCACTCAACGCCTACCAGTCTGGGTTCCGCAAGAACCACCGCACCGAGACCGCCCTCATCGCCTGCACCAACGACATCAGAACCAGAGTCGACAAAGGCGAGACCGTCGCACTCATCCTCCTGGACCTCTCCGCAGCCTATCTGCCACCAAATACTCTGCACATGCCTCTACAACGCAGGAATCAGCCACAAGGCCCTGGACTGGCTCGCATCCTTCCTCGCCAAAAGGACCCAGAGTGTCCGCCTCCCTCCCTTCCAATCTCCAGCAACCAAGATCATCTGCGGAGTTCCCCAAGGGTCTTCCCTCAGCCCCACCCTCTTCAACATTTACTTGGAACCGTTCGCCAACATCCTCCGCCCACACAGAATCACCATCATATCCTACACAGACGACACCCAGCTCGTCATCTCCCACACCAGGAACCCCACCACCGCCAAGACCAACCTCCATGCTCGACTCCTAGACACCGCCAACTGGATGACAGCAAGCTACCTCAAATAAACTCCAACAAGACCGGAATCATCATCTTTGGCCCCAACAAATCAATATGGGATGACTCCTGGTAGCCCACCAGCCTAGGACCTCCTCCAACACCCGCCACCCACGTACGCAACCTCTGAGTCATCTTAGAATCTTCTCTCTCCATGACCCAGCAAATCAACTCGATCACCTCCTCCTGCTTCAACGCCCTCCGCATACTGCGAAAAACCTTAAAATGGACAGCCATAGAAACTAGAAAGACAGTCACCCAGGCACTCACCAGCAGCCGGCTAGACTACAGAAATGCCCTCTACACCGGCACCACAATCAAGCTTCAGCGGAAACTCCAGAGGATCCAAAACGCAGCCGCACGCCTCATCCTGAACCTCCCACGCTATGAACACATCTCTGCCCACCTCAGATCCCTCCACTGGCTTCCTATCGACAAAAGGGTCATCTTCAAAGTCCTCATCCACGCACACAAATCCCTCCAGCAGGCTTCAGCCAACCCACCAATGTCATAATATGGCGGTAAGTACCGCCTGTTGGCAGTGCTTACCACCATATTATCGCCGACCGCTGGGGTCGTAATCACCCCCTTAGTACATAGAAGCATGTTTGCACAATGCACAAACGTGCATATCACCAAATGATCGGAGAGAGAGAAGCAAGAGATATGTCTGCTGAACTTGGCTCATCTTCATCAGGCCATGTCCCTCCTGGAAACATCACTGTTGAAGCCACATGCATGGAATTAGGTTGAATGGTAATATCCTGTGCCATATGCCATAATCTTGTTGTCGCAAAAAGTAAAGATGTAAGTGATTGTTTTACATAGGTGAAGAAGCACCGCTGCTAATATTTTTCACAATTTTATTGTTTGAAGTACTTGCTATACAGCACCATTGTGCTTTGAAAATGAAAACTTCTGCTTTTAGGTTTGCTCTAACGATTTCATATGTTTTTTTAAAATAAATAAAAAAATGAAAATATCTTTTTTCAAAACATTTCTAAAAAAAGGTTCTTATTAGAACCACCATTGAATCAAATAAAGAGCTGTGCTTGAATCGTTATTATCTTTTGTTTTTTGTGTATATATATATATATATATATATATATATATATATATATATTTATATATATATAAAAAACTTTGGGGGTCATTCTGACCCTGGCGGTCGGTGATAAAGCGGCGCCCAACCCGCAAACAGGCCGGCGGTCAAAAAAATGGAATTCTAACCCTGGCGGGAACCGCCGACACAGGCCGCCACTTTAACACTCCGACCGCCACGGCGGGACCGACAAACAGCGCGACGGTCACCGCCAACAGACAGGCGGCAGACAATGTACCGCCCACCCTATCACAACTTACCAATCCGCCACCTTTTACGGGGCGGGAGCCCCGCCGATAAAAACACGGCGGAAACAGACTACGAACGGGAAAACACTCACCTATACACACTCCTCGAGGACGGAAGACAGCATGGAGCCCGAATTACACATCCTACCAGCTATTGTCTACCTGCTCATCTACCAGGAGTACGAACGCCGGCGCAGACGACAACGGTGAGTACTGCACCTATGACACAGGGGAGGGGGGAGGAGAAAAGCTTACGGGCACACACATGCGCCATACACCCACCCCCCCACCACAAATACCTACACCCCAATGCCGAGCAACAAGTCAGAGTGACACCACACAAACCCCCCGGAATAATGCAAAGACACAATTTAAATTATCTATAAAATATATGTATAAATAGCTCCATTGAAGGAATGGCAAATATGCCATATAAAAGATACAAAAATAAGGAATGAACATACTCAACAATATATCCATAGGCAAAAAGTCCTGCACATTCCGTCAAAGTTCCATAGTCCGTGGGCCAATGTACACAAACACATGGGCAAAGCCCACACAGGAGACCAGATACCATTGGAGAGAACACTGCAGGGGCATCAGATGATAAAACTACAGGCACCTCAGGGGGAAGGGAAGAGGGGGCACCTCAGCCACATGAGTCCACGACGCCAGCTCCACGAGGGGCCTCCATGCCCACTGTCCCATCCTGGGGAGTGCAAAGCCACAGTCTCACAAGTCCCTACAGTGGGAGGCTTGCCCACTGGACCATCCTGGGGAGTGCAAAGCCACAGTCCATCAGATGGATTACCGACTCCACTGTTATTGGAGGAGGCATGGTGCCCCGAGTGCTTCCTGAAGCCCTGCTCGACACAGAACCGGCACTGTCAATGGGCCAGCGGTGCTTGAGATTAAGGGCTCAGCGGAGCGGTGCTTGAGACGGCGGGGCCCAGCAGAGCGGTGCTTGCGATGAAGGGCCCAGCGGTGCTTGAGATGAAGGGCCCAGCGGAGCGGAGCTTGAGATGAAGGGCCCAGCGGAGTGGTGCTTGAGATGGCGGTGCCCAGCGGAGCGGTGCTTGAGATGAAGGGCCCAGCGGAGCGGTGCTTGAGATGAAGGGCCCAGCGGAGCGGAGCTTGAGATGAAGGGCCCAGCGGAGCGGTGCTTGAGATGAAGGGCCCAGCGGAGCGGTGCTTGAGATGAAGGGCCCAGCGGAGCGGTGCTTGAGATGGCGGGGCCCAGCGGAGCGGAGCTTGAGATGAATGGCCCAGCGGAGCGGTGCTTGAGATGAAGGGCCCAGCGGATCGGTTTTTGAGATGAAGGGCCCAGCGGAGCGGTGCTTGAGATGAAGGGCCCAGCGGAGCGGTGCTTGAGATGGCGGGGCCCAGCGGAGCGGAGCTTGAGATGAAGGGCCCAGCGGTTCTTGTCCCGGCGAGGCCCGTTCAGCGGTGCTTGTCCTGTGTGTCTAGGGAGCCAGACCTGGGCAAGACTTCCCGCTCATTCACCATCCGAACTTGCGGTCGCGGCGCCCTCCTGTGATGGAGTCCTGGGCCCGTGGGTGTCGTCCGTCACACCCGGAATGGGGCTGGTGGGGCCCTCCTGTGCAGCTCGCCTGCTGCCTGACTTCTCCGCCCTGCTGCCCTTGCCCTCCTTCGCTGGAGCTCTGTGGCCCTTGCCTCCCTTGGATGATGTGGCAGGTGACGCGGCAAGGCTACTGTCCTTGGTGGCAGCCGTATCAGGCTTGTCGCGCCAGGCCTTTTTCTTTTTTGTCCTCTTCCCAGGGGGGGGCTGGCTGTCCCCTTGCTGCTGGCCGATGTTCCTGCCCTAGGATCTGGTGGACTCCAATAGCCCTGCACTATGGTCACAGTAGATGCAGGGCTGGTGGTGGCTGAGGTGCTTTTTTTAGTCTTACCAGATGGAGGGGGTGGGTCAGTGATTGGAACGAGCTCAAGGTTGGAAAGGAAAAGGACTTGGGGAGGACAGGGACTGGTAGGTGTAGTGGGTTTGGGAGTGGAGGAAGAGGATGTGGTTGTAGGAGAGTCAAGTGTGCTGTCTTTGGGTGCAGGTGCTTGTGACGGAGGCTGTCATGAGGTGGATGGCTGTTGGGTGGGTGGCTGCCTGCGGTTGTGTGCTTTGGAAGAGGGGGTGACGGACACACTGGGAGAGGACACAGGGGACGTGTAAATGGCAGTGGGGGTGGTGTCTGCACGTGTGCGGACTGTAATGGAGGGTGTGCTGGTGATGGAAGTACTGGCTGATGGTGGTGTGCATGCAGGTGTGAGTGGAGACGTCACAGGGAGGGAGGAGGGAGATGAGGAGGTGGGGGACACAGAGGTGGTAGTGACTGTTGGCATGTCTGCATCTGGATGTTGCTTGGGTGAATGCTTGTGGGATCTGTGGTGCTTATGTCTGGATGAGCTGCCCTTGGGTGTAGATGTGTGTGCAGGCTGGTCTGATGGTGTGGATGGGATAGGCAGAGGAACAGGAGACTGGGACTGGGTGGAGGGAGTCAGAAGAGGGAGGCAGGAGGCAGGGACAATGGCTGCCGTCAGTGCTGAGGCCAGAGCGTTGAACGATCGCTGATGGGCAGCCTGACCCGAATGAATGCCCTCCAGGTATGCATTGCTCTGATGCACCTCCCTTTCTACACCCTGGATGGCATTCAAAAGGGTAGACTGCCCAACAATGAGTGTCCTGAGGAGGTCAATGACCTCCTCACTGAGGGCAGCAGGGGTAACTGGGGCAGGGCCTGAGGTGCCTGGGGCGAAGGAGATGCCCGCCTTCCTGGGCGAGCGGGCACGGAGCGAAGGCTGAGGGGCAGCTGGGAGGGTGGGGCTGGTGCGCTGGGTGGCGGCTGTACCTGTTGTGGTGGTGGGCAGGTATGTTGCCGCCACCGCTAGGGAGCTCCCTTCCGAGGACATGTCGGTGTCGCTGACGTCTCCACGGGTCCCCGTTGTGGAGCTCCACTCGCCCTCCGTCTCACTGGTGTACTCGGAGTCTGTTGTATGGCTCTCCGGGGCCATGTGAGATGCAGCTCCCTCGTGCGCCGAGGCCACTTCTCCTCCGCCTGATGATGCTAATGCACACATGAACAGGAAGACAAAGAAAATGGGGGGGGGAGAAATGAAGACAGGTTGAGTGCATGCATTGGCAACACCGTTGTCGGAGAGGACAGACACAGAAGTCCCCTGAACTAGGCCGCTCAATTGGGGTACACTACTCAGTTATTGTGACTAGGCCTACAGGTCTATGGACGACAAATGCACACATGGGTGAGGCCGGACCATGGATAGCTGTACTTGGCACCCTACAGAGGTGGGGGACGGGGCACAGGGCCGTGTCTAACGGAGGGGCCTAGCCTACAGAATGCGCCCTGGCCTGGAGATAGCCACAGCCCTCCTCCCCCACCCAGACACCTTCACTGTGCGCAAAGATAGCAGAATGTGCTGATACTCACCCCCTTGTGTCTGCTGTGATGTCCTCACGCGCCCATCCAAATCGGGGTAGGCCACCGCCAGGATCCGGGACATCAGGGGGGTCAATTGGCGGCTGGCACCCCTCCTACATTGGGAGGCCATCCCCAGCAGAGACTCGGCGGTCTTTCTGGTCCCGTGGCGGATGTCCTCCCACCTCTTTCGGCAGTGGGTGCCCCGTCTGTTGTGGACCCCCAGGGCCCGGACATCCTTGGCGATGGCACGCCAAATGTCTATCTTCTGATGGGCGCTGACCTATGTGACATGTACAGGGTGGTAAAGGAAATCGCATCAGTTTTCTGCCTGGTCAATGTGAGTGGACCCCCCTCCCCAACCTTGCCATGTGGCACATGCTCTCATCTTTCGTGCGTTGCACTCCTCATTCGCTCCCCTCCCCACCATCTTACATACACCCCACTCAACACAGGCATAGCCCATTCAACGTGCACCCTGTGTACTAACCTGTTGGTCTGGAGGACCGTAGAGTAGCGCATACTGGGGGAGGACCCCATCAACAAGTTCCTCCAATTCTTCGGCAGTGAAGGCAGGGGCCCTTTCCCCAGTCGCAGAAGCCATTGTATCTCCCAGACCGAGGTCACAGCAGCACTTGCAGTATAGGTCCTCTCCTGTGGATGATCAGGTCTTGAGAGATTAATCAGATAGAAAATGGCGGTCACACCCGCGGAGGTGCGTACCGCGCCCGCCGGCGCACATCGTCATTGGCTCCTGAGACCCATAGGGTTCAATGTTAACCAATGGTGCTTTGCGCCGCGGTCTTCGACCGCCTACCGCCACGGTGTGCCACGCCAGCGCAGTGACCTCACATCCCACTGTCACACTTCACAGGTCAGGCAGCCGCCATTTCAAGGGCCCACATGGCATGATTTCTACTGCGTCACACAGGCCTAGGCCTTGCATAGCCACTCATACAAGCCGTTCCATGCATAGCGATTCGTGTACTGTGCAAGCTGTGTGAATTAACCTGTGGGTTGCTTGACTCTGTGCCCCATGTTGTCCTTCCTAGGCACCGTCCGCTGGGACTTGCGAGACGAAGGATGAATCCTCCCGTGTACCGACCGCTGGTGGACCTGTCGACAATGGAAGAACGACATATCATACTTACATACCGGCTTGACAGAGCAACTATACATGAACTATGTGCCCAGCTGGAGCCAGACCTGATGTCCCCCATCCGCCAACCCACGGGGATTCCCCCTCTGGTGCAGGTTCTGTCAGTACTCCATTTTTTGGCAAGTGGGTCTTTTCAGACAACAGTGGCCATATCATCTGGGATGTCTCAGCCTATGTTTTCTAAGGTTTTGTCCAGAGTGTTGTCTGCCCTGATGAAATACATGCAGAGCTACATTATTTTCCCTGAGGTGGGCGAATTGGCTACAGTGAAGGGTGATTTCTATGCCCTTGGACATATCCCCAACATCATTGGTGCCATTGATGGGACCCATGTGGCTTTGCTTCCCCCCAAAGACAGTGAGCAGGTGTACAGAAACAGAAAAAGTTATCATTCGATGAATGTCCAGGTGGTCTGTTTGGCTGACCAGTACATCTCCTATGTGAATGCCAAGTTCCCTGGGTCAGTGCATGACGCGTATGTCATGCGAAATAGCAGCATCCCTTATGTGATGGAACAGCTACAGAGACACCGTGTGTGGCTAATTGGTGACTCTGGTTACCCCAACCTGTCGTGGCTACTGACCCCAGTGAGGAATCCCCGGACCAGGGCAGAGGAACGGTACAATGAAGCCCATGGGCGATCTAGGAGGATCATAGAAAGGACCTTCGGGGTCCTGAAGGCCAGGTTTAGGTGCCTGCATATGACAGGGGGATCCCTCATGTACTCACCAAACAAGGTGTGCCAGATCATCGTGGCCTGCTGTATGCTTCACAATCTTGCATTGCGAAGCCTGGTGCCTTTTCTGCAGGAGGATGGTCCAGATGGTGGTGTTGTTGCAGCTGTGGAGCCTGTGGAGAGTGAAGAGGAGGAAGACGACGGGGACGACACGGACAACAGGGATACAGTCATACAACAATACTTTCACTAGCACACAGGTAAGAAACAGCCACCCCAATTTACATTTACTTGAGGCCTCATGCGTCTCCACTGTCTGTGTTTCCCCCAGTTCCTGTTAACTGATTTGTGGCTTTCCCTTCCCTTTTCAGAGCTGTATGACCCACAGCCTGACTTCAGCTTTGTTTGCCCATGGACTAAAGCTTATTGAAATTGGTATGTTGTCATCACAAAGTAACTGCCCATTATTGCACCGTTATGTGTAATACATTTGTTAAGAATACAAGCACACTCCTGTTTTTTTAAGTGGAATAAGTGATTTATTTTAAGTGCTACATATAGGTAAATGATTGGGAAGCGGGGATGGGTGGGGGTGGAGTAATGTCCATGGCAGAGTCCAGTTCTCAGTCGCACAGGTGCATTGTCCATATGCCTGTGGAAGGATGGAGCAAGGGCAGTTCAAGGTTGGACAGGGTGACAATGTGGGACAGTGGGATGACATCAGGGGGTATCTTAGGCTGTCGGGGTCTTGCAATCCTACTCTCTCTTCTTGTGAGATCTCAGGTTCCGCTTGCGGGGTGGTTTTTCTTCTGCAGGAGGTGGGGTTCTGGTGGCCTGTCGTTGTGTGGGGGCCTCCTGTCCACTAGCGCCGGCGGAGGTGGTAGGCTGTTCCTGGCCTGGGCTAGTGACAGGGGCCCTTTGGGGTGCCACATGGTCCCGCAATGTGGTGACGAGCTGGGTAAGGGCCAGGACGATGGTCCCCATTGCGGAACCGATGTTCCTCAGTTCCTCCCTGAACCCCATGTACCGTTCCTCCTGCAGTTCCTGGATCTCCTGGAACCGGGCCAGTACCGTCGCCATCGTCTCCTGGGAGCGGTGGTATGCTCCCATGATGGTGGAGAGGGCCTCTTGGAGAGTCGGTTCCTCGGGCCTGTCCCCCCCCTGTCGCAGAGCAGCCCTCCCAGTTCCCCTGTGTTCCTGGGCCTCTGTCCCCTGGACGGTGTGCCCACTACCACTGCCCCCAGGTCCCTGTTGTTGTTGGGGTGGTGGGTCAACCTGGGTGCCCTGTAGTGGAGGACACACCACTGATTTACGTGTCCTGGAGACGGAGGCATGGGCCCGCTGGGTGGGAGCTGTGCTGGTGTTCCCAGAGGGGGTTGGGTCTGGTGTAGCCTGTGGCTGTCTGTGGGGAACCGACTGTCCAGAGGTCCCCGATGGGCCAGGCTGGTCGTCTGGCTCCAGGGAGACAGAGCTGCTGTCATTGCTGGGGGCCTCTTCTGGGGGTGGGATGGACATCTCTGGACCCTCCGTGGCGGTGTGGTGGCGTTCGGGTCCTGCAGGGGTATAAAGGTATGGTTATTGCTTCTGTGTGTGGCATTTTGTGTGATGGGTGGGTGTCCGTGTACCCATGTGCAGGCATTTCCTTGTGGGGGCTTTTGTGAGGGTGGCTTGTGGGGGTGATGTGTGTGTGCAGTGGGCATGCTTTGGTTATGGGTGTCCATGCTTTGTGGTCGCATGCAGGGCTTGGTGTTGGGATGGGTGGGTTGTGATGGTGAGCCTTTTGCTAGGGGTTGGTGTGATGGGGGAGGGGGTGAGGGTGGGGGTATGATTTGGCATGCAGGTGGGGTGGGGGTGGGAAGCAGTAGTGAAGATTTGCCTTACCAGAGTCCATTCCTCCGGCTACTCCTGCGAGGCCCTCAGGATGCAGGATGTGCAAGACTTCCTCCTCCCACGCGTTAAATTCTGGGGGAGTAGGTGGGGGTCCGCCGCCAGTCTTCTGCACCGCAATGTTGTGCCTTGATACCATGGAACGCACCTTCCCCCGTAGGTCGTTCCATCTCTTCCTGATGTCCTCCCGATTGCGTGGATGCTGTCCCACCGCGTTAACCCTGTCCACTATCCTTTGCCATAGCTCCATCTTCCTGGCAATTGTGGTGTGCTGCACCTGTGCCCCGAAGAGCTGGGGCTCTACACGGACTATTTCCTCCACCATGACCCTGAGTTCGGCGTCACTGAACCTGGGGTGTCTTTGGGGTGCCATGGGGTGGTGTGGTTGAGGTGTGGGGTGGCGTTTGTGGTGATGAGTGTGGTGCGTGTGGTGGTGTGTGGTGTTTGGTGCGTGGATTCTGTGTGGGTGATGGTGTTGTGTGCCTCTGTGTTGTGGGATTCTCTATTCTGTGCTCTGTCTCTAGCCTTCATCAATGATTTCGGGTCGTAGGGGCTTGTGGGTGATGTGGGTGTGTGTTTTATATTGTGTTGGGTGTGTGGGAGTGGTGTTAGTATGTGTATCAGGTGTGCGTATTTCGAACTGACCAATGTTGCTGAGTTTTCTATGTGTGTGTGTATTTTGACCGCGGCGGTGTGTACCGCCAATGGAATACCGCGTTTGAAAGACCGCCGCGTGGATTTGTGGGTCGGAATGGTATGGGCATTTTTCTGTTGGCGTGACGGTGGAGGTTTGGTCAGCCCCATTTTTTCGCTGACCTTTGGCGTGGCGGATTTTTGTGGTTGTCGGGTTTTTGGAGCTTTGCCAGTTGCGGGTCAGAATGACCGTGGCGGTTTACCGCGCCCGCGACGGTGTAATGGCGGCCTTCTGGCCGGCGGTAAGCGACTTTTAACGCCGAGGTCAGAATGACCCCCTTTGTCTGTAGGTGTGTTAATGTATGCATTAATCCCTATCAGGCTGTATTAGTGTGTATATGAGTGACTGTGTGAGTGAGTCAGTGAATGCATCAGTGTGTTCCTGGGTGTGATAGTTTATGTATCCGTGTGTACCTGGGTGCATCAATGTATTCATCAGCATGTGCCTGTGTGTGTCAGTGTGTGCCTGGGTGTATCATTGTAGCATCAGTGTGTACCAGGGTGTCTCAGTTTATGCATCAGTATGTGCATGGGTGTCTCAGTGTATACATGAGTTTGCACTTAGGTGTATCATTGTATACATCAGTATGTGTCTGGATGGCTCAGTGTATGCATGAGCATGTGCCTGGCTGTATCAGTGTGTGCTTGAAAGTATCAGTGTATACATCTGGGCGTGTTAGTGTATGCAATAGTGTGTGCCTGGGTGTGTCAGTGTATGCATCAGTGAACACCTCGGTGCCTCAGTGTATGGATCAGTGTGTGCCTAGGTATGTCAGTGTATGCATAAGAGTGAGCATGGGTGTGTCAGTGTATATATCAGTGTGGGTCTGGGTGTGTCAGTGTATTCATCAGTGTGTGCCTGGGTGTGTCAGTGTACATATTATTGTATGCATGGGTGTCTCAGTGTATGCATCAGTTTATGCCTAGATATGTTAGTGTATGCTTCAGTATATACCTGAGAGTGTTAATGTGTGTCAGTGTATGCATCAGTGAATGCCTCAGTGTTTTATTGTATGTCTCACTGTGAGCTTGGGTGTGTTATGAATAAGTGTATACCTGGGTATGTTAGTGTATGCATTACTGTGTCCCTGGGTGTGTCAATTAATGCATCACTGTGTGCCTTGGCTTGTCAGTGTATGCATCAGTGTGTTCCTGCATATGTCAGTGTATGCCCAAGAGTGTGCCTGGGTGTGTTCATGTATGGATCAGTATGTGACTGGATGAATCAGTGTATACATAAGTGTGTATCTGGGTGTATTAGTGTATGCAATAGTGTGTTTCTGGGTGGGTCAGTGTATGCATCAGTGTGTACCTTGGTGTATCAGTGTGTGCATCAGTGTGTACCTTGGCATCTCAGTGTGTGCATCAGTGTGTGCCTAGGTGTGTCAGTTAATGCACCAGAGTGAGCCTGGATGTGTCAGTGTATATATCAATGTGGGTCTGGGTATGTCAGTGTATAGATCAGTGCATGCCTGGGTTTTCAGTCTACATATCAGTGTGTGGGTGTCTCAGTGTATGTAGCAGTTTGTCCCTGGTTATGTCATTGTATGCTTCACCATGTGCCTGGGTGTGCTAAGGTGTGTCAGTGTATGCTTCAGTGTGTGCCTGGGTGTGTCATTGTATGCACCACTTTGAGCCTGGGTGTGTCAGTGTATATATAAGCGTATACCTGGGTATGTTAGTGTATGCATCAGTATGCATCAGTGTTTCTGTGGGTGTGTCACTGAATGCATCACTGTGTGCCTGGGTGTGTCAGTGCATGCATAAGTGCCTGCCTCTGCATCTCAGTGTACGCATGAAAGTGTGTCCGGTTATGTTAGTGTATGCTCAGTGTCTGTCTGGATGTCTAAGTGTATGGATCAGCATGTGTTTGCGTGTATCAGTGAATGTATCAGTGTCTTCCTAGGTATGTCAGTAAATGCATCAGTGTATGCCTGGGTGTCTCATTGTATGTATGAGTGTGTGACATGATATGTCAGTGTTTGTGTCAGTGTGTGGTGGTATATTCATTACTGTTTGGCTGGGTATATGATTTTATGAATCAGTGTTTCTGAGTGTGTTAATGTATGCTTATCTGTATACATAGCTGAACTGAGATTAGTGTTTGTATATCAGTATAACTAACTATATGTACTTGAGTATGTTTACAAATTGTCTTTTAATGAAGAAATATGTAATTAGTTACCTACATTACTGCAATAAATAGCTCCTTCAATCTGTCTAAAAAGAGAGGAAACATAATTAAAAGTTACACTTTTATATTATTAACATATCTATCAAAAGTTCACAATCTGTAATAACAATAATGTTGTTGATTAGAAGATACGACACATGTATATTATGAGGTGTGTATTGATACTCATCCTTGAACAGTATGGGCTTTTATTTAAAAAAATAAAATAATTACAGAGCACTTTTTTTAAAATTAACATTACTAAATGTGGCACTTACTACAAATATTAACCAAATTATTGTTCCTATACTTTTCACATTACATAAATATTATTATAGCTTTATAATAGAATTTATGTGTATGAATAATAATAGTACTAGCTAAAAACGTGTTTAAAGACATCACCCTTAGTAGGCCACATGATGTCATAAAGTCCAGTAATTCATTGAAGAGGAGTATAGTATATCAGCTGTTGTAGGAACAAAAGTTTGCCAGTCTTTCGTCCTATCTTTTGTAGATGTATTTTGTAGTTCAAAGTTTCTGATCTCCAGTTCCAGTTTATCACTATACCTGTGGTTTCCATCCAAGACTAAGAATATTTAAAGATCCACAATCCCTGACAAAGACATCACCCTTTTTAGGCTGTATGATGTCTTA
This sequence comes from Pleurodeles waltl, assembly GCF_031143425.1. Lineage (NCBI taxonomy): Eukaryota > Metazoa > Chordata > Amphibia > Caudata > Salamandridae > Pleurodeles > Pleurodeles waltl. The sequence goes on from NC_090437.1 coordinate 1,181,737,607, forward strand.
TGTTGTTGAATTAAAAATCCCACAGATGTATTATTGCATTTCTCCAATAGTAATCCTCCTTAGAACTTTGATTCAAGAAACAGAAACATAACCGTTCTAACAAGCTCAAGAGGGTAGAGCATAATTGTTTTTCCTTTCCCTGTTTTAGTTCATGAACCAGAGTTGTTAAACAGAATAGTGAATTGAGGACTACGCTAGCATAGCAGTTGACTCCATAGATATTTGAGAACTGGTAACCTAAAATATCAACGTCAGTTTTACTCGTTCTTTTCTACTATACTTCTTTCCTTACTTTTTTCTTCTTTTTCTCTGGAATATGGGTTTGATCCTTTGAAACTTTTCATTTTGGTAAGATTTTAGGTCTTTTGTAAACCAGCTAGGGTCCTAGATGTGGAGTATAAAGACTTCTGAAACAGTTGTGCTCCAGTACACAAGCGGAATCAGCATTTACTTGACTGTTATGAAAGTCCATCAGATACAAAGCAGGCAAAGTTCTAACCCAAGACAATGCCACATGTGGCATACCTTCCTTGAACACAGTGCTACCAATATTAATAAGTGCTGCACTGACACTTAAACCAAGAGACTTATGTATTGTCACATCATATGCTAAAGATATTGGAAACTGTTTTTCATTAACATACAAGCCTTTTACAAGTAGGAAACATGCAACAGATGTTGCTATCTGTTTTACACCTTCAAGAGCATCAAATTGAATTGCTGGATATTGAACCTCATTTCTGTTTGGTTACAAAATAAAATCAATTATTTTACATATAGCTCCATTAACTAATTCTTCTTCAACATTCAAATTACACCGTAAAATCGCCCTAAAGTTCTTACAAACATGTAAACACTTTTCTAATCCTGCAGTTTTGGAAACAGGCTTTTCCAGAGTTGAGGTTTGATTGTAGTTTTTCACTCAACAGTATTGTCACTCCCTGGTGTTCCTTTTTATCAATTGATGCGAGCTCCAAAATCTTCATTCAAAAAGTTACATTCTTTCAGAGTAGGCATTAGACACACAATGGATTTTACCTGTTGAATGAATTCATACATTAACTGTGCTGCAGATGTTTATGAAGAAAATATCTTCTTTATGAGTCGGGTTTACAAGCAACGCTTCACTTCTTTTGACAGTATTCCTACTTTGATTTTGTTTACAATATCTAGTGCATATTAGATGCTTGGAACATGTTTATAATTAGTTCTTTGTAGTCGAAATTCAAGCAAATGTTGACATTTCCAAAACTTCCTAAAGAATTGCAAGTTTGTTCATGCAAGAGTGTTTTGAGTACAGGCTGTCCTTTCACTGGGGTAAATTGTAACAAATCACCAAAAACAGTTACATGTTGTTCACCAAAAAGGACATCATAATCTGTCTTCAATATCTGTTGCATTCTTAAATGTACAAAAGCGAGCATTATGTTTGAGACCATGCTCACCTCATCAATGATCAAAAGATTCAATTTCTTCAAAGCTTTTGGAAACTTTGTTGTAATCTTCTCCAGATAAAATCTGGTACTCCAGTTTATTGCTGTGTTCAACAGGCAGCATAAGCAGACGATGTAAGGAAATTCATTTGGTAAGTGTGCAGTCAATCCAGTAGGAGCCATTACTACACATGATTGTAGTCTTATGCAGATAAGTGGTAAGAACTTGAATTAAAAAAACATTTTCCGGTGCCAGCTTGTCTGCTTACATACAAAATAATGGACTTAAAACATGAATATTTACATCAATTCTTTTCATGGAGGAATCCATGTTCTATTTTTTTTTAACGTCCATGTATATTTATTTCTGCTCTTCATTGAGATGTTCTACCAACTTTTCCAAGTCAACATTTTCTTCTCTTGCTTGTTGCATTGCTATCACCACTTCGTTCATCGCTATGGTAGCTTCATTTTCAATTATTGGCTATCCAAGGGGATCTTGACTGAGAGGTCCAGAACTCTGGCTGCTTTGTGAGCTGCCTTTTGCTATGTCAGGTCAGTAGCAATTGTCTCCTCTTGTTCAACTTCTTCATTCAAAATTCTTAGATAGTTCAGAATTATTGGAAACTGAATGCTGTCTTTTACAGCATGGAAGGAGTCTTCATATGAGTCGTATTGTCCAAGTACCTCTGTTTCAGAACACCAAGGCTTAAATAGCTGGAGAAGTGCTAAGTAGAACAAATATTTTTTCACAGTAACTTTGACAAGTATGTTTTCTATGGTTTATTAAGTTACTTTTTTGATGCCAAACTAAACAACCATTGCATCCAGCTACACCCTATTTTTGTTTATCAATTTGTTCTGAAACATTATTTTTGTACCTATGGTGCTGCAGAATTTCATAAAGATGCATATTTTCTATCTGTGGACTTCCCCTTGGGTAGTAAGTATCCAGCATATTTGTGTTTACAATATCTGTACTGTCCGGATCAAACTCTGATAAGCACTGGATTTCCAGATACGATTTAAAGACTCATCCCCTCATTACGAGTTTGGCAGTGGAAAAGGACACCTGTCAAACTCCCGCTGGCAGGTCACCACCAGTGCGGGGACCTTCCTGGGGCCCCTATTGAGGGTTTCCCGCTGGGTCAGCAGGAAACAGCCCACAACATTGACGCAGGCTCATCTAAGCAGATAGTGAAAAGCGTGACGCGGCTGTCTATGGGGGCCCCTGCACTGCCCATGCCAAGAGCATGGGCAGTGCAGGGGCCCTCATGGGGCCCCATCCACCCTGTCTCCACCAGCATTTACATGGTGGTATGACCACCATGCAAAAGCTGGCGGAGAGGGGACTCATAATCCCCAGGGCGCACTGCATGCAGCGCGGCCCTCGCAGATTAGGACCACAGGCACTGGCAGCCCCTCCTGTGGAGGGAAACTGCCAGTGCCCGTGGTCCGACCGTGACGCTTTCATCATGGCCATAATGTGGCAGTCTGATCACCACCAAAGAGGTGGGGCCACAGCTTTGGCAGCTGTCAGACCGCCACCGTGAGTCTGGTGGTCCTAGGACTGCCAGACTCATGATGAGGACCTCTGTTTCACATGTTGGCAAGGCCTAGACTAACCCAAACAATTCCTCTACATTTTGAGAACAAAAGTAGCTGAACTTAATCTATCACAGCACTCATGAGAGTTTATCTCTCTATGTGAAGCTGAAACCGTTTAATTTGTTTTTATAGAGCTTTTTCTGTAGAAATCTCTTCCCATGTTTCCTTTATCTCAGTTTTTTCTGATTTTGTAATGTTTGAAGTGACATAGCAAGCAACAGCAAGGGAATTGTCAGCAACAAACTGCATATCCATGTTTACATTCCACAATTTTAGGATTTTATTTATATACATATTTGGAGGCCTCTGATCTTTTTAGATTGTATGAATTTTTTGGTGATTTTCTTTCAATGTGTGTCTCACTGCAGATAAAAAAGCTGTTGACTCTTCCTTTTGAAATGATAGGCCATGGAAATCCAAAATGACACCTTGTATAAAACTTTCCTTGAGATCTGTAGCTTCATTGGCAATACTTGCTACATCTGTGTGTTTGAAACACTCATTGGAGCTCATCTAGCTTGTTTGATTTGAAACAGATCAATGGTGTCCCCAATAACTTATTTTGAAAGTATTGGATGAATACTATAGTGCTCATACATTTCTGCGTATCCACCTTCTCTATTTGTCCACTTAATTGTAGTGAAATGTAGCAGTATCTGTAGTGTCCATCAGTAATCAATTGATAAATTAAAAAGCTTTCTAAAAGAAGTTTCATGGAGGAGTCTGAAACAGAAAATTAAGATACTTCAAGAATTACATCCATGCAAAGTTAGAAAATACACAAACTTACAAGCTCGTTTATTGGCATGTCTTAAAAAAAGTGTGTAAAAGTACTTTTCACCACTTTAGAATGCTACTGTGTATCTTTCAAAAATGCTCAATCTAGTTAGGAGACATTATTCAGTAAAAAGTCCAGCTTTATGTTTAGGACATTTGGATATAGCTCTGTTGCATTGTAGTGTGGTAGAAGTTGAGAAAGTTTCAGAAGATATTCAATTTAGTTTCTTTGGCTGATTGGATGTGTCAGCAGCTCTATCGTTTTGTTATTAGCAATATGAGTTCAATATGACTTGAACACTGCATATATAAGTAAGCATAAGACTCTGCAACTGCTCATCTAACTCACTGAAACTTAGGACATCTTTTAAATATGAAACTCCCTGCTCTATGCCCTACCTACAGCCCACCTGAGAAATGAACTTTCAACACTAAAATGACAATTTAAGGACAGATAAGCATCCTTTCTAATGGCAAGTGCAGCTGACAATAAGACTGCATACTCAGGGTCTACAGTAGTAGAGTACTTGTGTGGATAGCTGAGCAGGTTGTGTTAGTATTTGGCACATATCTGACTGAGTGTGTCAGTACCTCTGTGACCATCCCACCAGATATTTAAGTATATATGGTAAGTAAATGAGTATTTAACTGTGTGTGAGAGTATCTCTGTTGATGTGCAAGTGGGTGTGAGAGTGTCTTTTTGGATGTGAGAGTGGGTCTGAGAGTGTCTGTCTTGGTATGAGAGAGGGTGTGAGAGTGTATGTATGTGAGATTGAGACTATAAATGGCTGTCTGAATGTGAGAGTGAGTGTGAGAGTTTCGGTCTTAGTTTGATGGGGTGTAAGAGTTTCTGTGTGTGAGAGTGAGTGTCAAGAGTGTTTCTCTGGGTGTGAGAACAGATGTGTGAGGGTATGTTTACTGTGAGAGTGGGTGTGAGAGTGTCTCTGTTTCTTATGGAAGTGGCTGTGACAGTGTCTGTCCGGATGTTAGAGTGGATGTGAGTCTGTCTGGGTGTGAGAGTGGGTGTAACAGGCTATGTCTTGGTGTGAGAGTGGGTGTGAGGGTGTATGTCTGAATGCCTGAGTGTGTGCACTAGTATTTCATATTGTTTTTTATGGTTTCCGAGATCCGCAGATCCATCAGCGGGGCTCATTGTGGCCCTTCAGGTGAATCTGTGGTTGGATCAGTGGATTTAAAAAAAGGTGTAAAAAATACATTTTACACCTTTTTTGCTAATTATTGACACTTAAGCCACATTTTCCTGAACCCTGTGGGGTCAGGGAACTCCTATCCAGACTCCGTCATAACAATTGCAGCCCACATTTCAGCCCTGGGGACCGTTCCCCGATAAAACAAAATGGGGGCCGCAACTTCCCTGTCAGGTTGCGGCCAGCCAAACAAAAGCTTCCTAATGCTTGTGGATCCGCTGAAGATTTGCATCCCTATATATCTATATTTTTTGCCCTTAAATATCTCTTAAACTACTTGAACTGATTTACACCAAATCCCCAAAAACATACTTGTTGTACCAAGAGCTAGCTTTCTCCCAAATTTGGTGAAATTCCATCCAGGCGTTCAAGCTGTAGTAGTGTTCAAATGTGAAAAATCCCATTGACTTAAAATGGGGAAAATGTATTTTGGGACAACCCCAAAATTCTAAAGACAGCAGCTGAACTGACCAAAGTGTAACTTTCAACAATTTCATGAAGATTCGTCAAGCAGTGCCAAAGTTATTGTCAAAACAAAAAACGCTCAGTCTGTGGTAAAAAATTGTCCTAACTATAACGATCTATTTTTTTGGTGAACTATTATGTTAAGTTTGGATATTCAATTGTGGGTGGAGGACGTCTGATACAACATTATAAATACATACTTTTTTATTATTTTAGTATTAGGTGAGATTGCTATTTTGTAAAAAAAATTCTGTAATGTTTTTCTAACAGTATGGGAAAACCTATTTTACTCTGGGTTTGCATCACAAAGTCATATTGTAATACGCGTTGCCGCCGGGCTTGACCTGTGGGAAGTGTGATGCAATTTTTCGCCTCGGCTCCTTCAAGGAAGCCGAGACCAATATCATAGCTCACAGTACTCTTGGCAAAGCAGACAGTGTGCATTCCGATGGTGCTGGGCAGGGCGGCCTTGCACTGCCCATGCCATGGGCATAGGCAGTGCAAGGCCACCTGTGGTTCCCAGCTCACCCTTACTGCCAGCCTTTTCATGTTGGGGTGACTGCCATAAAAAAGCTGGCAGTAAGGTGAGTTGTGATCAGCCAGGCAGTGCTGTTTGACCATCGCCGCAAGGCTGGGGGTCCTTGGACTGCCAGCCTCGTAATGATGCCAATAGTGTCTGTCCTTGAAGAGTCTCCTTCCAGTGCAAAACTTGTGCCTGACAGATTGCATACAGCTTTGCACTTTATTGTGAAGGGTTTGCTTGTTCTCTCATGGAAGCCTAACCTCTGCCAAAGCAAAGGGGTATAGAAACAGTGCCATGTAGCTAGAGCACTGCTTTTTTCTCACCCATTGACACAACACAGCACCACAATATTTGTTGCTGTGCTGAGCTGCATGAGAAGTTAATAAATCTTCATTTGAGTTGTGTTTTATTGATATGTGTAGTACATTTGTTTAATTTGGAGTGTGTTTTAATATGCATTTTTGTTTATACATAATGCCAATTTAAATGTGTTTTTATCATTCTAATTTTATTTTGCCACAAAATTGTAATTATTGGGTTCAAAGTGATAGCAAAAAAAATTATATTTGTTCTGGAGGTTACTTTTTAGGTAAAATTTGGATATTAACTGTTATTTTGAGGATTATTGTCTCTGATGTGTTTATAGTAGTGTACTAGTTATTGTTTCAAGGTAGGGTAAGTCATGATCGTTAGGAAATAAAAGCACTTTGCTTGCTAACATTTGATGCTTATATATAGGTTGCTTTGATATTTTTGGTTTAATATGAATTATTAATTTGCAGCTTCTGGTAGGTTTGTTCTTTTTTAACATTTCAGCTGATGGGTATTGGTTAGGGATGTGGAAAATTGTGTAATTTGCTTTTGTTTGATTACAAGGAATTATGGTAAAATTATGTGAAAGTACACGTCATTATGTGAAATGAAAATCCATAATTTTATTCTTCAGTTTAACATGAAATGCATCCTCAAGTAAAATGTTGGCATGAGAATGCAGTTAAACAAGAATACTACAAATACCGGCTGTTATTCTTGTGCATTTTACTAATTACTATGAATTGCACTGTTCACTGTAATTTTTTATTGAGAATGGTGCACAATTACGCAAACTGTTGTAATGTCAGAATTTCAGGTAGTGCAACACGAAATTTCGAAAATGATACTAATTACATCAGTGTCATTTAAATTTCATCCAAGCCACCTATTGATAAAGTGTGGGAAGGCTTCTTCAAAGTGTTCTTTTAAAATAATGATGTCACCATTCCCCTGAATTGTTGGACTTTGTCTCTTGTGACATTAAACTATCATAGACGTTAATGCATCAATTTTGAAACTTGGGATGAAGTCTTGATGGTGCACATGACCAAGCAATTTTCTTCAAAATAGTCCATGTGAGCATGTCATAATGTTTTGTACCTTCAGTGATAGACACATCGACCAAAAGCTATTAACTTATTCATTTTTCTAGCAAATGTAAGGTTTGTAGCATAATCTATCATGACGGCCTAATTACGAGGCTGGCGTTCAGGCTGCCACAACTCACCGACTACCACATTACAAACCGAAGATTGTTCTTGACGTCGTGACAGCAGTCAGAGTTGTAATCAACTAGGACGGCGCTGAACTCAAGCCACCTGGATGGTTACAACACTACTTTCCGCTAGCCCCTTCATGGCAGGGACCCCGCCTTGAAAAGGCTGGCGGAAAGACAGTGCGGAGGGCAGTGGGGGCCCATGCAAAGCCCATGCCCATGGCATGGGCAGTTCAGGGGCCCACTGCCCAGCACCGTCAGGATGTGCACTGTCTGCTATGCAGACTCTGTGCATTCTGAGGGTTCTGGAGTGATAAGATATTGGCCTTGGCTCCCTTAAATGAGTCAAGGCCAATATTCTAGCACTGTTACCACCAACCAGCCCGGAAAATGCATATTACAATGCCCCTACCGGTCAGCCTCTCGGGGGGTGCCACTGCTATGACGGTGGCGTCCACCCCAGGACTTTGGCAGTTCGCTTTTAGGACCACCAAAGTCATAATGAGGCCCTTAGTGTTGATTATGGTAGTACTGGCCATATGTGGCTGAGTGTGAGTAGACATTTAGGGGTCATTACAACATTGGCGGTAAAAGGCGCTTACCGCCGTGCAGAAGACCGCCAATACACCGCCGCGGCCGCGGAATTCCGCCACAGCTATTATGACTCACATCTCGGAATCCGCCGAAATTCAGTCACCCACACAAGTCCGCCACACCAAAGGTCAGTGGTAAAATGGCTAAAACAAAACCTCCACCTCAACGCCAACAGAAACACGCCCATGCTATTATTACCCACGAATCCACGCGGCGGTCTTTCAACCGCGGTATTCCATTGGCGGTACACACTGCCGCGCTCAAAATGCACACACATCTCCAAAACACCGCCACATTGGACAATTACAAATACACACACCTGATACACATAAAAACACCACTCCCACACACCCAACACAATATAAAACACACACCCACATCACCCACAAACCCGTACGACCAAAAATTCTGAAAGAAGGCCAGAGAGACAGCACTGATTAGACAATCCCACCACACAAAGGCACACAACACCATCACCCACACAACATCCATGCACAAAACTCCACACACCACTACACATCACTACACTCATCACCACATACACCACCTCAAACATCACACACACCACCCCATGGCACGCCAAAGACACCCCCGCTTTTCCGAAGAGGAGCTCAGGGTCATGGTGGAGGAAATCGTACGGGTAGAGCCACAGCTATTTGGCTCACAGGTGCAGCACACCTCCATAGCCAGGAAGATGGAGCTATGACGCAGAATAGTCGAGAGGGTCAACGCTGTGGGACAACACCCAAGAAATCGGGAGGACATCAGGAAGAGGTGGGGAAGGTGCGTTCAGCGGTCTCCAGGCACAACATTGCAGTACAGCGGACTGGCGGCAGACCCCCACCTCGTCCCCCACAACTAACAACATGGGAGGAGCAAGTCTTGACCATCATGCATACAGAGGGCCTCGGAGGAGTCGGTGGAGGAATGGACACTGGTAAGTCAAATCTTAACTATCATATCCCCCACCCTACCTGCATGCTATCGCACACCCCTACCCTCACCCCCTCCCCTATCACTCCAACTCCTCACTAATGAACTAATCACACAAACCACCCATCCCTACACCAAGCCCTGCATGACACAACAAAGCATGGACACCCATCACTAAAGCATGCCCACTGCACATACCCATAACATCCCCCAACCATCATCACACAAGCCGCCACACAGGAATGCTAGCACTGGGGTACACAAACACCCACCCATTGCACACCATTACACAAACAGATGCAATAATCATGCTCTTATGCCCCTGCAGGGTCACAAAGGACCGTCACCACACCGGAGGGTCCAGACATCTCCACTCCACCCACAGAAGAGGCCCACAGTGACGATAGCAGCTCTGCCCTACTGGAGCCTGATGACCAGCCCGGACCATCGTGGGCCTCGGGACAGTCGGTTCCCCTTGCACAGGCACAGCCCAACACTGACCTTCCACCCTCTGGTAATACCAGCACAGCACCCACCTAGCGGGCCCAAACCTCTGTACTCAGGACAGGTCAATCAGCTGTGTGTCCACCACTACAGGGAACCCAGGAGAACCCACCACCCCAACAACAACAGGGACCTGGGGGCAGTGGTAGTGAGCACACGGTCCAGTGGACAGAGGCACAGGAACACAGGGGAACTGGGAGGGCTGCTGTGCGACAGGGGGCGGACAGGCCAAGGGAACCCATTTTCCACGAGGCTCTCTCCTCCATCATGGGAGCATACCACCACTCCCAGGAGACAATGGCGACGGTCCTGGTCAAGTTTCAGGAGACCCAGCGCCTGCAGGAGGAACAGTATTTGGGCTTCAGGGAGGAGCTCAGGACCATCAGCTCCGCCTTGGGCACCATTGTAGGGGTGCTGAAGGACATACAGCAGACCTTGAGGGACACCGTGGCACTCCAAGGGGCCCCTGACACTAGCCAGGATGATGAACTGCCCACCACCTCCACTGGCGCTAGTGGACAGGACGCCCCGACACAGGACCACCACACCAGCACCCCACCCCCTGCAGATGGAGAACCACCCCGCAAGCGGTCCCTGAGATCCAGGAACAGGACAGAGCAAGATGGCAAAACCCCCGCCAGGAAATGAGACCACCCTGATTGTCCCCCCACCATCTCACTTTGTTACCCTGTCCATACTTTAACTGCCCCAGCTCCACTTCCTATGCCCATATGGGCAATGCACCTATGAGACAAATAGACTGGACTCTGCCATGGACACTCCTCCGCCATCACCCCTCACCATTTAACTTCCCCCTACAATATTTGTTATGTAAATAAACACACCTAAAACACCAAAAGATCTGGAGTCTGTCTGTGATTTCAAAATAGTGTATTTGCAATTACAGTGACAACATTTCCAGGAAATAGTAATGTCAATATACCGTTGTCACACAGCTCTAGTCCATGAGGAATCTAAGCAGATGACACACGTTGGGACCCACACCTGTGAAACCGTAAGGGAAAGTGACAACTCAGTGACCATACACTGGGTGAAATCGACAGACAGGAGAGAGGTAGAAGTGTAAAAGTACTTGTAGTAGGCAGGAATGTATTCTCACCTGTGTCTCACTGGAAATATTGCTGGATGACTGAGTCCCTGTTGTCAATGTCTTCTTCCTCTGCTTCCTCCTCATCACTGTCCACAGGCTCCACAGCTGCCACAACACCACCATCTGGACCATCCTCCTGCAGAAAAGGCACCTGTCGTTGCAAAGCCAAGTTATGAGGCATACAGCAGGCCACGATGATCTGGCACACCTTCTTTGGTGAGTAGAATAGGGATCCACCTGTCATATGGAAGCACCTAAACCTGGCCTTCAGAAGGCCGAAGGTGCGTTCGATCACCCTCCTAGTTCGCCCAAGTGCCTCATTGTAGCATTCCTCTGCCCTGGTCCTGGGATTCCTCACTGGGGTCAGTAGCCATGACAGGTTGGGGTAACCAGAGTCACCTAATAGCCACACCCGGTGCCTCTGCAGTTGACCCATCACATAAGGGATGCTGCTATTCTGCATGATGTAGGCATCATGCACTGAGCCAGGGAACATGGCATTCACATGGGAGATGTACTGGTCTGCCAAACACACAATATGTACATTCATGGAATGATAACTCTTCCTGTACACGGTTCCTGTACACCTGTTCACTCCTGTGGGGGGGGGGCCAAAGCCACTTGGGTCCCATCAATAGCACCTATGATGTTGGGGATATGTCCAAGGGCATAGAAATCACCTTTCACTGTAGGCAAGTCCTCCACCTGAGGAAAAACGATGTAGCTCCTCATGTGTTTCAGCAGGGCAGACAACACTCTGGACAACAGGTTGGAAAACATAGGCTGGGACATCTCTGATGCTATGGCCACAGTTGTTTGAAAAGACCCACTTGCAAGGAAATGGAGCACTGACAGCACCTGCACTTGAGGGGGGATTCCTGTGGGATGGCGGGTTGCTGACATCAGGTCTGGCTCCAACTGGGCACATAGTTCCTGGATTGTGGTACGGTCAAACCTGTAGGTGATGATCAAATTTCTTTCCTCCATTGTCGACAGGTCCACCAGCAGTCGGTACACCGGAGGATTCCACCATCTCCTCACATGTCCCAGTGGACGGTGCCTATGAAGGACAACAGCGAGCACAGAGTCAAACAACTCAGAGGTATGTACCCACAGTCTAAACACAACACGATTCATACACAAATTCTGGCCTGTATGTGTGTTGAGAGTAGGCCTAGGTATGTGTGACGCAGTTGGTAATTAGGCCATGTGGGCTCCTGAAATGGTGGCTGTCTGACCTCTAAAGCGGGACAATGTGATGTGAGGTAACAGCGCTGTCGTTGTACACCGTCGCAGTAGGCGGTAGAAGACTGTAGCGCGATGCTGCATTGGTTAACATTGGACCCTATGGTTCCCAGGAGCCAATGACGATGTACGCCGGCGGTGATGGTACGCACCGCCGCGGACATGACCGCCGCGGACGTGACCGCCATTTTCTAGCTGTTGAATCACTCGATACCTGATCTTCGACAGGAGAGGACCTACGCTGCAAGTGCTGCTGTGACCTCGGTCTGGAAGAGACAATGGCTCGTGCGTCTGGGGAAAGGGCCCCTGCCTTCACTGCGGAGGAGTTGGAGAAGCTTGTCGACGGGGTCCTTCCCCAGTACACGCTACTCTACGGTCCTCCAGACCAACAGGTAAGTGCACAGGGAGCATGCTGTATGGGCTATGCATGTGTGGAGAGGGCTGGTTGTAAGAAGGAAGGGGGCAGAGTTCTGCGTGCATGAAAGACGGTGGGTGCATGTGCCACATGGCAAGGGTAGGGATGGGGGCCACTCACTTTGACGTTGCAGTTGGTAATGACTTCTCTTCTTCCCCTGTCCATTTCATGTAGGTCAGTGCCCACCAGAAGATGGATATTTGGCGTGCCATCGCCAAGGACGTCCGGACCCTGGGGGTCCACCACAGACGGAGCACCCACTGCCGGAAGAGATGGGAGGACATTTGCCGCTGGAGCAAGAAGACGGCGGAGGCTCAGCTGGGGATGGCCTCCCAATGTGGAAGGGGTGCCCGTCGAACCATGACCCCCCCTGATGTTCAGGATCCTGGTGGTGGCCTACCCTGATTTGGATGGGTGCTTGAGGGCATCACAGCAGACACAAGGGGGTGAGTACACTCTCATTCTGCTGACATTGCGCGCAGTGGATGTGTCTGGGTGGGGGAGGAGGGCTGTGGGTTTCCCTAGGACAGGGCGAGTTCCGTAGGCTAGGCCCCTTCGTAAGGCATGGCCCTGTGGCCCCCCACCTCTGTAGAGTGCCAAGCACAGGTATTCATGCCCCTGTGTCATCTATGTGTGCAGATGTCGTACATAGCCTTGTAGACCATTTCCCAGGAATTGCAGTGTAGAGCCCAACAGCGCGACGTAGTGCAGGGGGCTGCTGTGTCTGTCTTGTCTGCCAACGTTAGCGGTAATGCATGCACTCAACACGTCTTTTTTCTGTTTCCCCCCCTTTTTTTTGCGGTCTCCCTGCTCTTGTGTGCATTTGCATCATCAGGCGGAGGTGCATCCCACATGGGCATGGAGTCCCACTCTACGGACTCAGAATACACCAGTGGGACGGAGGGCGAGGGGAACACCACGGCGGTCACAGGATCTGCAACCTGCGACACGGACTCGTCCTCCGATGGGAGCTCCCTTGTGGTGGCGGCAACATCTGTGCCCCCCACTTCAACAAGTACAGCCTCCACCCCCCCTACCAGCACCGCCCTCCCAGCAGGCCCTCAGCCTTCAGCGGGAGAGGGGGAAGACTCCAGCCACTCAAGCCAATCACAGGGGTCACGGGGGAGTGTGGACTCTGCTGTGACTCCTCCCAAGGTGGGGAAGGGGCAGAAGAAACCCACAAAGTCTGGGAGGAGCAGCACGGCGGAGAAGACCACCATCATCCCCGCTACCCAGGAGGGTCCCGCCAGCCACAGCCCAGCTGCCCAGGACGGTCCCGCCAGCCACTGCCCAGCTGCCGAGGAGGGCCCCGCCAGCCACAGCTCAGCTGCCCAGGAGGGCCCCGCCAGCCACAGCCCAGCTGCCCAGGAGGGCCCCGCCAGCCACAGCTCAGCTGGGCAATGAAGGACCGCCAGCCCCAGCACAGCTGGGCAATGAAGGACAGCCAATGCAAGCACCGCTGAACAGGGCAAGCACCGCTGAACAGGGCAAGGACCGCTGAACAGGGCAAGGACCGCCAAGGCAAGCACCGCTGAACATAGCAAGCACCGCTGAACAGGGCAAGGACCGCCAAGGCAAGCACCGCTGAACCGGGCAAGGACCGCTGAACAGGGCAAGGACCTCCAAGGCAAGCACCGCTGAACAGGGCAAGGACCTAGCGGAGACATGCATCCACTCCGTCTGTCCTGCACAGGATGAGGCACTCTGGGCACCAGTCCACCTCCAGAACCAGTGGAGACTGTTATCCACTTGAGAGACTGTGGCTTTGCACTCCCCAGGATAGTACAGTGGGCAACCCACCCACTGTAGAGACTTGAGAGACTGTGGCTTTGCACTCCCCAGGATGGTACAGTGGGCAAACCACCCACTGTAGAGACTTGAGAGACTGTGGCTTTGCACTCCCCAGGATAAAGCAGTGGGCAACCCACCCACTGGTGAGACTTGAGAGACTGTGGCTTTGCACTCCCCAGGATGGTACAGTGGGCAAACCACCCACTGGGGAGACTTGAGAGACTGTGGCTTTGCACTCCCCAGGATAAAGCAGTGGGCAAACCACCCACTGGAGAGGCTTGAGAGACTGTGCCTTTGCACTCCCCAGGATAAAGCAGTGGGCAAACCACCTACTGGAGAGGCTTGAGAGACTGTGGCTTTGCACTCCCAGGATAAAGCAGTGGGCATACCACCCACTGGAGGGACTTGAGAGACTGTGGCTTTGTACTCCCCAGGATGGTACAGTGGGCAAACCACCCACTGGAGAGACTTGAGAGACTGTGGCTTTGCACTCCCCAGGATGGTACAGTGGGCAAACCACCCACTGTACAGACTTGAGAGACTGTGGCTTTGCACTTCCCAGGATGGTACAGTGGGCAAACCACCCACTGGAGAGACTTGAGAGACTGTGGTTTTGCACTCGCAGGATAAAGCAGTGGGCAAACCACCCACTGGAGAGACTTGAGAGACTGTGGCTTTGCACTCCCCAGGATGGTACAGTGGGCAAACCACCCACTGGAGAGACTTGAGAGACTGTGGCTTTGCACTCCCCAGGATGGTACAGTGGGCAAACCACCCACTGGAGAGACTTGAGAGACTGTGGCTTTGCACTCCCCAGGATACATCAATGGGCATGGAGGCCCCTCGTGGATCTGGCGTCGTGCACTCATCCGACTAAGGTGCCCACCCCTTTCCCTTCCCCCTGAGGTGCCTGTTGTATTTCTATATGATGCCCCTGCAGTGTTCTCTCCGTCATGTTCGGGTATCTTGTGTGGGCTTCGCCCATGCATTTTGGGCCCAGTGGTCCACGGACTATGAATAGTGCAATACCTGGACTACTATTTGTGGTGTATATTTTGTTAATAGTGTATTTTATTTATTTTTATTTTTAAGAGTTTTCTATAGCGCTAGCAAGACCGAGAGGGTAACAGAGCGCTTTACAGCATGACAGGAAGTAAACATAAGAATAAACATGATAAACATAAGAATAAACATAAGAAACACAACAAGACAAGAGTCATTTTGTACAATGGGGGTACAAGTGGGTTCTCACAGATAGAAGGGTGGCAGTTCGGGGAAGGGTGGGTGGTGAGGGAGAGACCCTTATTACTGAGAGGGGTGGTTTAGGAGGAATTCTTTCAGTAGTTTCTTAAAGGACAGGTGGGAGGTGTTAGATCTGATGTGGATGGGTAAGGAGTTCCATATTCTCGGAGCGTTGTTAGAGAATGAGCATGATCGAGTTTTTTGCTTGTTGGGTTTCGGAAGGAGGAGGAGGAGAGAGTTTGTGCTTCTCAGAGATCTGGTTTGACCAGCTTTCACTAGCTTGTTAGCGAGGTATTCAGGTTTTCCAGTGTGAAGGGCTTTGTGTGTCAGGCAGGCAGTGCGGAACAGGCAGCGGGCCTCAATCGAGAGCCATTTCAGGTTCTTCAGGGCTGGGGAGATATGGTCAAATTTGTTAGTTCCTGTCACTAGTCTAGCTGCTGCATGAAGAGTGGACCTCATAGGGGCGAGTCGGGATTTGGCCGTGCCAGTGAGGATAGAGATCCCATAGTCGAGTCTTGAGAGTGCCAGTGCTTGAGTGGCCTGTTTGAGGTCATCGTGGGGTATGAAGGATTTGATTTTGTGAAGAAGTTTAAGGCTGCGGAAGGCATTATTAGCGTTTGACTTAATATGGTCCTGCAAGGTCAGGTTAGAGTCCAGAGAGATTCCCAGGGATTTGACCATGGTAGATGGGGAGAGAGTGCAATTAAGGGCGTCAATAGATTTTAGCCATTCTTGCAGTTGAGGAAGCTGGTTAGATTTCGAGAGGAGGAGTATTTCCGTCTTTTCATGATTGAGTTTGAGGTGGTTATGAGAGAGCCAGCAAAGGGCTTCTTTAAGGGTATTGTTCAGGTGGTGGATGTCATCTAAGGAAGATAGTTCAATATAGAGTTGCGTGTCATCCGCATAGAGGTGGAAGGGGATATTAGCTCGGGTGAGGATAGTGGTAAGAGGGTCCATGTAGATGTTGAAGAGGGTTGGAGAGAGGACAGAACCCTGGGAGACCCCTCTGGTAATGGGGGAGGTGGGCGAGGTCGAGTTTAGAAGCTTTACTAGTTGTGTACGGTTTTGTAGGAAGGAGGAAAACCAGCGGAGGACAGTGCCTTCAATGCCTACTCTCTTTTGGAGGGAGTCGAGAAGGAGTTTATGGTCGACAGTGTCAAAGGCTGCTGTAAGATCAAGGAGAATGAGTAGGCAGGGTCTGTCAGAGTCAAGAGAGATGAGGAGGTCATCTACAATGTTGAGGATGGCGGATTCAGTGCTGCAGCCTTTCCTGAAGCCAGATTGAAGAGGGTTTAGGAGGCTGTTGGAGTCAATATGTTGGGTTAATTGTTGGAGAGCACATTTTTCGAGAATTTTGGCCAGGAAGGGAAGGTTGGAGACAGGTCTGTAGTTGTGGAGGTTGTTCGGGTCTGCTCCTGGTTTCTTCAAAATTGGCGTGATTTGGCCTAGTTTTAGGCAGTCAGGGAACACGCCAGTCTGAAGGGAGCTATTGATGATCATTGTCCAAGTAGGGGAGAGGGACTGGTGGAGTTTTTTTGCCAAGGAGGAAGGGAGGGGGTCAGCTAGGTGGGAGGAGGTTTTGGAGGAGGACATGAGTTTGGAGATGTCCGATACCAGGAGGGGTTGGAAAGAACTCCAGTTGGCAGGGGCCGGCCGATGCGACCGGATGGGGAGAGTGATCTCGGTTAGGGGGGAAGAGTTGTCAGAGGGGTATAGAGTGGGGGTAAGATTGACAGTGGATGGGAGGAGGGGCACAATGTTGGGGGGAGAGTCCCTTGCTAAAGAACGTTCAATCTCAGTGATTTTATCGTTGAAGAAGTTGGCAAAGTTAACGCAGGTGGTCTCAGTGGTGGGTAAGGGGTTGGGAGTAGGTTTGGTCGTTTGTTGTTTAATGATGTTAAAGAGCTCTTTCGGACGGTTTTTGGCTCTGTCAAGGGTATTCTGGAAGAAGGATCTTTTTTCATTATATATGTGTTTTTTGTACCTTCTCCGTGCACATCTGAGCTGATCTAAGTGGGTGGAGGAGGGGTCAGATCTCCAAAGTCTTTCCGTGGCTCTGAGTTGTCTTCTCTCAGAGTTGAGATCATTGTTGAACCAAGCTCTAGATGGGATATTTCGCAGTTTTTTCAGTTTTAGAGGGGCAAGCTGATCCAATATGGTAGTTATAGTTGAATTGTAGTGGGTGGTTAAGTCCGTCGTGGAGAGGATGGTCGAGGGGGGGGGAAGAAGAGAGGTGATTTTTTCTTCAAGGGTAGATAAGGGGATTTGGCTGACATTTCTTTTCCAACTAAAGGATTTTTGGGGATGGGGAGTGGGTTGGGGGATAAAGTTGAGATGGAAAAGGATGATGTGATGATCTGACCAGTCGACAGGAAGGATGTCAACGACCTTGAGGGAATCTTTATGTGCTATGATCGCATCTAGTATAGCACCTTTGCTGTGGGTTTGGCCCTTGCAGTGTTGAGAAAGGTTGTTGCTGTGAAGGAGGTCATGTAGGGATTGAATGAGTGCATTGTTCTCATCATTCCAGCGAAGGTTGAGATCGCCCAAGATGATAAAGTTGGGGTCAGAGAGGGAGCAGTGAGTTATTAGGTCAGCTAGGTGATCCGCAAAAGGTTGGGTATTACCCGGGGGTGGTAGAGAAGGTGGAAGGACACCTTAGAGTTGGCGTTGGTCTTCAAGGAGGCGTTCAAGTGTTCACAGGAATTGAAAATGAGAGTTTCTTTGAAATCAATTTCTATGGTATTTTTGTGAATGATGGCAATGCCTCCCCCCCCGTCGGTTCTTTCTCTCTTTGTTGTAGATAGAGTAGCCGGGAGGGACAAGGGTGTCCAGGATTGGTTGAGAGAGTTCGGTTAGCCAGGTCTCTGTGATGAAGGCAATGTCAATGTTATGGCTGAGGATAGCGTCAGCAAGATCCGTAGCGTGCTTGACTGCTGATCTACAGTTGATGAGCATGCAGTTGGTGCGAGGATGGATCTTAGGCTCGGGATTGGAAGGGAGAGGGGGGATAATGACGA
The DNA here is from genome assembly GCF_031143425.1 of Pleurodeles waltl. Classification (NCBI taxonomy): domain Eukaryota; kingdom Metazoa; phylum Chordata; class Amphibia; order Caudata; family Salamandridae; genus Pleurodeles; species Pleurodeles waltl. The sequence goes on from NC_090437.1 coordinate 1,181,756,004, forward strand.
GTTGGGCAGGGAGTCTGGGAGAGGGAGGTTGTATATGCTGTCTCCTGAGACCGGTGATGACTGGAATGTTGGAGGGGGGGGGCGGTGTGGGGAGGGGGGGGTTATAGGAGAGAGCGAGAATGGTGGCTTCCTTATGGGATAGAGGAGGGCTGGTTCTTCTAGGTCTCGGGGTGTTACGAGGAAGGGGAATAGAGGGCCAGTGGATGTACTGGGAAGAGTTGTTGGCCGATAGAAGCAAGAGTGACTGGGTCGGCACAGGGGGGAACAGTGAGTCAAGGCTTCTCGCTAGTTTGTTAATGCCTTGAGTGATGAGTTTTAGTTGGGATTCAAGGATGGAGAGCCGTGAATTAATGTTGGTGGAGGGAGAGAAATTAGGGGTGAAGGAGTGGGAGGAAAAATTATTCTTAGGAAGGGGCTGGGGGGATTGATTACGATGGGATATAGGATCATTGGGCAGAAGGTTAAGGGAGGCTGTTGAGGAGTGGGAGGAGTTAGAGTCAGAGTAAGGGTAAGGTGGGAAAGGGGAGGCAGGCTTGGTAAGAAAGTTACTACAGGTCAACAAGTTGGGTCTAGAGGAGATCCGGGGGAGAGGGTGGGAATGAGGGGCGATAGAGGGGGGGGAGTCGAAGGGGGGTTCGGGGAGAGGAGAGGTGATGTGGGGGAGGATCAGGGGAGTAGAGGAGGAGGAGACAGGGAGGGCGTAGTAACTGGGGGTATTGAGGTTGCGGGAGTAAGAGGCATGATTAAGGTGAGAGGGGAAAGTGGGGATGGATGGGACAGACAGGGTGGGGTTGACGGCACTGGGAGCCGGGGGGGTGCAAGGGGTGGTGGTAAGGGGAGTAATGGGGGTGGGGAGGGGTGTCAAAGGGCTGGGGGTGGATTGGGGGGGAAGGAGTGTGGACTTAAGGGCAGGGAATAAGGATTCAAAGGCACGGAGGTTGGAGTCATTTGCTTGAATCATGATGGTTCCATTTCTGAAGATGGAGATGATGAGATTTCCCTGGAAAGCCGGGGAGCTGGAGATAGAGAGTTTTCAACCGTAAGGGATATTAGTAGACTTGAAGGGGTGGAGGTGAGTAGTGAGGAGGGTGTTCCATTTAGCCGGGCGTCTAGTGAAGAAGATGAGATCAGTCTTTTTCGGGCCTTTATGAGCAGTAAAATAGGTGTCCACGAGAAGCAGCTCCGGATATTGCCTGGAAAGTTTGCGTTTGAAGTTTTTCAGCGCAGAGGGGGAGAGGTGATTAGGGGGGGAAATGGAGAAGGAGTTGGGCCCATGGGGTTTGAGGAAGGGGGAAATGGAAGAGGAGTTGTATCCTGTGGGGGGCGACATCAGGAGGATGAGGACAACAGGAGGGCTACCCCAGGTTAGGGGTCTTCAGCGTCGGCACAGATGGTTGATGGGCAGCTCCTCATGGGTGAAGACCGGAGATGGGGGCACCTCCAAGGCTGGGCCAGGGAAGGGCCTTTAGTAGACCAGCCCAGGTTGGGGGCCTTTAGGGGCGGTGTAGTCAGGCGGCTCTTCGCGGGTCTGAGTCGGGGGAGGAGATTCCTTAACCGTTGGAGCCAGAGATGAGACTCCGGGAGGTGGGAGTCCGGTCCTGCCTTAGACCCAGGCTGTTCAGGGCGGGCAGAACGCCCGTAGCCCGGCAGTGGGATCAGGGACGCAGAAGAATGCCCAATTGCCGTCTCAGTACATAAGGCGGTCGGGTAGGATCCCACGAGCATGAGCTGGCGAAAACAGCTCCTCAGAGGACGGGGCGAGAGCGGAGACTTAGACCAGTCTGACTCACCCGGCGGGACCAAAGACACTGAAAAGGATGCCCTCAGCTGCCAAAGAGCAAAGACAGATCAACTGCGGAGGGAGGCAAGGCTCTGGGAGAGCGGAGATCAGGTCCAGCATCAGTCTCATCCAGTGGGAGCAAAGATGGTGAGAAATGGTCACCAGAGGGAAGGAGGAGAATCAAGACTTACATAAAACAAGAATGATCCCAACCCTCAAGAGCTTCTCGAGGTGCGTCCGTCGTGGCGGCCATCTTGTTAAAGCTGCCAGGATCAGCAATGAAAATCATATACCCAGGGGGGGGGCACCCCAAAGGGCAAGGGGCTGACAGAGGGCCGGAAGGAGAGGCAGCTCGAAGTTGAAGGGAAACAGCGCCAGGGCGATATCGAGATTACAAGCCCGAAGGAGCAGCCTTCCTCTCTGGCTGCCAGGAGAAGATGCAGAGCACTCCTCCGCCCTCCCCTGAATGGCGGCTCACGGAGACCCGCGGCGGGTCTTCCACACTACCAGGACTCAGGGCCAGCAACAGCTTCAGTGCCCTTCTGGATCCAGGGACCTACGGCCCCAAGCAAAGGGGTGCCACCCCAGGACTGAAATGACTGGAGATCCGGAGAGGCTTTCCCAGAAAACCCAGCCCTCCCTCTGGCCGTACCAGGGACAAAGGACTGTACCTGAATCACTCCCCGATGTTCAACTGTGTCTGGTGCCTACCTCGGCCAGATGGATGGAGGCTGCGTGCGAATGTCGGGTCCCGGCACAATCCCGGATGACCGACTGCTCCAGGAGAGGACGCTTCCTCACGTTTCCTCTGATGCGATCCGAAACTTCGGAACGGCGCACGAGGACCAGGCTCAACGTCGGGGGCGCTGCTCTCTTCGCTGCAGGAGACCGGGCTCTCCGTCGGGAGCGCTGCTCCCCTTGTCACAGGAGACCGGGCTCTCTGTCGGGAGCGCTGTTCCCCACGTCACGGGGACCGGGCTCACCGTCGGGAGCGCTGTTCCCCTCGTCGCGGGAGACCGGGCTCACTGTCTGGAGCACTGCTCCCTTCGCCGCGGGGACCGGGCTCACCGTCGGGAGCGCTGTTCGCCTCGTCGCGGGGACCGGGCTCACCGTCGGGAGCGCTGTTCCCCTCGTCGCGGGAGACCGGGCTCTATATATGTAGATATTTGCTTACTCTATTTTGATATATTACAATTTTTCCTCTAATTTCCTTTTGTCTTTGCATTCTTCCAGGGCGGTTGGGGGTGTTACTGTAATGTTTGGATATGCATTGGTGTGCGTGTTGTAGTGGGTGAGGGTGGGGGTGGGGGTGTTGCATGTGTGTGTCCCTCTGTTTTGCCTCCCCTGTATCGTAGGTGCAGTACTCACCGTGGACTTCGCCGCCGCCGTTGGTGCTCCTGGTACAGGAGCAGGAAGACTAGTGCAGGAAGAATATGGAGTTCCGGCTCCATGGTGTCGTCGTTCCTCGCGAAGTGTATAGAGGTGAGCGTTTTCCCTTTTAAATTGCTGTTTCCGCCGTGTTTTTATCCGCGGTGAATCCTCCCCGGAAAAGGTGGCGGATTGGCCTGTCATAATAGTGTGGGCAGTACATTGTCTCCCGCCTGTCTGTTGCCGGTGACCGCCACGCTGTATGTTTGTACCGCCGTGGTGGTCTGAGTGTTAAAGTGGCTGTCTTTGTTGGTGGTTTCCGCCACGGTTGTAATTGCAAACTGTTTACCGCCAGCCTGTTGGCGGTCTTACCACCGCTTTAACACCGTCCGCCAGGGTTGTAATGACCACCTATGTTTTCATTTTGTAAATGCATCCTGTTGTCCTTTAAGGAAAATGGGTTGCATTTAAAATGTTTCTTTATTGAAAAGAAGTCATAAACATGATGGTCTGCTGACCCCAGTAGGCCACCATCCCTGTAACTGCTATCATTCCCAATGGGTCGCAAACTGCAACCTACTTCATTAAAATTCATGAGGGAGGTTGATTTACAACCTACTAGCAATTGCAATTTAATAGTTGTAAGCTCTTTTTTATATTAGGAATTGTGGTTTCCTAATTGCAATTCAGTAAGAAACACAATTCAGAAACTGCAGTTCCTACGTAGGGGTGAGGCAGCAGGCTATATCCTGAAGAGGGCTCCAAAACCTTGAATAAGATTAAGATGAAATCCCAGTGAAGCTGATAGTTTTGGATGAAACAGCTGAGCACAGAAATTGTAATTTTACACCAAAGGAATACTACACACTAGTCTGACATTTTTGTGCCTTTGCCCAATCAATATTTTTATTTTCAGACTTAGGGCCTCATTACGAGTTTGGTAGTCCGTGCACCGCCATGGTGGCGGCGGTCTGAATGCCATCGGCTTGGCAGTCGGACCACTGTGTTACGAGGCAGGCAGGCTGATAGAGGAAATACTGCCATAGTTCTGCCTGTACCGCCAGGCAGCGCTGAGTGTCACGGTGGAGAGGAAGGCCAAACAGGCCAACAGAGCAAGTTTTTCTGCTGGACTCATCATGATGTCGCACAACGCCAATGTGGCTGTGGCGGTCAAGCCACCATGTCCCAGCAGGCGGAAACGGAGAGCATAAAGGAAGCAACTCACCTGCAGGCAGCATCACAATTACTGTGCTGCCATGGAGCTCATCACACATGCCCTACCTCTGCTGCTCGTCAATGGAGCGCAAGATCCATGTTGCCGTGGAGGCAACCGATCGTAAGAACACACACCTACCTGTGTCATGAGGCTCAAGAACAGATTGTCACACCATCATCGACATGATATGGGGCTCACATGCCATTGTGTCCACTGTCTGAGTCATTCACAATGAATGACACATTCACAACTATCAAACGCCCTCTCTGGGAAGGTCACTGACACTGCACTGCCAGGCTCCACAAAAATACACATCTGCCAATCACAGACACAGGGACAGTGAAGAGTACAGAACATCATGTCACACAACAGCAACATCAAATCTACCAATTTAACTGACACCCTCACATTCCTCACATGCCTTAGACTGTCATCACATTGAAGGTACATGTGTGTGGTTGTGAAATGAAACCCAAATACCCCTCACATGAAACATGCCTGTAATGGACTCACACATCACCCACATTGCAACACAATGGAAGGTCAATGGGATGCCCAATAATTTGTGAGACAAATAGCCTAAGCTCACTATGCAAAATATACCTGAACAATAGGGAGGAGGGCATCAGGAGCACTCATGGAAGGATGCTGCCCTGGGACACACTTCACTTTGCACATGCCCCTAAAACAACATGTGCACAGGAACTGGCCCTTCATGTATCTCAGGGACAAACAAAATTTGAGCCAAGTGACTCTAGCTTCCACACATAAAACACATGTACAATCCATATCGGGGGGCACTTCTAACACCATACATGCTGACATTGGCCAACACAAGATTAAATACTTACAATAGCAAACAGAACACAATTCAGTGACACCCCAATTGGATTAACAAACATTTATCCATACAGTGAACATCTAGCCTTCTCTTGGGTGACACCAGCACTGCCCGCAAAGTCAGGCTATTGCAAATGACAGCAAATGGATCAGCAATCAGGGTGAATAACACAACTGTAGGCATACAACACAAGTTACTCAGGAACAACATAAAGGTAGAAAAGTAATTGTAGGACAAATGTGTACCCAACAAAACAACAACTTGGGTTTATTGAATTCAAATGCTGAAGAGCAAAGGTAATTGACCAGTCCACATTGGTTCATGCCTGTTACTGTGCCCAACCTTGACTCCAATCGCAGCCAGGAAAATTACACAGGAAGGGGCATCAAGTGGGCAGGCAGGCTTATCAGGGATCATCCTTGGGTGGGGTGGAGTCAGATTTGGGCTGGGTGGGTTTGGGTTTGGGAGGGGGGTCTTGTTCTTTGGAGGGGTGGGCTTCTTCTTTGGGGAGGGGTATGGGTACTTATAGGGGGAGCAGGTGTGACAGAAAGGATGTAGATGTGGAAGAGATGGTTTGGGATTTGGGGGACCTCTTGGGCTCTTGGGAGGAGGATTTGGAGGTAACAGGTGAAAAGGCAAGGTCGAAGAAACTCTCTTTTGGAAAACTGGTAGGGTCATCAGAAGGGTGCGGAGATTTGAAGGTTGAGGGAGTGGAGGGGTTGTTTGTCGGTATAGATGACTTGGGTGTGTGTGTGTGAGGTATGCTTGTGTTTGGGTGGTGTCTGTTGTGTGTTAGTGTGGGTGTTTGTGTGTCTTGGGAGGCTGGGAGGTGGAGGTGCTTAGGTATGATGGATGTGGATGTGTCTGTGTATGTTGGGGTGGTGTATGTGGGTATGGTGGATGTGGTGGATGTGTCTGTGTGTGTTGGGATGGTGCCTGAGGAGATGGTTGATGTGGTGGATGTGCCTGTGGGTGTTGTGTCTGAGGCGTGCGGGTTCATGGGTTATGAGCTATTATATGGGTGTATGGTGGGTGTGGTGGACGTATCACTGGTTGTTGTTGTGGTATCTATGGGTATGCTGGATGTGGCTTATGGGTCGGTGGGGATGATAGGATCGTGGAGGTAGTACTAATGTTGCTCAGATATACTACACATTTGGCATGGAAATGTACACTGTCAACAAAATGCGCAAATTGTCAGGGAGATAGGTCTCTAAAATCTACAGCACAATCCACAACATCCGCTAGCCCGAGGGAAATTACCAACACTGTCTGACACCCCTTACAATGATATACTCTGATTCTATGAGTAGAAGCCATAACACCTTTGCATGTTGGAGAGGGCCAGAGATTTGCAAGTACTTGTGTAAGAACCTCAACATGTTGCCCAGTGTAAAGCTACATCACTGTCTCAATTTTAGTCCTGCAAACCCAGATGTCTGTGAATGAATTAATGTACCCAACCACATGTGATTCCAACATAACTGCAAGACACTCCATGATGCATGCCAACAGTCAGGTAACAAATCTTCCCCCTTACACATGCGCAGTGCACTTTTCCACATGATGCCACATCAGTGGCATGGAAATGCACATTGTATGTAAAAACTCTAGTCCTCCCCCCTCATGTCTCACATTACTTGCACATTACTTGCAGTTGTACATGACAAATGACATACAATGATGGGTGAGGCTATGTGTGAGCCAACAATCAATGGTGATAGACTCCTGTGCGTGTTACCACATGAAATGTCGCCCCATTGCATAAGTCCAAATCAAAACACAGGTTGGCATGCACATATATGTGAGGGAATACAGAAATCATCCCATGAACACAGGTAGACCATGAAGGAAACAGCAGTGTACACATTTTGTCAAAAGAGAAAAGGACTCATGTTAACATGTCGGCACAAGAAATGTTGGCAGCAGTGTTGGCACATAAATGATGCCAATGGTCATTCCCCACTTACTAAAGGAAAGTTTTGATCTGTAGCTACACCCAAAGAACCATGTATGCTTTGTCACATGTATGATAGCCACCTTCACATTACAGCACTCATCACGTACTGAAGACAAGTGGCCTCTGGGGAGCAGATGCCAATTTACTCACTTGACCAGACACATGGTTAAGGACAGTGATCCATATTTCTTTTTCTTTGGCCTATAACACTGAAGAGTAGTTGTTGCCTAATTTACACACATTACAACAACAAACATTCCTTGATTGATCAACGGACACAGCCATAGATTGTCCCTGTAGAGCAAATTGTTTGTGGATTGTACTCAGTGGTTTACTAGATCCCTGGACTAATAGGCAAGGCACATCAGTATGTATCACATTACATGTCTGCGCAAACAGTTATTCATCTTGTGTGTCACACATGCCCCATCCCCAATCATCGGGGGAAATGTCAGAACTTAACCCATCAAATTGGCTATGTGACAGGCAGGAATATGCCCTGTACTCAACACCTTGTGGCTGCTGTGCTCCCCTCAAATGCCCATCAAGTTCCAGGTATGCCACCACAAGCTTGCAGGCCTTTAGGGTGGGTCATGCTCTGACATGCACCTACCCACATTAAGAGGACAGACCCAGCTGGACCTCCTCAGTCTTCCGGGACCAGCGTCTGTAATGACATCTGTATTTAACCACCGGCTCCATCTTGACCACTGACTCCATTTTGTGCTTAGCTTCAAACACTGTCACATTGGTGGTGCAGGTATTTTTCGGCGCACAGCTTGTTAATGTGTTTTCACTTTTTCTCACCGGGCAAGGGAGCATAACATGGGGGAGGCAATACAGAAAGGATGTACCAGGCTAAGAATATTTATGGTAGAGCAGGTTACAGCTCGGTCTTGGAAGCACACCGTGAGATCTGGCCAGTCTCTATTGTGTTTTTTCAACATTGACCTGTACACCCAGCTCTTGAATTTCACAACTTACTCAAAGGGAGGGGGGTTTCTAGACATTCCTTTTATGTTTGTTTAAAGTATATAAGGTGTGGAAGTTTGACATTGAGGAGAAAGTTACTCATCTCTGGGGGTGGACGCATTGCTCAGAGTAAATCCCTTTTGGGGTTGTTCTCTTTTGTCTCAGTTGTCAAGGGTTCCACAACTTGAAGTTGGCCGACAGAGGATGATGTTGGATTCAAGCCCCATTCTGATGCATTTTTAATTCTTATATCTAGCTTTGCTGTGTGCATGCATGAATACATAGTCACTGCCTATTTATATTACATTCATTGTTGATGTATTGCATTTTATTTGATTATTAATATTCCACTGCTATGATTTTTTTAGGAGTTGCACATGTGTTGCTGCATTTACATTAAGGCCCATATTTATACTTTTTAGCACCGCATTTGCGTCTTTTTGTACGCAAAATCGGCACAAACTTACACAATACAATTGTATTTTGTAAGTTTGCGCCACTTTTGTGTCAAAAAATTATGCAAATGCGGCACTAAAAAAGTATAAATATGGGCCTAAGTGCTTACGTTATTATTTTCCTGTAACCTGGGAAGTGCCTTAATAAATTCATTACTCAGACTAAGAGTGCTGCATTCTTTCCATTCCTTTCATTTCATTCCCTCTGAGTCTGAAGCAAAGCAGAACAGATTGGCATAGTCTGCAGTATGAGGGTAGAAGGTTGAAAAGTGTAAGAATTAAAAGTGAAAAATGTTTGGCAAGAAGTCAAAAGCAGCTTTCCAGACAGGTTCCCAGGTTTCACATGACATTCCGGGGTGGGATAAAGAACCTCACAATGTTTTTGGGAACAAATGGTCTTCTGGTACTGGTTTATGGGAGAGCTTGGATGGATGTCTTAGCGATGCTGAGCAAAAAAATGTTTTACTATGTTTACAAAAAATGTCTTTGGAACGGGGATGTGATCTATCTATTTTAGGCAGAAGAGGCTGGATCCTGTTATCTTCTTATAGAAAAATGCATGAAAAATGTAGGTAGCTGGAACATGAAAACCAGCAATTAGAGAGGCAGCTAGTTGAAGCTAAAAATAATGTAACTATGCTGTCTTGTCAGAATACGTTTTTGAAAGATAAGGCAGACTGTTAAAGTTACTCAACACAGGTATCGGAAAAGAAGGGGTAAAATCAATCAAAAGAAAGTTAATTTAGCTATTTCTAAAGCAGGGTTAAATTGGGACCCCGAAAAATGGGATTTAAATATCTGGGGCTCTATTGATTTTCAAATTCTAGTGATGAAGAAGTTAAAAAAGTGGAGGGCCAGTTTGAGCCAGGTGAGCCGAAAGTGGTTCGCACACAGCCAATATTTCAACGAAAAATACAGGGCACTCCACAGAATCCAGCAGGAATTGAGATGCACTCCCTAGAAGATTACACCCAGCAAAAAGTTAATGATATTATAGACAGATTCGCAAAGATCTGTGGAAACATTACTTACATGGATGGTGCGATTATTTGACCCAGGAGCCTCTAAAGTACTGTTAGATATAGGAGACACTCCTATGTTTTGCACTCTTAGCACTGACCCCATAATACAGGAGCAGTTCAGGGGTCATCAGGGTAACCAACAGATCACCTTACTGCAGCTAGCAGTCGTGAGGTGCAATCGTAAGCATCCTACAGAATCAGATTGGCCACAAAATGACGAGCCCTGGTACACTTTAAGAGATGCAATGCAAAGAATTAAGGAAGAGGGAATACAAACTACTTATTTCCTGGGTGATGCTCACAGTCTGTTAAATGGGCCGCTCTCTGTGTCAGTGCGAAATAAAATCATTTGCCTTGCTCCTCCAGCTGAAAAGCAAGTAATAATGCCTCTCTTAATTAGTCAGGCAGGGCAGGCAATGAAAGATGTGCTGGAGGGAGTTTGCGAGTTAGGAGGACTTGGAGACTGGATAAAACCTGAGACAGCCTCGAGGTCTGAGGGTCGCACAAATAATAACAGAGTATCTAGGAGAGACATGTTAATGGCATTACTGAAGGATGGTGTCAATAAGGAGCAGATTGAGGGGCTGGATACCAAAAGCTTGTGGGAGATGTACCGCAAGAGAGGGCTGGACAGAAAGGAAGGCAGCAGGAAAGTTAACAAGCAAGATAATAAATGAGTGAATCAGGGCTAGTCACAGATGCAGAAGGACAGAAAAGAGAGGTGGAAAAAAAAATTATTTGCGAGGGAAAGAGGAGGAAGATTTTGACAGCGAGTGGTTAACTGCTGAGAAGAGGGAAAAGGGTGAATCTGCTTGCAAATATGAAAACATATATCCAGACCTGACTTGGGCAAAAGTTGACAGGTTCAAATAAGATTAGGAAACAGGCCAAGCTCCGGTACAGGGATGGGCTCATAAAGATAACAGACCCTATGTTGATTTAGGAATACACTGGAAGCACAAAAATGTTTAAAATGTTTGAGCATTAGTCAACACTGGAGCGGAGGCCCCTTTATTTTATGGAAATCGAAAACAATTTACAGGTCAGCACTACACCATCAAAGGGCTGGGGGGAACAAACCCCTGCCAGGCAGACTGCTGTTCAAATGAAAATAGGGAGAACTTAAAAAAGAAAAAAATCTGTTTTGATTGTGCCCCTCTTGGAATATGTACTGGGAATTGACATTCTAAAGGAGATTACTTTATACTTGGTTAATGGTTGTTATCAATTTGGATCAAATAGGTAAATTTCAGAGGCAGCAATGAGGATGAGGCATTTGAATCCTTGTCCCATGAGGATAGGAAGCATGTATGGTTTATCGATGGTCCAGCCAAGTATGTGGGGGCAAAAGACATTGAAAAACAGTGTCATATAACCCAGTCACCAAGAAGTTGTTATCCACTACAGGAGAAGGGAAGAGTAGGCAATATACAGAATGTTATGCTGTGTATCAGTCACTGAAACAAGAATTACCTGGGACTTGTCACATTTATACTAATTCTTGGTCTACCCCAATAGGTTAGCCACTTGGCTTCCCACATGGCATGCATATAACTGGCAAATGCATTCTAAGGAGGTTTGAGGCAAACAGTTGTGGCAAGAAATTTGGGAAATGCTAGTGCAAAGTACCATTACTATGTATCATATAGATGCTCACTGTCCCACTGAACTAGAATGATTGTTTGAATTCGTTTGCAGACGACAAAGCAAACATTTCAGAGGCAGAAGTGGCAACACAGGATTCTGACTTGGTGGGGATGGCTAAGTGGGTGCACCAAAAATTAGGACATCTGGGAGAGAAAACCACTTACAGGTGGGCAGAGATCAGAGGGATGCACATTCCCTTATTCTTGATAAAAACTGTGATCATGCAATGTCTCATTTGTCGACACACACAACGGAGATCTGACCCACAAACAGTCCAAGGCCAGTTGGGGAGAGGGAAATTGCCAGGGCAGATATGGCAAATTGTTTACATTGGGCCACTACCAGCTACTAGGGGGTGTCAATACGCTTGCACAGTTGTGGACACTTAGGGCCAATGTAGCAAACCATTTTACCCATTCTGTGTCTATGGGAAAAATGTGTTTGTACATATGGCCCTTACTCTGTTTACCTGATTGTCATCTCTTGTAAACGTGCCACCCAGTACAACACCATCATTACTCTGGACTTGCTAATGTTATATTACAGAGTCCCACTCCAAGTCCAGAGGGACCATGGGTCACATTTCAAAAGAAAATTGGCACAAGACTATTGTTTACAATGCAATATTGAGTAACTTTATCACATTCCATATTATCTACAAGCAGCAGGACTGATTGAGAGAATGAACGGCTTGCTGAAAGCCCAATCATGAAAACTATCAGATGGAACTTTGAAAAACTGGGGAGAGCATTTAAATGAAGCCCTCAATATTTTGAATAACAGACCACTGACAAATGCCGAAACTCCGCTTATGCGGATGTTAATCCCAGCATTACAGGTACAACCCCATGTAGTGGCTAATACCATCATGTATTGAAAAATAAAACCAGGAGCCTTACCTTCTTACTGAGCCACACCAGAATCTGCAGGTCTTGATCTACATGCCTTAAAGGCCTGCACATTGAAACCAAGAGACATGGCATTCTGTGAAACAGGCGTTGGAATACAGATTCCCCCGGAGCATTTCAGATTGATTGCTCCCAGATCTGGGTGGGCACTCAAAGGTATTCAAATCTTGGGGTGCATGATCGATGCAGACTACCAAGGAGAAATCAAAACAATTCTCCTGAATAGTGGAGACACTGACTTGATAATACAATCTGGATAAAGAATTGCACATATTGTGATTATCCCAGTGCATGGAGGAATAGTGTAAAGGTGGACTTCCCCATCCCTTCTTACAGTGTGTGAAGAGGGAGGGTTTGGCTCAACTGACAAAATCCATGGTGCTAAGGTGTGGGTAGAATCTCCATATCATCCTCAAGAACCAGCAGAAATCATAGCTAAGGGAAATGACAATATTCCGTTGATCATGAAACCTGGGAAGTAGAGGTAGGCGCATATGCCAACTGATAAATGTTATTTGCGAGAATGATAATGTTTGTCTTTTTTACAGATCATACTATGAGGTGCCTGTGTGCAAACTGTGCCACGTGGTCTCTCTTTGGGCATGTGCGTGTGGAGTCGGGAGGGGCTAAAAGCCCCCGGCTCAGACATGATTGACCAACCATGCCAATCGGCACCTTTACTGCACTTGACCAAAAATATTTGGAAACATCTGGCATTCCTCGTACTCAACAGGTCGGATTTCTGCATGGCCCCCATGCAAAATAGGGTGAATGTCATTTCCACCTGTCTGGTGGCCATTCCTACTCCTGCAAAAGTTTTACTTCAAATTTGTATGCCATTTACAAAGAGGGAGACGTTCGGGGGGGGTGTGGTCTGGCCACGATCAACAATGGCCGCCTAGGTGCCGAGGTCTGCTAGACAGCAGGCTGCGGTGCCGGGGGCGCACGGAAAGCCCCCCCTGGCCATCATTATACCAGGCATTGAGGACCAGCACTGAACGGAGGACTGGGGGAGAGACGGGAGATGCGCTCCCTTGCCCAAGCGTCCCAGGGAGAGTAGACAAAGACGCTGAGGCCCGTGGCGAGGCCTGAAGCAGCAGCCTCACGTGACGGAGGACCCGAACCGGGTGGCGTGCCTCTCTGCGCTGAGGCCCCGGAGACAGTGGTTCCCCCGGAGCCCCCCCTCACCGCTCACTCATCCTCGCTGCCCTCTCCTTCCTCCCCTCGCCCGGAGGCTTGGGGAGTGCCGGTGGGGGCCCAGCGGTCTGCAGGGAGCGGCAGGGAAGCCGGAGACCCCTCGCCTCACCCGACCAAAGGATTGAGATCCTCAGAGCCTTTCCCCAGGGAAACACATTTGGCCTACCGCCTCCAGGTGGATGGGGGCATCGTTGGAGGCCACGTCGACCCCAACCTGCCTGCAGTGAAAAATACAGCTGCGGCCTGGGACATAGGAGAGGCCCCATCCAAGAGGCACACCTTATTTTCACTTCTCCAAGGAGGGCTATCGGACGGGCACCGGCGGCGACGAGGGTTGGTGAGTCGCTCCACTTACTCCCAATACCCCCCCTATCGCTTGGACTTTGGTGAGAACTCGCCCTGGAGGGGGCGACGGACAAACACAGACAGCCTAAGTGGACTTCCACCCTCCCGACCAACGTGGAACAGGGACCGGCGGGAACCCCCATCCCCACCTCCATCCTTTTTCTTCTCTTGTTGGGGATTCAAGGCACGCTACGATCTCTAGGTGGGGGTGGATTGTCGCCGATGGCCACAATGGGGCCTTCTCCCGCCCCCCCCACGCCAATAGTCAACCGCGCTGACCTCCTTCTTCCCCCTGGAAAACCGGAAGATTGCATGAGGTAGCATCTGCGCCGGGTCTCCCGCTCTGCACGGGAGACTGGAGGCCCGCTCCTCGAGACCCTCTTATGCATCAGTGAAACAACCACCTGAAGCTGGTGATTACCTATCTCTCCTTCCACCTGCCCCCCTCCATTCCCTTCCACATTTTTTGTGTCTGCTGAGCGAAAGGTAAATAGCTCTTGGATCCCTACCTGCGCGGGGGAATGCACAATGCCCAGGGGCAAGACGGTGGGCAAAACACAGGGTAAACCAGTCCGCCAACTACTTTTCCCTGAAGCCCTGCGCCAACAGAACCCCTCCCCTGAGGAGGTCCCCCTACCTTCCCCTCCGTAGCAGCATAGCAGATGACACACAAGGTGCGACAATGGACCGTATACTGCAGGACATATCGGCGGTGAGTCGTAAACTGGAGGGCATGGACAGTGCCATGGTGGCGCTGACAGCGGAGACAAGATCTATGCGCCTGGATATAGCGGGCTTCCAGTCGCAAATCTCCGGGCTTGATCAACGAGTGGCAACAGTGGAGACGCAGGTGGCCTCATGGACCGACAAAGATCAAGAACTCCTGCACCTTCGTAGTAGGCTGATCGACTTGGAAGACAGGAGCCGCAGGAACAACGTCCGCCTCCTTGGGTTTCCGGAAGGCATTGAGGGCACAGATATGTTCTCATACCTGTGGGAAACGCTACCCAAACTAACGGAGATAACGTTCCATCCCCCTCTGGAATTTCAAAGGGCACATAGATTGGGCCCCAAAAGACAAAATGGAAACGGCCGTCCCCATCCCATCATAGTCTGTTTGCTGAGGCACATGCAGGCTCGCCAACTGCTTCAGGCAGCCAGAATGCAAGGCCCATTTAGATCGGGCGCCCTGGAAATCCGACTTTCAGCTGATTTCTCCAAAGAGACTGCCTAACGAAGGAAAGCCTTCCTATCCTTCCTATCCCTCCGTACCCGCCTCCGTTACTTAGACGTGAAATATGGCCTGTTCGAGCCAGCCAGAATGTGGATTACCAAGAACGGGGAGTCACAGAACTTCTACGACCCGGAGGATCTGAGAGTGTTTTTAGATGGGCTACATGACCAGTCCCAAACCATGGAAATGACAATCCAGTCCCCCCTGGACACACGGGACCTACCCGCAGGAGCCGGCCATCCGGTACCAGCAACCACATCTGAAGGAAGAGCCACCACTGATCCCCAAACCAGGGGAAGGGACCTAGACAGACTCACAAAAACCTATGATGACAGGGGTCAAGTGATCCAGGCAGTGGAGATGTATACACAGATATCGGACAGAGACAAATCCTGCTCCCCTTTGAAGCCCACGGTGGCCTCTACCTGAGGAAAAGACAGCATTGGACTATGGGGGGTGCTCACTGCTGCTGCCCTCGGGCTGCCCCGGACATGCCGGCGGGACCTGGCGGCGGAGAGGACGAACCGGGGTGATGAGTATCTGATTTTGTGAACTAACATATATTGTTACGAGGGGCTTTCACTCCTGACTGCCCTTGTTTGTTTTTTCTCATTGCTTGCCCCTGCCTCTTATAATCCTGCTGCAATCTGGTTACAATCCGGTTATAATTCTGTCTTAATTCTGCTATAACCACCCATAATTACGAATGTCCGTACATCTCTCGTACTTGTAATTTCTCCTTCTAGACGCCGAGAAATTGGGTTGCCTCTAGCAACACAGCCCCGCTCAATGTATTTGTCAATTTATTTGTTTATTTGTTTAAAAGCAAACATTAGACACCTCCTTAGAACTGTTGCACTGTTCTCACTTGTTAATAATCTGCCTTATTCTGGATTGCTTTTCATGATTGTTGTTGATTGTCCTTTATCGGCGGTATCGTATAATTGCAGCAGGCTACCACATGGCAGCGGCACAACCCTCCCCCCTCTTCCCCACTGCTCTCAATCCGCCCGCCTTGACCTCCCCGCCCCTTCCCCTTATTAGCTAAAAGCAGAAAACACACTGCACATAGGAACTTTTGCTACATTTTCTCAGGCGCGACCCAGGCGCTGACCTAACTTTGCAAAATCCTTGCAGGTCCACTCAACACCTCGCCCATGTCCTTTACCCCTTTCCTCCCCCCTTCCCATTCCCCTCCTTTCCCCCTCCACCCTCCCTTTTGCCTGCGGTACCGCGCCACCCGACTCTGGATCTTTGAACTTTTTTACATGGGTCGCCACAACAGCCGCATACAATGTGCATACAGTCCTCCCCTCACATCCTTCGGTCCACCCCCTAAGTCATATAGACTTGCATGCAACAGGGAGAACCAGACCAGGGGGGACTGGGGCGCCGCATGGCATCGCCCCCCTCGGCCTGGGGTCTGCTGGTCGGGCACTGGAGCTCAATAGGCTTGGGTTTTAGACCCGCAGGAAATAGAGTTTGTGAACGCCGGGACTTTTGTCCCGATTTTCTTTCTCTCTTTTTTCTTATTTCCTATTTCTTACTTTCTATTTTTTCCTTTTTTTGGTTGCCTCTTATCTCTCTCCTCTCCCTCAGCCTTGCTCACTTGATTATTTCTTATACACCTACCCCTCTTCCCTCCCTTTCTGTCTTCTTCACTTATTTACCCTTGTCTTCCTCCTTCTCCCCCTTCCTTTTTGTTTTTAAAGCCGCACCAAGCCTCTACTTCCCTCCTCTTCCTCGCCCCATCCCCCCACCTACGTAGGTGCCCATAAGGCACAGGGATGTCTAACCCGAACTCAGCACCAACAGTGCCTCTACGGATTGTATCATGGAACATAAATGGCCTTACCCACTTCTTAAAGTGGAAAACAATCCTATCCTATCTCAACTCTAAATGCGCTGACAGTTTGGCTGTAACCCAATATCACCCAATACGGACAGCACCCCAAGGAAATGCGGGGTAGCACTATTGCTTCGAAAAACCCTGCCCCACACAGTTATTAAATCATGGACGGACCCTGAGGGTCATTATGTATTTGCTAAATTAAAGATAGGCAGCACTTTACTGTGTGTGGGCTCTGTTTATGCACCAACTGGCCCGAAACGCCTCTTTTTCCTACAACTCAACCGACTCTTGACTGAGATAGGAGCATCTCGATATGTAATAGGGGGTGACTGGAACCTAGTCAGAGATGCAGTACTGGATAGAACAGGACCTTTGGACATAAGTAATAATGCAGATAGAGCCCTACAAACCGATATACTATCGGACAATGGCCTGGTGGACCACTGGCGACTTATGCACCCGACTGACAGGGAATTTACATTTCTCTCACCGGTACATGGTACCCAATCCCGCCTTGACTATTTTCTCCTATCCCATAACCTAGTGGCTCACATTCAGGACAACTGTATACTAGAAGGTGGCCTGTCGGACCATTCCCCAATCAGCGTAGACAAACAACTGGGTCCCGTATCCCCGGGTCGTAAACCCTGGAGACTTGCAGTCCATCGCTATCATTCTCCCCAAGGAAAGTTACAGTTACAGGACCATGCAGCCACTTACGGCCAAGACAACCTAGGCACCGTTGACTCTAGTCGAATCATGTGGGCCGCAGCCAAGGCAGCGATACGGGGACAATTAATGAGAGACGCAGCACTCGCAAACAAGGACAGAAAGGAACAACAAGCGACACTAGAACTCGACATTCGCCGACTTACTAGACAATACACTGAGCACCCCTCTCTCTCAGGACGCCGCAACCTAGAGCGTGCCCAAATGGCCCTAAATGAGCTATACACATCCCAGGCCGAATATGCCCTCCAGAGGCTACAAGGCAGACACTACGAGCAGGGCAGGAAGGCAGGGCGCCTGCTAGCAGCCCAACTTCGCCAAAGGACAGCTCTAGCAATCCTGGCCATCCGCACCTCCTCTGGAGAAATACTGACACACCCGCAAGCAATTGCAAATGAGTTTGCAACCTTCTGTAGACACCTTAATACTCCACATCTAGTCCCGCCCAGATCACAGCCTTCCTGGAGGGCCTTGACCTACCCTCCTTGTCAGAAGAGGGGCGCGACCTTTTAGAAGGGGAAATAAGCAGTCAGGAAATAGAAAGGGTTATCTCAGACCTTCCATACCACAAATCACCCAGAGAGGAGGGATTTCCGGTGGAATTTTATAAATGGGTAGGGAAAGAGGTGACTGACATCCTACATGCGGCCTTAAACGAAGCCTGTTTGATGCAGGCCCTAGGGGCTAGCTCCAACAATGCCACGATAGCCATTATACCTAAACCCGGACGGGACCCCCTACTGTGTGGCAGTTACCGACCTATATCTCTTCTAAACAGTGACATCAAAATACTAGCAAGCATCCTAGCAAATAGACTACGCAAAGTTATACCGTCCCTGATCCATCACACTCAAGTGGAGTTCGTACCGGGTCGCACCTCTAGGAACCACTTGCGCACCCTATGCCATACCGTATGGACCTCGAGGGACTTACCGGAGGTGGCGCTAGCTCTGTCCTTGGACCCCGAAAAGGCCTTCGATCGCATAGAGTGGCCTTATTTGTTTGCGACACTGGAGAGATTTGGTCTAGGAAGTGGATTCATATCAATGGTGAGGCTATTGTATGATCAACCTACGGCGAGAGTTAATTGTGGAGGCTTCCTCTCAGACCCTTTTCCGATCTGTAGAGGCACACAACAGGGTTGCCCCCTCTCGCCCCTATTATTCCTGCTGGCAATGGAGCCCCTTGCTGCAGCTATTCGATCTTTCCCTTCCATAATAGGCCTCCCACTGCCAGAAGGCATTTCTGAAATCTATTTATATGCTGATGACGTTCTACTAACTCTCATGGATCTAGAATGATCCATCCCAGCGTTACTGGAGATCATAGATGGGTTTGCAGCCCTCTCCGGCAACTGCATTAACTGGGACAAGAGTGAGGCGCGCCCCCTCTCGCGGATGACTACGAGAGCGGCCCTCCTAGGCTTCCCATTCCGCTGGACACCGAAACGCCTCAAATATTTGGGGGTGCTAGTCAATCCGGGACTGGTGCACATGGTGGCGGACAACATTGATCCTCTCATTGCACATACGAAACTTGACTTCGCAAAATGGAACCAACTAGGCCTTTCTATGTGGGGCCGAGTATAGGCGGTCAGGATGGTTACGATTCCCCGCTTCACTTATATTCTGGGACTTCTTCCCCTGCAGGTGCCCCTCCACATGCTACGAAATATAGATGCACTTATCAGAGCATTTGTATGGGGCTCAATGCGGCCACGCTTATCGCCTGCCAAACTCATAGCCCGTCGCTCCCACGGGGGTATGGGGCTCCCGTCGGTGGAGCATTATTCATTGGCACTGCATCTGTCCCAGTTGTCTCACGCCCTGACCAAGGAGCCGGACCCGCTCAATGGGTTGCCGTGGAAAGGTTGTTGCTAGCCACGAATGAGGGACTCGTAGGGCCCTACCGTGACGACCTACCATCCGCCAACCCGGTGAATCCTATTTTGAAGGCATCCCGGGCACCCTGGCAAAGGGCTCATCGCTTGCTTGGGATCCACCCTCTCCTCCACGCTCAAGCACCCCTGTGGCGCAACAGTGGACTCCGGATAGGCGGCGAAGTGCTCAATTGGCCACAGTGTAAGAGGGCTGGCATTCACGCCCTCTCCCAGATCCTGGAAAATGACACACTCAAATTTTTTCTTAGACTACAGGAAGAATTCGATCTTCAGCCGAGCCAGGAGTGGAGATACATGCAACTCAAGCACTGCATTAGTCATGGGACCGATGTTGCCCGACGGGGGTCCCAGTCCTCACCCGTGGTGGCCTACCTTCAACAATGCAGACAACTCAGAGGAATTATGGCAGGTCTATACGACAGACTAACCTGAAAACTCTACTCCCAACCCCTCCTAGACAAACTACGCTTGCAGTGGCAAACCCGACTACAACAGACATTTGACCCAGATGACTGGGAGGACATTTTAGAAGCCCTGAACAGAGGTACCCGGGAAGCGCGCTTAAAGGTTTGCCTCTTCAAGATCCTGCACAATTGGTATTGGTCCCCTGCGAAATTGCATAGAACAGGACTGCTCCCACATGCGAAATGCTGGCGATGCCCTGAGACACACTGAGACCTAAAACATATCTTAACCGACTGCCCAACAATCCGACCAATATGGAACGTGATGGGCTCCACTCTAGCTGACTCCATGCCTCTTCCATCACCACTCCCTCCCTCTCTCATACTTATACATGACACGACTTCCCTCCCGGACCTCTCTAGACCTCGCAAAAGGTTGCTGCACACAGCAATAGCCACCACAAAAATCTGCATCATCCGCCACTGGAGGTCGGTGCTCCCCCCAGCCCCAGAAGAATGGATTATAACCATGACCTGTATTGCTACGCATGAAAGAATTTGCCAAGAAGTAATGGATGAAAAGTGGGATAACTTGACCCAAGTGATTACTTACAATATTACCACGGGCGATGTATGTTATAATATGACCTGTGATTCACACAAAATCGGAAAATGTGCTCAACTGCACCTAGAGGCAACAACGGGGGTCTCCTCAGGAGATCCCATGGGAACAACAAACTCTATGCCTTAATAAATTCATTACTCATACTAAGAATGCTGCATTCTTTGCATTCCTTTCCCTCTCGGTCTGAAGCAAAGCAGAACAGGGTCTCAGGTCCTCCCACCTCTTGCGACAGTGGGCCTTCCCCAAGCTATGAACTCCCAGGGACCACACCTATCAGGCAGTGAAATCTCCTTCTTCTGATGGCAGTTTACCTGTATGGATGCAAGAAACAAACTAAGCAATTACAAAATCATGTTCTTGCCCAAATAGTGGTGACACACATATGTCAGAAACACCAAGCATAAAATGGGCAGTTTGTCAACATAGCACAAGTGTAAAGCACAATAAGTACAGGGACAGGACTACACACTTTTGTCTTCATCTGAAGACTAACCCACTAACCTGCTGATCGCCAACAATGACTAAGCAAGCCTACTGACATCAGTTTGCCATGCTCCAGCAACATGCACTGTGATGTGAGCCACAATGAAACACTACATGCCACTGTGGCTTCTGAAGGGTAAGCTCATTTGGCCTGACTGAAGAAACACAACAACATTCTATGAGATTGACTCACTGCATGCAGTCCCTACAGGAAGCTACCATAGTAGAGACTTCACCCTTACACTTGAGTGACAATGAAAGGGCTGGTATGGTGGGTACAGAAAGTGTCTTTCCTGTGCATTTGTGGACATGTGGCCTACCAAAGGCAGACTCATGCCACTTCAGGGTAGGTTTCTGTGGAATGTATGTAATACTCCTTTGGACAAATGTTTATAACCTACAGAGATTGCATCTAACATACAAAGTTATGTATTGTACAATTTCTGTTATGTAACCAAGTTACTGAGTCACATGTCATGGCCTCCTCCCAGGAATCTACACACTGTCTGCACTGTGGGTCTGTCATGTGTGCAATACGCCTGTACAGGACAAATATGACTTCTGTGAAGGTGATAGCAGAACTGTGGGAGTATGGGGCCTGTCATAAGTCAAAGACCTACATTGACAATGATGCAAAATGCACATATAAACTAGTTCAGGGATTTACCTCCGTACACATACCTAATTTAGTCAATGGACTGAGGCATTCAGGGCAAGTTTTGCCACTAAAGCCTCATATTGCCCAATTGACAGGATCTGCAGGTCTACAGGGATCGGGCACAGTGACACAGGTGCATTGCCACAGTGACTCTCCCACAGCCTGGACCATGTCCCATACTGGGAGATAAATTAGACAGGCCCTGGTCTTTGCAGGCTGAGCATACAGACCCTACATGACACTGGCATTTTCATCACTTCCATGCATGACAGTACATCATATGGCCATCATCAATGTGGCTTGTGTGGCAACCTGAAGGGAACAGTGAGTCATGATATGACTTCCAGACAACAGTTTGGCAAGGCCAGGTGTGGGGTGAAAGGTCTGTGGCACAATACACATTGCTTACAAGATCCACAAATGACGCAGACAAGATGCATACACAGTTCATGCTATCATGCACATACATGTGGTGTAACATTTACAACCATCATAAACAAAGAAATGTCATTGGATGGCAGTAAGGTCTCCTTGCCTAGTTATGTGCATCCAACACAAGGAGGATCTAGGAACCCAAAAAACATCACACAACACAATGTGAATGAACACAACATATAGTACTGGTCACTAATACTTGCACCTTATACATCCCATTGATGTCACACAGACTGCAGCAACAGGTACATAAGAAATATAACTGGCACACGGGCACATTGTAGCCTGTGAGGAGGGAAAGGATGGTGTTAACCAGAGTCACTTGTGCCTATGAGGTACTTACCTGCTCCTCTGGTGAGCAATAGAGCTAAACAACAGGTACACAAGAAGTCTAACTGGCACACAGGGGCACACTGTAGCCTGTAAGGAGGGAAAGGATGGTGTTAACCAGAGTCAATTGTGACTATGAGGTACTTACCTGCTCCTCTGGTGAGCAATAGAGCTACCCATAGAGCTCACAAACCTCTCCAGCTCCTCTGGAGAGAAGGCAGGGGCCCTTTCAGATGCTGGATGTGGCTTGATTTCTCCCAGAAACGGCATACAGCATCTGAAGTGGTGGAGGTATTGCTGGCAGCAGTGTCAGGAATCAAGTGACTTATTTTGCACAATGCGGCGTACACGTGTGCCATATACTCAGTCACCACCACCGATGGACACAGTCATTGAGCTGCAATCACCGCTGGCAACAATGTTAGCCTATGGCTGTGTCCACCGCGGTTATAATCTCCTACCGTGCGGATGGCTTCCTGATGTCCTGTGGAGTAGGTCAGGCATTCACCATTTTGGCAGCTGAAAGACTGTATGTGGCCATGTGAATGCATCATAAAAACAAAATAAGTTTTATATCCTCACAAACATCCTGAATCTGTCTTGTTGTGTAGGTCCAACTTCACAACCACCAGTGTGATGTGTTGCAGCGCACAGATGGCATATGACAGTGGTGCACGGACAACCACCGCTGACAGTATTTTTGGCAGTCAGAAAAAACAGTCACATTTCAAGGGGCAATTGTGTAGCAGATAGTTGGGTGTCGCCAGAATCCATGTTGTTGACATATAAGTTCACAACCACAGGGGTCACACTTGACGCTTGGGTAGTTGCCAGCTGTGATGTGTACTGAGTGTCATGTCTATCCAGTCAGACATGCTTTGTCTCATGATATTCTTGGCATGAGTCATGTATATTGCTGTGGACACAGTGGCTAATGTTCCAAATCATGTCTTTTCATAAATAGGTACTGTGGGAGGAGGAGGATGTGACAATCTCCTTTCTACCATCCATTGCCAGACCTTCAGACCATGGAGGAACGCCACTTCATCAAGATGTACCATCTGAAAAGGTGAACAATAGTGGATTTGTGCCATCAATTGGAGCCAGATCTAATGCCAGCTAACAGCAATCCATACTGCGAACCACCAATGTACAAGTCATGTCACTATTGCACTTTCTGGCCACAGTGTCCTTCTAAGATACACTGGCCCTATATTGTGGTATGTCCCAATCTCTAAGTCTGGTGGTGAAAGATTTCCTATCAGCAATGTTGAAACACATTGACAGCTATGTCAGGCTCCCTCGACATGACAAGTTAGCCACTGTGGTACAATCATGAAGTGAGTGACTCATTAAGGCACTTATGCCCCATTCCTATTATGCTATTCCTATTAGGCACTTATGCCCCAGGGTACTCAGCATATCCAAACCATCCTTAGTAATTGACACAGGTGAGGAATCCAACTATACCCGGGGAAGTCTGCTTCAGCATTGCCCTGTGAAGGAATATACATTACATTCCAGAGGAGGGAGAGCCTGCAGTGCCACCAGGTGTGAATCCTGAAATGCCAACTGAAGATGACAGTGGTAAAGAGGAAGGAGCTGATTTCCAACATCATCTCATTCACAGCTACTTCTCATGAGTGTAAGTATGTCATGTGATGTTATGACTGTGATTATGCAATGAATTATAGTTGTGAAAATGCATGGACTTTAGTGCTTTCGAAACAGCTAGGGAGCTGATATTTTGCAAAAATGAGCCAAAGGCTGATTAATAAGGTTTTGACACATCCGCACCTTGATTATGTTGTTTTGTTTGTGTCAGAATTATTGCAATGTACTTTGTTTTCCAGATGCTTGCTATGTGACTTGTGTCATACATATGGTTTCAAGCCTGTACTCCTTGTTTTGTTCTTTGTACACGTACCTTCACCATGACATTGCCTGGTATGTGATGCTGTTCTGACAAGCGAAGTGGACATGGATTGTTCCAGATAACATGGGTCACATAGTTTGGGTATATGATACCTGTGCCATGACAGCTTGCATAGTGTTTAGAAGAAAGTTCCAAAGTGCCCATTGGGCTTGTTGTGTTGTGTCATGTGGTGGTCCTGATGTGTCATGTGTGTCATCATGTGGTCATAAACAATGTAGTCCTAGCTTACGACAAAGTCATTTTCCATTCACATTGGCTAAACACTCTTTTTGTATGACAATGCCTGACAATGCCTGTGCCACAACACTGACGTATTTTTGTGCAATACCACCTGATGCATGAGTATTGGATTCTAATTTTCCTGTGATCAGGGACTGTTGTATTGCCATCTGTCTGAATCCTGGATAATGAGATGTTGGCTTACTTTGGTGTGGTATGTGATAAGGATTAAGCTGAAGACATCAACCACTTCAATGTATGCCTATTCTAAAGGACAAAGTCTGATGAATCCCTTCCTTCAGTGATATGTTCATTTACTCAGTATGAGTAGATCATTTATTTCTTCCAATAGTTCATATTGACCGCCTATGTGCTGAACACTAATATTTGTTTTTAGTTTGACCAGACACTTACATGCATGTGTTTGTGTGTAATGGTTGTACTCCTTCGCTGGAAACTATGTACATGCAACGTATCCCATGTTAAACAAGTACATTGGAACATCATAGTATGGTTCACATGGTTAAAATCAGCAGACAATGAATCAGTGATTGGTGATTTTATTGTGAAGCTACGACTAACAGAAAATATACGTGACATGAATCAAACCAAAAAAATATGTGAAGGGTTCAGTAATGGTGACTGATTTAATTCGGAGTCAATGCCATACCAATGGAAGGTCAAAGTCCAGAGTTCTCTCCTCATTGGAAATGGAAGGTGGTTCAGGATTAGTCAACAAAGTGAATGTGTAACACACAAAGGAGGTCTTTAAGGAAGTGGGTTATTGCAGGCAGTGGAGGGTGTTTTGCCATCTGCACCTCCTGGATTCTTTGTTGGACATCCCCGCTTGCCGGGGGATGGGGGGATGGGATCGACTGCTAGAGAGGCAGGGGTATCTGTGGCTGGTTGTTCTTCTGGCAGGGACTCCCTTCCCTGTGGCTGCTACCAATTTTGATGGGCCTGCTGTTGATGAGCCAAAGGAAGGCGTAGACTGGTTTTGAAAAGCCCTGTTAAGGGTGGTCTGTATGTCCCACAATACCCCTGTTAGAGAGGCTATGTTGGAAGTGTGGGCCTCCACCTGTTCCCTCATGTCCCTGTGCATGTCCCTCTGTAACTGCTTGATTTCCCAGAGTTCGGTCACCACCTGGCCCATCTCGTCTTGGCACTCCTGATAGACTCCCAAGATGTGGCTGATGGTGTCCTGGCTAAGAGCAGCCCAAGTGGCCTCACCCCGCTGGCCAGCAGCATCCCTCCCATGTACCCTACCCCCACCAGCCTGTGCCTTTTCCACAAGGTGCCCTCTTCAACTTGTTCTTGGACCATCACTGTACGAAGTGTTGCACTGCAACTCAGGATCCAGGACTGGGGGGGAACAAGATGGTAGACACTGTGCCAGGAACACAGGTTTGGGGGTGAATGGTTGCCTGTGATGTTGAGGCAACTGGGCTGGGAGGTGAAGTTTTGGGTACAGTGAGACTCACTGTTGCCCTCTGACCAGGTTGCCCAGATGGGCCAGAACTGTCCTCCACGTCCAGACATCCAGGAGTGTCTTCTTCACTGAGGGCTTCATCCAAGAGATTAGTGGCAATCTCTTCTGTGACCTCTGTGTGCCCAGTGGCAGTTCGACCTGTTGATGTGAAAGATACATTGTTACTCATTGAATTGTGGCATTTACCAAAAAGGTTTTGAGTTACAGTTAGCAGAAACCTTGGACAAAGTTAAGATGTAGGTAATCCAGTTGTGCCAAGTAACCATGGTATTGGGTGATTTGACAGTACATGTATGCAACCCAATTTGACTCAAGCAGCTGATGAGAAGACCAGATCATTTGCACTTTGGAAGATGGCCTGAAAATGACATTTTACCGCCAGTGCAGGCAACACAGTGGAGAGGCAAGATATGGCTTTGGCCATTTATAGGCCTAGTTGAGTGGGATGCAGGCAAACCCAGGACTTGGTTGTATATGTGACTGCCATCATCGTGTTCACAGTGTGGTGTCAGTGTGTCTGCTACCAATACCAATCTGGTGATGCAGCTTTAGGTCTTAAGAATGCAGGTTGCACACACTGGGTAAGGTGTCATTCCTATTCTCAATAGTTTCATCTTTGGTTAGTAAGTCAAGGTGGAGCTAGATAGACAGACACACCTCTGATTTGAGCATGATCTGTGTCTTGATCACTCCCAGGTGAGTACACTTCAGTTGTGAGTTCAGTACCAAGGGTAGTTGGGCAAGTGACTACTGGGCTGGTGTTTGGAATTACAGAAACAGGGCCTGCTCGGAGTTGCAGTCAGGTCACTCTCTATACTATACACACTATACAAATGGTATCCTGCAAGGTAAGTACTCTTCATTTGGGAGCTCACAAACAGTGGTATTTGAACATGTGACCACTGTGCTGGTGGTTGGAGTTACTGAAACCGAGCCTGCTGGAAGTTGCAGTCAGGACACTCTCTTTACTTCCCAACACTATACAAATGGTACCCTCCCAGATTAACACACTTCATTTGTGAGTTCACAAACAGAGGTATTTGGAGAAGTGACCACTGTGCTGATGGCTGGAGTTACTGAAACAGGGGCTGATGGGAGTTACAGTCAGGTCACACTCTCTACTCCCCAAACCCTGGCAAATGGTATCCTCCCAGGTGAGATTCCTTCATTTGGGAGTTCACAAACAGGGGTATTTGGACAAGTGACCACTGTGCTAGTGGTTGGAGTTACTGAACCAGAGGCTGCTGGGAGTTGCACCCAGGCCACACTCTCTACTCTCCAACACTTGTCAAATGTTTTGCATTGCATAACTGAATGTAGGTTGCATTTCGGTTTGAGCATGAGATTACATTTTGGGACATACCATGAATCCTGGAACATGTTTTGGTTATTGTGAGATTTACAGGCACCATTTGGACATATGTCATGTGATGGACCTTGGCAGCTGTGATGTTAGATCCAATTATGCAGATTGACAGTGTTGAATTTCAGATACTCTGGGTATTGAATGTTGGTGAAGTACATGAACAAGACAGTGGCAAAATCAGAGCTATGGGTATGCACGACATGGAATTTTTGTGACAGGTTTTGTGTTGTAACTTACCAGACCACACTCCCCCTTGTATTCCTGTCAAGCCTTCAGGTTGAAGGATGGCCAAGACCTTCTCCTCCTATAGGAAGATTTGTAATGGGGGCACTGAGAGGACTACTGCCAGTCTTCTTGGTCTGCAGCTGATGCCTGGAGACCAGGAAACAGACTTTGCCCCTGAGATCATTCCATCTCTTCCCAATGTCCTGCTTTGTGCTAAGGGTGGTGCCTACAGCTTTCACTCTGTTGGCTATCCTATTACCACAAGATGTGTGGTCTGTCTGGCTGGGCTGCAGTAGAAATGCAGAGGATTGTGGTCTATGAAAGGGTGTGTTTATAATGTGCTTTGCAGGTGTATCCACTTGGCCAATGTGTGTCAGCTGTGCTGTTTTTGAAGTCATCCAATGTGCACTTGTCCGTTACTTTACCGACAGCAAACCACAGTGGTCAACCACCATTGACTGCCCGCCACAAGGGGACCATCACGGTGACTGTGTGTTTGTAATATGCTCGGTGGTTGGCCGCGGCTCTGACAGCACTGGAGGTCAGACCGCCTATATCCAAGCCGCCGTGCCACTGGCAGAATGCCTTTTTGCTTGGCAGATGGTGGTTCTGCCTGTACAACTTGTAACACGGTGGTCTGGGGACCACTGGCGCGGCGGGCTTTTTCGTTTTTTAGGACCGCCATCTGGCGTTCTGGTGGTCCAACTGCTAAACTTGTAATCAGGTGCTTAGTCTATTTTTTGGAGCTTTAAGTCCTGCAGCAGGGCAAGTCTGCTTGCTGTGTCCAACGCGGGTTCCACGAGGTCAGATACCTTCTCATCAAGGTCCTGCTGAAATGTATTTGCTTATTCAGAGATGTTCTGAGTGGGGAAAAGCATGTTTCTTAAGCCCAGCAAGGTTGTGCTTTGTGCAAATCAGCTTGGCAGGTTTGTCCCAGTCATGTGGAGGTCTTGAAGGTCAAAAATGTTCTAAGTCCCAGGTTTTCAGAGTTGATAGGAGAAGTCCATTAATGCACAGCTCAAGGGTCCCAGGACCTCAGGAACAGCACTTGGCAGTCAGGACTCACTGCTTCAGAGGCCACCAGTAGTGTCAAATTGGTACTGGTTAGCTTGGCAGAAGGCCTCTTGCAGCTTACTGTGTCCCTATAGCCACACAAGAGGTCCACTTCTTTGACATGGGTACAAGTGAAAGCAGGTCCATTCCCTTCAGTCTCCTCGCAGGTCACAACCAGAAGGTGCAGTCCCTAATCTGTTCTTCCACCTGTGCAGAGGGCTCCAAAGAAGGAGTCATGGGCTGTTACATATAGGCCTGTCAATAGCTTGTGGGTGGGTGGGGGGAAAAATTACTCCTGGCCTCTCAACAACTAATAGAGTAAAAGTTCAAAAGGGTAACCAAGCCACTCTCACAGTAGCTCATGTGAGGTGAAATATGTTCCCAGCCCAACTGGTATTCCTGCCAGTGGAATAAAAACACCCCTCCCCACTCCCAAGCCAGTATCCCTGTTCTGGGAGGAGTTTTCCTGCCTCATCAAGACCATTCACCAGCTAAGTGACAATTGAATGCTAATGCAAATTAGACGCCAAGAGCTTAAGGCAGGGAAAAGGTAACTTTCTGAAAGTGCACTTTCCTTAACACATAATAAAGTCTGACTTCACCATTAAGTTATACTTTTAAGAAATACTCTAGCCCGATATAGCATAATGAATATTTAATATTGCTTCTTCCCAATGTTTCTCAATGGACTAGCCAGCCTTGCTACAGTGAAGATTGATTTTGGGTGAAAGACACTGTAAGAACATGTTAACTTTAAGTTTCTACATGCCATAATATTAAATACCATGCACCCTGACTTGTGGGCTGCAGAGCCTACATGTGGGTGACTATTCAATATTAAACAGTTTTCTCCTGTCAAAAAGATCATTTTGACAGCTTTATTTGCAATTTCAAAACTGCAGCATCCAGGCTACACTAGTAGGCTTAGAGTTATGTTTTTCATGTCACACTAGTGGATGGCACAGTAGGCAAGGGTCACTCCCCTGGGGGGGAAATTTATTTTAGGACATTTCTGCAGGTCAGCCTATTTTAATTAGGCCGAACTGCCCCCAGGTGAGGCAGAAACCACTAGGCACCAGGGATTTTTTGTTGTTGTTGTTTTATAGACGGGGAGCGACCCCTTAGGCAAGGGTCGCTCCCCTGGGGGGGGGGGTCAAATTGTATTTAGGCCATTTCTACACTCTTTGAGGGGAGATCGGCTGATTTTTGCTATGCCAATCTGCCCCCAAGGGGGGCAGAAACCACCAGACACCAGGGATCTTTATTTTTTTGCGTCAATGTCACACAAGGGGAGCAACCGTTAGGCAAGGGTCGTTCCCCTGGGGGGAAAATGTATTTTAGGCCATTACTGCCCCCCTTGTGGGTAGATCGGCCTATTTCTATTAGGCCGATCTGCCCCCGGGGGCCAGAAACCACTTAGGCACCAGGGATTGGTATGTGTGTATGTTTGTGTTTTGTTTGGGGAGGCAGCCCCTTGGGCAAGGGTCGCTCCCCATGGGGGCACATTACTGTTGGGCATATCTGCCCCCTTGGGGACAGATTGGTTTATTTTTGGATGGCCCATCTGCCCCCAAGGGGGGGAGAAAACCCACCAGAGACCAGGGAAGATTTTTTTTTCAAAATAAGAGGGTGGGGGTATGGCCATACCCCCACCCCAAATAAATGTGGACAAAGTTGTTCTGCCCACCAGTGAGCAGATGGGGCAATTACCCCCGATCCACACCCTTGGGGGCAGAAAGTCTACTAGATGCCAGGGAATAAAAAAAAAAAATAGAGGGGTGGTGGCTACAAACCAGTATGGGCCTGCTTATGCCCCCACCCCAACTGAAGGGGTTAACAGTCTTTCAGCTCTCCCCCGCACACTAAAACATCTTATCCCAGAGCAAGCAAGAGGATATTTGATTATTTTGGGTGTTCGTTTTACATTTGGGCCATGAGAGCTTGGCTAACTCTCAAAATCGTCCCACTTGGAATGGTGAGGGCTGTACTTTATGGACTTTGGGACGCTGCCATGTAGAAAAATACACAAGACCTAGACACATCTGAAAACTAAACATCTAGGTGATTCAAGGGTGGTGTGCTTCACAGGCACCCGCACTATTTTCATCCCCACTATGCCCTGCAAACCTCCAACTTTGCTGGAAATCACACATTTTTCCCACATTTTTGTGATGGAACCTTCACCTGCCACCCAGCATTGTCTTATCTATACTGATAAAAATTCTGCTGCACTTGTCAGCCTAAAAATGTTTTTTTTTCAAACTGCCCTTTTGGACCCGCTTTGGTTCCTCCTCAATTTCAACATGTTTTTGGCTCTTCCCTGTCACAAGCACTTGGCCCACCTACACAAGTGAGGACCCATTTTTATCAGGAGACTTGGGGGAACGCTGGGTGGAAGGAATTTGTGGCTCCTCTCAGATTCCAGAAATTTCTGTCGCCGAAATATGAGGAAAAAGTGCTTTTTTGCCCATATTTTGAGGTTTGCAAAGGATTCTGGGTAACAGAACCTCGTGAGAGCCCCACAAGTCACCCCATCTTGGATTCCCCTAGGTGTCTAGTTTTCAAAAATGCACAGGTTTGGTAGGTTTCCCTAGGTGCCGACTGAGCTAGAGGCCAAAATCCACAGCTAGGCACTTTGCAAAAAACAGATCTGTTTTCTTTGGGAAAATGTGATTTGTCCATGTTGTGGTTTGGGGCATATCCTGTCGCAGGCGCTAGCCCTACCCACACAAGTGAGGTACCATTTTTATCGGGAGACTTAGGGGAACTCTGGGTGGAAGGAAATTTGTGGCTCCTCTCAGAGTCAAGAACTTTCTGTCACCGAAATGTGAGGAAAAAGTGTTTTTTGGGCCAACTTTTGAGGTTTGCAAAGGATTCTGGGTAACAGAACCTGGTGAGGGCCCCACAAGTCACCCCATCTTGTATTCCCCTAGGTGTCTAGTTTTAAAAAATGCACAGGTTTGGTAGGTTTCCGTAGGTGCCCGCTGAGCTAGAGGCCAAAATCTACAACTAGGCACTTTGCAAGAAACACATCAGATTTCAATGTAAAAATGTGATGTGTCCATGTTGCATTTCCTGTCGCGAGCATTAGGCCTACCAATGCAACTGAGGTATAATTTGTATCGGGAGACTTGGGGGAACACAGAATAGTAAAACAAGTGTTATTGCCCCTTGTCTTTCTCTACATTTTTTCCTTCCAAATGTAAGACAGTGTGTGAAAATGCCCTGTAATTCACATGCTAGTATGGGCACCCTGGAATTCAGAGATGTGCAAATAACCTCTGCTTCCCAACACCTTATCTTGTGCCCATATTGGAAAGAAATACAAAGGTTTTCTTGATACCTATTTCTCACTTTTTATATTTCACCAAATTAATTGCTGTGTGCCCGGTATACAATGAAAACCTGTTGCAAGGTGCAGCTCCTTTATTGGCTCTGGGTACGTAGAGTTCTTGATGAACCTACAAGCCCTATATATCCCGCAACCAGAAGAGTCCAGCAGACGTAACGGTATATTGCTTTTGAAAATATGACATTGCAGGAAAAAGTTACAGAGTAAAATGTGGAGAAAAATTGCTGTTTTTTTCACCTCAATTTCAATATCTTTTTATTTCAGCTGTTATTTTCTGTAGGAAGCCCTTGTAGGATCTACACAAATGGCCTCTTGTTGAATTCAGAATTTCGTCTACTTTTCAGAGCTGTTTAGCTGTCTGGGATCCAGCATTGGTTTCACACCCATTTCTGTCACTAACTGGAAGGAGGCTCAAAGTACAACAAATAGTAAAAATGGGGTATGTCCCAGTAAAATTGTGTTGAAAAATGGGGTTTTGTGATTCAAGTCTGCCTGTTCCTGAAAGCTGGGAAGATGGTGATTTTAGCACCGCAAACCCTTTGTTTATGCCATTCTCAGGGAAAAAGCCATAAGCCTTCTTCTGCAGCCCTTTTTCCTATTTATTTTTTAAAAAACTAAATTTTCACTGTATTTTGGCTAATTTCTTGGTGTCCTTCAGAGGAACCCACAAAGTCTAGGTACCTCTAGAATCCCTAGGATGTTGGAAAAAAGGATGCAAATTTGGCATGGGTAGCTGATGTGGAGAAAAAGTTATCAGGGTCTAAGCGCGTACTGCCCCAAATAGCCAAAAAAAAGGCTCGGCACAAGAGGGGGAAAGGCCTGGCAGCGAAGGGGTTAACGATTTGTTTCTCTGCAGGAATTTGAAGAGACACACAGGCTCAATTCCTGCACTTTAAATTGTCTGGTAGACGCAGCTTCTAGCCCCTAGCCCCCACCTTCTGATGCCTAATTCTGGCAGCCCTTTCTGTTTATTTTTTTGGGTATCTTTTTTCTCATTGGAATAATCTGATTTGTATTGCTCTGGACTGACCCCTAGCCTCTTAAACATATGATTATATAATCATTTTTTTATGTATACTTTCTCAGATGATTACTTCATTAGCAATCTTCAGGTGCTTACTTTCACCTACAATACAGGTACCTTATGTTTTTATTTTTATTTTTTCAGTTTTCCTTTATTGTGATATATGTTGTTGGGCTACTTGAGTTATAGCTTTGTGATCTCATGTATAGTCTGCATTGTGAACCCTTGGGAAATGGTGCGATGTTGTACTGGTACATATTCTAACACAGCTTGAGGCATTTCCACTGCTGATAGACCATGATCTGTGAATTCATGTGACCACATGCTCACGTTCTAATTTATAATACACCACAATATCAGCATTTATTATGCAAAATGAAAATGAGGTATGAGGTACATGTTAATCTCTGTTCTTTACCGTAAATGAGAATTGGCAGTTGTTTTCTTTGTTTAGTTTTTGGTGGCAATGAACCGTCTTTCTTTTTTTCTTTCTCTTCCTTTTCTTTCTGCCAATGTTTGTTTTGTTTGTACGGATTTACATGGTTGGATCCCAGGCACTGAATGTAAAATATCCTGATGATGATCCCTACATTTGGAAACCTTCAAAACGTCGCCAATCCCGCAGACTGGTCCTTTACTGTATATATAATTCGGCATGGACGGTTTGTGGCTTTGTGTACTATGACATACATAGAGTATTTTCTATAAATGTCACTTGGATATTGCCTGAGTATACTTATTTGTGTTTTGTTGGCGCTACTCACCACTTTTGTCAAAAAATATGTTTTTAAATTTTAAATTAAGACATTGAGTCATAATTCATTGATGTATTTTAAGAACTGAGCTTCTGTAGGGACCTTTGATCCTTAAAATATCATGTGGCCCTCGTCCCTACGTACCCTTGGCTTTCCATTGTTTTTGTTAAATTTTACAGTTTAACGTCATACTTCCTATTAGCTCCTAAAACACATGATAACCCATTTCCTTGTCCGCTCTTCCAAAACATTTTTCACAATTAACGGCTCACTACAATCTCACGTTCTTGTTTGAGCCTGTCCAGACATTTATCTAGCTACATAAGGAACTATTAGCACTTTTGTGGAATGACTTTATATTTCAAAATGTCATGTGAAACACACATGGGCGTAGATTAAGTTCCTGAAGACCACATGGCATTAGATGGTAGTATTGTCCATTTACTCATTTCAAAAATTTAGAAAAGCTATCCAGGTGACGCACGGAACACTAAGCAAGTTGGAAAACTCTGCAAATTATTTTTTTTGCATGCAAAAATATTCACAATTATTTTATCGAACGGAGCAAAACTTTTGACATGGAATTCATTTTGCCCTAAGTAGAAATCCCTTTCCCTAAACACAAAGGGGCTGAGTTAAGAAAAGTGGTGAACCACTTTCCTTGCGCCCCTTAGCGCCCCCCTACCACCACCATTTGTGCACCATATTTAAAATACGGCACACCAATGCATAAGGTAGGGGCCAATAGCATCAGAATTCCTGACTCTATTGATGTACTAAGCAGGGGTAGCGCCAAAGTTTTGGCGCTACTCCTGCAGAATATATAGGGGTCCATTGTATACATAGGGCATGCCCCCTTTTAACTCCTTGAGCGGGTTTTAAAATTGCCAAAAAAATGGCAGAAGGAAATCTTTTAGATTTCCTTGTCCATTCTTTTGCCTCTCCCTAACAGGGGAACGCTCCCTTGCATAAATTTTGCCTTGCGCAGGCATAATATGGCACAAGGGTTTACAAAGTGGCGCATGCATTGCGCCACTTTGTAATTATGGCATGTGTAAAAAGGCACTTTAGCCTACAAGAATGACACTATGGTGGTGCTAAGGTGGCGCTAGCGCCTCTTAAATCAGGCCCAAAACATTTTGGGAGGTACTATTCCCAACCAGGAAATTGATTTTATCCTGTCCTTGACCGGTGTAAATCTTTGACCATTTTCAAGATGGAAAGGGACAATAATATTGTTTGAATACCCCAAAATGTGCACATTTGGGAGTATGCACAAATTTTCAATGCTTTTCCACCCTGTAATCTTCACTCAGTACCTGTAGGAGTAGATCTGCTCACAAGGACAAGTCTGTGTGAGTAAATCTATAGATAACAACAGCTTTCCTGATTTCAAGAGTGGGTTTGAATTCTTAAAGCAAGTTATCTGTAAACGTGTGTCTGCCTTGCTTTAAAAACTTTTCCAGAAACTGCGACTATAAAATTAAAAAAATATAAAAATTAAGTATGGACAATATCGATTTTGTAGTGGGAAAAATTTACAAAACTAATATATCAATAACATACAATCTTAATTTATTAATGCAAAAAGCACTGTGATAAAATTACAATGAAGGGAAGTTGGAGAATTATTGTCATTAGGATTCATCAGATCTTGGTTTATTGTCATGTAGGCGTCTAGTGTCAATGGACAGTTCGTTCAACAAAGAAAATGTTGATGGCTCAGAGACCGACCTCCAAATAGAAGCTGCTTGATATTTAGGATTTCTATGAGAGATTGACTAGTTCTTCCGCAGATCTTTGAAAGGTATCTGGGCACTCAAACTTCATTGCATGCCAGCTATTTGCCCGGGATTACAGTTATATGCGGCTGCTCCATTGGGGACAAATATATTGCACTGGAAATACATATACATCTGGGACATTTCATTTTAGTGACTAGCATAAATCACAACCATCGTACCTATAAATCTGTACACACTGATTGTATTCCTGAATAGAATATATGGATCATTTTATTCCGATCTATTGTATCTCAGTGTTTCATTGTTGCATTGCAGGTGACACAACATATGGCGTTTTCCCCTGTTTTCATACCCTCAACACCCAATCGTTGTGCCTCACCAGAGGTACAACAGAGAACCTGCAGGCACAAGACATCATAGAGCACACATTTGGCATCTACAAGTTGTACTTCAGGTGCCTCAAGTAATGTGCACGATTGTTGTAACCTATTGGGTGTCACACAATATAATCTAGCATTAAGTATAGACCAAACTTCTGCTCCCTGGCTCCATCAAGGTCCCCGGACTAAGCCTGTGCAGAGAGGTCAAGGTTTGCATGTGTTTAACCAACTTCTGATGTCACATTTCATCTAAGCTGTAACTGTCTGACGACTACATCTTCAGATACTATTCTGGCACGACCACAATGCTAAACCCAAACTTGTCAAATGTGAATGCACAAGTAGGAGCAGATATAATTTTTCATGTCATGTACATATGTCACGTTGATCCAACATATCATGCTTACATACACTAGTTTTCAGCCCCCATAATATAATACGTTGTAGTTTTGTAGATCAATACTCATCCATTTAAGTGTCTTTGAAAAAAAATATGCTAAATTGATGCTACTAGTGATTTGTGTCCCTAGTAAGTGATGTGTGGTACTACTAGGAATCATTCCATTAATACACTTTGTTCGATCCTACCTCTTTTTTTCTGCTCTTCTGAACCTATGCATTTTACATGTACATAGGAGCGGTGACATTTTTAGCCAGCTGCCCTAGTCGGAATATTGGGATTGGAAGTTCGAAAGCAGTCATTTCAGATCAAATACTCATTAAGAGAAGAACCACCTTCATCCTTCATCCTGCTGCTCTGTAGACCTTCTTACTTACTAAAGTGGCTGAAGAGAGATCCAAGAGGCTCCTCTCATCGAGGATGAAGTGGACGTAATTGTGAAAGGGGTTCCAAAGCACTATTCTCAACTCTGTGGGTGTGTCATGCACCCAAATGGCTAAACATTCACACCTAACAATTTGGCCCGAAATCATCAGTATGTGCACTGGGTGGTCATTACCAGGGGCTGCAAAAAGCACTAGGAGGACTGGAGGCCTGTAGTCAGATTTCCCATCCCTCTATCTGCCACTGATTGTGCCTGCCCATAGAATCTGCAGCAAGTGAGGGTGCACTTTGTTTGAGAACCTCCTGGCCCCTAGGTGTGTTCCTTCTACCATGCCATCCATATTTGCCCCATGAAGGGATCAACAGCTGGTCAATGGACATCGCCATGAATGCATGGATCTATCATTTTCCATTGGTTATTCTGTGTATGGTTTACTCCTGGAAGTTTGCAATATGAAGACTGATTAATGGAATAAACCTTTTCCCTACCTGGAGATCCCTCTCTGTGTGATGATGGAGTGGATATTGAAATTTCACATGATGGGAGCTTTGGGCATGGTACTCAACTGGAGCACCTACATGGTATATAGTAGTGTAGATGAGTCTTTAATAGCTGGGATGAGCATCTGTGGCCTTGGTTCTTATACTTAGAGACTTACACTCTGGAAGTCTAATGATGGTGCCTCTTGACCAGCAGTGATGTGATGGTAAATTAGCCACCCTTCTGGGACTAACAATATCCTAATTTTCTGCAATGTTGTTGGTCAGCGAGATGATGAACTGCAGAAGCAGTGGTATTGTGCATTGCCCTCCTCTCATTCTTCATCATTATCTTCAGGTAAGATTATAAAGGGATGTCTGGGAGACCCTATGTGAATGCGGGCTATAAAAATGAACTTTACTCATTAACGCTTCTTTATAGGGATTGATTTTCCAAAACGTATTTCAATCACCTATTGCGGGATTAGTCCCTATTGGAAACATGTAATCATCCTCTAATGCACCCAAATACCTAATAGATATTCTTCTCACAAGGTATTACCTCAGAGCTATGACTACTATCATCAAACAGCCAGGTCAATAAAATTAAAGCAAAACATTTTTCATATTAACTTTTTAACAAACAGAAAACATTTATTATCTACTTACGTTCATCTTCTTAATACAAAAGAAACGTTGATACACATGGACTATATAAGTCTATCCATCTATCTATATATCTATCTATCTATCTGTTTATCTATCTATCTATCTATGGTCACTTAAAAAAACAAAGGTGACAGGGATGGTAAAGTTAGGAAATAAAACTAAAAATAATAGAGAAAATAAAAACATAGAAATTCACTTAAAAAACCCAAGGTTACAGGGACATTATAGTTATATCCCTAAGGTAACTATAACTTGGGCCATCCTCCTGCAATGCTAATTACCCCACTTATTACATCACTCATGAGATCTTTGATAACATCACTGATAATATCAATGTAACATTTGCAGTAAAATTATTGTGGAGAAAACTGTGCATGGTGAGGCGTGAGTTATAGTTACCTTAGGCTACCTGAGATAACCATAACTCTAACTACTGAATTTCTATTGTTTTGTGTGGATAAAATGTGAACCTAACTATAGTGTCCCTGTAGCCTTTTGATCTTTAGTTTAAAACAATATATATTTATGTATGTATGTATATATATATATATATATATATATATATATATATATATATATATATATATATTTACTTTAAAAAAACAAAGGCCCCGAGGCCGCACCCTATAATGACCCAACTCCGTGCCATGCACAGCCTTCGGCCGTATGTAGCTGGGGTTGGCATAACCACCCAACCCCGGGCCATGGATGGCCTTGGGCCAACCCCCTATAACCACTCAACCAAAATCTATGCACGCCCTTTGGCCGTGTTCAGTGGGGGTAGGCCACAGGGCCTGGCTATATTTTAAAATTATGCAGAGGGGCCGCATGGACCTCCCCAGCCCCTGGTAGCACCATCTCACCGGAGCTACATAATTTAAAAGAATAGGGGGATGCTGCGCGGACCACCCTGGGTTCCGTGGACCACCGCCTCTCTGGGGCTACATAATTAAAAAAAGTTAGAAGGGCTGTGCAGACTCCTCAGGGTCCCAGGGAGCACCACATCCCAGGGACAACATTTAAAAAAAAATTGGGGTGGTCGCACAGACCTCCCAGGGCAACAACTTTGTACTTTTGAGGGGGGGGCAGACAGATGCCTGCAGGCCCTTGGGACTACCACCTCCCCAGGGCCACAATAACCAAACGAAGCGGGACTGTGCGCCCCCCCCTCCGGGACCACCACTTGCCAGGGGCTATATTTAAAAAAATGCAGTGAGCTGTGTGGAACCCCCCCCAGATCCCAGGGACCACCACCTCACTATATGAATATAAAGGGGTGCTACATGGACCCCCAGGGCCCTGGGAAAAACCACCTACCCAGGGCCAAAAAAATACAGTAAAAAAGGAGGGGGGCCACATGGTCCCCCTTCCTAGGCTGATTTCAGGCCCTGGATCCCATCCCCAGGGGCCCGACCACATGTTCATTGGTGCTCTGGCCCCACCTGGGGCACCCTGTTAAGACTTAATGGGACAGCAGGGGGAGCCTCAGGGCCCCTGCAGACCCACCAGCTCCTGTCTTCTGCGGGAATCGGCATTGTTCCTGCATGAAAGAGCTGCTGCAAATAGCAGGTCCCTGCAGGCAAAAGCAATCATTTAATCTCTTTTCCTGCCTGCATGCCAGGGTTCAGGGAAAGAGATGAAAACTCCGCTTTCAGTAAGTAGACCATTTTTAAAGCTCCTACTTGCTGAAAATGGCATCCATGCAAAAGCAAACAGCTAAGCTAGTCCTGGGAGGTAGCAGTGCTCAGGGATATTGTGGCTCCAAGAAGGGGGCTGTGCCGCCCACCTCCTTTTTTAAAATTTGGCCCCAGGGAGGTGGTGGTCCCCAGGGCCAAGAGTCCGTGACGGACCCCCTTCTTAAATGTATTTATAGCTCTGGGGAGGTGGCGCTCCCCGGGGCATGTTTTTTGTTTTCAGGTGTTGCCCCTGAGAGGTGGTGGTCACCCACATATTTGTAACACATTGTCCCAAGGAGGTGGCAGTCCCCAGTGCCAGGGGGTTAGCAGAAACCCCCTATTAAATTTATTGGTTGACCCGGGGAGGTGGTGGTCCCCAGGGTGCGGTGGGACCACACGGCCCCCTGCATATTTTATAAACATATCACAGGTGAGGTGGTGGTCACCGGGGCCTAGGGGATCTCCAGGACAATTATATAGGATGTTGCCCTGGGAGGAAATAGTCCTAGGTGTGTGGGTGGTTTCCTGGCCCCCCTGCATACATTGAAAACATAGCCCTGAGGAAGGTGATGGTCTCTGAGGCTCAGGAGGTCATGCAGCACCACCGTATATTTATTAGGCCTCAACATCAGGAAGTGGTTGTCCCCAGGGCATGTAAAAACCCTAGGAAGGGGGCCCCATGCACTTCTTCCTTTTTTAAACCCATAATGCCCCCAGGACCCGGCCCACCCAAGCATTTTTAAAAGCGGGAGACCATGTTTATTTTTTAATTTACAGTGAAATAGTCACAGATTTTGCTGTGAATTAAAAAAAAATGCTTGTTTGCCCTGACGGTGTCCCAGGGTGACCCCTGCGCAAAGGCTAGGGGTTTAGGGTAAACGTACCCTGCCCACTTTTCCTCTTTTCTTTTCTTTATGTTTGTTTTTGAGACTCGGCTGAAGCTGAGTCTCAAAATGGCTGCCAACATTTACTTGTTGATGTGTTGGCAGCCAATTAGATCTCTACACGAGATCGGGAGGATTAGCGAAGTGTTTGCGCCTCTAGATATACAAAGTTGGATTTTCTTTAATTTCTCTTAAACTACTGAACAGATTTACACCAAATAACAAAAAGTGTAATACCTTTCTGCCATTTTTGGTGTAATTCCATTCAGTGGTTCTGACTGTAGTCGTGTTCAAACAACCTATGGGAATTAATATGTGACATGAACGTTTTTGACCCCTCCCTTTTTTGACCCCCTCTTTTTTCTTTGTCCCCATTTTCCGGATCACCCAGAAATTTTCAATACACAACAAGATTCTTGGGCACACTTTTTTGGGAAAATGTTGTGAAGATTCCCCAAACGGTGCCAAACATATTGACAAGTGAATTTTTTTTTTTTAATGGAAACTAGGTCCTAAAAATAACTACATACTGGTGATCGCCAATATGTAATATAGATAGATAGATAGATAGATAGATAGATAGATAGATAGATAGATAGATAGATAGATAGATAGATAGATAGATAGATAGATAGATATTTAAAAGCATTGGCTAAAGTGAGAACATCGTAGTCATGTACATCATAGAGTTACTAAGTGTACACATGTTAAAATTAGCTATTAAGCCACTGAGAAGATGGGAAGTCTGAGTAAACATGAAGAAAGTGGATGTTGTACAAAAGGCTTTAAAGTCAACAGCTCCTATTCCCACAAAATGGTTTCTGTAGTGTTTCACTTTTGGCTTGCATGCTAAATGCTTAGCAACATAGTTGTGTATCAGAACTCTGTGGTATCATTACCATGGAGTTAACTAACAAACTGCTGCTGGTGTTGGAAGTACATGTTAGAATCTGTATGTCAGAATGTTTTACTGAAATAGATGTGTTGTGAACTCAGCTTCTACTATTTTTATCCTGTGCTTCCTTTTAGATTGCTTTATCTCTCCCTAGAAAGTATGAACTTTTCAGACACACAGAGAAATGTGGCATCATGTATGCTTACTATCGTGGATGATATATTTTGTCATTTTTAGTTATGGACACTGCTCTAACATCATGGACACTCACTGTGTTAGCTGACTTTCTTTTATAGTTTATAGTTATAGTAGTATACCATCAATATGTGAATCAAGGTGACACATTTCTCACCATGTTTGTTTAGTCTTGATAATACTTTAAGTTCTGCAAGTGCTGTTTTATTTTATAAACATAAGATAAGATTGGCAATTAGATACTGTAAAAACTCAGGTATCTGACATTAGGGCGGAGGGATTTCATGCTATGAATGTCAGGTAAGAGGTCACGCCACCTGCAGCACAAAACAGCCTCAGTCAGAGGCGACAGAGGGAGCAGTGTAGAGAAGTGACCTTCAGCCTAGCAGGTTTTTTCATTTTCAAGCAAAACTGTAATAGATAATAGCTGATGTGCAATTTTCTTAACAGGGACAACCCCCAAAAGTGATTTTCGCTCTGGAAGACCCTGGCTGTACTATGAGTAAACTAGAGTACAGACTAACATATTATTTGCTTCCTGTCTCCCATGTGCAGGAACAGTGTTGACCCACATCTGCATTCCCCTGGGTCTTAAGATTGTAGTAGTATCAGACATATTCAGAGTTTATGTAGGTTCAGGTAATGAAAGGCGACAAACAGGATTGATTGCTTTAGAGAAATTTGGAAAGCAGCATAAAGCTAAATAAGAATTTAGAGTACCTGTCTTTTGGTCACAAGTATCACCCCTGGGCAGTATAGAAATATACCACATATTTTCAACATCTACAACATCCTAATGTTCTATTTCTAGATGCCACAACTACCTTGCCTATATTGGCTGGCCAAGAAAACATGCTGAGTACGAAGTTTTTTAGATTTTTCAAATTTCTTTTAAAAAACATGCTCATTTCCTTCAGTCACCTTTGTGGAGGAAGCTATCACTGTCAAGGCTTAAACTACATCTGTATTCTCCTAGGTCTCCTGAGTATTGGGGTATTAGACAAAAATGGAGTTCCTACGGGTTTGGGGTGACCACAGGTGATAAACTGGTGATAAACTGAGTGTAGTGCCTTCAGGATCTGAAAAAACATCTGAAAGAGAAATGCCAGTATATAGTACCTTGATTTTAACTGCATCCCTGGACAATATGGAAACATACCATAACCATACATTTTTAACATGTAAACATCCTATGTCATCTACCACTGTGTGACTGTGTGACAGACTTCCCTTGCCCTGATTGGCTGTCTAGGAAAATGCACTCAACATATTTGTAAGTTTTATTTCTAAGACATGGTAGTTCTTTCTAGTCTCCCTGTGAGAAACCAGGAGTGGGTCGATCGGTGTTGACCCACACAAAACCATGACTTGTGCTGTCTCTGCCACTGACAGCACAGAAGTAGCCCACATGGCCAGCCTGCCCATTGGAAGGGAGGGCTGTAAAAGGAGGGGCTCTACCACCTGGATGTCGACGATCGGAAGGAGTATCCTGATTGAGCTGACCGGAGAGATGACTGACGCGGGAAGGATCCGCCACGGAGTAGAAGACGCGGGAGACACCTGGAAACCCTGGGAGGCGAGAGGACCAGAACCAACACCTCCACAGTCCCAACCCAGGGACGAAGACTGCTGGCCCCGGGAAGCCCACGCATGAGCCGCCACACTTCTGGAGAAGCGTGGCCAAACCAGGTACGGGCTTTTAAACAGGAAAAGGGGCGGGAGGTGGGCGGAGGAAGGGAATCACGGGCACTCACACAAACACGCACGAGAGGGTGGGAAAACAGGGTAGGAAACGGGTAGAGAGGAAGAAACCGAATGCAGTGGATTAGAAAGGCAACCTAAGAGAGAGAAAAGGAATAAAGAATCAGACCAGGCGGTAAGGAAGAGGGCAAACAGTGAGAAGTAAATAAACCCCGGACAGTAAGAAGTAAAGAGAAGGAAGAAAAGGAGAAGAGACGAGAAAACCACGGATAGCGGTGAGAAGAATATAAACAAAGAGAAAAGAGAGAAAAGAGAAGCCCTACCTGCAGAAATCAGGGAAAAACGAGTGAGACAAGGAAAGCAGGCTGAAGGAGAAACAGCATGATAAGACCATATTAGAGCAAAGGAAAGGAAGAGAGCCAAAGAAAGAAATTGTTGAGACAGGAGACAGGAAAAGAAAAGAGAGAGAGAGAGAGAGTGTTATATACAAGCACTTA
Organism: Pleurodeles waltl; assembly: GCF_031143425.1. NCBI lineage: Eukaryota > Metazoa > Chordata > Amphibia > Caudata > Salamandridae > Pleurodeles > Pleurodeles waltl. Next base: position 1,181,799,690 of record NC_090437.1, read on the forward strand.
CCATCCCTAATCTTCTTCTGTTCCCACACGCTTCCCGAGAAGCCTATGGAAAGAGAAGACAGAAGAAGACGAAATTAGCGTCCAGAAGAGAGAAGGCGGCTATTGAACCCTACTGTAGATCAACCCACAGAAACAAAAAGTACTCTGTAAAAAGAACCAATAAACCATACTTACTTAAAGAGACAAGCAGTCTGTTGTACTTGAACGGCCACCCTACGACAGTCCCCCACTTTTCCCACAATTTGTGACCACTAGATGATGCTTTTCTGACTCTGTGGGTGCCCTTGGTTCTGCTAACCAGACCCAGGGCCTCTGCTCTGATTAAAAGGTATAGGCAAATTAGGAATATTTATATTTGGCATGACAACCTACCTGTAAGTCCCTAGTAAATGGTAGGGCATGTAGGTTTATAGGCTCAGCACACTTAATGCACTTAAGGGTGCTGTACTGTGAGGCCTGCTCTTAATTTAACAACTAGCCCTGTGTTGCAGGTTGCTTTTAAATTAAATGTATGTCACCCTTAAGATCCCCCACCCCAAGTCGCCTAGGGATAGGGTGCCTTGTAACTATAATTACGGACATTATAAAATATGGTTTATATGCCATGGTGAGAGAAAAACTGCCAATTTCGTTTGTCCACATTGTTGTGCATTAGCGCTATTGGCAAACATGGGAATACTTTATTAAATTATAAAGTTTGTTAGGAACAAGCAAATAATGTCATTCATGGACTTAAAGTCATAGTTAAAATAAATCCAACAACTTGCCACTGTTATTGTAACTATCAGAAAAAAAAGTTATTGAACTTGCTTTTCTGTTGAGCCAAAATCCATCCTCCAGCACCTCTTCTCTGATTGGCCAACCTCTGCCAGGCTGAGCCAAGCTGCCTTAATGGGGTGTGAAGTGGTCTGCAATGAGACAATGGGACATCTGGTGGGTTGAGATCTGCAAGCTGCAGAGCAAAAGGCAGGAAGGGGGCTGGGTAGGCAAACTGGTCTTCAAAAGGGGAATTACATTTAGGACAGGACACAGGCTCACCCCCATTTCCTGCCACCCTAAGCAAAGGGGAGCCCCATTGATTATATTAGCAGAGGGTCTGGAACGGGAGTGTTAAGGGAAATTAGCCACACCAGTGTGATGGCTCAACCAGATCTTCACCTCCAGGAGAAAGATTGTCCATTTTGGATTTTGGAAGAATAGTGCTTTCTGGGATTCTTTTTTGCCACCCAAGAGGGTGGCACCCTTCACCCCATTGGTCAGTGGTGCCCCTATCTTGGCCGCCCAGGAACATGAAATAAATATGGGACTGTTGCCCAGCAACTCAGATAACTGCCTGAAACTGCAAAGAGAAGAAGGACTACCCTGCTGGAACCCTGGTCTGCACCACATGTGACTGGACTCTGCATGACTGCACCAGCTCACCTGTGCACACTGAAGGACTACAGCTCTAAGAACTTTGCCTGGCTTCAAGAAGTGAAGGAGTGCACTCCCTGACAGCAACAGGTTAACAGAGCTTCACTTGCACCATTTTATCAAGAAGACCCCAGCTGGACAGCCTACAGTGGCCTTTGATGGAATTGGCCTGGGGTGTTTTGGGAAACGTAGCCTCAACATCCCAAGGAGCATCTCAGAGCTTTAGACGCTTGGATTGGTGTTGTGGATGCCCAAAGATCCCTGCCTAGAAACAAGAAGAAGAACTGCCCTGATGAACTCCTGATCTGCACTAAGAAGGGCTGCACAAACAAAGACTGCACCCACTGCACAAGCTGGGCTTCACAAAAGAGGATTTAGCCTGGCTTCTAATGGATTCAGGAGTGGACTCCCTGTAAGGGACAGGTAAAAAGGAGCTGTCAAGAGTCACCTGTATCAACTTCTTCCAGCTGGACAGTGTTCAGTGAACTTTCAAGTATAAGGATTTGACCAGGTGTATTGCTGGAATTGTAGTACCAACGTCCCAAGGAGCAACTCAGAGATTCTGTAACCTTGAATTGCTGTTATGGACAACTTTCCTGCATCAAGAAACACTACTGGAAGTAAGTGTGAACATGTTACATCAAGGGCTGCTAAAACTCTTGACTTTGGTCCGGTCCAGCGTGACCTTTTTTAACCCTTTCAGTGCTATTTTCTTTGAAGTGCTAGTTTAATGGTTTTACTTGTAATCTTTAAAAAAATCATATATCTGGTTCCCTTCATTGGATTTTTGTCATTTTGGTGTAATTCTAAAGAAAAAAATATTTCCTATTGTTATAAAGTGGTGTTGGATTTATATTGTGTGGTGTGTTGTTTTTAAATGCTTTACACACCTGCCTCCTAAGTTAGTCCTGCCTGCTCGTGGCCAGCTACAGAGATTGAGCAAGGGTTAAATTTACTGAGACCTTTACTTTGTCATTGTGGCCTTATTATTAGTGGTGGGTACCTACGAATCCCTTCTAATAAACCACCTTCCATCACTTCCTCACACAGAAACCTAAGGCATAAACTACATCTGTATTGCTGAGGTAGTCCCAAAGATGGACTCACTAGACATGTATAACTTTATTATGGGTTGGGGGGCCCAGCGGAGATAAACTGGTTGCAGTGTAGTCAAGGAATTTGGTAAGCAACTGAAATCAAACTGCCTGTTTAAGTTACTTGATATTTTTTTGCAAATATCACCATTGAGCCATATGGAAACCATATGTTTTCAGCATTTAAACATAAAGTTTTTATTTCTGAATGTCAGACCATCCGTGCCCTGGCTTGACATTTTGCTGAACATGAGCTTTGTCAGATTTTACTCACTGGTTGTGCCAGACATGATTGTGTTTTAAGCAGGGTTTTCTGATGGGGGTCGTTCCATGTGAGGTGCCTGCTGTGTTTAGGCCAAGATCCCACCCACATCCAGGTAAAACAACCTACCCTGGACTCCTTTGAAAACTAGAGACCCAGGGAAATCTGGGTTTAAGTGGCTTAGATGAATCCCAGCTCACTTTATAACACAGAATTCTCTACAAATATCTAATTATGCTTACAAAAAAATCATAATTTATTTACTTCTTTGGGAAAAACCTGCAGAACTCCTGACTAATGGCAAAGGTCCTACCATTCAACTTTGCTACAGGTCTCCTAATCAAAACAGTATGCCAAATGAAGCTTTCAGCGTGTAACGATCAATGCATTGAATAAACAGTTATGACCTGTTCCTCTTATTACTATAGGCCCACCCACACATATATGCTGATCTGCTTTTATCAAGACCGAAACACTGTGTGGTAGACTTTTGCCGTTTCCCTAAAATTATGTAACTTTCTATGACAGAAATTGTGTTATTTGTAGCGCATTCTGGGGAATAAAAGGTGGTGCCATCAATACAGGCCTCTCCCCATAGGTTGCCTCTAGAATCTAGCTATCAGAAATTTCTGGGTTTGGTAGATTTTCCTGAGTGCTGGATGAGCCCTGGCCGAAACATGATAGACACTCATATCACATTAATGAATCTAATTCCACAATTCTTTCTTTCTTTCTCTCTCCATGATCACATTCTTGGTTCTTTCCTGTTCCTGGCAATTGCATCACTCACACTTGGGAGGTACAGTTTTAGTTGAGAAAACTGTGGGAATGCTGGATAGACTCAAAAAAGAGAGCTGTGTGTCTATCCCCTTGGGGAGCAGGATTATATTTGTATTTTTTCTTAGCTGTTGTCTGTGCCATTATAAGGATCTATGCACCGTTTATGTTTTTTTTTTAGCCTAAGCACAAATACAAACAGCTTCTCTCTCCTTCTTGGGGCCCAGACACATCTCCTTCTTTTCCCCATGCTTCTCAACCAGAACAAAGGGTTGTCAGGAGAAGGAGGTGTATGTTTATGAGTAAGAAAAAATCAGGAATGTGTCAAGCTCCTTGCCAGGGCACACAGTTATGTAACTTTTCCTCAGAATGAATCCAAACGCTGTTTGCTAATTTTTTTGTTGGCTAATAAAGAATCCAAACATCAGCATGCTCCCTTATGGGGCTTAAAACTATGTGGCTGTGCACAAATAGAGACCAAACGATGTTTGCATTTTTTAGGCTAAGCAAAAATGTAAACATCATCTGGCTTCTTGCTGGAGCATAAACACATTGGTTCTTCCTTTCAAAAGTTTTCTCATGGAGAGACAATATATTTATAGTACATACACACGTGTTAAGTGCAATGTGCAGTTTATTAATACCATTGTATGTGGAGAGATACTTGGACTTAGAAGAGGTGAAGGCTTGAGTGGGTCATAATGTCCCTCACCTCTTCAACAATATTAATCAATTGCATATCGCACTCTGTGCATTTGCATATATTGTCAATGCCATGAAATTGATCATCTGTGTTTGATTTTTAAATAAAAAGTACGAAACTAAACAAGAATCCAAGTTGTTCAATTCGTGCAACAATATAAACCACTTTAGAGAGTTATTTCCCTGAGAAAAATAATTGTAATGTTCAATTTGTGAGGCAGGTAACAATGTTTTTCTCATGTAACCATCACTGCACTGTAAGAATAAACTTTATGTCTGTTATTGGGTATCTTTCATTTTTCTGTCTAGGCATAACTTGTATGTATATATGCTCCTGCAAAAAAATCACCACGCTCGGAAGGAACAGCACGGGCTCTAGATGATTGTACATTTTTTATAAAATCTGTTTCACAAGTGTGTGTGTGTGAGAGAGAGAGAGAGAATATGTGTTGTGTGTGTGTGTGAGAGAGAGAGAGAATATTTTTTGTAAAAAATGCAAGTGTTTGTTTATTTCCTTGCTCTTTTTGGTTCAGTATATGCTAAATTTACCACTCAATTCTCAACTAGTAAAACAAATAGTAGATTTTCGGGCAAAGTGAAATATTTGCTCGCAAAGTCAGTGATTTATTGCTCGTCATCAGAATAATAGGGTATGTGGGAAACTGTCTGTACCTAGAAGCCATCTTTGCAGGTGCCTAATGTGCATACTTATCTTGATCCTGAGGAGAAATAGGATATGAGGAGTGACATTCACTGCAATTTATCAGATTGCGCGTGATTTACGCAGCTCAGATGTATGTGTAACCCTGTGTGTGGGATAGGTACATCCGCACTGACAGGTCTTGACTCAACTGCGACGGGCCGGCTTCAGGGGATGGAAATTGAGCGAAAGTTGTTCTCACGGTATTAGAGCTGAACAGAGCTGTTTAGGCACAGGAACGAACGCGCTCCTTCTCTTCCTTAATCTGTATCATTTGTTTCCATTACCCATTTAAAAGGTTTTCACACAGTGAAACTGGTTTCTGCAGTCACGTTTGTGACATCCAGCAGATTTATGTTCATTCTGAGAAAGAATTATGTGAAAAGTGAGAGCAAATGGCTTGTAGGCAAAAGAGCACTGAACAACCTGCTTACCGAAAGCGGCATGACAAAGATCATCTGGAAAGGCTAACATTTCAGATTGTGACACAGAAGCATGATGACACCGTCTAAGCGCGGCACCTATAGCCCTATATTTAGCGTGTAACAATAAATGCACATATACAGATACCTATGTACACTTAGGTCAGGGTCTCCATGAAGAAATTAGGCCCAGATTTTAAAGGGCCTAGCGCTTTCCTGTGCCACATAAGCATCATTTTTTATGACGCTAATGTGGCCCAACGAGGCCAAATTTGCGGCGTCATATTTATGAAGTGGTGCAATGCATGCATTGCAACACTTTGTTACCCCTTGCACCACCCACTTTGTTAACCCTTGCTCCACATTATGCCTGTGCCAGGCATAATCAATGAAAGGGGGCGTTACCCCGTTAGAGGGACTGCAAAAATGGTGAAGTGGAATCTAAACTGCGCCATTTGTAGCAGCTACTTTTAACGTCTGCTCAGAGCAGGCGTTAAAAGGGCCATGTCATTGTTTTCAATGGGCCCCTATGTACTCTGTGGGATTAGAGCCAAAATATTGGCAGTAATCGTGCACAGTACATCAATAACATAAAAAATGTTTACGCTACTGCCAATACCCTGCGCCATAGTGCACAGTATATTAAATATAGCGCACACATGGTGGTGGTAGGGGGGGTGGCAAGGGGGCGCAAGAAAAGTGATTGGATGCAGTGCCACTGTTCTTAAAAATTCGGCCCATTTTTTTTTCTTAATACCTTTTGCACCATTTGAAGGACAGTAAGTCACAGGCTAAATACAAGGCTTACAACCTCTCAATATTTCTACAACTAAATAAATTTAAAAGTGCATTGTAATTAAATAATAACAGGTTCCCAAACCAATAAATATTATTACAGTCATCTCATTCATAGCTTTAAAGGTCACAAGTATGTAATCTCATCCATTTGTACCTTTACCTGTTACATCAACAGATGGGCAGTGATCATTATGTGTGTGAGTTATGGTTTGAAAGGCTGTTGCATGCTGATGCGTGAGTTTTGAGTTGCAGTTTTTCAGTTGTAATAAGTGTGGGGTTTTTAGGCTCTAATAAGAAGCAATAACTCAACTTTAACAGAGATCTATTTAGCTAAATATCTGAGGTTTTTTTTAAACCTACGTTTAGATGTCCTAACTAAAGATAACCATAAGTTCATCTGGCTTTTTCAGTGAAGAGATGATACACTGAGTGGGTCTCGATGCTGCTCCCCCACCCCTTTACAGTGAAGAACAGCATAATATACTCTGCACAATTGCAGATACGGCTTATGCCATGGCACCTTTTGACACGCATTTGCTTTAACAGAAGGTATTTAACCAAGCTGGTATTCAAGATGTTAAACTTGTGCAATAAGTCAAAATTACACTGAAGATTTCTGACTAACAGGAGAGTTTTTTCCTTAGCTGAAGTAATTCCCACTTGCAATCCATACAGAGGTAAATGTGTTTTTTCTGCTGTAAATTTATTTTGTTGTACCATGGTAATAAACCCAAATTTGACCTTGGCACTTTAGTACTAACTACAGCAATAAAAGATGTGCAAATATATATATATATATATATATATATATATATATATATATATATATATATATATATATATATATATAGGTCCAGTTGAAGGCGGCGTAGCCGAAACACGTAGGCTGTTTAATTTTGTTTAATGCACTTCACACTTTATTTAATTTAATATTATGATGCCAAAAGAGAAAATAATAAAACAAATCAAATAAATATCTGGAACTGGACCGGGAGTCGTCTGCTCTTGTGCCACTGTGTAACTGGTCCGGGGGAGTGGCTGAAAAGAGACCTTTATTTATATATATGTATATATATATATGTGTGTGTGTGTGTGTGTGTATAATGGCAGTAAAAATTAATGTGGAGTTTTAGGGATTGCTGTCAAAGGACTTTGAGCCTCATTATGAGTTTGGTGGTCCCACCATGGGACCTACAAGCTCACGGGGAGGATGCCACTACCAAGGCGGTGACGTTCCCCACAAGTGTATTACAATGTTCCATCCGGGCTGACCAGCAGAAACATTGCAACACGTGTTTCCGCCGGGCTGCCCGGCCAGACCAGTGTTAGGAGAAGAGGCCAATAGCCTAACACTCCGGCATCCTCGGAATATGCACTGCCTGCAAAGCAGACAGCGCGCATTCTGACAGTGCTGGGCAGGTGGGGCCCTGTGGTTCCCGGCACTGGCTTTCTGCCAGCCTTTTCATGCCAGGCTCCCCGCCATGAAAAAGCTGGGGGAAAGAGGGGTTCTAAACAGCCAGGTCATGCTGAGTTCATCGCTGCCACAAGCCCCACCACCGTCACCCCATCGGGATCTTTGATCCTGGCGGAGTCGGCGGTCTTTAGGCAAGTCTGCTCACCAATGTTGTAATGTCCTAGGACCACCAGCCTTTTAATGAGGCCATTTGTCAGAGAAGGGGGCTTTGCTCCAGATATTCTAGTTCTGAGTGTTTCGAGCAGGGGGGAAGAGAAGTGCAGGTCTAGAGCATCCACTGCCAAGAAGAGCCCTTTTGTTTCAAACTACAGCAAAGCGATATTACATCTCCATTTCTGTGGAAGTGTTGCTCTTCACAAAGCTTTCTAAATTTAAAGACATACGGATGTAAGGAATGAGATTATTATTTTAGGTGGATTAGGGCCCAACACAAGGAATACAGCCACAAATTTATTAAGGTAAAGCACAGTGTCATTAATTTAATCCTCAATACTACCTCTAGCCACAGATGTTTAACTTAGGAAAATGTGTAAAGTATTCAGCAGTACCAAAAAAGTTACATAGCCTAAGCAGATCACAATCACAAACAACACAAGGAATGTAGAAAAATAAAGAAAAGTTTAATGAGCAAAATTTCTCAAAGTCTTCCAGTGGGTACAGTTGCAGACTGTATCTGCTAAAGTCCTTTCCAGATAGTAGCTGGATGAGGTTAATCTGAAGATGTTGGCTTTGGTTGGAAAAGCACAAAGAATGAGAAATTCAAATTCCACAGCCAACAAAGTCCTGGCATCAGGCAGAACCTTTTCACCGTTTGCCCAGTCTAGATTTTTACATTAGGTCTTAGAGCCTCATTACGAGTTTGGTGGTCTCAGCCTGGTGGTCGGACAGACAGGGGACTGCACCACCACTAGGATCACGGATCCTGATGAGGTGGTGGCGGACAGAGTCATGGTAAGCCATGGAGGTGCCCATGGCAGCTCACTCAGCTGATCACGAGTCCACTTTCTGCCAGCATTTCTATGGTGGTTTCACTGCCATGGAAATGCTGGTGGAAAGTCAGTGCTGAGGGCCACAGGATATCCCTGCACTGCCTATGCCTATGGCATGGGTAGTACAGGGGCCCCCTTGCCAGCACCCTTGGAATGCCCAATTTCTGACATTGCGCATTCCAAGGGTGCTATTGGGCGACAGCATTGGCCTCGGCTCCCATAATGCCATGGCACTGCTTCTGCCATTCAGATTGGCGGAAACATTGTAATAGGACGGGGGTGAGGCCGCCAGTATGATGACACCCTCACTCCCACAGGTTTGGCGGTCCGACTTTCAGACCGACAAACTCGAAATGAGCCTCTAGGTCTTTCTTATGGAACTTGAAATTTTCAGCGGGCAAGCCTGAAGCTGTGTTCAACAAAGTCACACAGAAATCAGACACCTTTGCCCCAAGGTCCCGCTGACAATCCTGAGGTATGGAAGTTGAAACGTTTTGTAATTCTCAGCTGGTCAGATTTTTTAGAGAAGTTTCTCTTGAATACTTCCAGGGCTCCCAGGATGTCCAGCACATATGAAGCTGGACTCATTCTAGGAGGGGCCACCAGCAGGGTGTAGTCCATTTCCAGTTGCTACTGTTCAGTGCTTGAACTTCTGGAAAAAGGACTCTTGCAGCTTGTTACTTTCCCTAGCCACAAGGGAACTCAGTCAACTGACCCTTGGGGACCACTTCTTACTCCTATGTAACGTAGTAGGAGGTTCAGTCCATCAGACCAGAGAGTGTTCTTGTAATCTGTTGGTGAAGTCTCAGCCATTGCATGCATGTGTGTGAATCCTGGACACTCTCTAACCTATGAGAACCCTCCTCACTTTGCCACACAACCTTTTTGTTGTACTGCAAACCGTCCCACAAAGCACTATTCTAAGACAAATCCAACATGGCAGAATATTTCTGCCCCTGAAGGAAGCCAGTGGTATGTTTAAGCAAATAAGCAGTAAGAGCTTCTTCTGCTACACAAAAGTGGTTTTGAGACTGTCTCTCTCTCCAAATGAGTTGGCGCCTACTTGGCTACACAGGGCCTGAGGGGCACAAGGCTTCTCCATGTAAACTCAACTATGAATGGGCAGGCCTCTTTCAAGTTAATGAAGTTCCTGGACCCTTTCTAGCTGTCTTTCCTAAGCTGATATCTTTCACCAGAGAGTGCTCTTGTGAGCTGTTGGTGAAGTCTCAGCCAGTGCATGCATGTGTGTGACTCCTGCACACTCCCTAACCTATGAGAACCCTCCTCACTTTGCCACACAACCATTTTGCTGTACTGCAAACTATCTCACAAAGCACTATTCTAAGACAAATTCAACATGGCAGAATATTTCTGCCCCTGAAGGAAGCCAGTGGTATGTTTAAGCAAATAAGCAGTAAGAGTTTCTTCTGCTACACAAAAGTGGTTTTGAGACTGTCTCTCTCTCCCAATGAGTTGGCACCTACTTTGGCTACAGAGGGCCTCTGGGGCACAAGGCTTCTTCATTTAAACTGAACTATAAATGGGCAGGCCTCTTACAAATTAATTAAGTTCCTGGACCATTTCCAGCTGTCTTTCCTAAGCTGATATCTTTCATACACCTCACACTTGAGAATGCCTAAGGCCTTGCTCCTGTTTTGGGAAAGATTTTTACACCGCATTAAGGAGAAACACTGGCAGAGCCACCTGCCAGTAGGCTAATATTAATTAACCTCCTGAAGGCTCAGGGAGGTATAATATGCCTGATCCTTCAGTATATGAGGAGGGTGAATACCCACTTCAATTATTAACCACAACACTTGTCTGAGTAGAACACTAATGTCACTAAATAAACCTAAGTTCATTCCCCTAGTAGCCATGGCACAAGACAGACAGGCCCAACTTAGAGGCAATATGTAAAGCATTTATGCAGTCAAACAGTAAGAAAGCCAGAAAAAAAACACAAGAATAATCCCAAACCAATTTAGGAAAATAGAGTACATTTTAATAAATAAAGCAGCAAAAAACCAATACCAGAGATATGACATTTTAAAGATTAAGGCCCATATTTATACTTTTTGACGCTAAACTGCGCTAACGCAGTTTAGCGTCAAAAAGTTTTGCGCCGTCTAACGCCATTCTGAAGCGCCATGCGGGCGCCGTATTTATGGAATGGCGTTAGACGGCGCAATCAGACCGGCGCTGCCTGGTGTGCGTGGGAAAAAACCACGTAGACCAGACAGCGCCGGCGTAGGGGGAAAATGGCGCATGGGCGTATTAAAATGGGGCAAGTCAGGTTACGTCGAAAAAATCGTCTTAACCCGACTTGCGCCATTTTTTAACGACGCCCATCCCCCATCAACATGACTCCTATCATTGTAAAGATAGGAGTCATGCCCCCTTGCCCAATGGCCATGCCCAGGGGACTTCTGTCCCCTGGGCATGGTCATTGGGCATAGTGGCATGTAGGGGGGCACAAATCAGGCCCCCCTATGCCACAAAATATTATTAAAAAAAAAAAAAAAAAACTTACCTGAACTTACCTGAATGTCCCTGGGGTGGGTCCCTCCAGCCTTGGGTGTCCTCCTGGGGTGGGCAAGGGTGGCAGGGGGGGTCCCTGGGGGCAGGGGAGGGCACTCTGGGCTGATTTTGAGCCCACTTGTCCCTTAACGCCATGCCTGACCCAGGCGTTAAAAAGCGGCGCAAATGCGCTGTTTTTAGCCACGCCCACTCCCGGGCGTCGCTTTTGCCCGGGAGTATAAATACCACGTAAAGGCCTGGGAGTCATTTTTTAGACGGGAACGCCTCCCTTGCATATCATTAACGCAAGGAAGGGGTTCACGCTAAAAAATGACGCACATTCCGGGAACTTTGGCGCTATTCGCCTCTAACGCCATAGTATAAATATGGCGTTAGTTGGCGTTAGTTTTGCGTCGAAATTACGTCAAAAAAAACGACGCAATTTCGGCGCAAACGGAGTATAAATATGGCCCTAAATGTAAAGTAGCATGAAAAAGCTTTAAGCACAGGTGCAGCCCTCTGGTTGCACTTAACAAGTACCTAGACATAAGTTAAAACTGACCAAAATAGTGTTCTGAGATACAGAAACCAGTTCTACCTGGTTGGATGTTTTACCTTCAGACTTTGGGCCTTACTATGAGTGTTGTAATCCAAGGACCGCCAAACTCCCTGTGACTGCCGTATTTCAGGCGGTCCGACCGCCACATTATAACTGTTGTGGGTGGACCCGCCAGGGGACTGCCGTCTCTGCTAGCAACATTGTTCCAAATGGGCTGACCGCAGTCTGACTTGTTCTCAGCCACGGTGATGCTGAGCTCAGCGCTGGCGGGCTGAATACAACTCAACTTTTCACCAGACTTTACATGGTGATACCCAGCCATGGAAAGGATAGTGGAAAGGCAGTACTGGGGGCCACAGAGGGGGCCCTGCACTGCCCATGACAGGGGCAGTGCGGGGCCCCTCTGCCGAACACCATCAGAATTTGCACTGTCTGCTTTGCAGACAGTGTGTATTCTGTTGGTGTGGTGTACTACACTATTGGCCTCGGCTCCCTTAAGGGAGATGAGACCAATATTGTAGCACAGTTTTTGCCGGTCAGCCCGGTGGGAACATGTAATACAATGTTCCTGCTGGAAAGCCTGGCAAGAACATTGTAATATGTTTGGGGGTACGCCACTGGTAAGATGGTGGCATCCTCCCCGCAAGTTTGGTAGTCGGCTCGTCTGACCGCCAAACTCATAATGAGGCCCTCTGTCTCACAAATGGAAGTGAAAAGTACTCAACTGGACAAGATAGCAGGTTGTAGCAAAAAGAGTTCCATGACATCAGATAGCTGCTGGCCACGGTCCCAGTGAAAGTGTTGAATTTTGACAGGAAAGCTCAGAGCAAGATAAATTTGAATTTCACACTAAAGGAAGGTTCCTCACTGGACAGATACTTTTGTCACTATCAACTGGAAAAGATTTCTACCTTTGGACTTGGTGACTTTTTAAACTCAAATTATTCAAGCAGAGTAAGGCTGCAGGTTGTAGCCGAAGAGCAGGGAGCATTACATTGGACCTCTACTAAGGGTGTACGAAGCCCAAGATCGCAGACAGCAGGGAGGGGGGTGGAGCAAGGACATGCCCCTTTTCCCTCATGCTCTCAAGTGCTTGAGGGGTCCCACAGTGCAGGAAGTGCTACATTGGACTCCTGCTAAGGGACTATGAACTCCAGGATCACAGCAGAGGGGGCAGGCAAAGCAAGAACACATCCGTTTTTACTTGCTCTAATAAGTGCTTGAGGGGCCCCGCCGAACTTTTATTGGAACTCGGAGGATGCTGGGCTGAGCCACCCCCTAACATTTGATTTTTTAGGCTCTTTCACGCAACAAGCAGGAGTGTAGCTTTCCATTTAGCAATTTCTTGTTCCTTGACACCTTGCTGGGGGTCCTTCCAAAAGCATTACTGTGTCATCTTACTGTTTTAAGTTTTTATTGTACTTTGCAACTGATCCTTTTCTGTTGCAGCCTGTCTACTACTGTTGTTAGCGCTTCAGTGATTCGTTATAGTCTTGGGATATGGGCAAGAGCAAGTTGTCTCCAGTGAATTGTGCTAAAAAAACCTGTGTAATGGTACCAACATATTAACTGACTTGACCGCTACTGTCGGAGCTACAGCTGTTGAGATTAGACTAGGAGAAGAATTTTGTCGCTGGGCTCAAAAGTTGCCAATCCTTGTAACCATGCTATTGATCTCAGCATATCATCAGAGAAGGCTGTTTCTAGAGTTAGGTCTGACCCTAATCTGCCTGCAGCTACTAATTCAAGTATGGTAGAAGTTACAGTGCACCAACTTCCAGAAGCACATCTGATTGTTTCACTTAAGCCCTCTCGGAAATCAAAGAAGGCAGTGGCATCCCTTGGGTCTACATAGGGTACAGCTCCTACATCTGACGCTGTGGATGAATTACTAACTAGACATTTTAACAAGTTGGAACCTAATGATTTCTTCCTTTTCTGCTTATATTGATAGGCTTAGCAAACTTGAAGATGCCCTCACCAAGCTTGACAATATCCCTCTGCCTATCTACTTGACTTTTTGTGGGAGGAACCCTTGGAACCACACCAATTTGACCCATCCTTGCAGGGCTCTACTTTTGAAGGCCCGTCTGATCCTTTGTGTTCTACCAGAGGATCCTTACCATGTTGACTCCAGATCTGAATCATTTACTGTAAGTAAACCTAGGCTTCAACCAGTTGTTGTGTGGATATACATGCTTCTCCAGACCATCTTCAGCCACAACAGCTGCCTTCCGCAGGACCTAATGCGAGTGCGAAGCCCACTAACTCTGCCACAAGAGGTAGTGATCATAGTTCCAATAATCATAATTTTGATTTGCCATCAGCAGCTACACCTTTTGTTATTGTTCTTGGCAATGCCTCCCTTTAAAATCTGGGGTTGTTACACATTACTCACAGCTCAAACGTGAGATGATCAATTGGTTTGAGGGGTGACTTGGCACTAACATGAATTTGTTAAATAATGTTAGTATGGTGTGAAGGGTCAACTGGGTAGGCAAGCTGGCAAAAACTATAGAAGGTGGTTGTATCATTGTGAACTTTAACAATCCCCACACAGCTGGCTACTAGCTACCTTGCCACTCTGTGTGCACCTTTTCATGGTGTTGTGACTTTTCCTTTGCTATTTTTATTGGCCTCTCACTATTCTCAAAAACACCCTAGTGCCTCATCAACAGTCTTCATTCATCTGCTCTGAAAACCTAGATAAGGGTTTTACCTCTGGTATCTCATCCAGAAACAGGTTTGGACCCCTGAGTTCCCTTAATGACAATGACTGGCTGCTCCAAGGACCTTGCACCAATAATAGACTGTCATCATTAATGGAATCTGGAATTCATTTGACCGGGAATATTTATCATTTCATGTTGGAATGTAGCAGGGTGTAGCTAGAAACAAAGATGATATAGGGTGTTTTTCATTTTTGAAAACAACATATTGTGATCTGTCTGCAAGAAACATGGGACACATGCAACAGTGTGTTTCTGAAGTGCTATAAAGGTTTTTATGTCCTGACAGTAGGATCAAGTTTAGATAGATTGAAGGGGGGCCTTTTAGTCTAAACTTCTGTAAACTGAAATTGTGGCCTCATGCATAAGGACACATGTACTCCCAATTTACTTGCTATTTGTTTCTCCTTTTGAAATCTGTGTAGTGTTTTGCTTATCAATTTTTATAATGCTAATCTAGTCTGGTTTTGGAACTTGAAGTTCTCCTTTAAGAAGTTTGTTGGAAAAACAGGCATATCTCAATAAAGGAATTGTTTTTGTTGAATAACTAGGTGACTTTAATTCTCATCCATGCAACACCTTCCCAGTACAGGAGGCCTAAAACTGATTTCCTTTACCACCAGTTGAGCAACATTTTAGACATGCTGCCCAAGGGAAATCGCTTAATGCTGTACTGAGCAATATGTTTGGTCCTTATTGAGCCACTTAGCGCAGATAAGAATTGTACCCCAACTAGACCTACTTTTTCTAGGAGAGGTTGTTCTACCACAATTGGTTTTATATTTGTTTCTCCTGGCTTAGCTGCTTCTCTCCTAAACTTTGATGTACTCTAGGATCCTAGTAGTGATCATAATCTGTATGTGCTACCTTCTACTAACTGGGCAATCCTGTACCCAATACTTATGCTTTGTGTGGTCTGGCATTTACTAAAGATCAGGGCTGCAGAATTCCCTAGGATAAGGTTATACCATAGACAATTTTGTTTTGAAATTTTCAGTGCCTGCTCCAATGAGTTTTTTTGCTTGCCTCTATGATGGAGACCTAGTAGCTTCCATTAGTAGAGTAGTAGTAGTATTGAAATGTTGTGTTGCTTTCTGCAGTTAAGCAAAGTGTATTCTTAATACTACAAACTCTAGTGCCCCATATTTATGCTGATGATTTCATTATCGTGCACCATTTTTCACAAAAGGCTTCTGAAAGCTCTAAACGAGGAGCCTTGGGGCAGATATAGGGTCAATTCCTGCCGCTGAGGTTATAACAAAGCCGCCAAGAAAAGGATATCTGAACTGAAGCTATAGGCCTGGGAGGATCTAATGTATTCTTACTCTTTTAGGGATAGCTCCAAATTTTGGGAAATTATTAATCATCCAGTTTTTGTGCTTCTTATCACAAAACCTTACCCCAGAATCTTGGCTTGAGTATACTGCGGTCATTTATGACATCTCCTATCCAAACCGTTCCCTCAGTATTCAACTGAACAGCTTTCTGTCCTCCTGCTTGATTCTTCCATTACTGTTGGTTGGGTGGAGGTCAGGGACACCCAAGAATGAAGCCCTGGCCCAGAGGCTGTCCACCCTGACTTCTTTAAGTCCAGTGTTGATCTATGGGCCCCACTCTTAACCCTTTACACCAATAATGCCATTAGACATCAAATTTCATCTTCATGGTCCAATTCTATATTTGTTCCAGTCTTTCAAAGGGACGTAAAGTTGACCTTTGTTGCTGTCTCCACATCTCCTTGATTGACTCTAAGGTCAAGGTGATAGGGAGATTGATACTGAATAGATTGATTATATGGGTCAATGACCACCATGTTCTGACTGACGTCTAATATGGTTTTCCACATGGGAAGCAGATAGTGGACCAAGGTTTGAATCTCTATCTGTTCATTGCCAAATATGCCAAGACAAAGGATGGCTAACTCCATTTGGGGTTCATGGATCTGAGATCTGCTTTTGACAGGGTAAATAAGGCCAAGCTTTGGAAAAAACTTCTAGGCATGGAACCAGACCCATTAATCACTGCTTTTTTACATGACTTACATTTGGACCTCACTGCTTCTGTTCATTATGGGCTTAAGGGGGTGTATGTGTATGACGAAGTTTGCTTTGTAGAGAGCTGTCAGATAGGACTGCATACTAGCTCCTTTTTATTTACATTGTATCGTAATACTTAATAATCTGGACAAGGTTTTATAAGCAGCAGGGCATGATCTGCCTTTGGTTAGTGGTTGTGTAATGCCTGTGTTATTTTTTATTGATGCTCCTCTCTTGGGGCCTGATTTCAATCTCAAGATCTCCAGACTCACAGTGGCAGTTTGACCACTGTGGCTGTGGCACCTTGCCTTGTGGGCAGTAAGGCCTACTTAGGGGTGAGTTACTAATATTTAGATGGAAGGGTTTGGCCTATCAAAAGGGGTTATTTTGAAAGGTTGAACTTGTAGTTTAAAATCTGCACAGCAAGTGTACAAATGTTAGGCCTGAAGTCACATTTACACTCTCACTGCAGTGGGTGGCTAAAGCGTGCTATATTGCATGAGTGACATTTAACTAATAGGCCTTAGGTACACTCTGTACCATATACTAAAGATGTATAAGTGAGTTAAATGTACCAGAGATTTGCCAATTTCATCCTGTTGAAAGGGGGAGGATAGGCACTTTACCCGTGGTTAGCAACTTCCCACCGACGTGAAGGTGGCGGTCCAACCACCACATCTGAGCTGGGGAAAAGGGAGGGATTTAAGGCTGAAACTCACCTCTACTCATTTTCACACATCCCGTGCCACCATAGAGCCGATTGTACATGTACTTCTGCTGCTTGTGCTGCTTGATGATGCCGAAAAACGACACCGTCGTAGACACAACCAACAGTAAGCTAAACACTTTCCCATTTCCATCAACTCCACAGCAAATAGATGCCCTGCCACGGTCCAAACATGTTTGTGGGCCCCTGTTTGGAGTTATTCTCAATGTATGAACTAATCACAGCTCTATATTGCCCTCTTTGGCCAGGTCACTGATACTGCACATCCACACTCTACAAAAGTTCATATGTGTGCACATCCCATAATCAGGGATAGTGATGAATATTATGAATTCTGTCATGCAATAGCACCTCCTAATCAAAATCACACCTATTAGTCTAAATGACACCCTTACATTGCTCACATGCTATGGCCTGTTGTGATATCAAAGTTACATCTGTATGGATGTGTCATGAAACTGAAACACACCTTCTCTGTTAAATCTCTGTAATGGACTCTCACATATCACCTATATTTAAAGGTAATGTTAGGTTAAAAAAAAAGAAGAAAAAAAAAATCAGCGTGAGAAACATTCAAAGGTCACAATGTAAAGACTCCCTGCAGAATAGGTATGCCTCCACCAGGAGGGGCCCTAGAAGGCTGGTTCCGTGGGCCAAAATTTACAAATATCCAATCTACATGATAGGGAGAAAAGCAAGCCAAGTTAAGAAATACTTTCCACATGAAATACCACCCAAAGCAATGTCAGCCCCAATTGGATTACATCCCACATATCCATCCAGTAAACATTTCCCCTTGTCCCGGTTGAGTCCAGCACTGGCTCCAAGGTTAGATCATACCAACCACATCAAATGGATCATCAGTCAGGGTGAAACAAACACAACTGTAGTCAAATATCCGACAGTATCCTTTAACATCAAAATGGTGGAAAAGTAACAGCTGGACTAATGTATAATAAAAGTAGTGCATTATTTTTCATTGAAAACAATAAACACATGTAGTAAAAGCCAATGGCCAGTCGAATAGTACAATATGTCGTCCAGCACACAGCGATGCCTCTAAACTTGCCTCTCAGAACACTGCCATGTGAACCTCCCCAGGAAGGGTCATCTAGTGGACATTCCAGACACCTCAATGATGTCATTTGGTAGGGGTGGGGTCGGTTCTGGGATGGGTGGGTTTGGTTTTTAAAGGGTGGGCCTGACATGTAAGGGTGTGTCCTAGGTTTCTGGGAGGGGTTTTGGTTTTTTGGGGGGTATAGCTTGGTTTAGTATTTGAGATTCAGGTTTCACAGGGGAGAATTTGGATGTGGAAGGGACAGGTTGGGGTGCGTAAGGGGTCTCTTTGTCTTTTGGGGGGGTGGTTTTGACAGGGGTAATGGTAAGGGCAAATAATAAACTTTCCTTGGAAAAATAGGTAGGATGTTCAGAAGGGAATACGGTTTGGGAAGTTGAGGGAGTGGAAGTGTCAGGTGTGGCTGGGTGTGTTTTTGGTGCTGCTGTGTGTCTAAAGTATCTGAAGTATCATGTTTGTGTTGTGTAGATGTCTGTTGTATGAGTAAGTATGGGTGTTTGCATTTTTGGTGCTGTGTGATGTGGACATGCTGGGTATGCTGGGGTGGTGAATGGATCTGTCAGTGTGGGTGTGATGTCTGGGGGAATGTTGGGGATGGTGGATGGGTATGTGGGTGTGGGTGTGGTGTCTGAGAGTATGTTTGGGATGGTGGATGGGTATGTGGGTATGGGTGTGGTGCCTTGGGGCATATTGGGATTGGTGGATGAGTCAGTGGGTGTGGTGTTAATGGGTATGTTGGTGGTGGTGGTGAGAGGGTTAGTGTCTGCTGAGTGGTTACGTGCGCATGTGTTTTGTGGTGTTTATGTTTGCGTGTGCTGCTTGGGGCTGGTGAGGTGTGTGCATGCTGATGTTTGAGTGTGCTTGGGACAGGTATGGGAATAGGGAAATGGGATGGGGAAGAGGCAGGAGGTAGGGCGGAAGTTAGGGATGGGTGTAAGGCTGCCATGAGGGAGGAGGCCAGAGCCTGAAAAGATCTCTGTGGGGCAGAGATAGCACTGTGGATGCCCTACAGGTAGGCCGCCATCTGTTGCTGATGGCTACCTTGCACCTGGATGGCAGTCAGTAGTGCCACCTGACTCACAGAGATATTTCTCAGGACGTCAATAGCCTTCTCACTCAGGGCAGCAGGGGCAAAAGGGGCAGAGGGTGAGATGTCTGGAGCAAAGGAGACAGCTCCTCTTTCAGGTGAGCAGGCCCAGCATACTAATAAACAGAGGGATAGGGAGGAATATTGGTCCAGTGTACAGCCTCCCTAGAGGTATGCAAATCAAGAAAAGTACACTGTTCCAGTGAGGGAGAAAGTCAGTAACAATGGGAGGGTCCTATTTTTGGAGCAAAAACCTCACACACCCAAATAGGTGTCATGCTTCATCATCGGAGTTGCTCCTCGTCAGACTGGCGCTGCAATGTCTGACGGGCTCCACCCCAGATGGGGGGGCTCTTTGCCGGAGTTCTTATCTGAGATGATGCCCAGACCCTAATTGTGTGCATAAAGAAAGGAGATCAAGAAAGAGGAATCTAAAATTGGCTCACTGAACCATAAAGAAAAATCTATTTAATCAGAATATATAGGTCAGAGGCCAAGGTTAAAACTAATCATAAGAGTGAAACAGAGTTAATGGTCAATCACTCTAGAACGGGGTGGGGAATTTCTACGCCATCCCCCATTAAGGTCAACATGTTTTGCGTCTAACAGAGGCCCAAACGGGTCCAGTGACGCTTCTTCAGGACCAAAAAAATTGGACGTCAATAGCCTTCTCACTCAGGGCAGCAGGGGCAAAAGGGGCAGAGGGTGAGATGTCTGGAGCAAAGGAGACAGCTCCTCTTTCAGGTGAGCAGGCCCAGCAAACTAGGTGGGGAGCAACAGGGAAGGTGGAGATGGTAATGTAGGTGGCAGACAAGGATCGTGCAGGAACTGGTCCTGCGTGTTCCGCAACCACTAGGGAGTGTCCACTGCAGAATAACTCTGATGACAAAGACAATGAGCCTGTGTCCTTCATGGTACTTCCCTCACCCTCTGGGCCACTGGGTCCCTCAATGTCTGTAGTGTCACAACTGGAGATACTGTGGCCAGCTGTTTCCCCACAGATGTCGGCCCTGTCTCCTCCACTTGGCTGGGATGATGCTGAAATGAAAAATACAAATAGGTTTAGTGTATGTGCCAGAACACACTTGACCAATAGCTTTGATCACAGGACATTACTAAACTGAGAAGTAGACCCCCAGCCACAAGGTCCACTAAAGTGGCCTTAACATTAGCAAGACCATATGAGGGCACGCTACATTACTTGGAAACAGTTGCTCACAGTAGATGCATAATCTCGGAAAGCTCCAATTGCATGAGGGAAGTTGTCCTATCACAATACCCATGTATCAATTACGAGATCTCATCACCTTGAATGGTTCAGCGCTTGTAGCATACTTCAGTAACCTGAACTTATAAAATAGTATGGCAATGCCAAATTAATTCCTCAGCACTGAAACTGCCCTAATCGCAGCCACCAACAGCATCTGAGCCCTCCTCGACTGAGGACAAACAGCAGCAGCAGCATCATTTCTTACACAGATGACACCCAACTCATCCTGTCACTGACCGACAACCCCTCCACCACCAGAACCAGCTTCCACAGATGCATGTCAAGCTGTGCTGATTAGATGAAAAACAACTGCCTGCAGCTGAACACAGACAAGATGGAAGTACTGATCTTTGTCAACAGCGGCAACACATGGAACGACTCCTGGTGGCCAGCAGACCTAGGACCCACTCCCTTCTACTATGCCAGAAACCTTTGAATCACCATTGACAACAAGCACACAATGAAATCAAAGACCAACAATGCCTCTTCCGCCCGCTTCCTCACTTTGCGCATGCTACGTAAGATCTTCAAGTGGCTACCTCTACACATGAGGTGCACCATGAAACAGGCCTTCATCACCAGCTGACTGGAATATGGCAACGCCCTCTACATAGGAATCACTGCACGACCTATAGAGACTCAGACCATACAGAACTCCACAGCCAGACTCATCCTTGGCCTTCCCCGACCAACCCACATCACACCCCACCTAAGGCAACTCCACTGGCTTCCTATACAGAAAAGATGCCAATTCAAGCTGCTGACCCATGTCAGAAGGCTCTACACAACCAAGGACCCGCATATATTAACCATTGTCTGAACTAATACTAACCGTCAAGAAGACTAAAGTCTGCCTCCTTTCACTTTCCCATACTCCCCGCATCTACCGTTGCATAAGTGGAGGGCACTCCTCTCACGTTGCAGCAAAAACCTGGAACAGCCTCCACACACTCCTTTGGACCATCCCCTCACTTCCGGAATTCCGAAGGGCCCTCAAGACCTGGTTGTTTTAAAAGCCTCTGGGATCTGCAAGCACCTGGATACCCTTTTGGGTGATTAGTTGCGTTTTATAAATCCAAATTGATGAATAGATTGATTGATTGATTGATTGATTCCTACAGATTCCACACAAGGCCCTACAATCAGCAAATGTTCATAAACCTAATACCACATCATGATGACATGATGGTCAACTAATGCAGTTATGTTGCTGCAATATGTACAGTAGCAGAAATAAGATGACATGGAAAAACCCTTGTCACACTGTTGAAATTTACCAGTGATAACTTCCTAATATGTACGTTGTCAGAATAGTCTCATGAAAGTTGTACTCGTGTAGTTTGACTATGTAACACATGTCACACAGAAAAGTAGACAGAAGACAATCTGTCACGGAGATTTGTCTACAAATATCCACAGCATATGTATCAGTTAGGCCTGGAGAATTCACAAGTCCAGATTTGTACTGGTGAGAACATCATTCTAACATTGCACAACTAAAATCTGACAGTCCATTGAATGTTTTTGAGGCACAGGCAATCTCCATTACCTGAAGAGGTGGTTTAATCTGTTTCCTAAAGGGAAGGCACATTACTGTACCTTTTGTCAAGCACACATAAATGCAATTGTATTACTGAGTGTACACACTCACATATGATTTCCACATTGCTGCAAGTCACTCCCTGATCCATGTCAGGATTCAGTTAATTAACCTTCACCAATAAACATGTGCACATCACTTCGCTGAATAATTCCACATCAATTGCATGGAAATTCACATTGTGAGAAGTTACTGTAGGTCCATCTGTCGTCCTTCATTACTTCAGCAATTGGACATGTGTAATGGCTCAGGGTATGTGTGACCCAGCAAACAAGGTTTAGATACTCAAGACTGTGGCAACACATGAACTGTTTACCCATCACATATAACTATTTTTGAATACAGTTTGGCTCACACACACATATGTGATGGAATCAGACATCATCCTATGAAGACATGTTGATGATGTGTGAAACAATAGTATACATGATACTACAAAAGTGAAAGGTACACATGCAGGCACAAATGCTGATGGCACAAGTTATGTTTTCTAACTCATGTAACTTTATATTCATCACTTACCAAGGGGATGTATTGCTCAGTGACTCCACCCAAAAAGCAATGTATGCTATGTCACATGTAAGAGGGCTTTCCTCACATGAGAAACAGTAGTGAGTTAGCATCACTCTTGACACTCTAAAGACAACTGGCCTGAGGGATAAAAATGTCACCCACAACATCACACAACATAAGATGATTAATCACTGCACTCAACCATGTGTCTGCTCAAGAAGGTAATTTGTTAGTGGACTGCACTCTGCTGTGTTCCTGATCATAAGGCAATAGGCAAAGCACATCAACATGCACTTACTACCAAATCTACACAATTATTCTTCTGGTGCATCCCACATTGGCCAGCCCCAATATCGATGGGGAGATGCCTGCCTACAGCACACAGAGTTGGCAATGTAACGTGTGATTCTGGCAAAGACTCACCCCATTTTAGCTGCTGTGAGTCCCTCAACTGCCCATCAAGCACCGGGTAGGAAACTGCCATTATGTGGGTCATTAGGGAGTCAGGATCACGCGCGTGCCCAGTCCATGTTGGGAGGACAGCCCCAGCTGGACCTCCATGATCTTCCAGGCCTAGCTTCTCAGGTTCTGCCACCTTTTTCAGCAATGGATGCTACACCGGCAATCGACCCTCCCAGGGTCCTCACATGCCAGGCAATGGCTCTCCAAATGGCTTGCTTCTGAAGAGCCTTGACCTGTATGGATGCAATAGATGAATAAAGAAAACATAATTGCATATGTTTGGATATATGTTTGGTTAACACACATTTTGTATACACCTAGCACAAGTATTTTTGTTAACACAAAAGTACAGGGACACAAACACACACTTTTTTAGTCATCTGCTGATTATCCTCAACCCTGGACATGGCCTACACTGACTAACCCAGCTCACTAACATCATGTAGCTTAAGGCAAACTGACATGTACTGTGATGTGAGCTACTATGAAACACACACACCATTGTGACCTTCTAAAGGGTAAACTACTCATGTATGACTTTACAGACACCTTTACAGCCAAGCCCAGTCACTTGTTGCATATGGTCCATACAGGCCACTACCATAGTATAGACTACATCCTAAGACTTAAGTCACAATGAAAGGGCTGGCATGTGTGCCACTGAGAGCTTCCTCTCTGGGGATGTGTGGACATGTGAATTACTTAATGGAATTTCATACTATGTCGGATTGAGTTTGTGTGGGATGTACTGGTATCACAGGACACACCTTTTACCATATGTGGCACTGTTACAGAGGTGACATTCAACATACCCTGGTATGTTTTGTTTGATTGGTTGAATGTAAAAAAGCTAGTGATTCACATGGAATGATCTCTTCAGAATTAACCAACTACCTGCACTGTACGTTTGACACTTGTGCAAAAGGCCTGTACAGTGCAAACATGACTTATGGAAATGTGACAACAGACCTGTGAAGTAAGGGGCCTGTCATTGGTAAATTCACACATTGACAATGTGGTTCAATGGAAAGATGTACCAGGTCAGAGGGTTACCTCAATCACCATTCCAAATGTAGTCTATGTAAAAGCATTTGGGGCTACTATTCCTTCAGCAGGCTCATTTTAGGAACATCCAAGGATCTGCAGGTCTACAGGGAGATTACCCTTAGCATCAGTTGTATTTCCACAGTAGCTGGGCCCCAAGCCTGAGCCATGGCCCACAATGGGCAAAAAACTATTTATCAGGCCTTGCTCTCTGCAGGCTTACCATAACGAAACAATTTGAACATCACATTTCCATCACTGCAATATATAACAGTACAATATTCTGGCCATCCTATATGTGAGCTTAAGGTACAGTAATATAAAAATTGCTCTGGAACTCAGAGGCATATGTAGCCTGTGAGAAAAGAAAGGGTAGTGCTGAACAGAGTAAAATATGCATTTGAGATAGTTGCCTGTTTCTCTGGAGAGCCATATAGTTGATCATACAGGGGAAGGACCTCTTCAACTAGTTTATCCAGCTCCTCTGGAGAGAAGGCAATGGCCTTCCCAACTGTCTGGCATGGCATGATTGCTCCCAGAGGTGGCAGATAGCAGCTAACGTGGAGGAGGTGTTGACGGCAGCAGTATTAGGAGGCAAGTGAGTTATTTTTCAAACCACAGCGCACATGTATTCCACATACAGGGTCATCATCGTAGAAGGTAACAGCCATTGGCCCACGACCATCACAGTGAACAACATTAGCATATGCCTTTGTCTGCTGTGGATGAAACCGCCCACCATGCGGTTGACATCTGCCAGCGGTGGTAGCTTCCAAAAGTCCAATGTATGAGGTCAGGCATCCACCATTTTAGCAGTTGAAACTACAGTATTGGTGATATGTAAATGCGTCACCACCACTACAAATGTGTTGTAACATGTTTATATATGTACTACTCCATTGATCTGTAATTTCTTTTGCACAATCATCAGTGTAGCGAGTTACTAGACATAAATGCCAGATAACCACAGTGCACTGCACACCGCCAGTGATGGTATTTTGGAAGAACAAATCAAATTTTACAATTTCAAGGTGCTCATGAGAAACATTTAGGTGCATGATGTGCACATATATATTGTAGACATGTGTGGACCACAACAGGGATTATATCTGGATTTTGGGTAGTAGAAAATTGTAATGTGAAATATGTGTAATGTTTTCTGAGCCAGTTATTTTTTGTCACATAACGTTTGGCTTACTCATCATATATATTGCTCTGGACATTGACCAATGCTCCAATGTATTTCATTCCATACATAGGTACCTTGGGAAAGGGAGGAGATGACAATCTCCAGTGTACCGCCCATTTCCAGACCGTCAGACCATGGAAGAAAGGGTATTTATAAAGAAGTTTCATCTGAATAGGCAAACAATACAAGATTTATGTCATCCGCTGGAGCCAGATCTCATGCCTCAAAACACTAATCCAACAGGTATACCACCTATTGTGAGACTCATGGCAGTATTACATTTTCTGGCCACAGGACCCTTACAAAATATAGTAGCTATATCTTGTGTCAAGTCACAACCAATGTTCTGTGGTGCATTAAAAGAGGTGCTATGAGCAATTATGAAACACATTGACAGATATATCAGGTTCCACAGACATGAGAATTTAGCAAATGTAAAGGTTAACTTCTATGGACTTCTGTGGTCGCCTCCCAAATGTGGATGGAGCCATTGATGGCACCCATATTGCATTAGTACCAGCACAAGCCAGTGAACAAGTCTATTGAAACAGGAAGCACTTCCATTCTATCAATGTGCAAGCTGTCTGCATGCCAGATTTTTATATTTTAAACATCTGTGCCCAGTTGCCAGATTCAGCCCATGATTCCTTTGTTATGTGGAACAGCACCATTACCCAGCTGATGTCACAACTACAACTGGAGAGGGCCAGGCTTGTTGGTACATAAGATCTGTCCTAACTTTGTGTCTGCAATGTCAGGTGCTATAATCAGAAAGTGTATGACTCATTGTAGCGCTTCTGTCTTATTACAAAAGAGGATCCTCAGCATATCCCAAATGTCCATAGTTGCTAACACAATAGAGGAATCCAACTACGCCAGGGGCAGTCCACTTCGATGAATCCCATGGAAGAATACGGCAGCCAATGGACCTGGATTTTGAAGACCAGATTTCTTTGTCTGGACAAGACTGGTTGAGCCCTCCTCTTCTCACCCAAAAAGTTGTGTCAAATCACCATGGCCTGCTGCATGCTCCAGAACATCGCCCTGAGACGGAACAACCCTTACATGGCAGAGGAGGGAGAGCGTGAAGGTCCACTGGGTGAGAATCCTGAAATGCCAAATAATGATAGTGGTGAAGAGGAACGAGCTGACTTGAGACAAGATCTCATTACCAGCTTCTTCTCATGAATATAAGTATGTAATGAGATGTCATGACTTTGACTATTCAGTCAACTCTTATTATGATGATATGAAGAGTATCTTTGTTGAGAATGTTAGCTGAAGCTCTGGCAAAAGGGTGTTTGGTGAGGAAGGTTTTGAGGCATTCTCATTTTTTCAAAGTTGCTTTGTTTATGTCAGATTTTTGTCACGGACTGCGTTCTCCAGAAATTTGCTATGTGAATTGTGTCACATATATGGTTTCATAGCTAATCTTTTTGTTTTGGTATTTTTAGGTACCGTCACCATGGCATCTTCATTTGTGCATTTCAGAGTTGTGACATTACCAGGTATATGATGCTGTTGGGACAAGCGAAGTGGACATAGATTATTCCTGGGAATATATGTCACAGACTTTGGGTGTAAAAACCCTGTGCCAAGACAGCTTGAACAGTGATAGGATGGAAGTTAAGGAGACTCCATTGGACTTGTTACTTGTCCTGTGGTGGCCATAATGTATTATGTGTGTCATCATGTGTTCAGACAATATGTAGTTGTAGGCCCAAATCATGTCAGTTTCCCTTTACATTGGCTAACTACTCATTTTGAATGAACTATATGTAGCTGTTGATGTGTTTCATCATTGTAGGCTAAAGTACTTGTGGCACATCACTGACATTTGTGTATGACATACCACCAGATGCAGAAGAACTGGACTGTAATGGCACTGTGATCAAAAATTGCTGTGCTGCCATCTGTCTGAGTCTTGCTTTACATGATGTAGGATTCCTTTTGTGAGATAGGTGATATGGCTCTAGCCGATTACATCAATCAATTTCATTTTTGCCTAATCTACAGGACAATGTCTGATATATCCCCTCTTTCCATGTTCTGGATGTCTGTGCCTGTAGATGCGATCACCTACTCAATATAATTAAGTCATATATGATTTGCTGTGTTTCTGACTTCTTGCCAGCCTATGATTGGAAGAATATAATAAAAATGTTATAGGACAAGACACTTGTATTTATGTGCTGTCAGAGTCACCAGATCCTCGGGGTCTCTGCACGTTCCCAACACTTCCACCACTAGACAGCTCCAATACTCTGATTAGACTTATCACAGAGTCTAAGAGAGTCCAAGTGGGGAAAAGGGGATTAGGACAGGAACAGCTGGAAAGGAGAACTGTAGGAAGCAAAAGGTTAAAACACAACATCAAAATTACATCTCATGAAATCAGTACCCTGCTACAACTCTAAGCTTTGTCTTTTCCGAAAAACATAAACAACCCTAGAATAGTCCTAAAACTGACTAGGCTTTAGATGACCGAATACCTGAGGAGGAAACAGGAAAAGTTAAATAAGACTTTCAGATTTGAGTGCTTTCTTTAGCATGAGAATCAGGAAACACTCTGAGCAATTTCTAAACAACCATATGAATCTCCTTTTAAGAATACATATCAGGAACACACAGCATTATATCTAGAACTCTGGTATTGTTGTGTTCATCTCAGAAAAAACATTGGGAAGTGAATTGCGCACATTGCAGATTTTTATATGAGTATTAAACACCACAAAGGATTGTGCACCATGAAATCACACAACGTAGATTTAAGGAATAAATCACGCAACGTGTCAACTTGAAATGCTACCAAGAAAATGTCTTAGAATAGTAGCGCACAGTAATTTACATTATTTATACACGAGGAAAGAATTGTGTGTCTTGCCGATTCAAATGCCACCATACAAATGCCAAGAAATGGTAGTGCACAATGAACAACATGAAAAGCACTCAGGGAAAGAATCACGCGTCTTGTTGATTCAAATGCCACCATGCAAATGCCAAGAAATGGTAGTGCACAATAAATAACATGAAAAAACACTCAAGGAAAGAATCGCACGTGTTTCCTATTCAAATGCCACCATGTAAATGCCAGAAAATGGTAGCGCACAATGAACAGCATGAATTACACACGAGAAGTGAATCACGCGTTTCGCCGATTCAAATGCCACCATGTAAATGTCAAGAAAAGGTAGCAAGGAACAACAAAGTTAAATGCTCATGAAACGAGTTGCACGTCTTGCCAACTCGTAAAACATCATGTAAATGTCAAGAAATATAAGTGCGCAATGAACAACAATGTAATAACGAAGTCAAATCTTTATGGAATAAATTGCGCGTCCTCCCTAATTGCAAACCACCATACAAATGTCAAAAAATGGCAGCGCACAAGTAATCTGTTATTCATTTAAGAATTAAAATCAAGAATATGAACATTCTCAATTACGGTGTTGGGAAATGTCCAAACACCGTCTTACCGCCTGGACACAGTGATCACCAATGAGAGAAGAATGCAGAAGACTGGAAAATCCAAATAGGCCGCCGGGACAGGAGCTCAGGAAGAAGCTGCTGCTCTGCACCGGGACCTCTGAATAGTGAGCACTGGAAGTTGAACTGACTCTCTTTTATAGAGTCTTGGCCCAGCCTAGAACCACGCCCAGGCATGTTGCAGGGAAAGTCTCTAGAAGGCCCTGGAAAGGGACCACACCCTAACACACTCTGAATGTCTGCAGCAATACATTGCAAATGTACAGTATTTATAAGCACCTTAAAAATGAATCTTTTGGATGGAATTCTGCAATGCAAAAGGTTAAACAATAACATATCATCACAATGCATAAATTACATTATCTTGCGAGTGTTGGGTTTTTGCATTCTAGATGCCCGTAGAGCGCACTCTGTCCTGGTGTTGACAGTGCTGGTGTGGCATGGTTGCGATCCTGAGGTAAACACTGTGTACATGCAACATATCCATGCTTACACAAGTGATTTTTTGTCATTGTGTAGTTCACATGGTATTACATATCTGCATTTCTAAATTTGAGATTTACTATAGCAGACAATGAGTTTGTGACTTGTGAATTTATTGAAGTGGTAAAGGTGACGACATATTTAGTGCAAAAACAAACGTAAAAGAAAAGTGAAATAGTCAGTAATGGTGAAAGGAACCATAGATGTAGATGTCAAATTATCTGAAATCCAAAGTCCAGAATACTCTTCCCATCATAAATGGAAAAGTGTTCAGAATTAGCCCACAGAGTGAATGTGTGACACACATTGGAGGAAATTAAGTTAAAATATCTTGCTGGAAGTGGTGGGTGTCTTGCTATCCACACCTTCTGCATATTTACATGGATGTCCCCATTTGCGGGGATGGGGGGGTTTAGCTGCTGCAGAGGCAGGGGTGTCTGAAGATGTTTCTTCCACTGACAGGGTCTCCCTTCCTGTAACTGCTGCAGAGGTAGATGCATCTGATCTAGGCCCATCACAGAAAGAGGTACATGGTGGTGGAAAAGCCCTGCTCAAGGTTGTACGGATATCGATCAGCACCCCATTTAGGGAGCCCATGTTGGAGTTCTGGGCCTCCATCTGTTGGTACATGTCCCTCTGCAGCTTATTGGTTTTCCCAGAGTTCAGTAAGTACCTGGCCCATCACGCCTTGGGACTCCTGATAGACATCCAAGAATTGGCTGATGGTGTCCTGGTCGTGAGTGGCCCCAGTGGCCTCAATCTGCTGGCCCACAGCATCACTTCCACAGACCCTACAACCCCCTCGTCCCCCTGCTGAGCCTGTGCCTTTGGCCCAAGGTGCCTTCTCCAACTGGGACTTGGTCCTTCTGTGTTAGGCCTTGTAATTTGCACTTCAGGATCCAGGACTGGGGGGCACAAGATTTGACTAACACACAGGTACACAGATTGGTAGGAATGTTGTTGGCTAAGATGGTGCAACTGGGGTGGGAGGTGCTGGTGTGGGCACAGTGAGTCCCAGTGTTGCCATTTGCCCAGGCTAACCAGATATGTCAGGTCCGTCATCCATGTCCATATGTCCAGGACTGTTGTCATCACTGAGGGCTTCATCCGAGGGTGAGCTGGGAGTCTGTTCAGTGGACAATCTCTGCCCTGGTGCTGTGCCAGATTGACCTGCTGTAAAATAGAGTACATTGTCATTGGTGGACGTGTGAAATTTACACTCGATTGTTTCATGCCACAGTAAGTAGAGACCTAAGAAAATCTTAATAGGTAGGATTTCCTATTGTGATAAATTTCCACAGTATTGAACTTGTTGATAAGACATTTGTAGACGTTTAAAAAATGTATAGGAATTGAACAGTTCGTTAGATGTGCTGATAAGTTGCATTTCAGATGAAGGAATGAACATGACAAATTACAAGCAGTTAAGCCAACACAGTGGAGAACTAATGTGTATTTGGCCATTCCAAGGCCTAATTGTGTATGATACAGATGAACATACAACTTGGTTGTATATGTAGCATTAGTGATCATGTGTGCAGTGCAGAGTCTATAGACTACCTGCCACTTCCAATTGGCTGAAGCAGCTTAATGCCTCACAGATAATTGATGTACACACGTGGTAAGGTGTCATTCATGCCGTCAGTAGCTTCACTTAAGGAGACCAGGACAACATCAAGCTAGGTAGGCCGACATTTCTCTGAGTAGTCCATAAGAAGGAAACATCAGTTGTGACATGACAAACAAGTGAAAATGGGCAAGACCCCCCTAACCTCCTGTTTTGAGTTACAGAAACAAGGATTCTTGGTAGTTCTCCTACGCAGATGACACCCAACTCATCCTCTCCCTCACCCGCATACCCACCACCGCCAAAACCAACCTACACGCAGCTCTCCTCGACACCGCCAACTGGATGACAACTAACCACCTAAAGCTTAACTCCAACAAAACCGAGATCATCATCTTCGGCCCCAACAAAACCATATGGGACGAATCCTGGTGGCCCACCGCCCTGGGAACTGCACCCACCCCCGCAAACCACGCACGCAACCTCAGCATCATCCTGGACCCCTCCGTCTCCATGACACAGCAAATTAATGCTCTTACCTCCTCCTGCTTCCTCACACTCCGCACTCTAAAAAAATCCTTCAAATGGATTCCCCCAGATACCAGGAAGACAGTCACCCATGCACTCATCAGCAGCAGACTAGACTACGGTAACGCCCTCTACGCCGGCACCACACTCAAACTCACATGCAAACTCCAGAGAATCTAGAACACAGCCGCGCGCCTTGTCCTTGGCCTTCCCCGCCACAAAAGAATCTCACCACACCTCAAAACCCTTCACTGGCTCCCCATAAACAAGAGAATCACATTCAAGATCTTCATCAACGCACACAAACCCCTCCACAACACCGGCCCAACATACCTCAACAAAAGAGTGAACTTTCACATTCCCACCCGCAACCTCCGATCAGCCAACCTCGCCCTAGCCACAGTCCCCTGCATCCAACACACCACCACAGGAGGCAGGTCCTTCTCCTACCTCGCCCCCAAAACCTGGAGCTCCCTCCCCACCCACCTCCACAAAACCAAAGACCTCCTGCTCTTCAGAAAAAACCTCAAAACATGGCTGTTCGAACTGTGACCCTCCTGCCCCCCCACCCCCACCAAGCGCCTTGAGACCCTCACGGGTGAGTAGCGCGCTATGTACATTTTTTTGATTGATTGATAGTTGTAGTCATGACACTTTCTAACTCCCAACACTAGTCAAATGGTAAACTCCATGATACGTGACTATCAGCTGTAGCATGGGAAAAAAGTGAAAATGGGCAAGATCACAATGACCCCTCTTGTTTTGAGTTACAGAAACAGGGCCTCATGCTAGTTGTAAGCATGTCACTTTCTCACTCCCACCACTAGACACATGGTGAGTCTTAAGTACCTTTTGCCAAACTAAAGTTAAGGTGGACCATACTTTTACCTATTGACACATATCATGGGTCATGGGATGATATTTTAATAGTAACACACTTATGGCACATAATGGAGCTTGATACCTATGGTGTCATATACAACAATACACACTGACAATCTAACGTCTCTGATACTTTGGATATTGCATGTGAGGAAAGTAGATGGACAACACAATGGCAAAAGATAAGATGAGAGCATACAGGACATTGAAGATTTGTGACAGGTATTGTGGTGTAACGTAAAAGACTCTACTCCCCCATCTATTCCTGTCAAGCCCTCAGGATGCAGGATGGCCAAGACCTTCTCCTCCCAGGGAAAGAGTTGTAATGGGGTGCTGGGAGGACCACCACCAGACTTCTTGGCCTCCATGTGTTGCTTGGAGGCCAGGGAACACACCTTCCCCCTCAGGTCATTCCACCTCTTCCTAATATCCTCCTTTGTGTGCAAGGTGGTACCTACAGCAGTCACTCTGTCGACTATCCTTTGACACATTTCCATTTTCCTACTGAGAGGAGTATATTGAACTTTGGCTCCAAACAATTGTGGCTCTACTCTTATGATTTCATCCACCATCACTGTTAATTCAGTCACAGAAAAATGTGGATTTTTAGAACGTGACATCACTGTAAATTAAAGTGGGTGACAAGGCCTAAAAAAACAAGACAAGTGATATTGGGGAAAAAAAAGTGAAGAAGTGTGTGGAAAGTGTTAAATGAGATGGGGAAAATGGGCTGCCTTATCTCACAAAAAAATTATTTGTGGTCTCTGTCTTGCTCTGCTGCAGTGGAGAGGTAAAGGATCATTGGCCCTCATTCTGACCTTGGCGGTCTTTTCGCGAGACCGCCGAGTTACCGCCGCGGTGAAGACCGCCGACCGCGGCGGTATGCCGCTGTGCGCATTCCGACCGCTGGGAGCGTTCCGCCGGGAAACCGCCAGCAGCCACACTGGCGGTCGGCGGAAAAGTGGAGACTGGTCAACCTCCAGCGCCACGCCAGGAGAACACCGCAGCATATCTGTGTGGCGGTCTTCTGTTGGCGGTGTTCTGGTGGCGGTCACCTCCCCATGGCTCCCGTCGCCTCCCGGAGGACCAACGCACAAGGTAAGTGAGGGGAGGGGGAGGGGGGGTGTTGTGTGATGTGGGCGTGCATGGGGGTGTGCGTGTGAGTGTGTAGAGGGGGTGTGTGAGTGCGTGTATGCGGGCGGGGGGTGCTGCTGTGTCTATGGGTAATGTGTGCTGTTCGGCAGGTGCGCATGTCTGCATGTATGTGTGTGGGTATGTGTCCCCGTTGTGTATGTGTGTGTAGGGGGTGTGTATATGTGCATGTTGGGGGTGTGTGCATGTCGGGGTGCATGTATGTGCATGTCGGGGTGGGGGTGGGGAGGGGGTTCGTACCACCTCTGGGGGGTGGCAGGGGGGTGGAGGGTGTGGGGGGAGGACTCGGGAGACCCCTATCAGTGCTTACCGCCATGGTTCGCATGGCGGTTCCCGACTGCCAGAAACCGCGGCGGTAGGCAGGGTCATGATACCGTTGGCGGTCTTGGGACGACCGCCGGGCCGGAGTGCGCAAACTCCAGCCCGGCGGTCATGACCGCCGTGGCGGTCGGAGTGGGGAAGTGGCGGTCGATCGCGGCAGTGACCGCCGCGGTCAGAATGCCATTTTTCCGACCGCCGGTCTGTTCGCGGTCCGACCGTCGCCTCTCCGCCGACCGCCAAGGTCAGAATGAGGGCCATAATCTGGGATGGGGTGTCTTTTATAGTGTGATTTACAGGTGTGTCGACTTGGCTAATGGAAGTCAGCTGTGTTGTTTTTGAATCCATCCAATGGCCATTGTTCTGATGCTTTGCTGAGAGAGTACCATGACAGCCTACTGCTGTTATGTAACCCCTGCAAGGGGACAGCCAGTACAATTGTGTTTTCACAATCAGCTTGGCGATTAGCCACTGCCAGGACAGTGACAGAGTATGCACCGTCAAAATTCAAGCCCACCGGTTCAGGCTGCATACATCATAGTACGGAGGATGGGAGACTGCCCGTGCAGTGGT
Organism: Pleurodeles waltl; assembly: GCF_031143425.1. NCBI lineage: Eukaryota > Metazoa > Chordata > Amphibia > Caudata > Salamandridae > Pleurodeles > Pleurodeles waltl. Next base: position 1,181,834,118 of record NC_090437.1, read on the forward strand.
CTTCTTGGGACCACCCCCATGATGGACTGGCGGACCGACCATCAAACTCATAATCAGGCCCTTAGTAGTCTATTAATGGTATTTTGGGTTGTTTTTGCAAGGAAGAGGTCGTGGTTCGGCGCTGTAGATGAGCGGTAAAGGTAAGTTAATTTTTGGTGTTTTTTTTTAGGTATTTCTAAGGTTGGGGTGATATAGCATACTTGTATGTATAGTGTGTGTGTGTTTTTATTGTTAATAGTTTTGTGTGTTTTAATGCGTTTTAATGCTATTTGGGATTGTTGTGTTATAAGTTTTACTTGTAGAGTCATTTGTAGTGTAAGTTATTATTAAGGTTGATGTTGCTAACTAGTTTAGTATAGTTTAATTGTTTATATGTTTGTACTTGTAGATCTGGCATCCTTGGTGTGGTCTCCCTTGTCTTTTTGCCTCTGCTTCCCATGTTTTGATAGTGTGCTGGACTCTTTTTGCTTTTTTTGGAACTCTGGGCACTTTACCCCTGCTGATCACTGCTAAAGTGCAAGTGCTCCTGTGTAAATTATATGGCTTTTCCATGATTGGCATATTTGATTTACTAGTAGGTCCCTAGTAAAGTGCACCAGAGGTACCCAGGGCTTGTAAATCAAATGCTACTAGTGGGCCTGCAGCACTGGTTGTACCACCCACATTAGTAGCCTTGTCAACATGGCTCAGGCCTGCCACTGCAGTGTCTGTGTGCAGTTTTGAACTGCCAATTCGACTTGCCAAGTGTACCTACTTGCCAGGCCTAAACCTTCCCTTTTTATATATGTAAGGCACCCCTAAGGTAGGCCCTAGGTAACCCCAATGGGCAGGGTGCAGTGTAAGCTAAAGGTGTGACATGTACTGATGTGTTTTACATGTCCTAACAGTGAAATACTGCCACATTTGTTTTTCACTATTGCAAGGCCTCAATCTCTCAGAGGTTAACATTGAGGCTGACTTAAATATTGTTAAGGTGCAGATTCCCTTTGAGAGTGGATAGAAATGAGGAGTTTGGTGCCTCTGAACTCACAATTTAAAAATTGCATATTTTTGTGAAGTTGTTTTTTAGATTGTTAGTTTGAAATGCCACTTTTAGAAAGTAGCCATTTTTTTGCTTAAACCATTCTGTGACTCTGCCTGTTTGTGGATTCCCTGTCTGGGTCAGACTGACAGTAGGGCTGTTTGTGAATCTCCTCTTGACAGTGACACAGAGAGAGCTGGGGTGTAGCCTGCATATCCTTATGAGCAATCTGAGCTGGAGTGGAGGGAGGTGTGGTCATTTACACCTGAATGGGCTGTGCCTGCCCTCACACAATGCAGTCTCCAACCCCTGGTGTATGTCTGGGTCCTGGCATGGGCAAGGCAGGATTTTGTAAACAACAGACCCAAAACCCCAGACTTCAGTTCACCTCAAGATCACTTCTGGAATCAAGAGGAACCTCTGCCAAGGAGAAAAGCTGAAGAGCTGAGGAGAAGTGCTGCCCCGGACTGTGACTGTGCTTTGTTGGGCTGTCTTGCAGTTGCTGCTTCTGCCTGTGAAAGGGGACAAGGTCTGGACTTTGCGGTATATTCCTTCTTGAGAAGAATCCCCCAGGGCTTGGAGTAGAGCTTGCCTCCTGTTTTGAAGCCTCAGGGGCAGTAAAGGCTTCACCATCCAGTTTTGAGTCTACATGCTGCGGATTCTAGCTTGCCAGAGGGTGCCACTCCAGTTCCTGGGCCCCAAAAAGTGAATTTCTGGAACAAACCTGTCTAATGACTCCTGATGATGCTGTGCAACTTCACTAAGGATGCTGCTGCACGGAAACCGCAACTCTACCTGCCCCGAAGCCGGGGACCTCGCAGAAGCACGAAAACCCCAACAACTTTGCAGGCCCCGCATTGCCGCCGATCCCGCACAACCTCACTGAGATCAGAGTGTCATAAGTCTGACGTCCGTGACGTCCAACGCCATCGCAGGGCCTGCAGCCCTGGGACATCATCGGGCCCCGTGAGGTAGCCCCGCAGCATTGTGACTTCGCCGTACTTTGTATCTGCCGGAGGTACCAAGGGACCTATATCTCGCAACCGACGCTGCCTCACCTCCACCGCTCTGCTTAAGGACCCAATGCTACTGGGTGATGCCTCTGCGCCCCTGCCCTGTAGCACCGGAACCGACACCGCATCTAATCCAGCAATGCCTCACTCCCAGACTCCATGCACCGGCTTGGTTTCTACTTGTTTTACAAAGGTGCTGTACCTGGGGGACCGCACGACTCCGTAAACGGTGGCAGTGGCGTTGCATTGTAGGAAGCGACTCCGTCACGATGCCGCTTAATATCAGATTGCAGCATTTGTGCCTCTAGGCACTATTTATGTGTTTTTAAGTGCTAAGATCCTATTTTTAATTGTGGATTTTTATCATATTTGGTCTTGTTTACATAAAATATTTACTATTTTTCTAAACCTGTGTTTTGTCATTTTGTAGTGGTTCACTGTATTACTGTGTGTGTTGGTACAAATACTTAACACTTTGTCTCTGAGTTAAGCCTGCCTGCTCGTGCCAAGCTACCAAGGGGGTGAGCGGGTTTTAACTGAGTGTGATTCTCCTTTACCCTGACTAGAGTGAGGGTCCTTGCTTGGACAGGGGGCAACCTGACCGCCAGCCAAAGACCCATTTCTAACAGCACTTGGGAATGCAATTGTTTGTATGGGAGGGTGTTTTCTTTATTTATTACAGTTTTGCTACTCGTGGTTGTGTTCCTGAGGGAAGTTGGACCTGTTGGTTTTTTTCTTATGAAATATGTATTGGCTTTTTTAACAAAATTTTATATATATATTCCTTGTTTCTTTAATTTCCTCGAGTGCTTCTTTTTAAAAGCCAAAGACTGTGGATTGTATTGAGGGAATATTGTAACTTTTTTCATTTTTGAATTTTTGGGGGGATTTATTACAGTTTTAAGGAGTTAATTTATTAATAATTTTTCTATCTGAATTTGGATGCAGATCTGCAGCTACAAAATCGTAAGCTAAATTTATTTATTTTTTGAGGGTGAGAAATGATATATGCTATCTAAAATGTTTTGTTGATGTATTTAACGTGTTGCTTTGTGAAAGATATGTGTTGTATTTAAATTACTATCTGTATTAAGTTTTTTAGTTATTTCATGTGTTTAATACTTTTATATATTTCTAGTATTAATATTTCTATTAGGATGTTGTAATGGTTGGTTACTTTTGTGATAGGGATGGAGGCTCGTGCAATATTTATTTTTTTTGTACTTCAAAGGTAAATTGTCTCTTGGTGGGGTGTCCACGCTTAGGGCTTGCTTACGAGTTTGGTGGTCGCATAGCCAGTATACCGTATCAGTGATCCCAAGTACACAGTTGAGTTGGTGGTCTTTCGCATTCCCAATTAAGATGCATGCACCCTGAACTGCTGCCCGCGTCAATGGAGTGGGTGCCTCCAGCGAAGCTGCAAACTGCAATGTTGGCAATACATACTCCATCACCATCAGAGCAGAGTGTTCCCCCATAGCTGGTTACAAAAACACAGTGGCACTGATGGTCCCCTGGTGACAGTCACTGGTGGCGATCGACTGCCGCAGTACGGGCTCAGCATAGCACCATAACAGTAGGCATTGAATGGAGACAGACACAACATACCTGATGTACATCTGCAAAGTGGATTCATCTGCAAATCACACTATAAACCACTTCCCATTCCAGACCATGATCCTTTGCCAGTCCACTGCAGCATAGGCATTTGGACACAGCATTTTGGTGAGAGAAGGCAGGCCTATTATTATTACCCATCCCTACTACTACTCACGACACACCTTGCCATCACTCTTTTTTCCCATCCCTTTGTGTAGTATTTTGTTGCACTGTCATTGCCTTTAATTTGGGGATATGTCACAGCTCAAAAACCCACACTTTTCAGAGGAAGAGTTAAAAGCCATGGTGGATGAAATCATAATGGTAAAGACACATTTGTTTGGAGCCCAATTACAAAGTACTACTGTCAGTCAGAAAAGGGAAATGTGGACTAGAATAGTAGACAGGGTGAATGCAGTAGGCACCTCCTTGCACACACCAGAGGAAATTAGGAAGCGGTGGAACGGCCTAAGGGGTTCCCCAGACTGTAAGCAACACCCGGAGGCCAATATGACTGGTGGTGGTCCTCCCAGCAGCCCAATAAGATGGTTCTTGTGGGACTAGAAGGTTTTGGCCATCCTGCATCCTGAAGGGGGATCTGATGCTGGTAAGTTACTTCTCACTAACTGTCACCAAAGCTCAATGACCTGTCTGCTCCCAATCCAGTTTTTGCCATTGTGTTGTCTGCCTAGTTTCATAACGTGCAATCCACAAAGTAGCAGAGATCTTGTCTCATCATTGTCAATGTGTGTTGCTGCAGATAAGATCAAATGTATCAAATACCATCACATGCCGCTTGTTGCAATGGCGTCTGTAAGTGTAGTCCCACCAACAATCTCATTTTGGGACCATTTATATGTGTCAATTGGTAACTCGATGGTCCATTCCAAATGCAGTTTGTGAACAAGTATAGTACACCAACCATTTTGTAAGTGTTGGCAAGAAGGTATTGGAATGACACAAAGACCATGAGGCCTTGTTGTTTTATCAAATCAAAACATAATAAAAAATGAGATTTTGTCCATTCTCACTTGTCTGACATCTCACAACTGATGTCCTTTTCACATGGAGTTAGCAATCAGCATAGAATGTTCTACTCAGAGACATTTCTGCATACTTTATGTTGCCCTGGCCTCCCCAACTGAAACAGTTAATGGAATGGGAGACCTCATACCAAGTGTGTGTGCCAAAGTTTTTCAAGGCATGAAGTTAACTTGGCTATCTAGAAATTGCTGGAAAACCATTGTCTTTGCACCCATCATATGATGACCAATGGAAATATTTAACTAAGTTGTCTGATTGCCTGTACTGTACACAGCTAGGCCTTTGAAATGGTCATATATACATGTTAATTTTCCACAGTGTTGGCTAGAATGTTGGGTAGATGTCATGTTCATCCCTCAATCCAAAAGTTAAACACCTCAGGACATCTAATAAGCTGCATAATTCAAGTATACGTATTTTACGTCTACAAATGTCTTGTCGACAATTTTAAGGCCACTGAAATATATCACAATTGTATCCTCTGTCTACTTTTTCTTCTAATAGGTCTCTACTTATTGTGCCACAAATGTTTAGGAGGTAGATAACACACTTCCACCAAACATATTGTTCTCTATTTCACAACAGGTCTATCTGGCAGGACACCTTGCCAGAGCTTGCAGACAGAGGAGACACACACACCACCCCAGGACCAAGTCTTCAGGGATGACAACACTCCTAGTGATCTGGATGAGGAGGACAGTGCAGGTCCATTTGGTCAGCCTGGGCAGACATTAACTGTGAGTGTCACTGGGTCCACAACAACACGTCCCACCCCAGCCACAACACATCAGCAAACATCATCCACCTCAACCTGTGTACCTAGCACAGTAACCACCATCTTGGTGCCGCACTCCTGGATCCTGATGTGACAATCACCGCACCAGTTACAGAGGAACCAGGAACCAATGGGAATGGGCACCCTGGACCAAGGACACAGGCTAGTGGTCCTAAGAGTCATGGGAGGGTAACTGTGGGCAGGCAGAGTGAGGCCACTGGGAACACTCACACCCAGAACATCATTGGCCATGTTTTGTGTGTCTATCAGGAGTCCCGAGGCGTGGTGGGTCAGGTACTCACTGAACTGAGGGAGCTGATGCTTCTGCATAGGGACATACACAATCGGTTGGAGGCCTATAACTCTAACATGGGCTCACAAATAGTAGTGCTGATGGACATCCATACCTACCTGCACAGGTCTTTCCAAGCACCATTTACCTCTTCCTGTGGTCCAAGTACATCTGGACCATCAACATTCGCTGCAGCCACAGGTGGGGAGGCCCTGCCAGAGGAATACACACCTTCAGACTCCCTTGTCCACACTGCCAATCGTGGACGTCCACGCAAATTATCAGAAGATGAGGATGGCAAGACCTCCACCATCAAGAAACCTCAAACCTAATTTCCTCCAATGTGTGTTTCACATTCACCTTGTGGACTATTTCTGGGCACATCTATCTTTCTGTCAGCACATGTATTTTGGACTCCAAATAATGTTGCTACTCCAAATATGGTTTCATTCACCATGATTGACTTCTTTACTTTTAATTTTTCCTGTTTGTATTACTCAATGTTTTTTTTATCCTTGTTCACTAAAATAAGTCCAGCAGTTTTGAACTCATTGCCTGCTGTTGTACATCTCACATCTAGCAATGTATGCACGTAATTCAACATTAATTTTACAATGGCACAAACATCTACTTGTGTAAGTATGGATATGTTGGATATGTACAATGTTCAGCTCAGGACAACAACCATCTCTCATACATACAAGTTCATATTCATATACCAGCTTAAGTAAATTGCAGAACCAATAGCCAGACATCATGTCAGAAACTGAGCAATTCAAACATGACACCAATAATTTTGAACAGTGCTCACAATTTATTGTGCAAACATCCACATCACGGAAGGAGGGAATACATCTGCCAAATTCATTGCCCATAGGAAAACTTTCAATGGTCTTCGTCACCAGCTGGAGCCAACTCACCTAGACCCTAATACCTCAGCAATAACACCAATAGACATACACATAGCAGTACTGCATTGTCACAGGATAATTCCAAACCAGATTCCCAATATCTGGTGGAATGTCAACAACAAATATTTGTGTTGTGCTACAAGCAACTTACCCTATGATGATGATACACATCAACAGCTACATACACATCACACACAATGAAGAATTAGTCATTCTGGAGGTAAAATAGCATGCTTTGCCTCCACCACAACATTTTGCCGTACCACATGATGGCACACATATTGCATTAGGACGGCCATATCACAAGGAACAAGTCCAAGGAGTTAATCATTACTTACACCCTATCACTGTACAAGCTCACCTGGTACAGGATTTGTATACCAAAGGTCTGTGTATGTCATACTCAGAAACAAGCATTGTCCCCATTGTATATCCAAACAGCACTATATATTCACAAAGGTTATAACTCTGAAATGTCTAAAAGATTATGCAATGGTGAAGGCAGCTGGAACAGATAAGAAATTAAAATTAGCTGTCAATCCACACAGGTGAGACAATTAAGATAGTCAATTCCTGGAGTAAATATCAGGCCACAACAAAGCAACACGAACATCATCACCATGTGTCATAACTCTATTCCACAAACACCTTCCACCTAGGTTAACCAGAGCTTGCCCTCCATGATTTTTTCCCATAACATACTCCGCTCAGCATCACAACAAGAGTTGTTGTTATAGTACAAGTGATGACATTTGGCCAAAATACTTACACTCATGAGTAGAAGTTGCTGATGAGACCTTGCCACAAGTCAGCTCCTTCCTTTTCACCACTATCATCATCATCTGGCATTCCAGGATCCTCACCTGGTGTTACTTGAGTCACTGTCTTCTGTGATGTATAGGATGTCCAGTCGCGGGGCTAGGTCTTGGCGCATGTAGCAGGCCATGGTGATATGACACACCTTCCCGAGGGAGTAGAGGAGGGCTACTCCAGTATAGTCCAGATAGCGGAATCTTGCCATCAGGAGCCCAAAAGCTCACTCCATTGGCTGTCTTGTCCTTCCATGGGCCTCAGTGAAGCAGACTTCTCCAAGTGTTGTAGGATTTCTCAGCCGGACCAACAACCATGGCTGGTTGGGATAGGCTGAGTCTCGTAGATGCACAGTGAGAGGTGTAACAATAAGTTACATAGTTCCTGTTTATACTACCTGACATCCCCCCTCCCTCAAAGTTAGCTCATATCACGCCTACCAACAAGGCAGGCCCTCTCCGGTTGGAGGTATGACATCAGCTGGGGTACAGTGCTGTACCTCATGACATTGGAAATATAAAAATCTGCCAAGCAGACAACTTGGACATTGATAGAATGGAAGTTTTTCATGTTTCTGTAAACTTGTTCTCTGTTACGCGGTGGTACTAAGGCAATATGTGTGCAACCATGGCTCCAACAACATGTGGTATCATAGCAACTCCATAGCATCCAGCATTCATCTGGGCTAACTCCTCACACCTGGGGAACCGGATGTAGCTGCCCAGGTGCCTCATCATTGCTGAAAGCACACCTCTTAGCACACAACAGAACATTGGTGGAGACAGACTACCACATATTGCTACTGTGTACTGAAATGAACTTGTTGCCAGGATATACAATACTGCCATCACTTTCACCATTGGTGTTACTTGTGTGTGGTTTCTGTGTTGAGGCAGGAGATATTGATATTGATAGTTATTTGTAGAGTGCACGAATACCCAAAGGCGTCTTGGCGCTAAAAAGAGCACTACCACCGGCCCATAAAGCTGAAGGAACATAACCAGAACCAGCCAGGTCCTAACTCCCTTTGGCTGAACTGGAAAAAAGCCTGGTTTTAAGCAGCTTTCTTAAACCCAGGAGACTTGCTTGGCCTCTCAGTTGCCCGGGCTGGCTATTCCACAGTTGGGCTGACAATAACATGAATCTTCTGCCTCCCAAGCTAAATTTCCTGAATTTACAAAGCCTGACCAAGCTGGCACTAGAGGATCTTAACGATCTACTGGGAATGTACCAGACAAGATTTTCCTTAAAGTATTTTGGAGCAGTTCTATACAGAGTTTTATGAGCAAGGCAAAGGGCCTTGAACTTGATCCTTTTCCTTACTGTCAGCCAGTAAAGCTCAATTAAAGTGTCCGAGACAGTTTGAAATTTGGGTATCTTTTTCAGAAGTCTGGCAGCTGCATTTCGTAAACATTGCAGTTTTTTTAAAGAATACTGATGAATACCTAAATATAAGGCATTACGATAGTCCAATCTGGACAGAATCAATGCTGTGACCAATGTTTTCTGTAATTCAAAGGCAATATAGCTCAGGATTTTCTTAATGTTAATCAACAGATAAAAGCTGGACAATACTAGTTGATTTATTTGTGCATTTAAAGGCAAACTCGCTCAAATAGGATAGCTACATTTTTCACCATAGATACTGGAGTAGCAGGATGATCCAAGAATTTAGGCCACCAACCCTGATTCCATGCTGGTGGATCTTTTCCAAACATAATTACCTTGGTTTTAATTGAGTTAATCATCAAACTGTTTTGAGTCATCCAATTTACAATACCCTTCATACAGTTGTAGAATCTATGTGCTGTGTCTTCTATATTGTTGGCAATGGAAACAACAAGCTGAGTATCATCAGCATAAGAAATGGGGATAAAGCCAAACAAGCGAATAAGCAATGACAAAGGTGCCACATAGATATTAAAAAGAGTCTGGATCAAAGGTGAACCCTGTGCCACTCCACACGGCACTGGAAAAAATTTAGATTTGGAGTCTCCCACAGCTACAAATTGTTCTCTCTGAGAAAGGAAGGAGCGAAACAGCTGTAGGGTAGATCCTTCAATCCCCGTTTCTTCCTGTCGCATGATAAGGATCTCATGCTCGACGGTATCAAACGTTGCAGCCAGATCTAATAAGATCAGAGCTGCCTTCCCTCCATTATCCAGAATACTTCCCACTTGATCAATTGTCACCACCAGGACCGATTCTGTGCTACGATTGGGCCTAAAACCAAATTGTACTCTATATAACACTTGATGTTCTTCTACATATGTAGACAGAATGGCATTCAGGTACCCATTGATGACATAGATCCAGTATGGTTCGTCTACTCAATCAAAACTTGCAAATGATGTCGCCTTCTTCCATTGTGGGTAGGCCTGGAAATAGTGGTACATAGGAGGCTGTTGTCTTCTCCCTCTCCAAAAGTACCTACGTGAGAATTGAAAACAGTATGTGAACATTGGTCACAATGTCCTCAGTAACATATGTGAAGAGTATGTCAAAACTCAAGTGACAGTACATAACTGTTTTAGATTTCAAAATAGACATTTCCATCTAAGTAGTGTATTGTGCTATCTCCATTACAAATTCATATTGTTGCCTTGACATGTCGTTTGTCCATTGGTGTATAAATTGTACTTCACTGATGTATTACTCGCACCTTTTCATCTTATAAAAATTTGGTATTGGAGAAAATACCATCAACCGCAGTATACAGTGTGACGCACTAATCAAGTCTAAAAGCACAATAACACACCATACAGATGAAAAATTCAATTAAAATATTTGTCTATGGTCATTTACATGTTAAGAGATGTGACCCCTAATTTGTAGTGGTGGTGATGCAGTTAACAGTCTCCTTACAGCATTTTCAGCCACTAAAATGGTCTCTGTCTGACCTCACATATTGGACATTGTGCATCTGAAGCAGCCAACAAAAGTCGATAGTGCAGTGGGTGGATGAGTGCACGACTGGCACAGCCATAGGCTAACGTTGGTGACTGTGGCTGTCAAGGGCCAATGGCTGCGTCCATATATTCTGACAACCACCTACATCACGTACATGTGTGCCACAGTTTTGGAAAAAAAAAACTCTTTGCCTTCTGACACTGCTGCTATCAAGACCTCCTCCATTTTAGCTGCTGTTTGTCATCTCTGGGAGCAATCAAGCAGGTGAGAGAGCCCATGCCTTCTCAGCAGAGGAGTTGGAGCTGCTGGCAACTGAGGTCCTTTCCCTGTATAGCCAGATCTATGACTCACCAGAGGAACAGATAACTTTCTCACATGCATATTTTTCAATGTTTTACTCCATAATGTTCCTTCTTGCAGGTAACATTGTGCCTCTGAGTTCAATTGTACAGTCTGAATAATTGGTAAAGTATTGTGCTTCCAATATAGGGAAATAATGTCAGGGGTTAGCCAGCACTATACACTGTGTAGTGAATATCATCATTGAGGTGTCTGAAGTGTATTAAGCCCTATATTCCATTTGGGGTGTATGTAGACATATATGCATGAATAGCTTTCATGCAACCTTTAACAAATTTAGCATTCACAGTATGCTAACTCTGCCCTTACTGCATGAGCTGGGAACGTATCCTGGACTAAACTGCTTAAAGTGAAGTTAGGTCGTTGTAAGTTCTCACCTATCCCTCAGTGCAGATCATGTCTCCAAAAATATGTATGTAGTCTGTGAAATACCAGTGGCTCAAAGACACATTCAGAGTGCCACACAGTCTTGATCACACATATGGAACTGCCTCGAGTTGCAAAATGATATTTGGAAATGCTTGAAATGCTATGCTCAGGTGGGATTAGTATGCTCTGCCTGCAGTTAGCAAGGCATGGGATTAAGTTGTGCCCAGTCATTACCACAGCCAGACTGGGTCAGAGTTTGTGTGGCACTACAACTGATGCCAGGAATATTTTCCCAGTAAATCTATGAATCTTTGGATGTGCCCTGAAAGAGTTTGAACAAACATTAGAAGCCATAATTGGTTTTATAGTGAATACATTTGAAATGGTGACTGAGGTAACCCCTTTGACCTGATACCTCATTCCACTGACCTGCATTGGCAATGTGTCACATGTCATGATGACAGGCCCCTTAGACCTACAGGTTTGGATTCTATTTTCCATAAGTAATGACTACAATGAACAGGCCTTTTGAACATGTTACACTGTAACAATTCAGATATTTTCTGGTTTAGAAGTGGTTTGATGTATGTATCAACAATTTATTAACATCCATCCACACCAAAGACAACGGAATTTTGATACATACTACACACACTCAAACAGGCGTCCAATGATATTATGTTAAGTTGTCCATATCAGCATAGAGCAAACTATCACTGGTCATAACTGAAGGGCTGTCGTGAGTGTCCAAGTCTTAGGATGTTGTCTGTACTATGCTTCCAAGCTGTATGGACCATATGCATCAAGTCAATGGGCCAGGCTGTGAAGGTGCTTATACAATAAAGCAGATGTAGGGGATTCATTACAAACCAGTGGTAAAACCGCCTACCTTTGTGGCCACAGTGCCCAAAAGACCGTCATGGCGGCTACCAGCCATCAGCCGGATTTTGACCACAGACGGATTTCCGCCAGAATGATGGCGGAAATCCAGCTGTGGCCATGCCAGCGGATGACGGTAAGGCAGCAGTGCCACGCCAGTAGACCACTGTAGACCACAACATGACCCACGATAGGGCCTGGCGGTGTACTGCTGGTGGATGCTGCTGCTAGCCTGCCGGAGGGCCCCCTGACATCAGGTAAGTCAGGTGCTCTGACAGGGGAGAGGGGTGGGGGGGTGTTGTGTTGGGATGTGGGGGTATGTCTGTGCGTGCGTGTATGTGGGGATGTGTGTGCATGTATGGATGTGTGAGTGCATGTATGTTGTGTTGTGTGAATGCGTGTGTGTTTGTATGTCAGTGTGTGTGGATGTGTGTGTGAATGGATATATGCATGCGTGGATGAATGTGGGTATAAGTGTATGTATGCGTGTGTTCGTGTGTGCATGAAGGTGCGTGTATGTAGTCGGAGGTCTGGGGAGGAGGGGCAGTGGGGTGAATCCGGGTAAGGGGACAGGTAAGACCTCTATCAGTGACAGGGAACGAATTCCCTGTCACTGATAGTGCCTACTGCCATGGTATGTGTGGCAGTAAGGTTGCCATGAAAACCATGGAGGTAGGTGGGGTCATAATCCCGCAGGCGGGCAAGTGACGGCAGCCAGGCTGGAGGCTGAAGTCTCCAGCCTGGCGGTCGTTACCGCCGTGGCAGTCGGTGTGGTACATTGGCGATTTGGCTTGAGCCAAACCGCCAATGTCTTCATATGGAGAAAAGTACCGCTAGCCTGTTGGCAGTACTTTTCTCCATATTAACACCGTCCGCCGGGGTCATAATGACCCCCATAGTGTGCTGTTCTTAAGCTCAGAATGATGTGTCTTTTTTCATACTGATCAGCAACACAGTATATGTATGATGTCCAGGGCTACATGATGTTAGTGTGCTGGCTTCTGCAGTGTAAGACATGACTAGGGATGAGGTTGATCAGCAAATTACTACACAAGTGTTTATACATACTTTTGTAGTGCTCAACATGTGAAACCAAACGTGTAATGTATTCACATGCAAAAACCATAGCCAAAAATTGAAGCAACTTACTGTTCTTTCCTGCCTTGTGTCCATACACGTCAACGACCATCAGAAGCATACCATCTGGAAAACCATTGTCTGGAAGGTTCAGGTCCTGGAGTTCAACAATCAGCGTAGCATCCATTGCAGGAAGCGGTGAGAGGAGCTGAGGCGCTGGACCAGGAAGATCACTGAGGTCCAGCTGGGAAAGTCCTCTCAATGGTCCCCTCTCAGTCACATGCATTCACACACCACATACAACCACACCCACATTCACCATCACATCAACATCCACCACGCCCACACCCACACCCACCACTACCACAGCAGCAAGCAGCACTGACACAACATTCACCTCATACACACCAAAAAAGCATTGATATACACAAGCAAGCACCCAACACATACCACGTTTAGTAGACACACCCATACTTGCAGCACATTTACCAGATACCTGTGCACCTGCACCCACAACAGACCCAAGCACTTCAGACTCAGTCACCGCCTCTCCCTCCAAAAGCCTACCCCTTTCAAAACTTACTTTCAAGTTCCCTATTGAGGATCCTTCCTTTCCCTGGCTGTAAACCCTCCAAAACCTCAAACCCCTACTCCCAAAATAGTTCCTGCACCTCACACACCCTTAGATCACCTTTCTCACCTCCCAAACTACCCCTAATATACCTGCAACCACCCCTTCCAGGTCCCAAGATACCCCATCCAAAGGAGTTTCTACCCCCCACTTCCGAGAACCCCTCCTAAGCGTCGATCCACCCCTTCCTCCTCCCAACTCACCACTTCACATACCAAGTCCACCCCCAAACCCAAACGTCCCCCACCTAAGTGAGATCTTAATAGGTGCCAGCCCTACCCAATGGATGTCCCTTTGAGAGGAGGTTACCTTGCAGTCTCTGATGAGGCAAGTTTTGTGGCCCAGCACTGTGCACACAACATTCTGTTTGGACCGGCCATTGGCCTTTGTATCATGTGTTCATTTTTGTTTAATTCACAATTATAAAGAGTTTTTTGCTGGAACACATTGGTCCTTGTTCTACTTTTCCCTAGCTACTTTGGGGAATATCCTAATGTGAGAACAGTTTGATTGTAACACAATGTCATGGTATCTACACATTAAGGCAGGTAATGCTGCACATTTGTTTATGGTGTGCTTTGTTATGGACATGCACATATTGTAATGGTATGTGTTGGGGCTGGACTTTCTGGATAGGCATTCATCATGGTGGTGAGCCGTTGCCCACCTAATTTCTATGCTTTGTGAAATTGGGATGTAGGGCTGCAGGTATGTTATTATCCCCCTTAATGGTGAAAAATGTGACCAGGTTTCTATATTTTGATTTTGTAACCAGCATAAGACTTACATAAGTTAAGGGGCACTGTTGCATTGATGTATGTGTAATGTCTCTAAGTTGGGTCAGACATTGTTTTGTGTGGTATTTCAAATGGTAAAGGGTTCAGCAAGACTTGTGCTTTGTCAACCTCATTTGTCTTGCACTTTTTCCTTAGATGTGGGTTGGATATGTGGCTTAATGTATGCAAGTTAGTCATTTATTTATTCACATCTGGAGGATGGTTGGTTGACATGTTTTTCGTCTTCTTTTTGTGACGTGTCCATTGTTTCAGTGCAGCGTATACCAGCTTTGGTTGAAATTGAGGAATGCAGTTACTGATATGTTTGTTCAAATATCTTGCACTTCCACAATGAAGACATATGCATGGCACTTGGTGATGCTATTAGTGTCCATGCTATACTTTAAGCCAGGGGGCCTGTGCACAAAGACATTTTGGGGCATGGGCAAAGTGGTCTGTGGGACCCAGACTTTCAGGGTGCCCCGTGATAGAGACGACCCTGATATGCAGAGTGTGTTTCCAGGGTGGGCTTACACTACATCTTATGTGTATTATTTAGGATAGCATTTTACTAATGGGATTGTTTGGTGTGCCTGATGCGTGAGATTCTTTTGCAGTAATGTAGCATAGAAGGTGTGTTTCAGTTTCATGCAACATCTCTACTTAAGATTCTTGTCTATCAGTACTGGACCAAGTCTGTGAGAAGTTAGAGCGTGTCACTGTGATTATGTGCTGTGATGTTTGTGTGGACCTGCTGTTGTTTTACTGCATTATGGACACACATCGCTATCCCTGTCAATTTTTGGGGTACACATTTAAATTTTGAGGGAGTGTCTCTGTGCAGTGTCAGTGAGTTGGCCAAACAGGGCATCAGAGAGGTGACTTGGGAGCATGCATTATCAGAGACCTACAGAATAGTTTTGCCTTAAGGCCCCCTCAACCTTATCTTGGACCTGTCTGTGCATCTGTACATATGAAATAAAAGGGAAATGTGTGAGCTGAGGATTTTCCATTGGTTGCTTCCACAAAAGTGTGGGTTTTGGCGGTCAACATGCAACACCAGCAGAGGCAGGTCATGTGCGTTCAGCTCCATGATGGTAGAGGACACATGCAGGTGAGTGAAGGTGTGTTTCTGCCTTTTATCCCTCCTTTTCTGCCAGCTCAGGTTTGGAGGTTTAGCCACCACAGTCACGTCGGCAGCAAGGTGCATTGTGATTGGATTGGTGGTGGAACTAGCAGTCTGCCCTCAGACATACTCATTAACCTCTACCGCTACTGGTGTGGTCTGAATTTCATGGCAGTGCAGGCAGTGCTGCTGCAGTCTTTCGTATATGCACCCGCTTAACTCATAATTGGGTGGTTGGACCACCAATTTGTCAGTCAGGTAAAACCACGTCATTTCCACAGTAGGTGCCTTGTAGTCAAACTCATAATCAGGCTCTTAATGTAGATTTTTGCAGATGACGCAATACACATTGATTAAAATGGTAGTAGCGTCCTTTTATGGCTGTGTGTGGGTAGGTTTTTAGGAAAGATTGAATCATATCTTATTCAAAATCAATTACACTTTTTTGGGGTAAGAGGTAATTTCCTTGTTGTTCAATTTGGTTGAACAGTTCCATGTAGGTAATGCCTTGTTTGTTAAGGAGTAGAGCATAAACAAAAGGAATACTGGTGCATTGAAATTCACCATGAATGGTATATAGTTGGTGGAATGGTTTGGGACACATATTAATGCTAGGGGGTCTTTGAATGTCTATTTCTTTGTATGTTTTAGGAGATGGTGGGGTGTCACTTGTGACCCTTTTAGTGCATGTTATCAGGCCGTGTAATTTTGAAATTGATGGTAATTGGTCTGTTATATGTTCGGGTATTTGGGGTACTATATTTTTGAGAATTTGTGTTGTGGGTTCTTGAGTACTAGTGCTTGTTTCTCTAATATTTTCTAACACTTCTCTACCTTCTTTTTCTGTTATATTGGGGGCTCTTTAACATTTATAACTACAGTTTCTTTAGTAGTTGCTCTCCCATAACAGGCACTGGAATAATATTTTATGGATTTCCAATTTATAGGTTTATTAGAAGCATTTTCTTGGGAGTAGGTATGTCCCATGTAACATGATAATAGTTTTCCTTTCTGTGATGTTATAAATTTTGCTCCTTCTGTCATTATTAATTTATTTACATAATAATAGAAATGTAAAAACCTTAGATATTTATTCTGTTTTCTTTCATATATAGCTAAATATTCATTTCTTATTTGTTGTCTAAGCTTAATTATACAATGTTTAGAGAGGTTTTCTGTTGTTGCATTGTTTTGTTTTAGGAGGCTTCCTTGTGTAACAGGTTGTTTCTATTGGGAAGAAAAATCTGTTTTATTTGTTGCATGTGGTTTACCTTTAGTGTTTGATGATGGTTAACTTATTAGTACATTTTTGTCTTGTTTTTGCAACAATTTTAAAGTAGGTATTTAAATATTAAATATAGTTACCTTAATGTGGTCTTTGTTGTGTAGGTTTTGTTGGGTTGTAGTAGAAAGTTGGATTATCTATTTAAAATACAAACATTTAAATATTGTTTTATAATTATATTTTGTAGGTAAATTGTTTTTAGCTTAAATATAAATTATACTTACTTCAAAACTTTGTTGACACGTTGTATATTTTGTAGTCTGCAGGGAAAATCTGGCAGAGTTTCCTCCTCATCAAATATGTGGAATTTTGTAAGACTTTTTATATAATTTGTTTGGCTTTTATATTGTTTGTTTGGCTAAGCTATTTTATTGTTTATAGTTATAAATAGTTTAATGTTATTGGTTGCTTTAGCGTATTTCATTTTTTTATATTGAGTTTGTGTTTGATATAGTTTATTATATTACATGTTAACAGTGTTGAAATGTATTATAAATATTTGTAAAATATAGTTTGGAGGTTTATAATGCAAATATTGTTGAGGGTTACATTTCTATTGAATTAAAATAGTATTATGTAAGTGTACTTTTTCATATTTTAGATACATTAATTGTTGTTTGTTTGTTTGAATAATGTATTTTGGGTAATTTTTAATTGTATTTATTCGTTGTTGCAATGATATTTATGTGTTTTCGATATTTTTTGACATAGGCCCTCATTACAACCTTGGCGGGCGGCGAAGGCCGCCCGCCAAGGTTTAACCGCCGAGCAGCCGCCAATGCGGCCACAATCCCGCCGGCCGCATTATGAGATACCCGCTGGGCCGGCGGGCAGAAACAGAGTTTACGCCCGCCTGCCCAGCGGGGATGTCGGCCGTAACATGGGAGCCGGCTCCTAATGGAGCCGGCGGTGTTGTGGCCGTGTGACGGGTGCAGCTGCACCCGTCGTGCTTTTCACTGTCTGCTGTGCAGACAGTGAAAAGCAGAGTGGGGCTGTGCCTGGGGCCCCTGCACTGCCCATGCCGAGTGAATGGGCAGTGCAGGGGCCCCCAGGGGCCACGCGACTCCCCTTGCCGCCAGCCTTTCCTTGGCTGTCTCTACTGCCATGGACAGGCTGGTGGGAAGGGGACTGGTAATCCCCTGGGCTGCCCTGGCGGATTAAAACCACTGGGACAACCATGGCGGGAAACCGCTGTTCCCGGCGGTGCGACCGCGGCGCTACTGCCGCAGTCGTAATTCGTCAGATTGTACCGCCAGCCTGTTGGGTGTACAATCGCCAAAACAGCCCTGGCGGTCTTTGACCGCCAGGGTATTAATGAGGCCCATAATGTATGTTTATTTATAAGTGACGATATTTTTCTCACTGATATTTTTCATTTTGCTATATGTAGATTTAGATATGTTTTATCTTGATATTTATGTGTTTGATATGAATACCTTTTATAGTTATGTATCGGGTTTCAATATTTTTGTTAGCAATATTACATTTTAGATATTTTTGTGCATCGATATTTAATGTCTCGATATAATGTCACTGAACAAACAGTTAATTAATCACTAGATTATTGGAGATTATTGGAGCTCTCACAGAAAGTAAACAAAAACTCAATATGGGCCTTGTGCCTACATTCTATTAGTCAAGTCTTCATGCCACTGGGAAAATACCCAACCCTCTCATGTCTGGATGTGTGAATGTAGTTTCCTGAACCTGTAACTAACCTAGCAGGTTGTTATGCCTGAGACTTAAGGAAGCATAGGTATTCAACACTGAATAAATGACCAGAAAGCAAGCTTCCATCAGAAAGAAAATCCCATCAGTCGAGTTAATCTACCAAAACATATTAGCTTGCGCATTAATGTTTTAGTCCAGTGAAGAATCGCTTAGGAAAAAGACTAGGAAGGTCTGAAAAAATAACAACAGTTGAAGTTTTAGTTTGAGTGTGGCATACCCATGTACACTTGGAGCTGTTTTCCATTTTCTCTAATTATTTTACAATTTTGAGTATGTCTCTCTTCTAGAAGAGACCAAGTTCGCATACAGATGTATCTTTGTACTTAAGATTCTAAGGAGATAATCTTCAGTTTAAAGTTACCATTTTCACTTATCCAAAGTAGTTCTTTTGGATCAAAACCAAAGCACAAACATGTAAAAAAATTACTTACCAATTGAGACAAGTGTGTACAGGATTACAATTTTGATAATGCAAATTTTAAAAATGAATTGACTGATGGATTTTCCAAAGCCTGCAAATGCCCAAAAGAAAGCCAAAAATAGATATATGTAGGAAAGGGAATTGATGCACAAACTCACTTTATACTTTTTTTTTTCTGGAAGCCAAAATGTTTGTTAATTTCAGAAGAGAGGCAGGGGGATTTTTTCAAGTGCCTATGGCCAGCTCTTTAGGATCTTAGGAACTACAAAAATGTTTTCAGATGAAGATCTGTGCTGGAATGTGATTTATTAGCAGGGGTTGGTAGATACCCTAGTAAGAAGGCCACAAACACAATATAACGTCCAGTCACGGTCTCATTAAATTAATTCCTTGCTCAGTCCTTGGTAGTTAGCAACGACCAGGCAGGCTTATCTTTGGAGACGTGTGTAAAGCATTTAATAATACCAATACATTAAATAAGTAAGACATAACACACAATAAATATCCAACACCAATTTATAAAAATAGAAAATACTTTTATGATTAAATTGACACCAAAATGACAAACATCCAATGTAGGGAACCAGCAATATGAATTTTTAAAGATTGAAAGTAAATCTAGCACTTAAAAGCAAATAGCACTCAAAGGGTTAAAAATATTTGCGTTTGGCTGGAACAAAGTCAAGAGTTCTGGCCCCCCTGATGTAATACATTTACACTTACTTCCAATAGTGTTTCTTGATGCAGGAAAGTGGTCCACAGCACCAATTCAAGATTCCCAAATCTCTGAGTTGCTCCTTGGGACTTTGGGACTACAATTATCACAATTCACCTGGCCAAATCCTTCAAAGGCCGCTGGATGAGGTCCTGCTGGGGCCCTCTTGATGGAGATGGTGCAGGTGAAGCTCTGTTACCCTGTTGCTGTCAGGCAGTCCACTCCTACACTTCTTGAAGCCAGACAAAGCCCTTAGACCTGTAGTTCCTCAATGTGCAGGAGGTTCAGTCATCAAGAGTGCAGTCCTTTGGGATGCAGACCAGGGTTCCAACAGGGCAGTGCTTCTTCTCTGTTTAGTTTCAGACAGGGATCTGAGTTACTGGGCAATTCTCCTATATTTATTCAGTGTTCCTGGGCTAGCAAGCAGGAGGGTACCCCTTACTAATGGGGTACAGGGTGCCAACCTCTGGAGTGACCACTTCCTGCAAAATCTGCCAAAAATCAATCCCCGAAATCACGATTCCTTCTAAATCCAAAATGGAGAAACTTTCTCCTGGAGGTTAAAATCTGGCTAAGCCATCCCACTAGTTTGTCTAAGTTTCCTTAAAACTCCCCCTCCAGCCCCTCGGCTAATCTAAGTATTGGGGCTCCCATCTGGCTGGTGTGGCAGGAAGTAGGGATGAGCCTGTATCCTGTCCTAACTGTCATTTTCACAGTTTGGTTACCCAGCCCCTTCTTGCCTGCTCTGCAAGTTTGCAAATCTCCACACACAAGATGTGCCATTGTCTCAATGCAAGCCAATGCATACCTCATTAAAGTGGCTTGGCTCATTCTAGCAGAGGCTGGCCAATCAGAGAAAAGCTGCTGGAAGGCTGAATTTTGGCTCATTAGAAAAGCACATCCTGTAACTTATTTCCTTTGAAAGTTGTAATAAATCTAACAGTGGCAGGTTGTTGGATTTATTCTAACAATCATTTTAAGTCCAGGAATGACATTTTAGCTCTTTGCTAGCAATAGTTATACTTTAATAAACTATTCCCACGTTAGCCTATGGAGTTAATGCACTACCATTTGGAAACATAAAGTTTGAAGTTTTTTCCTCACCAGGGCAAACATCTTTTATAATGTTCCTGCTTATACTAATGAGGCACCATACCTCGTGGGCACCTAGGGGAGACCTTAGGTGTGAATTATATGTAAATATGAGGTAGGTTAAGACTTTAGTTCCAAAGTCAAATTTACATTTAGATGTAATTGAAAAGTAGCCTGCAAGGCAGGGATGGCTTTTAAATTGACAGCAGGCCACACAGTAGTGCATACTTAAATACATTAAATCTGCTGGGCCTCTAAACCTACATGCCCTACCACATATTAGGGACTTACAGGTAGGTTGTCATGCCAGTTATAATTATGCCTCTTATGCATTTACCTTTATTCAGAACACAGGCCCTGGATCCGGTTAGCAGAGCACAGGGCACCCTCAGAGTCAGAAAACCAGAGTCTAGTGGTCAGAAATGGGGGCAAATAGTGGGAGGGCACTGCAAAGAGTCCTGGTTTCTCACAATCTTACATTGTGCTGGAGTGTAACTCATTAATTTGTGTTGGATGTAGAAAACCCTATGACAAAAATAAAGGATTTTGAAGACGTTTTTTCACTGGTGAAGCCCAGTCTGTAAGAGAGATTTAGAAACAGATAATACAATTGTAGAAACAGATGTGCAACAGCTTCAACTTTACCTGGAGTTGTCTAACCAGGTAGCAAGGATGCCCTGAGTAAAGAGAGTTCACATTGTCCAGACATGACAAAATGAAAACCTATGCCACAATTTCCTTACAACCAAAAGGTGCAGAATTGTACCGGACCTCAAGATTCTTAACAGTGTCAGAAGGATTGGGGAAGGCTCCTAAATTGGCAGGCCACCAAGCAGAGGGCCACAGAGATGAAAGCCCCTTGACCAGCAAGAACTAAGATTTCTCAGAGTAGTATTTTAGCCAGTTGTTACCCATTGAAGTGGTTACCTTGTAAAAAAAACAGGCATGCAGCCAAAGTTGATAAGATGTTATATCTTCATTAAGTTGTTTAATAAATTGGATGTCACCTAACATTGAATTAACATTAAATTGAAACACTCAAAGTATATATAATGCAATGACTGGGTTATATCAATATTAAAAAGAGTGGCGATCTAAGAAGATTGCTAAGTAATCCCATATGATGGAAATTCAAATTCAGAATGGACAGTGAACAGCCTCCTGAGAAAGTGACTTTTCTTGTCTGCTGTAAGCTCTGAGACATGTCTGTAGAATTCAATAAGACACTGTATCAAAAGAATGGCCAGGTCAGGGAGGATCGAGGTGGTACAGCTATCCTGATCTGCCAGCACACTGAGATCAGCAAAAGTGTCACAGAGAGCATAATCTATGCTATTACAAGGGTGGAACACAGATTAAATGGGATCCAAAAGTAATCGGGAAAGTATGTAGCAGATAACTTATTGTTAATGTCAGGTTAATAGGCCGCATAAGGATGTAAGAAGGTTACAAGTTGGCAAGGACTGAGGTGCATCTTCCAAATATCTGGAACAGTAGCTTTTGTGATAGATATGTTGCCTAGGTTTGATAAAACACAACTAACTACTGAGGCCTGTAAGAAAGTGGAGTATTAGTTGGGTTAGATGTTAATCCACCTCGAGTACTAAAGGACCAGATGTATCAAAACTTTTTGCATTTGCAAACAGTGCGAATCGCAAAATTCCACCATTTGCGAATGCAAAAATACCTTTCAGAGTGCATAAAAGGCATTCGCAGTGCAATTTCAAGGAATCACTAAAATAGCGATTCCCTGAAATTGTGACTACATTTAGGGAATTGCAAATTGCGATTCCCTAAATAGGTAATCGTAAATAGGAAATAATTATTTTCAATTACTAGTGCACATGTATCATGCATTTCCTAAATGCAAATTTGGCATTTAGGAAATGCAATTACCACGAACTGAAGTTTGGTGGTAAGCATGTAATTTTTTTTAAAAATTCATTTTTAAAAATGACATGTAGCGCACACATGCCCCTGGGGCATGTCTGTGCTTTACATGTCCACATATATTTTTGTGGGGTGCATCAAAGGGGGCCTTAGGCCCCCAGAACCCTGGGATTTGCATTACCTAATTTGCTAACAGGAACTCGCAAATTCGGAAATGCAAAAACATTTGCACCCATAGGCCTTCAGGCCCACAGAGATGATTGGAGTCCCATTCTCTAATTGCGATTCACTAATAGCGATTGTGATTTTTAAGAAATCGCTATTACCGGATCGCAATTTTCATGCATCCCATTTTACGTTTCTCAAATAGTGATTTCTTAAAATCGCGATTTAAGAAATTTAAACCAGGAGCTTGATACATCTGGCCCAAAGTCACTATTCTTGTTGAGGCAAGTAATGGTTTCAGTAATTTAAAACTGAGCTCGACCCCTGTTTGCTATGGCACAGAGCAGATAGGCTTCACTTAAAAAGAATTGTTAAGTATTCAGAATTACTAAAACACAATAAAAATTCCACTCCAATTTAAAAACATAGAGTATAATTTACTGAACAAAATGACACCAAAACCCACACAAGCCAAAACCGGGATTAGTGATGTGACTTTTTAAATGTTTAAATGTAAAAATAATGCTAGAAATCAGTCATCTAGCTGCACTTGACCAGTACCTAGGCAAGATTTAAGGCCAACCATGATGTAGCACATGGCATACTCTGTCACAAATGTGACTGTTATTCTGTTTGCTGTATTCCAATTTCTAGAGGATGTAATGGAATAGTAATATGGTGGAGGGGATATCTATCAGATTTATGACAGAGTGATCCCGTCCGCCAAGATCTAAACCAGGCCCTTAGTCCCTTAGTGCAAAAATGGAAGTCAAAAATCCTCAGTACAGTAAGGCAACAAACTGCAGCTGAAAAGGGCTACACAAAGCCTGATATCTGCCAGATGAGTGCCTGGTGAAGCTTGTGACTTTTGGTGGGAAAGCTCAGAGCAGGAGAATTCTTTTGGCACCTTCATCCTCGGTTAACATAAACAGGGTTCTGAAAGAGTTTGGAATCTGCACTGATCCTTCTGCGTGTATATTTTAAATCTAAAGCTAAATTTGCCCCCCAAACATCTAAGGACAATATTCATGTGTTTGGTGGTTTGATTACTAAGGATTTTTTAATGCTTCTGTGTGAGACAAATCATAAAATCAAAAGCAAACATAATTTGACCTTTGAACAGCATCAAACCTAATTTCAGTACAAAATGATAATAATATATTGATAAAACTCACATAATGTATTGAGGGACCAATATGTCACAAAAGCATTATAACAATTTAACACGTATGGTTGTTGTGAGAAAATGGACAAACAGTACTTTTTAAATTTATAGATGATGTGAATACACAAAATCACTGACTGATACAATCAAGCCATTATTAAATGGAAGGAATTTCAAATCCATAAAAATGAAACACCTGTGATCTCTATTTTATATATTTTACCAAAGATACATAAGGAGTCAATAAATCCCCCAGGGCAACCCATCACATTATCCAAAAATAGTCTACTAGAAATCACATCTAGTTATGTGGATCATTTTCTTTTCCCCTATGTTCAAAATCTCCCTTGACATGTAAAAGACATTAAGGATTTAGGGCCGAATTTAAGAAAAGTGGTGCTGCATCCAATGTAGCGCCACTTCTCTTGTGCTCCCCTACGCCCATCAAATGCCACCATGTGCGCGCCTTACTTAAGATATGCTGCACCATGGCAGTAGTTAGAATAAAAGCATCAACGTTGTTTATGCTATTGTGGCGGTTTTCTACACTAGTGTCAAAAATGTTGACGATAGTGTAGCAAAGTGCAAGGAGGCCCATTGATTTAACGGAGTGTGTCATTTTAACGCGTGCTCTGTGCAGGCATTAAAAATGATAGAAAAAATGGCACAGTGAAATCTTTTACATTTCACTGTGCCATTTGTTTCGCGCCTCCTAACTGGGGAACGCCCCCATTGCATACATCATGCTTGGCGCAGGAATAATGTGGCGCAAGGAGTTATAAAGTGGTGCAATGCATGCATTGGCCCCTTTGTGAATATGGTGCAGGGGAAAGGCAACCTTAGCACTGCCTTAGCATAACAAAAATGACATTAAGGCGTTGCTTAAGTGGCTCAAGGTGCTCCTAAATCTGCCCCTTAATTTCCGGAACATTGAGAGGGAACCAACATACCATCTGGTAACCCTACATGCTACTGCATATAAGCCATGTAGATGGTATTTTTGCATGCAAGCACTATCTAAGAGGCAGAGGTTTCAAAATACTAGAACACATACGCATGATTGTAGAAATGATCACCATGTGCTTGAATGAAAATGGGGTCTTGTTTGAAAATCAACCCCATAATATATAGAATAATGTACTGCAATAGGCACCTACTTCTCTTCCAGCGTTATTAATCTAGTCATGGGATAGTGGGGGGATCAGGTGCTCTAGGCAGCGGAGATGGAAAACATGACCAACCACATTGTGGTAAAAATCACCTCAAAATGTCTATTCCACCATAAACATTAATTACCTTCATCTACAATTCACCATGAATTAAAGCAAAGTCCAGATAGAGCTCCTAGTTATGAAACTGAGTATAGCGAACTGTGGCATCAAAACTTGTTTGATTAGGAGAGAAAGGATGGATAATACCACATTACGTGCCACAACCAATTGTCCACCAAATTTCCACTTGATTATTCCCTATAGTTAGTTCTTGAGGGCCAAACATAGCTGCAGCTCACATGAAATATACATCAACACACATAATGAGATGCTGGAGCATTTTAAAGCCATGAAATGCACAAACAAAAAACTAAAGCATTCATGAATCAAATCTGATAAGGTAACTAGGGAAAGCTTAGAACAACCAACACAAAGAGCATCCATATAGATGAGAATACTGAACCTTTTTGCTTTAGCACTACCTACAATACCCATGCCAAAATGTTCAAGAGTACCCTGAAGAAACACTAGATTGTATCAGGAATGATGATTTATTAAAAGATATAGTAGGTACCCTAACTTACAGGTGGAGTTCCTCTATCAATGATAAGCTTGTCCACAGCCATTTTACTAGGTTCACATATAAATGCTTGAATTCCCATGTGGGTTTTATATTTGTGGCCATTGCAAGGCATGCAAACATAGTTGTGAAGTTAAGTAGCATGAACTTCTTTATTCAAAACAAATCATACCATTTATGTCATTGTTTGCTTGTGCCCCAAGTAGTACATTGGAAGTTTAATTTTCCCAGTAAAGAAACAGATAGTGAAGCACATATTGACAATTTCTGGCCAACATATGACATATAGCACAACACGTCATTTTTGGAAAGCACATGGAGGGAACTGGAACACATGCAGTATTTTGGAATTGACAATGTGCTAAAAAAAAAAACTGTGGTGGAGATAGAGCAATGGTTTTGCACAAATATCAATAAATCTTGATGTATAGCCACTAGGGAAATGAATTTGGACAAAGGAACTGTACGTACAGTTGTGAATGTAATACAACTAATTCAAGGGATAGTGTCATTGTCTTATAATTGAGTTCCTTATTTTAACTTGCAATTTTTTTTAAAGGAAATTAGGGTTATATAAATCATGCTTTAACACTTGCACGAATCCACATACTTAAACTTGATTTATTTTTCTTTTACTTTGTAGGTAGTTTTTGCTGTATTGCTAAAATGTCCGACCTGGCAGATCTACCAACTAACACAACACTTTGTATGACCAGGAAAATGGGTAGTACCAACTAGTTAAAGTTACTGCTGTTGTTTGAACAATGCTGAATCATCCTAAAGTGCAGATTAAACTTAAGAGACCATATTTGAAGAGTAAACCATTACGTGCTTTGAAACTGACTTTGTCATATTAAACTCTATATTAAATAAATAATTATTTGCAATTTACAGTTCTGTCTAATGGATTTGTTTTGATAGATAACAGCCGTGGAATACTTGAGCCACAATATATGTTTTTAGTATGTTGTAACATGTAGAACCACTAATAAAGTATCTTTTAAAGTGCAGGTCTAACTTAAGAGATCATAATAGTGGTCAAAAGTCATATGCGTTGAAGATGAATTAATCACAGTTGAATTTGTGTATTGATTACGAAAAAAAAATTGAGCTCTTTCAGATCCATCAAATCAATTAGGTCAATTATGTCAGTTAGCATGACATCCTTAGCTACTTTGGCAACTGTGTGGGTATCTATGATGTTTCATGGACTTTTCTAAATATAACTAATATGAATCCATGAGTATTTGAGCTATAAATTAGAATTATCTCAACATAGAAAGTGTCTAATTAAATAATTAAATAGGCCCATAATTCTCAAGCAATGATTATTTTACACAAGCTGTGGTATAAGTATGAGCTCTGATGAAACAATTAATATCTACAGTTTTGCATTATTATGTTGAATTAATTTTATCTCAGTCTGCCCAATCACAGACAGACAGTGAATCTAATCATTTAGAAAACCAAGATACTAACAATGAAGTATGCGGCCCATTACTTTCACTGTCTATTTTTGGTGTGTTTCTAGGGGTGGATGGTAGAACCCACTCAGCCAATGGAGTTTGCGGAGTTTAGCCACTCTGCGTATAGCACAGAGTTCAGCAATAACTTCACCAACTGCTGTGTGGTGGAGTTACCGGCTCCCACTCTAGAGGTAAGCAGGGAAAAGAACTTGTTTTACCTTTTTCAAGATTTCTTTTTAAATATTTCAGTTTAGAAAAGCAGAAATTCAGCATTTTTTGTTAGAACATTCTATAATTTGTATGGATAATATGACTGTCCTCCTCCGTAATACAATACTTTAAAATACATGTGTCACCAAACACCGCCCACTGATGGAAGATGCAGTGCACTGAACTACATTTCTATGAGTCTGTGTACAGGGACTCACAGCTGATAATCAACTGATAGGAGCTCCCCCAGCCAATCCTGGGTGAGGATGCACTCTTGTAGTATCACCACCAATTAGAGCAACCCTCTGAGAGTGATCAGTGGTGGACTTACACTGCACACCACAGCTACCCCCTTGAAAGAGAAGGGACAGGCCCATTCTGCAGGCAGCACTTCCCTTGCTGTTCACCATCCCCAGCACTGCCATGGGACTCTTCAAATGCAATAAGAAGGAACCCAAGGACCAGGAGAGGACACCTGCGGACCCACCCCTGGAGATCAGTTCAGAGAGCGAGATGACAGAGGGAGACTCCAGCTACTATAGCAAGGAGATAGAGTCCCCTGGGGAGGAGAGTGGGCAAGAGGCTCCTTGGCATCCTGAAAAGTAAGTACTCCGAGTCTAGAGTTTTTATTGATGGTTTAGAATGCATTCACTTAAGCTATTTTTGTAAGTATTTTAAAGTGTCTCCGGTTCTACTGATTCAATTTTGACGTTAATGTAAAGAAGGACGGTAACACTGAGGGTCGGGCAGAACTCCGCGAAATCATGCAGAATTTTTTAACCACTCTTCGGAATTCCACGTAGCAGAACTCTGCGAGTTTCGCCCACCCCTGGACCACCTTCCGTTGTCTATAGCTGTCCCTTTATATTGTATTTGTGTTTTTTTATTGCACTATGTGATTAAGACCCTGGTGTGTCAAAACGCATGATTTTTTTCGTCACTAATAAATTAGATGACGCAATAAGGAGCTCTGGTAGTCTATGTTTTAGTGAAAGGAAGTTTTATTTTACCTGGATGAATGGATAGATGAATGAATGGATTGACTGACTGATTCCTCGGAGAAATGTAGCGGTTCTCTCCTACTTTTGGAGAGAATGATGACTCGTTTAGTTTTTAGAAGAAGTTGTAAAGGAGAAATGTAAAAAACATGACATGAGGCCTTATTTGAAGTCAATAGCAAGTTTTTGCATTTGAAAATACAGCAGCTTCTTAGCTAAGTGCTATGTTAGCACAGCACCTTAAATGTCCGAAAAAGACTTAGAGATTTCTGACGTTCTCACAGATAGATAATATATAGTGACCTTTACACTTTAAACCGATTGTGTTATCCACTTAACTCGCTATAATACGCACAGCTCTGTCACTGCCAGCCACGCTGCAGGTAAGGCCTTCTTTAAGTGGCTGATCTGTTCACCTAATCTGTCATTCTAGATCCATTAAGCTCCGCTTCTGCTTTTGCACAAACAAGATTTGTCACAGATGACTGATTCAAACAAGACGTCTAAATGAAGTGCCTCAAATTAAGTTTGAATTGATTTACATCCTGAACCAACGAACCTTCAACATTTCTTGTGTGCAAGTGTGTGCGAAAAAAGTACATCATAGGAGCTGTCATTCAGGCAATGAGTCTTTCATAAATACTTCAGCCTTAGTCCTAAATAAATTCATCACAGCTGTCTCACGTAGATGGATTTCTTTTCTTCCTGTCTGCATAGGTGATACACAGTAATTCGATACATAAAAATGTTTGCATTTTGAAATAAAGGCAGGCATGAGAACACCTAGCTTTATTACTGGGAAAAGCTGGTAAGAGTATATGCAGATAAATATCATTTAAATATGACTACTAGTTAAATGTCACTAACTAAAAAAACAATGTGAAATAAGGCTTGCTGCCAGGAACTCTGTGTCATTCTTCAGTTCCAATAGCGTTAAGAATTTGGGGTCAGATGTTCTAACTTTCTGGTCACGAAAAGCAGTCACAATTTGAGAATAAAAGCTTTTTTTGCAGAGCGAACAATGTACTCTATAGGTCGGTTCACAAAATAAGGATTTAGATTGAGTTGTGAATCGAGCTTACTAATTAATATTTAAAACGTAGGTGGCATATTGAAACATAGCCCGATTGTCCACAATCACAAGGATGGTAATCTGCAAGAATCAGCAGACCACCACCTCTGTGATTTTCTTTAAAAATAAAAAGTTAAAATTTTTGTTGCCACCCAGCCTGTTTTCTTTAAAGGAAACGCTGCTGTGTTTAAAAAAGAAAAGTTTTTTTTTTTTGTTTGCTTGATAGTTTTTAGTTGTCACAGGGACCACTGACTACTCCACAACATACTTTTTTTTTTAAACTCACAACGAGAAAGCGGTCCTTTTGTTTTTTCTAATGGTTTACCATCCCAACCGGTGAGTGAGTACATTTTCAATGTTCACAACCAGATTATGGCACCAAAACTGTGACACTCATGATACCAAATTAGTAATTGAAAGAGACTCCTACAACACTCCCCTTCTAGATACAGAATCAGTCTCCATTCAGAATCTCTTTTTAGGAGTCTGAAAGGGTTTTCCAAATCCTAAAATGGGATTAGTGCAAAGCAAAAACATTTTAACAGTTTGAAACGCCAAAGAGGAGCATTTGCAGCCGCTAAAACACTTCATCCATCTGGCTTGTAGTCCTTCATGGGGAAATCTGAACTTCACAAACTTCTAGCGCTAAATATTTCCATTTCTTTCATAGCACAAGTTTGTGCCTGAGAAGATCGTTAAAAAATATAACTCCAAAAGTGCAAAATAATCAGATTTTAAAGTTTTTGTTTTAAAAAATAAAAATGTACTTAAGAATAACAACATTCTCGGGAGGTAATGAACAGCATACCACATGGAAACGTGCAAGCATTTAAAAAAAATGAAAAAAATAGAAACACCGAAAAGCAGACCACCAGAAAGACATATCATCCTATTTCATCCTAGTTCCCCAATACTAAATAATTTGCTGCATTTATTCTATTTATTTTCTAATCTTATTATCAAGGTTTAATGAGAACAACTTGACAACATATAGGGACAGATTTAAGAGCCACTTGCACCACTTTAGTGCCACCTTACCATAATTTTTTTACACTAATGCGACTCTAAGGTGGCCATTTACCTGAGCCATATTTACAAAGTGGCGCAATACATGCATTTAGCCACTTTGTAACCCTTTGCCCCACATTATGCATGCGCCATGCATAACGTATGCAAAGGGGACATCCTTGCACAATGAGGGCCGCAAAAATGACGCAATGAAATCCTCAAGATTTCATTGCACCATTTTTGGCATCATTTTTTAAAACACCTGCTGAAAGCAGGCTTAAAAAGCATGCACACATTGAATCAATGGGCTTCCTTGCACTTTATTCCACTAGCATCAAAATGTTGACACTATTGTTCCTTATACCGCCATGGTGTGCTGTATCATAAATACGGCACACACATGGTGGCGTTAGGGGAGCACAGGGAAGGGCAAGAAAAGTGGCACTGCCTTCGATGCAGCACCACTTTTCCTAAATTCAGTGGTTTAGAGACACAGATACGAAAAAGAACAGATGATTACAAATGCATTTATAGAGATCAAACAACAACAGAATGAATAATCATGATAATAGCCAAATTTGGATTTATGAGTATAACATAAATTATAAACGTAATCTACCAGAGTTCTTCATCCATTGACAGGATAGCAGTCCTCCCATTATCTTGGCCAGAAGAAGGGCCGGGCCTCGGCCCTGCCACACATCAAGATCTAGGTCCTTGCTTAGACCCAAGAGAAGAGTCTAATATGGAACCCAAGGCCCACACCTCAGCATCACTCAGACACAATATGTACTCCTGAAAAGGACCCCAAATATCTTTAGGTCTCATTCCTGGGTTCTGTAATGACCATAGGTTTCACCCTGCTCGTTACACAATGTAACACATTGCAATCAAACTTGAAGCCTGAGTATGGGACTCCTCATCCACGCCCCAGCCTTCCTTTGTTTGGCAAGGAGCAAAAGTAGGACCACCAACCTCCTCCTCGAGGAAGGGATATTGATTGCACAGCCAAAGAGCAGTGGAATAGCACACATGTGAGGTGGGGGTGGGATATATCCCAAGGCGTAAGAGCTAGCTCAGATCAAAAGGAATTAATTTGGGGACAGGGACAGGCCAAATGCATGAAATCAGCAGGGTTAGTAGAGAAGTGAGCACACAATGAAGCTTTGGATGGACAAATTTGATGGAGTCACGTTGGGGTGTAGTACATTTGGTTAATGAAGTTGAAAAGTATTAACCTATGTTTTTGGTTGATAGAGAACTCCATGCTGTTCTGGAGAGGATAATTTCCTGACAGTAATCAAAGTAGCACGGAACAGGCTTTTGGTGATCCTATGAAGCCATGATACCCAGCCCTTCGTATTGGCAGAGAGATACATTTGTGTAGGGGGTTGAAATCCTGGGGTTAACGGGAGAAGTCACTCCAGCAAGTCTCTGCAGCCAGAAATACGTAAAGCGATCCAGCCTGCTGATCTCCCCTAGTGCCTTCAACTGCTCTAGTATGAGGAAACAGCCATCATGGAATAGCCGCCCCGTTGTGGAAATACTAGTGGGTTATTCACTAATATTTTGCATCAGTGTTGTATCACTTTTGTGGCACAGCCCTAACGTAAAATCATTTTTGGTATTTACTACGCCATGATAAACCACTTTGTGTGGCTTTGTGTTGCTAAGTAAATGCAAAGTAATGCAAGATAGTGCATAGCAATGCCTTGCTTTACCTTGTGCTGGGAATTTGTTCCAAGGGTGGAGCATGGCCATTCAAATGCACCAACCCATAGATTTTGGTGCATTACCAGATTTATAAAGACTTGTAATCCAGTGAGGCGTAACAAAGAGAAATATCTTTATTTCTCCTCATTATTTTATCTTTCCACATGTGCTGTATTTTGCAGCAAATATAGAAGGAGGAAAACAATGTTAGGGATTGTTTTTGTGCAATAAGGTGTCCCTTCCTGCCCAGAAAATAATCTTGCCTCTAACACAGACACCCTTGAACCATGGTGCAAGAGTGGCTGCGATGGTACTAGGCAGCACACACGAACCAGCTCTAGGAGGCAGCAGAAATGCACCATATCTTGGATGATATGGTGCATTTCTGCTGCCTCCCTTCCACCTACAGCAGTGTATTAGCCTTGCCTGCTGCCTTGCATTAAATGAAATGCTAGCAGGAATGCTCCCAATCTCTTCAGCATGGTGCATGTGTACTTATCCAGTGTAGGGGAAAGAGCAGGGCTCCCAAAAGCTGGCATTGCAGGGGTGTAGATCATGGATAGACCAATGCGCCTCGCTAGAGTCAACATTGCCCACCCAGAGAAATTAACTGTTTTAATATATCTGCCCGGTTGGCTGTGTTTTTTTCAAACACACAAATACCAATGCAAGTCGGCGTGAAACCTTTCCTTCTGCCACCCCCTTCACGTTGACTACACTTAAATTTGTTAAAAACTTGTGTGAAGGTTCGTCTGCACATGGAGTGGTAGTTTGTCTTCAAAGATTCATGTTCAGTGGCCAAAGGGAGGAAAACTATAGGTGAATGTCAAATTGATTTAATAATAAAAGAAAATGAACTACAGTGCCATATCATCATTACATACATAAACTCTCCATAAGTCCCAACTTTACAATTTTTTCTGCTGTTGCTTGGTAAATGTGTATTATTATTATTATAATTATTATTATTATTATTATTATTATTATTATCATCATCATCATCATCATCGATAATGATTTACTACTAATGCCACTAATACTACTGTTACTTTTACTATTCATAATAATAATATTAATCATCATAATCTTTTTCATCACATTTTATGATTCAGTCAGTTATTATATAGTTCGAGTTAGGTAACTAAATATACACAAACATGCATTCATGTGTAGAGAGTGGTGGCAGATATCGACTACCATGCTATTTGTTTGTCAGTATTTCTACTTCATCCTAGAATTGACTATGTTGTCAAAGATTTGTTTACCCTTAATCCATAACCACTCCCCTGCGGTGCTCCATACCGCATTTCATTTATTTTAATTGCACCCATGGACATTGTTTTACTTGAATGATACAAAGAAAGTGGTGAACGGCACCGAGAAGTTGCATGAACACTACTAGTTCTAGGACTAGAAATGGTGGGGATCAATGGCACAGTACATATCACAGCTAGAAACCCTAAAGTGCCAGGAAAAAGATTCTTCTTGGCCTTCTTCTTGGCAGTGCCAGGGAGCATGTGCCAGTTCTGTAATCAGACACAGAATAACACGTTTGTGGAGGGTGTTCTCGGGATAGATATGATTAACAGCACCCGATCACAAGGCGCTATGTGGGCAGTAAGAACAGCACCATTGTACCTTCCGTGGCAATATCATGCACCAACACTTTTCCGCTTATCTTTAGGGACCTGTCTTCATATACATTCCTTTATGCAGGAGCGAAAATGCTGAGCTGACAATTTGTAACACAGAGATGCTCAAAATACTTCCTGATAACGGCTCAAATTAGAACAGTGGTGTAACACAAAATGATGGAGGCCCCCTTGCAAAATGGAATGGGGAGCTCCTGAGCCCCCACATCTCGTAGTTAGTCATTGACTTTGGGATGAAAGGGACCCCGTTCGAGGGGTTGGAGGCCTTAGACGGTCTGTAGCCCACCTACGCCGCATTAGATGAAGGGATCTGTGTTTCACCTCTGAATTAGAATCATACCTATGTTTGATAATTTTCATGGTTGAATAGTATCTGTTGTTATTTCAGGCTTTACCAAATGGTGATGACATTTCAATTGATGACATTCCAGACTTGTGGCAGATAATTTATTACAGGTCTCCGTTGTATAAAACCATTATTTAAACTCATACACTTTTATACAATTATGACGGTTTCATGAAATAATGTATTTGGTAAAACATAAGGCAATTACTTTTTAACATGGAGATACGCCTTAGCAAGAGGAAAGACAATATCAATAACGAATACATCTCCACATACTGGAATATATATTTTTGCAAATATGTCTCAGTCATGTTTCCTATCTTTCAGTCGTGCAAGCACCAAACTTCAACTGTGCATTTTAACATTGTCTGCCATTCATTTGACGGTTTAAGTGCAAAATCCGTTCATGCACTGGTATATTGCTCTTGCAAGCATAATAATTATACGTAACATTTGAGAGAAATGTCCTTCAACTGATTTGTAGACATAAAACAGAAGGAAATATTACAGGCTTTTTGTGCCCAATATATTCCAAGCAGTAGATTTGCCCTTAATTGAATAATAAAACACAAATGATGAAGCAGCTGTTAAACATGACATAAATATTGCTGGGAGCTGTGAAGCCTGGTGGAAATAGCTTTTTGACAAGCTTTGCATTCCTGTGACAATAATTAATATTCCAGTTTCCACCAAAAGGCTTTATAGCCAGAAGGGATTGTAAATCAATGGTAAACGGTTTTATCTCAAACTCAAACTCAGAATTAATTATTCAGTGTTGAACATGTTTCATAGCATTAATTGCACTAAAGTTTTGCTTCCATTCTTCTTCTTGCGGGAAGACAGTATGTGTTTGTTTTCGGTATTTTTTTTCCAAAAATAAATATCTACTTTTGTTTAATATGGAGAGGATCCGTCTGAAGCCTCCTACAAGTACAATTGTATAGCTTATTTGTAAAACACCGCCAAGGCTATTTTATACTTGCTGCTAAAATCCTTTCAACTATATAGGGACTATTTTTCTTTTTGTTTTTATTCAGAGGAAACATTTAAGCATTTAATGGAAAACGTGCTGTTGCTTGTCTGGAATCAAGAATATGAAACAAACACCCCTTGTGTTTATATACGGATCAATTGTCCTGATATCTATATATAGTGGATGTGGTACTGCAGCCTCCCTAATAAAATTAATTACCGATACATATATGTCATACTAGTGAGTGCAATTACAGTGTTCTTGATAGTCTATATGGACTGCTATTAAAATAACACAATTACTGCTTTAACTGGGGACACCACATGTCTTGTCAACACTGACATCGTTATTGAAAGAAAGGAAACTCCAAATTATTGTTCCTGTGCAGAGTTGTTTGCGAACATTGCCAGCGCCGCTCTGTTTCTAGACCCTACACACGTATCCTACTATTCTTAAAAAATCCAAGCGAAAAGGAGCTTGGGGCAAGAAGATCTGCCAACAGATGTTGATCAAGTCCATGCCTATGGATTGGAGTCTGCCGGTGATACTCAGCATACTTTTTAGCAGGGAGCGGGTCGTAGCTGAAAACCATACCGTGCAGCCAGGCCTGAAAATCATGCCAGTCAGCTCCTTTGCTCCAGCGATGGGATAAAACACAAGCCCAGGTTCTCCTATTACTTAGGCCTGAGCCAAACACGTGGAATTCTGCTCTGCGGAATTTCACGGAGTGCTAAAAATTCTCTGCACGACTATACAGAACTCCATGAGTGGGCAGAACCCCTCTTCTGTCCGTGTCCACCCATTTGCACTGATTCTTTACATGTTAGTAGCGCAATGTGTGCTTCCTCACTGCAAAAGCAGAGTGTACAGCACCATGCGGTCTGCATAGGTGCAGCCATTTTGTTGTACCTGCTTTCCTGTTCTAAGTATGTGCTGGACATGATTTTCTAATCCTAATTACATCTGCGCGATCCTCCCCCTATCCCACTCACCCACCCCTCATTTACCCTAATTTTATTATTGTGTGTCTTTTGGTTTGTGTATTTTATGTTTTTTTGTGACTTTTTTGTACCTTTTTGTTTTTCCCTTAATTCCTTATTTCTTCAGTTCTTCTTCTCAGTTCTTCCTTTTCCTATTTATTTTTTCCCCACCCAGCACCATGGCAGAGCAGGGCAGTGGCATCAAGACAAAGAGCAGCAGCGCCAGTGTGTTTGCTATCCAAGGGGTGCAGCCCTGTGCCATTTTTTTCTGAGGAGGAGGTGGCAACACTTATTTTTTATGCGCAGCGGCACCTTCCCTCCATGCTGGCAGCAGGCGGCCGGCCTGGGAGTGGCTATGCCCTGTGGGAGTGTCGACTGCTGTGGGGGAGATTGCGTCGGTGTGTGTTCACTGGCACAGTGGGGTCCAGGGCACCCAACAGCAGTTAACGCACTGCTGGGTGGACATACTGGATGGCAAGCAGGACCCGCTCGACCTGCTGGGCACCAAGGTGTCAGGGCTCAGTGAGTAATTTATCTGTTATGTTCTACAATGCTATTTGTTTTCAAATAGCATGCTGTTCACACTAAGAGGTAAGTTAGGTTTATGTTGAATATTATGTGATGTAGTTGTAGCCAGATACTTGATGCTACCTAATCATACTCCTCGGCGCTCCCTTGGGCTGATTATTTAAGAAGCCATGCAGATTCCTCTGTCCTGTCACAAAGATAGTGGTAGTACTAGTAATATCAGTGAGTTAGCATTCTCTGTGCCTTTCTTTGCGGTGCTCAGACAGTCCCAATCGCAGTCTCCCAGTGACGTGTAGTATCCTGCTATGCATTGAAAAGGGAGACTAAGTTGGCCTATCAAAGGTGGTTGGGAAGCAATGATCATTTGTTGCAATGCATCAGTAGTGCCAAATGTAATTTAGGTGTAAGACATTTGGAATAGGGTTTAGGATTTGGAAAATAAGAATAGGTCAACTTGATCTAGTACTATAGGCAATCTGCTTTAGAAAAGTACAATGTTACTGCATTTTCCTTTGCCAGTCAATATATTTTTGGGGATATTAACTGTAACACTAATCTATTTGTTTATCTTCTTTATTTCTTACCTCAACACCTAAGGGCAAAAAGAGGACTAATTCGGAGGTTGGCCAGAGAGCCGGGGTGCTGCCACCAGTGCTGCAGCTGATGGATCTGTGGGCCCCAGTAAGTCCTCCTGTTATATTATTATTTCCCTAACATTTACCTCTCCCTATTTACATAATGTTTCTTCTTTTTTTATGGTGCATGTTTCCTTTTTTTCCTATTCATCTTTATTCTATCTAAGTTTTGTTAAATTCTTGTTATCCCCGCACTATCCTGGTGTTTTTCTATATCTCATGTTTCTGTAGCTGTCCTCCTCTTTGTGAGTAAGCTTATCCCCCACCTTATATATCTTGCATACTGGTACTGTAAGACTAAGAAACCAGATTTTAGGGCAGGTACTCTACCCAGAAGATTGCATGCCCAAGAAAGCTTTTCTATACATGTTTGTTGAGGTTTTCTTTTTCTTGCTCAAACAGTAAAACGAGAGAGCGACCACAGTCATGATGGACCCCCCCAAAGTTGTGTTGTATGTATTATCATTCATTTATACAGGAGTATACCATACCAGCAGTTTCGATGCCAGTGCAGCATGGCTGGAAAGTAATATAAGGACAGTCCCATTGCATTTGCCAACCAAAACCTCACCATATGTCCTTTGTTGACCAATTATTGAACCCCGTCATTGGGCTGCAGTGACTCCGAGTCATCATAGATCTGCCCCTCAATTACAAAACGTTTTTTGGTTGGCTTGACTACCTTGCTTTTCTAACATGATAAATGATAGAAGAAGATAGAACTGTAATGATCTATTGTGGTTGTATTTTGTTCAACAAATTAAAAAGAATCATAATGGGAGGTATATCTGGCATCAAATGTGTAATATTTGTTTCATACACACAGATTACCAGTGCCTGGGCCAGCAGCAGCACCAGAGCACCAGATGCACCTGTGGCTGCGGTTGGAGGGGGAGAACCAGTGGCAGCAGGGACGGGTTGGTAAGTCACATTGCTTGTTTACTGAAAATCATAGTATACTCACTGCAAGGGCATCGTGATCTCCCTGCTTGAGCAGCCAAAATGCTGTGGAGTTCTTAATGGCATCTTCTATCTGCAACTCAGGAGACAAAAGCTCATAATGAATGCTAAAAATGGGCTGATGGACAAGGGAAAGAAGGATGGACGGTTAAAAGAAAGGATGGGTGAAATGGTATATGAGTGAAAGGATGTGTGGGTGAAATGATGCATAGGAGATGCCTGGTGGGTTAACGCTGGATAGGTAAAAGGATGCTCAGGTATATTAACAGATGGGTGGATGGGTAAAATGATATGTGGATAAATGAATGGGTGGGTAAACAGATGATTGTACTGGTGGGAATGTGAGTGGATGGATGGATGGGTGGATATATGGAGGATGGATTGGAATAGTGAAAGACTGGATGATAGAATGTAAAGCTTAAATGGTTGGTATGAAAGGGTAAACAGAACAATGAAAGAACGAATGGATAGTTGCTAGGATAAAGAAACAAGGAGCTCTTCTGGAGAGTGAGGTGTTCACCTACTTTGCTTGCTTATCAAAGCTTTGGTACAAAGTGGGGGGCATTTACATTTTCTGTCTATCCCCTTAACTCACTGTATTTGTTAGGCAAGGCAGGTGTGTATCCTCCCACTCACCATTATTCATCACCTCCCCACCCAGGGCATTTAGTCACCCATGAAGTAATTGCAGCATGGCTCAATTCAACAGTACAACAGTGTTTTCTGTGCAATGTGCATCTGCTTCAGTTAATGCACCATTTACAAACTTTTCAACAGATTGCAAACCACTAGTACTTTTCTACTTTATTCTTCCCTAAATTCAATGCAAGTCCATCAAAAAAATTGTGAAATCAATTTTCGCCACATTTTTCTGGACAAGAGATTACCATATTTTCTTGCTTCCATAAAGGATTCATGTCTGTTCAAAGTTTTCTTTTTTGACATTCACCAGCTACACTGACAGACTAAGTGAAAGCTTAGGCACATGATGATGATCAGTGACACCCTACTATTTTATAGCAAACCCTTTACTTACCTGGCCAAATCCCTCTAACTTACCCTGCACTACAGTACAGAGTTTTGCGGATGGGATACTCTGTGAAAAACACACCCATCAAATACAATCTATATATTCAGTTCCTTTCCCTGTAATGCAGTGCATGGTTTTTCCCATCATCTACTTACCACAGAGTAAAACGATGTCTGTATTTTTATACATGATGTGTGTGATGAACTATAATTATTATTTATCTGCCTCCTTGGAGTGAGGGTAGAGTATGAAAGGTATTTGGAAAAGAGCAGGGCCATTGGAAAGTAAAATAATTGTCCATTACAGCTGCCCCAGATGCAGAATGCAGAGGAAAGTACCCAAATGCACTAGCTAGCATGCCTCCATTAATTTAGCACAACACAAATACTTGTACTCCAGAGTATATAATGCCTTGCTCATTAATTTATTTCCACACAAAGTATCTGTATATTTTTTTACTTGGGAGTAAAAAGAAATCACTGTTTTTTTTCTTCTGGTGTACTGTAATACTGTTATTCTGCCTTAATTCCTTTTAGGCAGTGAATGCTTTTATGCGAGGCATGTGTGGGTAAAAAAATGGCCCTGTGACTCATAATCAGTCACATCAAATTCCAGTGACCCTAGTGGAGCAGCAACCTACTGCTACTGTGCCACTATAATTTTAAACAAGTCTTTGCACAGAGCACTACTTACAATTTGTCTTTTGTCCTCTGGTCTACCTAAATGCCAGAAGATAGCTACCTGGCTGTGTTGGCAGAGGCTGGAGGCCATATGTTTACAGAATCTGTGGCTTGTGGGTCGGCAGGAGGATGAGGAAGCTGACTTTAATCCGGGTGCCACTTCCTCCAGTCGACGGACAGCATCTCCCCCTTCCCAGCGGCAACAGCATCACCAGTGCCACCACCAGCTTGCAGCCACCCATCCTTGTCAAACCACTGTTGCCCTCCCTCCCGCTTAGACCACATTTTACAGCGTTGTGTCATGCAAGGTCTGGAGCGCCTGGACCGCAGTGTGGCACACATCAAGGGAAACTTTGAAGATTTTCAGGCCTGCATGTAGAACACTTTTTTATTTTGGTGGGAGGGCCATTGTTGTGGGTAGAGAGGTTGGAATTGAGAAGGCAGTTGGGGGGTTACTTTGGACATTTTCGAGTTGAAAATTGGTTGAGATAGGGTCATTTGTTTGGGGAAAGAGGTAGGCCTGTTGTGGATGGAGAGGGTGGGTTTTTTATGTTTTAGTTTCACTTTTAATTTGCACTGTTGCACTTTTATGCAGCCTGTTTTTTTAATCTGCTCTCTTATCAAAGTATATGAATAGAACTAGTTATAGTTATTTTAGTTGTTCCTACGTCATATTACCCTCCTTATCTATATTATTGACCATTAGGAGGGCAGGGCATTGCCATTGCCTGTATTGCCTACAACAACTTAGATAAACAAGGAAGGAAAGTCAATTCTGCCAGAGAGGTTAGTTACTTACTAACCTGCATCATTCACTTCACTCCATAGTTCTCTTACTTGAATGGATAAAGTGATTGCTGCTGCCTCTCATTATTTTCACAAACTCACAGCAGGGTTTCTCAAGGTACCTTCTTAATGGTGGTGGTAGTATTAACAGACTAGTACATTAACAGAGAAGGCATCACAACCAGCAATGTCAGCCTAGGTGAGCTCCAACTGAAGGATTAATCAAAAGGATTATCCTTCAGAGGAAACTAAATTGGAAGAAAAACACAGAGTTAGTGAGTGATATATTTGTTTAATATCTTTAGAAAGACTGTGATCACACTACTTCCACCATGAAGCAACAAAGAAAAGACTACCTGATAATATAACCAAAACCAGAAATAATAAATTATTCTGAGCAATGGGGAGCTGTTTGATTAAAACTAAAGTTACAAAATCCTCAAGTCAGGAAAAGTGAACTCAGAGTCAGGAATATAGTTGACAAAGTTAAGTTTTTATGAAACACAAGGCCTGAATGATGATGTTGTTGAATAATGTTCTAGAACTAAATCCCTTTTATGCATGGGTGGTCAAGTGTGGTTGCTGTGGGTTATTGCTCAGGTAATAGAAGATCACACAGTGAGTTGGTGTCTCTTTCACTAAATCCATCCACCAAGTGTGTTACCCATT
This sequence comes from Pleurodeles waltl, assembly GCF_031143425.1. Lineage (NCBI taxonomy): Eukaryota > Metazoa > Chordata > Amphibia > Caudata > Salamandridae > Pleurodeles > Pleurodeles waltl. The sequence goes on from NC_090437.1 coordinate 1,181,875,672, forward strand.
TATAGTGTAAATAAATTAAGTCACCTTAATAAATCACATAGCCCAGGGGAAGAGGGTTAGGGGTTTGATGAATGGATGTGAAAGGGAATTGTAAAAAATGGGCGACAAAGACAAACACTACACACCAACAATATTCATCTGAGTGACAATGACCAGCACATCAACATCAATCTGTTGAGGAAAGGAGAAAGGCCTGCTGATTGTAAAACAGAAACTGTATTGTAGAGTCAAGGAGAAGGACAGAAGGAAGGCAAACTTCATGAGAAGACTCAGAGGCAGAGCAAGAATATAAGAGGAGTTTTGTGATTGAGCCAGCAGTGCAGCACACACACTCAGTTTGAAAGGGCCAATCACTTTCAGGATAAATGATCACCTATCAGGCCCCAAAAATTGCAAATTATCAAAATCAAAATTACCAATAAGTTGAACACCTCGCTCACAATCACTTAACAATATATCATCACTTATTGATGCTATATTTACCTCTTCCAATCCAACCACAGTGGTAGGTACATAATTGTATCTTCTCTTTGATGCAAGCAACACATTGGCATCTGGCAGTCTTATAAATCAATGGTCTTCTAGGGCAGCTGCTAGGTGATGGAAAAAGGGATGCAGGCATTATCTCCAAGGTCCTGAAGGGAAAGGGGTGGCTTCTTTTCTGCAAACTGGTCCATCTCTGATCCACCTCCTTCTCCTGAGATATTTCAGGAGCAGTGTAATTGTGTGGTATGAAGTGTTGGCTCATTTTTATCATGGTCAATCTCCCCACATTTTGAGGTGAGAGACTGGTCTGTCTCACTGTGACAACTGCACCAGCTGCACTGAACACACATTCAGCAGACCCACTAGCTACCAGAAAAGCCAGAAACTTTTATGCCAGACTACTGAGCTCTAGCCATTGGTGCATCTTTGCATACCAGTACACCAATGGATCTTGATCCACATAGTCGTCTTTTGAGTCATCCAAGTAGTCCTGGAACATCCTCTAAATGGTCATTACTGCTGCTACTTGCTTGACCTCTTTTGCCTTCACCTCTGAACTGGACTTAAGCCCTCCTACCTGAAACCAAACCATTGTAGAGGTTGGGGACAATTCTTTAGTTCCTGTTGGTGTGGTTTATGTTAGTATTGGCTGCTCAGGGACAATACTTCCCTCTCTGGGAGTTGAAAGCAGCACCCCAGAACTTCATAGTGGGAACTTCAGAGTGGGACTTCTTCTTCCAGGTCTCTGGCTTGCTCAACAAGCCACATCTTTTATTTTGAATCATCCCCTTCAGAAAAAAGAATGAAAGTGGCCAGAATATTTTGTACCGTGTATCAAGTAGTGTGGCACAGATGTACTGATGGATGAACATGATGTCTCTTTGCAGCCTTGTATTAACAGCCAAGTGAAAGATTGAGCTCTCAACCATAGCATGCCTTTCTGCTTTATCAGTTACACCTGCTAGTGTAAATCTTTCTGTCATCTTTGTTAACTGGTACTGTAGCAGATGCAACAACAAGATTGATTGGCCCGTTGTACTCTCCTCCTTTCTGATTTCCTGTGTAAAAACCTCAGTAGGAAGTAGTATCTATGTCAAACATTTGATTAGGCCCCATTTGTCTGCATCCATGTTCATGCTTTTCCCAAATGCATCCTTTCTTCTTTGAATGACATAGTCATCAGTCTGCCAGCACTGCTCAATCAGATGTTGCAACATGTAATAGGTCAGGTTCCAACATGTTGCACCTCCTGTATGAGGGCTTTAACTGGTACTCTAATAGCATGCTAACTGATCCTCAACTGCTTACTGGCTTTCAAAGAATGGCTAAAATGAGTGCAGATTCTTCTGCAGGAGGTCACTAGGTGGCTGATTGTGTCTTCTTTTTTGAGAAATTCCTGCACAACCAGGTTGATGCAATGCACCACACATAGGACCTTGAATCAGCCACTATCTGCCATGGCCGTGGCTATATTACTACCATTGTCTGTGATAACACATCCAATTCTGAGACCTCTGGGTGGCAGCCATTCACAGACCTTGCTGTTAAAGTCTTCCAAGATGTGTATAACTGTATGGGATTTCTCCATGGCAAACATGGCCACTGTTGCGTGCCGCCAAAAGCCCTTAAAAGTATCTTCAGTGCTGATACCTTAGATAGTTGTTGCCTATCTCCCACAAAAGAGATCCAGTGTGCTGTGATACACAGTTAATCATTTGCTTGACAAATCTTCCACATGTATGTCTTCAGGTGAATGTTGTGAACAGCCCTTTGCTGTAAAGCTTGTGCAACCAATTGCAGCACATCCTGATGGAGTGCTGGAACAGCAACTCTGACAAAATAGGCCAGACAAGAAACCTTCCATTTCAGGAAGATGGCCGCAACAAATTCTAAAAATCCCACCCCTTCCACAAAAGAAAAAGTGAGGACGTCCAGAGCTAACATTTTAGTAAGCTTCCCATTGTACAAATGTGACATTGAGTGGTTGTGGTCTAAGGGCCCTTCCTGCCTAAACATGCCCATAATAGTAGTCTGGAATTCTTTCTTTTCTGGGGCCACTGAGGCAGGGGACTTCTGAGAAGCAGGAGATGGTAGACTTAATGTGAGTCTTGGGGTAGTCACTGTATTATTTTTCTGTAGTGTCTCCATCTGACTCTTGTGCCATTTCAAGGTTGCTGAGGCAGGGGATACTGGTTCCTTTGCATAAATATGTCACCCTTTTCTTCCTCATCACCTTCCACTGTGATTAGAGCTGATTTCCTGCTCTCCTCACCTTCACAACCAGGCTTACCTCATTAAACACTCATGTGGCAAATGGAGCATAATGCAATGTTATCCTCCTGCTTGCTAATTGTAAAAAAAGTGTATACTTCTACTGAGGTATGGGTTGATACAGGTCTCAGTTGGGGCCTTAAAAACATGGGGCCTGGCACTGACAGTTGTACCAGTGCCACCTCCCTTGAAGTAGGTTGAATAGGTGGTGGAATGTCGATCTCCTCAGGGTCAGCTACCATGACAATGACTGCTTCATCATCTTCCCTATCCCCTTCCATAATTCTAAGGCTTTCAGGAACACTTCTTTCCCCTTGTCTCTCCTGGCATGTCTTGGACTCTGCCTGGGTCCAATCCATGTCCAAAATATCAAAAGGGGTGCTTAGAGAAAATGGTGGAGTACTCTTCCTTTTTCTAGCTGGAGATCTGGGAGTCAATGATTCTAAAAGAGGAAGTTTTTTGCTTAGCAGAAAAGCCCAACCACCTGTTCTGCTCCAACTTCAGGAAGATCTACAGTTTCTGGTCTGTGACTGCTGTCCACTTCACTCTGTTTCCCAAAATGATGTGGTACAAATCCAATTCAGCATTGCTGCTCATGTCACCATGATTGCAGTGGCTGCCTCACTGATAGACATGGGCTTGGGCTTAGGTTGAGGTGGTGCTGTTGATGTGGGAGTGCTGATCCCAGCTTCAACGGAGGCTGATGCAGCAGGCATACGTTTCCAGAAAAAGGTTGAGGTCAGTCCGCCAGTGGTGGAAAGCAGCTTCTTCTCACTGGCCACTTTCTTGGCAGCACCTTTCCTTAGAGCCATCTTTAAGCTGTCAGTTGGCAGTGGCACTGAGCTGCACAATTGAAGAGATTGGAGGACAGACCTCATGTTTTGTGTGGTCACGCTCCTTTGTACAGGCCTTCTGTCTGGCAGTACTGTGGGTGATATCTCTTCTCTTGTACACCTAAACAAAACTATAGTTTAGTGTGTTTCGTTACTTATGTTATTACACTAAATATTTAACAACAATATATCCAACCATTTTAAAGACAAACCACACCACTATAACATAAAATGTCATTTCCAATTAGGATAACAAAATGCAGATGTAACTCTTAACTTTATGAGTATCTATTCTAAGGCAGACACCTGGGGCAGTCAGGGGGGGTGCATTGGAAAATAGAATAATCCTTAAAAATGAAGGCTGGTGTGCACCTATGGCAGGTAAGGGAGTCTAGGGGGAGATGAAAAAATCCTTTAAAAACATGGTTTGTGTGCAGCGTACCTACTATGGCAGGCAGGGGGTCTAAAGGGAAATGAAATAATTCCAAAAAATGTATATGAATGCTGTTGTGTGGCTGTACACCTATGGCAGTCATGGGTGGATGGGTGGAAGAATGTAAAATAATAATGTTAAAGCATTAAAAAAAAAAAGAAAATACATAACACTGTAAAATTAAAATTGAGAATAATAAAAAAAGGATTTTTTATTGCTGATGTACTACAGGAGTATGAGAAAGTCATTGGGAGGCAGGGAGGTGCAGGTGATAAAAGCAAAAAAAAACATGTAATATAAAGCATTGTTCATCATAATCATATTCATAATAATATACATATACTACAATGATCCTCAATCATATTATTAAACTGATATCAGGGGTAAGTAAAAAAATGAACAAACACAAAATGTCATAGCCCTCTCCTATAAATCTCCCTATAAAATGGCCTTGAAAACTGAAATAAATAAAGGGTGGCTGCACAAAACGGCTGCTGGACACATGGTCAAAAAACAACAGCAAACAAGGAAGTAAAGAACACATGGAAGCCTATGGCAAAGCACACTGGATGGCTAGCTACATAAAATGGCCACTGGCGACACGGTCAAATAACAACTGCAAGCAAGGAGGCATAGAGAACAAAGAACACATATAAGCCTATGGCAAAAGCACACTGGATGACTACACAAAATGGCCACCACACACAATGTAAACCAACAAGCAAGGAGGCGTATAAAGAAAGAACACATTCACGCCTATGGACACCAACTACACAAAATGGCTCCTGGCCACAAGGCATGAAGAACAAAGACAAATGATGGCCTATGGCAAGCACACTCACCCACACACTGGCCGGACAAAGGAGGCACAGTAACACTGAAGAAAACACTACCATTAATTCAGCAATGCCAAATACAAAAATTAAATGAGCTATAAACATTTTACATCAACACACATCCTTCTATGGCATCAAATATTACCCCACGTATACATTTTTTGCAGAAATAAATGTGAAATACAAAAAATAACCCACATGTTTAGTTTAATCCAATGCCATCCAAGCCCTAAATTATATTTTTGTAATTAAAAAACATGTAGCACAGAAACAGTTCTTTCATGCACTGATGACTAGTACTCGGTCTACTGACTGGATGGCCCATTGGCAGACTAGGCAATATAGTAAAAAAAACTGAATATTGCAAATGTAACAAACATGGAGAAAATGTACTGACTTGTACAATATTTTTCCTTTACAAGAGAAAAAAAATGAAATGCAGTAAAAGAACTAGGCCCCTACTGAACCTCTGGTCCACCTACCAAAATGAAATTTAAGCATCAAATAAAAGTACAAAAAAAGTACAGAAAAGTAGTTGTGCATGCCCTAGAAAACAACAACACTCGTATACAATAGTTTTTTAACTCACTTGTGATATCATAAAATGAAGGACCTGATTTAGATCTCATTGGCGGGATTACTCTGTCACAACGATGATGTATATACCGTCCACCAAAATCTAAAGAAAACCTATCTGCTGAGATCTAAATGAGGCCCAAAGCCTTTAAATTCAGTGGTATATATGCAACAAAGAGAGTGATCTTTCCACCTTGAAATCTAAGTGAAAAGTTGCCAGAAGATTGACAAAGCACTGGGAGGAGCCTGCTGGACAGAAACAAGAAGTTGGAGTCCCTGGAGCACTTACTTGAAAACAAACTAAAAAGAAAAGGCTTCTTATACTGAAAAGTAACTTGGATAGTCTGTTGGTGTAGAATTTCCACTTCTCGATAAGAGAATCTGCTTGAGGTGCAGCTGTGGTTGCTGACCATTGCTCACCAGCAGCACAATAAAGGTGCCATTGTGGCTGTTAGCTGCGGTAGTGGGTGAGAAATTTCATGCGGGCTCACAAGCACCTTCAAGGTATTGTAGCGCTCACCAGCACACCAAGTCTCTCACATGTTAATAAAATACAAATTCTGCCATGCACCAGATGGTGGAATTTATCGGGGACTCTGCATTACACTTGCAGAGTTCCTGAATTCTCCCAACTCTGCAAGTGGAGTGATTTTTCCATCCAGCCCACTATAAGTAATTCTAATAGAACCAGAGCTTAGTAGTTGGACCTCAGACCCTTGGTGTTAATAACAGAAGCGCTTGTCTCTAGTGGCCAGCCGAGTTAGTCATTGAAGACTGGATAGCAGTCACCAACTCGGGCCTTCCTATTCCCAGTTTAATTGGTCTTGTCTCCCATTAATCATGGATTAAGCAGGCTGAGACATATGCCTCTCGCACACAGGAGTAATCCTCTATGGGCCTTCCTTTTCCTGACAAATAAAGTGGGAGAAGAAGAGTGTCCCACTCCTACTTCTAATAGCCCAGTGTGAAAAGAAAAAAAACAGAGCATCAAAATACTATGGAGACCTGCCCTTCTACATAATAGTTTCGTAAAAACACTCTGCTGTGTGGCTTTCTAACAAACAAATTGTCTACAAAGACCATCATTTTAAAATAAGAGAATTGTATTATCCAAATATTTCCAGTGTTCATGATTATTGGGGGAGGTGAGATGGGCTAAACTACAGAAGCACCCCAATTTCAGGTTGTGAATCAGGAGCTGCAAAACTGACCCGCAACTGGCTAATATTTTAAAGAGATTCTAATCTCTTTAAAATGATGTCTGAAGTTGCATATGGATTAATCCTGTGCATAGCCGTCCATGGTCTGGGGCAGTGGGGCTTGCTGCTGGAGGTGGCTGAAGGCTGTGCTCTCTTCCAGAAACCACTACACATGGCTGAAAGTACTCCACAGCTGGCTCTAGCCTAGGGGCTTGGGAACTTTTTATAGCCATAAAACTGCACGTCTCATCTGACGACCCACTTTTCTGCAAGTAAGTCGGATGGGAAATCATTGAAAGTGGGGGCTTATAGCCCTAATTCCGCTCTGTCTAAGATGTGTTCCATGCCCTTTGGGTCACCAACTCCAATACAGGGGGTGAAGAAGTCCTTTCAATTAGGCCTTCCTCATATTATCTCGAGGGCTAAGCAATTTGGAGCTCCAGGCCCCAAAGGTCTCCCACACGCACTGTTCAAACAGGATCCTCTCTTTTGGGCTAACTATCTTGCCCATCTGTTTGAGCACTGCCTTTTGAGTTCAACAATTCCTAAGTCTTGGCGGGGTGTCATTCTTCATTCCTTACATAAAAGTGGTTCAAGGTCAGATCCCGCTAATTTTAGGATGATAGCCATGCTGGATAATGAGGCAAAGATGTACGCCAGTCTTTTGTTGCAAGAGCTTTGTGCCTGGGCTGACTCAAAGGCCCCAATTCCTGCTGTTCAAACAGGGTTTTCTGCTGGCTCAGGTACTTCGACAAATTTGCTAGCACTCTCTATTTTGATCGTCAGGACGAATTTATCAGGCTTAATGCTGAATTGCTGTTTTGTTGATTTTAAGGTGGCCTTCGACCAGGTTCCCCGGCGCACTTTGTGGGCTAAATTGCAGAACTGGGGAATCCCCCCAGTACTCCTTGATACCATCATAGATCTTCATACAAATACTTGGGTTCGTATTAAGCTCGGTGATGGGTGTTATCTTTCTAGAAAAATCCCCACCTTTTGTGGTGTGAAACGGGCTGTGTGCTTGCTCCTCTTGTTTTTAATTTGTTTATTGCAGATCTATCATCGTTTCTTAATGTTGTTAATTCTCATTCCCCTAAGATTGGTGGCCTTAGGCTCAGTCATCTGCTTTATGCCGATGACCTTGTACTATTTAGTTATACTAAGATTGGCCTTCAACGGCTGCTTAATCAACTTGCATCTTATACTTCAGAGAATCAACTGGAAGTTAATTTGCTTAAAACCAAAGTGGTTTCCTTTGGAAGGAAAAAACATTCATGTTTCAATTGGTACTATAAAAGCTGTAAACTTGTCTCCGACCAGTCTTACAAATATTTAGGGGTGCATTTTGACCCTAGGGGCAGTTTTGTTAAACACAAGAAGGAGATCAAACTCAAAGCTGTGGCATTGCAGGTGGCCTTATCCAAATTATCCTAAGCTTTAAGGGGGCCGACCTTTCTTCCCTTAATGGAAGTTATGATAGTAAAGATTATCCCTTCATTGGTCTATGGTCAAGAAATTCTGTTGGGCAAAGGTTCCTGCCTATTAAATAGGCTGGTTAATAAAATCTATAAGAGTGTCGTCTATGTTCCGCGCCTTGCTTCACCTGCGCAGGTACGGTTGGAATTTGGGCTTCCAGATTTGGTGGCAGTTGGTGCCGGTGCTTTTCTGAAGCTCTGTCATAAGCTGTGCAGTGCCACAGATGGCTGTTTAGAGGCAGGCCTGTGGCAGGAAATCAGTGAGTCCAAATCCAAGGGATCATACTTCAATTTTTTGGCCGAATGCAAATGTCGACTGGGTGTTGATGATCTCTGGGAAAGTAACCCCTCCTATTCTGTGTTCAAATTTGGCGTAAAATGGCTTGTTCAACAGTGTTCATATCACTCAGATCGTTCCCTCCTTGTTCAACGGAAGCATGCCTGGTCAGTAATTAATTCCTTTAAGCCAGGTATGCCTTCTAGGTTTTTTTCCTGTTCTTATGAGTTTTGGTTGAAAATTGACTTTTTGGCCCTAAGGATGGGTGATTGTTTTTTTTTTAAACATCTACCTCAATGGCGGCTATCCTCTGGGGAAGGGGTGATATGCAGAGGCTGTAATAATGTGGAAATGTGGAGGAGACTTTAGATCATTTGGTCTGTCCCAGTCCAGCTTTACTTAATGAGCTTAGATCTTTGCTTCAATGCAAATGGAATGAATTGGGAATTCGCTCCTGTCGACAGGCTATTATTCAGTCTCTGGACCCTGCTAACTCAATGCTGAATGTGTTACTGATTAAATTTGTGAAAATTGCTCAATCTAAATTTAGTGGCACTGCGAGCAAAGGATAGGCAGGATTGGAATTTGCTCTTGCCACGCCATTGCTGATGGTTAAGTTGTGGATTTTAATGGCATATGCTGGCACTCATTGTACTCTTTTTTAATGTACTTTGCACTTTAGGGCCTGAGCTTATGTATTTTATTTTGTTATACATTATGTAGAGTTCCGGCTTGGTGGTTTATTCTATTTTTATATTTAGGACTGTTTTTATATTTTTAGGTAGGAATGCTTTCTTATTATTATTATCTGTGTTCTAATTATGATGTGTTTTAGTATGTATTTAGCTTCCGCTTGTATTTGCATTTATTTTTCCTTCTGTCCAATTGTATTGGATTTTATTATCTGTACCTTAAATATGTTTACTGCACCCTGGTTTTGGAACAACATAGACTGACTGCAGGATGTGTATGAAAGCCAGATCCCGCTCTACAGCCCTGATTTAAGAGTGCCTAGCCCCACTTTGGCTCTGCCTTAGCGTCATTTTTTTATGCTAAGGCGGCACTAAGGTGGCCTTTTCCCTGCACCAGATTTACAAAGTGGAGATAGGCATGCATTGCTCCACTTTTTAACCCATTGCGCTACATTATGCTAAGAATAATGTATACAAAGAAGGTGATTTCTTTGTGTCATTTTTTCGGCACTTTTAACGACTGCTCAGAGCAGGCGTTAAAAGGGGGAACACCATTTCTTACAATGGGCCTCTATGTACTGTTCAGGGATAGCGCCCAAATTTTGGCACTAACACTGAACAGTACAGCAATAGCATAACATTTTTTTATGCTATTGCCCACTACCCTGTACCATGCTGCTCCTTAGATGCGGCGCATACATGGTGGCATTAGGGGGCGCTAAGAGGCGCAAGGAAAGTGGCGCTGCACTGGGTACAGCATCACTTCCCTTAAATCTTCCCCTAAGTGCCCACTGCTAGCAGAATGTGTCCTAGGAGAGGGTGACCAGTCACAGTATGGCACATTTGCCTTACACTGTATCCACAGACCCTGCAACTAATGGTCCCACAGTCCCTGCAACTAATGGTGGTTGCACATTACGTACATTTTCAATCAATGGGCTCGATTTACAAAGGTAACTTATGAGTAGTAAATTTACGAGTGCAGAGTCTCACTTCGGCAGAATTTGCGCACTTCAGTGAGTAAATAGTGAGGAGATTCTGCTTAAAGTGCGGAGACTTCACACCGGTAAATTTGCTACCCATAATTTACCTTTTTGAATCACGCCAGGTGTTTGTATTTTATAAAGTCAAAATATGGACAATGAGTTTTTGCCACTGCATGGTAGCCACCATTAAAGAAATGCCACAAACAGGACTCCCTAAGGATATGCCATATTGTGCTAAATGGTGTTAGTCAGAAAGCTTATACCATTCGGTGCCATTAAAGAGTCCATGCCTCAGGGCTTCTGCCTCCTTTCTTTTTGTTGAGCTTATTAAACTTTTGTTAGGCTCGCTAGCCGTATGGTCAACACATTGTAGTGAGAGTGCATCCCACACTCCCCACAAAAGGTTTTAAAGGGGTTAAAGCGAAACATATGAGTATTTTTAGATCGTTTTAGTCAACGAAATATTATATTCGCATCATGGCAGACTTCGGTGTGTCTCAGCGTGGTATGGCTCGCGCAAATAAGACACCACAAGGGAAAAGAAGAATCTTCTATAACTTAATCCAACCTAAGGCGTACTTAAAAAGCTTAGTATAACAAATATATGTAAAGTAATATGTTCATAATGGTTTGGTTCAATATTTCAATGTTTTTCTACTTTTGTCTTACAATACGAAATCTTTTAAGTGTAATTATAGATCACTTACACAATATTTAACTAAGATAGACGCTATTAAAACGTTTTATATTCTGAAAATGAAATGTGATTACATTAGAGTTATTCAATTGCATATCATACAACATTTATTTGCTGCAGTAAATAACGAGATTTGGCAAAGTCAGCAATGGTCTTTGTGCACTGCATGAACACAGACACACATTATTCAGACACGCATTGACTTATGTCAAACATACACTAATGCAGACAGACGCACTTAATTTTCACACATAAACTGGACATTTACCCGTGCACACAGATCAACAGACTTAAGGCTACTTTAATAGACAGTTCAAAGCAAAAAAAAAGCCAAACACACACCCTTAAAAAATACCGTTTGAAAAAGAAAACTGAATAAACCCAATGTTTTAACAAATGCAAACTTTTATTCAATTCTAATTAAAAATGTTAAATCATCCTTTTAATCATTTAAAGTACTATTTTAATTTAAAAAATACTACACCACTGTCCATGCTACCCTCAAAATAACCCTCCACCTTTAAAAAAGTAAAGAGTATGAATAAAATAAAATGGCATCATAAAAAATAACATATCAAAACAATTATTTAATTAATATATCTTCATATTCAACGTTAAAATTACAGCATTAAAGATAACGGAATCGAATACAGCCATATTTCAGTAAATAATATCAATATAAAGGAAATAAAATAAAAACAATATACCTACCTTCAAAATAATTCCCCTCCATATTTTATAGGCATGAAAGTTTGACCACAATACCCAGCTACTAAAAGTGTAAAATAAAAGTTAACTGCAACAGGAACAGGGTTTAGAGCTACATCAGAGTTGCTGTGTCTGTTGCAGAGACCCCATCAGTTTTATTCAGCGGATACTCTCTGACCTGCCTGGAGGAATTATTAATGATGGTTGGTAGATATGTGTACTTTCTGTGATGGAGTACACATCTGAGCATGCACAGGTGATTACTGAGCTAATGGCACAACATGGAGTCTGAATTCCACTGCTACATTAGACAGCACACTATGGAAATAATGTATATTACCTTCCCAGACGCCTTACTCGTCCAGTTCTTATTTGTCAGGAAGCCCCACCTTCCAGACAGACACTTCTGTAGCTGCAAACATTTCTTCTCCTTTGTCCTTCCTGTCAGGCCCCATAAACGAGAACACAATTCCGAAACCCATCAGTGTTTTGTCTGCCCGGGGAAGATTCTGTTGATCTTCAGTTATGGAGAATTCTAGGAGTGTTGGGTTCTGGTGGATGAGCTTGGCAGTCTCCAAAGTTGGCTTCACCTATGTCCCCCAACATGTATCATGCAGTAATGACTGAATGCTGGAGGAAACTGAGTTAGTACTAGGTCCAGACAGAATTTCAATTACTGCATAATAATCAAGATCATTTTAGTAATTCTGTGTTAGTCTTTGACGCAGATTTACTGAAAATACGTGATTACTCCTGCTTGCATAATTAAGAGTACTAAGAAAGTAGCAGAAATGCTGGGAGTAAGTTGGGAGAAAATCCTACCACAAGAGCACATTTAAAGAGCATGAGCTGCTGTTTGCACTTGCTATTTGGTTGCATTTAGCGCTGTTCATTAGCACAAAATGCATTCTTGTGCACATTTGGGACATGAAGGGGCATGGGAAAGGAAACAGGGAAAGGTTCTCTCTGCATGCCAGCTCTAGACTTGGTGAAAAACTCGATAACGTTGATGCAATTGTGGTCAATATCATTACTATCTGGGTCGTTCTTCAGGAGAAGCAAAAGCGTAGCAAACTTTAAAACATTGCACCATCTGTGAAAAGCATTTTCTGCTACCAAAATCACCTGTTCATATTTAGTGAGCCTCCTCCTTGTCATATGCTGAGTTCCAGTGTGGGCCAGTAAGATCTTGACTGAATGTGGGACCATCACAATAAGTGAGTAGCATATAACTATGTCCTCAAACTGTTGTATGCTAACATCTTCTGTGGCTACATCTTTAAGGAGTCCAGTAGTTCAGTGGCCACTGGATCAAGTGTGGCACAGAGACCAATCACTGGCTGTTTTATGTCTCCATGAGTCAGTGTCAATTCGTATAGAGCACATCCTTTTCTCTCAAGCAAAGGACAAAGTGGATGTCATATTCCAAGCACTTGTGCATGGCAGAGTTTCTTTCTAAGCTCTATGAAGGCCCTCATGCATTCATGCTCCAGGGTAGTGGATCAGCCACATAATTGTGTTAAGTTTTATATGGTCTTAGCCACTGGGAAAAAGTTAAGAATCCACTGACAACAGTAGCCTACCATTTGCAGGAATAATGACTGGCTTCTCTCTATGTTGTGGGAGGATTTATCTGCAGGATTGTGAAGCACGTTATTTGGACACTCTCCTAGCTCCTTTCTCATTGTGGTGTCCCAAGTAGAGAACCTCTCTCTTATTGTACTGATGCTTTGCAAGGTGATTCATCAAAGCAATTGGGTCTTGCTTACAGGCATCTTGAGAGATAGATGCCACCAATAGGTTGTCTATGTACTGACTACAACCGAGCTTCAATTCAGCTGTGTGGTCTTTAGATTTTATTTTAATATCCAACAAAGATTCAGAGACCCTTCATACCCCTGTAGGACTGAACAGCACACAAAGACTTTCCTTAAAAATTGGAAAGCAAAAATAAATTGACTATCCTCATGTAAGGGAATGGAAAAGAATGCTTGACCTAGATCAATGACTGAGAAGCACTCTGTATACCATAGAATCAGGAAGAGTATGACTGTAGGATTCATTACTATGGGAACAAATCAAATTACTTTTGATTCATCTTTATGAAGTTCTGATCTGTCCTACATTTCTTAATCAGTTTCTGCAAACCCATCACTGGTGAGTTGCAGGAACTTTCTACCACTTCCTTCAAGCTGCCCTGTTCTAACATAGATTGAATGACAGACATAATTCCTTCCACTACTTCAGATGTGAGGTTATATTGATGCATTTAGGGATAGACTGTATTAGCTCTTACAGTGATTCTGACTTGTTTTACATTCTTCATCAATCCGGTGTCTTTGCCTGTAAAGTCCCAGACTTCCTGCCTTCCCATACTTCTTAAGTCAGGAGATAAATATTCCTGTGTTAGGACAGGGAACAACTCAACTTCTGCTTCTCACAATTTTAACTTAAAGCCTATCTCCTCTTTGGGTCATACATACGGTGTGCAATAGATCACACATTTCATTTCATAGAGCAAGTTCCGCACCAAATGACTGATGAAACTTGAAACACATATTACAAATTGATGGTCATTTTCAGTGGAACCTATCTTTACAGGAACCTTAGCTGAAGCTGTGTTTGTACTCTATTGGAGATTACTACAACTTAAACTTGTTTTCCCAAGAAAGGCTGGTTAGGGATCTATACTGTACTCACAGTGGTTGCTCCAGTATTGTTTAGAAATGATACAGGGAGGCCAGTCGCCTCTAGATTCACATATGGGAACTTTAAGCTACTTTTAGAACTGCGTCAGATGCACAATTCTCGTCCTCTCACAAGATCTGTCATTGTGAATGATCAGGGTCCAGTCCAACGGGACTGTAAAAAACAAAGAAATGTTGGAGGTTGGCAGCAGTTATCAAAGGGTTCTGCTGAATATTGGAGTTGGGATTTAAACTGTAACTTCTGTTTACCATGTTTTGTTTTGCATCACTAGGAATTGTGGCACAATAGCATTATACAAGTTCTGAACTTACATATTCTGCTTTGGCATTGCATTCAGATTTGACATTTAAACATCATGTTACACTTGATTTATAGTCAATCTACAATCTAGCTTCCAATGGCCCACCTTGTTACAAATATGACATGAAGAATCTTCTTCAACATGTTTATGTCAATATCTACATTTGAGTTGGCAGCCATCTCTCGGTCTCTGTCTTGTGGATCAAAATTCCATGCTTGTACCAGCTGACTACCACCTTGAAAACCAACTCACTACATTTTGCACAAACACCAGGAACTTATTAAACCATAAATTGCCATATTCAGACCAATATGACATACTTTTTGCACAACCTAGTATGTTCCAACATGAATTACTCCTTAATCTTCTGCTTTGCTTCCAGGTTGACAGTACAATTTTTTTTATCATCCAAAGACTCTGACCTTTCTACATTTTTTACACCACTAAACCCTTTGAAAACTGCATCAATCTCTCATAATAAGCATGTAACGAGTCTTTGTACTCTTAGGCAGTTTTGGTTATTGTTAGACAATCTACTTCTTTTGCGTGACCGTCTTTTCCAAATGAGCAACTACCTGGTTATACTTGTCCATGAAGGGGAAGGGGGTTGAGTAATGTATCTGACCATCTCTTTCCTGCTCAACGTCAGGCTAACCCATTCTTTCCACAAATCCTGCGGGTCCATAAATTCAAGAAATGTATTCAAGTCTATCCAAAAAACTTTCAAGGGTTTTCACAATCCTGTCAATCTCAGTATACCATTTGTCAGGGTTATTTCTTAATTTAAAAAACTAATTTGTGAATGAAAAACAAAGCAGCTCCAGTCCACATGAACGTACACACCTCCAGTCACATCTCTCAATGAGAACTCTCCCGTTCCATTTGTGTCCTTTTTCTTTTTCTTCCTATTCCCTTCATGCTTCACCCATAGGTTCTTATATTTTTGTACTTTCCCTCACTCTCTAGTACAGTCCACCAACTCCTTGACATGCACTTTTAAACTTAACATTCTTATTTTCTTTAACTCATCATCCTTCCTCACCATCCATCTATTCCAATCTGACACACTCCTCGCAAGCAAATCTTGCAGCCTCTCTACTCAGAAACAGGTGTTCAGCCTTATTGTATGCATTTACAGATTGTAGATAGATCAAGAGTGCCCTTTACAATCGCCTCAAATTTTGATCAGACTTTTACAATTTTGACCTCTTTGAAGGAAACCTCTTCTGAGTGAGACTGTAATTCTGATGCTAAAACTATAATGGCAACAGAGGTACTAAGGACTTCCAAAGATGGACCAGAAGAGGCAAAGTGTAGACATACCTCTTTGGGCCCTCACTTAAAAGGTGCACTCACACTTTCTACAGGGTCTCTTGCCTCTTCCTGCTTACCCCAATTACAGTAAAGGTCACTCTCCAAGTTGAGTAGAGGTAATAGGGAATTCAGCCAATCCAATGCAACCAAAAGCTCATCATCCGTATCACTGTGACTCTCAGCCTTTCTGATGTAATTCCCTCTTCCCTCTTGTAACTTTTTCACCACTGTTTCCTCCTTTACAATCACAGAGTAAGCCCCCACACCTTCACTCTCTCACTACCACTGTTGTCTTGTGTTCCATTTTGGCTCCATCCAAGGATTAATTTTGTTTATCATTTGTGATTTATATTTCTGCCTTGTGTTTCTGAGCAAAGCATGTTCCCATGCATTCAATGCTACAAACTGTACAGGTTTCAGCTGAGGGTTCATCTCGTATATCATTCTTCTAAAATTTTCAATTTTTCTCACAAAAACTTGCAATGCAGAGAAAATTGCAAACACCATCTTTCACTTTGCTCCTTTTCCACTATTTGTCCTAAACACTAATGTGAAGGCTGACATGAGTGATCCTTTCATATGTGGCTGTGCCCTCGGGAGGAGCTTACTCACTCTAACAAACAGGCACATCATCGGTTCTCAACATAGCTCTAATTTCCTTAAAAGAACGTACTTTTTGTTACTTCTGAAAAATAAACACAGAACTTGTAAATCCCAAATTAAATAACTAACGGTCCCTAGCAAATCACCAGGCATTACTCACTGATGCAAACATTTGATCCCAGCTCAACTACACAGAACCAATCAATTGTTGCTGTAAATCCGGATGATATAATAACTAATCCCAGTGAGGCACTCAGAGCTGAACAAACAACATAAGTATGACACCTAATGACCCAGCATACAACACATCACACAGTGATGTTCACTTCACTCTGATCTGCTTTACATAATCAAAATAGAAATAGCTCAACAATCCTTGTCTGCCTTACCTAAAGAAAAATAGAGTTGACTCTTTCTGAGGGAAATAGAGAATAGCGCCCTCTTAGTAGTACCAGTGAGGTTTCAACCTGTGGCAACCTACACTGTCTTGGATAGTCGACTCATGTACAAATGGTCTACTGTAAGAAATTGGGTTACAGGTTGAGAGAGGTGAAACCCTACTCAAACAGCAGCCACAATCCTTGTCAGGCTGAGGCACAAGCAATACTTTAATTAATCTGTGCCTGACCTTCAGGTAGCTTGGCATATAGCAGTCAAGTGTAACTCAGAGGCAATGTGTAAATTATCTGTGTAACTCTTCAAACAGCAACATGGTGAAAACACACCACAATAGGATCCCACACCAGTATACAAATAGAGTAGTTTTCAATAAAAAAAACAAGAGCAAAATGACAAAAATATAATGAGTAGAACTGGAGATATATTCAGGTTTAAAGATTTCAGTAAAAATAGCGCCAAAAAGTACGAAGCACCAATTGTGGATATCTGGTCACACCGGACTGGAACGGGATGGCTTCAGGGACCTAGTTAGGTCATCTGAACAAAGTACCCTAAATCCTGAGTTGCGAAGCATTGAGCAGGTCTGTGTCAAAAATGCATTGTGAGGCTGAAGCAATGTGTCAGTTCCCAGATGAAGCAAGGCTGTGGTGCAAGGAACTGTCACTGAGGATCCAGTTGATGAGGGCTTGCAATGCAAAGTCCGGTGTCAAGGTTGCATCTCACAGTCAGGACAATGTGTTTGTTCCAAGGCTGCGATGCGGAGCCCGGCATCATTGTTGAGTCTGCCTCCGACGAGGAATGAGAGGGCCTGCGCTGACAATTCGTCATGCATCGGTGATTTTGATGAGGCAATGGGCTGCAGTGTTGGTCTTTTGATGAAACCAACCGAAGCAGAAGTGTTTGATGAGTAGTTTCTACTTTGGGTTGTGCTACTCAGCAGGGGAGATGCATCCGTTCAGCTGTATGCACAGAGGCTGGCAGAGCACCTTAGGCTCACTTCCATGGGTCCAGGACTGGGGTGGCACCACTTGGCAGAGTAGACATACAGATGGCAAAGTCCAGAAGCTAGGTTCAGGGTTGTTGGAGCCTCCTGTCCCTCAGGCTCTAGTCAGGAGGCCAGCCAATTTGCCCTTGGAGTGACTTTGAAGTCCTGAGTTCATTAGATGCAGGCCCAAACCTTCTCACCCAGTGAAGAGGACAGCATGCAGTAGGCAGAATGTCAGTACAGCAGGGCAGTGGTTCTTCGGAGCAACAGTCCAGCAGATTGGCAGTCCTTTCAGCAGCACAGCAGTCCATCTTTCTGGCAGAGTAGCCACAGGTCCAGAAGTGTGCTGAAGTGATGGTGCTGAGATCCAATATTTATTCTTGGTGCCCTTCCTCTAGAAGGTAGGAGAAGCGTATAGACATTTCCTTTGAAGTCCCCAGGCATCCTGCCTTCCCTGTCCTGGTTCCGGACCAACTACAGGGGGATATGCAGCTCTTTGTGTGGAGGCAGGGCACAGCCTATTCAAGTGTAAGTAGGGCTGTGCCGAGCTCCATCCTCTCATCCTGCTAATGATGGACTATTCATGCAGACCAAAGCTCTCTGTTGTGTGTGTCTGTCATGTATGAATACACAAATCCTAGCTGTTAGCTACACCCAGTCATGTGATCCAAGGAAAGTCAACATGCACTGATTGGCTACATTCTAAAAGGGACATTTTCAAAATTGTAATTTAAATTCTAACTTTATCATGAGAGAGAATGTTTTGTTACCCTTCCAAAGACAATAAACATGACCTGGTTACCTACTCCCATATGGAGATTACAGATTATCACGTGTAAAAAGGTAACTGCAATGTTGTCCTATAGGAGAGGTAGGTCTTGCAGTAGTGAAAAATGAATTTAAGGTTTTTCACTACCAGGACATGTAAAACTTAAAACTACATGTCCTACTTTTTAAATACACTGCACTCTGCCCTCTAGGCTGTCCAGGGTATACCTTAATGGGGACTACTATGTACTGAAAAGGAAGTTTTGAGCCTGGAATAAGGTTTGTTTTGCCAGGTCAAAATGGCAGTTTTAAAAATGCGCACACGGGCTGCAATAGAAGGCCTAAGGTATGTTTAAAGGGCTACTTAAGAGGATGGCACAATGAGTGCTGCAGGCCAACTAGTAGC
Organism: Pleurodeles waltl; assembly: GCF_031143425.1. Lineage (NCBI taxonomy): Eukaryota > Metazoa > Chordata > Amphibia > Caudata > Salamandridae > Pleurodeles > Pleurodeles waltl. The sequence goes on from NC_090437.1 coordinate 1,181,894,626, forward strand.
ATTTAATTTACAGGCCCTGAACACATGTGGCTCCACCTGACTAGGGACTTAGAAGTAAATTAAATATGCCAGTTTTGGTTAAGCTAATGTTACCATGATTTAAGAAGTGAGCACATGCACTTTAGCACTGGTGCATAGAGTCCTAAGGCCAGCAAAAACGAGATCATCAAAAAGAGAGGAGGAAGGGAAAATGTTGGGGGTAGACCACGCTAAGGCTGACATGTCTAACATCTACCAAACACCAACCTCAGTTATTACAATTTCAAATTAGAAATGTAATATGTCTCAAACGTTTGTGCAGCTGTGGCACCTTGCAGTCAGACACCTCAACCTTAACAGGCAAGTCAAATACCATTTAAATATATCTATGAGACCTAAACCTCCGCTCTCAACAATCAGCATACTAATCACAATAAGCACAATACACATGAAAGGGCACTAAAATACACAGCCGAGGGCTAATTTTAAATGTTTATCTGCAAAAATGTGTGCTCCACCTCCGGAAACGGAACTTTTGCTTTTCATCACTTTTATCTTTTGATGCCCAAGTTCACATTCTTGCAGGCCATACCTTTTGGCTTTGTGAATGCATGTTTAGTTTGTTGTTATGTCCTTTAAACGATTTCATTTTCTAAGGTATAGTTATAACATGGTTTTTTTTTTTTCCAATGGGTTTGCGTCGTAATATTTTTCTCATTTTAAGTGTTCAATTGAACTTGCATTTAGTTAGATGAGATGCTCCTTTATACAGTTTATCTCATCAATGTGCATCTGCAGCATGGGTTCTCACTGTTTTGTGAAGTCAATGAGATCCAACAGGGCTGAAGAGTGAAGGGAGACATGCTCTTCCGCTGTGATGAATGCAGGATTTGCTAGACGATTTTTTTTGTTTAAACATGTCAAAGGTTGCTTGCTTAAGAAATCTCGCAGTAATAGAGGGAACATCACTTTAAAAAAATGAATTAGATACATTGAGAGCTATGGTATGTGTGCCACATTCTAGGACCACATAAAATGAAACAGCCCTGTCCACACCTCCATTGTATTTTGAGAGACATTATTTTTTCTTAGATTGCTGTTGCATCAGCATCATAATATGATGGCCGTCTTGGATGAGGGGAGTCATGTCCCATTGTAATGAGTTTCTCTAGCTGGACCTTGACTTTGATAAGCCTACAGGGCACATGCGGCAATCTTCAACATTAACAATGATTGTTTTTAGTGCAATTACAGGCAACAATGAAACTCCCAGACACATGCTTCCCAGCGAATCAGCTGCAATGCCTTAAGTGAGATGTGGATATGGAGACCTTTCTTCATTCAGTGAGCCATCATCTTCAAAACACCCTTGTGTGCTCATGCAAACGTAAAGGACATTTCAATGAAGCAATATTAAGATAGTTGACCCAAAGCCTCTCTCTCTACGTATGTTTTAGTTGTTGTTGACATGAACTCTAGCAGACAGCCGAAGCTGTACTTATCTAGAGCTTAGAAAAGTAGTGGAATAGAGTGACGATGAGTGGACCTCATGAAAGTAGTGGAATGGAATAATGACGAGTTAATCAGTTCTTGGGTGGTAGAACTTTAGCAAAGAGGTTTATCGTGAGTTCTTTCCTGAAACACTTCAGGGAAGGAGACAGTGTCAGGTGTAATGGAATAAAATGAGAGAATAAAATTTGTTTCCAAGAGCACTCATTTATGGGGGTTTACATTTTGATTCATCCAGGCATAAAAGAGTGTTCTATTCAATAATTTGTGATAGAATAGCATTCTGCGAAATGTTCGTCGAAAAAACGTCTTAAAGGAGCAATTCAGTGTAAACGCTAAAGCATTTGTCTTTACCAAGTTCCTTCAATTCTAATAATTACCGAAAGTAGGTCTTTGAGAAAGTTCAATTGTTCAATGATGTCAGTTTGCGTTTTGAGACATATTGTTACGTTCACCAAGTGGCCTCTTATATTCTGCATATTGGCTGAGTTGGTGTCAGATGAGACTTATTTTTCTCATGATCCTTAATGGAGCATAATTCAATGAAAAAACATACCGATTTAGTGAAAGACAATGAATTTGAGGTTCATACTGTGGAGCCATGGCTGGTTTTGAGATTGGAGTGTGCCACTATTTATGAAGACAATATCAGACTTGGAATGGCTATATTGGTGGAAAACCTTGGGCATTCAGGATTGAATCGTGTCCAGAAAAGGTCTGAACGTAAGTTTACAGCAGCACCTTTAGAAAGTGACTGCTCCAAACCAAGAGTGCGCCCGCAGACAGAAACGGCGCAGAAGACGGAAACGGCGAGGAAGAAGGAAGCGAAGCGGGCGACGCTGGAAAAGGGAAGAAGACTGCAGCTGTCCCAGCCAAGCTGCAACTGTGAAAAACGGACGCAAGTGCCACGTGAGGTACGAAGAGAGCGCGCATGGTCTGCGCAGCCCCTGGCGGCCAGCTGCCGCCACCGCCGAAAGAACGCCACATGCCCCAGCAGTGATGGACATCACCGCAGGACAAGAAAGGGACATGCCAGGCGTTGCCACAGGACGCCCAGAAAAAAAAGAGACTGTCACGTGTGCAGCATGGACAGAGAGCTGCGCCAGAGAATGTGACGACATGGGTAAAGTCCGTGAAGATGGAGAGAGTACCCGAGAGCGTGACGTAACGCACGGGACAAGAGGCCATGTCAGCTGGCCGCACAGCGATGGAAGATGGCCACTGTTGGCCCATCAGTGAGCAGGTCATTTGAACTGACCAACCCTGCCAGAGCAGATGGCAGGAGTGAGCGCCACAACAGCACAGCCTCGAGGCGCAAGAGCGGCGCCCTCGAGTGAAGAGAAGGAGGAAGAGAGCGGGGACCCTCCTGCCAGAGAGAGGTCCACCAAGAGGATCCGGGAACGGACCAGACCGGGAGAGGTCTGCCTGAAGAGCAGATCATGTCCTACCCTCAGGACTCAGCCCGTGAGAGGCTGCAATCGAGCAAGATGCACCAGAGGAGGTGCAGTGATAGGTCCATGTGAGGCAGCATGCGACCTGTGGCACAACGCCACATTGAGGACGAAGAGCAAGATGCACCAGCGAAGGTGCAGTGAGAGGTCCGTGTGAAGCAGCATGCGACCCGTGGCACAACGCCACGTTGAGGACGAAGAGGACGATGTACCAGCAGAGGTGCAGCGCAAGGTCCATGTGCCGCAACATGTGACCTGTGGCACGATGCCACAGCAAGGAGAAGAGAGAGAGTGGCACGATGCCAACAAGAAAGGAGGAGAGGAGTGTGACAGACCGGTCACACCACAGATCAACTCCATCGCAGGTGTGAAAGTGGAAGGAAGTAGAGTGACACAACTGAGGACTTGTGCGAGCAGATGAGGAGGTACCCATCAGTACAAGACAGTCACCGGGGTGAGCAGAAGTCACTGAAGACAGCGATGTGGGTGGTCCCCCACGCTTCCCAGTACGACCGACCTGTCACCTGTCACCGGCTGCTTGGCTGTGATGGCATCCCTGACGCCGACTGCACAGGCCACACAAGACCCGCCGTGGCCCCTATGTCCATCAAGTGGTCCTTCCGCTGACGAAGCCGCCGCCACCTGTTTGATCTGCAACAGGATGAAAAAAAAACATCATCATCATGATGTGGTGCATCGCCCAATCATCGAAGGAGGAGCACAGCACCACCTGAGTGGAGACAGTCAGCAACAAGAACCGACGCTGACAAGGCATGTCTGGCAACGTAGAAACTTATCATCTGAACACTTGCCATGAGCTCCGTGAACCAGACGCCTGCCGGTGAGAGCAGACCAGATCATTTGGACCATCCACCCTTGGGGTCACACAAGACTAGGACGTGGCCCTGTTGGGAGTTCAGAGAGACTCCTTTGGCGTGGCCGACGTTGGCCCGCACAGCCCACGCAGTCCCGTCGCAATCCAGGGACAAGGGCCTCCAATGAATTCCTGTGAGAGCGGAATCTCACTGGGAGAGAATGCATCTGAGACAGCTCCACATCAGGCATCCGGAAGCACGGAGGTCTCATATCGAGAGACTGGTCACCTGAAGACTTTGCACTATGGCCAGAGCACCTGAATCCGGATGGCTCGAGCAAGCGGACCCTGCATTAACAACCCTTGTGGCTCCATGCGAGACTAGGATGTGGTCCTGTAGGCTGTTCCTCTGAGACGTCTTTGCTGGGCCTGAGATAGGCAAGCACAGTCCACACAGTCCTGTGGAAGCCCGCGAAAGGGCCTCGAGGAGACTCCTGCTTGATGGAGATCTGGCACGAGAGGGAAGACTGCCGCTTCTCTGCCGCTGGACTTCCAGGCGCCCCAGGCCGTCACGTCATCTGCAGTTTTAGGAGGTAGACAATCTCCAGGGTCAGAATGCCGTCCAGAACTGTGTACAGTGGACTCCCCACTGCTCCAGATGCACTCGCATCAGAAGCTGTAAATAGACTTTGACCACATGAGCCCAGGCAGGACCGGATCGACAATATCCAGCGAACTGTGAAGTCGTGGACAAGCGACTGAAGTATCTGGACTTCATCCACACTGTGTTCGTGCCCAGCTGTACCTGGTTAAATTATGGACTCGTGCGGAGGTGTCCGGGTGCTCCCAGCTGCACCATGTCCACTGCAATTCTGCAGTCTGCCTTTTCGAGGCCGAGAGACTGATTGTGGTGCTTTGTTATTGTTTCTTTTACAGGTTGGACTTTTGTTTGGTTCCTCAATAAAGTTTGGGAGGGATGTAGAGTCCAGCTGGACTCATTCTAGTGTTTCTGTCAGCCACTCTGCTGAGGGCTGATCTTACTTGTATAACCCACACCCACCCAACACAGGCGTCACCAGTCAGGTGACCCTGCCAATAAAAGGGGCCGGGCGCACGTGCCTGAGGCCAGTTCAGTACTACCCTACCACCGTGTCTGGGTCCCCTTTACTTACCAGCATGAGGGCCTAAGGCCCCACATTACAGATGGCAACTTAAATTAGATACAGTTGTGACAAATTGTACATGTTGGTGTGGGGTGGTCTGTAGGTGGCAAAGCAGCGCTCCAACTGGCTCCATACAAATACTAATGTACGTGGAGACGAACACGAACTTAATTTAGGCGTCACTAGGGGAAGGTGCTCTTTGCTTTTCCTTTGTAAACCAGGCTCTGTCTTTGTAGCCCCTGACCTCAGAGGTTACAGAGTAAATACCTGAATCAGAAGTCAAACGTGACTCTCTAAGAGCTGATTTCACTTTCTGGAGTGCCCACCCGTCGTTACTTCATTATTCTTTCAGCAGCCATGACGTGTGTACAGGGCTGAGAGCACTAACACTGGGGGATCATTAAGAGATTACAGCTGTACCGCTCAAGCATTATGTAGTGAGGCAATCTGGCCTGGCTCGTTAAAAATCATGACATGCGTGTCAATGAACAACTCCATCCCATGTACAAGTCTTTGGACACAAAATTGGAAAAGGCCATTCTTCCCCAGAACAATGACCCAAGACAGAACAGTCTAACAGGCTAACTGGAACCTAGATTGTTAGTCTGTATATTAATAAGCAACGAGGGCCCAAATAGAAGTACTGAAGGTATGTCTGCTAATGGGAGGTAAGACCATCTCTCAATGTGGGGCATGCTTATCACTAGGTCCGCTCCTCGTCCTAACACTGATATTGTCTGGGCTCAAAAATAGGAACTCAAAGAAGAAACCTTTTCTTATATAATTTTTGACAGACAAACAAGGGGATCCACAGAGATTTAATGTTAGTTATAGGTCAACAAGTGAATTATTATTATGTTTGCCTGCAGTGCGGTTAAAAACAGGATTTTTGGGGGGATGTGGAGAATAATTAACCATATTGTGAAGAATACATTCATTCTCCAAGTTTCACGTCCTTTGAATTAATCTCCCTTTTTTAAGTTGTTTTTTTTCTGAAAAGTGTATAACTGCTCGGTTCTGGGATTCGAAAATTCTGATTGGTAGCTATGCACTTACATAGGGCAGATGAGGCATCTGCTGCATTTTTGGCAGATGCTATCGATTTTGTAACACTCTAATGCCCGTATTTATACTTTTTTTAGCGCCGCATTTGCGCCGCTTTTTGACGCAGAACGGCGCAAACCTACAAAATACAATGGCATTTTGCAAGTTTGCGCCGTTTTTGCGTCAAAAAACGACGCAAATGCGGCGCAAAAAAAGTATAAATACGGGCCTAAATCCGCCTTTCTTTTGCTTGCATTCAAAAGAAATACGTGCTAAAAGTAAACAGATACTTGCAGTGAGCATCAGTATTTTGAAGACCTGAAATGAGCAGCTTTTGGCCTTTCAGAGGTATTTCTGTTCCTGGGTGAAAATCCTGTTGAGGGGCCAATGAATGCTTCTTCCATGTTCGCCAAGTGCCATAAGCACATGATTTTAAGGCTCTCGGCACCGCAGTCATTCCAGTTCTGATGATATCCAACCATGAGATCTGCAGAACATTGTGATTCTGTTCATTTATAAAAATAATCCGGGGGGAAATGAGAAATGACCTGGGGACTCGGAGCTAGAAATAAAAATGTACTAATTTCTTATTTCCTTTTAATCCCTCTGCAACTACCTCCCTCTGATAACTCTCGAGGGGCCGATATAATCGGAGGAGTAATGAGACACTTTTAGGCCCATATTTATACTTTTTTTTGCGTCGTTTTTTTACGCAAAATTGGCGCAAACTTACAAAATACAATTATAGTTTGTAAGTTTGCACCGCTTTTCCGTCAAAAAGCGGCGCAAATGCGGTGCTAAAAAAGTATAAATATGGGCCTTAATGAGTCCAAAGTATAAATAAAGTATGTTCTTCAAAAAAACAGGTGCTGCATCTGCCATTGTCCTGTGGAACGGACACGTAACCTACATCATTAGTGCTAGAGAAGGCATGCTTCGGCCAAATTAAAAATCTAGTAATATATTTGCAGTAGGAACGCGGAACCATTAAAAGCACCGGGCCTGGGTAACAATGCCCTCCCTCCCCCACCCCGCCTGTTCTACGGATCCTCCATTGATAAATCAATACGTGTGAATTAAGAACATATTTTAAACTAGTAAGAGCAGCACATGATGTAAGTTAGGTGATTGTTAAAGCTCTGTTTTGGATCTCCTTTTAAAAGCTCCACATGCTAGTTGCAGGTGCTAAGCAAGATAACCCCGTGAGTTAAACACTCATAGCTATCATTTGGTGTATATCGCACAATTTACAAATGCAAATCCCTGCAAGACCTACTCACGGGTTTATCCTTCTGAGGTCGAGAAATTAAACGCTTCAAGGTTCGGTAATATGGGCACATACCACTTACATTAGTAATATATACCCTAACCTTGTTTTGAAGCACTACTTGTAAATTGTTGTTATTACAATGTATAAGAGGGTACTGAGCATAGCATTACTAAATGTATGTTACTGTAACAATTGCAACATATAGATCACATTGTGAGGTTTATCTAAGGTAATTTGGGCATGGTGTACGATAAAGGCCTAATCAGAACAGATGCAAACCATTAAAGACTATTTTACAAAGTGGTCACATTTATCCTGGTGGAGAATGGCATAATGCAAGGAGGTGTGGCTAAGCTTTGCTTTGCATGTTCATTAGCTGTATATGTTTCATTGATCGTATTGCAACTGAAATTGTTATTATGTGCTTTAAAAAGGCAGTTTTATTTGTACTTTAAAAATGCATATCTCACAATCATTCAATGAACTATCGTTTAGCAAGACTTCCATTGCTTACATGCAAGCTGTGAAATGTGTTTTTAGTTGTAATATTGATGAACGGCAACTGTGTGAAATGAACTTCCCAACTAAGAATGACAACACGCTAACAGCTAATCTAATACCGAATTGACTCCGACAAAAAGCCATGGTTGTAAATGTGAAATTTTAATTTGTGTGCACAGAGTATATGATAAAATACAGAATGATGTTGCTTTTGTATATTCATTGTTTTGATCGTATATATTTTAGAGATGTTGTGAAGTGCACATCGCTAATTGACAAGCCAGCACGTATACATATAAGCAGGCATGTATATTTACTTTTGCTTCTAAAGATTCGCTATTTTTCTTTCAAGAAATGTTTCAAGCAAATTAAAAAAGTAAAGGAAACTTCTTATTCTGATGTTTAAAATGTGAGCTTTCGACAAAATACACCATCCTACAAAGTGATGTCCGCTGTTCCTTGTGGTTGCATGTGGCCCAGTCAATATTACTCCATTAACCATGGACAAATGTCACCGTGACCTACTGGCCTTTGTTTCACAGAGTGGCCTGGTCTTAGCTGTCCATATTTGTACAAATGTTGGACCCTTGGTCTGTCACTTTAATTCTCCCTCCATTAGTCTCATATTTCTATTTTATCAGCTTGTACTATTGATTTAAAGAACATGTACAGTCAATTTGCACACATACAGTTGCAAAGGTCAACAGAGGACACCGGTTTGCAACTTCTGTTATGAGTCCACAGGGTCCTCCTTTGTAATGATTTTTCTAATCTTTCCTTCTGCACATGATATCTTTTAACATGTGTATGGATGAAAAGAAAATGTAGGATTAAAGAGTGCATCCATCTACTTAGCACCTTTTGTAATATGAGCTAAATCTTCAGTTTGCGCGATTACGCACACATGATAGCAAATTCAATGCAATTTATACAATATCGCAATAAATATGACATGTTTCAATTATGCAAACTATAGCATCTTTAATTCTTTCTCCTTTAAAAAAAGAATACGGAAACATTTACTCAGAAACTGTCAACTGTTAGATTTACACGTCAGTTGGGGGAACATTTTTAAAAACGTTTTTTAATTTAATGTATTATGTAGCAGCCGAATGTGAGGTAGAGAGCTATCCATGGTACGCGCTAATGCACTGTTAGCAGCAAAGTGAATATGATGTGTATACATTCATATCTATTTATGGGTGTGTGTGTTTGTGTATATATATATATCCAACAAGCAATCCTCTTCCAGATTCAAAGAGTTAAAGCGCACTCCAACGGAGTGGATGAAATATGTTTTATTCAATTAATCCAGGCATCATTAATAGCATACGGAATAGAGACACACCCTATTCATTTTGGCGTACCAGATGCCTTGATCAAGGGTGACATACTGTTTTTTAATATCTAATTTTAAAACACACCGCCCAGATTTATTTAAGAGGGTCTAGCATCTCCTTGCGTCGCTTTATCTTAATTTTTTTACGCCAATGTGGCCCAACAAAGCTAAAATCGCATCACAAGATTTACAAAGTGGCACAATGCATGCGTTGTGCCACTTTGTAACCCCTTGCGCCACATTACGCCTGTACCAGGAAGAATGTATGCAAGGGGGGGGCCTTCCCCCATTGGGGGGGCAAACAAATGGGGCAAAGAAATCTAAAAGATTTAATTGCACCATTTTTTGCACCATTTTTAATGCCTGCACAGATCAGGCATTAAAAGAAGGCACAACATTATACATAATGGGCCTCAATGTGCTTTGCAGGATTACCTTCAACATTTTGGATGCTAATCCTGCAAAACACCAAACTAGAGTCAACATTTTTCATCCTAGTTCACTAACTACCGCTATGGTGCGCCGTATATTAAATAAGGCGCACACAAGGTGGCGTTAGGGGGCAGTAAGGGTCGCAAGAAAAGTGGCGCTGAGGTGGATGCAACACCACCTTTCTAAAATCAGGCCCACCATGTGATAACATGAACAAAGGACTTGTAGGGTTAACAGATCCAAAGGTTTCTGTGGAGGCTATCTAAACATTATATTGCACTGAATGACGGTGATAGAAAATACCAACAAGTAAATGAATAATCCATGCAAGCAATGTCAAAGGAATTTTACATAATTACCGGCCTATAACAGGTACAATTTTTTTTTTGATAAGTACAAAATTCGTACTGAGCATAACATTGTGAGTGACATAAGTGATATGAATAACAACTGATATGGATAACATCGGCATACCTAAGCGCAAAGGGCCATATAAACTACTGTCTGGCACAACGTCTGATAACCATCTTCTTGGCCAAATACTAAGTCTCAATCATACCTGGGACCCAAAAATTTATTTTTACATTTTGCCACAAATTTGATGTGGAATTGTGGCATTTGAAAAATAAATAAATACACAAGGTCTCCCGCACGTGTGTTTTTTTAAAGCCACCCCCGGGTTGGCCGGGTCCCAGGGACAACAAATATATATAAGAGGAGTAGGGTGTGTGTGGCCCCCTCCCCAGGCTGCTTTTGGCCCCAAGGATCCCATAACCGCGAGCTCAGCAATGTTGTTAAGGGGAAGGGGGCATGCACCACGCCTCCTGGGCAGATTTCAGGCCCAAGGGCCCCATGCTGTAGGGCCTGGCTGCTTTTCAAAAGGGGGAGTGGTACATGCGGCCACCCTCCCTTGGCCAATTTTGACCCTGGGACCCATCACCTGGAGCCTAGCTATAATTCAAAAGGGGGAGAGGGCAACGTCAACCCCCTCCCCAGGCCTAATTCAGCCCCAGGACCTAATCACCTGGGACCTTGCTGCATCTACAAAGGGGTGGAGGGTCATGTGGCCCCCCACTCTCAGATCCATTAATTGGCCTAGGGACCCCACTCCCAGGGCCTGCTCATATGCTATGTCCTGGGGTGCCTATCCCCGGGACATAGTGGTTTCCCTGCCTGCACTCACATAGGCAAGGAAACCTGTGTTTACTCTTGCATGGCAAGAGCAATTTTAAATATCCTGCCAAGCGGGAGCAAACACAACATTTGCTCTCAGCGGACGGGAGCTTGAAAAATGCTCCAACCTGCTGGGAATCGAATTTTCATTTTTTTTCCTGCTCGCAATGATGCAAGCAGGGAAACAGATGAAAAGTTTGCATTTTTAGCAGACGGGAGCAATGTCAGTGCCTTATGGATGCGGGGAGCCAGCTGCAGAGACCTTGGGACTCATCCAAAAGCTTCCAACGATAGTGTGGTGGATGCCCTGGGTGTGCAACAGGGCACCCACCCATTGGTGGCTGGGCCCCAGGGCTGGAGTCACCTGGGCCAAAATCAGCCTTGGGTGGAGGAGCAGGTGGCACCCTAAACAATGGTCCAGGCCCCCGGTATTGGGGACCCTGGGGCTGAATTAGGCCCAGGAAGTGGTATGTGTACCCCTCTCCCCTTTAATTTTCATTAGTGGCCCTGGGGGAAGAGGTCCCTACGGACATTCAATGATGGGGAGGTGGGCTACAAGGCTCCCTCTCCTTTATTTTTAAAAATGGCCTTAGGGGATGGGGTCCCCAGGTCCTAATAAGGCCCAGGAAGGGGGCTGTGTGGCACCCACTCCCTTAATATAATAAAGGCCTTTGGGATGGGGGCCACAGGATCTAACATATTTTAGTGAGAGGAACAAGTAGTCACCCCTCACCTTTATAAAAACGAAAGTGGGGGATGGGGTCCCTTTTGCCGTTATAGTTTGGAGAGGGGGACATGCAGCCTCTCTCCTCTTTAAAAAAAAACAACCTTATGCCTTTGCCATGTACTGCTAATTACTCCACACGGTTGTGATGTCTTCTATGACATCATTGCTAACATCACTGCAATATTTGTAGTGACATTATTGATTAGAAATCTGAGTATGGCAGTTGCACGAGTTATAGTTACCTTAGGGCACACGTTATTGTTACTTGAGATAATTATAACTGCTGAATTTCTAGGGTTTTGTGTGTGTAAAATCCGAACCTCCCACAACATCCCGGAAACCTTTGGTTTCTTCAGTGAAACTCTAAGTTCGGTTTAATACTATTGCCTAACTATAACATCCATGTAACCTCTGTTTTTCTCAAAGAAAAAAAAAATATATATAGATTACCTACTGGGAGTCGCCAGAAGTTAATTATAGTTAGGTCTGCTTTTTCCACAGACAGAGCATGTTTTTGTTTGTTGATAATGTTGGCCCCATTTGATGAATCTACACGAAACCTTCCCCCAAAAAAGTTCATCCACTTCAGCTCCTTCCTATCAAGGGCAGAGTGAGAAAAAATGGGGGGTCCCAAAACTTAAAATCACCAAACATTTTCCATGGGCTTCCTTAGATACAGCTATAGCAAAAACTGCTGAATATAATTACACCAAATTCAGCGGGAAGCTGAATCTTGGTCCGCAAATTGTGCTTTTTGTGATTTGGTGCAAATCCATTTAGTAGTTTTTGAGAAATCAAGGGTTAGAAATAATTTTATATTTGGATGGTTAGATTCCTGAGAGTCCTGCGGGACTCCCTTGAGAGCGCACATTCAAAAATGGAGGCCTGTGATTGGTCGGCAGGCCCATTTTTCCTGTGAGCCTTCATGCTCTCACTGGAGTGAGAGGCTGCCATGAGTCTCACAAGAGCGAGTGATCTGATTGGCTGGCTGTTAGAATGTTAGAACTGAAATGGCTGGCATTACTGTTTCCTGTGAAAAATTGAAGGTGTTGTTGAAATGAAACAAAAAATCTATTTAAGGGTGGAGCCGAAAGGCATGCTGTCCTCCTATGTTTAGAGAGGATGTGTCTAAGGGATAACTACTGTGAAGGTAATAAATGTATGTTGTTTTTAACTCATTTTTGTGATCTCACACACCTCTCTCAGATCTCTTGCAGGATTGAAAATAGTAAAAAGGAGTAGATTTGTTATGAAAACACTCCATTAGTGGGAATGCATATTGTGGTGATTGTTTTTGAGAGGAAGTGTGTAAGGGATACGTACTGTTATGAGTAGTTTGTTAATTCTTTTCCAAAGAAAGTTACAATCTTGTGAGACTCTCGCAGGATCGTCAACAGTCGAAAGAAGTAGGTGATCTGTGAATACATTGTAGTATGCACACTTGTTAGAGTAGGAAGGAGTATTTCTGGAGAGGTGCTTGTCAGAATGTATTATTTACACCCAATGGATTTGTAACAGTTGTGAGTAGAATATAGTCTCTTCCCATAGTCCTTCTATACACACATATTATCAGAGAGAGGGGTGTTAGCAGGAAGGATAGTCTTTGGACAGAGCATACTATGCACAACTGTAAGAGAGAGGTCTCAGCAGATAAACCAATCCCTCTCCATACATCCTCCTACACACACCTGTTATCTGAGAGAGAGGCCTGGAAGTAGATGCTAGTCTATGTATACACCCTGCTACTCACACCCATTATCCAAGAAAGAGGTGTGACAGAAGAAGCTAGTCCATGTACACAACCTAATATGCACGTCCACCATCTGATAGACAGGTTTGAGAGGAGAAGGCAGTTCATAAACACATTCTAAAATGTACACCCATTATCTCAGAGAGATGTTTGAGCACAGAGGCCAGTATCTCTTCTCACATCCTACTATAGATGCCTGTCATCTGAAACAGAGTTGTCACTAGAGTGGCAGTCTCTCTCCACATACGTTTCCATGCACATCTGTCATCTAAGAGAGAGGTCCAGAAGATAAGGATAGTCAATGTTCCACCCTTCTAAGCACAACCATCATCTGAGAGAGGGGTCTGGCAGGAGAGACCAGTCCATGTACAGACATTAATACACCTCCGCCATCTGAGAGAAAGGTCTGACAGGAGAGGCAAGACCCTGTACACATTCTAATACACATACCTGTTGTCTCAGAGAGATGTCTCAACAGAGAGAACAGTCTCTCTTAGCATACCCTACTAAGTACACCTGTTATCTGATAGAGCGGTCTGGAAGGAGAAGACACTCCATTTGAGCACTCTACTACACAGACCCACCACCTGAGTGAGAGGTCTGAGAGGAAAGGTAAATTCCCAACTCACACCACTACACACACATGTCATCTGAGAGAAATGTGTCAGCAGAGAAATCTGTTTTTCTCCACACAACATGCTACAAACCTGTAATATGAGACATAGGTCTCAGTAGAGCGGCCAGTCTCTCTCCACACACCGTACTATGCACAGCTGACATTTGAGAGGGGGGTCTCAGTGGAAAGGGCAGTCCGTCAAAACACACTACCTTGCACACCTGTCATCTGAGAAAGAGGTTTGTGTAGAGGCCAGTCTCTCCCAACACCCTACTACACGTACCTGTCATGTAAGAGATGGGTCTCAGTGGAGAGGATACTCGATCCTATATACTACTATTTGCCAACAATTTTGTCTCAATCTCGCAAGACTCTCACAAGTGTGGCACACAAGCTTCAGGGAGTGAAGCTTGCAGCATGGACAAGTGCACACCCACAAGAAGATTGCAAGACCGTGATAGAAAATTATTGAGCCTGCCACAAGAGATTATGTGATCACGCAAGAGTCTTGCAAGATCGTAATGGGGAGAAGTAGAAAAAAAAGGCCAAGGCTCAACCAATAGTTACCATTTTTATTACATGGTTGAGGAAATGCTGTGATGTGATTGGGTGCAGAATCAGAGATAGTTCAGATTTTTCTTGGTGATTTGGAGGAGAAGGAAGCCTGTCTGAGTTGTTCTTTACAGAAGTGACTGAATTTGGAACTGAGACGGACTGGTTTCTTCAGGTGCAAATAAGAAACTGCTCTAAGTTCAGGTAATTAAAAGTATACTTTATGAACTTTGTTGAGAAGTGTTAGTAAGTGCACTAATGTTGTTAAAGTTATTCTATTCAAAGTTTACTGAGTGAAAAGTTGTTTCCAGAAGTGTATTCTTGTGAATACAGCTTCCGAGAGGTAGAGATCAAAATGTAGAGAGCTATCACAAAGCTTTGCAACTTAAATTAATTTTCAAGTTAAATGTAGTTCTTAGAGTATTCATATCTTACCCCTATGAGATGTTTATGATACATATAGGTATTTGTAGAATAAAACACTATGGGGGTCATTCTGACCCCGGCCGGCGGCGGAAGCCGGCGGCCTGGCTGGAACCTCCAGAATACCGCTGCGCGGTCAAAAGACTGCCGCGGGTATTCTGAGTTTCCCGCTGGGCGGGCAGGCGACCGCCAGAAGGCCGCCCGCCCGCCCAGCAGGAAACACCCTTCCATGAGGATGCCGGCTCCGAATGGAGCCGGCGGAGTGGAAGAGATGCGACGGGTGCAGTTGCACCCGTCGCGATTTTCAGTGTCTGCGTGGCAGACACTGAAAATCTTGGTGGGGCCCTGTTAGGGGGCCCCTGCAGTGCCCATGCCATTGGCATTTGCATGGGCACTGCAGGGGCCCCACGACACCCCTTACCGCCATCCTGTTCCTGGCGGCCAAAGCCGCCAGGAACAGGATGGCGGTAAGGGGGTCGGAATCCCCATGGCGGCGCAGCAAGCTGCGCCGCCGTGGAGGATTCCCCTGGGCAGCGGGAAACCGGCGGTACACCGCCGGTTTCCCATATCTGACCGCGGCTGTACCGCCGCGGTCAGAATTGGCCATGTAGCACCGCCAGCCTGTTGGCGGTGCTACCCCCGGCCTCCACCCTGGCGGTCATAGACCGCCAGGGTCAGAATCAGGCCCTATGTTCACTATTAGAAAAAGGTGGGTGCAGAAGAATACGTTACTTTACAAACTGTTCTAGAACCATTTTTGAAGACATGTTATAATTGAATTGTGGAAAAATAAAGCAGGGTTTGATGGTGTGGATTTTTTTAAAGAGAGGAATATGGAGGTAGTGGTACAGTACAAATGAAAATGTGATTGGGGTGAAAAATGTAGAAATCTTTAGAGGATATAGTAATGTATCACTGTTATTAATTATTGATCAGTATGTAACTTTACATTTGGTGGTCATTTTGTCTTTTTAAGAGGAAAGTGGAAAACAGAAGTCCTGAAAAACAGATGTGCCACATCACAGAATTTATGGAGGAGGAAAACAAAAAGTATTTACTTTGGAACAAAGAGGGAACAGCAACTCTGTGGAAAGGCAAGAAAAAATGCAATTGTGCAATTTTATTTTTCTTACTGCCTATGGCAACATTTGAACCCTTGGAGAAGCTAGTTCTGAGCATCTCTACGTGTTATTGATGTCAAAATGATCTGCTTACTAAAACAACAAAAACATGCATTATTTGCATAAGGAGGGTTGTTATCTGCTTGAGCAGTAAGTACTTGGGGAGAGGTAGTATCTGCCAGTTGAAAGGCAGGTAAAGAACAGTCTAGTTTGGCTGCATGGACTAAGTTTGTCTTAGCTATCCGTTCAGAATAATTGCATTTACAATACTTCTGCATTCCTGTAATGGATGCAGCACACTGGTTGTTTCAACATTCCTGGCTGAGCTCCTTTTTGCAAATTTTATAAAACTGTAATTTTAAATAAGACTCTATTGCCACCTTTCCTGCTATACAAAGACTACTAAAGGAGATACAGTTTGGCAGGCTAAGGTAGCAGAAACCAAGAAAGAGAAGATCTACATACATCAAAATTCAGTAGACAAATGAAGCAAAAGGAGAGGAGATGTCAGTGTCTGATAAAGAGAGAGAGGAAAACATGTTAAAATTGCTAAAGTTTGTTGTTTTGTTTGTTTTACAGTTGTTGATGTAGTTTGTTAATGTAGTTGCTTGTAATGTTGTTAAATTGTTTTTTCCCCAACAAAATGTTTAAACTTACTACTGATTTCTTTCCTTAATAGCTTTAAAAGACATCAGTATAATTACAGAGTTGTAGTGTTTACCAGAATGTGGCAGTTCCATCTTCAAGATCTGTAACTGTGCTGCTGCCTGCATATGAATGAATATGATAGTATAGAGAGATTACTACTTCTTTACATTCACAGGGCAGTCTCTCTATATATTCTAGTGACTATGCTTGTAATCCAACACAAACTTGTGAGTATAGTGGTCATTTCCTCCTGCCTGGACCCCAGGAGGGCAGAAACCTGTCTGAGGGGTTGGCAGCAGCAGCAGCTGTAGCTGAGACCCCGGAAAGGCAGTTTGGCAGTACCCGGGTTCTGTGCTAGAGACACAGGGGATCATGGAATTGTCCCCCCAATGCCAGAATGGCATTGGGGTGACAATTCCATGATCCTAGACATGTTACATGGCCATGTTCGGAGTTACCATTGTGAGGCTGTACATAGGTAGTGACCTATGTGCAGTGCACGCGTGTAATGGTGTCCCCGCACTCACAAAGTCCAGGGAATTTGCCCTGAACGATGTGGGGGCACCTTGGCTAGTGTCAGGGTGCCCACACACTAAGTAACTTTGCACCCAACCTTCACCAGGTGAAGGTTAGACATATAGGTGACTTATAAGTTACTTAAGTGCAGTGGTAAATGGCTGTGAAATAACGTAGACGTTATTTCACTCAGGCTGCACTGGCAGGCCTGTGTAAGAATTGTCAGAGCTCCCCATGGGAGGCAAAAGAAATGCTGCAGCCCATAGGGATCTCCTGGAACCCCAATACCCTGGGTACGCACCCTCTCCCAGAACCCACCGATCGAGCCCACCGACCCAGACACCATGGCCTGCAACTTCAGACAATGGATCAAAAACTGCGCCAACATCCTCGCCCCACTGAAGAAACCCCCCAGCAACCTCGCCAGCAAGAAAGCCTCCTGGTTCACCGACGAACTCCTGGCCTCCAAACACGCCTGCAGGAAACTGGAAAAGAAATGGCTCCAAGAACGCACACCGGACAACCACGTAACCCTCAAAGACGCCACCCGCCGACACCACCACCTCATCAGGACCACCAAGAGGTCCTCCTTCAAAGACCGCCTAGACAATAACGCACACAACAGCAAAGAGCTCTTCTGCATCGTAAAGGAACTGTCCACTCCCAGTGCCAACGACATCCCGCCCTCTCAGGAACTTTGCGACTCCCTCGCCGCTTTTTTCCACAGCAAGATCGCCGACATCCACAGCAGCTTCAACACCCCGACCACACCCACCTCCGTCACCACCTCGAACCCAAGCATCGCCAACCCCATCACCGCCTGGTCCAACGTCGATGACGACGCAACACGCAAAATCATGAACTCCATCCACTCCGGATCACCAACTGACCCCTGCCCCCACCACATCTTCAACAAAGCCGACTCTATCATCGCGCACCAACTCCGCAATCATCAACGCCTCCTTCGAAACAGGCACCTTCCCGGAAAGCTGGAAACACGCAGACATCAATGCCCTCCTCAAGAAACCCAAAGCCGACCCCAAGGACCTCAAGAACTTCCGCCCCATCTCCCTCCTCCCCTACCCAGCAAAAGTTGCAGAAAAGATCGCCAACCTTCAACTGACACGCCACATCGAAGACAACAACATCCTCGACCCCTCACAAACTGGATTTAGACGCAACCACAGCACCGAGTCCGCCCTCATCGCCGCCACAGATGACATCAGACGCCAACTCGACCACGGCGAGACCTCCGCCCTCATCTTCCTAGACCTCTTAGCGGCCTTCGACACAGTCTGCCACTGCACCCTACTATCACGCCTCCAAGAAGCCGGCATCCAAGAAAAAGCCCTAGCCTGGACCTCATCCTTCCTCTCCGGCAGAACACAGACCGTCCGCCTCCCACCCTTCCGCTCAGAAGCCAACAACATCATCTGCGGCGTCCCCCAGGGCTCCTCCCTGAGCCCAACGCTGTTCAACATTTACATGGCCCCCTCACACAAGTGGCCCGCCGTCACGACCTCAACATCATCACCTACGCCGACGACACCCAGCTCATCCTCTCCCTCACCAACGACCCCGCCAAAGCCAACCTCCACGAAGGAATGAAAGCAGTCGCCGACTGGATGAGAAATAGCCGCCTGAAACTCAACACCGACAAGACAGAAATCCTCATCCTCGGGACATCCCCCTCTGCCTGGGACGACTCATGGTGGCCCACCACCCTTGGAACGGCTCCGACGCCCACCGACCACGCCCGCAATTTGGGATTCATCCTCGACTCCGCACTCTCCATGGACAGACAAGTCAGCGCCGTCACCTCCTCCTGCTACAACACCCTCCGCACCCTCCGCAGGATCTACAAGTGGATCCCGACCAACACCAGAAAGACAGTGACCCACGCCCTCGTCATCAGCAGATTGGACTATGGCAATGCACTCTATGCAGGAATCCCAGCAAAACACCTCCAACGGCTCCAACGCATCCAAAACGCCTCAGCCCGACTCATCACCAACGCACCCCGCCACAGCCACATCACCCCTCACCTCAAAGAGCTCCACTGGCTTCCCGTCGACAAAAGGGTCACCTTCAAGCTCCTCACCCACGCACACAAAGCACTCCACAACGCCGGCCCCACCTACCTCAACGACAGACTCAATTTCTATACACCGACCCGCCAACTGCGATCCGTGAGCCTCTCCCTCGCCACCGTCCCCCGCATCCAACAAACCACCTCCGGCGGCAGTTCCTTCTCCTAACTCGCAGCCAAGACCTGGAACACGCTCCCTACCTACCTCCGACAGACTGAAGACCTACTCGCCTTCAGAAGATTCCTCAAGACCTGGCTCTTCGAGCAGTAGCAGTCTCCACCCCCGACCCCCCTCAGCGCCTTGGAACCCTAACCGGTAAATAGCACGCTCTATAAATGTCTGTGATTGATTGATTGATTGATTGAACATATACTAGGGAATTATACGGGTGTACCAGTATGCCAATGTGAATTGGTAAATTTAGTCACTTGCCTGTTAGTGACAAATTTGGAAAGCAGAGAGAGCATAACCACTGAGGTTCTGGTTAGCAGAGCCTCAGTGAGACAGTTAGGCATCACACAGGGAACACATACATATAGGCCACAAACTTATGAGCACTGGGGTCCTGGCTAGCAGGGTCCCAGTGACACATAACAAACATACTGACAACATAGGGTTTTCACTATGAGCACTGGGCCCTGGCTAGCATGATCCCAGTGAGACAGTGAAAACACCCTGACATATACTCACAAACAGACCAAAAGTGGGGCTAACAAGGCTAGAAAGAGGCTACTTTCTCACAACTATGCATACCCATCATCCAGCAGAAAGTTGTGAGTACAGGGGCCAGTCTCTCCCCACACCCTAATATATGCACCCATGATTGCAGAGAGATGTCTCAGTAGAGAGGCCAGTCCTTCACCACACCCTGCTATGCACCTCTGTTATCTGGGAGAGATCTCAGTGGAGAGGCCCATTTCTCTCCATATCCTAAGGACACCCATCATCTGAGAGAGGGATCAGAGTGGAGAGGCCAGACTCTCATCATACCATACTAAGCTATCTATCAATGAAGACAGAGACCTCAGTGGAGAGACAAATCCCTGAAGACATTCTACTGCACAGTTTTGTCATCTGAGACAGAGGTCTTACCAGACAGGCTCATTTTCCTCTCTACAGCCTACTTTGTACACCCGTCATCAGAGACAGAGTTCTCAGGGGAGAGGCTGGTCCCCCTGCCTATTATATTATGCATGAGTGTCATGCAAGAGATAGATGTCAGAAAAGAGATCAGACTGTGTTCATATGTCAGCAGTGACATCTGTAATTCTAGAGAGACATCTGTGTGAACAGGACAGTACCTTCCCATAATCTATTATGCACAGGTGTCATCCAAGAAGAACTGTTGGCAGAAAGGGCAGGCGTTTCCTACATCCTACTATGCACACCCGTCAAGCAAGACAGAGATGTCAATGTAGAAGTCATTCTCTCCCACACTTTTCTTTGCACACCCATCATCCAAGAGAGAGGTCTCAGTGTAAACGCCAGTTTCTTCCTACACCTTACTACATAAACTCTTCATTCAAGAGAGAGTTGTCAATGCAAAGGCATGTCCTTCTGCATATGGTATTGGAGATCCTTGTCATCCTGGTGAGATGTCTCAGTGGAGATGCCAGTCCCTACCATATTCTGCTATGCAGACTGGTTATCCTGTGGTGAGGTGTAATTGCGGAGGCCAGTCTCTTCTCACTCATTATATAGTGCTGCCATACTGTGGAAAGCTGTGACTGAAGTGGCCACTTTTTGCTAAAGTCCTAGGAGATGGAAGTAAAAGCTACAAGTACTGTGAAGGAGAATTCTTGACCTTAAAACAACTTTACGATCTTGCAAGTGTCTCGAGGGATCATAAAAAAGGCACAGGATGTTAGAGAAACTTGTTATAGAGAAAGCTGCCAGTGCACAGGATTAGGTGTTTGAATACTCTATCATCCACACTGTTCATGAGAAATACAATAAATGTTCGAGCTTGTGAGACTCCTGCGAGATTTGGAGAAATACATGGGAAGCAGAGATTTAAGTCCTCCCACACACATGGGAGTCTTGCGGGATCGTATATAAAAAAAGAAGTAGTGGGGTACAGAAAATTTGTCCCAAAAGAGAGGTTTCAGTGCAGAGTGCTGTGTGTGTGCAAACTATCACTGGAACTCTATTATAAGCACCTATTATCGATGAAGTATATGTTAAATCTTTGTGCTTGCAAGTTTCTTGTGAGAGTCAGGCAAATACATGAGTGTAAAAAGGCATTTGGGTGCTCCTACTCTCGCAACAGTCTTGCAGGTGTCAGTATTTCAGAAGAAGAAGGAGTTACAGTATGTGGTGGACCTGACTAGAGCTGTTATGTTTATAGTGTACAGTGTTCAGCTACACATACAACAGGATGCATTCCTTCGTGTTATTGAAGGAGATCCTGTTCCCTTCATCAGTGCAGTGCACTCCATCTCTCCTACAGAAACCTGGCATATCAAACTGGAAGTTGTTGTAATACATAGAGCCCATGTCATAGTCACGAAGAAATTCAGAAACATTTTATTTACGTTTATTTCTGGGACTTCTCAACCTTATGACAAACCTCTCTTGACCATTTCTGCTTTTGACATATATTAGAATATGCAAAGGCAGTCTGAGGAAAGAGAGACATAAATTGTGAAAAGGTCTCCTTCGTTAGGATTTCAAGCACAACACCTGTGATTTTGCCTAGGTCATTGCTACCACAGTACATTATCATCGGGTATGGATGCTCACAATCCAAAATGCTCTCAGCCATTGTTAACAATTGATGCCACTTCATACCACTATGGCCAACCCAAGTTATATTAAAGTTTAGAAATCAAAGGTTCTTGTCAATACCACAACTAATGGCATATTCTCTAGTGGATGAAGCTGTGTCCCAAAATCTAGAGGCAGACCAAGGTGCAGTATGGAGATCTCAGTCACAAGAGAAGTGCTCAGCAGAATGAATTAGCTTCAGCAGGAACATAGAATTATATTAGAAGAAAACAAAATGAGTGGGTGCGGGGTGGTGACAAAATTATATAGGTAATTGGCAGATTTTTGGTAGTTACAAAGGAAGGTTAGGTTGTGGGTAACTGCTGTTTGTATGGTGCACAGTTACTTGATAAACAGTGAGGGGTATTCTGTTGGCTGATTCTCAAATTTTGGTATGATCCTGAAATTGTCTTGCAAGAGTAATTGTTGAGCTTCCACAGCTGAAGCTTGCTTGGGGGTGTCGTACAATCCTGCAAGACTCTCAGAAGAGTCATTTAGAACTTGACCGAGTGACCCTGGAATACGTTTTTTTTTTTATATTGCAAGAGTCTCTTGAGACGGATTGTACCCGGAGAGAAAGAAGCTGTATTGCTCCAGTACAAAAGCCATAAACTAGTTAAAGCAAGCATAAAGTAAAAGAAGGAAAGCAGGGTTAGCCTACAATACTTATTAAGTTAAAATAAAAGGTTATAAAAACTATTAAAGGGGATTATGGTACATGTAGTACATGTATTGTGAACCGGATACATATTTCTGTGCAGAATGCAAGATTGAGGTTGTATTAAGGTGAATCAATAGCTGATTTTCCATCTACAGAATTTTAAAAAAGCTGCAATGTGACTGACCGCAAGGCATTCCTGCTCAGATATTAATATCTGGAGCATAATCTCAGACACCTGGGCTTCCCTTTGGTGGTTTTGAGGTATAGAAAGTGTAATTTCTTTAACTCAGCAGAGGTTATTTGACTTTTGACAAAAAATGATTGGTGTATTCATCCTCCTTCAAGACACAGCATCTATTCAAGTAACTAAAAATATAGGCCCTCATTACAACCCTGGCGGTAAATCCTGCTTTCCGCCGTGCTGAAGACCGCCAACATACTGTTGCGGTGGCGGAAATCCGCTAAAGGTATTACTGCCCACAGCTCGGAATCCCCCACATTACAGACACCCACACAAGTCCGCCACACCAAAGGTCAGTGATAAACTGGCGATACCAAAACCCACACCATCACGCCAACAAGAAGACGCCCACACTATCATGATCCACGAATATACGCAGCGGTCTTTCAACCGCGGTAATCCATTGGCGGTACGCACCGCTGCGCTCAAAATACACACACATTTAAAAAACACAACTACATTGGACAATTCGAAATGCACACACCTGACACACATACACACACCACACCCACACACCCAAACCAATATAAAGCACACACCCACATTACCCACAAACCCTTACAACCCAAAATTTGAAAGAATGCCAGAGAGAGAAAGATTAGCTAACACAACACCAGCATTCACAGACACACAACACCATCACTTATACAACATCCACGCACCTCAAACAACACACACCAACACATCCCCCCACACATCACAACAGACAGCACCTCACACATCACCACACCACATCATGGCACCTCAAAGACACCCCAGGTTTTCTGAGGAGGAGCTAAGGGTCATGGCGGAGGAAATGATCCGGGTAGAGCCACAGCTATTCGGATCACAGGTGCAGCAGACATCTATTGCAAGGAAGATGGAGCTATGGCGGAAAATTGTCGACAGGGTCAATGCAGTGGGACAGCATCCAAGAACACGGGATGACATCAGGAAGAGGTGGAACGACCTACGGGGGAAGGTACATTCCGTGGTATCCAGACACCAGATTGCTGTACAGAGAACTGGCGGTGGACCCCCTCCTCCTCCCCCACAACTAACAACATGGGATGAGCAAGTCTTGGCAATAATGCATCCTGAGGGCCTCGCAGGAGTAGCAGGAGGACTGGACTCTGGTAAGTCATATCTTTACTACTATGTCCCCCCAACCCCACCTGCATGTCATCACATACTCCCACTCCTACTCTCACCCCCATGTCCCACTATCACAACCCACACATCTCAATACCAAGGCCCTGCATGCAACACCTACGCATGGACCACCATCACCAAAGCATGTCCAGTACAGAAACCCACAGAGACCCCAAACCAACTATCACAAAAGGGCTAACACAATGACACAAGCACATGAGTAGAGGGTACCTCACCCAATGTACACAATGGCACACACAGATACTACAATTATTATGCATTTACACCCCAACAGGACCCATACTCAACCTCACCAGACTGGAGGTGCCAGACATATCCAGTCCCCCCACAGAAGAGGCCCACAGTGATGACAGCAGCTCTGCACGCCTGGATCAAGATGACCAGCCCGGCCCATCAGGGACCTCGGGACAGTCGGTTCCCCTGACACAGTCCCAAACCACCACAGAGCCTCCCCCCTCAGGAAACACCAGCACAGCACCCACCCAGCGGGCCCATCCCTCTGTCCCTAGGACATGTCAATCAGCAGTGTGTCCACCACTACAGGGACCCCAGGCAACCCCACAAACCCAAGTAAATCAAGTACCTGGGGTCAGTGGCTGTGGGCTCAAGGTTCAGGGGACAGAGGCACAGGATAACAAGGAAGCTGGGAGGACTGGTGCGACAGTGGGAGGACAGGCCCAGGGAACCAACTCTCCACGAGGCACTCTCCAACATCATGGGAGCATACCACCATTCCCAGGAGACCGTGGGCACGGTACTGGCCAAGTTTCAGGAGACCCAGCGGCTGCAGGAGGAACACTACCTGGGGATCAGGGAGGACTTGAAGTCCATCAACACCACCCTGGTCACCATTGCAGGGGTGCTGGCAGACCTTATCAACACCATGAGGGACACAGTGGCACACAAACGGGCCCCTGACACTAGCCTGGATGATGAACAGCCCTCCAACTCTGCCGGCGCTAGTGGACAGGAGGCACCGCCACAGGACCAATAGGCCAAAAGCACCCCACCCCCTGCAGAAGGAGAACCACCACGCAAACGGTCCCTGAGATCCAGGAACAAGACAGAGATCATTGCCAAGACCCCTGCCCGGAAATGAGACCCTCCTGAATGTCTCCCTTCTGTCCCACTTTGTCATCCTGT
Organism: Pleurodeles waltl; assembly: GCF_031143425.1. Taxonomy (NCBI): domain Eukaryota; kingdom Metazoa; phylum Chordata; class Amphibia; order Caudata; family Salamandridae; genus Pleurodeles; species Pleurodeles waltl. The sequence continues at coordinate 1,181,919,707 of NC_090437.1, forward strand.
CCACCTTAAAATGCCAGAGCTCCACTTCCTATGCCACATTGGCCAATGCACGTGTGAAACCAACAGACTGGATTCTGCCATGGACATTCCTCCACCATCACCCCAGCCCATTTCACACACCCCTCCACTTATTTGCACAGAAATAAACAGCCTTGAATCACAAAACAATCTGGACTCAGTCTGTGCATTCATAAATGTGTAATTGCTAAATCTCTGGAATATAGCAATGTCAATGTACTTGTTCACATACCAATGTTACACAGCTGTAGGTCAGGAGGAAACATAGCAGAGGGCACAAATTGGGACCCAGATCTGTGAAATGGAAAGCCAAAGTGAAAAGTCAGGGTCCATCCACAGAGTAAAACAGGCAGACTTATGCTAGCTCGTACAATAGTATGAGATGTGGGAAGCAGTTCCATCTTCTTACCTGTGTCTCACTGGAAGTATTGCATGATGATGTTGTTTCGGATGTCTACATCTTCTTCTTCTGCCTCCTCTTCTTCACTGTCCACAGCCTCCACAGCTGCCACAAGACCAACATCAGGCCCATCCTCCTGCAGAAAAGGCACCTGGTGTCGCAAAGCCAGGTTGTGCAATATATATAGCAGGCCAAGATGATCTGGCACACCTTCTTTGGTGAGTAGTATAGGGATCCACCTGTAAGATGGAGGCACCGGAATCTGGCCTTCAGGAGGCCGAAGGTGCGCTCGATTATCCTCCTAGTTCGTCCATGTGCCTCATTGTAGTGTTCCTCTGCCCTTGTCCTGGGATTCCTCACTGGGGTCAGTAGCCATGACAGGTTAGGGTAACCAGAGTCACCTGCAAATATCGAGGGACAACTGTTAGACATCCTCCAAACATTAGGGAATCTCCCATATCCAGACACCAAATGAAACTGTGTGGGGACTTTAGGCTCACCTATTAGCCACGCACGGTGCCTCTGGAGTTGCCCCATCACATAAGGGATGCTGCTATTTCTCAAAATGTAAACGTAATACACTGAGCCAGGATACGTGGAATTCACATGGGAGATGTACTGGTCTGCCATACACACCAGCTACACCTTCATTGAATGGTAGCTTTTCCGGTTTCTGTATATCTGTTCATTCCTGCGGGGGGGGACAAATGCCACATGTGTACCATCAATGGCACCAATGACATTGGGGATATGTATTAGGGCATAAAAGTCACCTTTCACTGTGGGCAAATCCTCCACTTGAGGGGAAAAAATGTAGCTGCGCATGTGCTTCAGCAGGGCAAACAACACTCTGGACAACACGTTAGAGAACATTGGCTGGGACATCCCTGATCCCATGGCCACTGTTGTTTGAAAAGACCCAATGGCCAGGAAATGGAGTACATACAGGACCTGCACTAGAGGGGCTATTCCTGTGGGATGGCGGATAGCTGAAATCAGGTCTGGCTCCAACTGGGCACACAGTTCCTGGATCGTTGCACGATCAGGTCTGTAAATGATAATTATGTGTCTCTCTTCTATTGTCGACAGGTCCACCAGGGGTCTGTACACCAGAGGATGCCGCCATCTCATCACCTGCCCCAGAGGATGTGCCCTATGGAGGAGAACGGTGAGCAGAGGGTTATACAACACTTAGGTATCACAATGTTTTTTTGCAAAAACGTTACAATTTCTCCATGTGCCTCTGTCTGTCCATATTCCTGGCCTAAATAGGTGTGACGCAGTTATTTGGCCTGCCATGTGGCCCCCTGAAATGGCGGCTGCCTGACCTGTAAGGTGGGGCAAGGGGAAATGAGGTAACTGCGCTGGCGTTGTACACCGTTGCGGTAGGCGGTCGAAGACCGTGGCACAATTCAGCATTGGTTAACATTGGGCCCTATGGGTTCCTGGAGCCATTGATGATGTACGCCGGCTGTGACGGTACGCACCGCCGCGGATGTGGTTGCCATTTTCTAACTGTTCACTCGCTTGATACCTGACCTTCAACAGGAGAGGACCTACACTGCAAGTGCTGCTGTGACCTGTGTCTGGAAGCGACAATGGCTACAGTGTCTGGGGAAAGGGCCCCTACCTTCACTTCAAAGGAGTTGGAGAAACTAGTGGATGGGGTCCTCCCCCAGTACACACAACTGTATGGTCCTCCAGACAAACAGGTGAGTACACTGTGAGCATGGTGGATAGCACATGATTGTATGAAGTGTCATGTATGGAAGAGGGAGGGGAGGGGGACAGGCCAGCATGTGAGGATAGTGTGTGTGTATGTATGTCTGGGCCAGGGTGGGAGGTTTTTAGTTAATGAGTGAGAAGAACTGTACAGGATAGTAACAGCCTTTCTTACTTCACTTTTCCTCTAGGTCAGTGCCCACCAGAAGAAGGGTATTTGGCGTGCCATCAGCAAGAAAGTGCGGACCCTGGGGGTCTACCATAGACGGAGAACCCACTGCCGGAAAAGATGGGAGGACCTGCGCTGCTGGAGCAAGATGATGGTGGAGTCCCAGCTGGGGATGGCCTCCCAACGTGGAAGGGGTGCCCATCGTACCATGACCCCCCTGATGTACCGGATCCTGGCGGTGGCATATCCAGAGTTGGATGGGCGCTTGAGGGCATCACCGCAGCCACAAGGGGGTGAGTACACTCTCATTCAGCTGACTCTGCGTGCTTGATGAGGTGTCTGGGTGGGGACGGTCACCTGTGGATTCCCCTAGGCAAGGGCATACTAGCAAAGGTAGATCCATTGTTTTGCAGCCTCATTCCCAGTCCAACCCCAATGGTGGTATTTGTCCTCTACACCTAGTCAGGCTCCCATGGGTGCCAGCTGTGCCTGAAATGGGTCTGGACAGAGTCCCCCTTGGGCATGTGCTTTTCCCCTAGTGCATGGCTTAGTGCATAGGGCTGCTCCCTGTGTGTTGTGCCAACGGTAGTGGTGTTGCATGCACTGACCATGTGTCTCTTCTGTCTTCCCCCCCCTTTTTGTTTTGTGACCCTGTTCTTGTTCATCTAGCGGAGGAGCAGTGGCACCGGAGTAGGAGGGAGCTCCATCCCACATGGCCCTGGAGGGTTAAGTAATGGAGTCAGAAGGCACCAGTGAGATGGAGGGCGAGGGGAGCTCCATGACGGGGACAGGAGCATACACCAGCGACAGCGACTCCTCCTCTGATGGGAGCTCACTTGCGGTGGCGGGCACCTCTGTGCCCACCCCATCAACAGGTACAGCCGCCACCCCCCCTACCAGCACCGCCCTCCCAGCAGCCCCTCAGCATGTGTCCCGTGCCTGCTCACCCAGGAGGGTGGGCATCTCCTTCGCCCCAGGCACCTCAACCACTGCCCCAGTCAGCCCTGCTGCCCTCATTGAGGAGGCTGTTGACCCCCTGAGATCCCTCACTGTTGGGCAATCTACCATTTTGAATGCCATCCAGGGTGTTGAGAGGCATTTGCAGCAAACAAATGCATACCTGTAGGGCATTCATTCTGGGCAGGCGGACCAACTGAGAGCATTTCAGGCTCTATCCTCAGCACTGATGGCAGCCATTGTACCTGTATCTAGCCTCCCCCTCCAACTTCCTCCACCCAGACCCAATCCCATGTACCTCAGCCTATCCCAAGCACACCAACAGACCAGCATGCAGACTCATCAACACACAAGAGTGGACATGGCAAACATAAGCACCACACATCCCACAGGCACTCACACAAGCACCATACCCATGCAGACACAGCAACATCCACAGCCTCCATTGTGTCCCCCTCCTCCACGTCCTGCTCCTCCCTCCCTGTTTCGTCTCCACTCACACCTGCATGCACTACATCCTCAGCCACTACCTCCATCACCAGCACGCCCATCACCACACACCGCTCATGTGCACTCACCACCCCCACTACCATTCACACATCCCCTGGGTCCCCTCCCAGTGTGTCTGTGAGCCCGCCTCCCAAAGTACACAAACGCAGGCACAAACCCACCCAACAGCCATCCACCTCACAACAGCCTCCAGCCCATGCACCTTCACCCAAATTCAGCAAACGTACACGTCCTACAACCACTACCTCTTTCTCAACTCCCAAACCCCCTCCATCTTCCCATCCCAGTGTATCTAAGAAACTTTTCCTGGCTAACATTGACCTCTTCCCTTCACCTTCTCCCATCCTTCCCCTAGGGCCAGGCTTTCCAAGTCCCAGCCCAGCACTTCAGCCACCAAATCCCCAAGCACAGTGGTGCCAGCATCTCCGGGCTCATTGTGGGCGCCACCCATCAGGGCTGCCAGTGTGCCACCTAACGAGGCCAAGGAGCAGGCCGTTCTGCCACCTGCCAAGGTGAAGAAGGTGCCCACATGCCGGAGGAAGAAGCTGCACCTACCAGCAAGCAAGGGCTCCTCCAAACCAAAAGGGGACAGTGGCAAGATACCAGCAGCAACATCAAAGGTGGGGAAGGGACACAAGCTGAAGAGCAGGTCAGGACAGGGCACAGTGGCTCCGACTGAGGGACCAGAGTCACCCCTTCTGTCAACCACTGCACCAACCGGCTGTGGACACTGCCACCAGCACCGCCACCAGCACCACCGCCTGCACGTCTGCTGCCTCAGCAACAGTCCCCAGCATCATCCCCAGTTGGCAGCCGTCCGAGGCTGCAGGAGACGTCCTGCTGTGTCCCTCAACAGGTGCAGACACATGCATCAGTGCCAGCACCTCTGCCACAGACATTGCCGCAACCAACGCCACCAGCCCCGCGACGTGCTCAGACAGTGCCACCACAGCTGACATGGCAATCATCCCCAGTGGGCAGCTGTCCGAGGCTGCAGGAGATGTCCTGGACCCTGCCCAGCGTCCATGCGGCAAGACTCTCAGCACTGTTTGTACCTGCAGGTGGCAGGCGAAGTCGCCATGGCGTATCATGCTACCTGTTCCCAGGCAATCTCATGGCACACTCACCCATGTGAGGGAATGGGACCGGCCACACTGCATGTGAAGCACTCTGATCACAAAGCACCCTCCAGAACCAGTGGAGAATCACATCCACTACCTCAGTCCTTGGCAGGATGAAGCACTCTGGGACAAAGCCCCCCCAGAACCAGTGGAGAGATACATTCACTTCCTCAGTCCTTGGCAGGATGAAGCACTATGGGCACAAAGCCCCCTCCAGAACCAGTGGAGACTGACATCCACTTGTGAGACTGTGGCTTTGCACTCCGCAGGATAGAGCAGTGGGCAAACCACCCACTGGAAAGACTTGTGAGACTGTGGCTTTGCACTCCCCAGGATACAGCAGTGGGCAAACCACCCACTGGAGAGACTTGTGAGACTGTGGCTTTGCACTCCCCAGGATAAAGTGGTGGGCATGGAGCCCCCTCATGGAGCAGTGGCATTGTGCGTTCATCCGGCTGAGGTGCCCCCTCCCCCTCCCCCTGAGGTGCCTGTTTCATTTCGATCTGATGCCCCTGCAGTGTTCTCTCCATTTCGAGTCAGGTATCTTGTGTGGGCTTTGCCCATGCATTTTTGGACACTGATCCACGGACGATGTTTGAGTAATATCCAGACTTGTGTAGTTGGTGTACATATTTGTATATACTGATTTTTGAACTTGCACTATATGATTTTTCTTGATTACAATCTCTACAATAATTTCCTTTTGTCCTTGCGTTCTTCCGGGGGTGTATATGTAATGTTGCTGCATGTATTTGTGTGTATGGTGTTGTGAGTGAGGGTGGGGGCATTGCGTGTTGCATTTGTGTGCCACTCTCTTTTCTCTCCCACCCTCCCCTGTGTTGTAGGTGCAGTACTCACTGTGGTCATCAACAGAGTTTTTCCTGCTCCTGATACAGAAGGAGGAAGACCAGCATGGGCAGGACGTGTAGTTCGGGCTCCATGACGTCCTGGTTCCTCGTTGGGTGTCGAGAGGTGAGTGGTTTCCCTTCTGTGTACTGTTTCCCCGGTACTTTTGATAGCGTTGGCACTGTCCCGGAAAAGGTGGCGGATAGGCCTCTTGTAATAGTGTGGGCGGTACTTTGTCCTCCGCCTGTCTGTTGGCAGTTACCGCCGCGGTGTTTGTTTCTATCGCTGTGGCGGTCGGAGTGTTAAAGTGGCTGTCTATGTTGGCAGTTTCCGCCATGGTCGTGATTCCATTTTTTTTTCAGCCGGGCTTTTGGCGGTATTACCGCTGCTTTATCACCGACTGCCAGGGTTGTAATGAGGGCCATAGTGTTATATAATTTGGAAGTCTATCTAAAGATTAAAATAAGATAATGTATTTAGAAACAATTTTTGATTTGTTTGTTTACTATGCCAGTAATACTAATATGGTTGTTTGAAAAACCATATAGAAATCAAAAGTGGTTCTTATTGAAAGTTAACTGATGTTAACACACATATATATATATATATATATATATATATATATATATATATATATATATATATATATATATATATATTTGATTCTAACAAGGCAACAAAGTCTAACATTCATCCAGGGCAAGGGGCTTTGCTCTGCGCATCTCCATCAGTGAAAACTCCATTCCTATCATCAGACAAGTGTAAAAAAAATTGAAATACTATTAATGTCTTGACCTGGGATGTGGCAGGTGTGAGGTACAAGCTAGGCGCCTCTGCATGGGGCTTAAATAATAGCCTAGTTTGACATATGCTTGTTCCAAGAAGCATGGAGTCTCGATCCTGTATAAAGCCCGGGGCTATGTAAATTTACTTCTCCAGCTAATTATAATGTGAAAGGTGATCTTCCAATTTAGATATGAATTTCACTAATCATCAAATTGTGTGTCCTTGATATCTCCTCGTCTGATATTCCAAGGTTGATAGTCACACGTTTTATCAATATATTATGTATAATCATGTGATTAAAGGGGGAGCTGAAACACCTGCATTGAAATCACTTATGGCCACAGGGAAGAATTTGACACACATAATACTCTAATTATTGCAGGTGAGTTTAACGCCACTTTTGAAGCACTTGATATTGGTTATTCTGTTAGAGATGTAGAGGATGAGGAATTAGGGTTCCTGCACTAGACATTGATCCCATGAAGTGGTGTACAGAGACAGTCTACCAATTACTTTTATTAACTCTTTCATATGGATTAAGGCCATGCAATGGTCACACAAAGTCTCATTTACAAGCACTTCTCACCTTCAATTGCCTGGTCCAAACGAGTAGGATTGAGTACATACTGAATGCGATCCCCTTGAGGAAATCTGTAGTGGAGATGAAGAGTGTCACAAGGAATGACAGTGACCATAATGCAACCAATTGCACATTGCCTGCCATAATTAATGATTTGGAGGTCGTTTCACTTTCACTATCTACTAGTTTGATTCCTTCAAATAATAGGCGTAGACTTTGGTGGGCCAAAATAGCGGCAAAACCGGCAGTCCTTTGTCACAGCAGGATAAAAATACAGTGGTCCCTATTATGCATGGGAAACATTTTAAAATCATAGGTCAATGCTTCCTAGGTAACTCCCCCTAGAGAACACTTCCAGAATAGTCATCCAGTACATGGTACAATACGCACTGTAGGATAGCGTAAAATGAGCAATGCCAAGCCCTGGTAAGTGCTAATGTGGACGATATCAGACAAAAAAGGAAGCAGTGTAATCTGGTCCGGGCACAAGCACGGAGTAGCAGGGATACTCACATCTGGGAAGAAAAATATGATGCAGCAAAATCCAAGGGTGCCAGGAACTTCTGGCACCTGGAAGCTAATGGGGAGGGAGTGGTAAGTGACACTTAATAAGCCTGTGACTTGGCACAATACTTTTTCCAATCTATAGGGTCCATTTCCAGGCTCAGATGTGGATGCCTGTGCTACTCTGTATTTTGGACTACAAGGTTCTATCCCACTTTATTCATAGAGCTAAATGAAACTGAGTGTGAAATTAAGAGCACTGCCCTTGGTAAGGCAGCTGGGCCCGATGGGATCCATGTGGACCTATTCCATACAGACTTAGGGCATTGGACCATCTATATGAACAAACTGCCCAATGCAATACTTCAGGGTGTAGATATTCCTATCAGCTGGAAAGCACAAAAGGGATCTAGGGATTCAACCCTTAACTACAGACGAATATGTCTCATGGATGTTACACAAAAGGATTTTTTGCAGGCAGATACTGACCAAACTTTACATCTGGATAAAAGAGCATGACGCTCTATCAAATCTCTAAGTTGTTTTTTGAAAGACAAAAGTACCAATGACCATAAGTTTAGATTTCTTACTATTTACTGGAAGAAGGTTATCCTGCAGAAATTCCATATATATTTAGTATTTGTGGACTTGAATTCTGCATTCACCCTGTTTCCCCATCACAAACTTTGGGAGGTACTGAAGTTGAATTAGGTCCCCTCTGATCTAGTGAGTATTCTTCTGTGCCTGCATCAAGACGCATATGCACAGGTACCCTGGTGACCACTGGGTGAGTTAATGGAACATATAGAGATACACAAAGGAGTACGCCAGTGATTTGTACTTGCACAGATTTTGTTTTTTCTCTACCTTCATGATGTGGTAGCTTACCTAGAAGACTGTGAGAGCGATGCACCAAGGATTGCAAGTCGAATGGTTCCTCTGCTTTTATTTGGAGATGATACCTTGTTGGAGTCTAAGACTCCAGTCGGCTTGCAGACCTCTTTGAATATTTTTGCTGTTTTTTTGTGCTGATTGTGAGTTAATGAGAAATCATATAAAGACTAAAATTCATGACTATTAACCCCCACTGATGATTTAGAGGTTCTATTATTCTTGAGGGAAGCAGTCTAGATAGAGGAAATTTGCATGCCTATATCGGAATAAGATTAACTCAGAATATGCTATGGTCTCTCCAAGTCAAGAAAAGCAGTAGGAATTTATGCCATCATGTGTCTGGAATTTGGAGGTTGTATTGGACCTCAAAAGAGAGATGGGGTTTACTAGCTCTAAAGGTTTATAGCTCCAGGGCAGAGGGTAGCACTTTATATGGTGCTGAACTATGGGGTTCCTCAGACTCAACAAGGACCTTAAGAAATTGTTCTCGGCTACCTCCAGCTGCCAAATTTGATGCAGCGCCGCACTCCGTAATTTTCTGGGCCTAAATATTTTCTAGCACCTAGAATTCAAAAGCGACAATCTGAACATCTGGTCGCACTTGCCCGGGGCAAAGTCAAAATTTGAGGCCAATTTCATACCTCGCTGGAGCCCTCTTCGGATATGCTGCATGGGAGGCCTCAGTCAAGTTTTCTACGTTCGGACATAGAAACATTTTTGGGATGGAATCCTTTGTCCGGGTCTAAGTCAAAAGTTGAAGCCGACCTCGATGGATCCCTCCTCAGGTACACTGCATGGGAGACCTCGATCAAACTTTTACTTTTGGACTTATAAACTTTTCTTGGAGCTTTTCTTCCCCAATGTCAAATGACCCTCCTCAGCAAGTCGATTTCCATGCAATGTCAATGCAATGAGTCCCCTGTCAACCCCTGGAAGTCTGGGGCTCCAGAGCTTTTCTGCGGGACGAACCTGCATGTCAGACTGGGACACTGTCGACGGTGGCTGGCTTGACTCTTGCCATCGGGTTTGTCCACTTATGGAGCTTTTTTCCAAAGTTGCTCCAAACATCTCGAAACCTCTGAATCTTCTTCCAGAAGTACTTTCAATGTCCTTCAGGTATCCACAACTCACCTCAAGGTTCCGGAAGTTCTGAATGTTAAGGCTCGCACTCACACACGCACGCTTCTAGCTGCACTCTCACAAAATAAATCAGCATGTATGAAGAATAATGAAACATGTCATGAATGTGTTTACAGCACAGCACGTCCCTGTAACTTGTGAGGAACACTACATTGCATGTTTGATTATATTGATGAAAGCAAGTGTTGTTCCATTTGTGAACTGTGTGTCAAGTGGTTTATGAAGGCATTGAATTCTTTCATATGAATCATCAGAAGTGTTATGTGAGTTCTCACTAGCATGTGTCTGATGACTCATCACCAGAATTCCTTCATATGAATCATCAGAAGTGATTGATGACTTATCACAAGCATATGTCTGATGACTCATCACCAGTCTATAAATGTTTTCTGTTCTTTGTTTCGAGTCTTCCTTTGCTCGCGGGTGTTCCCTGTTGGGGTGGAGTTTCCGTGATTCTTTCTGGAGTCGCCGTTTCAGTGTGAGAATTTTGTCAGAGCTTCCTTCTCTGGAGTGAATTACTTTTGCAGCGGTTGGAGAATTTGCAAACAGTATTCCATCTCCCTCAAATAATCGAAAGCATTCCAGGAGAAGTTGGTTTGTGAGTAATCCCCCTCTCGTTCCCCTGTTTTCAACCTTCTCGAGTTTAGTGATCTTTTGGAGCATTATGAAAAACATTTGTCGATGTTGAGAAAACCGTGATACAAGACCATTTTCCAAAGACAGCTTCAGAAGTATTTTTAAAGGCTGCACTGAAGTTAAGTGTTGTGAACTCTTGAAAGCATCGCTCGATATCTATGCAAAATTAGACGTTTATTCTGATTGTTTTTGGAGCGAGTCTATTGTGTGAAAACGAATAACAAAAGACAAATTCATAGGTTTGATTTTATAACAATTTTGTTGTGAGTTACAAAAGCGTGTTTAATAGTTGAGCATTCAAGTGCTACTAATTATTGTGATTTTGCTGAAAGGCTCGGTGATTGCTCAATCATATGATAATAATTATTGTTATGTTGCTGAAAGACTCTGGCACTCATTAAAACCCTGGCAGTCGGTGATAAAGTGGCAGTAATACCGCCAACAGGCTGGCGGTAACTACCACCAAATTATGACCATGACGGTGAGAACTCAGATAAACAGCCACTTTACCACAATGACCGCCAGGGCGGATACAACAGCCACCACAGCTGTAGCCACCTACAGCAAGGCAGAAGTCAATGTTCTGCCCACCATATTATGAGACAGGAAACCGCCACCTTTTCCAGGGCAGTACCACCAACATCAACATTCTGGCGGAAACACTACACAGAAGGAAAAGGACTCACCTTTGGAGAGACAGGGAAGAACCACACCACCATGGAGCCGGAACTGCAAATATTTCCAATGATTTTCTCTGTCCTGCTCTACTACAAACACCAACACTGGCAAAGACAACCACGGTGAGTACAGCTGCCTAGCACACAAGGGGGAGAGGAACGAGAGTGACACACACAAGCAACACACCCCTCCACCCCAACACCATACACACAATCAGCTGCAGTAATAAAACGTATTTACCCCGTTTCCCTGAGGAAAAATGCAAATACTACAGGCATGTGATAAAGTGACTGTAATAATACCAACATAGTAGAAATATGAAAAGTCAATCTCATGGTATGTACACATGTGCAGTTCAAGGGACACTGCCCAGTCCTCATTGTGCTTGGGCCACAGTGCAACAGGCCAAAGTCCAAGGCCCCACTTGTCACCTGCACCAACACAAAGAGAACACTGCAGAGGCATCAGTTGGAAAATAGGCCGGCACCTGAGGGGGATGGGGAACAGGGGGCACCTCTGCCGGCAGATGGAACAAAACCACTGGTTCTGGAGGGGGCATCATGCCCTGTGCTCTTCATCCTGGGGAAGCTGGGGGTTGGTGGGTGTCTTACCCATTGGTTCTGGAGGGATCATCATGCCCTGTGCTCTTCATCCTGGGGAGTACAAGGTCACAGTCTTTCAGGTGGGTGCCATATCCCCAGGATGTGCAGGGGGTAGGATGCACAGCAGCCCATGGAGGCAGGGCTACATACTGTCCGCCGGCGGTGATGGCTGCTCAGTGGTGGTGCTGCTGCTGGTGGTGGTGGGGGGAGTCTCAGTCCATCCCCTGCAGCCTCGGATGGCTGCCCATTGCTGGTGGTGGTACTGCTGCTTGTGGTGGTGGGAGGAGGCTCCAGCCCATCCCTTGCAGCTTCGGATGGCTGCACAACCATGGTTGGTGGTGGGGGCTCCATCTGAGTCCCTGCACCAGGCCCCTTGTCCTTCCTGCCTGCTGGTGCAGACCCCTAGCCCTTCCTTGCAGCACTTGGGGCAGGCTCTTTGCCCTTCCAGGCAGCAGCTGGGGCAGGCTTCTTGCCCTTCCGGGCAGCAGCTGGTGGCAGGCTCCTTTCTCTTCCGACAGCAGCTGGGCCAGGCACCTTGCCCTTCCGGGCAGCAGCTGGGGTAGGCTCCTTGCCCTTCTGGACAGCAGCTTGGGCAGGCACACTTTCTTTGAGGCTGGCTGGTGCCCTGGATCCTTTCCCACCACGAGTGGGTGTGGAGACTACTGGGCCCGTGGACTGGGTGGCTGAGGTGCTTGCCTGGGTTTTTGCCACCCTGGCCAGACATGAAGGATGGGGGGTGGGAGGGTTAGGGGTAGGAAGAGGTCAATGGTGGAGAGAAAAAGCTTCTTAGGGACATTGGGACGGGACAAGGGAGAAGGTTTTGGAGTGGAGGAAGAGAGAGTAGTTGTAGGAGGTGTCTGTTTGCAGTGTTTGGGTGCAGGTGCATGGGCTGGATGCTGTTGTGAGGTGGATGGCTGTTGGGTGTCTGAGTGCTTGCGTTGTGTACCTTTGGAAGGGGGGTGGCAGACACAGGGGGAGAGGACACAGGGGAGGTGTGCATGGCTGTTGTAGAGGTATCTGCAAGTGATGTGTGTGTTCTGCTCGGTGTGGTGGTGATGCTGGTAGTGGATGAGGATGTAGTACATGCAGGTGTGAGTTTAGACACACCTGGGAGCGAGGTGGAGGAGGAGGAGGAGGGGCTCACAGTGGAGGCAGTGGATGTTGGTATATCTGCATCTGGATGGTGTTTGTGTGACTGCCTGTGGGATGAAGTGTGGTGCTTGTGTTTGCCTTAGCCACTCTTGTGTGTTGTCCTGTGTGCATGCTCATCTGCCTATGTACTTGGGATAGGTTGGTGTTGAGGGGAATGGGATTGGGAAGATAAAGTTGGAGGGGGGACGGTGGAAACAGGGACAATGGCTACCATCAGAGAGGAGGCCAGAGCCTGGATTGATATCTGTTGGGCCGCCAAGCCAATGTGAATGCTCGTCAGAAATGCATTTGTCTGTTGCAGTTGGGCTACCAGCCCCTGGATGGCATTCACAATGGTTGACTGCCCAATAGAGATGGATCTCAGGAGGTCAATACCTTCCTCACTCAGGGCAGCTGGACCAACTGGGGCAGGGCCTGAGGTGCCTGGGGCGAAGGAGATGCCCACCCTCATGTGTAAGCGGGCAACTCACTGAGGGGATGCTGGGAGGGCGGTGCTGGTACTGGGGGGGCAGCTGTACCTGTAGCCACCACCAGGAAGCTTCTATCGGAGGAGGTATCTGTGTCAGAACTGTCCCCTCCAGTCCCCACCGTGGTGCTCCCCTCGCCCTCCGTCCCACTGGTGCCCTCAGCATTGGTGGACTCTGCCTTCTGGGTCCTGTGGGATGCAGCTTCCTCCCTCACTGGTGCCTCTGCTCCTCCGCCAGATGATGCTAATGCACATAAGGACAGGGTGACAAAACAAAAAGGGGGGAGAGACAAAGGATACACTTGGTCTTTGGCTGCAGCAACACCAACGTTGGTGTACATACCACCGTCACACCCAGGGAACAGCCCTATGCACTATGCAAAGTACTACCTGTGATGATGCTAGCAACCAAGGCATGGGGAGGAGCACATACCGCCAAATGCAACCACCTTGGACCCACACATCCCTGACCAGTTGTGGATGCCTACAAGCTGGGTAGCAGGATTTTCACTTCAGAACCCTGGCCACCATGGGACCTACTATGCAATGTCAGGCCTGGCCTAGGGGCAACCACTGACACACATCCCTCACCCGGATACCCCCCTATCATGCGTAAGTAGTGATGATGGGCACTGTACCCACCCCCTTGTGGCTGCTGTGATGCCCTCAAGCGCCCATCCATCTCAGCATATGCCACCGCCAGTATGCGGGCTATCAAGGGGGTCAGTGTTCAACGGGCACCCCTTTCCTCACTGGGAGGCCTTCCCCAGCTGGGCCTCTGCCATCTTCTGTGCCCAGCGTCTCAGGTCCTCCCACCGTTTTCGACAGTGGGTGCTCTGCCTGCCATAGACCCGCAGAGTCCGCACGTCCTTGGCGATGGCACACCATATACCCTTCTTTTAATGGGCACTGATCTGCAGAGAAATACACACAGAAAATGGTATCAGTCAGACCATCCTGCCTGTTACACTTATGGCCCACCATACCCCTTCACATCACCATTTGCACACACAGGGCCCAGCACCGAAGCTGCACCTGCCCCTACCCCACCTACACGAGGCCTTCACACACACCATTCCATGCATTCATGCCACATGCATCGTGCTCACGGTGTACTCACCTGTTGGTCTGGAGACCCATACAGCAGTCCGTACTTGGGTAAGACCCCATCCACCAGTCGCTCCAACTCTGCTAAGGTGAAGGCAGGGGCCCTTTCCCCAGTCACATGAGCCATGGTAGGTTCCAGACAGAGGTCACAGCAGCACATGCAGTGTAGGTCCTTTCCTGTTGAAGGTCAGATAGCAAATGAGTGATCAGATAGAAAATGTCGGTCACGTCTGCAGTGGTGCATACCGTCACCGCCAGCGTACATCACCATTGGCCACTGTACCCCATAGGGCCCAATGTTATCCAATGAGGAGTTGCACGGCGGTTCAAGATCTCCTCCCACAATGGCACAGAACTTCAGCGGAATTTCCTCACTTTCACCTGTCCCTCCACACAGAACAGGTGAAAGCCTTTCGGGGGGCAGGCCCTGGATAACAACTGCATCTCAGTTCAAAATAGGAAATATAGGACAAATACCACTTACCCATTACAAAGTAACATCATGCATTGTACTGTTGTGGCTACAATGTTCAGTTTGTGACCGTCTCCTCACTCTTTTGCCCCATAGATTGCTACAGCTGTGGATGAATAGGAGACGGAGACATACCCCCATGTACAGACCCCTGGTGGACTTGGCAACAATGGAGGACAGGCACATTATCCTCACCCATAGACTTGACAGGGCCACAATCACTGAGCTGTGTGCTCAACTGGAGCCTGACCTGATATCTGCTATCCATCACCCCACTGGGATCCCCCCTCTTGTGCAAGTCCTATCTGTGCTCCATTTCCTGGCAACTGGTTCTTTCCAAGTGACAGTGGGCTTGGCAGCAGGAATGACACAGCCAATGTTCTCAATAGTGCTGACAAGAGTGTTGTCTGCCATGATTAAACACATGTGCAGCTACATTGTTTTCCCTCAGGTTGAAGAATTGGCCACAGTGAAGGCTGACTTATATGCAATGGGACATATCCCCAACATAATTGGGGCAATTGATGAAATACATATTGCATTTGTCCCTCCCCCGGAAAAATGAACAGGTGTTCAGAAATCGAAAGAGTTTTCACTCCATGAATGTGCAGATGGTGTGCTTGGCGGACCAGTACATCTCCCACGTCACTGCCTAGTATCCTGGGTCAGTGCATGATGCCTTTGTCCTGAGGAATAGCAGCATCCCAAATATGATGGCCCAACTACAGAGGCACAGGGTGTGGCTAATAGGTGAGCCAGAGTCCCCGCCCACTGTATGTCAGTGTATGCCTTCAGGGGTTATCCCCATGGGGTGGTGTAAGGCTACAGTTTGTCCCTCACTATTTGAAGGTGACTCTGGCTACTCCAACCTATCTTGGCTCCTTACCCCTGGGAGGAATGCCAGGACAGGGGCTGGGAACCATTATAATGAGGCACATGGGTGAACCAGAAGAACAACTGAAATGACCTTTGGCCTCCTGAGGGCCAGGTTCAGGTGCCTCCATCTGACAGGTGGATCCCTGTGCTACTCACCAGGAAGGTCTGCCAGATAGTAGTGGCATGCTGCATGTTGCACAACCTGTCCCTCAGATAGCATGTGCCTTTTCCGGAGGAGAAGGAGACTAGTGATGCCCCTGTGACAGCAGTGGACCCTGAGGACAGTGAGGATGAGGAGGCAGAGGATGAGGATGAGGATGTGGACAACAGAACATCAGTTATACATCAATTCTTCCAATGACACACAGGTGAGACAGTGGAACTGATCATTGTTCTGAATATTGATTTCAGCTATGTGACCGTGGCATGATGGCATTCACTTCCTTTGCATCTAAACCTACTGTCACCTATGGCTTGTCATTTAACAGATGTTGGTGATATTACAACAGTGTGCTGATGTGATTACTACAGACAGTTACAGGTCATTAATTGTATGCTATCACAGTGTCCATATCATTTGCACCAGATGTGACTGTTCACCTAAATGCACATTTTCAACACATAAAATTCTATCAGACAAGTTGTGCTCAAGGGTGTTTATTGTGGTGCTTTAAAATGTGAGGTAAAGTCAATGGAATGGGTATGGTATGGGAATGGGTATGGATCCAGTGTATTGTTCCAGTCTATTTGTAGCACAGGTGCAGTATCCAAGGGGCCATAGGAAGTGGAGCAAAGGCAGTTCAAAGTGGACAAGGTGACAGGGTGGGACACAATGGGGACAATCAGGAGAGT
This sequence comes from Pleurodeles waltl, assembly GCF_031143425.1. Classification (NCBI taxonomy): domain Eukaryota; kingdom Metazoa; phylum Chordata; class Amphibia; order Caudata; family Salamandridae; genus Pleurodeles; species Pleurodeles waltl. Next base: position 1,181,936,195 of record NC_090437.1, read on the forward strand.
GCCATTTCCTGGCATTGGTCTTGGGAACGTTTACAGGGTGGTTCAACTTCTGCAGGGGGAGGGGTGCTGGTGGCCTGTAGGTGCTGTGGCGGGGGCTCCTGCCCACTATCTGCAACAGAGGTGGTGGGCTGGTCAATAGACTCGCTAGTGGTAGGGGCCGCTGGTGGGCTGTCCATTCCCTCATGATGTTGGACATGTTTGCCAGCACCCCTGCTGTAGCCAGCAGCCCTGGCGGTTTTGAGAGCCTGCAAGTCCTCCCTGATCTCCTGATGGTGTTCCTCCTGCAGCCGCTTGTTCTCCTGCATGTTGTCAAGGATCTGGCCCATCATGTCCTGGGATTGCTGGTAGGCACCCATGATCTTGGTGAGTGCCTCCTGCAGAATCGGTTGCCTGGGCCTGTCCTCCCCCTGACGTACAGCGGTCCTCCTAGTGTACCTGTTGCCCGGTGCCTGTGTCTCCTGAATGGAGTGCCCACTGCCACTGACCCCAGGTCCCTGATTGTCATGGGTGTGACATGTGGACTGGGGTCACTGTATAGGTGGGCACACTGCTGATTGACGAGTCCTGGGGACAGAGGTGTGGGGATGCTGGGTGGGTGCTGTGGTGTTGGAAACTGATGGGGGAGGCTCTGTGGTAGACTGTGAGGGGGCTGGGGTGACCGACTGTCCAGTGGTCCCTGATGGGCAGGTTGTTGATCCTGATCCTGAAGTCCAGAGTTACTGTCATCACTGGGGGCATCTTCTGTTGCGGGACTGGTTTGTTGTGGCACCTCCTCTCCACTGGCATTGGCTGGGGCACCTGCGGGGATGTAAGTGATGCATTATGCTTCATGCCTGTGACATATTGTACATTCCTATTTCCCTCTCTATCGCTGCTTTTGCCCTGCCACCTTTGTTTGTGTATGTTGATGTTTTGTGGGATTGTTAATTCCCCCATGCTGTACATACTTTAGTGATGGGTGTCCATGCAGGACTGGGAGGGCTGTCCATGCATTGGTATAGCATGCAGGGCTGGGCATTGGGGTTAGTCATATGTGTAGGTGCAGTGTGTGGGATGAAGTGGAGCGATGGGAGTGAGGGTGAGGGGGTGTGATGGCATGCAGGTGTGGTGGTTGATAAGTTATAAATATTGACTCACCAGTGTCCAGTCCTCCGGCAACTCCAGTGAGTCCCTCAGGATGCAGTAATGTCAAGACTTGCTCCTCCCATGCTGTGAGCTGTGGGGGAGGAGGCGGGGGACAACTGCCAGTCCTCTGGATAGCAAGCTGGTGCCTTGCTGCTATGGAATGTACCTTCCCCAGTAGGTCATTCCACCTCTTCCTGATGTCGTCCCTTGTTCTTGGATGCTGTCCCATGATGTTCACCCTGGACAAGATTCTCCGCCATAGCTCCATCTTTCTTGTAATGGATATTCACTGTACCTGTGCTCCAACCAGCAGTGGCTCTACCCTGACTATTTCCTCACCATGACCCTCAACTCCTAATCAGTGAAACAGGGGTGCCTTTGTTGGGACATGGGTGTTGTGTGGTGTGTGTGGTTGTTGGGTACTGTGGTTGGGTGTGCGTAGTAGGGTGCGTGAGAGATGTATGGGCGTATGTTGTGTGTGTGTCTAGTTGTCACAGTGGTCTTGGTGTCAGTCTGATGCAATGACTTGTATTTATGAAGGGTTGTGTGTGATGTGGGTGTTTGTTTTATAGTGCTGTGGGTGGGTGTGGTGTGTGTATGAGTGTCAGGTGTGTGTTTTTGGTATTGGCCAATGTAGTGTTGTTTTGTATTTGGGTAACCATTCTGAGAGCGCCAGTGTATACTGCCAATAGTTTACTGCTGTTGAATGTCTGCTGTGGTGATTCGTGAGTCATGATGTAGTAGGCATTGTTTTGTTGGCGTAAGGGTATGGGTGTTGGTACCCCCACTTTAGCACTGACCTTTGGTCTGGCAGATTTGTGCATGTGGCAGTATTCTTTCGGACTGGTGTGTGTGTGTCAAAATATGGAGAACGGATATTCACCACCGTGGCTGTATAATGGTGGCCATCATCGTGGCGGTAAACGGCATTTACCGCCAATGTCATAATGAGGGTCTAAGTGTTGTTTTGTGTTCGCTAGGCCTACAAACACAAAAGGAAGTGTAAACAGTTTTATGTCTGCAGTCAGCCACCAGAAATATAATCAGAAAGGAAGCAAGGCTTCAAAATGTATCAATGATTGCAATTCTGTATTCCTGCCCATGTGGAGCGCAAACATGGATATTCATTTTGTAGCAGATAGTTCTGTTGCTCTAACTCAGTATGTCACTTCGTATATAACAAAGTCAGAAATGACAGAGATGAAGGATGTATGGGAAGAGATTAGAAGCAAGGTGTCAAAGTAAAAGGCTTTACAGTTTCAGTTTAAAAATGCTCTCACACAGAGAAATTAGATCATATGAAAGTTATGAAAGACTTGGAGTCTGAGTTAGAGTTTGACGGAGGGGTTACTCCATTACAACAGTCAGCCAAAAATAAATCCCATTATATCCTATGCAATGTATATTTCAGCCGACGGGATATCCATCAATGTTGTGACAGAGTAACTCCTCCGCTAAACTCCAAGTCAGGCTCTTAGTTCTCCTAGCTTATATGGGAAGTCCAAATCAACAATTTGGGCTAGTTTAGATCTGGCAGCAACACTAAAACTTGTTTTGAGAGCTTTTCCGGAAATTGAGTATGTTACTCAGGTTGACCCAGAAAGTACTGAGCTTCCTAAAACAAATATGATGGACACTTATTGTCTCAATCAAAGTGTCCATCTAGAAAACATATGTTTGTATGAAGTGCAGCGGTGCTATATGTGCAGAAATAATTTAGATGAGACCATTGAGCAAGGAACTTTAGCAGTTTCTGACAGTAAAGGATGTTTAGTGAGACATGCCAAACCAAGGGCCTGATTATGACCTTGGCGGAGGGTATTACTCCATCACAAACATGATGGATATCTGTTCCACTGTATTACAAGTTCCATAGGAAATAATGGAACTTGTAATACGGATGGTTGGGATATCGGTCACGTTTGTGACAGAGTAATCCCCTCCGCCAAGGTTGTAATCAGGCCCCAAGTCTCATTAACCATTGTAGACTGAGCTGTTACCACCAGAGAAAAGAGAGTTCATGTAGCTTACTCTCTTGCTACGTTGTAAATCTTAGTATTCCGAGACTGAACTACTAAATGATTACGACTTCTATGAAGATGCTTTCAATGAAGTCAGCATCCAATGTGAATTGTTTCCTACAAATCAGAAAATGTTAAATGATGAAACCCAACAGAAATAAACAATTGCTATAGAAGTAGCAAAGGACAGCTTACAAGGCAGCCTGAGCTCAGGGCCTAATATTCAAGAAAATGGGACATTCATAGCTATAAATAAAGTAGAAAATGCTATGAGTCATGGGAGGAGTGCGAGCATTGATTTAGAAAGTTTGATTTGACAAATAAATGAAGAATAACTAAAGATTTCACAGCAAATAGCAAAATCTGTAGAGCATGGACTATTACATAATAAGTCTAAATGTACTTGCAAAACATTCAAGGTTAGATGTCTGTATGTTAGAGGTCAGGCAGGTACATGGAAATGTTTTTTGATACAAGTACTCACAGCATTTGTTCTGGGACAAACTAGTTCTGATCATTCATATGTTGTGACTGCTCCTACTGGACTAGCTGCCCACAACATTAAAGGAATCACATTGCACAGATTACTAATGCTGCCTGTGGAACATGACAACAAACTAGAATACCTAAAGTTATTTGGTGATGCTTTTCATGAGGTGTCCAGAGTTCTCAAGAAATTGAAATTCTCATTATTGATGAAGGTAGCATGATATCAAACCTTACGGTAGATTTTATTCATCTATGAATTCAAGGGTCCTCAGTATTGACTATGATGTTTTTTTTGTAGGAAAACATGTCAGTTTTTCGTGACCTTTTAGAGTTGAATCTGGTCAAAGGTCAACACAATTTTTTAAAACTCAAAGGTCTTTAGGCAGTTTTGGGAATGCAAACATTTGGTTACATTTCCAGAACACACTGAGTTAACACAAAATATAAGATCTAGCGTATGGGGAAATATTAAAAGACATCAGAATATGTATAATTAGGAAAGAAGCTAAAAACTATTGTTTCTTGCATGGTTACATCTCTATTCCCCCACATGAAGTCACCAGCTTCTATAATGTAACATTTATTGAAAATTCAGAAACATATTGTGTGTTGAATGCCAACATTGGATGAGCCCACACAGTTTAACTTAGAAATGTTTCATTTGGAGAAACAGGGAATAGTGGCTGTAACGCACCTGGCGATAGGAATTCCCATTCCTGTCACCAGCACAAGCACCCCACACGTCAACACACTTGCAAACACCGCTCCAACAATCCACACACTTGCAAACACCCCCCACCCATCCACACACTTGCAAACACATACCCCAATCCAACCGCACACTTGCAAACACCCCCCACCTGACTGCACACTTTCAAACACACCCCCTCACCCGAACGCACACTTTCAAACACCCCGCCACCTGACAGCACACATACATACAAACACCCCAACTGAGTCACACACTGACATACACACACCCCCACTCATCAACACACTCGCCCTCACAATGACATATACACACCCCCACTCATCAATACACTTGCTCTCAAACTGACATACACTCGCTTTCACACTGATATACAAACCCCCACTCATCCGCACACCTTCATACATGCACCCCCACTCATCAACATATTCCCTGACAAACACCCCTACTCGCATGCATCCCAATACACACGCCTACTCACTCGCACCTTGATGCACCCCTCTCCCCTCCACTTCCATTCAGACACACACACCCTCCACGTACACATACATTCACACACGCACTCACGCACACCCATACTGCTACACATACACATACATGCACACACCACACACATGCACACAACACCCCTTTCGGACCGTCCACCTACCTATCTGGGTGAGGTGGTCATCGAGGAGGGGATGGGTGTCGGCTTTCCACCAGCAGTGCTGCACCGCTGTGCAGGAACTATTGTGCTATATGACATCTTGTAATATGGTGGGAGGGGTACTTTTGGCGTGGCTCCTTCTGACTGGTCCCCTCTGCTTCACTGGATTCAGCCTCCTGGTTCCCGTGGGCTGCAGCTACCCCACTTACCAGTGTGTCTTCTCCTTCGCCAGATGATGCTGATGCACACAAAGACAGAGAAGGAGAGGGAGGAACAGATGTTGGGAGGGAGAGAGATAGGGTGCAATGGGTCAATGCCAGCCCAATAGTTGCATGGAGTAACATCATCATCATCTACTGCCATGCCATCACATGCTATGCCCTCATCTATACATGCTACAACAGTGGGACTCCATGGGGGAAACTACAGCTATGCTGATGTCAAATGATGATGGTGGTACAATTGCACCCATGTTCTTGAAGTGAGTCATACTAGTGACACTTGCACAGTACTTGGCAACTACACATGGGTATTTAAGTAAACAATTCCTGCACTCCTGAATCAACTGAATCCTGCATGGGTAGGTAGCATACCAACTAAGCCATGGACAGTTAGCACAGTGACATCTTTGCCCATTCTGCCTCACTACAGATGCAGTACATGTTAACAGATTTTGCTCTCACTGATATCCCCTGGCACAGTGGTAGGAAAATACATATGACAATGCCCTGACACCTCAGGTGTCATGATGACGTAGCCAGGATCTGGGTTCCCATACTAGTTTAAGGGAGACACCACATATTACACAATGGAAGTAATTGCCCTCATAAATGACTGTCTGCATGGTATGGGTACACATCTGTGAAACCAATCCTGCCAGCGTGGGTAATACCCATAGTGGACAGGCATCATCCTAGTTCCTACACTACAGCTACCCATCTGTACTCAACTCAAACCCAACTAAGCAACACAGTAATGAGGTGAGAGTGTGTATTTACCCCCTTGTGGCTGTTGTGCTGCTCTCAAGCGCCCATCCAACTTAGGGTAGGCCACTGCCAAAAAGCGGGCCATTAAGGGGGTCAGGATTTGATGGGAACCCCTCCCTCATTGGTAGGACATCCCCAGCAGGGCCTCAGCAGTCTTCCGGGCTCAGCGTCTCAGGTTCATCCACCTGTTTCTGCAGTGGGTGCTCCGCCGGGCACGGACCCACAGAGTCTGCACTTGTTGGCAATAGCCCACCAAATCCCCTTCTTGTGCTAGGTGCTGACCTGCATCTTTGTCACAGACAGAAGGAGAAAGTCATATAGAGTGGCATCACATCTACAGCAGTGAACTTCACACATCTCTCACCTCTCATGCCCACACTTACATGCCTTCACATCTCTTACGCTCAGACTCCTGACCAATATCCATGCATCTACACTATCTACCACATCCCAAAGCCTTTCATCCACATACACATAACTATCAGTCAGGACAGTGATATTTGATTCACCTGTGCTCTGGTGCCCCATACAACTGTCCTTACAGGGGTAGGACCCCGTCCACTAGCTTCTCTAACTCCTCCAGGGTGAAGGCTGGGGCCCTATCCCCTGCAGGTTGCGGCATCTTGGCTACCAGAGTCAGAACACAGCAGCAAACGCAGTGGAGATCTTGTGTGAAGGAGTGTCAGGAGTCAAGTGAGTAGTGCCACATGAAATGGCGGTCACGCCTGCCGTGGACATCACCATCACCATTGTCGTAGATCACCATTGGCTCCAGTTTCCCATTGACAACAATGTTAACCAATGAGGTTTGCATGGCCGGCGGTATGAGGTCACTTCCATTTGTCCTGCGCATGCAGGACCGGCGGCTACCATTTTACATGTATCTAGTGAATAGTGGCAGAATATTAGGTGCGTCATGGGTGACATAATGGGAATATTGCACTACTGTACTGTGTCCACACTGTCAAATCAGCTTCTTGTGACTTCTACCTCTGCCATTCTCAGATTTGGTGCAATGCTGAGTGTAGGAAGTTGGCTCTGTATGTGCTATTTCAAAGTAAGGAATAGCATGCACAGAGTCCAAGGGTTCCCCTTAGAGGTAAAATAGTGGTAAAAATAGATAATACCAATGCTCTCTTTTGTAGTAGTGTGGTCGAGCAGTAGGCTTATCCAAGGAGTAGTGTTAAGCATTTGTTGTACATACACATAGACAATAAATGAGGTACACACACTCAGAGACAAATCCAGCCAATAGGTTTTTGAATAGAAAAATATCTTTTCTTAGTTTATTTTAAGAACCACAGGTTCAAATTCTACATGTAATATCTCATTCGAAAGGTATTGCAGGTAAGTACTTTAGGAACTTCAAATCATCAAAATTGCATGTATACTTGTCAAGTTATTGACAAATAGCTATTTCAAAAGTGGACACAGTGCAATTTTCACAGTTCCTGGGGGAGGTAAGTTTTTGTTAGGTTAACCAGGTAAGTAAGACACTTACAGGGCTTAGTTCTTGGTCCAAGGTAGCCCACCGTTGGGGGTTCAGAGCAACCCCAAAGTCACCACACCAGCAGCTCAGGGCCGGTCAGGTGCAGAGTTCAAAGTGGTGCCCAAAACACATAGGCTAGAATGGAGAGAAGGGGGTGCCCCGGTTCCGGTCTGCTTGCAGGTAAGTACCCGCGTCTTCGGAGGGCAGACCAGAGGGGTTTTGTAGGGCACCGGGGGGGACACAAGCCCACACAGAAATTTCACCCTCAGCGGCGCGGGGGCGGCCGGGTGCAGTGTAGGAACAAGCGTCGGGTTCGCAATGTTAGTCTATGAGAGATCTCGGGATCTCTTCAGCGCTGCAGGCAGGCAAGGGGGGGGTTCCTCGGGGAAACCTCCACTTGGGCAAGGGAGAGGGACTCCTGGGGGTCACTTCTCCAGTGAAAGTCCGGTCCTTCAGGTCCTGGGGGCTGCGGGTGCAGGGTCTCTCCCAGGCGTCGGGACTTTAGGTTCAAAGAGTCGCGGTCAGGGGAAGCCTCGGGATTCCCTCTGCAGGCGGCGCTGTGGGGGCTCAGGGGGGACAGGTTTTGGTACTCACAGTATCAGAGTAGTCCTGGGGTCCCTCCTGAGGTGTTGGATCGCCACCAGCCGAGTCGGGGTCGCCGGGTGCAGTGTTGCAAGTCTCACGCTTCTTGCGGGGAGCTTGCAGGGTTCTTTAAAGCTGCTGGAAACAAAGTTGCAGCTTTTCTTGGAGCAGGTCCGCTGTCCTCGGGAGTTTCTTGTCTTTTCGAAGCAGGAGCAGTCCTCAGAGGATGTCGAGGTCGCTGGTCCCTTTGGAAGGCGTCGCTGGAGCAGGGTCTTTGGAAGGCAGGAGACAGGCCGGTGAGTTTCTGGAGCCAAGGCAGTTGTCGTCTTCTGGTCTTCCTCTGCAGGGGTTTTTCAGCTAGGCAGTCCTTCTTCTTGTAGTTGCAGGAATCTAATTTTCTAGGGTTCAGGGTAGCCCTTAAATACTAAATTTAAGGGCGTGTTTAGGTCTGGGGGGTTAGTAGCCAATGGCTACTAGCCCTGAGGGTGGGTACACCCTCTTTGTGCCTCCTCCCAAGGGGAGGGGGTCACAATCCTAACCCTATTGGGGGAATCCTCCATCTGCAAGATGGAGGATTTCTAAAAGTTAGAGTCACTTCAGCTCAGGACACCTTAGGGGCTGTCCTGACTGGCCAGTGACTCCTCCTTGTTTTTCTCATTATTTTCTCCGGCCTTGCCGCCAAAAGTGGGGCCTGGCCGGAGGGGGCGGGCAACTCCACTAGCTGGAGTGTCCTGCTGGGTTGGCACAAAGGAGGTGAGCCTTTGAGGCTCACCGCCAGGTGTGACAATTCCTGCCTGGGGGAGGTGTTAGCATCTCCACCCAGTGCAGGCTTTGTTACTGGCCTCAGAGTGACAAAGGCACTCTCCCCATGGGGCCAGCAACATGTCTCGGTTTGTGGCAGGCTGCTAAAACTAGTCAGCCTACACAGATAGTCGGTTAAGTTTCAGGGGGCACCTCTAAGGTGCCCTCTGTGGTGTATTTTACAATAAAATGTACACTGGCATCAGTGTGCATTTATTGTGCTGAGAAGTTTGATACCAAACTTCCCAGTTTTCAGTGTAGCCATTATGGTGCTGTGGAGTTCGTGTTTGACAGACTCCCAGACCATATACTCTTATGGCTACCCTGCACTTACAATGTCTAAGGTTTTGTTTAGACACTGTAGGGGTACCATGCTCATGCACTGGTACCCTCACCTATGGTATAGTGCACCCTGCCTTAGGGCTGTAAGGCCTGCTAGAGGGGTGTCTTACCTATACTGCATAGGCAGTGAGAGGCTGGCATGGCACCCTGAGGGGAGTGCCATGTCGACTTACTCGTTTTGTCCTCACTAGCACACACAAGCTGGCAAGCAGTGTGTCTGTGCTGAGTGAGAGGTCTCCAGGGTGGCATAAGACATGCTGCAGCCCTTAGAGACCTTCCTTGGCATCAGGGCCCTTGGTACTAGAAGTACCAGTTACAAGGGACTTATCTGGATGCCAGGGTCTGCCAATTGTGGATACAAAAGTACAGGTTAGGGAAAGAACACTGGTGCTGGGGCCTGGTTAGCAGGCCTCAGCACACTTTCAATTGTAAACATAGCATCAGCAAAGGCAAAAAGTCAGGGGGCAACCATGCCAAGGAGGCATTTCCTTACACAACCCCCCCCAAACGAAAGAGGATGAGACTAACCTTTCCCAAGAGAGTCTTCATTTTCTAAGTGGAAGAACCTGGAAAGGCCATCTGCATTGGCATGGGCAGTCCCAGGTCTGTGTTCCACTATAAAGTCCATTCCCTGTAGGGAGATGGACCACCTCAACAGTTTAGGATTTTCACCTTTCATTTGCATCAGCCATTTGAGAGGTCTGTGGTCAGTTTGAACTAGGAAGTGAGTCCCAAAGAGGTATGGTCTCAGCTTCTTCAGGGACCAAACCACAGCAAAGGCCTCCCTCTCAATGGCACTCCAACGCTGCTCCCTGGGGAGTAACCTCCTGCTAATGAAAGCAACAGGCTGGTCAAGGCCATCATCATTTGTTTGGGACAAAACTGCCCCTATCCCATGTTCAGAGGCATCAGTCTGCACAATGAACTGCTTAGAATAATCTGGAGCTTTTAGAACTGGTGCTGAGCACATTGCTTGTTTCAGGGTGTCAAAGGCCTGTTGGCATTCCACAGTCCAGTTCACTTTCTTGGGCATTTTCTTGGAGGTGAGTTCAGTGAGGGCTGTCACAATGGATCCATATCCCTTCACAAACCTCCTGTAATACCCAGTCAAGCCAAGGAATGCCCTGACTTGAGTCTGGGTTTTTGGAGCTACCCAGTCCAGAATAGTCTGGATCTTGGGTTGGAGTGGCTGAACTTGGCCTCCACCTACAAGGTGGCCCAAGTAAACCACAGTTCCCTGCCCTATCTGGCATTTGGATGCCTTGATAGAGAGGCCTGCAGATTGCAGAGCCTTCAAAACCTTCCTCAGGTGGACCAGGTGATCCTGCCAGGTGGAGCTAAAGACAGCAATATCATCAAGATAAGCTGTGCTAAAGGACTCCAAGCCAGCAAGGACTTGATTCACCAACCTTTGGAAGGTGGCAGGGGCATTCTTTAAACCAAAGGGCATAACAGTAAACTGATAATGCCCATCAGGTGTGGAGAATGCTGTCTTTTCTTTTGCTCCAGGTGCCATTTTTATTTGCCAGTACCCTGCTGTCAAGTCAAAGGTACTTAGAAATTTGGCAGCACCTAATTTATCAATGAGCTCATCAGCTCTTGGAATTGGATGGGCATCTGTCTTGGTGACAGAATTGAGCCCTCTGTAGTCCACACAAAACCTCATCTCTTTCTTTCCATCTTTGGTGTGAGGTTTGGGGACTAAGACCACTGGGCTAGCCCAGGGGCTGTCAGAGCGCTCAATTACTCCCAATTCCAGCATCTTGTGGACTTCCACCTTGATGCTTTCCTTAACATGGTCAGACTGTCTAAAGATTTTGTTTTTGACAGGCATGCTGTCTCCTGTGTCCACATCATGGGTACACAGGTGTGTCTGACCAGGGGTTAAGGAGAAGAGTTCAGGAAACTGTTGTAGGACTCTCCTACAATCAGCTTGCTGTTGGCCAGAGAGGGTGTCTGAGTAGATCACTCCATCTACTGTGCCATCTTTTGGGTCTGATGACAGAAGATCAGGGAGAGGTTCACTCTCTGCCTCCTGATCCTCATCTGTTACCATCAACAGATTGACATCAGCCCTGTCATGGAAGAGCTTAAGGCGGTTCACATGGATCACCCTCTTGGGGCTCCTGCTTGTGCCCAGGTCCACCAGGTAGGTGACCTGACTCTTCCTTTCTAGTACCGGGTAAGGGCCACTCCATTTGTCCTGGAGTGCCCTGGGAGCCACAGGCTCCAGAACCCAGACTTTCTGCCCTGGTTGGAACTCAACCAGTGCAGCCTTTTGGTCATACCAAAACTTCTGGAGCTGTTGGCTGGCCTCAAGGTTTTTGGTTGCCTTTTCCATGTACTCTGCCATTCTAGAGCGAAGGCCAAGTACATAGTCCACTATGTCCTGTTTAGGCTCATGGAGAGGTCTCTCCCAGCCTTCTTTAACAAGGGCAAGTGGTCCCCTTACAGGATGACCAAACAGAAGTTCAAAGGGTGAGAATCCTACTCCCTTCTGTGGCACCTCTCTGTAAGCGAAAAGCAGACATGGCAAGAGGACATCCCATCTCCTTTTGAGCTTTTCTGGGAGCCCCATGATCATGCCTTTTAATGTCTTGTTGAATCTCTCAACCAAGCCATTAGTTTGTGGATGGTATGGTGTAGTGAATTTATAAGTCACTCCACACTCATTCCACATGTGCTTTAGGTATGCTGACATGAAGTTGGTACCTCTGTCAGACACCACCTCCTTAGGGAAACCCACTCTGGTAAAGATACCAATGAGGGCCTTGGCTACTGCAGGGGCAGTAGTCGACCTAAGGGGAATAGCTTCAGGATACCTGGTAGCATGATCCACTACTACCAGGATATACATATTTCCTGAGGCTGTGGGAGGTTCCAGTGGACCAACTATGTCCACACCCACTCTTTCAAAGGGAACCCCCACCACTGGAAGTGGAATGAGGGGGGCCTTTGGGTGCCCACCTGTCTTACCACTGGCTTGACAGGTGGGGCAGGAGAGGCAAAACTCCTTAACCATGTTGGACATATTGGGCCAGTAGAAGTGGTTGACTAACCTCTCCCACGTCTTGGTTTGTCCCAAATGTCCAGCAAGGGGAATGTCATGGGCCAATGTTAGGATGAACTTCCTGAACAGCTGAGGCACTACCACTCTCCTAGTGGCACCAGGTTTGGGGTCTCTGGCCTCAGTGTACAGGAGTCCATCTTCCCAATAGACCCTATGTGTTCCATTTTTCTTGCCTTTGGACTCTTCAGCAGCTTGCTGCCTAAGGCCTTCAAGAGAGGGACAGGTTTCTTGTCCCTTACACAGCTCCTCCCTTGAGGGTCCCCCTGGGCCTAAGAGCTCAACCTGATAAGGTTCAAGCTCCAAAGGCTCAGTTCCCTCAGAGGGCAGAACTTCTTCCTGAGAAGAGAGGTTCCCTTTCTTTTGCTGTGTTGCAGTTGGTTTCCCAACTGACTTTCCTGTTCTCTTGGTAGGCTGGGCCATTCTTCCAGACTCCAGCTCTACTTGTTCACCCTGTGCCTTGCACTGTGCTCTTGTTTTCACACACACCAGTTCAGGGATACCCAGCATTGCTGCATGGGTTTTTAGTTCTACCTCAGCCCATGCTGAGGACTCCAGGTCATTTCCAAGCAGACAGTCCACTGGGATATTTGAGGAGACCACCACCTGTTTTAGGCCATTGACCCCTCCCCATTCTAAAGTAACCATTGCCATGGGATGTACTTTTCTCTGATTGTCAGCGTTGGTGACTGTGTAAGTTTTTCCAGTCAGGTATTGGCCAGGGGAAACCAGGTTCTCTGTCACCATGGTGACACTGGCACCTGTATCCCTCAGGCCCTCTATTCTAATCCCATTAATTAAGAGTTGCTGTCTGTATTTTTGCATGTTAGGCGGCCAGACAGCTAGTGTGGCTAAATCCACCCCACCCTCAGAAACTAGAGTAGCTTCAGTGTGGACCCTGATTTGCTCTGGGCACACTGTTGATCCCACTTGGAGACTAGCCATACCAGTGTTACCTGGATGGGAGTTTGGAGTGGAACCTTTCTTGGGACAGGCCTTGTCTCCAGTTTGGTGTCCATGCGGTTTACAGCTATGACACCAGGCCTTTTTGGGATCAAAGTTTTTACCCTTGTACCCATTGTTTTGTGAAGAGGCTCTGGGCCCACCCTCCTGTGCAGGTTTTTGGGGGCCTGTAGAAGACTCTTTACTATTTTTAGTTTTGGTTGTCTCATCACCCTTCCCCTGGGGAGTCTTTGTGACCCCTTTCTTTTGGTCACCCCCTGTTGAAGTCTTGGACACCCTTGTCTTGACCCAATGGTCCGCCTTCTTTCCCAATTCTTGGGGAGAAATTGGTCCTAGGTCTACCAGATGCTGATGCAGTTTATCATTGAAACAATTACTTAACAGGTGTTCTTTCACAAATAAATTGTACAGCCCATCATAATTACTTACACCACTGCCTTGAATCCAACCATCTAGTGTTTTCACTGAGTAGTCTACAAAGTCAACCCAGGTCTGGCTCGAGGATTTTTGAGCCCCCCTGAATCTAATCCTATACTCCTCAGTGGAGAATCCAAAGCCCTCAATCAGGGTACCCTTCATGAGGTCATAAGATTCTGCATCTTGTCCAGAGAGTGTGAGGAGTCTATCCCTACACTTTCCTGTGAACATTTCCCAAAGGAGAGCACCCCAGTGAGATCTGTTCACTTTTCTGGTTACACAAGCCCTCTCAAAAGCTGTGAACCATTTGGTGATGTCATCACCATCTTCATATTTAGTTACAATCCCTTTAGGGATTTTCAACATGTCAGGAGAATCTCTGACCCTATTTATGTTGCTGCCACCATTGATGGGTCCTAGGCCCATCTCTTGTCTTTCCCTCTCTATGGCTAGGATCTGTCTTTCCAAAGCCAATCTTTTGGCCATCCTGGCTAACTGGATGTCCTCTTCACTGGGGCTATCCTCAGTGATTTCAAAGGTGTTGGTCTCTCCTGTGAGGGAACCAGCATCTCTGACTATTATTTTAGGAGTCAGGGTTTGAGGGACCCTGTCCTCCCTAGATAGGACTGGTAGGGGGGAATTTTCCTCCAAGTCACTATCCTCTTCCTCTGAGTTGCCACCCTCAGAGGGGTTGGCCTTTTCAAACTCTGCCAAAAGCTCCTGGAGCTGTATTTTGGTAGGTTTGGGGCCCATTGTTATTTTCTTTATTTTACAGAGTGACCTTAGCTCCCTCATCTTAAGATGGAGGTAAGGTGTGGTGTCGAGTTCCACCACAGTCACATCTGTGCTAGACATTTTGCTTCTAAAAGTTGGAATACTTTTTAAGAATCTACAACTGGTTCTAGAATCTAATTCAAACTTTTACAAACTTTTAAACTCTAAAAGAAATGCTAAACAGGATCTAACACAAGGCCCTAGCAGGTCTTTTAAGAATTTAGAAAACTTTTCAAATTGCAAAAATGAATTTCTAATGACAATTTTGGAATTTGTCGTGTGATCAGGTATTGGCTGAGTAGTCCAGCAAATGCAAAGTCTTGTACCCCACCGCTGATCCACCAATGTAGGAAGTTGGCTCTGTATGTGCTATTTCAAAGTAAGGAATAGCATGCACAGAGTCCAAGGGTTCCCCTTAGAGGTAAAATAGTGGTAAAAATAGATAATACCAATGCTCTATTTTGTGGTAGTGTGGTCGAGCAGTAGGCTTATCCAAGGAGTAGTGTTAAGCATTTGTTGTACATACACATAGACAATAAATGAGGTACACACACTCAGAGACAAATCCAGCCAATAGGTTTTTGTATAGAAAAATATCTTTTCTTAGTTTATTTTAAGAACCACAGGTTAAAATTCTACATGTAACATCTCATTCGAAAGGTATTGCAGGTAAGTACTTTAGGAACTTCAAATCATCAAAATTGCATGTATACTTTTCAAGTTATTGACAAATAGCTATTTCAAAAGTGGACACAGTGCAATTTTCACAGTTCCTGGGGGAGGTAAGTTTTTGTTAGGTTAACCAGGTAAGTAAGACACTTACAGGGCTTAGTTCTTGGTCCAAGGTAGCCCACCGTTGGGGGTTCAGAGCAACCCCAAAGTCACCACACCAGCAGCTCAGGGCCGGTCAGGTGCAGAGTTCAAAGTGGTGCCCAAAACACATAGGCTAGAATGGAGAGAAGGGGGTGCCCCGGTTCCGGTCTGCTTGCAGGTAAGTACCCGCGTCTTCGGAGGGCAGACCAGGGGGGGTTTGTAGGGCACCGGGGGGGACACAAGCCCACACAGAAATTTCACCCTCAGCGGCGCGGGGGCGGCCGGGTGCAGTGTAGGAACAAGCGTCGGGTTCGCAATGTTAGTCTATGAGAGATCTCGGGATCTCTTCAGCGCTGCAGGCAGGCAAGGGGGGGGTTCCTCGGGGAAACCTCCACTTGGGCAAGGGAGAGGGACTCCTGGGGGTCACTTCTCCAGTGAAAGTCCGGTCCTTCAGGTCCTGGGGGCTGCGGGTGCAGGGTCTCTCCCAGGCGTCGGGACTTTAGGTTCAAAGAGTCGCGGTCAGGGGAAGCCTCGGGATTCCCTCTGCAGGCGGCGCTGTGGGGGCTCAGGGGGGACAGGTTTTGGTACTCACAGTATCAGAGTAGTCCTGGGGTCCCTCCTGAGGTGTTGGATCGCCACCAGCCGAGTCGGGGTCGCCGGGTGCAGTGTTGCAAGTCTCACGCTTCTTGCGGGGAGCTTGCAGGGTTCTTTAAAGCTGCTGGAAACAAAGTTGCAGCTTTTCTTGGAGCAGGTCCGCTGTCCTCGGGAGTTTCTTGTCTTTTCGAAGCAGGAGCAGTCCTCAGAGGATGTCGAGGTCGCTGGTCCCTTTGGAAGGCGTCGCTGGAGCAGGGTCTTTGGAAGGCAGGAGACAGGCCGGTGAGTTTCTGGAGCCAAGGCAGTTGTCGTCTTCTGGTCTTCCTCTGCAGGGGTTTTTCAGCTAGGCAGTCCTTCTTCTTGTAGTTGCAGGAATCTAATTTTCTAGGGTTCAGGGTAGCCCTTAAATACTAAATTTAAGGGCGTGTTTAGGTCTGGGGGGTTAGTAGCCAATGGCTACTAGCCCTGAGGGTGGGTACACCCTCTTTGTGCCTCCTCCCAAGGGGAGGGGGTCACAATCCTAACCCAATTGGGGGAATCCTCCATCTGCAAGATGGAGGATTTCTAAAAGTTAGAGTCACTTCAGCTCAGGACACCTTAGGGGCTGTCCTGACTGGCCAGTGACTCCTCCTTGTTTTTCTCATTATTTTCTCCGGCCTTGCCGCCAAAAGTGGGGCCTGGCCGGAGGGGGCGGGCAACTCCACTAGCTGGAGTGTCCTGCTGGGTTGGCACAAAGGAGGTGAGCCTTTGAGGCTCACCGCCAGGTGTGACAATTCCTGCCTGGGGGAGGTGTTAGCATCTCCACCCAGTGCAGGCTTTGTTACTGGCCTCAGAGTGACAAAGGCACTCTCCCCATGGGGCCAGCAACATGTCTCGGTTTGTGGCAGGCTGCTAAAACTAGTCAGCCTACACAGATAGTCGGTTAAGTTTCAGGGGGCACCTCTAAGGTGCCCTCTGTGGTGTATTTTACAATAAAATGTACACTGGCATCAGTGTGCATTTATTGTGCTGAGAAGTTTGATACCAAACTTCCCAGTTTTCAGTGTAGCCATTATGGTGCTGTGGAGTTCGTGTTTGACAGACTCCCAGACCATATACTCTTATGGCTACCCTGCACTTACAATGTCTAAGGTTTTGTTTAGACACTGTAGGGGTACCATGCTCATGCACTGGTACCCTCACCTATGGTATAGTGCACCCTGCCTTAGGGCTGTAAGGCCTGCTAGAGGGGTGTCTTACCTATACTGCATAGGCAGTGAGAGGCTGGCATGGCACCCTGAGGGGAGTGCCATGTCGACTTACTCGTTTTGTCCTCACTAGCACACACAAGCTGGCAAGCAGTGTGTCTGTGCTGAGTGAGAGGTCTCCAGGGTGGCATAAGACATGCTGCAGCCCTTAGAGACCTTCCTTGGCATCAGGGCCCTTGGTACTAGAAGTACCAGTTACAAGGGACTTATCTGGATGCCAGGGTCTGCCAATTGTGGATACAAAAGTACAGGTTAGGGAAAGAACACTGGTGCTGGGGCCTGGTTAGCAGGCCTCAGCACACTTTCAATTGTAAACATAGCATCAGCAAAGGCAAAAAGTCAGGGGGCAACCATGCCAAGGAGGCATTTCCTTACACTGAGGATGAGGAATGATCCTGTGAACCGGCCCCTAGTCGACGTTGCCACCCTGGAAGAGCCACACGTCATTCAGATGTAAAGTCTGAACCGTCAGACCATCATGGTGCTGGTGACCCAGTTGGAGCTTGATCTGTTGCCTGCTATACGCCATCCAAATGCCATTCCTCACACAGTACAGGTGCTGTCAGTTCTCCACTTTTTTGCCACAGGGTTTTCCACTCTACAGTGGGCTTGGCAGCAGGGATGTCATAGGCGATGTTCAGTAACGTCTTGAGGGATGTACTATGTGCCCTGCTAAGAGACCTGCCCTGCTATATCAGGTCCCTCCAACGTGCAGATTTTGCCACTGTCAAAGCTGTTTTCTATGATTTGGCACATGTCCCTCATGTGATCGGGGCTATAGATGGCCCACACATTGCCTTGGTGCTATCGAGGATAAATGAGCAAGTGTTCAGGAACCCAAAAAAAAAAAAAACGATCAATATGCAGGTGGTGTGTTCTCTGACCAATGTATCTCCCAAGTGATGGCCATGTTCCCTGGTTCTGTGCATGACTCCTTCATTCCACAGACCAGAAATGTCCCACACATGATGGCACAACTACAGAGTGACTGGGCCTGGCTTATCGGTATGTATCCATTTGTATGTCTGCCCCTGTACATAAACTCTCTTCCTACCTTGCCCTATCACCCTCCTAGTCTTGACATGTGTCCTATCTCTGTGCACACAGGTGACTCTGGCTATCCCAACCTTGCCTGGCTACTGACACTTGTGAGGCATCCGACTACAGATGCTGAAAACAGTTTCAATGTGGCCCACAGTAGGACAAGGCGAGTGACCGAGAGAACCTTTGGGCTACTAAAGGCCAGATTCCGGTGTATACACATCTCTGGAGGTGCACTAGTCTACAAACCACTGAAGGTGTGCCAGATCATTGTTGCCTGCTGCATGCTACACAATCTGACCCTGAGACATCACATCCCATTGCTGGATGCAGAGGAGGTGGCAGCTGGACCAGTGGCTGACAAAGTGGACATAGGGAGTGATGAGTAGGAAGATGATGAGGATTCAGCTGACTCCAGAGCAAAGTTGATACGACGATACTTCCACTGATCTATAGGTATGTGTCAGATGTTTGGCATGCAAGCTATATTCCTTGTTGCCTTTTGACATAGATCCTCCTAGTGTCTGTTAGCACTGGTGGAATTGGATGCATCTCTGCCTCTGAGTAGATTTGGGGGGTCATATTTGCCCATCACTAGAGTAGTTACTGTGCACATTTCAGTGCACTACTCACCCTGCTGTAGTGTTGCTTCACTTGTGACATGTCTGTGCATCTACACTATGGGGGTCATTACGACATTGGCGGGTGGCTACCGCCGCCCGCCAAGCGGTAACCGCCATGCGGCCGCACTCCCGCGGCCCCCATTACGACATTTCCGCTTGTCCGGCGGGCGCAAACCAAGTTTGGAGCCCGCCGGCCCAGCGGGGATGAGGCCACAACATAGGAGCCGGCTCCTAATGGAGCCGGCGGTGTTGCAGCCGTGCCCCTGTTAGGGGGCCCCTGGACACCCCTTACCGCCAGCCTCTTCCTGGCGGTGCAAACCGCCAGAAACAGGCTGGGGGTAGGGGTGTCATAATCATCAGGGCAGCGCTGCTTGCAGCGCTGCCCTGGCGGATTATCACCGCCGGGGCTAAAACGGCGCGACCGCGGTAATAAGGGCCTCCGTACCGCCAGCCTGTTGGCGGTACGGACGCTACATTACCCCTGGCGGTCGTAATGACCCCCTATGTTCCCTGTACTGCCAGGGCATCTGCTATATGTGTGCCAAACATTGTGGTGTCAACAGTATTGCTACCTATCCTAAGATTCCACATTGGGAGGCATTGCAACACTACTGTTTCTGACTGTGGAACATGCCTCAAGTTTTGCTGTGGCTGCTGTGATGGTAGGATCATAGGGGTTGGTTGTCTTGGCAGTGTGAGTCTGACATGGGCATATGGTTATGGCTGACACATGTCATCTCACCCTAGGGACTTTGTAATTGTAGTGCATGTGTGTTGTGTGGGCTATTTGACACTCATAGTGATTGTTGTCCCTGTCTTTTTCTACTTGCACGGCATGTGTGTGGTGCACATTGGTACCTGCATATGCTGCTGCCTCCCATGAACCATGTCTCCAGTCTCTTCCTGCTCCACTAACATACTTGCTGCATATTGCTCCCCCTTCTGTCACTCTCACAAAATTTTGCAGGACAATGGGTTGACAGTTAAACATGTGATGCTGCAGTAAAGGGTACTTCTTACAATGAAACACAGACAGTAGCTGTGCTCAGTTGTGTTTATTTGTGACTGACACATGCAAGGGGTGATGAGTAGGGTCATGGTGGGTGAAATCATTAGGCTAGTTGGGCCAGCTGTGGGGAGTCCAGGTCCAGTTTAGGGGGCCATTGGAGACCGGAGAGATGACAGTGGACAGTCAACAGTGTCTCTCAGTGGCACACAAGGGAGAATGTTCAGGGGAGTGTCACTTCCAGGTGGTGGTGTTGGTCTTGGTATCAGTTCCTGCAGGATGTCTGATTGGACGTCCTCGTTTACACAGGGGTCCTTCAGCTACAGGGAGAGGGGTGCTGGTAGTCTGCGGGTCCTCTGGCAGGGCCTCCGTTCCACTAGCTGCCGCTAAAGTGAAGGGCTCAGTTGGGATGTGACCACTGGTAGGGGCCTGCTCGTGGGTGGAGGAATCACATAGGATGCTGGTAAGTTCCTTCAGCACCCCTGCAATGGCGATCATGGTGGGGTTGAGGGTCTGCCATTGCTGCATGGACTCCTGGTGGTATTCCTCCTGAAGACTCTGGGTATCTGGCACAGTCGCAAGGATCTGGGCCATTGTGTCCTGGGTTTGGTTGTATGAACACAGGACTTGAGAGAGGGCCATCTGGGCAGTTGTTTGTTGTGGCTGCCCCATCCCCCATCCCTTGTACCACAGGTCCCCTCCCACTACCCCTGGGCCCCTGTGGCTGTGCCCCTAGCACAGTGTGCCCACTCCCAGTAACAGCAAGACCTTCATTGTCTTGGGTTTGTGCCCTTGACTCTGGCCCCTGTACTGTGGGGCACACTTCTGATTGAACTGTACCTAGGTCAGTGGTTTGGGGACGAGGTGCTGGTGGCGGTGTGGTTCCACATGGGAGGGGGAGTCTAGTGTGTCCAGGGTGGGGCTGCTGGGTGTGAACTGCCTAGTCATCCCAGATGGGCTAGGCATGTCGTCACTGTCCAGACATCCACTGGGTCCTTCATCCTGGGGAGGGCTATATGACCCTGGCATCCGCTGGGGGTTGGCAGTGGCAGCAGAACCTGGTGAGAGAGTTCCATTTTGGAGATGTACTTGGCACATGGTGTGATGCATGGTGTGGCCTGCCTTGCTTCCCAGTGATCCCAATGACAGCTGCAGTAATGCAGACAATGTTTGGGGGATGCAGATTATGCCCTTTTTACAATGTGCTATTGAGGGATGAGGATAGTGGATACCATTGCTGTCATTGCCATATTTTGGGATGCAGTCGAGCCAACCAGTTGGTGTGGCATGTGGTGTGCTTTAACATGCAGATATTCCACTGTGAGGTGGGACTGTGATAAACTGATGTGTAGGGAGTGATGCATTGTGGGAGTTGTGGTGTTTGGCATTGTGTTTGGTATCCGTGCATTAGGGGGTGGCTGTGTGGGGATGGTGGGAGTGGGGTGGTATGGCATGCAGGTGAGGGGCGTGGGGTGCCTGCGGGGTTGCAGGAGTGTGGGATGGGGTGGATTGGGGAGTGATGGGTGGTGGGGACGCATGCTAGGCAGGAGTGGTTGGTCCCTGGGGGGGTGTTGTTGACTTACCAGAGTCGAACCCCGCCAATGATTCCAGTCAGGCCCTCTGGGTGCATTTTGTCCAAGACCTTCTCCTCCCAGGATGTTAACTCAAGCGGAGGACGTGTGGCCCCACCGCCAGTCTTGTTCAGGGCGGTCTAGTGCCTGGACACCATGGAAAGCACCTTCCCCCGTAGGTTGTTCCACCTCTTCCAGATGTAGTCCCTCATGTGTAGATGTGTGCCCACTGAGTTGACCCAGCCATAGCTCCGTTTTCCTGGCCAATGATGTTTGCTGTACCTGGGCTCTGAACAGGTGTGGCTCTACCCTTTTGAGGTGCCATGGTGGGTGGGGGTATGTAGTGCATGTAGGGTGCAGTGTGGAGTGGTTGGTGGGTTGGGTGTGTTTGGATGTGGGTGCAGGTGGGTTGTGGTGTTGGTGTGTGAGGGTGATGTGTGCTTAGTGCAATACGTACAGTTGTGTAGTGTGTGCTGAGTGTGCAGTTTAAGGTTGCCTGTGGTGTATTAGATCTGTGTGAACCGCTTGTTGCGAAGTGTGGTGTTAAATTAAATCACAAGGGATTGTGTGGGGGGGTGCTTTATAGTGCCATGAGCAGGGGTGTGTGGTTTGTGTATGTATGTCAGGTGTGGGATATTCGAACTGTCTAATGTGGTGTTGCCTACTATTGGCGGTGCCTTTTCAAACCGCGGCAGTGTGCAACACCAGTGGTGTTCCTCCGTGCTTGGACCACTGGGCAGAGAACTGACACATTATTGGGCGGATGGATTGGTGCCGTCCTGGCCTTATTGGATTTGTGGCTGTATTTGGGTGGCTTGCACTTTGTGACTCGTAATACGGCGTTCACTATCGCGCCAGCACTGACGGTATGGTGGCTGTATTCTGCACGGCAGTCTTGCCCGGAAACCGCCAAAGTCTTAATGAGGGTCTCAGTCAACTCTGGTCACTACAAAGTCTACCTTAAAAACACAGTGGTGGGACTGAATGTGATGATGCTTCATTTACAGTAAAGCAGAGATTACCCTGGAAACTTCCATTGTTCACAAACGATTCTGTAGATATAAATTGGCAGAAAAACATGAAAGTTAATTTTCATTGTTGTTATGTGGCCTGCCATGGATAATGACTATCTCATGATTTAACTTTTTCTAATAACAAAAGTAAAAGTATCAATGTATGCTATGTACCAATGTTGGTGTAATGTAAATAAACCATCTTAGCTTTTTTTAATAAATCAAAGGGATTTATTTTCCCCACAATTACATAATATATTGCATTTAATTAAACTAACCACACTGTTACTACTCTGGTATGTAAACATTATAAATGCTACATTAGGATATATATTCAGCGTAAAATCAAATTCCATTATAAAAAGTATGATCTCACAAGAGGCGAGCAACAGCAAGCCAGGAAGCACTGCTCCTCCCTCCTGCCCCAAGCACTATCCCCCCAGGACACCACATGACAACATTATAAGTAGGTGTAATTTGTTTTCAATCAACTCTTTGCATGTGTCGGACAGCTGGGAGTAGTCTGAAGCTGCAGTGCTCATGTGCGTCAGACGGCTCCCAGCCATCAACACACATGAAATCTCTCTAGTGCCAGGCACCAGAGGGATTTCATTTGGATATTTCTAGCCTTGGTTGCCGGGAAAGAGCTGCCCCAGCAACCAAAGCTAAAAACATCCCCTCCCTATAATGATGATCAGCATGCCGTGCATGCCAACATCATTGAAGGGGAAAATTGAAAGTAAATTTTCTTCAGTGCACAGGGGCATATCTCAGCCCCCTTAACTCTGATTTCAATGGGAGAGGTGGCATTGGAAAGGGGGTCATCTCTCCTGTCTAAAGGTACCTTTCTATAGAGAATCGCTGCTTGGGGATCACTTCAGGAGGGGGATCCCCAAGCAGGGATCCACTCCACTAGGCCACTAGGGAGAGTAGAGCAGCCCCTTGGGCAAGGGTTTTTGCCCTCCCTTAATGATACAGTCTTTCTGCCCTCCCCAGGAGGCAAATGGGGGGAATAGCTCCTAATATGCCCCCAAGTATGGGCAGAAAGCCCACTAGTCACCAGGAACTTTTTTTAATTTGGTGAAAGGTGGGGGCTGCCAAGAATGAGCAAGGAAATGCCCCCATCCACCTCAAAAATAGAAACAGTCTTTCTGCCCCCTCCCCCCGGGAGCCGCTGGGGGTTATTACCCCCTTCCTAATGTGCCCACCCCAGGGGACAGAAAGCCCACTAGACACCAGGGATTTTTTTTTATATATAAAAGAGGGGTGAGGGCTGCCCAGAATGGGCAAGGCAATGCCCGCGCCCAAAAGTAGGCACAATCTTTCTAGCCCCCTGGGGGCAGATGGGGGTTACTACCCCCAATCTGCCCACCAGAGTGTGCAGAAAGCCCACTAGACACCAGGGATTTTTTTTTTAAATAAAATTGTGATGAAGGCTGCCCGCCCTGGGCAGTGCCATGACCCCACCCCAAATAAATAGGTGCCAAAGTCTTTATGCACACCCCTCGGGGCAGATGGGTTAATCACCCCCAATCTGCCCCTCAGGGAGTAGAAAGCCCACTAGACATCAGGGAATACTTCTTTTAAAACAAAAAGAGGGACAGGGACTTTTCACCATAGGCATAACCATTCCACCACCCCAAATAAAGGGGACTCAGTCTTTCTTCCCCCCTGGGGGACAGATGAAGGAAATTACCCCCAGTCAGCCTCCCCGAGTGGCAGACAGCCCACTGTACACCAGGGAATAAAAACAAAATAGAGGGGTGGGCATGGTTATGCCTTCACCGCAACTGAAGGGGGAAATACTCCTTCTACCCCCTGTAGACTAAAGCATCTCCTCCTAATGGCAAACTAGAGGATATTTGACCCTTTTGGGAGTTGATTTTATATATGGGCTAGGAGAGCTTGGCTAACTCCCAAAATGGTCCCACTTGCAATGGTGAGTGGCTGCACGTTTTGGACTTGGATACACTGCCACCAGGAAAAACTTACCAGACTCAGACACTTCTGAAAACTAAACATTTGGGGGAGTCCAGGGTGGTGTGCTTCATATGCATCCACACCATTTTCTTAAACACAACCCCCTGCAAACCTCCAACTTTGCCTCAATTCATGCATTTTTCCTACATTTCTGCTATGGAAAGTTCCAGAATCCGCAGGCATCCACAAAATTCCTACCACCCAGCATTGAATTATCAGTACTGACAAAAACTGTGCCCCACTTGTGTGGATGCCCAAAGTAGAGTCAGCCTAAACATGCATTAAAAAAAACCTTCCCTTTTGAACCCACTTTGGTTCCACCACTATTTCTACACATTTTTGGCCCTTCCCTGTCGCAGGCCCTTGGTCCACCTACACAAGTAAAGTATCGTTTTTATTGAGAGACCAAGGGGAACGCTAGGTGGTAAGAACTTTTCATCACAGAAATGTGAGGAAAATGTGTGGGTTTTTGTTTTTACACATTTTGAGGTTTGTAAGGGATTCTGGGTTACAAAACCTGGTGAAAGCCACACAAGTTATTCCATTCTGGATTCCCCTTGGTGTCTAGTTTAAAAAAATGTACAGGTTGGCTAGATTTCTCTAGGTTCTAGCTGAGCTAGGGTCAAATATCTACAGACATGCACATTGCAAAAAAAAGGGTCAGTTTTCAGTGGAGAAATGTTACGTATCCATGTTGCATTTTGGGACATTTACTGTTGTGGACTTTAGGCCTACCTACACAAATGAGGAACCATTTTTATCGAGAGACTTAGGGAAACACAGAATAGTAGAATAAGTGTTATTACCAATTGTCTTCCTCTGCATCTGTGCATTCCAAATGTAAGACAGCGTGTACAAAAGAAGAAGTCATTTTGAGAAATGTCCTCTATTTCTCATGCTAGTATGGGTATCTCCAAATACAGAAATATACAAATAACTACTGCTTCTAAACTACATATCTTGTGCCCATTTTGGAAATACAGAAGTTTCCTTGACACCTATTTTTCACTCTTTATATTTTACCAAATTAATTATTGTATACCAGGCACACAATGAAAAACTATTGCAAGGTGCAGCTCTAAAGCCCTATATATCCCCGCAACCAGAAGGGTCTAGCAGACGTAACAATATATTGCTTTAAAAAATCTGCCATAGTTAGAAGAAGTTTCCGATGAAAACGTAGACACAAATGGCTGTTTTTTCCCAACTCATTTTCAATAATTTTTTATACTTTCAAGAAGAAAATCTTCAAGGATTTACAGAAATGACCCCTTGCTGGAATGAAATTTGTCTAATATTCAGAAGTGTATAGCTTTCTGGAATCCACCACTAGTTTCACACCCATTTATACCACTAACTTGAAGGAGGTTGAAAGCACACAAAAAATAGGAAAAATGGGCAACGTCCAAGTAAAATGCCAACACTGTGTTGAAAATGTAGGTTTTTCTGATTAAGGTCTGCATGTTTCTGAAAGCTGGGTAGATGGCGATTTTAGCACCACAAACCCTTTGCTGATTCCATTTGCAGGGAAAAAAACAGATGCTTTCTTCTGCAGCACTTTTTTCACACTTTTCCCCCAAAAATGTCCAAATTCAGCTATATTGAGGCTAATTTCTTGGTCCTCTCCTCGGGAATCCTCAAACCCTTGGTTCCTTTAGAATCCTCAGGATGTTGGACAAAAGGACACAAAGTCAACATGGATACCTTAAGTGGACAAAAAGTTATGATAGCCTAAGTTTAAGCTACCCAAAATAGCCAGAAAAAGGCTTAGCAGTGGGGGTGGAGGGTAGGCCTAGCAGTAAAAGTTTTTAAAAAAAGAACCATAGAAATTTGCTGAAAAAACAAAGGGTAAAGTAATGGTGAATTTCTCAGTGAGAAATGTTTTGAACTAAAAAAACACAGAACTTCACCATTTATATTTAGAAGCATTATCTATAACTTGTGACCCTGCCATGCACCATTTATGACCTCACTCATGACATATTCTATAAGGCCATATATGACATCACTGATGGTATCTCAAATTACATATTTGATGAAATGTGGCGAATCCTCGCCATGCACAGCCGAAGGTGGTGTTGCATTAACTTATAGTAATTAAAATTACTTTACACTAAAAAATAATAAAACAAACATAGAAATTCACTAAAAAAATAAAGGTTACAGGGACGTTATAGTTAGGATATGAATTTACTCACACAAAACCATAAAAATTCAGCAGTTATAGTTCTGATTAGCTGAAGTAACTATAACCTGTGGCCTAAGGTAGCTATAACTCACACCCTAACCATGCACTAATTTCTCCAAATATTGCATCACTCATGACATCTCTGATAACAGCATTGATAATATCAATGTAACATTTGCAGTAAAATTAATTAGCAGAAAACTGGCACTACTGGCTGCAGTGGTAGGCCTGAGACAGCTACTTTAGTGGTTAGCACAATGAGTGCATTACATCTTAACATGGGTGAAAATAAGTATTTCGTCTGACTGGAACTGTAGCAACATATCAAGTAATCCATGCTTTAACCTCTTTGCAATCGCTATTGAGGAAACATGTTGTAAGGTTGCATTTTATCTTCTATATAATTTCTGAAGACATTTAGGGGGTCATTCTGACCTTGGCGGTAAAAGGCCCTTTCCGCCGGTCAGAAGTCCGCCATTCTACCGCCGCGGCCGCGGTAAACCGCCACGGTCATTCTGACCTCCAACTGGCAAACCGCCAAAAACCCGACATCCACGGAAGGCCACCTCATCAGCGGTCAGCGATAAACTGGAGATGGCCAAACCTCCACCGTCACGCCAACACAAACACGCCCATGCCATTACGACCCACGAATCCACGCGGCGGTCTTTCAACCGCGGTATTCCATTGGCGGTACACACCGCCGCGGTCAAAATACACACCCAGCTCCAAAACACAGCCACATTGGACAATTTGAAATACACACACCTGATACACATACAAACACCACTCCCACACATCCAATCAACTATAAAACACACACCCACATCACCCACAAACCCCCACTACTAGAAATTCGGAGAGAAGGCGAGAGAGAGAGAGAGAGAGAGAGCACAGCTATCAAAAACCCCAACACACACAGAAACACAGCATCATCACCCACACTACATCCACGCACAAAACACCACACACCACCACACACACCACACTCATCACCACAAACACCACCCCACACCACCCCATGGCACCCCAAAGACACCCCAGGTTCTCGGACCAAGAACTCAGGGTCATGGTGGAGGAAATAATTAGGGTAGAGCCCCAGCTATTCGGCACACAGGTGCAGCACACCACAATAGCCAGGAAGGCGGATCTATGGCAAAGGATCGTCGACAGGGTCAACGCTGTGGGACAGCATCCCAGAAACCGGGAAGACATCCGAAAGCGCTGGAACGACCTACGGGGGAAAGTGCGGTCGATGGTGTCAAGACACAACATCGCTGTGCAGAAGACTGGCGGCGGACCCCCACCCACTCCACCCGAATTCACAGCATGGGAGCAAGAGGTCTTGAACATCCTGCATCCTGAGGGCCTCGCTGGAGTAGGCGGAGGAATGGACTCTGGTAAGTCTAATCCCAACTACTTCACCCCCCCAACCACCAGCATGCCAACCCACACACCCACCCTCACCCCCAACCCCCCAGCACACATCCTCCCTGCCAATGTCTCACCAGCACAACCCACCCAACACAACACCAATCCCTGAATGCCAACACAAACCATGGACACCCATCACCCAAGCATGACCACTGCACATACCCATCCCCCCCCCACAAACCACCCTCACAACTCCTCCCACAAGGGAATGCCAGCACTGGGGGACAAGGGCACCCACAAATCGCACGCCATGGCACACACTGAAGCAATAACCATACTCCTTTACCCCTGCAGGGCCCGAACGCCAACACACCGGCCAGGAGGGTCCAGATTTGTCCATCCCGCCCCCAGAACAGGCCCCCAGTGATGACAGCAGCTCTGTCGACCTAGAACCTGATGACCAGCCTGGACCATCGGGGACCTCTGGACAGTCGGTTCCCCACACACAGACACAGGCTACAGCAGACCCAACCCCCTCTGGGAATACCAGCACAGCTCCCACCCAGCGGGCCCATGCCTCTGTTTCCAGGACGCATCAATCAGCGGTGTGTCCGCCACTACAGGGCACCCAGGCTGACCCACCACCCCAACAACAACAGGGACCTGGGGGCAGTGGTAGTGGGCACACCGTCCAGGGGACAGAGGCCTGGGGAAACAGGGCAACTGGGAGGGCTGCTGTGCGAGAGGGGGTTGACCGGCCCAGGGAACCCACTCTCCAAGAGGCCCTCACCACCATCATGGGAGCATACCACCACTCCCAGCAGACGATGGCGACGGTACTGGCCAGGTTCCAGGAGATCCAGGCACAGCAGGAGGAACGGTACATGGGGTTCAGAGACGAACTCAGGAACATCAGTACTGTAATGGGGACCATCGTCCTGGCCCTCAACCAGATAGTCACCACATTGCGGGACCATGTGGCACCCCAAAGGGCCCCTGTCACCAGCCCGGATGACGAACAGCCTACCACCTCCGCCGGTGCTAGTGGACAGGAGGCCCCCACACCACGAGAGGCCACCAGAACCCCACCTCCTGCTGAAGATCAACCACCCCGCAAGCGGAACCTGAGATCACACAGGAAGACAGAGTAGGATGCCAAGACCCCCGCCAGCAAACGATACCCCCTGATGTCATCCCACTGTCCCACATTGTCACCCTGTCCAACCTTGAACTGCCCCTGCTCCATCCTTCCACAGGCATATGGGCAATGCACCTGTGCTACTGAGAACTGGACTCTGCCATGGACATTACTCCACCCCCACCCATCACCGTTTTACTATCATGGACCTATACGCAGCACTTAAAATAAATCACCAATTGCACTTCAAATGTCAGGAGTCTGCTTGTATTCTTTACAAATGTATTATACATAACGGTGCAATAATGTTCATTTACATTGTGATGACAACATACCAGTGTCAATAAGCATTAGTCCATGGGCAAACAAAGCAGAAGTCACGCTGTGGGTCATACAGCTCTGAAAAGGGAAGGGAAAGTCAAAAATCAGTGAAAAGGAACTGGGGGAAACACAGAAAGTAGAGATGCAGGAGGCCAGAAGTACATGTAAAATGGCATGGGTGATTCTTACCTGTGTGCTACTGAAAGTACTGTTGTATAACTGTGTCCCTGTTGTCCGTGTCGTCCCCGTCGTCTTCCTCCTCTTCACTCTCCACAGGCTCCACAGCTGCTACAACACCACCATCTGGACCATCCTCCTGCAGGAAAGGCACCTGGCATCGCAATGCAAGATTGTGAAGCATACAGCAGGCCACGATGATATGACACACCTTCTTTGGTGAGTACATTAGGGATCCACCTGTCATATGCAGGCACCTAAACCTGGCCTTCAGGAGGCCGAAGGTCCGTTCTATAATCCTCCTAGTTCGCCCATGGGCCTCATTGTACCGTTCCTCTGCCCTGGTCCGGGGATTCCTCACTGGGGTCAATAGCCAAGGCAGGTTGGGGTAACCAGAGTCACCTATTAGCCACACACGTTGTCTCTGTAGCTGTTCCATCACATAAGGGATGCTGCTATTTCGCATAACATACGCGTCATGCACTGACCCAGGGAACTTGCCATTTACATGGGAGATGTACTGGTCAGCCAAACAGACCACCTGGACATTCATCGAATGGTAATTTTTTCTGTTTCTGTACACCTGCTCATCGTCTTTTGGGGGTACTAAAGCCACATGGGTCCATTCAATGGCACCAATGATGTTGGGGATATGTCCAAGGGCATAGAAATCACCCTTCACAGTGGCCAAATCACCCTCCTCAGGGAAAACGATGTAGCTCTGCATGTATTTCATCAGGGCAGACAACACTCTGGACAAAATCTTAGAAAACATAGGCTGAGACATCCCTGATGACATGGCCACTGTTGTCTGAAAAGACCCACTTGCCAAAAAATGGAGGACTGACAGAACCTGCACCAGAGGGGGAATTCCTGTGGGTTGCCGGATGGGGGACATCAGGTCTGGCTCCAGCTGGGCGCACAGTTCATGTATAGTGGCTCGGTCAAGTCGGTATCGAAGTATAATATATCGTTCTTCCATTGTCGACAGGTCCACCAGCGGTCGGTACACGGGAGGATTCCTCCTTCTCCTCGCAAGTCCCAGCGGACGGTGCCTAGGAAGGACAACATGGAGTACAGAATCAAGCAACCCACAGGTACGTAACCACAGCTTGCACAGTACACGAATCGCTATGCATTGAATGCCTTGTATGAGTGGCAATGCAAGGCCTAGGCCTGTGTGACGCAGCAGAAATTAAGCCATGTGGGCCCTTGAAATGGCGGCTGCCTGACCTGAGAAGTGTGACAGTGGGATGTGAGGTCAATGTGCTGGCGTGGCACACCGTGGCGGTAGGCGGTCGAAGACCGCTGTGCGAAGCCGCATTGGTTAACATTGAACCCTATAGGTTTCAGGAGCCAATGGCGATGTGCGCCGGCGGTCTCGGTACGCACCGCCGCGGTACGCACCGCCGCGGGCGTGACCGCCATTTTCTATCTGCTTAATCACTCGAGACCTGATCATCCACAGGAGAGGACCTATACTGCAAGTGCTGCTGTGACCTCGGTCTGGAAGAGACAATGGCTGCTGCGACTGGGGAAAGGGCCCCTGCCTTCACTTCTGAAGAGTTGGAGAAACTTGTGGATGGGGTCCTCCCCCAGTATGCGCTACTCTACGGTCCTCCAGACCAACAGGTAAGTACACTGGGTGCTCGTTGAATGGGCTGGGTTGTGTATGGTGGATGTAAGATGTTGGGGTGGGGAGAGAATGAGTAGTGCAAGGCACGACAGATGAGAGCATGTGCCACATGGCAAGGTTGGGGAGGGGGGGGTCAATCACAGCTAACATGCAGAAAAAATGATGATATTTCCTATTCCACCCTGTACATGTCAAATAGGTCAGAGCCCATCAGAAAGTCGACATTTGGCGTGCCATCGCCAAGGAAGTCCGGGCCCTGGGGGTCCACAACAGACGGGGCACACACTGCCGAAAGAGGTGGGAGGACATCCGCCGCGGGACCAGGAAGACCGCCGAGTCACTGCTGGGGATGGCCTCCCAACCTAGGAGGGGTGCCAGTCGTACCCTGACCCCCCTGATGTCCCGGATCCTGGCGGTGGCCTACCCCGATTTGGATGGGCGCGTGAGGACATCACAGCAGACACAAGGGGGTGAGTACCAGCACATTCTGCTATCTTTACGCGCAGTGGAGGCGTCTGGGTGGGGGAGGAGGGCTGTGGGTGACATTAGGCCAGGGCGCTTTCTGTAGTGTAGTCCCCTCCTTTAGGCATGTCCCTGTGCCCCCGCCCCCCACCTCTGTAGGGTGCCAAGTACAGCAATCGATGGTCCAGCATCACCCATGTGCGCAATTGTTGTCCATAGACCTGTTGGCCTAGTCACAAGTACTGAGTAATGTACCCCGATTGCGCAGCGTAGTGCATGAGGCTCCTGTGTCTGTACTCTCCGCCAATGGTGTTAACAATGCATGCACTCAACCTGTTTTTATTTCCCCCCCCCTTTTTCTTTATCTTCTTGTGCATGTGTGCATTAGCATCATCAGGCGGAGGAGAAGTGGCATCAGAGCACGAGGGAGCTGCAACTCACAAGGCCCCGGTGGGCCATGGTACAGACACCGAGGTCACCAGTGATACGGAGGGCGAGGGGAGCACCACAACGGGGACCCATGGTGACACCAGCGACACCGACACGTCCTCGGAAGGGAGCTCCCTAGCGGTGGCGGCAACATCCGGGCCCCCTGCCTCTACAGGTACAGCCGCCACCCAGCGCACCAGCTCCGCCCTCCCAGCAGCCCCTCAGCCTTCGCTCCGTGCCCGCTCGCCCAAGAAGGCGGGCATCTCCTTCGCCCCAGGCACCTCAGGCCCTGCCCCTGTTACCCCTGCTGCCCTCAGTGAGGAGGTCATTGACCTCCTACAGACCATCATTGTTGGGCAGTCTACCCTTTTGAATGCCATCCAGGGGGTAGAGAGGGAGGTGCATCGGAGCAATGCGTACCTGGAGGGCATTCATTCGGGTCAGGCTGCCCATCAACAATCGTTCAATGCTCTGGCCTCAGCACTGACGGCAGCCATTGTCCCTGTTTCCAGCCTCCCTCCTCTAACTGCCTCCACCCTGTCTCTGTCTCCTGTTCCTCAGCCTATCCCATCCACACCATCAGACCAGCCTGCACACACCTCAACACCCAAGGGCAGCTCATCCAGACATAAGCACCACAGATCACACAAGCATTCACCCAAGCAACACCCAGATGCAGACATGCCAACAGTCACTACCACCTCTGTGTCCCCCTCCTCCTCGTCTCCCTCCTCCCTCCCTGTGATGTCTCCACTCACACCTGCATGCACACCACCATCAGCCAGTACTTCCATCACCAGCACACCCTCCAGTACAGTCCGCACACGTGCAGTCACCACCCCCACTGCCATTTACACGTCCCCTGTGTCCTCTCCCACTGTGTCTGTCACACCCTCTTCCAAGACACACAAACGCAGGCAGCCACCCACCCAACAGCCAACCACCTCACCACAGCCTACGTCACAAGCACCTGCACCCAAAGACAGCACACCTGACTCTCCTACAACCACATCCTCTTCCTCCACTCCCCTACCCACTACACCTACCCTTTACATTGGTCATAAAAAACTTTACCTCTCCAAACTTAACCTCTTTGCCCCACCTGACCCACCCCCTCCATCTGCTAAGAGTCCCAAGAGCACCTCAGCCACCACCAGCCCTGCTTCAAGTGTCAGCATTGTGCACGGGTTTTGGAGTCCACCCTTTCCCAGCACTGATACATCGGCCAGCAGCAAGGGGACAGCCAGCCCCCCCCTGGAAAGAGGACCCGTAAAATCAAGGGCCGCCGTGAGAAGACTGACACGGCTGCCCCCAAGGAGCAAAGTCCTGGGCCGTCACCTGCCACAACATCCAGGGGAGGCAAGGGCCAGAGAGCCTCATCGAAGGAGGGCAAGGGCAGCAGGGCGGAGAAGTCAGCCAGCAGGGGCGCGGACCAGGAGGGCCCCACAAGCCCCATCCCGGGTTTGAGGGAGGACACCCACGGGCCCAGGACTCCGTCACAGAAGGGTCCAGCAACTGCACGGTCGGAGGGCGACTAAGCAGGGAGTCCTGGCCAGGTCTGGCTCCCTTGAATGACTGGACAAGCACCGCTGAAGAGGGCCCCGCCGTGAAGACAGGCACCGCTGAAGAGGGCCCTGCCGTGAAGACAGGCACCGCTGAACAGGGCCCCGCCGTGAAGACAGGCACCGCTGAAGAGGGCCCCGCCATGCAGAAAGGCACCGCTGAAGAGGGCCCCGCCGTGAAGACAGGCACCGCTGAAGAGGGCCCCGCCGTGAAGACAGGCACCGCTGAACAGTGCCCCGCCGTGAAGACAGGCACCGCTGAACAGGGCCCCGCCGTGAAGACAGGCACCGCTGAACAGGGCCCCGCCGCGCAGAAAGGCACCGCTGAACAGGGCCCCGCCGTCTCAAGCACCGCTCCGCTGGGCCCCGCCGTCTCAAGCACCGCTCCGCTGGGCCCTTCCTGTCAAGCACCGCACCGCTGGGTCCCGCCGTCTCAAGCACCGCTCTGCTGGGCCCTTCCTGTCAAGCACCGCACCGCTGGGCCCCGCCGTCTCAAGCACCGCTCCGCTGGGCCCTTCCTGTCAAGCACCGTTCCGCTGGGCCCTTCCTGTCAAGCACCGCACCGCTGGGCCCCGCCGTCTCAAGCACCGCTCCGCTGGGCCCTTCCTGTCAAGCACCGCACCGCTGGGCCCCGCCGTCTCAAGCACCGCTCCGCTGGGCCCTTCCTGTCAAGCACCGCACCGCTGGGCCCCGCCGTCTTAAGCACCACTCCGCTGGGCCCTTCCTGTCAAGCACCACTCCGCTGGGCCCTTCATCTCAAGCACCGCACCGCTGGGCCCCGCCGTCTCAAGCACTGCTCCGCTGGGCCCTTCCTGTCAAGCACCGCACCGCTGGGCCCCGCCGTCTCAAGCACCGCTACGCTGGGCCCTTCCTGTCAAGCACTGCACCGCTGGGCCCCGCCGTCTCAAGCACCGCTCCGCTGGGCCCTTCCTGTCAAGCACCGCTGGGCCCCGCCGTCTTAAGCACCACTATGCTGGGCCCTTCCTGTCAAGCACCACTCCGCTGGGCCCTTCATCTCAAGCACCGCACCGCTGGGCCCCGCCGTCTCAAGCACCGCTCTGCTGGGCCCTTCCTGTCAAGCACCGCTCCGCTGGGCCCTTCCTGTCAAGCACCGCACCGCTGGGCCCCGCCGTCTCAAGCACTGCTCCGCTGGGCCCTTCCTCTCAAGCACCGCACCGCTGGGCCCCGCCGTCTCAAGCACCGCTCCGCTGGGCCCTTCTTGTCAAGCACCGCTCCGCTGGGCCCTTCCTGTCAAGCACCACACCGCTGGACCCCGCTGTCTCAAGCACCGCTCCGCTGGGCCCTTCCTGTCAAGCACCGCATCACTGGGCCCTGCCGTCTCAAGCACCGCTCCGCTGGGCCCTTCCTGTCAAGCACCGCTCCGCTGGGCCCTTCCTGTCAAGCACCGCACCGCTGGGCCCCGCCGTCTCAAGCACCGCTCCGCTGGGCCCTTCCTGTCAAGCACCGCTCCGCTGGGCCCTTCCTGTGAAGCACCGCACTGATGGGCCCCGCCGTCTCAAGCACCGCTCCGCTGGGCCCTTCCTGTCAAGCACCGCTCCGCTGGGCCCTTCCTGTCAAGCACCGCTCCGCTGGGCCCTTCCTGTCAAGCACCGCACCGCTGGGCCCCGCCGTCTCAAGCACCGCTCCGCTGGGCCCTTCCTGTCAAGCACCGCACCGCTGGGCCCCGCCGCCTCAAGCACCGCTCCGCTGGGCCCTTCCTGTCAAGCACCGCTCCGCTGGGCCCTTCCTGTCAAGCACCGCACCGATGGGCCCCGCCGTCTCAAGCACCGCTCCGCTGGGCCCTTCCTGTCAAGCACCGCACCGCTGGGCCCCGCCGTCTCAAGCACCGCTCCGCTGGGCCCTTCCTGTCAAGCACCGCTGGCCCATTGACAGTGCCGGTTCTGTGTCGAGCTAGTGTTCACGCTGCACTCGGGGCACCCTGCCTCCTCCATTACCTGTGGAGTCTGTAATCCACCTGATGGCCTGTGTCTCTGCACTCCCCAGGATGGCACAGTGGGCAGACCACCCACTGTATAGACTTGTGAGACTGTGGCTTTGCACTCCCCAGGATGGCACAGTGGGCAGACCACCCACTGTAGAGACTTGTGAGACTGTGGCTTTGCACTCCCCAGGATGGCACAGTGGGTATGGCGGACCCTTCGTGGATCTGGCGTCGTGGACTCCTGTGGCTGAGGTGCCCCCCTTCCCTTCCCCCTGAGGTGCCTGTATTTTTGTCATCTGATGCCCCAGCAGTGTTCTCTCCAACGGACTCAGGTCTCCTGTGTGGGCTTTGCCCATGTGTTGATACACTTTGGCCCACGGACAGTGGAAATTTAAGTGACTGTGCAGGACTTATTGCCTATGTTTATCGGTTTCGCAATGTTCTTACTTGATTTTTTACAATTCATATTGCTATTTTACCATGACTTCCAAGTACCTATTTTATACATAAATTTTGTTTCTCACTTTAATTATGTCTTTGCATTATTCCAGGGGGTTTGGGTGGTGTCACTGTGACTTGGTGCTCTGCATTGGTGTGTAGATAGTTGGGGGAGGGGGGGTCGCATATGTGTGTGCCCGTAACCTTTCGCCCTCCCCTGTGTCGTAGGTGCAGTACTCACCGTTGTCGTCTGTGCCGGCGTTCGTACTCGTGGTAGATGAGCAGGTAGACAATAGCTGGTAGGATGTTTAATTCGGGTTCCATGCTGTTCTCCGTCCTCGTGGAGTGTGTATAGGTGAGCGTTTTCCCGTTCGTAGTCTGTTTCCGCCGTGTTTTTATCGGCGGGGCTCCCGCCCCGGAAAAGGTGGCGGATTGGTGAGTTGTGATAGTGTGGGCGGTACATTGTCAGCCGCCTGCCTGTTGGCGGTGACCGCCGCGCTGTTTGTGTGTCCCGCCGTGGCGGTCGGAGTGTTAAAGTGGCTGTATATGTTGGCGGTTCCCACCAGGGTCAAAATTCAATTTTTTGGACCGCCTGCCTGTTGGTGGGTTGGCCGCCGCTTTATCACCGACCGCCAGGGTTGGAATCACCCCCTTAGTTGCTGACCATTATTGTTATTTGATTGTTTATCCTCTCACCACTTGACAGGTGAAATTTAAATTATGCACTCTTAGTCACCAGTGATGTCATGATGATGTTATATAGGAGATCAAGAACAATCCATACAAATGGATTGGAGCTGTGTAATTAACCATAACCTTGCAATTTCCTTATTTTACATTGCATCCAAATATACCAACATCAAGACTTCAATTGATAGCTTTTTATGGAGTCTTTAAGGTGTCAAGGTTTTATTAAACAGATTAACAACTTCTCGTAGTAGACAACTATAACTTTTAAAATATATATATTTTTTAATTTTCAGACGTCACTGAGAGCATAAGTTATTAGAAGCAGAACTGAGTGAGGTGGATTTAGGTCGGAAACCCTAGGGGTATCAGGGTGTATGAAAGCATAGTGGATGGAGTTTGGCATAACTAAACTCAGATGAAGCTCCCCACTCTTGAAATGTAGCAGATGAAAGCTTGGTGCTTCTGCATTTTATGGGTTTCTAATATGAAACAGATGTTATTTTTTGCCCTTGCCACCGCAGGTCTTAATGTTGGTACACTGTGGTGCTCAAGATGGCTGTATTTTAGAAGATTGGACTTTAGTTAGTAAAATCATGAAGGTCTAGATCTGGCTTCTCAGGGAGAGGCAGGATTGATTGGATTTTGAGAGCATCCTTGTGCCTTGTACAAAGAATGCATTGATATGCAGTAAATGTGAAAGGGCTCCACCAGGGTACATTGTCAGTCTTGTGGATTAGACAATAGGATTTTATATGGTATAGCTTTCAGAGATTTGAGGAGCTGTGCCTTTTCTGTAGAGGAGAAGTTGAGATGTATGTATATTGCATCTATGTATGTATGGTGTGTGTGTATGTATGTGTGCATGTATGTATATATCTGTTATTTCAATAGTGTGAATCTAGCCAAAAGGCAGCGGAGCACTATACAGGGTGAAAAACAAGTATAAAGTCAGCATGTGATAGGAGATGTTGCTGGTTTGTGCATGATTAATGCATGGTTCTGAAGTGCTCTTTGAAGAGGTTACTACAGCTCTTTCCTAGTCTGGAGCAATGGCGAGGAAGCTCTGATGGATAGGGGTTTGTTGTTCCTGATCCTGGGTGCAAAGATGGAAAAGACCTGTTACCTTGTTTTTTTGGTTTCACACTTTTTAGTCTGATGGTGTCCTGGCTGCATGTGTGCCAAAAACCAACAACATAGTGAGCTTGTCTGTAAGAAAAATCAGTGGTGCTAGTCAGATTTATGA
This sequence comes from Pleurodeles waltl, assembly GCF_031143425.1. Lineage (NCBI taxonomy): Eukaryota > Metazoa > Chordata > Amphibia > Caudata > Salamandridae > Pleurodeles > Pleurodeles waltl. The sequence goes on from NC_090437.1 coordinate 1,181,974,094, forward strand.
ATGATGCAGCAGGTTTTAAAGATGGAGCAGGATTGCAAGGGGAGCCAATAGAGTTCCATGAGTATGAGAGTGATGTGATCTTATTTCTACAGGCTTGGGAAGGGACATAATGGGGTTGTAAAATCCCCTTAACATACATTGTTTTTAATAAAGTGGCCAATTAATGGTAGGTGAGTGATAGGTCGATAGTTGGTGAGGTCGTCAGGGAAAGGTACAATTTGGTACACTGCAGGGTGGGCTTGTAGTGGTGAATTAAAGAATGGCTGTGTTTTCATTGGGTTGTCTAATTTGGTTGATTTTGTCCTTAAAGTATTTGCTGCTCTGTATTTCCCATTTGAGTCAGTGAGCAGTGGGTTAAATGCAGGGTTTCTGCAGTGCTTAATTTACTTTCAAAGCGTCTTAATTATACTGGAATTTTAATGAATATGATCATACCTACCTGGTATTACATTTAATCTACCACAAAAAGGAGTAAATGCATGCCTAATCCGAATAAACAAAAATAACTCTGAATGAATCACTAACCATGGGTTCCAGAGTAACATTCTACTCACCATACATCAATTCAATGCCTCATGAGAGGTAGTAAGCATCAAATATAATAGCTTGTACAATAGCAAACATACAAAAAGCAGCATTTGGTTTCTATGACGAAGGTGCAGAAATAGTTTAGTGTCAATAGACCTACTTACATCTGTGTTTGTTTAAATGTTTGTATTGCCATCTAACACAGTGTTTTTCTGCAGGTTCCTTGTTGAAGCTCAATGTTTTATTAGGGAACCTGAAAGGGGCACAGGAGTCTGATATCTTCTGGATGGTGGGATTACAGTCTTGGGTGAGAAACTCTTCATCAGTGCTGGAGTCAGCTGTTTCACCAGGAATGTCAAGCTGATAAGAGGTGCATTTATGGCATTTTTGGGGGGAATTAGATTAAATTTGCTGGCATTGGTTAACCTCAGTGGATGGAGATGAACAGAGAAGGCTAACACCAATGCTAGTATGGTCAATGTGAGAAACTGGGTTGTTGGTTGAGGGGGTGTGAGTGCTTTTTAAGAAAAAAACACAGTCCTTCAGTCAGGGTAAACCGCAAACAGTCACTAAATTAGCCTATGTTTAACCCTCTGGTAGCTTGGCACAAAAGTAGGCACGCTTAACTTGGAGGCAACGTGTAATGTATTTATGCAGCACTAAAACAGTAGCAAAGGGAAAATGCATTACAAGGAAAATCCAACACCAATTTATATAAATAGAGTAACATTTAATAAATTATGTTAGACCAAAATGACAAAAACCCAATCAGTAGAACTGGAGATATGCAATTTTAAACATTTAGGGCCTGATTGCAACTTTGGAGGAGGTGTTAATTAGTCACAAAAGTGACGGTAAAGTGACGGATATACCACCAGCCGTATTACGAGTCCATTATATCCTATGGAACTCGTAATACGGCTGGTGGTATATCCGTCACTTTACCGTCACTTTTGGGACGGATTAACACCTCCTCCAAAGTTGTAACCAGGCCCTTAGATAGAAGTAGTGCCAAAAGTTGCAAAGTCCCACTGAGAGTATCTGGTTGCACTGTCCTGGGACAAAGTCCGAGACAAGTTCAGTCTGATCGTGATGGAGTGCAGACTGGGTACGGGATCAACTTTGGCCCGCTGACGATTGTATTGTTTCTTTGCAAGGCTCTGGGTTGTTCGGCATAGGCTCTGATGATCCTATGTGTTTGGGGCTGATGTAAATGTTTGTTGATTACACACAATGGGAGCTCTTGAACCTACCTGCTTTAACAAGACATAATAATAAATATGCCACATGCATTGCTTGTGACAAAACCATTGAAGGCGCAGATTTTTTTTTCATATAATGTCAGTGGACCCATTATCTGTAAAATAAAACATTTTATGGGATTTTATGCCTGAATGAAAGAATGTGTGTGGAAAAGAGAAACCAAAAAGTGCGACAGAGATTAAGTGAACATAAATCATGTATTTGACGCAAAGCTACATTATCCCCATTCGACGATCATTTTCTTGTGCACCGCCACACTGAAAATTATTTTTAAAGGACAGGTTTGTCAGTTATCCAACCTCATCTCAGAGAAGCGTCTTTGAGCAAAGACTGATGAGAAAAGAGGCAACATTAATCCTATATTTCAGCACAACTATTGCTAGATGAAATTAGGTTTTGGAACCTAGCAATTTATAAAGGAATTTCCTAAATTATTATCTCCAAAATTCTTTCCTTTCATTTTGAGAACCCAATTTCTTTTTTTTTTAAACTAATTTTCTTTCGTTAAATTTGCCTCTCATCTACAAAAACCCATTTTTTTTCACTTTTTGAAAATATCTAAATTTTTCCTCTATGCAGTTGAAGTTTATTTTGAAATGTTAGCAGGCGGCTCAGTTTCTACTACAACTCCTGTCATTCCCTTTCAATGCTGCCAATATGTTCATGAGTCTTGCCTATTTCTGGCCAACTGAAGAGACGCCACAGACTCCGAATGAGTGACTGCAAATGAGAACTTGGCCCATGCCTGGACAAATAACCTTCTAAAGAATCTTTAGGGTAAGAGACTTATTGCACTTGTGTAGCTTTGATGATTTCTGTTCCTACATCGATCCGGCAAGTTTAGATGTGATTTCTTTCAACATAGGATACATCAGCCCCCGCCAGCCTTATTAACACTAAAGTATCCCTGCTGTGGATTAATCAAGTCATAACTTGATCTAACCAGATCACTATTAAGGTCATATGGTACTGTTTGTGGCACAGATATTTGTACAAATATATGAAAAAATTAGCCCAGCAACTACTAATTTTGAGTCTTATTGTACTTTAAATTTCTAACTTTAGGATAAAGTACTTCTGACTACAATGGTCTGAGATAATCAACATATTTGATTGACTCACTGGTGTGGCACCATTTTTAACATTTTGTCTTGCAAATGTTAACACTGTTTCATGATTCCTACAACATAAACTTGATTTTTCGTTAGCCAACAGTCCATCCAGTTCTATGTCCTGAGGATACCCCAAATTCAAGAGGGTAAAAAAACATCGACAATTGGGACTAGGTTAGTGAACAAGAGATACTTTGAGAGGAGTAGATTCCTGAAAAAGAGGGCCTCTCTCAGATAAAGGAACTGCCACAGCCCCTGATTTGATATCAAGGATAATGTACGGAACTCGAGTTATTGGACTATGGGCATTTGACCATACTATGATTCTGAAATTAGCAGAACTGGACTCAGTGGTTTTTCATGTTATTGTAATTTGTTTTTATCTAAGCAAACATTTCTTACGCAAAGTGGTGTTGGGATACCACAATTTAGTATGCTATCTTTTTGTGCCCGTTAAGACTATTTGGTTTTATGTGTTCCTAGAAATGGAAAATGATGTGCACAAATTATCTGTTTCTTTGTTTGAAATGTTTTGCAATGAATTCAATGAAACAGGAATAAGCAGTGTGATCTTGAAATTCAGGGCCTTTTTTTAAGTCTGGTGGTCAACAGACCACCACGGCTGTGGCGGTAGGACTGCCACATTGTCAGCTTGGCTGACAGACCCGCCAACATCCTGTGATCCCCACCAAGATCTCAGATCCCGACGGGCTGATGGCGGTGCAGGTTGCAATCAGCCACCACCAAGAAAAGGCTGGCAGAGGCTGGTGGAGACTGCTCATGCCCAGGCTTTTTATTTGCGGTCTAATGTTGCCTTGATATAAGGACCCAAACCCCTTGTCCCACTAACTTTCTAAAAGTGGCACTTTCAAAACTGTGACTTAAAATCTGACTTTACCAATAAAAGGGGTTTAGAATTACAATTCCTCAAACACCAAATATGACTTTCTACTTGTCCCTAGCTAAATATTATCACTTGTTAAATGTAACAAGGTTACCCAATGTTATCTTATGGGAGAAGTAGGTCTTGCAACAGTAAACAATGAATTTTAGAGTTTTCACTACCAGGACATGTAAAACATAACAGTACGGGTCCAACTTTTTAAATGCAGTGCACCCTGCCTTAGAGCATACAGGCTGCAATGCCAGACCTGAGAGGTGTTTCAAAAGACTAATGAAGTGGGTGATACAATCAATGCTGCAGAACCAAAAGTAGCATTTACTTTACAGGACTTGATACATGGAATATACCACTTTACTAGAGACTTACAGTGAATGAAATGTGCCAGTTGGGTGCACACCAATTTTACTAGGTTTAAAGGAGAGAGCATAAGCACTTTAGCACTGGTTAGCAGCGGTACAGTGCACAGAGTCCTAAAGCCATCAGCGGGTCCAACAGTCAGTCTATTCTATGAATTGTGACAGGTGGGAGCTGAAGTTGGACAAAGTGGTGCAGATGAAGTCCAAGAGATTTGCTTCAGTATGTTCAGACAGTGTGGCTAGTGGCCAAAATGTTAAAAAAGGGTACTCTTCTTTGTCCTGGTTTACATGTTGTTTAGAAAGATGAAGGCATTGAGGATGCTATTTTAGTATGAATGTTAGAGGCTGCTCTGAGGGCGAGTATTTCTTGGGGCTCAGTGTTTGGTTGGTGCTGGGTTGTTGGTCACAAGACATAATGTGAATGTCCAATGTGGCAATAACATACACTATCAGGAGACTAATGTAAAGGTGTCAAAGGTTTGTTGCACCTGGCGTGTGCATGCCCACAAAGAACAATGAATAAATGTATTAGTCAAGGTGCAACATGTTTTCTTGTAGCACTAGGGTGTCGAGGACTTGGGTGGAGGTCAATGTGAACAAAATGTCTTAAATAGAGATTGCACCAGGTTATTAGGTCAAAAAAAGTGATTATATCTGCTGCATACATGTCTGCAGAGCTGTCATTGATGGCAGTAAGCATTTTGCTTCAGGGATTTTATTTATTAAATTTATGTGTAGCTCACCATTACAGGAGAATTTCATTGTATTTTTATTAGGGTTTTGGAATGTGCGCATAACATCAGTCCTTTTTCTATTTTTCCATATTATTGAAAATCTACTGCTCTTAGCATCGAATTTTCTCAGATATGTATTCCTTACGTTTTTTACTTACATTTATTTTATTTTCATTAGTAAAACGACTTTACTTAAAAAACAAAATACCAAACTCAGAAAATGCCAAGTTTATATTCAGGTAACAATTTTAGTCCAATTTGTCAAACTCAAATTTCTGAATTAGTCATTTTTTGTCCGAATAAAGAGAACATTTTGAGTGTTGCCAAAAGTCAGAATTTTTTGCAAAGTTTCAGGAAACATCTAAAAGAAGATGCTGTATTTCGGTACACTCTTGAATAAAGTAATAAAATGCTCATGAAAATAGGAACGAGTCTGAGGCAGCTCCGAACACTTGAAATAGCGTTGATAGAGCAGCAACTTCCCTTTGAGATTAGCCTATGTAATGCACCGCGAGAGCCTGAGAGAATGTAATGCTGATACAAAGCATAATCTGACAACTATTAAGGTTATAGGTGGTAAAGAAGAAAGGAAAATCCCTTTCACTGCATTAAGTGGAGAGGAAATGAAGCTTTGCCTTCAGCTATTTGGGAACAACATCCTGCGCTCTGCATCTCTCCCGGCATGCACATGCAACCTGACTCTAAAGAATGCACACGTATTTATTTCAGACTCTAAAACGTGGCCAGTGGTCCGTATTTTCTTAAGATCATTTGAACGCAATATCCTGCCACAACTACCATGTTTCATGGTTTTCATCTCATTGATAATATGATCATGGACCAGCTGCACACCTGCATGTAGTTTCTCAAGGGGACATGTACGTATATAAAAGTATAGCATGTCACATCATCGACACTGCAAGTCATACATTGTCTTGAGGTTTGTGCAGTGCATACCGCACCGAATTATGTATTGGGGTGTATTGACAATCCCCGTTTTCAGTCTTCAGAGACCGGCTTCCAGGCTAGATGCAAATATTTCAGAACAAATGCAAATGCAACAATGACCCAGTTGTGGAATTGTTCCATGTGCCAAGTGTCTCTGGAATATTTTCCACAACTTCATGGAAGTTACTTTGCAGCTGGTGCTCAGCTCTTTCACTTTAGAATTCATAAAGTAGTTCTGCTTCTGGAAGAAATGTCTAGTTTGCATGTTGAAGTGGGTTTCTTTTTACCAAACGAACACTAAAAATATTATACAGGACTGTCAGCAAGCAGAGTGCCCTTTAATCTGTAAAGTTTCCCGTTTTCTAGCAATGTTTGTAGAATAGTAGGAATAAGAAAGGAAATATACAATTGAGAGGCATTTTTACAAGCCACTAGTAGCACCAGAGTGTCACTTTTTTGACGCTCTGGTGGCGCAGTGTGCCGGCTCACATTCACAAGGCCTCGCAAAGCCACAGTGCGTGGTTTTTCATGGCCTCCTAAATATGCCCCCTTTCATGTATTACTCCTGGTCAAGAGGGCATTCTATGGGTTTTGCTTTGGGTGTTTCCATGCAACACCCATGGAATTTGATGCATTCCCAGATTTACATGGCTTGAAATGCGTCAGATTCCCACGTCACCACAGGGGTGGCGTAAAAGTGGCACACCAAGTAGAAGTATCTTTATTTCTTCTTGTTTTTTCCTCTTTCTATGTGTGCTTCATTCTCAAGCACACATAGAAGGAGAGAAACAACATTAATGATTGTTTATGTACAGAAAGGTGTCACTACCTGCACATAAACAATCATCCCTGTGAATGGTGCAAGGTGCCTGCATTGGTGCTAGGCTGCCAATTGTATGCCACTAAGGAAAGTAAAGGGATACATTGTATTTCTGTAAATACTACGCATCCCTGCACTTTCAAAATGGCGCAGCAAGGTGCAGCAAGCTGGCCTCCAGTGCCATGCTGTGTCATTTTCTGGTAAATGAGGCTCTGAGAGTTTGCAAGAGGTATGTGTGTATTTTTTCACCGGTTGTCTGCAGAATGCCCAAACCAAGAACCTCTGCAAGCTTATGGTTAGTTAAAATGTGAAATATCACATATGTATCCACCTTAAAACCTGGAGATCAGAGTCACAAAAAATCACAATCTATTCTTGTAGATGTCCATATACTTTCAGAGTTTATTCATGATTTTTCTTTTATTTAGAAAGGTTCTAAGGACAGTAACTAGGTAGCTATGACTGTAGTACGCTTGAAATCCCTTTCTAATTTGCATTTTCACATGAGCATAGACAGTAGTGTATATCTCAAATCAGGTTTATAGAGCATAACTACTCACCCATAAAGGTCTCAAGGCACTGAGGGTTCTTTCCTCTGAGCTTCAGTTGAAGAGTCAGGTTTTAAGGTCCTTCCTGAATTGGGGTAGTGATGGTGGCTGCCTGAGGTGCAGGGGCAGGGTGTTCCAGCTCTTTGTCGCAAGGTAGGTGAAGGATCTTTCACCAGCTGAGGTCTTCTGTATGTGGGGTACAATGGCTAGTGCTTGTTGAGCGGAGAGGTCTTGTGGGGAAGTAGAAGGTGATGCGGTGGTTGAGGTAGGCGGGTCCTGGGTCGTGGAGGACCTTGTATGCGTGGACGAGGAGTTTGAAGTTATATTTGATCAAATCTCTTTGGGAGACAGCTTGCAAGCTTTTTCTTTTCTGTTTTTTCTCTGCTGGGAAAATTTGTTTCCCTTTCCCATGAAGAAGACCTCTTTCTTTACACCACAAGCAATGTTGCTATTTATGGTGTTGAGGGAACCTATTCCTTATCTGTAAAGAGCTTTACACCATCACTGATATGAATAAATCTCTTATCATTACATATATCGGCTGTGCACACAGTTTTAGGGCTTTTCAACTCCAAAACTGTCACTGCCTATTTGTGGCAGATTTACTTACAGAAAAAAATATTTGTGTGAGTAAAAACATTTTTAAAAGTTAAAAAAAAGTTTTCAAATGTCAAATGTAGTTTTATACATAGAATAAAACTATGTGGCTATGTAAACTAAATTTACTAATTCAAATAGCTTTTTGACTCTGGGGCGGTGTAATGTCTTTCCCACACTCTCAGCGTCACATGTTCTATCCTGTTTCTTACAGGTAACAAAAAGTATGAAAAGTTACACTTGTGGCTGAATGGTTGCTGCTCTAACTGGAAACACTGCACAGAGAAATTTGAAAACACTGAATTTCCTGACTGAAGAATAGACTTTTGCATAGGAAATTTGAAACTTTCTTCCACAATTCGACTAAAATTAAAAATGTTTTAAGAATTGGGCACTAGTAGTACATTCGTCATAAGCTGCTTATAGTAAAACAAAAACATAATGTCCCTAATCCCTTTATTAATATTTATGTACAGATTTAAATTACATCCTACCGATCAGTAATGAAACTGAAGAAGAAATATAACCAAGCAAACACTAACATTTGAGTTTTATTTAAAAATCTGGAGCAAAACAAATAATGCCATTCATCTGTAAGGATATGCAAAATACTCACGTAAAGGTTATGCTACAAAGTCAAATGATCCTTCAATTATAAAAGCAAAAATACACGCTGTTCCGTAATAAAAATCATCAGGAGGAAGACATTTTTACAAAAGATCATACATTCTTAAACAATTCCTCTACACTGAAACCCGATCCACACCAAAAGAGTATCTTTACGAACTTGCCACTTCACGTTCAGTCAGAGACCTTCAAAATTAGTACAAAAATGAGGTGAAAATTATTTTTAATAAATTAATATGTTTGGAGATGTGGCCAGCTTTCCGTTTTTGCAAACAGTTGCACTGCTTCTTATGATATTTTAAGTCGCATTTTACTTTAAATAGTGATATTACAGAACTGGGTGCCTAAGACAGATTGATCAAGAAGATTGCTATTATTTTACGACTTAAGAGCAATCTTTAATGGTTTTTAGATAGTTCACATTTTTGTGAACTTTAGCACCCTTTTAATTCCAGGGAGGCTATTTTCCTTCTGATAATACCAACCATCTTCTTTAAATCCTGAATGTGTCCTTGTAAACCACAACCCAAATTGACTTAAATGAGAGCTACCTTCGATTTTGGCTAGTCTCTGGCCTTTTCACCTTTTGTGTTACATGATTCATGAATGGCAGCATGCCTCCCTTAATGGCAACGTATGGTTACAAGTTAAGACTCTGGCCCTCACTTCAACCAAGGCTGAACCGCGAGTTGGCCGCCCATGCAGCCGGAAACCCGCCAGCTGCATTTGGACATCCTCGCTGGGCTGGCGGGCAGAAACAGTTTTTCTGCCCGCCAGCCCAGTGGGGATGTTGGGTGTAACATTGCAGCCGGCTGCTAATAGACCCGATGGCAGTGTGGCAGTGCGGCGGGTGAAGCAGCTCCTGTCGTGCTTTTCACTGTCTGCCAGGCAGACAGTGAAAATTGCAACAGGGCTGTGCCTGGTGGCCCCTGCACTGCCCATGCCAAGTGCATGGGCAGTGCATGGTCCCGCAGGGGCCTCGCGACTCCCCTTACCGCCAGCCTAAAATCCCCACGGCAGCGCTGCAAGCAGTACTGCACTGACAGATTCTGACCGCCGGGACATCCATGGCGGTAAACCGCTGGTCCCGGCGGTGTGACCGCGGCGCTACCGCCGCGGTCACAATATGGTGATTCATACCGCCAGCCTGTTGGCGGTACGAACACCACTTCAACCCTGAAGGTCGGTGACCGCCAGGGTTGTAATTAGGCCCGTAATGTATTTTGCCTTGCTAATCCTTTGTTTGCAAACAATATAAATTTCTGCATAGGTCGTCTGTCAAATGAGATATATGTCATGAAAATGCAAAATAGAATGAAAGTTTAAAAATATGTTTACTGATTTTCAAAATCATTCTAGACTTCATCTGGCATTTTTAATTATTGATTTAATTATTTTTTTTATCTTCTTTTATATATTTCCATGATGCTGTAGCTTCTCATCCAACAGCCTACTGAATGCTGATCCTGAGTTGTAACAGCAAGATAACAATTCTCCTTATTATATAGTATGTTTGTTGAGATTTACTTTTGTCTGTTACAGCATACATGACAAATAATAACATAGGATCAAATATATTGTTTCTACCCTTTCCATTGCATTTGCTTTGTAAGCTATTAATGAGAAACAAACTTTTCAGTAGGTGAATCTTTTCAAGTTAAATACAGGCTAGAATTCAAATTGATATAATTTTAGTTGTAAAGTGCGTGTAGCCTAAACATTATTATGTCCATGAGAACACTTAATAAGCATTTGCAATGCACTGGGTCTCGCGTTTGCACGAGTTAGAGCTATCTGCGTTTCGAACTCCTAACCGGACTTTTCTTGCCACATAAACTGAAAAGTAGAACAGTTTGACATAAGAGAGCCCACGGCCACCAAGAAGCGTGACAGAGACACACAAAAGGAAACAGAAGTTCGCTCGCAGTCAAACCTAGGGGAAAGAGTGCAATTATCCATGTAACCAGCAAAAGTGCAAATATCAATGTAAAAGGGTTGATGTCATAGAAGGCGTTTTACTATAGCCCAATGAGATTGCTCTGCCTGCGAAATAAAGAGAAAAGGTAGTCCAGAAACCATACGGAAAACATGGAGCCTCATATGTTTTCAGTACTTTACAGGTGTGCTCGAGGAGAGCTAAACAGCGGAAAAGACATGACGTATGCATGCCTTTCACTTAATGAAATCAAGCAAATTGTAAAAGGCAAGCCCACGAACCAACCAAACTGATGGGCCTGCAGTGGGCGTGGTTAAAAGCCCACAGTGAGATTACTCCAGGGACGGAGCTCTTTGCGCTCGACCCTAAAAACTAGCCACCATAGCACAAATGTAACAGTACCTTTTGGTTTTCACAGCCTTCTTTAAGGTGTATAGTTCTCAATTTTTATTCTGAATACCCAAAGCAGTTAGAGCCCAATTTTGTTTTTGGTACCTGATGGTTAAAGCAGCCTCTAAGGGCCTTTGTGGGAACAATCAGGCTCGTTTGAGAGCGCATGCAGGTCTGGAATAGTGTGGCATTGCTTGATTTTATTTTCAATCAGAAGCAGATGTGCCTTACAGGTATCACATATAAGAAATGTTGCCCATCCATGAATTAATTCACTTTAATAAATTATTAAGTATGAACGCAGAGTAGACAGCATCCATAATCACCCTAATATTGACTTGTGAGTCATCAGCATGTGATAGTGCTCATTAGCCATGTTGCCTAGTATGGTCAAACAAAGGATGAATGTAGGTATTGAAACGTATGGTTAAAGGATTTGCCAAACAGGATGTTGGCTCGAAAATTGTAGTTCTAGTGGCAGGTCATCTCCTGGTGATTCAGTTCTCATTCCATCATAAACATTTTTTCAACCTTCAAAATAAAATATTTAGCTGAGTTTTTGCAGAGCTCTTGAAAAGCAGTGATGTTACTAGAAAGACATGAAATAAATAAAAGACTTTAGGTTGGCGAACAATGTCCTACTAGGATACTTTGTGAGAGAAATATATGCTTGGATACAATGACATTTTTTTGTAAACCTTTAACTTAGCCTCAAAGTCAGTCTTATTGGCCTTAAAATATGGTTTATACCTTCCTAAAACCTAATGTCATGGATTGTTTGGTGTCAGAAAACCACTGTAGTGGATGTTTAATTGTCTGACTAATCATTTATTGCTTTCTTGCGTGGATACTAAATTTACTAGTATCTTACTTGGACAGTCAAAGTTGTCTGTGTACTTTACCAGCTGTCAAAATCTGACTTAAAAGTCCCCAAATACACTTTCCGCATGATAAGAAGCCCAAGCAGTGTTAAACTTGGGGATCACTGATGCAGATGTGAAAATTGTACAGTTTATCAAATAGAGGTCACTCCAGTCTAATGCAGTGGAGCTGTCTACTGTTACTATGCTATTCCAAACAATCACAATGTTAGTTCACTAGATATGGCCTGCATTATGTGTAGGTTAATTCACCAGTAAGGAGAATCCCAATTGCTCAGTGTCGTCTAGAAATTCATAGGCAATATGATTGTTTGCATTATTAAAAGTAGACATTCTTCGAACTATTAAAAACAGTCATTCTTAGTACTTCACCACATGCAGCCTATTGAACTTTGATCTCTAAATATAATGGAAACACCCTTGAATACCCATTTTGCTGATTATGTAGATGGCTGCTTGTGATACTGGTAGTGCTGTTCCTGAACTTAGTATAAAACAAACTGCATTATAGGACACATTCATTAATTCATTGCCATTACTGAATTTGTCTTTTATTCTGAGATTAGATCTTTAGAATCCATTGTTGTCTATCTATTGCTGTCTATCCTAATCAAACAGTAGATGTGACGAATACATTAGTCACATTAATCATATTAGAAAATAAAAGGAATTGAGGGCACCCTTTCCAACTTTGATGGGAGCTTTGGAATGTAAATAATCTGTGTTTCTTTGAGTGTCCAGTTTCATTATACGAAGATAACATCTCTTCAAATGAGGGTTTAAAATTGGGGAGAGTTTTGCTAAAACTGCATTGGAGATGTTGAATTGTCATTTAAAAAAAGTCCAATCTGAAGTAAGCCCCCCTGTATAAGAGTAGATGTATATCGACTAATAATCAGTTTGCAGTTGATAGTTATGAGGTAGAATGATGGCACTTTTCATTCCAAATTGATGTGGAAATAAGTTGGAAAGAAAAGGGCAAACATTTTTAATCTCTGGTTTGACAGAGAATGTAAACCAAAGCCAATATTGGAAGCATTACAGACTTACAAAATGATCTATAAGAATGATCGATAAGAAATATAAGACCTTGATAAATCATAAAATAGTAGAGAATATGAAAAGGGTTGGGAAATAATGGTGAAAATAATTAACTTCTAGACCATCACTCACCTAGGGTTTATCAGGCCAATCATTAAAAAACAGGCTTTTTTAAACTCAAAGTTCATATTAATTAACCATCTCCCACAAGACTACCAATCTGACTTCAGGTCATACTGCTACATGGAGACCACAAGCTTATACATCATATGTGATGCCTTCATGCCGTAGAGGAAGATAACCTGTGCATTCTGATATTGCGGATCCTCTCAGCAGCCTCTCAACCATCCTACCCTTACATGAACCCTGGTATCTCAAATAAATTCACCTCCACCTTTCCGTCACAGGTCCTCCTACTTTTCCAATTACCACCAGTAGATTCACATCGGCCCCTCTGGACCACAAAAAATCCCTTTAACCTGTGGAGTTTTTAGGGGTTCCATTCTGTCTCCTGTCATCTTCAACTTTACATGGAGCCACATAGTGCTCTAAACACTTATAAGAGCATCAAGATTCACCAATATGCCAATGGTATATAACTCTGATTGAAATTCTACTTCAGACATCAAAGCCTCAGACCTTGCTGCACATCATCCGAACCTGGATGTCCATTGCCAAGCTGAAACTCAAAACAGCCTGTTATTTGCCAAGAACAGCAAGCAAGAAACCAAACAAATCTAGCTCAATGACCAAAACCTTCCACCGCCATGCAAAGGCTGTCAGAGATGGGGTGCTGGGGGCCCCCATGGGCAGCCCCGTCGCCCTTTTCACTGCCTGAATTATAGGCAATGAAAAGCGCGATGGGTGCTGTCGCACCTGGCGCATTGCAACATTGCCACTGGTTCGATTACAAGCTGGCATCAATGTTGGGGCCAGTTTCCCGCTCGCCCAGCAGGAAACTCATAATAGGGCCAGCGAGTGGAAGACCGAAATGGCGGTCTTCTGACCTAACTAGTTTGGTGGACGGCCTCTGCTGGCAGCTAAACTTGTAATGAGGCCCTAAGTCGCTTGGATTTATCCTGGACTCCAACTTCAGTCTTAGGGAACATTTTGATTAAAAAGAAAAATGTCCGGGTACAAAATCTCTCTTCAAAAGGATGTGCAACCATTTCTTACAGTAACTGACTTCGGAACTACTATTCAATTCCTTCTACTCACCCCACCCCATGGTCTCCCAGATTTCACAATGGCACCTCTTAAGGCCATCCAACTTGCATGCTTCAGCACAGCACTTCCATGACCTGAAGAAATATATTCACATTAGCCCAATCCTGCTGGAACTTCATTGGCTCTCCTTTCTGGCACAACACCATCTTCAAAAACATCTACATCATTCACAAAGCCATCATAACCACCACCCCTGCATATCTTGCAGACAAGCTCATCATATCTGGTGGATTTCTGCACCCTCAAGATCTACATTTGACAGAGTGAGCCCAAAATGTAATGTTGACAGAATGTATTCATTCCTGAAGGTTTTCCATCTATTTTAATTGTTTTCCCTTCAGAAATGTGAGCTCAGATCCATATGTAAGTGGGAATAGAAGCAATAAAGACCCTCATTACGACCCTGGTGGTCTACAGACGGCCACAGTGACGGTCTCACCACTGTCAAAGCGGTGGTCCAACGGTCATGGCGGCGGTCAGACCGCTGCATTATGACCATGGTGGTTCGGCCATGATCAGGACACCAGCACCACCAGTTTTCCTCCACTGGAGGAACTGGCGGTACTCACAGTCCTAATCTGCCAGGGCAGCGCTGCATGCAGAGCCACCATGGGGATTACGATGCCCCTCTCTGCCAGCTTTTACATGACAGTTGCATTTGGCACAAGCAGTGCAGGGGCCTCCATGGACAGCCCATTGCGCTATCGTCCGACGGGTGCTGTTGCACCCTAAGCACCCCTACATTGGTGTTGTGGGCTGTTTCCCGCTAGGCCAGTGGGCAGGATCTCTGTTTCCCCCCTCTGACCCAGCGGGGAACTCGTGATGGCCAGCGGGAAGGCAGCCATACTGGTGGTAACCAGGAATTTGGAGGGCGGGCTTTTCTGCCCACCAAACTCAAAATGACCCCCAAAGTGTCTACTGAGAATGGGCTGAGATAGAAGTGAGATTTTGCCCCGTGCTTATCTGTTTCAAGTGATCTTCCTAAGAGGTTGAGTAATTCTAGAGGTCTTCTCCCAAAAGTTGAGCCAATTTAGTATCTTATATGGGCCACTTAGTAATTTATATAAAAAACCTAGAGGGTTGCAGAAACAAAGTAGCAGTTTGAATTCATATTTTAAGACAAAAAAGCTAGTTGTCAATTTTAGTTAAACACATGTAATAGGTATGGATATTGATGCTGGATAACATTACACTTCTAAGAATGCAGTTGTATAAGTGCTTAGGCATTTTATCATGTAATATTTCATTATTTAGAGACCACATGTTCATGAATTTTAAAATTGAAATGAAAGCAATGCTGTGTCTATGTCACCTTAACTGTAAGTCCAAGGTATATTTTTTTACAACCTCTTTTAAAAGTATGGAAGTAAATCGACTCCCACTGTGACATATGATCTAGTTAGTCCTAAGATTGGGAAGAGAGCATTTTCAAATTTTAAATGATTTTTCAAGTAGGCCTTTAAAATTAAATTCCAAATGCATTTGAAGTAGAGGCTACACACTTGGATACACAACTGCAGTCTTTAAAATGTGCATTAGTAACCCAAAATATTACGTTTTTATTGGTTCAATGAGAAAAAGTTTTAAAGTAGCGGCAGATGGATGTATGATGGAGTTGCTCTCTGAATTTGTGTTTAATGAGTTGTGAGATTTTTGTAGTCTGTTTCAAAGAAATAATTTAGACTAATTTTCAAAAGGGAACAGATTGGGAGTCTTTAATTATCTCAAAAGGGCACGTTAGGGAGATGTTATATGAACCATCCTTATAGGCAGACTCATTTAAGTATTCATTCAGTGTAAACAAATCTTTAGTTGATTTTTTAAAATTAAACTCTGAAGAAGTTTCAGCTTGTTATTTCATGTTCACTAAGAAACCAGGTTGGGGCTTACGTCTTCAAGTGTGGTTCTTTGGACAGGAGAGGTATATTAATAGCTATTAGCAAACATTTTGTTCATGTGTGCAAATAATCCCAAAGGACTTAGTACAAATGTGCTTGATTGGCTGGGGTTTCTTAAATGAAAAGGGAACAGATATCTGAAACCCTTGTTCAATGATGATGGTATCCAATACCTTTGCATATCTTTTTGCTTTAAAGACACCTAGGGTTGCAACTGCAGTTGTGTTATTTTTTAAAAGAGGAGTACTTTAGAAGAATAATGTAATTATTGAATCTTATTCAGTCATATCCACACTTTTATTTGCCGAAATTGGAATAAAAACAAAATACTATTCAATCTGTCTACAAAAAGCTACAAACAGAATGTATGTGACTATAATAGGATGGCACGGTAAAAATAAGCTGCAGAGTTCTTAGGCAACACCCATATTGGACCACAAAATTAGAGCTCTTCCATAAAATCATATTTCTTTCCAACGCAGCTTTAATTAGATTTTATAGATTTATAGAATTGCTTACCTCTTAAGACCACACTTGGTAGTTGAAGAATTATGGGCTCACTAAAGGCCCATTTCACATTATTGGAGGAAATATAGGCCCTCATTACAACATTGGCGGTATTGATCACCTACCGCCATGGTGACGGCCGCCAACATACCGCCGCCATGGCTACCAGCCGGCAACGCGTATCATGACTGCCGATGGTATCCCGCCAGAAATCTGGCAGAACACAGCTGACGGTCATAGCTGACAGCAGCACTGCCACGCCAGCAAAACACCGCTGACCATATCATGAGCAATGATATGGCCTGGCAGTGTTTTGCTGCGGACGCTGCTGCTGACAGCAGCCCAGCGGACCACCTCCAGCCGGAGGACCCCCTGCAAGCAGGTAAGTTGGGTTCTCTGACCAGACAGGGGGGTGGGGGTTGTTGTGTGTATGTGGGGGTGTGTGTATGTTTTGGGATGCGTGCATGCGGGTGTGAGTCGCATTGGATGCATGCGTGAAAGAGTGATTGTGAGTGTTGTGGATGCATGTGTGTGACAAGGTATGTTGGTATGTGTTGTGGTGTGTGGGTATGTATGTGTGCATGCGTGGGTGGAGGTGGGTATGCGTGTGTGCATGTGTGTATATGGGTGCGCATGTGGGTGTGTATATGTGCGGGGGCAGGAGCGGGTGGGAAACGGTGGGGGAAGACTCTGGGCAGGGGGTGAGGGGCGGGAGAGACCCCTATCAGTGCCAGGGAAGGAATTCTCTGGCACTGATAGTGCCTACCGCCATGGTTTTCATGGCAGTACAAAAACCATGAAAACCAAGGCAGTAGGCTGGGTCGTAATCCCGAGGGTGGGAATGTGATGGCTGCCAGGCTGGAGACCAAAGTCTCCAGCCCAGCGGCTGTTACAACCCTGGCGTTCGGTGTGTTAAAGTGGCGGTGTTACGCCAGGGTCCAAATCCCATTTTTTTTACCGCCGGCCTGTTGGCGGTATTACCGACGCTTTAACACCGACCACCAGGGTTGTAATGAGGGCCTTAGTACTCAGTTGCACCCGTTCACCAACTGTAATGTCAAATCTCTGATGTTTATATGTATTGTATGCCACGCTGTGTTAAATAAAAAAAAAGAATTAAATTCTAAAGAGATTGTCATACTTAAGACAGTAAGGGCCATATTTATACTCCGTTTGCATCGAATGTGTGTCAAAAAGTTTGACCCACATTCCGCGCTAACCTTACACCATATTTATACTATGATGCCTGACCCCGCAAATGTCAAAATTCCTCTGTGTGTGTCATTTTCTGTATGCGGGAAACCACCTTGCGTTAATGACATGCAAGGTAGGCGTTCCCATCAAAAAATGACTTTAAGGCCTGTGTACCTTATTTATAATCCTGCGTCATTTTGACTCACAGGAGGGGGCGGCTCTTAAAAAATGCGACCAGCCTGATGTGAGCCGTTTTGTAATGCCTGGATGAGGGCAGCCGTTAAGGGACCTGTGGGCTCATTTCTATGGTCTCCGACCATGGAAGCAGTCCACAGGTGCCCTTCCCTGCCCCCAGGGACACCCCCTGCCACCCCCACCCACCCCTGGAGGACACCCATGGATGGGGGGACCCATCCCAGGTAAGTACAGGTAAGTTGAGGTAAGTATTATTTGAATATTTGTTTTTGTGGCATGGGGGGTGCTAACTTGGGCACCCCTATATGCCACTGTGCCCAATGGCCATGGCCAGGGGACAGAAGTCCCCTGGGCATGGTCATTGAGCAGGGGGGCATGACTCCTGTCTTTGCTAAAACAGGAGTAATTTCAGTGGGGGTTGTGCATCAAAAAATGGCGTAAGTCCGGTTAGAGCCATGATTTTTTATTCTAACCTGATTTGCACCATTTTTTGATGCACAACCCCCATTTTCCCCTACACCAGCGCTGCCTGGTTAGAGTAATTTTTTTTACTCTGACCAGCCCGCAGTGCCAGCTAACGTCAATCCATAAATAAGGCGGCCGTCTGGTGCGTTGGAATAGCATTAGCTGGCGGTAAATATTTTGACGCAAACCAGCACCGGCGCTGATTTGCGTTAAAAATTATAAATGTGGGCCTAAGTCAGCAGTCGCACAGCAACTTCCATAGAACACGATTGATGGACGAAAGCTTTTAGGGGCGGGGTGGAGACTTGGGTTATTTTTAGTTTTTGTAGTGAGGTGTGGGGCTGGGGGTGATTAGGGTTTAGGGGGGTCAGGGTTTAGGTTTAAGGGGTGGGATGGGGGGCTGGGGTGGAAGCATGCTGGGTCGTGCATGCTGATTGCTAATGGCTTTACCAGGAATGTGTTTACAATGGTAAAATCGTTGTAAACGCATTTGTGGTAAAGGCATTAGTGGTTAGAACGAGGTAGTTGCTCCGACCTCGTTGTTGAGCCACGGGTGGTTTAGGCATCCGTGGTTCCGAGATATAACCCAAGAGATATAAAGAGAGGGAGAAAAGAGATAGACGGACACAGCCAGAGGGAGAGAAGTGATAGAGCGGAACGTGGTAACAATTTACCTACGTTTGGACGCTCTTTAGGCCGATGAATCTTTTGACTAAGTGGGAACTCTCTGTACTATTAATCGATCACTCACCTTATATCGTTAATCAATAACGTACATAAGCAACACCTTGAACAACATAACACTTAACAATTAATCCAGAATACATTTCGGCGAACCCTGACCTTTCAGCCAGGAATGACCACACCAGTTTATTGCAAAATTAATGAGTTTATTTCCCTATATTAACAAAGCTAGCACAATATAGATGTGTCTCAACACCAAATGATAAACATAAATGAACATTAATAGCTGTCCATATCGTCGGAACAAGTGTAATCTATGTAGCATTTGAATCACAAGGCATTCGATAGTGGCAATGCAAAGCACTAATACGATAATCTGTAATGGGCTAATTGCGTACATTTAGTCAGCATAACAAGATCTCAAACTGCGACATGTGGAATCCTCACCTAACCTCAAATTAGCATCGGCATGTGGGACTTCATGCAAAAACAATTTGGCAACATCAATTTAGAAAACTCCTAGCTAGGGTCCTTATCAAAATCAGCAGTTGGTTACCTAAAGGAAACACAATGCAATTTTACAATTTCCTTTCATAATTACCAATTCCAATCAGCAATCAATGAAGTCTTCGTCTCACAGGTATCGTTTCTCGATCAGCATAGGACGGGACAAAGGGGCAGGGGTGAACGGGGCAATTGCCTCACGGCGGCAAAGTAAGGCTACTACTTCATGCAAAGGGGCAAATCAAAGTTAAAGTCTCTAGGGCAAGAATCATTAAAGTCTCTTTCTCTCGATTAGAGAAAGTATCAAAGTCTCTCAAAATGGCATCGCAGCAAAATGGGTCATACTAGCTACGAAGTCAAAATGGCGGGATGTCCGAAGATAGAGAGAGCTTCTCTCTCGTGCACCTGATTTTTATAGACAACAGTTCAAGTCCTGTAGGGTCTCCATTGGTGGGTTCATAGGTTAGCTTCAAATTGACCAATCAAAAACGTCAGTTCTCAAGCTTTTACTTGAGCATACATTATCCTTGGAGATGGGTACGCAAGTTGCAACATTGTTTCTCCATTAGCTTACTCTCAGAGCCTCCATTGTCCGCACCTGCAAGCCGACCTTGAATTTAAGAGAAAATATGCCATGCTGGCACCAACTTTAAGATAAGCATGTGAGCAGTCTCTGTGGAAAAGTACAGCTTCAAGCAGAAATACACGTTTAATAGCACAGTGGAAAAATACGAACATTTAAACCGTGAGACCAGGCAACTAGGCCAAAGCCTCCGCTAAAGTAATGCTAAGCTAAGGCATTTCAAATAAGCAAATCGTAGCACACGTTTATGATTATGTCGGATTAGTGCAATTCTAATACACCACATTATATAAAGCACGCATATAAATGATGGCAAACTACTCTGAGGGCACATTTTGTCCCCGTACAATCTTTATTAATTCGGTTAATGTCACACACGATTATGTCAGCACTACGTTTATGCGTTAATAAATCAAAACCTTCATTTTCTGCTTCATCAGAGGCAAAGAGAAAAAGTACAAATAGTTTGAGTCAGAGTTTGCATGGGAGAAGCAGCCCAATCATGAATTGGACATTGTGGACTCAGAGTAGGTAACTCACGTGCAAATTTCTGCTTGAAAGTTAAACATCTAGGTCGAGCTTTATAAATATCCTTGGGGCAAACTTCGATTAACTGGGCTGACCCAGGGACTAGAATTGCACTGCACTGTGGTGAGGGTCCTTTTGTGAAGCTTCCGTTATTCTTACCTTCGAAGAAACACTGATCAGACAAAAAGCGAATTAATTTCCTATCAGTTTGCTCATGATTTTCTATTTTTAAGCTTTATTTGATACGGCAGATTATACAGTAATGTGGCTCTTCCCATAAATAAATAAAAAACGGAAAATAAATCAACAAACAGTCAACTATTGTAAAAAATATTTTGGTGGGACCAACCTCAGTATAGAACTGTTCACTTTAGTTTTTTTTTTATTCTTTTTTTTTTACTTTATTTGCATAGATTCACGCTGTTTGTCGTCCCCGTCATAAAAAGCTGTTGTGTTGCTTCTTGAAATAATGCTAACACTCACTGTAAAAAACAAACAAAAATAATAAACTCGTTTTTTAAAAACGTATGCACTCTTGTTGTTCTTCTTCAAACGTCACTCCTGTCGTGAGTTTTTGAGCAGTAATTTGAAAGTTAAATAGTAAAAACAGTCAGTTCCATACAGAATCCTTTCATATTAGTTAACTGAGGCCCTACCCCGGTGAACACATAAACAATACCCACTGGTGCTACACTTGATCCTTACTAAAGGGCCCACGAGTGACTGCCCTTTGTAAATACATTCGCCTATGGCTCTTGCACATAAAGGAGACACGAAGCGCTCTTGGACATGGTTTTTGAGGCCCACATACACGTGAACCTCTGAACTGTAACCTTAGTAAGGATGGGTTCACTGCCTTGTAAAGGCTTCAATGCACAAGAAATCCTTTCGCCTTTGTGTATGTTTCAAAGGAGCTGCAGGGCTTTGAGCCTGGATATCTGACAGTGCGTATCATGTTGTGGCCTGCAGACAAAGGAATGAAGACATTAGTCATTAATGTCCACAATTAGTCAAACATAATAAAACAATGGGACCTCTTCTTGCACCATTTGCAACGTGCCGACTGATTTGACATGAAGGTGGGTTAACCTGCTAGTTTCTAAAACTCTGAATCAACGAAAAACAAATGAACACAAATCTATTTTGTAATAATGTTCCTAATCTATATGTAAATTTGTTGTTTGGACTCAGTGGTTTAACTGACTCATGGACAGCATAATAATAAAATATACCCATTTCAGCTGATTTATTTTCTTGGAAATTGTCTGTGACCATCGTTTCATATAGGTTGTAGGCAACACAGTATTTTTCATGCTAAATTTTAATGAGCCTGAAGAAATGCAAACATTCATTTTGGTGTCAAACTGTCATAGATTGGGTCAATAACATGAGAAAGAAATGTAACGAATGCAACATAAGCCACCATGGTTTGCTATTGTGCTTTACATTACTTTAAGCGTTTTATGTCTCTGTTTGAAATTGGGTTACTAGTTGACTTGGGTGTGAGCCCTGGTCAAGCTGCAACTAAAATCCTAGTCAGGGCATGGCACAAGCAAACACCAAATTAACCTGTGCCCAATCCTCTGGTAGCCCTCTCTGGCACAGAGCAATCAGGCTTAACTTAAAGGCAATGTATAAAGTATGTGTGCAGCATGTCAAACAGTAAAACAGTGAAAACACAGCACAAAAGATTTATGGGGTGAGTGGTGCGGTTCTGGTGTGAATGGAGCAGTTTGTGGTCACGAAGAGCCCAAAAGCTTGATTTCAAGAGCTCCAGAGCAACAGCAAACCCCCAGGACTTGGGTTCAGGAACCTGTTGAAGACAGGCTCAGGAGTTGTTGGGGAGCCTTGTATGTCCTTGAAGGTCAGATCAGTTGGCCAGTAGCCTATCCCTTGGAATTACCATGGGTTCCTGGGTTCAAGCTGAAGTTGCAGGTTTGGTTCTTCTTCCCCAGGCAACAAGGCAGCAGGCAGCAGTTCAGCACAGTGGGGCAACAGTTCCTTTAGAGCAGCAGTCCAGCAGTGCAACAGCCTTTGCAGCAGGACAGTAGTCTTTCTTCCTGGTGGATCCACTGGGCCAAAATTGTACTGAAGAGCTGGTGTCTAGGGTCCTTCTTTTATGCACTGGTGCCTTGTTTCTGGAATGTGGGGGAAGTTTCTAGACAGTGGCTTTGAAGTGCATGGAATTTTCAGCCTCCCCTGCCCTGGCTCCAGGCTGGCTGACAACCCAAAAGGACAACCCAATAAGCCCTTGAAGGCTTGGGTTTAAAAATGTAACAGTAAGAGGGTGCAAACAAGGGACTCTTTATAAAAATGATATCACTAAACAAGTTTATATGTAGCATATGGTGTTGTTATAACATCAAGTCAATAAATGACATATCTCAGACCAATGATGACTCACATAAATTGAGAACGCAGGTGTATAAATGCACAAATCAATATATTGAATGAAGAAACACAAATTAACATTCTTCAGGGTAGAAGAAAAGAATCTTCATCAACACATATACAAGGCAGGCAGTCCAAATGTCTGTTTAATAGTCCACTCAGATGTTGATAAATCCACAATTTTCAAAGCAGGAGTTATCCACTGTTCAACCAGAAAGAATACTGATATGGGTTTAGTGCAGACGTTTTGATGCAAACCTTTTCTTCTACCCAGAAGAATGTTGATTTGTGTTTATTCATTGAATATATTCATTTGTGCGTTTATACACCTGCCTTCTCAATTTATTTGAGTCATTGTTGGTCTGAGATATGTCATTTATTGACTTGATGTTATGACTTAACAAATAAATGTGTTCAGTGATATCATTTTTCCAAATAGGTCCCTTGTTGGAACCTTCTTGTGATCAAAAATCTGACTTCACCACTAACTAGGGCTTCTCACCTCAATTTCAAAGACACCAAGGGGCATATTTATAATGCCTTAGCACCACCTTGCACCACATTAACGTCATTATTTTTTACATTAATGTGGCCCAACAAGGCCGAAATCCCTGCACCGTATTTACAGGGTGGCCAATGCAGGCATTGCGCCACCCTGTAACCCTTTGCGCTACATTATGCCTGCGCCAGGCATTATGTATGCAAAGGGGGAACTCCCCTGTTAGGGGAGCTGGAAAAATAGCATAAGGAAATCTATGAGATTTCCTCGTGCCATATTTTACGGCACTTTTAACGCCTGCCCAAGAGCAGGCGTTAAAAGGGAGCTTCCATTCTTTAAAATGGAGCCCTATGTATTCTGCAGGAGTAGTGCCAATGTTTTGGCACTACTCCCGCAGAGTACATCAATAGCATCATGTGAAATGACGCTATTGCCCCCTACCCAGCGCCATGGTGTGCCATATTTTAAATATGGCGCACACATGGTGGCGGTAGGAGGGTGCTAAGGGGCGCAGGGAGAGTGGCGCTGCACTCGGTGCAGCGCCACCTTCCATAAAACTGCCCCAATTATATACTGTTTATCTTTTCCTATTTGGAAATTACACTTATATAATGTAATTGTGCAACTTCTGTGTTATCCTATGGAAGAGATATACCTTGCAGTAGAGCATAAAATAATTTAAGAGTTTCTCACCACCATGACATATAAAACTTAAACATGCATGTCCAACTTTTTTAAATACACAGTACACTGCCCTTGGAGCTGTCCAGGGCCTATTTTAGGGGTTACATATGTATTAAAAACAAAGGTTTGGGCTTGGCAAAAAGTTTATTTTGCAAAGTTGACATGGCGTGGCAGGCTAAAACTACACACACATGCTGTGAAATGGCAGGCCTGATACAAGGTTAAAGAGATAATTAAGTGAGTGAAACCATCACTGCTGCAGGCCCTCTAGTACCATTTAATTTGCTGGACTTGGGAACGTATAGTGTACTTTACTAGAGACTTACAAGTAAACGTAATATGCTAACTGGGTATAAGCCAACTCTACTGTGATTTAAGGAGAGAACACTTTAGCACTGGTTAGCAGTAGGAAAGTGCAAGGAGTACTAAGACCAACAAAAACAAATGCAGTAAAGATGGGAGGAACGGCTAAACGTTTGGAGATGACCCTGCAGAGAGAGCCAGGTCCAACAGTCTCCTAAGTGCAGGCAGATACAATGATTCATTTGTGTTGATTTTTTTCTCTTAGGCATTCATGGTTTAACATTTCAAAACAGTATAGAACATGATTTGTAAATATGTGATAAGATCAATTGTGAGCTCATTCTCTCTGAGCTCTAAGCTATATAAAGGGCAAATATGCAAAAAACAGTACCAAAACACCTGGGCTTTTTTAGTAGATATCCATTTTATTAGAAGAGCTGCTATGCATCTGTCTGTAATCCAATAATGTCATTAACATTTCAACTATTGGCAACCTTTCTCAACAACTATGCTGGATACTCAGGAAAAACTTTTGTTTTTAAGAACATCATCTTTTTTCATATTTATGTCTTATTTGGGATTTCAACAAATACAAAAAAAAGAACAGAACATCACGTCGTCAGCTTGTATCGCAGTACATACCATCAAAGAAGGGAGACAGTAGGAGCGATAGAGTACACACATACAATTCAATGCAGTATTTACTATCGTATAGATTTTGGTGCGTATTTTTTAGTCCCACTTTCATGGCATGTGTGGCACAGATTCCTGTCTATTTAGCAAATAACTTGTAAAGGGGGTCCACATGTTCTTGGGGCAAGATGCCATAGGCAGTTCCTCCGCTTAATTTTCTAGAACATTCTTACAAAAAGTCACTTATTTCAGCCATTTTACTTTAGTGGGATGTGCTCTTTTCCTCCATTGCATGGCCTCTTGACGTTTGGCCAGTAGTAGTGTTATTGCTGTGAATTGATGCGGCAACAACTGCAATGATTTTACCATACCCAGCAGACATATCTGAATCATGCATTGCACTGGTTCTTCGATTAGGTCACACAAGGTGTCTACCACTTCTGCCCTGAATTCCCCTATTGTGGGGCACTCCCATGCCAAGTGTACAAATCCCACCCCTGTCACCCCACATTGAGTGCATCGTGTGTCTGCTCATAGCCCGTATTGTGGCTTTTGAAGAGGTGTGTAGTACATCTAGTGCAGATATCTGTAGTGTATGATGCGAAAGTTGCTGGTAGATGGGAGGCAGCTAGTTAGTGAGCAGCAATATTTCCAGTCATCCTGTGTCAGGGGAGCTGAGAGGGAGGCATTCCAGCGTGCTAGTGCTTTGTCAGTCGATAATGGGATGTCCGTCTGTGTGGCTTCGTATAAGTTAGTGTCTAATTGTCTCCTACCCGTGCTCGTGAGTAGTATTTGTAATGCTCTCAGTGTTGGGGACCCAGCCGGGAATGTCGGGTATAAGGCCTTTATGGCATGTGTGAGGCGGTGATAGTAGATAATAAAGAGTACTGTGACATTGTGTATGTGTTGCAAATCTGCTGCAAATCTGCCAGGCCCACAAAGGTCCCATCCGAGTAGAGATCTCTCATGGTGGCAATTCCTACTGTTTTCAGCAGAGTCTGTATCCCTGGCTCATGTGTGACCAACAGCACCGGGTGGCACTCTAGGGGTAGTACTGGGTCATACAAGGGCAGTAATCCTGCCTGTGCCCCTAGTGCATGTCAGGCCTCAATTGTGCAGTCTACTGTGCTAGTCTATGTATGAGGAGCGTCTCTACGTACTCGTGGTATTACATGTCACAATAGCATGGGGTGTACTTCTGCCTCCATAGCCAGGTATGGTATACATTTGGGCATGTGTGCATGTTGTGCTTGTGCACATAGGTACTGTAAGTGCAGGGTTGGCACTGTGAAGCCACTTTTTTCATGTGGCAAAGTCAGGCTTTCACATCTCAGCCTTGGCTGCTTCCCTTCCCATATTAGCTTGACCAATTGTGCTCTGAGGAGCCTGAAGAACCCGCCAGTTAGGGTGATAGGAATATTGTTGAATAGGAACAAGAAGAAGGGTAGCACTACCATCTTTATGATCGCCACTCTATCCGCAAAGGACAGTGGCATTTTTTTCCAGTGCTCCACCAGGTCCTCAAGCTTTGACAGAGCAGTGCCGTAATTAGACTGCCACACCACTTTAGGGTCTTTATGTATCCATATGCTTAAATATTTCACAGCATCTGTGCACCATTTGAGCAGGTATTCCAGGGGTATTGTCTTCGCCTGAGTCGTCAGTGGCAGGATCAATGATTTCTCCCCATTGATGCTGAGCTCAGAATATCATTTGAATCTTATATATTCCCTGAGTATAGGTGTCAGCCGGGTTGAAGTGTTTCTCACATACACTACCATGTCATCAGCATAGAGCGACACCCCTCTCGGTGCTGCATAAATCGAAGTGCCACATCTGAATGCCTCTGTCGTATGATGCAAGCCAGTGGCTCCACCATGAGAGCAAACAACAGTGGAGACAACGGGCATCCCTGTCTTGTCCCACATTGTATTGACACCGGATTCGACGCATTCCCATTTACTTGTACTTGCCACTATATAATAGTTGGATCCATCAAAGACACGCATCATGCAGACCAATTCACTTCAATATCGTGAACATGTAAGGCCATTCTATAGAGTCGAAGGCCTTGGCGGCATCCAAGAGTACTGCCGCTGCCTTCAATTGAGGAATCAAGAGATGTAATAGTGCAAACAAGGTACGCAAATTGTGGGTGGTGGAGCGATTTTGGATGAAGCCCGATTGGTCAGGGAGAACAAGATTAGGCATGAGGGGCTGCAGGCGATTTGCTATTATCTTTGCTAATATTTTCGCAATGTTATTTATTAGGGACAGAGGGTGATATGATCCACACTGCTCTGGTTCCTTGTCTTTTTTAAGGAGCACTACAATAAGGGCCTCTCTCAGTGTAGCAGGGAGTACCCCCTTTGTGTAAGCTTTGTCATACATGTTATAAAGATGGGGGCTCACTTGTGCAGCATATGCCTTGTAGAATTCCCTGGTCAGCCCATCAGGGTCTGGTGATTTTCCATTTGGTAGTGTCTGTATCGCATTGCGCACCTCATCCATGTCTATAGGCCTCAAGAGATACTAGGTACCTAGATCCTGCTAGGTGTCTGATGCCACGCCAGGGCTACATCTTTCAGGTACTCCGCAATATCGGACTTATCTGCACTGTCAGAACAGGCGTTCATTGACCCACAGTAGGCTGGAAAGACTTTCAAGATCCCTTTTTCAGTCAAGTGTTCCTGGCCTATCCCATCTTTTATTTTGATTACTTGCTGAGGACTCCTGGCTGGAAGTAGTTTGGCTGCCAATGTGCGCCCTCGGCGCCCCCCTTAGCCATGTTCTCTAGATACGTACCGACAGGACATATAGAATTTCTCCCGATCGGCAGTGTCCTGATATTCAATATTATGGCCCCGGATGTGCGCTAACGTTGTGAGATCCCCTGTGTGTTCGTATTCCTGCTCCATCTGCTAGATAGTATTCTCCGTCCTACCCAGCTGGGTGCATATATCCCTGAGCATCCCCAATTTCGTACCGATGCAGACCCCACGGATTGTAGCCTTAAAGGCTTCCCAGAGGGTGGCTGCGCTTGTCCCTGAGTCTTTCTTAGAGTCAAAATACTCTCATATGGCATGTCCTAGTGTGTCTTTGTACACCTGGTATAGTAGCGCGGTATTTTGAAAACGGCATGTGAATGGTCTAGGTGTCATCATGGGAATTGTGACATCCAGCCTCACTGGTTTGTGATTGGCCAGCATCCAAGCTAGGTGCTGGACCTCTGTAACCCACAGGCCTGCTTCCTCCGATACCAGCCAGTAGTCAAGGTGGGCCCAAGTAGCATGCACCGTGGATGTATATATGCCCTCCCGTGCCTCTTCGTTGCACAGCCTCCAGTCTACCATATTGAAGTCTGCCATAGTTTCTTTGAGTATTTTCGCAGAGCGACGGTCGTGTCTCGTTACCCCCATCGACCTGTCATTTTGTGTGTCTAATGTTGTCTTCAAATCTCCTCTCCAAAGGATCACCGCTGGCAGCATGGTGCTCAAGATATTCCAGAGTAGTGTAGAATGTTGGGTTGTCAATGTTCAGACTGTGAACATTCACCAGTGTGACCATGTTTCCCTCCAGGGTCCCCTGTAGGATGACATATCTTCCCTGCTCATCTGTGATAGTGTGCACTGAGGTGAATGGTGTGTTTCTTTTTATCAGTATCATCACTCCCCGAGAAGATGAGGAGTATGACGAAGCTGCTTTCACTCCCACCCATCGCGTACCTATTGCTTTCTCCGATGTGCGTATCAGATGTGTTTTCTATAGGAAGACAATCTGTATGGGGTGTCTATCGAGGTATGCTAGAACCTGCCAAGTTTTGCAGGGTTTATTGAGTCCCCGTACATTCCAGGTCAGGAGAAATATAGCAGCCAAACTGTGGGACTGTTGATTTGGTGTTTCACAAGTAGAGTCTATCGTAGTAAAGTGTATATGTGCATGATCATCATACAATATCTCCTTATATGGTACATCTGCAGCTGCAACATAACGAGCCCCAACCTTTCCTCACACCCACTTCAGCATCCCAATTATGCTAAAGAAAGCTTCATCAACTTGCGAAGAATGTGTCCTCCGCATTTTGAATATCTCTCAGAATTTTGTCACTAACATTACACACTACAAAATAAGCCATAGATCAGTTCTGTTCGGGGTGCACCCTCTGTGGGGCGCTCAGAGATCTGATATCCCCCGTCTAGCAGGGTGGTCATGATGACTCACATGAATGGCTCAGGTTGTCTATCTTTCTTTATACATTGATGAGCATTTATGGAAGGCCTGTACCACCTATCGCAGCTGTCACTGTGGCGCTCTTCATGCCACTCTTTAACGTGTCCACTGCATTGGATTTGCAGCTTTCGGTATGGTCTTGTCCAGTTGGTTCAGCATGTGGTGGAGGCACTGTGTCTCATCATCCATAATGAACTGGTCAGGGCCTCAATCGGAGTCCGCATCGGTTTTGACTTCTGGAGAGCGGCATTGTTTGTATTTCCTCAGCAGTTTGTTGGTGGCCTCCATTCCAGCTTGTGGCGAGTTGAAAATTCTTGTTTTATCCAAGTGGTCAATTCGCAATCTTTCCGGGTAGAGCATGGCATAAGTGATTCCAGCTTGTTGTAGTTTCCATTTTACTGGTAAACATTCTTTGTGAGCAATTTGTACAGTGGTTGTGAAATCGGCGTAAAAAGATAGATGATTTCCTTGGTGGGTGATTTCTTTTTTCTCGTGGGCCAGTCTTAGGATCATGTCCCAGTCTCTGTAGTTCAGTAGCTTGACCGGGACCAGAAGCGGTGAAGCCCTGGGAGGGGGCTTCGAGGCTAGGGAACTGTGTGCTCTCTCCACCACAAATATTTGGGACAGGGCCTCAGATCTGAAGACTTCAATAATGAGGCGTTCTATATAGGATCCATGTTTCCTGTGTTCGTCCACTACAGGAGCCCTGTTATGCGCACCTTGTTGCGCCTCAAGCGTGCCTCCAGGTCTTAATTTTTTGTTTTAATTACCACCAATACCCTCTCCATGTCCAACATTTTTTCCCCAGTCTTTAAGGCTTCGTCTTCTACGTTGGATACTCTTTGCTCGACATGTATGAGACGGGAGTCATGCTGCCTCAACTTGCTGGAGAGGTTGTCCATGCAGATGTCTAGTCTATCTATCTTACTATCAATCATCTGTAGACTTTGCTGCATGGCAAGTAGTGTATTTTCTATGGTACTTTCAGGTTGGCTGGGTGCTTTTTTATCTGCCTCAGTGTCTGGCGGCTCACAGGAGCTTTTTTTGGCTCTGAATGTTAATCAGGTTTGCGATTTGTATGATTTGCCCATTGTCACTTCGGCCTATCACCAGGCAGTCTGTATGTTGTTTCTGTTGCATCTCGTTTGGGAGAGGTCTCTGGGAGCGTCAGTTCCAGGCCATGCGCTTCTTGGTCCCCGGCCCGGTGTCAAGTACCTAATGGGATTTGCACGCTCTGCCTTCTCTGCAGGGTCAGTAGGCTGCCCACTCTGCCCGCAATGCTGGGTGTGCTGGTGCCACGCCTATCTTCCTGGCTCTGGGCTTGGGCATATACAGTTTGTGACCAGTGTTGTCCGCTCTTCGCCTTTGTCTGCATTAGTGCTCAAGGCTTCGTAGCGGTTGGGGGAGTGAACACGGTCCTGATCTCCCCTCGGGCCCCGCAGGTATTGATCTGGCACGGATACTTGTGCCTGTGAACCATCAGTTGGTGTCCCGCCATCTGCCCCAGCGAGTCCCTCGTGCCCTTCTCGGCCTCCCGGGCACACCACTCCGCCCCTCACGGGCACTCTGTTTCCCTGTCGCTCTGGTCCCAATGAAGTGCTGCTCTCCTTCCCACCTTCGGTGTTAGTCCTTTGGGCCTCCCATTGCTGTCACCGCGACCTCAGCCACCACTTCTCCTCTATACTAGTCATGTGGCCTCCGGCCCCAGCAACCATCTGCGAGGTCCGCCCGATTGAGGTGCTTGCTCTGTTTGTGTTCCACTGCCAGGGCGGGTTTCTCCATCAGCGAGCCGGTGTTGCAGGCAGCATTTTGATTTTGAGGCCCGCAGGTGGGCCCATCAAAGAGTCTTCTTGAGGTGCACCGACAGTCACCCAGCCTGTAAATCACTTCGGTAGTGATCTAGCACCCCATCTATATCACTGGCTCCGATGTGGCGTGCATAGTATGTACCTCGGCCAGGATTTTGTTGGATAATTTGCTCATGCCCGGCGGAGCTGCATTATAGTGTTGCCATCTTGCCGTGGGCTCTCTAGCACTCCCGAAGTACAAGATCTTTGTGATTGTTTAGATTTTCTCTTTTTTAGAAATGGCATGGTAAGCATAGTCAGTAAGTGAAAATAGCCAACATGAATAGGGTCATCAATATGCCACGGGTTAATCCAGCTTTATGGAATAACACAAACTTCTCAATTGCCCAAATAAGAGTAAGGAACATTGGATAACTTACTCCAGCCTCCTAGAGTGCATCAAGAGTTATGCTAAAATGCATTTGTCTTCCATTTGCCTTAATCCTTAATTCAACGTAGTAAAGGAAGTCACTCAAGCCATTCCCAGCTTTAAAGAATTCAGTATCCCTCTTGACAATTAAGTTTTAGTTTGCAGAAACTTTAACTTTCAACTGACTGCTATTTTGCCAGTCAAAAGCATGATTCTGGCAAAGTCACAATTGACAAAAACCTTGTTAAAATATTTGTCCATCAGTCAAAACTTCCAAACTCCACTATAAATATACAAAGGGGACCAACATCAAATTGAATAAGTAATGCATGAAAGGGGAGACTAATTCTAGAGAAGATCAACACTTTTATCTGATTCACTTAAATCATCACACCTAAAGACTCTAAACTCAATTAAAGGAGTGATTAGAACACTGACCCCCACCATCACCCTCTGTCCTCATCCATGTACAGATCCACAGTGGATTTCACCTGCACATTGTGCATCGTAGGCATAGTGCCCTCTATTGATGAATATATGATGTTCACATACCTGGTGTGATCGAGAGATGCACATATGAATCAGGGAGCCTGACAACAGTATTACAGCACAGTGCCTATGTTATAATTGCAATGAGCCTAGGTGGTATTCCTGACAGTGAACGCAATGGCACCATTTGAGTAATTATTGCTGACACCACTCTTTGAGCCAAAAATGGTTAGTGACAATTAGAAAGATGTGATGCAGTACCTATTCTTTCCTCTTACTTCATGATGCCTGAATGTAGGAGGCCTCAATTGGTTGTCAAAGTTGCTGTAAGCAGATGAAATGAACATTTCAGTTTTGCAAATATTCTTTACTGCATACGTCATGTCGTCCTGCACAGACAGACACGAACAATACTTCTTGTCTTTGATGGAAACAGGAGAGAACTTTCAGTCTGTATAAATCACAATTTCCATGCACACATTCAGTTTGGGTATCTGGGAAATTCTTATACCACAGTCATATCCCAGACAATTCAGTAGATGGTGCTTAAGGGACATCTTTTAATAAGAATTTGAAATCTCCTTCCTTTGACTATTCTTCATATACTTGCTGTGCGTTGCTGTTGATGATGGATATTTCCTGTCACTCTCTCTTTTTTTACTTTCATTCTTCACTTCATTCTACAAGTAGGTAAAGTGAGACATACCTTATATTTGTGCCAGTACTCACCTTGTTGGTCCAAGTCATAGTGATTCTTCTAAAATGCTTCCTCCTGCATGTGGATGCGGTTTTATTGATACTGGACACTTCCTATGGGGTGCCAATGGTCATCATCCAAGTCTTTGTCTGTTCTTACCTGCCACTTGACAGGGAGTCTCACATGGTGATATTCTTGGTGATAGTCTTCAAGTGTGCAGTCGTGTCTATGCTGAGTTTGGGAACAGAATGGACCACAGAAAACCATCTGCTGCATCATTGAGGCTTCAGCGATTGGTAGCCAAAATTGTGTGTACTGTTCGTAGTATGAGAAGCAGAGTCCAAATCACTGCTCCATAGTATACAGGGTAGTTCCTCTCTATTGGAATAACTGTGGACCTGTGGATAGTACCAGCCTGCATCTCCAAGTGATTTGCAGCTTCAGCAGGATTTTGCATTTTCCGACGACCTTCCACTGCCTATTCATGAGACGGTGGTCTTCAAATGCAGTACAAACCTAGTTATTGTCTTGCTATTCTTTTATGGATGGTGCGCTGCTGAGCGGAATAATTTAAGCACACAGAGTAGCAGGTGCAGTACATCTTGGCTCAAGATGGCAATTGCAATTTAGTTAGGGATTGCTCTTTCAAGAATGGCTGTGCAACAATTTTGGGTGCATAACCTGGGTGTTACATTCCATTAAATTAGGGTATGACATGCAACCATATACCTGTACAGAAATGTCATTGTATAGTGTAAAATGTGGGTCATTTTAGTGTGCAATGGATTGAGGTCTTTGTTCCCACTGTGTTAATTTAGGCTCTTTTACAGAAGCCGAGATATTTATTGACTTGCTTGTTGTGGAAGTGTAGTGCCTTGCAATCTACAGATCAGCATGGTACCACAAGAAAGTGACTGTTGGAATTCTGCTGCAATGCACAGGACAGGCTGTAGCAGTACTATAGTTACATCTGCCACTGTGTGACACTTTATGGTTTGTCTCCAGCCAGTCTGTGTATGTGCTTCATGGTGGAAGTTCATGCACCCATTTGTGTAATTGAAGTCAGGGCTGATGCAGTAGGGGGAAGCACCCATTTGTTTGTTTTATAATTTCTGGATATTTGTCCATACTGTGGTAATGTTCTTCTTGTATGAAAGAACTGTTATTTCTAGCTTTATTGCCAAACCATGTGTGGGGTGCTACTTGAATCTGTCACCCTGTTGCTTTTTTCCCCATGCTCGTGGTAAATTTCACTTTGACCTGAAGTCATTTTGAGCTAATGTACAAATGATGTTTGTACAATTAATTTCAGTCAATACTGTTTTTGTGATTATGTGATTAATCAACACATTTTCTTTTCTTCTTTGTAATCCTTAACAAGTGACCATTTAGTGCCCTATTCACATATAAAAGCATATATAGGGGGTCATTCTGACTTTGCTCCAAAGTAACCCCGTCGAAAGACCGCGGGGGTCATTTTGACTTTCACGCTGGGCCGGCGGGTGACCGCCAAAAGGGCGCCCGCCGGCCCAGCGGGAAAGACCCTGCAACAATGAAGCCGGCTCCGAATGGAGCCGTCGGAGTTGCAGGGGTGCGACGGGTGCAGTTGCACCCGTCGCGATTTTCACTGTCTGTTAGGGGGCCCCTGTTAGGGGGCCCCTGCACTGCCCATGCCAGTGGCATGGGCAGTGCAGGGGCCCCCAGGGGCCCCACGACACCCGTTCCCGCCATCCTGTTTCTGGCGGTGTAAACCGCCAGAAACAGGCTGGCGGGAAGGGGGTCGGAATCCCCATGGTGGTGCTGCAAGCAGCGCCGCCATGGAGGATTCTCCGGGCCAGGGGAAATCGGCCGGAAACTGCTGGATCCCCTTTTCTGACCGCGCCTTTACCGCCGCGGTCGGAATGGCCCTGGAAGCACCGCCAGCCTGTTGGCGGTGCTTCCGTGTCCCTCCACCCTGGCGGTCCATGACCGCCAGGGTTGGAATGAGGGCCAGAATGTTATATTATTTGCCAGGTACAACAAGCATGACACAATGAAAACCTAGTTCAATGACGTGAACCTTGACGGTTTCGAACCCCAACTCTCACCAAATGGCAGGTCACTTGCCACCCTGGACACCAACCTCTCCATCAAGGAACACATTACCAAAAAAGCAAAGCCATCATAGTACCAGCTCTCTCTTCCAAAGGAAGTCAAACTGTTTCTTCCAGAAAGTGACTTCGGACTGTTGTTCAAGCCCTTGTACTCTTGCATTTCGATGCACAGTCCTATTCCTTTCAAGCACTCTGTCTCTGTGATACTCCATCTTTCAGAGAATCTTACATTATGCGGTACCCATCTACACATTAGGACAATGAAGTACCCCATCTTGAGTTATGCCTGTTTAGCCTGAGGTGTGACTTCAAGTCCATTCCACAAGTACCAACATTCTGGATGAATGCAAAAATGTGTAACTTCCTACTCTACTGCTTGAGTACTTAGTTCTGAAGAGCCTCACGCTCATGTTAGAGTCAGTAATTGGTCTCCTGGTGATAAGTAATTTCCACCCTGTAACGCACTTGCGGTTACAGGTTATTTTTCACTGGGTTTGACACAACACTTCCTAATGCATGATCCCCTTGCCTCTAACCAGAATCCCCTCAATTCTAACAATACTGATTGTTCTCCTGTGGCACCCAGGCATTATGATCAGAGCCCTAACTGAAAATGATAGGCCCGCTGCAGGAAGTGATGCAGTGCCTTTGAACCTCCCATATCTCAAAAATATTAATTGGTCTTCGGCTCCATGGAGGCCGCTGAAGAGTTGCTAATCGCCCCCCCCCCCTCCTTAGGAGTTTGTCTAGCTTTTCAACTATCTCTCTTCGGCACATACCAGTGCATCCTGTGACATTTTCAGCATTTCTATGTTGCATATCTTCTTGTGTAACTGTAAAATAATGGTTCAGCTAATGGCGTAAAGAAAATAAGCATTGCAAAGTTTTGTAAAATGTACATTTACATAAACATATCCTGTCTACGTTTTAAAGCATAACTTTTTGCCGCAAATATGTAAACAACGAGATTCTCAAACGCCAGATCAAGTTTCAGTGGCCTGGGTTCTTGGTGTGAAATGGGCCTTCCCATGCAGAGTAAAATCTAAACGGGAGAGGTAGAGGAAGGTGGGTAAACACTATAGCAGGGGAGCGTGGAAAACAATGCGGTGGTCAAAAGCACATGCACAGTCCGACTTCTATTGCAAATGAATTTAGAGGTCTCACCTACAATCCACCTGAACAGTTGCCCTCTCGTAAATGTTGAGTGTGATAGAGCGGAACGTGGTAACAATTTACCTGTATTCGGACGCTCTTTAGGCCGATGAATCTTTTGACTTAGTGGGAACTCTCTGTACTCTTGATCGATCAATCACATCAAATCGATAATCAATAACGAACATAGGCAACCCCTTGAACAACATAACACTTAACAATTAATCCAGAATACATTTCGGCGAACCCTGACCTTTCAGTCAGGAATAACCACACCAGTTTATTGCAAAGTTAGTGAATTTATTTCCCTATATTAACAAAGCTAGCACAATATAAATGTGTCTCAACACTAAATGATAAACATAAATGAACATTAATAGCTGTCCATATCGTCGAAACAAGTGCAATCTATGTAGCATTTGAATCACAAGGCATTCGATAATGGCAATGCAAAGCACTAATACGATAATCTGTAATGAACTAATTGCGTACATTTAGTCAGCATAACAAGATCTCAAATTGCATCGTGCGACATATGGAATCCTCGTCTAACCTCAAATTAGCATCAGCATGTGGGACTTCATGCAAAAACAATTTAGCAACATCAATTTAGAAAACTCCTAGCTGGGGCTCTTATCAAAGTCAGCAGTTGGTTACCTAAAAGAAACACAATGCAATTTTACGATTTCCTTTCATAATTACCAATTCCGATCAGCAATCAATGAAATCTTCGTCTCACAGGTATCGTTTCTCGATCAGCATAGGACGGGACAAAGGGACAGGGGTGAACGGGGCAATTGCCTCACGGCGGCAAGTTAAGGCTGCTACTTCATGCAAAGGGGCAAATCAAAGTTAAAGTCTCTAGGGCAAGAATCATTAAAGTCTCTTTCTCTCGACTAGAGAAAGCATCAAAGTCTCTCAAAATGGCGTCGCAGCAAAGTGGGCCATAATAGCTACGAAGTCTGCAAAATGGCGGGTTGTCCAAAAATGGAGAGAGGTTTCCTCTCGTGCACCTGGGTTTTATAGACAACAGTTCAAGTCCAGTAGGGTCTCCATTGGAGGGTTCATAGGTTAGCTTCAAATTGTCCAATCAAAAACGACAGTTCTCAAGCTTTTACTTAAGCATACATTATCCTTGGAGATGGGTACGCAAATCGCAACATTGTCTCCCAATTAGCTCACTTTCAGAGCCTCCATTGTCCGCACCTGCAAGTCGACCTTGAATTAAAGAGAAAATATGCCAAGCTGGCACGAAACTTTAAGATAAGCATGTGAACAGTTTCTGTGGAAAAGTACAGCTTCAAGCAGAAATACACGTTTAATAGCACATTGGAAAATACGAACATCTAAACCGTGAGACCAGGCCACTAGGCCAAAGCCTCCGCTAAAGTAATGCTAAGCTAAAGCATTTCAAACAAGCAAATCGTAGCATACGTTTATGATTATGTCGGATTAGTGCAATTCTAATACACCACGTTAGATAAAGCATGCGTATAAATGTTGGCAAACTACTCTGAGGGCACATTTTGTCCCCGTACAATCTTAATTAGTTCGGTTAAAGTCACACAAGATTATTTGAGCACTACGTTTAAGCGTTAATAAACCAAAACCTTCATTTTCTGCTTCATCAATCCCTCCTCTGATGACTAATTGTCATCACACAAATCTAGCCCACAAATTTTATTCCATTAAAATTCTGTCAGTTCCCTTTTCCTTTTAGTACCCCTAGTTTGCGCTTTGTATTCTTCTGCCATTCTTTTCATAATTTTCTCCTCCTTTCTTCTTTTAATTCTTTCCATAATCATTATTATTCCCCTTTTTATTCCCCAAATTCCAGATACACAAATTATTACTATTAATATTCCTTCTATTATTTTCAATAATATTCCATTCCAAATTCCCCCAATCCAATGTCCCACTGAAGCTAGTCCCTTTCCAACCTTCTCCCACACTCCTGGTTCTTTCAGTTCTTTCAAATCTGCACTTTCTTTTGTTAGATTAGCAAGCATAGTTTTAATTTTCACACTATTATCCGGTATATAGGTACAACAGTGACGTGCACCAATCATTTTGCAAACGCCTCCATCCTTTGCTAAAAGAATGTCTAAAGCAAGCCTATTTTGAAGAGTCATAGCTCTTTCCGCTGCAAGCTCAGCATCTATCAGGATTATGGCACCTGAAAACTTTGTCAACATGTTATCCACTATAGTAGACAACTTTCTTATTTTGATGGAATTCAGCACAACTCCCAATGAAGGAATCATGGCTCCAAATATATCACCTACCACAGCAGCTGCGGTCTCTCTTTTCTGGATACGATGGGATCCAGATGTCTTTTGAATCATCGATACGTCATCCAGCCGATAAACCTTTGGAAACACTATACCCAAATAACATCTTCCCCACCATCCCTTTGGAAGACGATAATAGGCATTATGCCCACAAATGTAATACACCCCTGGAATGACAGGGTCAAGTCCGTTCATCATGAATGTCCATTTGGCCTTAAAGATAAACGTATGTTTGCATTCACTCGCTCCTACAAAAATATTGTCATAATAAGATTCTCCTCGATATATACAAAACTTCCCTACATGCCAAGCATCTAAAGCAATTTTCCCTTGCGTCTTTATAGCAGCAAAATCATAATTATCTACTGAAGTCCTTTTATGTAGCTCCTTTTCTAATTTCGCTTTCATTTGAGCCCTTCTATCATCTGTGCGATCTAAAAAGCTTATTTCTACAGCAGAGACGGAGCAAGTAAGGTTCTCCCTATGAGCATGGGCCGTCTCAAAAGGTAGCATTGGCTCGAAAAATTCCCTCATAATTTTAAAATCCCAATCTTTTGCAGTCTGGCTTAGCTGCGCTATTATAGGAACATAAGCAAAGGTAACATCATAATTCGAGTAAAAATACTGTATGTTAGATTGACCATAAAACCTAGACATTACTATACTACATGTAATCCCATATGTAAGAGGCATGTGGTGATAAGTTACCCCTTCCTTTACTGATGTCGGTATCTGGGTACACACATAACAATCTTTCGCATCCATAGTCTCAACATACTCTGTTAATAAGCGATAGAAAACGTTATACGAAAGCTCTTTCTTATCGTGCAAGAGCCTCTCATCCAGTGCTAGTCTTTTCAATGGTGTTAATTCAGTGACAGTAACAGGAGCAATAGTAGAAGCAGCAATAGTCTCATTCTCACCCTTTCCATGCATTCCAAACACAATTGCCATTATTATTAGTACACATGTTACTACCAATCCTATACACACGTATTTACAATATTTCTTTCTATTGTTTTGCGTCGTGATCTGTATAGAATCAGAGAGCTAGAAGCACTTATAAATGAAACTAATTAGCAATTCAGTTACAAAGTTGAACGAGCACAATGTTCACACCGTCTTCTTCAAAAGGCCAGTCACTTATCGGTTAGCAGCATTTGTCTCAATTCGGTTTAGCAATGTCTCAACTGGTTGTTTGTCTCACGTTAGATTGCAGCAAGCAATACCATTTACTACCGTTTCAATCGACAGAGTCTATGAAACTTTTCTTTTCTATTGGTATCTCTTCTTCTTCTTCGTTCTCGATGCTTAGAGATACAAACTCATCAGTCCAATCATAATTTACTGCATATGCCCATTCAGGACCGGAATACCTCCTGTTTGGTATCCTTTTCCTTTTCAATTTTGCTTCTCTTTTCGATTCTGCTTCGCTGGTACTCTCCTCTTTTGTCAAGTCTTTTTCTTCACTTGACGATTGTTCCACAACAGTCACTTCCTTTCTTTTCTCTTTCACTTTTGGTCTTCCTCCCTCGTTCAAACCTTCTTTACCCTTTTCTTTTATCGGTGAGATACTTAGTCTTCTTTTTGCACCTTGTCCGTTTGATGGACCTGCGATCTTTTCTGTAGAGGTTTGAACTCTTTCGTTCTGCTCTTCCTTGTCCCCACCTTCAGGGGAATCGGTCACGTTTTCTTTTTCTTTTTCTGTATCGTCTGTTTCTGGGAAAGCCCCCTTCTGATCAGGCTCTCCTGCCTTTTCACCTTTTTCAAGCCCTTCGTCACCGTTACTTTCTTCAGGCTCTGTATCACTTTCAGCTGCTTCAGGTTCTTTGTCACCTTCAGCTGCTTCAGGCTTTTTGCTACCCTCAGCTGCTTCAGGTTCTTTGTCACCTGCAGCTTCTTCGTCGCTATCTGAACTTTCTCCTTGGCCTTCCCCAAGTGAGTCAGACTCTTCGCCCTCCAATAATATTTCCTTCTCTCCTGCTTCTGCTTGTTCGCTTTCAGTTCGCTTCTATTCTTTCTCAGCACTCGGCACTGTTTTGTCAGGCACTGGTAGTTTCAGCGCTTCAACTTCCTCATCTGTGGGACACAACACCTTCTTTGTGTGACTGGCGTGAATCCAGTTGGGAACCCCCGCGCACTTCACAGCGGTAGTTGTCGTCAGGATCACTTGAAAAGGGCCTTTCCAACGGGGTTCCAGACACGATTTTCTCACGTGCTTCTTTATCACGACCCAGTCACCTGCTTTCAGTGCGTGTCCTGGACCTTGGATCGGTGGCAAGGTGGTCGCTTCCACCTGGTGAGAGAAAGAGCGAACCACGTCAGCCAGTCCTTTGCAGTAGTCTAACACCATATCATCTGTAATATTCAAAAGCATGTTTGCGGGAACTGCAGGAAGTCTCATAGCCCTGCCCATGAGAATTTCGTGCGGAGACAATCCAGTTTTTCTATCAGGAGTGTTTCTCATTGACATTAGCACTAAGGGCAATGCGTCAGGCCATTTCAAATTTGTCGATGCACATATTTTTGCCATTCTCGACTTCAGCGTACCATTCATCTGCTCCACCAGTCCTGATGCTTCAGGGCGATAGCTACAGTGCAGCTTTTGCTCAATGTTCAGTGCTTCGCAAAGTAACTTTATCACCTCGTTATTGAAGTGACTTCCCCTATCTGATTCTAAAGAGATCGGGAATCCGAAACGTGGTATTAACTCCCTCAATAATAGCTTGGCAACTGTAAGGCTGTCGTTTCTACGTGTGGGGTATGCCTCAATCCAGTGACTAAAAATGCACACAATCACCAACACATATCTTAAACCTCCATGCACAGGCATCTCAATGAAGTCCATCTGCATACGACTAAAAGGTCCGCTTGCCCTACCAATGTGACTCGCATTCACAACTGTTCCCTTTCCTGTTTTCATCTGCTGGCAAGTGACACATCGATGGCAAACTGCTTCTGCAGCTTGACGAAATCTGGGGTTAAACCAATCAGTTTTGAACAATCTTATCATGGCATCTCTCCCTAGGTGAGCCTGCCCATGATAGAACCGCGCAAGCTGCGATAAGAGACCATTTGGCAAAACAAATTTTCCCTCATGTGAAACCCATAGCTCGTCTTGTCTCTTTATCCATTGTGATTTAATCCAGGAATCTCTTTCATCCTCCCTGACATTATTCTGTAGTGCTTTTAGTTCCTCTATTGTATCTACGACCTTCAAGGCAAATGCTTCAGCTGGTTCGAGTTCTGGTTCACTTATTGTATTCCAATCATCCCTTAGCAATATACAGTTCAAAGCACAAAATCTTGCGATCTGCATATGCATTTCCCAGAGACACATAGTCCTGTCCTTTCGTGTGAGCACTGCACTTTACCACTGCAACTTCAGCTGGCACTTGAATGGCATGTAACAATTCCCTTATTCTTTCCCCGTTCTTCACTGGGGATCCTGAAGAAGTCAGGAAACCTCTCTGTGACCATAGTTGTCCAAAGTCATGCACAATCCCAAACCCGTATTGACTATCAGTGTAAATGGTGACTTTCATCAATGCAGACAATTGACATGCTCTAGTAAGGGCTACAAGTTCTGCTACTTGTGCAGAATAGACTCCTTGAAGCCATCCCGCTTCCAAGACCCCTGTTACAGTACATACAGCATATCCTGCTTTCAAAATCCCCATCCCATCTCTTAGACATGAACCATCAACAAAGAGAATTTGGTCATTTTCATCAAGTTTAGTATCCTTGATGTCCGGTCGGTGTTTTGTGCAAAATTCAGTCACCTGAAGGCAGTCATGCTCGACGTCTTCAGCGTTCTCAATTTCAGCATTTTCTCCAGGAAGCAAGGTAGCTGGATTCAACGTAGTGCACCTTTTCAGCTGCACATTCGGTGAGCCCAGAATAATCGTTTCATACCTTGTGAGTCTTGCTCCAGTCATGTGCTGCGTTCGGGAGCGGGTCAAAAGTATCTCAACTGAGTGAGGGACCATGACTGTTACTGGGTGTCCCATCACTATTCCTTCACTCTGAGTGAGGCTGATACCAACTGCTGCTACGGCGCGCAAACACCCTGGGAGTGCTGCTGCAACCGGATCCAAAGTAGCTGAAAAATACGCTACTGGTCTGTTTACGCCACCATGGGCTTGAGTCAAGACAGACAAAGAACATGCATCACGTTCATGACAAAACAATGTGAAAGTCTTTGTGTAGTCAGGCATACCTAAAGCTGGAGCCCTGCACATGCATTCTTTCAGTTCAACAAAAGCATCCATCTCGTCTCCTTTCAGCTCAATTTCATCCAAGGCATCCTTTTGGGTCAATTTCAGTAGGGGCTTTGCTAGAGACGAAAAGTTGGGAATCCACTGGCGACAATATCCCACCATTCCCAAAAACTTCCTCACCTCCTTCCTTGTCTTAGGTGGACTCATTTGGAGTATACTTGTAATTCTTTCCTTCATTATTCTCCGTGACCCTTTCTCTACTTGGTGACCCAAGTATTTCACTTTCTTCTGACAGAACTGTAATTTGGAAGGGGACACTTTATGTCCATTCCTTCCCAAATGATTCAACAGAGCAATGGTATCGGCTGTGCAGCCATTTTCCGTTTTGGATGCAACCAGTAAGTCATCAATGTACTGTACTAGAATTGACTCGTATGGCAATTCTAATTCTTCCAAATCTTTCTTTAGAACTTGATTGAATATTGACGGTGACTCAGAAAACCCTTGAGGAATTCGACACCAACTGTACACTCTGTCTAGGAATTTGAAACAAAAGAGGAATTGGCTGTCCTCATGAAGAGGCACAGAAAAGAATGCCTGTGACAAATCGATGACTGAGAACCATTCAGCATCGCAAGGGACTTGAAACATTATCACAGCTGGATTCGGCACGACAGGGCAGCACTTTATTATGATGTCATTTATTTTCCTCAAATCCTGCACGAGTCGGACTTTCCCACTTGGCTTTATTAGTCCCATTATCGGTGAATTACATGGGCTGCTTAACACTTCTTTCAGTACTCCCTGCTTTACGAATTCGTCAATAAGTTGGGCAACTTTCATGAGGGTATCTTGTGGCATGTGGTATTGTGGGGTCTGGGGAAAGATCGCATTGGGCTTTACCATCACTTTTACTGGTTCCACTCCTTTCATCAATCCCACCTCTTTCCCTGTCATGTCCCACACTTCCTTTCCGACTGTTTCCCGTAATTCTGCTGGGATATCTTCTTCAGTTATCATCGGGAAAAGACAAATCAGAGGATACTCTTCGTCGACTGTTTCCATCTCATCCCCCTCTACACTGTCCTCTTCTTCCCCATCATTGCTCGTCTGTATTGTTATTCCTTTGTTTGAACACATTATCGAACAACCCAATTTACACAAAAGGTCTCTTCCT
Source organism: Pleurodeles waltl (assembly GCF_031143425.1). Classification (NCBI taxonomy): domain Eukaryota; kingdom Metazoa; phylum Chordata; class Amphibia; order Caudata; family Salamandridae; genus Pleurodeles; species Pleurodeles waltl. Next base: position 1,182,017,640 of record NC_090437.1, read on the forward strand.
AACAGTGCTATCGGGCTTGAGTCACACACCACAAACTGATGTACCCCTTGATAGTTACCAATGTTGACTGGTACCAGATCTGTAATTGGGTTCGTCAGATGTCTGTTTGCTACTCCCACCACTTGAACTGTCCTCCCTGAGAGTGGCAAGTTTGGTACTTCACTGCTCTTAACAGTTGAACGTGTGGCTCCCGTGTCAACCAAGAATGAGACACGATGACCCATTACTCTTCCTTCTACGTACGGACCCCTTTGATCAACTTCTAGGGATGCCGCAAGCACACAATCTCCTTCCTCTTCTGAGCTTTCACTCTCCCATACATTGTTTATTCCACTCTCACTGTGTAATGGGAACTGTTGTACTGTGCCGTTTGTACTCATTACCTGACCCGTTACCTGTGGAGGAACCATCACTTGCTGCTGACTCATTGGTGCCAAAGGTATTTGCATTTGCTGATTAGGTACCATAGGTAACTGCTGTTGCATCGGCTGCATTTGCGTCATCTGCATACGGGGCATCTGCATCTGCTGCGGCTGCATAGGTTGTAATCCCTGCAATTGATTTATGGTCTGAAAATTTGGGTTTGGACCTCTCATTTTCGGTCCTCTCATTGTCTGAAATGCATTGACATCATTGTTTTGCTGACCAACACCTACACCTGTACCTGCACCTTCCTGCACCACCATCGGGCACTCGCGCTTCCAATGACCTACAATTCCACACGCGTGACACGGCATCACCTTCTTCATTGCCTGCACACCCGTCACAACAGTGTTCAAATCCGGACCATTATTCACAAAACCTCCTCTGCCTCTGCCTCTGGCCTGTGGTTGAAACGCCATGTTTCCCTGCAACTGTGGCTGCGGTTGCGATACCTGCTGTTGGAACCCTTGCATCCCTTGCAAACCTTGCAGACCTTGCAAACCTGTCTGGGCTGCCTTAAGCTGCATCATCATCACCTTCTCTTTCAGCTTTTTCTGTTTCACTTCAATTTCGTCGCTACAGTATTTCGCATAAGTCAAGACCTCATCAATCGGTTTCGACTGCCAGCAAATCAAATGCGATTTTATCATCTGACTTATCTCTGGTCTCAGCCCTTCCACAAATCTGAACACAAAATGAAGCATATCTTTTGCCTCGATTGCTTCCGTGCCACTGTAATTCTTGAACGCCTTCAACAACCTTTCATAGTAACTATGAATCGATTCTTTAGCCTCTTGGGCAGTTCGATCAATTTTCTGCCAATCCACATTTTTCGCGGCAACCTTCGTCTTCAAATGCTCAATCACCTTATAGTACAAGCTCATCACCATAGGTGACGGTGCACCCGTCTCTCTGTCTCTCTCTGGTTCACTTGTCGGCCAACCTACAGCTCATTTGCAATCCTCCCACAAATCTGCCGGAACCACAATCTCGAATAGAGTGTTCAGGTCTTCCCAGAGACATTTCGCAAGCTTCACAAACCTATCAGTCTGTTGATACCATTCAATCGGCTTCTCTCTCAGTTTGGGAAAATCATTCGTAAAAGACTGAATGTCGCTTCTGTGCCATGGTACATGTACTAATTTTCCCCCTGCTGTCTCCCTCATTGGTAACATTGTTACTGTATCACTACTCTGCGGTCCTTTCTCATTGTGCTCTGTAGCACTGTCCCTCCTCTTATCCTTCCTCTTTACCCACCTGCTTTCCCACTTGTCTAAGCACCTCCACACTTGTGCACTCTGCAACAATTCTCTAAGGTGTGCCTTCATGCCTGCTGATCTCATGTGTTCAAAATCTGTGGTCCCAAAATCCAACCTATAGCTCCTGCTCAAGTGTTTCGTCTTGCCTATGTCAATCCCGTTTCTGTCCGCTACTTCCTGCAAACTTTTATGTACCTTGTTTACTTCTTTCGTGATCTTTGGACATAGATACCTCAGCTCCTCTTCCGTGTAGGACTCTAACCTGTTCACACCCATATTCCCTTCCACCAATTCTTGTGCTTCCATGTTCAGCCTCATCCTATTCAGGTACTCTTCTCCTTTCCCACTGCCTGAACTTTGTGTGGAATTTAGACTGTTGAACCACTGGGTTAGCTGTTGCGCATTTACCCCCATCAGTGTAGCATTCACATCGACTGCCATCGATGGTTGCGGCAACTTTTCAGTGTTCGATGTTAATGGTATTATCAGTGGGGGGCTCGACCTCACCAGTGTTGACTGAGCACATATGGGACTAAACTCCATCAGGGACCCAGACCCAGTTGGCTGAGCCGCTATCGGAGTTATCCCTGGAGTGTTTTCTATGCACCTTCTTTCTGTCCCATTCTGCAGCATTGATCCCTGACTGCTCAGACCTGAATTAGGCTGACTATACAGAGGTACCGCTGGACCTACGGTAATGGGTAAGGATATCGCGTCTGGGTTCTGTCCATTCCCCATGTTCTGTGGCATGTTCATTCCCACACCATGGGTCGTCATTGCCGGCATGCCCATCTGGCTCCCCGTCATTTGAGCATATGCGTTTCCTCCCTGCATCTGCTTTTGAGGCATCATAAACTGAGTTGATTCAGCTTGTGCTATTGTTGGGTTGTAACCATTCTGTACGCCCCTTACGGTTGGATCTAGGATCATTCCTCCACTATTTTCACTGCTGTAGTACCCTGGCATCTGCGGCTGATAATTTTCTGCTGGTTTCAACACGGGCACATCTGGATATATTCTCCTAACCTGCGGTATCTGCGGGGTGAACAGCAGACTCGGGTCCTTAGATCCCGATGGTGCTCCTGAACTCTGGGTTTCACTGTTCTGTACTAGTGTCGGAGGGGCAGAACTGGTACTTGGACCTTGTCCATTTTCTGCATAAGGTGGTGGACGGTCGTTCAGCAATTGCATTATTAACTCCTCATCCTCTAACTCCTCTTCTCTTCTCAACTTTTCCTCATCCTCTCTATCCTTCGAACACTTCCTGTCTGTTTTACAGGTAGCTTTCTTACCTGTCTCCTCTTCATCCTTAGTAATTGCGGGAAACAATTTTATTCCCTGCAATACATCTGACCTCCACACCTTCTGCGCATTATCCCACCTAGCATCCGCTAGTGTCTTTTCTACCTTCCTCATCCTTGTTTCAAACTTGTTCTTCTGTTGCTGTCTAGCCATTAATTCCCAGATTGCTAGAGCCTCAAACTGTGCTGGCCTTGGAGGCACCTTCATGTCGTACATCGCGAATCTCAAATTCTCTAGGATCCTTATATTGAATGTCCCATGTATCGGGAACGCTACGCTCCCATGTTTCTCTGTCAGTTTGTGCCATTGCTTTAGCCAAAGACACGGAGCTACCCCTTTTTCCTCCATTACAATGTAAGCTGGTGTACCTTCGGGTGGCGTCTCCTCTCCTACGCTCGCTTTAATGTAAGACTCCCCCTTCATCGCACTCCTAAATGCTTTAAGGAATTTCATTTTCTCGTCTTTTATTTCACCAAGTTTATAGTCAATAGGTCACTTTTATTCCACAAAGTTTGTAATCAATAGGTGACTTTAATTCCCGGAATACTCTTCACCTGCCTTTTCCCTTCCAATCGAGTCCCACGGACTGCATCCAATCCGTGCGCGACCCTTCTCTCCAACCAACCTATCCCAGCGCGGCTTCTAGTGACGTCACACTCACACACACTGCGGCTGACAAAGCCTCGCGGCTAGTCCTCCTTCACTCAGTTCCTCCCGTAACAACTTTTTGCATGTATCGCGAGCTACCAAAAACTAAAACAGATCTGTCGGTTTACTACAGGAAGGGTAACACAATCGCTTCAGGACCTTAGGGACCTTTCACTAGCCTCGGGACTTTTCACTAGCCTCTGGCCGCTATTCCGTCTTTCTCAGTCCCCACATTCGCAAGCAAATCTGACCTGCAGACCTACTCTCAACTTGTCAATGATCTGTTCTAGTGCACTTAGAATCTTGTCAGAGCCCGAAGTCGAAGTTTCTTTCACTCCCTAACACACGTACTCGACTCGTTGACCACGCCCGATCAACCTACTAAACCGCCCAGACCACAACATGGATCAACATACTCCGGAGTCTCTTGACCTCGCAGGGCCCGTCTCAACAACAACAACCACGTGGACCTTTTTATGCACAAAGCGCCAGACGCACATGAAGTTCGACGACTTCCCTACTCTCACACTCGGAGCCGCACCTCCGATATCTCTATGAAGTTCGACGACTTCTCTACTTCTACACTCGGAGTCGCACCTCCGCTATCCTTAAAAAGAAAATCCTCGCAACCTTTTCACACACCCTGCGGCAATAAGCTGTGCAAGCGCAAAACCCTAACTTCACTCATACCATCACTAGTACCGCCAACGCTGTTTCCACATCTCCTTTCTCTCCATTCGCAAGCTTCGAGATCCCGGGAAAGTCGCGGTGGACCTAGCCCATCATCATTCTGTCAATCTGTTTTACCCAAGAAAAATCTAATTCAACTTCTCGAGTGGGGTCTCAAAAATGCGTAACCGCTAATCCAACACCATGTACTCTACTAGTACAGGGTCCCAAAAGACGTAACCGTCCTCTGCTACCATCTACTGATAGAGCGGAACGTGGTAACAATTTACCTGTATTCGGACTCTCTTTAGGCCGATGAATCTTTTGACTTAGTGGGAACTCTCTGTACTCTTGATCGATCAATCACATCAAATCGATAATCAATAACGAACATAGGCAACCCCTTGAACAACATAACACTTAACAATTAATCCAGAATACATTTCGGCGAACCCTGACCTTTCAGTCAGGAATAACCACACCAGTTTATTGCAAAGTTAGTGAATTTATTTCCCTATATTAACAAAGCTAGCACAATATAAATGTGTCTCAACACTAAATGATAAACATAAATGAACTTTAATAGCTGTCCATATCGTCGAAACAAGTGCAATCTATGTAGCATTTGAATCACAAGGCATTCGATAATGGCAATGCAAAGCAGTAATACGATAATCTGTAATGAACTAATTGCGTACATTTAGTCAGCATAACAAGATCTCAAATTGCATCGTGCGACATATGGAATCCTCGTCTAACCTCAAATTAGCATCAGCATGTGGGACTTCATGCAAAAACAATTTAGCAACATCAATTTAGAAAACTCCTAGCTGGGGCTCTTATCAAAGTCAGCAGTTGGTTACCTAAAAGAAACACAATGCAATTTTGCGATTTCCTTTCATAATTACCAATTCCGATCAGCAATCAATGAAATCTTCGTCTCACAGGTATCGTTTCTCGATCAGCATAGGACGGGACAAAGGGACAGGGGTGAACGGGGCAATTGCCTCACAGCGGCAAGTTAAGGCTGCTACTTCATGCAAAGGGGCAAATCAAAGTTAAAGTCTCTAGGGCAAGAATCATTAAAGTCTCTTTCTCTCGACTAGAGAAAGCATCAAAGTCTCTCAAAATGGCGTCGCAGCAAAGTGGGCCATAATAGCTACGAAGTCTGCAAAATGGCGGGTTGTCCAAAAATGGAGAGAGGTTTCCTCTCGTGCACCTGGGTTTTATAGACAACAGTTCAAGTCCAGTAGGGTCTCCATTGGAGGGTTCATAGGTTAGCTTCAAATTGTCCAATCAAAAACGACAGTTCTCAAGCTTTTACTTAAGCATACATTATCCTTGGAGATGGGTACGCAAATCGCAACATTGTCTCCCAATTAGCTCACTTTCAGAGCCTCCATTGTCCGCACCTGCAAGTCGACCTTGAATTAAAGAGAAAATATGCCAAGCTGGCACAAACTTTAAGATAAGCATGTGAACAGTTTCTGTGGAAAAGTACAGCTTCAAGCAGAAATACAAGTTTAATAGCACATTGGAAAATACGAACATCTAAACCGTGAGACCAGGCCACTAGGCCAAAGCCTCCGCTAAAGTAATGCTAAGCTAAAGCATTTCAAACAAGCAAATCGTAGCATACGTTTATGATTATGTCGGATTAGTGCAATTCTAATACACCACGTTATATAAAGCATGCGTATAAATGTTGGCAAACTACTCTGAGGGCACATTTTGTCCCCGTACAATCTTAATTAGTTCGGTTAAAGTCACACAAGATTATTTCAGCACTACGTTTAAGCGTTAATAAACCAAAACCTTCATTTTCTGCTTCATCAAGTGTCACCTTAACTCTGCTCTTCAAAATAATTTCTTTCTATTTAGTTCCTACTACTTCTGTTTCCATTTTGATGCACATCTCCTTTTACATTATTAGTCTGACAATCATTGGATATGCCTGGCGCACACACACGATACCCTTGAAACACGAATAAAGGCAAACACAAAACGCAAGTAGTCATTGAAAGAAGTTACGCACCGAAGAAGCCCACTCAAATGGGCTCCTCAAAAATACCAAAATAAGAAAATATTTTTCCTTTATTAAATAAGCTCAGAAGAAAATTGCAGATATTGCCAGAGTACGGCACCACTTAAAACTTGAACTAAATACAGGGAAACACGAGAAAAAGCGAAACAATTTGAGTCTAAGTCATTGATTCTGACAAGTTTTGGCAACATAAATTATGCTTGATCACACATTTATGTAAAATGACCTCTGCTATATTTTCTCCACCATTAAACTTTTTTTTCTTTAATAGCTCATAGTATGGCTCATCTTCTGACGGTTATCTCAGTAACAGAGCAGCACTCACTTTGACCACTAACGTTTTGAAATCAATTGATCAATAAGCCATTTGAACCTCCCATGGGGCTCTCGAAATACGCGTCGCTGCTCTCAGATTGCAGAGCTAAACGAATAGCTTGTTGTTTGTGTTGTAATGGGCAGTGTAATCGAGTTCCTGTTACAAGCTTATTACCGAGCCTATGGCACAGAAGAGGACTGTCAGCCTCTTTCTGCTGAGCCCTTGGATCCGAGCTCTAGGACTCCACACTCACCCTCATGGGCTCTTGGAAAGAAAATTTCAAAGAAACAGAAAGAGGTTACATTTCTCTGCTAAAGTTTTGCACTTCACCTCCGTGCTCAAAACGGGCGTCTTTTTCGACAAAACGGCGGAACCAGAAACTCTGTTGGCTTTCCTCACACTCTTTATTAAAGCCTTCATTTAATCATTTCATAGTAATAGGATTTTTTTTTTATAATTTGAGTTTTGTTTCTTTATAACAAATAGTAATAGGATTATTTTTTATAATTTGGGTTTTGTTTCTTTATAACAAATATACAACGTAAGATTTTATATATTCTCCCATTAGTTATCTAGATATTGTGTATTATTTGCTACTGACAGCATTAGTTTGAGAAACAAATGAGAAACTTAATTATAAAACAGCGGCACGTGTAATAGATAGATTGTTTGCAAAGTACTGTGAAAGAGGATAAACAGACATCCAATGCATATTTTCTATGGCCAAGAGTTCAAAATTGGGTGAGGCAGAGCAAAAGGTTTCCTTACCCGATTCTGCACTGAAAAGTGACCCATTCTCCCTCGAGACTCGCTCGGTGTTCACGAAGTCCAGGGTGGAAGTAGGCAGCATGATTGTCACAGATCTCTCTGACCTTAAACCCCCAGCAAGCGACCTTAAAGCAGCAACTCCTGGCAGGTCAGGGCAGTACCTTTGGTTACCGAACATAGCTGCATCCCCTGGGTTAGCCCTGTCTTAGTTATCTACAAATGTGATATTTTTAATTGCTCACTCGTGACTACAAAGCTAAAGTTAAGAGTCTACATTCTGTGTTAAACGCATACTTCAGTTCTCTTTAACTTTAAGCATGCACCCATGAATGTAAACTTGGGAAGCTAGGCAGTTTCTAAAAATGTGCTTAATTTGATCGAATTCTTTACTGAACTGCAAACCCTAAAGGGCATTGGATAACGTTTTTCAGATGCAACGTTTTTTACTAGGTGCGGCAAAGGAGAACGTAAAGGCATAGATTTTCAAAGATTTTACATCGGGTTTGCGTCACTTTTTGATGCAGACCCAATGAAAAATCCATTATGGTATTTTAGAAAGTAACACAAATGTCGATTTGTGATGCTTTGTTAATAAATAAAAAAAAGTAACGCACAAACGTATTGAGCTGCGTTACTTTGCATCAAGTAAGTGTACCATGGGTTGGGCCTGGGTGTTATTGGGCATCCACCCATGGATTTTGATGCTGACCCATATTTACAAGGCGGTGTTGACATGGGTGTGCACTTAAATGGTGCGACTGCCTGAGGGTGGGATAACGAGGAGAAATATCTTTATTTCACCTTTTAATTTCCTTTTGGCATGTGTGCTGCATTCTGCTGCACACATAGAGGAAAAGCCTCAAGGATTTTTTCGTGCAGTAAGTCACTCTTTCCTGCACAAAAACAATCCGGACCATAATGCAGGAACCCTTGCACTATGGTGCAAGAGTGCCTGTGTTGGCACTAGGCAGCCTACTGTGCCTCAGCATAGAAGAGAGCAAAAAAGAGCCATTTCTTTGAATGCTCTCTCGTTTCCACCAAAAAAGCCTCTGCACTGCTGACATAGTGGGTTCCATGCATGTGAAGGAGGCCTCACAATATCTTTGTTTCACCAAGCCAAGAGTCGCGCACTCAAGAGAGATTCCACATAATGTATTGTGCCATACAACAAAACAAAACAGGCTTTGACAAACGCATTTCGGCATAAAGCCTTCCTCAATGTCAAAAAATGACCGTGTTACAGTCATTTAAATAAAAGAGGCAGTCACTTTCTCCCAGCAGTTTTTGATGGAAATGGAAGACGCACTCATATACAAAACTACTGCTGCCCTGCAATCACACTATGGTGGCCATATTGTAACATATTAAGATAAAGCACCTGTATTATATCATTTCACTCCAATACTTCATCACCAAAGACATTAAATAAAAACTGTACAGTCACCACTTGTTGCATCATTCCCATCTTCATTGTCAATGAATACAAGTCTAAAGTCTGAGCTTCCATAGCGAAATGTTCCAATGTACAAATAAACACTCCCAACACCCAATATGCATCAGAAATGAATTAATCAAAATACACATTCTATTGCCCCATAAGGTAGTATATTTATTTCATCCAATGTACTAAAATTTGTCATGAAAAATGAATTGATGCTCCTCTCAGAATATATATATATCATATACTCTTCACCAGAAGGTTAAAGCGGACTGAGAAAAATAAAGAAAGAGAGAAATGAACGATGGGAGAAAGCTGAAAACGAACATGAAAAGAAACAAATTAAATAGACAGAAGGAAGAAGAGGGTGAGAAAGAGAGTAAAGAAAGATTAAGTATGACAAAGACAAATGGGAGAAGCTTACACCACTGTATGATGTGTCTCTTTAGTAAGAGCTCATGAATGTCTGTGGGTTTATGTATGGGTTGTAGGAGTGAGCTGGATTGAGTGAATCTATATCTCTAGAACAGTTAAATATTATGTTTCATACCCAGTGCCTAATCCAGGGCCCAAAAATTATTTCAGAAGCCTGTAACCAGGGCTACAAATCGGTGATGCCAAGTTCCAAGTCTACATAGTTCTATTTCCACCCCATGCCCCTTTAAGCTACCACCAGATACTCAGTGCATCTTTATCTCAGTCTTCCAGGTTATTTTTATCCCTGATTTCGTCCTCTGTTGCTGTTTTCCCTATTTCTCTTACTCTTTCTTACCCCTGAATCAAAGTCTGGTCAGCTAAAAGTCACCCAGTTCCCCAAATGTGAGTGCCAGTGGGCTCCACCTGTAACCACCGTCGCAGGTTGAGCGGTGTTCGTACCACATTTATGCCTCTTTCACTCTCTGTGGAAGGTAGTGGCCTCCTTCCTCCAATCTTGATTAAACTGTGTTCTGAAAGTGAGGAGTTGGCAGAGGAATAAACTTAAGAGATGTCATATCGTCAAGTCATAACAGATGAAGTCTGACTTTCAAGTATAAAATGCAGTTCAATGCAATAATGCTTAATTGTACAGCATTCCTATTAAATTATTAATTAGAGGGCCCTTCTCTCTTCATTATAATGTGCTTCTATTCTGTAATACAGTGAAAAAAGGAAGGGCAATGCATGTTGGGACACTTAGGGGGTCATTTTGACCTCGGCGGTCTCTTTTAAAGACCGCCAAGGGATCGCCGTGCGGAAGACAGCCAGTGGTGGCGGTTTGCCGCTCGGCCTATTATGACCGTTGGCAGCTCTCCGTCCTTTTACGGACGGAGAGCCGCCAACAGCCATACTGGCGGGAGGCGGGGAAGTAGAGGTTGCTCCACCTCCACCGCCACACCAACAGAATACCGCCCAGCGAATCACGTCCTGTGATTCGCCGTGGCGGTGTTTTGTTGGCGGTGTGGTGTCGGCGGATCTGCCCCCATGGCTCCCGTCCCCTCCCGGAGGATCGTCAGACCAGGTAAGTCGATCGTCCGTGGGGAGGGGTGTTGTGTGGGTGCATGGGGGTGTGCGTGTGAGTATGTAGAGGGGGTGTGTGAGTGCGTGTATGCCTGCGGGGGTGTTGTGTGTATGGGAATGAGTGCGTGTATGTCTGTGGGTATGTCTGTATGGATGTGTGCGTGTATGTTTGAATGTGGGTGTGCGTGTATGACTGTGTGTGTGGATGTAGGAATATATGTCAGCGTGTGTGCGTGTAAGTATGTAGGTGGTGCCTGCGTGCGTGTCGTGTGGGTATGGGTGAAGTGATGTTGGGAGTCGGGGTGGGGAGGGGGGCCCTGCCACCTTCACCTTTGGGGGGTGGCAGGGGTGGTGGGGGGGTAGGGGAGGGAGTTGGGATGGGGAGACCCCTATCAGTGCCAGGGAAGTAATTCCCTGGCAATGATAGTGCTTACCGCCATGGATTTCATGGCGGTTCAAACCGCTGGAAATCCACGGCGGTAAGCCGGGTCCAAATACCGCCGGCGGTATAGTGACGGCCGCCGGGCTGGAGACCCAGATCTCCAGCACGGCGGTCGTCTCCGCCCTGGCGGGTGGAACGGAGAACCGGCGGTAACCGCCATGGCCATAATTCCACAAAGTAGGACCGCCAGGGTGTTGGCGGTCTTACCGCCGGTTCTTCGCCTTCCGCCAGGGTCATAATGACCCCCTTAATGCCTGATTCAGCTTTAATCGATGTTCCAAGATGTAGCAGCATCTATTCCAAATGACAGTTGATTGTGATGATGGAGGTGAGGGAACATGTAGAGTATATCATTTACAGAAGTGTACCGTGAATAAGCAAGTGAGACAGACAAAGCCATCTAGTTATGAGCACGGTTCAGACCCAAAGCCCACTTTATGTTTAATGAATACAATAGATCTGCGTAGCAGACATCCACAGCTGTTTGTAAGGTGAGACCTAAATATGGTAGCAATCTAAACATAAGTTGCAAATGTGAGACTGTTGGGATAGAGAAGTCCCTCACATGGCGATGGACTTGCATTCCTGCCAACTGTACTGATGTTTTGATCCCTAATCAGTTTTTTGTTGTTGTGGGTAAACACCGATCATGCACGTGTACTATGACATAGGCCTTTCTCCTGGACTGCCGTATTTTTGAACAGGAAGGTATTCCCAAAATGCTACCCTCATAGTGGTGAAAGGCCACTGGCCTTTGACAGGAGTTAAGCAACATGAGTGTGCTGGTGGCAGCATACTGTGTAGTAACCACTAGGCGTGAACAGGTTCTTTTTGTATGTGTCACTGGAGTGAGGGCTACTGGCTCACTCATTTAATGTTCCGTTGTTGTGTGCTTAACTCACCCTTGTACTAAATCAGTTTGGCTTGTAGTGCTGCACAGTGCGTGTGACGTACATGTGCTGGGTGTATCTGTACCTGTGCATTGTACAATACAGGGATAACGCAGTGCTGTGAAGTGCATGTATATTATATGCATGTGCTGGGTGTATGTGTGGCTAGGGAGGTTACAATACATAAAGGATGCAGTGCTCTGCAGAGCGTGTGTGCTACATGCATGTGCTGGGTGTATAAGTGCCTGTGAATGGTACAATGCATGGAAGTCTCTGGGATCCATTTTGGGAGACCTAGGACTGACTGGAGGAATATGAGGGGGGGAGGTAGGGTAATCCCCCAGTCAGAGTTGTGTACTGCTACATTCCCTTAAGCTGGTGGAACACAGTGGATGAAAGGAGAAGTAGGCTCTTCGTATATGTTGGATCTGGCCCTTGTGGCAGGTTCATCCCCTGACTTTTTGCCTACTTCCTCCTATTTTTTCTGACCTCTCGCTGTTGGCTCTAAGACTCTTAGCACTTTATCACTGCTGATCAGTGCTAAAGAGCAGTCATTCTCTCTTCTAAAATTGGTATAATTGGCATATTTAATTTACCTGTAAGTCCCTTGTTCAGTGGTACCTCTATACGCAGGACCTGTAAATTAAATGCTACTAGTGGGCTTGCAGCGCTGCTTGCTCCACACAATGAAGTTGCCTTTCAAATCTGTCTCAAGCATGCTAGCACAGGTCCTGTGTGTGCAGTTTTCTGCCACAGGGACCTGGCATATAAATTTACTTGCCAGGCCCAGAACTCCCCTTTTACTACATGCAAGTCATCCCCTAAGGTAGGCCCTAACTAGCCCTATGTGCAGGGTGCTATGTATAGAAGACAGGGCATGTGCCAAATTGTGTGGCCTGTCCTGATAGTGACAAACAGCCTAACATAGTGTCTCACTGCTGTGAGTGCTGCCTTCTCATGGGATTGCATTAGAAATGCCCTGCCTTATGTGTAAGGGGTATTGTCTGATTTATGAGGGGTAGTGTAGGCATGTTTGGTATGGTTGTAATGGTGGTAAGAAATGCTGCTTACTGGTGTAAGTGGATTTTTTATTACTATCACATAAATGCCACTTGTAGAAAGTGAGCATTTCTCTGTGCTTATGACTGGTGTTTTGCAGCTTGGCTCCAGTCCACGTCTGGGCAGAGTCACAGTTGGCCTTTGTGCATACTTTTCAGAGAGCCTGTACACAGGGAGGGTGGAGGTGTCACAGAGGTGCATCTGCATGCTGAATAGTCTACCTGGGCTGAGAGAAGGGAGAGGCGGGGCAAACCTGCATTTGTAAAGGCTGTGCCCTAGCCTCACGCAATTGGGTCATTTACCCCCCAACTGATGTTTGAAGCCTGTGCTGGAGGAGAGAGGGGGCACTCCCAGAACCAGTTGTAACTGGTTGGAACTTCCTATCCCCTCCTTTGTGGACACACTGTAAAACTGAGTATAAGTACATGGGAATTTTCCCCACAGTTTGGGAACTCTTGGAGCTTACCTGTAACTGGATGCAGACTGCTGGAGGGACACACCAGGAACCGCCATGGACTGTTGCTGCTGTGCTGACATGTGACTTACCTGGTCACTTGGAGGAACTGCCACTGTCTTCAACCCTTTGTGCTGGCCTGCTGCTGGACCCTGCTACCCTGTGCTCCTTCTGTTGTGTCCCCCAGGGGCTGGGTGCTGTGGCCCCTGACCCCTGCCATCTCCTGCTGCAGCCTGGAGAAGCGCCCAATGTGATTATTAAAAGCACATGGGGAGCGCTAGCGTTTTCCTCTGGTTCCACGCTGGAAATCGCTCTGCAGCTGTGGATATCACTGCCGCGACCCAGGCTCTTTCAATTGCCACCCAGCGCTTTGGAAAGCGCGTTGCCATTGAGTGGAATTCACTGCTGCGACCCGGGTGTTCTAGACTTCAAGATCGTGAGTGACGCGCTGCTTCTGTGCCCCCGGGGCACCATCGATTGGAGAAAATGAGCGAGCGTGCTCCTACCGTGCCCACGGCGCAAAGCGCTCTTAGTGGATCGGCCCCGGGGCACAAGCAGGCACCTACTCTGGTGCTTGCCATCTTCTACAACCTGGGTGGGCCGCAACCTGCATTGGGGAGCTGGGCGGGAGAGGGAAGCCTCATCGGAGGTTACCCCGCCCTACTGGAGCCCTCTTTGTTCAGGACAGGAGGGGGGAACGAAGCCTCATTGGAGGCTCTCTCCGGCCCCACGAGGCCCTGATTATTCGTCACAGAGACCGCGGGTGGGGCGGAAGCCTCGCTGGATGCCCCCCACGCCGCAGGTCTCCCTTGGGGGCCCCCACGAGAGTCAGGTGAGGCCTCCCATCAGTGGCCCCACTGGTTGTTTCTTGGCTTTGGGCCCCCCTGTTATTTGAGGGCCAGTTGAGGCCCAGGGAGGACCCCAGAGATCGTGGGCCCCAGGAGGGGCCGATACAATTATCCTTGTGAGGGGCGGGCGGGGTGAAAGCCTCATCGGAGGCTCCCTGTGCCACCAGGCCCCCTATCATCGTTTTGGGGCATTGTTGTGGCCCCCCCCCCCTCATTGGAGGGCCAGTGGAGGCTTGGGGGGACTAACAGAGATCACAGGCCTCAGGAGGGGGCATTATAAAACCAGATGAGGTGCGTGTCACACCTCTCCTCCCCTAATCATCGCAAGGCCCCCCTTTTCATGGAGAGGAGCGCTGGGGGCCCCCTTTGTTCGCTGCTAGGCACTGTAAGTGCCTTTTCATCAGGACAAAAGGTACTTTAAAATGCATCCCTACTTTTTAGGTTCCTAATATGGACTTTATGGATTTATATGCTAACCTGTTTGGTTTATGAGCTGTTACATATATGTGTGCTAATGTTCCTTTTATGGACCTGCTCTGCTAATATGTTTTCATGACTTGCCATACGTTTTATAATGTTCCTGATATGGGCGTTTATGATATTTCTATGACAAATGCATTTGAGTAGTAACGTGATTCCTGACTACTGCTTATGTTGCAGAATACTAAGGAAGCTGCATGTTATATGTGACTACTGCTGGTTCTGCAGAGTAACTAACGTGTAACATTCTGACAACTGCCAAGGTAGTTGGATATTACTGACATGTTTTGTTTGTTCTAATAATTGTGTTGTGTACAATACAGTATATTTTCATACAACTTGGTGTTGTGTTTCCTTTGTGGTGGGGATAGTGCATACGTGTGTTGTGTGTATTGTGCAAATGCTTTACACATTGCCTCCGGGATAGGCCTGACTGCTCGTGCCAAGGGGGTGAGCAGAGGTTATCTTGGACGTGTAACTCCCTTGCCCTAATTAGAGTGGGTGGGTTCTGCCTGGCTTAGGTGCATATCCTAGCCAACCAGAAACCCCATTTCTGACAGTATACTTCAAGGGTGCTCTTTGATTCTGAGAGAGGTCATTGGGAAGGGGCCTGTGCACATCTCAAGAAGGAGATGGGGCTGACAAGAGAGTCATAAGGAGTAGGGCTGAGGCCTGGATTAACCTTTTGATACACATATCACTGTGACTGATGTCTGTGACTGAACCTCTAGTCACTCCATGGCCTATGTTTTGGGGCTATCAGATTTAGAATAGCTCTGCTGTGGGAGACTGCTTTCTAACAGAGGAGATAAGAGAGGAGTCTGGAAAGGGACGAAAGGAAGGGGAGCTGCTTGCGACCCCTGATGAAGGTAGATTATTAGTAGGGGTAAGTATGCACCTACCACTAGCAATAAGGCCTCCAATACAATATAAGGTCCAGTCAAGGTCTCAATTCATTAGCCCCTGGCTCAGCCTTTGGTAGCTGGCTGCAAGTAGGCAGGCTTAACTGAGGAGACAGGTATGTAAAGCATTTAAAAACACCAACACATTAAATAAGTAAGACACACCACACAATAAAAATCTCACAGCAATTCATAACAATAGGAACTTGTCTTAGCTTTAAAATGGCACCATAACAACAAAAATCTACTATAGGGAACTGGAGAAATTAGTTTTAAAAGCTCAACACTTTCTAGTGCTTAAAATCCTATAGCTTCATCTTGGGACATTTGGTCGTGCTTGACCAGCACTAAGTCAAAGTTTGAGGGTGACTGTTTTGGAGCCCTGGTTGGATACACTAAGCTGGAGGCCTTCGTCAAAATTTTACCTTCTGACATAAAAACGTTTTTGGAGGATTTTCTCTCATTGTCGTGCAGTCTCCTCCAGCAGGCCAATTTCAATGAAATACCATTTGATTGCTTCTCTGTCAGGCTCTGGTCAAATCCTGGAAGTCTGGAGCTCCTGCGCTTTCAGCAGGATGAACCTGAAATCCAGACCAGGTCTAGGTTGAAGGTAGTCGGCTTGACTCTTGACGTCAGGTTGTTCTACTTATTTAGCTTTTTCCAAAAGTTACTCTACACTTCTCCGAACTTCTGGAACTTCTTCCGGAAGTTCTCCTTGAGTATTCAAATTGTCCAAAACACAAATCCAAGGGCCTAGAAGCTCTGACATGGTCCTTGGAAGTTTGGAACTACAATTCCCATAATGCACCTGGCCAACTCCTTAAAAGTCCACTGGACACACTCCAGGCTGGGGACATATTATGGGAGATGGTACAAGGAAGCTTTGTCAAAATGTTGCTCTCAGGGAGTCCACTCCTTAATCCTTTTGGAAGCAACTCAAAGTCCTCAAAGCTCTAGTTCCCAGAGTGCAGCAGGAGCAGTCCTTCAGAGTGCAATCCTTTGGTGTGCCAACTAGTGTTCCAGCAGGGCAGTCCTTCTTATCCTCATAGATTCAGTCAGCAGATCTGAGTTGCTATGCAGCTCTCACATATTTATTCAATGATCTGGGGTGACAAGCAGGGGGCATCCCCTCCAATGAGGTACAGGATGCCACCCAAAAGCATGACAGCTTCCTCCAAAGTGTGACATATTCTTTGTCCCACAAAGCACTGCTCTCAAGATGGGGGATTCCTTTCCAGGGGAGTAAGACCTTGCTAAACCAACCTACTGGTATTGATCCTTTCTTGCCCCTCCATTTTGGCTCACAGAAAAGAAAGTTCTAGAAATTATCTTCTCTATTAGTTATGACAAATAGTGGCAAGGATTTATCACAGCCAATCCTTTAAGTCCTTGAATGACATTTTAGCTCCTCCCTAGTAATATTTATACATAAATAAAATATTCCAATGTTAGTCTATTGAGCTAAGTATCTACAATGGGGAAAAACAAAGTGGACAGTTTTTCCCTCACTAGGGCATATAAAACATCTTTTATAATGCCCCTATTTATCATTACATGGCACCCCACCCCTGGGGCACGTAGGGAAGACCTTAGAGGTGACATATGTAAAAATAAGGTAGATGACCACTTTGGAAGTACCTTTATTTCCGAAGTCAAATTTCATATATTTTACTTTTAAAGACAGTCTGCAAAGCAGGGGCTGACTTTAAAATGACAGCAGGCAAAGCAGCAGTGCACATTCCAGTGCAGGAAATCTACTGGGCCTCTAAACCTCCCTGCCATATTATATACTAGGGACCTACAGGGGTTTGTCATTGCCAATTGTAATTATACCTAATTACCATATACCTTCTTAATCAGAGCACTGGCCCTGGACCTGGTTAGCAGAGCCCAGGGCACAGTCAGAATCAGTTACCACCAGTATTAGAAAACAAAATGGTGGTGAACAGGGTTAAAAGGATGAATTTCTCACAACCCCAAAAAGTTTCACTTGCCAAGAGGAGAGAAGCTCTGCAAAGTTTCTGCCTGTGATCAGGACTGGGGCCCAAGGCTTGCTAGTCTCCCAGCTGGGTAAGAGAACATCCACCCAGGGAATCCAAAACCATCTACCCTTAGAGCCTGGACCACCAGCGTCTGCCTGCATACCAAGACCAGTGTACTCTCTGAAGGAAAGGAGAGCATTTGAGGGAGTGAGGTCCACTGAAGAGATCCTAGCCAAGTGGTTCCAGATAGGGAGGTGTAAGGAGATAGCTATTTCACTGATTGGGTTGTTGCCCAAGTGCATGGAAAAGTCAGCGACCCCTATATGATAGAGGAGGACCTCCATGAAGTGAGCTGTGACCTTTACTGCACGTACAGCTCATCACCCGTGTGCAGTCCCAAGTCAGTGCCCCTGTTGATCACGTCATTTCCCGCTTGCACTATAAGGTCAGCAACCCCGTTTGCCAGGTGGGGTCAGGGTGAAAATTGCTGCTATGCAAATTGAGATGTAGCCCTGTGCAATATTAAAACACAGACTCCATATTCTAGGTGGGGCTGTCATCAAGTTTGCTGCTGTTCCGATCAGTCTGTAGCCAATGCACCGAGGTGAAACATGATCCTATCTGCCAGATAGGCCATCAGGACAAAGCAAGAAGCATGGTCTAGTCAAAACTGTCAACTGAGGAAGGAGGCCACCCTGGTGACCCAAGTGGGCCCAAGCCATGACTGAGCACCAGCACATGATCATTGCACCCTTCCATCCTTATGGAGGAATTAGGCTCTTACCAATGGTCAGAGGAGCATTGAGACCCCCCGACCACTACAGGATCACGTGTGAGGAATCTGACCAAAGCCCTCCTAAGCAGCATGTAAAAAAATTACCAGCAGAGGCCAGTGCTGCTTCAGCATCATTGAAAGAGGTACTCTCAGAGACTCCAGTCACTGGGGAACCTGCTGGTGTGGGTAAGACAGATTTTTTGGCCAGACAGCACCGTGGAAATGGGGATTTGGAGCAATCTCCCGGGGCTGAAGTAGAATTGGGGACCCATGCAGCCATGCTTCGGCTCCCAGAATGGGGTTGTGTCAAGACCAGGGCACAGAGAAAACTCCAGCTAGAGCAAGAGGTGTTGGATTCTGGAAGAATGGACCAACCCTCCAAGAGAAAAGACAAGAAGACTTGGGAACCAGCTTCTGAACAGACCACAAGTCAGAATACCTCGTACCCAGAAGAGGACTTGTTAACCCCAGAAGGAACTGCACCTGCAGAGCTTGGGCCTTTTTGCCCACAGCTTTTAGGACCAGGGAGACCTGCTAGGGAGGATTTGTGCCAGGGAGAAAAAAACCTGTCCTACTCTTGAAAGCCTGAGGCAGCAAGCTGCACAGGAAGGAATGGGTTGTGTCAGTGGTACCCACATGGTTTATTGGGAGGATGGACCCCTGTTTACAGAGGCCAGAGGCCTCAAGCCTGGTGTAACCAGGAGGGCGGTAGCGTCCCAGCAATACAGAGAGTTTCTTCTCTCTCTAGCCCATGACTTTCCCCTAGCTGGGGATCTGGGCCAAAACAAAACCCGGAACAGGCTAGTTAATCATTTTTACTGGCCTGGAATGTCCCAGAAGGTGAAGGACTTTGGTCAGTCCTGTGTCACCTGCCAAGCCAGTGGCTAGGCAGGAGGACACCTGAAGGCCCCCTTAATCCCACTACCTGTGTTTGGGGTGCCTTTCAAAAGAGTAGAAGTTGACATTGTTGGTGCCCTTGGCCCTCAAACCACTTCTGGAAACAGGTCAATTTGAGTGGTAGTAGATCATGCCACTAGGTACCCATTAAACGTAGTACCATCACTGCCCCTGCAGTGGCCAAGGCACTCTTGGGCATTTTTACAAGGGTTTGCTTTCCTAAGAAGGTAGTATTAGTCAGGGGTTCAAACTTCATGTCTGCATACTTAAAACACATGTGGCAGGAATGTGGAGTGCCATAAGTTCACTACCCCCATACCATCCACAGACCAATGGACTGGTTGAAAGATTTAAAAAGACATTGAAAGACATGATTGGAGGACTCCCTGATTAACTCAGAAGGAGATAGGATGCCTTACTTCCATGTCTGCTTTTTGCCTACAAGGAAGTACCACAAAAGGAAGTAGGGTTTTCCACCTTTGAACTTTTGTTCTTAGGAGTCCATTAAGTCTTGTGAGGAAAGGCTGGGAGAGGCCTCTCAAAGAGCCTAAACAGGTCATTGTGTACTATGTACTTGGCCTTCGCTCCAGGATGGCTGAGTCTTTTGGAGTGCTGCAAATATTTTTGGAAGAAATATATATATATATATATATATATATATATATATATATATATATATATATATATATATATATATATATATATATATATATATATATATTTGCCACCAGTTGTCTTACAGTTGCAGCTTGCGTCTTCAAAGCAATGCACATACTTCAACTGACACGTTTCAACTGTAGCCTTTAGGCAGCAATAAAAAAGTCAACTAAGTATTGTGATTATGTTTCTGCTACAAAAGGATCAGACTTTTGTCTAGTGGCAGTTTTGGTGCCATAAAGAAGCACAGCAGGTTTATATGCCTTCTGCAAAGAGCAAATCTGTATTTTATGTAAATAGCTAAGTAGAGTAGTAAAGTCGCCCATTACCTGTGCTATAATACAAATGAAATGTACGTGCGGGGCGGCTATGGAGAGATGAAGGGCACTTGCTGGGTGGTAGTGAGGGAATCCGAGGAGGAGGACTTGGGAGCACCAATAATGATTGTTGGACTGGGCGCTAGAGGCGCTAAAGATTGTGACGACTGGTATGTGACAAGGTGTTTTTTGAGTGTCTTTGAGGGAAGAAGCGCAGGTAAGGTGACCCCTACTGGTGACCCCTGCTGTATCACACATACACCAGCAATTTTGTGACTGTCTACATAGGCTAGTGTTTTAGAGCAACAGTTTAGCCAGTAGCAGAGATGGCATCTCGTTGGATGACTGCTGCTCATGCCCTCACTCGGTTTATGGAGGACAGCTCTGACATAGGATCAGAGACTGAGACAGCAGATACTGAGACATCATCTGAGGGATAGGACAATGGCACAGACCCTTGGAGTGATTTTTCTGTCGTCGGACTCCATTCGATAACTCCTCTTCCAGTAATTATGAGGGAGACGATGAGGACAGTCCTGCTGTCCCTTCCCAAGCACAATCTGTGCAACGGGACAATAGCGGGTTAGCCCAACCAGGAGAGCAGGTGAATGTGGCAGCAAGCACAGAGAGAGAGTGCTCTCTTGGGAGCACCAATTTAATTCAGCCCCAAATTCCACCGCCCAAATCGTATTGTAGAGACATCAAAATTATATATCACATTTTGTAAAGCAGGCACCTGTGTTTTTGGTCCTGGGTGCAGCGGCCAAATAGGGAAACATACTAAACCCAGACATTTCTGGAAACTAGACATCCAGGGGAGTCCACAGAGGAGTGACTTGTGTGGATTCCCCAAAGTTTTCTTACCCAGAATACCCTGCACAGCTGAAAT
The DNA here is from genome assembly GCF_031143425.1 of Pleurodeles waltl. Lineage (NCBI taxonomy): Eukaryota > Metazoa > Chordata > Amphibia > Caudata > Salamandridae > Pleurodeles > Pleurodeles waltl. Next base: position 1,182,038,596 of record NC_090437.1, read on the forward strand.
GTTGAATAAAAACTCAATTTTTTCTTGCATTTCTGTCACACAAACTACAGGAATATGCTGGGATCCACAAAATTCCTCCCACCCAGTGATTCTTCACCTGTCCTAATAAAAACACTACCCCACTTGAGTGCCTGTACCTAGTGCCTGCGTCAGGAATGGATCACTCCAGGGTCAACAGTTACCTCATGTAAGGACCAACATTGACCATTGTGTGATCTATTCCTGTCGCGGGCACTAGGCCTACTCACACAAGTGAGGTACCAGATTCCAGAAATTTCTATCACCGAAATGTGAGGAAAAAGTGTTTTTTTTTTGTAAAGTATGAGGTTTGCAAATGATTCTGGGTAACAGAACCTGGTGAGACCCCCACAAGTCACCCTATCGTGGATTTCCTGAGGTGTCTAGTTTTAAAAAATGCACAGGTTTGGTAGGTTTCCCTAGGTGCCGGCTGAGCTAGAGGCCAAAATCCACAGCTGGGCACTTTGTAAAAAACAGGTCTGTTGTCTTTGGGAAAATGTGATGTGTCCACGTTGTGTTTTGGGGCATTTCCTGCCGCGAGTGCCAGGGCTACTCACACAAGTGAGGTACCATTTTTATTGGGAGACTTGGGGAAACACTGTGTGGAATGAAATTTGTGGCTCCTCTCGGATTCCAGAACTATCTGTCACCAAAATGTGAGGAAAAAGTGGTTTTCTGATTGGAGTTTGCCTGTTCCTAAAATCTGAGACGCTGGTGATTTTAGCACCACAAACCCTTTGTTGATGGCATTTTCAGGGAAAAAAGCCCAAGCCTTCTTCTGCAGCCCTTTTTTCCCATTTCTTAAAAAACAACAACATTTTTGCTGTATTTTGGCTAATTTCTTGGTCTTCTCCAGTGGAAACCACAAACTCTGGGTACCTTTAGAATCCCTATGATGTTGGAAAAAAAGGATGCAAACTTGGTGTGGATAGCTTATGTGGACAAAAAGTTATGAAGGTCTAAGTGCGAACTACCCCAAACAGCCAAAAGAAGGGCTCAGCATGGGCAGGGAGTATGGGGGGGGGAGGGGCGGGGGGATATGGGGGAGGAGGCCCAGCAGCTAAGAGGTTAAAAATGTTATACAAATCTGAAGTATTTTTGCAAATTGGTCTCAAGTTATTGTTTTGAGTGTGTCTCCAGATTTATTGATAATGTGAGTACAACAAATGCTTAGCACATCTCCAAGATAAGCCTAACTGCTTGCCCACACTACCACAAAAACAGAACATTAGGTGGTCTGCTTTTTACCTCTGGATACCAAAGTGAGGTTGCTTGGACTCTCTCGAAAGTGCATGTCTTTTTTGTGCACCATACAGAGTGCCAGCCTCCTACATGGTATCTTACATTTGCCAAAGATAAATGTGGCAATAGTCAACCCAATTGTGTCCACAAATAGAAAAATCCAGGAAACAAGTCAATAAGGCTGCTTCTGCATTTTTCCAAAACCACAACATTGGCTCTAAATAACATAACAACTTACGCTTTGACATGGACATAATGTATTGAAAAGACAAGGTCCATTTCATAGACAGAGGCAACAGGCTGTTCCTCAACAACTTAAAAGATTTGTTTTTGTTCCATGTCTAATTATCATCTACACCCTATAAGCAAAAAGACTTGTTTCAAAGCCAGCCCTTTTCCCAAACACTAGTTACTTTTGTTCCCATATCCTTTTTGCTAATTTCATACTCAGTTCTGCCATGGATCCCAAGCCAAATAAGGGGTCTGCTGGCTATGTTCCTGTGGGATCTGCAACAAATCTACTACTCTGTTCCCAACCAAAAGCTCACGTTCAACACTAAACAAAAACACATTTAATAAAAACATATCTTACTGCGATTTATGTAACTGTATCATTGCCTGTGTATAGGTGTGTGAGGGGTTATGTAAGTGACTGTGTGGGTATGAGAAGCTGCCTTGTGGGTTTTGTGAGTGGCTGATGCATCTGTGAGTGGGTGTGTAAGTGGCTGTATAGGTATGTGAGTATGTGTGTGACTGGTTGTATGGATGTGTAAGTGGTTCTGTGAGTGGGTATGTGTGTGTGTGTGTGTCACTGGCCATGTGGGTCTGCAAGTGGGTCTATAAGTGGCTGTATAGGTGTGTGAGTGGGTGTGCGAGTGGTTGTGTGAGTGCAGACCTGAGGGGGTCATTCTAACCCTGGCGGTCGGTGATAAAGCGGCGGCCAACCCGCCAACAGGCAGGCTGTGCAAAAAATGCAATTCTGACCCTGGCGGGAACCGCCAACACAGCCCGCCACTTTAACACTCGCACCGCCACGGCGGGACCGACAAACAGCGCAGCGGTCACCGCCAACAGGCAGGCGGCAGACAATGTACCGCCCACCCTATCACAACTCACCAATCCGCCACCTTTTCCGGGGCGGGAGCCCCGCCGATAAAAACACGGCGGAAACACACTACGAACGGGAAAACGCTCACCTATACACACTCCACGAGAAAGGAGGACAGCATGGAACCCGAATTACACATCCTACCGGCTATTGTCTACCTGCTCATCTACCAGGAGTACGAACGCCGGCGCAGACGACAACGGTGAGTACTGCACCTACGACACAGGCGAGGGGGGAGGAGGAAAGGTTACGTGCACACACATACGCGATACACCCACCCCCCAACCCACCCCCCCAATACCTACACACCAATGCAGAGCAACAAGTCAGAGTGACACCCCCCAAACCCCCCGGAAGAATGCAAAGACATAATTAAAATGAAGTTTCAAATTTATGTATAAAATAGGTTCATTGAAGTCATGGTAAATATGCCATATGAAATATACAAAAGAAATAATGAACATAGTGCAAAGTATAAACATAGTCAATAAGTCCTGCACAGTCCGTTAAATATCCATAGTCCGTGGGCCAATGTGTACAAACACATGGGCAAAGCCCACACAGGAGACCGGATACCATTGGAGAGAACACTGCAGGGGCATCAGATGATAAAACAACAGGCACCTCAGGGGGAAGGGAAAGGGGGGCACCTCAGCCACATGAGTCCACGACGACCAGATCCACGAGGGGCCTCCATGCCCACTGTACCATCCTGGGGAGTGCAAAGCCACAGTCCATCAGATGGATAACCGACTCCACTGGTATTGGAGGAGGCATGGTGCCCAGAGTGCTTTGTGAACACCTGCTCGACACAGAACCGGCACTGTCAATGGACCAGCGCCGATTGAGACGGCGGTGCCCAGCGGAGCGGTGCTTGAGACGGCGGTGCCCAGCGGAGCGGTGCTTGAGAGGAAGGCCCCAGCGGAGCGGTGCTTGAGATGAAGGGCCCAGCGGAGCTGGGCTTGACAGGAAGGGCCCAGCGGAGCGGTGCTTGACAGGAAGGGCCCAGCGGAGCGGTGCTTGAGTTGAAGGGCCCAGCGGAGCGGTGCTTGAGATGAAGGGCCCAGCGGAGTGGGGCTTGACAGGAAGGGCCCAGTGGAGCGGTGCTTGACAGGAAGGGCCCAGCAGAGCGGTGCTTGAGATGAAGGGCCCAGTGGAGCGGTGCTTGAGATGAAGAGCCCAGCGGAGCGGTGCATGAGAGGAAGGCCCCAGCGGAGCGGTGCTTGACAGGAAGGGCCCAGCGGAGCGGTGCTTGAGATGAAGGGCCCAGCGGAGCGGTGCTTGAGATGAAGGGCCCAGCGGAGCGGTGCTTGAGATGAAGGGCCCAGCGGAGCGGTGCTTGAGATGAAGGGCCCAGCAGAGCGGTGCTTGAGATGAAGGACCCAGCGGAGCGGTGCTTGACAGGAAGGGCCCAGCGGAGCGGTGCTTGAGATGAAGGGCCCAGCGGAGCGGTGCTTGAGATGAAGGGCCCAGCGGAGCGGTGCTTGACATGAAGGGCCCAGCGGAGCGGTGCTTGACAGGAAGGGCCCAGCGGAGCGGTGCTTGAGATGAAGGGCGGAGCGGTGCTTGAGATGAAGGGCCCAGCGGAGCGGTGCTTGACAGGAAGGGCCCAGCGGAGCGGTGCTTGACATGAAGGGCCCAGCAGAGCGGTGCTTGAGATGAAGGGCCCAGCGGAGCGGTGCTTGAGAGGAAGGCCCCAGCGGAGCGGTGCTTGACAGGAAGGGCCCAGCGGAGCAGTGCTCTTCACGGCGGGGCCCTGTTCAGCGGTGCCTGTCGTGGCGGGGCCCTGTTCAGCGGTGCTCTTCACGGCGGGGCCCTGTTCAGCGGTGCCTGTCTTGGCGGGGCCCTGTTCAGCGGTGCTCTTCACGGCGGGGCCCTGTTCAGCGGTGCCTGTCTTGGCAGGGCCCAGTTCAGCGGTGCTCTTCACGGCGGGGCCCTGTTCAGCGGTGCCTGTCTTGGCGGGGCCCTGTTCAGCGGTGCTTGTCCTGTCTTTCAAGGGAGCCAGACCTGGCCAAGACTCCCCGCTTAGTCGCCCTCCGACCTTGCGGTAGCGGGGCCCTCCTGTGATGGAGTCTTGGGCCCGTGGGTGTCGTCCGTCACACCCGGTATGGGGCTGGTGGGGCCCTCCTGGTGCGCTCGCCTGCTGCATGTCTTCTCCGCCCTGCTGCCCTTGCCCTCCTTCGCTGCAGCTCTCTGGCCCTTGCCTCCCTTAGATGATGTGGCAGGTGACGGGGCAAGGCCACTCTCCTTGGTGGCAGCCGTCTCAGGCTTTTCGTGCCGGCCCTTAATTTTTCTTGTCCTCTTCCCAGGGGGTGGGCTGGCTGTCCCCTTGCTGCTGGCCGATGTTCCTTCCCTAGGAGCTGGTGGACTCCAATAGCCCTGCACTATGGTGATACTAGATGCAGGGCTGGTGGTGGCTGAGGTGCTCTTTGGACTCTTACCAGATGGAGGGGGTGGGTCAGGTGATGCAAAGAGGTTAATTTTGGAGAGGAAAAGTTTTTTAGGAGCAAAGGGAAGGTTAGGTGCAGTGGGTATGGGAGTGGAGGAAGAGGATGTGGTTGTAGGAGAGTCAAGTGTGCTGTCTTTGGGTGCAGGTGCTTGGGCTGGAGGCTGTCGTGAGGTGGATGGCTGTTGGGTGGGTGGCTGCCTGCGTTTGTGTGGTTTGGAAGAGGGGGTGACAGACACAGTGGGAGAGGACACAGGGGACGTGTAAATGGCAGTGGGGGTGGTGACTGCATGTGTGCTGACTGTAATGGAGGGTGTGCTGGTGATGGAAGTACTGGCTGATGGTGGTGTGCATGCAGGTGTGAGTGGAGACGTCACAGGGAGGGAGGAGGGAGACGAGGAGGAGGGGGACACAGAGGTGGTAGTGACTGTTGGCATGTCTGCATCTGGATGTTGTTTGTGTGAATGCTTGTGGGATCTGTGGTGCTTATGTCTGGATGAGCTGCCCTTGGGTGTTGAGGTGTGTGCAGGCTGGTCTGATGGTGTGGATGGGATAGGCTGAGGAACAGGAGACTGGGACTGGGTGGAGGGAGTTAGAAGAGGGAGGCTGGAGACAGGGACAATGGCTGCCGTCAGTGCTGAGGCCAGAGCGTTGAACGATCGCTGATGGGCAGCCTGACCCGAATGAATGCCCTCCAGGTATGCATTGCTCCGATGCACCTCCCTTTCTACACCCTGGATGGCATTCAAAAGGGTAGACTGCCCAACAATGATGGTCTGGAGGAGGTCAATGACCTCCTCACTGAGGGCAGCAGGGGTAACTGGGGCAGGGCCTGAGGTGCCTGGGGCGAAGGAGATGCCCACCTTCCTGGGTGAGCGGGCACGGAGCGAAGGCTGAGGGGCTGCTGGGAGGGCGGGGCTGGTGCGCTGGGTGGTGGCTGTACCTGTTGTGGCGGTGGGCACGGATGTTGCCGCCACCGCAAGGGAGCTCCCTTCCGAGGATGTGTCGGTGTCGCTGACGTCTCCACGGGTCCCCGTTGTGGAGCTCCCCTCGCCCTCCATCTCACTGGTGAACTCGGAGTCGGTTGCATGGCCCTCCGGGGCCATGTGAGATGCAGCTCCCTCGTGCGCCGATGCCACTTCTCCTCCGCCTGATGATGCTAATGCACACAGGAAGAAAAAGAAAATGGGTGGGGGGAGAAATGAAGACAGGTTGAGTGCATGCATTGGCAACACCGTTGGCGGAGAGGACAGACACAGAAGCCCCCTGCACTACGCTGCGCAATCAGGGTACACTACTCAGTTCTTGTGACTAGGCCTACAGGTCTATGGACGACAAATGCACACATGGGTGATGCAGGACCATGGATAGCTGTACTTGGCACCCTACAGAGGTGGGGGGCGGGGGCACAGGGCCATGCCTAACGGAGGGGACTAGCCTACAGAAAGCGCCCTGGCCTTGAGTTACCCACAGCCCTCTTCCCCAACCCAGACACCTCCACTGTGCAAAGATAGCAGAATGTGCTGATACTCACCCCCTTGTGTCTGCTGTGATGTCCTCCCGCGCCCATCCAAATCGGGGTAGGCCACCGCCAGGATCCGGGACATCAGGGGGGTCAATTGGCGGCTGGCACCCCTCCTACGTTGGGAGGCCATCCCCAGCAGAGACTCGGCGGTCTTTCTGGTCCCGCGGCGGATGTCCTCCCACCTCTTTCGGCAGTGGGTGCCCCGTCTGTTGTGGACCCCCAGGGCCCGGACGTCCTTGGTGATGGCACTCCCAATGTCGATCTTCTGATGGGCGCTGACCTATTTGACATGTACAGGGTGGGAAAGGAAATATCATCACTTTTCTGCATGGTCGATGTGAGTGGCCCCCCCTCCCCAACCTTGCCATGTGGCACATGTTCCCATCTGTCGTGCGTTGCACTCCTCATTCGCTCCCCTCCCCACCATCTTACATACACCCCACTCAACACAGGCATAGCCCATTCAGCGTGTACCCTGTGTACTAACCTGTTGGTCTGGAGGACCGTAGAGTAGAGCATACTGGGGGAGGACCCCATCAACAAGTTTCTCCAATTCCTCAGATGTGAAGGCAGGGGCCCTTTCCCCAGTCGCAGCAGCCATAGTATCTCACAGACCGAGGTCACAGCAGCACTTGCAGTATAGGTCCTCTCCTGTGGATGATCAGGTCTCGAGTGATTAATCAGATAGAAAATGGCGGTCACGCCCGCGGCGGTGCGTACCGCGGCGGTGCGTACCGCGACCGCCGGCGCACATCGTCATTGGCTCATGAAACTCATAGGGTGCAATGTTAACCAATGCGGCTTCGCAACGCGGTCTTCGACCGCCTACCGCCACGGTGTGCCACGCCAGCGCAGTGACCTCACATCCCACTGTCACACTTCACAGGTCAGGCAGCCTCCATTTCCAGGGCCCACATGGCATAATTTCAACTGCGTCACACAGGCCTAGGCCGTGCATTGCCACTCATACAAGCCTTTCAATGCATTGCGATTCTTTTAATGTGCAAGCTGTGTGAACGAACCTGTGGTTTGCTTGACTTTCTGCTTCATGTTGTCCTTCCTAGGCACCGTCCGCTGGGACTTGCGAGGAGAAGGATGAATCCTCCCGTGTACCGACCGCTGGTGGACCTGTCGACAATGGAAGAACGACATATCATACTTACATACCGGCTTGACAGAGCAACTATACATGAACTATGTGCCCAGCTGGAGCCAGACCTGATGTCCCCCATCCGCCAACCCACAGGGATTCCCCCTCTGGTGCAGGTTCTGTCAGTACTCCATTTTTTGGCAAGTAGGTCGTTTCAGACAACAGTGGCCATATCATCTGGGATGTCTCAGCCTATGTTTTCTAAGGTTTTATCCAGAGTGTTGTCTGCCCTGATGAAATACATGCGGAGCTACATTATTTTTCCTGAGGTGGGCGAATTGGCTACAGTGAAGGGTGATTTCTATGCCCTTGGACATATCCCCAACATCATTGAGGCCATTGATGGGACCCATGTGGCTTTGGTTCCCCCCAAAGACAGTGAGCAGGTGTACCGAAACAGAAAAAGTTATCATTCGATGAATGTCCAGGTGGTCTGTTTGACTGACCAGTACATCTCCCATGTAAATGCCAAGTTCCCTGGGTCAGTGCATGACGCGTATGTCATGCGAAATAGCAGCATCCCTTATGTGATGGAACAGCTACAGAGACACCGTGTGTGGCTAATTGGTGACTCTGGTTACCCCAACCTGTCGTGGCTACTGACCCCAGTGAGGAATCCCCGGACGAGGGCAGAGGAACGGTACAATGAGGCCCATGGGCGATCTATGGGGATCATAGAAAGGACCTTCGGGTTCCTGAAGGCCAGGTTTAGGTGCCTACATATGACAGGGGGATCCCTCATGTACTCACCAAAGAAGGTGTGCCAGATCATCGTGGCCTGCTGTATGCTTCACAATCTTGCATTGCGACGCCAGGTGCCTTTTCTGCAGGAGGATGGTCCAGATGGTGGTGTTGTAGCAGCTGTGGAGCCTGTGGGGAGTGAAGAGGAGGAAGACAACGGGGACGACACGGACAACAGGGATACAGTCATACAACAATACTTTCAGTAGCACACAGGTAAGAAACAGCCACCCCAATTTACATTTACTTAAGGCCTCATGCGTCTCCACTGTCTGTGTTTCCCCCCAGTTCCTGTTAACTGATTTGTGACTTTCCCTTCCCTTTTCAGAGCTGTATGACCCACTGCCTGACTTCAGCTTTGTTTGCCCATGGACTAAAGCTTATTGAAATTGGTATGTTGTCATCAGAAAGTAACTGGACATTATTGAACCGTTATGTGTAATACATTTGTTAAGAATACAAACAGACTCCTGTTTATTTAGGTGGAATAAGTGATTTATTTTAAGTGCTAGATATAGGTAAATGATTGGGAAGCGGGGATGGGTGGGGGTGGAGTAATGTCCATGGCAGAGTCCAGTTCTCAGTGGCACAGGTGCATTGTCCATATGCCTGTGGAAGGATGGAGCAGGGGCAGTTCAAGGTTGGACAGGGTGACAATGTGGGACAGTGGGATGACATCAGGGGGTATCTTAGGCTGGCGGGGGGCTTGCAATCCTACTCTGTCTTCTTGTGAGATCTCAGGTTCTGCTTGCGGGGTGGTTCTTCTTCTGCAGGAGGTGGGGTTCTGGTGGCCTGTCGTTGTGTGGGGGCCTCCTGTCCACTGGCGCCGGCGGAGGTGGTAGGCTGTTCCTGGCCTGGGCTAGTGACAGGGGCCCTTTGGGGTGCCACATGGTCCCGCAATGTGGTGACGATCTGGGTAAGGGCCAGGACGATGGTCCCCATTGCGGAACCGATGTTCCTCAGTTTCTCCCTGAACCCCATGTACCGTTCCTCCTGCAGTTCCTGGATCTCCTGGAACCGGGCCAGTACCGTCGCCATCGTCTCCTGGGAGCGGTGGTATGCTCCCATGATGGAGGAGAGGGCCTCTTGGAGAGTCGGTTCCCCGGGCCTGTCCCCCCCCCTGTCGCACAGCTGCCCTCCCAGTTCCCCTGTGTTCCTGGGCCTCTGTCCCCTGGCTGGTGTGCCCACTACCACTGCCCCCAGGTCCCTGTTGTTGTTGGGGTGGTGGGTCAACCTGGGTGCCCTGTAGTGGTGGACACACCGCTGATTTACGTGCCCTGGAGACAGAGGCATGGGCCCGCTGGGTGGGAGCTGTGCTGGTGTTCCCAGAGGGGGTTGGGTCTGGTGTTGCCTGTGGCTGTCTGTGGGGAACCGACTGTCCAGAGGCCCCCTATGGGCCGGGCTGGTCGTCTGGCTCCAGGGAGACAGAGCTGCTGTCATCGCTGGGGGCCTCTTCTGGGGGTGGGATGGACATCTCTGGACCCTCCGTGGCGGTGTGGTGGCGTTCGGGTCCTGCAGGGGTATAAAGGTATGGTTTTTGCTTCTGTGTGTGGCATTTCGTGTGATGGGTGGGTGTCCGTGTACCCATGTGCAGGCATTTCCTTGTGGGGGCTTTTGTGAGGGTGGCTTGTGGGGGTGATGTGTCTGTGCAGTGGGCATACTTTGGTGATGGGTGTCCATGCTTTGGGGTCGCATGCAGGGCTTGGTGTTGGGATGGGTGGGTTGTGATGGTGAGGCTTTTGCTAGGGGTTGGTGTGATGGGGAGGGGGTGAGGGTGGGGGTATGATTTGGCATTCAGGTGGGGTGGGGGTGGGAAGCAGTAGTGAAGATTTGCCTTACCAGAGTCCATTCCTCCGCCTACTCCAGTGAGGCCCTCAGGATGCAGGATGTGCAAGACTTCCTCCTCCCACGCGGTAAATTCTGGGGGAGTAGGTTGGGGGTCCGCCGCCAGTCTTCTGCACCGTTATGTTGTGCCTTGATACCATGGAACGCACCTTCCCCCGTAGGTCGTTCCATCTCTTCCTGATGTCCTCCCGATTGCGTGGATGCTGTCCCACCGCGTTGACCCTGTCCACTATCCTTTGTCATAGCTCCATCTTCCTGGCAATTGTGGTGTGCTGCACCTGTGCCCCGAAGAGCTGGGGCTCTACACGGACTATTTCCTCCACCATGACCCTGAGTTCGGCGTCACTGAACCTGGGGTGTCTTTGGGGTGCCATGGGGTGGTGTGGTTGAGGTGTGGGGTGGCGTTTGTGGTGATGAGTGTGGTGCGTGTGGTGGTGTGTGGTGTTTGGTGCGTGGATTCTGTGTGGGTGATGGTGTTGTGTGCCTCTGTGTTGTGGGATTCTCGATTCTGTGCTCTGTCTCTAGCCTTTGTCAATGATTTCGGGTCATAGGGGCTTGTGGGTGATGTGAGTGTGTGTTTTATATTGTGTTGGGTGTGTGGGAGTGGTGTTAGTATGTGTATCAGGTGTGTGTATTTCGAACTGACCATTGTGGCTGAGTTTTATATGGGTGTGTGTATTTTGACCGCGGCGGTGTGTACCGCCAATGGAATACCGCGTTTGAAAGACCGCCGCGTGGATTTGTGGGTCGGAATGGTATGGGCGTATTTCAGTTGGCGTGACGGTGGAGGTTTGGTCAGGGCCATTTTTTCGCTGACCTTTGGTGTGGCGGATTATTGAGGATGTCGGGTTTTCGGCGGTTTGGCAGTTGCGGGTCAGAATGACCGTGGCGGTTTACCGCGGCGGTGTAATGGCAGCCTTCTGGCCGGCGGTAAGCGCCATTTACCGCCGAGGTCAGAATGACCCCCTGAGTGTGTGGTGGGTGTGTGAGTGGATGTGTTAGTGTGTTTGTGGGTCTGTCCATTAGTGAGATTGGTTTACTAGGTCTGCAAGTGGCTGTATGGGTATTTGATTAGGTATTCAAGTGTTTTTCTGGGTGTCTGAATGGGTGTGACTGGTTGTATGGGTGTATGAGTGACTATGTGAGTGGCTATGTGAGTGTGTGACTGGGTGTGTGAGTACCAGTTTGGGCCTATTAGTGGGTATGTGAATGACTGTGTGGGTATGTAAGTGGACAAGTAAGTGTGTGGTGTCTTTATGAGTCAGTGTGTAAGTGGCTGTATGGGCCACTCAGTAATGTGTCAGTGGTTGTATGGATGTGTGGGCATGTCTGTGGTTTTGCTGTATAGATGTGTGAGTGGGTGTATAATTGGTTGTCTGGGTCTGTGAGTGGGTGTGTAAGTAGCTGTATGTGTGAGTGTGTAAGTGGTTATGTGGGTGTGTAAGTGGAATAGTGGGTGTTTGAGTGCCTGTTTGGGTCTGTGAGTGGGTGAGTAAATGGTTCTCTGGGACTTTGAGTGGATGTATCAGTGACAGTATGGGTATCTGAGTGCCTGTGTGGGGCTGTGAGTGGGTGTGAGTGGGAATGTGCATGAGTCTTTGGGTATCTGAGTGGTTGAATCAATGACTGTGTAGGTGTGTGAGTGGTTGTGTGGGTGTGTGAGTGGGTGTGTGATTGGCTGTATGGATGTGTGAGTGGGTGTCTGAGGGGTTGTGTGGGTATGGGAGTCAGTGTGTGAGTGGGCATGCCTGTATGGGCAGATGACTGTGTGTGTGGTTGTGTGGGTGTGTGAGCGTTTGTGTAGCTGTGTGGGTCTTTGAGTGGGTGTGTGAGTAGCTTTTGTGGGTATGTCAGTGGCTGTGTGAGTGGCTGCATGGGTGTGTGAGTGGTTGTTTGGGTGTATAAGTAGGTGTGTGAGTGGGTGTATGAGTGGTTGTGTAGGTCTGTGAGTGGGTGTGTGAGTGGTTTTGTGGGTCTATGAGTGGGTGTGTGAGTGTCTGTATGGGTGTGTGAGTTGTTTGGGTGTGTAAGTGGGCATGTAAGTGGGTGTATGAGTGGCTGTGTAGGTCTGTTACTCGGAGTAGTAATGGTTTTGTGGGTCTGTGAGTGGGTCTAAGTGTGAGTGTGTGAGTGAGTGGGTGTAGGATTGACATTTTGGGTCAGTGAGTGGGTGTGCAAGTGGTTTTTTGGGTCTGTGAGTGGGTGTGTGAGTGGCTGTATGGGTGTGTGAGTGGGTGTGTGATTGGTTGGTTGAGTGGGTGTGTGACTGTGTGAGTGGGTGTGTAAGTCAGTGTGTGAGTGGTTGTGTGGGTCTGTGACTGGGTGTGGTAGTGGTTTTGTGGGTATGTGAGTGGAAGTGTGAGTAGGTTAGTGGGTGTGTGAGTATATGCATGGCTGTGTGGGTCTGTGACTGTGTGTGTGAGTCATTTTGTGTGGCTGTGAATGGGCGCATGAGTGGCTGTATAGGTGTGTGAGTGGTTGTGTGAGTATGTAAGTAGGTATGTGAATGCTGTGTGGGTCTATGAGTGGGCGTGGCAGTGGTTTTGTCAGGCTGTGAGTGGGTGTGTGAGTGGCTGTATAGGTGTGTCAGTGGGAGTCTGAGTGATTGTGTGTAAGTGTCAGTGTGAGTGTGTTAGTTCTGTGTGGGTTTGTGAGTGGATGTGGGAGTGGTTTCCTGGTTCTGTGGTTAGGTGTTTGAGTGGCTGTATAGGTGTGTGAGTAGATGTGTGTATGGTTGTGTGGGTGTATATCGTAGTTTAGTGTGTATGACAGAACTCTCTTGGCTCCGGAATTACTCCATAAAATGATGACGTACGTGTTAGAACATGATGAAATGAACACAGGTTTGGGATGGTGATTTTGCAATCACACGCAGACAAATAAAGATGAGTAGTCCATAGCTCCGTGTGTGGTGAATTCATTTGTGGTACCCAGGCTGGGGAGGATGGTAGAACTGGTGATGAGATAGGGCATGAGTAACCCAAAGATCAACAGTGCTCTCCTAGGGAGTTTTCCAATCCTCGAAGCAAACTGCTGTGTGTGCCACATCTGCCTTCATCGAAGAACTGAGATTTGGTGTATGTGGGTCAAAGCACAAAACCAGCTGGTGTAAAGAGTTTGAAGATAAAGAAAGTTTCACTGAGAAGTCTACCTATCATTGGTCAAGAAAATACCAGTAAAGCCATGCAAAAAGGCACAGCACTACTACACAATATACAGCCATACAGTAGAAGGAGTGCTACTGTTAATGCAGATAAAAACATGTTTTGAAAGGGCAACAAATAGCGAAGCAAATTAGATGATAACGCTGCAATGAGAAGCACTGCAATGCAGAGATCAACTAGCTGTGAAAAGTGCAAAAGAACACCTGAAAAAGAAGCATATCAGGCACAAGGAAAGGTCATCTGCTTACCAGAACTGATTAAAGATAGTTATCATACTGCTGCCGAAAGTGGCTACAAGAGAAGTGCCTGTTGTTGTGGTTATGGAGCAGTCCGAACCTGCAGCAACAAGAAGCCCAGTAGAAGGCCATTCTTCCAATGAAGACCGATAAAGAGGCCACATTTCCAGCAGGGCATAAAAGATGACCCGAGGCCAGCAATTCATAGGGCCAGTCTGATGGGATGAACGGAACAGATCCTAATTTTTGGCAGATGGAGTCGGAGAGAACTACAGTTGCAGTGTCAGCCAATTCTGTGGACAGTCATAATGCTGCTGCCTTCCTGACAACACCACCATCCATCGATACTGCCAGAAAGCAAAATATTGGTGCTAGATGGACAGCTTGAATAGAGACATTTGATGATTTCATTGACACACTAGAAGAAACAGATAGCAAAAAGTATATCAAATACCTAAAGAATCTTGCTGGTGAAGGTGTAAAGGAAGTCACAAAGAGAATGCCACGAGCTGATAAAGTTACATACTATCAAATTAAAGAAGCTTCAAATCTCAAATTCAATCTAATGCTGAATGTAGATTACGAAAGATACATTTTCAGTCAAGAACGGCAAAGCGTTGATGAAACCATAGATGAATTTGTTGAGAGAATTGATACGCTCATAAAATACTGAAGATTCAATGAGTTAAAAACAAAGCAGCAATACATCTCAGATTTATTCAGACAAACTCTAAGGGCCTGATCTAGAGTTTGGCAAAGGAGTTACTCCATCATAACGATGACGGAAATCCTGTCTGCTAAAATATAAATCCCATTATATCCCATGGGATTTATGTTTCGGAATAAACATCAAAACTCTGCGGACTAGTTCTCCAGAGTGCCTATACGGTGTAAAGGTAACCCATTTAAGACAGCTGAGGCCTACATAAACTTCATTGTGAAATCCAACACACCTGCTTCTAGTTCGTTGGAACAAATGTTCACTGCCGTGAGTTCAGATGGTGACATGTTAAAGCTGAAAGACATCAGTCATGGAACCAACATTTTTGACCTCTTACCAGTGATAGTGAATGCCAGAAGTATAAAAATGTCAAAGGTGAACTGTCCCTTACACAAGAATACATTATCCTGAGGAATTCAAGAATTGTTACTCCAGAGAGTCTGCAACAACAGATAATTTAAGTAAGCCATGAAGGACATTGTGGAATCGTTGCCTCTAAATGAGCTTTCCTCATCTCTATGAACAAGTGGAAAGAGAGTGGATGGCCTGTCATCTATGCAACTGCCTGTCTTTGAAAATCACTCAACACTCCTTAAATATGTCAGAGTTGGCAATGCATGCATGCAAAAGAATTACTTTTGATGTTTTTGGTCCACTTGACAATGGACATCACCTGATGGTGATTGTGAACGAATACTCTTGCTTTCTATTATTTGAAGACCTCCTGTCTACTACTCTGGAAAGAGTTATTTTGAGATTAGATGGCATCTTTGTGAAATGGGTCCTTCCTACAATTTAAAATCTAACAATGGCCCACCTTTCAAACGTTGAGAATTCAGAGACTATCTTAATCTGCTTAATGTGAAGCACCATGGTGCAAGTGCCTGTGTTGGGTCTAGGGTTCCAAAAGGGCACCAGTGCAGGGCAAAGGACAGGGATTCACCGTATTGGATAAATACAGCACATTCCTGCTCTTTCCCTGTGATGCTGGGCAGCACAGAAAGGTGACTTGTTGGGCTGCTCTGCGCCACAGAGCCCATAAATATGGACCCTGGGTTGTAAAAAGAAAATGATGTCCCTTGTCAACAAGAACGACAGGCAAAGGACATTGTTTATACAAGAGAAGATTGAGTGTTTATCTGTCAGCCAAGAAAACATACATCTGATGCTCCCTTTGATGCTGAGCCATTCTATGTTGTAACCAGCAAGGGGCACATGG
Source organism: Pleurodeles waltl (assembly GCF_031143425.1). Lineage (NCBI taxonomy): Eukaryota > Metazoa > Chordata > Amphibia > Caudata > Salamandridae > Pleurodeles > Pleurodeles waltl. The sequence goes on from NC_090437.1 coordinate 1,182,054,011, forward strand.
TGACTGCCCAATGTCCTGGGAATTTCATTAGGTGGGAATTCTCACAGTTTAAATATGTGGCTCAATGCTCATCAGATACTGTTGTGAACGTAGATACTGGTTCAGAAAGGAAAACTGAAGAATCCCAGAGTGCTGTCTCTTCTGCATCACCAATTCAGATCATGGACATTCCTGTTGCTGATTCCCAGTTTATGAAGACACGATCAAGATGAGTCATCACACACCAAGAAGTCTTATTGAAGAGCTTTGATTGTTTAGAAGTTTCTAAAAAATCATATTTATTTAATTTAACAGAGAGGGAGATGCAGTGTTGTGTGAGTGTGTATGACGGAAACCTCTTGACTTCTGAATGACTCGGTAGAATGATGATATAAGTGTTAGAATGCGGTGAAATTAATGTATGTTTAGAATGTTGAGTTTGGGGTTACACACAGATAAATACCGATGTGTAACACATAGCTCCATGTGTGGTGTATTCATTAGCAGGTACCCAGGCTGGAAAGGATGCTCCCTATAAGAGGGTGTGTGAGTTTGTAAATGAGTATGCAAGTAGGTTTGTGGGTCTGTGAATGGGTGTATGTGTTTTTTTTTTAATTGGGGTCTGGATCCACGGATCCACCTGAATCTGTGAGTTTACGGATTAATCTGTGGATTGTCACAGGCTAAAGAATAATTTTTGGACAATTTCTTGTCCATACAGTGTCCCTCACAGACCCCTCCATCAGTCCCAGTCCTGATTAACAGAATGGTAGCCACAACTCACCTTTCAGGTTGTGGCCAACCAATTATAGCATTGCTGCTCATGCATGGATCTGTGTATCCCGCTGGATCCACAGAGGATTCTCAGCAGATCTGCATCTCTAGATATAAATACATCTTTTTATTTTACAAACTCTAAAAGTAATGGACAGATTTACACCAAATTACAAACAACACTCTTTCTGGACTAAGATCTAGCTTTCTGACAAATTTGGTGTAATTTTGTTCTATAATTTAGGTTGTAGTTGTGTCTAAAATCCCTATGAAAAATTGCATGGGGAAAACTTGTTTTTGAACTCCCCTATTCCTTGGCCCCCGCTTGAAAGATCACCCTAAAACCTGATTGACACCAGCTAAAGTGACTGGCACACTAGTTTTGAAAATTTTGTGCAGATTTGTCAAACCTTGCCTATGGAAGCTAGGTCCTAACTATAACTAACTACTGGTGACAGCCAGTAGGTAATATTATTTTATGCTTAACATGTATATAGAGCACTGCATAGTTTACATATGAGTTATTTGATTATATGCTTATGTGTCTCTGTTTTTTGCATCTATCACAGTGTGTAAATATGATCACAACAACGGTATACTTAAGTGCTTCACTACTGAAATATTATTGGACAAATATAACATAAAAATAAATATAAATAAATAAATATACAAAAATATACAAAAATCAGGTTTACTTACAGCAACTTTTGAAAGTCTGAGTTTCTAAATGTTTTGAGTTTTAAAATATTTATCCAAACATGTACTTATGGGACTTTACATAATACAACTTAGTATGTTTTCAGTATTTTCCATATACATGTATACCTTTTCATGTTGTTAATCGTCTATAAATTTATTACTATACTCCTATTGTAGAAAATACCTTCAACTCTCCAGCTCACTACTCTATGTCTCACCCTATACCTCTTGTACTGTATCCTCTACCTCCACTCTCTGATTTATCCAAACCTCATTTTGCTACTATGTTCTCCCAAATAACCCTTTCTAGACTTTTACCTGCTCTATCCCTCCTCTGGCTCATCCCAAATATCACTTTTCTACTATGATCTCCCAAATAACACCTTCTAGACCCTTCTCTCCTCTGTCTCTCCTTCAGCCTATTCAATCCAATTAACAGACACATATGTCCACAGCTCCAATTAACAACTTATATTACCCTCTACTAATCCACCACTGATCCACTTAGGGTTCCAGATTAGCATGATACTCTCTGAAAAGTGGTTTAAGGCCTTGTCAAGTGTAGTATGCACTATAAAAATACAACTGGAGTATTGGGAGTAACCATGATAGTAAAAGGCTACTGGATCTGTATTGCTTTGTATGTTCTGTTTTGATACACGTTTTTTGGATGTGTTTAGTAACAGCTTTTGGGCATGCAAACATAGCTGATTTTTCATCTTCAACTAAGAGTGGCTCAATTTAAATTTTAAGAAACCTGAGAACAATTGGCTGTCTTTAAGTTTTGTTTTATTATCTTTTTTAACATTTAATGTTTATCTTTGTGTGCTTTATGTGTGTTTTCTGTTTTATTCTGGTAAAGTTTTAGAAATGAAAATGGTGTAAAGCTTCATGGTGATGTCTCACTGACAGCTGGCTAGTGGTCTGAGTTTGCAGGACACTGTGCGTTAGATAAAGTCAGGGGAACCACACAAAGCACATTTCTATAGACTTCCCCTAGTGTCTATTTTTCAGAAATGTTTGTGTTTGGTAGTTTGCCCTGGTACTGGCTGAACAAGGGCCCAAATTCCATTGCCATTAACATTGTTAAAAAGGGTGAGTTGTGAGTAGAAAAATTTGATTTGAGTGAATTGCCTTTCCTGTCACAGGTACAAGGCCCACCCACACAGGTGAAGTAACATTTTTATCAGGGGACATGAAAGAGTGCTGGGTGATAAGAAATTAGTGTCTCCCTGCAAATTCCAGAACAGTCCCTCACAGAAATGCAAGAGCAATGTATGTTTGTAGAACAGGTTTGGAGTTTTCAAGGGCTTATGGGTAAGAAAACCTGAAAGTCACATACAAGCCACACCCCTTTGGGATACCATCGGGTGCCTAGTTTTCAGAAATATCTGGGTTTGGTAGGTTTTCCTGGGAGCCAGCTGAGCTAGTGCCCAAAACATAAAGGCCCTCATTCTGACCCTGGCGGATTGAATCCGCCAGGGCCGAGGGCAGCGAATGCACCGCCAACAGGCTGGCGGTGCATTCATGGGCATTCTGACCGTGGCGGTAACGCCGCGGTCAGAAACGGGAAACCAGCGGTCTCCCGCCGGTTTCCCGCTGCCCATGGGAATCCTCCATGGCGGCGCAGCAAGCTGCGCCGCCATGGGGATTCCGACCCCCTTCCCGCCAGCCTGGTTCTGGCGGTTTACACCGCCAGAACCTGGCTGGCGGGAACGGGTGTCGTGGGGCCCCTGGGGGCCCCTGCAGTGCCCATGCCAATGGCATGGGCACTGCAGGGGCCCCCTAACAGGGCCCCACATTGCTTTTCAGTGTCTGCTTAGCAGACACTGAAAAGCGCGACGGGTGCCACAGCACCCGTCGCACACCTTCCACTCCGCCGGCTCCATTCGGAGCCGGCATCCTCGTGGAAGGCGCTTTCCCGCTGGGCCGGCGGGCGATCTTTTGCAGATCGCCCGCCGGCCCAGCGGGAAAGTTGAAATGCCCCCCGCGGTCTTCTGACCGCGGGGCGGTGTTTGGGCGGTTTCCGCCCGGCGGGCGGCGTCCGCCGCCCGTCCGGGTCGGAATGAGGCCCATAGTAACTCAAATTGGAAAAAAATTGTCTGTTTTGAATGGAACAAAATGTATCTGTCCATGTTACATTTTGGGTCCTTTCCTATCACAGTAAACTGGACCCACTCACAAAATTGACGTACCATCTTTATTGGCAGACATGGGGCGAATGTTTGGTGGTAGGGAATTTGTGGGATCCCACAGATTCCAGAACAGCCCTCGGTGTCTAGTTTTCAGAAATGTCTGGGTATTGTAGGTTTCTCTGGGTGGCAGCTGAGTTTGAGCCCAAAATCTACAGATAGTCATACTGTAACACTATAGTAACTGTAAATCATGCTCATGCCAGGCACTAGTTGTACCCTCATATACTTCATCACTCCTGACATGTTCAGGAGTGCCTTGATAACACTCCTAATGACATTTTAAATGACAACATTGATAACAACATAGTGCATGGCATGGGTGGGAGTTACAGTTATTTTAGGGCATGAGTTATGGTTACATGAGTTAACTGTAACTAGTGAAATTTAAAGGGTTAATTAGTTTAAAACATTGTGGGTTGTTTGGAACAGACTTTATTAGGTTTTATACCATTGCAAGACGTTGGGGGTCCTGAACGACCCAATATAGAATGGATACATAATATCATGCATGTGGAAGTGAAAAACACATATAAAGTCAAAACAATTGAGATAACAACTTGCACAAGCCAGACCTCCATCCACCCCACCAATTGTCCACTTGTCAGCCAATACATAGATACCTGCGGGTGGGCCCCCAAATCCCCTGTGCAAACCATGGTCTTGGATGTCTTCATCAGCCCCTGGGTCCTAAGGGCACATTGGTTCCAAAACTATTCCCCAGTAATCTGCCCAACTTTGCCAGATCTTATAGTGTTTCTGAGGGCAGCTCCGAGACTGATAAACAACCACCTCAGGCTCCATACAGTGGTCCATACCCCTCTACAAGGTTACGAGCAGGGTCTTGGCCTTCCAAATGCTTTGCTATCTCAAGTTTTGCTAGGTTAAGGCCCAGGAATAAAAGTACACCTATTTCCCCCGATGCCCTCTGTAATATGTAGAATGACCACATTAGGATCTCGTGTTAGGCTCCAAGAGAGAACCTTACCTAGACAAGAGAGCACCCTGCACCAAAACACATCTAATGCCAAACAGATCCACACAGAATGTAGGAACATACCCTCAGAACCTCAACAGCAGAGACACTGAGGTGAAGCCACCAGACCCATGCACCACAGGCAATGATGTGTATAATAGGACCTGAGTAAGTATTTAAATTGGATAAGATGGTGGTAGATTGAGACTGCAACCTCCCTGGGGGCCCTTAGACCATCCGTCCAGTGATCACTGTCTATTGGTTCGAAGTCCTGTTCCCAAGCCGCCGGAAGGGCAGGGAGTGTATTTGTGCTATTAGCAACTAGGGTCTGGTAGATTTTAGTAATTTTGTGTGACTTGAGGTCTCCAAGGAGGAGCTTGCCCTCTAGGGGGTTGAATTCTAGAAGGTTCATTATGGGAACCAGGCACTGTATCTGATGTTTGGGGTCTCATCACAGCAGCCTTTGTGCTTCCCAGTGTCTCCTCCACTGACTGTTCTAGGGATAGATGCCGGCCAACGCAGCACCGCACCACTCTCGGGTCTGCTGGCCCACACAAACATGAGGAGCCCAGATCTATGGGTCCCTCCTGCAGTTCAATTGGGTATGGACGAGGCACACCTCTGGCAAGGTGGCGGGATGCTGTCAAACCCGGGCTAATCAACACCACCAAGCCCAGCCGCAGGCCCCGCAGACTGTCTCTCAAACTCATCGGTGCTGACTAGAGCGGGCGCAGGAACTAGGCCTCTCATGCCTCAATTGGCACTCCCAGCTACCGCAGCTTTTCACTGCTCCTCAGCAGATGTCAGGCAATGGGGGTCACCTCCACAGAGCAGCCACCAGAGCCCCTGAGTCGTCGGGTCCTTGCTGCAGCCACGCACTTTGCAGTCAACCCAGCAGGATCCCACACCATTTGCTCTGGCCCTCACCCGTCCCAGCACTCCTCAGGTTTCAGCTGCAGAAAAAAGATGACCCTGGGCCCCAGGGACAGTTTATTATGTGGGGGGGGGGTCACAGAAGTATATGTGGGTGCAGTGTGGGCCCGAGGATGATGTCAGATACTTAGGCCACTGCTGGAAGCTCACTCTGGATGCAGCCACCTTGTTTGCCAACCAGGCCACACACCCTTAAACGTTGTGCTTTAGGTGATATTTTCATCTAACTATAATGTAAAGCAGCATATTCTTACTGCCAGTACGTAGTTATAGGTAGGACCATTTTTTCCATAGAGAGTGTTTTTTGTTTGGCCAGTAACTTTGATGTATCTTCAGGAAATTTTCAAAATGTATACTTTGGTCAGTTCAGCTGCTGCTTTGACTTTTTCTCCATTCTGTGTCGATTGGGATTTTGCATTTTTTAGACACACCTACAGCCCGAACCGCTGAACGTCATTACACCAAATTTGGCACAAGGCTAGATTTTGTTCCACAGATTACGCTTTTTGTGGTGTGGTGTAAATCTGTTCTGTAGTTTCTGAGATATTAGAGTTTTAAAAATATAGGTATCTAGAGCTGCAGATTCAGATTGGCGTACTGGGGGGAAAAGCAAGGTCCTGATTGACTAGCCACAACCTGACAGAAAACTTGCGGCTGCTAGTATGTTTGTCACATCAGCTTGCGTGTTGGAGAATATGAGTGAAAAAACACATATGGGGTCAGGATACAGGTAGCCCTAGGGTCCCCTAGTAGGCAAAATATTGCCTAATTATTTTTTTTCATCCAATCTGCAGATCCATGGGTGGAAAAAAAGTTACAGGGAGTTAGTTCAAGTAACTATAACTTGCGCCCTAAGATAACTATAACTTGCATCCTCGCCACACACTGCTTATTACCTCAGATAATAAGGCATTCGTAACAACTTCTGTCACATCATTATAAATATAACTGAAACATTAGCAGTCAAAATATTGAAAAAACTGTACTTCAAACAACTATAACTATAACTGCTGAAGTTCCCGGTTTTTGTGTGAGTAGATTGAGAACCTTTGGCTTTTTCAGTGAATATATATATATATATATATATATATATATATATATATATATATATATATATAGTTTATTCACTTAAAAACCTAAAGGTTACAGGGCACTCATGACATCTCTGATAATATAATTGATAATGATAGTTTTTTCATCAAAACTTTTACTACATATGTTCCATTGATATTATCAATGATGTTATCAAAGATGTCATGAGTGCCGTAATTTTTGGTGTAATTAGCAGTGCATAGTGAGGGTTATAGTTACCTTAAGGCACGAGCTATAGTTACTTGAGATAAGTCTAACTATAACAGGTGAATTTCTTTGGTTTTGTACGTTTAAAATGTGAACCTAACTATAACCTTTTTTTTCAGTGAATTTCTAAGTTTTTTCAACATAAAATAATTTTCATCACCATAAGTTTATCCAACCACTACTGCGGATGGCAAAAGGTGTTCGCCGTAGGGCCTGGTCTTTGGCCAGTCCCAGCAGCCAACCCCCATAACTACCCAACCCTTATAACAACCCAAACCTGCATGCCCCCCCCCCCCGGCTGACCTCAGCCCTTGAAACCCCATCCCCTGGGGCCAAATGTATATAATTAATTTTTTGGGAGTAGTTAGGGCTGCGTGCCCCCCCAGGATAATACCAGCTCCAGGGACCTTATACCCCAGGGCCTGGACTAAATATTTGTTTTGTTTGGGTGGCCCCCCTCCCCAGGCTGATCTCACTCCAGACACCACATCCACCAGAGTCTGGCCTAAACATTTATCTTTTTGGGTGGAGGTGGGCCACGTGGCTCTCATCCCAGGGCAATCTCAGCTCAGAGGGACCCCATCCCCTGGGGCTCGGCCATGTGACCTGGGTGCCTGAGTGCACCCAGTCACAATGTTGGGGACCATTGGGGGAGCCTGAAGGCCCCACGGTCCCAGCTGGTTCCCCTTCTCCTGCAGGAGCCACCATTGCTGTCAGAGAGAGGGTGCTGCTAAAGCTAATTCCTTGACGAATTATTTAAAATAGGATTATGGCTTGAGTTTTGGAGGAGTTTGTTTTGCACCCTTGTCAATACGGGTTCAGGTGTAAAGTTGGAACCATCAAGCAATGTCTCAACCTTAACCTGGTTCTAAGCAAGTATACAGTGGTGAAACAGTTTAGCATTCATGGACCTCTCATCAGCATTTGATTGTGTGAATTGGGTGAAATTATGGCAATGATTTGCTGTGTGTGGTCTGAATATTGTCCTAGCTCACTTTCTTGCTCACTTACATAAAGACATGAGGGCTCAGATCTGCATCAGCATGCAGGGAGATGTGTCAGGGGACATTGAAATCCATTGAGGGGTGAGGCAGGGGTGTGTTTTGGCCCCTTTTCTGTTTATTCTCTATATTAATGATCTGCAATCACAATTGATACAGGCCGCTACTGATGTAGCAGTTATACAGGGTAAACCACTCCCTATGTTACTTTATGCGGACAATGTGATGCTCATGGCACGCACCACCAGGGATCCATGACAGTTAGTGCATGCATTTGTTGATTTTATGACCACTTTGGATCTTCGAACTAATTTAAAAAAGCTCCCATTTTATAGCCTGTGGCCCTAAGTGTTCATCTCTCCTGAACATGCCATTTGGTAATCAGTACCTGAGTAGTATTAATAGTTTTCCTTACTGGGGCATTATTTTTTCTGCCCAGGGTTCTTGGACACGCAATATTGCTCAGCCTATCACCAAATTCTAATCAACAAATGGGACGCTATGCAGCATTCCTCATCCTAAGGATGGGAGTCTCCCAGGTCCAATGCTAAAAAATACACATTCTCAGTGTGTTCCAATTGTTATGTATGGGTCTGAGGTGTGGGGAATTGCTAACTTTACGGCCATTCAGCAGGAAGAGAACAGATGTTGTAGAAGGCTATTTTCAGTCCCTATCTCAGCCTTGCATTTGATTTGCCATAACGAATTATGACTTCCCTGTATTGTGGACTTGATAAGGGTGCAGCCGATTACGTTATGGCTTGCTGTCTCACAAAATTCAGAGGCTCTTTTAACCAAAGAGATAATATGTGACTGCTGGTCCCTTGATAAGGGTCTGTCTATCCCATGGATTGCGCTTGTAAAGAGTTAACTTACCAAAATTGGGATGCAAACCTTATTCTCTGATCCGTCTTTCTGTTTAGGTGTAAACAAGAAAGTTGTAGCCAAAGTACTCCTTCATGACAAGGAACTAAAGCATCTCCGAGAAATGAGGGAGAAGTTTAGTGTGGGCATATATTTTTGTCTGAAGGAATTGAACTCTTCAACTAATCATATTTGGCTTGTTCGCACACATTCAAAGTGTTCTTTGCTCTTTTGTTTCAGTTCTGGCACTGTAAATATTTGCTTTGTTTTCTCTTGGGATTTGTACATAACCTTGAGTGTATGCCTTGCCTTTGTGACAACGTATCTGGTCAATCTAACTTGCATTTTATGTTTTTTGCAAATATTATATCAGATATAGAAAAACACTTTCTTATCCCACTTTTAAAGAAATACTGTAAAGATGTTGGTCAATGCAGACCTGCTTTCAGATTTATATTGGTACTTATTAATGAGGAAGTTTATTTTTAAGTCTGTTGTACAAGCTTGCAAATATTTATTGTTTTAATCATTGTATATTGCTTTAATTATTGTATTGTTTTAACAACTCAGTTTTGGCTTACTTTCTGCTGTCATGATCGTTATTTGTATGTTTTTCTTCTGTATACTTTCATGGATGTCAAAATGCATCCAAATAAAGTTCATTGATTGATTGATTGATTGAGTCTGTAAATATTTACATTTTTTCAGCATGTGCGATATACACGAACTTTTCACAAATATTCTCCAATATTCTTGAATAATTAGCAAATATCATGCATGGTGAAAATTTTTTTTTAAAACCCATAATTTGACCTCAAACACCCCTATATCACACCTCTGGTACCTCCACCCTGACCCAGTATGCTACTTTTCATTTTATTTTACAGCCCTGTGGACCATGTCACGGGGCATTACAAAAGCAGCCCCAACTTTCTGTTCAGGTTGTGACCAGCCAATTACAGCACTTCTATTTGCACTCGCATTCATGAATATTCCCAAATTATTTGCGAATCCTTCGTGCCTCTAGATATCTATATTTCTTTTACTATCTCAAAAACTACTGAACGGATTTACGCCAAACTAGGAAAAGGCTTCTTTCCGGACCAAAAGCTACATTTCTGCCAAATTTGGTGTCATTCCGTTCAGCAGTTCGGGCTGTAGTCGTGTTCACAATCCCTACGGGAATTAACAGGGGAAACCCTATTTCTTGGCTCCCGCAGGATGGGTCACCCAGAAACTTCCCATGCATAACAACAAAAGATTCTCAGGAACACTTTTTTTGGAAGATTTTGCGAAGACTCGTAAAATTGTGCAAAAGATATAGGCATGTCAAAAAACTATTTTTCTAAGGAAACATGGTCCTAACTATAACTACCAACTGGCGACTGCCAGTAGGTAAATATATATAAAAATATATACATATATATATATACATGTATGTATATATATATATATATTTACACGTATGTATGTATGTATATATATATATATGTATAATATATATATATATATATATATTTATATATATATACATATATATATATATATATATATATATATATATATATGCACACACACACTCATATAACTTTGAAGCATGTATCTCTCTAGTGAAGCAGAATATTTTTTGCTACATACTAAATTACAGTCTCAGGCATCCTGCCCTTTTTTTTACTGTTTCGCTTTGTATGGTTTTGTTTAAAATACGATGCCAATTTAATGCTATGTTTATAATGAGATTATACAGTATAATTGACTAAGATTAATTATTATATTTTTTTCTACATTCTGATTATGACTGATCATGAAAGCGTGTATTTCACTAAGCGAAGAGAAATATAATTTGATATATCGCAAATAACAGTTACAGGCTACTTGGCTGTTTTTTGTGTTCCGCTTTGCAAAATTTAGTTTACAATATTATTGCACCTTAATGATATGTCCACAATGAAACTTTACATTGCCACTAATGAATTATTAGCATTGTACTTTTTTCTGCATATCGAATATGTTCAATAATGAGAGTCTGTCCTTTGACCTCTGAGGAAGGTGTTTACTTGTATGTTAATGAAGTTACTACAACAGTCCGTGAGCAAGAATATTAGGCTGAAACACATTGCCAATAAATTTTGTCTTTTTGAAAGCTTATTTCTGGAGTGCAAGCCTTTTGTGTCATGTCCGACAGACACAGTGCATTGGGACACACATACAGTGACACCCATCATTGGTGTAACAGGTCATTTATTTAGGACAGGATTTAGACATGAACATCAATAAACTTCAAACTGTATCCCCCATTTAACAAACCGTAACTCTTAAAGATTCCCTTGATCCTCTTTCTCTCTTCCAAAACCTCCCTTCAATTCTCCTCCCCTAGACACTCCCCTATTCCTCTCATGCCCTCCTTGCTTGTAACATACCCCCCCACTCTGATCCTTCACCTCCTTGTTTTTCCCCTTGGAAGGGTGGGCAATCCCACATCTGGCTTCCACCCTCCCCCATCTTCTGCTGAACCCTATAGAATCACCTGCCCTAACTGACTTCAAACCCCCTCTTTTCACCCCCCGTTCCTACGCCCCCTAATGTCATTTTTTCTTTCTCACCCTCTTTAAAATGCCGGGTGGGTGGTCAAACCTCCGCCCCTCCTAGAACGGTCGGCACGGAAAAGAGGCCGAACCACCCTCCCAGCCCCCTTACAAACCCTCGTTAAAAACCCACCCCCACTTACCTTTGTCCAATCCGGCGCCCATGCGCCACTTCCTGTCCTCCCGAAAGTGCCCGCGGAGAGACTAGAACGAGTCTCTCTCTCCGCGGGCCCCTCCATCGGGACACACATACAGTGACACCCATCATTGGTGTAAAATACATTTATTTAGGACAGGATTTAGAAATGAACATCAATATACTTCAAACTGTAAAGATTCCCTTGATCCTCTTTCTCTTTTCCAAAACCTCCCTTCAATTCACCTCCCCTAAACACTCCCCTATTCCTCTCATGCCCTCCTTGCTTGTAACATACCCCCCCACTCTGATCCTTCACCTCCTTGTTTTTCCCCTTGGAAGGGTGGACAAGCCCGCATCTGGCTTCCACCCTCCCCCATCTTCTGCCATCCAGCAAAACCCGCTTGGCATTTTGCTGCCCCACCCTGGGAAAAACAACCGTCCTCAGGTGTTTTTTTTTTTTTGTTCTACTCCTAAAAATATCCCTAAACCACAGCTTCTCTCCCCAAAAATCCCCTAACATCAACCTTAACTCTGTCAAATAGTATGCATTTCCCAATTGTGACAAATGCACCCCATCCGCTCTGAACAATGTCTCATCTTGTTCTTTAATGTCCTCATGCCTCAGGACCTTGATCCCCTGAGCCCAGCAAAATACCTTCATCGCCTTGTTCAGTTTTTTGCGAGCCCACTCGTTGGCTCCATGATTAACTGCCCCTCACCACACTCGTCTGGGCACAAATTCTGTCCACACCAAACATGTCCCGCATATCTTCTGTTTCAAACGTTCCAAGTCTCTCTGCATAAGTTGTATCAATGTGAGCCTCACTAGCTTCACCAAGTCATTTTCCCCCAGATGAATCAGCAATAAATCAGGACATCCCCATTGCGGCATGTTACCAGTGATAAATGTAAGCAAACTTCCCCACCTCATGCCACTCTTCCCCCACCAACAAACTTCGTGGTGTCTGCTAGGCAGTCCCATCGACCTGCCGTAAATTTGTTTCTCCGCAAACTTCGCCGCCCAGTGAACGAAGGAATGGCCGACCAGCCATGTCACCATCTTGTCTTTCTGTGGCCCAGCCACACATCCTGCAAAGAAAAAACACTGTAAAGGCTGTCATGAGAATCTAACCCCCCCCAATATGTCTTCGTTCAGTGGACCACCCTCCTGACGCCTTAAACCCATCACGGCCTGACATAGCGCTCGTAGCATCTAGATTTCCATACACCTATGCCTTAATCTTAGCCCAGTCCCAACCTAAATGAGCTGCCGCTGTAGCTGTGCCAATCCTGAACGAATTTGTGCCAAAATCCACTGGACGTCGACCTGTCCGCCCAAGCGCCATCCTCAAAACCTACAACAGCTGATAGCTAGTAAGCTTCCTCCCTGACCCATGTACAAACACCCCACTTTCTCCCGTCATACGCAGCTTTTGCTTAAAAGCCATCCATTCTTTTTCTGGGCACGCCAACTCGTCCCCCCCTATCCAGCCATACCCATTTTCCTTTCCCCAACTGATCCGTCTTTGAACGCCTGAGCCAAATACCTAACCTGGCCCTATGCATGCAAATCTCCTTAACCTTCACCCCCATCTCTTTCCCTACACCCAACAATTCAGATACTCGAAAAGCGCCAAAAAACATCCAAACCATACATAGGCGAAATAAACCCACTTCGTACTCATCCGCTCAACATACTGGCACCACATGCAATAACTCCAGCAGTATTTCAAAAGTAATGGGTTATCTTGCTGGTTTAACTGCACTAGCCCTGACCCTGCCCCAACCTTTCAACATCCTTCCTAACAAATCATTACGCGCTGGATCAGAACCAAAGAAAAGTTTCCCATAAAATGAAACCCCTGCCAGCTTCCCACCTATTGTAGCTGGTGACAAACCCTCCTCAGTCAGAAAAAGCACAAAGCGTAATGCCCGTGCATCGAGGGCCTGTGGACCTTGTGCCCAAAAATTGCCCAAGAACAACTCAAAAGATTGAAACTCCAACCATGCAAGCCTGTTACTCCGCCGCGTGGATACCGCTAAAGACATCTCCACCAGCCCTGTGATCATCACGCCCCCCACTCCCAAATGTCTGTCGGGACTGCGGTCTTGCTCCATTCCGCTCCTGGCGCCAACTCGCGGAAACGCCGCCACTGTGAACGAGACAGGGAATCTGCAATCTCGTTGTAAACCCCGGGTATGTGTGCAGCTTTAAAAAGAACATTTAGAGATAAACATCTAAGCATAAACTGGCGAAATAAGCGCAAAACTATGAGATCCCTAGCCCTCTGTCTGTTGACTAACTCCACTACTGTCATGTTGTCCACCTGAAAAACCACTGTCCTGTTGGCCAATTCCTGACCCAGACTGCCAGTGCCACTAATAGTGGAAAAATCTCAAGAAAGCAATGCTCCTCCCTTGTTGCAGCCATTGTGGTGGCCATGCCTCGGCGCACCACCTCCCGTCCCAGTAAACACCGAAACCCGAAGCTCCCGCTGCATCAGAAAAAATTTGAACCTGCCATCCTGTGTCAAGGTCACGAAAAGACATGGGTACCCCATTGTATTTTTTAAGAAAGATTTCCCATACTTTGATGTCCTCTCTCAAGGCCAACGAAACCCTTATCCTGTGGTGTGGTAGCACTTCTCCTGACATGGACAGTCCCAATCGCCTGCAAAACGTCCGTCCTCCCCTCACCACCCTGCATGCAAAATAAGGGATCCCAACAATTTTTGAGCCGTTCGCAAATCCATCTTGCGAAGTGTTCGCACCACCGCCAAAAATTCAATTATCTCTGTCACTTTTGTCGCTGGTAATCTGGCCACTAGTGCGTCTGCATCTAATTCAATGCCCAAAAAGGTCAAAACTGATAGCGGCCCCTCTGTCTTTTCAGGGGCCAATGGCACTCCTGAATGCTGAGCTAGTCTCTGAAAATCTGCCAGCGCCCGACCACAGGCCCCGGATGTGGCTGACCCTACAAATAAGAAATCGTCCAGGTAGTGAGTCAACGTCCGGTGGCCACTTATTCTGACAAAAACACACTGCAAGAAAGTGCTGAAGGTTTCAAATAGAGCGCATGATATTGCACAGCCCATGGGTAACACCCTGTCCACATAAATGGCTCCGTCCAGCTGCATAACCAGGAGGTCAAAATCTGCTGGATGAATGGGTAACAGCCTAAAGGCAGATTGTATGTCACATTTTGCCATTTCTGCCTTCCGCACGCACCTCAAAACTAACTTCACTGCATCATCCACTGAGGCATAAATCACTTTGGTGTCTTCTTGCGCAATAAAGTCATTGACTGATGCACCCTCAGGTCATGATAAATGGTGAATCAAGCGGAACTCGCCCGGTGCTTTTTTGGGTACAACTCCCAAAGGGGATATCATCAATTGATTGCTTGGCCAGTCATAAAACGGCCCTAATATTCTCCACAGTGCCACCTCTTTTGCCAATTTGTCACTCACTATCTGAGGCTGCTCCTTAGCAGACCGCAAGTTGTCTGCCCACCTCCTCTTTCGGGGACCTTGATAACCCACCCGGAAACCTTCTCGAAACCCCCACTCCAACTGACGAGCCTTATCCGCATCTGGATAGATGCGTAACCAAGGCAGCAGAATCTCCAGTCTAACTGGCGTAGGACCCCTTTGGCGCAGTAGCACCTTGTGTGCCCCTTCCTCTAGACGCCCTCCATTGTTCCGCCGGGCTGGAAAGGGAAAAACATTGAGTGACTGGGTGGCGGCCCCCGCACTTGGAGCAGTCATGTTTAAACCTACACTGTGGTCGTGAGCAAAAAACCTTTGTTGAAGTTCCAACAAGCCCCTGTGGTGGACACCAGTGTTTTGGTAGCCGCGCCCGCCCCTCCCGGAGCGGGGCGTGACTGAAAAGGCTTATAGACTACCGGCAGCCCACTTGCCGTATGCGTGGACGCCGAAGATTGCGCCAATGCCATCCATTGCATCCATAACTGTGGATCTACATCCCCCCAAGGCTTCTCCGGATTTACACTCACCCGAGCGCTAAACTCTTCATCATAACTCAGCCACGCAAAGCCCCCATAATGCATCTGTGCCTTCCTTATGATGTCCATGTACTTGAAAAGTGCTATGGCCCTGTCCGGATACTTCTCACAATATATACTGGTGAATATCAGAAAAGCGGACGTCCAATTGTCCATTGTGATAGGAACCCTGGGCCTGCGTGCCAATTCCCATTCTTCCTCCTTAGATCCCTCCTTGGCCTGTATGTCCCTATCGAGAAGCTTAAAGACGTCTACATACTCATGCTTCCATATCCTCGTCTTTATTTTGTCAGACACATTAGACCCCAGGGGAATGGCCAAACCCATGTACGGGAGTTGTTTCCTATGACTTCCCCCTTCCTTGTCCTCTGTGCCCATGTCGTCCCCTGTCGTCTGACTACATGCTGCTGTAACTGCTGTGGAAGAGGCCTCATTGTCCTTTTTCACTTCTCCCTTCTGTCCTGAAACCAACCCTGTTGTCTCCAACACTGACCCATCCCCCACGCCAATGGATTTGCTTGTGCATGCCACCTTAGCGACCCCCCCGTCGCCCCAGACTGACCACCATCTCCCCTTACCTCCGTCCGTTTCCCCAAATTGCGCGGCGTTCTCCTCATTGATCTACCACGTGACATCGTTTGCCGTACTCCTGGTGGCCCTTCAGCCAAACCGGTGTCCTGTAAAACAAAAGCAGAGGAAGAGGTTGCGCCGCACTTGCGCCCTCGCCCCCCCTTCTTGACACCGCTCACCTCCTCATCCCGAATCTCTCCGTCTTCCCAATCATCCCCATCTTCCTCATAATCCAATTCCAACTCTTCATCGCCTACCCACTCACACCTGACTTCAACATACCCCCGTGGCTTTGTTGGCATTGCAGCTGTTGTTTCCTGACCCACATGGCGCAAACCATCATTGTGGTACCCACGCTCCAGCGGTGTAGAGAAGGCCGCCGCACACCCCTCTAGTGCTTCGGACCAACGTGTTTGAGCCGTGTTGCGCCCCGTTGGCATCGCCCTTCTTCTGCCAACCTCAGCTGTTGTCATTGACTTACTTCTTCCCACGTGGCCGTGTGCGCCACTGGGGCTTCCAGCGCCGAGCAGCCCTTCGGCCGCACTAGCCTCCTGACCCCGTCCCACCTCAGTCTGTGGTACCCAGACCCAACTCCCCACACCTGAACTAGATGGCTGTGACCCCCTGGCGTCCGGGACCTCTCTAGCCCTTTTGATTGCATCACCACGTGTACCCGATTCTTCCTGGTCCTTGCACAACTGAGTCCACCTGGCCTCAGTTTCCACCACAACCCTGCGCTGCTCTCGAATCCCGGGTTCCAGGTCCCATGCCTCCACATGGTCCCAGGCTCCATGCACGAAAGGGCCTGGGGCCCCAAGAGCCCCTGCCTCCCCGCCTACCTTGGGTTTTGCTGATCTGGCCTGTCTCGGGCTGCCCTGGGTCTGGCCGTCCCCCCCTGGTTTTTCCTGTGTACTTCCCTCGCTTTTTGGCTGGGACCCGGGGCCCCCTGACCTGTTGGGCCCTCCTTTGGGCAGAACAGGTCTAAGGGGGCCCACCCACCATTGGGCCCAGGCAAGGGCTGTTCACTCTTCTCTGCCTGTAAAACAGGGACCTCGCCCTTCGCAATGTCCCCTTCTGCCCCTGGGGCCCCCTCCAATATTGTGCCTGAGCTACCCTCTCCTATGGCCCCTGGACTTGACACCTGTGTGCCCTGAGTCTCCCCACTGAAAATTAAAGGGCGCGTTAAGCATCCCCACCCCATGTCTGATTCCTGTTCCTTGCCCCCCCCACCTCCCAGTCTCCATCTGAGTCCTGGGACTCGCACGCGGCAATTGCAGCCGCTACCCGGCTCGACGCAGCCCGCGTCGGCTGTGTCATTCCAACGCAGGCATGGTCCAAGACCCCAGGCCTGAGTAGGTCGGAATGGCCGGCGTCGCCCAAAATGCGAAGCGCGGCCCTTACCGCCTCAGCATCATGGCTGGTTGCCATGGCGCTGTGCGGTCCGCGCGCCGAGAGCCACGTGAATATAAAACAGTTGTGGGGCCCTCCTGATCCCGTGCGCAAGCAGACACCCCTGGGGCACCTGTCGCTAAAGCGCTGAGGCCGCAGAGCCCGCGCTTCAAATATATGGAAATGTACACCAATGCGGGGCCCACCTGGCCCAGTGCGCAAAATGACCCCCTGGGGCCCTACCACTAAAGCGCTGAGGCCGCCGACCCTCGCGCTACAAAAATACTGAAACCGGAAACGATCTCGGGGCCCACCTGGCCCAGCGCGCAAGCCAACGCCCCTGGGGCACCTGCTTTTAACGCGCCAAGGCTGCCGAGCCTCGCGCTTCTATAATTGCCAAAATTAAAACACTCACGGGACCCGCCTGGCCTCACCCGTAAACTGACCCCTAGGACCCCCGGTTCTAAAGCGCTGAGGCCGCTGAGCCTCGCGCTTCAAAATACCAAGAATTGGAAAAGCAGTTGCAGGGCCCGCCTGGCCTCGCGCGCCAGCCAACACCCTTGAGGCACCTGCTGTTAACACGCTGAGGCCGCAGAGCCTCGCGTTTCATATCAAAGGAAAACCACAATCGGAGGAAAATTAAAAAGTCCTGACCGACCCTTAAATCTATGTACCCTCTCACTCGCCTGATCCACGGACCTCAAACCTCCGCCCCTCCTAATACGGTGGGAGCAGAAAAGAGGCTGACCCACCCTCCCACCCCCCTTATAAACCCTCATTGAAAACCAACCCCCACTTACCTTCGTCCAATCCGGCGCCCCTGCGCCACTTCCTGTCCTCCCGAACGTGCCCGCAGAGAGACTAGAACGAGTCTCTCTCTCCGCAGGCCCCTGCATTTTGGATTATAAGGCAAGACATGCACAGACTACTCGCACCAATGCAGACAAGTGGTTGTGACCAGACTTTGCAAAGGTTGCACTTTGATATTGGAGTCTGGTTCCTCCCGCCATCCCAACGGAAACACTGAGAGGACATTTGAGGCTGTGCTTGGCTCATCTGGAGGGCAACTGGCAGAGCGTTGGCTCTCGATAGACCTGAGAGCGCACGATGGCGAGCTAACTCTCACCCCAACAACCAGTGTGTTTTCTTGGCATATACGCAGATGTAACAAGGATCCTCTTCGTCATTTACATGGTGAGGGGCATGGAATGCAACGATTCTCTGCGTATTTTGGTAGTTGTGGGATACTTCACTGTTAAACTTTCAAAATGAGTAATGCGCCTCCGAAGAGGACGGAGGCAGAGTGCAGTTTATTTCATGAATATGACATGTATACTTTGGTAGATGCAAAATGTGGTGGCAGATAAACAGGTAAAAAGTTAAATTAACATTTGTAGCATCATGAGCAACTGTTAAGAAAGGAGGAGAACAAATGGTGGGAGGTCACGTCACTGGACAATTACATAAAGTTGGGTAAAGACCCAAGTGGTTTACCTATTCTCATCACTCCCACCTATTAAAATCCACATGGAGTCGGAACAGACTTCTGAGGAGATTGCAAAGTAGAAAGAAGTTTTGGCTAAACATCTAGAACAAGAAAAGTTTCAAAATTTTCTGACACAAATGGATCAGAGGCTCAATAAGTACAAAGGGGAGATCAAATTATAGAAGAGGTGTAAAGAATTTTCGCGACATACGAGATTATTTGAAGGGTTGTATTTTGACCTCTGGGAGGAAGACCGATGAAGCAGTGAAGCAATTTAAACAACTTGCAGCTTTGAGACAACAGGAATTGGCCATATCCGAATGTGGCTTGGATGTCTACTCGGATCTGGATGAACAACCTGGTCCATACAATAAGGATGCTGTACCTTTCATCTCCTTGTGTGAACACCATTTTTTACAGATGAACAAAGGTCCACACAAAAACCAATACAGGGGAAAAGATGCAAACAACAGTAAAGGAAGAAAACCCAAAGAAGTGGGGGGCACAGACAAGAACACTTTGCCACATGGGAAAGCAATGAGGCAAACCCAAAAAAAATAATGGGTGAGAACGATTTGACTGTTACTAATTTATTGACACACAAACTTAACAGGAATGAACAGTCTCTTCTAGACTTAGGCCCTCATTACAACCCTGGCGGTTGGAGGAGAAGTGGAGGTCTTACCGCCAACAGGCTGGCGGTAAAAAAATTGGAATTATGACCATGGCAGTTACCGCCATGGTCATCCGCCACTTCTCCGAACCGACCGCCATGGCGGAGATGACCGCTGGGCTGGAGACTTGGGTCTCCAGCCTGGTGGCCGTCACAAGACCGCCGCGGTATCATGACCCGGCTGACCGCCATGGATTTCATGGGGTTGGGCACCGTCATGAAATCCATGGTGGTAAGTACTATGAGTGCCAGGGAATCCCTTCCCTGGCACTGATAGGGGTCTCCCTCACCCCACACCCCTCCCCCCACACCCCCACCACATTGCCACCCCCCAAAGGTGGCAGGAAACCCCTCCCCACCCCTACTCCCAACATCGCAACCCAGACACACACTGTACACCCATGCGTACACCACCAACAAAAATATCACCAAACATGCCAACAGCCACACACACAGTCATACACGCACACCCACATACAGACATACACGCACACATCCATTCAGACATACAGACAGACACGCACACATTTTTAAACACAACACCCCCCCGCATGCATACACGCACTCACACACCCCCTCTACATACTCACATGCACACCTCCATTCAGGCACACAACACACCCCCACACCCTCCCCTAATGGGCGATCGACTTACCTTGTCCGTTGATCCTCCGGGAAGGGACGGGATCCATGGGGGTTGCTCCACCACCAGCACCCCGTCAACAGAACACTGCCACGTGGTGTTCTGTTGACGTGGCAGTGGAGGTGGAGCAACCTCCATTTCCCCGCCGACCGCCAGTATGGCTGCTGGCGGCTCTCCGTCCGGAAAAGGACGGAGGGCTGCCAGCAGTCATTATTCGGCGAGCAGAAAACCGCCTGCACTGGTGGTCTTCAGCACGGCGGTCCCTCAGTGGTCTTGCAAAAAGACCGCCGAGGTTGTAATGACCACCATATTGATTTATTTTTATTTATTTACATGTATGACCATTCCATGATGTTACTGGAGATGTTAAACCTCTGTCTACTGAATAATTTATTTCTTTTCAATGATGTGTCCTACAGATAATTGGTTGGCATAGCAATGGGCAGTTGCTTTGCTCGCTTCTAGTTATTCTGGGATCTTCATGGGCTAGTGGGAGGAACTGCATGTGTGGACAGAAACGAATGAAGAATGGACTTAATACATAGCATTTTGGACCCGATATATAGAAGATCTTTTTATCACCTGGGATGGTCCCAAAAATAAACTTCTCAAGTTCCTAACACAAATCTCAGGAAACAGTGTTAATATTGCATTTACACACAAGATACATAGGAATGATATAGTGTTCCTTCATGTATGTTTGAAGATCATAGACGGGTCCATACATAATAACCTTTTCCACAAGAGGTCTGCTGGAAACAAAACTGTGTCCGTCATGCTTGCAGCCACCACCCCAAAAAACTCAAGTGGCGTATTCCATTTGGAGAATTTTTAAGGGCAAAACACAACTGCAGCACATTACAGACCTACCACGAGGAAGAAAAGAGGATGACAAAAAGATTCAGAGCTAGATGTTACCAGTTGAAGGTTCTCAAGACAGCTAGTGATAAAGCAAGCAAACTGCCTAGAGACAGTTTCCTTGTTACGAAGTGTGAGAAAAAGGGCAATTCCAACCAAGTGAGATTCATCACCACTTACAACTTTGAATCCCCCAATATCAAATGCATACTTACTAAAAATTGACATCTTGTCAAATCAGACCCTTTGATAGAAGGAAAAATGACACCTTACCCCCTTTGACATATCAAAAATCTAGTTTCATTAGGGATATACTGGTCCACAGTTACATGGGCAAGCAGAGTGGAAAGGAGGGATGGTTGAAAGAACAACATGGCTTCTATAAATATGAGAAATGCAAAGTTTGCAGAGGGAGTAAAAACAGAAAGGCATATCAGTTTCGCACAAAGAGAACAATAAACATCAGTAAATTCATTACCTGCAGTAGTGATTATTGTTATTGTATATTTTAACATGCCCATGGGTTCTACAATACATTGGCAGTACTATTTTTACAGTGAAGAAGAGGATATTGGAACACCTCAGGGCTATAAAAGTCTGTGATCACAAGAACCCTGTAGTGAGACATTGGTCTAAGGAACTTAATAAGAACCCTTAAACTTGGTAATTTTTGGGAATTGATCGGATTGCCATGACCTCACGAGGAGGCGACAGAGAAAAGAAGCTTAGACTCCTAGAGTCAGAGTACATCATTCTCCTCAATAATAAATCGTCTGGAGTCCTGAATGTGGATGAGGAGCTCTTTTTACACATTGGCTGATTTCATTGGTCTTAGAATGAGGCTTTGGGAAGTAGCCGACCTGGGGGAGGTCTCCCCCCAGAATTATTGGGGCAATGGAGCAGTCCATGACAGCTCGGGCTATGTTTGGGCTTCTTTTTGGGCTTCCATGTCGCCGTCTATTTAAACGGCCATTTTATGATTTTTGTCACCATTTTGGTTTTGGGTGACACAGTGGCAGGCATTCTCAGCAGTAGCAAAAAATGTAATAATTCGGATTAAGCAAGTTTGTCTTAATTGTGTGTGACAAGTAGGTTAATGACTGCACGGGTGATATTACTTACGTACTTTGAGGGTGGCTTATTTGTCATGTCAGAGGATCTCATCCAGCAGGCTTTGGTCCTGCTTGAGGAGGCGGGCAGGCTGGATTTGCTGACACAAGGCGCGCGTCCTCATGCACGACCGGCGAGAAGAGCGTCAGCGGGTGTGGTGGCGGCTGTGGCAGCCTGCTCGCCGCCACGTCGTGATAGAAGATTGAGGTAAGTCTGAGAGGCCGCTCGCATACACGGGAGCAGCCCGGGAGTAGGGATGGGCGGTAGGGATGGGCGGGCAAAAGGAAACTTGGCTCGTGCCAGGAGACCGCATATTGAAGAGCGGATCTCTGGAGGTGCTGCAAGGTGACGGGGTGAAGGGAACGTGCTGCAATTTGGGAGTGGGAGTGTTGAGCGTCATAAGCGACGGGGCGGGGCCTCGCTGAGTGCTCGGGCTGGAGCTGTAAAAGGCCGAGGATTGTGAGGTGGGGGGAATTTAAGGGCGAGAAGGGTGAGTCAATTTGTTGGGGAAGGTATGGCTAATACTAAAAAACAAATAAAGACGGGAAAATAAAGAAGAAGGTGAGGGGGATAGTTTGGATCAATTTGATCTATTTACAACACATTTGGAGGGGTTTCAAGCTGTGTGAGGCAAGGAGAGCTTCAAGAGACGGAGCAGCAAGACGCTTTAATGTGGTATAAGTATTTTCAGGCTGGGCAGTCCATTGATATGAGCAGAGGTATAGTGGAGAGCGAGAAAGGCGAGATTTTTGGCGAGCATAGTCTTGAAGCTTGGGCGGCTGGCTAGACCTACGAGGGATCAAGGAGGTCGTCTGGCGTTGGTGACAGTGAGGTGGTAAGGGTGCCTTGGTATGGCAGGTCGGGTACACCTGCTGACGTCTTGAGGCATCGACAGTCTGCAGAAAAGGTGGCTTGGTGGGAGAGTGGGTTCTCAGGGGCCCCTTGATGCCCACGAACGGCTATCCAACATACAACAGAGGAACCACATACTTATGCTGAGGAACAACCAGGGCCATTCGGTATGGCCACACAGGTTTTTAGCGATCACACTGTACTTGATTTTGATGATGAAAGTCTGGAAGAAGGGGAGGTGTGCGAGAAATGTAGGGGTAAGTAAAGTGAAGCTGAATGGTGGCACAAAGAAAGGAGCCAAAAGGTGAGGGTGGGGGGGGGATGATCCTGTTGTTCATATTTTACAGGGGTCAAGTCCCGGGGTCAGAGTGTGTGGCGAGGCACTGGGAAAAGGGAAGACCTGGCAAGGCAGAAGAGTCATGAGCGGCCACTGACCTTGGCAAGGTAAGCAAGCACAGAAGAAAAAAGCAATGGTGTCTGTGGCAGTGGAAACCACTAAAGCAGGTAGAAGTGGGACACGCTTGTGGAAAGGGGTGTGTATGACGGACATGGCAGTGTGTACGGAAGAGAGTTTGGAGTTGGAAGGGGACCCAGTTGGTAAAAAAGACACAGATGGGCAGTGCATTCAAAGAAAAGTGGACACGGAGGTGAGTGTTGAAGACGAACAGGTAGTCACAGTCTTAGGTGCCAATAAGAAAGAAGATTTGGAGAGCAAGGAAGTTAAGGTTAAAAAAATCCCGTATATGGGAACTTCTAAACCATTGGGGGCCCACTTAATGATCACTACAAAAGAAAAGATATGGAAAGGTGACTATGTTGAGATGTTGAAACTGTTACATAGAGAATTAAGAGCAAAGGAAGGATCACAGGAAAAAGAAACTGAATTGGCAAAATGGTCCAGGGTACCTGTAACAATCAAGAATTGGACTGCAGCCTTTTTGATCTTCGCTTGTGTGTACTGTGAAAAGTACCCTGAGCAGTCAGTGTCACTTCTTAAATATATGGAAGTGATTAGGAAAGCACAATTGAACTATAGCGATTTTGCCTGGGTCCAATATGTTGAGGAATTCAGGGCCCATATGGCAGTAGATCCTGAAATTCAGTGGGGAGAAATTGCCGGGGACCTATGGCAGCACAATATGTGCCCGGCGAAATGTGGGAAGACTGTGTTTACAGCTAGTGGTCTTCCTATATCATATCATCCCTTTCGGGACTGTCCCACCCGGGGTGGGTGTTACCAGAGGACAGGCCAGTGGTATTGGTAGTGGACAAACAGGAGCTTGCTTGGACTTTAATAAAGGATTATGTACAGGAGAATATTGCCGTTTTCGGCATGAATGTTCCTGATGCGGGGGAAAGCATGCCTTGGTTAGCTGCTGGGGGGACAACAAGCGGTGGCTCATGAGGGCAGTGGCAACCGTTGCAGGGCAGTGGAGGTTCTCAACAGTTCCATACAAATACAACAAGAGGAGAAAGAGGATCTCATGGCTCGATGGGTAAAAGCTCCTACTCCAATTGAATTGGAGAAGCTGGAATTTTGGTTGCAGAAATTTCACAGGCAGGAAGATGCTCACACGCTACGAGAAGGTTTCACATTGGGTTTCCGGTTGGGAGACACAGGTCAGAGGGAGCGTAGATAGGCAGAGAATCTGAAATCAGTTACAGCAAACAAACAAGTGGTGAGGGAGGAGTTAAGAAAGGAGATTTTGGAAGGACGCATGGCAGGCCCTTTTATTGATTGGCCAATGCAAAACTTGATTATTTCTCCTATTGGGATTGTTCCTAAAAAAGAGGTAGGTCAATTTCATCTGATTCAACATCTGTCATGGCCGGAGGGAGTTTCGGTCAATGATTTTATTCCAGAAGAACAAGTATCTGTGTCGTATGCGTCTCTGGATGTAGCATTTGATTTGGTGGAGCAAGTCAGACAGGGGGCTATGTAGGCCAAGAGTGATATTAAGTCAGCTTTTAGGCTCCTGCCAGTACCCCCTGATGATTTTGAACTTTTAGGTATCCAGTTTGAGGAGCACTGGTATGTTGATAAAGCATTGCCAATGGGTTGTTCCTTATCATGTGCACATTTTTGTAACGGGTTTTTCAGCAGAGCACAGGGCATAATGATATAACACGATATTTAGATGATTTTGTTCTTGGTAGGGAAACTGCAGTCAAATCAGTGTAGTGAGATGTCGAAGGCTTTCCAGGAGCTTATGAGCAATGGCGCAATTATTACTTCACATGTTGAATAAAGAGAAAGTGACAGTAAGGGAGATACAGGTGCTTTTGGGTCATTTGAATTTTGCCTGCAAGGTAGTCAGAGCCAGAACGTTTTTTTGTAGGCGATTGGGGTTGTCCTTGTCAGGGAACCGGCTGCCTCCTCACCATATTCGCTAATCAGCAGAAGTGAAGGAAGATTTAAGAATGTGGTTGAAATTTTTGCAAGCGTTCAATGGAGTTCCTCTGCATCAATGGCGTGAGATAGAATGGGATGCACACATTTTTTCAGATGCAGCAGGGGGTACTGGTTTTGGAGTCTATTGGCAGGGCAGGTGGCGCGCAGATGAGTGGCCGCAAGCATGGAAACAAGGAGTCAGAAGTATTCCTTTTTTGGAGTTGTTCCCCTTGGTGGTAGCCGTGTTCTTATGGGGGCGGAGAGCTGGAGCACAAGAAAGTTCTGTTTAGGGTGGACAACATGGCAGTGGTACATGTTGTCAACCGTCAATCCGCAAGAGATGCTCAGGTTGTAAAATTGCTGCGTGTTTTGTACTGCTTTGTCTAAGGTACGATCTTGCTTTCAGAGCACGACATGTTCCTGGAGTGGACAATGACATTGCGGATGCTTTGTCTCATTCGCAGTGGGGGAGGTTCCTTGGTCTGGTCACGGATGCGGAAATCAGGAAAGTGCAGATGCCTCTGGAATAATGTACTCCGGGAGAAAAGGGATGCTTCAACTGGTTTTAAATTAATTAGCAATGTCAACACGCCAAGCATACTTGCAAGCCTGGTAGGAGTTTGAGCAATGTGGGGCCTGCAGACGGAGAGATCAGTGGGAGATGGTGGAGGATGTTGTGCAATTTATTCTAAGGCTGATTCAAAGAGGGCAATCCAGAGTGACTATTTCAGGCAAATTGGCAGGCATTGCCTTCATGGGCAAGTTACTGTGGGGTTACGCTCCTACAGCTGGCGAGGGGAGAAAAAGAATGTTGGAAGGTTGGGCAGAGAACTGGGGCAGAGGAGGAATGTCAGAAGACCAGTGACAATTCCAGTTTTGAAGGCTTTGGTACGCAAATTGTTAGAAATTTGTTGGGATGAGAACAAAACATTGCTTTTCAGCACGCTTATGGTGTGGATGTTTTTGGGGACGTTTCGGGTGTCAGAGATGGTAGGGGGAAGGTCACAAGCAGGGATATGGTGGTTCAATGTGCAAGTGAAGGAGGACTCAGTCTCCATTTGGGTTAGGAAATCAGAGGCAGACCAAAGAAGTAGAGGAAGCATGGTTCAGTTGGCGCTCTACCCAGATGCCATCATATGCCCAGTAAAGTGGGGTAAACAGTTGCAGGCGAGGAGGGGTTCTGGTGCTGGGCTCATCTTTCTACATATGGACAAGCGTCCAGCGACGGCTTTTCAATTGTTGTCACTATTAAGAAAAGCGGTTTTAGCTAAAGGACTCATTCCTTCGGAGTTCGGGACCCACTCTTTTAGAATAGGCATGGCAACTGAGGCAGCCAGTAAGGGGTGGGAAAGCAAGACATTGGGGGTCCTAAACGACCCAATATAGAATGGATACATAACATCATGCACGTGGAAGTGAAAAACACATGTAAAGTCAAAACAATTGAGATAACAACTTGCACAAGCCAGCTCTCCATCCACCCCACCAATTGTCCACTTGTCAGCCAATACATAGATACTTGCGGGTGGGCCCCCGAACCCCCTGTGCAAGCCATGGTCTTGGATGTCTTCATAAGCCCCAGGGTCCTAAGGGCACATTGGTTCTAAAACTATTCCCCAGTAATCTGCCCAACTTTGCCAGATCTTATAGTGTTTCTGAGGGCAGACCCGAGACTGATAAACAACCACCTCAAGCTCCATACAGTGGTCCATACCCCTCTTGGGGTACGGTTACGAGCAGGGTCTTTGCCTTCCATATGCTTTGCTATCTCACGTTTTGCTAGGTTGAGGATCAGGAATAAAAGTGCACATATTTCCCCCGATGCCCTCTGTAATATGTAGAATGACCACATTAGGATCTTGTGTTAGGGTCCAAGGGAGAACCTTACCTAGACAAGAGAGCACCCTGCACCAAAACACATCTAATGCCAAACAGATCTACACAGAATGTAGGAAAATAGCCTCAGAACCTCAACAGCAGAGACACTGAGGTGAAGCCACTAGACCCATGCACCACATGCAATGTTGTGTATAATAGGACCTGTGTAAGTATTTAAATTGGATAAGATGGTGGTAGAATGTGACTGCAGCCTTCCTGGGGTCCCCCAGACCATCCGTCCAGTGATCACTGTCTATTGGTTCCAAGTCCTGTTCCCAAGCCGCCGGAAGGGCAGGGAGGGTATTTGTGCTATTAGTAACTAGGGTCTGGTGGATTTTTTGTAACTTGAGGTCTCCAAGGAGGAGCTTGCCCTCTAGGGAGTTGAATTCTGTAAGGTTCATTATGGGAACCAGGCACTGTATTGGATGTTTGGGGTCTCATCACAGCAGCCTTTGTGCTTCCCAATGTCTCCTCCACTGACTGTTCTAGGGGTAGATGCGGGCCAACGCAGCACCGCACCACTCTCGGGTCCGCTGGCCCACACAAACATGAGGAGCCCAGATCTATGGGTCCCTCCTGCATATCAATTGGGCAGGGATGAGGCACACCTCTGGCAAGGTGTCGGGAAGCTGTCAAGCCTGGGCTAATCAAAAACACCAAGCCCCAGCCGCAGGCCCCGCAGGCTGTGTCTCAAACTCATCGGTGCTGACTAGAGCAGGTGCAGGAACTAGGCCTCTCATGCCTCAATTGGCACTCCCAGCTACCGCAGCTTTTCACTGCTCCTCAGCAGATGTCAGGCAATGGGGGGTCACCTCCACACAGCAGCCACCAGAGCCCCTGAGTCGTCGGGTCCTGGCTGCAGCCACGCACTTTGCAGTCAGCCCAGAAGGATCCCATACCATTTGATCTGTCCCTCATCCGTCTCAGCACTCCTCAGGCTTCAGCTGCAGACAAAATATGACCCTGGGCCCCAGGGACAGCTTATTATGTGGGGGGAGTCACAGAAGTGTATGTGGGTGCAGTGTGGGACCGAGGATGATGTCAGATACTTAGGCCACTGCCGGAAGCTCACTCAGGACGCAGCCACCTTGTTTGCCGGCCAGGCCACACACCCTAAAATGTTGTGCTTTATCTGATATTTTCATCTAACTATAATGTAAAGCAAAATATTCTTACTGCCAGTACATACTTATAGTTATGACCATATTTTCCATAGGCGGAGTGTTTTTTGTTTGGCCAGTAACTTTGATGTATGTTCATGAAATTTTCAAAACTTATACTTTGGTCAGTTCAGCTGCTGCTTTGAAAGTTTCTGGGTGATCAGTGATGCGGGGGCTGAAATAAAGGGGGGGTCCCAAAACACTTTTTCTCCATTCTGTGTCTATTGGGATTTTGCATTTTTTAGAGACACCTACAGCCCGAACTGCTGAACGTCATTACACCAAATTTGGCACAAGGCTAGATTTTGTTCCACAGATTATGCTTTTAGTGGTGTGGTGTAAATCTGTCCTGTAGTTTCTGAGATATTAGAGTTGAAAAAAAATATAGGTATCTAGAGCTGCAGATTCGGATTGGCGTATCGGAGGAAAAGCAAGGTCCTGATTGGCTAGCCACCACCTGACGGAAATCTTGCGACTGCCAGTATGTTTGTCAAATCAGCTTGCGGGTTGGAAAAGATGAGTGAAAAAACACATATGGGGTCAGGATACAGGTAGCCCTAGGGTCCCCTAGTGGGCAAAAAATTGCCTAATTATTTCTTTTCATCCAATCTGCAGATCCATGGGTGGAAAAAAAGTTACAGGGAGTTAGTTCAAGTAACAACAACTTGCACCCTAAGGTAACTATAACTCGCATCCTCACCATACACTACTAATTACCTCAGATAATACGGGATTCATGACAACTTCTGTCACATCATTTTATAAATATAACAGAAACATTAGCAGTCAATAGATTGAAAAAACTGTACATGGGGGAGCGAGTTATAGTTACCTTAGGGCGTGACTAGTAACTTGAAACAACTCTAACTACTGCTGAATTTCTCGGTTTTTGTGTGAGTAAATTGAGAATATAATGTCCCTTTGGCTTTTTCAGTGAATATATATATATATATATATATATATATATATATATATATATATATATATATATATATAGTATATTCACTTAAAAACCTAAAGGTTACAGGGCACTCATGACATCTTTGATAATATCATTGATAATGATAGTTTTTTCATGAAAACTTTTACTACATATGTTCCATTAATATTATCAATGATGTTATCAAAGATGTCATGAGTGCCGTCATTTGTGGGGTACTTAGCAGTGCATAGTGAGGGTTATAGTTACCTTAAGGCACGAGTTATAGTTACTTGAGATAACTCTAACTATAACAGATTAATTTCTTTGGTTTTGTACGTTTAAAATGTGAACCTAACTATATATAACCTTTGTTTTTTTCAGTGAATTTCTAAGTTTTTTTCAACATAAAATAATTTTCATTACTATAAATTAATCCAACCACCACTGCGGATGGCCGAAGGTGTTGGCCGTAGGGCCTGGCGTTCGGCCAGTCCCAGCAGCCAACCCCCATAACTACCCAACCCTTATAACAACCCAAACCTGCATGTCACCCGGCTGACCTCTGCCCTGGAAACCCCATCCCCTGGAGCCAAATAGGGCAGGGCAGCGTGCCCCCCCAGGATGATACCAGCTCCAGGGACCTCATACCCCAGGGACTGGACTAAACATTTGTTTTGTTTTGAGCGGCCCCCCTCCCCAGACTGATCACACTCCTGTTAGCGCGTCAGATCCTGATAAGTAAACTTACCAGGAGACACGTTTAGGCCGAAAAACCTTTGGACCACGTTTGGAGACTTCCCAGTACGAAATATTTTCTTGTCATCACCAATCAATAGATCAATAATCAGTCAATAACAACAATCACTAGTCAATAAACATTCAATAAGAATTCAATAATTGAACCCACCATTGATTTCTCAGTCACAAATAACCACACCAGTTTAGTCAAAGTTAAGATATTTATTTCCCTGTTGGTTACAATCTAATATCATGTCTGTTAGTCTCATTAGCAATAAACCCACACCAGAACGCATTACCTAACCTCAAATTAGCATTAGCATGTTGGGCTTCATGCAAAACATTTAGTGAACACAAATTTGTAAAACACCTAAACTAAGGCCTCTATCAAAATAGCAGTTGGTACCTAGAAAGAAAAGGCAAACAGACAATTACAATGTGCATCAGATAGTTACCAATCCAACAGATCAGCAAACAGCGTCAGTCTTCGTCCTCAGGACATCAGTCGATTCATCATCAGCAGAGATAGGACGGGCAGAGTCTCAATATAGCACACGTACAGAACCGGATTACTTCCCTCAGATAGAGGAGAAGTTAGCATCAAGCAAAGAATGGGCAAAGGCTGGTTCAAGGTGACAGGACAACTAAACTAAGTTATGGCAACTGGCAAAAGTCCTCTAGCAAAAGTCTCATAGCAAAGGAGTGTCAAATGGCAAGGGTAAGAGTCCCTGTTAAAGTAAAAGAAGAAGAGAGGACTGTTTTCCTCGGGTTACCCCGTTAAATCAAAACTGTCTAACTATTCCCTAATTCCTCATTGGATGAAGTTTGGTGCATTATTCTCTCTATCCAATAATTCGATAAGCACCTTACTAGAACTTTCCACAATTTGCGGTTCCCATGTCATGGACTGGTCCAAGTTATTGACGTCTTCAACAGTTGGAATGTCAGGTAGAGAATGTTTCACTTTGCGCTCCAGTCAGTGTCTTCATTGTCTTCTCCTAGTACGGTTAACCTTGCACCTGTTACAAATTACACTGTTGTATCTAACAAGAACGTCACCTTGAGCAAGCCGGTTCTCATGAGAAGGAATTTACTACGGCTACACACACATAACTCCTGGAAAAATACAGCTTCCTGTCCTTCAGGAAAACAGCACATTAAACGTTAGAAAATACAATTCAACATGAGGACAGGCAGCTAGGCCCAAACCCTCGCTAAGCTAAGGCCCTCTGATTTAATAAAGCAAACTCTTAATACACAACTCTAAGTACGATATACTAATACAAATTCAAACATTATTGCATATAAAATTTAAGAATTAATAAGCTTTTTCATTAGTCTTCGTATACTTTGGTAGCCACTCCCCGTGGGCACATTTCAACGCGTGCATTATTTTCTACGTTAACACATTTTCTATGCAGCTTCATCACACAATATATTGAAAAGTTTTTCATATTAATATTGATTAAAAAACACACTCCAACAATCCCTCCTCTGATGACACTTGTCATCACAAAGAACCTTCCCCACAATTTCTTTTTCATTAATCAGAACTCTTTCATTTCAATCTCTTCACTTATTGGCTTCCTCTTT
Organism: Pleurodeles waltl; assembly: GCF_031143425.1. NCBI lineage: Eukaryota > Metazoa > Chordata > Amphibia > Caudata > Salamandridae > Pleurodeles > Pleurodeles waltl. The sequence continues at coordinate 1,182,085,740 of NC_090437.1, forward strand.
AATTTTTCCCTAAACAGTTTTTCCCTTTCTTTTTCTTCCCTCCTCTTATTAATTTTCACCTTATTCAATTTTATCGTTTTGCTAATTTTACATGCCACCCATAATCCAAATAGGCAAGCTATAACCAACAATATCCCTTGTATTATTTTAGACAATATCCCATGCTAAATGTTGCTAAGCCAATTCTCCATTGAAGCAAAACCCCTCCCAACCTTTTCCAAAACACCAGGTTCTTTCAGTTCTTTCAAATCTGTACTATCCCTAGTCAATTTAGTAAGCATACTTCTAATCTCATTACTATTATCTGGTATATATGCACAACAATGACGCTCATTAAGCATCCTACAAACTCCTCCATTTTTCGCTAAAAGAATGTCTAAAGCAAGCCTGTTTTGAAGAGTCATTGCCCTCTCCGCAGCAAGTTCAGTATCCATTAGGAGTATAGCTCCTAAATTTGTCAGCATGTTATCCACAATAGTAGACAACTTTCGAATCTTTATGGAATTCAAAATAACTCCCACTGAAGGAATTATTGCCCCAAATATGTCTCCCACTACGCCAGCAGCAGTTTCTCTCATCGGTCTAGTACGATGTAAATCAGACAATTTCGGAAACCTTTTCAAATCGTCAAGTTGGTATATCTTTGGGATAACTATCCCCAAGTAACATGTCCCATACCATCCCTTTGGAAAACGGTAATAGGCATAAAGCCCACATATATATAATAGATCCCTGGAATCGCCGGATCATGTCCATTTAACATAAACGTCCATTTACTCGGAAACAAAAACACATGCTTACATTCACTCATTCCCACAAACACACTGTCGTAGTATGATTTTGGCCTAGATATACAAAGCTTCCCCATGTGTAACGCATCTAAAGCTAGCTTCCCTTGTTCCCTAATTGCACCATAACCTTCACTACTAGCAAAAGCTTGCTGCTGTAATCCTTTTTCTAATTTACCCTTTAATGCCTTCCTTCTATCCTCCGTTTGATCTAAAAAGCTTTTCTCTACAGGCGTAAGCAAGCATGTCAAATTATTACGATGTGCATAAGATGTACTAATTGTCAATGTCGGTTCAAAGAATCCTTTAATTAAGTTTATACTATAGTATCTAGCTACCCCACTCAAATCCTTTATTATAGGTACATATGAAAACACCAAATCATGATTTGAGCAAAAATATTGGATCTCCTCTTGGTTATAAAATCTTGTTAGTAGCAGACTACAACTTATCCCATAAGTTAATGGCAAGCTATGATAGGTAACCCCGTCTTGTACCGAAACAGGAATCTGTGTAGACAAAAAGCAATCATTTGCTTCGATTTTCTCAACATACTCACTCAGCAAGCAATAGAAAACGTTAGTAGATAGTTCCCTTTTTGCATTAGTTCCCTCATGCTAATATCTCTCATCCAGCTCAAACCTCTCCCAAGCTGTTAGTGCAGTGGTAGTCTCAAGAACTGTAGCATTGCTAGTCCCACTCTTATCCATTAGTGTTATACTCACAATCACAACCACAATGAATATTACACACATGCCTAAACTAACACCTAAGAATTTACAACTCCTACTCTCTACATTTTCCTGCCTAATGTTAGCCATGATCTGTAAAGAATGAGAAAGTGAAGAATAGCGAATTCACAACAACAACAAAGGAATGGTTAGTAATTCTCTCCTGCAGCAAAAGTCAAAACAAGAAAATCTTCTTTCTGCAATTATTTACAGCTTCAATTTCGCTCCCAGGATCCTTTGTCAATTCTGGTTAGCAGCTTGTCAAAAATCAGTTTTCAAAAAAGTCAACTCAGGTTCCCAAAGTCTCATCCGGTAATTTCTCATTCTCTTTTATCAAGTTCGATAGCAGCTTAAGTCTTTACACCCTTTCAGATCCTTTCGCCAAACTCAAGTCCCAAAGTATTGACCTGGGACTTCTCAATCAAAACAGAATGCCAAGAACTCCAGTTGCCATTCAGCTGTCGTTGCATACGCCCATTCAGGACCTGTGTACCTTTTATTTGCTACTCTCTTCCTTTTCAATTTGTGATCACCTTGCAGCTCTCCTTCACTTAGGTCTTCTCTCCTTGTGGTGTCTACCTCTTCCTCTATTGCATCTTCAACAACCACTTTTCCCCTCTTCACTTGTAACTCCGACCACTTGTCTCCTTTCTGTAACTCTTTAGTCTTTGATCTTTCCTATGGCAACCCTTCTTCCTCTCAAGTGTATTTTCCCTTGAAGGACCTGCAATCTGCTCAGGAGGAGTCTGGACCCTCTGACTCTCTTCCATCTCAACTCCTTTGCCTTCTGGGTCTGTCAAGTGCTCTGGCTCATTCTCATAATCGTCTGCTTCTGGGAGAACCTCTCCTTGACTAGGCTCCCCATCGCCCCAGTTGAGATAGGCTCACCAACACCCCTCTGGATCTCTTCTCCTTCGTCTCTTACTGGAGTGACCAAGCCGTCCTCAGCGGGATCTCAGTTCCCCTTTGATCACTCTCCGGCCCTGAGACTTCCTTGTCTGTTGTTGGTACTTTCAACAACTCAACTTCCTCATCAGTTGGACACATCACCTTTTTCGTGTGACTGGCATGGATCCAGTTCGGAACTCCTGCACACTTCACAGCAGTGGTAATCGTTAGTATCACTTGGTAAGGTCCCTTCCAACGTGGCTCCAAACACGTCTTCCTTGCATGTTTCTTGATGACAACCCAGTCACCAGCTTTCAGGTTGTGTCCTGGATCATTAATCAGTAGCAGGGTGGTAGCTTCCACCTGGTGAGAAAAGGAGCGGACCACATCAGCCAGACCCTTGCAGTAGTCCAACACCATATCATCTGTGATATTCACAAGAGTTTTTGCAGGCACTGCGGGCAGTCTCATAGCTCGACCCATGAGAATCTCATGCGGAGACAGTCCCGTCTTCTTGTTAGTTGTATTTCTCATTGACATTAACACTAAAAGTAATGCGTCGGGCCATTTCAAATTCGTAGCTGCACACATTTTTGCCAGTCTCGATTTCAGGGTACCATTCATCTGTTCCACTAGTCCTGATACTTCAGGGCGGTAACTACCATGAAACCTCTGCTCAGTGTTCAATGCTGCACACAGTAACCTAACCACCTCATTGTTGAAGTGACTTCCCCTATCTGATTCTAAAGATATCGAAAAACCGAAACGCGGTATCAATTCCCTAAGCGACAACTTCGCTACTGTGAGACTGTCATTTCTACATGTAGGGGAAGCTTCAATCCAATGACTAAAGATACACAATCACCAACACATATCTCAACCCTCCACACACAGGCATCTCAATGAAATCCAATTGCATTCTGCTAAATGGACCTCCAGCTCTCCCAATGTGGCTCAAATTTACCACTGTCCCTTTTCCCGCATTGATCTGCTGGCAATTGATACAACAATGGCATATTACCTCTGCAGCTTGTCTAGATTTTGGATTAAACCAGTCAATCTTGAACAACCTGATCATGGCATCCCTGCCAATGTGTGCTTGGCCATGATAAAACCTTGCAAACTGTGACACAAGACTGTTCGGCAAAACAATTTTCCCTTCATCTGAAACCCACAAATCATCTGTTCTTTGTACGCATTGCATTCTAACCCAAGAACGCTTCTCATCTTTGCTGGCACGACCCTGCAACAATCTCAGCTCTTCTAACGTGTCAATCACCCTCAATGCATAGCCTGTACATGTCTTATTTTCTTTTTCAGGCAACAATTCCCATTGATTTTTAAACAATATACAGTTCAATGCGCAAAACCTTGCAACTTGATCCGCATATCCATTTCCCATTGAAACAAAGTCTTGTGACTTCAGGTGTGCACTGCATTTCACCACGGCAATTTCATGAGGTAACTGAATCGCGTGCAACAACTCCTTTATCCTTTCACCATTTTTCACTGGCGAGCCAGAAGATGTCAAATAACCCCTCTGTGGCCATAGTTGGCCAAAATCATGAACAATTCTAAATCCATATTGACTATCGGTGTAGATATTCACTCTCATCTGGGTAGAGACGTGGCAAGCTCTGGTAAGAGCTACCAGTTCAGCTACCTGAGCGGAATACATTCCTTGAAGCCAGGACGCTTCCAGAATACCAGAAATCTTGCATACAGCATATCCAGCTCTCAGCACGCCTACTGAGTCTCTCAAACATGAGCCATCGACAAAGATAATTTGGCTATTTTCCTTCAATTGGGTATCTTTAATACCAGGTCTTGGTTTGGTGCACATTTCAGTTTCCTCAAGACAATTATGTTCTACATCTTCCAGATTTTCAACCTCAGTATTTTCACTTGGAAGCAAAGTTGCCGGGTTCAACACTGTACATCTCTTACGTTACATTTGGTGACCCCAATATAATCGTTTCATATTTTGTCAACCTTGCATTTGTCATGTGCTGATTTTTTGTTCGCGTTATGAGGATCTCAACAGAGTGAGGGACCATGACTGTTAGAGGATGTCCCATCACTATGCCTTCACACTGTGTGAGGCTCTGTCCAACTGCTGCTATTGCACGCAGACAACCCGGTAAGGCTGCTGCAACTGGGTCCAAAGAAGCTGAAAAATATGATACTGGTCGGTTTACACCTCCATGGACCTGTGTCAAGACAGACAAAGAACGTGCATCATGTTCATGACAAAACAGAACAAAAGACTTCGTGTAATCAGGCATACCCAAAGCTGGAGCCCTACACACGTTCTCTCTTAACTCAGTGAACGCTCTCATTTCCTTCTCTCCCAACACTATGGCGTCCTGATTCTCCTTGACCGTCAGACTCTGCAACGGCTTAGAAATGATTGAGAAATTCGGGATCCACTGACGACAGTAACCCACCATTCCTAGAAACATCCTGACATCTCTCCGCGTCATTGGGGGATTCATCTGTAACACTGCAGTTACTCTGTCTCTGGATAACTTCCTCGACCCTTTCTCAATTTGATGACCCAAATACTTCACCTCTCTGACAATATTGCAATTTCTTTGGGGACACCTTGTGCCCATTCTTTCCCAGGTGATTCAGTAAGGCAATCGAATCGTACTTGCACTCGTCCCTTGTTTTAGATGCAATCAACAAATCATCAATGTACTGCACTAGAGTCGATTGGAAAGACAGTTCCAATGACTCCAAATTCTTCTTCAGTATCTGATTGAATATGGAAGGTGACTCCGAAAACCCTTTAGGAATTCAACACCAACTGTAGACTTTGTCCAAGAATTTAAAACTGAGGAGAAATTGGCTGTCCTCATGAAGAGGCACAGAAAAGAACGCTTGGGACAGGTTAATTACTGTGAACCATTCTGCATCACATGGAATCTGAAACATAATCACAGCTGAATTTGGCACCACTGGGCAACATTACACCACTATGTCATTTATCTTCCTCAAATTTTGAACAATCCGAACCTTCCCACAAGGCATTCTCAACCCCATTACAGGTGAGTTACACAGACTACTCAACACCTCCTTCAGGACTCCCTGTTTCACAAAATCTGCAATGATTTGCGCAACCTTTATAAGGACATCTTGCACCATATGATACTGTGGTATCTGGGGGAACGCAGCATTAGGCTTCACATTGACTTTGACTGGTTCTATTCCTTTTATCAACCCTACTCCTTTCCCTGTCAAGTCCCACAACTTTTCTTGAACTGTTCCCTGTAAGTCCGCCGGGAGATCAGCCACGGTGAACATCGGGAAGAAGTTATTCAGAGGATATCCCTCATCTGTTGTCTCCGTTTCAGGATCTGAACCCTGTTCCTCCCCTTCATCATCACTGTTTGTCTGTACCTCAATTCCCTCACTGGAACAGGAGATTGAACGCCTCGTCTTGCACAATAAGTCTCTTCCTAGTAAGGATACAAGACTTGAATCACAAACCACAAATCTGTGCAATCCTTGGAAAGTGCCAAGCTCAACCTGAACCGGATCTGTGATCGGGTTAGTCAGGAGTTGGTTTGCTACTCCCATTACCTTAACTGTCTGTCCCGAAAGGGGCAGTTTCGGAACCTCTGCACTTCTGACTGTAGAGCATGTAGCTCCTGTATCAACCAAGAATGAAACCTTGTGAACCATTACATCCCCCTGACCATATGGTCCTCTCTGATCTACCTCTAAGGACGCTGCAAGCCTACACTCCGCACTCCTCATATATTCATTCTATTTGGACCGGCAGCGCGTGCGGCCACACATTGATTGTATTATCGCATTACTTTCGGTTTACTCTTTTGGTATTGGCTGTTTGTTGACAGTTATGACCCAAAAATTGCCAGAATGTGAGGAGAAATTAAGTAACATTTATGCATAAGCCCTGAAGAAGTCCTTTGGTAAGGACGAAACGCATTGGCTGTTTTGTTTTCACATTCATGGAAAACCTAATAAAGAGAAGATATTCTTTGTGATGATATGGACTAAGTGGACTTAATTGTTCTACTCTCAGTGGTGTACGTTCAAAATTTCTACTATTACATCTCTCTTTGAGTTGGTACCTTGGTGGCAGGTACTGTGATCTGTGCACACATTCAACCATTAATATTTGTTTGTCTATGAGGACTATACACAAGTTGGTGATAGGAATAGGTGCATTTTCTTCTTTTGAACCAACCGCCAATCATTTTAATACATTCTTACACTCCTCACTGTCTGAACTCTCATCCGACCATTCATCGTTTATTCCATTCTCACCACGCAATGGGTACTGTTGCACTGTGTGATTTTGACTCACTCTTTGACCTGTGACCTGTTGAGGAAGCATCACCTGTTGCTGTTCCATTGGGGCTAAAGGCACTTGCATTTGCTGTATAGGTACCATGGGGACCTGCTGTTGTGCTTGTTGTAGCTGTATTGGCTGTATACGTGGCATCTGCAACTGCTGCATAGATTGAAAACCCTGCCTTTGATTCACATTATTCTGAAAATTTGGATTTGGACCTCTCAATCTTGGCCCTCTCATATTTTGAAACAAACTTACATCATTGCTTTGTTGAGTAACACCATCCTGCACCATCATTGGGCACTCCTGCTTCCAGTGTCCAACGACCCCGCAAGCATGACAAGGTAACATCTTCTTCATTCCCTGTGCATTGTTTTGAATCACTACGGTGTTCAAGTCTGGACTACGGTTCACAAGACCTCCTCGACCTCTACCTCTCACTTGTGGCTGCTGCACCATCTGCTGTAGAAAACCTCCCTGCCTCCCTGTTTGCGGCGAAACTCTAGTTTTTTGGCGAAACTCTCGTTTTCAGAAACTCAATCACCTTATAAAAATACTTCATCACATCAGGAGACGGTGCCCCTGTGTTTCTGTCCCTTGCCGGTTCCTCAGTCGGCCAATCTACACTCCTTTTGCACTCAATCCACAAATCCGCTGGAACTATGATCTCAAAGAGAGTATTCAGATCTTCCCAGAGACACTTCGCGAGTTTCACAAACCTGTCCGTCTGTTGATACCACTCTATTGGTTTCGCCCTCAGCCTGGGGAAATCATTCGTGAATGACAGAATATCCCCTCTAGTCCAAGGTACATGGACGAGAACCCCTCCGGCAGTCTCTCTCATTGGTAACATCTTTACCGTGCGTGTATCTGTTAATGTTTTAGCTGACTGTTCTATGCAATCACTCTTTCTCTTGTCTCTTTTCTTCGCCCATCTGCCTTCCCACTTCTCTAAGGCTCCCCAAACTTGTGCACTTTGCAGTATCTCCTTGAGGTGCGCTTTCATCCCAGTAGACCTCATGTGTTCGAAATCCTTTGGCTCAAAATCTAACCTGTAACTCCTCTTCAGATGCTTGGTATTTTCTAAATCTACACAGTACTTACATACTAAATTTGCCAACCTCTGGTGCACCCTACTCACTTCTCTAGTTATCTTTGGACACAAGTACCTCAATTCTGCTTCTGTGTATGACTCTAGACTGTTCACACCCGTGCTTCCTTCAACAAGTTCATTGGCTTCCATACCCAACCTCATATGGTTCAGGTACTCCTCTCCTCCCGCTCTCCCTGCTGCTACAGGAGTAGTCTGTGGAGTATTAAGCTTGTCTAACCAATCGGTCAGCTGTTGTGCTGTTAGACCTTGCAACAAGATATTCCTAGCCTGCACTAAAGGTGTCTGTGGTATATTCACACTCAAGATCTGCGGAGTTAACAGTCTCGAACCTGTCTGTCTCATGCCTTCTGGAGGAGCCCCAATCGGACTGATATCTAACAGGGACCTAGATCCTTCAAATGTCAGTTCCACTGGAGTCGTTCCTTGGGAGCTTCCTACAGACCCTCCTCTGCAATGGCACTGGTGGACCAACCGTAATAGGCAAAGGTATGGCATCTGGTGTCTGTCTGTTTCCCAACTTCTGTCTGTGGACTAACTCCCATATTCTGGCTCATCACTGGTTTCATGTCTGACTGCGGTCCTGCGACCGAAGTATATCTCGGAATCACTTGCTGCGGTACCTGGGGCAGTAAAGGTGGAGTTGGCTCAGTCTGTATCAACTTTGGTCTCCCACATACTGGCTCTGTTGGCACCATCAAATTAGTGGTAGTCTCTAAAATGGGTACATGAGGGTAAAGCCTCTGAACCTGCGGCGGTTGCAACTGAGGTTGCATAGCCTGGGCAGTGGACATAACAAAACTACTCTGCACCGGGGCTTGTGTTGAGACAGGACTAACCTATGTCAGATTTATTGTCACCTTCCCTTGTATCGAACCTGAAGGACATGCACTGGTGCTCGGTCTATTTTCGTCTATCACATATGGCTGTGGTCGATCATTAAGTAACTGATTAAGGAATTTGTCATCATCTGAGTCATCTACCTCTGACCAGGGCTTCCTACCCTCTTTGCCTTGGGAAGGACTTTTGTCAGTCTTACAAGTAGCTTTCCTCCCATGTCTTCACCCTCTTAAACTATCGCTGGAAACAGCCTGACTCCATCTACTGTCTCTCTCCTCCAAACTCTCTGTGCACTATCCCACCTAGCCTCCGCTAGTGTCTTTTCTGCTTTCCTCATTCTCCTCTCAAACTTCTGTTGCTGTTGCCGTATTGCCATTAGTTCCCAAATTGCTAACGCCTCAAACTGTGCTTGTCTCGGAGGTGGCTTCAGATCATTCAACACCCTGTGCAAATTTTCTAAAACCCTCAAATTGAACGTTCCGTTTTCAGGAAACGCTAAGCACCCCTCTTTCTCTGTGACTTTGCACCATTGCTTTAACCAAAGACATGGCGTGACACCCTTTTCTTCCATTACAAGGTAAGCCGGTGTATCCTCTGGTGGTGTAACCTCCCCTACACTCGCAGTAATATATACGTCTCCCCTCAAAGCACTCTTTAAAGCTTTGAAAAATTTCATCTTTACGTCTATTATTTTGTTCACAATCAAATCAGGAAGTGACTTTAATTCCCAGAACTCTCTTCGCCTACCTTCTCAACCAATTGCCTCACACGGGTGGCTGCCAATCCGTGCGCGACCCCTCTCACTAACCAACCTATCCCAGCGCAGCTCCAATGACGTCACACTCACACACTGCGGCTGACAAAGTCTTGTGGCTTGTCTTCCCACTCTCGATTCACACAAACTAATGCAATATATTGCGAGCACCAACCAAATAAACTCAAATTTGCTGGTTTACTACAGGAAAGGGTAACACCATCGCTTCAGAACTTTACAGAGATTTCGCTTAGCCTCGGCCGCCACCCTCTCCTTCTCAGATCTCACACTCGCAAGCAAATTCTACTCTCGACTTGTCAATGGATTATTGTTCTAGTGCACTTTAGAACTCACCAAATCTCCATCGAAGTTTTAATTCACTCACCTTGACTCATACTCGACTCGTCGACTTCACCATCCACTTATTAAACTGCGCAAATTACAACATAAACCAAGTGTCTCATACACTTATCAATATACTCTGAAATCTTAGACCACGCAGTGTCCGTGCATCATCAACAACCACATGGACAATTTTTTAGCACAAAGCGCCATACTCACATGAAGTTCTCCGACTTCCCTACTCCCACTCCTACTAAAACATCATCATCTGGCCTAACTCTCTCAAACCTCACAATTCACCTGCGACATGCATAAGCTGTGCAAGCGCAAACCCCTACGTCATTCACACTGTCCCTAGAACGCTGAGAACATACTCAAACTCCCTTCAGCAAGCTCCAAGATTCCGGGAAAGTCATTTGGGGCTTAGGGACCCATCATCCCTCCAATTTGCATCATTGAAAAATACAAGTCCACGAAACCCAATTTATTCGGTACACCTTGCCTACTACCAAACCCTAAGGACCTCAAAGGACCAACCCCATTAATCTCCAACTCTATCAAACCATGAGCTTTCGTACTGGGGCCCTAAAGGGCCAAACCATCCTCTGCTACCAAAAACTGTTAGCGCGTCAGAGCCTGGATAAGTAAACTTACCAGGAGACCCATTTCGGCCGACAAACCTTTGGACCACGTTTGGAGACTTCCCAGTACGAAATATTTTCTTGTCATCACCAATCAATAGATCAATGATCAGTCAATAACAACAATCGCTAGTCAATAAACATTCAATAAGAATTCAATAATTGAACCCACCATTGATTTCTCAGTCACAAATAACCACACCAGTTTAGTCAAAGTTAAGATATTTATTTCCCTAATGGTTACAATCTAATATCATGTCTGTTAGTCTCATTAGCAATAAACCCACACCAAAACAATCCAACCAATAATCAAAATGCGATTTTAATCAATACATCTACTAATTTCATTTAGCATCTAAGCACATCATTATACGAATCAACTTAGCAGAGTCTCATTAGTATATGAGTCAACAAAGCAAAAACTCAGTCATTTGTCTATTTGCACAAATTATTAGTGAACCCCTTAACTAACCTCAAATTAGCATTAGCATGTTGGGCTTCATGCAAAACATTTAGTGAACACGAATTTGGAAAACATATAAACTAAGGCCTCTATCAAATTAGCAGTTGGTATCTAGAAAGAAAAGACAAACAGACAATTACAATGTGCATCAGATAGTTACTAATCCAACAGATCAGCAAACAGCGTCATTCTTCGTCCTCAGGACATCAGTCGATTCATCATCAGCAGCGATATGATGGGGCAGAGTCTCAATATAGCACAGCTACAGAACCAGATTACTTCCCTCAGATAGAGGAGAAGTTAGCATCAAGCAAAGAATGGGCAAAGGATGGTTCAAGGTGACAGGACAACTATACTAAATTATGGCAACTGGCAGAAGTCCTCTAGCAAAAGTCTCATAGCAAAGGAATGGCAAATGGCAAGGGTAAGAGTCCCCATTAAAGTAAAAGAAGAAGAGAGGACCGTTTTCCTCGGGTAACCCCGTTAAATCAAAACTGTCTAACTATTCCCTAATTCCTCATTGGATGAAGCTTGGTGCATTATTCTCTCTATCCAATAATTCGGTAAGCACCTTACTAGAACTTTCCACAATTTGCAGTTCCCATGTCACGGATTGGTCCAAGTTATTGACGTCTTCAACAGTTGGAATGTCGGGTAGAGAATGTTACACTTTGCGCTCCAGTCAGTGTCTTCATTGTCTTCTCCTAGTACGGTTAACCTTGCACTTGTTACAAATTACACTGTTGCATCTAGCAAGAATGTCGCCTTGAGCAAGCCGGTTCTCATGAGAAAGAATTTACTACGGCTACACACACATAACTCCATGTAACTAAATACAGCTTCGTGTCCTTCAGGAAAACAGCACATTACACGTTAGAAAATACAATTCAATATGAGGACAGGCAGCTAGGCCCAAACCCACGCTAAGCTAAGGCCCTCTGATTTAATAAAGCAAACTCTTAATACACAACCCTAACTATGATATACTAATACCAATTCAAACATTATTGCATATAACATTTCAGAATTAATAAGCTTTTTCATTAGTCTTCGTATACATTGGTAGCCACTCCCCATTGGCACATTTCAACGTGTGCATTATTTTCTACGTTAACACATTTTCTATGCAGTAATATATTGCAAGCTTTTCATATTAATATTGATTAAAAAACACACTCCAACACTCCAGACACACCATCCACCAGAGTCTGGCCTAAACATTTATCTTTTTGGGGGGAGGTGGGCCACGTGGCTCTCGTCCCAGGGTAATCTCAGCTCAGAGGGACCCCATCCACTGGGACTCGGCCATGTGACCTGGGTGCCCCGAGGGCACCCAGTCACAATGTTGGGGACCATTGGGGGAGCCTGAAGGCCTGATGGTCCCAGCTGGCTCCCCTCCTCCTGCAGGAGCCACCATTGCTGTCAGAGAGAGGGTGCTGCTAAAGCATATTCTTGGCCGAATTATTTAAAATAGGATTGTGGCCTGAGTTTTGGAGGAGGTTGTTTTGTACCCTTGTCAATACGGGTTCAGGTGTAAAGTTGGAACCATCAAGCAATGTCTCAACCTTAACCTGGTTCTAAGCAAGTATACAGTGGTGAAACGGTCCATGATTTATTTAGCATTCATGGACCTCTCATCAGCATTTGATTGTGTGAATAGGGTGAAATTATGGCACTGATTTGCTGTGCGTGGTCTGGATATTGTCCTAGTTCACTTTCTTGCTCACTTACATAAAGACATGAGGGCTCAGATCTGCATCAGCATGCAGGGAGATGTGTCAGGGGACATTGAAATCCATTGAGGAGTGGTGTGTTTTGGCCCCTCTTCTGTTTATTCTCTATATTAATGATCTGCAATCACAATTGATACAGGCCACTCCTGATATAGCAGCTTACAGGGTAAACCACCCCCTATGTTACTTTATGCGGACAATGTGATGCACCTGGCACGCACCTCCAGGGCTCCATGACGGTTAGTCCATGCCTTTGTTGATTTTATGACCACTTTAGATCTTCGAACTAATTTTAAAAAGCTCCCATATTATAGCCTGTGGCCCTAAGTGTTCATCTCTCCTGAACATGCCATTTGGTAATCAGTACCTGAGTAGTATTAATAGTTTTCCTTACTTGGGCATTATTTTTTCTGTCCAGGGTTCTTGGACACTCAATATTGCTCAGCCTATCACCAAATTCTAATGAACAAATGGGATGCTATGCAGCATTCCTCAGCCTAAGGCTGGGGGTCTCCCAGCTCCAATGCTAAAAAATATACACTCTCAGTGTGTTCCAATTGCTATGTATGGGTCTGAGGTGTGGGGAATTGCTAACTGTATGGCCATTCAGCGGAAAGAGAACAGATTTTGTAGAAGGCTATTATCAGTCCCTATCTCTGTCTCGCATTTTATTTGCCATAACAAATTATGACTTCCGTGTATTGTGGACTTGATAAGGGTGCAGACGATTATGTTATGGCTTGCTGTCTCGCAAAATTCAGAGGCTCTTTCAACCAAAGAGACAATATGTGACTGCTTGTCCCTTGATAAGGGTCTGTCTATCCCATGGATTGTTCTTGTAAAGAGTCAACTTACCAAAATTGGGATGCAAACTTTATTCTCTGATCCGTCTTTCTGTTTAGGTGTAAACAAGAAAGTTGTAGCCAAAGTACTCCTTGATGACAAGGAACTAAAGCATCTTCGAGAAATGAGGGAGAAGTTTAGTGTGGGCATATATTTTTGTCTGAGGGAATTGAACTCTTCAACTAATTATATTTGGCTTGTTCGCACATATTCAAAGTGTTCTTTGCTCTTTTGTTTCAGATCTGGCACTGTAAATATTTGTTTGTTTTCTCTTGGGATTTGTACATAACCTTGAGTCCATGCCTTGCCTTTGTGACAACGTATCTGGTCAATCTATGTTGCATTTTATGTTGTTTGCACATTTTATGCCAGATATGGAAAAACACTTTCTAATATCACTTTTAAAGAAATACTGTAAATATGTTGGTCAATGCAGACCCGCTTTTAGATTTTTATTGTTACTTATTAATGAGGAAGCTGATTTTTATGTTTTTTTTTTTTTAAGTCTGTTGTTCAAGCTTGCAGATCTTTATTGTTTTAATCATTGTATATTGCTATAATTATTGTATTGTTTTAACAACTCAGTTTTTGCTTACTTTCTGCTGTCATAGTCGTTATTTTGTATGTTTTTCTACTGTGTACTTTCATGGATGACAAAATGCATCCAAATAAAGATGATTGATTGATTGAGTCTAAAAATATTTTTTTTTTTCAGCATGTGCAATATTCACTAAATTTTCACAAATATTCTCTAATATTCTTGAATAATTAGCGAATATCACGCATGGTGAAGAAAAATATTTTAAAACCCATAATTTGACCCTCAAACACCCCTATATCACACCTCTGGGTCAGGGTACCTCCACCCTGACCCATTATGCTACTTCTCATTTTATTTTTCAGCCCTGCGGACCATGTCCCGGGACATTACAAAAGCAGCCCCAACTTTCTGTTCAGGTTGTGACCAGCCAATTACAGCACTTCTATTTGCACGCGCATTCATGAATATTCCCAAATTATTTTGAATCCTTCGTGCCTCTGGATATCTATATTTCTTTTTCTTTTACTATCTCTAAAACTACTGAACGGATTTACACCAAACTAGGAAAAGGCTTCTTTCCGGACCAAAGGCTACCTTTCTGCCAAATTTGGTGTCATTCAGTTCAGCAGTTCGGGCTGTAGTCGTGTTCACAATCCCTATGGGAATTAATAGGGGAAACCCTATTTCTGGCTCCCGCTTGATGGGTCACCCAGAATCTTCCCATGCATAACTACATAGGATTCTCGGAAACACTTTTTTTGGAAGATTTTGCGAAGACTCGTCAAATCGTGCAAAAGATATAGGCATGTCAAAAAAATATTTTTCCAAGGGAACATGGTCCTAACTATAACTACCAACTGGCGACTGCCAGTAGGTAAATATATATGAAAATATATAATATATACATATATATATATATATTATTTCTTCAACAGATGGACTGATAGCCATCTGACGGCTGCACCGATCCCATCATGTATCTCCCAAATCTCGAAATCAATTAATTCCAGAGCGCTCGTATTTAGTTCATGAATTTATTTTCTTATACAGGTAATCCAGAGTCCCGAGTAAGATGTCTGTCTATATATACGTATGTATGTGTATATATATATATATATATATACATATATATATATATATGTATAAAAAATATATATATATAAAAAATATATATATATATATAAATATATATGCACACACACTCATATAACTATAACTTTGAAGCATGTATCTCTCTAGTGAAGCAGAATATTTTTTGCTACATACTATATTACAGTCTCAGGAAACCTGCCCTTTTTTTACTGTTTCGCTTTGTATGGTTTTGTTTACAATACAATGCCAATTTAATGCTATGGTTATAATGAGATTTTACAGTATAATTGACTAAGATGAATTATTATATTTTTTTCTACATTCTGATTATGACTGATCATGAAAGCGTGTATTTCACAAAGCGAAGCAAAATATAATTTGATTTATCACAATTAACAGTGACAGGCCACTTGGCTGTTTTTTCTGTTTCGCTTTGCACAATTTAGTTTACAATATGATTGCACCTTAATGATATGTCCACAATGAAACTTTACATTGCCATTGATGAATTATTAGCATTGTATTTTTTTCTGCATATCGAATATGGTCAATAATGAGAGTCTGTCCTTTGAAGTCTGAGGAAGGTGTTTACTTGTATTTTAATTAAGTTACTACGACAGTCTGTGAGCAAGAATATTAGGCTGAAACACATTGCCAATAAATTTTGTCTTTTTGAAAGCTTATTTCTGGAGTGCGAGCCTTTTGTGTCATATCCGAAGGACATTGTGCATTTTGGATTATAGAGCAAGACATGCACAAACTACTCACACCAATGCAGACAAGTGGTTGTGACCGGACTTTGCAAAGGTTGCACTTTGATATTGGAGTCTGGTTCCTCCCGCCATCCCAACAGAAACACTGAGAGGACATTTGGGGCTGTGCTTAGCTCATCTGGAGGGCGACTGGCAGAGCGTTGGCTCCCGACTGGGCCGGAGAGCGCACGAGGGCCAGCTGACTCTCACCCCAACAACCAGTGTGTTTTCTTGGCATATACGCGGATGTACGAAGGATCCCCTTCATCATTTACACAGTGAGGGGCATGGAATGCAAGTTTCTCTGCAAATTTTGGTAGTTGTGGGATACTTCACTGTTAAACTTTTAAAATGATTAATGCGCCTCCAAAGAGGATGGAGGCAGAGCGCAGTTTATTTCATGAAAATGACGTGTATACTTTGGTAGATGCAAAACGTGGTGGCAGAGAAACGGGTAAAAAGTTGAATTAAAATTTGTAGCTTCATGAGCAACTGTTAAGAAAGGAGGAGAACAGATGTGGGAGGTCACGTCACTGGACATTTCAATAAAGGAGGATAAAGACCCAAGTGGTTTACCTATTCTCATCACTCCCACCTATTAAAATCAACATGGAGTCGGAACAGACTTTTGAGGAGATTGCAAAGTAGAAAGAGGTTTTGGCTAAACATCTAGAACAAGAAAAGTTTCGAAATTTTCTGATACAAATGGATCAGAGACTCAATTAGTATGAAGGGGAGATCAAATTATAGAAGAGGTGTAAAGTTTTTTTGCGACATTCAAGATTATTTGAAGGGTTGTATTTTGACCTCTGGGAGGAAGACTAATGAAGTAGTGAAGCAATTTAAACAACCTGTGGCTTTGAGACAACAGGAATTGGCAGTATCCGAATGTGACTTGGATGTCTACTCGGATCTGGCTGAACAACCTGATCCGTACAATAAGGATGCTGTATCTTTCACCTCCTTGTGTGAACACCATTTTTTACAGATGAACAAAGGTCCACGCAAAAACCAATAAGTTTTTGCGTGGGAAAAGACGCAAACAACAGTAAAGGAAGAAAACCCAAAGAGGTGGGGGGCACAGACAAGA
Organism: Pleurodeles waltl; assembly: GCF_031143425.1. NCBI lineage: Eukaryota > Metazoa > Chordata > Amphibia > Caudata > Salamandridae > Pleurodeles > Pleurodeles waltl. Next base: position 1,182,102,673 of record NC_090437.1, read on the forward strand.
ACACTTTGCCACATGGGAAAGCAATGAGGCAAACCAAGAAAAAATAATGGGTGAGAACGATTACTAATTTATTGACACACAAACTGAACAGGAATGAACAGTCTCTTCTAGACTTAGGGGGTCATTCTGACCCTGGCGGTCATCGACCGCCAAGGTCGACGACCACGGAAGCACCGCCAACAGGCTGGCGGTGCTTCCTTTTGTATTCCGACCGTGGCTGTGAAGCCGCGGTCGCCCAGCCGGGTCCGGCGGTTTCCCGCCGGATTACCCCCGGCTTGGCGAATCCTCAAGCAGCGCCGCCATGGGGATTCCGACCCCCTTCCCGCCAGACTGTTTCTGGCGGTTTTCACCGCCAGAACCAGGATGGCGTGAACGGGTGTCGTGGGGCCCCTGGGGGCCCCTGCACTGCCCATGCCACTGGCATGGGCAGTGCAGGGGCCCCCTAACAGGGCCCCAGAAAGATTTTCACTGTCTGCACTGCAGACAGTGAAAATCGCGGCGGGTGCAACTGCACCCGTCGCACCCCTGCAACTCCGCCGGCTCCATTCGGAGCCGGCTTCATTGTTGCAGGGCCTTTCCCGCTGGGCCGGCGGGCGCTCCTTTGGCGGGCGCCCGCCGGCCCAGCGGGAAAGCCAGAATGGCCTCCGCGGTCTTTTGACCGCAGAGCGGCCAAGTGGCGGTTCACGTTTGGCTGGCTACCGCCGCCAGCCAAACTCAGAATGAGGGCCTTAGTCTTATCCTATTGCCCCGTTTTGAACCTGGACTATTGTAGAACACATATTGATTTATTTTTATTTATTTACACGTATGACCATTCCATTATATATTTTTTTTTTTTTTTTTTTTAAAGTTTCAAAAGTTTTATTAAGAATATATAAGGCGGTACATACAGCATATAAACAAACTGTTTAGCTTTCAAAACATTGTTTTTGTTCGTTTACCACAATTATTTCCATTGTAAGCATATATACATGTACTGTCAGGTAAGTAAAAATTCCCAGTTGCATAGTTGAGTTGTGTACCCTTATTTTGAAGAAGAGTGGAAAACAGGTGGGGGGGGGTGGTAAGGGGAGGGGGAGCGAGGATAGGGTTGTGTAGGAGGGGTTGGTCTTGGTATAGGGTAGAGACAAAATAGTCATATGAAATGGGGAGGGGAGAGAAGGGAAAGAAAGAGGGAGAAAGAGGAAGGGTAATCACGGGGGAGTGTAGAATGAAGAGACTCGACGTAGGCAGGGGGTCTTTGTATCCTGAGACTAGCTTGTTCAGGCCTAAGAGTAGATCGTTCTGTACTTCTCCGTCTGTAGCAAGTTATTATCTAGGGGTAGATGATATGTATGATAGATATGGTAAGGTCGGTTAGAGAGTGTCTACGTCTTATATGAGTTGATTTCTCAGTCCTTGTTTGTGTTAGGAAGCGACTTGTATTACTATGTTGGGTAGTTCAGGGTCTCGGGCATGTGACAAAATTAGAGGCCTGTGGATTGATAGAGAGAGAGAAAAAAGAGAGAGAGAAGAGAGGATAGCGTAGCTAGGGAGAGAGAGAGGGGGCAGTAGGAGATTAAATGTGTTTCCGGAGTCTAGGATTCTCAGAGGGTGATTGGTAATTAATATTCCCTAATCATTGATCATTGAACATTGATCATCCGTTGGTCATCCACCAGCCGCTTCATGGTCTCTTCAAGAATGGGCGCCAGACCTCCTCAAATTGTTCTGCTTGGTCCTGTAGGTTATAAATCACTCGTTCATGGGTAGCCGTTTGATACATGGCCGTCATCCATTCCATGGGTGTGGGGGCAATGCTAGATCTCCAGTGCCGGAGTATGCATCTTTTGGCCGTGGCTAGCGCCGTGTGGATTAATCGTTTATGTGCCCGCGATAGGGAGGGATACGGGCGAATGTCATGTAGGATGATAAATGCTGGTGGGGTCGGTTTTGGTATCTGTATGAAGTCCGATAAGGCGAGGCGTACCGCGTCCCATAGTGACTGTACCGTGGGGCAGTGGCATAAAATATGAAGTTGATCGCAATATGGCTCTGTGCATCTCCAACAGTTCGCGTGAGGTATCAGCCCTGCCCTGAAGAGTTTAACGGGGGTCCAGTACCATCCCTGAAGGATTTTAAATAGGCAAAATTTCAGGCGTGCTTCACGTACGCCCCTGTCGAGGGCTTCTAGTATGTCTGGCCATTCTTCGTCCGTGTAGGTTATCTCTAGTATGTCCTGCCACTTTAAGCGTAGTCGTTCAAGTAAAGGCTGAGAGTAAAGGTGGTTAGTTAATTCGGCATAGAGGCCAGCCAAGACGCCTTTTTGTCGGCCCCATTTCTGAAGATAGGTGACAATGGGTGAGGTTTTGAGCAGCCACGGGGGGGGTTCCTAATGTTCTCCGCATACAGTGTTTGAGCTGTAGATATCGCCACTCCTGGTTACTTTGGATACCGAATTCTTCCTGGAGGGAGGCGAATGTGCGGAAGCTATCTCCATCTATTATGTGAGATATATTGTGGATACCTGCCTCGGACCATTGGGGCCATCTGAGAATAGTCCCTCCTATTTTAATGCTTTTATTCCCTGCTATGGGAGCCTGAGTATGCAGGGAGGGGTGTACTCCTAGTAGTCGATGGGCTCTGCACCACGCTGTGTTTGTAGCCTTGAGGATGGGGTTAGTTAAGGGAACGTGGTCGGCGTATGTTCCTCCCATCTCCGTATACTGTCCATATAGGAGTTTCTCTGTGATCACCCATTGCGGTGGATCGGCTATATCCGGAAGCGTATATATTAGCTGTGAGAGTTGTAGGGCCAGAGAGTATTGTTCTACCGAGGGTAGTCCTAATCCTCTGTAGAGCCGTCGTGCCAGTATTATTGCAGGTTTCAGTCTTGGGCGTGAGGAGCCCCAGACGAAGGCCCTTATGGATGCGTCTATTAATCGGAGTGAGGAAAGAGGTATCTGTAGGGGAAGCATGCCTAACACGTATGTGAAGCGTGGTAAGGTGACCATTCTGACCGCCTGTGTCCTGCCCCACATGGACAGGCCTAGTAGGGACCATTTGGCAAAGTCTTGTTTCATTTTAGATATAAGGAGGTCTATGTTGTCCCTGACCATATGTTCTAGACCTCTGTTAATAAACGTTCCTAAATATTTAAGGCGGGTCGGGGTCCATTTGAATTGAAGGCCATGTATCGCTGCCCTCGTCGTTATGCGGGATAATGGGAGTGCCTCACTTTTATCCCAGTTTACCCGATATCCGGATAGGGATGCAAAGTCTTCTATAGTGGAAAGTAATGCTGGGAGCGAGGTTTCTAGATCGGACATTGTTAACAGAATGTCGTCTGCGTAGAGATATATTTTGGATATGCCCCCGGTGATAGGGATCCCTTTTATTTGGTGAAAATTTCGTATGGTGGCAGCTAGGGGTTCCATGGCCAATAAAAATAGAAGTGGCGACAAAGGGCATCCCTGGCGTGTGCCCCTTCCGATAGGGAATGGGTCTGACATGATGCCCCCACAGTTAACCTGTGCTGTGGGGTGGTCATATAATAAACGTACTTTAGAGATAAATTGTTCCCCCAGGCCAAAATGCTTCATGGTTGTGAATAGGTAGGGCCACTCAATGCGGTCGAATGCTTTCTCCGCGTCTACGGACAGGGCTAGGGCTTCGTCAGGTATGTATGGATTCTAACAGTGTATGGCAAAGAGTTCGCATATGATTTCTGGAGGTACGGCCTGGTACAAATCCAACTTGGGTATTGTGAATCAATGATGGTATCACCTTGCGGAGCCGCGCTGCTAGAACACTGGCTAGGAGTTTGACATCCCCATTCAAAAGGGAGATAGGACGGTAACTGCCGCAAAGAAGGGGGTCTCTCCCTGGCTTAGGCAAGATGACAATCGTGGCTTTATTGGATAGAGCGCCCAGGGAGCCTTCTTGACATGCTTCCGTCAGTGCTTCATGTACTGCGGTTATTGCCTCCTCCCCAGCCCATTTATAGAATTCCGCAGGGAATCCGTCCTCTCCTGGTGATTTATGGTAGGGGAGGCTTGTTATAACTTGGGTTATCTCTTCTTTGCTTATGTTACCGTCCAAGAGGGCCCTGCCTGCCTCAGACAGACGGGGTAGATTGGCCGCGGCAAGAAATGTCTCCATTTGTGTTTGATTTGTTGTTGTTTCAGGAGTGTACAAATGTCGGTAGTACTTGGCGAACTCGTTTACAATGTCTTGTGGGCGAGTTAGCACTGCTCCTGAAGAAGATGTTATGGCCGCAATGGCAGAGGCTGCCTCTCTTTGTCGGAGCTGCGCCGCTAGGAGGCGACCTGCTTTTTCCCCTTGTTCGTAATGGCGGCCTCGCAATTTTTGCAGTGCGTATTCCGCCTGAGATGTATAGAGTTCATTGTGTGCCATGCGGGCCTGTTCTAAGGCGTGTCGCAGCCTAGGGGATGGTTGGGCGGTATATTGTTTAGTGAGATCCTGTATCGTGGTCTCTAAGGTGGTTTGGCGGGCTATTCTGTCTTTGTTGGCCAGTGCTGCATCTCGCATCATATTCCCTCTTAGGGTTGCTTTTGCTGCCGCCCATAGGATCCTTTTTGAGGATACAGTGCCTGAATTCTCGGCCATGTATGTGGTTACATGAGCTTTTAATTGTTCCTTCCCTTGTGGAGAGCGATATCTGTGTACAGCCAGTCGCCATGGTTTACGACCAGTGAAGGAGAGTCCCACCTGGATCCGGATTAGTATTGGGGAGTGATCTGAGAGCCCGCTGTCTAGGATACAGGTGTCTTGTATATGAGGGATTACAGTGTGTGATACTAAGAAATAATCCAGACGCGATTGGGTGCCATGGACGGTGGATAAGAAAGTATATTCCTTATCTTTCGGGTGTTGTATTCTCCAGCAGTCCACCAGACCGACGTCAGTGGTCAGGTCTGTCAGAAGCGCTCTGTCGTGATTGTTACATACATCGACAGGGCCTGTCCTATCCATTATGGCGTCTTGGACGAGATTCCAGTCTCCCCCAATTATGTATCGAGTAGTTCCGATTTCTGTCAGGAGGCGATTTAGCTGTAGAAGGAATGGGCGTTTTGGGCCGGTTGGTGCGTAAACGGATCCCACGCATAAAACAGTGTCCCCTAGTTTTAATTTAGCAAATATATACCTTCCTTCCGTATCATTCCAGGTTTTAATGATAGTGACCGGGAGGGATTTACGCACTAGTATCGCCACTCCACATTTGCGGGGTCCGTTACTTCCAGATTCCTGACTCGTTGGACGGCAGCTGAAGGCAACCCTCCCTACCCAATCCCGTTTAAGTTTACTGGATTCCAGAGTGTCAAGGTGAGTCTCTTGAATCAGAGCTATATCTGTTTTTTTGGATTGAAGATAGGACAGTATCTTTTTCCGCTTAACATAGCTCGTCATGCCGTGTACATTCTAAGAGAGTATGCGTAATGGTTGCGTCGCTTGAGGGTGGGGCTTCAACATATTGGATAATTGTGAGTAAGTAAGCACCCTCGATCCGGGGTTGGTGTTGGTGGGGGGGGGGAGGGAGGGTGGGAGATATTGACTTAGTAGTTAGAGTGGGAGTTGTGTTTCGATATGATACGGTGTTTTATTTTATTTTGTTTTATACGGGGGTTAGTAGCTGGTGGAGGCCAAGGGAATCCTCTGGAGAAGAAAGAGAAGAGAGAGGAGAGGGTGAAGGAAGAGAGGTAATGTAAGTAGGACGAGAGCCAGATGGAGGGGAAATATGAGGGAAAAAGAAGGCAAGGAGAAATGAGAGGGAGAAGAAAAGAGGGAGAAGGGGGGGAAGGGATGGATGCGTGTGCTGAAGTTGAGATTGAGAGTATAGCAAGAGAGCGTGCAATTTGGGGGAAGAAGTGGAGAAGGGTAGGGATGAGGGAGGTTAGGAGTCCAACCTCCTTCGTTCGTTAGGTCTGTAAACGGCGGGACCGATTTCTCTCAGAGCTCTCGTGCCGTCGGGCGGTCTCGATCGGGGGGGGCGAAGGGGGGAAACAGCAGACAGCCAGTCATCGATATGTCGGTGATAAGGAGGGGTGGGGGGGGGGCACACAGCAGTGCTTATGTTTATGTATCGGGAAGTGGGTCTGTTCATCGGTGGTTAGTGGCTAGTGTATTAGTTATATAACTAAAGTGTATATTGACAGAAGTAATGATCGGTTAATAACTATAGTACCTGAGCGGCGCTGGAGAGGAGGAAGGGGGGTGTCGGGTGTTGATGGGGTATGGTGTTTAGGATGTTGTGCCTAGTACTTGATGTTGTATGATATCGTAGGGTGTTTAGGAGTTCATAAGATAGGGTCGTAAATTAAAGTAGGGACTGGGCAGACAGAAAGACCGAGACCGGCTGGTGAGGGGAGGGGGGGGGCAGGGCAGAGGAGGGGGGGGAGAGAGCTCAAACAGAGTATTATAGTTCTCGCGTATGCATGGGTACATAAAGATACCAATATACAGTATAATATAATACTTCCTGAGCATTTCTTTTCAACTATAACACAGCCTCGTCTCGTCTCGCCTTACAACTGTTCAATGACATATTAGGTTGATCGACATAACATATCCTGGCATCTTATCACATTATCATGTTAGGAGCCATTATGCCAAACGTCTCTCTATTAATCGTAGGATAGGTAATGAGTGTAGCTGAGCCCCGGGTTACGCGAGGATAGTGCGTTTCTCATCCTATTACTAGCTCCTTGCCGTGTATTATTACATCATAATACTGACCTACTAAGGTCTTACTTGGTATGTGCCACCATCATAGTCGTTCTGTTGTTGATGATAATTTAAGATAGTAATAATGATTAGGATGGGGGTAGGTACGAACATCTGGGGAAAAGAATAGCTAATAGTTTATAATTTACATTGTGATGTTATAATGTGGTGTGGAGTGGCAGTGTAGAATGTCATAATATTTCGCTTTGTTATGCGGTATTATGTTGTATTATGTCCTCGTGTTCTATTTTTTATTTATTTTTTCCCCAGTTTCTTATTGTAGAATAAGGTAAAGTCAAGTAGTGGGAGCTTTGATATGTTTCAGGTTATATCGTATTGTGTGTCCCTGTATTGGAATTAATTTATCTTTGCGTGGTCTAGTCCCATCCCTTGGGGTGATAATGGGGGCTAAACGGTTCTAATGTCGGCGCTGGTCGAGTGTGGTGTGTATTAAGAAAGTTTCACATACTTTGTTGTTTACTACCATGAGATACTTTGTAGTGTGTGGAATGTAAGGTAAGTTCCATGATAGTTAATTAGTGTTTATTTTTTGTTATCTGTTTAATGCCCCTGTTACCTTGTTACCTTGTTATAGGGTTATAGGGTCGGGACCGGGCCCTTATTCAACATACAGTGAGTTGGTGGGGTCTGATCCCTGTTCTAGTAATCATCATCTGTTGTGTACTGAGGGCAAATAACGATTTACTGGTAGTTTCCATTATAGGGTCTCGGCTCTAGTCATAAAGAGCATAGATTTTTCATGTATCTGGTTTTAACATTGATACTAGCAGTCTTAGACAATTACAATAGTAATACACATATGATCTGGAAAGGTACTCATCCTTCCGCGGAGTCTATAGTTGTTATTTTCGACTCTCTGGCGATAGTCCCATAAGTCGTCTTGTCACGTTACCTTCTCAAGAAGACCCAGTTGTAGGCTTTAAAGGAGAGCGGGATTTGTCTCTTTCCGATAATTGGGTGTGGGTTACTACTGCGTGTAAAATCTGACCCCTGTCATCATATGATCTAGTTAGTCTCTCCATGTCTCTACCTCTATGACTGGCTCCGGTGTCGTGTAGAGCCGTCTTCACCTTTTCTATTCCCGAGTGGGGGGTTTCGGCCCTATCACTGCCTCCTACAATGTCATGCTCACTGTCTGTGTTGTAAGAGTCCATAGGCTGGGATTGGAAAGAGTCAAGGAAGAGTCTCAATTCGTCGGGGTTATAAAAGTCCTTGGATACTCCATTTTTTGTAACCCACATTCTTGCAGGGTCAAAGAGACCGTATTTCATCTCTAGTTTGCGAAGCCGGGGTCGTAGGGCTAGGAAAGCCTTTCTACGTTCGTTGGTTTCCTTGGAGTAATCGGCGGTTATTCGGATCTCGTGCTGGTCTATTCGGAAAGGGCCGTGGTTGCGTGCTACTTGGAGTATTTGTCGGGTTTGATTATGCCGCAGCAAGCATGCGATGATTGGGCGGGGCCTTGAGGAGTTGTCAGAGCGTTTTGGGCCCATCCTGTGTGCCCGTTGGAATTCTAGCGGCGGGTCAAAGTCCAATGAAATCATTTTTGGAACAGTGGAGGTCAGAAAAGTCTGCATATCCGAGCCTTCTTCGTTTTCCGGGATCCCAAGTATGCGGATATTGTCTCTCCGGCTCCTGTCCTCCATGTCCGTTAGTTTGCTCCTGAGGTAGATGAAGTCTTGTTCTCGCACCTGAGACGTGTTGATCTGCGTCTCTAGTGATCCCATGCGTTGTTCTAGCCCTGTCACTCTAGATTGAAAGCCGGCAATGTCAGATCGCATGGATTTGGTTTCTAGTGTCAATGAAGTTATAGAGGCGTCCATCCCCTCTATGCGGCGGCTGACGGTGGTGATCTCTTGTAGTATCCTGTCCATAGTCGTGGATTGATCTTTATCAGGCATCGTGGTGGACTCGTTTAAAGGTGGCGATGTTTGAGGGTTTATCTTCGTGGGGGTTAGGCGTTTGTGTTGTAGCGCTTCTGAGAATAATAGTTGTCGTGCAGGCTTGCTGACAGGTTTATGGTTCGGTTTGTTGCCGGGCATCGCCTCAATTGTCTACAGAGTCTGACCACGTGGGGCCCGAGATTCCCTCCGTAGATTCCGATAAGGATATAGATGTTCGGTGGCTTACACTGGTGTCAGTCCACTCCCTTCTCCTGTATCTCTGTTCTCTTGGCTCCCTCTGGCTCTCCTCATCTCCGGTGCCCCCCCAGTCGCTCACCCCTCTCGTCCCCTCGCCTCCACGTGCCTCCCGTCGTGCCCCTCTGCCCTCCTCAGTATTAGTTGTCTGGAGGGGGGGGGGAGAAAGTTTATTATCTCAGCGGGAGGGTTTTTGTTGTCCCTCTGTATTGGAAAAGAGGGGAGAAGTCGTGCCTCTGCCTCCGGCGATGCCGTTTTTACTTTGAAGAGATTCGATCCTACCTCTCTTTGGGTTTCTCTCCCGGCTGTCGAAGGGGCCGCACCCCTTTGCTGCGTCTTCCCGTCTCCCTGTGGGGGGGGGGGAAGGTCCACGGGTGTTTGTTGGCGTTGTAGGGAGATGGATGCGGGTCGTCACGGCTCCCGCAGTCCCTGCGGCCTGTTCAGCTTGCTCCTTGCCGCTACGGGCACGCCGTCCGCGGTCTTCCGAAGACGCGACTCCACCCCTTTCTCCAGGCCTTATCGGCCTGGGGCGAGTCGCGAGTTTCCTGCCTTGCGTCCCGCTCCTACGGGGTCCCCAGACATGGTTCCGTGTCGCTGCTGTTGTAGGGGTGGAGGGGCACCGAACCCGGTGTGTTGTCCGGCTGTCTTCTCGCCCCCGTCGCCCCTCCGGGACCGCCTCGGCACGGAGCTCTCGCTCTAAGCGGCCATCTTGTTTCGTGGCCCGGCCACGCCCCTGACCATTCCATTATGTTACTGGAGATGTTAAGCCTCTGTCGACAGAATAATTTCTTTCTATTCAATGATGTGTCCTACAGATAATTGGTTGGCATGGCAATGGGCAGTTGCTTTGCTCGCTCCTAGTTTTGCTGGGATCTTCATGGGCTAGTGGTAGGAACAGCATATGTGGACATAAACAAATGAAGAATGGACTTAATACATAGTATTTTGGACCCAATATATAGAAGATCTTTTTATCACCTGGGATGGTCCCAAAAATAAACTTCTCAAGTTCCTAACACAAATCTCAGGAAACAATGTTAATATTGCATTTACACACAAGATACATAGGAATGAGATAGAGTTCCTTCATGTATGATTGAAGATCATAGACGGGTCCATAAACAATAACCTTTTCCACAAGAGGACTGCTGGAAACTGTGTCCGTCATGCTTGCAGCCACCACCCCAAAAAACTCAAGTGGAGTATTCCATTTGGGGAATTTTTAAGGGCAAAGCACAACTGCAGCACATTACAGACCTACCACGAGGAAGAAGAGAGGATGACTAAAAGATTCAGAGCTAGATGTTACTAGTTGAAGGTTCTCAAGACAGCTAGTGATAAAGCAAGCAAACTGCCTAGAGACAGTCTCCTTGCTAAGAAGTGTGAGAAAAAGGGCAATTCCAACCAAGTGAGATTCATCACCACTTACAACCTTAAATCCCCCAATATCAAATGCATACTTAATAAAAATTGACATCTTGTCAAATCAGACCCTTTGATAGAAGGAAAAATGGCACCTTACCCCCTTTGACATATCAAAAATCTAGTTCCATTAGGGATATACTGGTCCACAGTTACATGGGCAAGCAGAGTGGAAAGGAGGGATGGTTGAAGGAACAACATGGCTTCTATAAATGTGGGAAATGCAATGTTTGCAGAGGGAGTAAAAACAGAAAGGCATATCAGTTTCCCACAAAGAGAACAATAAACATCAGCAAATTCATCACCTGCAGTAGTGATTATTGTTATTGTATATTTTAACATGACCATGGTTTCACCAATACATTGGTATTGCTATTTTTACAGTGAAGAAGAGGATATTGGAACACCTCAGGGCTTTAAAAGTCTGTGATCACAAGTACCCTGCAGCGAGACTTTGGTCTAAGGAACTTAATAAGAACCCTTACACTGTGTCATTTTTTGGAATTGACAGGATTGCCATGACCTCACGAGGAGGCGTCAGAGAAAAGAAGCTTAGACTCCTAGGCCCATATTTATACTTTTTGACGCTAAACTGCACTAACGCAGTTTAGCGTAAAAAAATTTAGCGCCGTCTAACGCCATTCTGAAGCGCCATGCGGGCGCCGTATTTATGGAATGGCGTTAGCCGGCGCTAGCAGACCGGCGCTGCCTGGTGTGCGTGGAAAAAAACCACGTAGACCAGGCAGCGCCGGCGTAGGGGGAAAATGGCGTTAGGGCGTCTTAAAATGGGGCAAGTCAGGTTGAGGCAAAAAAATCGCCTCAACCCGATTTGCGCCATTATTTTCGACGCCCAGACGCCATTTAAATGACTCCTGTCTTAGTAAAGACAGGAGTCATGCCCCCTTGCCCAATGGCCATGCCCAGGGGACTTATGTCCCCTGGGCATGGTCATTGGGCATAGTGGCATGTAGGGGGGCACAAATAAGGCCCCCCTATGCCACAATTTTTTTAAAAAAAATATACAAAATTATACTTACCTGAACTTACCTGAATGTCCCTGGGGTGGGTCCCTCCATCCTTGGGTGTCCTCCTGGGGTGGGCAGGGGTGGCAGGGGGGGGGTCTCTGGGGGCAGGGGAGGGCACCTGTGGGCTCATTTTGAGCCCACAGGCCCCTTAACGCCTACCCTGACTCAGGCGTTAAATAGTGGCGCAAATGCGGGGTTTTTTGACCCGCCACCTCCCGGGCGTGATTTTTGCCCAGGAGTATAAATACGACGCATTTGCGTCGCCGTCATTTTTTTAGACGGGAACGCCTTCCTTGCATCTCATTAACGCAAGGAAGGCGTTCACGCAAAAAAATGACGCTATTTGCCCATACTTTGGCGCTAGACGCGTCTAACGCCAAAGTATAAATATGGCGTTAGTTTTGCGCCGAATTTGCGTTGAAAAAAACGACGCTAATTTGGCGCAAACGGAGTATAAATACGGGCCCTAGAGTCGGAGTACATAATTGTCCTCAATAATAAATCGTCTGGAGTCCTGAATGTGGATGAGGAGCTCTTTTTACACATTGGCTGATTTCATTGGTCTTAGAATGAGGCTTTGGGAAGTAGCCGGCCTGGGGGAGGTCTCCCCCCGGAATTATTGGGGCAATGGAGCAGTCCATGACTAGTCGGGCTATGTTCGGGCATCTTTTTGGGCTTCCATGTCGCCATCTATTTAAATTTTTATGATTTTTGTCACCATTTTGGTTTTAGGCGACACGGTGGCTGGCATTCTCAGTAGAAGCAAAAAATGTAATAATTTGAATTTAGCAATTGTCTTAACTGTGTGTGACAAGTAGGTTATTGGCCGCGTGCGTTATATTACTTACGTACTTTGAGGGTGGGTTATGTGTCATGTCAGAGTATCTCATCCAGCAGGCTTCGGCCCTGCTTGAGGAGGCGGGCAGGCTGGATTTGCTGACACCGGAAGCGCATCCTCATGCGCGACCGGCGAGAAGAGCCTCAGCGGTTGTGGCAGTGGCTGTGGCAGCCTGCTCGCCGCCACGTCGTGATGCAGACAGGAAGATTGAGGTAAGTCTGAGCGGCCGCTCGCATACACGGCGAGCGGCCTCAATAGGGGTGGGCGGGCAAAAGGCAACTCGGCTCGCGCCAGGAGACCGCATATTGAAGAGGGGATCTCTGGAGGTTTTTCAAGGTGACGGGTGTGAAGGGAACGTGCTGCAATTTGGGAGTGGGAGTGTTGAGCATCATAAGCGACAGGGCAGGGCCGCGCTGATTGCTCGGGCTGGAGCTGTAAAAGGCCGAGGATTGGGAGGTGGGGGGGATTTAAGGGCGAGAAGGGCGAGTCAGTTTGTTGGGGAAGGTATAGCTAATACTAAAAAATGAATAAAGACAGGGGAAGATAAAGAAGAAGGTGATGGGGATAGTTTGGATCAATTTGATCTATTTACAACACATTTGGAGGGGGTTTCAAGCTGTGTGAGGCAAGGAGAGCTTCGAGAGACAGAGCAGCAAGATGCTTTAATGTGGGATGAGTATTATCAGGCTGGGTAGTCCATTCATATGAGCAGAGGTATAGTGGAGAGCGAGAAAGGCGAGGTTTATTGCGAGCATAGTTTTGAAAGAGAGGAGGACCCAGCATCGGGGCTGGTAGCTGCCCTTTTGGAATGGAGTGAGGATGAGGATGAGTGGCTCTGTAGGCCCCCCACAAAGGTTTACACTAGAGGTAGTGGAATTAAGGAGGCTGTTGGGAAGGCAAAGCAGTGGCACGACAAAGGGTGCCAAAGAGTACTAGGTTGTACGAGGATGCGACACTGTGGGGAGGAGAGTTGTCAGAAGTAAAGAGAGACAGCATAGAAGTTTGTGAGACAGGTAAGGTCAGCACACCTGGCCCGTTGTTTTTTTCTTTTTCGCAGCAGGGTTTAGCAGGCACATTTCAGAGTTCGAGGGTCCTTAGGGGGGATCAGGACACTCGAGGAGAAGAGAAGGCTGAGCTCCGGGCGGCCGGCTGGACCTACGAGGGATCGAGGAGGTCACCTGGCTTTGGTGACAGTGAGGTGGTAAGGGTGCCTTGGTATGGCACGTCGGGTACACCTGCCGATGTCTTGAGGCATCGACAGCCTGCAGAAAAGGTGGCTTGGTGGGAGAGTGGGTTCCCAGGAGCCCCTTGATGCTCATCAACGGCTATCAAACATACAACAGAGGAACCATCTACTTATGCTGAGGAACAACCAGGGCCATTCGGTATGGCCACGCAGGTTTTTAGCAATCACACGGTACTTGATTTTGATGAGGAAAGTCTGGAAGAAGGGGAGGTGTGGGAGGAATATAGGGTTAAGAAAAGTGAAGCTGAATGGTGGCACAAATAAAGGAGCCAAAAGGTGAGGGTGGGGGGGGGAAGGATGATCCTGTTGTTCATATTTTACAGGGGTCAAGTTCCGGGGGTCAGAGTGTGTGGCGAGGCGCCGGGATAAAGGGAAGACCTGGCAAGGCAGAAGAGTCATGAGCGGCCACTGACCTTGGCAAGGTAAGCAAGCACAGAAGAAAAAAGCAATGGTGTCTGTGGCAGTGGAAACCACTAAAGCAGGTAGCAGTGGGACGCTCTTGTGGAAAGGGGTGTATATGACTGACATGGCAGTGTGTACGGAAGAGTCACTATCAAGGAAACGGTTTTAGCTATAGGACTCATTCCTTCAGAGTTCGGGACCCACTCTTTTAGAATAGGCGTGGCAACTGAGGCAGCCAGTAAAGGGTGGGATAGGGATCAGATCATGAAGTTGGGAAGGTGGTGCTCCGAGGCTTTCAGTAGTTACATGCACGTTGATCAAGACCAAGTTATATGAAGTGTCTTAAGTCTCTTGTGTTTGTTCTTTTTGCAGGTTCAGTGGCTGGTACAGCGAGCGAATTGGCTTGTGGGGCATTCATTCATAGACTGGCACACATGCAAGCGCACCGGGGCAGTCAGGGTCTGAATTTGGGGCTTAATCCATCAGAATTCGAATTAAAGTGGCACGGAAAAGGGGGCATGAAGTGGCCAGAGTTACTGCTGTTATTGAATAAGTTAGTGGTTCAAGGACAATGTCCAGATGTTTGGTACTCCACTTTTGGGAGAACGATTTAGTGGCAGCGAAACGGTTGCAGTTTTAAAAACTATGAAAAGAGACCTAAAAGAGATCCAGCTGCAATGGGCTGGATGCCATATAGTATGGACAGCATTTGTTCCATGGTTGGCATGGAGGTGTGCAAGGAGACCGGGAGCCATTGAAAGAAGATTAATAAGGAGATGAAGAAATTTTGTGAGGAGAGAGGTATTACTTATGTGGAACATTCAAATTTGCAACTGAAGGATGATGTTCTCTTTCGAGGGGATGGTGTCCATTTATTATTCATGGGTAATTAAATGTATTTGTTACGTATCAAAGGGGCATTGCAGGATCTTTTTAGGATATGTTAAAAAATGGTAGGGGGGCATAAAGAATCCATTTATGGACCCTTTGTGGGTGGCGAGGGGCAGGGCCAATTGGCACGGTTTTCACAGTTTTAGGCTTGAAAGCGGCAGTCCAGGTGGGAAAGGAGAGGGGAGACTGGACTTCGCAGGGTTGAGCCACGTTGTTAAATTGTTCGGCAGGAAGTTAGAGTTGTTATAGTTGCAGATTAATAGCATCTAGAAGGAGTTTTGAATATAGCTATTGCAACGAGAAAAACAAGAGGACAGGATTGCAATACTGTTGTTGGGAGGGGGAAGGGTAGGGTAGGGGTGGGGGGAGTGGTGTAGTTGAAGGGCATGTATAGTGAGGTGGTTAGTTTTGTAAGGCAAAGGCCAGGTTATAATGTTATAATGTTAAGGGCACCTGTCTTCAATCAAGTGGCCTTTTCCACACAATTCAGTGTCAGTCTTGGTTATGCCCCCATTTTCCCCAGTGCAGCTTTGGGGGGTAGCCGACCGGGGGGAGGTCTCCCCCTGGAATTATTGGGGCAATGGAGCAGTCCATGACTGCTAGGGCTATGTTTGGGGTTCTTTTTGGGCTTCCATGTCGCCGTCTATTTAAAGGGCCATTTTATGATTTTTGTCACCATTTTGGTATTAGGCGACACAGTGGCTGGCATTCTTAGTAGTAGCAAAAAATGTAATCCCTCCCTTAGATTTTTAAGGAATATACAAAAGGTTTTTTTTTCTGCAGCATCAGTGGGATGAGTAATACAGGATGGAGCTTTTCTAGAGGACAGGTGTTTCTGTTACAAGATAAGCTATTATGTTGAATTGTTGTCGCTTGGAGGCAGCTTCTATGGCGGGGGGCAGGGCCAGTTGGCACGGTTTGCACAATTTTAGGCTTGAAAGCGGCAGCCCAGGTGGGAAAGGAGAGGGGAGACTGGACTTTGCAGGGTCGTGCCGCATTGTTAAAATGTTCGGCAGGAAGTTAGAGTTGTTATAGTTGCAGAGTAATAGCATCTTGAAAGGGGTTTTGAATATAGCTATTGCAATGAGAAAAACAAGAGGGCAGGATTGCAATACTGTTGTTGGGAGGGGGAGGGTAGGGTAGGAGTGGGGGGAGTGGAGTAGTTGAAGTGCATTTATAGTGAGGCAGTTAGTTTTGTAAGGCAAAGGCCAGGTTATAATGTTAAGGGCATCTGTCTTCAACAAAGTGGCCTTTTCCACACAATTCGGTGTCAGTCTTGGTTATGCCCCCATTTACCCCAATTGAAAAATGTGGGGTCTCTTTTTGTCCTTTCTTTTCCATTTCTTTGGCTGGATTGGTTTGTTTGAGCTGTGTTACTTTTTGTTTTCTTTGTTCTCTGCTGCCACTCTCCACAATCATGTGTTTTGTCTGAGGTACAGACAGAATTAAAAATTCAATATTCATGATTTAGCTAGAATGTAAAGGAATTTCCAAAGCTATTTACAACGTTTGGTGCACTATGATTTTTCATTTTATAGTTCTTTTGTTTATTGGGGAACAGCGTTTACAAAAGGGTTTGGTGACAATTTAATGCTTCAAGTGTATGAATGTGTTTTGCACATTTAAGGGCATTGAGATGAATTTAAATTATATGAAGGCTCATGCTCATTCTATTATTGAGTTAATGTGTTTGCATTGATTATTGCTTACAGTCATATCAGAGTACATTGCAAACAGCCACTTGGCCATGTACTAATCATAACTTTGAAGCATGTATCTCAATAATGAAGTGGAATATTATTTGGCACATGCTAAATTACAGTCTCAGGCCACTTGGCCCCTTTTTTGTGTTTACCTTTGTTTAGTTTTGTTTACCATACAATGGCACTTTAATACTGTATTTATAATGAAGTTTTACAGTATAATTGACTAAGATTATTTGTTATAATTTTTATGCATAATGATTATGACGGATCATGAAACTGTGTATTTCACTAAGTGAAGCAAAATATGATTTGGTATATAGCAAATCACAGTATCAGGCCACTTGGCCAATTTTTTGTGTTTTTCTTTGCACAGTTTTGTTTAAAATACAGTGGCATATTTATATGTTGATGCTAGACCTGTCTAGCATCAGAATATTGGAGTTTGCACCATTTTTTGGATGCGTGAACCCACTCTGCGTCAATGAAATGCAAGGTAGGTGTTCCCATCAAAAATATTACGCTTTCCCATAGCGCCATATTTATCCCTCCTTGCTAAAATGACACACGGGTCGGAGGCAGACTCAAATAATGGCGCTATGCTTGTTTAGCACCATTATTTAACACCTGGGTCAGACCAGGCGTTAGGGGGCCGGTGGACCCATTTCCATGGTCAAACATCAAGGAATGGGTCCACAGGTGCCCACCCCAAGCCCCAGGATCACCTCCACCCACACTAGAGGGACACAACAAGATGGGGGACCCCATCCCACCTAAGTGGGGAAAGTATAGGTAGGCTTTTCTTTAAAATAAATCTAAGTCCCATTGGGGGCCCTTGTAGTGAATTCTATCTTATTTTAATGGCAAGCAGGAGTTAGCTTAGCCTTCTGGCTTGCAGACTTGTGCGCCCGTCACCCAGTGACTTTTACCCTACTTAGTTTGCTCTGCTTTAGAGCAATTATTTATGCTATCAGTGCCACTCTGCTAAGGCGTCACTATCAGCGCCAGAGATAGATAAGATGTAGGTATTCACATTAGGTGCTTTCCCACTTTGCGCTTTCAAGGGAATTGTTTATGTAATTGCCACCCCAAGCATGTCTTGTTATGTATTGTTTGGGAACAGTCCTACGTCAGGGCTCTGACCAGATCTGTATAAATGCACCTCATACAGACAGATAGTAAGAGGGATTCTGACCAGATGCCATCAACGCTATCTATGCTCCACGTGGCCTTGACATGGCCCAGTATTTGTGTCCCAACGGAGTCTGATCCAGAGACCTCATTCCAAGGTAGCGAGGGTTGGGGGGGCTCTTCTCATGGACATGGTACTGGCAGATTAGATTAATCAAACCTAGCACTCTTTAGGTTAAGAGTTAGGCTCATTATGCAAGGGTATTAGGACATATTTCATATCTCATGTAATTTTATGCTATTGCAGGATAGTGGGGGTCTTTGTACTAATAACTCTTGTTTTCACAATTCTGTTTCTTGCATTGTTCATTATCCTAATCATTGCAGCCCATGCAACTTATCGTAGATTGCAGTCTTGTTAATAAAACCTATTGAAAACTTACTGCATCGCCTTCATTGCCTGTGTGTTTGACTGAGACATGTTGTTTATGTGAGAAAGGGTTAATCTCCGTTTAACCACAAAAGTTCCTGAGATGTCGCACTCTTGAGTCCATGCGTACAGGCTGCCACAAATCACCTTTTACTGTTTGGGTTTTTGGTGATGTGCTACTTGTGAGTCGGGAGTGTTGGGGCGACAGTTGTGACTTGTTGTAGGACTGGCATAGCCACCTACAAACATAAATGCTGTCCTCCCTAAACCAGTAGTCTTGCCTAGAGCAAGAATCAAACTATGACATGGCGCCACCAACGATACCTTGATTATCACTGTCTCACATAAAACAGGCACACTAAGTACCATTATACGGAGATATCCGTGGTCTAGGGGAGAATCCTCCTCAGCTGAACAGGGAGCACCTAATTAGGCTATAGGTTTTTCGAGCTAGAACCATTAAAAGGGCTTTTTCTCCCCACTTGGTGTTCCATCTCTTTGGCCATTGCTCAGTATGGCTAACGCCATAGAAATTCCTGAGAATGCTAAACAAGCATTAATATTACACCTAGTAGCACATGGCTTAACAGGTGAGGGTGGGGATGTCACATTCATAGTAGAAGCTAGTGAAGCTTACCAAACAGAAACATTCTACTTTTGGGTCACCTTTCCTGAGGAAGACCAAAGATCATTCACATTCCATGCATACAGAATTGCGTACGTACCTCAACAGTACCAAGCATACCAGCATCTTGAAATTCCGATTACTTATCAAGGACATCAGAACTGGTTTAATGGCGCCCTACCACACATAATACAACCCATGAGATTAGGTCCCATTGGTAATGAACCTCATCCCGGTGTACAAAACATGCAGGCAGCTGATCTGCGCAATCTATACCTTGAGCTAGTAACACTACATAGACAACTCATTCAGTGCGAAAACTGAACACTACACCAGTGTGTCAAGCACCACCAACACCTGATGGATATCAGTTGGCTACTACTGAGATTAATCCACAAGCAGTACATTCTATCATGGGTAAAGTGGCCACAGAACAAGAGAAAATCCTGTTCTGGATAGCCCTGAAAACAAATTGGAAGCTGTGTTTCCCCATACGAGACCATAGGTTAAACATGGAATTCTCACAATGTGTTTGCCTTTCAGGTTGGTTCCCTTGGTGGATGACTGTGCCACATGAGGTACAGTCTTTGCTGCAATATACATGGTACCCGACACTTGTCAATTCACCGGAAGTGTTGAAACAAATTCACAATGTCATGGGGCTGCACCAGCCCTAGACTTGGGGATTAAACTAATGCGTAATTTTCATGCAGTCTCCTCAATCATAATCAGTAACATTAAAGGGGTAGCGGTAGCACTGGCTATACGCCAGCAGCTCTGGGAGATTCCACATTTTGAACGGGAGAAACAGTTACTGAAAATCATTTCAACACTTATACCGGTATAGGTCGGGATAGATTGGGAGCCAAGACGAAGAAACTTGTAATACAGAGTACTACCCCTAAGGAAGGTACTAAACAAGCACAGGAGGGTTCTAAAAAGCGCTGGGATAAACAAAAACAATTTAAAGACAGACAAAATCTGAGAGTAGATTCTCCACACCCGGAGAACTCCGACAGGAGATATACTCTCAGTAATAGAGAAAATATAAAAGCTCCTGACAGATATACTGATTCACGTCCCTCTTGTTCCTTTCAGGGTGCGCCGGATAGACATAGCGAGAGAAGGGGTCATCCAGACCGACGTCCTCAATACTTGAAACTGAAAAAAGACTCACCATAGTCTTCAGACAAAAAAGAAGACAAGTTCCCACAATGGAAGCCACAATTTAAAAAGAAAAATGTGGCAGCACTGTCAATTAAAAAAATGAAAAATGCGAGTACACTTGAGAACATTGCTGAAGAATAAGGCGTGGGCAGTGACACTGTTAGACAGTGCAGCAGAGGCCATGATATGTCGCCAGAGTCTGAAAGATCATTTCAATGCGACAACTAGCAATTTTATTGCAGTTGAGACTGCGGACAGGCGCGTCCTCCCACCCAAGATGGTTTATGATTTAAATATCCAAATTGAGGGAGACGTAGAGTGCACCATTAGTGTGATATTCTGGGATTACCTTAGTTGTGATATCCTGCTAGCTGAGAGGGACTGGCCACCCAAACACGTCCATAAGCTCCCACATGGGAAAGATGTAATTTTGCCTTCTTTCTCTGATCTTGTTCCAGAGTGGTAAAAGTAAAAGAAGCCTATGCTGTCAATTGGGCTTTAGCTCAAGCACCTGCATTATACAGTAATCATGTAGGTTGGGACAAGAATTCTCCTGCCATGTAATACCTATTAGGTCTACACCCCAGCCTCAGCCATAATATCCTGTTAAACATAAAGCAAAAGCTCCAGTGAGGGAGATCCTCATTCAGCTTGAGTACCAGGGCGCAATTGAGTCCTGTGCCTCTGCAATGAATAACCCGTTATTCCCTGTTGCAAAACCAGACCATTCCTACAGAATACTCTTAGATTACAGACATTTAAACAGTCATACACGCACATACGCTATACAAAATTCACATAGCACAGCACTAATAAACAACATAGTGCGCAAAAAATATAAAACAACCTTGGATATCTCCAATGTTTTTTTCTGCCAAAACCTAACACACGAAAGTCGGGACCTGAGTGCATGCTCATTTGGGTCACAAAAACGCTTCTGCCATTTGCTCCAAGGCTACAAGAACAGCCCAGGACTGTTTTTAGTCAATGTAACATCAATTTTGCATGATATTGACCCCAAGACGTTGTCTTTCGTTAATAACATTTATCTCACAGATGACGACTTCAGCATTCATCTTACCAGGGCCAATCAGATTGTTCTAGGATTCGCAGCCCTCAGTTACAAATTTAACTTTAGGAAAACTAAAATAGCCTTTCTCAGCATATTGCTCCTGAGATACGAGCTATCAAACGAGGGCAAGAGCCTGGACCCACACATTTTTGAAAAATGTGCTCAACTCCAGCCACCAAATACAATTAAGAAACTACAGTCCTTGGTTGGTTTCTTCAGCTTTCGCAGAACATACATTCCTGATTATGCACTAAGTATCAAGCCACTTTATGACTTAATATGCCCTGATTTTTCCAGCAGACACTTGACAGTTGAACACACATGCATCCTTAGGGAATTGCAACAATCCATGCTAGAAGCAAAACACTTACAAAAAGAATTTGGTCATCAGAATATTTGCTGGTGCCATCGTGTTCACTTATCTCACCTTTAACAATGGCAACACAGTACCCATAGCACATAAATCACACTTATACTCTAATGTAGAACAACATTTCGCACCTACAGAAACAATTCTCACTGGAGCATACTTACTTTTAAACTATCTTTAACAGGTGCGGTGAAGCTTTCATAGCAAAATTTATCACAGGCAGTAATACTGTTTTTCAATTTTCGTAAAGCCAATCCAACATTCACTTACTATCCACATAACCTCACTACCAAATTCACCAACAAACATATCAAAAGATCCAATTAAATCTGTTCTTTCACATCCTACCTTGTACCCTCCATTTCAACTTACTTTAATTTCATACCAGCCTCATTCAGCTGCAGCCATCTCCTGTGTGTTTCTCCAGAGTACCTCCGAGATGCTCAGAGTTTTGATTGTGGGACACAGCTTTGTGTTTGGGCCAGAGTGAGTGCAAAAAGAAATAGTATTGACAGTGTCCTGGGTTTATCTAATGAAGATATTACTTGGGATGGGAATAGAGGGTTAAAGTGGATTCAATTACTCCCTTTGGTTGAAACCCTTAAGGATTGCCAACATCCAGACCTTATGATTGTGCACTGTTGTGGCAAATACCTAGGCACAGTTACAGGGGTTGGTTTGGAAATCCTAATGAAGGGTACCCTTGAAAAATCAATGACACTTTTCCCACACACTATCTGTGTATTTTCAAACATTTGCCAAAGACAGAAGTGGAACTGATCAACTCAATTTTGCCCACAAATAGACAAATCCAGGAAACATGTGAATAAAACTGTATCTGCATTCCTCAGGGACCATAACATGGGCTCTATATATCACAACAACTTACAATTTGACATGGAGGGCATGTACAGAAATGATGGAGTTCACCTAACAAACAAAGGCAACAAGGTGTTCCTGCATAACTTGAGAGACTGCATCCTCTATCATCAGTAGCAGTCATCTAAACAACATTAAACACAAAGGCTCTTCTCAGAGCCAATACATTAACCATGCATAATTAAAAAAAAAATGAACTACTTATTTTTTTGCAATGTCATTGGTATCCGAGGATCAACCAGAAAATCCCCAAATAAAAAAAAATATATTTCTAACATCCTGTATACATTTTCTTTAATGTGCCATATTAATTTAAATGTATTTAGTAATGGAACCCGTACCCTAACTGATTCATATGCATCACTGCCCACATATTGGCCCCAGGACCCTTTTGTACTGACAGTCTGTCTGGACAATGGATTTTACAGCATCTCTCTAGCTGTGAGACGGCTGTGACAGTGTCTCTCCTTCTGTGAGAGTGAATGTGATAGTGTATGTCTCCATGTGAGGGTGAGTGTCAGACTGTGTCTCTGGTTGTGAGACTAAGAGCCTCATTTTGAGTTTGGTGCATGGAAAAGCCTGTCCGTCAAACTCGCAACAGGGTGACCGCCACCTATGCGTAGACCTCCCCTGCCGGAGCCATTACGAGTTTCCGGCTTGGTCAATGGGTGGGAAACAGGCTACAGCATTGTCTCTGGCTTGTAATCGACAGTGAGCAAGAAAGTGTCTGTGTGACAGTGAGTGTTAGAAGGTGTCTCTAGGTGTCACACTATGTGTGAGAGTGTCTGTCTAGGTGCGAGATTAAGTGTGACAGTCTCAGTCTTGGTGTAAGAGGGAGAGTGACAGTCTCTGCCTCAATCTGAGGGTGGGTGCAAGAGTATCTTTCTCTGAGTGTCAGAGTGGGTAAGAGAGTGTCTACATGAGACTGCGAGTGGGTATGAGACTGTCTGTCTGGGTGTGAGAGTAAGTATGAGAGACTTGGTCTTGGTGTGAGAGTGAGTGTGACGGTCTCTACCTCAATGTGAGAGTGGGTGTAAGAGTATTGTTAGAAATGGGGTTTCTGGTTGGCTAGGGTATGCACCTCAGCCAGGCAGAACTTACCCACTCTAGTCAGGGCAAGGGAGTTACACGTCCAAGATAACCGCTGCTCACCCCCTTGGTAGCTTGGCACGAGCAGTCAGGCTTAACCCAGAGGCAATGTGTAAAGCATTTGCACAACACACACAACACATGTGACGCAATAGCCCCACCACAAAGGAACCACAACACCAGATTATATGAAAATATACTGTATTGTACACAAAGCAATTATCAGACCAAACATCACATATCAGTACTATCCTGCTACCTTAGCAGTTGTCAGAACGGTACACATTAGTTACTCTGCAAACTAGCAGTAGTCACACATAACACACAGGTTACTTAGTATTCTGCAACATAAGCAGTAGTCAGGAAACACGTTATCACATTAGAACACTTGTCATAAGAATATCATAAAACGCCCATAGTAGGAACACTAGAAAACATATGGCAAGTTAGGGAAACATATTAGCAAGCAAGCATGTCCATAAAGGAACATTTGTATACACATATGTAAAAACATCAAACGCAGGTAGGTAATATATGAATCAAACAAAAGTCTGTAGAAAGAACTTTGGATTGCAACTATATTGGTCCTTTAAATCCTGGTTGGAGGAAGGCACATCCAGTGCCTAGAAGGCGAACAATGTGGCCCCCGGCACTCCTATGGGCAAAACAGGGGCCTCCCTTATACTCTGGGGTTGGAGGAGGGCGACATGCACCTCCTCTCCTTTATAGACAGGCCCCTCTGGGGACCGTGATTACTGGGGGCCCCCCAGGGCCTCAACCAGCCCTCACGAGGTGGGCCAAAGCCAGCAAAAACAACTTAGGGCAGGAGAGGGGCACCACGCACCCCCTCTGGTTTAATGACAGGCCCCTCCCGGGACCCGTGATCTCTGGGGGCCCCCCCGGGCCTCCACTGGCCCTTCCACCAAGGGGGGGGCCCACAATAATGCCCGTTTTACCTAACAGCAGAAATGGAGCGTCCTGCTCCCAACGCAGAGGCCAGGGGGAAGGGAGCACTCCCTGCGCCTTCCCCTGATCCTGCCGTGAAGCCACAAGAAGATCTGACTCCTCCTGGGGCCCGAGTAGACACTCGCCTGCACCCGATGCGGTGCGCGAGTGTTCTTCCAGCTTCCCGGGCCACTGCGGTGATCTTATTTAAAGGGGCACAATGCAGCAAGGAGCCCACGCGCTCCCAAGGCTCCATAAGTGCGCTGCAATCAGCGCTATGGCAGCCGCAACCACGGAGAAGCACCCCTCGTGAAGAAATGGATGCAGGGGTCAGGGGCCACAGCACTCTGCCCCTGGGGAGCAGAATCTTAAGACAAGGTCCTCAGGTGGAGGGCCCAGCTACAGGCCAGCACAAGGGAAAGGCAGCAAGTGGCAAGTCCTTCACAGTGACCAGGCAGGTCACAGGTCAGCACAGGAGCAGCAGTCCATGGCGGTTCCTGGTGAGTCCTTTCAGCCTTTGCTGTCCAGTTCCAAGATGATTCCAAGAGTCTCCAAATTGTGGGGAAAATTCCCCTGTACTTATAGTCAGTTCTTACAGTGTTTTACAATGGTAGGGAGAGGAGGTTCCAGCCAGTTACAACTGGTTCTGGGAGTGCCCCCTCTCTCCTTTCAGCACAGGCTCCAAACATCAGTGGGGGGTTAACGACCCTATTGTGTGAGGCCAGGGCACAGTCTTTACAAATGCAGGTGTGCCCCGCCTCTCCCTTCTCTCAGCCCAGGAAGACTATTCAGTATGCAGATGCACCTCTGTGACACCTCCACCCTCCCTGTGTACAGGCTGTCTGAAAAGTATGCACAAAGCCCCAACTGTCACTCTGTCCAGACGTGGATTGGAGTCAAGCTGCAAAACACCAGAGTCATAAGCACAGATAAATGCGCACTTTCTAGCAGTGGCATTTCTGTGATAGTAATAAAAAATACACCCACACCAGTAAGCAGCATTTATTATCACCATCACAACCATACCAAACACGCCTACGCTACCCCTCATAAATCAGACAATACCCCTTACACATAAGGCAGGACATTTCTAATGCAATCCTATGAGAAGGCAGCACTCACAGCAGTGAGACACCTAGTTAGGCTGTTTGTCACTTCTAGGACAGGCCATGCAATATGACACATGTCCTGCCTTTCTACGTACATGGCACCCTGCCCATAGGGCTAGCTACGGTGTACCTTAGAGGTGACTTACATGTAGTAAAAGGGGAGTTCTGGGCCTGGCAAGTAAATTTAGATGCCAGGTCCCTGTGGTAGAAAACTGCGCACACAGGCCCTGCGCTAGCATGCCTGAGACAGGTTTGAAAGTCTACTTCAGTGGGTGGCGCAAGCAGCGCTGCAGGCCCACTAGTAGTATTTAATTTAAAGGCCCTGGGTATAGAGATACCACTGTATAAGGGACTTATAGGTAAATTAAATATGCCATTAAGGTATAAGCCAATCATACCAACTTTAGATGGGAGAGCACCTGCACTTTAGCACTGGTCAGCAGTGATAAAGTGCTCAGAGTCCTAGAGCCAACAGCGAGAGGCCAGAAAAACCAGGAGGAAGGAGGCAAAAAGACTGGGGATGACCCTGCATAAGGCAAAACGTCCAAAAAGTATCTATCTCTGAGTGTGACAGTCAGTGTGAGAGTGTCTGCATGGGTGTGAGAGTGGGTGTGACAGTGGCCATCTTGCTGTAAGATTGTATCTGAAAATCTCTGTCTGGGTGTCTGACTGAGTGTCAGAGTGTGTTTGTGGGTGTTAGAGTGTCTGTCTGGGTGTGAGTGAGTTTCAGAGTGTGTTGCTGAGTGTGAGACTACATGACACAATGTCTCACTGAGTGTGAGAGTCTCTGTCTGGGTGTGAGAGAGATTGACAGTGTGTGCTTGGATGTGAAAATAGGTGTAAGAGTGTCTTTCTGAGTGTGAACGTGAACCTGAGACTGTGTGGGTGAGAGAGTGAGTGTCAGAGTGTGTCTCTGGGTGTGAGACTATGTGTGACAAGGTCTGACTGGGTGTGAGAGTAAGTGTGAGGGAGGGTCTCAGTTGTGGTGTGAGAAGGAGTGTGACAGTGTGTGCCTCAATCTGAGACTGAGTGTAGGAGTATCTCTCTCTGAGTCTAAGTGTGAGAGTGTCATCATGGGTGTGAGAGTGGGTGTGACAGTGTCTGGGGGGGTGTGAGAGTGGATGTGACAGTGTCTATCTGGGTGTGAGAGTGCTTGATAGGATGTTTGTCTGGATGTTTGAATAGGTGTATGAATTTATGTCTATTTTTTTTTTTTTGTTTGGCGAAATCCGCAAATCCACTTGCAGATTTACATGGGCCATGAGTGCCATGGATCGATCCTCGGATTTTGAAACCATCAAAAAAATATGTTTTAAGGCATTTGAAGACGATTTTTACTTATTTAACCCTGTCAGGGAACCTATACCCTATCCCTGCCATCTACATTCAGCCAAGATTACAGCCCCGGGGACCATTTTCCGATGGCTTAAAATGACAGCTGCAACATTCCTGTGAGGTTGCGACCAGCCAATCAAATCCTCTCTGTGGCACATGAATCTGTAGATCAATCTGTGAAAATACGCGGAGAATCTGTGGAGCTAGATATCTACATTTTGTGGCCTTAAATTACTCCAAAACTACTGAATGGATCTACACCAAACCAAAAAAAAAAGCGTGATCTGTGGAACAGGATCCAGCTTCCTGCCAAATTTGGTGTAATTCCATACAGCGGTTCGAGGTCTAGGTGTGTCTAAAGAATTGAAAATCACCATAGACACAGAATGGGAAAAAAAAGTGGTTTGGGACACCCCCTTTATTTAGGTCCCTGCTTCACAGATCACCCCAAGACTTTCAAGACAGCAGCTGAACTAACCAAAATATATGTTTTTACAATTTGTGAAGATTCGTCAAGCAATACCAAAGTTATTGCCAAAACAAAAACGAAAAAACGCTCCACCAATGGAAAAAATGGTCCTAACGATAACTACCTAGTAGCTACTGCCATTAGGTAATAAATAGTATATATATATAGAAGATATACTGAATACATATATATATACATAGATAGATAGATAGATAGATAGATAGATAGATAGATAGATAGATAGATAGATAGATAGATAATACATATATACACATATATACACACACACATATATATTTAAATACATATATTTCCCACACCTCTTTGCTCCGTGAGAGGCCTTGTTTTAAAGAAGAGCTGGCAAAAAATAGGAAGTGAGCCACATAATTTGTTTGATTTCTTTTGTATTATGCTACAATACATCCACCATCTGCGGAAAGAAATATGCACATGATGGCCAGATATATATTCATTGAAAAAACAAAGGTTGAAGTGATATAGTTCAATTAATATGTCAATGGCAACATTAAGATTTTGAACTCAAAAAACCCACAGAAATTCACTAGTTCCCATCTTCTGTACTACACATGCATTATAGATTGTGGCACTTTTAATAGAGTGAACAGTATATTCAACCATGTTTTGGAAGAATACCCCATCTGCAAATCTTTAAATAAGGCTCCTAATGTTCTACAGTGAAAGGCCGAACTAACACACCACCTAAGCACTGTTACTCACAGCATGCCAGATTCCAAGCCACCTCAAAGTTTCACTCATACTAAAACACAGGCCTTCCATCACACAACACAAAAGTATTGACAATGATACTGAAAAGCATATACACAGAAAGGAAAATTGCAACAATTTACGATGTTCTGAAAATGGTTGTTTGTGATCTATTTCAGTATCATTAATAATCCTGTAACCTGGATTTCTTTCCAAAACTGCGTGCTCATTGTCTACTACAATTTCCTTACTTTCACTGTCACAAAATGCAAACAGGGGCATATTTATAGTGCCTAGTGCCACCAAGCGCCACATTAACGTCATTGTTTTTGACGTTAATGTGGCCCAACAAGGCCGAAATCACCACGCCTTATTTACAGGGTGGCGCAATGCAATTGCACCACTCCGTAACCCTTTTAGCTCCATTATGCCTACGTCAGGCATAATGTATGCAAAGGGGGCGTTTCCCCATTAGGGGAGCCGGAAAGATGGCATAAGGAAATCTATGAGATTTCTTTCATTAGGCCATTTTTTATGGTACTTTTAACGCCTGCCCAAGAGCAGGCATTAAAAGGGGCCTTCCATTCTTTAGCATGGCGCCCTATGTACTCTGCAGGAGTAGCGCCAATATTTCCTGCAGAGTACATCAATAGCGTCATGAATAATGACACTATTGCCCCCTACCCTGCGTCATGGTGCGTCATATTTTAAATACGGCGCACACACAATGGAGGTAGGGGGGTGCTAATGCGGGCAGGTTAAGTGAAAGAGAAAACTTTCCATACTCTGCTCGGTCTCAATTCTGAATACAAATTCAACTTGCTGGAAGGCTCCTCAGACTTTGGAATAACATCATCCGGAGTTTTGATTATCTCTTTATATAAATGTCCATTGAAATGTAAAATTTTGGAAAGGCTTGAAGACTCCTGAGAATGTAATTGTCAAAATTGAAAATCAGATTTTCGATCACAAGAAGCAAACCCCAACCAATCATCACATACACTACCTCTTCATGAGCTATCACTGATAATTAGTTGTCTCACCACCATTCTAGTTGATACACTACCATCCTCATTATCATTCGATTGTAACTCCTTGCGCTTTCCAACAAAATTTGTCTAAAACTCAGAATTTACAACACCCACTTGTCACAAATTCCAAATATTCCCATCACTCTATTCAACAAGACTTAAACAACATCCTTTGGCTCATAAGACATACTTTACCCCTTACAAAATGTGCCTGGTTACTTCACTCTTAGCCATTGATCCACTCTAATATTCACAGGTTTAACTCTGTCCTTAAAGTCATAATATATATTTGCTTTGTCATGGCAATTCTTACATTTGTTCCTTATCTCATCAATTGTCACTAGTGCAACCCCTGATTTAAACAACCTACAACGACTGCTTTTAATTATTTTAACTCTTGGATTTTTTTCCCCTCATTATCACAAAAGGTGAACATCTGATCACACCATTGTCTGTCTTTCTAGAAGCCCACATGATCTGAGCTAATTGCATTTACCAAGCCAAATGAGCACCCATCGCAAGTTTGGACAGCATCTTTCAATGCCCAAGTAAATTTCTAAATCATTCCATTTCCACTAGAATTATAGAATGAGGTGGTTTTATGATTCATCTCTCAAAATAAACAGTCCCTTTCCTGGACACACATTCTACACTATTATCGGAACTGAAATAAAATTTTCTGTAAATACATTATCAAATGACTCCAGGACTGCTTCATTAACAACACTGTTCATAGGTGTAACAAAATAGTTGTTAGTTCAGAGGGGTTGAAGCCTTACTCAAGCAACAACCACAATCCTTGCAGGGTAAACCAGAGAAAGTCACTAAATTAATATGTGTTTAACGCTCTGGTAGCTTGGCACAAAACCACTCAGGCTTAACAGAGAGAACGTGTAAAGTTCTTATGCAGCACAAAAACAGTAATAAAGTGAAAACACAACACAGAAAATCCCAAGCCAGTCTAGAAAAATAGAGTAATTTTTAATTAATAGATTGACACAAAACAATTTAAATCCAATCAGCAGAACCGGAGTCATGATTTTTAAGGTTTTTTTTTGTGAAAAATAGCTCCAAAAAGATTGATGCAACAACTGTGGGAATCTGGTCGTGCAAGACTGGATCAAAGTAAAAATTTAAGGTGGACCATAATGGAGTGCAGATTGGATAAATGAGGTGCATTTGGCCTGGTCTTGGCTTACCTTCAACCAAAAAAGTTATTGAAGAAGTTCTTGAGAAGGTAGAGTTTCAGCGGGCAACACACCAGGCTGTATCCGAGGATGAGTCTTCAATGTCAGGGAGCTGCTGGATGACATCTCAGTGAAGTTATTGATAAGGTTATTGATGAGGCAGGAAAAGCTCAGAACAGGATAAGCTGCATTGTCAAGCTGAGGAGGTTGTCGGCGTCTATGGGGAGCTAATCGTTATCAAACCTAGTGAAGATTTCTACCTTTAGACTTAGATTTTTTCTGGAGCTTGGTTTCACCCAGCAAAACAAGGCTGCAATATGGAGACGAAGAGGGCTCCATGAGCCGGATAGGTGACCCCACTGAAGAGGATTTGCTTGTGCAGAGAGGAACGTAGCGGGAACTGCAGCGAAGTCAAGCCCACCGGTGATGCACCTTTGTCACATTGGCCTCCAGGTAGGTAATGGTCTCATGTCAGTTTTTACAGTCGTATTTGCTGAAAAATTGTTGTAGTACCAGATTTTGGTAGTAGGAGGTCGCTTTAACACCACACCAAGGGTCCAGAACCTGAGGGGCACGAGACTGCTAGGACTCCATCTAGCTGGGATCAGAAGCAGCAGGCAGGCATGTTTCAGAGTTTCTGGAGCTTATTGTGTACCTGTAGCTCACACAGGCCAGCTAGCTAGTCCTTGGCGTCACTCTAGGGGTTCTGGGTTCACATTGTTCCTTCCTGAGGCAGCAGGGAAGTCCTTCTAGCAGCAAGCAGTCCTTCTTCTGAGTCTCCAAAAAGTTCAGAAATATTCAAAACAAAAAAATCCTGGCAGACTAAATAAGTGAAAACCATTTGCAACAACAGTTCAATGAGAACAACTATGTATTTCTGTGAAACACCTACCGGTCCTAATGTATTAATTGCAACAGAATCGCAGGAAGTCCTAACCACAATAATGCTTGACATAGGAGGTCTTAACTTTTTTAACGTTGTGGCTGGCATAGAAATATGTATGCACTCACTCACATTCATTTCAACAGCCAGATGTATGCATGGCCATCAATACTTTTTCTTCATAGCTTGCTTAGTATGTATGATCCCAAAATGTCCTTTGAAACCCAGACCCAGCTCTCCCTTGTGCTGCTGCATCGCTCTTTCCCCAGTAGTCTACTTTCTCTCCCACTTTTCCATTACTTTTCCCCTTGTTAATCTGCTTTTTCTCCTGTTTTCCTTCCTGCTTTTCCCATTATTATTGCTTTTCTCCTTGTTAATCTCCTTTCTCTCCCGCTTTGCAATTGCTTTTTCCCTTATGAATCTGCTTCCTTTCCTGTTTTACTTGCGACTTTTCTCATCAATATGGCTTTTCTCCTTGCTAATCTGCTTTCTCTCCTCCTTGTTTCTGCCTGTCCTCTTGTTAATCTACTTTATCTTCTGTTTTCTATTGCTCTTCTCCTGCTGCTCCTCTGCCACCTATTTTCTTGCCTGCCACCTATTTCCCTCCTCCTGCCAAGCCCCGACCACCACCTCCCAGCACCCCTCCCTTCTCCCAGTATCTACCTAATGGCGGTCGCAGCATGACCCCGTTGAGCAGGTCCCACACCATTCTCTCCTTCATGCTGCTCCATCGCTCATGCTCTGGTTGTCTGCTTTTTCTCCCACTTTTTAATTTATTTTCCCTTTGTTAATCTACTTTTCTCCCACTTCATCATCACTTTGCCCCAGCTTAATCTGCTTTTTCTCCCATTTTCCTTCCCGCTTTTCTCAGTGCTATTGCTTTTTTCCTTGTTAGTCTGCTTTCTCTCCCATTTTTCCATTACTTTCCCCTTGTAAATCTGTTTTTCACCTGCTTTGATTCCCGCATTTCTCATTGATCGTTAAAGCTTTTCTCCTTGTTAATCTGCTTTCTCTCACCCTTTTCCAATACTTTTCTCCTTGTTAGGTGCCAAGAATTCTTTTGGCTGTTTGCGGCAGTTCGCACTTAGGCCCTCATAACTTTTTGTCCACAGAAGCTACCCACGTCAAATTTGCGTCCTTTTTTTCCAACATCCTAGGGATTCTAGAGGTACCCAGAGTTTGTGGGTTTGTGGGTTCCCCTGAAGGAGACCAATAAATTAGCCAAAATACAGCAATTTTTTTTTTTTTTTAAAACAAAAAAGGGCTGCAGAAGAAGGCTTGTGGTTTTGTCCCTGACAATGCTACCAACAAAGTGTTTTAAGTGCTAAAATCACCCTCTTCCCTGCCTTCAGGAACAGCCAAACTTGAATCAGAAAACCCAACTTTTCAACCGAATTTTGTCATTTTACTGGGACAAACCCCATTTTTACTATTTTCTGTGAAACCAATGATGGATCTCGGAAAGCTAAACGTTTCTGAAAAGTAGAAAAAATTCAAAATTCAGCAAGGGGTTATTTGTGTAGATTCTACAAGGGTTTCCTACAGAAAAAAACAGCTCAAATGAACAAATATTGAAATTGGGGTAAAAAAACTGTCCTTTTTCTCCACATTTTACTCTGTAACTTTTTCCTGTGATGTCAGATTTTTTAAAGCAATATAGCGTTATGTCTACTGGACGCTTCTGGTTGCGGGGATATATAGGGCTTGTAGGTTCATGAAGATCCCTAGGTACCCAGAGCCAATAAATGAGCTGCACCTTGCAATGGGTTTTCCTTCTATACTGGGTATACAGCAATTCATTTGCTGAAATATAAAGAGTGAAAAATAGGTATCAAGAAAACCTTTGTATTTCCAAAATGGGCACAAGATAAGGTGTTGAGAAGCAGTGGTTAATTTCACATCTCTGAATTCCGGGGTGCCCATACTAGCATGTGAATTACAGGGCATTTCTAAAATAGATGTCTTTTTTACCCACTGTTTTACATTTGGAAGGAAAAAATGTAGAGAAAGGCAAGGGGCAATAACACTTGTTTTGCTATCCTGTGTTCCCCCAAGTCTTCCAATAAAAATGGTACCTCACTTGCATGTGTAGGCCTAATGCTCACAACAGGAAACGCAACATGGACACATCACATTTTTACATTGAAATCAGTTTTTTGCAAAGTGCCTAGCTGTGGATTTTGGCCTCTAGCTCAGCCGGAACCTAGGTAAGCCTACCAAACCTGCGCATTTTTTAAAACTATACACCTAGATAAATCCAAGATGGGGTGACTTGTGAGGCTCTCACCAGATTCTGTTACCCAGAATCCTTTGTAAACCTCAAAATTTGGTCAAACAAACACTTTTTCCTCACATTTCGGTGACAGAAAGTTCTGGAATCTGAGGGGAGCCACAAATTTTCTTCCATCCAGCGTTCCCCCAAGTCTTCTGATACAAATAGTACCTCACTTTTGTGTGTAGGCCTAGTGCTCGTGACAGGAAATGCTCCAAAACAATATCTGGACACATCAAAATTATCAAATTCAAAACTACCTGTTTTTGCGGGGGAGGGCACCTGCGTTTTTGGTCCTGGGCTCAGCACCCATCTAAGGAAACCTACCAAACCCAGGCATTTCTGTAAACTAGACACCAGAGGGAGTCCAGGGCAGTGCGACTTGCTTGGATCCCCCGATGTTTTCTTACCCAGAATCCTCAGCAAACCTCAAATTTAGCTTACAAAATCACATTTTTCCTGCATTTCTGTGTGGCATCACCACACCGGGACACATTTCCTACCACCCAACATTCCCCTCAGTCTCCCGATAAAAATGATACCTCACTTTTGTAGGGGGGCCAAGTGCCTGTGACAGGGAAGAGCCAAAACCATGTCGAAATTGAGGGGGAACCAAAGCAGGTCCAAAAGGGCAGTTTGAAAAAATTACATTTTTAGACTGACAAGTGCAGCTGAATTTTTATGAGTATAGATGAGACAATGTTGGGTGGTAGGAATTTTGTGGATTCCTGCAGATTCCGGAAGGTTCCATCACAAAAATGTGGGCAAAATTTGTGATTTCCATCAAAGTTGGAAGTTTGCAGGGCATTGTGGGTAGGAAAATGATGTGGGGTGCATGTGAATCTCACCACCCTGGAATCAACCAGATGTTTAGTTTTCAGATGTGTCTAGGTCTTGTGGATTTTTCTGCATGGCAGCGTCCCAAAGTAAAAAAAGTGCTGCCCTCACCTTTCCAAGTGGGACGATTTTGAGAGTTACCAAGCTCTCATGTCCCAAATGTAAAACCAAAACCAAAAATAATCAAATGTCCTCTTGCTTGCCGGGGGATAGGATGTTTTAGTGTGCGGGGGGAGCGCTCAAAAGACTGTTACCCCCTTTAGTTGGTATGGGGCATAACCAGGCCCATACTGGTTGGTAGCCACCACCCCACTATTTTTTTTTTAGTTCCCCGGCATCTAGTACACTTTCTGTCCCCCCGGGGTGTGGATCGGAGGTAATTGACCATTCTGCCCACTGGTGGGCAGAACAACTTTGGCCCCATTAATTTGGAGTGGGGGTACGGCCTTAACCCCAACCTCTTATTTTGAAAAAAAAATCTTCCCTGGTCTCTGGTGGGCTTTCTGCCCTTGGGGGCAGATGGACCTTCTAAAAATGGGCCGATCTGCCAGGCAACAGTAATGTGCCCCCATCGGGAGCGACCCTTGCCCAAGGGGCTGCCCCCCAAACAAAACACACACATACATACACAACAATCTTTTGTGTCTGGTGGTTTCTGCCCCACTTGGGGGCAGATTGGCCTAACAAAAACAGGCCAATCGCTTGGGGGTAGAAATGGCCTAAATACAATTTGCCCCCCAGGGGAGCGACCCTTGCCTAAGGGGTTGCTCCCCATACATAAAAACATAAAGTAAATGAAAAAATATATATATCCCTGGTGTCTAGAGGTTCCACCCCCTCCTGGGGGGAAATCTGCCTAATTATATTAGGGCGATCTGCTTCCGGGGGGGGGGGCAGAAAAGGCCTAAAAATATTTCCCCCCCCCTCCCCGGGAGCGGCCCTTGCCCAATTTACCATTCCCCTTATGCGTTAGTATAAAAAACAAATCCCTGGTGTCTAGTGGTTTCTGCCCCCCCTCAATGGGGGCAGAAATGGCCTAAAATTTATTTGCCCCCCCTGGTGAGCGACCCTTGCCTAAGGGGTTGCTCCCCACATATGAAAAAATAAAATAAACAAAAAAAATTAGCCCTGGTGTCTAGGGGTTTTCTGCCCTCAGGGGGGGCATAAATGGCCTACAAATGATTTGCCCCCCTAGGGAGCGGCCCTTGCCCAAGGGGCCACTCCTCTCTTGACAATTACCTATAAAAAAAAAATCCCTGGTGTCTAGTGGGCTATTTCTGGTGCCCGATCGCATTGCGATTGGGCAGCAGAAATGCTTGCAGAGACATGAAAGAAAAGGAAAGGCCTTTCCTTTCCATTTTCATGCCTCTGCTGGCCCCTCCTCCCAAGCAGAAGAGAAATGCTAAGCATGCTTCCAGAGCGATGGGAGGTGACCTCTGATGAGGTCAGCACGCGATTGCGTGCCGACGTCATCAGACATCACTGGGGGGCTCGGGGTGGAAGGGGAAGCGATTCCCCTTTCAGCCCTGCCCTGGCGAGGTGGGGAGTCGGCCCTCGGGGGAGCTTGAGCAATTCCCCCGAGGGCCGGTATCTGGACGTAATGGTTATGTCCGTAGCGCCTGAGAGGCGCAGCAACGGACGTAACTATTACGTCCATGGCGGGCAAGGGGTTAAGGACTTCTGCCACCTGGCTGCCAACAAAAACATCACACCCTCAGAAAAGCTGTGCGACAACCTTGTTGACTTCTTTCATGACAAGGTCGCACCTGACACAAAACACAGACTGACTACCTGGACCCACCTCTCCACCCAGGACACCACCTCCATTATTAAAACCAACCAAAGTATTGGCCAGGAACTCACCACCTCAATCTCCACTCCAACATTTCCTAAAAACTGAAAACATGCCAAAGTCAAACCACTACTCAAAATATCCCCTGCCAGCAGTAGCAAACTCAAAAACTTCTGTTCAATGTCCCTGATCCCATTTCCAATCAAGGTACTGAAGAAGACTATCAATAAGCAACTCACGACAAACTCTTGAACAGACCAACTACTCAATGCCTCCCAATCGGGCTTCTGCTGCAACCAAAGCACGAAGACAGCCCTAGTCGTAGCCACCAATGGCATCAGAATCCTCCTCGACAAAGGAGAAAAGGCAGCTCTGATATTCTTAACTTCTGACAAGCTTTCAACACCGTATTCCACCATACCCTGATTGAAAGACTCCACCACATCAGCTTCCAAGGGGACCCCCTCAGATGGATCACTTCCTTCCTCACCTGTAGAACACGGAGGGTCCACATACCACATTTCACATCTGAACCAAAATAATAACCTACGCAGATGACACCAAACTTATCATCTCATTCATCGATGACCCTGCCACCACAAGGACTAACTTCCACAGATGCATTACAAATCAACGCCGATAGAATGAAGAACAAAGTCTGAAGCTGAACACAGACAAGATGGCCGTCCTGATCTCCAGCAACAACAACAACACATGAAATGACACCTGGTGGCCATCAAACCTAGGCCTTCCGGGGCCTGCAAGCACCTGGATAGCCTATGGGATGTTTAGCAGCACTTTATAAATCCTGATCAATTGATTAGTTCCTCATAACTTCTGGTGGTACTGCCATTTTCCACAGACAAATTAGACCTAACTTCCAAAAATGTTCAAACCTATTCTCAAGTAATTTTTATGGGGCCAACAAATGGCAGTAATCCATTAATCAATTTCAAGGTTGCAACATTCTTCAAACACCCATCATCGCCAAAACCAGTATGATATTCATTACACATATCATATTTTCATTCCTCTAACTGCTAGGTATGTGGGAAATAAAATCTGCAAATATGTTTTCCTTAACTGACACATTCATCAAATTCTAATCAATATCCTGCACATGCACTGAAAATCTAGCTATCCTAGCAGACACATTAGTCTATTCTTCAATGGTCACGATTTTTACTAATGGGCTATAATCACACTTCAGAGTGATTGCCCCACGTATAACTCTGAAATTTTTCAAAGCCAAAACAGAGAAAAGTGTCCCCTCTCGTTTTTTGAATATTTTTTTCACACAATGATCTACAGGAATGAGCAATTATAAACTCTCTTCCACCAGTTGAGTGGAAACATGGATTAAATCCCCTGAGTGCATTAGACTGTACCATGACCATTTAAATATCCTCAAAGTAATTTCCATAATCCTTACAACTCAAACCTGATTCTATTCCCCACCAATTGCATTATGTGGTAAATTTTATCACTTAAATTGTCAAAATCCCTTGAAAAAATTAGGCCAACCCTTAAAATTATGTAACTTCATCCTCATAATGTAGTGCAGGTGCCTTGTGGATCCCTTCCACCAAATTTGGCTTTGGCTTAGAACCATCTTCACTTAAAACGTGCTAATTAAGGAACACCACTTTTCAGAAAATCAACATTTCTAAAACTCTTCATTAAGATCCTGCTCTAGAGCACTCAAAACCCTTCTCAGCCTTGAATCATGCCACTCTTTAGTTTTGTCAAAAAGTAAAATATCATACTGAAAACTATTGATACCTCTTTCCTTTCCAAAAGGGTAGAACATTGACCTCTGAAACACAGCAGCAGCCAAAGGCTAAAACTAAAGGCATTGTTTTAAACTGGAATAACCCCTTGAGAATAATGAAGGCTGGGTGTTCTTTGTAGTCAGGATCATGCTAAATCTGATGATGCATGGATGATAAATCCACAGTTGAAAACCATTTGGTTTCTTTTACCATACCTAGCATTTGATTGATGTCAGTAAATAAAAACCTATCCATAATAGTACTTTGGTTTAAATGGTACAAATCGACATAGTTAAATTGTGCCATGATGTGTCATGTTATGAATAATGGACAAGATCAGTCTGATGCCTTATTTGGTTCAATATTAGCATAACATTTTATCTAATTTACATGAAAGTTTGTCTCGCAATATCATAGGAAAACTCCTAGCATTATGAGTTTTTAGCTTTGCATCTGCCTTTAATATAATCTTATTTTCAAACAGTGCCAGGAAACCCCATTCGGGTAGCTGCACAGTTTATAGGACTATATATTAATAATATTGACAACAACAATAATAGTAATAATAAGGATAATCCCATGTAGTTTTCCGATTGCATAAAAAAATTATTAGGGATCTTCCTCAACATACATGTCCCAAGCAGACTCTCCTTCATCCGCAAACAATACTTGTTCTTTGTTGTTGGGATTTAATACAATGTGCATATTTCTCTGATGATGCCAACCCAGCATAAATAGCCTCCTTAAAGCTACATACAACTTCCCAATAGTCTGCAGTTTTTTTAAACCTGAAAACTAAAGTTCTATTTACAAAGCTATCAATCTGTCACCTGCTTACCCTTTGGTATGTATATCAGTCTCAAATATTGTTTCTCCAAGAATGCTTAAAAAAATTATTTCTCAAGGCAGTCTCATTAATGATCATAAAAAGTGAGCCAGAATAAGCATGAACCTTTAAAAGAACATCTCAAAATAAAATCATGCACTGAGGCTTATTCTTCAATATTCTGTAATTCCCTAGATTCAAAACAAAATACCCTCTTACATTCATTACACTCTCTCTTGATCTACTGACACATTAAGTTTGGCCACAGTCTTCCTCGATATCCCCATCAACACACAAAACTCTGCAATATTTTCTTTTCTGCCAAAATGTCACAAATCCCGCCCTACACTGCATTTCTGTTTCAAAGCAGGGCAGGTTTTGCTAACAGTGAGATGTTCTAAAGTATCAAGACGATAACATTTTGGAAGGCTTCTTCCTATAGCCTTCCCTTTTTTAAAGTGACTTCTAGTCTTGTAATCTGAGGTATCATTCACTCTCCCCACCAGAACATTGCAATAGTCTTCCAAATCTTGTTTAAGCTTACTAGCACACCCCTTTGACATTTCAGCTTGATGCATAATAGGCAATTGTCATCTAGTGAAGAATTCTCATTCATCCACAAATGTTTTTGAATAGATGAACTGCTCACATGCATGACAACTTGGAGTAGGGCAGATGGGGGTTACTCCAGCACAAATGTGACAGATATCCCATCCGCCCTAATACGGTTCCATTATATCCCACGGACATCATAACGAGCGGATGGGATATCCATCACGTTCCAAACTTGCAATGAATAGTAAATTTCTTCGAAGCTGTAACAATAATGTTAATTAACTCATCTTTTCCTTGTTTTCTTTAAATAAATGTATGCGTTTTAGAAACTGGGTTCCTGTTTGGCAGGGGTATGCACCCTGTCCAGACAGGAAACAAAGTACATCACTAGCACACCCTAAATTAACCTCTGCTCACTTCCTGGTAACTTTGCACAGAGAAGTCAGGCTTAACCTAATAGGCAATATGCTAAGCATTTGGTCAACACTTCAACAGGAAAAGAGTGAAAACACTACACAAAAAGATACCACATATGGTTATAACACTAGAGTGTAATTTAATGAACAAAACAAGACCAAAACAACAAATATCCAATAAGTAGAAGTTGAGATACAATAACTTTTTTTAAAGAATAAACTTAGTTGTAGTGCTTAGAGGCATAAAGCGCCAACCAGGGCTCTCTAGTCGTGCTAGACTGGGTCAAATCTGGAAAGTCAGGCCAACTGTGATAAAGCACTGTTTGGATACAGGGACCACTAATAACAGTACCGTGGTTCGGAGTAGTGTCAACGTCAAGGACAAGATACGAGGAGCAAAGGAGGCGATGTGTTAGTGTGTCAATCCGGCAGGTGTAGGTGATGCGTAGGCTCCGGGGATGCATCGGAATGGAGGTGATGCACCCCACAGTCGGTAATGTGGTGTTCCTGATCCTTGCAGCAGGGGCGATGAGCCAGCGTTAACAACAATGCAATGTCCTAGATCCTCGCAGCAGCGGCGATGCATCGGTGTTGATGGAGATGCACCAGTTCCGATCAGCACAATGGCATCAATGGGCAAGTTCTGGCAGCACTTTATACCCACTTCTAAGGGCCCAGAACTGGATTGACACCACTTAGCAGGGAAAGGCTTGCAGCAAGCAAAGTCCAGGTGCTGTGGCAGGATGAAGAGATTTCTTTGATGTCCCTGAAACTTCTGAAGAACAGGAAGCAAGCAAGCACGCCCCAAAGTTACTTTGGTTCTGGGTTGGAGAGATACAGAGCTAGTGCTTCACACTTCCAGGAAAGAAGGGGAGCAGGAAGTGGGTCAGCAAAGCAGAGAAAGAGTTTAGCAGAGTCCAACAGAGTGACAGTCCTTTCAGCAACACAGCAGACCTTCTTCCTCGCAGAGTATCGACAGGTCCAGAAGTGTACTGAGTTGGTGGTGTCTGTGGCCTAGTTCTCTATCCAGTGGTGCCTTTGAAGAGGGGGAGACTTCTAAGAGGGGCCCTTCCTGCCCAGCCTCGGAGCGGTATTTTGTCGGGGGAAGACTGGCGGGC
The DNA here is from genome assembly GCF_031143425.1 of Pleurodeles waltl. Lineage (NCBI taxonomy): Eukaryota > Metazoa > Chordata > Amphibia > Caudata > Salamandridae > Pleurodeles > Pleurodeles waltl. The sequence goes on from NC_090437.1 coordinate 1,182,143,115, forward strand.
GGCCTCCGCCACCCGCCAGTCTCAGAATCACCCCCATAGTCATTTACTCATCTATCTCAGAAATATAGTTGAAGAGGAACTCATTCCATCCAGTCTACTTCATTAGCGTCACCTCAACACTAGGCCAAAAAGATTGAGAAAGACTTATTGGAAAACCTTGGTTACTCATGACAGTGCTGAGGTGGAATTGTACAGTGCCCTTCTTTTACGAGCAATCCAGCCTAGTCCACTATACACTCTCCACCACCAACCCCTCAGTACTGTGGAAATTTACTTTAAGGAATTCCACTCCTCAGTTTTACAATCTTTACACATTTTCCATGAATTGAACATCTTGCAACAACAAGTGGATGTCTTAGAAAATCTGTAAAAAAATGGTCTTAGATGCACACTCAACATAATGCTTAAACTCAGTATTATTCAAATAAATTCTGTCAAAAACTACCTTCTAAAAGGACACCATCAGAGAGTATTATAAGCCTGCACCAGCTCCTTCAAGTTATTTTTTCTACAAAGATGATAGTTTCTTATTGCACAGTGAACTACTCCAGACTCGGTACAGACTTAAATGGATTACGCCAAGCCAGATAAATGAAAGGCAAAAGCACACTGTGTAACCCCCACTTACACACCTCACTTCTTGATGATTAGTCACACACCTCCAAGGCATCACAGTTTGCATATATTTTCTCCTCATGGCCACGTAGGTGCGTAGACCCTGGTGATGAATGCTAAGTGGAGCTTTGGCAAGCAACTTGAAATAATGGTAAGGTTCCTCTCATGCTAATCCAACATGCAGTCTTAACTGATATGTACTATATGTGACCTAGTTGTTCCCGATTTCCTCCATGTCTGGGATCCATGTAAACCAAGGAAGAATTGAGCTCCACAGCTACAAATTCCACTAATTTCAGTTGATGGCAGTCTTTACAATCCTCTAATTTATGGTTGCTCCTCCGGTTATTATGCTCAGCACTACACTTGTCATGTAGTTCTTCAGTTCACCTTCAATAATCATACAGCAATGGATGCCAGTTCTCCAACTAGAGATGCAAAGATAACACATGAGCATCAGCAATATATCTCTGTTCTTCAATCACCAAACTAAGACATTACACAGCACTTAAGCACTGTTAGTCCCAGCACTCCAGATTCTTTGCCACCTCAACAAATTTACTTCATGGAATTAATGTATTTTTCCTAAAAAAACAATTAATATGTCCATTGTACTTACCACTTAATTGGGGACAGGAAAACTATTTTTTTATTTACACATTGAAATTGACACCCGCCACAGTATGAAGGGCTAAAAAGACTTCCTCGCAGACACCGCTCTGGAGAGATGCATTGGTGCTTTCAATTGCCAGGCAGAAGGAGAACCATGGAATCAAGCACACATTGAGTGGATGTTGGGCCTGACACTTTCTGCAGAGTCACCCCTGATTTTTGCCTTTCCTTTCTGAACCTGTTTTTGCTGGTCATTTGCTCTTTTTTCCTGCTGATCATTGCTAAATTGCTTATGCTCTTTCAATACAAAATGGTAAAACTGGCCTACTCCTAACTGGCACATTTAATCTATTTATAAGGCCCACACCTAATAATAAATATGTGGGCCTATAAGTTAAATGCTACTAGTAGGCAGCATCACCCATTGTGCCACCCACTAAAGTAGCTTGTGTTTGCCACTCGTGTTTGCCACTGCAGCCTATAGTGCAGTTTTAAACTGCCATTTTGACCCAGTACAACAAATCTTTTACCAGGCCTAAACCTTTCTTTTTAACACTTATAAAATAGCCCTAAGTTAGCCCCTAAAGGCTTATAGGGCAAGGCGAATAGTATTTAAATGTAGAAAATGGTTAATTAAGTGTTACATGTACTGGCAGTGAAGAAATACTAAAGTCAATTTTCACTGTTGTAGGGTTACCTTTCCCACACACTAACATTTTGTTACCTTATTACCCTAAATAAGTAAAATCTTCTGTTTGGGAACAGATAGAGAAATGCTGTTTCCACTCACACTAATTGGAATTTAGCATCCTCTTTAATGGATTTTAAGTTGCTATTCTTTTAAACGCCACTTTTAGAATGGCTCTTCTGTTAGAAGTTGTGGATTGCTACCAGACATGGTGACAAAGGGACCTTGGGTGTGGGATAGGGTATTTCTTTCCTGAGCAGGAAGTCCTGGGGGGTTATACTCAACCTTTCCTGTGCTTCAAAGGGTAGTTTTAGGGCTTATCCACTTTCTTCATGAATTCTAAGCGCTGACTGCCCCACTGTTGATGTACTTCACACACTAGCCTTGCCTCTGTTTGTTAACTCAAAGAGTTTGGAACCAAACCCAGGATAGGGAGAAGGTTAGAGAAAAAGGGCATCCTGCACCTTCACACTGGCACTGGGGATAAAAGTGGCACTTTTAGAAACTCTTGTCAACAATTCTGGACCATTGAAAAATTAGGAAGAAAGAATGCCCTGCTGTGTGAAGAAGGAAGATGGCACTTGCTTGCCTTTATCCCAAGCTCCCCAGAAAAATGACCTCAAGGGTCAGTTGGCTGACCTCCTGTTTGAGCTACAGGAACACAGCAAGCTTTCTGAGGCTGGCACTGCAACTGCTCAGTTGGTCAGTGCCAACTGGACTTGCCTGGACCTGCCTGAGTCCTGCAAATAGTCTCTATCAGAATGATTTCTGATGCCCAAGGTGTGTTCCCAGGCCCTGGACCCATGGCTGGCATCAGAGTGTACATGTCCTGAAGAAAAGGGGAAGACAAAGAGGTTTTTGCCCTCTTGGGACCGCAAAGTAACTTCTTTGTGTTGAGAAGAACTACTCCTAACCCCTACTCCAGCAGGACCTGCCCTTCGTGCTGAAAGCAACCATCTGTGATGGTCAGCAAAGCAAGGCTCTAGTAGGAGCTGCACTTCACGCCAACAGAGACAGCCCACATCAACTTGTAGAAGCCTAATTATTCAGCACCCATCCAGGATACAAACGACCGTTAGCCAGCTCTTCTAGGTAAACATAAAGAATTTATTAGAGATAGAAAGACATGTACATGGAGGATGCTCTGTACTAGTTGTACATGAACAGCCCAATTAAAGGAAGTAATACACGATCTTTTATAGTATTAAACCACAAACATAATTAGACGTTCTATTGGTTCTTTTGACATTGACGTATGATTGGCGCATGATTATTTCTTCATTATGGCTGAAGGTGGTGTTTCCTATCACACCATATATAGTAATAAAAGAAACATAGACAAGGATTTTACACAAGGTGGCCTACATGCCTAATATCACATGGTCCATCTTGTGACAGAACTTGAGAACATCACGTACTCAGACTGGTACTTTCCAGAAGGGAGATTGCTTCAGCTAGCATGCAATGACAATGATATTTCATGATAGCTGTTCAGAGAGCAAGCCTTGCAACATAATGCGTTCCTAGCAGTAGCGAATTACATTTTTAGGCCTCTTTACTTAATGATAGGCCTGTGCAGAGATTGTCAATGTGTATAACAGGGGCCACCAGGCATAGCATACCTAAGAACTGTAAAATGTGATTCCACATTCCGCCCTCTGATACTCAATGACAAATCTAAGGGTCATGGTGTATTGCTCTCATTTCTACCTCTTGCTCGTCCCTGTTGTCATCCTTATATCTTTTTCTTCGGCAATGTGTGTGTTTCTGGTGACAGGTTTTTTTCAAGAGTAGAGCCAGGAAGGATGGACAAACTGGTATGAGCACACATAGAGTTATCAGTGCCACGATCCCTATCACTAGTACCGCTACCAACCAGGTACCCCAACCCCTGAACCATGCTGCTATTCCATCCAGCATTCCTCCAACGTCTGTCCCATCTGCCACTTTCCAAGCTCCTTCTTCTACCTTCTTTATGTCCTCTATTTCCTTTCTTATATTCCCACTGTTATCCGGTATATACACGCAGCATTCCTGATGGATCACTGCACAGACCCCTCCCTCTTTTGCCAGGATGGTGTCTAGTGCAAGCCTATTCTGGATTACAACTGCCCTCATGTCTGTGAGTTCCTCAGTGATGTTCCCTAAGGCTGCTGCGGTGTTGCTGGCTAGCCCTTCCACTAATTCGGCCAATCTGTGAATTTCATATTGTGAGTGTGCTATCCCTAATGGCATCACTAAGATCCCCTCTATTGCTATTACCTCATCCACCCATGTTGGTGTCCTCTTCCTGCGCACCCCATCAAGTGTTCTCTTTTCCCTCTTCTGTAATTCTGTTCTATGCGCCATTTTTGGTAGCACGAATGCTAGGTAGCAGGTACCTTGCCATCCTGCTGGCAATTTAAAAAATGCTGATGTCCCACATATAATAAATATTCCTTTGGGAGGTGTCAGGCCTATGGACAAGCCTGTTGTGTCATTTCTTTTGTAGTCCAGGCTCAATGTTGTATTGCAAATACTATGTCCCACATCAATTCCGTTTTTGCTAGTGTCTATGTTACCTCTTGTGTATTTGAAACACCCTGGTGCCTTTATTTCTGTATCTATGGCCAGGCATGGTATTCGTTGTTCTGAGCCATGATCCCTTTCAGTGTAACCCTTCCATCTTTCTGTTGTAAATGCATTCAATAAATTCTCTTCTCCTTTCTTCTGATCTAATCTCCTACACTTCTTTCTTCTCCTTCTATCTTCTTCCTTCAATTTATTTGACACTCTTTCTACCAATTTTTCTTGCATATTTCCTACATAAGGTTCGTCTTCCAAACCATAGTCATCCCTTTTTCTCCTCATTTCTCCTATGTTTATATTTTCTCTTATTCTCTCCTTTTCCTTGTTCTCATTTCTTTTAAATTTCCCCCTAACATATTATCTAATATGTTACATGCCACGAATTCTGTGAGGGGCATCTGAGTGTCATTTATTTTCTCCTGGCTAGTGGTCGGTAGGTGGGTACATATATAACAATCAGACACATTTGCTAGTTCTTTGTACATTGATACCATTTGCACAAATGTATTTTCCTTATAATCTGCTCCATCTTCTTTCCATTTTGTATATTTCACCCATTTTGTTTTATCCTCCACCCTCTCATGTTGTTTTGAGTTATTCTTGTTCTCACCACTGGTTGCTCCTTCACCTTGGCCACTTTTGGGGATGTAGTGTTCCTGGTCGAGCCATGGAATATGTATGTCGTCTTTATATATTATCAGGATTGTTGTTAGTACTATAGCTGGTACCGGGGTGAGTAATGCAGTTTCCACCACGGGCCACTTCTTCTGCTCCTTTTTCTTACGTTGTAATCTGAAATCCATGTCGCCTTATGGGGTGTGGTCGGATGTGGCTAACACTTGAAACCAGTTCTATTGGTATGTAACCTTTGGTACCTCCTTATTCCTGTAGGAGTGCCACACGAGTAGTCTATTCCTTCGGTATATTTTCGGGGCGACGTCGAATGCTATTTGACACTTGTAGTTATGCAGAGTATAAAGGGATGAATCCCAATGTCCAGTTCTAAGGGAGTTGGGTGCGATAGTCCACTGACCAGAGGGATGGCCCTTTTGTCCAATTTTTGCTGTATTCCTAATTGGGAGAGGCACCTCCCAATGGGGCTACAAGCCACACCGATCCTAGTGACCGGCCGCTTCCGTAGGACTGGGATCTGTACCTCTTGGTGCAAATTTTTCTTGCAGACTTTTAGTATTCTGTTTGTTTATATCCTGATGTCTTCAATACTTAAGTGGGCTTGCTTGACTCTCCGACTCCTGTGGAGAGTAGCACGAGCAGTTCTGAAAGAGTATCCTGGTGTCTTGAAGGACCCGCTTGCACCCTCTGACTCCTGTGGGATTGCAGCACGAGCAGTCCAAAAACAATGTTCTGGTGTACTGGGGAACCCGCTTACACTCTCCGACTCCTGTGGGAGTGTAGCACGAGCTGTTCCGTCAGTGTTGGCTGGTGGCGCTTGTTGAACGAAGGTTGTACCGCTGTGGTGAAGGTGGCATTACTCTCGTCGGCAACTTTGTTGGCGGCCGGTCGTCTTTTGGTCCAGCGGCCTTCTTGGTGTGTGAGGTATGGACCCAGGATGTGATGCCCTAACACTTGACTGCTGTGGCTGTTGTCAACAGGACTTGGTGTGGTCTCTTCCACCGTGATTGAAGGCGGTGACGTCTGGTGTGAGCCTTTACCCACACCCAGTCTCCAGAATGCAGTCCGTGTTCTGATGGTGTACCTTCTTCTGGTAAGGCCTGCAACACCTGGCGGTGAAGATAACGGAGTGTCTCAGTTATTTTTTTACAGTATTGTAACAAGAGATCATCAGTTATAGCCAATGGGGCAACTGACATGTGTCCTGGTATGTTCATGGGGCGACCAAAAATAAATTCATGGGGGCTCAGTTTTGTGATGCCGTCAGGTGTGCTCCTCATGGCAAGGAGTGCCAATGGGAGTGCGTCTATCCATGATAACTCTGTCACTGCGCATATCTTCCCTATCCTATTCTTCAGTACCCCGTTCCTTCTTTCTACAGCTCCCGCTGCCGGTGGGTGATTTGCACAATGTAACTTTTGAGTTATTCCCAGGCCTTTGCAAAGGCCCTGAATAACCTGGGAGATTAATCCTGGTCCATTGTCAGAACTTAAAAGAGTCGGCACCCCAAAACGCGGTACCAGCTCTTTTAATAAACACTTTGCGACAGTTTGTGCATCACAATTTTTTGTTGGGTATGCCTCCACCCATTTGCTGAACATGCACACTATTACCAGAACATATCTTATTTTATTCACCTGAGGCATTTCAATGAAATCCATTTGGAGACTTTCGAAGGGTCCGTGTGGTGGTGGAAAGTGGCCTGGTGCTGTTGGGGTGCCCTTTCCTGTGTTATATTGTGCACACACGGTACACCTTTTACACAACTGTTCTGCACATTGTCTGAATTTTTGGTTGAACCAGCACTGTGAAAGCAGTCGTATCATTCCATCCCTTCCCACATGTGTGGGGCCATGGAAGAGCCGTGCCATGGAGGTCAGGAACAGGGAGGGCAAGCATATCTTCCCATTTGGTCCCACCCAAATGCCTTCTTCCTTTTTCTTACAACCTGCCCCCTCCCATTCTTTACATTCCTTTCCTTGTGCCTGTAGCTGTACGCTTTTTGGGTCAAAGTGTGTGTTTTCCTCTTTACTTCTTATGTCAGGCGTTACCTGAACCATTTCATATTCACACCCACTAAGTGCAATTTTTCATACTTCCTTGTCAATAAATGCGTTTCCCATTGAAACGTAATCCTTTGCTGAGGTGTGTGCTGCGCATTTTATAATCGCCACTTTCTTGGGCATCAGTAAAGCTTGTAGCAAGTCAACTATCAGTGATGCATGTTGTATCCGTTGGCCTGCTGAGGTGAGGAACCCCCTCATTGCCCACAGCTGACCAAAGTCATGTGTGACACCAAACGCATATTGACTGTCTGTGTAGATGTTTGCTGTCCGTCCCGCTGCCAATCTGCATGCTCTAGTCAGTGCTATCAGTTCTGCCGCTTGAGCGCTTGTTACTGATGGTAACCTCCCTCCTTTTAGTAACCTCCTAGCCGTTCCTACAGCATAGGTGGACTGTACTGTTCCAGTGTGGTCTCTGATGCATGAACCATCAACAAATAGATCGCCTTCTGCCTCGGGGAATGGGGTGTCTCTCAAATCTGGCCTAACTTTGGTATGTCTCTCTGTTGCTGCAACACTATCATGGAAGGAATTGTCTATTGTCGGGTCATTGTGATCTCTTTCAGTTGGTAGCAGGCAGGAGGGGTTCAGAGTAGTGTACCTCTTTATTTTAATATGTGGCGCAAGCAGTGTTAGCTCATAGCGTGAGAGGCGGGCATTTGTCAGGTGCTGCGTCTTGGTGGTGGTAAGTAACGTGTCCACTGCGTGGGGAAGGTGTAATATTAATGTGTGTGCTAAGACAATGTTCTCTGATTGTTCTACTGCTAGGGCCGCTGCTGCTACCGCTCTTAAACATGGGGGAAGGCCTGCTGCCACTGGATCTAGGGTGGCTGAATAGTAAGCCACCGGGCGGTAGTAGGTACTGTGTTTCTGTGCTGGGACCCCTAGTGAGCAGCCCCCCTTTTCATGACAGAACAAGTGAAAGTCCTTGGTGTAGTCAGGGAGACCTAGTGCTGGTGCGGCACACAATTCTCTCTTCAACTCCTGGAAGGCCTCCTCACATTGTTCCGGCCAGGGTACCTTGTCTGGCACATCTTTGTGAGTTAAGTTTAACAGTGGTCTTGCAATCAGGGAGAAGTTTGGTATCCAGTGTCTACAGTAGCCTGCCACCCCCAGGAATGCACGAACCTCTGTTTGTGTCTTTGGTCTTGGGTGTTGTGTTATGGTGGCTATCCTATCAGGCAGCAATTTCCTAACTCCCTGGGATAGCTCGTGTCCCAGGTACTTTACTTTTGTTTGACAGAACTGCAACTTCTTTTGGGAGACCTTATGTCCTTTCCTTGCTAGGTGGCACAGTAGAGCCACCGTGTCTTGGACGCAAGCCGTCCGCGATGGTGAGGCCAATAACAAGTCATCAATGTACTGTATCAGGGTAGATCCTCCCTGTAGATGTAGTGATGCAAGGTCTGACCTCAGAGCGTCCGAGAAGACTGAAGGGGAATCACATAAGCCTTGAGGCAACCGTGTCCACTTGAGTCTTCTCGATCTGAATGAGAACGCAAAAAGATCTTGGGAATCCTCGTGTAGAGGCACTGAGAAGAACACATTGCTGAGATCTAGGACGTTGAAGTGGGTGGCTGTACTTGGAATATTTGACAATATGGTCGCTGGGTTTGGAACTACTGGGTATGATGGTACTACTGCCTTGTTAAGTTCTCTAAGGTCCTGAGTAAACCTGTATATCGGGGCTCCATTGGGCCCTGTTGCTGCCTTTTTCACAGGGAGTATCGGAGTGTTGCATGGGCTACTTCTAGTTTCCCGCAATATTCCTTGTCTCAAGTGATCTTCTATTACTGGAGCTATACCCTCCTCTCCTTCCTTTGCCAATTTGTATTGTGGTACCTGTAGTAACTTTGCACCAGGTCACAGCAACACTTTTACTGGTGGGTAGTCCAGAATTCCTCCTACATCATTCGGTCCCTTTGCCCATACCTCATTGGGGACCACTTCTTGTAGTTCAGGGGGAAGAGTGTGTGACTGTTCCTGCTTGACTGTGGTGCAATGGGTGAATGCCTGTAATGTTATCCCATTCTCATTACTTTCCAGGAAGATGCCTTCCGGTGAGCACCTAATGGTACACTGTAGCTTGCATAGGAGGTCCCTACCTAGCAAATTTACAGGGCAGTATCTAGTGAAGATGAATTGGTGGTTAACGGTGATAGGACCTACCATGAGTGTTAATGGCTGTGTAAGAAATTCATCCATGGGTTGCCCTGTCATCCCCACTGCTGTAATTTGTACTTCTGAAAGTGGTGCATTTGGTATATCGGAGGCTCTCAGCATTGATCTAGTGGCCCCAGTATCTACTAGGAATGGCACTGTTTTGCTCATCACCGTCCCCTCCACGTAGGGGCCGGCTTGATCTACTGATAATACTGGTCCCATGAAGTTTGCCTCTGGGGGAGGAGGAGGAAACCCGTGTCCTCTTTGTGGTGCTTGTGGTGTGTCTTGATGCGTGCCCCACCCAGCGCATGCCTGTTCATAGGGGTAGGCATCGTATGCGTTGTTGGTGTAGGGTGGGGGTGGTAGTGCTATTTTCTGCTGCTGCCTCTGTTGCCCTCTGCCCCCTTGTCCTCCAGCTAGCCGTGGGCAATCTGCTTTCCAGTGTCCTTGTTGGTTGCAGTGGAAACAAGTAGTGCCTGGCGGGGGCGTGAAAGGTACCCTTTCCCCTCGTACCCTGCCCCTTCCTCTTCCTCTACCCCTTCCCTGGCTTTTGTTGTAAAACCTTTCCTGTGCCACCATAAGTTTCACCTTATCCTTTTTTACCTTTTTCTTTCTCCTTTTTTTTCCTTTTTTTCCTGGTAATCAGCGCAGTACCTAGCGGCTGCTAACACTTTGTCAATTGGTTCTTGTTGCCAGCACATAAGTGAAGTTTGTAAGTGACTCTGTATGGGTTGCTGTAATCCATACACAAAGTCAGTTACAAATGCTGGCATCGCCTCTCCTAGTGGGTTCTTCATCCCACTGCTCTGTTGGTACACCTGGAGTAACCGGTCATAGTAACTTGTTACACTTTCATTCTTTTCTTGTTTTGTATGTATTGTTTTTGACCAGTTTGTCTTTTCCTCTGGTACCTTTTCTTTGATGTATTTAATTACCCTCTCTCTTGCTTTCTCCACTGCTTTTCCTGGTGCCCCTCCTTTACCCCTTTCTGGTTCCTCTGTTGGCTATTGTACCACTTTCTTACAATCCTCCCAGAGATCCCGTGGTATTATTATGCTGAACAGCATGTTTAAATCCTTCCACAGAAATTCCCCCATTGCCACTATCCTGTTCAACTCTGTGTACCATTTCTGTGGCTCTTCACGTAGTTTCGGGTAGTCCTTGGTGAAGGCATACAGGTCACTGCGAAGCCATGATACGTAGACGTATGTTGTTACGTGGCCTTCCTCCCCTATTGTAGCTGTGGGCACCTCTCTCAGAGGCATCTGGTGCACTATCTTTTTCTGTTCCTCTAATTCTTGTAGTACCTGCGCTGTATTTAGCCCTTGTAGAAGTGTGTCCCAATTTTGTAACTTTAGTATAGCATTTTGTAATGTTTCGTACAATTTTTCATCCTCCCACCCTTGAAGTTCCTCATTAGTAAAGCTCATTCGCGAGGTGTCCCAATGGTGTTCTGTGGGCAGATCTTTTGCCATTTGTTGTGTATATTTCTGGTGTACTTGTGGGCCCCTGGTCATTAATTCTGTGTGTGCTAAGGTCACCAGTTCTTCCCTGTATGCCCTAGTCAGTTCGTCCTTTAAGTCCACCAACTTTTGCCTCCCATCTACCAGGTCTTTCATTAAAGACTTACACAATTTCCCATCTGATTTAAAAAAATTAATATTTTCTTTGCATACCAGGGGAACTACTGGGTGTTTTTCTTGACATTCTGGGGGAGCAACTAGACATCCCTCCTTGTGACATGTTTCCTGATAATCTATTTTTCTCCTTCCTCCATTTGTCTCCTCATTTTACGCTGCTTCTAACATTTTGGAGTTGTGTTTGGTTTTGTGAGTGAAAACACATATATCCCATTTTATTTCCTGCAGGTCTGTTACGCTTCTAACCTCATCTAGCGTTGTATCCTGAAACTGCTGTTTCCATTGTGTCTTCAGTAAATTAATCTTTTTATTTCTCTTTTCTACTTTTTCTTTAGTTTTTCATTTTCTTTATCCAATTTTAATGCCATATGTACCACTTCATTTTTCACTTCCTCCAACATTTCATGCTCATTTAACCCATCTAATTCTACTCTTGTAATTTCCTCTCTTATCAACCTCAGTGCCACTTGGCGTGCCTCATTTGTCTGTGCCTTTTTCTGTGCCAGTGATAGTTCCTGGGGTTGTGTTACTGTTATTTTTGTTGCTGTCTGCGCTGGCTCCTCCGCCCGCGCTTCTGTTCTACTTAGTCTCCCTGTTAGGAGGTCTTCAATGAGTGGGTCTTCAACCTCCTCCTCTGTCATTCCCTTTTCCCTTTCTTTTTTTGGTTGTGCACTTACCACAGGAACACATGGGAATGTACCGAACACCTCCATTCTTTTCTCTCTCCACTCTTCCCTTTTTCACTCCTCTTACTCTTCTCACATCCCTCATTCTTCCATTCCAACATTATTTTATGTACTTTATTTTTCACATCGCTGGTCATCCGTAATTCTTTTAAATAGGAGGTCCATGCGAAAAAAGCGTCCCATTCTAAACCCCTTGTCTTACGTCCCTTGAGAGTCAACATCTGCCTCAGGTATGTTATTTTATTCATGTCATAGGTGCCAGTAATGGGAAACTGCAAGTCTGGTCTTTTAGCTGTCAATTTATGCAATTTTTCTAAGAAAAATAGTGCATGTAGACATTCTTTAGTAGCTACTTGATATGCTGGACTGTCCCTAGGGGGGCTTGGTTGCTGTGTGTCCAGTTTGTCTTTACTGCGAGGGTTCCCCATGACTGTCTTACCCTAGCCTTTTGTTTCATAACACGAAGACAATTACAATCGCTCCAGAAAACAGTAGGATGTCGGTGTGTTCTTTACACCGCTCATACCCCGTGACACAGAAGGGATATCAATGGGTGCATTCACGCACAGAGCTTCTCTCTGCCAACAACAATCATTTATTAGTAAAAGCAGGAAGCCGGTCTGCATTCATGCCACAATTCAGCCAGCCATGTCCACCTTAGCTCACACAAAGTTTGAAAAAAGACAGTACCCAAGGTGCTAGTGACGGCGTCCACACTGGCGTCCTTTGGGGCGAATCAAGAGATGACAGAATAGTCAGGAGGGAAAGATAAGAATATCACACCCTTGCTTTCCTGCCCTGGGGCAGGGTGAGGCTGTATGATATTGGAAACTGGACCAGATCCGTGGCCAGTGACACACAGAAAATGCAATAGCAGTGAACAAGTCAGGCAACCACATGTGACGGAAGAACCATAGACAAGGGTCACAGTACAACTTGCCCTGTGGGGTGATCGTACTCCCACCTCTTGTATCAATATGTAGTGAGTGCAGGGTGGTGTTTGTACTGTGTGATGTTTGCAGATTAAATCAGTCAATTGTCATAAAAATCTGTATTATGTTGCCCAGGAGTCCACCCACCTAGTCTTATATTTTCAAAAAATTCTTATCCTAAAGCGCAAATGAATGCAGTCAAAATAAATCACAGTACACCACCTTGTGGTGAACCCTTCCTTCATGAATCAAAAACAACTTTCGCACACACACGTATTCATAGCTCAAAAACCACTTCCACACACACACGTAATCAAATCAGCATCTATAGCTCACACTATTTTTACATGAGTAGCCGATAGTTCAATATGTCATAGGCATAGTTCAAAGAGCTGCAATATCACAGGAAACAGATAACATAACAATTCGCCAACACGACAAACAGAGCCTGGCACTGCCTGCCTGCTCCACTGGAATGAACCACTATTGTTCCGATAATGGAATGAATCACTATCATTCCGATACACACGGACGATGACAACACCTGCCAGTTCCTCTTAAATGGACCACTACCATTCTCATACACATAGACACATAGACCCTGGCACCACCTGCCAGTTGTTCTGGAATGGACCACTACCATTCCACATCTGGGCAACGCCCTTTTAACCTGGGGTTGGCTTGGCGCCTACAACACCCCCTCCGGCTGGCGACTGCAAACAGCGACTCGCGCTGTGTTCTGAAGCAACACCGCTAGTTGCCTCTATTCCTCGGACTTCGTTTTTAACAGTATCAAGCTACATGAAATACAGGAAGCTAATCTAAGTATACAGCTGCAGCGCAGGGAGGAAGGAAATGGTGTAATTCAATGGAAGGACTGAATTAACACAGAATGCTAGCAGCCCGCGGACGGCTATAGTTAACCATCTAAATGTTTTCACGAGGTGTATTAGAGGAGCCCGTAATAGATGAAGAAATGCCCTTGGCATGCCACTGGAGACAGAGAAAAAATGCTATGATAAAGAAAAGCAGGCTAAGGGGTGCGGTATATATATATATATATATATATATATATATATTAACCATAAATCCATCACCAACACTATGCAGGAAACACATTAACGAAACAACTCAGTTACCTTCCCGTCTCGTGATATTTACACTTAATATACAAGAAAGCAAACAGCGAGAGCAGGATCATGAGGCAGCAATAGATATTCACGACAGCCCAAGCCTGCGTCACAGGAGGGGCCTTGTTCAATTGTTCAGTAGTAGGCCCGACCGAAGCTGGAGCTGGGCTGAAGGGAGTCATCCGCTGGATGGAGGATGCTCAGTACTAGTTGTACACGAACAGCCCAATTAAAGGAAGTAATACACGATCTTTTATAGTATAAAACCACAAACATAATTCGACGTTCTATTGGTTCTTTTGACATTGACATATGATTGACGCATGATTATTTCTCCATTATGGCTGAAGGTGGTGTTTCCTATCACACCATATATAGTAATAAAAGAAACATAGACAAAGATTTTACACAAGGTGGCCTACGTGCCTAATATCACATGGTCGATCTTGTGACAGAACTTGAGAACATCACGTACTCAGACTGGTACTTTCCAGAAGGGAGATTGCTTCAGCTAGCATGCAATGACGATGATATTTCATGATGGCATGCTTTCATCCCCAAATCCAGGGCTGGTGCAGCCCCATGCTCATTTTGTATTTGTTTTAACACTTCCGGCAAGTTGGCAAGTGTCGGGGTACCATATGTGGTAGTATATATGGCAGCGAAGACTGTACCCCATGTGGCATAGTCATCCACCGAGGGAACCATCCCAAAAGGCAAGCACATAGTGAGCAATCTATGTTTTTCCTGTGGTCCCGTATGGGGAAACACAGCTTCCAGCTGATTCATTTTCTGGGCAATCCAGAACGGTATTTTTTCCCGTTCCATGGGCACTTTACCCATAATAGTATGCACTGTTTGTAGATTAATCCCAGTAGCCAATTGATAACCATCAGCTACTGGCGGTGCTGGACACACCAGTGTTGTGTTCAATGTTCGCATTACGAACTGGACTAATCATCTATATAATGCCACTAATTCATTATATAAAACTCGTGAATCTGCTATCGGCATATTTTGTAAGCCTGGGTGAGGTGTGTATGTGGCAAACATAGGCCACGTAGGTCCATCATTACTTAAGGGACCTAACCTCACTCTTTGTAGTACATGTGGTAGGGCGCCTTCAAACCAGTTCTGATGCTCTTGGTATGTGAGCGATATTTCATGATACTGGTATGCTTGGTACCGTAAAGGTACGTTCGCAACTTCATATGTGTGAAATGTATGCGTTCTTTCGTTAACCTCAGGAAAAGTGACCCAACAGTAAAATGTTTCTGTTTGGTATGCTTCATTAGCTTCTATTATCAGAGTAACATCCCCGCCCTCATCTGTAAGGCCATGCGTTAATAAATGTTGTGTTAGTGCATGTCTATCATTTTCAGGACTGTTTATGGCATCAGCCATATTTGTTTAGAGAAATGGATCACCAGATAGGGAAAGTAATTTCCTTTTATTAGTTTGAGCTTGAGCAACCTACAGCTTAATCAGGTGTTACCTTTTCAGCTGAGGAGGATTCTCCCAAAGACCACGGACGTCTCCATATAATGGTACTTAGGGTACCTGTTGTCTGTGAGACAGTGATAGTCGGGGTATCCGTAAATTAGTGCCTAAACACCATCGTTGGTGGCGCCATGTCGTAGTTTGGACTTTTGCTCTGAGCAAGACTGTTGGTTTAAGGATGACAGTACTTTTGTTTGTAGGCGACTACGTCTTTCCTACAACAAGTCGCAACTGTTGTCCCAACCTTACCGGCTCACTAGCAGCACCTCACCAGAAACACAATAGTAAAAGGTGATTTATGGCAGCCGTTACGCATGGACTCGAGAATAAGATATCTCAGGGAGTGTCGTGGTTAAACGGAGATTACCCTTTTCTCACAGATATATTAAGTCTCATATAAACACAGGCAATGACACAGATGCAGTAGAGTTACAATAGTTTTTATTTAACATAACTGCAATTTGCGATATGTTGCATGGGCTGCAATGATTAGGATAATGAATAATGCAAGAAACAGAATTGTGAAGACAAGAGTCATTATTATAAAGACCCCCCACCATCTTGCAATATGTAGGAAAACTATATGAGTTGTAATATGCCCTATTACCCTAATGTGAAAAGGCCTAACCTCCTACCTAAAGGAGAGCTGGGTTTGTTAAACCTAATCTGCCAAAGCCATGTCCATGAGAGGAGCCCCCAACCCTCGTTACCTTGTCTCTATCAGTTATGCAGTTATGTTAAATAAAAACACCTGATTTGATCGTGTAAGCATCTTTTAAAATTTTAAGAAACAAATGTTTTTAAATTGTTTGTTGGGCATTTTAACCTCTGAAGGTCATTTTTTGGCTTTCACTCTTTTTTTGGGGGGAAATTCTTTTTAAAATATAAGGGACTGGAAAAAACGAATATTTCCTTCTTTGCTGGATTCACATGTATTGGGGGCACATCCTTGTTTCTGTGTGTGTCTCTGGGGGTATAACTTGGTTTTCTACCTCATAGCAACCTCGGGGCCCGTGTTCAGTGGTCCCCGGTTGCTTGTTTTTTTCTCTCCTCCCTACTCCCTGGTTGGGACCGACTAGACCGCCATTTTTGTTAGCGGTCTAGTTGTTTTTAGGCTCCTGAGCCTCGTTCGGCTCCCCCGGCTCATTTAATGCCGGAAGGACGCCGGCCGCGCAGCGGACGCGCGCAGCGGGCGCGCCAAAGGCAAGCCCGTCTGCGCCCGTCCGCGCCCTGAAGCGCCCAGAGCCCAGAAATGCTGCTCTTTTTACTACAGACAGGTTAGTCTACTCTCCCTTGCAGCTTTACGCACTCAGAAGGGCAGGATCTGGCCCACCTCTCTCAGTACCCCCTGGGTCCTATGCCTCTTCTTTCTGCCCGGCCTGCCCTAGTTCCTCTAAGGCTGTTTCACCCCCATTCTCCCCCCCATCCCAAACGAGCAACATATTGCTCCTCAACTGTCGTTCTTTACCAGCGCACTCCCTTCACATATATACCCTCATAGAAGATCTTTCCCCTGACGTCTTGTTTCTTGCAGAAACCTGGTTGGGCAATGACTCAGCAGTAGATATCTGCAATTCTCTTCCCTCCACCTACTCTATGGCGCATGTAGATCAACTCCATGGAAGAGGTGGTGGTATAGCCATTATCTACAAAAATACCTTTCGGTGTACCACCTTCCCCTCTGATATCTCGGAGTGTGAAAGCTTAATTTTCTCTCTCTATCTCTCCCCCACTTTTACCTTTTCCGGTATGCTTCTCTACCGACCCCCAGGACCTTGCACTCGTTTTTTAGATTCCTTGCCGGAAGTCGCAGCTAGTCTTATCTGTAAATCCCCTAACTTTACTATTCTTGGGGATTTTAACATCCACCTTGATAATGAAAACTGTCCGCACGCCAGGTCTCTACTTGCGTCCCTCTCTGCGCTTGATTTAACTCAACACGTAATAGGACCTACCCATACCAAAGGCCATACGCTGGACCTCCTATTCAGTAATCTCCCTGTTCTTACCACCCTGCCGTCCCAGCCCCTAACCTGGACGGATCATTGCCTTTTATCTTTCTCTTTCCCTTATAAGGTTACTCCAGATGTGCCGTCTACCTCCTTAACCTTTGGTCGCATTTGGTCAAAATTGGCTCTTGTGGAATGGCGCGCTGCTCTCCAGACCTCCTTTGGGGTCAGCAGCCCCTCCACCTCCGCAGATTTATTTAATGAGTGGATCTCCTCCTCTTTGGATAGTATTCTGCCCATCAAATTAAGATCTAACAAGCCCCCCCATAAGGCTAAACCTTGGTTCTCACCTTGTCTGTTAGAATTAAGAAAAAAGTGCAAAAGGTTAGAAAGATCTTGGAGAAAGAATTACAGTCCCACCGAAAGAGAAATATATAGGCAATCTGTCAGACTCTACCACCAAAACATTAAAGCCGCCCAGTCCTCTTACTACGGAATAAGAATAGAAAACTCCTCCTGTTCACAAAAGGACATTTTTCAGATTTTTAAGGAATTAACCATAACCCCTATGCCCTCTCCTCCCACAGAGCCCTCCACTGAATACAGTAATCTTCTGGCATCTCACTTCAATGACAAAGTCATCAAGATATACTCTGGGTTCCCTTCTTCTCCTCCCCCAGGTACAGTAGAGTACCAAACGATGGATCCCTCCCTCTCCGGAAGCACATTAACCGCTTTTGTACCTCTCACTGACACCGCTACTACCAACCTTCTTCTTCAAATTAAATCGGGCTCCCCCCTAGACCCCGCCCCTCCTTCCATCCTCTCGCGAGTTTCAGATATTATTGTACCTCCCCTTACAAAAATACTGAATCATTCCCTATTCTTAGGTTTCCTCCCCCCTCTTTTTAAGCATGCCATCATTAAGCCTCTTTTAAAAAAAACGAAACTGAACCCATCTCTGTTAGAGAATTATAGACCCATTGCTCTCCTTCCCATTTCAACAAAAATTCTGGAGAAACATGTTAACCACCAATTAACCAGCTACTTAGAGAGCCATGAACTCCTTCACCCCACTCAAATGGGTTTCAGAGCCCATCATAGCACGGAGTCAGCCCTCCTTACAGTGACGGAGTCAGCCCGGCAACTTCTGGACCAAGGGTCTCATGTAGCCGTGATTCTACTTGATCTCAGCGCAGCTTTTGATACGGTGGATCACAACCTTCTCTGCTGTAGGCTCTCTGAATTAGGGATAGGAGGCCTAGCATTGTCCTGGCTGTCCGCTTTCGTCAAAGGTAGATCTTTTCAAGTCCTGGACCGAGCCTACTTCTCTGATATCTTTCCATTGACTTGTAGAGTTCCTCAGGGCTCCTCCCTGAGTCCAACTCTTTTTAATGTTTATCTATCCCCGCTGGCTAAAGTGATCGCTCCCTACAATCTGTCTTTGGTCACCTATGCCGACAATACTCAACTTGTGGTGTCACTATCTAGATCTGGGGATTCGTCGGCGGCCAACCTTTCGTGTTGTATGAAAGACATTGGAGTTTGGATGATCCAGTCTAAGCTTAAATTTAATGATGGAAAGTCAGAAGTCATTGTACTAGGCAATGCCCCCCCAGCCCCTCCCCTTTCACTATACTCTGAGGCCTTCAACAATCTTCCTCCTCCCACGGACCAGGTAAAAAGCCTTGGTTTTTGGGTGGATTCTCGCCTGACCATGGATTATCAAGCAAAAAGAGTTTCCTCTACATGCTTTGGCATTTTAAGAGTCCTTAGGAAAATCTTTAATCTTCTTCCCCCTATGGCCAGAAGAATCCTTGTTCAAACTCTGATCCTTTCCCGTCTGGACTATGGGAACTCACTTTTTCTCAGCGCCCCGGCTTATGTCATAAAAAGGCTGCAAACAGTCCAGAACGCAGCTGCCAGGCTTCTTGTCAATCTTCCCAGACATTTATCCGCTAAGCCTGCTTTTTCCATACTTCACTGGCTCCCTATTAAGCAGCGTATTTATTTCAAGACCCTATGCATTGTTCACAGAGCCCTGCAAGATAAGGGTCCAATGTTCTTCAGAAAGCGGCTATATCTTTATGTCCCCTCTCGAAGTCTAAGGTCCTCCTCCTCTCGACTTGTGACCATCTTGCGGTCTAAGAGAGCATGGGGGGCCAACTCCTTCTCCACCAAGGCCGCTCGTCTCTGGAATGATCTTCCCTCTGAACTCCGTCATGAACACTCAGAACTGCTTTTTAGAAAAAAACTTAAGACCATTCTTTTCTGTAGGTAGCTCTCTGAATTCTCCTATTGCTAGCACTGGTCAGGTTAGGTTTAGCGCTGGGATGCCTTCGGGTCACTACGCGCTTTATAAATCCTTAAAACTAAACTATCTCAGACTCCGCAGGGACACAAAGACTGGGTCAGCGTCGGTATCAGCGATGGTGGCGATGCCCTCTGATCGGAATCCCTCTGATTATCTGTCTAAAGTGTGATGTATTTACACAGATCTACACGGTCCCCTGACGTAGGTGTGTTTCTAAACAATAGATAACAGACATGCTTGGGACGGCAATTAATATCAACAATCCCTCGAAAGTATAGAGAGGGAAAATCCCTAAGTGTGAACACCTACTGTTTGTTTGTCTTTGGTGCTTGATCTTGACGCCTTGGCGCGGTGACACTGATAATGTTACCCATAACAAGTGGCCTAACTATAAACAAGGCAGCCATCTTAGAAGAAATAAAAAATTAAATGGGCTAAGACAGATCAAGCTAAGTAGGTTAAAAGTCACTAGGTGACGGGAGCACAAGTCTACAAGCCGGAGGCTAAGCTAACTCCTGTTCTCCCATTAAAACGAAATAGGATTTACTACACACTCTGGCTTTTTCTTCAATACACTGTCATTCCCTACATTCAATACAAAATTCCCTCTAACATTCATTACACTCTCTCGATTTATCCACACATTCATTTTGACCACAGCCTTCCTCAATATCATCTTCAACACACAAATCTCTGCTATATTTTTTTCTTTCAAAATTTCACAAAATTCCTCACACACTGCATTTCTGTTTCAAAGCAGGGCAGGATTTGCTAACAGTGAATTGGTCTAAATCATCAAGATGATAACATTTTAGGAGACTTCTTCCTATATCCTTCCCTTTTTTTAAGTTATCTTTAGTCTTGTAACCTGAGGTATCCTTCACTCTCCCTACTAGGATATTACAATAGGCTTCCAAATCTGGTTTTAGCACACCACTTTGACATTTCAGCTTGACGCACAATAGGCAATAGTCATCTAGTGAAAAATTCTCATTCATCTATTAGCGTTGGTAAATAGATGAGCTGCTAACATGTATGACAACGTAATCTCTAATTAGGTCATCATGAAGTGCTCTGAATATGCAATTAATAGTTAATTTCGTCAAAGCTGTAACAATATTGTCAATAGGCTCATATTGTCCTTGTTTTTTTTTTTTAAAGAAAGGCACGACAAGTGTTGGAAATTGGGTTCCTGTTTGGCAGAGGTATGCACCAGTCTAGGCAGGAACCACAGTCCTAGTCATGGCAAGTTACCAACACATCCTAAATTAATCTGTGTTCACTTCCTGGTAGCTTGGCACAGAGCAGTCAGCCTTAACTTAAGAGGCAATGTGCTAAGTATTTGTGCAACACTTCAACAGTAAAACTGTGAAAACACTAAACAAAAAGATCTGCATATATAGGGTAACATCAAACTGGGAGCTGATAAGAGTGTGGTGACATCACAATAAAATCTGCCTGTTCTGGAATGACAGTACACTCGGAGATGTCTTTTACTGATTGACCATCACACAGGAGGCTGCCCTCAGCTCAGTAACAGTTCATTGTCAATTAGATTTACTGCAGCAATACCACACTTGCTTTGACGTGTAGAAAGAAACATAACATTAGATGCCATCCATACTTCAGTAACATCACACTGATTGCAAGTCCTACATCAGTAAGAGCACATCAAGAGCAATCCATTACTTTGCTGATGTCACATAGTGTGTTGCCTTTATTGCAAGATTTGTATTATAAAAACATACATCTGCCTTATGTCTTTTCTTTAGTGATATCATACTGTGAGTTGGCCTTACGGTTATGACATTATACTCTAAGCTATCCTTTCTGATGCAACATCATCCTGGAAATGATCCTTTACAGTAGTGATATCACGCAGTGAAAATCCTTCACTTCAATCATACAGCACTGTGTGATATCATAATGCACTGACATCAAACTGAGTGATGCTCTTCACACTACGTGCTGCCCTTACTACATTGGGGTCTACATCACTGCTTCAGTGTCACATGTGGAGGTTCTGTAAACACAGTGATAAAGCACTGCGACCTGCACTTAGACATTAGACTGATCTACTTGATAAGTCTCGCTGTCAAAATGTTCTGACTGGCTAATTTGTATCCTCCCACTGTGTACTTAAGGTGACTCTTGTTTTTAAGCACTGTATAGGAGTGTATATATTTCCTGGCTCTTTTTCCTTTTGACTCTCCCTTCCCTGTACTGTTGTGTGACTATGAATGACGTAACTCTTTTGGTTCCTGAAGGACTCCGGAGAGCTGTGATGTAAGTGTTAGAAGATGGTGAAGTAAATGCAGGTTTAGAATGTTGAGTTTGCGATTACATGCAGATGAATAAAGACATGTAATGCATATCTCCATGTGTGGCGTATTCATTGGCACTTACACAGGATGAGAAAGATGCTACATTCCCCATGCCCACTAAACTCTGGTTTCACCCTTTCCCCAATGCTCACCACTCCCTATCCTTCTCCTCATCATGTACCACATGTTTTCAATTTTTATTTCTCACTTTTTTTTATCATGGCTGTATAGTTGCAAAGTGGTTTAGGCGACTCATGTCTTTTTTTTTTTTTTACACTTTTTTACTATTTTATTTTCTTTTTCCTTGGTATTTTAATGTACTGTTTACAATAGAAGAAAGATGAAATGCCTTATTTTTTATTTTTTATTTATTGGCATTTTATTTGAGATCATAAAATCATATACACACAGGAGCAATGTAAAGGCATTTGATATTATTAGGGGTAGTTGCACATAGGGGACTGTATGACCACTGTGTAACTATATAATCGCAGGATAAGCCAGTAGACATTGGAACATAACAGACTGTTGCAACATAATATTAACATTACTCTTTTTTGCAGCAAGAGAAACTGTCTGGACAGTGTGGTAGAATGCATATGTTATAATTATGATATGGTCTAAAATGAGTTGGAGACGCAGGGGTTCCTGCACGCGGGAGAGGGACTCCCAGGATGAGGGATGTGTCACTGGGTGAAGGGTCGCCCATGTCAGGAAGCTATAGGTATTTATCTCAGTAGCTGCTCGAGATGTGTCAAAGGAGGATGTTCAGAGCCATCTAAGTGTATGCAATGTCAGCCTTGCGACAATGTCAAGCATCTGCAGGAGGATGCAAATTATTGTGTAAGCGAAGAACATACAGATCCCATGTCGTAATGGTAGTATTCCCATCTCGAGAACGAAGTTTCTGAGTCATGACCTCACCTTCAGCTAGAACCCATTTATGGGTTACTCTAAGCCAGTTGTCTATTGTAGGGGGTGAGGTGCCTTCTATTGCATGGCAATCAGATTTTTATGAAGCACAGTTGCTAGATCAACAAATTTAAGTTAGTGTGTATTTAGTTTTGCACGTGGCAGTATTCTGAGAAGGCTACTGAGTGGGGTTGGAGGAATCTGGACCTCCACAATCTCAGATATCCGTTCCATAACCTCGGTCCAGGTCTGCAGCAGTGGGGGACACTCCCAAACCATATATACAAACGTGGCTTGCTCAAAGTTGCATCTGGGGCATCTGGGACGTGTTCCCAGAAACATTTTGCTGAGCCGATAAGGTGTAAGGTAAGCCTGATGTACATAGTTAAACTGTGTATATTTCAAAAGTGCGTTGCGGGTGACACGTTTGACCTGCATGAGGGCCACATCCCATTGTGTAGTAGTGAGTTTCATGCTTAGGGAGTCTTCCCACTGTACTTTGCTCTGAGGCGGTGGACCACCTTTCCCATGAAAAAGTGCCCTGTAGAGGGTCGATACACCTCTACGACCCAAGCCATGAGTAAGAATGCATTGTAGCCCTACATGTGTCAGAGGTTCAGATGTTCCCTGGGGTCAAATGCATGCAAGCCTGTCTCTAATGGCCAAGTAGAGGAGAAAAAGGCTCCACCCCAATGTCATGTTGCTCCTGTAGGTCAGAACAGGAGAGTAGGGTGCCTTCTCGATATAAATCACCCAGATGTATCAACCCAGCCTCCCTCCAAGGGGTGGAATCTTGTGTATCCAGGAAGCCACTCATGGCCGACAAGTCCCACATAGGTAGTTCAGGTGAATATGGGAGCGATGCCTGCTTGACGCTAATGTATCGGGTTCAACGGAGCTTGGCTGTGTGCAGCAGCAGTCCTGGCTTACAATCCCACCCATCTGGAGAGAAAAGCCATTTCAGAAGGCTGTTATTCCCCAGGGCAGCCTCTATCAGGCTCTTCTCTCCCATTTCAGCACTGAAGCTTTGCCGCACCGAAATATAATTCTAAATCAGGAACACCTAGACCACCTTCTGAACAAGGCTGTTGTAGGATCAACAAAGAGGTGCTTCTGCATGTCAGCCCCCACACTAGGGCCATCTCCGAACTACATAGGGAGTGGAAGAAAGCTCTTGTCAGCAGCACTGGTAGGGTAGCAAAAAGGTACAACAATTGTTGAAGGGCCAGCATCTTGACTATCGATGCCCTGCCCATGGACAATAGAGGGAATTGCATCCAAAATTGCATAGCGTGATGTATAGAGGTCAATATTCATTCGTGGTTGCCTCCTAGTAAGTCCTTGGTTGTATGGTAAACATTTACCCCTAAGTAGTGGAAGGTATCAAAGGCCCAGGGGAGGCCCCCCGCAACAGGTCGCAGTGTTCTTGTACTACCTTCCTCAATGGAAATATACATGAATTCCCCCAGTTTACCTCAAGGCCTGCAGCCTCTCCGAAACACGTAAGTCATATAAATGCGGCATTGTACGGCCGTGATTCCGTGAGTGTATGAGGATCTCATCAGCATATTATGAAAAGACATGACAAGTGGGACACACCCTAATGTCCCATTCCGGACCCCATGATCGTAACGCAATAGCCAGGGATACCATGCCAAGGCAAACAGAACCAGTGACAAGGAGCAGCCTTGATGGGTGCCCTGTCCAATAGAAAAGAGCGTGAGATGCAGTGACCAGTACAGACTTGTGCTCTTGGCACCGTGTACAAAAGCTTGATTCATCTTAGAAAATTAGGTCCTAATTTGAAGGCTTGCCGGGCTTGTACCAAATAGGCCTAGCCTAGTGCGTTGAACGCTTCAGCAGCCATGCTAATATACACCCTGGCTTGTCCCGGTCTGCGTGTTGGTAGGGCCACATAAGATCTGTAATCTAGATCTTCCAGCCTTTTGATCTCCTCCCAGTACTGGCGGCGCTGGGTTACCAGTTTCAGACATGCCCTTGGGAGTGAGATTGCTTGTAGTTCCAGTGAGTGCACAAGCTTCTCTGAATCGAGTATATTGCAGATAAGAGTGGAATGAGTGCCCCATGTCGTGGAGATACAATGCCCTCGCATGACTACCTTTAAGGCTTCCCACTCCACCTCCCTAGATGTCTCTGTTCCCGCATTTTCCTTGAAATAAGTGGAGATGGATGTGGCTAATGTGGTGCGATATACTGTGTCCAGTAGGGCCTCGACTCTGAGGCTCCAGGAAGGAATAACTGGACATAGCCTCCCCCACTGAAATGTGACCTTAAGCTGGTTATGATCTGAGAGAGTTCTATTCAGGTATTCAGAACTGTGCATTAGCGTCCAGCATTCGGAATTGCAGAGGAGATAATCGAGGCTCATGTGCACTTGATGGCCTGGTGCATAGTAGGAGTATTCCCTTTCTTCGGGGTGACCTAGTCTCCAAATGTCATATAAGTCTAGGACCTTAGTCCATTGATGAAAATATTTTTTTTGCATGGATTCCGGCTGTGCCTGTCATGGGGGGCAGTGACCGATCGCAATCTCAATTGTATGTACAATTAAAATCACTCCCCCATATCTCCTGAGCATGCAGTTGCGACAACACAGTGGGGGACAAAGTATCCAGGAAGGCAGCTTGGGCAGTATTGCGGGCATATAAGGAGACTAAATATAGAGAGCGGCCATCCAAGGTATCCTCCACTATTACATATTGGTCTTAAGCGTCTATCAGTACCCTATTTTTTACAAATGGGACCTCAGGGGCTACCCAAATTAGGACACCTCAGGCATAGGCTGAGTAGCCTGTACCATAAGTTTGACCACCTCATCTTTTACAGACTTTAATCATCTCACCTTTGGTAAGGTGAATCTCCTGAAGATAGGCAAAGTGAATATGGCAGTGTCAGAGATACATACAGATTTTATGTCTCTGGGTCGCAGTGGCTATACCCGAACATTCCATGTGAGTGCGTTATAGGTGGCAGCTATGAGAGCCATGTGTAAATGTCCAAATGCATGTCTTTGCCACCGTCCCACTCCTGGCAACCCCCTCTATGCCCGTACACCTACATTGAGTTTTCCAGACAGTAATGTATAACATTTTAATACAAACATCATGAACAACTCCCATTCCCCAGGCCTGAGTGCTTAACAACACCATGCCACCCTAGTGAAGTTAAACAACAAATATCTAATCAATGCCCAGTGGGCATATACGTCCCTGCAGAACAGTTCTCTGGGGGTGGGGTCAAGGAAGGAGTAGAAGTGAGCATGGTGTGGGTCCACGTAAGATAACAAGATATAACTGCTTGGTCCTTGGCCCTATCAATCTTCTCTCTCTCCTAGGCGGAGTCAGGATCCATCAGTCAAGCGCTCTCCAGATGCGTGATTATTAGCTGCGTAATAGAGAAACAGTTTCACAGGTCATCTGTGGATCTTGAAGTAAACTGTGGCCCTTTGTGGAGTGCCAGATGAGAGCGAGCCACCAGTGGCAGAGCTGGAGTCAGACGCTCGCTCAGCACGCAGGATTGCGAATGAGTTTGTATTAAAGAAAGAGGCCTCTGTGGGGGGTCGCCCTTGTTCAGCCGCTGCTTGATCTGAAATTGGTTTTGTTCCGAGCGATCTCTTTTTGCAAATCCTGGATTTGGGTGTTAGCCAGTCTGCCGGTTCTTGAGTTTCCAACGATGCCAAGTTCTTGGCTTGGAGCCAGGTCCATATGTCCTCCAGAGAGTGGAAGACATGACTTACTTTGCTGTCTATCACACAAAGCTTTGCCGGAAACAGAAAGGCATATTTGAGGTTCGCCTCCCAGAGACATTGTATTACTTTAAGGTAAGAGTTTCTTTGTTGCTATACCACCATAGTGAAGTCAGGATATGCTGTGATCTGAATATTTTCATACTGCCAGGGTCCTTTTGTTCGGAACCACTACAGGAGCAAGTCTTTATCCCGGTAATTGAGCAACCGGGCTATTATTGGTCATGGTGGGGCACCTGGCACTGAAGGGTGACCCGGAATGCCGTGTGCTCTCTCAATGGAAAAGAATTTCGGTGTCTTGCCTTCCAGCACTGTTTCTGTGAGCCAGGTTTGGAGGAAAAGTTCTATGCTAGGGCCCTCAGTGTGCTCGAGGAAACCCAGGAGACGAATATTGTTGCATCTGGAGCACCCTTCCGCATCTTCAGCTCTACGTTGCAGTGTAGCCACTTCACCTTCCACTTGCTGTAGACGGGTTTGAACATCTTGCACTTTTGGCCATACCGTGGCAAGAGTTGACTCGGTTTCCTCCACACGTTCTACTAGTTTGCGATGCTCAGCGCATAGTAGAGTAACTTCTACAGAGATTGTATCAATCCGAGACTCAAGAGAGGTTTTTGTATCTAGGATGATTTGCAGTACCTTGTCAAATTTCACAGAGTCTGTTTGAAGCGTTGCCTCGAAGTGTTGAAGGCTCTCCAAGGTACTGTCTGGGGGATTGGTAGATTGTAACACATCACTTGTCCCCGCAGACGGCAGTTTGAGAAATTTAGACTTTTCCATCATGTTAGGCCTGAGCCAGGCATAGGACAGGGTGACAGGACACTAAATTTAACGAAAAGCCTCACTCAGATCAGACAAAAAGCAGTACTTTCCACACAGAGGTGTATACTGCCCACAAGGTTCTAATAGTCACAGTGGCCAGCAGAAGGTGTGGCAGAGTACCCAAGATGTTATCCCGCAGATCTCTATTGCCGGCAATCAGTACACAAGCTTTCCTCTTGGCCCTCCCTTACTGCTGAGGGGTACCCGGGCCACCGTTCTGAGCTCCGCTCACAGAAGGGCAGCAAATCCATAAAAATTACTCGCATGTGGCCGGAGGGCTTTATGGAATCTGTTCACCAGATACACCATGCAATGATATGAGAGGTCCAGTGGTGCCTAGCGCTTTGCCAGGGCCAAGACATATACAGCAAGTCACCACCTGGGCTCATAATACCTGCTCCCATGGTTAATAATGTCCTGTCAGTGGAGGCTCAAGCTGCAAAATTAATTATAGTTACAGACATCGAGTCTTGTTGATGAATGCAGTGCCGAAATCGGAGCATTTCCGTTGTCACCGGAGTCTTCACTGCTGCAGTCTCCCACTTCTGTGGGTTTTTTTTACCCCTCTCACAGCGGGGATAGCAGGGGGGCAACTCAAGTGGTGGCCACCCACACAACTGCATCTTCACCTGGTCATGATGACCGGCCCTGCGACGGTCTGGCCTAACCCATCAGCCGAGTCCCACCTGGCCAAGTCTCCTCTATAGCATCGAGGGGTGAAGAGCGAGGCCCTGATGTTCAGACGTGGGTATTTCATGCGCCTGCCACTGCGGCACGTCCGTCTCCAGCTTCAGGCCCTGTTAGTGTGCGCGCTCCAGGGCCCCAGACCAAAGCAGACCTAGTAGCATCCTGCCTTGGAGCGCCAACAGCTCACCAGCTGCACTCACCTCTGCTTCTCGAGCAACCAGGTTCAGCTCTCTTGGTCTGGCAGAAGCTCCATCGTGCGGCAACAATGAATGTTGGGCACCCAGGATCCTTCACTGCAGGATAATTACCAGGCCCACCCGGAACCCTGGTCTCACACATCTAATGCGGTCACCATCTTGGCCACACCCTGAAATGACATGCCTTATGATGCATGCACACACATGCGTCATGTTGTATCCACATGCAGACATTGGGACTTGTGTATGCACGCATAATGACATATGTCAGGAATTTTTGAATTTGTTAACTTGAATAGGAAACCCATTCCAAGTTTGGCAGTCATACGTGCACATTTATTCCAAAACATGCACTAACATGGCAGTGCCGACAAGGATAGGCAAAGCCAATAGCTTGGCTATGGCTTGGTTAATGTTTGTAAATTTAGGGCATCAAATAGGGGCATACAGTTAATGCAGAAGTATCATCCTTAGAGCTTTTTCTGCAGAGAAACCACACAGAGAGCAACATCCACCTTAGAAGCAAGACATAATGAGGCCTTCCCATTGTAGTTACTATACAGTGGGAACTATTCCTATTTCTCTGGGTGCAGCTCCTTGATTGATGCCATTGAAAGTAATGACAAAACCTCCAGTATAATGCCTTGTCAGCAACAGCATGCACCAATTTGCTCTCCTAAGGCATACATCAAGATCTCTTTATCTCTTTCAAACAGACTAGCTTACTCCCAGAGCCCATGCAACCTCTAGCATATCACTGCACTGTCCCATGGTACATTGCAGTCCACGGGCCTCATTGTCAAAGGTAAATTTACACGTTTGTGTAAGTTTACTTTTTTTCAGTTTCACAAAACTGCAATTTAACAGTAAGGTTACCAGTACAGAGACACCTCACATAAACAGATATATGGGCCTGTCCTATCTTTTTATGTGCTGAGATCTCCTCCCTGGCTGTGGAGTTCTGCACGCGATTAAAATTCACTATTAAATTACCATTTTGTGAATGCTGAAAAAGATTAAACTTATGCAAACTTGTAAGCATGCCTTTGAGAGTCAGGCCCCACATGACTCTCTTCTCTGACCACAGCTTTCAAATTATACCCTCAGGACACAATTCAATCCTAGCAGATATTTCACTGAGACCAGGTCTCACCCTCTGAAGATCTATCTCACAGGATGCATTTCCCCCTGTTTCATCCATGATACTTGACATCCTGAAGCCCTAATTCCTCAAGGACATTACACATTCTTCCATAGTTCTCTTTTCTCTATCTCTATCTCTCTGTCTCTCTCTATCGCTCTCCGTCTCTCTCTGTTTCTCTGAGAAGGTCATCAATGCAAAATATCTGTTTCCAGACATGCTTCCCTCCTGCCAAGCTCTCTTCCCAAGTAGCTCTCACCACCTGAACATATTTACTGCAGAGTTTCTATCACCATCATCTTCTGTTTCTCACGTGCTACATTTTATCCCTTCATGTATGTCTTACAGTGCACATCTCACCTAAATCTCTCTCATAGGTTTTTTCATGCCCTGTGGAATGCACTCCCTTTGAATAAGTAATCGTACTTTGTTCCTCGGCACATCATCCAGGGCAGAGCTCACAGGCAAGGGACATCATTCCCATAGCTCGGTTTACCAGGGTAAAAACCAACTGCAGATGTCTGTCCCTTGTGTCATATGTCATTCCTTGTTCACATTCTCCACCAAAGACTAAATTATCTCATTCCTCCTTTACATGTCTCGTCCTACTGCTGCCAGTGTTCTATTGTCCATATTTCAGTGCACTGCTTTGATTACACAATTATCCTTCACTCTGTCCACTTGAAATACCTTTTCTTCTCCCTCTATGCCCTACTACACATTTAATTGTAATTGCAATGTATTTATATAGTGCTTACTACCCCTGACAAGGCTTCAAAGCATTTTTTGGTGAGTACCATGCTTCTCCGGAACCCTAAACTAATTAGTGGCGGATTAATATTGGGAAATATGTGTTAATTTGAGTGGTGTTTGTTAGTTGGATTGAATAAGATAATGGAGGGAAGAGTCTGGAAAGTGTTCTTTGGGAAATCATATTAGCAAGATGAGGCATGGGATGAGTAAAAGAAGAGATGGAGGAGGAAAGAGTCCCCATAAATAGATTAAGGAGATCATACAAGTAAAATTAGGTTTGGGATGAGTCCAAGGAGGGATGGCTGGTGGAAGAGTCTAGAAAGGATTATTTTGGAGATCGTAGTAGTAGAATGAGGTTTGGGATGAGTCAGGTAGTGGGGCAGGGTATATATTGAGAGAGGTATATGGTGAGTCACAGTAGAGCACTGGAGAAAGTTAAAGGCGTTTTTCCTTCTATAGTAGGAGTAGAGTAATAAATATATTAGTACATAGAGAGGTTATACAGTTATAAGGAAGACAATATATTGAGATTTAAAGTACTACTATATGAACTCAGACTTTCAAGTGTTGCTGTATTTTTGTGAATTTTTATAACAATTGTTTTTTAAATATAATATTTTTCTCAATATTTATATAGCGATGCACTTGTAGAAAAAATATTTATACTATTTGCATATTGAGACAGATATATAAAACCCTAAGCATCTATGCAAATAACTTATACGAAAACTAAGCATACACAGACAATAGATGTATATATATATATATATATATATATTTCAACATCAAAATTATTTTCTAATAGCCGCACACTCAGGAAGTCAGAATAGAGTTAGTTTATTTAACACAACGCGTTTCGGCTGACTAGCAGCCTTGGTCACGTGTATAATTCAGCCAATACATACAGCATTAAATACCCAACAATCATGGCCACAGAAACAGGACTAAATTTTCTTCTCTCAAAATTACCGTTTTCTTTCTTATCTAAATATAAATATAAATACACATGTTAACCTAAACAGGATGGGCACAAGGCTGAATAAATAGAAAATATGTATCAATTTCATCTATATACATACACATATCACCATATACAAATATATTTATCGTTAGAATATCAAGGAATGCTCATATACCAATGGATAGTATCAATATAAATACATAAATAAATATATAATCATATAAATATATAAATATATAAATATACATATAAATATAAATATGAATCAAAACATAACTCCGGCTCATATATATCATATAGAATGATTCGCTTAAATAAACTGTTTTTCATAAATATATATAAGACCAGTATCATAATTCTAAAATCGCCTTCCTATTTATCCAAGATGTTACAATTTAGATGTCATGTATATAATGTAATGATTAGACCATCTTCCTTCAGCCAAAGACCCCAATTATTAAGTGACATAAATGTTATTCTTGTTCTAGAAAAATTTAAATTCATTTTCCCTTTTTAATCTTTTACACAATTTGTAAAGAAAGTACTTATCACTATTTCTATAAGGCCAATACCCATCACCATGTGGAGAAATAAGCAATAATCAAGAATAGGATAATCAATTCACGAATCAGGAATCCATCCGGACCCCATCATTCTGAAAAGACATAAATGAAAAAAACACATTATACTAAGAAACTATTAGAAAAATGGATTACAGAAAACTCATAACAATTAATTAAAATAACTAAAATAACCCTGCTACTCATAATACAAGTGCCTTAAAGTCATAACTGCAGAATCACCAATTCCTTATATCTAATACTTAATCATATTAATTATTTCAATTATGAAATAGGTGGGTATTCAGCTCTTCACCAATATTCAATCCATTCGGTATTTTAGTTTCTAAATCCACAATGTACCAGGATTCTTTTTTCCTTAAAACCAACTCTCTATTGCCACCTCTATGATGTAATGGTACATGTTCAACACCATAGTAAGATAACAAAGTGGAATCAGAGTTGTGATTTTCCTGAAAGTGTCTTGCTA
The DNA here is from genome assembly GCF_031143425.1 of Pleurodeles waltl. Lineage (NCBI taxonomy): Eukaryota > Metazoa > Chordata > Amphibia > Caudata > Salamandridae > Pleurodeles > Pleurodeles waltl. Next base: position 1,182,175,221 of record NC_090437.1, read on the forward strand.
CAGGATAATGTGAATCCCTTGTTGTAATAGCACTCATATGTTCTAAAATACGTTTTTTTACTGCATGTTTCGTACTTCCCACATACCTGAGATGACAGGGACATTCCAATACATATATAGTAAACGGAGTACTACATGTCAAGAACTGCTTAATTTGTCTGTTTGTTCCTGGTTTACTTGTAGGATACTCCTTTCTAGACACACTATTACGGCATGCTTTACAATGGCCACATGGAAAGAATCCCTGCAAATTATGTTCTTTTATTTTAGAGGTAGATGTAATATCCTTTGATCTCAATCTATCATGAAGATTACGGCCTCTTCTATAGGTAATTAGGGGCCACCTCTGAATCTCTTTACCAATAATGGGATCACATTTCAAAAAATTCCAATGTTTCGAAATGATCTTTTTAATCTGTGCAATATCCTCATTATAGGTTAGAACCAATCTAATATCATAATTCTTCTCATTTTCTCTCTTCCCAGTATTGTCAAAAAGTGTCTGTATTCTTTCCACTTTCTTGATTTTATCTATAGCCTTTTTGATTACCCAATTCGGGTAACACCTTTGTTTAAACCTCCTAGTCATGTCTTTCTGTTCTCATAAGTTTATTGGGATGTCCACTAGTGGCATGCAGTAAGCTATTACCTGCTGTGATTTTACGAAAAAGTTCAGTGTGGATCATCCTATCCTTGATCTTAATCCTTGTATCCAAAAAATCAATCGAAGAGCAACTAATATTACATGTCAGTCTAATATTGCACTCATTCTCATTAAGTTTCTCAATGAAACACTTAGCCCCATTCTCAGAACGTTTCCAAATTATAAAGAGATCATCAATATATCTAAGCCATAATATGACCTGGTTGGTTTCTGGATACTTTTCTTCATCTTTGAAGATCCCTTCTTCCCATAAGCCCATAAATAAACAGGCACAACTGGGAGCAAAGCAAGTTCCCCTTGCAGTTCCGAGAACCTGTTTATACAACTTGCCATTGAATAGAAAAATATTGTTCGTCAGACAATATCTTATCATATCAATTAGCATATCAGTATGTGCCAGATATCTTAAGGATCTTGTCTGCAAAAAATGTCTACATGCTTGTATGCCTTTCTCGTGATCAATAATCGTATACAATGAATTCACATCTAGAGAGACAAGTAAGAAATCATCTTCCCAAATAATACCTTCTAGTTTACCTAGGAAATCTTTGGTGTCACGAACATAAGAGGGTAAGCTCATAACAAATTCCCTCAGGAAAAAGTCTACATATTTGGATACATTTTCCAACACATTCCCACACTAGGAGACAATTGGTCTCCCAGGAGGATTGTCTCTATCTTTGTGAATCTTGGGAAGAATATATAAGATGGGTAACTTTGGATAATCCCTTTTCAAAAAACAATATTCTTCCCATAGTAAAAGGCCCTTGTCCTTCCATTCTGTCAAAAGGTCCCAAATTCCCGTAATGCTTTTCATGTATGTATCTTTAGTTACAACCATATAGAATTGGGAATTGCTCAATTGGCGCATAACCTCTTCAATATATCTTTGTTTTTTCCAAAGTACTATATTACCTCCTTTATCCGCAGGGCAGATGATAGTATCACTATCCTCTGCTAACAATCTAATAGTTTCACTTTGACTATATGTCATGTTACTACTACATCTAGGTTTGAACCATGTGCGATGTCGAAAATGTTAAAACTTTGAACTGCCATATCATAGAAAGTGTCAATATTGTCATGGTTCATATTCGGGAAGAATGTAGACTTGGGTTTAAAGCCAGACGGAGCTGCCAAATCATATATAATATCCAAATCATCTAAGGTTTGATATAGATCTTTTTCATTAGTCTGTACCAGTTGATCTTGTTCTAATTCATGAAGAGTTAACGTGTCAACATCACCAATGGATAAAACATGTTCATCACTATCTGTAATCATGCGAGATTCTGAACAATTACCAACATTTCCTTTCAGTTTAAACCATTTTTTTAGTTTCAATTTCCTTATAAATTTAAACAGATCTATACGGGTTTCAGCATAATTGAATCGTACCGTAGGATTGAAGGAAAGACCTAGACATAATGTTTTTTTATCATCCTCTGTTAGCTGATGATCTGATAAATTAATAATAGTCTTATTCACTGTTTCACTGTCCATTATGTCGATAATGTTGAGCAGCCATTTTTCTCTGGTTATCAATGTCATCATCCATAATGATTACCCTGTTACTAAATCCAAATGTGCAAAGAAGAATTATACAAAACAAAAGTAAGACAAAATAAAATAAACCACTCACACTTGACATCCCCTGGGTAAAATACCCAGTTCCCCTTGCCTTCGCATGTCACGCCTATTATATGTTTTTTAAAAGGATTTTTTTCATAGTCCGATTAGAGATAAACCTGAATTAATATACAGGTTAGAGTTATTTATTTAAAGTTATTGCCGTATTTTCCGTAACTCCTTGGTTGTAAATATCATCCCAAAAACCTACCCGCTCCCGGGTAATAGTTAAATATCAGAAGGGAAAGGCGGGAATTCGGAAATAACGAGGGCTATCCTCTGTCAGTGAGATGTTCCAATTATCCTGCTGCTCGTATACACTATTTACTTCAGGTGTCAATGTAACAGTTCACACTAGTAGGCCGTCATATTTAATTTGGTAGTAATTGCATAGTTGTTCCTCGCGTGTATCCACACGTTTCAGTAAGCAAGTTCAAACACATTTTTAAAACACATTTTTTCGGAGCTTCAGATAACTTGTTATCACGTGAGCTCCGTTGCTACAATGTTACCAATTGAGTTTTATGCTTGAAAACAGACTCAACTCCTTCGCGTCTGACTCACGTAATTCTCACCGCGAGGTCAATGGCGTCTCCGAATCAATGTCAACAAACAGAACTCTCACCGTTACCAAATATGCGATCGTCAATCTCACTCTCGATCGCACGAACTCCACAGTGTCAAGGTTCCACTGGGTCAGCGGCACGAAATCCAACTAGACACCTCGAAGCATACGACGAGCAGTCAAGAAACCTCGGATAATCTCCCAGCAACACACAAGTCTCTAACTGGTTCATGCACCAGTATATGTAGTTACAGTTAGGACCTAGTTTCTATGGAAAAAGCAGCTTTTTACTTGCCTATCTCTTTGGCTCCGCTTGATAAATCCTCTTAAAAATGTCCCCAAAAATTCAACAGTTACTGTCTAGAAAGTTTCCGGGTGATCTGTCAAGCAGGGGCTTGGATAATGGGGGGTGAAATTTAGAGCTTTTCCAATGTTAATCCCCATAGGAAAAAATGCACAGAGATAGCGCCAAAACCACTGGACGGAATTACACCAAATTTGGCCAAAAGGTAGCTCTTGGTCCAGAAAGAGCCCTTTTTGTTATTTGGTGTAAATCTGTTCAGTAGTTTTTGAGAAATTTAAGGAAATCCAAATTTGTATATATAGGGATGTAAAGGATTCACAACCCCTCCTGATCATGTTCTAGATCTGATTGGTGGCCAACACTTCCATAAGGAAGTGTTGGCAGCCATGATGGGACTCAGCTTCAGATGAGTCTCAGAAGAAAAAAAAAAAACTGTTCTGGTGCTGGGGTCCCAGAGGGCCCTCCCCCCCAGGGCTAGAAAGCATTTTTTTAACCATTTTTACCTCAACTTTGCGACGGGGTCGCAAATCCTTGGTAAATTATTGTTTTTAAAAACAAGCGTGGGCTTCCGCTCTTGTTTTTTAATAAGCCCCCAGGTGGGCCAGGTCCCTGGGGCAGTGTTTTGTTTTTAATAGTGTGTGCCTCTTGGCCCCCCATCACAGCCCCGGGAACCACCACGTTTGCAGGGTGATTACTGAAAATGTGCGGGGGCAGCATGACCCCCGCTCCCCAATGGACCAACACCTCCCCGGGGTGAAATGCTTTTATAATGGGCTGAGGCACAATGGCCTCCACCACAGCCCCGGGGACCACCACCTCCCCAGGGTGATATATCCACACATGTGTGGAGGGGCCGCAGGTCCCCTCCGCACCCTGGGGACCACCACCCCAGGGCAATTAACCAATATGGTGCAGGGAGCCCCATGGCCCCCGGCAGCCCCAGGGACCACCACCTCCCCAGGGCAAATAGTAGAATATGTAAAGGGGGTTCGTTTCAGGCCCCCTGCCCCCCTTAGCCCCAGGGACCACAACCACCCCGGAGCTATACATGTTGTAGGGGAGGACTGTGTGGCCATCCTCATGGAGCCACTGCTGGACTTGGGGACTGCCACCCCCCTGGGCCAGCTACTGCTATGTTCCTGGGTGCCCACCCCCAGGACATAGCTGTTTGTTGTGGCTTAGCTGCAGCTCTGACAGCTCCAGCCAAGTCCCACCAAACACTCTTGTTTTTGAGAGCGGGACCTGTCAAACAGATCTGGCTGTCAAAAAGCAGAGTTTTCATCTCTGTGACCTGCATGCAGGGAACAAAGATGAATGGTTTGCTCCAACAACCATGGAGCTGCTATCTAAAGCAGCTGCCTGCTTGCTGGAGCAATGGTAGCCTTGAGGCTCCCCCGCGATCCTAGATAGCCCATAAAGGGCATAGTATAAAATAGTCAGGGACCGTGCCCTTGCCGTGCTCTGCCCCACAAATTACAACACTCATGACATCTTTGATAACAGCACTAATCATATCAATTTGATATTTGCAGTAATATTTTTGATGAACAAACTGCATGGAGGGGTGCGAGTTATAGTTACCTTAGGGCATGAGTTTTAGTTACTTGCGATAACTCTAACAATAACTGGTTAATTTCTATGGTTGTTTACAATTAAACTGTGAGCCTAACTATACTGCCCGTGTAACCTTTGTTTCTTACAGTGTATATATATATATATATATATATATATATATATTTATATATTTATATATATATATATATTTATATATATATTTCCTACTGACAGTCACCAGTAGGTAGTTATAGTTAGGCCCATGTTTCCATAGAAAAAGTGTTTTTTGACTTGGCTATATCTTTGGCACCTTTTCACGAATTTGCACAAAGCTTTCCAAGAAAAGTGTGCCGTTGATTCTTGTTGCACACAGAAAGTTTGGGAGTGAACTGTCAAGCAGGGACTGAGAAAAAGGGGGATCAAAATGGTTGTGTTTCCCGTGTTAGTTGCAGCAGGACCATTAGACACGACTGCACCCAATTTGGTAGAAATTTAGATTTTGGTATGCAGATTGTGCTTTACTTATCTGGTGTAAATCCATCCAGTAGTTTTGGAGATATTAAAGGGAAAATAAATTTGTATATCTCTGGCTGTGAATAAATCGTTAATAGTCACGGATTTCCATGAACGCATGCGCAGTTTAGAAGAGCTGTAATTGGCTGGCCACAACCTGACTATAAAGTTGCAGCTGCCATTTTATGTTATCAGAGAGGGTCCCCGGGGCTGAAAATAGAAATGATAAATGGTTTTAGGAGTCAGGGTGGAGATACCCTGACCTCAGGGGTGTGATATAGGGGTGTTCTAGGGTCAAATTGTGGGTTTACAATGATTTTTCTTCACCATGTGCAATATTCGCAAATATCCTCAAATAACCTCATATATCCTAGAATATTCGAAGATATCCTTGAATTTTCAAGGATACTCGAGGATATGCAAAAAAGTTTTTTTTAAAACATTCACAGACTCATTCTTACACTAAGGGGGTCATTACGATCCTGGCAGTCGGTGGAAAAGCGGTGGTAAGACCGCAAACAGGCCGGAGGCAAAAAAATTGAATTATGACCGTGGCGGTTACAGCCGCGGTCATCCGCCACTTCACCATTCCGACCGCCATGGCGGTGAATACCGCTGGGCTGGAGATTGCGGTCTCCAGCCCAGCGGCCGTCACTAGACCGCCGATGGTATCAGGACCCTGCATACCGCCATGGATCTCGGGTGGTTGGGAACCCCCATGAGATCCATGGCGGTAGGCACTATCAGTGCCAGGGAACTCCTTCCCTGGCACTGATAGGGGTCTCCTCCACCCCCAGCTACCCCCCACAAATCCTCCCCCAACACCCCCCACCTCCCTTCCACCCCCCAAAGGTGGCACAACCCCCCTCCCCACCCCGACCACGAACATGCACATATACACACCCCTACACGTACACACCCCCAACATGCACATATACACACCCCTACACGCACACATACACCCCAACAACACATACCCGCACACATACAAACAGACATGCACACGGTCTGACCCGCACACATTTACCATACACACAGCACCCCCTGCACGCATACACTCACTCACTCACCCCCTCTACACTCTCACACGCACACCCCATGCACGCACACAACACCCCCCCACCCCATTCCCTAACGGATGATCAACTTACCTTGTCCGTTGATCCTCCGGGAGGGGATGGGATCCATGGGGGCAGCTCCGCCACCAGAACACCGTCACCAGAACACCGCTACACCAAATCATGGGATGTGATTCAGTGGGCGGTGTTCTGTTGACGTGGCGGTGAGCAACCTCCACTTTCCCGCCGTCCGCCAGTATGGCTGTGTGCGGCTTTCTGTACAAAAAAAGACGCAGCCTGCCAGCGGTCATAATACGTGGCGGTCTTCAGCACGGCGGTACCTCGGCGGTCTTACGAAAAGACCGCCGAGGTCGTAATGACCCCCTAATTCATTAACTCATACATGCACTCAGAAACTCATGCACCCACTCAGACACTCAGTCACTCATGAACCCACTCAGACCCACTCGTAGACTAATACACCCACTTTCATACCCACTCAGACACTCACACACCCAATCACAGATTCACTGACAGAAACAGGCCCTGCAGCCAACCCCCGCTGCACATGGCCAAAGGCTATGCACAGCGGTGGTTGGATTAATTAAAATTACTTTACGTTAAAAGAACATACAAATGTACTGAAAAAAACAAAGGTTACAGGGTTGTTATAGTTAGGTTCTGAATTTACTTATGTAAAACCACATAAAGGCAGTTGATATAGTTGGAGTTATTTCAAGTAACTATAACTTGCAACCTAAGGTAACTATAACTTGCGCCTTTGCCATGCGCAGCTATTCACTCCACATATTACATCATTGATGGCACCTGCTATGGTATCTTTGATATTATCACTGCAACATTTCCAATGAAATTATTGATAAGAAAACTGTGCATGCCAAGTGAGCGAGTTATAGTTACCTTAGGGCTGAATTCTAGTTACTTAAAATAACTTTAACTATAACTGCTGAATTTCGCTTGTTCTTTACAAGTAAATTCGGAACCTCACTATAATGACCCTGTAACCTTTGTTTTTTTTCAGTGAAGATATATATATATATATATATATATATATATTTTAACAATAAGTAATATGTACGTATAATTGTACATATACATATTTGTCAAAAGAAATACACCTATCTAGATATATGCATATAATCAAATGATAAATGTTTATACAACAGGAATATGCTGTACATTAGTGTTTGTGTATGGTAATTATGAATGAAAGAGCCATCTCTTGAGTAGTCTTCTGAAAATAAGATAGTTATCCAAGGATCTTATGTTTTAAGGTAATGAGTTCCATAGTTTGGCTGCTTGGATGAGGAAGGATGTGACACTTACCTTTTTTTTCTTCTAAGGTGGGATTTTGAGGCGAGGTGCCTATCTGGAGCAAAGCTTCATGTGTTTCATGTTTTTGGTGATTTTATTCCAGATGAAAAGCAGTCCTGTTCCATGTATTGCTTTGTGGGTGATAAAAACCAGCTTGAAGGTGGATCTTCTAGCAACCGTTAACCAATGTAAGGACCTCAAGGCAGGGGAAATGTGGGCTTGTGGCTTTACATATAGGAGTAATCTGGCAGTAGAGTTCTGAATCCGTTTTTGTCTCTTTATAGTTGATAAAGGTGATCTTTGGTAGAAGCCATTGGCATAATCCACTTTAGACAGTACAAGAGAGATAGTGGGCTGGACCTTGTGTGGAAATCCCAGGTGGGGTAAGATGTGCTGAAGAGTTTTCACAATAATGAAGCTTGATCTTTCTAGTTTGTCCACTTGGGCATTCATTGCTAGCTTGGAGTCCATGGTAATTCCAAGGTTTCTTACATCCTTACATACTTTAGGAGGTGGTCCCAGATCATCAGACAAGATGCAGTGTCTCATACGTTTTCAAATAGCCATATGTTAGTATTTCAGTTTTAGAGGCATTCAATTTAAGATGGCTCCATGTCATCCACTGAACGGCTCTGAAACAACTGAATATTTTTGAGCTTCCAATGTCTTCGGGGCTTTCCAGTTTGAGAAGTATTTGTGGGTCATTTGCATAGTTATAGCATGTGAGCTGAAATTAATTGATCATTGTCGGGAATGACTTCATGTTTATGTTGAAGAGCATGGATGAGAGGTACCCCTGCTTTTGTGAAGTATGGTTTGGAGGAGAAAGGGGTAGCATAGATGCCATTTGTTCAGTTTTTAAGGCAGAATGTGATCCAGTCAAGAGCAGTCCTCTCTTCGTAGAGTCTAGGTATTAGTGTGCCATTGTCAACTATGTTGAAGGCAGCCGAGAGGTCTAAGAACCTTAGTGCATCATCCACCTGCGGTCTACTGTGTTTTTAAGGTCTTCCCAGAAGGCAATGAGGGTAGATTCTGTGCCTCTTTCTGGGTGGAATCCTGTCTGGTATTCTGAAAGTATGGAAATATCCTCAATGATTATGATATTTGGGCAAATGCTGCTCTTTCTTTCAGTTTGCCCAGGAAAAGCCTGTTTGTGACTGATCTGTAGGTGTTCGGGTCATGCAGGTCCAGGTATGTTTTCTTTAATAATGGGCATGTAGGTCTTCAGGAAAGATTCCCATAGTTAAATAATTATTTATGATTTTTCCTAGTGGTGTGGAGCAGAAGTAGTTGAAAGCATGTTCTTGAAGATTTGTGGTGGACAACAGTCGGATGGGCAGCCGGGGGGCCTGCTTGCCTTGACCACATCCATAAATTCACTTTGTGATATTTGTTCGGAGGAATGCAGAGGCTGGGTCAGCCTACTCTTGGAGGGGATTTTTGGAGATAGGTTGGTGCTGGTGAATTTCCTTTGTTTCAACTAGGATTCCAACATGTCTGCTTTGGTTGTGTAATGATTTGCTAGTTTGTCAGTGAATTCTTGAATAATATAATGAGTTCCTTTTGTGCATTAAGGTTTACGAAATTCAGTGACAATTTTATAAAATTATTTATTTGCACATTTAGAATTTTGAAGTCTGTCGGAATGGTACATTGTTTTAGCTTTTTTGATTGTTGACTTGTATATGCTATTAAGTTTCTATAGGTGACATTTGTCTTCATTACTGTTTGTTTCAAGACAGGTCTGTTTCAGCTTTCTAATATGTTGTTTTAACTCTTTAGTGCTGTATTTCACTAAGGTGCTTGTTATCTTTTTCTGTTTTGCTGCTCGTAGTGGTTTTAGGATAGCAAACGCTTCCTGTAGCCACTTAAAGCTTTTGAACAGAATTTATTGTGTCTATATGTGTTTTGGATGTTAGTTGTGTTTCTAAGGATTCAAAATTGATAATGTTCCACCGTTAATAGGTGAATGCATGTAGGGTGGTTTTAGGTGTGTTGATTTGTTGTGTTTTATGTTGGAAAGCTGGCGAATGATGGTCTGACCATGTGACTGGAGTAACCTTTTGAAAGGTAACTAGTTAACTAGTTGTGAATTAGTAAAAATGATATATAGGATGTATTTAGTGACATGTGTGGGTTTGTGTAAGATCTGATGTACTTTCAGTTTGACTAGGCCAGCGATGATGGTTTTTGGTTGGGGCATATTGTCAATCCAAATGTTTAGGTCACCAAGAATGCATAGGTTGCAGTGTAGTGTTGTAAGGTTTGAAACTGTCCGGGAATGGTGCACTGAAAGCTGGTGGTCTCTAAAGGGAGCTACAGGAGGAAGTTGGGGTTAGGTTGCATCTGGTGATGAGGTTCTCACTACCTTGTATGGAAACATCCTCAGCTTTTGTTTGCTTGAATATTACAGCTAGTCCAACTCCACTTTTTCCTATACAATTTTGTGTGATAGTTTGATAGCCTGGAGGAAAAGCTTCATGCAATACTGGGGCCATGTCATCTCCCAGCCACGACTCAATTATGAAGATTAAGTCAGGTTGTGTGTCAATTAGTGAGTTGGAGATGTGGTGCTTGTTTTCGGAGAGTGATCAAGCATTTATTAGTAGGCAGTTTAGAGCCTGTGCTTTGGTGGTGGTGTAACTTTTTTGTAAAACAGTGAGCAGTATTGTTTGAACTTGTGGCAGTTCTGTCATTAGTGCTGGTGTTAGCTGTATGAGAATGGCAATAGTTGTGGTTTTCTACATCATATTACTCATTCAGCAGGCATAGAAGGCTCTTTGAAGGGCCTGTGGTTGTAGGTGGTGGAGATGGTGATTGAGAGTGAGTTGGTGAGCTGAATAGCCTTGTTGGTTAATAGACATGGGCATGCGAAGTTGTGAAGAGTGGCATGTTTCCTTTGTTTGTGTCTGTTTAGGGTGGAAGGTGTATGGATTGGGGTGGTGGTGGAGCATGTGAGTCATGTTTAAAGGCTCTAAATTGTGTAATGGATGAGAGCTGGGTGTATGAGACGTGCTGGAATATTTGTGTTAGGTGTTGGTGAAGAAAGAAAATTTGGGAGTAAAGATGGCTTAGGATGTGTCTTATTTGTGCAGTCAGGAGGGCGGGAGTGGGTGTATGTTTCCAATTTTTGGTGAAATTCATTGTGAAATTGTGTGTGAGAGATTTTGATGTGTTAGTGTGTGTGTGTGTTATGTTTTGTTTTTGTGGGGTAGTGAGAGGAGATAATGATGTAGAGGTTTTCTGAGAAGGATTTGTTTGTAAAGTGAGGGGAAGTTGAATGGTAAAGGGGTGGTGATGTGTTTTGGAGAAGAGAGTATGTGGTGTATGAGAGGGATAAGAGTTATGAGTGTTTGATTTGATAGCTGGAAGAGGTGGTATGTATGGTGGATTGAAGTGTAAGGATTATTTGGTTGTGTTTTTTGGAAAAAGAGGAGGAGGGTGTTGGTGGATGATATGATGGAAGGTTAAGTATAAGTCTGGTGGTGACAGAAAGGGATCTGTTAGGAGCAGGTTGAGGGTAGAGCTGGTGTTTTATAAGAACAGAGAGTATGTGTGTGGATGTATTAAAGTTATGTATAATGTGCCTTTGTGTTGTGTTGATGATATGTGGATTTGATAGTAGTATAGTAGTATAGGACAGAGTGGTGTTTTGTGTGCGAGTGAAGATGCTATTATGTGGTAGATGAGGTAGGAGGTTGTATAGCTGTGGTTGGTGGGGTTTTGTAGTGGTTGTTGAGACATTGAAATGTGGGTAGGGTTTGTTTGTAGTAAATAAGTAGCTTTCATTTGTTGAGAGTGTGTTATTTTGGGGGGTTTTGATGAGTTAAGGTGATGGCTGGTGAGTGATAAAGAGGGTAGCATTTCTGTTCCTAGGGCTGGAGAGGCCCAAACAGGCAACTGCCCTTGTGCTCTCCACCCTTAGCCTCGACGCCCGGGCTGAGACACCCTGTGCCCTAAGGTTAAATAACCCTAGGTCAGGTGACACCTATGAACAATGGGAACTCTAGCTTTAACCATAACCAATCAGAGCCCTAGCCCTAAGCCCTAGGACCAATGGGAGACCTGGGACTTTCAACAAATCACAGCCCTAGCCCTGCCAACAAATTCAAAGCTAAACCCTAATCCCTATATCTGATCACAACCCTAGCCCCAGGAACTAAACAGAACCCCAGACCTATCAGCCAATCAGAACTCTAACCCTACGCCCTAACTCCAATAGAAACCGTAGCCTAGGAACCTATCAGAACCCTAGACCGCCAATCAGAACTGTGACCCTGAGCTCTAACTCCATTAGAATACCTAGCCCTAGGAACCAATCAGAGCACAGATGCAACAACCAGTAAGAATTTTATATAAAAGGTATGTGACTTTAAGCACAGGCTGGTGGGCAGGGAGCTGCTCTTCAAGTCAGAATCTCCTTGGATACTGACAGGCTTAACCCACACATTGCAGGTCCTGGTCAACCTTGCAGATAATGCCTAAATCTAAAGCCAATACAAATACTGCTTTTAGCTCACTTAAACAAAACACTTTCTTGCCAAAAGCGAGTGCTACATACACTTTCCAAACACAGATTAAACCATGTAGCAGATGAGGCAGTCCCTTAAAAACATTCTGCTTAGCCTCTGAGATTTAGTTTGTCTTTTTATATTTTAAAACCACAAGCCTTGGCAGAGTACAGTAGAAAGCTAGGAGAGAGATTTAAACAGTCACAGGTTGAAATAAACAGTACAAATGGCACAGAAACTGAGAGTTCAATCTAAACAGTCACAGGTGGAGAAAAAAGCAGTTTTAAAGTTTTAAAAATACACTGCAAGGTGTTTGTTCTTACCTTCTTTGTCCTTTTGCTTACTGGGCTGTTTAGGGCACAGAGAAAGTGGGGCTACAAAATGGCACCACACAAGAAAGTGCACATACATGCATTTTTATAGTTAAAGATTTTTACTGCATCACTCAAATGTAACCTGTTGGCTGATAAATTGCAGTACAGTACACCTCAATAAATCACAGTGCTAGCTATCATTCAACTCAAAATGTGTGTTCCCACATAGCTCTTCAATGATGAACTGCTATTTCTATCTACATTAGATTTCACAGGTTAACAACTGCTTGGACTCCCAATGTCTGTTGGCCTTAGTATCAGCTGGACGATGGCGGTGAAGGGGACATGTTCGGACACCGATTTGCTGCTTGTAAGGAAATGCCTCTTTTTTGTTTTTGCATGATCACAGCCAATGTTTTGGACTGATGCTGCTGGTTTTTGACTCAGAGTGTACAGAGGCCCGCCTACCAGATCCCAGTGCCAGCGCTCCAACCCTTTCGGAACACTTGTTGAATTGGCTACCCCCAAATGGTACAAGTTAACTTACTTGTAAGTCCCAAGTATATGGCACAAAGGTATCCAAAGTATGTATGTTCAAGTGTTCACTCAGGACGGCAGCAATGATTGTGGCAAGCTACAAGATGATTCTCAGCCTGCCACTGCAGCCTGGAAACTGCTAGTTTGATGTTGCCATTTAAACCAACGGCAAAGCCCACACTTCCCTTAATGTAAGCCTCTCCCAGAGTAGGCCTATCGAGCTCTAAGGCAGGAATCTGTATGTTTTTAAGTAGGATATATATTTTCTTATGTTCTAGCAGTAAAAACAAATTGTAACTTGAGCTGTGTATAAACCGGTAGCCCCACTGACTAGTACAGAGTATTCAGTTACACACTGACCCTTCAGCTGTGCTAACTTCTGAATGGAACCCCCAAAATGGGTACTTCCTGGTATCAAATTAACCGAGGCATTAAACCCAAGCCAAATTTAATGTCAGTGTTAGGGAAAAGCAATTTTTAGAAATGTGCAACTCTATTGGCCAGTTTTTCCAGTGGCCACTCACAGTTGCTGTCCACAAAATAGCCTTCTGCTCTCCTGAGGAGTTGTGTGCATGTCTCCTCAGACTTTGAACTATAGAGGCCTGCCTCAGAGGGAGGTGTTACCACCGCCTCGCAGGAAGCCACACATGGTCTTCGCATAAAAAGAGATCTTCTAAGGAGAAGCCATCACTGATGTGCAATGACAAGAATATTTGCTTTTCAGCCAAAATATTTGGAAACTCATGTCCCTCTATCTCCATCTGTCTTGTGCTACACTATCTTTATTCCACTTCTTTTACAGCCTCTTTACTCCAGGGATTACTATGTTGTCACACGTGTCACTATAAAAAGGCTAGAACTACTGACTTTGTCAATGTTTATTCCAATATCTGTTACATTGAAATGTTCCTGAGTACAACTGTTACTATGAAGGACATAGACTGAAATGTAAATGAGATGCGCTTTCATTCTTCCTCTAATGACGAAATAGTACTAAGTATAAAAATCAGTGGCTCTACTTTTAAATAACAACAGCATTCATAATAGAGCACCAAATTCGCTGTATTGTAGTCTACAGTTAGCGCAGGAACGTTCAGGCACAAGTATCTGAAAACACTTGAAACATTTAAGGGTTATTGCTCAGTGTTTGAAGGTTATAATTATCTAATAGGGTTTTAGCTTTGCTGTTTCCTTCAAAGTGTCGCCTTTTGCTTTCAGACAGAGATTAATTGAAGGGTTTTAAAAGTAACACTCAACTGGATAACCTGAAATCAATACTAAATTCCATTAATGATCTCTCGAGCTACCGTACAGAGTTCCAGAGAGAAACCAAGAAAATGTATTGTCATTAGATGCTTTTTCACAGTGTGACAGGATATTGATTCAAACTGTATATTTCCATTAAGTGTCGTTAGCACTTCGTGTTTGATTCCTTGTCACACAGTACTTCAGTGGCTAATATTAGCTGATATTCCCCTTAAACGGGTATGTCGGAGATAAACTAACTTTTGGCATATCTTTAAAATAAATCATGAATGTTCACACTCATCGACTTTGCAATCTCATTGGCAAAATCTTTAGAGCATAGCGGTTAGGGTTGATTACTGGACCTAGAAAGTAGCTTCTTACGTCATCTTACTTTGCATTAAACCTGTTTCTGTCCCATGTATTTAACTCAATCTAAATCTGAATCTTAACGCAAAAGTATGAAGCAAACTATCTAGGAAATCAGTAGTTTTAAAGCTACTTTGGTTTATGATAAGCAATTACTACCTATTTTTAAGAAGTATTTTATAGCATTTTGGTATAACAGGTAAGAGGAGACAAAAGTAATGTCAAATGCACTTTGCACTTTTTTCTGAAAATTAGCATTTTTAAAAGCTATTACGGTATGATGACACATTATAACAGTACGGTGCACTTTTTAAGTATTCTAGACTTTGACAACATTTTTTTCATTTGCGGCAAAATAAGGTATGATTGATGGAATTTACCTGGTAATCATGGCTGTAACACAATTTTTTATTGATGATTTTATAGAGTAAATGTCCATGTGTGTGTTCTTTGGCCAGCTAATGTGTTTCTTAAGAAGGATGATTGTAAGAATACACATTCAAGTCATCAGATTTATTCAAATATATTTTTACTCTGTGTTTTAGTGACAAAGGGCCAGGGGCCAGATGTAGGTACAAAAAAATTAGCGACTCGCAATTTGCGACTATGTGCGACTCGCAAATTGCGTGTCGCTAATAGGAATGCAGGTACAATGTCCGTGTACAATTTGCGACTCGCACCCGGAGTCGCAACGCAGATAGCGAGTCTGCTGTCTGCGAGGTCGCTCTTTGCGACCGCGCAAAAAACGAACTCGCAATTTGCGAGTGGGTGTCGCAAATTGCGAGTACTATGTAAATTGATTGCAGGTGCTGCAGAACACTCCAGAAACCACTCCAGAACACTCTGGAAACACTTCCTGGCACATGATGATGACATCACAGCCAGGAAGTCTACTAATACACCTGGGAGGAGGGAGGACCACACCCATTTTAAACTGCTGCACAGCCAACAGGAGGAACAGCAGCTACAATGGCTGAAACACCAAGAAAAAGAAAACTCAAATTGGCAGACTGGCAGTTAACACCACTGGCCTGTCGAGAAGGACAGTTGGCCTCCAAGTAGAAATGGCCACTTTGCAGGGGATGTGGCTAGAGGCCTGGGCCGGATCACACATGTGATCGATTTAATGAAGGCACAGCATCTGTCCAGGGGCACAGGGGACACACCCCAGGACAGCGAAGAGGACTCTACAGTGAGCAGTGTCTCTGCCACTGACACTAGGGTGCTCCGGAGTGGGAGTACCAGGCAGAGCACTGCAGAACAACCTGGGACCAGCCAGGCTGGCAGAGGCCGCCGTAGGACATAGACTGGACCCTGTCCCTGATGTAGGGGCACATGACACAAATGTGCCCCATGCATGGTTTGCTTTTTGATGTTCATGAACAGTTAGTAATTGTAAATAGTTGAATTTCTGCACATATTAAATAGTTTTTTTTGTTCCACTTAACAAATGGAGTGTTTGGTCAATAGGTGAGTATGTTTGAAATTGACACGTATCTTCCAAAGTATTGGGTTGCGATGTGTTCCTGTCTTAGTCTGCCTTGATTTGCTATACTCCGATCCCCATGATGCCGATGTGGTTGCTCCTGCTCATCATCCTCTGAATCAGGGTCTGCAGGGGTGAGAGGTAGCCCACGTCGGGTGGCAATATTGTGCAGGATGGCGCATGCAACAGCAATTTTGAATGCTGTAATAGGGGTATACTGGAGGGCACCTCCACTGCGGTGGAGGCATCTGAACCTTGCTTTCAGCAATCCAAAGGTGCGTTCTATTATGTTCCTGGTCCTCTTATGTGCACTGTTGTATCGCCTCTCAGAATCATTGCTGGGTGTTAAGTACGGAGTCATAATCCATGGCCGTAGAGCATATACACTGTCACCTGTTGGGCACAAACATTACACTGTTAGAAAGTCCTGGCTGGTGTGCACAGTGACCTGTGTGTATGTCTACGAGGTGTATGCAGCTCTACCTAGGAGGTATCCGTCTCCAAACTCCCCACGTTCCATGCGTTGGTGTATCCCACTGTGCCTAAAAATGTAGGAGTCATGGGTACTGCCTGGAAATTTCGCTACAATGTCGGTGATGACATAGTGGGCGTCACAAACAACCTGAATATTGAGTGAGTGGGTACACTTTCTGTTGCGGAACAGATGTTCCAGGTTTGCAGGGGGGCATATTTGAATATGTGTCACATCTACACACCCTATGACATGGGGAAAGTTGGCAATCCGGTAAAATTGCAGCTCGGTGCTCTTAATTTCTGCCTCATTCCTGTGTAGGTATATGAAGTGAGACATGTGTGTGAGTATGGCATCTAGGAATGCCCTGAGGAACCTTGACAGTGCACTTTGAAATACCCCACCTGCCACAGCAATGACCCCCTGATAGCTCCCAGAGGCCAAGAGGTGCCGTGAGCATAGCACTTGCACATGCGTAGGGATGGCGCAGCCGCGCAGCGTCTGGCATTCTAGCTGTGATTTTAGTAATTCAATTAATTCTAGTATGGCTGCGCTGCAAAGGCGGTATTTGTCGTATATCTCTTCCTCAGTTTGCTGGAAGAGTGTCTGCCTTGTTCTGTAAATCTTCTCCTGTCTCTGGCTCCTCCTCCTCCTCTGCTGGGCTGCGTGGACTCTCCTCCTCACTGCTATTAGGTATATCTCCGCCATCTTGAGTAACCCAGATGCCTTCTGGGTCTCCTTTTATACTTTGGTAATGGTTACCACCTGCTCTGAGTTGGTGGTAAATGGGACATGCAAACTGGGCTTTTTGCGACCATATGCAATTGCATATGGTTTGCGACTCGCAAATTGCGGCTTCCTATTTGCGGGTCGCAAAATGGGGTTGCAATCTTTGCGAGTTGCTAACGGATTGCATCGCTTTTTGCGAGTCGGAAATTGGATTTTTGCATCCCATTTCCGATTTTGCACAGTCGCAAATAGCGATTCGGGCCATTTGCGACTCGCAAAACTTTGCTACATCTGGCCCTTGATGTAGCAAGGCATTAGCGCCTCGCAAACGGCAAAAAACGCCGTTTGCGAGGCGCTAATGCCTGCACGTGATGCAGAAACACATTTTGCGAGTCGGAACCAACTCGCAAAATGTGTTTCCGACTCGCAAATAGGAAGGGGTGTTCCCACTTGAAGTGGATGGTAACTCATTCACAAACGGGAAGGGGTCCCCATGGGACCCCTTCCCCTTTGTGAATGATCACAAAATTATTTTTTCAGAGCAGGCATTGGTCCTATGGACCACTGCCTGCTCTGAAAAAAACCGAAACAAAAGGTTTCGGTATTTTTTTCTATTTGCAGCTCGTTTTCATTTAAGGAAAACGGGCTGCAGATGGAAAAAAAACTGCTTTATTTAAAAGCAGTCACGGACATGGTGGTCTGCTGTCTCCAGCAGGCCACCATCCCCGTGAGTGCCTAGACTCGCTTTGGGGTCGCAAACTGCGACCCACCTCATAATGTGAGACACCTTTCTGCATAGCAAATTGCGAGTTGCAAATTGCTCATCGGAAGGACTCGCAATTTGCAACTCGCAATTTGCTTTGAACCGGTTTGCATGTCGCAAACTGTGAAAAACGCAGTTTGCAACATGCAAAACGGCCATCGCGATGCTGATTCACATTTTGCGAGTCGGTACATACTCGCAAAATGTGAATCCGACTCGCAAATAGGAAGGGGTGTTCCCTTCCTATTTGCGACTCGCACTGCGATGTAGAATTGCTTTGTGAGTGCGAAAGCGGTCGCAAAGCAATTCGCAGTTAACACCCACTTGAAGTGGGTGGTAACTCATTCGCAAACGGGAAGGGGTCCCCATGGGACCCCTTCCCCTTTGTGAATGTCGCTGAAAATATTTTTTCAGAGCAGGCAGTGGTCCAATGGACCATGCCTACTCTGACAAAATGAAACCAAATGGTTTCATTATTTTTTTGAATTGCAACTCGTTTTCCTTTAAGGAAAACGGGTTGCACTTTAAATAAAAAAAAACTGCTTTATTAAAAAAGCAGTCACAGACATGGAGGTCTGCTGTCTCCAGCAGGCCACCATCCCTGTGAGTGCAGGGACTCGCTATGGGGTCGCAATTTGCGACCCACCTCATTAATATTCATGAGGTGGGTCTTTGCGACCCCATAGCGAGTCGCAGAAGGTGTCTGAGACACCTTTCTGCATAATATTTTGCGAGTTGCAAATTGCAAGTCGGTATGATTCGCAATTTGCAACTCGCAAAATTTTCTGTACCTACATCTGGCCCTAAGTTTTAAGTAACTGAACAATACAAGATTTACCTTTAAAAAAACTCAATCTAAATGCTTGAAATATAATTTCCATAACATTCGAGCCTTGCAAATATGATTCAATTATTAAAATAATGCCTTGTCCGTGTTTGTGTTCCTTCTGAAATATATGCCAGTGCAAGATTAAAAATGTTCCAGAATCTTAAACTTAAAGCTGGTGAACGCATGAAAAATAAATATAAGGTGTAATGTTCAAAATCAAGCTATAACCCAAAGAATGTGCAACATGCAAATATTCCAAAGCATTAAGATGAACCAAAAACAAATATACATACCTGGCATACATCATCAATATGTTTATGTTGGTAGGGAGAGGCCGATTTCAATTGTATTCACACATACTTATTAACTTGGTGCTACAGTGAAGTGTGTTTTCTGTTCAATAACAATTTGACTGGAAATTGCAATGTGCAACAAATAGGTTTTCATTTTACACTAGTTTATGAGCACTAATTGATGCGTAAAAAAGAAATGTGTGAACGATGTAGTGGCATTTGATGGTTAAAGGCAAATTACTGCCCACGATTCATGGCAGCTGCAATCGCTGCCTCATTAAATGCACAGCTAGTAAACTATAATTATAATAATGTAACATTGTGTGGTGCTTTTCAGTACCTCTGCAAAACTCCTGACCCATTGTTGTTAGAGAACTTTTGCCCAAGCCAGTGTAATCTATCTCAGAGTTATAACTGATATAGAATCAGTAAAGCTTGAAATTTATACTAGTACTAGGGAAAGACACACCTTCCAGTCCTAGTGTTCAAAAACAAAGCCGCTATGGGGTTCTGGCCTTGCTCTGCTGGAAGGAAAGCTAGTGCACTTTTTATAGTCAGTAATAAGGCTTATGAACACAACCAAGTTGGCTTGACATGCCTTGACTTCTGAATGGTTTAGCTAGACTATCTCATTCCAAGGCAACATCACATAAAACCAATATCCTTTCTATAGGCCTTCTTTTCAAGGGGACACTCATTAGTAAAAAGTAGGTGACATTAACTTATCTTCCATTCCATTTATTTCCACTGGGAAGAGAAGTCTGAACTTGCTCAGATTGTAGGTTACTCACTGCAGCTATAGTATGTTTTGGATTTATACAACACAAACCGATCTGCAAGCAATGGAGCACAGCAAAATGTGAGGATTTAGGAGAGGAGTACATAGACAGGTTTTGAGGGAGGGTAAAGAAGGCAGGACTAGAGAAATGAACAGCTGTCATCCATAGTCTGAAGGGTTGTATATCTGTGAGGTGTATCAAGAATGAAGTATGTTAGAGAAGCTGGTGGGGGTGAGGGCTCCTAATTCCACAAGCACAGCAACAGAAGGCTGGCTGTCCCAAGCTCTCCTTCAGGTATTATTTGACTTGAGTATGTTCAGGTTGCTGGTGCAGGTGTTAAGTAGCCCACGAGTGATATTAATCTTCCTTGGCAAATGCGGTTGAGTGTTTGACTACATAGGTAGTGCAGCAGACTTTGAAAGTGGTGTGGGCTGGCATAGGGAACCAGTGGATTATTTTTTTGGGAGTGCTTACTGAGACCCTTGATCAATTACACAGTAGTATGAGGAACACTGCTGCAGGTAGCCTTCTGTGATTCTTGCATGTCAATGAGTAGAAGTTGCATCTGTGAAACTACAATAGTAACTGTACTTGTAAGCCTGTTTTGACATTTTGCTTCTGCAAGAAAAGCTTTCACATTGCAAAGCATGATGAGCAGGTGTGAATGGACATGTGGCGTTTTTACAATATCTTTTGAAACTTAATGTGGAGTAAGTTTGGAATTCTAGGGATTTAATATAGTTGACCAGTTCTAGGGATAAGCTGGAAAAGTCAGTTGCTGAGGTGCATTCCTGTCTACATTCCTGTTGGTTGTGATTCCTGAGCACCATAAATTCTGTTTGCAGGAGGTTGAGCTAATAGGGTAACTTTGACATCTAGGCCTGGGCTGAAAAATATTCGTTTTTATTCTCCAATAAGCATTCTGGCTAGGCAAAACAAAAGGATACACAGCTGAAACATTCCGGGATCAGTATCCATGATATGACTGGACAACTAAGTGTATTTTTCTTAAATTGTCAGTACATACTCCCATAAAATATTTATGTTCAATCTTCTACAAATAAGGGACTTTTATCAGGAACTCTAGGATCGACCTAGTTTCCGAATATACTAATTTGTTACAAACTGTTCATCTATAATAAGCATTCCTTGGAGCACATTTTAAACTTTCTGCAATAAGTTATAAATAGCTTCATCATCATATTCAACTACTATAAGGGTATTTTACTTATCCAACTCAATGATCAACCATCTTCTATTGGTAATGTTATCAAATTCACCATGCAACATTTTCAGTCTCCTCTGACACAATCCAACCCCCACCACAAAAGTGGGGCTGGTGAGAGGCTGAAATGTTTCCTCCCTAGAAAACATAGTAACATAAGTATTGAATCTGCTGTGAATTTTGAAGAAGGAAAAAACTGCCCGAGAGAACTGACCCTGCATGCTCATAATTTGCTCAAGACTATCTCTGTGTCATGTTCAGAAACAAAACATGCAAAATCCTCAGACTCATCTTCATCATTTGGTCTGTTCCTCACTTTTGTTGGAAGCTTCATTACTTCCACTTTTATGGACAACCATCCAGTCTTTGTGGGGGAAATACCATGCCTGCTTAATACCTATAATCATAGTAATTAAGGCTGTCCATGGTGTTGCCACAAACAAACACAAGTTTGATTTGCTGCCTCCTGCAACCCATAATCTATCTGCATTAAACTTCTTGCTGTGCTACAACCACCTTGTGGAGTCTAATGCATCATTCCGGTACACCTCTTTCACAGTAACAAGCACCACCAAAGCACAGTTCACCAACTGCTTGAGCAACATCGCTGGTTGGATGAAAAACAACTGCCTCCAGCTCAACACAGACAAAACTGAAGTCCTTATCTTTGGCAACATCCACTCCCCCCTGGGATGCCTCCTGGTGGCCCACAGAAGTTGGCCCACCCATCAACCCCTACGGACCATGCCAAGAACCTCTGGATCATCCTGGACACCAACCTCTCCATGAGCAGACACATCAATACCTTACCTCATCATGCGTCCACATCCTGCAAATGTCACACAAGATTTTCAAGTGGATTCCACTTAACACCAGACGAACAGTCACCCAGGCTCTTATTGCAAGTAGACTTGACTACGAAAATGCCCTCTACTTTAGAATCCCAGCCCATGTTCTGTGCCAACTCCAAACCACCCAGAATGCTATTGCCAGACTCATCCTGAACATCCTGCAAAATAACCAGATCACTCCACACTTCAATAATCTCCACTGACTCCCAGTCCAGCAAAGAAGCAAGTTCAAGCTACTCACCCACACAGACAAATTACTGGACAACATTGGTCCAGTGTATCTCAACCACCTCCTCAACTTCTACTAACCCAGTAGACACCAGCAATCTGTGTACAGGCAAAAGCACACCTCTTTCTCATACTTCACGGCCGAGACTTGGAACAGCCTCTGCAACACCTTAGAACCTCGCCCTCCCTCATGAACTTCAGAAGGAGCCTTATGATATTGCTCTTCCAAATGAAATAAGCATGCATGCTCTCCTCCTCCTACCAGAGCCTGCACTGCTTAGCACCGGTTTACCCTCACGGGTGATTAACTACACTCTACTAACCACTCAACATAACATAACACTGCTGGCTTTCTCTCTCTCATAATTCAATATAGCCTTAAAAACCTATCTGATGTATGTGGTGCCACTATTGCTGTCTCAACATTCATCCAAAGTTTCATCAAACTCCATATTTAAATACTCAAAATGTAAATAAACCCAAGGACCCTGCATATAGAACTTTTTTTAAAAGACCACTAAATGAACTGTAATTGTATTTTACAACTCTTTCACACATGACCTCTTTGATCTGTCAAGGTTTGTATTTAACAATTCCTGCATGCTATGGATGTGCACATAAAGGAACTATCCAGGAGAAGGATGTTTTATACAAAAAAGTTTACTTTTTCATTTAGTACCTTTTACGAAGTGGATGGAACTAGTTGTGCAATGTTTAAACCTCAAACAGTTTTCTTTTTCTGGAGACATATTATTTGGTCAAAATATGTTTGTCGTGGTGTTTAGTTTTTTCATATAAATTACCTAGTGCATAGAATGGTCTGCATTCAGTGGCAGGGGTGGTGGGAAGAGTTATCATCAGTTTAATTGATACATGTTTACTGTATCAGATACCAAGGAGAGAATATCATAGTGCTCTCAGAAGTCATATTTTGAAAGTTTCAACTGAATTGGGTCAGATCCATATTTGTCCTCATTCATGTAGTTGATTTAGATTGAAATATTATCCTACATTGTGTTTAAAGAGACATTTCAGATTTAGTATATTAAACTGCATACATAGAAATTAGTCTGACAAAGAAGTACATTTTATTAATATAATCTGCATTAAGAAAGGAAGTTCTTTCTCAAGGCCTGACTTGCAAAGTAAATGACTACATGGTTCACTTTTGAAACTTCTGGGGGGTGTAACATGAATGCTGTGTTGTTCTAAATGTATCATGAGAGGCTCAATCTAAGCTGTTAAGGAACATTCACACCAACATGCTGGTGTCAGAAATAGCACAAATGTTGCAAGATATCCCATCAGCCTAAAAACACAACACGATGACCAAAGGAGAGAGATCCTGCACATGAGTCACAAAAGCACTGAAAATCTAACATAGTAGGATCAGCTCATAAGTTTTCTAAAGAACTGAACGAGGGTAGATAAACTGTAAGAATATCTGTACAAATCTAGTTTCAAAATTCAATCTTCAAAATATTAACACAACCTCTCATGGAAAGAGATTAATGTAAAAACTTAACTTCACAGCTAAATTTCCTAAATAAAGAATGTGGCTGTTCAAGCAAAAACAAACACAAAACAGCACAACAAAACAACTGAAAAACTCATGATAATAAGATTGTGAAAGAACACATGGTCCAAAACCAGATACAACCCTCACAATCCCCAAAAAGTATGTGACGAGTTCTCCGGCTTTTTCGATGAAAAAGATAAAAACTCTCCCTAACTCACCTACTGAAGCTGCATAAATGCAAAACCACTTCACAGAAGCGAGTACCACCAGATCCTCCTTCAAAGAATTTCCTCTATCAGAATTGCTCAAAAATGCTAAAACTAAACACCCCTCCCATTACACTGAGGCCATTCTCACCACTCTCCTCAAGAAGCGTAGCCTGTCCATTACACTTTCTATATATGTTTTGATCATATTGTACTAGTAAGTAGTCTTTACTGGTACAATCCGCTCCTTACATCTTTTCTCCAAGGTACTACTAAGATCCATGACTGTTTAAAAATAGTCTGGGCCTTGACTCAAACCTTTATTTGATGTCACGGGTTCTAGAGAGATGGCTCGAGACCCGCTTAAGATTTTTTTTAAAGAGGACAATAACTTTCTTTACAAGGTCTAATCAAGACTCATGTCAAGCTGTAGTACTGACACAGCAATTTTAAAAGATGGTTAATCATACCCTCCACTTCCTAAGAGTGGCAGCTGACTCAATGTTCCTCAAACTAAGAGCAGCATTTGACGCTGAAAGTCATGATATTATCCTGAAAATTCTCAAAGAAAGAATGGGGATTAATATTTCAAATCACTTATATTGTATGCTGTCGGCATGCTGATGATGCTTTGCTATATCTGAATGTCACAGTCCCTAACAAAGTTGAATTTAAAGTGAACGTTTAGGCGGATGTTCAAGATTGGATGTCCCAACACCATCCCAGTCAAAACAGAATTCTTCCTAGAATTCCCATCGTATTCACTAATCCTGAGTCAATACTGCCTATATTAATTTACAGTAGTAAAACATAGCCTGGCAATTGTGGACTCAACTAATACTTTACTTTTTTTTGGACAAAATATAAGTGCAATGGAAAAGGGAGTTCAATTTCAACTCAGACTTTGATGTGGTATCAAATCTTTTATTCAAGAACCAGACTTTGTTAGTCATCAACTCTCTACACATAAGTATTTCCAAACTGCATCTTGCCATCCTTAAAGAAGGGCACCATGCTGCTGCCAGACTGGCCATGAAAACAACAAAATTAGATTAGATATCATCTCTTCTACGCTTGTTCGGATCACAGACAACCCAGTTTTTTGAGACATGGAAACATCCTTGTGTGAAAATTGAAAATATCTATTAGGCAATTCCAAGATTCAAAAACAAAAGTCCCTACAACAATTCTTCTCAGGGAGAGCACTTGGGGTGTGAATCCTCAATTCTTTCAGCTGATGGTGCTCTGGACCCATATTCTTAGTTCTCTTGTTTCTGGTTAACCTTTTTAGGATGCCTGACAGGTAACAAAGAATTAGAATTTACCTTTCAATCAATTAACAGAGTAACCTATTTGGTCACACATTAAATTCCAGAGACATAGGATAAAGTTCAAAAGTTTATTACAAATTAAGGGCCAAACTAATGTAAATTAATCTAAAAGACATGCTATATAAGTATAAAATGACCAAAGCAGAGGTAAAGATTTAAATGAGATTAAATTGTACAAGCATAAATTATACAAGAATTTAAGTTGAGGCAATTCAAAAGATGAGAAACGAAATCTGATGATCAGTATTTAAATTTCAGTCTTCTTGCCCAATCATTGGAGAAACTAAATTAATCTAAATGTCCTAAACTGAACTAAAGGAAATCCCAATTAAGTCTCAAATAATATAGGGAATATAGGAAAGTTTCAGCATAACAGAATCCTCAGTAGAAGTTCTAATAAAGAGGTGTTGAACAGCATAAAGTCACACAATGGAGTAAAGAGTGTAGAGGTCTGTTCCCCTCCAAGTCTCAAAGGAATCTTCCCTTGTCTAAGAAGGTGAATACTGATTAAACCTACAGAATCTTCGAGAAAGCCATGTCACCTAAGCCAGTAGTTTTCCACCTTTTTGACACAGTTCAAATTTAATGCACATTTGAAATATGTGATTATAACGTCATCTTTCAATTATGAATGAAAATATGAGCTATACTTGAAATGTGATTATATGCACATCGTACCATAGTACCATAATTATAATACATGAATATAAATGTGCATGAGTACTACAATTCAGCATGTTAAAGTCAAACTTTAGAAAACACATATACATGAACTAACAATTTTCTATTGTGAATGTACCTTCAGTAGTACGATTTAGGTGCTCCTTTTTACATTAGTAACTTTAAGGCACACAATATATGTATTGTTGATTACATTATTTTGTAGCTCCTGTAACGGAGGATGGTATACCCAATTAAAGGGAAATCATTATGAGATTTCTTCAAATAACAGTTGACAAATTTGTTGTTTCAACAGTACTTCCTATCAAAAAAGATTGCCATTTTTAACTGTGATTTAGGGAAACGTAATGTTAATAATGTTGCATCTACATTTTATGCTGCATTCCTCCCAAACATTCAACTCGCAATATAATGTAGTTGCTGTTGTTGTATTTGACACATTTTATAATTGTCTTCTACTGTATTTTACACCATCAATGATATTTTTATATACTACATGATAATAATATAAAGGATACTACCCATTTTATAGTACTTATTTGAAAAACATTCTTTCGTAAAGCACTTTGATCACTTTTGGTATATGTCCACGCTGTCCAAAACTGCTACTAAACAAGTATACAAATAAGGGAGTGAGAGGACTTAATTAGGGAAACCCCCACAAGGTGTCTCTACTTAGACTAAAGGCATTAGTTTTCAGTCCATTCACTAGGATAGAGGCAGTAGTTGGCTAACAAAGATTGGAATTAAGCCATACACTTATAATCAGGGCCGTTATCTCCTTACGCCTGTAATAAAAGAGCAACAAAAATAATCTGACCTTGTGTAATGTAATCTTCTGCTCATATAAAGTGTTTGTATGCCTTTCGGACATGTGTACACTATATAAAATAAAATAAAAAATCTATAAACCTAGTGTTGGAATTTACCCTTTTTGCAGGGTCATCCCCAATCTTTTTGCCTCCTCTTTCTTCTGACCTGTTTGTGTTGGCTTTAGCACTCTGAGCACTAAAGTACTGAAGTGTATATGCTCTCTGTGTAAATTGTATTGTTGATTGCTTTCTCCATGATTGGCATATTTGATTTACTAGGAAGTCCCTAGTAAAGTGCACTAGAGGTGCCCAGGTCCTGTAAATCAAATGCTACTAGTGGGCCTGCAGCACTGGTTGTGCCACCCACATTAATAGCCCTGTAATCATGTCTCCGACCTGCCACTTCAGTGTCTGTGTGTGAAGTTTTAAAATGCCAATTCGACTTGGCAAGTGTACTCACTTGTCAGGCCTAAGCCTTCCCTTTTCTTACATGTAAGACACCCCTAAGGTAGGCCCTAGGTAGCCCCAAGAGCAGGGTGCAGTGTCTGGGTAAGGTAGGACATATAGTAATATGTTTTATATGTCCTAACAGTGAAATACTGCTAAATTAAATTTTCACTGTTGCAAGGCCTATCCCTCTCATAGGTTAACATGGGGGCTACTTTTAAATATGATTAAAGTGTAGATTCCCTTTGGGAGCGGATGGACATGTGGAGTTTGGGGTCTCTGAGCTCACAATTTAAAAATACATCTTTTAGTAAAGTTGATTTTAAGATTGTGTGTTTGAAAATGCCACTTTTAGAAAGTGAGCATTTTCTTGCTTAAACCATTTCTGTGACTCTGCCTGTTTGTGGATTCCCTGTCTGGGTCAGTTTGACAGTTGGGCTGTTTGCACCTCTATCTAGATAGAGACACAAAGGAGCTGGGGTGTAGTCTGCATTTCCTGATGAGCCATCTGTGCTAGGAGGGAGGGTAGGAGTGGTCATTCACACCTGAAAGGGCTGTGCCTGCCCACACACAATGCAGTCTCCAACCCCCTGGTGTGTGTCTGGGGCCTGGCCTGGGCAAGGCAGGATTTCACAAGCAAGAGAGACTTTTAGAGTGAGGGTCCTTGCTTGGACAGGGGGTAACCTGACTGCCAACCAAAGACACCATGTCTAACACCTAGCCTTTATTATGATATGTAGAAGAGGGATAGAAGGTGTGTTTGTTTTTGTTGATTAAGTGCCATAGGTTTTGCACTTTGTCTGAAGTGAGCATATTGAGAGATTATCTGCTTGATTCTGTGGCTAAATTTAATTGCTGATTTCTAGCCCAAACAAAATGAGACTACAGTGAGGGGCAGAAATTGTGGATGTGTTACACCTGCGATTTTCTGCAGGTGAAACCTTATACACATCCCAGGGTCAGCTAGTGAACATTTAAATGGGGAATGACATGTACTTTTAGCATGTTGTTCTGTATTCCAAGGTAGAGTACATAGTCTGATGAAAGATGTGCACCAGTTAAAGTGTGAACCCCACAAAGTCACAAATTAGAGGATGTTCAATTTGCACTAAATTTAGTTTGTGGATTCTGATGAGGACCTTGCAGTTCACGCATTTAGTGGCATACTCTCCCTATAAGAAAGTGGAATAAAGGTAATAGCCAATTAAAGCCACTCGCCTGTGTGGTGCTTACCTGCATGATAAAGAGTATGGGGCAAAGGTCATGTGAGAGTAAAGACTGCTGGGTAAATGTTACATACCTCTCCACCCTGATCTCTCCTGTTCTCTCCTCACTGGTCTTCCCCGTGACAGAGCAGTAAGTTCAGCTTCCTCCAATACCATCTCTTTCCGGCCACAGATTTTCCCTGCATTCAGCAAGAGGAGCACTCTCCAGCTCCTTCCTCCTTTATAGTTGTAAATCTTCTCCCTGCCAGGTCAGTGAGGGCGGAATCACCCTCTCTCCTAATGATATGTTGATTTGTATAGTGCTCTAATCACCCCACAGGGGTTCAGACGCTTAATGATCCCACCTCTTATCTCACCTCTTCCTATGCCTACTCATCCTCTTCCATGCTCCGCATGCCTCCCCCTCCATTGTCAAAGTCTACTATTGGCTTTTACCTGTCAGCATAATTTCTGATCGTTACCATCATTCCGCATCATTCTTAATTTTAGTCACACTTGACTAGAATACTTCACTTTGAGGTACATGACAAAAGGTGTTTGTCTTTCCTCAGAAGAAACCTAAATTTACAAGTTAGGCTTTATTTTTATTTTTATTCTTGCCATACATAAACAGTGCAGGATCTTTGAATGCACTAGGAATGTCTGTTTTTTGTTTTGCAAAAGACAGGGGACATGCAAATATCAAGCACCACAAGACTGAACCTTCCGTGAATTATATTTACATAACCAGTCCTTTGCAAATTCACATTTTTTTTCTTGGGGAGTATCAAATGTGCCCAAACTATTTATGTACAGCAGGTTAACCTGCCCATCTGATGTAACACTTTTACACTTACTTCCAGAAGTGTTGCTTACTGCAGGAAAGTGGCCCACAGCACCAGCCAAGGGTTCCAAATCTCTGGTTTGCCAGGGCTACAATTTCCACAATGCACATGGTCAATCCAAGTAAAATCCTGGTGAAGCTTGTCAGCTGGAGTTGTCGTTGTTGTTGATGTTGCAAGTAACCCTTCTAGCACTTTTCTACCTGTTGCTGATCAGGGAGTCCACTCCTTATCCTCTAAGACAGGCAAAGTCCTTTTGATGTGAAGCCTTGTGAGCGCACCAGGTACAGTTCTTATGAGTGCAGTCCTCTCTTGTGTAGCACAAGGGTCCAGCAGAACAGTCCTTTTCCTCTAGATGTTTCTTTTGGGTCTTTGAGGGTCCACAACACCAGCCTAGGGTCCAGAAGCTCTGATTTGCTCCTTCTCCTTGGAGAGGTGGGACTACAATTCCCACAATGCATCTAGTCAAATCCTTAAAAGTCCACTGGATGCTGGTCAGCTGGGCTCTTCTTGCAGGAGTTGGTGTAGGTGACTTCTTGTAGCTCTTTTATCCCTGTAGCTTTTAGGGAGTCCACTCCTTAAACTTTAAACCAAGGCAAAGCCCTCTTTTGTGTAGCCCAGAGTGTGCAGCAAGTGCAGTCCTTGTGAGTGCAGTCCTTTGTGGTGCAGACCAGGGGTTCAACATGGCAGTCCTTCTTCTTCTTCTTAATTCCAGGCAGGGATTGTAGCAGCTGGGCGGCTCTTCCACTTTTATCCAGGTTTCTGGGCTGACAAGCAGTGGGGCACCCCTTACCAATAGCGTGTTGGATGCCACCCTCTCTGAGGACTACTTTCTTAGTAGTGTGCCATATTTATGTCCCAGAAAGCACTGCTCCACAAAAACCCAAAATGGAAAATATCTCCTCTGGAGGTTCAGATCTGGTTACGCCCACCCATAGGTGTGGCTATCTTTCCCCTACACTTCCCTTCCAGTCTCTTTCCTAAGCTAATTACTGGGGCTCCCGTCTGGCTGGGGGTGCAGGAAATGGGGTAGGTCTTGCCCCCCTTTAAAAACCAGTTTGGTTAATCAGCACCGGTTCTACTTTGGCAACTGCTGCTGGAGATCTCCTCCCACCAGATATTTCCTTTTCTCAGCATAGGCCACTTCACACCTCATTAAGGGAGCTTGGTTCAGCCTCTCAAAGGCTGAGCAATCAGGAAAGGCAACTTAAGGGCTGATTTTAGGTAACTGTAGGAAATAGCTCTAAAACTCTTTCCTTGTAATACTTTTGATATATCTGTGGCAAGTTGTTGGATTTAACTTCACTATTAATTTGAAACCTTGAATGGCATTTTTAGCTCACTCATATCAAACGTAAGACTTTAACAATGATAAATAAAGCCTTCCCATGTTAGCCTATTGAGCTACGTCCTACCATGAAGAAATTTAAATTGGCTGTTTTTCTCTCTCCAGTGCTTATAAAACAACTTTTATATTACCCCTGCATATTATTTCACTGCACCCTACCGTTGGGACACCTAGGGTAGACCTTAGGGGTGACTTATATGTACAAATAAGGTAATTTAAGACTTTGGAAATACTTTTAATTCCATACTCAAATTTGAACATAGTTTTGTTTTAAAAGCAACCTGTAAGACAGGGCTGGCTTTGAAAATGACAGCAGGCATCCCAGCAGTGCACACTTGTGTGCATTAAATCTACTGGGCCTCTAAACATACATCCCCTACCATATACTAGGGACTTACAGGTAGGTTGTCAGTACCAATTGTAATCATTCCTAATTACCATTATAGGTTTTTAACACAGAGCACTGGCCATGGTCATGGGAAACAGAGCCCAGGGCACAATCAGAATCAGAAAACACCACTATCAGTCAAAATGGGGGCAAAAAGTTAGGGGACTTCTGCAAAAAGCCCATTGTTCTCACCCCTGGCAAGAGGTTTATCTTGTCAGGTTGAGTGTCAGTTTAAAACTGCACACAGAGGCTGTAAT
Source organism: Pleurodeles waltl (assembly GCF_031143425.1). Taxonomy (NCBI): domain Eukaryota; kingdom Metazoa; phylum Chordata; class Amphibia; order Caudata; family Salamandridae; genus Pleurodeles; species Pleurodeles waltl. The sequence goes on from NC_090437.1 coordinate 1,182,206,510, forward strand.
GGCAGGTCAGAGACATGGTTAAAAGGCTACTCAAGTTGTTTGCACAATCAGTGCTGCAGTCCCACTAGTATCATTTAATTTACAGGTACTTGGCACATGTAGTACCTCTTTACCAGGGACTGTCAAGTAAATTCAGTGTGCCAATGAGTTGTAAGCCAATTCTACCATGTTTAAAGGAAAAAGCATAAGCACTTTAACACTGGGTAAGGGTGGTAAAGTGTGCAGAATCCTAAAAGCCAACGAACACAGGTTCAAAAAACAGGTGGGTGAAGGCAAAATGTTTGGGGATGACCCTGCAGAAAGGGATAAGTCCAACAAGTATGTTTCATACCTCATATGTGAAACTCTTGTTTGTGTCTGTGGGCTTCCTCAGACCAGTTTAGGGAGATTGGCCATTAATATGTATCAATTGTTTTTTTTAGTCTTTTTGAGAGATTATGCAAGTGTTCTTTGAAAAAAATACTTTTCTCTGGAAATTACTTTTTCTGATCCTAGTTTGTGAGTCCAAGAACCTGTTCTTTGTATTGTAAATACGGCACACCAATGGTGTTGTTAGGTGGAGGTGGGGGCGCAAGAAATCTGGTGTATTGGTACTGATGCGCCAGATTCTTGTAAATCTGGGCCTTCATTCAGAAATACCAGTTCCTAATGTTGATGTATTTGGGCCCAAATGATTACATATAAAAGGTTACCCGCTGGCTCCACATTAGTTTCTAGCCCTAGGGTTTCCATTAACATCCCAAATACATTATGGGAGGTACACAATAGTTTTATTTCAATTCAACCAACACATCTGAAACAGTGTTTTCTGCAAGAAAAGCCCCATACTACAGCACAGTGTCCCTGTTGGTATGGAAACCCTATATGTGTATAAAGTGCAAACATATTAAAACACCTTATTAAGGGCTTCCATAAAGATGATGTATCTTAAGCATCATACTTTACACAGAATTGTGATACTTTATGTATTGATGCATGAGACTTTGGTGAAGGTTGTTTTTTCTCATGTTGCTATAAATATTTACTGTTTATAAAAGTTTGTCATTGTGTGTGTTCGCGAGGGCCGAATGTAGGACTAACATCTCCTCTATCATTATTTATAAAATGTAATCACCAGCTGTCACATCTGCCCCACCACCCCTTTTCTTTCTTAGTAAAGTGTGCACATCTGCTGCGGCATCTCAAAAGTCCACCATCAAAAACAAGATAAACTTTTGTATAACTATTCAATGTCACTAAAATAAAGTGCCACAATAAGGCTTGTGCTGCAACATTTCTTAATTCATGCTACAGTATCCTGATACAATTGTTTTTGCCCAGTCCACTTTAAGGATTGTCACCATTTAAGACAAAGTGACACTGTATGACTCCTCAAGTGGTAAAGAAGGGCATAGCTCACATTTCCGGGTTGCAAGAAGGTGTCCTCTTTTCAAAGTTCCTCTTTTCACTGGCTTTGGATTGCTTTTGATAGCACTGGGGCAGTTGCTATGATCATATTTTGACTCTGGGGTTAGTGGCAACAACAGACTTTCCAACATCATTATTCTATGGCAGTGATGCTCAAATGTCTTCACATTCAGAAATGTGTTAAATAAAAGGGCAACCTTTTTTACAGGTTAACTGAAGTTAAGGGAAGGAAGTAATAAGGTGTCTTGCAACACTTAACTTTAGTAACACCTTCATTTCTTACATCAAGCATGTTAAAATATGAGAAAGTGTCTTCAAAACTCCAAAAAGTGTATTTCATTAACATGAGGGAACGTTTCATCTCAATACATCAGATTATATCAGGGCACTGAGAAGTATTTTTTAAAGTGATGTTTCAAACAGGAACTTACCCTGACAACAATGCCAATAGTGAACTAAGTGAAGTGATAACTCAATTGGTATGTGCACCCTCTGGGTTGCTATTATACATGCTATTATACATGAACAACATTATAGTTTACTAAATCAAACACAAGAGAGGGTTTTCTACAGAATACTTCCTGAAGTCATGTATTTCTATGTCCTGTTATATGTGTTAACGAAGAAAAAGGATGGAGAATGAAATAAAAAAATTGCCTTGACTCACACAATTTGGTCAAGTGGGGAATCCAGGACTGATCCCAGGTTTTCAAGATTCACATTGCGCAATTCAGCCTTTAGATGTACATGTTTTGTGTCTCCTATGCTCACCTTATATAGATAGCCCCCCCGCCCCCACCTTGCGGCGCTGGCCACAACGAAGACCAAGTTTTTGGCTCCAGGGAAAATGTTTGCGAGTACCCATGGTCTATGGCCCTAATTCTGAGTTGGCCAAAGTAGGAGCTATTTATCACATCTGATGTAATTTAGTGTTCGGGATTCATGAGATGCGATAAATAGCTCCTCTTCAGAGTTTTGGGGGAACCTATGAGGATTTTGGTGTTTAACGCACAAGAATACATTTTACAGTAAATAGCTAATTGTTTTGCACTTTTACATTCTGGGAGGTTTTACGTGAGGAAATGTAACGCAAGGTGGGATATGTAGCACACCCAGCAATTACTGAGCCCGGTAAATACCACTCAACTCGGAAGTCTAACCCCTCAAAACATGGATTGGATAAGGGGTGAAGACAGCACTGACCCACTATATGTGTTGCTAGTAAAATCATCCATTCCTGACCGCACGCTGGGGGAAGTTTTATTTTCATGTGCTTACAAACAAGTGACTTAATTGTTTTGCCCGAAGGCAAACCATTTTGAAAACTGCCCCCATTAATTAAACCACAGAACAAAAGGGCGTTTACACCGTATACGATGAACCTCTAAGGGCGTAGGTATACCAGCTACAGTGATATGTTTTAGTAACTGGCAACGACCCTCCAGCTTCCTACTATACATTTACATCTGCCGGTAATAGGCATGCCCACGACCATCAGTACACAGGTTTCAGTACTGCTCTGTGGCCTTAGACCTCAAACACACAAACCATCAATTCTTACATGTCAGCCAACAGAGCCACAACCTCACTCCACTTACCTGTCTCTGTAAACCGAGTATGACCCTGGGATGTTTTGGAAATGACATAACGGATTTAGAAAAATTGAACCTGGTCTTTAGAAATGCGCTGCGATGCCCTACTCATGGTAGATCGTGCACTACTTAAATACTAAAAAAATATAACAGTAATACTTATTAGTTGACCTATGTGTTCACGGTGCAGTGGAAATTCACTGCTTTCAATCCTCAAATGCCGTGGGCGGAAAAGGGGAGGAGGGCTCTGAAGCGTGGGGGCAACCCCTTGCACCGCAGGGGCATGAGATACAGCCCTGAACGGATGGGCATTTATGAATCTTCGGAACATTTAATAAGAGTTAGTTTTTAGTGATTCCTAACTATACGTGTATAAGTATTTTTCATCCCTTAACGTTCCTTCTACATCATTATTGCACAGTTATATGGAAAAGCGTCTTTGCAAAGGAAGAAACTTTTTTTGAAGAAATGAAACTTGGCAACATGTTTTTTTTCCTTTTTTTACTGTTCAACAACATAATAAATCACCAGGCTATAGGGAAATATTTTACACTCATTACCTAGTTGGATAACATTAACTATCTAGTTAATCGACTTGCAATGAACTAATGTTTTAGGGACTCATGCCATTGCATGGGATTATGTCTTCTTGGCTAATTGCCTGCCTGGGTAGCTTCAGTATTCTCATTAGATGCACTGCCTTGAGGCATGACCAGCTGCTGTCGTGAACTCTCCGGAAAGGTCAAAGGTATTTTGCCATTATTAGTCTTCTGAGTGTGTGCTTATGGATTGTTTGTTTACAACAGTTGTTATAGAATTTGTCATGGCAATTTACTGACAGGAAGCTATTGCAAATTAGGGCGATTCGAATGCTCTGTGTGTATTTACCACGTGGAATAAGGAGACCTTACTACAGTGTGCCAGACGCTACAGCCAGATTGCAGGGCTATTCAGCCTAACTCTGACTAACAAACGCCTTTTAATGTTTATGGTAGAATGAATACCCTTTACAATAATTCCCTTTAAAATTGTTCTATCGGTCTTTTCCTCTTACCTTTTAGCCCGTCCAATTTAAGTGACCTGTATAAAAGATTTTACAGATAAGTAAACTAGTGGTTGTATACATTTGCTGTTGCGTTTAGATGATATATTTCATTTTGGATAATGCATATTTATCCATATATCCCGCTGTTCTTTACAAGTATCCCAGCATGTAAGTGAACCACTCACTACATGTTCTTTCATTACACAGAATTGCTTCGTAGTTCTAGTTAATATTCTAATGTCCTTTGCATCATAACTAGGGGAATCTGGAGTACTACCTAATACAAAATATAGTTTTACAAAGTTCTTTCCCTTCCCATCCGTCTAAACAGTTTGTCTCCAAACTTACTCGTGTAGTATATGATTATTCTTCACACAGGGGACCTGATTCATAAATGTTCATAGGCACCTCTATACTTACTCACTTATATATTTACTACTAAACCTACAAAACTTTGTAATGTTTTGCTGTTCACCATTTCAGAATACAGATTAACACTTTGGTGTAGAATGTCTTGTCTCCACTCATTTCAAATGAGGGGTTAAAGCCTCCTAAAAATGAATTTATGAGAGCAAAATTACTATTATCTCTTCAACTGTTGGATGACGATTTGAAATATTTTTTTAAAAGTTTAAAAGCTTAGTTTTTTAATCAATTTATTATACATGCATACAAATCATTTACTACACACACAAATAATTAATTTTACATACTTATTACAGATATGCATGTAAGTGTAATATATAGATATATATATATATATATATATATATATATATATATATATATATATATATATATATAAAGAGAGAGAGATTTTATTATTTAAAAAAAGTTAAAGTAATGTTATATTTAGGTGAAATGTTCAGTAACAATGTAACATTTTAAAATAAAAAAACACAGAAATTATCCAGATATAGTTACTGAAAGTATTTATAACTCATGCCCTAAGGCAACTATAACTCGCACCATCACCATGCACAGTTTTCTCACCAACAATGTAGTTGGAAATGTTGCATTGGTATTAACAATGTAACAGTAACAATGTAACATTAACAATGTAACATGTAAAGCTAAAAAACACAGAAATCAACCAATTATTGCAAGTACATATAACTCATGCCCTAAGGTAAGTATAACTCACATCAGCACCACACCGTTTTCTCACCAATAATGTAATTGCATAGAAGATGTCATGAGCGATGTAATATGTTGTGAAATTAGAAGTGCATAGCAAGGGAGTGAGTTCCTGGAGCCTTTAAAGGTTCAAGGTGGGTGTGCCGCCCTGCCTTTTAATTAGATTCATGGGCTAAAGGATGGGATCCCTAGGACCTTTTTAACTCTTGGGGATGGGTCACTGGGGCCTTTTTAGGCTCAGGATGGGGTCCCCAATGCCTTTTCTTGGATCAGGAGGGGTGTCGTGCAGTCTCCTTCCTCTTTTAAATGCATTTTAGCCCAGTAGATAGGGGCTTAATTGGACTCCGTGAGGGGGGCCCACACACCCCTCCCTTCTTTTCCACCTTGGCCTCAGGGGATAGGATCCTTGGGGCCTCTCAGAATCTTGAGGATTCTTAGCCTCCGCCACAAAATAAAATTGCTTCAACCCCTGTGCCCTGAACCACTCTAATAAAATTAAAAAGAAAGTTTGGCCCCAGGCTTAGGGGGCAGGTTATCCGTACCCTGCCCCTCTTTTGTTTGTTTTGCAATTGTCACGACAATTTTGAGCCCCAAGTCCTAAAATGGCTGCCACCACTTCCTGGTTGAGGTGGTGACAGCCAATCATATCTCAGCAGCAGATCTGTTGGATCCGTGGAAATTCTGCATCGCTAGATATAGGAAGATTTTTTAGCATTAATTGCTCAGAAACTAATGAACTGATTTACACCAAATTATGAAAATCACTCTTTCGGGCCAAAATCTAGATTTCTGGCAAATTTGATGTAAATACATTCATAGGTTTGGGCTATAGCTGTGTCTAAAGTAGCTATGGCGAAATGAATGGGGAAAATGCATTTTGGGACCCCCACCTTTTTCTCAGCCCTTGTTTGACTGATTTCCTCAACATTTTCTGTGCACAAACAAGTTGAAAAGTCGAATTTGGTTGGAAACTTTGTGGTGATTCGTCAAATGGAGCCAAAGTTATTAGCAACACAAAAATAGGCAAATGGGGATTTCCTATGGAAACATGATCCTAACTATAACCACCTAGTGTTATATATATATATATATATATATATATATATATATATATATATATATATATATATATATATATATATATATAGTTTATTTACCAGTCCAAGATGGATATGGAGATATATGTATATACACACACACACACATTATAAGCATTACAAATACGTGTATGTAAATGTGTGTGTGTGTGTGTGTATATATATATACACACACATATATATATATATATAAATATATATATATATATATATATATATATATATAGAGCAGTGTGAAAGTGCTTTTATTTGCAAGTGGAATTCCTGGGAGCATTGGTGCCTGGCTCTCCAAAAAAAAACCACACAAATATTAGGACTACATGGAGGGAGAGAGGGGTAATCGAGTAAGGGGTCCGAGTAGCAGTTAGCAGGTCGGGGAAAGGAAGGGAAAGCAGGGAGAGAGCAATAACAATGATGTGGAGACACACACAAGGGAGAGAACAAAACAGGGTAAAGGGAGAAGCACAAGGGTAAGAGCAACACAGAAACCGGGAGGAAGAAAAAAATATGGGTGAGAAAGAGTAACACAGAGCACTTGAAGAGAGAAGCCCACAAAACAACTGGAAAATACATGCAATCTGAGGGAGAGCTTATGCAAAACGTAGTTCTCTAAAAGTGAGTAGTGGAAGGACACAAGCAAAGAGACTGGGATGGGACAAACACAAGATGGTCAAGACAAGTCATCAAATAAGAAGCAAGCAAATGAGAGTGGCTATAAAGACTGCCACTGGTAATCAATGGATAGGTTTTAAGCCCACTGTAAGTTTGCTGTAATTTGACATTAGATCCTTAGATTATGCTGGCTGGTAGACTTAACCTAAAAAGGGGCTGAAATTGAAATTATTTAATTTTCCAATGACTTGCCTCAACCTTCCAATTTGCTTTAAAGTCAACCCCAGGCAGAGTTTGCACTACATAAAGTAGTGTGTACAAAATAAGAGAAAGGGAGCGATCCTAATCACATAGAAACTAACTCCACAAAATACCAAGCTTGGTGCAAGTGAAGTGACATCACACACCGATTTACCTTACCTTGAAATGCAATGCTAAAGCATTCACTTGCTTCTTAGGTGCCTTGAGAGGGCATACTGCCTTGTTTTTCTCTTTTTTACACTTCTTCATTTGAAATAAGATGCAGTCATGGCTGCAGGTTTGCCTTGAGAAATTGTGAGCATTTCTACAAGATCATTAGTGGCAGGTCATGATGACTGCATGATGATACAGCTGGTGTTCATGATGGTGGTGGTAGGGTAGGAAATGGAATGTCATCAGGGTAGACGTGATGGGAGCATATTCCTTGAGGCCCTTGATGAGATGTGCTGCTGTGAGCAGTATGCCCCTAGACATTGAGAGTATAGTGCCTGCGTGGGAGTGGAGCACGGCCTTGCCACTATGCAGGTGCACAAGTACAAGGCCTTGGCCAGCAGTTCTGAATTTGCTTTCTGAGAGTTATGTTAGCCCTTTCTTTAGCAGAGAGAGCTGATAGCATGCCATATTTGTTTTCTTAGTGATTTGTGTCATGAGAGTGTAGTATGTGAATCTAGTGGAAATTAATGAGTTGGCAACGGGTAAAAAATGGGGATCTAATCCATCCAGGTTCATGGTTTTGAGAAGGTTTGGACTAGTTGCTGCCAGGTTCATGGTTTTGAGAAGGTTTGGACTAGTTGCTGCTTGTTCTTGTTAGTGGGGTTGGGCTTTGGATAGGTGTTAGACATTGAAGTCTGCATGGGGAGCAAGCAGTGTTTGAAATATTGGCAGTCTAGTGCAGAGTAAACTTTAATGTAGAGTTGTGTTTGTATAATCAGACTTTTGGTCAACTTTTATCGATGTAATCCTCCAGGTATGTGAAGGCTGATTTTTCAGTGATGTTGCAGATGAAGGGTAAAAACAAACCTTCCAAAAACTCAACTCCCATCATGAAAACAACCCAGTTAATATTCAAGCTCAAGACATTGACGCCTTATACAACTGGAACTCCTCTACATTGACAAACAGGTACCAATAAAGATCACATCCAAAGTCAACAAAAAAAGTACACCACATGAAATAAAGACATCATGAAAAGAATGAAAACACAAATCAACATATGGCAAAACAAGTAGAGGAAGTCAAGAGATGGAAAGGGCATAATCTCACAACGTCAGCATAACAATGCCTACAGAAGAGCCACTAGAACTACAAAAAGTCAACATTACTCCACATGCGTAACTGAAGCCGACTGCCCTTCTAAGGAATTTTCACAAGACTCTAGCAGAATTCTGAAATCCCGAATGCCAACACACAGAAACACCACAATTGCAAGCCTTTGGTGACAAAATCCCCAGGGAATTGATCTCCAGAATCAAAAGGAAATTTACCTTAAGGATAACCCAGCCAGTACTACTCCAACACATGACCCACCTACTATAGCAAGAGACAAAAGCAATTTTGTACCACTGAGCACTTTCAATACCCTCTCTTGAAAGGATTTCCTTGACATTATTGTTGCAAGTAGACCACCATGATCACCCTGCAGACCTGACACCTCCAAAATTCTTTAAAGGTATCATTTGCACAACCTGTGAATCGGAGGTACCTAGATGCTTACCCAATAGGTACCTGAACCTAGGTTCATTCCTATCGATCCACCTGACTCACCACACTGCAACATACATCAAATGAACCCTTCATAGGTGAACTATTTGGAGGAGTAGCATTTACCTAACTGTCAAAAACTACAGAAGAAAATTAACTAATGTCAAACAACCAGGTTTCTGAATATGCAGAGCACAGAGTCAGTCATCATATCCATTTGGAATACCCTAACACTCACAGTGAACAAGAACAGAGTGGTGGCTCTATTTCTTATGGACCTAACATCTGCATTTAGCACTGCCTGACATGGCTATTTCAAAAGTAACAACATCATCCCAAAACCCTGGGATGGAACCCACAAAAGGTAATTGCACTTTCAATTACAATCTATAGTTTGCATCTCATAGATATGAAACAGCCCAACAGCACACTGCTTTTTATATCTAGCTAAATTAGGAAGGGCTGACCTATGGCTATCCTGGGTATTATATATTAATCTCAATTGATACATAACCCTTCTAGCCCACACTAATACTAATACCATAACACTCAGCTGAATACCTGAATAACTCAATAATAACTTATTTTTACTGCTTAATGCCCTTACATTCACATAAAGCATATCTGCTATGGGTCTTGTCCATCACCCAGTCCTGTACCAGCCCATAAACCAGCCATCACAAACTGAACAGGCATGGAATAACTAAAGAGATCTTCTATATAGTACAGGCAACTCAGAGGACTCTAAACTAGTACACTACTGCAGGTTCCAACTAGCTATGTACCATGACTGCTTTTTAGATCTCCCAATGACATTCACATTTGGGATGATAGTAACACGTCCATTCCAGCAGATCTCTCCACCACGTCTCTCTCTAAAGCTGCCTTCCCAAGACCATACATTTTAATCAAAATATCAGGTTGAATATCCAAGTCTGTTAACCAGCTAGAACAACTGCAAACCTAAAATGTCTTCCTAAGATATTGAGCATGTGTGCCAAACAAAACCTGGCCACCAAGTTGCTGAAGACCCCAGTGCCATTCGGACTGCTGCTGTTGTGTTCGCACCAGTGCCCAGAATTACCCAGTCATTGAGCCCATGTCTGCTGAACAGGACTGCTGAACCAGTTCCACCCATAAGGCTTAAATGTTACTGACTGTAGAAAGGCTGACAGCTGATGCTGGTTTACACGCTTACATTTAATAAGTTTTAAATTCAGTTTAGGAGAAGCTAGAAAAATGGTTCAAGGGCTGATTTAAATAGTAATTTGAAATCCAACTTAATGGGCAAGTTCGATTTTATATTGCTACTTTGGAAGTGACACTTCCAAAGTTATAATTTTCCTGCCCTGCTTAAAATTAAAAGGCTTTCCTGACAATGTCCAGACCGCTGTGTCTTCATTGTGGTGAGATGTTTATTTCTCCCAGACAGTGGACAAAGAGCATAGGTGTGGGGAGCTGTTTTTCTTCCTTGAACAGGATGGCTTGAGGGATGTGGCAACACAAAAGGATGATGGACGGAGTGCTGAAACTTTTCAGACACTCACCCCCAGCGACAGAGCTGTGTTAAATCCATCGTTCTTTTGCTGTCCAGGCCACCCCAGTTTGGACTCAGCTATATGCAAATCAGTCTTGACCCTGCTCCCCATGAGAGCAGACCAGCCCGAACTGCCAGGCCAGGACCCTCCTAGCACCAGAAACAAGTATCCTGGGACCGGTTTCGGGGTCTCACCCCTCATCAGCAAGGCTAGCTTGAATCCAGTGGCACAGTGAGCAAGGGACTCACGTCTAGGCATACCCTGACTACTTAGGGCAACTTTACCAATACAAAAATATGATGGACGGAATGCTGAGCTTTTCAAACGCTCACCCCCAGTCACAGAGAACACAGTGCTCTGGAAGAAAAGGACTACTATGTTAGAGTTAAGTAGGGAGGGGCACTGTGGGATAGTGTACAGTAAAACACACAGGAAGTGCTGCAAAAGTGGGTAGTGTCAAGCCCAGGAACCTTTACCCCATTTGTTAGGGAGTAGCCAGGAGTTTCCCATACCAGTAGTCTGGCACTGAGCATAAACGTTCCTTCCCCAGAACCATCCTTAGAATACTCCTGGACATGTGGAGAATCAGAAGAAGGACTGCCCTGCTGGTCCACTCCTTGCAACTGCAAAACTATCAAGTTACAACTGGACTTTCCCTGGGCACTGCTGCTGGCCTCTATTGGAGAGAGTGCAAACGCTAAGTGGTGCCTGACAGGTCCAGGACCCTTGGCTGGTGCTAGAGAGTACTCATCCTGTTTACATTGCAAAAACGTACTCCTCCTGTTTACATTGCAAAAACTTGGATGTAGAAACTTGTTGCTATCTTTCTGCCTGGTGAACTGACTCAGACCAGGATTACCATCAAAGCAGCAGCCGTTGACATTGAATTGCCTGTCAGCCACAGCATGCTAATTTGCCCTGCTGAAGGAGATCTGACTTCCAGAAACAGTTCTAAGTCTGAACATATAGGGCTTCATCGGGATTGATGTCAGACAGCAACCATCAAAGCCTTATGCAGCACAGACCATGAACTTCTCCTGCTTGGAGAGTCCCAGCCTTCATCGATTAGTGCTCCGGGATCCAGTTTTCCAACAAGCCACCATAGTCAAGTCTCACTTTGGATGAAGCTTGCACCTATCCCTGGCAATGAGCTGTTGCAAGCATTTTCCTCCATAAAAGTTACCATGTCTGAAGGTGAATTTTCCACCACAATAAACCTGGACCTTTGTATTCAACCACAAACCATCACAGTCGGCCTTCACTTTTGACTTTGACCCGGTCTAGTGTGACCAGAAAACCCTGGTTTGCCCTTTGCACTGCTATTTTAACTTTAACAAAATCACATCTTAGATTCCACTTTTGGATTTTTGTTGTTTTGGTGTCATTTTATTCATTGAAATTTACTCTATTTTTTAATTGGTTTGGGATTTTTCTTGTGTTGTATTTTCACTCTATTACTGTTTGAGTACTGCATAAAAACTTTACACATTTCCTCTCTGTTAAGCATTGCTGGTTTAGTTAGTGACTTTTGTGGCATTAGGCAGAGGGGACACATCTGCTGAAGTATTGGCCTAGGGGCCATGACCAACAAACCCACTGAGCAGTCTGCTCGGTGCCCATGATCCTTAAAGGATGCGAGACAGCCATCCATGGTGTCTTGCACTGGTGCCAAAGTATGAAAGTGTGATGCCGCTGACTACAGTGGCCCATGCTATAGACAGGGGTCCCAGAGAGAGTAACTCTGTACTGGGGGTGTACAAACTGAAAGACTGTGCCTAACATGAGCAAAGAATAACTGTTGCTTGTCCAAATGCTATACTTTGATGGAATGAGCATTCTGGGACAAAAGGCTATTGAGCTGTCCTGTGCTCCATTCTGGGTAATAACTTATGACTTGCATCTGAGCCTAGTTTATTGCCAGGGCTGGCTTTAGGGCAATGTGAGCGGTGGAGCCGCACGGGTGCTGACCTGGTTTGGGGGTGCGGACCTCATGGGGGTGCTGTGTTTAGCAATAACATCAGAAACCTGTTCTTTAAAAGCATCTGCTGAAATGTTCCATGGGCATCCAGCCTTCAGGACGCAATTAAAATGTCAAGATAACACTTGTGATTAATATTCCTGCTAAGGAGAGAGACAGGAGATTTGCCCAGCGACAGCTTCAACGCACCATAAAGTAGTGCAGAGGGTTAATAGGCCTGCTCCAAAGGGCAGAATTATATTTTGCATGGATAGCTCAGTGGGTTAGTAAAGTCACCTTTACAGGCGCTTTAAAACTAATTAATGTATGTGAAAGGGGGGATATTGAGAGATGAGGGACACATTTGGCACGTAGTAGTGAGGCAATCCGAGGAGGTGGTCATGGGGTGGGGGACGCCAAAATAGACTGTCGCACTTGGTGCCACCAGCGCTAAAGCCGGCCCTGTTTATGGCTATATGTATATCTTTGCCTGAGTTGTGTGAGTGAAAAAGAGAGGGCACACCAGATATCCTCATTTCAGTACTTCGTATAGCTGGTTACAACCCTGGTGCTTAATCAGGTTTTGGGTGTGTAGTATTTCATTTTGCTGTACAATTAAAGTACTTTCTATTTAACAAGCGATGAGCACCTAGCTGAATAGGATGCTATTGTAACAGTTGGTTGACTGTTGAATTTTGAGAGCTGGTCCCCACACTATCTCCATGACAAGCCTTTGACTATTTGCACCACAAATCAGGAGCTGAGATCGGGGACACACGTTTAAGTACTTGGATTTATTACAAAGTAATCTTGTAATTAATCACCCAAGTGCACACCAAGCTCCTCAACTGTCCTTTGCTCCACTCATTTCACAGTTCGACAATAGAATCTTAAAGAATGTGACATCACATAAGTTAACAAGTAGACAGACTACTGTACAAGACATTACAAATGACCAAATGCACAAATGACTAGTGATAATTTTAGCATGAGAATACTACACTAGTTTTTTCTCTTTTTTTGTTGAAACAAGATACATGCAAAAACATCTAGTATAAAAAAAAGATAACAGCAATAAAAAAAAAGAAATGCATCAGAACCACTTCACATTGCGTATGTAAATTTCGCAAAATTGAAATGTACTAACACTATCTCACAGTGCCATCTACCTGGCATTCCTTTTAACTGGTGCATCAAATAAAGCAGTATTAGCCGTTCTATTTCCATCTGCCCTTAGCTCACTGAGCAGCTGAGAATTTCTGAATCCTGGTGCAGACACAATTTGTTTACTGGGTGTAAGTTGGTCAACTAAAAACATGTCTTTACTCCCTGTCGTGATCTTGGCTACTTTTCCTTCATTCCACCAGTTACGTCCATTCACTCGTATGGCATTTCCATACACTCTATCAACTTTTACTGGTTCAGAATATTTTGGGTCACATTTTTTGACAACACTTGGTATTTTGGTACCAACCCAATCACCTACTGCTAAGTGAGCGTTCTTGACATTTCTGTTCTTGTCATAATACATTTTTTGTTTGCATCAAGCTTTCTCAACATTAGATCAAATACTGGAATCAATATCTTCCTTAGATGCTTGGCACTTCAAAAATCTGGGTATCCAAGCAGGTCTACATTGAGTGGCTGGTTTCCTTCCTTTAAGAGCTTCAAATGGAGATATTCCTGTACTCGAATGTGGTGTAGTTCTGTAGAACCGCAACATACTCTGTACAGCAGCTTCAGCCACACACCCTTCAGCTAAAAGCTAAAACCCATTGTACACATTTACCTAAGACACGATTGAAGGGTTCAACTAAACCATTGGTTTTTGGTTGGTAAAGAGAACTCTTCAAATGTTTGATTGCACTTTCCTTCAAGAAATCTTTCACCGCAATGGATACAAATTGCACCCCATTATCAGAGACTAGTTGTTTAGGAAAACCTTCATACATAAAAACACCTTTGAGAAAAGTCACCACAGATTTAAAATTGGGTTTACTTATAAACAATTACATGTGGCCATTTTGAATGATAATCCACCATAACATATGCATACCTTAACGTTTGTGGAAATGAATTAAATGGTCCCACCAGATCAATCCCATCCTTTCCCCAAGGATGCAAGGGACACTCAATAGGCTTCATTGGAGGTATGCATATGTTCATAGACTTGTCGCATGTGGCACAGATTGGCCATTCTTTAACCAAAGAATCTATGTCCTTATCCATTTGTGGCCACGAAAAGTACTCCCTTACCCTTCTTTTGGTGAGAGTGGAACCCTGGTGTCCTTCATGTGTGTTTTCAAAATGGCATATCTAATGACCAATGGAGGTACTAATTTATCACTTCTCATTAGTACACCATCTTCAATAGTTAATTCATCAGATACCTTAAAAAATGGTTGAAAATTTGAATCCAAAGCCTTTTCATGGGGCCAACCTTTCATAACATTACACAACAGTGCATCATTTTCTTAAGCTTCCTTCCATTCCATTTCTGAGATAGCACTAGTATGCCCAATCTCTACAGCTGTAATAAAACAATTCACATCTACTATGTTGTCATTTTCCTCATCTTTTTCCTTAAAAGGAAATCTAGGTAGGGAATTGTCTCTCACATTCTTCCCACCCAAAATATTGTCAACAGTAAAATGAAACTGTAACAGTTTAGCAGCAAAACTAGCAATCCTTGGAGTGCTACTCTTAATATTAATATTAATACCATTGAGAATAGTCACTAGTGGTTTATGGTCCGTTTGTAGAATAAAGTGTCAGCCCCAAAGATAGCATATACATTTTTTGATGGCCCACCAGCATGCCAAGAGTTCTTTTTCTATTACAGAATAGTGTATTTCATTGTCTCTGTTCCTGTTCACCACACATTTCATTGTCTCTGTTTGTGTGCACTACACATTTGCGTTAATATGCCTCCACACCACATTTGCTAGCATCAACAGTTAAATAACATTTAATATGGTCATAAGACTGCAAAACATTCACATTAGATAATTGATGTTTATTATTGTTGAAAGCATACTCACAGTCAGAATCCCACAAAAATTCTGTTTTACTTTTCAACAAATTTTAAATGGGTCTAACCACCATAGAAACTTTTGAACGAACCCTGAACAGAGTCCAAGAAACAATTTGACACCCATTCTATCCTTAGGGGAAGGTGCTTTCTGCATAGCCTCTACTAGGGCAGTCCTAGGATACACAACTTCTGCAGAAATTATATGACCAAGATATTCAACCAATGGCTTTAAAAAGGGGCATTTCTCTCTTTTTAGTACAACTCCAACAGTATCAAAAATGTTTAGAACTTGACGTAAAATCACATCATGTTCATAACGGTCACATGAATTAATTAATACGTCATCTTGAAAAACTCATAGTTTTTGAATACCTTTTAGTGAAGTACACATTTTTCTCTGAAAAACTGATACTGCTGAAGCAAGACCAAAAGGCATGCAGCAATATTGATATGTACCCACTGGGGGACACAAACACTGTGATATACTAGATAGCATTTTGTTAATCTTTGTTAGAGGATGCAAATCTACCCAAATTACTCTATTGAGAGCTTTAAGGTCAACACACACCTTTAGTTCTCCATTTTCCTTCTTTGCTATAACCAAGGGAGAAAGCCACAATGAGGATTCCCCAGGTTCAATAATGTCTTTCATGCGCAAACTCTCCAACTCTTTCTTTAAAGTATCCCTCTCAATTTGTGCTTGATCATGACAGCATTTTCTTTCACTTTTATTTTGTGATTGAAGCCATTTATTTTGCCTAATTCTAATTCTAAATCTTCTGGAACTCATTTACTAAATTCTCAATATCAGTAAAATCTCTTATTACTGACACCTGTTCACTCGTATCAGGACGTAGTCCCATCTCAAACAAACCTTGGTGGAACCAACCCAATATATTCAGAACTTTGACTGCTACATATATTTTTCCATAATTCCATCACCCTTTAAATACTAGAATGTCTTCGAAAAAACCTTGGAAATCAATCCTCCTTCCCTCATAGGAAACAGGTGACCTATCAGGGGGATTCAATGTACATACCCAACAATTTTGTTGTTGAAACAATTCATGTGTTATCATAGTTATCCTAGCCCCAGAGTCAACCAATAACCTTATTTGTTTATCGATAATCTGAACAAAAACATATGGATACACACACTGTTCAGGACTTCCCCTTTTTATATCTGCATCCTCAACAATACCATGTCTTGCATTTCACCCATTCGATCATCCATCTTGAACTCACACTCATTCATCACTGCTGTCACATTACTGTTCTTGCGTTTGACACTTTGACAAACTTTTGCAAAACGGCCAATTTTGCCACAAAGTCTACATTGAACCTTCTTCACTGGGAATGTTTTACCTCCTTTCTGATATGGTGGATATCCACGCCTGAAGCATGCATTAGTTCATTTGAAAAATTAATTTTGACTGTTTTGTTCCATGTTATCAGACGTTGTTTAAATAGTTTTATGTTTATCATCTTTATGTTGAACCACATTGTGTTGGTCACCATGTTTCTCTTCCAACTCTTTTGCAGATTTAATTGCTGTGTCAATGCTCCTGGTGACCCTAATCTTATCAGTTAATGATGGATCTCCCATGGATGATAACTTTTGTTTGATGGATTTATCAGTACAGTGACAAATGAATTGATCACATATTAGCTGGTCTCCAAATGTTTCAAAATGACACTCTGAGGAAAGCTTTCTTAGCACGGATATGTATGTATTCACATCTTCATCACTTTTCTGTTCCCTTCTAAAAAACGTATGTCTCACGACTACCAGACTTGGTGGTTTATCAAATATGGTAATTAATTTTTGCAAGGCATCTTCATATTCATCTGATTCTTCACTCTCCTCCAGTTGAATATCCAGTAACTGTTTAAAGTTTGATCTGCCTTCAAATCCCAACAAATTCAAAAGTAAAAATTTCTTAATTTCATGTCTGAACCTTGATGCTTCAATAGCTCCTAAGTGCGTCTCGAACCATCATGCCATTGCTTCCATGGTATTGGTGGCTCTCCTGGTGCTGATAAAAATGGTGGCGGCAGATTTACAAATTGCATTTCTAATTATATCAGTAAGGTGACAGTTATTTCCCAATTTATAAGAATAAATGACCAGAAAGAAAAAAATTACGTTGTAGACAATAGTAACATTTTTTAAACTGTTGACACGTTGTAAACAAAATTGTGGAAAATAAAAAATAAATACACAAATTCTCTGTTCTTTAATAATAACCAGTATCAATTTTGCTGGTAAATAGCGAACATATAATTTATGTTGTGTAAATTGCACTGAAAAGCTTTACAAATATTGTTAATGTGGCTGGTGCACAGCGAACACCACGTTCAGGTCATGTCAGTGCACTGATGAAGCATTTAATTCAAGATGCAATACTATAAGATGGCCTCCACGACTCTAAGATGGCTGACACGATTTATACCCCATTTGTAAAGTCAGCCTTATCATTGTGAGGAGACAGCCTTTTCCGTCAGGTGGTGAAAGCTGTGTGCAGGTCCACTACATCGCTCACTGAATTAACACATAAGAAAACTGCCTGAATAAAAGCGTGTTCAGCACCTACTTTATGCGCTATGTGTTCATCCAACGTGCTCCACTGCTATGTGATTGCTTTCGTCACAGTCTCGATCGCTTGATCATTGCCTATTTGTCCGTGGGTTCTCGCCTGGAGTGAATCAACTTGTCACCACGTAAAGTGAGCTGAGATTGGACACACAAGTTTAAACAGTTGAATTTATTATACGAAGTAATCTAGTCATTATTCACCCCAGTGCATGCCGAGCTCCTCAACTGCCCTTCGCTCCGCTGCGCTCATTTCACAGTTTGACTAAAGAATCTTAAAGAATGTGACATCACATAACTTAACAAGTAGACAGACTACTGTACAAGACTTTCAAATGCCCAAATCAAGAAAATAAGTATGACTGGTGATAATTGTATTATGAGAATACTACCCTATCTGAGAGTCAAGTGCAGAAAAGATTGTTCTTGGCTAAGTTTTTTAACCATAGTAGGCCAGGCCGCAGCAGCAGACAACCTCAGCCACCATGCTTGAGGCATAGTAGCCCCTGTATGCTGCTGACTGCCCGTCCAGAGTCTGACACCCTGTCAAGCTTAGTGGCAAATAAGAATTAAATCCAGGATTGCATTGCAATTAGTAATTATTGATGAAAAATGTGTGAGCCATTAACCCACTACACAAGTTCAGATATCATTGCAATCATATGCACCTTAACTCTTACCACTAATGTTGAATGTTGAAGCTTTTTACCTATGGCTAGAGCCAGCTTTTACATTTTACATTTACTTGCAATCACCTTCGTAAAATAATAGGTAGCATGTGACAGCACTAATCATGCTGGTACTGAGAAACCTTGAAAGGTGAATGAATGTTTGCTGAATTAAATCTAAATAGAAAACCACATATTAATCCAAAATTGTCTACACTATTGAATAATGAATCACAGGAATTATTCAGCATGAAATGCCCAACAACATCTGCTAATTTACAGATTATCTGTTTTACTACACTTGCATTTAGCAGGATGAATAAAATGTCAATCTTTATTAGACAAATTTTCATTCATGCATGTTCTTTACAGCAAGGTTTTAAAGCAGTAATACAGATAGAGTTTTTAATTCTTTGAGATTGCATGAGTTTCTAATGCAGAAAAATCTGCACCTTGTTTTGTGTGTGGAACATTTTTAATCTCACCCGATAATGGCACCACGCTCACCAGGATGCAAACTCTGAACGCAGTGAAAACTCTCACCAGGAGGATGGGCTCTGACAGTAAGAGGTGCCCCAGTCACCTAAAGCGTGGACTGCTAAGATTCTAAAAGCCTTTCCATTATTTTCACTTGAAGAGCATCCCATTCCAAGATAGCCATTTCAAATGTATTTCCCTTGAAAAAAAACATATTTCCAAGATTTTCAAATGATTGGTTATGTTATGTTATTGGAACTTGCAGAGAGCACTATACTCTAAAGTGTCAAAGTAGCCAATACCAAATACCAAACAGAAAACAAAGGGGGCCACTAAGGGAGGGGAAGACTAAAAAGCCAAGGGGCATATTTACAAGCCCCTTGCCCTACCTTAGCACTGCCTTAGCGTAATTTTATTTATGCTAAGGTGGTCTTTTCCTCATGCCATGTTTACAAAGTTGGAAAATAGGCAGGCATCTCATGGGGAGGGGTGGCACCTCAGCTGGGAGTGGAAACAAGACCACTGGTTCTGGAGGGGGCAACATGCCCTGTGCTTGGTCCTGGGGAGTGCAAGAGCACAGTCTCTCAAGTGGGTGACTTGCCCACTGGTTCTGGAGGGGGCAACATGCTGTGTGCTTGATCCTGGGAGTGCAAGGCCACAGTCTCTTGCGTGGGTGAATACCCCACTGGTTCTGGAGGGGGCAACATGCCATGTGCTTGGTCATGGGGAGTGCAGGGCCACAGTCTCTCGAGTGGGTGAATGCCGCACTGGTTTTTGGAGTGGACAGGCTGCACAGCAGCCCATGGAGGCAGGATTACATTGCGTCCGCCGGCGGTGACGGCTGCACTGTGGAGGTGCTGGTGGCGGTGGTGGGAGGCTCCTGCACATCCCCTGCACTCTCAGATGGATGCACTGTGGTGGTGCTGGTGCTGGTGGGGGAGGCTCCTGCACATCCCCTGCACCCTCGGATGGATGCACAACCATGGTTGGTGGTGGGGGCTCCATGACAGCTGCTGGTGCAGGCTCTTGGCACTTCTTGCCTGCTTGTTCAGGCTCCTTGCCCTTTTGGGTGGCAGTGAAGGCTGCTTCCCCTGAGTGCCTGCTAGGGCATCTTGCCCTTTCGGATGGCAGGTGCAGACCCCTTGTCCTTCTTGCCTGCCGGTGCAGGCTCCTTCCCCTTCATTGATCGTGGCCTGGATTCCTGTCCACCACAAGTAGGTGCTGTTGGAACTGGGCCCGTGGACTCCGTGGCTGAGGTGCCTGGATGGGTTTGTGATACCCTGGCCATATGTGCAGCACAGGGGGGGAGATGTAGGGAAGAGGTCAATGGTGGATAGGAAAGGTTTCTTAGGGATATTGGGGCAGGAAGAGGGAGAAGGAACGGGAGTGGAGGATGAGGGAGTGGTTGTTGGAGGTGTTTGTCTGCTGGATTTGGGTGCAGGTGCATGGGTTCTATGCTGTTGTGAGGTGGATGGCTGTTGGGTGTCTGAGTGCTTGCGTGTGTGTACTTTAGGAGAGGGGGACATACACAGTGGGAGAGGACACAGGGGACGTGTGCATTGCTGTTGTGGAGGTGTCTGCCAGTGAGGTGTGTGTTCTACTTGGTGTGGTGCTGATGCTGGTAGTGGATGATGATGTAGTGCATGCAGGGTTGAGTGAGGAAGTGGCTGGGAGGGAGGTGATGGAGGAGGGGGAAGACAGTGGAAATAGTGGATGTTTTCGTGTCTGCAAATGAATGGTGTGTGTGTGAGTGCCTGTGGGATGAAGTTTGGTGCTTGTGTTTGCCTGTGACACTCTTGAGTGTTGTCTTGTGTGCATGCTCATCTGTATGTGTGCCTGGGATGGGTTGAGGAGAATGGGCCTGGGAAGTGGAAGATGGAGGGGGGGGGGTAGAAACAGGGACAATGGCTGCCTTCAGAGAGGAGGCCAGTGCCTGTATCGATCTCTGTTGGTCCACCAATCTAGTGTGAATGCCCACCAGGAATGAATTAGATTGTTGCATCTGGGCTGTCAGCCCCTGGATAGCATTCACAATGGTTGACTGCCCTACAGAAATGGATCTCAGGAGGTCAATAGCTTCCTCCCTCAGGGCAGCAGAGCTCACTGGGGCAGGGCCTGAGGTGCCTAGGGCAAAGGAGATGCCCACCCTCCTTGGTGAGTGGGCACGGGCAACTCAATGAGGGGCTGTTTGGAGGGCGATGCTGTTACGGGGGTCGTGGCTGCACCTGTAGCTGGAGTGATCACAGAGGTGTCTGCAACCACCAGGGAGCTTCCATCAGGGGAGGTATCTGTGTCTGAAGTGTCCCCTCCAGTCTCCGCCATGGAGCTCCCCTCACCCTCTTTCTCACTGGTGCCCTCAACGTCGGTGGACTCAGCCTCCTGGGTCCTGTGGGATGCAGCTCCCTCCGTCGCCGGTGCCTCTGCACCTCGACCAGATGATGTTAATGCACATAAGGACAGGATGACAAAACAAGAAAGGTGGGGAGAGAGACAAAGGATGCACTGGTTCAATGGCTGCACCAACACCACAGTTGGTGTACATTGCACCCTCACACACAGGGAACAGGCCTACGCACTATGCATTGCACCACCACTGATATCGCTAGCCAGCAAGGTAAGAGGAGGGGCACACACCGCCAACTGCAGCACACCCGGGACCCACGCAGCCCTGACCAGCAGTAGATGCTTACAAGCTAGGGAGGCAGGATTATTCCTTCAGAACCGTAGCCACCAGAGGACCTCCACTGCTATGTCAGGCCTGGCCTAGGTGCATACACTGATACACATCCACCACCCGGATACCACCCCACCAGGTGTAAATTGGAATGAATGGCACTGTACTCACCTTCTTGTGGCTGCTGTGATGCCCTCAAGTGCCCATCCAGCTCTGAATGGGCCTCCAGCAGTACGCGGCCATCAGTGGGGTCAGGGTTCGACAGGCACCCCTTCCTCGTTGGGAGGCCATCCCCAGCTGAGCCTCCACCGTCTCCGTGCCCAGCGTCTCAGGTCTTCCCACCGTTTGCGACAGTGGGTGCTCCGCCTGCCATAGACCCCCAAGGTCCGCACCTCCTTGCCGATAGCACACCATTACCCTTCTTTTGATGGGTGCTGACCTGCAAAGGCAATACACACAGGAAAATACCATTAGACAAACAGTCCAGCCTGTTACACATATGGCCCCCCATACCCATTGCCATCACCATTGGTACACACATAGCCCAGCACACAAGCTGTATGCCCCAAAGAGGACATCCACCCACCCCCCCTTACACAAGGCATTCACACACACCACTCCATGCATTCATGCCACATGCATCGTGCCCACAGTGTACTCATCTATTTTTCTGGAGGCCCATACAGCAGTCCATATTGGGGGTAGGACCCCATCCACCAGTCTCTCCAGTCCCTCTGAAATGAAGGCTGGGGCCCTTTCCCGGGTCACACAGGCCATGGTAGGTTCCAAACTCAGGTCAAAGCAGCACATGCAGCGTAGGTCCTCTCCTATGGAAGGTCAGGTAGCAAGTGAGGAATATGATAGAAGATGGTGGTCACATCTGCGGCGGTGCATACCGTCACCCCCGGTGTAGATCTCCATTGGCCACTGTACCCCATAGGGGCCAATATTAACCAATGAGGAGTTGCACGGCTGTTCCCGACCGCCTCCCACCACAGCGCACAATGTCAGCAGAATTACCTCACTTTCACCTGTCCCTCCACACATGACAGGCGGACGCCATTTCGGGGGGGGCAGCACTATGGATTCATGCTACGTCACAGGAGGAATAGGCACAAAATGGATAAATCACACTGACCCATTACAAATTTACAGATTGAAAACTCCTGTTGTGGCTCAAACGTTCAATTTGTGACAGCCTCCTCACTATTGTGTCCCTCAGATACGTACCACTGTGGATGAATGGGAGATGGAGACATACCCCAGTGTACAGACCCCTGGTGGACTTGGCAACACTGGAGGACAGGCACATTATCCTCACCTATAGACTGGACAGGGCCACAATCACAGAGCTGTGTGCCCAATTGGAGCCAGACCTGATATCTGCTATCCGTCACCCCACTGGGTTCCACTCTCTTGTGCAAGTGCTATGAGTACTGCATCTCCTGGCTTGGCAGCAGGAACGTCACAGCCAATGTTCTCAATAGTGCTGACAAGAGTGTTTCTGCCCTAATAAAACACATGTGCAGCTACATTGTTTTCCCCCAGGATGAGGATTTGGCCACAGTGAAGGCTGAGTTTTATGCAATGGGACATAGCCCCAACATAATTGGGGCGATTGATGGAACACATATTGCATTTGTCCCCCTCACCCCCCCTGGCAGATTGAACAAGTTTTCAGGAATCGTAAGAGTTTCCACTCTATGAATGTGCAGATGGTGTGCTTGGCGGACCAGTACATCTCCCACGTCAAAGCTAAGCATCCTGGGTCGGTGCATGATGCCTTTGTCCTGAGAAATAGCAACATCCCAAATGTGATGGGCCAACTAAAGAAGCACAGGGTATGGCTAATAGGTGAGCTCGGGTTCCCACCCAGTATATGTTGGTGTATGGGTATGATGTGGGACATATAGGATAGTGTGTGGCTAAATGTTATACTTGCAGGTGACTCTGGTTACCCAAACCTATCATGGCTGCTTACCCCTGTGAGGAATGCCAGGACAAAGGCAGAAGAACGTTACAATGAGGCACATGAGCGAACAAGGAGGATAATTGAAAGGACCTTTGGCGTCCTGAAGACCAGGTTCTGGTGCCTCTATCTAACAGGTGGATCCCTGTGCTACTCACCCAAGAAGGTCTGCCAGATAGTGGTGGCATGCTGCATGTTGCACAACCTGACCCTCAGAAGCCATGTCCCTTTTATGCAGGAGGAGGAGCCCGGTGTGACAGCAGTAGACCCCGTGGACAGTGAGGATGAGGAGGCAGAGGATGAGGATGAGGACAATAGCACATCAGTTATTCAACAATACTTCCAATGACACACAGGTAGGACAGTGTAATTTTACATTTCCATGCCTTTCGTTGTAATCTGTATGGCAATTGCATGCTAATATTTCCCACTTCTGTGTCCACTTATTGTTCCCTCTGGCAATTCATTTTGCAGATGTTGGTGACTTGACATATACTCCTGGTGTGATCACTACTGCCAGCTACAGGTCATTAATCTATGCTCATTCTATGTACAGTTAAATTGCAATGTTTGGACCTGTTTCAATCAATACATATTTGATATACATGACATACTCCAGATGGATTTTTTTCAAAGGGTGTTTATTGACGTGCTAACATATAGGGGGCAAGTGCAATGGGATGGGGTGATGATGGAGGAAAGTCTGGGGTATTGTTCCAGTCTATTTGTAGCACAGGTGCATTGTCCAAGGGGACATAGGAAGGGGAGCAATGGCAGTTCAAGGTGGACAGGGTGACTGAGTGGGACACATGGGTGTCTCTGGCTTCTGTCTGGATCGCAGGGAAAGTTTGCGGGGTGGTTCACCTTTTGCAGGGGGAGGGGTGCTGGTGGCCTGTGAGTTTTGTGGCGGGACCTCCTGGCTACTAGCGGCAGCAGAAGTCAAAGGCTGTTCAGATGACTGGCTAGTGGCAGGGCCGCGCTAGTATGATACTGTCTCCCTCATAATGTTGGCCACATCTGCCAGCACCCCTGCTATGGAGATCAGGGTGTTGTTGATGGCCTGCAAGTCCTCCCTGATACCCTGGTACTGTCCCTCCTGCAGCCGCTTGTTCTCCTGCAGGTTGTCCAGGATCTGGCCCATCATTTCCTAGGAATGTTGATGGGCCCCCAGGATCTCGGCGAGTGCCACCTGCAGAGTCGGTTCTCTGGGCCTGTCCTCCCCCTGGCACACAGCAGTCCTCCCAGTTTCCCTGTTGGCCTGTGCCTCTGTCCCCTGAACCGTGTGCCCACTGCCACTGACCCCAGGTCCCTGTTTGTCTTGGGTGCAAGGTGTGGCCTGGGGTCCCTGTAGAGGTGGACACACTGCTGATTGACGTGTCCTGGGGACAGAGGTGTGTGTACGCTGCGTGGGTTCAGTGGTGGTGTTTCCAGATGGAGGAGGCTCTGTGGTGGTGTGTGACTGGGCCTGGGTAACCGGCTGTTCAGTGGTCCCTGATGGGCCAGGTAGGTCATCCAGATCCTGGAGACTAGAGTTGCTGTCATCACTGTGGGCCTCTTCAGTTAGGGGACTGGCTAGTGCTGGCACCTCTTCTCCGCTGACATTAGCTGGGGTACCTGTGTGAATGTAAATGATGTGTTATGGTTAATGTGTCTGACATATTGTTCTTCCGTGGCTTCCCCTCTATGGTTTGATGTTCCCTGTCAGCTTCACTTGTGTATGTTGGTGTATGGTGGGAATGTTAGTTTTCCCTGCTATGCATGCTTTAGTGATGAGTGTCCATGCAGGGCTGTGAGGGGTGCCCATGCATTGGCACAGCATGCAGGGCTTGGCATTGGGATGAGTGAGATGTGATGGTGGGGTGTGTGGGATGTAGTGGAGTGATGGGGGTGAAGGTGAGGTATGTGATGGCATGCAGGTAGAGGGGTGATAATAGTAGAGAGTTGACTTACCAGAGCCCAGTCCTCCTCCGACTCCAGCCAGGCCCTCAGGATGCAATATTGCAAAGACTTGCTCCTCCCATGGTGTGAGCTGTGGGGGAGGAGGTGGGGGTCCACCACCAGTCCTTTGTATAGCGAGCTGGTGTCTTGCTGCTATGGAACGTACCATCCCCGGTAGGTTGTTCCACCTCTTCCTGATGTCATCCCTAGTTCTGGGGTGCTGTCCCACGGTGTTGACCCTGTCCACGATTCTCCGCCATAGCTCCATCTTCCTGGCTATTGATTTCTGCTGCACCTGTGCTCCAAATAGCTGTGGCTCTACCCTGATGATTTCCTCCATCATGACCCTTAACTCCTCCTCTGTGAAACAGGGGTGTCTTTGTGGTACCATGGGTGTTATGTGTGGTGTGTTGGGTAATGTGTTGGGGTGTGTGATGTGGAGTGCGTGAGTGGTGTATAGGTGTGAGTAGTGTCTGGCTCTAGTTATGTTAGTGGTCTTGCTGCCTGTCTGGTGGCAATGCTTTGTATTTGTAAAGGATTGTGGGTAACGTGGATGTGCGTTTTATAGTGGTGTGGGTGTGTGTGTGTGTTTGTGGTGTGTATGAGTATCAGGTCTGTGTTGTTTGAGTTGTCCAATGTAGTGTTGTTTTGTATGCGGGTGTCCATTCTGAGTGCGGCGGTATGTACAGCCAATGGTTTACCATTGTTGAATGTCTGCCATGGTGATTCATGGGTCATAATGTGGTGGGCGTTGTTCTGTTGGCGTAACGGTGTGGGTTTTGAAACCGCCACTTTATCACTGACCTTTGGACTGGCGGATTTGTGTATGTGGCTGAATTCTGTCTGATTGGTGTGTGTGTCATAATATGGCCCTGGGCACCGCACCAACCCCCTCAGACCACGCATGCAACCTCGGATTCATCCTGGACCCGCTTCTCACCATGACCAAACAAGTCAACGCCGTCTCATCTTCCTGCTTCCTCACTCTCCGCATGCTCCGAAAGATCTTCCGCTGGATCCCGCCGACACAAGAAAAACTGTGACCCACGCCCTCGTCACAAGCCTCCTGGACTACGGAAACACCCTATACGCAGGAACCACCGCAAAACTCCAGAAACGTCTTCAACTAATACAAAACGCCTCCGCTCGCCTCATCCTCGACATACCCCGCAACAGCCACATCTCCGCCCAGCTGAGACACCTGCACTGACTACCCATCAACAAAAGGATCACCTTCAGGCTCCTCACCCACGCACACAAAGCCCTCCACAACAAGGGACCCGAATACCTCAACCGTCGCCTCAGTTTCTACACGCCCACCCGTCAACTTCGCTCCGCCAGCCTCGCACTCGCCGCCGTCCCTCGCATCCACCGCACTACAGCAGGTGGGAAATCCTTCTCCTACCTGGCGGCCAAGACATGGAACTCCCTCCCCGCCAACCTCAGGACCACCCAGGACCACCTCACCTTCCGGAGGCAGCTCAAAACCTGGCTCTTCGAGCAGCAGTAACCCCCTCCCCTAGCGCCTTGAGACCCTCACGGGTGAGTAGCGCGCTTTATAAATATTATTGATTGATTGATTGATTTTAATTTGCAGCTAGGACGTATGATTTGTGTATGAAACTTGTATTTACTGACTAAAAAGTCCCCTTTAGTCAACTGGCATTGCCTCGAAAGCCATCTGTTAGAAATTGTGTTTCTGGTTTGCAGAGGAACCACAATCCTAGTCCGGGTAAGTCAGATACACACCATAAATAAATCTGTGTTCACCCACTGGCACTTCGGCAACTACAGTGATGGGTCAATTCTGTTGAGCGAAGTGCCAGTTCTGAGTGCAACGGTTCCGAATGAGATGCCTGGGGTTAATCTAGGCTGGAGGCAGCGATGCATTGATCTTCTCCGTGGACTGGCAGGGATGCATTGGATCCAAAGCAGTGGCTCTGGGGCGATGCAGTGGTTCTGAGTGCGATGCATATGGTTTTTCAATGCAACAGTGAAGATATGTGGGTTTTGATGTAGGTGTGTGGGTTCTGGCAGTTGGAACACTTCCAAGGGCCCTTGACAGAGCAAAACGTACAGCAAGCAAAGTCCAGGTGTTGTTTGTAGATTTAAGAGAAGTATTTGATGCCCCTGAGACTTCAGAACAAGATGCAAGTCAGCAAGACCTT
This sequence comes from Pleurodeles waltl, assembly GCF_031143425.1. Taxonomy (NCBI): domain Eukaryota; kingdom Metazoa; phylum Chordata; class Amphibia; order Caudata; family Salamandridae; genus Pleurodeles; species Pleurodeles waltl. The sequence continues at coordinate 1,182,234,378 of NC_090437.1, forward strand.
GGAGCCACTCTGGGTTCAAGTGAGATGGGTCTAGCTTTTTGTAGGAAGCTGGCTCCCTATATGGTGCACTAAAAAGAAGAACTCCCAGGCAATAAGTCCAGTGGATCACCAATTGGCTTGGAGAGGCAAATGTAGAAAGGACTAATGCTCTATTTTGTGGTTGTGTGGGTGAGCTGTTAGGCTTATTAGAGGGTAGTGCTGAGCATTTGTTGTACTCACAAAGTCAATAAATGAAACACACACTCAAAAATAAATCAGAAACCAATTTTGAAAAATAACAGTTTGAACCCAAAAACTTTGCTATAAGGTAAGTACGTTTTTAAGCATAAATTCTTTCCACTTGCAAAAACCAACACTTAGTGCAATTTCAGATTTCTTCAATGTTAGTCTATGGAAGGAAACACATTCAGCAAACATGCACTTTACAGCGACTCACAGGACCAATTTTGTAGACTTAAGGTGAGCACTGGGCAATGGTCAGGACCACAGCACCAGGTCACTCCGGGAATCACTGGGGTTGCCAGGTGCAGAGGTGTAGTACAGTGTTGAGTGCCCAATGTATTTCAATGGGGATTGGTCCCTATGGATTTAGGCTGCAAGCTCTGGCTAGGGCGGCAAGTCGGGGACAACCAACTGGTAGGTCTCAAATATGGGGTGCTCGGGGACGTAGGTGCACCTTTGGTCCTCTTAGCCAGGGCCCAGGCGCAATGGATGCGGGGGTGTCATTTGGCCTCTGGTTTCCTCATCCAAGAGCACTCGTGGTTGGGGGTTCCTGTGGTCTGAGGCTTCAGGCATCATCCAGGAGGGGTGAAATCACAGTAGACTCGAGTTCATGAGAACTAGGGGATGTCGTTGACACCAAGAGTCCACTTCAATCCAGCCCGGCGACGACAGGTGCAGTGGTTGCTTGAGGCGTTGGTTTTCTCTCAACACAGAAGATGTGGGCGACTTGAGGGAGTTCAGGAGGGAGTGAAACCACAATGGACTCAGAATCTGGACAGCTGGGGAACCATGTTGGCACCAGTGGTCTGCTTCACCCTGGGTGGTGGACACCAGATGCAGTGGTGACTTCAAGTGTCAGATCTTTGCAGTTCCTGGAGGCTGTAGAGTCCTTTCTTTGGGAGGTGGTTGGGGAGCAGATCCGTTGCTCGCGAGCGTCTTGAGTTTTTTTTTTAAGGCAGACAGTCCTTCTGGGTTTCTGGAGGCTCAGCTGCAGGACGAGACATCTTCTGGTGCAGAGTTCACCGAGGAGTGCAGGTAGAAAACCGAAGGGGTTCCCTGACTTAATCAATGTAGTTCATACAGGGAAATAGAGACTGTAGAGTAAATCTAAATTATGAGCTACAAAAAATACAACTGGATGGATATTCCTCAAAACCCATATCACAATTTGTGTCAATAGACATGAGTATGTATGTCACACAGATATAGAACTCTTAAATGCACGGTTTGGGCTGAATGTCAATCTGAATATAAAATTTCGGGATAAGAGTTATGTCAACAATACATAGTTTTATTTAATTCATTCACAAAATACTGGAGGCATAAAACCAAATACAAAAATGACATTCACCTAACTCAGTCATCCCACATTCACAACATACTAAAACATCCATAAAATACAATACAAAAAACTTAATGATCCTAATATCATACAATTCTAACCACTACAGGAATAGATACAAAAAAAGTACATTCTAATATATATCACTAAAGGTTTTTGATTGATGAAGATCTAATGATGTTGGTACAACAATCTTGAACTCAAATACAATAGGGACCTATGACCAAGTAAAGTGATAATGATACAACAATCTCAAGGAGTTCAGACAGGCCGGCAGGGTGCTTATTTTTCTCCTCTTCTGCAGGTGCATCTCTTCTTTGTCTTTTTTGTTCTTAGGTCATCAGGATCTGAGTTCTGGAGTTCAGGTGTGCCACCTAAATACTCAATTTAGGGGTGTTACAGGGAGTGCAAGGTTGCAGCCATCCCATGGGTCACCCTGAAGATGGGCTGCCCATCTTCAGGGTGACTACACCCTTTCTGTGACCACTTCCGTTGGGGAGTGGGCATAATACTGACCCTAAAGGCTTAATTCCTTCTGAACCAAGATGGAGGAATTTAAAACGTTGTGTCCAATTCAGGTTGTCCACCTTATGGTTGGGACTAACATAGAGTTAGCATCCCTCCCAGTCTGCCTAATTTTCCCGCCTGTCTTGCTGCCAAAAGTGTGGGTTGGTCACCTCCTCTAATTGGAGAGACATGAGCCCCATCACAAAGGTGGGTAGGCCTTGGAAGCTTCCCATTCTGGAATGTCCGTCCTGCCTGTAGGAGATGTCAACGCCCCCACCCAGTGCAGGCTTTTGTCTCTGGACCCAGAGAGCGCTGGCTCTCACCTTATGGGGTCAGAAACGTGGCTAAGGTGGCTGAACTGGTCAGGACCAGTTAGTTAACACACTAGTAGCTGGTACGTTTTCAGGGGTCACGTCTAAGGTGCCCTCTGGATGCATGTATTGGTAAATCCAAAACTGGCATCAGTGTGGGTTCAACAATATGAGATGTTTGATACCACACATCCCTATCTTCAGTGAAGCCATCATGTAGCTGAGAACTCATAGTGGCCAGTGTCCAGCACATGTGTTTAAAATGGCTTCCCTGGACACTTACAATGTCTGGGAATTGACAAAGACACTGCGAGGGCATATTTCCTCATGCAGATATGCCCTCTCATGTAATATAATTCACCCTGCCTAAGGACTGTAAGGCCTGCTAGAGGGGTGACATACATATATTATATGCAGTGTTAGGGGACATGTTTTCACTTTTATATGCACCAAGACACACAGCCTGAAATGGCAGCCTGTCATGTGCTCGATGAGGGGTCCCTTAAGGTGGCACAATTCATGGTGTAGTTCTTAGGCCCTAGGTACCATGGGTACCATTTACTAGGTGATTAGTGAGGCTTCTGAAGGTTTTGCCAATTGGAAAAATGATTGTGCAGTTTTAGGGGAAAGAGGTTTGGCATTGGGGACCTAGTTATCAGGAACCAAGTACACTTTCAGTCAAAATTACATGAGATCCCAGGCAAACAGTGGGGGCTAACCATGCCAAAAGGATGCTTTACTATACTTTTCCTCAGCAGGGCAAAAGGCAGCACATCAGCAAAGCATATCTTCCAGAGCAGCAGTCGTGAGTGGCAGTGATTGTGGCTGTCCAGCAGTCCTCCTTCCTAGCAGAGCTCTTCCCAGGTCAAACAGTATACTGATTTGTTAGTGTCAGAGGTCCAGTACTCATACCCAGCTATGCCTTTGAAGTGGGGGTAAGTTCAAAGAAGGATCTTTGAAGTGCACAGAGATCCTTTCTACTCTGGCTCCAAACACACTGCAGGGAGTTATACAGCCCTTCATGTTGAAGCAGGACACTGCCTATTCAGGTGTAAGTGGCGGCTCTTATAAGAAACCCGCCATATAAAGATGCCAAAAACAGAATCCACCAAAATTTCTGTTACCACCAGCCACCGCCAGGTCCTTGTCGGCAAAAAAGCTGCACATCCCACCCCACCACCACCGAGCATACAAATCCCGCCCTCCAAATAATGATGCACAAATCACAGCAGCGGTCAGTGGATGCCGAACGACCAATGGCGGTACAGGCCGCCACAGCCAGCAATGGGACCCAACAGCAATAAATGCACACATTAGCAAGTTTGAAACCCACACACCTGACATACATCCACAACACTATAAAACATGCACAGACACACCCCACAATCCTTTGCATCGCCAATAGGAGAAGCCAGACTGGCACCACTACAAGCAGATACTGAATGCAACAACACACAACTCACACACCCAACCACACAACAACACCCTCACCAATATCCACACAACACAACACCCACAACACACACCATGGCACCCCTTAAGCACCCACGCTTCACAGAAAGGGAGCTAAGAACAATGGTGGACGAGATACTCAAGGTCGAGCCGTAAATATTCGGGGCACAGTTCCAGCAAACACCTATAGCCAGGAAGATGGAGTTATTGCAGACAATAGTCAACAAGGTAAATGCAGTGGGAAACCATCCACTCACGAGGGACGACATCTGCAAGAGATGGAACGACCTGCGCAGGAAGGTGAGGTCCATGGCATACAGGCACCACATTGCTGTCCAGAAGACTGGTGGAGGACCCCCAACTACACCCCCCTGAATACACCGACTGGGAGGAAAAGGTACTGGCCATCCTGCACCCTGAGAGTCTCACTGGACTCATTGAAGGAATGGACTCGGGTAAGTCATCTACAATTACCCTATATCCACCACACCTGTAATGCAAGCACCCCCACACCCCTCCAACTACCACCAGTACCACTACCACACGTAGGCCACAATCACTACATCCAGTCACCCTGCATGCCCAAAAAGCCACCAACAGGCCCACATCCCTCCCCTATGCACAGCCACCTACCCCTGCAAGGAATCCCAATGGCTCTACACCACCCACAATGCACCTTCACATCCCATGCTAAATGCAATGGCAACCCCACAGTAGGTCCCTCCATGGCCCAACAGGGAAAAACCTGCACAAAATAGTCCTGCCTTGTGCACCCCATTCGAATATGAAAATGTAACATACATGTCCATTCCCCCCCATAGGCACCACCACCCATGCCACCCTGACGGAAAGGACAAAAGGACAAGGGGTTTCTGCGCCCCATATGGAGACAGAGGCACCACTCAGGACACCTGTGAGGGTAGTATGGAAAGTGAGGAATACCCTGGCCCATCACACAGACTTGGACTGTCACCATCCAGCAGCCCCACCCAGGACAACACTGACACCCCTACCACCTAGCCACCAACATCAGCTCTTGCCAAATGACCCCACACCAGTGTATTCAGGCCACAGACTGGTGGAACACAAGGACAAAGGCCACAGTCACCACCGACCAACAGGCAGGATGACGATGGCCCCAGTACAAGTGGTACTGCCAGACCTGTGCAGGGGACACAGGGGCTAGGCCCAGTGGGAGGGCATCAGTGTCCCAGGGGGGAGGCCAAAGGATGGATGCTGCAGCCCAGGAGGTGATCTCTGAGGTCCTGGGAGCATACCACCATACCCAGGACAGGGTGGGCCAGATTGTGGCCATCCTGGAGCAGAATCAAAGGCTGCAGATAGCACACCACCAAGAGGACATGGAGCAGTGGAAACAGCTCAATGCCACCATGGCCACCATTGCAGGGGCGCTGCTGCACCACTTCCCAACCCAGCCTGAGACCCCCAACAAACCAGGAAGCCCCTACCACAGACCACGATACGGATCACCCATCAACACCAGCAGCAGCAACTGGACTGGTGCAACTATCTAAGGACACACAGGAGACCAGCACCCCTACCCGTACAGTCTAAACAACAGGCCCTCAAAAGGTCCCTCAGGCCCAGATATGGTACTGGTACACCAGCCAGGACCAAGGCCCCATCAAAGAAGTGACTCTGACATGAACAGTCCCCCAAGTGTGCCACTGAACCACCATCCCCACCGGCCAATACCAACTCCACAACCTGCAAGGCACATTACCACAACCACCAATCGCTGGGACCATATAGCTAGTATGGACATCAGCCCACTGCCAACATTGTAAAGAGCACCATGGCATCCCTGACTCCTGACTCCTGTTAAAACACATGTACACCAATGTCAATGTCCCCTGTCATTATGTTGAATCAAATTGAAGTGTGCATTTGCCATTGAAATCAAATAATCAAACATTTATTGCAGGAATGGCACCCCACGCACAACATGGTGTGGAGTTAACAGAAATGTCTAACTAGTTGTTCATCATGTCACATAGCAATTGATTACCTTGTTACAGTGTAAATGGCTACAGACTCAACACCCCCATCGAGAATAAGTGAGACCAACAGTATGCAGTACAGACAACAACATTAGCAAACAGTACCTCTTAGTCACTGGATAGTCGGATCAGTTGGTTCCTGGAGTGTACCTCTTCCCTCTCTTCATCATCACCATCACTCTCATCCCCTCTCAAAGGAAGCTGGTCTGGATATACAGCACCCTCCTCCTCCAAGAGGGGAATAGATTTCCTAACAGACACGTTGTGCAGCATGCAGCATGCAGCAGGCCACCACTACTCGACACACCTTCTCAGGGCCATAACACAGGGAACCCCCAGAGATATGGAGGCAATGGAATCTAGCCTTCAGGAGACCTATAGTGCATTCAATCACCCTCCTAGTACAACCATGGGCCTCATTGTAATTCATCTCAGCATCTGTTCTAGGATTCCTCACTGGTGTCAGTAGTCAATGCATGTTGGGGTAGCCAGAATCTCATGGAAAAGTGGGAAAAACATGACTGTAACTAACTACCCTCAGTTGCAGACAGCCTGGCTGTCAGCAATGTACAGTAAAATTGTTAGCCACGCTCACCTATGATCCATCCTCTTTCCTCTTGTAGTTCTTCCATCATATCTGACACACTGCTGTTCCTCAGCACAAATGAATCAAGGACTGATACAGGGAACATGGCATTCACATGGGAGATGTACTGGTCAGCAGTACACACCAATTGAATGTTCATAGAGTGAAAGTTCTTCCTGTTTCTGTACACCTGCTCACTTATTCTTGGGGGGCATGAGAGCTATGTGAGTGCCATCGATGGCACCTATCACATGGGGAATGTTGGCAAAGGCATAAAAGTCAGACTTGATGGCAGGTAGTTCAGCACTTTGGGGAAACCTCACATATGACTGCAGGTGCTGTACAAATGCATCCAGGAATCTAGACAGGATGAGGCAAAATATTGGCTGTAAAAAGCCTGCACCCATGCCCACTGTCACCTTAAATGAACCCGTGGCCAGGAAATGGAGTACAGAGAGCACATGCACTTCAGTAGGGATGGCATGCTGATTCCGATTAGCCGGTCTCAGTGCTGGATCCAGTAATGCACAAAGTTCATGAATTGTAGCACGAGTGAGTCTGTAATTGATTATGATGTGATGTTCCACCATGGTCTCCAAATCAACAAGTGGTCTGTACACAGATGGGGCCCTCCCTTGCCAAATGGGTCTGTACCTAGGAGGAGTGGAGAACACATGTGAGGTACACAAATTCATTTGCACAACACGTTTTGTAGATAACACCGCTGGCATACAAGTAGGTGACACATAAGCATTGTAGGATGTTAAACTGTAGTGACATGTCCTAACTGATACATCTGGACTGTTGTGGTGAGTAAATTTTCTTTTTGCTATGTGTTTGGGGGCTGGGGTCCATAGGGCCAGCATGAGGCCAATGACCAAATAATAACTGCGTAGTAGTTAGCAAAATGTCAGCCCTCTGTCTTCCAGATATGTAGCAGTTGATGTGACCTCATACCGCTAGCGGTTGTCGTAATGGCGTATGGCGGTGTTCACCGCCGTGCACCCATTCATTGGTTAACATGGCTGTCAATGGGGAATATGGGCCTATCATGATCGCCAGCGGCGATGACGGTGCACACCGCCGCAGAGCATACGCTATTTCGTCACCCCAGATTTACTTGACTCAGGATTCCGTGCATGCAAGTACTCCATTGAGTGTGCTGCTGTGTCCTGACTCTGGTCCTGGAAATGGCATGAGTCACCGGGGAAAGGGCCCAGGATAAGCTGGTGGACGGGGTCCTACCCCTGTATGCCAAGCTATATGGTCGACCAGAGATGCAGGTGAGTAGGCTGATTGGGGGGGCATGGATGTGTGTGATGGTGGTGGATGCCTGTAAACATGTGTGCACGATTTGTACCTGCACAGCCGTTTAATGAATGACAACCTGCGTGAGTGAGGTGCTGTAATGCTGTTTCAGGTGTCTGTCCCATAAGGGATATATGGCCAGCAGTATCACATGTGCTTATTCTGACCTCAGTGTTTCTTTCCTGTGTGTCTACTACAGATCAGCGTCCATCAGAAGAGGGGACTCTGGCACGCCATCGCCAGGGAGGTGCGGACCCTGGGGGTCTACAACCGGCGGAGCACAAACGGCAGGAAGTGGTGGGAGGACCTGCAGCGCTGGGCAAGGAAGACCTGCGAGGCCCAGCTGGGGAAGTTCTCCCAATGAGGAAGGGGTGCCCTTCGGGCCCTGACCCCCCTCATGTGCCACATTCTGGCGGTGGCATATCTAGACTTGGATGGGCGCTTGAAGGCTGCACAGCAGATACACGGGGTGAGTACCAAGACTATTGTATGCCTCCTTGATGAATGTCTGAGGGTGCTGTGATACATATGCTGTCTAGTGGCAGGGACTCTGACTGATGTCATTTAGCATAATGGCCCTCATGGGCAGTTAGATGATAAGGGGCAGGTCTGCAGTTCTTCAGGTCCTTCTGTAATGTTGGAGATAGATGTATACCAGGGTTGTGGCCACTAGTCAGGGGCATAGCCATGAGTATAGCTGTAGGTGCTGCATGTTGGTATATTTGCTTGTTGGGAGTATGTGGGAACCAGTTATGTACATCCATTCAGCTATTTACAGATTTTGTTCCTGTTTTGTCCCCCCACCCATGTACTCTTGTGTTGTCTGTGTACATCAGCATCATCTGGTGAGGGAGCAGTGGCACCGGCGAGTGGGGATGCAGCGGCCCTCGGTTCCAAGGAGGCAGAGTCAAGCTATGCTAAGAGGACCAGTGGGTTGGAGAGCGAGTGGAGTACCACGGTGGAGGCAACTATCACAGAAGGTAGTGATTCTGATAACTCCTCTTATGGGAGCTCACTGGTGATGGTGTACCCTAGTGGGCCCACCCATTCTTTGTCATCTTCTGCCACCCCCATACCATCACCACCCTCCCAGTTGCGCCCCACCCAGTTGCCCGTGCCCCCTCAACCAGAAGGGTGGGCATCTCCTTCATCCCAGGCACCTCATCGCCTGCCCCAGTCAGCCCTGCTGCCCTCACGGAGGAGGCTCTGTAGGGCAGACAACCATTGTTAATGCCATTCAGGGGCTAGCATCCCAGATGCATCAGACCAATGCATACCTGGATTGCATTCACAGTACCGTGTCTGGCCTACAGAGATCTTTTCAGGCTCTGGCCTCCTCTTTGATGGCAGCCAGTGTCCCTAGTCGTTCCATCCCCCCTCAAACCACCTCTACCCATTCCAGCACCCCACTCCCTTCACCCATCCCAAACACACGTTCAGACAGCCATGCTCACACCTCAACACACAAGAAGCACACACAGATACACAAGCACCACACTTCCCACCACAGGCATACACAGAGCCAACATACAAAGGCACACACAAAAACATCCACTTCCCCCACTGTGTGCACCTCTTCTGCCTCCCTGTCTGTCACCTCTACATGCATACTCACAGGCACTGCACCATCATTCACTGTTTCTGGCCCCATTCTTGCAGTCACCACAACATCAGACATCCAGTCATGCATCTCAGACACCACACCTGCACTCACCACAACTAATCTGACTACCACTTGCAGCACACTCAGCAAACTTGCACACACCCAGACAACACTGGGTTACACTGGCAGCATGTCTTGTCCCACTGTGTCCATCCCCCTGCTCCCAAGACACTCAAACGTTCCCAGACACCTACCCAACACACATCCACCACACCTCAGCATACTTTACTGTCACCTGCATCCACGTCACGCACACCTATACTTGTTACGACCACTCCCTCTACCTCCATTCCCACACTTTCCTCCAGGTCCACCCGACTGCCCCTAAGAAACTTTTCCTATCCCGTGTAGACCTTTTTGAACCCACTGGCCCACCCCATCTCATCCCTAAACGTGTCCACCTCCTTGCCCTATCCACTCCTCCCACGTCCAAGTCCACCCCTGTCCACCCTTCCCATGTGAGCAAGAGGCCCTGTGCTGGCCCAGGTATATCTGCCACCCCCCCAGTCCAAGTCCGCTACCCCACCTTCCAAGGCTAAACCCAAACCCCCTCCACCTCCCAAAGGTAAGCCCAAGCCCCCCCTCCCAGACATAAGTCCCCACCCCGCCACCCCCTGCCTCTGTTCCCTGAGGTGCCTGGCTGTCCCATTGATGCCCCTTTATGGTGGGGTACCATGTGCACATGTGGGAGTCAAGTTCAGGCCATTTGGGCTCATCCGCCTTTTTGCTATGGACTGGCCATTGGCCTAATGAGGACAATCTGTTGCTCCTGGAGATTTATTAAAGTTTGTGTGGCCAGTGTTGGTGTTGGTACACTCTGGATCCGTGGTTCCTCGTTTCATTGTGGGGGGGTGTTGTGCACATGTGGGTACTTTGGGCAGGTTGTCTTTTGCCTGTGTCGGGTAAGTATCTCTTGCTCAGGTGTGTATGGCTTGTGATGTTGTGAGGGGTTGTGGGTGTTTTGCGGGGTGGGTGGAGTGGGTGGGTATGTAACTGTGTCCTTTCTTCCCTTGTTTAGTAGGTTTCGGTACTTACCGTCGTCATCTTTATTGGTGGTCTCGGTCATGGAGGTATATGGCAAGGAGCAGCACTTGCATGATTTGCAACTCCCTCTCCATGTCTGCTTCGGCATGTTGTGTGAGCCTCCAGTGAGTGTTTCCTTTTATTTGGTTTGTTTCTGCCAGGTTTTGCGTGGTGGTGGTTCCCGCCCCGGAACTGACGGCGGTCTAGTGCTTCATTATTAGTTGGGCGGGTATGTCCTTTCCGTCGGCCTGTGGGCGGCTTCTTCCAATGTTGTCGACACTCCTCTGCTGGCAGTGGGTGTTTTTCAGGCTGCCTATTTTTCATGTGCTTCAGTATTTGACGGCCCAGACTGCCTGACTGTTGGCGGTAGTTACCGCCACTGCCGTCGGTGCGGTCTTTCCTGCCGTGTTCATAATGAGGGGCTAAGTCTGGTGCGTGAGGACTTGAGTCACACCAGACAATCCCAGTCACACACGAAGAGTTACCAGTTCCGTTCCTCCCAGAAAGGAGGCACAACATTTGGTGTGCAATAACTTAAGTCTTACCAGACAATGCAGGTCACAAATGAAGAGCTATCATTCCTGTACCTCCTGGGAATAAGGCAAAACTTCTGGTGCACCATGACTTGAGTTGCACCAGACAATTCCGGTCTCACATGAAGAGTTACTAATTCCATACCTCCACGTCTGGTGCATGATGACTTGGGTCACAATAGACATTTCTGGTTATACACAGAGGCCCAAATTCAGCGGCGCCACAGGAAGTAGAATGCAGTAGTGTTACGGGTATGCCCCCATCACTGAGGGCTGCAATCTGTGAATCAGACACCACATGCAATGAGCATGTAGTCTGCATGTCGCAGGAGAGAAATGCTTCATGACCGACAGAGTGGTCCTACAACTGGTGAATTTGCTTAATGCCAACAAGACGCTTATGCGTGTCGAGGCCCCACAATGAAGGGCCACTCCTTTAATGCTGGTGGTACTTTAAGGGCTCGACATGAGGCAATCAGGTCTCCAGGCACAATACATTGTTCCACACTCACACTGCTGCTACCAGATGGAATCCAGCACATGATGTGGACACTTAGGAGGGCACCAGTCTCCAGATGTCACAGTTAGAAGGTGTAGGTTCATCGCAGGAGGTCTTTGATGTGTCAGAGACCAACAACAGATAACAGGTGCCAATCCAACAAAAACTTGGAGAGCACATTTCAGAGTGTCTCACAGCAGCAGGCAATCAGCCCAGGCCAGCCACGATTCAGGAAGGGTGCACTGTCCCTTCCAAGGGCAGTAATACCTTCTTGTGCAAAACAGAGTCCTCTGGCAGTGTGCAGCATGCAGTCCAAGATCTCCGGTCCTGCATCCCCACAAGTGTATTTCTTGCTTGCTGCAGTGTGGCAGCAGTAGTTATTCTGTAGTGTGCCTTTAAAGTTGGGGATGATTCAGAGGGTTCCAGTTTGAACCACAGATGTCTCCCCTAAACTTCAGTCCTGTCTGCCATGAGGCAGTGGAATGCAGATCTTAATATTTAGTGGGGCCATGATCTGACCCGAGAGGCCAAGTGTCAAAACCTTAAATCTATCCAGCCAGGCCCCCAAATAGCAGAAGTCTGTTGTTCGACTTGTGTGCCCAAGGTCTACAGCTGTGGCTGAGGAATGCACATTTGTGCTCCCGCGGCCTCCAATGTGGACTTGAGTCAAATTTAAAAAGGCACACAAAAAACATTTTAGAGCATATAAGTGCCTGCTTTCTAGAAGTGGATTTCTATGTTATTACTGACAAAACTACCTTTACCATAGGAAGGGGTTTGTCAGGACGAATCTAATGTTAGGAAACATTATGAAACTGCTCCATTGCAATCCACTATTGTAGCTAGGAGTACCTTTAAAGTTCCCCCATGTTAGTCTATGGGCAGAGAAGCTCTTACAGGTAGTGAAAACACACATTGATATTCTTCACTCCCTGGCCATATGTCTCCTAGCTCACACACAAGCCTTCATTGGTAGGCTGGACAGATGTTTCAGAACACCATAGGTGCAAGTGCACAACACAGGCCTGCTATGACAGCCTGGACACATGTTTAAGGACACCCTAGGTGCAAGTGTGCACGCACAGACCCACTGCGACAGGCTCAACACATATGTGAAACACCAGTGGGCACGCATGTACACACTTGCCTGTGCCAGTTCCTAATATAGGTAGGAATGGCACATGCACTTTCCCACTGTACTTAGACTGAGAAAGTACACAAGCCTTAAGGTCACTAGACAGAGAATCAGCAAAATCTAGAGGAAGAGCCAATCCCCTGGGAAGGGAAACGCATGTGGGGGTTATTCACTACCAGGGCTTGGGACACCTATGTGTACCTGCCCAGCCATCGATCTACCACCAGCTCTGCCCTTCAAGGGGTGCCCTAGGGGTAGCAGAGGGCCCACTCAGGATTGGCTATGGAGTTAGAATTGCCAACCTGAACATAAGTGTAACTGCACCTCTACAGGCCTGCATTGTCAGGCCAGATACATGCTTGACAGGCTATCCTGATGGGTGGCACTCTCAGTGCAACGTCTCACTAGTAGCCAGGGCTGTACCTACCCCAGGTATGTGGTGTACCTTGTAACATGGCACTCCTGGGTACAGCACCTGAACCAATCATGAAAATGCATCTTCCCGGCATGTGTAGGAACGGTGCCTGCACTTCCCCACTACAATACAGTGGGAAAGTGCCCAGAGTCCTAAGGCCACACAAAGACAGTTAGCAAAAAAAGGGAAGGTAAAGCAAAATATTTCAGGGAGATCCCCTAAGAAGGGCCATGTCCAACAGCCACCCATTTTTCCCCGGGGAAAAACGGGGACTCCCCAGAGTCAGGGGGCTTGATATGAGAGAATGACCACCCCCTCATTGAGATCTTCTGACCCTGGGAACTTGGAGCAGATAGGCGGCAGAAGATCTGAGAGATATACCAGGAGTGTTTGGGATAGCTAGCAAGTGCCTTAAATTGAATACGCTGTTCAACTGGCAGCCAATGGAGGTCTCTTAAAGCCATCTTTGCAGATTGACACCTAAGGAGATTTAGAAGGAGCTGAGCAGTGGCATTCTGGATTGTCTGGAGCCTATTTATCACATATCAGGTAAAACGGAGGTAAAGGGCATTACCATAGTCCAGGTAGAAATGACAAGGGCCCGAACAATAAGTCTTCTGGCTAAGAAAGGTAAAAGACTAAGAATCTTTCTCAGATGTCTTAGGACACCAATGCAAGTAGCTGCTAGTTTGTTGACCTGGTGCTCCATGGTCAGGCTGGAATCCAACCACACACCAAAACTCTATATCACCTCTTTCGGGTTGGTAAGTCGTGCCAGACAATTAGGTAGAAGAGTTGGGGCATTCTTGGTGAGGATATTGCTTAGTACTGTGACCTTGGTTTTGTCCTCATTGAGCTTAAGTTTACATTTAGCCGACCAACTGCCAACTGGCCACTTCTTGATGGCAGAGGGCCAGATTAAGATGGTTAGAGCTGGAATCGGGAGCAATGTAGAGCATCAGCTGAAGGTCATCTGCATAAGATACCAGAGACAACACAAATGAACAAACAATTTCAGCTATGGAGAGCATATAAATATTGAAGAGAGTGGGGCTCTGCGAGGAGACGTATGGCAACCCACAACTGTCCGAGTACCAGGACTTGTGATGCACCTGGAAGGTTCATTCTTCAAGAAAGAAGAAAGCCATTTTAGGGCTTGGCCTTCGATTCCAACTTTGGATATCGTATGGATAAGTATTGGATGATTTACCGTATCGAAGGCCGTGCTAAGGTCTAATAAGATGATGGGTGCTGAGACTCCTTGGTCCAGGATGTTTTTAAGTTTCTTGACCACAGCCAGCAAAGCTGTTTCTGTGCTATGCATAAGTCTTATCACCATTTGGGAGGGGTGCAGAATTTCATTGGTCTCCAGGAAGGCTGAAAGATGTTTATTGGCATATTTCTCAAGGAGTTTGGCCGATCCATGTTTAAAAGAGATTGGCATGTAATTACTGAGACAGAGAGTATCAATTTTCTGTATGTTTTACTGAAGGTTTCACTATTGCATGTTTCCATGGTGACGGGACCTCTCCACTGGAGAGAGAAAGATTCAAAAACTCAACTAAGGTGAGAGCAATGCACTCAGATCCCTGGCCTATGATATGTAGAGAACTCCGGTTGAGGGCGGGAGATTAATTTACTAATAGTAGGAGCTCTATAAGCGTACTCTACGTTGAGTTGGAAAGTTCATGAGATGTTAACTTGGGTGGGGAAGGGCAAGCTCAATTTCTGAGAGATGTTCTGCATCAAGGAGGAAGAGGAATAAATGTCCAAAGTCTCTCTCGCTGCAAAAAATGCAGTCAGGTTATTGCTAAACTCAGGTTAAGCTTCAGAGGCAGGTCTACTGACTTTGGGCTCTGTGATACCCTTCAAAATTCAGAGGATCTCTTTAGGAGAGCTAGCTGAATGCTCAATGTTAGAAAATGGGGGCCTCATTTACGAGGACCTGGTGGCACACTGAGCCACTGGAGCGTCATTTTTTTATGATCCAGTGGCGCAGTGTCCCTGCCCATATTTACAAGGCCACACAGCGCCACCTTGGATGGCTTTTAATTGCCTTGTAAATATAGACCCCTTTCATGCATTCCTACATTCTGCAGCATACATAGAAAGAGGAAAACATCTCTTGTGATTGTTTTTGTGCAGGAAGGTGCCCCTTCCTGCACAAAAACAATCATCCCCTGTAGGAAGCTCACTCTGCATATATTATATAAAAATGAGATATAGGTGGTCATTACAACCCTGGCAGTGTTAAATCGGCGGTAAAACCGGCAACAGGCCGGCGGTAAAAAAAATGGAATCACGACCATGGCAGAAACCGCCAACATAGACAGCCACTTTAAAACTCCGACCACCACCACGGTACAGACAAACACCGTGGCGGTAACCGCCAACAGACAGGCGGAAGACAATGTACCACCCACAGTATTACAACAGGCCATCCGCCACCTTTTCCGGGGCGGATTCACCGCGAACAAAAACACGGTGGAAACAGGACTTGGAAGGGAAAACGCTCACCTCTACACACCTCACGAGGAACCAGGACACTTTTGAACCGGAAGTCCAGATTCTCCCTGCCTTTGTCTTCCTGCTCCTCTACCAGGAGCACGAATGCCGGCGGCGACGACCACGGTGTGTACTGCACCTACAAAACAGGGGAGGGGGGAGGGAAAAAAGAGTGACATACACACGCAACACCCCCACCCACACCCCCACCCTCACCCACTACAACACACACACTAATACATATTGATACATTACAGTTACATCCCCCAAACCCCCAGAAGAATGCAAAGACAAAAGGAAATGATTTGAAAGTTTGTAATCTATTAAAATCCAGTACTCAAAAATAAATATACTACAAACAAATATATACACCATGAATACAAGTCCAGATATTGCACCATTAAAGTCCGTGGACCACTGGGCCCAAAATACATGGGCGAGGCCCACACAAGATACCCGATCAAAAAGGAGAGAGCACTGCAGGGGCATCAGATAGAAATACAACAGGCAACTCAGGGGGAAGGTAAGGGGGGGCACCTCAGCCGGATGAGTGCACGACGCCAGTTCCACGAGGGGGCTCCATGCCCACTGCTGTATCCTGGGGAGTGCAAAGCCACAGTCTCACAAGTCTCTCCAGTGGGTGGGTTGCCCACTGCTTTATCCTGGTGAGTGCAAAGCCACAGTCTCACAAGTCTTTCCAGTGGGTGGTTTGCCCACTGCTTTATCCTGGGGAGTGCAAAGCCACAGTCTCACAAGTCTTTTCAGTGGGTGGTTTGCCCACTGCTTTATTCTGGGGAGTGCAAAGCCACAGTCTCACAAGTCATTCCAGTGGGTGGTTTGCCCACTGCTTTATCCTGGGGAGTGCAAAGCCACAGTCTCACAAGTCTTTTCAGTGGGTGGTTTGCCCACTGCCTTATCCTGGGGGGTGCAAAGCCACAGTCTCTCAAGTGGATAACAGTCTCCACTGGTTCTGGAGGGGGCTTTGTGCCCAGAATGCTTCATCCTGCCAAGGACAGAGGCAGTGGATGTCTTTCTCCACTGGTTCTGGAGGGGGCTTTGTGCCCAGAGTGCTTCATCCTGCCAAGGACAGAGGCAGTGGATGTCTTTCTCCACTGGTTCTGGAGGGGGCTTTGTGCCCAGAGTGCTTCATCCTGCCAAGGACTGAGGTAGTGGATGTCTTTCTCCACTGCTTCTGGAGGGGGCTTTGTGCCCAGAGTGCTCCAACCTGCTCGTGGCGGACTCAGTAGCTTTGGTGTGAATGGTAGTGGGGGTGGTGAGTGCACTTGAGCGGGGTGTACTGGTGATGGACGTAGTGGCTGAAGATGTAGTGCATGCAGGTGTGAGTGGAGATGAGTCAGGGAGGGAGGAGGGAGACGTGGAGGAGGGGGACACAGTGGAGGCAGTGGATGTTGGTATGTGTGCATGGGTATGATGCTTGTGTGAGTGCCTGTGGGATGTGTGGTGCTTATGTTTGCCAGTGCTTCCATTGTGTGTTGAGGTGTGTGCATGCTGGTCTGATGGTGTGCTTGGGATAGGCTGAGGTACAGGGGATTGGGGCTGGGTGGAGGAAGTTGGAGGGGGGAGGCTGGACACAGGGACAATGGCTGCCATCAGTGCTGAGGCCAGAGTCTGAAAAGCTGGCTGTTGGGCTGCCTGACCAGAATGAATGCCCTCCAGGTATGCATTGGTCTGTTGCAGACTGTGCCTCTCTACACCCTGGATGGCATTCAAATTGGTAGACTGCCCAACAGTGAGGGATCTGAGGAGGTCAATGGCCTCCTCACTGAGGGAAGCAGGGCTGACAGGGGCAGGGGCTGAGGTGCCTGGGGCGAAGGAGATGCCCACCCTCTTGGGTGAGCGACCACGGGGCACACGCTGAGGGGCTGCTGGGAGGGCGGTGCTGGTAGGGGGCCCGCCACTGCAAGGGAGCTCCCATCAGAGGAGGAGTCTGTGTCACTGGTCTCAGCTCCCGTCCCCGCTGTGGAGCTCCCCTCACCCTCCGTCCCACTGGTGGCTTCTGACTCTGTTGTGTCACCCTCCAGGGCCATGTGGGATGCAGCTCCCTCCTGCTCCGGTGGCACAGCTCCTCCGCCTGATGATGCTAATGTACACAAGAACAGGGAGACCACAAAAAGGGGGGAAAGACAGAAGAAAGACATGTTCAGTGCATGTAATACCGCTACCGTCGGCAGACACTACAGACAGAGAAGCCCCCTGCACTACGCCGTGCAGTTTGAGTACCCTAATTAATCACAGGGAGATGGGTTACAAGGCCTATGCCCGATTGCTGCACACATAGAAGTCACAGGAGCCTGACTAGGTGTAGTTGCCTCTGAACACAGGTGGGGGGGTGCCACATGGCCTGCCTTACAAAGGGACCTTGCCTACTAAACATGCCCTGGCCTAGGGGAACCCACAGCCCACCTCCCCCACACAGAAGCCTCCAATGCGTGCTGAATCAGCTGAATGAGAGTGTACTCACCCCCTTGTGGCTGCTGTGATGCCCTCAAGCGCCCATCCAACTCCGGATACACCACCGCCAGGATCCGGAACATCAGGGGGGTCATGGTGCGACGGGCACCCCTCCTACGTTGGGAGGCCATCTCCAGCTGGGCCTCCGCCGTCTTCTTGCTCCAGCGGTGAATGTCCTCCCATCTTTTCCGGCAGTGGGTTCTCCGTTTGTGGTGGACCCCCAGGCTCCGGACTTCCTTGGCGATGGCACGTCAAACATCCTTCTTCTGTTGGGTGCTGACCTACAGGAATAGTACAGGGGAAAAGGAGAAGATATAACCGTCCGCACCGTCACAGTCATTGGCCCGCATCCCTACCCTTGCCATGACGCACATCCACTCACCGTTGTTTCATGCACACCTCATTCTCCCCCCCTATCTTCCCTCCACACCACTCCACACAGGCATTGCCCATACAGCATGCTTACAGTGTACTTACCTGTTTGTCTGGAGGATCGTAGAGTAGCGTGTACTGGGGTAGGTCCCCATCCACTAGTTTCTCCAACTCCTCCGTGGTGAAGGCAGGGGCCCTTTCCCCAGACACATGAGCCATTGTCTCTTCCAGACTGAGGTCACAGCAGCACTTGCAGTGTAGGTCCTCTCCTGTCGCAGATCAGGTATCAAGTGAGTGAACAGAGAGAAAATGGTGGTGACGTCTGCTGCGGTGTGTACCGTCACTGCCGGCATACATCGTCATTGGCTCCTGGGACCCATAGGGTCTAATGTTAACCAATGCAGGATTGCGCCGCGGTCTTTGACCGCCTACCGCGGTCTTTGACCGCCTACCGCGACGGTGTACAATGCCAGCACAGTTACCTCATATCCCCTTGTCCCACATTACAGGTCAGGCAGCCGCCATTTCAGGGGGCCACATGGCATTAATTTTAAATGCATCACACATATCTAGGCCTTGCATACACACTAAGACAGGCACATAGCGGATTTAAAAATTTGTGGAATAAAGTTGTGTTTTCATACCTCAGTGTTGGCTGACTCTCTGCTCGCTGTTCTCCTCCATAGAGCACGTCCGCTGGGGCAGGTGAGGAGATAGCGGCATCCTCCGGTGTACAGACCGCTGGTGGACCTGTCGAAAATGGAAGAGCAACATGTAATTGTCACCTACAGACTGGACCGTGCCACAATCCAGGAACTTTGTGCCCAGTTGGAGCCAGACCTGATGTCAGCAACCCGCCATCCCACAGGAATCCCCCCTCTAGTGCAGGTCCTGTCAGTACTCCATTTCCTGGCAAGTGGGTCTTTTCAAATGACAGTGGCCATAGCATCAGGGATGTCCCAGCCTATGTTCTCCAAAGTGTTGTCCAGAGTGTTGTCTGCCCTGCTGAAACACATGCGCAGCTACATCGTTTTCCCTCAGGTGGAGGATTTGCCTACAGTGAAAGGTGACTTCTATGCCCTGGGACATATCCCCAACATCATTGGTGCCATTGATGGGACACATGTGGCCTTGGTCCCCCCGCAGGAGTGAACAGGTGTACAGAAACCGGAAGAGTTACCATTCAATGAATGTGCAGATGGTGTGTTTGGCCGACCAGTACATCTCCCATGTGAATGCCAAGTTTCCTGGCTCAGTGCATGATGCTTACATTCTGAGGAATAGCAGCATCCCTTATGTGATGGGGCAACTCCAGAGGCACCGTGTGTGGCTATTAGGTGAGGACATGGACCCTATACAGTGTGACTAGGTGTCTGGGGATATCCCTAAGAGTTTGTGTGTGTCTAACAGATTTCCCTCGACATTTGCAGGTGACTCTGGTTACCCCAACCTGTCATGGCTACTGACCCCAGTGAGGAATCCCAGGACAAGGGCAGAGGAACGCTACAATGAGGCCCATGGGTGAACTAGGAGGGTTATAGAGAGGACATTCGGCCTCCTGAAGGCCAGGTTCAGGTGCCTCCATCTGACAGGTGGTTCCCTATTCTACTCACCAAAGAAGGTGTGCCAGATCATCGTGGCCTGCTGTATGCTTCACAATTTGGCTTTGCGATGACAGGTGCCTTTTCTGCAGGAGGATGGTCCAGTTGCAGCTGTGGAGCCTGTGGACAGTGAAGACGAGGAAGCAGAAGAAGAGGATATCAACAACAGAAACACGGTGATTCATCAATACTTCCAGTGAGACACAGGTAAGAAGACATCACTGCCTGCTACCTCTGATACACTTGTTCTATCTCTCATCTGTCTGTCACTTTCACCCAGTGTAAGGACCCTGAGTTGTCACTTTCCCTTTCGATTTCACAGATGTTGGTCCCACTGTGTGACATCTGCTTTGTTTCCTCATGGACTAGAGCTGTGTGACATACGTATGTTGACAATACAATGGATATAGCAGTTTTCCACAGTTATTGCAAATACACATTTTCGAAAGCACAGACTGACTCCAGATAGTTTTGTGGTTCAAGGGTGTTTATTTAAGTGCTAAATAGTGGAGGGGGTTGTAAAATGGTCAGGGTTGATGGTGGAGGAATGTCCATGGCAGAGACCAGTCTATTAGTCTCACAGGTGCATTGTCCAAAGGGGCATAGGAAGGGGAGCTGGGGCAGTTTAAGGATGGACAGGGTGACAAAGTGGGACAGAAGGATGACAATCAGGGTGGTCTCATTTTTTGGCGGGGGTCTTGGCATTGTTCTCTGTCTTTTTCCTGGATCTCAGGGACCGCTTGCGGGGTGGTTCTCCATCTGCAGGGGGTGGGGTGCTGATGTCGTGGTCCTGTGGCGGTGCCTCCTGTCCACTAGCGCCAGCGGAGGTGGTGGGCAGTTCATCATCCAGGCTAGTGTCAGGGGCCCCTTGTTGTGCCACAGTGTCCCTCCTGGTGTTCACAAGTTCCTTCCGCACCCCTACAATGGTGCCCAGGGTGGTATTGATGGATTTGGGTTCCTCCCTGAACCTCAAAAACTGTTCCTCCTGCAGCCGCTGGGTCTCCTGAAACTTGGCCAGTACCGTTGCCATTGTCTCCTGGGAATGGTGGTAGGCTCCCATGATGTTGGAGAGGGCCTCGTGAAGAGTGGGTTTCCTGGACCTGGCTTCCCCCTGTCGCACAGCAGCCCTCCCAGTTCCCCTGTGTTCCTGTGCCTCTGTCCCCTGAACCGTGTGCTCACTGCCACTGCCCCCAGGTCCCTGGTGTTGTTGGGGTGGTGGGTTATCCTGGGTTCCCTGTAGTGGTGGACACACTGTGCTTGACGTGTCCAGGGGACAGAGGTATGGGCCCGCTGGGTGGGTGCTGTGCTGCTGTTTCCAGAGGGGGGAGCCTCTGTTGTGGCTTGTGCCAGTGTGAGGGGAACCGACTGTCCTGAGGTCCCAGATGGGCCGGACTGGTCATCTAGATCTAGTAGGACAGAGCTGCTGTCATCACTGTGGGCCTCTTCTGAGGGTGGAGTGGACATGTCTGGAACCTCCTGTCCGGTGACGTTGGGTAGGGGTCCTGCAGGGGTGTAAGGGCATGATTATTACATCTGTGTGTGCCATGGTGTGCAATGGGTGGGTGACCCTTTACCCCAGTGCTTGCATTCTTGTGTAGGACCTTGTGTGCTAATTGTTTAGGGGTCTGTGTGGGTATGTGAAGTAGCCATGCATTGATGATGGGTGTCCATGCTTTGTTGTTGCATGCAGGGCTTGGTGTTGGGATGTGTGGTTTGTGATAGTGGGACATGTGTGAGGAGATGGAGTAATGGGGGTGAGGGCGAGGCGGAGGTATGTGATAGCATGCAGGTAGGGTGGGGGATGAAGTATTTAAAGATTTGCCTTACCAGAGTCCATTCCTCCAGCTACTCCTGCGAGGCCCTCAGGATGCAGTATAGCCAAGACCTGCTCCTCCCATGTTGTTAGTTGTGGGGGAGGAGGTGGGTGTTTGCCACCAGTTCTCTGAACTGCAATCTGGTGTCTTGAGACCACGGAACGTACCTTCCCCCGTAGATCATTCCACCTCTTCCTGATGTCATCCCGTGTTCTTGGGTGCTGTCCCACTACGTTGACCCTGTCCACGATTCTGCGCAATAGCTCCATCTTCCTAGCTATGGTGGGGTGCTGCACCTGTGATCCGAATAGCTGTGGCTCTACCTGGATGATTTCCTCCACCATGACCCTGAGCTCCTCCTCAGAAAACCTGGGGTGTCTTTGCGGTGCCATGGGGTGGTGTGGGTGATGTGTGGGGTGGTTTGTGTTGTGATGTGTGGGGTGATGTTTAGGGGTGTGTGTTGTTTTGTGCGTGGATGTTGTGTGAGTGATGGTGTTGAGTGCCTGTGGATGCTAGTTTGTAGATGGTGGTGTCTCTCTCTGGCCTTCAGTTGCAATTGTGGTCGTAAGGATTTGTAGGTGATGTGGGTGTGTGTTTTATGTTGTATTGTGTGTGGGTGAGTTGTGTGTGTATGTGTATCAGGTGTGTGTATTTCGATTTGTCCAATGTGGTTGTGTTTTGTAAATGTGTGTGTATTTTGAGCGCAGCAGTGTGTACCGCCAATGGAATACCGCGGTTGAAAGACCGCCGTGTGGATTTGTGGGTCGTGATAGTGTGGGCGTATTCCTGTTGGCGTGACGGTGGAGGTTTTGTTACCGGCAATTTATCACTGACCTTTGGTGTGGCGGACTTGTGTGGGTGTCTACATTTTGGTCAGATTCTGAGCTGTGGGTCGTAATAGCTGTGGCGGAATTCCACGGCGGTGTGTTGGCTGTCTTCTGCACAGCGGTAAGCGGCATTTACCGCCAATGTTGTGATGACCCCCATAGTGTGCTCAAAGTCTAAGGGTTCCCCAGAGGCTTAACAGAGGCTAAAGTAGATAATACTAATGTTCTCTCTTATGGTAGTGTGGGCAAGCAGTTAGGCTTATCAGAGGGTAGTGCAAAGCATTTGTTGCACACAAGGAGACAATTGAAGAAGCACACTCTCAATGACTTAACTCCAGACCAATTGTTTTTATATATCAAAATATCTTTTGTTAACTTATTTCTAGAACCACAAGATTCTATTTGCAGGTAGGTACATCAATAAGTATTCCACATATGTATCAATACCACTTTTTTAAAATCAGCAAATTGTACAGTTTTTGAATAAATGGCAATAATCTGTTTTAAAAGTTGACACAGTGCGATTTTCAGAAACAGTTCTTGGGAGAAAGAAAAGTTAGTACATTTTGCATGTAAGTACAAGACTTACAGTTCCAGTCTCTGGGGGTTAGGAAGTCCACAGGTTGGGATTCAAGTTCACCCCAAACACCCAACACCAGCAACACGGGCCAGACGGGTGCAGAGCCCAAAGATGAGGCAAATTTAACATGGGCCCTTATGGAGACTGGTGACAATTGGATTCAGATCTGCTTGCAGGTAAGTACACGTGTCTTCAGAGGGCAGACCTGGGGGGTTTAGAGGAGCACCGGGGGGCACAGGTAAGCACCACAAAAACACCCTCAGGGGCAGCCGGGTGCAGGGTGCAAATACAGCATCGGGCTCCCAATGCTTTCCTATTAGGGGACCCTGGAGGTCACTTAGATGCTGCAGGCTGGGTCCAGGGGGTCGATTACAGAAAACCACAGGCTGGACAAGTAGGAGGGCTGCCTGCTGAACATTGCTGTGCTGGAGGTCGGGTTCCCCAAGGTCAGGGGGCTGCGAGTGCAGTGTACCTTTTGGCAATGGGTATCTTCGTCAAGTGCTGTCACGGTCAGGGGGGTCTGGATTCACACTGAAGGTATCATCGTAGAGGACAGGAGAGGTCAACCCATGGTGGGCACTTGCTCGTAATTGCCTGGGAATCCGTTTTAGTTGGTTGGGCTACCTAGACACCGGTCATGGGTGCCGGGTGCAGAATGGTCAGAACTCGCAGATCCGGGGAGACTCTGTAGTCCTTAGATGTAAATTCTTCTTGGACAGGGCCGCTGTCCACGGGAGTTCTTGGTCCTCTGTGATGCAGGCAATCATCTGGAGGCTTGGCAGAGGTTGCTGGAGCCGGCGGATGCATTTCTTTCTTTTTCAAGGCTTTTGAAGCTGGAGACAGGCCAGAGGGCCTCGGCCAAGTCAGTTTTCCTCTTCCGTCCTCTCTACTGTGGTTTCAGCTAAGCAGTCCTTCTTCTTTCTTCTTGTGAGGTCATCAGGAATCTGATAAACTGGGTTCAGGGGAGCCCTTAAATCCTGGATTTAGGGTGTTACAGGGGGTCAGAGGGTGGTAGCCAATGGCTACTGTCCCTGAGGGTGGCTAAATCCTTCTTGTGTCCACACAAAACGAACCCTATTGGTCCTTGGCCTTCAAACTAAGATGGAGGATTCTGCAGGGAGGGTGTCACCTCAGCTCTAAACACCGCAGGGGTGGTCCCAAATGGGGAGGTCACTTTTCCCTGCTTTCCCTCATTTTCCCACTTGATTTGGCACCAAACGTAGGGCTTTGTCCGGGGGGGGCGGGCATTTCCACTAGCTGGAGTGCCCTGGGGGACTGTAACAAGAGGTCTGAGCCTTTGAGGCTCACCACCAGGGGGGGGGAGTGTGAAGCACCTCCACCTAGGGCAGGCTTTGTTTCTGGCCACCGAGAGCACAAAGGCTGTCACTCCATGTGGTGAGAAACTTTTCTGAAAGTGGCAGGCTGGCACAGACTGGTCAGTCCTGCACTAGCATTTTGGCTAACATACAGGGGGATCACTCAGATGCCCTCTGGGTGCATTTTTCAATAAATCACACACTGTGGGTTTACTGTGCTGAGAAGTTTGATACCAAACTTCGCAGTATTCAGTGAAGCCATTATGGAGCTGTGGAGTTTGTCATTACAAACTCCACAGCTCCATAATGGCTTCACTGAATACTGCGAAGTTTGGTATCAAACTCCCAGACCATATATTCAATATAGCTACACTGTACTTACAATGTCTAAGAATAGACTTAGACACTGTGGGGGCATATTGCTCTTTCAGCTATGCCCTCCTCTGTGTTATAGTGCACCCTGCCTTAGGGCTTTATGGCCTGCTAGAGGGGTGACTTACCTCTGCCACAAGCTGTGGTTTGGGGGCATTGCACCCTGAGAGGGGTGCCATGTCAACTATGCCTTTTTCTCCTCACCAGCACACACAAGCTGCAAAGGCAGTGGGCATGTGCTTGGTAAGGGGTCCCCCAGGGTGGCATAATACATGCTGCAGCCCTTGGGGACCGTCCCTGGTCACAGGGCCCATGGTACCATGGGTACCATTTACAAGGGACTTAACTGTGTGCCAATTGTGGAAACAAAGGTACAGGTTGTGGGAAAGAATACTGGTGCTGGGGCCTGGTTAGCAGGATCCGAGCACACTCTAAATTAAAGTTGGCATTGATATCAGGCAAAAAGTGGGGAAGTAACCATGCCAACAAGGGCCCTATCATACATGCCCAGAACACAGGCATTGTTGCACCATGGTGCAAGGATGCTTGAATTGGCGCTAGGCAGCAATTTGTGCACCTGCTCAGGGGGAGAAGACAGAAATGCTCTGTATCTTTTAGATATGGTGCATTTCTTCCCTTTCCCGGTGGTGCAGCGCAGCAAGGCACTTGCTGCTCCACCATGCACCACAGGCAGAGGTATGCACCCTGTCCAAGTAGGGACCACAATCCTAGTCAGAGTAAGTCACAACACACCCTAAATTATCCAGTGCTCATCCTCCGGTAGCTTGGCACAGAGCACGCAGGCTTAACTTAGAAGGCAATGTGTATAGTATTTGTGCAATAACTCATACAGTAACACAGTGAAAACACCACAAAAAGTACTGCACACCAGTTAGCAAAATAGATAATATTTATCTGAATAAAACAAGACCAAAGAGACAAAGGACCAGTATACACGTATATCACTTTTTAGATGTTTAAGTAAATCTTAATCCATAGGAATCAATAGATGTATATCTTTAGCACAAAGTACCTGGGATGCGTCAGAAACAAAGCATTGCGACAATTCCTTACTGCACAGAGGAGTGATGCGTTGATTCTTTCCACGCGGGTGAGATGATGAGTTTGTTCCTTAATGGGATGGGAGGTTATGCGTCAATTCTTTCTTCACAGGAAGGGTAATGCGTGGATTTCTGGACACGCTGCCTCGCGTCCGCAGTGCGGTGTGGAGACGATGAAGAATTGACATCATGGGACAGTGCGTGGAAAATCCAGATGTGCTGTGGTGATGGAACCACAGTGAAACAGGCACTTTGGCAATCCTGCATGTGATGTGTCGAATTTTCAGCCATGAGACAGGCGTTGCATCGATTTGTGTAGAGCATTGAAGCATGGATTTTCCCTTTTAGGTGAAGCCTTTGATGGCCCTTAGACTTCTTAACAAAAGGCAACCTGACATGCCATTGGAGATCACTTGTGGGGGAAGGGATTGTCCTTCCAGCAGAGTCACGGAGCAGCAGGCCTCGGGGCAACAAGCAGGCAAGCAGTCCTTCCAGAAAAGCAGTCCAGACGAGTCCTTTGGGCAGCACTGCAGTCCTTCTGACAGAGTCCAGTTGTAGGTCCAGAAGTGTCTTTAAATCCAACTTCACCAGTAAGCAGGATTTCTTCCTTCTATTCCAATTATACCAAACATTACAATGTCACTTCTTTCAGAGCTGACATTACCACATAGAAGTATATAAGGAAATTTCCAATGCTGGCCTAAGAGTGGAGTAGGCTTCACAATAGTGAAAAATGACTTTAGGAGTTTTTCACTACCAGGACATGTAAGACTTACATGTGCATGTCCTTCCTTTTACCTAAATACCACCCTGCCCCATGGGCTAACTAGGGCCTACCTTAGGAGTGACATTTGTAATAAAAGGGGAGTTAAAGGCTTGGCAAGTAGTTGTGATTGTAAAGTCGAAGTGGCAGTGAAAGTGCACCAGGTTTAGGGGAGAGAGGACAAGCGCTTTAGCACAGGTCAACAGTGGTAAGGTGCGCACAGCCCTAAAAACAGCAAAAGCAAGATCAGAAAGTGGAAGAAGGCAGGCAAAAGGTTTGGGAAGCCCACCATAAGGCTGTCAGGTCTATCAGTGTGATAATGTTTGATGGTGCTCCTACATTTCAGTTTGCTTCAATATCTTTCAACCATCTACACTCCTTTTTCAGTGCATAAAGGTTGGAATTAAACCAGGGGGATTTCTTTTCCCTTTCAGTAGCTTTAGACCTTGACACTAGAAGAACTTTATCCAATGAAGTTGTGATCCAATCATTAAAGCAAAGGGTGGACAAAGTAAATGAGTCAGTTGGGACAGGTTTAGTGATTGTAGGACAGTAGACCAATCCTTAATATTAAGCTTAAACCAATGATGTTCCCATATCGTAACCTGCATCAGAGTTCGGGAAGCCAATTGATCTCTCAGAAAGAGTGGGAGTAAAAAGTGGTCAGACCAGATTAAAGGGATGGGGGTCTGCACTTGGAGGAAACCCAAGTTGCTAAACACAAGATCTGGAGTGTGGCCTTTTTCATGGGTAGGTTATTTTACTAATTGCTTCATTTCAGGGATGCTAAACCCAATAACAAGTTATTGGATGCCGCATTATAAGCTACCTCAGAGTGTAAATTGAAATCTCCAAGAATGGTAAAATTAGCCCTATTTACAGCTAAATCTGCAACCAAGTTTTGAAAAGCCTGCAAAAACTGTGTGTGAAAGCCCGGTGGCCTGTGCATTAAAAATACCAGAAAAAGTAAAGGTAGGTGTTAAAGTCAATGTGAAGAGAAGACCTTCACAGTTCGCCCCTTCAAGGTGGGAGAAAGTGCCCTTTATATTGTTTCTGCAAATGATCACAAATTCCCCACTCGCTTTCCCAGACCGATCGAGTTTTACAATAAAGCAACCCGGAGAAAGAGCTTGCACCACATCAGGAGTGGAGCCTTCTTGTAACTCGGTCTCAGTGAGCAAGAGAAGATCTAGGGCAGAGCCAATTAATAATGAGAAGATATCTAGTTTGTGCCCTGCCAAATAGTGACAATCATTCAAAGACATGCATATTCTGAGACAGAGGATCGCCTTTCCTCCAAGAGAGGACAAAAGACACAGCAATCACAGATTAAGGAAGGAAGACTAGGGTCAATAGAGTGAGAGCAGGAGATGGCTTCAGAAGCTTGAAGGTCTAGTAGTTGACTGGTAGTGTAGCATGCTTTCATTGAGGAGGAAGGGGCATTATTCCTGGCCCTGGACAGACATCGACGGGCACAGATGGGCTTGCCTTTGCCATACCTTTGGTGCACCAGAGGCATGCCCACTGCACACGTGTGCTGCTCTTTTGTGCTGCTTCTTTCATATATGGAAGGTCAGCCGGAACACTAGAGTGCGTTACAGAGTAAAAATGGCATCCAACAATATCACAAATGGCCCAACAAGATGCGGCTAATATAACTTCCCATTCCTAATGTGCAAAATTCGCCCAACAATTAAATATGTAAGCTAAACATTTTCATCAAAAACACACTTTGAGCAGCAGTTGTTCCCGATTTTCACCTGCCCTGTGTCGCCTATTCAAACGCAAATCCGTGCTGCATCCTTTATTTATAGAAGGCCAACCGGAACCCCAGATCGTGTTACAAAGTAAAAATGGTGGCCAAATATATCCCAAACAGCCTGGCATGGACTGAAAGTTTTTGCAGACTCACGTCTTATGTTTAATATGTTTTTTTCTGTCCAGGTGGTCTGTCTGATATGCTGTCCTCAAAATGT
Organism: Pleurodeles waltl; assembly: GCF_031143425.1. Lineage (NCBI taxonomy): Eukaryota > Metazoa > Chordata > Amphibia > Caudata > Salamandridae > Pleurodeles > Pleurodeles waltl. Next base: position 1,182,263,054 of record NC_090437.1, read on the forward strand.
GTAGTAGAATGAATGTCATTATTTAAAAGAGTTGTTTTCATTTTATAACAAAAAATTATCTAAGGTTCCTGTATTATATCTTAGTACATTGGATCTGGCTTATGTTCATGTTACTCATTTCATAGAACCTGATTTAAAATGAGGGACATTATACTGTTAAATGCTCATGGCACATAAAGGACATCTTTACGACCCTGGTGGTCTTGAGACAGTCAGGCTGGCAGTCGGACAACTGCCAGCGTGTCTATCTGGCAGCCACATTACGAATATGGCAGTCGCGCCACGGTTGGACCGCCAGCACCACCAGATAACGACTTTTCGTCAGTTTGGCGGTGCTGGCGGTCCTAATCTGCCAGGGTCGCAGTGTAAGCAGCGCAGCCCTGGGGATTACGAGTCACTTCTCTGCCGTTGAATACATGGGGGTAGCCCTGCCATGTAAAGGCTGGCATAGACGGGGTGCAGGGTACCCCAGGGGGGGCCCTGCACTGCCCAAGCACTTGGCATGGAGAGTGCAGGGGCCCTCCTAGCCAGCCCCATTGCAATTTTCACTGCCTTTGCAGACAGTGAAAATCACGACGGGTGCTGGTGCACCCTAAACACTACAGGATTTACGCTCTATTATGAGCTGACGTCAATGTTGTAGGCTGTTTCCCACTGGGCCAGCCCACGGAAAACTCTTAATGGGGCCTGTGGGAAGGGGACCACACTGGCGGTAACCTGAGCGCAGAAGTTTGGCGGACAGAAAAAGCCTTTTCCATCTGCCAAACTCACAATGACCCCCCATAATCTAGGTTTATGAGGCATGTCATGGATAGTGTGAAATGCGTCTCTAAGATTTTGATCCAGTCACAAAGACTGTATGGTCATTGCAAATCATACATACAATGTAGACTTGGAAGTATTTGCTTTCACAATGTTGGCTAATAGCCATTCCTGTTGCAAATCATTTTACATTTCCGTTTGCTATCATAAAGAACTGTAAATGTGCCATTGCCTATATAAATCAGGGCATCCCATGTGCTAAGATGACATTTCTGTGCAGATTTCTAACAAAGGATAATGTTTGAGAAAGTAACGTGATTCTTTGCACTTTTGTAATCCGTTAATGCCCTTAACCTGAGACCGTAGTGAGGCAACACTGTTTAGACTGGTGGACAGACTTTAGTTTTCTGTCAGTCATTAACCCTGGCTATATTTTAACTACACCAGAGTACTTGACACAATTAGGGAGGTCTTATATTATCCTTATAACACAAAGTTACAAAATGATGCCATTATGTAACGTTGGATAATTATGCATAAGTTGCGGCAAAACTTTACGGTAAACATACCATTCCCAGTTTACCATAAATGCATGCAAACAACAGAAATCGAGTGGCTGCTGTTCATGGTGTTTTTGCATTTTGCACTATATTTTAGCACAAATAGCATCCTTACATGAAAAATTGACAGAGGACTCTTTTGCCCTAAGATATAGTGCTAACTGCTGCATTTGTATTTTGTATAATTACGTGTAGTTTTACAAATCTTCACCAAAATGTAACATAATTCTTTGAAACCAAATTAGAACAATTTGGCACACCCCTTAACTTTTGTGTTGTAAATTAACTTTACATTGGGACCATGGACTCTTATTTGGACAATTGATTTTGATAAACCTGATTTTGTGCATTATCCCCATTGGAAAGTGTAATTAGACTTAGCACCGTGATTGGCCCATGGGTTTTTGTCCACTGCCCACCTCCTTCCAAGTTGAGTTTCCTTTACTCACCTCAGCAGCTATTTTTGTTCTTTCTCATCTTTCCAGAGACAGACTTCATGTTTAATGATCTTATTGTTTTTGAAAAACCTATAGAAGATTTCATAGAAAGGCATAAGAATGGCTGTTAACTGTGTTGCTGTTAGGGAAATGTAAAATAATACATAGTCTGTACTACATTACAATACTGCCAAATAACCGTTTTGTTGGACCTGGCCTTTTTTGTAGGGTCATCCCCAAACCTTTTGCGTTCCTCCTCCTATTTTTTCTGACCTCTTTTTGTTGGCTCTAGGACTCTTGGCACTTTCACACTGCTTTCAGTGCTAAAGTGCACGTGCCCTCCATTCTAACATTGATATGATTGACATACACCTGATTGGCTTATTTAATTCACCTGTAAGTCCCTTATGCAGTGGTATCCCTTCTACCCAGAGCCTGTAACTTAAATGCTACTAGTGGGCCTGCATCGCAGCTTGCGCAACCCACAGAAGTAGCCTTGCAAACCTGCCTCAGGCCTGCCACTGCAAGACCTGCATGCACACTTTACTGCCACATGGACCTGGCATCTAAATTGACTTGCCAGGCAAGGCCTGGAACTCCCCTTCTACCAAATATAAGTCACCCCAAGGTAGGCCCTAAGTAGCCGTATGGGCAGGGTGCTACTGAGTGGGTGATCAGGGGTTATATTGTGTGTGTAGCTCCATTGCCCTGACTAAAGTGGGGGGCCCTCCCTAGTTGAGGTGCCTACCCTAGCCAACCAGGAACCCCATTTCTAACTCATCTCCAATGTCCAGTTACATATGAAGGTGAAAGGTGAAAGGTGAAAGGAAGTGTTTCTATACACCTTCAATATTTGGGTGGTTGAATATAGGTGTTGGTGTGTGTTGTGTGAGGATGAAGAATGAATTGTCCGTAAATTATTATTTGGGGTAGTGGTTTCAATGCACTTCCACATGGGCATCTTCCGTGAGCATGGCTACACAATACTGGGTCCATATAGGCTTGAAGATCTGGTTGTTAAGTGGGAGTGGGTGGTTTTATGGGTGTGCATGTGGGTCTTCTGAAGAGTCTGTGTATGGTGTGGGCCATGCATGTTGTAGGCATGTTGTTTAAGGTCATCCCCCATTTGATGAATAACCCACCACACAAAGGATTGTTGTGAGGAAAACTGATCCTACCAGAGGAGAGGATTTACCCATGCCAATCACCGCATGCATTGCCATCAGACAATGCCAGCAGGCTTCACATCATGTAGAGGGTTAACATTTGGGACAGTGTGGAAAACTGATTGCTGAATGGGGGAGAAGTCCTCCACACCCAAGGGGTATCTGTCCCTCAAAAGATGAGGAGAAGTCCAGAGAAAAGTGGAACGAGGTAACTGTAAGACAAGAGCTGGTTGGACAGGCGTCCTGAGCAGTCAGTACGAACATGGTTTCTCAACGGTTGTATGGGGACTTGCAATCAGAAGAACTCTTGGAGGATGTTTTCTGTCTGGTCAAGAGGCGTTTTCAGAGTTGTTCTTTTGTTTGGGACAAAGAGTCACTTTTTCCTCTTCAGCAGTATAGGCCAGAGATTGTGGATTGAAGGTGCATTGGTGTTTTTTCCCTGGATTGCCTATCATGTTCCACTCATGGATAGTACAGGCTCATTGTCAGGCTCTTTGTCCCCGCGAGCTGCAAGAGAATGATCATGTTAATTATAACTCAGGCATTAAACATTCTGCAAAGGCCAAAACTAGTCATGTTGTACTTTAGCTTTTAGCAACAGATGGCACTCCAGCATAAATAACTGAAACGGATACTCTAGGTGATTTGATAACGGTACTAGTTGTTTGCGATGTGCACATTTAAATGACATGTAACAGCACCTTACATGCTACTGTCGCAGATGCTTCCTCTGTGGACAAACCCTTAGATGTTTGCTTCTGAACCAGTAAACTCAAAGGCGGTGGTGGAAATATGTCCCTTGATCCAGTGCCTAGTGTAAAAGTGAAGATAAACTCCAGAATAGTGACACTGGAGCTAAGGAGAACTGTGACAGATGAGAGAAACGGTATAAAATGTAAAATGCTGAAAAAAGCAATAGAAAGGCCATATTCATTTCATCGAGAGAAAGAATTCAATGGGTAGAAATTTATTACAACTGGAAATGGAGAAAATAAGTTACAAATGGATATCGGAAGCAGTACAGGTATTCTGGTTACAGACATACCTGACCAATGGATGGTAGAGGGAATATGTGCTGCTTATAGATGTTCCCTGAGGTCTGAGGTGGACATACTGATGCCTGAGGTGGACATACTGATGTCTGAGGTAGACATACTGTGCACACTAGGGGTAGCTGTATCACCGAAGCTTTTGAAAGATATGTACACAGAGTTACAAAGTATCCTTCCACAAATAGTATGAGGGGATGGTAACCTGTTAATGGTACACAGTAAATAACTATCCACAGAGTCCATTCCAAGGTGACATACTATAGAGAAGGAAGGTAATATTTTATAAAGGTATTATTTTTAAGGAGACAGTGACATGATCTGAGACAGTCTTATTAACTATGAAAAAGGATATATCACTCAACAGCTGGCTGCAGTGGGGACATCGATGGTTAGACTGGGTGACAACAGACGTTCTTTCCAATAACATAGCAAAATTAAAAGATGCACTTGTTTGGACAAAGGGCACAAACATATAACTTCAATCACTGTTATTTAGACATGCTGAACATAGGCTCCTTATTTTGTTATTAAATAATAATTAAATTATCCTGACACTTATGCAGAGAGAGCAACGGCTGGACAAATCACAATTGGGTAACCTGCAGACTTGCAAAGTAAATGATGACATGAAAAGACTATTTGAGACATATTCAATTAAAATATATATATGTATTGAGTGCATTGTCTCATTATATATTAAGAAGCTTTGTTAATGTTAAAATTGCAGTATGACAAACAAAGATGTACTATTTTCAAGAGTTTGAGTGCCGTATTAATAATAGTGTGGCATGACAGTGTTGGTGGTTGGTATGTGTTTAGACACGGGGCCTGTTTTGTTGTCCCTTCTACAGCAGAGGTTGCTCCTGCTCCAGCTGTTGCTCTCAATAAACTGTATATGAGGGATGTTTAAATGATAGTTAGATTGTGGGCTGATTAGTGTATTAAATTTACATTCTAAAAAGAGGGAAAGATGAGTATGAGTGACGCGTGATGCGTGTGTCTGTCTGTGACTTTGTAAGTAGGGTAATATAATGGAAAGATAGATGGTTTTGATTCTTAGTTGGATTGGTATTAGGATTTCCTAAAATAGGCAAGTCATACAGCAGGTTAAACTGAGGAGAGAATACATTAATCAGAGACAATGGCAGGCTCTATGTCTATCTCTTAGAGGGACATTTGCACCTATGTTTTGGAAAGCATCATTTACCCGCCTACTCTCATCTTGCCATTTTCAGATCTTACACAGTGCACACAGAGACCTCAACTCGTTGACCGAGTCCGTCAACTTTTGCCCCAGGGCCATCTTCTCCACTTCACCTAGGAAGTATAAGGTAGTCCATGTAGTTCTCTGTAGTGGTTTACAACAAAGGTTCTATCAGGTTCTAACAGGTTCTATCTGTTCCTCAGTGAAGTTTATCTTCTTGAGGGTGTGGACTATATCTTGAAAGCTATTGCGAGTTTCAAGCATTTCCAGCATCACATGGTACAAAGGGAAATCACACATTCTAGGGTGTGGGCTGCATTCATGGTCTTGACAGGTTACTATTTGCCAAATTAGTGCAATTTAGGTCAGCTGAATACTATTTCCTTGTACTCTCTTCCCTTTTGCTCTCTGTATATGATTTTTTCTTACACTATATCATTCAAAGGGGCATATTTAAGAAACGTGGTGCTGCACACAGTGCAGCATCCCTTTTCTTGCACCCCTTTGTCCCCTACCACCCCTAGCTCCACCATGTGTGTGCCATATTTAAAATTTGGCACACCCTGGTGGTAGTTAGGGAACTAGCGTCAGAATTTTTTACACTAGTCCAGCACTTTGCAGGAATAGCGTCAAATATTTTGACGCTAATCTTGCAAAGCACCCAGAGGCCCATTGTAACCAATGAAAGCCTTCTTTTAATGCCTGCTGTAAAGAAATGTTGCTGTTGCAGTTACCCCCCACTTTTTGCCTGATACTGATGCTGACTTGACTGAGAAGTGTGCTGGGACCCTGCTAACCAGGCCCCAGCATCAGTGTTCTTTCACCTAAAATGTACCATTGTCTCCACAATTGGCACAACCCTGGCACCCAGGTAAGTCCCTTGTAACTGGTACCCCTGGTACCAAGGGCCCTGATGCCAGGGAAGGTCTCTAAGGGCTGCAGCATGACTTATTCCACCCTAGGGACCCCTCACTCAGCACAGACACACTGCTTGCCAGCTTGTGTGTGCTGGTGGGGAGAAAATGACTAAGTCGACATGGCACTCCCCTCAGGGTGCCATGCCAACCTCACACTGCCTGTGGCATAGGTAAGTCACCCCTCTAGCAGGCCTTACAGCCCTAAGGCAGGGTGCACTATACCACAGGTGAGGGCATATGTGCATGAGCACTATGCCCCTACAGTGTCTAAACAAAACATTAGACATTGTAAGTGCAGGGTAGCCATAAGAGTATATGGTCTGGGAGTCTGTCAAAAACGAACTCCACAGCTCCATAATGGCTACATTGAATACTGGGAAGTTTAGTATCAAACTTCTCAGAATAATAAACCCACACTGATGCCAGTGTTGGATTTATTAAAAAATGCACACAGAGTGCATCTTAGAGATGCCCCCTGTATTTTACCCAATTGTTCAGTGCAGGACTGACTGGTCTCTGCCAGCCTGCTGCTGAGAGACGAGTTTCTGACCTCATGCGGTGAGAGCCTTTGTGCTCTCTGAGGACAGAAACAAAGCCTGCTCTGGGTGGAGGTGCTTCACACCTCCCCCCTGCAGGAACTGTAACACCTAGCAGTGAGCTTCAAAGGCTCAAGCTTCGTGTTACAATGCCCCAGGGCACTCCAGCTAGTGGAGATGCCCGCCCCCTGGACCCAGCCCCCACTTTTGGCGGCAAGTCCAGGAGAGATAATAAGAAAAACAAGGAGGAGTCACTGGCCAGTCCGGACAGCCCCTAAGGTGTCCTGAGCTGAGGTGACTCTGACTTTTAGAAATCCTCCATCTTGTAGAAGGAGGATTCCCCCAATAGGGATAGGAATGTGACCCCCTCCCCTTGGGAGGAGGCACAAAGAGGGTGTACCCACCCTCAGGGCTAGTAGCCATTGGCTACTAACCCCCCAGACCTAAACACGCCCTAAATTTAGTATTTAAGGGCTCCCCTGAACCTAAGAATTTAGATTCCTGCAACTTACCGAAGAAGAAGACTGCTGAGCTGAAAACCCCTGCAGAAGAAGAAAGAAGACACCAACTGCTTTGGCCCCAGTCTTACCGGCCTGTCTCCTGCCTTCTAAAGAAACCTGCTCCAGCGACGCTTTCTCCAGGACCAGCGACCTCTGAATCCTCAGAGGACTGCCCTGCTTCAAGAGGAACAAGAAACTCCCGAGGACAGCGGACCTGCTCCAAAAAGACTGCAACTTTGTTACAGAGGAGCAGATTTAAAGACCCCTGCAATCCCCACAAGAAGCGTGAGACTTGCAACACTGCACCCGGCGACCCCGACTCGACTGGTGGAGAAACAACACCTCAGGGAGGACCCTCCGGCGACTCCGAGACTGTGAGTAACCAAAGTTGTCCCCCCTGAGCCCCCACAGCGACGCCTGCAGAGGGAATCCCGAGGCTCCCCCTGACCGCGACTGCCTGACTCTAAAAATCCCGATGGCTGGAAAAGACCCTGCACCCGCAGCCCCCAGCACCTGAAGGATCGGAACTTCAGTGCAGGAGTGACCCCCAGGAGGCCCTCTCCCTTGCCCAGGTGGTGGCTACCCCGAGGAGCCCCCCCCATGCCTGCCTGCACCGCTGAAGAGACCCCCTTGGTCTCCCATTGATTTACATTGCGAACCCGACGCTTGTTTGCACACTGCACCCGGCCGCCCCAGCGCTGCTGAGGGTGTACTTTCTGTGTGGACTTGTGTCCCCCCCGGTGCCCTACAAAACCCCCCTGGTCTGCCCTCTGAAGACGCGGGTACTTACCTGCTGGCAGACCGGAACCGGGGCACCCCCTTCTCTCCATTGAAGCATATGCGTTTTGGGCACCACTTTGAACTCTGCACCTGACCAGCCCTGAGCTGCTGGTGTGGTGACTTTGGGGTTGCTCTGAACCCCCAACGGTGGGCTACCTTGGACCCCAATTTGAACCTCGTAGGTGGTTTACTTACCTGCAAGAACTAACATTACTTTACCTCCCCTAGGAACTGTGAAAATTGCAGTGTCCACTTTTAAAACAGCTAAATGTGTTTTATGTAAAAAGTATATATGCTATTGTGATTATCAAGGTTCCTAAAGTACTTACCTGCAATACCTTTCAAATGAGATATTACATGTAGAATTTGAACCTGTGGTTCTCAAAATAAACTAAGGAAAGATATTTTTCTATAACAAAACCTATTGGCTGGATTTGTCTCTGAGTGTGTGTTCCTCATTTATTGCCTGTGTGTATGTACAACAAATGCTTAACACTACTCCTTTGATAAGCCTACTGCTCGACCACACTACCACAAAATAGAGCATTAGTATTATCTCTTTTTGCCACTATCTTACCTCTAAGGGGAACCCTTGGACTCTGTGCATACTATTCCTTACTTTGAAATAGTGCATACAGAGCCAACTTCCTACACCTGCTCTGAGCAGGCATTAAAAGTGCCGAAACAAATTACACAAATAGATCTCTTAGATTTCTTTGCAACATTTTTTTGGCCCTCCTAACGGGAGAATGCCTGCCACAGGCATAATGTAGCTCAAAGGGTTACAAAGTGGCGCACTGCATGCATTGCAACACTTTGTAAATATGGAGCGGCGTTTATGGCCTTCTAACCCTACATTAGCGCCATAAAAATGATTCTAATGTGGCATTAGAATGGTGCTAGGGGCTCTTAAATATGCACCAAAGTTTCCACTAGCAATGGCGTAGATTTGTCCTCTGCTGAGTAGAGCTCCACCTATATGCTTACTCCTGAAATAATGTCATAAACTTATTAGTAATTATTGTCGTCATTTTAGTCGTAAGAGTCTTCGCCCTCACGGGTGGCTATTCTTAGCGGGAATCGATAGGCCCCATATTGCCTCTATAAAATGCATCAATTAGTCATGAAATTCTATAATTCTAGTTTACAGGTATGAAAATCTTTGAAGCAATTTAAACTTGCAATATTCATTGGTTAAAACAACAACACCAAGCTCTAAAGCCAGTAGATGTGGCAAATGCATTAATTATATCTTTAAAATTGCTGGGCAAGCCCCATTCCTTTCACATAAAAAGGGTACCTGTGCTTTCTGAGGCAGGGCCAGAGCCTTCTTACCAGCTCCTCATCCCCTCTTTGTCCTGGGGATGCAACTTGTAGCTCAGCCAGCTTGAGGCATAGCTCTGCAGAAGAATGTCAGCCGTGACCAGACCGTTAAATTTCAATTTTGTACCATGACACAGCCATGAAATGCATTACAAATCCCCATGGTGAGCCCGTGCCCCTTCCCGCACGCCTCTTCCGTTACTTTGCACAAGCAGTGTGACAGATTGTTAACAGCTAATTAATAATACCGAAAACCACGTGACAGAAAGAGACCCAGAGCCCCAGGACACATGAATTCTGCATGCCGAATATGGGTACCATTAAACCTGAATTGATTAAAGAGCTACCAGGCCTGAGACTTATTTGATTCTACAGTAAAAAAACAATCAAGACTATTGTGAAAACTATATTTAGGATATCTGGCTACTGCATCTGTAATGAATGCTCTTTCTATTTAGAACCTAGTCTGATGCAGATCAGAAGAGACATGTTATATTTAGTCCACATGCTTCACAGGATGCCTATCGATCTGTAATCGTACGGACTATCAGTAAAAATATCAGTTATTACTTATGTAGGAAATAGTAATGCAGAGCAGACACTGCTTCAATAATGGATACTAATTCATCAATAATTTAAAAACACAACTACCCAAGGACTTGTGCGGTTCAGCAGCACACACAAATGACATGACAAATGATGGCATTAAGCAGTTTTTCATCACATTTCATTGCATCCAGAAACATTATGCAATTAGATAATATCGATGCACCCAAATCTCGGGGGGAAAACCGAATCCCACTCTGCCAGGCCCATTTTAAACATGTAGGGTGGGGAAAGAGCCGTCAGTTTTTGTATCTACATGCTTTTCTTCAGCGAGATCTTTTTAAAACATATTTGTAAAATACTAGAAATATCGAAGAACCTGGCAATTTATTTCTGTGAAATGCTGAGAAAATCTGTTTGGGAAAAGAGATTTGATATGCAAATTTTAACAAACATGTTTTTTTTATTTTTTTTTATGTACTTGTATTTCTGTATTGCTCAAATGTAACCAGTCTTCACTTGCACATTACTGCACACTACACTAAATCACTAAAATATATTCGGGCTCGATATTAAGCAATATTTTCATTTCGTTCATATTCTTTGATGATTATCATTAATGAAAACAGACTCTGTCTGTCCGGACATTAAATGCTAAACTTCATTTTTGATTTTAGCTACTTATGGCAATCACAGAGTGCCACAAATCATAGAATACAAAAAGAACAGATGATGGACAGAATGCTGAACAAAGTCAAACATTCACGCCCGCTCAAAGATCTGGGCCAAAATCCATGCCCATCATGCCACCCCAGTTTGGGCCCATCCACATGCAAATCAGTTTTGACCCTGCTCCCCCTGGGAACAGTCCAGGCTGAACTGCCAGGTCAGGTCCTCCCTGGACAGGAAACAAGCATTCCGTCCATCATCTGTACTTTTTCCACACATTAAAGAATACTCATGCATATGACATGGAAAAATGGAGATAAAAGTACCAAAGATGGGGACATGTGCTCCCATATTTTGATCCAAAGAGGGACGCAGTCACTAGATTAAAAGGTGAATTTTGGAGCTGAGAATGGGAATTTGAAGCTGATTATGGTGATGACTGGGAGTCAAAGCAGGTTTCAGAAGAAGAGTTGAGTTAGAGTTCATTATGTGGCATGCAACCAGAAGCAAGGTCACTGCATTTGGTAAGTTTTCTATGAGGCACCTTTTAGGTACCCATGATGGGGCATTTGAATGTTATTTTCAAGTGGACTTAGTTGCTGGATTAGTCAGAGGTGAGGATGGGTGACAGAGATGAAGTAGTACAGTATTTATTAATGGGTCTAGTTGCAGCACAGAATTCTGAACCGCTGAAGAGGGAGGTGCATTTGCTTGTTTAGTGTTTTGTGTGGGTGTTACGTGGGAGTGGATACAATCTTATCTAGATTTGGCTTAGCAGATGACGATTCACGGCATCAATGACTTGCAATGCGTTATTTTAAACGTTGGGTCTATTCAGAATCAGATCCTCAAGGATGTTGCAATGTCATGATTTGCAAAAAAAAGTGCTAAATTGGGAAATTGTAAAAATCTTGTGAGCTTTAGGTCTCACCTGAGGCAGTGCATGCTCTGTTTCTTGCAAAACATTTTGCTTACTTACAGTGTGTTTTGAGCCCCGCCAATTGCCTATCATTAGTTAGCTTCACTGTCACTCTCATTTCCGTTGCTCTCTTTGGTCAGAACATGCCAGCTTTCCTTTCTCTTCCTTTGTTTGGCCTTCCTTTGGGACATGGCCCAAGTACTTCTTCCACGCTCAATGCTCTTCCGCTGCTCACGCTCTCTGAGCTACTTTTTTCTTTGCACTGTCCGTCGGCTTGCTTGCCCCCTCCCTTCTCCTACTGTCTGGGTTGGCTTCACCCCATCTGCCATTACAGAAACAAACACGCTATGATGCTGCCAGTGCTGGCCACATTGTAGTGATTTTTTTCCTACTTTTCATTTTTTTTGCCAGTCCTAAATATTAAATATGCAAATATATTTATATTGCTTGGTATTTGATAGTGTTGGTGATATCAAAACATCAAAATCCCATCAACATATTTTTATGGGAAACCATTTTTTGAATTACTGTATTTTCCGTACGAAACAAAAGTAATCGACCTTTTTCTAAGACTGGCCCTTTGTCACAGATGACTTTGCAATTGCATTAGTCTGCTGTTGAAGGTTGGATGTTAGAGCAAACAACTTAAGGGAATAGGCAGGCTTCATGCTGCACCTTCAATGCATTTGTCCATTCCAGGAATTTAGCAAGGATTGGCAAAGTCAATCAGTCTCACCTACGTGAGAGCTATTGGCTCCTCTATGTTTTTCTGCCATGCTGTACAGCAGCACAGCTGCTGCGCAGCATGACTTTTTCAGCCATGCTGCTGTATATGACTAAAAAATATTGACAAAGCCAATAGCTCTATTGTAGATGAGACCTATTGGGTTTGTCAATGCTTGCTACAAAAGCCTCTGTAAAATCTTTAAAAAAAACTTGGAGGCTTAATTGGCCCTCCTTACATTGACTCGGTCCTGCTTAAAAAGGGTGTCCAGAAGATAGATACGTTCATTCTCTCTTACCCCTGCTCCGTGACTACTGCTGTAGACCGGAATACTACATGTATGTGAGCATCCCGGACTCATTTGGCAGTCTTTCTCCTGGTCCCCACACTATTCGTTTTTTCCTACTTTGTCCCCCCCACCACCCTACCTGGCAGGTATATTGCCCTCCACCACACATCCTGCCCCTCGCAGTTATCCTCGTTTTCTTTTTGGTCCCCTCACCTCGCCGCCTTTTTTCCGGTCTCTCTACCCTTACAAGGTAGTTTAGTTTTCCCGCACCTTCCCTGTCACCTTACCACCTCCACTCCCCCTCCGAGCATCAGCATCTTTCAATGTGTAGCGTGAAAGGCAGGCTGCTGCAGGGAGCTGTTTCAGTAGCCCCCTCCACCCTCCTCCCACCTCATATTAAGTTAGGCGGAGTCTGCAGGCGGAGTCTGCAGGGGGTACCTTAGCAGTTCCCTCCAGCGGCGTGTATGTCACGCTGGGAAGCGAAGTCTCAGGTTACTGCCAGGGAGAGAGAGCGTCAGTATTAAACTGTATTTTGCTCTCTCTGGCATCAGACATCCCGTTCCTCAGCTCAGCCTTGCTGTGTGATGCTTGTTTGCTGGCTGGGCCACAGTTACAAAAATACTGCAAATTTAGCTTTTTGGACGGCAATTTTCTTCTTTTGTAGCGGCAAAAATCGACAAATCAGGCAGCAATGTGCTGGTGGGTGTGCATAATGACCTCTGCCTTTAGCTGTGTGTGGCTACTTGACTCTAGTTTTCTTTGAATAATTAGAACTTCTGTCACAAAGTTTCTCTCTCTATTTTTGGTACTTTTTCTTTGGTAACTACTGCACTTTCTAATAAAACTGTCCATTGATCTTAATCCTGTCAGTACAATTTAGTCATTCAAAAAAGAGGTCAGTATATCAGAAACCACTGTGGCGCTAAAGACACACAAATCTACTGTAGCAAGTGACTTACAAAATCATAATTCAATTACCATACACATGGCGACCTTCTGTCTTGATTGATTGTTCACTTTGAAAGTAATGCCATATCAGTTTCATCATAGAACATGTAATATTGTCAATGTGGAGGGCCAATAATTTTTCAGATATTGATTTATTTTATATAATAAGAAAGAAGACCAACAAAAGCAATATTTCCAGTAAATCTAAGTTGCTTGAACTAATGTAATTTTTAATAAACTGAAACAATTTGTTTGAAGATGGTATCTGTCGCAAACTATGTTTCCTTCAAAACAATCCCTTTGTGGTTTAGTTCTTTTAATTACATTCAAGCACTTTGAGACATCTGGGTTTTGTCGTGATGTATATCTGAAAACAGTAATGTAGCTTTGTCTTCTTTGATTTGATTTATTTTATGTTTATAGTACACTTTGCGGTGCACTGTAAGATACTCTGCTTAAAGGAAGCAAAATTATACACCCTTACTGAACTGCAGGAAATGTGCCTGTGGTCCCTCAACTGCTGCTTGCCCAAGAGAACAGATATCATGTACACCCCAGGCGCAGCTTCCATTGGTGCAGCAGGTGCAGTCACACTGGGCAACACTGAACCCTGATTATTGCTGTATTTCAAATAGAAGCAGTGGGGCTAATTTTCTTTGTTGAACAAGGACCCATGACACTCTGTCTACACTACTGTGTACCTCAATACTGTTGTTCTCCTGTGGAGCTGGGCACAGGGGCCCTCACTTGTTAACCTTTGTGTAGGAGATCGGGCGATGTAACTTAGAGCTCTGCACTTACATTTACGCTATATTTTGTAATTTCATTGCATCTCGTGACCACCCTCATGATCGTTGGTAAATGAAGACCTGAATCTATTACCTAACAGTACAAAGAAATTGGAACTACTTTGAGGTAAAATAGGTTATTTTTATAATATGTGTAGTGTATGGTCCATAAAGAGTACTACCATATGCCAACAAACTGAATCTTTTCCCACATACGCAGCGGCGGCTCCTCCGCTATGGCAGAGGAGTGTCACCCCTCTGCCAGCAGCAGCAGCTGCAAACTGAAAAATAAAAACGATAATAAACAATGTTTATTCTAATTTTTATTTTTCAAGGGTTGTGGCCATAGGGATGACGAGCACCGAGGGGGGTGGTGTGCATTCCCCTCAGTAAGCATGTGTGTTTGGCCGGCCGTCTTAGGCTGGGCAAACACACATGCGCACTGTGCGCTCTCCAATCTGTCACTGTGTTGCCGGGTTGGAGTCAGCAGGCAGAGGCTTCCAGTCTGCCTCACAGTGCCAAGCTAAGGTGCTCTGGACAATGCTAACGCTGCTTTCATGCTGCCAGCAACATGAGAGCAGCATTAGGATTGGCCGCAAGGCAGGCTGGAATCCTGTGCCTGCTGTGAGTGAGAACCGAGGAGGGGTGCGGCAGAGGTGGCGAGAAAAGTAAGGGCTTTTTTCATTATTTTTTAATTTGTAATGTTTTTGTGTGACCCCCACCCCGCCGCTTTGCCCAGACTGGAGCCACCCCTGCACATACGCTTTCCTACCTCTTATGATGTCTCTTCCCTTGTGATTCATAAGAGACAGGCAGGAGAGGAGGCATATGCAATGAAGGTACTTGATACTTTGTCTGAATGATGGCGTGATGCAGGCTACAGTTTGTTGTGGTTTGTAAAAAATGGTAAGGTGAAATAATCATCTTTGTGGGAGGAAATTTAAAAGTAGTGGGGGGTGGGAGGGGTGCGGGGGGAGTCACGTGGAGGGATTAGTAATAATTTGCAAAACAACTTACCTGGTGCTGCCGGCTGCCTCACGCTCCTCTTCCTGGTCACAGTCCTAGCAGATTCAGAGACTCCCTTGCAATCCCCGTGCCACTCTCATGCTATTACCAAGCATGAGAGCAGTGCAGGGATTGGTGTAAGTGGGCTGGTTTACCACTCGCACAGGCACAGGGAGTCCGAGCTGTTTATCCAACCCACCTGTGCAATACAGCTGAGTTAGAGAAACCTGAGTGAGCAGGTCTGTTTGGCCGGCATAAGACAGCTGGCTAAGTGCAGACATGCTCACTTAAGTGCAGGGGGAGAGGTTCACTCCCTACACATACCCATCCTTCTCTCCAGCAGACAGGAGGTCAGGAAGAGGCTCACTCTCCTCCTCCACCCTGTCATCTGTTGCTAGGAGCATGTACAATTCAGTCTGCTCAAAGTGTGGCTTAAGCTGGTTCACATGCAAGACCCTCAAAGGATTCCTGGGAGTCAAGGTCTACCAGTTAGGTGACTTCACTCTTGCGCTCCACAACCTCAATTGGCCCAGTCCACTTATCCTGGAGCTCCCTAGGTTCCACTGGCGCCATCACCCACACTTTCAGAACAGGTTGAAACTCGACCAGAGTGACATTCGGGTCATACCAGTGTTTCATGTCTTCGTGGCTTGCTTCCAGGTTCGCCTGTGCGGGTGTCCTTAAGCGGGCAGTCTGGTTTTTCAGAGCAAGCATGTAACTGAATACAACCTGGGGGGGTTACTAGGGGTTTTCTCCAAAGCCTCCTTTACCAGACTCAAAGGCCCCCTCAGAGAGAGGCCATAGAACAGCTCAAAAGGACTAAAGCCAAGCCCATTTTGAGGCACCTCCCTGTAGGAGAGCAAAAGTCAGGGGAAGAGGACGTCCCACTTCCGCCTCAGGGGCTCTGACAGGGCCATTATCATGCCAATCAAGGTGCGGTTGAATCTCTCAACCATACCATTGCTTTGGGGGTGGTAAGGTGTGGTGAACTTGTATGTTACCCCACACACCTTCCACAGAGACTTCACATACGTTGATATGAAGTTGGTACCCCTATCGGACACCACCTCCTTGGGGAACCCCATGCGGGTAAAAACCCCATCACTGCTTCGCCCACCACAGGGGCAGTGATCGATCTCAGAATGGCTTTGAGGTACCGGGTGGCATAGTCCACCAAGACCAGAATAAATCTGTTGCCCATGGCTGTCTTGGGATCCAGAGGCCCCACAATGTCAATACCAACCCTTTCAAGGGGGTACTAACCACAGGGAAAGGTTGGAGGGAAGCTTTACATTTCCCCCCACTCTTGCCACTTGCCTGACAAGTTGGGCAAGACCTTCAATGAGCATCAGAGTGCCTGTACATTTGGGGCCAATAGAAGTGGATGACAAGCTGCTCAAAGGTCTTGTCCTGCCCTAAATAGTTAAAGGCACGTCATGAGCCACACCCAGTAGGAAGGTTCTGAAGCATTGGGTACCACCAGCATACAGGCTGATCTAGGAGGCCATCCTCCAAGTAAATCAGATGTGATCCCGGGTCCTTGCCAGATGCCTGGTCTGCAGCCTGCTGCCGCAAACCCTCCAGAGTACGGCATGTTTTCTGTGCCTGACAGAATGCTTCCATGGTGCCCCTGCTTCCTGCTGCCACTGTAACAGCTCGGAGACCTTGCCCAGTTCAGCCACCTGTTCCCCGGTAGGCTCCAGTGCCCCCCCACCAGGTTCAGCCTACTCCTGGACTGTGGAAACTTCTGGGGCCAGTTTCCCGTGCTCTTTGCCCTTCTTCCTTCTGGCAGACACCTGGGTCACTCTTTCAGGCTTCATGGTCTCCTGATCACCCTGATCAAGGGCTGCCATAGACTGGGTAGACACACACACCCACCCAGGCAGACCCAACATCTCCAAGTGTGACCTGCATTCCACCTCCTGCCAAGGGGAATCCTCCAGGTCATTGCCAAGCAAACAATCTACAGGCATGATTGGACTCATAGCTACCGTCAAGGAACCTGAGACCCCCGCATTCAAAGGGAACCTGTGCCACTCTGCACAGACGCTCTGACTTGTCTACTGCAACTACGTGGTGAAGTACACAGGGATCTATCTGCTCTTCAGACACCAGTTGACTCCTCACTGTAGTCACACTGGCTCCTGTGTTTCTCAGAGCCTCCACCATCTGTCCATTGATGGTCACCCACCACCTGTACTTCTTAGTATTATCAGGTACGAGGGTCCTCTGCACAATCGCACTGTCCCCTTGTGAGACAAGGGTCATCTCAGCTGGCTCTCTCCCACCTGGAACCATCTCCTCCCCAAGCACTACACTGGCCACACCCTGTGACTGAGCACCAGTCACAGGGCCGGTGTTCACTTGGGACATTTGGGGTCCCCCCTCATGTGACCCTCCTGATCACATGAAAAGCACTTGTGGGACCCCTTCTCTGCAGGTTTCCCTGTAGAGACCCATGGATTCTTTTCTACTGGGGGCTGGGATTCTTCAACTGGGAACTAGGTTGGGACCCTTTAGAGACCTCCCTCTGTTTAAACTTACCCCCCCACTTCTTCTGACAGGGACCCAGCCCACCCTTGGCATGGTCTCCCCCATACCTCTTCTGCACCCTGGTGCTCTCTCAATGGTCTGCTTCCTGTGCAAGCTTCCTGGGGTCAGTAAGCTTGCTCTCAATTTGGTGCTGGCGCAGCTCTGGAAAACATGAACTGTACAAGTGATCCCAAGCAATCAAATTGTAAAGCCCCTCATATGTTGTTACCTTAGTGCCCTTCACCCAACCATCCAGTGACCTGCAAAATGAATCAACACATTCCAGCCATGTTTGGGATTCCTTCTTCTTATAGGACCTAAACTTGTCCTTATACTGATCAGGGGTGAGACCTTACCTTGTGATCAGGGCATCCTTCATGATAGGGTAAGTCAGCCCCTGTGGATCCCCTAAGGATGTCAGAGTATCCCTTCCCTCTACCTCAGAGTGCTTACACAGACCCACCCCCAATGAGCTTCCAGGACCAGATTCATTTGGAGTGCAGACTCATACCCCTTGAACCACGGCAGTATGTCATCCTCCCTTTTTTAATCCTTCACAACGTCCTTAGGAATGTGCACCCTTCTCTCAGGCTGCACTGTGCTATTGCTGCCACCATCCCTGCTAGACTGGCTCCTCTGATCCAGCCCCCCCCCACGCTGAGCTCATAAGCCAGCAATATCTTCTTCTCCTCTTTGGACATCCTTCTCTCTGCCATTTCCCTTTGCATCCTAAACTTTTCTAACTCCAACTGGTGAACCCTCTCTGGCTGTCTGTCCTGTATCTTCATGAGTCAGGCGCTTGGATGACACACTGCTACCTGCCCTGGAGACCATCTCCCTGACATAACAGGCCCACCCACTATACCATTGTGAATGGATTGCTTTTCCTTCTCCTCATCTTCCTCCTCTTCTGTGTGCCCCTCAACTTCCTTGGCTGTTACCCAGGCCCCCAGTTCCTTCTGCAGCTCCTCCTTCCTGGTGGAGCCCTTAATGGGACAAGCAAGGTTTTTGCAAAACTGCCTCAACTGGGCAACTGTATAGCTCTCCAGTTTCCCTAAATCAGAAGCAGCTCCAGCCGATGCAGCTCCAGATTGAGACATAATGAAGAGTTAATGTGCAAAGTTCCAAAGGCAGAACAACGAGTTCCCAATGAACTTCAAATGTCAATCAGGGGATCAGTAAAATATAGAAGCAAAACAGAAAGAGTCCAAAAAGACCAAAAAGCAAAAATCACAAAGACAAGTAGTATGTGCTCATGTAATGGTCTGCACTGAAAACAGTAGTGTACACTTAATCACTGTATGTCAAGTACAAATACAAGTCCAACCCCAACCCCAACCGCTGATCACCAATGTTAGAAATTGGATCTTCGGTTGGCAGTTAGGTTACCCCCTGTCCAAGCAAGGACCCTCACTCTAGTCAGGGTAAAGGAGAATCACCCTCAGTTAACCCCCACTCACCCTCTTGGTAGTTTGGTAGTTTGGCATGAGCAGGCAGGCTTAACTTCAGAAGCAATGTATAAAGTATTTGTACCAACACACAGTAACTCAGGGAAAACACTACAAAATGACACAACACAGGTTTAGAAAAATAGATAATATTTATCTAAACAAAACAAGACCAAAACGACAAAAAATCCGACATACACAAGTCAAGTTATGAATTTAAAAAAAGCAAGAGAGTCTTAAATCCTTTAGAAAAGAGTGAGAATTATGTTAGCGTACAAAAGAACCTGGGTAGCGTCAAAAATAAAGCCGCACAGGCGAGCATGCGTTAGAAAAGGACAGCAATGCTTCATTTTCTCACTTGCAAGCGACAACGTGCGTCATTCCTCCTCTGGTCCTGTCGGCGTGCGTTGTTTCTTCTGTCTTGCAAAAGAGTGATGTGTCGATTCTGGGCAGGCTCCTCAGGTCCAGGCAGGCTTTGCATTGATTTTCAGCACCCAGCGATGTTGCGTGGAAATCCGGTCGCAAGGTGTCAAGAAACTGCGCTGCATGGGGGCTTGCGTCGTTAACAGCAGCTGCTGCGGGTGTTGCGCGACGTTTCTCCAGCTGCGTTGCATCGATCTCCCAGCCATGATGCAGGTGGAGTGTCAATTTTAGCCGCGAGGCTGGTGGCGCGTTATTTAGCAGCCGCAAGGTGGGTGATGCGTCAAAAGTTTCCCTGCACAGCAGTCTTTGCATGGATTTCTGTCCTATTCAACAAGATGCACCTTTCAAGGGCCTAGAGACTGGTTAGGGCACCACTTGGAAGGCAGGACTCTGAGCAGAAAGCCCAAATTCTGGCAGAGGGAAGTCTTTGATGTCCCTGAGACTTCAACAACAGGAGGCAAACTCAATTCAAATCCTTGGAGATTCTTCCAGTGGGAAGTCACACAAAATCAGTCTTTGTCCTCTCTCAGGTGGAAGCAGCTACTGCAGGCCAACCTAGCAATGCACATTCACAGGCAAAGGGGCAGTACTCCTCCTCCAGCTTATCCAGCTCTTCTCCTCGGCAGAGGTTCCTCTTGGTTCCAGAAGTAATCTGCTTTTCAGGGGGTTTGGGTGCTCTTCTTATACCCCTTTCTGCCTTTAAAGTAGTCCTACTTCAAAGAGAAGTCTCTGTTGTTTTCAAGATCCTGCCTTGCCTAGGCCAGGCCCCAGACACACACCAGGGTGTTGGAGACTGCATTGTGTGAGGGCAGGCACAGCCCTTTCAGGTGTAATTGACTACTCCTCCCCTCCCCTCAGCCCAAATGGCCCATCAGAATATGGAGGCTACACCCCAGCTCCCTTTTTATCACTGTGGAGAGGTGCAAACAGCCCAACTGTCAAACTGACCCAGACAGGGAATCCACAAACAAGCAGAGTCACGGGATGGTTTAATCAAGAAAATGCCTACTTTCTAAAAGTAGCATTTTCAAACACACACCCTAAAAAACAACTTCACTAAAATATGTATTTTTAAATTGTGAGTTCAGAGACCCCAAACTCCACATGTCCATCTGCTCCCAAAGGGAATCTATGCTGTAATAATATTTAAAGGCAGCCCCCTGTTAACCTATGAGAGTTAGGCCTTGCAACAGTGAAAAACGAATTTGGCAGTATTTCACTGTCAGGACATGTAAGACACATAAGTACATGCCCTACCTTTAACATTGACTGCACCCTGCCCATGGGGCTACCGAGGGCCTACCTTAGGGGTGCCTTACATACATAAAAATGGAAGATTTTGGCCTGGCAAGTGGGTACACTTGCAAAGTCGATTTGGCAGTTTAGAACTGCACACACAGACACTGCAGTGGCAGGCCTGAGACATGTTTACAGGGCTACTAATGTGCGTGGCACAACCAGTGCTGCAGGCCAAATAGTAACATTTGATTAACAGGCCCTGGGCACTTCTAGTGCACTTTACTATGGACTTAGTAGTAAATCAAATATGCTGATCATGGATATGCCAATGTACACATCCAATTTACACAGCAAACACTTAAACTTTAGCACTGGTCAGCTGTGGTAAAGGGTCCAGAGCAAACAAAAACAGCAAAAACAGAGTCCAGCACACAGAAACAACCTGGGAAGGAGAGGCAAAAA
This sequence comes from Pleurodeles waltl, assembly GCF_031143425.1. NCBI lineage: Eukaryota > Metazoa > Chordata > Amphibia > Caudata > Salamandridae > Pleurodeles > Pleurodeles waltl. The sequence goes on from NC_090437.1 coordinate 1,182,284,283, forward strand.
GTTAGGGGCGACCATGCCAATGATGCCAAGTCTAACAATCATCATCAATGATGCTGCCGATGGAGGCTTGCTATGCAAAGTCCTTCATTGGAGATGCATTGCACAGCATTGCTTCTGATGTGGGGCTACAAGGAGATGTGTTGCACTCCATCTGTTCTGTGCAGAGTCCACAGCTGGGCTGGTAGTGCTCCTTCAGAACCCCTTTCCAAGGTTCCGGGACTGGAGTGGCACCACTTGGGGGTCAAGACTCACAACAGACAGAGTCCACATGCTGGGTTCGAAGTGATTGGAAACTTTTCTTTCACTGAGGCTGTGATCAGGTCATCTGACTAGCCATTGAAGTCTATCTGGCCGTTCAGGGTTCAAAATACAGATGCAGACCTTCTCACTCAGTCAGTAGGCCTTAGACAGGTGCTGAGTACATGCAGTACCACTTTACAAGGGAGTAATAATGTAATAATTGTGCCAATTGAGTGTAAGCCAATTTTACCATTTTTCAGGGTATGAGCACACACACTTTAGCACTGGGTAACAGTGGTAAAATGCACAGAACCTTAAAGCAAACAAAAAAAGCAAAAATTGAGGAGTAAGGCAAAAGGTTTGGGGGAAGACCACCCTGGGGCTGATAGGTCGACAAATGGGTAATGGGTCAGGTTGCATTAGTCTTTGGCTCTTTTGCCTTGCGAGGGCTGTACTTTTCTGATTACATGTGTACATCCACCTGAAAATGAGTGTGCTTCTTTATTAGGGTTGGTTGGCCAGATCTTTCATTTTGAATAGACTGCTTTTATGGGTCCCCTCTAATTTCTTTGCTTCTCCTCTTTTTATTTCAGTGTTTCTTAGAATACTACAGCTCTGCAGGCAGTGTTAAAGGGTTAAAGGGTTGTTTGCTGCCCGATCAGTTCTTTTGCAGTGTTCTGCATTCCACATGGCTACTTCCTCTAAACCAGGACATCATTATGAAAAACTATAGGGTATCATTGTTTTACTATTTTCAAAATGGCCAACACGTTGGTTCTAAATGTGGCAGCCATGGCACCTTTGCAAGACGAACACCTCATGCTATGTTTAGTTTTGTTGTTGCAAACATATGCCCATCATCTTTTTCTGCTTCTATTCTTTTTGATTATTTTATATATGTTGTTGAGTTAGTATATGTTTTATTATGGTGTGTCAGAGGGTGAATGGAATGGAAGGATGAGTCAGTGTATTGGTGAATGGATGCATGAGTGCAACGATGAGTGACAGTGTGCACATCATAACTTATTGACTATCTGCAGCCATCACTGACACAAAAGTCTCTTTCTTTGATAGAACAGATGTATTGGCATAGCGAATGCTTGTTAAAACTATTGAACACACAGGGCATTGTGTGCATTGCCAACACTTTTTAAAGCGATTTAACCCACAGGCAATTTGTGTAGGGACAACAGATTTAATTGCAGTCAAATGTAAGTGTCACAAGCCGGCCCCAACCCTTGCACTAATACAGACTTTATTTGCTAGATCACCACAGTGCAAGACTTTCCACCATCAGGGAGACAACCCTTTCCATGGTCACCCTGCAATGGGTAATTCTCTGTCCATTTATCTACAAAAAGAAAACTCTGCGCTGGAGTTTCCCACCTCAATCTAAAGTCTGGTAGACTACATCACGCTAATGATGTCTCTATACCAACAGTCTGCATAATACATATTTTATTATGCTATTTTTTCTCTCTCTAGAGATAATGTATGCTCTTCACTTCCCTTTGCTGTGTTTCATTCAGCCCAAGAAATGTCTGCACTGGTGTGCTAAACAAGTACAATTAACATCACACAGCATTTCTCTTAAAATACGTACTTCAACCAGTCCACAGCTACAACATGCAAATTATGCACAGTTGGTAGGATATATCAATTGAGGCCCCTTGGAGAGAAATATAGACCCTTTGTTGAAAATGTGCGTGGTGGGGCATTGGTTAGTGGGACAGGCCATGGTGGAGAGTGTGGCTACTTTTACTGCACCCAGTGGACATCTGCCTGGGCCGAGACTTTGCAGACGAGAGTAATAGAAAAAATTATCAATGAATTCTCATCTTTTGCCTTCACGTGTTATAAAGAGCTCCAGCATCACAATGGAATTTGTGACAATTATGTACAACAAAGTAAAACTGCATCTACATGACAGTTTAGTATATCCTGTAGCGGGCGGCCTTCTGCTTCTGGCCGAGTGTAACACACGCACTCAGTAAAGATGCCACATACTCATCTAGGGGATACCGCCACACTGCCAGGGTCACTGGCTCTGCTATTTATTTATAATCTCCAGGAGAGCCCGACCCACTTGACCTACACTGGCAACAAAGTATTGGAGACTTTAAAGGCCTTGCATAACACACAAAAGTTTTAAATGGGGTGCCCTCTCCTTCAGACTTCAGATGTCAAATAAAATATTATTTTTTCTTTATGGCGAACGGCGAACATTTGGTACTTCAGGCGATGTTAAGTGGGCTGAATAAACTGACCTCTGAAATTTTTAGGGTGGAGCGCGAACGCTCTGTCCCTGGTGTAATCTCTCTGTGGGCTTTTAACCATGCCCATGTCAAGCCTATCAGTTTGGTTGGTTCGTGGGCTTGCCTTTTAAAATTTGCTTGATTTCATTAGTGAAAGGCATGCACACGTCATGCCCTAGCCAGTCATTAGTCCGCCTCTAGCACACCGGTCAACTACTGAAAACATACAAGGCACCAAGTTTTACGTATGGTTTCTGGACAGACTCTCGTCTGCAGTCTCGGCCCATCTTGCTAGGCAGTAGTAGAACACTTTGCATGACACAGACCCAGATACATTGATATTTGCACTTTTGCCGGTTACATGGATAATTGCTCTTTTGCCCATAGGTTTCACCGCTAGCGAGCTCATGACAGCCGCCAGCTCGCTTATGTGAAACTGTTTTACTTTTCAGTTTATGTGGCAAGAAAAATCCGGTTAGTTATGTGAAACTGTTCTACTTTTCATTTTCAGTGCATGTGGCAAAAAAAGTTCGGTTAGGAGTTTACAACGGTAATACCTTTAACTCGCGCAAACGCGAGACCCATTGTATTGCAAATGCTTGTTTTTATTACAATTAGAAAAACCCGTATTTTGGGGCGCACATAAAATATACTCGCAAAAGGTCAACTCATGAGACTGTTCATGTTCAAGTCCATCTTTACATATTATTTTTTTTCAAACAATTGCTCAACACAATGACCGGCAACTTCTGGCGGCAACATGACACTGCTCGCACTCCCCATCTGTCAATTTAGTGCACAATTTAAATGGATCGTGTAATTTACACCCTGAAAGCCATACAAGATGAAAGAGCGGGCTGTCCTTTGCAAAAATCTATGATCTCCACAAATGTGTCAATCAGGCGTCTGGGCGTAATTGGCATCTTTTACGTGAAGATGACATAGTTTCTTTACACTTAAAGCAATTCCTCGAGTCCTAAAGTGACAGAACTGTGGTGAAACCATAGACATATAATAAGAGTTCGGTGTTAATTAAAAATCTTCCAATTTCTATCCAAAACTGTAATTATAGACCATAGCCTCAATATTGTTCCTGTGATGAAATACTTCCCGGGGAAGCTGGCGAATTTTCAGTTTCCTATGAACTCTAAATTGGACCCTCTGTGAAAATGTAGAATTCTGAAGTTTTTCCAGATTCATATGTGCGCTCTTGCCAATTTCATTTTGCTGCCTGTAAATAGGCACACACTTTCCCAGCCTTCATGAAGGATTAATGCATTTAAAATAACATTTGATTACAAATGTGCTAATACTGCATTGCTGTAGTTCAGTAGACTGCGACAAATATGTAGTAATCCAATTACGGCACATTAAACGATTTTTTTTTTAGATTCTCTTAGAAGGTATCCACAGTTACCGGACCTACCTAATCAAATGCTGGGTATGTTTTCCGCTGTTTCTACATTCTTATTTTTGGACGATGGCACATTGTACGGAAAAATAAGGACATGCTCATTCGACGATGAAATGATTCATAAATAGCAAAGCTTTTTTCTTCCTTTCATTGTGGCTTTTTCCTGGTTTAAAACTTGTAAGTAGAAAGCTAAGCAAAAAGTAATACGCACATATTGAGTTTCAACTTCAGCGACACACTTCACGCCTTTATTTGGTTTATTTTTATTGTCTCCCCAAAACGTCTATTCTGTTCTGTGCACAGAAATAACTGCAATAGGCAGAAAAACAGAATTTAATAGCAATGACTATGTCGATGTTTGTTTTCAAGTTACTACTTACCAACCTTTGTTGTCACAGCACAGTAGTACCTCAACCGTGTATTACCAACAGGGGTTATCGGTAATTTCAGTGATTACAACAGTGATTAGGTATTACCAGTGACACATTATCCTCAATTGACCACTACATAATGTGCAATGACACACAGATATCTGCTGTACTGCACCACTTTCCACGTCATTATGTAATGTCAGGTCTTTGGTGGGGGTGATAGAGCGGTCCGTACTAACAATTTTACCTGTTTCGGACGCTCTTTAGGCCGATGAATCTTTTGACTTAGTGGGAACTCTCTGTACTCTTAATCGATCAATTGCATCAAATCAATAATCAATAACGAACATAAGCAATACTTTGATCAACATAACACTTAACAATTAATCCAGAATACATTTCGGCGAACCCTGACCTTTCAGTCAGGAATAACCACACCAGTTTATTCAAAGTTAGTGAATTTTATTTCCCTATATTAACAAAGCTAGCACAATATAGATGTGTCTCAACACCAAATGATAAACATATATGAACATTAATAGCTGTCCATAACGGCGAAACAAGTGCAATCTATGTAGCATTTGAATCACAAGGCATTCGATAATAGCAATGCAAATCACTAATACGATAATCTGTAATGAACTAATTGCATACATTTAGTCAGCATAACAAGATCTCAAATTGCATCGTGCGACATATGGAATCCTCGTCTAACCTCAAATTAGCATCGGCATGTGGGACTCCATGCAAAAAAAATTTAGCAACATTAATTTAGAAAACTCCTAACTAGGGCTCTTATCAAAATCAGCAGTTGGTTACCTAAAAGAAACACAATGCAATTTTAGAATTTCCTTTCATATTTACCAATTACGATCAGCATACAAGGAAGTCTTCGTCTCACAGGTACCGTTCTTCGGTCAGCATGGGTACCGTTTCGATCGGCATGGGATGGGGCAAAAGGGGCAGGGGTGGACGGGGCAATTGCCTCACGGCGGCAAGGTAAACTACTACTTCATGCAAAGGGATCAAAGTTAAAGTCTCTAGGGCAAGAATCATTTGAAGTCTCTTTCTCTCGATTAGAGAAAGAATCAAAGTCTCTCAAAATGGCGTCGCAGCAAAGTGGGCCATAATAGCTACGAAGTCTACAAAATGGCGGGATGTCCAATAATGGCAAATGATAGCGCAATGGCAATCATAGCGCGTAATGGCTGTAATGGCTACCTTCTTCTCGTGCACCTGGTTTTTATAGACAACAGTTCAAATCCAGTAGGGTCTTCCATTGGAGGGTTCATAGGTTAGCTTCAAATTGTCCAATCAAAAACGACAGTTCTCAAGCTTTTACTTAAGCATACATTATCCTTGGAGATGGGTACGCAAGTTGCAACATTGTATACCAATTAGCTTACTTTCAGAGCTTCCATTGTCCGCACCTGCAAATCGACCTTGGAGTAAAGAGAAAATATGCCAGGCTGGCACGAAACCTTAAGATAAGCATGTGAACGGTTTCTGTGGAAAAGTACAGCTTCAAGCAAAATACACGTTTATTAACACAGTGGAAAAATACGAGCATCTAAACCGTGAGACCAGGCAACTAGGCCAAAGCCTCCGCTAAAGTCATGCTAAGCTAAAGCATTTCAAACAAGCAAATCATAGCACACGTTTACGATTATGTCGGATTAGTGCAATTCTAATACACCACGTTATATAAAGCACGCATATAAATGTTGGCAAACTACTCTGAGGGCACATTTTGTCCCCGTACAATCTTTATTAGTTCGGTTAAAGTCACACATGATTATTTCACACTACGTTTACGCGTTAATAAAAGTAAAACCTTCATTTTCTGCTTCATCAGGGGCAGCTTCCACCAGCGTTGACCTGGCGGATTTGTCTTGCCGTCCGCTATGGCAGTACGTTGACTCCCCTAATGCTGAGTTAGGTGAAAGTTCTATAGTCTACCCCAGTCAGTAATATGATTCCTCTAATAAAATGTGAGTTTTAATGGTTACTTTCACTTTTTTTGTTACGTTCATGATGATAAAATGTCTCACTTTTATGGTTGCTTTCTAAATCAGCCTTACATTCGCTATTCAACAGTTTATCTGCACTCTGCAAAAGAGGGACTGTTTCCGATTTTATGAGCATTATTAGATCATCATCATTTCGATACATATTGTATTATTATGATTATTAATAGTCGTAATTTGAGTATTAGTAGTAGCACCAAGACAGGGATTCTCACAAGCCCCAGCGTTACCTGCAGTGCAAGGGGACTCCAACCCTTCATGGGGCCCTTTGCTACTTCAGGGGGCTCCTTTTAGTTCGAGGCTAATTTGTGAGCTATGGAAGTCCTAGGGGCCCCTCAACGCATTCTCTAGAGGGGCCACATTATATCGTGTTACGCCACTGCACTAGTAGTAAGAGTCTCATCCCTCAGCATGTGTCAAGCCCTACCAGAACTCCTGGAATGTATTCCTCACAGCAAGTACAGCACAGTTTTGACTCTGTGGGTGTGACTTTTGTTTTATCTTTACTTTACTATTGTACTTACACTGACTATATACTTTACTTTAGATTAGTGTCATTTCATTTTGCCTTTGAGGTATTTTTGACTCTTTTATTGAACATTGAACTTTGCATATAGCACTGCTTTATTTTGTTTATTTCTATAAAAGGTTCCTTTGATTGCATCTTTTTTTTACTGCACTCACCCAAGCACCTTCTCACAACACATCCTATTTTAAATATACCCCTCAACTTTCCACCAATTGTTTTAGATTGTAATACATGAATATTGATTAGTAATCCTTTTATTGAGCCTGGTTGAGAATGCATGATTATGTAAGGGTTGATGTTGTCGTTGTAATTGCTGTAAGATTAGCCCATATCTGTTGCACACATCACACAACACGCTACATTTGTTTCAGTGATATAATTGCAGTGCACAACACATTAATAGAGGCAGTTTCTACAGTGTAAACATTTTTCTTGTGACATACAGTGGGCATAGGGAAAGAGCACACTTCTACAATTGTGTGAAGTTCACATAATTGATCAGAACTATGTGTGTGAAAGAAGGACTTGCCAGTAACTAGAGACATGTCCCCAAAGTGATGTGGGTGGTGTCATCAATGTCCCCTGTTATGAAATATTGTCCTGAGCTGGGTTTAGAAGCTAGTTCTTCACTGGTAATGTTGGGTTTGGGAGGCACTGCAGGGTTGCCGACATATGCACTGGGTGCTTGAGTGGCAGCATTACTGTCTACTGAAAGTGTGACTGATAAACTATTAGCCAGGGCCTCAAAAAGATGCAGGGACTCTTTATGCAACCTTCCACCTCACCATCTACATATAATGTCAAGCACTCACCTGGTTCCGACCGCGGAGAAGATGATGGACCTCTTATCCCCTGGAGGGTAGCCTACAATCAAGAAACCCTAAACCCTTAAATCATACACTGCCTTCGAAGCGAATGGGATTGGGACAGAATAAGAAACAACAGACTTTCGGTACTAGTTCTGCTCTGCTGCCTTGCAACATTGCGTCATAGGTTTTGCACTCCCTGGAGCTTTGCTGTTGGTGTGTATGTAGTGACCTGGAAATAACAGAAACATAGTTCACCAACAGTTCTCAGCATACATTGACTCTGTGGGTGTGACTTTTGTTTTATCTTTACTTTACTATTGTACTTACACTGGATATATACTTTACTTTAGGTTAGTGTCATTTCATTTTGCCTTTATTGTATTTTTGACTCTTTTATTGAAAATTGAACTTTGCACATAGCACTGCTTTATTTTATTTATTTCTATAAAACGTTCCTTTGATTGCATTTTTTTTACTGCACTCACCCACGCAACTTCTCACAACACATACTATTTTAAAGTTACCCCTCACCTTTCCACCAATTTTTTTAGATTGTTATACATGAATATTGATTAGTAATCCTTTTATTGAGCCTGGTTGAGAATGCATGATTATGTAAGGGTTGATGTTGTCGTTGTAATTGCTGTAAGATTAGCCCATATATGTTGCACACATCACACGACACGCTACGTTTGTTTCAGTGATATCATTGCAGTGCACAACACATTAATAGAGGCAGTTTCCACAGTGTAAACATTTTTCCTGTGACATACAGTAGGCGAGGGGAAAGAGTACAATTCTACAATTGTGTGACGTTCACATAATTGATCAGAACTATGTGTGTGAAAGAAGGACTTGTCAGAAATTAGAGACATGTCCCCAAGGTGATGTGGGTGGCGTCATCCTTGTCCACTGTTATGAAATATTGTCCTGAACTGGGTTTAGAAGCTAATTCTTCACTGGTAATGTTGGGTTTGAGAAGCACTGCGGGTTTGCGGACAGATGTACTGGGTGCTTGAGTGGCAGCATTACTGACCCCTGAAAGTGTGACTGATAGGTGACTGTGACTAGCCAGGGCCACAAAAAGATGCAGAGACTCTTTATGCCACCCTCTCCCTCAGCATCTACATATAATGTCAAGCACTCACCCAGTTACGACTGCGGAGAAGATGCTGGACCTCTTATCCACTGGAGGGTAGTCTACGAGCAAGGAACCCTAAACCCTTAAATCATACACTGCCTTCGAATGGAACAGGGTTGGGACAAAATAAGAAACAATAGACATTTGGTACTGGTCCTGCTCTGCTGCCTTGCAACATTGTGTAATAGGTTTTGCACTCCCTGGACCCTTGGTGTTGGTGTGTATGTAGTGACCTGGAAATAACAGAAACATAGTTCACCAACAGTTCTCAGCTTACAAATATTACATATCTATTCACAATATTGTACACTTACAGGCTTCACCACAAGTACTGCATGAGAGCAGGTGCAAATCAAGATTTAAAGCTGGAGTTTCTGGAACTCCCAAGAATCATTTTACATTCAGTTCTCTGTACAAGTTTGTATATAAAGTGCACTCTAATAAGTCCTCTCTCATCCTTATTGTTAGACCTGACATCTTTGGTGTAATTTCTCCTGTCTTTTTGCCTCTGCTTCCTGTATTTCCTGTATTTCTTGACTGTGGGCCGAATTTAGTTTTTGCTGGTTTTTGGTGCTCTATGCACTTTACCACTGCTGACCTGTGCTAAAGTGCAAGTGCTCCCTGTGCAAATTGTGATTATGATTGGTTATCTGTGGTTGGTATATTTGATTTACCAGTAAGTCCCTAGTAAAGTGTACTAGAGGAGCCCAGGGCCGGTAAATCAAATGCTACTAGTGGGCCTGCAGCATTGATTGTGCCACCCACATGAGTAACCATGTAAACGTGTCTCAGACCTGCCACTGCAGTGTCTGTGTGTGCACTTTTGCTTTGCCAATTCTACCCAAACCTTCCCTTTTACTACATCTAAGTCACTCCTAAGGTAGGCCCTAGGAGTTCCCATGGGAAGAGTGCTGTGTATTTTCAGAATGTAACACATGTACTGGTGTGTTTTGCATGTCCTGACATCAATATTGCAAGGCCTATCCTTCCCATACGTTAACTTGGGGCTTGCCTTTAAATATCTTTTAAGTGCAGTTCCCCATTCGGAGCAGAGTGAGATTAGGAGTTTGGGGTCTCTGAACTCACAATTTAAAAATACATATTTTGGTAAAGTTGGTTTTTAGATTGTCTGTTTGAAAATGCCCCTTTTGGAAAGTGGGCATTTTCTTACTTAACCATTCTGTGCCTCTGCTTGGTTGCTGAATCCATGGATGGATCAGACTGACAGTGAGGTTGTGTGTGAATTCAAGTTAGACAGTGACACAAAGGAAGCTAAGGTGTCCTGCATATCCTGATGAGTCTTCCTCGGCTTGAGTGGGAGGGAGGAGCTGACACCTGCACTTGAAAGGGCTGTGCCTATCCTCTCACGTTAGACTCCAACCCCCTAGTGTGTGTCCCGGGACAGGGAAAGGTAGATACCGGGTGTTGTGAACTACAAAGACTTTCCTTTGACGTTTGCCTACTAAACAACATAAAAAAATAAACATAACAAAACATTTGTGTTTAGTGCTCAAGAAAATGAATGTGAGACTGTATATAAGAAATAGAACAAAACCAACGCAGTAAAGGATGTAGATGACCTGGCTGAACACAGCCTGGTACCTCAATTATACTAATTAATACATTTTTAGACTTGTCAGCAGCACTTTGACCACTTTGTGGCTAGATTGTCATCATCAGAACAAAAGACTATTTGAAGCCCAGATATTTAATAAGGTTCAGTATGGGCCAATGAGTCCCATGTCCATGCCAAAGTATCACATTCTCGAGACAGGTGGTACCAAGAATTCAACTATGGTCATGCCATTCAAAATAAGAAAAAGTCTCATATGCTTCACTTCAGTGCATTGCACAACACCATGTCCAGTCACACACGGAGCTCCTTCACCACTGAATCTGCTCCACTACTTAATCACTCATAATGACAGAGTACATTCCCATGGGTTCCAGGTAGCACAGGCTGTGACAGATAGATTTCAGAATATAATGTTGAATACTTTATTTCAGAAAGGGGATTCTTCTTCAAGCATGGGCAATTTGCTTCCTTATTTTTCATTGAACTAAACACCCAATTGTTATTCATTTTTGTCCCTGAGATTGGATAATGTTCTTCATGGGTCTTTCCTTTGTTATACTTCTGCTACTTGGTTCTTTTCTCTTTTCTAAAGCAAGGAGGAGTGTTGTTGTGTTGCTGTTTTTATCAATGGTATCTTCATCTTTAATCAAGACTTACCATGGCTGCTTATTTCTGTTTTGTGGGTTTTGCCTTCAAACTGTGACCATCTGAGCATGACACGAGTCTCCTCTTGGGTATATTATTCTATGCAGGACGTGGCTGTCGTGAGGCATTGCCCTCTCCTCGGGTAATCAAGAAGGGCACTCAACAGACCTTCTCAGCATTCAGTTCACAATAAAATCATTTAGGCAAATGGAAAAGGGTCACCTAGGCCCCAAATTTCTCAAAGATCAGAAGAAAGGGATTGACAGTATTGAGGATTACTCTAGAGACAGAAGATCCCTGGAAAAGTGTGACAGATCTTGCTAATAAACACTTAAATGCCTGATTAGTACAATATTTGCATACATATATTTATGTTAAACATCAATGTCCGGGTTCAGGAAAATGGAAGACTCAGATTTGGACATAAACGTTTTTAAAAGACACATAAGGATGGAAGAGGTACAGTGTTTACAATAAGCAAGGCCTTGCAATTTCACCAAGTGCTGTCCTCGTTGACTGGTACTGGAACACGTATGCTACATTCAATTGTTTTGGTAGATGTGGCATATCACAGTGGTACGTTTGCAGACATGGCACTCTTTGTATCTTCAGTGACTGTACTGATTTTGCAAGTCATATTATGCACGCCGATATTGATCATGCCTACTTACCAAAAACCCAGAGTCTGAGACATGACGTTTGAACAATATTGACTATTAAAGAATAGATATCAATAGCAACGTCCACTGGACTCACTAAAAGTTGCTATGCTGTCAATATTACTTTGGGAACATTTGGAGACAGTATGATTTATTGAGTGCCTGACAAAGGAATGGTGGCACTATTGCTTGCCAGGACAAGGGTGCAAGTTGAGAATAACTATAAGTACAACTATGACACAGCTGTGTTTGAAGTGCATTGCTTATGATGTTGTATTTGCACATTCAGTTGGACATGTAGGGAACCATGTTCTATACCAGACACATGATGGAATCTGTTTTTTTTTCATGTGGAAGAACACCTCCCAGGCTCTGTCAACTATGTAGTCTTTGATCAGCCAGATGGAAATGCAAGAAGAGCAATATAGAAGCACTTTCCACCCTGGTCGTGCAAACGTGATGTGAATGGGCAAAGTGTGGCTCTAGGAGAGGATGTTTTTATGAGACAGTGTGAAATATGCAGCATTTCTCATAAGTAGATTTTGATTTGTAATTTCTTCCTCTAAGGAACTAATTAGTGCACACAATGGCTAGCTGAAAGCCTGAACTGTACAGTATATTATTTCACATCCTGTTCCCAAAACTGGCTGGGGGTTTCAAGATTATGCACGTTACAAAAAGACCTAATTATAGCACAGGCAGAGGGGAGGGAGAGGGGTTGGGAGGCCAAAAATAAGCAACTGATGAATTTCCAGGTGATTTCACTCAGGAAGCTGGTTGACTGAGTGTGATAGACTGTTTGACCTGTCCTGATTGCACCAAATATGTGTGCTGGTGTTGTTCCTTTACACGGTTCACATTCTGGGTCTGTGTAAAGGAAAGGGGGTATTAGGTGACACTAATAATTAGTACATCTATGTGCAGATGTGGTTTTACAGGTAGGTATGTTGCTACATTTGTTGTGATATGTATATTTTGTTCTCCTTGTGGCACATTGCCACATATGTTTCATTGGGACACCTACTGTTTGTGGGGCTTCTGAGAGTTGCTGAGGTTAAAATATCTTGGCACCTACACTCATGAGTGATCCTTTCCTGACCTGTTACTGTTTTTCTCTTACACTGTCAGATCATGCATCTACTAGGGGAGCATAGTGTTGAGAATAGGCTGTTCTATCGGGGGGGACATATAAGTGTCTGTGGTCTGTCAACAGGAAGTATAACTGACTCATGAGCCCTGACGTACATGCCCTTCCTCTCATTCTGACACCGCTTTACCATTTCTCCCATGCTGTGTACCTCCTTACTCATATTAATTACCTCATCAACTGCTTCCTGCGACATGGCCAATTTCTCTGCTCCTCTGAAGAGTGGATGCAGACCACAGAGTTGTCCATAGTGGTCTACTAAAAAGTTTATGACAATGCGTGCCTTTTCTGTAGTTTTCTCTTGAGTGGTATGGTCTGCATGTACAGTGGTTTGACTCCAAGGTAGCAGGCAGTGATGTGTGAGTTGGTTGCATCTATGTGATTTAAGTTGCTTTTGCTCCCTGGTGTGTGTGATTGTGGTCAGGTGTGACTGTTTACCTATTTACCCCATTTGGGAAGGTTGCACAGAATTTGTCACGTTTGCAGATGTATGCAGCAGCTGCTTAGTTTTACTTGTTGTTGAATGGAGTGGTACATCAACAAAAAGATTTTTCGAATTGCAATACCAAGAATGTGGTTTATTGTATTAAGTGCCCATGTGATCAGGTGTATATTGGAAAAACATCACAACCAGTCAAGATGAGAATTTTGCAACGCAGATCAAGGATTAAATGCGCAATTCAAGGTGCACCATTGGTGAACATTTTTGTGAACTAAATCATAAACCAGACGACATCTGGTGGACTGTACTGTTAGTGGCACATCCAAAAGGAGATGGACGTTCAATATCCAGCAACTTGCTCAGAATGGAGGCAAGACTTATTGAGAAATATGTAACAACGAGACAAGGCTTGAATGATTTGGATGAAATTTGGTTTTTGATCTAGAGACATTTTTGTATTAAAGAAAATGTATGGATTTGTGGATGTTGCATATAATATTCCATGTATAAAGAGGTCTTTCAAAACATTGATCAAGCGACAACTATAGGAGTCAATTTAGGAAAGGTCAGGTGTATAGCATTTATGGACAATGCAGTGATTGTGTTACATAGACAATGTTAAGTAGGGTCATTTCACAAGGTTATAATACTATTCAACAGATAGCCATCTGTTTAATAGAAACATGCAAACACATAATTTGTATTGTGTCAGATAATTGATATCCAAGAAGTAATCTGAATGAATGGTGTGGACAAGCACTTGTCAAGATGATAGATTAAAAATATTTATGTAAATCGAGCGTAAGAAGATTACAGACTTACTGTTAAGGCTTTGGGGGATTTGTGCCAGCACTTTGTTTATATAACTGTAGATGTATTAGGATTCTAATACGAAAGCTTGGTTAGGAAAGATGCGTTAGACTAATATAGTTGTAACTGCACCATTTTTTAAATATAATGATTTAATCATCTCATGAGGTTGATAAAATAGGTGATAAAATATGTGATCAGAAACACATTGAGTTTTCTGACACAATGACCAGTCTCCCTTTTTCAACCTGGCGGCTGTAATCTTTAGTTCTAGCGATATGTAACACGATTAAGTAGTTATTAATAGAAGCGAGACAAGTATAAATGATAAGCTTGGTAAATCGCTTTCGTTGAGTAAGAGGGACAGAATGAACAGTTTTTGACTGTAGAGTATATATTTTTCACTGTATGGTCATTCAAAAGCCTTGCAACAAAACTAGTGCCAATATGGCGGCCAAGTTTAGTTACGCATTTACTATAACTTCCTCTGTAAAATGGCCGTCATTTTAGTATGATTATGTACTAACGCTATCAGGCTCAACATCCGCGAATGGCTGCTAAAAAAAAATCTCCTGTAATGGTGTGTGGAACAAGGAATAGTGGCTAACAAGTAAGCCAGCCGTGTCAACTTGGAACGAATACGCCCGAGTTCAGCATCTGCAAACAACAGTTAAATAAAGCTCCCATAATCGTTTGCAAAACAAGAACCAGTGGCTGATAAGTAAGTAACCAAAGCTATGAGAAATGCTACAGAATACTATAACTTTGAGGTTTTTATTTATGTTTTGATTTATTGACACATATTTTTTGACCCAATTGTAGAATTTAAAAGTACAGATTGCGGATGTTTGTTGAGCCGAGAATAAAAGGTACAGATAATAGAGTTTTCAAGCATGAATGAATTAAGTTTAGCTACTATATAGTTTATTTTACAGATACAAGGGATAATTAATTATAGAAAGGGTGTTCATAACTGCACCTAAATAAATAGAGCTTGAAAACCACTATGACATTAATGTGGTGTGGTGGTTGTGACATTTCATAATGGTGATTCTTTTCAAGCTAGCACCTGAATGGTGGAGGAATAAAACAATTTCAAGCTTACGCGTTGAGAATTTTCAATTCTATTAAGGACACGGAGGCGAGGATTATGCTTCTCTTTCTAGCTTTATTTTCCACAGCAGCCAATGAGAGAAGAACAATATCAAAACTACATATCCCATAAGTCCAAACATACAAAATGATCATAGAGACCATACTATAAAACATCCAGAGGCCATAACACTTCCTCTTTCTTTGCGATAATAGAGTCAGTAAAAGTCACTAAAAACAACTTGATCCAATCGAAAAACAATCCAAAATCCACCGAAGAATCTCCGGAACTGGATAGGTGCAGCCATTCTGCTCTGAACCTCCTTAGAGCGAAGAATTTCAATTCTGATACCCTCCTAAGAGGAAAAAACAAATAAAACTAATAATAGTATGTGTTAAAGAAACATTGAATACACTATTACAAGTATTCATAAAATTACAGGGTGGGCAAACAATGAGACATCAAATGAAAAGAGTACTTAACTCATAAGCAGAAGTCTTATTGCCTTGGGAGGGATAATCCTCGCCTCCGTGTCCTTAATAGAATTGAAAATTCTCAACGCGTAAGCTTGATTTTTTTTTATTCTATGTCAGGACCGGAGGCTCAGATTATGCTCGTTCAAAGCTGATCCACCACAATTGATGCAATGTCAACAATGGGTTTATGATAGAAGGTCTTAAACGTAGATTCAGACGACCAGTCTGCCGCCCTCTTAATATCCTCCAACCTCATGCCCAAACTAAAGGATTTTGAAGCCAGAGCACCCCGAACTGAATGAGCTCCGAACCTGGAGACATCAATTCCCGCTTCAGAGAGAAGCCACCTGATCCATCTGGCTAGAGTAGCGGATGACACAGGTTTAAAGGGTTTTTGAATAGCAATCAGCAATTGACCTGCCCGGTCTGCACGCAATCTCTCTGTAGCCGATTCGTAGGCTTTCAAACATTGCACCACGCACAGTTTGGGGTTATGCGGGAAAGCCGGATACAAAGCTGACCTGGTACCCGTCTTTGTCCGTTTGGAGATAGAAAAACTGACTCCCGAAGGAGAAAACATCCTGCCTTGCAAATCAAGGGAACGAACATCCGAAACTCTTTTGCATGAGATGAGGCATAACAAGAGGGTGAGTTTGGCCGAGAGTTGCTTACGAGAAAGCAATTCGTTATCTGGCCAAGAGGCAATGAATGTAAGAACCACATTGACGTCCCACAAAGAAGTATACCTGGGACGCGGAGGATTCAACAGTCGAATGCCCCTCATGAGTTTACAGACAATATTGTGCTCACCAATCGGTTTTCCTTGAACCGGGAAATGACCGGCGGAAATGGCAGATCTATAATTATTGATAGACCTGAAAGCTAGGCCTGAAGCCGCCAGAGAAGCCAGGAAATTGACGACTAGACTGACATCCGCACTAAAGGGATCGGAACTCCGTTCCGCACACCAATGACTCCATCGTTTCCAAGCCGAAGCATATCGTTTGAGGGTCCCAGGGGACCAGGCTTGGAGGATGAATTTTGCAGCTTGTTCTGAAATGCCTGTCAGGAACCAAAGACGCCTGAGATTTTCCAAGCTACAAGACGAAGCTTGCCCTGTGCTATCAATGGATGTGGAGACCCCAGAGGGTCCCGGAGAAGATCCTGAAGAGGAGGAATTAGAAGAGGGAAATCGCACAGGAGATCGAGCGCCAAAGGAAACCATGCCTGAGCCCTCCAAAGAGGAGCGATCAACACAATCTCTATTCCCAAGCGTCGCACCTGGGCAAGAACTCGAGGTATCATGCTGAACGGTGGGAACACATATGCTCGATGGGGAGACCAGTCCTGGAGGAAGGCGTCGGTGGCCATCGCTTCCGGATCTGGTCTCCAACTGAAGAATAGAGGAAGCTGCCGATTCAATCTCGAAGCAAAGAGGTCTATCGACAGAGGGCCCCATCTGAGGTTGAGAGAGGCAAACACTTTGGGGAGCAGCATCCAGTCGCTGGAATCCCGGAGAAATCTGGAATTCCAATCGGCCACTGTGTTGCGAGTTCCAGGTAGGTACTCCGCAATCACCGATATCCGATGCTGAAGACAATACTGCCAGAAATCCTTGGCGATGCGGGCTAAGGTCGGAGACCTGGTACCCCCCAGCTTGTTTACATACCTGACCGCGGAAATGTTGTCCATCCTCAGAAGAATGCAACAATCCGCTTTCAGAGGGGACACACTGCGAATTGCAAAGGAACCGGCCAGAAGTTCCAGGCAGTTGATGTGGAGGTGAAGCTCCTCCTCCGACCAACGGCCCCCGGTGGTCACTTCCCCGCATCAGGCTCCCCAGCCCCATCTGCTGGCATCTGATTCCAGAATGACATCTGGTGCAGAACCGAAGATGGCTCGACCATTCCAAGCCTCCATGTGCTCTAACCACCAGGTTATCTCTGAGCGAGCTTCCGGATTCAGGGGAACCAGATCTGTGTAAGATAATCCCTTCTGAAGATGAGAGATCTTGAGCCGTTGAAGGGCTCTGTAGTGCAGGGGACCCGGGAAAATAGCCTGGATCGACGATGATAAGAGACCCACCATCCTGGCTAAGCTCCTCAAGGACACCATCTGTCTGGCCAGAAGGAGGCGCAACTCCTTCTTGATATTGCGTATTTTCTGTGGAGGAAGGAATAACTGAGCTGACACCGAGTCGATCCTGGACCTGAGAAACTCGATCTGTTGGGAAGGATGGAGACAAGATTTGGGTTGATTGATTATGAACCCCAGATCTTGGAGTAACTGAATCGTCCAGGATAAGTGGACCTGCAGGCGAAGGGGGTCCTGCGCCATAATTATCAGGTCGTCGAGGTATACTATTAAGCGCACACCTCTTGCTCGAAGGGATTCCACCACAGGCCTCATAACCTTGGTGAAGCACCACGGAGCGGAGGAAAGCCCGAAGGGAAGAACCTGAAATTCGAAACACTGGTCTTGCCACAGAAACTGAAGGAAACGCCGATGAGGGGGAAAAATAGGGATACTTAGGTAAGCGTCCTTTAAATCTAGACGCACTAACCAATCCGCTTCCTGCAGGATGTCCCTGAGAAGATGGATACCCTCCATCTTGAAGTGTCTGTAAACTAACCAGGCGTTGAATTCCTTGAGGTTCAGGACTAACCGCGAACCTCCCCCTTTCTTGTCTACCAGGAAGATAGGACTCAGGAAACCCCTGGGATGGGGAACAGTTCTGCAAATAGCCCCTTTTTTGAGGAGAGCTTGAACCTCGGAGTCTATGATGCCGATATCTTGATGGGAAAAAACGGGGAAGGAGAGGGGGACTGTCTTGAATAGGGGTCTGGTAAAATTCCAATCGAAACCCTTGCACGGTCTGCAACAGCCACGGGTCTCTGGATAACTTTTGCCATTCTGTTAAGCAAGATTGAACCCTGCCCCCAAGAACTACTTCTGACGGTTGTATTAGCCTCACCTGAAGTGGCGTGATCCTGAGCGTCTCCCGGTTGGGCCCTGGAGAAAGACTTGCGGAAGCGAACTCTACCTCCACGGGGACGCGTGGGGTAGAAGGTAGAGCTTGTTTGTTGCTCCCTGTAGAAACCACGCCCTCTGGAGAGGGCCTCGCGTCGAGGGCCCTGAATGAAGGATCGGCCAGACGAACGCCCCCGCAGGCGCCCGGCCCTCCGAAAAAGAGCCTCTTTAAACACCTTTTTTAACGACAACTGGGCTTTGTCCATGGTGTTGAAAGTCGCCGCAAATTTGGCCAGATCTTTGATGAAAGGGGCCCCAAACAGAAGTCCCTGGGCCACCGAACCCGCCTCTGAGGATGCGAGCTCCGTAAGTTGAGGGTCAATCCGCATGAGGATAGAGCGCCTCCTCTCTGTAGACAAAGCCACATTGGCGTTACCCAAGTGGCAGATGGCCCGTTGGGCCCATCCAACTAGAATGTCCGGGTCAATCGGTGACTGCGACTCCTTGGCCACATAAGCCATCTCCAAAATTTTGGCTAGAGGGCCCGAGAGGTCGAGAAGCTTGTCCTGACAAGCGCGCCACGCTCGGTCAAGCCCCTTCTTTGGATCTTTCGCCCATTTTTTTAAAAAGGTGACCATCGTAGGGTCCACCTCCGGCGTATCCGTAACCCTTCCCTCCAGATCAGGGAGAGGGCATTCCGACCGAAGCCGGGATCTTACCTCCTTGTCGAAACTAGCCCTGATATGTTTCTGGAGATATTCAGCCACCTCGGGCGGAGGGACCCAGCTCGAAGAGCGAGGATGGACTATCTCTTCCGGGCTGAAAGTCAACACTTTAGGAGCCTTGGAAGGAGGTGCGCTGGAAGACTCAGACTTTTTGCGCTTACCCGCGCTAGACTTGGGACCAAGATCCTCCTCAGAGTCAGATCCCGAAGATTTTGCAGGAGACCGTTCGGAATCCGAACTGAAAGCTTCTTGAGCCTGGGAAAAACTATACCCATGGTCTTCATGAATGGACGACGCCAATTTCTTGAAAATCTCAGAATGAGGCCAAGATTTTGCCTTCGCCTTACCCTTAGAGGTAGAAGGTTGGTCTGAGAGGGCCTCCTCAGATGACGCAATAGGGGGCAACCAGCCCTTCTGGCGCGCAAACTTCTCAAAATGCACCGAGAGGGGGCCCAACGTCCTCTCCAAAGCATTATTTATGGACATCTGGACCGTATTGCCCAAAGCGCTAGCCAGCGTTTCATCAAACAAGGGAAACTGGTCCCCAAAATATTCTTCCTCTTCATACTCATATGAATGAGCCATCTTTACTCTGCCACGCCGGGAACGTGGATTCAATGAAAAAATTCACACACGTAAAACACGTGAAATAAGGGTAGCCAAAGACTACAGTAAGGGGGAGTGCGCACCCCAGCAGGCTGAAAGCAGTAGAGAAATCTTTCAAAACTGCTGAAATTTAATTTGTTTGAGTGTGGAGGGAGCCAGCCTGCAGCACTCTAGGCAGCGCCTAATTTAATTGTACAGCCCTGGTCCGGGGATCGCAGGGCGTCAGGGAGTATATAAATGGTGCTCCGGCAGGGCGAGGCGGCAATAAAAGGAAGAAAAAACGAGCGCAGGATAAGTCCGAAGACACTCGCTCGATCGCGTCTTTCCGTTGTACCGACAGCGCGTCCAATGAGGACGGTCGTCAGGACAACCAGAAAAACGCGGGCGCGTGAGGGAAAAACGAGCGCAAAGGGCAACGAGCGCGCAAAGCGGCTGCCTACAACAACGCCTCACCGGAGCCCCCAAAAGTCGGGCGAGCCGACACTCCCGCTCCCGCTCCACTGAGACGATCAATAAGCGGCGCGCGCTGAGACTAATAACAGTAATAACAATCAGAAATAAATCACAGTATCAAGGACACAAAAGAGTACTTAGCTGACTGCGGAAGCAGCAAAGAAAGAGGAAGTGTTATGGCCTCTGGATGTTTTATAGTATGGTCTCTATGATCATTTTGTATGTTTGGACTTATGGGATATGTAGTTTTGATATTGTTCTTCTCTCATTGGCTGCTGTGGAAAATAAAGATAGAAAGAGAAGCATAATCTGAGCCTCCGGTCCTGACATAGAATTAGAGACTGCTTTGTTTTAGAACTAATTAAAATTATAATTTTTATTGTTTATGTTTAATAGGCATTGTTCTCTCCAATAGTCCTGACAAGGCCCAAATGTTAAGGGACCAAAACGCGTCGACGTTGTGATACATTGAGAGGTTGTAAGGAAGATTTATTTTACCTTTAAGGATTGTGGAACACATCTCTCTAGGAACAAGGATGGAAAGTTGATAGCATTGAAATGTGTTATGGGGTACAACCATCGCATAAATGTGGATTATTATATAATTTTTGTATATAACTACATTGTCTTCAAATCAGGAGAGCAATGAGGATATACTTGATATAATGGTTTTAATAGCATGTGTTTGAATAGTTTTGTTTATATGTATTCATGATGATTTTTTATCAATGATTTTTGTCCTTTTTTGGAAACAACTTAATTAATAAATACTGAAATTAATTTTCATTGTCAATGATTGACTAATAGTCTCATTGTGTGTAAATCAAGTTTAGAGATTCTTTCCTACTATTAGACCATTCGTTTATATATTTGGTGTATTTTCTACTGGGGTATAGTAGGGTTATATGGGTAGATCCCTATTCGTTACCTTCTTTTAGTTTTACCTGTAGCAGCAAAAGTATATAGTGGCACAACAGTATATGTCTACGTGTACAGATTGTTACAAGCCTATGTTTTGTGAATTGACAAAAGTCATAATAGTGTGTGCATTCATTGATAGACGTTTGCGCACATTTAGAACTATGTTTGAATTTCCCCCTCGGTTTTCCAAAGCAGATGCGATAAAGTTTGAGTTCAAGAGAATGGAGACTGTGACTGTGTGCTCCCTGATTGCTTCCCATAAATGTATTCACATCCATTTAGTATAACAGAATGAATAGTTTAGCGTTAAGCATGTGCCAAACAAATTTATTCATGCTGGGACTGGAGATCAGCAGAACCACATTTATCACACTTGCATCAGAGTCCTTCCACAACATGCGAGCATCATTTGTGAATCGGAGATTTGCATAAAGGGGAAGCCCCTGTTATAAAGCTGTGATGGACACTGGACAAAGTTCAAGTCTGACAGGGACCCTATGACTTAGACATAATAAATTAGTTGACATTAAATATATATATATAAAAATCAGTGTGCTTTTGTACTTCTGCCGGCAGCCTGAGCCTCAAGCATTGCAGCTAATTAAACGGTTTCAGTAGCCAGACATCTAAATCTTTTCAGCAAGGTGAAGCTGTGGATTATGGCAATATAATGTTTTTTGAGCCCCCAGACAAGACACATGTTGGGGGGCCTTCTTGAGAACAAACCTGCATTTCATTACCTCTTTTTGGATAAATCAAGCCAGCATGATGCCAAACAAAATTATGCGTAAACATTCACACAAAAACGTTCGAAATATGTATTTTCTAGGGCCCATAAAACATTGAAATGACACCATGGAGAGACAAAGTCGGAGGTAAATACAGGTAGACAGAAAGCGTTTTGATAGAGAAATAAATAAAAGTGAAACTGAGAATGATCACTTTATCAGGGTGGTCTTTAGAAAGTGGGGCCCCTGAAAATTGCTCATGTTACCCATGCCTTAAAATGTCTCTGGCTGTGGAGTACACATGCTAATCTGTATAAATAGTTATCATAAAGCCGAGGATGATGAGAAAGCATATACTTGGTTACATTAGAGACCAAACGCCTGTCTGAAATGAGATTTCGTATTTATAGATTTAGTGGCAGATTTATGAAATGCACCCCTTAGCGCCCCCCTAACATCACCATGTGTGCGCCGTATCTAAAATATGCCGCATCATGGCCTTAGTTAGGGGTACTAGCGTCATCATTTTTTACGCTAGTCCGCCGCTTTGCAGGATTAGTTTAAAAAATGGACACTAATCCTGCAAAGTATCCTGAGGTCCATTGAAAACAATGGGAGCGTCCTTTTAACGCTTGTTCTTAGCAGGTGTCACAAATGCCGATAAAAATGACAAAGAAATCTCTTAGATTTCTTAGCGCCATTTTTTCAACCTCCCTAGCGCCAGAACCCCCCCTTGCATACATTATGTCTGGCACAGGCATAATGTGGCGTAAAGGGTTACAAAGTGGCGCATTGCAAGCATTGCCCCACTTTGTAAATATGGCGTGGCGTTTTTGCTGTTCGTGAGGTTTACATTTGGTATAAGAAGTTGGCTATCCATGTGTTCTATTGAGCAACCTTCAGCGCTTTTGTTATCTTCAAGGATTGTTCTCCAGAGTCAAATATGATGTTTGTTCACTTTCAACAGTCTGTGATAGGCAGCGTTTTTGCTGTGGAACGGCAAGTTTTCCCAGAGTTGGAGTGGTAGAGGATGTGGCTGGATTAAAAGATTGCCACTTTGCTTATTAAATTTATCCTACACCCAAAAAAAACAATCCCTTAAAGAGATGTAGGGGCAAATTTATGAAAAGTGGCACTGCACATAGTACAGCGCCACTTTTCTTGTGCCCCTTAGCGCCCCCCTTACACCACCAAGTGCACACTGTATTTAAAATACGGCGCACCATGGCAGTAGTCAGGGGTACTAGCATCCTAATTTTTTACGCTAGTCCGGTACTTTGCAGGATTAGCATCAAAAAGTTTGACGCTAATCCTGGACAGCACCTAGAGGCCCATTGAAAACCTAGGGAGCCTCTCTTTAACGCCTGCTCATAGCTCATTATTATAGCTAAAATGCCGATAAAAATGACGCAAAGGCATCTCTTAGATTTCTTTGAGGGCACGCTACATGTGGAGTTCCTGAGGAGACGCTGCCTAGAGAAACAGTCACACACACCGCAATGAAACGATGGCTTTAAACTCAGGTTGCCATTAAATGTGTAGACCACAATATTGTCGATGAATTCTAAACGTATTCAAGGTCAATCGCAGTTGACAAAAGGTGAACGGAAGAAAAGCGGTGTTGTTGCTAAAAGATAGAATGCCATGTACAATCACTTTATTATTTCCTGTAGACTGACACGAAATGTCATCACTGTAAAATGAATGTTAAAACCTTATTAGGAGGCCGAACTTGTCTTATGTTTCATGAAAATGAACAGCTCTGTTCTGAAAGTCACTCACTATCATGCCTCAGACAATGACTCCTGTCAAAAGATTTACCGAAGTTCAGAGGTCAATGCAGTAGGAGTACTCAAGGCTGCCTTCCCCTTTAGTAATAGCCTATCCATGCAGAAAACAAAGATTTAAGTGTTAAGCATTTAGTCTATGAAATCCATGCCTTTTGACCCCAAACGAAGAAACAGAGGCTCAACATGGTTTAGTCCAGCTTAAACCAGCATTAAATATCTAATCATATCTGTTTGGCTGTGATTTCCTATATTGAAAATAACATTGTCAAGTAAACTCCAGAAAATATGCAGCAGCAGAGAGTTTTGAAACAAGCACACGCTGCAGGTTAGAACAGTTCAGCATTTCACTGAGTTATGAGGCTACTTATGCAGAGAACAACCTACAGAACATAAATATCGCCAAACTTTTTTACTCTGAAAAGCTTGTGAGCTAAAAACTAATACATCACTTACTTACCAACTAAAGAAGGGTGAGGAAGTATCCTTTTTGAATACATATAGTTAACTGGGTCAACTAGGTGGATGTGAGGCTGATTTTTAAAGACAACTTTCTAGTTAGCTCCCTCATAATATCATGGAAGCATATAAGAACACAAACTTAGCAGGGATGTTTTCAAGATAATTTCAATGTCTGATCCATAGCAGTGCGCGGAGAGTCTCACAACTTCACATTTAATATTCCCACTCACTGATCTTCCTAGACTGAGCCATGTAAAAAGTGTGGCTTTCAAGGAAAAAAATCAATCTCATCAAGATATTTCGTCATGGCTGCTGCCACACTAAATGTTAGTCTTGAGGCTACATAAAACACCTTGTTGATGCCAGAAGCTCTAAAGAGGATGCTAAAAGCACAAGGCAAACGATTATCAAGAGAACAGGATATCAGACAAATTAAAAGTAGCCATGGGTTTGATGGCCATATGAAGCCAGCCACCTACAACCATATTTTAAAGTTGCCCTGGGGATACAAGCTTTTAGGAATATACTAATGACACAGCTATTAACCTTGCTCGTAAATGAATATAGGGCACACTGGAAAAATATTCCCAATGCAAGCAAAATCTGTCTTCTTTGTGCTACCTCAAAAGAAACTGCTACCCATGTGATATGTTGCTGCCATGCATTGCTTGCTCAGACAGACGGATTTATCTCAGACCTGTTTTTCTATATAATGGAATAAAAAACTGCAGTGAGGCCATGACATCTATTCACCCAGCAGTGACTGTAAAGGACCTGTCCTAGATTAGTAAATTTATGATCATGGGTGGTTAGAGCCTGTATGATGGCACTCAGATTAAAGCCACTGAAGGGTGGTACGTTTTCCCGTGTATGTCAGTTTTTTATGTCTTACCGCCTTCGACCCTATGCATAAGTAAGCACATAGTTAGAGGGAGCTAATGCGAGTAGGATATTGCTTGCAATATTGCACTCTGTCAGTGGATGTTTGATTTTCAATACGATGATTACACTTTGAACTGTAGGGTATTGTTCAGTTAACATGACCTCTATGACACCGGCTTCGTAATTTACTTGCTGGCACTGTTAACATGTCCATTGATGTCTTCATCACTGTTCTTAACTTAAGTCTCAAGGTTATATCGCTGGTATTATAATTTTAGAGGTTGTAATCTAATTTTAGCCCAGGGGTATTTTGTATCTCAAACTGCGCTTTCGTTCTAGGCTCCGCCAACATGATTGTTAACACTTGCTTTTTAATTCCTGACTACATTTTAACGTAACACCTTCTGTTACAGTTTTAAACACCGTCGTGCATTTTGGGCTTTTTCTTTTCTTTTGAGTTCACACGTGCTGATGTTACTGCTTTTATTCTGCATATTTAGATCTTTTTAATTGTGCTATTTCTTTTATTTTGCATATATCTTGAGCTTTTGTAATGGTTTTACGTAATTACATGATAAATTGTTCATTCATTCATTCACTCTACCAGCCCCCCGAGACTTGTCCGTCATTCTTAAAGGTTTACAGGAGAAACCATTTGAACCTTTGGATTTAGCAGAGATGCCATTGGTTGCAGCAAAAGCGTATTTTTTGTTGCTTAGAAACTCAGCTAAGAGATAGGGATAGCCAGGACTTTGGAAATAAATTACCATCATTCAAAGTACCTGCCAGACTGAACATTTCTCAGGCTGAATTTTAAGTTCGGACCTAAGGTCTATACACAGATTCATTTTTCCTAGGAAATTGTTCTTCCAGTTGTGACTGCTGTTTTAGTTTCAGGGATTCTTGGCTCATTAGCAGTGAAAAAAGATTTATTGATTTATTTAAAGTGCACTATGAAATTTAGTTTGTCGAATGATTTATTTTTGGCCTCTGGGGTGGCACATAAAGGAAAGAAAGTGGCATCAGTGACTTCGAGCACATAGGTAAAGCAAGCCATCACTCAAGCTTACATTGTTTCAGTGAGGTTTTAAGGTCTCACTCCTAGGACCTTAATCTCCAGGAGATATGTGGGGCAGACACTTGGTCCACTTCTAACACTTTGATAGCACATTACTGTTTATGTTAAATAATGATGATTGTATGCAAACTCTGATATGTACAATGAATATAAATGTTAGTAAGCATAAAGATAGATGAAGTATTATCTTTGAGTGGGAGGCTTTTGTATAGTCTCAGAGATGAGGACTGGTACAATGAGCAGGATGAGGAGGTAATAGAACTATGGTCCAAATTTTTTAAGAGGGCCTAGTGCCTCCGTGTGCCACATTAGCGTCATTTTTTTTTACGCTAATGTGGCCTAACGAGGCCAAAAAAACTGCTCCAGATTTACAAAGTGGTGCAATACTTGCCTTGTGCCACTTTGTAACCCTTTGCACCACTTTATGCTTGCAATAGGCATAATTTATGCAAGGGGGGCGTTCTCCCATTAGGGTGTCCCAAAAAAATGGCGCATAGAAATCTAGATTTCTTTGTGCCTTTTTTTGGCATTTTTAACACCTGTACAGATCAGGCGTTAAAAGGGGGCACATTATTGGCTACAATAGGCCCCTATGTACTGTGTAGGGTTAGCTCCAACGTTTTGGCGCTAACCCTGAACAGTACATCAATAGCATAAAAAATGTTGATGCTATTGCCAGCTACCCCAATGCCATGGTACGCCGTATTTAAATGCCACTCTTGGCGGCGGTAGGGGGGGGGGGCTAAGGGGTGCAAGAAAAGTGGCGCTACACGGAGTGCATCACCACTTTTCTTAAATCTGCCCCTATATTTTACCATTAATCTTCATTATGCAATAGTCCAGGAAAGAAAAGACAAACTATTTTTCCTTCATGATAAGCACGCGGGGAGGCATTGACAGGGAACAGGGCCTCACAGGTGGTGGTGACGGTGACAAGAAGATCCCTATTTTAATGAGGAGTACCAGTAAGTAATAGGTTCATTTTCCGTGCTTGCATTAATGGCCGTGCACCATTGCCACACAACTATAGATAATACTTGTAATAGCTAAACACAAGAAGATGATGAAGATTCCAGGAACATTTATACAAGAAATAGGAATCTTTTCAGATGCCAAACTAAAGATGATGGGAAATGTTCACAGCTACTTTCCATGCACATATCTATCTATATGTCTATATGTGTTCACATCTCTCCCCACCCTGTGTGCCATGCAAATTGTAGCTGCTGTTCTAAAATGCAACACAAGAATATTTAAAAAAATAGATATTTGAAACTACTTAAAGAGGTCATTAAACATGCAGCCAATCAATCAATCAGTACTATAAGCTGTGCAGTCTTCATACCGACAGAACAGTTTTTTGAGCTCATACGGATGTTTGGCTACTGCTGTCAATAGGCCCAGGACAGACAGACTGAAATGTTCATTTTGAGCAGACTCGGAGACAGCAAGGAAAGCAAAATGAACTTTTTTGCAAAGGTCTTGTAGGTGGAACTAAAAAAGGCTTACCCTAGACACCCGCCAGACAAATGTCTAGCAAGTAAGCATGAAGAAAGAGCCGGAAAAGCTTTTAATGGATCTACTGACAATCAATGAAAGGAAAGTAATCTTCTCAGTCAAGGTTGAGATCCTGGGTGTTATATTGATTACCTTCTGTCATTAAAACCACCAATTTAAGTTCTGACGATTGTAGAATGTTTATTGTTGCTACATAATTGTAAGCGGCACTCACTATTTAACAGGGGAAAATTAACAGAATACACATTCTGAAAAGGAGTAACTATAAACCCTCCATCTTGTATGATTGAAGAAAGGGCATATGCTCTCTTGATGTAAAAGTAGCACCATATAAATCGTTAATCAATGTAATAATGTTTTTTAGCTCCTTACTGTCTCTGCCAAGCGCTAAGCTGCCCTTGCAGTGAGGTTGGCGCTTAAAAACTTTAGTACATAAATGTATAAATAAACATTTAAAAGACCATGGGCCACATGTATGAACATTTGGGATTGTGATTTCCTAATTACAAATATAAGAAACTCCATTGAGTTTCTTTGGTGATTCCAGTGGGTCGCAAATAGACCTGCTTCATTAATATAAATGAGGTAGGTCGCACTTTGCGACTCACTGGGAATCGCAAAAATCACAGGGATGGTGGCCTGCTGGCAATCTATTTTTTTCACCGCAGCCCGTTTTCCTTAAAGGAAAACAGGCTGTGTTTAAAAAGACAAAAATGAAACGTTTCAGTTTCATTTTTTTAAGAGTAGGCAGTGGTCCATGGGACCACTGCCTGCTCTTATAAAAAGTGTTTGCATCCATTCACAAAGGTGAAGGGGTCCCTTCCCCTTTGCGAAGGGGTTAGCACCAATGTGAAATTGGTGCTAATTGCAACTGTTTTGCAACCGCATTCACGGTCACAAAACAATTATACATACTGTTAGAAATGGGGCCTTTGGTTGGCAGTCAGGTTACTCCCTGTCCAAAGAAGGACCCTCACTCTAGTCAGGGTAAAGGAGAATCACCCTCAGCTAACCGCCGCTGACCCCTTGGTAGCTTGGCATAAGCAAGCAGGCTTAACTTCATAGTCTAGGTGTAAAGTATTTGTACCAACACACACAGTAACTTAATGAAAACACTACAAAATGACACATCACAGGTTTAGAAAAATAGAAAATATTTATCTAAACAAACCAAGACAAAAAAATCAATATACACATGTCAATTTAATAATTTTAAAAGCAAAAGAGTCTTTTAGTATTGGTCTGTCAGCTTCACCTATCAAGGCCCCAGGAACTGGATAGGGCACCACTTGGCAGGGCAGGAGTCTCAGCAGAGAGTCCAGGTGCTGGCAGAAGTCTTTGATGGCCCTGAGACTTCAACACTTGGAGGCAAGCTCAGGACATGCCCTTGGAGATTTCTTCACAGGCAGGAATGCACAACAAAGTCCAGTCTTCATCCCCTTGCACGGGCAGAAGCAGAAACTGAAGAATAGCTCCACAAAGCACAGTGACAAGTGGGGCAGCACTTCTCAGCTCTTCAGCTCTTCTCCAGACAGAGGTTCCTCTTGATGTCAAGAGGTGATCTAAAGCCTGTAGTTTTGGGTGCCCTTCTTATACCCATTTTGGCATTTGAAGTAGGCTTACTTCAAAGGAAATTCTCTCTTGTTTGTGAAATCCTGCCTTGCCCAGGCCAGGCCCGAGACACACACCAGGGGGTCGGAGACTGCATGGTGTGAGGGCAGGCACAGCCCTTTCAGGTGTAAGTGACCACTCCTCAACTCCCTCCTAGCACAGGTGGCTCACCATTTAGATTCGGTATTAGGAAGGGACACCCTGAACACGCCCCTTCCTAATACCGAATCGCAAAACCCAAATTGCAATTCGGTAACAAGTTACAGAATCGCAGTTTGGGCTTTGTACATTTCAAAAAGCATGTGAATCAGCCCGTTTGTGACTAGAAAAGTACTTTGTACATGTGGCCCCATATGTGTTATGGCACTCATACTGAGGTGTTAACAAAGCTCTCGAAAACGATAATGTGCCTCTCCATGATCAACCGAAAAATTCAAGAACGTTCGAAAACTCTTAGCAGAGGTAATTTTTCCTCCTGCAGCTAAGTCTGTGCAAGCATGGGAACATAAAAGTGTGCCAACAGGTGTCTCCGTTGTTATTCATTGAGTGTTATGACCCCTCAAGTGTGTTTTTTTGATTCCAAAACCCGTACTTTGAAAAAAGGGGTTGGGGCTGTAAAACACCTTTTTTAAATGGATCAAAGTTCTTTCACAGGCTGTATTGCTGACTCAGAAAAGAGTTATTCCCATCTGTTAAGAAGCACAAAGAGGGGGACGTGAATTGGGATTCCCTACTCTCTTCTGTAAACCATAGCTCTCTTGCAATAAAAAAGTTGGGGTGGAAACTGATTTGCAAAGTAGAGGCTGTATCCGTTCTTCAGATTCCACTATTGGAATCATCTCTGGGTCTTATAGGGAGCAGGCATTGGTCCTACAGATGTTTTCCTACAAGAGCCGCTAAAATGTTTGCAGCTGGGGAATGTAAATGCAGGGAGCAAGGCTGCTATGTAAGAACTTGTGTGATGGTTGAGAATCCTGTTGATGCGGCTTGATTTGGAAAGCCCAGCATCGAGGATGCTGCATGCAGTCAGAACGATGCGTCAGGTCCGAAGAGCTACGAAACTGTGATGTGGCATCTGGCATCTTCACAGAGGATGCCATCGGTGAGGGATGCGAAGGCCTGCACTTAGGATGTGACGCCCAGTGGTTCTGATGGGCTGCTGCTGATGGCCCAACCAGTCACACCTAAGATTTCTGTTGTATGTAAATGTCTAGGAGAAATACACAAAGCCCAAATGTCACCCACACCCAGTCATGTGACCCAGAGACAGGCTGTGGGCACCAAATAGCTAAGGCAGGAAAATGCCAACTTTCTAAAAGTGATATTTTACAACTTACAACCTAACTTCACCATAGGTTAGGGTTTTAAATTTTGATTCTAGAGACACTAGTGTTACCCTGCAATAGTGCAAAACAAATGTATGTGTTCTTTACTCCCAGGACAGGTAAAACTTGAAATTGCATGTCCTACTTTTTAACTACATTACACCCTGCCCTCTGGGCTGTCCAGGGCCTCCTTCATGGAGACTTATGAATGAAAAAGGATGGTTCAGGCCTGGTTTATTTTTCAGGTCGAAATGGCAGTTTGAAACTGCACACACACTTTGCAATGGCAGGCCTGTGAAATGTTTAAAGTGCTACTTAAGTGGGTGGCACAATTAGTGCTTTAAGCCACTTGTAGCATTTAATTCACAGGCCCTGGGAACAGGAAGGGCCACTTTTCTAGGGACTTACAAGTAAACTAAATAGGCCAATTGGGTATTATACAATCTTACCATGCTGTGAGGAGAGCGTACTTTAGCACTGGTTAGCAGTGGTAAACAGTGCAGAGTCCTAAGGCCAAAAAAATTAAGTCAGCAGAAACAGGAGGTCTGAAGGCAAATAGTTAAGGGAAAACATGCCAAGGATGTGAGATCTAAAACCCATGGATTTTATGAAGTGTAGCAAGCAAGAGACTGGAATGGGAAGGAAACTAGAGAATGGTTAAAGGAGAAACAAAACGAACACAATAAATAATACAATAATAAGCAAAGGGAAAAAATTAGCAGAAACAGAAGGAACAAATCAGGAACAAATTAGAAAGGGAGTAGCCCAGGGACTGCATCTAACAGACAAAGGAGTAAAACAAAAGAAATGCCAGGGTAGGAGAAAACTGAAGCAAGTTGTTGTTGGACAGGACACAGACTAATGCAGATGTTATACAGGAATTGGTCAGGAAAACAGGCAGCAAAACTTCTGGTACACAGAGTTAGAAAATCTATGCATGATCAAGGAGTTTCAGGTAGTGGCATCTTAAAGCAGTTTCAGCCAGCAGCAAACCCATGGTGGAGTCACATAATGGGATGTACAAGGTTAGTCATACGTGTGCAATTCCATGCTCTCACATGTTCTGAAATAAATAATCCAGTGCTAAGGCACAGCAGGACTAGTCCCATTTACATTGACAGCATTGCACAGTGGATGCTAGGTCTTTGTCAACACTTAGCAATGTATCATGCGATCTGCAGATCATGGAAGTGAATGTAGTTTTTCCAAAGTGTCTGAGATTGAAATGGCATACAGACAAAAGTCATACTAGAATGTGTTCTGGGGCAGAGAAGTCAGGCTTACCTCAGAGGCAATGTGTAAAGTATTTGTGCAGCACTTAAAAGAGTAACACAGTGAAAACGCACCACAAAAAGATCCCACACCAGATTAGAAAAACAGTGTAATTTATAATAAATAAAACAAGACCAAAATGACAAACATCCAATCAGTAGGAACGGAGATATGCAGGTTTAAAGATTTCAGTAAAAATAGAGCCCAAACCCCCCAAAATGTAGATATCTAGTCATGATGGACTGGGACAAAGTCACAAGATCATGCTGACTGCGATGAACTGTGGGTCCGCTACAGGTACCCAGTTAGGCCTGATGATTAAAGTACCTTAAATTCTGGAGTACTGTGAGGGTCTGCATCAAAGATGCCTTGTGCTACCAAAGTAATGTGTCGGTTTGGAGA
Organism: Pleurodeles waltl; assembly: GCF_031143425.1. NCBI lineage: Eukaryota > Metazoa > Chordata > Amphibia > Caudata > Salamandridae > Pleurodeles > Pleurodeles waltl. Next base: position 1,182,316,657 of record NC_090437.1, read on the forward strand.
TCTGGCCAGGCTGCAGTGCGAGGTCCTGCATCATTGTCGAGGATCCCGTTGGTGAGGGCTTGTGTCCAGCGTCAAGGATGCACCACACAGTTAGGGCAATGCATAGGTTCTGAAGAGCTGCAAGGCTGTGATGCTGACTTTGTCGTTATCAAAGCTGCTGTCAATGAGGGAATTCGAGGGCCTCCACCGAGGATGCAATGCGCAGCAGTGGTTCTGATGAGGCAAAAATCTGCAGTGCAATGCAGGCCTTTGCGATGAAACCAGTCCATGCAGCAGCAGCGATGCATCGGTTCTGCTCAGGGTTGCATCGCGAAGCAGAGGAGATATATCAGTGCTGCTAGATCCAGAGAGGCTGACAGAGCACCTTGAGCCCACTTCCAAGGGTTCTGTACTGGGGATGGCACCACTTGGCAGGGTAGACTCAAAGAGGGCAGAGTCCAGGTGTTGGGTTCAAGGTTGTTGGAGCCTCCTGTCCGTGAGGATCTAGTCAGGAGGCCAGCCATTTCAAGTCTTTCTCACACAGGCAAGAAGGCAGGAATCAGCAGGTAAGAGCAGCAAGACAACAATCCTTCAGACCAGCAGTCCAGTAGAATTGGAGTCCTTTAAGCAGCAAAGCAGTCCTTCTTCCTGGCAGAATATCCACAAGTCCCGAAGTGTACTGAAGAGGTAGTATCCGAGGTCCAATATTTATACTGGTGCCCTTCCTTTGGAAGGTGAGAGAAGCTCCTAGAGGTTTCCCATTGAAGTGCCTGGGCATCCTGCCTTCCCTGTCCTGGCTCCAGATTAAATGCACGGTGTATGTAGCTCTTTCTGTAGAGGCAGGAGACAGCCTATCCAGGTGTAAGCAGGCTGGGCCCTCCATCCTGCCAGCAATGCAGCCTTAAGGCATGTTTAAAGGGCTACGTAAGTGGGTGGACAATCAGTGCTGCAGGCCCACTAAAAGCATTTATTTACAGGCCCTAGAGCAATGTAGTATCAATTTACTACAGAACCATGCATGCATTTACCACACATGCCTTTACAACGTGGGCACTACAAAGCATGCGTCATTATCACGCATGCATTTATATAAAAAGTTTTTACCACGCATATGTCTTCACCACTAATGCCTTTACCATGAAAATGTAGTTGTAGAGGCATGGTTGGTAAAGGCATATTCGTGGCAAAAACTAAAGTGGTAAGTATAACCCATATATATACAAAATCACATTGACACCCAAAAACCCATATCCACCCTAAGCCCTAAAATCCCCTTACCACCAAAAAACCCATACTCACCCTAAACTCTAAAAACCCATTACCACCCAAAAACCCATACCCACCCCAAAACCTAAAATTGTCCTTACCACCCAAAACCCATACCCACCCTAAAACTTAAAAATGCCCTTGCCACCCAAAAACCCATACCCACCCTAAAACCTAAAAAACCCTTATAGCCCAAATACCCAAACCCACCCTAAAACCTAAAGTGCCTTTACCACCCACAAAACCCAAATCCACCCTAAAACCTAAAAATGTCCTTTAGACCAACATTTGTAGTTAAGGAATGCGTGGTAAAGGTATATTCGTAGTAAAGGCATGCATGGTAAAGGCATGCGTGGTAAAGTGGTAAAAGCATATGCATTCTAATGATTTTGTTGTAGTCGTCATGAGTGGTAATGACCGCGTTGTAATGGCTGTTTCCCCCTTACTAGGGACTTATAAGTAAATTAAACATGTCAATTGGTGATTAGCCATTGTTTCCATGTTTTAAAGAGTGAGAACATGCACTTTAGCACTAGTCAGAATTGGTAACTTGCGCAGAGTCCTAAGGCCAACAAAAACGAGATCAGCAAAAAGTGGAGGAGGAAGACAAAAGGCTGACAGGTCTAACAAAACTGAGTACAATCTATTTAAAATGTATGTCATGTTAGTAAGCATTGTAGTGTTATATATGTAATACGCTGCCTATGTGTTATTTCAAGTACAGTCTTTATGCACAAGTCTCGATGGAAAGTACACTTTTTAATTTAACTAGGATAGGGCAGGTTGGGGTGCATCCTGAAAATATGCTTGAAAGTGTATTTAATATAAAGACGAAATAACAGATGAATAGCTGCAGTCAATGCTTGTTTCTCACACATGGGAACTTTTTCACTGCGGTTTCAATCATGCAGTACCATCCTCTGTGTGAGGACGTCCGTGCTGCCGCCATCTGTCTTCCAATAGCTTTTTTTTTAAAGGAATGCTTGCACTGTTGATGTCGGTGCTACATCTAGTTTGTATTGTATTGACGTTTCTTAAACCCCTTTGCACTAGTAAAAAGTGTACCTTATGATCACTGTGAAGGGGAGGCAGACCTATGTGCAAAGGATTGGTTGAAGCACAAGGTGCATTGGGGAACTAAAGGTATTAAGGCGAAAGTGCAGGATGCAAGAGAACATGGAAGGTGTGAGGGTGTAAAAACTTCCATTGCACACATAGAAAAGGCACACCATGTGCAGCAATAGTGCATGATTTGTCCATACGAATAACAGTTTCAGCTCTGGTAGCAGCAGCTTCCCTTCCTAAATACACAGAACTGGTACCATGTAGACATCAGCAGGCAGTGGAATTCGAAGTGCCCCACTCACATTCACACACAGGTAGTGCATGAGTGTCTGTACCTATGTTGTTTGTCCTGTACCTGTGTTGCCTGCAATGTTTGTGTGCTGTCTTAGTATATATTTGCCTGAATGTGTGTTGATCTTTGTGAGCACATAGTAGCTTGCACCTGAATTCATGAACTCTTTCAAAAACACAACCTACTGCCATTCATTCTGTGTGTTACATGATGGCACTGATAAACACAAATAAATAATGGGAAGAGTGCTTGAAGTAATAGCAGCCACAGGTAATTACTTGTGGCTGTTTCCCAGTCCATTGATTTTTGTTCACAATGCAAAGAGGAACCAATAACATGTAAATCAATCTTGTTTCTACATCAGTAGAAACTGTCTAGACAGAATAATCATACCAGGTTCCCAGTGAATGGGAACACAAGCAACCCCAGACTGTCTTTATCCTATTTAGGTTTCATCATTCAAGTACAGTTTGAGGCCTGTGACACAGTGATTATGGAATCCACATTTCTGCATATTGATCACGCTTACGGTGTCACAAATTGGCAAAGAAAAAGGTAATGGTGAAATGAATAAATTAATCTCAGCCACTGGCCACATCCCAATCCATGATTAGTTTTGTCTACCATGCCTTCTCAACAAGCACCAGACATATTCAAATTAGCCTCTGCCCTACTCAAGTGGGAAGAGAGCCTCCTTTCAATGACATCACATGCAACCCCAAATTGATATTGGCCTGTTTAGGCTTTATCAGTTAGGTATAGCTTAAGCCTGTGGCACGGTATGCACGAGAACCACATCTGAGCATTCCTGTCACTCTTAGGGAATCACACTGAAGAAAACCAAGAAGTGATGAACTTGAAATAATTTCAGCAATTGGTAATTACTCTGGGATGCACCCCAGTCCACTTCTTTTACCCAGTAAGTGACATCAGACCCAAACCAGTCTTGGTTCTACTCCAGTAGGAGCAGTCTAGCTTAACCTGCCAGGCCAGATCCTCTCTGAATGGAAACACAAGCAATCCGAGACTATTTTTAGATTATTTAGGCTGTGTCAGTGGCGGTTAGCTTGATTCCTGTAGCACACTGAGCACAGGATCTATTGTACCTAGGGCGTTGCACTGAGGAAAATAAAAAAGTAATTGTAGAGTTCTTGAATTATCGTGAGCAACTGATAGTCTTGAAACCACATCTTATGCAATTATTATTTTAGTCTGCTATGCTGCCTTACACAGGTACTAGACATGTACATATCAGCCATTGATTCTACTCCAGGAGGAATAGCGCCCCTTCTGAATAGAACACAAGCAACCTTTGACTGGTCTCAGCTTATGTAGGCTTCCTCACTAAGGAATATCTTGAATGTTTGGCAAACTGAGCAGAAACTCACACCTGGACTTACCTGCCACACTTAAGGTGCTGCACTGGGTAAAACGAAAAACTGATAGGTGGAATTCTTGAACTAAATGTCAGTCACTAATAGTTACTCAGGCAACATCACAATCAATTGTTTTTTTGCCCAACAAAGGCAGAAACCAGCTTTATGCAAATCATCCTTGTTCCTTCTCCAATACGAAGAGTCTAGTCTGAACTGCCATGTCAGGTCCCTTCTAAATGGAAACACAAGAAACCCCGACCAGTTTTGTCTTACTTTGGCTTAGTCAGTACGCACAGCAAATACGACATGTCCTCAAAAATTGACCAAACGTGACCAATTTGTCATTTGTGCGCTTGGTATTTAGCTAACTCTGCTTTAACCCTCAGGCCCTGTTAGTAGTACATCTTACTTGTGACTGAGTTGACCCTGGACATACCGGACTATAGAAACTGACTTTGCCACCATTCCATAGGCTTGACCAAATTCCACATATATGTATTGTCTTTGCCATGGATTTCTGTAGTTTTATTAAAAATAATTTGCTGCAGGAGCACACCTGATGCATATATTATATGAAGGGTGTTTTAGTTTTTGCAGCTCTGGAAGAAGAAAAATGCGCACAACCAGTGTAGCTGTGCCACCACCTTTGTCCCTGAAACTTCCTCTGACATTTTCCTTCTAGGAAACAGTTCATGAGGATGCTTATCCAGAGTGATCACTTACACTGCAGTTTGGTATTCCCCAGGGGCTCTCTTTTAATGAATTATACAAGTGAAGACCTTCACTTGGTCTCTGCAAGGGTGAAGAAACTTTTTGGACCCTTTATGAATAGCACTTGCTAGTGGCTGGCTATTTTTGGGGGGTGGACAGCTATTACTGTGCAGAGTTTCATCTCCTTAGAGGTCACTTCATATCACCAGACTGCTGCATCTTTCCATTCAGGATCTAAAACCTGACCTGAAACAGTTGTATGCCCCTCAACTGTAGACTGCTCACATGAATATTACGTGTATGGGCATATAAAAGGCACACATGCTAGGCCTTGAACTCGTCTATAATAATTCCTCTGCAGGAATATCTAGTTGGGTGAGCAATTTACTAAACTTACCTTGGCTCCTTGTGGGTACCTCCCTAGGCGGGCACATCCAAACAGCTCCCTACATGTTGTTTGGCATGCTTTTCAAAGACCATGATCTAGTTATCATGATTCTCAGAGGATATTACTCTCGAATGCATCTGGATTTTCATCACCTGAAGGGGAGTATTTAAAAGGGTAGTTAGTACAACCACCACACTTCAGGACAAGAAATCAGTATGTAGTTATGCATTATTCGACCAGCTGGCTTATAGTGAAACAAAGTGTGTGGCTTCTCAAAATTTACTACAAAGAACTGGTCTGCACACAAATGTGCATCAGCTGAAAAAACGTGTTGTCTCACAGCTACTTAAAGACCCAGGAGTAAATATGACTCATTCGAATCCATCAGACAATCTGTGAGAGCTGGGTAATGAAACAAATGCTCCCTAAAGTATTTGTAACAACAAGCACATTTAACTTTAACAGCAGTAAGGGTTAACATTCTGAGTATATTTGAATAGTTGGTATGTTCTTCTTTATTGTTTTCCACTTTTCACTGCATAGCAAAGCTTTACACTCTGTGTAAATGAGTGTTGAAACCTAATGATTCAGGAGGTAAAAGACAGTAAGCATACAAATGCCAAAAGTATAGGGTATCAAATGAAAAAATAAGGGTGATGTCAAACAACTTGTGCACTTATCATCAACATCCTGCTCCTGTTCTTATTGTTTTTCCATCTTAGGTTCATGTGCAACTTCAGTACTTCAGATCGTGTTAAATCTGGCAATATTGAAACAGACACAAACTTCTGCTTCAGAACATGGATGCCCTCTTGCCCCCACTATCCCACAGAGGCACTGTGATTCTAGAGAATCAACCTGAAAACAAAGGTTACAGTTTGCAGGCTCTAGCAACAGCTGCATACTAGACTACTTATGTATGCAAGTGAAGTCCAGAGGCTTGGGCTAAGCTTCATTCATTGTTATTTCTTCCACCTCTGTGATACTACCCCTTCTGTGAAAGAGTCTGAGGTGGTTATAAGAGGCATGTGTAGCTCGGCAGCAATGGGGCTAGATGAAATCCCTATTTTAGTTTTAAAACATGACTCCCTTAATTGGAGTATAAGTTTGTTTCAGGTATTTCAGTGTTGTTATGAAATTAGGGAAATTCCTCCATCTTGAATGTGCAGTATTATTGTTCCATTATTTAAGAAGGGAGATTGTAGTTGTCCTGGGAACTATTGCCAGATTGCCCTGCGGAACTAATGCCAGATTGAAGCGGTTGGCAAAGTATTTGCTAAATGCTTGCTGTCTCAGATTACCGAATGGACAGAAGGAAACAAAACTATCACTCTGGAGAAATCTGGGTTCAGGAAGCACAGAACAATTGATACCATCTCGACCCTTGAGTTAATTAATGAAAAATATGTTTATATGATAGGGGAGCTGACTTAAGCAGCCAAAACAATCTTAGGCAAGCAACTTGGTCCGTAAGCTTTTGCTTGCATAGAAAAGCCTGTTCACACAGGAGGGGTTTCTAACCTGCATTAGATTCTGTGTTACTGAAGAAAGTGCAACCCTATCTCAATTGGAACCTGCTGCACAGGATTAGATGATTTTGGCTCCTGTTATGGCAGGAGATGCTTCCACACAATGTATTGTGGGCAAGATGGTATGGGTTCTCGGGGATATGTAATTTTTTTCAGAATGATATCCAAGATCTGAACCATGTTCTTTTTACATTTTTATTTGCCCTTCTTTGTTATTAGATTGTCAAAGATGGTTATGCCCAATCTGCCTTCAACTCTCTCCTCTCTATCAGAAGTATTGCTGGCTCTCTATGCCCCACCAAATAAATTGTTTTGCTATGGAATTTTTAACTTTTTAAAGTGTTTTTTAAAATTGTCTTAATTATTTAAATTAACTTGTTAGAATTGGGGTTGGTATACTGTTTGCTTGGCTTGTAGGTCATATATTTCATGGTTTCTTTTTTCCTGTAATTTATATTGTGCTTTATGGGGATCTCTTTGTAAGTTCCATATCATAAATATATACAATATACACAATGTGACCACAGCACACCGATTAATGGTCCAATAAAAAATGCACAGATAGGATCCCTGATAGAATGTAGAAGTTGGAGAAAGAAAACTCGAGTATTCCAAGTCCGTAGGGGAAAGTGTCTTTAATTGGAGGCACAGTTAGCCTTAAAGCAGATATCGAGTTCTTCCAAATACAGCCAACACGTGTTTCGTCACTCAGGTGACTTCATCAAGACTAGCCATCCGGCCAGCTAAAAATTGTTGGAATGCCTGTAGATTAGGCTAGTAGATATAGATCTGGTAAGGTCTGTAAGTGGTAGTGACTCTTCAACCTCGAGGTACATAAATTTGCAGGAGTGACTGCGAAGACTGAAGAGGCCCTGATAAGCCTCCAAATAATACAACCGCGTCCACGTGCGGAGCCGGAAAGCGTCGTCTGGTCAGACCAGACATGTGGACGTGGCACCTGCTCTGCACAGACACAGCGAGCACCAACGATATCCCACTAAAAAGAAAAAACATAATAAAATTACACATAAGACAACACAATACACATCATGCACAGATCCAAGTAGATTTTCACACACAATAAAATGTAAGTTAAATATGCTGCTATTATTGCACCATTTACAAAAAAAACTCATGCATGCATGGTAATGATACTCATTTGAAGACAACAGTACAAAAAAGTTTTTGTTACCAAACACATGCAACTACACAAACTGCAGCTCTCACTGCCAAAACCGCAAGCAGCAGTCACAGCAAAAGAATCAAAAGCTATGCACTAGAATAAAAAGGAGAAATAAAACACTTTGATCACAAATGCAATAATGCACCAAATCACACACACCCCACCAGGCAAGCGCCACTCTACACACACAGCCACCCAAATATTCAGAAACTTTCCCTGGTGTCTAGTGGTTTTCTGCCCCCCCTTGATGGGCCAAAGACAAATTACTGAAGAGAGGCTGTACAACCAAAACAATTGCCCTCCAAAGGTTAGTGACCCTTGCCCAGGGGGCCACTCCGTAAAATGGCCAAAATTTAAATACCTGGTAGCATTGGAGGCAGATTGGCCTAAAGAAATGGGCAATCTGCCCCAAAAGGGCCAGAAATGGCCACAACACTTGCACCCTCAATGCTTTCTCGCTGGTGCCTCTTTGAAGCCCTACACCCCCCACCAGGAGGAGGAGCACCTCCTTCTTCTGATTAGTGCTGGAAGCGAATGGTTTCCAGCTCCTCTGGTCTGCTCTGATAACACCGGTCGTGCAAATTGCACGCTGATGTAATCAGATTGCTGGCGGAGGGGTGGCAGCGGAAGTGCTTCCACAACCATCCATGCAGGGGGGTGTACACTGGTGGCCTATGGGGGGAGCACCAGTGCTTCCACCGTGGGTGGGTACACATACCCACTGCAGTGTCCTATGGCTCCTAGCCATCCAACACATGCAAGAGCTTAAAACCCACTTGGTGTAAACAAAATAAATCTTTCACAGACTGTTGTAATGCAATAATGAGCACAAGGTCACTGGATATGATTTTACTAATTGTGGAAGAACTGTCTCACGTCATAAACACATTAGAAGATAAGTCAGAATTATCCAAACAACTAGAAGAGAGTAAATGTAAAGAAACTTTGGAAGACATCAATGCAACAATAGACTTATCCATCTGGGTGCTCTACCTGTGAAGTCTCGGCTCTAGAGTTATGAACTTTAAATCCCCAGTAGCCTTGGACCAGCTGGTTCCAACTGAGATGCTATCTGCACTTCCCCAAGAGATCTTTGAATTCTGGCAAGCACTCTATGATAAATGTACACTGCCTTCCTGGTCCTCATTTCAATAGTGGAGGTTGTTTTTATTGTCTTTACACACACCTTTTGGGATACTTTCAGGCACCTGATGGTACATGCATCCGTCACAACCTACCAAGCACTTTTGGGTCATGATGCAGGTACACACAACCCCCATGTTTTTAACTGGTGTGGGCTGTGTCATCATTTCTCACACACAGATTACAGTACACCTTGGGCACCTAAGTGCACTATTTTGGTTTCACAGTTTATTTTCTTTCAGTTAGACTCTACAACATTTCTTTCTAGATACTTAGTGGTGTTCTGTTGACATCTCCCTTTTCCTAGCTCTGATGATCCTCTGACCAGGGGTCTTCCTTGCTGCCATCAAAAGGTGCTTCATCATAAACCATTCTCCATGACTGCACTATACGAGCCACCCAGGCCTTGTTTCCATTGAAGTGTAACGGCAGTGCTTACTGGTAGAGAAATGCAAGATAAGTCTAGAGGACCCACTACTATATCCTCCCTCTATAGTGCAGCAAGAGGCATCTGGATTGCAGCCTGGGGCTAAAAGGCTTCCCACTGGAAGACTCTGGGATGCCCCACACATGGTGCAGCCAGTGTTGCCTGCCTTTACTGGTGTTGTGGGGTCTAGAGTGAATATTGAAATCTTTTTGCCTACAAATTTCTTTCAGTTGTTTATGGGCGATGTATTTTCGGGTGAGATTGTTGAGCAGACTAATTTGAATGCTGAACAGTATTTGAGGGACAACAGTGCCAAACATAAGCCCCACTCTAGAGCTACCCGATGGACTCCCACAAATCTGGATGATTTTAAGAAGTTATTGGGGTTCCCTTTTTTGATGGGCTTGTATGAAAGTAGTACAGGATATGTCTATACTTTCCGGGTGTACACTGGTAGGAATTACACTGTTGACCCCCATGGTTGTCTGTTCACTTTCAGAGTTAGTGAGAAAATAGTGTGGAATCTTGGTTAGGAATTTTTAGCAAAGGTCACCATTTATACGCAAGTACAATAGTGAGCAATTGTTCAGGGAATTGTTCAAAGTGGAAACTGTTGCTGTAGCACAGTCCACTCTAACCGTAAAGGTTATCCAAAGGAACTTGTTTGTAAAACACTTGAGAGAGGATAGTGCAGTGCCTTGTGCTAGTGAGGAACTGCTAACTGTGAAATTTGCAGACGGGAGGGATGTCTACATGCTGACTACCACCATGATGAAAGTACTTCACCAGTGACTGTTTAGGGTCAGGTTGCTGAAGTGTGCAAACCTTTGTGCATTTTAGACTACAATAAGTACATGGGTGGTGCAGATAAAGTAGATCAGAGGTCGGAACCTTACAGTGCTGTTCGTAAGGCTTACATTTGGTATAAGAAGTTGGCTACTCATGTGTTTCATTAAGCAACCTTCAATGCTTTTGTTATCTTCAAGGATTGTTCTCCAGAGTCAAAGATGATGTTTGTTCACTTTCAGCAGTCTGTGATAGGCAGTCTTGTTGCCGTGGAACAGGCAAGGGTTCCTAGAGTTGGAGTGGTAGGGGATGTGGCTAGACTGAAAGATTGCCACTTTGTTTATTATATGCATACCACACCCAAAAAAGCAATCCCTTTAAGAGATGTAGAGGAAGATTTATGAAAAGTGGCGCTGTACCTTGTGCAGGGCCACTTTTCTTGCACCCCTTAGCGCCTCCATGTATGCGATGTATTTCAAAGACGACACACCATGGCAGTAGTCAGGGGTACTAGTGTCATAATTTTTTATGCTAGTCTGGCACTTAGCCGGATTAGCATTTAAAATTGTGATGCTAATCCTGCAAAGCACCCAGAGACCCATTGAAAAAAATGTGAGCCTCCCTTTAATGCCTGCTCTTAGCAGGCATTAAAAATGGTGATAAAAATGATGCAAAGAAATCTCTTAGATTTCTTTGCACCATTCTTTGGGCCCCCCTAGTGCTGGAATGCCCTTGCATACATTATGCCTGGCGCAGGCATAATGTGGAGCAAGGGGTTACAAAGTGGCGAAATGCAAGCATTACGTCACTTTGTAAATATGGCACAGCATTTTTTTCCTTCCAATGCCACGTTAGCGTAAAAGAATTATGCCAATGCAGCATTTGAATGGCACAAGGCCCTCTTAAATCTGGGTTGCAGGGTCTGTTTGTTAAGAGGCATGCGGAATGAGAGTTATGTGCACTACCCTGAGTGTTCTTTTAAAACTAGAGTGTGTGCACCTTTATGCTTTAGATTGTTTCACATGCAAAAGAGTTTTTGGGAGCAACCGTGAGCGTAAAAGTGAACGGCCTGGTCTGTAGAATTTTTAATTTTTTGTTCAGTTAGTGTCATGTAATTAGTTAGAGCTGTTGTGGTTGTAGTTTTGTATTTAATTACAATTGGTTTGTGTTTTCTTTTTTGTTAAAAAAATGAGTTGGCGGTGTGCTTGGTTGGCAGTATGTGTGCACTGGCGCTTGGCTGGCGGCGTGCATGGACTTGCACTTGCCTAGCTGTGTGCGTGGACTGGCCATTAGCTGGCGGCATGTTTGAACTGGCATTTGGCTGGTGGTGTGTGTGAAGCAACTTGCTGCTGGTCACCACACTAATTGCTGGCCAAACGTCAGTTTACACACTCTGTCAGCCAGTGTTATTGTTGTGTCAGCCATATGGGTATATGAAAGTGATGGACCATTGAATGGCGCTGTCTGTTGATATGAGTGTTGTAATGTGCTGGGCCTGCGGCTTGCAACGTGAATAGTCTTACGGGCGTCATGTATGAAAGGTGTGTGAATGGACTGTAAAGTGGTTGGTGCCTTGACACAGGTTTACAGCTCATTAGCTGTGAGTCATTAGTTCAGTTTTCTAACCTTTCATTTATTAACAGTGTATTTCATTTTAGTGAAATCTCTTGCTAATAAAATGTTATATATTGACTCATCATTCACTCACATGCTAAATCCAACCAGTATGTGAGTGTACCTAATGAACAGATAGTTGTGCAGTACTAATTGTCTTTTCTGTCTTTCTCTGCCAAGGCGTACATTGTCTCTACATTGTCTCTTGATGTGAGTGTTGTAATGTGCTGGGCACGCGGCTGGCGGTGCGAATGGTCTTGTATGTGTCACACATAAAAGGTGTATGTATGACCTTTAACACGGTTGGTGCCTTGTCGGGGCTTTACAGCTCAGGAGCTGCAAGTCATTGGTTCAGTTTTTTGTCCTTTCAGTTATTAACGGTGCATTTCATTTTTGATGAAATATTTTGTTAATAAGTAAATCACAGTTTTTAACTTTTGTCCAAGGTTACCACAATTAAAAACACACCATATTGATGGGTAACCACTAGACAATTTTATTGCACTTCTCCTCTCAGTTGGGAATTCAACTCACAAAAAAAAAAACACTCTGCTGTAATCAGGTGTCGATATACACCCCTGACACGCTAGGTGACTCGGGTAGGACCCCAATGATGAAGCATGCCACAAACTAGGTTGGTGGGAGAGTGTTTTTTTTAACAAAACCAAAGGGCATTTTTTTCACAGTGTTTGGTACAAAACAGAAGTAAGAGACTTAGGGCCTCATTACAACATTGGTGGGCGGCAACCGCCGCCCGCCAAGTTGTAACCGCTGTGCGGCCGCCAATGCAGCCGCACTCCCGCGGTGCCCATTATGACATCCCCGCATCTCCCATAAAAATGATACCTCATTTGTATGGGTGTCCAAATCAGAGTCAGTCTAAAATTTATAAAAAAACTGCCATTTGGACCCGTTTTGGTTCCCCTCAATGTTGTTGGGCCTTCCGTGTCACAGATGCTTAGCCCACTCACACAAGTGAGATATCATTTTTATCACCAGAACAAGGGGAATGTTGAGTGGTATCAAACTTTTTTACTTTTGTCAGATTCCAGAGCTTTCCACCACAGATATGTGGTGAAAATTTGTTTTTTAGACAAATTTTGAGGGTTGCAATTAATTTTGTGTGACAGAACCTGGTGAGAGCCAAACAAGGCACCCCATCTTGAATTCACCCTAGGTGTCAAGTTTTCAAAAACGTACAGGTTTGCTAGGTTTCCCTAGGTGCCATTTGAGCTAGGGCCTAAAATCCACAGCTAAGCACATTGCACAAAAAAGGGTTGCAAGCCGCAGGCACATTTTGAGGTTTGCAAAGGTATCTGTGTGACAGAATCAAGTGAGAGCCACACAGTTCACCCCATCCTGTATTCCCCTAGGTGTCTAGTTGTCACAAATGTACATGTTTGCTAGGTTTTCCTAGCAACCTGCTGAGCTAGGGCCCAAAATTCACCACTAGGTACATAACAAAAAAAGGGTCAGTTTTCAGTTGAGAAATGTGATGTGTCCACATTGTATTTTATGCTGTTTCCTGTCACGAGCACCAGGCCTACCCACACAATTGAGGAACCATTTTTATCGGGAGACTTGGGGAATGCAGGGAGGTGAAAGGTTTGTGGCTCACCTCCGATTCCAGAGCTTTCCACCACAGAAATTTGAGGAAAATTAGCTTTTTTTTAGACAAAGTTTGAGGTTTGCAAGGGATTCTGGGTGACAGACCCTGGTGAGAGCAACACAAGTCACTGCATCTTGGATTCCCTTATGCATCATCTACTTTAAAAAATGTACAGGTTTGCTAGGTTTCCCTAAGTGCCAGCCATGCTACTGCCCAAAATCCACAGGTAGGCACATTGCAAAAAAAAGGTCAGTTTTCATTTAAGAAATGTAATGTGTCCATGCTGCCTTTTTTGCTGTTTCCTGTTGCGGGCACTAGGCATACCCACACAAGTGAGGTACCATTTTTATTGGGAGACTTGAAGGAATGCTGAGTATAAGGAGGTTTTGGCTTCTCTCAGATTCCAGAACTTTACACCACAGAAATATGAGGACAGTTTGTTTTTGGACACAATTTGGGGTTTGAAAAGGATTCTAGGTGACAGAACCTGGTGAGAGTCACACAAGTCACCCCATCCTGGATTTCCTTAAGTGTCTAGTTGTCAGGAATGTACAGGTTTCTAGGTTTCCCTAGGTGCCGGTTGAACTAGGGCCCTAAATCCATAGCTAGGCACTTTACAAAAAAGTGTCAGTTTTCAGTTGAGAAATGTGAAGTGTCCGCGTTGCGTTTTGGGCTGTTTACTGTCATGGACCTTAGACCTACCCACACAAGTGAGGTACCATTTTTATTGAGAGACTTGAAGGAATGCTGAGTAGAAGGGATTTTTGGCTTCTCTCAGATTCCAGAACTTTCCACCACAGAAATATGAGGACAATTTGTTTTTCGACACAGTTTGGGGTTTGCAAGGGATTTTAGTTGACAGAACCTGGTGAGAGTCACACAAGTCACCCCATCCTGGATCCCTTAGGTGTCTAGTTGTCCAGAATGTACATGTTTGCTAGGTTTCCCTAAGTGCCGCTTGAACTAGGGCACTAAATCCATAGCTAGGCACATTGCAAAAAAAGGTTCAGTTTTCTGTTGAGAAATGTCCACATTGCCTTTTAGGCTGTTTCCTGTTGTGAGCACCAGGGGAGACTTGGGAGAATGCTGGGTAGGAAGAAGTGTGAGGTTCCCCTCAGATTCCATAACTTTCCACCACAGAACTGTGCGGAAAATGTGTTTTTCAGACAAATTGTGAAGTTTGCAAGGGATTCTGGGTGACAGAACCTGGGGAGAGCCATACAAGTCACCCCATCCTGGATTTCCCTATGTATCTAGTTTTCAGAAATGTACAGGTTTGCAAGGTTTCCCTGGGTGCCAGCTGAGCTAGCACCCAAATTCTACAGCCAGGCACATTGCAAAAAAGTGTCTATTTTCAGTGGGAAAATGTGATGTGTCCATTTGCATTTTAGGCATCAGGGGCACTAGGCCTACCCACACAAGGGGGATACCATTTTTATTGGGAGACTTGGGGAAATGCTAAGTGGAAAGAAGTTTGTGCCTCCTCTCAGAGTCCAGAAATTGCCACCACACAAATATGAGGAAAGTGTGATTTTTAGAAACATTTTGAGGTTTGCAAAGGATTCTGGGTAATAAAACCTGGTGAGAACCACACAGGACACCCCATCATGGGTGCCCCTAGGAGTCTAGTGTTCTCAAATGTACACGTTTGCTAGGTTTCCCTAGGTGCTGGCTGAGCTAGGGCACAAAATCCACAGCTAGGCACATTGCAAAAAAAGGTTCATTTTTCAATGGAGAATTCTGATGTGCCCATATTGCGCTTTGGGCAGTTTCCTGTTGTGGGCACTAGACCTACCCACACAAGTGAGGTACCATTTACCAATTGTTTTTCTCTGCATTTGCGCCTTCCAAATGTAAGACAGTGTGTAATTGAAAAGTCATTTCGAGAAATGCCTTCTAATTCACTTGTTAGTATGGGTACCCACAAATTCAAAGATGTGCAAATAACCACTGCTTTTGAACTCCATTATCTTGTGCCCATTTCGGAAATAGATAGGTTTCCTTGATACCTATTTTTCAGTCTTTATATGTTAACAAATGAATTGCTCAATACCCAGTACACAATGAAAAAGCATTGCAAGGCAGAGCTCAGTTATTGGCCCTGAGTACCTGGGGTTCTTGGTGAACCTACAAGCCTTATTTATAACCACAATCAGAAAGGTCCAGCGTATGTAACGTATATTGCTTTTGAAAATCTGCCATAGTTAGGAAATTTACAGATGAAAACATAGACACAAACGGCTGTTTTTTTAAAATTCAATTTCAATATTTCTTTTGTTTCATCTGTTACTTTTTATATGAGAACCTTAAAGGATCTACACAGCTGACACCTTGCTGAATTTAGAATTGTATCTACTTTTCATAAATGTGTAATATTCCGGGATCCACCATTGGTTTCACACCCATTTCTACCTATTTTTTCGTTTCCTTCTAAGAGAATCCACAAACCCTGGGTAACTTTATAATCAAAAGAATGTTGGAAAAAAGGGATGCAAATTTGGCATGAATAGCTTATGTGGACAAAATGTTATGGGGGCCTAAGCGTGAACTACCCCAAATAGCCAAAAGGAGGCTTAGCACGGTTGGAGGGGTAGCAGGGTGGGGACGAAGGCCTAGAAGCAAAGAACTTAAGGAAATCCTCAAACCATATGATATCTGCTTCTATTTATAATATTGAATGTGTAGTGACAAGGAACCTTTGATTGATTACACAATGACGTAGACACTCGAGATGTTTAAGATTATTTGACTGCATTTCTAGGTGGCATTGATGTTAACTTACCTCCTTCATATCATAGGTGGCAACGAAGAACACACCAAGCAAGTCCACTGACGCCTGAAGCTGAAATGCCATGGGGCAGCTGACTCCTTGTATTTTGTGGCCAGAACTGGTTGCTAGGCAACCTAGTAAAAAATGACAATGTTTCAATTCTGCCTGTGATTTTCTTTAGAGCTCCTTAGGCACAGAGCTTGATGTCAAAGTCAATAAGCTTATGATCTTTCAATGTGAAGCTTTTTGTTAGAATCTGTAAGTCTTTGCTTGTGACATTGTAAACTGCGCTGTCAAAGGCACTAGGCCTTGATTTTACAACTCTATGGCATAGCTAATAGGCCAAATCCTGCTTTAAAGTGAAACGTCTGATGTGTTGTAATAGGCTTATGTAGGGGTATTGCTGTTTGTTTGGGTTAGGACCCTCCTGGTGTGCAAATGTTCACATGACACCTTTCAGATAATGGAAATGTGAGAACATTTATGAGGCTTAATGCAGCCAATGACATTTCTATAAGGTGTGCGATTTTCACCCTGATTGTTCTGTGAGGACCATTTACGATGGCTCCAACTCGTAATTTGTAATTCCCCCTGATAACTTGTAAATATTTGCATTTAGTTTTTTGTATTTGCTTTCATTTTTGAGTAAATTAAAATAGGTTTCATTTTAAAGTAAATGCACTGCCTGGACATTGATAGTTTTAATGGTTGCATTTCTCAGTTCTGAGTATTTTGCCCACAACACCTCTCTAAGTCAACTTTTGAATGTTCTGCCTCATTATCCTGAGAGTGAAATGCGAAAATGGGTACATGATCTCCAGCTTGTGTGTTGAAGGTATGGAGACCTCACAATAGCAGAAGTGAAAGCATCCACTTGAAACAGTGGAGGCACAGAAACTTCTGATTGCCTTGAGACCTTTTGAATTGGATTTCTTATAGTCATGAACCTATATGGTGCTCCTGTTGACTACCCACCCTCCTAGGAAGCGAGGGAAGAGAAAGTGCTCATTTTGCCAGAAAACTCTAAACTTTAGGTAAGTAAATACTTCAATTTGGCAACAGAACAAACAATAGAATTAGAAACAATCTAATTCATCAAATTATAAAACAAGATCAGATCACAGGAGAAATCCCACATCTCCTTTAAGAGTCAACTTAGAACACTGAGCTATTAATGTAACATTATTTTTAGACAGATTATCAGTTAATGGGGAGAAATTATACAAGCCAAGGGCTTTCATAAAAAGAAACTTGGTATGCTTTTTTCAAATTGCATAAAATCAAAAAATAAGATTATGCATTAATGTTATAATGACAGGAAAGGGAAACATCTCCACAAACGATAAAATAATAATTCAAACAATCAAGGACCCCTTCAAATGCTCTTCAACACCAAATGGGCATGATTACCTAAATAAACCAAACTTGCCCAAAGTTTCACAAGACAAAAATATTTACTCAACACACCACTTACAATCAAAGAAATTCTAGCATCCAAAACCCAACTCCAACTAAGCAAGCCTCAATCCAGATGACTTATCAAATATCGAGCCTGATTATGACTTTGGAGGTCGGACTGAGTTGACTGCCAAAGCCACGGAGAGGAGGCTGTCATTTTACCGGTGCCCCCGTCATATCAAAATGTTTTCACCGGGCTAACCGGCAGAAACACTGTATTATGACACTTCCGCCAGTCAGACTGGCGGAAACAGTGTAACAGCCGAGGCACAACAGCACCCTCGGAATGCACAATGTCTGCAGTGCAGACAGTGTGCATTCCGAGGATGCTGGCTGGGGCCCGAGTGTGGCCTGCAGCACTGGCTTTCTGCCAACCTTTTCATTGAGGAGACCCTGCCATGAGATCAGTACGGCGGGGCTGAACTCAGCACGGCCGTAGCTGATCACACCTCTGATCGCTGCTACCCCATTGGGAACCATTTTCCTGGTGGTGGCGGCAGTCAACAGTACGTCCGACTACTACAGTCGTATTCAAGTGTGGTGGTCTGACCCCCACTGGGAGTCTGGAGGTCTTAAGACCGCCAGACTTGTAATGAGGCTTTAACTCTTCAAAACCTTGTATATACCTCTTATTAAAAGAGTATTTATTACTATTGAGCAGTGTCTTCAGCAGCATGAGAGGCCTTGAATAGCTTTGAGTGAACTCCTATGCAAAAAGTAACTTTGGCTCAAAAAAAGTCAGAGTAAAGGCTTTGCCTATCCTCATCTCTATAAACAGTTAATTCCTGCTTTCTTGTAATACTTGTTCAACCTGTAACAGAACTAAATTTATCACTGAAATTCTCCTGAGTAGAGATGACTAATTACAGTAACAGATTTTTCTGTTTTTTTTCTTAGTTCTATTTGTTATAATCAATAACAGATAGGTTGTAAATTATGGGTTTTCGGCTACAGTCTTTGAAATGAATGCAGTCATTGCTGTTGCCATTTCCTGTTGCTAGTGACTGTACAATCTATTCTTTATTTGTTCGTGTTGTGAAAGACAATCATCATCAGTTCAATGAAACAGCCACGGGATGCGTCTAGTGCACCAACCTTGAAATTGAATGCTCAATTGCCATTGAAGATTGAAAGAACATCTGGTGTGACTACTATGGAAAAAGAGAGGCACATCACTCTCAAAATTAAAACACGTGATTTTCTGTGATTTGTCAGTTAAATAGCCAAATGATAAATGTGCCATGTCAGGTGACATTTCATATTGTCAGGTGTGTCACATATATTTATATTTTGGTGGCCAAACTTTTGAACTCTCTGCCAGGCCCAAGTTACCTCTTAATTCCAACCATTTTGCTGTCAGAAAAACTCTGAAAACGTTGCTGTTTTAGACTTCTTCTTTGATTATTGATAGTTGGGTTAATTAATGATGGTGTAGTGCCAGTATGACCTAACAGTAGTAGTGTTTGTAGTATTAATAGTGGTAGTAGAAATATTTTATTGCGGCACTGGGCCTTCAAAGTATAAAAACATTTAAAAAATATATTTACATAAATAACATGTCAAATCAGCACAGTAACAATACAGTCGAATAAACTTTGTATCACCTATTGAATGAAAGGTGAAAACGAGTACATAAATAATTAAAACCAATGGTTAAAACTGTATAAACATTAGCCCCTACGCATTCACACATACTTTTCCTTGTGCTCCAGACCGCAAATAGATATTTCGAGACAGCAAAAACAATTGGCGAGCGGTATCTCTTTTCAGAACTATGAGTGCCACCTGGTGCTGCCGTATTCCAAGATTCCTGGAAAGCATCACCAACCATTTGGACCGCTGTATCCCTTATGCCTGACAGAAAAAAATATGTGCCTCTGTTTCCTTAGCCAGACCGCAGACAGAGCAGTTCGGGCCGATCTGGATACCCCTGCTCCTCCACTGCTCAGTGAGCACACGCAAGGGCAAAGAGCCATGCCGGAACTGCAAGTATGGTCTACGAGTTAACACAAGATTTACCTCATCTAAGGATCCAATTTGTTAAATGTCCTGGTGTTCTAAAAATCTTAGGCCCAGATTTATACTTTTTGTATTTTGTAAGTTTGTGCCGCTTTTGCGTCAAAAAATGATGCTAATGCTGCGTTAAAAAAGTATAAATATGGGCTTTAAAGTCATTGCACCAAGTGGCGGATTACTTTGATAGGATGGCTGATTATACATATGATATCGCTTAGCAAGATCGCTCTTAGAGTGCGATGAATAGGCCTTCAGTGGTTGGTCCCACATGTTACCTATACCCAATCTTTTAAAAGTATCTCTGATGTACCGAACCCAGGGCAACCTCCCAACACCTAGAAGCATCAAAACTTCCTCCAGACCCCTTCTATAATCCACCAATTCTGGAATAACCCAAATTCGTCTTCAAAACAACAGTGGCCCGAGGCCAATTACCTCCTAAATTGGCCTAAGGCCCAGATCTACCCTTGGATGAATCAATGGTGTACTGGAAGGTAAATTCACTAGTTGCCTTAGGAATGCGTTTTCTAGGGGCTGGATGTTATTAGCCACTTTGCCCCCTCACAATTCTGCCCCATACATTGCAGTCCCCAGGGCTCGCACTTTATAAATCTCAATAACCGGCCCAGTGGGTCTGAGAAAGGACCCCCTAGACTGCTTTGCAAGGCCTCCAGTGAATTGTGCCAATTTCAATCTTTGCTTGTCCACGTGAAATGACCAATGCATAAGACTCCAACCCTTTCTAGAGGCAATCCATTAACTTTATAGCAGGGCCGAGTAGAAGAAATTGGATTTAATACCAAGTATTTAGTTCTGCTTACATTGATTTCAATGCCCATAGCCTCACAGAAATCATTGAAACTATCCAGTAACGTTTGAATGCCCACCGCGGTCTTTGAAAGAAGGAGTGTGTCATCAGCGAACATTAACGCTGGGACATTGATTTGTGCCAGCTTAGGCGCATCACTTACTACGTGGCTCAAGATTTCAATGAGCCTGATGATGTATAAAATAAATAACAATGGTGCCAACAGACAGCCCTGCCTGACCCCTTTTCCGACTGGAAAGGCCACAGTGAGTTCCCCTATCTTACCGTAATGCACAACAATTGAGGAGGTTGAATGCTTATTGTTGAATAAATGTAATTTCTCTTTCATGACAAATGTGCCAGCGATGCTGGATCCATTTGTGCAACTATTGTCACAGTCTATTTCCGTGCTCAGCACTTGCATTCAATCATCTTTTGCTCCATAACGCTCTTCCCACTGAATGTGAGATTTGTTTGTTATCTCTTTCCAGTATCAATGATCTCACAGTAGGCATAAGAAAGGTGGAGTAAACAATAGAAAAATCTGTACAGGATGTCTCCCTGTCCTTTTACAGCCCTTACTGCCCCCCTTACCTGGTTACCGCAGGAGACGTGCAGGCTCTGATGACAATCTTCAGAATACGTTTATTTCAGTTAATCAAACCATAGTCATTTACATGCAATAAAACAATTAATAGTGTAAAACCTCTATAAAATCATGTGCCATATAAAAATAGTTACATCTTAATTACAAGCATTGGCAAAGCCAATAGGTCTTGCCTATGCAAGAGCTATTGCCTTTGCCAATGTGTTTTACCAATGTTGTTCACTGACGTGGCTGCTGTTCAGCATGGCTAAAAGTTAGTTACATAGAGGAGAGTGGTGTGGAGTGTTTTAGAGTGGAATGGTGAAGAGTGGAGTAGAGTGTTGTACAGCGGAGTGGCAGAGAGTGTTGTGTATTGGAGTGTGTTAGACCTGACATGCCTTAGGGAGGTCACCCCTAACTTTTTGCCTGCCTCCCTCCACTTTTTGGACCCTGTTTTGCTGGCTTTTAGACTCTGCGCACTTTTCCACTGCTAACCAGTGCTAAAGTGCATATGCTCTCTCCCTTTTTAAAAATGGTAACTTTGGATCATACCTGATTGGGCTATTTAATTTACTTATCAGTCCCTAGTAGTGTGCACTATATGTGCCTAGGGCCTGTAGATTAAATGCTACTAGTGGACCTGCAGCACTGGTTGTGCCACCCACTTAAGTAGCCCCCTTAACCTTTTCTCAGGCTTGCCATTGCAAGGCCTGTGTGTGCAGTTTCACTGCCACTTCGACTTGGCATTTAAAAGTACTTGCCAAACCTAGAACTCCCCTTTTTTTACAGATAAGTCACCCCTAATGTGTGCCCTAGGTAACCCCTAGAGCAGGGTGCTGTGTGGGCAAAAGACAGGACATGTACCTGTGTAGTTTACATGTCCTGGTAGTGTAAAACTCCTAAATTCGTTTTTACACTACTGTGATGCCTGCTCCCTTCATAGGCTAACATTGGGGCTGCCCTCATACATTGTTGAAGTGGCAGCTGCTGATCTGAAAGGAGCAGGAAGGTCATATTTAGTATGGCCAGAATGGTAATACAAAATCCTGCTGACTGGTGAAGTTGGATTTAATATTACTATTCTAGAAATGCCACTTTTAGAAAGTGAGCATTTTTTTGCACTTAAATCTTTCTGTGCCTTACAATCCACGTCTGGCTGGGCTTGGTTGACAGCTCCTTGTGCATTCACTCAGACACACCCCAAACACAGGGTACTCAGCCTCACTTGCATACATCTGCATTTTGAATGGGTCTTCCTGGGCTGGGAGGGTGGAGGGCCTGCTCTCACACAAAGGACTGCCACTCCCCCTACTGGGACCCTGGCAGACAGGATTGAACTGAAAGGGGACCTGGTGCACTTCTTAGCCACTCTTTGAAGTCTCCCCCACTTCAAAGGCACATCTGGGTATAAAACAGGGCCTCTGCCCTACCTCATCAGACACTTGCTGGAGAAGAAACCTGAACCAGAAACTACATCCTGACAAGAAGACCTGCCTGGCTGCTCAAAGGACTCACCTGTCTGCTTTCTACAAAGGACTGCTGCCTTGCTGTTGGCCTGCTGCCTTGCTGACCTCTTGCCTGGCTATGAAAGTGCTCTCCAAGGGCTTGGATAGAGCTTGCCTCCTGTTCGCTGAAGTCTCAGGACCAAAAAGACTTCTCTTTTTCACTTGGACGCTTCGTGCGCCGAAATTTTCGACGCATAGCTTGTTCCGCAGCGAGAAAAATGCTGCACACCGACACTGATCGACGCAACGCCTTCGGGACGACCGGAACTTCGACACACGGCCTTGCAAGGACAACGCCGCCTGACCTCCAGAGGAGAAATCGACGCGACGCCTGCCGTGAGAGCGAAACTTCGACGCGCAGCCCCACAGAACGACGCGCAGCCGGAAAACAAGCAGGAGAATCCAAGCACAGACCCGGGACATCTGGCAATCCCCGCGATCCACAGAAAGAGACTGTCCGCGCGCGGGAAAACGACGCACGACTTCCCCGCGTGAAAAATAACGACGCAAGTCCGTGTGTGCTGGGGAGAAATCGACGCACTCACCATTTTTCCACATATCTCTTCTCTTTCTTTCCACTCCAAACCAGGTACTTTGTGCTTGAAAGAGACTTTGTTTGCTTTTTAAAGACTTAAGACACTATGGGGGTCATTCCAACCCTGGCGTTCGGTGTTAAACCTGCGGCTAAACCGCCAACAGGCTGGCGGTAAAAAATATGGAATTCCGACCCTGGCGGAAACCGCCAACAGAGACCACCACTTCAACACACCGGCCGCCATGGTGGGACAAACAAACAGTGCGGCGGTCACCGCCAACAGACAGGCGAGAGTCAATGTACCGCCCACCCCATCACAACCTACCAATCAGCCACCTTTTCCGGGGCGGTAGCCCTGCCGATAAAAACACGGCGGAAACAGCCATCTCGAATGGAAAACGCTCACCTCCATACACCCCACGAGGAATCTGAACAGCATGGAACCCGAACGCCACATCCTCCCAGCGATTGTCTACCTGATCCTCTACCAGGAGCACGTACGCCGGCGCAGAAGACAACGGTGAGTACTGCACCTACGACACAGGGGAGGGGGGAGGAAAAAAATTACGTGGACACACATACGCGACACACCCACCCCCACCCTCACCCACTGCAACACACACATCAATGCATAGCAACACATCACAGTTACCCCCCCCAAGCCCCCTGGAAGAATGCAAAGACAAAAGGAAATGATTCTAAACATTGGAATATATTGTATCACTGTCTTAAAAATATATCACACATCTAAAACCTTTATATACATAAATTTTAAAGTCCGATCATTTTAGCAGGCATTGTCCGTGGACCACTGGGCCCAAATCACATGGGCAAAGCCCACACAGGATACCTGACTCCAACAGAGAGAACACTGCAGGGGCATCAGATAGCAAAACTACAGGCACCTCAGGGGGAAGGGAAGGGGGGGCACCTCAGCCAGATGAGTCCACGACGCCAGATCCACGATGGGCCTCCATGGCCACTGTTCCATCCTGGGGAGTGCAAAGCCACAGTCTCTCAAGTCTCTACAGTGGGTGGGTTGCCCACTGTTACATCCTAGGGAGTGCAAAGCCACAGTCTCTCAAGTCTCTACAGTGGGTGGCTTGCCCACTGCTCCATCCTGGGGAGTGCAAAGCCACAGTCTCTCAAGTCTCTACAGTCGGTGGGTTGCCCACTGTTACATCCTGGGGAGTGCAAAGCCACAGTCTCTCAAGTCTCTACAGTGGGTGATTTGCCCACTGTTCGATCCTGGGGAGTGCAAAGCCACAGTCTCACAAGTGGATAACAGTCTCCACTGGTTCTGGAGGGGGACTGGTGCCCAGAGTGCTTCGTGCAGCCCTGCCCGACACAGAGGCGGGCCTGCCCTTTCCGCCAATGGGCCAGCGGTGCTTGAGACGGCGGTGCCCAGTTCAGCGGTGCTTGAGATGAAGGGCCCTGTTCAGCGGTGCTTGAGACGGCGGTGCCCTGTTCAGCGGTGCTTGAGACGGCGGTGCCCAGTTCAGCGGTGCTTGAGATGAAGGGCCCTGTTCAGCGGTGCTTGAGACGGCGGTGCCCTGTTCAGCGGTGCTTGAGATGAAGTGCCCTGTTCAGCGGTGCTTGAGATGAAGGGCCCTGTTCAGCGGTGCTTGAGACGGCGGTGCCCTGTTCAGCAGTGCTTGAGACGGCAGTGCCCAGTTCAGCGGTGCTTGAGATGAAGGGCCCTGTTCAGCGGTGCTTGAGACGGCGGTGCCCTGTTCAGCGATGCATCGGATGAGTGTCCAGCTCAGCGGATCCGGCCATGGCATGGAGGTCATTCGCCACCTGACCTGTGGCTGGTGGTGCCTTCCTGCCCATCTGTCGTGTGGCTGGCGGGGCCCTCCTGGGCTGCAGTACCGGGCCTGTGGGTGTCCTCCTGCCCACCTGGGATGGGGCAGGTGGGGCCCTCCTGTTCAGCTGGGCTGCTGGCGGACTTGTCGGGCGTGCTGCCCTTCCCAGCCTTCCCTGTTCGCCTGTGGCCCTTCCCCACCTTTGGCGGTGTGCCAGGTGGCACCACACTTCCTGCCTGAGCCATGGTCGGGATTTTGGTCCCTGGTGTCTTTGGCCTCTCGTGCCGGCCACTGACAATCTTTGGATGTTTTACCGGGGGTGGGCTGGCCGTGCCTTGGCTCCTTCCTGAACTGGCTGCCCGTGAGGGTGGGGGACTCCACAGTCCATGGCACACTGTCATTCCAGGTCCCGCTTTTGTGGTGGCTGAGGTGCTGACTGGAGTCCTATGAGATGGACGGCGTGGGGGAGTTGTAGGAAAGAGGTCAAGTTTGGAAAGGAAAACCAATTTAGGAACAGAGGGACGGGTAGGTGTAGTGGGTATGGGAGTGGAGGAAGAGGTTGTGGTTGTAGGAGTCTTCAGTCTGGTGTCTTTGGGTGCAGGTGCTTGGGCTGGAGGCTGTCGTGAGGTGGATGGCTGTTGGGTGGGTGGCTGCCTGCGTTTGTGTAGCTTGGAAGAGGGGGTCACAGACACAGCGGGAGAGGACACAGGGGACGTGTAAATGGTCGTGGGGTGGTGACTGCACGTGTGTGGGGGGTTCTTGTGGGTGTGCTGGTGATGGACGTAGTGGCTGAAGATGTTGTGCATGCAGGTGTGAGTGGAGACGTGACAGGGAGGGAGGAGGGAGACGAGGAGGAGGGGGACACAGTGGAGGCAGTGGGTGTTGGTATGTCTGTATGTGGATGTTGCTTGTGTGAATGCTTGTGTGATGTGTGGTGCTTATGTCTGGATGAGCTTCCCTTGGGTGTTGAGGTGTGTGCAGGCTGGTCTGATGGTGTGTCCGGGATAGGCAGAGGTACAGGTGATAGGGTATGGGTGGAGGAAGTTGGAGGGGGGAGGCTAGAGACAGGGACAATTGCTGCCATCAGTGCTGAGGCCAGAGTGTTGAACGATCGCTGGTGGGCAGCCTGACCCGAATGAATGCCCTCCAGGTATGCATTACTCTGGTGCTCCTCCCTTTCTACACCCTGGATGGCATTCACAAGGGTAGACTGCCCAACAATGAGCGTCCTCAGGAGGTCAATGACCTCCTCACTGAGGGCAGCAGGGGTGACAGGGGCAGGGCCTGAGGTGCCTGGGGCGAAGGAGATGCCCACCTTCCTGGGTGAGCGGGCACGGGGCAAACGCTGAGGGGCTGCTGGGAGGGCGGTGCTGGTGCGCTGGGTGGTGGCTGTACCTGTTGTTGCGGGGGGCGCGGATGTTACCGCCACCACAAGGGAGCTCCCTTCAGAGGACGAGTCCGTGTCACTAATGTCTGCACGAGTCCCCGCTGAGGAGCTCCCCTCGCCCTCCGTCCCACTGGTGTACTCGGAATCCGATGCATGGCCCTCCAGGGCCATGTGGGATGCAGCTCCCTCGTGCTCCGATGCCACTTCTCCTCCGCCTGATGATGCTAATGCACACATGAACAGGAAGACCACAAAAAAGGGGGGCGGGAAATAAAGACATGTTGAGTGCATGCATTGGCGACACAGTTGGCGGAGAGGACAGACACAGAAGCCCCCTGTACTACGCCGCGCACTTGGGGTCCACTACTCAATCCGTGGGACATGGCCTACAAGCCTATGGACGACAACTGCACACATAGATGACACTGGGCCATGGATAACTGTACTTGGCACCCTACAGAGGTGGGGGGCGGGGGCACAGGGCCATGCCTTACGGAGAGGCCTAGCCTACAGAAATCGCCCTGGCCTAGGGATACCCACAGCCCTGCTCCCCCACCCAGACACCTCCACTGCGCGCATAGTCAGCAGAATGAGGTTGTACTCACCCCCTTGTGTCTGCTGTGATGTCCTCACGCGCCCATCCAAATCGGGGTAGGCCACCGCCAGGATCCGGGACATCAGGGGGGTCAAAGTACTACTGGCACCCCTCCCACGTTGGGAGGCCATCCCAGCTGAGCCTCCGCCGTCTTCCTGCTCCAGCGTCGGATGTCCTCCCATCTCTTCTGGCAGTGGGTGCCCCGTCTGTGGTGGACCCCCAGGGCCCGGACGTCCTTGGCGATGGCACGCCAAATGGCTATCTTCTGGTGGGCGCTGACCTATGTGTAATGTACAGGGTGAGAAAAAGAGTCATCACCTTCTGCACCCTCAATGTGAGTGGCCCCCCATCCCTACCCTTGCCATATGGCACATCCTGTCATCCGTCGTCTGATGCATGCCTCAATCGCTCCCCTCCCCACCATCTTTCATCCACCCGACTCAACACAGGCATTGCCCACAAAGCATGGTCCCAGTGTACTTACCTGTTGGTCTGGAGGACCGTAGAGTAGCGCATACTGGGGGAGGACCCCATCCACGAGTTTCTCCAATTCCTGAGCAGTGAAGGCAGGGGCCCTTTCCCCAGTCGCATGAGCCATTGTCTCTTCCAGACCGAGGTCACAGCAGCACTTGCAGTGTAGGTCCTCTCCTGTTGAAGATCAGGTATCGAGTGATTAAGCCGATAGAAAATGGCGGTTACGCCCGCGGCGGTGCGTACCGCGGCGGTGCGTACCGCGACCGCCGGCGCACATCATCATTGGCTCCTGAGACCCATAGGGTTCAATGTTAACCAATGCTGCTTTACGCCGCGGTCTTCGACCGCCTACCGCCACGGTGTGCCACGCCAGCGCATTGACCTCACATCCCATTGTCACACTTCACAGGTCTGGCAGCCACCATTTCAAGGGCCCACATGGCTTACTTTTTAACTGTGTCACACATACCTAGGCCTTGCATCAACACTCATACAAACCATTCAATGCATTGGGAATTGTGTTTGGTGCAAACTGTGGTAACGTACCTGTGGGCTGATTGACTCTGTGTTCGATGTTGTCCTACATAGGCAGCGTCCGCTGGGACATGCGAGGAGATGGAGGAATCTTCCCGTGTACAGACCGCTGGTAGACCTGTCGACAATGGAGGAAAGACATGTCATGCTGACATACAGGCTTGACCGAGCCACGATTCAGGAACTGTGTGCCCAGCTGGAGCCAGACCTGATGTCACCCATCCGCCAACCCACAGGGATCCCACCTCTAGTGCAGGTGCTGTCAGTACTCCTGTGCCTCTGTCCCCTGGACTGTGTGCCCACTACCACTGCCCCCAGGTCCCTGTTGTTGTTGGGGTGGTGGGTTAACCTGGGTGCCCTGTAGTGGTGGACACACCGCTGATTGACGTGTCCTGGGGACTGAGGTATGGGCCCGCTGGGTGGGTGCTGTGCTGGTATTGCCAGATGGGGGAAGGTCTGCTATGGGCTGTGGCTGTCTGAGGGGAACCGACTGTCCCGAGGTCCCTGATGGGCCAGGCTGGTCATCTAGATCCAGGTCGACAGAGGTGCTGTCCTCACTGTGGGCCTCTTCTGGGGGTGGAGTGGACATTTGTGGACCCTCCTGCGCAGTGACGTGGAGTTCGGGTCCTGCAGGGGTATAATAGTATGGTTATTGCATTTGTGTGTGCCATAGCGTGTAATGGGTGGGTGCCCTTGTACCCCAGTGCTGGTATTCCCGTGTGGGGGCTTTTGTGACGGTGATTTGGTGGGGGATGGGTATGTGCAGTGGGCATGCTTTGGTGATGGGTGTCCATGCTTTGTGGTTGCATGCAGGGCTTGGTGTTGGGATGGGTGGGCTGTGATGTGGAGACATTTGCAAGGAGCAGGATGTGATGGGGGTGAGAGTGAGGGTGGGGGTATGAGTTGGCATGCTAGTGGGGTGGGGGGGATGAAGTAGTGAAGATGAGACTTACCACAGTCCATTCCTCCGCCTACTCCTGCGAGGCCCTCAGGATGCAGGATCGCCAAGACTTGCTCCTCCCATGTTGTAAATTCTGGGGGAGGAGGTGGGGGTCCGCCGCCAGTCCGCTGCACCGCAATGTTGTGCCTGGATACCATTGAACGCACCTTCCCCCGTAGGTCGTTCCACCGCTTCCTGATGTTGTCCCTATTTCTTGGGTGCTGTCCCACAGCGTTGACCCTATCGACTATTCTGCTCCATAGCTCCATCTTCCTGGCAATGGTGGTGTGCTGCACCTGTGTCCCGAAGAGCTGTGGCTCTACCCGTACAATTTCCTCCACCATGACCCTGAGTTCATCCTCGGAGAACCTGGGGTGTCTTTGCGGTGCCATGGGGTGGGGTGGTGTGGGTGATGTGTGGGGTGGATTGTGTGGTGATGTGTATTGGTGTGTTGTGTGAAGTGCGTGGAAATATTGCTGGGTGAAAGTTAAATGCGCGTCTGGGTGCTCAGTTCTCTTTTTCTCAGTGCGTGGTCCCGATTCTGTAGAAGTGGGTGATGTGGGTGTGTGTTTTATATTGTGTTTGGTGTGTGGGAGTGGTGTGTGTATGTGTATCAGGTGTGTGTATTTGTAATTGTCCAATGTGGATGTGTTTTGTAAATGTGTGTGTATTTTGAGTGCGGCGGTGTGTACCGCCAATGGAATACCGCGGTTGAAAGACCGCCGCGTGGATTCGTGTGTCGTGATAGTGTGGGTGTATTTCTGTTGGTGTGACGGTGGAGGTTTGGTCATCGCCAGTTTCTCGCTGGCCTTTGGTGTGGCGGACTTTTGTGGATGTCTGTATTTTGGCGGTTTGCCTGTTGTGGGTCAGAATGACCGTGGCGGTTTACTGCGGCCGCGGCGGTATGGTGGCGGTCTTCTGACAGCGGTAAGCGGCTTTTACCGCCAAGGTTGGAATGACTCCCTATATATCACTTTTCAGTAATATCTCTACAAATTCACTTTGCAACTTTATTCGTTTTGACCTACAAATATCCTGATAAATATTATATTTTTCTAAACACTGTATGGTGTATTTTTGTGGTGCTATATGGTGGTATTGTATGATTTATTGCACAAATACTTTACACATTGCCTTCTAAGTTAAGCCTGACTGCTCGTGCCAAGCTACCAGAGGGTGGGCGCAGGCTAATTTTGGATTGTGTGGGACTTACCCTGACTAGAGTGAGGGTTCTTGCTTGGACAGAGGGTAACCTGACTGCCAACCAAAAACCCCATTTCTAACAGAGTGGCATAGTGTGGAGTCGTGCAGAGTGGCATACACTGGAATGGCATAGAGTGGACCATTCTAGTTTGCATTGGCATATAGGGGGTTATTCTAACTTTAGAGGAGGTGTTAATCCGTCCCAAAAGTGACGGAAAAGTGACGGATTTACCACCAGCCGTATTACGAGTCCATTATATCCTATGGAACTCGTAATACGGCTGGTGGTATATCCTTCACTTTACCGTCACTTTTGGGACGGATTAACACTCCTCCAAAGTTAGAATAACCCCCATAGTGTTGCAGAGTATAGTGGCATAGCATGCAGTGACATTGAGTGCAGTGCAATGAATTCAGCAGCTTACAATGCAGCATCGTAGAATGCAGTGGCGGAAATTTTAATGGTGCATAGTAGAGTGAGTGGTGCAGAGTAGAGTGGCACAGATTGGAGTAGTGCAAAATAGAGAGCAGAGAAGAGTGGGGCAGAGTACTGTGGTGCAGAATAGAGTGATGTAGAGAGCAGTAACATTGAGTGCAGAGTAAAGTCAAGTGGCATAGAGTGGAGTAGAGCAGAGTAGAGTGGCACAGAGTTCAGTGGTGGAGAGTGCAGTGTTGAAGAGTAGAATGTCAGTGCAGTGGTGTTGAGTGGAGTAGAGTGGTGTGGAAAGCAGTGACAGCGTACAGTGATGCAAAGCAGAGCACAGTGGTGTACAGTGCAGTGACATAGAGTGCAGTTGTATAGAGTGGTTGACGTAGAGTGCAGTGGTTAAGAGTAGAATGGCTTACAGTGTAGTGGCATAGAGTATAGTGTTGCAGAGTGGAGTAGAGTGGTTAGAGTGTAGTGGCATTGAGTAGATTGTTTCAGAGTAGAGTGAAGTGGCATAGAAATGAGTGGGGAGGGGTAGAGTGCAGTTGCATAGAGTGGCATAGAGTGTAATGACATAGACTAAAGTTGTGTTGAATGCAGTGGTATAGAGTGCAGTGGTGCAGAGTAGATTAGCGTGGCATACAGTGGATTGGTGTAGAGTGTTGAGGCACAGAGTTGAGTGTTACAGAGTAAATTACATTGGCATAGAGTGTATTAGCATTGAGTGCAGTGGGGTAAAGTGCAGTGTTGTAGAGTGGCATACAGTACGGAGGCATGGAGTGGAGTTGTGCAGAGTAGATTGGTTTGAGCTACACTGGTGTGGTGTGGATTGCAGTGGTAAAGAGTGCAGTGGTGTAGAGTAGAGTGACAAAGAGGTCATTAGCATAGAGTAGAGAGTACAGAGTAGAGAGGCATAGAGTGAAGTGGCATATAATGCAATGGTGTAGAGTGCAGTGGTACATAATGCAGTGGCCTGGAGTTATGTAACATGGATTGGTGCAGAGTAGAGTGAAGTGGTGTGGAGAGGTGCAGAGTAGAGTGGAGTGGCGTAGAGTGGAGTATTTATGTCTGTTAGTACACTGCCATTACAGACAATACATTTTCAATTGTTATAACCATTACATTTCCACAGACATACAGGTTTACTAATAAAATTATACAATGCACTGACAAAAATGTGTGGAAATTGCATCACTTAGTTTAATGGTTCGTTTTGATCATATTAAGTATTTGTTTCCAACACGCTTCAGAAAAAACAAAAAATGTGCACAGTTTAATTAAACATTGTCATGTGCTAGAAAAAAACTCTTTCCACCCCCAGTGCCAGCAAGATTGTCACATAAATCCTCTCATTTTGAAATCAGAGAAAGAAAGGTAAAAAAGTGCCCTTGGACGACAGTACCTGACATACCTCGGTCTTTGAATGCATAGCAAACATGATGACATAAGAACCAGATTTAAAGGCCTGTTAAATGTTAAAAGAAAGTGAGTTTGTGGAAGGGTACAGAAAACACAGTTTTGACAATAGGAGGGATGGTCTGAACCGGGAGAGCCTAAAGCAAATAAAGCCAGCAAATGGAAAGGCAGAAAGTGTGAGTTACAAACCCCAAAGCCAATGGTAATCAACAAGGGGAATGCATTTGTAGGTCAACTTTCTGAAAGAACCCAAGATGTCATTAGCAAATCAGACAGCTGTCTGGTAGGCTGCAACCTAAAAAGGACACCTCAAGGAGGACTGGCCAACTGAATGTGCTGAGCATAAAAGGAGGAGCAGAATAAACTGCAATTCAATTGTTGCAATTTAAGTTAGTTCTCATTGTATTCAAGCAATGTGCAAGGCGGGAATCTCAAACAGGCATTGTCTTAGAGCAGCTATTTAGTTATTTAGAAGAACAGTCTACTGCTAGCTATTATGTTAATTTAACTCTCCCAAGCAGAAGAGTTATGTCAATATGCAGCAGAGGCAACTATTCTTGTAATGTTAGTTAACTACTGGAATTACTTTCTACCAGCTTCTTAGAAATGTAGTGCTTACAATCCATTCTTAAGAAGGCATTATTGCATCTATCCGCTGCATTTCCTATATGACTGGTGAAAGAAAAACATTAGTTTACGGTTCTTCTTTTATGCTGGATAAGATTCACTATTGGCAAATTTGTCAAACAGCTGTCTCTCTGCCATATACATATAAATATACATTTAACAAAGTGCACACGTATATGGATGGGCAAGTTCCCCTCTCATGAAAAAACTGGTTGCTTGGCATCAAGTTCTGATTCCATATGCCAAGTGCATGGGCAGTGCAGGGGCTACATGGGGCCCCCGGCACCCCGTCTCCGTGGACCGCCATGCAAAAGATGGTGTACACAGGAGTCGTAATCCCCATGGAAGCGCTGCTTCCAGCGCTGCCCTGGTGGATTAGGACCGCCAGTGCCGCCAGGCTGCCGGCTGGCAAAATGTGGCGGTGCCGTTGATCGGACCATAGTGCTTTTACCACGGTCATAATGTGGCTGTCAGACTGGCACTTTGGCAGCGGTCCAACCGCCACCGCGAGTCTGGAAGTCCTAGGACCGCCAGGCTCGTAATCAGGGCCTAAATGTTTTTAGGATATGTGGACCTCAGAGTCCTTTAAAACAGATAACATTTTAACTGTTTTTTTGCCACAGTTTTAAAGTTCTCCACTGATGTGAATAAATTGTAAAGGGCTTGCAATTGTAGCGGGTTCATCAAAGTTGAAGTTTACGTAAACTGACCAAGGCTCAGTGCTTTCTTGGCCTATTGAGAGAGCAGAACATATGACAGCTTTAAGAGACTTGTCCCTGACGTTCTTCATCCTGAGGCCACTGACTAGGCACTGGAGCAGAGGTTTTAGTGATGGCGGCTGCAGATTAAATTCTAATGTAGTGTGAGAGTGATTGCTTTACATAGATAATGGGGAGAGGAAAAGTTTCTGATTGTCACAGCATCAGTTTCCCTGGGAACATCACCAAATCATAGTCGATGGAAGGGAGGAATTTTGCTTTTATGACGGATAGTAAGGGTGTTATCAAAGGAGTTCCCACATTGTGTTTAAGATGTCTGATGGCATAAAATACTGAGGCAGTTTCGAGCTTAATGCTCCTAATGTTCATTTGGAGAGCCATGGCCACCAATCCAAACTCCGAGAAAGCAATTTTCTTTTTTTTGTCTACCATCGTCTCTCCAGCTTGTAGTGTTTGCTACAATCTAACACAGCAGCTTTGTTTGGAGTAACTTTCAGTTTGTGAGCGCTATATAAGCTGCTTAGGGCCAGATGTACCAAAGGATTTTCCCCATTCTGTGTCTATGGGAAAAAGCTTTCGTACATATGGCCCTTATAGAGATTTGGGATATTTCTGCAGATCAGCGACCGTGTCCTCTAGGATGATTGTTTCATCTGCGTATTGCTCATGATAACATTTTTTGGATAACCGAATTCTATGATTTCGAGAATTGCCATGCTTTGTTATTTATCTTGTATTCACTTTTTCACATGCACTGCGCCGTTTGTTCTTTGGAGAGTCCTTGCACTGATTGGTTCATAGTATGTACAATTAACAAAGTACACCAATTGTTGAACCATGTTGACTGCAGCTTAGTATTAGTCATCATATAAATGAACTATAAGGGGCGTTTATTTCTTGACTTCTGATGAGTAGCTAAATGTATTTGTGAGTGACCACGAAGCTACTGTTATAGTTGTTGCATGTTATACCCATGTTCATTAAATTACCGGGTTGTCTTACTTTGCGTGAGGAGTGATTAGAAGCATGGATTGCTGGTACACATTTCACACACCTGTTTTGGGCGTTCAAGTACAACACAGAAATATTGCTGACCAGCTGTCATTACAAGGCCAAAGGCCCGCGTTCAGTTTTGTGTAAAATACTTTTGCCTACAATGATAGCACTTTCAGTAAAAAAAAATCCTTCCAACACTCAGTAATATCTTAGTATGCTTGGAGGTTTTCTGCCACCTCCCAAATTCTAAATGAGCCCACTATTTTTTATATTGATGACATTATGTCTGCCCATCATTTCCAAACAGTAATTTCATTGCCATCGTTTTAATTATTATACTACCTGCTCCACAGGGATGCAGTACCGAAGGTCATTACTTCAGGTCTCTCTACTTTTCCCAGAAGCGGTTCATTATCTCAGGTATTTACTAGAGGCCCCGTTAAAGTCAGGAGCAAGCATGCAGAACCGCAGTTTGTTACAAGATGTCCTTCATACGTAGGACCAACCCAGGTGCCCTCTATATTCTCAGAAACCTTTCCTCTTACCCCACATAAAGAAAACTACCTATGTGTTTTCTTTTTCCTCCCATATTGTATCATTTGACTACATTAAATTGTATCACAGCCCAGTAAACATGCAACTTGCAAATACTAACAAAAAGTGGATGTAAAAGTAATGATTGTAAGCAACAGTAACTGTGAGTATGCTCTGAATTCTTGTAATGCTCAACATGCCTGTCTTATTTAAAACAGACCCTTGGTTCTTTAGATGGGTGTTTGAAATGGGGTGTTTGGTTGGCAGTCAGATTACCCCCTGTCCAATCAAGGACCCTCACTCTGGTCAGGGTAAAGGAGAATCACCCTCAGCTAACCCCCGCTCAGCTCGTGGGTAGCTTGACACAAGCAGTAGGCTTAACTTCAGAGTGCTAGGTGTAAAGTACTTGTACCAACACACACAGTAACTTAATGAAAACACTACAAAATGACACAACATAGGCTTAGAAGAATATAAAAAATATTTCTAAACAAAACAAGACCAAAACAACAAAAATCTACAATACACAGGTCAAGTTATCAATTAAAAACCAAAAAGAGTCTTCAGGTAATTTTAAACACAAGGCTAACGCTGTTAGTGTGAAAATGTACCCTAGGTGCATCAAAAATCACATCGCATGGGCAAGTGGGTGTCAAAAAGGGCTTGTGATGCGTCGATTTCTCTCATGAGCGAGACTTTGCATTGTTTCTCCTTTAGTCGGGCCAGCGTGCATCATTTCTTCTCTCCGCAGGAGAGCGATGCATCGATCCAGTCAGCACTCTCGGGTCCGTGCATGCCTTGCGTTGTTTTTACACGCCCAGCGGTGTTTACATCAGAAATTCAGCCGCACGATGGTCTGAAAACCAAGCAGCGTGGGTTGTGATCTCCCCAGCCTCCGTCAGCGATGCTGCGCATTGTTTCTCAAGCGGAGGGCGTCGATCTTCCGGTCGCATTGCAGACAAGTGTCGGTTTTCAGCCGCAAATCTGGCGGTGTGTTGATTTTTCAGCTGCAGATCAGAGTTACGTCAATCTTTTCCCCGCACAGCGGTCTGTGCGTGGATTTCTCACTCTTGGGCTGCCAGGTTCTCCTTTCAGGGTCCCAAGAAGGAGAAGCAGAGTAGGAGTCTCTCCAGAGTAGGAGTCTCTCCAGATACTCCAGGTGCTGGCAGAGAGAAGTCTTTGCTGTCCCTGAGACTTCAAACAACAGGAGGCAAGCTCTAAATCAAGCCCTTGGAGAGTTCTTCAAAAGAAGGAAGGCAACACAAAGTCCAGTCTTTGTCCTCTACCACAGGCAGAAGCAGAAACTGCAGGGGGACTCAACAAAGTACAGTCACAGGCAGGGCAGCTCTTCTTCCTCAGCTCTTCAGCTCTTCTCCAGGCAGAGGTTCCTCTTGGTTTCCAGATGGGTTCTAAAGTCTGTGGTTTTGGGTGCCCTTCTTACACCCATTTCAAAGCAAAGTCTCTCTTGCCCAGGCCAGGCTCCAGACACACACCAGGGGGTTGGAGACAGCCTTGTGTGAGGGCAGGCACAGCCCTTTCAGGTGTGAGTGACCACTCCCCCCCCCCTCTTAGCACAGATGGCTCATCAGGAAATGCAGACTACAACCCAGCTCCCTTTGTGTCACTATGTATTGAGAGGTGCAACCAGCCCAACTGTCAAACTGACCCAGACAGGGAATCCACAAGCAGGCAGAGTCACAAAAATGGTATAAGCAAGAAAATGCCCACTTTCTAAAAGTGTAATTTTCAAACACACAATCTTAAAATCAACTTTACTAAAAGATGTGTTTTTAAATTGGGAGCTCAGAGACCCCAAACTCCACATATCCATCCCCTCCCAAAAGGAATCTATACCGTAATCATATTTAAAGGTAGCCCCCATGTTAACCTATGAGAGGGATAGGCCTTGTAACAGTGAAAAGCGAATTTAGCAGTATTTCACTGTCAGGCAAACACCTTACTACATGTCCTATCTTAACCATACACTGCACCCTGCCCTTGGGGCTACCTAGGGCCTACTTTAGGGGTGTCTTGCATGTAAGAATAGGGAAGGTTTAGGCCTGGCAAGTGGGTACACTTGCCAAGTCGGATTCACAGTTTAAAACTGTACTCACAGACAATGCAGTGGCAGGTCTGAGCCATTTCTACAGAACTACTAATGTGAGTGGCACAACCAGCGCAGCAGGCCCACTAGTAGCATTTGATTTACAGGCCCTGGGCACCTCTAGTGCACAGTACTAGGGACTTACCAGTAAATCAAATATGCCAATCATGGATGAACCAATTACATACACATTTTGTATAGGAGGACTTGCACTTTAGCACTGCTTAGCAGTGGTAAAGTGCTCAGAGTAACAAACATAGCAAAAACAAAGTCTAGCACACATCAACAACCTGGGGAACAGACGCAAAAAGTTATGGCAGACCATGCCAAGGATGAAAAGTCTAACAATGGGTAACCACCACAGTGGTGTTGCTAGAGGGGGACCGGGCACAGTCCATTCCTCACCACTATTTGTTTTGCCCCTCTCCCCTCTTTGGGTCTCACCATTAAACAAACTGTTAAAAGTGCCTAGAGGTACCCTTTCACGCACATTTATTTATCCATCTACCTTTCACTGCAAGTCATTGTTTTTATTAAAATGTTTAAATCTCACTTTCTATGTATCGGTCTATGCAAAAATCAGAGTTAAACATTTAAACAAACAAGAATACATACATATTTACACACACAAACAGATGCACACAGAATCTCTACAATTGCAGGTGACCCCACACATTTTATCTGTAGCCCCATATGTGCCCCAAACTTAAAAATTAAAATCCAATTCTAGAGATGCCACTGGACCACCATGGCTTTCTTCCATTGATGAGGGATACTGGTTACCGCTACAGAGGTTTTACAAAGAGACTTGAGCACAAGGTCAAACATATTGATCACTTTGGTGATGTGCATGGAACTAGGATCTCTAGGGGACTCATATTTAATAGAGTGGACATAGAAAGTCATGGTACCCAGGGAAAGAACGGTGAAGCTGGGAAGCACAAGCTACCTTTGGCAAAATATATATTTTTTTATTTTGCTGCATCTGTCACCGGGCTTTCAAAAATGTTGATTCTACAGTTATTGACATTTATTATATGCTGAGTAATACTTTGCATTTGCTGATGCCTTTCTTGCTAATATCCTTCACATCATGTGGATGGATGTTCTATCTCCTACATTGACCCAAACTATTTGAATGCTCTACCTTTCATCTAGCCACTTACACTCATTATCTCCATTTCTGAAAATGGCTGAAAACCTGGATATTCAGCATGGACGTATGTTGGAAATGGCCCTTTTTGCCATGTCATCCCTAAACATTTTGCCTCCTTCCTCCTAGTTGTTCTGACCTGTTTTCGTTGACTTTAGGACTCTGGGCACTTTGCCACTGCTAACCAGTGCTAAAGTACATACGCTCTCTGTGTGAACTGTGTTGTTGATTGGCACAATTTATTTGCTAGTAAGTCCCTAGTGCACTAGAGGTGCCCTTGGCCAGTAAATCAAATTCTACTATTGGTCCTGTAGCACTGATTGTGCCACCCAGATAAGTAGCCCTGTACACATGGCTCCGACCAGCCACTGCAGTGTCTGTGTGTGCAGTCTTGCATTGCCAATTCGACCTGGCAAGTGTACCCATTTGCCAGACCTAGACCTTCCATTATTATACATTTCGGGCACCCCTAAGGTAGGCCCTAGGTAGCCCTGTTGGCAGGGTGCAGTGTATGTTAAAGGTGGGACATGTACTGATGTGTGTTAAATGTCCTAATAGTCTAATGTTGCTAAATTTAGTCTTCACTGTTGCAAGGCCTATCTCTCTCATAAGTTAACATGGGGGCTGCCATTAAATATTATTAAAGTGAAGATTCCCTTTAAGAGCAGATAGAAATATGGAGTTTGTGGTCTCTGAACGTACAATTTAAAAATACATCTGTGAGTGAAGTTGGTTTTTAGATTGTTAGTTTGAAAATGCCATTTTTAGAAAATAGGCATTTTCTTACATACACCATTCCGTGACTCTCCCTGTTTGTGGATTACCTCTCTGGGTCAGTTTTGACAGGTGGGCTGTTTATGAATCCCCTCTAGACAGTGACACAAATGGAGCTGGTGTGTAGCCTGCATATCCTGATGAGCCATCTGTGCTCGAGTGGAGGGAAGTATGGTCACTTACACCTGAATGGGCTGTGCCTGCCCTCTCACAATGCAGTCTCCAAGCCCCTGGTGTGTGTCTGGGGCCTGCCCTGGACCAGGTAGGATCTTGTGAACAACATATACTTTCCTTAGAAGTTTGTCTACTTCAACGGCATAAAGGGGTATACATATTGGACTCAAACCCCTGAAAATTAGATCACTTCTGGATTCAAGAGGAACCTCTGCCAAGGAGAGGAGCTGAAGAGCTGAGGAGAAGTGCTGCCCCTGCCTGTGACTGTGCTTTATTGGGCTATCCTGCAGTTGCTGCTTCTTCCTGTGAAAGGGTACAACAACTGGAATTGTGGTATATTCCTGCTTGTGAAGAATCTCCAAGGGCTTGAACTGAGCTTGCCTTCTGTTTTGAAGTCGCAGGGCCATCAAAGACTTTCTCTGCCAACATCTGGACTCTCTGCTGAGACTCCTGCCCTGCCAAGTGATGCCCTATCCAGTCCCTGGGCCCTTGAAAGGTGAAGTTGGCAGAGCAAGAGCTGAAATCCACACACAGAACGCTGTGCATAGAAATTTTTGATGCATTATCTGCAACGCGGCTGATAAATGATGCTCCGCCGGCTTCACGGCTGAAATCAATGCTCCACCTGCATCACAGCTGGGAGATCGACACATCTCGGCTGGAGAAACAACGCGCAACACCCGCTTGTGGATGCTGATAATGACGCAAACCTCACGCAGCGTGGTTTTCTAACACCGTGCGACTGGATTTTCCACGCATCGTCAGTGGGTGTCAAAGTCAACCAAACTCTGTGCGGATCTGAGGTGCCCGGTCCGGAAATTGATGCGTCGCTCTCTTGCGAAGGAGAAAAACGATGCCTCGCTGACCCGATCGGAAAAGAAACAATGCATGTCCTCCCTTGCGAGGAAGGAATCGCTGCATCGCTACCCTCTACTGACACCTGCTTGGCAGTGCGGCTTTATTTTTTACGCTAACCAGGTACTTGGCGTAAGAGCAACGTTCACATTGATTTAAAACTCTTATTCTATTACCTATTTTTCTAAACTGGTGTGGTGCACATTTTGTAGTGTTTTCATTGTATTACTGTGTGTGGTGGTACAAATACTTTACACTTTGCTTCTAACGCTAAGCCTGCCTGCTCGTGTCAAGCTACCAAGGGGGTGAGCTGAATTAACTGAGTGTGAATGTCCTTTACCCTGACTAGAGTAAGGGGTTAACCTGACTGCCAACCAAAGACCCCATTTCTAACAATGTCACTTAGAGGTCAATGGAGATCAAAGATGCAACTCTTGACGTGCCCCTCACGGCCCCTGGCACTGCCTTTATGCCCCATGCCCTCAGAGGTGCAAAGTTAGTGCTAAGAACACAGGGTTGGCTTGCACTCCTTATTTTCTGCATATTGTTCATAACACTACTAATGAATATTAGTCTATTATTCACTATTAAAGGAATAACAGTTTAAGTAAGAAAAATAAAATGCTTTTAAATATATGTTGCATGCATTTATGGGAGTGAGAGTGTGCTTGTGGGAGAGAGTGCGTGTATATGTGAACATGTGTCTGTATTTGTGAGCATGTGTGTTAGTGAAATTGACTGGTGGTGAGTGAGAATGTCAGAGTGTTAGTGAGTTAGAGTAAGAATGAGTTAGAGAAAGAGTGACTGTGCGAGTTAAAATAAATCAGAATGAGTGTGAAGCAATGTTAAAGAGTGTGACGGAGCATGCGTGACAGTGAGTGATTGTAACTGAGAATAAGAATGAACGTCAGAGTGAATGAGAATAAGTGAGAATGAGTAAGACCAAGAGTGAGTGAAAGTGAGAGAGTAAGTATGAATGAGTCAGAGCAAAAGTGACTGAGAGTGTGAATGAGTGAGAGTAAGAATGAATGTAAGCATGAAAATGAATGAGTGCAAGTACATCAGAGTGAGTGGGCGAGTGTGAGTAAAAGAATGTAGGGGGCCATGAGTGAGAATGTGTTGTTATGCTTGTGAGTCTGACAATGGGCCTGACATACTTAAAATAATTCCTGGTTTAGAGAATTATATAATATGCTGGCACTGACATATTGGAGTTAATATTTGCATATGTAATACTCATGGCAAAATACTGGTGCAGGCCCACTGGAGGTAAACCTTGACATGGGCCACCTGTGAAAAAAGTCTGGTTTTGTTATGCTGGAGGAAATTCATGGCATCAATGGCACATGTGCAAAATGCAACAGCAGGCACATTGGAGGAAGATTTTGCCATAAGAGAAGACAAGTGTGATATATTGGTATGAGGCACTGTTGTGTTGTACAGTGGAATGTTCGTCCTGAGTTCTGGATGAGTGTTTTATATCATGATAGTTGCTGCGGCATTTGGCACAGTCAACCAGGATTACCATGTGCTGTCCATGTACTTCACCTAAAAAAACACTCTTCAAGATTATGGACTTCTGACTGTGTTATTCTTCATAACACGTTTTGGCGATGAGTTAGAGAATCCAACCCAAGCTATTCCACGGACCACACCAGCATGGCACTTTATACTATAGGAGAGCCACCCTTTTTGGAGATCGAAAACTTTCCTAGCTACCGAAATGGAAAGTTTCAATTCTATTAAGGACTCAGAGGCAAGGATTCTGCCTTCTTTCTCCAATTTATTAAACAGCAGCCGATATTATATAAAAACTACTATTCCCATGAGAACTTGAGAATCTGAGGACAAAACAAACCAATCAAAATACAACATTAAAATCAATCAGGAACAGGCAGTCCGAATATATAGTCAATTATCTTTTTCCAGGATTCCTCTTTCTTCGCGCGAGTCAGGCTGTCATCCATGGTTAAGCATCCTATTTTGCTGTTTCAATTCCAACGAAAAAAGGATAATCTTAAAGCAAGGTATTCGGAACTTTGAAGAAAAGGGACTGAAAGGGAGAGACATCTGAAAGAATCTAAACAATTCATTACATTTTAAAGGTTTAAATACAATAACTCCAAATGTATAAATAGAAATTACTTACTACATACAGGAAGGGTTCATGTAAGTTTGAAAAGGTTTCCCTGAAAATATCTTTTATGATCAGGAGGGATAATCCTCGCCTCAGAGTCCTTAATAGAATTGAAACTTTCCATTAGGGTAGCTAGGAAATTTTTCATTCTATGTCAGGACCAGAGGTGAGGATTATGCTAGTTCAAAGCTTGTTTACCACTAATTGAGCCATATTCAAAACTGGTTTGAAATAGCATCTCTCGAAAGTTGAGTCCAAAGACCAGTCTGCTGCATTCATGATATCCTCTAGACGAGCACCCAAAGAAAAAGCTTTAGAAGCCATAGCTCCATGAGTGGAATGGGCACCAAAAAGGGAAAGGCTGATACCAGCCTCCTGCATTGCCTAACAAACCCACCAAGCATTGGCAGGTGAGGAAACTCTTTATGTGGCCTACGCAGTGCAATAAGAAGTTGATGCTCTCCAGGAAGGCAAATATCTGCAGTCATCTCTTCATAAGCTTTGATGCAATGAACAACACACAACTTTGGAATGCCTGTGAAAGCAGGATAAGAGATTATTCTGGAATTAGCTTTTGTTTGTCTACTTTCCGTGAAGGATACTCAAGAAGGAGAGAAAATTCTATCGGATACGTCCAAGGCAAGGACATCAGAAACTCAGGTGGTAAGGAAAATCTAATGCCTCGAAGGAGAAGACATACTAACTTGTGTTCCCCTAGTGGAACACCATCGACCATACAGTGTCCAGCTGAAATAGCTGACCTGAAAGTATTAATGGATCGATATGCCATTCCTCTAGAAGCAAGATAAGCCAAAAAATTAAGAACATGTACTACATCAGCTTCCACAGGATTGTAACTCCTTCCCAAACACCAATGGGCCCATCGATCCGAGGCTGATTTGTAACGCTTAGACGTGCTGGTAGTCCAAGCCTATGAGAATAGGTCCTCAGCTTGTTGAGAAAGACCTGGGACCGACCATTGTCCCTGGAAATTCACCACCCCATCAATGAGAGAAAGCCTTCCAGAACCATCTGATGAGGCATATTGTCCGGATTGAGAAGCAGCGAGGGAAATAGGGGGAGTCAGATTGGAGAATCCTAAGAAAGTTCCAGAAGAACCGGAAACCAGACTTGCAACTTCCAAATTGGTGTGATCAGAACTATGGCCCTCATTACAACCCTGGTGGTCGGTGTTAAAGCGGTGGTAACACCGCCAACAGGCCGGCGGTAAAAAAATTTAATCATGACCACGGTGGAAACCGCCAACACATACAGCCACTTTAACACTCTGACCGCCACGGCGGTAGCAACAAACACCGCGACTGTAACCGCCAACAGCCAGGCGGAAGACAAGGTTCCGCCAACTGTATTACAAGAGGCCTATCCGCCACCTTTTCCAGGGCGGTACCAACGCCATCAAAAGCACAGCGGAAACAGTGTTCTGAAGGGAAATTACTCACCTCAACACTCAAGGAAGAACCAGGACGCCATGGAGCCCGAGCTGCAGGTCTTCTCCATGATGGTGTATCTGCTCCTACACCAGGAGCACCAACGCCGGCGACGATGACCACAGTGAGTACTGCAGCTAACACACAAGGGAGGGGGGAGGAAAAAGAGAGTGACACACACACACAACATGCAACACCCCCACCCCCAACACCATGCACACAAACACATGCAACAACATTACATATGCACCCCGTAAACCCTCAGGAATAACGCAAGGACAAAAGGAATGGAGTCAAATTAGTGTAATGTTAGAAATACTTGGAAATACGATCAGAAATCAAAAACAGTATTTATAATATATACAATATATACAAAAGGCGGGACAATGCCCACTCAAAAATTGTCCGTGGCCCACTGGACCAAAACACATAGGCCAAGCCCACACTTGACTCCTGCCTCAATACGGAAAGAAC
This sequence comes from Pleurodeles waltl, assembly GCF_031143425.1. Classification (NCBI taxonomy): domain Eukaryota; kingdom Metazoa; phylum Chordata; class Amphibia; order Caudata; family Salamandridae; genus Pleurodeles; species Pleurodeles waltl. Next base: position 1,182,360,479 of record NC_090437.1, read on the forward strand.
ACTGCAGGGGCATCAGGTCGAAAACACACAGGCACCTCAGGGAGACGGGTAAGGGGGAGCATCTGAGCCGGAAGATGGTACAATGCCACTGCTCCTGGAGGGGGCTCCATGCCCTGGCTTTGTCCTGGGGAGTGCAAAGCCACAGTCTCTCAAGTGGGTGGTTTGCCCACTGATTGCTCCTTGGGAGTGCAAAGCCACAGTCTCTAAAGTGGGTGGCTTCTCCAGTGGTTCTGGAGGGGGCTTTGTGCCCAGTGTGCTTCATCCTGGCAAGGATAGGGTGAGTGGATGCCTTCTTCCACTGGTTCTGGAGGGGGCTTTGTGCCCAGTGTGCTTCATCCTGGCAAGGATAGGGTGAGTGGATGCCTTCTTCAACTGGTTCTGGATTGGGCTTTGTGCCCTGGGATGCAGCACATGGGGAGTGCAAGGTCACAGTCACTCACCTGGGTGTCAGACCCACATGATTTTCTGTGGGCAGGATGCATGACACTCCATGGAGGCAGGACTACAGTCCATCCGCCGGCGGGGACGGCTATACAGTGGTGGCAGTGCTGGTGTCGGTGCTGCCAGTGGTAGGGGGAGGCTCCAGCCCTTCCCCTGCAGCCTCGGACGGCTTCCCACTGGGCTGCTGCCAGTGGTGCTGCTTACGGTGGTGCAGATGGCAGTGCTTGCGGCGGTGCAGACGACGGTGCTGGCCAGGGTGCAGGTGCTGCCAGTGCTGGGGGGAGGCTCCAGCCCTTCCCCTACAGCCTCGAACGGCTGCCCACTGGTGCTGCATGGGGCGGTGCAGGTGGCGATGCTGCCCGCGGTGCAAGTGCTGGTGCTGGCGGTTGTTGTGGTAGCCTCCAGGCCTTTACCTGCAGCCTTGGGCGGCTGAAGTGCCCTGGCTTGTGTTCTGTGCCCCTTCCTGCCCATGGCAGATGGTGGTGCGTCCTTGCTTCTACCAGCTGGAGTCTTGGCCTTGCTGGCTGGATGTGCCTCCTTCTCCTTGCTGGATGCTGTCCCCTTTTTGCCCTTGCCAGGTGGCACACTGGCTGGGCTGACGGGTGCCTCCTTAGAGCCTCTCACAGCTGCAGAAACCACAGCGGACGTGGACTTGGTAACTAAGGTGCTGGGCTGGGTTCTGGCCACCCTGGCCTGAGGTGAAGGACTGGGGGGAGGAGTAGGGAAGAGGTCAATGTTGGCTAGGAAAATCTTCTTAGGGACATTGGGGTGGGAAGAGGGTGAAGGCTTGGGAGTGGAGGAAGAAGGAGTACTTGTAGGAGGTGTCAGTCTGCTGTGTTTGGGTGCAGGTGCATGCATTGGATGCTGTTGTGAGGTGGATGGCTGTTGGGTGGGTGTGTGCTTGCGTTTGTGTACTTTTGGAGGAGGGGTCACAGACACAGTGGGAGAGGACACAGGAGATGTGTGCATGGATGTGGGGGTGGTGACTGCCAGTGAGGGGCGTGTAGTGATAGGCGTGCTGGTAATGGAGGAAGTGGATGAGGCTGTAGTGCATGCTGGTGTGAGTGGAGACGCTACTGGAGGAGGAGGAGGACACAGTGGAGGCAGTGGATGTTGATGTGTCTGCATGGGGATGGTGCTTGTGTGAGTGCCTGTGAGAAAAAGTGTGGTGCTTGTGTTTGCCTGAGCCACTTCTGTGTGTTGATTTGGGTGAATGCTGGTCTGAAGATGTGCTTGGGATAGGTTGGTATTGAGGGGATTGGGACTGGGTAGAGCACGTTGGAGGGGGGAGGCTGGAGACAGGGACAATGGTTGCCATCAGTGCAGAGGCCAGAGCCTGAATTTCTCTCTGTTGGGCCGCCACGCTAAAGTGAATGCCCTCCAGGTATGCATTTGTTTGTTGCAAATGCCTTTCAACACCCTGGATGGCATTCAGTATGGTTGACTGCCCAACAGTGAGGGATCTCAGGAGGTCAATAGCCTCCATACTGATGGCAGCAGGGCTGACCGGGGCAGGGCCTGAGGTGCCTGGGTCGAAGGAGATGCCCACCCTACTGGGTGAGCAAGCACTGGAAACACGCTGAGGGGCTGCTGGGAGGGCAGTGCTGATACGGGGGTGGCGGCTGTATCTGTTGTTGGTGTGGGCAAAGAGGTGTCCGCCAGGGAGCTTCCATCGGAGGAGGAGTCGCTGTCTGTAGTGTCCCCTCCTGTCTCCGTCGTGGTGCTCCCCTCGCCCTCCGTCGCACTGGTTCCCTCACCGTTGGTGGATTCGGCCTCCAGGCCCATGTGGGATGCAGCTCCCTCTGTCGCCGGTGCCTCTGCTCCTCGGCCAGATGATGCTAATGCACACAAGGACAGGGTGACAAAACAAGAAGGGGGGAGAGAGACAGAGGATACACTTGGTCAATGCCAGCAACAACACTACCGTTGGCGTACACAACACACAGGGATCAGCCCTATGCACTAGGCCATGCACTACCAGTTACAAAGCTAGTCACCAGCCCATGGGGTACATTGCCCAACGCCATTGGCTGCACAGCTGAAACCAACAGGACCCTGCCCAGTATTAGATGCCCACTAACACTATTGGGGTTGGAGTGCTTCAGAGCCTGCCCAAAAAGAGACCTACCCTGCCAGTTCGCCCTGGCCTACGGGCACCCAAAGCCCACATCCCCCAACCAGGTACTACCTTAACACGCGCAAAGTCATGATTCAGAATCTGTACTCACCCCCTTGTGGCTGCTGTAATGCCTTCAAGTGCCCATTTAACTCCGGATAGGCCACTGTCAGGATGCGGAACATCAGGGGGGTCAGGGTACGACGGGCACCCCTTCCTCGTTGGGAGGCCAGCCCCAGCTGGGCCTCCACCATCTTCCTTGCCCAGCGGCGCAGGTCCTCCCACCGTTTGAGACAGTGGATGCTCCGCCTGTCAAAGACCCCGATGATCCGCACCTCCTTGGCGATGGCACGCCATATAGCCTTTTTCTGATGGGCGCTGACCTGCAGGAAAATATGCATAGAAAAAAGGGATTTGTCATTCCGTCTGGATTGTTACACTCATGGCCCACCATATCCATCCCACCCCCTTACGCACAGACATTGACCACCAGACATACAGCACTCTGCCCAGGACCCCTCAGCCCCCCCTACACGAGGCTTACACACACAGCAACCCATACATTCATGGCCTACGCATCATGCTCACAGTGTACTCACATGTTTGTCTGGAGGACCAGAGAGTAAAGTGTACTGGGGTAGGACCCCTTCCACCAGTCTCTCCAACTCCTCCGAAGTGAAGGCGGGGGTCCTTTCCCTAGACATTCGAGCCATTGTCGCTTCCAGACACAGGTCTCAGCAGCACTTCCCGTGCAGGTCCTTTCCTGTTGAAGGTCAGGTAGCAAGTAAGTGAACAGATTGAAAATGGCGGGCACGTCCGCGACGTTGCGTACCGTCACCGCCAGCGTACATTGCCATTGGCTCCTGGAACCCATATGGCCCAATGATAACCAATGCAAAGTTGCGCAGCGGTCGTTGACCGCCGACCGCAACGGCGCACAATGCCAGTGGAATTACCTTATTTCCACTTGTCTCTCCTCACAGGTCAGGCAGCCGCCATTTCAGGGGGGCACAGGCCATGGCACCTAACTGCATCACAGCAGACATTGGCACATCAACTGACTCGTATTCACATGCTGTTTCTGTAAAGGGAAAAATGCATTTTTTATTTCACATATGTGTGAATATGACCTTCTGCTCACTGTTTTCCACCCTAGTGTTCAACCGCTGAGCATGAATAGGAGATGGAGACATCCTCCCGTGTACAGACCCCTGGTAGACCTGGCGACAATGGAGGACAGACACATTATCCTTACCTACAGACTTGATAGCGCACAATCCAAGAACTGTGTGCCCAATTGTAGCCAGACCTGATTTCAGCTATCTGCCAGCCCACAGGTATCCCCCTTCTAATGCAGGTCCTGTCAATGCTCCATTTCCTGGCAAGTGGTTCCTTCCAAGCAACTGTGGCCATGGCATCAGGGATGTCTTTGCCAACGTTCTCCAACGTGTTGACCAGAGTGTTGTCTGCCCTGCTGAAACACTTGCACAGCTACATCATATTCCCCCAGGTGGAGGATTTGGCCACAGTGAAGGCTGACTTTTATGCCCTGGGACATATCCCCAACATCATTGGTGCCCTTGATGGTACACAAATAGCATTTGTGCCCCCCCCGGAGAAATGAACAAGTGTTCAGGAATAGAAAAAGCTTTCGCTCTTTGAATGTGCAGATGGTGTGTTGGGCGGGCCAGTACATCTCCCATGTGAATGCCAAGTATCCTGGCTCTGTGCATGATGTCTTTATCTTAAGGAATAGCAGCATTCCATATGTGATGTCTCAAATCCAGAGGCAGCGGGTGTGGCTAATAGGTGAGCCCTCTGTCCCCACCCTGTTGATGTAAGTATATGGGTGAGGGGTTTTCCCTAAGGGTGAGTGTGTGTCTAACAGGTATCCATCAATATTTGCAGGTGACTCTGATTACCCCAACCACTCATAGCTACTGACCCCAGTGAGGAATGCCAGGACAAGGGCAGAGGAATGTTACAATGAGGCACAGGGGCGAACAGGGAGGATAATTGAGAGAACCTTTGGCCTCCAGAAGGCCAGATTCCGGTGCCTCCATCTGACAGGTGGATCCTTGTACTACTCACCCAAGAAGGTGTGCCAGATCATCGTTGCATGTTGCACAACCTTGCCTTGAGACGCCAGGTGCCTTTTCTGCAGGAGGATGAGCCTGGAGATGGTCTTGTGGCAGCAGTGGAGCCTGTGGACAGTGAGGAAGAGAAGGCAGAGGAAGAAGATGTGAACAATAGAAGTCCACTCATTCAACAGTACTTCCAGTGACACACAGGTAAGACACTGTAACTTCACTTTCCATTGCAGTTTTGTGTTAGACTTTGGGCATGGCAGCCTGATTTCCCTGTGTCTATGGCCAATTACTGTACCCTTTGGCATCTCTATTTTCAGATCTCTGTGCCCCACTCTGGCTCCCGGTGTGTTTACTGCTGCCCCCTACAGGTCATACCTTTATATATATGTAACTGTACATATGAATTGCAATGTTTACAGCTTGTTAAACTAATACATACTTCAATCATTTGACAGACTCCATACTTGTATTTGTTCCAAGGGTGTTTTTTTTTTTAAGTGCTAATAAGTAGAGGGGGACGTGCAATGGGCTGGGGTGATGGTGGAGGAATGTCCAGGATAGAGTCCAGTCTATTTGTAACACAGGTGCATTGTCCAAGGGGGCATAGGAAGGGGAGCAATGGCAGTACAAGGTGGACAGGGTGACAGAGTGGGATGCAAGGGTGACATTCAGGAGAGTCTTATTTCCTGGAAGGGGTCTTGGCAATGTTCTCTGGCTTCTACCTGGATCGCAGGGACCAATTGAGGGGTGGTTCTCCTTCTGCAGGGGGTGGGGTGCTGGTGGCCTGTTGGTCCTGTGGTGGGGCCTCCTGTCCACTAGTGCCGGCAGAGGTGGAGTGCTCTTCTTCGGTGTGGCTAGTGTCAGGGGCTCATTGTTGTGCCACTGCCTCCCTCATATCTGCCAGCAGCCCTGCAATAGTGACCAGGGTGGTGTGGATGTCTTTCAGGTCCTCCCTGATCCCCAGGTACTGTCCCTCCTGCAGCCGCTGGGTCTCCTGCAACTTGTACAGTATCTGGCCCATGGTCTCCTGGGAATGGTGGTATGCTCCCAGGATCCATGCAAGTGCTTCATGGAGAGTCGGTTCCCTGTGCCTGTCCTCCCCCTGTCGCACAGCAGTCCACCCAGCTTCCCTGTTGTCCTGTGCCTCTGTCCCCTGAACCGTATGCCCACTGACCCCAGGTATATGATTGTCTTGGGTTTGTGGGGTTGCCTGGGATCCCCGTAGTGGTGGACACACTGCTGATTGAGGTGTCCTGGGGACAAAGGGATGGGCCCGCTGGGTGGGTGCTGTGCTGGTGTTTCCTGAGGGGGAAGGCTCTGTGGTGGGTTGGGACTGCGGCAGGGTAACCGACTGTCCAGAGGTCCCTGATGGGTCAGGTTGGTCATCATGATCCAATCGTGCAGAGCTGCTGTCGTCACTGTGGGACTCTCCTGTGGGGGGACTTGATGTTGGTGGCACGTCCTCTCTGGTGACGTTGAGTGGGGATCCTGTGGGGATGTAAATTCAGTGTTATTGTATCTGCGTGTGCTATCTTGTGCATGGATATGTTTCCCTCTATGGTTGTTATTAGCAAGGCACGTTTTGGTTGTGAGAGATGTTATTGGTTTGGCTAGTCACTAGTGTGCATGCTGTGGTGATGGGTGTCCATGCAGGTCTGTGATGGGTGTCCATGCATTGGTGTTGCATGCAGGGCTTGGTATTGTGATGGGTGGGTTGTGATAGTGGGGTATATGTGAGGTGGTGGAGTGATGGGGGTGAGAGTAGGGGTAGGAGTTTGTGATCTCATGCAGGTAGGGTGGGGGATCAAGTAGTAAAGATTTGACTTACCAGAGTCCAGTCCCCTGCTACTCCTGCGAGGCCCACAGGATGCATGATCGCCAAGACTTGCTTCTCCCATGTTGTTAGTTGTGGGGGAAGAGGTGGGGGTCCACCGCTAGTCCTCTGTATGGCTACCTGGTGTCTTGCTACCACGGAACGCACCTTCCCCCGTAGGCCACTCTACCTCTTCCTGATGTCATCCCTTGTTCTGGGGTGCTGTCCCACAGCGTTGACCCTGTCCACAACTCGCCCGCCATAGCTCCATCTTCCTTGCAATGGACGTCTGCTGCACATGTGATCCGAATAGCTGTGGCTCTACCCGGATGATTTCCTCCACCATGACCCTTAGCTCCTTCTCAGGGAACCTGGGGTGTCATTGTGGTGCCATGGGTGTAGTATGAGTGGTATGTGTGAGGGTGTGTGGGGTGATGTGTTGGGGTGTGTGCTGTGAGGTACCTGTATGGTGTATAGGTGATGATGTTATGTGGCTCCGATTCAGGGGATGCTCCTGGCTTGTCTCTATCTCAGTGTGGGGTGTGTTTTAAATTGGATTGGATGTGTGGGTGTGGTGTGTGTATGTGTGTCAGGTGTGTATAGTTTGAATTGTCCAATGTGGTGTAGTTTTGTTAGTGTGTGTGTATTTTGAGTGCAGCGGTGTGTAACGCCAATGGTTTACCACGATTGATTGACCGTCATGGTGATTCGTGGGTCATGTCGCTGTGGGCGTATTTCTGTTGGCATAACGGTGTGGGTTTTGGTACCGCCAGTTTATCACTGACCTTTGGGCTGGCGGACTTGTGAGGGTGTCTGTATAGTGGCAGATTTCTCTGTGTGGGCCATAATACCCGTAACAGTATACTGCCGCGGTCATGGTATGTTGGTGGCTGACTGCACGGCGGTTGGTGGCCCCATAAATCCTGAAGGTTAAAAAACACCTCCAGATGAAGTTTCCAAAGGCTGGAGTCTCTGAAATGTCTGGGATGAAAATCTGCAATTTGATTTTGAGCACCCGGGAGGTTTAGAGCAGTAACTGAAATGTGATGATCCAGGCAGAATTGCCAAAAACTGTTTGCCAAATTGGAAAGAGCTTTGGAACGAGTGCCCCCTAGATCGTTGATATAACAGACCGCTGAGATATTGCCCATCTTCAGGAGAACACACAAGTGGATCGAGCCTTTGGTCCTGCAAATGAACCAGCTAAAAGCTCCAGACAATATATATGTAAATTCTGTTCCTCCGGAGACCATGTCCCCCCAATGGAAAAATCTCTGCATCGAGTTCTCCAGCCTGATCTGCTGGCGTCTGACTCGATTTTGAGATCTGGAGCAGAACCAAAGATTGCCCTCCCATTCCAGGCCTCCATATGTGATAGCCACCAACATATTTCTTCTATTGATTCTTCAGAGAGAAGAACTTTCTGAGAGTAGGTTAGACCCTTGAGAAGATGATATGCCCTTAGGTGTTGAAGAGCCCGATAATGGAGAGGACTGGAAAAGATTGCTTGTAAAGAAGAGGAAAGGAGTCCCACTATGTGAGCAATAAGATGAAGTGAAACCCTTTGCTTGGTGAGAGTACGTCGCAGTTAATGACAAATCTTTGCCATCATTCGTGATGGAAGACTTAAGGTAGCGGAGGTGGAGTCTATGGTGAAACCTAGGAAGACTGCCAATAGAGTTTTGGACTCGTTTATGACATAAACAAGGTCTTGTAATAAGTTGACAGTTATCGGAAGATGGGCAGAGAGTGTTCTGGGACACTGAGCCAAGAGTAAGATGTCATCGAGATAAATGATTAATTGAATGCCCTGAGATGTTCCACAACTGCCCTGAGAACTTTTATGAAGCACCATGGTGCTGAGGAGAGACCGAATGGAAGGGTTGTGAACTCGAAAGTCTCATTCCTCCAGATGAACTGAACAAAACACCTGTGCTGCAGAAAAATGGGAAGGGTCATATAAGCGTCCTTTAGATCTAGACGGGCTAACCAATCCATAGGATGCAAGACGTCTCAAAGAAGATAGATTTCCTCTATTTCTAAATGGCGATAAATCAGCCACTTGTTGAAATCTCTTAGATTGATGACTGGTCGTAGACCTCCATTGGCTTTCTCCACTGGAAACAGATTGCTGATGAACTCCCGAGGATGCGGCATTGTCAGAGAAATAGCTGCTTTGTCTAACAGTGCTGCAACCTCTGCGTCCACCAGAATGGTATCTTGAGAGGAAAACACAAGGGGATTTGGAAGAGAAATTTGTTTGGGAGTACCAACGAACTCTATCTGAAAACACTTGACTGTCCGCAAGACCCATGCATCCTTTGTTAATGACTCCCATGCCTGGATAAAATCCGCCAAGCGGCCCCCTACTGTTAGAAGGGAAGAAGGGATAACACTCACTGAAGTTGGCTGTTGAAGCTCTTCTGCCACCTCAATACCTGAAGCGTCTGCCTCTTGTAGGGTAGAAGTTGGGGAATCTGGAATGGTCCTGAAACTGGTTTTGCCTGAAGCCTTGGCCTCTGAAGGAGGTAGGTGCTAGAGCACGACCGGTCAAGCGCCCCCTACCTCAAGCAGCCCCGTGGAAAAAGCGGGTGGGAAAAACCCTTTTCATTGATGATTGTGCTTTATCCAAGGAAGTGAAAGTGTTCACAAATTTTCCCAGTGCTTTTATGAAGGGTTTGCCAAACAATCCACCATGGGCCACAGCGCCCGCTTCCGAATCAGCTAAATCTCCTAATTTAGGATCCACTTTAATAGTGAGAGAACGGCGCCACACATTACAGAGCGCACAGTTTGCATTGCCTAGAAATATTATAGCACGTTGAGCCCATCCTTAGAGGATATCAGGAGAAATGAGCAAACCTGAGGATTTGGCGCCCTCGGCCATATCGAGAATTTTATTTAAAGAGCCTAAAATATCCAGTTGCTTGTCTTGAGAAGCAGGCTATGACCTATCTATTCCCTTTTTAGGGTCCTTTATAAATTTCTGCAAGAATTTAGACAATCTAGAGTCCAGTTCAGAAGTTACAGCTACTCTATCAGGTAGAGAAGGGTGGGGGCACTCAGCCTTAAGAAAATTATGGGATTCATTCTCCAAAGGTTTCCACATGCGACCCACCACATAATTTGTGACTTTATCAGACGGGGCCCATTCGGAAGTCCTAGGATGAATAATTTTGTCTGGGTCTAACATATCAGAAATGTCTGAAATGGGTTCTTGAGGAGTAGATTAAGAGTTGGAACGAAGTCACGGTCTGGACGGACCAGCGTCATCATCTTGATCTCCAGAGGAGTCAGTATATTGGAGAGATGGAGTGAGAGTTTGAGGATCTGAGGAAAGATAGGGATCAGCAAGGGATAAATGGGAATTTTTAACATGATCAAAAACATTTTGATTAACTCCTGCCTCATGCCAATGCTTTGCTGGAGTTACGGCAGTGGTAGAGGATTGAGAATCGTTAAGGGACATTGGTGGCACTGAGGGAGTTAGATTAGAGGCTGTAAATTTTGCACACTCGTGCAATCTGTTGAATAAGTCTGTCTTCAAGAGGACCAATTGCTTCAGAAACTGCTCTATAAATAGAGGCATCACCAGCATCAAAGAACTCCTTTTCATCTGTTATTTCCATTATAAATGAAATGAAGAAAATTTAAAAACAGGAAGAATTGATCTTTAAAGGTATTCAACAATATAAATGAAAAATGTAATTCTTTATAAGAGGATTAAAAGTGCGAATTCACACTAATGTATTCGCCAAGGACACCTTACCCCAGTGCGCAGAAAAATATTTTAAGGGGCTTAAACCTCTTTATATATATATATATATATTTATATATATATATGCACTATCAGAGGCAAAAAAACTGCCTGGGAGCGTGTCCTAAATAGGGGGCAGAAATGCCCAAATACTGACCCTGCAGGGTGTATAGTGCGGCAACAATACATAGCCCAGTAAAAATGGGGCGTCTAATGGAGGTACAGACCCTTACACAAAAAGGGCATCACTCTCGAAGCTGAAGGAATAAACCTGAGGGAGACGCACGCACAGCTGGAGAAGGACGCACAGCTTCAACTCCAAAATCTGACTGGAATCGAAGTTGCGCGTTCTCCTCAACGCGTCTCCTCGGAGCGAGTGTTCGAACTGGTGCCACCTGGTGGCTTTCAAACACCGCTAGCACACAAAAATAACAGAAAAACGATTGCGAAGGAAACAATACTGTTCCCACGACGTTGGCTAAATAAAATAAATCAATTAATGTCAAACATTGCACACATTAGAAAATACAAATCTTAACAAGAAAAATGAGCAGAAATTAGGAATTCAATTTAGCTCAGCTGCGAGCAGCGAAGAAAGAGGAATCCTGGAAATAGATAATGGACTATATTGGGACTGCCTGTTCCTTATTGGTTTTAATTTTGTATTTTGATTGATTTGTTTTGTACTCCATTTCCTAATTTCTCATGGGAATAGTAGTTTTTATATAATATTGGCTGCTGTTTAATAAAGTGGAGAAAAAAGATATAATCCTCGCCTCCAGTGCTGACATAGAATCTTATTCATTGATGAATAACACCTTCTGGATATTTCTGAATACCTTGGCAAAATGTCCCACTTTTTTGCATTTTAAACATGTTTCCCAGTAACTGGGCATCCCTTGGCATTTGCCAAATGTGAGCTAGAACCACATCCAAAAGGAGGAGCTTGAGTTTGTAGTTGCTCTCCCCACTTTTTTGTTGTCCTTTGCAATACCAGAGTTAAGATTAGCTTTTGAAAATATTGCAATATTTTGTTCCAAATTTGTAAGGTGTCTACACATATTAAATTTGAGGCTATCACTGATTTTTCAATCCCTCCAGCAGTTTCTACAGTTTCCTGTAAATTGGCATTGCGGCACCCCAAAAATATTTCCTAAATGCATTTGTCATGACAGTTAAATGCTATCTGGTCCCTAAAATAATTTTCCCAATTGCCATTAAATTAACACATAGAAACCAGGACACTAAATTCAGCTAGGAAATTGTCTATTGACTCATGTTGTAATTGCCTATGAGTGAAAAATCTACTGCGTTCTACAATTACGTTCTTATGATCCTTAAGGTGTTTGTGAAGTCTGTTAATTATTTCTTAATATGTATCCCACTCTACAGTAAGTGGTTGAGTGACGGGATGCAAATGGTCACAAATTCTCCTGCTTTCTGCACCTAAATGGTTATAAAGTAATGCTAGTTTCAAGGGTCAAGGTTTTTTAACCATTGTTTCCACTTAAACTTGTGCACCCCTGGTTCTGCAAAAAAGGACAAGAGAATATTGGCATTTTACATTTTATTGGAAGGTGGGCTTGAAATAAACTAGTACACTTATTTCTGGCAGAAAATGTCCAGCAAAAGAGTTAAATACCTCCAATGGTTACCAAACCAATGTATTCTAAACTGTTAGAAATGGGGTCTTTGGTTGACAGTCAGGTTACCCCCTGTTCAAGCAAGGACCCTCACTCTAGTCATGTAAAAGAGAATCACCATCTTCTAATCCCTGCTTACACCCTTGGTAGCTTGGCAGAGCAGTAGGCTTAACTTCAGAGTGCTAGGTGTAAAGTATTTGTACCAACACACACAGTAACTTATTAAAAACACTACAAAATGACACAACACAGGTTTAGAAAGATAGAGAATATGTATCTAAACAAAACAAGAACAAAACGACAAAAATCCACCATACACAAGTCAAGTTATCAATTAAAAAGCAGAAAGAGTCTTTATATAGTTTAAAACACACACTAACACTGTTAGCGTGAAAAAGTACCTTGGGTACGTCAAAAATAACCCTGCATGGGCGAGTGCCCGTCAAAAAGGGCTTGCGATGCGTCTATTTTACTCACGAACTAGACCTTGCATCATTTCTCCTTTCGTCGGTTCATTCTCATTGTTTCTTCTCTCCGCAGGAGACCGAGGCGTCGATCCGGTCAGCACTCTCGGGTCCGGGCAGGCCTTGCATTGTTTTTACACGTCAAGCGGTACTTGCATCAGAAATCCAGCTGCACGATGATTCAAAAACCACCCAGCGCGGGTTTCGATCTCCGAGTCTTCATCAGCGATACTGCTCGTCGTTTCTCCAGCTCTGTGCGTCAATTCTTTGATTACGTTTCTGGCGCCCGCTGATTTTCAGCCGCGAAGCCGGCGGCGCATTGTTTCTTCAGCCACAGATAGGAGTTGCGTCGATCTTTTCCCCGCACAGCGCTCTGTGCGTGGATTTCCTCCTCTTAGGCTGCCAGCTTCTCCTTTCAGGGTCCCAGGAACTCCAGGTGCTGAAGAGAGAAGTCTTTGCTGTCCCTGAGCCTTCAAACAACAGGAGGCAAGCTCTAAATCAAGCCCTTGGAGATTTCTTCTCAAGATGGAATGCCCACAAAGTCCAGTCTTTGCCCTTTTACTCTGGCAGAAGCAGCAACTACAGGATAGCTCCAAAAAGCACAGTCACATGCAGGACAGCTCTTCTTCCTCAGCTCCTCAGCTCTTCTCCAGACAGAGGTTCCTCTTGTTTCCAGAAGTGTTCTAAAGTCTGTGGTTTTGGGTGCCCTTCTTATACCCAATTTCTCCTTTGAAGTAGGCCTACTTCAAAGTAAAGTCTCTTTTGAATGTGCAATCCTGCCTTGCCCAGGCCAGGCCACAGTCACTCACCAGGGGATTGGAGACTGCATTGTGTGAGGGCAGGCACAGCCCTTTTAGGTGTGAGTGACCACTCCTCCCTTCCCTCCTAGCACAGATACTTCATCAGGAAATGCAGGCTACACCCCAGCTCCCTTTGTGTCATTGTCTATTGTGAGGTGCAACCAGCCCAACTGTCAAACTGACCCAGACAGGGAATCCACAAACAGGCAAGGTCACAGAAATAGTGTAAGCAAGAAAATGCCCACTTTCTAAAAGTGGCATTTTCAAACATACAATCTTAAAATCAACTATACTAAAAGATGTATTTTTAAATTGTGAGCTCAGAGACCCCAAACTCCACATGTCCATCCGCTCCCAAAGGGAATCTACACTTTAATCAGATTTAAAGGTAGGCCCCATGTTAACCTATGAGAGGGATAGGCCTTGAAAAAGTGAAAAACGAATTTAGCAATATTTTACTGTCAGGACATGTCCTACCTTAACCATACACTGCACCCTGCCCTTGGGGCTACCTAGGGCCTACCTTAGGGGTGTCTGACATGTAAGAAAAGGGAAGGATTCGGCCTGGCAAGTGGGTACACTTGCCAAGTCAAATTTACAGTTAAAACTGCACATACAGACACTTCAGTGGCAGGTCTGAGTCATGATTACAGAGCTACTTATGTGGGTGGCACAACCAGGGCTGCAGGCCCACTAGTAGCATTTGATTTACAGGCCCTGGCACCTCTAGTGCACTTTACTAGGGACTTACTAGTAAATCAAATGTGCTAATCATGGATGAACCAATTACAGACACATTTTGTAAAGGAGCACTTGCACTTTAGCACTGGTTAGCAGTGGTAAAGTTCCCAGAGTAACAAAAACAGTAAAATCAGAGTCCGGCACACGTCAACAACCTGGGGGACAGAGGCAAAAAGTTAAGGGAGACCACGCCAAGGAAGAAAAAGTCTAACATAAACTATCAGCGATAAAATACCATAAGAAATGGAAGATATGCCTGTAAAGAGTTAAATTAGAGCTGCAGTATTGACTAGTTTCATGTGCTTGTAGCAGAGCCAATCAACAGGCAGAATAATTTAAGGATGATGCATCAACTGGTGAGCACCCTGTGTTATTTCAGTCGTGACTGTGGATACTAGTGGCATAGGGTTGAGAGCAGTGGATGGAGAGGAGAGTATGGTAGTTTTCACTTCTAGATGTTTGTCTTCAGTGGAATGGAACTGTAGTATCAATGAGAGGGAAGCTTTAGCGTGCATGTGGGCAACCAAGCACTTCTCTACTTACCAACAAGGAGGAAAATTCCCACTACTCACGGACCATAAACCGTTGGTGTTTTTGTTGTCTGAGAAGAATTTAAGTTGAGCCAGTCCTAGGTTGGTGAGGTTGCTAGTGGCAATGTACGAATTTAATTTTGAAGTTAAACATATTCCTGGGGCAAAGAATCCCAGGGCTGATTTCCTTTCTAAACGCCCCGTGAATGGGTATAAGAGTGAAATAAAAGAAGAATTTGACTGTGTTACGTAAAGTTGATGGCACTGTATTTGCTGTGGCATGATACATTTCAGTAATGGAATGCTTTCTTTTTGTGCGATTCATGCCAGATAGCTTTAAAGAAGTTCATTAACAAGTGCTGGCCTCAGGAGAGAAATTTGGGTGATGTGCGCAGGTCCTACTTAAAGATCAGGGATGAATTGTCAGTGGAAGGGGAGTTGTTTTACGAGGAAATGTGGGGATTCATACAGCAGACTTGAGATTGCAACAGGTGAAGTTACAAGGTCATGGACTCCTGCATGTGTTATTCCTCATAATAGGCATCCATGATAAAATGCCATCCCTCAAATACTAAAGGTAACTTTTCACATAACAGTCATTCATAGTATATTGACATCTGTCAATGGCAAAATTCTGGCATTGGGATTTGGTTGAAAAGAGCACCCACTCACTGCCTTTTGGCTAGGTTTGTGCTACAGAAATGCCACTTACATACATACATTAAGGTGAAACCAATATTAACTCACATATTCATAAACATTTTTGTCAATTGGCCCCTCTGTCTTTTGAATTTGAGTCATTAGAACAAAGGAGTGGTGAGTTTTCACCCATTGCATGCCTTACATTAGTAACTGCACAATTTTGTTTTTGTCACTTTGCATAGTCATTAATACAGACAACCCAGTGCAATATGACGTTTTCACAGGCTGACCCATCAGCAGAGTGATTTATGCACTGGGGACCATATTTTCAAGCGTCTTGCGTTGCCAGTGCATCACTTTTTTTTACGCATCGAAGGCACGTATCGACAAGGCCAAGTAAAGCCACTTTGTGTGGCTTTTCATGCGTTTGTACATATGGAGTAAGGCAATGTAGCGCAAGTCACTGTTTTGCCTTATTCTGTGTCAAAAAGACGTTCCATGGGCGTTGCAGTGAGTGTTGAGCAACTCCCATGGATTTTGATGCATTCCCAGATTTACAAGGATTTGTGAACCTGGGTATGAGTCAAAAGCCTATTCTTTTCTAGGGGAGGAGTAAGGGAGGCGCAACAAGAGTAAATATTTTTATTTATCCTCATTTTTTTCCTCTTTCTATGTGTGCTGCATCCTGCAGCACACATAGAAAAAGGAAAACGCCTCTTGTGATTGTTTTTTGTGCAGGAAGATGTCCTTTCTTGCACAAAGGCAATAATCCCCGCAATACAGGCACCCTTGCTCTATGGTGCAAGTGTGCCTAAAATGGCACATGGCAGCACATTGTGCGCCAGCACAGGGAAGAAGGAAAGGAATGTGCTGTATCTTGTAAATACGGATCATTCCAGCCCTTTTGGGGCCTTTTGAGGCAGCACAGCAAGAAAGGCATGAGGCCTTGCCCTGCATCAAAAGATTGTAATTATGACCCTGGGTATTTAATCCAAACGCAGAGGAAATAATTACCAAGCACCAGTGCAAAATTGCTCATCCGCTCGTGCAAAGCATGTAATGCAGCTCTAATTGTTGCTAAAGATCAGTTTAACCTGTGCAGAATTGTGTTTGGATGGAAAAGGATTCAGCATACGCTGCGCGGACAAAAAGTGAATATACAATAATGTAAGAGGATCTAATTGAGAAACCGGTTCCATGAATACCTCTTTAGTTATTGCCTTGGGTTTCCCGAAACACTGCCCTATAGTAATTTAAGCATATTACTTTGTAACTTACACAATGTGAAAATCAACACCAACTGCACATTCTCTCTGTTTAACCTCTGGGGCCTTTTACAATGAAACTTTGAATTCCGTGTGTGGCTTAACAAAGAGTTTCTTTTAAAATGACGCTGGGTTGATATTACACAAGCTGCGTTATCCATTCTCCAAAAAATGCTGCCGCAGTGTACGGGGATCGCTTATCCAGTGTGATTAAACAGATTTCAAGCAGATACTAATGTGACGAAAGTGGAGAAATGCACCACGGCTCCTCTGGCCCCGCCTTGGGCGAGTGTCATTAGCGGATGACAAGCAGCTAATTAAGAAGTGCCCTGTAATCTCTTCTTGGATTCTTGTCTTGACACTTCTAAGATTACAGCGTGTGACAGGATAGGAGGGCGTTAGCCTTTTTAGCCTGACAGTTAAGTGTACAGAGTGCTGTCTGAGCCAAGGGGCATTCACTGAAAAACATCATCCTCGGAGAACCGGAGAGAATGGACTGAAACGTGAGCTGTCTCTGATGGCTGTTGACTGCCACATCAGAACGTCTTCTACGCACCCAAACAGAGCTGTGGCATTGAGGCCCGGGTTTTTCATCGCAAACGCTACAATGCGATGAAAGGGCTGCGGGTGATATTTCATGCCTGCAGTTTACGGGCATTTTAAAGCAAATACAAACCAATTGACAATGCACAACAATCGACCGTAATGTGTCTTACAAATGCGCTTTCTTTCTCTCGTGAAAGCGTTTGTTCAGGGCGGGAGTGGCATTCCCGCAGCAAGCAGCTGTACACAGTCTCACTTGTTGAACAGTCTTTTTATCTACATTAAAGGATATCTTGCAAGCCGCCAAAACGTCTTGATGGTTTCCATTAAACGACCACCATAGGGTAGTCAATGGGCTCTGTAACTTTACATCCTGAAACTACCGACAGATTGTGGTGTTAATATCCTAAATCCTAATGGGGAGGCAGGGTTAATAAGTGTTCTTCAGTATCTATAATAAACTGCCTTTTCTTAACCTTGATTGTTTTTTATCTAAACTGCTTTCTATCCCCCATGCAAGTAGACCTTCAACACTCTTTGATCTCCAATCTACTGTTAACCAAGAGGTTGGTGTAGGAGTGGTTCCTTCACAAACGTGATGGATATCTTCTCTGCTGTATTACAAGTTCATTATATGTATTTCCAATGGCACTCATAATACTGAAACCTGCCTGTAAAACTCTCAATCAGGCCCTACATGGCTTTAGAGGAATGGTATGCTGTCAAAGACTTGTACAAGGATAGGGGAAAGATCTGGAAAGGGGGTAAGGAGTAATATCATAGAACAGTAGTTGGAAGAATAATTCAGAAGTGAGAATTATTAGTAATTCTTGCTTAAAATGAATGGAGGAAAAAAGGAAATCTTGATTTTAAGTGTTAACAACTCCATTTGGAAAAGTAGCTGGTGGCTGGAGACATGTGGACCACTACTTGTCCCTGTAAAGGAAGCAAAGAACCTTGGAATTGTCTTTGACAATGCACTGACTTTTGAGCGCCAGGCTAGCAAGACTGTGAGGTCTTGTCACTGGATACTCAAGATGTTGAGAAAGGTCCTCCAGTTTATTCAGGGGAAGCTCAAGGTTCCTGTAGTGCTGATGCTCATTACCTTACACCTGGGCTATTGTAATGCCTTGTATTTAAATGCTACGCAACGCTTTTTCAAGAAACTCCAACTGATTCAAAATGATACAGCATCCTTAGTCCTAGGCCTACCCAAAAGCCACTCAGTGAGGAAGGGTTTGAGTCCCTGCGCTGGCTCCCGGTCAAGAAACGGATCAATTTTAAGGCTTTATTCCTGGTGTACAGGGCTCTTCATCAGTCAGGCTGCAGATACCTCAGGTCCGCCTTCTTCCTGGTATGCCTCTAATAGACTACTAAGATCTGTGGGTAAAAAGAAGATAAATGTGCCAAGGTTCAAGTAGGTCGGATTGGGGGAAGAGCCTTCTCAGTGGCAGTGGCCAGGCTCTGAAACAAGCTGCTGTATGACATCGGGGGGGGGAGGGGTGGACTCGCATATCCCGTTTTGAAAGGCAGTTAAAACTTGGCTGTTTTCTGCAGTGTAGTGTGCTCTTGGTCTGCTTTTCCTGTGGGATTGTTCTGTATAGGGCTTCCTTCTTGTTCCTTCTCTTCTGCACCTAGAGCTTTGATACCTGTTTGGGTCTAATGCACTTTATATACACTAATACAAATACAGGTACTAAAGGAGGAGGCATGGGCAACTGTTGCATGAAATGAGAAAAGTTGTGGTTGTAGTGCTGTCTTGTGAATAAAATTATTGTGCTTACCTCTGGGCTCGGTGGAAGTGCTTCTTCAATGTCTTCTAATGTCAGTGCTGCATTTAGAGAAGAGTATGGTAAGTGAGCACATGTTATCAATGGGGACTCCAGGTGAGGCTCCCTTGATAGCTTGCACACACCTCTCTCACACCTTCTTCGGTATTCAATGGTTTGTGCGCAGCAGTACAATGAATTGAAAACTACTACAGTTAACCCATATGATCCAAGGGTGAGGGCACTCCCAGGCCTAGGGCCCAACTCAACCTCAGTAAACAACTGTCAGCAAGTGCCCTCTCTGCTCCCTTAGACAATATTACTATTGCAAATTAGACCCTTACATTTTTGGGTGAAGTTCCCCACACAGTTTATTAAATGGTGTGTTTATCATGGGACTATTTGGGTGGAAGGTACAAAAAAACGTTTCTAATGCTTTTTGCTAGTGATAATGCTCCGTCATGTTTGTCCCATCAAAATGCATTGTAGTCAATGCCTGGTTCTAAGAATCACAAAAAGGAACAACTATAAATGACAATAACAGAGTTTGTCACAGAATAAATCATTTGTTGGTGGTACCATATTTGTTTTAGAAATAAACTGATTTTTACCCTGCAAAAATGTCAGTCCTGTGCCGCGTCTTAAAAAACATTTTTGAGAGAACATGGTATTCTTTCATGATTTTCTCATAGAAATTATGAAAGGTAGTCCATAAGACAAAATGAGTACACATTTTCTATAAATTAAAAAATATCACGTTAGCCATGTGAGACAAATTTCTGACATGCAGAGTAGAACATGTACTTCCAAAAGCTTTAGTAGTTGTAGTGAATCCTAGTTTGTTTTGATGGGATAACAGGAATTAGCTTAGCCTTTGGCTTGCAGACTCGTGCCCCCGTCACCTAGTGACCTTTAACCTACTTAGCTTGCTCTGTGTTAGCCCATTTAATTATTTAATTAATCTAAGATGGCTACCTTGTTTATAGTTAGGCCACTTGTTATGCTTTGCATTATCAGTGCCACCACGCTAAGGCGTCAAGATCAAGTGACAAAGACAAACAAACAGTAGGTTTTCACACTTAGGGACTTTCCCTCTCTATACTTTCGAGGGATTTGTTTATAATAATTGCCTCCCCAAGCATGTCTGTTATCTATTGTTTGGGAACACACCTACGTCAGGGGTCGTGGTAGATCTGTATAACTACATCGCACTTTAGACAGAGAATCAGAGGGATTCCGACCAGAGGGCATCGCCATCATCGCTGATATTGATGCTGCACATCGTCTTGAAGGTGACCCAGTCTTCGTGTCCCTGCAGAGTCTGAGATAGAGACCTCATTCCAAGGTAACGAGGGTTGGGGGCTCCTCTCATGGACATGACATTGGCAGATTAGGTTTAGCAAACCCAGCTCTCCTTTTGGTAGGAGGTTAGGCCTATCATATTAGGGTATTAGGACATATTACAACTATTATGTCTTTTACATGCTATTGAAAGATGGTGTGGGTCTTTGTAATAATGACTCTCGTTTTCACAATTCTCTTTCTTGCACTGTTCATTATCCTAATCATTGCAGCCCATACAACATATCGCAGATTGCAGTTGTGTCAAATAAAAACTATTGAAACTTTACTGCATCTTTGTTATTGCCTTTATTTGGTTGAGACATGATGTATCTGTGAGAAAGGGGTAATCTCCGTTTAACCACGACACTCCCTGAGATGTCTTACTCTCAAGTCTATGCGTAAAGGCTGCCACAAATCACCTTTTACTATTGTGTTTTTGGTGAGGTGCTGCTAGTGAGCCGGAAGGGTTGGGACAACAGTTGCGACTTGTTGTAGGATAGGCATAGTCGCCTACAAACATAAGTACTGTCATTGTTAAACCAGCAGTCTTGCCTAGAGCAAGAGTCCAAACAACAACATTGTCTGTCAGTTCATTTCCCAGTGTTCTACTACTGCTTCACTGCAGAGTTTTAATGGCCAACTAGAACCCTCACTTTCTATGTGCATGAAACATGTTAGGGGATACATGAACGCTGTGTTACTGGAATCAGAGGCACAGAATAGAAAGCATTGTCTATGGAGAAGAAGACTGCAATAAATAAACAAAATGAGGGGTTTCATTTTGCCATAAAATTATGGTTTTTGCTCTATAGAGCTAAAATGAGGACTCATTGCCTAAAAAATTCCTAAATGTTGTTCACATTCATTCCGGAAAAAAAGTCTGACAACTGAGAACAAGGGACTTTGGCCTGGGCTGTTCCTACTGAAGAATGATTTGGTTATGCCTGGGTCCAAACTGAGGTGTCATGGTGGATAAAAGAATGACAGGTTGGAATGCTACCCGAGCAATTACCATCCTCCAATTAATTTTTGTGTGTTTGATGTACCACCTTAAGATACAAGGGTTATCCTAGATGTGGTCCCGTGCTCACTATGCAACTGGAACTAAGCTATACCCAATTGAGAAGCCCCCAATAAGAGCAAAATTGGACTTATGAATACAAAGGACAATGGTTGTGTATAAGGTTCGCGCCTCCTATACATAAGTATATTGTAGTCTAGCAAACAGTGTCTGTATACCCAGCCACTATGGATGCAGTAGTGTCAGTTGAAGATCAAATGACACTTGAAAATTCCATACTGTTGTACCAAGGCACACCATAAAGGTCCATTTGTTCTTGTTGTAGCAGTAAAAGTTCCAATTCAATATGAGTATATGGTAGCGTTTTTATTCATCCAAGTGTTTCATACGGTAACATCCATCATGAATCCAGAGACACAACAGCCAACATGTGTTTCTTCAACAAGACTTCCTCAAGGTTGTAAAGTATACATACAAGAAAAAATAAATGTCTACAGTCAAATCCTACAAAAGATGAACAAGGAGTTCACTTTACATAGATTACCCAAAATAGAGACCCGTGATCGGAATGATGTAACAAGCATGAACCATGCATTCCCAGAAATGACCATATAGAGAGTGCATACCGTCATATGTGAAATAGGTAGAGAAATAAGATACTAATAATACTAGGATCCTATTTTGGTTCTAGTGTCAGGAATCAATTGTGAATAGTGAACGGTGATTAAAACAACCGGTGACATATGAGACACCTGGAGAGTAAAACCTTCTCCCCAGATACCCCATGTGTGTAATGAAGAGGTAAGTAGATGAAACATGACATACCCTAAGGCTAGATACAATTCCAAGTCACCAAATATATTTTTCATGTGTTTCTAAGCAAAGAGAAATCCTGAAGGTGTGGTAGTCAAATCCATGTACATTGATCCTGTATTCTAAGCAACAGACACAACCATGATAAGCCTGAAAAAATAGAGAAAAAGAGAACCACAGAGGATGGTATAAAACAATAGTACCCGATGCTAAGAAACCTCTCTGTGTATTGCGGAATAGCAGAAACAGAGAAAATCGTTCTCCTGCTGCGCAGACAGACGAAGAGTGAAAAACAGAGCCAGATATCCCCAAAACATTTTTATATCCTCAAGAATGGGCAAAATCGTATAGAGAACAGGGTCTATTTTGAAAAAAGAAAAAAGCTAAATTTGTTATCAATACTACAATTATAGTGCAAATATACAGCAGTTACATGCCACCAAGTTTGTAATTCGATGAAAATATGACTAAAACATCTGGGATAAATGGCCATATGTATGTGCTAATATATTTGGTATCAAAACTAAGAACTAAATACAGCAAATTGATCAATAATCTAGCACGGACCTATTCCAAAAATAATCCACTCGCCGATGCAATAAAAATAATAACAATCATGAAGTGGTCCCCTGGGTATGAACACACAGTTAAACACCCGTGCACCTTTGTATAAAACCCTGCTGCACGGTGGTGGTAGTCGTAAGTCGTAAAATATATAACATTACGTGTACTCAAGAGGAGCTATATGACAAACCGCAAATGACAAGACCGCACATGCCCGACATGTAACATCAGTCCATAAGTCCGTATACGACCAATCTGCAATGATACCCCCTTTTTTTTTTAACCAAATGTACATCTAGTAGAACGTTACTGTGAAATAAGACACAGTAATGGCAACCAGTAGAGCCCAAAGCGCCACATTACCTGTCGGACATCATAGAGGTATTCGTATAGTAAGTATCGGCGACGTGGGTGCCGCCATTTTACCCTCTTTTAAACCTTGGAACAATATTCATAGAAAGAGGACTTGCATCAGACGGGGGAACAGATGTTTAGGTAGCTAGTATCGGCTACGCCGGTGCCGCTATTCTGACACGATTAGGGCCTCAGCGCAATAATCATAGAAAAGGGACTACCAATAGTCGAAAGAATGGAGTATATGTACCCAAAGCAAAGTTTCACTGGAGTTAAGGTAAGTACAGAAGAGATCATTGCGTGGCAAATAAATTGTATATTGCATGTAAAAAGAGAAAAACAGAAAGTATGCAAGAAATGCCACCACCAAAAGAGGTGGATAAATATCATATCCATATAGTAGCTAGTCTATTGTGTTGAGAATGCAATCACAGAATCCGGATTAAAGAATAGAAACAGAGACTGCACTTGGAAGAACAACATATCATGTAGCTTGGGTTAAAAATAGAGATCATGCAGTGGAAAATTTTAACCCAGTAAATAAGTATATTTAGGAGCAATTGTCTGGACCAGTCATTGACATCTAATGATAAATCTGGCATTAACGTATTAAATGTACAGTTATATGTAATATACAAGCATTACAAAAAGACATGAAGGTCCTTTTCGGTGTTTAACCCTTCTTCTACTGCTCACAATTTCAAGATCCATTTACTTTCCATATGTCTCAACATCAAAGTCTTATTGCCACCTCGTGGACATATGCCCAATGTGTCAATAACATGCACTGAAATTCCCAAAATTTCTCTTTGGCCATGTATGGAGTTATAATGCGCTGCAAAGGGATAATCTGTATTGTTGTTCCTAATGGCCCTAATGTGTTCCTGGATTCTCTCCTTGAAGGACCTGATTGTACTGCCTACATAGATGAGTTTACAAGTGCATATTATACAATATACAACATATCTAGTATTACAATTCATACATTTAGAAATCTCATAGGATTTTCTAGTATTGTATTGGAAAGTCAATATTTTATCCTGCACATAACTGCAGATATTACTGTGTCCACACTTATGAAAACCACATGGTGGCTTAGATAGCCATGTTTTATGGGCCGTAGAGGGCAAGAAGCTATGGCATAATCGGTCACTTAGTGTTATTCCCCTGCTGTGTATAATTTTAGGTCTGTCTGTAATTCCTTTTTTCAAGGTATTGTCAGCTAGTAAAAAGGACCAGTTACGTTGGAAGATTTGATAGATTTGAGAGCTTAGAATGCTGTATGGGATGATGGGAGACAAATTGTTTTGTTGTGTGCATTTCCTTTCGGTAGAGGTAGTTAGGAGAGCTTGTCGATTTGTCTTGAAAATTCTCCTTTTGTATTTTTCAGAAGGGTTTCTGCATATCCACGTGTCAGTAAACGATGTTCCGATCCTTGAAGTTAATTTATGAATATGTCATCTTGACTACAGTTGCGTCTAATTCTAACGGCTTCCCCATATGGAATAGCCTTAATTTGTGATTTAGGATGTGAACTTGTGGCATGTAAAATAGAGTTGCACGATGTTGTTTTCCTAAAGAGTCTGGAACACATTTTATCATGCTCAATGTAGAGAGTAATATCTAGTAAATCAACCTTGCTATTACTGTGCAGACCCGTAAATTTGATGTTAAAGGCATTAGTGTTAAGATGTTGGACAAATAGACCCAAGGAATTCACATCTCTGGACCAAAACAGTAATACGTCATCTATGTATCTGCCCCAGTATAATACATGTTGAATCAATTCTGTGGGACAGTTTTGCCAGAAATTCTGTTTTTCAAAGAACCCCATGTACAGATTTGCAAAGGAGGGAGAGAATTTGGCACCCATAGTTACTCCTTTTATTTGACAGTACCAAGATCCATTGTATATGAAAACATTGTTATTGAGAACTGTCTGGATGAGATTCATCATCATATTAGAATGTTCTAACAAGGTAGCATCTCGTTTGTCAAGAAAGTGCTGGATGGCAATCATGCCCTGTGCTCTAGGGATACTGGTATACAGTGAGGCAACATCGAGGGTAACCATAAGATGACCCTTGGTCCACTTAAAATCACTTATTTTTCATAGTAAATCCTTTGTGTCCCTGATATAAGATGGTAAGATGCACACAAACGGCTGTAAAAAAATATCAATATATTCCGATAGTCTTTCCATAGGGGATCCTATCCCTGAGATGATAGGCCTACCCAGTGGTAAAGTACCTGTTTTTACGTATTTTAGGGAGAATGAAAATGCAAGGACATTTGGGAGTAGGATTGTACAAGTAACGATACTCAACGTCTGTAAGTAGACAACTATCCCTACAGTGACATAGTTTGTCCTATTGACTTCTTTTAATGGATTATAAGAGAGTTTGCAGTATGCTGTAGTGTCGGACAGCTGTCCATCAATCTTCTGGATATAGTCTCCCTTGTCCATCAAAACTATATTGCCCCCCTTGTATGCCTTGACTATATCTTGTGCCTCAGAAAGTGAACGTATGTAATGTTATGTGTTATGTTCTTATGTTTGGAAACATACAGCTCTTCCAATTTGAAAAATTCCAAGGTAACACGTTTGTAGAAGATATCAATCAAACTATCAGATGGCAAGGATGGAGTAAATTTGGAAGTAGGTTTAAGACCACTGTCAACACTGAGATAGGGGTCAACATTTAGATCAGACAGAATCTCTGATAGGGAAGGAGTAGAGGTAAAGTCGGTAGTATGTTCCAAAGATAAGAGTGTTTGGATATCTTTAACATCCTCAATTGTGAGATCACTGGGAGTATGAATACTTGAAATAGAAGAAGCCGTAGAGTTTTTTTCATGAAAGAATTTAAACAATTTACATTTACGATTGAATTTGTGTAAATTATTGTGTAATTCTGAAAAATCAGACAGAGAAGTCAGAACAAAACCAAGTCCTTTGCTCAAAATGTTTATTTGATGTTCATCAAGTGTCATGAGTGAAAAATTCATAATGGAAGTCTCAGATCGAGGAGGAACTGAACATAGTGAGCTGGGGCTTGGTGTACTTGGTTGCGAGACGCTGCCCTCATAGTTACACCTCCTTGTCTTTCTCTATTGTTTTTGTTTTTTCTATTTCCTCTTCTGATTCTCTTATATGCACCTGTTGACCTGGGCGGGATGGTTTTTGACACTTGCGGAATCTCTCCAGTTCCTCTAAAAAAGGTGATTTGTTAATGGCAACATTGGATAGTTGCCTGTTGGAGCTATTTAAATCATCACTTGTTCTACTTGAGATACTAGAAACTTCACTGTCACTGGTAGAAGCAATGGATGCCAACTCATCATGTGGTATCTGGTTGGTATCCACCCGTTTATCAACCTTGGTATTATCATATTTACCTGCATATGTAAGAACCCTGCCACTTCTGTAGTTGTTAGCGTCTCTTGTCGTTCATACTCAGGGGACCACTTCATGATTGTTATTATTTTATCGCATCGGCGAGCGGATTATTTTTTAGGAATAAATCCGTGCTAGATTATTGATCCATTTGCTGTATTTAGTTCTTAGTTTTGATACCAAATATATTAGCACATACATATGGCCATTTATCTTAAATGTTTTGGTCATATTTTCATCGAATTACAAACTTGGTGGCATGTAACCGCTGTATATTTGCACTATACTTGTAGAATTGATAACAAATTTAGCTTTTTTCGTTTTTCAAGATAGACACTATACTCTATAGGATTTTGTCCATTCTTGAGGATATAAAAATAAATTAAAAAAAACAATTTGGGGGGATATCTGGCTCTGTTTTTCA
The DNA here is from genome assembly GCF_031143425.1 of Pleurodeles waltl. Lineage (NCBI taxonomy): Eukaryota > Metazoa > Chordata > Amphibia > Caudata > Salamandridae > Pleurodeles > Pleurodeles waltl. The sequence goes on from NC_090437.1 coordinate 1,182,387,010, forward strand.
CTCTTTATCTGATTGCGAGCAGGATAACTATTTTCTCTGTTTCTGCTATTCCAAAATACACTGAGAGGATTTTTAGCATCAGTACTATTGTTTTACACCATCCTCTGTGGTTCTCTTTTTCTCTATTTTTTCAGGCTTATCATGGTCGTGTCTGTTGCTTAGAATACAGGATCAATGTACATGAATTTGACTACCACACCTTCAGGATTTCTCTTTGTTTAGAAACGCATGAAAAATACTTGGTGACTTGGAATTGTACCTAGCCTTGGGGTATGTCATGTTTCATCCACTTACTTTACTTTACTTTCTCTCCAGGTGTCTCATGTGTCACCGGTTGTTTTAATCACCGTTCACTATTCACAATTGATTCCTGACACTAGAACCAATATTGGATTCTATTATTCTTAGTCTACTTATTTCACGTGTGACGGTATGCACTCTCTATATGGTCATTTCTGGGTATGCATGGTTCATGCTTGTTACATCATTCTGATCACGGGTCTCTATTTTGGGTGATCTATGTAAAGTGAACTCCTTGTTCATCTATTGTAGAATCTGACTGTAGATATATATATATATATATATACAGTATATATATATATATATATATATATATTCTTGTATGTATACTGTACTGCCTTGAGGAAGTCTTGTTGACGAAACACATGTTGGCTGTTGTATCCCTGGATTCACGATGGAAGTTACCATATGGAACACTTGGATGAATAAAAATGCTACCATATACTCGTACTGAATTAGAACTTTTACTGATACAACACAAAGAAATGGACCTTCATGGTGTGCCTTGGTACAAAGTATCAAAATTGGACTTAGGTTGCTTGTGTTCCAGTTCAGAGAGGACTTGTCCTGGCAGTCCATGGTGGACTGTTCATATTGGAGCAGGGTCAAGTCTGGTTTGCATAACAGAGTGCAAACTGAGGAGGCATGCTGGGCAAAAGAACAATGGGTTTGAATGCTACCCCAAGTGATTGCGAGTGGTTCGACAAATTTGTTTGAATCATTAAGGGCTGAAGCATCTTTCAATTCTTCAAGGTCAATTACATCGGAATCATTGAGTTTGGTAATAATAAAAAGTTGTTGTTTAGGCCTGAATTTTCCAAGATGAGAACGAAACACTACACAAATACCAATATTATGTTAAATATTTACTAGAAATGTACAAATACAATGATTTCCCCCAGCATTACAAAGTGATAGTATAGTGAAAATTCAATATGCATTAAGCCAACATATTTGCAAGATATTGAAGGCTCATCAAGGTGGGTCTGGCCCTCTCAATTATTAAATGTGGGAAACACCCCAACATGAGGGGGCACATATTTAATAATTACCTAAGCACGATGAAAATTGTAACCTTTAAAGTTGTAAATAAAATATGTTTTCAAGAAACATGGATAATCAGGAGTTTTGACCTGGGGAATATGTTAATCTTTACACAATTGGCAACAAATCACTTGTGTCCCTGAAGGCCATTATTATTGGAAATTTTTTGATTTTGATTTGACATTTTACAATCCTAATGTTATGATCTTGATGTTATCTGAGTTATTACAAGAAAATTAACCTTTGCAATAATGAATCCTTTTCATGTACACATTCCACCTAGACATGCCATTGAGGGTTTCCTGGAATAAGTCATGAATGAAGATATTGAATATAGAGCTGAATAAAACAAAATCAAAGGAGAGGATCCTCAGTTTGAAAGGTTAGGATGCATGTATAGAACACTAAACTTACTTGACGATTTAGATTTTTTTTTGGTTTAGTTTCAATTAGCCAGGGAAATGAGAGAGATCATATTTTGTGAATATATTAGTGGCACAAAAGTTAGCATATGGTGACTAATTAACCTACATTTAGAAGTCTAGGAGAAAATAACATAAGTTGTAAAATGTGCACATTTGAATTATGGTGGGTCATGTGGCCACCATTCGTATTAAACACTACGTTTTAACATGAAAGATTTTGTATTCATATTAAATGATGAACTGAAATAAGTTAATGTGAAGAGTGTTCTTATCACGTTGAATATTAGCATTGAAATATTAAATCAATATGAATTAATCGTACTTATCTTGAATTAAATGAATTTTATTAATGCAAGTTATATATGTGCAGAAAAATAAATGCAAGTTTAAAAGTATTTTAACATGTTACAATAATGTTTGCAATAAAATATTTGCTTTGCATATTTGAATTGAATTGTTAGGTGTGCCACAGGTTTACTAATGTATTCATGTATATTAAGGTTTTCTTAGCTTGACGAGGCCTGAAAGATTCATTTTCCAGCAGTACTGGAAATAACTTGTTTATTCTGTTCCCTCTGATCTGAATTATTTTCCCTAGGCTGTTAATGTGATGTGAAATGTCCTATTGCATTGAAGGCACAGATGATGTTTGTTCTTAACAATATTGCATTATTTGTTCTAACTGTTGAACAAGACAGGAAACTCATGATTCCCATGTAAATGTATTAGTTAATTTAGTGTTCCATGAGAGAAGATCCTGATGTTACAAACAGTTAGATAATGTGATATTTTGTTGGAACTGTTGGAAATCATTGAATTGACAGTGCACTTTGCTGAGAAAAGCCGGAATAGTCGCAAAATTGATGGTGCCACCGACAGCTATTGGACACTGAATCTGACGGCTGAACTGAGCCCACCTGAAGAGCCAATGAATTGCTCGGGAATATTTCTAATTATTGAGGAACTTTGAAAAGCTGAAGTTAGTCCTAGAGAGATCGTGTTGGTGTGAGTTGGAGTCGGTCTTGATGTGATGAAGATGCCCAGCTGCTCTCTGCTTCTTCTGAATTCCTTTAACCCTTAGCTGTCATCTGATGAGCTTTAGTTTTAACTGCCCTATTCGTATATGTGGTTCAGTACTAATAAGCCCAACTAATTATGAACGTTTTTTCTGTCCTATGTGCAGCCCATGTTCTGCACTGTCCTGAAGCTGCTGTTAACTGACACCGGAAGAAAGTGACCATTCTGTCTGATGAAACATTAATGGGGGTTATTCTAACTTTGGAGGAGTGTTAATCCATCCCAAAAGTGACGGTAAAGTGACGGATATACCACCAGCCGTATTACGAGTTCCATAGGATATAATGGACTCGTAATACGGCTGGTGGTAAATCCGTCACTTTTCCGTCACTTTTGGGACGGATTAACACCTCCTCCAAAGTTAGAATAACCCCCAATGTCTGCTGTCTCATGAGGAGAGGTATGACTAAATGTTTCCGGTTTCCTTTTCAGTTTAGATAATTACACCAGCGTATTTATTTTTATAGTGAGTTGTCCTAGTTGGATGATTTTTCCAAATTATTTTTGTCTTTCTTTTTCTTTGTTTTGCCCGCATGTGTTACAAATAGGTATGTTCCAGCCCTGAAATCCGACTGTCAAACTGTATTTGATGATTTACTGATGTCACCATCATCTGTTTCAAAATCTGATAATAATGTGCATATTGTGCTGCCGCTAATCTATATTATTATTTTAAAGTTTTTAACAGTGTTGATGTTTAGTAGGTTAAATCTTTTCAGATGTATCAGTCAGAATATGGTTTTCATGTATGTTTATAACTTAGTTTTGCGCACCATAAATGTGACATTGATTTTGGGATTGTAGTAAAGCTTTGAAACTTTATTCAGTTTGACATTTTATTTAGTGTTAAATTGTTCATGATGTCGAGAATTGTTTATGGTTTATGTCATTGATTTGTGATTGAATGAGCCTGACTACTACATTCTGCCCCAAGTCCAATGATCTAGTCAACCTCGATTGGTTAGATTAGTGAAGGTGTCTCACCAGCGTGTTTTTTTTTTCTGAATTCGAGGCGGGGAGAAAATCTTCCCAGCACAGCGTGCCAACAGTTTTGGGAGCAAAGGATAGTTTCAATCTATCGACCTCTGGGTTTTGGGCCCAACCTGAGGGGAGAAAGTCAGCAACAGTGTGTGATCACTGTAATGGGAGCAGAGGGTCCCTATCAAAGCAGCTGAGTTTTATCTGGAGATGTGCCATTTTGAAGCTGAGAACACTTTTGCTTTAATTGTCGTAAGATTCCAAAACTGAGGGATGTGAGTCTTGTTGCATGTTGGTAGACCACTAAAACATCATGTGGTGGCTGCTTTGCCATTATTTGTAACTAGAGATGCAAACAGAGATTCTATCATTTTTGTGGGTCGAATCACTGTTATTATTCCGCAATGAATAAAGCCACTAGATCTTTTAAAAGAGATCTTTCATATATTTTTAGTGCTAGCAAAAGTTGGCTGAGAGGATATACTGTATTTTGATGAATCTGTCTTTTAAATACTTAGGTGGTCATTACAACATTGGCGGTAAAAGCCGCTTACCGCCGTGCAGAAGACCGCCAACACACCGCCGCGGCCGCGGAATTCTACCACGGTCATTATGACCCAAAGCCCGGAATCCGCCAAAATCTAGACACCCACACAAGTCCGCCACACCGAAGGTCAGTGATAAACTGGTGATAACAAAACCTCCACCGTCACGCCAACAGGAATACGCCCACACTATCACAAACCACGAATCCACGCAGGCAGTCTTTCAACCACAGTAATCCATTGGCGGTACACACCGCCACGCTCAAAATACACACACACTTCCAAAACACTACCACATTGGACAATTCGAAATACACACACCTGATACACATACACACACCACTCCCACACACCCAATACAATATAAAACACACACCCACATCACCCACAATCCCCTACGACCACAATTGCGACAGAAGGCCAGAGAGAGACTCCACCATCTACAAACTCGCATCCACAGGCACTCAACACCATCACCCACAGAACATCCACGCACCTCACACAACACACCTCTAAATATCACCCCACACATCACAACACACACCACCCCACACATCACCCACACCACCCCATGGCACCGCAAAGACACCCCAGGTTCTCGGAGGAGGAGCTTAGGGTCATGGTGGAGGAAATCGTCCGGGTAGAGCCACAGCTATTCGGATCACAGGTGCAGCACTTCTCCATTGCTAGGAAGATGGAGCTATAGCGAAGAATCGTGGACAGGGTCAACGAATTGGGACAGCACCCAAGAACTAGGAATGACATCAGGAAGAGGTGGAACGACCTACGGGGGAAGGTGCGCTCCGTGGTCTCAAGACTCCACATCGCGGTACAGAGGACTGGCGGCGGACCCCCACCTCCTCCCCGACAACTAACAAAATGGGAGGAGCAGGCTATACTGCATCCTGAGAGCCTCGCAGGAGTAGCTGGAGGAATGGACTCTAGTAAGACAAATCTTTACTACTTCATCCCCCATCCTACCTGCATGCCATCACATACCCCCACCCTCGCCCTCACCCCCATCACTCCAACTCCTCATACATGTCCCAATATCACAAACCACACATCCCAAACCCAAGCCCGGCATGCAACACCAAAGCATGGACAGCCATCACCAAAGAATGGCCACTGCACATACACATACACCCCCCTAAACCATTATCACACAAGGTCCTACACAGGAATGCAAGCACTGGGGTACACGGTCATCCACCCATTGCACACCATGGCACACACAGATGCAATAATCATTCCTTTACACCCCTGCAGGACCCCTACCCAACGTCACCGGACAGGAGGGTCCAGAAATGTCCACTCCACCCACAGAAGAGGCCCACAGTGATGACAGCAGCTCTGTCCAACTGGATCAAGATGACTAGCCCGGCCCATCTGGGACCTCAGGACAGTCGGTTCCCCTCACACTACACAAGTCACTACAGACCTTCCCCCCTCTGCAAACACCAGCACAGCACCCACCCAGCGGGCCCATACCTCTGTCCCCAGGACACGTCAAGCAGCAGTGTGTCCACCACTACAGGGAACCCAGGCTAACCCACCAGCCCAACAACACCAGGGACCTGGGGGCAGTGGCAGTGGGCACACGGTTCAGAGGACAGAGGCACAGGAACACAGGAGAACTGGAAGGGCTGCTGTGCGACAGGGGGAGGACAGGCCCAGGGAACCGACTCTCCACGAGGCCCTCTCCAACATCATGGGAGCCTACCACCATTCCCAGGAGACGATGGCAACGGTACTGGCCAAGTTTCAGGAGACCCAGCGGCTGCAGGAGGAACAGTATTTGGGCTTCAGGGAGGAACTCAAATCCATCAATTGCACCCTGGGCACCATTGTAGGGGTGCTGAAGGAACTCGTCAACACCAGGAGGGACACTGTGGCACTACAAGGGGCCCCTGACACTAGCCTTGACGATGAACTGCCCACCACCTCCGCCGGTGCTAGTGGACAGGAGGCACCACCACAGGACCACCACACCAGCACCCCACACCCTACAGAGGGAGAACCACCCCGCAAATGGTCCCTGAGATCCAGGACAAAGACAGAGAACGATGCCAAGACCCCCGCCAAGAAATGAGACCACCCTGATTGTCATCCTTTTGTCCCCCCTTGTCACCCTGTCCATTCTTAAACTGCCCCAGCTCCACTTCCTTTGCCCCTTTGGACAATGCACCTGTGAGACTAATATACTGGACTCTGCCATGGACATTCCTCCACCATCACCCCTCACCATTTTACACCCCCCTCCAATATTGAGCACTTAAATAAACACCCTTAAAGCACAAAACAATCAGGAGTCTGTCTGTGATTTCGAAATAGTGTATTAGCAATTACAGTGGCAAAATGCTCATTCAAATGTAATGTCAACATACCTATGTCACACAGCTCTAGTCCATGAGGAAACAAAGCAGATGTCACACACTGGGACCCACATCTGTGAAATCGTAAGGGAAAGTGACAACTCAGTGACCATACACTGGGTGAAAATGACAGACAGTAGAGAGGTAGTACATTTAAATCAGATGTAGCAGGCAGTGTTGTCTTCTTACCTGTGTCTCACTGGAAGTATTGCAGGATCACTGTGTTTCTGTTGTCTATGTCCTCTTCTTCTGCTTCCTCATCTTCACTGTCCACAACTGCCACAAGACCTCCATCCGGACCATCCTCCTGCAGAAAAGGCACCTGTCGTTGCAAAGCCAAGTTGTGAAGCATACAGCAGGCCACGATGATCTGGAATACCTTCTTTGGTGAGTAGAATAAGGGAACCACCTGTCATATGGAGGCACCGGAACCTGGCCTTCAGGAGGCCGAAGGTCCGCTCTATAATCCTCCTAGTCCGCCCATGGGCCTCATTGTAGCGTTCCTCTGCCCTTGTTCTGGGATTCCTCACTGGGGTCAGTAGCCATGACAGGTTGGGGTAACCAGAGTCACCTGCAAATGGCGAGGGACAACTGTTAGACACACACAAACTCATAAGGACATCCACAGACCCAGACAACTATTCCCACTGTATTGGGTCCATGTGCTCACCTAAGAGCCACAACTGGTGCTTCTGGAGTTGCCCCATCACATGAGGGATGCTGCTATTCCGCAGGATGTGAGCATCATGCACTGAGCCAGGGAATTTGGCATTAACATGGGAGATGTACTGGTCTGCCAAACACACCATCTGAACATTCATAGAAAGGTAACTCTTCCGGTTTCTGTACACCTGTTCACTCCTGCGGGGCTACCAAGGCCACATGTGTCCCATCAATGGCACCTGTGATGTTGGGGATATGTCCCAGGGCATAGAAATCACCTTTCACTGTAGGCAAATCCTCCACCTGAGGAAAAACGATGTAGCTCCGCATGGGTTTCAGCAGGGCAGACAACACTCTGGACAACACGTTGGAAAACATAGGCTGGGACATCCCTGATGCTGTGGCCACTGTAGTTTGAAAAACCCACTTGCTAGGAAATGGAGTACTGACAGCACCTGCACTTGAGGGGGGATTCCTGTGGGATGGCGGATAGCTGACATCAGGTCTGGCTCCAACTGGGCACACAGTTCATGGATTGTGGCACGATCAAGCCTGTAGGTGATGATCACATGTCGGTCCTCCATTGTCGACAGGTCCACCAGCGGTCTGTACACCGGAGGATGCCACCATCTCCTCACATGCCCCAGCGGACGGTGCCTATGGAGAAGAACAGCGAGCACAGAGTCAACCAACTCTGAGGTAGGTAAACACAGCTTACTCTGATAATATTAGCAATTGGAAATTAGCCTGTATGAGTGTTTAGCCAAGGCCTACATATGTGTGACGCAGTCAAAAATAATGCCATGTGGGCCCATGAAATGGCGGCTGCCTGACCTGTAAAGTGGGACAAGGGGATATGAGGTAACTGCGCTGGCGTTGTACACCGTCGCGGTAGGCGGTCGAAGACCGCGGCGCAATCCTGCATTGGTTAACATTGGACCCTATGGGTCCCAGGAGCCAATGATGATGTACGCCGGCGGTGACCGTACGCACCGCCGCGGACGTGACCGCCATTTTCTCTCTGTTTAATCACTTGATACCTGATCTTCGACAGGAGAGGATCTACACTGCAAGTGCTGCTGTGACCTCAGTCTGGAAGAGACAATGGCTCGTGTGTCTGGGGAAAGGGCCCCTGCCTTCAGCACGGAGGAGTTGGAGAAACTTGTGGATGTGGTCCTCCCCAGTACACGCTACTCTACGGTCCTCCAGACAAACAGGTAAGTACACTGTGAGCATGCTGTATGGGCAATGCCTGTGTGGAGTGGGGTAGATAAAAGATAGGGGGGGTGAGAATGAGGCATGCATGAAAAGACGGTGAGTGCATGTGCGTCATGGAAAGGGTAGGGATGCGGGTGCATGACTGTGACGGTGTGGGCGGTAATATCTTCTCCTTTTTTTTCCCCTGTACTATTCCTGTAGGTCAGCTCCCACCAGAAGAAGGACATTTGGCGTGCCATCGCCAAGGAAGCCCAGATCCTGGGGGCTACCACAGACGGAGCACCCACTGCCAGAAAAGATGGGAGGACATTCGCCGCTGGAGCAAGAAAACAGCGGAGGCCCAGCTGGGTATGGCCTCCCAAAGTGGGAGGGGTGCCCGTTGCACCATGACCCCCCTGATGTTCAGGATCCTGGCGTGGCGTACCTGGAGTTGGATGGGCGCTTGAGGGCATCACAGCAGCAAAAAGGGGGTGAGTACACTCTCATTCTGCTGATTCAGCGCGCATTGTAGGTGTCTGGGTGGGGGAGGTGGGCTGTGGGTTCTCCTAGGCCAGGGCGAGTTTAGCAGGCAAGGACCCTACTTAAGGCAGACCCTGTGGCACCCCACCCCACCTGTGTACAGTGCCAACTACACCTAGTCAGGCTCCTGTGACATCCATGTGTGCAGAAATCAGCCATAGCCTTGTAACCCATGTCCCTGGGATTGAATAGTGGACTCCAAGCGCGCGGTGTAGTGCAGGGGGCTTCTGTGTCTGTCGTGTCCACCAACGGTAGCGGGATTGCATGCACTCAACATGTCTTTCTTCTGTCTCCCCCCCCCTTTTTGTGGTCTCCCTGTTTTTGTGTGCATTAGCATCATCAGGCGGAGGAGCAGTGGCACCAGAGCAGGAGAGAGCTGCATCCCACATGGCCCTGGAGGGCGAAACTACGGAGTCTGAATTCACCAGTGGGACGGAGGGCGAAGGGAGCTCGACGGCGGGGAAAAGAGGAGCTGACACCAGCGATACGGACTCCTCCTCTGATGGGAGCTCCCTTGCGGTGGTGTGCCCATCTGTGCCCCCCGCATCTAGAGGTACAGCCGCCACCCCCCCTACCAGCACCGCCCTCCCAGCAGCCCCTCAGCTTTTGCCCCGTGCCCGCTCACCCAGGAGGGTGGGCATCACCTTTGCCCCAGGCACCTCAGGCCCTGCCCCTGGCACCCCTGCTGCCCTCAGTGAGGAGGCCATTGACCTCCTCAGGTCCCTCACTGTTGGGCAGTCTACCATTTTGAATGCCATCCAGGGTGTAGAGAGGCAGTTGCAACAAACCAATGCATTACTGGGGGGCATTCACTTTCATCAGGCAGCCCTTCAGCGAGCATTTCAGACTCTGGCCTCAGCACTGATGGCAGCCACTGTCCCTGTCTCCAGCCTCCTCCCTCCAACTTCCTCCACCCAGACCCACACCCCTGTACCTCAGCTTATCCCAAGCACACCATCAGCCCAGCATGCACACACCTCAACACACAAGGGAAGCTCAGGCAAACATAAGCACCACACAACCCACAGGCACTCACGCAAGCATCAGACCCATGCAGACACACCAACATCCACTGCCTCCACTGTGTCCCCCTCCTCCTCGTCTCCCTCCTCCTTCCCTGTCTCGGCTCCACTCACACCTGCATGCACTACATCCTCAGCCACTACGTCCATCACCAGCACACCCACCACCACACCCCGCTCACGTGCAGTCACCACCCCCACTACCATTCACACGTCCCCTGTGTCCTCTCCCAGTGTGTCTGTGAGGCCACCTCCCAAGGTACACAAACGCAGCCACACACACCCACCCAACAGCCATCCACCTCACAACAGTCTCCAGCCCATGCACCTTCACCCAAAGTCAGCAAACGTACACCTCCCACAACCACTACCTCTTCCTCCACTCCCAAACCCCCTCCAGCTACCCGTCCCAGTGTTCTGAAGAAACTTTTCCTGGCCATCCATGACCTCTTTCCCTCACCTCCCCCACCCCTTCAGTTTCCTAGGGCCCGACTCTCCAGGTCCCAACCTAGCACCTCAGCCACAACATCGGCGGGACAAGTGGTGCCAGTAGTCACCGGATTATGGAGTGCAAAAGGCAGCAGGGCAGCCAGTGTGGAAAGGAGCCAGAGTACGGACAGTCCCCCACCTGTCAAGCATAAAAAGTTGGCCACTGCCAGGTGGGAGAGGGGAAAGAAATCAGCCACCAAAGCCGCTCCCAGGGGTAGAGTTGGCAGTGTGGAGACAGCTGCGACACCATCCAAGCTGGGGAAGGGGCACATTAAAACCGGCAAGTCTGGGAAGATCAGCACATTGGACAAGACCACCAGCAGCAGCCCCGCTGCCCAAGACAAGACCGCCAGCAGCCCCACTGCCCAAGACAAGACCACCAGCAGCAGCCCCGCTGCCCAAGACAAGACCGCTAGCAGCCCGCTGCCCAAGACAAGACCACCAGCAGCAGCCCCGCTGCCCAGGATAAGACCGCCAGTAGCCCCGCTGCCCAAGACAGGACAGCCAGCAGCAGCCCCGCTGCCCAGGACAAGACCGCCAGCAGCCCCGCTGCCCAAGACAAGACCGCCAGCAGCAGCTCCGCTGCCCAGGACAAGACCGCCAGCACCACCGCAGGACAGTGAGCGCCAATGATTACTACACTACTGAGGCCGCCAAGGGCAGGATGAAGCACTCTGGGCACCAAGCCCCCTCCAGAACCAGTGGAGAAAGGCATCCACTACCTCTGTCCTTGGCAGGATGATGCACTCTGGGCACCAAGCCCCCTCCAGAACCAGTGGAGAGTTACATCCACTACCTCTGTCCTTGGCAGGATGAAGCACTCTCGTCACCAAGCCCTCTGGGCACCAAGCCCCCTCCAGAACCAGTGGAGAGTTACATCCACTACCTCTGTCCTTGGCAGGATGAAGCACTCTGGGCACCAAGCCCCCTCCAGAACCAGTGGAGACTGTTATCCACTTGAGGGACTGTGGCTTTGCACTCCCCAGGATTGAACAGTGGGCAACCCACCCACTGTAGAGACTTGAGAGACTGTGGCTTTGCACTCCCCAGGATTGAACAGTGGGCAACCCACCCACTGGAGAGACTTGAGAGACTGTGGCTTTGCACTCCCCAGGATTGAACAGTGGGCAACCCACCCACTGGAGAGACTGGAGAGACTGTGGCTTTGCACTCCCCAGGATTGAACAGTGGGCAACCAACCCACTGGAGAGACTTGAGAGACTGTGACTTTTCGCTCCCCAGGACACATCAATGGGAATGGAGCCCCCTTGTGGATTTGGCGTTGTGCACTCATCCGGCTGAGGTGCCTACCCCCTTCCCTTCCCCCTGAGGTGCCTGTTTTATTTCTATCTGATGCCCCTGCAGTGTTTTCTCCGTCTTATTTGGGTATTGAGTGTGGGCCTTGCCCATGCCTTTTGGGCATAGTCCACAGACTATGATGGTGGAATCCCTTGGACTTGTGTTCTTGGTGTATATAATTGTTCATAGTATAAATGTGTATATATGTAAATATTTTTGATTACTGTAATTTAATATATTACAATTATTTGACTCATTTTCTTTTGTCCTTGCATTCTTCCAGGGGGGGGGGTTGGGGGGGTTTAACTGTGATGTATCAATATGTATTGGTGTGTGTGTTGTCGTGGGTGAGGGTGGGGGTGTTGTGTATTGCATGTGTGTGTGTCACTGTTTTTTCCCTCCCCCCTCCCCTGTGTCGTAGGTGCAGTACTCACTGTGGTCTTCGCCGCCGGCGTTTGTGCTCCTGGTAGAGGAGCAGGAAGATAAAGGCTGGGAGTATCTGAAGTTCTGGTTCCATGGCGTCCTGGTTCCTCGTGGGGTGTGTAGAGGTGAGCGTTTTCCCTTCGAAGTCCTGTTTCTGCTGTGTTTATGTTCGCGGTGAATCTGCCCCGGAAAAGGTGGCGGATTGGTGGCTTGTAATTCTGTGGGCGGTACATTGTCTTCCGCCTGTCTGTTGGCGGTTACCAATATCCCTATAACTTTCCCCCCTTTTCTTCACAACGTTTGAGTTTCTGTAATAGGCAGGCTGCTCCAGACACCCATTAGTACCTTAAAGTTGTTTTTATTACTTACTAATTAAATCATGGATCGAGAGAGATTAGCAGCTGATCTCTTTAGTAACCTAGAATCAACTGGCAACCTACCTCGAAGTAATGTAGTTAGCGCCCATAAGGTCACAATAGGTCTAAGAGATAAATTCATTAAATTAGAAAAGTTTAAAAAACAGGAGGTTTCCAGATGGTGGGACGGAGCCACACTCAAACAATATATCAAATTAAAAAGAATACCAAGAGGGCTGAGATCGCATATCTTTCCTACTTTCGACGATTTAGAACAAGATCTTTTGGATTGCTGGGAACAAGAACTAATTTCCAGCTCATTTAAACTGATAAACATTTTGATAGAAAATGCAGACAGAAAGGCATCCAAATTACAGGCAGAAATTGCCACCCTTAGAGGCAGAAATTCATAGTCTGAATTTAGAAGCAGAAACTACAAAAAACGATGCAATTCTAAATGAAATTATCAACCAACACCAGAATGAGGTTACACAAAGGAAAGCTCGTAAACTCAAATGAGATGAAGTTGACTATAAAAATGGTATTCACTTTTTTCCAAAAATACGACCACTTAATCAAAAGAGGGGAACAAATACGAACAGAGGAGATGGGCTCACAATCTTCACTTAGTGTCACTTCAGTGAGTAGTAATGAATCAACTAATAGTAGTAACATAACAAGACAAGATTTAACATTGCAACACGGAACCCCTTCTTTTTTAGCAGAGGTTCAGAGGATCAGACAAGGACATTGGGAGACAAACCGACGGAAAGAAATACCTGTAAAACAAGGAGGGGCAGGAGAGGAGGGAAGCTTAGAAACAAGAGAAGGGATGCAGACCAGATCACGAAACAAGTAGTCTCAGAAAATGTGACCAAGGATATGATCAGCATCAAGAATTTATCAGATTTACCACTAACACCCCACGATTTTTCACTTTTGAGCAAAGGCCTAGGGTTTTTCCCTGATAATGTTGGTGACTTAAAAAAAACGAAAATAGATTTTTACAAGTTTATTAGGCGCCTCAAAATTAGGAAACATTTTTCCACTCAGACTGAGACTAGAACTGGGGACATGCTTCAGGACATAAATAACGACTATCATCCTCTCTCAATTCAAGATGTACATGACACTGCAACACTTTTATCAATTACAGACTATGAACAGAATCCCACTACAGTCCTACAGATACTTACTGAACTAGATATTCCTGTTGAGACATTGGGTAGTGGTCTGAGGTCGAAATCCAAGTGGACACCTAATCTTGCCAGTGACAATTGTATTGACACCTTTTACAAATTAGTTTGGCAGGATTTGAATGCTTCTGAAATTAAAAATAGAAAACGGCGCTGTTCCTTTTCTAGCAATTTGAATTTTGAAGAAGGTAGGGCTTTGAGACATCTACAAACACACAAGGATATAACTATCAAGGAGGCTGACAAAGGGGGAAATATAGTTATTATGAATACGAAAGACTATGATCAAGAAATATATGGTCAATTAGCAGATGACACTTGCTATGAAAAAATTGCTTCAGATCCCGTACCAGCTCTAACTAATGAAATCAACAAATTCCTTAGTAAGTGTTTTGATGAACACTTAATTAATGAGGATGAATGCACTTACCTACGTGTCTTTAGACCAAGACACCCATGCCTGTATACTTTACCAAAGATTCACAAAAATCAACATCGTCCCCCAGGTAGACCTATAGTGTCAGGGATGGGTGGTTCCAATGAAAGAATATTTGAATATGTGGATATTTTTTTACAAACCTATGTGACAAATCTTCCTTCATACATTAAAGACACCAAACACATCTTAAGTATCCTCACTGATATCAATTGGGAACCAGGGATGACTCTTGTTACCCTGGATGTGACTTCCCTCTACACTAGCATCAGACATACCTTAGGACTACAGGCTGTACGTCATTTTCTTAATAACAGATCAGCTAGCCTATATAACCACACTGTGATGCTGCTAAAGATGATTGACATTATTTTGAACAATAACTTCTTCCTATTTAAAAAAGAATGGTTTCGTCAGAAACGTGGAGTTGCTATGGGATCCAGATTTTCACCAGCTTACGCCAACCTCTTCATGGGTTATTTTGAACATAACGTGATCTGGAGTTCGAAAGGGAACACATGGAACATGGACATATTATTTTGGGGTCGCTACATTGATGACTGTATTATGATCTGGACGGGGGACATACCCAAACTGAATAGTTTTATAGAATACCTTAACTCGAATGACCTCAACATTGCTTTTACTTGGGAGCACAGTAATAAGAGTATTCCCTTTCTTGATGTTGAATTATTCATCCACAATAACAAGATCGAAAGCCGTCTTTATAGAAAAGCACGGCATGCAATACAATACTACATGCAACAAGCTCACATCCCAGGCATCAGATTGAGGCGATTCCGTTTGGTGAAATGGTCCGAGCTAGACGCAACTGTAGCTTGGATACTGATTTCTTTGAATGCATCAATGATATGGAGCACAGATTTAAGCAACGGGGATACAAACCATGTATTCTTAAGCAAGCCAGTAATAGGATTTTAAACATTTCAAGAATTGACACTCTCAAACAAAAATCTAGAACATTTAATAGTAACATTTGTTGTGTAGCTGACTATTCACAAGCCACCTCAATACTACGCAAATGTATGACAAGGCATTGGCCGATATTACGAGCGGATACAACTCTAAGGAGTTTTATTTCAGATACTCCACTTCTTACATTCCGTCGTGGCAGAACTCTTAAGAATACATTATGTCCGAGCTACCCTAGTAAACAACACCATGAAGATTGGCTCACTAGCCGCAATAAGGGATTCTATAAATGTGGGCAATGTGGAATGTGTAGATGGGCAAGAACGGGGATCTCTACCTTTCATAATCAGATTGGTGATCGATTTCCCAACACCTCTCACATTACATGTAACAGCAATTACGTAATTTACATGATAATTTGCAAGTGCAGCAAATACTATGAAGGCAGCACTATCAGATCCCTCAAAATAAGAATGAGTGAACACTATCGAGCAGTGAGACAAAATGACAGTCGGTATCCTGTGGCAATACTCATCAATCAATGCCCGGCCCAGGGCCTAACCAAAAGCTTTGAATTTTATGGGTTTGAGAATATATCCAAAGACCCACGAGGAGGGAATAGAGAATTACACCTTAGAAGACGTGAATGTACTTGGATCCTCAAATTAAGAGCAGTGGAGGAAGGTCTTAACACAAATTATGAAATGGAGTACTTCCTAGGTGATTAATTTTACTATCATAATAACGTATAATTTGTACACTGTATGTCCAAGTATGAATTTAATCATTACTGTCAAACTCTATCAACATAGTATACAACACTACCTAATATGGAAGAATGAGCCCAGTTCAATTCTGGTGCTAAGATGGTGAACTCTGTTCAAATGTGAAGTGTTACTATTATTACAGTATTTACATTACATATGAATTCACACTTTATTGGTAAGTATCACCAATCCTTGATGATCACATGAAACGAATAATTAGGACGATGACTACTTAGGATTACTTGGCTGATTACACTTTGTTTTTACTATTTTGTATCATCTCTTATTCTCGGGACCCTTCAAACAAATTACTTCTAAGTTACATTATTCTCCTTATCGATTAAAAGAAGGATCAAATAAACATACTGCCCGTCATGCCGAAGAATTTTATACACACTCCTGAGACCTTACTCTGTGTCGTGTAAGACCTTATTCGGTGTCTTTCTATCAATTTGTGTAGGCGCCTAAGATTATTCGCATTAGATAATGCTTATCAATTTCATCCACCCAGTTGGACACTGTCTTTTAGTTGTGTCTTTCACATTCCAAGATGGCGCCCACTTCTTCCTTTCAACACTGTCCTTTTTCTATTTCGGACCAGCCGATGATTCTCATCATCGAATAAAAGAAGGACCAAACAAACATACTGCCCGTCATGCCGAAGAGTTTCACACACACTCCTGAGACCTTACTCTGTGTCTCTTCTATACCTTATACTTCTAGGTAGGTGACATTAATGTTAACTTATGTATTTTGCACTTTATTTTGAGGGGGCTGAGTCTGGTTGATCAACTTAGAAGCAACATATGATTATAATCTTTGTTACATTGGTTTTAGATGAGACGGAGGGCTTACACGTCCTTTTTCTCTACATACACGCCAGCTTAATCATCGGGGAGCAAGACACAGCGCCCCAACACAAGAATTTACCCAAAATAACTGTTTTGTTTATAGGTACGTGACCTTTTACTGTTAGAATTATGCCATATTGCTTATGTTTGTCACTACTTCCTTAGTATATTCCTTCTCTTCTAGATCGCACCGTAAAAGATTTTGGATCCATACGTGCTGACTTATGAGTACTCCCTCACGAAGACTCGGGGATAATAGTGTTTTGCCCCCGTCACGTGATTCCCACTACTCTTTCTCTATTGGTACGTGATAGTCCTTTTGTTAGTTCCTTTTAAATTAAGCTTACTCATTATCTTCCTCCTAATGACTTTGTAACCGGGCGCCTCCAGACGCCGGTTCCGGGTCGGAGCGAACGGCCGCCGGAGGATACCCCGGGGGCACCCGAGGGATTCCTGACGTGATGACGTCCCACGTCATCCGTCAGATAGAACGAGGAGGGACGACCGACGGAGGGGGAGAGTCGCGCAACCCAGAGAGAGACGCCGACGTCAGGGAGAGCCGGAGAGACGAACGCCGTGGACCACCAAGAGAGAAGGAAAACCCCGCCGTAGAGAAGGAAAAGCGGACAGAGAGCGGAAACCCTTGGGCGCCTCCCGCCCCTGTTGAGACGAAGTCGGGAGATCGCCTACAAGCCGGCCACGTCCCTGGAGGGGCGTGGCCAAGTCAGGTACGAGCGTACCGGGGCTGGGACTGGGGTTCTGGGTGGTTGGCTGGGTTTAAAGGGGCTAAGAGGAGAGGGCTGAGGTCGTGTAGGGAAGGGGATCCCATTTAATCAGCACCACAGTTAACTGAAGGGTAACCCCACAAGGACCGTACCCAGACCAGTGGATAGAACTGTAAGGGGGTCACAAACAGGGCACAACAAAAGGAAGACACAAGAGAAACGTACCCCCCCCCACATTCCTTCACCTCCACACAAACCCCCCCCCCCCCTCTCACTCCTTACTAACCCCAATTAACCCTATATAGATAAATTTCCCCACTTACCTGTTCCTTTCTCCTTCTTTGTTTTGGGAAATCCTGGGGCCATGAGAGCCGGGTGAACAAGACCACTCCCTCCGGACCGGACCAGGCTGTCCCGGGAACATCAAGGAACCCTGAAAAGAAAAGGGATTTATATATTAGTTTGGACTTGGAATATAACACTTTGGCGGAAAAGCTAGTGCTACAATCTCAACGAAGAAATAAATAAACGTACTACACCCTTAAGTGCCGCGTCTGTCACCTTCTTCCAATATCCCCTCGACTCGGGATAAAGGACCCCGTCACAGTGGTGTCAGAAGTGGGATTTTGGAATAGGTGACAGAGACTTCCCAACCATGGAGGAGAAGTGTACCATATCCGATATGATGCAACAGTTGGCCTCCGGACAAAGACACCTACAATTAGTGTGGGAAGAGCAACAAAAAGAGGCCAAATTGGGAAGAGAGGCACTACAAAATGCCCTTAAGAGTCAGGCCACCATAATGGCCAACAACCAGTTGGTTCATGAAACCGCCATTAAGAATCTCACAGATACCATCGCTGCTACTCGCGTACACCCGAATGTGCCCAGTTCGGTCTTACAACGATATCAAGAAGGTGAAGACCCCGATGCCTTTTTCACCAATTTTGAACGAGTTGCTACTTCCGCTACTTGGCCTCAGGAGCGATGGGGCCAATATATCGCCCCCTTATTGACGGGGACTCTTCAAGCCGCCTATCAAGCGGTAAACCCCGGTGGAATAACCCCCTATAAGGATATTAAAAAGAGCATCTTAGAACGGGTGGGTTTTGATTCTGAACATTATCGCATCCGGTTTAGAAAAGCGAAGTGGGGAAACAATGAAAATCCCCGGGCCCTATATTTTAGGATCAAAGATCTGGGTCTCAAATGGTTGGGTCCCATAGGGACAAATCGGGAAGACATTATTGAGATCGTACTCTTAGAGCAATACTTGGATGCTCCGCCTCCGTCTACACGCAATTGGATCAAACAACATCCAAACCCGGATACCAATACTACCATCGAGTTGGCCTGTGCCTTTCATCGCTCCCTTGAATTCAAAGTAACCCCCCCCGATCAACACCTAGTCCCCTGCGTCTGGGTTCGGGAACATCCGCGACAGCGGGACGAAGAATCAATGAGGACATAGCGAAATCCCGGGGACTAGATAGGCCCTATATACAACAACCTCAGTGTTTTAGTTGCGGGGAATGGGGCCACATAGCTCGAGGTTGCCCCCTGAAGACAGAAAAACCAGAACCCATGGAAATAGGGGTCACAAGGGGAAGAGTCTTTTACACAGGGAGAAGAGACACCCCTTATAAAAAGAGACTGATTATCAATGGGAAAAGCACAGTGGCCCTCATCGATTCAGGGTGCAGCCAATCTGTGGTCAGGGCCGGGTTGTTCAACGCACATTACTATTCGGAATTCACGGTATCAATCTGTTGCATCCATGGGGAAACCAGAGAATATCCCCTAATCTGGACAACCCTCACCTGGGGAGGAAAAGAAATACCCATAAGAGTGGGTTTAGTAGAGCAACTGGTTGAAGAAGCAATTATAGGAACTGACTTTTCGGAGTTCCCGCAACTCCTAGACAGCCTTAGACAGCTCGAAGAAACCAACAACTGGTGGAAGGACGCTCCTTTCTCCAATATGCCTCTATCACCTCCGAGGGTACGACCTAAACTCACCCGGAAGGAGAAAAGAATAATTAAGAAAACCTATACCCAAGACCCCTCCAGCAGGACCAGGGTAATTACAAAGGTCCTCGCCCTCACTGCTCTTCCCAGCTTCCGGACTTCGCAAAGAGAAGACCCCAGTTTAATTCATGCATGGAAAAGTGCACGCCCACGGAACCCCCAGGATAAGGGTCCCTCGTTCACCATAGTTAAGGACCTATTATACCGAGTCACTTACAAAGACCAAGACAAAAAGAAACAGTTGATAGTTCCAGAACCTTATAGACAACAAGTTCTACACTTAGCACACAGCCAGCCCGGGGGTGGACACTATGGGAGGGAGAAAACAGAGGAGTATTTGTTGAGGAAGTTTTACTGGCCGGGGGTATTTTCCCAGATTAGGAAATTCTGTCAACAATGTCCAAAATGCCAATTGATTGACCCAGGCTCACGGAGAAAGGCCCCTTTACAACCCCTCCCCATCATTGATGTCCCCTTCTCCAGAATAGGGATGGACCTCGTTGGCCCTCTTCTGCCCTCGTCGAGAGGCTATCGTTATATATTGGTATTAGTAGATTACGCCACAAGATACCCTGAGGCTATTCCCCTCTCTAGCATTAACACCAAAAGTGTTGCTCACGCCATGATAGGGTTCTTTTCCCGAATTGGGTTTCCTCGAGAAATCCTAACGGACCAAGGTACCCAATTTATGTCCAACCTGATGACACAAATATGTCAGCTATTGGGGATTAAACAGTTACGGACGTCGGTTTATCATCCACAAACCGATGGTTTGGTGGAGAGATATAACCGTACCCTCAAAACACTACTAAAGAAAACTATCTCGGAGACTGGTAAAGACTGGGATAGGAAACTCCCTTTAGTATTATACGCAATCAGGACACACGAACAAGCCTCTACGGGCCATAGCCCGTTTGAGCTGTTGTTTGGGCGACAACCACGGACCCTACTAGATATGGCCGCTGAGATGTGGGAAGAAGAAGACGGGGAAAAAACCATTCTAAAGTACGCCCGTGAGTTAAAAACCCACCTACATACAGTATGGGAAAGCGTAAGGGAACACATGGAGAGGGCCCAAGACAAACAGAAAAGGTATTATGATCGAAATACCCAATTAAGGTCCTTTTCCCTAGGAGATAAAGTGCTAGTTCTTCTCCCCAGTTCAGACAACAAATTGTTGGCCAAGTGGCAAGGACCCTACACCGTAACAGGACTAGTAACCCCCGTAACTTATAAAATTCAGCTTTACGACACTCCCCCTAGGTCACAGATCTTCCATGTTAACTTATTAAAAAGATGGGAAGAACCTCCGAACGACCCAAGGCACGGCTGCCTAGTTAATACCGTTAAGGAATTAGAGATAGGGTGGTGACCCACTGATCCCCCTGGCGAGAGAGAGGTTCCTATCATTAATACAGAGATCTCGATTCAACAAAATAGACAATTGAAGAATCTCTTTGATAAACACGGTCGGGTGTTCTCCTCGGTACCCGGTAGAACACGATTGGTACATCATCAAATCCTCACACCACCTGGGAAGACCGTACGACTAAAACCTTATCGTATCCCTGAAGCTAGGAAAACCCTCGTAGAAAACGAAATCGAGAAGATGTTAGATCTAGACATCATAGAACCTTCCCAAAGCCCCTGGTGTTCGCCCGTGGTCTTGGTACCCAAACCTGATGGGTCTATACGTTTCTGTATTGACTTTAGACGGGTCAATTCCATATCACAATTTGACACCTATCCTCTTCCTAGGATAGACGAGCTCTTAGAAAGGTTGGGGAAAGCGAAATACATGTCTACCCTTGACTTGACCAAGGGATATTGGCAGATCCCGTTGGGTCCCGAAGACAAGGAAAAGACGGCTTTCGCTACCCCCTCAGGATTGTATCACTTTAAGGTTCTCCCTTTTGGGTTACATGGCGCCCCCGCCACCTTCCAACGTCTCATTGACACCATATTACGACCTCATACCCGATACGCGGCGGCCTATCTGGATGACATCGTTATTTTCAGTGAGACCTGGGAAGACCATCTGGTCCACATAGACCACATCTTCTCGGCATTAAGGAAGGCTGGACTGACAGCCAACCCCGCCAAGAGCCGACTGGCTTTTAATGAGATCTCCTACCTGGGTTATCACATTGGCAACGGTATACTTCGACCACAAAAGAATAAAATCGAAGCCATCCTACACACCAATGCTCCCACCACGAAGAAGGGAGTTCGTTCCTTTTTAGGTCTAGTGGGGTACTATCGAAGGTTCATTCCCCACTATTCCAGTTTGGCTGCCCCCCTAACCAATCTCTTAAGAAAAGGACAACCCAACAACATCCCACGACTAGACCCGACTCAACTTCATAGTTATCATACCTTGCAAAGGTGTCTCACCACTCAACCGATATTGAAATGTCCTGAGTTTGACAAACCCTTTCATCTCCAAACGGATGCCTCCGACGTGGGGGTAGGGGCCGTTCTTTTTCAAAAGGATGAAGACGGAGTGAGCCATCCCGTCGTCTTTATTAGCCGTAAGCTGTTTCCCAGGGAGCAAAGATACCCCATTATAGAGCGGGAATGTCTTGCCATTAAGTGGGCTATCGAAAGTCTCCAATACTATCTTTTGGGCAGACCTTTCCTACTGTATACGGACCATGCACCCCTTACGTGGCTCTCAAGATATAAGAATACCAACAATCGTATATTGAGATGGTTCATGGAACTCCAACCTTTCTCCTTCCAGGTTTGCCACCTCCCTGGTGACCTTATGGGTCAGGCTGACTATTTGTCCCGGTTTCCGGATCTGGTGGGGCTCGATCAGCCCCATTCATGTGAGGGGATGTGTAACCGGGCGCCTCCAGACGCCGGTTCCGGGTCGGAGCGAACGGCCGCCGGAGGATACCCCGGGGGCACCCGAGGGATTCCTGACATGATGACGTCCCACGTCATCCGTCAGATAGAAGGAGGAGGGACGACCGACGGAGGGGGAGAGTCGCGCAACCCAGAGAGAGACGCCGACGTCAGGGAGAGCCGGAGAGACGAACGCCGTGGACCACCAAGAGAGAAGGAAAACCCCGCCGTAGAGAAGGAACAGCGGACAGAGAGCGGAAACCCTTGGGCGCCTCCCGCCCCTGTTGAGACGAAGTCGGGAGATCGCCTACAAGCCGGCCACGTCCCTGGAGGGGGGTGGCCAAGTCAGGTACGAGCGTACCGGGGCTGGGACTGGGGTTCTGGGTGGTTGGCTGGGTTTAAAGGGGCTAAGAGGAGAGGGCTGAGGTCGTGTAGGGAAGGGGATCCCATTTAATCAGCACCACAGTTAACTGAAGGGTAACCCCACAAGGACCGTACCCAGACCAGTGGATAGAACTGTAAGGGGGTCACAAACAGGGCACAACAAAAGGAAGACACAAGAGAAACGTACCCCCCCCACATTCCTTCACCTCCACACAAACCCCCCCCCTCTCACTCCTTACTAACCCCAATTAACCCTATATAGATAAATTTCCCCACTTACCTGTTCCTTTCTCCTTCTTTGTTTTGGGAAATCCTGGGGCCATGAGAGCCGGGTGAACAAGACCACTCCCTCCGGACCGGACCAGGCTGTCCCGGGAACATCAAGGAACCCTGAAAAGAAAAGGGATTTATATATTAGTTTGGACTTGGAATATAATACTTTGGCGGAAAAGCTAGTGCTACAATCTCAACGAAGAAATAAATAAACGTACTACACCCTTAAGTGCCGCGTCTGTCACCTTCTTCCAATATCCCCTCGACTCGGGATAAAGGACCCCGTCACAGACTTACAATAATTTTATTTCAGATCGTACATTATCTTGAAGAGTTTTACTTGAGGATAAGCCATTTATTCATGTTAACACCTTACTTATACTTTGGTACGTTTGTCTTTATTCAGACACACTTGCGAATGCTTAATTTAGCACACTCACTCACCAATTTCCTAGGTATTATGACGCCTTTCTGTTTCCTTTTTTCCCAATGACACCCTTTCATTAAGAGTACATGTCTCAACCTTAGTTTCCGTTTCTCATCGCCACATATCTAGTGGGAGTCTTTATACCTATTTCTAATTCTCAATTTCTACTTCGTTTCACATGCACATCAAACTTTTGGTGATATTTATAATAATAACAAGTTTATTACTTGTGGTAGACTGTAGTCACAGTTTTTTCTCTGTGGCTCCGTTTGGTAATGTCACTTGATGATTTTAGACACTCACGCGATACTGGGGAAGGACTTGGCCACGATTTTAGTGCCAGGTATTAATTTTCCATAATCATGTATAACTACAGATTATGACCAAGATCATTATTTTGTTTCTTACAGCCCTGAGAAGTCAATGAGATTAATTTCTCGGAGACAAAACACGTGTTGGCTGTTGGATGTTGTTGTGATGACCACATATGGAATCTTTCTGATGTGATGAACATGTATGAAAACCTCGTGTAGGAGGCTGGCCTGGCTTGTAGTGGGTACCAAGGGGTACTTACACTCTGTACCAGGTCCAGTTATCCCTTATTAGTGTAGAAGAGGTGTCTAGCAGCTTAGGCTGATAGAAAAGGTAGCTTAGCAGAGCAGCTTAGGCTGAACTAGGAGACATGCAAAGCTCCTACTATACCACTGGTGTCACATGCACAATATCATAAGAAAACACAATACACAGATATACTAAAAATAAAGGTACTTTATTTTTATGACAATATGCCAAAAGTATCTCAGTGAGTACCCTCAGTATGAGGATAGCAAATATACACAAGATATATGTACACAATACCAAAAATATGCAGTAATAGCAATAGAAAGCAATGCAAGCAATGTATAGTCACAATAGATTGCAATGAGAGCACATAGGTATAGGGGCAACACAAACCATATACTCCAAAAGTGGAATGCGAGCCACGAATGGACCCCAAACCTATGTGAGCTTGTAGAGGGTCGCTGGGACTGTAAGAAAACAGTGAGGGTTAGAAAAATAGCCCACCCCAAGAACCTGAAAAGTAGGTGTAAAGTGCACCTAAGTTCCCCAGAGAGCACAGAAGTCGTGATAGGGGAATTCTGCAAGGAAGACCAGCACCAGCAATGCAACAATGATGGATTTCAGGACGAGAGTACCTGTGGAACAAGGGGACCAAGTCCAAGAGTCGCGACATAGTCGAGATTGGGCAGTTGCCCAGGAAATGCCAGCTGAGGGTGCAAAGAACCTGCCACCGGATGGTAGAAGCTGTGGATTCTGCAAAAACGAAGAGGACTAGGAACTTCCCCTTTGGAGGATGGAAGCTTGCAGAGGTGTTTCCACGCAGAAAGACCGCAAACAAGCCTTGCTAGCTGCAAGGGTCGCGGTTAGGGTTTTTGGATGCTGCTGTGGCCCAGGAGGGACCAGGATGTCACCAATTGCGTGAGGAGACAGAGGGGGCACCTAGCAAGACAAGGAGCCCTCACAGAAGCAGGCAGCACCCGCAGAAGTGCCGGAACAGGCACTACGAAGAGGAGTGAACCGGAGCTCACCCGAAGTCACAAAAGAAGATCCCACGACGCCGGAGGACAACTCAGGAGGTTGTGCACTGCAGGTTAGAGTGTCAGGGACCCATGCTTGGCTGTGCACAAAGGAAATCCTGGAAGAGTGCACAGGAGCCGGAGCAGCTGCAAATCACGCGGTACCCAGCAATGCAGTCTAGCGTGGTGAGGCAAGGACTTACCTCCACCAAACTTGAACTGAAGAGTCACTGGACTGTGGGAGTCACTTGGACAGAGTTGCTGAGTTCCAGGGACCACACTCGTCGTGCTGAGAGGGGACCCAGAGGACCAGTGATGCAGTCTTTTGTTGCCTGCGGTTGCAGGGGGAAGATTCCGTCGACCCACAGGAGATTTCTTCAGAGCTTCTAGTGCAGAGAGGAGGCAGACTACCCCCACAGCATGCACCACCAGGAAAACAGTCGAGAAGGCGGCCGGATCAGCGATACAAGGTTGCAGTAGTCATCTTTGCTACTTTGTTGCGGTTTTGCAGGCGTCCAGAGCAGTCAGCGGTCGATTCCTTGGCAGAAGATGAAGAGAGAGATGCAGAGGAACTCTGATGAGCTCTTGCATTCGTTATCTAAAGAATTCCCCAAAGCAGAGACCCTAAATAGCCAGAAAAGGAGGTTTGGCTACCTAGGAAGGAGGATAGGCTAGCAACACAGGTAAGAGCCTATCAGGAGGAGTCTCTGACGTCACCTGCTGGCACTGGCCACTCAGAGCAGTCCAGTGTGCCAGCAGCACCTCTGTTTCCAAGATGGCAGAGGTATGGAGCACACTGGAGGAGGTCAGGTCACTCCCCTTTCCTTTGTCCAGTTTCGCGCCAGAGCAGGGCTGGGGGATCCCTGAACCGGTGCAGACTGGCTTATGCAGAGATGGGCACCATCTGTGCCCATCAAAGCATTTCCAGACGCTGGGGGAGGCTACTCCTCCCAGCCCTGACACCTTTTTCCAAAGGGAGAGGGTGTAATACCCTCTCTCTGAGGAAGTCCTTTGTTCTGCCTTCCTGGGCCAAGCCTGGCTGGACCCCAGGAGGGCAGAAACCTGTCTGAGGGGTTGGCAGCAGCAGCAGCTGCAGTGAAACCCCGGGAAAGGTAGTTTGGCAGTACCCGGGTCTGTGCTAGAGACCCGGGGGATCATGGAATTGTCTCCCCAATGCTAGGATGGCATTGGGGTGACAATTCCATGATCTTAGACATGTTACATGGCCATGTTTGGAGTTACTATTGTGACGCTATACATAGGTAGTGACCTATGTATAGTGCATGCGTGTAATGGTGTCCCCGCACTCACAAAGTCCGGGGAATTTGCCCTGAACGATGTGGGGGCACCTTGGCTAGTGCCAGGGTGCCCACACACTAAGTAACTTAGCACCCTACCTTTACCAGGTAAAGGTTAGACATATAGGTGACTTATAAGTTACTTAAGTGCAGTGGTAAATGGCTGTGAAATAACGTGGACGTTATTTCACTCAGGCTGCAGTGGCAGGCCTGTGTAAGAATTGTCAGAGCTCCCTATGGGTGGCAAAAGAAATGCTGCAGCCCATAGGAATCTCCTGGAACCCCAATACCCTGGGTGCCTCAGTACCATATACTAGGAAATTATAAGGGTGTTCCAGTATGCCAATGTGAATTGGTGAAATTGGTCACTAGCCTGTTAGTGACAATTTGGAAAGCAGAGAGAGCATAACCACTGAGGTTCTGGTTAGCAGAGCCTCAGTGAGACAGTTAGTCATCACACAGGGAACACATACAGGGCACACTTATGAGCACTGTGGCCCTGGCTGGCAGGGTCCCAGTGACACATACACTAAAACAACATATATACAGTGAAATATGGGGGTAACATGCCAGGCAAGATGGTACTTTCCTACACCTCGCACAAGAATAAAGACACTGAACTTTAACTCTGTTTGGATTATATATTGATTCTCTGAAGACCAAGAACCTAACTGCACAGACTCTTGTCTTATTTCATACGAGTGCCCTGGCCTTTTGAACCACTGCAGTGTTTGTTTGTACCGCCGTGGCGGTCGGAGTGTTAAAGTGGCTGTCTATGTTGGCGGTTTCCGCCACGGTTGTAATTCCATTTTTTTTACCGCCGGACTGTTGGCGGTTTTACTGCTGCTTTAACACCGACTACCAGGGTTGTAATGACCACCTTAGTCTTTAAGAATGAGAAAGATATTTTTCAGATCATCAATAATCAGAAGGATTCTCCTCCTTTTTTAAAATTTGATAGCTTTGATAAAAACGCAATGCAGAAGACTTTCTGAAAGGTACAAAGTTTAATCTGAAGACGATTTAGACGTTCTTTAGGTATATTATAGTGCCATTTGTTTACGAATTTTTGCGTCCTTCAAAACAAAGAAGTTAGAACGCAATTTGAGAATCAGAACTTTATATTGAGCAAAGAAATAGTTTGCCTTACTGGGAAGTGAATTATGGTCTTCTGGGGAGCTGTTACCTTTTCTGTAAATTGTATTTGCCAATGGTGAAAATTTTGCTTGTTGGTTTTGTTATATGTTTTTATTAATGCAAGCTACTGTCACATAGATACTAAAAGTTTAGTTAAGAAAAATATGAATTTAAACTTTTACAGTGTCTTGGAGAAAATTAAGCTTTTTCTATTTTACTGTGTTTCATGTTATGAAAAAGTAGAATAGACAGTGGAAAAGAGAGAAGGAAGTTAAGGGAAAAATGTGAAAAAAGGCCAAAGTGGTGAATGGTGACTAGGTGCAAATAGGGTTATAATTTAATACTGGAGGAAAAAGAGAGTGACACACACACGCAACAACCCCACCCCCAACACCATACACACAAACAGATGCATTAACATTACATATTCACCCCGTACCCCTCAGGAATGACGCAAGGACAAAAGTAATTGATTCAAGTGAGTGTAATAAGATAAAATAGTATAAATATGTGCATCCAAATCAAAAAGTATATACATATTTATAAATGTAGGGACACTGCCCAGTCCACAGGGCCACATCACATAGTCCAAGGCCCCACCTTACTCCTGAAACAACACAGGTCTCTCCTGTGGGTATCTCACCAGATAACGAATGCAAGAGCTCACCAGAGTTCCTCTGCACTTCCCTCTTTGACTTCTGCCAAGAATCGACCGCTGACTGCACCAGGACGCCTGCATAACCACAACAAAGTAGCAAGAAGACTACCAGCAACATTGTAGCACCTCATCCTGCCGGCTTTCTCGACTGTTTCCTGCTGGTGCATGCTCTGTGGGCTGTCTGCCTTCACCCTGCACTGGAAGCCAAGAAGAAATCTCCAGTGGGTCGACGGAATCTTCCCCCTGCCAACGCAGGCACCAAACTTCTGCATCACTGGTCCTCTGGGTCCCCTCTCATCCTGACGAGCGTGGTTCCTGGAACACAGGAGCTGGGTCCAAGTGTCTTCGACAGTCCAGTGGCCCTTCTGTCCAAATTTGGTGGAGGTAAGTCCTTGCCTCCCCACGCCAGACAGTAATCCTGTGTACTGCGTGAACTGCAGCTGCTCGGGCTTCTGTGCACTTTTGCAAGACTTCCTTTGTGCACAGCATAGCCCAGGTCCCCAGCACTTCGTCCTGCATTGCCCAACGTGCTGAGTTGGACTCCAACGTCGTGGGACCCTCTTTTGTTGTTCTGAGTTGACTGTTGTCCTGAGATCTTCTAAGTGCCTGTTCAGGTGCTTCTGCGGGTGCTGCCTGCTTCTGCGTGGGCTCTCTGTGTTGCTGAGTGCCCCCTCTGTCTCCTCCTCCAAGGGGCGACCTCCTGGTCCTTTCTGGGCCCTGGCAGCACCCAAAACCTTCAACCGTGACTCTTGCAGCTAGCAAGGCTTGTTTGTGGTCTTTCTGCGTGTAAGCACCTCTGCGTCCTCCAGCAGACTGTGGGACATCTTCTGACCAAAGGAGAAGTTCCTGGCACTTTCCGTTGTTGCAGAATCCTTGGCTTCTTCCACCTCGAGGCAGCCCTTTTGCACCTTCATCCGGGGTATAGTGAGCTCCTGCCCCCCCGGACACTTGCGTGACTCTTGGACTTGGTCCCCTTCCTTTACAGGTCCTCAGGTCCAGGAATCCGTCTTCAGTGTTTTGCAGTCAGTTGTTGTCCTTGCAGAATCCCCTACCTCGACTTTACTGTCTTTCTGGAGTAGTAGGGTAACTTTACTCCTACTTTTCAGGGTCTTGGGGTGGGGTATCTTGGACACCCTTAGTGTTTTCTTACACTCCCAGTGACTCTCTACAAACTACACTAGGCCTGGGGTCCAGTCGTGGTTCGCATTCCACTTTTGGAGTATATGGTTTGTGTTGCCCCTAGGCCTCTTTCTCCCTATTGCATTCTATTGTGTTCTACATTGTTTGCACTATTTTTCTAACTGTTACTTACCTGATTTTGATTTGTGTGTATATATTTTGTGTATATTACTTACCTCCTAAGGGAGTATATCTTCTGAGATACTTTTGGCATATTGTCACTAAAATAAAGTACCTTTATTTTTAGTAACTCTGAGTATTGTGTTTTCTTGTGATATAGTACTTAGTGATATAAGTGGTATAGTAGGAGCTTTGCATGTCTCCTAGTTCAGCCTAAGCTGCTCTGCTATAGCTACCTCTATCAGCCTAAGCTGCTAGAACACCTCTATTCTACTAATAAGGGATAACTGGACCTGGCACAAGGTGTAAGTACCACAAGGTACCCACTATAAGCCAGGCTAGCCCCCTACACCAGGTCCCTGATCATCCTGTGTTTGTGGGGTGGCCTGGGGTCCCTGTAGTGGTGGACACACTGCTGATTGACGTGTCCTGGGGACAGAGGTATGGGCCCGCTGGGTGGGTGCAGTGGTGGTGTTTCCTGAGGGGGAGGCTCTATGGTGGTGTGAGACTGTGCCTGGGAAACCAACTGCCCGGAGATCCCTGATGGGTCAGCTTGGTCATCCAGATGCAGGCGACCAGAGCTGCTGTGATCACTGTGGGCTTCTTTTGGGGGGTACTGGATGTTGATGGTACCTTTTCGCCAGTGACATTGGGTGGGTTACCTGTGGGGATGTAAATGCAGTGTCATTGTTTCTGCTTGTGACATTTTGTGCATGGGTGGGTTGCCCTCTATGGTTGTTATTGCCCTGCCAGCTTTGCCTTGTGTGAGTTGTTATTTGGTGGGATAGGTGATTGTCTCTAGTGTGCATGCAGTGGTGATAGGTGTCCATGCAGGTCTGTGAGGGGTGTCCATACATTGGTGTTGCATGCAGGGCTTGGCATTGGGATAAGTGAGATGTGATGGTGGGGGTTGGGGGAAGTTGTGGAGTGATGGGAGTGAGGGTGAGGGTGTGTGGTGGCATGCAGGTAGGGGGGTGATATTAGTATAGAGTTGACTTACCAGAGTCCAGTGCTCCTCTTACTCCTTCCAGGCCCTCAGGATTGCCAAGACTTGCTCCTCCCATGTTGTTAGTTGTGAGGGAGGAGGTGGGGGTCCACCACCAGTCCTCTGTACCGCAAGCTGATGTCTTGCTGCTATGGAACATACCTTCCTCCGTAGGTCATTTCACCTCTTCCTGATGTCATCCATTGATCTGGGGTGCTGTCCCACGGCGTTGACCCTGTCCGCGATTCTCCGCCATTGCTCCATCTTCCTAGCAATGGATATCTGCTGCACCTGTGATGCAAATAGCTGAGGCTCTACGTGAAGGATTTCCTCCACCATGACCCTCAGCTACTCCTCAGAGAATCTGGGGTGTCGTTGTGGTGCCATGGGTATAGTGTGAGTAAGGGTGTGTAGGGTGATGTGTTGGGGTCTGTGATGCAAAGTGCGTGGGTGGTGTATAGGTGATGGTGGTGTGTGTCTCTGGTCTTGTCTGTGGTAGTGACATCTATCTTGTGGCAATGGTTTGTAGTCGTAAAGGGTTGTGGGTAATGTGGGTGTGTGTTTTATAGTGGTGTGGGTGTGTGGGTGTAGTGTGTGTATGGGTGTCAGGTATGTGTAGTTTGAATTGTCCAATGTGGTGTTGTTCTGTTTGAGTGTGTGTATTTTGAGCGCAGCAGTATGTACCGCCAATGGTTTACCGCCATTGAATGTCCGCTGCGGTTACTTGTGGGTCATAATGTTGTGTGCGTTGTTCTGTTGGCAGAACGGTGTGGGTTTGGATACCGCCACTTTATAACTGACCTTTGGGCTGGCGGACTTGTGTGTGTGGCTGTATAGTGACGGATTGGTTTGTGTGTGTTATAATATGGTTATGTTGGCTGCAGTCGGCATGGCGGTAAGAGGGATTTACTGCCAAGTCATAATGAGGGCCTATATATCTTATTTTCTGTATAAAATTGGATGAATGGTTGAGGGAGGGTAAACCCTACTCAACCAGTAACTACAATTTCTGTCTGGGTGAAACACTGCAAATCCCAAATTAACATGTGCTCAACCCTCTAGTATCTTGACATAAAGCGTCAGGCTTAACTTAAAGGCAATGTGCAAAGTATTTATGCAGCATACAACATTAATAAAGGAAAAACAGAACACAAGAAAACCCACACCAAAATGACAATAACTAATGAGTAGAACCAGAGATATGCAATTTTGAAAATCTAAATGAAAACAGTGCTTAGAAGCACAAAGCAGTCACTGTGGTTATCTGGTCGTGCCAGACCAGGCCAAAGTCACAAGTTCAGGATGACAGTGATTGAGCGTAGGCCGGATACAGGGACCAAGACTGATCCACTGAACAAAGTACTTTAAATCCTGGTTGTGGAGCATTATGAGATCCTTTGTTGAGGATGTGTCGCACAGCAGTGCTTCCGATAAGCTGCGGACAGCATTGGGAGGTCCTGCATAGAGAATACATCATTAACTGGTGTAACGGATGAAGCCGCAGAAGAGGCTTGTGCTCCTTCATCATCATCGGTGATGCCGTCGATGAAGGCTTCTGATGCAAAGTGCTGCATCGGGGATGGGCCAAAGAGACCCCAGATGGTCTGGCAGAGAATTTCAGGCCAACCTCCAAGGGCCCAGGACTGGGGTGTCACCACCTTGGGGCAAGACTCACAGCCAACAGAGTCCAGGTGCTGGGTTCAAGATGGTTGGAGCTTTTCTTGTCTCTGAGGCACTGATCAAGAGGCCAGCCAACTAACCCTTGGGTCCACTCTGGTGGTCCAGTCCTTTTCACACAGGACAGAAGAATAGCTGGGCAGCCTAGTAGCAGTCCTTCCTGCAAAAGAGCAACACAACAGTCCTTCAGAGTGTTCCCCAGGTCCATAGGTGTACTGAAGACTTTGGTTTGAGGGTCCAATATTTATATTTGGTGCCAGCTTTGCAATGAGAGAAGGTTCTGGGGGTTCACACCCCAGAAATGTTTAGAATGTCATGCCCCCTCCCTGTTCTGGCCCCAGATTGTCTTGGAGCACAAAATCCTAGTGTGAAACCCTTTGTGACTGTGCTGA
Organism: Pleurodeles waltl; assembly: GCF_031143425.1. Classification (NCBI taxonomy): domain Eukaryota; kingdom Metazoa; phylum Chordata; class Amphibia; order Caudata; family Salamandridae; genus Pleurodeles; species Pleurodeles waltl. The sequence goes on from NC_090437.1 coordinate 1,182,419,635, forward strand.
GGCATGGCCTTTGAGATGTGCAAGTGTGGTAGGTGACAGCTCCTCTTCCCTATAAATTCATAGTTGGCTCATCCTGCCAAAACCTATTCTCCCTCTGTCTCACTGTCTGGGAGCAATAGACAAAGACCAATTGCAGCTACACCTGGTCATGTACAGGCTGGAGGCACTAAATGGATGGGACAAGAAAATGGCAACTTTCCAAAAGTTCTGAATTGTGACTTAATTCAAACTTCACCATTAAAACAGGTTTTAAATAACAATTCCTTAGACTCTAAACTCAACATTTCTACATGCTCCCAATTGAAAGTTATCACTTATTAAATGTAATAAAGTATCCCAATGTTATCCTACAGGCGAGGTAGGCCTTGCAGTAGTGAAAAATTATTTAAAGATTTTTTTGACTACCAGGACATGTAAAACCTAAAATGCCATTTCCAACTTTTTAAATACACTGCTCCCGGCCCTATAGGCTGTTTAGGGCCTACACTAGGGGTGACGTATATATATTCATAAGAAAGGTTTAGGCCTGGCAAAAGGTTTATCTTTCCAGGCCGAAAGGGCACTTTTTAATTGCACACACAGGATGAAAATATAGACCTGAGACATGTTAAATGAGGCTACTTAAGTGGAACATTAAAAGCTGCAGGCCCATGTTGCGTTCTTCCGCACCCCAGCCCACCAAGGAAACACACGGAGGCCGGTAGATGTGTGTGTGCATGCCGTCTGTTTATTCTTCCCCTTTGTAAAGGCAGCAGTATTCCCCATCAGCATCCCCCATGTAAATATATATCTCCGCCCGGCTGACCGGAAGTGGTGTCCTGTAACTGGTCCCCTGGTGGTCCTAGTGTCCACTCTTCATTCCGACATCTCCCCTCTTTGTTGAAAACATATGCACAGTCCTCATGTTTTCAACCAATATGTGTGGATGTAAAGACAAAGAGAGAGAGAGAGGCAGAGAGAGAGCACCAACTTTGTCACTTGTTCTTCTGAGCAGTCATCATAATTCCTTAATCAGTCTTCTGGGCTTCCTGCTCACTCTCATTGGGCATGATCTCCCCTGTCCGTGGCCGGTGTCATCGTATGCACCGCTTGCACCTTAGGCCCGGATGGAGCTCTCCCCAATTGTTAGCACCACTTCTGTTGCCCCTCTGCTGTCCGCACCTTGAGCCTTCTGTCCAACACTAAGCAGTAGTTCTTCTTCCTCATCATCCGACATCCTGAACTCTTTGATGTGAGAGCTGTTTCCGATGATGGAGTAGGACCCTGCCCCTGCCGTGACCATTGACCATTTGATGTGTGTTATTCTCAGAGGCCGGCTCAAGAAGGGGCCGTCTGACTTCTGTTTTTACAATTGGTGCACAAGGACCAGCTCTCGAAGATGTAGTCCAGATACTGTGGCTTGACGCTGAGTGTCCACGTATCATTTCATTTTCCTTTTGGCCTCTTGGTCATGCGCAACAATGTCACTGTCATCCTACGGTGCCTTGGCTTCCAGTTGAGGCAGACGGCTCCTACTTGTTTTTTCCAGGACTAGTTCTGATGGGCACCTCCCTGTGGAACTCTGCAGGGTGTTGCAGTAGTCCCGAAGTCCTTGGCACAGTGCTTGTCCTGCGGAAATGTGTGCCAGCTTTCCTTGATTTACGGCCCTCTTTATGGTGCCCATGAACCTTTCCACCATGCCATTGGCTTGAGGACACAGCTGTGTTATTTTCTGATGATGTACTCCCAGATATGCAATGAATTTGTGAAATTCTTCACCTGAAAATGTAGGTCCATTGTCTGTTTTTATTCTCAGAGGAGCTCCCCAAGCTGCAAAAATGTTGTCTAGAATCAGTAAGGTGGGAATGGCTGATGTAGATGTTACTTGACGCACTATTGGGAAACATGAGTATTCATTGATAATGAACAGGAGGTAGTTGTCAGTGTCCATAACCCCATAGAAGTCTGCAGCCAGTGTTGTCTATACCACCTCAGGAAGATCGGACATGCACAGTTGCTCTGGCTTTGGTGGTCTTCCTGTTGTCTGACAGAGATGGCAGTTCATAATCATGTTTTCTACTAGACTGCCAAGGCCCGGAACCATACTTTCTCTCTTAGCATTTTTTTTGTTGCCACCATGACTCGAGGGACTCATGTGCAAGGCTGACTGTCGTTGTTGCAGGGTCATTGGTATTACTATTCTGTTGCCACGTAGCACTATCCCTTGCTTTGTTATTGACAGCTCCTCCTGCACCTGTTTTAAGGCTAGTATTTCCCCTTTCTTAACCCCTTGGCCCACTGCACTTCTAGTGGTCACATGTCTCCACCTCTGTTGTTGTATTAGTGTCTTGTAACGTTGGAGCCATCTTGGTCTCCTGTGCCACGTGCTCCATTGTGATTGGGGCAGGTGTATTCTAATTCAGCACAAAATTGAGATACTCCTCTGCTATGGAGGATGTGCCGCCCAGTGCTTGGGACAGGCGATGCTGCGACATGTAGTCAGCAGGGTTGTGTTATTTCCCTGGCTTGTGTACTATTTTGAAGTCGTAATTCATCAGGTGTATTTACCATCTTTCTATGCACTGTGGTATTTTTGCATTGGGGTTGTCATATATTGTGACCAACGCCTGGTGGTCTGTCATGATGGTGAACTGTTTTCCATAGATGAACATGTGATAATGTTTGCATGCCTACACAACCGCTAGACTTTCTTTCTCGGTCTGAGGGTATGCCCTTTCCACGTCTGATAGACTTCTGCTTGCATATGCAGTGATCTATCTTGGTGAGTCTCTTCCGGGCTTATGTTGTGCAAGAATGGTTCCCAAACCTATTGGGCTGGCATCTACAGTGAGCTCCATGCATAGGGATGCTTCAAAGTATGCAAGGTGATCTGTGGATATTTTAAAATGCCTTGTCGCATTCCAGTGTCCAGAGAAATGGTTGCCCTTCTTTGGTCAGTTTGTGAAGCAGGTAGCTCACAGTGGCAAAATCTTTGATGTATCGCGTGCAGTAGCTTATTAGATCCAGAATTGATCTCACTTCTGCAGCGTCCACTGTAGGTCATGTATTGCATAGTGTTTCTACCTTGCTGGGGTCTGGTTGCCTCTGTTTCTGGGAGAAGATGTGCTCAAAGAACATTAGCTCTCCTTTTCCCAGTTCACATTTTTCTTCATTCGGTGTCAAGCCAGCAGTTGCTAGTTGTTTGCACACCACCAGCAGTGCCAAGTCGTGGTCTTCGTTTGTGCAACCCAATACCAGGATGTCGTCCCTGTAGTTTAGACAGTTTTTTACAGACCTGATCACTTGTCCCACCATCTCCTTGAAGTATTTCTGCTGCTGATGACACCCCGCAGCTTAATCACTTGTAGTGAAATAATCCAAGGTGGGTGGAGAATATGGTGATGTACTGGGACTGGGGGTCTAGTCTAGTCTAGCCTTTGAGCAAGTCAAGCTTGGAGAAAACACAGGCTCCAGGGAGGCACCTGATTATGTCATTTAAATGAGGGCCAGGGTGTTGTTCTGTAGCTGTGTTCAGAAGGTGCATGTAAATCCATTTTCGTATTTTCTGCATGTTTTATTTTAGCACAGCCACAATGGGGGACACCCATGGCTTTGGTCCTTCCGCTGGCTCAATGATGTCCTGTGCTAGGACACTTTTTATTTCTTCTTCTACCTGCAGCTGGAGGTGTACAGGAACTCTGCAGTGATTTTTGAGCCACTAGTCTGACTGCTTCATTGATGTGCAGAGTAACTTGCATGTCTTTCAGCTATCCAAGCCCTTTGAGGTGGGCAGGGTATTCCTTCAAGATGTTTTGCCATTCAGTGGTGTGATATTTCATGGCTAGTAGGTCTATTACTTGTGCTGTGACATTGCTGAGCAGACACAGCGCTAGAACGTCTCCCCGTAGGACATGCACATCTTCTTGCACAGACGTGTTGTTTATGTGAGGGTCTCCACAAATTTCCCCAAGTTTATTACAGGTTGTCTTGCTCCCCACATGAACACATCGAGGGTGGAGGGTGACAGTGAAGGCTTGTGCTTCATTTTCACATACTCCAACACTCAAATGATGTTGCATGTGGCTCCTCTGTTATGTATGAATTGCGTGGTGTGACTGCCGACTTGAATCTCTACCATCACCTTCTTCTTTATTTGTCATATGTCGACCATTTGGATGTGCTCAGATGTGTGTCTTGTGTTGGGACATCTGACGTGAGGTATAGATGTTCATTTGTGTCACGTGTACTGGCAGCATCTGAGTCAGTGGAAGAGCTGTGATTGTGTACTTCCAAGTTTAAGGCGTGTCAACTTGTGGCCATGTGTAATCAGACAGGGCATCCTCTCTCTGCCTCGATGTGTCCACCTATGCAGACACATTTCTTTCAGTTATTGACTCCGGTGGGAATGTTACGAGCAAGTCTTCAATGTCATCTCCAACAAGGTTTAGCAATAGGTCTCTTGAGTGTTTGTCTGTGTGGCCTTTGCAAGTGGCACTAAACTAATTTTCAAACAGCCCGATCCATTTTTCCCGGTGAGCTCTTTTTGTTGGGAGTCAGAGAGATCAAATGGCAGAGGGTGTCGGAAGATTGCGCTTGGAAGCACGCTTTCGTTGCTCTCCTCCAACACAATGGTCACAGCAGCCAGTCGCAGGCCTTGGTGGCTGCTCGTCAAGGACGTATTGAAATCTGGCTGCACAATTGAATGTAGTGTTCAGGTGGTGACAGCTTGTAAAATGAGTTGAAAACTGACCCCACAATGTGAATTTATTGTTCAAGTTTGTCCTCACTGTTTTGGAGGACCAACGGTGCCCGGTCTAGTTGTTTTTAGACCTCCATGTATGGTGCCTGACCTCAAAATGGCCATTGGGGCTTCCCTGCAGCCTATTGGTTCTCGGCATTGACATCACACTCTCAAGAGATCTCGCTTAGGCATGAGTTTGACACAGGAGACACAAAGAAATTTGCCCATAACTTAGGGCCTCAGGGCACAGCGTGCTTACCTCAATGTTTGCAGGCAGTTGTTATTTTTTTAGGACGTAGGAGCACAGATGCAGCAAAAGGTGTGTGTGCATATCAGACTGGCATTCCAAAGCAGCTGCCAGTGTCGAGGTCCACGGGAGACACACGCAAGATGCACACAGTGAATCAGAGTGAGCGTCATGGTCCAGGCTTCTTACCCTCCTTGCCACTTGTCGTGTTCTCCCACACCCCAACTCGCCAAGAAAACACACGGAGGCTGGTAGATGTGTGCACACACCACCTGTTTATTCTTCCCCTCTGTACAGGCTGCAGTGTTCACCTTTAGCATCCCCCTCGACCAGAAGTGGTGTCTGGTAACTGGTCCCTTGGTGGTCCTAGTGTCCATTCTTCATTCTGACAGCCTACTAGCACATTTAATTTACAGGACCTAGATAATGTAGTAACACTTTACTAGGGACTTACAAGTAAGTTCAATTTGCCTATTGAATGTAAGCAAATGCTATCATGTTTAGAGGAGAGAGCACAAGCATTCAGTGCTGGTTAGCAGTACTAAAGTGCACAGAGTCCCAAGGTCAGCAAAAATGAAGTCAGCAAAACAAGAGGATTGAAGACAAAAGGTTGGGTAAAACCATTCAAAGAATGCCAGGTTCAACAACTATCCTAATTGCAGTCCTTTGCAAACCTAATTTCATGCCCTGGGAAATGTTATATTTTAAATATGTTAATGTGCCAGTGCATTATTTGATACTAAAATTAAGGTGTGTTAGCAAAGGATCTTGGGTACCTTAATGTACTGTTTATGGATATTGTAAAATATACAGTCCTTTGCTAAATTACATACATATTTTGGCAAAACATGACAGAAAAAATATGCTTTTGCAATCTGCCTTTGCGGTATATAGATTTCTTCATGGAACAAGAATTAATAGGAGATGTGATTTTCTTTTCTCTTAAGTCTACAGTTTGAACTGAAGATATATGGCCAAGGAGGTTCTATAAAACTAATCTACATTTCTATGAAAATACAAAAGCCGTCACAGGCATGTCTTAACTCTCCGGGAAAGTGTTTTAACAAACATTTCATTCATTTTCATTTTGAAGGTTTATCTATGCAGCCTGCACATATTGATTCATGAAGAATACCTCTTGTGAGTGTGGCTTTAGGTTTATGCTTTGATCAAATCACTGCTGTAAACTAAAAGAAGAAAAAAATTAACCAACCACAAATGAAACTTTGAATTTTTACTTTGTAGGACAGAGTAATGTCTGTCCAGTGTTAATTACGCCGTTGCTCTGATGGACATCCCATCCCCCAAATTCAGAGGTGTCCACTGGCCCTGTGGACATCTTTTAAAATGGGCAGGGACTGCTGTCACAGCGGTTCTTGTCAATGCTGTAAAGGTTTGACATATAGTTCTGTCAAACAGGGTGGCTGCCCTCAAAACCTTTTTACACAGTTTTTAATGCTTCGAAAATAAGCTCTGTTGCAGGAATTTGTTTTTGAAAATTGAAAAATGAATGGCCGCCACACCATAGACATTTTCTTCAATGATGGAGGACTTGGTATATTTTTTTACCACCCCCCACTACCTAGGGATATTGGACAGCAAAAACAGCCATCTGATCACCCAATCTAATTTGGGAGGTAAACAGAGGGCTAATGATGGCTGTTGAAGGAGTATGTGAGCAATGGAGCTCCATTATCATCATACTTTGGGCCACCCCTCTAAATCAGGTGGTTGGACTGTAGGTTTGGTCTGCCTCCATTGCAGTATAGTACCCTCTCCGTGAAACTATAAATCAGCCCCAGATTTAACATGCGTGACTCAGGCACTGCTTTGCACCATAGGCTCTCTTGCCAAGCCGTTCACCTTCCAACTATGTTTAGAGCCATAACCCCCTACACTGCATATAACAGTCTTGCTGAACCAAGAGAAAATCAAATATGTAGAATGCATAAATCTGAGTTGTACCTGCTAGGATTAGAGCCAGAACCTAGACTAGCAGTCTAGAGTGTCTTTGCTGACAGAACACATTTGATGCTTTGAAGACTGGCTGTATGGCATGAATTCACTGCACTGCTGCTGTTGTTCAGTTTGAAAAACCTCATTGTGCATCCTTCTAAATACTTCTCAGAGATCCTATTCTGTGAAATCAACATAAGTGCCCATTTTAGGGCACTTTGCTGGCATTTCATCTGCAATAAATGGAGTGCCCTTTTATGTTAAAATAAATTGCCCACTATTTACAGATGAACTGATGTGAGTGATACTTTTCAAAATCAGGCAGGTGCAGGTAGGCTAAGGCAGTCATTATGAACACGGCAGGAAACACAGCCGACCGCCGCAGCGGTGAACAGAATGCCGCCGCTGCCGGTGAATGGAAACCTGCTATATAATGAACGAAAATCCCAACCCCGCTAAAAATCACCAGATCACCACTCCCCGCAATGACCCTGTCGGCGGGAATCCCGGATCTCCCCACCCCGCCACCGCTAAGAACACCCACATCCCGCCCTCCAAATAATGATGCACAAATCACCTTGGTGGACAGTGGAGGCCGAACGACCATTGGCAGCTCCGACCGCCACAGGGGGCAAGTGGACTAAACAGCAAGAAGTGCACACATTGGATAAGTGTGTAACCCACACACCTGACACACATCCATAACCCCATAAAACACCCCCAGACATACCCCACAATCCTTTGCAATGAAACCAGGCCAAGAAGACGGAGAGCACCAGAGGCAGACATCGAACATCAGCATACAGGAGATGCACACCGACCCACAGAAAAGCACCCTCACCGCATTCCTAGCCCCAACACCATTCACCACACCCACCATGTCACCCCCCCAAACATCCACGCTTCACCAAAAGGGAGTTAGGGACCATGGTGGATGAGATCCTGAAGGTGGAGCTACAAATATTTTGGCCGAGGTGCAGCACACACCCATCGCAAGGAAGATGGAGCTATGGCAGACCATTGTGAACAGGGTCAATGCAGTGGGACACCATCCACGCACCAGGGACGACATCTGGAAGAGATGGAACGACCTGTGGGGGAAGGTCAGGGGCATGGCATCAAGACACCACATCGCAGTGCAGAAGATTGGGGGAGGACCAACACCACCAGAATACACAGACTGGGAGGAAAAGGTATTGGCCATCCTGCACCCTGAGGGACTCACTGGACTCATTGGAGGAATGGACTCGGGTAAGTCATTAACATATACCCCATATACACCATACCTGTAATGCATACACCACCCCACCCACACCCACCAGGACCAACACACCACCCAGGCATCAGCCACTAAATCCAACCCCCCCCGCATGACTACAAACCCACTAACAGGCCAACATCCCCCCCCTGTGCACAGTCACCTACCCCTGCAAGTAACCACAATGGAATAACACCCCCCACCACAATGCAACCCACAGTCATCGCTAAATGCAGTGTCAACCTCACAAAGGCACCCTGTAAGGCCACTGAAAGTAACCCCAGCACAAAATAGCCCAGTCCTGTTCACCTCAAACGTTCATGCAGCTGTAACAGACATGTCTATGCCCCCCAATAGGCACCACCACCCATGCAACCCTAACGGACGGGACAAGGTGTACCAGTGCCACCCAGGGAGACAGAGGCACCTCACAGGACACTGGTAAGGGATCCCTGGACACTGATGAGCAGTCAGGCCCCTCACACCGTCCTGGACTCTCACCATGCAGCAGCCCCACCCAGGAAACCACTGTCACCCCTACCACCCAGTCAAGACCAGCAGCCCAGGGCAAGCATCCCCACAGCAGTGTATCCAGGCCACAGACTGGTGGAACACAGGTACAGAGGCCACAGTCTCCCACTCCCAACGTGCAGGAAGGCGAGGGCCCCAGTACAAGTCGTACTGCCAGACCTGTGCAGGGGACACAGGCACAGGGGGCTAGGGCAAGTGCAAAGGTGGCAGTGGGCCAGGAGGGAGGCCACAGGACAAATGCAACAGCCCAGGACATGATATCTGAGGTATTGGGAGCCTACCAGCATACCCATGACTGGTTGGCACAGATTGTGTCCACCCTGGAGCACAGTCAGAGGATGCAGCAGGAACACCACCAACAGGCCATGGAGCAGTGGAAAGAGCACAATGCCACAATGACCACCATAGCAGGAGCACTGCTACAGCTGGTCCAAAACCAGTCTGACACCCACACAGGACAAGAGGCCCCCACAACAGCACCAGACACCCACCATTAGATTACACCATCAGCAGAAACATCCCAGAAACTACCCTCACAGAAAACCCAAGGGCCTACCGTGTCATCCCCTGAAGATCAACAGCAGGTGCCCAAACGGACCCTCAGGCCAAGATATGGCACTGGAACCCCAGCAAAGAACAAGGCCCCCTGTAAGAAGTAACTCAGCAACAATCTGCACAGCAACCATCCCACTCAATCAGCCACCACACATTGCTAAGAGACAATATGAACTAATGTAGAAAAGAAAGATGGACCCATCATTAGTACCAACAAGGCTGCCACCATGTTGGTCTTGAGGACACCCACCCCTTACGACTTGCCCTCACTGTAAACAGCACTATTCACTCACTTCAACCAATAAAACACATAGCACACCTGTAACACTGTCTCCTGTGTTAAATTGTGAACAAAGTGAAGTATAGATGCAACTGGCTGATAACTACTTTATTGTCAAATCTGTGCATGAAGAGAGCCCTGTGTGCCTAAATGTTGGCAATAAGTAAATGCAGAAAAATTCAGTCTGTACCATGCAGACGTGGACCATGTTTCAGCTATCATTACCAACCCCCCTATATGGCTGAGCACACTGACAGTATGTGTCACAACCCCAATGTCAGGCCCAAGTCCCACACAGTTACTGGAAGTAGAGTTGTATCAGTTGGGTCCTGGAATTGACATCTTCCCCTTCCTCATCATCACCATCACTCTCCTCACCTCTCTGAGGTAGCTGGTCAGGACATACAGCACCCTCCACCTCCAAGAGGGGGATAGAATGTATCACTGCCATGTTGTGCAGCATGCAGCAGGCCACCACTATTCTACAAACCTTTTCAGGCCCATAGGCCAGGGAACCCCCAGAGATATGTAGACAATGAAATCTAGCCTTCAGGAGACCTATAGTTTGCTCTATCACCCTCCTAGTACGTCCATGGGCCTCATTGTCATTCCTCTCTGCATCCGTCCTGGGATTCCTCACTGGTGTCAGGAGCCAATGGAAGTTTGAATAGCCAGAATCACCTAGAAAAAGGTGCAATACAGAGTTGTCTTTGTTATGCCCCTTAGTCGGACAGCCTGTCTGTCTGCAATGGACCAGTTAGTGACAGGCACACTTACCTTTGATCCACCCTCTGTCCTCTTGGAGTTGTTCCTTCCTGTGTGGCACACTACTGTTCCTCAACACAAGGAATCATGGACTGAACCTGGGAACATGGCATTCACATGTGAGATGTACTGGTCTGCAGTACATACCAAGTGGATGTTCATAGAGTGAAAGTTCTGTCTGTTTCTGTAACCTGTTCACTGACTCTTGGGGGGATGATTGGTATGTGGGTATCACATGGGGTATGTTGGCAAAGGCATAGAATTCCGACTTGATGGCAGGGAGGTCAGTACTTTGGGGAATCCTCACATAGGACTGCAGGTGTTGTACAAATGCATTCAGAAATCTTGTCAGTACCATGCTGAACATTGGCTGTGAAGATCCAGCAGCCATGCCCATTGTCACTTGAAATGAGCCAGTGGTCAGGAAATGAAGTGCGGAGAGCACCTGAACTTCAGTAGGGATGGCATGCTGATTTCGATTTCCCGGAGTTAGTGCAGGATCCAGTAAAGCACAAAGTTCCTGAATTGTTGCACTTGTGAGTCGGTAATTGATTATGATCTGATGCTCCACCATGGTCCTCATATCCACAAGTGGCCTGTACACCGATGGTGCCCTTCCTTGCCACAAGGGTCAGTACCTACGAGGGGTTTCAAAAAGGTGTGATGAAGATACATACATAGGCACACATTTCATCATTTGTGCACTGCACAGTTCATTTTAGTGACTCTACATTAACTGCTTCCTGACAAATCTACATCTACATCACAATGAGGGATACTCTGTTCACATGCTTAGGTGCTTCATGTGGCTAGTAGGGCCTGTCTTGTGCAAAGTTTTATTTATTGATGGGTAGTTACTGCCAAAATGTCTGCCCACTGTAATCCAGGCCTTTCATTGTGGAAGTGACCTCATACCGCTAGCAGTTGACGTCACAGCGTAAGGCGGTGTTTACTGCCGTTCGCACCGTCATTGGTTAACATGGATGCCAATGGGGAATCCTGGCGTATCATGATCGTCAACGGCGGTGACGGTGCACACCGCTGCGGAACGTACATGAGTTCGTCATCGATTATTCACTTGACTTCCTGATCTCATGCGGACAGGTACTCCACTGTGTGTACTGCTGTGGCCTGCCTCTGGCAATGGATGTGGTTCGTGTTGCAGGGGAAAGGGCCCCGCCTTCACCCAGAAGGAACTGGAGAGGGTAGTGGAGGGGGTCCTGCCCCTGTATGCAAAACTGTACGGACAGCCAGAGCTACAGGTGAGTCTGGGTTTGTGGGGCACTGTTTGGGTGTAATGGATGGTGTTGAATGGACATATGTGTGCACCTGCATGGACCGTGGTGCATGGCATGCTGTTTGCGTATGGCCTGTAAGTCTGAGAGTACTGTCCGTCCCATAGTTGACAACTAGCCAGCTGTACCTCTCTTGCAAGTGCCTGACCTCTGTGTTCCATATCTGTGTCACCCTTTTAGGTCAGCGCCCATCAGAAGAGGGCACTTTGGCATGCCATCGCCAAGGAGGTGCGGACCCTGGTGGTCTACAACTGTCGGAGCACCCACTGCAGAAAGAGGTGGGAGGACCTGTGGCGCTGGGCGCGTAAGATCTGTGAACCCCAGCTGGGGAAGTCCTCCCAACGTGGAAGGGGTGCCCGTCGGGCACTGACCCCCCTCATGTGACATATCCTGGCAGTGGGGTATCCAGACCTGGATGGTCGCTTGACGGATGTACAGCAGTCACAAGGGAATGAGTACTCATTTCACAAACTTAAGTCTGGAAGGATGTCTGTGTGTGCATTAGGGTTCATGCTGCTTAGAGGCAGGGACTCCGACTTGTGTCCATCTACTTTATGGTGCCCAAAGGTTGTAGGGGTGTCTTTGTCAGGTCTCCCACACGTCGCCTCCTTAGGTAGTCCAGGGGATGGGTGTAGAGCAGTATTCTGGTCAGTAGTCAGGGGCATGGCCATGGGCATAGTGAACGGTGCTGCCTGTTGGGCGTGTCTTCTGGGTGGGTGTATGTCTGGCCATTATGTACCTCCAGTCATCTATTTACAATTGTCTCTCCTGTTTTGTCTCCCCATCCCTGTTCTCTTGTGTTGGTTTGGTACAGCAGCAACATCTGGCAAGGGAGCTGAGGCACCGGCAAGTGGGGAAGCAGCGGGCCACGGATCCTCGGAGGCAGAGACATCCGACGCCCAGGGGACCAGTGAGTGGGAGGGCGAGGGGAGTTCCACGGGGGAGGCAACTACCACAGGAGGTAGTGACTCCGATACCTCCTCTGATGGGGGCTCCCCGGCAGTGGCGGACCCTAGTGGCCACACCACTACAGTGACATCTTCCGCCAACCCCCCATTCCATCACCGCCCTCCCTTCTGCTCCCTACCGAGTTGCCCGTGCCCGCTCATCCAGAAAGTTGGGCGTCTCCTTCGCCCCAGGCACCTCCTCCCCTGCCCCAGTCAGCCGTGCTGCCCTCACAGAGGAGGCTATTGACCTCCTGAGAACCATCTTCGTAGGGCAGACAACCATTGTCAATGCCATCCAGAGACTAGCATCAGAGGTGCAGCAGACAAATGCCTATCTGGATGGCCCAGGAGACCAGTGGGTGGGAGGGCGAGGGGAGTTCCACGGGGGAGGCAACTACCACAGGAGGTAGTGACTCCGATACCTCCTCAGATGGGGGCTCCCCGGCGGTGGCGGACCCTAGTGGCCACACCACTACAGTGACATCTTCCGCCATCCCCCATTCCATCACCTCCCTCCCTTCTGCTCCCCACCTAGTTGCCTGTGCCCGCTCACCCAGAAAGGTGGGCATCTCCTTCGCCCCAGGCACCTCCTCCCCTGCCCCTGTCAGCCCTGCTGCCCTCACAGAGGAGGCTATTGACCTCCTGAGAACCATCTCTGTAGGACAGACAACCATTGTCAATGACATCCAGGGGCTAGCATCAGAGGTGCAGCAGACAAATGCCTATCTGGATGGCATTCATGGTGTCGTGTCTGCCCTACAGAGATCTTTTCAGGCTCTGGCCTCCTCTTGGACGGGAGCCAGTTTCCCTGGCCATTCCATCCCCCCTCCAACCTCCTCTACCCCTTCCAGCACCCCACTCCCTTCACCCGTCCAAGGCACACATTCAGACACGCAGTCAAGCACATCAACACACAAGAAGCACACTTCTAAACACAAGCACCACACCTCCCACCACAAGCATTCACACAGCCAACAGACACATGCACACACTACAACATCCACTTCCCCCAGTGAGCCCACCTCTTCCACCTCCCTGTCTGTTCCCTCTACATCCACACCCTCATGCACTGCACCTTCAGTCACTCTTGCTGCTCCTCTTACTGCACTCACCACAATAGCAGACATACATACAAGCACCCCATGCACAACACCTGCACTCACCACAACTACTGTAGTTGACACATGCAGCACACTCACAGACTTGCAGACACCCACACAATATACATCCACACCAGCTGCCTGTCTTCTCCCACTGTGTCCACCGCCCTCCTCCAAAAACACACAAACGCACAAAGACACCCACCCATCACACATCCACCACACCACAGCAAACTGTCCAGTCACCTGCACCCACTACACGCCCCCCTACAACACATACATCCACTGCCTCTGCCTCCACTCCCACGCCCTCATCTAGGACCACCCCAATTGCTCCGAAGAAACTTTTCCTCTCCCGTGCAGACCTCCTCCAACCCACTGGCCCACCACGACTTGTCCCCAAGCGTGCTCACCTCCTTGCCCTTTCGACTCCTTCCACTTCACAGCCCACCCCTGTCCACCGTTCACATTCCCGTGCCCCTTCCCCAGAGAAAAAAAAAAAAAAAGGCCCGGCTGAGCCTAGTCCATCTGGCTCCACCCGCTCAAAGTACCCCCCCACCCCTTCAAAGGAGAAACCTTCCCAATAAAAGTCCAAGACCCACCCCCGTTGCAAATCCCCACCCCATGTCCCCATTCCGTGAGGTGCCTGGATGCCCCTTTGTTGCTCCATTAGGTGGAGTACCGTGCACTTGTGGGAGTCAGGTTGGGTCCCTTGTGTTCCATGGCAATTGTAGCTGTACGGACTGGCCATTGGCCCTGTTTGGACTATTTGGCTCTGTGAGCTTTCATTAAAGAATTCTGTGTGGCCTGTGTTTTGGCAGCACACTGTTGATCCCTGGTCTTTCGTTTCATTGTTTATGGATGTGGGGCATTTGTATGTACTATGGTCAAGTTGGATTTGCCTTGTGTCGGGTAAGTACCTCTTGCTGTGGTGTGTATGACTTGTGCTGCTGTGAAGGGTTGGGGGGCTTTTCAGGGTGGGTGGAGCAGGTGGGCATGTGACTGTGCCCTTTCCTCCCTTGTTTTGTAATGAGGGCCTAAGTAATCATTAGATGTAATTTTGTAGTGTTATGAGGCGATTAAAAGGAAGTAGATGTCACAAAAAATGTTTTATATGTTTTCATTGAAACTCACTTTATGTAGCTTTCAATGTGTTTCTCATACTTAATCCACTGAAGGTTTTAATTAAAGCGTTGCTTCTTTATGAACTAGACATGTTTTGATTAAAATGCAGTGGGATTATATTGAGCATTAGTTTTATTATTTTACAAAGAAGTCATTTGCGTATGGTATTAAGAGTATATTAACTAAATTGGTACTTATTCTGGTAAATTTTCTGCTAAAAAATGAAATTGAAAAAGATTGCTTGATTATAAAATTAGCTAGATGTTCATACTAGGCCATACTTGTGTTGCATTCTCTTTCCCCAAGGTATTTGCAAACACATGCATGTGCAAATTACAATTACAATTATTATTATTATTATTATTATTATTATTATTATTATTATCTGGATTGTTGATATCTGGATATCTATCCAGCTTTCAGAATAAAAACAAACTAAGTTTTGGGGATTTTTTTAAAGAGGTAGCCCATATTTCCTAAGTTGGGCTGTCAACCTACTTCCAGTGGAAGTCAGTGTGGTAGATGCTAGTGAGAAACCCATGGGAGTGCCAGGAAACCTATCAATTTCTGTAAAGAAGACAAAATTCTAAATTCAGAAAAGGGTCATATTTGTAGATCCCTTAAGGTGTTCCCAAGGAAAATAAATGTTGAAATAATGAAATATTGAAAATGAGTAGGAAGAAAACAGCCATTTGACACAACAATTTATTCTGTAACTTTTGCCATGATGGCTTATTTACAAAAGCAAGAAACCATCACATCTGCTTGACACTCATGGTTACAGGGATATAAAGGGTTTGTAGGTTCTCCAAGAACCCAAGGTACTCAGAGCCAACAACTGAGTTGCACTGTACAATGGCTTCCCATTTAGTACCAAGTATAGACCAATTCATATAGTGAAAAAGAGTGAAAAATTGATATCAAGAAAACTTATGTATTTCTGAACTAGAATAAAATATGGAGTTTAGCAGCAGTGTTTTTTTTTGTACAGCCCTGAATTTGTGGGTACCCACACTAGCATATGATTTAGAGGGTATTTTAAAAAAAATATCTTCTTTCTGTTACACTGGCTTCAATTTGCAAGGCACAAATGCAGAGAAATTCAATTGATAACTGCAAATATTCTACTATTCTATTCTCCCACAAGTCTTACGATAAAAAGGCACCTGCCTTTGTGTGTAGGCATGGTGCCTGCACAGGAAATGGGCCAAAACACAACATGAATGCATCACATTTTTCCAGTGAAAACTGACCCTTTTCTTGTAATGTGGGTAGCTCCAGATTTTGGACCCCTAACTCAGCTAGCACCCAGAAAAACTTTAAAAAACCTGTGCAGATTTGAAAACAATACACCTATGGGTATCCAGGGTGGAGTGACTTGCATGGTTCTCACCAGTTTTCTTACCCAGAATCCCTTGCAAACCTTAAAGTTAGACTAAAAAACACATTTTCCTCACATTTCTGTGATGGAAATTTCTGGCATCCAGGGAAAGTCACAAACTTCTGTGGTGAATCCATTTTAGTTCCCCACTTAGCACAGGAGTTACATTAGCCATCGGCTTGCAGACCTGTTGCCATTTTTACCTAGTAACCTTTTACCCACTTAGCCACTTAGCATGCTCTGTTTTATTCCATTTATTTTATTACTTCTTTTAGCACTTCGCAGCTGCCTACATCTTATAAGAAATGTTTTGCTTTTGCTTAAAAGTGCCAACCTGAGAAGGCGTCATTATCAGTGATGTACGTAGGTATTGTCATCATGTCCGCTTCTCACTTATGTGTGACACGGACATAATGCACACTTGTTAGGGATTGTCTATGCAATTGCTGACACAAGTTTGCCACATTATCAGTTGTTTTGGTGCATACCAATTTCAGGGATCCTACATGAGCCTTTGTTGGAAAGTGGATTATTGGCAAGGGCAGGTAGGTACCTACACTTAGTAATAGACCACAAACACCCACTAGGCACAATAAAAATCCAACACCAATTGATAAAAATAGAAAATATTTTTATCTTTAAAATTACACCAAAACGACAAAAATCCAATGTAAGGAAATGGAGATATGAATTTGTAAAAACTGCAGGGCAGATTTAGGAAAAGTGGTGCTGCACCCAGTGTATCACCACATTTCTTGCACCCCTTTGCGCCCCACTAGTGCCACCATGTGTGCACCATGTTTAAAATACAGTGCACCATAGCGCAGGGTAGGGGGCAATAGCATCCGAATTGTTTACACTATTGATGTACTGTTCAGGGTTAGTGCCAAAAGTTTAGCGCTAACACTGAACAGTACATAGGGGCCCATTGTATCCAATGGCGTGCCCCTTTTTAATGCCTGCTCTGAGCAGGTGCTAAAAATGCTGAAAAAACAGCGCAAATAAATCTTTCAGATTTGATTGCGCCATTGTTTCGGTCCCCCTAATGGGGGAATGCCCCCCTTGCATACATTATGCGTGGTGCAGGCGAAATGTGGCGCAAGGGGTTACAAAGTGCATGCATTGTGCCACTTTCTAAATATGGTACCGCATTTTTGCCATAATATCACCACATTAGCTTAAAAAAAGACGCTAATGTGGAGATATATGGCGCCAGGGGCTCTTAAATCTGCCCCTAAATGTTTTCTGGTCCCTAAAACCAAAAAGCGCCACTCAGGACATGTGGTTGCGTTTGACCGGAGCAAAGTCAAAAGTTGAGGCCGACCACGATCGGGCCCTGCTCGGCTACACTGAGCAAGAGGCCTCGGTCAAACTTTTATCTTTGGACGTAGACATTTTTTTGTAGCTTTTCTTCCACGACATTGGGCAGACCTCCTCCGGAAGCCGATTTCTATGCAATGTCATTGGATTGCCTTTCTGTGAGCCCCCGGTCAAATCCTGGAAGTCCGGGGCTTTGGAGGTTTTCAGCAGGCCAAACCTGGAAGTCAGGCCGGGTCGCAGTTGAGGTTGGCCGGCTTGACTCAACATCGGGTCGGTCCACTTATGGATCTTTTTCCGAAGTTGCTCAAATATCTGAATCTTCTTCCAGAAGTACTTTCAAGGTCCTTCAAGTGTCCACAACTCACCCAAGGTTCCAGAAGCTCTGAGTTTCTCCATTGGGGTTAGGACTTCAACTCCCAGAATGCACCTGGTCAAAGTCCTTGCATGGCCACTGGGCACTTGTCAGCTGGGCTATTTTTGCAGGACTTGATGCAGGGAACTCTTGTCAGCTCCTTTCTACCTGTATAGCTACAGGGAGTCCCTTCCTGGAGTTGTAGAAGTAAAAGAAAGTCCTTTTCTTAGTGAAGCCCAAAGTGTGCAGCTGGTGGAGTCCTACTGAGTGCAGGGTCCAGGTGAGGCCAGGGGTCAAGCAGGGCAGTCCTTCTACTTCTTGTCTTTACTCCCATCAGGGATCTAATGTATGGGGAAGCTCTGTCATATGTATCCTTGCTCCAGGGGTGAAAAGCAAGGGGGTGGTCCTGTCCAATCACTCACAGGCCACCACCCTCTTGAGTGACCTCTTCCTGGGAAGTATGTCAAAAATCAATTTCAGGGAGTCCATTCCTCTAAAATCCAAGATGGCAAAAATTCAATCTTAGAGGTTATATCTGTCTGAGTTCACCCACTGGTGTGGCTAGGTTTCCCTTAACACCCCCTTTCCAGCCCTTCTCTTAATCTAATCAGGGGCACCTGGATGTCTCGGTCTGCAGGAAATGGGGGAGGTCCAGTTACTGTTATAATTGTCCTTCCCTCCTTTGAAGTCCAGTTTGTCTGCTCTCCCCCATCCTGTTCTACCATCTGCTGAGGCAGTTCTCCTCACACCAGATGCTTCCTTTGTTTCAGCCAAGGCCACATCACACCTCACCAAGGCAGCCTGGCTCAGGCTGCCAGAGGCTGACCAATCAGAGGAGGGTACTACAGGGCTGAAGTCGGTAACTTTTAGCAAGAGGTCTAAAACGCTTCCCCTGTCCAAGTTATATTAAATTCAACAGTGGCAAGTTGTTGGATTTATTATAACTTTTAATATGGTACCAAACCTGCTATATTTAGCTCCCTTCTATGGAAAATAAGAGTTTATTATTTTAAAATAAAGTCTCTCCATGTTAGCCTATGGAGCCCATTCACTACAAAGGGGAAATATGCATTTGGCTATTTTCCCTCACCAAGGCTTATAAAGCATCTGCCTGGGGGCACTCAGGGCATACCTTAGGGGTGGCCTATATGTAATAATAGGGTAGCTTAGGACTTTGGAAGCACTTTTAATTCCAAAGTTGAATTTGGGTTTAACTTTAACTTAAAAGCAGGCAGCAAGGCAGGCCTGCTTTAAAAAAAGACACTGGACACCACAGCAGTGCACCTATGGGTGCACTATCTATACTGGGACTCCTAAACCTACATGACCTACCATATTCCACAGACTTATAGGTAGGTTGCAACAGACAATGATAATTACCCTAATTTGCATATACAATTTTAATCAGCGCTCAGGCTCTGGGACTATTTAGCAGTGCCCAGGGCACCCTCAGTCAGACAAACACCAGTATGAGTGAAGTAATGGGGGCAAAAATCGAGGGGGCTTCTGCAACCAGCCCAGTTTTCCCATAACCATATAAATACACCTCAAACAGACAAGGTCATTAGAGGGGTTCCTTCCAGATGCAGTCTATGCTGCACGTCACCTTGCTGCAGAACTCAGCATTTGTGTCTCCATGGAGTCTGACTTTAAAACCTCATTCCAAGCTAACAAGGGTTGGGGGGCGCATCTTGTGGACATGGTACTGGCAGATTTGGGGTTATCACACCTATCTCTTGTTGGGGTAGAGATTAGGTTTTCTTTGTTAGGAATTTCATATCTTATGTTTATTGCAACATAGTAGGTGATTTCATATTCACAACTTTCATGTTCACGATTTTGCTTTCATTATTGCTCATTATACTAATCATTGCAATTCCTGCATTTTGCTGTAGATTGCAGTCTTTCCAATAAATATGTTGAAAAGATACCTTAATGTCCTTCATTGCTTGTGTGTGTATGAGACTTATTGTTAACAAGAGAAAAGGATAACTTCCATTTCCACCACAGCTCCCCTGAGAAGTCACATCTAAAGTCCATGCGTAAGGCTGCCAGAAATCACCTTTACTGTCTGAGTTTCAATGAGGTACTGCTTGTGAGCCGGGTGAACTGGGCCGACAGTTGTGACTTGTAGGAGTGACTGAATCTCCTACAAAAAAAAGCGCTGTCTCCACCAAACCAGCAATCTCGCCAAGGATCGAGAGTCCATCTATGACATGGCACCACCAACTATGTCTTTTTGGCACTAATTTACAGTTATCCTGAGTATCTCTGCCTCAAACAAAGCAGATACTTTAAGTACCATTATATGGAGATGTCCATGGTCTTAGGGGTAATCCTCCTGAGCTGAATAGGGAGCACCTAACTAGGATGAAGGTTGTTCAAGCTTGAACCTATAAAAGGATTTTTCCACATTTGGGTTCCTTCTTTATACCCATTATTCAACATGGCTAATGCCATAAACATTCCAGAAAATGTCAGACACGCAGTAACATAACATCTAGTAGCCCATGGCTTAACAGATGAGGCCAGGGATGTCACTTTTATCATGGAAGCTCATGAAGCTTGCAAACAGAAACATTTTATTCCTGGATCACCTTTTCTGAAGAAGACACTACCACATATACATTTCACACATATAAAATAAGAAATGTACCACAACAGTACCAAGCTTATATGTGTCTAGAGATACCACCCCAGCATGGGCTGCACCAGCTGGACGCCAATTGGCCATTACTGGGATTAACTCACAAACAGTACAATCTATCATGGGCAAGACGCCCATGAAATGTGAGAAAGTTCTATTCTAGATAGCACAAAAACTAAGCAGCTGGAAGCAGTGTTTCCCCATACAAACCAAGATAATCATAGAATTCTCTCAATGTGCTTGCCCTTCGGAATGGTTCCCTCAGTGGATGACTGCACCACATGGGGTACAGTCTTTGCTGCAATTTACACTACCACGCATGATACCCCAACACTTGCCAACTTACTGGAAGTGTTAAAACAAATTCAAAATAAACATGGGGCTGCTCAATTCCTGGATTTGGGGATGAACGAGATGCACAACTGCGACACAGTCTCCTCAATAATACTCAGTAGCATTAATGGGGAATCGTTAGCGTTGGCTAAACGCCAGCAGCTCCGGGAGATTCCACAGTTGGAACAGGTGCATCAACAACCAAAAATTATTTCCAAAACCTATGCTAGTGTAGGACGGGACAGTTTGGGAATCAAGTCAAAGAAGCCTGAAATTCAGATTACCACCACTAAGGACAAGCACAAGAGGGTTCTAAAAATGTTGGGATAAACAAAAGCAAAATAAAGAAATACAAAGTTATAGAGGAGACTCTCCGCATCTGGAGAGCTCTGAAAGGAGATATAGGTGGTCATTACAACCTCAGCGGTCTTATTACAAGACCGCCGAGGGACCACCGTGCGGAAGACCGCCAGTAGTGGCGGTTTGCCGCTCGGCGTATTATGACTGTTGGCTGCTCTCCATCCTTTTTCCGAAGGAGAGCCACCAACAGCCATACTGGCGGGTGGCGGGGAAGTGGAGGTTGCTCCACCTTCACCGCCACGCCAACAGAACAGCGCCCACCGAATCACGTCCTGTGATTCGGCGTGGCTGTGTTCTGTTGGCGGTGTGGTGTCGGTGGAGCAGCCCCCATGGCTCCCGTCCCCTCCCGGAGGATCGACAGAACAGGTAAGTCGATCGTCCATTAGGGAGGGGGTGGTGGGGGTGTTGTGTGTTGTGTGGGTGCATGGGGGTGTGCGTCTGTGTATTTAAAGGGGGTGTGTGAGTGCGTGTATGCTTGCGGGGGTGTTGCATGTTTTGGGAATGAGTGCGTGTATGTCTGTGGGTATGTCTGTATGGATGTGTGTGTGTATGTTTGTATGTGGGTGTGCGTGTCTGAATGTGTGTGTGGATGTTGGCATGTATGTCGGTGTGTGTGCTTGTGTGTGTTGGTGGTGCCTGCATGCGTGTCCTGTGAGTCATGTGATGTTGGGGGTCGGGGTGGGGAGGGGGGTCCTGCCACCTTTGGGGGGTGGCAGGGGTTGTGGGAGGTGTAGGGGAGGGAGTTGGGATGGGGGTGGGGGGCAGGGGAGACCCCTATCAGTGCCAGGGAAGGGATTCCCTGGCACTGATAGTGCTTTCCAACCACAGGAAATCCACGGCAGTAAGCCGGGTCAAACCGCTGGCGGTATAGTGATGGCCACCGGGCTGGAGACCCAGGTCGTCTCTGCCCTGGCGGGCGGAATGGAGAAGCGGCGGATGACCATGGCGGTAACCGCCATGGTCATAATACAAAAAAAAATGACCGCCAGCCTGTTGGCGGTCTTACCACCGCTTCTCCGCCTTCCGCCAGGGTCATTATGACCCCCATAGTCCCTCATTACGGCCCTGGCGGTCTTAAGACCGCCAAAGCTGCAGTGACGGTCAGACTGCCACCAATGTGGTGGTCCAACATCCACAATTACAACCGTGGCAGTTACGCCACGGTTGGACCGCCAGAACCACCACTTCTCCTCCACTGGAGGGGCTGGCGTTGCTGGTGGTCCTAATCCGCCAGGCCAGCGCTGCGACCAGTGCTGCCCTGGGTATTACAACCCCGTCTATGCCATCTTTTACATGGCAGTAGCACCGCCATGTAAAGGCTGGCGTAGACGGTATGCAAGGGGCCCCATGGGGGCCCTGCACTGCCCATGTACTTGGCATGGGTGGTGCAGGGGCCCCCATGGCCAGCCCCATTTTGCTTTTTATGATCTGCTTTGCAGACAGTGAAAGGTGTGACGGGTGCCGGTGCACCCTATGCATCACAACATTGCCGCTGGCTCAATTATGAGCCGGTGTCAATGTTGCAGTTTGTTTCCCGCTGGGCCAGCGGGAGAAAAATCCTTTTCCACCCACTGACCCAGGGGGAAACTTGTAGTAGGTGCCTCGGGAAGGGGAACGCACTGCCGGCACCCTGACCACGGGACTTCTGCAGACAGCCTTTTCCATCCACCAAAGTCCTAATTAGGGCCATAATCTCAGAAGTAGAGAAACATTAAAGACTCCTGACAGGTATACCAATACACGTCCCTCTCGTTCCTTCCACGACATGCCGGATAAACGGAGTGAAACAGCAGGCCAGTGAGAGCAATGCACTGACTGCGTCAAGCAGAGAAAAGACCCACAGCATTCTTCAGACAAGAAAGAGGACAAATATCTCCAACAGAAGCCCCAATTTAAAAAGAAAAAGGTGACTGCAATAACAGTTAAACATGCCAGCAATGTTGAGGACGTTGAGGAACAAGACATGGGCAGAGACTCTGCTAGACAGCGCAACGTAAGTCACAATTTGTCGCCAGTGTCTGAATTATCATGTGGATGTGACAGCAACTAATGACTTTCCTGTAGTCAAGACTGCAGACAGGAGCATCCTCCCACCCGACAGGGTTTATGATTCAAATATCCAAATTGAGGGAGACATTAGTGTCATTTTTTGGGAAGAACTTAATTGTGATATGCTATTGGGAGAAAAAAGCTGGCCACCGAGTACATCCACAAACTCCCATATGGGAAAGTTGTCATTTTGCCTTCTTTCTCAGATCTTGTTAAGGATGCGGTAAAGCAAGCCTATGCTGTTGACTGGGTTTTGGTGCAGGCATCCGTGCTGTACCACAACCACGTGGGGTGGGATAAGGATTCCCCTGCCATTTAATGCCTACTAGGTCCACACCCCAGCCTCAACCTCATTATCCGGTCAAACACAAGGCTAAAGACCCTGTGAGAGAAATACTCACTCAACTAGAGTACCCGGGGTAATAGAGCACTGTGTTTCAGCAAGGAATAACCAGTTATCCCCATTACAAAACCAGACCACTCATTTAGAATAGTCTTAGGTTTAGATCCTTAACCCCTTCGCTGCCAGGCATTTTCCCCTCCTGTGCCGAGCCTTTTTTTGGCTATTTGGGGCAGTTCGTGCTTAGGCCATCATAACTTTTTGTTCACATAAGCTACCCACGCCAAATGTGCGGCCTTTTTTTCCAACATCCTAGGGATTCAAGAGGTACCCAGACTTTGTGGGTTCCCCTGAAGGAGACCAAGAAATTAGCCAAAATTCAGTGAAAAGTTTGTTTTTTTCAAATAAATTTGAAAAACGGCTGCAGAAGGAGGCTCGTGGTTTTATCCCTGAAAATGGCATCAACAAAGGGTTTGCTGTGACAAGATCACCATCTTCTTAGCTTTCAGGAACAGGCAGACTTGAATTGTAAAACCCATTTTTTCAATACAATTTTGACATTTTACTGGACATACCCTATTTTACTATTTTTTGTGCTTTCAGCCTCCTTCCAGTTAGTGACAGAAATGAGTGAGAAACCAATGCTGGATCCCAGAAAACTAAACATTTCTGAAAAGTAGACAAAACTCTGAATTCAGCAAGGGGTCATTTGTGTAGATCCTACAAGTGTTTCCTACAGAAAATAACAGCTGAAATAAAAAACAAATTAAAATTGAGGGGGAAAAAAAAAGCAATTTTTCTCCACGTTTTACTCTGTAACTTTTTCCTGCTTTGTCAGATATTTTAAAGCAATATACCGTTACGTCCACTGGACTCTTCTGGTTGCGGGGATATATAGGGCTTGTAGGTTCATCAAGAACCCTAGGTACCCAGAGCCAATAAATGAGCTGCACCTTGCAATGGGTTTTTATTCTATACCGGGTATACAGCAATTAATTTGCTGAAATATAAAAAGTGAAAAATAGGTATCAAGAAAACCTTTGTATTTCCAAAATGGCCACAAGATAAGGTGTTGAGAAGCAGTGGTTATTTGCACATCTCTGAATTCCGGGGTGCCCATACTAGCATGTGAATTACAGTACATTTCTCAAATAGATGTATTTTTTACACACTGTCTTACATTTGGAAGGAAAAAATGTAGAGCAAGACAAGGGGCAATAACACTTGTTTTGTTATTTTGTGTTCCCCCACGTTTCCCGGTAAAAATGGTACCTCACTTGCGTGGATAGGCCTAGCACCCGCAGCAGGAAATGCCCCAAAACACAACGTGGACACATCACATTTTCACAAAGAAAACAGAGCTGTTTTTTCTAAAGTGCCTAGCTGTGGATTTTGGCCTCTAGCTCAGGAAATGGAGATTTCTATGCAATGTCACTGGATTGCCTTTCTGTGAGCCCCCGGTCAAATCCTGGAAGTCCGGGGCTCTGGAGGTTTTCAGCAGGTCAAACCTGGAAGTCAGGCCGGGTCGCAGTTGAGGTTGGCCGGCTTGACTCAACATCGGGTCGGTCCACTTATGGATCTTTTTCAGAAGTTGCTCAAATATCTGAATCTTCTTCCAGAAGTACTTTCAAGGTCCTTCAAGTGTCCACAACTCACCCAAGGTTCCAGAAGCTCTGAGTTTCTCCATTGGGGTTAGGACTTCAACTCCCAGAATGCACCTGGTCAAAGTCCTTGCATGGCCCCTGGGCACTTGTCAGCTGGGCTATTTTTGCAGGACTTGATGCAGCTCCTTTCTACCTGTATAGCTACAGGGAGTCCCTTCCTGGAGTTGTAGAAGTAAAACAAAGTCCTTTTCTTAGTGAAGCCCAAAGTGTGCAGCTGGTGCAGTCCTACTGAGTGCAGGGTCCAGGTGAGAGAAGGGGTCAAGCAGGGCAGTCCTTCTACTTCTTGTCTTTACTCCCATCAGGGATCTGACGTATGG
The DNA here is from genome assembly GCF_031143425.1 of Pleurodeles waltl. Taxonomy (NCBI): domain Eukaryota; kingdom Metazoa; phylum Chordata; class Amphibia; order Caudata; family Salamandridae; genus Pleurodeles; species Pleurodeles waltl. Next base: position 1,182,445,177 of record NC_090437.1, read on the forward strand.
GGAAGCTCTGTCATATGTATCCTTGCTCCAGGGGTGAAAAGCAAGGGGGTGGTCCTGTCCAATCACTCGCAGGTCACCACCCTCTTGAGTGACCTCTTCCTGGGAAGTATGTCAAAAATCAATTTCAGGGAGCTCCATTCCTCTAAAATCCAAGATGGCAAAAATTCAATCTTAGAGGTTATATCTGTCTGAGTTCACCCACTGGTGTGGCTAGGTTTCCCTTAACACCCCCTTTCCAGCCCTTCTCTTAATCTAATCAGGGGCACCTGGATGTCTCGGTCTGCAGGAAATGGGGGAGGTCCAGTTACTGTTATAATTGTCCTTCCCTCCTTTGAAGTCCAGTTTGTCTGCTCTCCCCCATCCTGTTCTACCATCTGCTGAGGCAGTTCTCCTCACACCAGATGCTTCCTTTGTTTCAGCCAAGGCCACATCACACCTCACCAAGGCAGCCTGGCTCAGGCTGCCAGAGGCTGACCAATCAGAGGAGGGTACTACAGGGCTGAAGTCGGTAACTTTTAGCAAGAGGTCTAAAACGCTTCCCCTGTCCAAGTTATATTAAATTCAACAGTGGCAAGTTGTTGGATTTATTATAACTTTTAATATGGTACCAAACCTGCTATATTTAGCTCCCTTCTATGGAAAATAAGAGTTTATTATTTTAAAATAAAGTCTCTCCATGTTAGCCTATGGAGCCCATTCACTACAAAGGGGAAATATGCATTTGGCTATTTTCCCTCACCAAGGCTTATAAAGCATCTGCCTGGGGGCACTCAGGGCATACCTTAGGGGTGGCCTATATGTAATAATAGGGTAGCTTAGGACTTTGGAAGCACTTTTAATTCCAAAGTTGAATTTGGGTTTAACTTTAACTTAAAAGCAGGCAGCAAGGCAGGCCTGCTTTAAAAAAAGACACTGGACACCACAGCAGTGCACCTATGGGTGCACTATCTATACTGGGACTCCTAAACCTACATGACCTACCATATTCCACAGACTTATAGGTAGGTTGCAACAGACAATGATAATTACCCTAATTTGCATATACAATTTTAATCAGCGCTCAGGCTCTGGGACTATTTAGCAGTGCCCAGGGCACCCTCAGTCAGACAAACACCAGTATGAGTGAAGTAATGGGGGCAAAAATCGAGGGGGCTTCTGCAACCAGCCCAGTTTTCCCATAACCATATAAATACACCTCAAACAGACAAGGTCATTAGAGGGGTTCCTTCCAGATGCAGTCTATGCTGCACGTCACCTTGCTGCAGAACTCAGCATTTGTGTCTCCATGGAGTCTGACTTTAAAACCTCATTCCAAGCTAACAAGGGTTGGGGGGCGCATCTTGTGGACATGGTACTGGCAGATTTGGGGTTATCACACCTATCTCTTGTTGGGGTAGAGATTAGGTTTTCTTTGTTAGGAATTTCATATCTTATGTTTATTGCAACATAGTAGGTGATTTCATATTCACAACTTTCATGTTCACGATTTTGCTTTCATTATTGCTCATTATACTAATCATTGCAATTCCTGCATTTTGCTGTAGATTGCAGTCTTTCCAATAAATATGTTGAAAAGATACCTTAATGTCCTTCATTGCTTGTGTGTGTATGAGACTTATTGTTAACAAGAGAAAAGGATAACTTCCATTTCCACCACAGCTCCCCTGAGAAGTCACATCTAAAGTCCATGCGTAAGGCTGCCAGAAATCACCTTTACTGTCTGAGTTTCAATGAGGTACTGCTTGTGAGCCGGGTGAACTGGGCCGACAGTTGTGACTTGTAGGAGTGACTGAATCTCCTACAAAAAAAAGCGCTGTCTCCACCAAACCAGCAATCTCGCCAAGGATCGAGAGTCCATCTATGACATGGCACCACCAACTATGTCTTTTTGGCACTAATTTACAGTTATCCTGAGTATCTCTGCCTCAAACAAAGCAGATACTTTAAGTACCATTATATGGAGATGTCCATGGTCTTAGGGGTAATCCTCCTGAGCTGAATAGGGAGCACCTAACTAGGATGAAGGTTGTTCAAGCTTGAACCTATAAAAGGATTTTTCCACATTTGGGTTCCTTCTTTATACCCATTATTCAACATGGCTAATGCCATAAACATTCCAGAAAATGTCAGACACGCAGTAACATAACATCTAGTAGCCCATGGCTTAACAGATGAGGCCAGGGATGTCACTTTTATCATGGAAGCTCATGAAGCTTGCAAACAGAAACATTTTATTCCTGGATCACCTTTTCTGAAGAAGACACTACCACATATACATTTCACACATATAAAATAAGAAATGTACCACAACAGTACCAAGCTTATATGTGTCTAGAGATACCACCCCAGCATGGGCTGCACCAGCTGGACGCCAATTGGCCATTACTGGGATTAACTCACAAACAGTACAATCTATCATGGGCAAGACGCCCATGAAATGTGAGAAAGTTCTATTCTAGATAGCACAAAAACTAAGCAGCTGGAAGCAGTGTTTCCCCATACAAACCAAGATAATCATAGAATTCTCTCAATGTGCTTGCCCTTCGGAATGGTTCCCTCAGTGGATGACTGCACCACATGGGGTACAGTCTTTGCTGCAATTTACACTACCACGCATGATACCCCAACACTTGCCAACTTACTGGAAGTGTTAAAACAAATTCAAAATAAACATGGGGCTGCTCAATTCCTGGATTTGGGGATGAACGAGATGCACAACTGCGACACAGTCTCCTCAATAATACTCAGTAGCATTAATGGGGAATCGTTAGCGTTGGCTAAACGCCAGCAGCTCCGGGAGATTCCACAGTTGGAACAGGTGCATCAACAACCAAAAATTATTTCCAAAACCTATGCTAGTGTAGGACGGGACAGTTTGGGAATCAAGTCAAAGAAGCCTGAAATTCAGATTACCACCACTAAGGACAAGCACAAGAGGGTTCTAAAAATGTTGGGATAAACAAAAGCAAAATAAAGAAATACAAAGTTATAGAGGAGACTCTCCGCATCTGGAGAGCTCTGAAAGGAGATATAGGTGGTCATTACAACCTCAGCGGTCTTATTACAAGACCGCCGAGGGACCACCGTGCGGAAGACCGCCAGTAGTGGCGGTTTGCCGCTCGGCGTATTATGACTGTTGGCTGCTCTCCATCCTTTTTCCGAAGGAGAGCCACCAACAGCCATACTGGCGGGTGGCGGGGAAGTGGAGGTTGCTCCACCTTCACCGCCACGCCAACAGAACAGCGCCCACCGAATCACGTCCTGTGATTCGGCGTGGCTGTGTTCTGTTGGCGGTGTGGTGTCGGTGGAGCAGCCCCCATGGCTCCCGTCCCCTCCCGGAGGATCGACAGAACAGGTAAGTCGATCGTCCATTAGGGAGGGGGTGGTGGGGGTGTTGTGTGTTGTGTGGGTGCATGGGGGTGTGCGTCTGTGTATTTAAAGGGGGTGTGTGAGTGCGTGTATGCTTGCGGGGGTGTTGCATGTTTTGGGAATGAGTGCGTGTATGTCTGTGGGTATGTCTGTATGGATGTGTGTGTGTATGTTTGTATGTGGGTGTGCGTGTCTGAATGTGTGTGTGGATGTTGGCATGTATGTCGGTGTGTGTGCTTGTGTGTGTTGGTGGTGCCTGCATGCGTGTCCTGTGAGTCATGTGATGTTGGGGGTCGGGGTGGGGAGGGGGGTCCTGCCACCTTTGGGGGGTGGCAGGGGTTGTGGGAGGTGTAGGGGAGGGAGTTGGGATGGGGGTGGGGGGCAGGGGAGACCCCTATCAGTGCCAGGGAAGGGATTCCCTGGCACTGATAGTGCTTTCCAACCACAGGAAATCCACGGCAGTAAGCCGGGTCAAACCGCTGGCGGTATAGTGATGGCCACCGGGCTGGAGACCCAGGTCGTCTCTGCCCTGGCGGGCGGAATGGAGAAGCGGCGGATGACCATGGCGGTAACCGCCATGGTCATAATACAAAAAAAAATGACCGCCAGCCTGTTGGCGGTCTTACCACCGCTTCTCCGCCTTCCGCCAGGGTCATTATGACCCCCATAGTCCCTCATTACGGCCCTGGCGGTCTTAAGACCGCCAAAGCTGCAGTGACGGTCAGACTGCCACCAATGTGGTGGTCCAACATCCACAATTACAACCGTGGCAGTTACGCCACGGTTGGACCGCCAGAACCACCACTTCTCCTCCACTGGAGGGGCTGGCGTTGCTGGTGGTCCTAATCCGCCAGGCCAGCGCTGCGACCAGTGCTGCCCTGGGTATTACAACCCCGTCTATGCCATCTTTTACATGGCAGTAGCACCGCCATGTAAAGGCTGGCGTAGACGGTATGCAAGGGGCCCCATGGGGGCCCTGCACTGCCCATGTACTTGGCATGGGTGGTGCAGGGGCCCCCATGGCCAGCCCCATTTTGCTTTTTATGATCTGCTTTGCAGACAGTGAAAGGTGTGACGGGTGCCGGTGCACCCTATGCACCACAACATTGCCGCTGGCTCAATTATGAGCCGGTGTCAATGTTGCAGTTTGTTTCCCGCTGGGCCAGCGGGAGAAAAATCCTTTTCCACCCACTGACCCAGGGGGAAACTTGTAGTAGGTGCCTCGGGAAGGGGAACGCACTGCCGGCACCCTGACCACGGGACTTCTGCAGACAGCCTTTTCCATCCACCAAAGTCCTAATTAGGGCCATAATCTCAGAAGTAGAGAAACATTAAAGACTCCTGACAGGTATACCAATACACGTCCCTCTCGTTCCTTCCACGACATGCCGGATAAACGGAGTGAAACAGCAGGCCAGTGAGAGCAATGCACTGACTGCGTCAAGCAGAGAAAAGACCCACAGCATTCTTCAGACAAGAAAGAGGACAAATATCTCCAACAGAAGCCCCAATTTAAAAAGAAAAAGGTGACTGCAATAACAGTTAAACATGCCAGCAATGTTGAGGACGTTGAGGAACAAGACATGGGCAGAGACTCTGCTAGACAGCGCAACGTAAGTCACAATTTGTCGCCAGTGTCTGAATTATCATGTGGATGTGACAGCAACTAATGACTTTCCTGTAGTCAAGACTGCAGACAGGAGCATCCTCCCACCCGACAGGGTTTATGATTCAAATATCCAAATTGAGGGAGACATTAGTGTCATTTTTTGGGAAGAACTTAATTGTGATATGCTATTGGGAGAAAAAAGCTGGCCACCGAGTACATCCACAAACTCCCATATGGGAAAGTTGTCATTTTGCCTTCTTTCTCAGATCTTGTTAAGGATGCGGTAAAGCAAGCCTATGCTGTTGACTGGGTTTTGGTGCAGGCATCCGTGCTGTACCACAACCACGTGGGGTGGGATAAGGATTCCCCTGCCATTTAATGCCTACTAGGTCCACACCCCAGCCTCAACCTCATTATCCGGTCAAACACAAGGCTAAAGACCCTGTGAGAGAAATACTCACTCAACTAGAGTACCCGGGGTAATAGAGCACTGTGTTTCAGCAAGGAATAACCAGTTATCCCCATTACAAAACCAGACCACTCATTTAGAATAGTCTTAGGTTTAGATCCTTAACCCCTTCGCTGCCAGGCATTTTCCCCTCCTGTGCCGAGCCTTTTTTTGGCTATTTGGGGCAGTTCGTGCTTAGGCCATCATAACTTTTTGTTCACATAAGCTACCCACGCCAAATGTGCGGCCTTTTTTTCCAACATCCTAGGGATTCAAGAGGTACCCAGACTTTGTGGGTTCCCCTGAAGGAGACCAAGAAATTAGCCAAAATTCAGTGAAAAGTTTGTTTTTTTCAAATAAATTTGAAAAACGGCTGCAGAAGGAGGCTCGTGGTTTTATCCCTGAAAATGGCATCAACAAAGGGTTTGCTGTGACAAGATCACCATCTTCTTAGCTTTCAGGAACAGGCAGACTTGAATTGTAAAACCCATTTTTTCAATACAATTTTGACATTTTACTGGACATACCCTATTTTACTATTTTTTGTGCTTTCAGCCTCCTTCCAGTTAGTGACAGAAATGAGTGAGAAACCAATGCTGGATCCCAGAAAACTAAACATTTCTGAAAAGTAGACACAACTCTGAATTCAGCAAGGGGTCATTTGTGTAGATCCTACAAGTGTTTCCTACAGAAAATAACAGCTGAAATAAAAAACAAATTAAAATTGAGGGGGAAAAAAAAAGCAATTTTTCTCCACGTTTTACTCTGTAACTTTTTCCTGCTTTGTCAGATATTTTAAAGCAATATACCGTTACGTCCACTGGACTCTTCTGGTTGCGGGGATATATAGGGCTTGTAGGTTCATCAAGAACCCTAGGTACCCAGAGCCAATAAATGAGCTGCACCTTGCAATGGGTTTTTATTCTATACCGGGTATACAGCAATTCATTTGCTGAAATATAAAAAGTGAAAAATAGGTATCAAGAAAACCTTTGTATTTCCAAAATGGCCACAAGATAAGGTGTTGAGAAGCAGTGGTTATTTGCACATCTCTGAATTCCGGGGTGCCCATACTAGCATGTGAATTACAGTACATTTCTCAAATAGATGTATTTTTTACACACTGTCTTACATTTGGAAGGAAAAAATGTAGAGCAAGACAAGGGGCAATAACACTTGTTTTGTTATTTTGTGTTCCCCCACGTTTCCCGGTAAAAATGGTACCTCACTTGCGTGGATAGGCCTAGCACCCGCAGCAGGAAATGCCCCAAAACACAACGTGGACACATCACATTTTCACAAAGAAAACAGAGCTGTTTTTTCTAAAGTGCCTAGCTGTGGATTTTGGCCTCTAGCTCAGGAAATGGAGATTTCTATGCAATGTCATTGGATTGCCTTTCTGTGAGCCCCCGGTCAAATCCTGGAAGTCCGGGGCTCTGGAGGTTTTCAGCAGGTCAAACCTGGAAGTCAGGCCGGGTCGCAGTTGAGGTTGGCCGGCTTGACTCAACATCGGGTCGGTCCACTTATGGATCTTTTTCAGAAGTTGCTCAAATATCTGAATCTTCTTCCAGAAGTACTTTCAAGGTCCTTCAAGTGTCCACAACTCACCCAAGGTTCCAGAAGCTCTGAGTTTCTCCATTGGGGTTAGGACTTCAACTCCCAGAATGCACCTGGTCAAAGTCCTTGCATGGCCCCTGGGCACTTGTCAGCTGGGCTATTTTTGCAGGACTTGATGCAGCTCCTTTCTACCTGTATAGCTACAGGGAGTCCCTTCCTGGAGTTGTAGAAGTAAAACAAAGTCCTTTTCTTAGTGAAGCCCAAAGTGTGCAGCTGGTGCAGTCCTACTGAGTGCAGGGTCCAGGTGAGAGAAGGGGTCAAGCAGGGCAGTCCTTCTACTTCTTGTCTTTACTCCCATCAGGGATCTGACGTATGGGGAAGCTCTGTCATATGTATCCTTGCTCCAGGGGTGAAAAGCAAGGGGGTGGTCCTGTCCAATCACTCGCAGGTCACCACCCTCTTGAGTGACCTCTTCCTGGGAAGTATGTCAAAAATCAATTTCAGGGAGCTCCATTCATCTAAAATCCAAGATGGCAAAAATTCAATCTTAGAGGTTATATCTGTCTGAGTTCACCCACTGGTGTGGCTAGGTTTCCCTTAACACCCCCTTTCCAGCCCTTCTCTTAATCTAATCAGGGGCACCTGGATGTCTCGGTCTGCAGGAAATGGGGGAGGTCCAATTACTGTTCCAAATGTCCTTCCCTCCTTTGAAGTCCAGTTTGTCTGCTCTCCCCCATCCTGTTCTACCATCTGCTGAGGCAGTTCTCCTCACACCAGATGCTTCCTTTGTTTCAGCCAAGGCCACATCACACCTCACCAAGGCAGCCTGGCTCAGGCTGCCAGAGGCTGACCAATCAGAGGAGGGTACTACAGGGCTGAAGTTGGTAACTTTTAGCAAGAGGTCTAAAACGCTTCCCCTGTCCAAGTTATATTAAATTCAACAGTGGCAAGTTGTTGGATTTATTATAACTTTTAATATGGTACCAAACCTGCTATATTTAGCTCCCTTCTATGGAAAATAAGACTTTATTATTTTAAAATAAAGTCTCTCCATGTTAGCCTATGGAGCCCATTCACTACAAAGGGGAAATATGCATTTGGCTATTTTCCCTCACCAAGGCTTATAAAGCATCTGCCTGGGGGCCCTCAGGGCATACCTTAGGGGTGACCTATATGTAACAATAGGGTAGCTTAGGACTTTGGAAGCACTTTTAATTCCAAAGTTGAATTTGGGTTTAACTTTAACTTAAAAGCAGGCAGCAAGGCAGGCCTGCTTTAAAAAAAGACATTGGACACCACAGCAGTGCACTTATGGGTGCACTATCTATACTGGGACTCCTAAACCTACATGACCTACCATATTCCACAGACTTATAGGTAGGTTGCAACAGCCAATGATAATTACCCTAATTTGCATATACAATTTTAATCAGAGCTCAGGCTCTGGGACTATTTAGCAGTGCACAGGGCACCATCAGTCAGACAAACACCAGTATGAGTGAAGTAATGGGGGCAAAAATCGAGGGGGCTTCTGCAAGCAGCCCAGTTTTCCCATAACCATATAAATACACCTCAAACAGACAAGGTCATTAGAGGGGTTCCTTCCAGATGCAGTCTATGCTGCACGTCACCTTGCTGCAGAACTCAGCATTTGTGTCTCCATGGAGTCTGACTTTAAAACCTCATTCCAAGCTAACAAGGGTTGGGGGGCGCATCTTGTGGACATGGTACTGGCAGATTTGGGGTTATCACACCTATATCTTGTTGGGGTAGAGATTAGGTTTTTTTTGTTAGGAATTTCATATCTTATGTTTATTGCAACATAGTAGGTGATTTCATATTCACAACTTTCATGTTCACGATTTTGCTTTCATTATTGCTCATTATACTAATCATTGCAATTCCTGCATTTTGCTGTAGATTGCAGTCTTTCCAATAAATATGTTGAAAAGATACCTTAATCTCCTTCATTGCTTGTGTGTGTATGAGACTTATTGTTAACAAGAGAAAAGGATAACTTCCATTTCCACCACAGCTCCCCTGAGAAGTCACATCTAAAGTCCATGCGTAAGGCTGCCAGAAATCACCTTTACTATCTGAGTTTCAATGAGGTACTGCTTGTGAGCCGGGTGAACTGGGCCCACAGTTGTGACTTGTAGGAGTGACTGAATCTCCTACAAAAAAAGCGCTGTCTCCACCAAACCAGCAATCTCGCCAAGGATCGAGAGTCCATCTATGACATGGCGCCACCAACTATGGGGGTCATTCTGACCTCGGCGGTAAAAGGCCCTTACCGCTGGTCAGAAGTCCGCCATTCTACCGCCGCGGCCGCGGTAAACCGCCACGGTCATTCTGACCACCAACTGTGAAACCGCCAAAAACCCGACATCCAAGGAAGGCCGCCTCATCAGCGGGCCGCGGAAAACTGGAGATGACCAAACCTCCACCGTCACGCCAACACAAACACGCCCATGCCATTCTGACCCACGAATCCACGCGGCGGTCTTTCAACCACGGTATTCCATTGGCGGTACACACCGCCGCGCTCAAAATACACACACAGCTCCAAAACACAGCCACATTGGACAATTTGAAATACACACACCTGAGACACATACAAACAACACTCCCACACATCCAATCAACTATAAAACACACACCCACATCACCCACAAACCCCCACTAATTGGAAATCGGAGAGAAGGCGATAGAGATAGAGATAGAGAGAGCGAGCACAGCAATCGAAAACCCCAACACACACAGGAACCCAACTTCATCACCCACACCACATTTACGCACACATCACCACATATCACCACGCACATCACCACAAACACCACCCCACACCTCATCCACACCACCCCATGGCACCCCAAAGACACCCCAGGTTCTCGGACCAAGAACTCAGGGTCATGGTGGAGGAAATTATAAGGGTTGAGCCCCAGCTCTTCGGCACACAGGTGCAGCACACCACTATAGCAAAAAAAAGGCTGAGCTATGGCAAAGGATCGTAGACAGGGTCAACGCTGTGGGACAGCATCCCAGAAATCGGGAAGATATCAGAAAGCGATGGAACGACCTACGGGGGAAGGTGCGCTCGATGGTGTCGCGACACAACATCGCTGTGCAGAAGACTGGCGGCGGACCCCCACCCACTCCACCCCAATTCACAGCATGGGAGCAAGAGGTAGTGAACATCCTGCATCCTGATGGCCTCGCTGAAGTACACGGAGGAATGGACTCTGGTAAGTCGAATCTCAACTACTTCACCCCCCCCAACCACCAGCATGCCAACCCCCCCCTCACCCCCAATCTCAACCCCCCAGCACACAACCTCCCTGCCAATGTCTCACCAGCACAACCCACCCTAAACAACACCAACCCCTGAATGCCAACACAAACCATAGACAGCCACCACCAAAGCATGACCATTGCACATACCCATACACCCCCCCCCCCACCACCCTCACAACACCTCCCACAAGGGAATGCCAGCACTGGGGGAAAGGGCACTCAAAATGCACGCCATGGCACACACAGAAACAATAACCATACTCCTTTACCCCTGCAGGGCCCGAACGCCAACACACCGCCACGGAGGGTCCAGATTTGTCCATCCCACCCCCAGAACAGGCCCCCAGCGAGGACAGCAGCTCTGTCGACCTAGAACCTGATGACCAGCCCGGACCATCGGGGACCTCTGGACAGTCGGTTCCCCACACACAGACACAGGCCACAGCAGACCCAACCCCCTCTGGGAACACCAGCACAGCTCCCACCCAGCGGGCCCATGCCTCTGTCTCCAGGACGCATCAAGCAGCGGTGTGTCCACCACTACAGGGCACCCAGGCTGACCCAACACCACAACAACAACAGGGACCTGGGGGCAGTGGTAGTGGGCACACCGTCCAGGGGACAGAGGCCCGGGGAAACAGGGCAACTGGGAGGGCTGCTGTGCGACAGGGGGGGGGAGGACAGGCCCAGGGAACCCACTCTCCAAGAGGCCCTCACCACCATCATGGGAGCATACCATCACTCCCAGGAGACGATGGCGACGGTACTGGCCAGGTTCACCGAGATCCAGGCACAGCAGGAGGAACGGTACATGGGGTTCAGCAATGAACTCAGGAACATCGCTACCGCTATGGGGACCATAGTCCAGGCCCTCAACCGGATAGAAACCACATTGCGGGACCATGTGGCACCACAAAGGGCCCCTGTCACTAGCCAGGAACAGCCTACCACCTCCGCCGGCGCTAGTGGTCAGGAGGCCCCCACAGAACGACGGCCCACCAGAACCCCACCTCCTGCTGAAGAACAACCACCCCGCAAGAGGAACCTGAGATCTCACAGGAAGACAGAGTAGGATGCCAAGACCCCCGCCAGCATAAGATACCCCCTGATGTCATCCCACTGTCCCACAGTGTCACCCTGTCCAACCTTGAACTGCCCCTGCTCTATCCTTCCACAGGCATATGGAAAATGCACCTGTGAAACTGAGAACTGGGCTCTGCCATGGACATAACTCCACCCTCACCCATCACCGTTTTAATATCATGTACCAATATCTAGCACTAAAAATAAATCACTCATTGCACTGAAATCATTCAGGAGTCAGCCTGTATTATTTACAAATGTATAACACATTACTGATCAATAATGTTCTGTTATTTTTGTGATGACAACATACCGATGTCAATAAGCATTAGTCCATGGGCTAACCAAGCAGAAGTCACGCAGTGGGTCATACAGCACTGAAAAGGGAAGGGAAAATCAAACATCAGTTTAAAAGAACTGGGGGGAAATACACAAAGTAAAGATGCAGGGGGCTTTCAGTAAATGTTAAATGGCGTGGGTGATTCTTACCTGTGTGCTACTGAAAATACTGTTGGATAACTCTGTCCCTGTTGTCTGTGTCGTCCTCTTCGTCTTCCTCCTCTTTACTCTCTGCAGGCTCCACAGCTGCTTCAACACCACCATCTGGACCATCCTCCTGCAGGAAAGGCACCTGACGTCGCAATGCCAGATTGTGAAGCATACAGCAGGCCACGATTATCTGGCACACCTTCTTTGGTGAGTACATCAGGGATCCCCCTGTCATATGCAGGCACCTAAACCTGGCCTTCAGGAGGCCAAAGGTTCTTTCTATGATCCTCCTAGTTCGCCCATGGGCCTCATTGTACCGTTCCTCTGCCCTGGTCCGGGGATTCCTCACTGAGGTTAATAGCCAAGGCAGGTTGGGGTAACCAGAGTCACCAATTAGCCACACATGTTGTCTCTGTAGCTGTTCCATCACATAAGGGATGCTGCTATTACGCATCACATACGCGTCATGCACTGACCCAGGGAACTTTGCATTCACATGGGAGATGTACTGGTCAGCCAAACAGATCACCTGGACGTTCATAGAATGGTAACTTTTCCTGTTTCTGTACACCTGCTCATCGTCTTTTGGGGGTACTAAAGCCACATGGGTCCCATCAATGGCACCAATTATGTTGGGGATATGTCCAAGGGCATAAAAATCACCCTTCACAGTGGCCAAATCAACCTCCTCAGGGAATACAATGTAGCTCCGCATGTGTTTCGTCAGGGTAGACAACACTCTAGACAACATTTTTGAAAACATAGGCTGAGACATTCCAGATGACATGGCCACTGTTGTCTGGAATGAGCCACTTGCCAAAAAATGGAGGACTGACAGAACCTGCACTAGAGGGGGAATTCCTGTGGGTTGGCGGATGGGGGACATCAGGGCTGGCTCCAGCTGGGCACACAGTTCATGTATAGTGGCTCGGTCAAGTCGGTATCGTAGTATGATATGGCGTTCTTCCATTGTCGACAGGTCCACCAGCGGTCGGAACACGCGAGGATTCATCCTTCTCCTCGCAAGTCCCAGCGGACGGTGCCTAGGAAGGACAACATGGAGCACAGAGTCAAGCAAATCACAGGTACGTTCACCACAGCATGCCTAGCACACGATTATCCATGTATTGAAAGGCGTGTATGTGTGGCAATGCAAGGCCTAGGCCTGTGTGACGCAGTACAAATTATGCCATGTGGGCCCTTGAAATGGCGGCTGCCTGACCTGTGAAGTGGGACAATGGGATGTGAGGTCAATGCGCTGGCGTGGCACACCGTGGCGGTAGGCGGTCGAAGACCGCTATACGAAGCCGCATTGGTTAACATTGAAGCCTATGGGTTTCAGGAGCCAATGACGAGGTGCGCCGGCGGTCGCGGTACGCACCGGCGCGGTACGCACTGCCGCAGGCGTGACCGCCATTTTCTATCTGCTTAATCACTCGAGACCTGATCATCCACAGGAGAGGACCTATACTGCAAGTGCTGCTGTGACCTCGGTCTGGAAGTGACAATGGCTGCTGCGACTGGGGAAAGGGCCCCTGCCTTCACGTCTGAGGAGTTGGAGAAACTTGTGGATGGGGTCCTCCCCCAGTATGCGTTACTCTACGGTCCTCCAGACCAACAGGTAAGTACACTGGGTGCACATTGAATGGGCTATGCCTGTGTGGAGTGGGGTGGATGTAAGTTGGTGGGGTGGGGGGCGAATGAGGAGTGCAACGCACGACAGATGAGAGCATGTGCCATATGGCAAAGTTGGGGAGGGGGGGCCAATCACATCTAACATGCAGAAAATTTATGAATTTTTCCTTCCCACCCTGTACATGTCAAATAGGTCAGCGCCCATCAGAAAGTGGACATTTGGCGTGCCATCGCCAAGGAAGTCCGGGCCCTGGGGGTCCACGTCAGACGGGGCACCCACTGCCGCAAGAGGTGGGAGGACATCCGCCGCGGGACCAGGAAGACCGCCGAGTCACTGCTGGGGATGGCCTCCCAACCTAGGAGGGGTGCCAGTCGTACCCTGACCCCCCTGATGTCCCGGATCCTGGCGGTGGCCTACCCTGATTTGGATGGGCGCTTGAGGACATCACAGCAGACACAAAGGGGTGAGTATCAGCACATTCTGCTATCTTTCTGCGCAGTGGAGGCGTCTGGGTGGGGGAGGAGGGTTGTGGGTGACATTAGGCCAGGGCGCTTTCTGTAGTGTAGTCCTCTCCTTTAGGCATGGCCCTGTGCTCCCGGCCCCCACCTCTGTAGGGTGACAAGTACAGCTATCGATGGTCCAGCATCGCACATGTGCGCGTTTGTCGTCTCTAGACCTGTTGTCCTAGTCAGAAGTACTACAGAGTAGTGTACCCTGAATGCACGGCTTAGTGCATGAGGCTCCTGTGTCTGTCCTCTCCGCCAACGGTGTTGACATTGCATGCACTCAACCTGGTCTTCGTTTTTCTCCCCCCACCCTTCTTCTTCATCTTCTTGTGCATGTGTGCATTAGCATCATCAGGCGGAGGAGAATTGGCATCAGAGCACGAGGGAGCTGCAAGTCACAAGGCCCCGGTGGGCCCAGGAACAGACACCGAGGGCACCAGTGATCCGGAGGGCGAGGGGAGCACCACAACGGGGACCGGTGGTGACACCAGCGACACCGACACATCCTCGGATGGGAGCTCCCTAGCGGTGGCGGCAACATCCGGGCCCCCCGCCTCTACAGGTACAGCCGCCACCCAGCGCACCAGCCCCGCCCTCCCAGCAGCCCCTCAGCCTACACTCCGTGCCCGCTCGCCCAGGAAGGCGGGCGTCTCCTTCGCCCCAGGCACCTCAGCCCCTGCCCCTGTCACCCCTGCTGCCCTCAGTGAGGAGGTCATTGACCTCCTTCAGACCATCATTGTTGGGCAGACTACCCTTTTGAATGCCATCCAGGGGGTAGAAAGGGAGGTGCATCGGAGCAATGCCTACCTGGAGGGCATTCATTCGGGTCAGGCTGCCCATCAACGATCGTTCAATGCTCTGGCCTCAGCACTGACGGCAGCCATTGTCCCTGTTTCCAGCCTCCCTCTTCTGACTGCCTCCACCCTGTCTCTGTCTCCTGTTCCTCAGCCTATCCCATCCACACCATCAGACCAGCCTGCACACACCTCAACACCCAAGGGCAGCTCATCCAGACACAAGCACCACAGAACCCACAAGCATTCACCCCAGCAGCACCCAGATGCAGACATTCCAACAGTCACTACCACCTCTGTGTCCCCCTCCTCCTCGTCTCCCTCCTCCCTCCCTGTGACGTCTACACTCACACCTGCATGCACACCACCATCAGCCAGTGCTTCCATCACCAGCACACCCTCCAGTACAGTCCGCACACGTGCAGTCACCACCCCCACTACCATTTACACGTCCCCTGTGTCCTCTCCCACTGTGTCTGTCACCCCCTCTTCCAAGACACACAAACGCAGGCAGACACCCACCCAACAGCCATCCACCTCACGACAGCCTCCAGCACAAGCACCTGCACCCAAAGACAGCACACCTGACTCTCCTACAACCACATCCTCTTCCTCCACTCCTATCACCACTACTCCTACCCTTTACCTTGGTCCTAAAAAACTTTTCCTCGCTAATCTTAACCTCTTTCCCTCCCCTGACCCACCCCCTCCAACTGCAAAGAGTCCCAAGAGCACCTCAGCCACCACCAGCCCAGCTTCGAGTGTCACTGTGGTGCATGGGTTCTGGAGTCCACCCTTTGCCAGCAGTGACACTTCAATCAGCAGCAAGGGGACAGCCAGCCCCCCCCCAGGCAAGAGGACCAGGAAACTAAAGGGCCGCCGTGAGAGGACTGACACGGCTGCCCCCAAGGAGCTAAGTTCGCCCACTTCACCAGCCACAACATCTAGGGGAGGCAAGGGCCCAAGAGCCCCATCTAAGGAGCGAAAGGGCAGCAGGGTGGAGAAGTCAGCCAGCAGGAGCGCGGAGCAGGAGGGCCCCACAAGCCCCATCCCGGGTGTTAGGGAGGACACCAAAGGGCCCAGGACTCCGTCACCGAAGGGTCCAGCAACAGCACGGTCGGAGGGCGACTGAGCAGGGAGTCCAGGCCAGGTCTGGCTCCCTTGACTTACTGGACGAGCACCGCTGAAGAGGGCCCCGCCGTGCAGAAGAGCACCGCTGAAGAGGGCCCCGCCATGCACAAGAGCACCGCTGAAGAGGGCCCCGCCGTGCAGAAGAGCACCGCTGAAGAGGGCCCCGTCGTGCAGAAGAGCACCGCTGAACAGGGCCCCGCCGTGCAGAAGAGCACCGCTGAAGAGGGCCCCGCCGTGCAGAAGAGAACCGCTGAAGAGGGCCCCGCCGTGCAGAAGAGAACCGCTGAAGAGGGCCCCGCCGTGCAGAAGAGCACCGCTGAACAGGGCCCCGCCGTGCAGAAGAGCACCGCTGAACAGGGCCCTTCTTGTCATGCACCGCTCTGCTGGGCACCGACGTCTCAAGCACCGCTCCGCTGGGCCCTTCCTGTCAAGCACCGCTCTGCTGGGCCCTTCCTGTCAAGCACTGCTCCGCTGGGCACCGCCGTCTCAAGCACCGCTCTGCTGGGCCCTTCCTGTCAAGCACCGCTCCGCTGGGCCCTTCCTCTCAAGAACCGCTCCGCTGGGCCCTTCCTGTCAAGCACTGCTCCGCTGGGCACCGCCGTCTCAAGCACCGCTCCGCTGGGCCCTTCCTGTCAAGCACCGCTCCGCTGGGCCCTTCCTGTCAAGCACTGCTCCGCTGGGCACCGCCGTCTCAAGCACCGCTCCGCTGGGCCCTTCCTGTCAAGCACCGCTCCGCTGGGCCCTTCCTGTCAAGGACCGCTCCGCTGGGCCCTTCATCTCAAGCACCGCTCCGCTGGGCACCGCCGTCTCAAGCACTGCTCCGCTGGGCCCCGCCGTCTCAAGCACCGCTCCGCTGGGCACCGCCGTCTCAAGCACCGCTCCGCTGGGCCCCGCCGTCTCAAGAACCGCTCCGCTGGGCCCTTCCTGTCAAGCACCGCTCCGCTGGGCCCTTCCTGTCAAGCACCACTCCGCTGGGCCCTTCCTGTCAAGGACCGCTCCGCTGGGCCCTTCCTGTCAAGCACCGCTCCACTGGGCACCGCCGTCTCAAGCACTGCTCCGCTGGGCCCGCCGTCTCAAGCACCGCTCCGCTGGGCCCTTCCTGTCAAGCACCACTCCGCTGGGCCCTTCCTGTCAAGCACCGCTCCGCTGGGCCCCGCCGTCTCAAGCACCGCTCCGCTGGGCCCCGCCGTCTCAAGCACCGCTCCGCTGGGCCCTTCCTGTCAAGCACTGCTCCGCTGCGCACCGCCGTCTCAAGCACTGCTCCGCTGGGCCCTTCCTGTCAAGCACCGCTCCGCTGGGCCCTTCCTGTCAAGCACTGCTCCGCTGGGCACCGCCGTCTCAAGCACCGCTCCGCTGGGCCCTTCCTGTCAAGCACCGCTCCGCTGGGCCCTTCCTGTCAAGCACCGCTCCGCTGGGCCCTTCCTGTCAAGGACCGCTCCGCTGGGCCCTTCCTGTCAAGCACCGCTCCACTGGGCACCGCCGTCTCAAGCACTGCTCCGCTGGGCCCGCCGTCTCAAGCACCGCTCCGCTGGGCCCTTCCTGTCAAGCACCACTCCGCTGGGCCCTTCCTGTCAAGCACCGCTCCGCTGGGCACCGCCGTCTCAAGCACCGCTCCGCTGGGCCCCGCCGTCTCAAGAACCGCTCCGCTGGGCCCTTCCTGTCAAGCACTGCTCCGCTGGGCACCGCCGTCTCAAGCACCGCTCCGCTGGGCCCTTCCTGTCAAGCACCGCTCCGCTGGGCCCTTCCTGTCAAGCACCGCTCCGCTGGGCCCTTCCTGTCAAGGACCGCTCCGCTGGGCCCTTCCTGTCAAGCACCGCTCCACTGGGCCCCGCCGTCTCAAGCACTGCTCCGCTGGGCCCGCCGTCTCAAGCACTGCTCCGATGGGCCCTTCCTGTCAAGCACCACTCCGCTGGGCCCTTCCTGTCAAGCACCGCTCCGCTGGGCACCGCCGTCTCAAGCACCGCTCCGCTGGGCCCCGCCGTCTCAAGCACCGCTCCGCTGGGCCCTTCCTGTCAAGCACTGCTCCGCTGCGCACCGCCGTCTCAAGCACTGCTCCGCTGGGCCCTTCCTGTCAAGCACCGCTCCGCTGGGCCCTTCCTGTCAAGCACCGCTCCACTGGGCCCGCCGTCTCAAGCACCGCTCCGCTGGGCACCGCCGTCTCAAGCACCGCTCCGCTGGGCACCGCCGTCTCAAGCACTGCTCCGCTGGGCCCCGCCGTCTCAAGCACGCTCCGCTGGGCCCTTCCTGTCAAGCACCGCTCCGCTGGGCACCGCCATCTCAAGCACCGCTCCGCTGGGCCCTTCCTGCATGCACTGTTAACGGTTCACAGTGCCCACCATGCCTCCTCCTTGACCAGTGGAGACTGTAATCCACCTGATGGACTGTGGCTTCGCACTCCCCAGGATGGAACAGTGGGCAGCCCACCTACTGTATAGACTTGAGAGACTGTGGCTTTGCATTCCCCAGGATGGCACAGTGGGCAACCCACCTACTGTAGAGACTTGAGAGACTGTGGCTTTGCACTCCCCAGGATGGAACAGTGGGCAACCCACCTACTGTAGAGACTTGAGAGACTGTGGCTTTGCACTCCCCAGGATGAAACAGTGGGCAACCCACCTACTGAAGAGACTTGAAAGACTGTGGCTTTGCACTCCCCAGGATGGCACAGTAGGCATGGTGGCCCCTTCGTGGATCTGGCGTTGTGGACTCATGTGGCTGTGGTGCCCCCCCCTTCCCTTCCCCCTGATGTGCCTGTAGTTTTTTCATCAGATGCCCCTGCAGTGTTCTCTCCAAAGGACTCAGGTCTCCTGTGTGGGCTTTGCCCTTGTGTTGTTACACTTTGGCCCACGGACACTTCGATTTTCTTTTGATGTGCTGGACTAATTGCCTCGGTTATCCATTGCAATGTATATAGAATTATTTTGATATTGATTTTTTGGCTAGTTGACCAATACTTTTCAGAGCCTATTTTGTACCTAAATTTTTATTCACAATTTAATTATGTCTTTGCATTTTTTAGGGGGGTTTGGGTGGTGTCACTGTGACTTGTTGCTCTGCATTGGTGTGTATATAGTTTGGGGGGGTGGGGGTCGCATATGTGTGTGCCGTAAGCTTTCCTCCTCCCCCCTCCCATGTGTCGTAGGTGCAGTACTCACCATTGTCGTCTGCGCCGGCTTTCGTATTCGTGGTAGATGAGCAGGTAGACGAGAGCAGGTAGGATGTTTAATTCGGGTTCCATGCTGTCCTCCTTCCTCGTGGAGTGCGTAGAGGTGAGCGTTTTCCCGTTCGTAGTCTGTTTCCGCCGTGTTTTTATCGGCGGGGCTCCCGCCCCGGAAAAGGTGGCGGATTGGTGAGTTATGATACTGTGGGCGGTACATTGTCTGCCGCCTGTCTGTTGGCGGTGACTGCCGCGCTGTTTGTCTGTACCACCGTGGCGGTCGGAGTGTTAAAGTGGCGGTCTCTGTTGGCGGTTCCCGCCAGGGTCAGAATTCCATTTTTTGGACCGCCAGCCTGTTGGCGGGTTGGCCGCCGCTTTATCACCGACCGCCAGGGTTAGAATCACCCCCAATGTCTTTTTGGCACTAATTTACAGATATCCTGAGTATCTCTGCCTCAAACAAAGCAGATACTTTAAGTACCATTATATGGAGATGTCCATGGTCTTAGGGGTAATCCTCCTAAGCTGAATAGGGAGCACCTAACTAGGATGACGGTTGTTCAAGCTTGAACCTATAAAAGGATTTTTCCACATTCGGGTTCCTTCTTTATACCCATTATTCAACATGGCTAATGCCATAAACATTCCAGAAAATGTCAGACACGCAGTAACATAACATCTAGTAGCCCATGGCTTAACGGATGAGGCCAGGGATGTCACTTTTATCATGGAAGCTCATGAAGCTTGCAAACAGAAACATTTTATTCCTGGATCACCTTTTCTGAAGAAGACACTACCACATATACATTTCACACATGTGTCTAGAGATACCACCCCAGCATGGGCTGTACCAGCTGGACGCCAATTGGCCATTACTGGGATTAACTCACAAACAGTACAATCTATCATGGGCAAGACGCCCATGAAATGTGAGAAAGTTCTATTCTAGATAGCACAAAAACTAAGCAGCTGGAAGCAGTGTTTCCCCATACCAGAAACCAAGATAATCATAGAATTCTCACAATGTGCTTGCCCTTAAGAATGGTTCCCTCAGTGGATGACTGCACCACATGGGGTACAGTCTTTGCTGCAATTTACACTACCACGCATGATACCCCAACACTTGCCAACTTACTGGAAGTGTTAAAACAAATTCAAAATAAACATGGGGCTGCTCAATTCCTGGATTTGGGGATGAACGAGATGCACAACTGCGACACAGTCTCCTCAATAATACTCAGTAGCATTAATGGGGAATCGTTAGCGTTGGCTAAACGCCAGCAGCTCTGGGAGATTCCACAGTTGGAACAGGTGCGTCAACAACCAAAAATTATTTCCAAAACCTATGCTAGTGTAGGACGGGACAGTTTGGGAATCAAGTCAAAGAAGCCTGAAATTCAGAGTACCACCACTAAGGACAAGCACAAGAGGGTTCTAAAAATGTTGGGATAAACAAAAGCAAAATAAAGAAATACAAAGTTATAGAGGAGACTCTCCGCATCTGGAGAGCTCTGAAAGGAGATATAGGTGGTCATTACAACCTCAGCGGTCTTTTTACAAGACCGCCGAGGGACCGCCGTGCGGAAGACCGCCAGTAGTGGCGGTTTGCCGCTTGGCGTATTATGACTGTTGGCTGCTCTCCATCCTTTTTCCGAAGGAGAGCCACCAACAGCCATACTGGCGGGTGGCAGGGAAGTGGAGGTTGGTCCACCTTCACCGCCATGCCAACAGAACAGCGCCCACTGAATCACGTCCTGTGATTCGGCGTGGCTGTGTTCTGTTGGCGGTGTGGTGTCGGCGGAGCAGCCCCCATGGCTCCCGTCCCCTCCCGGAGGATCGACATAACAGGTAAGTCGATCGTCCATTAGGGGAGGGGGTGGGGGGGTGTTGTGTGTTGTGTGGGTGCATGGGGGTGTGCGTCTGTGTATTTAAAGGGGTGTGTGAGTGCGTGTATGCTTGCGGGGGTGTTGCATGTTTTGGGAATGAGTGCGTGTATGTCTGTGGGTATGTCTGTATGGATGTGTGTGTGTATGTTTGTATGTGGGTGTGCGTGTCTGACTGTGTGTGTGGATGTTGGCATGTATGTCGGTGTGTGTGCGTGTGTGTGTTGGTGGTGCCTGCATGCGTGTCGTGTGAGTCATGTGATGTTGGGGGTCGGGGTGGGGAGGGGGGTCCTGCCACCTTTGGGGGGTGGCAGGGGTGGTGGGGGGTGTAGGGGAGGGAGTTGGGATGGGGGTGGGGGGGGCGGGGGAGACCCCTATCAGTGCCAGGGAAGGGATTCCCTGGCACTGATAGTGCTTACCGCCATGGATTTCATGGCGGTTCCAACCACAGGAAATCCACGGCGGTAAGCCGGGTCAAACCACTGACGGTATAGTGATGGCCGCTGGGCTGGAGACCCAGGTCGTCTCTGCCCTGGCGCGCGGAATGGAGAAGCGGCGGATGACCATGGCGGTAACCGCCTGGTCATAATACAAAAAAAAAAGACCGCCAGCCTGTTGGCGGTCTTACCACTGCTTCTCCGCCTTCCGCCAGGGTCATTATGACCCCCATAGTCCCTCATTACGACCCTGGCGGTCTTAAGACCGCCAAAGCTGCAGTGACGGTCAGACTGCCACCAATGTGGTGGTCCAACATCCACAATTACAACCGTGGCAGTTACGCCACGGTTGGACCGCCAGAACCACCACTTCTCCTCCACTGGAGGGGCTGGCGGTGCTGGTGGTCCTAATCCGCCAGGCCAGCGCTGCGACCAGTGCTGCCCTGGGTATTACAACCCCGTCTATGCCATCTTTTACATGGCAGTAGCACTGCCATGTAAAGGCTGGCGTAGACGGTATGCAAGGGGCCCCATGGGGGCCCTGCACTGCCCATGTACTTGGCATGGGTGGTGCAGGGGCCCCCATGGCCAGCCCCGTTTTGCTTTTTATGGTCTGCTTTGCAGACAGTGAAAGGTGTGACGGGTGCCGGTGCACCCTATGCACCACAACATTGCAGCTGGCTCAATTATGAGCCGGTGTCAATGTTGCAGGTTGTTTCCCGCTGGGCCAGCGGGAGGAAAATCCCTTTCCACCCACTGACCCAGGGGGAAACTTGTAGTAGGTGCCTCGGGAAGGGGAACGCACTGCCGGCACCCTGACCACGGGACTTCGGCAGACAGCCTTTTCCATCCACCAAAGTCCTAATTAGGGCCATAATCTCAGAAGTAGAGAAACATTAAAGACTCCTGACAGGTATACCAATACACGTCCCTCTCGTTCCTTCCACGACATGCCGGATAAACGGAGTGAAACAGCAGGCCAGTGAGAGCAATGCATTGACTGCGTCAAGCAGAGAAAAGACCCACAGCATTCTTCAGACAAGAAAGAGGACAAATATCTCCAACAGAAGCCCCAGTTTAAAAAGAAAAAGGTGACTGCAATAACAGTTAAACATGCCAGCAATGTTGAGGACGTTGAGGAACAAGACATGGGCAGAGACTCTGCTAGACAGCGCAGCATAAGTCACAATTTGTCGCCAGTGTCTGAATTATCATGTGGATGTGACAGCAACTAATGACTTTCCTGTAGTCAAGACTGCAGACAGGAGCATCCTCCCACCCGACAGGGTTTATGATTCAAATATCCAAATTGAGGGAGACATTAGTGTCATTTTTTGGGAAGAACTTAATTGTGATATGCTATTGGGAGAAAAAGGCTGGCCACTGAGTACATCCACAAACTCCCATATGGGAAAGTTGTCATTTTGCCTTCTTTCTCAGATCTTGTTCAGGATGCGGTAAAGCAAGCCTATGCTGTTGACTGGGTTTTGGTGCAGGCATCCGTGCTGTACCACAACCACGTGGGGTGGGATAAGGATTCCCCTGCCATTTAATGCCTACCAGGTCCACACCCCAGCCTCAACCTCATTATCCGGTCAAACACAAGGCTAAAGACCCTGTGAGAGAAATACTCACTCAACTAGAGTACCATGGGGTAATAGAGCACTGTGTTTCAGCAAGGAATAACCAGTTATCCCCATTACAAAACCAGACCACTCATTTAGAATAGTCTTAGGTTATAGATCCTTAACCCCTTCGCTGCCAGGCATTTTCCCCTCCTGTGCCGAGCCTTTTTTTGGCTATTTGGGGCAGTTCGTGCTTAGGCCATCATAACTTTTTGTTCACATAAGCTACCCACGCCAAATGTGCGGCCTTTTTTTCCAACATCCTAGGGATTCAAGAGGTACCCAGACTTTGTGGGTTCCCCTGAAGGAGACCAAGAAATTAGCCAAAATTCAGTGAAAAGTTTGTTTTTTTCAAATAAATTTGAAAAACGGCTGCAGAAGGCGGCTCGTGGTTTTTTCCCTGAAAATGGCATCAACAAAGGGTTTGCTGTGACAAGATCACCATCTTCTTAGCTTTCAGGAACAGGCAGACTTGAATTATAAAACCCAATTTTTCAATACAATTTTGACATTTTACTGGGACATACCCTATTTTACTATTTTTTGTGCTTTCAGCCTCCTTCCAGTTAGTGACAGAAATGAGTGAGAAACCAATGCTGGATCTCAGAAAACTAAACATTTCTGAAAAGTAGACAAAACTCTGAATTCAGCAAGGGGTCATTTGTGTAGATCCTACAAGTGTTTCCTACAGAAAATAACAGCTGAAATAAAAAACAAATTAAAATTGAGGGGGAAAAAAAAAGCAATTTTTCTCCACGTTTTACTCTGTAACTTTTTCCTGCTTTGTCAGATATTTTAAAGCAATATACCGTTACGTCCACTGGACTCTTCTGGTTGCGGGGATATATAGGGCTTGTAGGTTCATCAAGAACCCTAGGTACCCAGAGCCAATAAATGAGCTGCACCTTGCAATGGGTTTTTATTCTATACCGGGTATACAGCAATTCATTTGCTGAAATATAAAAAGTGAAAAATAGGTATCAAGAAAACCTTTGTATTTCCAAAATGGCCACAAGATAAGGTGTTGAGAAGCAGTGGTTATTTGCACATCTCTGAATTCCGGGGTGCCCATACTAGCATGTGAATTACAGTACATTTCTCAAATAGATGTATTTTTTACACACTGTCTTACATTTGGAAGGAAAAAATGTAGAGCAAGACAAGGGGCAATAACACTTGTTTTGTTATTCTGTGTTCCCCCACGTCTCCCGGTAAAAATGGTACCTCACTTGCGTGGATAGGCCTAGCACCCGCAGCAGGAAATGCCCCAAAACACAACGTGGATACATCACATTTTCACAAAGAAAACAGAGCTGTGGATTTTGGCCTCTAGCTCAGCCGGCACCTAGGGTAACCTAGCAAACCTGTGCAGTTTTGAAAACTACACACCTAGGGGAATCCAAGATAGGGTGACTTGTGGGGCTCTGACCAAATTCTGTTACCCTGAATCCTTTGCAAACCTCAAAATTTGGCCCAAAAAACACTTTTTCCTCACATTCCGGTGACAGAAAGTTCTGGAATCTGAGAGGAGCCACAAATTACCTTCCACCCAGTGTTCCCCCAAGTCTCCCGATAAAAATGGTACCTCACTTGTGGGGGTAGGCCTAGCGCCCACGAAAGGAAATGCCCCAAAACACAACGTGGACACATCAAATTTTTCCACAGAAAACAGAGGTGTTTTTTACAAACTGCCTACCTGTGGATTTTGCCTATAGCTCAGCCGGCACCTGGGGAAACCTAGCAAACCAGCACATTTTTGAAAACTAGACACCTAGAGGAATCCAAGATGGAGTGATTTGTCGTGCTCTGATCAGGTTCTGTTACCCAGAATCCTTTGCAAATTCAAAGTTTGGCCTAAAAAACACTTTTTAGTCTCTTTCGGTGACTGAAAGTTCTGGAATCAGAGAGGAGCCACAATTTTCCTTCCACCCAGCGTTCCCCCAAGTCTTCCGATAAAAATGGTACCTCACTTTTGTGGATGCGCCTACTGCCCGCGAAAGGAAATGCCTCAAAACACTATCTGGACACATCAAAATTATCAAATACAAAACTACCTGTTTTTGCATGGCGGCACCTGCGTTTTTGGTCTTGGGCTCAGCAGCCTTTTAGGGAAAGCTACCAAACCCAGACATTTCTGAAAACTAGACACCCGAGGGAGTCCAGTGAGGTGTGACTTGCGTGGATCCCCCAATGTTTTCTTACCCAGAATCCTCAGCAAACCTCAAATTTAGCTAAAAAATCAAAGATCACCGCACTGGGACACATTTCATACCACCCAATGTTCCCCTCAGTCTCCTGGTGAAAATAATACCTCATTTGTGTAGGTGGGCCAAGTGCTTGTGAAAGGGTAGAGCCAAAAACATGTCTTTATTGAGGGGGAACAAAAGGGGTCCAAAAGGGCAGTTTGCAAAAAAACATTTTTAGGCTGCCAAGTGCAGCAGAATTTTTATCGGTGTAGATGAGACTATGCTGGGTGGTAGAAATTTTGTGGATTCCTACAGATTCCGGAAGGTTCCATCACAAAAACGTGGGAAAAATGTGTGATTTCCAGCAAAGTTGGAGGTTTGCAGGGGATTGTGGGTACAAAAATGGTGCGGGGTGCATGTGAAACACACCACCCTGGAATCACCCAGATGTTTAGTTTTCAGATGTGTCTAGGTCTTGTGGATTTTTCTACATGGCAGCATCCCAAATTCCATAAAGTGCAGCCCTCACCATTCCAAGTGGGACGATTTTGAGAGTAAGCCAAGCTCTCATGGCCCAAATGTAAAACTAAAACCCAAAATAATCAAATGTCTTCTTGCTTGCTGTGGAATAAGATGTTTTAGAGTGCGGGGAGAGCTGAAAGACTGTTACCCCCTTCAGTTGAGGTGGGGGCGTAACCAGGCCCATACCGGTTGGTAGCCACCACCCCAATATTTTTTGTGTTTTTTTAAATTCCCTGGCATCTAGTAGACTTTCTGCCCCCCCGGGGTGTGGATCAGGGGTAATTGCCCCATCTGCCCACTGGTGGGCAGAACAACTTTGGCCCCATTTATTTGGGGTGGGGGTATGGCCATACCCCCACCCTCTTATTTTTGAAAAAAAAGCTTCCCTCTCCTCTGGTGGGCTTTCTGCCCCCACTGGGGGGCAGATGGGCCTTCCAAAAATAGGCCATCTGCCCCCAATGGGGGGCAGATATGGCAAACAGTAATGTGCCCCCATGGGGAGCGACCCTTTCCCAAGGGGCTGCTCCCCTAAAGAAAAAACACACATACACACACACCAATCCCTGGTGCCTAAGTGGTTTCTGCCCCCATGGTGGCAGATTGGCCTAACAAAATTTGCCCCCCCAGGGGAGTGACCCTTGACTAAGGGTTCGCTCCCCACCTCTAAAAAAAATAATATATATATATATAATTTTTTTTTATCCCTGGCGCCTAGAGGTTTCTGCCACACCTGGGGGCAGATCGGCATAATAACAATACGCCAATCTGCCCCCAGGGGGGGCACAAAAGGCCTAAAATAAATTTGCCCCCCCCGGGTAGCGACCCTTGCCTAAGGGGTCGCTCCCCACCTCTAAGAAACAAAACAAAACAAAAAAAAATCCCAAAAAAATGTATCCCTGGCGCCTAGAGGCTTCTGCCCCCCCTGGGGGCAGATCGACCTAATAACAATAGGCTGATCTGACGTCGGGGTGCAGAAATGGCCTAAAATGTGTTTGCCACCTGCCCCCCCAACCCCCTGGGTAGAGACCCTTGCCTACGGGGTCGCTCCCCTTGCGTGACATTGGCGCAGAAAAAAGATCCCTGGTGCCTAGTGGTTTCTGCCCCCCTTGGGGGCAGATTGACCTTAAATCAGCCAATTTGCCCCCAAGGGTGGCAGAAATGGTCTAAATACAATTTGCCCCCCAGGGGAGCGACCCTTGCCTGATGGGTCGCTCCCCATCTCTAAAAAAACAAACAAAAAAAAACACAAAAAAAATTTGCCCTGGCGCCTAGAGGTTTCTGCCCCCCTGGGGGCAGATCAGCCTAGTAACAATAGGCCGATCTGCCCCCGGGGGGGCAGAAATGGCCTAAAATAAATTTGCCCCCTGGGGAGCGACCCTTGCCTACTGGGTTGCTCCCCTTGCGTGACATTGGCGCAAAAAAAAGATCCCCGGTGCCTAGTGGGTTCTGCCCCCCTTGGGGGCAGATTGACCTAAAATCGGCCGATCTGCCCCCAAAGGGGGGAGAAATGGCCTAAATACAATTTGCCCCTCCAGGGGAGCGACCCATGCCTAAGTGGTCGCTCCCCATCTGTAAAACAAGAACAACAACAAAATTCCTGCTGCCTAGTGGTTTCTGCCCCCCTTGGGGGCAGATCGGCCTAATTAAAATAGGCTGATCTGCCCCCCAGGGGGGCAGAAATGGCCTAAAATAAATTTGCCCCCCAAGGGAACGACCCTTGCCCAAGGGGTCGCTCCCCTTGCGTGAAATTCAGGAAAAAAAAAAAAACTCCCTGGTGTCTAGTGGTTTCTGTCCCCCTTGGGGGCAGATTAGCCTCATAAAAATAGGCCAATCTGCCCCCAAGGGGGGCAGAAATGTCCTAAATACAATTTGCCCTCTATGGGAGCAACCCTTGCCTAAGGGGTCGCTCCCCACCTCTAAAAACAAAAAACAAACAAAAAAAAGATCCCTGGTGCCTAGAGGTTTCTGCCCTGGCTTAAAAAAAATGCCCCCCTGGGAAGCGACCCTTGCCCAAGGGGTTGCTCCCCTTATGCCAATTTCCTATGAAAAATCAATCCCTGGTGTCTAGTGGTCTCAGAGAGACTTCAAAGGGAAGGAAATTCCTTTCCTTCCCTTCCCTTTGAAGCCTCTCAGGTCTCCTCCACATGATCGGAAGAGAAATGCTGAGCGCAATGGGATGAGGCCTCTGTGATAGCGTGCAATCACGCGCTGACGTCACGGGGTTGGGGGGTTCAGGGGGCTGTCGGGGGTGGAAGGGGAAGGGCTTCCTCTTCCATCCCTGCCTTGAGGGTGTGGGGGGGAACCCCACAGAGGGAGCACTAGCGCTCCCTCTGGGCTCTGTGCCCAGGATGTAATGGTTACGTCCTGGGCACACAAGCACTGTGCCGCAGGATGTAACCATTACGTCCGCGGCACAGAAGGGGTTAAACAACTGCCCATGCGCATACGTGATGCAAAATGCACACAACACCGCACTAATTAAAAAGAATGCATAAGTAATACAAAACAGCCTTGGATATTTCCAATCTTTTTTTCTGTCAAAACTTAGCACATGAAAGTCAAGAACTGAGTGCATTCTCATCCGGTTCTCAGCCACACTTTTGCCATTTGCTGTTTTCTATAAAAACAGCCCAGGGTTGTTTTCTGCCCATGTAACATTAATACTGCATGATATTGATCCTGAGGCGTTGTCCTATGTGGATGACATCTATCTCACAGATGACGACCTCAACATTCATCTTGCCAGGGTCGATTGGATCATCATAGGATTCGCCGTCTTAGGCTACATACTCAATTTTAAGAAAACTAAAATAGCCTTTCTCAGTGTATTGTACCTCGGATACAAGCTATCAGTTGAAGGCAAGAGCCTGGCCCTGCACTTTCTAGAGAAATGCACGCAGCTTCAACCACCAGATTCCATTAAGAAACTGCAGTCATTACTTGATTTCTTTAATGTTGGCAAAACTTACATTCCAGATTATGCACAACACAT
The DNA here is from genome assembly GCF_031143425.1 of Pleurodeles waltl. Classification (NCBI taxonomy): domain Eukaryota; kingdom Metazoa; phylum Chordata; class Amphibia; order Caudata; family Salamandridae; genus Pleurodeles; species Pleurodeles waltl. The sequence continues at coordinate 1,182,473,895 of NC_090437.1, forward strand.
AAAACCACTCTATGATTTAATTTGCCCAGATTCTTCAAGCAAACACTGGACAGCAGAACACACACGCATCCTTAGAGAAATGCAGCAGGACACTGTAAAAACAAAACACTTAAACACACTTGATAACAAAACAAAGTTGGTCATCAGAATAATTGCTGGTGCCATTGGGTTCACCTATGTCATCTTTAATGAGGGTGACACAACACCCATAGCATACAAATCACATTTGTACTCAAACGCAGAACAACCTTTTGCTCCCACAGAAAAGATTCTGACTGCCATACAGATAGCTGTCATTCAAGAGAGGCCACTTGCCCAAGGGAAACACATTCTTGTCGTTACCAGGTGTCAGCCTTAGAGGATGTCACCAAAGCGAGTATTCCTAATGCAAAAGCATTACATCAACTATGAATTCAATGGGCAACCTCCCTAACTGCCACTGATGTTCACTACATCTTTGACCCAAAACACAAGTATTTCTCCAATATGAAGAGGAGTACCCCACACTTACCAAAATCTTGCTACATGACAGATATCAAACTCTCATTACACTGATGATTCAGCACAACCAGCTGTAGGTGGAAAACATCAATACTCAGGTGCTTGCACAGCTTTGAGTGGAGTAATGAGGGAAGGTGTATTCCACTCTCAAAATACCTACAAGCAGACCCTGGGAGACTGCACAGCACAGTTGGCTGAGCTTAAACACAGATTGAGAACAGCTCACATTGATTGTGTGTAATTCGTATTACTGTTTTCAGTCCTCCAATGATTATTTCAATCATTGGCAGTTGAATGGGTTCAGAGACTCAAAGGGGAAAACCATAAAAAACAGAACTCTGTGGGGGAGGGTAGCTGATCTAAAGGATAAGCTACCAGATGCTTATGTATTACATACATTGGGCTATCACGAGTAGGAGTATACCTTGTAGGAAATTATTTGGCCAATAAAGCTGCCAAATTCGCAGTAGCTACAGCTTCTGTTGCTGCAGTGACTTGTTCTCATATGATATTGGATATTGAGATTCAGGCTGCTGTGAAAGCTTCAGATGATGACAGCCCTCTTCCAAAAGCATACCCTGCAAAATATTCCTACCAAATCAGTGCAAAGAATATTGCCTTTGTGACAATTCCTGGGGTGGGAGGTCGAGTGATCCCCAACCAAGACCAGAAATTAGATCTCATCATGGCAGTACAGAAGGATGTTGCATTTGCTCATGCTGGTGTGGCAGCCACAATATCTCTTTTGCAGAAACGCTTCTGGTGGCCGAGTCTAAACCAACAGATCAAGCAATATGTCATTTGCTGTGACATTTGCCAGCATATGAAGGGCCCCAACATCAAACGCCCACTGCAGACATCCCTCTTAGTGTTCAACAGGCCACAACAATGTGTGTACCTGGACCAATGTGATCCCTTACAACCTGATGGTGCATACAAATATATCGTAGTTACTGTTGATTCTTGCTCTAGATTCCTGTGGGCATGGCCACAGAGGTTGGCTGATGCTCAGACTGTTATTAAAGACTTGCTGGTCTTCATTGGTACATACTCGGTTGCAACATTTCACTCGGACCAGGGCCCTGCTTTTGCCACTAGGGCATTCAGGGACACCATGGGGGCAATGGGTGTTGAACTCCATTTCTCTCCCCCATATCATCCCAAAGGTAATAGTGTTGTGGAGAGGAGGAATTGTGACCTGAAGCAGTCATTAACAGCAAGAGTATTAGGTTCAGGCCGTAGTTGGCTTCACCACCTACATGGGGTCCAGAGAGCACTGAATAATCTGCCTAAACAGTCCTTGGCGGGACGCAATCCTTATGAAGTTCTCTTTGGGATACCTATGTATTTCCTAGGTGTAGATGGCCCTGGTATGGTGGTGGCAGGCACACCATTTGACATAAATGAATGTCTTACTGCCTTACTGGATCTTCAACAATTTTGTGAAGACAATTAATCTGCCAATCCCATCACCTTAGCAATAAGGGACATAGCAACAACATCTACAGGCTGGATTCCTAAAGTTGGCGATCTGGTTCATGAGAAGATTGCTGTGAAGAAGGAAATTAGCCCATTTTTCAGAGCATTGATTCCAGTCCCGGGAATGTGAGGTACTAGAACTGTTATTTTACCACCACTGTCAGGTTCCAAAGGGAACAGATTTGTATCTAATGACAATATCAAATTGCACCATGTGGCTGATCCTGCACAGTAGACCCTGAGGTCCCTTGGGTAGTTCTCGGTCCCCTCTCACTACCCAATAGGATATACCTCTTCAAAGAATGAACAATGCTTTTTTATATACCAGCATGTACAACAATGCTGCAAATGCCTTCTCGAGCATGGCGAGGGTAGAAAATGACCTTCTGCTAATTCCTGTTACCACTTCACCGACAAGAACTGTCCAAGATGTGGCTGATTATTACTCCAATACAACACAAACTGACAGCATCACCCACTATGAATCTCTATGGGAAGTGAATCCATCTACCAGCTCTGCACTAGCTCCTGTGTTTGCACAGACTGCTTCTGGTTACTTCATCAACACTGATAACTTTTCTTCAACTTCATCTACATCTGCAACTGAAACTCTTTCAAAGACGCGTAACCTGTACATGTAGCTTAAGAATAACTATTTGGTCTATTCATGATATTATCTGTGGGTACTACTGACATTGCTTGCATTTCTGTTATGGATTGGTTTTGTGATTGCTTTCATTCTCCTTATAAATTATCATTATCTCCCTGAACGCTCTTCTCTTGAGCCAGTGGATGAAGTGTTAACACAATGGGGGTCATTCTGACTCCCGCCGGCCGCGGTAACCGCAGGGCCGGCGGGAGCCGCCAGAATACCGCTGCGCGGTCAGAAGACCGCCGCGGTTATTCTGAGTTTCCCGCTGGGCGGGCGGCGACCGCCAGAAGGCCGCCCGCCCACCCAGCGGGAAACCCCCTTCCACGAGGATGCCGGCTCCGAATGGAGCCGGCGGAGTGGAAAGGGTGCAACGGGTGCAGTGGCACCCGTCGCGATTTTCAGTGTCTGCAAAGCAGACACTGAAAATCTTTGTGGGGCCCTGTTAGGGGGCCCCACGACACCCCTTACCGCCATCCTGTTCCTGGCGGCCAAAACCGCCAGGAACAGGATGGCGGTAAGGGGGTCGGAATCCCCATGGCGGCGCAGCAAGCTGCGCCGCCGTGGAGGATTCCCCAGGGCAGCGGGAAACCGGCGGTACACCGCCGGTTTCCCGTTTCTGACCGCGGCTGTACCGCCGCGGTCAGAATGCCCAGGGATGCACTGCCAGCCTGTTGGCGGTGCATCCGCGGTCCCCGGCCCTGGCGGATTTTACCGCCAGGGTCGGAATGACCCCCAATATCTCTCCTCACATAGGTGGTCATTATGACAATAGCAGTGACTGTTAAAGTGGCGGTAATACCACCAACAGGATGGCAGCAATTACTGCCAAATAATGACAATGGCGGTGATAACTCCCATAGACAGACAATGTCCCACACCAACCGCCAAGGCGTTAACACCACTGACCACGGCGGTAGCGATCACAGCCAGGTGAAGTCAAGGTACCGCCCACCACATTATGACATAGCAAACTGCCACAGTTTCCGGGGCAGTACCAACGCCATCAAAAGCCTGGTGGAAACAGAACACAGAAGACGAAAGACTCACCATCAGAGACACAGAGAAGAACAACGCCACCCTGGAACCGGAACTACAAGTCTTCCGATGCTCTTCTATGCCATGCTCCACCTGGAACACCAATGTCGACAAAGACGGTGAGTACAGCCACATAGCATACAAGGGAGGGAGGGAGGAAAAGGAGAGTGACAAACACACATACACAACACACACCATTCACACACATACCATACACACAACCAGCTGCAGTGGAAAAACAATGTCACAGAACACACGTCATAATAATGCAAGGAGAATTATTAGGTGTAACTGATATTGTAATTTGATGCCAACAACCATCATATTGTCCATGTGATGAATGGAGTAAATGTCCAGAAAGGGCCAATGGCCAGTCCAAAGTACAAAAGGTCACCATGGCCACAGGGCGCAGTCCAAGCCCCAACTTGTTACCTGACAATATCCACACAACACTGTGCCGGGGCATCATGTTGGAAGTGGGCAGGCACCTCAGGGGGAAGGGGGTTAGGGGGACCACTGCTGAAGTGGGGAACTTGCTCACTGGTTCTGGAAGGGGCATCATGCCCATTTCTCCCATTGCTGGGGAGTGCAAGGTCACAGTATCTGAGGTGGGGAACTTGCCCACTGGTTCTGGAGTGGGCACCATGCCCATTTCACATTGCTTGGGAGTGCAAGGTCACATTCTCTGAGGTGGGGAACTTGCCCACTGGCTCTGGAGGGTACTTCTTGTACATCAGTCCCTGGAGGGTGGCCTACATGCCCTCTGCTGCAAGTGATGGCTGCAGTGTCTCGGCTGCAGGTGATGGCTGCTGTGTCTCGGCAGCAGCTGATGGCTGCTGTGTCTCAGCTGAAAGTGATGGCTGCTGTGTATCAGCTGCAGGTGATGGCTGCTGTGTCTCAGCTGCAGGTGAGGGCTCCTTGCCCACTGCTGGTGGAGGGGGCCTCTTGCCTCTCTTAGTTGGTGGAGTGGGAACCTTCCCTTTTTTGGGTGTAGGAGTGGGATCCTTCCCCTTTTTGGGTGGTGAAGTGGGATCCTTCCCTTATTTGGGTGGTGGAGTGGGAACCTTTCCTTTCTCCATGACTATGAGGTGCCTCCACTGTCCCCATGTCATGTCCTTTGTGTTTCACCATCCTAGTCCTCCATTTCCGAGGCAAGGTGTGCTCACCGTAGGAGTGGCAGCCATCACACTCTGGGGCCTCTTCGTGCCAGCAGCTGTTGACGTGATGAGAGCATTGGCAGACTGTTTGACTGAGGTGGTGGGCTGTGTCGCTGGGACCCTGCTTTTACAGGCACAATGGGGGTAAAGGGGCAGGGAAGAGGTTAAGTTGGGCAAGGAAAAGCTTCTTAGAGATCGTGGGGCAGGATGAGGATTCAGGAATAGGAGTGGATGTTGAGTGAGTGGTTGTTGGAGGTGTACGTCTGCATGGGCAGTGTGCGTGTGTGAGGTGGATGGCTGTTGGGTGTCTGAGTGCATGCGTTTGTGTCTCTTAGGAAGGGGGCAGACAGGGTGGGAGAGGACACAGGGGACACGTGGATGGATGTTGAGGAGGTGTCTGCAAGTGAGATGTGTGTGCTGCTTGGTGAAGTGATGGTGGTGGTGGCTGTTGATGCAGTGCATGCAGGTGTGAGTGCGGATGTGACTTTGAGGGAAGAGGAAGAGGAGGGGGAAGAGGGGGAGACAGTGGAGGCAGTGGATGTGGTTGTGTGTGCAACTGTCTGTTGTTTGTGTGAGTGCTTGTGACCTGAAGTGTGCTGCCTGTGTTTGTCTGTGGCACTCCTGTCTGATGTTTTGTGTGCATGCTTGTCTGTATGTGTGCATGGAATGTGTTGGGGTTGAGGGGTTGGGACTGGGAAATGGTAGTTGGAGAGGGGACAGTAGGAACAGGGACAATGGCTGTCATCAGAGAGGAGGCCGGAGCCTGAAACTATCTCTGTTGGGCTGCCAATCCACTGTGGATGCCCTCCAGGAATGCACTGCATTTCTGCATCTGGGATGCCAGTCCCTGGATGGCATTCACAATGGTTGACTGCCCTCCAGAGATGGATCTCAGGAGGTCAATAGCCTCCTCACTGAGGGCAGCAGGGCTCACTGGGGCAGGGCCTGAGGTGCCTCGGGCGAAGGAGATGCCCACCTTCCTGGGTGAGCGGGCACGGACAACTCGGTGAGGGGCTGCTGGGAGGGCAGTGCTGATACGGGGGTGGAGCTGTACCTGTAGCTGGGGTGGTCCCAGAGGTGTCTGCCACCACCAGGGAGCTTCCATCGGAGGAGGAATCAGAGTCAGTGTTGTCACCTCCTGTCTCTACCATGGTTCTCCCCTCGCCCTCTGTTCCACTTGTTCCCTCGGCATCGGTGGACTCTGCCTCCTGGGTCCTGTGGGATGCAGATCCCTCTGTTGCCGGTGCCCCTGCTCCTCTGCCAGGTGATGCTAATGCACACATGGACAGGATGCCAGAAGAAAAAAGGGGGGGAGAGAGAGAAAGGGAGCACTGGGTCAATCTCAACACCAACAACACAATTGGCATACACATTACAATCACCCACAGGGATCAGGATTATGCACTATGCACCACACTGGCATTCAATTTGCTAGGTGCCACAGCAAGATGAGGGCCAAACACCTCCAACTGCACCTCTTCTGGGACCCACTTAGTCCTGTGTGACATGCAAGTGCAACCTACCTAGGTTAACAGATTTAGCAATACACCCATTACCCTTGAGCTCGATCACGCTGCAATGTCTGACCTGGCATGAAGGGGCACCCACTAACTGACACCCACCATCAGGATCCCATGCCACCTACCAATCATTGTTGTTACACCCACTGTACTTACCCCCTTGTGGCTGCTGCGCTGCCCTCAAGCGCCCATCCAGCTCTGGGTAGGCCACCAACAGTATGCGGGCCATCAGGGGGGTCAGGTTCCGATGGACACCCCGCCCTCGTTGGTAGGCCATCCCCCATTAGGCCTCCGCGGTCTTCCGGGCCCAGTGTCTCAGGTCCTCCCACCTTTTCCAACAGTGGGTGCTCGGCCTGCTGTAGACCCCCAGGGTCCGCAAGTCCTTGGCGATGGCACACCACACTCCCTTCTTCTGATGGGCGCTGACCTGCAGAGATAATACAGACAAGAGGACACCATTAACCATACAAATCAGCCTGTCACAGATATGGACCACAAATCCCATTTCCATCTCCATTGGCACACACATCACCCGCCGTCCAACATGTGAACTACCACCAGACATGCCCCCACCAAATGACACAATGCTTGCACACACATCTCCATGCAACCTTGGCATATGCATTGTGCCCAAGGTGTACTAACCTGTTGGTCTGGAGGCCCATACAGCTGTCCATACTGGGGTAGGACCCCATCCACCAAGTGCTCCAATTCCTCTGAAGTGAAGGCAGGGGCCCTTTCCCTGGTCATACGGGTCATGCAGGATCCAGACACAGGTCACAGCACCACATGCAGTGTAGGTGTTGTCCTGTGGAAAGCCAGGAATTAAGTGAAGTTAAAGATGAAAAATGGCTGTCACTTCCGTGGCAGTGTACACCGTCACCGCCGCAGGTGATCCCCATTGGCCACTGTACTCCATAAAGCCACATATTAGTAAATGAGGTATTGCATGGCGATGCCTACCACTGTGGATGAATAGGAGGAGGAGGCAAGCCCCCGTGTACAGACCCCTTGTGGATTTGGCTACACTGGAGGACAGGCAAATTATACTGACCTATAGACTGGACAGGGCCACAGTCACAGAGCTGTGTGCTCAATTGGAGCCTGAGCTGATATCAGCTATCCATGATCCCACTGGGATCCCCACTCTAGTGCAAGTTCTCTCTGTGCTTCATTTCCTGGCAACTGGTTCTTTCCAAGTGACAGTGGGCTTGGCAGCAGGAATGTCAAAGCCAATGTTCTCAATAGTGCTGGCAAGGGTTTTGTCCATTGGTCAAAAACATGTGCAGCTACATTGCTTTCCCCCAGGTGGAAGAGTTGGCCACTGTGAAAGCTGGATTCTATGCAATAGGACATATACTTGATATTATTGGGGCGATTAACGGAACACATATTGCTTTTGTCCCCCCGCCAGAATGAAAAGGTGTTCAGAATTGGAAGAGTTTCCACCCACTCAATGTCCAAATGGTGTGCCTGGCTAACCACTCACTGACAATATCCTGGGTCGGTGCATGACGCCTTCGTCCTGAGGAATAGAAGAATCCCAAATGTGATGGCACAACTACAGAGGCACAGGGTGGGGCTAATAGGTGTGCCTGAGTCCCAACCCAATGTTTCTGAGTGTATGCCTTCAGGTGTACTCCCATTAGCATTGTGTGAGGCTGATGTTTGTCTCTCTATACTTTCAGGTGACTCTGGCTACCCAAACCTATCGTGGCTCATGACCCCTGTGAGGAATGCCAGGACAGGTCCTGAAAATTGGTATAATGATGCACATGGGCGAACTAGGCTTATCATCGAACGAACCTTTTGTCTCCTGAAGGCCAGGTTCAGATGTCTCCATCTGACAGGTGGAGCCCTCTGCTACTCAACCGAAGGTCTGCCAGATAGTAGTAGCATGCTGCATGTTGCACAACCTGGCCTTCAGCTGACATGTGCCTTATTTGCAGGAGGAAGAGTTTGGAGATGCCCCTGTGGCAGCAGTGGACAGTGAGGATGAGGAGGCAGAGGATGAGAATGTGGACAACAGAACATCAGTTATACGTCAATACTTCCCATGACACACAGGTGAGACTGTGGAACTGACCATTCCTCTGACTATTGATGTTATCTATGCATCTCAACTTACTGTGACCTATGGCTTCTTATTTTGCAGATGTTGGTGTTGTAACAACTGCATAATGACGTGATGACTACAGACCGCTAAAGGTCATTATTTTCATGCTATCACAGTGTTCAGATTATTTGCACGATTTGACTGTTTCCATAATTCCACTTTTTCATCACATACAACACTATCACTCAAGTTGTGTTCAAGGGTGTTTATTGTAGTGCAAAATATAGATGGAAAAGTGCAATGAAATGAATGGGGTGATGGTAGAGGTAAGTCCAGGGTATAGTTCCAGTCTGTTTGTAACACAGGTCCAGTGTCCAAGGGATGATAGGAAGGGGAGCAAAGGCAGTTCAGAGTGGACAAGGTGACAGGGTGGGGCACAAGAGGGACATTCAGGAAGGTCTAATTTCCTGGTGGTGATCTTGGTCCTGGCAAGTGTCTCTGGCGTCTGTCTTGGTCGAAGGGACCGTTTGCATGGTGGTTCACCTTCTGTAGGGGGAGGGGTGCTGGTTGCCTGTGGATCCTGTTGCAGGGCCTCCTGTTCAATAGCTGCAGCAGAAGTGGAGGGCTGGTCAGTGGACTGGCTAGTGATTGGGGCCCGCTGGTGTGCTGTCCAATCCCTCATGATGTTGGCCATGTCTACCAGCACCCCTGCTATGGAGACCATGGTGGTGCTGAGGGCCTGTAAATCTTCCCTGATCTCCTGATGGTGTACCTCCTGCAGCCACTTGTTCTCCTGCATGCTGGTAAGGATCTGACCCATCTTGTCCTGGGATAGTTCGTAAGCCCCAGGACATTAGTGCCTCCTGGACAGTCGGTTCCCTTGGCCTTTCCTCCCCTGGCGCACAGCTGTCCTCCCAGTGACCCTGTTCCCCTGTGCCTCTGTCCTCTGAACGGTGTGTGCCCACTGCCTGTCGCGCCGCGCGGTGCGGCGCGAGCCGAGAGCTCGACTCAAGCCGGGCGTTCGGCTCGGGCCGCGCACCGCGTTGCTAGGACGCGGCGCGCCCCCAGCCTCTCCTGCGCATTTCGAGGCCCCAGACTTGCATGGGGCCTCGTTCTACCTTCTGCTTTCCACTATACTAGGGGTCTATGACCCCTCTTACCTGTTATTTTTCGTTTCTTTTCCCTTCTTTCTTCTTTTTCTTCTTTTCTGCAGTCTTTTGTTGTGCCTTTCTTTATGTCTTTTCCCCCTTCCCAGATTCCTGTTCTTTCCCAGCATTCCTTGTTCCCTATTCTCTATGGTTCCTGTTCTATTCTGTTCTATGTGTTGTTTCCCTGTCTAAGATGGCGTCCTTTTACTTCCTGTGGGTCACTTCCTGTTTTTTAGTATATAAGGGCTGTGTTTTCTTCTTTCTTTGCGCTGCAACACTTTCTGCTCAGTTAGTGTCTTCGCTCCTGATTTCCTCTCCTGTGGGTTCTGGATTTCAGCATTCTGTGTTTCCTGACTTTTGCTCCTTTTGAATTCCTGTTTGTTTGTTCTTGTTTTTTCCAGGAATCTTCCTGTTTGGAGGTTTTTCCCCTTTTTCTAAGGGGTTTTTTCCTCTGGCGCTATTTTCTGAAGGGCACGGTCTGTTCTTGGCGTCTCCATTGCCTACAGCACCGTGGCTACCAGAAAGAGTCGCACCTTTTTGGGCCAAAGCCGAACATTGAAGATCCACGCCACCCGGTCTGCAAATTCCAGGCGCAAGCAGCACGTGAGTCGTGACAGATTGCAGCGCCTAACCATTCCGACGTCCTCAAACACCATGGATGACACAGTGGCGGCTGCTGCAGATCCGGAACAATCTCTTTTGACCACGATTCAGCAACAAGCTCAGGAATTGCAACAACTACGCAATGAAAATGCTGCGTTACGACAGGCTTTGGCTCTCCGCACCAGTGATGTTCCAACTATCTCCGCTTCTACCCCTTGTTTCTCTGGTGAACCAACCAAGCTTCGCGAGTTCCTGGATGCATTAACAGTGTACTTCGCCTTCCGACCTACCCAATTCTCCCACAACAGGACCAAGGTGGGTTATCTTATCAGTGCCTTATCCGGTCCAGCCTTGGCCTGGGCAACCCCGATGGTGTCCTCCAACGACCCTGTATTGTCAGACTATTCCACCTTTGTGAGTCGCTTCAAACAGATGTTTAGCCGTCCTGGATTGGAAGCCTCTGCCGAAGAAGCCTTATGTGATATCCAACAAGGCTCGCAAGACGTCTTGCAATATATAACCCGTTTTCGTCAGCTGGCGGCAGAGACCACTTGGGTGGAACGTACTCTGCTAACTTTATTTCGTAGAGGACTCAAAGAAGAAATAAAGGATGAACTAGTACATTCTACCAGAGCGGAAGATCTTCGTGGCCTGATGGATCAAGCACTGTCCATCGAATATCGTCTTCAGGAACGGAGATCGGAAAAGAAAAGGAGTAGAGGGTTTTCCCAGCCAAGTAGCTCACGAGCTTGCCTGCAGCGTTCCGAGGAACCTCGCACTCCTGCTAGAGACATCGAAGGGGAACCCATGCAGGTGGATACTACCCGAGGTCCGCTCTCTGCTAGTGAACGAGAGGACAGACGCAAGAGAGGGTTGTGCCTGTACTGTGGTTCTGCTGGTCACATGCTTCGTACCTGTCCTGTACGTCCACCCAGGCCTTCGGGAAACGCCACCTCCCGTCCTCTGTAAGAAGGGAGGGGACGGGATCTACAGCTATACCTTCCATCAGCTCCTTTAATGACAATACAACCGCCTTGTTCATTTTTCCTGTCCTGTTACAATTTCCTGACGGTCGTCAAGAAAAGACTATGGCATTACTAGATTGTGGTGCTAGTGGTATATACATGGACAAGACGTGGGCTGCTGCTCACCAAGTTCCTACACAAGCAAAAGAAGTACCCGAACAGGTACACACCGTGGATGGATCCTTGATATCCTCTGGTCCTGTAGACACCACTACCCTGATGTTAAGTCTACAGGTGGGAAACCATCAAGAACACATCTCCTTCGATCTTATCACGTCCCCCAACCATACCATCATTCTTGGAATTCCGTGGTTTATCAGACATAACCCGTATACAAATTGGGTAACCCGGACAGTTTCTTTGTCTTCGCAATTTTGTCATGAGAACTGTTTTACTTCCGATAAGTATTGGTCTCCGAAAAGATCCTTAGATACTGAAGGTGCCACTGGTATGTCCATTAATACGGTCCAAGGGGTCCCAGACCACTATTTGGAGTTTCAGGATGTTTTCCAAAAACCGTCGAAACCTGTGCTACCTCCACATCGAGAATATGATTGTGCTATTCCATTGGAACCCGGCACAATTGTTCCTTTTGGGAGGATGTACTCTCTCACGGAACCCGAAAAGGAAGTTCTAAAAGAGTATCTGGACGAAAATATACAGAGTGGTCTTATTGTTCCATCGTCGTCTCCGGCTGGGGCTCCTCTCTTTTTTGTGCCCAAGAAGACAAAGGATCTTCGTCCTTGCCTGGATTTTCGAGGTCTGAATAAAATAACAATTAAAGACCGTTATCCTTTGCCTCTCATCAGGGACATACTAGAAGCTATCAGAGGGGCTCAACGTTTTACTAAATTAGATTTACGAGGAGCTTACCACCTTTTACGCATAAAAGAAGGCGACGAATGGAAGACAGCTTTCAGGACTCCATTTGGCCATTTTGAATATAGGGTTATGCCGTTTGGTCTCACTAATGCCCCCGCAATCTTCCAGAGATTTATGGACTCAGTGTTTTCAGACCTTCTGAATCAGACAGTCGTGATCTACCTAGATGATATTCTTATTTATTCTAGAAATCCGGAACTCCATTCTTCCCATGTGAAACATGTTCTTCAAAGACTTCGTGCTCATCAACTATTTTGCAAACCAGAAAAATGTGAGTTCGACATGACGGAAGTCAAATATCTGGGCTATCATTTAAGTCCCACCGGCATAGCTATGGATCAAGAAAAGGTACAAGCTATCCTAGAGTGGCCTTCTCCTTCTTCCATAAAAGAAACACAATGTTTCCTAGGGTTAGCAAACTTCTATCGACAATTCATTCTAGACTTTGCCAGACAGACTAGCCACATAACTCACACCTTAAAAAAGGAAAATTTAAAGAAAGGGTTTGTCTGGACTGAGGCGGCTGAAGCAGCCTTTCAAGAATTAAAGAGAGCCTTCACCCAAGCCCCCATCTTGAGACATCCAGATACCACCAAACAATTTATAGTCGTAACTGATGCTTCTGAGAGAGCCATCAGAGCTGTCTTACTCCAACGACAAGAGGATGATGGTCTTGAACATCCTGTTTTCTACTTGTTTCATATCCTTTCCACAGCTGAACAACACTATTCTGTACTGGAAAGGGAATTATTGGCTCTGAAAACAGCCTGCCTTGAGTGGAGACAGTTTCTGATGGGTTCCAAGGAACCATTTGAGGTGAGGACAGACCACCGTAACCTACAATGTTTACGAAATTTTGTATGCCAGAATAGTCGTCAGGCCCGCTGGGCCTTTTTCTTCAGTCAGTACGATTTCTTCATCACATATATTCCTGGATCTCAAAACATTCTGGCTAATGCTCTGTCTCGCCGATATCCAGAGTGTACTCCTTCCTCATCTCAGTATCTTCTGGAACCCAGTAAGATCATTGGAGTGACTCAGTCTTTCCTGGAAGAAGTACAACTGGAATACGCCAACCTATCGGACCACGATATAGAAGAACTAAGACCATTATTACATAAGAAACAAGGATATTTTTATTATCAAAACCTGATATTCCTCCCTACTAACAAGGTGCAAGAAAAAGCATTACAAATGTGCCATGATTCACCTGTGGCTGGTCATAGAGGCATCAAGGCCACACAAGAACTTCTTTCACGATTTTTCTGGTGGCCTACCTGGAAACTGGATGTGGAAAGATACGTTCAGGCCTGTCCCATATGTGCCCAAATCAAGATACCCCATACCAGACCTGCAGGATTACTACAGCCTTTGCCTGTTCCACCGGCCCCATGGCATACCATCTCTACTGATTTCATGTGTTCACTCCCACCATCAGCAGGAAACCGGGTTATCATGGTCACTGTGGATTCTTTCACGAAGATGGCTCATTTCACTGCCCTGAAAAGGCTACCTACTTCTCAAGAACTAAGTCAAATATTCATTGATCATATCTTCCGTCTCCATGGACTTCCACATACCATAATATCTGATAGAGGACCTCAGTACATTTCCCGGTTTTGGAGGCATTTTTGTAAAACACTGGGGGGCATATTTATACTCCGTTTGCGCCGAATTAGCGTCGTTTTTTTCGACGCAAATTCGGCGCAAAACTAACGCCATATTTATACTTTGGCGTTAGACGCATCTAGCGCCAAAGTATGAGTAAAGAGCGTCATTTTTTTGCGTGAACGCCTTCCTTGCGTTAATGAGATGCAAGGAAGGCGTTCCCGTCTAAAAAAATGACAGCGACGCAAATGCGTCGTATTTATACTCCCGGGCAAAAATCACGCCCGGGAGGTGGCGGGTCAAAAAACCCCGCATTTGCACCACTATTTAACGCCTGGGTCAGGGTAGGCGTTAAGGGGCCTGTGGGCTCAAAATGAGCCCACAGGTGCCCTCCCCTGCCCCCAGGGACCCCCCCTGCCACCCCTGCCCACCCCAGGAGGACACCCAAGGATGGAGGGACCCACCCCAGGGACATTCAGGTAAGTTCAGGTAAGTATAATTTTTTATATTTTTGAAATTTTTTTGTGTGGCATAGGGGGGGCCTTATTTGTGCCCCCCTACATGCCACTATGCCCAATGACCATGCCCAGGGGACATAAGTCCCCTGGGCATGGCCATTGGGCAAGGGGGCATGACTCCTGTCTTTACTAAGACAGGAGTCATTTAAATGGCGTCTGGGCGTCGAAAATAATGGCGCAAATCGGGTTGAGGCGTTTTTTTTGCCTCAACCTGACTTGCCCCATTTTAAGACGCCCTAACGCCATTTTCCCCCTACGCCGGCGCTGCCTGGTCTACGTTGTTTTTTTCCACGCACACCAGGCAGTGCCGGTCTGCTTGCGCCGGCTAACGCCATTCCATAAATACGGCGCCCGCATGGCGCTTCAGAATGGCGTTAGACGGCGCTAAATTTTTTGACGCTAAACTGCGTTAGCGCAGTTTAGCATCAAAAAGTATAAATATGGGCCTAAATATTAATAGAGCCCTGTCTTCAGGGTTCCATCCTCAGACCAACGGCCAGACCGAGCGTCTGAACCAAGGACTAGAGCAATATCTTCGATGCTTTTGCAATTCTACCCAAAGTAACTGGAACACTTACCTCTCTATAGCTGAATTTTCCTACAATAACTCAGTCCATAGTGCCTCCAAGGTCACTCCCTTTTTCTGTTCTTATGGTTTTCATCCTACCTCTTTTCCTACTTCTCCACAATCCAACTCTCCTCTACCCGCTATTACCTATTTCTCCAAACGCCTTCTCCAAATCCATAGACTAATTCGATCTAATTTGTTACATACCAAGAGATATATGAAGAAGGCTGCAGACAAGAGACGTGCAACCAATCCAGACTATCATCCGCAAGATAAAGTTTGGCTCTCCTCCAAATTCTTACCCTCACGTCTTTCTCAAAATAAGTTCACACCTCGTTACTATGGGCCTTTCCGTATTCTTCAGTTGGTCAATCCTGTCACTGTCCGTCTTCACTTACCTCATACATGGAAGATTCATCCGGTCTTTCATGTTTCTCAGCTTAAACCTTATGTGCCTGACCCTTACTCACGTCAGTTTCCTTGTCCACCTCCGGTACTCGTGGATGATGTTCCTGAATATGAAGTACAGGAGATTTGTGATTCTCGTCTTTTTCACAAACGCCTTCAGTATCTGATTCATTGGAAGGGTTATCCTCTCAGTGAATGCTCTTGGGAAGATGCATCTTCCGTTCACGCACCTCTCCTGATTCAACGCTTTCACTGCTTATTTCCTCTCAAACCTGGACCTTCGGGAGGGGGACCTACTGTCGCGCCGTGCCGCGCGGTGCGGCGCGAGCCGAGAGCTCGACTCAAGCCGGGCGTTCGGCTCGGGCCGCGCACCGCGTTGCTAGGACGCGGCGCGCCCCCAGCCTCTCCTGCGCATTTCGAGGCCCCAGACTTGCATGGGGCCTCGTTCTACCTTCTGCTTTCCACTATACTAGGGGTCTATGACCCCTCTTACCTGTTATTTTTCGTTTCTTTTCCCTTCTTTCTTCTTTTTCTTCTTTTCTGCAGTCTTTTGTTGTGCCTTTCTTTATGTCTTTTCCCCCTTCCCAGATTCCTGTTCTTTCCCAGCATTCCTTGTTCCCTATTCTCTATGGTTCCTGTTCTATTCTGTTCTATGTGTTGTTTCCCTGTCTAAGATGGCGTCCTTTTACTTCCTGTGGGTCACTTCCTGTTTTTTAGTATATAAGGGCTGTGTTTTCTTCTTTCTTTGCGCTGCAACACTTTCTGCTCAGTTAGTGTCTTCGCTCCTGATTTCCTCTCCTGTGGGTTCTGGATTTCAGCATTCTGTGTTTCCTGACTTTTGCTCCTTTTGGATTCCTGTTTGTTTGTTCTTGTTTTTTCCAGGAATCTTCCTGTTTGGAGGTTTTTCCCCTTTTTCTAAGGGTTTTTTTCCTCTGGCGCTATTTTCTGAAGGGCACGGTCTGTTCTTGGCGTCTCCATTGCCTACAGCACCGTGGCTACCAGAAAGAGTCGCCCCTTTTTGGGCCAAAGCCGAACATTGAAGATCCACGCCACCCGGTCTGCAAATTCCAGGCGCAAGCAGCACGTGAGTCGTGACACTGCCACTGACCACAGGATCTTGATTGTCTTGGGTGTGAGGTGTGGTCTGGGGTCCCTGTACATGTGGGCACACTGCAGATTGACGTGTCCTGGGGACAGAGGTGTGGGAACCTTGGGTGGGTGCTGTGGTGTTGGATACTGAGGGGGGAGGCTCTGTGGGGACTGTGAGTGGGATGGGGTGGGCGACTGACCAGTGGTCCCTGATGGGCCAGGCAGTTCATCCAGATCCTGAAATCCAGAGTGACTTTCATCACTGGGGGCATCTTCTGTTGGGGGACTGGATAGTCGGGGCACCTTCTCGCCGCTGGGATTGGCTGGGGCACCAGTTGGGATGTAAATTATGTATTATGCTTCATGTCTGTGACATATTGCACATCCCTAGCTCCACCTCTATTGTTGCTGTTGCCCTGTCACCTTTGTTTGTGTATGGTGAGGTATTGTGGAATTTTTAGTTCTCCATGCTGTGCAAGCTTTTGTGATGGGTGTACATGCAGGGCTGAGAGGGCTGTACATGCATTGGTATGGCATGCAGGGTTTGGCATTGGGTTAGTCAGATGTGTAGGTGCACTGTGTGGGATGGAGTGGAGTGATGGAAGTGAAGGTGAGGGGGTGAGATGGCATGCAGGAATGGGGGGTGATAAGTAGCAAAAGTTGACTCACCAGTGTCCAGTCCTCCGGCTACTCCAGTGAGAACCTCAGGATGCAGTATTGCCAAGACTTGCTCCTCCCATGCTGTGAGCTGTGGGAGAAGAGGTGGGTGTTAACCGCCAGTCCTCTGGATGGCGAGCTGGTGCCTTACCTTCACCCGTAGATCGTTCCACCTCTTCCTGATGTCGTCCCTTGTTCTTGGATGCTGTCAAATAGCGTTCATCCTGTCCACAATCCTCTGCCATAGCTCCATCTTCCTGGCAATGGATATTTGCTCTAACTGTGCTCCCAACAGCTGTGGCTCTACCCTGACTATTCCCTCCACCATGACCAACAACTCCTCATCTGTGAAATGGGGTGCCTTAGTGGGGACATGGGTGTTGTCTGGTGTGTGTTGTGCAGAGGGTGTTGAGTAATGTTGTGGGGTCTGGATTGTGGGGTGCGTGACGGGTGAATCGGTGTTTGTGGTGTGTGTATGGTTGTCTCAGTAATTTTCATGTCTGTCTCCTGGCAATTTTTGGTGTCCGTAAAGGGTTGTGGT
Source organism: Pleurodeles waltl (assembly GCF_031143425.1). NCBI lineage: Eukaryota > Metazoa > Chordata > Amphibia > Caudata > Salamandridae > Pleurodeles > Pleurodeles waltl. Next base: position 1,182,491,342 of record NC_090437.1, read on the forward strand.
TAATGAGGCTGTGTGTTTATAGTGCTGTGGGTGGGTGGGTGTGGTGTGTGTATAAGTGGTAGGTGTGTGATTTTCGTTTTGGCCAATGTTGTGTGGTTTTGTATTTTGGTGGCCATTCTGAGCGTGCCGGTTTACCACCATAGAATATAAATCTACCATCTACTGCAGATGGTGGACCTGTGTCATTGTGTCAGATGCAGCATATGTGTGTGTGTGTATATATATATATATATATATATATATATATATATATATATATATATATATATATATATTTCCTACTGCTAGGTAGTTAGGACCTAGGGGGTCATTACAACATTGGCGGTAAAAGGCGCTTACCGCCGTGCAGAAGACCGCCAATACACTGCCGCGGCCGCTGAATTCCGCCACAGCTATTATGACCCACATCTCGGAATCTGCCGAAATTCAGACACCCACACAACTCCGCCACACCAAATGGCAGTGATAAACTGGCGAAAACTAAACCTCCACCTCCACGCCAACAGAAATACGCCCACACTATTACAACACACGAATCCAAGCGGCGGTCTTTCAACCGCGGTATTCCACTGGCGGTACACACCGCCGCGCTCAAAATACACACACTTCTACAAAACACAGCCACATTGGACAATTCCAAATACACACACCTGAGACACATACACACACCACTCCCACACACCCATTACAATATAAAACACACACCCACATCACCCACAAACCCCTACGACCACAATTACTGAGAGAAGGCCAGAGAGAGAGCACAGAATAGACAACCCCACCACACAGAGGCACACAACACCATCACCCACACAACATCCACGCACAAAACACCACACACCACTACACATCACCACACTCATCACCACATACACCACCCCACACATCACACACACCACCCCATGTCACGCCAAAGACACCCCCGCTTCTCCGAGGAGGAGCTCAGGGTCATGGTGGAGGAAATCATCCGGGTAGAGCCACAGCTATTTGGCTCACAGGTACAGCACACATCAATAGCCAGGAAGATGGAGCTATGGCGCAGAATAGTGAACAGGGTCAACGCCGTGGGACAGCACCCAAGAAATAGGGAGGACATCAGGAAGAGGTGGAACGACCTACGGGGGAAGGTGCGTTCAACGGTCTCCAGGCACAACATCGCGGTGCAGCGGACTGGCGGCGGACCCCCACCTCCTCCCCCACAACTAACAACATGGGAGGAGCAAGTCTTGACCATCATGCATCCAGAGGGCCTCGGAGGAGACGGTGGAGGATGGGACACTGGTAAGTCAAATCTTAACTATCAGATCCCCCACCCTACCTGCATGCTATCACACACCCCTACCCTCACCCCCTCCCCTATCACTCCAACTCCTCACTAATGTACTAATAACACAAACCACACATCCCAACACCAAGCCCTGCATGACACAACTAAGCATGGTCATCCCTCACTAAAGCATGCTCACTGCACATACCCAGAACAACCCCCTAACCATCATCACACAAGCCCCCACACAGGAATGCTTGCACTGGGGTACACAGACACCCACCCATTGCACACCATCACACACACATGCAATAATCATGCTCTTATGCCCCTGCAGGAACCCGAGGGACCGTCACCACACCAGAGGGTCCAGACAACACCACTCCACCCCCAGAAGAGGCCCACAGTGACGATAGCAGCTATGCCCTACTGGATCCTGATGACCAGCCCGGACCATAGTGGGCCTCGGGACAGTCGGTTCCCCTTGCACAGGCAAAGCCCAACACTGACCTTCCACCCTATGGCAACACCATCACAGCACCCACCCAGCGGGCCCAAACCTCCCTACCCAGGAAGGTCAATCAGCGGTGTGTCCACCACTACAGGGAACCCAGGATAACCCACCACCCCAACAACAGGGACCTGGGGGCAGTGGCAGTGGGCACACGGTCCAGGGGACGGAGGCACAAGAACATAGGGGAACTGGGAGGGCTGCTATGCGACAGGGGGCGGACAGGCCAAGGGAACCCACTCTCCACGAGGCCCTCTCCTCCATCATGGGAGCCTACCACCACTCCCAGGAGACGATGGCGACGGTCCTGGACAAGTTTCAGGAGACCCTGCGCCTGCAGGAGGAACAGTATTGGGGTTCAGGGAGGAGCTCAGGAACATCAGCTCCACCTTGGGCACCATCGTAGGGGTGCTGAAGGACATACAGAACACCATGAGGGTCCCCTGACACTAGCATGGACGATGAACTGCCCACCACCTCCGCCGGTGCTAGTGGATAGGACGCCCCACCACAGGACCAACACACCAGCACCCCACCCCCTGCAGACGGACAACCACCACGCAAGCGGTCCCTGAGATCCAGGAACAGGACAGAGCAAGATGGCAAGACCCCCGCCAGGAAATGAGACCACCCTGTTTGTCCTCCCACTGTACCACCTTGTTACCCTGTCCATACTTAAACTGCCCCAGCTCCACTTCCTATGCCCAGATGGGCAGTGCATCTGTGAGACTAATAGACTGGACTCTGCCATGGACATTCCTACGCCATCACCCATCCTCTTTTTACAACCCCCTCACATTTCTGAGCACTTCAATAAACACCCTTGAAACACAAAACAATCTTGAGTCAGTCTGTGATTTACTAATTATGTATTATCAATGACAGTGTCATAATGCGTTTCCCATTGTAAGGCTAACATACCTACGTCACCCATCACAAGTCCTTGAAGGATGCAAGCAGATGACACGTTGGTAACCACACCTGTGAAACCGTAATGGAAAGATACAACTCAGTTACCAAATAGTGTTTGAAATCGACAAAGCGGATAGAGGTAGACGTGTGAAAGTCAATGTAATGTTAAACATGCAAATGTTCTCACCTGTGTGTCACTGGAAATATTGCTGTATGACTGACTCCCTGTTGTCGTTGTCTTCTTCCTCAGCTTCCTCCTCATAACTGTCCACAGGCTCCACAGGCTCCACAGCTGCAACAACACTGTCATCTAGATCATCCTCCTGCAGAAAAGGAACCTGGCGTCGCAAAGCCAAATTATGGAGCATAGAGCAGGCGATGATGATCTCGCACACCTTCTTCGGTGAGTAGAATAGGGATCCACCTGTCATATGGAGGCACCTGAACCCTATCACCCTCCTAGTCCGCCCATGGGCCTCATTGTAGCGTTCCTCTGCCTGGCCCTGGGATTCCTCACTGGGGTCAATAGCCAGGAAAGGTTGGGGTAACCAGAGTCCCCCAAAAGCCATACACAGTGCCTCTGGAGTTGACCCATCATATCAGGGATGCTGCTATTTCGCAGGATGTAGGCGTCATGCACTGAGCCAGGGAGCATAGCATTTACCTGCAAGATGTACTGGTCCGCCAAACATACCATCTGGACATTCATTGAATGATAACTCTTCCTGTTCCTATACACCTGTTCACTCCTGTGGGGGGGGACCAGAGCTACATGGGTGCCATCAATGGCACCTATGACGTTGGGGATATGTCCGAGGGCATAGAAGTCACCTTTCACTGTAGGCAAATCTGCCACCTCAGGGAAAATGATGTATCTCCGTACGTGTTTCAGCAAGGCAGACAGCACTCTGGACAACACGTTGGAAAACATAGGCTGGGACATCCCTGATGCCATGGCCACTGTTGTCTGAAAAGACCCACTTGCAAGGAAATGGAGCACTGACAGCTCCTGCATGTCAGGGGGGATTCCAGTGGGATGGCGGATTGGTGACATCTGGTCTGGCTCCAACTGGGTACATAGGCCCTCATTCCGAGTTTGGCTGGCGGCGGTAGCCGCCAGCCAAACGGGAACCGCCACTTGGCCGCTCCCCGGAGGCCATTCTGGCTTTCCCGCTGGGCCGGCGGGCGCCCGCCAAAAGAGCGCCCGCCGGCCCAGCGGAAAAGGCCCTGCAACAATGAAGCCGGCTCCGAATGGAGCCGGCGGAGTTGCAGGGGTGCGACGGGTGCAGTTGCACCCGTCGCGATTTTCACTGTCTGCAATGCAGACAGTGAAAATCTTTCTGGGGCCCTGTTAGGGGGCCCCTGCACTGCCCATGCCAGTGGCATGGGCAGTGCAGGGGCCCCCAGGGGCCCCACAACACCCGTTCCCGCCATCCTGGTTCTGGAGGTGAAAACCGCCAGAAACAGGCTGGCGGGAAGGGGGGTCGGAATCCCCATGGCGGCACTGCAAGCAGCGCCGCCATGGAGGATTCTCCCAGCCGGGGGTAATCCGGCGGGAAACCGCCGGACCCGGCTGGGCGACCGCGGCTTCACAGCCGCGGTCGGAATACAAAAGGAAGCACCGCCAGCCTGTTGGCGGTGCTTCCGTGGTCGTCGACCCTGGCGGTCAGAATGACCCCCATAGTTCCTGGATTGTGGCACGGTCAAACCGGTAGGTGATGGTGACATGTCGCTCTTCCATTGTCAACAGGTCCACCATCGGTCGGTACACCGGAGGATTCCGCAATCTTCTCAACTGTCCCAGCTGACGGTGCCTACAAAGGACAACAGCGAAGAATCAGTCATTATTCCTCCAGGTATGTACCCACAGTTACACACAAGACTACACCACTCACAGAACCTTTCCTGTATGTGTGTTGAGTGTAGGTCTAGCTATGTGTGACGCAGAGGTAAATTAAGCCATGTGGGCCCCTGAAATGGCGGCTGCCTGACCTCTAAACTGGGACAATGGGATTGTGGGGTAACTGCGCTGGCATTGCACACCGTCACGGTAGGCGGTCGTAGACTGCGGCGCAATGCTGCATTGGTTAACTTTGGACCCTATGGGTCCTAGGGGCCAATGAACAGGTGTGCCAGCGGTGATGATGCGCACCACCGTGGACGTCACCGCCGCGGACGTCATCGACATTTTCTATCTGTTCAATCACTAGACACCTGACCTTCGACAGGGGAGGACCTACACTGCAAGTGCTGCTGTGACCTCGGTCTGGAAGCGACGATGGCTGCTGCGTCTGGGGAAAGGGCCCCTGCCTTCACTGCACAGGAGTTGGAGAAACTGGTAGACGGGGTCCTCCCCAAGTACACGCTACTCTACGGTCCTCCAGACCAACAGGTTAGTACACAGAGAGCACGTGGGATGGGCTAGGCCTGGGTGGAGAGGGCTGGTTGGAAGAGGGAAGGGGGCAGAGTTCATGGTACATTAATGCATGGGAATGAATGGGCCACATGGCCAGAGTAGGGAGGGGGCTACTCACAACGACGGTGCAGTTGTTAATAACTGTTCCTCTTTCCTTGTGCATGTCATGTAGGTCAGCGCCCACCAGAAGAGGGACATTTGGCGTGCCATCGCCAAGGAGGTCCGGACCCTGGGGGCCCACTAGAGACGGGGCACCCACTGCCGTAAGAGATGGGAGGACATTCGCCGCTGCAGCAATAAGATGGTGGAGGCTCAGCTGGGGATGGCCTCCCAACGTGGGAGGGGTGCCCGTCGCACCATGACCCCCCTGATGTTCCGGATCCTGGCGGTGGCCTACCCGGAGTTGGATGGGCGCTTGAGGGCATCACAGCAGACACAAGGGGGTGAGTACACTCTCATTCAGCGGACTTTGCGCGCAGTGGAGGTGTCTGGGTGGGGGAGGTGGGCTGTGGGCTGTGGGTGTCCCTAGGCCAGGGCGAGTTCGGTAGGCAAGGCCCCTCCGTAATGTGGGCCATGTGGCACTCTACCCCACCTCAGCAGAGTGCCAAGTCGAGGTATGGTTGCCCCTGTGGCATCCATGTGCGCAGATGTCCACCATTGCCATGTAGGCCATATCCCAGGAATTGCATGTGCAGAGGGCAGGAGCACGGCGTAATGCAGGGGGCTGCTGTGTCTGTCTTGTCCGCCAACGGTAGCGGTATGCCATGCACTAAAACTCTCTTTCTTCTGTCTCCCCCCCTTTTTCTGCTCTCTCTGTCCTTTTGTACATCAGCATCATCAGGCGGAGGTACAGTGGCACCGGAGCACGAGGGAGCTGCATCCCACATGGCCATGGAGGGCCAGACCACAGACTCTGAATGCACCAGTGGGACAGAGGGCGAGGGGAGCTTCACGTCGGCCACCGGATCACCAAGCAGCGACACAGACTCGTCCGCCGATGGGGGCTCCCTTGTGGTGGCGGCACCATCTTTGCGCCCCACTTCTACAGGTACAGCCACCACCTCCCCTACCAGCACCGCCCTCCCAGCAGCCCCTCAGCGTTTGCCCCGTGCCCGCTCACCGAGGAGGGTGGGCATCATCTTCGCCCCAGGCACCTCAGGCTCTGCCCCAGTCACCCCTGCTGCCCTCAGTGAGGAGGCCATTGACCTCCTCAGGTCACTCACTGCTGGGCAGTCTACCATTGTGAATGCCATCCAGGGTGTAGAACGAGAGTTGCAACACGGTAATGCATTCCTGGAGGGCATTCATTCTGGTCAGGCTGTCCTTCAGCGAACCCTGCAATCTCTGTCCTCAGCACTGATGGCAGCCATTGTCCCTGTGTCTAGCCTCACCCTCCAACCTCCTCCACCCAGACCCAATCTCCTGTACCCCAGCCCATCCCAAGCACACCTACAGACCAGCATGCACACAAGTCAGCACACACAGGTAGCTCAAGCAAACATAGGCACCACACATCCCACAGGCACTCACACAAGCATCACCCACATACAGACACTGCCTCCACTGTGTCCCCCTCCTCGTCGTCTCCCTCCTCCCTCCCAGTCTCGTCTACACTCTCACTTGCATGCACTACATCTACAGGCACCAGGACTCGCACCAGAACACCCAGCACCACACCCGCTCACCTGCACTCACCACCTCCACCCCCATTTACACGTCCCCTGTGTCCTCTCCCAGTGTGTCTATGACGCCCCCTCCCAAAGAGCACAAACTCCGGCAATCACTCACCCAACATCCATCCACCTCACGACAGCCTCCAGTACCTGCACCTGCACCCAAAACACCTAAAGTGACACCTCCAAAACCACCTCCTCTTCCTCCACTCCCAGGCCCCCTCCAACTACCCATCCCAGTGTTCGTCAGAAACTGTCCCTCTGTAAAGTTGACCTTTTTGCCCCCACCCCTCCCTCCAATTCATCAGTCACGTCGTAGCACCTCAGCCAAAAAGCCTCCAATACCAGTGGTGCCTGTTCAAGGTTTGTGGAGTGCACCGGCCACCAGGGCAGGCAGTATGACCCGGAGCCAAAGCACTGGCAGCCCACCCCCGTAAAGGCTCCAAAATTGGAGAGTGGACGACGGGACCGTGTGAAGACTCCTGGTGGGAAAACAACTCACATAGGTTCCAAGGGGATTGGAGAGTCAGCTGTGACTCCACCAAAGGTGGGGAAGGGCCCGAGGAAGTCTGCCCAGCCTGTTGTGAGTGTCACGGCGGAGAAGTGCGCCATCATTTCCGGCGGTCGAGACACACCCGCCAGCACCGTCGTCACTGGTCCAGAGACCACCGCCAGAGTCACAGCCCAGGAGGGCACAAGTATCGTCACTGGTCAGGAGACCACCACCAGAGTCACAGCCCAGGAGGGCCCAAGTATTGTCACTGGTCAGGAGACCACCGCCAGAGTCAGTGCCCAGGAGGGCACAAGTATCGTCACTGGTCAGGAGACCACCGCCATAGTCACAGCCCAGGAGGGCCCAAGTATCGTCACTGGTCAGGAGACCACCGCCAGAGTCAGTGCCCAGGAGGGCCCAAGTATCGTCACTGGTCAGGAGACCACCGCCAGAATCAGTGCCCAGGAGGGCCCAAGTATCGTCACTGGTCAGGAGACCACCGTCAGAGTCAGTGCCCAGGAGGGCACAAGTATCGTCACTGGTCAGGAGACCACCGCCAGAGTCACAGCCCAGGAGGGCCCAAGTATCGTCACTGGTCAGGAGACCACCGCCAGAGTCACAGCCCAGGAGGGCACAAGTATCGTCACTGGTCAGGAGACCACCGCCACCGCCGGAGTCACAGCCCAGGAGGGTCCTGGCTGCCACAGCCCAGGTGGGCTATGATGGAACGTCATGCCACACACCAATGCCCAGTGTAGGGAACGTCATGCCACACACCAATGTCCGTACCAGAACCGCCATGGCAAAGCACCGCTGAACAGGGCAAAGACCGCCATGGCAAAGCACCGCTGAACAGTCCTGAACCGCCATGTCGAAGCACCGCTGAACAGGGCAAAGACCGCCATGGCAAAGCACCGCTGAACAGGGCAAAGACCGCCATGGCAAAGCACCGCTGAACAGGGCAAAGACCACCATGGCAAAGCATTGCTGAACAGGGCAAAGACCGCTATGGCAAAGCACCGCTGAAAAGGGCAAAGACCACCATGGCAAAGCACCGCTGAACAGGGCAAAGACCGCCATGGCAAAGCACCGCTGAACAGTCCTGAACCGCCATGTCGAAGCACAGCTGAACAGGGCAAGCACCGGGTAGGAATGATTAGACCGCCACATCAGGCATCCTTATCCCATGTGCAGCTGGGACAGTGACAGGACAGGAACTTTCACGGGGAGACTCATCCAGTCTGGGCACCAGTCCACCCCAATACCAGTGGAGACCTGCATCTACTTGAGAGACTGTGGCTTTGCACTCCCCAGGATGGCACAGTGGGCACCCCACCCACTGTAGAGACTTGAATGACTGTGGCTTTGCACTCCCCAGGATACATAAATGGGCATGGAGCCCCATCGTGGATCTGGCTTTGCAGTCATCCGGCTGAGGTGCCCCCCCTTCCCTTCCCCCTGAGGTGCCTGTAGTATTTCTATCTGATGCCCCGGCAGTGTTCTCTCCGATTGTGGTCAGGTATCCTTTGTGGGCCTCGCCCATGCATTTTTGGACTGTTGGTGCACGGACATTGTTGTGTACATATCTGCACTACTTCTCGTACTGTATATAATTATGACTGATTTTCAAATATATCTGTATATTTTTGTATGACATGTATATTGCCACATTACAATGTTTGACCGAATTTCGCTTTGTCTTTTCATTCTTCCGGGGGGTTTGTAGGTTGTTACTGTGATTTTTGTGAATGCTTTGGTGTGTATGTTGTATAATGCGAGGTTGGGGGTGGGGGTGTTTGGTGGGTGTCCCCCTAACTTTTGCCTCTCCCCTCCCCCATGTCGTAGGTGCAGTACTCACCGTTGTCTTCGGCGCCTACGTAGATGATGGTCATAGAGGAGCAGAAAGACAAGGGCAGGGAGTATTTGGAGTTCCGGGTCCATGGAGTCCTCGTTCCTCGTGGGATGTGTTCAGGTGAGCGTTTTCCCATTGCAGAAACTGTTTCCGTCATGTTTTTATCCACAGTGAATCCACCCCGGAAAAGGTGGCGGATTGGCGGGTTGTGATACTATGGGCGGTACATTGTGTTCTGCCTGTCTGTTGTCGGTGACCGCCGCGCTGCTTGTCTGTACCGCCGTGGCGGGCGGTGTTTTAAAGTGGCTGTCTTTGATGGCGGCTCCCACCAGGGTCATAATTCTCTTTTTTTGTCCGCCGGCCTGTTGGCGGTCTTACCGCCGCTTTAACACCGTCCGCCAGGGTTGTAATGACCACCCTAGTGTCCATATAAAAAACCAGGAAAAAAACTGTTTAGTCAAAAAGCGTTGTTTTGTTTTTGTTGCACTGAATAAACTCAAATAATCAAGAACTGAACCTTAACGGAGTGCGTCGCCAACAGCTTTTCGTTTAACATATATATATATATACATACATATATATATATATATATATATATATATATATATATATATATATATATATATATATATATAAAAAGCATTTTTTACTTGCCTAAGGGCCTGATTACAACTTTGGAGGAGGTGTTAATCCGTCCCAAAAGTGACGGTAAAGTGACGGATATACCACCAGCCGTATTACGAGTTCCATGGGATATAATGGACTCGTAATACGGCTGGTGGTATATCCGTCACTTTACCGTCACTTTTGGGACGGATTAACACCTCCTCCAAAGTTGTAATCAGGCCCTATATCTTTGCCACAGCTTGACATATCTTCTTGAAACTTTCCAAAAAGATTTGCCAGTTCCGTCAGCTAATGCCTTGAAAGTTTTGGGGTGATTCATTCTGAGGGGCTGAGAAAAAAGGGGGGTCCCAAAAAATGTTTTCCCTATTCATTTTTCCATAGGGATTTTGAGCAGCAATACCGCAAAACTACTGGATGGAATTACACCAAATGTGTCAGGAAGATATGTCCTGGTCCAGAAAGCGACCTTTTTTTGTTTTGATGTAATCATGTTTTGTTTTGAGGTGATCATGCACCTACTCACAGACCTGTGCACCCACTTGAGGTAACTCTAACTATAACTGGTGAATTTCTATGGTTTTGTATGTTTAAAATATGAGCCTAACTATAACGTCCCTGTAACCTTTGGTTTATTTGTTTTTTTCAGAGAATTTCAATGATTTTTAAAATTCAATTTCCTAACTATAACGTCCCTGTAACCTTTGTTTTTTCAGTGTCTATATATATCTATCTATATATATCTATATATATATATATATATATATATATATATATAGATATATATAGATATATATAGATAGATATATATATGCACACTGATATCAGTGTTATTTGCACTGGTTCTGAAATTAGTATAACAACAATAATATTAATATTAGGTTTAAAATACTTACTACCATTCTCTACCGGGATATTGCTAAAAAGTTACACAACTAAGGCCCAGATTGAAGAGGGCCTAGCTCCTCATTTCGCCACATTTTCATCATCTTTTTACTCTAATGTGGCCCAACAAGGCCAAAATTGCCACATCCTATTTGAAAGTTCAAATGGATGACATGTCTGAAAGATTTTACAAAAGAGGATATCCAAGATCAGTCCTGAATGATGCTCTAAAAAGAGCAATGCAACGTAAGAGAGATGAATTATTGACACCTAAAATGAAAAATAAGTATGATAACTCAAAAATGAATGATGTGAGAGATATTATGCGCTTTGATGCAGGCAGTCAAATGACAAAGAAGCTGTTAAGAGATATTTGGAAACTGTTGTTGTTGGATGAAACATTGCATAAATCCTTGCCTAACCATCCATCAATTACGTACAGGAGAGCACCGACATTGGGTGAACATTTAACAAGTAGCGCTATGATTCCACAGAAGAAAAATGAATCAAATTGGTTGATGAGTAATTGACAAGGATTCTGGAAATGTACAAAATGTAAAGCTTGCACTTTTGGGAAAAAGATGACGCAGTTTAAAATAATTGACGGTAGAATAATGAAAATTATGGAAAGAATAAATTGTGAAACTCCTATGTGATTTATGTATTGGAATGCGCCTGTGGTAAAAAATATGTGTGCAGTACAGTAAAAAAATTAAAACTACGTATATTATAGCACATCAGGGCAATAAACAATCAGGATTTGACATATTCAATGGCAAAACATATTAGGGAACAACATCAAGGTGAACAAAGGGGATTGAAGTATTATGGCATTCAACATATCAAACAAAATGCTAGAGGGTGAGGCCGTGAACAAAGATTAAGGAGAATGGAATCTAAATGGATTATCCTGATTGGAAGTGAGATGCCCTTGGGTCTAAGCATGGATGCAGAATTGCATAGACACTTATGAAAGACAAAATATATAGACTGAATGAGATGAAACAAATTAATATTAACAAAAACATAGTATCTGAGAATGGGAATTGATTTTGAGAGAGATAAAGGTAAAAGATGATCTAGATACATATCTTATTGAGAACAAAAACATTTAGATAGATATCCTTTAGGAAAAATATTCTACATATATGATCATGAAAACAGGTGAAGAGTATATGAGAATGAAAATAACACACATATGGTGGATAGAATATATAGGTTGTCAGCACTGAGACGTATTAGGTTTCTTGGTTAGTTAGGGATGCCCATTGAACCTTTGTTAACTTCTGTGGGTGTTGGTAAAATCTTGTGAAATGAAAATGTTTGAATCAATGGGATTTTTGTTTTATCACCTCATCTTCAAAGAAGTGAGTTTGTTCCCTAGAAAAGGTACTTTACCGATATTTGACATTAATATCAAACCTGCTGGATAAGGGACAGGAAAGTGATAAATTACTGATAAATCTGTTTCAAATGTAATAGAGTAGTTCAGATATTGATTATAATGTTGTGTTTACCATATCTAAGATTATGAAATTATGTAGAAATAGGTACTTGACCCATGTGTATAAAATATTAGGATTTAAAACAGATATAGGGACATGGATGCAAATTTTAAGATCTTTGAATTGTTAAATAATGGTAAATAATAGCACCTTATTACAGTCAGTAAAAAGCATAAAATTGTAAAAAGGATCAATGATGTGAGTAAGATAGATAATGGCAGGATTAGCAATCAAAAATGACAATTGGTGCATGGTGTGTGGTCACATGGTTTAAATACACTAACATTGCATACAACTCTATGGCCAGTCGAAGGCTCAGGCTGAAACGTGTTGCCATTTCCTCTGGAATTAGCACTCAGCACTTTGCACTTTATATTATGAAATAAAAAAGAAACCTTTCGAATTGGATTGATGGTGCCGGCGTCATTCATGTGGTGAGAATCTGAGAAATAGAGTGACTTATTGGTGAATATATATATATATATATATATATATATATATATATATATATATATATATATATATATATATATGTGTGCACACTGAACTCAATGGTATTTGCACTGGTACTGAAATGAGTATAACAACAATAATAATAATAGGTGCAAAATACTTACTACCATTCACTACAAGGATATTGCAAAAAAGTTACTAAACTAAGGCCCAGATTGAAGAGGGCCTACCTCCTCATTTCGCCACATTAGCCTCATCTTTTTACTCTAATGTGGTTCAACAAGGCCAAAATCGCCACACCATATTTACAAAGTGGTGCAATGCATGCATTGCGCCATTTTGTAACCCCTTACACCACATTATGGGTGCCCCAGGAATGATGTATTCCTGGCGGGTTGAAAAAATGGTGCAAAGATATCTGAAAGATTTTGGCCCAGATTTAAGAGGGCCGAGCACATCCTTGTGCCACATTAACGTCATGTTTTTGATGCTAATGTGGCCAAACGAGACCAAAATCACTGCACCGGATGTACAAAGTGGCACAATGCATGGATTGCGCCACTTTGTAACCCCTTGTGCCACATTATGCCTGCGCCAGGCATAATGTATGCAAGGGGAGCATTCGCCTGTTAGAGGGGTTAAAAATCAATGCGCAAAGAAATCTAAAAAATTCCTTTGTGCTATTTTTTCATCCATTTGTGATGCCTGCTCAGAGCAGGTTTTAAAAGGGGGAACACCATTATTTATAATGGGACCCTATGTACTGTTCAGGGTTAGCTCCAAAATGATGGCGCTAACTCTGAACAGTACATTAAGAACATAAAAAATGTTGATGCTATTGCCCCATACCCTGCACCATGGAGTGCTGTATTTTAAATACAGCGCACACATGGTGGCAGTAGGGGGCGCTAAAGGGTGCAAGATAAGTGGCCCTGCACTCAGTGCCCCTTCTTTGTTCCATTTTTTGCGGCATTTAAATTTTTTTAATGCCTTCACAGAGCAGGCATAAAGGAGGCACACCATTATTTATAATAGGCCTCTGTGGGGGTTATTACAACTTTGGAGGAGGTGTTAATCCGTCCCAAAAGTGACGGTAAAGTGACGGATATACCACCAGCCGTATTACGAGTTCCATAGGATATAATGGACTTGTAATACGGCTGGTGGTATATCCGTCACTTTACCGTCACTTTTGGGACGGATTAACACCTCCTCCAAAGTTGTAATAACCCCCTATGTGCTTTGCAAGATTGGCGTCATCATTTTTTATGCTAATCTTGCAAAGCACCAAAATAGCGTTGTTAGAAATTGGGTCTTTGGTTGACAGTCAGGTTACCCCTTGTTCAAGCAAGGACCCTCACTCTAGTCAGGGTAAAAGAGAATCACCCTCAGCTAACACCTGATAACCCCCTTGGTAGCTTGGCAGAGCAGTAGGTTTAGCTTTAGAGCACTAGGTGTAAAGTATTTCTACCAACACACATAGGCGGTCATTACAACATTGGCGGTAAAAGCCGCTTACCACCGTGCAGAAGACCGCCAATACACCGCCGCAGCCGTGGAAAACCGCCACAGCTATTATGACCCACATCTCGGAATCCGCCGAAATCCAGACACCCACACAAGTCCGCCACACCAAAGGTCAGTGATAAACTGGCGAAAACAAATCCTCCACCGTCACGCCAACAGAAACACGCCCATGCTATTACGACCCACGAATGTTTGACAATGTTCAGCATTTCGTCCATCACTTGTTGTTTTTGCATTTTTCGCCCTAAGTGGGAAGGGTATGCCCAGACGTGATTCCCGTGCTTCCCATGCCACTGGATTTAAGCTAGCCTGGCTGATGAGGGGGGAAACCCCGAAACCGGTCCCAGGATGCTTGTTTCCAGTCCAGGGAAGACCTGGCCTAGCAGTTCGGGCTGGACTGTTCCCATGGGGAACAGGGTCAAGACTGATTTGCATATGGCTGGGTCCAAACTGGAATGGCATGGGCAGCAAAAAAACGATGGATTAAACCCAGGTCTGTGACTGGGGGTGAATGTTTGACAATGTTCAGCATTCCGTCCATCACTTGTTGTTTTTGCATTTTTCGCCCTAAGTGGGAAGGGTATGCCCAGACGTGGGTCCCGTACTTCCCATGCCACTGGATTTAAGCTAGCCTGGCTGATGAGGGGTGAAACCCTGAAACCGGTCCCAGGATGCTTGTTTCCAGTCCAGGGAAGACCTGGCCTAGCAGTTCGGGCTGGACTGTTCCAATAGGGAACAGGGTCAAGACTAATTTGCATATGGCTTGGTCCAAACTGGAATGGCATGGGCAGCAAAAAAACGATGGATTAAACCCAGATCTGTGACTGGGGGTGAATGTTTGACAATGTTCAGCATTCCGTCCATCACTTGTTGTTTTTCCACGAATCCACGCGGCGGTCTTTCAACCGCGGTATTCCATTGGCGGTACACACTGCCGCGCTCAAAATACACACACATCTCCAAAACACCGCCACATTGGACATTTCGAAATACAGACACCTGATACACATACAAACACCACTCCCACACACCCAACACAATATAAAACACACACCCACATCACCCACAAACCCCCAAAAATAGAGACAAAGGCGACAGAGAGAGCACAGCAATAGACAACCCCACCACACAGAGGCACACAACACCATCACCCACACAACATCCACGTACAAAACACCACACACCACTACACATCACCACACTCATCACCACATACACCACCCCACACATCACCTACACCACCCCATGGCACGCCAAAGACACCCCAGGTTTTCAGAGGAGGAGCTCAGGGTCATGGTGGAGGAAATCGTACGGGTAGAGCCACAGCTATTTGGCTCACAGGTGCAGCACACCTCTATAGCTAGGAAGATGGAGCTATGGCGAAGAATAGTCGACAGGGTCAATGCAGTGGGACAGCACCCAAGAAATCAGGACGACATCAGGAAGAGGTGGAACGACCTACGGGGGAAGGTGCGTTCCGTGGTCTCCAGGCACAACATCGCGGTACAGTGGACTGGCGGCGGACCCCCACCTCCTCCCCCACAACTAACAACATGGGAGGAGCAAGTCTTGACCATTATGCATCCAGAGGGCCTCAGAGGAGTCGGTGGAAGAATGGACACTGGTAAGTCAAATCTTAACTATCATATCCCCCACCCTACCTGCATGCTATCACACCCCCACCCTCACCCCCTCCCCTATCACTCAAACTCCTCACTAATGTACTAATAACACAAACTACCCATCCCAACACCAAGCCCTGCATGACACAACAAAGCATGCACACCCATCACTAAAGCATGCCCACTGCACATACCCATAACACCCCCTAACCATCATCACACAAGCCCACACACATGAATGCTAGCACTGGGGTACACGCTCACCCACCCATTGCACACCATGACACACACACATGCAATAATCAATCAATCAATCAATCAATCATGACATTTATAAAGCACGCTACGTACCCGTTAGGGTTTCAAGGCGCGGGGGAGGGGAGCTGCTATTGGTCAAAAAGCCAGTGAGAAGGTCCTGGGTCTGCCGCAGGGGGGTCGGGAGGGTGTTCCAGGTCTTGGCGGCGAGGTAGGAGAAGGATCTGCCGCCGGAAGCCTGGCGTTGAAAGCAGGGGACGATGCCGAGGGAGAGGTTGGCAGAGCGGAGTTGGCGGGAGGGGACATAGAAGTTGAGTCTGTTGTTCAGGTAGGCGGGTCCGGCGTTGTAGAGTGCCTTGTGAGTGTGGGTGAGGAGCTTGAAGGTGATCCTCTTGTCCACGGGGAGCCAGTGGAGGTCTTTCAGGAGGTGGGAGATGTGGCATCGGCGGGGTGCGTTGAGGACCAGTCGGGCGGAGGTGTTTTGGATGCGTTGAAGTCGTCGGATGTCCTTTGCTGGGATGCCTGTGTAGAGTGCGTTGCCGTAGTCTAGTCTACTGCTGACGAGGGCTTGGGTCACCGTTTTTCTGGTTTCCGTCGGGATCCATTTGTAGACTCTACGGAGCATGCGGAGAGTGTTGTAGCAGAAGGAGGAAACTGCGTTGACCTGCTTGGACATGGTGAGGGCGGAGTCGAGGACGAAGCCAAGGTTGCATGCGTGGTTGGCTGGCATTGGAGGGGGTCCCAGTGCGGTGGGCCACCAGGAGTCGTCCCAGGCCGAGGGGGTGCGTCCGAGGATGAGGAGTTCTGACTTGTCAGAGTTCAACTTCAGGCGGCTGTGTCTCATCCATTCGGCAATGGAATTCAGTCCTTCATGGAGGTTGGCTTTGGCGGTGAGTGGGTCTTTAGTGAGGGAGAGGATGAGCTGGGTGTCGTCTGCGAAGGAGAGAATGTTGAGGTTGTGCTAACAGGCCAGTTGTGCGGGGGGGCCATGTAGACGTTAAACAGCGTCGGGCTTAGAGAGGAGCCTTGGGGTACGCCGCAGATGATGTTGGTGGCATCGGAGTGGAAGGGTGAGAGTCGGACTCTCTGGGTTCTGCCGGAGAGAAAAGAGGAGATCCAGTTGAGGGCTTTTTCTTGTATTCCGGCTTTGTGGAGGCGTGTAAGTAGGGTGCGGTGGCAAACTGTGTTGAAGGCTGCGGAAAGGTCTAGGAGGATGAGGGCTGATGTTTCGCCGTTGTCCATTTGTTGTCTGATGTCATCTGTGGCGGCGAGGAGAGCAGTCTCGGTGCTGTGGTTGCATCTGAAGCCGGACTGGGAGGGGTCCAGGATGGAGTTGTCCATGAGGTGGTGGGTGAGCTGCGCGTTGACGATCTTCTCGATGACCTTCGCCGGGAAGGGGAGGAGGGAGATAGGGCGGAAGTTTTTGAGGTCGTTGGGGTCTGCCTTGGGTTTCTTGAGGAGGGCTTTTATACCCCTGCAGGACCACTACCTAACGTCACCAGACAGGAGGGTCCAGGCATCTCTACCCCACCCACAGAAGAGGCCCACAGTGATGACAGCAGCTCTGGCCAACTGGATCCAGATGACCAGCCCGGACCATCGTGGGCCTCGGGACAGTGGGTTCCCCTCGCACAGGCACAGCCCAACACTGACCTTCCACCCTCTGGTAACACTAGCACAGCACCCACCCAGCGGGCCCATACCTCCGTACCCAGGACACGTCAATCAGCTGTGTGTCCACCACTACAGGGAACCCAGGATAACCCACCACCCCAACAACAACAGGGACCTGGGGGCAGTGGTAGTGGGCACACGGTCCAGGGGACGGAGGACCAGGAACACAGGGGAACTAGGAGGGCTGCTGTGCGACAGGGGGTGGACAGGCCTAGGGAACCCACTCTCCACGAGGCCCTCTCTTCCATCATGGGAGCATATCATCACTCCCAGGAGACAATGGTGACGGTCCTAGCCAAGTTTCAGGAGACCCAGCGCATGCAGGACGAACTGCATTTGGGGTTCAGGGAGGAGCTCAGAACCATCAGCTGCACCCTGGGCACCATCGTAGGGGTGCTGAAGGACATACAGAAGACCATGAGGGACACCGTGGCACTCCAAGGGGCCCCTGACACTAGCCTGGACGATGAACTGCCCACCACCTCCGCCGGCGCTAGTGGACAGGACGCTCCGCCACAGGACCACCACACCAGCACCCCACCCCCTGCAGACGGACAACCACCTTGCAAGCGGTCCCTGAGATCCAGGAACAGGACAGAGCAAGATGGCAAGACCCCCGCCAGGAAATGAGACCACCCTGATTGTCATCCCACTGTCCCACTTTGTTACCCTGTCCAGATTGGAACTGTTCTAGCTCCACTTCCTATGCCCATATGGCTCTCACCAATGTTAATTTTGCTCGCACAAGCTAGGAAAATCTTACTGCAGACCACCTCCAGGTGAGATTTCTCAATGCGGGCGGTCCCAGATGGTTGTTATAGCTCATGTTGAGAAACATTCCATTCACTTTGAGGAAGCTGCCACTTGAGTAGAAAATCTACACGAGTGGCAGAAAAGAAGCAGTGGCCTCTTGTGTTGTGCATGGTGCAGTTTGGGCTTATTTTACAGCATGGGACAAACACCCAGTCCTAAAAGTCAGTGTGAACGGCGTGACATAACGTACTCCGCTGCTTCGCGGGACTCCGCATTACGCATTAGATGTTTTTGGTCACTTTGCAAAGTTCCACGTAGCACAACTCCACAAACTCCGCCCATGCCTAGTACTTAATCTCAATTCAACAGGTATTGCTAAGAGCATGGTATTCAGAGGTAGCCTTAGAACTTTAACACTCTAACATTAAGCTTGTCAGGTTAGAGCAGCCATATCTAATGTCCTGTGGTATGAACTCCACATTGAGTAGGGCCAGATGATTGACAATTCACCATATAACCGATTCTTTAAGACCCCCAATAAATGACATAGATAGATGTTTAATACTATTACAATTGACTAACCACTTCAACTGTGGGTTGAAAATTAACCTCAAAATACTTGGACTTCAATGTTGTCTCGATTAATTGTCAGTTACTTTCATAATAATTATGAAAAGTCCTGTTTTTTGTTTTCTACTTTCAATATTGGTATAATCAAAGAGAACCAGGGCATCGACAGAGAGAAGATAAGAAATAAGCTCACTTTCGATGGATGACCATGAATTCCTGTGAAGGTGTGACAGATAAACTCCAACCACGGCTGGAGCCAAAACACAGTCCTGTTTGAAATAATTATTCATATTCATTCACACAGAGGAAGTGCCATTGGATGAAGTTCCATCAGAGTTCAGTTATCACTATCGAAAGCACTTAAGATTGTTAATAATCCTTTTGGGATGGGCAATTTACAACTACAAGACTTCATGAATGACCCGAAAAAAAGATGCCAAAAAACAACTACAACGTCGTCCATCTTGCTGTGTCAGTTTTTAGACCATCATCCAGAAAATAAACCAGTGGTCAGCCCTGCTATGACCTTTGGAACACACTCAATTCACAAAGAACCAGGGGCCTAATGTATGAAAAAACAGCAAATCACAAAATGCACTCAAACTGGTTTGAAATTCTTAAAAAGAGACAGATGATATATGAAAAATGTGAAAATAAGGATCGTGAAAAATATACAGCAAAGAAAATAATTAATTAATTATAAAATTGAAGCTTTCGTATGAAGTTCCTAAATAGTGAATGGCTAATAGTGAGTTGCAATTTCAATGTACAAAGAGTCTCAGGTATAAAAGGAAACCTAAAATCAAGCACAAACATACACAATGACTGCTCTCTATAAGATGGCGGTAAAGAGGTGTGGACTGAGAGCTATATGCTAAGAAAAAGACAGGAGCGGATTTTCAAATGGAGAGTTGCACTATTTGATCAGAGAAGGAGTATGCCAGACACAAAAAAGAACAAAGCAGGAATGTTATTAATGGGTTGGAGTCCATGCTAGTGAGGCAGAATGAATTCATTCAATCCATACCTGTACATGTCCAGGTTTGGTTCTAGCTACTTTGCCTAGCACCAAGGAGTTATCAAGGCACTATTTTGGTAGCAGATGGGATGCCAAATATTGATTTGTAGGGGGTTCAAAACTCTATCTAAATGTAGTGATGATCAGGATTGACACGAATATGTTTTGCAATTAACCCAGCTGATATACAAACCACAGCATTTTTGACCAAATTACATGTTCTCTTAACATTATAGGATGTGTAAATAGAACACACATACTTCTATTCACCCTTTGCTATGGAATATCTGTTTAGGGAAAACCCAAAGCTCAATGCTAAATACAGTAATTGTTGTCTGTCACTGTGAGAGTACACATGACTCTTTCCTTTTTATTCATTGTGGACTTAACAATTGTCTTGCAAGTGGTCAAATGGGAGATGTATGTTTGCTTGGTAAGTCTCCTAATCCTTGATGCTATTGCTATTCTATTCATTCAAAACGTTTGGACATGTAATTTATACTCCTATTTGGATGTTACAGGTGACAGTGCGTATGCTGTTTGGCCATTATTCCCTATACTGATCTCATCCACAAACACAGTGATCTTTGCTACAATGCAGCAGAGAAGATTAGTGAGTAAAAACGCATGTGGCATTTTAAAGGATAGATTTCACTGTCTACATAAAAGTAGTGCTTCCTTAGAATACAACCTAGAAACATGTTGTAAAAAGATTGCAGCTTGTGTAATGTTACACAACATTGGCATGCGCAGGGATTTGATACAAGATGCAATGGATGATGATCCTGATACCTCGCCCTGTAATATACATCAGGATAAGACAATGTCCATTCTGCTGAAGGAAAAGCATCAGGAGTTAAAATGACCAAAAATTATTTTTTATATGTTTAAAATAATTATTCCTATTTATCCACAGGTATTTTAACCTAGTTATGTAGTTATAGTTAGGAACATGTTTCCATAGAAAAAGTGTTTTTTAACTTGCCTATATCATTGGTACCGTTTTACAAATCTTCACAAAATTTTCTGAAAAAAGTGCCTGGGTTATTCCTGTGACACACAGAAAGTTTTGGAGTGATCCGGCAAGCAGGGGCCGAGAAAAGGGGGGGGTCAAAAATGTTGCTTTTTTCCATGTTAACTCCCTTAGGTCCTTTAAACACGATTACAGCCCGAACCACTGGACAGAATTACACCACATTTGGCTGAAAGCTAGCTTTTGGTACCCAGATTGTGCCCATGCTTATTTGGTGTAAATCCATTCAGTAGCTTTTGAGAAATTTAAAGGAATCCACATTTGTATATCTCTGGCTGCGACGAGTTTGAGAATAATGACGAGCTTGTGCAGGGAAATGCACAGCTCTGATTATCTGCCAACACTTCATCCAGGAAGTGTTGGCAGCCATCTTGGGTTTTGGCTTCAGTTGAGTCCCTCAATCAAAAATGTGAAAAAAATAAAAGGGGACAGGGTAGAGACATCCTGAACCCTTAGTTCTGCTGTTGAGGTCCCAGAGGGACCAGCCAGACCAACAAAACCATTCTTAAATTTTATTTTGCAGCAAATTCATGTAGTTTACTTCCCTGTGACTTATTTTCCATTTAATTTACGTGGCCACATGGCCTCCTGCAGTTCCCAGCAATGCTACCTCCCCTGGGCTTCTTTCTATTTGAACACGAGGGGGCCACCACCTTCCTCGGGCAAACATGACAAAAAGTAAGGGGGTCTGTTTCTGAACCCTGCAGCCACAGGGACCACCACCTCCCCTGGTCTAAACTCACATTTGGAGGGTGGCTGCCTGGCCCCCCTTAAGGGACCCCACCTCCCAGGGAAGGCTCCTGCTATGTCCCGGGGTGCCCACCCTGGGACATAACTTTTTGCTTTTGCTTGGTGGGTGCTGACCGCTTCCACCAAGCAAAAGCAAACAAGCTCCGCTTTCTAAAAGTGAGAGCTGTCAAACAGCTCTCCCTTGCAGAAAGCAGAATTTTCATCTATTATCCCTGCACACAAATATGCGTGCTTGGAGGAGCAATACTGGCTACCACAGGATGTGGAGAGCCGGCTAGGACTGCGTGGGGCTGGAGACTCCCCTGCGATCCTGTCACTCTCTCTCCCTCTCTGTTCCATCCCATAACGGGATGGGAGAGAGAAAGAGAGAGATTTGTCATTGCATGGTCTCTCCATACAATGACTTCAAAAAGTTAGACTAGTATGATGTTTGGTATGAGGCTATAAGCAAGTTGTGATGCACTCCAAAACAGCATCTCTTCTGGCCTACTGGTAAAGCTCTTGGACAACTACACATTAGGTAAAAGGTTCAAGCCCTGGTGTTACATGGTAGTGTCTCTGTTTATTTACTAGTGTTTTGAGTTTAACATTTTCAGTGTGATTGCACATTTATGTCCTTTTGCATTCAGCTTCTTTGGGTTGAATGTCAATGTCTGGATTCTGCAGACTTGAGTCTTCTGTGGCCTAGTGGATAAGGCCTCAAACCTCCCTACCAAAGTTTGAATGTTCTAGCCTAGGTGTGTCTCTGATCATTTACCTGCTTTCATTTTTTTTCAACTTCAAATATTTAAGGTTCATTTTGAAAGGTGATCTCACTCTTTTTAATTGTCAAATACATTTTACTTTTGAATTTGTCCAGAAATATCTCATTCTAAGTATATAATTCATCTCTCCCCCTCTCTCTCTCAATCTTGTTCTCCCACTTACACACCCACTCAGACACTCCCGCACTCACTTGCAGATCCACTCAGACCCTCATGCAGCCACTCACAGCCACACTCAGTCCCTCATGCACCCACTCACAGACCCACTCAGAATCTCTCACACCCAGTCACAGACCCATTGAAACCCTCATGAACACACACACAGAACTACACAGACACTGATGCCCCCACTCACAGACCCACACAGACTCTGACGCACCCACTCACAGACCCAATACGACACAGACAGGCCAGACCCTACGGCCAACTGCCACCGCTCAAGCCAAAAGCCATACACAGCGCTGGTTGGATTAATGTATAATAATGAAAATTATTATAAGTTTTAAAAAACATTGAAATTCACTGAAAAAACATAGGTTATGGGATGTTATAGTTAGGAAATAGAATTTAAAAAATATAAAAATTCACTTAAAAAGCCAAAGGTTACAGGGACGTTATAGTTAGGCTCTCGCACCCTCGCCATGCAGTGTTAACTACCGCACAAATTACGGCACTCATGATAACATCATTGATAACATGAATGTCATATTTGCAGTAAAAGTTTTGATTGATATATATATCTATATATATATATATTACACCATCCAAAGGTCCACCTTGTGGCGCGCAGATTTCACGGGTGCAAACATGAGGAAAGGACCATTCCTCCACAATCTCCAACACCAACAATTGTCAAACAATTGATTTGTTTGCACTCCAGGAGAGTTTTATTGCTTGTATTCAAAAAGAGTGTAAGAAGACACCACCAACGCGTTTCAACCACAAGGTCTTGATCACAGTTTGCAAACTCTCCTGGAGTGCAAACGAATCAATTGTTTGACAATTGTTGGTGTTGGACATATATATATATATATATATATATATATATACATACACACACATGTAGGGAAAAGTTACAAGCAGCGCACATCATCATTTACAAAAAAGTAGCAAGGACATTGGGTGCCCAGGTTATTAAAGAGTAGCAAAAATGGCAAAATCATTTATGATATCTCCTGGAAGGATGTTCTACTTAAAGGACCAGACCCGTCACCCACCCAGAGGTGGCATTCTTCATCACAGCAAAGTTAAGAATCACATGCTGGAGCACCGTGGTAATAGTAGGTGCAAATGTTCCACAACCAAACTCGGCTTCTCCTTTTCTGACTGAGGGAAAGCCATGAGAATTACATCAATCGGATAATCATTGAACAATCAATGATTAATATTTATCTAGACCTTCTTTCATGTGTATTTTAAATAAAGAGCAGAGGTGAGTATTCCAACCAAGAATATATTGCTGGTGTTAATGATGAACATCAACTTTTTGTTGCTCCAATTCCTCTTAACCTTAATATCCCTTATAAACATGTGGGGCTGTCACATCAAAATCTCAGATTTACTTGTATAGTACTACTCTAGGACTATATTGAGCCCCGATTGCTTGAGGCAATTTTGACAACAAACCACTCCTGAATTATGTTAGG
The DNA here is from genome assembly GCF_031143425.1 of Pleurodeles waltl. Classification (NCBI taxonomy): domain Eukaryota; kingdom Metazoa; phylum Chordata; class Amphibia; order Caudata; family Salamandridae; genus Pleurodeles; species Pleurodeles waltl. The sequence goes on from NC_090437.1 coordinate 1,182,515,545, forward strand.
ATACCTCTTTTCCCATACCCAACAGTCTCTGGATTTGTGTGGGTAGTTTTGTTATTATGTTGTGTCCACTAAAGCACTTCATTCAAGCACACAATTGTTGGAACCTTCAATTATTTGACAGAGGTGAGATGTCAGATAGATATGTTCCACTTCAGAATTCAATTGATTTGAAAGACTTTGAATGTATTTTAAATGACTCCCACTGAAGAGTGGGAAAAGCTACTCTGAACGTACTCTGCTATCAGGGTCGAAATCCCAAGGGGCATTGTTAATTTGTCAATAAATAACTACACCCACAAATATCAGTGATTGTGGAGGTCCAGATTTCCCAGACTTCACTCATATGGCTTCTAGGAATACTGTCACGCACAAAACACAATAAACATTACTTAAAATTTGCTGACTTAGCTAATGTGCTATATAAGTGTTTGATTGCCATGCAATGGAAGGCAACTCATCCCCTGCAGTAGACACTTGGCTCTGAGTAACTCATAAGTGGGCCTTGGCTGAGGTTGAGGCAAAAACTCAGAATCGGCATCCGATAGGTGGTGCTAATGATACTACGACATGGGATGTATATGTCCATTACTTACAAGACACCGTACACTCTATTGCAGACACTTGAGGTCACCATGTAGCAAGCATTACGTATACCTTGGGGGCTCTCAACATCCACCTCCGATGCTACTCGCATTTCAATTGTGATGTGTCTACTGTTTCATGACGAGTGTGATCCTCTGTTTCTTGATGCCTCCTATGTCCTTGGGGTCCCTCTCCTGTATCAGGGACTCTTGGCATCCCTCTCTACCTTGGAACTCATCCTAGACATGATATTTTCATTATGCATCACTGACCAGACAGTTTTTCTTGTTGTAAAAGTGTAACGTTATTGTTATGTTGCATGACTTTGATATGTCCTACCATTTATTGGCTTATACTGCGCTTATTTGGATACAAAGTGACTCTGGCGGTCATTCTGACCGCCATGCGGTTACCGCCATTTGGCCGCTCCGTGGTCAAAAGACCGCGGCGACCATTCTGGCTTTCCCGCTGGGCCGGCGGGCGCCCGCCAAAGGAGCGCCCGCCGGCCCAGCGGGAAAGGCCCTGCAACACAGAGGCCGGCTCCGAATGGAGCCGGCGGTGTTGCAGGGGTGCGACGGGTGCAGTGGCACCCGTCACGATTTTCACTGTCTGCAAAGCAGACAGTGAAAATCTGTATGGGGCCCTGTTAGGGGGCCCCTGCACTGCCCATGCCAGTGGCATGGGCAGTGCAGGGGCCCCCAGGGGCCCCACGACACCCGTTCCCGCCATCCTGGTTCTGGCGGTGAAGGGGGTCGGAATCCCCATGGCGGATTCCCTGGCCAGGGGAAAACCGACGGGAAACCGCTGGTTCCCCTTTTCTGACCGCGGCTTTACCGCCGCGGTCAGAATAGCCCTGGAAGCACCGCCAGCCTGTTGGCGGTGCTTCCGCTGCCCTCCGCCCTGTCAGAGACCGCCAGGGTTGGAATGAGGGCCTCTATGTCCCCTCCTGGGCGGTTACCTCCACCAATATGCAATGTCCTTACATTGATCCTGTATGTATACTAACCTGTGATTGTCAATAAAATGCCAATAAAGAAATAAATAAAAAATAACCATACCCACAGCATTTGTTCAAATTGCCCTGCAAAGTCAGCACTCTGGAGTCCACTGACTGGACTAATATTTTCAGAATTAAAACCTGTATATCCAATTTAGCAGATGTCCAGTTAATGGTCTCAACTGTGGCCTATAAAATAAAAATTGTGCTATCGAAGATCCTATCATCCTGGGCTTAGGTAAGAGTTATTCCTTGCTAATTCATCCTGCAGTATTTGTTGAGGTATATAAAATATAGGGTAAAAAAGAAGCATATAAGAGTAGAAACTTAAACCCACTATAGTAGCAAAGCAATTATTTAAATTACCATATTTTGCCAGTTTAAATAGCTCAAACTCGACCCAAAGGTATCAGAGCGCTTTACATGAGCACCACTAACATTACACGAGCACCAGTTACATTGTTGTATAGCTATTTTAGCCATGTTTTAAGAATGTTATTTTAGCAAAATAGGCCTGCTGTTGTGCACTTTAGCCCAGTTACATTTTATTCAGCATTGCTTTCTTTTTCTAGCGTTAGCCACAATTGCGGTGCTGTTTTCTTTTCTCTATCTAGTTGTTCTTTCACCTAGGAAAGAATCACGTTCTTAACACTGCATTCATTTCACTTTGTGCTTTCCTCAAGGCTGCAGTCAGATAGGGTTGCCGTCAAAAGTTGTACACTGTGTCTCCGACATTCACAGAAATATACTGTACATATCCTTACTTGGGGACCCTTTCTTAGAACATCAGTTGTTTTATTATAAAACACTTCTCTGTCTCATACGCGTTAGAGGGAGATTCCAGCCAGATGACCACGACTGCATGCTGATTGCTGAATGTCTTCGCTAAAGCTGATTGCTTAGACTGGCCAATATGGGAACGGTGTCTTTCTAGACAACAGACTTCCTCGCTCAGGTATGGGGTATGATGTCTTCCCATGGGGGAAACCTGAAGGGTGGATTAGGGCTTAACATGCTGTGCTGCAACATAGCTTAGGTAGGAAATATATATATATATATATAAATATATATATATATATATATATATATATATATATATATATATATTATTTCTAGTGACAGTATGGTGGGACTGTTTTTGTGTTTCACTCTCCTCGTCACAATTTTGCTTCTAATGTGTTTTATCATCCTAGTTATTGCAATACATGCCATTTTATCTAAGATACAGTTACTTCAATACACCTTATTGAACTATACTCTGCTTCTGTTTTTTCTTTGCCTGTGTGAGACTAATGTAACTGAGAGAAAGGGATGAGATCTGATCGATCACGATTCCCCTGAGGAGTCTTCCCTGTCATGCACCTGGTTGCCACAACTATCCCCACTCTCGGTGGAGATGAGGCACTGCTAGTTGGCTGGGAAACCCGGATTAGGCCTACAGGCGTCACATGGTGTGGAATTGTATTCAGTACCCACAATTCAGGTGATTCTGCCGCCCAAATCCACTAGTCTTATTAGGATAATGAGAACGTGTGCGACAACATTACAGGAGAACACGTTCATTTCCTGTAGGCACGGGGAGAGTAAGTGATTAGCCCAGAGTCACAGGTTGCAGAGCCTATGGAGGGACTCGAACCTGGTTCCCCAACTCAAAAGTCGACAGCTCTGGTGTTATGCCACATCATCCTTTTGACGTATCTGAACCTAACATAGAATGCTTTACATGACCTGCATTTTGTTCCTCATCAATTAAATTTGAAAATGCTCCCTTGAGACCATGCTTAGAAATATATCCACTAACGTTTAAGAACACATAAGAGTGCAAAGGAAGTTGGGGACATGTTACATTACTTAAAAAGAGCTTTCACATTTCATCCCAGGGCTTGGGTTCACTGGTAAACTTGGACAAATGTGCTCAGATTTTCAGTTCTTTTTCATTTACAATATATATCTTACTGGTAAGACAGAATGCATTTCTGATTTCAAAGATGCTGTTTGGCTTTTGGGTGTACTTCCATCAAACCACACTGTACTCCCAGGTTTCCTGGTAATAATGAGGAGAGATTATCTATTGCCAAGCCAACTGCCAGCACAAAAGTCAAGCAGCCTGATATCATACACAATTTACATAATTAACAAGCGCCAGGTTGATGATGGTCTTTCCCATATGTATAATATTGGGTGGAGACATACAGCACAATTTACATATTTAACAAGTGCTGTATTGCTGATGCTCTTTTGGTATAATCATAACATTGGGTGCAGGGTGGGACCACCGCATTCCCGCATTCAGCCTAGGTTGAATGTTTGCCTCAATACACCAACCAATGGTAATCCGTTAATCACCTCAGGGTGCTCTTGAGTTGCGTTCGAGCCCAGCAATTCAAACAAACCTCACCTTTGACGCAAACTCAGCCAGACCTCACACTAATATTTTGAAGACAGAGGGTGACAATTTCCCCCTCCAACTCTCGGCCCTAAAGTATTGCATCCAATCTGGGAAGAGACATTGCCTCAATACTTGGAACAAAAATAAACCATCTATCAACCTAGGGTATTTCCAGGTGACTTCTCAATCCCAAAAAGTGCTGTGTGCAATATTTCAAACACGCTGGAATTATAATGAAAACTCACTCAGGGCTCACACGGCTCTCTCAACCACAGTGAGGCCCACCAACTTGTTTCTGTCCAATCCGAGTAACATGGTTATGAAAATATTATTTATATATAACAATACATACATGAACATGTATTGTTTTCATTATTGTTAATTTAATTATTTTGCTCATTGAAAGCTGTTTTATTATTATTATTATTATTATTATTATTATTAATAATAATAATAATAATAATAATAATAATAATAATAATAATAATAATATTAGTACTGGTAGTAGTAGTAGGAGTAGTAGTAGGAGGAGGAGGAGGAGTTGAAATGGAAATAACACAAATGTGATTATGACTCGATTCCCAGTTCATTCAAAATTATCAGGAACAAGCAAAGAAATTTAAAAAGAGAAAATAAGTTTAAGATTAAAGGAAGGTTTAAGCATGAGAACCTCTTAGAAGGAGGATAAAACCTGCTAAGATACGGAAAGATAAAACACACATTCAATCAGTAAGAGACAGAAAACTCAATGACTAAACCAAGAAGAACTCAGTACATTAGAATGAAGGTTCAGTCCCAGATATTATTGCACTGTATGTATCCTGCTTATTTAATTAGCATTCCACCTTTTGCCACCATCGGGTGATTTGCGGGCGAAGGTTGTGGTGATCAATCAAGTAGGATGTTGGGGATGCCCAGAGGGCCAGGAGGTGAGCTATTAGCTGTAACAGGGATGCCGTGTGACGCTTCTTTCATCTGTAGGCCAGAATACATGGATCCAAACAAGTCTTGGGCCCTCCCTTTTGTTTAGTGGGATCATCTGAAGATTGATGACTCTAAAGTGAAGGGCACGTTTTTATAAGAAAATCACAGCCTCTCTTCACCAAATAGCCTCGAAGATGCCCTTTGAATGGGGCCAGAGCAACGATTTCTAAGATTACATTCGAGGGGGAAAGGTCTAGCTCCTTTTTGAGAAGTCAAATTGAGTCTCCCCTTCCCTGTTTGCAAATGTAACAATTAATTTGAAAAGCCCTTCGAACGCTTTTACTGTATTTAACACAAAAATCGGTCAATCACAAACAGAAAGGCACTAAAGGAGTTCAGTTCACTGCTAATTACAGAGGATTAATCGGAGATATACTTATGATAGCATACACTTAGCCGATTTAAACTTTTATCACAGAATTAGTGTTAACAGGGTTCAGAATGTGTGCCCCCCAAAATAGCACAGTTTGAATGAACTCAGTGCTTTGTACGTATGCATATTTGAAACGTACGACACAATATATTTTTTTATGAAATGTAATACATGATAAGCATGGGTGAACGTTCTGTGATGTGAAAGCACATAATTGGAAATGTATTTTAAAAAGTCCGATTCTTTTTAAAAGTATGTCAAGTATTGTGCTCTGTGACAATTAAATACTTTTGAAAACGTGTTTGTGAGTCCTGCCACTTGACTGGATAAACTGCACAGGTACAAACGTCACTGCAAAATTGCACATTCAGCAGTGTAACTCAGTTAATTTGGAAAAGCTGGTACAAAGTTTGACAGACACTGGTGTATTCTATGTCAACTGCTGCTAATTTGGAAATTCTGGTACAAAATTGGACAGACACTGGTGCATTCCATGTTAGCTAGTACAATAGGCAAAAAACTGGAATGTATGTGGGTGAAGGTGCATACGTTTTTTCTCACATAGCATGCATAAATCTTTCCTCAACATCAATATGTTTTTTAATTTTCTGTGCAATTGAGCCGTCTGAATGACAGTTGAGAGTTATGTAATGCTTTCATTGAGACATTCTAGTTCCCTTGCGTCTATCCATTTTTGTGAGACGTTTCTACTCGAACTAAGGCCCATATTTATGGTTGGTTTGCACTGCGTTAGCATAATTTTTTTTACACTAAAACGGCACAAACTTAACTCCATATTTATTCTTTGACGCTAGACCGCCTTGCACCAAAATATTGGGGTTAGCACCATTTTTAGAATGCGCGAAGCCACCTTGCGTCAATAAGATTCAAGGTAGGCGTTCCCGTCCTAAAAATGTGGCTAACCCCCTAGAGCCATATTTATCTCCCGGCGCAGAAACGATGCGCAAGGAGGAGGCGGACCTAAATAATGGAGCTAAGCCTGCTTAGTGACATTATTTAATGCCTGGGTCGGACCAGGGTTAAGGGCCAGATAGGCCCATTTCCATGGTGAAACACCATGGAATGGCCACTAGGATGCCCACCCAACCCCAGAACCACCACCACACACACCACATGGACACTACTGGTCGAGGGAGCCCATCCCAGGTAAGTTTTTTTTTTCTTTCTATGGGTGCCACTGGAGGCCCTTTACATGGGGCCCCTGCCTGGCACAGGGTATTTTGGCTCTGCCCAGGGGACACTGGTCCCCTGTGGTGGGCATTGAGGTGGTGGGCATGACTCCTGTCTATACTTAGACAGGAGTCCTTTTTTGGCTGCATGTGTGTTAAAATTTTTTACATTAGGCTGATTAGAACCAGAAATTTTGCCGCTAACCAGCCTAATGTCATTTCTTACCCACTAGCACCATTTTCCCTAACACCATTCCGGACCGGCTAACATAATTTTTTTTATGCTAGCAAGTCATTAGCGCCATTCTGCGTCATTTGTTGAATATGGCGCACGGATGGCGCAATGGAATGACATTAGCTAGCGCTAAAAAATGACGCACAACTGCATTAGCGCAGTTGTGCATCATTTTTCTTAAATATAGGCCTAAGTCTCTCTTGAGAGAGAATGGAATGGCATTACATACACATAACTAAAAGACAAAATTACTCAAACCATATGTAAATAAAATGTACACACAGGCCTTGCATGTTAACCATCTAAAGGCCATATGTATGAAAGGCTTTAGCGGACGTAAATGGTGAATTGGGCCATTTGCAACTACTAAAAAGCTTTTTTACATGTACTAACCCTTTTTTGCGATTCAGTAACCTGTTACCGAATGGCAAAATGACTTAGTAATTCGGTATTAGGAAGGGGTGTGTTAAAGACATCCTTTCCTGATAGCGACTCACATTGGTATGTGTGAATGTTTTGCAACCGGAATGTGGTTGCAAAACATTCACATTTTACCGACTGGGTAAACGACTTGGTAACCAATTCGCAAGCAGAAAGGGGTGCCCACGGGACCCGTTCCCCTTTGTGAATGTTGGCACAAAGATTGTTCAAGAGCAGGGATTGGTACCACAGACCATTTCCTACTCTTAAAAAATGAAAAGGACACTTTTTAGTGTACATTTTGAAATGCGTCACATTTTCCCTTATAAAATGCTTTATTTAAAAAACAGTCACAGACATGGTGGTCTGCTGAACCCAGCAGGCCACCATCCCTGTGATTACAGGCCATTCCCAATGGGTCGTAAATTGCAACCTGCCTCATGAATATTGATGAGGTAGGTCCATTTGCGACCCGTTGGGAATCGCAAACATTATCTGAGACCCTGTTGTACATCGCATTTTGCAACTTCCGAATATCGAGTATGTAGCAATCCTACATGTGGCCCTAAATGCTTGATTTGTGGTCATGGTTGGAGGTGGTGGGCACCAGCACGCATTACACATCCCTGGGAATTGGAATTTATACTTTGCCATCAGACCTTGAACAAGAAAGTGAAAGGCAGAAAAGGGAGAAAGAAAGAGAAAGAAAGATAAAAGATAAGTTATAAAGAGAGAAAGCAGCAATGGCAGTGAACCTTAAGAATGAGAGTAGGTGATAGACATCTTACAGTGGTGGATGAAATCAAGTCTAGCCAGCCTTTATGTTCTGCATCCCCGGCATTCGGCAGCACCTCTGTCAGGGTCCTAAGAAAAACATTTGGCCCCTGAGCTTATTTTTTTATTTTTTTATCAAATTACAGGCTGAGTAATGTGTTTACATAAAAATACAATAGAAAATATACAAGCATACTCTAAATCCGTGCTCATCAAGGAGAAGTGATTGGAATAATACTTTCACACCTATTAAGCTTTCGAAGTCATAAGTGTTTTCTGCCCTATTTTAGGCATCACACTAACAAAACAAAGCGAGTCCTGGGCCTCAAAAGTGTAAAATGTGAATGCTGTGTTAGGATCAGAGGCTAATTTGCCCCAGCACGTTAATCTATGCCATTTAATGAGTAGATTCAATAAACCAGTCAGATGATCGTCTAAAAAGCAACAAATGCACATCTTCATAAGACATATTTTCTGAATGTATAATTTTAAGGGTTTTTATTTCATCTTTGGAAGACATGTTTTCACAATCAATAATATATACAGTCAGAGTCGGGTGGATTAGTGAAACGTCACCAGCATAGTGTGATCAGAATTTTAGTAAGCCTCAGAGAAGATATGTAGAAACCCTCACCTTTATGTGTGTCAGTGTATACATTAGTAAAAGACAGTCACAAGTTGCCTCTGGAATTAATAGCTTCTCTAGACAATATTTTTTGTGGAGGTTACATAAAGGGCCACATTTATTTAAAAATACATATGAGCTGAAGAGTATCCGTGTGTGAGGTGTGTGTGTGTTTGTCTGTGTCTTTTATAGTTCTTTCCTTTGCATCATTTTTAGGGTTGTGCCTGCAAAAACATGCACTAGCGCATGCATCTCACTTGTGAGACACTGTTGATGACAAAAAGGGCTTGGAGCCCGCCCATTGTTTACTATTTGTTTGCTTCTGTGACACTTTACTTTACAGCCTCATAATTCATCACTGCAGGCTTAGCATCACTACTGTTCCTCTCTGTGGAGTAGGGACCAACCACTGATTAATTCCACTTAATCAGAGGTCGTCTGCTGCTCCATACATGATTGAGGTACTATTTTAGTGCCATGCAAACAGAAGGCACATGACTGGCAAAAATATGCCCAGAGGGACAAACACAATTGCAAAGGTTCATTTTCTATAGTCAACTCTTTTTTTTTTCAAAGTCTTCTTTTCTCACGTTGGACTCATGTTTTCTTTTGTTACTGCTTGTGGGCGCTGTTCTGAAAAGATGAATTTGATCCTGTTCTAAATATTGCAAAGCAACATTTTTTCTTTCTTAGGTGTAATTTCTGTATTGATGCTTTAACAAATAATCGTGCAGTAGACCCCAGTCCATCTGACTCTAATCCACCCTCCTCCAATCCACACGCATCCACCTCACCTCACCCTAAGCAACCCAACCTCACCCCAATCCACCTCACTCACTCCAACCCACCTCAGACCAATCAAATCTGCCCCACTCCAATCCAAAACGATCTTCCCACTCTAATCCAAAACAATCTGACCCACTCCAATCCAAAACAATATGCCTCACTCAATCCAAAACAATCTGCCCAAATTCAATCCAAAACAATCCACCCCACTTGAATCTGCCCCACTCCAATCCAAAACAATCCACCCCACTCCAATCCAAAACAATCTGCCTCACCCCAATCTGACCCACTCCTATCCAAAACAATCTACTTCACTTCAGTCCAAAACAATCTGCCCACTCATATCTGCCCCACTCTAATCCAAAACAATGTGTCCCACTACAATCCATCATGCTCCATTATGTTGCTCTCCAATCCAAAACAATCTGCCCCATTCCAATCTGTCCCACTCCAATCTGCTCCATTCCAGTCTGCCCCATGTCAATCCAAAACAATCTGCCCACTCCATTCCACCCCACTACAATATGCCCCTCCAATCCAAAACAATCTGCCCCACTCCAATCTGCCCCACTCCAATCTGCCCCACTCCAATCTGCTCAACTCCAGTCCACCCACTCCATCCCAATTCACTCCACTCCAAACTACCACAATCCATTCCACACCAATCCAATCCACCCCAATTCAATCTATTCTACTCCAATCCAATCCACCTCACCCCAATCCAACCCACCCCACCCCCTCCTCAATCCACCACACTCCAATCCAATATACCACAATCCACTCCACTCCAATCAAGAACAATCTGTTCCACTCCAATCTGCCCCAGTCCAATCCAAAATAATATGCCCCACTCCAATCCAAAACAAACTTCCCCACACCAATCCAAAACAATCTGCCCCACTCCAATCTGACACACTCCAATCCAAAACAATTTGCCCCACTCCAAACTGCCCTATTCCAGTCCAAGACAATCTGCCCCACTCCACTTCAATCCAAACCTCCTCACCCAAATCCAATCCACCCCACTTCAGTCCAATCCAATCAGTCACCCAAATCCAGCTAAATCCAAACTACACCACTTCAATTCACCCCAACCCACTCCAATCCAGCTCATCCCACACCAAACCACCCCATCCCAACCCAGTTCACCCCATCCTAATCAATACACTCCACCTGAATCCAATCCACCTCAATCCAATCCAATCCACCTCACTGTAATCCAGTCTACTCCACTGCAATCCACCCCACCCCATGCCAATCCATTCATCCCCACTCCAATTCATCCCACTTCATTTCACCTCACTCCAGTCCACCCCACTCAATCCATTGCACCCAACTCCAGTCCATCCCACCTCAATGCAATCCACTCCACTCCAAACCACCCCACTCCACCCCAATCCAATCCAATCCAACCCAACCCACCCCACCCCAATCCACCCCACTACAGTCCACCTCACCCCAATCCAATCCAATCCACTCCACCCCAAACCACCCCATTTCAATCCACCCCACTCCAATCCAATCCACCACTTCCAGTCCACCCCAGTCAAATCTACCCTACTCCACTGCAGTGCAATCCACCCCACTCCACTCCAGTTTAATCTACCTCAGTACAGTCCACTCCACCCAATCCAATCCATCTAGCCCACCAAACTCCAATTCACCCTACTCCAATCAAACCCACCCCACTCCAATCTACCCCAATCCAATCCAAACCACTCTATTCCAACCCACTTCACTCCAATCAAACCCACTCCAATTCAACCAACTCTAATCCAGTCCACCGTACTCAAGTCAAATCAACTCCACTCCAATCCACCCCAATCTAATCAAGTCCAATCCATCCCATTCCAATACAATCCACCCCTCCAGTCCAATCCTCCCTACTCCAGTCCAATCTAATCAACCACACTCTAATTCACCACACTCTAAGCCACTCTATTCTAATCAAATACACCCCGCCCCAATACACCCAACCCCAGTCCTATCACACCAACCCAATCCACCCACCCCAAACCAATCTAATCCACCCCACTCACATCCACCCCACTCCAGTCCACCCCAATTCAACTCACTCCATTTAAGTCCACCCCACTCCAGTCCAATCCATCCTATCCAGTCCACCCATTAAGATTCAGTCCACTCCACTCTACTCCACTCAATCAAACCCACTGCAACCCTAACCAAATCCTCCATAATCCACTCCAATCTAATCCACCACACTGCCTAAATCCACTCCAACACACTCTACACTATTCCACCCCACTTCAATCTACGGCACTCCACTCTACACCACATACTTCTACACCACTCCACTCTACAACACTGCATTGTCTACACCACATAACTCTACACCACTCCACTCTACAACACTGCATTCTACAACAATGCACTCTAGGACACTCTCTGCCACAGAACCACTAAACTTTACTGCCCTCTATTTTAATCTATGACACGCTACTCCCCCTACTTCACTGTACAACACTCTACTCCAACAAAGCTAGTCTAAGACATTCTGCTCCCCCTACTCCGCTCTAGAACACTCCATGCCTCTAACTTGCATGCATGCTGAACAGCAGCCACACAGCTGTACAATATGGCAAAAAACACATTGACAAAGCCAACCCCTCTTGTACAGGTGAGACCTATTGGATTTGAAAATGCTTGTTTTAATGGCTATCACATCTCCACCATATCCCTTATTTTTTCTGTTTCCTCCCCCATGGCCTATAGGCTTAGCCAATCAGGTAGAGTCTGGTTTTCTGGTTTTTCTTTGCAAGCGTTCTTTGCTTTACCTAATACACGTGACAATGGGTCACAATGGGGGACAGAAAAAATTCAGCTGGTGCAAGGGGCCCATGTGACCTCATCCTGGTGAAGCCATTGCTGAGGAATGCATTTAGACATGTTTTGCCGATATTTTTAAGGTAGTGAATGATGATGATACAATTAGACTGTTAACTGCATATGGAACCATAAGAACGAAGAGAGTGAGAGAAACATGGAGAGACGGAGTGAAAATGTTTCTGAGGCAATATTATGATTGTTATAAACATTTGAGTTACGTTTTCACAATTACAAACATTCAGAGACAAAATCAGATTTTTTAAGCATTAAAATTGGAAAATATCGATAGGCTGGATTGGATTGGATTTAATCAACCATTAGCACTGTCACCTTTTTATAACAAATAAAAATCAGTTTAACCGGGTAATGTTATGTTGCGGCAAGTTAGGCACAGTTATTCAGAATAGTTATCAAAACGTAATGGCAGGAATTACAACATACGTGCTCCACGCTGAACCAGTCCACAATAACCACTGTTGTGCACCTACTATTTTCTCTAATGAGGCACCAGTAACTTCCTGGTCTGCTCAAACGTCTTCCTCCGTGATCACTAGCTGAAAAGGACCTCTGAATTTCTTAATACTGTCCAGGAGTCAACCTCCATTATTCAACTCGATTCCAGTTTCTTTCTGTGTGCTCAGCCTCCAAGTAAATCCAAAATCCCTCGCGATCTTGTTCTGATATTTCTGAAATCAAAAGCTATCTTATATGCAGGTTGTGTCTCAAGATGTGCTCAATTCCGTGCTTGTTCTTTGGTTTCACGACAAATCAACTACCTGTCACTCTTGTCACAGCTTTATTTTATCTGCTTCTTCACCCCAATGCCCTGGGTCTTAGACTTCGAGATTCAGTTTCCACTTTCCTGTAATGAGCACCTGCAAAAAAGAAACAAAAAAAGTAGATCACTAACTTGCATCTGAAGATGTCTAGCCTCGAGTATTCCCCATTGTTATTGCGTTTCACAGAATGAAATGGAACAGCCTGAGAAGGAATCATACTTGATTCATATTTGATCCCTTGTTTCATACAATGGAAAGGTATGGTCTCGTGAGGATCAGCCTCAATCATGGCAATAAGAACATTTGTAAATAAATAAAGCAGAAGAAACATAAACCTTGGAATAAATTAATTTAGCATTCATTTTGGAACAAATAAGATCATTCATTACTCAAACCTCGAAAATCTATGAGAATAATTATTTTCCAACATGAACATGACAAGTTATCTTCAGTTTTGGAACAACAGCTGTATGACATATTGGTCCTCATTATGACCCTGGCAGTGGGTGATAAAGTGGCGGTACTGCCAAATTATGACCATGACGGTGAGAACTCCCATAGAGAGCCAATATACCACACCAACCACCAGGGCGGAAACAACAGCTACAACGGCGGTAGCCGCCAACAGCCAGAGGGGAGACAAAGTACCGCCCGCCATATTAAGACACACGAAACCTCAACCTTTTCCAGGGCGGTACCAATGCCAACAAAAGCCTGGCAGAAACCGAGCTCGGAAGTGAAAGGACTCACATTGGAGACACAGGGAAGAACCACGCCGCCATGGAACCTGAACTGTGTGTTTTTCCCGATGACCTTCTACATTATACTCCACCTGGAACACCAACGCCAACGAAAAGGACGACGGTGAGTACAGCCACCTAGCACACAAGGGAGGGTGGGAGAAAAACAAGAGTGACACAAACATGCACAACACACACCCGACACACACACACACCCTACACACAACCAGCTGCACACGAAAAACAATATGTCCCAGACAAACCACAGAATAATGCAAGGACAACGGGAATGCACAAAAGGGATTGTAATCAGATCAAAATCAAAATCAATAATTCGATTTGTCAATGAAACAGATATGTGCACATGTACACAAAGGGACACTGCCCAATCCAATGCTCAAAGGGCCCACATGGGCACAGGGCACAGTCTAAGGACCAGCTCAAGTCCTGACCACATCCGGATAGTACCCTGCAGGGGCATCAGTTTGCAAATAGGCAGGTACCTCAGGGGGAGACGGGGTGGCACCTCAGCTGGATGCGGGAACAAGGCCATTGGTTCTGGAGGGGCAACATGCCCATTGCTTTGTCCTGGGAAGTGCACAGCTACAGTCTCTGGATTGGGTGTCTTTCCCACTAGTTCTGCAGGGGACAACATGCCCATTGCTTTGTCCTAGGGAGTGCAAGGCCACAGTCTCTGGATTGGGTGTCTTTCTCACTGGTTCTGGAGGAGGCAACATGCCCATTGTTTTGTCCTGGGGAGTGCAAGGCCACAGTCTCTGGAGTGGGTGTCTTTCCCACTGGTTCTGGAGTGGGCAACATGTCCATTGCTTTGTCCTGGGGAGTGCAAGGCCACAGTCTCTGGATTGGGTTTCTTTCCCACTGGTTCTGGAGGGGGCATCATGCTCATTACTTTATCCTGGGGAGTGAAAGGCCACAGTCTCTGGAGTGGGTGTCTTTCCCACTGGTTCTGGATTGGGCAACATGTCCATTGCTTTGTCCTGGGGAGTGCAAGGCCACTGTCTCTCGAGTGGGTGACTTGCCCACTGATTCTGGAGGGGGCAGCCCGCACAGCAGCCCCGGGAGGGTGGCCTACATGGCATCCGCCGGCAGTGACGGCAGCACTGCGATGGTGGTTGGAGGAGGCACCTGGGCAGTCCCTGCACTCACTGATGGCTGCATGGTGGTGGTTGTTGGAGGAGGCCCCTGGACAGCCCCTGCACTCACTTATGGCTGCACATCCATAGATGGTGGTGGGGGCCCCGTGACAGCTGGTGGTCATGGTGGTGTTTGCCTGACACTTTCCGCTGGTATAGAGTGCCCCGTCTCCTCCTGTTCATGGGTCAGGGATCCCTTACCCTTCCTGGCAGGGGTGGATGGGCTCTTCCCTTCGCTGCCCGGTGATGCAGGCTCCTTCCCCTTCCTCACAGCTGGTGCAGGCTCCTTCTTCTTCCTCACAGCTGGTGCTGGCTCCTTCCCTTCCTCACAGCTGGTGCAGGCCCCTTCACCTTCCTGACAGCTGGTGCAGGACTCTTCCCTTTTATCCCTGGTGGCGCTGGCTCCTTACCCTTCAGTGTTGTAGGTCTGGTATCCTTACCAGCACGAGTAGGTGGTGCTACCACTGTCCCCGTGGACTGTTTGGCTGAGGTGCTGGGCTGTGTCCTTGGAAGCCTGCCTATACGTGCAGGACAGGGGGTAGGGGTAGGGAAGATGTCAGTTTGGGAAAGAAAAAGCTTTTTAGGGACATTGGGGCGGGAGGAGGGAGGAGTAATGGGAGTGGAGGATGAGGGAGTGGTTGTTTGAGGTGTATGTCTGCTGGATTTGGGTGTAGGTGCATGGGCTGTATGCTGATGTAAGGTGGATGGCTGTTGGGTGTCTGAGTGCTTGCGTTTGTGTCCTTTAGGAGGGGTGACAGGCATGGTGGGAGAGGACACAGGGGACGCGTGCATGGATGTTGTGGAGGTGTCAGCTAGTGTGGTGTGTGTTCTGTTTGGTGTGGTGATTCTGGTAGTGGATGTAGATGTAGTGCATGCAAGTGTGAGTGTGGATGTAAGTGGGAGGGAGGTGGAGGGAGGAGGAGGAAGGGGAGACAATGGAGGATGTGGAAGTTGTTGTGTCTGCAACGGTATGTTGTTTGTGTGAGTGCCTGTGGGATGAAGTGTGATGCTTGTGTTTAACTGTGCCACTCTTGGGTGTTGCCTTGTGTGCATGCTCGTCTTTCCGTGTGCTTGGGATGGGTTGGGGTTGAGGAGAATGGCACTGGGAATTGGGGGTTGGAGGGGGGACAGAGCAAACAGGGACAATGGCTGCCATCAGAGAGAAGGCCAGACCCTGAATTGATCTCTGTTGGGCTGCCAAACCACCATGAATGCCTTCCAGGAATGCATTGCATTACTGCATCTGGGATGCCAGCCCCTGGATGGCATTCACAATGGTTGATTTCCCTACAGAGATGGATCTCAGGAGGTCATTAGCTTTGTCAATCAGGGCAGCAGGGCTCACTGGGGCAGGGCCTGAGGTGGCTGGAGCGATGAAGATGCCCACCCTCCTGGGTGGGTGGGCACGGGCAACTCGCTGAGTGGCTACTGGGAGGGCAGTGCTGGTACGGAGGTGGCGGCTGTACCTGCAGCGGGGTGCTCACAGAGGTGTCCGCCACCACCAGGGAGTTCCCATCAGAGGAGGAAAAAGAGTCTGTGTTGTCCCTTCCAGTCTCCCCCGTGGTGCTCCCCTCGCCCTCCGTCCCACTGGTTCCCTCGGCGTTGGTGTACTCTGCCTCCAGGGACCTGTGGGATGCAGCTCCCTCTGTCACCAGTGCCTCTGCTCCTCCGTCAGATGATGCTAAAACACAAGAGGACAGGATGAGAAAATAAGAAAGGGGGGAGTGACAAAAGATACACCGTTAGCGTACACAGCACCCTCAAACACAGAGAACAGGCCTACACACTATGCATTGCTTTACCAGTGAAATGGCTAGTTGCCAAGACACGAGGAGGAGCACACACTGCCAACTGCAGCACACCTGGGACCCACGCAGCACTGCCTAGAAGTGAAAACTTACAAGCTAGGTTACGTGTATTTCCCATGCAGCCATTGCCCTGCTGAGGTCCTACACTGCTATGTCTGGCCTAGCATTAGGGGCACCCACTAACACACAACCACCACCCGGATACCACCCCACCAGCCATAAGTTGTAATGATACCCACTGTACTCACCCCCTTGGGGCTGCTGTGATTTCCTCAAGCGCAAATCCAGCTCAGGGTAGGGCATCGCCCGTATGCGAAGCATCAGGGGTGTCAGTGTCCGACGGACACCCCTTCCTCATTGGCAGGCCATCCGCAGCTGGGCCTCCATGGTCTTCTGTGCCCAGCATCTCAGGTCCTCCCACCGTTTCCGACAGCGGGTGCTCCGCCTTCCATAGACCCCCAGGGTCCACACATCCTTGTGATGGCATGCCATAATCCCTTCTTTTGATGGGCACTTACCTGCAGAGGTAATACATAGAAGAGAACTCCATTAAACAAACAGTCCAGGCTGTCACACACATGGCCCACCATACCCGATCCTATCACCATTGCAACACACATTGACCTATGCCACCCATCTGCCTGAGAAGGGGTTCCCCTTACGCTGGTGCTCTGATTCAGTGACCAGGGATACAGAAACCGGGTGGCAGGTGCTGTGGCTCAATAATGGGCCCGCATTAGAGAGACTTGCTGCCCAGGTAAACAGATGGGTAAAACTACCAATATCCATGGCAGGCCGAATATCACTCGATCAAAATGGTGGTCCTACCACAATTTGTATATCCATTAATAAACATTCCATCCCACTTACAAATTCTTTTTTTGCAACGCTCTGTAGCCTGACTACCCATCTGGTATGGTCCGATCATCATCCACGCATTTGCTGGGAGGTCCTGACTCCCATATGGTTGCCCTTCTGACCCTTGCCCACCACAAATCTTCAAGAATATTCTTCTATCTACTTCTGCTGCCACACCTGTAAGAAGAATCATCAACAACTCTTTAACTTCAGGAACTTTTCCTGTAGACCTGAAAAAGGCATACATACGAACGTTATTAAAGAAAACAGACCTAGACCCGCAAGACCCCAACAACTACATACCAATCACAAATGGACCTTTCCTGGGCAAATTGATAGAAAGAGCAGCATTCACCCAGATGTCACAATTCATTGAAGACAATTCTATACTTTCAGACTTCCAAACTGGATTCTGCCCAGGAAGAAGCACTGAATCTGCACTCATAGCAATCTGGGATGATCTTAAAAACACAGTCGATCGAAATGGAGTTGCTGCACTACTTTTCTTGGACCTTTCGGCTGCCTTTGATACGGTTGACCATGACACCCTAATTAAAAGACTCCACGAAGCCGACATACAAGGGATTGCTCTCAAATGGATTACTTCCTATATTCAAAAAAGATCTAATATCATCCACTCGCCCCCCTTCTCGTACGAACCCTACCTCACAAAAGCAGGGATCCCCCAAGGATCAATCATCTCACCTTCGCTTTTCAACATCTACATGATACCTTTACCAGAACTGATCATTGATTTCCATCTCACATGCTATAACTATGCAGATGACACACAAATACTACTAAAATTAGAATGCCCCAGAAACACTGAAAACTCAGAAATCTTCAGTTGCTTCAGAGCCATTGATCAGTGGATGACCTGGAGCCATCTCAAACTAAATACCTTCAAAACAGAAATACTCATATGTGGTGACTGCAAAAATTATGACCCTCTGTGCGTCTGGCCTGACGATCTCGTACCACCTCCTCAATTATCCAAGGAAGTTAAAAACCTAGGAATCACCATGGATTCCAAGTTAACTATGAATGCCCAAGTGGACAAATTAGCATGAACAAGCTTCATCACCTTGAAGACTTTACGACGCATCTTCCCCCACCTCGGATTTCCACACAAGGTGCAAGCATCTATCTCGCTTGTACTATCCAAACTGGATTATGCCAATGGCCTCTATCATGGATCATCTCGATCTATTATGAAAAAACTACAACGTATCCAGAATTCCACAGCCAGGCTAATATTACATGTAAAGCTGCAAGCCCACATCTCCCCTGCCTTGAGAGCACTACACTGGTTACCCGTTGCCAAAAGATGCACTTTCAAGCTGATTTGTATCACCCACAAAGCTATACATGGAACAGGACTGCTTTTTATCAGAAACAAAATAACCAAATACATCCAACAAAGAAACCTCCGCTCAAGATTGGCACCCCGCCTTAGAACACCACCATACAAGAAAAAGACTATAGGTGGTACATCCTTCTCCGTTCAAGCAGCCAAACTATAGAATTCATTACCCCCAACTATAAGAGCCACAGATAACTTTCTTGTCTTCAGAAAACTACTCAAGAGTTGGCTCTTTCCTTCACAACCACCATATTCAAACAACTATGGACTTCATATACCTATGTTGATGAATATTTTTTTGAGATTATCTGTATAGTTCTAGTTATGTATAGTTCTTTAGAAAATATGTATCGCTACTATGTCATAACAATAAAATACACACACACTCTTTAAACCTGTTTGACTAAGTATATTTTACCCATGGTTCTAATTATGTATTGTATGTGCATATGTGTGTGTATTCATGTGTGTTTGTATGTGTGTGTGTGTATGTATATATATATATATATATATATATATATATATATATATATATATGTATGTTTGTATGTATGTATGTATGTGTATATGTTGTTTCTGTGCTTGGCATGTTCGTGGGTCATTGCATGGCGCCTGGGTGGGTTGTTATACTAGAAATCTATGAATTCCTGCTCTCATCTTATCACACTTATCTACCCATCATCATATGTCATGTCTCTATCAAACTATCCTCCATTCGCACTCTGACTCATCCCAAATCCTTTCTACTACTTTCATCTCCTAAATAACTCTGCCTAAGCTCTTCCCTCCGCTTCCACATCTAACTCACCAAACCTCACTCTACTACCGTGACCTCCCACACAACCCTACTAAATTCTCCCGCATTTATCTCACCCTGCTACTATGCTCTCCCTAACCCTTCCACATACTCTTCCCTCCTCCATCCCCCTTTACTCATCCCAAGCCTTTGGGTTGGGTAAATGAAGGATATACTCCCAATTAACACTTCTGGATTTCTTTCGTCCTCCACCCCTCCATTACTCCAGTCAATCTAACTAACAAACTCTCATGTCCGCGGCTCAAATTAACTCATAATAATACTAAAACTGTACTCATTATTTCCCGATACCAATCCATCACTAATTCTTGTTGGGTTCTAGACTAGCGTGCCACTCACTGAAAAGCACTTTGACGCCTATGGGTAGTAAGCGCTATATTAATACGATTACAATACAATACAATACATAGGCCAGCTCTCAACATGTACACCACCAACAGACACTCCCCAGACCCCCACCCACCCTTACACGATGTCTTCACACACATCTCCATGCATTCATGCCACATGCATCGTGCCCACAGTGAACTCACCTGTTGGTCTGGAGGCCCATATAGCAGTTCGTATTGGGGTAGGGCCCCATCCACCAGTCTCTCCAACTCCTCTGAAGTAAAGGCTGGGGCCCCTTCCCCAGTCACACGGGGCATGGTAGGTTCCAGACACAGGTCACAGCAGCACATGCAGTGTAGGTCTTTGTAGGAAAGTCCCATCTTGCCTGGCATGTTACACCCATTTTTACTTGTATGTATGTTTGTTTTTGCCTATGTCACTGGGATCCTGCTAGCCAGGACCCCAGTGCTCATAAAGTATGCCATGTATGTGTTCCCTGTGTGGTGCCTAACTGTAACACTGAGGCTCTGCTAACCAGAACCTCAGTGTTTATGCTCTCTCTGCTTTTAAAATTGTCACTGCAGGCTAGTGACTAATGTTACCAATTCTGATTGGCACACTGGACCTCCCTTATAATTCCCTAGTACATGGTACCTAGGTACCCAGGGTTTTGGGGTTCCAAGAGATCCCTATGGGCTGCAGCATTTCTTTTGCCACCCATAGGGAGCTCAGACAATTCTTACACAGGACTGCCACTGCAGTCTGAGTGAAATAACGTCCACGTTATTTCACAGCCATTTTACACTGCACTTAAGTAACTTATAAGTCACCTATATGTCTAACCCTCACTTAGTGAAGGTTAAGTGCAAAGTTACTTAGTGTGATGGCACCCCGGTACTAGCCAAGATGCCCCCACATTGTTCAGGGCAATTTCCACGAACTTTGTGAGTGCGGGGGCACCATTACACGCGTGCACTACATATAGCTCAATACCTATATGGGGCGTCACCATGGTAACTCCGAACATGGCCATGTAACATGTCTAGGATCATGGAATTGTCACCCCAATACTATTCTGATATTGGGGGACAATTCCATGCATCCCCGAGGCTCCAGCATAGAGCCCGGGTGCTGCCAAACTAACTTTCCGGGGTTTTCTCTGCAGCTACTGCTGCTCCCAACCCTCAGACAGGTTTCTGCCCCCCTGGGGCCTGGGCAGCCCAGTCCCAGGAAGGCAGAACAAAGGATTTCCTCTGAGAGACGGTGTCACACCCTCTCTCCTTGGAAATAGGTGTGAAGGGCATGAGAGGAGTAGCCTCTCCTGGCCTCTGGAAATGCTTTGAAGGGCACAGATGGTGCCCTCCATGCATAAGCCAGTCTACACCGGGTCAGGGATCCCACCAGCCCTGCTCTGGCGCGAAACTGGACAAAGGAATGGGTAGTGATCACTCCCCTGACCAGCACCTCCCAAGGGGAGGTACCCAGCGCTCCTCCAGTGTGTCCCAGACTTCTGCCATCTTGGATGCAGAGGTGTGAGGGTACAATGGACACCTCTGAGTGGCCAGTGCCAGCAGGTGACATCAGAGACCCCCCTGATAGGTGCTTACCTTTCTCTATAACCAATCCTCCTCTGAGGGCTATTTAGGGTCTCTCCTGTGGGTATCTCACCAGATAACGAATGCTAGAGCTCACAAGAGTTCCTCTTCACTTCCCTCTTTGACTTCTGCCAAGGATCGACCGCTGACTGCTCCAAGACGCCTGCAAAACCGCAACAAAGTAGCAAGAAGACTACCAGCAACACTGTGGCGCCTCATCCTGCCGGGTTTCTCGACTTTTTCCTGGTGGTGCATGCTCTGAGGGCTGTCTACCTTCACCTTGCACTAGAAGTCAAGAAGAAAACCCCTGTGGGTCAACGGAATCTTCCCCCTGCTAATGCAGGCACCAAACTTCTGCATCACTGATTCTCTGGGTCCCTTCTCATCTTGACAAGAGTGGTCCCTGGAACACAGGAGCTGGATCCAAGTGTCTCCAACAGTCCAGTAGCCCTTCTGTCCAAATTTGGTGGAGGTAAGTCCTTCCCTTCCCACGCCAGACAGTAATCCTGTGTACTGCGTGAACTGCAGCTGCTCGGGCTTCTGTGCACTTTTGCAAGACTTCCTTTGTGCACAGCCTAGCCCAGGTCCCCAGCACTCCGTCCTGCATTGCCCAACTCGCTGAGTCGTACTCTGACTTCGTGGGAGCCTCTTTTTTTGTGCTGAGTCGACCGTCGTTCTCGGAGCTTCTGAACGTCTGTTCAGGTGCTTCTTCGTGGGCTCGCCTTGTTAGTGCGCGGCTTCTCGGTCTCCTTCTCCTAGGGGCGAACTCCTGGTCCTTCCTGGGCCCTGGCAGCACCCAAAACCTTCAACCGCGACTCTTGCAGCTAGCAAGGCTTGTTTGCGGTCTTTCTGCATGGAAACAACTCTGCATCCTCCAGCACACCGTGGGACATCTTCATCTGGGGTTTAGTGGGCTCCTGCCCCCCCTGGACACTTGCGTGACTCTTGGACTTGGTCCCCTTCCTTTTCAGGGTCCTCAGGTCCAGGAATTCGTCTTCAGTGCTTTGCAGTCAGTTGTTGTCTTTGCAGAATCCCCTATCTCGACTTTACTGTCTTTCTGGGGTAATAGGGTAACTTTACTCCTACTTTTCAGGGTCTTGGGGTGGTGTATCTTGGACACCCTTGGGGGCATATTTATACTCCGTCTGCGCCGATTGTGCGTAAAAATATTTGACGCACAATCAGCGCAAACGTTGCCCCGTATTTAAACTTTGACGCCCGAGCCCGCGGACGAAAACATTCCGCCGCTTGCAGCATTTTTGGGATGCGGCAACCTGCCTTGCGTTAATCATATGCAAGGTAGGCGTTCCCATCCAAAAAATGGCTTAAAGGGCCGTGTGTCGTATTTATGCTTTCGGGCAAAAATGACGCACGGCCGGGAGGCGCAGCCAGAAAATGACGCACAGCCCGATTTGCGTAAAAAAGTAACACCTGGGTCAGGGCAGGCGTTAAAATGGGGCAAACACACCTGTATTTAATCAGAACACACAGAACAAACAGCAGAGCAGCAGAGCAGCAACAGGGAGCCATGGAGGTGATTCTAATCCAGCATGCACACAGACGCAGAGCCCAGCAGCAACAACAGCAGCTACAACAACACCAGCAGGGACCCCAAAGGCAGCGCAGAAGGCAGGAGAGGATATTCCGCCCAAGAACAACCCTTCAGGGCCTCAGGGAACACAACATCATACAGAGGTACCGGTTGAACTGGCAGGCCATTCAGCAGCTGCTGCGAAACATTGAACAGCAGTTGGCCCCCACTTTGGTGACACCCCGCACCATCCCAACAGAAACAAAGCTGCTTGCCGTACTTCATATGCTGGCAAGTGGCTCTTTTCAAACAACTGGTGCCCTGGTTGGCGGAATATCACAACCATCATTCTCTGCCTTTTTGCCCAAAGTACTGGACGCCATCATTCGACTGACACCCCGCCACATCTGCTTCCCTAACACACTGCAAAAGCAGCAGGAAACGAAACAGGGGTTCTACGCAATCAGTGGCTTCCCACACGTCCTTGGTGCAATCGACTGCACACATGTACGCCTTGTGCCACCTGCTGCAACTGAACACCTCTACCGCAACAGGAAGCACACACATTCCATCAACGTGCAGGCCATAGTCGATCACCAAGTATTGATCACCAACATCGTGGCTAAATATCCTGGGAGTGTACATGACTCATACATCTTCCGTCACTGCACCATCAATCAACACTTCCAGGATGGACGGTATGGCAATGGACTACTTGTTGGTAAGTACAAAAACCTACTTATATACACACTGCACAGAAACCCTCTAGGACACACAACACATACACCACAACAGCAACATCTCAACAGGAACACACTGAGGTCCTGACATCGCTAGCCATGTTTCTTAAGTCAGCATTGAACCTGTCACACATCGGAATTTACTGTACAGCCTAATGTGAAGACGTCAATGAGTGTGGTTGCCTAAATGTCACCTTGCAAATTGTAAGTGTCCCAATGACCTTTACATTAATACATTGCATAAGTGTCAAGGTATGGGATGTCCAGGGTACTTTGACATGAACGTGTTAACAACACTTTCAATTTTAACTGTGCATGGAACTATCATCTCACCCCCAGTGAAGACACACGGACACCTGTATCACAAGTCACAATGCTAGGGAGGGCACACTGTACTGAAAATCCCAAAACATACTGCTGACAAACGGTTAGCAGACAAACACTTGTTCAGCCAAGGAAACAACACAATGCAGATGGTATAGCCTACAAGCATAGGATGTCACATTAGTACACAAAAGAGTCACAGACAACACAAGACAACTACTGCCATTAAAGGTATTTTCAATAGTGCCAGCTACATCAACATGATCCCATTCATTTTCTCTTGCAGCTGATCAGGGGTATGGCATCCAGCCATGGATTATGACACCATTTGGCAACCCGAGTACAGCTGCAGAGCGTGCATACAACGAGGCCCTTAGAAGGACACACAGCATTGTCGAGCGGACATTCAGCATCCTCAAGTCAAGGTTCCGCTGCCTCGACATCACTGGTGGTAGCCTCCTATATTCCCCAGAGATGGTCTGTAGGATCATCCTCACATGTGCAATATTGCACAACATTTGTATCAGAAGAAACATTCTTCTCCTGGAACCAGAGCCACACATGCCTGAAGAGGAGGAAGAGGAGGATGATGGCCTGCAACAGGAGGGGGAACTACAGAACACAGCTGCTGGTATACGCAGGTGGCAACAGATTGTAAATAATTTCTTCTGAATATGATCACCTTCACCACTTTAGTTAACGAATTTAAATAAACACCTATTATAATCACCATATCATGGTCTGGCTATTCCTTTTTACACACCTTCATCTCTACTTATCAGAATAAGAGTGTTGCCTCATGGAGCATTGCTGAGATACTGAGTAGGACACAGAACATCCCAGAGCTTATGTGATACCTAACATACAATGGTCACATACACACACACTCTTAATGACATATATCATGTACATATCTCCTTTGAAGGCCAATAGCAGACAGTAGGTACATTTCAGTTAGCTACTGCACAGTTGATATGTCACATTACCCAGAGACAGATTTGTTGTGTAAGTGCTATTTATTGAAAAGTGCTGTAGTGCTATATGTACATTGTCCATGATTGTGAGTCCATTATAGTGATATCTTCCATTGTGATCCAACACAAGGGTTTACCAAAATGCTTTTGTCATGCTGGGGTTGCTGTTTCAGACAGTGCAGAGGGACAGGATTTGGCAATGAGTAGGAGAGAGACAATTACTGGGCTGGGTGACAAGATATACAGTGGTTTGCAGAACAGTGCTTGAGTACAGTTGTTGCAAGACTGGCATGTTACAAAGCGCAGGACCTTGGTAATAGTTGGCAATGTGGCAGGGACTAGTGCTTCTGGGTACTTTTCCTTGTGAATGTGATCTGTTCCATGTCTTCTTCTTCTGATGTGTGTGTTGCCTGCTTTGTCCTTGTTTTTGTTGGTTGTGAAGGGGCAACACACACCTCAGTGTTAGAAGACGTGGAGTCAGACATCCCGGTCGCCGCTCTCTGTTAAGGTCTTAAGGGCAGTACTGCTGCAAGGAGGGCCTGCTGGTTCTTGAGAATAGCAGCCACATCACGATGGTAGGCAGCCAGGTCGGCCCTGAGGGGTTCAATGTTGCATTCATGCACGCGTTGACAGGATTGCTGTTGTAGGTGTTGGGTCAACTGTATTACAGCTGTGCTGATTTCCTTCTGGGTTTTCTGCAGTTCCTGCAAGATAGATGTTAGGGCTTGCATAGCTGCTGCCTGATCTGCAGATGACATCATGCACGAACGCATCCCCTCAAGGCTGGCTGCCATATTTTGCATCCCCACCCGCACCTCCTTGGCCAGCTCCCGCTGTACTCCAACTACAGTTCTTTCAAAGCTGGTGCCAGTGTCGTCTGAGTCCTCAGCTGTATTGGAGCTGGCAGGTCTTACAATTGGGGTGGTGGGTGGATCCTTTGCGATGGCTGCTTGTTCTGTGCTCCTCCTTGTGACTGAAGGTGGGGTCTGGAGGGTTTCAAGGACCTGTTGGATGGTGTCCTGGGGAATGTTTATTGGCTCGTCATCCATGTCATCAGGGAAATCTGGGACAGGCATATTGGCAGGAGATCTATCTTCCTCTGCAATGAAACAGGGTACAATTAGTGTGTCTGTGTTGTGACAATTTTGACGTGACGTGCCTGCCTTTTGATGAATTCACTTTGTGATCTTGTTTTATATTAATATCTGCAGTCCTTCAGATGGGCATTGTTTCAGGCCTATGGCCCACCTGTGTGTCACATGTATGTTATTGAGTTATCAGACTTGTCAGCCTCATTGCCTCTAGGTGTTGCTTTATGACAAATAGAGAATTGCCACCTTCTTGTCCTACTCGACCCTCCGTGTATATCCATTCTCATGGTGAGACCTTTCACTGGCTGTGGGTGTTCTGATGGCCCTGGCAACACACTTAACTATCAGGACCTGCCCCAATCCCTGATCGTTCACATCGACTTAAATGTAATTGACATGTTGCATGTCCTATGCATGGCAATGTTATGATCTGATATGGATGTTGACATTGTTAATGTGTCCTGCTGATGTTGGGTAATGTGTGTTACATTGGATTGCCCTGGTAGTCGTATCAGTGTCCTATTTCGTCCTCTGACTGTGCAGGTGTATTTCAGTGACCAGTTACATGTGTCCCCTCCTCAATGCTATTGTCTGAGCAGTATGACATTTGTGATGTTGCCTTGTTACCCAGGCACAGGATGGACCCTGACATATGCAGCATGGGTGTGTCCTTAGTACTGTGTCGCTCCTATTGTTGTTTACTTTGGCTGATGTTTGTGACAACTATGGGCATTGACATTTGAGTGTACTGGGGCCTTTGTCTTGTTTCAGGGGATTGTTGCAGATGTCATCCTCACCCCCTAATTTAGGTATGTATGTTCCATGGGGCGGTTACTGCCATTGGCTACTTGAGCTGCCCACAGATCAGAGGTGGTAGTGGCAACTGTTGTCGCAGTTACATTGCAGTTGTCGGTTTGGCTAGAGGATTGCTATTAGGGCCCTAGTTAATGTAGGAAGTATGTTGGCTGACGAGTGCCAGGATGTAAGTTTGACGTAGTGGCCTTCCCTCCTGTTGTGGCTTTCCCTTTGCTCCATCGTTGGCATGACAGCATGCCCCCATGGGACTGTTGTTGGTGTTGTGTAATGGTGTGCCCCAGGTCTTCTCAGAACGGGCCATGCCCCAATGCCATGCCCCTTTACCTATGCCACTCCATGCATATGATGACTTACATCTTACATGCAATGTGTAGTAGGTATTTCCCCCCCCCCGGTTGCAGTTGACATTAGTGCATTTCAATTCCCCATGCGACTTACCCTGCATGTGCGTTGTCTCCTGGTAGTCTGCGCTGTCCTGTCCTTGAATCCCTGTGACGATCTCCCCAGGGATGACGGCTGCGACCATCTCCTCCATGTGGTCCAGGGCCTCCTGGTTTGCTGGACTCCCACCTCCAGTCTGCAGTGCTGCCTTCCTGTTCCTGGCCATCTTTTCCTTGGTCCTGCGTTTGCAGTCATGCCAGCGTTTCTTGCACTCGATGACTGTTCTGCGTACTTCAGCCACACTGTTAATCTTGTCGACAATTTGTTGCCATATAGCCTCTCTCCTACTAATTGGCAATTTAGAGGTGACAAACAGTTGGTGCTGGTGTTCCGTCACCTCTTTAACCAGAATTTCCTGCTCCTCTGCACTGAAGCGACACTTTCTTTTCTTCTTAAAAGTGTCCTCGTTCTTGTGTGGGTCCTCCTGGCTGGTTCCTGGTCTGCTGTCATCTTCCTGGGGTCTGTAGTGGCATCTGTGATCCATTTTGGCTCTCCTCTGGTGAAATGGCTGGGTTCGCTGTGTTTTTTGACTCTATTGCGTAAAAGAAAACGGCGCATATCCGGTTTGCGGTGTCGTAAATCAACCCACAGTCATTTCCGCCGCGTTAACGTCGTTTTCCTTTACAACTTGACGCCGCAGTGTGCGTCAAAAATAATGACTCCCACCTGTTATTTGCGCCGCTGTGCGTCAAAGTATAAATCTGACGCCCACACGGCGCACCAAAATGGCGTTAGCCGGCGGTAATATTTTTGACGTCAAACTGCGCCGGCGCAGTTTTGCGTCAAAAAGTATAAATATGGGCCTTAGGGCCTGATTCTAACTTTGGAGGACGGTGTTAAACCGTCCCAAAAGTGGCGGATATACCACCTACCGTATTACGAGTCCATTATATCCTATGGAACTCGTAATACGGTAGGTGGTATATCCGCCACTTTTGGGACGGTTTAACACCGTCCTCCAAAGTTAGAATCAGGCCCTTAGTGTTTTCTTACACTCCCAGCGACCCTCTAAACACTACACTTGGCCTGGGGTCCATTCGTGGTTCGTATTCCACTTTTGGAGTATATGGTTTGTGTTGCCCCTAGGCCTATTGTTTCCTATTGCATTCTATTGTGTTCTACAGTGGTTGCACTACTTTTCTATCGTTTACTTACCTGATTTTGGTTTGTGTGTATATTTTGTGTATTTTACTTACCTCCTAAGGGAGTATATCCACTGAGATACTTTTGGCATATTGTCACTAAAATAAAGTACCTTTATTTTTAGTAACTCTCAGTATTGTGTTTCTTATGATATAGTGCTAAGTGATATAGTAGGAGCTTTTCATGTCTCCTAGTTCAGCCTAAGCTGCTCTGCTATAGCTACCTCTATCAGCCTAAGCTGCTAGAACACTTCTAATCTACTAATAAGAGATAACTGGACCTGGCACAAGGTGTAAGTACCACAAGGTACCCACTATAAGCCAGGCCAGCCTCCTACAGTGTTCTCCTGTGGAAGGTCAAGAAATAAGTGAGGATTGACATAGAAAATGGCGGTCACGTGTGGCGGTGTACACCATCACCGCCAGCGTAGATGCCCATTGGCCACTGTACAACATAGGTCCCAATAGAATCCAATGAAGAATTGCACTGTGGTTCACGACGGCCTACCTCCACAGTGCACAACGTCGGTGGAATTACCTCACTTCCATCTGTCCCTCCACACAGGACAGGCAGTCACCATTTCAGGGGGGTGAACAGGACTATCGATAATTTCTGCGTCACAGGATAAATAGGCACATACTTTTAAATTACACTGTCCCAAAACATGATTGCACAATGTAGACTGCTGTTGTGGTATAGTTGTTCAAATTGTGACGGTCTACTTACTCTTGTGTCCCTTAGATTCCTATCGCTGCGGATGAATAGGAGATGGAGGCATACCGCCGTGTAAAGACCCCGAGTGGACTTAGCTACACTGGAGGACAGGCACATAATACTCACATATAGACTGGACATGGCACAATCACAGACCTGTGTGCCCAGTTGGAGCCTGACCTGATCTCAGCTATCCGTCATCCCACTGGGATCCCCCCTCTTGTGCGGGTTCTATCAGTGTTTCATTTCCTGGCAAAAGGTTCTTTCCAAGTGACAGTGAGCTTGGCAGCAGGAATGTCACAGCCAATGTTCTCAATCGTGCTGGTAGGAGTCTTGTCTGCCCTGGTAAAACACATGTGCAGCTAAATTTCTTTCCCCCAGGTGGAAGATTTGGCCACTGTGAAGGCCGGATTTTATGCAATGGGACATATCTCCAATATCATTGGGGCGATTGACGGTACACATATTGCGTTTGTCCCTCCCGCCAGAATGAACAGGTATACAGGAATCGTAAGAGTTTCCACTCCATGAATGTGCAGATAGTGTGTGTGGCAGACCAGTACATCTCCCATGTCAATGTTAAGTATCCTGGGTCAGTGCATGATGCCTTTGTCCTGAGGAACAGCAGCATCCCAAATGTGATGGCCCATCCACAGAGGCACAGGGTGTGGCTTACAGGTGAGCCTTGGTCCCCACCCAGTGTATGTTGGTGTATGCCTCTGCTATTAGCGAAATAGGAGAGTGTGTGGCTAAATGTTGTTCCACAATACTTGCAGGAGACTCTGGCTACCCAAACGTATTGTGGCTGCTGACCCCTGTGAGGAATGCCAGGACAAGGGCTGAAGAACGTTATAATGAGGCACATGGGGGAACCAGAAGGATAATTGAGAGGACCTTCGGCCTCCTGAAGGCCACATTCAGGTGCCTCCATCTGACAGGTGGATCCCTGTGATGCTCACCCGAGAAGGTCTGCCAGATAGTAGTGGCATGCTGCATGTTGCACAACCTGGCACTCAGACGCCATGTACCTTTCCTGCAGAAGGAGGGGACTGGAGATGCCCCGGTGGCTGCAGTGGACCCTGAGGACAGTGTGGATGAGAAGGCAAAGGATGAGGATGTGGACACCAGAACATTAGTGATCCGTCAGTACTTCCAATGACACACAGGTGAGAAGGTGCATCTTCACATTTCTATGACTATTGTTGTATTCTGTGTGGCATTGGCATGCTGACAACAGCCACTTGTTTCCTCTAACTATTGTCACCTATGGATTATCATTTAACAGATGTTGGTGATATGACAACAATGTTGTGATGTGATCACTACAGCCAGCAACAGGTCATTCATTCTTTGCTTTCACCATGTACAGTTCATTTGCAATGGATGTAGCTGTTTCAATCAATACAAATGTTCAATACATGAAATACTTGTAGTTGAGTTTTATCAAAGGGTGTTTATTATAGTGCTAATAAAATGAGGGGAAAGTGCAATGGAATGGGGTGATGATAGAGAAAAGTCCAGAGTATTGTTCCAGGCTGTTTGTAGCATAGGTGCAGTGTCAAAGGGGACATAGGAAGGGGTGCAATGGCAGTTCAAGGTGGACAGAGTGACAGGGTGGGACACAAGGGGGCCAATCAGTAGAGTCTATTTTCCTGGTGGTGGTCTTGGCAAGTGTCTCTGGCTTCTGTCTGGGTCGTAGAGAATGTTTGCGGGGTGGTTCACCTTCTGCAGGGGGAGGGGCTGTGGGTCCTTTGGCAGGGCCTCCTGGCCACTAGCGGCAACAGAAGTGGAGGGCTGTTCAGTTGACATTGCTTCCCTCATGATGTTGGCCATGATGTTGGCGATGTCTGCCAGCACCCCTGCAATGGAGATCAGGGTGTTGGTATTGGCCTGCAAGTCCTCCCTGATCCCCTGATTCTGTGCCCTTGCAGCCACCTCTTCTCCTGCACGTTGTCAAGGATCTGGCCCATTGTGTCCTGGGAATGTTTATAGGCTCCCAGGATCTCGGAGAGTGCCTCATGGAGAGTCGGTTCCCTGCTCCTGTGCTCCCCCTGGTGCACAGCAGTCCTCTCAGTGTCCCTGTTGGCCTGTGCCCCTGTCCCTTGAACGGTGTGCCCACTGCCACTCACCCCAGGTCCCTGATTGTCTTGTGGGTGAGTTGTGGCCTTGGGTCCCTGTACAGGTGGGCACACTGCTGATTGACGTGTCCTGGACAGAGGTGTGGGTACATTGAGTGGGCTTGGGTGACCGGCTGTCCAGTGGTCCCTGATGGGCCAAGTTGGTCCTCCAGATCCAGAAGTCCTTCAGGATGCAGTATTGCCAGTACCTGCTCCTCCCATGCTTTGAGCTGTGGGGGAGGAGGAGGGGGGTCCACCGCCAGTCCTCTGTATGGCAAGCTGGTGTCTTGTTGCTATGGAACGTACCTTCCCCTGTAGGTCGTTCCACCTATTCCTGATGTTATCCCTTGTTCTTGGGTGCTGATTGTGGACATGGTGAATGCCGTGGGACAACATCCACACACAAGAGATGACATTCAAAATTCAAAAGAGGTGGAACGACCTACAGGGGAAGGTGCATTCCATTGCAGCAAGCACCAGCTCGCCATCAGGACTGGCGGTGGACCCCCACAGCCTTCTCCCCGGCTGACAGCATGGGAGGAGCAAGTCTTGGCAACACTGCATCCTGAGAGACTCATTGGAGTAGCCGGAGGACTGGACACTGGTGAGTCACCATTAATAACCTACCACCATACCTTACATGCATGCCATCTCACCCCCTCACCCTGACTCCCTTCACCCCACTCCATCCCACACAGTGCACCACCCCAATTACCACAACTAAATGTCTACCGCTGCACACCATACACACTGCAAGCACTTCCCTCCCAGCTCTGCATGCACACCCACCACTAATGCATGGACAGCATGGAGAACTACCAATCCTACAATCCATCACCATACACTACCAAAGCTGAGAGGACAACACCAATATCAGGTAGAAATGCAGAATATGTGACAGACAATTACCCTAACAAATCACGTACATACCCACAGGTGTCCCAGCCACTATCAGCGGTAAGGAGGTGCCATAGCAACCCAGTCCCCCACCAGAAGATGCCCCAGTGATGACAGCAACTCTGATGGTCTTGATGTTAATGAACTCTCTGGCCCATGTGGGACCACTGGCCAGTCAACTACCACATCCCACAGTCAGTCCACCTCAGGGCCCCCCTCAGACTCAAACACCACAGCAGCCAGCCAATGCCCCCAAACCTCTGTCCCGAGGACATGACAATCAGTAGTGTGCTCATCTGGACAGGGACCTGAGTCAACACCACACAGGCAAGACGATGAAGGTCCTGGTGTTAGTGGGAGTGGGCACACCATTAAGGGGACAAAGGCACAGGGGGCCAGGGACAGTCAGAAGACAGCTGTGCACCAGGGGGATGCCGGGCCAAGGGAACTGACTGTCCAGGAGGCCTTCACAAATATGCTCGGGCATACTAACAATCCCAGGACAGGATGGGTCAGGTGTTCGACATCATGCAGGAGAACCAGTGGCTGTAGGGGGAACACCACCAGGAGGTCCTGCAACAATTTCAGGCCTTGAATACCACCATGGCCTCCATTGTAGGGGTGCTGAGTGACATGGTGACCATCATGCAGGAGTACACAGCACACCAGCGGGCCACTACCACTAGCTAGTGTACTGACCATCCTTCCACATCTGCTGCAGCTAGTGGACAGGAGGCCCTGCCTCAGGACTCACAGGCCACCAGCACCCCTCCCACTGCAGAAGGTGAACCACCCTGCAAACGTTTCCTGTGACCCAAACAGACACCAAAGATAGTTGCCAAGACCACCGCCAGGAAATTAGCCCCTCCAGAATGTCCCCCTTGTGTTCCACTGAGTACCTTGTACACTTTGGACTGCCATTTTTCCTCTTCCTATGCCTTTCTGTTGCTAAAGTTGCCCCAAGTGGGAAGGGTATGTCCAGACGAGGGTCGCTTGCTTACTGTGCCACTGGATTCAAGCTAGTCTGGCTGATGAAGGGTGAAACCCTGAAACCAGTCCCAGGATGCTTGTTTCCGGTCCAGTGAGGACCTGGCTTGGCAGTTCAGGCTGGACTTTTCCCATGAGGCAAAGGTTCAAGACTGATTTGCATATGGCTGGGTGCAAACTGGGGTGGAATGGTGAGCAAAAGTACGATGGATTAAACCCAGATCTGTGACTGGGGGTGGGTTTTGCATGTTCAGTACTCCATCCATCATCCTTTAGTGTTGCAACAGTGAGTACATCATAAGTACATTGCATGCAATATGGCTGCATGTAGATGTATGTGTGTGCTAGTAGTGTGTCATTTGGGGGGTATGGCTGCAAGCAATGTGCATACAGAGGTACAAGTTGTATGTGTGCCTGATTAGGGGCAAATGCAGTATGTAGGCCATTTGTGTGACAGGCTGGAATGTATGGTTCATGATGTCCTTCTGTCTGTGTTTCCTCTACAGATCAGCGCCCATCAGAATAAGGGGTTGTGGCGTGCCATCGCCAGGGATGTGCGGACCCTGGGGGTCCATAGCCGGCAGAGCACCCACTGCAGGAAACGGTGGGAGGACCTGAGATGCTAGGCCCGGAAAACCGCAGAGGCCCAGCTGGGGATGGCCTCCCAACGAGGGAGGGGTGCCCGTCGGAGTCTGACTCCCCTAATGGCCCGCATACTAGCAGTGGACAATCCTGAGTTGGATGGGCAATTGAGGGCAGCACAGCAGCCACAAGGGGGTGAGTACAGTGTGTGTGGAATTAATTTTTTGTTGCCTGGCATGTGATATGGGTGCAAGGTTCTAGTCAGTGGATGCCCCAATGGGCCAGATTGGCCATTCCTGCATGACCCTGCTTAGCTATGTAGGTGGTATCCATTTTTGGTATTGCTTTGTAGCTAGCATGCCATGTCAGTCAGGGCTTAGTTGGTCCCAGTAGGTGTTCAGATGGTAGTGTTTGGGTTCCTTCCTGCTGTAGTACCAATACAATGGTTTGTCACTGTGCTCGGTTCAGCGCAATGTAAGTCCCACGGAGTGATTGTGATGTGTATGTCATCTGTGCTGTTGGTGCTGTGATTAACCCTGTGCTCCCTTTCTTTCTTCCCTCCTCTCTCCTTCTGTCATCCTGTTCCTGTGTGCATTAGCATCGTCTGGTAAAGGAGCAGGGGCACCGACGATTGAGGGAGCTGCAACCCACGGGACCCAGGAGGCAGAGTCCACTGACGGGCACCAGTGGGTTAGAGGGCGAGGGGAGCACCATGGGGGAGACTAGAGCTGATACAACTGACTCTGATTCCTCCTCCAATGGAGGCTCCCTGGTGGTGGCAGACCCCTCTGGGACCACCCCAGCTATGTCATCTTCTGCCACCCCCATACTAGCACTGCCCTCCTAGTAGCCCCCCACCCAGTTGCCCGTACCGCTCACCCAGGAGGGTGGGCATCTCCTTTGCACCAGGCTCCTCAGGCCCTGCCCCAGTCAGCCCTGCTGCCCTCATTGAGGAGGCTATTGACCTCCTGGAATCGATCCCTGTAGGGCAGTCAACCATAGTGAATGCCATCTAGGGGCTGGCATCCCAGATGCAGCAATGCCTTCCTGGAGGGCATTCATGGTGGCTTGGCGGCCCTACAGAGGTCAAAACAGGCTCTGGCCTCCTCTCTGATGGCAGCCAGTGTCCCTGTTTCTTCCGTCCCACCTCCAACTACCTCTTCCCAGTCCCTGTCTCCTCTCCCCCAACCTATCCCACGCACACATTCTGACAAGCATGCACCCAAAGCAACAGACAGAACTTGCACAGACAAACACAGGCAGCACACTTCACTCCACAAGCACACACATAGCCATCACACAGATGCACACACAACAACAGCCACTGCCTCTACTGTCTCCCCATCCTCCTCCTCCCTCGCAGTCACATCAGGGCTCACACATGCAGCCGTGCTGTGTGGCTGTACTCAGCGTCGTCGTCTTCGTCGGCATTGGTGCTCCTGGACAGCCATCGCATGGTACATCATCGGGAAGACTTCCAATTCTGATTCCATGGCAGCTGCGGACTCCTCTGTGTCCCTGGAGGTGAGTGTCTCCTTTTATATGATGAGTTTCCACCAGGCTTTTGGTGGTGTTGCTAATGCCCTGGAAATCCTGGCAGTCTGCTAAAGACACACATATGCCCAGTGTATGTCTACAGCACATACAAACTGCAGAGGTACTGTACCCTACATGCATTTAACATGCTAACACTGCTTAGGATTGTACCCTTTTTGTACTGTACCACTCACAGGCACACATTCACACAGCGCATGCACTAATCCTGCATGCACTGTACCCCTTATGTATTGTACCACACCCAGGTAAACATACACTCAGCACATGTCTTATCCTACACACACTGCACAATGCTACATCCTTCAGGTACTGTACTACTCTCAGGCACATGCACCTCCAGCACATGCATACACCATGCACACACTATTCAGTACTGCACTGTCCCTGTATGGCACCTTCCTCAAACACACATAATCCCGGCGCAAATACAACACTTCTGTCCTGCCCACACCAACCTGATGTAGGCCAAGGGTGAGTTAAACACACAACAGGGAACTACCCCTTTACTACATTTAGGTCACAAATAAGGTAGGCCATAGATAGTGGTATGAACAGGGTGCTATGTAGGTAAAAGGTAGGACATGTGCCTTCATTGTGTGGCAACCTGGTAGGGACAAACAGCCTATTTGGTTTCTCACTGCTGTGAGTGCTGCCCCTCTCATAAGTTGGCATTAGAAATTCCCTCATATATGTCTAAGTGGTAATTTTCAACCCAAGAATAGTAGTGTGAGCATGTTTAACATGTTGGGAAAGGTAGAGAAAAACCCTGCTTATTGGTGTAGGTGGATTGTTTATTACTATTGTGAAAAGGCCACTTTTAGAAATTGGACATTTCACTATGCTCACCCGGGTAGAGTGACAGCTAGGCGTTTTGCATACTTTACAGACAGCCATCAGACAGGGAGGGTGAAGGTGTAACAGGATTACATCTGCATACTGCATTAGGAATGACCTGCTGTTGTGCTGAACTGTGGCCTACTAGATCACAAGGACTGCCACTTCACCCCAAGGACCCTGAAGTTCTGGGCTGTTGCTGGTACATTGCTTCTGTGTGTCTCCAGTGATCTACCAGGGAACAGTATAGGATTCCCCCTGATATAAATATTGCACTTGGCCCTTCAGTCATAGCGCCTGGTGGGCACTATAATCTCCTATTATAGTAGCGTATAGTGAGAGCCCCTGCTGTCTCTATGACTGTGTGCCCCTGTTGGCCCCGAGATCTAGGGTGCTTCACTGTTCTCCCCGTCCAGGAGGGCTGGGGAGAAGGAGGAGTTCAGCGGGGACTGCTGGCAGTGTCCAGTATGGCGCGGTAAAAAAACACACACTTCCTAGTGCCCCTGGGGCACAAGCAGACCTCCATTCCTGAAGTGGAGACTCTGGGTAATGCGGCACTCCTCTCCACTGGATTCACCGCCTGAACTGGAACCACAGAAGGAGTGCAAGCCGAGGAATTGGCTTCAGCGTTGAAGTGAGCTTGAGGAGGGGCTGCTGAGAAGTGAATAGGCGCGCTGCAAAGAGGATGCGTGCAGCCACCCTGTTACTGTTTTACACACGGGGGACTGAACAAGGTCTCCTTGTCAACGGAAGAAGTTTGTGTGTGGGCTTCCCCCCACCTACTCCACATGCTTGTGGGCTGGCACATTGTCACTGCTGCTGGCAAGGCAATTGGAACAGGTCTCCCTGACAATGTGGGAGTTGTGTGTGCCCTCCCCCCATACTGGTGGCATACCTTTGGGGGCATTCACTCATTCAGTAGCAGGGCCGGGTGGCAACCCTTGACAGACGTCCCACTCCTGCTCCTTCAGCTGGGAAATTACCATGCTGACTGTGGCAGGCATGTAGGTGTACCAGTTCCCCCCTGTTTACCTGAAGTGGCCATATTTACTGAAGTAGGTGTGCAGGTATTCCTGTAACCTACAGTTGGCACTAATTTTTACCACCTATCATATAAAAGAGATGCAGGTGCACCAGAACTATGTGTTTATGATGGTAATTTGTATATTACTGCTAACGTGAAAACCGACATAGTGATTTGTGTACTCCAAGGATGACTGGTAATCCATATGTTTTTTCGTCCTCAGTGTTACATTGCATTCTGCGACCTGATATATGGTATATGTCATGTTTATTCTGCCAGGATAGCAACTATATTTCATGACTGGTCTTGTATGCATTGGAAGGGTGTGTTTTTATTACATGTGCAATGGGTAAATATTTCTTTTATTTGCATGATGATGATGATGTGACAATTGCCTAGTTGGCAAAGTAGTTATTGGTCTATGATTCATATGTAATACAGTTTATTTTCATATAATTTTGTGTGGAGTCTCTTTTGTGGTGTTATTATCGTGTCACTGGCGTGTGTGTTTGTTGTGCAAACGCTTTACACATTGTCTCTGGGATAAGCCTGACTGCTCTGGCCAAGATACCAAGGGGGTGAGCTGGATTTATCTTGGGTGTGTAGCTCGATTACCCTGACTAGAATGGTGGATTCTACCTGGCTTGGGTGCATATCCTAGCTTACCAGAAACCCAATTTCTAACAAAAAGCATGCCGAAACACTCCACAAACATATTCTCTCTCACCTAGGGCCAGATGTAGCAAGTCGGCAATTTGCGACTTGGAAATTGCGAGTCCCTGCGACTCGCAATTTGCAAGTCGCAAATTGCTATGCAGTACGGTGTCTCAGACACCGACTGCGACTCGCAATGGGGTCGCAATGACCCACCTCATGAATATTCATGAGGCGGGTCGCAAATTGCGGCCCCCTTGCGAGTATAGGCACTCGCAAACATGGAGGCCTGCTGTCGTCAGCAGACCTCCATGTTTGCGACCTGCTTTTCAATAAAGCAGTTTTTTTTTTTTTAAGTGTAGCCCGTTTTCCTAACAGGAAAACGAGCTGCACTTCAAAAAAACCGAAACCTTTAGTTTCGTTTTTTTTTCAGGGCAGGGAGTGGTCCCTTGGACCACTCCCTGCCCTGAAAAAACAATTTGGGGTCCAGTCACAAACTGGAAGGGGTCCCATGGTCATGGGGACCCCTTCCAATTTGCGAGTGGGTTACCATCCACTTGAAGTGGATGGTAACTGCGAGTCCATTTGCGACCGCGGACGCGGTCGCAAATGGAATTGCATCCCACTGCGAGTCGCAAATAGGAAGGGAACACCCCTTCCTATTTGCGAGTCGGAAATGCATTTTGCGAGTCGGAGCCGACTCGCAAAATGCATTTCTGAATGGCAAAGTGGCTTTTGCGCCTCGCAAATGGCGATTTTCGCCGTTTGCGAGGCGCAAACACTTTGCTACATCTGGCCCCTAGTCACTAATTTTAGAATGTAGCAAATGGAAGATTGATTAAAATAAATAGCAAGTTATATGAATCATAACACAAGGATCTCTTACCTATGTCAATATATACTGCCACTGGAATTACGTTTTTTAAGCAAACAAACCCCCATTACGTTGTGGACTTGCTTCTCATCCTGCCTCTCATCCTTTGCACCCTTTTTTCTCTTTGTGCTTTACCAATAAACTACATCACTACTGCTGCTCTTTGTAAATGTAATTCTGTTATGAGACCTTCTGGTGAAACTATGTAACATCTCTGTGAAAATATGGTTGATTTGTTGGGGTGGATTGAGGACCACCACAAGTAATTATGTCACTATCTTGCTATGACTAGTCAAAGGTGTCAGTACTATAAACCTGACCTCAACATTTAGCAGCTGTGGCAAAGAGTAGAAAGGCTAGCCTTAGAGAAAACATGAAATTCATTTATAAGTATCAAAACAATCAAAAGGTCAAAAACACAACACAATACAAATACAGTTTATATATGTATAGAAAAATGCGATGAGCAATTTGAAACCAAAATGACCAAAATCAAATACGGGGAACAGGAGATACGAATTTTTAAAGATTTAAGTAAGAATAGCTGCAGAATTACAACACCAATTACAGTAAATTCTTATGTTTAGCCAGGACCTTCTTGTGACTTGAGGCCAGTTGCAATGGAGCGTGGGTTGGATACACCAACTACAGTGGCCCCATTAGGGCCTAGAAGTAGGGAAGTCCCAATCTGAAAAGATCTTTGATGTGTTTCTGAGAAAAAACTCTTTCCTGCAAACCTGAAATGTAGTCTGAAAACAAACCTGAAATCTAGTCTGATTCAGTGGAACTGGCAGTTGGACACTTTTTGCAATTGGTCCCCTAGAAACTCTGGAGCAAAGGTTTTGAAAAATTCCCAAACTTCTTCTGGTGCCCAAACAACCACAGGAGTACAATTTCAAAACCCCCAGAACGTCAGGGGAGACTTTCAGGTGGTCAGGTAGGGAGCACAGCAAAGTTCAGCCCAGGTGTAGTTGCCACTGGTCAGCTGGAATTATTTACAGAGATATCCATTTCAACATGTTTATGTTTCTGGGCCCATTCAGAGGATTAGCCTTATGATCCTTGGAGATCATTTTTTCCCTTGTTCTGAGGAAGGCTGAGTGAGGGTCAGGCTTTGCAGTGTTCACCATCCTGTAGGTTAGGAACACAGTAAAGCATGTCTAGTGCCTTTCTGAACAATGGAGTAAAGTCCTGACCTACCTACGTTTGCAGCAGTTCATGTTGCTTTGCTGCAGACAGGCCTAAAATGCTGTGAGGGCATTTTCACAATGGTGAAATACTTCAGTCACATTAAACCTGGGATCTGAGTTCTGCCTGTGTGTGTGAGTGGGGATTGTACTATGGTAATCCTATAGCCTTTCCAGATCAAACACTAAAATCCAGTTTGAAGGAAGTACTGTACCCACAACAACCCTAGAGACAGAAGTTTGTGAGGACAAAATCAGGGTTCTTCAGCATACATACATAAAAGAATTAAACACAAAAAAGAAGGACTTGGTCTGGCAGTTTGAGGTGGACTGTTGCTATTGGAACAAGATCAAAAATGGTTTGCACATGGCTGGGTCAAAACTGATGTGTCATGGTGGACAAAAAAAAAGGGTTGGAATGCTAGCCAAGCGATGTCCAGTGGTTAGATAAATTGCAAGCATTCCTCCTAACATCTTTTCTGAGTCTGATACACAAGGCTTGACCTAGCATCTTGTTTGCTTCCTTTTAAGGGTGCAAAGCTTTTATGTATGCTTCAGACAGACCTGTCATACAGGCTTTGACAATGGGGTGTCAACAGGAGGGCCACATCCCCTACCGTGCACATTCTGTTGATTTCAGATGAGTTCCTTGCCCTTTGAAGCCAGTCTACTGAGCGCTCAGGGAAGGAATTTCAACCTGTTCCTGGGCTGAGCGCAAGGTGGGAGAAACTGGAGAGTTAAAGCAAATTAGCCTCCAGGAATGTCAGACAAAGAAAATTTAAGTTTTTAAAAGTTAAAGTTACTTTGCCTTAATATTAATTACAAATCTGACTTTATTGAACTGGATTTTTTTACCTATTACAAATAGTGGCATAAGTAATGAAAATAGTGTTTAGAACCTTGTCACTTTAAGAAAATGCTAACATTAATCTTCTATATGTCTTACTTTGAAATACCATGAAATACCATGCACCCTACCATGTCGGCTACAAGGCCTACATAGGGGTACCTTGCTAATATATAGAATAGTGTTTTTAACTTTCAAAAAAGGTTGCTCTGCAGGTTATACACTGCAGCCATCAGTGTACTAAGCCATGTTTTTCTTTATCACACTAGTGTATGACACAATAATTGTTTCAGTCCAAAGGAAACATTTAACCTTTCATGCAATGGATGTATTTCTTCACCATATATTATAGCCATATGGGAAAGTTGGATACGCCAATCAGGGATCAGCCAATTTCTAAATATTTTAATGATCCGACCACATACCCTAGCACTGGACAGTGTAAAAACCAGCAAAAATGTTTTGCAAAACATGGGGGTTACTGCACAAAAATGAACATTTTCTCACAATCTCCACAACTTTAATCAATGTCGTGAGCAAAATCAATCACTTTTGCATCAATATGGGACATATTTTCTTCACCCAATAACCTTCTTCAACATCCACTAAAGTATGAACGTTCTTTGCATCAGATCCAACCTTTGTTGTCTGCTACCTACATCAGTCTTGTTCCCCCACACTCCCATCTTTCACTGCCTCTATCCACAATGGATACATAATTAAATTCCATACCGCCTGCTAAGCACAAGCTGGTATGGCGCATTATCTTTGCTATCAACCTTTTGTAGAGCCTTGCCCTTACTTAAAACCATTACTAATTGCAAATTGTGCTATCTCTTTCAAAATCCTATCCAGTAGCCTTAGTATTCTATAAGTCTTCTGCTTATGAATTATTCCTCATAAATTATATTTAAAAAATTGAACATTTTCATAACAGCCAATTGCACTCAGGTATCACAGAAAATAAGACAGGGTAAATCATTATTGTCAAACGTCTTCCTTAAAGATGTAAAGATGCCTATTCTTGGCACATCTGTAACAGTTTTTTTTTTTTTAGCCTTTTCAGATAATACTTCTGCAACACTATCAAAATGTCATGATGCTGGACCTGGCACTTTTTGCAGGGTCATCCCCAAACTTTTTGCCTGTCCCCTCCTGTTATTTTTACCTGCTTTTCTTGGCCTTTGCACTCTGGGCACTCTATAACTGCTGATCAGTGCTAAAGTGCATGTGCTCTCTCCTTAAAACTTGGTATGATTGGCTTGCACCTTTTTTGGAGCATTTAATTTACCTTTAAGACCCTTTCACTGTGGAATCCCTTATACCCAGGCCCTGTAAAATAAATGCTACTAGTGGGCCTGCAGTGCAGTTTGCGCCACTCACAGAAGTAGCCTTTCAAACCTGTCTCAGGCCTGCCACTGCAGGGCCTGCATGCGCATTTTACTGCCACATTGGCTTAGCATCTAAAATTACTTGCCAAGCCTATAACTCCCCTTTAATTACATACCAGGTACTGCAGGAAAAGGCTGTTATGCTAGGAGGAACTGCCATGAGGACTGACCTGCTGTTGTGCTAACCTGCGGCCTGCTAGGCTACAAGGAGGATTGCCACTCTGTTTAAGGACCATGAGGTGCTGGCCTGCCGCTAGTCCCCTACATCTCTGTGTTCCCCAGTTGTTCTCCAGGGACTGGGTGGTATCCCCTCCTTGATCTGCCATAAATTGCCCTTGGCAGTGTGTGCTTCTTCCCCATGTTCATCAGCCCCGTATCATTCCAAAGAGCAGCTTGCAGGGAGAGCTTTTAGTAGGGGGAGTGCACATGGAGCAGGCCCTCTTGTATGCAAGGAGAAGTCATCTGGAAGTAACCCTGGCTGAGCATTTTGGTCCGACACCAGACGCCTATGGTGAACACCTTGCGTGTTGGCTGAAGCAACACGTGAGCTTTGAGGAGCAACACCAGCTGTGCCGCGTGTTCATGGGCTGCTGGCCCCCAGTAACAAATGCCATCACGGTGCCGGTCTGACGATGTGCTCACAGTAGACTGCCCCCTACCCCGAGGAGAGCCGACAGGGAGCTGGGAGCTGTGACAACTTGGCAGCTGCAGCGCTACCTTTGTGGGTAGTCCTGTCTGCCAAAGGAGAACAGGGCCATTCAGAGGAGAGCGGCCACCCCTCCGTAGGAAAGACCACTCCAAGAAAGGTCACTGACAAGCTCCAGAGTCAGGATTCTGACCCTGACAATATTCCCTCTAAGTGAGGGCATCTGAAGTGGCCATTCAGTGGCCCAGGTGGGGCACCCGGTGAGGTCTCCCCGAGGGCACGGACAGCAGCCCTTTGGAAATTATGCATGGAAGTAGCCCAAGGAGGGTTCCCCCATTCTTTGCAGGGTGTGTGCTTTTCCCTACTTCTTGTGGCATATTTTTAGGGACATTCACAGTCCGGTGATCACACTGTAAGCCTCCACTGAAATATGCTTCATAAAAATTCAAAGGACTAAGCCTTCCCTTCTTTCATGATTGCCTGATCTTTCAGTGCCAACCTTATCAGTCCTACCAGCTCCCTGATATAGAGCCCTAGGCCAAAAGGCCAATAACTCTTCCTGGAATCAAAGAGGCCTTTGATGTGCACAGAGGATGCTCTGCTCCCTTTCCTCCAGTGTGTGTGTTCCCACACCAGCCCTCAGGAATGTCAGCAATTCACATCTTCTGTCTGGAAGAGTCTCCATCTCCACCAGTCTGTCCAAGTGCCGGACTTCCAAAGGGAACCCACAGATGCCCCTGGTATGTGTCATGCACTGTCACACATACATCCCAGCACACCCATGCAAGTATCACTCTCTGCCTGACACTACTCACAGTCACCATAAAGGCCGAAGATGAGTTAAGAACATACCAGAGGAACTTTGCATCAATGGGCTGGTAGGGACCACTCTAGTGACACTGGTAAAAAGTCCTGTTCAAACTACTGTTTCTCACTAAACACCAAAAGGATATTCTGCTACCATCATGGAGTTGAGTGCTCATGTCAATTAACTCCAGGTAAGTGATCATGTCACCTATCGCCAGGTAAGAGCAGTGGCCATTTAACACACTGAAGGGTTTGCTTGATGTGCCCCTCTCATTCTAACAAAACTGCATCACCATGAGACAGGCCTAGGTCATGGCGCACACACATGATTTGCTTTTCACTCATAACCATAAATTAGTATGCATGCAGCTGAGGCACTCAGGAGAGGGATGCATGTCCATCACCATGCAGGGGATTTTTCCGTTGTCCTTCTATTTGTGAAATGGAACATAACTATTTGGGAGACAGATGTGTAAATATAGCGATTTCCATTTTGTATGTTCCTGGAGGGTGCAAGGTGAGAAAGTCTGGTGGATGATTGCAGGCCCTTATTCTGCCTTGTGTCTTTTGTGTCTGCACTGATATGTTGTATGCTTTACTTCATGGGACTGAGGGTGTTTAAGAAGTGTGTGGCTGTGGGGG
Organism: Pleurodeles waltl; assembly: GCF_031143425.1. Taxonomy (NCBI): domain Eukaryota; kingdom Metazoa; phylum Chordata; class Amphibia; order Caudata; family Salamandridae; genus Pleurodeles; species Pleurodeles waltl. Next base: position 1,182,560,011 of record NC_090437.1, read on the forward strand.
TGAACCATTGCTATATGATGTATGTTGTTTCAAGGCTGTTTTTACCTGTGATATCTGCAGCATGACATATTGTAGCATGTACATATGAGCATTGGGTGAAGAAGGTAAGTAAGGTGAGGTGGATATAAATGAGATTGTCTCCATTCAAAGTTCATGTGTGCTTGATGTAAAGTGTGGTGTGGGGGGGAAAGCAGGTGCATGAAGGCACTTTATCTGAGGTGTGAGAGATGGGTCTATCCTGTGCCGCTTTCCGGGCCTTATGAGCATTTATGAGTTGCTACAAATATCTCTGTGTCATCTGCCCTATGCATCAGAAGTCCAATTGTGAAGTCATTTTGAGTTCAACAGACAAACGGATAGTAGCAAGAAGAGCAGGCAAGTCTTGGATCGAGTGTGCTCCATTGGCATAGGCAAACACATGGCCTCACAAACAGTCCTACACAGATAGCTACTGGAAGGCACATTAAGGGCCATATGTACAGATCAATTTTCTAGTCACAAACGGGCCGATTTGCAGAATTGGACCATTTGCGACTAGAAAAATGCTTTTTGGGATGTACAAAGCCCAAGCTGTGATTTGGTAATGTGTTACCAAATTGCAATTTGGGTTTTGCGATTCGGTATTAGGAAGGGGCGTGTCCAGGGCATCCCTTCCTAATACCGAATCTAAATGGTATGTATTATTGTTTTGTGACCGTGAATGCGGTCGCAAAACAATAGTAGTTAGCACCAATTACAAATTAGTGCTAACCCATTCACAAAGACACCTTCCCCTTTGTGAATGCATTGGAAAAAGTTTTTTAAGAGCACTGCCTATTCTTAAAAAATGAAACTTAAACATTTCTTTTTTTTTTTTTTAAACGCAGCCTGTTTTCCTTTAACCCCTTTGCTGCCAGGCCTTTTCCCACTCCTGTGCCAGGCCTTTTTTTGCCTATTTGGGGCAGTTCGCGCTTAGGCCCTCATAACTTTTTGTCAACATAAGCTAACCTAGCCAAATTTGCGTCCTTTTTTTCCAACATCCTAGGGATTCTAGAGGTACACAGACTTTGTGGGTTCCCCTGAAGGAGGCCAAGAAATTGGCCAAAATACAGGGAAAATTTAGTTTTTATCAAACAAATTGGAAAAAGTGGCTGCAGAAGAAGGCTTGTGGTTTTTCCCCTGAAAATGGCATCAACAAAGGGTTTGCGGTGCTAAACTCAGCAGCTTCCCAGCTTTCAGGAACAGGCAGACTTGAATCAGAAAACCCAATTTTTCAACACAATTTTGGCATTTTACTGGGACATACCCCATTTTTGCAATTTTTTGTGCTTTCAGCCTCCTTCCAGTCAGTGACAGAAATGGGCATGAAACCAATGCTGGATCCCAGAGACCTAAACATTTCTGAAAAGTAGACAAAATTCTGAATTCAGCAAGGGGTCATTTGTGTAGATCCTACAAGGGTTTCCTACATAAAATAACAACTGAAAAAGAAAAATATTGAAATTGAGGTGAAAAAAACATCAATTTTTCTCTACGTTTTACTCTGTAACTTTTCCCTGCAATGTCAGATTATCGAAAGCAATAGACCGTTACGTCTGCTGGACTCCTCTGGTTGCGAGGATATATAGGGCTTGTAGGTTCATCAAGAACCCGAGGAACCCAGAGCCAATAAATGAGCTGCACCCTGCAGTGCGTTTTCATTCTATAACGGGTATACAGCAATTTATTTGCTGAAATATAAAGAGTAAAAAATTGCTATCAAGAAAACCTTTGTATTTCCAAAAAGGGCACAAGATAAGGTGTTGAGGAGCAGTGATTATTTGCACATCTCTGAATTCCGGGGTGACCATACTAGCATGTGAATTACAGGGCATTTCTCAAATAGATGTCTTTTTTACACACTCTCCTATATTTGGAAGGAAAAAATGTAGAGAAAGACAAGAGGCAATAACACTTGTTTTGCTAATCTATGTTCCCCCAAGTTTCCCGATAAAAATGATACCTCACTTGTGTGGGTAGGCCTAGCGCCCGCGACAGGAAACGCCCCAAAGCGCAACGTGGAAACATCCAAATTTTTGGAAGAAAACAGAGGTGTTTTTTGCGAAGTGCCTACCTGTAGATTTTGGCCTCTAGCTCAGCCGGCACCTAGGGAAACCTACCAAACCTGTGCATTTCTGAAAACTAGAGACCTAAGGGAATCCAAGGAGGGGTGACTTGCGGGGCTCGAACCAGGTTCTGTTACCCAGAATCCTTTGCAAACCTCAAAATTTGGCTAAAAATGTTCCTCACATTTCTGTGGCAGAAAGTTCTGGAATCTGAGAGGAGCCACAAATTTCCTTCCACCCAGCGTTCCCCCAAGTCTCCCGATAAAAATGATACCTCACTTGTGTGGGTAGGCCTAGCGCCCGCGACAGGAAACGCCCCAAAGCGCAACGTGGACACATCCAAATTTTTGGAAGAAAACAGAGGTGTTTTTTGCGAAGTGCCTACCTGTAGATTTTGGCCTCTAGCTCAGCCGGCACCTAGGGAAACCTACCAAACCTGTGCATTTCTGAAAACTAGAGACCTAGGGGAATCCAAGGAGGGGTGACTTGCGGGGCTCGGACCAGGTTCTGTTACCCAGAATCCTTTGCAAACCTCAAAATTTGGCTAAAAAAACACATGTTCCTCACATTTCTGTGGCAGAAAGTTCTGGATTCTGAGAGGAGCCACAAATTTCCTTCCACCCAGCGTTCCCCCAAGTCTCCCGATAAAAATGATACCTCACTTGTGTGGGTAGGCCTAGCGCCCGCGACAGGAAACGCCCCAAAGCGCAACGTGGACACATCCACATTTTTTAAAGAAAACTGTGCCTACCTGTGGATTTTGGCCTGTAGCTCAGCCGGCACCTAGGGAAACCTACCAACCCTGTGCATTTTTGAAAACTAGAGACCTAGGGGAATCCAAGATGGGGTGACTTGTGGGGCTCGGACCAGGTTCTGTTACCCAGAATCCTTTGCAAACCTCAAAATTTGGCTAAAAAAACAAATTCTCCTCACATTTCTGTGGCAGAAAGTTCTGGAATCTGAGAGGAGCCACAAATTTCCTTCCACCCAGCGTTCCCCTAAGTCTCTTGATACAAATGGTACCTCACTTCTGTGGGTAGGCCTAGCGCCCACGAAAGGAAATGGCCCAAAACACAACGTGGACACAACATATTTTTTCACAGAAAACAGGTGTTTTTTGCAAAGTGCCTACCTGTGGAGTTTGGCCTCTAGCTCAGCCGGCCCCGGGAGGGGGGGGCAGAAATGCCCTAAAATAAATTTGACCCACCCCCCCAAGCTCCCCCTGCCCGGGAACGACCCTTGCCTACGGGGTCGCTCCCCCTGCATGACATTGGCGCCAAAAAACAAATGCCAGGTGCCTAGTGGTTTCTGCCCCCTTGGGGGCAGATTGACCTAAAATCGGCCAATCTGCCCCCAAGGGGGGCAGAAATGGCCTAAATACAATTTGCCCCCCAGGGGAGCGACCCTTGCCTGATGGGTCGCTCCCCATCTCTAAAAAAACAAACAAACAAAAAAAAAAACACAACAAAAAAATTTGCCCTGGTGCCCTGAGGGTTCTGCTCCCCCCTGGGGGTAGTTCGGCCTAATAATAGGCCGACCTGCCCCCAGGGGGGCAGAAAGGGCCTAAAATAAATTTGCCCCTCCAACCCCCACCCCCCCCCCGGGAGCGACCCTTGCCTACGGGGTCGCTCCCCCTGCGTGACATTTGCGCCAAAAAACAAATCCCAGGTGCCTAGTGGTTTCTGCTCCCTTGGGGGCAGATTGACCTAAAATCGTCCAATCTGCCCCCAAGGGGGGCAGAAATGGCCTAAATACAATTTGCCCCCCAGGGGAGCGACCCTTGCCTGATGGGTCGCTCCCCATCTAAAAAAAACCAAACAAACAAAAAAAAAAACACAACAAAAAAATTTGCCCTGGTGCCCTGAGGGTTCTGCCCCCCCCGGGGGCAGTTCGGCCTAATAATAGGCCGCCCCCCCCCGGGAGCGACCCTTGCCTACGGGGTCGCTCCCCCTGTGTGACATTGGCGCCAAAAAACAAATCCCAGGTGCCTAGTGGTTTCTGCCCCCTTGGGGGCAGATTGACCTAAAATCGGCCAATCTGCCCCCAAGGGGGGCAGAAATGGGCTAAATACAATTTGCCCCACAGGGGAGCGACCCTTGCCTGATGGGTCACTACCCATCTCTAAAAAAACAAACAAACAAAAAAAACACACAAAAAAAAAATTGCCCTGGTGCCTAGAAGGTTCTGCCCCCCGAGGGCAGTTCGGCCTAATAATAGGCCGATCTGCCCCCAGGGGCGGGCAGAAATGGCATAAAATACATTTGCCCCCCCAGCCCCCCCCCCCGGGAGCGACCATTGCCTACGGGGTCGCTCCCCCTGCGTGACATTGGCGCCAAAAAACAAATGCCAGGTGCCTAGTGGTTTCTGCCCCCTTGGGGGCAGATTGACCTAAAATCGGCCAATCTGCCCCCAAGGGGGGCAGAAATGGCCTAAATACAATTTGCCCCCCAGGGGAGCGACCCTTGCCTGATGGGTCGCTCCCCATCTCTAAAAAAACAAACAAACAAAAAAAAAAAACACAACAAAAAAATTTGCCCTGGTGCCCTGAGGGTTCTGCTCCCCCCTGGGGGTAGTTCGGCCTAATAATAGGCCGACCTGCCCCCAGGGGGGCAGAAAGGGCCTAAAATAAATTTGCCCCTCCAACCCCCACCCCCCCCCGGGAGCGACCCTTGCCTACGGGGTCGCTCCCCCTGCGTGACATTTGCGCCAAAAAACAAATCCCAGGTGCCTAGTGGTTTCTGACCCCTTGGGGGCAGATTGACCTAAAATAGTCCAATCTGCCCCCAAGGGGGGCAGAAATGGCCTAAATACAATTTGCCCCCCAGGGGAGCGACCCTTGCCTGATGGGTCGCTCCCCATCTAAAAAAAACCAAACAAACAAAAAAAAAAACACAACAAAAAAATTTGCCCTGGTGCCCTGAGGGTTCTGCCCCCCCCGGGGGCAGTTCGGCCTAATAATAGGCCGCCCCCCCCCCGGAGCGACCCTTGCATACGGGGTCGCTCCCCCTGTGTGACATTGGCGCCAAAAAACAAATCCCAGGTGCCTAGTGGTTTCTGCCCCCTTGGGGGCAGATTGACCTAAAATCGGCCAATCTGCCCCCAAGGGGGGCAGAAATGGCCTAAATACAATTTGCCCCACAGGGGAGCGACCCTTGCCTGATGGGTCACTACCCATCTCTAAAAAAACAAACAAACAAAAAAAACACACAAAAAAAAAATTGCCCTGGTGCCTAGAAGGTTCTGCCCCCCGAGGGCAGTTCGGCCTAATAATAGGCCGATCTGCCCCCAGGGGCGGGCAGAAATGGCATAAAATACATTTGCCCCCCCAGCCCCCCCCCCCCGGGAGCGACCATTGCCTACGGGGTCGCTCCCCCTGCGTGACATTGGCGCCAAAAAACAAATCCCAGGTGCCTAGTGGTTTCTGCCCCCTTGGGGGCAGATTGACCTAAAATCGGCCAATCTGCCCCCTAGGGGGGCAGAAATGGCCTAAATACAATTTGTCCGCCAGGGGGGCGACTCTTGCCTGATGGGTCGCTCCCCATCTCTAAAAAAACAAACAAACAAAAAAAAACCACAACAAAAAAATTTGCCCTGGAGCCCTGAGGGTTCTGCTCCCCCCTGGGGGCAGTTCGGCCTAATAATAGGCCGATCTGCCCCCAGGGGGGGCAGAAATGGCCTAAAATACATTTGCCCCCCCAGCCCCCCCCCCCCCCCGGGAGCGACCATTGCCTACGGGGTCGCTCCCTCTGCGTGACATTGGCGCCAAAAAAAAAATCCCAGGTGCCTAGTGGTTTCTGCCCCCTTGGGGGCAGATTGACCTAAAATCGTCCAATCTGCCCCCAAGGGGGGCAGAAATGGCCTAAATACAATTTGCCCCCCAGGGGAGCGACCCTTGCCTGATGGGTCGCTCCCCATCTCTAAAAAAACAAACAAACAAAAAAAAAACACACAAAAAAAATTTGCCCTAGTGCCTACAGGGTTCTGCCCCCCCCCGAGGGCAGTTCGGCCTAATAATAGGCCGATCTGCCCCCAGGGGGGACAGAAATAGCCTAAAATAAATTTGCCCCCCCAGTCCCCCCCCTCCCCCGGGAGCGACCCTTGCCTACGGGGTCGCTCCCCCTGCGTGACATTGGCGCCAAAAAAAAATCCCAGGTGCCTAGTGGTTTCTGCCCCCTTGGGGGCAGATTGACCTAAAATTGGCCAATCTGCCCCCAAGGGGGGCAGAAATGGCCTAAATTCAATTTGCCCGCCAGGGGAGCGACCCTTGCCTGATGGGTCGCTCCCCATCTCTAAAAAAACAAACAAACAAAAAAAAAAAACACAACAAAAAAATTTGCCCTGGTGCCCTGAGGGTTCTGCTCCCCCCTGGGGGTAGTTCGGCCTAATAATAGGCCGACCTGCCCCCAGGGGGGCAGAAATGGCCTAAAATAAATTTGCCCCCCCAGCCCACACCCCACCCCGGAGCGACCCTTGCCTACGGGGTCGCTCCCCCTGCGTAACATTGGCGCCAAAAACAAATCCCAGGTGCCTAGTGGTTTCTGCCCCTTGGGGGCAGATTGACCTAAAATCAGCCAATCTGCCCCCAAGGGGGGCAGAAATGGCCTAAATACAATTTGCCCCCCAGGGGAGCGACCCTTGCCTGATGGGTCGCTCCCATCTCTAAAAAAACAAACAGACAAAAAAAAACACAAAAAAAAAATTTGCCCTGGTGCCTAGAGGGTTCTGCCCCCCCCCGAGGGCAGTTCGGCCTAATAATAGGCCGATCTGCCCCCAGGGGGGACAGAAATAGCCTAAAATAAATTTGCCCCCCCAGTCCCCCCCCTCCCCCGGGAGCGACCCTTGCCTACGGGGTCGCTCCCCTGCGTGACATTGGCGCAAAAAAAAAATCCCAGGTGCCTAGTGGTTTCTGCCCCCTTGGGGGCAGATTGACCTAAAATTGGCCAATCTGCCCCCAAGGGGGGCAGAAATGGCCTAAATTCAATTTGCCCGCCAGGGGAGCGACCCTTGCCTGATGGGTCGCTCCCCATCTCTAAAAAAACAAACAAACAAAAAAAAAACACAAACAAAAAAATTTGCCCTGGTGCCCTGAGGGTTCTGCTCCCCCCTGGGGGCAGTTCGGCCTAATAATAGGCTGATCTGCCCCCAGGGGGGGGGCAGAAATGGCCTAAAATTAATTTGCCACCCCAACCCCCACCCCCCCGGAGCGACCCTTGCCTACGGGGTCGCTCCCCCTGCGTGACATTGGCGCCAAAAAAACATATCCCAGGTGCCTAGTGGTTTCTGCCCCCTTGGGGGCAGATTGACCTAAAATCGGCCAATCTGCCCCCAAGGGGGGCAGAAATGGCCTAAATACAATTTGCCCCCCCAGGGTAGCGACCCTTGCCAGATGGGTCGCTCCCCATCTCAAAAAAAAACAAACAAAAAAAAAAAACACAATTTTTTTTTGCCCTGGTGCCCTGAGGGTTCTGCCACCCCCGGGGGCGGTTCGGCCTAATAATAGGGCCGATCTGCCCCCAGGGGGGGCAGAAATTGCCTAAAATAAATTTGCCCCCCAACCCCCCCCCCCCCGGGAGCGACCCTTGCCTACGGGGTCGCTCCCCCTGCGTGACATTGGCGCCAAAAAACAAATCCCAGGTGCCTAGTGGTTTCTGCCCCGTTGGGGGCAGATTGACCTAAAATCGGCCAATCTGCCCCCAAGGGGGGCAGAAATAGCCTAAATACAATTTTCATCCCCAGGGGAGCGACCCTTGCCTGATGGGTCGCTCCCCATCCCTAAAAAAACAAACAAACAAAAAAAAACACAACAAAAAAATTTGCCCTGGTGCCTGAGGGTTCTGCTCCCCCCCTGGGGGCAGTTCGGCCTAATAATAGGCCGATCTGCCCCCAGGGGGGCCAGAAATGGCCTAAATAAATTTGCCACCCCAACCCCCACCCCCCCCGGGAGCGACCCTTGCCTACAGGGTCGCTCCCCTGCGTGACATTGGCGCAAAAAAACAAATCCCAGGTGCCTAGTGGTTTCTGCCCCCTTGGGGGCAGATTGACCTAAAATCAGCCAATCTGCCCCAAGGGGGGCAGAAATGTCCTAAATACAATTTGCCCCCCAGGGGAGCGACTCTTGCCTGATGGGTCGCTCCCAATCTAAAAAAAAACATAAAAACAAAAAAAAAAACACAACAAAAAAATTTGCCCTGGTGCCCTGACGGGTTCTGCCCCCCCGGGGGCAGTTCGGCCTAATAATAGGCCGATCTGCCCCCAGGGGGGGCAGAAATGGCCTAAAATACATTTGCCCCCCAGCCCCCCCCGGAGCGACCATTGCCTACGGGTCGCTCCCCCTGCGTGACATTGGCGCCAAAAAACAAATCCCAGGTGCGTAGTGGTTTCTGCCCCCTTGGGGGCAGATTGACCTAAAATCGTCCAACCTGCCCCCAAGGGGGGCAGAAATGTCCTAAATACAATTTGCCCCCCAGGGGAGCGACCCTTGCCTGATGGGTCGCTCCCCATCTCTAAAAAAACAAACAAACAAAAAAAAAACACAAAAAAAAAATTTGCCCTGGTGCCTACAGGGTTCTGTCTGCCCCCCCCCGAGGGCAGTTCGGCCTAATAATAGGCCGATCTGCCCCCAGGGGGGACAGAAATAGCCTAAAATAAATTTGCCCCCCCAGTCCCCCCCCTCCCCCGGGAGCGACCCTTGCCTACGGGGTCGCTCCCCCTGCGTGACATTGGCACCAAAAAAAAATCCCAGGTGCCTAGTGGTTTCTGCCCCTTTGGGGCAGATTGACCTAAAATCGGCCAATCTGCCCCCAAGGGGGGCAGAAATGGCCTACATACAATTTGCCCGCCAGGGGAGCGACCCTTGCCTGATGGGTCGCTCCCCATCTCTAAAAAAAACAAACAAACAAAAAAAAAACACAACAAAAAAATTTGCCCTGGTGCCCTGAGAGTTCTGCTCCCCCTGGGGGCAGTTCGGCCTAATAATAGGCTGATCTGCCCCCAGGGGGGGGCAGAAATGGCCTAAAATTAATTTGCCACCCCAACCCCCACCCCCTCCGGGAGCGACCCTTGCCTACGGGGTCGCTCCCCCTGCGTGACATTGGCGCCAAAAAACATATCCCAGGTGCCTAGTGGTTTCTGCCCCCTTGGGGGCAGATTGACCTAAAATCGGCCAATCTGCCCCCAAGGGGGGCAGAAATGGCCTAAATACAATTTGCCCCCCAGGGGAGCGACCCTTGCCAGATGGGTCGCTCCCCATCTCTAAAAAAAACAAACAAAAAAAAAAAAACACACAATTTTTTTTTGCCCTGGTGCCTAGAGGGTTCTGCCACCCCGGGGGCAGTTCGGCCTAATAATAGGCCGATCTGCCCCTAGGGGGGGCAGAAATGGCCTAAAATAAATTTGCCCCCCAACCCTCACCCCCCTGGGAGCGACCCTTGCCTACGGGGTCGCTCCCCCCTGCGTGACATTGGCGCCAAAAAACAAATCCCAGGTGCCTAGTGGTTTCTGCCCCCTTGGGGGCAGATTGACCCAAAATCGGCCAATCTGCCCCCAAGGGGGGCAGAAATGGCCTAAATACAATTTGCCCCCCAGGGGAGCGACCCTTGCCTGATGGGTTGCTCCCCATCTCTAAAAAACAAACAAACAAAAAAAAAAAACACCCAAAAAAAATTTGCCCTGGCGCCTAGAGGGTTCTGCCACCCCCGGGGGCAGTTCGGCCTAATAATAGGCCGATCTGCCCCTAGGGGGGGCAGAAATGGCCTAAAATAAATTTGCCCCCCAACCCTCACCCCCCTGGAGCGACCCTTGCCTACGGGGTCGCTCCCCCCCTGCGTGACATTGGCGCCAAAAAACATATCCCAGGTGCCTAGTGGTTTCTGCCCCCTTGGGGGCAGATTGACCTAAAATCGGCCAATCTGCCCCCAAGGGGGGCAGAAATGGCCTAAATACAATTTGCCCCCCAGGGTAGCGACCCTTGCCAGATGGGTCGCTCCCCATCTCAAAAAAAAAACAAACAAAAAAAAAAACACACAATTTTTTTTTGCCCTGGTGCCCTGAGGGTTCTGCCACCCCCGGGGGCGGTTCGGCCTAATAATAGGCCGATCTGCCCCCAGGGGGGGCAGAAATTGCCTAAAATAAATTTGCCCCCCAACCCCCCCCCCCGGGAGCGACCCTTGCCTACGGGGTCGCTCCCCCTGCGTGACATTGGCGCCAAAAAACAAATCCCAGGTGCCTAGTGGTTTCTGCCCCGTTGGGGGCAGATTGACCTAAAATCGGCCAATCTGCCCCCAAGGGGGGCAGAAATAGCCTAAATACAATTTTCATCCCCAGGGGAGCGACCCTTGCCTGATGGGTCGCTCCCCATCCCTAAAAAAACAAACAAACAAAAAAAAAACACAACAAAAAAATTTGCCCTGGTGCCCTGAGGGGTTCTGCTCCCCCCTGGGGGCAGTTCGGCCTAATAATAGGCCGATCTGCCCCAGGGGGGCCAGAAATGGCCTAAAATAAATTTGCCACCCCAACCCCCACCCCCCCCGGGAGCGACCCTTGCCTACAGGGTCGCTCCCCCTGCGTGACATTGGCGCAAAAAAACAAATCCCAGGTGCCTAGTGGTTTCTGCCCCCTTGGGGGCAGATTGACCTAAAATCAGCCAATCTGCCCCCAAGGGGGGCAGAAATGTCCTAAATACAATTTGCCCCCCAGGGGAGCGACCCTTGCCTGATGGGTCGCTCCCCATCTCTAAAAAAACAAACAAACAAAAAAAAAACACAAAAAAAAAATTTGCCCTGGTGCCTACAGGTTCTGCCCCCCCCCGAGGGCAGTTCGGCCTAATAATAGGCCGATCTGCCCCCAGGGGGGACAGAAATAGCCTAAAATAAATTTGCCCCCCCAGTCCCCCCCCTCCCCCGGGAGCGACCCTTGCCTACGGGGTCGCTCCCCCTGCGTGACATTGGCACCAAAAAAAAATCCCAGGTGCCTAGTGGTTTCTGCCCCTTTGGGGGCAGATTGACCTAAAATCGGCCAATCTGCCCCCAAGGGGGGCAGAAATGGCCTACATACAATTTGCCCGCCAGGGGAGCGACCCTTGCCTGATGGGTCGCTCCCCATCTCTAAAAAAACAAACAAACAAAAAAAAAACACAACAAAAAATTTGCCCTGGTGCCCTGAGAGTTCTGCTCCCCCCTGGGGCAGTTCGGCCTAATAATAGGCTGATCTGCCCCCAGGGGGGGGCAGAAATGGCCTAAAATTAATTTGCCACCCCAACCCCCACCCCCTCCGGGAGCGACCCTTGCCTACGGGGTCGCTCCCCCTGCGTGACATTGGCGCCAAAAAACATATCCCAGGTGCCTAGTGGTTTCTGCCCCCTTGGGGGCAGATTGACCTAAAATCGGCCAATCTGCCCCAAGGGGGGCAGAAATGGCCTAAATACAATTTGCCCCCCAGGGGAGCGACCCTTGCCAGATGGGTCGCTCCCCATCTCTAAAAAAAACAAACAAAAAAAAAAAAACACACAATTTTTTTTTGCCCTGGTGCCTAGAGGGTTCTGCCACCCCCGGGGGCAGTTCGGCCTAATAATAGGCCGATCTGCCCCTAGGGGGGGCAGAAATGGCCTAAAATAAATTTGCCCCCCAACCCT